>NC_139465.1:39417500-48772500 GCF_057233095.1 Heloderma suspectum
TGGAAAGAAGGTGGGGAATCAGAACTGTGAACAAAATAAATGTCTCTAATCCCCTTTTAAGGCTATTCATGTTCATGGACATCGCTAAACCTTTTGAAAGCAAATTCTCTGGTTTAACTATGCACTGCCTCAAGAAGGACTTCCTTAACCCTCTCCCACCAATCAGCTTCATGGAATGACCCCACTGGTTTCTAGTAATAGGAGAGAGGGAGGAAAAGTTATCCCTGTCCACTTTCTCCACACCATGCAGAATTTTATGCAGCTCTAAAATGTCCCGTCCCCCCGCCACCTTACTCATCTTTTTTCTAAGCTCCAAAGCCCCAACCATTGTAACCTTCCCTCATAGGGGAGATGCTCCAGCCCCATGTTCATTGTGGTTGCCATTTTCTGCACCTTCTCCAACTCTACAATACCCTTGTTGTGCTATTTTGAGGACTATTTCTTGCACCAGCACCAAAAACTTTTCCTGCAGTGTGATCTCCAGCTCTTGTATTAGAGAAAACACACAAGACAAGAACGTCGTCGCCTCTGCCTCCTACAGACACTATGCAATGAGAGACTGTGCTGTTCAAAATCAGAAGCAATTGTGAAATACCTTCTGTATTTCCTCTAAATATGCATCCATGAAATCTCGGTGCTCTCCAGGAATAAAGGTTGCCTTGTGCTCTTCCAGTTCTCTTGAGAAGAAAGCAGTGTTCTTCTCGGCGTTTCTAAGCATAGTCTGGTGGGGCAGAGGAAGCCCTCTTGTGAGTGGCATTGAATTATAAACCTGCCGGCATGCAGAAGAAAAGCCAGAATTAAGTCGGTTGATGATTGGCAACAGGCAGGGTGGGCGTCAAGGGTAGGCATGGCTGGGCAGCTGCCGAGGGCCCACACCCCAGCAGGGACCCACTGACAAGAGCTTTCTGGACTTGCTCCTCCACCATCGTAACCTGCTTGTTCACTGCCCTCTCCCTCTGGTGGCCGTGAGAAGGTGGCCGTGAGAAGGAGGAGCAGGAGATGCTGTGGCCTCCTTGCTCCCTGGCTCTCTGCCTGTCAAGCAAGCGAGCGGTAGCAATGATGAGAAAGAGGACGAGGAGTGGTGGTGAGAAGGTAGAGTCCCTGAGGGAGACGGCCCAAAGCTGGCAACGTCCTCCATGGTTGGGCAACATTTCTGTGCTCATAACGCCATGTGCCTTGAAGAACTGACAGGGTGTCTGTCGAGATGAAAGAAAATGACACGCCAACCAAACAGAGAGCGTTGCTCTCCCTCCAGAATTGCTCTCTCCAAGCTCCAATTTCAGCAGGCAGCCAAATTTTCAAATAAACAAATATATATAAGTGTGAGGAGGCCTCAGGGGTCACCGTACAATCCCCTAGGCATCCCTGGTCGCCTCTCAGCAGTAGCCAGCCTCAGTTAGGGCTGGTTAAACAGGAGGAAAGGGAATCAGGACAGGGGCTCTTGAAATGGGTCCAGGACTCTGAGGGAGGAGGAAGAGGTAGGGCAGAAACACAGGACAAAAGCTTGAAGGTTGGAAGCTCAGGGGAGGGGGAGAGAGCGATCTGGAGAAAAAGGGCTGGGGAAGAGGGGCTGGAAAGAGCGACTAGAAGGAGCAAAGACGGGAAGGCAAAGGGCTTCTTCACAGGGAGCTTTTATCCTGCTATTGAGAGTGCTCACTCACGGACGTTTGCGGGCCCTTTAGATGACATCGTGAACCTGCACAGCATCCCCTGCACTCAACGACCTTTATTCCATTCTTTTAAAGATTGGCGATAATGAGCTCTCTGCCCAAGTTCCTTCATGAGAAAGGAAAACCCACAATAAGAGGAGCAAGATCAATGAAACATATGGAAGACTCAGAAAAGGGGGAGAAGGAACGGGGGAGGAAACCCGTGTAAAGGGAGTCCATTGTGATCCTGCATTTAAAATGGAAGCAGAAAGCCCCGTCCTAAATGTGGGATTTTAGGCTGGTGTAGAGATGCTCAAAGAGGGGGTTAGAAGGAAGGGGAGAAGAGCAGCTGGGCTTCCTTGAAGGCCAGGGACCCAAAGCAGAGCAGGGGCTGCTAGCAAACCCGGAAGAGACCTACCTGTGCAGTCAGAAGCCCACAGGAACAGGTGGATGAGGAAGGACTGGCTTAATTCCCCAGCAAGCTCAGGAACAGGTCATCCTGCCTTTGCAACTATCCTGGGGAAGATCCCCACATTGGTGAACTCTGTTTGACAGGGGACTTTCAGAACTGTTTAATACCAAGGGTTGCTTTGTTTTTCCGTGGGTACTTAACTTCCCACTCCAATGGAACTAACTGAGTAATATCATTGCCTAGCATTCCATAATCCAACCTGTTAGGCCTCACTGCCTGATGCTCTGCACTCTCCTCATTATCATTTAGATCAATCAGCTTACCAGTCGGGCACTTGCCCTTGTCTGGTTCAGGCCAGGATTCCAAAGGTGGATGATTGCTGGGAGATACCACCTTCTCCTGTGATAAACACTGCTGGTTAAAGGGCATAGGGAGTGGATGGAGTTGTCTTAAGTGGCGTCTCACCCCAATGCTGACTTATTTAGAAGGGCTCTGGCTCCCAGAAAGATGGCTGCCACATGGAGATTAGCACGTTATCATAGCTCTGGCATTGCGGGAGTTTTTAAAAAAATAATCCACTTGTTCGATACCTTCAGTAACAATGGAACCTACTCTCACCTCTTTCAAAGTCTGTAGAAGACGGAGCTTTCTCTCATGCTGGGTTAAGGTTCCTGGTGGTTTTGGACAGTTACACAGACCCACCTGATGCTTCATCAGAATTAGGGACGGGGGTTGTGTATCTCCTTCTGCTCATTCTTTGAAGTGATGTTAGTTGGGGAAGATAGGCCCTTGGACAAGAAGTCTTGTGTAGCTTCTTGTGCTCTAGAGTCTTCACACACAAGGGGAAGGGTTGGAAAGCTAAACGCAGTCTTGTCTCCCTCTTCAGTATTTTTCTTTCTTGGTCTAGGTTTATCTTCTTTATTATATTTTTGTTCTTCTTCCTCTTCTTGCCTTTTGGAGCCTTCACATCTCTTTCCAGCAGTGCAAAAAGCTTGGAAAAATTAAATCTTTTGTTTAGCAACTTTGGAGTGTCTTTTCTCTTTTATTTAGTAACCCTTTGGGCTTCTGGTCTTGGCCCCTTTACTTTGAATCTTCAGTCTGCTGCCTTTCTTGCAGTTTCTAGGTGTATGCAGCAGGGGGGCATTATCAAGACCAGTTTGGGGTACATTTGCTGTATTAGAGCCTCTCCTTGAAGTTAATAAGGAAGCTTGGCCCGCTGACAAGCACTTGAGTCTATTATTGCCAGTCGCTTCTTTTGTGGGCTGGACAATGGCACAAATACACTCAGGGTTTGATTTGGCCTGCAACTTTCCCAAAGCTTCACTTGATGATAGTTTTATATCTGGAATTAGGTTCTGCAATGTTGTTTTAAGGGCAGAGAGTTCATCAAAGAGTTTCTTCACTAGTCAGGATGCACTGAGAGCCAAGAAGCTCCAGGTTAGACTGATCTGGTCATTCATTCAGCAGCTTCAAAGGTTGAGTGATTGTGCTCTAATCGAGGAATGGGTAGGGAGCCCAGCTCCTGTGCATATTCGTCAATTAGGGTCAGGCAGTGCTCCAACGAATATGGAACAGCCTGTTCTAAATTTATTTTTGAGGGTGACAGCATCTCTTTTAGCTTCAACGTAGAGCTATTCTTCTTTATCTTTGGTTCATTAACCGGAGCGAAGTAGTTTGAGAGCTTATTTTGGTTTACTGAGGTATGGTCTAATCTTCTCTTTTGTCTTTGAGTGATCACCATGTCCCTTTCCCAGGAGGGTTACACAGTCTTTATTTATATGTTTATCTGCTTTATTTGTATATTTTATATACTTTGAATCAAGTTACTAGCCCTTCGATAAGTAATGAGTGCGCGTTATGCGGAAGGGGAAGAAAACAGCACACCCTTCCAAGACCGACCCAGCGCAGAGAATATATCTTGCAAACAAAGTAGATTCACTCTTTTTTCTTTTTACAGCATGTTGCTTTTCTTTGTTCCTCTAACCTTTACTGGCCTCATCCGTGAGATAAAGTTGCTTCCAAACAAAGAAAGAACTCCAGTTATGGAACAAGCTCACTGACAAGGCCCCCAATGCTAATGGATTTAAACTCACATGCTTTATTGTACAGTTGCTACAGTAGAACCTTGACACCCCCTTTTAAAGGAAAGGTTCCTCTTGTGCAAGCACCGAGTCATTACTGACCCCTAGAGGGACGCCGTTTTTCCTCGGCGTTTTCCTGGCAGACTGTATAGTAGGGTGGTTTGCCATTGCCTTCCCCAGTCCTAACTACCTTTCCCCCAGCAAGCTGGGTACTCATTTAACCGACCTCGGAAGGATGGAGGGCTGAGTTGACCTGAGCCGGCTACCTGAAAACCAGCTTCTGCTGGGATCAAACTCAGGTCATGGGGAGAGTTTTGGTTGCAATACTGCCGCCTACTACTGCGCCACACGAGGCTTGGGTCGACTCAACCGGCTCAGGTCGACTCAGCCTTCCATCCTTCCGAGGTCGGTTAAATGTGTACCCAGCTTGCTGGGGGAAAGGTAGTCACGTCTCGGGAAGGCAATGGCAAACCACCCCGCTACAGTCTGCCAAGAAAACGCCAGCGCAAGCAGGCGTCCCTCTAGGGGTCAGCAATGACCTGGTGTTTACACAGGAGGAACCCCCTTTTAAAGGCATCCAAATTGGTGGCCATCACTATGTCTTGTGGTAGCCAATTCCATAGTTTGACTATGTGCTGTGTGAAGAAGGACTTCCTTTGATCTGCCCTGAATCTCCCACCAATCAGCCTCATGGGGAGCTCGATGGGGAGCAGGAATCTGTTGAAGTCAATGCTGTGAACCCTCATTTTATTCCCAGCATGTATATATTTATAATTAAAACATATATAATTGAGATGCCAGAAGTCTCCAGAGATGTCCTTCTAAGGGAACTGAACCCTGGGTAAGGACAGGATGCTGGGACTTTCTCCCTGCTTGGACGTGTGTAACATGTGTAACAATACTTCTGTGAGATGCACAGAAAGTAGCTCTTGGTACTTTATTGTGGTTATTCTATGGTAGGATACAGGTCTTGGAACTCACCCGAATATTGTCAGCCCATGCCAGTACATTCTATGACACGGCTAGAAAAATCCATTTAGAAATAGCCAAACTACATTTTTTATAATCCTGTTAGCCAATTAGTTATACCTGTGCCCAGAGACCTCCTGCAATTTTCATATTCTGATGTGTTCGGTCCAGCACATTTCTGAGGGTGCTATCGTCGTATTCAAAACGCTTCCCAAATATCATGGTAGAAATTATGTTGGTTACTGCATTGCAGATGAGATCATGTGGGTCAAAAGGCATGCCTGTGGCATTAAACAAAAGAAAAATGGATAGTTCCTCATTGATTTGTCCCGAGCATTTTCCTCACAGCCAGGATTTAGAAAATACCAGTCTAGCCTGCTTTGGGGTTTCAGTTGTGGTTTCTGCCATTACTTCTCAGCTCTTGGTTATGTCTTCACAGTGGGCCAGGACCTGGACAACTCCATTTCCACTCTGGTTTATATGAGCAAGTGGGAACCCACAACAAAATAGGTATCCTCTAATCCCTCACAGGTCTGCTCCTGTTCAGCCTGGAACAGGAGTGTTGTAGCTAGGGATGTATGAGAAACGTGTTTCTGTTAGCACCTCCCAGACTGAACAGGAACTCGAATGCAATCTGTGGTTGACATCTGTACATTTTGGAGCTTGCAATATGGTTCACAGCACAAAGGAAAAGTGCTTGACAGCACGCGAACATTTGAAAATATGTTCATGGAAAAACATGTACTATTGAAAATGCACACAAATGCACGTTGATAAATTTGGGAGAAGAATGTGCACATTTCAAAGATGTGCACAACTGATGCATACATTTGGAAAAATACGCATGAACATACACATGAATTTTCATGTGAAAAGAAAAAAACAAAGCTATGGACATGAGATGGCATGAACTTTGAGGTGGAATCTGGAGAACTTTGGAATCTGAGGTAGAACTTTTGGATTTTGAGCTGGAATTTTTGGAATTTGAGGTGGAATTTGGATAATTTGGAATGAGCTTTGAGGTGGAATCTGGAGAACTTTGGAATCTGAGGTAGAACTTTTGGATTTTGAGCTGGAATTTTTGGAATTTGAGGTGGAATTTGGATAATTTGGAATGAGCTTTGAGGTGGAATCTGGAGAACTTTTGGCAGAGCACTAACTCCGCCTCATCCCTGGAGCTGGACACAACACTGCCCCCACCTGCATTGCAGTGGATGCAAAGTAGGGGCCAGCCTGCCAAGACAGTTGATGCTGTTGCAACACAAAAAAACCCAAACTCCTTAGGAAAAAAGAAAGAGGCTGTGCTATAAGTCCTGCCAATGGGAAGCCCTATCTGGGAGAAACTGTTGAGAACTTCTCTTCCTCCTAGAGAAATTCAGTGTAACTGTCTCCCAAATTTCTCTGCCCATAAGTAAGGTGGAGAATTTCAAGAGGCCATTTGTTCACAGAACTACAGCTGTGCACGTCAGCCCACAAACCATGACTAAATGGCATGTGGGACTATACTGTAGAACTTGTAGCATCCAAGTAGACGGAGGTAAGCACTGCTATACTCCGAGTGCCTAATAAACATGTCTCAGTGTGCTACTGGGGGCTCCTGGACATCATCCTGAAACACTCAGAAAAGCTTCACTGGATGACTGATAGTGTGCCCTTACTTGTATTTGGTCACATTTGTTTTGAGCTTTACACCCCATGTTCTAGTTTTCTCTCAATCTGCTTCATTGCTCCCAGGAGGGCTGTCAATCACAGCCCTTTTGGGGCTTGCCAAATTTCTGTGGCGCCCCCAACCTGGCTCACATTTGTTTGCGAGCTAAGCTGTGGGTTTTTCTGGAAATCCAGGAACTTCTTTATTTTTTTATTTTTTTCCTGTGTAAAGAGACATTTGTATTGGTCCCAGGAGTGTAACCAAGTCACCTGTAGTGTTAGAGGGGCCTAGAGATACATAATGCCTTACTTAAGTTAATTATTGGTGCAATTCTCTTGCTAGTAAGCCTCTGAGCATGTGAAGATGAGTCAAAGGGCCAATAGCACAGCCTGGCACATTCCATACTAATGAGCTAATCAAGATGTGCCTGGGAAGCAAAGTTTGTTTGACTTAAAGCTGCAGGTGGCTGTGCTGGGAACCAAGCCCGGCTAGTCTATGCTGGGAATGAACACTAGGGGGCACTTGCTGCTGTTATGCTGCCTCCTTGCTAACATGTATGGTATAAAACCCATTGTACCCCATGGCTCTGGGTTCAGAGAAGCGGTCTGATCCAACCATTGGGTACGCCTGTGTGCTGTAATTTACTCAATAAAGTACTCCTTGTAAGTAAACCTGGATCTGATTTATCACTATCTTGGCACTACTATCCTAAGAGTTCAAAGTCCACAGTTGGGGCAATATAACAATTGCACAAATTGCAGTCACATTAATGTGTATTTCTGAAAAAAAAAATCAAAATCCACGTAATACTAAAAAATAACATAAATAGCTGGCCTGACTTGGAGTAGTTCATGGGATAGCTCGAATTGGGGTAGCTCACAGGGAAATGAGCCAAAGTCCAGGGGGTGGGGCCAAAGCTCGATGAGCTCCACCCCCCCGAGGGATACTTCCAACATCCCTAGCTACCAGACCTCTGGTGAACAGGGTGCTGTCAGGAGCGCCCTAGCTGCCTCTTGCAGTCCCCTCCAATAGCCAACTCAGGACACAGACAATGAGGATTCTTTCTGAGGCTTTATTCCTTTATGACTCTTTCAGATACAATTCACTAGCGACTAAGCAAGGAACAGCACTAGGGAAAGATAGCTGAGTAGCCTAAGCTCCAGGTAAGGCAGTTGGTCCCCGTTTGAAGGGGAACCATAGGAAGACTCTGAACTTATGGGCTATGGAGAGATCCTCCCTCTTTCCCTTGGGTCCTCAGGACGCGACTGTTGTTTGAGCGCCAAACGAGCGATACACCTCCCTTCAGCGCCCTCCATCTGTCGCCGCTCCCTGCGTCTGCGCTAAGCATCCAGCAAGCCCCCCTCCAGCGCTCTCTCACTGCCAGGGTCACTATCTATCCCAGGAATGCTGGCAGGAGGAATCTCTGCCAGCTGCTGTGCTTGTGAGAGATGAGTGAGCTCCTCTCCCACGGATTGCTGTTCCCCCTCAGAATCAGAACTGCTCTGGGGCTCTCTGGGCTCAGTTTCCACCCTGACATCATCTCCGCTCCCATGAGGCCCTCCCTAGTGCTCCTCTCCTGGGGCCCTGGGTTTGTGGGGGTACAGCTGGTAGAAGCGCCTCAGCAGCAACGGAGCATGCACATTTTCCGTGGGTTCCCAGGATCGCTCATCTGGCCCGTACCCCTTCCAGTCCACCAGATATTGCAGGCGGCTGCGAGAAAGGCGGGAGTCCAGAATCTCTGCGACCTCAAACTCCTCCTCCCTCTCCCAGCACTGGTGGCGGGGGGGAGCCGGCCGAGCGATGAGGGTCGCCAGAAACCAGGGGGGACAGCAAGGACCGATGAAAAACAGGATGGATCTTCATGGAGGGGGGGGAGAGCCAGGCAAAAAGCAACAGGGTTAATCTGGGCCGTAATCTGGAAAGGCCCTGTGCGGCGAGGCACAAGCTTCCCTGCGGGCGAGTCAGAGGGGAGGTATTGGGTGGACAACCAAACCCAGTCCCCCGGTTGCAGAGATGGACCTGGCTGGCGCCGCCGGTCTGCAGAGGCCTTGTAGGCTGTCTTGGCTTGCTTGAGGGAGTCCCATAAGAGGTGGTGTACCGCTTGCAACTCCTTTAAAAACTCATGGGCTGCTGGCACCAAAGAGGGAGCTAGGGTGGACGGGAAAGCCTTGGGGTGGTAACCAAAATTGGCAAAAAATGGAGACTGGCGGGTGGAAGCATGGCAGGCATTGTTATAAGCAAATTCTGCGAGAGGCAGCAACGAAAACCAGTCATCTTGCTGGTAATTGACATAACAGCACAAATATTGCTCCAGAGTCGCATTGGTGCACTCGTTCTGACCGTGCGTCTGTGGATGGTGGGCGGAGGAAAGACGGAGCATCACATGGAGAAGTCCAAGTAGCTTCCTCCAGAAATGGGCAGTGAATTGGGCCCCCCTATCCGAAATGAGACCCTTGGGCCATCCGTGGAGCCAGAAAACATGCGCCAAAAAAAGCTCCGCCGTCGCCCTGGCTGTGGGCAACCCAGAGCAGGGGATGAAATGGGCCATCTTAGAAAACAAATCCACCACCACCAGAATAGTGGTCTTACGTGCAAGTGAGGCAAGTCAGTGATGAAGTCAAGGAAGAGCAGTTTCCAAGGTCCTGAGGGGGTAGAGAGGGGGTGAAGTAAGCCTGTGGGCTTGCCTGAGGGAGCCTTCACCCGCTGGCAAGTTGGGCAGGAGGCAACATAGGACTTGACGTCCTGACACACACGAGGCCACTAAAAATCCCGCGTCACTCTGTGCAGGGTCTTGGCGAAGCCAAAATGCCCAGCAGTGGGGGAGTCATGGCACTGATGGAGGACCTTCTCATGGAGGGGTCTAGAAGGCACATAGACCCAGCCAGAATGGTAAAGCAGGCCACCTCGCAAAAAGAAGGGGGTAGAGTGGGGCGGGCCAGAGGCTAGCCCCAATTCCTCCACTTTTGTGTGGACAAAAGCATCCTGAGCCTGTTCAGAGTGAATAAGCTCCTCCCAAGAGTGAGGCACGGCAGCTGCCACCAGGCTCTGGGGGGGAAGAATCGGGGGGGGGGGATTTCCCTCACCCCCTGGCTGGAGGTCTGGCTTATGAGAAAGAGCATCTGCTTGCAGGTTGTCGGAGGCCTTCACATGGCAAATCTTAAGGTGGAACCGGGGGGAAAAAAGCGACCACCTAATCTGCCGCTGGTTTAAGGCACAGACTGTCTGAAGATGTTCTAGGTTGCGATGGTCATTTCTAACTTCGACTGGGTGCTGTGCCCCCTCCAGAAGATGATGCCAGGTCTCCAAAGCGGACTTGATGGCCAACAGTTCCTTCTCCCAGATGGTATAATTCTTCTCAGACATGTTCAGCTTCCTGGAGTGGTAGGCGCAGGGTTGCAACCCGCCGCCTGCCTGATTTGTCTGAAAAAGCACCGCCCCCACCACAAAGTCAGAGGCATTAGTTTGCACTACAAAAGGCTTCCTCGGGTCGGGATGTAACAGGATCGGCTCAGAACTAAAAAGCTTCTTAAGTTCCTCGAAAGCCTGTTGGGCAGATGCCGTCCAATGAAAATATTTCCTGCCCTTAAGGAGGTCCATGAGAGGAGATGTCAGCTGAGCAAAGCTGGGCAGGAACTTTCTGTAAAAATTAGCAAACCCCAGAAAACGTTGCAAGTCCTTCTTGGTGGATGGAGCCTGCCAGGAGAGGACAGCCTGGACCTTTGCAGGATCCATCCTGATACCATCAGCTGAGATAACGTAGCTGAGATAGTCCAAAGAGGTTAGGTCAAACGCACATTTCTCCAGCTTGGCATAAAGATGGTGCTCGCGGAGGCACTGGAGGACGGCGGAGACATGGTGCTGATGGGCGTGGGGGTCCTCAGAAAATATAAGTAAATCATCGAGATACACACTGAGGAAAGTGTCCAAATAGTCCCGGAAGATGGCATTCATAAAACGCAAAAACGTGGGGGGGGGGCACGCAGGCGAGCCCAAACGGCATCACTAGGTATTCATACGCTCCGTACCAGGTGCTGAAACAGGTCTTCCACTCATCCCCCTCCCGGATGCGAATCAGATGGTAGACCACGCAGGTCCAACTTTGTGAAAATCTTGGCTCGCCCCAGGCACTCCAGCATCTCCGGTATGAGGGGGAGGGGGTACTTTTCGGGGATCGAGACCAAATTCATTGCTCTAAAGTCGTACACCGGGCAGAGTTCTCCCAATTTCTTGTGCACAAACGCAAGAAACAAACGTACGGGCGCAGGCGGGGGAGGAGGAGGGGCGAATGAAGCCACGTCTGAGGTTTGTGTCCAAAAATTCCCACAGAGCTCGAAGTTCCGGCTCCGACATCGAATACAGCCGGCCGGCGGGGATGGTCGCCCCAGGAATGAGGTTAATGGCACAGTTAAAAGGGCGGTGAGGGGGGAGCTGGTCAGCCTCCTTCTTGTCGAAAACATCCTGAAAAAATGCACACTTCTCTGGGAGGATCACAGTAGGTGAAGAACTGCCAGAAGCAGATGAGGAGGGGGAGGAAAGGGTTAAGGCCTGGGCTGAGACTGGCTCCTCCGTTGGGAGGCAATGCTCCCGGCAGTGAGGAAACGCAAACTCCACTTGCTGAAGCCCCCAAGAAATCTGAGGATTATGCTTAGAGAGCCAGGAAACACCCAGCACGGTTGGGTATTGGGGAACCTTGGCCAAGTGAAACTGAATCTGCTCAACGTGGGATTGGGTGAGCAGAGTGAGCGGAGCTGTAACCCGGGTCACCACGCCCAAAGAAAGAGGACGCCCATTGATGGTCTCCACTGGCAAGGGGGCAGGAAGAGGCAGGGTAGGAATCTTGTGGAGGTGAGTGAACGTTTCATCCATGAAACTGGTCGTAGCCCCAGAGTCCACTAATGCTAGGGCCTCCACCGCACCCCACTGGGAGGAGTGGAGGTGAACATGCAATAGCAGATGGGAGGGTGGAGGGGGTTGCGGAAGGCACCCACCTGGTGGGGAACTGACCCCCACACTGGAGACCCCCAACAGGCTTGGGGGGCAGCCTAGTCAGGCCTGGGGACGAGGAGGAGGAGGAGGAAGGAGAGGAGGGGGAGACAGTGGGGCTGCGGGTCTGGCACGGCAGGTTTTGGCGAAATGTCCCAGCTTTCCACACCGAAAGCATCGGTGCTCCGCGCACCGCCGCTCTAGTTCCTCCAGCGGCAGCGGGTCTTGGGTAGCTCCCAGCTGCATCGAGTTTTCCTCTGCCCCCACTGCAGGGGCGGGGAGTGGAGGGGGCAGGAAACGTGGGGCAATGGGAGAAGGGAAATCTCGGCCCCCGGCACCCTGCCGGGTCTGCCGGCACCCCTCCAGCCAATTATCTATTTGGAGGCAGGTCTAGATGAGGTCCTCCAAAGTAGGAGGGCTAGGCGTGCGTGCCAACTCATCCAAGATCTCGTCGTTCAGACCATCCAAAAACTGAGCCACCAGCACAGTATCATTCCACTGTAAATCTTGCATCAGCAAGCGAAAAGTTGTCGCGTAGCTGGAAACTGAGTCCTTGCCCTGCCTGAGGCGGCGAATCTCCCGAGAAGCTGTCTGCGTGCGCAGGGGGTCACTGAAAAATCTGGCCATCACTGTCATGAAACCTTGATAGTCCCCAAGCAGGGGGTCATTAGCGAGAAGCAGTCCCGAAGCCCATCTAGCTGCCACGTCTGAAAGTAGATTAATGATGAAACCCACACGAACCTGTTCTGTCAGGAAATCCTCAGGTCGTATGAGCATGTACAGCTCCGATTGGGCCCGGAAAATCTGAAAAAGTCCTTTCTCACCAGAAGACTTCTCTGGCAGAGCCACCTGGCACTTGCGGCGGCGGCGGCGGGGGGGGGGAATCGGAGGTGGTGGGGGTTGAACCGCAGCTTGCAGACTCTGTACGGCAGTCGTCAGTTGAGCCACTTGATCACGAAGAGCCTGGTTCTCTTGCATGAGAGCATGCACCGCCGAGTCCATGGCAGCCTCCAGAGGCAGTAGGAGCAGAGAGAAAAAAAAAAGAGGAACAGGGACCAAGCTGTCAGGAGCGCCCCAGCTGCCTCTTGCAGTCCCTTCCAATAGCCAACTCAGGACACAGATAATGAGGATTCTTTCCGAGTCTTTATTCTTTTATTCTTTTATGACTCTTTCAGATACAATTCACTAGCGACTAAGCAAGGAACAGCACTGGGGAAAGATAGCAGAGTAGCCTAAGCCCCAGGTAAGGCAGTTGGTCCCCGTTTGAAGGGGAACCACGGGAAGACTCTGAACTTATGGGTTATGGAGAGATCCTCCCTCTTTCCCTAGGGTCCTTGGGACATGACCGTTGTTTGAGCGCCAAATGAGCGGTACGCCTCCTTTTGGTGCCCTGCATCTGTCGTCGCTCCCTGCGTCTGCATCGAGCATCCAGCAAGCCCCCGTCCAGCGCTCTCTCACTGCCAGGGTCACTATCTATCCCAGGAATGCTGGCAGGAGGAATCTCTGCCAGCTGCTGTGCTTGTGAGAGATGAGCGAGCTCCTCTCCCATGGATTGCTGTTCCTCCTCAGAATCAGAACTGCTCTGGGGCTCTATGGGCTCAGTTTCCACCCTGACAGGTGCTCCCTAAACTCCACCGTTCGGAAGAGGAAGGAATAACGAAGTGAAGATCCCCATCCATCCCATCCTGTCACCGGCATGACTTACTCATGTTTTCTGTAAAGACTTGGATCAAATGAGTAGCCTCCTCCAGGATCCTTTCCTCCATTGATCTCTTGCCCAGTCCAAAATTCCTGAGAGCCATCAATGAAAAACGTCGTTGTTCCTTCCACACTTCCCCATAGCGTGCTGTGATTAAACCTGCAGGAGTACAACGCAAAGGATTGAAAATGGGTACAAAATCATTAATCTGTATCTTGTTAATGGGTGCCCAGTTCCAACATCTGGTTGCCAAAGGATGTGGATGCAGGATAAATCCACCTCTTCTTGGTGCACATCCTTCCCTTCTGCCCAGCATCCTGGAAGGCTGAATGATAGTGGGATAACAGAAGGGGCAAATGTATTTATTTATTTATCATTAAATTTATATCCTGGCTTTCCTCCATGGAGCCCAATGCAGAGTACATGATCCCCCTCCTCTCCATTTTGTCCTCACAACAACCCCCTGAGATAGATTAGGCTAAGTGTCAGTGACTGGCCCAAAGTCACCCAGTGAGCTTCATGGCTGAATGGGGACTAGAACCCGGATCTCCCGAGTTCTAGTCCAACACTCTAATCACTACACCAGACTGGGTCTCGCTGAGTGCCTCTCACACACCATACCCATCCATCCATCCATCCATCCAGCCATGCATATATATAATATATGCACACACATGGCCTTACAAAGAAGAAACAGAGGCAATCATTTTAAAAAATAGGAAAAATAGCGTGGAAATTATATTCAGCTACCTTTTTTCTTATTGATGATGTCTACAATGGCATGGTCCGGCCTCCCAGCGAATTCAGTTCCTTTCATCACCAGGACCTCTTTTATGGATGAAAATCCATAAATAACGACAATGAGTCTCGCTCCTATGTACAAACTGAAGATAGGGCCATATTTTTTTGCAAGCTATAACGAAATAGCCTGTGGTTAGCATTGTGGCATTAGCAGAATTGTTGGAACAAGTCACTGCAATGGTTTGTTTGTTACATTTATGGAATGTCTTATGGTTATGGTTGTTAGTTTTTGAGATTGCTTGTTTGAAGTTGTTTTAGATATATGTTTCTTTTGTGTATATTGTCTGTTCATGTTCTTTTTATGTAAATGGTTTTTAATCTCTGTATACTGCATTTTTAACGTTTTTAATCTTTGTAAACCACCCAGAGAGCTTTGGCTATTAGGCAGTATAGAAATGATAATGACAACAACAACAACAACAACAACAACAACAATTTACATCCTGCCTTTCCTCCAAGGAGCCCAAGGCATTTGAGGGTTGTACCACCTTGTGCGGTAAGTCACGCTTCCAGTGCAAGCAGATTCTCAAGGATTACTTTGAGCCAAATTCATCTGTGAGAGTTTGACTAGCAGGCATTAAAATACCCACTGACATAAGATTTTAAACATTTTTAAAGCCCAGTGGAAAGTACATATTTAATCCTCATGCACAAAGGCTAGCTAGAGACACACCTCCTTCTAATTTCAGCAGTCTGATTAAACCATTGCAGTAAAACTTCCTTTCCTGCTGGCTCATTATTAGATCATTATTAGATCCTGGTAGCAGGCTTGAAGATGCTGCAGCTCAAGGGGACTTACCTTATCCAAGTCCTTCAAGGGGTTCCTCACACTGAGCTTCAGCATGTTTCCAACAAATGGCAGAGGCCAAGGTCCCGGGGGGAATCGTTTGGGACGGGTACTCTTCCAGAAGTAGTATAATATGAAGGAAATAACCAGCAGCAAGCTGAAAACTGCCATGGTGAAGACCAGGAGACAGCCACTGTGGATTAGTCTCTGTTGCTTTTTGTGGCAGCTGCTGAAAAACAGGCGCATGAAGTCAATAACTGGTCTTGCTTGTTTGGAGGCAAAGGTGAATTAAAAACAGAACATTGTCTTTCTTGTTCTGCAGCTTGTGGGCACTGGCAGAATTGTCCCAGGCCTGCCCAGGTTCAACAGCAGAACAACGATTTCGGCAACAGACAGTCAGACGCCTTTCAATGGCTGGTGCCACCCCTGAGCGTTTCTCAAAAACCCTTATTTTACACATAAGGGGATCAGAATATTTGGGGTGAAAGGGGGATAAGAAAAGGACCCTATGTAGTGTGAAAGAAACGTCATTAAAAAAAAGTGAAACTGCTAAAGTTAAAAGTAAAACTGCACTTAGCCAAGAGTTCTGGACACATAAGCATGATTATGTAGACTGTGTGAGACAAGCTTGAATCCGATGAGTAGCCAATGAATGATTTTCTCTGTCCTTATGCTGGATTTTGTATCCAAACTACTGTTGCCAAATGTGCCTTTGTCTGTATCCAGGCAGAAATACCCTGAGAATTATTATTTATTAATCCATGGATTATCTTCCATACATGTCTGTCTGTCTTTTGTTCAGCTGAATAATAAAAGTGAACACTTGGAAATAAACAGAAGAAAAGTTTTCCTTTGACAGTAGCAACGGAGTCCGTCTATTCCACCCGCTCCTACTATATAAAATGTACTACAGGGATCTCTTGAACTGTCCCCAGTCAGGAGACAGCCAAACTCTCCTTGCTCTCCTACCCATCTTACATTAATCCTGCTTATGGATCATCAGTTCTCCTTCTTGTTCTTCTCCTCCATTATGCCTTGCAGGAGGAGGGGGTGGCTTTGCAAGGGTGGCTTAGGAGCATTCTTCCCTTGGGCTGGGCTTTGGGAGGAACTAGGTAGGAGTGGCTAATAATAATAATAATAATAATAATAATAAATTCAGTGATCATTGTAAAAATGGGGAGAAAGACAGAAAGGAGAAGGTGAGAAAGTGCTCTGTAGGCAATCTCTATGGCTGCCTTGGGGCCGTGGTGCAATCGCACCCCCTTAACAAAAGGTACCACCCACCCCAGCCCAAAGCAAGGAGCGAAGGCCCCGCATGGTGGGGCTGTAGTATCAGTTTGTGTGTGTTCCCCTGACTTTCCCCAAATGTCCTCCTCCCCACTTTCACAGGGCCATTTAACCCTTGCAAAAATGTGTGTGTGTGTGTGTGTGTGTGGGGGTATATTTGGTCACCTTTGTGTGGGAGAGCATATTTCTATGGGGGGGGGGTGTGCTTTTGGTCTTATTAAACTTAAATATGAGGTGGCCCAGGTCTGCCTTTCCTTCTTTCAAAGCTTTGCTGCTGCTCCCAGTGGCGCTGAGCGGCTCCACCCATGTTCCTGGTCAGAATAGCCCAAAGAGGAATACTACATGATGACCTTGGCTGGGTCCATGCAGCACATTAACCCACACGCAGTGGTTGAGTGTGGGTTGTTGTTGAGCCGTGGCTTATCATGTTGTCTGAACACAGTGCATTTTCAGCAGGGTGGCTTGTTAACCACGCAGTATGGCTCGGTAACCGCCCTGAACACACCAGCAACAAACCATGGGTCCTCAAGGTGGCTCGTTCGAGAAGAATAAGCCACAGAAAAGCAGGAAAGGAAATGCTCCTCATGTTTATTTATTTATTTATTGCATTTATACCCCGCCTTTTTTCCTCTTGCAAGGAACCCAAGGCGGCTTACATTATCCTCCTCCTCTCCATTTTATCCTCACAACAACAACCCTGTGAGGTGGGTTGGGCTGAGAGTGTGTGGCTGGCCCAAAGTCACCCAGTGAGCTTCCATGGCCGAGTGGGGACTAGAACCCGGATCTTCTGGCTCCCAGTCCAACATTCTAGCCTCTACACCACACTGGCTCAGATCTCAATCTGTCTGTGAGCGGACGATGGGACAAAAGGTGTCTGACAATCCGTGAAACACAGAGTGGATTTTTCACAGGCCGTACATCCCTAATCCCCAGCCCAGCCCAGCCCAGCCCAGCCCAGCCCACATTTGGCCTGAAACACAAAAGCAAAGTGGTGGTACCCAAAATCTGCACTGTGAGCAAGCTTAACACGTGAGAGGAATTGCTGGGAAACATGGGCAGGGGGGTGAGTGGGAGGGTCCTGTTGCGCTCATGCCCTGCTTGCGTGTTCCTGGTCAACAGCTGGTTGGCTGCTGTGTGAACAGAATGCTGGACTGGATGGACCCTCCACCTGATCCAGTAGAGCTCATCTCACATCCTTATGTTCTTACTGTACAAAGTCTTTACTACCTACATGGTGCGGAAGTTAAGACGTAAACGCTGAATGGCTCCACGATGGTAGGACTGCTGTTTTTTTCTTTAATGTAAACGCAGACAACGCCTTTACTACTTACATGGTGCGGAAGTTGAGACGTGGCCCTCAACCTTCTCCTTCCAGGCCTCTGGGATGGAGCAAGGGTGGAAATGGGAAATGCCCTGACTCTCATCTTCAACCAAAGGCTTTTGGATGAGGGGATATCGATTTGCTGACAAATGCACAAGGCTAAGCATCAGGGAAGCAGGCAGAATCTGGACAGGCAAGACTGATCTCCAAAGCAGCCACCCACAAGTCCCCCAAACCAAGAAGAGTCCTCTGGTTGCCCTCTTGCCCAGCAGCTGCAGAAACCCAAACTTCTTTTTCTGGCCAAAATTAAAAGCTGTCTTGGATTCCACCACCTCCCCCACCCCTCACCTCACAGGCAGAACGGTGGGGCCAATCCACAACTCCTCAGGGAGGCGCGGTTTGCGTTCCCAGCTGGCTTTGTCCAGCTCGCCACCAGCAGCCGTGTCATGGCTTGTGGCCGAACCGCCAAGCTCCTGTGTGTGCTCGCCTTTCCAAACGGGATACGTCCGCACGAGCTGGGAACAGAAATGGAATTCTCGAGCCTGCCTGGCATCCCATTCTTGGTGCGCCCATGCCTGCGCTCCTGTCCTGCTGCTGCTAATGCTTTCTTGCAGGATCCACAGCAGTGGCAAAAGGCAGCTCGTCCTCTCCGCAGAGGTGTTGTGGTGGCAGGTCACTTTGCTCCGGCACTTTTTTGAAGCCAGCCCCCAGCCAGGTCGCAGCCTGCTAGGGAAGGCGGAGGGAGCAGAGGGAGCTTTGCTTTGCAGCCCAGCGTTCTCAGTCCCCAGGGGCCAGGGCTCCTCACCATGGCTGACTTTGCTCGGGTCCAGCCTTCATCTTCTGCTGGGAACTAGCGCTGTGCCAAATCCTGCCCCCTAGTTTGGGGAACGTTTTCCTCTCCCTGCGAAAGAGGAATTGTTTTTCTGCCTCTTTCACAGGGAGGGGGAGGATTTCAGAGAAGCTTCTCTTGGGGAGGGGAACCAGGTTTCCACATACCTTTTTAAAGTGTAGGCAATTCTCGAGGGGTCTGCTTTCTATTTTCTATTAAAAAACACCCCCTGCCCTTGCAGGAGCCCATTACTCTTCCCCAGCCAGGAGTTCTTCCGGAATTGGAGAGGGCGAGGTCACATGATCTCCTGGAAGTTCAGAAAAAAGAGCCACCCACAGTGTCCTCCATGATTTCTTGCAAGCAACTCTCTGACATTGTACTAGAATTTTACCACTGGGTGGCAGTGAAGGATTGTCAATGTTTCCTCCACCCACCCACCCAGCACCCACCCACCCCTGGGCTTTTAATGCTGTCTGGGAACGTTATTCTTTGCAATGAATTTCAAAACAAACAAAGAGTAAGTGAATCTCACAGAACTGTCAGGAGTCCTCCTGAGTCCAGCGGGCAATCTACATTACAACTTTAAACTGGTTTCAAACCTGTTTTTAGTGATTACAGCTACCAATAGGAATTCTGGGAATTGTAGCTCTAGGAAGATGGGCCACTTGGGCAGGGGACAGGGGACGGGGGTCTGTAGCAAAGAATTCTCAGTACCCTCATGAAACTGCAGGATCCCTTTAGATAAACCAGTTCGAAACCAGTTTAAAGTTGTAATGTAGATTGGCTCCTCTCAGGACATGAGAACCATCAGGGAAAGTATCCGTTTATACAACACCAGCCAGCTCTGGATGAAGGAGAGAAGTACAAGAAACTAGCAAGATACCTTTTAATAGATCAGAATGCGTCAGGTGGTAGTCCTTGACTCCTATAAAACTTCCAGGCCAAGCTTAATCTTGGTGAGAGCAACAAGGAGACTTGTGATGCTGGACTACTATTTAGCAAACTGTGCTTTTTTGCACTTTAGAGAAGGTTGGGTACAATCACGCAGATGTTTGATGTGGAGCTATTCGATCTCCCCAGTAATGATAACACAGGATGTATCTGTTCGAAAGATCCGGGACATAATCTTTGTTGAAGATGCTAAGAGAGATTCTGAATATATAAAGAACTGTAAGTCTGCTATTTGGTATGCTAAAATTAAGCTAGACCATGAAAGGTCCAACTACCTGTGGGAATTAACCTTCTTCCCTGTACGGCATGCTTTTACTCAGCTCAGATTTCAACTGATGCCCACTGAATATCTGCTAGCAGATTTTCTAAAAAGCCAGCAAAAGATCGTTTCTGTGGATTAGGCCAAATTGAAGATGTGGTACACTATATTTTATACTGCCCTCTATGTAGTTCCCCTCGGCTTAAGTTCATTCTCCATTTTCAGACCTCTAGAAAGCCTATCAGATGACCTGAAGATCAGATGGCTGCTGGCAGATAGAGATAAATTCGTCAGTTACGGAGCAGCTCTGTTTGCTCTAGCTGCAGCAAAGTTAAGTGTGGCCTTTCTGAATCACATTAGTGACAAAAGCTAAGGGGAGTTTCATTTTCTAATTTAAATATGTGCTTAAAACCTTACATTTGTATTTTCAAGGCCTTACTTGTGTTTTGTTGGATCGGGTGTTCATAAATGTATTTTCTTGTGTTTCTGTTGTAATGGCCATTGGCTATAAACAGTAAAATCTGAACAGACGTACTGAGCCCTTCAGCTTTAATGCTAAATTCTGAAGTGCAGGCACTCATCGTGGCAACCCCTATAGCCATGTCTCTGAGGTAGGGATGTCAGAGAATTTCGCCACGAATCTCGGGGAGGCTGAATGCCAGCGCATTCGGCCCCCCAAAATTGGTGGTGAAACGGTCTGCCACGCCACCCACCCCCCCGGGATGGGACTTACCTTCGGCAAATCTTCCTGGCGGCGGCGGTGAGGTGGCGGCGGCTGGTCTTCCGACCGGCTGCCGCCACCACCATTTCCAGTTAAACAAAAACAAAAAAACGTGATAGGCTACATAAAGATTTACGTAGCCTATCACGGCTAGATTTTTAAAAAACACCATGATAGGCTACGTAAATGTTTACGTAGCCTATCACGGCTGACTTAAAAGAAAAAAAACCTGCACGTACGGAAATGGCGGCGCCCATGGGCGCCGCCATTTGCGTACGCACATTGTTGTTTTTTTTCTTTTAAATCAGCCGTGATAGGCTACGTGAATGTTTAGGCTATCACGGCTGACTGCAGGGATGCAAACAGTGGCGGCTATGGCCGCCGCCATTTGCGGAGCCGGCCGGCCAGGATTCGGGTGGGGAGGGATGGAGTGCCTCCCCCCCGGTCAGAATTTCGGGGGGGAGGGACGGAGTGCCCCCCGGCCGGAATTTCAGGGGGGAGGGATGGAGCACCTCCCCCCCCAGCCAGAATTTTGGAGGGAGGGACGGAGCGCCTCCCCCCCAACACGAATGTCACCCTTCGAAAAGGTAAGTGACTTTCGTACATCCCTACTCCGAGGAGAGTAAAAAATGCAGACAGATGTGTTGCTCCATAGCAACAAACCAGTTCTAGCAGTTTTCATCCCCACCATGGGAGAAACGCCTCTCTTAAGCCTTAGTTACTGGCAGTGAGAGCTTTAAGCTGAAATATGCCGGTCTTTTTGGAATGTGGGCCCCGCCCTTTTGCCTTTGGCTCTGCACCTTTTGCCCAACCCTCCAATGGAATGTGGCCCCTAACAGCTTCTTTGAAATGGAATTCAGCCCTTGGGCTGAAAGAGGTTCTGCTCCCCTGAGCGAATGGGCCTTCCTTGCCCATTTAAGGCCAAGCCACCCCAGAAGAGGTTGCGTTGTGACGGGAGTAGCTCCTAACCATCTACTGTTGCTGGGAAAATCCATTGCCCCCTCCATTATTGTGTGGATTTCAGCTAAGCTCAGAGGGTGCAGGGACTTCTGAGGAGGGTGGCAGAGGATGTCAGCGTCCCTCCTGATCAAAAAGTACTGGCGCTACATCCCTCTGAGCCCTGGCTCCACCGCACCACTGTTCAGCAACATCTCATCTCTTCTCCTTCCCACCTTGTCTCATGGCTTATTTACTAAACGGTAGAAAATGTATAGCTGCACAGACCTAACTTCTAATCACTGATTTCCCCCCCTGCCCCGCCCCGCCCAGCCCAGCCCAGCCCATCAACCATGCCACAAACCCTTTAAGGAAGCAATCCTATTGGGATAGGTGGCCGCCTCTGAACTCGGGGGCAACCACCTATCCAATGCAGGGCAGGTGGAGCGCATAGGAGATCTCCTCCTCCACGCTCTGGCCATCCTGCATTCGCAGCTAGACAGCCAATCCCAACTTTCTAGCTGCAGGACTTCAGAGTCGGGGTGGGGGAGGCCAGACGATGCATAGGAAGTACTGTACTGGCACTTCTATGCTCCCCGCCCCTCCCTGCCCCCGGAGAGTGGTATTGGGGGATTCCTATTCTACCGCTTGGCTATTAAGCTGTGGGGTGCCACAAGGTTCTATTCTATCCCCCATGCTGTTCAACATCTATATGAAACCGTTGGGTGAGGTCATTAGGAGTTTTGGGGTGGGGTGTCACCAGTATGCTGATGATGCTGAGCTCTACTTCTCCTTGTTGTCAGAGTCAGCTGAGGTGGTGAAGGTGCTGGACCAGTGCCTGGAGGCTGCAATGGGCTGGATGTGGGCCAATAAACTGAAGCTAAATCCTGACAAGATGGAAGCTCTGTGGATTGGTGGATCCTGAGTCTGGGAATTGGGTAAGTAACCTGTCCTGGACGGGGTTGCACTCTCCCTGAAGGAGCAGGTGCGTAGCTTGGGAGTACTCCTAGATCCATCCCTGTCACTGGAGCCCCAGGAGTACTTGGGGCCAGCTTCAGTTGATCCACCAGCTACAGCCCTTCCTGGACAGGAATAACCTAGCCACAGTAGTGCACACGCTGGTAACTTCCCAATTAGACTACTGCAATGCACTTTACATGGGGCTGCCCTTGAAGACGACTCAGAAGTTGCAGCTAATGCAAAATCTAGCAGCTAGATTACTGATGGAACATCTCATAAAAATAACATTACACCAGTTTAAAGGAATTGCACTGGCTGCCAATATGCTTCTGGATGGAACTCAAGGTTTTGGTGATGACATTTAAAGCCCTAAGCAGCTTGGGACCTCAATATTTGAGGGAGTGCCTCCCCCTATATATGCCTGCCCGAGGACAGAGATCTGTTGGAGGACCCCTCCTCTGCGTCCTACCCGTGTGAGACATACACTGTGGTGGGACGTGGGAGAGGGCCTTCTCTGCTGTGGCACCCCAGTTGTGGAATGCACTCCCCTTGGAGGCCTGATTAGTGCCGACGTTGGTTTCATTTTGGCACCAAGTAAAAACTTGGCTTTTTTGCAAAGCCTTTGAGGGCTGAATGCATTCCCTAAAGTAGCACATTGTTTTAACTGTTTTAACTGTTTTATTGTTTTCTTTTTTAATTGGTATTAGCTTGTTTAATGTTCAATATGTTCTTAGCTGTTTACATTATTTACTGTTTTATACTGTTTAAATCGATTTTATCTGTACGCCGCCTTGAGATCTTAATGATACAGGGCGGGATATAAATGTTTTAAATAAATACATAAATAAAATGCCCTTTTAAATTATATACCTGCTTCCTGGATGTCAATGCAGGGTTAGCACAAATGGATTCTCCACGTCCTTTTGACAGCCAAAAGATGGATATTGTGACACGGGAAGGATAAACGCTCACCTCCTATATTGCAGTGGACTGAAGACCTTTCAACATTTGAACCGGTAGTGTGTAGATGCCACCTGTGAATGATTACTTATTTGGATATTTGGTCTAGGGATGTGAGAACACATCTCAGTTTGTGTTCTCTGGGTGCCCTCCAAGCTGTCCCCCCTGCTCGCTGGCCCTCCGGGCTGCAGTTGAGCCCCCCCCCCCCCCGCACTTGGTGAGCAGCCCACAACTTACCCAGGCCTGTTCGTCATTATCCCAATCGCCATGTTTTTAAACAATATGGTGATTGGCAGCGCTTGCCCATAGACTTATATGCAAAATAGCGCTGTGAAATTAGGGTATATGGGTGATCCACAGCACTTTTTGCATATAAGTGCCCACATAGACTTATAGGCAAAAAATGCTGTGAATCACCTATAGACTCTAGTTTTACAGCGCTATTTTGCATATAAGTGCGCTGCCGATCGCCATGTTTTTACAAAAACATGGTGATCGGGATAATGACAAACAAGCCTGGGTAAGTTGTGGGCTGCTCACCGAGTGCGGAGGGGGACCTTGACTGCAGCCCGGATGGCCAGCGAGCGGGGGAGAGCTCAGCAGGCACAGCTCAGGGGCACAGGCGCCAGTGGTTCAAAAGATCTGCAGACCAAAACGGGCACCTGCACCGTCCCTAATTTGGTCTGTTTTTATTGAAGTTTATGTATAAGTCTTAGAAAGCCACATTCTCTCTCTCTCTCTCTCTCTCTCTCTCTCACTCACACACACACACACACACATTTCATATGCATGTATTGATGCATTTAAATTTATGTAGCTACAATTTTTTTATTTTCCTTTTTAAATTTAGTTTAGTTTTTATTATTGAAAATTTACAGTAAAAATTAACAAAATAAAATGTATAGTCAGTAAAAGAAGAAAGTCCCTGCCCACAGGCTTACAATCTAAAAAGACATGACATACAAGGAAAAAGGAATGGGGAGGGAATGGCGGGGGGAATTAATTATTTTAGCAGGGCTGGTGAAATAGTTCTGGTTTCCCTCCCGTCTCCTTCAGTTCAGCCTGCTGGAGTGGCTGCTGATGGATAACAGCAGATAGGAATCCGAAGCTGAGAGAACAAGGGCGCAATCTGATGCACGTTGAGACAGAAGAAGTCCTACAATTCCCAGCATGCTGCAGACAGCATGGCTGGCTGGGGCATGCTGGGAGTTGGGACTTTTCCTGTGTAAACATGTGTAAGATTGCACCTTGATTTGCCTAAAGCCATGCACTAAGTGTGTACTAGCTAGCGGACATGAATCTGAGAACTCAGATCTCCTGGGGGGTGTCTCCGTGAGTGATTTACTCCAAGCTGGCTGCGTGCTGAGATCGTTAGGGATAGATCGTGGCCATCCAGCAGCCACCCCAGAGCTTACCAGGGAAAACCGGAGTTCCTGAGAATGCTTAAAGTCCAATTCTTTTCCTGAAGTCGGGTTCTCCCAGATATAGTTACTGTGTGCATTTCACCGTGTCCCTGGTCAAGGGGTGCTTCCTGTGTGTTTCCCATCCCTGCACAAACCAATTAGTGTCTACTCAGAAGTAACTCCCATTGTACTCCATGAGGCTTCTCCCCTGAATGCCCACATCAGAATTTACAGAGATCCCCCTCAATTGAAATGGCACAGTTTAAAGCACAAATTCCCTAACGGCTGTAAAGTGTGATCTCCAGGCTCCGATTCTCTGTTGTTTGGTTTATTGCCTTAGGAAGTAACTACTTCACATCTTCATTATAGAGATCCTGCGCAGCATCAGGCTAGAAAAAGGGCTGGTTTCCCATCCCTGTGTTCCCCCCGTCTTTCCCAGCACAAGTGTATGTGTGTCTACTCAGAAGTCACTGTCATTGTGGTCAATGAGGCTTGCTCCTGAAATGCAGGTGCATCTGGACTTTCAAGGGGAAGGAGAAAGCCGGGAAGAGGGGGGAGCCTCTTCTACTGGTTGAGCATCCCTTGCCAGTCAGATGACATTCACTCCAACCCCCAACCCCACCCGGAATTATGTTCTGTGAAGCAATTTCTACTGGTGCAGAGCAATCACTCATGGAGCCCTGCGTGGACCAAAGTGCAGCAAATTCCTTTTTAAAAAATCCATTTGCTTCTCCTTCCATTGTCATGGAAACACCCCCCTGGATCGAAGGCCTGTCCCAGTCAGTACCTTCTGGGTTAACTGGTGGATTTATAATCTGGCAGGTATCACCTGGCATTTTCAAATATGAACCACTGCATGGGACCAAAATTATTTAGCTGTCTCAATTTGCACAATCATAGTTGTTTTGTTTTGCTGAAAATACAATCTTTGTTAAGGTTTGGGTTTGGCATCACAGTCACGCAGTGCTTTTTGTCATGTGAGGGGAAAAAAATTCTGGAGTTCATCAACATACTCAGATAGCCCTGAGGAATCCCTGAGTTGAGTTCTGCCCCACTGTTTTCTGAACAAGCTTTTGTACTTCTGCCTTGCTTTATTTATTTATTTATTTATTTATCGATGGGTCGATCGATCGCCCATCTGGCTGGTCACCCAGCCACTCTGGGTGATGTACAACAACAAAACAGTAAAACAACAGAATTCTACATTAAAAACATCATAAAAAATACCCTAACCCACCCCGAATGCCTGCCTGAACAACCACGTTTTTAATGCGCGGTGGAAGCTCATTAAAGAGTTCATTAGGTGTTCTGTTACATGGTTGCCTTGGAAGCAAACACTGCTGGGTGTCCCCCATCCACATAATGTTGCAGGAAGAAACCAAGTTCTAATTATCTTATATAACTCACCATCATTGCTGGAAAGGCCACGTTCCTTGAAATATGAATCCTGCTGGCACAATATACAATAACTGGCAGGAGAACGCGGTGACATAACGAGATTAAGATAACCCCAACACAAAACAAAAAAATGGCCTAATTTTGCCAGTGTGGCTGGGTGACTTGAAGCACAGTGGCAGAGAAGCCATGTTGACTAGTTCTGGCTGTACCAGAATAAAAGGCTGCTGAAAGTCACACTCTTTAACTGGCAAACCTTGATTATTATTAGCTGTTATTAATATTGAAGTCCTTCTCGGGTAGGATCCAGCACCTCTTGAAGCTCACGTGGAGTGGGTATTATCATTTTACTCTAAGAATGCTTCTTGAGTGAGTAATTTCTACGACTAATAATTTCTACTAGCAAGTTAGAGTTTATTCCCCCCCCCCATGGTCCAATGTGACGTTTGGAGATAGAGGAGCATTGCCAGACTAAAGTGGCAGATCTGTGTAGGGATGGGTGGAACGCATACCTCTGGGTCCGGGGGGGGGGGGTGTCTGCAGGGGAAGGAGGCGATCCATTCCTCCTCCCCGGAATCCTAGCCGTCTGGCTCTGCTCCGCGGCAGTTCCGCAGAGCCGCTGGCTGGCTCCGGAGTGCCAGCGATATGGCCGCCATTGATTGCCATATCGCCGGCTGAGCGGATTGACTGCAGATGCAAATGGCATCCACTACACCATTTGTGGCCGTAAAGGTCTTAGTTTAAGGTAAATGCAGCTGTAAATGGCTGCATTTAGCTTAAACTAAGACCTTTACAGCCGCAAATGGTGAAGTGGATGCCATTTGCGTCCCTACATTTTCACGTGATAGGCTATGCAATACTGCCCCATCTACACCAGCCAAATTCAATACATACAGCTCCTCCCAGCTTGGAGAGGAGCATGATGAACCTGCCTGCCATATGAGGAACTTGTCGGAAAAAAGAGGTGGCAACCGTAAACCAGCACGAACACGATTGAGTACGCAGGATGCAAAGCCAGACTTTTCCGAGATAAGCGCTCTGGGCATGGATGGAAGAATCCAGCTGCTTTGGTTTCTCCTACATTCATTTATTAAAACAATCTCAAGTTCTTTTTGTCCCGAATATGGAGAACTTTCCAACTCTCTGAACATTCTCATCAAATCCAAATTGAAACGAAATTCTCACCTATCCCTAGTTGCTAGAGATTATCCTTCTTTGGGGTCCCTAGAACTTGTATCCCTAGATGGGGAACAAATGCATCTTGAGCCTTTCTACACAAGGCTTTTATTGTGCACTTGTACTTACTCACTTATGGTAGTTTGCGGGTACTTTACATGACGTTGTCATCCTCCAGGGCCTCTCCTGTGCTTTGCAACCAGTATCACGATGTTTTTCTTAACGAGAAAAGCCTGGTATTATTTAGAAACGGTGGAATGAGAGTCTCATGTAATTGCACAATTCTGCTATACCACAGCGCCATCTAGCAGTTGTATAATGAAACTGAAAAAGACAGAAAACAAAAATCCGGGATGTCAAATGGGGTGTCTTTCACAGCCTAACCTGGAGATGCCACAGGTTGCACCTGGGACCTTTTGCATGCAAAGTACGTTCTCTACCACTGACCTATGGCCCTTCCCCAAATCAGAAGCTGAATTTTATCAGGACAGGTTATTTGTCCATCTAGGCTAGAATTGTCTACTCTGACTGGCAGAACCATCTAGAGACTGAGGTACAGGTCTTTCCCATCATTGGCTACCTGATCCTTTTAACTGGAGATGTTGGGATTGAACCTTGGACTTTCTGAATGATCTCTACCACTTATCTACATCAGTGATCCTTGGTATGCAAACTAGCATGTCCCTATTTTTATCTGTGAAATGTTGGAGGGTATCAGACAATTGCATTCTTCCTCCTCCTCCTCCTCCTCCTCCTCTTCTTCTTCTTCATTCTTCTTATTTGTTTTTTATGCTGTATTTTATCTTGTGAATTGTTGTGAACCACCCAGAGACCTTCGGCTATTGGACAGTATAGGATTGATCGATTAAATGAATGAATAAGTAAAATTCTTAAAAGCATTCCCACCATGTTCTTCAGCCAAAAAGCACCCCCCACCCCGGAGTGGCTTACAGATGAATAAAAAACAAGACCATCTCTGCCCTCAGGCTTACAATTTGACAGACACAACATAAAAGGAAAAAGGTGAGGAGGGAGGAGGAAAAAAAGCAAGCTCAGGCACCAGTTCTTAAAATTATAAAGTTTTTCTAAGGACCATCTGAGATGGAAATGGTTCAGGAAGAGGAGGGGCCAAAAAGGAACAAATCTCTCAGCAGACCCAGTAGAGTCCCTCTGCTTCCTGTCTCTCCCTCTGCTGCAGCCCAGTTGAACAGCTGCTGCTAGGTGACAGCTTCAGCACCTCAGATAACTCCTTTAGAGTTCTGACTGGTTCTGACTGAAAGCTGGAGCAGATTCACCACTGCACTGACATTGGAGCCAGCAGCCTCCACTGGATCTAGGCTTGGTTTATATCAGAATTAAGGCACCCTTGTCTTTATCGTGTAATGCAGATGTGCAGAACCTCAGGCTTGGGTCCCCATCTGACCCTCTGGGGTCACCCAGAAGGCCCTGCCCCCTTCCCTTGGTCCCACCTCTCTTCCCCCAACCACCAATGGTGTGATGGTTTCCTGGCTCTTGTGCAATTTTTCCCCATTCTAAAAGAAAGGCCTCTCCCAATTGCTCACAGTAAGAGCTTTAAGCTGCAATATGGTGGCAATTGGGTATTTCAGCCCTGCCCATTTCACCTTTGGCCATGACCATCATTGGAATACGCCCCCTGAGAACTTCTCCAGAATGGAATTTGGCCCTTGGGCTCAAAGAATTTCTGCACCCCCTGATGTGCTAGGTAAACAGATAAACCAAAAGACCTTCTTGAAGGGGCACAGAGCTTTGTTTTTGAAGGGCACTTCTTAAATTAGAACACTGCCTGCCTCATAGCTATGGGCTTCTTCACACAGAGCTTTTATCCTGCTATTGAGATTGGTTACTCACGGAAGTTTGTGGGCCCTTTAGATCAGCGGTCCCCAACCTTTTTGGCGCCAGGGACCGATCTCGTGGAAGACAATTTTTCCACGGACCGGGGTGTGTTTTTTTCTGCTGGCGGACTTCCGGCCTATTCTTTGCAGTAATCGGCTACGTAAAGATTTATGTAGCCTATTACTTGAAGAACAGGGACGCAAATGGTGTCTGCTATGTGGACGCCATTTGCGTCCCAGCGGCTGGAAGTCCGCCAGCGGCTGGAGCCGGCCGGCAGCTCTGCGGACTCGCTGTGGAGCGGAGCCGGCAAGGGCCGGCGAGGATTCCGGGGGGGGGAGGGATGGATCGCCTCCCCCCGCCGCAGACCCCTGCAGACCTAAGGTGAGGGGGTTTCACACACCCCTGCAGCCCGGTTGCTAAAAGGCCACGGACCGGGACCGGTCCGTGGCCCGGGGGTTGGGGACCCCTGCTTTAGATGATGTCATCACCCTCCAGGGCGTCTCCCGCACTAAATGACCTTTATTCCATTGTTTAAAAGATCGGAGACAATGAGCTATCAAATTATGGTGCTTGAGTTCCCTCCATGAAAAAGGAAAAGCTGCGCCATCTAGCGGCTGTATAATGAAACATATGGAAGGCTCAGGCAAGGGGCGAAAGGAAGGGGGAAGGAAGCACATGTAAAGGGAGTTGGTCGTGATCCTGCACTTAAAACGGAAGTAGTAAGCCCCATTTTAAATGCAGGACTTTAGGCTGGTGCAGAGATGCTCTATATCTATATCTTTTTTTGTGTTTTTTTTTTTTAAATTGCATTACTGGAATAAACTGAGCATAAAGAGCAGCGTGTTTGGTAGTGAGAGTTTTGCCTTCCAATGCGACTGGGGCATCATTTGAACACACTGGCTCTGAGGAAATGGAGGAGGTAAGAACTAATGTGTGCAAAGATGACTTCATGCCAAGCTGATACCCAGCACATTCTGGTCATGCAATTCTTCCTCAGGGGAATATATCTATACATCTTTTACAGCCCCTCTTTTTTCCATGATGACATCATAGATACAGTTCCCAAGACATCTCTCATCCAGGTACTGACCTGACTCAGACTCTTAGCTCAAACCTGCTTAGCTCAGTGGCAAAGCCGCAAAAGAAAATCCTTCCTAAAAAACAAAGCAGCTGTGCAACTGCCAGTGCTAACATTGAACCCCAACCGAGACAAACTGTTGGAGAACTCCTTCTCTCCCAGCAGAAAATTTGTGAACACGGCCCCCCCTCCACAATTTCTCTGCCACAGATAGCGTGGACCAGTTTGAAAGGCCATTTGCACACAGCTATAGTTACTAGTGCTGTGCTGAAAATTTCTCCCACACTTTTTCGACCATTCTCATTCCATTTGATAGAAAAGAAATGGCTTTCGAAAAGAAATTCAAAGGAGGGGAAATTTCCGAGAAATTCTCATGGGTTGGGTTTGCGGTTCTTGTGCTTACCTTACTTGTGAGGTGGCTGAGGAGTGTGCACAAGTATCCTGTCTGTTGTCGTACAATTCCTGCACTGAGCAGGGAGTTGGACTCGATGGCCTTGTAGGCCCCTTCCAACCCTACTATTCAATGATTCTTTGTGGCAGCCTGTAGCCTCCTCGGCTTCCCACACTTCACATCATGAGGCAATTCTTGCATGGGGCTTTTTCAGTTCCAGAAGTGCAGGTGGCCTGGGAATCTGCAGAGCAATGGAAAGAAGCGTAATATTGAGAGAGAAAACACACACAGCACCCTCAGTCACCTTGCACTGATTAGGTAAACTCAAAAATACCAGCAAAAGAAGTTCAAAATTCTGCCTCAGAAAAAAAATTGTGATTCTGCCTCTGTGTCGGAAGCCTCAACACAGTTGATGCTGTTGTCCCCTACAGAAGCAGTGCAATAAACCAAAAACCCTTAGGAAAAAAGAAAATAACCTGTGCTACAACCCCTGCCAATAGTGAGCCCTATCTATGAGAAACTGTTGGAGAATTTCTCCTCCCCTAGGAGAAATACGGTGACATTGTCCCCCCCAGTTTCTCTGCCCAGAAATAGGCTGGGGAATTTTGAAAGGCTGTTTGTGCACAGCTCTAACAGTTACGAGCATGTTCCTGTTTTCATCTGTGAAATGGAGGGGATCGATAAGGCCCCAGACTATAAGGCATTCCTGAGGGCCGCATTCAGGTTTGGAGAAGTTCTCAGGGGCCGCATTCCAGTGGCGGGCAGGGCCAGAGGCAAAAAGGGGCGAGGCCGAAGTACCCCAAATGCCAGCATATTTAAGCCTAAAGCTCTTCCTACCAGGAACTAAGCCTTAGGGGAAGCCTTGCAATCTTTTAGAATGTGTGTGGGGGGGGAGTACAAAGGCTGGAAAACCAGCAAATGATTGGTACTTGGGGAAAGGGTGTGTGGGCATCTGGGAAATCTCACAGGGCTGGGTGGGGACCTCAGGAGGTGGCCCGCAGGTGGCCCACAGGCCCTAGGTTCTCCACCCCTGCTATAAAGCTTCCCCTTGATGCCCCAGGATCCCTGATACACCAAAATTATGAATCCTGATGGGTAAAACCAGTCTTTCTTGATTTAGTCACTGCAGCCTCTCAGTCATTTGACTTCTAAACTGGGAAGAGCAGTGCAGTGCCAGAATCCATGCCAAATTATGCAAATACTTGCAAAATCTGGCACTGAAGCGGACATCACTCGGCATCGGTTCCAAAGTGTTGTAACTCCTGTTCCCAGTCTGGCTGCACCCATTTCAAGATTTGCATAATCTGGGAGGCAACAAATATCCTGGCAGAATTTGGAGCATTTTTATTTTATTTTCTTTATTCATATTGTAGCTCCTGATCCCAGATTTGCAAAGGCAATGGAGGGATGTGCAGATTTTCTGCTAAAATGTGCAACGTTTTTCATCGGAAGCATCACCAGATGCAAAGTGGTTGCAAATCCCTGAATGATATCTGCTCCCTGAACCCGCCTGCCCTGCACCAGGAGAGAGTCAAGCCTTTGCCATTTCCAGCGGGGCTTCTTCAGTCGAAGAACGGTTCTAATTTAAATAGTTCATTTCAAGACCCTCCAGAACCCAGTAAGTGGAGAGCCGGTGTGGTGTAGTGGCTAGAGTGTTGGACTGGGAGCCGGGAGATCCGGATTCTAGCCCTCACTCGGCCATGGAAACTCACTGGGTGACTTTGGGCCAGTCACAGACTCTCAGCCCAACCCACCTCACAGGCTTGTTGTTGTGAGGATAAAATGGAGAGAAGGAGGATAATGTACAGCATCTTGGGTTCCTTGCAAGATGAAAAAAGGTGGCATATAAATGCAATACTTACATACATACATACAAGTGGCCATTGAGTCCATACTACTTTCAGCAGTCTGCAAATGCACAGCAAAACCACGGGTTTTCTCTGTCTCATTTCTAATGTTTGTTGTTTTTAGTAGGGGCACGATTTTGGCTTTATTTGGATTTTGCTAGGAAATGACAAGGAGATTTCAAAGAGATGGTGGGCCAGAATCACAATCTTGTTATAAGGCAGGAGTGGGCAGCCTTTTCAGCCCTGAGGGCCACTTGCCGTACCACACACGCATGGGAATGGGATCACGGGGAGGGGAAGACTAAAGCCTCTCCCCACCACCACCCCACAATCCCATTGGGATCATTGTCATGGCACCAGAATAATGGTCTTTGCCCCGCAACCCAGTTGATCATCTGGGCTGCCAGGAAACGTTGGAAGGGCTCTCCCAGGCTTGTGCGAGCCACATGGAGAGTGACCAAGGGCCTCATGCAGCCTGCCAGCTGCCCACTCCTGTTCTTCTAAGGCTTATGCTTAGGTATATTCAAATTTGAATAGCTAAAAGACATTTAATTTTAAGAACATTTGTAATGGTTGCTTTGTGAACCTCATAAATAAACAGAGCAGGGGTCGGCAACGTGATGCCCGCTGGCGCCACTGTTCCCCCAGACCCCTTTTTGGTGCCACCAAGGTGCCCGATCCCTCCCACTTAGGGGTGTACGAACCGCACTTACCTGGGCCCGCTGGGGGGTCCGCAGGGGGGGAGGCAATCCGGTCCTCCCCCTAGAATCCTCCCTGGCTGGCTCCACTCCGCGGCGAGTCTGCGGAGCCGCTGCCGGACTTCTGGCTGTGGCTGGTCCGCATCCGCAAATGGCTGCCAGTCTGTGTCTGCAAATGGCATCTGGCGTAGCGGATGCCATTTGCATCCCTGCACTTTACCGTGATAGGCTACGTAAATCTTTACGTAGCCTGTCATGGTAAAGAGCAGGGACACAAATGGCGTAGTGGTCATGGTGGCCGTATCGCTGGGTCTTTGGAGCCGGCGGCAGGGAGGATCCGCCGGTGAGGACTTCATGCTGCAAGACAAGGTAGGAGATCCAATCCTCCATGGACTTTGGGGGTCCGGATTCAATAGAATCTGGCCTCATTGGGGTCTGTGGAGGATTTCTACAACATCCCTACTCCCACTTTGTGTGTGTGTGTGTGTGTGTGTGTTTTCTTACCAACACCTGGAATTGCTCTGTCTGGTGGTGAGAACCAGAATTCTGGCTGAAGGGGTGTGTGTGGAAAACTGGGGGGAGGGATGGAATGGAGTATCCTGAAAACCATGAGTGTGTAATGGAGTATCTTGGAAGAGGGTGTGGCTAGCTGGTTGGCTGGAATCCTGAACAGAGAGCACGCCACATTGCAACATAAGAACGTAAGAAGAGCCATGCTGGATCAGACCAAGGGCCCATCCAGTCCATTATTCTGCTCATAGAGTGGCCAACCAACTACCCACAGGAAACTCACAAGCAGGACATGAGTGCAACAGCACATGTTGTTGTATGCAGGGCTGGCCCTACCATTAGGCAAAGTGAGGCAGTTGCCTCAGGCAGCAGTTGCTCAGAGGTGGCAGCAAAGTATAGCAGGAGAGAATTTGGTGTCATGCAGTTTGCTCTGTGACCCCTAAGCTAGCCTGCTGCCTTATGTAAGGTGGAGGATGCTATCCCATCACCAATATTGAATATTCAACTGCCAGTCCCACTGGATTTTGTACATGAAATGGGAGGGCACCATCTCATTCTTTGCCTCAGGTAGCAAAATAGAGGTAATGAGTGGGGTACCGCAGGGCTCAGTCCTGGGCCCAGTGCTCTTCAACATTTTTATTAATGACTTGGAGGAGGAGGTTCAGGGAATGCTGATCAAATTTGCAGATGACATCAAATTGGGCGGGATAGCTAATACTTTGGAAGACAGAAACAAAATTCAAAGTGATCTGGATAGACTGGAGCGCTGGGCAGAAAACAACAGAATGACATTTCATAGGGATAAATGCCAAGTTCTGCACCTCAGAAAAAGAAACCAAATGCACAGTTACAAGATGGGGGATATGTGGCTCAACAACACGACAAGCAAGAAAGATCTTAGAATTGTTGTCGATCACAAGCTGAATATGAGCCAACAATGTGATGTGGCTGCAAAAAAGGCAAATGCTATTTTGGGCTGCATTAATAGAAGCATCGCTTCCAAATCCCGGGAATTACTAGTTCCCCTCTACTCTGCACTGGTTAGGCCTTATCTGGAGTACTGTGTCCAGTTCTGGGCACCACACTTTAAGAAGGATGCAGACGAACTGGAGAGGGTTCAGAGGAGGGCAACAAAGATGATCAGAGGACTGGAAACAAAGCCCTATGAAGACAGACTGAAAGAACTGGGCATGTTTAGCCTTGAGAAGAGAAGACTGAGGGGAGATATGATTGCAGTCTTCAAGTACTTGAAAGGTTGTCACAGAGAAGAAGGCCAGGATCTCTTCTTGATGATCCCAGAGTGCAGGACACGGAATAATGGGCTCAAGTTACAGGAAGCCAGATTCTGGCTGAGCATCAGGAAAAACTTCCTGACTGTTAGAGCAATACAACAATGGAACCCATGACCTAGGGAGGCGGTGGGCTCTCCCACACTGGAGGCGTTCAAGACGAGGCTGGACAGCCATCTGTCAGGGATGCTCTGACTTGGATTCCTGCATTGAGCAGGGGGCTGGACTCGATGGCCTTGTAGGCCCCTTCCAACCCTACTATTCTATGATTCTGTGATTCTATGAAATGTCTTGGGCCAACCCTGGCTGTATGTACCAGTTGTATCCATCCATCCATAGAATGTCGGGGAGATGGGTTCTTACCCAGCCTTCTCCCTAGCTTGGATGTACGAGAAATGTGTTTAAGTTCACAAATCATCAGAATGTGCCCTGTTGTAACCCTGGAACACATTTTTTTCTGAAAAAGCTTGCACATTCCTAAAATTACAATCACATTTGAAAAATACATACTTTTTTAAAATGCACATTTTTTAAAAATGCGCATTTTGACACTTTAGTCAATGGCGGGAAGGGCACAGTTTTGAAAATGGCACACGGAAATGTGTGCTTTCCCTGCTCCAACGAAATAACAAGTCATGAACAAAAATGGGAGTGAGGTGAACCGAGCTCCAAAATGGGGTTCAGAGAATCTCAGAAAACCCAAAGCATCCTTGAAACTCCCAACCCTACATGGCAGTTTTCTGTTATATGTGCTGACGTGCCTTTGACGTGTAAGAAGGCCTGTTGTGTTGGGTGCTGTTTTTATTCTGTGAATTGTTGTGTTTTGAATTGTGTTTTTAATGTCTTTGTTTTATTTATTTTTTATGAAATGTTTAGTTATCCATGATTATAAGTTGCCTTGAGTGCCATTTTCTTGGTAGAAAGGCAGGGTACAAATCATCATCATACACGGACAATTCCTGTGATAGAATCATAGACCATGTCTATGGGAGAGACATAGATGGTGATCCAGAGAGACTTGGGGAAGAAGATGGGCCCAAACCAGAGAATTGAGACTCTTTGTATCTGCTCCTGCTTTTGTAACAGAGGGAGCAATTCTACGGTCCCTGGGTGAACATCCCAGGGACCATAGGATTGTTCAGAGTCCCCCTTCTGAGGTCAGAGACATTGCTCCAACCTTGGAAGGGGGAGTCAGAGATCCGACCCCCTTCCCTCGCCCCCTCACAGCCAGTGTGGAAAGAACCACGCCAGCTGCCCTCTGAGGTTGGAAAAGTGACGTCAGAGGAAGAGGAACGGGGACATTCCAGTGGGTGGGAGGAGACTAGAGAGGCCAGGATACGAGTTATCCTGAGGCTCTTCCAGTTTCCTTGCCTCCCCCTCTGAATCACCTTCACTAGATGGGCTAAAACGAAAGCTAAAAAACAAAAATTAAAACTAAACTTTAAACTAAAACTAAAAAACCTGTCTAGTGAAATCTCCAAATCTGCACGGTGGGAGGACAGGGAGGCAAAGATAATCTCTGATGCTCCTCCTGCCCTGCATTGGATGATTGGACATCTCCAAGTATGGGGGCTTCCCATCACCGAGGGCACATTCAATAGGATCACGCCCTGAATGTACATTTATATATGGATGCCTGAATGTGAGTGAAGGTGTGTGGAATGGTCACATTGCTCATCAGGAAGGGGTAAATCTGTCTGCCAGATGGGCTGTTTCTATTAGTGCTCATTTATTTTATGAAGGAGCATTCAGTTACGCTGCAATCTCACGTGTATTTCTTTACTTTATTTTTAGCCTGCTTTTCAAACAATTGCTGGCTCCCAGAGCAGCTCACATCAGTAACGAAGACAAGCCCTGCTGTCAGGCTTACAAACTAAAAAGACAAGATACACAAACCAAGGCAAAGGTGCAGCTGGGACCAAAGTCTACCACTCCAGTGGGAACTAAGCCCTAGATGCCAATGGCATGAGTAATTTCAACTAGAGGAGATTTAGAAGGTCATTTTACACGCAGTAGTGAGCTTGTTATAAACAAGCCAATGCCAAATTATGCAAGTTTTTTTTTTTTAAGGGATGAGAAGAGAATTCAGACCTAATCCAGCATTTGTTTGGGAAATTGGGTTTGTCTGGCACTGGGCCAGGAATGCAGCGATAAAGTGATACGGCACTCCTGCCATTGTCTTCCTGCCCAGGACATGTAATCTAGGCAGAATCCAGAGGGCCGGTGTGCTCATGAACCTCTCACGCTATGAACCCATGCAGAAGCTCAGAGCTCTGTTTCAGCTTCTAGGAAATCCCTGGCATTTGAGGTTGCAATCCTGACAGTGTTCATGGTGCGGTGCTTATGGTTGCAATCCTGCTCGCAGTGAGACTGAATGCAAAAAGAGCTGTGCTGGATCAGACCAAAGGCCTGTCTGAGGCCACTGGGAAGCCTGCATGCGTGATATGAGTGCAAAAGCACGCTCCCACTCATATTCCTCAGCAACTGGCATTCACGGGTGTATTGCCTCTGATATTGGAGGTAATATATAGCCATCATGACTTGGCAGCCATTGCTAGCTTTATCCTCTGACTCTGCTGTACGTTTTCAGCCTAAATAAAGGATGGAATACCTAGTATGTAGTGAAAAAATCTCACTTGACAAGATTCTGTGAAGACACAGTTTTAATAAATGCAGCTGTATTTGACTAATTGGAATATATTTGTAATTTATGGGAACAGGGGATTTGATCAAAATCTACCCTTGGAAATATGATTTTTGAGGATACCAGTAAATGTTTTTGTTTGTTTTTTGCCTACTCTTCTTATCAATCTTATCTTTTTTAATATTAAGTTGGGCTGTTTCTGACACTGAGATACAGCAACCTATCTATGACTGCACCTGACACAACATACAGTAATAATCAGCTGACGTCTCATAGCTGACTTGCAAGAGCATTTAGTAAATGTCATGCTAACTTCATTCATTTGTTTAATCAGGCAGGAAATTCCCTATGAACAGGCAAGGAAAAATCAACCAACCAACCAGTCAAACGTCGATGTCAGATTTAGATTCCAAAGTTCAAATGTTTAATTTTGATGCCAAATGGTGACATTGGATGCCAAATTCTCAAAAACTGTATTAAAATATTTACATAACATTGCATTTACATAGAATATTTACATATCATTTCCCATTTTAAAAATCCTGAAGCAGTTTACAGCAAATAATGAAACAATGCATCATTATAAAAGCACAAACATATCCAGGCAAATTAATGGTTGGAAAAAACCAGGGTAAAGAAGTAAGTTTTGGGGCCCATCTACACCTGCATTTTACTCCGGGGCGGGTGTGAGTCGAGGTCCCTCGGGATAGATGATGTAGTTGCCACTTCACAGCCATCTGTGGTTTTCTCCCGGAAAATGCGGATTTCCAAGGAGGCATTTTGCTGCAATGTTTTTCGTCTGCTGCAGGTTTCCCCACGCTTGTGAGCCATCCGTCCCTTCCCCAAACTGACCTCGTATTTTGCAGTGGGTTCATTGTAGGTGCGCATAGTGCTTGCATCACTCTGTGACTCTCCTTTATTCCCCCCATCCCTTCGCAGCTGCGTCATTACAGAGGCACAGAGAGGCATTTTCATTTATTTAATCACAGTTTCACACATTTTTGCAGCTTCATATCTTCGCAACGGTTGCTTTTGGACGTGGTGCCCAAGGGCTGAGGGTATGTTGGGGGAGGACAAACATCGCTCCAGCCACCATTTCGAAGCGATGGGTAGGCACATACTGCTCATGCTTGTGAGTGTGAACCATTGAGAGAGTCTCAGGCTGGGGAACTATCGAACAGATGGCGCAGAAATGAAGGAGCACAAAACACCCACTTTTTACCTAACAAGGGACGGAAAGACACAGCAGAGCCCCTCAAATACAAAACAGCCACTGAAGTGTTGCACACCCATGCTCACAGGACTGCACAGCTGCGCATTAAAGTATGATGGCCACAAAAAAAAAAGGGCGCAGCGCAGTCTTTTAGGGAAGAGCGCAGTAAATCGTGAGTGTATACCACCAGAAGCTAATTCGAAGCTGCAATGCTGCACAGTTGTGATGGAGTGGAGGGTGAAAGCAGTGCCATGTAGACGGGGCCCTGAATAATTGTCGAAACCACATGTGTGTTGGTGCCTCATGTATCGCCAAGCAGAGGTTGTTCTAGAGGGTGGCTGCCACCACAGACAAAGCTCATTGCTGTGCTGCTGCCAGATGGGACTCTGCAGGATGTGGCAGGACAGCAAGGCCCAAATCACAAAGCACCATGCTCCAAGGTCCAGGGCTGGTTCCAGTTTAAGGGGCCCGTGGGCAAAATGCCCTCTGGTAGGCCATGGCAGATTTATATTAGTGCTATGCTAAAACTTTCTTCCGCATTTTTTTCAACTATTCCCATTCACTTTGATATAAAAGAAATGGCTTTCAAAAAGAAATTCAAAGGAGAAGAAAATTTGGGGGAAATTCTCATGGGTTTAGTTCAAGGTGTTTGTGCTTAACTGACTTATGAGGTGGCCAAGGACTGTATGTGAGTGTCCTGTCTTTTATTGTACAATCATCTCTCTGGCAGCCTGTAGCCCCATTGGCTTCCTGCACTTCAGTTAAAGCCCAGGGGAAGACATAGCATCATAGAATCGAAGGGTTGGAGGGGGCCTACAAGGTCATCGAGTCCAACCCCCTGCTCAATGCAGGAATCCAAATCAGAGCATCCCTGACAGATGGCTGTCCAGCCTCATCTTGAATGCCTCCAGTGTGGCAGAGCCCACCACCTCCCTAGGTCATGGGTTCCATTAACAGTCAGGAAGTTTCTCCTGATGTTCAGCCAGAACATCATGAGGTAATTCCTCCCATAGGTCCTTTTGACATCAGGAAGTGCAGGCAGCCTGGGAGGCTGCAGAGCAATGAAGAGATGTGCAATAGAAAAGGAAAGAAATCATACACAGCACCCTCAGTCATCTTGCAGTGATTATATACGCTCAAAAACACTAGTAGAAATTAAAAATATATTATAAAATGCCCTGAGAGTGAAGCAGAAACATGGAAGTCTCTTTCATGGGGGAAGAAAATATTCATGAAATTGGAGGACAGATGTTGGCACAGGACTAGTTCCACCTCTTTCCATATTGCCCCCTCACACCTGCATTGTGGATGCAAAATGGTGGCCAGGCTGCCAACACAGTTGATGCTGTTAGCGATTGTAGTGGTAGCATAAAAAAACTAAAAACTCTTGGGGCAGGGAAAGATGTTGAGCAATAATGCCTGCTAATTGTGAGTCCTACTGGTGAGAAACTGTTGGAGAATTTCTGCTCCCCCTGGAGAAATTCAGTGAAATGGTGCCTGAATTTCTCTGCTCACAAATCGCATGGAGAAATTTGAGAGGCCATTTGTGCGCAGCTCTAGTTTCTATAGTTGCCACAGTGGACAGGAGCAGGAAGCAGAGGCAGTATTCCAAGCAGCGACATGTGACGGGTCCAGCTACCATGTTACTGTCTCACAGTGCCCCCAAAGTCGCATCACCTCCAAGTGGGAGGGTCTGTCATTTAAATTTCCCACAATAACTCCGTGCAGTCTACTCCAGGGGCATTTTGGGAAATTAAAATGGCTGCTAGACATAGACTTGTTGACATTGACTGGCAACGGTCCTCCAGGGTTTCAGGCAGGAGTCTAATCCCAGCCCTACCTGAAGATGCTCAGGATTGAATCTGGGATCTTCTTCATGCAAGGCAGGGACTCTACCACTGAGCTATGCCCCTTCCCGATCTGTGTCACTTTTGCATTTGTTCACCCATAAGTCTATAGACCCAACCACCTGGTGCTGCTCTGAGTGCTGGACCAGTTTTTTTTTATAGGGGGCCCTAAAGAAGGAAATGCCTCCCCCGGTTGTTGCACAAGGATGCCAGCTACTAATGCCAGCAGATAGTATAAAAAGGGAAAGCTAAAGATCTCCACTGTCTTTCCCGTCTTCTTGCTTTTTCTGCCAACACTGACTAATCAGTGACATCAGACGGACTTGTTACTACAACTCATCACTGACAAATCACATGGCTGTGGGGCTGGCCTCCTGTATCTAAGCAGTTATTCAACACCTTACGTCAATTCCATCATCACAACCGTGGAACTGTGTATAGGAGAGGCCTGGCATTACGCTCATGTCAGAAAACCATCTGTCATCCTCCATTATCCCACCCACGTCTTACTTCAGTGATGTTCTGACATTGTTTTTGTTACAGAATCCAAATGAAATCCATCTGGGGAGGAAGAACAGAGTGGGTGTTCATGCCTCAACAAAACGCATCATGAGGAAAAGCCGAATTCTGGTCATGCCCCGATTTCACCCTTAATGATGAAGACAGGTGAAGGCAGCCTTACTTATATGATAGTTTTTGCACTCCCTGAATGTTTGGATGCAGTCTCTCCTTTAAAAAAAAAGGATCACAATACATATTTAGAAAGAAAACCATTTAGAAATGCATATTTTGGGGGAAATAGATTTAAAAAGTAATTTTTACATGCAAATGTTCATGTAGATTTAAAGAAAAAGAAATTCACAGGTTAATGTGGACAGATTTGGGGGTGAACAAATGCAAAAGAGACACAGACTGGAAAGAGACTGGTTTGCTCATCCCTAATCACAGACATGGCTATAATCCAGATTCAACTATATGCAATTCATATATGATTTTTATTCAGATATAAATATATAGCCCCATAGGTGCTATAGACAGTGCTTTGCAGAGTCACATTAATAATAATAATAATAATAAAGATCGTTAGGGAGCAATCCTGTGACCACTAGACATTGTCTAGAGGGCCACAGGATTTTTTGGTTTCCGGAAACTGTTCCCAGAAATTGCACTCCCCACCCCTTCATCACCCCCTTGTAGCTGGTGCAGTTCTTTCCACGCCGGCTACGTCTCCGTGCTCGGAAACAAAGCGTGGAGAGGGGGGAAAAGGGGTCAGTCTCCAGGGGAGAGGAGGAGAAGAGACCATGGAAGATGCATTTCACAGTTTCCCATGCACCATGCGGCCTCCCCCCTCCCACGCTGAAGCTCCCTGGCGAGAACCGTCAAATCACCTGTCTAGCCAAAAATGCAGGGAGGCTAGAGCATGGAAGCAAGGATTGTCTCTGTGCTCTGGCCACGGAGGCTGAGACGACTATCTCCATAGGATTGCGCCCTGGATTAATGTGCACCCATAGCCAATTAGCAGGGAGGGTGATGTAACATCTACATGCTGGGATGTGATGCGACCTTCTCTCCTAATCTTTGTGTGCCAAGGGAGAAGAAAAAAGGCAGTTTTCATTTTGGGTGGAGAAAAAGCAAGTCTGACGCTTGCAACTGGCTAGAAAGAAGCTAACTTGGAGAGTGGAGAGCGTATGTGTTTTCTGCATGTGGGGCGGGGGTGCGGAGGGACTGTTGCGGCTTTGGAATGAGTACTTCCTGTTCGTGTGCCTGCTAGCTTCCTATCTGCTCAGTCTTACAAAGCACCCTAAGTCCCCAGTATTCGACCCTCAGAAAGGAACTGACCCTATTAAAAAAGAAAAGAAAAGAGTGAGGGAGACATGAGCAGGCTGAGGGAACAGCAGGACCTACCCCTAGAGCCCCCCGCCCCACTCACTCCTCAGGGGAGAAGAGGCAAAGCAGGGCCATTCCACCAACCCTGCTGAAAATCTTTTTCTTTTTTCCTTTTCCCTCCCCATTCCTTTTTCCTCGCGTGTTGTGTCTTTTTAGATTGTAAGCCGCTCTGGGAGTCTTTCTGGCTGAGGAATGGCTTAAAAATACATTAATTAATTAATTACTATAAAGCAGAACTGGAACGTCTTAACTTATGGGGAAGCGTGGAGTGTGAAACAAGACATTTGTCATTTGCATACACTCAGCTAGAATATTTCCGTCATGGTTACTAGTTCAGGAGCATTTCTGATTCTTCCACGCCAGAATCAATTAATTAATTAATTAATTGCATTTATATCCTGCCGTTTTTCCTCTTGCAAGGAACCCAAGGCAGCTTACATTATCCTCCTCCTCTCCGTTTTATCCTCACAACAACAACCCTGTGAGGTGGGCTGGGCTGAAAGTCTGTGACTGGTCCAAAGTCACCCAGTGAGCTTCCATGGCCCAGTGGGGACTAGAACCTGGATCTCCCGGCTCCCAGCCCATCACTCTCACCACTACACTACACTGCCTCTCTCAGAAGCTGACCAACATGCTTGCAAACCTCCTATATTCCGGATTACGTTTGACGTCCTACTGGTTCCCCTCTGCAATGCACTCCCTGCAGTTGCAAGTTCAAACACATCCGTTCCACCAGAGACAAGCTGGGTCCTCAGCGCCCCCACTCGTGAGCTAATTACGTGAATGGTCCTCAAGATAACCCTCGCTTGTGATGCACTGCTGTTGGCTAATGCCTGATACCTCCGTTAGCGGTGTACGTGTGTGTTCCTCAGAAGAGGAATGCAGTTGCGCTGCATGGGCGGCATTGGATAAAAGGCTTAGCAGCTTAAAGGGGCAGTTTTAAATGTGGGTAGAGGGACACTCAGACTGGAGGCTGGCAAGGAAACCTGGGGGGGGTGTAATGGCATGCTTATCCTTTTGGCCAGGGGTGGGCAATTTGTGGCCCACTAAGTGTTTTGGCCTACAACTCCCATCAGCCATAGCCAGCATAGCCAATGATGAAGGATGATGGGAGTTGTAGGCAGTGCTGGCTCCAGGTCTTTAGTGCCCTTGGGCAAGACCCTCGCAATGGGCCCCCTCCCTCAGAGATTCTCCCTTCTCACTGCCATGGTCCCCCCCCCCTTTCTCATCGTTGCTACTTCTCGCTTGCTTGACAGGCAGGGAGCCGGGGAGCGAGGAGGCCGCGGCATCTCCTGGTCCTCCTTCCCACCACCGCTGTTCCCTGGCCAGAGCGAGAGGCCCGTGATCAAGCAGGTTCCCATGGTGAAGAGGAGGTGAACTTGGTGAACTTCTCCAAGTGGCTCTTGTCAGTGGGCCCCTGCTGGGCTGTGGGCCCGCGGGAGGTTCCCAGCCATGCCTACTCTTGACGTTGGCCCTGCCTATAGGCAAAACATCTGGAGGACCGCAAGTTGCCCGGCCCTGCTTTGGAGGGACTGATGCAGTTTTAGAAAGACTACAGCCCAGTGATTACAACCCAGTGACTGTACGCACAGGCTGTAATCCAAATCCAATTCAACACGGTTTTACATATTATTTGTATTCGTATATATAGAAATATTCCTCTTTCACGGGAAGGGCCATAGCTCGGTGGGAGAGTCCCTGCAGAAGGTCTCAGGTTCGATCCCCAGCATCTCCAGGTATGGCTGTTAAGAGCCCTGCCTGAAACCCTGGAGAGAGTCGCTGCTGTTCACTGTACAACCTGCCCTTCGATGGAAAGCTTTCTTCAAGCAGCCTAACTCCAGCACAGAGGGCAAATGGGGGGTGCGGGGGTCAGTGCATGTGGAGGGTTTATCCTCCCATCCCAAACTTTGACCTCACCCCACCCCCATGTAACAATTAAGCTTGAGAAAAAAGTTTTCTGTTGGCTTCAGTGGAAGGCCTTTTGCAATTCTAATTGCAGTTTTAGGGCAGGTCTTGCATGGTGCAGGGAAGGGAGTGTTGACCAATGGGAGGGGTTTTTTCCTGCCTATTTGCTGTAGGGGGGGGCGTGAGGAGGGCAGGCTGCAGGCAGGATGGTGAGGCTTCGCAGATCAGACCTGGCCCATGGGCTGGGGTTCCCTACCCATACTGAGCTCGATGGGCCAATCTTTTGGCTCGGTATAAGGCAGCTTCCTATGTTCCTAAAGATAACACAATCAACAAACATGATTGTCTACACGCAGGGGTCCCCAGGGTTTTTGGATGCGTGGGCACATTTGGGGATTGGAGAAATTGCTGTGGGCACCACTATAAAATGGCTCCTATGGAGGATGTTGGACCTGTGGGCACATTTGGGGATTTGAGAAGCTGCTGTGGGCACCACTACAAAATGGCTTCCATGGAGGATGTGTCTAGTCACATAATGGCAGCCGTGGGGGCCTGGCTAGTCAAACGAGATGAGGGGAGAGAAATAGCAAGGTTAGAAGCTGGGAGTTGAGAGAAACAGCGAGATAATGGGGTGAGTGGGAGGGAAAGAGCAAAGCTAGGGGCTAGGAAGAGAGATAAAGAAGAAGGCTAGGGATGGGGAAGGGAGAGAAATAGCAAGGAAAGGGATTGGGTGGAGAGAAATAGCGAACCTGCTAGGAAGTTATATTTTCATATATAGGCATTTCATATGTATTCATTGCTATGGATATATACAAACCCATGTAGTGTATTAAAAAAACAAACCTGGAATTATTCTTTTTAAAAGCTTTGTGGGCACCCACGGGCTCCATGTTGGGGACACCCCCCACCTCTGTACAGAATGACATAATAAAAATGCAGGCCCCTGTCCAGAGGAACTTACAGTCTAAATTTCTTGGGGAGAAAAGGGATAGGCGCATAAGTAAACAAGGGCCAAATATGAGTCACTGCAGTTCTACGTACGTAGGTTTCATCTCTGAGATAGGGAGCAGGGGATTAATCCAAATGTGTCACATTAAAAAAAAATGTTCAGGGTGGGTGATTTGAACAGAGAACACCGGGGGGGGGGGGATTCTCAAAGGCTCCAGGTATGTTAATTTGCTTTGGTTCACGCAGTCAAGAATAATCCAAGGTGATTGCTTGAGCTTGTTTATGCAGCTAGGCAAGAAAAAGTCTGTTCTGTGATGGTCAGGGCAGCCTGAATTTTCTGGACTGACATTTTGCTGCACGTGAAAGAGAGATGATCTTGCTGGTGTGCTCCAGACAGCAATAGAGCTTCAGTGCAGCCACACACTTCCAAACCATTTCATGTAGCAAGGGCACAAATTGCACCTAGATGGAGTTAGTAATTACTTCCTGAGGGTTAATAGCAGCAGACGAGATTGTATCCATGCGAATGTTTTCACAAAGTGACCTTGCAGCAGTTATAAGTCATAGCGCAGGATGAGGGTCACAGATAAGATCATAGCTGGCGTGACTCCCAATGAGAAAAAGGCAACGAGTTCCACGCAAAGCAAACTGCGGAACAATAACCAATGGCTTTTCTGCACGCTCAAGAAAGGTAGTGAAGTTCATCACAACCACGTGTGGACTCCTGATCCAGGGAGAACTGCACCAGTCTCATCTGTATGTAATGGATGTGTCTAGGGCAAGGGTGTAGAACCTCAGGCGGTGGAGGCTGGCGGCTCCGATGTCAGTGGGGAGGTGAATCCACTCCGGGTTTCAGTCAGAACCAGTCAGAACTCTCAAGGAGCTCTCCAAGGTGCAAAGCACCTAAAGGAGCATCTTGGAGAGCTCCTTTAGATTTCTGACTGGTTCTGACTGAAACCCGGAGTGGATTCACTGCCCCACTGACATCGGAGCTACCAGCTGGTCACTCCTATTTTGTTCAACGGCGCATACTCCCAGGTAAGCATGGATAGGACTGAGGCGTTCACTTGCTGCTGGAAAAATAAAGGATCTGATGGGACCTTAAAGATGGCCAACTCTAAGAAGCATGCCTGTGAAGCATGCACAAGGAAGATAATCTTTCAGGGCAGTTTGGAATATTACACATTCCAGAAGGGTAACCATGTTGACAACTCAGTCCTATGCATGATTACACAGAAGTCAGTCCCAGTGGAGACTCCGATGTCAGTGGGGTGGTGAATCCAGTCTGGGTTTCAGTCAGAACCAGTCAGGACTCTAAAGGAGCTATCCAAGGTGCAGATAGCTCCCTTAGAGTTCTAAAGGAGCTATCCAAGGTGCAGATAGCTCCCTTAGAGTTCTGACTGGTTCTGACTGAAACCCAGACTGGATTCACCACCCCACTGACATTGGAGCCAAAGAAACCAAAGGCACAGTTACAAGATGGGGGATATGTGGCTCAACAACACGACAAGCAAGAATGATCTTGGAATTGTTGTGGATCACAAGCTGAAGATGAGCTAACAATGTGATGTGGCTGCAAAAAAGGCCAATGCCATTTTGGGCTGCATTAATAGAAGCATAGCTTCCAAATCCCAGGAAGTACTAGTTCCCCTCTACTCAGCACGGGTTAGGCCTCATCTGGAGTACTGTGTCCAGTTCTGGGCACCACATTTTAAGAAGGATGCAGACAAACTGGAGAGGGTTCAGAGGAGGGCAACAAAGATGATCAGGGGACTGGAAACAAAGCCCTCTGAGGAGAGACTGAAAGAACTGGGCATGTTTAGCCTTGAGAAGAGAAGACTGAGGGGAGATATGATCGTGCTCTTCAAGTACTTGAAAGGTTGTCACAGAGAGGAAGGCCAGGATCCCTTCTCAATCATCCGAGAGTGCAGGACATGGAATAATGGGCTCAAGTTACAGGAAGCCAGATTGCAGCTGAACATCAGGAAAAACTTCCTGACTGTTAGAGCAATACAACGATGGAACCAATTACCTAGGGAGGTAGTGGGCTCTCCCACACTGAAGGCGTTCAATATGAGCTTGGACAACCATCTGTCAGGGATGCTTTGACTTGGATTCCTGCATTGAGCAGGGGGTTGGACTCAATGGTCTTGTAGGCCCCTTCCAACCCTACTATTCTGTGATTTTATGATTCTATGAGCCACCAGCCTCCACTGACCTCAGGCCCGGGGGCCAAATCCAGCCTTCCTGGGGTTCCAGTTTGGCCTTCCAGGCTTCCCCAGATAGCTGTGCCTCTTTGTCCTGACCTTCCCCTGTTCATTCGGTGGTTTCCCTGGTTTTGTTCAGGTTTTTTTCCCCCATTCTAAAAGGTCAAAATGCCTGTCCCAAGGTTTAGGTCCTGGCAGTGAGAGCTTTAGGATAATAAAATATGCTGGAATTTTGGCCGAACTCCATTTTTCCTTCAGCCTTCAGCCCACCACTGAAATGCAGCCCCCAAGAACTTCCATGAAATTTAATTTGACTCTCGGGCTGAAAGAGGGGAATTGTGGCGATTGTCTTGGTTGCGGTCATCCTCTCCTCCACTATTAACAGCCTGTCTTGCTTTTCCTCAAGCTTTTATTGGAATTGAAACTGGAAGCACCCCTCTCTGACACCCAGAATGGTTCTTTCTCAGAGTGCAAAAGAGAAAATGCCAGCACGCACGGTTCTCTGTCCAGCCCCGATTTAACCTCACAACAATCCTGCACTGTAGATTAGGCAAAGAGCTGGGCACAGATTTGAACCCTGGTCGCCCCACTCCCAGTCTGACACTGTAACCACCTGCATTCCTCCTAACTGGGAGGAAGCAAGTGCAGGGAAGTGACTCATACACAGACACAACAGCCTCCCTCCCCTGGTTGTTCGGTTAATTCTGCTGAGTCACAGCATCAGCAGTGATCAAATGATTCAGACTGAATGATAAAGAAGAGGCCATGTTGACATTTGGACATATTTCCATCAGGATACAGTGTATTCAAGAAGACACCATGTTTGGGGGCTAAGAACTCTGGAAAGGAGAATGTTGGTATGGGAAGTCAGGAGCTTTAAATCATGGCCCAGTGATTTGTAAGTTTGTTTTAGTAGAAGGAAGTATAAATCAGGGAGTTTGGTCATAGGTTTATTAGCAGATAGGGCAGATAAGGAAGAGATTAGGGCTTCTTACATCCATAAATATGGATAAAAATGTTGATTTATTAATGGTACAGGATACCTTAAGCTTTAAGGCAAATAAAGGCATTTCCAATCTGTCCACTGACCAAAACAGAATAAGACAGCAGAATATGAATAATAAAAAATACATAGAGTTATATAAAATCTGTTAAATTGAACCTCCTATTAACATAAAACACTCAGAGAGCAATCATAGATGTTCTAAGCAATATTGCTACATTTAAAAAAATTGCAACTTGTTCTGTGATTTTGGAACCCTCAAATAAAATGGTTAACAGGGAATCTGAAGAACAACCTGGAAATAATAGTGACAGGCGGTATTTTAAAATTTGCCTGGCCCCCTGATAAAAACTGTAGTTAAAAGGAACATGGAAGTACGGATGGACAGATCTGTCAATTTTGGTTTCTCTCAGTTTCTAAGTTTTCCAATCTTAGGTTGGGTTCATAACAAACTTTGAGAATCAAAAAAACATTAGTTTGAATGTTCATATGCATTCTTCATGCATATTTCTCCTAATGCATGCATTTTTGTGTGCAATTTTGCCTAATATGCACATTTTTGGCCAGCATTTTTCCTAATATAATGCATTTTTTAAAATTATTTTCACAAATATACACATTTTTGTGTGTACTTTCCCTTAATATACCCATTTTTGTATGCATTTTTGATTGGAGAATGCCATTGCAAAATTTAGAGAAGTGCAAATTATGAAAGATAACTGAGTTTGAGTTCACATATCTTTTGGAAGTGCGAAATTAAGCCAGTTCACATTAAAATGTGAACCAAACTAATTTCTCCCCCATCTCTACATGTGAGTTTGTCTCTGTCTTATCACAGTTACAGGGGCAGCATCTGTCTTTCACAGAAGCCCTATTCAGGTGTTTCAAAGTGTGTTGTTTAAACACACGAGGAGGGAGAGCGCGTGAATCAGCGTTCTGGATCACATGGAGAGCTCCCACGGACAGAGGAGGCTCCCCACCTCAGGTAGTCACCCTCCGCGAGTACAGTGCAATGACAGCAACAGAAGAGGGGGCAGGGCTCTCACGCTCCCCCTCCTTGCGTGTTTAAACAATGTGCTTTGCTGATGCCTGAATAGGGCTAGAGCCTCTATTATATGTGCATTCTAAAAGCTTAGAGTCTTAACTTTAGAGGGCAAAACATTAAAATGTGCCAAAGAAAAATGCTTTTCTGTAACTGGGAACAGATACCCAACTAAAATAAGACAGCAAGGCATTTGTTAGAGGTCAATTTACCTCAGCAAAAGCTTTTAAAATGGAAAAAAAATTAAACATGTATGTATGTATGCATGTTTTTGTTGACTTAGGGTGCAATCTCATGCATGTTTAGACAGATACAACTCCCAGCATGCCCCAGCCAGAGAATTATTCATTTATCTGTATCTGGTGCTCCCACATGGCTGGCTGGGGCATACTGGGAGTTGTAGGACTTTTTTCTGTCTAAACATACATTGATTGCATCATTATTCATTTCATAGAATCATAGAACAGTAGGGTTGGAAGGGGCCTATAAGACCAACGAGTCCAACCCCCTGCATTTATCAGTACCTGGTACTCCCACATTCTAGCCATATATCCATTGACTGCCTGATATATCTTATTGCAGCCTTCCCCCAACCTGGTGCCCTCTAGATGTGCTGGACTACAACTCCCATCACCCCTGGGGCTGGGAGTTGTAGTCCAACACATCTGAAGGGCTCCAGGTTGGGAAGGCTGGGTAATATTGGACAGAACAGGCAAAGAACCATAGTTCATCCCTTACTTAGTTTCAAATCAGTAATAGGAAGCAAAATACCTGACCCCACCTTCCACAGTTAATCTGTAACTCTTGCCCATCTGTTGCATAACAGTGACTTTTGTGCGTGTGCCAGATCTACTGGTAATGTTAGTAAATCGACTTTGGTGTCTTCCCTTTGAGACTAGTTGGAAAGCCCAAGGGGTCATCATGTGATTCCGATGTGATTTACCACTGTGGCTGCCAAGTGGCTTCATAAAAAACAGTGGGAGCAGAAGCCTCAAGGTAAGTCGACCACAAGCGCAAGCTCGTGATGATAACCACAGGCCGCGGTTCCCCAGGCCTGTGCTTACCTTGAGCATTCCCATTTATACACAAACAGAACATGATAAGGAGAGCCACAACATTCCAGGTCTGACCTTTGATGAGCTTGTTGGATTTCCAAAGTGTATGTTAGGTTTTTGATTTCTCTGAAAAACAAACAAGGTGCGGTGCCAGTGAAGTTGGGTCATTCTTATTTTTATTTATTCATTTCATTTCGGTACTGCCCAACCGCTGAAGTTCTCTGGGCGGGTCACAAAAATTAAAACCACAACGTGCAGCATAAAACAATATAAAATAGGAAAGCTTAAAACCACAGAATAACAGTACAACCAGAATAAAACCTAGCAGCAATGCAGAGGTTTAAAATACAGATGTAAGGTAGCCATGTGCCCTCTTTTAGAAAGGGCAGTCCTCTATTTGAAGGGCTGCCAGAGGACAGTCCTCTACCCGATGCTGCTCTTTATGTGAAGGGCTGTCCTCTCTAATCCCAGCATAAAGATAATCATCCATCCTTCCAGTAGTTAGAAGAGAGATAGAAAGGGAAAGAAAAATACTCCGGGTGAATGACTGGCTACAAAGGTGGTGCCGGCACGAGAGATTTGGATTCTGGGACCATGGGCTATACTTCCTGGAAGATGGGCTGTTGTCAAGGGATGGGTTGCACCTCACAAAGGCTGGGAAGAATGTGTTTGGCCACAGCATGAAGAACTTTATCAGGAGGGCTTTAAACTGAATCCTACGTGGAAGAGAGACATAAAGTTGGGGGTAACAATGGATGAAGGCTCATGCACCACAATGGAGAGAACAGCTCTAATTGTGCCCAATAACAGTCTTCAGAAACATGTAGGAAGAAAGCCAGACTCTGAAGCACATGAAGTCCAGGCTGAAGGGACAGGATTGCAGCTTGATATCGATAGGCATATGGTCAAGGAACACCTAATTACTTTGAATGAGTTCAAATCTCCAGGGCCAGATGAACTGCACCCTAGAGTAATAAAGGAACTGGCAGAAGAACTCTCAGAACTGCTGTCTATTGTCTTTGAGAAATCATGGAGGATGGGGAAACTGCCAGATGACTGGAGGAGGGCTAATGTTGTCCCTATCTTCAAAAAGGGCAAAAAGGAGGAACCTGGGAACTACAGACCAGTCAGTATGACATCAAGAATGGGAAAATTCTGGAGCAGATGATAAAGCAATCCATCTGTAAGCACCTTGAAAACAATACAGTGATTACTCGAAGCCAACATAGATTTGTCAAAAACAAGTCCTGCCAGACAAATCTGATCGCATTTTTTGATCAAGTAACCTCCCTTGTAGACCGTGGGAATGCTGTAGACATCATATACCTCGACTTCAGCAAAGCTTTCGACAAAGTGCCCCATGATCTCCTGATGAGCAAACTAGCTCAAAGTGGGCTAGATGAAACAACGATCCGGTGGATCCACAGTTGGCTACAGAATCGGACTCAAAGAGTGCTTATCAATGGGACCTTCTCAAGCTGGGGAGAGGTAACGAGCGGGGTACCGCAGGGCTCAGTCCTGGGCCCAGTGCTCTTCAACATTTTTATTAATGACTTGGAGGAGGAGGTGCAGGGAATGCTGATCAAATTTGCAGATGACACAAAATTGGGCGGGATAGCTAATACTTTGGAAGACAGAAACAAAATTCAAAGGGATCTGCATAGCTTGGGGCACTGGGCCGAAAACAACAGAATGACATTTCATAGGGATAAATGCCAAGTTCTGCACCTAGGAAAAAGAAACCAAATGCACAGTTGCAAGATGGGGGATACGTGGCTCAACAACACTACTGTCAGGAGCACCCTAGCTGCCTCTTGAAGTCCCCTCTAGTACCAAAACATGACGCAGTCAAAAGGGATTCTTTCCAAGGCTTTATTCCTTTACAACTAAATGACTCTTTCAGATGCTAATTGCCAGCGACTAAGCAAGGAACTGCAAAGGGTATCTTAACAGAGTGACCTAAGCTCCATGTACGCAGTTGGTCCCCGTTTGAAGGAGAAGGGCGGGAAAGCCCTGAAACTTATGAGCTATGAGGGGAGGTTCCCCCCCTTACCCGTGGGGCATCAGCGCGCAGCCGTTGCCATAGCGCCAAGCGGGCTGAGCACCTCCTCTCAGCGCCCTCCACCTCACGCCTCTCTCTGCGCTGGCGTCTTGCGTCTAGCAACAGCCGATCTCCCACTCTTTTGCTGCAAGGGTCACTATATCTCTGAGGAATGAGAGCAGAAGGGGTCTCTCCCTGCAGCTGCACCTCTGAGAGACGAGCAGGCTCGTCTCCCACAGGTTGCAGCTCTTCCTCAGAATTAGAGCTGCTTTGGGGCTGTATGGGCTCAGTTCCAACCTTGACATCTACAAGCGAGAAGGATCTTGGAATTGTTGTTGATCACAAGCTGAATATGAGCCAACAATATGATGTGGCTGCAAAAAAGGCAAATGCTCTTTTGGGCTGCATTAATAGAAGCATAGCTTCCAAATCCCAGGAAGTACTAGTTCCCCTCTACTCAGCATGGGTTAGGCCTCATCTGGAGTACTGTGTCCAGTTCTGGGCACCACACTTTAAAAAGGATGCAGACAAACTGGAGAGGGTTCAGAGGGGGGCAACGAAGATGATCAGGGGACTGGAAACAAAGCCCTATGAAGAGAGACTGAAAGAACTGGGCATATTTAGCCTTGAGAAGAGAAGACTGAGGGGAGATAGGATAGCACTCTTCAAGTCCTTGAAAGGCTTTCACAGAGCGGAAGGCCAGGATCTCTTCTTGATCATCCCAGAGTGCAGGACACGGATTCATGGGCTCAAGTGACAGCAAGCCAGATTCCAGCTGAACATCAGGAGAAACTTCCTGACTGTTAGAGCAATACGACAATGGAACCCATGACCTAGGGAGGTGGTGGGCTCTCCCACACTGGAGGCATTCAAGACGAGGCTGGACAGCCATCTGTCAGGGATGCTCTGACTTGGATTCCTGCATTGAGCAGGGAGTTGGACTCGATGGCCTTGTAGGCCCCTTCCAACCCTACTATTCTATGATTCTATAAGAACAGTTACTCCTCGACAGTGAGCATCTGGCAGCAGACACAGGCAGGGCACACAGGTCACCTGGTCATAGACTTCCATACTATGGGAAGATGTACTCTGTGGGGGCTGGTGGCTCTCATTCTGGTGGGGCTTTGTATCCATTCAGGGTTTCAGTCAGAACCAGCCTGAACTCTCAAGGAGCTATCCAAGGTGCTTAACCACACCCCTAAAATGGGTTCAGCACCTTGGATGGCTCCTTTAGTGTTCTGGCTGATTCTGACTGAAACCCAGAATGAATTCACAGCCACCAGCCTCCACTGGATGTACTCTATTTCTATTAAAATTATAATAATCTTTTCTAAATTTGCACCTATACCTATAAATTAGCATACGCAAGTTTTATACAAACCAGTGTCCTCTTTTGCCCTCTTTTTGGTTGGACCTTTGCTCTGATCCAGCATGGCTGTTCTTCTGTTCTTATGGGCGATAATGTTTCCTTTTTTTCTGGTGATTCATAAGTGGCCACCTGGTCATTCTTTGTTGCAAACTGAGAAGCAGGGCAAGCTTGGCCATACAGGTGAACTAGGTAGCCATTGAGGGCTTCACAGTTAATGAAGCATCTGCCGAAGTCCATCTTTCTGGAGTTCCTTGCTGCTTACAGCATGATTTGCCCTGGGCAAATGGAAAGTGAACCCCAGAAACATTTGCAAGTTCTGGGGCATGCTCTCAGTTCTCACAAAAGGAAACAAAATAAATATACAAATGCAGTTAGCACTCCAGGGAAGACAATCATTGTGGGTAGTTCAGTGAAGTTCTAGAACTGGGGTGTGCAGAAGGCATTCTAAATAAATAATTTAATCAAACAAGCAAACAAACTGATTTATGACACCCGTCATTGTGATTTTTCGTTTATGACCTACTGATTTGTTACATAGTTTGACTGTTTATTTAATATTAATAGTTATGCAATGCTTAATATAATGAAGTCTCCAAGTGCTTCGCAAGTAAACATTAAAACCACGTTGAAATACACTATTAAAAACAATTTCAGCTATAGTGACAATACGAAATGACACAAGGAACAGCAAGATGGAGCAGCCTATGATGAATTGCAATTAATTACAAGCCAGAGAAAGCCTGGCTGAACAAGTGCATTTTCAGGAGATGTTTGAAACATCCCACATTTTCTGTCTCCTGCATTGCGTGAGGGAAGGTTTTCCAAAGGGTGAGCACCACCACCAAGAAGGCCCACATTCGAGATATTATGTGGCAACATTACGTTGGTTTTTGGATGAACAGCAAGGCCTGTTCTGAAGTTCTTAAAGGCTGGCTGGGTATACCAGGTGGCCCAAAAGTAGGTATACAGTTGTTTAGAATGTTGATGGGAGGGGGAGAGAATGTGTGAGTAGAAGATGTGTGGGTGGGGTCAGAATGACAGTTGGGAAGAGTGAGTGACAGGGAGTGACAGTTAAATCAGTTAAGTGTAGAGAGTGAGGGGAGTGAGGCCCTTAAGTAAGTATACAGTTGTTTAGTTGTTTAATTTTTTTTTTACTGATATTGTGAATGATGGCAGTGAACTTGAGTCAAGAACAAAGAAAGTGGATTCTAAAGCAGTACTGGAAGACTGAAAACGCCAAGCGGGTGCGCCAAGCGGGTGAAAATGAGATGAGCGTCGCTCTGACATTTGTGAACAGTCCGAAAAAGTCCACACGACGTGTGTCTAAGCTAGGGATGGACGAAAGTCCCTTACCTGGTCCCGCAGCTTGCTTCGCGGTGGGGGGGAGGTGCTCCGTTTCTCTCCCCGAAATTCTTGGTGGGTGGGGAGGCGCCCCGTCCCTCCCCGCCGACGTTCTGGCCAGGGGGGAGGCGCCCCATCCCTCCCTGCCGAAGTTCTGGCTAGGGGGGGAGCGCCTCGCCTCTCCGGCCGTGAATGTTCTTCTACCGGGAAGAAGTAACAACAACAAAAAAACGTGATAGGCTACGTAAAGATTTACATAGCCTATCATGGCTAGATTTTCAAAAAACACTGTGATAGGCTACGTAAATCTTTTCGTAGCCTATCACGGCTGACTTTGGAAAAAAAAAAAGCACATATGCAAATGCCAGTGCCCATGGGCGCCGCCATTTGCGTACACGCTTTTCTTTTTTTCAAAGTCAGCCATGATAGCTTTTCTTTTTCTTTTTTTCAAAGTCAGCCGTGATAGGCTACGTAAAGATTTACGTAGCCTATCATGGTGTTTTTTGAAAATCTAGCCATGATAGGCTACGTAAATCTTTACGTAGCCTATCACATTTTTTTTTTTTTAACTTGGAAATGGCGGCAGCGGCAGCTCGTCGGAAGTCTGGCGGCCGCCGCCGCCGGGACCCGCCACCGCGAGGGACATTCGCACGAGGTAAGTCCCATCCCGGGGGGGGGGGGGCTGCAGCCTGTCTCAGGCTGCAGAGTGGGGGGAATGGTGAGCTGCACACTCTCCTTGCCCTCACCAGGAGGTCTCGCTGCTGGATCCTCCAGTGGGTGCCCTAGAGAGGCCTGTCGGTTGCTCACCCACTGTGACATTTCCTGCAGCAGAGTTCTCCACAGCTTCCACCCACCCAGTGGCACTACAATTTATTGTTGTTGGGAAAATCGAACCCCTTCCCCCACCCCAGCTACTGTGAAGATTGCACCTAAGCTCAGAGGGAACAGGGAATTTGGAGGGCTGTGTGGCAGATGACTAGTGATGCCACTGACCTTTGTAATTAGTCAACTTGCTAGTTGAACTTCACCTGCTCAACTTTTTAACAGGCCTGGACTAGTGCTTTATGAATTCTTGATTAAATTCAGAATTGATCATGAGCTTCTGAGCATGCACAGTTTGTATCTAAACAAAGTTATTTCCATGCATGCACTGAGTTGGATGGATTAATCCTATTCTTGCTTACGGTAAACTGTGATGATGTCATCTCTCTCTCTTACTCTCATCGGCTCAGATTTCAATCATTGTTGATCGTACAGTACTTTCTTCTATTTTGTTTGGTAAGTAAATGTGTGCTCTACTTACTCTGCTGGTGGGCGGAGTGTTGCTGTGAGAGGTCATGTGAAAACAACCAGCCAGGAAGGGGCTACATAATGTGGTAACGCATGACATCGTGCACACACGCTTCCAAACTATAGCTCTCAAGCTGTACTTTGATACTGTACATGCGCAAAAGCTCATTTATGCAGAACGAGAGTTCGTTTTAAGGGAGAACTTTCATCCAAGCTTACATGGATGCATTCGTCACCTGAGGAAATAACTACTTCATCTAGCATACGTTCACCCATCACAACAGATGACGTCAGCAGCCTGGCGAATAAAATAAGTCCCAGCACTTTGCCCCTGTGAGGCTGTCCCCACTAGAGCACTGTTCTTGTAGGTGTATTTTCAAGGCTGTCCTAGTACATCAGTTCAATTTGGAAACAAGACTAGAGAGGTAAAATTTCTGGAAATTTTGAGGCCATGCGAAGAAAACTCCCCCCCCCCCCGGGGTTTGGGGGGTTTTGTTAGAAAAATAGGAAATTTTGGAAAAATAAGTGATTTTATTTATTTATTTATTTATTTATTTATTGCCCCAGGAAGATAGCGGCAAACACAGATCTAACTGGCCCCTTTTTAGCTGCTGCTCTCTTTTATATTATTTTATGCTGTTTTATATTTTACATCTTAATGTTTTAATATGTGCCTGGGAAGTCCATTGAGCAACTCAGGGGATCGGGGAGGGGCCACCATAACTGTGGTCACGGGTATGGCGTTGGGGGATTAACAGGCCAGCTGAGGAGAAGAGAGGCTAGACACCTTATGGCTTTCCCCTCTTCTGGTTCTTCCCCCAACCTGATGGTTCCTGCGGGCCTTACCAGTTTGCCCTCAGGTCTGGTGGTGCTGCTGCTGAATGCCAGGTCGGTCCAAAATAAAATCTCCCTCATCCATGATTTGATTGTGGATGACGGGGCTGACCTGGTAAGTATTACTGAGTCCTGGGTGGGGGAACTGGGAGGGGTCACTCTCTCCCAGCTGTACCCTCCTGGGTACTTAGTGCAGCACCAACACCGACTCGAAGGTCGGGGAGGGGGAGCTGCCGTGGTCTATAGGAATTCAATCCCTCTCTCCAGGCTTCCTGCTCATTTGAGTGCAGACCTTGAGTGCTTGTACCCTGTGTTGGGTATCCGGGACAGATTAGGGATTCTGCTGGTGTACCGCCCACCCGCTGCCCATCAGACTCCCCGCCTGAGCTGATGGAGTTGGTAGGGATGTCAGAGAATTCCACGACGGATCTCGGTGAAGCTGAATGCCAGTGCATTCGGCTCCCCAAAACCCATCGCGGAACGAAGCCCCCGCCCCCTCCATGAAAGGCACATGGGACGAAGTCCCCGCTGCCCCCACCCCACGAAAGGCGTGTGAAACAGAGCACTTACCTGCTCCCGTCCGTGCTGCTTTGCGAATGGCGGCCGTCCTGGCCACCATTCACTTCCTCCTCTTCCTAGCTGTGATAGGCTATGTAAATACTTACATAGCCTATCATGGCTAATGCAGGGACACCATTTGCATTCCTGCGGAGGCCGTGACAGGCTACGTAAGTATTTACGTAGCCTATCACGGCGGGGGGGGGGGAACCCCAGCATATGCAAATGGCGGCGGGTACCGCCATTTGTGTACGGTGGGGTTTTTCCCCCTGCCGTGATAGGCTATGTAAATATTTACGTAGCCTATCATGGCTCAATACAGGGACGCAAATGGCGGCAGCTACGACAGCCACCATTTGCATCCCTGCACGGCTGCCCAGTGGCCAGATGTCCGGCTGCGGGTGGCTGGAGCCAGCTGGTGGCTCTGTGGCTTGGCCACGGAGCGGAGCCAGCCAGGCAGGATTCCGGGGGGAGGGATGGAGCGCCTCCCCCCCACCGCGGATGCCCTTGCACGGAGCCAGGTAAGGGATTCGTACATCCATAGGAGGTGGCGTCAGACTTGGTGTTGAGGACCCCTAGGATGATGGTCCTGGGGGATCTCAACTTCCATGCTGAGGCTGCTGCATCCAGGGCAGCTCAGGATTTCATGGCCGCCATGACAACCATGGGGCTGTCCCAACGTGTCATCACCCCAACACATATAAAAGGACACATGCTTGATTTGGTTTTCTCGATTGGGCAGGAGGATGGTGATCTGAAAGTGAAGGAATTAACATCTGTCCCTTTGTCATGGTCAGATCACTTCCTGCTGAGGTTTAGACTCTTGGCAGCCTTCCCCCTCTGCAAGGGTGGGGGACCTATTAAAATGTCCCCGGAGGCTAATGGATTCCGATGGATTCCAGAGGGCTCTGGGGGATTTTCCTGCTGGTATGGCTGGTGCTCCTGTCGAAGCCCAGGTCGCTCTGTGGAATGCAGAGATGACTGGGGTGGTTGACACAATCATGTCCAAGTGCCCTCTCCCTCTGAACAGAGCCCGGCCAGCTCCTTTGTATACACCTGAGCTGAGGGCAATGAAGCAAGAGGAGAGACAGCTAGAACGCAGGTGGAGGAAAACTTGTGCTGAGTCTGACCAAACACAGGTAAGAGCTCACTATCAAGCCTACTCTGTGGCAGTGAGGGTGGCAAGGAGACAGTTCTTTTCCACCTGCATTGCATCTTCTCAATGTCATCCAGCAGAGCTTTTCTGAGTAGTTCACAGCTTGTTTCATTCTAGGCCAGGGAGAGAGACTGTGGAACCCTCGGTAGCATGCTGTGATGAGTTTGCACTAGGGTTGTCAGAGAATTCTGCCACAGATCTCTGTGAGGCCAAATGCCAGTGCATTCGGCCCCCCGAAATCTGTGGCAGAACGGCCTGCCACCCCCCCGCGGATCCCCCCTGGGACGAGACTTGCCTGGGGCGGATGTTCCGGGTGGTGGCGGCTCCGGCGGCAGCGGTGTCTTTGGCAGCTGGTCTTCTGACCGGCTGCCACCGCCGCCATTTATAGTCTTGTCGTTTTGGTTTTTTTTTTCTTTTTTTACAGAGATGTGATAGGCTACGTAAAGATTTACATAGCCTATCACATCCCGGTTAAAAAAAACACACGAGTACGCAAATGGCGGCGGTTACAGCCGCCGCCATTTGTGTACGCCTTTCTTTTGTTTACCCAGCAGCCACCACGGCCAGAAATCTGGCTATGGACGGCCCTGGCCTGGCCAGCTGCTTGGCGGAGCCGCCGTGGAGCACAGCCGGCCGTCGAAGATTCCGGGGGGAGGACCGGATTGCCTCCCCCCCCATCGAGGTTTCCGGGGGGAGGGACGGAACGCCTCCCCCCCCATGAACAGAATCAGCAGAAAGGTAAGTGACTTTCGTACATCCCTAGTTTGCACGGCGCTTTGAAGTTGCTCAGATTCGCCATGAATTGGACACCACGATTAATGCAGTTCCATTGGTAGAGGCGTTCAGAGTACTGCCTGGTCAAGTTTTATTGGATGAGATTCGGTTATTGAGGCCTGAGGATGCAGAAAAGGTGCTTGGCCAAGTCCGATCGACCATTTGTGTGCTTGACCCTTGCCCTTCATGGCTTATTAAATTAAATGAGGAGGGGATATCCGGCTGGGTCCAGGAGGTTGTAAATTCCTCCTTGAGAGAGGGAGTGGTGCCGGCCACTTTAAAAGAGGTGGTAATCAGACCAATCCTGAAAAAGCCTAACCTGGACCCGGAGGATGTTAACAATTATAGGCCAGTGGCCAACATCCCCTTCTTGGGCAAGGTGCTTGAATGGGTGGTTGCAGGACAGCTCCAGGCATATCTAGATCCATTTCAATCAGGCTTCAGGCCTGGTTTTGGAACAGAAACTGCCTTGGTCGCCCTCTGGGATGACCTTTGCTGGGAGAGGGACAGGGGGAGTGCAACCCTGTTGATTCTCCTGAACCTTTCAGCGGCTTTCGATACCATCGGCCATAGTATCCTTTGGGATAGGTTGTCTGGGTTGGTAGTTGGAGGCACTGCACTGCAGTGGTTCCGCTCGTACTTGGATGGCCAACTCCAGAAGGTGGTGCTGGGGGATTATTGCTCTGTGCCATGGCAATTATGCCATGGGGTTCCACAGGGCTCTATTTCCCCCCCATGCTGTTTAACATCTACATGAAACCACTAGGGGAGGTTATCCGGAGGTGTGGGCTGAGGTGCCAACAATATGCAGATGATACCCAGCTCTACCTCTCTTTTTCATCAAACCCAGGTGAGGCAGTAGCTGCTCTGAATCAGTGCCTGGGCATGGTAATGGATTGGATGAGGGCCAATAAACTGAAACTCAATCCAGACAAGATGGAGGTACTGTTAGTGGGTGGTTCGTCTGCCCGGCTTGGTGATATTCAACCTGTTCTGGAGGGGGTTGCACTCCCCCTGAAGGATCACGTCCATAGTTTGGGGGTGCTCTTGGATCCAGAACTGTCACTTGAGACACAGATGAACTCAGTGGCACAGAGCACTTTTTATCAGCTTAGGCTGATATACCAGCTATGCCCTTATCCGGACAGAGATAGCCTAGCTACAGTTATCCATGCTCTGATAACTTCTCGTCTGGATTACTGCAATGCGTTATACGTGGGGCTTTCCTTTGAAAACAATCCGGAAACTTCAGCTGGGCCAAAATAGGGCAGCAAGATTGTTAACAGGGACTGGCCTGCGAGCTCATATTACGCCAGTACTTTTCCAGCTGCACTGGCTGCCAGTCCATTTCCGGGCCCAATTCAAAGTGCTGGTATTAACATTCAAAGCCCTTAACAGCTTGGGGCCAGATTATCTGAAGGATCGCCTCCTCCCATATGTGCCCACCTGGACCATAAGATCATCCTCAGTGGCCCTTCTCCATGAGCCCCTGCCAAAGGAAGTGAGGCAAGTGGCTACTAGGAGGAGGGCCTTTTCTGCTGTGGCACCCCAGCTGTGGAATGAGCTTCCTAATGAGGTTCGCCTGGCACCTAGATTGTATTCTTTCCGGCGCCAGGTGAAGACCTTTTTATTTTCCCAGGCATTTTAGCATTTTAGCTTTCTAGACTTTTAGCTTTGCTGTTTTAAATCTGTATTTTTAATCACTGCACTGCTGCTAGGTTTTATTCTGGTTTTATTCTGGTTGTATTGTTATACTGTGGTTTTAATGCTTTATATATATTTTATATTGTTTTATTGTGTGCTCTTTGGTTTTAATTTTTGTGAAGCGCCCAGAGAGCTTTGGCTATTATTGGGCAGTATAGAAATGAAATAAATACATACATACATACATACATACACAGGACCCTATAGAACAAAACTAGTGCTGTGCCGAAAATTTCTCCCACATTTTTTTCAACCATTCTCATTCAATTTGATAGAAAAGAAATTGCTTTCAAGAAGAAATTCAAAGGTGGAGAAATTTCAGAGAAATTCTCACGGGTTGGGTTTGCGGTTCTTGAAGCTACCTTACTTGTGAGGAGGATGAGGAGTGCATGAGTGTCCTGTCTGGTCTTGTACAATAATCTGTGGCAGCCTGTAGCCTCCTTGGCTTCCTACATTTCAATTAAAGCCATCATGAGGAAGATATCATGAGGTAATTTCCCCCATGGGGCTTTTTCATTTCAGGAAGTGCTGGTGGCTTGGGAGGCTGCAGAGCAATGAAAAGATGTGTAGGGGTGTATGAAACCCCGCTTACCTGGCTCCTCTGGGTTCCGCAGGTGGGGGGAGGCGATCCGTTCCTCCCCGCGGAATCCTCGACGGGGGGGAGGCGATCCGTTCCTCCCCCCTGGAATCCTGCCCGGCCGGCTCCACTCCGCGGCCAGGCCATGGAGCTGCCGGCTGGGCCAACCTGCAGCGGGGCCTCCAGCTGCTTCCGGGCTGCTGCAGACACAAATGGCGTCCTGCGTAGGGAACGCCATTTGCGTCCCTACGCAAGCCCATGATAGGCTACGTAAATATTTACGTAGCCTATCACGGCTAAAGCAGGGATGCAAATGGCGTCCCGTACACCATTTGCTTTCCTGCTTTAGCCGTGATAGGCTACATAAATATATACGTAGGCTATCACGGGCCGGCGTAGGGATGCAAATGGCAGCTGCTATGACAAATGGAGCTGCAGCCACAGCCAGGTAGGCTCCATTTTGCGGGGCTTTCGCGGGGTGGTGGTGGGGGGCTCCGTTCCGCCATGGATTCCGGGGGGCCGAATTCACTGGAATTCGGCCCCCCTGGGATCCGTGGCGGAATTCTCTAACATCCCTAAAGATGTGTAATAGAGAGAGAAACACACACAGCAGCCTTGGCCACCTCGTAGTGATTAGGCAAGCTCATGAATACCACCAAAAGAAATTCAAAATTCTGCCTCAAAAAAGTAGAAGCCTCATCACAGTCGATGCTGTTGCCACCTGCAGAAGCAGTGCAATAAACCCAAAACCCTTGAGGGGGGGGGGGGAGACAGAAGCTGTGCTACTACAAGCCCTGCCAATAGTGAGCCCTATCTGTGAGAAACTGTTAGAGAATTTCTCCTCTCCTGGGAGAAATTCAGTGAAATTGTCTCCACAATTTCTCTGCTGACAAATAGGCTGGAGAATTTGTAGAGGCCATTTGTGCACAGCTGTAAACAAAACCCAAGTTGTCAAGAATGCACAGTGGTGACTCTACTCAGATGCTGGTAAACTGAGCATAAATGTCTATCAGTAGATCAATAATTTTAATAAGGAACGAAAGAACTAAATATGCTGGGAATCTTACAGAGATGATTAAAAAAAAGTTTCCCCCATGGCTTCATTATTTCTAGACAGTTTCCATCTCTAGTCTTTCTATAAATGGTGTTCCTATTCCATAGATTTAGGAATCATTTTGGAGGGAGTAAAGGTTGGGTAACAATAGATAAATACTTGGTCTTAAATTCGAAGAGAAAACATTTCATAATCCAAAGCTGCTCAATTTTTCGGAAAAAACCCCAAAAACTGTCCTCAGAATAAAACGGAAAAAAAACGTTTTTCCTGAAGTTTTCCTTTTTTTTTTTCTTTCCCCCCTGGGCCTTCACATCTCTAAACAAGACCAACTACTTCAGAACTGAGGGAGAAAGTTGTGAAAAGAACTACAGAAGCACCCCTAGTATGATTTTTGCTTAGTTGGGGTCAGTGTAACACACAGACGAGTGCAGCGTAACACACTAGCTTGTTCCCAGCATTTGAGCATTAATTTAGGCCATGAGATGTAAGGGTGTGCGTGTGCTCTATGCTTGTTGCTAGCTAGCTTGAGAATTAATCTCTAGTTAAATCTTAATTACTCAAGTGCCCAAGCCATGAAGCAATTCCGGACGCGGCAATGAGAATTTGAATGTGTTTGCTTCTAAAGGTGCAATTGAAAACATGTAATGTTCCAGACCACAACCAGGAAGTCTTTTGTTTCCCCTTTTTTTCTTTCTCAATCTCTCTGTTTCTCTCTCTCTCTCTCTCTCTGTCTGTCTGTCTCTCTCTCTCTCTCTTTGTCTGTCTTTCTTTTCTCTCTCTCCCCGCCCCCCCCTCCAAGGAATTGCTGGAGGGTTCCACAGAATTTCCAGTTATCTGAAAGAAAAGGGTATTTGCCCTTCTCAGGGGAAAAGGAGTGGCAAGAGCTTTTGTCTCTACTCTGAATGGAGGCACCTGGAGGCATTGGGAACACAGGAAAACACTGAAATCTTGATTAGACCAAGTGAGAAGACAGGTGAAGGGTGCCAGAGATCTCCATTACTGTATTTGTTACCACATGTGCATGGAACGCACAATGTGTGGAGGGTGTTAAATCCCTGACACCCCCCCCACACACACACTAGAGTGGCCGGGTGACCAGCCAGATGGGCGATTAAGACATTTAATAAATAAAAAAATAAAAAATACAGTCCTGATCAAGTCCCCCCCCCCGCACTTACTCTAAAGTAAAAATGAAAAAATAAGATGTAGAGCAGCCTTCAGAGGAGTTGGACTACAACTCCCATAATCCTCCAGGCAGCATGGTTCTCTATACACATCTGTTGTGTTCAGGCCAGGTTAGGGCTCAGTCAAAATTTGTCAGAAGACATTTTTCTGGGAAAGTTTCTAAGATTTTTCTTCTTCTCACCCCCTAGTAAAAGAAGGCAATGGAGGCTGGTGGCCCCGATTTCAGTGGGACTGTGAATCCATTCTGGGTTTCAGTCGGAACCAGCCGGAATCTTAAAGGAGCTATCCAAGGTGATGAAGCTATTTGGGGGTAGGGTTCAGCCCCTTGGATAGCTCCTTTAGAGTTCTGGCTGGTTCTGACTGAAACCCGGAATGGACTCACAGCCTCACCGAAATCCAAGCCACCAGTCTCCACGGCTTTTCTCAAGATATTCTCCGCCGTTATTATTTTTGAGGCAGCTGCTATCCCCACCCAATACCCCCAACTCCATGGAACAACATTAAGCTTAGGGCATCACAGAGGGCGGCAGCTGATTCTGCAATCATGCCCTGCTCATTTCTAACGTTTCTGAAGTATCGTTAATGGCAGCCCTACATAGAGAGTGTTACAGTAGCCAAGTCTGGATGTAAGCAGCGTGTGCGAACAGAGGCCAAATCCACTTTCTCCAGAGAGGACTGCACATGGCAAAACAGCATTAGGGCGCAATCCTATGCATGTTTAGACAGAAGAAAGTCCTACAACCCCCAGCATTCCCCAGCCAGGGGAATGCTGGGAGTTGTAGGACTTTTTTCTGTCTAAATATGCATAGGATTGCGCCCTTAGCTACTAAAAGGTGCCCCTAGCCCCTGAGGTCACCCCTCCTATATAGCTTTTTGGTTAACCCAGTGCTACAATGTGTAAACTCTATTTGCCAGAAGGAGAAACATCTTAGACAACTCCTGGGTGCTGCTTAGCTTAGAAAAAGGGCAAGTAAGGGGAGACATGACAGAGGTATACAAAATTATGCCTGTGTGGAGAAAGTGGATAGGGAGACATTTTTCTCTCTCTTTCATAATAGTAGAACCCAGTGGGGACATCCCATGAAGCTGATTGGCGGGAGATTCAGAACAGATCAAAGGGAGTCCTTCTTTACATAGTACATAGTTAAACTATGGAATTCACTACCACAGGATGTAGTGATGGACACCCATTTGGATGGCTTTAAAAGGGGGTTGGGCAAATTCATGGAGCATAATGGCTACTAGTCTTGATGGTGATATGCTACCTCCAGTAACAGAGACAGTGAGCATCTCTACACCAGCATAGAATCCCACATTTAAGGTGGGGCTTTCTGCTTCTGTTTTAAATGCAGGATCACAACAGACTCCCTTTACATGGGCTCCCCTTTCCCCCTCCCCTTTCCCCCTCCTTCTCCCCCTTATCTGAGTCTTCCATATATTTCATTGTTCTCGCTCCTTTTCTTGCAGCTTTTCCTTTGTCCGGGGGTGGGCGGGTGGGGCTCAAGCAGAACACAAGCAGGTTAATTTGATACCTCATTATCTCTGATCTATTTAAAAATGGAATAAAGGTTATTTAGTGTGGGAGATGTCCTGGAGGTTAATGATGTAATTTAAAGGGCCTGCAAACTTCCATGAGTAACCAATCTCAATAGCAGGATAAAAGCTCTATGTGAAGAAGCCCAGTATGCCTACATACACCAGTTGCTGGAGAACAGGTCCGAGAGGGTGCTGTTACTCTCATGTACTACTTGAGGGTTTCCACAGGCAGCTGGTCAGTCCCTGTGTGAACAGAATGCTGGACTAGATGGACCTTTGGTTTGATCCAACATGGCTCTTCTCATGTTCCAACTGCTATTCCATTTGATTTCTCCCCCTCCACAGAAGTAGCCAAGTATCTGTAAATGCCCAAATCAATATTTAGAGTTACGTTTTGACAGAACAGCACTGAACAGTAAACAGATGGGATCGTTCACCCGAGGGGCCCTCCGGAAATCTACATGAACAGCAAAAGTCCCAACATGCCAGGTGCCAAGAAAGCATGGCAGGAATTTGGATGAACCTTCACCCAGTGCCCGGAGCTGAGGAGAGGCAGCTAGACAAAGTCAGAGTTTGTCCAACAATTCCTCAGAAAAACATGTTCTGATAAATTATCTGAGATTTTTCTTTTTGCTGCTCCCCCCTGAACTGTTACAGAATTTCAGGAACACCTCTGGAGAATATTTAATGACCCCCCCCATTTTATCATCCATGAACAGAGGAGGTAATTCCTGTGCAACTGTGGATCCAGTTTTAATATTATTTAATATTATTTTAATGTTGTTGAAGGAAGCAATGAGCTTTCCCTCTATTTCTTCAGTCCTGGCCTCTTAGCATATTGCTTCCTCCATCCATTAGTATGAACTAACAAGGTAGTTTCATTTAGTATATTGACCGAGATGAAATTTCACAAAAGAGAATTCTGGGAATGTACTTTTCCTGCTGCTTCCCCCTCAAATGTAGCAGAACGCGCGCGCGCGCTCACACACACACGGAATATATGCTGTATATGCCCTCCCTCGCCAATTTGAATGACCAGGTTTGCATGATCAAATGGAACCCAGGTGGCTTAAATAAGCGCCTGTAGTTTTCTGCCACCCATGGGTGCCTGTTCTGTAACCCACCCACCCCTCGCAGGTTGTCATGTCGTGTGAACCCAGCAATGGTGGGTTGCTGGCATGATCAACAAACTATCCACAACCCTAAAACCGCCCATGAATTTTGGGTGGGTTGTTAATCATGCTAACAACCCACCATCACTGGGTTTGCACTAGAGCTGTGCACAAATGGTCTTTCAAAATTCTCCACCTTATTTGTGGGCAGAGAAATTTGGGAGACAATTTCACCGGATTTCTCCAGGGGGAGGAGAAATTCTAAACAGTTCCTCACAGGTAGGGGTCCCCATTGGTAGGGCTTGTAGCCCAGCTTCTTTCTTTTTTCATAAGGGAGGTTGGGGGGTTTTATACTTCAACAGCATCAGCCATGTTGGCAGACTGGCCTCCATTTTGCATTTAGCACAATGCAGGTGTGTGTGTGTGTGTGTGTGGTGGGGGGGGTTGTCTCTAGCTGAAGGGAAGAAATAGAGTTAGTGCTGAGCCAAAATCTGTCCTCCAGTTTCCTGAAAGTTTTCTTCCCCCATGAAAGAGGCTTCCATTGTTCTGCCTCATTCTCGAGGTGTTATATAATTCTTTTTTGTGGCATTTTTGTGATTACCTAGGCTGGATCTACACTTACTGCCTTTTTTCACTTCCAATGTGGTTTCACCACCCGGCTTTCACACTATGCAGTAGCTGCCTCGAATTGGAACTGGAATTTCCCACTTCCATGCTCCTGCTTTCAATACCCTAATATCCCAGTATTTCCCTTTAATGTGCTCTGATTTTCCACCTTCGCTACCGTATCCAGTCGTAGTCCCCTCCCCCGCCTGTCCATGTGCCGCGGTGTTTGTATTTCCCTCCTGTCCAATCACAGCTCTCGATGGCCCCATGTCTTCTTCTGGCTACCGATCGCATAACTTCCTCAGCAGCCCCTGTTTCCTCAGCAACAAGCAAAGGGCTGGATGTGCGTGCGCTTGTCTGATCTAGGAAGCTAAGCAGGGTTGGTCCCGGTCAGTGCTTGGATGGGAGATTGCCTGGGAATCAGGCTTCCTGCACTGAGCAGGGGATCGTTGTATCCCTTCAAATGAGACTAAGTTTTACCCCCTCCTATCCCCCGCTCCGGATGTTTGTTTTTTTTTAATTCAGGCATTATCCTCGCAGAATCGGGGCTTCTCCACAATGTTTTTTTTTCTAATTGAGGCATGATCTTCGAAGCTTCGAAGTTGTGAAGCTTCACAACCTCGAATCTTCGAAGATCATGCCTCAATTAGGAAAAAAAACATCGGCCGACCCCGCTTAGCATCTGAGATCAGACAAGCGTGTGCAGGAAAACAGCAGGAAAACAGCACAGCGCTCGAGTGTGAACCGAGCTTGCGCATTTGATGAAGCACTGCAATGGGGAAAATGGGTGAGTGTGAATAATCACATTTTAATGCGAGAGCATTTAACCTGACGGGACACCGAATTCATTGCGATGGTGGGCGCAATGTAGATTGGCCCCTAATCACTGCTACCCTCCCAGGCTGCCTACATCTCCTGATCTGAAAGGCTCTATGGGAGGAATTCCCTTATGATGCCTTCCAATGGGCTTTAATTGAAGTGAAGGAAGCTGAGGAGGCTACAGGCTGCCAGAAAGATGACTGTACAATGAAATATGAGACATCTGAACTCACTCCTCGGCCACCTCCTAAATAAGGAAAGCCTAAGAAACCCAAACCCAGCTCATGAGAATTTCTCTGAAATTTCTTCACCATTGAATTTGTTTTCAAAAGGAACTTCTTTTCTGTCAAATTAAATGAGAATGGTCAAAAGTATAGGATACATTTCTGGCACAGCACTAGTTTGCATGACATGACAACCTATGAGCGGGCTTGGGTTATGGAATGGGAGCCTGTGGGCACCCACAATCCACAGAGGCTTATTTAAGCCACCATGGTTCAATTTGATCATGTGAACCCAGCCATTATCTGCACATAAGGTTGAGAACTTGGGGATGCCATTTTTGTTTAGCCCTGGTTAAAACATCCATATATTTTTATTCCTGCACAGATTACTCCTTGTAGCATAAGCTGTGTTGCTGAAACTCCAGTGGCAAAGTTTGTAAGCATGAAGCTTGTTAGAAAGAGCGCTGTGCCGAAAATTTCTCCCACGTGCTTTTCGACCATTCTTATTCAATTGGATAGAAAAGACATGGCTTTCGAAATGAAATTCAGAGGAGGAGAAATTTCGGAGCAATTCTCATGGGGTGGGTTCAGGGTTCTTGGGCTTACCTTACTTGTGAGGTGACTGAGGAGTGTGCACGAGTATCCTGTCTGTCACTGTGCAGTAATCTCTGTGGCAGCCTGTAGCCTCCTCAGCTTCCCACACTTCAGTTGAAGCCATCATGAGGGAGGCAATTCCTCCTCCCATGGGGCTTTTTTAGTTCAGGAAGTGCAGGTGGCCTGGGAGGCTGCAGAGGAAGGGAAAGATGTGTAATGGAGAGAGAAAAGACACACAGCCCCCTCGGCCACCTTGCAGTGATTAGGCAAGCTCAACAACCAAAAGAAATACAAAATTCTGCCACAGGAAAGTGGAAGCCTCATCATAATTGATGCTGTTGCCACTTGCAGGAGCAGTACCCTTAGGAGTAGGGTACTTAAGAGTCAAAAACCCTTCAGAGAAAAGACAGAAGCTGTGCTACCAGCCCTGCAGATAGCGAGCGCTATCTATGAGAAACTGTTGGAGAATTTCTCCTCCCCTTAGGAGAAAGTCAGTGAAATTGTCCCCCCCATTTTCTCTGCCCACACAAAGGCTGGAGAATTGTGGGAGGCCATTTCTGCACAGCTCTAGTTACAAATCCACATCTGTAAAATAGCAGCTACTTAGCATCCCCCGTCCCCATGATAACAGCTGAGAATAGTGAAAAGAGGCATCACAACATGTGCAAAAAGAGCTGGTTTCCCCCTCTTGAATCAACTTTGCTTTCTTGCTTGCCTGGGTAATAGGGAGACAGGGGACTGCATCTGACCCTCCAAACCTGGATTTTATTCAGAGGGAGCAATCCTATGTGGATGGGCGGCTGCCTCTGAACTCGGAGGCGGCTGCCTATCCAATGCACAGCAGGAGGAGTACAGAGGATCCTCTCCTCTGCGCTCCAGCTGCCCTGCAGTCGTGGCTAGATGGCCAGTTTTGGCCATCTAGCCACAGGACGTCAGAGCGCAGAGCGGGGAGGCTGGACGATGCATAGAGAGTCCCCACCCTGCCCTGCCCTGCCCCTGGGAACGCCCCCCTTCACCCTGCTCTGTGTTGCTCTTATGAGCCTGGAGCCTGGGCACGATCCACTCTGCATACGAGGGAGCAGGGGAGGGGAGGAGAGGCAGTTCTCCAGAAACTGACCAATCCTATGGCTGTCTAGCCACTGGCTGGCGGTCATAGAATTGTGCCCTAAATCAGGGGTAGTGAACATCTTTCAGCCCGAGGTCCAATTTCAATTTCAGAGCAGCTCTCTGGGGGCCACAGTCCAGTGGCAGGCGGGGCCAGGAGCAAAAGGGGGCAGGGCCAAAGGCAAAGAGGCACTGCCGATAACTAACCCTTGGGAGAGGCATTTCAACCTTTTAGAATTGGGGGCCGGGGGACTGCAGACACTGGAAAGCCACATGACAAAAGACGTGGTCTCATTTGGTAGCTTTACCAGCAGAAGGAGCATGATCAGCTGGGTTTTTATTACCAGCAGAGGAAAAAGAAGCCGTTGTTTCCATTCTTATCTGTTTGTGGAGTGGGGATCTGAAATGGGTTAGGATGATGAGCATAGCACTATAGGACGGTAATTCTGCTGCAGTGATTATGAACAGTAACAGTGTTTTACTGATATAGAGCCATTGTGGTACATTTACAAACAAAGTCACATAAGCCCAAAAGACAGATTCCTGCCCCAATGAGCTTACAAACTGACAGGGAGGGGTGGAACAGAGACAAACGATGCTTCCAGACTAAGCTGACACTGATGAATGTTGGGGAGGGGGAGAATTTTGACTGGTCTGCATTTTGAAGTGAACTGCTCTGACTAATTCACATTTCCTGGACTAATATACGAATTGGAACACAGCTATGCTTTGGGCTGCTCATGTATCTGAATTTTGTGGTGCAGTTCTTGTCTCCAGAATGGCGTCCTACACTAATGTGTATATTAGGGAATGTTGTGTGCAAAAATGCATATATTTGTGAAAAGGTGTGCACAAAATGCATAAATTAGGGGAAAGTGCTAAAAATGCAGCCATTAGAGGGAATTGTGTAAGGAAATAATAATAATAATAATAATAATAATAATAATAATAATATATCCCACCTTCTTCCCAATATGGGGACACAAGGTGGCCTTACAACATTAAAACTTGTACAATTAAAACCTATAAATAGAAGTATTTATATTTAAAGTTAAAAATATAATTAAATCATCAATAATATTAAAATTGTATAAAATATCAAAACGTTAAAAGACAACAAGAAATATAGTATCCATCTGTCTTATTCTCACAGGTACAGACTAGCTATCCCCAAAAGCCTGCTGGAACAAGAAAGTTTTTACATGCCTGCGAAAACAAGTCAAGGAGGGTGCCACTCTCGCCTCCCTGGGAAGGGAGTTCCAGAGCCTTGGGGCAGCCACCAAGAAGGCCCTTTCCTGCGTTCCCATCAGATGTGCCTGTGATGGTGGCGGGATGGCGAGAAGGGCCTCCCCTGAAGATCTCAGGGCATGAGTAGGCTCATAGGGGGGAATACGGTCTTTCAGATAACCTGGACCGGAGCCGTATAGGGCTTTATAGGACATGACCAGCACTTTGAATTGAGCCCGGAAACAGACTGGGAGCCGGTGAAGCTGTTTTAGCAGGGGAGTGGTATGCTCCCTGTAGCCAGCCCCAGTCAGCAGTCTGGCAGCAGCTCTTTGAACCAGCTGAAGTTTCTAAACACTCTTCAGAGGCAGCCCCACATGGAGTGTGTTACAGTAATCCAAATGGGATGTAATTAAGGCATGTGTTACTGTGGCCAAGTCAGACATCTCAAGGAATGGGGGCAGCTGATGCACTAGCTTTAACTGTGCAAATGCACTCCTGGCCACCACTGAAACCTGGGCATCAGGCTCAGGTCTGAATCCAGAAGTACACCCAAGCTGCGAACCTGTGTCTTCAGGGGGATTGTAACCCCATCCAGCACAAGCTGAATCCCTATTCCCTGATCGACTGACCAGAAGCACCTCTGTCTTGTCTGGATTAAGCTTCAATTTGTTTGCTCTCATCCAGTCCATTACTGCTGACAGACACCGGTTCAGCACCCCGACAGCTTCCTTGGAATTAGATGGAAAGGAAAAGTAGAGTTGGGTGTCATCGGTGTACTGGTGACACCGAACCCCAAAACTCCAGACAACCTCTCCCTGTGGTTTCATGTACATGTTAAATAGCATGGGGGACAAAACAGAACCCTGAGGGACTCCACAAGCCAATGGCCAGGGAGTCGAACAGGAGTCCCCCAGCATCACCTCCTGGGTCCACCCCTCCGAGAAGGAATGGAGCCACTGTAAAACAGTGCCTCCAAGTCTCATCTTAGCGAGGCGGCCCAGAAGGATACCATGGTCGATGGTATTGAAAGCCACTGAGAGGTCCAGCAGAACCAACAGGGACGCACTCCCCCTGTCTAGTTCCCAGCGTAGGTCATCCACCAAGGTGACCAAAGCTGTTTCTGTCCCATAACCGGGCCTGAAGCCAGACTGAAATAGATCTAGATAATCTGTCTCATCCAGGAATCCCTGGAGTTGGGAGGCCACCATGTGCCCCAGTATCTTGCCCAGAAATGGAATATTGGTTCCAACCGATGCAGAAATTGAATGGCATGGATTGAATACATGTGGAACAGATACAGACTGGAAATAGACTGATTCATCCACTGCTAGAGTAAGTGCATCTGTGTGTACTTAGGTTTTGTTTGAGTTGGAGATTAAGGACTATGGGATGAAAGCTTTGGCCACCACTCCGAAATGGAATTGTGCACCTCCTAATCAGGGCTGCAATAGTCCACACAGAGCCCTGTGGCACTTTAAAGACTTTTTTGTAGACTAGAATTTGCTTCTTAAGAGTTGGCTCATTCTTTATTTTTCCAGCATCAAGTGAAAGCTTCCATCTTATCCACACTTGCCTGGGAGTATGCCCTAGAACTTAGTAGGACTGACCAGTGGAGGCTGATGGTTCTGATGTCAGTGGGATGGTGAATCCGCTCCAGGTTTCAGTCAGAACCAGTCCTCTTAAGGAGGTATCCAAGATGCTCCTTTAGGTGCTTTGCAGCTTGGATACCTCCTTTAGAGTTCTGACTGGTTCTGGCTGAAACCAGGAGCGGATTCACCGCCCCACTGACATCTGAGCCTCCATTGGGACTGACTTCGGTGTACTCACGCATAAGACTGAACTGTCAACGTGGCTACCCTTCTGGAATGTGTAATATTCCAGATTGCCCTAAAAGATTACCTTCCTTTTGCATGCTCAACAGGCATGCCGAGAGCACATAGCATCATAGAATAGTAGGGTTGCAAGGGGCCTACATGGCCATCGAGTCCAACCCCCTGCTCAATGCAGGAATCCAAGTCAGAGCATCCCTGACAGATGGCTGTCCAGCCTCTTCTTGAATGCCTCCAGTGTGGGAGAGCCCACTGCCTCCCTAGGCCATGGGTTCCATTGTCGTATTGCTCTACCAGTCAGGAAGTTTTCCTGATGATCAGCCGGAATCTGGCTTCCTGTAACTTGAGCCCATTATTCTGTGTCCTGCACTCTGGGATGATTGAGAAGAGATCCTGACCTTCCTCTCTGGGACAACCTTTCAAGTACTGGAAAAGCGCTATCCTATCTCCCCTCAGTCTTCTCTTCTCAAGGCTAAACATGCCCAGTTCTTTCAGTCTCTCTTCATAGGGCTTTGTTTCCAGTCCCCTGATCATCTTCGTTGCCCTCCTCTGAACTCTCTCCAGTTTGTCTGCATCCTTCTTAAAGTGTGGTGCCCAGAACTGGACACAGTACTCCAGATGAGGCCTAACCCGTGCTGAGTAGAGGGGAACTAGTACTTCCCGGGATTTGGAAGCTGTGCTTCTATTAACGCAGCCCAAAATGGCATTGGCCTTTTTTGCAGCCACATCACATTGTTGGCTCATATTCAGCTTGTGATCGACAACAATTCCAAGATCCTTCTCGCTTGTAGTGTTGTTGAGCCACGTATCCCCCATCTTGTAATTGTGCATTTGGTTTCTTTTTCCTAGGTGTAGAACTTGGATTTATCCCTATTAAATGTCATTCTGTTGTTTTCTGCCCAGTGCTCCAGCCTATCAAGATCACTTTGAATTTTGTTTCTGTCTTCCAAAGTATTAGCTATCCTGCCCAATTTTGTGTCATCTGCAAATTTTATCGGCATTCTTGGGCAGCCATTCTTGGGTTTGATTGGAGCCTGCCCAACATCTTTGGGCAGGCTGCAATCAAACGTGTGGGCAGTTTCTCGAAAAGGAGGCCACCTTTAGGTGAACAGAACACCCCAGGACATTTTGCCTTGTGTGATTTGGAAAGCTCTCTGCCATGCAAACATTGTCAGAGGGGCTCTGGACAAGATTGCCACAGGACAAAGTACAATCCAGAAAGAGAACTGTCTGGCATCCCCCCCCCCCTCAAATCACTTTTAAATATGAAGTCATTAACTCTTTGGTTAGTAGTGCTGCTGTATTTTTTCATTCCTGTATCCAAAATATAGTGGCCAAATCACACTATGGAATTATTGTCGTTATACATGTTTATTAATCTGCAGGTTTAGATTATTATACATAATAATCTAAATTATTAGATTATTTATAATCTAAATAATCAATAAAATTCTTACAAATATTATAAAAAGTGAGTCACAGTGGCTCCCATACAGGACTTCAAGTATAGCTCCTAACTGATTAAGGAGTGTCTAGGTCAACCTTCCCCAACCTGGTGTCCTCCAGATGTTTTGGGCTACAATTCCCAGCATTCCTGACCATTGGCCATACTGGGTGGGGCTGATGGGAGTTGAAGTCCAAAACCTCTGGAAGGCACTAGGTTGGGGAAGGCTGATCAAGGTGACTACTTAGTTAAATGGTGCATGACTGATTAATTATCCAAAACATGTAAGTATGTTATCTTCACGTTGAATCTTGATCTTCAGCCGACAAAAGCAAGACGGTCCCTGCCCACAGGCTTGCAATCTGAAAGTCACAACACAAAAGGAAAGGGCGGTGGTGAGGGAAGAGGTGGAAAAGCAAAGTCAGGTATCAGTTATTCTAAAAATTATTCAATTGTTCTTGTAAAGATTGGCTGCAATGGAGGGAGAGCAGAAGGCAAATTCAGCTGGCCTTTCAGCAGAGCTGAAGGACTGGCCCTGCTTCTCAACTCTCTTTTTGCTCTAGCCTGATGATCAAACGGCTGCTGCCAGGTGACACTTGCATGGTATCAACATAGCAGTCTTCTTGAGCATGTGGAGAGCCAGCCATTACGAGAACCATGGAGCAGTTGCTGCTCTACATCTCCTCTTAACTGGTAGCATCATATAACCCAATGCAAATTTGGATGGCTTTAAAAAGAGGTTAGACAAATTCCTGGAGGAGAAGGCTATCAATGGCTACTAGTCCTGATGGCTCTATACTGCCTCCAGTATCAGAGGCAGGATGCCTATGTACACCACTTGCTGGGGAACATGGGCGGGAAGGTGGTGTTACACTCATGTCCTTCTTGTAGGTTTCCCACAGGCAACTGGTTGGCCACCATGTGAACAGAATGCTGGACTGGATGGACCCTTGGCCTGATCCAGCATGGCAGTCCTTATGTTCTTATGTACTAGGCGTGGAGTGTATTTCCCCATCCCCACTGCCAGCAGCTCATGATGTGAGGTGGAGGCAGATAAATGCACAGCACCACAGCATTGCACTGTACCAGATTGTTGCCTGGAAGAAGAAAGAGACACGGAGAGGCTAAAGCTCTGCATTCTCTTCTAATTTCTAGTTGTGTCCTATTATTTTGAGCAAGGTCAGGCAGTTCTCCAGCTAATTTGGACTTTGACTCCCAGAAGCCTCTGCCAGCATGGCCAATGGTCAGGAATGCTGGGAGTTGAAGTCCAAAACGTATGGAGATCTACTTTCTACCCACCCCTGATTTAGAGTGTTGTATTTAGGGATGTCAGAGAATTCCGCCACAGATTCCAGTGAGGCCGGAATCCATGGCGGAACGGCCTCCTGCCCCCCGCCACCGCACGGAATTCCCCTGGGATGGAACTTACCTGGGGCGGATGTGGTGGCGGCAGTGGCGGCTCCGGCGGCTCCGGCAGCGGCGGCGGCTGGTCTCCGGGCCGGCCTGCTGCGGCCACCATTTGCGTTCTTGCAGCCATGATAGGCTATGTAAGTATTTACATAGCCTATCACGGCAAAGAGCAGGGTCGCAAATGGCGTAGCGGCCGCCATTTGCGTCCCTGCTCTTTGCCTTGATAGGTTATGTAAATACTTACGTAGCGTATCACGGCTGCTTGCAAGGACGCAAATGGCGGCTGCTATGATGGCTGCCATTTGCGGCTGCAGCAGTCCAGCCGTGGTTGGAACTCCGGCTGCAGCCGGCCCTGGCCGGTGGCTCCGTGAAGCCGGCCAGGGAGGATTCCAGGGGGAGGGACGAAGCGCCTCCCCCCCAGTGTGGATGTCCTGGGGCAGAGCCAGCTGAGTGTTTTGTACATCCCTAGTTGTATTAGGAGTGGTGAGACCCAGGTTCAAGTCCCCACTCCACTTGGTCATGAGGCTCAGGGCTGAACAACAATCTTCATTACATGTGTAGCAAGTAGGTGGTCATAACTTTTAATTTTAATTCATGAAAACGGACGGGGCGATGATCTGGATTGAGAACACTGTATGCAGGTGGGGTGGGGGTTAAATTTTCCCACCCAGCCATTTTTTTCTTTATTCCCCCCCTTTTCTACCGTAAGCCCCCACTCGGGGAGGGAGAGGTAAATTTAAAGAAAAATTGGCTGGGTGGAAAGTCCCCCCCCACATGTGTGTAGTGGTCCTGATCCAGATCAGGAGCCCATGTACCTACAGAAAAGTAAAAGAAATAGTTATGATCAACTACATGCTACGAGCAAAACCCAACATAAGTCTTAGGTAGAGTAAATCCTTTGAAATAAATGGGACTTAAGGTAGTCATGACTAACTTAAGTTTTATTTATTTCAATAGGTCTACTCTAAGTAGGACTTATGGTGGATTTTGCCCTTTGTATTTCACATAGCATGTAATTTATTCCTTAGTGAGTGACTTTGGCCAGACTGTCCCTCCCTCCCTCCCTCATTCTAAAGACCTATCTCATAAGGTTATTGGGAGGACAAATTTGCATTGGGGTGGGAGATAACTCATGTACCCCATCCTAAGTTCCTTGAAGAAAGGGTGGTGGGATACAAATGTAATAACAAACAAACAAATTGCTAAGTCTGGCTGGGGAATGCTGGGGTTCCTACTTTTTTCTGTCTAAACATGCATAGAATTGCATCCTTACACTTTCATCCTCAGATGTTTAGAAGGAAATATGAGAGATCAAAGGTAACGTCAGTTGCTCTGCATGAACCAAAGTTCACGGTAAGTTCTTCCAGTAAAAAGCCATAGTTACATATGGTAATTACACTTCAGTAACATACCAGTGCCGTTACATCAGATGGATTCCAGCACAAGGAGCAGCTAAGTTGCAACCAGGCTATTTGAAGGACTTCCTTCTCCCTATATGGCATTCTGGCCAGAACAGGATCTGAAAGAGAGGCCCTTGGGTGACCCTGCCCACACAAGTGGCGATGAGGGAGAAGGTCTTTAGGAATATCTGCCTTAGCACCAGTTAGACTTCAAGCTTAAACTGTTTTATCCTGCAAAGGGTTTTGATGATCGACTTATCCAACCTGCTGTTTTATTTAGAATTTACTCAACATTAAAAAAACGAAGATCATGGCATCTGGCCCCATCACTTCCCGGCATATAGAAGGGGAAGAAATGGAAGCAGTGACAGATTTTACTTTCTTGGGCTCCAAGATCACCGCAGATGGTGACTGTAGCCATGAAATCAAAAGACGCTTGCTCCTGGGGAGGAAAGCTATGGCAAACCTAGACAGCATAGTAAGAAGCAGAGACATCACCTTGCCGACAAAGGTCCGTCTAATCAAAGCTATGGTTTTCCCTGTAGCAGCGTATGGCTGTGAGAGCTGGACTATAAAGAAGGCTGAGCGCCGAAGAATTGATGCTTTCGAACTGTGGTGCTGGAGAAGACTGTTACGAGTCCCCTGGGCTGCAAGGAGGTCAAATCAGTCAATCCTAAAGGAAATCAACCCTGAGTGCTCATTGGAAGGACAGATACTGAAGCTGAAGCTCAAATATTTTGGCCACCTAATGCGAAGAGAAAACTTTCTGGAAAAGACCCTGATGCTGGGAAAGACTGAAGGCAAAAGGAGAAGGGGACGGCAGAGGATGAGATGGCTAGATAGCATCACTGATGCAATGAATATGGACCTTGAGCACGCTCCGGGAGAGAGCGCAGGACAGGAAGGCCTGGCGTGCTATGGTCCATGGGGTCATGGAGAGTCGGACACGACTGAACGACTGAACAACAACAACAACTTTGCTGCTTCTCTTACTAAATTTCTCTTCTTTATTATCTTATTACTAAATTTCTCTTCTTCATTATCTTATCTTATATTTCTTCTTCTTTTAATGTGCCTTATGGTCTGTTTGGATTGCAAAGGTATGAATGTACACAGAGGTGTGAGATTTCTTCACTCCAGCAACAATTGCCAACACACTTCTTTCTCAATCTTGGCATAGATACTTTCAGCTGAAGTCCTTGCTCTAGAATAAAAGTCGATGACTACATCTGCACCATCCGACATGCCAGTCTTCCCCACCCAGCACCTTCCAGATATATTCAAAGACAACTCCCATCATCCCCTAGCTAGCATGGTCAGTACAGCCTTCCCCAACCCAGCCGCCCTCCAGATGCATTGGTCGCAGTATCCCCAGCCAGCAGGGGCATGCTGGCTGGAGAGGATGGGAGTTGTAGTCCATCACATCTGGAGCCACCAGGTCAGGGAAAGTTGCAATTGCATGTGATGTAGGACATACCCTGCAGCAAAAGGGGCAGCATCTCAGCCTGCTCTGTCCTAATGAGCAGCAAGGTATTCGTTGGGCACCTGCATCACTAAGAAAAACCACATTGAGTGCTTTCTGTCATGAGCCCTGAAAAACAGCAACCCATTAGCACTGAAGCCACAATAGGAGAATCTGGTTTCTAGGAGGAGGACAGAAAACCGATGACAGGTGCATGTTTGCCATCTCTCTTACTGACAATTCCCTGAAATCACAGCTTACAATCTTTCACTTGAAAATCTTGACAAATGCAAGGTGAACTCATCCATCTTGTCAATCTGGCGTGCCCAAGGGTGTTTTTGCATATGAGGCTTAAATGGGTTTGTGCTTTTTTTCTTTTCAAACAAGAAAAGTAACCTCTAATGCATACTATGCTAGGTGATCTTATAGAATAATGTCTCACCCCTATCAAAGCCTGCCTGTCTCCTTTCTCTTCCTCTGCTGGTGTGGGCAAAGACAAAGGCCCTGCCATTAGGCCGCTGATTTGGGGTGTCACGAAAGGGCAGCAAACGGTTACTTCTTTCATTTTAGTTCTACCCCAAACTGTCCAGCTGTAATACTCTGCACCTTCACTTGAGGGCAGGTGGGGTTGTTTGCTGCTCCCCCTCGGGCAGCAAAATATTTTGGCAGGGAAGCCAAGAGAGGGGCTGTTGTATAGGTAGAGGGAAGGGCTGTAAGACTCGGCCGGCCTCAAACACAACTGTCCTTTTTTTTATCACATGCAGAACTGCAGAACTTAGCAGAAGTTCCACCCACTGCTGCTACTCCCAACTCTACAGGAGCTGCCAAGGTTCAACACAGTAACTAACCCACAGTACCCCACCCCAGAATACATAACAGAGAGTAAGTTCATAGGCTGTTTGGGGGGGATCCTTTCACCTAGGAAAGAGCCCCCACATAATCATCCTCCCTGTAGGGAACAGACAGGGGAATATCCCTGATTTAGGAAGCTTTTTGTCACATCAGCAGCCATTACGCTAGTCACGTTGAACCTCTTGCATCCTGGGGGCCAAAGCCACTTTCAGAGAAGCTCTTGGCAGCTGCATTCCCACGGCATGCAAGGTTGAAGGCAAAAGGAGACAGGACCAAAATACAAGAAATGCCATTGTGTTTCAACGTCGAGCTTTATTGCTGGTCACTAGGCTGGAGGGCGCAATCCAATAAGGGTAGTCAACCACCTCCAAACTCAGAGTTTCGAACCACTTGTTTTCTGGGCCAAATTCAAGGTGTTGGTTTTAACCTTTAAAACCCTATACGGTTCCAGCTCAGCCTATCTCAAGGAGCGCCTCCAGCAACACCAGACAGGCCGCTCAACAAGATCAGCCTCGGATGGCCTTCTCTCTGCCCCATCAGCCAGGACAGCTAGGCTGTCAGGGACAAGGGACAGGGCCTTCTCTGTGGTGGCCCCCACTCTGTGAGTCCCTCCCTAGGGAACTCCGCCATGCCCCCTCTTTACTGAGCTTCCGCCACGCATTGAAAACTTGGTTATTCAGGCAGGCATCTGGGGTGGGTTAGGGTATTTTTAGAAATACCATGTTTAATGTATAATTTTACTGTTTTAAACTGTTTGTGCTGTTGTACGTCGCCCACAGTGGCCAGGTGACAGGTCAGATGGGCGATTAAGAAATTTAATAAATAAATACAATAAATTAAGAGTCGACCGACGATCCAATGCAGGGAGGGCGGAGCACGGAGAGCACCCTGCATTAGTGGCTAGACAGCCGATTTTGGACAGTGCATAGGAAATGTCGTAACGGTGCATCTGCTGTCCCCTCCCCACCCCCAGGAACACCCTCTTTTCCACTGCTTCATGCTGCTCTTACAAGCGTGGGGCCAGGGACGAACCGCGCCTCTTATGAGGTGGCAGGGGCAGGAGTGGGGAGTTGGTTTTCTGGGATCCAACCTTGGAGTGCTGGCTCCGAGGTCGGTTCCCATAAACCGAACAATCCTATGGCCATCTAGCTGCTGTCCAGCAGCCATAGGACAGCGCCCTTTGTTACTTTTAGAATGGGGGAAAAAACCATGCTTGGTTGGAGAAAAGGGGGTGAGGCCACTTGGATACTATCAGAAGGCTAGATGGGGACCCCAGGCATGCTGGATTTGGTCCCCGGGCCTGAGCTTCAACAATCTTGCATTACATGAAACCCCACTCCACGTGAGGCCAACTTTCATGCTTGTCGACCCAGGGACCAAGACTCTCATATGTAACCACCTTGGAAGCAAAGGGCCAAGACAGAGTGTACGTTGAGTGACGATCAGTACTAGCCCACCCACCAGATACAACTCAACTTTATGACCACTTTTCCATAAATACTCTGGTGAGCATCTCAGGAGTAAGAATGAATGGGATGCTGAGAATACACTGTGGCAAGCCGTGGTGGAGTGGTAAACTGTGAAATGTAAGAGCTCATCATGATAGTCTCTGTACCCCACCCCCCTGGAGAATCTGTAGCTGTGCCCCATGGAGAATATATGTTTAGACCCTGCTTTTCTATTATTTCTATTATTCTAACACTGGTTAAAAATGCCGTCATAAAACATAGATATCCAAGACAAGCCAATCAATCATCCAATCACTAATAAAATCGCACAGTTATGTTCATGAGGCAGGACTGCAATTATGCGTAGTTACCTGGGGGCAAGCCTCATTGAACTCAGTGGTGCTTACTTCAGACTACATAGGTTCAACATGTAAAACACATGGAGCTTTGACAGAAGATCTCCAGCCAGCTGAAATGCAAACTCTAGCTTTTAACTAGGAATGCAAATAACCTTGGAAAGAACTTAAGGGCATAATCCTATGAGTATTTAGACAGAAAAATGTCCTACAACTCCCAGCATGCTGCAGCCAGCATAGATGGCTGGGGAATGCTGGGAGCTGTAGGACTTTTTTTCTGTCTAAACATGCATAGGATTGTGCCCTTAACCTTGCATTTCATTCATTCATTCATTCATTCATTCATTTATTATATTTCAATACTGCTCCACAGCTGAAGCTCTCTGGGAGGTTCAAAAAATTAAAACCATTAAAAGTACACTATACAAAGTGCAAAGCCATTTTCATAAAAACATATAAACAGATAGCACACACACAGACAACATATATCTAAAAAGTTTTAAACAATCCACCAAAGGCAACCCAGGACCTGATTAAAAACTCATTATATGCTGCCAAATGCCTGAGAGCAGAGGGCAGTTTTAACCTGGTGCTGAAATGATAACAATGTTGGTGCCGGGCAGGCCTCATCAGGGAGATCATTCCATAATTGGGGGGGCCACCACTGAGACAGCCTTCTCCCTTCTGAGCCTTCCTCGAAGGAGGCACCCAGAGCAGGGCCTTAGATGCTGAACCTAGTGTATGGGTCGGTTCATGCCAGGAGAGGCACTCCATTTAAACTGCTAGTGTGAACATCAAAGAAAAGGAAAGACGTACCCTCCTTCTGATTGATTTTCCCCCCATTCTCTGACTTCCTGTGTGCTGACCTGTCACAAACAATAGTAAAACTTCCCTGGGACTTCAGACTCTGGCCTCATTCACTGGCCAGAGAACTGAGGGCTGCTGGGAGAATGCACCCCCTTTCCTCCCAGGAAAAAACAAACACATCACAGCAAAGGGAAGACCTGCCTAGCCTCATATATCTGCCAGAGAAGGAACAGCTGCAGGGATCTTTTTTTTTATTTATTATTAAAGTTATTAATCGCCCATCTGGCTGGTCACCCAGCCACTCTGGGCGATGTACAACACACCATAAAACAATTTAAAACAATAAAATTCTACCATAATTTTTTTTTTTAAATACCCTAACCCACCCCAAATGCCTGCCTGAACAACCACGTTTTTAATCCACGACGGAAGCTCATTAAAGAGGGGGCATGACGGAGTTCCCTAGGGAGGGAGTTCCACAGAGTGGGGGCCACCACAGAAAAGGCCCTCTCCCTCGTCCCCACCAGTCTAGCTGTCCTGGCTGATGGGACAGAGAGAAGGCCATCCGAGGCTGATCTTGTTAAGCAGCCTGTCTGGTGTTGCTGGAGGCGCTCCTTAAGATAGGCTGGGCCGGAACCATATAGGGTTTTAAAGGTCAAAACCAACACCTTGAATTTGGCCCGGAAAACAACTGGTAACCAGTGCAACTCCTTCAGCACTGGAGTGATGTGATCTCGCCAGCGGCTGCCTTTAATCAGGCGAGCCGCCACGTTCTGTACCAGCTGCAGCTTCCGAACCGTCTTCAAGGGTAACCCCATGTAGAGCGCATTACAGTAGTCTAAACGAGAGGAGACCAGGGCATGTACTACCGATGGGAGCAGATGGTCGGGAAGGAAGGGGCGCAGCCGCCGTATCAGATGGAGTTGATACAGCGCTGTCCGGCTCACAGCTGACACCTGAGCCTCCATGGACAGCTGGGAGTCCAAAATGACCCCCAGGCTGCGGACCTGGTCTTTCAAGGGTAGCCGTACCCCATTCAACACCAGGTCAACATCCCCCAGCCTCCTCTTGTCTCCCACCAAAAGTACCTCGGTCTTGTCAGGGTTCAGCTTCAGCTTATTCCTCCCCATCCAGCCACTCACCGTCTCCAGACATTTGGACAGGGATTCTACGGCCAACCTTGGTGAAGATTTGAATGAGAGGTAGAGCTGCGTGTCATCCGCATATTGATGACACTGCACCCCAAACCTCCTGATGATAGCCCCCAGTGGCTTCACATAGATGTTAAATAGCATCAGGGAGAGGATGGAACCCTGTGGCACCCCACAAGTAAGTGGCCACGGGTCCGAAACCTCCTCTCCCAGTGCTACCCTCTGGTACCTGCCGGAAAGGAAGGACCGGAACCACCGCAATACAGTGTCTCCAATGCCCAACCCCTCCAGGCGGTCCAGGAGGAGACCATGGTCAACGGTATCAAAAGCCGCTGAGAGGTCGAGGAGAACAAGGAAGGAGCATTCACCCCTATCCAGAGCCCTCCTCTTATCTTGCTTCTTCTTCCCTGCCAGGAGGAACATGCATAAGAACTTTGAAACTAAGAACTGGTACCTGAGTTTTGCTTCCCCTGTTCCTCCTGCCCAGTCCCCTTTCCTTTCATGTTGTGTGTTTTAGAGTGCAAGCCTGAGGGCAGGGAATGTCTCCTTAGCAGCTCTAGGACCCTTTTTGGCTGAAATACTATAAATAAATTAAACTTGAAAGCCTTGTTATCACCTCAATTTTTGGCCAGATCAAAGAGGGTCCCACAATTACTCTGGTGCTCTGGCAAATGACATCATTGCTCCTGCTCTGAAAAACGCCCTGGGGCTGCCCTCTCCTGCATCCCCTCCCCTCCACTACAGCACTGGTGGTCAAAGTCAACAAGCATACATTGTATTTGAATACTGGGAGTGTATCTTTCCAGGCAACAGAGTCTTGCGAGTACTGGAAAAAAACAGCATCCTGCTCTCTGTGTATGTTGCAACAACTCTATAGCATGAACTGAAGCTCTACCAGTGTACAAACAGTGTGGGAGCCGGGGAAAGTTCTTAGTCACGATGTGACCAAACTCCTGTGATGTGATCTCAGAGTTCACCGCAACTTTGCAGTGCAGCAACAGGAAGAATTTGGGCAATGTCCGAAATGGAGGGAGGTTCTCTAAATATGCCATTTAAAAGGGGGCAAAGCCAACTGAGATTTCAGCAAGTCAACTGACTGCATCTACTCCACGCTTTTTGAAGGGGAAAACGAGACTAGCCAGCTTGTCATGCTGTATATTATGCGGCTGTGGTGACGCTTGAGCAGAATGTAACTTATAAGTCCTGCGAGGAACAGTGGGACATGCTGAGCCTGGAGAAGAGAAGATTAGGGACAGACATGGTATCTGACTTTAAAAATCTGAAGGACAGTCACGTGGACTGGTATTCTGTTGCCCCAGAGGACAGGAAGAGAACCAATAGGTGGAAATTGCAGGGAAGCAGATTTCAGTGAAACCTGAGGGGAAATGTCCTCACCCTGTCAGCTGTTCAACTGGTGAACAGGCTTGTCCACCTTGGGAAATTGTGGACTCTGGAGGTATTTAAGTAGAGTCTGGAGAGCCACCTGTCTGGAATGCTGTGGTCGCATCCAGCATAAATCCTGTCTTGAGCAGGGGCCTGGGCTAGATCAGGGATTGGGAACCTCTGGGTCATAGGCCTCATGAGCCCCACAGGGGTTTCCCACCCAGCTCTCCAGCCTTGTACCCTGGCCAAGAAGCCTGCTATTAGCAGGCTGCTCTCAATCATATTTATAAATGCATTGCCATACTGCCCTGGGCTCCCTTGGGAGGAAAGGTGATGTAGCAACAACAGCAACAACAACATTAAATGTAATAACAATTATAATTATATTTAATTATTATAATTAATAATAAGTATTATTATTATTATTATTATTATTATTATTATTAATTGGTTGATGGGGAGAGCAATCCTATGGCTCCTAGACAGAGTTGGGGGTGGGGGGGATAGGATATTTTGGATTCCTGGATCCAAGTCCAGAGTCAGAGCTCCAGCCTTGGACCCAGGAGTCCGAGCTCCCTGCCCCCTCACAGCTGGCATGGAGAGAACTGTGCTGGCCGCCTCTACAAGCTTGCAGATGTGAGCTTGGAGAGGAGGGAAAGGGGGTGGTTCTGTGGGTGGGGAGGGGATGACACCGGGGGGGAGCACCTTATGAGGAATCTTCTGGCTGCCCCAGCCTCCTTCCCTCCCACTTTGCAGAGCCCCAGCTAGACAGGTGAAGTTGCCCATCTGGTGAAAATGCAGGGCGAGGGGAGAGCAGAGGGGAAGATTGCCTCCACACTCCTCCCACTCCGCTTAGGATCCCTGTCAGCCTCTGAATTCGGAGGCTGACGGGAATCCCAGGAAGATTGCGTGCTTAATCTGCCTGTTATATTTTCTGCCTTCCTTACTACTGTATATGATGATGATGAAGCTTTATTGTTTTTTTTGTATTTCAGTGATAATATTAATCATTATACTGCCCCCGATATCTTATACTGACCCCCCAATATTGTATACTGCCCCTCAATATCTGCAAGGATGAAGGGTGGCCAAACATATTTAAATACATACATACATACATACATACATACATACATAAATAAGCATTTTGTTGCAGGTCCTATTTGTAAAGCATATAATATTTGCTTGTTTTATTGTTTGTTACATATATACCTTACCTTTCGATGACAAATGCCTGAGAAGAGGAAAGTTACAACCCTGGCATGGTCCTTGAAGTCTTTTCCCCAGCATGCTGAGGCAAGGATAGGAAGAGCATCACCTGCTGAATTTCTGCCTGTGCTGGTGAGACGCAGGCACAGAAAACCCATTAAGAACTGGCAGCCATAATTGACTGACTATTTTCCAGTGTTCTGGGACTCACATCATGACGAAGCCAATCCAGACACTTTTACTGCTGCCCTTCTTGGGAATAGTACATAGATGTATATGAATTCACTTGTATTATGGACAATTTTTAATATTTGTGCCAAACTGTGTATTTTTAGAAGAACATTGTGAAGACTGTTTCAATGCTGCCTTGCCTTGTCATTTCAGAGTATATTCGTTGTATCTTTAGTTCCTCACACGGGCCCTGAATATTTTTTTGTTTTTAACTGATAATGGGGTGTGTTTTGTTTTTTACATTATGGCCTTACGGTCAAACAAAAAACATTTTACTTCTAATGACAGAGGCTGGAATTTGTGTTCAGTACACAAACTTACTGCCAACCTAGCAGTTAGAAAGCAAGAAATTGCAAGTAGATAAATAGGTACCGCCTCGGCGGGAAAGGTAACAGCGCTCCGTGCACCTCGGTGTTCAGTCTTGCCGGCCACATGACCATGGAAGCGTCTTCGGACAGCGCTGGCTCTTTGGCTTAGAAACGGGGATGAGCACCGCACCCTAGAGTCAGACACGACTGGTTGGGGACACCTTTACCTTTACTTTTTACACAAACTTAAACCCCACACAGCTTCATCTTTATCATCTTTCCAGAGATGCATGAGCCAGGAATTACTCCCAGACAAGTGTGCATAAGATGGCAGTGGCTCAGCCCGATCCTATGCATGTTTACTAGAAAATAGGTCTCAGCCTAAAGTACCCATGTAAAGGGGCATCATCAGGCTGCCATCCTGTGTACACTTACCTAGGAATAAATCCCATTGAACACAGCGGGACTCAGTAACTTTGGAGCGTTACTGCCCGAGCGGGCTCTACTAGATGATACTGGCTTGGATCCTAAGGGTGCCATCCTATGTGGATATCTGGCAGCCTCTGAACTCAGAGGCTGCCAGGCATCCAGTGCAGGGTGGGAGGACAATGCAGCCACCCTACATTTCCGCTAGATGGGAGATTTCGCCTTTCTAGCAGCGGCACCTCAGGAAACCAGACTATCCTACCCCCCCACCCCCCACCTGGGGGCCATAGGTTTGCTCCCTCCAGTACAGTAATTTAGGGTGCGATCCTATGCCTGTTGTTCAGACAGAAAAAAGCCCTACAACTTCCAGCATACCCCAGCCAGCCATACTTGGAGCTGTAGGGCTTTTTTCTGTCTAAACAGGCATAGGATAGCGCACTTAAGGAAATTTGTGGAAGAAAAGTTTCTTTAGCCCTCCTACCCCCTGCAGCCAACATGCCTGGAGAGTCCCTGACACCCTCCAGAGGCTTTTGGGGGGCACAGACATAGGGACAGACACATCTGACACTTTTGCTTTCTCCAGCATTCCTTAAAAAAAAAAAATCTGCCAGGTTGGATCTGCCAGGATCTGCCTTCTGCAAGAGGAAGGGCTCTGCTCAGAGAAGGTCACTCTGCCTGATTGGGGGGGGGGGTCACCTTCCCTCCCATGCCACAGCTCACCCCATTCGGCAGGGTCTCCCAGCTGTCTGTGTAGCATTTTCAAGGGGCTGGTGGGGCTCCAGTGGCAAGGAGAGGGTGGGGAAGCTCGCTCCCGCCAGCACAGTTGACCCACCTTAAACCTGGATCCTACTCAAGTGCTTTCCAGGCCATTTATAAAGGCATTTGCTATGTTTGTTAAGTCCTTTTTTTTGTTTGTTTTAAATATGAGCCAAATGAAATTGTCTCCCATCCGCCAAATGCAATAGGTACAGCACTTCCAGCGTGGAGACGGCCATGTTGTACCTGCCTGCCATGTGGCTGTTACAGTACAGATGGGGAGCCTGCAAGGAAAACAACAACAACAGAGATGGAAAAAGAGATGGGAAAAAGAGCACCGCAGACCAGGTTTAATATACAGGCATTTAAATGAAGACTTTTAGGGCGCAATCCCATGCATGTTTAGAAAGAAAAAGTCCTACAAGTCCCAGCATTCCCCAGCCAGCATGGTGGCTGGGAAATGCTGGGAGTTGTAGGACTTGTTTCTGTCTAAATGTGCATAGGATTGTGTCCTTAAGAGCCAAGCATCCAAAGTCCTCAGCCCCAGTGGATGAATCTGTCAATTTTGTCCCCCCTGCCCCAAATTCAGTGTGTATGTGTGTGTGTGTGTTTTAATTTATTTATTTTATTTATTGCATTTATACCCCACCTTTTTTCCTCTTGCAAGGAACCCAAGGCGGCTTACATGATCCTCCTCCTCTCCCTTTTATCCACAGAACAACCACCCTGTGAGGTGGGTTGGGCTGAGAGTCTGTGACTGGCCCAAAGTCACCCAGTGAGCTTCCATAGCCGAGCGGGGACTAGAACCCGGATCTCCCAGCTCCTAGTCCAACACTCTTGCCACTACACCAAGTTCCTTTCCATCCCATTCATGAAGAAATTTGCAATTTGGGGGTGAGCTGTTATCAAAGAGCAAACAAAATTAAATTCTCATCCATCCCTACACAGGGGAGATTAGAGCGAGAGACTGCAGAATTAGAACTCATCAGCGGGTTTAATTCTATCACCAGAGGCTTGAATCAGGACAAAGGATTTTTATCACACTACATGCGTGTAGTAATTTTGTAGGCATCGTACCTTTAAGAGAGCTGGGATTATATCCAGATGAAGAGAGGCAGTTTATAAGAGGAAATAGGAACTCGCATGGGAGAGGCTTAGTTAGGTATAGTTGCTAGTGCTGCCAGCTTTGCGATGTGTACTTTTAAATAAAGGCTTTGTATTTTGCTCTGCCCCTGTTATTGGGTGCACCAATTGGCTTACCTGGTGCCAGCAGGTTTGTGTTACCCGCAACCGCTGCGCTATGACCACTTTTAATAACATGATCGTCGCTTTCTGCATTTAATTTCTGTCTGATCTCACCGTTTACAGTTCTTTCTCCTCCACCCCATTATACGTACTGTATCAAAACCTGAAACTCTCCATAATACTCCATGCATCTAATGAAGCAGAGCGCGTCCCTGGAAGCATGTACCAGAATAAGGGCACAAATCCCATGCAAGTTTAGACAGAAAAAAGTCCTACAAGTCCCAGCGTTCCACAGCCAGCATGCTGGCTGGGGGATGCTGGGACTTGCAGGACTTTTTTCTGCCTAAACATACATGGGATTGCGCCCTAAAAGTCTTCATTTAAATCCCTGTATATTAAACCTGGTCTGCGGTGCTCTTTTTCCCATCACTTTCTCCATCTCTGTTGTTCTTGTTGTTGTTTTCCTGGCAGACTCCCCATCTGTAACAGCCACTTGGCAGGCAGGTACACAACATGGCCCTCTCCACGCTGGAAGAGCTGTACCTGTTGCATTTGGCGGATGGGGGACAATTTCATTTGGCTCTTTTTCAAAACAAAACAAGAACTCCACAAAGATAGCAAATGCCTTTATAAACGGCCTGGAAAGCACTTGGGTAGGATCCAGATTTAAGGTGGGTCAGTGCTGGGACTTGTTGTAGGACTTCTTTCTGTCTGGACGTGCATGGGATTGCGCCCTAAATGCGTTCGTCTTTACCGTGCCACAGAGTTCTTGTGTTTGCTGTGACAGACCACGGCTTCACCTTTGGAAATCCTCCCCCGTTCATTGAGTTACCTGATCCTAGGATCCAGGCCATCATATATAAACTGATACAGGCAGCCCTGGCGCACCGGAGGCGAGTCGGGGAGTGTCCCTTAAATGCTACGCGCGCTTTAGCTCTCTCTCGCCGCGCGCTGCCCAGCTCCATTCATAAAGTGGGGAAGCCAGACCGCGGCTCCTGCTGCTGAGTCATGCTTATGAGTGCTTTTCCTAGCACCGCCCCCCGGCTCAGAGCTCCGCCCCCTCTCTGAACTGAAGGCTCGCTGTAATATATTTAAGCGCAGGCAGCCTCCGAAGGAGGGAGAAAGGGCGCTTCTAGAAACAGCTTGCGGATTCCGCCTCTTTCTAGCTAGAGCGGCACCTGCAGCTGAAAGTTCTCTCTGGAAATCCGGCGTCCTTTTTCAAGGTAAGGCAATGCTAGAATGATGGGGAAAGTCTTTGCTTAGCCGGCTGCTGGCCCCACTGATCGTGCCTGAAAAAGAAGAGGGGGAGGCGTTGGACGTCAAGAATTTTTTCTAAGTAGTGCCAGTGGAATCTTTTCGGCTATGAATCAGCAGAACTGAAGGCAAGTATCCCTTTCAGTACAGGGAAGTGGAAAGGCTGATGTATTTTAGGAAGCAGAAGCTGGCGAGAAATGATGTGGAAATTCTGGGAGCATTGGCTCCTTTGTGTATATTAGAATTTGTAGTGATGGGAATCAAAGGCCCAGTGAATATGGGTGGTTCTTTTTAGTCTTTGGGTTTCTGTAGAATAGATATGGCTGATGGTACTTCTTAACTTCTTTGTCTCTCTTCTGAATTGCTGTGTATAACTACAAAGAGGATGGTTTGCATCCTAATGAAGGATAATGCTACGTGCCTTAGGTCTGGGTTGGTACAGGGTTTATAACTTACAGTCCTTTGACTTGGAAGTGTCTCCAGCTTCAATGGGTACGTATGCACGAGCCTAGCCGAGTTTGAACCAAGCGAGGCCTCTTCACTTAGCACGCTTATGTAATGTTATCTTCACAGTGGGAGAGTGGCATTGGCGGTATGGATGTGGAATCCACATATCAGAAACAAAGGAGTGAAAAGATACCAAGGAGTGTGCCCAAGGGATCCTTGACCAACTTAACAGTAAAAACTCTGAAGTCTGTACTGAGTAGCATTTAATCCAGCTTGTTTCTGAACAATGAATATGGGCTTCTCCTTGGTGCATTCTCTGCAGTAAAAATCAGACTGCATACATCAGTCATGGGAAATGCAATATTTCACACGTATGCTTATGATCATGTTCCTCACGTATGGCAGTGCTAGGCCATAAGAAGATGTTTTGTAGTGCTGTGTGCTAAGGCTGGACAGTAGATATTTATTTATTTTATTTATTTATTGCATTTATATCCCGCCTTTTTTCCTCTTGCAAGGAACCCAAGGCGGCTTACATTATCCTCCTCCTCTCCATTTTATCCTCACAACAACAACCCTGTGAGGTAGGCTGGGCTGAGAGTCTGTGACTGGCCCAAAGTCACCCACTGAGCTTCCATGGCTGAGCGGGGACTAGAACCCGGATCTCCTGGCTCCCAATCCAGCCCTCTAGCCACTACACCATGCTGGCTCTCTAGCCACTACACCATGCTGATAGAATCCTTTATTCTGCTCAGATGGCTTCCCTGATTACCTTTCTGATGGTCGGAGCTGTTCTGTTAGCAGTGCAGCTCTTGCAAAGCTTACCTTGCTTCCATTGGTAGCCAATGCTGCTTTGGGCACCTGAAGACAATCAAGCCAGCTCCCTGAAACAACTAAGGAGCTGACCCAGGAGGGAGCAAAATGACTCAGCAAACTCCAGAGCGGTTGGGATGTCATTGGCCACAGTGGTTGGATGATGGGGCTTAACTTTTAAAACAGTGGGAAGTGGCACGACGGAAGTATTTTTTAACCTATGTTGTGATAAATAAATAAATAAATTTTGTTTCACTGGCCTACCTTGTCCAAGTAGGTTGTCTGGGTTCAACAGCCCTGCAGAACCCATTAGCAGAGAAAAAAGGGTATGGGTGGACACACCATGGGGCATCAAGGTCTCCTTCATATGACCTTCACCTCCTGGAAATAATGTTCATCTCTCTCCAGTTTGAGATGGAGCAGTGTCACATCTGCCTCCATTTCTTAGGCTACTACCATTCTATTCCATCCAGTGGAGGCTCCGATGTCAGTGGGGCGGTGGATCTGCTCGGATCTGCTCAGAGCAGATTTGCCACCCCACTGACATTGGAGCCACCAGCCTCCACGGGCTCCATCACTTCTTGCTGGGCTTGCAGCTGGAGTCCTCAGGCAGCCTCCAGAGCCCAGCATCTTGGTAGGACCTGCCACTGCTGATGCCTGCCTCACTTTTGCTTCCTAGCCTGATGCTCTGACCACGCTGATCTAGCCACCCGTTTAATTTCCCACAGTGGCCCAACCCACTGTCACTGGGGCATGATGGGGAATTAAAAGTGTGGTTTGGAGCACTGCCACCGCAGCCAGCTAAGCCTACCTGAGCCCCCTGACAGAGGAGGGGACCCTTTGCTCGGGGCCACCTCAGACCTGGAGCCGGCTCTGTGTCCTGGTGTGGCCAGTGCTGTCGTGGAGCCAGGGCTCACAGGGACAGCGCTCAGGCATGTTTTGATCAGCAGGGATGCTGACATCATCTCCCTCCACTACAGACCTCCTGTTTCCTCTGAGGTTGGCTGCAATTCTCACAGTAGCTGGTAGGCTGGGAATGGATTTTCGTAGCAGCAACGTATTTTCCCTGGTGGCCATGCAAAGCGTTTGGGGGTGGCCATTATGACCCATTTGCTTTACAAAAGACCTGCTCCTGGTGGAGATGACAACTGCTAGAATGCGTTTGCAGGTGTGGGTCAGTGCAGCTTCCTGACTCTCCTTGTGGGCGTGGCTATAGGGATGGTCATGATAAATGCCTGCACTTCAGGACCATTAGACCACTGGGAATGAACTCGGCATTCCTTCTCTGAGGGCGATAACTCTGCTGCATCGAGACTGACTGCCACAATTACCTACTTTCAGTGCAGATGGGGAAAGCCCGAGCGGTGACTCATCCAGAGAGACAGCATTCAGACCCTTACGTGGGCTTACAGGAGCCCCTGCTTATCATGGCACACTAGCAGTCCCCTCATCATGTCCCATTGCCTAGATTAGCAGTTTTCAGACTGTGCAATCAATCGAACATCGGGGTTAGAAAAGTAGGGGGCTGATTCCTGCTGGAGGCTTCCCAGACCGACTTGAAAAGCTCTCTCCTTAATCCCCAGCTGGGCTGTGGCTATTCAGTGCAATGTGCATGTTTTCAGAGACTTTGTTACTTCACTTTGCCCCAGGGTTGAAATCTGGCATTGAAGGCCGGTTGAATTCTAGTCCTCATCCTAGCCAGACCACTTGTGAATCGCCCAAAAAGAGGACACTTATTTTTGCATATGGTAATTTCTATGGATAGATGCAACTTCAGAAATATAGTAACATTTCACACTAGCGTGGAAGGCTGCGACAGGTGCCTTGCGTGTCTTGCTCCATCTGCTGTCCAGATGCTGTTGATGAGCAACTTTTATTTTTATTTATTATTAAATTTATTAATTGCCCATCTGGCTGGTCACCCAGCCACTCTGGGCGATGTACGACGTACAATAAAACAGTTTAAAACAATAAAATTCTACAATAAAAACATTTTCTAAAATACCCTAACCCATTCCAAATGCCTGACTGAACAACCACATTTTTAATGCATGGCGGAAGCTCATTAAAGCAACGTCAAGGCCTGGCTCTTCCTTTGGATGGGTCTTATCTTTATACCAAACTTGGACTGGGCAGCCTTTCAAACACAGAACACCTTCAAAATAGAGGACAGTCCTCTGCAAGCTCCTCAACTAGAGGACTATCCTCTGGAATAGAGGACACTTGGCCACCCATCTCATCATGCTTCACCAGAATGCCCTCCTGCGGAGCTGTAGATGTTCATCCCTTGTTAGTTCACTTGCCGTCTATGGAGGATGAGGAAGCTTCTGGGCAGTTTCTTCCAACCTCTTGATTTAACCTCACTTGCCTTAAAACTATCATCGCCAACAAGAGGTCATAAGAATCTGGTCTGCGAGTTGCTACATAGCAATGAGTTGCTACGTTAGCCCTGTTCAAGTGTTAACTGAGTGGCGGTGAAACATGCTCTGGTCCTCCGTCCTTTTGGCATCACCCTCTATGAGTTGGAGAGTGACTATGTAGGGAGCCTGCCCTCCTCATGTTGACTCTCTGTGTGTTTCGCCCCAAAGTGACTTCAAATCGGCCTTGAGCAGCTACGTCTCCCCCACCCTGTTTTTCCTCTAGAGTAGGCACAGAGGCCCTGATCTGGATCGAGACCTTAGCGTGGAGGGTAGGGGGCTTTAAGATCTAGACTGAGCTCCCAGTGCCTTGTTGTTGTTCAGTCGTGTCCGACTCTTCGTGACCCCATGGACCATAGCACGCCAGGCCTTCCTGTCCTGCGCTCTCTCCCGGAGCGTGCTCAAGTCCATATTCATTGCATCGGAGATACTATCTAGCCATCTCATCCTCTGCCGTCCCCTTCTCCTTTTGCCTTCAGTCTTTCCCAGCATCAGGGTCTTTTCCAGAGAGTTTTCTCTTCGCATTAGGTGGCCAAAATATTTGTGCTTCAGCTTCAGTATCTGTCCTTCCAATGAGCGCTCAGAGTTGATTTCCTTTAGGATTGACTGATTTGGCCTCCTTGCAGCCCAGGGCACTCGTAAGAGTCTTCTCCAGCACCACAGTTCAAAAGCATCAATTCTTCGGCGCTCAGCCTTCCTTATAGTCCAGCTCTCACAGCCATACGTTACTACTGGGAAAACCATAGCTTTGATTATATGGACCTTTGTTGGCAAGGTGATGTCTCTGCTTCTTACTATGCTGTCTAGGTTTGCCATAGCTTTCCTCCCCAGGAGCAAGCGTCTTTTAATTTCATGGCTACAGTCACCGTCTGCGGTGATCTTGGAGCCCAAGAAAATAAGATCTGTCACTGCTTCCATTTCTTCCCCTTCCATATGCCAGGAAGTGATGAGGCCAGATGCCATGATCTTCATTTTTTTTAATGTTGCGTTTCAAACCAGCTTCTGCACTCTCCTCTTTCACCCTCAACAAGAGGCTCTTGAGATCCTCTTCGCTTTCTGCCATTAGGGTGGTATTGTCTGCATATCGGAGGTTGTTGATAATTCTCCCAGCAATCTTAATTCCGACCTGTGATTCATCCAACCCGGCATTTCTCATTATGTACTCTGCATATAAGTTAAATAAGCAGGGCGACAATATGCAGCCTTGTCGTACTCCTTTCCCAATTTTGAACCAATCGGTCGTCCCATGTCTGGTTCTTACTGTTGCTTCTTGACCCTCGTACAGGTTTCTCAGGAGACAGGTAAGGTGGTCTGGTACCCCCATCTGTTTCAGAATTTGCCAGAGTTTCTTGTGATCCACACAATCAAAGGCTTTAGCGTAGTCAATGAAGCAGAAATAGACATTTTTCTGGAATTCTCTTGCTTTCTCCATGATGCAGCGAATGTTGGCGATTTGATCTCTAGTTCCTCTGCCTCTTCAAAACCCTGCTTGTACTTCCGGTAGTTCTCGGGAATGCTGGGAGTTGCAGGACTTCTTTCTGTCTAATCATGCATAGGATTGCGCCCTTAAAGTCATGTCTGTCCTACAAAGGAAACGTACCTTCCCCCGAACTAACAAGGTAGCCTGGCAGCAGAGCAGCCTGGATGCTGGAGTTTTTGGAGCACGTCACATAATCACTTACTGTAGCCTTCTCCCAACTTGGTGCCCTCCAAATGTGTTCAACTACAGCTCCCATCACTAGCATCACCATTGGCCAGGCTGGTGGGGGATGCTGGGGATTGTAGTCCAGCCTTCAAAGTTGGCCAGTGTTATTTCTTTATTGTAGATCAATGGTGGGGGTAGCTAAGGCTGAGAGATTGTGACTTCGCGGCTGGTGTTAAGGGTAGGCATGGCTGGGCATCTGCCAAGGACCCACACCTGACACGCAGTGGTGTTTGACAACTCCTGAAATGCCCTATGGCATGCATGCTAACAAGTCCAAAAAGCGCTTGAATCTCATTTTGCAGGGGTGGTGGGGAAGAGTTTTGCACTCGAAATGTGTGCTCAGAATTGGACTGGCAAACTTCCTGAAGTTCTCCAGTTTCTTGCTGAGCTTTCGAATGCCCAATACTTGTTTCAGCTCTCTTGAACATGCACAGACATCATTCTGTGTCATTTGCTTGGGGCGGGAGAAGCTGTGTTCATCTTGGGGAGCATGTTCTGGTGATAACCAATATTTATTTGGCCTTACCGTTACAGGCTGACCCAGAGGTCCTCTAACTCTGCTGGCAGACAGAGAGATCATGTTACAGGCACATCTGGAATGCTGCAGCACCAAGCCCCTCCCCGTGGTGGTCATAGGTAAATACATTCTGAGGAGTAATCTATAGTTGTCAGAGGTAGTTATCTCTCCAAGCCACCCTGCACTCCGCTGCCAGAAACCGTTGTTCCAAGCTCCTATAACAAAAACGAGAAGTGTCCTGGAATCCCCCTTCCCCACTGTGCCATTCTGGTGTGAATGCAATCTTGCTGATGGGAAACAAATGGGATTGTAATTCTTGCATGTTAATGGGAATTTGCTTGAACACATTGCCAGAACTCTTCTCTCTGAGGGGATGTGGTTTCTGGGAAACGAGAGCTATATACTAGAACAGGCCTACATAGAGCCACGAGTGACTCCACTGGCTTATACCTTTATTTTTATTTTATTTATTTATTTTGCTTTGGACTTGTCCTAGCTCCAGTTGGGGTGGATGCAGAAGGATCATCTACCTGCTAATAACTTGCTCATGGTGTTCAGGTTGGTTGTCCTGCAGTATAAAGAGACTCCCCCCTCTCCCACTCGCGGCCCATCAAATACGAGGGGGAGAAAATGATCATCTGCATCTCCCTAAAGTGTTTGCTTGCAAAGTTGCTGTGCAAACACTGGGACAGGTTTCCGCTTGGTCTATATCTGCCCTGGGCTGTAGCTATAGCACGGGGGTAGACAGGGCCAGCGTCAAGGGTAGGCGATATTGGGCACGTGCTGAGGGCCTGCACCTCAGCAGGGGCTCACTGACAAAAGCTCCCTGGGGTTGTTCCTCCTCTTCACTGCAAGCTGCTTCTTTGCCTGTCTCTCACCCTGGCCCAGGCGAAGGTGGTGGTGAGAAGGAGGAGATGCCACAGCCTCCTTGCTTAATGGTTCTCTGCTTGTCAAGCAAGCAAGTGGCTGCAATGATGAGAAGGAGGATGAGGAGCAATAGCAGCTGGTGACAACTGGGGTGAGAAGGTGGACTCCCTGAGGGAGGAGGAGCCGTTGAAGGTGTCTTGCCCAAGGGCCCTCCAAAATGTGGAGCTGGCACTGATAGAGCACACGCGTTGCATGCTGGGGATTGAACCTGAGATCTTCTGGATCTCCAGGTAGGGCTGGGAATGACCCCTTTCTGAAATCCCGGAGAACCCCTGACAGTTAAGGTGGACAGTACTGAGCTGGATGGAACCGTGGTCTGGCTCATGGCTGCTTCCTGTTCCACACTCTGTACCGAAGTGCTTTGCCATACTCCTCATCCATCTTCCTTGCCCTCTGAGCTAGGTTTTAAATGCCATTTCCATCATACAAGTGACAAGAGATGGAGTTTTAAACCAGGTTCTCCTGCTTACAGGTTCTTCACTGCAGTCCAGTTGCCTGCTTGAGTTTTCTTGTGGCTTTGTCTCCATCCTCTTCCCTTTTGACAGTTGAAAAAGCTCACCCACCCTTGCCTGTGCTCATCACCTGCTCACTATTCTGAGGTATCTTTTTGAAAAGAGGACCTTTTCATAACCTCAACTTTGCAGGTTTATTTTCTAACTGCATACGGACACTGTATTGCAGTGGGTTTTGGTCACCAACCTTACAGATTCTACTGGACCGTCTATCAGATTGCCCATAATTTGTTTAATCCTTGCACACTCCCGTACAGGTCACACAGGCATTAATCACCAAGGCATGGTTCAAGGCAAGATTTTTCTAGAAGCATATTAAGCGTTTCCCCAAACGGTACGTCCAGGAGTGACACTACATGCTTTAGTTTACATTGGATAACAGAGAGCTGGAGACCTATGGTGTCATCATTAAACTTTGGTTTGGTTTATAACCAGAGCATAGTGGGAGCAAATAAGTCTCCAAAAGCAGGCAGCACAACGGCTAATCCTTGAAGCAACAAATTCCTTGAAGCAACAGCCTCAGAACATTAACTTCTGCTAAAATCATTGGTTTCTCTGTGCCCAGAATTGATGCTGCTTTATTTTCTCATGCTTGTCCTGCAGAGCACAGGTCTTGGATACAGCTCTGCAGGGAAACAGCCTGTTCAAGGGGAAATAAACCCTAACCATTAGTTCCCACTGAGGAATACTCAATCAGTAATTGGCTAAATAAATGGTGGCCACCCTTATTAACTACTCCTTCCATTAATTGATCAGGATCTAAAGGATCAGGGTTTCTCTTCATGTTTTGGTTATAAAATGCCTTGCCTTTTCTAACATCAAATACTCAAGGCAAAGAGAAAGCAAACAGACAGCTTAAAAATGCCACAATACCTCACTTTCAAATGCATTTATGTATTACATTTATAATAAATTATAATAACATTGGTTTATGACATATATAATATATCAGAGGTTAAGGCAACATACATGATGGTTCCTATGATATCTTCCAGGTACAGACTAGATCCAGACTAGCTTAACTTGAGACTAGCTATTACATCCTGTACCTTCAGGCAATATGCTCAGCCCTGTGTAAATGAAATGAACTCTCTACTTGCATGAATTCTAACAAGACAGTAGCCTGATGGGACTCCTTGGGCAAAGCTGTGGTGCTACCACCATAGAGGCTCTGTCCCAAACCCTGCATGACCTTAAAACAGGCAATTAAGGGACCCAGAGAAATGAAGAGACCCGGAGCAGAGCCACTTGAGCAGATCCCAAGAAGTAGGTGGAGATGTTCCTGCAGATGCACTAGGCAATCAAGAGCTCCACTGCATTATCTTGCATCATCCGAGCAGTGGGGTGGATGACTGTCACCTTTCCATTGGCTCCCTAGTTACACAGCAAATGCCAAGTTATTTTAAGTTCAGTTAGTCAGCAAGTGCAGTCAATGGGCATTAGGCCAGCTGGGGACTGCCCTGACTGCTTTCTCCAAACTTGACTAGGCATCCTGGAAGATTCACAGACTGAACCAGTTTTTGGCTGAGTGGGCCCATCTGCTTATGGTTGTCTAGAGTTGGAATGCTGACCAATGGATGGGTCCAACACTGTCAATGGAGTGCCAGTCAAATATGCTCTCACGTTGACCCAAGGGTAATGGGAAGAGTGAAAGCCCTTGTCTCCTCCCAGCCATGCAGGAGGTTGGGCTCGTACATACATGCACAGCCCTCATTTTGGATCTGCCCCTGTCCATCCTGCAGCTCGTACCAGAAAGCCTGTTCTACTCTCTCTACTCCCAAGTAAGCCATGTGGTTTAACTTCTGCTTGCCATGTGCTGTAGGTACAGGTGTCTTGGGACAGGGGCACAGAGTGGGTTGAAGAAGAAACAAAGACCCACATGCCATCATCACAGTGGCTTGGCTCACGAGTGTCCAGGAGGCAAGATTACCAGAAAGTCTACTTACTGCATTTGCTCTGGGGAGTAGGGATGTATGAGCATTTCAGTTTTGCTCAGAAAACATGTCCCATTTAAAGCTCTGAATGCAAAATATTCGCAAATGGTTGAACACTTGCTTGCGTTCGTCTTGTTCCCCATTGCCAGTTTGACTTGCACTAATTTCCTACTTTGTGCACATTTCCTCAGTAGACTGCATCAACTCCAATTCAGTCTATGGAGGAAATTTGCACAAATCAGGGGAGAGTTGCACAAATCTCCTGTTTGACCGCTGCTTACTTTGTGCAAATTTCCTGTTCAATTGTTGCTCAATTTGCACAATTTTCCTGTTTGCGCAGAGTGAGGAGCAATCACAAACGTGAATAGAAATTGGGCACAAGACAAGTGGCAAGACAATGTTTGGAGAATTCTGGCCATCTCAGACATCTCTCGTTCACCTGTCCCTACTGGGGAGTAGAGCTCTCTATCTGGTCTGGCCTGGGGCTCTGAAAATGTCTGGGAGGCCCTGGACCTACAGTCCTCTAGGCATAGGTTCCAAGTATCCTAATTTAGCAGAAGCAGAAAGACCTGATCTTTCTGGGACCTTTCCTTGGTAAATGACTGTCATGATTATAATTGCCATTTGTGGATGCCTTATTAAAGTTCCGTTAGTTGCTGGAGTTGTCATTAACCAGAGAGTTCAGCTCCCTTCTTCTTCATCTCTAGCCGTTAAGTCTCTGAGTCTGGGTTGGACTCTGCACCTTGGCTTTATTGTACTAGTATGTAAACGTATGCCAGTTATACCCTTAAGGTACACAGCCTGCCATTTCACATACTGTAGCTGCTGTGATCATGTTGGACCATTAATAACCTATTTTTATTTATTTATTTAAAAGAGTTTTAACCCACCTTTCTGGGCACACTGCCCTTGCAATGTGGCTTACAAGATTACAAAAACATGAACATTCAATTACAATTAAGCTGACACACACACACACACACACACACACACTCTGGAGCAACAGCAGCGTATAATTTTAAAGCACCAAGTGCAGACTGGAATAAATGTGTCTTTTTTAATGTATCTTTTAAAAAAGAAGAAGCCAGCAGTGATGAAGCCATATGTATCTCCTTGGGGATGGCGTTCTATAGGGGTGAGGCCATCACTGAGAAAGCCCTGCCCCTCGTACTGCCAGCATAATGGCTCTTAAGAACATAAGAAGATCCATGTTAGTTCAGACCAAGGGTCCCTCTAGTCCAGCATTTTGTTCAACACAGCAGCCAACCAGCTGCCTGTGGGAAACTCACAAGCAGGACATGACTGCAACAGCACCCTCCCACCCATGTTCCCCAGCAACTGGTGTATATAGGCATACTGACTTTGCCCTTGGAGGTGGTACATAGTCATAACTGATAATAGTAACTGATAGTTTTTGATAGCAGTCAGTGTTAGTCTTTGATACCAGTAGTCATTGATAGCTTTATACTCCATGAATTTGTCTAACCCCCTTTTAAAGCCATCCAGATTGGTGATCATCACTACATCTTTTGGTAGCAAATTCCATAGCTGGACTAAGCACTGTGTGCTTTTCTCTGTCTTGCATCTCCCACCCATCAGCTTCATGGGATGACCCCATTGGGTTATAGTATTATGAGGGAGGAAGAAAAATGTCTCCCAATCCACTTTCTCCATACCGTGCATAGTTTTGTACACCTCAGTCACCTCTTTTCTAAGCTAAACAATCCCAGATGTTGTAACCTTTCCTCATAGGGGAGATGCTCCAGCCCCTTGATTATCTTGTTGGTAAGCCACAGAGTAGGGCCTTTAATTCCAATCTTAATATTTGGGCAGGCTCATGCAGGTATTGTCAGTCCTTCAGATAATTGGGTCCCGAACCACGTAGGCCTTTAGCCAATTTTTGGCCAACTATAGTTGTGGGTTTGCATGTTTTAACATCTTCAATCAAACAAATGCTTCTCGCTTTTAAATTGTGCAGGACAAGCTATGGCTGGCAAAATAGACCCATCAGGGATGTGTAGCAGTGGGCTGTGTGTGCGCTTTTAGCTGTGATCCTTGATGTGAGACTTGCCGACTTATGCCCTTGTCCCCCTTTTCCTCTGTAAACTGATGGAGGTTATGTTGAGAACAGCGTTCCCTGACCCTGAGTCCTCCAGTTGTGTTTGGCTACAGCTCCCATCATCTTCCATCCCATCTTCCATGGCTGGAGGATGATGAGAGATGGAATCTAACATATCTGGAGGTCATGAGGTTTGAGAAGGCTGGTCTAGAAGAAGGTTGCTGCTGTAATCAGCAGTGTTCTCTGTTGCTGTTCTATTGAAATAATTATTTCAATGTGTTTAGTCATTTGGCCAAGGGTTGGTGTGCATTTTTTGAGAGGGAGGTGGGAAATTTGTCAAATGCTATCTCCGTGCCTAGATGGGTCTACAGTGGCAGCAGGAAGCTTGACAAAAATCTCTCTCCAGGCAAGTTCAGATTTATAGTCATGGCTGCAATTTTGCTTTGTGGCGAGGTGGGCAGTGGGGTGGGGGACCAGTTGTGGCAACGGGCCACACACCAGCTGTGCCACAGACAGCAGCATTCTCCCAGTTCCCATCAGTATTTCAGTTCTCTGCATGTTTATTTTTGGATAATGCCCTTTCCATCCAAATAAGTCCTGGCAAGGACTCAGAATTCCCAGCCTGTCATTTGAGCGCCTGTTGGCTTCGATAGCACAGGATGGGGGAATATTCAGTATTCCCTCTTGGGCCCTTCTTTGATCAGTGCTTAGGCAGAAAGGAGCAAGACTTAAATATAGCCCCAGAAGAAATATTGGCTCCCAGTTGGTTTTTACAACATGGTGACTGTGCCAAATGGAGCAGGGATACTTACGCTGTTGTAGGTTGCTGTGTCACCCTGACCTGTTCCCTTGTATTGTGCAGCTGTTGGGTTTTTTTTCCTTTGACACATTCTAGTAAGCAATGCTGATTTGAGTTGCAGAAAGTGACAGATGGTTATGCGAGGGCACTGTAAAATATTAATCTAGCTAGAAGGAGGCGACTGAACAGCCTGCAGAAGCTTTTCCTGAAATGGTTTCCAGGGCTGGCTGAAAACACTTTGGGTATTGGAAGGAGAAAATCCAAATGGCTCACTCACCTTCTACAAATTAATTGGAGGCGCACAATGCAATTTGATACAGATCTACTTGGGAGTAAGTCCCACTGAGTTGCATGGGAATGACTCCCAAGTACGTAGGTGTAAGATTGCAGTGTTGATCCCCTGGGAAGTTCTCCTGTGTGGGCCTCATTGAATTGAATGGGAATACTTTTGTGCATCTCTCATTAATTTCAATGGGTCCTGCACCGCAGACCTTTCCTGTGTATTATGCCCATGGATCACACCTGTCTCTCTTATTTTGCCAACTTCAATGGCAGCCAAAATCAGCTGCCTAAGATAACTGCCCAACCCAATCAATGGCTGCCTCTGGGGCTTCCTAAACCAGCTCTTGGGGAGACTTTAAGAAAGGGACAGGTGCATTCATAATGCTCTTAAACATGTGCCATTAAATATATATTTTGGGACAATATTCAATCTTCAGCAAGAATCTGGCCCCAGAAAAAGCTTTCTGCACCATGAGCTTCCAAAAGGCAGCACAAAGTCCTTCATAAAAAGGCACAGGAGGGAAGCATGAATACAGTCTTTCAGTAGTATTGGCTCTTTCCAAACCATGGAAGCTCAGAGTGGTCTCCTGTTTTTGGCTTTGCATATACAGCTGCATCCCAGCTTGGCAATCACAATTGTCTGCCAAGAACTGGAACCTAAGCCTCCATCTCTGGATAAAATGCTTCAACTGAGTTAGCTAGTGCTTCAAATCTTACAGATCCATCCGATTTTTTCTCTTTCAGGAAATGGTCCCTCAGGGATCTGCTTATCCTACCTACTGTCTGGCAACATTCCCTATGTCAGAAGAAACTCTGTTCACCCGAATCCCATTTTGCAAAGGAAATTGGAAGAGACGCCTGAGGTTTCTATCTTGGATCAGGTTGGTACACCGCAGCATGATTCTCTGTGGGGTTGGCCCTTCAACAAAGGAGATTCAGCTCTAAAAAGATTATCTGCTACAGCAGTAGGGAGAAGAATACTCTAGTTTGGGCGTGGGGAACCTCAGGTCCAGGGACCAGATCCGGCCCTCCTGTAGTTTCAATCCAGCCGTCTGGGGTTCCCCATAAGGCCACACCCCTTCACCTGGCTGCATCCCCTTTCCTCCAACCACTGTGAAATGCAGATGGATTTAACAAAATCTATACCTCCCTAGTTAGAACTAAACAGTGCATCCCAAGGATAAGAAGCTACCACCTAAATCAGAAGGGGAGGAATCATGTATTGACCTATTGATCACATATGGAATTTGCTACCACAAGATGTAGTGATGGCCACCAAATTGGATGGGTTTAAAAGGTGGTTAGACAAATTCCTGGAAGAGAAGGCTATCAATGGCTACTAGCCCTGATGGCTATGTGCTGCCTCCAGTGCCAGAGGCAATATGCTTATGTATACTAGTTGCTGGGGAACATAGGTGGGAGGGTGCTGTTGCCCGCCTGTCCTGCTTGTGGGTTTCCAGGCATCAGAAAACTGGACTAGATGGGTCCTTGGTCTGATCCAGCATGGCTCTTCTTATATTCTTATTGTTAATCTGGTACTAAAAAGGTTGAATAGTTTTGCTCTGAAGAAGCTACTTGAATCTGAAGATGACTAATTTGATCTGGAATGGTTGAATGATCTAAAAGTGGGTTTTGGGGAGACCTACAAGAAGTTCTGAAGCTAAACAAGATCGAATTTACACTTATGACTTGGCAGGGACCAGACAAGTGCCCATAGCTAAAGCCTTCTGAATCAAGAATCTGTGTTGAAAAACAGATGAAAATGAACAGTTGAAAGCAGGAGTTCAGCTTTCTCTCCTTTACTCCAGGATCTCGAGTACCTATCTGAAGGTTTGGAAGGGCGATCCTCCAGCCCAGTCGCTCTTCTTTTTGATGCTCTGCTGCGGCCAGATACAGATTTTGGGGGGACCACAGATTCTGTCCTGGCTTGGTGGCACCAACCTGACAGAGCCATTCCTCATCTGGTTCTTGGCAAAAATCTTCCTGGAGGAGCCTGGCATGTAAGTGCAACTCGATGCATTAGTGCCTATAAAGTGAGAGTGCGCAACCTTTTTGGCCCCAAGGACTAACACATGGGGTTCAGGACCCGAGGGTTGGAGGCCACAGGCACATGCATACGCACATATGTGTGCTCTCACAGACATATACCAATGCACATATAACCCCCCCCACACACACACACCACATATATTCACCCCCCCCCCAATGATCCTGATACAAATTGTTCTTTCCTTGCTGCTAGCAATGCTGGGGAAAGATTAATCTGTATGAGGATCACTAGGGGAAGGAGGGAGTGGCGAGTAAGGCAGTGGAGAAATAGGTGGGAGACATCAGCTGTGGGGATGGAGTCAGGGCATCCTTTAAGGGGTGCAGTAAAGGCCTTGGAGTTGGAGGGACACCAGCAGCTCCTGGGTTGCAGGTTATGCACCCCTGCTGTAAAGCATCAACTACAAGTTAAAACAACAAGAGCCACTTGGCACTTTAAAGACTCACAAATCTATTATTCTGGCATAAGGGTTTGTGGACACCATCCGCTTCATCAGATGCATGAAGTGTCGACTTTTTAAAGAATTATTTTAATTAAGTTTTAATCACATCTTTTCAATGTAATCAATAGCACATAAAATATTCCAACAAAACACAAACATTACATGGGAAATCCAATTACAGTCAACAGGGATCATGTTGGCCAATCTATAGACACATGCAGGTGTGGGGAGAGAAGTGTAAGCAGTCTTGTCAGAGGGAACTGAAATGCAAAAAAAATCACACAGTGATCCATTCACAAAATGTTGTTGGGTGACAACATCGACATCACTGCAACGGTGGGTTGCTTAACATATGTAGTGTGATAAAAACAAAATAAAACACCTTTTCCCTACTCAAACTAAATGAAATCGAGTTGAATTTCTTAATGAATTGTACTTTGGCAATTTCACGTTGGTCTTGGTCTTTAAAATTCTTTGTTCAAGTTGAGCATCCTAGTACTGATGGATTGAAGCTCTCAATCCAAGCTGATCTTTCAGTCAGTATGGGTAGAATAGGGATGGCCCATAGCAATCTAATAAGGGCGCAGTCCTATGGGTTGCACTCCCAGTAGATGGCATGGTTTGAGTTCAGAACTCTCCACCTATCCTATGCTCTGCCTGCAAGAGCCAGGTGGGGCTAGAGGAGGACGGAGGTGATTTCACATCCATTCCCCCTTTCAAATTTAAAATGCAGCTAAATGGGCCTCTGAGCCTACCTAGCTGACTTACCTTTCAGGGGGTAGGGAGGGAACTGGAGAAGCTATAGGATACTGTGCAATCTGGTGTATACTATGGGATACTGTGCAATGCTGGATTTGTGAGCAGTGCATGAATCTAGGCTGTATGGCTTTGCTTATTTATGATAAGCCAAAGGGTGATTGAACAGTCCAATTACCTCTTGTCCCATTCAAATGTATTTTGAGAATAGACAAATTAAAGGGACTGCCAAGGTACCCATGAGACTTTCTACAGTGTAGTTACCAGTCACTTCCAACTGTATTTACAGAGCTTGATCGATATGCTTATCTTTGTTCTTTTCTTTTTAGTCTATTGAGGGATCCATGTTCACACTGAGCCAAGGAGACTGGATGGGGCTTCCTGATGTCCAGTTCAAAGACTGGCTGAGTAAGAAGAAAAGGTGTGTTCCTTCCCTATGAAAACAATCAAATGAAAAACTCTCATTTAAGATCTACTTAGTAGGCCCAATAGATCCAAGGCTACTTTTCTATCCTATTATGGTCATCCATTTTGGATATCATGAAAGAGCAGGAAATTGTTATTTAATGCATTATTACTGTATTTTTACTCCTCTAGAGCAGAGGTGGGCAGCTGATAGGCTGAATCATTTGGAGGGCCACACCTCCCATAATCCCTCACCATTGGCTATGCAGGGTAGGGCTGATTGGAGTTTTAGGCCAAAACATCTGGAAGGCCACAAATTGCCTACCTTTGCTCTAGAGAGAAGGGATTGTGGGTTTTTCTGCCTCAGGTACCAAAATAACTTGGTTGGCCACGGGGTCTATGTGCCTAAACTTGGGGTGGGGTCATTTGCTGCTCTGCCTCAGGGAGCAAAATGTCTTGGGCCAGCCCTGATTCATTCACGATCAAAGAAAGAGCAGTCTTGATTACATTAAAAAAAGGAAGGCATGTAGAAACTTTTTCAGTGCTGCATTATGGTTTCCTTGGAGACTTGCCATTGTGAAGGAATCTTCCAGAAGCGTTGCCTTATTTAGGATGCCTTGTTGTAGGCATGGCTTAGTCAGTTCAAAGATGGCTTGGCTTCTGCATCATGTTTTATTTGCAATCCATCCAAAGCCCTCTGCGTAAAGCAGATGAACCGTAATATGACGTTCCACCTCAATTCTAGATTGCAGGTACAGACTGAGGAAACAAGCAGCCAGTTTGAGCATACAAGCCTAAACACAAAAGAGAAATAGAATGAAGATGTAGAAGGAATAACTGTAACCTGGAATATGATTTTCAAAGCCTGTTAGGGAGTTATTTTTTATAGACTGATTTTTGTAAAAAAAAGAAAAAAGAAAGAAAAAGGTCAACTTCTATATTTTTGCCATTTATGAATTCCACTGAAGCTTTAACAGTACATACTATCTCAAGATTTGTTTCCAACTTTTATCAACATATTTACTAATTAGCAAATGTACCTGGGATTATATGGGTTGATAGTTTGATACAGCAGTGGCTTTCCAAGCATCTCCAGGTAGGGGTGGGAACGACCCCTGTCTGAAACTGTGGAGAAACACTACCAGTCATTGTTGGCCAGGGGTGAGAAACCTTTCCTCCCTTTCCCACATTACCTCAGTCAATGCATTCCAGAAGTGGGCAAATCCCAAGCTCAAAGTAGGTGGAGTTTGCAAAGTGGCCCAAGGTCCACATGAAATTAGGCCGAGGTCCTCATGTCACCCTTAGACCTCAGGGTCCCCACCTCTGGTGTAGGCAATATTGAGCCAGTGGTCTAATTTGGGCCAGTGGTCTAACTTGGGATTGGACAGCTTCCATCTAGCTTCTTAGATGGTCCATGAGGTTGAGGGTCCCAGGCTGTGTGAAACCTTAGAGCAAGAGCATTGAAACTCTTTCAGCCCAAGGGTCAAATTCTGTTTTGGAGAGGTTCTCACCGCCACATTCCAGTGGTGGGAGGGGCCAAAGGGAAAAGGGGCAGAACCAAAGGCAAAAGGCATGGGGTCCAAGCACCAAAACTGCCAGCATATTGTAGCTTAAAGCTCTTACTACCCGCAACTAAGCCTCAGAAGAGGCATTTTGACTGCAAAGTTAGGAGAAAGAGAGTGGGAACAAAAGAAAGGTGCATGGCCATCTGGGGAACCCCAGAGAGCCAGTTGGGGAACCCAGGAGAACCAGATTTGGCCATGGGCCTGATGTTCTGCACCCCTGTTTTAAAGGTTAAAACCAGCACCTAGAATTGGGTGCAGAAGCATTTGGGTAACTAAAGCAACTGGTGACGAATATGTTGAATTAGGAGGATGTGTCCCTTGATTATCCACCTGTACTGATAGTGCCATTCTTGTTACAGAGGCTTCAGAAATAACCGGGCAACAGCTGGAGACATAGTTCAGTATTACCAATACTACGTGGCAAAGAAAGAGTTAAAGAAGAACTTCCTCTCTGGCACTCTCGTGACCTCTGTGAAGAAGCTGAGCATAGCCCTGGACTCCAGCTACAGTGATCAAGATTCAAGGGACAGCTGCTCTCCATGGAATTTTTCAGAGAAACCAAAAGCCTACCACCAAGCGGACAGTGGGAGTCTCTTCCAGGTGGATGGCTTGGCCACGACCCTCCATGGCACGCAGCCGTTCTCTGTGTATGCGGAAAACGTGGTCTTAGCCACTGGGACTTACGACAGCCCGTTGCGTCTCAGGGTCCAAGGGGAACACCTTCCTTTTGTCCATCACACACTCTCTGCCCTTGAAGAAGCTGTGAAGAGCAAGGAGATCGGCGTGATGTCTGACCCGATCCTGATTGTAGGTGCTGGGCTTACAGCGGCTGACGCCATCATCTTTGCACATCATTGCAACATTCCTGTGATCCACGTCTTTCGCAGGAGGGTCAATGATCCAGGCCTCATCTTCAATCAGCTCCCAAAGACAATGTACCCCGAGTACCACAAAGTCCACCAGATGATGAAAGAGCAGGCCATCCCTTGCCCGGGGCCCTATGAATGCTATGCCAGCCTTCCTGAGCATCATGTGGTCTCCTTCACAGAGGACAGGAAGTGCATCTTTTGCGATAAGAGCGGCCGCCAAAAAATACACACAATTTCCATGGCTTTTGTGCTCATTGGCTCCAACCCCAACCTCTCTTACCTGCCCAACAATGGCATGGACTTGGCCGTTGACTGCGAGCAGCCGGTCAGCTCCAAGCGGAACCCCATGGATGTCGATCCCTTCACCTATGAATCTGTTCAGGAGAAGGGACTCTATGCCATGGGGCCATTAGCTGGGGACAATTTTGTGCGGTTCGTACAAGGAGGTGCTTTGGCCATTGCCAGCTCTCTGCTGAAGAAGGCCAACAAAAATCCTCCATAACACTTGCAAATCTCCCCCTTTCTTGGGAGGAAGATACTTGTCAACCTTTGAGCAGAGGGGGAATGAATGCATAGAAGCCCTTCCAGACATGAAGTCTCTCTACAGTAGCATCCTTTAGGCTTGCTCCAAAAATCCTGAGCCACAGATCCATGAAGTTGAAGGCAAGATGTTTGTGGGGGTTAGCTTTTCAATCTGCCAGGTGCCCAGACTCCTGTTCCCCCTGCTGTCCCCATGTTATAAACTGGGGAGTCACCTCTATGCAGGCCTTAGCACGGAACAGGTAGAAGGGGGCAGGGTAGCCATTTCCCTCCATTCACCATGTGAAAGATTGCTGGGGTATGCTAATTTTTGAATCCTCAGAGTTAAATCTGTGACAGGTTTTCCTCTATGTGTAGACAGTATTCTCTTATTATGAGACTCCCCAAGCTTCAAGGGTCCCATCCAGATATGGTTCCCAATAGCTGTAAAACCAAATCATCCACTCAAGGAGTGGAAGGCTTGGATCCAAAGTAGCACAAAGCAGTTTGTTCACATGCAAGGGGTCTTCCCTGGGGGTCCTATTTGGCAGCAGCCCCCATATGTCTCCAAAGCCCATCAAAGTTGGGAGGGTCTGCCAGAGTAAGTTTCAAGGGGGTACAAGGAGCTGCAGTAAAGGGCGAGAGGATCAGCAGTCCTTCCCATGAAGGTGTGGAGAAACCTTCTGCTCTCATGTGGTGGAAACATGTACCGCATCAAGGGTGGGCATGGTTGGGCACCTGCCGAGGGCCCACAACCCAACAGGAGCCCACTGACAAGAGCCCCCTGGAGTTGCTCCTCCTCTTCACCATGGTAACCTGCTTGTTCACCTGACTCTCCCTCTGGACCAGGCAATGGTGGTGGGGAGAAGAGGAGCAGGAGATGCCCCTGCCTACTTGCGCACTGCCTGTCAAGCAAGCAAGTGGTAGCAGTAATGAGAAAGTGGAGGACGAGCAATAGCAGCTGGTGGCAATGGTGGTGAGAAGGCAGACTCACTGAGGGAGGGGCCCATTGTGGCTTGTTTTTTGCCCAGGGGCCTCCTTCTATCAGGCCCTGCCAGGATGGCCAATGGTTAGGAAACTTGGGAGTTGTAGTCCAAAACATCTGGAGGGTACCAGGTTGGGGGAGGCTGTCCTGAAGTGTATGCTGTACTTAAAGGTGGTAGTACAATCTTCCATTAACAGCCCAGTGATCACTCACTCTCCTTGTTTAGAGACGTGAAGTTTGAGTAGCCTTGTTAAGCAACAGCGATGCAACAGCTGACATCACAAGAAATCCTTTAGTATTCCCCTTGTACGTTGGTGCCAACTTTAAGGCAACATGCTGAGTTTTATCTATACAATTAAACATGTTATTAATTTTTAAGCAAACATTTTTTAAATAAAATTTTTAAAAGTATATATATATAATGGTTTATTATTATTTTTTGTAGGTGGCTATTTTTAAATAAAAAAAAATTGTGGTGTTCACGAATTCTTCTATGACTCAGATGTGTTCTATTTGAAGGTATACAGATTATTTGTGACCCAGGTCACTGCCCGGCTGGGATGCAGAGTACCCGGTTAGCAATGTTTTTGACAAGAGAGAGTCATGTGTAGTTTCTGTTCTGATGCATTTGGGCAACTTAAATAAGCATCTAGGGCTCACAACATTTTTTATCAGATAAGATTTGAAATGTGAGCTATTTGTGTCCAAGTTTCTTGATCTTTTCTTTAGCACAGTCTGTTCATAATCTGGGTTATCCTTCGATAACCACTCCTGAACTTCCTTTAACGTCTGAGTGTACACACTTGAGTGGAGGAAGACAAGTAACAGTGAGTTGAAAAGTCAACTAACTCATGCAGAATCTAGGTCTCTCATAGAAACACAGTGTTGGAAGGCACCTCCAAGTCCATCTAGTCCAATCCCCTATTGATGTAGGTAATTCACTACTACAGCATCCCTGATAGGTTGGCCATCCAACCTATCATCTTGCTTTTAGCCCCGTAGAAGAGGGATGTTAACTATAAGATCTGAGTGGGTTTGCCAGTCAACCAAAGGGAATGTGGCCTGGATGAGGGTTTGACCTCAGGGGCAGTTGTCTTTTCCTTAGTGTGCACATGCGCGCACACACACACACACACACACACACACACACACAACTTGGCCTGGTTGCTAGGTTCTCCCCTGCCCTATGCTCGTGTCTTTCTCACTTAGTATACATCAGGGGTGCAGATGTATACTGTGAATGAACCCCCCACCCAGTCCTCTGTGGGCCAGATGCCCCTGCCCAGCCCTCACCAGGTCATGACATCAGCTGCGCAAGGCACACCAGTGGGCATGGCCATTTACACCTGTAATATTGTATAGATGGGGTCTCTATGGCTGCTAGCTGAGCAATATTAAATTTACAGAAGTTCCCTTTTGTGTTTTTGCAAAATGGTGACGGTGGAAATGACAGGTGCTCTCTTGGACTGCTCAGGGTAGATGAGGGCAGCTTGGCGAATGCATGGGGTTTGTGTGAGAGAGCAGGTCTGGGGGCATGTGAGTGGGGGCAGAGGCTTGGTGGGAGCCTGGAGGACCCAGACGGGGAGGTGTCCATCCATCCCTAGGTCGTGGTGAGAAGGAGGAGCAGGAGAGGCCACTGCCTACTTGCTCACTGGCTGGCTGCCTGTCAGAGAAGCAAGTGATATCAATGAAGCGAAAGAGGAGGGGGCGCAAGAGCAGAGGGTGACAATGGCAGTGAGATGGCAGACTCACTGGGGGAGGGGGCCCACTGAGGGTGTCTTGCCCAAGGGCCTTCCAGACCCTGCAGACAGCACTGGAGGCTCCCTTAACAGTCCTGGCAAAAATGCCCAAGGACCTCTCTTGTTAGGGAGATTCCGTGATTGCACTCAATACATGGGTGTTGCTCAAGTCTTCTGAATGGCTTGGACTGGGGTCTCCATCATGGTGTCTGCGGGCATTTTCCTTGGCTCCCTGCTCCTCCCCATTTAAGTTTTTTTAAAAAAACATTTTTTAAAAATGTGTATGTATAACACCTGCTGCCACTCCTGTTCTGGAGGGTCTGTCAATTACGCCGACCCTCTGGCAAATGACATCATCACTCCTGCTCTGAAAAGAAGTCCCGGGCTGCCCCCTCGGGCTGCCCTCTCCTGCTGCCCTCCCATCCACCACAGCACTAGTTGCAAATGTCAACAAGCATATATTGTATTTTAATACTGGGGATGCATCTTTCTAGGATCATAGGCAGCAGATTCTTGTAAGTATTGGAAGAAACCAACACCCTGCTCTCTGTGTATATTGCAACTAGGGATGTTGGAGAAACCCACAGTGGATTCAAATGAGTTTGGATTTAGATGAATCCAGCCTATGGATTCCACAGAGGACCAGCTTTTTCTGAATCACACAGATCCTGCAGATGTATGGACCAGTATAACCCTTTAAAGAGTCCAAATCTGTCAATGAACAAAAGAAGCCTGACAATCCACGAAGCACAGACAGTAACGATTTAACAAAACCCATACATCCCTAGTTACAACTACTTCGTAGCATGAATTAGCACCACAACTGTACAAACAGTGTGGAATCAGGTGAAAGTTCTTAGTCATGATGTGACTGAACTCCTGTGTCATTGATCTGAGCTTAGAGGTCACAGCAACTCCACAGTGCAACAGGAAGAATTTGGACAATGCTGCCATTTAAAGTGGGTAAAATGATTTGTCAGAGCAAGGAGGGTCTATCAATTCTCCTGGCACTCAAAATCACTGCTCCTGCTCTGAAAAAAAGCAGGAGTACATACCCCGGTGTTCTCCCTCTACTGCACCACTGGATGAAGCAAAGTTGGGCTGGGGACCCTTCCTGGAGGGAAAGCAGATGGGTTAAGTACCAACTGCATGTCATGCCTTCCTTGCATCCCACCCCACCCCACCCCACTTCACCCCACTCCTTTTCAAGACAGAAGTGGCAGCCTGCATTCCAATGCCCGCATTGTCTACCATTCCTGAAAAGGCAGGGGTGCAGAACATCTTTCTGCCTGAGGGCAGAATTCTATTCCAGAGAAGCTCTGGGGGGCTACATTCCAGTGGTGGGCGGGGCCAAAGGCAACAGGGGTTGGGCCAAAAGCAAAAGGAGTGGGGCCAAATACTGGTGTATGTTAGCTTCAAGCTCTTAGTAGCAGTAAGTAATCCTCAGGAGAGGCATTTCAGCCTGTTAGAATGGGGAGGGGGAGAGAACTGCACAAAAGCTGAGAACGAGCTGTGGTTGGCAGAAAGGGGCGTGGCCATCTGTGGCCCCCGGGGCTGAGGCTACATCCCTGATGTAAGCACTCTTCCAATCTGTCCCCTCTTAGCTTCTTGCAGGGTGTTGCCTCCTGTAGACCCCACAACTGCCACAGTATGATGGAGGAGGATACAGGAGGACCCTAGGTTTCTAGGAGAGCCAGTGTGGCGTAGTGGCGAGAGTGTTGGACTGGGAGTCGGGAGATCCAGGTTCTAGTCCCCGCTCAGCCATGGAAGCTCACTGGGTGACTTTGGGCCAGCCACACACTCCCCGCCCAACCCACCTCACAGGGTTGTTGTTGTGAGGATAAAAGGGAGAGGAGGAGGATCATGTAAGCTGCCTTGGGTTCCTTGCAAGAGGAAAAAAGGCGGGATATAAATGCAATAAATAAAATAAATAAATAAATAGGATTCCTTGTACATTTTTTATGCTCCGCCTGGAGGTGAGAAAGCTGAGCAGTACCCTTGTTTCTCATCTGCACAGGATTGCATCTGCCAATTTGAGTCCGGCTGACTAGCAGTGACTTGATAGCTTAGGTTGCAACATACTGTATGAGCGGGAGAACACTCAGCTAATGAATGGCAGAAATAGGATCAGAGATCCTCATTCCCATAAATATCCCACATCCCCAACCCTCTCCTTTAGACACCCAGGCTCACAGACCCGGCTCTGGCTGCTGATGCAGGAAGGCAAGAGCTGGCCAGCGCATGTATTTTTAGCTCGCTTATTGAGCTTTTTTTAGACAAGGGCATGGTGTAATAATGGAAATTTTCAGTTTGGGGGCCTTCTGTACATTTCCCAGAATGGAGACAGACCAAAGCAAAGCAGGACAAAGAGAGCCAGGGTGGTGCACTGTCATGGTTAGAGTGTTGGGCTGGGACTTGGGAGATCCGGATTCTAGTTCCCACTTGGCCATGAAGTGCACTAGGTAACTTTGGGCCAGTCACTGACTCTCAGCCTCACCTACCTCACAGGGTTGTTGTGAGGCAAAAAATGGAGAGGAGGAGGAGCATGTATGCTGCCTTGGGCTCCTTGGAGGGAAAGTTGGGATATAAATGTATATGTATAAATGTTATGTAACTAACTAATTAATTAATTAACTCTATTTCCCCAGCAAATCACCTGGCTTGGAGACAGAGAAGGGATGTGCCTGAACTCATCTGATCTCGGATGCTAAGCAAGGTCAGCCCCGGTTAGTACTTGGATGGGAGACCGCCTGGGAATCAGGCTTCCTGCACCGAGCAGGGGGTTGGACTCGATGGTCTTGTAGGCCCCTTCCAGCCCAATGATTCGATGATCTAAGATCTGTGTTTTATATCATCTAATGTGTATATTGTATTTCAAGCTGTTAGTTTACAATATATCCAGGCAAGCAGTTCCATTGCACAATTACCATCATGCCTCCCTGGTTCCCACTCAGATGGAGTAACTGAGAATGTATGTGAATAATGCGGAAGCATGCCCTTCAGCCACAGCTGCTGTCAAACATGCCAGTGCAATTGCAGAAATGGCTGAAGGCTATATCTGCATACAGTCTCTCCATGACCTTTCATTTCTCCATTTGATGGGGACAACTTGAGTAATCACACGGGGAGATGCAGCAAGGCAAATGCAAGAGCATAGCTTTGCTTAAGGTAATGTGCATTAAACCCAAGGCTGAGTGCATAAAGCTAGGGTCAAACCCCATATTCCCAGAAGCCTCTGGGAGTGGCCAAGGCCATCATTCCCACTCCCAAAGATTCTGACCCTCCTACTTTACAGCTCCACGCTTGGTCCAGGCATAGTCTACATTTTTCGTTTGTGAGGCTCTATGTGCTAGACTCCCAGGAAGAAAAGTGGTGCCTCCTCCAGCCTCCTTCAAGCCAGGCCCAACTCAAAATGGGCCTGGCTTGAAGTTTCATATCAGTTTCATATCACAAACTACCACTCCATTCCCCATATTCTCCGACAGTCCCCCCCCCGCTTCCCAAGCAACCCCCCCTTATCTTGGGGAAAGGGGTAGGGGTAACAAATGTTGAGCACCTTGGATACCTCCTTTAGAGTTCTGACTGGTTCTGATTGAAACCCGGAGTGGATTTATCACCCCAATGGATTGAAGCTACCAGCAGCCTCTGGTGCTTCAGAGGCCCTCCTCTGGGTGGTCCTGCTAAAGGGAGCTAGACGGGTGAGTACAAGAGAGAGGGCCTTCTCAGCGGTGGCACCCCGCTTATGGAATACACTCCCCAAAGAGGTTCACCTGGCACCAACATTGTTATTTTTTCAGCACCAGGGAAAGAGCTTTCTTTTCTCCCAGGCATTTTAGAGACCCAATTCTAGATTTTTAGGGCTGTTTTTATCAGTTCCTGTGCTGTTTGTTCTTTTGCATCATATTGCATTTTATTCTTCTAAATATTTGTGTTGTATCTTATATTTTTAACTCTTTGTATGACATTTTAGTCTTTAACTCCCTCTACTGCATGGGTGTGTTTTTCAGAGGGATTACAGGAGGCCAGACAAGTCACTTGGTTCCCCCAAGGGAAGGCAAGCAACAAAGCAAAATGCAAGAAAGGACCTTTTCAATCGCAGCACGGATTCTAGCGTGCGTGCACACTCACTGCTGAACAACAGGCCAAGTCATATGGTAGAGAGAGCAGCAGCATTTACAGGAAAAATGTCTGATTGACCAGCTGATAAACACTTCGAGCCTGTGTCAGCACAGATTATAGTTAGACAATAACTGGTGCCTCCTCAAAAGCAAGCACAAAATCTTGATCACAGGAGCCAAATCCTATGTACCCAGAAAAGCAAGCATCTTTCAGCGCTGGCATTCAAACATTGCCAACTCTCCCCCTGCTCCAAACCTCTTTTTGTGCCTCTAATACCAGCTTAATATGATGAGATTAAGCAGCAGAAACCTTTCCTATCACATCGTCTCTGGGCCAGGAAAATCTGCAGCTGCCTAACCTCTGTCCTCCAGGCTGCTATTTAAAGGCACAGGAACACAGCCAGAAATAAATGTTGGCAACTCAAGCTGCCTTCCAATTTGCATTTTTTATCCCCAAAGCAAATGCATCTGATTCTACTGTCCATGTTAATGTCAGCTTCTGAATTTGCTTGCATGCTCTGAACTAGAGGTGGGCAACTTGTGGCCCTCCAGAGGATTGGGCCTAGAAGTCCCATCAGCCCTAGTTAACATAGCCAATGATGAGATATCATGGGAATTGTAGGCCAAAACCTCCAGAGGGCCTCAAGTGCCCACCCCTAGTCTGAGCCCTTCTTTCCTTTGAGACCGGAGACCTCTGTCTAGGCTGTACCACTAAAGACTGCCAGTGGGGGATTATATTACGAAAAGCTCCTGACTGCACCAAAATTTCACCCTGCCCCCCAAAAGTGGTACACTGGAGGGAAGGATAGATCTCTCTCCCTGGTTTATGGATTTTCTTCATGTAGGGATTATTAATTGATTTATTTAGTTCTAATGTACTTTTGATCATGCAACACACACACACCCCGCCACACACACACAGCAGTCTGACATGGTAGAGCCCAGACACAGGCTTACCATCTCAGTTAGAACAACACTTAATTGCTCTCAGGTTAAGTAGCTGTTCCTCAGTCTCACTGGCTTCTCCCTTCATAGCCTTGATGGTAGGAATAGCTGTCCTGATCATCTACCACAGCAAATAAACCAGAGGTGTATAATCAATTCAGTTCAGTTCATTTTTGACCAGAATCTACTCAGTTTTCATCTCCCAGAACCAAATCCGGACCCAAATGCAATATGTGGTCAAAGTCTGTACATTTCCAAGTGTGCGATGCAATTCACGGAACAGCAACAGAAAGCGTGCATTTGAAAAATGCATATGACACAATGCACACTTTGGAAAAATGCCCACAGATATGCCTTAATCAATGGGAGAAAAATGTGTACCTTTCAAAAATAGGCACCAAAGTAGGCACAACTTTTGTGTAAAAGGAGAGAGCTCACAATCTGATATGGATATGAGTCAGAACCAATTTCAAGGTGGAATTCAGAGAACCTTGATGAGCTTTAGTTTTCAGTTTTGCTGATTCGCACATCTCTAAAATAAGGAAGCATGTGGGATGCTATTCCTGACTTGGAGATTAAGGCACAGGTATATGTGTGTGTGTGTGTGTGTGTGTGTATATATATATATATATATATATATGTATGTGTATGTGTATATATATATATATATATATATATATATATATATACACATATACATATATTATACACATACATATACACACACACACACACAATTAATTTTATATGGTGGCCACCTTCCCTCTCTTCCCCTGTAATGCCCTAGAACAACACTAGGTATGGGACATTGTGGAGAATGTAAAATGGGGGCCAGGCTACCAACTCAGTTGCTGCTGTTGCCACTTGCAGGGACATCGCAACACCCCTCCCCACAAAAAAAGCCTTAGGGAAGGAGGGAAAAAAAGCTGTGCTACAACCCCTGCCAATGGTGAGTCTTACCTCCGAGAAACTGCTGGATAATCTATCTTCCCCCTGGAGTAATTTGGTGAAATTGTCCCCCCAGTTTTTCTGCCAACAAATAGGGTGGAGAATTTTGAGAGGCCATTTGTGCACAGCTCTAATATATATACCCCGTTGAACCACCCCGTTGAAAAAGCAAGATATAAATATTCTCAATAATTTCATAATAGACAGACGGAGGAAAGCCATGTTCAATTCTCTGCTGAGCCACAACCTCACTGGGTGATCTGGAGCCCATCACTGCCCAACATACCTTGCAGGATTCTTGTCCCCTGCACTCTTTGGAAGAAGGATGGGATCAAAATAGAACAGAGAGAAGACCTGCCTCTTCTCTCACTCCTAACTTGGATCTCATGAGCATATTTGCAGCTCATCTGTTTAGGGATGTCACAAGCATCTGGTTGGGGGCTTGAGCTCAATGGGTTCCTGAAAGCTCGGCCCCCCTGCATGCAGCAAGCAGAGTCAGGTGGCCAGCGGGGGTCTGATGAGTGGCCTGAGGCATGGGCAGGGATGAGTTCACCCATCCCTGTATCTGTTATCAATGAAATACAGGGTGTTTCAAAAAGATGGACCTGATTTGAAATCGCTATATCTCTGCAACCACGAACTGCCCATGAATGAAACTCTTACCACTTGAAAGGGTGGGGCATAGAGCTTCAAATGATTACTACTAGATGCCTCTCTCAGCGCACAAACAGCCCCTAGCCTCAGTCATTCGCAAGATGGCGACCCCACAACACAAGGCGTTTTGCGTTCTGCAGTTCAGCAAGACTGAATCCGCAATCGCGGTGCAACGTGCGTTTCAACGACGTTTTGGCATTGATCCGCCAATGCCAAAGAGCATTTGTCATTGGCACCAACAATTTGAGGAAACAGGCTGTTTATGTAAGGGGAAAAGCACAGGGCAACCACGCACTTCAGAGGAAAACGTGAGAAGAATTCAAGAGAGTTTTCAGTGTAGCCCGTGCAAGTCCACTCATCGTGCCAGACGAGAACTTGCGATCTCTCTGGCGTGTGTTCAGGCGACGTTTAATCATGAGGCCACACTGGTTGCAATTTCTACAGGATCTTCGTGCAGGTGACAAAGGAAAGCTTGTAGAATTTAGTGATGGGATGTTATAGAACATTGAGGATGACAGCTTCTTACCACGCTTGATTTTTAGTGACAAAGCAACGTTTCACCTAAGCGGTAAAGTTAACCGTCACAATGTGTGCATAAAGCATTTATAAAATGCTTAGTAAAACTTGATAACTCATTAAACCGTTTGTAACTTTTGGTGTAATTGTAACATGTTGCCTTCGTGAAATATACTGCTTTGAAATTGGGTCCATCGTTTTGAAACACCCTGTATTTCTAGTGGGAGTCGAACAGATTTCCCCAACCTGGTGCTGTCCAGAGGTGTGGGGCTAAAGTTCTCAGTTTCCTGGCTGAGGGATGCTGGGAGTCATAGTGTGACACCTCTAGAGGGCACCAGCTTGGGGAAGGCTGGAGTAAACAGTACGGATCCGGCTGGAGCAATATGCAGTGGAGGCTGGTGGTTCTGATTGTGGTGGGGCTGTGAAGTCACTCTGGCTTTCACACTGAACCAACCAGAATGATAAAGGATCTATCCAAGGTGCTGAACCTATGTTAGGGATAGGTTTCAGTACCTTGGATAGCTCCTTTAGAGTTCTGACTGGTTCTGGCTGAAACCCAGAATGGATTCACAGCCCTGCCACAATCAGAGCACCAGCCTCCACTGGCAGTATGGTATATCTAAGGCAGTTTGTATAATATCTCACAGCCCAAGCGTTGAGCCCATATTCTGCCTCTTGGGCTGAGGGAGAGTTTTGCACTGTGATGTTGCTCAAAGGAAGGTTTGTAACCAGTGTAGGCAGGTGGCTCTGATGTCAGTGGGGTGGTGAATCCGCTCCAAGTGGATGCTTTGCACCTTGGAGAGCTCCTTTAGAGTTCTGACTGGTCCTGACTGAAACCCAGAGCGCATTCACCGCCCCACTGACTTCGGAGCCACCCGCCTCCCTGGCTGTGACGGAGGTTCCGAGAAAAGATCAGAAGGAGAAGAGTGGAATTCAAGCGGGTGGGGTGGGGTCCGGGCCTTGTGGGCTGGCAGCCCAGCAACTGACCAGGGATGCTGTGAAAAGGCATCCTGCGGCCAGCAAGAGCACTGAATTGCAGCTGGTGTGGAGCGCCTCAAAAGGTTATGGCACAGTCTTGGCAGCTGGGGAGAAATATGAACTTTTCCTGCCTGCATAGTTGGATGGGACTGAAAAGGGAAGAGGTCAGTCTGATGAGAGAGAGCAAGAGAGCGAGAGAGAGTCTGGAACATGCTCTCAACAATGTATCATCTGGCCACAGCCTTTGATATGTCCCTGAGATGGTCACCCCCTTCTGCCACCGCAAAGGAGATAATTGGGACCCACTGAGGCAAGCAGTGGAGGCTGGTGGCTCTGATTTTGGTGGGGCTAGTAATTAATTCTGGGTTTCAGCCAGAACCGGCCAGAACTCTAAAGGAGCTGTTGAAGGTGTTGATCCTATTTGGATGTGGGCGTTAAGGTTCAGTACCTTGGATAGCTGGTTGGGACTGAAACCCAGAATGGATTTGCAGCCCCACCAGAATCAGAGCCTCCAGCCCCCACTGCTTGCATCAGCAGGTGCCTGCCAATGAAACATCTGCAGAGTGGCAGAGGCAGGTTCACCGCTCTATAAATATTCGTACTAGAATCAGAGACCATCCAGCCTTTTTGGGACGGTGGGCACGTTTGGAATGTTAAGAGAGTGTTGTGGGTGCTCTCACAAAATGGCTGCCATGGAGGATGGGCTTGCCCTTTTATAAAAGGGCAAGCCCACCTGGAGCTGACACTGGCCATGTCTGAGTCTGAACATGAAGCCTTTGTAGCCCTTCCTGGTCAGGTGGAACCAATGTCCAGCCTGGGTGGGCGGAACCATTGTAATCTAGGAATCATTGATTGCTCAGGGGCCACTCTGATGTGGAGCCGTAGTGGCTCACAATATTGGGAAGCTGTACCCCGATCTCTGGATTCTTGGTTCTAACCTTGTTAGCTCCTGACAAATACAGTCCAACAAAGGGAGGCATAATTTTCAAGCAGCTTGCCCTGATGATTTCAAGAAGCAGAGGGGGCATGGCTAGGCCTGGACCCAGATCTATTCCCCAGAGCCCTGAGTGTCCAGTGGTGCCAATAGAAGTCCCCCCCAAAAAACTTAATTGCCATGCAGGGGGTGATTTTCAAGGGGTGCTGTGGCTGGAGAGAGAAGGGTAAACTCTCCCCTTCCCAGCACCCCAAATCTCACCCTGCATGGCAATTTCGTTCAGAAAAGAAATTTTTGTTGGTTTGGGATGATCTGTTGGTTTGGGATGATCTGGGGGCAGAGTGCAAATGAATTAATTGAAGAATGTATTTTATTTGAGATTATTAGGATGAGAAATTAACTGGCAGGCTTTGTCTCCCATGAAAGTCTCTCTCTCTCTCTCTCTCTCTCTCTCTCTCTCTCTCTCTCTCTCTCTCCAACTTATGCAAATTTGATGCAGATTTGTGCAAAGCAATACTCCTGCTGGAGCCAATGAGGTTTTGGCCCAGGGTTGTGCTCCAATTTTGAAGGCCTTACTTTGGGCCAACTTGCCATCAGTCCCACCTTGGTGAAATGGACTTATCTACGATCTCCTGCCCCATCCCATCTTCTGTTTGATAAGTAGTCTGGGAATTAGAGACATTAGGCAAATTGTGGCTAAATTATATATTTAAACAAGAAAAGCAGATTAAAATACATTTCTGTCAGGCTGGGTTGTTCCCAGGCAATTATAACTTCGTTGGCAAAGGACACAGTAACAAACTTTTAATCACGGGTCTGGGAATTCTAGAGCGGTGTCTTCTTGGGGTTAAGTTATGCAATCGCGGGAGCTGACGTGGAAGAATTTTAGAGCTGGTTTGGGGGCTGAACGGCAGGCTGTGAGTTACGAAATCCTTCCATGTAGAAGCCAGTCTGAAATGTGTCATTTCAGCAGACTGGATGATGCCTTATTAGGGCCAAAGGAAAAGGAACAAGTCCATACACACTTAGGAAGATGCCGTCACTGGGTATGACTGTTCAGGCATGGAGTAGTTCTGCACACCTAGTCACTGAACGCATGTGGCTACTGAGCTGACAGTGATCCAGAAATAGGGCTTTACACATTGCATGCAAAGATGTGAAACAGAATGATGACAGATTGTGGATTAGATTTTGTGCATGTATGCCACCTTTAAAAGGAAAAGCAGCTTGGGATGGGGTGATTTTCAGGGGAGAAGCAGCCGAGGGATGCTTGACCCTTTCTGCGCTGCCACTCCGAGCGCTCCTGTAGAGTTGCAAACATATAATCGCACTTACAGATGCCAGATTGAAACACTGCAGGGGGAAAAGTGGCATATGCCCCTGCACAGGCGCAGCCACAGAAAAATAGTGGGCAGGGAATGGGTTAAGCACCTCTCTTTCTCTGCTTCAAATTGTCCACTTGCCAGCTGCTTTTCCAGTTTGTCAGTTTGTTTTTAACCCAACACGAATGACTTTTGGGGACCTGTGAGCTTTCCTTTTGTGTACAGTGTGTCTGGGCCCATAGAGACCACGAGAATGGGGGAGTCAGCGAGGTGGCGTACCCCGCATAGGAGAATTGAACATGGTTTTATAACTATCAATCACTTGCTTCTGTAGGATGGCCATGTGTCTGACTTTACCGAGGACAGTCCTCTATTTGAAGTCCTCTCTTCAAAGGGTTCTCTGCTCCAAGTCCAGTTTAAACATAAGAATAATAGGAAGAGAGATTCCACCCCCACCCTCACTGCAAAGCAAGGGGCCCCCTGGTTTGGCGCCTGTCTCTTGGTCCCATTGGTCCCTGCTCTGACCATGGCACATTGCTCACCCCATGCACGGGTCCTTGTAGGGGGCTGTGGCAGGGCCCCCATCATCACGCCTGCCCCAACCTCCAAAGACCCTCTGGGGTACCCTACTGCAAACCCTCCTCAGTGGTCCCCAAGATTACCCTTGCAGTGGGGAAGGGGAAGGTGTGGTAGGGAGGGTTAGCATGGAGGATTCCAGCCATGGCAGAGGCATCATTCTGAAGGCCTGGATCTCATCCAGAACACCCGTTCCTGCTTGCCTACTGGAGAAGAGAGCTTCCAGTTAGGGATGGGAAAACCGGGGCTGCTTCAGATTGCTGAAATTCTCCAATTTTCTTCTTTCTTCAAATCTTAATGTTTTATTCCATGTTGAAGGGAATATATTTGGAGATACACATTGAATAGAAGATCTATCAAATCCCAGATTGCATTAAGACCAGGAGATGTATTTATTTTCAGAATCTTGATTATACATGTATTAGTTGTACAGCTACAGAAACAGATTTCTGTTCTTTATTCAACTTAGGGATATTTGTATTTTCAGGAGGAAATCATCAAGTGAATTACTCAAATTCTATTGGCACTTCTAATTTTTAAGTACATCTAAAATCGGAGTAACTTTATTTTTTTTATGTTTTGTCTCCTTGGGTTGGAACCAGACATATACTGCATCAACTGCACTGATGGAAGTACACGTCCCCATGGGAGCCCCTCCAGCCCCCTGAAAACCCCACACAGAGAGTTAGGAGACCCTGCTGAATGGACTAAGCTGTGGTGGGTGGGGGGAGAAGGGGAAATCCCCCAATTCCCCCCAAATTGGGGAGAGGGACCTCTAGGCAGATCCTAGAGCCAACTTCTTATCTTTTGCATCCATTCTTGCCTTAGTTTTTCCACTGTATGATCCAATGCTTATAACAGATCTTCTTATGGAGGTGTTGTTGCATCTCAGCTCACATGCCTTCTGGTGTGATACTGAAGTGAAATTACTGTGTTAAATTCTTAGACATCCTTTGCACTACTTCCCTCTTTTGGCGGCGGGGGGGGGGGATCTGCTACTTATAGCAAATTTGCTCAGAGGGGATTGCCAGTCAGCAGTAGATTTGGCACAGTCATGAATGTGACCATGATTCAGCACTCCTCATTTAGCACTAAAGCGGCATGAGGATAGGAACAAAGGAAATCGTGATGCAGCAGACACAGCTGAGATGTCAGTGACTGAAGGCAGACAATCCTTAAAAGTGAGCGGTGGTACAACTGAACATAAGAAGAGCCCTGCTGGATCAGACCAAGGGTCCATCTAGCCCAGCATTTTGTTCACACACTGGCCAACCAGCTGCCCATGGGAAACCCACAAGCAGGACATGACTGCAACAGCACCCTCCCACCCATGTTTCCCAGCGACTGGTGTACATAGACATACTGCCTCTGATACTGGACATTTAGACATCAGGACTAGTAACCGTTGATAGCCTTCTCCTCCAGGAATTTGTCTAATCCCCTCTGAAAGCCATCCAAATTGGTGGCCATCACTACATCTTGTGGTAACTATGCACTGTGTGAAGAAGTCCTTTATCTGTCCTGAATCTCCCACCAATCAGCTTCATGGGTTGACCCAATTGGGTTCTAGTACTATGAGAGAGGGAGAAAAATGTCTCCCTATCCACATTCTCCATAATTTTGTGCATAATTTTGTGCATAATTTTGTGCATAATTTTGTACACCTCTCTCATGTCTCCACTTACTTTCCTTTTTTTCCAAGCTAAGCAATCCCAGCTGTTGTAACCTTCCTTCATAGGGGAGATGTTCCAGCCTCTTGATCATTTTAGCTGCCCTTTTCTGCCCTTTTTCCAACTCTACAATATCTTTTTTTTTAGGTGAAGTCCATCTGAAGCCATCATTGTCCATGTTTTCTCAATTTAAAAAACAAACAAGCATGTTATTCGAGGTTTGAGAGGCCCTTGGCAAAGTGCCCTCTGGACCCCTTCCCACTTCAGTCAGCTCCCAACTTACCTAGGACAGCAGTGGGTGGCTACAACCTGCCATTTAAAATTTCCCACAACACCCCTGAGTGACACTACATCAGGAGCACTCTGGGAAATTAAAGATGGTGGCTCACAGACCCAGCTGCTCTGCATGGGGGCTCCAGGGTAGACATCAAAGTGCAGAGTGCTGCCCAAGGGTGCTGGGTCCTAACATTGCATGGGCCTGCTCACATTTACATTCTGCCAATCCTCCTAGGAGCTCTGGATGCCATTCAGAGAGGGGGTTGCCCCATTTTAATCTCCACAACTATCTCGTTAGTTATGCTAAGTAGGGCAGGGAAGAGACATGCACAGAGCTTCATGGCCTGAGAGGAGATTCAGACCCAGTTCGGCCATGTCCAGGCCTAGCACTCTAACTCCCATGACACACTGCCCCTGATGCCCACTACCCCTTTGATGCCCACTGCCCCTATGCCACACTGGCCCTTTGATGCCCCTTCCCCCTTTTGGCCATAGTGATAAATAACTAATGATGCAATCCTATGCATGTTTAGACAGAACAAAGTTCAACCACTCCCAGCATTCCCCAGCCAGCCATTCTGTAGGACCTTTTTCTGGCTGGGGAATGCTGGGCATTGTAGGACCTTTTTCTGGATGGGGAACACTAGGAGTTGGAGGACCTTTGTCTGGCTGGGGAATGCTGGGCATTGGAGGACCTCTTTCTGGCAGGGCAATGCTGGGCATTGTAGGGCTTTTCTTCTGTCCAAACATGCATAGGATTGCACAGTCAATAACTATAAATAATGAACAGACAAAATGGGGGATTTGGATCATGGCAGCAGCCACACCAGCAGCTTCTTAAGCATATCGTACACATATCGTACACTGGGTCAAAGTCACCCGTCACTGGAACTTCTGGGATGACAGTACTATCGAACCTGGTGGAGATTGTTTTCTGGCTCGGCACAGCCTTTCAGGTTTTGTCGATTCAACTTCTTGATGGCATTGAGTAACCCTTGAGTCAGGTTACCAGCATACTTCAGATCAGGACACAGCAGCCTGTTGCTCCTTTGTAGTCAGGTCCCCTCCACCCACTGCTTCAGCTTCAAACTCCTGTGAACATAATAACTTGTCTTCAAGATCTTACTTGTAAAGATGGATGAAGCTGTCAAGATGGATGAACCTCTCAAGTTTGATTCCACTCAGTTTCTCTCTTTTTTCTGACATGAAGGTCATTCCATCCTGTTTTCAGATCAGTTTGTGGATTTGATTTTTTTAAAGTCCGCATGAAAATTCATATGCATTTCTGTGCGCATTTCTAAAAATGTATACATTTTGTACACATTTTGAAATGATGCACATTTTAAGCAGGCATTTTCCCCTAAGATAAAACATTCTCATGTGCCCTTCATTATAATATACACATTTTTGTGAGCACTATTGCTGTGCTATATGCATTTTTGTACACATTTTTTAAATGTGTGCACATTGATTGCAAACTTTGGAAAAACTGCTGGTGTCAACATTTAACTGTGTTCTGGTTTCTGTCTGGGTTCAGATTGTGCAAATTTGGTAAACTGGCATAACAGTGAAGACAGAATGAATTCATTTCCCCATCTCTATTTACTAGGAACAAAATCCATTCAGGGTATTGCTTGAGAGTAGAACATCTTGAACTGCTATTTTACAAGGTGAGAAAAGCTATTTGATCTTTTCAAAGGCTGCTTCCAGGTGACTAACTCTGAATAAATATGTACATGCTTTGTTTTCCTAGTAGTAACGCATAATCATTTGTTGTATTTCATCAATAAGTTATACGAGTCCTGTCTTTAACAGCTCCTTATCAAGAACCCATTTTAGGGAGTTGCCAATTTTAGTTTGTGGATTGTTTAATATTTATATTGCAATTCATGCTAAGATGAGTATTACATAACATATTAACTGGCTCTTTATTTCTATCCTCACATGGGCTATTAAATTATCACATTGTCAAAGAAGGATGTGAAGGACTGAAAAAACCCAAGGGTGGTAGCACAGAATATGAGGCAAATGTCAAAACCCTTGCCTAGCCAGCAGTTTTGTGATAATTACTCCTTAATGATGCAGCAGGGTTTGTTTCTTTGTTCCATTTGCAAACTACTTCTACAATATGTGGGTCTTTCACAAGTAGAAGTGACTACTGTCATCAGTTTATTTCTATGCTGCTTTGCCATGGTAAACTACCCTCAAAGGGGCTCACATCCAAAGAGAATGCATGATAAAATATAATGTTTCAAGATGATTCACAGACAATTGCAAGATGACATTTAAATAATCATACAAATATTAGTTAATATACACTTGAGCTTAAACAATCCATTAATTATTCCTACTAGGAATGCAAACAGTAGAAATGCAAAAACATTGGAATGTGCTTGAGATGGCAAATGCAATCACTTATTTGATTCCCCCCAGTTCCTCTTCACAAATTTCACTTCTAAGATTATTTTTGGAGTGTAAGCTCTTTGGGACAGGGTTCATCGTCTTGCTGTTAGTTACTGGGTAAAGGGCCACACACATTCATGGTGCTATATAGACAATAAACTGTGAACTGTATAGCAGCATACTTTGATTAAAAATGGGAAGGAGACAGGATTCCTGTTGGCCATCTGAGAGTATCCCATGATGCAGGATGTGACAAGAAGGCTTTCTCACCTATTGGTGACAGGGATGAGTCTCAGCCCTTTCAGATGTCTGACAGCTCAGCTCTGATTCTGAGTCAGAGTTAGAAATGCTAGATCAAAGCATGGAGGAGGGACCCTCTCCAGATCCCCAAGACTCTGGGAGAGATTCCTCCGAAGGCCTTGACAAACAGATGGCCCAGGCTCAGTCCCTGCCCCCTGTCTCCACTGTAAGAACTCAAGTTTCTAAGGAGGAGGAGGAGGAAGAGGGGCATGACTTGAGAGATGCTAGGGTGCATCACAAAGCTAAGTGGGAAAAGTTAGGGGCAAGGCTCAGACACTCTGCCCAGATAGCCACTCTTGGGAGCCAATGTAGGAGGGAGCCACCCTAAGGGAGGGGCATCACTGAGAAGCAAGTTTGGCCATGAAGCTCATACCCAAATTGCTGGCAACTTCCCTAACCTTTAGTTCATCTCCTCTGCTTAAAGATTGTTGATTAGTTGTTTAGGGCCTGGGCAGTCTGAGAATTTCCTTGAATCTGCATTGTAGAGAGGCTAGCGCTAGCAACATCAAGTCGTGTTAGCCTGAAGCTGTGCCTATTGTGGTGTTGATTGTGAAGAGACAAGACGATCCATTTCTGATTGGGAAGCTGATGGGAAATGTTGAGATGGTTGCGTTCGCATCTATGTAGGGATGTGGGAATCAGCAAAACTTGAGCTCACCAAAAGCCTCTAAGGGTGCAGTCCTATGGGGATGGCCATGAGCCTCTGAACTGCAGGACTTACAGCCATCCAATGCAGAGTGGGAAGAGTTTTGGATGCAATCTTCACCACCGTGTGCCTCCAGCTTTGCATTTCAGCTAGATGGCCTTTTTCGTCCATCTAGCTGAGGGGTCAGGGAGGGGGAGGCAAGGAGGCTGGGGAGGCTGGAGGATTCCTCATAAGCTGGCCTCCCCAGGCCGCTCCCCTCCTTGCCGATGGGAACACCCCCATTACCTTCCCTCCGAGGTTGCTTTTGCAACTTTGGAGAAACAGGCAGGGCAGTTCTCTCCATGCCAGCTCTGAGGGGGAGGGGCAGGGGCAGGGAGCTTGGACTCCTGAATCTGAGGTTGGACCACTGACTCTGACCTTGCATCCAGGAATCTGAACTATCCTATGGCCTCTCAGATGCTGTCTAGTGGCCATAGGATTGCTCTCTAAATCTCGAAATGACGGGAGTCTGTATCAGATTGTGAGCTTGGGGGGGGGGGGTTGTTCTTTTCACATGAAAATCCGTGCATATTTTTGTGTATATTTTTGTTTCCAAATGTACGCATCAGTTGTGCACATTTTTTTAATGTGTGCATCCCTCTCCCATGGATTAAAGCATATTTGTGTGTATTTTTCAAAAGTAGGCTTCTTTTCATGTACGTTTTTCAAATGTACGCATGCTGTTGAACACAATTTGGGAGGGGGCTGGGAATCACACTGCAAGCTCAGAAATGTCCAAACTTTGACCACAGATTACAGCTGAGTCCATGTTCAGACGGTGCAAACTGGGTAAATCCTGCTCAAAACCAAACTGAAATGAATGTCTCATACATCCCTACAACCATATCCCCTCACTACTTTTTTGCGTGGCTTGTGAGCACGCACTGCCTGAACTTTCATTCACAGTATGAAAGTAATCTTTTTAGTCTTTAAATCGAGAGAGAGGAGTCATAGCTCAGTGGCAGAGCACTTGTTTTGCATGCAGAAAGTCCCAGGTTCAGTCCCCGGCAGCATCTCCAGGTAGGGCTATGAAAGAATCCTGCTTGAAAACCTGCAGAGCCATTGCTGCCACTGCCAGTCAGTGTCAACAATACTGGGCTAGATGGACCAAAGGTCTGACTGAGTATAAGCCATCTTCCTGTGTTCCTAAGAGGATGTTTAGACAAGCTTCCCTGGTTTAGTCTCAACAGATCCACTTTCCTTAGGGCAATTCCATCCCACATCTCTTTCTGGACCACTCCAGTTAGTTACAGGTTGTTTCAAGATATTAATTACAGTTCTGTGGTTTAGTTATGGGGCCCACACCCTGCAATCCTGAGCATACAAGTTCCTAAGGCATGCTTATTTTCCAGTGTAATCTACATTACGGAAGTACGTTAATAAGGGCGTGCCTTTTAAAATCCCTAACAGCACAAATGCCTTTGATGGCATTCCTGGCAACAAAGGGAATTGCAAACAGTTTACAGCATTTAACATTTTGTGTTCAGGCATGAGTGACACAAAGGTGATGACGGACAAGTCTAAAGCAGATGTAGAGATGTTTCTTAAGAGTAGGGCTCTGCATGGACCCCTGATCTGCTTTGGATGCCGCTTTGGATCATCTGAAGTGACCCTGACCTGCTTTGGACCAATTTGGACCCCTTCCGCTTTGATTCGGATCCGAATCCGAAGGGAGATTCGGATATCCGGATAGCCTGTTTGGGGTGTTTTCCCATTGACTTGCATGGGAAAACACAAACAGTCATAACTTCCTTAGTTTTTTATGATACAGGCATGAAATTTGGGGACCACCCCACACCCCTGGAGAGGAGGCCACCTGCAAAATGTCAGACAGTTTGGCCCAGGGGTTTTTGTGCTAGTTGTAGTTGAAATCTGATGTTTTCCACAGGAACTCTCAAAGCCAAGAGCTGTAACTTCTCCATGTTTCCACAGACGTGCCTGAACCCTGGGCCTCTCCCAGCCCTGCTCCAGGGCACTGCATGCCACAAAGCCCAGGCAGTTTGGCCCACCAGGTTGTGTGCTAGGTGCAAGTGAAATTTGACTTTTTCCAGGAAAACTCACAAAGCCAAGAGCTGTAGCTTCTCCTTGTTTGCATGTATGTGCCTGAAACCTAGGGATGTACGAAAGTCACTTACCTGTTCGCGGATTATGCTGATGCTCCGTCCCTCCCCCCGAAATTCTGGCTGGCCAGCTCCGCTCCACAGGGATTCTGCGGAGCCGCCGGCCAGCTCCGCCAGCGGCCGGACATCCGGCCGCTGGCTAGCAGGGACGCAAATGTCCCGTTTGCGTCCCTGCAGTCAGCCGTGATAGGCTACGTAAATGTTTACGTAGCCTATCATGGCTGATTTAAAAGGAAAAAAACCGCGCGTACGCAAATGGCGGCGCCCATGGGTGCCGCCATTTGCGTACGCGCATTTTTTTCCTTTTAAATCAGCCGTGATAGGCTACGTAAACATTTACGTAGCCTATCATGGTGTTTTTTAAAAATCTAGCCGTGATAGGCTATGTAAATCTTTATGTAGCCTATCACGTTTTTTTTTTTAAACTGGAAATGGCGGTGGTGGCAGCTGGTCGGAAGACCGGCTGCCGCAGCCGCCACCACTGCCAAACCGCCGCCAGAGCCACCGCCAGAGCCGCCGTCACCAGGAAGATCCGCCCAAGGTAAGTCCCGTCCCGGGGGGGTTGTGGGGGGTGGCAGACCATTCCGCCACCAATTTTGGGGGGCCGAATGCACTGGCATTCAGCCTCCCTGAAATCCGTGGCGGAATTCTCTGACATCCCTACTGAAACCTGGGCCACTTCCCAGCCCCGCTCGAGGGCATCCAAGCTACCAGAGTCCAGGCTCTTTGGCCCACTGGCTTGTGTGCTAGGTGCAGGAGAAATGTCATTAGTACATGAAACTCAAAGCAAGCACAGCTCACTAAATTACTGTGCCCAATAGTCCAGATTTCTCTGACGTGCGGAACAACTTTATTCTGAGGAATCACCGCTTCAGCCTCTCTATGGCTGCATATACATTTTACCCATCAGGCAGGCTGGAAGACATTTATCTGCTGTTGTTTACTCTAGCCGACACAGGATGAGTATTGATATTTCTATGGTGGACCTTTTCTTTTCTTGGCCAGACCAGTTCCTCACAAACTTGAACAGGTTGTAATGTAACATTTGATTCTCGGGACCAGAAGGAACAGAGAGTGCTGCACATGCATATTAATTATCCAGTTCATGCAGTCGGTCATCTCTGCTGACCTCAGGGTCTTTGTGGTCTTGTGAGAGAGGCAGGAAGACACAGCAACTCTGCCAGTCTGGAGCTTTGGTGGTTCTACCACTCCTAAATGACAACGAGCACATCTGTTGGGAAGATCTGCCAGGGGAGTGGACATGGGCCATGGGAGTAGTTTCAGTGCCACGTGGAGGTGGGCAGAGGGAGGCTGGAGGAGGCAGGAGGGCTGGCAGAGCCTGGAGGAGATGGGCGGGCTGGTGGAGCCACAGGCAGGCAGGCTGGCGGGGCCTGGATAGGTGGGCAGGCTGGAAAAGCCAGGAGGAGACATGCAGGCTGGTAAGCCTGGACAGGCAGGCAAACTGGCGGAGCCTAGGGAAGGTAGGGAGGGGAGGGAGATTAAAATACAATAGTCCTCCCCACCATGCAGGAGGCCCACACTTGAAACCCTTTAATGAGGGTACACCAGAGAGGCTGGCAGAGCCTGGACAGGCAGATGGTAGGGATGGCGGAGAATTCCGCATGGACTCCAATGAAGCTGGATTCTAAAGAATCCAGCCCTTGAGTCCGTGGCGGAATGGAAGTCTTACCTCCACCACGCCGCGGAATCCTCTTCAGGCAGCCGGATCCTCCGGCTCCGGATTGCCAGCGAGACGGCCGCCATGCTGTATCACTGGCTGAAGGGAACTGACTGCAGACGCAAATGGCATCCAGGACGCCCTTTGTGGTTGTGCTTTTCATTCATGCAATAGGCTACGCAAATATTTGCATAACATATCGCGTGAATGAAAAACACGGACACAAATGGCGTCCAGGACGCCATTTGCGGCCGTAAAGGCCTTAATTTAAGGTAAACGCAGCCATTTACAGCTGCACTCACCTTAAACTAAGGGCGTTACCGTTTTCGGAGTCAGTCAAGTCCTCTTCAGCCAACGATATGGCATGGTGGCCGTATCGCTGGCGCTTTGGAGCCGGCCGGCGGCTCTGTGGAATCGCCGCGGAGTGGAGCTGGCCGGCGAGGATTCCGGGGGGAGGAATGGATGCCCCCCCACCTGGACTGCCAGGTAGGGGATTCGTACATCCCTAGGAGGTGGGCAGGCTGGCGGGGCCTGGACAGGCAGGTGGACTGGCAGAGCCCGGAGGAGACAGGGAGGCTGGCAGATCCTCGGGAGCTTGGAGGAGATGGGCAGGCTGGTGAGCCTGGATAGGCAGGTGGACTGGCAGATCCTCGGGGAGACAGGCAGGCTGGCAGAGCCTGTATGGGCAGGCGGACTGGCAGAGCCTGCGGGAGATGGGCAGGCTGGCAGAGCCTGGATAGGCAGGCAGATTGGCAGATCCTGGAGGAGACGGGGAGGCTGGTGGGGCCTGGATAGGTGGGCAGACTGGTGGAGCCTGGAGGAGACAGGCAGGCTGGTGGGGCCTGGATAGGCGGACTGGCAGAGCCTGGGGGAGACGGGCAGGCTGGTGGGGCCTGGACAAGCAGGAGGACTAGAAAAGCCTGGAGGAGATGGGCAGGCTGGCAGAGCCTGGACAGGCATGTGGACTGGCAGAGCCTGGAGGAGACGGGCAGGCTGGCGGAGCCTGGAGGGGACAGGCAGGCGGGCTGGTGGGGCCTGGATAGGTGGGCAGACTGGCAGAGCCTGGACAGGCAGGCGGACTGGCGGAACCTAGGGAAGGTAGGTAGGGGAGGGACTGCTTCCCAGGGGAGATTAAAATACAATACGTCCCCCTCCATGTGGGAGGACCACACCTGAAATCCTTTAACAAGGGTACACCAGAGAGGCTGGTGAGCCTGGACAGGCAGGTGGACTGACAATCTCCCCAACCCTAGACACCTTGTGAACACACGCTGTTGCTCAACATACGCTCGAGCATGAGGTAGGAGGAGTCCCAGTGCGTTGCCACATCCTGCACCAGCCTGTGCTGCGGGAGCCCCAACTCCGCCTGCTTTTCCCGCAGCAGCCTACTGCCTAGGGGTGTACGAAACCGCACTTACCTGGCTCTGCTGGGGTCCACAGGTGGGGAAGTGATCTGTTCCTCCCCCCGAAATCCTCGACGGGGGGGGGGAGGCGATCTGTTCCTATCCCCCGGAATCCTGCCCGGCCGGCTCTGCTCTGCGGCCAGTCCGCAGAGCCGCCATCCGGGCCGATCTGCCGCAGGGCCTCCACCCATTGCCGGGATGCTGCAGACACAAATGGCATCCTGGGTAGGGGACGCCATTTGCGTCCCTACGCTAGCCCATGATAGGCTATGTAAATATTTACGTAGCCTATCATGGCTAAAGCAGGGATGCAAATGGCATCCCCTATGCCATTTGCGTCCCCACTTTAGCTGTGATAGGCTAAGTAAATATATACGTAGCCTATCACGGGCAAGCGTAGGGACACAAATGGCAGCCGCTATGATGGCCACCATTTGTGGCGGCCACAGCAGCCTGGCAGCGCCTGGATCTGCTGCCGCTGCTGCCACATCTGTCACAAGGTAGGCCCGTCCTGGGGGGATTCTGTGGGGTGGCGGGGGGAGGCCGTTCCACCACGGACTCTGGGGGGCCGGATTCTAAAGAATCGGGCCTCACTGGAGTCCGTGGCGGAATTCTCTGACATCCCTACTACTGCCCTGTTATCCGCAGGTTAGCGGATGACCGGACAACCCCCCCCCCACCATGTGGTTCATGGCCTCCATTATCTAGGGGTGTACGAAACCTACTTACCCATCCGCTGAAGGGGTCCGCGGGAAAGGGCGGTGATCCATCTCTCCCCCCGGAATCCTCCCTGGCCAGCTCTGCTCCGCAGTAAGTCCGTGGAGTAAGTCCGTGGATGGCCAGGCCTGTCTGCAGCCGGACTTGCAGCCACTGCCACACAAATAGCGGCCAGCATAGCAGACGGCATTTGTGTTCCTCCCTTGGCCGTGATAAGCTACATAAAGATTTACGTTACCGGCAAAAAGGGAAGGGTTTCGACAGGAGAGCCAGCCCTATCAGCCGGAAATCTCCCCAGAGCCCCCCAGAAACCATCTGGATCAATTAGCCTCAGGGGGAGGACCATCTTAATTGGTCTCCCACCCTTGCAGAGGGGAAAAGCCACTGTAAGGCTAAATCTCAGCAGGCAATGATCTGAGAATGACAAAGGGACTGATGCAAAGTCCCCCACCTTCAGATCACCATCTCCATTAGGGATGTTGGAGAATTCCGCCACAGACTCCAGTGAGGCCAGATTCTAAAGAATCTGGCCCCCCAGAGCCCGTGGCAGAATGGGGTAATCCCCCCCCACCCCACGGAATGCCCCCGGGACGGAGCCTACCTGGCTCCGGCGGCGGCTCCAGCGGCTCTGGGTGGTCTTCCGGCTGCTGATGGGCTGCAGCCACAAATGGCGGCTGCTATGCTGGCTGCCATTTGCGTCCTTGAGGAGGTCGTGATAGGCTATGTAAGTATCTACATAGCCTATGATGGCAAAAGTGAGGGACGCAAATGGCGGCTGCTATGCCATTTACGTCCCTGCCTTTTGCTATGATAGGCTATGTAAATATATACGTAGTATATCACGGCCTCGCAAGGACGCAAATAGCGGCCGCTATGGAGGCTGCCATTTGTGGCTGGCGCTGCCCAGCAAGGGATGGAAGTCCGGCTGCGGGCGGCCCCGGCGGAGGATTCCAGGGGGAGGCACAGAGCGCCTCCCCCTGACTGCGGATGCCCCCACCCAGAATGAGGAGGTACATCCCTAATCTCCATGGCCAGTTGAGAAAACCAGGTCTATTGATTTCAATGGGTCTGCTGTATGTTTGATTCTGTCTGGATCCAACTATTTCTAAATTGGTCTCTACAGATATACATTAGCATATGCCCACTTTTGAGGGTCTCTGTGTGTGATGCATGTCCTCTTTTGTGGGGCAATGCGTAAGTGACCTCATTTTGCAGACCTGAGGGTGATTTTGGTCAGGATTGTGGCAGGGGAGGGAAGGGGTAGACCATCCGTTCCTGTGCATTGTGGTTCTGATTCAAAAAACTTGCTATTCAATTTTTCAAAAAGCCACATGAAGCTGCAGGTGATCATCACGTGTAGTTAGACCCTAGCACAGCATTTCCCAGCATTGGGTCTCCAGATGTTGTTGGCCTACAGCTCCCATTATCCTGACTATTGCCAATGATAGCTGAGGATGATGGGAGTTGTCGTCCAACCACAATCAAGATTGGGAAAAGCTACCATAAAACTTTAAGTTGCTTCAGCTGGCAAGTTTTTAACCACATAGTCCCTATACAGCAAGGATTGACAATGTGATCTCATCTCACCGATGCACCTGCAGCTGTCGAGACCTCCCAGTGAGCCCACCGGACCCCTTTGGACCTCCGCCATTCACTTCCAGATTCTCCTCCATCTGTGCCTCATCGCCACTCGTTGCCCAACATTCGGCTTCCTTCCCTTGTCTCCTCCTTCCCTGCTTTGCCAGCTAGGCTTCTTCCCCTCCCCTCTCTGGGTGCTCTGCTGAAAAACAGCTTGAATGGATAAGCTCACCCCCCCCACACACACAAAGGACCCCTGGGGCAACAGGGTCCTTGGTGGTGGGTGGGCTTCCCTACCCAGGCCTCTCTTGGCCAGGCATCCTTTCCCCCAGCTCTTGTAAAGTCAATGGAGCAATATCATTCCATAGACTTTAATAAAGGTGGGGAAAAGGGTTCGCTGCTGAAAAATGGCTTGGGACCACCACCCCAAGGACATTAGGGGCAACAGGGCACCCTTTCCTCCCAGCTCTCTTAAAGTTAATGGAGCAATATCATTCCAGCCCAAAAATAGCTGGAGGGGGGCAAGTCGAGAGAGAGTCCAGGGAAGGAGAAGGCAAGAAGAGAGAGAGAATCCAGTAAGGGGGTGGCAAGAAGAGGGAAAGAATTCAGGAAAGGAGGGATGGAAAGAAGAGAGAGAGAGAGAATCAGCAGGGGAGGGGAGTGGAAAGAAGAGAAGGAGAATCCAGGGAATGAGATGGAAAGAAGAGGGAGAGAATCCAGGGAATGAGATGGAAAGAAGAGAAGGAGAATCCAGGGAAGGGGGTGGAAAGAAGAGGGAGAGAATCTAGGGAAAGGGTTGTGTGGGGCAAGAGTAGAGAGAGAATCCAGGGAATGGGGTGGGGGTGGAAAGAAGAGAGAGAGGGAATCCAGGGAAAGGGGGTGGAAAGAAGAGAGAGAGGGAATCCTGGGCATGAGGGATGGCAAGAAGAGAGAGACTCCAGGAAAAACATGACAAATGTTCCCGCAGGCCTGAAAAAAAAGGCAAATGTGCTTTCAGGCCCAAAAATGTTGCTTACCCCTGTTACACAGACTGCAGTCACTTAGTCGAAGTGCAGCTCTTACACATTTCAAGAGATAAAGTGGAATAACTCCTCCTCACAGCCTTCAGGAGGACTGACTGATGGCTCTGATCTATGCCATGTTTAACTGCTAGTGTGAGTCTACAAACTATCTCCCTGTTATCACTAGCTATGTGATGCAATCTTAAGTCTTACCTTTAATGTATTGCTCTTGGCAATGCTCAAGGGAAATGTTTTGAAATATACCCCTTTATATCTTGTCAACTGGTACCAGAGTAGTTGAAGATGTGTTACTGCAAATGTCTGATTCCTGAAGGAACATAATAATTGGTCTATATTTCAAAAGATAAGAGTATTTACATGCTAACGATAATGATGTGTACTCTGCTGATAATGGCTTCCTTTGACTTGCCTGTGGTTCAGACCTGGCAGAATTTTATGAAAATTAATGTGCCCTGTTGCAAATTTGGATAATCCCAGAGTAAATCTACTGGGGTGTGTTGTGTTGGGAATAAACACTGTACTTTGTATTGCCTGCTGGTATTAAGAATGTAAGAACAGCCCTGCTGGATCAGAACAGACTCTTGTTTCTCAGAGTGGCCAACCAGATGCCCAAATGGGAAGCCCACAAGCAAGTCATCTCTATTGCCCTCTCACACTTGTACAATAGACCGCAAGATTGTGGCATTATTCAGAAACTGGCATTATTCAGAGATACTGTATATTGCTTCTGAACATTATGGCAAACAGCCACCGATAGACCTGTTCTCTTCCATGACTTTGTCTAATCCCCTTGTCGAGCCATCTAAAGTGGTGGCTGTCATCAGATCTTGTGGCAGGCAGTTCCACAGGTTAGTGCTCTGTTGTATGAAGAAGTACTTCTTTTTATCTGTCCTGATCAGCTTCATTAGAACATAAGAACATAAGAAGAGCCCTGCTGGATCAGACCAAGGGTCCATCTAGTCCAGCACTTTGTTCAAACAGTGGCCAACCAGCTGTCGACCAGGAACCCACAAGCAGGACATGAGTGCAACAGCACCCTGCCACCCATGTTCCACAGCAACTGGTGTACATAGGCTCATTGCCTCTGGTACTGGAGGCAGCACCAAGCCATCAAGACTAGTAGCCATTGATAGCCTCCTCCTCCAGTAATTTGTCTAACCCCTTTTTAAAGCCATCCAAATTGGTGTCCATCACTACATCCCGTGGTAGCGAACTCCATGGATTAAAAGTACCAAAGCAGCTAGGCTATCTTAGACTCTGGACTTAATGATCTTACAGCCCCCGCTAGGGATGTCGCAGGTGTAGGCTGACCATATTTCCTTGAGACAAAAACGGGATATTGGGATGACAAAAACGGGACGGGGTTATTTAATATTCCGTATTCATGACAAAGTAAGATGATAACAAAATTTTTATTACATGAACATATTGAGCTAACAATTATATAAAATACTTCTAAAATATCACATCAGCAGTAAACAAATCTGTATGGCACACCACACTGAACACTCTAACGCAGGACTGCAGTGGCCAGAGTGCAAAAAATCATAAACATGCACCAAAAACAAAAGAAAAAGGAATGAACACCCCGACTGCTATCACAAGCCGGTATATGCTAGTGTCCCACCGGAGAGTTCCACTGTAATAAAAAAATAGCTAACAGCCTGTTGAACCGAAATACGAGTCTGAAAAGTCCGAATCAAACTGAATGTAGGGCAGAAAGAATCTCTATGGGCGGAAGAGTCTCTATGATGGTAGAAATAACAGTAAGACTCACCCTCCTGGCTCTGACATGCTGAATGGGGCTTAGCGGCCGCCTCTTGAATTCCCCGCCACTGCAGACAAGACAGGGGGTGGCGTCTGATTGTCCCTAGCTCAAGAAGCCTGGCCCTGACTGGAGCAAGTAAATGGAATTTCCCCTTTTGTCATACTAGTAGTGTTACTGCACACATTGATTAGCATAGAGCCTTATGATAAACGCATTCAGTTTTTTACAAAAAATTAAAAACGGGACAAAATTGACATTTATATAAAAACGATGGGACGGTCAGGAAATATGAAAAAAACGGTACTCTCCTGTTTAAAACAGTACCTATGGTCAGCCTACACAGGTGTCCAAGAGGGGGGTGGAGCCTGGCTGAAGGGATATACGAAAGTCACTTACCTTTTCGCAGGGGTGATTCGCGGTGGGGGGTAGGCACTTTGCTTCTCCCCCCGAAGTTCAGGCGAGGGGGGGGAGGCATCCCGCCTCGCCCAGCCGAAATTCAGGCCGGGGAGAAGCGCCCCGTCTCCCCGGCCGCGAAAAGAAAAAGTAAAAAAAAACCCCAAAAACCCCCACCCCGTGATAGGCTATGTAATGATTAACGTAGCCTATCACGGCTAGATTTCCAAAGTCAGCCGTGATAGGCTACGTTAATCGTCACGTAGCCTATCACGGGTGACTTTGAAAAAAAAAAAAAAAAGCGCACACAAATGGCGGCGGCCCATGGGCGCCGCCATTTGCGTTCCTTATTTTGGCACGTCTAGTCTACGTAAAGATTTATGTAGACTATGGCGAAAATAAGGGCAACGTAAATAGCGTTCCCTTATTTTCGCTGTAGTCTATGTAAATCTTTACATAGACTAAACGTGCCAAAATAAGGAACGCAAACGGCGGCGCCCATGGGCCGCCGCCATTTGCGTACGTGCTTTTTTTTTCCCCCCAAAGTCACCCGTAATAGGCTACGTGACAATTTACGTAGCCTATCACAGCTGACTTTGGAAATCTAGCCGTGATAGGCTACGTAAATCGTCACGCAGCCTATCACGGGTGTTTTTTTTTTTTAACTTACTTTTTTATTTTGTAATGGCGGCCCCAAAAGATCAAAGATGCCAGCGTATTTGAGCTCAAAGCTCTTACTGTCAGTGCCTAAGCCTCAGGAGAGGCATTGCAACCTTTTAGAATGGGGAAAAGTGCACAAAAGCTGGGTAACCACCAGTGCATGGGGGAAAAGGGTCAGGGGTGGGGCCATTTGGGAAACCTCAGAGGGCCAGATTGGGACCCCAGGAAGGCTAGAGGTTCTCCACCCCTGTGTGAGAGGAAAACAAACAAGCCCAAATTGTTTGCCAACCCCGAAAAACCCTGCACATTCTTGGAGCATGTGCGATTTCACCTTTGAAACCAATCTAAATCATAGCGCCATCATGGCTAGAGGACAAAAATGCGGTTTGCTTCTGCCCTGATGCTAAACTCATTGACTTGGGAATAAACACCATTCTGCTGTGGAAAGGGAGACAATATCTTAAAAAGTAAATAAAAATGACCCTCTATAGCCATGCACATGCCCACCTGGCCAGCCCTGACAATCAAATGTTCTTTAAAAAAAAGAAGGGAGGGTGCCATCCTGAGCAGCACCAGCTTTGGTGGGAACCCCCACGCCCATAACTGACCAGTTGCTGATACCAGGGCTGTTTCCCTGCTGCCCCCATCACCGTGCCACATTTTGCCTTAGCTGGAACCACTGCAAGGGGAGATGGTGGGGGGGGGGGAGATCGAGAGAGAAAACTCTCTCTCCACTTTCTCCGCACTGTGCATTATTATTAAATTTGGCCATGTCCTTCTAGTCTAAAAAGCCTGAACTGCTTTCTTGTGTTTTGTTGTGGCTTTTTCATCTGCTTTTATTATGGATTATGGCTAACACCAAGAATCTTGAACCTTCCTCCGCATTGGACTCCCCCCCACCCCGAGTAAATCACGCCCAAACTGCTTCAGCAAACTGTACTGGCTACTAAGGATGCTTATCAGAACAGGCATGCTGAGGTGAGGACAACTTGTACCCTTCTCTCATTTTGGTTTAAATGGATTCACCTTGGGGTTATTTTTTAAAAAATTGCCATACACATGTTAAGCCAAGTGTCTATAAACTAAGTGGCAATTATCTTAAACCTGAGTGGTTTCTCCGTTAATCTCCTTAAGCTAAAACGCACACGCCCAAGAATGGGGTATGTTTGTGCCACTAGCATCTCTGGCAATATTTACAATATCCCAGTTGTTAGGGTGGATTTTTCACTACACATAACATATGCAAGGAGCTTTGCTTAATTACAGAAAATCCATGCAAGCCTTCGTAGGCATGTGCAAATGTTTTGCAAAGCAGCCCCATCGGCATAGTAAGTCCCTACACTCCAAAGCGGGAGGATAATCTTCTGCCACAATGTCAAGTTAATCTAACTCTTCTACATGAGACATTCTGAAAAGCAGGGGTACCGAATCTCCAAAACTGTCTTAGTATTAACTAGGGATGTCTGTCACTGTGGAATCTGGCCCTTTTCGGGGTGGACAGACTCCTGGTGAGCACCTGACCCGGCTCATATTTGTGGGCTCAGCCACAGAACTTTCCCCCAAATCTGGAGACTTTTTCCATCTTTTTTTTTTTTTTTTTTTTAATAGAGGTGTGCACAAATTGTGGGGTGCAATTTCTGGGATTTATGCAAATTTTGGTTCCAAATTGTGTAGTTTACCCAACTCTTTGCACAAATTACGACCGAACAAATCCTGCCAGTCTAATCTGATCTCATTTTTTTGATCAAGTAACCTCCCTTGTGGACTGTGGGAATGCTGTGGACATAATACACCTCGACTTCAGCAAAGCTTTCGACAAAGTGCCCCATGATATCCTGATGAGCAAACTAGCTCAAAGTGGGCTAGATGAGACAACAATCCGGTGCATCCACAGTTGGCTACAGAGTTGGACTCAAAAAGTGCTTCTCAATGGGATCTTCTCAAACTGGGGAGAAGTAACGAGCGGGGTACCGCAGGGCTCAGTCCTGGGCCCAGTGCTCTTCAACATTTTTATTAATGACTTGGAGGAGGAAGTGCAGGGAATGCTGATCAGATTTGCAGATGACACAAAATTGGGCAGGATAGCTAATACTCTGGAAGACAGAAACAGAATTCAAAGTGATCTTGATAGGCTGGAACGCTGGGTAGAAAACAACAGACTGAAATTTATTAGGGATAAATGCCAAGTTCTGCACCTAGGAAAAAGAAACCAAAGGCACAGTTACAAGATCAGGGATACTTGGCTCAACAATACTACAAGCGAGAAGGATCTTGGAATTGTTGTCTATCACAAGCTGAATATGAGCCAACAATGTGATGTGGCTGCAAAAAAGGCAAATGCTCTTTTGGGCTGCATTAATAGAAGCATAGCTTCCAAATCATGTGAAGTACTGGTTCCCCTCTACTCAGCACTGGTTAGGCCTCATCTTGAGTACTGTGTCCAGTTCTGGGCACCACAGTTTAAGAAGGATGCAGACAAACTGGAGAGGGTTCAGAGGAGGGCAACGAAGGTGATCAGGGGACTGGAAACAAAGCCCTGTGAGGAGAGACTGAAAGAACTGGGCTTGTTTAGCCTTGAGAAGAGAAGACTGAGGGGAGATATGATAGTGCTCTTCAAGTAGAAAGGCTGTCACAGAGAGGAAGGCCAGGATCTCTTCTCGATCATCCCAGAGTGCAGGGCACGGAATAATGGGCTCAAGTTACAGGAAGCCAGATTCCGGCTGAACATCAGGGAAAAATTCCCGACTGTTAGAGTGATACGACAATGGAACCAATTCTCTAGGGAGGTAGTAGGCTCACCCACGCTGGAGGTATTCAAGATGAGGCTGGACAGCCACCTGTCAGGGATGCTCTGACTTGGACTCCTGCACTGAGCAGGGGGTTGGACTCGATGGTCTTGTAGGCCACTTCCAACCCTATTATTCTGTGAGACTATGATTCTATGAAATTTGTGTAAATCATGCAAATTGTGCCCCACAGTTGGTGCACATTTCTATTTATGTAAACTTTAGAAACCCAGAAAAATCGCCAAGCTGATCCGACTTGATGCAGAATGAGTTAGGCCAGCTCATGGGGAAACAAGCCGTAATCCGGGGGGCTGAGCTGGTGAAAGCTCAGCGAGCTCCACCCTTCTGGATGGATTCCTTTCCTTCGACAGCCCTAATATTAAGGTATTCATGGGAGAGATGCAATGGTTTGGGTTTTTTTTAAAAACCTTAGTCTCCAATAATTTAACTAGCAACCACTGCTGGCTCCAGGTTTTTGGAGACTCTCGGGCAAAGCCCCCTTCCCTTGGTAAGTCCACCTTCTCACCACCAACGTCACCAGCTGCTGTTGCTCCTCATCCTCTCTCACACCGTTGCTACCACTGGCTTGCTTGACAGGCAGAGAGCCAGGGAGCGAGGAGGCTGCGGCATCTCCTGCTCCTCCTTCTCACAGCCACCATTGTCTGGGCCAGAGCGAGAGGCAGGCGAACAAACGGGTTGCAATGGGGAAGAAGAGCAGCGACTGCAGGGAGCTCTTGCCAGCGGGACCCTGCTGGGGTGTGGGCCCTCGGCAGGTGCCCAACCATGCCTACCCTTGACACCGGCCCTGCTAGTGATGACAATGGCTGGCTGCAGTCTTCGCTGCGAAGTCTCTTCACCTGTGGGCATCTCGTCAGAAGCAATTTTGCAGAGTTTGGTATTTCTGGCTGAGAAATATGCATCTCAGCAGTTCATAATGCTTGCCTCAAATGCAAGAACTGGCCTTTTCCAATAATGAGCCCGTTCTGAGTCACGGTGGGAAGTGGAATTTGCTCATCCCACGTCACAAGACCTTTTAAAAAACACACATACACCACTGAACCAGGGTCCACCGAACTGAGTCCAGTGTCTTAAACAAAGGTTCTAAATGACTTAGCATCATTATGGGCAGCCTAAAGGCCGCCAGTGACTGGGGTCTACTCCAAGCCACTGTCAGGGATGCTCTGACTTGGATTCCTGCACTTAGCAGGGGGTTGGACTTGATGGTCTTATAAGCCCCTTCCAACCCTACTGTTCTATGATTCTATGATTGCATCTCCCAGCCCCACACGTGATGTTGCACATCTGCTAACCAACTACCTACTAATCTATTAATTGTCTTTCCTGCACAGAAATTCATACGTATTTTTGTGTGCATTTCTTATGCACCTTTTCAAATATACATGTTTGTGTGCATACACCCATAGATTTCCTGACTGTTAGAGCAAAATTTATTTATTTATTTATTTATTATTATTAAATTTATTAATCGCCCATCTGGCTGGTCAGCCAGCCACTCTGGGCAATGTACAACATACAAAAAAAACAGTTTAAAACAATAAAATTCTACAATAAAAACATTTTCTAAAATACCCTAACCCACCCCAAATGGCTGCCTGAACAACCACGTTTTTAATGCACGACGGAAGCTCATTAAAGAGGGGGCATGATGGAGTTCCCTAGGGAGGGAGTTCCACAGAGTGGGGGCCACCACAGAAAAGGCCCTCTCCCTCGTCCCCACCAGTCTAGCTGTCCTGGCTGACGGGACAGAGAGAAGGCTATCCGAGGCTGATCTCGTTAAGCGGCCTGTCTGGTGCTGCTGGAGGCGCTCCTTAAGATAGGCTGGGCCGGAACCATATAGGGTTTTAAAGGTCAAAACCAACACCTTGAATTTGGCCCGGAAAACAACTGGTAACCAGTGCAACTTCTTCAGCACTGGAGTGATGTGATCTCGCCGGCGGCTGCCTTTAATCAGGCAAGCCGCCGCGTTCTGTACCAGCTGCAGTTTCCGAACCATCTTCAAGGGTAACCCCACGTAGAGCACATTACAGTAGTCTAAACGAGAGGAGACCAGGGCATGTACTACCGATGGGAGCAGATGGTCGGGAAGGAAGGGGCGCAGCCGCCGTATCAGATGGAGTTGATACAGCGCTGTCCAGCTCACAGCTGACACCTGAGCCTCCATGGACAGCTGGGAGTCCAAAATGACCCCCAGGCTGTGGACCTGGTCTTTCAAGGGTAGCCGTACCCCATTCAACACCAGGTCAACATCCCCCAGCCTCCTCTTGTCTCCCACCAAAAGTACCTCGGTCTTGTCAGGTTTCAGCTTCAGCCTATTCCTCCCCATCCAGCCACTCACCGTCTCCAGACATTTGGACAGGGATTCTACGGCCAACCTTGGTGAAGATTTAAACGAGAGGTAGAGCTGCGTGTCATCCGCATATTGAATGGGCTCTCCCACACTGGAGGCATTCAAGACGAGGCTGGACAGCCATCTGTCAGGGATGCTCTGACTTGGATTCCTGCATTGAGCAGGGGGTTGGACTCGATGGTCTTATAGGCCCCTTCCAACCCCACTATTCTATGAATCTATGATTCTATGAAATTATGTTGTACCCTGCCAGCCTGGGTAGGGGTAGTGACCCCTGTCTGTGGAATCCCCTTCCCAGGGAGAGCCGCCTGGCATCTTCACTGTTTACATTTAGAAGCCAAATTAAGACCTCCCCCTTCTAGTAGGCATTTAATATTTAATCTGTTGCTTTGATTACTAACTTTACTACTGGCTTTGTAGTTTATTTTTATAGACTTTGAATATTTTAATATTTTGATATTTTCCTTGTTCTATTTATTGTTTTGGTTATTATTTTATTGCTTTTATTTTTTTAAAATGACTGCAAACCATTCTGGGGGTATAGGGGTGGAAAGAAAGCAATTTGGCAGTTCCAATTTGCCTAGAGAGAGAAACCCAAATGTTCCCCCACCCCTCCAGCTGGAAAGAGCAGCCTCAAGTCTCCGATTGCCACCTGAAACAGGAACTCTGTGTTACCATAACAAACAAGATGGCTTTGCTGAAATAATGCATGTTTCCGTCCTTGGGGGAAGCTGAGAGTATGAAATGCTTGCCAGATGTTAATCCCAAACTTGACCATATTTGCACATTGGGACTCGTCGCTCCTCTGTTCTTGAAAAGGGTTTGTTTCTCTCCTTGATGACACTCTTCTTTTTTACATACTGCATTGTCAACTGATCCTTTGAACAGGTATGTATCTCCCCATCAGCAAGATGCCATCCTCATGATAAAAAGTCCACAGGGTATTTGACAGTAGGCAAGGCAGAAGTCACAGATTGTACTTTTTTATTTTGAAAAGGAAAAGAGGAATGACCACAGGCAAGAACTATGCACTTTCTCAGATGGGTACAAACAGTGAGTTTTACGAGTTAACATCATTTTGGTGCCTCCTGTTCTGGTTTTCTGTGGAGAGATGCACAGGCTTGCCCATCGTGTGTGGGAAAAATGCAGGAGTGGCATTACTTAGAAAGACTCACGATGGAGAACTATGAACTGAGGAAGCTGCCTTCTACTGAGTTAGACCCTGAGTCAGTACATAGGTAGCCCAGTAGCGTCAACGCTGACTGCCGCTGCCTCTCCAGGTTTTCAGGCAAGATTCTTCCTGACAAGTCACCTGTGAATTATAACAGGAGCTATTTTGTTGTAAGAATTTCTGTGCTCCTTTTTAACAGGAGGGAGCAATATCAAATAATCCCATCAAACAATTCGTGCCTTAGGTTTCCCAGGTTTGTTTGTTTTCAGCCACAATATGATAAAAGAGGTTCATATGTCAACGTATGGCTGATGTGTGTGGCTAGTGCCAGAGACGGCATGAAGAATGGCCATGTATGGCATTTTTGGCTTTGTAATAATATACCAGTTGTACAGAACTGCTCCATAAGCCAAGATATATGCAGTTGGATTGCGGTCACCACACCTATAGTTCTAAAGCTAAAGTGAATTTTAGGTGATACCAGTGAATATCTTTTTCTTTATTAAAAACAACATCAACCGACCTCTTTTGTTTTACATTCTGCTGAGTCTAATGGCTGATGAATCCAGGAACATGCTAATATTCCACATATGACGCAAGTTGGAGCATAACTGAAGCTTAATTCAGCTCACAGCTGCAACGCCTGCTTGGAGAACATCTGGGAATTGGTGTAGAGATGCTACCGAAATTGTATTTGCAAGGTTCACATTCCAACTACAATTAAGAGAGATAAGAACACTTGGAAAACCAAACCGTCTGCTCTCATGGATTGCCGAGTTGAGCCCACACATGTCAACCTACATGGCAGAAAATCCTGTGGACCCAGGCTTAGACTAGTTGGGTTGGGGTGGGGAGAAATCAGTTCAGTTTGCAGGTTAATGCAAACCTCCCTAATTTCACACTTTCAAACCTGAACTGAAACTCAGTTACCCTTCAAAACTTGCACGTCTCTGAGTTTTTCAATGGAGTTCTCCACGTAAAAAGAAAAAAGAAAAAGCATACCAAATGCCTATTAGGATAAATAACATTAAAAATCCATTATATTCGGAGAAATAGTTTAGAATGTGCTTATTGGGCAAAATTGCCTATAAAAATGCATGCAATAGAAAGAAATGTAGACGTTTGGAAAATGGAGAAAGTGAGATTGATGTATTTGTCCATCCTTAGTTCAGATGGCACATGGACACTTTGTCTTAGGGCTCTTCCCATGCAATTCTGCTTGCTGTTTTGAGTGTGGAAGCAACCTCTGATGAGTGGTTCCACCATTCCCAACTTTGAAGCTGCTGTACCCTGCCCAGCTCCCAAGGTTGGAAGGAAGACTCAGGATTCTTTAGCAGCTGAATGGCCAAAGTACCTGGGCTGTGTTGGCCATACTGGGTCTAACCAGCAAACTCAGTCCCCCCCGCCAGATGTCCTGCACAACACACCCACTGGGGGCGGGGCTCTATGACCTCTTTCTCTGGGGAGGGGCCTTAACTTGGTTGCAGAGCACACATTTCATTTCATTTTTTATTGCAGGAAGTCCCAAGTTTCATTTCCTGCTTTTGACATTTGGAAGTGTCCAAACCAAGGATCTAAAACAGGGGCAGGCAATACATGGCCCGAAGGCTGCCAGTGGCCTCCCCCCACCCCACCCCCCGCCATGGCCTGCTGCTCCTGTCACCAGATGGCAGGCACCAGCAAAAAGCCTGGTGACTTGCCACCACAATTCAGTGGCAAATAGGGAAGTGCAAACCCACTCCTGCCTGGCATCGGTGGGCGCCCCCTGAAGCACTGTCCCCACTCAAGCCCCCCCCGGATCTGCACTTGAGCCCCCATGAGCTCAGCGAGGCACCCACCCTCCCCCTGGGTCCTGTCTGTGAGCACCCGCCAGTTTGCTGAGTTTTGCCTCTAACATTGCATAGATCAAGCTTTCCCAGCCCAAATGTGTGCATATCTAAATGCATCTTTTTAAAAGCATCTTTTTTCATTAACCCCCCCCTCTGCAAAATGGCGGGCACTTGTGGATGGGTCCAGGTGAGTGCAGGGAGCGTCCGGGAGGGCATGAGCAGGGTGACTGAGGCCAGGGTCTTGGAAGGGTGGTCCAGGGGTGGGGGGGTGGGGGCAGAGCCTGACGGACTCCTGAACCCAGTTGGGCATATGCGCCATCCCTAGTGGCAAACTGCTACAGACTCAAAAGCAGTAGAGGCTGCACTGGAGCCAATGGGGAAGTGAATCCATTCTGGATTTCAGTCAGAACCAGCCAGAACTCTAAAGGAGCTATCCAACCCTATCTGAACACTATCCCCCAAACAGTTGCTCAAAAGTGCTAAATTTTGCTTCTTTTTGAGCTGTATGTGGCCCTTTTGAGCTTCCGTAGTGGTTTGCTGCCATAGTTCATGAGCAAACAACCAATTTTTTGCCACCGCAAAGTTCAGCAACATGGCCATGTTGGCTGTGAATTCTGGAAGGTGCAGTCCAACACACCTGGAAGGATGGCTGGAATTAGCCAAACGAGGCCAAATAGATCCAAGATCTCACCCAGTATAAGTAAGGATGTATGAGAAATTTGTTTCGGTTCATTTTTGAGCAGGATGTACTCAGTTTGGACCTTCTGGACTGAACACAGGCTCAGATGCAACTTGCAGTCGAAGTCCGTACATTCCCAAGCTTACAATGTGATTCACGGACCAAAAAATGCATTCGACAGCATGCATAGCTTTGAAAAAATGTGCATAAAACAAATGTGCACTTTTGAAAAATGTGTGCAGATATGCTGTAATCAATAGGAGAGGAACACAAACATTTCAAAGACGTGCACAATCGATGTGCACGTTTGGAAAAGACGCACAAAATTGCGCGTGGCTTTTCACATGAAAAGAGAAAAACCAGCTCGCCATCTCACACAGACTTGAGTCAGAACGAGCTTCGAATTGGAATCTGGAGAGCTTTGGCAAGCTCAAGTTTTGCTGATTCGCACATCCCTACATATAGGGCAGTCTCCACATGGTTTTGCAAGGCTTCCCCCTTCCCCACTTTTCAAGCTGTACCGAGGAAAGCAGTAACACTTCTTTTCCATGTGGATCCTATTTTTCAGGCAAGTAATAATTTGCCAACAACTTTATAATAATAAAGACATAAAGACTGGCAAACTAGCACATGATGTTGTCATTGTGTCCTGGTCCCAGGGCTTGCCAGCTATGAACTGTGGCAATGCCTGTGGTATTTTGGGTGTCCACCAGAGGTCAGCATGCTACGCAGCATTTCAGGTGCAACCAACCAAAGCTGTAGCTCGATGGAAGATTGCTCATAGCATTTTGATAACAGTTTCCTTCACAAGCTGTATTTTTCTTATCCCTCGTGGGCAACAAAAGGTGTGTCACCTTGGTATAGAATTCTGAAGCTGAAGTACAAGATGTAATGTGGTCTTAAAGGCTGGGGTTTCCTTGTAGGGATAGGGAGGAAATGCATCCAGTTTGCATTTAAATACAAACTTAGCTAATTTTGCACTTTCAAAACAATATACCAGGCCAGGATCTGTTCTCGATCATCCCAGAGTGCAGGACACGGAATAATGGGCTCAAGTAACAGGAAGCCAGATTCCAGCTGAACAGCAGGAAAAACCTCCTGACTGTTAGAGCAATACGATAGTGGAACCAATGACCTAGGGAGGCGGTGGGCTCTCCCACACTGGAGGCATTCACGATGAAGCTGGACAGCCATCTGTCAGGGATGCTCTGACTTGGATTTCTGCATTGAGCAGGGGGTTGGACTCGATGGCCTTGTAGGCCCCTTCCAACCCCACTATTCTGTGATTCTGTAATACTCAGATATCCTTCAAAATTTGCACTTCTCCGAATTTGGCGAAAGAGTTCTGCAGTCAAAAATGTATGCAAAGGAATGGCAAATTATTTATTTATTCATTTACAGGATTTATACACAACTCTGCATCAAGCCTGGCAGTCCACCCTGAGGTTCTATGGCCACAGTGCATCCTATACCTTGGGCCCCCCTCCCTTTACCTTTGTTGTTGTCACTATCACCTTGTTGGCTCTGTAGACAGCCATTCGGCAGGAAGGGGCCATGGCTCTTGGGGGGGGGTTCACCCAACTCTCACAAGACCTCACATGGCCACTTCTTTCAGCCATGCAATGAGGCAGGGAGAGGGGAGGTGGCTTCTCCAGAGAACCCTGCCAGCTACTCTCTCACTGCGGCAAATGCCACAGGAAGAGAGTGGCTTGTGGGAATCTCCAGACCACCTGCTAGAGGTGGTGGGGGGCTCTCCTGCCAGGGGTGAGAGTGGCACAATTCATTGCTTCTCCTGCTCCACAACCTGATGAGGCTGGCCCTGCTCTACATTAAATGAGTGGTAAACAATGAAAAGGGGGGAAAGGGTACCCCAAAGCGCACATATTAGTGAGAATAACATTAAAAATGAATTATGTTGAGAAAAGAGCTTGCACAAAACGTGTCTATTAGCCAAAACAGCATACACAAATGCAAGTATTAGGAGAAATGCACACAAAAATACATATGAATTTACTTGCAAACATAAGGGCGGGGGGAAAGCAGTTCTCCATGTTTGGGACAAACCAAACTTATGACTAAAAAAATGAGAAACTGAAATGGACAGATTCACCCCTCGCTATCACATGCTGGCTAGCAATGCAGTTCTGTGTGTGTTTACTTGGAATCCAGTCCCACTGTGTTCAGCGGAGCCTACTTCCTAGTCTGCATTTGTAGGATCAGGAAGTGGGCATGTCTTGAGTATTTGACCCGGGCTGCTTTCAGAAGTGAGCAGGCCTGTTTGAATGTTTGGAAGTAGAGGTGAGGCCAGCAGGGCGCTGGAAGCCTTGGCCTGTAGCACAACTGCTCCAGCAGCACAGTGGAGCAGGGGAAGGCAGCAGCAGCAGAGGCGGCTAGCATTCCTCAGGCCTTGGAGGACTGTCTTTTCTCACTGGGAATGGGATTAGGGACACTTTGGAAGGCTTGACCCCTTTCAGGACAAGTGGCAAGATGCTTCTGCATCCCTACGCAGATGTCCCTGCAAGTTGGGGGTCATACTGTGGACCCACCTTACAGGATCCTGGTGGTGAGGGTGAATGCATATGTGTTTCCAGCAGGATGGTCATGTGTCCTGCTTTATAGAGGACAGTCCTCTATTTGAAGGTCTCCTCTATGTGATGATCTGTCCAGTCCAAGTCTGGTTTAAAGTTAAAAAAAAAAAACATAAAGAGGAAGAGCAGGCTGGGGCCTTGGAGTTGCCCATCCATAGTTAGTACTTGGACAACAGGGATAGAAGCCAGAAGGATGCTTATGCCCCACCAATTTTTGGGCTAGGCAGCGACCCCAGACTTCAGTCCGTTATCCACGAACTGGCCTGACTTGGTCTGTAGTGAGTTGGGCCAGCTGGTGGATGTTCCTTGTCTATTTTGGGGGGAAATTACAGCAGACTTTTGTACAAATTTGCATAATTTGAACACATTGTGCGAAGGACGGCCACAAGGGTCCATCTAGTCCAGCATGCTGTTCACACAGTGGCCGACCACCTGTTGACCAGGAACCCACAAGTAGGACAGGAACGCAACAGCACCCTCCCACCCATGTCCCCCAGGAACTGGTGTACATAGGCACACGGCCTCCAATACTGGAGGTAGCACGTAGCCATCAGACTAGTAGCCATTGATTGATAGCCTTCTCCTCCAGGAATTTGTCCAATCCCCTTTTAAAACTATCCAAAGTGGTGGCCATCACTGCATCTAGTGGAAGTGAGTTCTATAGTTTGACTCTGCACTCTGTGAAGGACTTCCTTTTATCTGTCCTGAATCTCCCACCAATCAACTTTGTGGGATGACCCCATTGGCTCCTAGTATTGTGAGAGAGGGAGAACTGAGCATATGCAAATTGTATGCAAACTGGTGTCCTGGGGCGGTGTGTGTGTGTGTGTGATTCATGTCTCTTTTTTGGTGATGTGTAAGTGGCCGGCCTGGTTTCCATGCCAATTTCCTCCCCTGCAGACAGGAAAAGCAGCACTATCTTTCAATGGCAAGCAACTCTGGGAGAAATGTGAGTGGGAGAAAGAGAAGGAGATGAATGCAGTGACATGAGTAGGAGGAGGGGGGCTAGTGGTGCTTCCAGATGAGGCTTTTATTGTGCAATTGCCCTGCCTAATTTATGGAATTTTACAGTGGATCTATTTGTAACCATCCTGAGTTTTCCTACTGCTTCATCTGTCTTTTTTTCTTACCAGAAAAAGATCTTTTAAGGGGGAAAAGATGGAAGAGGCACACAATACCTTTTGACTTGCAGCGCTTGGAGCCCTCCATCTGGAAGGAACCTGTGTCTGAATTGATCTCCCAGTGGCGTTGCAAGGCACTTAAAAGATTCAGGAGCCAGAAATCTGCATAAAATCTACATATGCTAATTGATATGTGCAAATTTACAAATACTAACTAGGATTTGTAAGACATCATGGGTTTCTGTGAAGGTCTGAGGCCTACAGAGGCAAGGAAAAGAAAAAGCTCAGGCTTATTGGCCTGGGTTTTTCTGATGGGAGGGGGTATCCCTGACTGGAGTACTTTCATTTCCCTGGTTAGGTTTCATTTTCCTGAGTTAGGTTTCATTTCTCCAGGTTTGAAGCAGTATTTTCAGGTTTGAGGGAGGAGGGTATAAAAAGAGAGAGTACGAAAGACCTGACCAGTAAGAGCAGAGCTGGAGAGACCAGCGCCTGAAGAGGGAGCAGGAAGAAGCAACCCAGAGAAGTCTAAGTACAGCTAGGGTAAAGGAACATGTGTTTTGCAACTTTTATTTTCTCTTAATGCCTTTTGTATCCCTCAGCAGTATTATGTAAATACTTTTAGTTGTGATTTACTTGTTTTAGGGCGCAATCCTAGCTAGATAAGCAGCCGCTTCTGACCTCGGAGGTGACCACCTATCCAAAGCAAGGCAGGAGAGGCACGGGGGGAATCGTTCCCCCCGCACCTCTCCTGCCTTGCAATTTTTTGCTAGACAGCCGTTTTTGGCTGTCTAGCAGCAGGGGGGCCGACTGGGAGAGGAAGCTGCCATACAACACATTGGATGTGTTGTACGTGCAGCTCCACTCTCCCCGCCCCAGAACGCCCCCCAGAATGCCTCTTCCAAGCGTGGAGGATGGGGCTTCCCAGCGCTGCCTCTGAGGCAGCGTGGACGAGGGGAGGCAGTCAGTTTTCCAGGAACCGACCTCAGAGCACGGGCTCCAAAGTTGGTTCCCGGAAATGAGCATATCTTATGGCCCTCTAGACAGTGTCTAGCGGCTATAGGATTGCTCCCTTAATTTACCAGTAAACTGTTGTGGTTAACACCCAGGTGTCTGAATTGTCAATCACCCAACGTTTACAGCCTAAACCCCACGTTATCGGGAAGGGGAAGGTAAAAGAAGGAAGGTGGGACTCTTAAGGAGGCAAGAGATCCTTAAAGAGTTGGTCAGGGGGTCCAGGTCATAAAAGGAACCCTGACAGTTCCAAAACCAGAGAATTAATTTCTCATCCAACTCATCTCAAATAAAACAAATTTTAATTTGTCCCCAGATCAAGATCATTCCAAACCAATGGGCAATGTTCCCCCCCCCTTAGCTTAATTGTCATGCTGGGGAAGATTTTTTGGGGGGGTGGAGTTGCAGCATGCGGGAGGGGGAAGTTAACCCTTCCTTCCCCAGTGGCATTCCCCCTTGAAAATTGCCCCCCTGCATGGTAGTTAAGCTGAAAAAAGAAAAACAACACCTTCTAGTGGCACCAAAGGACACTCAGAACTCTCCAGAAGAGATTCTGGTATTGAAGAAATAGATTTGGAGCCAGAGTTGTCATCTTAAGCAGTCCCCTTACCTGGGATGTTGTATCGACAGCGTCTTCCCTTCTCTGAGACATCTGAGTATTGTGATTTAACTGGGCTATTTCTAAGAAGCGATTCCTGCACAATCTCTAGTATGATATTTGCTCATCGAAATCAATTGCAGAAGTAGCAAGAGGATTTAAAAACCCCATCCTTGGTCCCACTTAATAAATAAAATGAAAAGCTTCCCTTTGATATAGATTAGAACTTCAGTCTATTTGGAGCTCTGGTTAATTCTAAAAAGCAGCTGTAGGAAGTCACAGCAGGGTTCTGTAATTGGCTATAGTGAAGCAAAACCCCCAAGATTAATTGAGGATTTTAATTAGACCCTTCACTTCTGCAACTCTGCCATTTGGATTCTGTCTGCATAAACGATAAATGTTTGAGGAATTTTATGTCTTGATAAGGGCTTTATTTCTGACATGACAGATGGAGGCATTGATCAAAGCCACCTGGAAGGCAAAGCAACTTAGTCAAGGAGCCCCCAAATTCCAAAAGCCTGCTGGCTAGTAAGAGCAGATCTTCCCTGTTCCATATGAATGCTCCTGGCTAGTAAGAATCAGTTGCTTATATCTGTGAAGATGCTCAGCAGGGCTTTCTCCTTGGTGGAACCAGCATGCCAGATTTCCTGCCATCCAAGCCCAAGTCTACTGATCGTTCAAGAAGTATGGTAACACTTTGATTTATTTATGTATTACATATATATCAGACTTTTTTTCTTCCTTAAGGAACCCAAGGCAGCGTACATAATCCTTCTCTCCATTTTATTCTCTCAACAACAACCCTGTGAGGTAGGTTGGGCTGAGAGTCTGTGACTGGTCCAAAGTCACCCAGTGAGCTTCCATGGCTGAGTGGGGACTAGAACCCGGATCTCCCAGCTCCCAGTCCAACACTCTTGCCACTACACCACTCTGGCTCTCTCTTTTGGCTTAAGGTGTTTGGTACCGTAATGCCTATGTATTCAATGCGATCTGCAACAGATGGGTTTTGCATTCTTCTAGCTTTTGTGCCTGAATATTTCTACTCAATTTGTGCCCGTTTCTCCTAATACATGTTTTTGGTATGCAATTTTGCCCAATATGCACATGTTTACAAGCAATTGTCCTGATATCGTGCATTTTAAATGTTATTTTCACTAATATACATATTCAGTCCACCTTCTTTATTGGAGAAACTCCATCGCAAAGTTATTATTACTGAATTATGTTTTTATGCCATCCTTCCTCCAAAGATTTCAAAGTAGCTGTGACAGAATCACCTGCTTGTTAGGTTAATCTGTTTTATTGTATTGATATTAATGTATTTAGTTTTGCAGGAAATGTATGTACAGGTGAGAAAGGGTTAACTGTGGGTGGGGCGGGGCTTGTGCATGATTGGCTGTTTTCCCCTCCTTCTACCTGAGGAGAGGTGGGGAGAGAGTGAGGACAGGAGGGTTTGGGCAGTATATGTTGGCTGGTTTTGAGAGTGGGGTGGTGCACCATCTCGGACTCGGATGGGGAGGGAGGATTTAAAGGGGGTAGTGAGGCAAGTTTAGGCTAATCAACAACATCTATGTAAATAATAATAACATCTACAACACTGAAACAACATCTTGTAATTGATAAACTTGAATTCCATTTGATTTGTCTGAATTAAATCCATGAGCCCGCTTGGTCTTCATTTACTCTACCTCATACATGAGCACATAATAGCCAGCAGCACCCACTTCCCACTTGGCACTGACTGTGACTGGGTAAAAGGTTAGCTAAGTCAGTGGGTACAGCTGGATTGGCAGTGACGTTCCACTCCTTAGGCTTATTATGAAAGGATAATAGGGGGAAGCCTGGATAAAAGAAGGGGTAGACATCACAGTAGCGTACATGGTAACCCCCTCCCATTTATTCATCATGACAGCCCTATAAGGTAAGTTTGGCTGAGAAACAGTAACTTATCCATGGTCATAAAGACACAAGAAGAGCTATGTTGGGTCAGAGTAAAGGCCTATCTAGAGAAGGGTGAAACTGAGGGGAGATATGATAGCGTTCTTCAAGTACCTGAAAGGTTGTCACAGAGAGGAAGGCCAGCATCTCTTCTCGATCATCCGAGTGCAGGACACGGAATAATGGGCTCAAGTGACAGGAAGCCAGATTCCAGCTGAACAGCAGGAAAAACTTCCTGACTGTTAGAGCAATACGACAATGGAACCCATGACCTAGGGAGGTGGTGGGCTCTCCCACACTGGAGGCATTCAAGACGAGGCTGGACAGCCATCTGTCGGGGATGCTCTGACCTGGATTGCTGCATTGAGCAGGGGGTTGGACTCGATGGCCTTGTAGGCCCCTTCCAGCCCTACTATTCTATGATTTGATTCTATGATTCTAATTTCATTTCAGTTCATTTCTGATAAGCATTTACCAAAACGTACAAACGTCTTCAAATTCTGGACAAAAAGAACTGGAGGTTATAAATATTCAGATGTGGGAGAAACCGAAACAGACAGATTTGTCTATCCAGGCCCAGGGCCTTGAGTGCTTAGCTCTTAAAAATCTGGGTTTGAATCCCTGTGTAGTCCACCATCTTAGTGCTGATTTAGGGTTGCCACGTCTTTTTTCTGACCATTTCCTCATGTTTAACAGCTACATGGCGAGCAGATACATACATGGTCCTCCCCATGCTGGGAATAGCTGTACCCATCAAAGTTTGCGGGTGCAGATGGGGGAGAATTTCATTTCAGTTCATGTTTGATCAGAATTTACCAAAATTTGCCCAAGTTCTTCATATTTGGGAGAGAAAGACCCTGAGATTTTAACAATCTGAATGCAGGAGAAAGCTAAACTGTTAGAGTTGCCCATGTGATTTATCTAGTCCATCATTCTGTTCCCACAGTGGTCAACCAGGTTCCTGTGGGACACCTACAAGTAGGACATGTGTGCAACAGCACCTTCCCACCCATGTTCCCCAGTCACTGGGATTGAGAGGCCTCCTGCCTCTGATCCTGGAGATAATATATTGCTATCATGACTGGCAGCCACTGATAGCTTCATCAGGGTTGCTGGAAGTCTTCCTGTCTGAGCAAGTTTGGAATCCTGGTCTCCCACTCTAACCACTACATCACGAGTTGGCTCTCTGTTTATTTAATGGGGGAAGAGTTTTATTTTTGCAGATGCAATTCTGCTTGTGTTATTTCCTCCCAGTTTCTAGCGATGGGTGTTGGAGAAATCTGCAATGGAACCAAGTCCTCCCGCACTTGGCGATTGGCCCGCTGCTTACCCAGACCCATCCTCCACTGTGCAGATAGCCATGTTTTTAAAAAACATGGCGATCAGCAGCATGTGCCCATAGACTTATCTGCAAAATAGCACTGTGAATCTTGCGTATAAGTCTATGTGCCAATTCCAGTCTCCCCCTCCCACCCTGGGCCAGCTACGTGGGGGCAGCAGCTTGACAAGAGGAGGAAGCAGGAGGCATTTCCCTCTCTCCTTCCTCGTCCTGTCAAGCTGCTGCCCCCACGTAGCTGGCCCAGGGTGGGAGGGGGAGACTGGAACGATCCACTGTCCTCCTCTCATCCCAGCTATGCGAAGGCAGTGGCTTGACAGGAGAAGGAAGGCAAGAGGGAAATGCTTCTTGCCTTCCTTGTCCCATCAAGGTGCTGGCCTGGGATGGGAGAGGGAGACAGGAGCAATCCTTCCCCCACCCTAATTAAAATTATATTAAAACATTTAGACAGCATTTTAGAACAGCATTTTAGCAGCTTACACCCAGGTTCCAGCTATGTCCCAAAGGCCTGCTGGAACAAGAATGTTTTAGCCTGCCTCCGGAAACACATCAAGGAGGGAGCCATCTTAGCCTCCCTGGGAAGGGCGTTCCACAGCCGTGGGGCAGCCACTGAGAAGGCCCTCTCCCGGGTTCCCACCAAATGTGCCAGTGACAGTGGTGGGACTGAGATAAGGGCCTCCCCAGAAGATCTCAGGACACAGGCAGGTTCATAAAGGAGGATATGGTCTTTCAGATAACCTGGACCGGAGCCATAGAGGGCTTTATAGGTCATAGCCAGCACTTAGAATTGTGCCTGGAAAGACTGGAAGCCAGTGAAGCTGTTTTAACAAGGGAGTTGTATGCTCCCCGTAGCCTATATAAGGCCAGATGGGCTCCTACTGGCTCTTCGGGTCACTTGCTGCTTTTAATCAAGAGGGAGTATTCAGAGAAGCTTATGTTCTTTTATGAGCTTTATCCTCCATTTAGCTATGAGTAGGTACTAGCCATGAGTGGCTATTGCCCTCCTGTCCTGATTGTGGGCTTCTCATTGGGGCACCTGGTTGGCCACTGAGGAATACAGGATGTGAACTAGATAGACCTTTAGTCTGATCCAGCAGGGCTCTTCTAATATTACGATCTTAGCCTGTCATGTCCCCCCCCCCCGCCCGCAAAACCACAGTCCCAGAAAGGTTTATCTTACTTGGGTTGCTAAATGGGTCAGAGATCACAAAGAGAATCCATATTACTTTGGCAGTCCCCACTCGAAAGCTTGGCAAAGCTTGGTCAAAGTCAGAAAAATGGCCACAAACCAGGTCTGGCTGAACCTCAGGGAACAACACCGCACCAAGATGCAACAGTTTGGCATGGGATCCTCTGGATTGTTTGTAATAACTGTGCCGCTCTTCCATCTTTCCTTCAATGGATTTTCTGGGTCAAAAAAGAAGAAGGAGGAAGCAGTGGGGAAACGTGGTGTGTGTGTGTGTGTGTGTGTAACAAAAGGAAGACTTCATTGTTGTGGATCACCTCTCAAATTATTGGAATAAGGCAAGGCAATGACACAATAGCACCTCATCTGGAAGCACCCAAGGTCCTCAGATGTAATCTAACCAAGTTGATTTGCACCATCCAGTGGAGGCTGGTGGCTCTGATATCAGTGGGGTGGTGGTGACTCCGAGTTTTAGTCAGAACTCTAAAGATCTATCCAAGGTGCTGAACCTATTTGGGGGATAGATTTCAGCATCCTGGTGAGCTCCTTTAGAGTTCTGACTGGTTTTGATGGAAACCCAGAGTGGACTCACTGCCCCATGACATCAGAGCCATCAGCCTCCACTGGTAACATCTGAAGCCTCTCTCTAGGCCTGGAGGTGTGCCTGCTTTTCATAAGGTGGGGCCCTCTCTCTGTATGTTGGGCAACCTGAGAGACGCTGGAACAGCCTTCCCCAACCTGCTGGCTGGGGCATGCTGGGACTTCTGGTCCAACCCATCTGGAGGTCACCAGGTTGGGGAAGTAGGGATGGTGTGGGTGCCCCCTTGGATCCAGGAGTCTGGTGGACTCCCCCCCCCCCAGCCATGCCGCTGAGCCATGTCCACTGAGCCCCTGCCCCTGTTGGACACCCCTTCCCCCACACGCTCGCCAAGCCACCTGCACTCCTCACCCAGGACCTGTCCATGAGAATGCGAGTGCCATTTTGCGAAGAAAATGGTGATCGTGAATATGCGCGCATCTAGTTGTATGCAAAATGGCACCTTGAATGGCCCATATACACAAGATCACGTGCGTAAATGGGCCATTCATGCCTGTAATCTTGCGTATATGGGCCATTCACAGCGCCATTCTGCATACAACTAGATGGGCATGTATTCACGATCACCTTTTTGTTGTTGTTCTTTTGCAAAATGGAGCTTGCAGCACTCGCAGATGGGTCCCAGGTGAGTGTGAGTGGCTTGGTGAGTAGTGGGGAGCTTGAGTGCAGGTCCGGGGGTGCACGACTGGGGGCAGGGGCTGGGCAGGCACCTGGAGAACCCCGGGGGGGAGTCCATCCATCCCTATGGGGAAGGCATGCTCTAGAGCAGAGGCCAGATTGCCCCCTGAACCAAGCCCAGCAGGCCAGATGACATCAAGGGGGTGGGGCCCTGCCCTGAAGCCCCACCCATGTCATCACTAGTGCTGCCTTTGCCCACTTTTTCATGCAGAGAAAGGCACAGATCTCCATGTCTCTCTGCATGGAAAATGACTTGGTACATATTGGCATGCAGACCCTGCAAAGTTGCTCACCCCTGGTCTGGACCATGAGAACATGCCACGTTTTTGATACCTGCTGCTTCAAAAGCCAGCTTTCATATTCTCCTACATTCTCTTCCTCTCCATTATTGACCTCAGTGATCAAGAACAGCGTGGACACGACAGTGTGTCTGATTTCAGCTAGCTATTGGCCTTTTATGAGCTTAAGCAGATGTCTTTGGAATGAATTACACTATTTCCTGTACCTTGGCCACAACTACATTCAAGGCGACTTGTTTTAGCCTCGTTTTCACTTTATAATTAAAAAAAATATATCGCTGTGGGATCACCTTGTTCTAAGATGGAGCATTCTATTGCTCCTGCTTCAAGTAGAATGTCTCTCGGACGCTTTATACATATTTAAAGTTGTTAGGCTGCTGTTCAGTGGTGCAAGCTCAAGGCAAACACGTTCTGTCAATGTTGTGAACTGAGGAGAAACTGAAAGCCCTTGCTTCCCTGCTTCCTGGCGTTTACACTGTGTCCAGATGTCAGCAGAGAATGTGAGCCATGTGCCTTTTTATTTATTACTCAAAAGGAAGGAATTTCAGCAGGCATAGCTTTTTTTTTCTCACCTTTCCAGTGCTGTGACATGAGAGACAGCACCTGCAGAAATTCCCTTTCTGCTGCCTCTCTGGAGCAAATGTGGAGTAGATGCACGACTGAATTCAGGAGTGTGCTATTTTAAATGAATATTTTCAGCTGTCAAACCCAAAAGAGTATTTGCTGCCACCAGCCAGGAATTTGCTGCTGCTTTAGGTACAAGGAACAGATTTTCTCTTTGGTGATGAGAGAACCCTGTGTGCTGGGAACAATTCACTTTGTTAAAACATCGAAGCCAATTAATAGTGTTTGGGACCCCCAACAAATTCGTAATGAAGTGATCCTATGTACATCAAGCCTGGGGAATAACTAGCTAGATAATTGGAAGGTTGGAGGAAGAAGTACAGTTGTCACCCTTGTCTTGCAGGACCCCTGAGTAGAGGAGCAGAGATGTTCCTCATGACGGCATGTTCTGGGAGTTTCTGTTCCCTATTTTGGAGTGCCAGGGGTGTAGAGATCTGCAGGGCAGATGTGTAGCTTCTTAGATATTGGAATTTCTCACATGAGATAAGATAAGCTTACAAGAAAGTACTGGAGCCAGAGGAAAGGCTTATACTAGAACCTGAGGTCAGCCCATGAAGCTGATTGGTGGGATGTTCAGGACAGATCAAAGGAAGGACTTCTTCACACAGTGCATAGTCAAACTATGGAAGTCACTACCACAAGATGTAAGGATGGGCAGCTATAAAAGGGGGTTGGACAAATTCATGGTGGATACAGCTATCCTTGGAGATGGGATATACTCTAGCCAATTGGCAATTTCGACGGTGCCCAGAATCTATTACTTACTTGGGAATAATTTCCCTAGAGATATATCTCAAATAATTAGTTTAAATTTAAATAAGTGGATTAATGATATTTTGCAAGATATAGATAGATGGGCATCTTTAAAGTTGAGTTTATGGGGTAAGGTTAATACACTTAAGATGAATACTATACCTCAAATTATTTATGTTATACATGGGATCCCTAGATTTATACCTGGCAAATATTTCCAAAAACTTAATGCTTTGTTTTGTAAATTCTTTTGGGGTTCCTTTCCACCAAGAACATCCTTGAAAAGGATGCAACTTCCAATTAACAAAGGCGGGTTCGGTTTTCTGGATCTAGCTACATACCATTGGGCTTCCTGCTGACCTGTACTAAACTTTGGTCTTTTCCATTCATTTGATTTTCCACCTTGGAATCTTCTCATCTGGAGCCTCTCTCTAAATGGATGGCATTAGGTTCTCTGCATATTAAGGCAGACAGAGCTCCTCCCACAGTCAGAACTGTGTGGCATACGATGTCACATTAATTACAGTTTGGCCCATTTTCCCATGCCAAATTGACTTTATGGGGAAATCCAGATTTAAGAACTGGAAAGAGAATGTTTTTATGGCAGACCCGGACAGATAAAAGAATCTTTACTCTGGATCAATTAGTAGGTGCTGATGATGAGTTTTTGCTATTTACAACTTTGCAAGATAAATTTGGTTTGCCTGCTACAGCGGAATGGCAGTACTTTCAATTGAAAAAGTTGTTAGTCTTTAGATTTGGTCCTGCCACTTTTACTGCTTCAGAGTCTCCTTCATTCATTACTGGAAATACTTATTGAAGCCAACCAGATATATCAACTTACAATTCATGTTTATAAATACTTATTATCAATGAACAAATATGATACATGCGGTTTACAGCAGGAATGGAATAGGGAATTGGAATGTCCTATTTTGTTTAATCAATGGACTGCCATTGTGGCATCTGTATTGGATATCTCTATGGAACTTTGGTTATGTCTTATTCAGCAAAAACTTTTGTTTCAGGTTTAAAATAAAGACTTGTCAAATTCAGCTAATTGTTGGAGGTGTAATGTAGTCAATGCTTCTCTTATTCATATGTTTTGGAAATGCCCAATAGTTGCCTTCTTTTGGGAGGAAGTTATTATATGGATAAATTTTGTATTGGAAAGCTCTTTTATATTTACTGATGTTAAGGTTCTCTTAAATTGCTTGCCTGTTTTTTGGAAAGTGACACATGGTCAGCTTAAATGGATCTTTCACACCATTGTGGTTGCTAAAAGACTAGTGATACTACAATACTGGAAGGATAAAAGCTCACCACCTATAATGCAATGGATTGAAGATGTAACAACGCAAGCAACATCTGAACGAGTGGAATATAGGCACAACTTGCAAATGGACTTATATTTGGATATCTGAACTGCTTTTACTGAAGTTTATGTGTAACCTATTTTTCCTCTTTTTTTTATCCTTAGAATATTGTAATATTTGAAACTGAGGATTTTAGAATATATTTTTAATTTTGGGGTTTTTTAATGTTTTTTGTTTGTTTCTTCATTTAGTTTGGTTAAAATTCACAATAAAAATTGATTTAAAAAAGAAGACGCTTTCCATGGCTCCTAGTCCTGATGGCTCTATGCTGTCTCCAGTACTGGAGGCAGTACACCTATCTACACCAGTTGCTGGGGAACATGGGCAGGAGGATGCTTTTGTACTCCTGCTTGTGGGTTTCCTGTGGGAAACTGGTTGGCTATTGCGTGAACAGAATGCTGGTCTACAGGGACCCGTGGTCTGATCCAGCAGGGCTCTTCTTATGTTCTTAGGGATGAGCAAATCCCCCCTATTTTGTTCCTCCAGTGTTTCTCTGATTTGCTCTGTCCTGTGTTCTGCCCCTCCAGAATTATGGTTTACCTAAGATAATTTTAAAAATGATCTTAGCATTGCATTGGATCATGGCATGCACACTTTGCTGCAGCTTTCAGTTCAAATGCATCTCTCCCCACCCCCATGTTACTGAAAGTACATGTGCATTGGTAAAAAAAGAACAACCTTGTTGTACTGCAGTATGTGTGCATTTTTATCAATGAACTGCGCATGCTCCAATTGCAGATTTTTTTTAAAAAAATGTATGTATGTATGTATGTATGTATGTATTTAGTGCAGGGTTTTACTGACGTGCATATTGAATTTGAATTGATTTGTCACCCTAGAGCAAATAGCTCTTGGGACCAATGTACCTCACATGCGCACTAGGTAAACCACCATGCAAAAAGAATCTGGGTGCAATTGTGCAACACCTTTGTTTTCAGGGGTGTTTCTGAGTGCAGGGAGTGGGATAGCCAGTTCAGATTCTGAAGGAGAACCATCAGACATGGGGGAGGTGTTTTCCCAGGCTAGTCCAGATATGAGTAGGCCTGCTTCTCAGGTCACAAACATCCAGATGGCTGAGCTTGAGGGTCCCTCCTCACCCCCACCCCGCGTGAGAGGCAGCGAACAGGAGGTTGCCCTAATAGATGCCAGGAGCAGGAGCAGAGCAAAGAGAGAGAAGGCAGGGGTGGAACTTAGATGGTCTACCCAATTGGCCTTGCTTGAAAAGCTACACTTAGAGGCCTCACGAGAAGAGAGGGAACTCCCCTCCCCTTAAGTTAGGCCAGCAAGACCACCTCCCTCTTCAAACGGCAGGCAACTCTTGTAAATTCCATTTGGATCCCCTGAAGGCATTCCTTTGTAGACGGAGAGTTCTGTAAGAATTTTAATCTGTATGACCTTGTGAAATAATGGATTAAAAGCTGTAGACTGAAGCCTCTTGTCTGTGTATGTTTGGGCATTGAAGTGAAGTGGAGGCTAGGGGAATCCTGACAATTGTTGTTTTTACAGTTTGATAGCAAAGTGCAGATCCGAGGGAGTAACACCCCCACCACCACCTGAACTAAAGGAATAGAAACCCAGTACAATTTGTTCTCTATTGAAAATTTGGAATTAAAAAAAAAGTAAGAAAGAAGGGGAAGCTGTATCAAAATGTTGCAGTATGGAGTTCAGGATTCAGGATTCCTGCCATTCCATTCCATTTCCCCTCCCTGGTTTTCTTCCCTCCCCCATGAACAGTCAGCATGCCATGAACATGCTCGCTCTCCATTAAGCTGTTTCAGGGGGTCCCCCCCCCTTTAAGGGGATTTTTTTTGGGGGGGGTACTTCTGGAAACCTTGAGGTTCCCTTGAGCCTGCTGCTTACATCCCTGTTGTGAATGGATGGTGCCATATTGGCTACAGAAGTCAACAGCATTCATAACCTGAACATCAGAGATAGAAGGAAGGATGGAACCATGGGGGATTAGACTATAAAGAGCTACTAGTCATGATGGCTATATGTTACTGCCAGTATCAGAGGCAGTATGCCTCTGTATACTAGTCACTGCGGAACATGAGTGCTCACATTTTGCTTGCAGGCTTCCCATTGGGGTATCTGGTTGGCCACGGTGAGAACAGAATGCTGGACTAGATCGACCCTTGGTCTGATCCAGCAGGGCTCTTTTTATGTTATTATGATTCCTAAGGTCTTTGGATTCATGTCAAAAACAAGACCAGATAAGTTGGAACTCCAAAATCTAGGAAGAAATTTGGAAGAGGATAATTTTGGGAAGCATCCTTTGCCACAAGCTACATAACTACAAAATGTGGTTTTGAAATGGAGAGAAGGAAACCTACCTGACAATAAAGGCATTCATTTTCTTAGGAAAGGGGCAGGGGCAGGGTTGATATAGCCATTAAAAGCATAATGCAATTCTCTTCTGATAAAAATGCAAGATTTCTCAGTTCTGTTTTAGTGTGAAAGGATGAATTTGGTTTAAAGGCAACATACCAAATATTGGACATACTGCGAAGCATTTGAATAACCGAATACATTGTGAGTCCTGCCTTCTATTGAAAGGTTGTTAGTTTTGCTTGTTGTTGTTTTGCTAAATTCTGAAGGATGCCACTTGAAGCTGCCTGGGATGCTAGAAGGCTGTGAAATTGATTTAGAATGTATAGCTTCACTAATGGCATTAGTCTGCAGGCATTCAGGGGAAGAATCAGATTACAAAATGGAGAATGAAATGTTATGGAGTTAAAAATTACAGCAGGGAGAAAGTGTAACTGGGGAGTAACTGACGTTGGCCACTGATTATTGATCATGTATTACATAGGAATGATGAAAATGGGAGTGCTAAAACAAAACCAGTGTCCCTTCCCCAAATCTCTCTCACTTCCCTTATGGTTGACAACTGATCATGGGATGATGGTGGTGGTGGAATGTTCAGGCTGGTCCCTCTGCCTTCATCCTCTGATTTCTTCACTTTAAGCTGTTGATGTTTATCTCCCACACCACAAAAATCTTTTGGTTGGCAGTTAATGTCATCTGCAAATCCAGCTGCTGTTCAAGGCACAAGGATGGGGTTTGGTGAAAAAACTGACAACTCTTAACTTTTTTGCTTGAGCTACTTCCATCCTTGCATCTGCTTCTGGTGGTTGCAGAGTTAGTCTTCTGAGATGGCCAGAGGCACACGGTGGCAGACCGGAGGGGGAAACTGGAAGACAGACAGCTCCTCTCTCTCTCTCTCTCTCTCTCTCTCTTTCTCTCTCTCTATCCCCAGTGGTGTAGTGGCAAGAGTGTTGGACTGGGAGCCGGGAGATCCGGGTTCTAGTCCCCACTCAGCCATGGAAGCTCACTGGGTGACTTTGGGCCAGTCACATACTCTCAGCCCAACCTACCTCACAAGGTTGTTGTTGTGAGGATAAAATGGAGAGGAGGAGGATAATGTAAGCCGCCTTGGGTTCCTTGCAAGAGGAAAAAAGGCGGGATATAAATGCAATAATAATGTAGTGCAATTCCCTGTTCCCTCTCAGCTTAGCTGCAATTCTCACAGTAGCTGGGGAGAATGAATTTTCCCAGCAACAATATATTGCTCCCTGTTGCATTGCAAAGTATTTTTGGGGTGTCTTGGTCTTGAATGGGAAATTCAGACCCATTCACTTCACAGAAGACCTGTTCCTGGTGGAGACAGCAAACTGCTAAAAATTGGTGTGGATCAACACAGCTGTTCTGCAATTTTGGACTCTCTTTCTGGGTGTGGCTACTGGGGCCGTCATGATGAGTGCCTGCACTTCACAATTTACCACTGCCCCTCTGCCCACCCCTTCCTCAACCCTGTTTCCCTGTTTTAGCATTTGTGGGAATGTTCTCTTTGTGCTTTCACCACCCTAAGTACTTGTGTTAGGGAATTCAGGCTGAGTTTGGGAATTGGGGGGAAATTGTGCATTGCCCTTGGAAGTGTAGGGCAGGGGAGGGCCAAAAATAAATCTCCAGGGGGTTTGGACTTCAACTCCCAGCATTCCTGACCATTGGCCATGCTGGCTCAGGCTGATGGGGGCTGAAATACAAAACTTCTGGACATCTATCTTCTGCCCACCCTTGGTGGAGAGCATCTGGAGCTTAATGTTAGAGCAGGTGCCGGGAGGTCCCACGTTCAACCTCTCATAGCTCCAGTAGCAGGGCTGGGGGAAAATCCTTCTCTGCATACAGGGCTGGCCCTCCCATAAGACAACATGGCATGGTTCCAGGGCATGGTCTGAAGGCATGTGTAGCAGCCACCTTGCTGAAGCTAAGCAGGTCTGGGTCTGGTCAGTACGTGGAGGGGAGACTGCCTGGGAACCACACGTAGCCACCTTGAGTTCCACGATGGAAGAAAGGTGGGATATAAATGTAACAAATGAAATAAAAATAATAAAGTAAAAATGAAGCGCCTGCTTCAGTCAGGTGGCAGATGCTGAGGGGCGGGGAATGGCAGTGAGGTGTTGGAGGACAGAGCTGTGTGGCGTGCCCTGTCCTGTGCCTGCGAAAACAGGTTGCTGACCTCTGGTGTGACAAAGGACACAGTCCCATTGTCAGTGCTGAAATAAGATTCTGCTGCCAGTCCAGTTAGCTCCCATACATGGAATGGGGGTGGGGGTGGCACCATCTTGTCCTTCACCTCAGGCAGCAAAATCTCTTGGGCTGGCCCTGTCTTCAGGGGACCTTGGAGAGCTGCAGCCTGACAGTACTGAACTAGATGGGCCAACGGTCTGACTTGCTATAAGGCCACTGAAGTGAATGTAGGAAGACAAACAGGCGTGGTGTGCGAAGTGCTGGCCTACCTAGCAGGGGGCAGGCAGCAGCAGCCCTCCAACCATAGCCAAGCTGCTGCTTTGATTTCCCACAATGACTCAGGTCGCCATCACATCAGGGCATTGTGGGGAAATTAAAATGGCGCCTCAACCCAGCCACCTACTGCTGTTCAGACTAGAGCAGTAGAAATAATGCTGCAATGTGCTCCATTTGGAGCAAGGGTGCAGTATAAGAATTCTAAACAGAGCTGTGCACAAATGGCCTCTCCAAATTCTCCAGCCTATTTGTGGACAGAGAAATTAGGGGGACAATTTCACCAGATTTCTCCTAAGGGAGGATAAATTCTCCAACAGTTTCTCCCAGATAGCGCTCACTATTGGCAGGGGTTGTAGCACAGCTTCTTTCTTTTTTCCTCTAAGGATTTTTGGTTTATTGCACTGCTTCTGTAGGTGGCAACAGCATCAACTGTGATGAGGCTTCCACTTTCCTGAGGCAGAATTTTGAATTTCTTTTGGTTGTTGAGCTTGCCTAATCCCTGAGAGGTGGCCGAGGGGGCTGTGTGTGTTTTCTCTCTCCATTATACATCTTTCCCTTGCTCTGCAGCCTCCCAGGCCACCTGCACTTCCTGAACTGAAAAAGCCCCATGCAAGAATTGCCTCCTGATGTCTTCCTCATGAGGGCTTTAACCGAAGTGTGGGAAGCTGAGGAGGCTACAGGCTGCCACAGAGATTACTGCACAGTGACAGACAGGATACTCGTGCACACTCCTCAGTCACCTCACAAGTAAGGTAAGCCCAAGAACCCTGAACCCACCCCATGAGAATTGCTCCGAAATTTCTCCTCCTCTGAATTTCATTTCAAAAGCCGTTTCTTTTCTATCCAATTGAATGAGATGGTCAAAAGAAAACGTGGGAGAAATATTTGGCACGGCAGTAACCCTGAATAAATAAATAAATAGGTGTGTGCGTGTGCGTGTGTGTGTGTGTCTTGGCCAGACATCAGTGGTGGGACCTGCTGTAGGCCCCTGGCAGCTGCACAAGGATGCTGATGCCAGCGCTGGGGCAGATCTGTGAAGGACAAACATTGTTGTTTGCTACCATCTCTGGAGAGCCCTGGAGAGCTCCTCTGACCTGTCATGGCCAGCCTCACCAGGCTAGATGGACCAATGGTGGTCTGATGTGATGCATTTGCCCTGTTGCTTGCGATGACCTCCTTTGCCTGTGAAGCAGTTGGGACTCGCCACAATCTGTCACTCATTAGCAAATGTGAGTAAGTCATCTCTGACATTTGTTTCCAAAGGGAATGGATGCCTCTGCCTGCTGGAAGCCCTTAATTAGTTAAAACACCCTGCTGAGTATTAAGAGAGGGGAGGAAAATCAGTTTCCAAAGGGAGATGAAAAAGTGGCCTTCACCATCAGTTGTGGGGAGTCAGCAGTCCTGTTCTTTCGATATGCTCAAGAGCAGCCTTCCTTGGTCTGGTGCCCTCCAGATGTGTTTGAGTTCAAGACCCCAACCAGCAAGGCCAATGGCCATAATTCCCAGTCTTCCCCAACCTGGTACCCTCCAGATGTGTTGGACTGCAATCTCCCACTGCTAGTGGCCATGTCAGCTGGGGCTGATGGGAGTTTGCAGTCCAGCACATCTGGAGGGCACCAGGTTGGGGAAGGCTGCTTGAGAGGCACGAGGCAAGAATCTTCAGCTAGTCAGATGTTTCATGCTACAATGTGAGATTAGAACACCATTTTCTGGTAGGGTAGTATGGGGGATTTTCTCTCCCAGTGCTGCCACCACCTATGGGGAAACTGCTCCTTCACTGGGCAATCCCTCCTATGGGGTTTCTTATTCTTAGCAAATGCTTATATTTCAGGGCCTAAGGAACTCTCTGCTTTCGAACTGTGGTGCTGGAGAAGACTCTTACGAGTACCCTGGACTGCAAGGAGGTCAAATCAGTCAATCCTAAAGGAAATCAACCCCGACTGCTCATTGGAAGGACAGATACTGAAGCTGAAGCTCAAATATTTTGGCCACCTAATGCGAAGAGAAAACTCCCTGGAAAAGACCCTGATGCTGGGAAAGATTGAAGGCAAAAGGAGAAGGGGACGGCAGAGGATGAGATGGCTAGATAGCATCACCGATGCAATGAATATGAACTTGAGCACACTCCGGGAGAGAGCGGAGGACAGGAAGGCCTGGCGTGCTATGGTCTATGGGGTCACGAAGAGTCGGACACAGCTTAATGACCGAATAACAACAAAGGAACTCTCTGCCACTATAAGTCAGAGTTCCACAACCTGACCCTTTTCCATCGCCACCAATTTTCTGAGATTACTTTAAAACCTCCTAGTAGCCTGGTGTAAGAGGCTTAGGCATAATGGATACCAGCATTAGAGACCAGATGAACTATTAAGCAAGTTAATGTATTAGAGGGATATTTGGTACATAAGGGAATACTAATATTTACTTCGGGGTTTTCAAAAGAATGCTAGCCGACACTTCATAAGGACTCAAGAGACAACGTTGCTGATACAAACCTCTTAATGACTTCTTTTACCTCAGGCCAACTTTCCTAAACCTCCAACTTTCCTAAACCTCCAGTTAGCTCCTGTACATGGAATGGGGGTGGGGGTGGCACCCCAGCCAAATACACTCACAACCAGGTTCAGCTCTTGGGTATAGTCTTCCTCTCACACCAAAGCTCCTCGTGTTGTTTTTCTGGCTGTTTGGAGAGTTTATCGGGTTTTTACTGCCTGCTTGTTCAACCTCAACCATGTTGTTATGGTTATCCCACACAGAAGGTATAGCTTAATATTCAGGCCTTAGCTATTCACTTTCTCTTCAGCTTTCTTGTAGTCCTTCTATAACACCACACAGCCACCAGCAGACCTTCTCCCTCACTAACTACTCACAGATGAACTCAACTTCAAACTGCCAACACCTTGACTGTCATTTCCCAACTGGTCTTTTCCACCTAGCTGGAATCCCCAGCCAATCAGAATTTAATTTACCTGATCCAGGCCCCATCGAACAATATTCAAAGCAATTGACTCCCCCCGCCCCACTTCAGATCATCACTAAACAACTGCTGCACAAGACTTTGACAGTAACAAAGGAAGGCCTCCAGCCTACGCTGATACATTATAGCCTCTCAGAGGCCACACAAAGTAAACATTACAGAACAACAACAGTTATATACATGGCATTTCTTCACAGATAGTATAAGCAAATGTTGGCCAACAACTGCTTGTTTTGGGCCCTACTATTATTAAGCACATTTATATCCCCCCCCCTTTCATCCAAGAAACTCAAGGCAGTGTACATGGTTCTCCTGCATTTTTATCCACAAAACAATCCTGCAAGGTAGGTTTGGCTGAGAAAGAGAGTCTGGACCACGTCAGTTAGTACGTTTCATGGCTCAATGTGGTCTGGAACAGGGAGACCGTTTCTTACTATCCTTGCAGAAGGAACCACTGCAAAACATTGTATATATGTGGCTTACCACATTTTGAAATAAGTGAGGTAATACACATAACCACCTAAAGAGGAGGCCCCTGTAAGATCATTAAGTCCATAGTCTAAAATGACCTAACTACACCATTGTATGCAAATGACATATGGTGTACAGCAGGGGTGGGCAGAAAGTAGATCTCCAGATGTTTTGAACTTCAGCTCCCAGCATTCCTAACCATTGGCCATGCTGGCAGGGACTTCTAGGAGTTAAAGTCCAAAATGTCAGGAGATCTACCTTCTGCCCACCCCTGGTGTAGAGAACATGGATAGAGAGAACTTGTTCTCCCTCTCCCATGATATTAGAACACAGGGTCACCTACTGAAACATACTTGGATGAGAGATTCAGGACAAACAAGGGGAAGTCCCAAGGTAGCTTTTCCACCTAGCTGGTATACCAACTATGCCCTTATCTGGACAGAGATAGCCTCGCTACAGTTACCCATGCTCTGATAACCTCTCGTCTGGATTACTGCAATGCGTTATACATGGGGCTGCCTTTGAAAACAGTCTGGAAACTTCAGCTGCTGGTCCAAAATAGGGCAGCAAGATTGTTAACAGGGACTGGCCAATGAGTTCATATTATGCCAGTACTTTTCCAGCTGCACTGGCTGCCAGTCCATTTCTGGGCCCGATTCAAAGTGCTGGTATTAACATTCAAAGCCCTTAACGGCTTGGGGCCAGGTTATCTGAAGGATCGCCTCCTCCCATATGTGCCTGCCCGGGCCTTAAGATCATCCTCAGCGGCCCTTCTCCGTGAGCCCCTGCCAAAGGAAGTGAGGTGGGTGGCTACTAGGAGGAGGGCTTTTTCTGCTGAGGCACCCCAGCTGTGGAATGAGCTCCCTAGTGAGGTTCGCCTGTAACCTACATTGTATTCCTTTCTGCGCCAGGTGAAGACCTTTTTATTTTCCCAGGCATTTTAGCATTTTAGCTTTCTAGACTTTAGCTTTGCTGTTTTAAATCTGTATTTTAAATTCCTGCATTGCTGCTAGGTTTTATTGTGGTTGTATTGTTATATTGTGGTTTTAATGTTCTATATATTTTAAATTGTTTTATTGTGTGCTGTTTGGTTTTAATTTTTGTGAACTGCCCAGAGAGCTTTGGCTATTGGGCAGTGAAGAAATTAAATAAATAAATAAATAAATAAATAAATAAATAGCTTTTCCCAACCTGGTGCCCTCCAGACGTTTTGGACTTCAACTCCCATCAGCTTCAGCCAGCAAGCCCAAAGAAAAAGAATGCAGGCAGATGGAATCCAAAACCTCTGGTGAGCGCACCAGATCGGGGAAGGCTGTCCAAGTGTGTGGTCCAAAGGCACATCAGGCCACCACCTTGTTGAAGCTAAGCAGGCTTTAGCTGGGCCAATGCCTGAATGGGAGACTTCCTGGGAACCACATGCCCAGTGCCATAGTTTCCATGATGCAAGAAAGGTGGGATATCAGTGGAAGAATGGGTTATTAGTGAATGGAATCTGCTGGTGCAAGATGCAGCAATGGCTATTGGCTTACACGGTTTGAACAGGGGGTTAGATAAATTCATGAAGGGTCAGGCTATCAACTGCTATTAACCATGACTGCTAAGTGTGGTGCTTCAATCTTCAGCAGCAGCCAGTGGAGGCTGGTGGTTCCTATGTCAGTGGGGGGGGGGCAGTGAATCCGCTCGGTTTCAGTCAGAACCAGCCAGAACTCTAAAGGAGCTATCCAAAATACTGAATCCTACCCCCCCCACATGGGTTCAGTGCTTTGGATAGCTCCTTTAGAGTTCTGGCTGGTTCTGACTGAAACCCAGAGTGGATTCTCTGCCCCCACCCAACGGAGGACCCACCCACCAGCCTTCACTGGTGGAAGTATATTTCTGTATACCAGCCACTGAATAGCAGGAGGGATGTTGTTTCCACACCCTACTTGTGGGCCTCTGGGTGGCATCTGGCTGGCCACTGTTGGAACAGAAAGCTGGACTACTAGACACATCTTCGGCCTGGCCCACCTGGGCTTCTTATGTTCATATGTCAAGATGCAAAAAGGCAGTTTGGAGTAAGAGTCCTATAGGTAAAACGTGCCCTAGGGCAGGATGGCAAAACATGTACCCCACTGGGTTGAACACAGTGTTTGGCAGTCCACCAGGGGCTTTATATAAATTCCCAGCCTTGTTTCCTGAGCTGTGTGTGTGTGTGTGTGTGTGTGTGCATGTGTGTGCGCATGCACGCACATGCTCCCTCATGGGTATTAATGCGTATCAGGTCACAGTATATAGCTGAGTTGAGCTTGGTGGTGCAGAAGTTGCACAGGGCTGATTTAGAGCACGGATGGCCAACAGGAGACCCATGTGCTGAAGCAAACTGTTGCACAACTTTTGCCAATTGACAGAACTGAAGAATTTGAACCCTTGCTGCCTTGACTTCCAAATATGTTCGGATTTTGCTTCCGAAACACGAGTAATTCTATTCAACCAATCTTCTTACCTGTCCATGAATTTTAAAGCAGTGGTGATAAATATAAAATTAGTAAGTTATTACTAATACATATTAAAATTGATCATTGAATTATTATTATTCAATTGTTCAATTTTAATAGAAATTATTATTAAGCGGGCATTCTCCAGCCAAGTGAAAATGTGTCTTCTAAATCGCACTGCTATGTAAATGGCACTTCATTCAGTCAAGAGCAATGGGTCTTTAAACAGGTGGAGTGGGGCTGTGCATGCCCAATATTTTTTAAAATCCCTTAACACAAGAGCATCTATTACTGAATAATACCAATATTTGTATAGTCCGGCTAAGTGTTCAAAACCAGTGGAGGCTGGTGGCTCTGATATTGGTGGGGCTGTAATTTCAGTCAGAACCAGCCAGAACTCTAAAGGAGCTATCCAAGGTGCTGAACCCTATCCTCAAAATAGGTTCTGTGCCTTGAATTACTGGCAGTAAGCATTTTAAGCTGAAACAGTCTGTTGTTGTTGTTGTTGTTGTATTTTTGACCCCACCCCTGTTGCCTTTGACTCTACGCACCACTGAAATTTGGCCCTTGGCTGAAAAAGGCTCCCAAAGGTTCCTTACAACTACCCTATAAACTGGGAAGTCAGTGTTATTATCCGCATATTGCAGATGGGGGGACAGGTTGAGAGAGAGAGAGCAGCTTGATTAAGACCACCGCCTAGGTGGTTCAAGGCAGAGGCAACATTTGAATCGCGGACTTCATGATTCATAGCTCTGTCTCTTTACAGTGCAATTCTATATACATGTCTACTCAGACTTAAGCCCCAATGTGTTCAGTGGTACTTACTTCTAGGTAAGTGTGTGTACGATTGCAGCCATAGCCACCACGTTACACTCGCTCTCTCTAGCAATGCTAACAAAAGAAACCAAACGCGGAGGAGAAAGCACTTCTTTCCTTGATCGCACTTCCATCTTTCTTCTCTCTCTCTACTGGCCACCTTTGGGCAATCGTATCTCAGCTTAATAAGCCAAGGTATGAACGTGTTTCACAATGCTGCATGTTTTCTGCTGGTTCTCTCATCCCTTTGTGTGAGCTGGAAACAAGCCAGGAAGTCTTCAGTAAGCTACCATTTGCTGTTACGGTCGAACTGGTGGGGAACTATGCTTAGCAACTTCTGAACAAGCTAGGATATAAAGCCATGGTTTAATGTTGGCTTCATATCCTGGCTGAGGATTATTGGGAAATTGGCTCCGGTGATTTTTAGAATGGATTTCCCCATCTGCACCTCCCAGAATCAAATGCAGAAATGAACACAATTTTCAGCTGGGCTTGCAATGCATCCAGTGTGAAAGAAAAAAAAAATAAATGTGTTTGGCAACATGTGCACATTTGAAAAATGCACAAAAAACACTGTGTGCATTTCTGAAAAGCCCACAGACTCACTTTAGTCAATGAGGGCATGCATCCATTTGAAAACTGCTCACAGAAGTACATGCAGATTCTCCCCCCATAACCCCCCCCCTCCCGAATCAGCACAGAGCAGAACAGACTTCAAAGTGGGAAACGGAGGAAGTCTGCGGACATGGGCTTGACAGATCCACCCATCTCTAATTCTGGTTTGTTCAGAAGCCATTATCCATAGTTTCTGGCTCAGATATACAGGGAAACTATAGTTCACTAAAGACTTCTTGGCTTGTTTGAAGTTTTGTGTGAATGGAGGAGTGAAGGGGAGCAAGTGTGTGTAGGGTTGCAAGGCGAGGTATGATCATCCAACCATGGCCATAGTCACCCCGGTATATATTTTAGATTAAGGAGCCACAAGACTTTGTTTTGTTTTAAAAGACTAGCAGGTTTATTGTGGCACAAGTTTTTATGGGTGGGAGCATTCTCTAGAAATGTGTTAGTCTTTAAAGAGCGACAGCAGACCTTTTGCACTGTTTGCTGTTAATCTCCTTGGGGCAGGTTCTGACCCTTTCTTGTTCTTCAGTAATGTGTTATGTACTTTGATGGAGTAATAATAATAAAAATTATTATGGTCATTATGATTTATTTGAAAATCCACATTAGTGTAATACTTTTATTAGGCCAACCAAAAAAACATTTTTTTTTAAGTGCAAGCTTTTGAGATCTCCAGATCTCTTCATCAGTTGTGTGGACAGGGCCGGGGCTGGGGGGGAGGGGGGGCTTACTTTTTGCAACATCTTGGTTGACAGAGAGATCCGGAGTTCTCGAAACCTTGCATATTTTGGGCTGGCCTAAGAAAAGTATCACACGTCCCTGGAGTTTAGAATTTTGCTTACGGCTGATACGGCCACCTTTCCTCTTTTGAGTGACCATGATTTATTGAACTCTGAGAAAGTGGAATTCCTTATTTCCCTGTTCCCTCCACATTCCTTTCCCTCCTCCCCCTCATTATTATTTTTATTATTATTTTAAGCAAGGCGCTTACATTGTAAGCTTCTTGTTTAAATTGCTTCTCGTTTTAATTTTTGATCTCTACGCAGCCAGGAGAAACCTTCATGGGCTTAAGGATATTTTGGCAACAACAACAACAGCGTTATTGCTCTTATTTTCTGCAAGTTTGAGGCGAGCTGGGAGAAATGCGCTTGAGAGTTCTCCCCCCCCCTTCCCAAATCTCCGCCTTGCTGCCCTCATCTCATCCTCAGGGAGGGATGTGTGTGTGTGTGGGGGGGCCCCGCTGGCTGCCCCCCCGCCCCGCCCCTCGGCGCTCCGCCAGAGAGTGTGCAAGGGTGGGGTTTCGCCTGGGCGAGCCGGAGGGGGCCGCTGCCGCGGGTGTGCGCGCGCGGGGCGGGGCGGGGCGGGGGGGCGCCGTCGCCCGCGGTGGGAGGGAATACCCCCGGCTCCAGCATGAAGGCGCCCGTAAAAGATGTGTGAGCAGGCAGCGCGCTACTGCCGGGAGAGCGTCCACAGGCTGCTCCGCAAGCAGCAGCAGCAGCCGCCGCAGATCGCCGGGTTGGACGGGCTGCTCCGCTGGATCGTCACCAAGATGAGCGACCAGAGCGCGCTGCCCGACCGCGAGCTGGAGGACCAGGCGGCCGCCGCCTTCGCCCCGGAGCAGCGGAAGGGCGCCTCGGTCATCCTGGACGTGAGTGGCCCTCTGCCCGGCGGGCTGCGCGGAGAGAGGCGCCCCGCCTCGCGCGCGGCGGGCCGGGCTCCTTCCCGAGCGGCGGCGGGCTCCCTCCGCAGCCAGCCCGCGCTCCGGGGAGCTGTCCGAGGTGCTGACCCCGGCCCCCGGATAGGCGCCGCGCCCGGGCAGCTCCTTCGGACCCCGGCTGGCCCCGCGAGCGCGCTCCCAGCCCCGCGGACATCCGCGCCACCAGCCTCCCCTGGGTCGCTCGCTCGCTCTCTCTGTGTCACTGATGCCAAGCGACTCGCCTCCGTCCCCAGGAAAGTGGCCGGCCGGCTGGCCGGCCGTCTCTCCAGCCCCCCTCCCAGGCAAAAGACCCCCCCCCCAAACACACACCCGCTTCGCCGCTCTTGCCTGGCTTGCCCCTCGAGCCTCCCTGGACGGACGCAGCCTACCTCTGGAAAAGCCCAGCACTGGCGGCGAACCGCTTTGTGGAGTTTCCTCCCAGAGAGCCGCCTGCCTGGGCGGCAGAAGCCGCAAGCGGCGGGGCTCTTCCACTGACCCACCAGCGGGGCTTGCCTGGGGTGAATTAAAATGGACTTGGGGGGTGGGCGGCTGCGGAAGAAAGCTGCTTCTCCCTTAGGAAGTGGGTGGCAGGAGGCGGGGTTGGGATTGGCCTCTTCTCAGAGCCGTGGCTTCCGCATGGGATAGGGGAAGTCGTTCACATGCCCTCTGGGTCCGTGCCGAGTGCCTTTCCTGCACCACTGAATGACTGCCTGCCTGAGCAGGGGCTTGTGAGAAAGGTTGCCAACTTTTACAATATATCTAGCTCTAGCTATATATGGCAGGGCGCCCGTGCTTTCAAAAGCTGCCTTACACAGGCGGAGACTTTGCAAGTGGCAGTCACCCACATCGCTTTCATTTTTGGACAGGGCTGCGGAGGGGGCGGCGCGGGGAAGAAGCCTCGGCTGGCTGCTAAGCCCTCGCCTCCAGGCAGCTTTTTAAAAGCACAAGACTTTTGCCTGGTGTGTGTGCGTGTGTGTGTGTGTTGGGGGGTGGGATGTTGGCAACCCTAGAGGAGGGGTTTTCTGGTTGGAGGGGGGAAATCTGTTCTAGATATAGAGCGCCAGCGGTACATAAATATTGTAAATATATAAAAATAAAAATGGCAAACCAATGCCCTTAAGACAGGCATGAGTTCCAGAATCTCTTCGCAGATAGCCAGGGTTGGGACCCCCACTGCTACGACCCATTAAGAGTAGGGTTGGTGGTTTGTCTCTACCTTGGTTTGTTTCTTCCCAAAAGTGATGCTCTTATTAATGGACTGTAGCCAATGTTAGTCTAATGCAGCCTTCCCCAGCTAGGGCAGGCTGGGGTTGCTGGGAACTGTAGTCCAAAACATCTGGATGGCACTAGGTGGGGAAAAGCTGGTCTAACTTAAGTCCCATTCATTTCAATGGGTCTACTCTAAGTAGAACTAACATTAGATACAACTCAAATAGCAGGAGAAAGGGAAGGCAGTCCATTCCAGTCAACACCCAGAACAAATCCTTCACTCTCACAAACCAGGTCCATACTGGCATTGCAGTTGCATTAGATTTGTCAGTTTGTATGAGAAATTCACAAGAAAGTTGCAAGAAAGACCCCTGCTTTGGGAGGTTTATGGTTATCAACCCCACCACCATCCATGTCATCATAACACCTCCCATTTATGTAGGTCTTTCAAAAAGTGTCCAAAGCACTTTCCCCCAGACTTACAACAAACCTGTGAGATAGTTCACTTTCATTATCCCTACATTAGGGCACACTTTGTCAAATTTGGAAGGATCTTGAATTCTGTTGGAATGAAACAACATTGCAATGAGAACAGGGACATGAAAGTAAAACATTTGTTGAGGCTGTATGATTACCCCGATCCAGGAAATAACAAGCCTATACCTCCCTAGGTGAATTCATATCCAAATACCATTAAAGAGGTAATCATACTTCAGTGGAAGCGAGGATAAAAATATAGAAGTCTGTGTGTAGTTTTGTCATCTAGCATAACAATGTGCTAGTTTATCTTTCAGTAGAGGAGCAGTTTCCCCCATTGCATTTAATTTAGAAAGGGATGTGTTGGTTACGAAATATTTGATACCTTGCTGAAACTTACATAAATATGCAGTAGCATGTTTTATTGGTGGAACGGCTCTGGGTATTATTGGAAACCAATCCTTTTCCAGATGGGAAGTTCTGTTTGGAGCTTGACAACAACTGATTTTCTGCTTTTAAAATCTAAACACAACATGCAGAGCAGATATTGATTGATAGCAATTAATTAACAGGTGATGGTTAAGAGCAGTTTCTCATTTTGCTGAGCAAAGAAGTTCAGTTCTCGTTTTAAAATTCTGAAACAAAATTTGTTCTCCATCCCAATAATCTCTCTCTAGAATCAATGCATGAAACTAAGCAGTTCAGTCTTAAAAAATGGTTGACTAATGAAACGGGGGGGGGGGGGGATGGACAAGAGTTTATATCTTCCCTGACACTTTCTGAAAATGATGGCCCCACATCAGATTAATGGTATTTGTCCACCACCACCACCCCCATTTGTCCACCCCTTCACACATACACATGCATGGTACACCACACTGCATTGATGAAAACAAGAATCCGTGTTGTGTTGTTAAATGCTAGCATGCACAATTTTTCACTGGTTCTATATTTATCCAAGTGTTATTTTTTTTAGGCAGCTAACTCTGTGCCTATTTCAAAGAAACATTGCAACTTTTAAATCAAACCCCTCTAAAAGACTCTCAATAAGAATCTGTAGGAGTTCTCTCGACTTTGGCTAATGGTACTCATTGAAGTAAGTGCGTGTCTGTGCATGTTCCTGTAAATTCAAGGTTCTGAATAGTTGGTCCAGAATTAGCCAGAGTAGCTGGGCTCGGAACTAGACAAAGACAGATTGATGCTTAGATTAGGCAATTCCTTGAAGCATATGTCACAGCATACTGGTGAGACTACTGAGAACCACCACAGTGTGCATTGTGGAAAAATGAATGAATTAAATAATAGGTCTCCCATGAGGCGCATGTCTCCTTCTGATCAGCCTTTGATGGAGGCAAATAATTCTGCTGGCTAGCTCACTGCACTGGGAGCGACTGAATAATCCAAAGATGTGACCCAATGCAGTGATGCACCCAAATGAATTGAGGAGGCTTCCTGCTGCATCTCTAGGGCATCAGAAGCACCTTAAGCTGAGTCAGACTGTGGGTCCATCTAGCCCAGTATTGTCAACACTGACTGGCAGCACTGGCTCCCCAGGGCTTCAGGCAGAAGATTTTCCAGTCCTACCTGGAAATGCCAGGAATTGAACCTGGGACCACCTACATGCACATCCATTCTTCCTTGCAGTCTTGTCAGGCATAAGAGTACATTGTGTTTCCAACATCCAATAATAATAATAATAATAATAATAATAATAATAATATAGGGCATCTCAGGTATTCAGAAGTTTGGAAAGCACTGATTTAGAGAAGTATGAATTGATAAAATCCGCGCCATCTGTGTTTCACAGATTGTCAGGCGCCTTTTGTTCTGGTGTCCGTTCACAGGCAGATGTGGATTTTTTTAGTTATGCTGAAAAATACAGAAATAATTCCATAAGAGGGTTTGCAACAATTGATTGATTGATTGCATTTATATCCCACCTTTTTCCTCCTGCAAGGAACCCAAGGTGGCTTACATTATCCTCCTCCTCTCCATTTTATCCTCACAACAGCAACCCTGTGAGGTAGGTTGGGCTGAGAGTCTGTGACTGGCCCAAGCCACCCAATGAGCTTCCATGGCCGAGCACGAACCCAGAACTCCCTGCTCCCAGTCCAGCACTCTAATCACTACGCCACACTGGATCTACATAGTTTACATAATTTACATTAGTATGTAGCATTTACTGCATTGTCTCCCATTCCATTCAACTTTTCCCCACAGATATTTACCAGTCTCAGCAGAAACATGTGTATTTTCCTATGAATAAATATGCATAAATTTCAGGAAAGTTAAAAAAAAATCCAAAAGTTCATGAATGCTGCGTGGCCTGAGGGGTCCCTCCGCAGCAGATTACACAGGTTGGATTCTTAGAAATTCGAGCTCATTTTAGTCCATCTCAAATTTCTCCAGCATCCACTTAGATGGAGCAATGGCTTGCATAAAAACCACAGTGAAAAAAATAACAATTTAACATCACATTCCTGTTTGAAGAGCTTGACTTTCTAATTTTCCCTCTACAAGAGCTTTCCAGCACAATCCTGTACACAACTACTCAGAGGTGAATCCCACTGAGTTCAACTGGGCTTACTTCCAGGTAAGTAGTATAAGAAGACAGCCTGGATCATTTTAGAGAGAAGATTGGTTATGATATAATGCCAGCTGGAACTGAGAGTTAGCAAGTGTGAATGTAAACTCCCTTAACGTTTGCTAATATACATGCCTCCTTAATAGCAGAATCCCTTCTCTGCTGTTCTTGGTGGGTGAATTGTGCTAGCTCAAATAATAATTCTGGCATCCATCAAACAGCCCCTCTCACACATTCACCTGTACTTCATTAGGTCTAATAAGCTAATAGACGTATGCTTATATCTTCTCCAAGTTGCTTGGAATGAGAAACTGGTAGCACAAAATGAATGAACGTGGCTCTAAATAAGAAGTGTGGAACCTCTTTCAAGGGCTGATTCCCATTTCTGACTAGTTCTCTGGGGCAGCACTTCAGAGGTGCATGGGGCCAAATGCAGAAGGGGTGGGGCCCAAAATACCAGCCAGTTTTTAGCTTCAAGTTCTTACTGCCAGGAGCTAAGCTTTAGGAGAGGCATCCCCATTGTAGAATGGGGAAAAACTTGCACAAATGCCAGGAAACTACCACATAACAAGTAGTTGGGAGAAAAGGGGTGGGGCCAGGGAAATGGGGCATGGCCATCTGATTCAAAATGGGGTAGAAGATTCTTTTTCTTTGTTTGTTTAAGGCCAGGTGCCATTTATTTATTTCGATCCTAACTTTCTTAATGATGATAAGAAGTGAGGCAACAAAATGTTGCAGTGCAGAGTGCTCCTGATGAGGATTCCATCCCTACCCTTCTCCAGGATACTCCATTCCACCCCCTCTCCTCAAGTAGGGATCCCCAACCTTTTTGGATCAGTGAGCACATTTGGAATTTTGAGAGTCATGGGCACTCTCACAAAATGGCTGCCATGGTAGGCATGGCCAGTCACAAGATACCAATTTCCAAGAAGGGTACAAGAGAGGAAACTTGCTCAAAAACTGAAGTACAAGGCAGAGGTGGGGTCTGAGCACCAAAACACAAAACCACTCTATTGAACCCACTGTTTTCTGCTCCAACCCCCATCTCCCTGAAAGCAAAGTGATGAGCCTGAGAGACAAGTAACTTGACTAAGAATGCCATGTGGATTCCAGAGGCATTCTGCGAAATACAAATGGTGCTGGGAGACAGGCACTTTGCTATGCAGCATGTCAGCCTCCCAATTTATTTTATATATAATCTTTAAAATATAATGAAAATTAAGAGGATCAGGCAGCCTGACGGGTTCCAAGAGAGGTGCCCACAGACACAGTAATGGCTACCACATTGGAAGCCTTATCCCCAAACACCCAGCATTTCAGTTCTCATTGGGCTGTGTGTCCCCCCCCCCCACACACACACTTTAGGTTTCTTTCTTCAAACCATTTTTGTACTTCTGCAAATGTGAAGGTCCCCAAGCCTGCTAATTCCTCCCTTTTGTGCAGAGGTGGTACAGTGTTGGCTACATTGAGATCCGTGCTATGAGGATGAGTTTGCCGTTAATATATTCAAGCAGGACCTGCAACAAAAGGTTGCAGCGTGGAATGCTTCTATTCAGGGTTCAAGCTGTGCCATGCCCTCCCCCCTCCCTCCTCCCTCCCAGTTTTCCTACCTGCCTACAACAGTCAGTCAGCATGCTGTGCCCACTGAGTCTTCACTGGGTTTAGGGTGGCCACTTACACATCAGTGCCAAAGAGGACAAAGGAGACACAGATCTACATAGAATGTGCATGTGCTAATGTATATATGTGCAGAAGTAAATTTTGAAATCACGACTATAATTTCATGAAAATAGAATACATCCCACCCTAGTGGGGAAAACTGTGACAAGGTGACCTGTATGCATTCTCAGTGCCAAATCCAGGTTTTGAGGGTCCTTGGGGAAGACCCCCAGAATGGGCCTCCTCCCTCAGTGAGTCTGCCTTCTCACTGCCATTTTCACCATCTGCTATTGCTCCTCATCCTTCTTCTCATCATTGCTTCCACTTGCCTGCTTGATAGTCAGAGAGCCAGGGAGCAAGTAGGCCATGGCATCTCCTGCTCCTCCTTCTCCCCACCACTGTTGTCTGGGCCAGAGTGAGAGGTTGCATTGGTGAAGAGGAAGAGAAATCCAGGGAGCTCTTGCAGTGGGCCCCTGCTCAGGTGTGGGCCCTTGACAGGAAACTAGCCATGCCTGCCACTGGTGCCAGCCTTGTCCAGGTGCTAACTGTTGATGGACAAGTGCAAGGCCCATGATTTCCCTTCTACTGATTGTTGATCTTGAAGCCAAACTTGGACTGGACAACCCTTCAAAGAGAGGACACCTTCCTCTCAACACCCTTCAAAGAGAAGGCTGTCCTCTGTAAAGTAGGACACATGGCCACCCTAAGTCACAGGAAGCAGTAAGGGGAGGAGGGAGTCCGTGTGCTGTGTGCATCCATGGCCAGTTCATGATCCTCTAGTCCAAAAACCATGGTTGGGAGGAATATCCAAAACTGAGCCACAATGGTTTACCTTGGGGGATGTGCAGGAAGTCTACACTGGATCAGGAAAGCTGTTGCTGAAAGAAAGAAAAAACCCTGAGCTAGAATGAGAGTAAGATGGTTTTAGCTAAGTTGCTGATGTAGGGGGGTTGGTGGGGGGTCAAAAATATACTAAATAAAATCCAAAATTATCCTAAGGAAATAAAAACCCTACAATACAACAGCAATAATAAAAGTAGTTTGAAAGTCCAACCAATGAAAAACTGGCAGCAGCTCCAAAGAATTATTATTATTATTAACACTAAATAATTGATAATAATAATAAATTAATAATTAACTATTATTATTAAATAATTGATGATAATAGCAAATTATTATTATTATCATTATCATTATTTAAAAATGTTAGCAGTGTTTAAAATCCTGGGGAAATTATTTGTTTGTCTGTTTGTTCTTATTCATTTCATTTCTATACTGCCCAATAGCTGAAGCTCTCTGAAGCAGTTCATAAAAATTAAAACCACAAAGCGCAGAATGGAACAATATAAAATAGGAAAGCTTAAAACCACAGAATAACAGTATGACCAGAATAAAAGCTAGCGGCAATGCAGAGATTTAAAATGTAGGTTTGAAGCACTGGAGCTGAAGGACTAGGAAGCAAAAATGCCAAAATACTGGGAGAATAAAAAGGATTCACCTGGTGCCAGAAGGACCACTAGAAGAATTGGGATCCCTGCCTGGTGCCAAAAGTAGAGCAAGGTGGGCACTGACTGAGCCTGCCAGGGGAGAACATGTCGAGGCCCTCTCCCTGGTTGCTCCCCACCTTCCTCCTGGAGGGTGCCCATACAAGCCGCTTCTTTAATGGTAGGAATAGAGCAGGAGGCAGCCTGTGGATTATGTGGGGCCCCCTTGGCCTTCTTTGCAGCCCTCACCATCGCCCACACTGCCATGCTGTCAAATTTGCCAGTGAAATTCCACTCTGTGGTGGCGAAAACATGGGAACAGGGCAATTTAAAGAGAAATCACCACTTTTTCCGCTGCCGCTACACTGGCAAATTCCTGCGAGGTGGTGGGGTCGATTTCTGTGGTGGGTGGGGAGGTTGGTTCTGGGGGTGGGGAATCGGCCCCAGGCCAGTTTGCCCACCCTTGGACTAGGTGCTTGAAACTGATGAAGAAAACAAGCAGAAAGCAGCCAGTGAGGGACCTTATGGAGCACCCACACCACCAGATGCCATTCCGTGAGAAGGAGGGACACACCACCCTTCCAATGGAGGTCGGAGTCTCCGATATCAGTGGGGCTATGCATCCACTCTGGGTTTCAGTCAGGACCAGCCAGAACTCTACAGCACCTATCCAAGGCACTGAGCCCATGGGAGGGGGGATAGGGTTCAGCACCTTGGATAGCCCTTTTAGAGTTGTGGCTGGTTCTGACTGAAACCCAGAATGGACTCACAGCCCCCCCAAAATGGCAGCCACCAGCCTCCACTGCACCCTTCTTCTTCTTCTTCTTCCTCTTCCTCTTCCTCTTCCTCCTCCCAGCACTTCTTTGTGCTGATCATTCTAGGTGCTCCTTCTGGGTGGCCGTGTGACCTACTCTACAGAGGACAGACCTCTATTTGACAGCATCCTCTATTTCCAGTCCACGTCTGTTTTAAATAGCACAAACCGGAAGAAGGGAATGCTTGGGGCCTTGCAGTTGCCCATCCACAGTGAGCACCCAGACAGAGCCTGGGCAGACTCACAGCCACTGGACACCTCGTCACAGCCTTCCTCACTGTGGTGAGTTGTATTGACTTCCTATTTAAATCAGAGGTGGGCACTTGTTTGACTGCAACTCCCATCAGCCCTAGGCAGCATAGCCAATGGTGAAGGGTGATGGGAGTTGTAGCATGACAGAACCTGGAGGGCCACAAGTTGCCCACCCCTTATTTAAATCATAGTCATTGTTTCCAAATTTGCACCTATACATATAAACGACTATATAAACGACTATGTTTGAGGATGCATTTCCTCTCTTTTTTGTCAATGCTGAAGTGGCCACCTTATGTGCTGTTCACAAATGGCTTGGGATTCCCATTTCTTTTTCTTTACAAAAATCTACCACAGGGGAGCCTGGTCTGGATCAGGACCATGGCACGGGGGAGGAGAGAGGAACCTCTCCCCCATGCCGTTTTCCTGATTGAAATTGCCTCTCCAGAAGCTGTTGTTTGCTATGAGAGAAGGGTGTGAGGAAAAGTGAATCCCTCTTCCCTTGTGTCACATTCCCAGTCCAGATCAGCTGCTGTGCTTTTTGTAGAGAAAAATTAATCAATCCCATGAACAGGGTTCAAGCATACACTTTGGTTATTTGCGGGGCTTCTTCAAGAGCAGACTCACAAGTAGCTCCAGGCTGAAATGGCTTCTCATGTCATTCTCAGGAACTTTCTGGGTGGAGACAAAGTTTTCTTTGGAGAACTGAAGTTAGAAAGCAGATCATTGCTCAGGATGTATTTGCTAATTCCACTTTTGCCCTTGGTAAACAGGTTCAGCAGGTTTTTCCATTGTTCCAGAAACCTGCAAACACTGCTCAATGACAGCAGCATATACCATGGGAAATGACACCCTTCTCAAGCTGCTTTCAACTGACTTAAGAGCTATTTTCTGTCTCACAACTCTGTGGCTCCTTGTTACCTAGTAGTAAGGTGGGTGCTTTTAAAAGAAAAGATAAATGGAGCCGTGCAAATTGTTTCTGCCCCATTTCCCAGGGTTAGGATGATGTTGGATCTACTGCAGCACAAACTAATGTCTATTCTTCTTCTCTGCAGCGTCTGTCCAAAGAATCAAGCTGTAAATCCGCTCTTGCTGCAGATCAGAGTGCTGCTATTGGCAGGACACCTATAGGGGCTGGGGGGGGGGGAACAGTGATTCGGCCAAAAATGCATGGAATTGTCTCAGTGACTCTAGGAGAAACCATTTCATGAAATGGCCCTTCCCTGAACTTTGTTTCTCTGAATCCTTTTGCTGGTTCTTCAGCAATATGTCATTTACTTCGGAGCAATCCCACTGAACTCAACACTTTACTTCTGATTAGACATGTATAGGCTTGCACTGCTAATCTCTTATCCCTCTTTCCCCTCCCCCCACCCCTGCAAAAGCAAAGAAACAAACAGCATGGGATGCCTTTTGAACCTTCCAATCTGCTTTTGAATAAAGCATCCTTAGGTTGTGCTTGTTGTTTGTAAGACATTCTTATATAAAAAAATCCAAACATAAAATGTTTTCCCTGGTAGTTCAGGTTTAAAAATAGGGTTTCATGGAATGGCACACCATGACTTTATATTTTTAACAAGCCGTGTTCAACAATTGCCCTTTCATGATAGGGGTATTTAACACCGCATCTCTGAAATAAAAAGAACTGCTGGAAGAACTCTCCACCCACTCTGTGAAAGTGGTGTGTTTTCTGTAGCTATTCAACTGCTGTCCATTATCATGGTGGCTCCCAGTAAGTAGCAGAGGAGGCAGCCATTTTTATAGTGGCAGCTATTCTGAATTTCCCAAAATCCAAGGAGCAGCTCAGAACAGGTCTTTCTGGGAGGAAACGAAATGGCAGCCATCCCAATTCTCTTCCAGCCCAAAAGAATTTCAGCTCACCCCAAAGTATACCTTTAAAAAAGTGCCAGTTTTGAGGTGAGAAATGGTCTGTGCCAATTCTGTACAGCCCTAATAGAGGTTGATTCAAAAAGGTGTCAACCTTGGTAGGGGAGAACTCTAGCAGCAGGGTCTGAAAGGCATGCACACACTCAAGCTGTAAATATTGCCTCTGCTGTCAGACCTGCATTGCTCCATTTGAGCTGTGAAGCAGCAGGAGAAATGTCACGGGTTATGTCTAACCATAGGATGAGGTGGTCACCTGTGAGCTCTACACACACTGTTAAACCTAGTGTTACTGCCCTGTCACTTTCACTGGTAGCAGAGTATTGGTAACAGTGGGCAGAAGCTACACATGATGGTCTTGGTTACAGGTGTCATGTGGGAATGCTTTAGGCAAGGTGTGTGCAAGTTCCAGGTGTCTGAATACACCTTCAAATCAGAAGGATTCGGATTGCCTCTGCTCTTCTTCATTCTAGACAGTAGCACTGGGGTCTCCAACTGATGTGCCTGCAGAAACTGCTCTTGGCTCCCACCAGATTCCCTGCCCTTCTCGATGTTACTTTAATTTAGGGTTTTAAAAATTCTTTTTAATTGGAAGGTTTCCATGCTGCAAAGCAAAATGCTGCCCCCCAGCGCCGTCAGACCCCACCACTGCCTTGTATTTAAGTTCTTGGGCGGGTGACTGTTCTTTCAGTCTCATCAGTTTGCCTTCCAGGAAATGAGTGTGCTGTGTGACCATCTTGCCTACAATGGCAGCCATTTTATGACTGGGCAAGACCCCATGGCAGCCATTTTGTGAGAGCCACTTTGCCCACCGACCCAAAAGGTTGGAACCCCCTGCAGTAGTGCAGTGGAAGGGGAAAACAGAACAGTGGAGCTCCAGGACATTTTTTTCAGAGCAGGAGCGATAGCATCATCTACCAGAGCGGCAGAGTAATTGTAAGACCCTCCTAACCCTGGTAAGTGAATGAGGTGATAATGAGGCTTTCAAGTTTTACTGTTTGTGATAGATTATAAATTGAATCTAGAGGAAATCAGAAAATGGGGAACATGATCAAGCAGAGGCTAGATACTTCTTTCCTTTTATTTGGTGAGGATCCTACTTCACACTTGTCATTTAAATGGTAGCGCTTCTTTGCAAGATGCTTCACATTTCTAACTAAAAGCTAAAGGTTGCATTTCCCCTTGCTAAAGATCTTTTGTTAAAGCTCCATGTGTTTTACAAGTTGCATCTGTGCATGGAAATAAACACCACTGAGTTCAATGGAGCTTGCTCCCAAGTAACTCTGCATATAGGATTGCAGTCATGAACTTAATTTTGAAATTTGATTAATGATTTGTTTGTTTCTTTGTTTTGGATGTTTGTTTTATGAAGGAGTTTTTAATATGAATGTTAACTCTGTAAGTCTCAATAATAGAATAACAGGAGATATATACAGTGGGGGCTGGTGGCTCCGATGTCAGTGAGGCAGTGAATCCGCTCCAGGTTTCAGTCAGAACCAGTCAGAACTCTAAAGGTGCTTTGCACCTTGGAGAGGTGCCTCAAAACAATAAAGCAATTAGCAAAACAGGAGTAAATGTATATTCTTCAATTTCTATCAAACATTTCATCTTCCGCTTTCTGTTCTGTCACTGACAAAGGCAAAAGCTGAAGTGTTTGATAGAAATGAAAGAATGCACATTTATTCCTGTTTTGCCAGTTTCCTTATGATAGATAGATACTGTAGATTCTTCTTGGGGATGTCATAATGTGTTTCTGCACTTCAAAATTTACTACTACAACACTGATTCTAGAACATTTTCAAAAGTGAAATTAAGGCTGACTGTTTTGTCTGGAATGCTACTTGTGAGTGTTGTTAACAAGACACAGAAAGCTGCCAAGATCCCGTTGTACATCATCAGATTTAGGGTTAAACTAGATTAAATTACTTGAATAGAATTAATTTACACACATTTTTGCTATGTAAATAGCAGCTGGAGTGGTCACTTATGTATCCTCATCTGTGTGTGTGTTGGCGGGGGTGGGGGGACTTGATCCTTCACTGGGCAATCCTACTGCTACCACTACATGTGGGGGAACAGATCCCACCCATGGCATTTCTTTTTTATTTTTATTGCAGTGTTTATATTTCAGGCCGTATGGAGTTCTCTGCCAATATAACTCAGAGTTCCACAAATTTTTCCACCGTCACCAGTTCTCCTGGAATACTTAAAAAACAAAAACAAAACCCTAGTTGCTTGGAATAAGAGGCTTAGGCATGAGATGGGCATGACTGCTAGACCTGATGCAAACTATTAAGCTAAGAGGTATTTTATGGGATATTTTGTACAGAAGGGAATAGAGTGTTGTTCAAATTATAGGCCCTGCACGGCATAGCTTATATCTTCACTGAGTTACGCAAGCCCCTTCGCCACAACAAGGCAGTGATCCATGAAGGGGAAATTATAGGATGGAAATGCTTAAATGTACTTACATTAAGCATCCTTGCTTACCGTAATTACCTCTCAATAGCTTTCCCCCCAGATCCAGTTACCCTAAACTCTACCCCAGCAGATCTCTCACAACCTGGAATGGACAGTAGTCTGCCTTCAGTCCCTCCTGTTGCCTCTGGTTTCTGAGATAACATTGATACTGTATCAGGAATCACTTGCTGAAGCTCCTTCTGGTCAGACCTCTGACTGAATCCCTCTAGTGCTGGGCTCTGCTTAGGGATGTACAGATTTTATGAAATCCGTTCCTTCTGTGTTTCATGGAAGGTCAGGCATCTTTCATTCCATCATCTGCTCATTGACAGAATCCAATATTTTTAGGGGTGTATCAGAATTTTGTTCCACTTGCACAATGCACATTAACGCAAGTGCGTATTTGCTCATACCCTCACCCCCCGAAATACAAAACCAATCTGCAACTCCATGGAATCTGTGCAACTCATAAAAAGCTGGTCCACTGTGAAGTCAGCAGGTGGGATTCATAGAAATCCAAACTCATTTGAATTCGTTGCAGATTTCTCCGACATCCTTAGCTCTGCTGCCTGCCTGAAGCATCACCACCTTGCAGCCTGGCCTCCTGCTCTCTCCTCACAGCCACCAGCTCCAGATTTCAGGTCTCCCTCCAGAAGATTTATCTCAGTTTGGCTTTCTCTTTCCCAGTTCTGAGCACTGGTCCCTTCAGCTAACTGCCAGTAAAGTAACCCCCAACTCTCTATCCTCTACCTTCTAACCATCCCTAACTGCCTCTAACAGACTTCTCCCTGACTTAAAAACAAAAACAAACTCCTAGTCAATCACGTTCGCCATGAAATTCCCAATGGCCAGTCATCCTTGTTGACCCACCTGACCAATCAAAACAAAGGTCATCATCAAAACGCATCATCAAAAAAGAGGACAGCAATTTGCGTTACATTTCCATATGCTAAATTAATATGTATGAGTGCAAAAATAGAAATATGGCACGTCACACCAGAGTCTGGAAGACTGTGACCAGGTGGCCTGAGTGCCTGCCCATTCAGTTTGCTGTTCAGGCACGTTCTGTGGATGGGCAACAGTTCTGATGGTTCTTTAAACCAAAACTGGATAGCACAGCTTTTCAAATAGAGGACACCTTCAAATAGGGGACACTCCTCTAGCAGCCGTACAAATAGAGGGCTGTCCTTTATAAAAGAGGCCACATGGCCACCCTATATCTGAGCATCCTGGGAATGTGTGTGGGTGCGGAGGGAGAATTTTCCTTTCTCCTCCTACCACAGATAGGGTGGAGGAGAAGTGCCTCTCAAAAGCTATTTGCATTTCAATGGAAGCTGCTATTAATGCCAAGAGCGGCTTCCTTGAAAGGCATAGAGTTTGGTCCTCGCATTCTAGCCCATTTTGCAGAAAATGCAAAAGAAACCACCTCACCATCACTTGTTGAAAAGGCAATAATCCAGTGACTAGAGCTAGTTTAAAAAAGATAAGGATGTTAGAAATCAACAGAGAGGGAACTGTCTTATAAATGGTCCCTTCAGAGAACACAGTGATTGCTATGTGGCATTTGCTAATATATATGAGCATCTTTTAGAACATGAGCCATCACATCTGCAGCCTTGTTACTTCTCCAGCCTGCATATATATAACTACTGTACTACAGATATTCTCTTCCTTGTGTTTTGGCTTCCTAATTACTGAAATGATGACCTAATTTCACTTCTAAGCTTGCAGTCTGCAACCTCTACAGATGTTCAAACAGTGCTCACGAGTGTGATCTAACTTCTTTAATGTTGATCAACCTCCGGAATAAGTAGCAAAACCCAATTTGATTGTGTTGGCTTGTCCTTAGTGCCGCCTTCCTTCCAGCCCTCATTAATAAAGCCACTGTTGTATAATGTTCTATCGATTTTCCGTTCTGTCGTAATTTTTCCCTTCTGGCTCATTTGCCTCTTCAATCTTGTAGAAGTTCATTATGATTTTACTTCAAATTGCCTACTAATTTGTTTGGGATTTCTATTATTTCCTGCTCTTGACCATCTCTCATATTATTGCTGAGAGTAGATGCATTTTCACCTAACATTTAAAATGAGCTAAGCTTATTAGAAGTTTTTTACCCAAACTGTAGGTTCTTCCCTTGGGAGAATTAATATGGCTCAAGTGTGTTGGGGGATGGAGGGACAGAACGCACAGCACGGGACAGAACGCACAGCATGGGTTCTTGAAGGTTGTTCTTCCTGTCTATTTAAAATGGTTCAATTGCAAAGACTGTCAAGTACATCATCACAGAGGAGGAGGATGCTGTCCTGGTAGTTGTTCTGTGCCCTGAGTGTAATTAATCACTAATTTCAGGCCAGCTTCATTGATATCTACTCATATCGCTGTTAATTTAGCTCCCTCATTTGCAAACATTGCAAAAGAAGCCATGTCTCTGCTATAGGTCATTATTAATGATTTGATTCCAGAATGATAAGCAAATTAAGAAAGGACCAAAGTGGATGTGATATGGGGTGGGTGGAGAGAGCCATATCCTGAAACTCTCATATTTAGTTGAAGTGTTAATAACAGCTGCATTCTCTCCCCGCCCCTGGCAACCCCACAGTTCAGATATGGACCATACTAATGGAGGAGAGGGATGTAATGCTTTCCCACCACACTCTTCCCCCCTCCATTGAAACACACCCCAAAGATACCATTTGTCCTGTGGGGCAAATAACAACTTTAAGGGGCCATTTTAATCAGGAAAATGATGCATGGGGAAATGGTTAGTCCCATTCCCCCAATGCTACAGCTCCACACTTTTCTTTGGTTAGCCAAGATGCCCCATGTTGTCCTGGTCCTGTATTGCCTTATGAAGAACCAGCCTTATTGCTAGAAGAGGGCTTCCTCTCACTGTTTCACCCACCATCCCAGCTAATAATGGCACAGGTCAATTCACAGGAGGATTCCTCTAGCAAAACGGTAACACTTAGATGCTTCATAATGCAATATAGGGCCAGGACAAGGTGAGGCATCTTTGCTGGTCCCAGGCACTCCATCCTCCCCATCTGGATTTGGGCGTGAAAGACCAAGGAAAACTATGGATTTGATGTTCAGTCGTTCAGTCGTGTCCGACTCTTCGTGACCCCATGGACCATAGCATGCCAGGCCTTCCTGTCCTGCGCTCTCTCCTGGAGCATGCTCAAGTTCATATTCATTGCATCGGTGATGCTATCTAGCCATCTCATCCTCTGCCGCCCCCTTCTCCTTTGGCCTTCAGTCTTTCCCAGCATCAGGGTCTTTTCCAGAGAGTTTTCTCTTCGCGTTAGGTGGCCAAAATATTTCAGCTTCAGCTTCAGTATCTGTCCTTCCAATGAGCACTCAGGGTTGATTTCCTTTAGGATTGACTGATTGGACCTCCTTGCAGTCCAGGGGACTCGTAAGAGTCTTCTCCAGCACCACAGTTCGAAAGCATCAATTCTTCGGCGCTCAGCCTTCCTTATAGTCCAGCTCTCACAGCCATACGTTACTACTGGGAAAACCATAGCTTTGATTATACGGACCTTTGTCGGCAAGGTGATGTCTCTGCTTCTTACTATGCTGTCTAGGTTGGCCATAGCTTTCCTCCCCAGGAGCAAGCGTCTTTTAATTTCATGGCTACAGTCACCGTCTGCGGTGATCTTGGAGCCCAAGAAAGTAAAATCTGTCACTGCTGCCATTTCTTCCCCTTCTATATGCCAGGAAGTGATAGGGCCAGATGCCATGAACTTAGTTTTTTTTAATGTTGAGTTTCAAACCAGCTTTTGCACTCTCCTCTTTCACCCTCAACAAGAGGCTCTTTAGATCCTCTTCGCTTTCTGCCATTACGGTGGTATCGTCTGCATATTGGAGGTTGTTGATAATTCTCCCAGCAATCTTAATTCCGACCTCTGATTCATCCAACCTGGCATTTCTCATGATGTACTCTGCATATAAGTTAAATAAGCAGGGTAACAATATGCAGCCTTGTCGTACTCCTTTCCCAATTTTGAACCAATCGGTTGTTCCATGTCTGGTTCTTACTGTTGCTTCTTGACCCTCGTACAGGTTTCTCAGGAGACAGGTAAGGTGGTCTGGTACTCCTATCACTTTAAGAATTTGCCACAGTTTGTTGTGATCCACACAATCCAAGGCTTTAGCATAGTCAATGAAGCAGAAATAGACGTTTTTCTGGAATTCTCTTGCTTTCTCCATGATCCAGCGAATGTTGGCGATTTGATCTCTAGTTCCTCTGCCTCTTCGAAACCCAGCTTGTACTTCCGGTAGTTCTCGGTTCGCATACTGCTGAAGCCTAGCTTGTAGGATTTTGAGCATCACCTTGCTGGCATGTGAAATGAGCGCAATTGTGTGGTAGTTTGAACACTCTTTGGCATTGCCCTTCTTTGGAATTGGAATGTAAACTGACCTTTTCCAGTCTTGTGGCCATTGTTGAGTGTGCCAAATTTGTTGGCATATTGAATGCAGCACTTTAACAGCATCATCTTTTAGGATTTTAAATAGCTCAGCTGGAAGACTGTCATCTCCGCTAGCTTTGTTGTTACTAATGCTTCCTAAGGCCCACTTGACTTCACTCTCGAGGATGTCCGGCTCAAGTTCAGTGACCGCACTATCATGGCTATCAGGGACATTCAGATCTTTCCTGTATAGTTCTTCTGTGTATTCTTGCCACCTCCTCTTAATCTCATCTGCATCTGTTAGGTCCCTGTCTTCTTTGTCCTTTATCATGCCCGTCTTTGCACAAAACGTTCCCTTGAGATCTCCAATTTTCTTGAAGAGATCTCTAGTCTTTCCCATTCTATTGTTTTCCTCGATTTCTTTGCATTGTTCATTTAAGAAGGCCTTCTTGTCTCTCCTTGCTATTCTCTGGAACTCTGCATTCAGTTGGATATATCTTCCCCTTTCTCCCTTGCTTTTCGCTTCCCTTCTTTCCTCAGCTACTTGTAAAGCCTCATCAGACAGCCACTTGGCTTTCTTGCCTTTCTTTTTCTTTGGGATGGATTTCGTTGCTGCCTCCTGAACAATGTTACGGACCTCCGTCCATAGTTCCTCAGGCACTCTGTCTATCAGGTCTAATCCCTGAAATCTATTCCTCACCTCCACTGTATATTCATCAGGGATATGATTTAGGTCATACCTGAACGGTTTAGTGGTTTTCCCGACGTTCTTCAATTTAAGCCGAAATTTTGCAAGAAGCAGCTCATGATCTGAGCCACAGTCAGCTCCAGGTCTTGTTTTTATTGACTGTATGGAGCTTCTCCATCTTTGGCTGCAAAGGACATAATCAATCTGATTTCGATATTGACCATCTGGTGATGTCCATGCGTAGAGTCGCCTCTTGTGCTGTTGGAAAAGAGTGTTTGCTATGATCAGCGTGTTCTCTTGGCAAAACTCTATTAGCTTTTGTCCTGCTTCATTTTGTACACCAAGGCCATGCCTGCCTGTTATCCCGGTGATTTCTTGACTTCCTACTTGAGCATTCCAATCCCCTATGATGAAGAGGACGTCTTTTTTTGGTGTTAGTTCTAGAAGGTGTTGTAGGTCTTCATAGAACTGATCAACCTCAGCTTCTTCGGCCTCAGTGGTTGGGGCATAGACTTGAATTACTGTGATGTTGAATGGTTTGCCTTGGATTCGTACTGAGATCATTCTATCATTTTTAAGATTGTACCCCAGTACTGCTTTTCCCACCCTTTTGTTGACTATGAGTGCTACTCCATTTCTTCTAAGGGATTCTTGCCCACAATAGTAGATATGATGGTCACCTGAATTAAATTCGCCCATGCCTGTCCATTTTAGTTCGCTGATTCCCAAGATGTCGATGTTCAATCTTGCCATCTCCTGTTTGACCACCTCCAGCTTACCTTGATTCATTGATCTGACATTCCAGGTTCCTAAACAATATTGTTCTTTACAGCATCGGATTTTCTTTTCACCACCAGACACATCCACAGCTGAGTGTCCTTTCGGGTTTGGCCCAGCCGCTTCACTCTTTCTGGCGCTACTTGGAAATACCCTCTGCTCTTCCCCAGTAGCATATTGGACACCTTCCGACCTGAGGGGCTCATCTTCCGGCGTCATATCTTTTAGCCTTGTGATACGTTCCATGGGGTTTTCTTGGCAAGAATACTGGAGTGGGTTGCCATTTCCTTCTCCAGTGGACCACATTTTGTCAGAACTCTCTGCCATGACCTGCCCGTCTTGGGTGGCCCTGCACGGCATAGCTTATGGCTTCACTGAGTTACGCAAGCCCCTTTGCCACAACAAGGCAGTGATCCATGAAGGGGAAACTATGGATGCATGGAGTGTAAGTTGTAAACAAACACAATTTGTGACATTGCACAACGTCATCACTGCTCGCGGGGCACATCAGTTAAGGCATCAGCCTTAACTTCCTGGTTTTGTAGAGCTTGAAGCAACATGAGATAGCATTAATTCTGGGCTTAAACTGGCAGGTTTTTTGATAATTGAATATGTGATCAATCATACTTATGAGTTCAACATGAACCTTACCAGCTGCAGCATCTAAAATGGCAGGCATAGCTGAAAGCATTCAGAAATGTGTCATGACTCACGAGGCTTGGCTGGAGAACTTTGGTGTGATTCATAAGTATACAAATGTCTCATTTGTGGTGTAGTGGTAAATTTTGGAGTGCCTGCACTCATCATGACAGTACTCATAGCCAAATCCCCAAGGAGAATCCAAAAATGCAAGCAGCTATGTTGATCTCTCTCTCCCACCCTCCGCCGTCTCTCCCACTCTCTCTGTTAAGCTAATGGGCCTTAACTGCCCATTCAAGACCAACCCCAAATTCTTTGCATCACAACAGGGATAGTTCATAGCAATACCATTTTGCAAGGAAAATTGCAACTAAGCTCAGAGGCAACAGAGAAATCGGGTGGGGGGGCACTGTCCCTGCTAATCAAAAAGCCCCCACTCTCCAACCTGCAACAGTAGGCTCACTCCACTGGCTCAGCTGAAACACCAGCTCCATTTGGCTCCTCCTCTCCTTTAAATGGTTCCTTTCAAGTTGCTCTTTAAAAGAATTCAGCCTTCCCCAAACTGGGGCTCTCCAGGTGTGTTGGGCTACAACTCCCACCATCCCTAACCCGTGGCTGAGGATGATGGGGCAGTCCAACACATCTGGAGGGCGCCCAGTTGGGGGAAGTTGAAAGGAACAATGTAACCTTTTTTAAACAATGGAGCCAAATTGTGCTTGTTTTCCTCTTCTCTACCCATCCCTTTTTCCTTTTGTGTCATGTCTTTTAGATTGTAAGCTTGCAGGCAAAGACAGTCTTTTTAAAAATCTGTGTACTCCACTTAATAAATATTAGATTCTTTATAAAATAGCAACAATAATGGTTATGATGTGCAGATGCTCTCTCTCCTCCTGCCGCACCCTGCTCCAATATGGAGGGTCCTCTCACCGATGTCCCAACTCTTAACCTGAGTGATGCTACTGAAATTCTGAGTGGAAATGCAGCATCAAATCATTCCTCACTTCTGCTTTCTGACCTTGGTGTGCTTGCTCTGTTCATCTAATCTGAGCAGCCTTATTGCTACGTTTAGTGTTCCATAACCCGCAAAAGCACTTGCTCCTGAGGGCTCTCTGCTTTGCTAAGGAAGCTCTGTGCTTCCCTCTGCAGAAATGTTACCGAAGGAGAATTTGCCAAGTGCTCTTCCTCGTGCAAATGCTGTTTGCTTGTTGCATCTCTGGAAGCAGTTAACTCAAAAGTGGGGCGTTCCCCCTCTGACCTGCCCGACAGGACTGATGCTGCACTAACAGCCCTCGTTCCTTGGGAAGTGTTGACACCTGACAACACTGGTAGAACCATAGCTTTGGCTCACTGGAGCTCTGCTTTTATCAAGATGTTTTCCCTCTGCTGGGAATTTCAAATGGCTGTGTCACTACTATGCTTTGCGATTCCTTTCTTCTTTTTCATCTGTTTCTCCTCCTACGAAAAAATGGAGTTAAGAAACTGAACATTCTGGGTGCCATTGGCTGAATGCTCAACTTTATTTCTATAGGGCTGGATTTGAAATTCTCCTCCTCTCAATTTCTCCCTGTGCCTTCAACCTGTGCAGACATTTTGGCGCTTTGGCTGAACACATGTATGTGTGTTCTGGTGTGCATCTATGACATGCTGACACATGTATGTTTGTATATGCATAGGCAATTTCCCAATCATGGGGAGAGGTGTCTAGTTTACATGCACACGTAACAGATGTGCATAGGTACACTCCAGCTGTGCAGCAGAATGTGGATACAGCAGGGCAAAGCCTGGCAACACAATGCTGCTCTCACACTATACGTGCATTCAGTGTCCAGAAACCTCCAACCAAAAGTCTGAAAGGATCCAGTGAGCAAGAATTCTCTACTTTTCTGTCTTTACTTCTGAATTTTATGAAGATCAGTGTGCACTTATGTCTAGGTTCCACTTATGACCCGGACCCCCTGAGTAAGGATCTCTTGCCTCCTTAAGAGTCCCACCTTTCTTCTTTTACTTTCCCCTTTCCAGTAATACGGGATTTAGGCTGTAGATGTAGGGTGACTGACACTCTAGACACAGGGTTTAACTGCAACAGTTTACTAGTATTTTAAAGCAAGCAAATTACAACTACAGGTATTTACACAGTAGAGCTGAGTGATACAAAAGGCATTCAAAGAAAATAAAATTTGCAAAACGCAAGTTCCTTTACCCTAGCTGTCCTTAGACTTTTCTGGGCTGCTTCTTCCTGCTCACGCTCCAGACTCTGCTCTCACTTCAGGCTCTGGCTGTCTCTCTTTCTCTGGCTGCAGCCTGGTCTTTCTGATTCATTCTGGCTCTCTCTCTCTCTTCTTATATACCTTCCTCCCCAAAAAACTGAAACTACTGCTTCAAACCTGTAGAAATGAAACTTATGTGGAGAAATGAAACTGACACTAATCTGGAGAAATGAAACTGCTCCTCTCGGTTACCCCCTTCCAACAGAAATTCTAGGCCTTAAAGCCTGATCATTTTCCCCTTTGCCTCTGTAGGCCTCAAGCCTTCACAACTTATTTATTTACTAATCTGGAGGTCTCCAACCTGATGCTCATGGGCACCAGTGTGCTCGTGGGCATTAGAACATAAGAAGAGCCTTCCTGGATCAGACCAAGGGTCCATCTAGTCCAGTATTCTGTTCACACAGTGGACAACCAGCTGCTCACTGGGAAAAAAAAATTCCTGGTTTCTGTGCAGTTTTTCCCCATTCTAAAAGGCTGAAGTGCCTCTCCTAAGGCTTAATGACTGGCAGTAAGCATTTTAAGCTTAAATATGCTGGCCTTTTTTTTCCCTTTGTTATTGTACGTCTTTGTTCCAGCCTCTTCGCCTTCAACCTCACCCACCAGTGGAATGTGCCCCCCTAGAACTTCTCCAAAATGGAATTTGCCCTTCAGGCTGAAAGAGGCTCTCCACCTCTGCTCTTTTTGAAGAGCTGTCCAAACAAGATAAAGAACTGGAATAAGTAGGCTGACCATATTTCCTTGAGACAAAAACGGGATATTGGGATGACAAAAACGGGACGGGGTTATGTAATATTCCATATTCATGAAAAAGTAAGACAATAACAAAAGTTTTATTACATGAACATATTGAGCTAACAATTATTAGTAAAAAAAATCTGTATGGCACACCACACTGAACTCTCTAATGCAGGTCTGCAGTGGCCAGACAGCAAAAAATCATAAACATGCACCAAAAAGAAAAAAAAAAAAAGGAATGAACACCCCGACTGCTATCACAAGCTGGTATATGCTAATGTCCTACTGGAGAGTTCCGCTGTAATAAAAAAATAGCTAACAGCCTGTTGAACCGAAATATGAGTCTGAAAAGTCCAAAGCAAACTGAATGTAGGGCAGAAAGAATCTCTGTGGGCGGAATGATGGTAGAAATAACAGTGAGATTCACCCTCCTGCCTCCCACATGCTGAATGTAGGGGTGGACGAAAGTCCCTTACCTGTCCTCGAAGGACGTTCGCGGTGGGGGGGAGGCGCTTCGCTGCTCCCCCCGCGAAGTTCAGGCCAGGGGGGGAGGCTTCCCGCCTTGCTCCGGCCGAAATTCAGGCTGGGGGGGAGGCTTCCCGCCTCGCCCGGCTGCAAACGCGAAAGTTTTTTGTTTTTTTTAAACGCCCCCTGATAGGCTACGTGACGATTAACGTAGCCTATCACGGCTAGATCTGCAAAGTCAGCTGTGATAGGCTACGTCAATCGTCACATAGCCTATCACGGGTGACTTAAAAAAAAAAAAAAGCGCGTATGCTAATGGCGGCCCCCATAGGGAGCCGCCATTCGCGTTCCTTATTTAGTCGCTGTAGTCTACGTAAATGTTTACGTAAACTACGGTGAAAATAAGGGCAATGCAAATAGCGTTGTCCTTATTTTCGCCGTAGTCTACGTAAATCTTTACATAGACTACAGCGACCAAATAAGGAATGGGAATGGCGGCTCCCTATGGGGGCCGCCATTATCCGTACACACTTTTTTTTTTTTTTAAAGTCACCCGTGATAGGCTACGTGACGATTGACGTAGCCTATCACGGCTGACTTTGCAAATCTAGCCGTGATAGGCTACGTAACGATTAATGTAGCCTATCAGGGGGCGTGTTTTTTTTTTCTTTTATTGCAATGGCGGCGGCCATTGCAATAAATGGGAGAAAAATGTGTATATTTCAATGGGAGAAAAATGTTTATATTTCAAGCATGTAAAAAAGTCAATGGGAGAAAAATGTGTATATTTCAAGCATGTACACCATTGATGCCTATATTTGGAAAGAGATGAATGCAAATACCCCCCCCCCCGCCACCACCAATGTGCAGGAACAAAACTAAAGCTCACAATCTGAAAAGGACATGAGTTGGCATGAGCTTTGAGGTTGGAAATCAGAGAATCTTAACTAGCTCAAGTTTTGCTGATTTTCACCACCTTGCAGTAGGGAGTTCCTAAGACCTGAGTCTCAAAATTTTAAAAAAGGGAACAGCAGTGAGAAAACCACATTTCCATATTTGGTAGAATAACCCACACATTGTTCCTCCACATTAGGGTTTTCTGTCGCTGGGAAGCTGAGCCCTTTATGGGGCCTGATGGATCCACATGATGGACCCCAGCTCGGCTTGCGTTTGCAAGCCAAGCAGCGGGCCAGTTCCCAAAATTCAGGAACTGGCTCTTTTTTCCTGGTGTGTTTTTTTTTTTTTTTTGCAGATCACCATTTACACAAAATTGCAGTTGTGAATATTTATGGAAGTCATGATTTGCGCAAAATTGTGGCTATAAAGAGCACAATTTTCTGCAAATTGCTCTATTTATGGCCACGATTTTGCACAAATTATGATTTCCGTAAATACTTACAGCAGCGATTTCACACAAATCATGATTTGTGCAAATAAAAAACCCTGAAAAACCACGAGCCGGCTCAGCCCGTCATGCAATGAGTCAGACCAGCGTGCTGATGAGTGAAACGGAGTCTGGGGGGCTGAGCTGAAGAAAACTCTTCAAGCTCTACCCCCCAAAATGGATTCCTCCGACATCCCTAATCTTGACAGTCAGTTTTGCACAGAAGGCTTCACAATGCAGCAGAATTTGCCCTATGGTTGTGCTGCCTTTTTCAACAGGATACTTTAGATGGTGGATTGTGGCCTTCATTCATTTCTTTTGAAACTGACTTCACCCAGATTCCAGCATTCTTTTCAGTCTATTTCTTTGCCAAGATGCTGAAATCAAAGCAAATCTCCCTCTCTGTGTCTGTGACAGTATTGCTCAATCCATATTCTTTTGAGTCAAATATTTTTCCATTAAATCCCTTCTGACAGCCATTCCCCCCCCCGCTTTTTTTTTCTTTTTTGCGCCATTGTTACCTTTGAATGTTTTGAGCTATGACCCAGAAAAGAGAAAAGGTTGTTCTCTGGCTGAATGGAAGCTATTTTTAACTATGCCCTTTTATTCCCTCCTTGAAAACAGTGGCAACAACAACAGCTTTTTTTGTATTTGGTTAATCAGATTGTCTTTGTAGTGCAAGTGAATGAATCCAAAATCGAAAGGAGCCCTTTCCTGCACTATAGAAGCATGTGGCTGTTTTCAATGAGTGACACTTACTAGAGCTTCTTAATGCAAGTGTAAAACCATCAAAATTCCTCATGGTGCCCTGATGGCTTTGTATTCTGCCATACCCTCTCTATATGTAAATTTTGCCTGGGGACAGTGGGGCCTAAGATCCTAAGAAAGAATATTATTCCTTCTATCCTAAGAAAGAATAATAAAGTTCTTCATTATCCTTCCAGGGTGTACCAACAAGATGTTTTAAGGGTACACATCCACCCTAATGTGTACACAGAGCAGCAGCACCAGCAGTAACAACCCCAGTGTGTTTTCAACCAATGGCCATGCTGACTGGGAATTATGGGAGTTGCAGCTGGGGTGTCATGCCTCCTCTCTGAGGAGGATCTGGAGTTCCCAAAGACAAGGCCAAGGAGCCACAGATATCATGAGATCTGGAGGAGCCTGGGCCCTCAGTGGAGATCACTATTGCTAGCCCATCCTTCCAGGAGGAGGGCTGTTCTGCCTCTGAGGCAGAGACTGGGCGACCACCTATCCCCCAAGAGCATCATCACCTCAAGAGGCAGGCCAAAAAGGCTCCTTTGAGAAGGGATACTCAAAGACAAAGGAGGACACCCCAGGAAGAGAGGACTCCTTGGGAGCAAAAGGACTTTTGCCAGAGGGCCTGTAACAGACTGCAGCTGAGCCCTGGGTGGGGCTCAGAAAGCTCTGGCTATGTAAGCCTTCAGTTTCAGCCTAGCCAATGCTGGGACAAGGTTGTTCTCTGAGCTCCATTGCCGGGTACTTTGCTTTTTGGACCTAGCCTTGTGATTGACCATTTGTGCTACTCACCCTTGGACCCCTGCTGCTTCACTTCTGGACTGTGTATTGTATTTGACTGCTTAACTGTGCTTTCACCTTTGCTTCTGTCTTGACCACTCCTGCCTTTGCCTGATCCCATGCTGGACTGAAACCTTGGTGCTTGACCATTTGCCTGCTTTTTTGCCTCGCCTTTTGGATTGCCCCATAATTTGCTGTAATGCTGAGTCCGATTCAGCCATAGCAGGACATGGGGGAATCTTAAAACAGCTGGTGGGGAAAGGGTTGTGCTCTCTTCCTCTCTTTCACTCCCAATTGCAGTCTCCCAAGGCTGCTTTTCTTTCACTTTATTAAAAAAAAAAAATCACGGGGGGGGGTAGGGGGGTGCTGCTGGCCACACTGGCCTTTCATGTTTAGTTTGGCAGGATGCACAAGCCAGGGAACTGGAATTGACCATAGCTCATGATGACCCACTAAGCCAGGGGATGGCAACTTCTGACCCGTGGGCCTAATTGGGTCTTTGGCCTTGCCAAATCCAGCCTGCAGAGTATTGAGGCCACCCCCCCAACTCCAAGCTTCACCTGCTGACCTAGGGAGAGGAGTGCTCATTTTATCCCTGAGCTCTCATCAGAGATCAGAGATAACGTAGGGATTCTGTATTGCGTTGTGGCTTGCAGGACCAAGTCTTGAAAACTCAGGCCAAGTCCCTTCCTGCCCCCTGCCTTGCTCATCCCCTGATCAATTTATTTAGTTAGTTAGTTAGTTAGTTATTTTCTTAATTGTCCATCTGTCTGGTCACCCGGCCACTCTGGGTGATGTACAATAATACAAACAGTTTAAAAACAATAAAATTACACATTAAAACATCATTTTCTAAAATTTCCCTAGCCCACCCCAAATGCCTGCCTGAACAACCACGTTTTCAACGCATGGCGGAAGCTCATCAAGGAGTGGGCATGGCGGAGTTCCCTAGGGAGGGAGTTCCACAGAGTGGGGGCCACCACAGAGAAGGCCCTCTCCCTCATCCCCACCTGCCTAGCTGTCCTGGCTGATGGGACAGATATAGGGTTGGCGGAGAATTTCTCCCCGAAACTTCGGGGGGCCGAGCGCCAACGTGTTCGGCCCCCCGAACAAGTTTTGGGGAGAAATCCTCCAAACCCCCGCACCCCCCCCGGGACGGGACTTACCTTCGCCGAATGTCCCTCCCGGCTGCGGGTCCGGCCGGCGGTTCGGCGGGTGTTTGAGCGGGGCGGGAGCGGCAGCCGGTCTTTTGACCGGCTGCCGCCACTGCCATTGCAATAAAAGGAAAAAAAACAAAAACGCCCCCTGATAGGCTACGTGACGATTCACGTAGCCTATCACGGCTAGATTTGCAAAGTCAGCCGTGATAGGCTACGTCAATCGTCACGTAGCCTATCACAGGTGACTTAAAAAAAAAAAAAAAAAGTGTGTACAGATAATGGCGGCCCCCATAGGGAACCGCCATTCCCGTTCCTTATTTGGTCGCTGTAGTCTACGTAAATGTTTACGTAGACTACAGCGACCAAATAAGGAACGCGAATAGCGTTGCCCTTATTTTCGCCGTAGTCTACGTAAATCTTTACGTAGACTACAGTGACCAAATAAGGAACGCGAATGGCAGCTCCCTATGGGGGCTGCCATTATCTGTACACACTTTTTTTTTTTTTTAAGTCACCCGTGATAGGCTACGTGACGATTGATGTAGCCTATCACGGCTGACTTTGCAGATCTAGCCATGATAGGCTACGTGAATCGTCACGTAGCCTATCAGGGGGCGTTTTTTTTTGTTTTTTTTTTAACGTGTTCGCGGCCGGGCGAGGCGGGAAGCCTCCCCCCCGGCCTGAATTTCGGCCGGGGCAAGGCGGGAAGCCTCCCCGCCCCGGCCTGAACTTCGCGGGGGGAGCAGCGAAGTGCCTCCCCCCCACCGCGAACATCCTTCGAGGACAGGTAAGGGACTTTCGTCCACCCCTAGACAGAGAGAAGACCATCTGAGGCTGATCTTGTTGAGTGGCCTGTCTGGTGTTGCTGGAGGCGCTCCTTGAGATAGGCTGGGCCGGAACAGTATAGGGGTTTAAAGGTCAAAACCAATACCTTGAATTTGGCCCAGAAAACAACTGGTAACCAGTGCAACTCCTTCAGCACTGGAGTGATGTGATCACACTGGCGGCTGCCTTTAATCAGCAGAGCCGCTGCGTTCTGTACCAACTGCAGCTTCCGAACCTTCTTCAAGGGTAACCCCACGTACAGCGCATTACAGTAGTCTAGACAAGAAGAGACCAGGGCATGTACTACTGATGGGAGCAGATGGTTGGGAAGGACTTTTCAAGACATAAGCAGGGTGGGGAGGAGGAGTCTACTTGGCCAGTGCTTGCAGGAGAGGGGCAGGAAGGAAGTGCTGTACTCGGTAGGGCTGTGCATGGAACCCCAATCTGCCTCGGAGGCTGCTTCGGGGCTACCAAAGTGGGCACAATTTGCTTTGGGCTGATTTGGCGGGGGGGGGGGCAACCCGCTTCAGCCTCCAGAGCCGAAGTGGGATTTGGACATCCAAATCCTGCTTCAGGCCTGCCCTCAACATGCCACGCCCCCCCCGCTCCTTACCTGGGCCCTCTGGATGCTCAGCGCCAACCCTCTTGTTGTTCCAGGGGCAGGGGAGCTATTTTTAAAATGGCGACTCTCTCTATATCTTGAAATAGATCCTGCAGGATCTATTTCTGGAAATAAAGGGAGTCACCATTTTAAAAATCCCCCCCCCTCTGAATTAGATGATGGCGGCCAGCCCAGGTAAGGCGTTGAGGGCTGGTGGCAGCAGTGGGTGCCACCTGTTTCGTGCCCCCTCCGCCTCGCCTCGGAAGTGGCCCAAAATGCCCCACTTCAACTCAGGCTTTGGGCCAAAGTGGTGCACAGGCCTAGTCCTCAGCTGGTACGTCACATAAGTGTATACGCTGCTTTTCCACAGCAAACTGCACCCCAAACAGCTCACATTAAACAGCAACGTATCGATACACATTACATTTGGGGGAGGGGTGAGAAAACATTGTACAAAATAAACACAGGATAAATATTCAGTACTGCAATGAAATAATCTAGGCTTAATACATAAACGAGTACAGAGCAAAGTCAGCATCGAGAGCTCCCCACCCTGAAGAGAGGGAGCTCGCCCTCACTGTTAGCATGAATCCCGCAGCTGTCTGAGGGCAAATACTGCCAAAGAGGACAGGGCCTCTTCACCAGGCTAAATGGCTCCCAGCAGATCCTCATCTCTCCAGCACAGGAGGCAGACAGCAGCCAACGGGAAATGCTGGGTGTGGTAATGGTTGAAAGTCCTCTTCCCCAGACTTCCAGACATCCGGGCTGCTAGCCCTGGACTCTCCTGCATGGCAACTTCTGAAATATGTGTATACGACACTATCCTATGGCAAGTTTCTATACCACCCAATAAGCTGTCTAGATGCTAAAAGCACAGAACCTCTGATTTGGGCTGCCTTGGTGGTGGTTGGAGACCAAGGCCACCTTAGCAGGTGTGCTTTTAAAACATTCTTGTAACTCAGTCTTTAATTGATGTATCATACCTCGCACCTGAGTGGCTTCTCAGACTGATTTTCATCAGGCATTCACTGCAGCTGCCTCCTCTGTCTTCTCTCCCAATATTGTTTCCACAAGATGTATTCCGTTATTATGTATTCCCCCTCTTCCCTGTTCTGCTTCTGCTTGCTTTGATCTAAATTTATCTCCTTCCCACGCAGAGCGGATCGGTGTCTCTTCTTTTACTACTGTACATTAATTATACAAGCAGTGCAAGATCATGGAGACTTGCTTGCTGACAACCTCTTTTTTTCTTTTTCTTTTTTTAATGCCGGAGTATCAAATATCGCTTCGCTTTGCTTCGTCTGCAGTCCTACCATTGTCTTCTGGCTTGAGTCCCTCTCTCCCCTGGCTTCAGACTTCTCCTCTAGTATAATGCTACATCTCCTTCGGTTGCCTCCTTTTTCACAGTGAAGGTGTTTTCCAAGAAATTGGGGGCTGTAATGTGCATGCCGGAACCCCCTCTGCTGCAATTAGGTTATATATGTCACACCTTGATTTCTCCCTGGTCATTTGTTGTTGTCCGTTGTTTGTTCCTGTGATGCTTCTGCAAGTTGTCTGCAGTGCATCTGCTAAATGTTTGGCAAAAGGGACGATAAAGGGTAAATCTGCCAGTTACAGTGTCGGGGGGGGGGTGCCTTCTTGCAAGTCAGTTTACTCACGCACAGGTACGGCAGCAGAGCGCCTCACAAAGGAGGCAATGCCAGTGGAACAGCTAGGCTATTTTAGACCCTGGACTTAATGATCTCATGGTGGGGCCCTTCACAGTGTAAAGATTACACAGCCCATGTGTATTAGGGATGGGAGAACTCACTTGAGTCTGCCCCACAGCCCACTCGCCGGGTCCCCGCTCACTGCTGCTCCTGCTCTCACTGGGATGCGAGCCGACTGGTGGTTCGCAGGAGCCTGGCATGCGGCCACCCACTTCCCTGTAGGGGTGTACGGATTGTACTCACCCTCGTCTGCTGCGGGGTCTGCAATCCAGTCCTCCCCCCGGAATCTTCCCTGGCCTGCTCCACTCTGCGGCAAGTCCGCGGAGCCACCGGCCACACCCAGCTGCAGCCGGACTTCTGGCCGCTCCCATGCAAATGGAGTCCGGCATAGTGGACGCCATTTGCATCCCTGCCTTTTGCCATGACAGGCTATGTAAAGATTTACGTAGCCGATCACGGCAAAAGGCAGGGACTCAAATGGCGTCCGCTATGCCAGAAGCCATTTGCATCCAAAGACAGACAGCAGCGGACGGGACAGGCGGCAGCGGACGGCCGACGGCAGGTAGGATCCGGCCACTGCAGATTCCCCCAGGTGGCGGAGGTGAGTCTTTCATTCTGCTGTGGACTCCAGGGGGCCAGATTCTTAGAATCCGGCCTCATTGGAGTCTGTGGCGGAATTCTCCGCCATCCCTACTTCCCTGACAAGCTGCTTCCCAGTTGGCTCACTGAGAGCAACTGCGTCCCTCTCTGCTGGGCACTGGCAGAGGGAGGCAGGGTTGCTTGGCAGCAGCAGGATGGGAACTGAGTGGGAAGCGCCATGGCGTTTCCCTCTCAGCTCCCATCCTGCCACCACCACCACCACCGAGAGCAACTGCGTCCCTCTCTGCTGAGACCCAGCAGAGAGGGACGCAGTTGCTCTCAGCGGTGGCAGGATGGGAGAGCTGCCAGCCACTCGGGCCAGGAGCGGGCGCTGCTGCGCTTGCCGGACTTGGCATGTGCCAAGTCAAGCAAGAACAGTGGTTTGTGGATTGGTGTCCGGGGGGCCAAACTGGAAAGAACCCGCCGAGCTCGAGCCCCCGAACGGATGCTCGTGACATCCCTAATGTGTATTACTTCAGTTGTGAAGCATACAACTAACACTTCTGAAGCACAGAGAGTTCTGGTACACATAACTATTTATTTGATTTATACCTCACCTTTTTACCAACATTTGCACTCAAGGAGGTGCATATAGTGGTTCAAAAGTGTGAAATTAGGTAAATTCACATTAAACTGTGAACTGAACAAATTTCTCCCTCATCCCTAAATTTGGGGAAGGAAAAACTTTCCCCTCATTCTTCTTACTTCTATATAGACTAGGGATGTATGAAAGTCACTTACCTGTTTGCGGATTATGTTGATGGTGGGGGGGAGGCGTTCCATCCCTCCCCCCGGAATCCTGGCTGGCCGGCTCCACTCCGCAGGGATTTTGCGGAGCCGCCGGCCGGCTCCGCCAGCAGCCGGACATCCGGCCGCTGGCTAGCAGGGATGCAAATGGCAGCGGCCATAGCCACCGCCGTTTGCATCCCTGTAGTCAGCCGTGATAGGCTATGTAAATGTTTACGTAGCCTATCACGTCTGACTTTAAAAAAACAACAACAACACGCATACGCAAATGGCAGCGGCCACGCCCGCCGCCATTTGCATTCCTTATTTTGGCATGTCTTAGTCTACGTCAAGATTCACGTAGACTAAGACGGCGAAAATAAGGGGAACGCAAATAGCGTAGCGGACTCGGGGGAGCGAGGGGGTGGCAGGCCGTTCCGCCACTGATTTCGGGGGGCCGAATGCCGTTGCCGCCATTACAAGAAAAGTAAAAAAAACCCAAAACAACGCCCCAGTGATAGGCTACGTAATGATTAACGTAGCCTATCACGGCTAGATTTGCAAAGTCAGCCGTGATAGGCTATGTTAATCGTCACGTAGCCTATCACGGGTGACTTTAAAAAAAAAGCGCGTACGGCTAATGGCGGCCCCCATAGGGAGCCGCCATTCGCGTTCCTTATTTGGTCCCTGTAGTCTACGTAAAGATTTACATAGACTACGGCGAAAATAAGGACAACGAAAATAGCGTTGCCCTTATTTTCGCCGTAGTCTACATAAATCTTTACGTAGACTACAGGAACCAAATAAGGAATGCAAATGGCGGCGCCCATGAGCGCCGCCATTTGCGTACACGCTTTTTTTTTTTTTAAGTCACCTGTGATAGGCTACGTGATGATTAACGTAGCCTATCACAGCTGACTTTGCAGATCTAGCCGTGATAGGCTACGTTAATCGTTACGTAGCCTATCACAGAGGTGTTTTTTTTTTCTTTTGAAGTTCGTGGCTGGGGAGACGGGGAGCTTCTCCCCGGCCTGAATTTCGGCCAGGTGAGGAGGGAAGCCTCCCCCCCCGGCCTGAACTTCGGGGGGAGCAGCGAAGCGCCTCCCCCCCACCGCCAAGCAAGCTGCGAGACCAGGTAAGTGACTTTCGTGCATCCCTAGTCCCCAGACCATACTTGAGCCCTTCCTGTGCTCAGCAAGCAGCCCGCACTCACCGTGGTGGCCTCGTCGAGCACCGCGGTTGCCATTTTTTGAAAAATAAAGTAGTGATCACAAAATGTACATATTTGCGCATGCATGAAAATGCACATTTCTGTGAATATACACATTGGCAAAAAGCATATTTTCACATATATGAGTATGTGCATTCTCAAAAATGTGCATTTTCACGCATACACAAATATGCACATTTTGTGATTGCCATTTTATTTCGCAAAAAATGCTGACTGCAGAGCTTGTCGAGGCCACTGAGGTGAGTGCGGGCCATTCACCAAGTACGGGCAGGGGACAAGCAGGGGCAGGGGCTCAAGGAGCGGGGTTCGAGGGTGCAGGCAGGGGCAGTTTCGCTAGATTCCCAGATGGAATCAGGCACCCACAGCATCCCTAGGAGCGATGGCCATGTGGAGTCCCTGAGTTTTCGTATTTTTTATTTTTTACTTTCCTGAAATTTACGCATATTTATTCATAGGAAAATATGCAAATTTCTGATGAGGAAAAGTTAAATAGAATCGGGACAATATGCTAAATGTTAGGTACTAAGGCAAATAATGTAAATTCTTATGAAACCTCTTATGTAATTATTTGAGTATCTTTTCCGCACGACAAAAAAAGGGGGGGGATCCGCATCCGTCTGTGACTGCCTGACAAAATACAGATGGAGTGGATTTTACATGGATTTTACATACATCTGTGCATCCAAAAGAGGGTGTAGCCAAAAGCAAAAAGGGTGGAGTCCAAACACCTCAAACACCAGCATCATTCAGTTTAAGGCTCTTCCTGCCAGCTGCTAAGCCTTAGGAGAGGCATTTCAACCTTTTAGGACAGGGAAGAAATTGTGCAACTGCTGAGAAACCAGACAGGCAGGAATGGGGTAGTGGGAACCACTTGGTGGTGTGGGCATGGCCATCTGGGGAAACTTGGAGGGCTGGATTTGGACTCCAGGAAGACCAGATTTGGTCCCCTGGCCTGAGGTTCAACACTCCTGCTTTAGTCAGATGACCCACCTAACCTCCAAAAGTGGAAAGACATGGAGCAAGGCTGCTGTAAATGCTCTGTTACCCAAATAGCAGTGATGATTGCGATTCTGAAATAGTTCTCTGGACTCTTTAGACTTTTGCATGTAGCTAATATTGGGACACATCTGCTCTTTATACCCAGACCATTTCCCCCAAGCTACTATTTGCTACTTGCCCCATAAATCTGGGCAAATAGCAAGTTGTGGGATGGCTAAAAGTGTTTCTTTGGGAAAATGCTGCAAGGGGAAATGGCTAAACCTCCTGTCCTCCCATGCCATGATCCCAGTCTGGATCGTTGCATCCTGTAGTGGCTGCTATTTGAAAAAGTTTAAAGCAACCATCTCAAAAATTGGTTAAAGCCATGCATCTCAGTCACTATGCCCAGTCGGGCCCTGGTTGAAAGGGCAAACTAGCATGGGAGAAGGCAGGCCTTCAGTTACCCTGGGCTCAGGTTGTAATCCCCCCCGCCCCCGGTTTGGAATAATTAGTCATGTCCATGACGTTGCATAGTGAATCGTTGCATGTGCTCCATGTTTGAATTGTGGAAGCCACGCCATTATGAAATGGTAAATATGTGTCTTTCTTTCATTCTAGATCTTCAGACGAGCTGACAAAAATGGTAAGTCTTCCTATTCATGGTGTGTGTGTGTGTGTGTGTGTGTGTGTAGATTTCGGGTCAGTGTTATTTTTGTATTTGCAAGGAGGATCATTCAATCATTTGAGCTCCCACTTTCAGCACGAAGGGGTACAAACCAGACCACTTCAGTGAGGCCATGGAAAGCCAAACATGTCGAACGGTTGTGATGAATTCATATGGCTTTGGATATGAAAGTAAATGGATTGTATCCCTAAAGGTGCCACTAGGTCCAGGGCCCCTGAACGGCCCCCTGACGGGTGGCTGCAGATGGCTGTGGCTAGTGGCAGAGGTTCCTCCTCCTTCTCTTCCTCCTCCTGTGCCGGTGAGCTGCTAAAACAGGGGTGGACTATGTGTGGCCCATGTGCTGCATGTCCCCCCCCCCATGCATGGCAGCCCTCCATGCTGCCCCTAAAATTCATTTAAACCTTTTGTTGCAAAAAGGCATCCTTAGTGGCCACTGAGCAACAAAGGGTCAGAATTAGTTTGCAAACAAGCTATTTTCTACCCCTTTGGTACTCTCTAGCCTCTTGGACACCATTTTGTATGTTTTGGGCACTCATTGTTGGGGGGGGGGATGCAGCCTGCAGAGAGATCCAGGAGCAAAATGTCCCTGGACCTCCCAAAGTTGCCCACCCCCGCGCAAAAGGAAAATGCCACAGCAGCAACTGATAAAGACATCATCCCCATACACACCATTTCAAACTGTCCCCCCCCTTTTAACTTTGATTAGCTGAGCATTCCCCCAATCAGATACTGCTTTTGGGGGACTTGGCCAATTAGGCCACCAGAGAGATGAGAGGAACACCTCTTTGCGAGTCCAGTTTCCTCATTAGTCATGCACCCACAAAGGCAGTGTCTGATTGGCTTAGCGCACTGCTCATCGAAGTTAAAGAAAAAAATACTTTATTTAAAATGGTGCACAATGGGCTGCAACCTTCAGCAGCTGTTGCTGCCGTGCTTTCCTTTTGCGGCACAGAAGGAGGAGCCGGAGGAGGCCTTCAAGAAGCATGCACCTGCAGTTATTTGAAAAGGATGAAAAGGGACATACTGTGCAGTTCATTCTGCGTTGCTTGCAAACCCATCTTCAGGAATAAACACGGTGATGGACAGAGGGTAGGGCAGGCAAGGAAAAGAGGGTATTGTCCAGTGTGTAACTAGATGTTGAATCAGCTCTGGAGGAGTTATGGAGCAGCCCTAGAACATGCTCCTGACGGTGCAAAGGGGAGCTGTAAGGGCTGTGGATGAGAAATGGAATTGTCGCATAAATGCTAGTAAAATACAAGCAGGAAACCTTCCCTCCCTGCCTCACATTTAAAAATAAATCCCAGCTGTGTAAGTGATTTATGGTTGTATAACTGGAGAGTTGCATATTTCCTTTGATAAAATGCCTTCAACTGTATGTAGATGTTCTCTCCCACCCCCAGCTGCACCCCACCCCCATGCTAAATTGGAACCGGAGCTCTAAAAAGCTCTGCCAACTTGCAGGCTACCATTTTCATGCCCTGCAACTGTTACACCCATTGATTAGGTATGATGCATATTGACTTGCCAGCTGTACAAGCAATTGGTTTCCAATACTGCAGCTTTCCTACCAGCTGTACTTAGAACAGGGGTGGATAACTTGTGGCATTCCAGATGTTGTCCAACTACAACTCCCATCATCTCTAAGCATTGGCTGTGCTGGCTGTGCTGATAGGAGCTGGAGTCCAACAATATCTGGTGGGCCACAAGTTTCCCAGCCCTGACGTAAACATTTAAACTTCCTTACACTCAATCAGCATTCAACTGGAGGATCTATTCCCATATTGCCCATACCTCCTGATATATAAAGTTTTGAAAAAAATTAAAAATATTTTTATAACTAGAAGTACGTATGGGCAAATGAGCGATGTTCAAGATCACTAGAATTCTCCAAACATTGCCTAACGCTCATCTCATGCTCAATTCCTGTTTACATTTGCAATTGCCGCTTACTCTGTGCAAATAGGAATACTGCACAAATTGAGCAGTGATTGAATGTGAACGTTGCACAAATTTCCCCAAATTTGCACAAATGTCCTAATATGTGAGACTTTCTTCCATAGACTAAAGCAGGCTGATTCAGTCTACAGGGGAAATTTGTGCAAATTAGGAAATGTGTGCAAAAGCAAATGGCGAAAGTTGCACAAATTGAACACGAATGCATGTCTGGCAATGTATGGACCTTTTTGGCAGATTGCTCACACTTGCAATCACATTTGGGCCTTCAAACAGGGTAGACTTGCATGTTTTGTGAGCAAAAAGTAACTTCTCATACATCCCTAACCAGATGGCTAGTGAGCTGGCCAGATGGGCCCCAGAGTCATTATTACAGAAGAAAACTGGTGGGCAGCCCAGAACTTCATTTGTAAGCTGTGGGTGGTGGAGAGTGTTCTGGCTGGGTCCTGTGGAAAACATCCCAAAGGCTAGAAGAGTAGTGGGCAGCAAGGGGAAATTACCCATGCTGTGTGTGTGATTTTGCTTGTCAATTTTGGGTGCGGTCTGTGTTTTAGCTGATAGATTTGTTTCTGGTGTGGTGTGTACATTTTGCCTATGTGTCTTTCTCTAAGAACTGCCCATTACTTCTGAGAAATGGGTATTATGTTGAGCTTTGTGAGAGCAAATACGTGATTTGGCATAAGTACTCTGCCTTGTACTTAGGTTCTTGGCTAAATTGTTTTTCTTTTAGCCTCACCGGTTTGCCTTTTGGGGAGTGGGTGTTTTGTGAATGGCCACGCCCATTTGTGAATGGGCAAGCAACTTCCATGTCATCCAATCTGTGAGAGAGCTCACAACATGTTCTCAAAATCCCAAATGTGCCCACCAGTCCAAAAACGTTGGGGACCCCCACTATAAGGACTTGGGCGCATGCCTTTCCAGCACTCCTACCTGAGATCCATGTGTTCTACTACAGCTGAGCTGTGCCTCTGTTTACTCCAACTCACTCATGCGTATTGGTCATTTGAATTACACAACATTTGTAGTGTGTGTCCTGGGTTCCAAAATGCTGTCTGTCTGTCTAGCAATAGAATGCAATGTTCTGGTCAGATTTCAAAGGAATGACTCCAGATGTCTTAGCACAGTGTGTCCTAGCTGCTCCTTCACTGTAAGCACCCTAATCTTTGGAGGCTCCCCATTTCCATGAGAGGCGTGAGGATCCAGAAGGATAAGTTGCAGGGTTCAGTGGAGACTACAGCAAAGTAGGTGTCCCCAACCAGTCGTGTCCGACTCTAGGGTGTAGTGCTCATCTCCATTTCTAAGCCGAAGAGCCAGCGCTGTCCGAAGACACTTCCGTGGTCGTGTGACCGGCATGACTGAACACCGAGGTGCACAGAATGCTGTTACCTTTCCCGCCAAAGCGGTACCTATTTATCTATTTGCAATTTCATGCTTTCGAACTGCTAGGTTGGCAGAAGCTGGGACTGAAGACAGGAGCTCACTCCGTCACGCAGCACTCGGGTCTCGAACTGCTGTCCTGCTGACCTTCTGGTCTGCAATTCAGCGTCTTAACCACTAAGCCACCATGGCCGACAGCAAAGTAGAGCTGTGTGCAAATGTCCTCTTGACATTTTCCACCCAACTTGTGGAAAGAGATGGGGAGGGGATTTCTCCAGGGGAAGGAGAAATTCAACAACAGTTTCTCATGGGGGGGTCCAGGGCTGCCTCTGGGTTTTTGAGAGCCCTTGGGCAAGACACCTCCCACAGCGAGTCAACCTTCTCATTGTTATTATCACCAGCTGCTACTATTCCCCCTTCTTTCTCATCATTGCTTCCACTTCCTTGCTTGACAGGTGGAGAACCAGTGAGTAAGCAGGCAAGGGCATCTACTGCTCCTCCTTCTCAGCACCACTGTTGTCTGGGAAAAGGGCAAGTAAACAAGAAGTTTGTAGTGGTGAGGGGAGCAACTCCAGGGAGCTTCTGTCAGTGGCCCCTGCTGGGGTGTGGGCCCTCAACAGAGGCCCAACCATGCCTACCCTTGATGCTGGCCCTGGGTGGGGCTCACTGTTAGCAGGGCAGTAGCACAGCTTCTTTATTTCGTTTTGTTTCGTTTTGTGCTGCCGCAGCGTGTTTACAGCTTGGTCACTATTGTGCATCCTCTACAATGCCTGAGACGTAGCACCGTTCTGGGAAACTGTGGGGTAAAATGGAAGCAGCCTCAAAAAGGGATAGAGACTATTTAGTGAGAATTCTGCATAGAATATGTATGTTACTCAAGGCAGCTTCCAATAAGTAAAACTAGTTCTAAAATTAGTGCTGTGCAGACAATGTCTTCTGTGGGTGTTTTTTTTTAAAAAAATCATTCTTATTCAATCTAATGAAAAATACATTTCTTTAAAAAAAAACTTTCAAAGGAGAAGACTTCAGGAAAATTCTTGTGGGTGGGCTGCTTGCACTTTATTTATGAAGTGGCCAAAGTGTGTGTGTGTGTGAGTGTCCTGTCTAGCATTGTACAGTCATCTCTCTGGCAGTCTGCAGCCTCCCAGCTGCCCACACTTCAATTAAAACCCAGCAGGAGTACTCCCATGGGGCTTTTTCAGATCAGGAAGCGTGGGCAACTGGAGTGGCTGCAGGGCGATGGGGAGATGTAATAGAAAGAAAACAAACACACACAGAGACAGACAGTGGAGGCTGCTGGCTGAGATGTCAGTGGGGTGGTGAATCCTCTCTGGATTTCAGTCCGAACCAGTCAGAACTCTAAAGGAGCCATCCACACTCCTTTCCATCTTGTATAGATCCTTTGGAGTTCTGAATGAAACCTGGAGAGGATTTGCCACCCTATTAGTATTGGAGCCACCAGCCTCCACTGCACACAGAACCCTCTGCCATCTCAAAACGGTAAAGTAAGCTCAAGAAAACCACCCGAAGAAATTCTAACATGTCCTGGGAATGAGACACAAAAACGGAAGCCTCTTTTTTTCGGGGGGGGGGGAGACTTTCAGGAAATTTGAGGACAGATTTTCACGCAGCACTAATTAAATACAACAACAATATCAACAAAACATAACAAAGGCATAGTAGATAAAACACTGCCTCCAGTTAAAGAGAACAAAAACTAAACAAGAACACCAGATCAACTTGGCAAATTAAAAACCTGAGAGAGAGAGAGAGAGAGAGAGAGAGAGAGAGAGAGAGAAAGAAAGAAACAGTCTTCACAAGCAGTGGCAGAGACTCCAAACCTCACAGAACAAGCTATTCTACAATATTGGTGTGGCCACTGAGAAACCCCTCAAATTAGGGCTTATAGAGAAATGTCTGTCCCCTCGAACACTTCTTTCCACACAAAAATTTGCAGCAGGAGAACATTTGGCTCTGCCCATGTCTCTAAAGCACCATCTGTTCCCCCAAAAGCACACAGCATCCACTAGGAACCACAACCAGCTGCAAAGCTCACCAACTCCTGTCTAACTTGAGGGTGGGGAATTGCTGGGCTGTGGGTTGGATGTGGCCCAGGCTGCCTTTGTGTCGGGCCTATGGCATCCTTTCTCCCCCCCCCCCAAGCAATCAGGTTTGGCAGAAACGTCCCATTTCTGCCAGTGCAGGGGGGAGGTGAGACAGCTAGAGAGGGATGGGGAGAAAGAGAGAGAAAGGAGAAGGGAGAAAGAGAGAAAAGGAGGGAAGAGAGAGAGAGAGAGCTCAAGAAGGGAGAGGAAGAGAGGGAACAAGAGGGGGAGGGAGGGAGAGTTCAAGAAGGGGAGAGGAAGAAAGTGAATGAGAAAGGGGGAGAGAGAAAGAGAGAGCGCTCATGAAGGGGAGAGAAAGAGAGTGGATGAGAAGGGGGAGAGAGAGCTCAAGAAGGGGAGAGAGAGAGAGAGAGAGAGAGAGGGAGAGTGGAGTAGATCCAAAAGGAGTGGGAGAGAAATGAAAGAGAATGGAGTGGATGGGTGTGATTTGGATGGGTATATGTGTCTGAGACAGAGAGAGGGAGGGAAAGAGGGAGGGAGGGAGAAGGAAGGAAGCAAGGAAGGAAAATAGGATGTTGGGTGTCGCTGTCCCTGCCTACTTCTGGCTTCGGCCCCGCCCACCAACAGCTCTGGTCCTGCCCACCTGCTATTTGCCCCCCTCCAAGGGAATGCAGCCCTCGTGCCTGCGAGGGAGTGTCCCCATCCCTGATCTACTTCCCAACTGTTATCCTGCAGTTGCCATCTACTGACGTCAGTATTGTTGTAAATAGCTATTAACTAGCCACCAGCTATTAACTTTCATTAAAGTACCATCAAAAGAAATTGCAAAAGCTACCTTTTACTGGCAGTTGATGAAATGGACCAGACAGACTCTTCCAACCTAGGAAGACATTACAATCCCCAAAGCAAGGGACATAGAGGCTGTCTTTGGGTCATGTGCAATGATGTAACATTGCATTTGTTCTGAGCTACCAAGAGTTAAAAACTAGATGAATCTGTCAATTTCAGTTTGCCTCCATTTCTCATTTTTCCAGCTTTACAGTTTGGTTCATCCCAAATGTTGAGAATTTAAAAAAAAAGTTTGTGTGGAAATCTCCTGATATCCACATTCTTGTATGCAGTTTTGCCTAATGTACATATTTTCTGCAAGCAATTTTCCTAATATAATGCATTTTTGAATGTTATATTTCACAGATATATGCATTTTGTGAGCACTTTCCCATAATATCCCCTTATAATGAACTTGAGCACACTCTGGGAGAGAGCAGAGGACAGGAAGGCCTGGCGTGCTATGGGCCATGGGGTCACGAAGAGTCGGACACGACTTAATGACTGAACAGCAACAATAATCCCCTTATAAGTACGCATTTTGAAGGATAGCTGAGTTTCAGTTCATGTATGACTTGGAAAGAGTGAAATTTCTCCCCCATCCCTATTAAGACCCTAGTGCTGTCAACAGGCACTGAGGTATTCTCCTGCCGAGGTAATACATGGGGATAATTGCTTTCTGATGGCTTCCTTAGCTTAACTGGAGTCCTGCTCTACAGCATACTTAGAATTATCATAAATCCTGCCCTGTTGGGGGCAAACATGTTGCTCTAATCCAATGGAGTTGGTGGCATGCTGTGATGCTTTGTCCTTTCCATGTGGCTACAAAGTAGTGACCTGTAAAAAATGGTTAAAGTTGACAAATTATGGCTGCATTAACAAGTAAAAGGGCAAAGTGTTAAAACATAGCCAGCCCCGTAAAAGCCTTTTCATGTTGTGTTTGTCAGACTTGTAGAGGTGAAATAAAGTAAAAATTGGAGTGAAGTCACTGCAGGTTCTAAGCGCTGAGCCATTACTTAATAGCCTTTGCAAGCAGCTACTGGGCACCTCAAATTGAAATGGGTTTTGCAAAGTTGGTTTGGCATATGGATTTAGTGCATCCATCCCTGAATGCCTCTTGGATGGAATGCTCAAAAGCCATGGCAGAGTGGCTATATGACATTAGGTGATTTGTTACCATTGTGGTTGAGGTCCCAGGATAGTCCAGTGAGTGAGTTGTGTGGGAGGAAAAGCTCCACAGTTTCCCCCTCAGTTGTTAGCAGGGGAGTGGGCAAGGGACCGCATTACCCCACCGACGTGATTTCATTTTCAGCAAATCACTTTAGCCCTGAATGCATGTTTGTCTATTAAGAATCAGTGATGGGTACTAAACATACATACAGACAGTTTGAATAATGAGAATTTCACACAACGAAGCAAAACAAAACATAACAGAAACCTGTTAATATTTCTTCAGCTTCTAGTTGATTGCTAACCAGCTGTAACATCTGCTGCAAAAACTTGAATTGTCATAATATTAGGGAGATGGGGTGTTGGCACTTCGAATCCTGTCACGGAATCTGAAGATGTACATCAACGAAGTGCTAAGACAATCGGTTTCCATATGGAAAGTATGAATGCGTGGTGATGGATGGAGCAACCTAAGATGTGATTGAATGAATGATGGCACCTAAACTCATTTCTGGCTCAGAAATACAAACCTTGGTGACCTGTAATGCTTACTTCAAATGAGTTCCAGTAAGCCTGATGGAACTAGGGATGTCAGAGACATCTGAAATGGAATCAAATGTCCTTATACAAATCTATGGTGCAACCATACTTGGAATACTGTGTGCAGTTCTGATCGCCACACCTAAAAAAAGATATTGTGGAGTTGGACAAAGTTCAGAAAAGGGCAACTAAAATGATCAAGGGGCTGCAATATCTCCCCCATGAGGGAAGGTTACAACAGCTGGGATTGTTTAGCTTGGAAAAAAAGGAGGCTAAGGGGAGACATGACAGAGGTGTACAAGATTATGCATGGTGTGGAGAATGTGGATAGGGAGACATTTTTCTCCCTCTCTCATAGTATTAGATCCCAATATTGTCATCCCATGAAGCTGATTGGTAGGAGATCCAGGACAGATAAAAAGAAGGACTTCCACACACACTGCATAGTCAAACTATGGAATTTGCTACCACAGGACATAGTGATCACCACCACTTTGGATGGCTTTAAAAGGAGGTTAGACAAATTTCTGGAGGAGAAGGCTATCAATGACTACTAGTCTTGATGGCCATGTGCTACCTCCAGTACCAGAAGCAGTGAGCCTATGTACACCAGTGCTGGGGAACATGGGCGGGTGGGTGCTGTTGCACTCATGTCCTGCTTGTGGGTTTCCAATGGGCAGCTGGCTGGCCACTGTGTGAACAGAATGCTGGACTAGATGGGCCCGTATGTTCTCATGTCTTTGGATTTCTATGAATTTGACCTGCAGCTTCTGCAGTAGAGTGGCAACTTCCAGTTCTTACAGATTCTGCAGACTTGTGGACCTTTTTTTTCTTTTTAACCTTCTAGAATTTTATGCAAATTTAATGGAAAATATGCTAATACATATGGCATTAAAAAACACACCAATGTTTTATACATCCACAATCTCTCTTCAGCCTCCACAGTGTAGCACTAAGAAAAATCTGTAAAATATTGCATACCAGCTAAAGTTACATACATTGCAACATATGTTTTTGTGTACTTTTCTGCAACTTTGGGAAATTGGAAAAAATCTGATTCCACCAATGAGCAGATGACAGAACAAAAGACACTTGACAATCCACGAAATGCAGACGGAATGGATTTTACCAAATCTGTACAACGCTACATGTGAAAGGGTTTTAATCAGGTCATGGGATTTTTCTTATTGTTGATGGTTTAAAATTTCTTAGGTCATAGCATCAGAGAATCAGAGAATCGTAGGGTTCGAAGGGGCCTATAAGACCATTGAGTCCAACCCCCTGCTCAGTGCAGGTATCCAAGTCAGAGCATCCCTGACAGATGGCGGTCCAGCCTCGTCTTGAATGCCTCTAGTGTGGGAGAGCCCACCACCTTCTCATGTAATGGGTTCCATTGTCGTATTGCTCTAAGAGTCAGGAAGTTTTCCCTGATGTTCAGACAGAATCTGGCTTGCTGTAACTTGAGCCCATTATTCCATATCCTGCACTCTGGGATGATCTAGAACTAGGGATGTACGAAAGTTCCGCCACGGATCTCGGGGAGGCTGAATGCCAGCACATTCGGCCCCCTGAAATCGGTGGCGGAATGGCCTGCCCCCACGCCCCCACGGGACGGGACTTACCTTGGGCGGATCTTCCTGGCAGCAGCGGCTCCGGCGGCGGCTCTGGCGGTGGTTCGGCGGTGGCGGCTGCAGCGGCTGGTCTTCCGACTGGCTGCCGCCGCCGCTGCCATTTCCAGGTTAAAAAGAAAACAAAAAACAAAAGATTTACATAGCCTATCATGGCTAGATTTAAAAAAAACACCGTGATAGGCTACGTAAATGTTTACGTAGCCTATCATGGCTGACTTAAAAAATAAAAAAAAAAACGCGCGTACGCAAATGGTGGCGGCCATGGCCGCCGCCATTTGCGTTCCTTATTTTGGCACGTCTTAGTCTATGTAGCCTAAAAAATATTGCATTTTTTAGTTTTTAATCTTTGTTAACTGCCCAGAGCTTCGGCTATTGGGCTGTATAGAAATGTAATGAATAAATGAAGAAGAGTAGAAGTAAGGACAGACAAAACCTCCTCTGCCTGCCCCACATGCTGCTCATTGAACCTCTGCTACTTACCCAACCTGGTGAGCCATGCTTGGCAAACTGCTGGACCATCCGGGGGGAGGGCACCTCTCAGCAGCTCTCATTTTTTTGACAATCCTCCATTTTTGTGCAAGATCAGGCTCTGTATTTTTGTAGATCTACTGTTTGCACAGTAGATCTACACAACGGTGGTTGCAAAGGTTCTTTTCTATGGCTGATATGAACCTTTTCGGCCACCACTGTGTAGATCTACTGTTCAAACAGTAGATCTATGAAAAATCAGAGCCCCATCTTGCGCAAAAATGGACACTCTCATGGACACCAGGCGGCTGCGATGAGTCCCGGCCTTGTGCTTGGGGTGGGGGTTCGCTGAGCTGGGTTTGGGGACGTGGGCAGTGGGGAGGGATTCAATGGATTCCCAGATCCAGTTGGTCACTGGTGCCATCCCTCAGTAGAAGTAGATTGTCAAGGGGCCAAGCAGCAGAGGCAAGCCCAAAATATATCTAGAGAATTTCTAACATGAATCTTGTTTGGTTTTACTGCACATGGATAAAGCCTTTGGCCACAGCAGCAGCACTCCATGGCTAAGAAGAAGGTGGCAACCATTAACCATCCCCAAAGGATTACACTATAGGTTCTTTTGCAAAGGACTCTGCATTCTCAGTGGAACTCTGTGTCCACATGGGCTCCTGCTGTGATCTCTGAGGGAAAGAGAATTAAATCTGTTCACCTGCTTTTCATCTTTCCTCTTCTGCACAACCTCCCATTTTCGTGATTCATTCACTGTTTTCTTGAAGGACCGGTTCGCTCTGTGCCACTGCCTCCAGGGCTCTCGTTTTTGTCTGTGGCCCCTTCTCACCCCCTCTTGAAATAACATCTGTCACAAAGGGACAGTGATTAGCAATCTTCTCATTCATCATCACTCACCTGTCACCTCCCTGATATTCAATAACCTGTTTCTCACTTTTAATAAACTAGCTGAGTTTCTCCCAACCCCTAAAGATCACAAGAATCATAAAGTTCACTGGGTGATTTTGGACCAGTCACTGACTCTCAGCCTAACCTACCCTAGCCCACCCCACCCCACAGGGTTGTTGTGAGAATAAAATGGAGAGGAGGAGGATCACATACGTTGCCTTGGGCTCCTTGGTGAAAAGGCAGGAGATAAATGTAACAAATAATAAATAAGCCATCAGTACCTGCCTTTACCTGGGTTTTTTTTGGGGGGGGGGAGGAGTTCAACAAGCTGGAACTAACCAGTGGTAAAGCATCTCAATTGCTTTTAGTTTTCTGGGAGGAAAATATAGTAGATATCAATGTAACAGAGTGGATATCAATGTATCATCCAGCAATTTGTTTAAATCTAGAACTTTGAGGGGTACAGTTTGCAGGTCCACCATAATTTATAGTACAATATTGTTCTGGAGGCTAATTTGGTATGCTGCTTGGTTCCACTAAGGGCAATAGCAGAACAGAGTTTTGGGCTCCAACCCAACACCAACTAACCTGAGCTCAATGGGGCTCAGCTTCTGAGCAGACATGTATCAGCTTGTGCTGCTCATTCTCACTGAGGTGACAACCTGTTTGTGGGCCGTACCACCTCAGACCCAAGTAAGAGCCCATATCTGATTGAGTTATCCTCCATAACTGATACGCACATACACGCCATAGAAAGCTAGAGCTCAGGAAGCTGGCTAAGCTCAAAAGCTGCTACTTTTGTATGTAGGTGGTGAAATTACAAAGATGAGGTGATCATCTCAGTGAGAACTAAGTCTCAGCAAAACCCGAGTTCACTGAAGCTCTCCAAATTCCATCTCAGAGCTTGTCCAACTTGAGTCTGAATCAGATTGTGAACTTTGTTTGTTTTTTTCTTCTCCTATGAAAATCCATGTGTATTTTCATACGTATTTTTCCAAATGCACACATCAATTGTGTTCATCTTTGAAATGGACACATTTCGTCTCCCAATGGTTAAAGTGTATTTGTGCACATTTTTCAAAAGTATGCATTTTTTCACGCACATTTTTCACGTGCATGCATGCATGCATGCTGTTGAATGCAAATTTTTGGGTCCATGAATCACATTGCAAGCTCAGAAATGGACTTCAACCACAGATTGCATCTGAGTCCATTTTTTATGTGAAAGGTGTGAACTGGGTAAATCATGATAAAAAACGAACTGAAATGAACTCTCATGCATCCCTAACTGAGACTTAAGAAGAAAGTGCAATATATTTTGGGGCGGGGGGGGGGGAGTCATATATAAATCAACTGACTAACATAACCTCAAAAGTGTGTCTCCCTGCCCACCCCACCCTCAATATCTGGTTCTCTTTGCCTCTCAATTGCCTTCAGTCCAATTTCTAGCAAATTTATTCTCAGTTCTGTTTTTCTTCTATGAAAATTAATTATCATACATTTGGTAATCCAAACGCTCAAGAGGAATAGGGTTGTAGGAAGTACTTACCCCGGTCCGGTCTGGGGCATCCGCAGGTGGGGGGAGGTGATCCGGTCCTCCCTCACGGCTGGTCTGCGGACACAAATGGCATCCGGCGTAGGGGACGCCATTTGCGTCCCTGCCGTTGGCCGTGATTGGCTATGTAAATATTTCCGTAGCCTATCACGGTAAAGAGCCGGGACTGAATTGGCATAGCAGATGCCATTTGCGTCCCTGCCGTTGGCTGTGATTGGCTATGTAAATACTTATGTATCCAATCATGGACAATGGCAGGGACGCAAATGGTGTCCCCTACGCCAGACGCCATTTTGTTCCGCAGCCTGGCAGCAGAACGAAGATGGCGACCCGGACCAGCCGCCGTCAGGTAGGTTCTGTCCGGGGGGGCGGGTTCGGGGGGTGGCGGGGGGGTAGTCCATTCTGCCATGGACTCCGGGGGGGGGGCGGATTCCAAAGAATCCGGCCTCATTGGAGTCCGTGGCGGATTTCTCCGCCATCCCTGAAGAGGAAACATAGTGAAATACATTATTAGTTCTGTCAAGATCAAGTTGACAAAGACAGTAAAGAGAAAAACAAAGAAATATTGGCAAGATATCCTGTAGTAGTTTTGTCTCCATGTTTCCCAGGGGCCTGATCCTTTCAGTGAACTTCTAGTCTCTATTTCCCAATTTCTAGCTAATAAAATTTCTCATAACTATATTTCCCAGGGCAGCAGTGAGTTGTATTTAACCATTTAAGCCATCATGTTGTAAGAAAGCCAATGAACATTAAGTTTTCAGATTTCTAAAGCTGATGTGTAAAGCATTTGAGTAACTGTCTGGGTATTTTAATTTACAAATCAAATATGTGTAATAGTTTCTTACTAAAAAGGATTAAAACTCCAATATTAATCTTCCCAAAAAACATTAAGAATCAGTTAATTGCTTCTGTAACCACAGTTCAATTGTGATTGTGTTCGTGACCCCATGGACCATAGCACGCCAGGCCTTCCTGTCCTGCGCTCTCTCCCAGAGCGTGCTCAAGTTCATATTCATTACATCCATGATGCTATCTAGCCATCTCATCCTCTGCCGTCCCCTTCTCCTTTTGCCTTCAGTCTTTCCCAGCAGCAGGGTCTTTTCCAGGGAGTTTTCTCTTCGCATTAGGTGGCCAAAATACTGGAGCTTCAGCTTCATTATCTGTCCTTCCAATGAGCAGTCAGGGTTGATTTCCTTTAGGATGGACTGATTTGACCTCCTTGCAGTCCAGGGGACTCATAAGAGTCTTCTCCAGCACCACAGTTCGAAAGCATCAATTCTTCGGCGCTCAGCCTTCCTTATAGTCCAGCTCTCACAGCCATACATTACTACTGGGAAAACCATAGCTTTGATTAGACGGACCTTTGTCGGCAAGGTGATGTCTCTGCTTCTTACTATGCTGTCTAGGTTTGCCATAGCTTTCCTCCCAAGGAGCAAGCGTCTTTTAATTTCATGGCTACAGTCACCGTCTGCGGTGATCTTGGAGCCCAAGAAAGTAAAATCTGTCACTGCTTCCATTTCTTCCCCTTCTATATGCCAGGAAGTGATAGGGCTAGATGACATGATCTTAGTTTTTTTAATGTTGAGTTTCAAACCAGCTTTTGCACTCTCCTCTTTCACCCTCAACAAGAGGCTCTTGAGATCCTCTTCGCTTTCTGCCATTAGGGTGGTATCGTCTGCATATCGGAGGTTGTTGATAATTCTCCCAGCAATCTTAATTCCGACCTGTGATTCATCCAACCCGGCGTTTCTCATGATGTACTCTGCATATAAGTTAAACAAGCAGGGCGACGATATGCAGCCTTGTCGTACTCCTTTCCCAATTTTGAACCAATCGGTTGTTCCATGTCCGGTTCTTACTGTTGCTTCTTGACCCTCGTACAGGTTTCTCAGGAGACAGGTAAGGTGGTCTGGTACTCCCATCACTTTAAGAATTTGCCACAGTTTGTTGTGATCCACACAATCAAAGGCTTTAGCGTAGTCAATGAAGCAGAAATAGACGTTTTTCTGGAATTCTCTTGCTTTCTCCATGATCCAGCGAATGTTGGCGATTTGATCTCTAGTTCCTCTGCCTCTTCGAAACCCAGCTTGTACTTCCGGTAGTTCTCGGTTCGCATACTGCTGAAGCCTAGCTTGTAGGATTTTGAGCATCACCTTGCTGGCATGTGAAATGAGCGCAATTGTGCGGTAGTTTGAACACTCTTTGGCGTTGCCCTTCTTTGGAATTGGAATGTAAACTGACCTTTTCCAGTCTTGTGGCCACTGTTGAGTGTTCCAGATTTGTTGGCATATTGAATGCAGCACTTTAACAGCATCATCTTTTAGGATTTTAAATAGCTCGGCTGGAATACTGTCATCTCCGCTAGCTTTGTTGTTTTAATGCTTCTTAAGGCCCACTTGACTTCACTCTCGAGGATGTCCGGCTCAAGTTCAGTGACCGCACTATCATGGCTATCAGGGACATTCAGATCTTTCCTGTATAGTTCTTCTGTGTATTCTTGCCACCTCTTCTTAATCTCATCTGCTTCTGTTAGGTCCCTGCCTTCTTTGTCCTTTATCATGCCCATCTTTGCACAAAACGTTCCCTTGAGATCTCCAATTTTCTTGAAGAGATCTCTAGTCTTTCCCATTCTGTTGTTTTCCTCGATTTCTTTGCATTGTTCATTTAAGAAGGCCTTCTTGTCTCTCCTTGCTATTCTCTGGAACTCTGCATTCAGTTGGGTATATCTTCCCCTTTCTCCTTTGCTTTTCGCTTCCCTTCTTTCGTGAGCTACTTGTAAAGCCTCATCAGACAGCCACTTTGCTTTCTTGCATTTCTTTTTCTTTGGAATGGATTTCGTTGCTGCCTCCTGAACAATGTTACGGACCTCCGTCCATAGTTCCTCAGGCACTCTGTCTATCAGGTCTAATCCCTGAAATCGATTCCTCACCTCCACTGTATATTCAGAAGGGATATGATTTAGGTCATACCTGAACGGTTTAGTGGTTTTCCCGACGTTCTTCAATTTAAGCCGAAATTTTGCAAGAAGCAGCTCATGATCTGAGCCACAGTCAGCTCCAGGTCTTGTTTTTACTGACTGTATGGAGCTTCTCCATCTTTGGCTGCAAAGGACATAATCAATCTGATTTCGATATTGACCATTTGGTGACGTCCATGTGTAGAGTCGCCTCTTGTGCTGTTGGAAAAGAGTGTTTGCTATGATCAGCATGTTCTCTTGGCAAAACTCTATTAGCTTTTGTCCTGCTTCATTTTGTACACCAAGGCCATGCCTGCCTGTTATCCCGGTGATTTCTTGACTTCCTACTTTAGCATTCCAATCCCCTATGATGAAGAGGACATCTTTTTTTGGTGTTAGTTCTAGAAGGTGTTGTAGGTCTTCATAGAACCGATCAACCTCAGCTTCTTCGGCCTCAGTGGTTGGGGCATAGACTTGAATTACTGTGATGTTGAATGGTTTGCCTTGGATTCGTACTGAGATCATTCTATCATTTTTAAGATTGTACCCCAGTACTGCTTTTCCCACCTTTTTGTTGACTATGAGTGCTACTCCATTTCTTCTAAGGGATTCTTGCCCACAATAGTAGATATGATGGTCACCTGAATTAAATTCGCCCATGCCTGTCCATTTTCGTTCGCTGATTCCCAAGATGTCGATGTTCAATCTTGCCATCTCATGTTTGACCACCTCCAGCTTACCTTGATTCATTGATCTGACATTCCAGGTTCCTAAACAATATTGTTCTTTACAGCATCGGATTTTCTTTTCACCGCCAGACACATCCACAGCTGAGTGTCCTTTCGGGTTTGGCCCAGCCGCTTCACTCTTTCTGGCGCTACTTGGAAATACCCTCTGCTCTTCCCCAGTAGCATATTGGACACCTTCCGACCTGAGGGGCTCATCTTCCGGCGTCATATCTTTTAGCCTTGTGATACGTTCCATGGGGTTTTCTTGGCAAGAATCCTGGAGTGGGTTGCCATTTCCTTCTCCAGTGGACCACATTTTGTCAGAACTCTCTGCCATGACCTGTCCGTCTTGGGTGGCCCTGCACGGCATAGCTTATGGCTTCACTGAGTTACGCAAGCCCCCTCGCCACAACAAGGCAGTGATCCATGAAGGGGTGTGTTTGGTCTATCTGTTTCTAAATCTCTATCTGCTGTTGTTGACCAGTCTGTTCGGCATTTTGCTCTCTGTGTGAATTACAGTGCAATCCTATACATGGCTACTCAAGAGTAAGGCATATTGAACTGTGTAGGGGTTACTTCTGAGTACACATACATAGGCTTGTGTGGTCCCAACCAAGGGTCTCCAGATGTTGTCGGACTACAGTGCCCATCACTGACCCTTGCCTGTGCTGGTAGGGGGTGATGGGGGTTATCCCACATGGGGACTCAAGGCTGGGAAAGGCTGTGCTAGTTACTTTTGGAATGACAAAACCATTCACAAGAAGAGTCACTATGTATGGCTTCTTCCAGCTGCATGCAACCCACCTGGGATTTCCCCCCCTTCTTGAAACATGCCTTTATTTCTGGGCTGTCTTTCTGCCACATGATGTTAAATGTGCAAATCACATTTAAAGCATCACATTCCCTAAGATAACATGCTATTAGAAGCCCAAGGCCGGCCCACCCATGAAGCAGGATGCGGCTCCCACATGAGGCGGTGGGGGTGGAGGAGCAGTGAACTGCGCTGCTTCCCCCACCCCACCCAGGAGAGCCCGCCACTGCCTCCAGTGGGTGCTCTAGAGAGCCTGGCCAGCCTTCTCCCACTGTGGCACTTCCCACAGCAAGAGAGTGGCTGGAGGGGCTGTCTGGAGCAGCCACCAGCCCTCTGCTCCTGTGGAGGTCTGGATCTCAGCCATGTCCCATGAGATCTCATGAGAACATAGCCTTGTCCTGCACGATCTCAATTGTGTCTCACAAAATCTTTGGCTGACAAAATCTCGCGACAGTCCTGCAGCCACTCATGAGATCTCATACGAGCCCCAGCATAGTAGCAAAGGCAAGGGAGGGCCCACACAGTGGTGTCAGCAGCAGCTGGAAGGGAGGAAGGTATGGTGGAGGAGGGAGGGTGTGTGTATGGAGGCAGCGGCAGTTGCAGGGAAGGAGAAATGCATACAACTAATGCATGAATTTAGACTCTAGTTGGAATGAGCTCAGCAATAGAAAAACAAGGAGCTTGACAGATTCACCCATCTGTACTCATAAGTAACCCCACTTGAGTTCAATGACACTTATATCATAGTGCAGCCTTCCCCAACCTGGTGTCAGTCTGGTTGATTCTGGGAACTATAGTCCAACACATCTGGAGGGTGCTGGATTGGGGAAGGTTGTCATAGTAAGCCCCCTGATTACATAGCATTATGTGAACCTGCTTTATACTTAGCCCCTTTACCCATTTTGCCCAATATTGTCTTCATTGAGCTTGGCAGAAGCTATCTAGGATCTAAAGCAGGGGTCCTCCCCATCTTTGTGACCAGAGGTCTTTACCTGGTGATGCCAAGGACTGGACCTGCAAAGCTTAGCATGCAAAGCTCTACTATAGCCCTCCTTTAGTTCAGTGAGTTCCAGTGGTGTCCATTCACACAGTCAGATGTGCATCAGCAAACATTGTGCAATCAGGGGATTAGAAATTAAACATATGTATGTGTGTGAATCACACCCTAGACAAAACTGGAAACAAAACTTCGGAAAAGGTGATTTTAGAGGAAGCTTTGGCTATGGGACTCTGTTTGCCATATGCTATCATAATTGTGCAACTGTCAAACTCTTTTTCAGGGGAACATAGAATTAGAGATGGATGAACCTAACCAGTTCCACTTTCTCCCACTTTCAATTTTTAAAATCTCAAGTTCTTTTACTTGTTTATGAAGAAAAGTACACATTTGGTAAATATGTATCAAAAAAATGAAAGGAAATGTTCACACATCTGCACTGGCCAAATAGAATAGGTATTCTCAGCACAGAGAGTAGGGATGCTGGAGAAATCCACAATGGAATAGGGATGGTGGAGAATTTCTCCACGAATCTCCGGGAGGCCAAATGCCAACGCATTCGGCCCCCCGAAATTGGTGGTGAAATTCTCCGCCGGCCCCCCCGCCCCCCCTGGGATGGGACTTACCTCGTGCGAATGTCCCTCTCGGCGGCGGGTCCCGGCGGCGGTTCGGCAGCAGTTCGGCGGGGGTGGTGACGGCGGCGGCCAGTCTTCTGACCGGCTGCCACTGCCACCATTGCAAAATAAAAAAGTAAAGTAAAAAAACAACAACAAACACCTGTGATAGGCTACATAACGATTTATGTAGCCTACCACGGCTAGATTTCCAAAGTCACCCGTGATAGGCTACGTGACGATTTACATAGCCTATCACGGCTGACTTTGGAAATCTAGCCGTGATAGGCTACGTAAATTGTTATGTAGCCTATCACGGGTGTGTGTTGTTGTTGTTTTTACTTTTTTTTTCGCGGCCGGGTAGACGGGACGCTCCTCCCCGGCCTGAATTTCGGCAGCTAGGGATGGGGTGCCTCCCCCCTGGCCTGAATTTCGGCCGGGCGAGGCAGGGTGCCTCCCCCCCCTCGCCTGAACTTCGGGGGGAGAACCGAGGTGCCTCCCCCGCACTGCGAAGCAAGCTGCGGGACCAGGTAAGTCCCTTTCATCCATCCCTACAATGGAACTATATGACTTCAGATTTTTATTAATCTGACCCACAGATTCTGCAGTGGACCAGCTTTTCTTCCGTTGGGCAGATTCCACGGACTTGCAGACCATTTTTCTAACCTTTGGGAATGTTGTGCAAATTTTATAATGGAAAAATAAGCAATTAAAAAAAAAAAAACCAGCTGAAAACACACATTTTCCCCATAGGCTAACATGTGAAAATGCACATTTGGGGGTATCTGCACATTTTGTAGGAATATATGCATTTTTGCACTTGCAAATTTGCATACATTCAGGAACTTAAAAAAAGTCCAATTCCATTCAATTTCAACGATGGATTGAAAGGACCCTGATAACCTGCGAAACACAGACGGAATGGATTTTATGCAATCCATACATCTCTAATGGAGAGTACCATGTTGTACCTGCCTGCCACATAGCTGTTAAAAAGTGGGAGCCTATCAGAAGAGGTGGCAACCCCCACTAAGCACCTATATAGTTGGATACACAGGGATTCACACTTAAGACTTGGAGGGAGCAATCCTACCGGCATAGGTGGCTGCCTCCGAAATCAGAGGTGACCACGTATCCAATGCAGGGCAGGAGAAGCGCGGAGGGGATTGTCCCCTCCTCGCTTCAGCCGCCCTGCATTTGCGGCTAGACAGCCGCGGGAAGGCAGAGGGGGAAACAGCTGCCAGATGACACATTGGATGTGTCGTACCAGCATTTCCACCTTCCCTCCCTGGAACACCCCCCGGAATGCCCCATTTTCACTGCTGCATGCTCCTCTTCTGAGTACATTCCAAGCTGCCTAAGAAGCAGCACAGTGGGGGGAGGTCAGTTCTCAGGGAACTGACCTCGGAATGCGGGCTCCAAGGTAGGTTCCTGGAAACCTATGTATCCTATGGCCATCTAGCCACTGACTAGCAGCCGTAAGATTGCTCCCTTAAGAGCTAAGTACTCTTGGCTAAGTACATCCGGCCATGGGTCTAGGTGGACCTAATACATCAGTTTCAATTCTGCCATATTTCATTTTTTAAAACCTTAAGTTGTTCGTCCCAAATATGAAGATATTTGCAAATTTTTGGGAAATTCTTATCAAAATTGAACTGAAACAAAATTCTCACTTACAGGGGATTTCTTGGAAATGGTCTAAGTGGTTCCTTAGTGAGTCTGGAAATGATAGACTAACATCCTGAAAGACAACTTATTCACCACTACTGAACCTATACGCAATGCATAGCTGCAGATAGGAATGCGGCGGAATGCCAGAGAAATCTGCAATGGAATCAAATGAGTTTGGATTTCTATGAATCCCACTTGTGGATTCCACATCAGACCAGCTTTTCCCAAGTCACACAGATTCCATGGACTTGTGGACCAGGTTTTTTTTACTTTCTGGAATTTTATGCAAATTTAGTCATAGAAAAATACATAGAATTTTTTTTTAAAACCAAAATGTCACTGGCCTCTGTAGAATCCTTAATAGTACTTCTATAGAGGGTGTGGATAAAAATGGTTTATATAATATTTCTGGGGAAGGCAGGGATTAATTAAAATTCAACTTTCATTAATATAAATACTTGTCACTGGTTGGAGCCTTTCCTGGAACACAGTTATTGCCCTTACTGAGCTGCAAATATGATAAAATAAAACAATAAGATGTATCTTTATTGCCAGTCATAAGTGTATGGCCTCTTCTCTATTGGAAACATAGTTGGTTTATTTCAGAGCTGCTCCTGGATCAAGAAAATTAGTGCAATGCATCAGCGACAGTTTTTGCAGGGGCAATAAAAGAACATTGAGAGCACAATATTTAAATGGGAAGAAGTTGTGGTGTGTATTTTTCATACTGAAAGACAGAAGACAGATCAACTCTAGCCAAGGTTGTAGAGTAGTGATTACAGTGTATAAAGAAGGTTGAATTCTGGGAAATACCTAAAAGGACATATTGATCATCCACAGAAAAAAAGATTTTGAGACCTTTTGCATTGGTCTAAGTTACACATAAAGGACAGGTTGTCCTTGCCTGTCTGTTTCATGTTGTTCTTCCCGTTCTAATCATCCCATACAAGGACTGTCTCAATTTGCTGCAGCAATGGTGGAGAGAAGACCAAGCCAGTTTCTCATACATCTGTCGTTTGCACTCAATCATTAAAGGCCATGATTACCTACACTAAGGCTGAAATCTTGTGCATGTTTAGGCAGAAAATAGTCCTATCCTGGTAGGGGCATGCTGGGAGTTGTAGGACTTTGTTCTGCCTAAATATGCAGAAGATTGTGTCCCAAGAATGAGAAATAAGAAAATACAGGGTATAGAATCTAGAGATGGCCAAATTTATCAGTTTTTGCTTTCTCCTGCATTCATGTCTTCTTAATCCCAAATTCTTTCCATCCCATTTATGAAGAAATGTGTAAAATATGGTAAGTCTTTGTTTTTAAAATAATGGGAATGAAATTCTCACCCATCTGCACTGGCCAAATTCAGTAGGTTCATCTATTCCCAGGATGGACCGTGAGAGCACCTGCCTACCATGTAGCAGTTATAGATGAGGAGTCTGTCAGAAAAAAAAAGATGGCAGCCCTAGTTAAGCACCACAAATTATGGTCGAATACATAGGAATTCAAAGCCACCTGCCTGGAGAGAAAATACATCCATTTCACATTCATTATTATTATTTTAAACCTCAAGTTATTTCCATCCCGTTTATGAAGAAATTTGCAAATTTTAGTAAGTTCTTTCAAAACAATAGGACCAAACAGGATTCTCACCCATGTCCAGGAACAGACTGCTGTCCCTCCCATCAGGGTTCTCGGGGCACCTACCCAGCCCCTGCCCCCACTCGCATACCCCCAGACCCATGCAAGCTCGCTGAGCCACTCGCACTCACTCGGGCCGCTTCCTCCTGAGCAATATGTGTGATTTCACAGTACCATTTTATGTATAAGTCTATGTGTGCATTTTTGTGTTTGCCATGTTTTTTGCAACATGGAGGGCATGGCCTGGGCGAGTGCAGATAGCTAGGCGAACATGGGAGGGGTCGAGCAGGGGCTTGGCGGGAATAGCTTGGGGGGGACACAGGCACAGGAGGTCTGCCAGATTCCTAGACTGAAACAGGTGCCTACCCATCTCTAATGATATTAGAAATCTGCCCCTTACCCTTTGCAATTGCAGAAGAACCATATTCCCCATTTAAACCCTGATTGGCAAGTCAAATTCCTTTTCTGTCACCTATACTCCAAAGATCTGTGGGGGAAGTATTTTAAATACTACATATAGGTCTATTTATTCTTTTCCTCAAACATAGCCCTGCCTTTCTAATGAAAACTGCTGATGGGTTCACCTGACCATCTGAGAGTTCGTGTGGGAAGAACAATGGGGCTCTATATGCTGGTCCTGGACCTATGTCTCTGGGCGTGCTGGCCCAACTCCTCTCGCTTCAGACCTTGCCATGTTGAATTGTCAAGGTTTGAAGGGGAGTTCTATTCATGTCACTTGAATGCAGACAGGACACACAGTCAGGAACCTTGATAAGGCAAGTTCCATGACTGTGTGGAGAGTTGCATTCCTGTTCAAGTGAATGGGAGTAGAACTCGCTTTCAGACTTTGCAGTTGAACATGGCAAGGTCTGAACAGAGGGAGCAGGGCTAGTATGCCTGGAGTCATAGGGTGCCAGCATGCATGGCTCCGTCCCTCTGCCCATTGCAAGCTCTCATGCATTCAGGTGAAAAGGGCCAACATAAAGGGTTGGATCCAGGATCTGCCTTTTGTGAGGGGGAGGGACCTTCCACAAGAGCAAGGGCTTGCCTTGGGGAAGGTCCCCCCACCCAATTTTGGGGGATAACCCTCCCCTCACATCATGCCCTCATCCAACAGGTTCTCCAGATCTCTGGGTAGCACATTCAAGGGGGCTTGAAGGGATGCCATGGGAAGGAGGGGGCAGGGAAGTTTACTTCAATCAACACAGTTGATCCAGTCTGGATTAAGGATGTGTCCTGTCCAGCTTGGTTCAAGGCACTCAGAGAGGCTAAAACGAGTAGGGATGTACGAAAGTTCCACCACGGATCTCAGGGAGGCCGAATGCCAGCGCATTCGGCCCCCCATAATCGGCGGCGGAACGCCCCCCTGCCCCCTTAGGCGGATCTTCCTGGCGGCGGCGGCTCCGCCGGCGGCCGGTCTTCCGACTGGCTGCCGCCGCTGCCATTTCCAGGTAAAAAAAAAACAAAAACAAAAAAAGTGATAGGCTACGTAAAGATTTACGTAGCCTATCATGGCTAAATTTTAAAAAAAACACCGTGATAGGCTATGTAAATGTTTACATAGTCTATCACAGCTGATAAAAAAACCCGCGCGTACGCAAATGGCGGCGCCCATGGGTGCCGCCATTTGCGTTCCTTATTTTGGCATGTCTTAGTCTACGTAAACATTTACGTAGACTAAGACAGCAAAAATAAGGGGAACGCAAATAGCATAGCGTCTACGCTATTTGCGTTCCCCTTATTTTCGCCATCTTAGTCTATGTAAATGTTTACGTAGAGTAAGACGTGCCAAAATAAAGAACGCAAATGGCGGCGCCCATGGGCACCGCCATTTGCGTACGCGCGTTGTTGTTTTTTTCATCAGCCATGATAGGCTGTGTAAACATTTACATAGCCTATCACGGTTGACTGCAGGGACGCAAATGGCGGCAGCTACGCCCGCCGCCATTTGCATCCCTGCTAGCCAGCGGCCGGATGTCCGGCTGCTGGTGGAGCCGGCCGGCGGCTCCGCAGAATCACTGCAGAGCACAGCCGGCCGGCCAGGATTCCGGGGGGGGGGGGAGGAACGGAGCCGCCCCCCCCGGCAAGGATTCCGGGGGGAGGAATGGAACGCCTCCCACTGCACCATCAGCATAATCCCCGAAAGGTAAGTGATTTTTGTACATCCCTAAAAACGAGCAAGGTACGTACAGGCAAGGACATCGCAAGTCAGGTTGGATCCAGTCCAGATGAGGCCAGTCTGGTTTAAGGGTGCTGAATAGCCAGGCAAGTTAGACCAGGCAGGGTCTTCCAGGACCTCAGCTAGCTCCCAGTTAGCTGAGATTCAGGCAGGGAGAACTGTTGACTCTGCAACAAAGGCTTTCTGAAGCCTTATAAAGGCCAGCAGCTCAAGACTGCGGTGAACTCCACTCGCTCAGAGAAGTAGTTTGTTTCTTAAAGGGCTACTGCCTGATTCGTAGCCACTGGTTCCTATGGGGTGGTGAAGGCTGTACTGGGGGAGTGTCTTCTGCACCAGAGGAGTCAGGTAGAGGCACATCCTCTGGTCTGGGAGGCCCTGGCCTAGTGGGGACTGGATTCATGGAGGGAGTCTCCTCTGCCTCTGAGTCCTCTTTGGAGTCAGAGGACAGGTCAAGGCTGGGGAACATGACAGGATGTATGGACTGTGTAAAATCCGTGGGGTCTGTTTTTCACGGATGGTCAGGCACCTTTCATTCCATCATCCACTCATTGACGAAATCAGGTTTCTTTAGTTTCCGAATTTGTGCAAATTCGCACCTGCACAAATTCGCACTTGCGGAAATGCACATATCCCCCCAAATGTGCATTTTCATGCTTTAGCCTATGGGGAAAATGTGCATTTCGGCCATTGGTTTTTTAAAAAAAATGTGCGTATTTTTCTACTACTAAACGTGTGCAAAATTCCGGAAAGCTAGAAAAACAGTCCACAAGCCTGAGGAATCTGCCTGACGGGGGAAAATCTGGTCCACTGCAGAATCTATGGGTCGGCTTCATAAAAATCTGAACTCATCTGGTTCCATTGCGGATCTTTCAAATGTCCTTAATCTGAATCCAACCCAGATACAAGATTGGTTGTTGTACTTAACACACTCCAGACTGTCTTCAAGACTGTTTATAATGCTAGTGCAGGCAAGACATATTCTGGAACATATTTCATATTCTTATATTCATTGTTTGAAACACAAAAAGTCTGTTAATCTTACTTTAAGTTTAAGGGCCCAAACTTCCCTCTCTTTGCTGGCTCCTTTCATGATGCCCTGTAACTTTGAGAGTTCTGATGACTTGTCATTGTTTCTTGTACTCGGATTACATCCATGTATTCTGACAATATTAGAACAATAATGGACAGCAAACAACAGTTCAGGGAGAAGATAAAAACATCACCTCTGATTCCTTGGTGGTTCAGTATATTGAAGGTCAAAAATACACTAATATGAATGTTTTAAATGAAAAAGAATAGGTCGCTGAAGGATCTCCCATGGAAAAGAGACTAACTATAATTTGTTACTATGAAGAACCATAAAGAAAACCTCCAACCTATAGTTTTATCTGTAAAGTTGGAGGGGATATGCTGCCCTCTGTCAATAATTGCATTTAAATCTGATGTATTTATGTATTTTCTTTGTCTTCATATTTGGAAAATCAATAAAAAATAAATAAAACATCTCACAACTTGGTTACTTTTTCCATGGAAGATAAATATCTTGATCAATGTTGATCATGGAAAAAGTGCCTTATATAATTTGCACTGGCCTGGCAGCTGAATTAATTATTGAATAATAGTGGTGTTTATAATTCATAAACTCATTTCCTGTGAGGATCTGAATGGATGCACCAAAATCAAATTCTTTCTTGAACTATTTCTGACATCAAGCTATTAAAAGCATGCATAGTTAAAATGGAGGTAATGATCTTTTAAGTTCAAGTCATAGTACAATAGGGGGAATAAGGGGACCATAAGATAGATTCAAATTAAAATGCAAACCAAACAAATTTAAGAACATAGGATCATAAGAAGAGCCCTGCTGGGTCAGACCAAGGGTTCATCTAGTCCAGCATTCTGTTCACACAGTGGCCAACCAGTTGTTGGCTGGGAGCCCACAAGCAGGACACGAATGCAACAGCACCCTCCCACCCATGTTCCCCAGCAACTAGTGCACTGCCTCTGATACTGGACGTAGCATATAGCCATCAGGACTAGTAACCATTGATAGCCTTCTCCTCCAGGAATGTGTCTAACCACCTTTTAAAGCCATCCCAGTTGATGGCCATCACTACGTCTTGTGGTAGCAAATTCCATAGTTTCTCCCTGTAGAAATGAAGGTGAAGTGGTGATCCTGTGTTTGAATTCCAGTGGTGCTTCCAAATGTAGGGGAAATAATTTTGGTCCAGAAATTGATTTGGGCTTCTTAAACTTCAGTAAGTGTTCCCATTCAAGCCGGTCCCTACAACACCATCTAGTATGGGAAATTAGATTTGTTGGTTGGTTCACCCTCAGTCTCAGACAGCAGTTACATAATAAATAGATTCTGATATACTTAGGTTGTATTTTAAAACATTTATTAATGAAAAGCAAATATATTTAAGGCAATTATAGAAAAATGATGATTGTTAACAACTACCATCCTTTTTCTATAATTTTCTTAAATATACATATTTGCTTAAATGTATTTGAGGATCCCAGTATAGGTAATGTATGCAATGTAACCTTTGTTAAGTTTAAAGTTCATACATTACCTATACCAAGGGACCCCCAACTCTTTTGGACCCATGGGCACCACCACAAAATGGCTCCTGTGGAGGATATGGCTAGTTACATAAAGGCTGCCATGGGAGCCTGCCATGTATGGGGGAGAGAAATAGTGAGGTTAGAGGCTGGGAGAGAAGGGGAAATGAAAAGAGTTGCTTCCTGGCCTGCTGGATCTTCTTCTACCCACACAGACCTTTCCCCTTTACTACCTTTCTCTCCATCCCCAGCCTCTAGCCTTGCTCTTTCTCCCCTACTCACCCATTTATCTTGCTGTTTCTCTCCACTCCCAGGCTCTAGCCTCCCTATATCTCTCCCCCACCTCCAACACACACACACACACACACACACACACACACACCTTGGTACCGTCCGGCACAGTCTGCGTGCAAATCACAAATTTTCCTTTACTCCCCTTTTCTGCTCCTCAACTGCCCTAGAACATGCTGACAGTTGGTTTCTACTCTCTGTGTTTCCTCTCTACTTATGTTAACTTCAGCTAAAGCCACTTCCATAGCAGACCCTTTTGGTGATCTGTGTAACCGTATCTAGCTTGCTTTGTCTGCATACCTTTGTTCATTGGAATCATAGAATCGTAGAATAGTAGGGTTGGAAGGGGCCTACAAGGCCATCGAGTCCAACCCCTGCTTAATGCAGGAATCCAAGTCAGAGCATCCCTGACAGATGGCTGTCCAGCCTCGCCTTGAATGCCTCCAGTGTGGGAGAGCCCCACCTCCCTAGGTCATGGGTTCCATTGTCGCATTGCCCTAACAGCCAGGAAGTTTTCCCTGATGTTCAGACGGAATCTGGCTTCCTGTTACTTGAGCCCATGATTCTGTGTCCTGTACTCTGGGATGATCGAGAAGAGATCCTGGCCTTCCTCTCTGTGACAACCTTTCAAGTACTTGAAGAGCGCTATCATATCTCCCCTCAGTCTTCTCTTCTCAAGGCTAAACATGCCCAGTTCTTTCAGTCTCTCGTCATAGGGCTTTGTTTCTAGTCCCCTGATCATCTTTGTTGCCCTCCTCTGAACCCTCTCCAGCTTATCTGCATCCTTCTTAAAGTACGGTGCCCAGAACTGGACACAGTACTCCAGATGAGGCCTAACCAGTGCTGAGTAGAGGGGAACTAGTACTTCCTGGGATTTGGAAGCTATGCTTCTATTAAGGCAGCCCAAAAGAGCATTTGCTTTTTTTGCAGCCGCATCACATTGTTGGCTCATATTCAGCTTGTGATCTACAACAATTCCAAGATCCTTCTCGCTTGTAGTGTTGTTGAGACACGTATCCCTAGGGATGTCAGAGAATTCTGCCACTGACTGAAATGGGATCGAATTCCCTTCAGTCCGCACCACGAGGTCCTACGGAGCCAGCAGTCATGCGGCTTTTTTTTTCGTCGTCTGCAAAGGGTTGCAAAATTTTCGTAAATAAAAATGCAGCGTAGTATATTCTGATAATAAATACGTACTTTTTAAAAAAAAAATGAATTGTGCTTACCGCCTTGTTTGTGGGTGTTCTTTTTAAATTGAAATCCTCCGTCTCTGTTTACTTTCAGCCAAAACACTTCCTCCTCCTAGAGGCTTCCCAAAAGAAGGCTGTCCTAGGTGTGCCTGAGTGATGCACTCTTTGTTTAAATCAACGCTGTTTTAAAGAAAGAAAAAACCTTTTAAAATGACTATACTGGTCCTGGAGCCCTGCACGAGGTATTATTCTCCCTGCTAAGCTTTATATTTCTGCATCCAGTATTGTTGTTGTCGTTGTGAGGCTAAAATGGAGAAGAGAATGTCTACTCAGAACTAAGTCTTACTGAGTTCAGTGAGACTTACTCCTACACATGTCAGGACCCCACTTGCCCCCAGCTCAGCTTTGTATTTCCACATCCAGCTCATTATCAAACCTCCTGTTAGTTATCTCACTGGGTGACTTTGGGCTGGTCTCTAACCACTACACCACACTTCTGTTATAAAACTCATGAAAAAGAGACAGTAGAATGGGAAGTTCTTTCTGAAGCAGTCACACTTGTACAAATATAGCATGAGCTGAAAGATTAGCAAGCTTCTCTTTGAATACAAAGCACACTCTGCACATGCTCAGGGAATGGACAAAATGAGGAATAAACATACCAGGGAATATGAAGAACTATATTCTTCCATTATGTGTATGTGTGTGTGTGGGGTGGAGATTCTCTCTCAATCCTGCTGTTTCCCTGGAAACCGCCCCCCCCCATTCACCCAAGGGTCTTCTGAGATAACTAACAGGAGGTTTGATAATGAGCTGGATGTGGAAATACAAAGCTGAGCTGGGGGCAAGCGGGGTGCTGACATGTGTAGGAGTAAGCCACATTGAACTCAGTAAGACTTACTTCTGAGTAGACATGCACAGAGTTGGTTCTCCTCTCCATTTTAGCCTCACAACGTCAACAACAACGCTGGATGTGGAAATATAAAGCTTAGCAGGGAGAATAATACCTCGTGCAGGGCTCCAGGACCGGCATGGTCATTTTAAAAGGTTTTCTCTTTCTTTAAAACAGCATTGCTTTAAACAAAGAGTGCATTGCTCAGGCACACTTAGGACAGCCTTCTTTTGGGAAGCCCCTACAAGGAAGAGGAAGTGTTTTGGCTGAAAATAATTACTGCATGTCAGGGCAGGGGGGGAAATACATAAATATCTACGAAAAATAGCAATTCTTACAGAAGTTATGGAGACTCATGGAGATGGCTGGACACCGGAATTATGGTTGTTGGTATGGATTTATCTTCGTAAGTTTTGAAGTGGAAAAAAAAGAGGAGAATTCCAGGGCCTTGTTAATGGCGGAACGGAGCACTGGCCGCAAACTGCAGAAGTCAAGCGGCACCGAAGGTACACAACTCGTACATCCCTACATATCCCCCACCTTGTAACTGTTCATTTGGTTTCTTTTTCCTAGGTGCAGAACTTGACATTGATCCCTATTAAATGTCATTCTATTGTTTTCTGCCCAGCACTCCAGTCTATCAAGATCACTTTGAATTCTGTTTCTGTCTTCCAAAGTGTTAGCTATCCCGCTAGGAGTGCAAGAAAGCCACTTACCTGGTCTCGCAGCTTCCTTCATGGTGGAGGGGAGGCGCTTCGCTGCTCCCCCCGAAGTTCAGGCCAGGGGGGGAGGCTTCCCGCCTCGCCCGGCCGAAATTCAGGCCGGGGAGGAGGCGCCTCGCCTCGCCCGGCCGTGAAATAAAAAGTTTTTTTAAAAAAAACGCCCCCATGATAGGCTACGTGACGATTAACGTAGCCTATCATGGCTAGATCTGCAAAGTCAGCTGTGATAGGCTACATGACAATTAACGTAGCCTATCACGGGTGAATTAAAAAAAAAAAAGCGCGTACGCAAATGGCGGCCCCCATAGGGAGCCACCAGTTGCGTTCCTTATTTGGTCGCTGTAGTCTACGTAAATCTTTACGTAGACTACAGTGACCAAATAAGGAACGTGAATGGCGGCTCCCTATGGGGGCCGCCATTTGTGTAAGCGCTTTTTTTTTTTTTTTTAATCCACCCATGCTAGGCTACGTGACGATTAACGTATCCTATCACGGCTGACTTTGCAGATCTAGCCATGATAGGCTACGTTAATCATCACGTAGCCTATCATGGGGGCGTTGTTGTTTTTTTACTTTTATTGGAATGGCGGTGGCGGCAGCCGGTCGAAAGACCGGCTGCTGCCTCTGCCCCTGTCGAAGACCTGACGAACCGCCGCCGGGACCCGCCGCCGGGAAGGACATTCGGGAAAGGTAAGTCCCGTCCCAGGGGGGGTGCAGGGTGCGGGGGGGTGCAGAGAATTTCTCCCCAAAACTACTTCGGGGGGACGAACACGTTGGCGCTCGGCCCCCCGAAGTTTCGGGGAGAAATTCTCCCCCATCCCTATATCCCGCCCAATTTTGTGTCATCTGCAAATATGATCAGCATTCCCTGCACCTCATCCTCCAAGTCATTAATAAAAATGTTGAAGAGCACTGGGCCCAGGACTGAGCCCTGCGGTACCCCACTCATTACCTCTCCCCAGTTTGACAAGATCCCATTGATAAGCATTCTTTGAGTTCGTACCTTGTACCTTCTCATCCCAGCTGACCTGAATCTGTTCCCTATCAATTTCATTGGGGGATGCTGAGTTCTATTGCTATAAGAGATAGAGGAAAAGTTCTCTTTATCCACTTCCCCCATGCCGTGCATAGTTTTATCATCCTCGGTCATGTCCCTCCCTACTTGGCCTTCTATTTTGTCTGAACTCAAAAGCCCCAAATAATCCCCCTTTTGAGATGGGCAAACCAGAACGGAACATGATTTTTTTTTATGGTTTGCTCTGTGTGACTCATCCAACCATGCAAATCATTTGTTCATGCAACCCATGAGGAGCATACATCGGCCATCAAACCTGGAATCTGAACCAAACGCACTGAGTTGTCCCAAAGAAATCCTACTGAGCCCAACTCAAGGACCTACGTTTCCCCTTCTTTCTGAAATTCGAAGTGAGTGTGGATCAGTATGTAAATCCCATGGGGGGCGTGGGGGAGGGCAACCAAACCAAACAGCCCAGAGAAGACGGAGTGTGCTCACTAGCCACAAAACGCTAAGTGACTCTTGGAGGAGGGGAATAGAAAACTGGATGGGAGGTGAAATGGAATGGAATATCCTGGAGGAAGGCACCGCTGATTTATTTTATTTGTTATTTTTCATTTATTATTACCTTTCTATACTGCCCAACAGCCGAGTCTCCCTGGGCAGTTCACAACAATTAAAACCATAAAATACAACACAATAAAACCTAATATAGGAGTAGACTTTAAAAGCGTAAAAGCAGCATGTAAAACCAAAGTAAAACCCCAAAGCAGTTACAACCGAGGGAAAGCCTGGGTGAGAAGGTGTGTTTTTAGGAGGCGTTTGAAAGATGCCACATTTTCTGCCTCCCAAACTGCACGGGGGAGGGTTTTCCAGAGGGTGGGTGCCACTACAGAGAAGGCCCGCCACTGAGGTTCTTCATGGTGACACTTCTTTCGTTTTGGAATGACCAGCAAGACCTCCTCTGATGATCTGAGATGTCACCTGGGCATACATAAGAGAAGACAGTCTGCTATATATCCTGGTCCCAAGTTGTTTAGGGATTTCTGTGATCATAACATAACCTTGTATGTGGCTCAGTAGCTAATAGACAGCCAGTGAAGTTCCTTTAGCACAGGTGTTATGTGAGCCTAGCTAGGTGTCCCAGAGAGGACCCTAGCTGCTGCATTCTGCACTAGCTGCAGTTTCTGAACCACCACCAAGGTAGCCCCACAAAGAGCTCATTGCAGTAGTCTAATTGTGAGGTTACCAGTGCATGGATCTCCATGGCTAGGCTATCCCTATCCAGGAATGAAATAGTTGGCGTACCAACCAGAGTTGGTAATGGGCTCTCTGGGCCACCATTACCTGGTTACCTGGGTAACCGTTACAAGGTTACCTGGGCCTCCAGTGATAAAAATGGATCCAGGACCACCCCCCAAACTATGGACCTGCTCCTTCAGAGGGAGTGCAACCCCATCCAGAACAGGCAAACACCCCAATTCCCAGACCCGGGAACTGCCAACCCATACAGTCTCTGTCTTATCACTTTATTGGCCCTCATCCAAGCCATAACTGCAACCTGGCACCAGTTCAGAACATGCACAGCCTCTCCCGATTCAGATGTCACAGAGAAATAGAGTTTGGTGTCATCAGCATACTGGTGACACTTTCCCCCAAATCTCCTGATGACCACTCCCAACAGCTTCATATAGATATTAAATAACATTGGGAACAAGATGGTGCCCTCTGGTACCCACAGTTCAGCTGCCATGGGGCTATTGTCTGGAACCAATCCCTCAAGTACGAGTTGAACCATTGTAGAACAGTGCCTCCAACTCCCAACTCATGGAGGTGGTCCAGGATGATACCATGGCTAACAGTATCAAAAGCCACTGAAAGTTCAAGAAGTAACAGGGTCGCACTCCCCCTGTCCCTCTCCCAAAGGAGGTCATCCATCAGGGTGACCAAGGCTGATTCCATTCCCTAAACCAGACCTGAATCCAGACTGGAATGGATCCAGTTTCATTCAAGAGCACCTGCAACTGAGATACCACCACTCTCTGGAGCACCTTACTCAAGAATGGGGTATTGTGACCCGACAATAGTTAGCATAGACCTCTGGATCAAGGGAGGGTTTTTTTTCAGGAGTGGCTGCACCACTGCTTCCTTCAAGGCAGTAGGGACCACCTCATCATTCAATGATGCATTCCCCACTCCTCTGATCCATCTGATCAGCCCCGGCTCGCTCGAATAAGCCATGATTGGCTCACTCGAATAAGTCTTGCTTGAATAAGCCATGATAGGCAAGGGTTAAGAGAGCATGTGGTGGGTCAAGCAGATGCAAGCACCTTGTCCACATCTGGATTGACTGGAGCACTGAACTGGGAACTCTCCATGCTGCAATATTTTGTTGCAGATCCTACTTATAGCTTCTGTTTCTGGTTGTGTAAATCTCAGAGGAAAGGGGACATCATGCATGTTGTGGGATGAGGTAGGGGGAACCCCAGAAGCTCACAACTGAGGCATCATAGAAATCGCAGACATTACATTGTGATATACTGCTAATAAAATGTTTAATTGCTTTGCTAATGAATATTACTACCCAAGGACTGTTCTGTGCTGCTACCTCTCACATAGCCTGTGTCCCATCGGCTTTTCACACTGTCTTATATCCCCCCACCCCTACCCTTCGCTCATCTTTTCTCCAACATTTCACTTGATCATCCAAAAGGAAAATCATGTTCTAATTTACCCAAGTTTAAAAATAACCCAGCGGGCACCAACGAATGACTAATTATGTATCTAATTTTATAGAAGCACATTCAGAAAATTGCTTGATTAGAATTTAAGTATGTTAATATTTCATTAGATTTGTCATTAAGTAGCTTTTTTCTAGTGGCAGATAGATTTTGAAATACGTATTCATTGGCAGGGTCTCAGAATTTCAGAATACCAGCTGGAATACAGATCCCATCTGCAAGATTTGGGGCCAGAAGACATACCCACCTAGCCAGACTTGCAGCAGGGGAGGTTTGCTTCTCCATCATATGGACAAGCTCCTTAGTTAATCAAGTGTGTAAGCTGGTCTTTGCATATTGTTTCCATCAACACACATTTTCCTTTCATGAAAAGTGCAGTTCCCTTCAAAAGTATGTTAAAAGAGAACAGAACATTTTGTTTTAACCTAGAGATGTGTAAAACCCTCATAAGCAACAACTGTAGTCTTGCTTTTACAGGAGCTTATGGAATTGCTTTATTACACTAAGAACATGGGTTAGCATTCTAGATATCTTATGATCATTAGTTTGTTTGCATAAAAACTCTATCTCGACTCTCCTTGGAAGTTCAATGTGACAAATAGTCACTTGAAAATCCTCATGGCTAGACAGTTAAAAGAAAAGGATAACTAGGAATGGATGGATGTCAGTTTTGTGTTCTCCCACATTAGATTTTTTTTTTTAAATGTCAAGTTCTTTCCACTTCATTTATGAAGAAATTTGTGAATTTCAGTAAGCTCATATCAACAATGGACTGAACTAAATTCTCATCCATTTGCAGCAGCCACGTTTAATAGGTGCAGCTATGCCCAGTGTGGAGAGGACCATTATGTCAATATGCCTGCCATATTGTTGTTAAAGACGAGGAGCTTGCCAGAAAAAAAGGTGGTAATCCTAATCCAACACCAAAAACATGGTTGAAGAAACAGGGATTCAAACCCAGGATGTTAAGAGCAAAGCACCCAAAGCCCTGGGCCAGGATGGATAAATATGGTTTCTTTGATAAGAATTTTTTAATAAAAAAATTCTTATAAAGAGGACACAATACAATTTTCGCTTATTGTTACAAACCAATTCTGGAAGGTATAATTGTACGTGGGAAGAACATGGAGATTCCCAAGGAGCACGATGGGCGACATGATGACAACGGCGCCAACAGCTATGGATCTAAAGCCTATCACATCAAAGAGCAAGGGACGCAAATGGCGGCTGCTATGCCGGCTGCCATTTGTGTCCGCAGTTTGTCAGTTCATCCAGCGATAGGGCAATCGTGGCCATATCGCTGGGGCTTCGGAGCCGGCGGCAGGCAGGATCCACCCGCGAGGACTTTGTGACAGAGGAGGAGGTAGGGGATCCAATCCTCCACAGACTTCGGGGGGGGGGCGGATTCAATAGAATCCAGCCTCATTGGGGTCCATGGAGGATTTCTCCAACATCCCTACTTACAGCTGTGTGCAGATGGTCTCTCAAAATTCCCCACCCTGTTTGTGGGAAGGGAAATGGCCTAATCGGAGCCATTTCACCTAACTGGCCAGAAGAAATTCTCCAACAGTTTCTCAGAGGTGGGTGTTCAACATTAGCAATGGCAATAGCATTGCTTCTTTCTTCCCCCTGCCCTTAGATTTTTTGCAGCAGCTGCAGCAGCAACCTGGGCAACATCTGGATCCTCCACAATGCCTTGGACCTACTGTCATTCCAGGGTGGGGGTGGGGGGAGAGAGATGATACCAGTGGAAGCTGGTGGCTCTGATTTCGATATGGCTGTGAAACCATTCTGCGTTTTTGTCAGAACCAGCCAGAACTCTAAAGGAGCCATCCAAGCTGCTGAACCCTGTCCCTAAAATAGGTTCAGCACCTTGGATAGCTCCTTTAGAGTTTTGGCTGGTTCTGGCACAAACCCACAATGGATTCACAGCCCCATTGAAACTGGAACCACCAGCCTCCATTGGATGATCCCCACAAAATGTTGGGGAATATTTGGAGAACATTCTGCAGGGTGGTGCTGTCACTATCTCTCTCTCTCTCTGCGCGTGTGTGCGCGTGTGTGTGCATGCGTGCACACATGAAAAAGAAATATCTTCTGAAAGATTTTGACTCACATCTATGCCAACAGGCAGTGACTCTACACAGTCTCAGGCAAAGGTCTCCCTCAGCTATTGTAAATACTGTAAATGCAACATTTCAGAAGGATAGGTGCAGAGGCTAGAGAGTAGGGATGTACGAAACACTTACCTTATTCCATGCCGGGGCATCTGTGGGGGGGGAGGCGCTCCGTCCCTCCCCCCGGAATCTTCCTCGGCTAGCTCCCCTCCATGGCAGCTCCGCGGAGCTGGCAGCCGGGCTGCTGCGGCAGCAAATGGCGGCCGTCATAGAGGCCACCATTTGCATCCTTGCAGGCAGCTGTGATAGGCTACGTAAGTATTTACGTAGCTTATGACAGCAAAGAGCAGCTGTAGCAGCCACCATGTGTCCCTGCTCTTTCCCATGATGGGCTACGTAAATATTTATGTAGCCTATCACGGCTGCCTGCAAGGATGCAAATGGCGGCCGCTACAACGCTACAAATGCCATTTGCGGCCACAGCAGCCCAGCAGTGGCTGGCTGGGAGACCAGCCGGAGCTGCCACTGCCGCCACTGGAGCTGCCCACCGCCCCACCACCAGAGCCGCTGCCGCCACATCCACCCTAGATAAGCTCCATCCCGGGGGGATTCTGTGGGGGGGCGGGGGGCGGGAGGCCATTCTGCCACGGATTCTGGGGGGCCAGATTCTAAAGAATCTGGCCTCACTGGAGCCTCTGGCGGAATTCTCTGACATCCCTACTAGAGAGTTATGATTATTGAAAACCAGTTTGAGACTTCTTTAAAATAGTGAAGCATGGAGGATTGATTCACTGCCTAAATTCTACCCCAAAATATAGGGCTACCGAAGATTTTTCAGTGTAGGAAAAAGTCTGAGCAAAGGATTGGTGGCACAGTTTTTGAGAGAGAGAAAAAGTGAGAAAGGCAGGAATAGGCAAAAACCCTATGACACAGAAAAGAAATGCAGACTCCATGGGTTTGTGGGAGGATGAATTCCGAAGGATTGGTTTAAGAATTGAGAAGGGGAAAGGTAAGATTCTGAAATCGTGAACAAACTGAACTTTCAGCCACCTAATCCCACAATACAGTACAGAAGTGTGGACTTCCTTCCTACTTCCTTTCCACAGAACAACTTAGCAATGGAGAAAAGGAAGCTGGGAGAAACAGTTTCATCTTTCTCAATCCCTTCCCCAAAGCATAGTGACTGGGAAGCCCCTAGTGAAACATGCCCTATGAAGTGGACCTGTCAGTCTCCCAACTGCACCCAATCCCTCCCCCACCCTCTCTGTTTAAAAAGAAATGAAACCTAAAAAGACACCTTTTATATTTTATCTTTTGTGCACAAGCAGACTTCCAGCCTTTCCAAAACCTGAATTGCAGATGACACTTCTTGTAAGGACCAGCTTCATTTCTGGTCTCTTCAGAGAGAAGCCTGCTTCACCTCAGGAAGCACCAAAAACAGTCCGATGGGTCCCCATTTGGCTCAGGGTTTGGCTGAATCCGTGTCTCTGTGTGCGTGTCATTGGTGCCCAGGTTCTAAAGAAGGACTGTGTTTCAATCTGCACTTTAGACTTGGAAGATGTAGATCAGATTAGACGACTTTGGAATATGTTTCTGTCATATACAGACCCCATCCCCATGACTAGATGAGGACTCCTTTCATGCAGTGCTTCACTAATGCATACATGTGCAACTGAATATTGACAAAACAGTATGCCAAAAGAATCTTGGTGCAATTGTTCATATGGTCTCATGAAAGTTGCCTTATTGGTAATGTACCTGTTTGCATTAATAAGGGAGAAAGACCTGAGTAATTAGAAGGAACTAAAAGCAGGAGTAAACCCGAAATGTGCCGTTCTCTGTACACAATTCTGAGAAACAACTAACAAAACAATGGATGATTCTTAATACATTGGTCCCACTTTGGAAACAGGAGTGGATAATTTAAAACTCCAAAACCTGGGGAGAAATTCTGGACTAGGGAAATTTCAGAAGCATTCCTAGCTGGAAGCTGAACAAAATAATATCTATAACCATATTAACACTTGCTTGGCCCTTACTCCCAAGGCTCACTGCTCCCCAAGACTTTCTGCATCTCATGGTTCTAGGTGAATCAACAATAAAGAAAGAATGTTTACAACCATTCCTGCATTAGGGGGACCAACCCCCCACCCCCACCCCCAAGAACTTGACAACTGCTCACGCAGGTAGAGTAACACTGATGATTCATCCTCTGTTAAATCTACTAAACTTTTTATGATGAAGGAAGAAAAGGATGTCAAGTTGGTAGTTAAGGAAATCAAATCCACTTTCAACCACTTGTCTTTTAGTCACAGTGAAAATGGCAGGGGCGTGGGGCTCTTCTGTTCCTTAAGGAAGGCATTTGTTCAACTCTTATGGATTTCCAGAAAGAAAACTCCCGCATGCTTTTCAGTACATGAATCTGACCCATTGGAATTAAAACAAACCTTTCTGTGGGCTGCTAGGCGAACCTTGTTTGCACCTGGCCCCTGCTTTCAAGCATGCTGGAGCTAGGATTCTGTGAGTTACCCTGGGACAGGTGCATGTAGGGATGTATGAGAATTTTGTTTCCATTTGCAAATCATTCAGAAATGCCCCCATTTCAAATCCTGAATGTGAACTCGTGCTCATTTTCTCCGAAAATGTTCACAACTTCCTGAACTTGCATTTGCGTTCGCAAAACATGTCCTTGAAAAATATGCAACTGTCTCAAAATGTGCAACTTTCTCAAAACACACCATGTTTAAATCACCCCAGCTTTAGTCTATGGGGGAAATTTGTGCAATTGTGGAAATTTGCCCAAGTCTGGGAATTTTTGGCACAACTTTCACATTCGATAGCTGTTCATTGTACATAATATTCCCACTTGAGCAAAATGAACAGCAATCGCAAATGTGAGTGCAAATCGAGAAAAGACAAAAAGTGAGCTGATGTTCGGAGACCCTTGACAAGCTCAAACATTGTTTGTTCATCCATCCCTAGGTGCATGTGTGAAGAACTGAGGTCTGGAAAATCCTGTCTTTGGGGACTGAGTGTGACTTGGACTTTCTAACCCTCCCACCCAGCCTGTCTATAGGGGTGTCCATTGCTGGGAAATCCAGTTCTTTTTTTTGGCTCAATGGAGTTCCATGGCATGTACAACTTGAGTTCCATCTGCAAGGAAAGCTGAGGGGTTTCCCCTGAACTCTGGGAACTTCTTTGCACATTTTTGAAAGATCTGCAATTTGTGCAAGAATGCACAAAATCCCCAGAAATTCCATGAACTGGCCTGAGTCAGTGCAGTTGAGTCGGGTGCCATAGCAGGAACCAAAACAATGGGGGGGGGGCATGAGCCTAGGAAAACATGTCAAATTCCACCTCCCAAATGGATTTCTCTGACATCCCTAGCTGTCCATGATTCCTTAAAGATAACAAGGGGATTGAGGGAGAAGCAGCTGTGTTCAATGGGAGAAGACCTGCACACAGTGAAGCCAGTTCCCAGAGGATGTGCCAAGAAAATCATCCTCCTGGCATACCTGGTGGGAACCAAAAGCTTCACCTGCCCTGTGTCCTCTCCCCAACTGAAGAAAGCATGGGGCAGGTGAAGTGGCTTCACAGTGCATAGGCCTTCTCCAATGGGCGAAGATCTATGCATAGTGAAGCTGAGTCCCAGCGGGCACACTAGGAAGATTATCTTTCCAGTGTGCCCACTGGGGACCAAATTATGTCAGAAGGTGTGTCTCTTCCCCTTTGATGACAGGGGCCTGCAGGGGTCATCCAACCCCCACCCCATTCTGGTCACCCATGCCTGCCTTAAAATGATCTCATTTTGTGCTAGAGCCAAAATGAAGTAACCACCCTCCTAAATTTTCTGCTGCTGAATCTGATGGCAAACCTTGTCTGAAGGAGTGACTGTTCCAGGATCATTCAGTGAACAGTTCTCCTTCAGCATCAATGTCGGACAGCCAAAGATTTTACAGTAACAGTCAGCGTTTACAGTATCAAGCATGGAGCTGTGAATGTACATCAGTATCTCACAGCACCATGCAGTGGTACACAGCATTTGATCGCGGCCTGTACAGCTTAGTCAATTTTGTTTGAAATTATTTAGCCACACATAGATGAAATCAAAATTGGGTGCAATCCTATGCATGTTTAGAAAAGTCCTACAACTCCCAGCATTCTCTCTCAAGAAGAGTCCAGCCAGAATGCTGGGAATTGTAGGACTTTTCTTCTGTCTAAACATGCATAGGATTGTGCCTTTAGTTTGCAAGATTCAAATGTCACCATTGGGATCACATTTCAACCTTAGATCTAGGATTGGATCCAGGATCTGCCTTCTGCTAAAGGAAGGGCTCTACTCATGGAAAGTTCCCCTGCTTGATTTTGGGGGGTGCCCTTTTGTTCCCCATAAACCACAGCTCACCCCATTCAACAGCATCTCCTGACTCTCCATGCAGGATTTTCAGGGGGCTGGAGGGGCTGCTGTGGGAAGGACGGATGGGGACGCCCACGTCCATCAGTGCAGTTGATCCCGCATAAATTGGGATTCAACTGCTGACTTTCAGATGTTGAACATTCATCGGAAATTTTGCTACATCTGCTTTCAGATCTAATTTGGACATCAATTTAATTCAGCCACATCAACTATGAGGTTCTGTACCCAGTAGAAAAGTCTGTTGTATTGAATGGGTAGAAAGAAAGAGCATTTCAAAGCATCATTGAGAGCTTCTGTCTTCCCCAAGGATAATTGTCAACCTTTTGCATTTACTTCCACATGATTTTAGGCATGTCTGTCCTTGAAGGGACAGCAATTGCTGGCTTCCTCTTTTGTAGTTAAGAATATCTACATGAAAGTTTAATGCCTCATGGGTCCTTGATCTCACTGTATGTGGCTTGATGGTTTTCCTGCTGATTATACTGCATGTACTTCAAAAAAAGAAGTAAGAAATGAAAAAGGAAGAAACAAAGTAAAATCTGGATTTAATCAGTTCATAGGAGCAGCAAGCCATACAGTGTAAAGAGAGAAAGCAATATCTCTTCATAGGGTGGCCATATGTCCTCTTTTACAGAGGACAGTCCTCTCCTGTGAAGTTTACCTCTGTTTGAAAGACTGTCCAGTCTAAGTCTGGTTTAAAGATAAAGGACCATCCGAAGGAAGAGCCGGGCCTTGAAGTTGCCCATCAATAGCACTTGGACAGCAGACTGAGGAAAGCGCACAGCTCACCTGGTCACAATCTTCCACCCTCTGGTGAGATTAACTGTATTCCTCTTTAAATTATAATAATAATTTCTAAATGTGCATCTAAATTGATGCCCTCTGTTGTGGTGATGGCCATTTGCAAGTGGCCACCCTACCTCTGAACAGGACCCAAATATCACTTCTCCAGGCCTAGCACAAACATGAAACATGCCTCTTTCACCACCTTTTGTCTGTTGTGAAAAACTGGAGGATCAATTGCTGTCCAACAGCTTCTCCAACTTCACTTTCCTGAAGGGTCATACTAGATGCACCTTTAAGTACGTGGCTTTTGGGTTTTGGTTTTTTTTAAAAAACATGCTTAACTAGATGTCTCTTGATGTACACAAAGCACCCAAAGCAGGCAGCCTAACCCAGATAGTGACTGTGGTGTTGGGGAGAGGTGCTTCATCTTTCCCCCTGTGCCATTTTATGGCTAACAATTACACCCATCCACTGCCCAAACTGCTATTGGCTCAATTTTTGCTGCTACTTTGGAGAGAGAGTGAGAGAGGCAGGTGAAGACCTCAGGGTCTGGTTCAGATGGAATTCCCCCCATTACAATGGGGCCATCAACTGTCCTGTGGAAATAATTCTAGGAGAGAGACAGAGATAGATGAGTATGTCACTAGAAACTAGGGATGGCGGAGGATTCCACCACGTTCCCCCAGAGTCTGTGAGGAACAGAGCACTCCCCTCCGCCACCCCACAAATTTCTCCCTGGATGGACCCTACCTGCCGCCGTACAGTCTGTCTGCTGCCATCCGCTGCCCCGGTCTGTGGCCACAAATGGCGTCTGGCATAGTGGATGCCATTTACGTCCCTGCTTTAGCCATGATAGGCTACATAAATATTTACGTAGTCTATCACGGCAAAGAGCAGGGACGCAGAGGGCATCCGCTATGCCATTTGCGTCGCTACTCTTTTCGTGATAGGCTACATAAATATTTACGTAGCCTATCACAGCTAGGGATGTATGAAAGGTACTTACCTTTCGGGGATTATGCTGATGGTGCAGGGGAGGCATTACATCCCTCCCCCCAGAATCCTCGTCGGGGGGGGAGGCGCTCCGTTCCTCCCCCCCCCGGAATCCTGGCTGGGCGGCTGTGCTCCGCAGCGATTCTGCCGCACCAGCAGCCGGACATCCGGCCGCTGGCTAGCAGGGACACAAATGGCAGCGGCCATAGCTGCCGCCGTTTGCGTCCCTGCAGTCAGCTGTGATAGGCTATGTAAATGTTTACGTAGCCTATCACGGCTGATTAAAAACAAAAAACAAAAACCCAAAAACGCGCGTACGCAAATGGCGGTGCCCATGGGCGCCGCCATTTGCGTTCCTTATTTTGGCACGTCTTAGTCTACGTAAACATTTACGTAGACTAAGACGGCGAAAATAAGGGGAATGCAAATAGCGTAGCATCTACACTATTTATGTTCCCCTTATGTTCCTGCATATGCACGTTTTGTTTTGTTTTTTAAGTCAGCCATGATAGGCTATGTAAACATTTACGTAGCCTATCATGGTGTTTTTTTAAAATCTAGCTGTGATAGGCTATGTAAATCTTTACGTAGGCTATCACGTTTTTGTTTTTTTTTAAACCTGGAAATGGCGGCGGCGGCAGCCGATCGGAAGACCGGCCGCCGCCATGCCGCCGCCGGAGCCACCACTGAAGCCACCACTGCCAGGAAGATCCACCCCAGGTAAGTCCCTTCCCGGGGGGGTGGCAGGCCGTTCCGCCACCGATTTTGGGGGGCCGAATGCGCTGGCATTCAGCCTCCCTGAGATCCTTGGCAGAACTTTCGTACATCCCTAACAGCTAAAGCAGGGATGCAAATGGTGTAGCAGATGCCATTTGTGTCCCTGCTCTTTGCTGTGATAGGCTATGTAAATATTTACATAGCCTATCACGGCTAAAGCAGGGATGCAAATGGCGTCCGCTACGCTGGATGCCATTTTCGGCCACAGACCGACAGCGGATGGAAGTCCAGCTGTGGACAGGCCCGGCCGGCAGCTCCGCGGACTCACCGCAGAGTGGAGCTGGCTGGGGAGGATTCCAGGGGGAGGGACGGATCGCCCCCCCCCCCCGACACCCCGGACCAGAATGGTAAGTCGATTTTGTACACCCCTACTAGAAACCTGCTCTGGCTGGGCTCTCCCTGAGAGAGAATGACTGGCTGGGGAATGCTGGGAGTTGTAGGACTTTTTTCTGCCTACTCATACATAGCCCTTAGATCCTCACCATGGGGGAGGGAACCACCTTCTCATGCTCCTGATGACATCCTCAGGATGCAACAGGAATCTGATTTGTCTGGGGAATTTAGGGCTGTACGAACTGTGTAAAATCCATTCTGCAGATTGTCAGGCACCTTTCATCCCACAGTTGGCCACCAACAGAATGGGGGGGGGGGGTTAGTTCCCAAATTTGTGCAAATGTGTATTTCAAAAATGCACAAATTTCCCCCAAATGTGCAAAATGCCCCCAAACGTGTGTTTTCACTCTTTAGCCTCTGGATAAATGTGTATTTGGGGCCTTTAAAAAAATTGCAAATTTTTTGACAGCAAAATTTACACAAAATTGGGAAAGTTAGAAAAACCGTCCATAAATCGGTGGAATCTGCCTGGCAGGGGGAAGAGCTGGTCTACTGTGGAAACGGCAGGTCAGATTCATCAAAATCTAAACTCATTTGATTCCAATGTGGATTTGTCCAACAACCCTACTGGGGAAATACCAAGATACATATTGTTTTTCAAACTTGAGAGGAAAGTTTCATTTTCTAAACCCAATGCTAAGCCTAACTACTTTTTTCTCTTTTCTGTAGTTAGCTTAATGTGACATATATGCTAATCACAAAGCAAATATTAAAATTAACAAAGGCTCAGTGCAGCTCTAGGGAGAAATTCAAACAAACAACGCCATTTGCATACAGCCCAGGCCTAGGCCCTGTAATGATTTGGCTTCCAATCTGCCAGATCATCTCCTGTAAATATCCTGAGTAAAAAGAATGAAGGGGGAATCAGATGGATTATGCCAATGGCTGCCATTTGAAACTTCACAGAATAGGAATACAACTTTCTCTGTGTGTGGCTCTATGGCAGAACAAGATGGAAAGTGCTGGGCTGAAACCCAGCTATTTTGATCCACGAGACTGTATTCTTCAAATGCTCCTGCCTTACTTTGAAGTACACCAATTAAGGCTTGATCTTCTATGTTAACCCAGAACAGCCACCTCTCTTTCTCTGTGGGTTGAGAGATGTGCCTTTGCTTTCTGAACCCTCATTAGAGAGATCAGGAGCAGTGGATGTGAATGAGACTTTGTTGTGGCTGGGGAATTTAATGGCCTTGGTATGATTTGTGGCGGCTAGGAAAAAAGCGGATCAATCCCGCCACCCCCCAGTCTCAGTCTTCCATTCCTCGTCAGAGGCTTTGAAAAAGTGTTCGATTAGCAGAATATGACTTATTAAAGAAATCTCTTTCTGAAATGGTGGACCACTGCACACATCTGAAATGCTTAATTGGCTTTAGCCTAGGTGACCTTGCTGTCGCTGGGGAACAGCAGCGTGCAAAGGGCAATATGAAACATTTATGGAGCTGCTCTCTCATTTAAGATCACAGGGAAGTTTTTGCCGGGCAGTGGAATGAAACCAATGACTCTCAGGCTGGAAGCAACATGAAAATATCAGGTACTTCTCCAACTGGTTCAACAAAGCCCATCCAAAGCAAAGAGGTGCATTGACCTACAAAGATACGTTATTTTTAGAATGCTTGTGACTGGAAATCTAAAATATCCCCATTAAAATGCAATGAAAATTAGGTCCAGCTAAAACTACTAACCATTTCTCAGAAACATTTTTAGTGTGGTCAACCCACCCCAGACCATTCTTAATGGCATTTCTGTAAGATTTGTGAAAACCTTCACCCTTTCTCTCTCTCTTGCTCTCAATTGACCCACATTTGCTTGCAGCTATGTTATCATGTTTCTATGTTTCATGTATTTATTTATTTATGTCATTTCTATACCGCCCAATAGCCGAAGTTCTCTGGGCGGTTCAAAAAAATTAAAATCAAATGGCACACAATAAAACAATATAAAATATGTAGAACATTAAAACCACTATATAACAATACAACCACACATCACCCAGTTCACATTGTGATTCCTGATTGGCTACGACACCCCACATGACAAATCCAGGAAGTATTGTCCTTGCTGTCAATTGACTTTATTTACTCTTAGGGAGCAATCCTATCTAGATAAGCAGTAGGGGTGGACGAAAGTCACTTACCTTTTCTCGCAGCTTGTTCGCGGTGGGGGGGAGCGCTTCGCTGCTCCCCCCGTGAAGTTCAGGCCGGGGGGGGAGGCTTCCCGCCTCGCCCGGCCGAAATTCAGGCCGGGGGGGAGGCTTCCCGCCTCGCCCGGCCGAAATTCAGGCCGGGGAGGAGGCTTCCCGCCTCGCCCGGCCGCGAACACGAAAGTAAAAAAAAAAAAAAAAAGTCCCCTGATAGGCTACGTGACGATTCACGTAGCCTATCATGGCTAGATCTGCAAAGTCAGCCGTGATAGGCTACGTGAATCGTCACGTAGCCTATCACGGGTGACTTAAAAAAAAAAAAAGCGCGTACGCGAATGGCGGCCCCCATAGGGAGCCGCCATTCGCGTTCCTTATTTAGTTGCTGTAGTCTACGTAAATGTTTACGTAGACTACGGCGAAAATAAGGGCAACGCAAATAGCGTTGCCCTTATTTTCGCCGTAGTCTATGTAAACATTTACGTAGACTACAGCGACAAAATAAGGAACGGGAATGGCGGCTCCCTATGGGGGCCGCCATTATCCGTACACACTTTTTTTTTTTTTTTTTTAAGTCACCCGTGATAGGCTACGTGACGATTCACGTAGCCTATCACGGCTGACTTTGCAAATCTAGCCATGATAGGCTACGTCACGTAGCCTATCAGGGGACATTTTTTTTTCTTTGATTGCAATGGCGGGGGCGGCAGCCGGTCAAAAGACCGGCTGCCGCTCCCGCCCCGCTCGAACACCGGACGAACCGCCAGCCGGACCCGCCACCGGGAGGGACATTCAGGGAAGGTAAGTCCCGTCCCGGGGGGGTTGCGGGGGGCGGGGGGGTGCGGAGGATTTCTCCCCGAAACATGTTCGGGGGGCCGAACACGTTGGCGCTCGGCCCCCCGAAGTTTCGGGGAGACATTCTCCGCCATCCCTAATAAGCAGCTGCTTCCAAACTTGGAGGTGACTGTCTATCCAAAGCAGGATGGGAGAAGCACAGAGGGGATCATTCCCTCCGCGCTTCTCCCACCCTGCTTTTTCAGCTAGACAGCTGATTGCGGCTGTCTAGCTGTGGGAGGATGGAGTGGGGAAGGATGCTGCTGTACGACATATAGGATGTCTTGTACAGGCACTTACAATCTCCCTGCCCCAGAATGCCCCCAGCCATTCCCCTTTCTGGCTGCGCCACACTCCTCTTGTGAACGTGGAGGATGGGGCTGTTCCGTGCTACCTCAGAGGCAGCGCGGAAGTGGGGGGAGGTCGGTTCCCGGAAAACAGCATATCCTATGACCGTCTAGACACTGTCTAGCAGCCATAGGGTTGCTCCCTCCATGACATCCCTACATTGCCAAGTCTGATTAGCTACATAGCATCATGATATAATCCAATTCATACTATGATCCCTGACTGGTTGGGATCACCCACATTGCTTATCCGGGAAAGAAAAAGCAGTAACTGAGGGTGCCACTACAGCAGCTGCCAGGACAAACAAAGGCAGCAAACAAACAAACAAAATGTGAATATTCATACAACAGTTTTTCTAATCCCCCATCACTATTTTCAACCTGAAAATGGAGAATGGAGAATATTTGGCACAGAGCAGACTGAATTAGGCTCTAATCAAATAGCTTTAAAGATATTGCCATATTTAAGAAGCAATAAGACCAGGACAAATGTAAGGGTGTTACATCATTTTAAAAATATCACTAACAGGCTTCAAACCCAGTTTTCAAATCTTGGTTAAGGGAGAACCCTGGTTCTTAGCCATGATTAATACCGGTGACATAATGTTTAATTGCAGATAAGGAGGGGAATTCACACTCCAGAAGGGAGGGGCTAAGGAAGGGAGTGCTGTCCCATTGCCTGCTCCAACTTGATTAATCAACTGGTGACCTTACAGATGTGCCCACCTTATATGTGTCATTGTCAAGGACCAATGGTGCCATGTTCCAGTTAGGAGCAGCAGGTCTCAACTGAGAGTTTATAAGCTGGAGCTTCCAGAGCTTCACCCAGACCTCAGCTGCAGCATGTCAGAAGCTCTTTGTCAGAAGTCTTCTCCTTGCTCATGCAGAGGCCTTTATTCTGGAGGAGCCCTCTTCAGCAAATGGGCACTCCTTCACTTGACCACCACTCTAGCCTGAATCTTAAGGCACCAGTGTTCTTGGGAGCTAGGTGGTGGCTAAGTATTTTCTTCTGCCTCAGAAGCTGAGCTTTCTGCTTCTTGAGGAGGTAGATATGAAGGCATCACCACTGAGGGCCCAGGACCATCTTGGGTAGTGCCAGGGACCTCTGAGGTGACCTCTGAAGACTCAAGCTCTTCCTCTGATGACGAATCACCCAGGGGAGTCATGACAGAAATATGGATATATGGCAGACAACCTCCGGTCTGGTTTCTTACAATTTGTTTTCTTGATGTTGAAGGCAGCATTTAATAATTGTTTCATACAACTGTGAATCTGAAGGATGTGTTCTTTACTAACTTATGAGTCAGAGAGAAAGAGGTAGAGTCATCCCACATAAGCACCCCCCCCTCCAGTGTTGCATGCAGACTTCTAATTACAGTATTTGTACAAATCCTGTATTCTTAATTGCTCATTACGGGTGGAATTTTCAAATGGGGGTGTACTGGAGCCTTATTTGCCCATTGTTCATGCAAATCAATTAATACATATATTTCAGGCAACATAATTATGCATATGAGTAATTTGCCATAAAGACGTTGGTCAACGACTGTGCAGTTTTTTAAAAGGTACATTGTTTCTTTGTGGCTGGCTAGAGGAGAATTTGCTGCTGCAACTCTTGATGGGGAAAAACTGTAGCTCAGTGGCAGAACATGTTTCCTTTTCATACAGGAGGTTTCAGGTCAGGTTTCTGGAATCTCTGGATACGACAGGGGAGAGGGACCCTTGTCTGAAATCCTGGAGAGCCATTCCAGTCAATCTAGAGCCAAGGCACTCCTGCAAGCACCAGGCAAGTGTGTAGCCACTGCTCTCCTAAGAGAATCCCCTTGTTATCTTCAGTCTGTAATCAGAAGACTCCTTTCACCACCTCCTCTGAAAGCCCCTGATAGCCTCCAGACCAGGGGTTGGGGAAGGGGCAGGGCTCACTGAAGGTTCCCAAGCCTCCACGGGCCAGATGGACAACCTCCACAAGCCATATTAGACCTGCAGACTGGAGGTTGCCCACCTACTGTCTAGAAAATATAAAGTTAGATGGACCAGTGGTCTGACATGGTAGCTTCCCATGTTCATATATACCAAATTTATCCCTGTGTTTTAATGATTACATTCATTTCAATGGGACTTGTGCAGAACAGCCTCCTAGCTGTGGTTTGTATGCAAAGAACTCAAGATCTCAGAAACATCATTTGGTGAAAGTGGGACCTAGCAGTGATGGCTAAATTAACTCATCATATTAGAACAAAATAGACATAGACGGGATACCTTGAAAGAAAAGTGGAAACCTTTTATGGATTATTGTAAAAAAAAGGATGTACTATATCCCAATGTCAGGATTCCTTTTGCCCCCACTGAACTTCAAGCGCCAAATCAACACAGACAAGAGGCTCCGATCTACGGCTTTTAATTCATTTCTTCAAAGGGTCATACAGATGCAAATTCTCAGTGACTCTCAGTCTACAAGGAAATGCCTTCAGGGGTTCAAAAGATAGCTACAAAAGTTGCCCACTGTTTGAAAGGAAGTCAGTCTCACTAGCCTAACTTGAGGGGTGGGCGGAGGTCTCTGTCTCTCTCGTGACGTTTCTAGGCACAGCTGTTCATGCAAGGCCAATCGGGTTGACCGTCTAAGTTCCACCCCAGCCCTCTTTGCTCTGCGTCTGTGCCTGGCATCTATTAATTCAGACTCCCAAAACCCCACCTCTCCCTGTTTGCTATCTCTCACGGGGGGGGGGGATGAAGAGGGACCCTCCTCCTGCAGCTGGACCTTTGAAACCTGAGGAGCCTGCCTAGCCATGTCTGGACTAGCCTGGGAACATATCTCCCCCATGTCTGGTGGTTCTTCTTCAGAATCTGAACTACTCTCCCACTCCCTGCGCTCAGAAACCCTCCTGACACCCATGTGAAATACTGTTTTTCTCTACATTCTTCTTGAAAGGTCTATGTTCGTAAATGTGGTAATTAATGTTTTCCCTTCTCACGTTTTCTTCAAGTTTATTCTTATACAAGAATTTATTCTCGGGATATTGGAAGAAAAATGGTGTCTCCCCTGTATATTCTAAAAAACAAACAACAAACAACTAGAGGGGTCCATGGGCATCCCCATGTTTGGCTCAAAAGTGAGCGAGTTTCTTGTGAGCACTTCCTTTGAGGATTTGCAGAAGCTGGAGAGGGTGAAATGAAGGACTGCAAAAAGCAAACAAACAATCAAAACCCTCCCGACTGGAGGGCTGTTCTTGGGAAAACTGCTTTTGGGGGGATGGGCACTGTGAGGGGGACCTTTGGGGAATGAGGGTCCACTGCGAGGGTGGGTTTTCTCCCCAGCAGCAATTTTTCTGCTTCGGGGAGGAGTACACACATAGTTTACCACCTCTGCTTCAAATTCTCAACCCATCCCTACTTTCCAATGGATTTGGCCTCATGCTAATTAGTAAAAGGGTGCACAATTTGGAATTTCCACCTCAGATACCTCAGTGGACTAGGCCAACCCTACATGCCCCACACATAGTTTTTGACATGGAAATTGCATCAGCACAGGAAATGTGTTGTGTGCGAAGAGTCCCTGAGGATTCTTGCTCTAGATGTAGTTTGGCAAATGGCATTAGAAACATCCATATTAAGAACCTGGCATGCATCCACTCCACACTGGTTATCAACTCTCTTCCCATCACAGATGTGAGTGCAAGTTGCTCGCCCACCAAGAGAAATGTTGCTTCTGCTCACAGTCAGGCACTTCTCCAAGAATATCTGTACATCTGTTTTTCCCCAGTTTGATATTCTAGTCTTTTCAGAACTATGCATTATTGCACATGTTGGCCAGGGGCAGGGTGATATATTTCTAACAGATGTGCTACAACTAAAACATTGGTCCCTCACCAAAAAAATAAAAACAAAACTGCTCTACATCAATTTTGTGAACTTTAGAGTAGAGTAATCCTACTATAACTACTCAAAATCTTCCCCACCCTCATTAACGTTATGCTACATATTCAAAGATATCCATTTACTCATTCATCCTTACAAGTTCTCAGTACATAGGTCAGTGAAAATATTTATTTTAATTATTTATTACAACACTTTTACACCACCTTTGGTTCAAGGATTTACAGGGAGGCTAACTACATCAATGCTAAAAAAAACCCCATCAGAATGCAACAATAAAAGAACACCCATCTACAGATAATGCAACCAGGGCTGGCCCTTCCATGAGGTGGGGTGAATCTCCAGCTTCAGGCAGCAAGTCCCACAATGCATCTTGCCACCTAGAGAACTGCATGCCCTGCCTAGCACTCCAGAAGGTCATGCCGGCCTCCTGTGGCAAGAGAGGCTGGCACACCTGTCTGGAGTGCCGTCCACACAATGCCTCACTTTGAGGACTCCTCAAAGTGCAGCATCAAGTGAGTAGAACCTCTAGGAAGCCCCCTTGGCTGCCCAGAAGCTAAGGCAGCCAGCACAGCCGAACAGAGAGCCCGGCTCAAATGTTGCACCATGGTCAGGGAAACTCTGCCTCTCTGCCAATGCCTCACTCTGTGGAATGAGCCCTCACAGTGAGGCATCGAGGGAGAGACCTGCACTGCTCCACCACTGCCAAGGTGGGCAAGAGTGGGTAGTGTTGGTCACCACCATTGCCATCATTGGGTGGAGGGGAGGAGGAGGGGAATGGATGGCAGCAACCATCGCTGTGGGGTGGAAGCAGAGTAAGAGGGGTGGGTGTTAACCACCTGCATCATAGTTGCAGCCAGAGGCAGAGAGAACAGAGGCCAGTGCTGTCACCCTCTATCTCAGGTGGTGGGAGCTTTTGTGCTGGCCCTGAATGCAACATAACAAAACAAGGCACAGAGACTGCCACATCCACAAACATACAGAACAAAATGGAGCTTAAATTGCCTCAGGTTAAAGGCCTGTTGGAAGATCCAGGACTTTGCAGCTCATCAAAAGACAAGCAGGAAAGAGAATAAGAAGGTCTCTCTGGAGAGGAGGTTCCAAAGGCAAGGTGCCAGAACAGAGAAGGCCCTATTTCTCATGATCTCACCCACGATATTTCAAACAGCTGGGGAACAAATAAAGGACTTAAATTGGTGAATGACAAGCATGGATAGGGTCATATGGAGGGAGGTGGTACTTAGATATCCTGGTTCCAAACCATTTAGGACTTTAAATAATAAGACCAGTCTTTTGAATTGGACTTGGAAACAAAACAGCAGCCAATGGAGTCGACTTAGCACCAGAGCGACGTCCCACCCCAGATAACAATCTGGTGTGGTCTGGACTAGGGATGGGAGAAACTCAGTCAGTTCACATTTTACCTGAACTTACCTAATTTCATACTTTTGGACTAGGGATGTACGAAAGTCACTTACCGTTTCGCGGTTCTGTTTCGTGGTGAGGGAGAGGCGCTCTGTCTCTCCCCCCAAAATCCTCGACGGGGGAGGCGCTCCGTCCCTCCCCCCAGAGTCCTGCCTGGCCGGCTCCGCTCTGCGGGGATTCCGCAGAGCCGCCGGCTGGCTCTGCCCGTTTGCATCCCTGTACTTAACCATGATAGGCTACGTAAATATTTACATAGCCTATCACGGCAAAGTAAAAAAAAAACACGTATGCAAATGGCAGTGGCTACGGTAGCCACCATTTGCATTCGCTATTTTTCACCGTTCTAGCCTACGTAAATATATACACCCCGCGGCCACACCCGATGCTGCCACACCCACCGCCGCTGCCGCCGCCACACCCGCTGCCACCCCGCCACCGCCGCACCGCCGCTGCACCCGCCGCCGCCGTTGCACCCGCCATCGTGCTGTATTGAGCCGTGATAGGCTATGTAAATATTTACATAGCCTATCACGGCAGGGGGAAAAACCCCAGCGTACACAAATGGCAGTAGCTGCCGCCATTTGCGTACGCTGGGTTTCTTTCCCCCTGCCATGATAGGCTACATAAATACTTATGTAGCCTATCACGGCCTCCGCAGGGACGCAAATGGCGTCCCTGCATTAGCAGTGATAGGCTACGTAAGTATTTACGTAGCCTATCACGGCTATGAAGACGAAGCGAATGACGGCTGCAGGATGGCCGCCATTCGCAAAGCAGCATGGACGGGAGCAGGTAAGTGCGCCGTTTCGCGCACCTTTTGTGGGTTGGAGGCGGCGGGGACTTCATCCTGCGCACCTTTCGTGGGTTGGGGGGAGGGGGCTTCGTTCCGCGATGGATTTTGGGGGGCCGAATGCACTGGCATTCGGCCTCACCAAGATCCATCACAGAATTCTCTGACATCCCTATTGGGGTGTGTGCAGGCTGCTTGCTGAGCATGGAAGGGGCTCAAGCATGGTCCAGGGACCAGTGAGTGGGGGCAGGGGCTGGGCGAGCATTGGGAGAACCCAGACGGGGGTGAGTTCGTACATCCCTAGTCTCTGGTTCATTGCTTTGTATCAATTCTAATCTGTTGATGCTGCTACTTGTTTCATGTGTTGTAATTTGATGACTATTTATTTTTCATAAATTATGTATTATACAGAGGAGGACAACCTCTGATCCATTGGCCTAATCCAGCCCATGGATGGGCCCTGCCTCCTCCCTCCCCAAACCCCAACACCTGGGGAAAGAGGAATCCCCATATTATCTCTGTTAGCAGAGCTAACAGAGCAATTCCCCTTTGTGCCATTCAGCCTCCATCAGAAGGCAAGAAGTGCAAAGGGGAATCACTTTGTTATTTCTGATCAGAGACTGGAGATAACGTTGGGATTCCCATGCACCACTCAGCTGGGGCTTGCAGGAGAAAAAAATGGCTGGGGGTGGGCAGGGTGGGGTAGATAATGCAATGGGAGGGGAGGGGCTTTGGGGTGGGCTCCTGCACCCTTGAGATCATCTGGCCTACTGGCTTGGTCCAGGGGGTGTAATCCAGCCCCTGGACCAGAAGTGGTTGCCCTCCCCTGCCCTATAACATGGATTTGTTAGCTGCTTTAAGTCTTTCTCTTTTTTTGTAGAAAAGTAGGATATACATATTTTGGAATATGAATTAATTGTAAGTAATAATTGTGGATAAAGAATTTAATTGACTAAAAACTAAAAAGCTATTTGGGTAGGGACAGAGCTCAGCCCGTAGCTATAAACTGCAACATTAAACTAGGGTTTAGCACTCCCACTGTAATCTTGTCTTGAATTCAGATTTGCTGGCCCAGAAGAAAAGATTTTGGCAGGAGATCAATCTCCATTTTCAGATTTTGGCAGATCCATTAGCACTGCTATAGGAATTGCTCACTTCTTGTTGAGGTTCCAGATATTTTTGTGCAAGCATATTTACTGACTGCCTCGTGAGTTATATTGATATAGGAAAGATTCCTATGGATTCCTGCATTGAGCAGTGGGGTGGACTTGATGGCCTTGTAGGCCCCTTCCAACCCTACTATTCTATGATTCTATGAAAGGTTATTTATCATTAATTACATTTATATCCAGTGATTCCTCCCAGGAGCTCATGGTAGTATACATGATCCCCTCTCATTTTATCCTCACAACAACCTCTGAGGTTGGTTAGGTTGAGAGTTGGTGACTGGCACAGGGTCACCCAGTGAACTTCATGGCTCTGTCAATATTTGAACCCAGGTCTCCTTAATCCCGTTCCAACAATCCAACCAATGCACCACTGAAAGTTTGAACAATCACTTTGAGCAAAGTTTCTATCATTAAAAGACTTGCAAGATTCATAGGAGCATCTTATGATTTGTCTGGAAAGGTAGGAAAAATATCACAATCCTCTTCTAAGCCTCGAGAAGTACCTGTGGCTCTGTCACAACTGCCAATGTGGACATTAAAATAAGTAAGATTATACCAGAGTTTGGATATCTGGATTTAATTGACTCCAGTCAGTTAAAGGTTTATTCCATGCTGACTGTATATAATTTCTGGAATCATTGAGAGGGATATAGATACTTGTAAGGAAAGGTGCTTTTATTTAACTCTCCAAAATTACTTGGGAAATCTTCTAAGAAAAGTGTAACTGGATGGTTGATAATATTTAATCTTACCTGACTGTACTATGTGGTTAAATTAGGCCATTTTTAACATTAATTCATTTCATTTCATTTATCCTATTCCTATACAACCCAATAGCCAAAGCTCTCTGGATGGTTTAAAAGATTAAAAAAATTTTTTTTTACTGGTTTTACCCAGTTGTTGTACATTGCTTTGGATCCCATTTTTTCCAAGGCACATGACATGGTACAAAAGTTTTAAGTGAAATGAAAACATAGTGAGAATAGGGAATGCCCTTCCTGAAAGAGAACATGACACATCTGGTGACAGCATTTTTTTTTTCAATAGGTGTTCCATGCATTTTGGGAACACCATTCTGTATCAGTGCAACTACCCAAACTGTACTTTACCTGGAATTGAGCAATGACACTAGCGTTAAACTTTGACGTTCTACTAGATCAGCCTGCCCTAACCTGGTGCTCTCCAGATGTGTTGGACTACATCACTCATCATCCCCAGCCAGCATGATGGGGGTGATAAGATCTGTAGTCCAACACATGTAGAGGACACCAGGTTGGAGAAGCCTCTACTAGATTATGAAAAATCCATGATAACATGGAAAGACAACAGACACAAAGACGGTTTGACTGAAATGATGACAGAAGGGTGCTTAGTGGTACGCTATGTGGTTTTAACTCTAAAGAGGTGCTTGGCTTTTAATATCTGCTTGTGATGTCCAAATGAGGAACTTGGCATTTAATAGGTCAGTTGGGGGAAGGGGAGAAAAAGAGACGTGGTTTTGACAGGCAATGTACGTTCCTTGTTAGTGGCTGACTATGTCATTTGTAATAGGGCAAGTTGCTGTCTAATTGCCATGGTTGCCTGTCTTTTGAAAGTTATTCTCTAATAAAAGCCAGAAAGAAAGATAGTGAGGGAGAGAGTCAAATAAAAGAACTAGAATGATGTAGGAATGGGGGAGAACCTAGTCCAGTTTCGCATAATTTTGCACCCAGTCTTGAACTTCCAAACCAGTATGCCAACGGGAGCATAGTTATCCTTCAAAATTTGCACCTCTCTGAATTCTGCAATGGAGATCTCTGTTGCAATCAGAAAATGCACACAAAGATCTATATATGATAGGAAATAACATTACAGAATGCATTAAATTGGGAAAATTGCTTGGAAACATGTGTATACCAGGTGGCCCAAAAATAGGTATACAGTTGTTTAGAATGTTGATGGGAGGGGGAGAGAATGTGTGAGTAGAAGATGTGTGGGTGGAGTCAGAATGACAGTTGGGAAGAGTGAGTGACAGGGAGTGACAGTTAAATCAGTTGAGTGCAGAGAGTGAGGGGAGTGAGGCCCTTAAGTAGGTATACAGTTGTTTAGTTGTTTGTTTGATTTTTACTGATACTGTGAATGATGGCAGCGAACTTGAGTCAAGAACAAAGAAAGTGGATTCTAAAGCAGTACTGGAAGACTGAAAATGCCAAGCAGGTGTGCACAGTGTGGCAAGAAGCATCTGACACTCCTCCACCAACACGTCTGACAATTTATCGTCTTAGAGATAAATTTGAAGCAACAGATGCAGTGGCTAATGCACCGAAATCTAGGGATGGACGAAAGTCCCTTACCTGGTCCCGCATCTTTTTTCGGGGGGGTGGGGAGGCGCTCCGGTTCTCCCCCCGAAATTCTTGGCGGGTGGGGAGGCGCCCCACCCCTCCCAGCTGAAATTCTGGCTGGGGGGGAGGCGCCCCATCCCTCCCTGCCAGAATTCTGGCCGGGGGGGAGCGCTCTGTCTCCCCGGCCGCGAAAGAAAAAAGTAAAGTGTAAAAAAAAAAAAAACGTGATAGGCTACGTAAAGATTTACGTAGCCTATCACGGCTAGATTTTCAAAGTCAGCCATGATAGGCTACGTAAATCTTTACGTAGCCAGCCTATCACGGCTGACTGAAAAAAAAATGCGTACGCAAATGGCGGCGCCCATGGGCGCCGCCATTTGCGTTCCTTATTTGGGCATGGGTAGTCTACGTAAAGATTTACGTAGACTACGGCGAAAATAAGGGCAACGCTATTTGTGTTGCCCTTATTTTCGCCGTAGTCAAGTAAATCTTTACGTAGACTACCCATGCCCAAATAAGGAATGCAAATGGCAGCGCCCATGGGCACCGCCATTTGCGTACATGCTTTTTTTTTTTTTCAAAGTCAGCCATGATAGGCTACATAAAGATTTACGTAGCCTATCACGGCTGACTTTGGAAATCTAGCCGTGATAGGCTACGTAAATCTTTACGTAGCCTATCATGTTTTTTGGGTTTTTTTACACTTTACTTGGAAATGGTGGCGGCGTCGGCCGGTCAGAAGACCGGCTGCTGCTGCCGCTGCCGCTGCACTGCCGCCACCGCCACTGCACTGCCACCGCGCCACCCCGCCGCTGCGCCGCCGCCGCACCGCCGCTGCACCGCCGCCGCACCGCCGCCGGGACCCGCCGCCACGAGGGACATTCGCGTGAGGTAAGTCCCATCCCGGGGAGGGCGGGGGGCGGAGAATTTCCCCACCAATTTCGGGGGGCCGAATGCGTTGGCATTCGGCCTCCCAGAGATTCGTGGAGAAATTCTCCAACATCCCTACCGAAATCTGGATGTCCTATCATGTCTATGACAGAAGAAAATGAGATGAGAGTCGCTCTGACATTTGTGAACTGACCGAAAAAGTCCACACGACATGTGTATAAGCAGCTATCCATACCTAGAACGTCCTTGCAGCACTTAATGCATAAATTGAAATTGAAGCTGTACCGTCCAAGACTGCTACATGGTCTTCTGGAGGACAACCCAGACCGTTGGTTGCAATTCTGTGAGATGATGCATCACCAAATCTCTAACGAACCAGATCTTCTTGATAAGATCATCTGGTCAGATGAGGCTTCTTTCAAGTTGTCAGGCCACATGGACAGGCATAACTGTGTGTATTGGGCAGATGAAAATCCTCATTTGACTATTACATCTCAACTGAACCAGCCAGGCGTCACAGTGTGGAGTGCACTGTCCAGCGAAGGTGTTGTAGGACTGGTTTCTTCGATACAACTGTGGATAGTAACAATTACCTAAACATGTTACACAGCGTGGTAGTCCCACAACTCAGAACCAGGGCTAACTTCGCCGAACTGCTCTTCCAGCAAGATGGGGCACCTCCTCATTATGCTTTTGCAGTAAGGGACTATCTTGACAACGCCTTCCCACAGCATTGGATCAGACGACGTGGCAGCATTGAATGGCTGCCACGTTCACCCGGCTTAACACCAATGGACTTCGGGGGGGGGGGCATAGTAAAGAACAAAGTTTTTGAGAGGAATCCCTGGACAGTGGATGAATTAAAAGAGTTCATCTCAGAAGCATTTATGGACATTGATACGGACCGGAATTTGTGTCATACTGTGTGCCACAGTGTTCGGGACAGGTTCAAAGAATGTTGCAACGTTGATGGAATACATTTCGAGCACTTACGAGATTAAACAGTGTTAAATAAATGTAAACGTAGTAAACAATGTAATAAAATGCAAATAAACTATACTGTATACCTACTTTTGGGCCACTCTGTATTAGTCAAAAATGCATGCCAAAATACAAGTATTGGGAGAAATGTGCACAAAAATGCATTTTATGAATTTTCATGCAAACTTTAAAAAAAAAAAATTATCAAGTTCAGGATGAACTGAAATTAAGACTGGAGAAGTTCTCCTCTTCAGATTAGAAAAGTGAGAAACTAAAATTGACAGATCTGTCCATCCCTAGGATAAAGCTCTTTGACATTCAGTGTAAACATTGTGGCTTTTGTTTTGCCATTTATATTGTGCATCTGTCTTCATTTGTTAGCATTTGTATTTATTGAGAATTCTGTTACATCTTTGAGCAGAAATCCTGATCACAGGGTTTTAAAACTCCTGAATCAATTCTTGGTCCCCTCAAATGGTTCCTTACATCAGTAGTACCAAATGTGGGTGCATCCACATAGATGAATCCTAGCACTGCATAGCACGATAACCCTCTATAATAATAATAATAAAAGCAGAGGTGTCTCTCCATCTGTCCATCCATCCATCAGCACCAAAATGCAAAGATTGTGAAACCTGGACACCTGAAACTTGGCATGCGTACTAAAGGGGCCCTAGGAGTATGGATATCAGGGTTACTTTGTTTTTAAAATGCATTAATTATTTTAAGGGTACAATCCTATCTAGACAGTTGGCAGCCTCCAAACTCAGAAGCTGCTGAGTATCTAATGCAGGGCAGTAGGGGAGTGGTGGCTCCAAGCTCCAGCCACCCTGCATTTCTGCTAGATGGGCGATTTCGCCTGTCTAGCAGCAGTGTCTCAGAGGGGAAGGAAGGAAGCTGGGGAGGATAGGAAATGGAGTAAGGCAGCCATCCCAGTCTCCTCCTCTCGCAGCCCCCGGGAATGCCCCCTTTTCCCTATCTTCATGCTCTATTTTCCAAGTGTGGAGAGGCATCCAGCATGGTTGGGAGGGGTAGTAGGTGGGGAACACAGTTTCCTCTCTCTGAGCTCGGAACCCTGTCTCCAAGCTCAGAGCCAGGAAACCAACCTATCCTACCCCCCCATGATGCTGTCTGGTGGGCATCAGATTGCTCTCTAAATATGTCCATGTGGTTGAAGCCTACAATAACATCTTCAGCCACCAGAAGCAGACTTCCATAACCAGTACATAGCTTTGCAGCCCATACAGTTTGAAGCCAGAGGAGAATAGTAGGCTGATGGTAGAGTTATACCCCCGCTGTGGAGCAGCCCCCCTTAGGCAAATGGAGTAGATGGACCCCTCCCTCAGTGGGCTATAGGGGTGTACTATGGCAAAGGTACCAGCAGGTATAGCTTCCCTCAGATGGGGCAGGGACAGTGTGTCCAAATCTGAGAACTATGTAACTTTCCCTTGAAAGCTTTGCTATATCAAACTAAGACCTATTCCAACCTAAGCAAAGCCAGGTCCATTTGCTATTAAACAATAACACGAAAGAAAGAAAAGAGTTATAACTATAATTTGAACAAAATGTAAAGTTTTGAAAAAGCAGAGATATCATATGGCAGTTAACTACTGAAAATGAAAAAAAGGCCTCATAAGCAAATTGTGTCTCTGCTGTTACAGTCGTTGGCCTTTGGGGAGTTTCAGAACATCCTGCATTTGTTCCCAGTGAAATGTAGGCAGAAAATGGACTCCTCTGCCTAGCAGCAGCCCCCAAGTGAATGTTTTCCCCATCACCTGTTACTCAATCCTGTTAACTGGAGATGCCAAGGATAGAACCTAGGGATGTCTGCCACTGAGAAATCTGGTTCTTTTTTGACTTGACAGAGTTTCATGGCACGTTTGATTTGATTTGTGTTTGCGAGCTGAGCTGTGGACTTTCCCCCAAAGTCAGGGAACTTGTTTTAGCACTTTTTTTCATAGGTTTTGCGATTTGCATCAATTTCTGAGCAATTTGTGCAAATTTCTAAGCAATTTTGCACAAATTATGGCTGAATTTGTGCAAATTGATTAGACATCCATGAAAATTGCAGAACCTGTAGGAAAAAATGCAGCACAAAAACTGTGGAAAAATCTGGGCTGACTCATTGCAGACCAAGTAAGGTGCTACAGTGGGAACTAGAATGAATTCCAGGGGGCTGAACCTACAAAAATCTGTTGAACTCCCCCACCCCTGAAAAAAACGATTTCTCCAATATCCCTAATAGACCAGGGACTTATGGCTGGTCTTCATCTCTTACTTGTCATGTCAGCATTATTATTTATTTATTTAGTGCATTTTTTAATCCTGATTTTCAGACAATTATTGTCTCCACAAATGGCTCACAACAATAAAAAAGAGGGACAGGCCCTGCCATCCGGCTCACAAACTAAAATGACAAGATACACAAGGGAAAGGAAGGGGAGACAGATCGGTTTTTCAAGGCCAGAAGAAGATGATGAGCTCTTTGAAGGCCTTGAAATGCACTTCAGGCCAGGCTGATATTCCCTTGCTGGTGTTCTTGCTTGAAGTGAGCTCCTGTTCCTCTGGCCAATGGATGGGACCAGACTATTCTGTCACTGTCCTTCTGCAGTCCCAGGACAACTGTCAGTTGGAGCCAGCTGCTCTTTCCGGGAGGAAGGGGAAAGCGAGCTCCTTGCTACTGCTCCTTCTGTGGCCAGTCAATGGGGCAGGCTTGGGAAATCAAGGGGCCTTTCAAATGACTGGATAGTATCAAAAAGTAGGAACACTTACAAGCTATGCACACACACCCAGATTCTTCCCTCTTTGAGAGGTCATTTCCTGTCCTTGGCAGGTCCGGTGCTCAGTTGTCATAGGACACTGCCTTATACCCAGTTAGACTATTAACCCATCTAGCCCAGTATTGTCTGCTGTTAACTAGCAGCATCTGTCCAGCATCTCAGGCAGAGAAGAGTTTTTCCCCATCATGGGCTACTTGATGCTTTTCTTTTCTTTTTAACTGATAGTCCAGGGATTGAATGTGGGACCTTCTGCATGCAAGGCATTTTCTCTACCATTGACAGATGGCAATGTGTACCATTGATACACAGATCATTCCTCCTTTTCCCCCATCAGCCATGACAAAACATAGGAAATAGGTGTCAGAAAGCCTCTAATCATAAACAGATATCATCTTAGTTCAAAGAATGGCAGCTAACTGGTACTGGTCATACACAACTTGCCAGTGATTAAAGAAATTCACTGACTCCCAGTCCATGTCTATAGCAGAATAAAACAAGACTGAATCCAGAAAGTGAAGGGCTTAACAAACTTTACTGAGTCATACAGAGATAGGCTGAAAAACAACAACCCTGTAACTTCAAGATGACTATTTACATGCTGGCCAAGCAGCCAGAAGTATAAAACAGCAAAGAAGATCAGGTCAAGCTACTAACAGAATGAAACCACCACTACTACAGAACATACTGAATATACTAGTCTTTTTACACACACACACACACACGAACGCAGTCTGAAAAGGAAATTTATTTGGTTCCATCTGCGTGCCTGACAACATCCCCTCCCCTTGTAACCCATTTGCACCCCACATGACGGAGTGAGCTCCCGCCTTCAGTCCCAGCTCCTGCCAACCTAGCAGTTCGAAAGCAAGAAATTGCAAGTAGATAAATAGGTACCGCTTTTGGCGGGAAAGGTAACAGTGTTCCGTGTACCTCGGTGTTCAGTCATGCTGGCCATATGACCACAGAAGCGTCTTCGGACAGCGCTGGCTCTTCGGCTTAGAAATGGAGATGAGCACCACACCCTAGAGTCGGACACGACTGGTTGGGGACATCTTTACCTTTACCTTTTTTTACACCCTTAGCAACTGACCAGCACCCAGATCTAAAGCAAACTTTTACTTATTAAACAAGAAAAAAAGTCTGTCCACTACTAGAGAGAAATGGCCATGCTTGACTAGCTGGATATAGAAAGGAAACCAAGCTACAAGTGAAAAAGTACATTGAAGAAGGGGTGGATACTAACCTACATGTCTAGTTCATCAAACATGATTGGCTTGTTCAAATCCATAAGAACATCCAAACTTTTACACTGATTGCTTTGGAAAACAGTAACTAAAGCATGGGTGGGCAAATTGGGGGAGGGGGTTCCAAGGGCCATTTGAAGGGTTAAACCAACCAATATCAAGATACGTGCTGCTGAAAGGGCAGAGTTTCGATCAATGGAGGCTGGTGGCTCTGATTTCAGTGGGGCTGAGAATCCCTTCTGGGTTTGAGTCAGAACCAGCCAGAACTCTAAAGGAGCTGTCCAAGGTGCTGAATCCTAGTCCCAAAATAGGTCTAGCACCTTGGATAGCTCCTTTAGAGTGCTGGCTGGTTCTGACTCAAACCCAGAAGGGATCCACAGCCCCACTGTAATCGGAGCCAACAGTGTTCACTGGTTTAGATGCTTTCATCATGCAGACTTCAGAAGTGCTTGGAATCAATCTTGTTTGAACAGCAAAAATAGTAAAGTTTGTTAGATAACTGTAGTGTGAGTAGGACCTACAGTGATTTAGAAATGGCTGTATGGAGGGAATCAGTTCTGGGTGACACCAGCAGGGAAAAGTTGCTAAGGAAAGGTTGCTAAGGGGTATCTGACTACTTTCAGTTATGTATATCATTAGGTAGCAGCTCACTGCTAAGTAAAGTTTGTTCATGATAATTCAGCCTCTGTGGTTCACTTCATAATCTTGAAAACATCACAAGGTGTCAGAAGACAAACTGAAAATAAGGCTGTGAAGAATGGTCCAGTTGAAGTTCATCCAAGCTCAGTACACATACGGCCAATACGAACATAATAGATTCTACCAAAGATCCGCCAAATTTTGAGTGGCTGCTGACACAGCAACAGATTTGGGCTTCAAACACACTCCAAAATCACACGAGAAAGAAGAGAGAGGTTGGGGAAAACATCCCCCACTCCTTTACCACCCCAATCCTTCTTCCACACTAGAAATGTTTATCAGGAAATGCTCTTAGTTAGGATATGGCTTCTCAGAATTTCCGCAACATAGCTCACCTATGTGTGATTTGCACATATCATCTGCAATGCAATTGCAATCTGCAATTGTTTGTGAAAGATAAACACCTGATTTTTGTCCTTTGTTGTTTGTATGCTGCTTAAAAATTAATTGTGTTCATCAGTTAGCCAGCTTTATTCTTGAGTGAGTAAACTGACCTTTCAAAGACATGGCATCTGTTGTTAATGAATTTCTGTTTTCCAAAAGAACTGGGATCCAAGACTGTAAAGTGTACTATCTTAATGACTAAAATGGTTTGTATTTCAAGACAGTGTGTTGATCCCATCAGGGGTTCTGTTCTCCAAAGTGAATAACCTTCAACAAGACATCAAGTACACAGAATAGAATTCCAACTTTTCCTAGCTGGTGTGGAATTGCCGCAAAATCTGTGTTCTGTTCGGAGTTGTGTCATGTCTCTCTATCAGCATGTGTGAGAATTTTATTTTACTCATTTCCTTTTTCCTCGATGCATTAGAATTTTAACAGGCATTTTTATTTGTTTTTAATACAAGCTGTTTTTCTTCATTGTTGTTGTTGTTGTTCAGTCGTTCAGTCGTGTCCGACTCTTCGTGACCCCGTGGACCATAGCACGCCAGGCCTTCCTGTCCTGCGCTCTCTTCCGGAGCGTGCTCAAGTTCATATTCATTGCATCCGTGATGCTATCTAGCCATCTCATCCTCTGCCGTCCCCTTCTCCTTTTGCCTTCAGTCTTTCCCAGCATCAGGGTCTTTTCCAGGGAGTTTTCTCTTCGCATTAGGTGGCCAAAATATTGGAGCTTCAGCTTCAGTATCTGTCCTTCCAATGAGCACTCAGGGTTGATTTCCTTTAGGATGGACTGATTTGACCTCCTTGCAGTCCAGGGTTGAACCTCTTTCAGCTTGTGGGTCGAATTCAGTTTTGGAGACCTTCCTGGGGTGCATATTCCAGTGGTGGGTGGGACTGAATGAGGATGCGCCAAAGTAGCATATTTTAGCTTAAATGGGGAAGGGGTAAAATATCCAAAATACCAGCATATTTTAGCATGTATTTACCTTCCTGCTTATAACTAAGTCTTAAGAGAGGCATGTCAACCTTTTAGAAGTGGCGGGACATCAGAAGCTAGGACACCACCAAGTGATCAGTATTTGGGGAAAAGTGGGTGTGCCCAAAGGAACTGGGTGGGGACAGGGAAAGGGGTATGGTTATTTGAGGAAGCCAGAGGGCTGTATTGGGGCAATGCCTTACTGGAATCAGCAGAGACTTCAGTGTGTCCTTGCCTCAAACCTCAGGAGGTATGCATTTGATAGCTGTTGTTCTTTTGGGTTGTCAGCCATTCTGCCACGGACACAGCCCACTGCTCTGGTTTAATAACCAGAGCAGATAAAAGGCATTTATTTATGTATTTATTTAATCATTCATTCATTTATTATACTTAGTGTTAAGACTGTGTGGGAGAAAAGTGTGCATTCAGCAAACGCAAAGTAGCACAAACATTAAAAATTAACGAGGCTTCTTTGAAATTCTGTCTCTGTGGGAAATAGTTTAATATAATATGATCTTACAGTGTTTGTGTGTGAGGGGGGGAGGGGGGAGGACATAAGAAGATTGATGCTGAATCAGACCAAGGTCCATCTCCTCCAGCATTCTGTTCACACAGTGGCCAACCAGCTGCCTGTGGGAAACCCACAAGTAAGAATCACAGAGTTCCATAGTTTCTATGTGTGTTTATGTTCCTTATATCTGTGTGCTGTATACTGAAAATAGGAGCTTGTATTTGTATTTGAGTATTTGAGTATTTGAGTTCTCTACCATGGACAAGGTACTAAAGCCTACCTGTGTGCTCATCACTATAACTTTCCACTTCTCTAGAATTTTCTCTGCCTCTCTAATGTCTTCACTGGCTCCTCTTAGTAACCAAAACAAAGGGAGAGAGGGGCAATCCTTCCTTCTGACCCAAAGTATCTGCAAAGACTAGACTCCCACTTCCATGAGTGCAGTGAAGTTGCTTCATGCCTTTGCCTGGTTTTTAGGAGAGTGTTGTTCATGTCCAAATATTGAAGCTATAATAGACAACATACACACAAATGGCAGACAACATGGTGAAACAGTCGCTGCGATGGGCCAGTTCAGACTGCAGATGGAGGAATCAATACTTGGGTGGTGGTACACTGTGAAAAGATTCACCTCATTGACAAAACTTAATACTTTGGGGAGAAGGGTAGGGTAGAATTCTTCTAGAGCTTTCTACACACAGGGAGTGGTTTATATGGTGCAGGGCCAGCTCCAGGGTTGATCAAAATGGTACTCTGTTGGGCCCTTCATATAATGGGGAGTTTCTTTCAATGGTGGGTAGGGGGGGGTGGCTCATGGCTGCCATATTTGTTTCTGACAATGCCCTGGAAGCGAAGTCACTTTGGAGCATTTTGGGGGAGAAATGGCCACCACCGTTGAGGGTCACCATGGTTTTGTGGCAAAAGCCGTCGCCTCCCCAAAATACCCCAGAAGGACTCATCTTTAGGGCATCGTTGGAAACAAAGCATGCAGCTGCAAACTGGCTGGTGTGTGTGTGTGTTTAATGGGCACAGGGCAAGCATCACCGACGGGCCTTGCTGGATCACCAGAGCACCAGCTGCTGCCCAAGGACAGTGACCACTGGTGCTGGGCTGTAGATAAAGGCGTATTCAGTCATGACCATCAGAAGATGACTGGTTGTGAAGAATCGCAGAGGTTTGCTCCGCCCACCTAGCTTCCGCTATAAACATGCATGCTACAGTTGGGGATGGATGAATCAGTTAATTCCCGCTTCCCTCACTTTCTCATTTTTTTCCGTTTTAACTTTGCAAATTTCTCCAGTCTTAAGTACTAGGGATGTTAGAGAATTCTGCCACGGACGCCAATGAGGTGGATTCCCCCCCCCCGGAGTCCATGGTGGAATGGAACAATCCCCCCCCCGCCACCCCGCAAAACTTCCCCAGGACGGATTTTACCTGGTGTCGGCCGTCCGGTCCACCCGCTGCCCCTGGTCTGTGGCTGCGAATGGCTGCCCCGGTCTGCGGCCACCATTTATCTCCCTACTTTAGCTGTGATAGATAAATACTTATCTACATAAGTAAGATAAGACTACATAAAGCCTACATAAGACTACATAAATACTTATGTAGCCTATCATGGCAAAGAGCAGGGACGCAAATACTGTCCGCTACACCATTCGCGTCCCTACTCTTTGCCGTGGTAGGCTATGTAAATATATACATAGCCTATCACAGCTAACGCAGGGATGCAAATGGTGGCCACTACAGCAGCTTCCATTTGCGGCCACAGCCTGGCAGTGGACAGAGGTCTGGCTGTGGGTGGCCCCGGCCGGCAGCTCTGCGGACTTGCCACAGAGCGGAGCCAGCCGGGGAGGATTGCGGGGGGAGGGATGGATCACCTCCCCCCCACTGTGGACGGCCCCACCCAGAACAAGGTAAGGGATTCGTACATCCCTGTTAAGTACAGTTTGTCCTGCATGTCAAGAATGGGGTGGTTTTTTTTAAAAGTTTTTTAAAAATTAAAAATTTGTGAGCATTTTTTGCACATTTTTCCAAATACTTTTTTTGTCAAATATACATAATTTTTGCAAGCAATTTTTCAAATATAATGTGTTTTTAATGTTATTTCCCCCAATATATGCATTTCTGTACTCATTTTTTTGATTGGAGAAGAGTCCGTCGCAAAATTCGGAGAAGTGCAAATTTGGAAGGATAACTGAGTTTCAGTTTGGATAGTGGCTCGAAAGTGCAAAATTAGGTGCAAAATGTGAACTGAACGAATTTCTCCCCCATCCCTGACTACAGCAGTGGGTTTTCGCCATGGGGAAGTGTCTGTTGTACCACTGGGGGCATGTGTGACTCTGACAGACCAAATCTATAATGCATGGCGTTATAGATTTGGGATTATGTACATTTCCACTGAATTCAGAGGAATCATGGCTGTTTGTGAGAAGGAACAGTTTTAAAATGTAATGGTTCATCAGAAAGATAATTTGCCGAGGAAGTTTCTCAACGAGGGAATTCATGTTGCAAGTGTCGCAGAGAGCAGTTTGAAACAGCTTGTAATGAATGTGGGTGCACACATCCAATAGCAATTAAAGTAACTGAATCTCCGCATGTGTTTTTTTTCCCCCTGATGTGAATAATACTGTAAAACTGTAATTGGACTGCTCACTTAAGTCAAGAATTGGAAGAAGGAACAAATTTCTTGGCAGTAAATCCTAATTTCCTGTTTACGTGCTCTGTAAGACTTCACGGTAAGCAAGAACATATACTCCTCCAGCTGACAGCCCAGTTTCCTCCTCCTACCCACTGTCACCGCAGAGGATGTCAGAGGAAGAGGAAGCAGCAGCCCTTCCACTGTGTCCCTGACCTGCCGAACTTTGCAATTTGCTTTTTTCCTCCTCCCTCCCAATCCCTCTTCCTCTTGTGGCGTGTCTTTTAGATTGTAAGCCCACAGGCAGGGGCTGTCTTGTTTCTTATCTTCGTAAACCACCTTTGGAGCCTTTTTGGCAAAGGGTGGGATAAAGATGCTATAAATACATAAATGTATAAAATTAGGGGGATCATGGGGAGTCAAGGCATAGACTCATTGTATACAGATGAGCTGTTCGTGCCTTGAACAGCTGTTGGTTTCTTGTTACCTTCCTGCCCAGGAGACAGACAGTTCAGTGCAGCTTTTCTCAACCTAATTAGGCATACTTTTCTTTTGTCTGTCCTGAACCGACTCCCAATCAGTTTCATTGGGTGACCCTGAGCTCTAGTACTGAGTAAGAGGGAGGAAAACCTGTCTTCCTTCTCTCTCTCTTTCCACCATTCAAGTTGGATGAGACTTTGCATTTTCAAGAGCATTCTGATCTCCAGACCCAAATCAGTGTATCCCTAATAGGATTCAGCCACAGGGCCTTAACGCTTCTGACGCTGCCCATTGGACAGTTCATTTGCAGCATCTGAGAACCTTTCGACATCAAATTATTTCAAGGCAGGCTTAAATGCTTATCCTTCCCATTGCATATCCATACCTTTCTGCTTCTTCAAATTTATTTTTCTGTGCCCTTCCTGATAAGACGCCTAGGATAGAAAGTCTTCCAAATTCAGCATCACTTATCTTAACTTGTACTGGTTGGATAAGCAGGATATTACAGTTGTTCAGCCAGCCAGTCATTTTGGGGGAAAGGATTTTTCAAGACTTTTCATCCGAATTTCCAAGTTCCCACTATGATATTGGCCTGTCTTATCTCACAGAACTGCTTGCATCTTAACAATCCTGCTTGTCTATTGTGCTCTTTCAATGCACAGCTTAATGCTGCTGCTTTAAAAAAATTATAGATATATGATTGAAGGAACAGGTTTTAAATGAGCTTTACACGATGTCAGTGTTAGCACTGAATGCAAACTTTTAATAGGTTGTGGAGTATGCTTAGTGATGAACTTTAAGCTTTTCAGTAAAGGTTTCAAGGGCTTGATACTAACTTAAGTAGTTGATGTTAGTTAGTCATTGTTGTTAGTAGTTGGGATGAGACAATTTCCCTGGTTCTGTTCCTTTGTCATTACTCTGGTTCACTCTGCATTGCTTCTCCTGAGTTCTCCTTAATCAGGAGTGTTTCTCAAATTAATTCTAAAATAAGAGTGTGCACAGTTTTCCACTCTTTCCAAAATTACATAGTTCTTTCAATAAATTTGCATCTCCCCACCATTACCAAGGCACACATGAAAACTGATAAAGCACCGGGCGGGGCGGAGGGGAGCAATCTTGGTGTGAGCATAGGTATGATTGCATCAAGATTCTTTTTCTGCAGTGTTTTACTGAATCACATATGCACTACAGTACACTGGTAAAGCATTGCACAAAAAGTATTTTAATGCAATCAGATGTGATCATCAGAGCCAGCTGCAGGTTTTGGATGTCCACTGGCAAGCTGCTCTCAATGGGCCTCCCTGCCCTATGGCTTAGCAAACAGTAGGGATGTCAGAGAATTCCGCCACGGATCTCAGTGAGGCCAAATGCCAGTGAATTCGGCCCCCCGAAATCTGTGGCGGAAAAGCCTGCCGCCACCCCGCCCCCCGCAGATCCCCCCTGCGGATCCCCCCTGGGATGAGACTTACCTGGGGTGGATGTTCCGGGTGGCGGCGGCTCTGGCGGCGGCTCCGGGGGCGGCGGCTCCGGCGGCTGGTCTTCCGACTGGCTGCCGCTGCCGCCATTTGCAGTCTGGAGGGGGGGGGTTGTTTTTTGTTTTACAGGGACGTGATAGGCTACGTAAAGATTTATGTAGCCTATCATGGCTGGGTTAAAAAAAAAACACGCATACACAAATGGCGGCAGCTACGGCCGCCGCCATTTGCGTTCCTTATTTTTCGCCGTCTTAGTCTACGTAAATATTTACGTAGACTGTTGCGGCGAAAACAAAGGGGAATGCAAATAGCATAGTGGGCGCTATTTGCATTCCTTTTTGATTCGCCGTTTTAGCCTACGTAAATATTTACGTAGGTTAAAACGGCGAATTAAAAAGGGACGCAAATAGCGCCCACTACACTATTTGCATTCTCCTTTCTTTTCGCCGTAATAGTCTACGTAAATATTTATGTAGAGTAAGACGGTGAAAAATAAGGAACGCAAATGGCGGCGGCCATAGCCGCCATTTGCATATGTGGGTTTTTTGTTTTGTTTTTTTACCCAGAGCCCTCCGCGGCCGGAAATCCAGCTGCGGACGGCTCTGGCCTGGGCTGAGCCTGGCTGGCTGCTCCATGGAGCCGCCGCGGAGCACAGCCGGCCGTCGAGGATTCTGGGGCAGAGGAATGGATCGCCTCCCCCCCGTTGAGGATTCTGGGGGGAGGGACGGAACGCCTCCCCTCCCACCATAAACATAATCCACGGAAAGGTACGTGACTTTCGTACATCCCTACCAAACAGGTGGCCAGGGTGTAGCCAGGCAGGAATGAGTGCTTCAGGGGCAGGAGCATTGGAGATCACCTGCATGCAAATGTGTTTCTTTGGTTTTGTCAAGCATAGCTCTTTCTTACATGGGGGGGCATAGTCCCCAAAGAGCGAGAGAGAGACTAGTTTAAAATAACAATCAATTTACTCTCTTGCAACAGCACAGCACCATCACTGCTGCCATGCTGATTCATATTTCTAGGTGGGCAACTTTAGGAGGTCCTGAGGGCATTTTTGCAGGTACCCAAAATGGGAGGGGGGAAATTTAAATGCTGTCTGGAGCTTCTACAGAATGCCAGGGGTCAACATTAACTTGCTAATAAGCTCTTTTGATCTTTGGGTGCTCCATAGCAGTTCCAGATGCCATTTCATTTGCAAAAAAATTGTGGGTGGTGGGGGTCACACTGGGGACTCAGGGGTCTCTGCAGGCTGCCTGTGGTCCACCACTGCTCTGGGTCCTTCATTCTTCACCTCCAGCAGACTGACAGGGCATGCACCCCAGCGGTGCATGAACACCAAATGTGCAGAAGATTCCCCTCCCCCCCCCGAAAAAAAAGGCAGTGGGAGAGAAAAGCATCTGCACCTCTCACATGGCAACCAGGGGAACAACCCCCCAAAGCCGCTCATGCAGCTTTCAAGAGAGGCAGCTGGGTTCCATACTGAAAGAAAGTCAGGGTCACATACTCTACCCCTTGCTGGAATGTGGGCCTAGTCAGGCTTCAAATGAGGAAAGGCAGTTCCCTGCCCCTGTTTTAGACTATAGGGCCAGGAGGGTCATATTCTTATTTTCTATGTGCCGGCAGATTTTCATATGCAACTTTATCCAGTCGTATGATGATTTCATCCCCCTAGCTGTGGTCTGAAGTGGGGTGGCACCTGTATCCAATGATAGGGTCCATGAGGAACATGGAACCTTGGCTTGACCTTTAAAGGAACTGTACCTAAGTTTCTTAGGGTGCAATCCTGTGCATGTTTAGACAGAAAAATGTCCTACTATTCCCAGCTTTCCCCATGCTGGCTGGGGAATGCTGGGAATTGTTGACTTTTTTGTGCCCTTAAACACTGTTCTCCTCAATCCAGATAACTCATGCACGAAACCAAGGTAATGTTTTCTGAAGGAAAAACATGCCCTTGATGTGATTAAATAAATGATACTTGCTCATATCTCGATGTGCTAAATATTTCCAAATCAGTCTATGAATATGAATAGAGCACACATATGCACACACACACACAGACCCTCTCCCTCTGGCTTGACTTCACAATGTAGTTTTAAAGATGCCCTAGTAAGAGTTACTTTGCATTCTCATCTGTACCGCTCCTTTCTAGTTATCTTGAACAACGAGGAGTGGAAAAGACGTTTACGGTTTTCTCCATCAATTTACCAACTTGCTTTTAAATGATCAGTGTTAATGACTTTTCAGTGCTGATACCTTGAGAATATATAAAAAGGTAAAGGTGTCCCCAACCAGTCGTGTCCAACTCTAGGGTGTGGTGTTCATCTCCATTTCTAAGCCGAAGAGCCAGCACTGTCTGAAGATGCTTCCGTGGTCATGTGGCCAGCATGAATGAACACTGAGGTGCACGGAATGCTGTTACCTTTCCCACTGCAGCGGTGCTTATTTATCTACTTGCAATTTCTTGCTTTCGAACTGCTAGGTTGGCAGAAGCTGGGACTGAAGACGGGAGCTCACTCCGTCACGCGGCACTCAGGTCTCAAACTGCTGTCCTGCCGACCTTCCAGTCTGCAGTTCAGCATCTTAACCACTAAGCCACCGCTGCCCCATTAATATATATATAAGAATATATATATATTGATAAAGAAGTGCACATTGGGTGGAAATGCATGTTGAGTTTTGGGTTTTTTTAAAAAAAAATCAGGACTGGCAAGCAACGTTGTCACTGCTGTTTTAACTTCTGACAAATTTAGACGTGGATGTCAGGCGTGGAATGGCTGTTGGAGAGGAGAAGAGAAAGGTTCATTGTGTGCTTCACAGCTAAAGTATACCAGTGCTGTAGTAGTAAATTCTGACGTGCAGGAAGAAACCCATTGTGACAGTCCCCATAGCCACACTTCCAAAGAGAGTCCAAAAATCCAGGCTGCTGTGCTGATCCATATCAACAAAGTGGCTCTTAGAAGTTTTTCTCTCCATCAGGAGCATGCCTTTTGTAAAGCTGAAAGGTCTGAATTGCCCATTCATGATCAAGCCACCACAAAATACTTTGTATTACAAAAGGGAGCAGTGTATTGTTGCTGGGAAAATCCATTTCCCTGCAGCTGCTGTGACTGAGGATTGCAGCTAAGTTCTGAGGGTACAAGGGATTCATCCCTGCTAATACAAAAAGGGCGGATGCTGCAGCCTACACCATTGTGCAAGACCATCTAAAGGGCATTAAGGATGCCGTCTCATGGGCTGCCCCTCAATGATAGTGAGCCCCCAAACTCAGAGGCTGATGAGCATCCTACACAGGGTGGGAGAGCAGCGGAGGTGATCTTTGCTTCTTGGTCCTCCTGCGCTGCATTTTTGGCTTTTTTGCCCATCTAGCTGGGGCATTTCAGAGGGAGAGGGAAGGAGGGTGGCAGAAGCTCAGGATAGCTCATATCCTGGCCTCTCCAGTCTCCTCCCCTCCCCACCCATTGAAACGCCCCCTTTTCCCGCTCTCTGTGGTCAGATGTCTGACCTCAGAATACAGCCAACACAGTTCTTTCCTCACTGGCTGCAAGGGGGAAGGGGAGGGGGAGGGAGGGGGATCTTTGATTCTCACCTCTGAGGTTGGAGTGCTGTCTCTGACCTTGGATCGGGGAATCCAAACTACCCTATGAACCCTGAGATGCTTTCTAGGGACCATGGGATTGCTCCCTAAATCCAGGGTTTAAATTACCAAGCTACACCACCGGCTATGGCCCCTGGCATTTGCCAATCTTGCCGCAAATTGGTCTTACTGCATGGGTCATGTTTTTTTCCCCCAGTGCCTCTGTGTTGCATTTTTTTTTTTTTTTTTTTGCAATCTGTTCTGTTTTATTGCTTACAGATGATGGGAAGCTGTCCTTGGAGGAATTCCAGGCCTTCTTTTCTGATGGGACTCTTAACGAGGAAGAGCTTGAGAAGCTTTTCCATACCATTGATTCTGACAACACCAAGTAAGTCTCTCTCAGATTCCTTATCTGCTCTGCCCCATTTGATTATTCCGACAAGCATTTGTCTTTTAAGCTGTTTTGTTTGCTGAAATGAGGTTTAACAGCTGGGTGCTTTTTGTTTGTTTTATGGATAGATTTTGAATTGATTCCCTTTTAGGTCTTAATTATAATTTTGTATTTTATCTTATATTTTATTCTTGTTAGCTGCTTTGAGCAAATAAAAAAGGAACTCTTGTTCACTTCTTCCTGGACTAAGTGAGCATGTAAATGATAACAGAATGACCATGTAAAGTTCTGTGTGCAAAGGTGATGGATTGGGAAGGCAATATAAGTGGCAAGGAAGTTTTGTTGGACATCAAAGGTACTTTATGATAGATAGCACCCAATTAAAAACAATCTGTAGATTTCATATAAGCTAAATTCCAATCACGGGAAGATGGCAATGGTTAGACGATTATATAGGGTGGATCCAAGATCTGCCTTTCACAAGAGAAGAGGACACTCACAGAGGTTGGGAGCTGCAATCCGACAACTTCTGGAGAAGCAAATGCTGCCCACCCCTGTTTTAGACTCACAAATGCTTCAGTTTTAGTTTTCTACATGAGCTTTCATAGAACACCGAAACATGAGTTTCATCACATGCAGGAATAGACAGAAGCAAGGTTGGATGGATGGTACTTATAGACAGGTAGAGAGTGAACATTACATTTTAATTTGAAGGTGTCATCCACTCACCACCAGCACCTCTGTCTTGTTCGGACCAAGTTTTAGTTTATTGGCCTCATCCAGGCCATGACTGCTCCCAGACCATGACTCCGCAATTCCTCTGCCTCCCCTGAATCAGATGTAAAAAAAACAAGTAGAGCTGGGCATCAGCTTGATATTGGATGATGCCCAAAATTAGATGACTTCACCCGTTGCGTGATATAGCTCAGGGATGTGCAACCTTCAGCCTGCAGGCCTCATCTGCCCTGTGGAGGTTCTGCATCCAGCCTCTGGGAGCATCGTTGGGTGCTTCCAAGGGGAGGGGATTGGGATTGGCCTCCAGGGACTTGGCTAGTGCCAGGAAGAGGAGTTACTCTTCCTGGTGCCGGCCAAGTGGCTTTGTGTCCCCACCCCCATGGCACTGCATGAAGCCAGGGCCCTGGCCAGTGCTGGGAGGAGCGGCTGTTCTTTCCAGCACCAGCAGAGTCCCTTTCTCCATGCTGTGAGAGGCACAGCACTCCAGGGCCTGGGAAGGGGTACTTCAGCCTCCCACGACAATATAGTTCTGAACCACTAATATAGAAGTTAAGCAGCAGCAAGGAAACAGCCATCCAGTGGAGGGTGGTGGCTTTGATTTCAATGGGGCTGTGAATCCAATCTGTGATTGAGTCCAAACCAGCGAGAACTCTAAAGAAGCTATCCAAGGTGCTGAATTTATCTTGGGGATCTGTTTCCACATACTGGATAGCTCCTTTAGAATTCTGGCTGGTTCTGACTGAAACCCAGAATGGATTCACAGCCCCACCAAAATCACTGCTACCAGCCTTCACAGGAGCCAGCTGTACTAGGATATCTTGGGGGGGGGGGCATGGAGAGTAAGGCAGCAGAGGAACGAATGTGGGATACTTGGCAAGGGGCTCCAGGCACCCTTAGGGGCCACAGCAAACGCCTGGGGGTGGGCTCAGGCAGCTTCTGGGGCACAGGTTATGCACCCCTGGTTTAAGAAGTCTGGTTGGTGGCAAGCTCCTTGGGAGACAGGGATCTTTTTCTTTTCTTTTCTTGTTTTGCTTGTAACACTATGCAAAACACCATGTAAATGCATGGCCCTGTAATAACAGCATCTTGAGGTGTGCACCAAAATTACGGGCTGCAGAAGACGGTCATCCAATTATCTCCCAATTCCCTCACAAGTTTGTGTTTCATTTTGTTTGGGGTTTGTTTTTTGTGTTTAGCTTTGTCACAAGCAGGGACAAATTGCAACCCTTCCAATCAGCAATGTCAGATGCAGGATTATTTGTTAAGGTTCTGGTTTTGGAAAAACCAATTATTTTTTTAAAAAAGTGTTGAGCTGCTATATTGCTAGTGTTCAAAACATCCCTCATTTCAGCAAGCTGGGAGTTTGCCTTGGGTGGATATGATGAGGCCATGAACGTGATCCAGTATTGCAGCAGACCTCTTGTATTGCTAATGGAAATAGCTTTCATGGCTGGGTATTTGTTGTTGTTTTTTTTACTTTTTTGCCTGCTTTAAAAAGAAAACTTCTGCATGTCCCCTTCTCTCTCCCCCTCTCTCTCTCTCTCTCACACACACACACACACACACACCTCTACCTTTACTTACCACTGATGAGTGCCACACATGTACATTTGAGTGCTGGCTCCTACATTAAAATAACGGCTTAATATTACGGGTGGGAGGGAGATCCAGACTGCAGCCCGTGCTAATCAGATGTCTGGATTTTAGGTATTAGGTAAAATCCAGCAGAAGAACAGGAAAATGAGCAATGCCCAGAGGGCTTTTGCGTGAGAACTGGGGAATAAATGGGGGCTTTGGGGTGCCAGATTGTAGGCATTTTATCTCTGTGCTTTCTTATTTAGGCTGTGTTCCCACAAGACTGGCAAATGAGAGGACGTTGGGTCTATATTTGATACGAGCAGCTACCAAATACGAGCAGGTTTTGGAGGGCCCTCTGGCAGGAAACCTTCCATGGGCCCCCGCCCTCAGCCGGCCTGCCTTCTCACCACCACTGTCACCCGCTGCTCTCGCTCCTCCTCCTCTTCCTCATCATGGCTCCGACTTGCTTGCTTGACAGGCAGAGAGCCAGGGAGCGAGGAGGCCGCAGCGTCTCCTGCTTCTCCTCTCGCTCCTCCTCCCCACCAGTGTTGCGTGGCCCAGAGCCAGAGGCAGGTAAACATGCACTTTGCAATGGTGAAGAGGAGGAGCAACACCAGGGACACTTGTCACTGGGCCGGGGCGTGGGCCCTTGGCAGGTGCCCAAACATGCCTATCCTTGGCGCCGGCCCTGAAAACAAGCTACAGTGTATTATTTGTTTGTTTACTTATGTCGTTCATGATCTGATGGAGAAGCCCTTCTTTGCAACCCAGCATAGGCTGAGGTTACCTTGGCTAGTACCAGGGAGGGCCTTTTCTATGGCTGCTTCCCAACTGTGGGATTTTCTTCCCAGCCTCTTCATCTCTGACTTTCTGGCCAGGATGTTGTCATTTACTGAACATTTCAGTAGCCTATTTAGGTTGGCATTTTATCCTTGGCTTTTAATCCATCTCGTTTATGCTTTCGTGTGTGGGGGGGGGGAGGGACTTTATTTCCATGTTTTGTGTTTCGTTCATCACTGGCCACCTTGAGTGCCGCATTTGGGGGGGGGGTGTTCAGTGGAACAACGGGGTATACATTATCTTAAATAAATAAAATAACTCTCTCCCCTGGTAGAGCTTGCAATCTAAATTTTGACAGTGCGGAAGACAACTGAGGGAGGAGAAGGAAGGCAGAGACAAGGATACTGAAGGCATGAACAGGAGAAAATGCAGATGTGAAGACTTATGCTTTGTTACAGTGGGGGATGAGAGTTACAGAGTCAATACAAAGAAAGTTTTTTATATCCCTGGAGTCAACCTAGTCAAGGGATAGGCAACATGGTGTCTGCGGGCACTAGTGCACCCCCAGACATCTTTCTTGGTGCCCATCAAGGTGCCTGACGCCTCCTACTTTTTTCTTTTCTTTTTTAATAAACACATTTTCTTACTTGCCGCTGGGGTTGCTTTGAAGCAAAGTGAGGTTCCCCAGCTGCTGCCATGTTATATTTACAGTATTTGTATATTGCTCCAAAGACCTCCAAGTGGTGAACAGCAGGCAGGATAAAGAATAAAAACACAATGTTAAAGTAATTCGAAATTATTTACAAAGAGACAGAATTCTGATAAAACCAAGTTTGCTAAACCGCGGCCAGTCACTCGAGGAAGGCTTCCTGAAACAAGAAGGTTTTCAGGAGATGCCAAAAGCGGCACAAGATTGGGGCCTGCCTGACCTCTAAAGGCAGGGACTTCCATAGGAAGGGGGCCACCATACTGAACGCTCTTTTCCTGGTGGACTCCAGCCAGGACATGGGTCCATGTGGTACCACCAGGGACATGCCCTCTGATGATATCAGTGACTGGGTGTGCAGGGGGGAGTTCATCCCTTGCAGGGGACCCTTGGAGGAAGGGAGTGCCCTGCAGGGGTGAACTTTGTCCCCCCTGTAATAGTTTTGATAAACAAAACACTAGGATAAAGCCTAGGAAAGCAGCCAAGTTAAGTTCAGGTGTTATGTCCATTCAAGTGATGAGGGGGCACGTGATGAGGGGCCTGCTACTTCTTACCCCTCGGTTGCATCACCATGACCTTCGCCATCTCTATGACCATTTCCATGACCATCTCCATCCCCCTCCAAATCCCCTCCATCCCCTGTCCATCTCCATAGCCCTCCATCTCCATCTCCATCTCCATCCCCCTCCATCTCCATCCCCATCCCCTCCATCTCCATCTCCATCTCCATCCCCTCTCCATCTCCATCTCCATCCCCTCTCCATCTCCATCTCCATCCCCCTCCATCTCCATCTCCATCCCCTCTCCATCTCCACGCCCTCCATCTCCACGCCCTCCATCTCCACCCCCTCCATCTCCACCCCCTTCATCTCCATCTCCATCTCCATCCCCCTCCATCTCCATCTCCACCATCTCCATCTCCATCCCCCTCCATCTCCATCTCCATCCCCTCTCCATCTCCATCCCACTCCATCTCTACCCCCTCCATCTCAATCTCCAGTCCCTCTCCACCTCCGTCCCCCTCCATCTCCATCTCCATCTCCACCCCCTCCATCTCTATCTACAGCCCCTCTCCATCTCCAGCCCCTCTCCATCTCCGTCTCCACCCCCTCCATCTCCATCCCCCTCCACATGTAGGTAAAGTGAACCTCTGCAGGACAGGGTATTCTCTACATTGTTCAGGCTCCTTGGACAGTTTGGAATCTTTTTCTTCCAGGCGGGGAGGTCTGTCGCTGGGAAATCTGGTTCTTTTTTGACTTGATGGAATTCCACAGCATGGACAGCTCGATTTGCATTTGCAAGCCAAGCTCAAAGCTTTTCCCCAAATCCTGGGAACTTTTTTTGCACATTTCTTTTCCACTGGTTCTGCAATTTATGCGAATTTCCAAGGAATTTGTGCACATTTGGCTGTAATTTGCACAAATTGCTCAGTCCATATCAGATTTTGTGCTTTGTGGAGGGTTTTTTTTTACGTGAAGATCCATGTGTATTTCATGCATATTTTTCCAGTTGTCCACATCTTTGAAATGTACGCATTCTTCTCCCATTGATGAAGGCATATTTGTGCTCATTTTTCAAAAGCGTGCATATTTTCATATACATTTTTCAAATTGATGCATGCTGTCAAACACATTTTTTGGCTCCTGAATCACTTTGCAACTGCACTTGGACTACAGATTGCATCCAAGTCCGTGTTCAGTCTGGAACGTGTGAACTGAGTAAATCTGGTCAAAAGTGATCTGAGTAAATCTGGTCAAAAGTGAACTGAAACAAATTTCTCCTGGATCCGTAATTATTACCCACTTTTGTGGAAACACCTGGGCCCATTTCTGAACCAATGCAATGTGAGCTGGTGGGAGGAGAGCTCACCTATCTGTTGCAAATATGTGCATCCAACCCCAACACTTCCTTTTCTGCAGGAAACCTGGACATGCTACTGAGTAATGTGTGGGAAAGGCCTTAAGATTCTAGAATGTCTAACACCTTGCAACCTAGAGATCTTGGCAAGCCAGGCAGGACAAGATGCATTGCTTGTTGTCTCCCTGTATCTGCTCAAGGATGTGAATCTTCTAAGAAATATATAGGTGGCAACTTAGCTCAGGTGACAGTCCATCACCAAGGGGTGCAGCTGTGGAAAAATTTGTTTGTCCTCATTTCCTCAGTTTCTTTGAGTCTACTTTCCAGCCTAGGCTACCTTCCGTTCTGTCAGAAGCAGAGGCATCACAGCACCTTGCAAACCAGAGCACATGAATTCCCCTGAGGAAAATGCAGAAATACAGTGTTTGGCCCAGCCCATTCAACCCTAAAGACAAAACTTATATTATTTCAAAGCAGCCAACCTTTGGGGAATTTGTCTGCTTACTGGAGCAAAGCTGCAGGGACAGGACAGACGAGTTCAATAAAAAATAAATTTTTAAAAAAACATATCAGAGCATGTCACTGTTCCCCACTAATTATCTCTTGCGCAGGCTTGAGGTAACTTTAATTGGTTTGTTTTTGTAAAGGGTGCGATTGTTACCCAGAGTGCATTGTTGTTATAATCTCTCTTATCCATTCTCAAGGAACTCCTAAATTTTCAATAATATATTGGAAGATTGTGAAGAATAGAAAGTTGACCAGATTGTCTGGACCAGCACCTTTGCAGGATTTGACAGCTTCACTAAGTATGTCAGAGAAACACAATCAAAGGGGTTCAGATTTCATAGAATCATAGAATAGTAGGATTGGAAGGGGTTTATAAGACGACTGAGTCCAACCCCATGCTCAGTGCAGGAATCCAAGTCAAAGCATCCCTGACAGATGGCTGTCCAGCCTCATCTTGAATGCCTCCAGTGTGGGAGAGCCTCCCACCTCCCTAGGTAATTGGTTGCATTGTCATATTGCTCTAACAGTCAGGACGTTTTTCCAGTCCCCTGATCATCTTTGTTGCCTTCCTCTGAACCCTCTCCAGTTTGTCTGCACCCTTCTTAAAGTGTGGTGCCCAGAACTGGACACAGTACTCAGGATGAGGCCAAACCTGTGCTGAGTAGAGGGAAACTAGTACTTCCTGAGATTTGGAAGCTATACTTCTATTAATGCAGCCCAAAAGAGCATTTGCCTTTTTTGTAGCCACATCACATTGTTGGCTCGTATTCAGCTTGTGATTACAACAATTCCAAGATCCTTCTCGCTTGTAGTATTGTTGAGCCAAGTATCCCCCATCTTGTAACTGTGCATTTGGTTTCATTTTCCTAGGTGCAGAACTTGCAATTTATCCCTATTAAATGTCATTCTGTTGTTTTCTACCCAATACTCCAGCCTATCAAGATCATTTTGAATTTTTTTTTTCTGTCTTCCAGGGTATTAGCTATCCCGCCCAATTTTGTGTCATCTGCAAATTTGATAAGCATTCCCTGCACCTCCTCCTCCAAGTCATTAGTAAAAATGTTGAAGAGCAGTGGGCCCAGGACTGAGCCCTGCGGTACCCCTCTCAATAGCTCTGCCCAGTTTTAGAAGATCCCATTGATAAGCAGTCTTTAAGTCCAATTATGTAGCCAACTGTGGATCCACCTGAAAGTTGTTTCATATAGCCCACTTTGAGCTAGTTTGCTCATCAGGAGATCATGGGGCACTTTGTCAAAAGCTTTGCTGAAATTGAGGTGTATGATGTCGACAGCATTCCCACAGTCCACAAGGGAGGTTACCTGATTAAAAAAAATGAGATCAGATTCGTCTGGCAGGATTTGTTCTTGACAAATTCATGTTGGCTTCGAGTAATCACTGCCTTGTTTTCAAGGTGCTTACAGACGGATTTTTATCATCTGCTCCAGAATTTTCCCAGGGGGTGATGTCAGACTGACTGATCTGTAGTTCCCAGGTTCCTCCTCCATATTTTTTTTGAAGATAGGGACAACATTAGCCCTCCTCTGGAGGGCACTTCTGGCACTTCACATCTGGCACTTCCCCCGTCCTCCATGATTTCTCAAAGAGAATAGACAGCGGTTCTGAGAGTTCTTCTGCCAATTCCTTTATTACTCTAGGATGCAGTTCATCTGGCCCTGGAGATTTGAGCTCATTCAGAGTAATTAGGTGTTCTTTGACCATATGCCTATCAATCTCAAGCTGCAATCCTGCCCCTTCAGCCTGCATTTCGCCTTTGCCGGGGGGGGGGGAGGTCATAGACCCTCTTTTGGGAGAAGACTGAGCCAAAGTAGGAACTGAGCACTTCTGCCTTTTCTTTGTCATCTTTTGCCTTGCCTTTTGCCATCCTTATTTAATAGTTGAACCACCATTTCTTTCCTCTGTCTTTTACTATGCACATATTCTGAAGAAAGCCTTTTTGTTGCTTTTAGCATCCCTCGCTAACCTCAGCTCATTCTCAACTTTAGCCTTCCTGACACCATCCCTTCAATTCTGTGCTGCCTGGCTGTACTCTTCCTTTGTAGCTTGGCCTTCCTTCCACTTTCTTTATGTGTCCTTTTTTTGTTGTTTTCAGGTATCTCTAAGCTTTTTGTGAAGCCACACTGGCTTCCTCTGTTGTCTTCCACCTTTTTTTCTTGTTGGAATTGTTTGCAACTGTGCCCTTAGGATTTCCTTTTTTAAAAAATTCCCACCCATCTTGGACTCCTTGTCTCATTAGAGTCACTTGCCATGGGACCTTTCTTATCATTGTTTTGAGTTTATTAAAATTGGCTTTCCTAAAATCTAGTGTATGCATTTGGCTACACTTGGCTTTTGCTTCCTTTAGAACCAAGAACTCAAGTATAACATGAATCCAACCATGGATTCTGCAGCAGACTGGCTTTTCCCAAATTGCAAGGATTTTGCAGACTAAGTTGCAGACCTTTTTTTTTTTTTTTAACTTTCCAGAGTTTTACACAAATTTAGTCATAGAAAATTACATATTAAAAAAAAAAAAATAACAGCTGAAAATGCACATTTCCCCCATAGGCTTAAGCATGAAAATTCACATTTTGGAGGGATTTGTGCATTGGGGGGGGGGATTTGTCCATTTTGCCCCTGTGAGGTGACCAAGGCTGGAGCTAGGGACCAATAAGTCTGGGGTCTCACATTCCAGAGGGGCCCTAAAATTACCCTGCTAAGAGCAATAGGTGATGGGGCAGTGGAAAACAGACCCAGTGTCAGCACTTGGGGACCCACCAGGGCTGCTTGTCACATTCCGTCCTCCTCCCCCTTCTCAATCAACACACTCCAGGGTACCAGGCTTCAGGCTCACTAGTTTATTAGTTAAGGACCAGGTTCCTTACAAATGCAAATTCTAGGAAACTCTCAGGCTACAATGAAGACAACTACTCCACACAATTACAGATATCAATAGAGGAGCCAAAGTAGGGATGTCAGAGAATTCCGTGACGGATCTCGGTGAGGCCGAATGCCAGTGCATTCAGCCCCTCGAAATCCATCGCAGAACGGCCTGCCCCCCCCCCGCAGATCCCCCCCGGGACGAGACTTACCTGGGGCGGATGTTTCGGACGGTGGTGGGTCCAGCGGCGGCTTCAGCGGCGGCGGCAGCAGTGGCTAGTCTTCCGACCAGCTGCCACAGCCGCCATTTGCAGTCTGTGTTTTTTTCTCCCCCCCCCCCGATGTTATAGGCTACGTAAAGACTTACGTAGCCTATCATGTCTGGGTAAAAAAAAAAAAACGCGTACGCAAATGGTGGCGGCCATGGCCGTAGCTGCCGCCATTTGCGTACACTTTTTTTTTTTTTTTTACCCAGAGCCCTCTGCGGCCAGAAATCCGGCTGCGGATGGCCCTGGCCTGGGCCTGGCCAGCTGTTCCGCGGAGCTGCCGTGGAGAACAGCCGGCCGTCGAGGATTCTGGGGGGGAGGACCGGATCGCCTCCCCCCTGTCGAGGATTCCGGGGGGAGGGACGGAACACCTCCCCCCCCATGAACAGAATCCGTAAAAAGGTAAGTGACTTTCGTACATCCCTAAGCCGAAGTGGAAGTTAGAGAAGTGCCAGCAGTTTGAACAAGAACTTCTCGGCCAGACTAGTTTTGCAGGGATGCCCCTCCCTCACAGCGGCTCCCTCCTACAGAGGCTATCACACATAGCCAACCTGGCGGAGCGTCTGAGTTCCACCTCTAACTTTTCCTGCTTTGCTCTGCGACGAACCCTGGCATCCCTCAAGTCACGCCCCTCACTGTCCTCCTCCCCCGAGACCTGGGTTCTCATGGAGGAGGAGAGGGGCCCCCCTTCAGGCTGAGCCATCTGTGCGCCAAGGTCTTGGGAAGAAGGCCTTGCCATATCTGAGCTCACTAGGGAGGGAGCCTCCCTCTGTTCTGGGGCTGTTCCCATTCTGATCTGAGCTGCTAGACATCACCACACGCTCAGATTCAGTCCTGACATCACTGCTGCTTGCTACAGCATCCTTTCTTCTTCTTCTTTATTTTAAATATTGTATAGCCAGGATGTGGCCAGCCGGGCATGGACATGGTTACAGAGGCTCATCTTATTCTTTTTGTTTAAAAATATGTTAGCCTTTTCCACAACACAATGGTGTTTATTCCCAAGTAAATGCGTTTAGCATTTGGGAAGCAGAAACCAACTCCATCTTATTCCTGTACTCATGATGGTGCTACGAGTTTTGTTTTTTGTTTTTAATGCAGAACTGCACATGCTCAGAGGTTTCGGCTTTGGTTGCAAAGTCAAGGTTGGCAGCGAGGTTTTTCTTTGCTTGTCTGTTTGCTCTCGCTTACCAGGAATGTAGCTGCCATTGTAAAGCATAGAATGGCAGTGGTGTAGTGGGGAAGAAGAGAAATGCTAGTTGTATGCTTCACAATTGATGTAATACACCATTGCCGTCTTAAAGCCCTCCATACAATCATTTAGGGCGCAATCCTATGCATGTTTAGACAGAGGAAAGGCCTACAAATCCCAGCATTCCCCAGCCAGCAAAGTTGGCTGGGGAATGCTGGGATTTGTAGGCCTTTCCTCTGTCTAAACATGCGTAGGATTGCGCCCTTGGTCTGGGGTCTAAAATTACCTACCTGCACCACGGCTGCCCCAAATGTTCCAGGCTCAAGAGGTCCTTTTCAAACCATACTGCATTCAGTGCAAAGCTCTAAACAAGCTTTCTAAAGCCGCACCCCTCTGCATGTTTAGACAGAAAAAATAGTGAGTTATAGGACTTTTTTCTTTCTAAACATGCATAGGATTGTGCCCTAAAGGCAGAATCATATTGTTTCTAGTGCTGTGCCCAAAATTTCTCCCACATGTTTTTCGACCATTCTCATTCAATTTGATAGAAGAAAAAATGCTTTTGAAAAGAAATTCAATGGGGAAGAAATTTCGGAGAAATTCTCATGGGTTGGGTTTGGGTTTCTTGGGCTTTCCTTACTTAGGAGTGAGCATAAGTGTCCTTTTTTTCATTGCACAATCATCTCTTTGGATGCCTGTAGCCTCCTCAGCTTCCTACACTTCAGTTAAAGCCGAGTTGAATGTACCATGAAGTAGGGATGTACGAAACCCCGCTTACCTGGCTCCGCCGGGTTCCGCTGGGGGGGGAGGCACTCTGTCCCTCCCCCCAGAATCCTGGCCAGAGGGGAGGCACTCTGCGCCTCCCCCCGGAATCCTGGCCAGCCGTCTCCACTCCATGGGGATTCCGTGGAGCCACTGGCCGGCTCCGCCAGCAGCTGGACATCCAGCCGCTGGCTAGCAGGGACAAGAAAGGGGAATGCAAATAGCGTAGCGGATGCTATTTGCATTCCCCTTTATTTTCACTGTCTTACTCTATGTAAATATTTACGTAGGCCAAGGCGGTGAAAATAAGGGGGAACGCAAATAGCGTCCGCTACGCTATTTGCGTTCCCCCTTATTTTCGCTGTCTTAGTCTACGTAAATATTTACATAGACTAAGACAGCCAAAAATAAGGAACGCAAATGGCAGCGGCCGTAGCTGCCGCCATTTGCATACACATTTGTGTTTTTTTTTAACCCAGACGTGATAGGCTATGTAAGTCTTTACGTAGCCTATCACGAATGGGGGGGGGAAACAGACTGCAAATGGCGGCGGCAGCCGGTCGAAAGACCAGCCACTGCCGCCGCCGCCGAAGCTGGAGCTGCCGCCGTCTGGAACATCTGCCCCAGATAAGTCTCGTCCCGGGGGGGGGATCCTGTCAAGGGCTCCTTGGAGGCCTCTCTCAGTCTAATCCAGTAGCCAAGTCCAGACACAGATGAAGGGATTCTTTTCAAAGCTTTATTCTTCTTTTACAACTTAACAACTATACCATTTGCAACTTGATCTGAGCAGCACCGAACCTATGCCCTAAGTTGGAACAGTTGGTCCCCGTTTGAAAGGGAATTACTGGCAGACCCCTGAACTTAAGGACTAGGGAGAGTCCCTCCCCTTTTCCCTTGGATCCTCTGGGTGCAGCCATTGTTTGCGCGCCAGCCGGGCACTCCGCCTCCTTTCCGCGCCCTCCATCTGGCGCCGCTCTCTGCGTCGGTGTCGCGCATCCACCAAGTTTGCTATCTGCTCTTTGTTACTCCCTGGACTGCTATCTAAGCTAGGAATGTTGGTGGGAGGAATCTACGTCAGCTGTTGGCCCTGGGAAAGAGGAGCGTGCTCCTCTCCCAGGAGCGACTGCTCTTCCTCAGAATCAGAACTACTCTGGGATTCTATGGGCTCAGTGTCCACCCTGACAAATCTGCGGGGGGACGGGGGGGCTGGCCGTTCCACCACGGAGTTCAGGGGGCCGAATGCACTGGCATTCAGCCTCACCGAGATCCGTGGCGGAATTCTCTGACATCCCTACCATGAAGTAATTCCTCCCATGGGGCTTTTTCAGATCAGGGTGTGCAGGCAGCCTAGGAGGCTGGCTGAGATCAGGTAAGCTCAAAAACACCACAAAAATACATTATAAAACATCCTGAATGAGGCAGAACAATGGAAGCCTCTTTCATGGGTCTGGGGGGGGGTGACTTTCAGGAAACTGGAGGACAGATATTGACAGAGCACTACCTCCATCTCATCCCAGGGGCTAGACACAACAGTGCCCCCATCTGCATTGCAGTGGATGCAAACAGGGGCCAGCCTGCCAAGACAGTTGATGCTGTTGCAGCACGAAAACCCCCAAAACCCTTAGGCAAAAAAGAAAGAAGCTGTGCTGCAAGCCCTGACCATGGGGAGCCCTCACTGGGAGAAACTGTTGAGAATTTCTTCTGCCCCTGGAAGAATTTGGTGAAATCCTCTCCCAAATTTCTCTGCCCACAAGTAAGGTGGAGAATTTCAAGAGGCTGTTTACACACAGCTCCAATTGTTTCCCCCTCGATAATTGTAAGCCTCCGAACTCAGAGGTGTATGACCATCCAGTGCAGAGCAGGATGTCCAGCAGAGGCGACTTTCGCCTTCCCATCCTCCTGCCCTCCATTTTCGCTAGATGGGCTTTTTTGCCCATCTAGCCAAAGTGTTTCGGAAGGGGAAGGAAGGAGGCTGGAGAGGCCTCAGGATAGCTTGTATCCTGGCCTCTTCAGTCTCCTTCCTTTCCCACCCACTGAAACACCCCCTTCCCTCTCATTCTCCAAGGTCGAGTTCCCAACCTCAGAGAGCAGCTGCTGTGGTCCTTTCCATGCTGGCTGGGAGCGGGAGAGGGAGGGGGTTAGAGCGTGGATTCCCTCCTCCAAGTTCAGAGTGCTGACTCCAACCTCAGATCTGGGAATCTGAAATATCCTATGGCCCTCAGATGCTGTCTGAGGGCCACCGGGCTGCTCCCTAAGTTTGTTTAGTGGAATACACATAGAAGTCTCCCCATACTCTGGAACCCTCCCTGACTCATTTCTAGCCCCGCGGATATAGTCTGCCTGTTGATCTTGCCATTTTATTATTAGGACTTCTACAAGGCCCAGTAAAAACACAGTATGAAGGCTTACATTGCACTTCTATGCATGGTTTTTGGAAATAAGTCTCACTGTTTACAATAGAGCTTGCTCCCTAGTAATTGTGTTTGGGACTGCAGCAGGAATATCTCTCTTTTAATGTAGACTGCACCTTAAAATCTGTAGTTCTGGTTGAGGGGGGAAATAGAAATGAACTCCTACCCTGTCTTTTGCAGCAGCCATTCCTGCAGGCTTTAGCAGAGGAAGTGAATGGGTGAAGAAACTATTGGCTCCTCCTCTCCTAAAATTGTTGTCCATTCCAGCAGGTCATCCTTTGTAACACTGAGAATTGGTGCCTGTGTTTTCTCCTTCCCCCCCCTCTACCCTCCCCCTCTCTTTTCCGTTTGTGTCATGGCTGAGGGCAAGGACAGTCTTGTTTTTTATTGATGCATAACGCACTCTGGAATAGGCCTGCTGGAAGAATCCATCAGGGGGGGTGAAGTTCACTGAGTTTTTATCAGCTCAGCCCCCCAGACTTTGGCTTTCTAACCCATGAGCTGGCCCAAGTCGATGCAGTTTGAGTCAGGCCAGCTTGCAGATTTTTGAGGATTTTTTAATGGACATTTATACAAATTGCAGCTGCAACTTATGTAATGTGTTCAAATTTTGGCTGTAATTTGCTTATTTTGCACAACTTGCAGCCTTAAATATGTGTAATTAGTGCAAAATGCACCTGCAATTTGCATTAATTCCATGAGGAACTTGTACAAATTAAGCAGATTTACAGCTGCAATTTGTGCAAATTAAGCAAATTATGACCAATATTTGCACAGATGTCAATTTAACAGGTGGGGGGAATCCGAGAAGAGTTCCCAGAGTCCAGGAAAAAGCCTGCAGCTTGGTTTGCAAATGCAAGCCAAGCCAGGGGCTCCAGGGAAATCTGGCAGGCTGGATTTCCTAAAAAGGGCTGGATTTCCCTGTGACAGCCATCCCTACTCTGGAAGACTTTCTTTTGGCTTTAAATAAGTAAATAAATAAAATATCCCTAGAGGAACTCTTTTGATCACACTGCCTAATACACTAGCTAACAAACCTTTTAGAAGAGGCAATGTTCTGAAAGAAACTAAAGTAGGTTAATTACAAAGCAGAACGGAACAACGATAACCACCGTAGTGCTCTTTTATCCCAGAACATGAAATCCAGTGGGCCTCCATAACTAGCTATGGATATCTTTCAGAACCTCCTTGGGACTGATTTTGCTTTTATGTATTCAGGATTTATCCTTAACAGTATTACAAGAGGCTCCAGAACAAGTCTGTGTTTGTGCTGGGACTCTCCATTGCTAAAGTTGCTTTTACAGCTGACCAATTTCCCTCTAAGCTAGATTTATGAAAATTAACACCAGGCACTTGGCTAATGGTCCCAATATCTGTATATTCAATTGTAAAAAATCCTGCCCGTTTATGGTCAGGGTTAAGGCTATCCCATGTTGGCTCAAGCTCCACGAATGAGAAGCTAAGGCTGATGCCTTAACTGACGGCCTTGTGATCAGTGATGATGTTGTGCAGCTTCCCTTGGTCTTTTAGGCACAACTCCAGATGGGGAGAATGGAGTGCCTGGGACCAGCAAAGATGCCCCCACATTGCAGTGGAGGCTGGTGGCTCAGATTTCAGTGCGGTTGTGAATCCATTCTGGTTTTCAGTCAGAATCAGCCAGAACTCTAGAAGAGCTACCCAAGAGCCAAAACCTATCCCTAAAATATGCTCAGCACCTTGGCAAGCTCCCTTAGGGTTCTGGCTGGTTCTGACTGAAAACCGGAATGGATCACAGCCCCACCAAAATCAGAGCCACCAGCCTCCAATGCCACATTGTCCTCACTTTGTGAAACACAGACAGAAAGGTTACCAAATCCATACAAGTCAGTGAACCATACAGAGATGTAACATGTGGCATCTTTTATAGGGGATGCTGTCTGTTTAATTAATTATTTTTATGTCACATCAGTGGTTTTCTCATGGCATGTCCATTTCGGGATTATTACCTTGGCAACACTTTGGCCTATTTATGTCCCTTTAAGTGGGAATTCCAGCAGTAAATACAGCAAATTCACCTTTGGGGACTTGTAAAAAAAGAAGTCAGCTCCTTCTCTCTCTCTCTCTCTCTCTCTCTCTCTCCCCCCCCTCCGCCCCCCGCTCCACCACAGTTCTCGTAACATTTCTCAGAAACTGTCAGCCAGATATATATTTGCCGAATCTCTGGAGAGAATAAGGTCATAGCTGGCTTTGTTGTGAAGGTGACAACAGAAAAATCAGCAGAAAGCTCCTCGTTATGTTAAGGGAGTTTTCTTCCCATCCTATCAACATGAATTGCTAAGAGCTGCCACTTTTTATGACCTGTCCCTCTTTGTCATCTTCTTAAAAACTAAGGTTCCACCAGATTCTACCTGCATCCGAAGAACTGGAACTGTGGGTGGTGAATTGCAGACTTAGAGGTGGGGCTATGCTGATAGGGGTTTGCTCACTCCTTGTTGTTGCTGTTTTTCAGTCGTTCAGTCGTGTCCGACTCTTCGTGACCCCATGGACCATAGCACACCAGGCCTTCCTGTCCTGCACTCTCTCCCGGAGTGTGCTCAAATTCATATTCATTGCATCGGTGATGCTATCTAGCCATCTCATCCTCTGTCGTCCCCTTCTCCTTTTGCCTTCAATCTTTCCCAGCATCAGGGTCTTTTCCAGGGAGTTTTCTCTTTGCATTAGGTGGCCAAAATATTTGAGCTTCAGCTTCAGTATCTGTCCTTCCAATGAACACTCAGGGTTGATTTCCTTTAGGATGGACTGATGTGACCTCCTTGTATTCCAGGGGATTTGTAAGAGTCTTCTCCAGCACCACAGTTCGAAAGCATCGATTCTTCAGCGCTCAGCCTTCCTTATAGTCCAGCTCTCACAGCCATACGTTGCTACTGGGAAAACCATAGCTTTGATTATGCGGACCTTTGTCGGCAAGGTGATGTCTCTGCTTCTTACTATGCTGTCTAGGTTTGCCATAGCTTTCCTCCCAAGGAGCAAGCGTCTTTTAATTTCATGGCTACAGTCACCGTCTGTGGTGATCTTGGAGCCCAAGAAAGTAAAATCTGTCACTGCTTCCATTTCTTCCCCTTCTATATGCCAGGAAGTGATGGTGCCAGATGCCATGATCTTAGTTTTTTTAATGTTGAGTTTCAAACAGTAGCTCCTATTTAATTCTATGGGACAAAGTAAACAGTGTGCCATGTATTTATTTATTTGGCTACCAAGCCACATGCAAGGTGATGTTCTTGTCATACAAAACCCTCAACAACTTGGAAGCAGAATATCTAGTAGTGCTGTGCTGAAAATGTCTCCCACATTTTTTTCGACCATTCACATTCAATTCGTTAGAAGAGAAATGGCTTTCGAAAAGAAATTCAACCATGAAGAAATTCCAGAGAAATTCTCATGGGCTGGGTTTGGGTTTCTAGGGCTTACCTGACTTCGGAGGTGGCCGAGGAGTGAGCACAAGTGTCCTGTTTTTCATTGTATATTCATCAAGGCCATCGAGTCCAACCCCCTGCTCAATGCAGGAATTCAAGTCAGAGCATCCCTGACAGGTGGCTGTCTAGCCTCATCTTGAATGCCTCCAGTGTGGGACAGCCTGCCTCCTCCCTAGGTAATTGGTTCCATTGTCATATTGCTCCAATAGTCAGGAAGTTTTTCCTGATGTTCAGCTGGAATCTGGCTTCCTGTAACTTGAGCCCATTATTCGATGTCCTGCACTCTGGGATGATGGAGAAGAGATCCTGGCCTTCCTCTCTGTGACAACCTTTCAAGGACTTGAAGAGCACTATCCTACCTCCTATCCTACCAAGGATCACTGCCTTGTTGTGGCAAAGGGGCTTGCGTAACTCAGTGAAGCCATAAGCTATGCCGTGCAGGGCCACCCAAGACGGACAGGTCATGGCAGAGAGTTCTGACAAAATGTGGTCCACTGGAGAAGGAAATGGCAACCCACTCCAGTATTCTTGCCAAGAAAACCCCATGGAACGTATCACAAGGCCGGATGAGCCCCTCAGGTCGGAAGGTGTCCAATATACTACTGGGGAAGAGCAGTGGGTATATCCAAGTAGCGCCAGAAAGAGTGAAGCGGCTGGGCCAAAGCTGAAAGGACCCTCAGCTGTGCATGTGTCTGGTGGTGAAAAGAAAATCCGATGCTGTAAAGAACAATATTGTTTAGGAACCTGGAATGTCAGATCAATGAATCAAGGTAAGCTGGAGGTGGTCAAACATGAGATGGCAAGATTGAACATCGACATCTTGGGAATCAGTGAACTAAAATGGACAGGCATGGGCGAATTTAATTCAGGTGACCATCATATCTACTACTGTGGGCAAGAATCCCTTAGAAGAAATGGAGTAGCACTCATAGCCAACAAAAGGGTGGGAAAAGCAGTACTGCGGTACAATCTTAAAAATGATAGAATGATCTCAGTACGAATCCAAGGCAAACCATTCAACATCACAGTAATTCAAGTCCCCAACCACTGATGCCGAAGAAGCTGAGGTTGATCAGTTCTATGAAGACCTACAACACCTTCTAGAACTAACACCAAAAAAAGACGTCCTCTTCATCATGGGGGATTGGAATGCTCAAGTAGGAAGTCAAGAAATCACTGGGATAACAGGCAGGCATGGCCTTGGTGTACAAAATGAAGCAGGACAAAAGCTAATAGAGTTTTGCCAAGAGAACACGCTGATCATAGCAAACACTCTTTTCCAACAGCACAGGAGATGACTCTACACATGGACATCACCAGATGGTCAATATCGAAATCAGATTGATTATGTCCTTTGCAGCCAAAAATGGAGAAGCTCTATACAGTCAGTAAAAACAAGACCTGGAGCTGACTGTGGCTCAGATCATGAGCTGCTTCTTGCAAAATTTCGGCTTAAATTGAAGAACGTCGGGAAAACCACTAAACCATTCAGGTATGACCTAAATCATATCCCTTCTGAATATACAGTGGAGGTGAGGAATAGATTTCAGGGATTAGACCTGATAGACAGAGTGCCTGAGGAACTATGGACGGAGGTCCATAACATTGTTCAGGAGGCAGCAACTCAATCCATCCCAAAGAAAAAGAAAGGCAAGAAAGCCAAGAGGCTGTCTGATGAGGCTTTACAAGTAGCTGAGGAAAGAAGGGAAGTGAAAAGCAAGGGAGAAAGGGGAAGATATATCCAACTGAATGCAGAGTTCCAGAGAATAGCAAGGAGAGACAAGAAGGCCTTCTTAAATGAACAATGCAAAGAAATCGAGGAAAACAACAGAATGGGAAAGACTAGAGATCTCTTCAAGAAAATTGGAGATCTCAAGGGAACGTTTTGTGCAAAGATGGGCGTGATAAAGGACAAAGAAGGCAGGGACTTAACAGAAGCAGATGAGATTAAGAAGAGGTGGAAAGAATACACAGAAGAACTATACAGGAAAGATCTGAATGTCCCTGATAGCCATGATAGTGCGGTCACTGAACTTGAGCCGGACATCCTCGAGAGTGAAGTCAAGTGGGCCTTAGGAAGCATTACTAACAACCAAGCTAGCGGAGATGACAGTATTCCAGCTGAGCTATTTAAAATCCTAAAAGATGATGCTGTTAAAGTGCTGCATTCAATATGCCAACAAATTTGGAACACTCAACAATGGCCGCAAGACTGGAAAAGGTCAGTTTACATTCCAATTCCAAAGAAGGGCAATGCCAAAGAGTGTTCAAACTACCGCACCATTGCGCTCATTTCACATGCCAGCAAGGTGATGCTCAAAATCCTACAAGCTAGGCTTCAGCAGTATGCGAACCGAGAACTACCAGAAGTACAAGCTGGGTTTTTAAGAGGCAGAGGAACTAGAGATCAAATTGCCAACATTCGCTGCATCATGGAGAAAGCAAGAGAATTCCAGAAAAATGTCTATTTCTGCTTCATTGACTGTGCTAAAGCCTTTGATTGTGTGGATCACAACAAACTGTGGCAAATTCTTAAAGTGATGGGAGTACCAGACCACCTTACCTGTCTCCTGAGAAACCTGTATGAGGGTCAAGAAGCAACAGTAAAAACCAGACATGGAACAACCGAGTGGTTCAAAATTGGGAAAGGAGTATGACAGGGCTGCATATTGTCACCTTGCTTTTTTAACTTATATGCAGAGTACATCATGAGAAATGCCGGGTTGGATGAATCACAGGTCAGAATTAAGATTGCTGGGAGGATTATCAACAACCTCCGATATGCAGACGATACCACCCTAATGGCAGAAAGCGAAGAGGATCTAAAGAGCCTCTTGTTGAGGGTGAAAGAGGAGAGTGCAAAAGCTGGTTTGAAACTCAACATTAAAAAAACAAAGATCATGGCATCTGGCCCTATCACTTCCTGGCATATAGAAGGGGAAGAAATGGAAGCAGTGACAGATTTTACTTTCTTGGGCTCCAAGATCACCGCAGACGGTGACTGTAGCCATGAAATTAAAAGACGCTTGCTCCTTGGGAGGAAAGCTATGGCAAACCTAGACAGCATAGTAAGAAGCAGAGACAGAGACATCACCTTGCCGACAAAGGTCCGTCTAATCAAAGCTATGGTTTTCCCAGTAGTAACGTATGGCTGTGAGCGCTGGACTATAAGGAAGGCTGAGCGCCGAAGAATTGATGCTTTCGAACTGTGGTGCTGGAGAAGACTCTTACGAGTCCCCTGGACTGCAAGGAGGTCAAATCAGTCCATCCTAAAGGAAATCAACCCTGAGTGCTCATTGGAAGGACAGATACTGAAGCTGAAGCTCAAATATTTTAGCCACCTAATGCGAAGAGAAAACTCTCTGGAAAAGACCCTGATGCTGGGAAAGACTGAAGGCAAAAGGAGAAGGGGACAGCAGAGGATGAGATGGGTAGATAGCATCACCGATGCAATGAATATGAACTTGAGCACGCTCCGGGAGAGAGTGCAGGACAGGAAGGCCTGGCGTGCTATGGTCCATGGGGTCACGAAGAGTTGGACACGACTGAACGACTGAACAACAATCCTACCTCCCCTCAGTCTTCTCTTCTCAAGGCTAAACATGCCCAGTTCTTTCAGTCTCTCCTTACAGGGCTTTGTTTCCAGTCCCCTGATCATCTTTGTTGCCCTCCTCTGAACCTTCTCCAGTTTGTCTGCATCCTTCTTATAGCGCGGTGCTCAGAACTGGACACAGTACTCCAGATGAGGCCTAACCTGTGCTGAGTAGAGGGGAACTAGTACTTCCCGGGATTTGGAAGCTATGCTTCTATTAATGCAGGCCAAAAGAGCATTTGCCTTTTTTGCAGCCACATCACATTGTTGGCTCATATTCAGCTTGCAGTCTACAACAATTCCAAGATCCTTCTCACTTGTAGTGTTGTAGTGTTCTCAGGAGGCTGGCACCCAGATGGCTGGGCCTGAAGGGCCCCCCCTCCCTCTGCCATGAGAATCCAGGAGGAGGAAGAGAGCACGGGACGTGACCTGAGGGATGCTAGAGTGTGGTGAAGAGCAAAGTGGGAAAAGTTAGAGGCGGAGCTCAAACAGTCGACCCGGTTGGCGATGCATGAGGGTCAACATAGGGGAGCATCACTAGATGGGAGGGGTTTCCCTTGCTAAGTTATTATGGCCAGCAAGTCCCTGCCCAAACTGGGACATCGTAGTTCCCACTTGGATCCCCTGCTGTTATTCGTTTGTAGCCTGAGAGTCCTCAAGGATTTGCACCTGTAATGAACCTGTTGATAGTGAATTAAAGACGTGAGACTGAAGCCTCTCCTCTTCTGTGTGTGCATGAGGAAGGTGGGGGCCAAGGGAACCTGACAAGCTGTGATTAGGTAAGCTCAAAAATACCACAAACATAAATGATAAAATATCCTGAATGAGGCAGAACAATGGAAGCCTCTTTCTTTGTGTGTGTGTGGAGGGGGGGAGTAAACTTTCAGGATATTAGAGGCCAGATTTTGGCAGAGCACTGGCTCCACTTCATCCCTGGAGCTGGACACAACACTGCATTGTGGTGTATGCAACTAGGGCCAGCCTAACAAGACAGTTGATGCTGTTTCAGCACAAAACCCCCCAAATCCCTTAGGAAAAAAGAAAGAAGCTGGGCTACAAGCCCTGCCAATGGGGAGCCCTACCCAGGAGATACCACTGAGAAATTCTCCTGTCCCTGGAGCAAATTGGTGAGATTGTCTCCCAAGTTTCTCTTCCCACAAGTAAGGTGGAGGATTTCAAGAGGCTGTTTGCGCACCTCTCTAATATCTAGCAGACTGCCTTCCCTTATGTATACCCACTCTTTGGCATCGTCACTAGTCTTCTCCCAGTAGGGACGGTATGGGTGTCCAGTTGGGGCTCGAAGCCCGGAGAGAAATCACCAGCTCAGCCCCTCCAATGCCACTCCATGGACCCCAGTGCTTGTCTGACTAAGTGCATGCTGAGTCAGGCAAGCGTGCGGGTGCCCAATCCCTCAGTGAGCCGCCTGTCACCACAGCCATAGTAGCAGGGATGTGAGGGGGGGAGTGAATAGAGCTCCTCTCCTCCTCCCCCCACCCCTGCTACAGTGGCAGCAGGGACAGGACAGTCATTTTACGTAAGTGTAAGAGGCCTATGTAAAATGACCAGCCTGTCCCTGTTGCCACTGCCACCACTGTAGCAGGGACAAGAGAGGGAAAAAGGAGTACGTCTCATCTCCTCCCACCCCCTGCTATAGTGGCAGCAGCAGCAGGGACACCCCCACAGCTGCCCACACCTCAATGAGAGCCGCCATCTTCCATTAAAATCACAGCTCGCATGGAGGAATGGGAGCTGCGGAGGGCTCCCAGATTGCTCACCGAGCCCTCCAGGGCTCGCGCAGCCCAGCATACAGGGGTGGGCAGCAGCGGGGACTCAGCAAGCGCCCATGCTCAGGGGGCACAAGTATGTCCATCCATCCCTGTCTCCCAGTTTATAGTCAAACTATGGAATTCACAACCACAACATGTAGTGATGGCCACCAACTTGGACAACTTTAAAAGGGGATAAGATAAATTCATGGAGGAGATGGCTATCACTGGCTGTTGTCATGGTGGCTGTATATTACCTCCAGTATCAGGGCCAGTATGACTTTGCAGGCCAATTTCTGGAGAACACACAGAGGAGGCACTGTTGACCTCATATCCTGCTTGTCAACTTCCCATAGGCATCTGATTGGCCCCTGTGGGAAGAGGTTACTGGACTGGATTCAGCACAGCTCTTAGGTTCTTTAGAGATGGATGAATCTATCTGTTTTTAGTTTCTCTCCATTTCTCTTTTTTAAGTCTTAAGTATGGTTCATCCCAAACTTTGAGTTTTTTTTTAAAGTTTGCATGAAAATTCATACATATTTGTGGTGTGAATTTCTCCTGATATATGCATTTTTGTATGCAACTTTGCCTAAAATACACAATCTTTGCCAGTAATTTGCCTAGTATGATGCATTTTAAGATTATTTTCACCAAGTTACACATTTTACCCAATATACACATCTGTATATGCTTTTTTTTAAATTGGAGAATGCCACTGCAAAATTCAGAGAAGTGCAAATTTCAAAGGAACTGAGTTTCTGTTAATGTGATGGTTCAAAAGTGCGAAGGAAACTTCCTATTAAAATACAAACCAATTAATTCATTTTCCATCCCCACTGTTCTCATGGGATGTCCAATGGACGGCATGACCATTGGCCAAGCCACCTGGGAATTATGGGAATTGTAGTCCGACGTATCTGGAGGGCACCAGGTTGGGGAATGGTGGTCTACACCATGCCTATTAATAATGAGGGTACTATATTAACAAGTTTTTTTTATTGTTTACTGTCAAAATATGAGGGAGGAAAGTATCAAAGGCAGAGATCCCATTTTGTTACTTTGTTCTACTTTCCCCAGGATTGTTGCCTGTAGCAACATCTCCTGGCATATCACTACGTGGCATATTTATCATTCTAGTATCTTCCCAGCCTCGTTTCAGCCATAGCTATTTTCAGCCTAAAAATGAGGCTGTTCAAAGAAACCATTTGATGTCTCAGGTGCTGTGTCAAGTCCCCCCCCCCCATTACCTTTCAGCTTTCCAAATTAAAACTGCTGATATGCATGTACTGTGCACAACACACCCTGACAACAAAGCTCATTAAGCGATTTAATTTGTAAGAAGCAAGTTGATACACTCAAGATTCACAGTTTTAGCTGGGGAGAATTCAGATAATATTTAAAATTCAACTTTCCAAATGCACAGCAAGAGAAATACAATTGGAAGTGACTTGAAATACAGACGTCATGTAAAAGAAAATGGGAACAGCTGTGCCAGCTGCCTCGCCCTCGCATTTTGGGTCTAATAAATGAATGGAAGTTTGTATGTGGAGCTACAGAAATGAAATCTGAATCAGTGAAGCCCAGATGCTTCTGAGTTAGGGATCAACAGCTGGGAGCTGAAAGTCCAACTCTGGCTTCCTGTGGAGAGCCCTGCTGCTCGTCCGGTTGACAATCCAGAGGTGAGAGACGTGTGTGGAAGATGGGGACTGTGGCCGAGGCATTTGGTGGCAGTCTACTTGAAGACTTCATAGAGCTCTGGCCCACCAGCCTCCATCACTGTTAGTGAGCAGATTCTACAGTGGGCAACCAGTTGGCTCCAGGAAGCCCACAAGCATGAAAGCAAGAGCCCTTTCTCGCCATTAGCCCACAGCAAGTGGAGTTCATTAGCGGCGCTCCAGCAAGACAAGTTGCTCGATGTTCCGACCTGTCTGTATCTGGCACACATGAGGCACAATGGCAGGATAATCATTTCAGCACAACGGACGGCTCGTAATGAGCCATTTGCAGACACAAAGGTTGGCAGCGAAGGGAGGCCTCATGAGTCCCTGCCACCAGTCTGCCCCTGCTAAGCTGCATCCCCTTCCTTCAACCGGGTAGATTCTTAAAGAGCCAACCCCCTTGCCTGAAAATGGATGCTGCTTCTCCTCTCTGTGGCCTCCCGCCTGGCTTGTCCCCTGCACTGTTGGGGAGACACAGTAGCAAAGGGAAACACTTGAGGGTCCTGGCCCTGAGTCTGTGAGGTCCTAACCAGCAATTCCAGGTTCTGTGTCAAGAGCCAGCTACAGTTCACCAGCCAGGAGCTACAAAAGCCTTGGACCTGGTCTGCTCGTCCTCCTCTTTGGACTCTGAACTCAAGGACAGGGTCCATGACACTCTGCATCCGCCTTCCGCAACCTGGTGCCCTTCAGATGTTTTGTACTACAACTCCCAGCATCCCTGGGACTACAACTCCCAGCTGGACCTGATGGGGTTGATGTCCAAAATCTGGAGGGCACCAAGTTGGGGAAAGCTGCTGTACCTTCTCCAGGATCTGAAGGACAAAAAATGATCTCAACAATTCTTTCAGAATTTTTTTCTTCCTTTGGTGCTGATATTAATACATTTCCTCCCCACCTTATTCAGTCAAGCTTGGGTCAAAGTCAGCGTAGCAAGTTCACTGAAAAAATCTTCTTGAACTCAATTCATTTAATAACCAATTTGTTTTAGCTAATTATCATTTCCTGCATCTTACACTGTACTTCAAATAATATTATTCAGCTAATTCTAATTCATCAACTACACCAATTACCCCCACTGGATATCAAATTAACTCTCTTTTCAACTCTGCTATATCAAACAGTTCACGTTCTCATCTAATGTAGGTTGGTACTTTATGAATAGCAAAGTTGTGTTAGGAGCAACTCCTGCAGAGGCAGCCAACCTGGTGCCTGCCAGATTTTTGGACTACAACTCTTATAATTCCTGACCATTGCCATGCTGTTTGATTCTTAAGGGAGTTGTAGTCCAAAACATATGGCCAGTGGAGGCTGGTGGCTCTGATATCATGGGTGGTGAATCCGCTCTGCGTTTCAGTCAGAACTCTAAAGGAGCTATCCAAGGGGCTGAACACTATCCCCCAAATAGGTTCAGCCCCTTGGATAGTCCCTTTAGAGTTCTGGTTGGTTCTGACTAAACCCAGAGTGGATTCACCACCCCACTGACACCGGAACCACCAGCCTGCACTGCCCCTGACCTACTCTAATAGTTAATGTCTTGGTCTACAATCTTGGCCTATAATCTTAAACAAATGTATGAGATTTGCTCCAAATGAACACCAGAGGACTTACTTCTGAGTACACATGCATAGGATTTACTATTACTCTAACACAGGGGTAAAAAAAAAAAAAATTTTCACGCAACTTTCCTCCATAGACTGAAGTGGGGCTGCAGGGGAAATTTGTGTGCATTAGGAAATTTGCCTAAAATTGAACTGAGAAGTTGCACAAATCAAATGTGAGTACATGTCTGACAATTTGCAAACTTTTTGGTGTACACGTGCTCATCTGCACAATCATGTTCAGGGCTTTGAACAGGGCGTGCTCGCATGTTTTGTGAGCAAAAACAAAATTCTCATACATCTGCAGGGCTGGTTAATGTTATAAAGCCCATTATAAACCCAGCCCAAAATTTAGGTGGGAGTGGGGTTCAGCTCATAGTTTATCATCGATATGCAGACTGGGGAGCTTGTGTTCCAAATTCTACATTCCCAAAATGTACCATGCTGTTTTATTAGAAATAGAAATGTTTGAAAGATGGTACCAGGGTGGACTTTGCCCTCAGTGCATGATTTGGGGTGAAATGTGATATAATTGGTTGAGTACCACAGCTAGGGATGTACTGATTTTGTTTAATCCATTCCATTTGTGTTTTTCGGATTGTCAGGTGCCTTTTGTTCCATCATCCACTCACTGATGGAATCAGATTCCCCCCCCCCCTTTGAAGAGATATGCAAAAACATCCACTGCAATGTATGGAACTTTTGCTAGTGTGCAATATTTTGCATATTTTGCATACTGCTACCCAGCAAAGGCTGAAGAGAGATCAGAGATGCATAGACATTGGGTTTTTAAACAAAAAAACCCAGCATATACAGTATATTACCATATTTACCACTAACTTTCATGTGACTCAATTTGCATACAATTCTGGAAAGTAAAAAAAAAAAAAAAGTCTGCCCCTCCATGGAATCCATGTGACTCACGAGATGCCAGTCCACTGCAGGATCTGTGGGTCGAATTCATGGAAATCTGAAGTTATTGGAGTCCATTTTGGATTCATGTGACATCCCTAACCACAACTAGGTCATGGCAGTCTCGCTAGATGAGTAAAACTGGGAATACAAGAAGGTGACTGCATGAATATGGTATCAGATGGAGTAGCTGAATTTGTGTTCATTGTCCCTGTCAGGGTTCCCTTTAGGGATGGGCGGATGGCTTACCTGCCATTCCGGGGGGGTGTCCGCAGGGGGGGAGGTGATCCGTCCCTCCCCCTTGGAATCCTGGCCGGCTCCACTCCATGGGGATTCCACAGAGCCGCCAGCCAGCTCCAAAGCGCCAGCGATACAGCCGCCATTGCTGTATCACTGGCTGGGCTGATTGACTGCGGATGCAAATGGCGTCCACTATGCCATGTGCAGCCGTAAAGGTCTTAGTTTAAGCTAAATGCAGTCATTTACAGCTGCATTTACCTTAAACTAAGACCTTTATGGCCACAAATGGCATAGTGGACGCCATTTGCATCTGCAGTCAATCAGCCCAGCCAGTGATACAGCAATGGTGGCCGTATCGCTGCCGCTTTGGAGCCGGCCGGTGGGGAGGATCCAGCAGGCGAGGATTCCTCCAGGAAGCGGAGGTAAGTCTTCCATTCCTCCACAGACTCCGGAGGCCAGATTCTTTTGAACCCGGCCTCACTGGGGTCCGTGAAGGATTTCTCCCCCATCCCTAGTTCCCTTTATGACCTGGACCCCCTGCGCAACTCCGTAAGGATCTCTTGCCTCCTTAAGAATCCCACCTTTCTTCTGTTACCTTCCCCTCTCTAGTAATGTGAGGTTTAAGCTGTAGGGGTGGGGTGATAGACACTCTAGACACAGGGTTTCACCACAACAGTTACCTGGTAAATGAAAGCAAGCAAATCACAACTAAAGGTATTTATACAATAGAGCTAAGTTTAAGGCAAAAAGGCCTTAAAAGAAAATAAAAGTTTCAAAATGCAAGTTCCTTTACCCTAGCTGTCCTTGGACTCCTCTGGGCTCCTCCTTCCTGCTCTGATCTTCTGACTCTGCTCTCCCTGGCTCTCTCGCTCTCTTTCTATTCCCTCGTCCCTCAAAACTGAAAGTACTGTTTCAACCCTGAAGAAATTAAACTCAACTGAGGAAATGAAAATGAAACTTAACTGGGGAAATGAAAATGAAATTCAGCTGGGGAAATGAAAATGAAATTCAACTGGGGAAATGAAAATGAAACTCAACCAGGGAAATGAAACTACTCTTCTCAGGGATACCCCCTCCCAACCAAAAAAAAACCCCTCCAGGCCTCTAAGCCTGACCTTTTTCCTTTTGCCTCTGTAGTCTTCACAACTTCACAGTCCCCAAGCCACTGTGGATATCATTGTGTTTCGAATATGACCCTGAATTTTCCAACAGCATGCTTGATGGTATATATCAAGAGGAGGCAAATTCCAGGGGTCAGGGAGCTGCATTGCTTGGGGACAGACAAACTTACCAGCGCCTGCCCCATGCGCCACTCACTGGACTCCCACTGCTTGCCCAACCCTGGCGGGCACACAGGATAAGCCACCAGCTGGTCTGCCAGATGCCCAACCAGAACTCATGGCATCCCGTTCACCTATGAGCTGCCATTTTGTGAAAAACTGTGAGTAAGCTTTTTTTACTTTGCCCAAAATGGCGGCCGTAAATAGGCCATTTATGCAAAATTGCAGGTGAGTTGGGCAAGTGTGGGGGTCTGTGAACTGGGGTCCAGGGGGTAGAGTGGGAGGATGTCCACCAGGCTCTACCCCCTTCCTGGATTTCTGTGACATCCCTAGCGTTGCCCTGCCCCAGGTCCCACCACTGCCAAAAAATGCCACCAAAATTTAGTGGCCTGGAGCAGTGGGGGACAGAGCCTCCGTTTCAAAGCTCAAAGTCATGGTTTGCCAGTGAAATTTGGCAGTACAGTAGCAGCAGGAAAAAAGGGCTTTTTGCTGCTGCCATGCTGATGAATTTCAGCAGCAAGCCATGACTTATTCAAAGGAGACCCTCCCTGCCTCCCGCCACCACAGCCATGAATTTTGGTGGTGCAGGTGCAGTGAGGGGGACTACAAAGAAGGGCTGAAGGGCATGCAGTCTGCAGGCTGCGTGTTGCCCACCCTGCTATACATTGATTGTTAACTTCTTTCTAAGCGGGGGCAAACTGTTTGATTCTTGAGCACAGTTTGCTAAAGCAGAGAGATATTAGGCAGTGCTTTGCTAGCCGGTGTGACAAGCACATTCAGCACATTTCACTTTGGTTGATGATAAAGAAATCTTACTGATGCTTCATGGACAAAATAGTCTATGGTAATGAGACACTGATTCAGCCCTTTTTAGCTAGTGATAAGATCTATCCTGCCATTTTTGCCCAGAGCTGGAGTGTAGATGCAAGAGAGCAAGCCAAATGCTAAACCTGAAAGGAAACTTACCGTAATTAAGTCAGAAACATGAATATCTTGCTCTGTGTTGAAAGCTCTGTAAAGTTCTTGCTTTCTTTGAGGAAAGTGCCTTCCTGTACACTATGTCCAGCATCTAAGGCCCTCCTCCAAGTGCCTCCTCCAAGGGAAGCTCAGAAGAGAGCAACAAGGGGGAGGGCCTTCTCAGTGGTGGCCCCCCATCTGTGGAGCAAGCTCCCTGATGAGGTCTGCCTGGTGCCAATATTATCTTTTAGACACCAAGTTAAGACCTATTGCTTCTCCCAGGCATTTGGCAACACATGATGAGTTTTAGTCAGTCCTGGATGTGTCTTTAGTTATGACTGATAGCTCAGTGTTGTTTTTAGTTATATGTTGTTTGTGTATATTGTCTGTGTGCTTTTATGTGCTTTTTTGTAAACGGCTTTTAAACTTTTTATATTGTATTTAATGTTTTAATTTCTGTAAACCATCCAGAGAGCTTGAGCTATGGGGTGGTATAGAAATGCAATCAATCAATCAATCAATCAATCAGTAGAGCATTATTACAGGCTGCATAACAGATTTTTCCCCTCCTTGAGGAGGCATTCAATTTCCAACCCCATTGTTCTAAGACTGTAAGAGTCAAACTCAGCGTTACATCAATTGCATAGAGTGTGGCTGAGGCTTATCACTTTTGGTTTTTTTACTCTAGGGTAAGTGCACATGGGCCTGATTCAAATCAGGACCACCACATACCAGGAGGGGAGGATTAAATCTCCTCCCCACAACACACACATACTATTTGCTTTCTGAAATCCACCCCCACACCCCTCGTGCAAGACTTTGAATGAGGGGGAAAGCGTCAGTCAATGCCAATGGAGACCTTTCCCCTTTTCAAAAACCCCCATTCCGGGGGGGGGGGGGATTTGGGGAAGCAAATGGAAGCTTTAATCCCCCCCTCCTAGTGCACAATGGTCCTGATCCAAATCACAGCCAGGTGTATGCACTCCAGAGTTTAAAAGAAAAAGAAAAAAAGATAAGCCTCAGCTACATGCTACACAATTAACATAATGTGGAATGTGACCCTAAGAGACATGAACCAGGGATGTTCATCCCTGCATCTCAGTGGCTTTCAGGTGGAGAGAACTTCTGGTACTGCAGAGCCTCCACTGCAGATGCCCAGGTGATGGTACTGCAGCTACCTGTCCAGCACAGTGCCATCAGCTGTGCCAGCTCCAGGTTTCAGAGCGCCCTTGGGCAAGACGCCTTGAATGCCCCCCCCCAGTGAGTCCACCTTCTCACCACCATTGTCACCAGCTGCTATGTCTCCACCTCCTCTTTCTCATCATTGCTACCACTTGCTTGCTTGAGAGCCAGGGAGCTAGGAGGCCGTGGCATCTCCTGCTCCTTCTTCCCGCCACCACCCTTGTCTGGGCCAGAGCGAGAGGCAAGTGAAGAAGCAGGTTGCAATGACGAAGGGGAGGAGCAAGTCCGGGGGTCTCTTGTCAAGGGACCCATGCTGGGGTGTGGGACCTTGGCAGGTGCCCAGCCATGCCTACGTTTGACACCGGACCCAGCCAAAAGTGTTCCATCTGGTTCTTTAAAGCTGCTGATTCTGGGTTGGCTTCTCATTTTTGAGCAACATCTTGCAAGCACACCAACTGGCCTGCTCCTAGATTGCCTGCCAAACCATTTCCGTTCTCTCAACCTGAAAGCCACTGAGATGCAGGGGGGTAAAGGGTCTGTGACCTGATATCAGAACCCCTGGTTCATGTTTCTTAGGTTCATGTCACCAGCCCTGACCGCTACTGAAAGGAAAAGAGGGAAAATGTGATCATGTTTTCCAATGGCCACAGAGTGTCTGGAACTGGATCTTGGCTGAGCAGTCAGTGCTAGGGCAGAAACAGCTAAAACTCAAATCCTAAAAACAGAGGGACTGAAGCCAGATGGAGCTAGGGATCTCCATCGATTGGAAATCCAGCCCTTTGGGGGCTTGATGGAGTTCTGTGGCATGTCCAACTCAGCTTGCAATTCTGAGCCAGGCTGCAGCTTTTCACCAAACTCTGGGATGTTTTTTACTTTTTTTTTTAAGTGTTGGCTGTAATTTGCGCAAATAGAGATTTGAGCCAATTGTGACCCAAATTTATGCAACATTGCATAATTTGTGCAAAGTTTGCACAAATACTTGGCACAATTTGCACAAATTATGCAAGCTTGTGCAAAATTCAGCCATAATTTGCACAAATAAAAAAACACGGAACATCCACTAACTGGCCCGACCCACTGCAGATGAAGTCAGGCCAATTAGCAGCAAATGGACCAAAGTCTGGGGGGGTCAAACCAACAAAAAACATTGAGCTCCACCACCACCCAAATGGATTCCTCCTAAATACAGCATTGGGGTAAATTTGCAGGAAGGCTCGGATAGAGGCAGAAGTAATTCTGGGCCAGGATCTGGAACTGGGTAAGCAATCTAATCAGATCAAATATTCCTATGAAGATTTGAACCAGCCAGAGATCAGGCATAGCCAAGGTTGTAGCCAGATAAACAATCCAAACAGAGAAGCCAGCACACCAATGAAGACGTTTTCCCTAAGACATCTTTTCTAAGTGTGTAGGTTTGTCCAGTGGGAACTAAGAAAGAAGCAATGCTAAGAAGACAGTGTAGGGATGAGAGAAACACCAAGATCCATCAAGATTTTCCTATTTTCATCTCAGTTCAGTTCATATCAGCTGCAATAACTCCAGGTCGCAGTCAATTAGGGATCTATGAGAATTTCAGTTTTGCTCGCAATGCTCCATTTGAAGTATGCTCCATTTGAAGCTCTGAACTCAAGCGTGAGCACATGTCCACCGAAAATGTTCACAATCATCAAACACGTGTTCACGTTCATCTTGTACCCAATTCCAAGTTCAATTTGCACAAATTTCTGAATTGGTGCAAATTTCCCGAGTAGACTAAATCAGCCCCACTCTAGTCTTTGGAATAAATTTGTGCAAATCGGGAAATTTTAGCAAATTTGGGGAGATTTGCGTAAATCTGCCATTCAATCACTGCTTGATTTGCACAAATCTGCCATTCAATCACTGCTTGATTTGCGCAAATCTGCCATTCAATCACTGCTTGAATTCTGCAGATCTCCCATTTGTGCGAAGCAAGCAGCAATTGCAAATGTGAATGAGAATTGGGCACAAGATGAGTGGCAAGATAATATTTGGCATATCCTAGTGATCTCCATCATCACCTGTTCACCTATCCCTACAGTCAACAATCCAGAGGTAGCTGGTAGCTCCAATTTCAGTGGGGCAGAGATTCCATTCTGGGTTTTAGTTACAACCAGCTGGAAGTCTAAAAGAGCTATTCAGGGTGCTTGACCCATATTGGGGATAGGTTTCAGCACCTTGGATAGCTCCTTCAGACTTCTGGCTGACTGTAACTAAAACCCAGAATGGAACCTCTGTCCCACCGAAATTGGAGCCACCAGACCCCCTGCAACAATTGCATTGCCATGTTCTGCACAAGTAATCCATATGATATAGTTATATGATATATTTCAAGGAATAGGATTACATTACTTTTTTTTCAGGAACAACACACACACACACACATATAAGGAATGAGAAAGACTGAAATTCCATTGTGTGTGTGTGTGTGTGTGCGCACGCGCGCATTTATATACAGCAGGGGTGGGTAACTTCTGGGGGTCAGGGGCCACATTGTCCCCCCCCCCAGAACCCATCAGGGGTCGCATACCACCATCCAATCTGCTGCTGCAGCAGAGGCAGGAAAAATTGTGGAGATTTTTGCCACAAAAGCAAATTCAGTGGCAGGGGAACAGAACAACAGAAATGCCCATGGGGGTGGGGCTCATGCAGCTGGTGAACTGAACTTGCTCACCCCTGATACAAAGTCATATGATATGATCAGCAATCCTGAAGTTTGTGCTGCTGGGTTTTCTCTTTGCACAGGCAAATGTTCACATTTCTCTGCTTCCACTGCAATTGTACCCAGCTCCTGGGCTTATGCAATGGCTGCTTGTGGAAAGGGCTAGTGTATTTAAATCTCAAGTGACCAAGTCCTAAGTTTGCAAACAGCCGCCTGGAGAGAACTGAACTGCTTTCTGCTTTAGACAGCATTGATTGTTTGTTTTGTTGTTTGAGCCACTGGATTTCATGCACCAAGACTCTGCCAAAAGGACACGGGGGAAATAATTTCTGAACCAGGAATCAAGCAGAAGTGCAAGCAGAAAGGCTCTCCCTCATGTGGTTTCACAAACCATTTACTAGAATTCATCAGCTGCCTCTGTAGCTTATCAACATGCATTATCATGGGGGGGGGGGGACTTGGAGAGATTTTACATTTCATGCTCTATACCAGCCTTCCCCAAGCTGGTGCCCTCCAGAAGTGATGGACTACAACTCTTAGCATCCCTAAGCCAGCCTTGTTAGGCACATTTAATGCTAGGCACCTTTAAAACTCGTTGATTGCCCTGTGAAATTTAACCAGTGCTTTACTCTTTCCCACTGAAATTAATAAACTCTCTGAGTGTGTGCAATTTTGCATTTTAAGGGAGGAACTAAACATTAAAAGAAACACAGGGGTGCCATTGAAAATGGCATCCACATGTTCAGTTCCTCCCCCATTCTGTACCATCCTATCAGAATGGAACTGATCTTGTATCCAAATGACCATGTGCTGTGCATTTCCCCACCCCTCCTGCACAACATCATCAGGACAGTTAGGAATGGGGAACTCAACACGGGGCTGCAGTTTTTGGCAGCAGTCATATATCTTCACATACTTAGTTCCTTAAAATGCTGAATTTTGTCTGGATCATGCCCTAATTAAGGCTGAGACAAAAGGTGTTCATCAAGCTATTTCAGCTCCACAAACTTTGGGAGGTGGCAAAGGTTTCATGAAAGGTGTCATGAAAGGGTTCATTTCCCCGTTCACCTCTTTCACCACTTCATCACTGCCTCTTCTTTGACCTGGTGGCTGTGGCAACTGGCAACCACATTTCTCACTACTCTTGAGTGTCATTTCTTTCTCCAGAGTGAGGCAGAAAGCATGGACCTCACTCTGAGTTGGCTTCAGGTGTCATCATGAGCAGTGGAGGCTGGTGGCTCTGATTTTGGTGGGCAGTGAATCTATTCCAGGTTTCAGTCAGAACCAGCCAGAACTCTAAAGGGGCTATCCAAGGGGCTGAGCTTGTTCTGGGAACAGGATTCAGCACCTTGCATAGCTCCCCTTTTGCTGTGTTCTGCTTTATTAACTGTGTCTTTAGATCAATATTATTTGATTTTTCTCTTCTCCCCCCTTTAAAAAAAAAAAACTTCTCTGAATAGCAGAAGTTGAAATATTTATGAGGTATTGATACATTTCTAATTCTATATTTATAGATTTCTAGACCACCAAGCAATGTTGTACTGCACTGTCATGTGGGATGTACTCTCTAAAACAGCTTCCTCCAGACTGGGGCAGTATCCAATTGGACCATCCCATTAGCACAAATGACATTGCGCCACCAGAATCTAGGTTCCAAACTATGTGCAAGAGGAGAATCAGCAGAATATGACTAAAGTTACATTTGCGCAAGTACAGCTGTGCAAGCAATTGTGTGTGGCACTTGTCCAGTTGCACAAGCCATTGTACAGCTGCTTGAGCAAGCAAAATGTGTGAATGCTTGCACAACAGAGAGATCCAGCAGAGCTCCACTAGCGATATTTGAGTTTGCAGAATAACACTTTTCAATACTGCCCCCGGTGTCCTTCAGATGGGTAGGACTACAATTCCCATCATCCTCAACAAGCATGGAAATGGGAGTAGTAGTCCAACCCATCTGGAGGGCACCCAGATGGGATAGGTTGACTTAGGGGATGCCAGGTAATATTTCATTCAGATACTGAGTGGGACTCCAGACCGCTTCATTTTGAAGTGTAATGACATTAGGTAGTAACATGGACATCAAGAGGGGCAGTTCGGGGAGGCAAGGAAGCAAATGGCTGTGGGTCTCAGCCAGGCTAGTGGAGGGGGTCTTGCTGTCTCACTTCTCCCTCTGATGCCAGCCATTGTATATCTGTATGTCCTGAATCTATGGATGGTTTGGTGTGGTTCTCCTTCTCCTTCTTCTATCATCATCATCTAACAAGTATTATTTATTACTTATTTATTATTTATTTATTGCATTTTTAGCCCAACTTCCCTCAGAGCAGCATATATAATCCCCCCTCTTACCCCTAGGGACAGATGTATCAGTCAATTTTGTTTTCACTCAGTTTCTTTTCTCCGATCTTAAGTTTGGTTCATTGTGAACTTTAAGAATTGTTTTTATGCATTCTCCGGTGAACCCTTTTTGTGTATCTTTGTGCACATTTCTCATAATACATGGATTTTTCTATGCAGTTTTGCCTAATGCACACAACTTTTGCAAGCAGTACAATGCATGTTAATGTTATTTTCGCTAATACATGCATTTTGTATGCTTTTTTGTTTTTGTTTTTGTTTTTTAGAACCCTTGCAAAATTTGGAGAAGTGCAAATTTTGATGACTGATTTTCAGTTCACATATTGATTAAAAATGGCAAAATTAGTTAAGTTTACGTTAAAATGCAAGCCAGAGTAATTTCTCCCCCAACCGTATTCCCCCTTACAAATACACACACACACACACACACACACACACACTTAAATTGGGAGTTGGTGATTGGCTCAAGATCACCTAGTTAAGGGGTGGGCAGAGAGTATATCTCCAGATGTTTTGAACTTCAATTTCCCGGAATTCCTGACCAGTAGGCATGCTGGGAGGGGCTTCTGGGAGTTAAAGTCCCAAACATCTAGAGATCTACCTTTTGCCCACCCCTGACCTAATTACACTCACAGCCGAATAGGGATTTGAACACATCTTAGTACATGGCACTGTCTATTACAGGAATCTTTTCCCACTATGGTTTGACAAGCACAAGCTTAAACCTTTGGAGGCCGCAATGAGTAAAGAAACCCAATATGTGTGAGATCCAGTCTTTTGGGGGTCAATTTTCTCCTTCTAGTGCCCTGCAAAGGACGGTACAGTGTAATATTGACCTTCAGCTCTGAGTGTAAATGCAATTGATCCCCTGGGTAATGTATCCTGGAGCGATGGAGAAGCTGGCATCAAAACTGAGTGCAGTTAAACATTTTTATTGGCATGCAAAGGAATGAACTTCTGATGCACCAAAAAGAAAATCTATACTTCCACGCTAAACAGAGAAATTCCATTTGCCTTCATGAGACTCTGGTAGATCTCAGCCAGACTCAGATTCTCCAAAGAATTGCTAAGAAGGTCAGCAAAAACTATAAACTAGTAAATCAAACTCTTAACACTGGGGCTTCCACCATGTGCACCAGCATGCCAGCAGACATCTCCCTTGGCACCCACCAGGCTCCTTGTCTCTCCTGATTTTTATTTTGTAATTAAAAAATAACTGGAAGTTTGGCACACTGCGAATCGAAGGGCTGTCTTATGACATCATCTTTATTTGAGTTCAAAAGAGTGGTTTGTGTTTTGGTGCTCAGCCCCACACCTCTGCTTTTCAGTAAGGTTCTTGGTCAAGTTCCTTTTCTCTAAGGGCCAATCTACATTGCTCCTGCCATCGCAATGAATTCAGTGTCCTGTTGGGTTAAACGCTCTCACATTAAAACATGATTATCCACACTCACCCATTTTCCCCGTTGTGGTGCTTCATCGAATGCGCAAGCTTGGTTCACACTTGAGCGCTGTGCTGTTTTCCTGCTCTTAAAGATAGAGGCTCTCATTGGAGGATCAGAAACTCTTCTTGATCTTGAAGAAACTCTTCAAGATTTAGGGATGTCAGAGAATTTTGCCACGAATCTCGGGGAGGCCGAATGCCAGCGCATTCGGCCCCCCGAATTCGGTGGCGAAACGGTCTGCCCCCCGCCCCCCCCCGGGACGGGACTTACCTTGGGCAAATCTTCCTGGCGCCGCCACCATTTCCAGTAAAAAAAAACAAAAAAACAAAAAAAGTGATAGGCTACGTAATTAGGGATGGGGGAGAATTTCTCCCCGAAACTTTGGGGGGCCGAGTGCCAACGTATTCGGCCCCCCGAAGTAGTTTCGGGGAGAAATTCTCCGCCCCCCCCGCCCCCCCCCGGGATGGGACTTACCTTTCCCGAATGTCCCTCCCGGCGGCGAGTCCCAGCGGCGGTTCGGCAGGTCTTCATCAGGGGCGGAGGTGGCAGCCAGTCTTTCGACCGGCTGCCGCCGCCGCCATTCCAAAAAAAGTAAAAAAAACACCGCCACCGCTACGTAAATCGTCACGTAGCCTATCACGGCTGACTTTGCAGATCTAGCCATGATAGGCTACGTAAATCGTCACGTAGCCTATCACGGGGGTGTGTTTTTGGGTTTTTAAACTTTTTATTTCGCGGCCAGGCGAGGCGAGGCGCCTCCTCCCCGGGCTGAATTTCGGCCGGGCGAGGCGGGAAGCCTCCCCCCCTGGCCTGAACTTCAGGGGGAGCAGCGAAGCGCCTCCCCCCCCACCGCGAAGCAAGCTGCGAGACCAGGTAAGTGGCTTTCGTGCACCCCTAGTAAAGATTTACGTAGCCTATCACGGCTAGATTTTTAAAAAATACCATGATAGGCTACGTAAATGTTACGTAGCCTATCACGGCTAAGTAAAAAAAAAAACCCGCGCGTACGCAAATAGCGGCGCCCATGGGCACCGCCATTTGCGTTCCTTATTTTGGCACGTCTAGTCTACGTAAACATTTACGTAGACTACGGCGAGAATAAGGGGAACGCAAATAGTATAGCGTCTACGCTATTTGCGTTCCCCTTATTTTCGCCGTAGTCTATGTAAATGTATACGTAGACTAGATGTGCCAAAATAAGGAACGCAAGTGGCGGCGCACATGGGCGCTGCCATTTGTGTACGTGTGGTTTTTAGTTTTTTGTTTGACTCAGCCGTGATAGGCTACGTAAACATTTATGTAGCCTATCACGGCTGACTGCAGGGACACAAACTGCGGCGGCTACGGCCGCCGCCATTTGCAGACCCAGCCGGCTAGGATTCGGGGGGGGAGGGACGGAGCGCCTCCCCCCCCGCCAGAATTTCGAGGGGGGAGGGACAGAGCGCCTCCCCCCCGGCCAGAATTTCGGGGGGGAGGGATGGAGTGCCTCCCCCCCCAGCCAGAATTTCGGGGGGAGGGACGGAGCACCTCCCCCCCACCTCAAATCACATTTCGTTAAAAGGTAAGTGACTTTCGTACATCCGTATCAAGATTTGAAGTTCAAATCTTCGAATTTTCGAATCTTCGAAGATCATGCCTGAATTGGGGGGGGGGGAATCGCGGAGAAGCCATGATTCTTTGAAGATAACACCTTAATTAACAAAAAATCTGAAGCAGGGGATAGAAGGGGGTAAAACTTAGTCTCATTTGAAGGGATAGAACAACCCCCTGCTCAATGCAGGAAGCCTGATTCCTAGGCGGTCGCCCATCCAACTACTGACCAGGGCTGACCCTGCTTAGCTTCTGAGATCAGACAAGTGCGCGCACATCCAGCCCTTTGCTTGTTGCTGAGGAAACATTGAGTGCTGAGGAAGCATGCAATCAGTAGCCGGAAGACAACATGGGGCCGTCGAGAGCTGTGATTGGACAGGAGGGAAATACAAACACCGCCGTATATGGACAGGCAGGAGAGGGCACTACGACCAGATATGGTAGCAAAGGCAGAAAATCAGAGCAGATTAAGGGGAAATACCGGGATATCAGGGTATTGAAAGCAGGAGAACGGAAGTGGGAAATTCCGGTTCCAATTCGAGGCAGGTACTGCATAGTATGAAAGACGGGTGGTGAAACCTCATTGGAAGTGAAAAAAACCGTAAATGTAGATCGGCCCTTAGTCTCACCAGTTTGCCTTCTGGGAAATGAATATTTACTGACTGGGCATGCCCACGATGGCAGCCATTTTTATGAATGGGCAAGCCTCCATTTTGTGAGACTGCCCATAACACTCCTTCAAAATTCCAAATAGTTGAGGACCCCTGCTCTAACACTTTGAAGTGTTCATCTTGCACAAACTGATGACAACTACAGCTGTGCACAAATGGCTTCTCAAAATTCTCCACCCAATTTGTGAGCAGAGGGGGGGGCAATTTCATCAAGAATTTCATGGAGAATTTCTCCAACAGTTTCTCACTGGTAAGAGTCACCATTAGCAGGTGTTAGAGCTTCTTTCTTTTTTTCTGTAGGGTTTTTTGTGTGGGGGGATACACTACCACTACAAGTGGCAATATCATCAACTGTGTTGGCAGCCTGGCCCCCACTTTGCATCTTCCGTAATGCAGGTGTGAGGGGGCAATATTGTGTCTGGCTCCAGGGGAGAGATGAAACTAGTCCTGTGCCAAAATCTGTCTTCCAATTTCCTGAAAGTTTTCTTCCCCCATGAAAGAGGCTTCCATGTTTATGCCTCATTCCCAGGGCATTTTATAATGTATTTTGAATTTCTTTTAGTGTTTTTGAGCTTACCTAATCTGAGGGTGACTGAGGGTGCTGCGTATGTTTTTTTTCCCTTGCACATCCCTCCATTGCTCTGCAGCCCCCCAGGCTGCCTGCATTTCCTGATGTCAAAAAGCCCTATGGGGGGAATTACCTCATGAGGTCTTCCCCTGGGCTTTAATTAAAGCACAGGAAGCCAAGGAGGCTAGAGGCTGTCGGAGCGATGATTGTACAATAAAAGACAGCACAGTCACACTTCTGGGCCACCTCATAAGAAAGGTCAATGCAAGAACCCTCAACACAACCCATGGGAATTTCTCTGAAATTTTCCTCTCCTTTGAATTTCTTTTCAAAAGCAATTTCTTTTCTGTCAAAGTCAATGAGCACGGACAAAAAAAGTGTGGAAGAAATTTTCGGCACAGCAGCACTAATCACATCTTAATACACAGAACTATGGTAAGACATTGTAGATGTTTCGTGCAGTCTGATTTATCGAGGCTCCCCTCCCTCCCACAAGTGAGGTATATTTGTCAGTGTTGAGCTTTCTGTCTCATTTGTATTTCAAATGAAGAGGATACCATTGTTCTTGCTTTTGAATAAAAGAGTTTGGGCTTGATATGGTCCTGAGCTGGGCACAGAAACTATTAAAGGAAATCTTTGAGCAATAAGAAACAGAGACTATCAAAATCCAGTTTTTATTTATTTATTTATTTATTAAATTTATTTATCACCCATCTGACTGGTCACCCAGCCACTCTGGGCGATGTACAACCCCCATAAAACAATTTAAAACAATAAAATTTTACCATATTTTTTTTTTTTTAAATACCCTAACCCACCCCAAATGCCTGCCTGAACAACCACGTTTTTAATGCACGACGGAAGCTCATTAAAGAGGGGGCATGATGGAGTTCCCTAGGGCGGGAGTTCCACAGAGTGGGGGCCACCACAGAGAAGGCCCTCTGCATTACACGTAACCAATGATAAGGCGACAAGGCAAGGAGGAGTCTCAGATATGACGTTGTGTTGTATGGGAATCAGCCCCAGGTATATGGCACCTCCTACACAGTTTGGGGCTGGGTCGTTTGAAGGAACACACCTCCTACATGAACTGGCCCCACCCAATGCATTCTTTATCCAAGTCCTTGCTTTGCATCCTATCACCTTCTGAGTTATGGCTGGCTGGGATGCAGCATAGGGCTTTTTCCACTGTAGTACTCCAGTTATGGAATTCCCTCTCTAGAAAGATTCAGTAGGCTCCCTCTCCTTTGAGTTCTAGGGATGTACGAAACCCCAATTCCATTCCATTCCAGGGGGGGTCCACAGGGGCAGGGAGGTGATCCGTTCCTCCCCCCCGGAATCCTCCGGAGTGGCTCTGCGTCCAGAGGATTTCGCAGAGCCGCACTCCAGCTCCATAGCGCAGGCGATATGGTAATGGCGGCTGCCATTACCGTATTGCTGGGAGAAATACAGCTGCCTGTAAAGTGCTGTTTTTTACCTAAATAGAGCCATAAATGGCTACAGTTAGGTTAAACTCAGGGCTTTACGGCCTATACCAGGCGATAAGGTAATGGCGGCTGCCATTACCCTATCACTGGCTGTCCATCCCTTCCCTCTTCCGCATGCCAGCTGTCAAAGGCTGGTGCGGGGAGGAGGGGCCTCGGCAGCCGCCATTACCGTATCACCTGGTATAGGCGGTTAAGCCCTGAGTTTAACCTAATCGTAGCTGTTTATGGCTCTATTTAGGTAAAAAACAGCGCTTTACAGGCAGCTGTATTTCTCCCAGCAATACGGTAATGGCAGCCGCCATTACCATATCGCCTGCGCTATGGAGCTGGAGTGCCGTTCCACAGGAAATCCTCCAGACACAGAGGTAAGTTGTGCCATTCCGCCACAGATTCCGGAGGCCAGTTTCCAAAGAATCTGGCCTCATTTGAGTCTGCGGCAGAATTCTCCAACATCCCTAGTTCTAGGAAGATGTTGAAGAAATCTTTAGAATTTCGTCATGTTTTTAGTCTGCCTTGCATTTTCATCATCCTGCTGTTGCTCTGCATCGTTTTAAAGTGCTCACTCCATGCCACTCTTTTGATTGCTTTTATGCTCCTGTTGTTCTTGTTGTGGTTTTTAGATGTACTGATTTGTGTTGTTGCTAAAAAGAATGGTATATTTGTGTTTTTAATTTGGGGATCCTTTTAGGGCAGAAAGGTGGGGTAATTTTTTTTTAAAAAAACATGAATAAATAAAACAAATAGGATTGCATGGTAAGACAACAAATCCTATGCACACATGTTACACCTGGTTGGGATAAGTGGATCCCACAGGTAAATCAGGATAAAGAAAGTGAAAATATTAAAAAGTGAGCTCACTGCAGTGATGCAGCCTTCCTCCCAGCTTCACAACTGAAATGACAGACAAGCGTACTGTTGGACCAATTGTAGGGATGGGTAAACTGTCAAGATCAATTTCTCTCAGATTCTCATTATTCCACTGCTACGTTTGTTCCATCCCATTTCCACACCAGATTATGAAAAAAGGTTTTTAGTCAGTAGGAGAATTCATACCTATTTCCATGTGCATTTCTCAAAACAAGCACATTTTTGGATGCTCTCTACAAATGTATATGTTTTTGTGCACACTTTTTCAAATGTATGTAATTTTTTTGCAAGCAATTCTTCCACTGAATAGTGTTTTTGTGCACTTTTGTGTGAACTGCATCACAAACTTCATAAAGCCAGCATGGTGTAGTGGTGAGAGCCTTTGGGAGTCGGGAGATCCGGGTTCTAGTCCCTGTTTAGCCATGGAAGCTCCCTGGGTGACTTTGGGCCAGTCACAGACTCTCAGCCCAACCCACCTCACAGGGTTGTTGTTGTGAGGATAAAATGGAGAGGAGAAAGATAATGTAAGCCACTTTGGGTTCCTTGCAAGAGGAAAAGAAAAAAGGTGGGATATAAATGCAATCAATCAATCAATCAATCAATAAGGATTTTGGCATCTAACTGCCATTCTGGTTTGTGTTTAGGTCTGGGAAGTGCAAAATTGATATGTTTGTATAGAAACACAAGCCAAACAATTTTTCACCCATCCCTAATCCATTTCTGTCTCAAGCATTACCACACCACATGATTCAGGCAGACTGCTCCCCCTCCTTTTTAAGCATCATATGTGCACTTATCCATTCATTCATTTATTGCATCATCATCATTATCATCATCATCATTATCGTTTTAATAGAAACTTGTTTTTAAACATGCAAACTGCTCTGGAAGATTAGAAAGTGGCTGATGTGACAGGTACTAGCCAGTCAATGCTGGTGCAGCACCTTTTGCTGCAAATTTGCAAAGCCTTTTTTGGGGGGCGGGGGGACTTGACCCTGGAGCGATTTAGATATGTTTGAACTGGATGCATTGACATTGCTTCCAGCCCAGTCTTTTTCCTCTATACATGTTATGTCTGCTTTCTCCTAAAGTAAGGACTGGGTCTCAAGCCTCCTTCAGGCAATTAAAAGGGCAGTGGGGCCACTCTGCTGGGCATGACCCCAAGACTGGGTGGCTTTCCCAGGTCCCTGCCCCCTGTGCAGCACGGACTAAGCATGGGCATCTGCAGGGGGGAAACCTGTGTGCCTGGACTTCAATGGCAGCTGGAAACCTGATTGTGTAGGCTACCAGCCCTTGGAGTGCTCTACTCATTTAGGGTTGGATCCAGATTTAGTAATTGTTAGAGTAGACCTAGGGGACTTAAGCTAGTCACTACTAACTGAAGTCCTATTCCATTGATTTAAATGAATCCACCCTAAGTATGACTAAATCTGTACATGGCTCACTGACTTTCCCCTTGCAGATGTCCACACTTATTGTGTGGACATTGGGGGTAAGGCCTGGGGAAGTTGTGCAACCTCAGCAGTGTCATTCCACTGCCCCTGAAATTGTGTGAAGGTGTTTTTTTTTTTTTATCTACTATCATTAAACCTTAACAATATATAAAATGTCAACAGTTTGTATACATCAATTGCAGTGAGGTTTACTGGAAATCCCTGAGAATTTCCTGCCGGCCAGCATTTTCTCTTTTGCTGGAATGTTTCATCTGAAGCACAGCAACAATTTTTGTTCACTTGAGATATCCTAAATGAGAACAATTAAAACTGGTGAAGGAGAGCTTGCTTCCAAAAAGTTTATGAAAACTTTCAGACAGAGCAAAGAAATACACATACATACCCAGATGACACAAACCTTTCACATAGCATGGTAATATGTCATTAATATAATGTACATTTCAGAATGTGATCCAAATGTTTCATATTTTAGTGAGTGAGTTTGAGCATGGCTTTTTCAAGCAGGGTGGCAACTTCTGAATCACCAAAACAAAGGACATGCATCGCCAAAACATAGGACAAAAGAGGACACTGGTTTACATAAAATTTGCATGTAGTCGTTTATATCAATAGATGAAAATTTAGAAATATTTTTTTACTTATTACATTTATATCCCGCCTTTTTCCTCTGTAAAAAACCCAAGGCGGCGTACATAATCCTCCTCCCTTCCATTTTTTCCTCACAACAACAACCCTGTGAGGTAGGTTGGGCTGAGAGTCTATGACTGGCCCAAAGTCACCCAGTGAGCTTCCATGGCCGAGTGGGGACTAGAACCCGGATCTCCTGACTCCCAGTCCAAGACTCTAGCTACTGCATCACACTGGCTCTCTATTTAAATTATAATTTAAATAAAAACACAGTACATGTCACCATGGTGGCAAAGACTGCAACCAGGTGATCTGTGTGCCTTGCACATGTTGCTGTCTGGTACTGTTGATGGGCGAAGCCCAGCTTTTCAAAGCCCAGCTTTTCCTTCTGATGGTTCTTTATCTTTTCCAGACTTTATCCCACCCTTTCAGACAGAGGATGGCTTCAAAATAAAGGATGGTCCTCTGGCAGCCCTTCAAATAAAGGGGACTCATGGCCACCATACTTCAAGTTGTGTCAAGGGACAATATGTTTTTGTTTAGAATCATAGAATTTTAGATTCATAGAAGGGTATGGTTGGAAGGGGCCTCTAAGACCATCGAGTCCAACCCCCTGCTCAGTGCAGGAATCCTAGTCAAAACTCAAAGCATCCGTGACAGATGGCTGTCCAGCCTTGTCCAACCTCCAGTGTGGGAGAGCCCACTACCTCCCTAGGGAATTGGTTCCATTGTCATAGTGCTCTAACAGTCAGGAATTTTTTCCTGATGTTCAACCAGAATCTGGCTTGCTGTCACTTGAGCCCATTATTCCGTGTCCTGCACTCTGGTATGATCGAGAAGAGATCCTGGCCTTCCTCTCTGTGACAACCTTTCAAGTACTTGAAGAGCGCTATCCTCCTCTGACCATCTTTGTTGCCCTCCTCTGGACCCTCTCCAGTTTGTCTACATCCTTCTTAAAGTGTGGTGCCCAGAACTGGACACAGTACTCCAGATGAGGCCTAACCAGTGCTGAGTAGAGGGGAACTAGTACTTTCTGGGATTTGGAAGCGATACTTCTATTAATGCAGCTCAAAAGAGCATTTGCCTTTTTTGTAGCCACATCGCATTGTTGGCTCATGTTCAGCTTGTGATCTACAACAATTCCAAGATCCTTCTCGCTTGTAGTATTGTTGAGCGAAATATCCCCCATCTTGTAACTGTGCCTTTGGTTTCTTTTTCCTAGGTGTAGAATTTGGCATTTATCCCTATTAAATTTCATTCTGTTGTTTTCTGCCCAGTGCTGCAGCCCATCAAGATCACTTTGAATTTTGTTTCTGTCTTCCAGGATTTTTTTCTCACTTCGTTTACTTCTCATTGTTGACAGTCATGAAAAGAAGCTTGTGGCAGGCCTTGTCTTTGGATCAGTTTATACATTCAGCAGAATTGTGTGGTTAGGCATGATTCCTTTTCCTTCCTGGACTGTACCACTGCAAGTAGGGAATAGAATATCTGAATGTTCTAAAACACTTCTTGGACATACAAAGTAAAGGTAGTACATCAAGACAGGTTTGGCCTATTCTTCTATGGCCTGCCCTTCTATGGCCTATGCGTCTCCATTTCTGTGTTCAGGGACTTGGTGGGGGAAGCAGTGAGCATTAAAATATGCAACCCTACACTTGCAGCCTGAATTGGTCCATTCATTCCGGGAAAAGCTTTCACCACTTCATTTACCAGAATGTATATATACTCAGCCCTTTTGTGTTGACAGTGCATCTCCTGATCTGTCTTGCAGGCTTCTGGTTGGCATGTTTCATTAGAGACTAGACTTTTTGCTATGAAGTCCCAGTGTACAATGGGACTTTTCTCATCATTGTGACAAGACACATTTGCACTGACTTGCAAAATGATATGGAGCAACTCAGTAAGTTATGACATCTGATCTGGACAGGTTGTGTACAAACCTCAGTTGCTGCAGCAGTATTCTACATTGTCAAAAGGCATTGCCGTTCTTGTAGGAGATTGTAGAGTTGTAAAAGGGGGAGCCAAAGTACATTAGTGGAACATTTACAGAGAACTGCCATGGTTCATTTCTATCATGAACTGAGAGGGAGCGCAGTAGGACATGGGATATTCTGTATATTGTTGTGGGCTGGCTTATAAGGCTGAGTTGAATATTTGGCTGTGACAATATTGGGGTCTACAATGTGATCCTAACATACAGGTTGACTCAGAAGCAAGACTCATTGATTTTAATGATGGTTATTTCTAACTAGGTGTGGTAGGATAGAAATTGCCCATTTTTGCTGGTGAATAGATGTTTTTATTTATTTTCTGTATTTTCATCCCACTTTCCAGATGGTTATTGTCTCCCAAACACATCAATAAAAGAGAGAGCCAGGACACACCACCAGGTGTACAAACTAAAAACAAACAAACAAACAAACAAACCAGAGCACGTGAGGGAAGGGGAGTGGAGGGAAAAGGAAGGGGAAAGAGATCCTTTTTTCAAGGCCAGAACAAGGTGGTGAGCTCTAAGCAGGCACTTAAATGCACTTCGGGCCAGGCTGATATTCTCTTGCTGGTGTTCTTGTTTGAATAGCAACTGGAAGCTCTGGTTTCTTTGGCCAATGGATGGGGCCAGGTGCACAGGTTTGGGGACTTTGAAAGTATAATGTGTCATGTCTGTAGGAGAATCTCTTTGGGAATCAATAACTTTCATTTCACAGTTGAATAGATCAAGCACAACCCTGGGGGTATCTGTAGAAGAAACCTTAAGGTTCTATCAATGACTTCCTGACTGTTAGAGCAATATGACAATGGAACCCATGACCTAGGGAGGTGGTGGGCTCTCCCATACTGGAGGCATTCAAGACGAGGCTGGACAGCCATCTGTCAGGGATACTCTGACTTGGATTCCTGCATTGAGCAGGGGGTTGGATTCGGTGGTCTTATAGGCCCCTTCCAACCCTACTGTTCTGTGATTCTATGATTCTGTGACTCAGTAGTGGGGAGTTTCTTTCCAAAAGGCTACAATACTCCAGAGTTACATTGCATTTTTTTTCACAATACGTTTTTATAAAATGCTAGATCTTTTTTAAATTCGCTTCATTAACTCATGGTTAAGGTCTCAGTAAATGCATTAATTAGGGATATAATAGGAATCCTGATTAAATTAAAAGTGAATGTGTAAGCATGCTGAGTGCAAGTCTAATATAAGCTTTAACGTTTCCTTTTCCTTCTTGAAGTCTCCAAATGTTTCCCTGGACCCAGGAGCTTTTTCATTAGGGTCATTTCACTGTGGGATTTTGCTCCACAGTGTGGTTTTTAAGGCATTGTTCGTATAAGTTGGCTGCTTTTCTCTGGACTGTGCTGGTTGTTTGGGTGGAGACCTAACAGTCCAAGGCTATGGATACTGATTCAAATGGGACACATTACTTCTACACGTGTGTGCATAGGATTGTGGGATGGTAAAAAAAAGTTGAAGTGATTAATAGGAATGGTTGGTTTTTTAATAATTTAAAAAAGTTATTACAGAAAGAGGAGAGGCTGCATGTAGAGGCAACTTGATGCATGCTACAAATGAACTGGATATACCTTGCAGTATATTTCACAGTGGTGTTTTCGCAATACACTGTAAATCATTCCTTGTTATAATGAACCCAGGTGGTGAGGGCCAACAGGACAGTAGCCAAAATGGGGGCACTGGGAAACAAGAGGGAGGTATCAGCATGCTTGGGGGAACCCTGAGCTTTGCAAAAGTAAACAAAAAAACAAAAAAAACAGCCCAATGAGTTAGCAGCTATGGAATACTGAGTGTCAGTCAGAAAACAACAAGGGAAAACTGGGGAGGGAGGAATGGCCTGGTGGCTGGAGGAATAGTTTGTTGGCTCAAACCCTGAACAAGTGTACTCCTATAAAGAAGTGAGAATATGTTGCGGCACTTATAGAATCATAGAATAGTAGGGTTGGAAGGGGCCTATAAGGCCATTGAGTCCAACCTCCTGCTCAATGCAGGAATCTAAGTCAAAGCATCCGTGACAGATGGCGGTCCAGCCTCATCTTGAATGCCTCCAGTGTGGGAGAGCCCACCACTTTGTTGCAGGTCCTTCTTGTATTTCTCCAACTTCCGTAACTGTGTCGATGTACATGCTTAATTTGTAAGTACTGACAAAATGATGGTCTACTACTGCCTTTCCTAACCCTCCAGATTTGTTGGTCTACCATTCCCAGCATCCCCCAGCCAGCTATGGGAGTTTTGGTCAGTATCCAAAGGCGTCATTCCACAAGCACAAATGACGTTGTGCTAGCAGAAACTGGGTTCTGATCTACGCTTGAGGGAAGAATGCAACTACGGTTACATTTGCACAACCGCATGTGCAAGCCAACGCACAACCGCTTGTGCAAGCTTGCACAGCTGAAAGATTTGGCAGAGCTCTGCTGGTGCTATTTGAGTTTGTGGAATGTCATTGTTGGATACTGCCCTTCGGCTTAAAGCTCTCGCTGCCAGTAACTAAGCCTTAGGAGAGGCACTTCAACCTTTTAGAATGGAGTTAGAATGCTGGGAGACCACCAAACAATTGGTTGGGAGAAAGGGGTGGGGCCAAGAGAAGGGGTGTGGCCCTCTGGCTCAGGGAAGGGATGTGGCCCTCTGGGGAATCCCAGAGGGCTGAACTGGGACTCCAGGTGGGCTGGAAGCTCTGCATCCCTGGCTTATGTGGGTGATATATCGTCCTATGTGTCCCGTTCCTTCATGCTCCCCCTTTGCAATCAACACACTCCAGGAAACAAGGCTTCAGGCTAACTCTGCTTTAGTAGTCATTGACTAGCTTCTTTACAAATGCAGATTCTAGGAAGCTCTCAGACTGCATAGAACCAGCTAATCCACACATCTACGAATATCAATAGAGGAAACAAAATGGAAGTTAGAGAAGTTGCTAGCAGTCTGGGCAAGAACTGCTCAGGCAGACTTGCTTTGCAGGGATGCCCCTCCCTCAGGGTGGCTCCCTCCTACGCTGGCTTCCACGAGTGGCCAACCTGGTGGAGCATCTGAGCCCTGCCCCTAACTTTTCCCACTTCGCTCTGTGATGGATCCTATCATCCCTCAAGTCACATCCCTTGCCCCCGCTCCTCCCCTGAAACCTGGGTTCTCATGGTGGAGGAATGGGGGGCAGGTTTCAGGTTAGCCATCTGTGAGCCAAGGTCTTGGGAAGAAGGCCTTGCCATATCTGATCTCACTAGGGAGGGGGCCTCCCCCTGTTCTTGCTGTTCCCATTCTGAATCTGAGCTGCTAGATAATATCTCCACAATCTCAGATTCATTCCTGACACTATGTCTTCAAAATAATTGCCCACCCATAATTACACACAGTGGAGGCTGGTGGCTCCACCACCCCATGACATCAGAGCCACCAGCTTCCACTGATCGTGCAGATGATCAAGGTATGTACAGCAACAACTAGTTTGACACATAACACAACAGTCCCAGAGGACTCCATGCTATGTCCCATTTAGAACGTAAGTTAGGATTGTGCGCCCACCTCCCTTCAAAAAGGCCAGCTGAAATCCTCGAATCCAATGCCCAACCAAATAACTTGCTGCGCTGTTCAGAGTTTTAAGCAGGCCAGGGGGGCGGCATTTTCCCCATCCACCTTGAATTACTCCTGCTCTTCGAAAAGTAGCATCCTGTCTTCTGCCTACATATATTGTCTACCTCCTTGTAAATTTTGTTGGGATTGTGTGATTTAGCAATTACTTGTTCCTGAAGGGCTTTGAACTGTTCTCAGCAAAAGTTGGCTCTATTGTATTTAGGAAGCCTTGCATCTGCATGTTTAGCATTTCAATGGCATTTATCTGTGAATAAAATATGCTCGTGGAAATTAACCCTCAGTAGTCCTGCAAAAAAAAAAAATAGGATTTGGCTAACCAGACCTGGCTCAGGCGAGATGATTAAATATCAGCCAAAACTTGAAGGCAAAATGACACAGCTTTTTAGTGAAGGATTAAAAAAAAAAAAATCAGACATATGGATTGGAAGTTATTCAGCAAGAGAGAGAGCTGTCAATCACATGCTGCTTTGGAAAGCTAATCGAGATGAAAAGTCCAAAAGCAAGTGAATAGGCTTGCTACTGAGGGAGCTGATAAGGAACCTCTGTTTATCCAAAGTCCAATGCCAAGTCAAGCAGTTTGTTGGGCCTTGTTCTGATATATATATATTGTATTTAGTTTGAGATAGGAGATAGACACACAAGCCAGCTCAATCTCTAGGTAGAAGCGGTGACTTCAGTTTCACTGAACCCTCTGTTTGTGATGTGGTATGGACAGAAGATGTACCACATTTCACCAGCAGAGCATTGGCCAATTTTTAGTAGACCATCTAAGTCAACCTTCCCCATTGTGCTTCCCTCCAGATGTGTTGGACTGCAACTCCCATGCTGGCTGAGAACGTTGGGACTTGCATGCAGAAGGTCCAACACATATAGAGGCTTTTTACTGCCACTAAGAGAAGCTACAATAGGCTGAGATGCTTTGTATTTTTGGCCCCATCCCTTTTCTCTTCAGCCCTGCCCACGACGGGAATGCGGCCCCTGAGACCTTCTCTGAAACTGAATTCGGACCTCATGCTGAAAGAAGTTCTCTACCCCTTCCATAAGCAGTCTATACAAGAATGAAGTTAGTTAGTCCCTGTAATTCATTCATTAATAGTGCTTGCTTGCAGGGAATAGAGAGCATGAACCGAGAAATGGTTGTCACCGCCAAAAATATGGTGAATAGTTGGAGAAAATCCTGCCAGGTGGCCTTCTTATTTCTAGGGGAGTGACAAAAAGGAAACTGTCTCCTGAGACATTTCATGAGCTGACCTTGGGACTTAACTTTGGTAAGAATGCCTGGGACTGTGTTTGCTCAGGTCTCGGTTCCTTCTTCAGGGACAAAAGGAGTATACATCATCTGGTCCTGTGCTTGGTGGGCAGTATGACAACTCGGGCTGGCCTGACCAAGCTTGATAGAAATGCTAAGAGTTCTGTCTAGTCTCCAAGTTTATATACATTGAATCTCTGCAGAGTACTTGGGGAAGAACAGCATACATTTAATCCAAAAGAGGAAGAGGAGGAGGAAGAAGAGGAAGAAGAGGAGGAGAAAGGAGGAGGAAGAAGAAGTGGAGGAAGAAGAAGAAGAGGAGGAGGAAGAAGAAGAAGAATATTGTAGAGGATATTCTTAATGTTTAAGCGATCTTGGCAGATTGAAGAAATTATGACTTGTCTTAAAACCTTGCAGCTTGCATTTTGTAAGACAAGCCACCTACAGCTAAATCAGTAATTTTTAGAGGCAAAGACACTTTGCCTAATTTACAGCAGAACTAATGTTACACTCATGGCTTTTGAATCCATCAGGCTGGGCGTAATCTAGTCAGGGTTGAGCCAGTTTAGGTCTGTTGGCTTTAAGGATGCTTGAGAAATTAGATTTTTTCTGAATTCCCATATGAACTGACCTGAGCCTTACCTCCCAGACTAATGGGTGGATCGATTCAGGACTTAGTTATCTACTGCATTTCCTGAATTCTGCTGCACAGTTCTCAACTCAAAAAATATATTAAAATTCTTATAAAATGCATATTTTTGAGAGAAAATACATTTTAAAATGTGTATATAAATGTGAATTTCCATGCATTTTTTTTACAATATGACAGATTTATTTATTATTTAAAAATAGAAAAATAAATTTAAAAGATAAATAAATAATAAAATATTGTGAGGCAGCTTACAATATTATAATATGAGCATACAAATTATAATTAAGCACACACACACAGAAGCAGGTAGTGATTTTAAAACACCAAATGCCAACTGGAATCAATGTGTCTTCAGATGTTTTTTAAAATCTAATGGCAATTAGGCCATACATTTCTCCCTGGGGAGAGAGTTCCAAAGGTGCGGGGCCATCACTGAGAAACCTCTGTCCCTCGGATTAATGCAGAAAGTGCTGGTATTAACATTCAAAACCCTAAATGGCTTGGGACCAGGTTATCTAAAGGATTTTCTCCTCCAATATGTACTTGCCCAGACCCTAAGATCATCTTCAGGAGCACTTCTTCAGGACTCAGGAGCCCCTGCCAAAGGTGGGTGGCTATAAAGAGGGCCTTTTCTGCTGTGGCACCCTGTTTGTGGAATGAGCTTCCCAGAGAGGCTCACCTGGAACCTATGTTGTGCTCTTTCTGGCACCAAGTGAAAACCTTTTTTGTTTTCCAAGGCATTTTAGTCTCTTAGCTCTTAGCTGTTGTTTTAAATCTGTTTTTGTATTTTAAATCTCTGCATTGGTGCTAGGTTTTGGTTCGTACTTTAGTTTTAAGCTTATAAATTTTATATTATACTTTATGATGCATTTTGTGGTTGTAATTGTTGTGAGCCTCCCAGAGAGCTTTGGCTATTGGGCAGTATAGAAATGCAATAAATGAATCAAAATGAATCAATAGAAATGGGATGAAATGGATTTATGAGTGATCAACAATGTGAAAGTCACACAGATCAGAAAGAGACTGACTCATCCATCCTGAATTAGCTTGACTTTTAAAATATTTGAAATACTTAGTAGGCCACTATTCATTGATTCCATAGCAAAAAATTTAAAAAGATCATTGCAAATGATATGTTAGCATGTCAGGAAGAACCGTTTTAGCGTTACACTTTCCCTGATGGACAAGCTTTCAATATGCAGTGAACTTTTGACATGGGAAAGCATTCAGGACTCAAACTTAAGGCCAGTAGTCTGAAAGACTGTGCCATATCCAATATCATTTCTGAAGCACCTTTAAGAATTCCAGTAATGAAACTTTTTTCATTATTCTTTCTCCATAATCCACTGATGTCGATTGGTGAGTCAGATGGTTTGAATTAATCAAAGAGCTCCACAGTGCATACATAGGATCGGTAAAAGAAATGTTCTATTCTGGAAATATTTTTATTGCCTTCTAAGGCTGCTACAGTGGCATTTGCAATAACATTGTAAGGCTCCCAGGGACAAACAACTATTTTGTCAATGGTCACTGTGATTATTTTACATACACTGACGCTTTAACATAGTTATCGCTCTCTGTACTTCTTGCCTTTCATTCCCCTCTAATCCCACTGCATTTCCTAACAGTGTTTTCTTTTTCTCCCAACACCCATGTGTTTTGTGTGTGACAGAATTTCTTTCCATTCAGTTCCATTTATTGCTTATTAAGCAACCAGACCATACGCATGCAGAAACATGCTACAATGCCCCTCTTAAATAGAAAGTGACACCAAAATAAGAAATATTAAGGAGGGTGATCATGACAAAGCTAATTAAAACATTTCATGGGGGGCTATTAAAACATTTCACTGAGTAGACAATATTTATTAACCTATTATATTATATTATATTATCAGGCTTAATCTTCTATGCTGAATTTCTTTCCTTTTGATAAGAACTAACAAGTTTGCCCTTTCAAAAACAATAAATGAACCAGAACACAGTTTTCTTTTGATATTCACACTGACTTCTCAGGATTTTTTGAAACAAACAGAATACATACAAAAATGTTTATATTCAGGGGAAATGTGTACAAAAATGTGTATATCAATGAAAATAAAACACAGAACAGAATAAAATTCAGGGGAAATGCTTGTAAAATACATATATTGGGCAAATGTGTGCACAAAAATGCATTTTATTTATTTATTTATTGCATTTCTATCCCACCTTTTTTCCTCTTGCAAGAAACCCAAGGCAGCGTACATAATCCTCCTCCTCTCCATTTTATCCTCACAACAACAACCCTGTGAGGTAGGTTGGGCTGAGAGTCTGTGACTGGCCCAAAGTCACCCAGTGAGCTTCCATGGCCAAGTGGGGACTAGAACCCAGATCTCCCAGCTCCCAGTCCAACACTCGAAACAGTATACCACACTGGGTCTCCAGTGGATGCATCCAGGTTCTAGGCCCAACTTGGCCATGAAACCTACTGGATGACTTTGGGCCAGTCACTGACCCTCAGCCTAACCTACCTCACAGGGTTGTTGTGAGGATAAAATGGAGAGGAGGAGTGGATTTATGCAAAATAAGAGTACGTATGTAACCGTGCTCAGTTGGCATAATGTATTCAGGGTGCAGAGTTTTATCTTATTTCATGACCAGGTACGCATATCCCAGTTGTCGCATGGTTGCTCTCTTTGTATAGCCAACAATGTTGTGCCAAACATTATGCCAAGCACATAAGAGCTTTTAGTATGTAACTGATTATCTTTTTTTTTACACCCATTCATTAACAAAAGATACCAAAGTACTTTATGCACATACTGTAATTCAGTATATTTAATCATGACAGGTTTTGGAATGCATGATTTGAAAGAGCTCCTGGTGTGTGGCTTTTGAAATCTGTGTTTTAATAAGAACCACAATACATAATACCTTTGAATACTGGCAATCAACTCTTTCTGCTCAGCATGTTCTGATTCTGAATCTCCAGCAATGCAATTCCTGCTTTCCCCCTTTCTGTATTCTAATTCTTTTCTGTCTTTCTTTTCCTTGTCTCAAAGCAACGTGGATACCAAAGAGCTGTGTGGTGAGTATCTACATTTTGACTTCTCAGTAAGTTTCACTAGCAGATGTTTTGGCATTTTTGTAGCATTGGCATGTTCTGTATCCAGTCATGACATTTTAGGAACACCAGAAGCATCTACACCAACCTCCCTCAACCTGGTGTCCTCCAGACATTTTAGACATCATGCCTCACCATTGGGCATGCTGACTGGCATTGATGGGAGTTGAAGTCCACAACATCTGGAGGGCACCAGGATGGGAAAGGCTGGTCTACTAGAGTGAGAATGCTGGCAGCAGTTTTTCAGAGTTCCAGACAGGGGTCTTTCCTAGCCCTACCTGGAGAAACTAGGTATTGAACCTGGGATCGTTTGCATGTAAAGCATGTGATTTCCCATAGAGTGACATCCTTTTCCCTTCCTGGTTGATCATCATGAATCATTTATTTTATTCTTATTCTTATTATTAATTTTTTTATTGTGAAATTTCAACAAAACAAAAAAGAGGAAAAGAAAATGTAGCTACATACATTTGAACATATCAATGTCAATACATGCAGCTGTCAGGATTGCCCCTGTTGCCTTCTGAATCCTCCAATAGCCAGAATCAACACTCAGACAAAAGGGCTGCTTTCCAAGGCTTTAATAGGGGTGCACGAAAGTCACTTACCTGGTCTCGCAGCTTTTCACGGTGGGGGAGAGGCACTTCACTGCTCTCCCCGCGAAGTTCAGGCCGGGGGGGAGGCTTTCCGCCTCACCCGGCCGAAATTCAGGCTGTGGGGGAGGCTTCCCGCCTCGCCCGGCCGAAATTCAGACCGGGGAGGAGGCGCCTCACCTCGCCCGGCCGCGAAATAAAAAGTTAAAAAAAAAAACGCCCCCGTGATAGGCTACGTGACGATTAACGTAGCCTATCACGGCTAGATCTGCAAAGTCAGCCGTGATAGGCTACGTAAATCGTCACGTAGCCTATCACGGGTGACTTTAAAAAAAAAGCGCGTATGCAAATGGCAGCCCCCATAGGGAGCCGCCATTCGCGTTCCTTATTTGGTCGCTGTAGTCTATGTAAATCTTTACGTAGACTACAGCGAAAATAAGGGCAACGCAAATAGCCATGCCAGCTGGGAATTATGGGAGTTTTAGTCCCACACCTCTGGAGGGTACCATGTTGAGGAAGGCTTCCCTATAGCTTTTGTTGAAGCCTCTCCTCCTCATACCCACAGGTAAGGGGGAAGAGGAAGTCACCGTAACAAGCAGGTTACATGAAGCTTCCCAGATGGTTACAACAAGGAAGGAAGAAAATGAGGAAAGAACTCTTAATTTTGCCAGGCAAGTCAGTTAACTAGGACATCAGAACTTGGATCAAGTGGGGGAGAGGTAGCACCAGTGTATTTTCTCTTCAGTTGGTTATGCTAAAAATAGAATCTTGGCCCAAAGCCGCAACAGGAACATCTGGTAAACAGTGGTGTGTTTACCTACACTTGATGGCAATTCCACATACAACTCCCTGAGGATGAGTCAGAACAACCAGGTAGTCCACTCAAGTTTAAAATCCACTTATCAGTATCCCTCTGGACAGCAGCTCCTGAAAATACTTAAAACTAAAGATAAAATAAATGTGATTAACTCTTGGGCAATCCCAGTGCTGACTTTTTCCATGGGTATCATTACGCACTCCCTGCTGCTCCCTGCAGTGAAACATTCTCAGGGCAGCACTGGGCTTCCGTTGAGAGGACAGAGCACTGGAAACCAATGGGGGTTTATTTTCTTTGTTGCTTTTGGTAACATTTGCTTTATTTGTTGACAAGTGTGGTAGTGGAGGTAGCAGCCCAGAGTGGCCACTTACACATCACCAAAGACAAGGAGGGAAGAGGACACAGATTTGCACCCCTGGTCCTATTTTTACCATACATCTAATCTTTAAATCTCCCCATTCCATAATTGGGCTTATATTTACCAACATCCAAATGGTATTTCTGACTCAAAAAAGTCTAAAAAGGGTGTGTGTTTTTCCATTATTGTGGGAGGAAATCGTTTCTCCTTCCCATCTCTTCTTTGTACATATTCTGTTAATTCTACCACGTTCACTATTTTCCATACCTTCAATAACAATCTTTTAACAGCGAGTGCCTCATTATGTCTATTAATATTTTGGCTGCCATCAATGAATCCCAAGCTAACTTGATATTTACTTAACACTACTGAGCTCTGTAAAGTAGGCCACACGGCCACCCTACGTGCACTCTGTAAAGTAGGCCACCCACCAGGCATGGACTTTGCATGAGATCTCCAGAGAGCCACTTTGCATTCCAATGCGCTTCCAGTCTTCAGCTCACAGCTCACTTACTCTGCCTCTCTCTCTGTTACTTCACAAACATGCACACAGTGTACACAGCCCCACCCCACTGACGGGAGGTCACCTCGAAGCTCTGATGGTTACCTCTCAAGAGAGATCTCCAACTATCTCTTAATCATTAGCATCTATTGAGAAACATCTCCTACCTATCCTGGCCCATTAAGATGCAATCTGCCTGACAAAGGAAGGTTATCTAAGCAGCCTTAGAGTATAATTAGGTGATCTGACATAGATTTGAATGACTGCAATACCTTAAATTTGACTGAGAAAGCAACTACAGATCAGTTGCCATTATCCCCTTCATGGGCAAGGTGTTCAAATGAGTAATGGCTGATCAATTCCAGGCAATCTTGGATGAAATTAATTTTCTGCATCTATGTCAATCTGATTTCAGGCCCAGTTTTAGACCAGAAACTGCCTTGGTTACCCTGTGGGGTGACCCATGTCATGAAAGGGACAGGGGGAGTGTGACCCTGTTGGTTCTCTTGGACCTCTCAGTGGCTTATGATACCATCTACCATGCTGTCCTCCTGTTGATGTTCTGAACCAGTGCTTGGGTTGGATGAGGGCCAATGAACAGAGATTCAATCCAGAATCAAAATGGAGATACTAGTTGTGGGTGGGTTGCCTGTCTGTCTGAGTGGTGTTTACCCTGTTCTGGAGGGGTTTGCGCTCTCCCTGGTTCCATCCATCAGACAGGGGGCTCAGAGGTGACCTTGGTGGCTGAGACTGCCTTTATCAGCTTAGGCCAATGTACCAGTTGTTACCCTCCCTGGACAGAGATAGCCTTATGACAATGATTCACACTCTGTTAGCCCCTTATTCAGATTACTGCAATGTGTTATATGTGGGGCTGCTGTTAGTCCAAAACAAGGTGGCCAGAGTATGAATGGAGACTGCTCAATATGATCATATTATGGCAGTACTTTGCCATCTGCGCTGGTTGCCACGTGGTTACTGGGCCCAATTCAAAGTGCTGTGTTGAACCTTTAAAGCCCTAAATAACTTAGGGCCAGGTTTAGCTGAAGGAGCTTCTCCTCCCGTATACCCACCCAGACTCTAAGGTCATCATCTGGGGCCGTTCTCCAGGTACCACCACCAAATGAGGTGAGGCAAGTGGCTATAAGAGAGAGGGCCTTTTCACTGGTGGTGCCCCATCTGCAGAAGGCTTGCCTGGCAACTACATCATGCTCTTTTCAGCACCAGGTGAAGAACTTTTTTATTTCCCCAGCCTTTTTAGGAACTGTTGTAGGTCTTCAAACAGTTTTATCCCTGCTGCAGGTTTTATTATGTATTGCTGCAGGCTTTGTCTGGTTTTTATCTGATTTGTTTTATGGTTGTCTTACCGCTACTTTGCATTTTTTGTTTTTAATTGGTATACTTCCCCAGAGAACTTCACTACTGCAGGGCTCAGTCCTGGGCCCAGTGCTCTTCAACATTTTTCTTAATGACCTGGATGAGGAGGTGCAGGGAATGCTGATCAAATTTGCAGATGAGAGATGACACAAAATTGGGTGGGATAGCTAATACCCTGGAAGACAGAAACAAAATTCAAAGTGATCTGGATAGACTGGAGCGCTTGGCAGAAAACAACAGAATGACATTTAATAGGGATAAATGCCAAGTTCTGCACCTAGGAAAAAGAAACCAAATGCACATTTACATGATGGGGGATACTTGGATCAACAACACTACAAGTGAGAAGGGTCTTGGAATTATTGTAGATCACCAGCTGAATATGAGCCAACAAATGTGATGTGGCTGCAAAAAAGGCAAATGCCATTTTGGGCTGCATTAATAGAAGCATAGCTTACAAATTCCGGGAAGTACTAGTTCCCCTCTACTCAGCACTGGTTAGGTCTCATCTGGAGTACTGTGTCCAGTTCTGGGCACCACACTTTAAGAAGGATGCAGACAAACTGGAGAGGGTTCAGAGGAGGGCAACGAAGGTGATCAGGGGACTGGAAACAAAGCCCTATGACGAGAGACTGAAAGAACTGGCCATATTGAGCCTGGAGAAGAGAAGACTGAGGGGAGATAGGATAGTGCTCTTCAAGTACTTGACAGATTGTCACAGAGAGGAAGGCCAGGATCTCTTCTCAATCATCCCAGAGTGCAGGACATAGAATAATGAGCTGAAGTGACAGCAAGCCAGATTCTGGTTGAACATCAGGAAAAACCTCCTGACTGTTAAAGCACTATGACAATGGAACCAATTCCCTAGGGAGGTAGTGTGCTCTCCCACCCTGGAGGCTGGTCAGCCATTGACTATGCTTTGCTTTGCTTTGCTATGCTTTGACTAGGATCAAACGGCTGCATGTATCCTACAGGGCCTCTGTTGCCTGCCCCTGATATATCGGAATCTTTCATATCCTCCTGAATATCACCCCAAATTTTCACCCAATGAGTCTGTTCACACATTCAGCTGCCAATGCTTCTGTGACATACACACATGTGTGAACAAGTCTTATCGTGGCCAGCAAGCAGCCCACATGTCTTTTTGATACTGCATTAGTACCCCCATCAGATCAGCTCATCCTCAATTCTTATTTACAGGTGCTGCAAATCTCCAGCTGGCCAGAGCAAAAGTATCTCCCTTGTGTTTGCAAAGCCTTTTAATCAAAATTACAATTTAATCCCATTTCAAACCTACGGCTTTTCAGACTGACCCTTGTCGAAACGGCAAGCTTGTTTTTCTTCTCAGGATTTATGGACTGTTCAATAGGTTTTGCTTGATCCTCTCTGGAAAAGGATTTACTTTATCCATTCCTCTGTAAAGTGGTTTATTTTGTGTGCTCCTTGGTATAGTGGGGAAATATCTGCAGCTGCAGGAAATTAAGGAGCAAGCCACCGTAGATCACGGCAGAAGAATGGCGTTCTGCGGCTGTTCCCGTGGTTGCTACTATCACTCCCTTCATCCTGCATGCTGCTCAGAGAGAGATATGGCATTTTAATTAAGCCAAGGGAGGCTAATTAATGGTCTGTCTCTTGAGGTTATTTATAGGAGAGTTCTGTAAGAAATGTCAATTCAATATGAGCTGCTGCTGCTTTTTAAATAGGGACTATGGCATGACCAATTTCAGCATTTTTTTTCTTTTTAAGAAAGAAGTAAAAGCGACTTAGATACAGATCTACAAGTGCAGGTTCAGAACAACCAGAATTTTGTTAGAGAGTTGACACCCTCTGAAAGAGGTGTTCAAATTATAGTGGTGTCCTACTGGTAGGAATGAGTTGCACCTTTGCTAGTGGCGCTCTCTCTCTCTCTCTCTCTCACACACACACACACACACTCCACAAAAACACCTCATTTCCTGACTGCAATGCTTCTCCCACATTTGGGGAAGATGCTTTCTTTCTGTATTTTTATATTCCAATTTCAAATATGATCCCCCCCACCCAAGCCACTTAAAAGATGTCCTGAGCCAAAGCCATGTATGTATGTATATATTGTTGCATTTATATCCTGCCTTTTTTCCTCCTTAAGGAACCCAAGGTGGCGTACATTATCCTCCTCCTCCTCTCCATTTTACCCTCCCAACAACCACCCTGTGAGGTAGGTCAGACTGAGAGTCAGTGATTGGCCCAAAGTCACCCAGTGAGCTTCCATGGCCGAGTGGGGACTAGAACCCAGATGTCCTGGCTTGCAGTCCGACACTCTAGCCACTACACCACACTGGCTCTCATACTGTAGGGCTGTAAAGGTAATATCCAAGACAAGCCCTACTTAGAATATACCCATGGAAATGAATGGGACTTGAGTATGACTAACATAAGTCCCATTCAATTTAATGGATCTACTCTAAGTAGGACTTATGCTGGATTTTACCTATGATTTTCTATGGTGTCAGCAACCTTGAATATAGGAAGTGGTGGGGGTAAAAAGCATTCATAAACAGAAATGAATACATTGATAGAACTGAGCTCCGGCTTTGAAAAAACTAGTCAATTCAAGGCTTACTCACAGGTACTCTCTACATGTTTAAGGGGATTGGGACCACACCTGCTGGCTCTAAACCCCATCCCCACCCCCCAGTGTTCTTGCACCACCCTCCTGACCTCTGCATGTTCAGGGAAATGTCTGACTGAATGTCCTGGTGATGTGACATACTTCTAAGGTCCTCTCCACAGTGGTTTGGAGCAGGGCCTCTAGTGCAGTGGCACCCACTATGTGGAATCATCTTCCCCATGAGATTGGACGTGTGCTGCCAACACATCTCATTTTTAGGCAAATACTTATTTATTTTCTTTATAATTTACAACATCTATATACCGCTCCACATCTAGACAGAATTCCAGAGCAGTGAACAATAAAAGATACAAGATAAGAAAAAAGAATAAAACTCCATGTTTAAAACTATTTAAAAAAAAGAAACAGAATTCCAATAAAACCGTGGCTGGTCAGTCAAGGATAGCTTCCTGAAATAAAGATGTTTTCAGAACGTGGTGGAAACAGCACAGTGTTCATACCTGCCTGACCTCCAGACGTAGGGAGTTCCATAAAAAGGGGGCCGCCACACTGAAGGCTGTTCTCCGGGTCAACTCCAGGCAGGCCATGGGTCCATGTGGAACCACCAAGAACATGCCCTCTGATGACCTCAGTGACCGGGCAGGTTGGTAAAGATGGAGGCATTCTCCCAGGTATCCTGGTCCCAAGTTGTTTAGGGCTTTGTACACTAGTACTAATACCTTAAACCTGGCCTGGTAACAAATAGGCAGCCAGTGCAGTTCCCTCCGCAAAGGAGTTACATACTAGTAAGTGCGTTTCTTCAAGCAGGTCTTCAACTAGAGGCAGGGCAGCCTCTGCTGGGGATGTTCCAGCACCGCATTCCCTGCAGGGGGTCAGACTAGATGGCCTGCAAAGCTCCCTCCATCTCTGTGATTCTAACTGTTTTCACCTCATCAGCTGGAATGCAGCGTCTTCACTACCAGTGTTTCGCTACTAAGCTTGCATGCAGAGGGTGGGGTTTTTCCTAGTCAGCCACTAGTACACTATGTAGTAGCAATAGATCAAATTGTACAGAGATATGTCAGGCATTCTTTCATAGCAAGCTCTGAAGCAAACAAGAGTTTGAAACAATCTCCTTTGTCTTTCCCTCCATCCTCCCTTTCCCCTGTATCCTGCAATATCCTCGGTGTCCAGATTATTTTGCTGACCACATGGGAGATTACGAAGACGTTTTGGCTTCACTGGAGACACTCAACCTCTCCATTCTGAAGGCCATGGATTACACCAAGCGGGTGAGTTCTCATTACAGAGTCAATGTGTCCATATGCAACTGCTAAATGTCTGGACAGAGCTGGTTTCTTGGTGGATGTCGCTCCTTTACGGTATCAACTTCATTAGCTGCCAGCCCATTTCTGGGCTCAATTCAAAATTCCATTTATTGCTTTGAAATAGCTTGGGACCACAATTCTTAAAGAATGGTCTCCTCCTGTATGATCCTGACTGCCCACTTAGGTCACCTTGGATGAGTCCTCCCAACATCTGTGGTGCAGTTGGCAGGAACATGGAGAGCAGAAGAACCTTCTTCATTGAGGCCCCCATGTTGTGGAATTCCCTGCCCTGGGAGAGCGATCTAGCCCTTTCCCTGATCAGGTTTCTATGCCAGCTGATTTTTAATTATCATTCCAGCATCTCTATGCCCTGACTTGTTGCTGAATTGTTATTATTATTCTTTCTCTGAAGTTGAGTTTATCTACTGCTCATATCTGTGTGTTTTTTAATCATTTATTTTCGTATCTGTCCAGTTTCAGCATCTTAAGAGGTAGAAAAACCAGATATAAATGTTTCAAATAAATAAAAGTGTTGATTTTCTCTTCAACCGAAAATTCTGGAGCTTGTTGGGACACTCAGGTGTGTTTTTATTTATAATTAACCTTGTCTGTTGAAATAGAATGAAAACCCTCTGAGGGATCATTCTTCTTGAGATTTATTTCTGATGTTGAAGGAGAAATGTTGGCCATGGTCATCAGTCATTATATGTTTGGTGTGAATATCTTCTTCTTGTTGTTCTTTAAGAAGAATATATCAAAGACTTAGCTATGAAGCATTAATATTGCTTTGATCTATATTAATAGACACCAAACCTTTGGCTCATATTGAATGTGTTGCAATTAGGAATGGCAAAACTCATTAATGCTGCAATCCTGTGCCCACCCATTCAGTTCAATGGGTTTTGCTTCTGAATAGACATGTAGAGAATTGTAGAGTACCTAATCAGGTATCTTCTCCATGCCTAAGACTTGCTCCGCACAAGTAGTTGCCCTGACATTTTCCTGAAACAAGCCGTAAACCTTTAGGATTCATAGTATCATTGCATAATGAGTACCTTCAAATTTAACTTGAGGCCCTCAAGATGTTTTGGCCTATAACTCCCATCAGTCTTAGCTAGCATAGTCAATGGTGAGAATGATGGGATTTGTAAGCTAAAACATCTGGAAGGCCACATGTTGCCCACCCCTGCTTTAAACCATAAGAACATAAGAAGAGCCCTGCTGGATCAGACCAAGGGTCCATCTAGTCCAGCATTCTGTTCACACAGTGGCCAACCAGCTGCCCATGGGAAACATACAAGCAGGACATGAGTGCAACAGCACCCTCCCACCCATGTTCCCCAGGAACCTGGTGTACATAGGCATACTGCCTCTGATGTTGGAGGTAGCATAGAGCCATCAGGACTAGTAGCCATTGATAGCCTTCTCCTCCAGGAATTTGTCTAGCCCCTTTTAAAGCCATCCAAATTGGTGGCCATCACTATGTCTGGTGGTAGCAAATTCCATAGTTTAACAATGCACTGTGTGAAGAAGTCACACAGAAAAATGTCTCCCTATCTACATTCTCCACACCATGCATAATGCTGTACACCTCTACAAATGTGAGAATAAAATTCAGAATCTATGTATGTGTGAATGTATTATACCTGACTGGTGATCAGTTTGCCCATCACCTTCTAAAAATCTCTGGGTGGCCAAATGAAAATGCAGAACAAAACTCTGATTTCTTTGATAGCTGTGCAGAAGATGGAATCTGGTCAGCTGCAGTCTATGGGGGGAAAGGTTGGATTCCTTCTGTTAAATGTACAGAAGCCTTGTACTCACTTTGTATCTAATCACCCTGGAAAATTATCTCATCTGTACCACATTGGTGCAAGCCACTTTCCCTTTCATTTTTAAAAAGTGTTATTGCTTAATTCACTGCATCTGACAACATAGAGAACCCTCCAGGTGTGTTTGACTACAGCTCCTAACATTCCTGACCACTGGCCATGCTGGCTGACAATTATGGGAGTTGTAGTCCAACCCATCTGAAGGGTATCAGCCTAGGGAAAGCTGCCATAGTGAGACTGAGGCTGTAATCCTATATCCATTTACCTGGCAGAAAGCCCCATTGGATTCAATGAGATATACTTCTTGGCAGTTTGTGCTGTGAAGATATTCCAGGTGCTGTATAGTTGGGTTTATTTTAGTAAATAAATTGGGATTTTTTTTCAGTGGTTCAGAGAAATGTTCTGCATTAAATAATATGTTGTGGAATACCAGCTCTTCGTTTTCATTTCTGCTGTTGATATATGAATCACTATCCCTTTGGATCATGAATTTAGACAAAGGCTATAATCTAGACAAGGACAGCAAACGTGGGCTTTAGAATTGCACAGAACTCACCATCACTTTAGATATCAAACAGATTTTAAAAGGGGGGGTGTAGAAGGTGTTTCCAGTGTTGGGCCAAGCTGCAGATTGATTCAGTCATCAATGGTGAAAGGGGAAGACAAGTGCAAAAGACCTCATAGCACAGAGACAGGCTGGCAAATAGAATCAGTGGCGACCCTCCTGTTGAAAATAAGAAATCAAGCCATTCTGTAAACCTGCATCTGGCACTTATTTGAACACACTGGTTGCTTGTAAGGTAGAGTCAATTGTACTTCAGAAAAGGCTATCAATAGCTATTAGCCTTGATTGCTATGTGCTACCTCCAGTACCAGAAGCAGGGAACCTATGTACACCAGTTGCTGGGGAATATTGGTGGGAGGGTGCTGTTGTGCTCATGCCCTGCTTGTGGGTTCCTGGTCAACAGCTGGTTGGCCACTGTGTGAACAGAATGCTGGACTAGATGGACCCTTGGTCTGATCCAGCAAGGCTCTTATGTTCTTAGATTTATTAGGGCACAATCCTATGCATGTTTAGACAGAAAAAGTCCTACAAGTCCCAGCATTCCCCAGCCAGCATAACTAGCTGGGGAATGCTGGGAGTTGTATGACTTTTTTCTGTCTAAACATGCATAGTATTGTGCCCTTAGTCAACTTTGGGGTGGGGGAGGTTCCTTTTCATGCCCTTACTCCTCTCCTGCCTTTCACATTATCTTGTCTCTGACATTCAGTCTGCCGCCGAGGAGAAGCTGACGGAGACTGAATCCGTATAGAGCCAAAAGCATCCGATGTTCTCAGCTATCTTCCTTCCCCCTCCCCGCTCCCTCCCTCCATCACCCCCCCTTTTTAAATCTCTCCTTTGTTCAATCAGTTCAGGTGACAAGACAGTGAGGGCAGCAGAACCCTCCCCAGTTGGAGGATTTAGAGGTAGAGGGCATAGATGGTACAGTTTTATTGTACAGGAAGGGGGGGGGATGTATTAGTCAACTGACCATAATACAAAAAACAGAAAAAACAGAAAAAACAGAGCCATGTTCAGAGTGTGAGTACAGTACAGCTTAGTTTGCCACCATTGGAAACCTGTTCTTAATAGCAATATTCAAAAACGTAGCAGTACTTAACATGATCTTGGCATCAGTGTCAACAAGCAGAAAGCAAGCAGAAATCCATCAGTGTCCAGGAAATAACACTAAAAGAGGATACAGCAATTCTTCCATAGCTCCTTTCTAGGAACTACAGGAACTATGAGAAAGGAACTTCTAGGAACTATGAGAAAGAGTCTCAATCTTACCCGAGTCGCAGGGGCAAAACTGCAGTTCAATTGGTTACTGACCTTTCTTTCAGTACCATGGAAGTTATTGAAGAGAGACATGATTGTAACAAAGGTGAAGCTTGTCCTGGAATAAGGATCTTTGGCCACTTTCTCAAAAACACACTTTCTGAACTGTGCAGACTAACTTTCATTAAAGTTTGTGCAATGTGTTCCCCACCCCCACCCCCTTTTTGGTCTCTCTCCTTCTTGAAGACATAAATTGCTTTTTGTTTCAAAGGAAAACTTTGATACGCCTTTGGCTTCAGCAGTGTTCCTTTCTATGCGACTCCTGCTTCGTGTATTGCTAAATAGCCTCAACTAGCCCATTAGAAAGCAAATCCTCTCTAGACAATACTTGTGATGAATTCCCCCTTTTTACTGTTAAAGCAAATGCAGGTGCAATCTTCTAAAAATGGCAGGCTGGGTTCTTCATTTTATTAAAATCCTCACTACAGGCCCATTTAACTTCTGAAGTGCTTGTATAACCATTTGTCATTGGTGTTTATACTCCATTTCTTGAAAAGAACACTGATAGTTTGTTTCTTATAAGGAGACATGTGGCAATTATTTTCTGTGGGGGAAGCTCATAAACTATCCTCAGTAATTAGGCACTAAAGTATACAAGCTAAACAAAGTGTGGGACTGTAATTGCTTTCTGATTTAGTGAGATCTGCTGTTGTTTTATCACATTGGCAGGTAAAACCAAAAGTTATGGAAACCATTAAAGATCAGTTATGTACAATGGGAGGATCTTCCTGACTGTAAAAAACTTCCTGACTGTAAGAGCAATACGACAATGGAACCAATTACCTGGGGAGGTGGTGGGCTCTCCCCCACTGGAGGCCTTCAAGACGAGGCTGGACAGCCATTTGTCAGGGATGCTCTGACTTGGATTCCTGCATTGAGCAGGGGGTTGGACTCGATGGCCTTGTAGGCCCCTTCCAACCCTACTATTCTATGATTCTATGATTCTGTGATCTACACTAGAGCCCCTTTCGTGTGTGAGGCAGCACTGAGCCAATATTTTTGCAAAATACCAGGGGCATGTCTTAATGAATACATCACAGCATCCACCATGTTTATAACATGACTGAGCACCACACACAAATGCAATTGCAGGAGAATTAGGAGGAACTGGAAAAGTCATATGTGTTCTATCCTTTGTGCACATAGTGCAAGCACATGATACAAGCCTCAATAGGCCAGAGAGCCAGTGTAGTGTAGTGGTGAGAGTGACGGACTGGGAGCCAGGAGATCTGGGTTCTAGTCCCCACTTGGCCATGGAAGCTCACTGGGTGACTTTGGGCCAGTCACAGACTCTCAGCCCAACCTACCTCACAGGGTTGTTGTTGTGAGGATACAACGGTGAGGAGGAGGATAATGTAAGCCGCCTTGAGTTCCTTGCGAGAGGGAGAAAGGCGGGGTATAAATGCAATAAATAAATAAATAAATAAAATATCTTACTGCAATCAGTTTCTTCTTTTTCACTCCGTGCGTTGCATGCACACCTCCAATAGTGTGCAGCAACAGAAGTTTTAAAATAAATTTCACAGTAATTCACAATTCCATTCCTCCATACATTTGCAGTCCAAAGTTGCTGCCCCCCCCCAGAAAAAAATCACAGGGGAGGGGAAGTATAGGAAGGGGGAGAGGTCATGGTGCTGCTGTCTATTGCAGTAATCCAAAGAGGAGGTTACCAGGGCATGGGTAATTGAAGCCAGAATGTGGTACCAGCCTACAAAATCCAGTAAACTAGGAACCCTTAAGGAGATCACCAAAAAGCAAAAAGTAATGGAGCAGACTCAAAAGTATTTTATTCCAAAGAGGTTACTATTCCAATGTGTTTTGGACCTCATGTAGGTCTAGGGATGGAAGAACCAAGGATGCCTGCCCTCTCTGAAATTATTCAAATGTTATTTCAAAGCTTAGTTCAGCTCGCTCTCATTCTTGTTTGCAACCCGTTTGGGGGTTTGTTCAAATAGGAAAAGTTGTGCATTTTTCGATGCACCTTCTATGAACGCAAGTTTGGGAATTTGTGAACATTTTCTAAGAACCTGCGCTCCCGTTCCCATTCAGGGCTGTGTACAGGGCATTTTTGAGTGATTTGTGAACTAAACAAAATTCTGATACATCTTTATATAGGTTCTTCTTCAGGGAAATCTATAGAATAATAAAAATATAATTTATGTCATAGGATTTAAAGATACTCATGTATAGTTGAAATGTATGTACCTGTTCTGCCAGGGGCAAAAGATCTTTGGGATTCGAACAAGACAATAATCACATCAGGTAGGTTCCTTTCCCAGATTTTATTTAGAGGGAGAGGCAAGATATGAACAAGAGAGGAAAAACATGGAAAGGAACAGGAAGATACAGAGATGGCCCTTCAGTTACCAGGAACCCCATTGCAGTAACAGATGTGCTGCAAAGCCCATCAGCCATGGAGCGTTGCATGATCCTTGCCCACTGAGAGGTTCATCATTATGAGCTCCCTTGGGGCTTTTAATATTGTATTTCTCTCATAGGTTCCAATACATTTTGCCAACTCATGCTTGCATCACTAATTAACTATCACCTCCATTTGTGAATTGGCTACATTCTCACAGATCTGGCAGACTATCTAATACGTACATACTTTCAAGTTTATATACATTAATCATGAGTGATCTGTTGTTACCAACAACTGGTATCCCTTTTTAGGTCATCTGTTACACCACACTATCTTGCCTTGAATATCCTCCCTAAACTCTCCCCTTAGGGCTCAGGAGAAAGTTCAGGCACAGAGTTTAGTGAGGATGTTTCATGTTGGCTACTTATTTATTGAATTGTTTGAACTGTAGGAATTATTGATTTAATGTTCACGAATTTTGTATTATGTTTATTAATCAAATTGTTCAGGGGGCAGGTAGGAATTGTGTTGAAATTTTATTCATAGGTTAGTACAGCATTCTTCTTTGTCAGTTTTTCATATTATTTGGTTTGTTGTCTGTGTTACTACATTTGTTTTGGTATGTTATTGGTACCCTCTTTGGCTTCCTATTGGGGGGGAAAGCAAGGTAGAAACCTGAAATAATGAAGTGAACAATTATTTAGAGAATGTACAGCCCACCTTTCAATATGAAAGATGGAAAATGATAAAATGTTATCTTAAAACAACCGCTAAAATCAGCAGAAGGGAGTGATACTAAGCTGAGAAATTACAGCACCAGATAAAACCAGTTAAGGTGCAATCCTATGAATATTTAGACAGGAAGAAGCCCTAGAACACCCAGCATTCCCCAGTCAGCATAGGATTGTGCCCTTGGTCACATGATTCTGACAGACGGTTTAGTGGTTGGCAGATCACAGGGCAGGCCTAAGAGATTTTGGTGCTTGAGACAGAGCAGTAATTGGTGTCCCCAAGCCAAGTAAAGGTGCATAGTACCCACGGCCAGTCAAGTTATTTTAACACCTGAGGCAGAAAATTCCATAAGACCCCCCCCCTTCCTTGGTAGTAAAAATACTCCTGCTTCTACTGCTACTACAATTACAATAAATTATTATTAATAATAACAATTGCCTGGCCTTTCATGACACCCCAAACCAACAACCTGAGGCAGCCACATCACTGCCTAATGGTAAGGCCTTTAGACAGGCAACCTTCTCAAATTTGGTGGACCTCAGCTGGTATCTAATTCCATAATTTGGAGGACATTATTAAGAACACCCACAGTGGCCACCAACCTGGCAGATACTGGAAGCATCAAAAGCTTCTCTTTTTATGTTATGACAGTAGAGAGATACATATAGGAGAAGATGGTCCCTCGCCTATCGTAAGCGCAGACCATAAAGAGCTTACAGTTGGCTTGCCTGTTGTATTTACTCATAATTGGTGGTATTTAAATAAAGTCTGCCTGAACCTGGTGGGAGCCAAGTCATGATTATTCATTATATGCTACTTCTGTGGTGCCATCTGTGCAGTCTTCTAGAGCAAGACTAGAAATGATGGTTCATAGGATGTTCCGGTGAAAAGCATCAGTTAAATATGTTTTCAATTTGAATTGAGTCAATTATCAGAAATTAGTTCTTTTTGTGCCAAAAACGTATATCTGATTGGGGAGGGTAGTATTTTAACTAGGGATGAACAAATCTGCCAGTTCTGCTTTCTCATGCATTTGGATGTTTAAAATCTCAAGTTCGTTCTGTCCTATGTATGGAGGAATTTGCAGATGTTGGTAAATTCTTATCAGAAACAAACTGAAATGAAATTCTCACTGATCTGCACTGGCTAAATGGTGCAGCTATTCCCAACCCAAGATGTACCTGCCTTCCAGATCGCTGTTAAAACTGAGGAGCCTGTCAGAAAAAAGGAGGTGGGCAACCCCAATTAAGCATTAACATGGTTGAATACACAGGGATTCAAACCCAGACTTTGAAGAGCTAAGCACTCAAAGCCCTGGGCCTAGATGGATGCTTCTGACACTTTATCTTTCTCCCACAATCATTTAAAATATATATATATATATATATATATATAGAATTCTTTCTGTCCTGACCATGAAAACGTTTACAAATGTTGGTAAATTATTACCAGAAGAACCCTGGAACTTAATGAAATTCTCACCAGTTCCAGGGCTCCAGTTTTGCTAAGCTGGGTGCCAGTTTCAGTTTGTCCCACATTCAAACCTTTTAAATCTGAAGTTCTTTCTGTTCGATGTAATTTTGGTATGCTCTGATTAAAAAAAAAATGAATCAAACAAAATTCTCACCTATTCCTACTTTTAACTACGTAGTGCTCAAACGTTAGATTATGTTAGCCTCTCTGAAGACTCTTTGGATATAACTACAACACAGTCTGAAATTGGTTTAATGGCCGATTCCTCTTCCCACGGGACCCTGGGAATTGTAGTTTGAGGTTCTGTGGGCTAGGGATCTCTAACGGAATCCTCCGCACCCTCACCAACAACTGTTCCTAGGATTCTTTGGGGAAGACATGGCAGTTGAACTGGTTCTGATATAATTCAAAGTATAGATACACCCTTAGAATCCAGCAGTGGAATATTTCAGGCTTAGAAATAGTTGCTAGTTGTCCTGGGCAATTAAGGCTACAATCCTATATAGACTTACCTGGGAGGAAGCCCCACTGAGTATAGCAGGGCATACTTCTGATGCATAGGATTGTGCTATGAATCTCTAGTGTCTACAAGTGAAAGACAAGCACATCACCAAATTAAGGTGGCCATGTTAAGGGAGAACAGGGGGCTTGATGGTTCTGATAAACAGATGAAACCTGGATAGTGAACTCAGCAGGTCACCTGTTATCATCTTCCCCACTATAAGTATTGTATTTCTATTTAAATCATAGTAATTATAAATTTGTAATCATAAACTAGCACCTGAAATAAAATTATGCTGTGTCCGCTTTTGTCCACTTGGTTGATCATGCATTTCCTCTTTGGGAACAATGCACATTGCCCCAACAGGACACCCCAAATGTCAAGAGTTTTGCAAAAACAAAAATTCAAGACCAGCGATTTGAACACACAACCCCATCCATCCCCTTTGTTCAAAAGAACCCTTGATGAGCTGGTAACTTGGCGAACATGCATGCATTCTCTTACAAAACCTTGTAGATCATTAATTTCGTTAGACAAAACAAAACAACACCACCAACCAGATGATCGGACCTACTGAGAGAGGCTATGGGCTCTAGGGGTGGACGAAAGTCACTTACCTGCCCTCGAAGGACGTTCGCAGTGGGGGGGAGGCGCTTCGCTGGTCCCCCCGCGAAGTTCAGGCCGGGGGGGGAGGCTTCCCGCCTCGCCCCAGCCGAAATTCAGGCCGGGGGGGAGGCTTCCCACCTCGCCCGGCCGAAATTCAGGCCGGGGAGGAGGCGCCTTGCCTCGCCCGGCCGCGAACACGAAAGTTAAAAAAAAAAAAAAACGCCCCCTGATAGGCTTAGGGGTGAACGAAAGTCACTTACCTTTTCTCGCAGCTTTTTCGCGGTGGGGGGGAGCGCTTCGCTGCTCCCCCCGCGAAGTTCAGGCCGGGGGGGGAGGCTTCCCGCCTCACCCGGCCAAAATTCAGGCCAGGGGGGGGAGGCTTCCCGCCTCGCCCGGCCGAAATTCAGGCCGGGGAGGAGGCTTCCCGCCTCGCCTGGCCGCAAACACGAAAGTAAAAAAAAAAAAGTCCCCTGATAGGCTACGTGACGATTCACGTAGCCTATCACGGCTAGATCTGGAAAGTCAGCCGTGATAGGCTACGTGAATCGTCACGTAGCCTATCATGGGTGACTTTAAAAAAAAAAAAACACGTACGCGAATGGCGGCCCCCATAGGGAGCCGCCATTCGCGTTCCTTATTTAGTTGCTGTAGTCTACGTCAATGTTTACGTAGACTACGGCGAAAATAAGGGCAACGCAAATAGCGTTGCCCTTATTTTCGCCGTAGTCTATGTAAACATTGACGTAGACTACAGCGACCAAATAAGGAACGGGAATGGCGGCTCACTATGGGGGCCGCCATTATCCGTACACACTTTTTTTTTTTTAAAGTCACCCGTGATAGGCTACGTGACGATTCACGTAGCCTATCACGGCTGACTTTGCAAATCTTGCCGTGATAGGCTACGTGAATCGTCACGTAGCCTATCAGGGGGCTTTTTTTTTTTTTCTTTCATTGCAATGGCGGCGGCGGCAGCCGGTCGAAAGACCGGCTGCCACTCCCGCCTCGCTCGAACACCCGCTGAACCGCCGGCCGGACCTGCCACCGGGAGGGACATTCGGTGAAGGTAAGTCCCGTCCCGGGGGGGGCGGGGGCAGGGGGGGCGGAGGATTTCTCCCCGAAACTTGTTCGGGGGGCCGAACACGTTGGCGCTCGGCCCCCTGAAGTTTCGGGGAGAAATTCTCCACCATCCCTAGCTCTGCACCGGGGAACTTTATGGCAAATTTATTAGTCCATTTGGAGCTTTCCTACTGCAGAGCTTGATATTGGTTAGCATAGAAAACCCAACTGGCATCGCAGAATATTATTTGCCCCTTCCAACAACAGTCTGATTGTCTCATGTCATGAGATCCTGCCATTGCCCCTCAGAATCCTTTTCTTGCTGCCGCAAACAGTGAACCTGAGTCAGCTTTTGAAGTGAGTAGATAATGAGCTTTTCCCACAGGGAAATCAGTGACTTATGACAGCCTTGCTTGCAGAATGATCCGTTTTTAAAGAACCTGACAAAATTGACAGCTTGTGATTATGAATGCGCTTTTTCTGTCTTCTGGCATTATCTACATGGCCATCAGATGCAGGTAACAGAGAATGGGAGGGGGGAGGGAGGAAACCACACCCCAGCTTGGGTATAATATAGTATCTTAAAAAACAAAACACTTTGAGTCATCAAAAGTTGCTTGAGAATTCCCCCCAACCCTGATCTTAACTGACATCACCTCTGGGATGATAAACATGAACTGAAGTTATGACATAGGCTTCGCCCGTGTTAATTTTTCTTCGACCACTCTCTCCCAATTATTTAGAAGTAGAGTTTGAGATGTAGTAGCTGGAAATGAAATGCCTGCATATGGAGTGGCTTGTTAAATGTTACAGGAAAAATCTTTTGAGTTGGGAAGCATGACATTTCTCTCTGGTTCTCTTGTTGAAAGTTGATGTCCTTTCACCTTTTATTCTTTGCTTGTGCTAGAAGGAAATGTAACTCCTGCTCAGAACAGGAAGGTATGAGAATTTCCTTCCAGTTGGCAAATCATCAGAACTTGCCTGTTTGCAATCCCGAATGCCAACAGCAGCATATTTTTTTTTAGAAAAAGCTCGTGGATTCCCAAACTTGCAATTACATTCAAAACATGTGTATTAGGGGGAGAGGGGAAAGATATACATTTTAAAATGCACATTTTTCCAAAAATACATATTTTCAAGCTTTTGTCAATGGGGAAAAGTGCGTGCTTTTGAAAACTGTGCACAGAAATGTGTACTTTTCCCCTTGAAGTGCATACATTTCTTGTTTGAATGAAAATAAAAATAGTCCAAAAACAAAAATGGGAGTGAGATGAAGATGCAACAGTTAATTTCAAGGGATCAAAACAGCTGTAAGGAGCAGCCAAAACAAAAAACAAGTAACTGCAGAGATGGATTTTATTCCCATTTCCACAGTTACAGAATCATAAAATAGTAGGGCTGAAAGGGGCCTACAAGACCATCGAGTCCAACCCCCTGCTTAATATCATTTTCAAGGGGAAAGCACCTACAAAAGCAAATAAATAAGCAAGATAGCAAAAATTAAATAAAAATAATATATTATTCAGTCACTGTAATAGTCTGAAAGAAGAAAACAACAGCCATCTAATCTGAATATCCTTCAACTGTTTAAACACTGCTGAAAAACGTGGGACAAAATCATTTGAAGGACGAATGTCAGGGAGGCATTTAAGCCTTCGTGTTACTCTGAAAAACCTTATCCCAGAATAGACTTGTGGCCCTCAACTGTAAGCTAGGAATCTATCACCTGTCAGGTGTGTTGGCATCGGGGTGGGGGCGCGGCTAGTGAGCATGACTCCACTCCTGCCTCATGCATTCACAGAACGGGTGGAGTGGGTTTATATGAATGCCTCTTGCAACGCTATTCCCATTTCTAGATCAAAGCATTGGCCAGGAATATGTTCTACTATAAGAACTTGCATATTCTTTGGAAAAGAACTATCTAAGTGATGACAGAAAGCTGGGCTGGCCCAAGGTGTTTTACTGCCCAAGGCAAAGATAGCACCCCTCCCCATTCAACTGGCTGGACTGGTAGCTGAATCTTACTTCAGTGCTAGTGATGAGATTGTGTCCTCCAACACACAGTCCCATCACTGCTGGTTTAGTGGGGCCAGGGCAGGTCAAGTAGCACATCATGTAAGCTCTTGTCCTCCAACAGAAATAAACATCCAGAGAGACCAGGAGGAACAGCTGCAAGGCTGCCACCACTGTCTCCCAGCATCTGCCATCTGAATCAGTTGCCTGACTCTGCTTAATGGTAGGGCTGGCCCTGGTAGAAAGCATCAGCATAGCAGGTTCTATTTATGATATGGAAAGCTGAAGCACCCCAAGGAGCATTTGAAGTGAATTTAGCTTTTCAGCCAACCTGTGATTTCTTGGGGCTCATTCATCCTGCAATACCTTTCTCATTTGCAGTGGAAAGATCTAAAAATAAGCTATTGATGTTAACCATTGGGGGCAGGGAGAGAACGTCTCCATTGAATAAGAAACACTTGGTCCTAATGTAATCCATGCTGTTCTCCTAATTGCTTTCGTGGTTGGAAAGAAGCTTTCCTGCTGATGTCTAACGTCTCCGGTAGTGACCATGAAAGCGGTAAAGTGAAGAATGCGATGGTGATGTACAGGGCATCTTGGAACAGAGGGGCTCCCATGAGTCTGAGGAGTAATGGATTGTGGAAAGGGTCTTAGCCGCAAGATAGCCTGAAAACAGGGGAGAGCTACCTTATGACTTCCAAAGGCTACATGTTACTTTTATGACCAACGCTGACACTATGGACCACTGAATAACTGAAGAGAGCCATGGAGCCGGTGGTCTTCCCCTAAAGCAGTAATTACTTTAGAGTAATCTGTTTCCATCAACACAAGGAAGGTGAGGAAGTGACCTCTTCCATGAGAAGGAACCGACAACACCTCCCTGAATGGAAGTGGTGTGTTGTTACATAGCAGTTAAGCCCAGTTCTCACTGAGGCAGTAAGCCTGTGTCTTGACTTGAGAGTCTGCAAGACAGGGGCTTACACTGATTGCTCCCGTGGGCAAAAGCATTCCCTGTAGGTAGAAACCTAGCATGTCAGGAAGGTATTTAAACAGATTCTGGATAGAGATCTGTCAGGGATGCTTCCCACATACAGATCCTGCTGGTGGAGACTGGTGGCTCCAATATCAGTGGGGTGGTGAATCCACTCCAGTTTTCAGTCAAAACCAGTCAGAACTCTAAAAGAGCTATCGAACTGTGAAGCTTTAGAGTTCTGACTGAAAACCAGAGTGGGCTGACATTGGAGCCACCAGCCTTCACTGGATCCTGCATTGAGTAGGGGGTGGACTAGATGACCTCTAAGATACCTTCCAACTGTATAATTCTGTGTGAAGCTTAGGCTAGAACAGGGAACTGTGCTCCCTGACATTTAGTTTTCTGTATAATTTTCTTTTTAAAAAATTTAATGGAGGAGCATGTCAATTACATGAGCCTCCTAGCTGCAGTCTACACTAGTACATAGAGATGGGTGAACCCACCCCTGTGCAGGTTCTCCGGGTGCCCACCCAGCCCCTGCTCGCTGGTTCCAAACCATGATCAAGCCTCTCCTGCACTTGGCAAGCAGCCCACACTCACCCCGGCAGCCTTGTCGAGCTCCACGGTTGCTGTTTTTTGAAAAATAAAATAGTGATCACAAAAATGTGCATATTTGCAAATGAGCATATTTGCACATACACCAACATGCGTATTTTTGCAATTGCCATTTTATTTTTCAAAAAATGGTGAGCACGGCGCTCAATGAGACTGCCAGGGTGAGTGTGGGCCACTTGCTGAGCACAGGCATGGGGCAAGTGGGGGCAAGGGCTCTGTGATCAGGGCTCAGGGTGAGGTCGGGGGGGGGGGTTCCACCAGATTCCTGGATGGAGTCAGGCACCCACATCATCCCTGCTAGTACACCCCAGACACAGGTTTACTACTTTAGCCAAAATGTCAGGTCCCAGGGCATGGTCTGAAGGCTCATGAGGCAGCCATCTTTCTAAAGCTAAGCAGGTCTGGGTCTGGTCAGTGCTTGGAGGGGAGACCACATGTAGCCACCTTGAGTTCCATGATGGAAGAAAGGTGGATACTGTTCTGCTCTAGACTGAGTCCTGGCTCTTTGCAAGCAAATACAAGACACAATGCAACAGAATAGTCAAGTTGGCAAGCAAATGGTCAAGCACACGGATCCCAGTCCAATGAGGTTTAGGCTAAGGCAGGAGTGGTCATCCAGGCAGAAGTCAGAATGCAGGCAGGCAAGCAGGCAACAAAGATCAGGCAACAGCAGGAGTGGTCAAGGAGGTAATAAGCAAGAGATCAAACAGCAAATCAGTTAGGTAAGTTACTGAGTTCAGAAGCAGGGTCAAGAAACAGTCCAGGGTCAGTAGCACAGAAAATCCATCACAAGGCAAGACACAGGAGACAAGGTAGCACATACTGGAACTAGCAGTGATGTTGTCTCCAGCAGATCTCACGTTACAGTGAGAGCAGATATAGCTCAAGCTACTAGAACACCACCCAGGCTCAGCTGCTTCCTGTAAGAGGCTTGTCGGATGTCCTCCTCATGAGGAGGGCCCAACTCACAAGCAGTCCTCTTCAGGAAGCGAGCACTCCTTCACCTGGCCACCATCCTATCATGGACCTTAAGGCACCGGCGTTCTCAGGGGCTCGGTGGTGGCTCAGCATCTTCCTCCACCTCAGAAGCTGAATTCACCATCTCTCTAGGAGGCAGATTCAAAGGCATCACTCCTGAGGGTCCTGGACCATCTTGGCTAGTGCCAGGAACTCCTGAGGGGCCAGCTGGCCCTGATGGTTCTGGCTCCTGCTCTGAAGATGACTCTGGTGGCAGCAGGACACCTGGGACCGTGACAGATATAAGTGGAATAAATAAAATAATAATAAAATAAAAGTAGGTGATAAGTGAAGCATGTTCTGCCACTTAGGGCCATAGGATATTGTGGACCTCCCCCTTTGAGGCTGTAAGCATTGCTTTGACCTCCAAATGAGGATTCTTCCCCCATTTGCAGGCTCAGGTGAGGATGTAAATGAAGAGGAAGGGGGTGGGGAGTAGAGGCACTAAGGATCCTAAAAGCCCCTCAGCTCCCATCCCCACACCCATCCCCACAACTCCATTAGATGTGCTCAAATGTGCATCTAGGGATGCGCGAATTAGCAAAACTTGAGCTCACAAAAGGTCTCGATTTCCATCAAGACGCTTGTTCCAACTCGAGTTTATATCAGATTGCAAAAAAAAATATCTTTTCACATGAAAATCCATGCCTCTTTTTGTGCATATTTCTCCAAATGTACGCATCAGTTGTGCACATTTTTGAAATGTGCACATTCTTTTCCTGTGGATTAAAGCATATTTGTGTGCGTTTTCAGAAGTAGACATTTTTCCATGCGTTTTTTTAAATGCACGATGCATGCTGTTGAAGGCAATTTGGGGGGTTCGCGAATCACGTTGCAAACTCAGAAATGTATGGACTTCGACCGCAGACTGCACCCAAGGCCATATTCTGGAAGGTGCAAATTGTCTACAATCCCAATCAAAAATGAACCAAAATGAATTTCTCATACATGCCTAAGTAAAATCTCTGCAGAAAGGAGGACAGGAAGGTGACTATTGCCTGTGTTCTGTGCTCTGTCAGGCATCTGCCAACAGAGCGTAAGACTGTGGTAACACTCTGATATTGGAACGCTCCCTTGACACTCATGGGATTGTTCTGCCAACTTCTTGGGACAAGGCTTCAGAAATGATTGTGATGAATCTACACACAGGGGAGTTTTGAATATGAACACCCTGCCCACCAACCCCTGTTCAGAATTCCATATGACATTACGAGCCTAGATCCCTCCAAATTCAGGCCCAGCTCTTAATAGGCTCACTAGTCACTACTCCCTGCCTACCCTTTCCCAGGCAAATTTATTCTTGCAGTGCATTGGCAGCAGGGTGGGCTCATTAGACTCAGGTGACACCTTGTTGTAGACCTCATCCTCAACTGGCCTGAGTATGCTCAGGGGCATTATTTCCTGCTGGGGTGCATGGGAGTTGCAATTTCCTATGCCTCCCAATTTAGTTCTTTGAATCAGAAGGCGCAGGAAGCTACAATTCCCATGCACCCTAGCAGGAAAGGACACTCATGAGTATGTTCAAGCCAGGTAAGGATGAGACGTACAAGGCCTCTCCTCTCACCCTGAGGAAGGCCTTGCACTGAGACCTTGCCATTACCACTAGGGAAGTGGAAAGTAAAGGACAAATGGTTCTGGGGTTCGAGGCTCTTGGGGGTAGGATTCATGGCATGGCAGGCAGGGAGAGAAAAGAATAGGCAGAGAGAGAGATTGAGAGAGAGAGAGAGAGAGAGAGAGAGAACTACTTTTCTGATCTTTTAGAAAAAATCCAAACTGCGCTTGCCCGGCACTAGCCTTCACTGACTTTCTAATCCTGACCAGACAACAGGATAAGTGGACTGTCAAGTTCAATGTTAAGTTGGAGCCAGTGCAGGCTGGTGGCTCTGATGTCAGTGGGGAGGTGAATCCACTTTGGGTTTCAGTGAGAAGCAGACAGAACTCTAAAGGAGCTATCCAAGGTACAGAGCTCATTTTTGTGACCAAAACCCAGACCAGATTCACCACCCCACTGATATCGTAGCCACCGGCCTTCAATGGTTGGAGCACCTTTCAGAAAACAAGGCCTGAAATCCACAGGGTTTCCATGCCTCTGAAAACTCAAGCTATCCCCAGGTAGCTTGCCCCACTTGGGTGGACCCCATACTGAGCTGAAGGCATCTTCTCTTGGGTGGCGCTTTCCGTCCTCGATTTTGTCACACACGTTTCTCAAAACTGGACCAAGAAACTGCATTATGGTAATTCTGTAATGTCCCCATTAGGCCTCTGAAATTTTCGCCTTCTGCCATCAGGCTTTGAAAGGAAAACTGCTGGGCTAGGAAACCTGATTTTATTGCAGGCAACAATTTCATTGTCTAGTATGCTGCTTTCATTTTTCATTTCCCCCCCCCCTTCCCTTGCAAAATTAGTTCTTGCACTCACAAACAGCAGGGGATGATGTCAACCTGTTTCTCACTGGGCTAAGGCAAAATGCCCCCCTCCCCAGCTTTTCCACCATTTGATTTTAAACAGGACCCCCATTTGGTCATTGGGGTGCATGTGAGACCAGGCATAAAGCCTTTTCCCACTTCCCATGGTGGAAGTGGCAATCCTCATTGCTGCCACTGGGAACCTTTTGTTGGGAATATTGCAACCTCATTTGCAAATTACAGGAAGGGGGCAGTGTTGCAGTTAGTTTATGGGAATTTGGGCATAGCTAGCCTTAGGATCTCTATAGCCTACAGTATGGCTTACTACGCTCCCCCCTTCCTTCCCCTTCCCCTCCCTCTGACCTTCTCCATTGCTGGGCACACACATATCCTGCTGGTGTTCTAGAACAAAGAAATGGACTGAACAAACTCTCTTGAAATTCTACACTGTACCTGCATTTATATGCAAGAATATTGTGAGTAAAACCCATTTTACTTTTCTTCACTAAAGAACAGTGTGGTCTCTCTTTTATTGTGTGTGCATGTGGGACTAGTAAACACTTATTCTGTTCTGCCCTTTGTTTTTCTCTTCTAACTGCCTTTTTAACAGGAAGCAGCAATGCCAAATAATCCCACAATCATTCACTTCTCCCAGCATTTTTTTCATCCATGATATGCTAGAGTGAGAGCAGCAAACATTGCCATCACTCTAATTTGGCTTCATGGCAAGGCCAATGAGATTTGGCTACAGGATGCCAAGCACATTTTATGACATTGCACAGTTCTGTCCTGAAAGAAACCAAAAGGTGAATTAGCTTGCCTTCTATCAAATTTAAATTATAGTATTTATTCCTAATTATGCACATGTATTTGCATGTGTAAATTAACATATGCAAATTTGTGCAGTTTCCTGTCCTATGGGCCCATGCTCTGGATCTTTTAGGTACCTAGCACTGCCTCGATGACATCTGAAGCCAGATCAAAGTGATGTTTCCTGTCCTTAATCTCGTGTTTTCCGGGTAAACACATAGTGGAAGAAAGGCAGCCAGCAACATGCAACCCTGTTTGCAGGATGGAGAGGACCCTGTTGTACCTGCCTGCCATGTAGCTGTTAAAGATGAGGAGCTGGTCAGAAAAAAGAGGTGGCAACCCTAATTCAGCATGGCTGAATACACAATCCCTGAATATACAAAGGGATTCAAACCCAAACTTTTAAGAGCTAAACACTCAAAGCCTTTGGTCAGGATGGTTGAATCTGACACTTTCACTTTCTCCCACATTCAATTTTTTAAAATCTCTAGATCTTTCTCCCCCAACTATGAAGAAATTGGCAAATTTTGGTAAGTTATTACCATCCCCACCCCCAACCTGAATGAAATTCTCACCCATTCCAAGGCTTTAGTTTTGCTAAGAAGTTACAATTTCCCCCAGAATACTGATATTCTGATATTGAGACTATCAAAATAGATGGCTATAAAATAGCTCTTCAAATTATATTCACCTTGGCTGGTTATTTTGCTCTCTCTTTTTTATATATTTCCTTCCACCTCCTTCAGATCGGCTGAGTAAGCTCTGAAATAACTCATTTTCACACCCAGCTCCTTCAGAGAGCAGGTTTTTAACTCAGGTTCCCCTCTGAGTTGTAGCTAAAGGGCTGTAACCTTCTGTGCTTAACTAACGTTCCTGTTAAGTATGGTGAATGTGATACTATGTGTGACAGAATATTCCTGGCAGGAGAAATTGCATGTTGATATTTCCTGCAAAATCCATGCCAGTGTTGGCTTTCCCACATGACTTTCACATGTGATCTTCCATGGGTTTCTCCCACACAGAGAACCAATCCTGAAAGGCCAATGCACCTGTTCCAAGACACCTCCCCTAGTACAGAACGTCACAGATGCAAAGACAAACGATATTTTGTTCTCCCCGTTTCTTCAAGCAGTGGGAAGTTTGGGGGGCAGCCCTTAGCAGGTTTGGCTTCCTTTTGGAGGAGTGTTCACTGGAGACCATTTTCCGTAGCATTTGATTAAGAAAATAAAGACTCCCCCAAATGTGGGAAGAGAAAGTAATTAGCGTTCTGACAGAGCTTGCACTAAATAGACTTAAACTAAAAGCACATTCTGTGGATTAGCTGGATCTCACTTTACATTCTGAGCTGTAGAAACTTGCAGAGAAATGACGTTCAGTTCATAACACATCTGAGCATTAGGATCTGAGCAAATTTCTATGCCACCTCAGGTAATTATGGACTTCAACAACATCACTAAGCAGAACCACTGCAATATAGTGGCCCCAATCCCCAACCCTGAGAAGCAGCACAGGAGGATGCAATAGTTGACTATCTGAAGTATGGTGGCAACCTAATTTCTCTTGATCATGTGTAAATGGGATTCATATAGTGACATACACATGCAAAAGAAAGAGAATACATGATGGGGGTTAGAGAGTTTGCTGAAGGCAAATCAACATAATAGGTTAGGTTCCAGTTAGAGACGTCTTGAGAATGAGAGAACTCTTGAGATCTATGAGAGAGCAGAGAAATACATTTCTGAAGATAAATCTGTTGCAAGAAATTGTATGTACCAACTTTAGAAGTGTTTTCACACAAAGTATGCAAGGGAGCCAAAGGATGCACTAAGCAAAGATGCTGCATGGCTCTGTAAACACCATATCAGCTATAAACGGTGGATGTTATATCAGATCACGCTAGATTTTTGATGTTATTGGTTGTAGCAATGCTGTATTCCCCTTTGCTTCTTTTAAGAGCGAGATCCAAGTTTTACGGACTGAATCAATTCTGGCCTCTTGCATCTTACTCATATATATTTCAGGAGCAAAGAGCTTTGGGTAACCTGCCAGAAGTATTCGTAAATATTAACTCTGAACAGCTAGGACAGGTTGCAGATACATCCGAACTGCCTTGCCCAAATGCCACCTCTGGTATAGATGCAGTTCTAGAATAAAAACAAGCACTTTGCCACTGCTTCTGTGCCATACTTCCTACATCCACCAGAGCTGGCTGGCACTCAAATGTGCATGGTGGGAGAGCGGCCATGTGCGTTATGTAACACATTCTAGGCTGACACTTGCAGGATTTAAAAGGGGGCAGAGAACAAATCACAGAAATGGGGCAGACACATGATCGGGAGTTGCCATGGAGTGCTTGGCTCCATCATCTGCATGAAGGGGATGGGAGCACATGATTAGCAATGATGGCTGTGTGAAACCTCCATGTTCAGAGGCAGTTGAGTACTGAGGATCAAAACAAGCAAAGGCCATCGCTTTCATGTCCTACTCAGCATGTGATGAGTTTTAATTCATCCTGGATTTGTTTTATGGTTTGGCTGATTGTGCAAAGTTGTTTCTAGATGTATGTTTGTGTATACTGTCTATGCGTGTTTTTTATGCTTTTAAATTTTGCATATTATATGTTTGATGTTTGTAATCTTTGTAAACTGCCCAGAGAGGTTTGGCTATGGGACAGTATAGAAATGTAATTGATGATGATGAGTGCTTCCCAGAGGCATCTGACTGGCCCATGCTGGAAACAGGATACTATGTTGAATGAACCTTTGGTCTGATCCAGAAGGGCTCTTCTGTTCTTACATCCTCCTCCACCATGCAAAGAGGTGGTCTTTCCCATCTCTTGCTGCCTGAGACCCAACTGAAGATGCCAGGGAGTGGAGTCGAGCTCTTCTTCAGCCAAAGCATCAGCTCTGCCACTGAGCTGTGGCCAATCTCCTTACAATTAAGGGGCAATGCCCCTTTCCTCCAAAGCCATGGTTGTGGAACCCATTTGGTTTCCCTCCAGCATGTTAAACCCAATGACATGTTTTAGCATTACTCAGGGTCGATTCATACCTTACTGGTATACTGTGGTTGCTGCATCCCCATGGCTGGGTCCTAACCTGCATCACCTGCATTGGGTGAATGGTTACCATGTTATTCTTTGTGCTCCATTTAGAAATCTAGAAATTTTTAGAATTTTTTTTTACAAATTTAGAATTTTTTAGAAATTTCAGAGAGGTAGCTATGTTAGTCTGTTGCAATAAGAGTCTTTAGGCAAGTTCCTAAATGTAACTATTTATAAACTTCTGTGGCATAAGATTCTGTGCTTATGCACAGAAGCTTGCGTGGGAAATTCCAATGTGAAATTGCTGAACTAGAATTGATCACCAAGTTTGATTCTATTTGTTTGGGGTTAATCAAGACCAGGGATTTCTTTCCCACTATGAAGGTTTGAGGCCTACAGAGGCGAAAGGGAAAAAAAAGTCAGCTTTGAAGCCTGGAGGTTTTTGTTGGGCAGGTGTCCCTGAGAGCAGTAGTTTCATTTCCCCAGTTAAGTTTCAGTATCATTTTCCCAGTTAAGTTTCATTTCTTCAGGTTTGGAACAGTACTTTTGGTTTTGAGGGAGAAGTGTATAAAAAGAGAGTGAGAGAGCCAGTAAGAGCAGAGTCAGCCAAGGCCTGAAATGAGAACAGAGTCTGAAGAGTGAGCAGGAAGAAGCAGCCTAGAAAAGTCTAAGGACAGCTAGGGTAAAGGAACTTGCATTTTGCAAATTTTCTTTTATTTTAAGGCCTCCTATAGTTGTAATTGCTTGTTTTAAACGTACCAGTAAACTGTTGTGATTAAACTCTGTGTCTATAGTGTCAGTCACCCCATGTCTACAGCCTAAACCCCATGTTACTGGCAAGAGGAAGTTTAAAAGAAGGAAAGTGGGATTCTTAAGGAGGGAAGAGATCTTTAAGGACTTGCTCAGGGGGTTCAGGTCATAAGGGGAACCCTGACACCCACTACAGCTATTAAATTGACATGGCAAAGCTAGGAAGATGAAGTTATCCTAGGGATGTAGGAGAATTTCATTTCAGTTCACAAATCACTCAAAAATGCCCTGTTCACAACCCTGAACATGACTGAGAATGGGAACACACATTCTTCAAAAATGTTCATAAATTCCTGAACTTGCATTCACATTTTTTTAAATGTGCACTTTTTAAAATGCACACTTTTAAAAATGTATTTTTTTTAAAAAAGCACTTCTAAAAATTGACAGTTTAAAATATTCACATACACATTTCCCACTCAAAATGGGCACTTTTCCTGTTTGAATGAACTGAAAAAACAGATTGCAAATGAGAATAGGAGTGAACTGAACCAAGCTTTGAAGTGTCGTTTGGAGAATTTTGTCAAGGTTGGGCATCCCTGGTTCTCCCATCCCTATCTTATCCTCAATTACTGCTGTTGTGAATGAGTTGCTGTGCTTATCTTGTATACTTATAAACTTTGCATAGAAATGTCACAGGCGGTATCATTTTCCTTTCATGGGGTTTGATGTCACTGTTTATGATTCTTCCACCTGCCCCCTTATCCATGTATATATGTACCTGTCATCTAAGGATAACACTTTATGCGTCTGATGGAGTAGACTCTAGTCCAGGAAAGGTTACACTATAGTAAATCTGTTAGTCTTCAAGCTGTTTTTGAGAAATGTATGGACCATATAACTTCTTGACACTGCCTTGTGTATGTCAGATAGGAAGGCACTTTAAAATAAAAATGTATTTGTAAAGATAGGTCTGTGTGACACAAGGGTCATTTTTGCAGATTTAGATGAGCTCTGTAGAGGAGGAAATGTATCAGTTTGGAATGAATACTCTGGTTTTGATGTACAGTTCTAAAAAAAAAGTAGCGGCAATTCAGGGAAAGTGGCCAAGAGAAGATAAACTGTGCAGATGGCTGGATGAAAATGATAATACCTTGGTGGCATTACTGTTGCTGTGCTGTTGGCATTAGTGGAATGCTGACTGGACAATAAATGTCTCAGTCAGCATAGCAGCATTAATCTATACCAATTCCAACCCCCCCTTTGGTAGACAATCTGCTCTCCCATCGATAAAATAAATGCTTTCCATTCCCAGTGTAAAGTGCTATCTTTCAATGAATCCGCAGTATAAAGACTAGATTGCAGATGTGTTACGTCTTAGAGGCTATTGGCATGGTCCTGCTGCTTGGCATACTGAGAGAAATGCATGACAGTCATAGAATCATAGAATCATAGAATAGTAGGGTTGGAAGGTACCCATAAGACCATCAAGTCCAACCCCCTGCTCAATGCAGAAATCCATGTCAGAGCATCCCTGACAGATGGCTGTCCAGCCTCATCTTGAATGCCTCCAGTGTGGCAGAGCCCACCTCCTTCCCAGGTAATGGGTTCCACTGCCGTATTGCTCCAACAGTCAGGACGTCTGTTTCCTGATGTTCAGCCAGAATTTGGCTTCCTGTCACTTGAGATCATTATTCCGTGTCCTGCATTCTGGGATGATCGAGAAGAGATCCTGGCCTTCCTCTCTGTGACAGCCTTTCAAGTCCTTGAAGAGCGCTATCCTAGCTCCCTTCATTCTTCTCTTCTCCAGGCTAAACAGCCCAGTTCTTTCAGTCTCTCTTCATAGGACTTTGTTTCCAGTCCCCTGATCATCTTTGTTGCCCTCCTCTGAACCCTCTCCAGTTTGTCTGCATCCTTCTTAAACTGTGGTGCCCAGAACTGGACACAGTACTCCAGATGAGGCCTAACCAGTGCTGAGTAGAGGGCTTCCCGGGATTTGGAAGCTATGCTTCTATTTAAAAAGGTACAAGGTAAAGGTGTCCCCAACCAGTCGTGTCCGACTCTAGGGTGCGGTGCTCATCCCCGTTTCTAAGCCGAAGAGCCAGCGCTGTCCGAAGACGCTTCCGTGGTCATGTGGCCGGCATGACCGAACACCGAGGTGCATGGAACGCTGTTACCTTTCCTGTCGAGGCGGTACCTATTTATCTACTTGCAATTTCTTGCTTTCGAACTGCTACGTTGGCAGAAGCTGGGACTGAAGACGGGAGCTCACTTAGTCACGCAGCACTCGGGTCTCGAACTGCTGACCTGCCGACCTTCCAGTCTGCAGTTCAGCGTCTTAACCACTAAGCCACCGCGGCCCCATATGCTTCTATTAATGCAGCCCAAAATGGCATTTGCCTTTTTTGCAGCCACATCACATTGTTGGCTCATATTCAGCTTGTGATCTACAACAATTCCAAGGTCTGCCCCATAGGCTTGTGTGGGCATGTGTACTAGGTACATTGCAGTGCCCCTAGCCATTCAGAGCCAGGGCTGGCTCTACATTTGAGGCGGCCCTGGGTGAAGTGTTCTTGAGTGGTCTAGCCACCCTTTTGATTTCCTGCAATGGCCCAGAGTGATGCTAGGTTGGGGACATAGTGGGAAAATAAAAAAGGTGGCTAGATCCAGACACCCAGTGCCAGCATCTTATACCCAATGCTGTAACCTAGTGTTACTCAAGTTTGAGTCATATCTTATTGGTTGGTACACTGCAGTTGCTGCTTCCACATGGCTGTGTCCTATGCTGCCTCATGATTTGCAGTGCATGTGGGGCCCTGGAGAGGAGGGGGCCACCAGATACAACTCCCTTATGCCCTCATTAGAAATGAGCCAAGTTCCTCCCCCACCTAAAGCAATTTACACTTGCCCCACCCTCCCAGCACAAAGGCACAAGTACTGTGTTGTCAGGCACAGTTAGAGGCTGCTCTGAGTCAGGCCTATTCCTCTGCCAAGATTATTGCAGTCCAGGAGTAGAGTACCCAACTGGCAAAGCAGGAGAATGTGACAAATGAGCTGGCTCTCACATAGGGCCACAGCCTAATGCCACAGGTTAAGAGCTGCAGGACAAGAGCCCTTTGGCTCTTACCCTTCAGCCTGAGCCAAACATTCATGCCTCTAGTAAAGGTGTCTACCTTAAAATACCTGAAGGTAGGAGAATTGAGCAAACTCAGTCTGGGGCTCCAAGTGACAAGAATGCCATTCCTTGAAAGGTTTTAAATGTTCAAACCAGCAGCTTGAATTGAGCCCAGAAAGAAAATGGTAGCAGTGTAGATTTCACAAAACTGGTGACATAATAGCCCTATTCAGTTATTATAAAACCTGAATTTTATACACCTGAGGAGAAACAATGCCCTAGCCCCGCTCCCATCTCAGTGTTTCCATCGTCCTGTACTCGTGGGGAGTAGGGGTGTACGAAATCCCGCTTACCTGGCTCTGCCAGGTTCCGCTGGTGGGGGGAGGCGCTCCGTCTCATCCCGGGGAGGATCCGCGGGGGGGCGGGGGGGCAGACCATTCCACTACAGAGTTCGGGGGCCCGAATGCACTGGCATTCGGCCTCACCGAGATCCATGGCGGAATTCTCTGACATCCCTAGTGGAGAGTGACAATCTGAGGAGGAGTGCCTCCTATATCCATGAAGATTCTCCACGCAATTTTGAACTCTGATTTTCCAGTGTTTTATAACACACTGAATAAGGCCAATATTAATAGCATTAAAAGGTTTTTAAACTGCCTTTCATCCAAATATGTCTACAAATCCCCCAACCCCAAATGGTCATATATTTCTAAAATGCAATAAACACAAAACAGTATACAGTGATAAAACCATTTAAAAGGCAGTAAAATATAAAAGGACAAGCAAACCAGCTAAAATGCCTGTGTTTGGGTTTTAATCCATTCTCAAAAAGATAGTAAAGTCAGTACCAGTCACACTTCTATGGGGAGGGTTTTCCACAAATGAGGCACCAAAACAGAAAAGGCTCTCTCCCTTGTTAACAGATGTGTGGGAGGTACTTGGGGGGTCTTTGGTTTTAATTGCAAATTTTTATTTTGTCACTGTTTTTGTTCTTGTTTTATCATTATTTCATTTTGTCTCACAGTTTTAAACTTTGTTGTATGCTGCCTTGGAAGGCATTAAAAGACATGTGAATAAACAACAGGGTCTCCTGTGCTAATTTCATCACATCTCGTTCACCTTTAAATCACATCCAGCTTTATAACTTTGATGAGGCTACTTCCATATTAGCTTAAGTGCAGGGAGACAACCTTTTCTCCTTCCTCTCTTTTCAATATCATAAAGACAGTGCTTGAATTACAGGGGGTAGAGAAGCCTGGTCCCCTTACCTTTTGTCATAGTCTCCTTAACTACTTTTTTTGAAGGCTACGGGAAGTGTGATTTGTCTAAAACAGGGGGAGTTAGATTCTTGTGGATTTCATTAAGAATTCCCTTACTTTTTCCCATCTTAATGCATGCAGTGAATGAGGGACACCTGATCTGGAATGCATTGGTTGTGTTTTTTTTATTATTGAAGAAATTTAATAGTGGTACACCAATATTTATGAACTTGAGCACACTCCGGGAGAGAGCGGAGGACAGGAAGGCCTGGCGTGCTATGGTCCACGGGGTCACAAAGAGTCGGACACGACTGAACGACTGAACAACAACAACACCAATATTTGGGAGGAAGGATCCTTTTCTGAATTTAGCCTAACTGCCCTGCTGCATCTAGATCTTCAGCAAAAACCATTTCACCTTTAGCCATCATTTCAAATACCCCCAGATCAAAAGATTATGAAAACTCTGTGGTCCTAGGTGTGTCTGTCCTTTTTGGTCCTAAGCGTGTCTGGACTCTTTGATCCTAGGTGTGCTTTGGTACTTAAGAATGAGTATTTTTAAAAAAAATGGAGAACCTTCTCTTATATCTAAAAATAATTCTTGAAATGTCTTTATAAAGAATTAAACCTGCCCAAAATGATTAGCTCCCCAGATTGCTCTGAAGAAAGAGATTTCTGGCAAAAGCCTTCTTTGTTGAATAAATCTAACAGTCGCTTTTCATCAGAGCCAGGTGTCTCTCACATTTTCTTTCATTTAGACCTTTTTGCAAAAAAGACAAAGCCTCTTTCATATGTTAATATGCCCCTTTTATCAACTATTTAATTGTATTCTCATCAGCTTGATGCTGATTATGTACTGAGCCATTGCTGCTTGGATGCTTATTTGTGGGGGGGGGGGATAGATTTAGGTACCATAGCATGTCTTAAGATATCTTAGGGCTGAGCTGAAAGGCTGCAATATTTGGCAAATATGACACAAAAGATTTTAAGTTCCCCAACTTTACCACCCTGTTCCAGACTGTGAAGAGGGGCACCCCTTTGGGGTGACTTTGGGGGTGCAAACAAGGGGTAAAATATTCAACTTACTGAAAACTGCACAATTTTTCTCAATTTCATATCAACAAATTGCCAATGTGAGAGTAGGAAGAATTGCCATCACAGTTTCTGAAGCCCTTGTGTAGCCAGATTGCACTGGCTTCCTTGCATCATCATGAAGCCAAATCAGAATGCTTGCTGGCCCCACTCTGGCACATAAAGGATATGAAACTGAGAAGAAAATGGCTCCCAGCAGCAGGGAGTGCTTCCAGCACCGTGAACAGCATGGTGGAAAAGATAAGAAGGAGCTTAGAAGAGGTTCTCCTGAGTAACTTCAGCTCAGGTCTAGTTATTGAAAAGGTCTCCACCAATAAAAGTTTGGTAAGAAACCAGAAATCTGAATCATCAACACTCACTTTATATGTTGCAACATAACTACATTTTGTAAATGTGAGTGAGTCAGCAGAAGTGGTCTGCGACTGTGTTAGAATTTGATTTCTCGTATGTTCCAGACCCGTAGGGTTTTTTAATAATGGGAAGAAGATGAGGTCTTGAAATTTCTCATTTAATGAGAAATGTATTACCCTTCCCACCCCAGTGGGTGTTAGAATTTTGTTTAGATCATTTGAATGGCCTCATCTTAGGCTTTCAAAATTAACTCATCTTGATATTGGAAAATCCTGAACTGGAGAAGCTCTTTAGAACTGGCTGAAACTTCTTTCCCCCAGAAGAAACAAGGAAGAAAGCAGATTCAGAGTCTTCCATACATGTGCCACAGAAACAAAACCTGCTTCCAATCCTGGCTAACGGATGACAGTAGCTGTCTGACCCGTGTGTTTTCAAACAACTCCTTGCCACATTCACACTTTTACATTTTAGGTTTATGGTGGCAAAAATGAAATGTCTGAATTGGCTCAGAGTAGCCTTCCCCAACCTGGTTGCCCTCCAGATGCTTTGGACTTAATCAGCCCCAGCCAGCATTGCAAATGGTCAAGGATTATGGGAGTTGTAGTCCCAAATTTCAGGAAGGCCACACCCAAAGTATATTTATTATTGATTGATTGATTTACTGCCATCTTTTTAATCCCGCTTTCCAGACAATTATTGTCTCCCAAAGCAACTTACATAAATAAAAAAGAGAGAGTGAGAGACAAGCCCTGCCATCAGGCTTACAAATTAAAATGACAAAACACACAAGACAAAGGGAAAAGGAGGGAGATCCATTTTTCAAGGCCAGAACAAGGTGGTGAGCTCTAAGTGGGCATTTAAATGCATTTCAAGACAGGCTGACCTTCTTTCGCTGGTGTTCTTGCTTGAAGGAGGTTCTTCTTCCTTTGGCCAGTGGATGGGACCAGCGTGTTCTGTCTCTGCCCTGTAGTCCCAGGGGCAACTGTCATTTGGAGCCTGGTGCTCTTTCGGACAGGGAGGGGAAAGCAAGCGAGCTCCCTGCAACTTCTCCTGTGATTGATTGATGGGCTAGGGTGGTCTCCTCCTTAGCTTGATGTTATTCCTAGGAAGCAGAAGATGCAGCCTCCCAGAGACCCCATCAGCCAGGTCGCCTGGCTGATGGCAGAAGCTGGGGTGTGCTTCCCTTCTGCTCTCCAGTCCCAGCAGGTCGGAGAACAGCTGGCCCAGGGTTTTGATAACATCACAATTTTTCTTGGACTTATCCTGCACAAGGATTCCCTGATATTAACATAAGAACATAAGGAGACCCCTGCTGGATCAGACCAAGGATCCATCCAGTCCAGCATTCTGTTCACACAGTGGCCAACCAGCTGTCGACCAGGAACCCACAAGCAGGACATGAGTGCAACAGCCCCCTCTCACCCATGTTCCCCAGCAACTGGTGTACAGAGGCTCACTGCCTCTGGTACTGGAGGCAGCACACAGACATCAGGAGCAGTAGCCACTGATAGCCTTCTCCTCCAGGAATTTGTCTAACCCCCTTTTAAAGCCATTCAAGTTGATAGCCATCACTACATCCTGTGGTAGTGAGTTCCATAGTTTCACTATGCTCTGTGTGAAGAGGTCCTTCCTTTTATCTGTCCTGAATCTCCCACCAATCACCTTCATGGGATGACCCTGGGTTCTAGTATTTTGAGAAAGGGAGAAAAATGTCTCCCTGTCCACATTCTCCACTCTACACATAATTTAGTCCACCTGTATCATGTCTCCCCTAACCCTCCTTTTTTCCAGGCTAAACAATCCCAGCTGTTGTAACCTTCCCTCATAGGGGAGATGCTCCAGCCGCTCGATCGTTTTAGTTAACTTTTTCTGCACTGTAAATCTCATTGTTTCTCCATAAGCATGCTTTTCCATTCTCAAACCATAGCTTTCATGCTAATACAGGGATTCCATAGACATGTGGAAAGCTTAGAGCCCTGCATGCTTCCCCACTATATACTGTGGCATCCATACATCTGTTTGTTTGTTTCTTGTTAACCCCTCTTGTCTTGACTCCCTGAAATCACTTGTTGTTCTATATGCTCCTAACAGGAACTGAGGAAGCTGCCTTATGCAGAGTCAGATCATAGATCCATCTAGCCCAGTATTCTTGACCCTGACTGGCAGCGAAGGCTCTCTGGGGGTTCAGGCAAGAGTTTTTCTGGCCCTGCCTGGAGATACCAGGGATTGATCCTGGGACCTTCTGAATGCAAGGCAGGCGCTCTACCACTGAGCTATGGTGTCTCCCTTAAATGAACCTCAGTGAAGTACAGCTGGGCCCTGTTTATGATGCAGCAGAATAAAGTGATAAAACATTTTCCTCAACTGTTTCATCTCAGGTGGAAGGGGCTGAGTTGCACGGTTGGATGCAGTGGAGGCTGGTGGCTCTGGGTTTGGTGGGGCTGTGCATCCTTTCTGGGTTTCAGTCAAGACCATCCAGAACTCTAAAAAGAGCTGCCCAAGGTGCTGAACCTATTTGGGGGATAGGGCCCGACACCTTCAGTAGTTCCTTTACAGTTCTCCCAGAGTGGATTCACAGCCCCACCAGAATCGGAGCCACCAGCCTCCACTGGTTGAATGCTTCCTGCCACCCCTCAGCCCAACAACCCTCCTTGCATATAGAAAGCTATTGCATCAGGGAACAGAGTTCCACCTAGCGTTCTTCCTGTGATGCCTTTCTTACTCAGAGGAGGGGTGAGAGATGTCACAACAGCCACTTTGCAGGAGGAGATCTCCACTGCAGGACAACCCACCCCTCTCTCCTTTGCTGATAGAGCGGGTTTTGCCCCTGTCTGGGGGCCACACTGAGAAATCAGCTAAACGGCCCCTGGTCTGTCTCAGGCCTACAACGCAATGTCTTTTCTCTGGTGATCATAATCCCCAGATACATGCTGCCCTTTAAAGCAGGGGTGTTGAACGTCCCCCAAGAAACTGTTGGGCACTTTCTCATTCCCCTAGAGCAGGTGGGCCAAATTCAATCTGGAGAAGCTCTGGAGGCCACATTCCAGTGGTGGGTGGGGCCAGAAGCAAAATGGGGTGGGCCAAAGGCAAAAGGGGTGGAGCAAAAAATCCTAAAAATACCAGCATATTGTAGCTTCAAGCTCTTAAAGCTGCCACTAAACCTTCGGAGAGGCATCTCAACCAAAGGAAAGAGCATGCAGGCCACCACCACCCTCAGCCACATACTTACAGTAAGGTAAACACTGAAGCTCTGCACACTAGGGATGGTGCGGGTGCCCCCCCGCCCACCCCCCTGAGGCCGCTTGCTGAGCCCCGGCCCCACTTGCCCCCTGTCTTCACTTGGTGAGAGGCCTACACTCTCCCCGGTGGCCTCATCGAGCTCCATGGTCCCCATTTTTTGAAAAATAAAATGGTGATCACAAAAATTTGCATATTTGCGTATGTGCAAAAATGTGCAATTTTGCGAATGCACATATCTGTGTATGCAAAAATGCATATTTTGCAAATACGCATTTTCACCTGTGCGAACATGCATGCGCAAATCTGCACATTTCTGCAATTGCCATTTTATTTTCCAAAAAATGGCAACCGCGGAGCTCGACAAGGCCGCCAGGGTGAGTGCGGGCTGCTCGGCAAGCACAGGAGGGGCTCGAGCACGTTCTGGGGACCAGCAAGTGGGGGCAAGGGCTGGGTGGGCTCCCGGAGAACCTGGACAGGGGTGGATTTGCACACCCCTACTGTACACTGAGAAATGTCTCTGAAATTCTCACCCCTTCCCACAATTTTCTGGTGCACTTTCTTTTCTCCCCCCGCCAATGAATGGTCGGCAGAATGCTAATTTTTATGCCTTCATTGATGAGTCCACCTCTCAGAAAGGAGAGGGAGAGAGACTGAGATGGAAAGAACATGCTGGAAAGGTTAGCCTATTGTGTGAAAAACCACAGATGCAAGTGGCGTAGCGGACGCCATTTGCGGCCATAAAGCCCTTAGTTTAAACTAAATGCAGCCATTTACAGCTGCATTTAGCTTAATCTAAGAGCTTTATGGCCTCAAATGGTGTAGCGGACTCTATTTGCGTCCGAAGTGAGCCCTCAGCCAGCGATATGGCACAGCAATGGCAGCCATATCGCTGGCGTTATGGAGCCGGCCGGCAGCTCTGCGGAATCACCTCAGAGCGGAGCCGGCCAAAGAGGATTCCAGGGGGAGGACCGGATCACCTCCCCCCACGGGCAGATTCCCCCTGGAGCAGCAGGTAGGGAATCCGCCCATCTCTAGGATGCCCCTGCCCCAGCCCCCGCTGGTGGAAACACTAGCCTGTTCCTTTCCTTCCTCCTGCTTCGCAAGCTGAAATTTCATTTAATTCCTTCCCTGGAGGCCAAGAGAGAGAGACAGAGAGAGGCTAAAACCGAGAAACCTCAGCTCAAATCCTTAGACCCAAGAACTCCAGTAGGGTCTTTGCCAACTTTTATGGTTAATCTCTGAATGCGCGTGAGCAGAAAACTGTCTCAAATGCTTAGCTTATAACAATGTAGAGGACCCAAAGGAGGGGAGAATGTTGACTCCAGATAGGAGCTGCTATTTGAAGCCAGGGCTCATTAAATGTCTCCTGGGTGTTCCTTCTCCTCTGTGCTGGAGATTTAGCTGCTTGGCAGAAAACCCTTTTAATTGCCCAGCATGTGGAATGCTGAAAGTCTTAGCAAATATGGGCAAAAGCCTTTAAGAGCCGCTTCCAGACACCATCTTAGTACTTCTTGCCAACAAAATAGACCCCTGCGTTTTAATGGCTGTATTTTCTCCCATTTTCTCGTGTACGGGGTGGGGGGAGGTATGATCCTACATTTTCATGACATGGAAAGGTCTAAAGAGAGAATGACATGTCCTGGGTTTGTTCTTTGTTACTTACTTTCTCAGTCTGGAAAGACCATGAATCTCTTTTTGGGAAATCTTGGAAACATTTCCACTCAGGCATTTAGTGCTGCAGGCTGAACTGGCACAAGTGCTTATTTTAATGGCCAGTGCATGGCGATCTTGCATTCAGATCTTTACTACTTGCTGACAAAATGTGAGTATGTGATGGGCTCAGTGTGCATTAGCCAACTGTGTCATTCTGTTAGCGCAAATGATGGTGCACCAGCGGAAACTAGGTTCCGAATGATGAGCAAGAGGAGTGTCCAATTAAAGTTATACGTTTGCGCAAGCGGTTGTGCATTACACTTGTGCAACCCTGGTGCAATCGGTCACGCATAACTCTTGGGCAGCCCATTATGCCACTGCTTGCACAACCAGTTGCGCAAGCTTAACGGGCAAGCACTTGCACAATAGAAAGATTCAGCAGAGCTCCACTAGCAGTATTTGAGTTTGCGAAATGACACCGTTCGATACTGCCCAGTGTACACACTCTCTGCAGTGCCCTTCTGTGAAGGGATGCAGGCAACATAGGGTCCCTGAACACAGTGCTTCATTGTGGAACCATTACTTTTATGGGATGTTCTCCAGGACACAAATTGGTGAGGGCTAAAGCTGCTCCCCAATGCCCCCAGTCACACAAACCATAGAGAATCATTCCTCCATCTGTTGCCATAGCCCAGGGAGGGCAACCTCCAGCCTACCCGCTTAAGCCCAATGCAGCCCATGGAGGGTTGAGCATTATAGAGAATGTGCAGCTCAAATTTTAGGGGTGCCGGGTGTGAAGAGAGTGAAGGGGGGCCAATGCCCCTTTGCAAAATTTGGCATGCAAAACGGCATGGGAGGCAAACCTCATCACCAAAGCCCAGAGTGCCCCCGTTAGCCACCATTTTCTTTCCCAAGAGCCCCTGGGAATGATTCACCGCTCCCAGAGACTTGTGAGAAAGAAATATTGCAGTCACCAGAAGGAGCTCCAGGGGGTGACAGCAAGCTCTGCTCCCTTACCCAGCCCACCAATCCATTTCCCTGAAAATTGGCCAAAATCACCACCTAGAGTAATTCTTCAGAAACAAGAGTTGAAATCTAAAGCGATAAATCAAAAATGGGGAGGGCAGAAGGGGCAGCACATTCAGTTCCTCTGAAAATAAGGTATTTTATGAGCATGCATTTAGGAATAATTTTACAAAATCATTTGAGGCCCATAATTGTTTATTAACATTGACTTTTAATATTTTCGTACGTAATCTGCTCAGAGATTTCATTATATTAACTGTATATAAGTATTATTAATAAATAAATATGTAAGTAAATAAGAATGATCATAATGTATAAACTCAGAAAAGCGCACTGCTTCTACAGTGTACATTGATGTCAGGGATGAGTCCAAGCCCCTTGAGATGTCTGACAGCTGTGATTCTGAATCAGAGTTGGAACAGCTAGATCAGAGCCTGGGGGAGGGACCTTTCCTAGAGCTCCAAGTTGCTGGGAGAGATTCCTCTGAAGGCCTTCACAAACAGATGGCCCAGGCTGAGTCACTGCCCCCTCCCTCCTCCGTGAAAATGTAAGTTTCTGAGGAGTAGGAGGAGGAAGAGGGGCATGACATGAGAGATGCTAGGGCATGTCATAAAGCAAAGTGGGAAAAGTTAGGGGCAGGGCTCAGACGCTCCACCAGGCTAGCCGCTCTTGGAAGCCAACGTGGAGGAAGCCACCTAAGGGAGGGGCATCACTGCGAAGCAAGTTTGGCCATGAGGTTCATGGGTAAACTGTTGGCAAGTTCACTACCCTCCAGTTCATCTTCCCTGACTAGAGATTGCAGATTGGTTGTTTAGGGCCTGAGGCAGTCTGAGAGCTTCCTTGAATCTGCATTTGTAGAGAGGCTAGTCTCTAGCAAAACAAAGTTGTATTAGCCTGCAGCTTTGTCTCTTTGTGGTGTTGATTGCGAAGGGGAAGGACCGTCCAACATCTGACAATTAAGAGCAGAGAGGGACAGCTCTTTGCCAGGTTGGCATGTTCAGAGGTGCTCGCACGTACAAATGATGGGCGGGGGGGGTATTTTTAATGAAAAACACCTTCGAGAGAAGCAGGGCTAGCATCGGCACCTGGCATCATGGCACAGCTGCTGGACCCCAAAGCCCTGGCAGGTTCTACCATTAATGCCTTAGCATTAATGCCTGCTCTGGGTACCCCCTTTTAAAAAAAAAATGGACTGGCGCTCCCAGCCAGTGGAGGTTGATGGCTCCAATTTCAGTGGGGCTATGAATCCATTCTGGGTTTTGGTCAGAACCAGGCAGAACTCTCAAGTTGCTATCCAACATGCTAAAGCTATTTTGAGGATGGGATTCAGCACCTTGGATAGCTCCTATAGAATTCTGGCTAGTTCTAACTAAAACGCAGAATGGATTCAACCCCACCGAAATCAGAGCCACCAGCCTCCACTGCTCCCAGCAGCACCGTGTCTCAAGGTCTAGCTGCTATTTTAATTTTTCCACAATGCCCACAGCATAGCTTCATTCTGGGCATTGTGGGAAAGGAAAATGGCGGTCCCCAGCCACTCAGCACTGCTGCTGCCCATTACAACTACCAGGCAAGCCTGCCCGGGCCCATCAAGAGAGGAATGGATCCATAAGGGGCACTTTGCCTGGGGCTCCCTCAAATTTGGGTCTGGCCCTGAGGAGTGGGGAACTATAGCAGTAGGGAGGGGGTGCTTTACCCTTCTCCCCTCTGCTTTTTCTCCACTCCAAACCATGTCCCTCCTGCAACTATTTAGTGTTTTTTATGTATTTATTTATTTGCAGTATTTTTATCCTGCTCTTCAGCCCAAAACGACTCCCAGAGTGGCTTACAAAGATTTTTACTAAGACAGCCCCTGCCCTCAGGCTTGCAGTCTAAAAACCATGGCATAAGAGGAAAAGAGACCGGGAGAGAGGAGGAAAAAAGCAAAGTTCAGGCACCCATTCTTAGAGCATCTCTACACTAGCCTGAAGTCCCACATCAGGATGGGGCTTTCTGCTTCCATTTTAAATGCAGGATCGCAATGGACTCCCTTTACAAATGTTTCCTTTCCCCCCTCCCCCTTCCCCCTCCTTCTCCCCCTCATCTGAGTCTTCCATGTGTTTCACTGATCTTGCTCCTCTTCTTGCGGGTTTTCCTCTTTTCACGGAGGGAACTCAACCGGAACGCAAGCGGGGTAATTTGATAGCTCATTATCTCCGTTCTATTTAAAAACAGAATAAAGTTCATTTAGTGCAGGAGACGTCCTGGAGGTTCACAGCGTCATCTAAAAAGCCCACAAACTTCCCTGAGTGAGCAATCCCAATAGCAGGATAAAAGCTCCATGTGAAGAAGCCCTTTGTCTAGGGGTGGACGAAAGTCCCTTACCTGTCCTCGAAGGACGTTCGCGGTGGGGGGGAGGCGCTTCGCTGCTCCCCCCGCAAAGTTCAGGCCTTTTTTCAAACCACTTTGGCACCATTCATTCCCTTGGCGGCTGCAGCTGAACCACCACTTTATCTTTTTCTTGGCTGTTACTGCTTCTTCCTCGGATTAGTCACACAGGTGTTCCCACCAATCAGGAATCATAGAATGGATGGACTGACAGCATAAATCCTAGGGAGTCCAATCTATGTGACGGTGTTATAAAAAAATAAGTGATGGCAGCTCTGTGGTTATGACACTAAGGGCCAGTGAGGGCAGTTGAAAGTGAGGGCAATGTCAATGAAGATGCAAACATTTTCACATGGAGTACAGAAAAATTCACCAGGAAGGACAGGTGTGTTTCAGCATTGTATTGTGATTAGGGAAGGGCAGATTACTTACCCCATTCCAGGTGGGGGATCCGCTGGGGGGGGGAGGTGATCCATCCCTCCCCCCGGAATCCTCCCCAGCCAGCTCTGCTCCTTGGCGAGTCCACGCAGCCGCCAGCCGGACTTCCATCTGCTTCCGGGCTGTGGCCTCAAATGGTGTCTGGCGTAGCGGCCGCTATTTGCGTCCCTGTGTTAGCCATGATAGGCTACGTATATATTTACGTAACCTATCATGGCAAAGAGCAGGGACGCAAATGGTGGCCGCTATGCCATTTGCATCCCTGCTCTTTTCGTGATAGGCTACATAAATATATACGTAGCCTATCACAGCTAACGCAGGGATGCAAATAGTGTAGCAGCCGCCATTTGCGTCCCTGCGTTAGCCGTGATAGGCTATGTATATATTTAAATAGCCTATCACGGCAAAAGGTAGGGACGCAAATGGCGTAGCAGACGCTATTTGTGTCCCTGCTCTTTGCCATGATAGGCTACGTAAATAGTTACGTAGCCTATCACGGCTAAAGTAGGGAGGCAAATGGCGGCCACAGACCGGGGCAGTGGACGGACCGGACGAGCCGACGCCAGGTAGGTCCGTCCTGGGAAAATTTTGTGTGGGGGGGAGTGCTCCGTTCTACCACAGACTCCGGGAGGGAGGATTCTAAAGAATCCGGCCTCATTGGAGTCCGTGGCAGAATTCTCTAACATCCCTAATTGTGATGACCTAGGGTTATAAACAATAAAACTGAGCTGAACAGCGTTAGCATTGACAAAAATGAAAACAAAGAAACAAAGCCTAGTAAACTTTACCTCTCTTTTCTCTTCTGAACCAACTTAGGCTTCCATCCTATGCATGTTTAGACAGAAAGAAGCCCTACAACTCCCAGCATTCCTCAGCCAGCCATGCTCGCTCAGGAATGCTGGGAGTTGTAGGACTTTTTTCTGTCTAAACAGTCATAGGATTGCCCTCTTCTATGCTCAAATTTACTTCTATTTACCAACAAGATATAGCATCGCTCCCTGTCTGTTTTTTCTGCAGTCTTAGTGGTAGCAGGTAATGTCCTAACCATGTTTTTTTCTAGCCTTGAACTAGGTACAATAGCCTTCCCCAACCTGGTGACCTCCAGATGTGTTGGACCAAAGTTTCCGTTATCCCCACCCATCATGATGGTATTGTGGAAGTTGTAGTCCAACACATATACAGGGCACTAGACAGGGAAAACTGAGATAGAGCAAGATGCAAAAGACATCCTCCTCAATTTTCTATTCTAAAATGGCTTAATTGATCAATGGTTATTATACACAGCCTCCAGCATAAATGTATTTCTAAAAATAAAAAAAAACTAAGCAGGAAATAACTATTCAGGGCAAAATTAATCAGCGCAGACCTCATTAAATCTCCCTAGGACAGGCTGACAAATCTGTTAATAAGACCCAGGCATGAAACATTTTTGGTGATTGTCATCTTAATGGCCTGCTCTTTGCAAAACAAGTTAACAATATAAGACACCCACTAACAGGGATTCAGAGAAATTATCATGAAAACACACACGAGTCACCATATATTTCAACTATTAAAGCTGATTCCTGTAATGCAGAGTATCGCTCAAAAGTTCGGCCATATTTGTTAAGACTGGAAACATCTAGGATAACCTGTACTGACTGTTTCAATAAGATCTTTGGTCGTTGAACACACCATTCAACAACCAAATGCTTTACAACATTAATATTTCAAAACACATATGGTTGGATCCAGACATGGTCATGCTTCAAGTAAATTACAATGGGACTTCGCTACATATGGTTATGCCTGGATCTGACCCACTAGTTGTTTTGTATCAAAATTAGAAATCAGTTCCATCCAGGAGAGGAAGTTGAGAACTTAGCTCTTAATAGTCAAGGCTTGAATCCCTGTGTATTCAACCATGCATGTGGTATTGAATTAAGGTTGCCACCTCTTTTTTTCCAACAGGCTCATCATCTTTACCAGCTACATGGCAGGCAGGTATTTCATTTGGTTCATTTTTTTGATAACTTTCTGAAATTCACAAAGTTCTTCATACCGGACAGAAAGAACTCGAGATTTTAAAAATGTTGAACGTGGGATAAAAGTGAAACTAAGGGATTCAATCATCTGAAGTTCTCTTCTGCTACTGTTCCAGGACTCTTCTCCTGTCTCCTTCCTTCCGATTTAAAATGTAGACTTCCTAAAATCACAAAATTGGTACATAGCTTGCCACAGCATTCACTTCCTTCTGTCTGTTCTCATCTTACCCTCCTTTCACTGTCTAGCAGCAGAGGCTGGTTGCTCCTATGTCAGTGGGGTGGTGAATCCACTCTGGGTTTCAGTCAGAACCAGTCAGAATTCCTAAAGGAGGTATCCAAGGGGCTGAACCCTATGGCTTTAGAGTTTTGACTGGTTCTGACTGAAACCCAGAGTGGATTCACCACCCCACTGACATAGGAGCCACCAGCCTCCACTGCTATCTACCTTATGTATGTGCACAGTCATTAATACAAGGGTGTTGAGCATCTTTCAGCCCAAGAACCATATTCCGTTCTGGAGAAGCCAGCAGGGGCCACATTTCAGTGGTGGGTGGGGCCGTAGGAGAGGCATTTCGACCTTTCAGAAAGGGGGGAAACTGCACAAAAGTCAGGGAAATCAGATGAGCACATTGTGGAAGTAAACATTGCTATGGCAGAAGGGCGGGAAAGATGAGGAAGTAGGGATGGCGGAGAATTCCGCCACGGATTTCAGTGAGGCCGAATGCCAGTGCATTCGGCCCCCCGAAACCCGTGGCAGAACGGCCTCCCACCGCACGGAATCCCCCCCAGGATGAAACTTACCTGGGGCAGATGTTCCGGCGGTGGTGGCTCCGGTGGCGGCTGCGGCGGCGGTGGCTGGTCTCTTGGCCGGCTGCTACGGCCACAAATGGCTGCCACCATAGTGGCCGCCATTTGCATCCTGCCAGGCTGCCATGATAGGCTTCGTAAGTATTTGCGTAGCCTATCACGGCAAAGAGCAGGGGCGCAAACAGCGGCTGCTACGCCATTTGCGCCGCTGCTCTTTCCGTGATAGGCTATGTAAATATTTACGACGTAGCCTATCATGGTAAAGTTGTTGTTGTTCAATCGTTTAGTCGTGTCCGACTCTTCGTGACCCCATGGACCATAGCATGCCAGGCCTTCCTGTCCTGCGCTCTCTCCCGGAGCGTGCTCAAGTTCATATTCATTGCATCGGTGATGCTATCTAGCCATCTCATCCTCTGCCGTCCCCTTCTCCTTTGGCCTTCAGTCTTTCCCAGCATCAGGGTCTTTTCCAGGGAGTTTTCTCTTCGCATTAGGTGGCCAAAATATTGGAGCTTCAGCTTCATTATCTGTCCTTCCAATGAGCACTCAGGGTTGATTTCCTTTAGGATGGACTGATTTGACCTCCTTGCAGTCCAGGGGACTCGTAAGAGTCTTCTCCAGCACCACAGTTCGAAAGCATCAATTCTTCGGCGCTCAGCCTTCCTTATAGTCCAGCTCTCACAGCCATACATTACTACTGGGAAAACCATAGCTTTGATTAGACGGATCTTTGTCGGCAAGGTGATGTCTCTGCTTCTTACTATGCTGTCTAGGTTGGCCATAGCTTTCCTCCCAAGGAGCAAGCGTCTTTTAATTTCATGGCTACAGTCACCGTCTGCGGTGATCTTGGAGCCCAAGAAAGTAAAATCTGTCACTGCTTCCATTTCTTCCCCTTCTATATGCCAGGAAGTGATGGGGCCAGATGCCATGATCTTAGTTTTTTTAATGTTGAGTTTCAAACCAGCTTTTGCACTCTCCTCTTTCACCCTCAACAAGAGGCTCTTTAGATCCTCTTCGCTTTCTGCCATTAGGGTGGTATCGTCTGCATCTGGCCACTGTTGAGTGTTCCAGATTTGTTGGCATATTGAATGCAGCACTTTAACAGCATCATCTTTTAGGATTTTAAATAGCTCGGCTGGAATACTGTCATCTCCGCTAGCTTTGTTGTTACTAATGCTTCCTAAGGCCCACTTGACTTCACTCTCGAGGATGTCCGGCTCAAGTTCAGTGACCGCACTATCATGGCTATCAGGGACATTCAGATCTTTCCTGTATAGTTCTTCTGTGTATTCTTGCCACCTCTTCTTAATCTCATCTGCTTCTGTTAGGTCCCTGCCTTCTTTGTCCTTTATCATGCCCGTCTTTGCACAAAACGTTCCCTTGAGATCTCCAATTTTCTTGAAGAGATCTCTAGTCTTTCCCATTCTGTTGTTTTCCTCGATTTCTTTGCATTGTTCATTTAAGAAGGCCTTCTTGTCTCTCCTTGCTATTCTCTGGAACTCTGCATTCAGTTGGGTATATCTTCCCCTTTCTCCCTTGCTTTTCGCTTCCCTTCTTTCGTGAGCTACTTGTAAAGCCTCATCAGACAGCCACTTGGCTTTCTTGCATTTCTTTTTCTTTGGGACGGATTTCGTTGCTGCCTCCTGAACAATGTTACGGACCTCCGTCCATAGTTCCTCAGGCACTCTGTCTATCAGGTCTAATCCCTGAAATCTATTCCTCACCTCCACTGTATATTCATCAGGGATATGATTTAGGTCATACCTGAACGGTTTAGTGGTTTTCCCAACGTTCTTCAATTTAAGCCGAAATTTTGCAAGAAGCAGCTCATGATCTGAGCCACAGTCAGCTCCAGGTCTTGTTTTGACTGACTGTATGGAGCTTCTCCATCTTTGGCTGCAAAGGACATAATCAATCTGATTTCGATATTGACCATCTGGTGACGTCCATGTGTAGAGTCGCCTCTTGTGCTGTTGGAAAAGAGTGTTTGCTATGATCAGCATGTTCTCTTGGCAAAACTCTATGAGCTTTTGTCCTGCTTCATTTTGTACACCAAGGCCATGCTTGCCTGTTATCCCGGTGATTTCTTGACTTCCTACTTTAGCATTCCAATCCCCTATGATGAAGAGGACATCTTTTTTTGGCAAACCATGAAATCCAGAGAGAAATTTTAGGGATGGCAGAGAATTTCTCCACGAATCTTCGGGAGGCCGAGTGCTGACGCATTCGGCCCCCCGAAAGTGTTGGGGAAATTCTCCGCTGGCCCCCCGCCCCCCCCCCCAGGATGGGACTTACCTTCAGCGAATGTCCCTCTCGGTGGCGGGTCCCGGCGGCGGTTCTGCAGCTGTTCAGCGGGGGCGGGAGCCGGTCTCCCAACCGGCTGCCGCTGCCGCAATTACAAAATAAAAAAGTACAGTAAAACACACACACACACACACCCGTGATAGGCTACGTGACGATTTACGTAGCCTATCACGGCTAGATTTCCAAAGTCAGCTGTGATAGGCTACATAAATCATCATGCAGCCTATCACGGGTGACTTTGGGGAAAAAAAATTGGCGTCGCCATTTGCGTTCCTTATTTGGACAGGGGTAGTCTACATAAAGATTTACGTAGACTACAGCGAAAATAAGGGAACGCTATTTGCGTTGCCCTTATTTTCGCCGTAGTCTACGTAAATCTTTACATAGACTAGACGTGCCAAAATAAGGAAGGTAAATGGCGGCGCCCGTGGGGCGCCGCCATTTGCGTATGCACTTTTTTTTTTTCTTTTCCCAAAGTCACCCGTGATAGGCTACGTGACGATTTGGATTTCCCAAAGTTCCCAATAGACTTTGGAAATCTAGCCGTGATAGGCTACGCAAATCGTTACGTAGCCTAGCACGGGTGTGTGTGTTGTTGTTTTTTACTTTTTTTTCGCGGCCGGGGAGATGGGGCGCTCCTCCCCGGCCTGAATTTCGCCAGCGAGGGATGGGGCGCCTCCCCCCCGTCCTGAATTTTGGCCGGGCGAGGCGGGGTGCCTCCCCCCCTCGCCTGAACTTCGGGGGGAGAACCGAAGCGCCTCCCCCCCACCGCGAAGCAAGCTGAGGGACAAGGTAAGTCCCTTTCGTCCATCCCTAAAATTAATAAGGAACCCTGCCAAGAGCAAAATAGATATTGATAATTCCACTGAAAGATGCCTTCAGAACATTTTATTTGTCACTGAAGGAGACACACTTTTCTGTTTAATTCCCCACTGTGCTTCCATCCGTAGCAGTTTTCAAATCTGATCATGCCAAGTTTTTAAAATTTCACGTTATCTGTCTTAATTGCAATTTTAAAAGCTGTATTTTGATGCACACCAGAGAGAGAGACTACTTTCTCAAATAATCTTTGATTTATATTCACTTCAGTATTAGGACACTTGTTTTATTTTGATGAACGTTCTAAAACAAAGACAGAAGGGAAAGCAATAGCATAATTCTCCATAAAACAAAGTATGTCTAACCAAATAGTTTTACTTTATGATCAACACTTTTTCCTGCCCCATTAATGTGCTGTTAACAATCTATTATTACTCTCCACAATGAACCATGGAAATTATCGCCTAGCTGAAACGGTGATGTATGATCCAAGCCCAACTGAAAAAAGAAACCATGTTTTAGAAGTTCTGGACACATCTTTTGGACATGGTGAAACATACCAAGATCTTTGGGGGCACATATATGTTTATTCCCAGCATAAGTGTTCCTTTTTTTTTTTTTTAACATTAAGAGAATCCGAGAATCCTGTGCCCTGATGGGCTTCTGCCAGCAGGGTGAGAGGAGCAATAGAGGTGATTTATTTTTGCCTCTCTGCCCTCCTTTTTTATTTTATCCTCTAGATGGGTCCCTGAGCCCATCTAGAGGAATCACTCCTTTCCCTATCCTGCCTACCAGAACACCCCATTTTTCCACTCCCTGAATTCGCATTTGCAACCTCAGATGGGCTGAGGTTCTTTCTATGGTGGCTGTGGAGGGGAGGGCAGGGGAGGGATCAGAACCCAGTGTCCCCCTTCTGAGGTCATTGCAGTGTCTACAGCCTCAGGAGGGGAACTCCGAAAAATCCAACGGTCCCTAAGATGCTCTCCCAGGGCCCATAGGATTGCTCTCTAAATTGAACTGTTTTAGGGAAGGTGGTATTTCTTTAGCTGGGTTCTTTTAAGGTGCCTAGTTCCTCCAAGAAATGCTAACAAATGGGAAGCATACTGGCCTTGTGAACCAAGACGGCTTGGTTCAAACCACACATACGTTATGAGCTTGCTAGGTGGCCTTAAGCAAGCCCCCACCTTTCAGTGCCAGCCTCCCAACGTCACAATAATTACACTGAGCTACTTTACAGCCTTGTTGTTTTGGAATATCCAATTCTCCTCTCCTTTTGGGTGGGGATTACACAAAGAATAGACAACATCCTCACCATGTCACATGATGCCTGTCCGATTAATGCCATATTTGGAAGGGTGGCTGATATGTGGGAATGGACATCATGAGGAGGGAGGGGATGTCACTTAGTTAGTAGCAGAGCATCTGCTTTGCATGCAGAAGGGCCTAAGCTGGATCCCCGGCCTCTCCCAGTAGGGCTGGGAAAGAATCCTGCCTGAAAGCCTGGAGAGCCGCTGCCAGTCAGTGTTGATAATAGTGGGCTAGATGGACCAGTGGTCTGGCTCTTTATGAGGCAGCTTCCTATGATCTTATGTGGCTCTGTAGCTAGGGATGTACAAAAGTCACTTAACTGTTCACGGATTATGTTTATGGTGGAGGGGAGGAGCTCCGTTCCTCCCACCCGGAATCCTCCGCAGCCAGCTGTGCTCCGCAGCAGCTCCGCGGAGCAGCCAGCCAGGCCCGGCCAGGCCAGAGCTGTCCACAGCCAGATTTCCGGCTGCGGAGGTCTCGGGGGGGGGGGGAACCGTGTACGCAAATGGTGGCGGCTATGGCCGCTGCCATTTGCCTTCCTTATTTTTGCCCTCTTAATCTACATAAATATTTACGTAGACTATGACGGCAAAAATAAAGGGGAACGCAAATAGCGTAATGAGCGCTATTTGTGTCCCTTTTTGATTCCCCGTTTTAGCCTACGTAAATATTTATGTAGGCTAAAACGGGGAATCAAAAAGGGATGCAAATAGCGCCCGCTATGCTATTTGTGTTCCTCTTTATTTTTGCCATCATAGTCTACGTAAATATTTACGTAGACTAAGACGGCCAAAAATAAGGAACGCAAATGGTGGCAGCCATAGCCGCCGCCATTTGCGTACATGGTTTTGTTTGTTTTTTTAACCCACCCAGCCGTGATAGGCTACGTAAAGATTTACATAGCCTATCACGTCATGTTTGTTTGTTTTTTTAACCTAGCCATGATAGGCTACGTAAATCTTTACGTAGCTTATCACGTCTTTTTTTTTTTTTAACAAGAGTGGAAATGGCGGCGGCGGCAGCCGGTCGGAAGACCAGCCGCTGCCGCCGAAGCCGCCACCGGAGCCGCCGCCACCCGGAAGATCTGCCCCAGGTGAGTCTCGTTCCAGGGGGGATCCGTGGGGGACGGGGGGGGTGGCAGGCCGTTCCGCCAGAGATTTCAGGGGGCCGAATGCACTGGCATTCGGCCTCACCGAGATCCATGGCGGAATTCTCTGCCATCCCTATCTGTAGCACTATCTTATTAGCTACATTCTCATCTCTTCAATGCTGGGAATCAAACCCATGCATTCGTATTTTTACTTGGTCTGTTTAAAATAATCTACAATGCTGCATTCTTTCTTATACAACATGCTGGCACTTCAGTCCCCTTTGTTAACGAAGTCCCGTACTGTGCCACAGTGTTCCCTGGGTTCCATGACCAGGTGACGCTCCCAGACTGATCCTCTGTGTCACAGGCTGCCAAATCCCCTGCACCTCACAGCCGTTCTGTCCTTCATTTGTCATCATAGAAACCATGTAAAATATAAAACACTCATGAAATGCATTGAAACCTAAAACAGTAACGTGGAGAAACATCCTGCTTCAGACCAGCAAAGATAAAGCACAGGTCATCTGCCACACAAGTCAGGCTGATTGTGTGCTATCACTGGTGCTATGCACTATATGCTATCTGCCACATGAGTCTTGATGACTATGTGCTATCTCCAAGATCAGAGGAGCATGCCTCTGAACACCAGCTGGTGGGAAACTTGAACATGAGGGTGCTGTTGCACTCCTGTCCTGTCCTGCTTGTGGGCTTCCCAGTGGGGCATCTGGTTGGCCAATGTGGGAGCAGAATGCCAGACTAGATGGACCCTTGGTCTGATCCAGCAGTGCTCTTCGTATGTTCTAAACCTACGTTTCCACACCCTGTGGAGCAAATTGCAGTTTGGGAATGGGAGGCATTGTGATCTGGGACTGGGAATGGATGCAGGGGGCAAAGGTTAAACATATAAGGTTAGATCCAGATTTATGCTGGATTAACTGCACTGATGAAAATGGACTTTCACCCCCTCCTTCCCAGTCAAAGCGCTGGTTATTAGCTTTAGCCCTAAGTGGCTTAGAAATTGAATGCCGCCCTGAAAGACCACCATCTTCTTCTGTATGAGCCTGCCCAACCCATTAAGATCTGCCTTCACACCTGAATTGCTCACCAGCATCCACACTTCCCGGATGTTCCAACATGGTCCTTGGGTTAAAAAAAAAAGAAAAGTATTTTCAAAGTCACAAAGAGTTGGATCTAGGGATGTCGAAGAAATCTACAATGGAACCAAATTCAGATTTTCGCGAGTCCAACTCATAGATTCCTCAGTGGACCAGCTTTTCCCATGTCGGGGGGAATCCATGGAGTTGCAGACCATTTTTCTAATTTCCCCGAATTTGGGGCAAATTCTGTCGTAGAAAGATATACAAAATGTTTAAAAGCGACCAAAAGTGTGCACTTCTCCCATAGGCTGAAGTGTGGAAGTGTGCATTTGGGGGTAATTTGTGCATTTTCACACATGTAAAATTGCGCAAATACACATTTGCACAAATGTGAAGTTGAGCCAATTCAGAAACAAAATATCCAATTCCATGGATGGGCAGATGATGGAATTAAAGGCGCCTGACAATCCACAAAAATTCCATGTATGGGAATGCGAGATCAGCAATCTTTTCCTTCACACAGGAGAGGGGGCATTTCCAGGAGCAAAGTTCAAGATCCATCAGGACCAGGGTGCAAAAAGTTCAGTCCTTCAAGCAATATGGAGACGCTGTAGGCAAAACGTACTGGCTGGATTTCATTAGAGAGTGACTGTTGTCCAAGGATCCTCTATACTAATAGCAAACTCAGGTGCTGAGTTACAAGATGGCTGTGTAGCTGAAACAGGTCTACTGAGAAACAAGAGGGGGGTTGTTGGCATCCTCGGGGGCACCCCAAAGTCTGCTGAAGTAGAAAGTAGCTCTCAGAAAAACCCAAAACTGTTCAATGAGGACTGAGCATGCTCAGTGACCATAGAATGTTGAATGTCTGTGGCAGAGGGGAAACTGGAAACCAGTGAATGGAATACCCTGGAGAAGGCATGATAGGCTGGCTGGCTGAAAGCTGAAAAGGAGGACTCCATGCTGCAACATTTTGTTGCAGGTCCCACCTGTCAATATTTTATTTTCAAAAGTTTGTCACTGGAGATTTTGCACAGGGGTCAGGTGACATCAAATGGGCTTAAGTGACAGAGGGTAGATTTTGGTTGATTGTTTGTTAATGGTAAGAACAGTTTGGGAATGGGACCAATGGTCAGGGTGGATAGTAGGGTGGGCTTTCTATTGCTGGAGGTGTCCAAACAAAGGCTGGGCAGCCACCCCCTTGCCTCTGTTTGAGCTGTGAGAATTGCACCAGCATGAGAGAGTGGAGGAGGGGGAGTTCTCTCTTGGGGAAATTGAAAACACTGGGTTTCCAGAGCGGCTGGGGATATATCTGCAGCCACCACAGGCCTCCAGAAGCAGCAGAAACATCCAGACTACAGGGGAAAAGACTAAAACACGCCACCCTTGACTCTGCTGGAATTTTGAGAACTGCATCACCGGCACGAGAGAGATCAGCTGCTGCAGGCTGTAAGCACTCTGGCTGGTATGTCTGCACTTTGCATTCTGGGGGTAGCTGTTTGCAGCAGTTCGTAGTGTCTGTTAAAGCCTCAATGCACAGGAAAGGTTTAGCGTATTTGGCTCTGGTTTACACATTACTGATCAATAAGAATTGATCATGTGTTGCAATGGTTGATTTTGCCTCTTTTGTAATTACTTCGAAATGTTAGTATTAGGGAAATGAAATGAATTGTTGGGGTTGTTTATTAGGATGTATTGGTGTGCTTTCTTGTTCTTGTATTCCTGTCGTGTTGTTCACCACTTTGGGCACTTTTTATGGAAAAGCGGCATATAAATTTGAGGAGGAGGAGGATGAAAAAGCAGACAGAACAGATTGTACACAATTTGTACATCCCTAGCTGGAATCAGCTGTGCTGGAACGCCACTTTCCCATGGCGGCCCCTCCAGCCCTCTGAAAATGCTACACAGAGAATCAGGAGACGCTGCTGAATGGGATAAGCTGTAGTGGGGTGGAGGGGAGATCCCCCAAAATTGGGTGGAGGGAACAGAGTAGAACCCTTCCTCTTGTGGGAGGTCCTTTTCTCTCACCAAAGGCAGATCCTGGATCCAGCTCATACACATGCATTTGTGCACATACATGCACACGCCACTGCTCTGAACAAATTGACACATTCACCTGGCAGCTGCATTTCAGTAAAACAAATACGGATGTACGAAAGTTCCGCCACGGATCTCGGGGTGGCTGAATGCCAGCGCATTCGGCCCCCCGAAATCGATGGCGGAATGGCCCACCACCACCCCGCCACCCCCCCGGGACGGGACTTACCTGGGGCGGATCTTCCTGGTGGTGGCGGCTCTGGCGGCGGTGCAGTGGCGGCCAGTCTTCCGACCGGCTGCCGCCGCTGCCATTTCCAAGTTTAAAAAAAAAAAAGTGATAGGATACGTAAAGATTTACGTAGCCTATCACAGCTAAATTTTTTAAAAACATTGTGATAGGCTACGTAAATGTTTACATAGCCTATCATGGCTGATTAAAACAAAAACAAAAAAAGCGCATATGCAAATGGCGGTGCCCATGGGCACCGCCATTTGCGTTCCTTATTTTGGCACATCTTAGTCTACGTAAACATTTACGTAGACTAAGACGGCGAAAATAAGGGGAACGCAAATAGCATAGACGCTACGCTACTTGCGTTCCCCTTATTTTTGCCGTCCTAGTCTACGTAAATGTTTACATAGACTAAGACATGCCCAAATAAGGAACGCAAATGGCGGTGCCCATGGGCGCCGCCATTTGCATACGCGCGTTTTTGTTTATTAAAAAAATCAGCCGTGATAGGCTACGTAAATATTTACATAGCCTATCACGGGATGACTGCAGGGACGCAAACGGCGGCGGCTACGGCTGCCGCCATTTGCGTCCCTGCTAGCCAGCTGCCGGATGTCCAGCTGCTGGCGGAGCTGGCCGGCGGCTCCGCAGAATTGCTGCGGAGCACAGCCAGCAGGCCAGGCTTCTGGGGGGGGGAGGAAAGGAGAGCCTCCCCCCCGGTGAGGATTCCGGGGGGAGGGACGGAACGCCTCCCTCCGCACCATCAGCATAATCCCCGAAAGGTAAGTGATTTTCGTACATCCCTAAAAACAAAATGGTGACAGAGAGATCTATCTTTGATGCCCCATGCAATATGTCATTTGGCCCCAACTCTGGACACACAGATTTAAAAACACACACACAGACACACCCAAGAATTCTAATGACTTCTTCATAGCTGCCAATTTTGGGATGTCGATCAAATAAAATGTGAGGTTGCACATTGCCAGCTATGCAAAGAATAGATGTGTGGCATTTCTTGTTTTGTTTTAGAAGGTGGGAAGCCCGTTTTCTGGCTTTCTCCAGTTTCAGTTCAAGTGCATTATAATGTGAAAGCTGTGGGACTTAACTGCAACGTGTTTGTAATTAAACCACGTATTCAAAGCAAATGTGCCATGTCTTTGGTTAATTCAGCAACGCAACCCCCACATTTTTGTATCTAAATGCTATTCCAGTAGTCTAATTGCTACAGCCAGGGACTTGTGAAATGAGCTCTCCTGAAAAGGGTAGGCATGCAGTGCTCAGCTGTTAAGGCTAAATTAGGAATGCGTGAGTCTGTCAGTTTCACTTCCTTCACCAATCGAATTTTTACAATCTCTTCATGCTGTCCCTCCTGAATATGAACTTTGCGAATTTAGGTAAATTCTTATAAAAAATGAACGTCCACTTAGGGGTGGACGAAAGTCCCTTACCTGTCGTCGAAGGACGTTCGCGGTGGGGGGGAGGCGCTTCGCTGCTTCCCCCGCGAAGTTCAGGCCGGGGGGGGAGGCTTCCCGCCTCGCCCCGGACGAAATTCAGGCCGGGGGGGAGGCTTCCCACCTCGCCCCGGCCGAAATTCAGGCCGGGGAGGAGGCTTCCCGCCTCGCCCGGCCGCGAACGCAAAAGTTAAAAAAAAAAAAAAACGCCCCCTGATAGGCTACGTGATGATTCACGTAGCCTATCACGGCTAGATCTGCAAAGTCAGCCGTGATAGGCTACGTCAATCGTCACGTAGCCTATCATGGGTGACTTTAAAAAAAAAAGCGCGTACGCTAATGGCGGCCCCCATAGGGAGCCGCCATTCGCGTTCCTTATTTAGTCGCTGTAGTCTACGTAAATGTTTACGAAGACTACGGCGAAAATAAGGGCAATGCAAATAGCGTTGCCCTTATTTTCACCGTAGTCTACGTAAACATTTACGTAGACTACAGCAACCAAATAAGGAACGGGAATGGCGGCTCCCTATGGGGGCCGCCATTATCCGTACGCGCTTTTTTTTTTTTTTAAAGTCACCCATGATAGGCTACGTGACGATTGATGTAGCCTATCACGGCTGACTTTGCAGATCTAGCCATGATAGGCTACGTGAATCGTCACGTAGCCTATCAGGGGGCGTTTTTTTTTTTTTTTCTTTGATTGCAATGGCGGCGGCGGCAGCCGGTCGAAAGACTGGCTGCCGCTCCCGCCCCGCTCGAACACCCGCCGAACCGCCGGCCGGACCCGCCACCGGGAGGGACATTCGGTGAAGGTAAGTCCCATCCCGGGGGGGGTGCGGGGGGCGGGGGGGTTCGGAGGATTTCTCCCCGAAACTTGTTCGGGGGGCCGAACACGTTGGCGCTCGGCCCCCCGAAGTTTCGGGGAGAAATTCTCCACCATCCCTAAACTGAAATGCTGCACCAGCCAAATCGAAGAGATGGAGAGTTCTCACGATGGAGAGGATCACAATGTACTTGCCTGCCATTTGGCTATTAAAGAAAAGGAGCCTCTCTGAAAAAAGAGGCAGCGAGCCTATGTTTATGTTAAGGGGTAAAATGGAGGGGTAATGTTTAGGGGTAAAATGTTTATGTTTAGCCCCATAAACATGGTTGAAGACACAGGGATTCAAACCCCGACCTTTAAGAGCAAAGCACTCAAAGCCCTGGGCGAGGATAGATGCATCTGTCAGTTTTGGCTTCTTCATTGTTCGATTTCTTTAAATCTGAAGTTCTTTTTGTCCCAAATATGGAGAATATTTCAAACGTTGGTGAATTCTTATCAAACCCAACCTGTAACCAGTTCTCACCTATCCCAGGGCTCAGTTAGCATGCATGACTGTGTGGTACTTTCTTGGTCTTTTCAAGTTTGGGTTCTCTTCTGTACCTCTTCCACTATTTTGGCTGGGGCTGTGCTTGGTAAGGTGGTTGTGTGTGTGTCCAACTTTACACAGGCCTTCCGGGCTCAGATAGGGATGGCACGGGCACCCGATTCCGTCTGGGAATCCGGTGGAACAACACCTGCCCACAACCCTGAGCCCCACTCACTGAGTCCTTGCCCCTCCTTGCCCCCTGCCTGTACTCACCCCAGCGGCCTCCCCAAGCTTTGCTGTCACCATTTTTTGAGAAATAAAGTGGCGATCGCAACATGCGCATATTTGTGTATGCATAAAAATATGCATTTCTGCAAATGCACATGTTTGCATATTTGCAAAAATGCACATTTTGCTCATACACAAATGTGTGCATTTTGCGATCGCCATTTTATTTATCAAAAAATGGCAACCACGGAGCTCAATGAGGCAGCCGGGGTGACTGCGGGCTGCTCGCTTAGAGAGGGAGGGGCTCGAGCACAGTCTGCAAATCGGCGAGCAGGGGATGGGCAGGCACCTGGAGAACCTGGGCAGGGGTGGGTTCACACATCCCTAGGCTCAGAGGACAATCACAGGAACGCCCTCCTCTCCAACAGCCATCTAACCCCCACAACTGAGGACCTGCAGTGATGAGCTCAGCTGATGAGATCTCCTAATGACGAGCTCAGCTGCTAAGCAGGTTCATGTGGGAGCAAGCCATCCTTCAGGTATCCTGGTCCACTCCCAGACCATTTAAGTCCTGACTTGCACCCAGAAACTGTGGTACTATGAATTGTGCCCAGAAACTGGGAGCCAAACATTGGGGTCCCACGGAGCCTCATATCCAGCACGGTCATGCTTAACTTCAGCAACGTGGCTACATCATGTGCTGTCAGTAGGGATGTATGGACAGTTTTATTCTCAGTTCCTTTTCTAATTATGCCTAACATGGAGTTTGCCTTTTTAACAGTGGCTGCAAACTGGGCTGACATCTTCACTGAGCTGTCCAACACAACCCTAAGTTCTCTTCCCTGGTCGGTCGCTGCTAAATTAGGGGTGGGAAACCTCATGCCCCGGGGCCAAATCTGGCCCTCGTAAAGTCTCAATATGGCCCTCGGGGGTTCTCAGATGGCCATGCCTCTTGCCCCTGGCCCCCAACCACCAATCATTTGGTGGTTTTCTGGCTTTTGCCATTCTTAAAGGGTGAAATCCTGAGGCCTAGTTCGTGGCAGCAAGAGCGTTAAGCTACACTATGCTGTTATTTTTTGTGTTTCCGGCCCCACCCCTTTTGCCATCACTTCAATGTGGCCCCTGAGAGTGTCTCCATAATTGAATTTGGCCCTCAGGCAGGAAGAGGTTTCCCACCCCTATTTTGCACAGTTTGCTATTATATTTTTACCACCAAGTGGGCTTGGCATTTCGATTTTCCTCCTCAGGTACCAAAATGTCTTCCACATCTCTGACTGAGCAGTGCCGCCCTGCCTCCCTGTGGTGCTTACTTCTGCTTTTAGTACATTAGTCTTACAAAGGCACTCCGAGAATCCTGTGTTCTCTCCTTCAAAGGGGGGACTGGCCCAGAACCTCCCATCATCCAAGGGGATGTAGAACATGAAGCAATGTAAATTTTTTGCTTGTAATATACTTAATGCATATCTGCTGAAATCCAGTCAGTCTCACATGCACAGCCCAGGTACTCTGGTGCCGAAAGATGGCCAGTTTCTCCTTCCAGCTCTTACAATGTAAACTCCATTATGTGTCACACAAGTGCCCAGGCTGATAAATGATCATTCTCCCACATATTCTCTAAGGCATTTTTCTCACACATTCCTTGACAATAAAATTGAAGAGGCAAGAAATGAGAACTTGTGAAGTTCTCTCTCATCCACCCTCTACTTTCCCTGGCAGTTGGTTACTATATAGGGAAAGTTAAGGCTGCAATCATAAGCCTCATGCAAAAGCAGACTTGGAATCCATGGGACTTTCAAGCACACGGGTTCACGGTCATGGTGTCCCTGTTTGGGGATGACACCAAATTATTTAGGAAGGTCAAAACAAAAAGGGATTGTGAAGCGCTCCAAAAGGATCTCTCCAAACTGGGAGAATGGGCACCAAAATGGCAAATGTGGTTCAATGTAAGCAAGTGCAAAGTGATGCACTTTGGGACAAAAAAAATCCCAGCTTCAAGTATAGTCTGATGAGATCTGAGCTGGCAGTGTCTGATCAGAAAAGTATTGGGGTTGTAGTGGACAGTTCAATGAAGATGTCACCCCGGGGCGCAGCCACTGTAAAAAAGGCAAACTCCATGTTAGGCATAATTAGAAAAGGGACTGAGAATAAAACTGCCAACATCATATTGCCCCTGTACAATCTGTGGTGCGACCACCCTTGGAATACTGTGTACAGTTCTGGTCACCACACCTAAAAAAAGATACTGTGGAGCTGGAAAAGCTGCAGAGAAGGGCAACTGAAATGATCAAGGGGCTGGAGCATCTCCCCTATGAGAGAAGGTTACAACAGCTGGGATTGTTTAGCTTGGAAAAAAGGAGGGTCAGGGGAGACATGATAGAGGTCAACAAAATTATGCGTGGTGTGGAGAATGTGGACAGGGAGACATTTTTCTCCCGCTCTCAAAATACTAGAATCTCGGGACATCCTATGAAGCTGATTGGTAGGGGTGTACGAAAGTCACTTACCTTTTCGAAGGGTGACATCCGCAGTGGGGGGGGAGGCGCTCCGTACTTCCCCCCAAAATTCTCCCTGGCCAGCTCCGCTCTGCAGCGACTCTGCGGAGCTACCAGCCGGGTGCATCCACAGCAGCAGGTCTGTGGATGCAAATGGCGGCCAGCATAGCAGCCACCATTTGCGTCCACGCTTTTGCCGTGATAGGCTACGTGAATATTTATGTAGCCTATCACAGCTTGCCAGGGATGCAAATGGCGGCCGATGTAGCGGCCGCAGCCTAGCAGCAGCCAGAGCCGCCCCTGCCGCTGGAGCTGCCGCTGGAGCTGCCACTGCCGCCGGAGCCGCAGCCAGGTAGGCTCCGTTTTGGGGGACTTCTGCAGGGTGGTGGGGCAGGTTGCTCCGTTCCTCCACGGATTCCAGGGGGCCGAATTCACTGGAATTCAGCCTCCCTGGGATCCGTGGAGGAATTCTTTGACATCCCTACTGATTGGTGGGAGATTCAGGACACATAAAAGGAAGGACGTCTTCACACAGCACATAGTTAAACTATGGAATTCACTACCACAGGAAGTAGTGATGGCCACCAGTTTGGATGTCTTTAAAAGGGGGTTAGACAAATTCTTGAAGAAGAAGGCTATCAGTGGTAGGCATGATGGAGAATTCCACCACGGATCTCAGTGAGGCCAAATGGCAGCGCATTCGGCCCCCCAAAATCTGTGGCGGAACGAAGCCCCCCGCCCCCCACCCCGCAAAATGGGCCCGGAACGGAGTCTACCTTGGTCAGTGGTTCCAGTGCTCCTTGAATGGCCGTGATAGGCTACGTAAATACTTACATAGCCTATCACGGCTAACACAGGGACGCCATTTGCGTCCCTGCAGAGGCTGTGATAGGCTACGTAAATATTTACATAGCCTATCATGGCAAAAAAAAAGGGAACGCAAATGGCGGCGGCTACGGCGGCCGCCATTTGCATTCCCTTTTTCACCGTGATAGGCTACGTAAATATTTACGTAGGGAACACCATTTGCGTCCCTGCTTTAGCCGTGATAGGCTACGTAAATATTTACATAGCCTATCACAGGCCGGCGTAGGGATGCAAATGGCATCCCCTACACAGGACGCCATTTGCGTCCACAGCAGCCCAGCAGCGGCTGGAGGTCCCGCTCTGGGTTGGCCCGGCCGGCAGCTCCGCGGCCTGGCCGCGGAGCAGAGCCAGCCGGGCAGGATTCCGAGGGGATGGAACAGATTGCCTCCCCCGACACCGAGGATTCCGGGGGGAGGAACGGATCACCACCCCCCACCTGCGGAACCCGGCGGAGCCAGGTAAGTGGGGTTTCGTACACCCCTAATCAGTGGCTACTAGTCTTGATGGCTATGTCCTACCTCCAGTAGCAGAGGCAGTGAGCCTATGTACACCAGTTGCTGGTAGGGATGGCGGAGAAATCCGCCACGTACTCCAGTGAGGCCAGATTCTTTGGATTCCGGCCCCCCAGAGTCCGTGGCGAAACACACTACCCTCCCGCCACCCCTCAAAATCCGCCCCGGGATGGAACCTACCTGACAGTGGCTGGTCCAGGTTGCTGTCTTCATTCTGCAGCCATCTGCTGCCAGGCTGCGGAACAAAATGGCATTCGGCATAGGGGACACCATTTGCATTGGCTACGTAAACATTTACATAGCCTATCATGGCAAAGAGCAGGGACGCAAATGGCGTAGTGGACGCCATTTGCGTCCTTGCCGTTGGCCGTGATTGGCTATGTAAATATTTACATAGCCAATCACGGCCAACAGCAGGGACACAAATGGCGTCTGCTACTCTGGATGCCATTTGCGTCTGCAGACCAGCCATGGCTGGAAGTCTGGCAGCAGCTCTGCGGACTCCCCGTGGAGCGGAGCCAGCTGGGGAGGATTCCGGCGGGAGGACCGGATCACCTCCCCCCACCTGCGGACCCCCCCACGGACCCCAGGTAAGGGGATCCATACATCCCTAGTTGCTGGGGAACATGGGTGGGAGGGTGCTGTTGCTCTTATGCCCTGCTTGTGGGCTCCTGGTCAACAGCTGGTTGGCCACTGTGTGAACAGAATGCTGGACTAGATGGACCCTTGGACTGATCCAGCAGGGCTCTTGTTATGTTCTTATGTTCTTACACGGCTTCACATAACACCCAGAATCCCTGCTGAAAGGGATGATAACCTTGTTGGCTAGTCTGGTCATTCATTCATTCATTCATTCATTCATTGCATTTATATCCCACCTTTCTTCCTCTTGCAAGGAACCCAAGACAGCTTACATTTCCCTTACATTATCCTTAAAGGTAAAAGGTAAAGGTGTCCCCAACCAGTCGTGTCCGACTCTAGGGTGCGGTGCTTATCCCCGTTTCTAAGCCGAAGAGCCAGCGCTGTCCGAAGACGCTTCCGTGGTCATGTGGCCGGCATGACTGAACACCGAGGTGCACGGAACGCTGTTACCTTTCCCGCCGAGGCAGTACCTATTTATCTACTTGCAATTTCTTGCTTTCAAACTGCTAGGTTGGCAGAAGCTGGGACTGAAGACGGGAGCTCATTCTGTCACGCAGCACTCGGGTCTCGAACTGCTGACCTGCCGACCTTCCTTCAGCGTCTTAAGCACTAAGCCACTGTGGCTACCTACATTATCCTTACATTATCCTTAACCCAAAGCTTACATTATCATCCTCCTCTCCTTTTTATCCTTACAACAACAGGCCTGTGAGGTGGGTTGGGGTGAGGGTCTGCAACTGGCCCAAAGTCACCCAGTGAGCTTCCATGGCTGAGTGGAGACTAGAACCCGGATCTCCCGGCTCCCAGTCCAACGCTCTCACCATTACACCACACTGGGTCTCGTGTGTTTCTAAAGCAGCCATCTTCACCATCTTCCGATCTTTAGCACAAACAGGCATGTAGGGAGCTGCTCCCTTTTTCTTTTTACCCTATATTAGTCTGGCAGTAGTGCTGCTGTTGTGATCTGTGTTGGATCGGACTGCAACCTAGTAGTGCAGCCTTGCCCAACCAGGGGCCTTTCATAACTGGCTGGGGGATGCTGGGGGATGCTGGGAGTTGCAGTCCAACACTTCTGGAGGGCACCAGGTTGGGGAAAGGTGCCAGGATGGTTCTTGGCCCACTAGCTGAAGACCAGTGATCTAAAGAAGGCATGGACAAATGTCTGCCCAGTACAAAGCAACTGGTGTTGCAGTTAACCTAGTTGTGTGGTCTCCAAGGCTATGTCTGTGGGCACCATTGGGCCCACAAGCCAGGCTAAAGCACCCGCCAAGTTATTTCCCTTCCCTATTCAAGTGAATGGGGTGATTCCTCCATCACTTGTACCAGGCTGTCAGGAGCACACCAGCTGCCTCTTGCAGTCCCCTCCAATAGCCAACTCAGGACACAGTTGATGAGGATTTTTTCTAAGGCTTTATTGCTTTATTACTTTATGACTCTTTCAGATACTAATCACTAGCGACTAAGCAAGGAACAGCACTGGGGAAAGATAGCAGAGTAGCCTAAGCTCCAGATAAGGCAGTTGGTCCCTGTTTGAAGAAGAAGCGCGGGAAGACCCTGAACTTATGGGCTAGGGAGAGATCCTCCCTCTTTCCTTTGGGTCCTCTGGACGCGACCGTTGTTTGCACGCCAAACGAGCGCTACGCCTCCTTTCAGCACCTTCCATCTGTCGCTGCTCCCTGCGTCTGCGCCGAGCATCCAGCAAGGCCCCATCCCCTGCTCTCTCGCTGCCAGGATCACTATCTCTCCCAGGAATGCTGGCAGGAGGAATCTCTGCCAGCTGCTGTGCTTGCGAGAGATGAGCGAGCTTCTCTCCCACGGATTGCTGTTCCTCCTCAGAATCAGAATTGCTCTGGGGCTTTATGGGCTCAGTTTCCACCCTGACACAGGGGCGGGGGGGCCCTCCCTGCCAAAAGTTGGATGGAGGGAGAGTGAAACCCACCTCTTCAAGGACCCATGGGGCAACAGGGTCCTTGGTAGGGGTGGGCTTTGCCACCACCCCCTGGCAATTTTGACAGGGGGCTTTTCCCCTCCCTGTTCAAGTGAAAGGAATGGTTCCTCTATTCACTTGAATAAGGGTATGGGGAGCCTCCCTGCTAAAAAAGCAGCTGATGGTGGGTAGAAGCCCCCCCCCCCCGGACCTGGTGCCACAAGGCCCATAAAAGATGGGGACCAGTTTTACCGCTATCATTAAGAGGGGTTTTTTGCAAGTATGGGGCTACTGTTAAGTGACGACGAGGCAGCCTGGGTTCCTTGCATGCTGACTATATGAACATATAGACCAACCATCCCAACTTGGTGCCCTCCAGAGGTATTGGAGGATGATGGTATTTGTAGTCTGACATCTCTGGGGGGTACCAAGTTGGGGAAGGCTGATGTAGAATTTTGTCTTGTCATTCTGAGCCACAGAAGAACTGCTCAGAAAGGAGATGCTACTCAGTTTGTAAAGCATCCAAGCATTAGGAGCTGGTCAATTGTGCATTCTGAACTAAGTTATGATTATTAGGAGTGTTCAAAGGAGCCACCAATAGAGTCACTGCCACCTGCTACCCTGTCCTGCCCCCCTTGTGGCTGGGGGGGGGGATACTGACCCTCTTCCACCATTCTTCTGAACATACCATCTCCCCCTTGAGAGGGTTTGATGTTCAACTGATATGTTCCAGGGATCCCAATTCATTTTTAGGGCAAACGGCTTTCCGCAAGATCTCTAAATAAGTACCACCGTGGTATGCTCACTGACTGGAGGCTCAGCACCATGGATAGAACACTTAAAGATATGGCGTACATTAGAACTTGGTAGTAAGTAACAGTTACCCAGGAATTGCACAGAACTTGCTTAAAAGCTTAATATTAATGCTTGTCACATAGGTAATATACAGTTGTGAGTGGGGTGCAGACCAACAATGGGATCCCTCTTAAAAATCGCTGCAGAAATAAGGACAACAAAGAATGAGGAAGATGTTGACTTCCTCCCATAATATGTTTTTCTAATTAATTTTTATTGTGAAATTTCGACAAAACAAAAAAAGAGGAAGAGGGAAATGAATACATTTGAATGTATCGATTTCAATTAATGCATTATGTATATATTATACATAAATGCCAACAAGAGCACACCAAATATCCATATAAGTATCCATTTGCAAGTGGCATCTATATACCACCTGTTCAAATGTTAAAAGTGTTGTTAGGTCTTCAATCCATTGCATTATAGGAGCAGAGTAGGGATGTCAGAGAATCCCGCCACGGATCTCGGTGAGACCAAATGCCAGCGCATTCGGCCCCCCGAAAACCGTGGCGGAATGGCCTGCCACCCCCCGCCCCCCACGGATCCCCCCCGGGACAAGACTCACCTGGGGCGGATTTCCGGGAGGCGGAGACGGCAGCGGTGGCTCCGGTGGCGGCAGCGGCCAGTCTTCCAACCGGCTGCCACCGCCGCCATTTCCAGGCTTGCCTTGTGTAAAAAAAAAAAAGATGTGATAGGCTACGTAAAGATTTACGTAGCCTATCATGGCTAGGTTTAAATAAAAAAGATGTGATAAGCTATGTAAACCTTTACGTAGCCTATCATGGCTGGGTGGGTAAAAAAAAAAAAACCCGCGTACGCAAATGGCGGCTACAGCCGCCGCCATTTGCGTTCCTTCTTTTTGGCCGTCTTAATCTACATAATATTTACATAGACTATGACGGCGAAAATAAAGGGGAACGCAAATAGCGTAGCGGGCACTATTTGCGTCCCCTTTTGATTCACCGTTTTAGCCTATGTAAAGATTTACATAGGCTAAAATGGGGTATCAAAAAGGGACGCAAATAGCGCCCGCTACGCTATTTGTGTTCCCCTTTATTTTCGTCGTCATAGTCTATGTGAATATTTATGTAGATTAAGATGGCCAAAAAGAAGGAACACAAATGGCAGAGGCCATAGCCGCCACCATTTGCGTACGTGTTTGTGTTTTTTTTACCCAGAGCCCTCCTTGGCCAGAAATCTGGCTGCGGACGGCTCTGGCCGGGCCAGGCCGGGCCGGGCCTGGCCGGCTGCTCCACAGAGCTGCCGCGAAGCACAGCCGGCCGTTTGAGGATTCCGGGGGGAGGAACGGAGCGCCTCCCCCCCCGGCCAGGATTCCGGTGGGAGGGACGGAACGCCTCCCCCCCCACCATCAACATAATCCATGAAAGGTAAGTCACTTTCGTACATCCCTAGAGCAGAGTGTTTATCCTTTCAATGTTGTAATATCAGCCTTTTTGCTGTCAAAAGGGCATGGGGAATCCATTTGCACCGACCATGTGTTGACTTCCAGGAAGCAGGTAGATAATTCAAGAGGACATGTACATCAGTAAATATGAAAGAGTGTTCCAGTACAAGGTTTATCCATATAATAACCTCCTCCCAAAAAGAGGCAACTATTCGACATTGCCAAAACATACGGTTAAAAGAAGCATTAGCTGTGTTACACCTCCAGCAATTAGTCGACTTAGACCACGCCCTATTAGACTTTGTGGCATCCAGTACACATGGAACACAAGTTTTTGCTGAGTAAGGCATAACCTGAGATCCATAGATGCTTCAGATACAGACCCTAAAGTGGCGATCCAATGATTAGGCAAAATGTCCTCCCATCATAAGTGCATGTTTGTTTGTGTGTATGTTGCGATCCTTTGGTCTTTCACATGATGGTCATGTAAAAGTCTCCCATAGATAAAATCTAAAAAGAAAGTAATAAAATATCACATGGAGATTGCTTACCCCTTAAGCTACTAACAAGGAACCTGCCTTGATGAGAGATGGGCATTAACTTCAAGTGTATTGGGATATATGTACAGTGGCTGTGCAGGAAAGGGATCATTCTATTCCCTCACTTGCTTGTTCGCAGAGAGGATATATTATCTCAAGTCACACCTGATCATCATTCCCACACTGATATAATTTTAGAGAATTATGAATTTCATTCCAATGGATTTTTCCTCTGGCAGATTGCCCTTGTTTGCAAACATTTATCATGTCCATTTAAAAGAAAGAGATGAGTTCCTAGGATGTGGGTATACTGTCAATTTATGAGTATATCTGAATTTTGATTGAGGAGTAGCTTGGATAAGCTGCCAAAGAAGCATTTTTCTATTGTCTTCCATTCCAAATTATTTCAGTTCACTTCTAGACTTCTATCTAATATTTGCTTAACACCTACTATGGGGTAATTTATAACAGGCCAAAATGGTAATCCTTGAAAAAAGTTAGCGCAGAAAAGCTGGAGTTGGTGCAGAACGCAGGAGGTCAGCTGTTATCACGAGCTGCCCCTTCTCAGCATGCCACTCCTTTGTTGAGGGAACTGCACTGGCTGCCTATTCACTACTGGACCACGTTAAAGGTTTAGTGCTAGTATACAACTTGGGACTGGGATACCTGAGAGCGCACCTTCTCCCTTACCAACCTGCGCAGTCACTGAGATCATCAGAGGGCATGCTCCTGGTAGTTCCACATGGCACTATGGCCCGACCGGAGTCTATCCAGAGAAGAGACTTCAGTGTGGTGGCTCCATTCTATGGAACTCCCTTCCTCTGGAGGTCAGGCAGGCGCCAACGCTGGGTTGTTTTCAGCTCTTCCTGAAAACAGATCTTTTCCAGGAAGCCTTCCTTGGTTAACCAGCCTTGGTTTTATTAGCACTCTGGGTTTTTTTTAAAGAATAACCATAATATCTTTATTGGTTCATTTATAAAGATAAAAGTAGAATAAAAAGTATTAGGGGGAAAAGGAATAATCATAAAATCATGTTTCTTATTTTTATATTTTGTTCATTTTATCTCTTGTTGTTCAGCACTCTGGAATCTGTTTAGATGTGGAGCGGTACACAAATGTTGTAAATAAATAAATAAAAGGTGATGCTGGCATGGTGGCTGGAAGAAGTGAACATCTATGAGATTTTATATAATTAGGTGATCTGGCCATATATTCAGTTTCCAAAAACCACAAACCCCATTAACATAATTCACAACTATATTGTCACACAATGTGTAATAAGAAGAGTGAGTGACTACAGAATGTCAGTCAAAATATGTTTCAGCAAATTACCTTTATAAAGTCCATACTGAGTTCTTGGGAGAAATCTTCAGCCTTTTAGAATGGGAAAAACTGCACAAAAGTCAGGAAATGACAAAACAAAGGGTAGTTGGAGGGAAAAGGTGTAGCCATCTTAAAACCCCCAGGGGGCTATGTTGAGACCTTATGAGGGCCAGATTTGGCCCACGGGCCTGAAATGCCCCACCCTTCAACTCAGGAATGCTGAAGACTTCAGTGATGCCAATAGCCTCTTTGCTGCTAGTTTGGTCTTTTTGGACTCCCGTGAGGAACACAAAAAGATATTGCAATGTGGGACAGGCAGCACAGCCCTTAGGAACCAGGACACCTTCAGGGTTTTCTGTCTGCACATATGTTACCTCCTTCCAGATGTACCTCACATGGTTGAAGATCTTCTGAGGAGTCCCTTCCCAAAGAGACAGTGTTTTAAAGCAAGGCAGGTAGCTACAAGAAATAGCCTTTTTGGTGGTTGCCCCCATCATACACACACACACACACACACACACACACACACAGAGTAAATCATGATATTTACTCTTTAAAAGACCTTCCAGGCCTACTGTCTACCTCATTTCAGAAAGATGGTGAAGATGTGATTCTTTAGACAGGCATTTTGCTGTCCAAGGCCTCAATCTCACTGAGGTGGTAGATCAGTGTATGGATTCAAACTAGTGCCGTGCCAAAAATTTCTCCCACATTTTTTTCAACCATTCTCATTCAATTTGATAGAAATTGCTTTAAAAAATTTTCAGAGAAATTCTCAGGGGGATAGTTTGGGGTTCTTGGGCTTACCTTACTTGTGAGGTGGCTGAGGAGCATGCATGAGTGACCTGTCTGCCATCGTTGTACAATACTCTCTGTGGCAGCCTGTAGCCTCCTCGGCTTCCTGCACTTTAGTTAAAGCCATCATGAGGGAGACATCAGGAGGCAATTCCTCCCATGGGGCTTTTTCAGTTCAGGAAGTGCAGGTGGCCTGGGAGGCTGCAGAGCAAGGGAAAGATGTGTAATAGAGAGAGAAAACACCCACAGCCCCCTCGGCCACCTCGCAGTGATTAGGTAAGCTCAAAAATACCAACCAAAGAAATTCAGAATTCTGCCTCAGAAGAGTGGAAGCCTCAACACAGTTGATGCTGTTGCCACCTGCAGAGGCAGTGCAATAAACCAAAACCCTTAGGAAAAAAAGAAAGAACCAGTGCTGCAACCCCTGCCAACAGCGAGCCTTATCTGTGAGAAACCGTTGGAGAATTTCTCCTCCCCTAGGAGAAATTCCGTGAAATTGTCTTCCCAATGTCTCTGCCCACAAAAAGGCTGGAGAATTTTGAGAGGCCGTTGGTGCACAGCTCTAATTCAAACTGTGAGATAGGGGTTCAAAACTGAATGCTGCTCCATATCAAAAATAAAAATAATTCCATATAGAAAACTAGATGGCAGGGAGAAAGGTCCTTGCTTTCTTCCAGGCATCTCACTTTCTATGTTCTATTTCTATTGTATGATGTGGGTGGAGGGGAGCATTCAGTCATGTGAGTTTCTACTTATAGTCTGAAGTGGTACAGTCCAGCCAGTAAGAGCTGGACCCTGTTCTTGGTCTCTGCAGACCCTCCTTTTCCTCTCTCTGTTCCACTCTACCATAAACTTTCTCTAACCTTGACTGCACAGATACATACAGAATATGAACTCAGATTAGTGTTGTGCTTTTTTACCATTCTTATTCAATTTGATAGGGAAAAAATTGACTTCAGAAAAAAAATCAAAGGAGGAAAAAATCAGTGAAATTCTCATGGGTGGGTTGTGGGGTTCTGGCACTTACATTAGTTATGAAGCGGCCAAGGGGTATGTGTGTGTGACCATCTTTTCTTTCATTGTATAATCATCTCTCTAGCAGTCTGCAGCCTCCAGCAGTCTTCAGATAAATCCTCCAGTGGTTTGGTGTTTTTTTTCCAGATCAGGAAGCGTTGGCAGCCAGAGTGGCTGCAGGGCTAGAGAACAATGTAGAGATGGGTAATAAAAATTAAAAGCATAGAGCAGCCGTGGCCACCTTGCAATAATATGGTGAGCTCAAAAACGCCACCAAAAGAAATTCAAGTGAAATTTAGGGATGTCCATCGCTGTGGAATCTGACCTTTTTGGGGCTTGATGCATTCCCAGCCAACACCTGACTGAGCTTGCATTTGTGGGCCAAGTCACAGGGCTTTCCCCAAAATCTGGGAACTTTTTTGAGTTTTTTTTTTATATTTATGTAAATAGAAATGTGCCCAAATTGCAGGGGGCAATTTTCATGATTTACACAAATTTTGGCTGCAATTTGCATGATTTATGCAAATTTCAGTCAGAAATTGTACAAATTACAGACAAAATGTGCGTAAATCATGCAAATTGCACCCTGCAATTTGTGCACATTTCTATTCATGTAGATTTTAAAAAACAGAATAGTCCACATGCTGGCACAACTCAATGCAGAAAATGTCCTGGAAATCGGAGGACAGATTTCACTGTAACACGAATCCAGAAAAAAAAACCTGGTAAAAAATCACACTCATTATCTGCTGGACCACAGCCACTCACCCAAGTAGATGCTTGAAAATATTCCTGTAGTCTCAAAGTGAGCATTCTCTGAACACAGCCAAAGCTATCTTCCTACAAAGTACTTTTCAGGTGATGCTCTCTCACCAACACCTTTCTTTGCAAAGAGCATCTAATCACCTGTGACAGCAGTGTATTCTCTCTGGCTCCTACAAAGAAAAGGGGATGGTTTGTTTATCCTCACCATGGCTTTAAAGTAGCAATCCTTCTCTTTGCAATATTGCCAGATCGCAGCTCACGTCAGTAATGATAACTCAAAGTGAAAGCTAATGCAGAAGAGACACAATACAAATTGCGGGCAGAGCTGCGTGGTGAAAGTTATTTGCTTCAACAAGAAGCCTGAAATATTTCGGAGCAACTGTCTGTCATATGTCTGGGGTGGAACAGAAATTAATATCTGCAAGTATTTGAAATCCAGAAAAGTCTCCAAAAGCAACAGGCAGGGCGGCATTTTATGCTGCTGCAGTGCAAGATGTTGAGCAATGTTGACTTGCTGGCATTTCTCAACTGTTTTGATTTGGGCAGGCATCTACTTTGAAATGTCCCAAGTTGTTAACATGCCCCATACTATAATAAGCATCATCTTTAGCATTCATATGCCTCTTTGGAATGTGCGAAGTACATGTACATTGTGTTGTAGTCTTTTTTTTTAAAAAAAATAAGATATGTCAGAAATATTATCCTCAAATATTACCCAATAGGAGGGGGGGAGAGAGAGAGAAAGAGAGAGAGACTTGCAAGGGTCACTGAGTTTATGGAGGAGGCAAGCTCTGAACCAGACCCGGGGGGGGGTTATGGGGAAATGCCCCCCCCAGCCAAGTAGCTCACCCCCCATTGCTGGGTCCCTATAATTACTTGAAGGAAAGGCACTTTTCATATGCTCAGGGAGCTTTTCCCCCACGTGTGTGAAATGCACTTTTCTTCCTTCTCTATGTCCCCCAAGATATTTTTCTACTGTCACCCCTGCTGCTCAGCCTCGGTGCCACAATGCTACACCAACTCAACTAAATTTGTTGTCTTGCGCTGCAAAACAAATCAACTGTATCCAACAGGGGGATGAAATATCATAGGATGTCAGATACAGAGAGCAAACGTTTGGCAAATATTTTATGTAGAATAATTAGAGCAGTGATGGGGAACCTCTGCAGGTTCTCCATCTGGCCCTCAGAAGGCTTGAGCTTTGTCCATGGGTGGCTTACGCTCCCAAAGCCCTGGCCCCAGAAGGTTACCCAGGGCTTGGGGAGGAGGCAGGGAGAGGAATCCACACGGGAACCTCCGGTCTGTGATCAGAGATAAAGCGGGGATTCTCCAACTGGGGGAGGAGCAAGGCAGTAACTGCTTCCCCAGCTTATTGTTTGTTTGTTATGTATCCCACCCTATATCATTAAGATCTCAGGGCAGCATACAGATAAAATCAATTTCAACAGTATAAAATAATAAATAATTTAAACAGCTAAAAGCATATTAAGCCATTAAACAAGCTATTGCCAAGTGTGAAGTCTAGGAGTCCTCCTAGACTCTGAGCCAACTGGGGAAGCCCAGGTGGCTGCAGTGTCCAGGAGTGCTTTTTACCAGCTTAGACTGGTACTTCAACTGCAGCCCTGTCTGGAGAGGATGGACCTTGTCTCAGTTATCCACACACTAGTCACGTCCAGGCTGGGCTACTGTAATGAGCTATACATAGGGCTGCCTTTGAAGACAGTTCAGAAACTCCAGCTTGTGCAGAATGCGGCTTCCCGAGTATTGGTGGGGGCGAGGCGATTCGATCATATAACGCCTATACTGCACCAGCCTCACTGGTTACCGGTGCATTTCTGAGCCCAGTTCAAAGTACTGCTTTTGACCTCTAAAGCATTAAACAGTTTGGGACCAAGTTACTTGAAGGACTGCCTTCACTCATATCAGCCTGCCTGCACTTTAAGATCAGAAAGAGAGGCCCTTCTCATTTGCCTACCTGTGAGAACAGTCAGGTGGGTGACCACACGTGACAGGGCCTTCTCTACAAAGGCCCCATGCTTTTGGAACAAGTTGCCATTGGAGATCTGTCATGCTCTGTTATTGCAGACTTTTAGGAAGGCCTCGAAAACATGTTATTTTATCTTGGCCTTCTCTTGATATGACTGGTGTTGCTGCTGTTATCATTGTTGCTGGTTTTATTGCTGGGTTTTATCATTGTTTTTATTGTTTTTAAGTTTTTATTAGGGATGTACGAATCCCCTACCTGCCAGACCAGGGGGGGTCCATGGGGGGGGGAGGCGATCCGTTCCTCCCCCCAGAATCCTTGCTGGCCTGGCCAGCTCCGCTCCACAGCAATTCCGCAGAGTCACCAGCCGGCTCCGAAGCGCCAGTGATAAGACCGCCATGCTGTATCGCTGGCTGAAGGGGATTTGACTGGCTGCGGATGCAAATGGCGTCCAGGATGCCATTTGCGGCTGTAAAGGCCTTAGTTTAAGGTAAATTACCTTAAACTAAGGCCTTTACGGCCGCAGATGGCGTCCTGGATGCCATTAGCATCCGCAGCCAGTCAAATCCCCTTCAGCCAGCGATACGACATGGCGGCCATATTGCTGGCAATCCGGAGCCAGAGGATCCAGCCAAAGAGGATTGCGCAGAGAGGCAGAGGTAAGTCTTCCATTCTGCCATGGACTCCGGGGGGTCGGATTCTTTAGCCTCATTGGAGTCTGTGGCGGAATTCTCCGCCATCCCTACCATTACCTGGGAAAACAGGCTGGCAAACTCTCAAAGGAAAGAGAAGTGCATGAAATCTGGGCAACAGGCAGCCCCAATGCCAAGACCCCGAAGATGGCTCATCTTGGGCTTGCTTTGCCATTCAGTGTAGTATTATTTAAATAATAGATGTTATATGTGTAGTGCTTTGCCTGCTGTATTTTGAAACGTGGACATGTGCTTTGTTTGACCACAACACAAGCACACACAGAGACACACAAGAGCAAAAGAAAAGCAAACACAGAACTACGTAGAAGCAAAGAAAAGGTTTTTTTTTTTTATTTGTTTTGTTTTAGGGTTTTGATTTAAATAGAAAGGTGCCCGTGGTTCTTCTGAGATCTGTGTGCCTCTGTAAGTTACCACAGCAACAGACCTCGGTTAATCTCTTCCATCATAAACCCATCATAAACTAGGTGGCGATGTGACGCAGTGGAATTGTGCAATCGCACTAGGTTTCGATAATGCCATTCAGAAAAAAAATACTAGACTTGCCTCGGGGGGATGTGATAATGGATGCAAAGCACGGGAGAGACCCTGGACGGTGGTAATGTCATGTAAAGGAGCCGCAAACGACCATGAGTGGGGAATCACGAACACATGATAAAAGCATCGTGCAGGAATGTGGGGGTTGGACTCGATGGCCTTATAGGCCCCTTCCAATCCTACTGTTCTATGATTCTGCTATTCTATGATTCTAGGAAGGCTCTCAGTAGAAGCAGTGCTAGATGGACCAGAGTCTGACTTGGTAAGAGGCAGCTTTGTAACAACTTTTTTCTTTATCAGAAGCAGCTAAAGAGGTTGCAGTTGTGAACAGAGGACTGGTGGGGAAGGATGGGTCTGCTTAACCCTTTCACCTCTGACTGTTTTCCCACCCAGCTTCATCCCCTCCATTCTCTCCCTCTCTCCCTCTCTCTCTCTCACACACACACACGCACAAACATTTTGGTGGAGGTAACTTGGAGTGGGAGAATGGCTAAAAAGGACAGGATTACACATCTCCTCCCTCCCCACACACACTGTACTCTTTCACACACACATAGGTCCTCTGCCCTCCACAGCTGCTTTTGATAACACATGAGCATCATGTGTTGCTTGGGCCTTACTCCCATGAAGGAGGGGACTTTCCCCTCCATATCCAAGCGGGCAGGCAGGAGCGTATGCAGGGACGGTCCAAGACATTTTGCTGCCTAAGGCAGAGCGGTAAATGGTGCCCCTCCCTCAAGTCAAGGGGCATAGTACCCCAGGCCTGCCAGAAACATGGGACAAGAAAACCCCATAAGCACCTTTCTCTTACTTGGTGGTAAAAATACAAAAATAATAAATATCCATCCATTTTGATGCCATTTCATGACTCCTAAAAACTGCTGTCTGAGGAGGCTACCTCACTCTACCTAATGATAGTGCCGCCCTGCATGGTACAGCAAAAAACTTTAGCTAGCTCTTTTTTATATCTTGTTGCAAGAGAGAAAGAACCAACAGGACGTGCCATTAATTTCTTGGCTTAATTTGTATGTGTATGCACTCCTTAGTATGCCTCTTCTTTCTATCTTTCTGTTTTTCTGGTTTTGATTTAAATAGAAAGCTGCCCTTGGTTCTTCTGAGATCTGTGTGCCTCCATAACTCCATAAGTTACCATAGCAACAGACCTCGGTTAATCTCTTCTGTCATAAACCCAGAGTAATTTGCATGTATGGAACTTTGATTATTCAAATTGCCTGTGCATGTGTTCAAATAAATTATGATGAGTGATATCTCTGTACTGTTATTATCTCCTAGTTTAGTTATTAAAAATAGCTTATGATAAAAACACAAGTCTTTCTTCCTTGCACCATCGCCCCCTCCCTAGTTAAACTTTTAAAGAAAAGTTCCCTGTGACTGGTCGAGCACTTGCATCTTTACACAGTGACATCTCTTCGCTTCTCTGGACCTGTGGTAATCAAAATAATTCAACTTTCTCCCTGTGCTATCCATTTTTGGAGTCAAGGGTAGGGATGTTAATCTTTAAGGGTGCAATCCTATGCCTGTTTAGACAGAAAAGAGTCCCACAATTCCCAGCGTTCCCCAGCCTCTATGGCTGGCTGGGGAATGCTGGGAGTTGTAGGACATTTTTCTGTCTAAACAGACATAGGATTGTGCCCTAATTATATTAGGTACAGGTCGGAAAGATTGAATTATGATTATTACATTTTAAAAAACCTGTCCGGCCTCTAAGGCAAGAATGTTGAATGCTTTTCAGCCCAAGGGGCAAATTTCAAGAAGAGTTCTTGGAGACTAAAGTCAAAGGGGTGTGGCCAAAGGCAGAAGGGGTTGGGCCAAAAAGATCAACTTTTTTTTAGTTTTTAGTTTAAAGCTCTTTTCTTCCGGTAACTAAGCCTAAGGAGAGACATTTCAGCCTTTTAGAATGGGGGGGGGACTGTACAAAAGCCAGGAAACCATCAAATAATTGGTGGGCAGGGAAGGGGGCATGGCCAGGGGAAAGGGTGCGGCCAGGGAAAGGCGGCGTGGCCATTTGGGGAACCTCAGATGGCAAGACTGGGATGCCAGGCTTCAGGTTCTGCAGCTGTCCCATTCTTTCATCCTCCCCCTTTGCAATCAACACACTCCAGGAAACTGGGCTTCGGGCCAACACTACTTTATGAGTAAACAAGTAGCTTCTTTACAAATGTAGATTCCAGGAAACTCTCAGACTGCATAGAACCAGCTAATCCACACCTCTATGCATATCAATAGAGGAGACAAAGTGGAAGGCAAAGAAGTTGCCAGCAGTCTGGGCAAGAACTTCTCAGCCAGACTTGCTTCGCAGGGATGATGCCCCTCCCTCAGGATGGCTCCCTCCAGTGTTGGCTTCCACGAGTAGCCAACCTGGCAGAGTGTCTGAGCCTTGCCCCTAACTTTTCCCACTTCACCCTACAATGGGCCCTAGCGTTCCCCAAGTCACAACCCTCGCCCTCCTCCGAGACTTGAGTTCTCATGGGGGAGGAATGAGGGAGCCACTCAGCCTGGGCCATCTGTGTGTCATGGTCTTGGGAAGAAAGTCTCCCTGCATCTGGGCTCACTAGGGAGGGTGCCTCCTCTGTTCTGGCTGTTCCCATTCTGATTCTGAATCTGTGCTGCCTGCCAGACATCTCCACATGCTCAGATACATTCCTGACAATAGCCCAGCTCTATGGAGCTCAGGAACATGTACTCACAACAAACCTGTGAGGGAGGTTAATTTGAGACAGTGTGACTGGCCCAAGGTCACCCAGTGAACACCATCTTGAGTGGGAATTTGAACCTGGTTCTCCCTAGCCCTTGTCCAACACTCTTATTTACTATACCACACTAGCCCTCACTGGCTGAAAGGACACTTTTAAAAGCAGTCTAACTGTCAGAACTGCAGTGCATCATGTTTCTAGTCCTCAGTTTACTTGTGGACATTGGTATGAGTCAAGTACAAAATACATGAACCTCTATTCCAGCATGAAAGGCTATGCAATGTAACATTTCTGAGGCATCTTTTAAAATAACTCACAAGACCTGCCATCTCTTAGAGGGATATGCAAATCAGCAAAACTTGAGCTCGCCAGAATTCTCCAGGTACCATCTTGAAGCTCATTCCAGCTCAAGTTTGTATTGGATTGCGAGCTCTCTCTTTTTTTCCTTTTTGCATGAAAATCCATCATTCAAATGCATGCATCAGTTGTGTTCATCTTTGAAATGTACTCATTCTTCTCCCATTAAAGCATATTTGTGCACATTTTTCAAAAGTACACATTTTTAATGCACATTTTTCAAATGTATGCCTGTTGTTGATGCTTTTTCTTTTCTTTTTTGGTTTGTCAGCCACATTACAAGCTTGGAAATGTGTAGACTTTGACCGCAGATTGCATCCAAGTCCGTGCTCGGTCCAAAAGATGCAAACTGGGTAAATCCTGATCAAAAAGACCTGAAATGAATTTCTCATCCAACCCTAATCTCTTATTTATATGCACATGTTTGATGAACACCATATATCCTAACAGGAACAGGAGTTTGTGAATTGGCTTACTTTTCATCCTGGGATGTATGATTAGCAGTTCAATCCTATGGATATCTAGCTAGACAAAAGTCCTATTGAGTTCAATGAGACTTACTCCCAGGTAAGTGTGTATGGGTTTTAGGGATGGGTGACAATTTTGTCCAGTTTGTTTCTTGACAAGAACTTCCCAAAATGTGCAAATTTCTTCATGGATAGTATAGAAACAACTTGAGATTTTATTTTTAAAATCAAATGTGGGAGAAAGCAAAATTGACCAATTTGTTCATCCAGACCTAGGGCATTGACTTAAAAGTCTGGGCTTGAATCCCTGGGTATTCAAAGTTGTTTATTTTAGGGGTCCCACGTCTTTTTTCTAGCAGTCTTATTTTTATTACATTTATATCCCACCTTTTTTCCTCCTCAAGGAACCCAAGGTGGAGTACATAATCCTCCTCCTCCATTTTATCCTCACAACAACAAGCCTGTGAGGTAGGTTGGGCTGAGAGTCTGTGACTGGGCCAAAGTCACCCAGTGAGCTTCCATGGCTGAGTGGGGACTAGAACCTGGATCTCCCAGCTCCCAGTCCAACACTCTAGATATGGCAGGCAGGTATAACATGGTCCTTTCCATGCTGGGAATAACTGTACATATTGACTTTGGCTGATGCAAATGTGTGAGCATTTTATTTCAGTTTGTTTTTTATAACAATTTACCATTTTTTTTGTACGTTCCTTCATATGTGAGACAGAGAGAACTTGAAAGCTGAGAAAGAGAAATTGACAGATTCGTCTATTCCTAATAGGAGGCTTTGTTAACAGACATTAATCCACTCACTTGGAAATAAGTCCCTTTATACTTAGCACTTACTTCTGAGTAGACGTGCATAGGATTGCACTGCATGGCCTTAGCCGTACATGATGCCGCAGAATGAGATAACAAAATGTGTGTGTGTGTGTGTGTGTGCGCGCGCGCACGTGTGTGTGTGTGATAGAATTGACTATACCAGTTGATGGACGATCACATTTTTAAATGTTTCCCTATTTTAGATATTTCCCTATTTTAGATATTTTTTCCTTAAAAAGGAAATCTCCCTGCAAGAAGAAGAAGAAAAAAATATAGCTAGAACCTTTCTCCTGAATGGCCTCAGCATTTTATCTGCTGGGAGTTTTATTTGCTCTGTTTGGATTTCTTTTTGTTGGGGGAGGATTCGAAATGCCCACACACACCCCATGCCTACTGTCTGAATTGGTCAAGTCCATCCAGTATTTCACAATTTGGTCATCTCATTCTTCAGCAACTGTCCAGGTTAAAAGTATCAGCGTGGCTATCTCCCATAGAAGGAGTTCTCTGTGGCAGAGAAAATACCATAGCCTATGAAAGCCTTACAACAATGATCAAGAGGGTGTGGCTAAAAGACATTAGAATGTATTTTTTGTGAATTGGGAGGGGGGATTGTGATGGGGTTATGGGGGTGGGAGCGAATTTAGCCCCTAACATCTCATAATGAGAGAGATATTGACCTGGCTTGGATTATCAGTCCAGGTTTCATAAGCTATGAATGAGCATCAGAGCCAAGCATTCCTCCCCCGCCCCTGTCCTCCTCTTGCATGCTGGGGCTTACTCCCAGGTAAATGTGTATAGGATTGCAACCTATAAACTAGGGCTGTGCATGGACCCCCCGGTTCACTTCGGATGCCTCTTTGGACCCTCCAAATCAGCCCTGATTTGACTCAGACAGATTTGGACCCCCTCCGCTTTGACTCGGTTCTGGATCCGAAGTGAGATTTGGATACCCAGATCACTCGGTTTTGGCGTTTTCCCATTGACTTGCATGGGAAAACACAAATGGCCATAACTTTTTCTGTTTTCAAGAAAAATAGATGACAATTGGGGACCTCCCTGCCAACATGGAGGGGATCCCACCTGCCAAAGTTCAGACAGTTTGGCATGGTACTTTTTGTGCTAGGTGCAGCTGAATTTTGATTTTTTTTCCCACAAAAACTCTCAAAGCAAAGAGCTATACCTCTCAGCCCCACACCGCCACTGCCTCCTGCCTGCTCAGCTGCCAAGGACTGCTAGCCGTCTCCTGCTCATGAGGAGGAGACAGCTAATGAGTGGCAGGGGCATGTGCCGTGCTGTTGGTTGACTGTCCTTCACAGCTGACCAGGTGGGAGGAAGAGGAGGTGCAGAGCATGCCCCCTGCCACTAGCCGTCTCCTGCTCGTGAGGAAGAGACAGCTAGTGAGCAGCGGGGGCATGCACCATGCCTCCCCCTTCTGACTGGGCAATTCACAGCACATTTTGCATATAAGTCTACGTGCACATAGACTTCCAATTGCCATGTTTTTTAAAAACATAGTGATCGCAGCAGAGGCAGAGGGACTGGCAAGTGGAGCAGGGGTTTGGGGGTGCCTGGAGAACCTGGATGGGGGTGGGTTCTCACATCCCTAAGTAACACCAACAGAATGCTCTCTGTCTCTGAAACACAGCCATTTTTCTCCAGTTATTCAGTCTTCCCCCCTCCTCCACCACTGTCACTGTTTGGCGGTTGCTGGGTTACGTTCAGCTCTGATTTGGCAGCTAGAGTTTCCATTCACCAAAGCTCCCTCCCTCCTCCTCAACCCCTCACTGAACTTTCTCAAGTTGATACTTTTGGCACCAGGCTGTCTGGGTTGCTCAGAACGAATCACCGAGTCAGACGAGATGCTTCGTATACAAGCTGCTTCACTTCGGGGTGCCTTGTTGCTATTCTGCTCTGCCTTGTATCATGCATAGGCACCTCCAAAGCAGCCTGCTTCGACTTGTTATTTGGGCTTCGGACCAAAGCGGTGCACAGCCCTACTATAAACGTCTATATGTCTGAGCATTAAATGCCCTACTACTTTGTTATACAGGTTATGGGAATGAAACAGCATTCCTTAGGCTGTAATACTAGACACACTTACCTGGGAGTAAGTCCCATTGAGCTTAGTAGGATTTACTTCTGAATGTATAAGAGTGCACTGTTGATCTCCCAGATTCACTGGGACAGAAAGACTCCTCCTCCCCCCAAAAATCTGTAAAATGGAATTGACAGTGATGTAACCTTGCAAGAGACCAACAAACACATATGAGATCAGTGGAATAAGCCAAGGCAATTGAAGGTGACTGATGGCAGACAGATTTTTGAGCAATTAAACAGAAGTAACAGCACGATTGGGAGGAGTGTTTCTGAATCCACAGACTGTGGCTAATTATTACCTGCCCCTCTCAATCCCTCTATCTAGAATGCTGAGGATTCCTTTGAATTTAGGCTAGCTCAGCCTCCCCAAACACCAGATGCTCTCCAGATGTGTTGGACTACAACTCCTATCATCCCCAGACAGCATGCTATCTGGCAATCAGGGGAACTGTAGTCCAACACATCTGGAGGGCAGGAGGTTGGGGAAGGCTTGGCTAGCCTATATCACTCTGTTACAATGGGATAACAGAAGTTAATTTAGTATCTAACATTTTCTTTGTCTAGTGGGGCAAGGCTAAATTCAAAGGACGGGCATTCCTCAGGGTCGCAGATAGATGGATTCAGAGGGGCAGGTAATTAGCCACAGTGTCCAGATTCAAAAATGCTCCTCCCAATCCTGCTGTTCCTTCTGTTTAATTGCTCAAGAATCTGCCACCCATCCATCACTTCCAATTGCTTCAGTGTATTCCACCTTTCCTGCATGAGTTTGTAGGTCTCCTGCAAGGTCACATCATTGCCATTGCCCTTTTGCAGAACGTTGTCTTTCCTGTCCCTCTGAACGTGGGAGATCTGAGCAATGCGTTTCCTTTCAGCTTATTCTAACTGACATCAACAGCATGTATAAACATTCTGTAGAGCTTGTGCAGCAAGAGCAAATTCAGTTATCTAGGTGGTGATACATCTGGGATTTGATGCGTCAGGGACTGTATTCTTTAGAGCAGTGCACAGACGGCCCCTCAAAATTCTCCAGCCTATTTCTGGGCAGAGAAATTGGGGGGACTATTTCACCAGATTTATCCTAGGGGAGGAGAAATGCTCCAACAGTTTCTCACAGATAGGGCTCACTATGGGCAGAGATTGTAGCACAGGTTCTTTCCTTTTTCCTAAGGGGTTTTGTTTTACTGCACTGCTTCTGAAGGTGGTGACAGCATCAACTGTGTTGAGTCTTCCACTTTTTTGAGGCAGAATTTTGAATTTTTTTTGGTGGTATTTTTGAGTTTACCTAGTCACTGCGAAGTGGCCGAGGGTGCTGTGTGTGTTTTCTCTCTCCATTACCCATGTTTTCATTGTTCTGCAACCTCCCAGGCCACCTGCACTTCCTGAACTGAAAAAGCCCCATGGGAGGAATTGCCTCCTGATGTCTCCCTCATGATGGCTTTAACTGAAGTGCAGGAAGCCGAGGAGGCAACAGGCTGCCACAGAGATGACTGCACAGTGACAGACAGGACACTCATGCACACTCCTCAGCCACCTCACAGGTAAGGTAAGCCCAAGAACCCCAAACCCTCCCCATGAGAATTTCTCTGAAATTTCTCCTCCTCTGAATTTCTTTTTGAAAGCAATTTATTTTCTATCAAATTGAAGGAGAATAGTTGAAAAAATGCTGGAGAAATTTTCGGCACAGCACTAATACAAGTTAAATCTGATGGTAGAGGCATCTTGCCTGCAATACACATACACATAGAACAGGGGTGTTGAACCTCAGGCTGGGGGGGGGGCAATCTTTTTTTGAATGAGAATGGTTAAAAAAAAATGTGGGAGAAATTTTCGACACAGCGCCAGTATTCTTATTAAAGTGTAGGATCTATCACAGGTGATAATGTATACAGCTTAAGAAAGTTAAAAAAAAAACACACACACACAAAACCACTTACTTTTGCGTAATTAATGGGGAGGGGTTACTTTGAGATTTTGTACTTGTTGGATCTCCTTGTAGAATCTTTGGCATTAGGAAAAAGGTTCATTGCATTTTTGTAGAGAAAGGACAACCGTCCTCATTGTTTTCCTCATATTTGTGAAGCAGGCAGTATTCCTTTTCATCCTAAAAATCTTTGCAGTGACATAGTTCATTAGCAAAGGTCTTCATCCATGACTTTACAAACAGGCAAGGTTGTTCATTGTGGCCAAGATGTGAGTTGTGACTCACTTGTTCAGAAGTGGGCATGATCCCATTTGCTCCATCTGCATAGGGATGTACAGAGAGCCATCCCCTGGGAGCTATCTCTCTATTGCCGATCACACAACATTATAGCATATATTCCAATTTAAGGATGGAGGAGAAATTTGTTCAGTATGCATTTTAATGTGAATTTACATAATTTACACCATTTCACACTATCAAATCAAAATGCAAACCAACACTCCGTTATCCTTCAAAATGTGATCTCCGAATTTTGCAATGGAGTTCTCCAGTCACAAAATACATACGAAATGTGTATATGTGTGCATGTGAAAATAACATTTAAAATGCATTACATTAGGAAAATTGCTTATGAAGAGTGGATATGGACAAAATGGAATAAACAAATGCATGTACTGGGAGAAACAAATACACAAATGCATATGGGTTTTCATGCAATGTTTTTTAAATTCTCAATGTTTGAGATGAAAGAAAATTAAGATTGGAAAAATTCTCAATGCTCAGGATGAAATGAAATTAAGACTGGAAAAATGAGAAAGTGAGAGAAACTGAAACTGACAGATTTGTCCACCTCTATTCCAACAGCCCCCATTTACAAGGGACAGACCCTGCTTTTGATACCTGTCCATGGAGAATTACACCCTGTTTTGGTCCATATGTTTGCCTTTGGGGGATGTCTTTTAAAAACATTGTTAGTGTGAGTAGATACAGCTATCAGTCTTGGGGGTTTATCTCCCTTGCCAGAGTCTCTCACAGTTAAAGCTTGGAGTAGGAAATGGATGCATTATTTCTAGCGCCCCTGAATGCATACAAGCTCTGAAGCACCATGCTCTTCCATTTCCCACACTGCAGCTGCCAAGGTTTCTCTTTTGGGTTTTTTAAGGGCTGGAGACACATTGGCCCAGTTCAGATAATCACGTAAACCAGCGTTCCACATTACGTCCAAATTTGGGGAACTGTTGTTTGTTCTAGCCAAAATTATTTCAAACAAACCAAGATCCAAACAAGGTTTCAGATCCTGGTTTGTTAACTAACTTTGATTAGAACAAACCACAGTTCTCTGGATCTGATGCAATGTAGAACCATGGTTTGCTCATTCTCCTCTTTCATGGGCAAACTGAGCACTGTTTTTAGGGGAGGCATTGTCTAGTTTGGCTGAATATCAAAACATTTTGGGTAGGGTGGATCAGTGGCCCTTAGCACAGCACCTGGGCTACGTGAGTTTAAATCACATCCCTGTCGTTTATTGGAGATGTAAAACATACATATTCCAGAAGGCATATGGCCAATGAATGGTTTCTTCCCCTGTTCTGATATGGTAGGACCTACGATGTAGGTGCTGCTGGTTTTTAAGCTCAATGCTCTCTAATTTATTTGATTGTCTCATTTTCAATGTTACTTTTTTATTACTGAGTGTATAATTTTACATTTTTCAAAGGGGGCACATAGGTGAGGGGTGCTAAACCCGAGAGAGAGAGAGAGAGAGAGAGAGAGAGAGAGAGTTTACTCCTTTGCAATCTCTCCCCTAAGTACTTTTCTTTTCAGCCATGTTCCGATGCCAGAAGTAAATTTGGCTGGGAGAAAAACACCTGAGGAAGTGAGTCACAGGTGTGTGTGTGTGGGGGGGGGTCATCTCCTCTCTCCTGACTGCTCCTTTTTAATTTAAACTATTGAAAAAAAACAACACTTTATACATGAATGGAGCAGATCTAAGTATAAATGAACAAAGATAATTTTAACATTATAATATATCTAACAAATAAATAATACATTCATACAAAGAAACCTCAAGCATCAACATTCCCACAATATATCACTTAAAAGCTGTAGCTACTATCATAAAGTTACACGGCAGAAAACAAACAAGCAAGCATTGTGCAATGGAGAATCAAATATGCACAAAGGAAAAAATGGGAAGAATTTTACAACTTAATGGAGGTAAACAAACATGATTGCTGCAGCCAGATGTGGTTTGAGCATAACCCAAACCCCGACCAAATTATGTGAAATCTTGTAATATGATTTAAACCAGGTCAGGAGTGGGGGGCGGGAGCTGGAACGAGGCGAGTCAATGGGATTTGTTCCACTCTGCTGGAGGAACCGCAGCTTATGCCTCTCAACTCACAAGGGGGAAGCAGTACTATTTTGCAGTAAATGTCTCCGCATTTTCCACTTCGAGAGAAGAGCTAAGATTCAACACATGTGAGCCGTCATAAATCCAAAACAAGGGTTAGGCAAAAAGCCTAGAGGACTGCTGTAATCCCTGCTAATAATGAACTATATGGTACAGCCAGAAGGACGGCCAACGTATCTATATCGTAATTCCAGCCCTGCACTGAGCAGTATGTTTGGTCCAGATTAAATAAATCTCCTACAAATTCTCCCCACCTATGCCTGCACCCTGTTTTGCATTAAAACTGAAGGTACATTTCACACATTCTGATCATCATGTGGGAATTGCAGGAATCAATAACTTGAATGTGTACATATGAAGCCACCTTTCAAGAGCACATATAAATGTGCATAAAGAATAGGAATCTCACTGAATTTTCTTCCCATGGTGTAAGTTCAGCTCCTCGCTCCCAAACCTCTCGCACACCTGCCTGCAGCTCCACTACTGATTCAGTTGCAGGTTCAGGTGGGCTGTCTGCTTTTTTTAAAAAAAGCGATGCTTGTAAGCTATGAAAAATTCATTCATTACCTCATCAAAACAAAAAAACAAAATTACCCACACCACCCACACCCAGCCCAAAATGTGCAAAATTGCTCATGGGAGCATGGAGGGAATTCTGACATCATAGACACCAACCAATCAGTACTTCACACAGACACCTTCTGCTGTAAACTAGCCATACTGGCTTTCCCCAGTCTGAGCACTGGAGCAGATTAAGTACCTGTGACAGAAATGGTGCAAATGCATTGCCAGAGCACAGCAGCTCCTCTTTTTGATGTTCATTCTGTTCACACCCAGCGCCAAACCATCCGTCCCAATAATTCCCAAATGGTGCACTGGGGCATACCAGTGTGCTGCAAAAAACAAATGAATGGGAAGCCATTTTAAATCAGCATTTAACCATTTTGATCACATATCACAGGTTTGTTGTTATTATTAATTATTGTAATTATTCTTTCTAAAGTGCCAGCAGTGTGGCTGACAGACACAGAATTTAAAACAGCTCATTGCCTCCAATGGACCTACAATCGAGACAAAGAGAGACACAGAGAGGCAATGCACTGTGGACCGACTCCATGGTTGTCTCCACACGCCAAACCAATTGACAGGGGACCAAAGTAAAATTATAATAACTTGCAGGGATATGGGAGTGAATCTTCTCATGAGCATGTGCTGGGTCTTCCACTGTGATGGAAAATGCAACATGTGTAGTGCTAGTGCATTCTCTGTGGAATTATAATCCTTCTAAGAAATTCAAGCTTTAAGGGTGCAACCAATCTTGGACACTTCTGAGCATCCCATAGCCTACCAGGCTGCTGCCAGCTAGGGATGGACGAAAGTCCCTTACCTGGTCCCGCAGCTTTTTTTGGGGGGGGGAGGCGCTCCGTTTCTCCCCCTGAAATTCTTGGTGGGTGGGGAGGTGCCCCATCCCTCCCCGCTGAAATTCTGGCTGGGGGGGAGGCGCCCCATCCCTCCCCGCTGAAATTCTGGCCGGGGGGGAGCGCCCTGCCTCTCCGGCCGCGAAAGAAAAAAGTAAAGTAAAAAAAAACGTGATAGGCTACGTAAAGATTTACGTAGCCTATCATGGCTAGATTTTAAAAAAACACCATGATAGGCTACGTAAATCTTTACGTAGCCTATCACGGCTGACTTTGGGGGGGAAAAAGCGCGTACGCAAATGGTGGCGCCCATGGGCACCGCCATTTGCGTACGCACTTTTTTTTTTTTCAAAGTCAGCCGTGATAGGCTACGTAAGGATTTACATAGCCTATCCCAGTGGTTTTTTAAAATCTAGCCATGATAGGCTACGTAAATCTTTACGTAGCGTATCACGTTTGTTGGTTGTTTTTTTCACTTGGAAATGGCGGCAGAGGCAGCCGGTCGGAAGACCAGCCGCCACCGCCGCCGCCGCTGAAACGCTGCCGAAACGCCTCCGGGACCTGCCGCCGTGAGGGGCATTCACCGAAGGTAAGTCCCATCCCGGGGCGGGGTGGGGGGGCAGACCGTTTCTCCACCAATTTCAGGGGGCTGAATGCGTTGGCATTCGGCCCCCCGGAGATTCGTGGAGAAATTTTCCGACATCCCTACGGGTGAGACGAATGACAGAGACAATCTTTGCTTCTCCATCTTTCTTTTTGTAATAGTACCTCTAGGCAGGCCTCTCAGCCTGTCTAGAGGAGGTGCACTGGTGGAGGTGAGGCCGGGACTGGAGAGGCCTTAAGACTTTGCAAATCCTGTCCTCTCCCCTCCCTGTCCACTGGAATGCCCCCTTTTTTACCTCTCCAAGGTCATCCAAGGCTGCTTATGTGACTTTGGGAAGCAGGTGCTGTGGTTATTTCCATGGTGGTTGCAGAGGTCTAGGGGAGGGATTGGACTTTGAAGTCCCTTCCTGAAGTCATAGCAATGTCTACGTCTTCTGAAGGGGGAATCCAAAAAATCCTATGGCTCCAGGGGCCATAGGATTGCTCCCTAAATCACTCATGGAAACTGGGGGCAACATAGGAGCTACATGAGATGCTCAACATAGTGTAGATGCTCAACATGATGAGATGCTCAATGTGATGAGATGCTCAATATAGGGTGGAGCTACATGAGATGCTCAGCATGAGATGCTCAACATAGGCTGGAGATACTCAACATCAGAGATGCTCAGCATGAGATGCTCAACATAGGATGGAGATGCTCAACATGATGAGATGCTCAATGTGATGAGATCCTCAAAATGAAATGTTCAGCATACGGTGGAGATGCTCAGCATCAGAGATGCTCAACATGATGAGATGCTCAATGTGATGAGATCCTCAAAATGAAATGTTCAGCATACGGTGGAGATGCTCAGCATCAGAGATGCTCAACATGATGAGATGCTCAATATAGGGTGGAACTACATGAGATGCTCAACATTGGTTTTGACCTTTAAAACCCTATATGGTTCCAGCCCAGCCTATCTTAAGGAGCACCTCCAGCAACACCAGACAGGCCGCTTAACAAGATCAGCCTTGGATGGCCTTCTCTTTGTCCCATCAGCCAGGACAACTAGGCTGGCAAGGACAAAGGAGAGGGCCATCTCCGTGGTGGCCCCCACTCTGTGGAACTCCCTCCCTAGGGAACTCCGCCATGCCCCCTCTTTAATGAGTTTCTGCCACGCATTAAAAATGTGGTTGTTCAGGCAGGCATTTGGGGTGGGTTAGGGTATTTTTAGAATGACGTTTTTATTGTAGAATTTTATTGTTTTAAACTCTTCTATTCTATTATACACTTTCTACATCGCCCAGAGTAGCTGGGTGACCAGCCAGATGGGCAAATAAATAAATGAATGAATGAATGAATGAATGAATGAGATACTCAACATAGGCTGGAGATACTCAACATGATGAGATGGTCAAAATGAGATGCTCAACATAGGGTGGAGCTACATGAGACACTCAACATGGAGATGCTGCCAAAAATGACAATCCCATGTTGAGATCTTTCTGTCTAGGGATGTATAAGAAATTCATTTCAGTTCAGTTTTTATCAGGATTTACCCAGTTCACACCTCCCGGACCAAACAGGAACTCGACCACAAACTGTAGATGAAATCCATATATTTCTAAGCTTACAGTGTGATTCGCAGACACACACACCCCAAATGTGTTTGACAGCATGCATACGTGTGAAAAATGTGCATCAAAAAGTCATCCTTTTGTAAAGTGCACACAAATACGCTTTAAGAATGGGAGAAGAATGTGTACTTTCCAAAGATGTGCGCAAGTGATGCATACATTTGAAAATATTCACACAAAAATTTTGCATGAATTTTCACACACACACACACAAAGGCCACAATCTTATATGGGCACACGAAAGAACAAGCTTCAAAGTGGAATTTGGAGAATTTCGACAAGCTCAAGTTTTGCTGATTTGCATACCCCTATTTCCCTCCCATCATCACTAACACACACACACATACACACACATGCAATTCTTACCATAACTTTTATTTATAATACTTTTATGCCACAATATACTAACATCTCTAAGTGGTTCACATACAAGATCACAAGATAAAAATAATAATTAATTTAAAATATTACATTGTCATAACAATGAAACAGGGTGGTAAAAGAGTCCCTCACAGGTCATGAAAAGTCTGTGTGAACAACTGTATTTTCAAGATCCGTTTAAATTGGCCACTGTTTCTGCTTCCTGAACCACATGTGTGACAGTGTTTCAAAGCATAGGTACCACCACTGAGAAGGCCCGCTTATGTACCACTACCTGATACGTTGGACAAGGAATGACCACTAAGGCCTTTTCAGAAGATTTCAGGGATCACCTGGGTATATATAGGGGAAGGTATCCCAGTCCTGAGTTGTTTAGGGCTTTGTGTGTCAACAACAAAACTTTGAACATGGTTCGGTAGCTAATAGGCAGCAAAGTGCAGTTCTTTTAACACAGGTGTAATATGTGTATATCATAACATTTAGGCTAACTTAGATCATTTCTGCCACTGGGGGACAATCTTGTAGGGTGGGAAAACAACACATATAAGTCTGACTAAACATTAGACAGAGAAGTGGGAGAATTCAACCTGGGGCTGGATGTAGGACCAGAGCTTTGGTCCTTTCTTCTGCTGGAAGCATCTTAGTTTCCTGTTGCTGACTTTGCACCTTACAAGATTGTCACCTTTAGCCACTGTTATGAGAGTGCCCTATGTCACTTCTTGGAAGTTCAGGATTCTGTGCAAGATCAGGGCTTCTGGGGAGTAAACAACAGGGCAGACATTTCTCCCTAGTTGGATCTCCTTATGTAACAGGGCCACTTCCAAGTGCTTAACTCTGCGATGGATCTGCAGTAAAGAAAGCAAGCTGAGCTCAGTTTCAAGGAAGCCCCCTGAGGGGGTGGGATGAACTGGATCACCAAACCAGTATAGCCATGGAGCAAAGAGAGACTTAACAGGTCCCAGAAGTAAGGCAGGAACAAGACAGGGTATGGTGAGCTTCACACAGGAAATGTTTGATTGCACAGCTAAACTCTACTGGCAAGAATAAATTTATCGAGGGACAGAGAAGGCCAGTGACTGATCAAGACAGAGGGCTGGTGGAGCTACTCGGGGCCTGAGAGGTCAGTGTTTTTTTGAGGAAGGTGGCTCAAGGGGGCAAGGTTCCAGCTTAGCTTCCTCGAGGTGCCCAGCTCAAGCCCCCTGCTGTTAGCTCTCCTAACAGCCCTTATAAAACAAATGTTCAAAGCAGGAGAGCCAAAATCCAGCCAAGTCCCAATCCAGCCCTCTGGGATTCCGCAGAAGACCACCCCACTTCCCCTGCCCCCAGCAGAGGCTGGTGGCTCCAATGTCAGTGGGGCAGTGAATCTGCTGCGGGTTTCAGCCAGAACTCTAAAGGAGCTATGCAGCACCTTGGAGAGCTTCTTTAGAATCCTGACTGAAACCTGAAGTGGATCCACCGCCCCAATGACATCGGAGCCACCAGCCTCCACTGCCTGCCCCTTCTCCCTTTCCCCCAAGTACCGATTGATTGGTGGTTTCCTGGCATTTCTGCAATCCCCCCTATTCTAAACGCTTGAAATGCTTCTTGTAAGCTTTAGTCACTGGCAGCTAGAGCTGTACGCTAAAATATGCTGGGGGGGGGTTAATTTTGGGCCCCACCCCTTTTGCCTTTGTCCCAGTCCTCTGTTGCCTTCATCTCCACCCACCACTGGAATGCATCCCCCTGCCCCCAAGAGCTTCTCGAAAATGGACCTTCTGGCTGAAAGAGGTCCCTCATCCATGTTTTAAAGTGTTAACCAATCATTTGACCCCACCACAGCTTTATCCAACCTGGCACCCTCCATATGAGTTGGGCGACAACTCTCATGATCCCCTGCCTTTGCCCATGCTGGATGGGGAGCACGGGGTGTTGTAGTTCAACACATCTGAAGGGCTCCAGGTTGGATAAGGCTGCCAGACTGTGTTAAGCTTTTCCAGTTCTGCGATGACCAGTTTCAACAAGGCAACCTTGCAGTATGCTAAACAGTGAAATGCTTGCTTGCTTGCTTGCTTGCTTGCTTGCTTATTTATTTATTTATTTATTACATTTCTGTCCTGCCCAATTGCTGAAGCTCTCTGGACAGTTCACAACAATTAAAACCACAATGTGCCTTAGAAAATACAATATACAATGCAAAAGTTTAAAACTACAATCTTAAAGTACAAACCAAAACAAAACCTAGCAGCGACACAGAGATTTAAAATACAATCCATGATTTAAAACAACAGAGCTAAAAGTCTAAAACGCCTGGGAAAACAAAAAGGTCTTCACCGGGTGCTGGAAAGAGCACAATGTGTAGATAGATATAGATAGATAGATAGATAGATAGATAGATAGATAGATAGATAGATAGATAGATGATTAGATAGATAGATGATAGATAGATAGATAGATAGATAGATAGACAGAGGATGATAGATAGATAGATAGATAGATAGATAGATAGATAGATAGATAGATAGATAGATAGATAGATGAGAGAGAGAGAGAGAGAGAGAGATAGGCAGGCAGGCAGGCAGGCAGGGGTTGATTAGATAGATAGATAGATAGATAGATAGATAGATAGATAGATAGATAGATAGATAGATGATTAGATAGATAGATAGATAGATAGATAGATAGATAGATAGATAATGATTAGATAGATAGATAGATAGATAGAGGATGATATAGATAGATAGATAGATAGATAGATAGATAGATAGATAGAGGATGATAGACAGACAGACAGACAGACAGATGATGATAGATAGATAGATAGATAGATAGATAGATAGATAGATAGATAGATAGATAATCTCTCACAAAACATAGACATAATATCTCGGATCCTGCCTAGGAATATTATAACCAGCAATGCACTTTGCACCTGTGGAAAAAACTCAAGAACAACTCCTCTTTGTGCCCTATATACATCATCTAATGTACTGCACAGAACCAAAAGGCTATCCAACAGGGTGCCAAGATGTTGATAATTGCTTGCTAATGGAGAATGAAAATGCAGAAGAGCCTACTGCCCAGACCACCTTGGCGCAATTAGACAATGTTGCCAGGGGAACCAAAGCTTGAGAGCTTGTCAAGAGTCCACAGCCTTGCCGCTGGCTGATCTTGGCTTTATGCTGCACAACCAGCAGCATCTCAAAGCGGTCAGATGCACATACACACGGAGACAGGATACATCAGAGAAACTGTTCCTTGGGGAAAGAAACAGTACAGATCTCCGGGCAGGGAGGAAAGAAACCTAGTGGTTCGTTTCAAGCTCAGTGCTACACAGGGATCGCACCTGGCTTCTGTCCGCAGGCCGAAGTCCCAGGGGATGGGATGACCACTGCAATCAGGCCTTTGGTAACCAGGCAATTAAGTGACATGTTGTGGAGGATGCTGTCTTGCCATTCAAAGCCTGCCTTTATGTCTGGGCATGGATTGGCCACTAACAATACTGGATGCTAATTGCTAGGCAAGAAAGCCAGCTAGAGAAATCATTTCATACCCATTTGTCTGGGAGGGAGCTCTGGAACAGGTTTGGATTTTGAGCTGGGAAGGAAAAGGATCTGTTCCGAAATTGGACACAGAGGGCGGAGGAAACTGCCACTATTCTTATTGTTAAAGCTACAGTAGCAGGGCTGGATTTTGGAGCTGGCTGGCAAGATGCCACCCCGGGGGACTGCAAGTGTGTGCTGTTGCTTTTGGGGTGATGGATGCTGCTTTAGAACACACACCGCCTCTGTTCCAGCTGAACAGAGCTCTGAGTGTCCATTCGTAAAGCGCCAAATATGACAAAAGCCCCACAAGTCTTTATTCAGGACTGCTGTGTTTTAGCTGTCGCTTTGGTTTAATGGTACAAGCTCATCTATGATTGGACTAGAACCCGTAGAAAGGTTGAGATGAAAAGAGGCGGGAGTTTGGCTATCAATATGTCTTGTTAAAACCTTTTGCTGGTACAGTGGTGTGGTTAGCTGGAGAGAAGGTGAGAACTAAAGAAGAGGTGAATGAAAAATACACACACACGTATATGTGGGAACTGACAGGGTTATGTAACATGAAGCATCAAAGATGAATAATAAATGATTGCTTGGATGGAACACAATACACAACCAAGGGGGACAAAACTGCAGCTTGAGCTGAAAAAAAAATCCTTTAAAAATTGTCTTAAGATTTTTCTTTTTCTTACCACCACCCTTGAAAATAGCCACTTGGCAGATCTATTTTCTGAATATTCTCCATGATAAATGGAGGTGGAGGCAGAGGTACAGATAGATGCAGAGGTATAATGGTGGCTGCCATTTCTCCCCCACAATGCCCTGGGACAACACTGTGTCCAGGACACTGTGGAAGATGCAAAATGGTCTTCTTTTGGCACAACAATGGCACAAGTGCCACTTGTTGTGGCAGCAGCAACATCAGCATCAACAACAACAACAACTTAGGAAAAAAGAAAGAAGCAGTGCTAATCGTGAGCCCCATACCAAGACGGTCTTGGAGAATTTGTGACCTGGTCTTCCGAGTTTTTCTGCCTACAAATAGGGTGGAGAATTTTGAGATCGCATTTGGACAGGTCTCTAGACCAGGGGTATATTGAACCACTTTCAACCCAAAGGCTGAATTCCATTTTTGAGAACATCTCAGGGAGCACATTCCAGTAGTGGATGGGGCCAAAACCAAAAGGGGCAGGGCCAAACACAAACGGGGCAGGGCCAAACACAAACGGGGCAGGGCCAAACACAAACGGGGCAGGGCCAAAGACACCTGCATATTTTAGCTCCTGCTGCCAATATAACTCAGCCTCAGGAGAAGCATTTCAACCTTTTAGAATGGGGGAAAAACTGCACAAAAGCCAGGAAACCAAATGCTTGGTGGTTGGGGGAAAGCAGCATGGCCAATTGGAAACCAGAAGTACTGGATTGAGACCATGCCTGAGGTTTGTGCCCCTGCTCTAGACAAAACTGCTTTTCACTGTAATCGGTTCATAGTTAATCCCTCAAATACTCTGGATAAACAAAAGTACTGGTGACAAGTCCCACCACTAGCATTTGAGAGTCTTCTACAGAGAGAACACATTTTCAAAGGTGTAACCACACTGCTTAATTTTTGTGCCCTTCTAGCCCTGCAGATTTCCACTGGTGCCTGTCTTAAGAGAAGACGGACTTTTGAAGCTCCCGCATCAGTTAAGAAAGGGAGCACTCACCAGCTGAGGCTGCTTGTTTCGGCCACTTGGAGATTTTTAAGGAGTTCTGTCTTCTTCCTCCTCCCCAGGTGTATGAAAGAGGAACAAACGTGGACCAGTTTGTGACCCGTTTCCTGCTGAAAGAGACAGCCAATCAGATTCAGTCCTTGCTCAGCTCTGTGGAAAGTGCCGTTGACGCTATTGATGAGCAAACCAGTCAGATAAGGTTGGGTGATATTTATCCGCCTTTCAATCCATCTCGTGTTAAATTCAAGCAGTTCCACAACCTGGCTGTTGTCCTTTTCTACGCTTTGTTTTGCTCAGGTGTTCATGGTGTCCTCCCTCTTAAGCCAAACCGAGAGCTGTCTGCCTACATGCCGTCTCCAGCAACATGTAAATTTAACCTGGGACTGACACCAGGTCTGAGGAGGCCCTAAGCAAAGGAATCCTGGTGGGTGAATCCTGGTAGATTTACCAGGTCTGGGAGCTGCCATTTTAATTTCCCACAATGCCCCAGAGTGATGCTACAGCATGGGCATTCTGGGGAATTAAAATGGCAGCTCCCAGACCCACTTGATGTAAAAAAAAATACAACTTTTTAAGGGGGCTGAGGAGCCTCCTCTGTGGTGGGCCTAGTCAGGGCTCCAGAGCCTAATGAGGACCTGTGGAGTTCATGTTATGACAACAGGCCTACCTTAACCTTCTGCTCCCCTTCTGTGGGAGGTTGCTGAAGCACATGGGATGGAACATGGCTCAGTGGTGGAGCACCTACTTTGCATGCAGAAGGTCCAAGGTTCAATCCCAGGTATCTCCAGGTAGAGCTAGGAAGAAATCCCACCTCAAACCCTGGAGAGCCACTGCTGCCAGTCAGTGTCGACAATACTGGGCTAGATGGACCCAGGGTCTGACTCAGTATAGGGCAGCTTCCTCTGTTCCTCTGTTCCATGTGGGCAGGATGATAGAAGTCGCAGTGGCAGAAGACTGGACTTTCCTCTCCATGTTGTCAACGGAAGCATCAGAGGACTGGGGAAAGGTGTGAATTAGGGCCACGGGAAGAGAGTTGTCTTCAAAATCCATGGCTCCTATCTCTCACACCTCAGTATGTGCCAAAAAATAAATTAGAGGAAAGCAAATGGATGGAAAATGAAAGAAAGGACAAGAAGCACGGTCTGAATTTTGGCTCAGCAAAGAAGAGTTGAAATTATATGTCGCACAGCTCCACAGAGCAGCACGCTTGTTGACCAGAACCCAAAAATTGTTGCTATGGAAATATGCGAGGGGGAGGGGAGCCAGAAGCTCATTCCAAGAGGTTCCCCCCACACTCAGTTTTAAATCAAAGAAAATAAACAACAGGTCACAAAGATATAGCAGCTTATTGGGGAAAGATCTCTCCATTCGATGGAGCCTTGCTATAAGATAAGAGTTCATCGAGATCCTTCACAACAGCCCCCATATTCATCTCCCCTGGCCACTTCTCTAACTGTGCAATCCTATACATGGCTACTCAGAAGTAAGTCCCACTGATTTCAGTGGGGCTTACCCCCTGGCAAATGAGTATCGGATTGCAGCCTAACATGTAGGAAATGTACCCTGTGTCCTGCTTACGGCAGCCAATGTGAGAATGGGGAAAACACAATGGGGAGTTTCAAAGAAACCCCATCACACATTAAAAGCACATGTGAGGGGAGTTGCAGGGCCCAGACTGGCTACCTCCTCCTTGCTGCTGACTGGCTACGCAGGGCATGCAGGGACTACAAACATAAATTAATGTACAGGCATAGAGAGCCCTTACATTAGAGGGAATCGTAAATGGCCTTGAATTCCCCTTCTCATGGAGGTTCTTTATGCACATACATTGGTACATGCATCAGGCTGCTTCACCCTCTCTCTCATCACACAACAAAAAGAAATAGCCCAGGCTGCCAGTGGTTAGGAACGTAGAGAGCTGTCTTGTACTGAGTCAGACACTTGGTTCATCTAGCCCAGTATGGTTGATCCTGACTGACAGTGACTTTCCAGGGTCTCAAGCAAAGGTTTTTCCAGCCCTACTTGGAGATACTAAGGATCGAAACTGGGATATCCTACATACGAAGCATATGCGGTACCTAGGGGTGTTGGAGAAATTTGTCTGCGGGGTGGAGTTCGACAGGTTTTCCTGGGCTCAGCCCCCCAGACTTCGTTTCAGTTCCTGTTGTGACGCCTGGCTCAATCTGCCCTTCAGGCATTTTGTGCCTCTTTTTCCACAGGTTCCACAGTTTGCACAAATTCCTGAGCAGAGTGGCACAGATGTCTGAGCAATTTGCACTAATTACCCTTGAATTTGTGCACATTTGGCCATAGTTTGTGCAGATTGCTCAGACATTTGCACAAATTGCAGAACCTGCAGAGGGAATGTGCAAAAAGAGTTCCCAGACTTTGGGGGAAAGCCTGCAGCTCAGTATGCAAATGCAAACCGAACCAGACATGGTGCAGAATTCTGTCGAGCCAAAAAAGAACTGTATTTCCTAGCAATCAACATCCCTCGCTGTACCACTAAGCTACAGCCATTCCCTAAATTAGAGTGTGCTAACAATCTAAACTTTGGTGGAGAAGAAGATGGGAGAGGGAAGAGATAGCAACCTTTTTCATTTTGGTACTCCCTTCAATTTCAGTATTAAAGACTTCATTCTTTTTGTTATTCATTCATAAAATGGCATGTGCTTAAAAGTAATTTGTTTTATTACTGATGTTCCTTTTCTTTTTCTTGGGGTTTTGTTTTGTTTTTTGCTGCCTGTGGTGGTGGCAGCAATGGCAGCAGCAGTGACAGGAGCAACAGATTGGATTTCAGTGGCTGCTCTTAGCAGCTGCCATTTTGTTAACCCAGAATGCCCCAAGCGTTGTGTCATTCCATGCCATTTGGGGGAATATGGTGGTCTCCAGTGATGGATGCCATGTTTTCTTTGGCATGCCCCAGGAAAGTAAAATGGTGGCTACTAGGAGCAGCCCCCAAATCAGTTCTGTCCCCACTGCCAGAGGAAGTTACCTCTGCACTGTCCCTATTATGAGTGATGAATGGATATTAATGGTGTATAACAAATGGAACCCATTCATTTTTCATTGCGTTTATTTTTGGAACAAATGCTGCTAGGTTTTGGGTTTACTTTTATAATGTAGTTCTAAACTTTTAGATTTTATATTGTATTTCATGCTGTCTTTTGTGGTTTTAATGGTTGTGAACTGCCCAGAAAGCTCCAGCTATTGGGCGGTATAGAAATGTGATGATGATAGATGGATGAATGGATAGACAGATAGATCCAAATGGACTTCATTCAGTTCCATTTTTCATTTGGTCCAAAACAACTGCATGTCCCTAAAAGAGCAAAATTCATGTAACACATAGCCCTTGGCTGATAGGAAAAAAGTGTCTTACAACACAACCCTATGCATGTCTATTAAGCTCACCAGGACTTACTCCCAGGTTTGGGATTGCAGCTTTAAAAGTTTACTTTCTTCTCTTCCCCACACACCCCAAAGCTCTTTCCCTACCTAAGATTCCCTCTGGACTGGAAAGCAGCTGGGGAAAACATTTGATCCAAATATATATATATATGTGTATATGTATATATATATTGACCCACCAAGAAAGGGTTAAACACCACCTCACTCCTGCTTCTTCTCAGAGTACATTTGTAACCTCCTGCAGCTGTATTTCAGTTAATAAACATACAAACCTGCCCAGTGTGACCCAGGAGGGGTTATGTGAAAATAGGGTGCTTCTCCCTTCCCGCCTCACCACCACCACCACATCCGTGCCATCTGTTGGAAAGGTGGGTAGAACACCAGGCTGTGATACGAACATAGGAACGTAGGAAGCTGCCTGAGACTGAGTCAAACCCTTGGTCCATCTAGCCCAGTACTGTCAACAACACTGACTGGCAGCAGTGGCTCTCCAGAGTTTCCTTCCCGCCCTACCTGGAGAGGCAGGGGATTGAACCTGGGACCTTCCGCATGCAAAGCAGGTGCTCTACCACTGAGCCATCGTTCTTCCCCAGCTAAGGGAGCCACTTCCTTATAGAAAACTAAATCGGAAGCACCAGTAATTAGTAGGGCATGGTCCATTGTGTTTGCTTTTGATGTTCCAGATGCAACACAGAGGTGTGAGGGGCAGACGACGGTCACTAAGTTCCAGACCCCAAATGGGGGCAGGGGGACACGTGTTCATCTGCAATTACTTCACTTCCCAACTTGACCACCTGCGTCCCCTTCTTCCTTGGCAAAACGCAGGCACCGAGAGAGGCTCTACTGTAAGAAAATCAGTAGTGTTTCTAGAGCTTCTCCTTCCATTCTCGTCCTGCTCTGCTTCTCTGTGTTTTTTTTTACTTTTTTTACTTTTGATTTTTGCAGCAGCCGCCGGTTGCCAGCAGCAGCAGCAGCAACAGCAGCCAATGTATATTCATGAGAATTACTTCACAGGGCAGGATAGATCTCCCTGCATTGCAGGTGGATAAGATGCATCCACCCTCTCTCTCTCTCTCTCTTTCTCTCTCTCTCTCTCTGTTCCCCGAGTGTGGCCAAGTGTCACTTCAGTGCAGCAGTGTCCTGTTCAGCAAATGCACTGTTCAGTGGAGGATGGTGGCTCCATTGTCATGGGGCAGTGAATCCGCTGCCCCATGACCCTAGGACTCTAGGTTCAGCACCCTGGATAGCTCCTTTAGAGTTCTGACTGGGTCTGACTGAAACCCAGAGCGGATATCCTGTCCCACTGACATCGGAGCCACCAGCCTCCACTGGTGTCAAATCTATAATTGGGGCAGGGAGGGGGAATCATCTGTCTACAAAGCCTGCATAAGCACCTTCAGAGCAAGATACATCACATTGCCTGTGTGCATTTGCAGGGCTGGCCCTACCATTAGGCAGAGTGAGGCAACCACCTTAGGTGGCAGATGCTGGGGGGGGGAACAGTGGCAAACCCCAGCTGTTCCGCCTGAACCTCTCCAGCCATTCTCCCCTCTTGAAGGACAGAGTTGTGTGTGCCGCACAGCCTGTCTTGCGCCCTCTAAACCTAGGGTGTGGTGGTGGACACTTTTCTGTTTCCAGTGTCCACTTGGCTTCTGGACATGGAATGGAGGTGGGTGCCATCTTGTACTTTGACTCAGGCAGCAAAACGTCCTGGGCCGGCCCTCTGGCGTTTGGTTGTGCTTTGAAGTGGGAAGACACCAACTTTAGGGTGAGGCAGGAGCATATGGCTCAGGGCTTCAGTTACCTGGCACCTCCCCCATTGCCGACTATGGAGAAGGGAGCAATTGGAGAATGGATGGGACATGTTCCTTCCTGTAGCTAACAGAAAAGGCCCTGTGGTACAGGCTGATTAGCTGCTGTGTTGGATGGTGACCAAGCCATCTAGTGGCCAAGCTGGATGTGCACCACATCTCCTGCGTTTTTACTAGGGTGGCCACTTGTGAAAGGCCAAAAAAGAGGACGTGCATGCATCATCAAAACAGAGGATAAAAGAGGATGCAAATTTGCATAACATTTGCACATGTTAATTTATATGTAGAAATGCAAATTTAGAAATAATAATTACTTAGGTAGAAATATAGTACATTTCAGCAGAGTGTGGAAGACTGTGACCAGGTGAGCTGTGTGCCTTCCTCATTCCACTGTGCAGGTGCTTTGATGGACATCTTCAAGGCCCAGCCCTTCCTCCTGATGGCACGTTATCTTTATGCCAGAGTAGGACTGGACAGCCCTTCAGGTAGAGCACACCTTCAAAAGAGAGGATAGTTCTCTGGCAGCCTTTCAAAATAGAGGATTGCTCTCTGTAAAAGAGGACACATGGCCACCTTAGTTTTTAGCTTTCTTCCAGGTGAGATCCGCTAGCAATTGGAACGTTTTAATTTGAATGGCTTTTTCCCTTGAAGCAAGACACCCTTCAGACCTGTTGGGCTAGTCTGCTACATGGAATGGTTGGGGTTTGCACCCAAATTTGCATATAAGAGCTGCAGGTATGGGTCTAGGCAAGGGAAAGTGTTCATTTTGAACTGGTTGTGTTAAATGCAGATGCTTGGCAGAAGCAGCCCGGGATGCTCTCTGAGCTTGCTTCATTTGAGGGCCTGCACTGATTCTTCCCAGATAGTTTTGCCTATCCCTTCTCAATAAATTCATTCAATAAGCAGTACTTCACAAAAGCATCACAGGCCTTTAACATATAAGCTAGGGCAAAGACAATGCTTCAGTAAGCATGCTGTTTTTTTATAATGATTTCATAAATATCTGCTTTTGTTTTGCTGTCTTTTCTTCTGCTTTGCATTCTCCTGCATTTTTTCCTAAATAAACCTGTCTTTGTTTAATATCCTTAAGCTTTGCCCTGGGGACTGAGTAGCAGTTTCCTGTAACCACTTCCCTCTATTACATGACCTAGATCTTCAGAACTCTTTTAGCCCAAAGACTGAATTACATTTCAGAGAAACTCTCGGGGGCTGCATCCCAATGGTGGGCAGAGCTGAAAGCAAAAGGAGGTGGGACCAAAAGAGCAGAAATAGCAGCATATTGTAGCTTAAACCTCTTCCCGCCAGTAACTAAGCTTTTGGAGAAGCATTTCAACCTTTTAGAATGGGGGAAAACACTATGCAAAAACCAGGAAACTACAAAACAATTGGCAGTTGGGGGAAAGGGAATTTGGTCCCTAGACCTAAGGTTCTGCACCCCTGACCTAAATGGAGGTTGAATGATTTGAAAGAACCCAATATTAAATGATGGGGGGGGCGGTTAGAATAATGCTGTGCCGAAAATTTCTCCACATTTTTTTCAACTATTCTCATTCAATTTGATAGGAAAGAAATTGCTTTCAAAAAGAAATTCAAAGAAGGGGAAATTTCAGGTAAATTCTCATGGGTTTGGTTTGGGGTTCTTGGGCTTACCTTACTTGTGAGGAGGCTGAGGAGTGTGCATGAGTGTCCTGTCTGTCATTGCACAATAATCTCTGAGGCATCCTGTAGCTTCCCCCACTTCGGCTAAAGCCATCATGAGGGAGACATCAGCAGGCAATTCCTCCCATGGGGCTTTTTCAGTTCAGGAAGTGCAGGTGGCCTGGGAGGCTGCAGAGCAATGGAAAGATGTCTAATGGAGAGAGAAAATGCACACGGCCCCCTCAGCCACCTCGCAGTGATTAGGCAAGCTCAAAAACCAAAAGAAATTCAAAATTCTGCCTGAGAAGAGTGGAAGCCTCAACACAGTTGATGCTGCTGCCACCTACAGAAGCAGTGCAAGAAACCCAAAACCCTTAGTAAAAAAGACAGAAGCTGTGCTACAACCCCTGCCAACAGTGAGCCCTATCTGGAAAAAACTGTTGGAGAATTTCTTCTCCCATAGGAGAAATTTGGCAAAATTGTCCCCCGCCCCCGCAACTTCTCTGCCTACAAATAGGATGGAGAATTTTGAGAGGCCATTTGTGCACAGCTCCTGACTGTTAGAGCAATACGACAATGGAACCCATGACCTAGGGAGGTGGTGGGCTCTCCCCCACTGGAGGCATTCAAGAGGAGGCTGGACAGCCATCTGTCAGGGATGCTCTGACTTGGAGTCCTGCATTGAGCAGGGAGTTGGACTCGATGGTCTTGTAGGCCCCTTCCAACCCTACTCTTCTATGATTCTATGATTCTATGCACAACTCCAATTGAGAGTTCACAACAGCCATACCTATTTCGCTATCAGTGACTCTTACCTGATGAATGCGTTGAGGCGATGTCAGCGCACTCTGCCTTTACATGCCAAGTATTCTTGTTTATGAAAGTAAATGTGTGTTTTATCCACCAACTGAGCGTATTAAGCAGGTGCCACATCGGCAGAAGAGGAAACAATCACTAAGCAATTAGTCTTTGGATGGAGCAATTAAAGATTTCTCTCTCTGCTCATGGGCCTGTAAATGAGAGAATCAATAATGGCTTACTTTCTGCTTGCATTCTATAAAGCTCCTCTGAATAACAAGATAGAAGCAAATGATTGCCTCTGGTGTTCTAGTGGGGCGGGTTTCCCTGTAGAGACACATGAGTGGCTGCTTGCAGAGTCAAGATCCTTCCCAACATGCTGCTTTGCAATAGCAAATTATGCACTGTTGTGGCTGAACATCAGGCATATCAACAAGGTCTTATGTTGCAATTGGTTGTGAAATTATGAAACGTTCTCTTGGTACCTTTTTATCATCCCCTCCCCAATTTCTCTCCCTCCCTCCCCAGTTCCTATTTCTGAGCTTCTCCAAAAGATACATTTTTTAAAAAATCTTCCCTGTATAAATCTTGTGCAGATGTCAAGGGTACTGTCTTATCTCAGTGATTAGAGTAGAAAGGAAATTGTTCCCTTGACAATTAGCATTGCTGACTGGCAGGTGATGTGCCCGTTCACAGGCCGCCTCTGAGTGCCTGCAAACCAGCACCTAAGCATACTCAAATATTCATTTATTTAAGAAATGCCTATCCCAGTTGTTCCCCTCCAAAAAGAGAGTTGCTCAAAGTGACTTACCAGATATTAAAAACGTGAACATAAGCATTAAAACACATTTACGACAAGCTAAAAGAAGCAAAAAGCCGCAGAGGAGACAAAAACGAAAGAACCACAGCTAACAGAGAATAAATAAAAGTAAACCACAAAAACAGAGACAAATGCCTATTTAAAGAGAAACACCCAATGAACGGCAGAACACAGATAAAGAGAAAGATGACCAAACTTCATTGGGCAGGGAGTTCCATGTAGGCCTAAATATCTGGTAGCATCTGTATGAGAGTGTGCATCGTCCATCACTATGAAGAGTTAACAAACATCAGCATGGATGTGTTTCAGTAATATATATTGTTGTGAATTGTTGTGAATTGCCCTCAGAACTTCAGCTATTGGGCAGTATAGCAATGTAATAATAATTTTAAAAGCTTTAATTTCTATCAAAAGTTTCAGACAGACAGACAGACAGACAGACAGACAGGCAAAATTATCCAAAACACATTTTGCTTCCAGTAATTATCTTTGTGGTGATCTATTTGATTTGGTTTGGTTTGAAAATTTGGTTCTGATCTCCTGATTAGGGATGTATGTATGAGAAATTTATTTCAGTTCATTTTTGACCTGAATTTACCCAGTCCACTTCTCCCAAAACCGAACACAGACCTGAATCTGCAGTCGAGCTCCGCATGTTTCTGAGCTTGTGATGTGATTCACAGAACAAAAAAGAAATGTGTTCGAAACATGGGTATTCTTGCAAAGTGTGCATGAAAATGCATACTTTTGAAAAAATGCACACAAACATGCTCTAACTGATGGGAGAAATGCAGACATTTCAAAAATGCACACAACTGATACATACATTTGATTTGGAAAAGCACACACAAAAATACACACAAGTGGTCATGTTAAAAGGAAAAACAAAGTCTGTGATCTGATATAGATACAAGTCGGAACAAGCTTCAAGGTGGATTTCAGAGAACATTGACGAGCTCAGATTTTGCTGATTCGCACATCCTACTCTTGATGCAAGTTCATCTTTAACTTTGGTTGGATCATACCAGAGCTTCGGCTGTTGGGCGGTATAGAAATGAAATAAATAAATAAATGAATGAATGAATGAATGAATGCCCCCTCTGGTGACTTTGACACAGGCTAGAAGGCTAAGGAGATACAAGCAGCAAGATAAAGGCAACATCTACCTGATCATTTATTTATACTTTGAAAGGCAAATGATCTGCGATTATTACAGATCCATTGCATTGGTGATTGCTCTTCACAGCCCAAAAAGATCTTTGTTCACTTGCAGTTCCTAGTGCAGGATAACTCTGGGATGGCAGCTGCTGGGATAGTGGCAAATTTGGGGTACCTTTAAATGAAACACTATATACAAGTCATATAAATAATCATTCAAAGATACATTCCAATGTTCTTTTGTGTCCATCTGTTTATCCTTCTCCCACTGCAGACATTTCCACAGTAAATCTGGACACAGTGTCATGGACACCTGGTATGACAACCCTGTTCCTAATTATTCCCCCAATAACAGAATCATGACCAAAGAACGCAGGAAAAGTTTCCAGACTGGTAAGTATTGCTGTGGATGCTGGGAAATCAGCCTTGATTGGGTTGGTGGCTTGCTAATAATCCAGAATGATCTATGGAGGTTTGATTGAACAATGACAGGAGATGTTATCTTGATTGCTGGGAATCTCTCTGTAGCTTTTGAGATGTAATACCCATCTGAGTATGGGAAGGTGAGGACCTGCAGCTAGTAAGAGGGGGACAGAAAAACAGTTTGCAACCAGTTGGCAGTAAGAATTTTAGAAAGTGAGGAGGGGCCTCCTAGCTGGAATTAACTGAAGCATCTGGTGGGGAAGACGTTGCTTTCTTTAGAATTAGTGGTTATGTTGTCTATTTGTATGTGCATACATGCCTGCACTTTGCTGGTATACTTGTAAATAAAAGAAATATGGTAAAGACACTCTAAGTCTCCAGTGAATGGAAACTAAACCATCTAGCAAGGCTAGGTGAGCCTGGGCCCTTTAAAATGTTGTTGGACTACAACTCCCATCATCCCTGACCACTAGCCCTACCGGGTGGTGCTGATAGAATTTGGAATTCAACAGCTCCCCCACCTCTGCTCTATAACATTATCCCAGGAATTTCACAGCCATTGGGGAATTGGGTGGTTGGTCGTTTGCTTGCTTGCTTGTAGATTTAAACAACTATGCAGAGCTGAACCCTGACATGCAGCCTTGACTCGGCATAAACCCTGGACTCGGGAACTCTCAGTCTCTCTGAGATTGTGAAATGGCCTATTTATTCATCCTGCAGTGCAGGGGATGGGACAGAAGTCCTCTGCGTTCGTTAGGCTCCCTTGCTGAATCTAGGCACACTTGAGGAATTCAATCTTCGTGAGTTATGATATTGCTTATTTACAGTATTTTTATGCTGCTCCTCGGCCAAAAAAAAACTTCACAGAGCAGCTTATACTCTGTCAGTAAAATAAGAGAGTCGCTGCCTGCAGCCCTACAATCTAAAAAGACCAGCACCAGCTCCAGCTCTCCTGCCACTTGTACAGGCAGTCTCCAAGGACACCCTTCACATAATGCCTGGCTCTATGGAAGGACCCTTCATAGCCAGGAATTTGGGCCGGGCCGGCTCTCTGATGCTAACCACTTTTCTGGCCAAGGCGTCTCTTCTGAGAGCTCGTCTGCCCACCACTCACTCTGAGAGGATCCGCAGAGTGGGCAATGGGAGTGGGAATGGGAATGGGAATGGGAAGGGGGGGGGAGGGAGACATGATGGCAAAGGGAAGGGTGCTGTGGTCACACGTCCTCCTGGTGTAGGAGAGCACACAATTTGCTGCTCCTCCCACTCCACGACCTGAAGCAGGGGATTCACCCTGCTTCACAAGAGGGCCGGCCCTGAAAAAGACATGGCACACAAGGAAAAGCGGGGGGGAAAACTAAGTAGATTTCCAGCAGGCATGGTAGAATGGCCCTGCTTCGCCTCTCATTTCCTGGGGGTGGGGCAGGGCGGGGGTCCAACTAGAGCAGGCACTGATGTTCCCTCAGACAGCTCCTGTCTCCCTCACTCCTTCTTCTTTGAACTGACTGGATCCACACCTCCCAGTCGAATCTGCAGCTGTGGAGTCTGGTAGCTCCTGTTTCAGTAGGGTAGTGGATCGACTCTGAGTTTCAGTCAAAACCAGTCAGAACTCTAAAGAATTTATCCAAGGTGCTGAATCCATCTTGGGGATAGGGTTCAGCATCTTGGAGAGCTCCTTTAGAGTTCTGACTGGTTCTGACTGAAACCCAGAGCGGATTGACTGCCCCACTGAAATAAGAGCCACCAGTCTCCACTGATGTGCAGACTGGAATTTACTTGTTCACCAGCAGTCCCACTGAATGTCCTGATGCAAAAAGTGTCTCAAAATATCTTCCAAAGTATAAAGTAGTATTTTGAGAGATGCTTTGTGGAATTAAACGAGTTTAAAATATGTATTTGAATGCAGATTTTCATGTGGATTTTTTTTTTAATGGACTATTGCAGAAATGGGACATACAGGGCCTATGAACACATGCAAAATGGAAATAGACAGATTACTCCATCCCTGGCTGAATCCGTGCATTTGGCAATGCATTTGGCCACAGGAAACAGTTCCAGCACATTTGATGTGGGAATATTCTCTTGGATCATTTAAACCGTCCCTTTAACATACATGCATATTGTATAGAGAGGAGGAGGAGGAGGAGAAAACTGTGGGGCAAAAGACCATGAAATACAAGGAACACAGCCTATCGTGTTTTTACGCAAAACTTTTCTATTTGAATTTTGCATATAAATGGGAGGGGCTGCTTGTCTTGCATTTTGTAGCCTTTTAGTGCTACTGTTTGCAATGTTTTTGCTTCTATGTGTGTGCGTGTGCCTGCACTTACCAAGCGAGGATAACACTTCATGCATCTGACCGAGTGGACTTTAGTCCACTGAATTTCTGCCACAATAAGGTCACAATCCTAGGCAAGTTTAGGCAGAAAACGTCCTACTTTTCCCAGCATTCCCCAGCGAGCATAGCACCCTAAACCTGTTACTATTTAATCTGCCACAGAACTCTTAGATGTTTTTTACTGCAACAAAGGTTGTTTTGTAGTATCCATTTATTTACAGATATACAAGCTCAGGAGAGGAAAGCAGGCAGGCACCCAAACTGACAATGTCAACCTATAAAACACCACTGGTCCCACCCACCCACCCTACACAATTAATTATCAATGCCTTTGGAGTCCTCCAACGTGCATTATTCCCAGCTAGTTGCAAAAAAGAAAAGCAAAAACTGGCTTCTATCTCCTTTACTGGCTATGTTCCAGCTTCAAATCACTTTCTGCCCATTCCCCCACTCAAGAAGGTGGGAGTGTGTTTAGTAGCTAGTAGCCATCAACCATCAAAAGCCATTAGTGCTAATTTAAACAAGTATCTTCTAGTCATCAGTGTCATTAGTACCCATTAAAGAACCATCCTTAGTAATTAAATAAGACTAGGGGAAATGTTGTCTCCTTACCTGACACAATACAAAGATCATGTTAGATCTTTAGAATGAATGAGCCATGAAAGACAGGCTACCCCTTTGTGATTGCTCCACACATCTTAACTCACATTCAAGCCTCCACATTTAAATGTACATTTCAGTTACAAAAGCAAGAGCAGATACAAACAGGATCAGTTCTCTGTGTTGTGCCCATCTCCCTCCTCCCCCCCCAAAAAAAATCCTCTGGATCCACATCCATGTCTCCCAAATATGCACTAAGCCCAGAAGCCTAAAACAGAGAGGGAGGGAGAGAGAGAGAGAGAGAGAGAGAGAAAGTGTGGGAGAAGAAAGAAAGAAAGAAAGAAAGAAAGAAAGAAAGAAAGAAAGAAAGAAAGGCTGTAGCTTTTGGGTCATGACTATATTTCAGTGATAGAGTACCTGCTTTGCATGCAAAAGTTCCCAGGTTCGCTCCCCTACATCTCCAGGTAGAGCTAAGAAAGATGCCTACCTGAAACCCTGGAGAGCCACTGCCAGGCAGTGTCGACAATATTGAGGTAGATAGACCAAAGGTCTGAGTCAGGCAGCTTTGTATGTACTAAGAATCCATGGGGTTTAGTAGACCACAAGCTACACAGCCAGCAGTGTGATGCAGCAGCTAAAAAGGCTAATGCAATTGTGAGTTGCACCAACGGAAGTATAGTGCCCAGATCACAAGAAGTAATGGTATCACTCTATTCTGCTTTCGTGAGACCTGACCCAGAGTATTGTGTCCATTACTGGGCACCACAGTTCAGAAGGATATTGACAAACTGAAGTATGTCCAGAGAAAGGTGATGAACCTGGAGACCATGTCCCTCAAGGAGTCGACTATGTTTAGCCTGAAGAAGAGACTATTAAGAGGCAATACGATAGCTGTCTTCAAATATTTGAAGAGTTGCCATGATTACAGACAATAGAGGAAATTTGTTTTCTGTTGCTCCAGAGGGTAGGACACAAACAAATGGGTTCAAATTACAAGAAAAAGAATTTAGTCTAAAGATTTGAAAGAACTTTCCTAACTGTACAAGCTGGTTGGGAAACAGACAGTCTGCTTCTGAAAATGGTGGGCTTTCCTTCATTAGGGGTTTTTAAGTGGAGGATGGATGGGCACCTATCAGAGATGCTGTAACAGTAGATTTCTTAAATTGGCAGGGGGTTGACTAGATGACCTTTGGGGTACCTTCCAACTCTATGATTCTATGGGAGATATATGAGGAGCTAGCTAATCAGACTCCAAGCAAGCCAAAGAACAACTGCCAAATACAATGAAACTTTTTCTCTCTTGTCCCTTCTGGCAAATCCTACTTCTTTTGCATCCTGGCCCAGCCTGTCTGCAATCCCTTGTCACATGCTTGCCCCATAATTACATTTCTTTCCACAGCATCTTCAGACACCAAGGAGGAGGGCTTGGAAGCTCAGATCAACAGGTTAGCCGAGTTGATTGGAAGGCTGGAAAACAAGGTAGGTAGGAGGACTTTAAAAAGAAATCTTCTGTATTGATAATATCGTCTTGACCAAGTCAATAGCACAGCCTTCCCCAATCTGGTGCTGTCTAGCTGTTTTGGACTACAACTCCTAGCATCCTGACTGGGGATAGTGGGAGTTGTAGTCCCACACATTTGGATGGCGCCAGGTTGTGGAAGGGTGCAATAGCGTGATTTCAGGGTGTTGGTTTTTGGCAGGGATTTAGACACTCGGTTGGTTGTTTCTTAACACACTGAACACAGTCACAAAATGGTGGGGTCTGTTTGTCTGCTAGGGCACTCCATAATAGAAAGTTGTGTAAATGTCAGGCTCAACTACTTGCTGTGCTACCTTCTGTGATTCTTTCCTCCATTTCTTTTTTAACCCAAAGTGGGTTGGCCATTTACACAGGACAGACCTCTATTCGAAGGCTGTCCTATCCAAGTCTGGTCCACTGAGGACATCAGAGGGCATGACCCTGATGGTTCCACATGGACCTATGGGCCAGCTGGAGTCCACCAGAAAAAGAGGCTTCAACGTGGTGGCCCCCTTCCTGTGGAAGTACTCCCTGCCTTCAGAGGTCAGGCAGGCACCAGAGTCGTGTTGCTTTCAGCGCTTCCTGAAGACATTGCTATTTCGAGAGGCCTTCCCTGAGTGACCAGCTGCGGTTTATTAAGTTCAGAATCTCTTCTTTTAAAATGTTTTAATTGTTTTAATTATGGGGATCGTCTTTTTATCTTGCTGTTCACTACTCCGAAATCTTTGATGTGGAGCGGTATAGAAATATTGTAAATAAATAAATGAATAAAGAAAGAAAGATAAAGAACCATAAGACCAGAGAGCCGGCAGGGGCCTTCAAGTTGCCTGTCCACATTTAGCATCTGGACAGATGAAGTCACGGTGCTCCAATGTGTCAGCTGTCGCACGATGTCACAGCATCGCCCAGGGCATATTTGCATAGACATGTATACCAAAGGGGGAAAGAATTATAACAATCCACACCAGGTTGTAGATAGGAATGGACGAAATGTCCCCTGTCTGCCCCACATTCTGCTCACTGAATCCCTGTTACATACCCAACCCAGTCAGTGGCACAGGGTGAGCCAACTGGGGGCTCTCACAGGCCGGGACTCACTACAGCCGCTCGGCATCCATGCAAGCCTCCATTTTTGCGCAAGCTGTGGCTGTGTGTTTTCGTAGATCTACTGTGAGAATAGTAGATCTACACAATGGTGGCAGTAAAGATCCATTTCTATGGCTGAAATGAACCTTTGCGGCCACTGTTGTGTAGATCTACTGTGCAAACAGTAGATCTATGGAAATTCTGAGCCCCATCTTGCGCAAAATGGCCGCTTGCATGGACGCCGAGTGTCTGTAGTGAGTCCCAGCCTCACACGCAGGATGAGGGTTTACCAAGCTGGGTTTGAGGGCACGAGCAGGGGGAGATTTGGCGAGTTCCCACACTGCGTCGGGTGCCCTTGCCATCCCTAGTTGTAGATGGCTTTGTGTTCATGGTGGGTGAGCTCATGCTTCCAATGAACCATGGTCGCTACAGGATTTCAGGACATCTGTAGTATGAACCAACTCCTTGATTTCTAACATCTTGCATTAGGGTTAGCCATAATCAAGACCTTACATGGCATGTTGTTGGGGCGTTGTTTTGAAGACATTTTTGTATCCAAGAGAAGGGATATCATAGAATCATGGAATAGTAGGGTTGGAAGGGGCCTACAAGGCCATCGAGTCCAACCCCCTGCTCAGTGCAGGAATTAGTTACATTTGAGTTACATTTCTTTTGCCCAGCTCTTATTTCTACCAGATGTTCTGGTGTTGGATCTAGACTAAATCTGGATCAAGTGTGCTGGTGGAAGAGGACTTCTCCACCCCATCCTTTCCAAGGCAGTTCCTCCAGCCCCCTGAAAATGCTACACAGCAGGCTGGTTTGCACATAACAATAAGCCACACCAAAAAATAAGCTATGGTGGGTGGGTTGGTTGTTTGCTCGCTAACCCACATTACTCCTGACAGACGATCAGGTGCTCTGCGGCTTGCCGTGACTTGCTTTCCCTTTAGTCTTCCCACCCATTTCCAGCATGTATCCCATGGGGCTCTGTGGCACAAGCTCAGCAACCTACTCAACTAATGAGTGCAGCGGTGTAGAGATTTTTTTGCAGATTTCTTTTCCCACTTTTGGGGAGACCTGTGTATTCTCACTAAAGCACAGAAGTTACTGTGAATAAGCCCAGTAGTTGTTGTGAATTTACGCAAACTTCCCTGAAAGTTTTATTTAAAAAGTAAACTTGTGCAAATTTCCCCAAAGGTGAAACAAAATAGCGTTACGTTTGTGCAAATCTCCCTGAAGTTGAAAAAAAGGTGTAATTTTTCTAGGGAGGCGATGAAGTAGAAGACTAAATTGACAAGTGTGTTTATATTGTACATTCTTACCAGTGTATTGGAGAAGGGGCGGATGGCAAAGGAGGATGGAGGTGGGAGGCGGCAGAAGCAAGATCGCAAGGAGTGACCAGGTTTTTCACCACTCTTGCTGGGCAACTCTGTATCCCTTTCCAACAAGCCACGCATAAGTCGCCGGTCTTCTGGGTTCACACATCACGCCAAGCCAATCTGAAAACAAGCCACCCTGAACAAGCCAGGAACAAGCCATGGGTTCTCAGGGTGGTTTGTGTATGGTTAACAGATGGTTCAGACGCCATGACAAGCCACCCTGAAATAAACAAGGGTGACAACCCACCATAGGTTGCTGTGTTGTGCAAACCAGGTCAGAGAGTCAAGAGATCGTGCTGAATGAAGTGTGGTGTGGGGGATCCCCAAAAACTGAGGGGAACAGACCTTCTGAGAGTGGAGCCCTTCCTCTCATGGAATGTCCCTACCTCTCATTGAAGGCAGATCCTAGATCCAACCACTGGAAAAAAATCCTTATGGGCTAATAAATAATATATAAATAAATAAATTATTCTAAAATAATTTAGAATTAACCTTCATAAGCTTACATAGCTTAATTTTTCTTTTCTTTTTTTTAGACTAGAGTGGTTCTTAGTGTGTGACCTTCCAGAAAGACTATATTTGTTGCTAGACATGAATAGGATACATCAAATGTTTTAATGCATGCACGGTAAAAATGGATACATACTCTATGGAATGGTAGGCATGGCGCAAGTGAGATAAAATAGGGGTAGCACCTTGCAGACGGGCTAAGTATTGAGAAGGACTGGAGAACTCATGGAATGGAAATGAAAGCAAACAGGGCCCAAAGGAGACCTCTGTATAGTAATGCATCCCATAGCAAAAGCCTTACCCTTGAATTTCTCAAAGCGAGAGGCAAGGAGGAAGTCCAAAAGCGAGATGCAACAGCATGCTAGAACTAAAAGCCTTGAGAATAACATTATGCAAAAAAAGTACTGTGGGCGGCAGAAGACCATGAAAAGCGCAAGGCTGCCATGAAGGCCTTGCATGTATTTGCACAGAATACAAAGGAACCTGGGCTCATAACATAAATGTAGAGATGCCGCTGGAATTCTCCCCACCCACATTTCTCCCTGGAATTTAGGGCCAAGGAACACATTAATTTAAAGACATACGTCTGGATCCAGAACTAGTCCAACTTAGAGTAGACCAAGACTGGATGCAATGCATCACTAGTATCTATGGCCCCGTCTACATGGCACCGCTTTCACCCTTCACACCATCACAATTGCACAGCATTGCAGCTTCGAATTAGCTTCTGCTGGGATACACTCGCGATTTACTGTGGGCCTCCCTAACAGACTCTGCCGTGCCCTCTTTTTTGCCATTATACTTTAATGCGCAGCTGTGCAGTCCCATGAGCATGGGGGTGCGACGCTTCAGTGGCTGCTTGGTATTTCAGGGGTTCTGTTGTGTCTGTCTGTCCCTCGTTAGGTAAAAAGTGGGTGTTCTGTGCTCCTTCATTTCCACGCCATCTGTTTGTCAGTTCCCCAGCCTGAGACTCTCACGATGGTTCGCACTCACAACCATGCCCACCCATTGCTCCAAAATGGTAGCCAGAGCGAAGTTGGTCCTCCCCCAAGACACACATACACTCCAGCCCTTGGGCACTGAGTCCAAAAGCAACCGTTGCGAAGATACGAAGCTGCGAAAATGTGCGAAACTGTGATTAGATAAATGAAAATGCCTCTCTGTGCCTCTGTAACTGCGCAGGTGCCAAGGGACAGGGGAGTAAAGGGGCAGCACAGAGTGATACATGCCCACAACATGTCCACGGCAAAATACGAAGTCAGTTTGGGGAAGGGACAGACGGCTCGCAGCAAATGGAAAACATCGCAGCAAAGTGCCTCCTTGGAGATCCACATTTTCCCGGAGAAAACCACAGATGGCTACAAAGTGGCAACTGTGACATCTGTCCTGAAGGGACCTTGACTCACAGCTGCCCTGGAGTCAAAGGCTCATGTAGATGGGACCTATGTCTTTTTTTTTTTTTTTTACTCTAGAGCCCCAATCTGGATCAGGAGTCAGGAACCAGGGGGGTTAACCCTTCACCCCTTACTGCAGTCCCCATCCAGAGTGGGGGGTGGAGGGCATGCCATGCCATTTATACTGCCAGATAGTGATCCATTTGCTTTAATGGATAAGCTTAAATGGCTGCAGCGGGGACCTCAATCCAGATTGGGACCACAGCCAGGGGAAGGGTGAAACCCCCACCCACCCCATGTTAGTGCCCCAAACTGTATCAGGCATCCTGCACTTTGTTGTTGTTGTTCAGTCGTTCAGTCGTGTCCGACTCTTCGTGACCCCATGGACCATAGCACGCCAGGCCTTCCTGTCCTGCGCTCTCTCCCGGAGCGTGCTCAAGTTCATATTCATTGCATCCATGATGCTATCTAGCCATCTCATCCTCTGCCGTCCCCTTCTCCTTTTGCCTTCAGTCTTTCCCAGCATCAGGGTCTTTTCCAGGGAGTTTTCTCTTCGCATTAGGTGGCCAAAATATTGGAGCTTCAGCTTCACTATCTGTCCTTCCAATGAGCACTCAGGGTTGATTTCCTTGAGGATGGACTGATTTGACCTCCTTGCAGTCCAGGGGACTCGTAAGAGTCTTCTCCAGCACCACAGTTCGAAAGCATCAATTCTTCGGCGCTCAGCCTTCCTTATAGTCCAGCTCTCACAGCCATACATTACTACTGGGAAAACCATAGCTTTGATTAGACAGACCTTTGTCGGCAAGGTGATGTCTCTGCTTCTTACTATGCTGTCTAGGTTGGCCATAGCTTTCCTCCCCAGGAGCAAGCGTCTTTTAATTTCATGGCTACAGTCACCGTCTGCGGTGATCTTGGAGCCCAAGAAAGTAAAATCTGTCACTGCTTCCATTTCTTCCCCTTCTATATGCCAGGAAGTGATGGGGCCAGATGCCATGATCTTAGTTTTTTTCATGTTGAGTTTCAAACCAGCTTTTGCACTCTCCTCTTTCACCCTCAGCAAGAGGCTCTTGAGATCCTCTTCGCTTTCTGCCATTAGGGTGGTATCGTCTGCATATTGGAGGTTGTTGATAATTCTCCCAGCAATCTTAATTCCGACCTGTGATTCATCCAACCTGGCATTTCTCATGATGTATTCTGCATATAAGTTAAATAAGCAGGGTGACAATATGCAGCCTTGTCGTACTCCTTTCCCAATTTTGAACCACTTGGTTGTTCCATGTCTGGTTCTTACTGTTGCTTCTTGACCCTCGTACAGGTTTCTCAGGAGACAGGTAAGGTGGTCTGGTACTCCCATCACTTTCAGAATTTGCCACAGTTTGTTATGATCCACACAATCAAAGGCTTTAGCGTAGTCAATGAAGCAGAAATAGACGTTTTTCTGGAATTCTCTTGCTTTCTCCATGATGCAGCGAATGTTGGCGATTTGATCTCTAGTTCCTCTGCCTCTTCTAAACCCAGCTTGTACTTCCGGTAGTTCTCGGTTCGCATACTGCTGAAGCCTAGCTTGTAGGATTTTGAGCATCACCTTGCTGGCATGTGAAATGAGCGCAATTGTGCGGTAGTTTGAACACTCTTTGGCATTGCCCTTCTTTGGAATTGGAATGTAAACTGACCTTTTCCAGTCTTGTGGCCACTGTTGAGTGTTCCAGATTTGTTGGCATATTGAATGCAGCACTTTAACAGCATCATCTTTTAGGATTTTAAATAGCTCGGCTGGAATACTGTCATCTCCGCTAGCTTTGTTGTTACTAATGCTTCCTAAGGCCCACTTGACTTCACTCTCGAGGATGTCCGGCTCAAGTTCAGTGACCGCACTATCATGGCTATCAGGGACATTCAGATCTTTCCTGTATAGTTCTTCTGTGTATTCTTGCCACCTCTTCTTAATCTCATCTGCTTCTGTTAGGTCCCTGCCTTCTTTGTCCTTTATCATGCCCGTCTTTGCACAAAACGTTCCCTTGAGATCTCCAATTTTCTTGAAGAGATCTCTAGTCTTTCCCATTCTGTTGTTTTCCTCGATTTCTTTGCATTGTTCATTTAAGAAGGCCTTCTTGTCTCTCCTTGCTATTCTCTGGAACTCTGCATTCAGTTGGGTATATCTTCCCCTTTCTCCCTTGCTTTTCGCTTCCCTTCTTTCGTGAGCTACTTGTAAAGCCTCATCAGACAGCCACTTTGCTTTCTTGCCTTTCTTTTTCTTTGGGATGGATTGAGTTGCTGCCTCCTGAACAATGTTACGGACCTCCGTCCATAGTTCCTCAGGCACTCTGTCTATCAGGTCTAATCCCTGAAATCTATTCCTCACCTCCACTGTATATTCATCAGGGATATGATTTAGGTCATACCTGAACGGTTTAGTGGTTTTCCCAACGTTCTTCAATTTAAGCCGAAATTTTGCAAGAAGCAGCTCATGATCTGAGCCACAGTCAGCTCCAGGTCTTGTTTTGACTGACTGTATGGAGCTTCTCCATCTTTGGCTGCAAAGGACATAATCAATCTGATTTCAATATTGACCATCTGGTGACGTCCATGTGTAGAGTCGCCTCTTGTGCTGTTGGAAAAGAGTGTTTGCTATGATCAGCATGTTCTCTTGGCAAAACTCTATTAGCTTTTGTCCTGCTTCATTTTGTACACCAAGGCCATGCCTGCCTGTTATCCCAGTGATTTCTTGACTTCCTACTTTAGCATTCCAATCCCCTATGATGAAGAGGACATCTTTTTTTGGTGTTAGTTCTAGAAGGTGTTGTAGGTCTTCATAGAACCGATCAACCTCAGCTTCTTCGGCCTCAGTGGTTGGGGCATAGACTTGAATTACTGTGATGTTGAATGGTTTGCCTTGCATTCGTACTGAGATCATTCTATCATTTTTAAGATTGTACCCCAGTACTGCTTTTCCCAACCTTTTGTTGACTATGAGTGCTACTCCATTTCTTCTAAGGGATTCTTGCCCACAATAGTAGATATGATGGTCACCTGAATTAAATTCACCCATGCCTGTCCATTTTAGTTTGCTGATTCCCAAGATGTCGATGTTCAATCTTGCCATCTCCTGTTTGACCACCTCCAGCTTACCTTGATTCATTGATCTGACATTCCAGGTTCCTAAACAATATTGTTCTTTACAGCATCGGATTTTCTTTTCACCACCAGACACATCCACAGCTGAGTGTCCTTTCGGGTTTGGCCCAGCCGCTTCACTCTTTCTGGCGCTACTTGGAAATACCCTCTGCTCTTCCCCAGTAGCATATTGGACACCTTCCGACCTGAGGGACTCATCTTCCGGCATCATATCTTTTAGCCTTGTGATACGTTCCATGGGGTTTTCTTGGCAAGAATACTGGAGTGGGTTGCCATTTCCTTCTCCAGTGGACCACATTTTGTCAGAACTCTCTGCCATGACCTGTCCGTCTTGGGTGGCCCTGCACGGCATAGCTTATGGCTTCACTGAGTTAATGCAAGCCCCTTCGCCACAACAAGGCAGTGATCCATGAAGGGGATCCTGCACTTACTTTAGAATAAAAAGTTGTTTAAAAGACATAGCTGTTAGCTGTGTCATTAAAGTAATGTGAGCACTGGGTCTTAGAGTTCCAAATTACCTGGTTTAATTCCAACCCTGGTGGTGGTATTTCCAAAGTGAAAACAACTGACAATCAAACTGGGATGGCATGGCACCACAAACTGGAAAAAAAGAACAGGGAGGAAACTCCAGGTGCTGAAAGACTTGTTGATAGCCCCAACGCATTTTGGAAATTGTTCCTTGGGGCACATTTTCAACAATGATCCACCAATATAAGGAATACTCCTGTGACTTCTATCCGAAGTGGAACAAGATGCAGTTGGAATTGTTCCATTCCATTGTTCCATTTTTGTTTTTATTTCCCAATTTTGTACAGAGGGTTGGAACAGTCCCTTCAGTTCCTTCGTGTCTTTTGCCTGCACTACAGTGCCTGTGTAATTGATAAAACATGGTCAAACAAAGGAAAAGGGAAACTTTGTGATAGTACATATGGTTGCATTCATATTACTGCGGGGGGCATTGGTCTATCAGTGCGCAAGAATACATTTGAGCTTCAGTAAAACACCACACAAAAAGACTCCTGAAACATACTTGTGTTCATATCAGGATTCCATTTTTTGCAGAGTTTTATCAACCATGTTCATGCTTAATTAGGGTCGCCACCTCCTTTTTCTGTCAGGCTCCTCATCTTTAAGAGCACTAGATGTCAGGTAGGTAGATCACAGTCTTCACCATGTTGGGAACAACCATACCTATCACATTTGGCTGGTGCAGATTGCTGAGAATTTCAATTCCATTCCTTTTTTATCAGAATTTACCCAAATTTGCAGAGTGCTTCATATCTGGAGAGAAAGAACGTGAGATTTTAAACATTCGAATGCAGGAGAAAGTGAAACTGACAGATTCGCACATCCCTGGAAGGGAAGTCTACATTTAAAGAAAAAAAAATCCCACTCACCCACCCACCCCCATTCACATGCTGTATTACTTTTACCTTTAAAATTTTGTATTAATTTTACCTTTAAAAAACCTAAGGGATTTGCTGTCCCAAAAAAGTAGAGAATCCACACTCCACATGGACCTGGACATTTTGAGCGGCATTCATAAATACGTTACAATGCAGGCATCTGGTTTACTGTGATGTACAGCTCAATCCTTTGCAGTGGAGGCTGGTAGCTCTGATTTCAGTGGAGCAGTGAATCCATTCTGGGTTTCAGTCAGGACCAGCCAGAACTCTAAAGGAGCTAGCCAAGGTGCTGGATCCTATTTTGGGGGTGGGGTTCAGCACCTTGGATAGCTCCTTTAGAGTTCTGGCTGGTTCTGACTGAAATCCAGAATGGATTTACAGCCCCACCGAAATCAGAGCCAACAGCCTCCACTGATCCTTTGCATGTTAACTCAGAAGCAAGTCCTACTGAGTTCAGTGAGGTTTACTCCCAAGGAAGTGTACACGGGATTGTACCCTTTGTCTTTTATCTCACACAAAGACAGAGTGTCATTTTATGTATTATAAGACTCAAATGAACTGATTTAAAATTGTACTAACCTAAATAGGCTTCTCAGTTTGCAGCACTGATCAATTCCACCCCCTTCTGAAATCTCATAATCTCTGCAAAGAATCCCTGCTCCCTTCCTTTGGTCCCGTCCCTTTCCTCTGTATGTATCCCAAGTGGGGTAATGAAACTGTGGTTTATTACATGTACAAGAGATATGCTTTGCCACTGCTTTAATGTGCAAATTCAAAGTCATCTCCCTGCCCCCTGCTTAAAACATAGGGTTTTCTATCCCCCTTAGGGCTAGTTTCACTTCTTATTGAAATAAGCCCTTTACAGATATCCCCATTCCCACTTTTATGATGGATAGTAAGCCTCTGAAATGTTGCCTAGTTTTGCTAGTTTATAAAAGAAGTGGATTTTCTTGCTGTGCATGCTGATCATCTGAAACAGGGGTGGGAAATCCCTGGCCCTGCAGATGTTTTCAACTCCCATCAACCCCAGCCAGCATGGCCAGTGGTCAGGGATAATGGGATTGGTAGTCCAACATCATCCGAAAGGCCACAGAGCACCCCTGCTCTAGAAACCCAGCCAGCACACCACAGTTCGGCCACAAATTTTACCCCTCAGATAATGAAGAAAGTTGCCTTCTACTGAGTCATACCACTCGTCCATCTAACTCAGCATCATCTGCACTAGATGTGGGGAACCTCCAGCCCGCAGAAGTCCCCACCTGGCTTGAAGAGTCTTGCAGGCCCCACCCACTCCCCTCCCCAAGCCTGCCCCATGTCCTGCTTCCTGGCTTGGAAGCTGCCAGGGGTAGGGATGTACGAAAGGCACTTAACTTTCGCAGATTATGTTTATGGTTGGGGGGGAGGCGTTCCGTCCCTCCCCCCAGAATCCTGGTCAGCTGGCTGTGCTCCGCAGCGATTCTGTGCAGCTGCCGGCCAGCTCCGCCAGCAGCCAGACATCCGGCCGCTGGCTAGCAAGGACGCAAATGCATCCCTGCAGTCAGCCGTGATAGGCTAAGTAAATGTTTACATAGCCTATCACGGCTGACTTAAAAAAACAACAACAGCAATGCGCATATGCAAATGGGCAGGCTTGGGGAGGGGAGTGGGTGGGGCCTGCAAGACTCTTCAAGCCAGGTGGGGACTTCTGAGGGCTGGAGGTTCCCCACATCTAGTGCAGATGATGGCCATGGCCGCCGCCATTTGCGTTCCTTATTTTGGCATGTCTTAGTCTACGTAAACATTTACGTAGACTAAGACGGCGAAAATAAGGGGAACGCAAATAGCGTAGCGGATCTGCGTACGCGCATTGTTTTTTTTTTTAAAAAAAGTTGGCCGTGATAGGCTACGTAAACATTTACGTAGCCTATCACGTTTTGTTTTTTTTAAAACCTAGCCGTGATAGGCTACGTAAATCTTTACATAGCCTATCACGTTTTTTTTTAAAACTGGAAATGGCAGCGGTGGCAGCCGGTCGGAAGACCGGCTGCCGCAGCCGCCGCCGCCGAACCGCCGCCGCAGCCGCCGCTGGAGCCACCGCCACCAGGAAGATCCGCCCAAGGTAAGTCTCGTCCCGGGGGGGCGGGGGGGCAGGCCGTTCCGCCACCGATTTCAGGGGGCTGAATGCGCTGGCATCCGGCCTCCCCGAGATCCGTGGCGGAATTTTCGTACATCCCTAGCCAGCGGGTTGGGGAGGAAATAGGGGAGGAATCCCCTTGTTATCTCCAACTTGTGATTGGAGGTAACAAGAAAATTCCCCTGCGTGCCTCTCCTGCTCCCCCAATTGAAAGGGTGAGCAGCACACAAAGGAATCCCCTTGCTACCGCCATTTAACAAGAGGATTCCCCTGGGTGAGAGGGAGCTATGCACTCGGCCAATATTTGCTGCCAGTGGAGGCTGATGACTCCGATGTCAGTGAGGCCCTGTATCCTCTATGTCTTTCAGTCAGAACTCTAAAGAAGCCATCGAAAGTGCTAAACCTATTTTGGGGATTGGGTTCAGCACTTTGGATACCTTCTTTGGAGTTCTGACTGGAAATGGACTTCACTGCCCCCTCCTTCCCACAGCAGCCCCTTCAGCCCCCTGAAAATGCTACACAGAGAGTCAGGAGACCCTGCTGAATGGGATAAGCTGTGGGGGGGAATACTCCAAAATCTCTCAGAGGGATCTTCCACGAGTGGAGCCTTTCCTCTTCCAGAAGGTCTGTTTCTCTTGAGGAAGGCAGATCCTGGATCCAACCCTATAAGTCTTGTTGGTTGTTACACAGACTCTTTTGGAAGATTCATATACTGGAATATCACTTTTCCCCCCTTTTGTGTTGTCATAACAACTGGGGGTGGGGAGACCACTATAAAAATAATGATCACCCTGACCATATTTTTAGAAACTGGTTGTCAAGGTGACAGAATATGTTTTTTCTTTTCCTTTTTTAACAGTCCACATTTGTGGGTTTTAGAGTGTATGTATATTTCTTGGTGTTATTTTAGGAACAAAATCCACATCTTGCGAAACCTTTGCTCCTGTCGGCAGCAAGCTGAGCAGATGCCCACATCAGAATGTAAAGGGTAGAATTAGAAGGGTTCTAAAGATCACCCTTAAAATGTGGGCAGTCTGATGCATCTTGATCTGGCTGTGTTTTTTAATTCATGGTCTGAGTGAATAGAAATATAAAAATAGCCTTACCAAACCTGGAGCCCTCCAGATGTGTTGGACTACAACTCCCAGCATCCCCCAGTGTCCCTGTTCATCAAAAAGTGACAGGCTGTGAGCCCTGGCTCCATTACATCACTAGTGCTGCCAACTACTGATGGGCAACTTCCAGCAGGTCCATCTCTGGGTATTTTGGTGCCCTAGGCAAGGTGGTCTTTCAGTGCCCCAGGGAACATACTGACACCACTGCCCCCCTTCTCTTCTTCCCCCCCATCCCCTGGCAGCACAGGCGATCTTCATAGCCACCTCACCCAGAAGGCCTTCCTTTAAGGAAAGACCCCTTCAAAGTGTGGCATTTGGGCCTGCCCAGCACTCCTGAGGACCCACCCACCCGATCGATCCCTTGCTCCAGGAGAGTCCTCAGAGCGAGAGATTGGACAGGCATGCAGGCTCTCTGGGTGGCATGGATGGGTGGGCAGCTGGCATAGGGGAGAAGCTGGAGCTCCACTGGCACCTTTGGGGGGAGGTCATTTTGGTGCACTCAGAATTTGGCACCCAAGGTGGCCGCCCTATTCACCCCCTCTCCTCCAGAAATGGTCCCAATTTCAAGGCCACTTTCTATTATTATTATTATTATTATTATTATTATTATTATTATTTCTATACCACCCCATAGCTGAAGCTCTCTGGGCAATTTACAAAAGTTAAAACATTAAACTACAACATACGAAGTTTAAAAATCATTTACATAAAAACATATGGACAATATATACAACAACATATAACTAAAAGCAACTTTGAACTAAAAACTTTTTTTTAAAAGTCCAACAATAAAACACAGCTTAAAACAACTGCTTAAGAATAGTATACAAAAGCCAGCAAAAGGAGCAAGAGTTCTAAAAAGGGACGGCCTGCCGGAATAATAGAGTCTTTAATGCCTGCTTAAAAACCTTCAATGAGGCCATCAGGCGCATTTGAACCAGCAGGTCATTTCACAATGGAGGGGCAGCCAAGGATAAGGTCTCCCGTTAGGTGGCCGCAGCAGAGAGCCCTCCGAGGACCTTAGGTGGCGGGCTGGGGCATAGAGGAGAAGGCGCTCCCTTAGGCACTCCCTTAGTTATTAATCTTTTTTATTGTGATTTTAACAAAACAACAACAACAAAAGAAATCATGCAGGATAAAAAGAAGAAAAAAGACAAGAAATTACATGCATAGAAATATCAATATTCCATTAAATACAAGTTTCTAGAAGAAAATACAAGGGATTATGCATAAGTGTGGTAGGCGGCAGTATTGCAACCGAAACTCTCCCCACACAACCTGAGTTCTATCCCAGCAGAAGCTGGTTTTCAGGTAGCCGGCTCAGGTCGACTCAGCCCTCCATCCTTCCGAGGTCGGTTAAATGAGTACCCAGCTTGCTGGGGGAAAAGTAGTTAGGACCGGGGAAGGCAATGGCAAACCACCCCACTATAGTCTGCCAGGAAAACGCAGAGGAAAAACGGCATCCCTCTAGGGGTCAGTAATGACTCGGTGCATGCACAAGAGGAACCTTTCCTTCCATGCATAAGCTTCAAGAACAGCAGACCAAATATCCATATACTTATCCATTTGTGAGTGGTGCCTATATAACACCAGTTCAAATGTTGACAGCATTGTTAGGTCCCCAATCCATTGCATTATAGGAGGTGCAACACTCCTCCCAGTATTGTAATATCAGCCTTTTGGCTATCAAGAGGGCTCGGAAAATCCATTTGCACTGACAATACATTAACATTCTTATCTTTAAACTGGATTTGGACTGGACTGTCCCTCAAATAGAGGACTCTGTCCTATGATAGTCCTTCAAAGAGAGGACCATCTTCTCTAAAATATGACACATGGTCATTCCCCACCTTCAGTTTCTGTGTCACACTGCAGGGCGACACTATTAGACTGTGACCCAGAGAGAATACTAGGAACTGGAGATTATGCAGATATAGACGTGCTTTCGGTATGACTTCAGCAGCACGGACTGGCACTGCTCACACTTAGGAAAGCTGTCGCTTTTTTGAGTACTGTGTCGCTCTATGCCTCCTAATTGCAAAACACTTTGTTCATGCTCTGCTTGGTGAAAAGAAGCACCAGCCCAGAAAAAAAGTGCAGACTTCCATCCAGCAGAAGTGCCCTGTGAAGTGCCCTGTGCCACTGCTCTTTCTTTTGCATTTTGCTTAATCTTTTCAACAGTACAAGAGCAACCAGCCTCTTCACAGCCCTAAGTGTATGCCAAGGGGATGGGGAAGTTGGAATTTAGCTCAAAAGAGAGAGTCTTCTGTGTGTGTTTTTAACCAGCTGGCCCCCCAAAAAAGCAGCCTTCAGAAATCACATTGATATCTCAGTTTTCCTCCAAAGATCTCAAGGTCCCATCCTTTTTTATCTTCACAACAACCCTGTGAGGTAGGTTAGGTCTGAGAGATCATTCAATTCAATTCAGTTCAATTTTATTACGGTTGTAGACCAGCAAGGAGAGATCATTTCTAACTGACCAAAGTCACTGAGCTAGTTTCATGGCTGAGTGGGGATTTGAATCTGGGTCTTCCTGCAGTCCACGTCTGGTGTCATAATCACAACCTCACCCTGCCTTGTCTTGCCTGCCTGTTTGCTTTCCTCTTTATGGACTCGTATCTTTGTTACAAAGGTACTTCCCCTTCACTGGGAGACTGATCTGTAAACATAGGGGCACACTTGCACATCACTAAACAAGAGGAAATGTATCACCCAAAAAAAGAGGCCAAAGAGAGTACAGATTTGCATAAAACTTGCATGTGCTAATTTATGTAGAAATGCAAATGTAGAAATAATGGCACTAATTTAAATAGAAATACAATACATCTCGTCATAGCTGGAAAGACTGCGACTATGTGACTTGTATTCCTATTGCTCTGTCTGCTGTCTAGGTGTTTACTGTTTATGGTGTTTACGGTCTCCCTTCTTACGGTTCTTTCTCTTGAATCAGGGCCTCCAGGAGTGGAGGCTGGTGGCTCCTTCTTCGGTGGGGCTGTGAATCCATTCTGGGTTTCAGTCAGAACCAGCCAGATCTCTAAAGGAGCTATCCACGGTGCTGAATCTATTTGGGGGATAGGGTTCAGCACCTTGGGTTGCTCCTCTAGAGTTCTGGCTGATTCTGATTGAAACCCAGAATGGATTCACAGCCCCACCGAAGAAGGAGCCACCAGCCTCCAATGGCCTCTCGATGTTTTGGCCTACAACTCCCATTGTCCTTCAGCATTGGCCATGCTTGCTAGGGCTGATGGGAGTTGTAGGCCAAAAATCTGGAGGGCCACAAGTTGCCCACCCCTGCTTTCAATGGACTAGACAGCCCTTCAAATAGAGAACTGTCCTCTGTAAAGTAGGACACACGAACACCCTAAATGGCTGGCACTCCCTATTGCTTGGGGAAATTCTAGGGATGTACGAAACTCTTACCTGGCTCCGCACCGGGCAATCCGCGGTGGGGGGGAGGCGCTCCGTCCCTCCCCCCAGAATCCTCCCCAGCTGGCTCTGCTCTGTGGCAACTCTGTGGAGCCACCGGCCAGGGCCGCCCACAGCTGGACATCCAGCCACTGGGCTGCACAGGGACGCAAATGGCAGCCGCCATAGCCACTGCCATTTGCGTCCGTGTCTTTAGCCATGATAGGCTACGTAAATATATACATAGCCTATCACAGCTAAAGACACGGATGCAAATGGCGGCTATGCCATTTGCGTCCCTGCCCTGAGCCGTGATAGGCTACGTAGATACTTACGTAGTCTATCACGGCTTGCCACGGACACAAATGGTGGCGGCGTGGCGGCCGCCATTTGCGACAGCAGCCTGGCAGCGGCTGGAGCCACCAGAGCTGCCGCTGCCGCTGAAGCCGCCACTGCCACGTAGGCTCCGTTTTGCAGGGCTTTCACAGGGTGGTAGGCAGGTTGCTCCATTCCGCCACGGATCCAGGGGGCCGAATTTACTGGAATTCGGCCTCCCTGGGATCCATGGTGGAACATCCCTAGGAAATTCAGAGAGAGAAGAGTGGGAGTGCAACCAGCCTTCTTCCTTCTCACATGAACCTCAGCCCAAGCAATTCATGGGGTTTGAGTGGGAGAGAGACAATGGAATCCTCCTTCTTCTGACACACATCATGCAGAGAATGAAGGCGTCTATCTATCGCAAAGCCATGGGAGAAAGAAGACCCTTTACAGGAACCACTGATTAAGCCATTGATCCACGTTATGCAGCAACACAGCACCTTTGGGGTCCATGTGTATGAGAGGGAGCAGTGTTTTAGAACAGGGGGATGGCCTTGCCCGAGAAGCAACCCAGTCAGAATTCTAGCAAGAAATCTCACATGGAATAGTGAGGGAGAGAGAGAGAGATGTCTGGCCCTCTTGGAAACATGGTTTGTTTTTCTTGACTGAGGGTGGGATGCAAGTCATGTTTAGAGTAGACCCATTGAAATCATTGGTACTTAAGGTAGTCATGACCCACTTATCCCACTGATTGCAATAGGTCTCATTTGAAAATGTCTGATCTGGATCCAACCCTGAGTGTTCTGAATTTCCTCAAAAGGAGAGAGTCCATATTGCATGTACAGACTGCAGACATTGCATTCATGCAGGAACCAGTTAATGGCCTGGTCTTATGACCCAGAAAGGATTCGGGGGGGGGCCTCCCCTGCTGCTCTTTCGTCACAGTCAGGGGCCCTGTGCCCTTGCACGCCTTCCTTGCTCATTGATTGTAGCGGGTGATGGATTTGCATGTGTGAAGGATCACAGATCAAACTAGAGGCATAACTCAGTGTCAGCAGAGGACTGGCCTACAGCAGAATTAGGTGGCAGAGTCCTACCATGGTGGAATGGTCTGTACCATTTCAGACTGCAGGTAGGAAATGGAAAAGAAATAAACCATTGTTGGGGACTTGTGCAGTGGAGGCTGGTGGTGCCTATTTAGGTGGGGCTGTAAATCCATTCTGGGTTTCAGTCAGAACCAGCCAGAATGCTAAAGAAGCTAACCAATGTGCTTAAGCTATTTTGGGGATAGGCCTCAGTGCCTTGTGTAGCTCGCTTAGAGTTCTGACTGAAATCCAGAGTGGATCACAACCCTACCGAAATCAGAGCTACCATCCACTGGACTTATGATCTCACTACTGGGTCATGCAATTTGCGTAAACAAAATGATTCTTGGCTGCAATACCTTAATTAATTTTGTCTAGATCCTGTGTGTGCATGAAATATGCTTTGTTCTTCTTGAACTCCTTTACAGCACAGCGCCTATGGGCACGTTTGCAGAGTCCCCCATGCCTTTCCTTGCTATTGTTTTTAACTCTAAAACAATTCATTTCCTCCACAACAGACTCTTTGGTTTGACCTGCACCAGAGATTGTCGGACAGCGAAAACACAGCCTGCGCAGTGAGTATTCATAAAACCGTCTGTCTTCTGCAAGGAGGGAATATATTTACATATGCAAATTAAGAGGACAGGGAGAGGCATTTCCACCCAGTATTCATCTCAGGGAATACATTTACGTATGTAAATTAAAAGGACAGCGAGAGGCATTTCCACCCAGTATTCATCTCAGCCTCCATCTGGTGCAAATGTGACTCTAAAGGTCATCGCTTCTTTGTGGTAAGCCAAGAGGAAAGCTTAATGACTATTCCCCATCCTAGGTTGTCTGTCACATGGTGGCCCCTCCTGTCAACATAAAACACTGTCTCATCCATATGGTCAACACACCATTTCTGCAAGCCCTTGAGAAAGGAAGCAGGTCGGAACTTTCTTAGGAACTGGAGGGAGATGGCCCTGAAAAGGAGACAAGTCCCCAGGGACTCGGCCCTGAACATTGGATGCATATAACAATTTCCACGTCTATCAAACAGAGGCACATTTTTTAAAAAACAGGTCATGTTCATAAAATGAACTATAATTATTTCTTCAGTTTTAAGCTCAAGAAAGTTTTATACAATGTTGTGTTATGGTTGCTGGCTTCAACATTCCTCAGGGCTGAACTATCCCCTATGTCAAATATGTACAGTGATCCTCACCCTCAAAGTATGCATGTGGGGCCCAAATTGGGTTCCTTTTTAAACTGGGGGATGCCAGCAACTGAACCTGGGATCTTCTACCTGCAAAGTGTGTACTCTACCACAGAATTTAGCCCCTCCCTGATCCCTTTTTGGTTGATACAAATAATTTTAGGGCACAATCCTATGCATGTTTGGACAGAAAAAGTCCTACAACTCCCAGCATAGCTGACTGGGGAATGCTGGGAGCTGTAGGACTTTTTTCTGTCTAAACATGCATAGGATTGTGCTATTAATTGATTAACCTAATTGAACGTCACCGGCCAGGGAGGTGGCCAAATATGATCTCCAGTGGTTGAAGCTGAGGCTTCGATGTCCTGTACAGGCCTTTTCTGCTGCCCACCTGCTAGCAAAACCAGGCTAAAACGGTTCCTGCTACAGAATAATTTATTCAAAATTAGAAAAAAAAATGCAGATGAATTCACTTTGTTATGTAAATGAAGCACTTTTTTTTTTCTTTGAGCTTTCACCAAGCTCTTGAAAAGGAAATGCTATGGAGCTCAGTACTGGTTGACTCTACAGAGCAGACCAAGTCAAATAAGAGAGATGTTAGTCACACTTGGCTAAGTGTTGATTGCACATTGAACACACACATATGTCCCAAAAACTCAACCGTTGCCTCCACACATTGTGACAGATCTCAGGTGCGTTTGAAAATTTTGGCCTTGAGATATTGGTGTTGCTGTCCTCTCCATGAAGGATGTGTCAACAGAGCTAGCAAAGATCAGAGCATTGAGCAGACCCCAGAGTTGTTGACAAGGAAATGTGAGCCTGAGGATTTTTGAAAAGACAGAAACTGAAGCAAGCCTCTCCCTGCATGTTATACCTGTGGGGGGGAAGTAAAACAAAAAAAAGCAGATATTTTAATCCTCTTACTCATTTAGAACACAGTCTTCAATACATGTATGCTAAAAGCAGACAAAGAACAATGCTACATTTTTAGCATAATTTGAGCAAGAGTAGGACCGGCCGTACCCTTGGGCAGAAAGAACCCAGTTACTACTACTCTCCATTTTCTTCCTAGAATGAGATAGGATCATTGGCCTTACACACGGTATGAAAAACTGGTTGCTTCAGGTGGCAGATGCTGGGAGATGGCGGCAAGATGTTGCATGCCATACAGCCTGCTCTGAGCCCCCTAAGCTGGCCTGCTGTCTTATGTGCTGTGGAGGACACTGCCGCATTGCTACTATTGAAGTAGAAGTCAATTGCCAGTCCAGTTGGCTTTTGAACATCAAACGGGGGGCGCGCCATCTCATTCTTTGCTTCCGGCAGCAACATCTCGTGGGCTCCCCACCTCACCCCAGAGAATATTGTCCTTCTCTGTATATTTGACCATAGTCATCTTGATTTAGTTTGCTGGCAGAGGAGCAAATGAAAGATTTTCTTAACTTCGCTAAACCTGAGCATGGCAGTTGGCAAAAAGAAGAATGCCCTTCTCTTTCTTCCCAGCACTCGTTCGCCATACCAGTTCCTTGAGGGCCCCAATTTTTTATCCCACATTCACTAATGCATCCTATTAATAACTGGTGCGGTTTCAAGCTGCCTGTATTGTCAGCACCGCTGCTCACTTCCACATGTGAGCAAGGTTAACCGGGGAGATTGCTTTTCTAATCAAACCCAGCCGCTAGTGATTAAAAAGTAACTGGAGTATGAAAACAGAGCCTTAAAATAACTCGCCTTCAGTTGACCACATTGTTTTCACTCCCTAGCCATGCATGCTGTCGCTTCTGGGCTGGGAAAGTATTTGGATTTTACAAGGGGAGGCTCAAAATCCCCCAGCCAGCCCTCGTGTTGCAGATGGGGGAACGAAGCTCTCTAAAACAAAACACTTGCATCCTGAAAAATGCCTTGCCTTTCACTCCCTTTTTCGCTCTTTGATGATTAAAGGTAGTTGCTGTTCTCGCAGGAGGACTGTTTCACATTTCTTTCACAGGAGAGACTCAGTCCAGAGAGATGGATATACACTGCATTTGGAAGGGCAGAGTCAGCATGGTTTACTGGTTAGAGCAGGCTTCTTCAATCTGGTGCCCTCCAGATGTGTTGGACCTCAACTCCCATCGTTCCCATGCTGGCTGGGAATGATGAGAGTTGTAGCCCAACACATCTGGAGGGCACCAGGTTCAAATCCTTGCTCCACCATGAAGCTTGCTAGGTGACCTTGGGTGGGTCACTCTCAAACTAAACTACCTCGCAGGGCTGTTGTGAGAATAAAATGGTGGTGGGGTGGTGAAGAACCATGTATGCCACCTTGAGGTGCTTGGAAGAAGGATAGGATACAAGTGCATAGGCCCAGATATTCCAGGGAGGAAGCCAAAAGCCTTGGAAAGGGGACAGGATGGATGCAGGTAGATGTACAGCAGGGCCGGCATCAAGGACAGGCATGACTGGACACTTGCCGAGGGCCCACACCCCTGCTGGAGGCCCACTGACAAGAGCCCTCTGGACTTTCTCCTCACCCTCCTCTCCCCTGTAGCAACTTGCTTGTTTCCCTGCCTCTTGCTCTGGCCCAGACAACAGTCGTGGTGAGAAGGAAAAGCAGGAGATAGGAGATGCCATTGCCCATTTGCTCCCTGCCTCTCTACCTGCCAAGGAAGCAAGTTGCAGCAATGATAAGAAAAAGGGGAGCAGTTGCAGCTGATGACAGTGGTGTGGAGAAGGTGGACTCACTGAGGGAGGGGGCCATTGAGGGGGTCTTGCCAAGGGCCCTCAAAAACCTGAAGCCAGCACTGATGTGCAGGATGGATGCAGGTGATATACAGTGCTGGGATTATGGGTGAGGTGGATGGGGGCAATGAGCCCTCCAGCTGAGCCCATAGACATAAACCCTGTCCTTCATCCCCAGCACCAGTCCCCCCATTCATTGGCAAAGTGAAGCCAGGCAGGTGCACTGCAAGCAGATACTGGCTGCCTGGGAGTGTCACGTTTCCCAAGTCTGAGCCTAGCAGTTGCAGGTCCCAGAGTTCCAAGGTGGCCAGCACAGACAGGGATCAGGCAAAGGCAAGGTCTCCACCGTCCAGGTCACAGGCAACAAGGTCCCAAGGAAACACAGCAGACAAGCAGCAGGCAGAAGGAGAGTCAGAGTTCAGTCCAGAAGTAGTCATACTAGGAAGCAGGCTGGAATCAAGACCAGGGAAGCTGAATCCAGGAAGGTCTAGTCAACATTTTTCCCAGCAATCCTCTGACCCAGATGCTGCTGTGTTTATGCAGAGGCTATCAGAGCCTCACCCAGGCCTCATCCCTGAGCTGTTAGTGACTGCAGCTGAAAAGGTCTGCCTGGTGAGCAAGCCTCCTACATGCAAGTAAACCTTTCCTCACAAGGAGGCCTCTGCTTCAAGCTAGCACTCCTTCTGAGCTCCTATCTTTTCAGGTGCCATCTCTCACAAGAGCTTCGGGGTTTCTCTGACGCCACCTCTGAGGCAGACCCCTTGTCCTCCACAGGTGATGTCATCATCCTAATTACCCCCAAAGGCCCAGGCTCCTCCTGGTCTACTGGCACTTCCTGAGTGTTGCTGGTGCAGGTGGTTCCTGGCCTGCCAGCTCCTCCTCTGAGGAGAAGTCTTCCAGTGGGGGCATGACAGGAAACACCTTGGTCTTGATGCAATAGCCAAGTTGCTCAGCAGCTGTCTAAAGCAAAGGGTCTCCTTCAAATTCAAAGGTCAACTATATCAAGATGCTCTTCCATGTTGCCTCTATTCCAGTATCTTCTTTTGGTACGAAATGAGATGACCGTTTCCCAGAAGCACCTGGGGGAGTTCTGTGGCTCACTTAAGCAGTACTTGAAGAACGTAGCGGGAGAACCGGACTGCTTCCAGTGAGTATGATGTCAATGTTCCTGCAGGAAAATTGGGTGCAATACAGAAAGGGTGGGAGGTCCTGTAGCTTTTGGGGGGAGGCTTTAGGTCAGGGGTCGAGCACCCACTCTGCATGCAGAACATTCAGTCCCCGACTTCTCCAGTTAGGACTAGGAAGGAATCCTGCCTGAAACCCCGGACAGCCCTTGCTGCCAGTCAGTGTCGACAATACTGGGCTAGATGGGCCAAGGCTCTGACTCAGTATAAGGCAGCTTTTGGTGTTCCTGTGGCCCATTGTTGGACAAGAAAGGCATTGTCCAACAATGGATTGTGGAATGTATTCTTCCGGACCTGTCGCTTATCATAAGGCAAATTTCCCAGGGCGTAGAGAGGCTGCTGGAAATACCAATGTTTAGAATCTGTTTATTTCCAAATGTGCAAAATGAGCAGGGATTAGAGGCACTTGCTGCTTCGCCCCCCAGCCTGGCCAAGTCCCAAAGGAGCATCGCTCCAAAGCCTTATGATCCAACCGGTTCTCTCAGCATTGCCAACACAAACAAACCCTTCTGCAAGCTCGTCTTAGCAATGATTCAGTTCGGTCATTTAAAAACAGGAAGATGCCTTAGACTGGGGGGAGTCTCCGCTTTGTTGTGTTTTTTACTGGCATCACATCTGCTCCATCTGGGGACACTTGGGGGGTCAAAAACCCGGATTATCCCAAAGCTAGTCTGGGGCTTTCAGCAGGTCACACAGCACTTTACTGCGAATTGTTCGGGTGGCTACTGGGTGGAGTCTCATCCACGTCATCATGTGGTGAAATTGGGGTGGGGGAGCTAGAGATGGGGAACATTGCAATCCTATGCATCTCTACGCAGAAGTAAGCCCCACTGGGTTCAATGGGGCTTCCTCCCCTGTAAGTGGGTTTAGAATTGGGGGAACACCCCTTGACCTGGGTCAGTGAAGTCATGCCCAGGTGAAAAACACACCCCTGGGAAGGGCTATCATGTGGAAGTAAATGCAGAGAGTTGGTATATGCTGCCACAGAAGCGCAGACAAGCCAAATTAAGGAAAACAACTGGACTGAAAGTAGTCTCACTCTCAGAAAAACTGGTTTTTCTGCGAAAAGCTCCAGGATGCCTGCGTGATGGCCATAACTTCCTCTGCCCTGAACGACCTCCAAAATAACAAATTCACAGTAAATCACTTGTGGAGACACTCACCCCATCAGACTTATTAGTCTAAGCCAGGTATTGAAACAATTGGTTTTTGTTTGTTTTTTAATATACAATCCTTTTCTTCCTGAACACATGGGCTGGTCCAGGATTTTCCTTTTTATGATGTGTTTTTTTAAAGCCTCACAGCTGCTCCAAACAACCACAAGAATTCCCAGTGGCCCCCCAGCCATGTTTCCTAGTAGGGAATGCCCATGGTAATGATGCTACAAAGCATTGTTCTCACAGGCAACTTGGACCTAGAAATGTGGCTGGGGGGCTACCGGAGAGCCTCCTGGTTGTTTCATGTAGCAACGAGGTTGCTTTTTTTTAACTGGCGGGAAAAAAGATACCCCCCTCCACACCACCTCATCTTTTAAATGAAGATAAGTCAAGCCAGCACTCCCCCCTGAACATTTCTCAGATATCACACACACACCCCGCCGCCGCCAAAAAGCCTTCCTTTCACTCAGGGGGTGAGAGGTGGGCAAACAGTCCTGTAAAAGTGCAGTGTGGGGAAAAATACCCCCAAACCAGAATATTTTAGCTTAAAGCTTTGATTGCCAGTAACTAAGGCTTAAGAGAGGCATTTCAACCTTTATAAATGGGGAAAACGGATTGCTCCCCCCGGAATCCTCCACGGCCGGCTCCGCTCTGCAGCGTGTCCACGGAGCCACTGGCCAGGGCCACCTGCAGCTGGACCTCCGTCCACTGCTGGGCCGCAGCCGCAAATGGCGGCTGCCGTAGCAGCTACGCCATTTGCGTCCCTGCTCTTTGCTGATAAGCTACGTAAATATATACATAACCTATCACGGCAACGCAGAGACACAAATGGCGTAGTGGCTGCCATTTGCGTCCCTGCGTTAGCCGTTATAGGGTATGTAAATACTTACGTAGCCTATCACAGCTAATGGAGCAAGGGAAATGGTGGCCGCAGACCGGGGCTGCCATTTGCACCCGCGGACGGCTGATAAAAGGTAGGTTCCGTCCCAGGGAGGTTTCGCAGGGTGGCGGGGCGGATTGTTCCATTCTGCCATGGACTCCGGGGGGCTGGATTCTAAAGAATCTGGCCTCACTGGAGTCCGTGGTGGAATTCTCCGCCATCCCTAGGTTCAACATCTCTGCCTGGGGGAATTAGCTTCCAAGGAGAGATAAGATCATGATGAACCACAGATGTAAAAATGTGGAAAGTCACTCAAGGCTGGTGTCAGGTGTAGGCATGTTCTTGTCAGTGAGTGCTCAGTGGGGCCCACTGCCAAGAGCCCCTTGGAGTCTCCTCTTCACCATTGCAACCTGCTTCTTCACTTGCCTCTCGCTCTGGCCCAGACAAGGGGGGGGGGAGCAGGAGATGCCACAGCCTCCTTGCTCCCTGCCTCCCTGCCTGATCAAGCAAGCCAGTGGTAGCAATGAGGAGGAGGAGGAGGAGTGATAGCAGCTGGTGACCATGGTGGTGAGAAGGTAGATTCACTGAGGGAGGGAGTCTATTGAGGGTGTCTTGTCCAAGGGTCTTCCAAAACCTGGAACCAGCACTGCAATCACATCCTGGCATCCACATGGCTGCTTTCTTTCCTCCTGATTAATGTGACGAATCTGGATCTCAGTGTACCCTTTTACTTTCTCCCATATATGCCAATGGATGCCATTCACTTCTATAGGAAACAATACATCAGAGTGCTTGGGGAGACTGGTTTGATGAGTGTCCACTCCATCCCTTCCCCACAAGCATCCCAAAGGGATTGCACACATCCCACCCCTCATGACTTTGACAGGCACTGCTAGGATGGGATCGACCTTCCCCTTCACAGTCAACACCACAAAGAGACACAGCTTTAGGCTAGTATGACTTTATTTTGCTACAGAGTAGCCTTTATACAAATGCAGATTCAAGGAAGCTCTGACTTCCTCAGACCCTAAACAACTAATTTGCAATCTCTGATCAGGAAAGACGAACCAGAGGGTAGTGAAGTTGCTGACAGTTTGCCCGTGAACCTCACAGCCAAACTTGTTTCACAGTGATGCCCCTTCCTTATGGTGGCTCCCTCCTACGTTGGAGCATCTAAGCCCCATCCCTAACTTTTCCTGCTTTGCTTTGCAATGTGCCCTAGCGTCTCTCAAGTCATGCCCCCCCCCCCCTCCTCCTCCTCCTCGGAAACTTGATTTCCCATGGTGGAAGGAGGGGGCAGCAACTCAGCCTGGGCCATCTGTTTGTGAAGGCCTTCAGAGGAATACCTCCCAGTGTCTTGGGGCTCTAGGGAAGGTCCCTCCCCTGGGCTGTGATCTAGCTGTTCCAACTCTGATTCAGAATTGGAGCTGTCGGTAGGGATGTCAGAGAATTTCTTCGGCCCCCCAAAATTGGCGCATTCGGCCCCCCAAAATTGGTGGAGAAACGGTCCGCCACACCCCCCCTGCCACCCCCCGGGATGGGACTTACCTTGAGCAAATATCCCTGGTGGCGGCGGCTCCCAGCGGCGGCAGCCGGTCTTCCGACCGGCTGCTGCCGCTGCCATTTCCAAGTAAAAAACAACAACAACAAACGTGATAGGCTACGTAAAGATTTACGTAGCCTATCATGGCTAGATTTTAAAAAACACCGTGATAGGCTACGTAAATGTTTACGTAGCCTATCACGGCTGATTTTTTTTGGGGGGGGGGGACGCGCGTACGCAAATGGCGGTGCCCATGGGCGCCACCATTTGCATTCCTTATTTTGGCCCGGGTAGTCTACGTAAATATTTACGTAGACTACAGCGAAAATAAGGGCAACGCAAGTAGCGTTGCCCTTCTTTTCACCATAGTCTACGTAAATATTTATGTAGACTACCCGGGCCAAAATAATGAACGCAAATGGCGGAGCCCATGGGCACCGCCATTTGCGTACGTGTGTTTTTGTGTTTTTTTTCCCAAAGTCAGCCGTGATAGGCTACGTAAACATTTACGTAGCCTATCACAGCTGACTGCAGGCCAGGGACGCAAACGGCGGCGGCTACGGCCGCCGCCACCGCCATTTGCGTCCCGGCAGGAGAAGGGGTTTCGTGGCCGGAGAGACGGGGCGCTCCCCCCCGGCCAGAATTTCGGCGGGGAGGGACGGGGTGCCTCCCCCCCTGCCCAGAATTTCAGGGGGAGGGACGGAGTGCCTCCCCCCCACCGCAAAGCAAGCTTCGGGATCAGGTAAGTGACTTTCGTCCATCCCTAGCTCTCAAGGGGCTTGGACTCATCCCCGACAGGCATTTTGCTAGTATGAAATAAAGTAGTGTGGTGGTGGTGTTTTTATCAAGCACTGTCCAAAATGCTGGAGACATAACATCAAAATGATCTTGAACTCTTCTTTAGGCAAGTCATACAAAGGAAAAATTGACACATGATGATGTACAGATCTCAGGGGTATTCTAGACAGCAGGCAATCAACACAGGTCTACATAGTTCTGATGGCCACCCACCATCAATGATCAGGAACCATCAAGCATGATAGAGAATGCAACTCCTCCTGATCCAGCATGGCGGAAGACGGTGGCCATTGATGGTATCTTCCATTGGACACAACACTCTTTCTTTTGATGGTTGCCCCCGTTTCTCTTCTCTGTTGCAGCGTCACTGCAGTGAGGCTCCCTGATGGCATCACTTTCATTGTCTACGAATTCTGGGAGACAGAGGATGATTGGAAGAGGTAAGGAGAGAAGGCAGCCAAAAAAAAATTCAGCCCCAATCCACACTCACAAGCCATGCTGCAGCACCCCCGAGGAGACTCTGGCATAGGTGCTCACCATGTGATATCCAACAGTTGTTTGCTATGGCACCACAGACCATTTTGTGGGGGCAGGGGGAATTTGCCTCACTGATATTTGCCATTTTTACTGTTCTGGAATGGATGCAGACAACAAATGGATAATGAGCATCAGGTTGGGGAAGACTGCTCAAGCCATAGCTGGCTGGGGGATTCCGGGAGTTGTAGTCCAACATGTCGGGAGGATTCCGGGAGTTGTAGTCCAACATGTCGGGAGGATTCTGGGAATTCTAGTCTAACCTATGGCAGGTGGCACCAGGTTGGGGAAAGCTGCCCTACAGCATCCAGGGAATTGTACTTTGGAAGGCACTCCATTAGAAATAGCCACTTCTTGCCCCCACAGAGCTATCATTCCCAGAGTGCCCTGGGGAAACGTAATTACTATTAAACCCGGTTTCTCTGTAGTGTCAATAGAACTACAGAGTGCCGGGGGAAATGTTTATTCCCACATAACCTTAAAAAGAAAAGACATAGAGAATGTGCCCAACAAATGAGAAGTGTGCATTCATTGTAGGGGGTGGGAGAGAGAGACAACTACAACCTGAATCATGCAGAAAAGGTGAAAGAAGATGTAACATTTTTTTAGGCTGTGGGGCCTATTTGAAAACATCTCCTTTGCATTAAAGTGAAATCTACCTTTGGATTGAATGCTGTAGGATTGGGGGCCAGGGGGAGGAGAAGGTCATACAGTTGTGGGTGGGATGGGTTGGCTACCACCTGTGGCATCACCAAGAAAACTCAGCCCAACCCCCTGCCCCTGTACAGTTTTGCACTAAAAAATATTTCTAGGAGCTTATTAATGAGGAAAAGTACAAAGACATAAACAGGTAGATTTCCATATGGCACTTCAGTTTTAAAAAAATAATAAAGGCGGCCAACCCAACTAAAGGAAGAAGTCATAGTGAGGGAGAGAGGAGCAAGTTCAAGGAACATCAGGGCCTGTTCTAGTTGGACTTCCCCCTCGCTCCAGGAGATGAGAGGTGAAGCACGATCATTCCACCAGTACTGCTCATTTTATTTTTCCTTTTCCCTCCACATCCTGTTTTCCTTGTGTGTCATGTCTTTTTAGATTGACCTGCCTCTGGGCAGGTACTGCCTTCTATTGGTCAATTGTAAGCCACTCCGAGAGCCACTTTTAGGGGGTTCAAAAGTGGCAAATACTCGAAAGAAAGACAAGGAAGGAAGGAAGGAAGGAAGGAAGGAAGGAAGGAAGGAAGGAGCAAAAATGGCTGATGAAGTTCAGCACACTGATATTATTGCTCCACTTGCAAAGTCAGGAAGAAACTGGGCTCATGCCACAGCCAAGAAGCCCGCCATGCATTCTCTTTAAAAAACAACAACACACATCTGTCTTCACTCTTAGATCTGTGCCCCCCCCCTGCAAAAAACAACAACCCTGCACATGGATTATGGCTTTGTGCACTCCCTGCAGAGCCTTCTGTGTGCTCATCTCCTCAGCCATCTGTTGTACTGGGCACTGCTGCCACTCTCCACCCTGGCCTCGTGCCCTGCAGTGCACCGCCACCTCCCACCTGAGCGCAGGGCCTGGAATGCGCTCAAATGGCTCGCCTCCTCGGTGGAGAAGCATCAAAAGCCATCTTGCAAAGCGCTAAGGGTGCTGAGGGCTGCTGTGAGAAGAGCGTGTGTTGTTGGAAGTGAGACAAGGAGAGAAGGTGAAAAAGGGAGCTCCCCTTGGCGTGCATATGAATGTCCATTTTCAGAGCAGCACAGGCCCTCGACACTTTCCCTAGCAATTCCGTGACTTTGGTGCACCCTTTCTTTTTTCATGGTGCTGCAGGCACAAGTCGCAGTGGGGAAGGTGTGCCTGAAGCGCATATTCGCTGGTGGTGTGATGTCATCCACCCAGAAATCCCAGAGTGGTTTTGCAACTCTTTTGTACAGTGGCGTAGTGGAGCCAGGATCCACAGGGCCAAAGCCCTTGGGCATTTTGATGTCTGCTGCCCCCACCAGCCTTGATTTCTCTCTTCCCTCCAAATTTAGCTGTAATCCTCACAGTAGCAGGAAGAGAGATGAATTTCCCCCACAACAATATATTGTTGTGAGCTCTCCCTGTTGGAACGCAAAGTGTTGTGGGTTGGTCTGGTCTTGAATGGGCCATTAGGACCCATTGGCTTTACCAAAGCCCTGCTCCTGGTGGAGATGAAAACTCCTAGAACTGGTTTGTTCACATTGATCAGCCCAGCAGCCTGAATCTTCGGACTCTCCTCCGGGGCATGGCTATGGGGGCTTGTCCTGATGAGTGCCCGCACTTTAAAATATAGCACTACACACACTGCTAATACATATAAAACACACCTGGGAGAACGTCTGAGCGCAGCTGGGCTTCCTTTTGAGTAGACATGCATACAGGGGAGGCTGGTGGCAAATCCACTCTGGGGTTCAGTCAGAACTCTAAAGGAGCTATCCAAGGGATTGGGTTCAGCACCTCGAATAGCTCTTTAGAGTGACTGAAATCCAGAGCAGATTCACAGCCCCACTGAAATTGGAGCCTCCACCCTTAAATATATTTGCATACTGTTGCTTTGGGGTGTAATCCTTTGGGTTGCACCCTTGTTGGGCAGAAGTCTTTGATCTCAGAGGCTTGCGAGTATCTAATGCCCTGCTAGCAGGGATGTCAGAGAATTTCACCATGACTATCCGGGAGGCCGAATGCCAGCGCATTCGGCCCCCCGAAATCGGCGGCGAAACGGTCTGCCCCCCTGCCCCCCCCCCCAGGACGGGGCTTACCTTGGGCGAATCTCCCTGGCCGCGGCGGCTCCGGCGGCAGTTCGGCAGCGGCCGGTCTTCCGACCGGCTGCCACCGCTGCCATTTCCAAGTTTTAAAAAAAAAAAAACGTGATAGGCTACGTAAAGATTTATGTAGCCTATCACGGCTAGATTTTTTTAAAAAATACTGTGATAGGCTACGTAAATGTTTACGTAGCCTATCACGGCTGAGTTAAAAAAACAACAACGCACGTATGCAAATGGCAGCGCCTATGGGCGCCGCCATTTGCGTTCCTTATTTTGGCACGTGTAGTCTATGTCAACATTTACGTAGACTACAGCAAAAATAAGGGGAACGCAAATAGTGTTCCCCTTATTTTTGCCGTAGTCTACGTAAATGTTTACGTAGACTACACGTGCCAAAATAAGGAACGCAAATGGCGGTGCCCATGGGCGCCGCCATTTGCATATGTGCAGTTTTGTTTTGTTTTTTTTAACTCAGCCGAGATAGGCTACGTAAACATTTACATAGCCTATCACTGCTGACTGCAGGGATGCAAACGGCGGCGACTACGGCCGCCGCCATGTGCAGACCCAGCCGACAGGATTCGCGGCGGGAGGGACGCCTCCCCCCCGGCCAGAATTTCGGGGGGAGGGACAGAGCGCCTCCCCCCCACACACAAATCAAATTTCATAAAAGGTAAGTGACTTTTGTACATCCCTACCTGCTAGGCTACTGCTGGCAGGGCAGGAGGAGCAATCGAGGTAACTTTTGCTCCTCTGTCCTCTTTTGTGTTTTCACCCCTCTAGACAGGCCTCTGAGCCCATCTAGGGAAGGCATTCTGGTGGGGGCCAGGCAGAGCTAGAGAAGCCGTAGGATTTCTTGTCTCCTGACCTCTCCTCCCAGCACAGCACCCCCTTTCAGATCTCTCCAAGGTCCTCCAAGGCCATTTTTGTGACCTTGGAATGAAAGCACCATGGTTCTTTCTGGTTTCCAGAAACCCCGTTTCGAGGTTGTAGCAGTGTCTAGGGCCTCGGAGGGGGAACTCCAAAGAATGGTATTGTCCCAGGGATGCCCTCGAGGCACCACAAGATTGCTCTCTTAAAGGCAAAGGACTAATGGACAATGTATAACAGCCCTCCTCAACCTGGTGCCCTCTGGCTGTGTTGGAATACAACTCCCAGCATTCCCTGTTCACTGATTGATTTGGCTTTTATATCCCACCTTTTCTTCCTCTTGCAAAGAACCCAAGGCAGCTTACACGGTCCTCCTCCTCTCCATTTTATCTTCAGAACAACCCTGTGAGGTAGGTTAGGCTGAGAGTCAGTGTCTGACCTAAAGTCACCCAGTGAGCGTCAAGGCCAAGTGAAGATAAGAACCCGGATCCTGTCCTGAGTTGGCTGCAGCAGTTTCTGAGTGAAGGAGCTAACCAAGAAGCAAAGTAAAGAAACAGGCAAACATTCTGGCAGACTGGTTTCAGTCCACTGAGGTTCAGGCTAAGGCAGGAGGCAAAGGATAGATAGCAGGCAAAGGTCAGAACATGGCAAGGCAATCAGAGACATTACACAGTCCAGAAGCAGAGTCAAGAAGGAGTCCCAAGGGTCAATCACAAGGCAAGATCCAGAAAACAAGGCATTGGAACTGTTTGTTCAATGTTGTTCCAGCACTGGTCAGCCAGACACTGAAGGCTTTTAACCCCAGAGCCTGCTGAGCCCCACCCAGAGCTCAGCTGCAGTACATTAGAGCGCTCTAGTCAGAGCCCTACTCATGAGGAGTCACTTTCTCCTGAGGAGTCCTTCCTTGCAAGCAAGCACTCCTTCTCACGGGAGCCCCACTGGCCTACCGCTTGGGGGGACACATTCCCAGGGGCCAGGTAGTTGCTCGGCCCCAGAGGCAGAGCCTCCTCCCCCTGACAGGGACGGGCCTGCAGCCATCTCCCCGGCGGGCCCAGGCTCCTCCTAGTCTGGTGACAGTGACTGATCTGGGGTGCCCTCTTCCTCTGGGAGGATTCCTTCAGAGGGGGCATGACAGATCTCCCAAGTCCCAGTCCAACACTCTAACACCGCCCTGGCTTTCCATGCCTGGGAGTTGCAGTCCAAAATACCTGGAGGACATCCGGTTGGAGAAGGCTGATGTCAGAGCTTAAATACAGCCATAACCTTTATCCCATCCATTATCATGGGAGCTCTTTCCACAGACGAAGGCAAGAGTCTCGGCTGAAAATACTAGACGCTCTCTGCTCCATTCTCTCCTGTCCCCAGGCACCTACAGAGTCCTGCTTGCAAAAGCTTCCAGCATGTGAAAGTGGATACGCTGACTCAACCCGAAGCAGTGTCCAGTGTGTCAGTGCCAGGTATGGATCCAAACCTTGCAACAGCAATAAAACATATGAAGTGGGAGAGGGGTTTTCTGATGAGCAGCGGGGTGTTTGTGAGATCACTGAGCCAAATGTCGGAATCAGAACGGGAGCAGTTTGTTCATTGCATGGAATCTGAGACATTTCCGGGGAACTGAAGGGATGGCTTTAAAAGGGCGTTAGACAAATTCCCGGAGGAGAAGGCAATCAATGGCTACTAGTCCTGATGGCTATGTGCCACCTCCAGCACCAAAGGCAGTGAGCCTATGTACACCAGTTGCTGGGGAACATGGGCGGGTTGGTGCTGCTGCACTCGTGTCCTGCCTGTGGGTTTCCTGTGGGCAGCTGGTTGGCCACTGTGTGAACAGAGTGCTGGACTGGATGGAGCCTTGGCCTGATCCAGCAGGGCTCTTCTTAACTTCTTTCACTGGCCTGTCAGTCTTCAGTACACTCCATGCCCTGAGAATTTGAACGGAGTAGAAACTGCCAGGATCAGTAGGGAGAGCAAAGCTAGTGTTGAAAGTGCTCTGTAATCCAGCCCTAAGCTAGATTGGAATGGCAGAGCCCAAGAAGCAATGTCTCTTAGCTTAAGCAGTAAGCCAGCTTTGGGGCTGCATCATCCTCTGGATCCCCTGGATATCAGCCCCTGGATATAACCCAGGCTGGCGCCCTCCAGATGCTTTGGACTTCAACTCGCATCTAGGGATGGCACGGGTGTCCTGTTGGGGCTCGAAGCCCGGCAAGAACTTGCCGATTTGGACCCCCAGATGCCAGTCCACAGATCTGAGCTCTTGCTCGACTCGTGGCATGCTGAGTGGGGCAAGAGCTCGGGCACCCGCTCCCTCAGCAAGGAGAGGGGAAGAAGGCAGCGCCTCTCCTCCTTCCTCCATCCTTGCTACAGCGGCAGTGACGTGGGACAGGCTGGTCATTTTCCGTAAGTTTCCCTGGCCTTACGGAAAACAACCAGCTTGTCCCTTGCTGCCACGGCTGTAGCAGGTGGGGGCGGAGGGAAGAAGGAGGCACCTATCCTCTTCTCACCACCACCCCCGCTGGAGGCCAGGGCAAGAGGCTGGGGGCCAGCCACCAAGGCCCTCCTTCCCCACGCCAGCCCTTGACAGCCAGCACGAGGAAGAGAGGCAGCTCACGCAGCTCGCGGGCAGGCAGGGCGAGCATGGAAGCTTGCCGAGCGGGCCTGGCCTACGCGAGCTGCGGGGGGCAGTTCATCGAGTTCCCCCCACCCCGGAGGGAGATGGGCTCGTCCATCCCTACTCCCATCAGCCCCAGCCAGCATGGCAAATGGTCAGGAATGCCAGGGGTTGTAGCCCAAAGCCGTCTGGAGGTCACCAAGTTGGGGAAGGCTGGGATAAACTATGATACTGTCCCCCATTAAGGCTCCAATCCTATGGTCCCTGGGAGGGCATCCCAGGGTCCATAGGAGAGCTTCGGTCTCTGCCTCCCAGGGCTGAGAGAAAGGTCCCACCTCAGATGCCCACTCCCAGCCCCTACAGCAGGGGGCCAAATCTGACCCACATGGACTTCCAACCCAGCCCACCTGGGCTGGCCTTCTGGGGTCCCCCAGATGACCCCACCCCCTTTCCCCCCACCACCAATCGTTGGGCGGTGCTCCAACTTTTGTGCATTCCCCCCTCTTCTAAATAGCTGAGGTGATTCTCCTAATGCTTAGTTCCTGGCAGGAAGAGCTTTAAGCTACAATATGCTAGTATCCTGGCCCCACCCCTTTTTGCCTTCAGCCCCACCCACCACTGGAATGCGGCCCCTGACAGCTTCTCCAAAATGGAATTCGGCCCTCCAAAATGGAATTCAGGCTGAAAGAGGGTCAACCCCCAGCGTGGCGCAAGATGTCCGCCAGCTCAGGTGGGAGGACGTGCACTGCCACTCCCTCTCATGGCTGGCTCTACCATTAGGCAGAATGAGGTAGCCACCACAGGCTGCAGATGCTGGGAGGTGGCAGCTAAGGATGTTGGAGAAATCCGCCACGGACTCCAGTGAGGCCGCATTCTTTGGGCTCCGGCCCCCTGGAGTCCGTGGCAGAACGGCCTCCGCCCCACTGCCACGCCCCGAAATCCCCCCAGGATGGACCTACCTGGTGGCGGATGCGGCGGCAGCGGCGGCGGATGCGGCAGCAGCTCCAGCTCGTCTTCCAGCCGCTGCTGGGCTGCTGCGGCCACAAATGGCGGTCGTTGTAGCAGCCGCCATTTGCATGGCTGCATTAGGCCGTGATAGGCTACGTAAATACTTACATAGCCTATCACGGTAAAGAGCAGGGGCGCAAATGGCAGGATTCCAGGGGGGGAGGACCAGATCGCCTCCCCCCCCCGTCGAGGATTCCAGGGGGAGGACTGGATCGCCTCCCCCCCCACAGACCCCAGCGGAGCACGGTAAGTGGGGTTTCGTACACCCCTAGTGGCAGCAAGGTGTTGGAAGGGTGAGCTGTGGGTTCTGTGGCCTGCCTTGCAAGCCCTGAGCTAGCCTGCTGCCTTCAGGTGTAGTGGAAGATGCTGTCTCATTGCCAGTGTTGAAGAAAGGTTCACCTACTAGCCCAGCAGGCTTTTGTACAAGGAATGGGCGGGGGTGCCTTCTTGCACTTTGCCTCAGGCAGCAAAATGTCGTGGGCCAGCCCTGCTCCCCCTACTGCCGCCCTCACTGCCCACCCACTCCCCATTATTGCCTCTCCAGGTGGGCGGCCTCTCCAGAGAGCGGCTGAGGCCTGGATGCTTTGCTTTGAGGGGTCCTTCCTCAAAGCTAGGCTTGTGAGGTGGCCCTGGAGACTATCTGTACTCCGGAGAGGCCACCTGCCTGCCTGATAACTCCCTTGGGGAGAGTCCTCAAAGTGAGCGAGCCAGCAGGCGGGCATGTGGGCAGAGAGTCCACCCGCCCGACCCCTCGCTCTAGTCTGAGCCTGTTCACCTGGCCTCTGGCTTTGGGTGAGGACTCAGAGCAAGAGATATGGGATGGGGCTGCTCTTCCAAGGAGTCCTGCTTGCCTCTCCCCTGTTGTGGCCTTTGCAGCAATCCACCGTCCCTCCCAATCCACCACCTGAGCAGTGGATTCCCCCTGCCTCATGGGAGGGCCGGCCCTGTCAACACCTGATCTACTGAAACCTCCAGAGCCCCCAGAACTCTGACAGTGGCACTCCATCACAGAAGGTATGGGGAGGCCTTGGATCCTAAGACATGTTCCTGGCACAGAAGGAAATGTAGACCAGCCCTAGAGCTGGTGTACATAATTTCCCTCCCACTGGTTCCAATGGGACAGAAATTGTATGAATCGGAACCAAATCCTGGAACAGGAAGGAAGGGAGGGACAAAGGTCTTCTATGAGCTGCTAGAGAGATGGATGAAAGAAAAACCTGTTAATCGGAGCGGAGTCAAGAGCTGGCCTCCATCTTGTGCATCCTTTCCCCCACCCTTCTTTTCTCTCTTTCCCTTGCAGCTGCTTGGTGCACCCTCAACAGAGACTGACGTGAAGAAGGCAGAGGAAGGCCGGCTTCTCACCCTCTGTTCTCTCCGCTCTTTGGCAGAGAACAATACTCCTGTCTTTTCTAATGACTTTGTTACAGGTGTCGTCTCCCCAGCCCAATACATTTCTACCCAGAAATGTTATTATTTGCTTGCTATTTGAAGTGAAGGGGGAAAAACCACATGCAAACTTGCCCCCAAATCAAGCATCCAGCTTAACTTCCGAGTGGTCCTGCCAGGCATACGATTCTGAGCTGCAACAAAGCCCGCTAGGGCTCTGGTCCGGTCAGCTATTGCCCACAGGCTTGTCCTGCCGCATGACCCCAGGGGAAGGGCTGTGGCTCCATGGCAGAGCCCCTGCTTGGCATGCCACAGGTCCCAGGTTCAATCCCCAGCATCTCCAGGTAGGGCGGATAAAACTCCTGCCTGAAAGCCTGGAGAGCCGCTGCTGCCGATCAGTGCCGACAGTACTGGGCTAGATGGACCCAGGGTCTGACTCAGGAGAAGGCAGCTTCCTACGTCCCTAGTTTACTGTAAGCAGTAGTGTAGAACTGCTGTCGATTCATGGATAAATTGAGAGGTGCCCCTGGATGGGCATCCACATTCTCATTCATAAACAAGCTGGGTTTTAAGACTAACGCTCGGTCCAAGTAACTGAAGTGAAGGAAGCCGCTCTCCTTCCTGGTATCCTCTGATGAGATGGTCAGCTCCTTGGGGCAGGGCACAACTTATCTTTTGCTTACAGCCTGGCTCCCTCCAGATGTGTTGGACTACAACTCCCAGCAGGCTGGGGGTTATGGGAGTTGTAGTCCAACACATCTGGAAAGTGCCAAGTTGGGGCACACTGGCTTACATTAATACATAAAGTGCCAAGTACCCCAATAGCGCTATATACAAAATACTAAAGTCTGCACAAATAAGGGCCATTTCACACATTACGCAGGACAACCCTGGGCTTGCCACCCCAGGTGCATTCAGAGAACTGCAGCCAATCGCAGCTCACTGATGAGCGTACCTGGGGGAATGTGTGTTTTGTGCACACATCCAAGCTAGAGGTGGTACACCAGTTGCACACCTGCTGTGATGCATCCATCAAGACGGCATGTTCCCCTGCCTGGGTGTTTGTTTAACTCAAAGAACCCCAGTAAAGCCAATGGTAAATTGGGTGCTTAACCCTTTCTTCTCCAGCTACCTTTTCTGCTTAAAATTGGTTTTCCCCCTGCATACCTGCTGCTTAATTTGTCTTTGCTCATTGCTGGAGCTTATCAAGGCTGCTTGGGGTTTTAAACGAAAGAAAGGAAGGAAGGAAGGAAGGAAGGAAGGAAGGAAGGAAGGGGAAAGAAGCATTTAGTTTGGCCCTCATACTTTCTAGAGTATAGCTAAAAACATACGCTCTAAAAAGACCCCCAAATGCTGCTTTTTAGAGCTTTTCTACACGAGGCTGTTAATCTGCTATATCTACTTCCAGTTTCATTACAGAACTGAAATCTGAGTACTACACGAGAAGTGTTTCCTTTTCTGCTACATAACCTTTAGGTGGCACTGTGGTATAGTGGAATAATGCAATTACAGAAGTGGAAAAAGTATTTTCTTTTGCTTCACAATCAATACTGCATTTTCCTTGCTCTAAAAAAACTCAACCAACGTGCATTTTAAAAATGTGAGTGAAACTGAAGGCTCAAGACATTGTCTAAAGAACCCATAAACAACTCTGAGTAGGGAATGATGTGCGCAAAATAAATGCCTTGTGTAGAAAAGCTATTAGGTAAAAAAAAAAAAGAACGAAAGAAATGCTATGGTACCTCTTCATCTAGACACAATCTCCATGAGGCTGTTGTAAAATTAGACAACACATACTCTGTGTGTGGACCTTAATATAGAGTGTGGGGCTCATGTTAGAAACCAAAGAGCAACTATTTTCCTTCTTTTTTACAAGTTGCTTGTCCACAAGAGCAGACACAAGTTTTTTTTGTTTGTTTTTAAACCCATGCCTTCAGGTTTGCAAGCTTAAGTAACTGAAGCCCCCCCGCAAAAAAGTTCTCAGTTTTTAGGTCCCCTATTTCCATAGGTACATCATGATTTTGACCATTTGAGGAGCAGCAGCAATATCCAGACATACCTAGGCACAAGAGCCTGGCCTGTCTCCAATCTAGAAACCACCTTTCTGTGTCCATTACAAGACAGCAGAAGGCTCCAGATTATCTGAAGCCTTCCAGCTCACAATCAATAACAGTTTCTGAGTGGTCATCTGTGCCTCCAACCAGTGCGTCCCATAATCCCAGCACAAAGAGTTGCTCTGCGCACCTTTTGCCACTTGAGGAGGTGGCCCTGTTTGATCCTACCTGCATTGATCAGAGCTTTCCAACATTACCTCCCCATCCTTCCCTCAAAATAAGGGCTGGGGGGTAAGAGGAAGGAAGAGGAGCAGTGATTAAGGAGGCAATCCTACGCATGCTTAGACATAAAAAAAGTCCTACAACTCCTAGCATTCCTCAGCCAGTATAGCTGGTTGGGGAATGCTGGGAGTTGTAGGACTTTTTTCTTTCTAAGCAGGCATAGGATAGTGCCCTAAATTGGTATCTCCCCCACCCCCTGGCAAGTGTTCATACCAAACATTTGAAAAGCCCCTCAATGCAAAACACTCCAAAATGTATTTGGAGCTAAACTTCCTCCTTGCAATTAAAATCCTGAAGAAGTGGACCACAAATCCAGAGGTATGTATTCAAAGACATGCTTGGTTCCTGCAAACTCATGTTTTTCTACATCTGCAAAGGCACAGATGCAGGGCATATTTATGCTAAACCTGAGCTGGGTGAATAGCCATTCCCACTCCCCAAAGGGCCCTGGGAATGGCCTCTAAACAGAATTCTCAGCACCCTCAACAAACTAAAATCCATAGCACCTTTGGGAGAAGCTATGACAGCTAAGCTTGTGTTAAGCTAAGATAAGACTGGGAGTATAGATATGCACTTGCATCAAATTAGAGGAGTCATACAAGGATGCTTGCATGGGTGAGCACCTTCTCTTGAGTTCTCTGTGAGCCAATCCAAGGTGGACATGGCCTGAGGTAAGCAGGCTTTACCCAAACATCACTTGCTCCCCCATCCTCCAAGGTAGGAGTCCACAATGTGGCACCCGTGGGCCCCCACAGAACTATTTTTTCATTTTATTTTCCTCCATTTTTTCAATATGTGTACATGGATTTGTATATATCCTTAGCAATGAATGCCTATGAAATGCATACAACTTTCTAGAAATTATGCATAGGCTTCAACAAAAGCAGACCAAATAGCCAAATAAGTGTCCGTTAGGAGGTGATGTCTATATGCCACCCGTTCAAATCTTGGAAATGTTGTAAGGTCCTCAATCTATCGCCTTACAGGAGATGAGTGTTTATCCTTCCAGTGTTGTAATGACAGTCTTTTAGTTGTCAAAGGGGTGCAGGGAATCCATTTACATTGACCCTTTGTTAATTTCCATGAAGCAGGTAAATAATTTAAAAGACCGTCTACATCAGTGAATACTGAAGACTGTTCCAGCACAAAATTGATCTGTGTAATAACCTCTTCCCAAAAAGAAGCAGCTACTGGACCTTGCCAGAATAAATGTTTATGCATTAGCTGTATTGCACTGCCAGCAATTCATCGAATTAGACAATTCCTTATTAAATAGACATTGCGGCATCCAGGAGACATGAAACAAAAGTTTCTGCTGAATAAGATGCAGCCTAAGATCCATAGACGTGACAGGTATAGACGCATTTTGTGATGGATCCCATGGCAGTTTCTCAAATTCCCAACTGTGCCCAGGGGTGAAAAAAGGTTGGGGATCTCTGCTCCAAGGAGTAAAGTGTTCAGAGTAGCAGGAGGCAGGAGGCTGTCTTGAAGATGGGAGAAGTCTGCAGGTCTCTCTGTGCCAAAGCTTTGTAAAGTGAAAAACTACAGCCTTGCCCATCTTGGAACTGCCCAGACGTTTTGGATTACAACTCCCAGCATTCCTGACCATGGACCATGCTAGCTGGGGCTGATGGGAACTGAAGTCCAAAATATCATTTGGAGCAGGCCAGCCTCTTTTTCTGCTGAGGATCATGGAAATTAAAACTATAACTTCCGTGATCACAAAAAGATGCTGGCCTCAAAGCGTTGGGAAAATGAGGGAGCCACTGCCACCTGCCAGCATGCCCAGGCACCCAAAATAAAGGGGAGAGTTTTGCCTTGGGGGCAGGGTAGCAAGCAGCAGGAGGAAATCGAGCCCTTTTGAAACTTAAAAAAAAAGGGTTGAGGGGTTTTGAGCATTCAGATGGAGCTCTCAAATGCAGTGGTGCAGCTACGTAATTTTAGACCCTGGGTGGGCAGACCAATCCTATGGCCCCTAGACACATCTGAGGGGCGAGGAGATAGTTCTAGAAGTGCACGAAAGCCACTTACCTGGTCTCGCAGCTTGTTTGCGGTGTGGGGGAGGCGCTTCGCTGCTCCCCCCCGAAGTTCAGGCCGGGGGGGGAGGCTTCCCGCCTCGCCCGGCCAAAATTCAGGCCGGAGGGGAGGCTTCCCGCCTCGCCCGGCCAAAATTCAGGCCGGGGAGGAGGCGCCTCGCCTCGCCCGGCCGCGAAATAAAAAGTTAAAAAAAAAACGCCCCCGTGATAGGCTACATAACGATTAACGTAGCCTATCACAGCTAGATCTGCAAAGTCAGCCGTGATAGGCTATGTTAATCGTCACGTAGCCTATCACGGGTGACTTTAAAAAAAAAAAAAAAGCGCGTGCACAAATGGCAGCCCCCATAGGGAGCCGCCATTCGCGTTCCTTATTTGGTCGCTGTAGTCTACGTAAATCTTTACGTAGACTACGGCGAAAATAAGGGCAACGCAAATAGCGTTGCCCTTATTTTCACCGTAGTCTACGTAACGTAGACTACAGCGACCAAATAAGGAACGTGAATGGCGGCTCCCTATGGGGGCCGCCATTAGCCGTACGCGCTTTTTTTTTTTTTTTAAGTCACCCGTGATAGGCTACGTGACGATTTACGTAGCCTATCACAGCTGACTTTGCAAATCTAGCCATGATAGGCTACGTTAATCGTCACGTAGCCTATCACAGGGGCGTGTTTTTTTTTTTTACTTTTATTGGAATGGCGGCGGCGGCAGCCGGTCAAAAGACAGGCTGCCGCCCCCGCCCCTGACGAAGACCCGACGAACCGCCGCCGGGACCCGCCGCCGGGAGGGACATTCGGGAAAGGGAAGTCCCGTCCCGGGGGGGGTGCAGAGAATTTCTCCCCAAAACTACTTTGGGGGGCCGAACACGTTGGCACTCAGCCGCCCGAAGTTTCGGGGAGAAATTCTCCCCCATCCCTAGTCAGATTCCTGGATCCAAGGTCAGGGTCAGCACCCCAGCCTTGGACCCCAGAGTCCGAGCTCCCTGCCTGCCAGCAATGGAGATAACCACACCAGCTGCCACTCTGAGGTGGCAAAAGCAACCGGGGGGGGAGGTAATGGGGGCATTCCCATGGGCAGGGAGGGGAGGGGGAGGCCAGCTTATGAGGAGCCCTCCCCAGCTTCCTTCCCTCCCCCTCCACGATGCCTCAGCTAGATGTGTGAAAAACCCCATCTGGCAAAAATGCAGAGCTGGAGAAAGACAGAGATGGAGATCACCTCTGCCGCACTCCCTGCTGTGCTGCGAACCTCCGGGTTCAGAGGCTTATGGCCAGCCCCAGAGGATTGCACCCTTAGTGGTCTTACAGCGAGGTGGGGGAGGCTTTAGACAGCCACGTGTATTTCTTCCTTTGTGAAGGGCATAACGTCTTCCCACACCCCACCGGTCCATACTTTACAGCTACATCCACTGTCTTGATCTGTTCTAGCCAAAAAAAAAAAAACCCAACAAGCCCCATTTGCTAACCCTGATTTTTAAGACAAGAAATAAAAAAATGGGCAACTGCAGTTCACATTTTAAACTCACCTAAATCACGGCAGCGTCGTGACTGCAGGAATAAAATGGGGTTTGCTTCTGCAGCTGTGATTGCTAAACACATTGATCTGAAAATAAGTACCACTTTGTTGTAGAAAAGGATACCATATTGTTAAATAAAAAGAATAAAATACGTAACCACGTACATGCCTGGCCGGACACACCCAGCCTATGTAAAAACACTGTATCAATAAGAAAGGATGCTGTGGTGTGAGGGGTCAGCTGTTTGACACTGCCTCATCACCTGCTGCTTTCTGTGTGGTCAGTTGTAGGGCTTTGGATTTTGCCCCAAAGGCTCAGCCCTGCCTGCACCACTTCTCAAATAAGCCAACTTCTTTTTGCAGGACAAGGACAATGCTGCTTTTCCCATTTCTACACCAACCCTGGCTTGAGTCATTTGACCAGGGCTCCACTTCCAGGTTCCTTAAAGAAGACAACCAGTTCCCCAGTAATGTCTGGGTGGACATCTTAAGTATATCTGGATCTAGTGTCTATGAGGTTTAACTTGCAGCTTGAAAGGAAAAAAAATAAAATACCTCCCCCAGCCATCAGATTTGCACACAGGAAAAGGGCTACATCATAAAAGCGCCCAACAAAACATGACTCAGCATCAAGCGGGAGGCTGAGGTCCTCCCAGCCAGCAGATCTAGTCACAACTAAGGAGGCACACTTACTCATAAGGAGTACTTTTACTACTCCCTGCAGCTGCAAACTGCACACCCACAAAAAGTAGCGCTTGAACATTCTGGGAAGAGGAGAAATGAGACAGTGAAGGGAGAGAGAAGAACTCACTCACGCCTCCTGGGAATAATTACTTGGCACGTGCATGCCCTTATGGTGCCTGGTGATAATTGGGGGCCCATCTACACGGAGGACCTACCCCAGTGCTACTGCACCTCACCGTCATGGCACATGACCCTCCCCACGCCCTGCAGCAAGCGTGTGTTTTCCAGCTGTAAAACCCACATTTTTGCAAAGTCGTTCTGTGACGGATTTTCCCATCACGATGGCTTCAGTGCAGTTTGGGAGTCTGTGTGACCTCAGCTAGAGATTCTGGCTTCAGCACAGGCCAGGAGGACAGGGCAGCAGGGGAAGCGCTGATAGGAGGACGGGAAAGTTGCATCATATCCCGAGGACTGGACCTGCATTGCTGTGGGAGAATGTCTGTTCTTTTGCCCTGAAACCAGCCCGCTAAACATGTCTACTCAGAAGGAATTCCCATTTACTTCCACTGCACTTACCCAGCATTGAGCTGAGAGCGCGGTGGGGAAGCCTACTGATTTGAATCTCCATTTTTCCAGAGGAGCGCACCTTCTCACATAATATTAGGGAGCAATCCTATCAGGATAAGCAGCTGCCTCTGAACTCAGAGGCGACCACCTCTCCAATGCAAGGTGGGCAGAGCGTGGAGGGGATCGTCTCCTCCATGCTCCAGCCACCCTGCATTCGTGGCTAGATGGCCGAAATCAGCCATCTAGCCACGGGACCTTGGAGTTGGCGTGAGGGAGGCTGGACGACGCATAGGAAGCATGGTACCAGCACTTCTGCATGCCCCACCCCCAGGAACTCTTTTGCCCCACTCCATGCTGCTCTTACAAGCAGGGAGCCCAGGGATGTTCCGGGCCACCTATGAGGTGGCAGGGGAGGGGGTGGGGAGGCGGTTCTCTGGGAACCAACCAACCCTATGGCCATCTAGCCACTGTCTGGCGGCCATAGGACTGCGCCCTTAATTACTTTAACGTGCTTTGTTTTCCCCCAAATGAGCCTGTGCTTTGGGATGACTTCTGTTCTTTTGAAATCTCCACTTCTGCCCTGAAAACAGCCTGCTAAACATGTGTACTCAGAAGTAATTCCCATTGACTTCCACTGTACTTACTCAGCACGGAGCTCAGTTTTTTTAAAAAGGAAGCTTGTTGATACCGGGAGACTCCACCTACATAGGCCCGAACTAATGCTGTCCGCCATGCAAGAGCAGTTCTTTTGTTGTTGGCGCTGCTTTGGGGAACTGCATGTGGTGTGGGAGGAGCAAATCCGATTTCATGAAAAAGCGGTTTTGAACTGAATCACGCTGGAAAGCGTCTCCGTGTAGATGGGCCCTGGGACCTCTGGATGGTGAGGGAAGAAGATACACTTGTCTTTTCAGAAGATTCAGGGCATATCTAACATAGAAGCAGAACGTGTTTTACACCACTGTCATGGCTTCCCACAGAGAATTCTGGGAACTGTAGTTTGGAGATGGTACTGAGATTTCTCTGTCAGAGGTCCTTAGGATAACCTCCAACCACTCAATGCCCAGGGCCCATGGGATGAGGAAATTCCTCTCAAAACCATTTTGAGTTCTGTATAGCATAGAAACACGATAATATTCCTTTGCATCCCAGGTTATTTCCACCTATCTCTACGTACCCTTTTGGTTCCCTTCCATTTCCTTCACTTTAATGCCAGTGCATGAATAAAAAAATAAGCCTTGATGTACTTTGAGAAACCTTTCCCCCCCTCTCTTGCTGTAGAAAGTAGCACTATGTTACTCGACTGAGTTATGAACATTTTCTTTTTTAGAATATCATTTCTAACCAGGACTGAAACAGGCAACATATAAAATAAAATTTTGAAAAAGACAAACCACCCCTTTCGCCGGAAAGTGGGCTTGCTTATCACCACTTTTTAAACGTAACCTTTGATAGTTTACATGTACTGTTTTAGAAATAAGATTACATAGCTCTAAAGTGTAGCATACTGCAGGATGTCAGTATTAGCCAATATATAAAACATTTTAATATGTATACATATATATATATATATGTATATGCGCTATTGTATAATTATAACTTAAGTGCAGATAACCAAATAAAATTTAAAAGATACAATGGACATTCTGTATCGGGCTTTTTTCTTGCTTTCGTTTGTCTGCACTTGCCTTCATTTGAAGACTTTGAAGGGCAGGAGGCTGAGAGAGGAACAGTTCTGACTACAGGGTCCAATCCCCCAAGATGTTCTTAGCATACTCCTTAGCATTTATATAGCACTTTAGAGCACAATCCTATGCTCCATGTTTAGACTGGAAAAAGTCCTACAACTCCCAGCATTCCCCAGCCACATTATGTTCAATGATCTCTCCAAACATGCGTGCAAGGCAGGTCAGTATCATTCCTTCCATTTCCAATATTCAGGTGCTGACGGCCGTTCTTTATGTAGCCAAAATGGCAGCAGCAGAAGCTCTTTTATGCTAGATTGGACATCAGGGCCTGAAAAGAAGGGAAGCTCTCCTATAGGCAGGTAAAAAAAATACAAACGCTATCTTGGATGCTAGGGTTACCAGTGTTTTACTTCATAATCTCTGGTGCCTGGGTTGGGCCTGGAACAGGTGCGAAAGAAACCCCTAACCCCCACCCCTGCCAGCTGCTGCTGGATTGCAGTGCTGCAGAGTAGAACCTTAAACCCTAACAAGTCCTGTGTTGGCTACAAAGTTTAAGCCTGTACACCACATGAAAATGATGCTCGGACCTTTACACACACAAAAATCCCAGCTTTCTCTCTCTCTCTCTCTCTCTCTCTCTCTCTCCCCCCCTCCCTCTCTCATGCATGCACACGGGGTAAGTCTGGTGTTGTTTTTCCTGACCAGCAACCTGATTAGATGCGGAAGTTTTGGTGAAAAGGGCCGTGGGTGGTCTTACACACTAAGTATGCTACGGATGCTATAGATCAGGGGTAGACAACCTGGCACCCTCCAGCTGTTCTGAACTACAACTCCCACAATCCCTGACCATTGGCCATGCTTTCTGGGGCTTATGGGAGTTGCAGTCCAACACATCTGGAAGGCACCAGGTAGCCCACCTGTGCTATAGATCAAGAATAAAACCCCAACGTTGTTCTTTTATGTTGTTCAGCCCAACCAGAAAAGAAACACTTGCTCAGAAAGGGAAGACATCTTGCTCAGAACCTCGAGAGATCGGAGTCAGGGGCACATTTAGTGCGCACGCCCACGCACAAACCGCAGAAAGTCAAAACACATTTCTAGGAGAAGTGAAGGTGAGTTCGAGAGTGAATAAGGACTGTCTTCGATGGGAAGCCGATCTTTTCCTCAAGATGCACCCCACCACCACCACATACACACATCTAGCAGGGCCAGGGTCAAGAGCAGGCATGGTCAGGCAACGGCCGAGGGCCCACACCCCACCAGGGCCCCACTGACAAAAGCCCCCTGGATTTGCTTCTCCTCATCATCATTGCACCCTGCTCATTCCCCTGCCTCTCACTCTGGCCAGACAATGGCGGTGGTGGGAAGGAGCAGCAGCAGACACCACGGCCTACGTGTTCCCCGGCTCTCTGCCTGTCAAGAAAGCAAGTGGGAGCAATGGCGGGAAAGAGGAGGAGGAGCAAGAGCGGCCGGTGAAATGGCGGCAAGAAGGGAGACTGTCTGAGGGAGGGGGCCCATTGCGGGTGTCTCACTCAAGCGCCCTCAAAAACCTGGAGCCAGCTCTGCCATCTTGATTGGCATGCGTCCATCAAGCAGCTTACAGGGGGATTGAGCAGTTTTCTGTAGTTAGAGGCAAGGTTAAAACAAGGAAGAGGAACATCACAGCAGGAGATAACCAAAAGGATTTGATGGATGAAATGTTACGCATCAAGCACCCTACAAGAATGTATGCAAACAAGAAACATGTTCAGTGCATGGAAAGGCACAACCAACTTATGTAATTTTTATTTACGTATGCTAAACAGCTAAAAATGGGTATTTTTTACGTTATGCTCTGCTGGTAAAAGCTGGAAGTATTGGTCCACATCAGCTGGAAACCAGGATTGTCCAACTGGGCAAAAATGGAGAAAGAGTCTCTTTTCACTGCTGCCCTTGCTGTTGCTGCCACCTAGAGGCTAGAGCTTGTACAACAGTTCCATGATAGCAATGGTTGTGCTTTGTCCGAAGATGAAAGCACCACAAAGGACAGTGACAATTCCCCAAGTAATTAGACAGGACCTGCAAAAGGGGGGGGGGTGCAAGAGAGACTGAGCTGTGTGCATTTGTCATTTCAATTATTTCATTTCTATACTGTCCAATAGCCAAAGCTCTCTATATTATGGGACAAAAAAAAATCCCATAATATAGAAAACTTTAACAGACAAAATGTATATACAATTTAAAACAGCTAAAAAAAAACAGTTGCAGTAAGATACCGAGGGCTGGTAAAATAACTGACAATAAAATCCCATCATGTGCCATCAGATTCTGGGAGAGCAGTTTTTACCGGGTGCCAAAAAGACCCAGGTTATCCCAGTTCCTGCTTTGCTCTGCGACAGACTCTAGTGTCCCTCCAGTCACGCCCCTCGCCTTCCTCCTCCTCCTCCAAAAACTTGAATTCTTATGGTGGAGGGATGGGGAAGCTGTTCAGCCTGGGCCATCTGTGTGTCAAGGTCTTGGGAAGAAAGTCTTGCTATGTCTGGGCTCACTAGGGAGGGTGCCTCCCTCTGTTCTGGCTGTTCCCCTTCTGATTCAGAATTTGAGCTGCCAGACATCTCCACACACTCAGATTCATTCCTGTAAAGTAAAGAGCTTTAAGCAAAAATATGCTGGTATTTTGGCCCCACCCCCTTTTGCCTTTGGCCCCACCCACCACTGGAACATAGCTTCTGGGAGCTCCTCTGAAACAGAATTCAACCTCAGGCTGAAAGGCGTTCTGCACCCCTGGATTAGCCACATTTATGGAGGAGGATAGATCTATCTACGGCTACTTGCCATGATGGCTCACGAACCTATCCTCATCCAGGAAGGTGTCATGAATGAGGCAGCAAAACTCTGAAGTTCATTATGCACTGTGTGAAGAACTATTATCCTAAATCTACTCTCTGAATCCGTATTATCCTGGATCTACTGTCAATCAATTTCTTTGAACGACCCTGAGTTCTAGTATTGTGAGAGAGGGAGAACGGTCCATCCACTTCCTTCTCCACATGATGTTTTTAATGAGTATCTACCATGCTCCCCTCACCCCTTTAGTTATCTAAAATAAAAAGCCTCAAACACCCATAGAGATGATGCTCCAACTCATTGATCATCTCTGTTGCTCTTTTCTGCACTTTTTGTGGCTCTCCAATATATCTTTTTTTAGACACGGTAACCGGTACCCGGTATATGGGAGAAACTAAATGGGTCTAGGGGGTAGCAGCGTTTGGCATGCAGGCTAACGCTGCCTCCTGTCCCCAGGAGGCCATGATGTGGGGTTCTGTTTCTGGAATGAAAAAGAGATCATGCATTCCACCCCTTTTACTTTGTCCCATAAAATTCAATGGCACCATGCAAAACTCAGCCAGCTGCTCTTTGCATAGCCCCACCTCTTCCAGCTGCAATGCCCCGGGGTTCCCTTTCTTGCTTACTCTAGAATGTGATGGCTTTTTAATGTTATATATAAGATTACTCAGGTGCATCAAAATGTACCTTTACCACCCTTCCCTTCAAATTAGCACCTATTGGCTTCAAATTCCAGAAACACCGGAGCTAAACAGTGAGATTTGGGGAAAAGGCTGCTCCATTCAATCCAGTTCAGAAAATCACAGAAATAAGGAACCAAATAGGATTCCCAAAGGGAAAAACGCATCTATTCCGAGTACATTGGTAGCAAGTTTTTCCTTGGGAGGATCTCAAAGCGGCTTGTGTGTAGGAATGCTTCTGAAATTCTCCCCAGATTTTGGGGGTTCTAAAATTATCCTGGTCTCATTTCCAGCACGGAACTGACACATCAGGAATCAATTGTTCCGTTATTTTTTATCTCCAAATTTTGTATGGAGCACTCGGTGCATACATGATCAGTCAAGATCTTTAGCTGATCTGTGCCTTTCTTTCCCCATCCTTCCCTCCATGCTCTTGTGAGCATACATGGCTTTTCTTTGCAACGTTTTGCCAGTTGATGTGATCATATCTATGGCCTCAGCAAGATTCTTCCTCTGCGTTATTTACCAGTGCACCCAAGTGAGCCCGTGTGGTGTAGTGGTTACAGTGTTGGACTGGGACTCGGGAGATCTGGGTTCTAATCCCAACTCGAGCATAAAGCTCACTGGGTGACTTTGGGCCAGTCACTGACTCTCATCCTAACCTACCTCACAGGGTTGTTGTTAGGATAAAATGAAGAAGAGATAGAGGACTGTGTGAGCTCCCTTGGCTTCCTTGCAAGAGGAAAAAACCAGGATATAAACGTAATAATAAATAAATGTACATCCACATCAGCAAAACACTGCACAAAAATAGCCTTGGTGCAATCGCGCATGCAGCCACATCAGGATGGCTCTCTTGCAACATTGCAGAAACACATCACTAGCTTTGGTCTTTGAATCAGGAATACGGTTCATGACTATTATTAGGGGGCACATCATCATAGAGCTATACACAGTGCTAGACCACTAATAGCCGTATGGCAAGCACAGGTGCACGGGTGTGGGCGGGAGGTACACGTACTTAGTCCTGGGCTTGATGGCTTCCGTCTCCATTGCACACACCAGACACAGCCCTGCAATTGAAACAGAATTTGCTCAGCATTCTTTGTGCTGTAAAGTTCTCTAGTAATTTTGCATTGTAGGGTGGGAGAGAAATTTAATTTCATTCACGAGAGTTTCCATTTAACCAAAATTTAGGAATGTACGAATCCCTTCCCTGGCTCCACGCAGAGGCATCTGCGGTGGGGGGGAGGCGCTCTGTCCCTCCCCCCCAGAATCCTGCCCGGCCGCCCACAACCGGACATCCGGCCGCTGGGCAGCCCTGCAGGGACGCAAATGGCGGCTGTTGTAGCCGCCGCCATTTGCGTCCCTGTATTGAGTTGTGATAGGCTACGTAAGTATTTACGTAGTCTATCAGGGCAGGGGGGAAAAAACCCAGTCTACGCAAATGGCGGTAGCCGCTATTTGCATACGCTGGGGTGTCCCCCCCCCCCGCCGTGATAGGCTACGTAAATACTTACATAGCCTATCATGGCTGAAGAGGAAGAAGCGAATGGCGGCTGCAGGACAGCCGCCATTCGCAAAGCAGTGCAGACGGGAGCAGGTAAGTGCTCCGTTTTGTGTGCCTTTTGTGGGGTGGGGGCAGCGGAGACTTCATCCCGCGCGCCTTTTGTGGGGGGGGGGCAGGGGCCTCGTTCCGTGATGGATTTCGGGGGGCCGAATGCACTGGCATTCGGCCTCACCAAGATCCATCGCGGAATTCTCTGACATCCCTAATAGGAATCGTATTTAACTTTTCAATATTCGTCTCCAAAGTAGCCTGATCATGTCTGGTTCACCTCCAGGATTGCAAGGGGGGAATTTTTGCCAGTTACTGCCAAGGTCACGGCATTTCTTTAGCTTTATTTTTTTAAGCCATCTAGTGATGGACGACCTCCCCTCAACTCACTTCAGAATGGAGCCTTTCTTCCCCCAGAAGAGCAGCCAATTCCACGCCCCCCACCAAGCCCAATTCCACAATGCGGACCACAGTGCGCTCCCAGGGACATCACTAGCATAACATGCTAATTTATTTATTTATTTAATTAATTTCTATATCGCTCAATAGCCAAAGCTCTCTGGTGCCCTGAGAAACTACATTTCCCAGGGTCTCTGGTGTTGCAGCATTCAAGGTGCCAGGGAGATACGACGACAAATGCAGCAGCGCAGTTTAAAATCTGAGCCAGACAAAAGCTTACAGGTCAGGGGCATTGCTGCATTATGACCTGAAGGCCAAGAATTACAAGGCTGGACAAATTTGTTTTCCAAGCCCAGTAAATGCAAAGTTTTGCAACATCACTGAGAAGGAACAAACAGACACATGCCTCTAGTTCTTAGAGCTGCAAATATAAATGATTGAAAGTGTCAATGCTCAATGGACTGAAAACAGTCAAGGTTTTCCTGTGGGGAAATTTGGGTTACCTTGACACAGAGCTTTGATTATTTCTTCATTGAAAAGCTCTGATCACAACCTACCACAGTGATAATTATGACATGAACAAAAGAACATCTCCCTTCAAAAGAAGGTTTCTATTAAACATGCTAGTCTCCTCCTACAAAGGATGCCTCATCATTAAAGCCACTACTGAATACCTTGCCTAAAGGAGAGAGAAAAAGTAGGGATGGGGTGAAATTCATTTGGTTCACTTTTTAATATGAACTGACCTAATTCACACTTCTTGAATTAATACATGAACCTGAATGCGATTATCCTTCAGTTTTCACACTTCTTCAAATTTTGCAATGAGTTATCTGATGAAAACATGCACTGAAAAATGCATACACTCGGGGAACAGTGTATGTGTTTTTGTATATTAGTGAAAGTGCTTGCAAAAATGTACATTAGGGGAACTTGTGTGCAAAAATGCATACAACATTTTGGGTAGACTTTAAAAAAAACTTTCACAAACAGATGTGGAAATGAGGTGGACCAAATTTGTGCTTGAAAAAAATGTGAGTTACAGAAAGCGAAACAGACCGATTTATCCATCAGTACAAAAAACCAAAAGCACTCATCACCCCATAGTGCTTTTTTTTTTTTTTTTTCCACAACAACTAGGAACAGAGAAGTGAAGCAAAGGATGGATTTCCCAGAATAAAGAGAATAGGTCAGGGATGGGCAATTTGGAGGGGGGGCTTGGGGGCCATTTTCACCCCCTCTTGAGCCCCCCACAAGGCACCGCACGCTTTGCAGGGCACCAGCAAAAAGCATGCGGCCATTTGCCACTGAAATTCAGCAGCAAACTGCTACAAAGTGGTAAATAGGCCAAATTTAGCTCGAGAACAGAGTAAATTTGGCTATTTACCAGACTGTAGTAGCAAAATGCCAGTTTTTTTGCTGGTGTGAATTTTGGTCGCATGGCCTGCAGGGTGCGTGATGCCCACCTCTGGAGTAGGTGGTCAAAAGACCCATTGGCACCAAGTCCTGTAAGAACAAGGGGGCAACCTCAGCTCTATAAAGAACTACTATCAGTATGCAAATCCTTCACCCTCTCCTAAGTAAGAGAGGGCACAAGACAGAGGCATACCTGGAAAAATGAAGATGAAGAAAGCGCTGATGCCCCCAATGACGCCGATGACTTTGCTGATGTCTGGGACGCACAGGGCAATGACCAGTGTTACTACAACCCACACGGTCGTAAGCAGCACCCGCAACCATTTCTCGTAGGGCTCCGTTGTCAGGACGTAGCTGTGCTTGGAACTCAGACAGACATCCTGGAGGACGGACCTAGCAGGGGCAATTACACACAGCACAACAGCATCGCTCTTTACTGAAGTGGCTGCGTCAGTTATGGGGAGAAAGAGACCTGATTCTTTCCCTCCTGGAATGTCCAGGGCTGCAGTGGGGGGAGAGAACCAGTCGTGCAGTGGGAGGTTTTGAAGTGCAGGTGCTCATCAGGAGACCCAGTGTGGTGTAGTGGTTAGAGCACTGGACTGGGACTCAGGAGGTCCGGGTTCTAGCCCCCACTCAGCCATGAAGCTCACTGGGTGACTTTGGGCCAGCCACTGACTCTCAGCCTCGCCTCACTTCCCTCACTGGGTTGTTGTGAGAATAAAATGAGGAGGAGGAGGAGGGAGAGGAGAAGCATGTAAGCTGCCTCAGGTTCCTTGCAAGAGGAAAAAAGGCAGGATATCACTGTAATAATAAATAAATAGGAACAGTCCCCATAGCCTAGGAGAGTACACAAATGCAGGCTGCTGTGTTGATCCATATCAAAGAACCAGTTCTAGCCATTTTCATCTCCACCAGGAGCAGGTCTTTTGTAAAGCTCATGGGTCTTAGTTGCCCATTCAAGACCAAGACACCCCAAAATAGTTTGCAATGAAACAGGGAACAATATATTGTTGATGGGAAAATCCTTTCCTCCCTTCCCCTCCCTGCCCTGCTCCCCTGTTCTAAGCTCATAAGAACACAAGAACATCAGATCAGACTAGGGGTCCATCTAGTCCAGCATTCCGTTCACACAGTGGCCAACCAGCTGTTGACCAGGAACCCACAAGCCAGGCATGAGCGCAACAGCACTCTCCCACCCATGATCCCCAGCAACTGGTGCACATAGGCTCACTGCCTCAGGTACTGGAGGTAGCAAGTAGCCATCAGGACTAGTAGCCATTGAGCTCAGAGGGAACAGAGAATTCTGATGGAGGTGACAGATGACATCAGCATCTCTACTAATTAAAAAAAAGTGCTGGTGCGGTGTCCCTGTGAGCCCTGGCTCCACTATACCACTGGATATAATTCAGATGTTGGAGTTCAGATGAGCGAGGGATTCATTTGCCCCACGGACTGGAATCCTGGCTGACGTTCCTGGGCGACATGCGTACAGCAGCGCCCCGCAACCCCTCCAGGTCCTCTTAAGCCTTTGAGCATCACTGGCATCATGCTAGAGATCATTAAGGAACGAAATCGAAAATAAAACTGCCAATATCGTGATGCCGTTATACAAATCTGTGATAAGACCGCACCTTAAAAAGGGTATCCTCGGCCTGGGCTGTGTTTCCACCAGCAATTCTCTCCAACCTGGCTGCACGGTGGGGTCTCTGTATTTCCATGACGTCGTGGCCATTCAGCACCAGCCCCGCATTTTATCGCTGAAAAACCGCTTCTTCTGAGACTGCTTATAGTCCGACTTTTCCAGCTTACCGCGGCTCCATTACTGACTTGTTTCCACAATCGCACTGGGTCCGATATCATAGTCCTGCCCATGGGGCGTGTACCCCAGCCTTTGTGGGTGTGTCGCTCTGACCTCAGTGACCCAACCTTTTCCCTCTCTGTTTTCCGGAATTTTCATCTCCATTTTGGAGCAGGATGCCGAGGGACCAACTTTTAAAACATCATTGAAAATAAGCACTAGAACACAGCCCATGACCCCAGTCAGGGTTTTTTTTTTCCTCCCATTGTGCTGAATGAAACTTGCCCTCTCAGTCAGTGACCACAGAAATAGCAGAGAAGCCCCTCAATTGACACGGCACATATCAAAAGCCTGATGCCTTAAATGAGATTAAGCACAATCTCGAGGCTTCAGTCCATTGCCTTAGGATGTAACTCATTCACAACTTCCATATAGAGATCCTGTGTTCTCAATTAAAACTGGGGCTAGTTTCAGGCTCCTTCCCACAACAAACGCATTAGCGTCTCCTCAGAAGTAACTCCCATTGTGGTGGATGAGGCTGAGATTCCCCCTCAATTGAAATGGCACACTTTTAAGTCCACTTCCTTAAATGCGATCAAGCACGATTTCAAGGCTTCGGTCCGTTGCCTTAGGACGTAACTCATTCACAGCTTCCATATAGAGATCCTGTGCATTGAAAAGGGGCTGGTTTCGCTCTCTTTCCCACAACAAAACCATTAGTAACTCCCATTGTGGTCACTGAGGACCTCTGAGTTAAAATCGGGGCTGGTTTCCCTCTTTGTGTTCTCTCCCCCCCCCTCTTCCCCAGCATATGTGTGTCTACTAGGAAGTAACCTCCATTGTGCTCAATAAGGCTTGCTCCTGAAATGCAGGTGCATCTGGACTTTCAGAGGAAAGGAGAAAGCGGGGGAGAGGGGAAGCTCTCTCCACAGCAAAGCTGATTGCTTTTAAAAAATCCAGTACTCCTCCATTAGCTTCTCTTTCCGTTGTCCTGGAAAGATGGCTGAGGAGGCGGGAACACAGATGAGGTAATCAGACCCAGCCCAGACTCCAACCAGCCATCGAGAAAATAATTCGATTAGAGCTCAGTGGAAACAGCACAGAGCCCCAGGCTACAGCAATGAGAAGCCGGGGCTTTAAGCACTGTGGAAACTGGAAAAGGAGAAGGTGCAACTGGGGCAACAAAGTTGCAAACAAAGCGAAACCGATAGGGGGAAAACACACCCCTGGAAAAGGTGGAGAAAAGGGCAGCCAAAATGATCAAGGGAGCTGGAACAACTCCCCTAGGAGGATTGTTTATTCGGTCAGTTGCTTCCGACTCTTCATGACTTCATGGACCAGCCCATACCAGAGCTTCCTGTCGGCCGTCGCCACCCCCAGCTCCCCCAAGGTCGAGTCCGTCACCTCCAGAATATCATCCCTCCATCTTGCCCTTGGTCGGCCCCTCTTCCTTTTGCCTTCCACTTTCCCTAGCATCAGCATCTTCTCCAAGGTGTCCTGTCTTCTCATTATGTGGCCAAAGTACTTCAGTTTTGCCTTTAATATCCTTCCCTCAAGTGAGCAGTCTGGCTTTATTTCCTGGAGTATGGACTGGTTTGATCTTCTTGCAGTCCAAGGCACTCTCAGAATTTTCCTCCAGCACCACAGTTCAAAAGCATCGATCTTCCTTCGCTCAGCCTTCCTTATGGTCCAGCTCTTGCAGCCATAGGTTACTACGGGAAATACCATTGCTTTCACTATGCGGACCTTTGTTGTCAGTGTGATGTCTCTGCTCTCAACTATTTTATCAAGATTTGTCATTGCTGTCCTCCCAAGAAGTAAGCATCTTCTGATTTCCTGGCTGCAGTCAGCGTCTGCAGTAATCTTTGCGCCTAGAAAGACAAAGTCTGTCACTGCCTCCACGTTTTCTCCCTCTATTTGCCAGTTATCAATCAAGCTGGTTGCCATAATCTTGGGGTTTTTTGAGGTTTAACTGCAACCCAGCTTTTGCACTTTCTTCCTTCACCTTTGTCATGAGGTTCCTCAGCTCCTCCTCACTTTCAGCCATCAAAGTGGTATCATCTGCATATCGGAGATTGTTAATGTTTCTTCCAGCGATTTTAACTCCAGCCTTGGCTTCATCAAGCCCATCACGTCGCATGATGTGTTCTGCATACAGGTTGAATAGGTAGGGTGAGAGTATACAACCCTGCCGTACTCCTTTCCCAATCTTAAACCAGTCCGTTGATACATGGTCTGTTCTTACTGTTGCTACTTCGTCATTATATAGATTCCTCAGGAGGCAGACAAGATGACTTGGTATCTCAATACCACCAAGAACTTGCCACAACTTGTTATGATCCACACAGTCAAAGGCTTTAGAATAGTCAATACAACAGAAATAGATGTTTTTCTGAAACTCCCTGGCTTTCTCCATTATCCAGCGGATATTGGCAATTTGGTCTCTAGTTCCTCTGCCTTTTCGAAACCCAGCTTGTACATGTGGCAATTCTCGTTCCATGAATTGCTGGAGTCTACCTTGCAAGATCCTGAGCATTACCTTACTGGCATGTGAAATAAGTGCCACTGTTCAATAGTTTGAACATTCTTTGGTGCTTCCCTTTTTTGGTATGGGGATACAAGTTGATTTTTTCCAATCTGTTGGCCATTCTTGTGTTTTCCAAATTTGCTGGCATATGGCATGCATCACCTGCTGCCTTGTTATTAGCAATGCTTCTTAAGGCCCATTCAACCTCACTCTTCAGGATGTCTGGCTCTAGCTCACTGACCACACCATCAAATCTATCCCTGATATTATTATCCTTCCTATACTGATCTTCCATATATTCTTGCCACTTTTTCTTGATATCTTCTGCTTCTGTTAGGTCCTTGCCATCTTTGTTTTTGATCATACCCATTTTTGCTTGGAATTTACCTCCGATGTTTCTAATTTTCTGGAAGAGGTCTCTTGTCCTTCCTATTCTATTCTCTTCTTCCACAGTCCACTTCCGCACATTGCTTGTTTAAAAATAATTCCTTATCTCTTCTGGCTAACCTCTGGAATTTTGCATTTAATTGGGCATATCTCCCCCTATCACTGTTGTCTTTTGCTTTCCTTCTTTCTTGGGCTACTTCCAGTGTCTCAAGAGACAGCCATCTTGCCTTCTTCTTGGTTTTCTTTTTCTTTGGGACGTTTTTTGTTGCCGCCTCCTGAACAATGTTGCGAACTTCTGTTCATAGTTCTTCCGGGACCCTATCTACTAAATCTAGTCCCTTAAATCTATTCTTCACCTCCACTGCATATTCATGAGGAATATTCGTGAGCTCATATCTAACTGATCTGTGGGTCTTCCCTATTCTCTTTAGTCTGATTCTAAATTGTGCAATAAGAAGTTTGTGATCTGAACTACAATCAGCTCCAGGTCTTGTTTTTAACAACTGCATAGATGTCCGCTGCCTTTGGCTACAAAGGATGTAGTCAATCTGATTTCGGTGTCGACCCTCTGGTGAAGTCCATGTATAAAGTCGTCTCTTAGGTTGTTGGAAGAGAGTGTTCGTTATGCACAGTGAGTTGTCTTGGCAAAATTCTATCAGCCTATGTCCTGCTTCATTTTGTTCTCCCAGACCATGCTTGCCTGTAATTCCAGGTGTCGTCTTGACTACCCACCTTACCATTCCAGTCTCCTGTAATGAAAGTAACATCTTTTTTTGGTGTACTATCCAGTAGGTGCTGCAGATCCTCATAGAACCGATCTACTTCTGCTTTTTCAGCATCTGTGGTTGGGGCGTATATTTGGATCACTGTGATGTTAAATGGCTTACCCTGAATTCGAATTGAGATCATTCTGTCATTTTTTGGATTGTATCCAAGCACTGCTTTAGCCACTTTATTATTAATTATGAAGGCTACTCCATTTCTTCTGTGGTCCTCTTGTCCACAGTAGTAGATCTGGTGGTCATTTGATGTGAAGTGGCCCATTCCAGTTCACTGACACCCAAAATGTCTATATTTAATCTTGACATCTCCCCAATAACCACATCCAATTTGCCCTGGCTCATAGATCTTACATTCCAGGTTCCTATGGTGTGTTGATCTTTAGAACATCGGATTCGTCGTTCACCACCAGCACCATTGGCCGCTAGCCGTCCTTTCGGCTTTGAGCTAGCTGCGTCATCACATCTGGGGCTAGTTCAACTTATCCTCTGTTCCTCCCCAGTAGCATGTTGACCATCTGCTGACCTGGGAGTCCCATCTTCCAATGGTATACTGACATATCTCTGGTTGTACTGCTCCATTTAGTTTTCATGGCAAGAATACTGGGGTGGGTTGCCGTTTCCTTCCCCAGGGATCGTATTTAGTCTGACCTCTCCGCCATGACCTTCCCATCTTGGGTGTCCCTTCACGGTTTAGCTCATGATGTCATTGAGGTGCTCAAGCTCCAGCACCACGACAAGGTAACAATCTCCTTTGCTGAAGAGGAGGATTTGCTAGGAGGATAGGTTACAACATTTAAGGTTTTTAGCTTAGAAAAAGGGCGAGCAAGGGGGATGTGATAGAGGTGTACAAAACGATGCATAGTGTGGAGACAGTGGACAAGGAGAAGTTTTCCTTCCTCTCTTGTAATGCCAGAATCCAACGGGGTCCTCCCATGAAGATGAATGGCTGGTGGCTCATAACAGACAAAAAGAAGTACTTATTTACACAGCACATAGTTACCGGGGCGTTTGCTTCCACAAGATATAGTGCTGGCCACCACCTTGAATGGCTTTAAAAAGGGAGTAGACTAATTTATGGAGGATAAGGTTACTAGTCATGTTGGCTATATAATACCTCCAGTAGGAGACAGGAGGCCTCCGAATACCAGCAGCTGGGGAATACGAGCACGAGCAGGAGGGTGTTATTGTGCTCAGGGGCTTCCCAGAGGCATCTCACTGGCCACTTTGGGAACAGACACTTGGACTAGAGAGGCCTTTGGTGTGATCCAGCAGGGCTCATCTTACGGTACTCATACCACCACCAGTTTAGGCCACAAACCACACATGCACCCAGAGAACAGGGAAATGCAGGAGTCCTCGTGAAAGTTTGAGGCCTATGCAGGCAAAGGAAAAAAATGATCAGGCTTAGAGGCCTGGAGTTTTCTGTTGGGAGGGGGTAACCCTGAGAGGAGTCGTTTCATTTCTCCGGTTAAGTGTCAGTTTCAATTCTCCACTTAATTTCATTTGTTCAGATTTGAAGCTGCACTTTCGGTCTGGAGGGAGGAGGGTATATAAGGAGAGAGAGAGAGAGCCAGTAAGGGTCAGAAACACCAGGCTGCAGCCAGAGTAACAGCAAAGATAGCCAGAGCCTGAAGTGAGAGCAGAGTCTATAGAGGGAGCAGGAAGAAGCAGCCCAGAAAAGTCTAAGGACAGCTAGGGTAAAGGAACTTGCATTTTGCAAATTTTATTTTCTTTTAAAGCCTTTTGTATCACTTGGCTCTAGGGATGGCAGAGAAATCCGCCGTGGACCCCAATGAGGCCAAATTCAAAAGAATCCAGCTTCCAGAGTCCGCGGCGGAACGGCACCACTCACCTCCGCCTCCCTCTGGAATCTTCTGGAGCCAGATCCTCCCCGCGGTGACTCCACGGAGCCGCCAGCCAGCTCCGTATCACCAGCAATACAGCCGCCATTGCCGTGCCATATCGCTACGTTAAGGGCTGACTCCGGACACAAATGGCGACCACTACGCCATTTGCGTCTGTGGTTTTTCCCGCGATAGGATAGCCGCAAATGGCATCCACTAGGCTAGCCTATCACTGGAAAAACCACAGATGCAAATGGCGTAGTGGACACCATTTGCGTCCAGAGTCAGCCCTTAACTCTGAGTCAGCCCTTAACAATATGGCATGGCAATGGCGGCCGGCCATATTGCTGGCGATATGGAGCTGGTGGCCGGCTCCATGGAATTGCTGTGGAGCCGGCTGAAGAGGATTCTGGGGGGGAGGGACGGATTGCCTCCCCCCGCAGGCAGATTCCCCCCCGGAGCAGCATCCCTACTCAGTTCTATTGTGTAAATACCTTTAGTTGTAATTTGTTTGCTTTAAATCTACCAATAAACTGTTGTGGTTAAAGCCTGTGTCTACAGTGTCAGTCACCCCATGTCTACAGCCTAAACTCCATGTTACTGGGAAGGGAAAGTTTAAAAGAAGGAAGGTGGGACTCTTAAGAAGGCAAGAGATCCTTAAGGAGTTGCTCAGGGGGTCCCGGTCAAAAGGGGAACCTTGGCATCTTCATTTCCCAAAACTCTGCAAGTCTCTCAGGGTTAAAACAGGGAAAACTACGACTTCTGCTCCTTACCTTCCGAGGAGAAGGGCGATGGGGTAGATGGTGATGATGGAGATGCCAAACAACAGCCGGGCAATGATGGCCACCACGTCATTTCCTGGGTAGGACATCAGGATGTCAGCAGCAACATCAGCACCAAACGTCAAATAGCCATAAAGCCCTATGTAGGGGAACAGACCACAGTGGCCTATTAGATATGCCAAGAAATGTACAGCTCTGCTAGTCAGCAAAGAGGCAGAGAAAGTAACTGCTTCATAGTTCAGGTGGAATTTGTGTTTGCTGCTGCCGCACTAGCATTTTCCCACACTCACACCCAACAAGGGTGCCTAAACACACTGTGGACATGCAACGCAAAGGTGTACTCAGTTAGGGCTTCCTGGTACATCTACACCGTGCATTATTTATTTACTAAATTTTGTTCCCTGCCTTGTAGGCCCAGCAGGGGCCTCTCACAGTCACGTCCAAAATAATCATCCCCATCCAAAACAGATTAAAAAAACCTACGATGCACACCGCTAAAATCAAAAAGGGGCCAGCAAAGACACTAGTCAGCCAGAGGAAGCTGAATAATTTTTGCTGGACATCTGAAATCTCTGGGTTGGAGCTGGAGAAGTTGCTCCTTTTGGGGGGCAGCAATTACATCATCACTGTGCAACAGGGAGGGTGCCTTTCCGGTGCCTCAGGCAAGGAAGACCAGGTGAATGTGCAGAGTTCTGAGTCGCTGGAGGGACAGTTCCTAGGGGGATCCAGTGCTTCCCCCAGGGGGTCCAGGCTGCGGGCTCCTGCCACCCACAATGTTGATTACTCCCTGGGCTGTGGGTTCCTCAGGTCTACATGGAACTACTATTTCCACTAAAGGTGTACAGGAAAGTCCTCTTTCAGCAGGTCCAATCTTCCCCACAAAAATGGGGGGCATTTTTCTACTACTTTTGGGGGGTGGGAGTGGGAGAGCAGGTGAATTCCAGAGACATTTTCAGGGTTGGACACTTACCTTAATAACTATAAGAAGCGGCTGAGGGTTTTTTTTTTTTATTCTTTATATTTTAAAAAGCCTCGGACTGCTCTCAGCGGCACGAAGAACTCTCTGTAGGCTCCCAGCCTGACAGCAGTACTTCCTGGAATGGGAGGATGTTGCGTCAGGATGCACCCCTACCGCCATTCCATGAAGCACAGCAGGCCAGAGAAGCTGTGGAGACACTGGGGAGCAGCATTGGACTTAAAAAAAGGGGGGGAGATTTAACTCTTTTTTTCAGCCCTTTCAATGGCTACTACTCAGTCTAGAGGTGGTGAAATTACTGGTTGAGAATAAGAGGGCCACTTAGGCATCACAATAAAAGAATAATAAGGTCACAGATTTGCATAACAGTTACATATGCCAATTTGTACGTATAGATGCAAATTTAGAAATCGTTACTATAATTTAAATAGAAATACAAGACCATAGTGTGGAAGACTGTGATCAGGTGACTTGCATGCCTGCCTGTTCAGTTGCTAACTGTCGATGGGCAATTTCAAATCTCCTGCGCTCCCTCCCTTTTTAGGGTTTTATATCCTTAAACAGGCTATGGACTGGACAGTCCTTCAAACAGAGGACTGCCCTCTGTAAAGTAGAACACATGGCCACCCTAGTTGAAGAACTGGGCCACTTCCTCGTTATCTCATCGGCTGTCCTTTTGAAGCATCTGGGACTAGGCCTCATCCATTATGGTGGAAAGGAGCCATCTCATGAAGTAGAACTCATCTCCACAGGGAGATGGAACAGCACGGCAGAAGCCGTGCCCAGCTGTCTGGGACCATAATGGACAAGGTCTCCATGACACGAAGAAAGCGGCTTCAGTAAACAGACAGACTGCGGTTCCAAGAACAGTAACATGCAAAGAAATACCAGGAACTGGCTCTCATAAATATACCCATTATGTACCACAGCAACCAAACTGGAGCCTACCCAAATTAGGAAACAGGTTATGTTCTCTTTCCAACATGGGGGTGGGCTGTCTCACTGGAGACAGATCCAGGGCTCGGTGGCCCGTCTGCTCCTACGTCACAATTAGAGGTATTAGGCTAGCAAGCCTGCGTATCTGTGTTTGTCCACCTGATGCTGTGAAGATGCTTTGGCAGTCATGAACACCTCCCTCCAGCCCCGTTTCACTTCCTCCCCACACCTTTGCAGAACCAGAGGAGAGGACGCCTAAAACTAACGGCTCCTCCAGCAGCCGGATTTACGCTTATGTCTTTGTGAGCCATTTTCAATCAACCTTGTTCTCAGTTTAAGAGCAAGCCACCTTGCTCCAGCCCAATTGCCGCGGGTTTCTGATAAAATGTCCTTGGTAACATCCTGAAAAGCCACTCAACCAGGGCTGGCATCAAAGGTAGGCATGGTTGGGTACCTGCCAAAGGCCCACACCCCACCAGAGGCCCACTGTCAAGAGCCGCCAGGACTCGCTCCTCTTCTTCACCATTGCAACCTGCTTGTTCACCTGCCTCTCGCAGGACAGGCTGCCTAGAACCAAGGCAGCACCAAGGGTAGACATGGTTGGGTAGACATGGTTGGGCAGCTGCTAAGGGCCTATACCCCAGCAGGGGCCCACTGACAAGAGCCCCTGGAGTTGCTCCTCCTCTTCCCCATTCCAACTAGCTTGTTCACCCACTTTACGTTCCAGCCGGAAGGATGGTGATGGTGAAAAGGAGCAGGAGATGCCACGGCCTCCTTGCTCCCTGGCTCTCCGCCTGCCCAGCAAGCAAGTGGGAGCAGTGATGAGAAAGGGGAGGTGGAGACAGCAGCTGGTGACAAGGGTGGTGAGAAGGCAGACTCACTGAGGGAGGGGTCCTACTGAGGGGGTCTTGCCCAAGGGACCTGAAAAAACCTGGAGCCAGCACTATGCTCAGCTTAGAATTTTCATAGTGATGATTAGGATGGTTAGGAAAGACAAGCAGAACCTGCAACAAAATGCTGTCACGTCGGGCCCCTTCACACGGAGCTTTCATCCTGCTATTGAGATTGTTCACTCATGGAAGTTTGCAGGTCCTTTTCATGATGGTATCAACCTCCAGGGCACATCCAGAGGTATTTCCTGCTTATTTCGTCTCAAAAAGATCTGGAACTAATGAACTATCTTTTTAGCTTGGAATGTTATGCGATTCAAACAGCCACGAGGTGGCGCTGCTTCATTGACTTCTACGGAACCTTGAAAATTAAAAGCTTTCCCGCTCAGCAATCACGTGGTCGTTGTCTGGGAGCCCACTGTAAACACGGAAAGGCTCCACCATGGGAGGACTGCAGGCGGTTTCTTTAGTATAAAGGGAGCCATTAAGTGCTCCAGGGTTCCAGCCAGAGAGTCAGCCATGCTCCTCTTCCAAGATACTCCATTCCATACCCCCCAAAATGGTTCTCCATTTCGCCCTGCCACAGTCAGTCAGTATTCTGTGCCCACTGAGCATGCTCAGTCCTTATTGGGGTGTTCTGGGGGTTCTCGTCTTAGGGCTTTTTCTCTAAAGTGCACCGGTACCACCCCCTCTTGCATAGATAGTGCCACTACCTAAGAATCCACACTCAGAGAACTCAATTAGTAAATAGTAACCTTCCCCCAACCTGGTGCCTTCCAGATATGTTGGACTGCAATTCCCATAATCCCCCAACCAGCTGTGCACTTAGAATTCCCCCTTCAGACCTTCCTGCTGAACATGGGAAGATTGGGGGAGGAGCTATGCTTGTTGGGGGATTATGGGAGTTGTAGTCCAACATACCTCTAAGGTGCCAGGTTGAGGAAGGCTGATATATGAGATACTCCTCTAGACTCTGGGGATGTAATTCATATGGCCACTGTTGGGGAATACATGGACTCTTGGACTGACCCATGAAAAATAATCTTACGTTAAGTGATGGGCTCTCAGCTTGCATTCCAGATGCACAATGAGAAGGAGTTTGGTACAAAACAGACAGCCCCCATCACCTACACCGGGGGTAGGAAACCTTTTGGGGCCATGAAGACATGTGGCAGTTGGAGAAACACTCCTGGGCACCATCACAAAATGGCTGCCGTGGGAGGTGTGGCAAAGGACAAGTAACCTGCCCCAAAGACTGAGTACAAGGTGCAGGCAGGGTCTGAGCCTCAACACACTAAACAACTCCTTTGAACCCACAGTTTTCAGTACCAACAGAAGCCTCTTTCACAGCAATCCCAGCTGCCCGTAAGAAAATGTGCTAATTTTTTAAAAGAAAATTGAGAGGGGTAGGGCACCTTGGCAGGCACCAAGAAAGGTGTCTGGGGACGCATTGGTTCCCTCGGGCACTACGCTGCCTGCCCCTGGTCTACAGGATGGAGGATGTTCAAAGATGCTTACCTGTCAGGGAATAAATAAGTAAACAGAACAGCATGGACATCACAGACACCACAACCCAGTGGGAGAGCTTCTTGTTGCTCATGCTGCTGTAGATGGCAATGCACGCTTCATGGCACTGAAACACAGAGCACACTGTGGAAAAACGAAGGGTGGCATCCAGCCCATCTCCATCCCAGAGTCCCGACAGCACGGTTGGTTGCCTGCCTGCCTGCCTGCCCCACATCCACAACGCCACAACTAGACATTTCTATGCCTGGGGCCAGGGCTGCCGTGAAGGGTAGGCATGACTGGGCACCCGCCAAGGGCCCACAGCCCAGCAGAGGGGCCAGTGACAAGATTCCCCTGGACATGCTCCTCCTCTTCCCCATTGCAACTGGCTTGTTCGCCTGCCTCTCGCTCTGGCCCAGGCAACAGTGGTGGTGAGAAGGAGCAGCAGGAGATGCCACGGCCTGCTTGCTCCCTGGCTCTCTGCCAGCCGAGCAAACAAGCGAGCGATGATGAGAAAGAGGAGGAGGAGCGAGAGCAGCTGGCGACCACGGCGGTGAGAAGGCGGACTCCCTGAGGGAGGGGCCTATTGGGGGTGTCTTGCCCAAGGACTCCCAAAGCCTGCCTCCCAACGTATGCCTCACTCCTCTCCCAGAGTCATCAGTGGGGTGAGTTAAGAATGACTGCGGACCACTAAGGGTTTTCTTGCTGAAATTCAAAGTTCTCATTACTCAGATAGACTGCCCCTGCTCAGAAATGGGGGGCGGAGGGAGAGGAGCTGTTGGATGTTTCTACCCAGTGGTCTGTGATGGGCTGTTCTGCCAATCAGCGATACATGGAGCCAAAACAGACATTACTTTAAATCTATAACGAGCAGCTAAGGGTCCCCCACCCCGCCTGCTTTTTCTTCACTCTAAAGTAGGCACAGGGGGCCCAATCCAGAATTTACACACACACACACACACACCCCAATCCCAGACACTAGATTCCCAATCCAGATCATGACTCTTGTGCCTACTCTAGAGTTTAAAAAAAATGGGGAAAAAGACATCGCAGTCAGATACAGATTTAAAGTAATATCCGTTTTGGCTCTCAGTGGCTGAATGTGCTTTACTGCGCTGGGCTGCAGGCCCCGTCGGTTTCAGAAAACCATGGCAAGGGAGCAAGTCCACATCCCATGATATGGTCTGTCAGTACATCCCCTTCCCTAGCTCTCTTGCACAAAAGTCTCCACCCCACATTACAAGAGGTGGGAATTTTTGTGCTATTGATGGAGACTGAAGTATCATTTGTTGTTTATTCGTTCAGTCGCTTCCTCCTCTTCGTGACTTCATGGACCAGCCCACGCCAGAGCTTCCTGTCAGCCGTCACCACCCCCAGCTCCCCCAAGGTTGAGTCCGTCGCCTCTAGAATATCATCCCTCCATCTTGCCCTTGGTCGGCCCCTCTTCCTTTTGCCTTCTGCTTTCCCTAGCATCAGCATCTTCTCCAGGGTGTCCTGTCTTCTCATGATGTGGCCAAAGTACTTCAGTTTTGCCTTTAATATCATTCCCTCAAGTGAGCAGTCTGGCTTTATTTCCTGGAGTATGGGCTGGTTTGATCTTCTTGCAGTCCAAGGCACTCTCAGAATTTTCCTCCAACACCACAGTTCCAAAGCATCTATCTTCCTTCACTCAGCCTTCCTTATGGTCCAGCTCTCGCAGCCATAGGTGAGGTGTGTACAAAGTACAGTTCCTCTTTCTCCCCCTAAAACACACACACACATATACTTTCTCCCCCTTTTTGCATAGGAGCTTGCTTGGTGATGGATGGTCCCCTCCTTAATTTGGGACACCAGTAACTGCCACAGCCTGAAGTAGTAACTGCATGTCAAGAGTCAGGCCCAGTAAGTATTCCCTTAGAAATCTGGATTGAATAAGAGGTCAGACTAGATTTGGTTCTCCTTCCTCCCCACTTTAATAGTCTTTTCTTCACACTATGCTGAATCTAGGATGTTGCATCATCTCAAGTGGAAAAGAATAAATATGTATGACCAGAAATATATTTTGGTGGGAAGGGGGAGAAGAGAAACAAGACACATATCAACCCCCAGCCTCCCAAAAAAGAAGGAAAATTTTAAACCCATTACCTGAAATCCAAAACAGATTGTCGGGATAACGCTGAACATTGAGGCCCAAGAGGAAGACCTGCAAGATTTAAAAGTGATACTCGCAGAAAAAAGGTAATATCCTAAACCACACAAAAAAGCCACCAAACAATATAGGGTATAGGAAACTGACAATTCTAATAAACAATTAAAAACACAGTTTTAATAAAATATTGCAAACAAAGTTAAACAGATCTAGAAACAGTCCTCAAGTATTCCCTACATACATCTTATAATAATTGGTATCTGTATTTGGGAGAGATACAGATACAGTGGGAGAGATTTAGATCAGCTGGAGCAACTCCCCTATGAGAGAAGGCTTCAACAGCTGGGATTGTTTAGCTTGGAGACAAGGAGGGCAAGGGGAGACACAATTGTTGTTGTTGTTCAGTCGTTCAGTCGTGTCCGACTCTTCGTGACCCCATGGACCATAGCACGCCAGGCCTTCCTGTCCTGCGCTCTCTCCCGGAGCGTGCTCAAGTTCATATTCATTGCATCCGTGATGCTATCTAGCCATCTCATCCTCTGCCGTCCCCTTCTCCTTTTGCCTTCAGTCTTTCCCAGCATCAGGGTCTTTTCCAGGGAGTTTTCTCTTCGCATTAGGTGGCCAAAATATTGGAGCTTCAGCTTCATTATCTGTCCTTCCAATGAGCACTCAGGGTTGATTTCCTTTAGGATGGACTGATTTGACCTCCTTGCAGTCCAGGGGACTCGTAAGAGTCTTCTCCAGCACCAAGGAGACACAATAGAGGTGGACAAAATTATGCATGGTGTGGAGAATGTAGATAGGGATACATTTTTCTCCCTCTCGCATAATACTAGAACCCAGTGGCGTCATCCCATGAAACTGATTGGTGGGAGAATCAGGCAGATAAAAGGAAGGACTTCCATACAGTACAAACTCAAACTATGGAAAAGACCAATTTGGATGGCTTTCAAAGGGTTTAGACAAATCCCTGGAGGAGAATGCTATCAATGACCACTAGTCCTGATGGCTCTGTCCTACCTCCAGTATCAGAGGCAGTAAACCTATGTATACCAGTTATTGGGGAACATGAGCAGGCGGGTGCTGTTCCGCTTGTGTCCTGCATGTGGGTTTCCCGTGGGCAGCTGGTTGGCCACTGTGTGAACAGAATGCTGGACTAGATGGACTTTTGGTCTGATCTAGAGTGGCTCTTTTTATGTTCTATAGAAACACCGGGGGGGGGGGGATTAACCCTGCTTCCCCTAATACTATAGGTTCGAATCCTACAGGCCCTATGGCCACTTTTAACATTAAAAAAAAGCCATTCTGGAAATCCAGTCACAGATCTCCTGACATGACATCTCATCTACTTTGGCCTTAAGGAAAGGGGAGAAAGAATTAAAAGGAAGCCATAGGCCAAGTTGGGAAGACTTAACCTGGGAAGACTTCTTTTTTTAAAAAAGATATGGATTTTGAGGGGCTGCTGAAAAATTGGGAAAAGACATGGTGGTATATATGTTGGGAGGAAGGATATTCCACAGAAGGAGAGGATGAAGGCAGGCATTTAGAGCAATGAATCTTGGATTTATAGCTAGAAAGTGCCAGAAAAAATGAAGGGAATATTCAGGAAAAGAAAACAGAAAAGGTGGAGCTTGAGAATTTAAACAGCTTGATCCTACCCAGAGTTGGGTGTTTCTAAGCTCGTGGATTTCAATAGGCAAAAGGTTATTCTGATTCCATCTGCTTTCCATTCCACATTTTAAAAAATAAAAGACCATTTCAAAGCATGCGTACAAGCAGCACAAGAGATGCTTTAATTGTCATCTGCAAAAGTACTCATTAGCTATCGCTCCTGGATACCAGCTCAGTCAGTTACAACATCCTGATCTGCTACAGGTGACAAGGGGAAAAATGCATTTAATACAGTAGGAATATTGACACGACACTTTAAAAGGACATTGGGGACCAGAAGAAGGTAAACAAAGGAGCTGTGGCGGGTTTCATGTGAGAGCATCTCAGCAGCATCTCGATGCGAACCCATGGGGGTATAAGGCTCGCAACAAGGAGTCCAGTGCTGGAAAAACCCACCATCTGCCAGAGAGCGAACAGCTGCCCATGCCAACACTTACCCAGGGGAATGGTGATGTTCATGCTTGACAACGTGATCTGTTCGGAGGTAGTATTTTATTACGATGACAAGCACCAGGTAGCAAGCTGCCAAGGTACCAAGAATACTGAAACACACACAAATGGGAGAAGCTAAAGATTCTACACCACGGAAGCTCAATGTCTCATTGCATGCAAAATGGCAGCATAGAGCATCTCACGGTAGAGAGGTGGATAATGCAGCCCAACCCACTCCAAGCTTTGCTGGTTGCATTGGGGGACCATTTAGTGAGGGTAAGGGAGCTTTGCTCCACGTCATGGACCACATAGCATTATTCCCAAAACGTACCTATATTTCTGGCCGCTTCACCATTTCTACACACTATGATTTTTATAACAATCAGATGCATACATAGCCAAGCTGTACATATCAAAAGTCACAAATCCCTTGGCTTGGGGAAAGAAAGTGTAAGACTTGTTTTTTATTAGCAAAGTATTTTAAACGTACATCAATTTTCGATTTCTAAACATAACAACAAAGAGTCTTGTGACACTTTAAAGACTAACAGATTTACTATAGCATAAAAGAGCAATCCTATGGCCCTTGGACAGCATCTGTCCATAGGATATTTTGGATTCCCAGATCCAAGGTCAGAGACAGCGCTCTGAACTGGAAGGGGGGAATCCATGCTCCAACCCCCCTCCCCTTGCGGCTGGCGAGGAAAGAACCTCGACCTCAGAGGATAAGGAAAGGGCACATTCCAGTGGGTGGGGAGGGGAGGAGACCGGACGGGCCAAGATACAAGCTATCCCAAGGTCTCTCCAGCCTCCTTCCCTCCCCCACTCCATAGTGCCACAGCCAGATTGGCAAAAAAAAAAGCCCATCTAGCAAAAATGCAGAGTGGGAGGACAGAGAGGCAAAGATCGCCTCCGCCACTCCTCCCACTCTGCATAGGATGACTTCTGCATAGGAGTTCAGAGGCTGACAATCACTGCAATAGGATTGCTGCCTAAGTCTTGATGGACTTGATGGGCTGTACCTCAGTGGGTAGAGCAGCTGCTTTGCATGCAGAAGGTCCCAGATTCGATCCTCAGCATCTACAGTTAGGGCTAGGAAAGAATCCTGCCTGAAACCCTGAAGAGACATTGCTATGTCCCCTATGACTAGTGTCCACTTCATCAGATGCATACAGTATTACCCCTAGTTGGCAGGAATTTATATTATGCTGCACACACATGTGTGTGTGTAGACCGAAAACAATAGGGTGAAATGGCCATGAAATGCAAGTAGTACAGTCTGTGACAATTCTATGCAAAACTTAAATTTATACCAGATAAGCACAGTGACTATTCACAACAGTACTTTGTGATATAATACATAGCAGCCTACAAAATGCAACATTAATTTAAAAAGTAAATCATAAGAATAGCATCACACAGGCACACACACAAATCATGATAAAACAGAATCAAAGAGAAACAAATGGTAAAACACAACCAGCACCAGCATTACAGATTCTCACTATAAGTTGCGGCAAATAAAAACTTTTTTTTTAACCTAGCACCTAGAACAGAGATGGGGAATGTATGGTCCTCCGGATGTTGTTGGACTGCAACTCCCATCATCCTTCACTATTGGCCATGCTGGATACAGCTGATGGGAGTTGCAGTCCAACAACATCCGGAAGGCTGTTGACTTATCATTGACTTAGATGCTGCTCGTGTTGCCACCTCCCTAGTTTTGTCCAGGGAGATCATTCCATTCCATAAGCCGTCACAGGAAAGGTCCTCTCCTAAGTAAGTACTTGCCTTAGCTCTGATGGCACAGGCATGCATAGATGGGCCTCTGTTGCATGTCTTCAAGACCTGGATCCATAACACTGCTACGGTAATGATATATTTTTAACAAAGTAACTACAGCAAATGCTCTTGGAGTATACCAGTTTTTGGAGACTTAGGGCACAATCCTATGCATGTTTAGACTGAAAAAAGTCCTATAACTCTCAGCATTTCCGAGCCAGCCATACTGACTGGGGGATGCTGGGAGTTGTGGGACTTTTTCTGTCTAAACATGCATAGGATGTTTAGCATGTCGAAGGCCCTTAAGTATTTGGTGTTTCTAAAAGCGGGCCTTTAAACCTTGCGGAGAAGCCTGCCTTCCCCTGAACTCCACCCCCTCCTAAAACACTCACTGGAATCTGAAATGGTACCTGGAGTTGAGCTGGAATTGGGTTCACTCTCTGGAAAGCCCTTCTCACTAATAAAACCCAGAGGTCTTGGACTGACTTCAGTTACCATTCAGCCCAACCCCAGCACCAGAGAGGAGTAATAGGAACCACTGGACTCTTACCTTGTGTACTTCTGGAACCCGATTTCCCTTGGGATGGAGAGGGGGAAGATAACCAGGATGCACAGGGCAGACAAGGTGAAACGATGGTCCATGAACCAGTGCTGGCGAGAAACCCCTCCGCTCAAAGTTTCATTCGGGTAGAAAGAGTCACACACTGGAAAGGAAGCGTATATAAGGAGGCATTTTAATCTATATCATCTCTCTGTCTACCTTGTCATTTATTATAGTTGCTAAGTCTTAGAGTTTTTATTGTTTTGTATTAGACTTTAATTTATTATTTACTACTAATATATTGTGGTATACCACCCGGAAACCTGATCCAATGAAAGGCAGTACAGAAATATTTTAACTGAATAATTAGCTTTCTGGCTGTAATTGGATCAGCAGCTGCTATTATTTTATGCCTTTGAGCAGCCTTCCCCAACCAGTCAGCATGCCGACTGGGAATTATGGGAGCATGCTAATTGGGAATTATGGGAGCTGGAGTCCCACACATCTGGAGGGGACCAGGTTGGGGAAGGCTGCCTTTGAGGTTGGTTAAATTGTATCTAATCTCTGAAAGACTAAGTGTGCAGTCTGGGAGTCCTCCTGGACTCTGAGCTAACTGGGGAAGCCCAGGTGGCTGCAGTGTCCAGGAGTGCTTTTTACCAGCTTAGGCTGGCATGCCAACTGCAGCCCTATCTGGATAGGACAGACTTGGCCTCAGTTATCCATGCACCAGTCACGTCCAGGCTAGACTACTGTAATGCGCTATACATACGTTGCCTTTGAAGATGGTTCAGCAACTCCAGCTTGTGCACAATACGGCCACCCACATATTGGTGGGGGCAAGGCGATTCAATCATATAATGCCTATACTGCACCAGCTGCACTGGTTACAGGTGCATTTCTGAGCCCAATTCAAAGTACTGTTTTTGACCTTTAAAGCCTTAAACAGCTTGGGACCAAGTTACTTGAAGGACAGCCTTCACCCATATCAGCCTGCCCTCACTTTAAGATCAAAAAGAGAGGCCCTTCTCATTTGCCCACCTGTGAGAGCAGTCAGGTGGGTGACCACACGTGAGAGGGCCTCACTGCAGCGGCCCCACACCTTTGGAACAAGCTGCCATCGGAGGTCTGGCATGCTCCGTCATTGCAGACTTTTAAGAAGGCCTTGAAAACATATTATTTTACCTTCACCTTCAATTGATATGACTGCTATTGTTGCTGTTGCTGCTTTTAACATCATTGTTGGTTTTAGTGTTGGCTTTTATTGTTGTTTTTATTGTTTTTATGTTTTTATCACTTTTAATATTTTAATTGTTTTTATGTATTTTATTGTTGTAAGCCACCTTGGGCGGGCTTCTGCCCTTGAAAGGCGGCCAAGAAATATTTCAAATAAATAAATATATAAGGAATGGTTAGCAAATGGCAGAAAATCGAAGGGGCTCTTTCCTGGGGACGGTCTAGAGGGCTCACATTTTTCTAACTGATCTCCCACGACTCTGAGAAAGGCCACTGAAATCATAAAGAGGTTCAGAATGAAGCAGACTTCACAGAGCTTCCCAACAGCTGTCCCGCAGATCTCTCTCACCACACCCTGGTACGTCGTCTGGGTGCTGATGGAAGCAGCATAACCCAGGATGACTAAGCCACTGATCAGGAAGATCAAAGAACCCTGCAAAAAGAGAGGGAGAAGGACAAGACACAGAAGAAACCATCATAAGACCACGGAACACTAGCAGAAGCCACTGGGGTTGGCCCAACCATACAGGAGCTGGCTTCGGAAGCCTCTTGGAGCGGGGGGAGGCTTATTAGTGAGCCAAGGTCAGGTGCAAAATAATAGCCCTACTCACGCATTACTCACATGAATAGGGTGTGCACAGTGAAAGGGGAAGCAGTGGAGCTCTGATCAGAGTAAACATTTCCAGATGAGTAGCTGTGTTAGTCTGTGTTGCAGCAAGAACAAAGCAAAAGTCTTATGACACCTTAAAGACTAAGGCTGCAATCCAATGCATGTTGTCAGGAATGCCCTTGGTGGCCTCTTTCAGTCTACTCCAATAGCTAACTCAAGACAAAGACAAAAGGATTCTTTTCAAGGCTTTAATACTTTTACAACTTAATGACTCTTTCAGATCCTAATCACCAGCGACTAAGCAAGGAACAGCAGAGTAGCCTATGCTCCAGGTTAGGCAGTTGGTCCCCGTTTGAAGGAGAATCACGGGAAGACCCTGAACATATGGGCTAGGGAGAGTTCCTCCCTCTTTCCCTTGGGTCCTCAGGATGCGACCGTTGCTTGCGCGCCAAACGAGTGCTATGCCTCCTTTCCACGCCCTCCAGCTGTTGTCACTCCCGGCATTGGCATCGAGTGTCCAGCAAGCCCTGCTCCAGCGCTCTCTCGCTGCCAGGGTCACTATCTATCCCAGGAATGCTGGCAGGAGGAATCTCTGCCAGCTGCTGTGCTTGTGAGAGATGAGCGAGCTCCTCTCCCACGGATTGCTGTTCCTCCTCAGAATCAGAACTGCTCTGGGGTTCTATCAGCTCAGTTTCCACCCTGACACATGTTTAGCCAGAAAAAGGTCCTACAATTCCCAGAATTCCCCAGTCAGGACTTTTTTCATCTAAACATGCATTGGATTGCAGCCTAGCATGTTAAATCCTATCCTTCCTCCAAGGCTTTCGGAACAGCGATCATAGTTTCTTCCCACCCGCCCCAGACTCCAACAAGTTGTCTTATAGCACAAGCTTTCACAGGCTGATGCCACAATAAATTTGTCCATCTTTAAAGTGCCAGAAGAATTCTTCTTTTGCTGCAAATGGACTGTAAGTCTTATAATTAATCTTACTAGGGTGACTTTGACACAGAAGCACCAATGCCAGGTGGATAACACGGAAACACGAACACATTCCCCTGTTTCTTTTCAAAACTTGCTATAATTTGCAAAGACACTCTTGGGTGTTCAGTCTTGCTACCATTTCTAAGACTTTTTTACCCCCATGAAACATGTTCCGAGTTCCTTGAGCCAGGAGAATTCCCAGTCAACTGTTATCAGAGGGAACAGAGCTACAAAACTTCTGTTTCAAAAACAGAATTTGCATTTTGAATGTGAAATTTAATCTCAAAATCCAAGTGCTTTAGAACTGGCATCCCAATTGTTTTGGCAGGGAGGAAATGGTAAATATTTCCAAAACGGTCAGTTCCCAATACTAAATATCATTGCATGTCATCAGATATTGTCAAATACTGAAATATCATAAGATATCAAATGCATGCCAAAATAATCAGTACCCAAATTTGCAGAAGATTTGTTTTGTTCCAGCTCTAAAAGCTGCCCTAATGTTGAATTGGAGCCATAAAATAAATGATGCCAAAAAGCAAAATGCACTGGGGTAAACAAAAAGGTGTTTCATTCAACAGTTCAAAAATACACAGTTCCAATGCATTTCGGACTACAGGTCCTTCCTCAGGAAAATTCAGTATGATCAAATCAGATAATGTGTGCTCTTCAAAATTCAGTCTCCTGGTATAGCACAGGAAACTTGAGTTGAAGACCAAGCATTGTTTGAGTTGGTTATACTGAATTTCCCTGAGGAAGGAAGTGCTTATTTTGGAAATATTGAATAAAACATCCATTCTCAACGCTAAAGCATATGAATCACAAACAGATAAAACTTTTCCCAAGGAGATACAGGGTGTCTTTCCAGAAACCACAGAAGTTTCTTCTTCACACACACCAAGAATTGGGCAGGGGGGTGGGCGCTTCTAAATCAGAAGGGGGCAATTACCAGGCAAAATATCTGCATTTCTTTTCTTCCTCCCTTTATAAAATGAAGCCCTCCTTAAGATATTTGAAGGGAAGAAACATTCACAGTCAGTGCGACTTGGTTCCAAATCAACTTGGCTAGGACTGGCCCACCTCAGACCCACCCGTCTATTGACTTAATTCGCCAGTCGCTGCACGAGAGACTTGGATCCTGGGTTTCCTTTGGCACTTACCAACTCCACAAGGACAGACGGGGCGATTCCTCCAGCCCTATTGAATGCCCAAGGGAAATTGAGGAGTCCTGCCCCCAGGGCAGATTTCAGCATGATAAAAACAGCCCCAGCTGAGGAGAGACTGGGGCTACCAGACTCCAAAGCAGGCTTGGCTAACAAGCTGATGCTCTCTCTAGCCAACTCCTCCATATCTGAAAAAGAAAAGGAAGGTCAGAGTGGGTCATTATAAATTTTTTTTACTGTCTTAAAATTGAACCGAACTAAGATGACATCACACAGTTAACAGGTTCCTCCTCTGACCCTTGGGTAGCATTACTCCAGTTCCATTAAACTTTAACTGAGCTACAAAGCAAAGTGTTTCTCCCCACCTGGGAAGGGTGACAGTGGACAATGGAGTCCATTGGAAAGGGTGACAATGGACAATGGAGAGGTCAAGTGTCCCCCACCCCATCACAAGCCTTACCTGGGGGTGGAGGGCGTGAAAGAGAAATAGAATGCAAATGTCTAGCTATCAATCCAGGACCAAAGGAAGGCAAACTCACTCTCACTCCTTCACTCACATATGCTAAAGATGAGACAGGCTGTGTGCAAAGCAATTCTCTCCCCCACCCCCTCCACTTAATTTAATTAGAGGGTGCAGCTGGGGGGGTTAAAACTGGGCACCAAGAAAGTAGCAACAGTGCTCAAGATTCTGCAGGGAGATGTTTGCAAACAGCATCCAACATGAGCGCGTACAGTGGTACGAGAAAGAAATGCTGGCTAGATAGTCATCCTCAGGTCAGCTTTTTCCCTCCCACCTATTTCCTCCTCTGCCCCCCCCTCTACTTTTTGTAATATCTTGCCTGATGAAGAGATCTGCAGATCTTGAAGGCTTGCCCACAGCTTTGGTGACCTTTTGGTTGGCCTAATAAAGGTATTACATTAATATGGACTATTGCAGGGGGGGGGGGGGACGTTATGGCCAACGCGGCTACTTTTGCTTTTTGTGTTCCTATTAAAGGGTCCATAGCAGGTGCCTGCTGCAGCTCCTGACCCCGCTGTTCACCCTTCTCCCCAAATGGTCTGGAGAGCAGAATTAGTTCTAGACAACAACAAGTGTGAGAGAAGGGACCCCATGGAGGCATAGGGCAGGAAACCCAGCTAAGACTGGCACCACCTTTATTACTGGCCCTGCACTTGTGCCTTTAATAGCTCCTTGACACCTAGAAATTTAACAGCTAAATTTTTGGGTGGTGTGCAGAGCGGGCGCGGGGACACTTTCACTTGGTCTACATCTGCATGTCAGGCTGCTGCTAAAGACAGAGGAGCAGGGCCCACTAAAACATGTGGCAACCCTATCATCCAGCAAAAAAAAAAAAAAGGTTCAACTTAAAAACAATTGCAACAGAATTTCTTTGTTTTTTGAAAGAATGTAAGAACATAAGAAGAGCCATGCTGGACCAGACCAAGGGTCCAGCTAGTCCAGAATTCTGTTCACACAGTGGCCAACCAGCTGCCCAGAGGAAACCCACAAGCAGGACAGGAGTGCAACAGCACCCTCCCGCCCATGTTCCCCAGCAACTGATGTACATAGGAATACTGCCTCTGCTACTGGAAGTAGCACATAGTCATCAGGACTAGCAGCCATTGATAGCCTTCTCCGTCAGGAATTTGTCTAATCGCTTTTTAAAGCCATCCAAATTGGGGGCCATCACTCCATCTTGTGGAAGTGAGTTCCATAGTTTGACTCTGCACTGTGTGAAGGACTTCCTTTTATCTGTCCTGAATCGCCCACCCATCAGCTTCAGGGGAGGACCCCACTGGGTTCTAGCATTATGAGAGAGGGAGAAAAATGTCTCCCTGTCCCCTTTCTCCACCCCATGCATAATTTTGTCCACCTCTATCATGTCTCCCCTCACTCGCCTTTTCTCCAAGCTAAACAATCCCAGCTGTTGTAACCTTCCCTCACAGGGGAGTTGTTCCAGCCCCTTGATCATTAGTTGCCCTTTTCTGCAATCACACCATAAGAAACAGTATACTAACGGCACAACTGTATGCATGTTCAGACAGAAAAAGAGCCCTACAGTTCCCAACGTTGCCCGTTGCCCAGTCAGCATGAGGAGCTGTAGGGCTTCTTTTCTGTCTAAACATGCATCGGATTGCACCATAAACATTGCACTGTTCAGCTCAATGCAAAAGGGGGGAGGGATTTCAACCCCCATTGTTATTGGAAATGGCTGAAAAGTAACAGTCACTTAACACCGTAATATCTCCACTGCTATGGGGTCAAATGATTCCTTTATTTTTTGGAAATTAATAGTTTCAAACATTGAAACGTTGAACAGGATCTTTTTTCTCTCTTTATTATCAGCACAATAATTATGAATAACAAACAAAAAAACTAATACTGCTAAAGCTGATCTTCTAAATCTCCTGCACTCTATCAGCATTAGCACCTGTTAATGTTAACACTCACTGTCATAACCTCCTAATTCCATCACAGTTCTGTTGTTAGTATTCAAACACTCTCTGGCTTTACACACAATGGGTTGGATCCAGACTTAGTCATACTTAGAGGAAACCCATTGAAATCAGTGGGCTTATGTTACGTTATGCCAGTACTATTTCAGCTGCACTGGCTGCCAGTCCATTTCTGGGCATGATTCAAAGTGCTGGTATTAACGTTCAAAGCCCTAAATGGCTTGGGGTCAGGTTGTCTGAAGGATCGCCTCCTCCCATATGTGCCTGCCCCTGCCCTAAGATCATCTTCAGGTTTCCCTCTCCATCAGCCGCTGCCAAAGGAAGTGAGGTGGGTGGCTACCAGGAAGAGGGCCTTTTCTGCTGTGGCACCCCGGCTGTGGAATAAGCTCCCTAGCGGGGTTCACCTGGCACCTACATTGTATTCCTTCCAGTAAAGACTTTTTTATTCTCCCAGTATTTTAGCATTTTAGCTTCCTAGTCTTTTAGCTCTGGCATTTTAAATCTGTATTTTAAATCTCTACATTGCTGCTAGGTTTTATTCTGGTTGTATTGTTATATTGTGGTTTTAAGCTTTCATGTTTTACATTGTTTTATGCTGTGCTTTGTGGTTTTAATTTTTGTGAATTGCCCAGAGAGCTTCAGCTATTGGGAAGTATAGAAATGAAATAAAATAAATAAATTTAAGTTAGTCATGGCTAAATTATGTCCCATTGATTTCAATGGATCCACTCAAATCAGCATCCAGCCCTTCATATACAATTGTGCTCATTTTTTCCACTGCAGCTGCATTTCAGCATGCCCCAGAGGCCTTTGCAGCTGCACTTGACTATTTTCAGGAGAGGTGTGCAATCTGTCAAGACTGGGCACAACATGCCATCAGGTTCCTTCCATCCTCACTCATTAGCACTCGTGCTTGAAACGTCCTTCCCAGTCCACACCTGTACCTGGGAATCCACCCTCAAGCTGTGGTATTTCATAGCAGCAGAAGTTGGAGGCATTTGTTCAGGCCAAACCAATAATGAAGAACTAGCCACTTTCTCAGAAAACACCTAGCGACGATATTCATCTATCCATCCAGGATTCCTGGAGCTCTTTCACCAGCCACAGCAACGGTAGTCTGAGAAAGAAGTGGATGAAGAAACAGCAATGCTTCGCCTTTGAAATTCACTACTGTCCATAGACTCATAGAAGAGTAGGTTTGGAAGGGGCCTACAAGGCCATCGAGTCCAACCCTCTGCTCTGTGCAGGAATCCAAGTCAGAGCATCCCTGACAGATGGCTGCCCAGCCTCGTCTTGAATGCCTCCAGTGTGGGAGAGCCCACCACCTCCCTAGGTAATCAGTTCCATTGTCGTATTGCTCTGACAGTCAGGAAGTCAATGGGTGTATGCACACAAACATATGTATATTTGAAAAAGGTGCATAAGAAATGCACACAAAAATACACATGAATTTCTGTGCAGGGAAGACAATTAGGGTGCAATCCTATGCACGTTTCGAGAGAGAAAAGGCCTACAATTCCCAGCATATCTGGCTGAGGAATGCTGGGAGTTGTAGGCTTTTTCTCTGTCTAAACATGCATAGGATTGCACCCATAGTAGATTAGTAGGTTAGCAGATATGCAACATTGCATGTGGGGCTGGGAGTTGCAGTCATAGAATCATAGAATAGTAGGGTTGGAAGGGGTCTACAAGACCACCAAGTCCAACCCCCTGCTCAGTGCAGGAATCCAAGTCAGAGCATCCCTGACAGGTGGCTGTCCAGCCTCGTCTTGGATGCCTCCAGTGTGGGAGAGCCCACCACGTAAATGCGTTGAAGCTGTTCTCACACTCTGCATTCTTGTTTGATCGCCATTCGTATCTGAAGCAATGTTGCTGGATTTGGGGTTGAGGAGGAATCTCTGGAACAGAAGACTTGGGGTCCAGTTGTTTGATCACCCTCTAGGTGTTTGTTTTGTGGATAGCTGTACAATTTTGACCTTATTTTAATAACTTTACCAGGGCATTTTTACACCAGCCTAAAATCCTGCATTCAGAATGGGGCTTTCTGCTTCCGTTTTAAATGCAGGATCACCGCTGACTCCCTTTACATGTGCTTCCCCACCACCACCACTCGGAGTCTTCCATTATCTTTCATTGATCTCGCTCTTCTCCTTCCCACTTTTTTTCACCGAGGAAACCGAAGCGGAAGAAAGGGCGTTTAGTGCAGGAGACGCCCTGGAGGGTCACAGCATCATGTAAAGAGCCTGCAAACTTCTGTGAAGGAGCCATCTCAATCGTAGGATAAAAGCCTGGTGTGAAGGAGCCCCCAGTCTTTCCTATCATTTTAAAATATTATTTCCTGGCCAATTTCCTTAGCTATGCCAGCATGGATACTGTTTGGTCATCACCTTCCTGTGGCTATACTTCATAACCGATTATCACCTTCCAAGGGTGTCAGGGTTCCACTTATGACCTGGACCCCCTGAGCAACTCCTAAAGGATCTCTTGCCCCCTAAGGAATCCCATCCTCCTTCTTTTACCAATAGCATGGGGTGTAGACATGGGGTGATTGACACTCAAGTCACAGCGTTTAACCACAACAGTTTACTAGTAATTAAAGCAAGCAAATCACAACTAAAAGTTATTTATACAATAAAGCTGAGTGATACAAAAGGCATTAAAAGAAAATAAAAGTTGCAAAACACAAGTCATATTGACATATGTAAAGTCATATTGATGAGCTTGTGAGCTAATAAATGTCTTCACCTCCAGCAGCACCCCATGCACACAAACACTCCTTATCCCGCAACCACTTCCTCTGAGACCCTCCGTTCATACACACACACACATATACACACAAGCACTTGTCTCACTGTTCCTATATGCTGCCCTACAGCCAACGGTTGCTGCAATCCTATGTGCACTTTTATGGGAGTAAGACCCATTGAGCACAGTGGGATTACTTCCAAGGAGACAGCCATAGGATTGTGTCAAGTGAAGCCTCGAAAATCCCCATGCTGGTTGCAAAAGTCTCTTCCCAGGCTCCAGGAATGGGCATGGCTATGTTCTGATCCAACAGGAAGTGGAAACAGGTCACTTCCTGTTTGGTTGGCACATGGCCCCTCTTTTCAGAGCCTGGGAAAGGCCTCAGCAACATTATGGGGCTTTTGAAGTCCCTCACAGGAAGGACACCTGTAGTTGTCCCCCATCTGCCCTGTAATAAAGCCAACCTAACCGCTGGGGATGAAACCTGGAGATCCTGCCTTTAGAGCCATGAGAGATGGATGCAGCTGTTGTGCCAAGGAGTCCAGTAAAGACAGCAAAAAACACACGCACAAACTTTAAAAAAATTGCAAATTTTTTTTTGACAGGATCATCAGACTAGCATTAAAAACATGCTAGAAGTTGCACTGCTCAGCTCAATGCAAAATGGTTCCCTCCTCCAAATCATCTTTTCATCCCCAGCGGTTAGGTTGGCTTTGTTACAGGGCAGATGGGGGACCACTACAGGTGTCCTTCCTGTGAGGGACTTCAAAATACACAGTCTGCAAACTCAGGGAATCCAATTAGCCCTCAAAGGCTTTGGTAAAAAGCCATGTTTTAACTTGGCGCCAAAATGAAACCAGTGTCTATGCCAATCGGCCTCCAAGGGGAGGGCATTCCACAACCGGGGTGCCACAGCAGAGAAGGCCCTCTCCCACGTCCCACCATAATGCATGTCTCACACTGGTGGGATGCAGAGGAGGGATCCTTGAGGAAAAGCAATCCCTCAGCAGTACAAAAGGGCCCTGGTACCGAAGCAGCCTTGTTTGAGGATTTATCTAGAAAAAATGTAATTGCCCTCCACCAAAAGTATCTCAAGCATGTTCACTAATTCTGTTGACTTTGTGGTTTGTCAAGCACAGGATGAGAAGCTCTTGTATGATAAGATAAGTCTTCAATGTTTTGGAAATATTTACTCCCATGTTTACTTATAGCACCCTTCCCAAACCTAGTGTCCTCCAGATGTTTTCCAGATGGGAGTTGAAGTCCAAAACATCTGGAGGGCACCAGGCTGGGGAAGGCTGGTGTTACCTCTAAACCTTTTCACACATACCAACATCACCATTCCAAACAGAGGCATTTTGATCCATGGAACTATGCTAAAGAGTTGGACAGACATAAGTGTTAGTGTGCTAATTCACATCATTATTTTGACCTAGGCCCTGTTTCCACGACAATGGAAGGAGAAACTAATGGAGGAGTACCAGATTTTTTAAAAGGAATCAGCTTTGTTGCAATGTGGTCCATGCAGGGCTCCACGAGCGAGTGCTCCACATCAATAAAAATCGCTTCACAGAACATACTTCCTGGTGGGGGTGGGGGGTGGAGTAAATGTCATCTGACTGGCAGGGGCTGCTCAACCAATAAGAGAGGCTCCCCTCTCTCCCCTCTCCCCTCCCCTTTCTCCTTTCCCCTGAAAGTCCAGATGCACCTGCATTTCAGGAGCAAGCCTCATTGAGCACAATGGGAGTTACTTCCAAGTAGACACACATATGCTTGTGCTAGGAAAGAGAGCAGTAAAGACAAAGACAGGAAACCAGCCCCCGTGTTAACTCAGGATCTCTATAAGGAAGGGTCAAAGAAGTTTCTTCCTAATGCAATAAACCAAACAAAGGAGAATCCGAGCCTCAAGATCCTCAAGGAGGAAGAAAGGTTTTGCTGATTGAGAAAAAAATGTAAATTTTAGCCAGAATTACAAGGGATATTTCCAAACTGCACTATAGGTCTGGGGTCTCCAACATAGTGCTCTACATACACCTGTCTTGGCATCCACCAGGCTCCCTGTCCCTCCTGATTTTTATTTTATTTTTGTAATCAACCCAGTTAATGGGGGTGCAGCAAAGTTAAATGTTACATTCTAGCACCATCTTTATTTTTTATTGTACTTTAATACATTGATTTATTTGTTCTCACCAATTTTAATTGTCTCTGTAAGCTATCTTGAGTGCCATTTTTGGTAGAAAGGCAAGCTGAAAATAAATAAATAAATCATAGAATCATAGAATAGTAGGGTTGGAAGGGGCCTACAAGGCCAACGAGTCCAACCCCCTGCTCAATGCAGGACCCCACCTCTGTCTTGTACTGAGGTTCTTGGGCAAGTTACTTATCGCCTAGCCTCACCAGTTTGCCTTGAGGGAAATGGGTGTTTTGTGACTAGCCATGTTCACCAAGGCAGCTATTTTATGACTGGGGAAGCTTCCATTCTGTGAAAGTGCCCACAACACTTCTTCAATATTCCAAATGTGCCCACCAGCCCAGAAAGGTTGGGGACCTCTGCTATAGGTGTTACAAGTGTCTTCACTTTCTGTTTTGGACTTAGACTGAAGACAACTGTAACACAGTAAGGGCAGGGTCAGATCAAGGCCATGATGGGCCCTGAAATAAGCAGGCTTATTTCACTTACCTTAAGTGGGCCCTTAAGGTGTCTTCATACATGACATTTGTGCATGTGAGCTTGTGCATGGTCAGATAAAACTATTTTATTTACAACAATGCAAACACTTCATTCATTCATTCATTCATACTGCTTGATATAACAAAGTCTTTAAGCAGTTTACATGCCAAAGAATTACAAATCATGATTCAAATACTCAATAACAATTACAGCTACAACAACAACCAAAATAAGTAACAGAAACAATACAAGCAGTTTTAAAATGTCTATAGAAAGCAATCAAATGAAGTAGCTTCAGGATAGCGATTATAAGCCAGGGAAAGCTTGCCTAAATAGTTACATTTTCAGCAGGCATTTAAAACTCACCATATTTTCTGCCCCCCGAACTGCACTGCCTCCCAAAGCATTTTACGGTGTATTTAAGTGGAAATAATCTGTCATACTTTCCTGGAAGCAAAAGGCTTCAGTGCCTTGTCCATGGTAGAGAAGAGAACTCAAATACAAACACAAGGTCCTATTTTCATTTCCTCTTTTACAGAATACAGCACACAGACAACAGGAAACTTAAACACACATAGAAACTTTCTCACATGCAGATGCGCACACGGGTTCAGCCCAAGTAATTTTTGTGAACCACCCAGAGAGCTTTGGCTATTGGGCAGTATAGCAAGGAAATAAAAATAAAATAAAAATAAGACAGTTTGCTGCGTGAGGCAAAGAAGAAGATGCTGCCCTTTCCCATTCCATCCATGTAGAAAAGCCAACTGGACTGTTTTTCCAACCATGGTTATGGAGGGGTATCTTCCACAGCACTTGTGGCAGCAGGCTGGATTCAGGGGCACTTGACACACAGTGTTCTCTTCCGATGCCCTCCCGCCACCTCCTAGCATCTGCTGCCTGAAGCAACCGCTTCATTCTGCCTAATGGTAGAGCCGGCCCTTCACACTACAGAAAGAGACACAAACTGACTCATTGTCTCAGACAGCAAAATAGGACAGGAGATAGACAGACAGGGCTGGCCAAAGACTTTTTGCTGCCTGAGGTGGACCAGCAAATGCCCCTCCCTCCATTCCTCACTGGATGTTACCTCTCTGCCTAAGCTACAAGGTTGTTACGAGGATAAAAAAAAATGGAGAGATATTTAGATCTTGGAGGAAAGGCAGAATATAAATATAATAAAGTGGGGGGTGAGCTATACTTGAAAAACATAATTCCTTTACATTATATTACTAACCAAAGTATGCCTCCCCACCAGGAAGGGATGCTAACTCTTATAACTCATAGTAAAAAAAAAAAAAAAATCCCACAAAATGTGTAAATTAAAACATCCTCTTGCTTTTCCATATTTATTGTAAACCACTGAGGGATTTTAATATATTCAGTGGTTTACAAATGTCACAAATAAATAAAATAATATGTCTCCTTCTTCTGCATCATCATCAACTCAAAGAACTGTTATTAACAGCACAATTCTACACATGTCTACTCAGAAGCAAGTACCATTGAGTTCAATGGGGCTTACTCCCAGGCAAGTGTGTATAAGATTGTAGCCATATAGCACACTCCCTGGCATGTCTACTCAGAAAGAAGTCCTGCTGCGTTCAGTAAGACATACTCCAGTATAAGTGTGCATACAACTGCAACTTAAATCTTTTTCCTTCCTTCCTTCCTTCCTTCCTTCCTTCCTTCCTTCCTTCCTTCCGGTTGGTGTCTAGCCCTCAGCTTCACAGCCCCAGAAATGCATTTCCTTAAAAAAACAATCTAACAACCAATAGACTTGCCAGCAACACCAGACTACATTTCAGGGGTGTCATATATTACTCTTTTTCATTTCCAGCGATATGGGGATAACAGTGGGCAACTCTGCAAGGCTGGCGTAACCCATGTTCAGCCACAGTGCCACCCCTATCCCACCCAATTGGGGCATGATGGTGGGCTTTATTTGCATTGGCAGGGATGCTTTTTAAAAATGTGTTTACAAACTCAGTAAAAAAAGGGGGGATGAAATAAAACTTGAGCTAGAAAGAGCATGAACTCCTGCAGTTGCTCCTACCTGTTGTTTTGGGCTGGATATGCTGCTGAAAATTCTGGATTTCTCAGTTGTTTTCCATGAGCAATAATCACTGCTCCATGGGGGTAGACCAAAAGTGGATTCAAAATGACACAGGAAATCTCTTCTGAGGACAGTGGTCACTCTGCACTTATCTCTATGGCTGTGACTTCATTGGGTAAACACACTGAAAGGTAATATCAGCCAGGCTTGTTTCTCACAAGAGGACAGAACACATGGTGCTGAACATTTTGTCTGCTCTCTCAGGTTATTCAAGGGCTAGAGGCTTGCTCTATTTATTTTTATATTTTTGAAAGGTGGGAATCTGGGCAAGCCCTGATATAATCAGCTGGGGGCTGCAGCCCCTTAACCCAAGGGTTAATCCCACCATGTTGATCCATATCTCTCTGTGTGTGGAGAGAGAGAAAGAGAGAGAGAGAGAGAGAGAGAGAGAGAAAGTGTGCAGGGGATAACTCACAACAATAGCCTGTTTCCCACAAAATATTAAGCCATGGTATAGGTTGTTGAATCTGGGTTATCATGATGCATGAACATGGCTACACTAACAAACCATGGTTTGTTAACCATGAACAACCCAGAAAGAGAAGCCATGGTTTGTTGGATTGTGAACTCTGAGTTGTTTCAACCATGGGTTGTCATTACGTGTGAACCCAGAATCATGGGTTGTTCATGGGTTGTTGCACCAGGCTATAGAGGTGGCAGGCAAGAGCGGTCAAAAAACCCAGCCACTTCATATGTCAGTACTACAGCGCTGCAAAGGCATTTGGGATGCAGGGAGGGATCAGGTGAAGGAGGAGGGAAACAGCAAGGGACTGAAAAAACAAACCATTGTTTGTTCAGTTGCCTGCCAGACAAACCATGGTAGGGCAACAAACTATAGTTTAAACAAACTGTGGTTTAAATAAACCATGGATTAGCATTCTGTGCGAACCTGGCCAATATGTTGTGGCTGGGAAAATTCATTCCCCCTCCAGCTATTTTATTAATTCATTTATTCAAAGCATTTATATCCCACTCTTCAGTCAAAAGACTCCTAGAGTGGCTTACAGATAGCCCTCAGGCTCACAATCTCACAGAGAGCTTCGGCTATTGGGAGGTATAGAATAGAAATGAAATGAAATGAATAAATAAATAAATCTAAAAAGACAGGAGACACAAGGAAAGGGATTGGGAGGGAGGGAAAAAGGTGTGATGGTGGTGCTTAAATCAGTTGCCCAGATGGCTGAACTCAGGTTTGTGCTGCATGAATCGTCCTTGTGGACTGGGTCATTCTTTGCTGTTCATTTTCGCATGTGGGAGTTAACGTTGGCTGCAGCAGTCTGTACATGTTAAAGTTTAAAATCTTAATCTGGGTTATCTGGTAATCCAAAGGATTCCAGTTATGGACTCATGGAGGTCACCATGCTTTGGGCAGTCCTCAGAATCCGGAGTGCAGACCTGTTGCACAGTGAACTCTTTCAGATGATGTATCCCCACTTAGTGCACCCCCAAACGATATCCAGGAAACAGGAATCTCTAAAGACCGATATGGCTTAGGACACAGGTGTCTGAAGGACAGCTGTTGCCGTACCAATTTGCCCATGAACTGAGGTCATCTTTAGATGCTGTCTGGGTGGTGTGGGTGTTGAACCAGTCCCACCGTATCTGGCTCACATGTTAAACCTATCAAGAAGTTAACTCTGTGAGTACTGCAAGTAAGTTGAGAGGGAACAGGGAAGTCAGAAGGGAGTGACAGGTGACATCATCCCTGCTAATCAAAAAGTCCTGGGGCTTCAACCCTGTGAGTCCTGGCTCCGCTATAGCATTGTCATACATCTTAATTTGTATGTCATACAAATTATGGAATGATCTCCCTGACAAGGCCCGCCTGGCGCCAACATTGTTATCTTTTCAGCGCCAGGTTAAGACCTTTCTCTCTTCCCAGGCATTTGGCAGCACATGATAAGTTTTAATTGATCCTGGAATGGTGTATGGTTATGGTTGTCTGCTTTGAGATTGCTTGTTGAAGTTGTTTTAGATATATGTCCTTGTATATTGTTCTATTTGTGTGTTTTTTATGGAATTGGCTTTTAAAATCTGTATATTGTATTTTAAAATGTTTAAATCTTTGTAAACTGCCCAGAGAGCTTTGGCTATTGGGCGGTATAGAAATGTAATAAATAAATAAATAATTAGAACTCCCACTGAAAGTCTTCCCATTCTCTCCAAGTCACTGCTAATGGGGCAGATGGATCTTCTTCTCACCATGTCACTAATGAAAGATCAGAGATTTTTTGAGAGAGCCTTTGAAAACCAGAGCAAAATTGCATCAAAGTGCGCCAGGCTGTGCTGAGACTTTCTCATTGGCTGAGTATTTCTTTTACACCCCAGTGGCTAATTTCTAAATCAGACAAGCCAATTATGCCCACATTCTTTGGCGAGCAGCTCGTGACGATGGAGGCCGAAAAGGACACGTTGACTGGCTAGGGAACACCTTAGGCTGCAAAGATATAATTGGGATGACAGAAACAATTAGCCATTCATAATTCCTTATAGCAGCTGATTAAAGTCTCTTTATCCTGCTTACAAAGATCAAAAGGTCACATGGTTGGGAAATAAAAAGTGAATTAAGATAGTTGGGAGGATCTGTGGATATCTCCTTTAATGGAAGGAGCTGGCTTTAGTTATGCGAAATCAAGCCCTTTTTATTTCTGAGGGAAATTAATATAGAATAATTCCTGTTTCTTTGGACATAAACATGAACAAGAGTATTTTAAAGAAGGATTTAACCCCCGAGCAGATAGTATTGGTACCCTGACACTTATAAAACGAATACTTTCATTCTATGCTCAGTACTGGCTTCAGGTTTTTGAGGGCTCTTGGGCAAGACACTCCTCTGTGGGTCCCTCCCTCAGAGCATGTGGTTTATGATCCTGGCTTGTTTGGATAAACCATAGTTGAAACTAACCATGGTGTGGATATAATGCAAACTGCAGTTAGTTCAAAATGGAAGTGGATTATTCTGATCTCCTTGCCCTCACGCCAGAGGAGGAGAGGGGATGAGGAGCAGCTTTGTGCATATAATTCTAAACTATAGTTAATTGTTATTTCTGAACCAAGTTAATATGTTCCACAGCCCCATAACCATCTCTTCTCTCCTTTCCTATCATCAACACTCTCTTCATGGCTCTTCACTACAAAACATAGTGATGGCCACCAATTTGCATGGCTTTAAAAGGGGGTTAGACAAATTCCTGGAGGAGAAGGCTATCAATGGCTTCTAGTCCTGAGGACTATATGCTACCTCCAGTATCAGAGACAGTAAGCCTATGGTATGTACTAGTGTACAAAGCCTTAAACAACTTGGGATCAGGATACCTGAGAGAGCGCCTTCTCCCTTACCAACCTGCCTAGTCACTGAGGTCATGGGGGGGGGGCTTGCTCCTGGTGGCTCCACATGGACCAATGATTTAGAGTCCACCAGGAGAAAAGCCTGGTGGTGGCCCCCTTTCTTTGGAACTCCCTGCTCCCAGCGGTAGGGGCATACAAAACCCCACTTACCTCCGTCCGCTGGGGTCCGCGGGAGGGGGGAGCTGATCCGGTCCGGTGCACTGGGGTCCGTGGGGTGGGGAGGCAATCCGTCCCTCCCCCCCCGGAATCCTCCCCAGCCAGCTCCACTCCGTGGCAAGGCCGTGGAGCCACTGGCCGGGGCCGGCTGTAGCCAGACTTCCGGCCACAGCCAGGCTGCGGCCACAAATGGCAGCCACTACGCCGGCCGCCATTTGCATCCCTGCCAAGCCATGATAGGCTACGTAAGTATATACGTAGCCTATCACAGCAAAAGGCAGGGACGCAAATGGTGTAGCGGCCGTCATTTATGTCCCTGCCTTTTGCCGTGATAGGCTACGTAGATACTTACGTAGCCTATCATGGCTTGGCAGGGACGCAAATGGCGGCCGCTACGACGGCCGCCATTTGTGGCCACAGCAGCCCAGCAGTGGCCAGAAGACGACCCAGAGCCACGGCCAAGTAGGTCCGCTCTAGGAGGATTTCGGGGGGTGACGGGGGGGTAGTCCATTCCGCCATGGACTCCGGGGAGCTGGATTCTAAAGAATCCGGCCTCACTGGAGTCCATGGCGGAATTCTCCAACATCCCTACCCAGAGGTCAGGCAGGCACCAACACTATGCTGTTTCGTTCACCTCCTGAAAACAGCACTGTTCCAGGAGGCATTCCTTAAATGATCAGTCACCGTTTCTACTGGCATTCTGGGGGTGGGGGGGTGGCATGATTTTAATGATAGTATTTTAATCTTTTTATTCTTTTACTGTTTTATCTTTTGTGTTCACCGCTTTGAAATCTGTTTTGGATATGGAGTGGTATACAAATATTGTAAATACATTTTTTAAAAATGTACACCAGTTCCTGGGGAACATGGGTGGGAGGGTGCTGTTGCAGTCATGTCCAGCTTGTGGGTTTCCCATGGACAGCTGCTTGGCCACTGTGTGAACAGAATGCTGAAATACATCATGGACCCTTGGTCTGATCCAGCAGGGCTCTTCTGATCTTCTTATGTTCATGCCTGGTTGAGTCCTCTTATCTCCCAGTCTTCCCTCCAAGAAGATCAGAGTGGCATTCATGGACTAACTTACCTCCATTTGATCCTCGCAACAAGCTAAGAGAGTGAAAGATTGTCCCAGGATCAACCAGTTGACCTTCATGGCTCATGGAGGGATTCAGTCCCAGGCCTCTCTCATCCACTCCTAACCATTGCACTACACTGGCTTTTCTAACTTACCCACCCAGCAAGTGGCCTGAACAAGGAGCTTTCTAATCTCATGCACCTACGAAGGAGCTGATCCTAATGAACGGCTGAAGTTTGGTCATGCTTGCAACATATTGGATAATGAAAAAAGAACAAGATGGCATGTATTATTCCCAACTCTGGGCAAATCTTTCCACTGCAGAAGGATTTGCATGATGGAGGACAGACTAAAGCCAAGACTCTCGGACTCACTCTCAAGAGAAAGAGCTTTTTTCCCTATTATTTATAATTGCACCAAGACGAAGTTTGGTATGCGAGATGTCAGCCCGATTTAGAGATTATTTCATCAAATATCTTTTGCCTTCGTTAAGCTATTTAACCTCAGTTGTAATCCTGGCTGAGACAATGACTTGCTGGGTAACCTTTGGCAGGTCCCTTGACCTTGACGATTCTTGGTCACCGTAGCTGGGAAATTGGTTTAAGAAGCCAGCTCCACTGGTAGGAATGGGGGAAGGTAGGATGGAGAAGGAGATCCCGCCTCAAGTCAGCACTTTATAAGCTCATCAGGGTTTCAGTCTTCTGAATATATAACTGCGACAAGCTGCAGGATTGTTTTTACAATCTAACATTAGAGTGTTTCAAAACAGGGCAGGCAGAAGGCAAGATCGAGATCTAGCGGTATTGCTCTCGGCGGTTTGCCACAGGTCAGCAAAGGTTTCTGTAGCGCAAATTGTTTAACAGCAGCAGCAACAAGAACACTTGTTGTCTTCTAAATTAGGCTGCTGAAATAAAGGGTGCTGGAGGGGAGGAAGCCAGAAGGAATTTGAGGGTGAAAGGAGCAGATCAGTGGTGTGGCAGAGCCAGGGCTCACAGGGCAAAGACCTGGAGTGCGTGATTAGCAGGAATGCTGACATCGTCTGCCAACCCCACCCCGCAGGTTTCCCTGTTCTCTCTGAGCTTAGTGGCAGCCTTTGCTATGGCTGGGGTGGGTGTGGAGGGGATGCATTTTCCCAGCAGCAATATATTATTGTGAGCTGCCCAGTAGAAGCTGGTGGCTCCAATGTCAGTGGGACAGTTAATCCGCTCCGGGTTTCAGTCAGAACCAGTCAGAACTCTAAAGGAGCGCGGCACCTTGGAGAGCTCCTTTAGAGTTCTGACTGAAACGCGAAGCGGATTCACTGCCCCACTGACATTGGAGCCCCCTTGGATAGCTCCTTTGGAGTTCTGACTGGTTCTGACTGAAACCTGGAGCGGATTCACCGCCTCACTGACATCAGAGCCACCAGCCTCCACTGGAGCTACCCTGGTTGTAATGCAAAGTCTTTGTGGGTAGATTGGTCTTGACAGGGCAATTAAGTCCCATTAGCTATACAAAAGACATACAGAGTGGCCCCAAAGTAGGTATACAGTTGTTTAGAATGTTGATGGGAGGGAGAGAGAATGTGTGAGTAGAAGATGTGTGGGAGAAGTCAGAATGACAGTTGGGAAGAGTGAGTGACAGGGAGTGACAGTTAAATCAGTTACGTGTAGAGAGTGAGGGGAGTGAGGCCCTTAAGTAGGTATACAGTTGTTGAGTTGTTTAATTTTTTTTTACTGGTATTGTGAATGATGGCAGCGAATTTGAGTCAAGAACAAAGAAAGTGGATTCTAAAGCAGTACTGGAAGACTGAAAATTCTCTCCCCCTCCCATCAACATTCTAAACAACTGTATACCTACTTTTGGGCCATCCTGTATATGAAAGAGAGAGAGAGAGAGAGAGAGAGATGGATCAGCACAGCTAGAGGCTTCAGCTATTGGGCAGTATAAATAATTCAAAAAAACATTTTAGTTATTTTAGTTTTATGTATTTTTAATCTTTGTATTTGTATTGTACTTTGCCTTGAGCATTCACTGAGTGGAGAGCTGACCCCAAAATATTCTAAATAAATACATATTCTAAATTAAGTCTTTTAAGTGAGCAGGAGACCTTTGAACAGCTGAGACTGGCAGCTCTGAAGGAGCAAAGTTCCCAAGCAAGCAGACAGAGATGACAGACAGACAGCTGTGCATGCAAGGGCTTTGTTCAGCGGTTCAGGGCGCAATCCTATGCATGTTTAGGCAGAGAAAAAGCCTACAACTCCCAGCATGCCCCAGCCAGCTGGGGCATGCTGGGAGTTGTAGGCCTTTTCTCTGCCTAAACATGCATAGGATTGCACCCTGTGCAGGGTGCAATATGCTTCACCCCTGCCACACATATAATCCATTGAATGACTAAAAGGTAATGGAGTCTCGGCTCAACAGGTCTTATTTATTGCCTCTTCCAAAAACCATTTCTGTTTCCATCATTTCAAACCCACGTAAAAGCTTTTCTCAGAATCAACATCCCATGGATAACATGTTCTTTGAGCTAACCAAGAAGAAGAAGGAGGAGGAAGAGGAGGAGGAGGAGGCGGCGGCGGCGACTGGGAGATTTTGATTTTCTGCCACACTCAGCCAGTCTTTCTGTATATGCTCATATCCTATATGCTCCGTTAGCCGAAAGATTTAGCAGGATCATTATTCAATGAAAAAGGTAATTCAGATCCAGGCAAAGAGATAAGCTAAATAATCAGGAACATGTATAACTAACATCTGGGAAGGTTCTTGCACATTTTGGATTCATGAAGGCTTCTGTTCTTTGCCCCCTTGAAGGGGTAGGAAACAGCTCTGGGGAAGGACAGAGGCCGGCTCTTTCAAGAGCTAGGGGGACAATCCATGGCAATGAAATAGTACAGATTAAAACAGCAGAGGCTGAAAAGCTGTGAGAAGTGTGCAAGGTGGCCGGTGCCAGCCTTTTGAGGGCCCTGGGGCAAGATCCCCTCCACGGGCCCGTCCCTCCGTGAGTCTGCCTTCTCACACCATGGTCACCAGCTGCTATGGCGCCTTATAATCCTACTCATCGCTGCTTCCCCTCGCTTGCCTGACAGGCAGGGAGCCAGGGAGCAAGAAGGCCGCGGCCTCTCCCTGCTCCTCCTTCTCGCCACCTCTGTCGCCAGGGCCAGAGCAAAAGGCAGCTGAAACAGCAGGCTGCAAAGGTGAAGAGGAGCAGCCACTCCAGGGGGCTCTTGCCAGCTGGCCCCTGCCGGGCTGCGGGCCGTGGCACTGGCCCTGGAGGCGGCTGTTGTTTTACTTTCAAGCATGGGCCCAGACTGGCCATCCACACTGGTCACCCTGGAGCAGCTGCCAGGACCCCAGCAGGCCTCACTTTGCTACCACTTGCCCCTGGCCCTCCACGTCAGGCAGCTGAGCTTGCGAGTCTCCCTTTTAATTGCCCTGGAGCGACACTGTTCCAGGGCAACACTGCTCCAGGGAGGTGGCGGGCTCACCCACACTGGAGGCATCCAAGACGACGCTGGAGCTGGACAGCCATCTGCCAGGGATGCTCTGACTTGGATTCGTGCATTGAGCAGGTGGTTGGACTCAGTGGCCTTGTAGGCCCCTTCCAACCCTACTATTCTATGATTCTATGCTCTGGGGCATTGTGGGAAAATAAAATGGCTGCTCCCAGCCACTCTTGCAGTGCTGCAGCCACTTGTAGATCAGCCTAGTGAGGGGGACCACCAAAGGGCACTTTGCCCAAGGCTCCCCAAAACCCAGACCTGGCCCTGTATGCTTCGCAGTACTTAGGTATGACGGCTCACACTTCAGCCCCAGGCAGACCTTGTATTAGTGGCTGTAGACCTATACGAGGGGGTGGGGAAAGCAGGCGTGCACGCCTTACACACTCAGCCTCCGCATATTTGAGCTCATACTTGCATAGGAGCCTCAGTGCACTGGGGGTAAATCCCCATAGGTGGGACCTGTGTGCGTGGAACCTCAAAGACAGTGATGCTTAGCACAGCAAAGACCAGAGCAGAGCCAGTGTGTGAGCACACACACGCGCACCCTGAAAATAGTGTCGGCACAGAACTTCAGGTTTAGCAAGTTTAGACCCATTCGTATTGTGATCCGTTGCACTTCACAAATCAGCATTATATTTATTATTATTATTATTATTATTATTATTATTATTATATTTATTGCATTTATATCCCGCCTTTTTTCCTCTTGCAAGGAACCCAAGGCTGCTTACATTCTCCTCCTCCTCCTCCTCTCCATTTTATCCTCACAACAACAACCCTGTGAGGTAGGTTGAGCTGAGAGACTGTGACTGGCCCAAAGTCACCCAGTGAGCTTCCATGGCTGAGTGGAGACTAGAACCCGGATCTCCCGGCTCCCAGTCCAGCACTCTCACCATTACACCACGCTGGCTCTCGCATCTTATAGATGCAAATCACACCTGAGTTTTCTTCCATGTGAAATGGAATTCTTAGGGTAGCCACTTCCGTATTGCCAAAAAAGAGGACAAAAGAGGGCACCAATTTGTATAACGTTTGCATATGCTCACTTATATGTATAGAGCAGTGGAGTCTGGTGGCTCTGATGTCAGTGGGGCGGTGAATCAACTCCAGTCTTCAGTCAGTACTCTAAAGGAGAGGTTGGATAGATCCTTTAGTGTTCTGACTGGTTCTGACTGAAACCCGGAGCAGATTCACCGCCCCACTGAGATCGGAGCCACCAGACTCCGCTGGTATAGGTGCAAATTTAGAAATAATGACCATTATTAAATAGACTAACACCATAATGGGGAAGACTGTGTCCTGATGACCCGTATGTGCCTGCTTGATCTGCTGTCCAGGTGCTGTTGATGGGCAACAGCACCACTACACAACACTGAGAGCCAGCGTGGTGTAGTGGCAAGAGTGTTGGACTAGGAGCTGGGAGATCCGGGTTCTAGTCCCCACTCACCCATGGAAGCTCACTGGGTGACTTTGGGACTCTCAGCCCAACCCACCTCACAGGGTTGTTGTTGTGAGGATAAAATGGAGAGGAGGAGGATAATGTAAGCCGCCTTGGGTTCCTTGCAAGTGGTTAAGACGCTGAACTGCAGACCGGAAGGTTGGCAGGACAGCAGTTCGAGACCCGAGTGCCGTGTGACGGAGTGAGCTCCCATCTTCAGTCCCAGCTCCTGCCAACCTAGCAGTTTGAAAGCAAGAAATTGCAAGTACATAAATAGGTACCGCCTTGGTGGGAAAGGTAACAGCGTTCCATGCACCTCGGTGTTCAGTCATGCCGGCCACATGACCACGGAAGCGTCTTCGGACAGCGCTGGCTCTTCGGCTTAGAAACGGGGATGAGCACCGCACCCTAGAGTCGGACACGACTGGTTGGGGACACCTTTACCTTTTACCTTTTTATAAATGCAATAAATAAATAAACAAACAAACAAACAAATAAATAAAACTTTAAGACTCCTGCTGCTCTCCATCCTTCTTACGACGCTTTATCTTTTAAACCAAACTTGGATCGGACAGCCCTTGAAATAGAGGGTGCCTTGCAACAGAGGAGAGTCCTCAGTAAAGTAAGCCACATGGCCACCCAAGGAATGCTACCAGTTGGAGAACTCTGCTGAACCAGAGATTGAATCGTTTCTAGTTTGAACCAGAGAGCGCGCGTGCGCCGTGTGGAGCAGGAAATCAACATTCAATAATGGAGTGTGAAAGCAGCTTGATTGTAGAGAAGGGTTCTCAAAGAGACCGACAGCACTGAGAGCTTCAACCAGGCCTTCACCTGAGAAATTCAACTGCAGACTGATATATGAAGCCACTCCACACCCTGATGGGAGCTCTGAAGAGCTTTGACTCCACATACTTCAGAACTGTACATATGTAAACAGGGACACATTCCTGTTACTCACGATCCCAAGGACCTTTGCCTGAGCCTTTTCCTCATTACACAGGGCCAAAGGTTCTAATCCACACCCGGTGGAATGCTTCAGCATTACTGATAGTAGTATTTTTGCCCCAGTTTTCTGTTTAAACACAACCAAAGCAGCTTACATAAAAGAAGCAAATAAAATACAAAAGCCAAAATATTAAAGACCATACAGTAACATTAAAACAAGAATGGCAGCATTAGAGCATAAAAGACGAGAGCAATACCACCAAAAAAAAAAAAAATCCCACTCAAGAAGAAATCCAGAGTTTTTGAGATTTAAAAACAGATCTACAATTAACAGCAAGCCAATGAGTAGCAGCAAGAATATTGTTGCTTCTTATTGTAAATCTCCTCAAATTCCTCAGATCTTGAAATGGCTAAGGAAAATAGGGGGAATTGGTTTATGAATGTAATTAACATATTTTTCAAGGAGTTGACGATCACAAACAAATTCTTTTATAGAGAAATGGTCTCCATTTATAACTTTATGGCATGAGAAATATAATGGTATTAGTCAATATGTTTTCTATGATTTCAGGAACTTGAAATGTTGGAAACAAAAGATTAAATTTGTGTGCGTGTGGATGGATGGATGGATGGATGGACAGACGGATGGACGGACGGACAGACAGACAGACAGACAGATTTCCAATTTTAAAAGAGCTATCTTACCTGGCAACCTTGTGCTACATAACTATATTACATGTGCCAACTTTCTTTTAAATAACAAAGTAAAAACAGCAGGCCATCAAAGAAATGTATAAAAGCAACCAATTGCACATTAAAGGCCAATTGAAATGTAAACGTTTTCACCCACTGTTGGGTAATGGAAAAAGAGGAAATTCAGCAGCTCAATACTAGGAGGACATACTAGGAGGACAAGTTTTGGTGCCACCACCGAGAAGGCTCTGTCATCTGCACCCACCTGTCTCTGCTGATCTTAAAAGTCAAGCAGATACATACGGGACCAGGTGGTTTCTGAGGTACTCTAATCCTTGCCCTGCCCCATTTTACAAGTTGAGACAGTGTGTTTGTTTTGAGTTCCAAATATGCTAGAAAAACACAAGATTGCTCTGCCATCTGTTATTAACAGTTCAAAATTAGCCTCACTAGAGGGTGAAATGGCAGACTGGGCAACACATCCTGCTAGGGTGGCCGGCCACTCATGCGAATTGCCAAAAAAGAGGACAGCAGTTTACCTAACATTTGCATATGCTAATTTATATGTATAGATGCATATTTAAAATTAAATTTTATATTTGAAATAGAAATGCTGCCTGTACATCTCACCACAGTGCAGACAACGGTGACCAGGTGATCCCATTCAGTCTGCTGTCCAGGTGAGAAGTGGTGATGGGCAACAGTTTTATGGTTCTTTATCTTTAAACCAGATAGGAACAGGATATCTCTTCAAATGTTATTTTTATTTTTATTTTATTTATTACAGTTACATCCCACCTTTTTTCCATTGTGGAACTCAAGGTGGCTACATGTGGTTCCCAGATTGTCTCCCCTCCAGGTCCTGACCAGACCCAGACCTGCTTAGCTTCAGCAAGGTGGCTGCCTCCTATGCCTTCAGACTTAAAACAGAGGACCGTCCTCTGAAAAAGAGCACACATGGCCACGTATGGCTGCTTTACGTGATTTGCATGCATGTTTAGTAGAGACAAAATCCATTTCCTGCTGAGGTTTAACTCCTACAGTGCAACCCTATACATGTTTACTCAGAATTAGCTCCCACTGAGGTCAATGAGACTTACTCCCAAGTAAGTGGGAATAGGATTGTGGCCTAGAGAGACTTTGAGGAAGAACGCTAAAGAATGATGAATCTAGCAGCTCAGCCTCATCCTAACAAAATCTTACAATCCCCAAAAGGGAAAGAAAAAAATAGGGATCCATGATAGGTACCAGAAAAATTAGGATCATCCCTGACAAATAGGGACAGTTGAAACGTTCAACAACCCTTTTTCCAAGATGGTTTTGCATTCGAATTCAAAGCGCCAGTTGTTTTTTTTAACACTAAAAGCAGCTTTACCCGTTTAGCAAACATATATCAGACTACAACTGGATTTTTCCCGATGCAGTTCAAAACACGCTGGGCTTTTTACAGTGCAGTCCTATGCATGTTTACTCAGGTGTCAGTCCCACCCGATTCAGTGATGCTTACTCCCAAGTAAGTGTGCATAAAATTACAACCCTCTCCCACGGAGGTGTGACTATCATCATCAACACTATGATCATTTCAGCACCAACTCAAACCCTTTCGGGTTTGCCCAGGCGTTTCCATTTTAATTGAGAGCCAGTGTAGTGTAGTGGTGAGAGTGACGGACTGGGAGCCGGGAGATCCGGGTTCTAGTCCCCACTTGGCCATGGAAGCTCACTGGGTGACTTTGGGCCAGTCACAGACTCTCAGCCCAACCTACCTCACAGGGTTGTTGTTGTGAGGATACAACGGTGAGGAGGAGGATAATGTAAGCCGCCTTGAGTTCCTTGCGAGAGGGAGAAAGGCGGGGTATAAATGCAATAAATAAATAATAAATAAATAAATAAATTTGAATTGGCTGATGCGATGTCTCTGTTCTGCTGCATTTGCTGCCTGGTTTTTTGCTTGATTAAGGTTCAATTGTTCTGTGTTTTTAATTGTATTTTGTGCAATTTTAATTATACTCACGTACACTGCGTTTACCTAGGGAGGTGGTGGGCTCTCCCACGCTGGAGGCATTCAAAACAAGGCTGGACAGCCACCTGTCAGGGATGCTCTGACTTGGACTCCTGCACTGAGCAGGGGGTTGGACTCGATGGCCTTGTAGGCCCCTTCCAACCCTACTCTTCTATGATTCGACATGCCTCAACATCTACAGGGATGAAGGGCAGCTTTAAAATGTTTGACTCAGTAATGAAATACCTATGCAGCACTTTCTACAGCAAATCTGCTTTAGTTCTCAGTTAATAGCCACCGTTGGTTTTCTGTACCAGCCTGGTCCAGTTTTCATTCCAAACCGGAAAAGTTGTGACAAAAATTTCCTTTAAACCTTGAAAAGGTGCTGACTCTTTACCAGAAGAAGCTATTCATTAACACAGACGTTTGCGTTGTTCTTACCGCTATCTGTATGGTCTCTCCCACTAGCTAGAGGAGTGCCACAAAGGCAGGCACAATGATCAGTGATTGGGATTCTCATGGCTGTGCCTTAATGACTGATCCTAAACATATTTGGCATGATCAGACAATGTTAGTGTCTCGGCTTGGGGCAGACAGCCATTTTGAATATTCAAGCCGTGACCACAGCTTGTCATGTCGTCTGAACCCGGCAGGGGTGGGGGGCATGTTGTACGATGGATAAACAACCTTTAACTGCCTTAAACAACCCTCGCATAACCATGGGTTGTTTGGCGGTTATGCGAGGGTTGTTTAGCCTTCACACAACCCATTCCCATTGGGTTCGAATGACACAACCAGCTGCAGTTGTGGCTTGAATATTCAAAACCCACTCCATATGTGCTGGCACACACTGCGACCTACTGTGGCTTAATGCCCTGGTGAGCCCTGGTGATCATCCAAACTAGGTCTTACACTCAAGTGGTAGCAGTTTGCACCATGGCTGTGTCTATGGGCTGGTTCACACATAATGCTAATCCATGGTTTGTTTAGCCTATGGTTTGTTCCCTCCTCAGGCTTTGCGTGGCAGACAATCGAACAAATCGTGGTTTGTTTTCTCAATCCCTGGGTTGTTTATTTCCTTCCTCTGTCACCCATACTCTCCCTGTATCCCAAACACCTCTGCAGCACTGTAGTACGTACATGTAAAGCAGCTGGTTTTTGTTTTTGTTTTTACTCTCTTGCCTGCTGCCTCTGTGGCCAGGCAAAACCACCCATGAATAACCCATGCTTCTGGGTTCACGTGTAATGACAACTCATGATTTAAGCAATCCAGAGTTCACAACCCAACAACAAATCATGGGTTCTTTTTCTGGGCTTGTTGTTTATGCGCTCAGTCGCTTCTGACTCTTCGTGACTTCATGGACGAGCCCACGCCAGAGCTTCCTGTCGGCCGTCGCCACCCCCAGCTCCCCCAAGGTTGAGTCCATCACCTCCAGAATATCGTCCATCCATCTTGCCCTTGGTCGGCCCCTCTTCCTTTGGCCTTCCACTTCCCTAGCATCAGCATCTTCTCCAGGGTGTCCTGTCTTCTCATTATGTGGCCAAAGTACTTCAGTTTTGCCTTTAATATCATTCTCTCAAGTGAGCAATCTGGCTTTATTTCCTGGAGTATGGACTGGTTTGATCTTCCAAGGCATCTCAGAATTTTCCTCCAGCACCACAGTTCAAAAGCATCTATCTTCCTTCGCTCAGCCTTCCTTATGGTCCAGCTCTCGCAGCCATAGGTTACTACGGGGAATACCATTGCTTTCACTATGCGGACCTTTGTTGTCAGTGCGATGTCTCTGCTCTTAACTATTTTATCAAGATTTGTCATTGCTGTCCTCCCGAGAAGTAAACATCTTAACAATCCAAAATTCAACAAGTCATACCATGGGTTAGTGTCATATGCAAACCAAGCCTATATGCCACAGTTCCACAAGAGCATAGGAAAGGCAGAGATTGCAAGAGTAGCCACTGCTCAGTTCACCTTCTGAAGAATCTCCACACTGTTATTATTTATTATTAACTTACAAGAGCAAGTTTCTAGCCCTGGTGATTGTGGAGAAAAGTTTGCTTTTAAAGTGTGTCTTCAGTGAAAGAATCCAGAGGAGTTGTCACATGGGATTCCCAGGGCTCAAGTGAAACTAAATAACTTCTTGTCCCTCCCATGATATACTGCAGAAGCAGAACAAAACTATGCACAGAGAAGGGGCATCATGCACATTTGCCCAATCTGCATAATTTATACAGGTTGCAGAATTCAGCTTTAGTAATTGGCAGCAGATAAATATGTATATAATTTGCTGGGGTGGGGGGAGCGAGTGCAGACACAACTTAACCCCAGGCACAAGGTTTTGAGTGGTAGCTTGCAAGGTTACGCAGACCATATCCTTCAATATGTCTCAGATTCTAGTAGGGACATGCTTGTTAACACCTCAGTTTTCATATGAACCTGTTAACTGCTGTTATTTTGTTTTTATTATTATCTGTAGCTTGATTTAAATTGTAATCTGATTTTACTCTAAGAACATAGGAAGGTGCTCAGGATTGTCTGAGGCAGGCAACGTGGTGCCTGTGCCCCAGACACCTTCCTTGGTGCCCACTGAGACACCCCTACTCCTCCCAATTTTTAATTTTAAAACTATTTTTTCAATTTTCTTATTAGCAGCTGGGATTGCTTCAGAGAGAAGTGGGAGCCTCAAGCCGCCGCCATCTTAATTTCCCATGAATGCCTCTGGGCAGGTTACTGTCCTTTGTGATTAGCCACGCCACCCATGGCAGCCATTTTATGGTTGTGCCCATGACAGTTTCTCAAATTTCTAATGTGCCCACAGGACCAAAATATTGGCTACCCCTCATCTAGTCAGACTTACCTGGAGGTGGCGAGGATTGAACCTGGAACCTTCTGCATCCAAAGCAGGTGCTCTTCCACTGGGCCACAATCCCTCCCCAGAACATAGTTCCATCTAGTTCCATGTTATCCTCACTGAGTGGCAACCACTCTCCAAGGTTTCAAACAGTCATCTTTCCTAGACCTATCAGGAGATGGCAGGGACTGAATCTGGGACTTTATGTTTGCCAAGCATCTGCTGTATCATTAAGCTGCATTCCCTCCAGAGCAGGTCTCACCACAGGTGGTTACAATATGCCTGTCTGCAGTGGTTGATAGAGATGTGCTGAACCCAAGAGGGTTTTGCCATATATACACCCTCCCCTCCGCGCCATCATAACAATGTGCATTTTGTCATCGTGCAATTAAATGAATGATGGTGGTGGTGGAGGCAATTAAATATTCTTTATTTCAAAGAATCTTCTTTGAAAGATTCTTAGGGCACAGTCCTATCGATTGAACCCTGGGAGATCGGAAGCCCCTGAACCTGGAGGCGTCCAATCATCCAACGCAGGCCGGGGAAAAGCAGTGGAGGTGATCTTTGCAGATTTCGCCAGACAGGCTTTTTAGCCTGCCTAGCGAGGGCACTTCAGAGGCGGAGGGAAGAAGGCTGGAGGAGGCTCGGGATAATTTATTTATTTATATATATATATACACACACACACACACACACACACACACACCTCTTCCAACAGCTGAAGCTCTTTGAGCAGTTCACAAATAGAAAATCTCATTCTGGCCACTCCAGTCTCCTCCCCTCTCCCTCCCCCCCGGAATATCCCCTTTTCCCCCTCTCCGAGGTTGAGTTTCTGACATCGGAGAGGCAGCTGGTGCAGTTCTGTCCTCGCCAGCTGCGAGGGGTCGGGGAAGGGTGTCGGCAATGACCTCAGTGGGGGGGAATCTGACCTTTCCTATGGTCCCTGGGATGCTTGTCGAGGGATCATAGGATTGCTGTCTTGACAATGTCCTCATACGGTGCTTTACAAATATTTCACACACACACCAATAACATATCCTATCAACTCCACTAATTTATACGTTAACAACAATAAAAATTTGAAACACAGCATAGTAAAATAAACCACAAACAGACAGTAACAATTTTTAAAAATCTGTATGTAAGATTCTCTTGAAGACTGGCAATGCTGGGGCCATACATATTTCTTTAGGAAGGGAGAGGTGCAAGGCTAACACCAAGAAGGCCCTGTCCTTAGTACACCCTCCCTCAACCTAACAGGTCTTGCTGGTAGACCAGAGTGTGGGCCCCCTGACACAAATTGTAAAGTTCAGGCAAGCTCATACAGGTGCAGGAGGTCCTTTCTGCTAAACTTGTCCCAAACCTGGCAAGGTTTTGAAGGCCAAGACCAGCACTTTAACCTGGGACTTGAAATATCATATATAACCTTTATAGTGGCCGGATGCAGGTGGACAAGGCTCCTGCACCTTTAACAGGTGTGTAGAAAAGGAAACATCAGCAGCTGTGGCTTGCATGTCGAGCTACACCCGCTGAAATCCCCTCTTCTACGCAACTATTAAAGGTGCAGGAACTCCGTCGTCTGTTGCATCTGGCCACCCTACCTCAAGCCTACGAGACACAAAACACTGAAAAGAAACAATCAAGAAGGAGGATTCCCACGGCCCCAGAATTCCTCGATGTTGCTGTTTAATACAGCTGAGTTCACACATGCATGTTGAAGCACACAGTGGCTTCAATCTCAAGGGCAGCTTGCTGTACGAGGAGACCCTGCCACACATCAGACATCGCAAGCAAAACTGTCATATTCTCAGATCTCCCCCTCAAAACAATACTTTTCTGTAGCAACAGCTCAGACATTCACCTGGAGGCCATTGCAGAGTGCTGACACATCGTTGGATGGCCAGAGTCGCAGTAGCATTCAACACACAGTCTGTCTCACTGTCTCATGGGTTAAAATATTTCCTCCAGTTCCAGACACTAGGCTTGCCTCCACAATGGGCAGCCACCCAGGAAACCACTCACATCACAGCACAACCACCTTTTTTTTCTTTCTTTTTTTAAGGTGCAAAAAGCAAAACACATCGGGGGGGGGGGGCGGGGAAGGAGCAGAAGCAGAGAGGCACAAAGGTACCAAAGAGCTGCGTTAGAAGACAGAAGGAGAATTGCACAGCCATACCCATGTCGACACTTCCACAGCTACCAACAAGCACCTTTTCCCCAGCATTCAAAGGGAGGGATGGATCTTCAGGACCGGCCCGAGCAAGGAGATGTAACTTGTGGGATGCAGCTATAAAGAGAGGAGGGGGAAAATATTTGTGCCCCTCTCCCCAGGCTTTTAAGAAAAAGAGAACAAAAAATAAAACACAATCTGTCTCTCTCTGGTTGCGGTCCAGGTTCTCCCTTTCCTTAGCCACTCCTTTCTTTCAGCTCTCATGTTCCGTTTCTGGACATTGTGGGGCATATACCTATAGCTTCACAACCTCCAACTGGATTTGCTTGCCAGCTTAATCCTCAATTAGCTTAGCTCCATCCTTTGTAGACCTGGCAAATGAAGAAAGTGTGTGTGTGTGGGGGGGGGGGGAATAAGGCTTGGTTGCCTTAGCCAAGCTGTCTTGGAGGTCTCTCCGAAGACGAGAAAGTATCTTCAAGCGGTTTTCGAACACTTGCATTTGAGAAAGGTGAGTGTTTGAGGAGCATTCCTTACATATAGGGATGTTGGGGAAATCCACAACGGAACCAGATGAGTTCAGGTTTTTATGAATCTGACCGTGGATTCTGCAGCAGATTTGCTTTTCTCCAGCAGATTCTGCAGGCTTGCAGACAGTTTTTCTAACTTTCAGGAATTTTTCTCAAATTACGTACAAGAAAGTGCACAAAATAAAAAACTGTCCAAAAATGTGTATTTCCCCCATAGGCCAAAGCATGAAAATGTGCTGGGGGGGTGTGTGCAAATTTGCAAGCGCAAATTTGTCGCCAGTGCAAATTTGCGCAAATTCGGAAACTCAAAAAACCCCTGATTCCATGGATGAGCAGATGATGGAACAAAAGGTGCCTGACAATCTGCAAAATGCAGATGGAATGGATTTTATACAATCCACACATCCCTACTTATATATAGGAAGAAATAACACAGAACGGAAGGAAAGAAGAAAAAGGGAAATGGAAGAAAATGTGTCCGTTCCCAGTAGGCCTGAATGACTCTAAAAGCCTGCCAGGCTGGAGAAGTTTCCTCACGCTGTGGTGCCAGACGAAAAGGAACTGAGCGGGATTAGCAGGAGACACGCCTGAGCAGGTCCATCGACTCAGTACACTAGTCGGTACACCGACTTTGGCTCCCTCCCAAAATCTACTCAGCTCTAGAAGGTTCCGAATGCTGCTCTGCCCAGGTGTAGAACCCATATGTGTGACTAGGCCACAAAGACTTTAGTTAGCCAGGAGTGGTGTAGCGGAGACCGGGCTCCCAAGGAGGAAATGGATTTTTCTGGCAACAATATATTATTCCCCCTTGTAATGCAACGTATTTTGGGGTGGCTTCATCTTGAATGGGCCATTATGACCCATGAGCTTTTATAAAAGGCCTGCTCCTGGTGGTGATGAAAGCTGCTAGAACTGTTCTGTTGATATGGATCCACAGAGCTGCCTGAACTTTTGGGCTCTCCCTGTGGGCGTGGCTATGGGGATTGTCATGAGGATCGCCTTCACTGGTTCTCCTCATGACAGCCAGTGTGGGGTAGTGGCGAGAGTGTTGGACTGGGAGCCGGGACGTCCAGGTTCTAGTCCCCACTCAGGTGTTGAACTGGGACCTGGGAGTTCCAGGTTCTAGTCCCCACTCTGTCAGGAGATCTGGGTTCTAGTTCTCAGTCAGGAGATCCCCACTCAGGCTGAAAGTGGCACCCCACCATTACTCTAAACACGTGTGTGTGTGTGTGTGTGTGTGTGTGTAAGATAGAAAGACTAACAACAGGGTATTAAATATATATTTATAGCCAGTGTGGCGTAGTGGCTAGAGTGCTGGACTGGGAGCCAGGAGATCCGGGTTCTAGTCCCCACTCGCCCATGAAGCTCACTGGGTGGCTTGGGCCTGTCACAGACTCTCAGCCCAGCCTTCCTCAGAGGGTTGTTGTTGTGAGGATAAAATGGAGAAGAGGATAATTTATGCCATCTGGAGTTCCTTGCAAGACGAAAAAAGGTGGGCTATAAATGCAGTTAAAAAATTTTTTTACCACTGCTCCACTGTTAGGGTGCAACCCTATGGGGATGGCCGTCGGCCTCTGAACTTGGAGGCTTACAGCCATCCAATGCAGAATGGGATCCAAACTGGAGGCGATCTTTGCTCATCCTACTCTGCATTTCAGCTAGATGGGCTTTTTCACCCAACTAACCAAGGCGTCAGAGAGGGGGAGTGAAGGAGGCTGGGGAGGCCAGATGATTCCTCATACACCAACCTCCCCAGTCCCCTCCCCTCCCACAGCGACGCTCCCTTCCCTTTGCCTCCAAGGTTGCTTCTGCAAGCTCGGAGAGGCAGCCGGCATGCCAGCTGAAAAGCGGGAGTGGGAGGGAAGTTCGGACTCCTGTCTCCAAGTTCGGACTTCAGAGTGCCGATTCCAGCCTCAGGTCCAGGGATCTGAACTATCCTTTGGCCTTGCAGAGGCTGTCTAGGGGCCTAGGATTGCCCTCCCTGTCAGAGTGCAATCCAACACCCCAATGATGAGATCCAGGCAGCGGGGGTGGGGGGGGAGAAGGGAGGTGTTTACAACCTCCTGTTCCTTGGATTATGTTATATACTGCTACATGGATCTTTCCCCTTTCCCCGAGGTCACAGTTGCCACTATGGGGCTTTCCGCGGCATCTGCAAGTGGGGTGTGTGTGTGGAGGAATTCACCCTTGGATTTCCACCCCCCTCTCCCAAGTCCTAGATGTATCTATGGTCTCAGGGTGGGAGTCTGTTCCATCAACTGAGGAGGCCTAGGGCTGCTGTGTTAGTTTATTTATTTATTTATTTATTGCATTTATACCCCGCCTTTCTCCCTCTCGCAAGGAACTCAAGGCGGCTTACATTATCCTCCTCCTCACCGTTGTATCCTCACAACAACAACCCTGTGAGGTAGGTTGGGCTGAGAGTCTGTGACTGGCCCAAAGTCACCCAGTGAGCTTCCATGGCCAAGTGGGGACTAGAACCTGGATCTCCCGGCTCCCAGTCCGTCACTCTCACCACTACACTACACTGGCTCTCAAGTTCCTTCCCTCTCCTCTTCCATCATTGTGGCATTTTGAGGAGGAAAGATCCACCGGCAGACATTTTGTCTGCCTTGGGACTCTTTTTTTTTTTTTGTATTGCCTCCACATTAATTAATCCAGTGTGATTTACTGATCATTTCTAGGATTTCCAACCTGTTTGTAAGCTTACGAACAGCAGTAAAAACGACTACTCGCTAATAATGTAAAAAGAAGACACAGGTGGCCATCACTATATCTTTGGGTAGCAAATTCCATAGTTTAACTATGTGCTGTCTGAAGGAGGACTTCCTTTTACCTGTCCTGAATCTCCCACCAATCAGGTTTATGGGGTGAGCCTGAGTGCTTATTAGTAGAGAGAAAAGCCCCCCATTTTCTTCACACCATGCATAATTTTGTACACCTCTATCATGTCTCCCCATACTGGCCTTGTTCCTTAGCTTAAAAGCCCCAAATGTTGTGACCTTTCCTCATGGGGGAGTTGCTCCAGTCATTTTCTGCACCTTTTCCAGCTCTACAATATCTTTTTTGAGGTGTGGTGACCAGAATTGTATAAAGTATTCCAAGTGTGGTTGCACTATACATTTGAATAAAAGCATTCATGATAGTGACAGTTTTATTTTCAATTCCCTTCCTAATGATCCCCAAAATGAATTTGCCTTTTTCACAGCAGCCCCACACTGGGCAGGGAATTGCCCTCTCACTCTTTGTAAAGCACTATGTACAGGGATGATGGTAATAAAATAAATGTATTATTGTTATTATTATGTTGTTGTTATTTTCATTATCGATAACAGCCTTCTCTAATGTGGTGCCCTCCAGATGTGTTGAACCAGATGTGGAGTCCAGAACATCAGTAGGGCACAACACTGAGAAAAGTTGACTGATAACAAGAACAAAAAAATAATAATGGGAAAATGATACCAGCAACTGGTATCGAGTGCCATCCTGCCTCTAAACATGTTGGTTCCACTTTGCCTTCATGAGAGATAACCAGTGATAGACCTAACGGCTGAGCTCAATCAGCCCCTCTCTGGCTGCTATCCATTTTTTTTAAATAAAGCAGATCCGATCATGAATCTCCTGCCATCATGTCTAACTGCATCCTTATTCCCCAAATGTGAGTATATCTGTTGTACTAGAAATGGGTGGTATACTGGCCAGGCGTGCCAACTGGTCAGAAAAAAACTGACCCGGACTGCTCTTGCACCTTTAACTCAGGGCTGAGAAGAAGGGAGTTCTGGTTATACTACTGTAACCATTTCCAGAGGGGTAGCCGTGTCAGTCTGTAGAAGCAAAAAAAAAAACCACCAGTCTTTGGACACATTTATTTATCCTGGCATAAGCTTTAATGGACATTGTCAACTTCATCAGATCTACTGGTAGATCTCGGAGTGATTTACAGTTGGGGATGTACGGACTGTTTAAAACCCGCTCCGTCTGTGTCTCATGGATGGTCAGGCACCTTTTGTTCCATCATCCATTCACAGAGGGATTCGAATTGTTTTCATTGTGAGGAAAAATACACAAATAGTTCCGTAAGAGGGTTCGCAACGATTTTTCTTCATACGTAACATTTAGCGTATTTTCCCCCACTCCATTCAACCTTTCCCCACATATATTTACCAGTCTCAGCAGCACTTGAGTATTTTCCTACAAATAAATATGCATACATTGGGGGAAAGTTAAAAAAAAAAAAATCAGCAGTCCACAGAAGATTCTGCAGGTCGGATACTTAGAAATCTGAGCTCATTTTAGTCCGTCTTGAATTTCTCCAGCATCCCTATTTACAGTAGATCAACAAGGATTTTTCACTCTCAACTGTTTAACAACAGCAGCAATGAATGACCCCCCCCCTGCACCCCATTATACTGCTGAAATGAACGCTTGGGGTAACCAGGAGTAGGCTTTTGCATGGAAGGGTTATGAGCTCCATTCAGCTCTAGAACTCAGAAACTCCTGAGCTTGAGGTATATGACTTTTGCACCAAGCTCCTGTTGGTCAATCACAGGATTCTAGTAAAAAAACAAAGTAGAATCTTGCAAGTCTGAAGTCTGCTCACTCCAGCAGCCATTTGCTAGGCACCCATCAGTGAGTGAGTGATGCTTTTAGTTTTCATGGTAACAAGAGCGTGAATTTAACAGCCCTTCTGTCTGTTAATTGCTGCAGATGGAAGGGCTGTGAAAGGCTCAGCACATGAGACCAGTTCCAAGAGTTAGCAAGCCAGTGATGGCTAAATCCGAACACTGGGGTGAGTCCCCCCCCCCCGCTGCCCCCCCCCCGCCCTGTTCTTTTCTGGCCAGGCTTGTGTGCCTTTTTTCTTTTTACAGAGTGTGACAAGCAGAAATTTGGCAGGTAAAGTTTTTTCCCAGGATACAGATGCAGTGATGGGAAAGCTTCAGCTGCTGAATTCCTGAGCTTGTCACAAAGCTGATTTGAAGGGCAGCAGCCCTGCCAGAAAGAAACAAGTTGATGGCTCCAGGTGAAAGCAAGGGGTGGACAGTTTCACTATTTGGCAACTTGGGTTTCATTTACCCCTATAACTAACCTGTGAAGTAGATTTAGGCTACTTGGGTGACTTTTAACATGATCTGTACAACAAAATGAAAGTTTTCAGCTCAGGTGTCCAGGGATGCCTCCAAGACTCTGATTTCCACACTCGGAAATGCAAGACTTGTGGGTATCATAAAATGCTCAACTCAAATACGAGGCAAACATTATGACCTATGAATTATTTTCCCACTTGGATTATAATGTGTGCCAGTTCTAATCCTTCCAGCTAGCTTATAACTGCTCACCTACCCATGATCCTCCCAACTCCCTCCACCACCACCATCACCAATCTGGCTGCTATTGCTGCTTCAGTGCCTGGCATGCTGCTACAACAATGCACCAAGCACAAGAAGACTTGGGAAATGTACTTTTCCCAAGGGCTAATGGCACTGCCTGAGTAGCAGCAGCAACCAGGTAAGTGGAGGGGGGTGGAGTTTGAAGGATCATAGGTAGGAGAGGTGAAGTCTGGCCCAATGAGAGAAAAGCACTAGGATCCAATCACATCCAGAGGTAGAGGTGCAACAGTGCTCAAATCAATTCGGATTGGCTTGTAGTGAGGCATGCTATTCCCTGACTTTTTGGAGCGGTGGTAGTAATAGCTCAGCACAATTCAAGCCCATCTGATTGGAGGCTAAGGAAGCTTGCCTAACACTAGCCAAAATCCAACATGTTTTCAAGGCATCACATCGGCCATTGATATCGAGTGATCGCAGCATGGGAGGACAGTCAAGTGGTGCATGGATGGCAAAGTTAAACTATGGAATTCGCTACTGCAAGCTGTAGTGACGGCCACCAACTTGGATGGCTTTAAAAGGGGGTTAGACAAATTCCTGGAAGAGAAGGCAATCAATGGCTACTACTCCGGATGGCTCTATGCTACCTCCAGTATCAGAGGCAGCACGCCTATATACACCAGTTGCTGGGAACATGGGTTTCATTCATGTCCTGTTTGTGGGTTTCCTGTGGGCAGCTGGGTGGCCACTATGTGAGCAGAATGCTGGACTAAATGGTCCCTTGGTCTGATCCAGCAGGGCTGTTACGTTCTTAAATTTCTCCCCATCCATCAGTATTTTTTAAACTGATTTTACACATCCCAAACTGGCCCCCAAACACATCTCTCAGCCTCAGTTTCACAACACGGCACAGGAACTCGTGCAATCTAAGTTGCAGCTCAGTGGCAGGCCATGTGCTGCAGGTATCACGTTCAGTCTCTGGCATCTCTAGTTAAAAGAATCTCAGGTAGCAGGGCTAAGGGAAGAATCCAGCCTCAGATCTTGGAAAGCTGCTACCATTCAGAGTCAACAGCACCGGGAAAGATGGGATTAATGGTTTGACTCCATATAAGGCAGCTTTCTGTTTTTATTAACAGTGGGAACGTCAAGCGCAAATTGCAGGACCAAGGTCATTGGTGCCAGTCATAAAGTAAGAGGACCAAAAGAGCAAGATTTGTAAGACCAAAATTTTAAACTGAGCTGTTATGCTGCAGGTACACATTTTGAAATCACTGTTTCTGCTTTGTCCGAGATGCAATATCATGCCCTCTGAAATTAAAGCAGAGTTCACTGAAAGTAGGCACACAAACGAGCAAAGGTTACTCCTAAGCAAGTCTAACTGAAAGCAATGGAATCTAGAGCGGAGCTGCATGATCAACAGAATCACAGAATGCTGTTCTTGCTAAATGTAGAAAGGTTCTAGCCTGCACTTCTTCACAGCTCATTTTCTATGTGCAGGGAGGGTTGTTGTTGTTGTTGTAAGGAAAGGGTAGAAGTCAAACATGTGAGCTGCCTCTCCCCACCCTCAGTCTGCAGCTTTTACTGGATGTACCACTGCACCTCATGACTCTGATCATATAGCTGCACTCTTAACTTCATTCAAACATACCTTTCGCCATGCCTGCGGTTGCTCCCACTCCCGTAAAGGCTTCCGCCTATATGCTACTTAACACTCAAATGATGGATAGACCCTTGGGGTGGAGGGCTGGAAGGGCGATTCACTTGCATGTTGTGACAAGCCATGTAGGTAGATGCCTTTCCCTGTACCTGGCTTGAAAAGGGAGCAAAGGGGGAGGCACGGGCAGCCAAAAGCACATGGTAAAGCGGGACATAAGTGTCTTAATACTAACACATTTATAAGGCATAAACTTTTGTGGACTAGGCTCCACTTCATCGGATGCACGAACTGTTATCCTCAGTTCACAGGCCACAGACTGTAAAATTGTCACAGACTATACTTTTTGCATTTCTTTGCTATTTTAACCGTCCTGCTTAAAAATACATTTTCCTATTCAGGAGGAATGCAGCTTTTCAGCCTGAGGGCCGAATAGTTTTGGAAAAGCTCTCAGGGGACACAGTCCTGTGGAGGATGGAGCTAGAGGCAAAGGGGCTGGGCCAAAGGCAGATGGAGTGGGGCCAAAACACCAGAACGTTGCAGCTTGAAGCTCTTCCTGCAAGTCACTAAGCCTTCAGAGGGGCATTCCAGCCTTTCAGAATGGGGGGAAAACTGTACAAAACCTGGGAAACCACCAAGCGACTGACTGGTGGTTGCGGGGAAGGGGGCAAGGCCATCTGTGTAACCCTAGAGGGCCGGATTGGGACCCCAGGAAGGCCAGATTTTGCCCCCTGGCCTGAGGTTCTTACAGTCCTGCTATACAGTATACATCCTATATACCTGCCAACCGAAGATTACACTGCATCTGATGAAGTAGAATCTAGTCTACAAAATTTATGTCATAGTAAGTTTGAAAGAGAAGAACACAGGAAGTGGCTTTATACGGAGTCAAGCCATTGGTCCATCTAGTCCAGTATTGTCAACACTAGCAGAAGCTCTCCAGGATTTCAGGCAGGATTCTTTCCTCGCCCTACATGAAGAAGCTGGGGATTGAACCTGGGACCTGCGGCATGCAAAGTGTGTGCTCCATCACACTGAGCTATGGCCCCTCCCAATAAGAAGTCATAGGAATATAGGAACATAGGAAGCTGCCTTATACTCAGTCAGAACCTTGGTCCATTTAACCAGTATTGTTGACACTGGCTGGCAGCGGCTCTCCAGGGTTTCAGGCAGGAATTTTTCCCGCCCTACCTGGAGATGCTGGGGATCGAACCTGGCACCTGCGGCATGCAAAGCAGGTGCTCTACCACTGAGCCACAGCTCCACCTCAGGCCCGAGACAGCATCTGGGGGGCCATACAATAGTTCAGATTCCTGGATCTGGAGACACCACTCGGACCCAGAGGTCCGAGCTCCTCACCTCTTCCCTTTCCAACCGGTGCAGAGAGAACCCCACCAGCTGTTTCTCCAAGTTGCAAAGGCAACCTCGGAGAGGAGGGAAAAGGGTGGCTCTGTGGGCAGGGAGGGAAGAGGATTGGGGAGACCACCTTATGAAAAATCCCGTCTCCCCAGCCTCCTTCCCCCCCACTCCACAGAGCCCCAGCTAGATGGGCAGAAAAGTCAATCTAGCAAAAATGCAGAGCAGCAGGAGCACAGAGGTGAAGATCGCCTCCACTCTCCTCAAACTCTGCATAGGGTGTCATCAGCCTCCAAGTTCATAGGCTGATGGGCACCCAGTAGGATGGCGCCCTTAGTCTTCGAAATAGCTACAAGACACTCCGTTGTTTTTGCTGCCACAGACTAAGTTGGCCACCTCTCCAGAAACTAATGTTAATAGAAGACAGGTATGACTAATTTCTGCTGGATTGTTCCTAGAAATAATAAGGCAGTCAAAAACTGAGCTTAGTGTTGGTGTTCATGAAAGAAAATGTTTGGGCAAGAATGAAAAAGAAAGAGTTGCAAAATTGCTACATAGATGATTTACCTTTCTATTCAAAGAAAGAAAGGGGTTGTAGATAAAGAAAGGGTTGCAGAATTGGTGCTGCAGAAAAGGGGGTTGCAGAAAAAGAAAGCATTGCAGAAAAAGAAAGGGTCGCGGAATTGCTATATAGTTTCTGCTCAAACTTTCAAGGCAAGGAAACACTACTATGTATTTTTGTTTCAGCTTCAATATAGATAACATATTTATTGAAAATTTTTCTCCACCAGCAATGGTGAAATCATGCTGAAAAATTACAAAACATCATGGTAAGTTGCTTTATAAAAATAAACAGAAGGGTTACACCAACATGATTTGTTCCTGGTTCCCTCAAAGTGTCAGTTTCTCTCTCATCCTTACAGGAGGATGGTGGGAGTTCAGTCTCTCTTTGAAATAGATAGCATTAGAAAATTGCATTCCATCCAGAAAAATGGTTCTGCCATCCCAGAGTCAAGGGCCTTGAAGAGGATCTTCTCCCAGTCCCTCCCAAAATAAATATAGAAAATAGCCTCTAATGAAAAGGTTTGGTCAATTTTCAAGAAAAGAAGAAGAGGCCCTTTCCCTTTTCATGGAGCAAGTAATCAGTTTCTTTTAATAGTGTTCGAGCCTTTGGTGAGTTCAGCTACCGACAAGAAGTTATGATCTCGAGATGACGATCCGCTGATCAGTAACCAAAGACAACATGAGGAAGTTGTGTGCATCAGTTGCCAAATGCCAAGCATGATCAATCTTCATTAGCAGTGATCACAATTCCATGAGCAGCCAACAAGAGGAGGTCATCTTTGGCAACTGTGGTCAAACAGATGGTGTCTTTGGTGGGTGGCTCTGTTGTATAATTTGCGGCCGTTTCACTCTGGGTTTCCGTCTCTTTGGCCTGCTCTTCGATTTGATCTGTACCACAAAGAATGCCAGGACCACCATGGCACCAAGGAACGCAAAGACTGGTATTGTCCCTCCCACATCCTGGTTGTAGCGTCCAGGCATTATTCCTGTATGGGAAAGGGAGGAAAGGAATGTACACAAGCTGATTGCGCATGTTTAACCATCCACAAATAGATTCACAGCCAGCTATAGAAGCTGCCACACAGCTACTGATTTCAATTTGGGGACTTTTCTATGCAGTGTTCTTAAACTTGGTCCTCAAAAGCACAGAAAGCCTTGAGTGGCCTAGGCTTTCATTGTGAGGGTGCATCAGTTTGAAAACTAGTGTTAGAATATCAACCTGTGCACCGGAGAGCCCTGTGGTGCCTCAGGGAGAAGACAAGTAATGGCAGAAAAGCTTCCGTTTTTAACAGCTTGCCCACTGGCTACCAATTCTCTCCTAAATATGCAACTGCAGGGGCATGATGGGTATGCTCTAAGGTGCTCTCTCAGTTCATGTGGAGCCTTAATCACAGAATAGAAGGGTTGGAAGGGGCCTACAAGACCATCGAGTTCAACCCCCTGCTCAATGCAGGAATCCAAGTCAAAGCATCCCTGACAAGTAGCTGTCCAGCTTCATCTTGAATGCCACCAGTGTGGGAGAGCCCACTACATCCCTAGGTAATTCGTTCCATTGTCGTACTACTCTAACAGTCAGGAGTTTTTTCCTGATGTTCATCCGGAATTTGGCTTTCTGTAACTTGAGTCTATTATTCCGTGTCCTCCTGGCCTTCCTCTCTGGGATAATGGTCATGTCCAACATGCAAGCAGCTGGAATAAGCTGCCTTGAGTGCCATTTTTTGGTAGAAAGGCAGGGTACAAATAAAATAAATAAAATAAGCTGACTATGCATTTTAGAACATTTCCCGATGTCTTCTGCAACACAAAGGAGATCAATCACACACACACACACACACATACTCATACACGGGCTCCTCATCCAACTAGTCTGTGTAGAAAGGGGTTATGTAAAGCCAGGAAGTTTTAAAACCACTTATTTAGAAACTGGTATGGCTGGAATATTTCAGGCATTTGCAAATTTAGCCAGGTGTGTTAGTATTAATTATGTCAACAAAAGCATATGAAATAGGCCTAAATAAGCAACAATCCAGATGCCCAAAATGCCAGATCTAGATTATTCCAGAGGTCTGTATGCTTCTTCTACGCAGTTGTGTACACCTAAGTCTAATTAAGGGCAGAGTGCCAGTCTGCAGGGAACAGCAGTCCCAACTTTCTAGTACCTACCTCCTGGAATATCCCATGCTCCACTTTCTCCAGGTGACAAAGGCCTTACTTGGGGTCGACTTTGACGGAAACTTGGCAAAGCCACTTTATCCAGGTCGATGGATAGTAACTTCTGGTGTTTCCAAAGGTTGCTGGAAGAAAATAAGGCATTCAAAACGGTTTGTACATTAAGCTACTAGTAATCTGAACTGCTAGAAAATATAGTTTTTGTCACTGTGGGGGTGGGATTGGCCCATGAACCACCCAAAGTTTGCCACCCCTGAAATGAAGAGACACTGAATTCTCAGGACCCTTGAGGGTGTATGGAGGAGTTCCCACAGGACACAATTAAAATTATCTTGCAGCTTTTTGTTCTCTCTTTTAGCTAGGTAAATTCAACTAACTGCTGCTTTTCTATGAAATGGTCTGTAAATTCCCAATGTTTAATATAGTACAAAGGAAAGCCAAACACCAAATGGATAAACTCCGAAATTATACATTATTATTTGTTAGTGCTTTTTATCATTAACTACACCCTAATTCATTCATAAACATGCATAGTTGTTCAGTTGCAATACCATGTTACTCAAGTGACATACTGATCAAATTCAAAACTGAAAGCTTACTAAGCTATTTAGCAAACTCAAAAATCACAACCTGGGTGCCGTTTCATTCAGTGGCTGTGGCTTTGCCCAGGACAGATGAGGACATGCTGGCAGAGAGCGGGGCTTGGGGTCACGCAGGTGAGCCTCGAGCACTTTTGAGTATCGATGAAGATGGTTACCTGCAATTCCACAGTAAAAGGATTACACCACCAGGTACTTGCCTGCCTGTTGTTCATGCCCTTTTCAAAGCATGAACGGTAAAAGCTCTTGCCCCACCTGAATCTAGCCCCTTCCCACAAATTCAATGATAGGAGGCGGCACAGGAAAGATGCATGACCTGGTTGAAAGGACAGATGGGTATGCCTACATCTAATGACTCCCACCAAAGCAGTCAATTTGAAATGGGGGAGGGAGGAGATATTGGGATTATTCTGCTGCACCTATGTTCACCCTCATCCATCCCTCCTTCTCCCCACTCCCTTTTTATCCCATTACCAATCCAGCCTAGGAGACCAAGGCAGATAACATCAATAAAGGGGTTGTCCCTCCACCCCCCACCAAGCCAAATACCATCAGCTCATCACTGGCTGTACAAATCAAACCAAAATCACCTTCCATTCGCTCTGGAAGAGTGTAGCCCACGCCTGTTGGAGGCCGCTGTCTGTTTTCTGAATGACTGAGGCTGGGTGGCATCACTCCGTAAGATGTGTATTGAAGAAGAGAATCAAGCAGCCAAAAGCAATCTGGGATTTAAGAATGATTTTAAAAATTATTGGGTGCTTTGCTATTTCCCTCCAGTCAAACAAGTCAGTTCTGAATGTTAACTATGTTTCTTAAACCAGGTTTCTAAAAATACTTTGCTGCCATCTGCTTCCCCTGCTACACTGCACTGTTGCTGTCTCTAAGGCCCTCCACTGCTGAAGCTCAGGCCAAATGTTTCGCAAGGTTTAAGAGAGAGCAGAAGGATGACAAGCGCTGTGTGCTCATCCATCTTCTCCTGAGGAAATAGCCACGATGCACTTCAACAGCAGGAAGACCTTTGAAGGAGAGGCACTGGGTTGGTGGAGAGGATCCTGATCACTGGACTACTATGCAGACGCTGGCTTCAAAGGCATGACAAAGCCAAGGAACAGGAACTAGGCAAAGGTCTAACCAAATCTGACAGGCAAAGGATGGAAAGTTCCACCCCTTTTCCCCACCCCACTCCCTCATTTTTTCTCTCCCTGCCACCACACCCATTGAGACCACTGCCACTGTTAGCGGTGGGCAGGCCATCCAGCATCAGGGGGTGGTTTTTCTGCCTCTGCATAGGAATGAACTGCATCCATTCAGTTCAATAGGAGAAAGTAATGTGTGCCCAGGAGCACCACCGGGATGAGAAGCAAACCTGTCCCTGGTAATTCCAGAGCCTGAAGACAGAGGCGCGTGCTTTCCCTTTTCTTAGGCCGTTTGCTACTTTGTCCCACAGAACTCAATGGAAGCCATGGTGAGCCAAGCTAGCTATATTTCAACTCACACAAAGTGTTCCTCTGACTCAACTCAAACACTACGCCAAAACCATGGTTTGTAATAACCTTGGTATAGAATAGTATGAGCTTCCAAACATACAAGAATTTTCAACTGAATATGTGTAAAATAGTAACAATAAAAATTAATAATGAACAAATTGTGGTTTAGAGCTCATGTCTGCTTGTGCCTTTGATCTGCTCAGCAAACCATAGTTAGCACAAACCATGGTTTGCAAACCCACTCCAAACCATTTTTTTCCAATTCTGGTTTGCCAGCTGATCGCAAATGATGGTTTGTCAATTCAGACATTGCACTGCCATAACCACGATCTGATGCCAAGTCTGAATGGAACACAGTGTCCATCTCTTCTACCTTCACTAATTTAGCCCTATGAAAGGAGGAGCCTTCTCCATGCCCACCCAGTGAACTTAACATGTTTGGTCTCCCTACTGTAGTATGTCAATTCACATTAAAGCCAGCCTAAGCTAAGTTACAAAGAAAGCTTGTACTTAAAAGAGGATTGTTAACTTACAAGGCAGCAGAAGGCTGCCTAGAGAGGAATGATCCTTGTTTTCAGCCTTTAAATTGGGAAAGGGCATAGATGATCCTGATTACTGCGCTTGATAAGATAAGAACTGGGAAAACTGTTCTAAGAGCCAAGGTTTGCGGCCCTCCATCTCTCTGAAATCTGAGTTGGTAGCATAAGTTTGGTCTTCTCAAACCATTTAAACACAGTTCAAAGAAACTTTCTTACAATCCCCACCCGGCATGGCTGTTTGGTGGGAATGGGAGCTAATCTTCATAATCCCAATGTCACTGAAATGTTCACCTTTGATTTTTCGTACAGAGGTCAGACACATTTTTAGGATTTATAAATCACATAGGTGAGGAATTTTAAACACAGCTAAGCTCACTGATGTCACAGCAGGAGGCTCTGCTTCCAATTCATTACATGAAAGCCAGTCTGATTGCTTGACTGCTTTGAAGAACCTACACTGGATTAAACAGCATCCTCCGGAGGTAAAAGGCACCTTGCTACTCATACAATGGATGGGGCTGTGTCTACACAACTCTCTACTTATCTGTGTTATCAACCAATTAAAGAATTTGGATTCGTTGATTAAATTTAACTATTCTGCATACTGCCAAAACCTCAATGCAGGTGGCTTTTTTATTATGTATTTATTTAACAGACTCTCATAACATATTAACAAAGCAACAGAAGTCAACTTGATCCATTCTAACTATAAATAATCCATTGTACCATAGCGTACAAGTTTTACAATTTTAGAAGCAATTAAAATGGTGGTGCTGAATCTTACACTGTCATATTCCAATATAGTATAATAATACTCCTATTTTCAATAAACATATTGTATAATTGTTGATCCTCTCTAACCCTAACAAATTTCATTAATTTAACCATATGCACCATGTCCCAAATCTTGACTAACCATTCCATTATTGATGGAGTCTCTTCCTTCCCCATCCCCCACCCCCCAGTGTTAGCTAGCAATTGTTCTTGTCTCCTGGAGAAGGTGAACAACCCTTTCCAAATCCTCTGGTGGAATCAATAATCTAACACGACAAAACGGTACAATTAAGGGATCCGGAGGAAGCATGCAACCTGTCATTTCGCCTATGTGGCCCAAGAACAGATTTCAATAATCTATTATTTTAGGACATATCCCATAGATAGGAACAACATCTGCTCAGATGCAATTTTTACTATTATCAAATTGTAATAAGACCTTTCTGTGAAGCCTGTGGCAGTGCTGGCTCCTGGTTCTTGAGGGCTCTGGGCAAGACACTTTCAAGGGCCCCCCTCCCTCAGGGAGTCTCCGTTCTCGCTGACGTTGTCACTGGCTGCTCTTGCACCTCCTCCTCTTCCTCATCACAGCTACCCCTTGCTTGCTTGACAGGCAGGGAGCAAGGAGGCCATGGCGTCTCCTGCGCCCCCTCCTCAGCACCACCGTTGCCTAGGCCGGAGCGAGAGGCAGGCAAACAAACAGCTTGCAAAGGGGAAGAGGAGGAGCAGCTCTCATCAGTGGATCCTGTTGGGGTGTGTGGGCCCTGACCGTACCTACCTTTGACGCTGGCCCTGGGCTGTGGAACACCCCCCTGCTCCCAAATACACTACTGTAACTAAGCCGAAGCGTGTGTAATTAAAATAATCACAGCTTCTTACCCTGTTTCCCCCGCCTCCATTTCCCTTCCTCTGTTTCCCATGTTTCTATCCTTGGATTTTTGCGGGGAGGGACTTGGCAAGCCTCTTATTTTGTAAGTCACAGTGTACATAGATGGCATAACAATAACAAAAATGTTATCACTATTTGTTAGACACAAAGGCCAACTGTAATGTCTTTGTTTTCAGTTCCCTATTACAATCAGGCACAAGAATCAAAAGAGCCTCCAAATTTAGATGTGTGAACTTCAGCATCAGCACCACCTATTCAAATTAGCCCTCACCAATTATTCAATTAAAGCTTGTTGTTGCTGTTCAGTCATTAAGTCGTGTCCGACTCTCTGTGACCCCGTGGACCGTAGCACGCCAGGCCTTCCTGTCCTTCACTTTCTCCCGGAGTGTGCTCAAGTCCATCCATATTCATTGCATCGGTGATGCTATCTAGCCATCTCATCCTCTGCCGTCCCCTTCTCCTTTTGCCTTCAGTCTTTCCCAGCATCAGGGTCTTTTCCAGTGAGTAATTAAAGCTTATAGTCCATTAAACCCTATGAACTAAGGATGCAATCCTATGCAACTTTAGACAGAAAAAAGTCCTGCATCTCCCAGCACCCGCCAGCCAGCATGGACTTCCTGGACTTCTTTCTGTCTAAACATGCATAGGATTGCGCCCTAAATTAAAAAGCCAGTGTGGTGTAGTGGCTAGAGTGTTGGAATAGGACCAAGGAGAGAAGAGCGCAAATCCCCATTTCGCCTAAAAAGGTCACTAGGTGACCTTGGCCCAATCACTCTCTCAGCCTAACCTACCGACCTCTCAGGATTGGCACGACGGTCAACTGAACAGTTAAATAGTATTAACTGGCCACCCATTATTCGACTGCAGTCAAATATCCTTGGAGACATGATGCTTAAAGAACTGGCCTGCTGCCTACTTAGCACAATTGCCTTATAAAAACTGTGTTTGTGTTCAGTAGTTGCTAGCATTTTGCTTTTAGTTTTCATTTCTTCCTTTTTTAAAAAAAATGCAACTGTAGGCTGATCCTGGTGTTCCAGGATAAAAAAAACAAAAAGAAGAACCACTGAATGAATCATTCACAGTTACAGAAACTTGACCTAACATTAGGTTGGGCCCAAACTTAGTCATGGTTAGAGTACACTCTTTCAGATCAATGGAACACATTAGTCACGACTAACTGAACTTCCACGGATCTCAATGGGTCTACTTTAAGCATGTCTAGGTCTGGATTCAACCCATTGTTAAGAGCTCTGATGACTCATTAGATTGTTTTACATGGATGTCATTGTTTCACAATAGTTAATAAATGTGTTTAATAAGTGTAAGTATCAAACCTGTTGATGATCGGAGTATCTTTTTATGAAGTTAATGCTTTAGAAATACTTTAGCACTCTTCGGTCAAGTTGACTCAAACTTTTTTCCCTACACAAATACCAAATCCTATCTCACAGCGTTATTGTGAGGATGAAGGGGTGGGGGGACCATGTATACCAGAGGCTTCTGTCTAGCGGATGTCAACCCCGATAGGGTTGCACCTTAAAACTTTAAAATAGACTGCATTTCTGTAAATTCCAGATCCTACTGTGTATCCCTAATTATTTTCATTTATTTGTATCTATACAGAGACACACCCAAACATGTTTGCATACATACATTTTTTAAACCTGTGGTTGTGCATTAGCATTGTGGTGGCTAAAGTTAACTTACACAAGTCATGGGGTTTCGCTCAGCACTGTTTACACACCTTTTTGCCTGTGGCTATCATCCAAGCAATTTGAGTCACCGTACAAAACGATCCTGCCTCCACCTTCGGAAGGAACTTGGAAGAGGCCCAAAATGGGGACATTTTCTACTATCGCTGTCTCCTGCTTTAAAACCTCAAGACCTAGAAAAAAAGTCAGAGAGCACATCGATCAGTCAGCAGCATCCCAATAATCTCACATGACTTAAGTACTGGGGGACAAAAACCACTGGCTCTCAAACAGAATGTAAAATGCATTATATTTCTAAGGGGCAGGTTGTTGTTAACAAGATGGAAAAACCCATCTGCCTAACCCCATATACCTTTGCCTGTAGAATGCTGGGCATTTCCACTTTAAACCAGCGGTGGGCAGACGGTAGATCAGGATCTATCGGTAGGTCCCTGGGTGATTTGGTGTAGATTGGCAAGGATTCCTGCCTCCCATTTGTTCACCAATAACAACAACAAAATCACACACACACCCCTCCCTAAATTGTATGTTGAAATGAAGAAAGCCTGGGGCAACCAGGACTGGAAGGACTGTGAGCTCTGTTCAAAATAAAATCCTGGACTCAGAATTCTTTAATTTTAAGTGTATGTCTTTTGCACCAGGCTCTGGTTGGTGGATCTCAGAGCTCTAGGAGAAAACAAAGTAGATCTTGCAAACTGGAAGTCTGCTTACCCTGCTTTAAACAACAATTTATCATGCCTCCCAAAGAACAGAGGGATGTAATTATTAATAGGCCATTTGTTTCATTTGACTGTGAAGAATGTACGTGTAATGCAATGAGCTTATACTGAAAATGTAGATGTCTGTCAAATCAGTTTTTTTATGTGGTGGCTCCAAGTTTTAGGAACTCCTTGGGGAAAATTCCTTGAGTGGGTTCATCTCCTCCTCACCACTGTCCGTTCACTTGCCCTCTTTCTCTGAGCCCAATCCATCCAGCCACTAAGAGGACAAGATGAGCAAAGGCTGCCACTTCTTCTCCTTGCACCTGTCACTGCCCACTTATTGTGAGAAGTTGGGTAAAGAATGGCTACATTCACATGTCACTTTAAACCATCGTTTAGCATAACGTGAATGAGCCTGGCCTCCTCCCGTCCTCCCCTACCCACCCCCCACAGGGCCAGGAGGAGGGATTTCAGAAGTAAGTGCTCACTTCTGCTTTCCTTTAAACTTGGCTTGTTATCTGCATGGGACTGCAGATGATCAGTTTCAAACCAAGGCAACTGCAAACCATGGGTTACAAAGCTAGCTTGTTGAAACTCTTCCTAGTTAATGTAAATCCATGAGGTTGAGTTCAGACATGACAACAAGCCAAGTTTAAAGGCTACTGTAAGTAAAGGCAACTGAAAGATAAAGGTTCCAAAATCCTCCTCCTGATTGCATGCGGGCGGGGGGAGTGAATGAGCCTAGGAGGACTCTCTAGGCTCATTTACATTGTGCTAAAACACCACCCCCCTTCATGGATCACTGCCTTGTTGTGGCGAAGGGGCTTGCGTAACTCAGTGAAGCCATAAGCTATGCCGTGCAGGGCCACCCAAGACGGACAGGTCATGGCAGAGAGTTCTGACAAAATGTGGTCCACTGGAGAAGGAAATGGCAACCCACTCCAGTATTCTTGCCAAGAAAACCCCATGGAACGTGTCACAAGGCTAAAAGATATGACGCCGGAAGATGAGCCCCTCAGGTCGGAAGGTGTCCAATATGCTACTGGGGAAGAGCAGAGGGTATTTCCAAGTAGCGTCAGAAAGAGTGAAGCGGCTGGGCCAAACCCGAAAGGACACTCAGCTGTGGATGTGTCTGGCGGTGAAAAGAAAATCCGATGCTGTAAAGAACAATATTGTTTAGGAACCTGGAATGTCAGATCAATGAATCAAGGTAAGCTGGAGGTGGTCAAACATGAGATGGCAAGATTGAACATCGACATCTTGGGAATCAGCGAACTAAAATGGACAGGCATGGGCGAATTTAATTCAGGTGACCATCATATCTACTATTGTGGGCAAGAATCCCTTAGAAGAAATGGAGTAGCACTCATAGTCAACAAAAGGGTGGGAAAAGCAGTACTGGGGTACAATCTTAAAAATGATAGAATGATCTCAGTACGAATCCAAGGCAAACCATTCAACATCACAGTAATTCAAGTCTATGCCCCAACCACTGAGGCCGAAGAAGCTGAGGTTGATCGGTTCTATGAAGACCTACAACACCTTCTAGAACTAACACCAAAAAAAGATGTCCTCTTCATCATAGGGGATTGGAATGCTAAAGTAGGAAGTCAAGAAATCACCGGGATAACAGGCAGGCATGGCCTTGGTGTACAAAATGAAGCAGGACAAAAGCTAATAGAGTTTTGCCAAGAGAACATGCTGATCATAGCAAACACTCTTTTCCAACAGCACAAGAGGCGACTCTACACATGGACGTCACCAGATGGTCAATATCGAAATCAGATTGATTATGTCCTTTGCAGCCAAAGATGGAGAAGCTCCATACAGTCAGTCAAAACAAGACCTGGAGCTGACTGTGGCTCAGATCATGAGCTGCTTCTTGCAAAATTTCGGCTTAAATTGAAGAACGTCGGGAAAACCACTAAACCGTTCAGGTATGACCTAAATCATATCCCTGATGAATATACAGTGGAGGTGAGGAATAGATTTCAGGGATTAGACCTGATAGACAGAGTGCCTGAGGAACTATGGACGGAGGTCCGTAACATTGTTCAGGAGGCAGCAACGAAATCCATCCCAAAGGAAAAGAAATGCAAGAAAGCCAAGTGGCTGTCTGATGAGGCTTTACAAGTAGCTGAGGAAAGAAGGGAAGCGAAAAGCAAAGGAGAAAGGGGAAGATATACCCAACTGAATGCAGAGTTCCAGAGAATAGCAAGGAGAGACAAGAAGGCCTTCTTAAATGAACAATGCAAAGAAATCGAGGAAAACAACAGAATGGGAAAGACTAGAGATCTCTTCAAGAAAATTGGAGATCTCAAGGGAACGTTTTGTGCAAAGACGGGCATGATAAAGGACAAAGAAGGCAGGGACCTAACAGAAGCAGATGAGATTAAGAAGAGGTGGCAAGAATACACAGAAGAACTATACAGGAAAGATCTGAATGTCCCTGATAGCCATGATAGTGCGGTCACTGAACTTGAGCCGGACATCCTAGAGAGTGAAGTCAAGTGGGCCTTAGGAAGCATTAGTAACAACAAAGCTAGCGGAGATGACAGTATTCCAGCCGAGCTATTTAAAATCCTAAAAGATGATGCTGTTAAAGTGCTGCATTCAATATGCCAACAAATCTGGAACACTCAACAGTGGCCACAAGACTGGAAAAGGTCAGTTTACATTCCAATTCCAAAGAAGGGCAACGCCAAAGAGTGTTCAAACTACCGCACAATTGCGCTCATTTCACATGCCAGCAAGGTGATGCTCAAAATCCTACAAGCTAGGCTTCAGCAGTATGCGAACCGAGAACTACCGGAAGTACAAGCTGGGTTTCGAAGAGGCAGAGGAACTAGAGATCAAATCGCCAACATTCGCTGCATCATGGAGAAAGCAAGAGAATTCCAGAAAAACGTCTATTTCTGCTTCATTGACTACGCTAAAGCCTTTGATTGTGTGGATCACAACAAACTGTGGCAAATTCTGAAAGTGATGGGAGTACCAGACCACCTTACCTGTCTCCTGAGAAACCTGTACGAGGGTCAAGAAGCAACAGTAAGAACCAGACATGGAACAACCGAGTGGTTCAAAATTGGGAAAGGAGTACGACAAGGCTGCATATTGTCACCCTGCTTATTTAACTTATATGCAGAGTACATCATGAGAAATGCCGGGTTGGATGAATCAGAGGTCGGAATTAAGATTGCCGGGAGAATTATCAACAACCTCCGATATGCAGACGATACCACCCTAATGGCAGAAAGCGAAGAGGATCTCAAGAGCCTCTTGTTGAGGGTGAAAGAGGAGAGTGCAAAAGCTGGTTTGAAACTCAACATTAAAAAAACTAAGATCATGGCATCTGGCCCCATCACTTCCTGGCATATAGAAGGGGAAGAAATGGAAGCAGTGACAGATTTTACTTTCTTGGGCTCCAAGATCACCGCAGACGGTGACTGTAGCCATGAAATTAAAAGACGCTTGCTCCTTGGGAGGAAAGCTATGGCAAACCTAGACAGCATAGTAAGAAGCAGAGACATCACCTTGCCGACAAAGGTCCGTCTAATCAAAGCTATGGTTTTCCCAGTAGTAATGTATGGCTGTGAGAGCTGGACTATAAGGAAGGCTGAGCGCCGAAGAATTGATGCTTTCGAACTGTGGTGCTGGAGAAGACTCTTACGAGTCCCCTGGACTGCAAGGAGGTCAAATCAGTCCATCCTAAAGGAAATCAACCCTGAGTGCTCATTGGAAGGACAGATAATGAAGCTGAAGCTCCAATATTTTGGCCACCTAATGCGAAGAGAAAACTCCCTGGAAAAGACCCTGATGCTGGGAAAGACTGAAGGCAAAAGGAGAAGGGGACGGCAGAGGATGAGATGGCTAGATAGCATCACGGATGCAATGAATATGAACTTGAGCACGCTCCGGGAGAGAGTGCAGGACAGGAAGGCCTGGCGTGCTATGGTCCATGGGGTCACGAAGAGTCGGACACGACTGAACGACTGAACAACAAAACACCACCAGTGACAACAAAGAGGAGCACTGGCTAGTCCAGTGGGCTCTGAGGGTTGGCAGGGGGCCCCTGCTGGGTTGTGGTCCTCAACAAGTCCCTGATGATGCTAACCTGACACCAGCCACGGCATTGTGATATAGATGGATGGATGGATAGATCTGTATTGTTACCCTGCTTTTCAGACTACTGTCGTCCCCCAGAGTGGCTGACATCAGTCAAAAAGAGAGACAGGCCCTGCCCTCAGGTTTGTGAATTAAAAAGACAAGAGTGATGAGGGAAGGGGAGTGGAGGGGAAAAGGAGGGAGATCAAGGTGGTGAGCTATAAGCGAGCATGGAAATGCACCAGGCCAGGGTGATTTTCCCTTGCTCTTGCTTTAATAGCAGTTGGTGGCTCTTGTTCCCTGGGCCAATGGATAGGGTCAGAGTGTTCATTCCCCTTCCTTCTGCAGCCCCAGGGCAATTGTCAGCTGGGGCTGAATGCTCTTTCTGGCAGGGAGGGGGAAGCGAGCTCCCGCCAACTGCTCCTTCCCCAGCCAATGGATGGGCCAGGCTTGTCTCCCCCTTGGCTTGATGGTATTCCTGGGGGCAGAGAGGGGGCAGCCTCCCAGTGGCCCCAGGTCCTGGCTGATGGCGAAAGCCAGAGTGCGCTTCCCTTCTCTGCAGGATGGAGAACATCCACCAGTGTACAAGTTGTGTGCCTGTAAGTTGTGCAAAACATGGCACAAATCCTTTGCTTGCATATTTTGAAACAAAAGTTTGTAAATGGTTCATCAGGATTTAAATAGGCCACAATAAGACTGGAAGGCTGAATACAATGCCACCAAATTGCCAGCATTCTTCTTTTTGTTGCACTGGATGATAAGGTCAAATAATGGGCAGCGAGTGAGTGAAAGAAAGGAGGGAAAATGTATTTTTCCACTAGCAAGTACTGTTCATTATGACCACAACTTCCTGGTTTATCAACAGTCGTGTTAATGGTTCAGCATAAATGAAAGTAGATTGGTCGGCTCATTTCGGGGAAACATTAAAGAGGGCAAACCGACATCAGGAGAATTCTAACAAAGGCCCTGCTCCAAAGTGTACTGGGGAAGGGAGCAAGTGTTCTTAACAGAATAGCAGCTCCTTTCTTTTCTCATAACTAGAGATGGGGGAGAAATGCATTTGGTTTTCATTTTAATCTGGGCCTACCTAATATGCACCTCCTGAACCAGTATGCGAACCAAAATGCTGTTGTCCTTTCATATTCGCACTTAAACCAATCAAAAATTTCGTACAAGAATGCATATATTAGTGGAAGGTGTTCACAAAATAACGTATACCTAATTAAGGATGTACGAATCAGTCTATATCTGTTCTGTGTCATTTTTGTATATACTCAATCCTGTCTGTTCTGCCAAATTTCTGCACAACTTTCCCTAACATATGCCTTTTGTATGAAGCTTTCCCAGATGTATATGCCTGTTGAGACAAGAAATCCACTGCAAAATTCAGAGGTGGGGAATCCAAAGGGTAACCATGTTCCAATCCACGCACAAGTCTGGGAAGTATGAATTAGATTGGCTTGTGTAAAAATGCAGGCCTATTGCAATTCTCCAGCACCCCTCTTCACAGTAGGGAAAACTGATTGCAAAAATGCTTCTATTGGGTAAAACTGCATACACAAACACAGATATTATAGGAGAAATGTGCAGGAAAACAAGCACATATGTTCCTCCAGGCATTTGCAAACATTTTGAAAAGTGATGCAGAAACAGGATGGAATGAACTTAAGACTGGAAAAAGACAAAAACAACTGAAACTGATGGATTTGTCCATCCCTACTCATGAGACACAGGACACTAATGCATGGTTTGTTGAATTCTGGGTTGTCATGATGTGTGAATGTGGCCATGCTTAGAGACCATGGTTTGTTCATCACAAACAACCCCCCTCCAAAAAGCTATGGTTTGTTGCTGGGTTGTTAACTCTGGGTTGTTTAAACTATGGGTTGTTATATGTGAACCCAGAATTGAGGGTTGTTCATGAGTTCTTTCACTAGGCTACAGCGGTGGCAGGCAAGAGCAGTAAGGCATATGGGATACAGGGCCAGAGAGGGAGAAGGAGGAGCAAAATGAACCATCTAGAAATATTTTAAATAAAATACAAAGCCAGGGATTGAGAAAATAAAGCAATTTCGTCTGCCAGTCAAACCCTGGGTAGGGCAACATACCATGGGTTAACCATTATGTTATGGTTAAATAAACCATGAGTTAGCATTATGTGCAAATCAGGCCATTGCAAGTTGCTTTTTAAATTCCTGTGAGTTTGCAAAGCAGTTTCTGATGCAGGTTTGGAGGCAGTAAAACCCATGCACATCTGTTATCTGCTCTGTTCCCAGATGTGGTCAGAGGAGGGGGTGCTCCTGGGGTGGGGTTGTTCTTTGCCCCACTGCCAAATTTAAGACAGCCGGATCTGAGTAGATGTCAGGCGTACAGTGAGGGAGTCTGTTCATTTGTTCTAGGGTGGAAGACTTACATGGGAAGCCTACATGGGCCCCAGAGGAGTCTGTAAACAACAGCTACAGAATTAATAGCACAGAATGGGAAGGTCCACCCAAGTTACGTGTGCACCTATATGGGCCTCAAACACATGCAGACATCAAGATTTTCTGCACATCTATTCTGGGTTTTTTTACAGAGATCAGGGGCAGATCCAGGACTACTCAGGGGAATATAAAATGAAATGCAACTCGGTACCTTGATCCTTAAAAGCCTGTGCAATTACAGTGCCATCTTCTGGAAACTTTGCAATACTACATCCCGAGGCATAGTTCACTGAAAATAAATGTGAAAAAGATACAAGTTCACCCATTCTAGTTACAGTTTAACTAGAAACCTGCAGCCAAAGAATTGATTCAAATCAGCTGCCCCCACCCCAGCCCTCTTGAGGCCCCAATGTGGAGAAGGCTCTGAGCACCCTGAACCATTTGATCCTATGCATGTTCACTCAGAAATCTCATTCAGGTCAATGGCACTGACTCCCATAACGGCTATTTTGGTAGATGCGGCTTTCCCTATCACAGGGCTGCAGCAATGGTGGACTCGGCATCAGGCACAACTCTTTCTTGTATCTGCAACCCAAGCCCCCACCTGGCAGCCAGGCTCCTTCCTTTGTCCCGTTCCGTTCCTGCCAATAGCAAATGGTTCCCCTGTCCACGGGCCCTGTGTGAGGGATTCCTCCTACTCTCTCCTCAGCCTGGCCTTTGTGATTCCTTCACCCTCCTCCCCCCAGCAATACCCTCCTTCTTAAAGGTTGTATTTCTTTTAGCTAGCCTGCCTCCTGGGATCTCATGCCCAATTTAGCCACGGAGAAATCTCTCTCTCTCTCTCTCTCTCTCTCTCCCCCCCCACCCACGACATGGCTTCCCATGTATAAAATGGTGACGATTTTAAATCTCTGCATTCCTGCTAAGTTTTATTCTGGTTGTACTTTTATATTGTAGTTTTAAGCTTTCATATTTTATACTGTTTTATGTTGTGCTTTGTGGTTTTAATTTCTGTGAACCGCCCAGAGAGCTTCAGCTATTGGGTGGTATAGAAATGAAATGAAATGAAATGAAATGAAATGAAATGAAATGAAATGAAATAAAATAAAATAAAATAGTGACCTGCATCACAGAGGTGTTGGAGTAGATGGGTGAGAAAAGGCAGCACAATGTATACTAACAGTGCTGCATAAAAAACAAGTATGCAATATTTTATTTACCCAACAATGACTTAGTATGAACACAGAAGTGTCACAACTATAGCACGCTGATCAGTGCCTCAAAAATTATCTGTCATCCACCCTGACGTCTAGAAATATTGGGAGAAATGGGGAGGGCTATTGAGCAATTACAGCTCCTGGTTCCCATCAAGCAGATATGTTTGCAGTGAATAACCCGGGAGGCAGGGGGGATCCTCATGGAACTGGGTTCCATGAGCTTCCTATATGTGCCATCATGATTTCAGTGAACAACAAGAATTTAACTAGTCCTTCACATATTAGACCCCTGCAGATAGCCCTCTTTTATACAAATGGCATGGTAACAGAAAAGTTACAGTGATATCAGAAAAAGTGACAATTTGAATCTACTCTTTGAATGGGAAAATGTGTCATGTTCCAGTGTGACAGTTTTGTACATTGCCTGGTATGCTTCGGCTGCAACCCTATGTGAACTTACTTGGGAGTAAGCCCAACTGAACACAGTGGGATTTACTTCTGAGTAAACATGCATTGGATTGGGCTGCATGATACTTTCTCAATAAAATAGGATGATGGCAACAACGCTTGTTGTCATCTGTTCCCCCAGAGATTATGCTGCCCAATATCAGGCCCAGTCTAAACAAACATCTGATCACATCATAAAGGTGTCCAAGGACCCCTTCAGATGGCAGGTCGGGGACTCTCCTATGGGGGCAAAAGGGGAACTCCATATAGCTAGAAGCCTAGCAGGTCAGAAATAATCTAGAGCAGCCTTTCCCAACCTTTGATAGACTGCATGACCAATGGTCAGGGATGATGGGAGTTGTAATCCAACATCTAGGGACCCAAGGCTGGGAAAGATTGCTCTAGAACAGGGGTGGCAACTTGTAGCCTGCCAGATGTTTTGGCCTATAACTCCCATTAGCCCCAGCCAGCATAGCCCAATAGTGAGGGATCATGGGAGTTGTAGGCCAAAACATCTGGAGGCCCGTAAGCTGCTCATCCCTGCTGTAGAACCTCTCTCCCTGACAGCTACTTTTCTATGTGCGAGGAGTGATTTATATGAAAAAGCACTCGACTGTGCACCTGCTCCACCCGCAGTCTGAAGAAGCACAGTCCAGGATCAGCAGTTTTATCAAGTGAGCAGCTGTTTCTGTAGACCAGGCCTTAACTGTCAGATACTGATGAGTACTGTTTACTTACTTTCATGGCTTGCCATGGTAAAATCCCCTTCGTATAGCCCATCGCTGAAGGCCATGCCCCAGACGGAGAGAAGATCGTTCAGAGCTGGAATATTAGCTCCTCCGGTATCAGGCATCCACCATTGCCTACAAAAAGAGCAGCACAACACAGGTTATTACAACTCAGAAAGCCCTGCCATTTCTTTTGTGGGAAATAGCAATGTCCCAGGCCCAACATCCATGCTGAGTCAGAAGTCATCGAGGCCACAGCATTCATGTTTATCTTACCAAAGAAGCCTCTTCAATCTTCAGATTTTCAGAGGCTTAAAAAAAATTCTATGCACACCTAACCATTGATTGAATAAATGCCTAGCTCCTTTTGGCAGTTTTCAAAATCCCAGCTTAAGTTAATTGAAGGTTTAGAATGCTTTATGTTTTCTATTTTTGCATTCACTTTTTAGTCCTTAAAAACATTAAGATCACCAGAAGACACAACAGAGCACTTTGATATATATGGCTTGGCAAGGAACGGAGAGACTCTAGGAGTTCATAGTTGGGTATTTCTGACACACTGAATACAGAAAAGTCTAGGCTGGTTCACACATAGTACTAAGCCAGGATTTAGCACTATGTGCACAAGCTGGAATGAGCCCAAGGGACACCTCGGGCTCATGGGCGCCCCCCTCCTTTCCCTCCTCCTATGCAACTGAGAGAAGGACTACTGCCAAGTCTTTCACTCCACAAAAGGTGGCTTGTCATAATTTTTGAACCAGACATCATGGTTTAAAGCAAACTCTGGTTAAGCAAACCAGCAAAATAAACCAGAGTTTGAAACTGGTTTGTTTGGAAACTGACCAGAATTTGTTTTAAACCACAATCTCTGCTTCAAACATAATGACAAGCCAACTTTTGTGGAAAGCAGTGAATTGGGTTTTCTGGAAAAAAATTCCGTTGCAAATTAAGCTAATTTGCATTGGAAAATTTTCAGTTTGCATTGGAATATTTTCCACTGTAAATGACCCTCTGCAAATTAATTATTTGCAATTGCCCTCCACTCATTGTCACTAATTAACTTAGGAAGTGGAAAATCCCCCATAGAAAAACAAAAAACTGGAAAAATTTCCGCCCCATATCTGTGGTGGAAAGGCAAATGAAACTCAGCAGGAATCATCTTCCTGGAGAAGCGGGAGCAGAGCGGGGAGTGCACAAGGCTGAGGCTTGACTTTGGCTTGTTGCAGCTCATGCATGTAACACTAAATCCTGGCTTAGTGTGACATGTGAATCAGTCCATTGCCCTTCCTACTCTTCCTAAGGGCAACTGGTTACTTCTAGGTAAAAAGCCACTATTCTGCTACTCATAACGGCCAGAATACTTTTTTTTGGTAACTGGGTTAAACATTTGCATAGTCTATGGAAGCACAAAATTTGATCTATCTTTATTGTTTAGGGAAGCTTTCTACACATTTCTTGTGGCCATTCTTAAAAACAGGGCTCCCACTGGCATAAAGACATTCTTCATTGTTTAATCATATGTGTTTTAGTTGATTAATCGATTTAATTAATCAACTAAGGTTGTTATTTTATGCACATTTAACTGAACACAGTGGGCCCTATTTTGAATCAACATGCAAAGGGTTACCTGTAAATCTGCATGAACATGCAAATGAGAAAAACACACACAGTCCTAAAGAAAAAAGCATGGTTTTAGATGATGCATGCACTTTAGAAGAGGCATTCCACCTTCTCTCGCACACATGAAAGAATGCCTCTTCTGGGATGGCACTTGCCATCTTCAATTTTCATACGTTCTTGTATTAAAAATAATACAGGTAATACAAATTAAAAATACAAATAGTAATATTTAAAATCTGCTGCTCAGAGGCAAAAATTTAGTTGATCAAAGTGTTTTTAACTGATTACTCTATGCAATCAATGTTGCAACCCTACCTAAAAGTGTAGATAGATCTATAGGCATTTACTTTCCCAGTATTCCCTCTTGATTTACTAACCTAGGAACTACCAGAAGATAATCACCCTATTTATTTATTTTACTTTTTACTTTATTTTATATCATTTTATTCAGTATAATGAATGTGGGCTAAACATAGCCTGAAAAAGTTAAAGAAAATAATCAAACACATTCCAATTCAGTTACGATGCACAGAGTACAGAACTGCAAAACATTCAACCTGAAATTATTTTCTCTTAGTAGGTTAGCGAAATCTTATAATGATCTGGAGGGGCATGGATCTGGGATGTGTAATAAACATATCATAAAAATGGGTACCATGCTGCATAAAATGTTTCAGGTTTTGCATGACTTTTAGGGAGTAATCCTACAGCCGCTAGTCACTGGCTAGATGGCCATAGGATATGCGGGTTTCCGGGAACCGAACACAGAGCCCGCGCTCCGAGGTCGGTTCTTGGAGAACCGACCTTGCAGGCAGTGCGGAATGACCTCGTGCTCCGCATTCAGAAGAGGAGCATGGAGTGGCCAAAATGGGGCATTCCAGGGGGCGTTCTGGGGTAGGGAAGGTGGAAATGCCGGTAAGACATATCTATGTGTTGTCCAGCAGCCCCCTGCCCTGCTCTGCCTTCCTGCAGCTAGACAGCCAAAATTGGCTGTCTACCCGTAAATGGAGGGCAGGAGAAGCACAGAGGGAACGATCTCCTCCGTGCTTCTCCTGCTCTGCATTGGATAGGTGGTCGCCTCCAAGTTCGGAGGTGGCCGCCTATCCCCACAGGATTGCGCCCTTAATAACTTTTATATGATGAGCAAGCTTGTCCATTAATAAATGATCTGAAACCAAGACTGGAGAAAAAAGTCCACCGAACTTTTCGACTGGCTTGGAATTGTTGCTCTTGCTGCTGCTAAACAATGTAAAATAAAGTCTTTATGCAGGGTAGACTGAAAATTGGAAAGATACCCAGAATTGCCAGTACTGGAGTCTTGATGATGCTTTGTTTGGTCATATCGTTAAGTCCTTTGAAGACTTTGTCCTCAGATGCCTCCACCACATGTGGATAAATGTACCAGTCCTGTAATACCCCCTCCAACATTTATTTGAAGTTGTTTTGAAAATCTTCTGTGTCTTGATAGGGATTAAGTGCCACCAAGAAAGCACTTCGAAAGTTCATTCCTTTGCCCTTGTATTTATTGTCTTCATGAAGTCAGAAATAAAAAACATGTCCCAAAGTGAATTGTCTACTTGTCTCCCCAAATCCACTTCCCAATACGTTTTTAATGCTTTGGATGACCCACAAAATAATTCAATCAGCAATTTGTATAGCCTTTAACTTTATTTTACTTTTAAAGAAATGATTTTTGGACACCTGTCAGGGCAGAACCCTCCCACTCTATAAATGCCAAGAGCTTGCAGTGGTGCTCAAATACTCATACCTTGTGTTTTCATCGTAAAACTTGACTTTCCTCATCACTGAGGTGTTGTACCAGTCACTGAAGACTACGAGTGATAGTCCATTGTCGACATCCCTCCTCAGCTTAGTGATTTCTTCTGGAAAATACTCTTCCTCACTGTCCACCATCAATAAGGTCCCTGCATCAATAAGAGCAGACCAGTCAGAATCATTGAGCACTGGTCAATATTGCTTTGTCCCTCACCCAGCTTCCACAAAGTACCATGCACTTTGATAAAGTGAGGAAGGGAGGTGAGACAATGCCTGGGCGCCCCTTTAGCCTCAGCTGGTGAAAAAGGAGTTACTCACATCCTGTTCCTTCTCTGCTGTAGCACCTGGTCCCCTCTTTGACCAGAGAGAGCCACAGAGCTCCTTCCTCTTTGGCCTCCGCCTTCCTCTGCCCTTTATTTGCAGCTTTCCAGCTACACCTGCTTCCAGACTCTCTTACTCCCAAGCTGACTTTCATTTATAAGGAGACATTATAAGGGAACCAGCAGCCTCCATGGCCGGGCTGTGGTTTTCAATGTGGCTCCCCTCCCTATTTGGCCTTCCAACTTTTTCTGTCACCCCTGTCATGAATGCTGGCCATGGTAAAATCCTTTTTATATAGCCCATCGCTAAAGGCCATGCCCAGACAGAGGGAAGATAATTTAGCACCTCATCATTGGCTGAGCTGATGGGAGTTGTAGGCCAAAACAACTGGAGGGTCAGAAGTTGGCGTAAAGCCTGGTTAAGTGTTCTTTTAGCATTCAAATGTATTGCTAAACTTAACCTAGAGTGACTACAGCTGCATGTGGCCTAAGGTTTGAACATTTCCGGTGGGATTTTTTTACTTTTTTTACATTTAAGTAACTCCGTTCCCCACACCCAATGCCATATCACAAACTACTTTACAGGGTTTCCTTGATTTTTTAAAAAGGGTTTGCCATGCAGCACTGGGAGCTGCTGTTTGAGAAATTAAAGCACAGAGCTCACTTGGGCATGAGGAATTAATCCCTTTTTTTTTTTGACCCAGCATTAAATTAGCAGAAGTCTCTTAATTTATTTTCACATGTCCTTAGGGTATGTTGCCCTAGGACCACTAGAAAACAAAACAAAATTCTCTACTTATTTGTCCTTTAAGCAATGCAATTACGAATTCTCACTACACGCACAATTTCTGTTTTCTGGAATTAAAAACCTCAGCTTTTAATTGAGCATTACTTATCAAGTCACCTCAGGCCTTCATTCTCTTTATAGTGACTTTTGCCAACTCTTAAGAAATGTCAGAAACAGAGGAGGAGAAAAAAAAATCCCCCGAATTAATGTGTAACAGAGTGCTTATCAAACAGAAAGCTTGATTGGGGGGGGGGGGGGAATGAGAAATGGAGGTGACAGCACAACATTTTAGATCTCAAATGCTGAAAATGACCATGTCCTAAAAGACAAAGAAGGAAATTCCAGACTTTTGCAAACGCCACACCCCCTTCCACTAGCTCTACGCCCTTTCTTCCAACCTCTGATCATTTGGTGGTTTCCTGGATTTTGTGTAGTTTTTTCCCCATTCTGAAAGGTTGAAATGCCTCTCCTAAGGCTTCAGTACTTGCAGCAAGAGGTTTATGCTACAATAGGCTGGCATTTTGGCCCCGCCCCCTTTCCCTGCCTCTTTGCCTTTGGCCCCGCCCACCGCCTGAGAGCGTCTCCAAAATGGAATTCATCCCTTGGGCTGAAAGTGGTTCAACACTTCTGTTGTACAATTATTATATTTATTTATTTATACTCCACCTTTCTACCAAAAAAATGGCACTCAAGGCGGACTACAAAACAATTTAAAATAGATCAAAACAATAAAACGTATTTAAAAAACAATACAATTACGTCCCTGTACTATACACAATAATTCCCTAATACATTTTCATATCTTTACCATGTAAAATAGACAAGAGAGAAGAGGAAAGAAATGGAGGGGAAGAGATAAAGGGGGGAAGAATATTTTTATTTATTTTTCATTTATTTCATTTCTATACTACCCAATAGCCGCAGCTCTCTGGGCAGTTCACAGAAATTAAAACCACAATGTGCAGCATAAAACAATATAAAATATGAAAGCTTAAAACACCAATATAAATGTACAACCAGAATAAAACCTAGCAGCAATGCAGAGATTTAAAATACAGATTTAAAACACCAAAGCTAAAAGACTAGGAAGCTAAGTTGCTAAAATACCAGGAGAATAAAATGGTCTTCACTTGGTGCTGGAAGAAGTACAACGTATGCTGTATGATATGCTCTTATTTCTATGATATGCTGTTATTTCAGCCACACAGGCTTACACATATTGCTCCATCATGATGAACTCAAATAAAATCATGATCTATTTTACACTCTGGCAGTTGCCAAAGCGTTGCAGACCTAAACAAAGAGGCTGTACATTAAGCTACGTGAAGTCAGACTACACAAACAAGCAAGCTCACAATTACTTACCATACTGACTGGCATCAAAGCATGTAAATGGTGAACCAAGAACTTCAACAAAATATCCCATACTTCTCAGATGTTGGTACATATCCCTGAAGTTTGTGTGGATGTGGTCGCCATTCCTAAGAAGAGAGAGAAAGTGAAATATGTAACCCGATTTTCTGTCAGACTGCTTTTATCATGTAAAGGCCATGTGTTCAAAATCTCTCTGGTTTTCCATATCTAATTATCTCTGTGAACAGTTATGCACAAATCCTATCACTTCTGTGCCATTAAGCCCAGTGGCAGATCTGGAGGAAAAGAGTTTCAATTGCTGTGTGCTTGTAATATAAATACAAATATTTATATCTAAATGATATGCCACATCAAATCTTTCAGGGTGAAATCCTATTGATAAGTCGGTAGCCTCCGAAATTGGAGGCTACCAACTATCCAATGCAGGGTAGATAGAGCATGGAGGAGATACTCTCTTCTGTGCCGCGCCCACCCTGCATTTGCGGCTAGATGTGCGGCTAGCCGCAGCTTCGAGGAAGGAGAGGGAACGGGCCTGGAGACCCAATAGGAAGCTGTCTAAAGTAGCTTCTGCGGTCTCTGCCCCTCCCTGCCCCCAGGACTGCCCCCTTTACCCTGTCTCTGTGCTGTGTTTCCGAACACAGAGAGGATGACGGCAGCACAGAAAGAACTGTGCCACCTAAGGGGGGGCAGGAAGAGTGGTTTCTGGAAACTGAAAAATCCTATGGCCGTCTAGACAGTGTCTAGTGGCTATAGGATTGCTCTCTAAGAGTTTAGCAGAACAAAGTAGTGCCTTTTAGACCGAGGGTGGGCAATGTGTGGTCCTCCAGATGTTGCTGGGCTGCAACTCCCATCAGTCCTAGTCAGCATGGCCAATGGTCACAGGTAACAGGAGTTGCAGTCCAACACATCTGGAGGGGCAAACTTTGCCAACCCCTGTTTTAGACTGATAGTTTAATTTCAGTTTTCTGAATGAGTTTTCATAGAACACCGAAACATGAGCTTCATCGGATGCAGAAACAGACAGAAGGAAAGTGGGATGGATAGTCAGTTATAGCCAGGTAGAGTGCGAACATGCCATTTTAATTTAAAGGGATATTAGTGGTATTGAGCACAGCACGCAAAAATCAAAATGGGGATAATTTCAAACTATGTGCCTGTGTAATGTGCATAAAATCTCTATTCTTGTAGTATGAGTTTCTGTTCCACCATCTCATATTCCCGTTTGTCCCCCTGAATTGATTTTCAAATGTTGAAAAAACAATACAATTTTTTTTTCACGTCCTACAAACTACAAACTTTCACGTCCTATCACACCAATGTGGCACACCATCCCTGGTTTATATTCCTCCCTGAAAAAAGATAAGAGAAGACACAACTTTGTGTCAGGGTGGACACTGAGCCCATAGAATCCCAGAGTAGTTCTGATTCTGAGGAAGAGCAGTCGCTCCTGGGAGAGGAGCGCGCTCCTCTTTCCCAGGACCAACAGCTGACGGAGATTCCTCCCACCAGCATTCCTAGTTTAGTTAGCAGTCCAGGGAGTGACCAAGCACAGATAGCAGACTTGGTGGATGCGCGACGCAGACGCAGAGAGCGGCGCCAGATGGAGGGCGCGGAAAGGAGGCGAAGTGCCAGGCTGGCGGCGCAAACAACGGCTGCGCCCAGAGGCTCCAAGGGAAAAGGGGAGGGACTCTCCCTAGTCCTTAAATTCAGGGGTCTGCCAGTAATTCCCTTTCAAACGGGGACCAACTGTTCCAACTTAGGGCATAGGTACTCTGCTGCTCAGATCTAGTTGCTACCTGTAGAGTTGTAAGTTGTAAAAGAAGAATAAAGCTTTGAAAGGAATCCCTTTGTCTGTGTCTGGACTTGGCTACTGGTTTAGACAGAGAGAGACCTCCAAGGAGCCCTTGACACTTTGGATAGATGCCTCGAATACCTTCAAAAAGCATGATTTGCAACACTGAGTTACCACAACAGCAAGAAGCTACATCCTAAATGATTACATCCAAGTGCTGGTGTAGCATCGAGCCCGCAAGGTGTGAGCAGTCCTAGCTCAAACAACTGAGCAGGTGTCTTTGGCCAGCCACGACTCTCTCAGCCAGCTCCAGTGTGGCAGTAATAATCCTAGCCTACCATTAGGCCTCGTTAGGATAGTAAGATAAATTGATGTGGAATGTTTGAAAACCTGAATTATGCTATACAGAAGCGAAGTATGAAGGGTATCTGTTGGTTCCGGAAGGAACAAGCTTCAAGGCAAGGAACAAAACTCAGGCCTTGTGATCCTCACAGTGCCCTACCTGACTCTCATATTCACGCCTTCTTACCCCAAGCCCACTACAAAAGCTGGATACAGGGGAGTAAAGGAACAATACTGAGAGTAGGGTTGGGGAAGGATTTTGTTCGGCCCGCATTTTTAAGCGAACCAATTTAATCCGCACTTCCTGGACTACTATGTGGATCAGAACACAGCTATCCCTTGGACTGCACAGTTCTCAGAATTTTGTGGTGCAGTTCCCAGCTCAAAAAACGTGCACAATGCATATTACAGAGGGAAACGCATACGGAGCTGCATATTTTTGGAAAAATTGCATAGAAAGATGTCTATTTGGGGGGAAACTGCATGCAAAGAAGGACCAAGGTATATTTATTTTCTTGTTTAAAATGTTGCCTGGGAGTAAGAAGCGCTGAACTCAACGGGACTTATTTCTGGGTAGACATGTGTAGAACTCCACTGTTAACTTATTTTCAAGTGAACTGTTATGTTAAGATATGCAATTATTGACAATAAATTGCACTTCTGAAATTCAACATTAAGAAGTTTCTCAGGAACGACATCTTTAGTCTACTGATTAATTTTAAGACAATGATGTTTAGCAATCAAATTGCTCCATTTCATAGTTGTATAATTTCTTTAAGGAAGGGGCTGGAGACTAAATCCCAACAGTATCCATAATTGGGAATGATGAAAAACATAAAAAGGGAAAATATAAATTCTGCAAGTAATTTATTTAAGCATTCACCTAAGGAATAGTCTACTGATAATGATACAGGCCTATTTTTTTTCTTAGTCAGGCTGTAATATCACAAAGCATGCATGAGCCCAGATATTTATGAGCCACAGCCACAAGTTTATCATTTCCCGCAAAACTACAGGAAAAATAGGCACAATCCCAAGTTACGTTGAGAACACAATCGTGTTTTCTGCGTAGTCAAGGTTCATTTCATTAATGGTCACAGCTTTGCATAAAAATAAACCCACCAATCTAAGGGATCATTCTTCATCCTCAAATTATCCCTTGGAAAATATCCTGGTGGATAGCGGAGATTGTGATACTGATCCCACAGGACTCGCTTACTACGAGGGGGTGTCGGAATAACTTTCACTTTTATTGGCAATTTCACGGTTGAAGTCTGTTCAGTGCCAGCTTTTGACTGAAAGAAATGGAAGCCAAAAAGAACCTGAGCAGCTTAAAATTCTGCCCTCAAATAGAACACATTTTACTACACACTCTACTGATAATGATTTCGATTACAGTAACCAATCAAATACATTGCACCCAGCACCCCACCCACACTGTCCCCAATGTTACTCATGGTGCAATGGCTTAGATATGGGAAACCCGGCTTCAGATCCTCACTTAACTATGAAGCCCACAGGGTGGTGATTTCCAAGTCACTACCTCTCAATCTCACAGGGTTGTTCTAACGTGCCACTCCACATTCCTTGGACAAATGGCAGGATACAAGTGGCTGAACTATGGCTGGGATCTACGCTACCAGACAAGTACTTCTGCATGTCACTGAGCTTTTGTATTCACATTTGTCAAACAATATTTATGCCACCCTCAACTCCAACTCTGCATAGCATATTGCAATTAAAAACTCAGGGGACTTTCAGAAGCAATGAGAGTAATGAGAGTGGGGGGTCATCAGCTGCCCAAAGAAAAAACATCTAAACGTCAAACTTAAATGCACCCAAATACCTGGGCACATCTAAAGTAGGTCTTTGGATCCTGGACCACATATTTTAAAGCAAGATGATGCATTTTTGTACCTCTGGTATTTATTTAATATGGGTTTATACAGCTTGTCTTTTATTGTTCTAAGTAGAACTGAGATCTCATTAGAACAGAATTGTGACATATAAAATGCTATAAATGAAACAAATGGGAAATAAATAAGTACAATTTTTTCTAAATGACAGACAAAAGGCTTTGTATGCCAACTTAATATAAAGGCTCTCTGTATTTGCAAAGAGCTGCTTTCATTATAACTCAAATAACAAGGCAAATTCAAAGCACCCTGAGAGAACTAAAAGCCTTATACTATGGTATAAACCAGGGGTGGGAAATATGCAGCCCACCTGGCCTTTTGTGTAGCCCCCAATGTCCCATGCTGCTGCCGAATTTGCTGCAGCAGCAGGTTTGCCGGTGAATTTTAGCGGCAAACTGCCGTTCTTTCTGGGTAACGTGGCCGTGGTGCAGCCCCTGGAATCTCAGAAGCTGCCCACTCCTGGCATGAACAGCATTATGTTGCTGCACAGCAATTTTGAAGACTGCATCGCTCTGCACTTTAGATTGCTTATTTATTTTGATTTAAAGCCCACTGTACCCTAAGAGCGCTGAACAGGTAACAGCAGCTTGATGTGCAACAGAATCCTCAATGTTTCTTAAAGGGTTCCTAAAGAAGTAATGACTGAGGAAAAAAAGCTCTCTCAATACTAATTTGGTCATGATCCACCGCTAGTCAAATACACCATCTACGCCAATATGTCTGATACAGAGAGGGCACTATATTTAGATTTCAAGTCTAGCCCTGCCAGTTAACAATTAAGAAACACATTTATGCAAATCCATAGTGGAAGCCCAACAAATAGATCATACAGTTCTTACTGAAGATATTTAAGTTTTTGCAAGTCTAACAGGAGTAGCACTTGCTGAAGCAGTGCAGCAGCAACCAAAAGTCTGCATGTTTTCAGAATTGGAGAGATCAGAACTTTTGATCTTTAAACTGCCAAATTCCTCGGTTCAGTCGTTCCGGTACATTCCTTGGTGCCCACAGCGATAAAAGATGCTAGGCTACATTACTGGAATATGCTTGTCTTTCAACAGTAGTTTTTTCCCACAATACCAATGACTGCGCATACCAAAGCCAGCTAATGTTGAAGCAGTTCCCTTAAAAAGGGTTCTCGGCATCAGGCAGGGGTTTATTAAACAGCAGCAAAATGAGTCAAACGTACCTCATTTTCTGCAGGGGAGGAGATGGTGATCATGACGTGTCCTTGCGCAATGCCCTCCCAAGAGGCTGCTTTCTTCGCTACAGAGATAGAAATGGCTAGGTAGCCTGACCAAGGCCATAACACGGGGGAATAGGAGAAAGCCACCTCGATGTAATCTCCATTCTGTGGTAAGTAGGGTTGCCAGTCAGGCTGAACAGCAAAAAGCAGAAAGTGGATTAGTCAAAACACTGATAGACATATATTTAAGAAGGGGGGGGGGGACAAATACTGTTGCAGATTCTAGAGGCTTTTTTAATGCCTTTTATGCATATAACCCAGCGGTTATAACTGTGGTTTGTGAATCAGGAACCCAGCTTGGAAATGGGCACTCCCTCCCACTCTGACACAAATTCCTTCCTTAGCCAAGATTTAGTGTTAATATCTCCACAGATGCTAAACATGGTGAATGCTAATCAGGTTCACATCTTAACTAGTGTTTCAAAGCTGTCTGCAAACTCAGGTTATGACTAGAGGGAACGTTGTTGGCATTAACCTCAGTGGCTCAAATGAACTTAAATCTCTGTGGGAGATGAATGGGACTAGCTTTTCTTCTGCGTAAACACATTTAGGATCAGACTGTGAGGCCTTCTCAATCATCATGCCTATTGGAGAGCAAGGGCTAGGGCTCAGCCTTTCAGTTTGCCTAGGGCTCAGCCCTTTCAAATCCTACCTTGTCTACGATTCTTCCAGTGACTCCCATTCCATTAAGAATAGTAACATTCACAATCGTTGGCATGCCTCCATAGTAGATAGGTTGGGAGCAATATGGCCACATGTAAGGGCATTCCGTTAAGTCGATGTAGCTGGGACTCAAGCTAAACAGGGGGAAAAAACACACCAGATGCATGCATAAATATGTTATGAAAGCTAAAGTATGCATAAAAGAATACTGTTCTTCCTCTGCAATAAACCTTGGGATTTGAAATTGAAATTAAGTTTGAAAACAAACCAGGCAGAATCAAAGCTGTTCTTATTATTTTGAATCAATACAGTCTTGGAAACACACATACACACAGAGACAATTTCATATTTCCACCCACTCAACCACCACCCAGCTGCCTGAACTAACCTTAATAAAAGTGTGGTACAAAGTTTGTCCACGGTTTCACTCAAAAGAAAAAGATATGGTTTTCACACTCTAAATGTGAGATAACTGTTGATTTCTTAAAAGCATTTTTAGACTAAGCGTCATTCTAACAGATACCACAGCAGTATACAAGAGGCATAAACTCTAAAATATATGACAAATACACTACAACAAAACTACAAAACAATAACACATAAAAGCAGCAGGGCAGACTAAGCATAACCCACCTTGAAATGTTACAATACTTGGGCAAAGTATGTTTTAATCTGGTGCCGAAATAATAGTAACTTCTCTCTTTTAGATTTTCACATGCTTGTGAAGCCTTACTGCTAACAGGTTGAGGGGGGCCTTGGTAGGATGCCATCCAATGGGCTCCTAGAAACCATGGTTGCATTCACCATCTTGATTTTCATCTTGAAAATGCAATGGACTGGTTCACACAACACTGCAGCCCACTGTGGATTATTTAACCCATGGTGAGGCTTCAGCACCTGTGGGGTGCATGCTGCTGCCATTTTGCATATCTAACCCCCGCTCAGAAGTTTTTGTCATGCAAACCTGGCGAGCGGGGGTTATGCAAATGTTAAATACATGACAATCCCTGAGCAGGGGTTGGATATGCAAAGTGGCACCTGCGGGCAACACGGGTCGTTGTAGGTTTAATAACCCACATTGAGCCATGCTGTGTCATCTGTCATGGGTTAAATAACCCATGAAGAGCTGCGCTGTTTCATCCAAACCAGGTCAGTCTCAGAAGTTCCATCGTTCCAGGGCATGGTGGGTAAAAACACACAACGGCCATGTCTTTTACCCTACAATGCCACAGAATGACAGAACTTCCCAGGCACTGCATTTTGAGGAAACTAAGATGGCAGCCACAACTGTGCCCTCTAGGGTCAGTGTCCCCATTGGCAGTGGGCCCCAGCAGCTGCCAAAGAATACCAGCTATGTGGCAGCAGGATTGTCATTGAGCCTCACCACTTGCCAGAGGGTCAGTTTGTACAGAATAAGGTAAACCCCAAGAATACAGATACTGGCCATCTCTGGTTCAGAGGGGATGGGAAACTGTATCAAGACAGCATCAACCCTTCCTAGCCCTATTTTAAAAGGGTTTTGCCAAGTTGACTTTATCATCACTAGTATACTTAAAGTACTTAAAAATACTAAGCAACGATTAAAAATCACAGGCCCTTGCATGCAATCTTACAAACTTGATTAAAAATCAAATCACTCTGTGTCTGCCTTAAAGCTCTCAGATACATTAGCATTAGCAAAAAGCTCTCTTAATCACAAAAGCAGGTAAGAGCTGGAAAAAGCAGGTGCCAATTTAAGTTACGTTATCTTCGCTGTGCAAAGCTTCAGTTATCTTCTTGGCTGAATTCATCTTTCAACATGAAGGTCCATTTTGAGATTGTTGTTGGTTTTTAAGCAACCTCACCTGGCCTGTGGTTTATAGCTGTTGAGAATCTGGTAGGCTCTGAGGAGATCCAGTTTGCCATGCCCTTGCTCAAACATGTTGACTCCGGGAAGCCGGCGTGCTGATGCGATCAGAGCCTGTTTCATACTCGCTGGATTCACCATTTCACGCTTCTGAACTGTGCTAAAAATGAGAAATAGTTGTGATGTTATATTACTGAGCAGGCACTGTACTTAGCTGATAGTGCTAAAGTTATAAGTCAGCCTTCCCCAAATGGTACCATCTAATTTGACTGTGCATATGCACAGAAAATCAGTGTATTAATTTTAGAATAAAGAAATATAAATACGTAATACAGCTTCTAGATGGGGACAGACAATTTTTCCTTACCATCTGATCGTGTGCATATTTACTCAGAAATAAGCCTGAATGAGTTCAAAGGTTCAATATTCAAACTCTTTTCAAGTGTTCTAGATTTGGATATATTTTGTCCCTAAAACATCAAAACCTCTCTATGTAAATCACATAAGGCTTATGTTAGCTACTTCGTATTAAAAATTGTAATTCTGAAAGAACATAAGGTAATATAAAATGGTCAAAGCAATGAACATGCATTCAAAAACCCAATTACATATGCATAAGGCAAAGCATGAAAGAGGCAATTAATTCAGAGAGCAAGCCTCCCTTGAACTAGGTACTGAATAAGCAAGACGCCTTAGACAAAGCTACCCCAGAAGCCCTTTGCATTTGTACACTGTAGTGCAGAAGCTCAGAGCATGAGCTATGGCTATCAGCCATGATGTCCCCAGTTCAAACCTCACTTCAGCCACAAGCTCTCAGTGTCATTCAGCAAGTCACAATCTCTCTGTTTCAGCCTCCCCTTCCCTCCAATCTGCATTATAAGGATGATACTGACCTAACTTACAGGAATGTTTAAGGATTACTGCAATAACATATGTGAAATGCTTTCAGCACTCAAAATAACTAGCATGTCTTACTTATATTAGGTGTCACATTATTAACATTTATATATCCAGTATATTAGACCACCATATTTGCTAAAAAGCCATCAAGGCTGCTTGTAAACCATATTTTCAGAAATGGGGCTCAGACACTTTGTCCCAGAATGCTACATGGAATCTGATACCTGCAACACTTACCAGTGTCAAATTCATTCCGTCTGCAATCTCCATCTTGAGACTGAGTCTCAGTGACAGACCTCATGGCCACAACATCTGGCTTAATTTTTTGACTTCTCTGTTTCTCCACCCATCCCCTGCTTTTTTGTACCACCAAGCCTGATGAAGACTTCTGGAGACCTCTAAAGCTTGCATGCTCTTTTGTGGCAGTTTGCTAAGGTATTGCCCAACCGTGGATTTTGCATCAGTTTCCTTTGAAATTCTGAAGCTTGCTCTTTTTCCAGAACAGCTTCCCCAGGCAGGGTACAGATAACACTTCCCTAATTTGAAGCTTACTGATCATAAAACCAATATGCCATTACTTAACCAAACTCTTCTGGCACTTGCAGTTTCACCGAACACTTACCTTACTAGCAGAGTGACAGCACCTGCCACGACAGGGGAGGCCACGCTGGTCCCAGAGAGAGAGCGGCACCCACCCTTCATGCCAGAACCTCTCACTCCAGAGCCGTACGTAACTATGTCGGGCTTGACCCTACCGTAACCTCCAGGCAGTTCCTTGGGAGGAAAACAACAGAAGAGAATGATCTCTATTTTATTTATACCCACATAATGACTTCTAACACAATACACAAATACTCCTTGTCCTTTAATTGACTCAGCATTTGTCACATTTGTAAACATTCTGAAAAGATTTCTATCACTTCTGGAGAGGAGGATCATGTACACTGACTTGGGCTCTGTGGAGGAAAGGCAGGATATAAATGTAAAAAACCAACAAGAAAACAAACGAAGATGGCTCACACTTGGAGTTTGCACTGAAGAATAGGGTTTCTGTTCATTAATTCAATGAACAAAAATTAAACCTCACATTCATTGCATAAATCAGTAATAAATGTTTGTTGTGCTTGGAAGTGGTGGAGATGTATATTTAAAAAACAACATGTAATTTATTAGGAATATTTATATCCCACCTTTCCAATGCATTTGCACCATTCAGAGCAAAGAAGCTTTGTAAAGGTGCTTACCCATGTGGTCATCCCCCTGGATGAGAACCGAGCAATGTTATCTTCAAAGTCGATGCCACCTACTCCAATGACATCCATTTGATCAGCAGGGTTGTTGAGTGTGCTGAAAGGAGTATTTATATTTGTTATTTATTTATTACATTTCTGTCCCACGTTTCTCCAAGGAGATTAGGTCAGTATACATAGTTCTCACCACCTCGATAGTGTGTTTTTTAATCCTCACAACAATCCTGTGAGGTAAGTTAGACTGAATGTGTGTGACTGGCCCAGAATCATCCACTGAGCTTCACAGCTTGGTAAGGATTTGAACCTGGGTCTTCCCAGCCCTTGTTGAATACTCTAGACAACAACAAACTGGCTCTCAAAAAAGAGAAAAACATCTATCTGAGTATTTTAAAAACAAGAAAGCTTATAAAATAAACTAGTAGAAGAATGAAGACGGACTGGTTTTGCATTTCCCACAAAATTAAATGGGTTGAATCGAGCAAAATATACAGTGCAGTTTTATGCATGTTTACTCAAAGTCAGTCCCACTGTCTTCAATGGGGCTCATTCCCTAATAAGTGTGTTCAGGATTGGAGCCATAATCATGTTTAAGTGCTGTTGAAAGAAATGGGACTTTAATCAGTCAGGACTAATTTGTGCCACCTATTTCAATGGGACTCAAGCACAACTAAATTTCTCCAAATTCAGAACACTGTTTCTACTGGCAAACATTCTGTAAAACCAGTTATCACATTCCTACTTCTACATGAGCATTAACTTGCAGGATTATATTCCTGAATGGAACAGTGAGAAAGCCAATTTACTTTAGGAGAGGGGACACCCTTGCCGAGATTATTCTTTAAAAAGGAAAGCTGGCAAAACAGTCTTTTACATTACTTCTGGAGGAAAAATTATTATTAATTGCTGGAACTTATTTTGAATGAACACAGCATTGGCCAAATATCGTAAAAGCGCTTACCCATATAAAGGACCATCATTTCCAATAGCAGAGACCATGATCACATTGTTGGCTGTCAGCTCCCATACCTAGAAAATTAAGAAATTTGGATTTTGGAAATCTGGTGACAAGCCACCATCAGAAGTATAGAAGTCAGTGAATAATAATTCATAACATTCAAAGAATGCTTTAAAGCATCCCAAGGGCTTCACACAGATAAGCCAGACCACCACTGTAAGGTAGGTCAGATTTGTTATCCCCATAATGCAAATGGGGGGAGGCACTGAGGCTGAGACACAGGAGTTTGCCTAAAGCCACCGACTAAATTCAGGGCAGAGCCCGAATTTGAACTGGCAGCTTCCAGGTTCAGCCTCTTATAACCACTACAGTGCTCAACAGCTGGTCTGCTTTCACCCCCGGGGAATGAGGAAGGCTGCCCTTGGGAGGTGAACATCAGAATTGCCCTGAAGCTGGATCAGACCAAAGGACCACCCAGCCTAGCATCCAGCCAGAGGCCCCGATGGAAAGTCCACAAGCAGGACATGAGCCAAATAGACCTCTCCCATGGTTGTTCCCCAGCAACTGGTATTGAGAGGCGTGCTGCCAGAATGGTTGCATATAGCCATTGGGGCTAGTAGCCACGCCTAGTCTTATTCTCCATGAATTTGTCTAATTCCACTTTCAAACTGTTTACCGCTTGGTGGCCATTGACACATTCCTGTGGTGGCTGGTGACTTCAGTTCTGAAGGGGCAGTGATTCTATTTAAGGTTTTAGTTACAACCAGCCAAACCTCTACAGGGCTATTCAAGGTGCTGAACCTTAACCCCCAAATGGGTTCAGAACTTTGAATAGCACCTTTATTGGTTTGGCTGGTTGTAAGTAAATCCCTAAATAGAATCACCACCCCTCTAGAAATGGAGTCACCAGCCGCCACTGACACATCCTATGGAAGTGAATTCCACAGTTTAACCATGCATTGTGTGAAGAAGTACTTCCTTTTTCTGTCTCCCACCATTCAGCTTCACTGAATGACCTGGGCTGAATGACCGCTTAGAGATATTTTTTAAACATGTTCACCAGTATATACTTCTATTAAATAAATAATAGTACGATAACTTTTCCCTGTCCATTTTGTCGGCACCACGCATAATTTGATACACCTCTATCATGTCTCTCCTTACATGCCTTTTTTTCCTAAACTAAATAGCCCCAAATGTTGCCAAGTTTCACAACGTTTTTATTCAAGCAGGCCTTTGGCATATAAGCTGGTCTGTTGCTAAACGTTTTTTTAATTAGATGGTGGTTTATTTATTTTCTTGTGTTTTTATGTTACATTTTAATTAAGATTTTGTTTTTAATCTGGATTTTATTGTTAGCCACCTTAAGCACCACTTTTGGCAGAAAGGTGGGACAGAAACTGAGTAAAGAAATAAATGCATAGGTACATAAAATCTCTATTTTCACCTAAGACTTCAGAAATTCTGCAATTTCTGCAAACATGTAGCCTTTTAGATATGGTTCCCATTGGTGTAATAAACCTATTTCTGCTGTATCACTTTAAACAGAAGGTGAGTGGTCACGTGACTGAAGTCTCTTCTAAACAAAAAAAAATCCTTCACAGAGAAAGCTAGATGTCAGAGCCTTCTCCTTGACACGATTGTTTTCTATGTAGAATGATTTATTGTTATGGGAGGTGGTACTGAGGAGCATTTGATCACATAAACCCCAACCTCAGTTCCGAAGTGGTACCTAGAACCCAACTCAGAACTATTCCTTAGAAGAAAGCATGCCGACAAAGATATTGGTTTGGATCCTAAATTCCCATGCGTGGAATTCCACTCACAGGATCTCTGTTCAATTCCGTCTTCCCCCTGCAGCCTCCTCTACCTCCAAAAAAACTACTCCAGGTGGGTTGTGGGAGCTTCTGGAACAGCACAAGAGACGGCATGGGAGGCTGCAGGGAAAAATGGAAAAAAAATCCCTCCCTACCTTTACCAGCAGGAGTCACTGCTGAATCAGCCTCTCATCTATGACTGGAAGGAGCACTTCAGCTCACAGGAAGGCAACTCAAGATCGAAGCCATTATTCCTTAATGACCTGATTTTGTAAAGGAGGAGGCTCTCTCAAATTAAACTAAATGTTTCAAAGGCAAAAGAATAAACCTAGAATAGCCACCATCTGGAACATGTATCCTTTTCCTACTCATACAAACCTTGTCGACAAAAGGGTGATCCATGAAGTCTGGGCCTCCAATACTAAGGTTTAATACATCAATCTTCTTTAAGATGGCATAGTTAAAGGCATCCAGAAACCAAGATGTATACGAGACCTATTTATAAGAGAAATTTGTTTTAACACTAAGCAATGCAAGGAAAGAAAACACTTTAAGAAACAGACACCTGCCCCCTGCTTCTCCCCAGTTACATCCTCAAACACAATGCTCAACTATGGCAAAAGAAAAATGAAATTTTCTCTTCAATGATTAAATTTTAAAACCACAATTTTACCTTTAAAAAACAAGATTTCATGCCGCTACTTGGAGACAAACGTTTTTAAAAAAGAATGCCATTTGGGAACTGCAGCAAGAGATTTCAAAATAAAATAATCCAGATGTTCCAGAATGAAAGTCCTCAATGGTTATCCAGTTTAAAAGCATGCATATTATAGTGTCTTGTTCCATAAAACTTGCACTGACATTAACTTAGGTAGCATACCTGGTTGTTAGTGAAGACTCTAAATATGTGCAGTTCTGAGTCTGGAGCAAAGCCTTGGCATTCTCTCATGCTAGCTATCACACCTGCTACAAAAGTCCCATGACCCAGGCCTATTGAACATAAGCAGTAGGTTAAAAGCAAGCTCAACACATCGTTTTTTACAGATATATAAAACACAAGTGACTTGAGCCAGTGAAGGGGCTGATTGTCATCTCCCACTTTTTAAATTCCAAGGTTGTTTCAGATGTTTCAAATACATCTTACCATACTGGTCTCAACCAGAAAGACTCCTACTGATAAAAGGCCAGAATACAGCTGTTACAGCTGCAAATCCAAGCCAAGGTTTGGTGCTCAAACCTCCTCTCACGTACTGCAACTTTCTCTCTTTCTGGTTTGCAGCAAGCACTAAGTTGCCATTACATCTGAACCAGCAAACTATGGTTTGTACTTGTTCTGCAAACCAGGATTAAACCGTGGTTTGTAATCCTGCTTTGCAGGGCAACCACAAACCATAGTTTTCAATTTAAGCTGTAAAGGCAAACCTTTCCGTAGCCCAAACCAAGGAGGGAAGAAAGAGCAGCACATGAGAAGAGTGAGAAGAGGATAAAGCATGAGGACCAAAGTCATTCCATGCTTGTTCCATAGTGCCAAACGAAGATTTGAACTAAGCCTAGGGATGGCCATCGCGGGAAAATCTGGCCCTTTTTTGCCTCGCTGGATTTCCTTTAGCTCCTGGCTCAGCTTGCATTTGCAAGCTGAGCCTGGGTTGCATTCCCAATATCCATGAACTTTTGCATTTTTTTCTTGTAAAAATGTAATTTATGCCAGTTGCGGCTACAATTTGCGTAAATTATGCAAACTGTGGCTGTAAATATGCATAACTTGCACAAACTGCAGCTGCAAGTTGTGCGAGTTAGGCATATCTATGGCTGCAATTTGCACAAATTATTTACTACCTATGAGCAAACATTCACAACGCACCAGTCTATCCATTAATAAAGTCTTTTCATCCTGAGACGTTTCTCTCCTTTTCTGGGCCTACCTTGGATGCTCACCAGCCTTTCCCCTCTGATGCTGGACTCCAACTCCCATCAGCCCCAGTCAAATGGCCAATGGCCTACTCATTTATATTATAAAGTTCCTCAGAGCAGGGACACATCTCTTGTTTATGTTATTGCACAAAACACTTCATACACTGATGGCACTATAAACAATAATCCGGCCACGGCCATTTTACCATTTAAAAACGTGACAAGGAAGCACCTTCTGTATGCCACAAGACTGGCTAGAGCTCCAGTCAAGAGTATCGTGATCCCAAGCCACAGCAGTATGCACTTGGATTCATGGAATGGGGATGTGTTTTCAGAATACTCCCCAATACTACTGTCAAAGGGGTATGTGTGGGGGCTGCACATGGACATCAAAGCACAATGTGTGTAAGGACCTTCTGTATCAGGGTGACTGACTTTGAAGTGGCACATTTAAACAGGACCTCCAAGAAAGCATGTTTGCACCCCAGTCCTAAATGTACAGAACTGCGAGCAAGTTCAACTGACATCAATGGAAAACTGAAGAGCAAAAAATTAGCAGAAAATTAGCATGTGCACGGACCACATGAAATGCACATATGCTGGAGTAAATTCACCATTCCATCCCACCCCCCACTAAACTGCATTTGCAGTTGTCACTTCTCAATATTCCTTATGTTGCGATAAGCTACTCGATTTACATGCAACTAAGATTCTACTGATGGCTGGATAATGACTTAAACATTTACAAATAAATAAATGCATACGCATACACACCCACACCGAAAACTGAGATACAAAATTAATTGCACAGACAAATAGGTTATGATACAAACTCTTAATTTAAAACACCAGGTCCTAATCACACTCATTGGGCTGAAGGAAACTTGATTGATCTCAAGGCCTTGCAGGATTAGATCAATTAACTAGAGGAACAGACATGGCATTCTAGCTTCCCCTATATGCCACTGCAGCACAAAACTGAGATTTCATTTTGAGCAAAGCAAGCCCTATTAATGAAATAATGAAAATCACCATCATCCAAGGTTCTCTCATTAGTCCAGTTTGTCCTCTCTTTTACATTTTTGAAGTGTGGATGCTTCTCGCTCAGTCCAGTGTCAAAAACAGCCACTCTTACCCCAGCACCTATTTGCACAAAAGGTGGTCTATAAAATTATAGACAAGCAGTAGAGATATATTTCTTAAGACTTATTCCTGCATACACATGGATAACAGGAGTTGCATAATGCTCATTAAAATATTTTTTCTTCCCAACAGTCGAGCAAGTAGCATAAAACTTACTAATGCAAAGGAATAATAAATATACATAATTTCACTGAGTCTATAAAAACAACTGTATTATGAACAGTTCAATAGGTTCTAATTTGAGGGACTGTTACTGTTTTATATTGTTAACATAATGAAATATTAAAATCTCTATCCTTGTTAAGTGCTAGCATTCTTGAAAAGAGTATCTATACAGGATAAACAGTCAAATGTCATGTCATGACAAATAAGCTTTCATGTAATACTTTGACTTTGCTTTCCCATGTGTGCATTACAACTTAAATATTTGAACAACTTTACAATTAGCTCCCTCAGAGATCAAAATATTACCAGGGCGAAAGTCACAAGAATTGACCTCTGGAGGCACAGCCTTCTCCAACCTTGCTGACTGGTAATTATAGGAGTTGCAGTCCAACCCATTTGGGGGACACCAGGTTGGAGAAGGCTGTAATATAGTGGTTTTATATCAACCGTCATAGTTTTCGCACAGAATCTTGGAAACTGTAATCTGGTGAGGATGCTAGAGATGCCTAACCTCCCCCCACCATTTTAAAAGACCTGCAGGTCCTTGGGTTCTCTATGGAGAGATAATAACTATTCAACCAGTTTAAGTCTATGGTATATGCTAACTTAAAGAATACAGAACCTCTGAAGGCAACTTCCAAGGGTATACTTCCTGCTCATAGGATTGTCATTCCCATAACCAAATCATCATGTTGGAAAACAACTTGTGCCAAGCTGTGCGGTGATCTACTCAAGTGATCAGCCATATTCTCTCCATGATTATAGATACAATTCATAATTTCCACAAATACAAGAATACCTGTAAAACCCATTTGCCAGAGCACATCCGCCTGAAGTGTTTGAGCAACCTGCCGGGGTATAGCTCTCAGCAAACGCCTGCTTGAGTGCCTGCCCGTCGCATGCCAAAATCCAGAACCCAACGACAAACTTGCCCTTCTCAGGGGACGAGATGACTGCCATTTTTGTGTCCATCTGGTATCATTGCAGGGAAATGCTGGATCAGCTAGATATTTGGAAATATTTTGAAATGTTAGCAAATCATGTTATTAATATACTAAGCAACATCTTGAGTGTACACACACACATATATACATATTGGTATATACATATATGTATATACATGTAGAATAATAAATATATAATCAACATTCTGCTGCACTCCAGTGTGATCAAGAAATAGAACCAGGATGGGCAATGCAGATAGGGCCAGATTCAGTTCTCTGTGGTTCCCAATGGAGTTACCAGAGGCCAGGAGCAGTTTAGCCCCCTTTCTCCCATTCATTTTTGAGGGGTGAAATAAAACATTGCATTCAGAGGCAACTTGGTGATGGAAATAAAATGTGCCTACTGCCCCTAACACTGGATGTGCCAGGTTCTATTGACAGTCCAATGGGATGCATTGTACCTCCAGGTGGGTCCCTGTAATACACAGGTCCTCCCTGCACAAATACACACACACACACCCGCCACTACAACAGTTATTTGTTAGAATAACATAATTTCTAAATTTCAGACAGCCATTATAGGGCAGAATAACTTGATCCACTTTCTCCTCCCATCCATCCCACCCAGTTTTCAGACATTCAAAATTTAGGTTAAAACCAACATCTACATAGGTTTCCTTATGATTTAAATGTTCTCTCCAAATCTATGGGTCTATTTTCCAGCTTAAGGTTCTGATGAGCTGGGGCCATGATCAGCACAGGAAAGCTCAATAATCCACTATGTGCAAGCCCTTTAGATGAAAGGAAGCCACCTTTTACAATATTAAGGAAATTAATGAGAATTTGTAACTGGATAACTGGGCTTTAAAAGAATGACACACTCCATTCATGGGCACAATTATCCAAAATTGTTTTCTAAAAGTGGTAATCTGAAGCGTAATCATCTTCCTTAAACAAAATATTAAAACAAGGCTTATACCTTTAGTGATAATCCATCAATCATATCTACATTGCCTTATCATAATTAGCCTTGGTAATCAGCAAAAACCTTTGATTGCCACCAACCCTGCCCATCCCTTGATTCAAGGAAGGAATGGTGTCTTGACCCTGAAGTTGTGTTGCGCTTCAGAGGCATGCGGAAGACAAGCCCCAGAGCTCCACACAACATCAGCAACAAGCTCTACCCTTCTCCAGAGCCTGGAGGGCACCATCGCCTTCCAGATGTTGGGCCAAGGGCCTCCAAAGCCCAGAATGAAGTCAAAGATAAGAGCCCAACATGCTCCCTAATCTCTAATGAGATTAAAAGATGTGCTCGCTAGACTAAAAGAGATGGCAGCCCCAAGCAAGAGAATTTGTGGGCTCCTATGGTTAATGTAGGAGAAGAAATGAACTGTTACCAGGCACTAGGAAAGTGCCCATTATGGCTGGTGTGGGGGAACAGGAAGCATGGATTATAGGGACTGTGAAGGTTTGAGGGTTACAGAGGCAAGGAAAAAGGTCAGGCCCTGGGGGGGGGGGGTGTTCTTGGGAGGGGGTATCCCTGAGAGGAGTAGTTTCATTTCTCCCCTTAAGTTTCAGTTTCATTTCACCAGTTAAGTTTCATTTCTTCAGGTCTGAAGCAGTACTTTCGGTTTTGTGGGAGGAGAGTATAAAAAGAGAGCATCAGAAAGGCCGGAGCAGTAAAAGCAGTCAAGGAGATCAGAGCCTGAAGAGGGAGCAGGAAGAAGCAGCCTGGAGAAGTCTAAAGTACAGCTAGGGTAAAGGAACTTGCATTGTAAAAAATTTAATTTCTTTTAATGCCTTTTGTATCACTCAGCTCTATTGCGTAAATACCTTTAGTTGTGATTTGCTTGCTTTAATTTACCAGTAAACTGTTGTGGTTAACACCCAGGTGTCCGAAGTGTCAATCACCGCACGTCTACAGCCTAAACCTGACATTATTGGAAAGGGGAAGGTAAAAGAAGGAAGGTGGGACTCTTAAGGAGGCAAGAGATCCTTACGGAGTTGCTCAGGGGGTCCAGGTCATAAGGAGAACCCTGACAGGGACACTCTAGAAAAACAAGCAAGGCCTGATTCCTTCCTCCACCCATGGCAGTGTCCTCCATAATGGATGAGAAGACGAAGAGGTGGGATCAAAGTCCCTGACATCCTCACCCTCCCGTTCATCACTGAGGATGCTGCCACATATGGAGCAAGAGGGGCCAGGCCTGATTTTCCTGACATGTTCCTGTCCTAAAGTCACTGAAGTGATGGCTGCAGTCTGCTGGAAATGCAGTGGTTGAATGCCTTACTGTTGGCTGTTGAGTCAGGGAAGGAGGCCATGTGCCTTCTCCCCCACCCTTCGAAGTAGTTCATGGGTTGGGATAGCGAAAACATTACTGGTGCTTTTGTCCCTCTCCCAACCAAGGATTGCTCAGCCCATCCAACCCCCCCAAACATGGCAATGCCAGCTCACAAGTTGGGGGAGAGGGTGAACCATCAGAAATACTACACCCGCTTCCCTCCCAAAGGAAGGTCCTGGGATACTGGGGGAAAGCCATGAACCAAAGGTGCATTGTTCCCTAACCCACACTGGATGTGTGCCTTTGATTCTTTGGCATGCTCAGAGCATAACGAAGGGACAAAGGCCTGGTTTGCACTGGGTTACTGTGAGCAAGCCAGCACCAGGGAGAGACACGCCAGAGTTGGGACCCAAGAACAAACCCTGGGTTCCACGTCTGGCTTGTCAGTGTGTGTGTGTGTGTGGGGGGGGGGGGGTGCAGAGGGGAGCAAGCAGAAGCTTGGGTTCAGACGTAATGCTAACCAAGCCAGAGATGCAGTGTCTCTGGCTTGTTTAGCTGGTTCCACTGGCAGTAGGAACCAAATGGGAGCAACTGAGCCAAATGCACTCGCACACTGGTTCTTTACCCTGGGTTACCACCATGTGTGAGCTGAGCCAAAGAATGATAAATCCAGACTAAGATTATTAATTTTTTCCCCTTAAAATTATCAGAGTCAGTTGAAAGCAGCGGAATACCTGAAAGTTTCAGTAATATAATGATTGTCCAAGCCTTGGCAGGAACAATTTAATGCAGGAATGAATGAACTTACTTTCGGTGTACTTGAGTGAGCGAAAGACTTTTCTTTGGGGGGTAACTCGTTTGATATTGGGATGATCTTCAAGTGTCTGCACTCCATCTTTCTGTTTCTCATTGATTTGGATCACCTCAAAATCGCTGGGGTAGTCACTGGCTGCGTTGTTACGGGGTACAATCCTCCAGTTCTCGATGTCACTACTCTTCAGTGCCCTTGAAATAAATTTGCTTCTTGCTTTGGCTGAAAAGTAGCCACTGAAAGCTACAATATATTCTGCAAGGAGGACCACCATGCATTAGAGAAGGCAAACACAAAAGAAATATATAACAAAATAATAAAGAAAAGAAAATGCAAAATAGATTTAAAAGATGAGAACGCATGGTAGCTTTGGGTGATGAAACACAGATCATGGTATGTAACACAGGCCGTGAGCAGAGGGGACAGGGAGAATTCACAGATGATGGAATTCCACAGACTGCTAACAACCCTAAACCCTAGTGCACCAGGCCAAAGGGATGTAAATTGACTCAAGCTTTCAAGAAGGCAACATATAAATTCATAAAAAGCAAACTAACCAAGCATCAAAATATATTTCCAGTTCTACCATGCTTTGGAAACAGTCTCACAAAATTTTGCCCGGCTATAACAGGTTCAGATATATGTAGAAATAATGTGTCTCACAATTTGGGTGTCACAAGAGCATTACCCAACTGCCTACCACATCTCTAGCCATTTAGGAACAAAGATGAAGCACTATCACCACTGCATACAAGCTGGCCTGACTGACATTTGGTGGCAGAGAACCTTGGAGAAAGAGAAATGTAGCCAATCAGCCCTGCCTTCTTCCAGGATACTCCATTCCATTCCACCTCCCACTCAGTTTTCTGGGGTCCGTCCCCCCAGTCAGCCTACTGTTCCCCCTAGTCATGTGCAGTCCTCTTTGGGCTGTTTGTTTGGGGTTTTCTTTGCCCCATGAGGTGTTTTTTCTAAATATGTTTTGTACTTCTACATACCTTTGGGATCCTTCAAGCATGAGGATACCTGCCTTTTGTTTGTGGCTGATGTTGTTTGGCTACATAAGGATAGGCAATCAGAGAATGAGTTTGCTATTACTATATGCAGATAAATCAATAAACTATTGCTGATCAAGACCATATTAACTTATTATCATCAACTCAAATTCTGAATCTGCTCCTCTACCTCAGTGTATTTGAGGCTGGAGAGTTCAGTAAGGTGTAGTGGTTAGTAGACTGGAGAGACCCAGGTTCAAATCCTTGCTCAGCCAAGAAGCTTACTGGATGATCCTGGCCATCACTATATTTCAGCTTAACCTACCTCACAGGGTTGTTGTGACTATAAAAATGAAGGGGAAGGGAAGAATCTTATACACTACCCTCGGTTCCTTGGAGAAAAGAGAGGACAGCAATCCAACTAATTCTTTTTATTTATAATTTTTACCCCACTGTTCAGCTAATACACACAAAGCAGCTTACAGAAATGAAGACAATACTACAACCACTGCTACTAATAACTTTGCTACAATGTGCTGATGCAGGAGAGTACTGGGTGTGTTCTAGGCCATGCTCTCAGTTCACATGGTATGATGATGAGGCCCAAGAGTGATCAGCACCTGACATGAACAGAGTGTGCGCCCTCAGGTATGCTGCTCTGTGACACACAAGGTTCTGTGGCCAATACTCAAGAGTGTCAGCAGAGACACCAGTATGGAATGTTCCCCCTGGTTAGGAAGTCTGAAAACAACCACTCTAGTTCACAGCTCGTCACAATGGCTTGCAGCTGGGCCTTCCGATGTACTACAATACAGCCAAGGTTGGCCCAAGACATGTTGCTGTCTGAGGTAGAACAGCAAGTAGCACCCAACACATGTCAAGGTCATAGCTCCAAAGGCTAGCCAAGTTATTTTGTCTCCTGAGGTATAAAATCCCGCAAGCACTTCAGCCTGGGAGTAAAAACACAACAAAAATAAATTAGTTAACAATTTGCTGTGCTTTCACGAATAGCAAAGTTGGCTTCCTCACCCTGCTGCCCTGAGCTCCTTACAAGGAACGGCAGGATACAAATCAAATAAATAAATAATGGTAAGGGCCAGCCTTTTCAGACAGCCTTCTATTGTATTTATTGTTTAAAGGCAGAACGGAAGACTTCAGCGCTTTCTAAGGACTACAGTAAAATCTGTCATGAATTATAAATCCATTACCGTGTTCCACTACCGTTGAAGAGAATTCCACTTTCAATGTGAGACGAGAACATTCAGGACAAAGGTGGCTTTCGTGAGAAGAATTCCCGAGTCTGGTCCCCAGGTGTTGTTTGCCACAGAGTAAGATTGCAGTCAGAAAGAACCAGATGTTTGCAAGCCTCATGGTCATGAAAGAATATGATTTCATCCCCAAAATTCCATGGATTCAATTTCTATGTTGCCTCTCCATGAATCAGTTCTCTCTCTCTCGCACGCTTTTTTTGGTTTCAGAAAATGGTGCCTTTTTAAGTGGACAGTCTTAAGGTTTTGTCCAAGATAAGCAAAAGTCTTGCCTTCATGGTCTTTTCCAACGAAGCCTAGTAAACAGGCTCATTTCTTTCTACGTTTTTTCTCCATCTTTGAGTAAAGGATGCCGTCACTCAGGATTCAACAGCTGAGTCGTGTACTCCATTTTGGATAGACAACGTAAGGCCAAAGCTGAATTAGCCAAGATTCATTTTGTTGCTGGTTAAAAAAGACAAAAAAAGAACCAACAAAGCCTGTAAAAATAAACATACAATGATTATATAAAACAAATATTTTCTAAGTTAACATACTGACAAACTGCAAGGGGATGAAAATCTGGGTTATAATCCTGCTTGTAGTTACTCAAGTAAAAGTCTCATGACAGTTAGTGGAACTTATTCCTATATAACCACTACCAGAACTGCATACTGCATCACCACCATCCTGCACACTAAAAAATGGTGTCACAACAGCAGCTATTCTACAGGCTGTATCTGAGACAGAGGAAAGACAGTGAGATTCCCCCTCCATTGACTCCGCTGGGATCAACCAGCTCTTGCAATTCTATCATAACATCATGAAACAGTTGGATCCTTGAATTTGTTTGTTTTACTCTTCCCTTCCTGTTCCTTTTGTATCATGCCTATTAAATTGTAATTTTAAACTTGTGAACTATAAGGAGTGCACTGACAGAAAGGTGGTATGTAAGTGTAGTAAATAAATGAATTCATATAAATAATGCAGACATAAAACATGCTTCACCTTCAGCAATGCAGGTTTTGTTTTTCTTATTACAATTAAAATTGGCCATCCCTGGTGCATTAGGACCTGTATAACACGGTGATAAATACCACTCAACAGAGTACCTATAGAACTGCCTCTAGGCAATCAGACAAAGAAGTTGTTGTAAAGGAGCTGTCTCTTTTCTTCATTCCAGTCTGACAAGGTATCACCATGTGTTTAGTGCAGATAGATAGACTAGTAACTTTCATGGGGTTATTTGCAAGGTTGCTACATAGTCCTTGCCCATAAAATGTGCAACTCAAATAAAAGGGATGGGAGAAATGTGAAGTGAAAGAGAGCTTGATCAAAACATAGCAAGGATAGGCTAAAGGAAATTAAACTGGTAAAAGATAATCAAGAAATGTGAGGTTCCAGCACACACAGGAGCAAGTAAAAAGCTGAGCTTATTATGTATTTATTACATGGGTATGCCTCCTATCTGCCAATGGCCTCAAGAAGGTTCTAAGTTTAAAATAATGGCTTCCAATGTAATAGACATGGCACAAGAGAAAATGGGAGGAAAATACCATGACTCCTGCATGCGACAGTTTTGGGAGGGGAGAAGTAGTCAAATAACAGCCAGCCCCAGTTGAGCCAAGCCACTGCTGTCTCGCCTCGTCCTCTGATGCAGCCAGGTCAAATGGCCGCTGATGTAGGCAGCTTGCTGGAGGAGAGGAGCCAAAGAGCACTTGGTCCTAGCCAGATTGATGAAGCCATGAGGAGAACTGCAACAGCTGCTTGTAGCTTTTTGCCTCAGTCCCTGCCCATGTCATACTTTGATGTCACTGCAATGTGTACTGCTGCAGTGCAAGGACTCTGTTGCTGCAGTGACATCAGACAGGTGCACAGGTCTAGAGACTTTTGCCACCCCATCCCCCAATCCTAGACCTTAGAACACCAAATAAAATTAAATTGGCAGCAGGTTCATTACTTTAGAAAGAAGCACTTCTTCACACAGTGCTTAGGGTTCTATAAGATGCGGTGATAAACATCAGCTAATACAAGTGGGACTCAAAACAAAAGGCTGCAGAGTACAGTGCTCCTGTGCAGGGTTCTAGTCACCCAGCAATGCCCTTTTGCCCAGGATATCCCATTTAATTTTCCCTACCCCCCCCCCCGCCCCGCCCCAACAGCCACTCAATATTCTGTGACCACTGAGAAGCTCAGTTCTTCTTGGGCTGTTTTGAGAACTCCCCTCCCCTTAGGGTTTTTTGGGGGGCGGGGGTATTTCTGCAAACTGTGGGGTTTGCCAGAGCTTGCCAATGCCTCCCTCTTGCACATGGATGGTGCTGTTTGGGCTACCTAAAGAGCAGCACTGGGAAAATGGGTTAGCTATCAGTAGATAAGACAAGTGGGACCCGCAACAAAATGTTGTAGCATACGATGTTCCTATTCTGTGTTCTAGCCACCATGCCTTTTTCCAGTATATTTCATTCCATTCCCCTTCCAGTTTTCCTTTCTCCCCTCTCGCCCAACATACACCCCCACATCCTGTGGCCACCAAGCATGCTCACTCCCCATGGAGCTATTTTCAGGGGAAGATGGTTTATGGCTAAAATGTTTTTTTCTACTTCTGCAAAACTCGTGGTTGCCCTGAACATGCTGGTATCTCCCTCTCATAGACCTGCTTTGGCTACAAAGCCCCCATAGCTCAACCACAGAGTTCACTACTGGTATATATGACAGGCTTTTTAAAAAGGATTAGACAAATTCATGAAGTATAGGTCTATCAAAAGCTAGTAGTCATAGCAGCTAAACTGAGCCTTCAAGTCCAGAGGCAATATGTCCTCTTATGTTCTTAGATAAGAGGAGTCATGCTGGATCAGACCAGGGGTCCATCTAGTCCAGCATTCCATTCACACAGTGGCCAACCAGCTGATGACTTGGAACTCACAAGCAGGACACAAGCGCAACAGCCCCCTCCACCAATGTTCCCCTGCAACTGGTGTACATAGGCATACCGCCTCTGATACTGGAAATAGCATATCGCCATCAGGACTAGGAGCCATGGATAGCCTTCCCCTCCAGGAATTTGTCTAACCCCCTCTTAAAGCCATCCAAATCGGTGGCCATCGCTACATCTTGTGGTAGCAAATTCCATAGTTTTACTATGTGCTGTGTGAAGAAGTCCTGCCTTTTATCTGCCCTGAATCTCCCACGAATCAGCTTCATGGGATGACCCCTTTGGCTTCTAGTATTGTGAGAGAGGGAGAAAAATGTCTCCCTATCCACATTCTCCACTCCATGCATAATTTTGTACACCTCTATCATGTCTCCCCTTATCCTTTTTTCCAAGCTAAGCAATCCCAGCTGTTGTAACCTTCCCTCATAAGGCAGATGCTCCAGCCCCTTGATTTATTTATTTATTTATTATTAAATTTATTAATCGCCCATCTGGCTGGTCACCCAGCCACTCTGGGCGATGTACAACATACAATAAAAACAGTTTAAAACAATAAAATTCTACAATAAAAACATTTTCTAAAATACCCTAACACACCCCAAATGCCTGCCTGAACAACAATGTTTTTAATGCACGACGGAAGCTCATTAAAGAGGGGGCATGACGGAGTTCCCTAGGGAGGGAGTTCCACAGAGTGGGGGCCACCACAGAAAAGGCCCTCTCCCTCGTCCCCACCAGTCTAGCTGTCCTGGCTGATGGGACAGAGAGAAGGCCATCCGAGGCTGATCTTAAGCGGCCTGTCTGGTGCTGCTGGAGGCGCTCCTTAAGATAGGCTGGGCCGGAACCATATAGGGTTTTAAAGGTCAAAACCAACACCTTGAATTTGGCCCGGAAAACAACTGGTAACCAGTGCAACTCCTTCAGCACTGGAGTGATGTGATCTCGCCGGCGGCTGCCTTTAATCAGGCAAGATTAAATTAGTTGACGCGATCATATTAGTTGCCCTTTTCTGCACTTTTTCCAGCTCTACAATATCTTTTCTTAGGTGTCGTGACCAGAACAGTACACAGTATTCTCAGTGTGGTCTACATATCAGATGTTGGAGATACAAGCTATTCCACCATGCCCTGCTGGTGAGCTTCCAGGGGGATTTGCCTTGCAGGTGAAGAAAACAGAAACCTGAAATTGGCAGACCTTGACCTTATCTAGCATGGTAATTTGTGTTCTTATTTTCACTTGTATAGAGAGAAGGCTCACTGATAAAGGAATCCAGCCAGGGATCAATATGTTTCTGGGCCTTTCTTTGACCAAATGTCTCTTGCTTCCTTCAATTCTAAACACTCTGAGAAAGAATAAAATCTGAATATGCCACACATTTTGGACTGAAAAGAATAAGTCACAACTTCTGAAATACCTCTAGAAATTTCAAGCTAGTCCACAATTTAGCTAGAGGCACTTTTTCTTCATCTTCATCTGAGAGAAGCAATTTGTACTTATGGTCAAAGTAAATGTAGGAGAAAGGAGAACTAACGATCTCAGGGCCCTTTCTTTGGCTCCTGTCTCTTTTCCAATAGTTATCTCTCTCTCTTTTGCCTGCCTCTCTATGGTTGGAAGACAGAGACAGACAGACAGACAGACAGACAGAGGCCCTTTCTAACCAACCCCAGAAGAGCTTTCTCAGCTTCTGCTTACTGAGATTCTTCTTTTGAATTCATTTACAGACTATTTGTTTAGGTTCCGGTTCATGAAAAGCAAAAGATTTTAGACTCAGTTTCAGTTCCCGTTCACTGAAAAAGACTTCTGGAAGTCTATTTTTGTTGTTGTTTTCTATTATGTTTAGCTCCCTACATAAAATCAGGCCGTAAATATGTCAACAAGTTGCAGATATCCAACTCATTTATATTTAAAGCACGGACCTCTTTGCTTGTCACAGCACCCCAATAGTAAAACCTGGAAACAATAAAGAGGCAAGTTAGCTCCCTGAACCCTGATATACATATAAAAAGTTTTTAAATACTATGTAATTCAACCTGATTTAAAAATCCATATCACATAAACTAATTCAAATCAAGCACATACAAGAAAACACTGGGTAAGGGATGCTCTTAGCACAATCCAAATGGTACAAAGCAAATGAACCAAATCACATTCTGCAAGTGAAGGTAACAGCATACAGGTTTGCAAGCCTGCACTAAACAAGAAAAAGGCTAATCACACAACATCGAGTGCAGGGAAACGGGGAACACTGACAATTAAGGGGCCATATCTCAGGAACACTAGCTCGTTTCTCTTTAACACACAGTTTAACCTTGTTGTCAGATTCCCAATCAGGGTGGATAATCAGCAACAAAACAATATATCCCCCAGACCCTTCAATGCATCCTTCTGATCATCATGGGAAGTTCTAACACTTGCGAACATTTGGAAATATAAAACCAGAGTATGATCTGACCGCATGTAGTGCAAGGGAAGACTGGAAAGTGTGTGTGCACATGCATGTGTACATAACAAAGAAAATGGAAAACTTTTTTTTTAACTATAGAAACTGCAGGACTCTTCAGTGGGGGGGGGGGGCTTGTAGGACACAGACAGAACGTAGGAATTGCATTCAACCACCAGGAAGAACTGTCAGCTGTAAGAAGTTTATGAGCAAAGTCCAGGTCTCATGGAAGCAATAAACATGTGTCTGGATTGTAAAAAGAAAAGAACAACAACAAGACTAAATCCTCCATACAGAAAAATAAATGTAAGAGAGAAAGATCCCAATCTAGCTTTCTCCACAACATGCCAGTTTGCCAGTTGCAGAAGATTTGTACAGAGAAGTATTTAGTCATGCGAGCCTCCACTTGCAATCTGAAATAGCGCAGTCTACACATGCTTACAATTACAGTGAAAACAAGGCCACAGGGATCCCATTAAGATCTGATAAGTGGAAAAGGGTGAAGTGGAAAGGGGTGAGAAGAGGATATATTATTTTTCTTCCTCCTATTTCCTTGCCTTTTGACCCCTCTTAAGAGCTACTTTATGCATTATATGTTTTAAAGCAGCCTTTTCCAATCTGAGGTCCTAAATGTTGTTGGACAACCATTCTTATCATCTCTGGGATGATGCTCTAGTCCAGCAACATCTGGGGACCCAAGATTGAGAGAGGCTGCTAACTGTACACTTATCTCAGAGTGGCTCCAAAATATACTCTAGTGAAAGCTGTTTCCCAGTCAAAATGTGTTGTGTTGTGATTTCCTTCAAACTCTCCCTCAAACACACCATCATAAACACACATTCTATGTCTGCATGATGTGATGTTTAGCATCTCTGATTGCAAAATGAGCAGCATCAGCATCCTCTGCTTTCTACATCACACCCTTCTAGAAAGCGAAGATGACCAGTACTGGGAGATTTTCACCTGTTATTGGGGGGGGGGGGGTAGCATTTAGCATTTGCTGCACATATAAACCTGTTTCAATAACTTGACCATCATTTCCCCCATATCTTCCCACTCCAAGTGATCAAAGAAATCTTATAGATGCTGACTAACAGGATCCTATTTCTCACTGCAGTCTTGATTCCATGTACAGGCTGCGTGGCTTTAGACAGGTGGTGGGGGTTAAATATCACTGAAAGGTCTCCTTTGCGAAAAATAAAAATCTCTGCATGTTGAAAATCAGCAGGCCAGAAGCAATGCTACACTAATTAATTACATTCATAATCCACCCTTCCTCCAAGGAGCACAAAGGGAAATACATGGTTCTCTTCCCATCCCCATGTTATTTATTTATTTAATTGCATTTATCTCTCGCCTTTTTTCCTCTTGCAAGGAACCCAAGGCAGCTTACATAATCCTCCTCCTCTCCCTTTTATCCTCACAACAACAACCCTGTGAGGTGGGTTGGACTGAGAGTCTGTGGCTGGCCCAGAGTCACCTAGTGAGCTTCCATGGCTGAGTGGAGACTAGAACCCGGATCTCCCAGCTCCCAGTCCAATACTCTCACCACTACACCACACTTGCTCATGTTATCCTCACAACAGCCCTGTAAGGTAGGGTAAGCTGGTAGTGGCAGTCACATCATCACCCACTAAGCTTCCTGTCTGGGTGGGGATTTGAACCCAGGTCTTCCCATCCCCGATGGCATCACCGATGCAATGAATATGGACTTGAGCACGCTCCGGGAGAGAGCGCGGGACAGGAAGGCCTGGCGTGCTGTGGTCCATGGGGTCACGAAGAGTCGGACACGACTGAACGACTGAACAACAACAGCTCCCCATCCCTAGTCAAGCTGCTACACCACGCTGCCTGACATACAAGCTGTCTATGTTAGGAACGGGGAACGGAGCCTTATACGGAGTGAGGCCCTTGGTCCATCTCGCCCAGAATCGTCAACACGGGCTGGCAGCGGCTGTCCAGGGTTTCAGGCAGGGGTTGTTCCTGCCCTGCCTGGAGACGTCGGAGATCGAACCCGGGGCCTTCTGCACGCAGAGCACGTCTTCTATCACGCTCAGCTATGCCCCCTCCCACAGGCTGCCAGATTTATTTGTGGCACGTTCAAATCCCCCACATCAGGGAAGCTGGCCAAGGGCGGGGGGCGAGGCGGCCCCCCCCCACAAGCCTTCTCCCTGGCAGGCTAACTTTCTACGCGCAGGGAACGCTCCCAAAAGGGGGGCCTCCCATCCCCTCAGGCCCCCCATCGTCCCCCCCAGCGCGGGGAGCGGTACAGCGCGAGGCACGAAGCAGAGACCAGCGGCCCGGCCAGCGGCGAAGCCCCCCTCGAGCCGCTCCCCCGTCCGACCCGACCCGACCCACCGGCTGCTGGACCCTCGGGCCCGCCTCGGGGCCCCGGGGCGAGCGGCCGGGTCCGACGCTCCGGGTCAGGCGCGCGCGCGGCTCGCGCCCTGCCGCCCCGTAACCCGCACCGAGCAGCTGGCCCGGGCTGCTGAGGAGAAGCCTCCTTCCATGAGCGACTGGCGACGGCCGAGCCCGGTGCGTGCTGGGACACGTAGTCTTTGCCGGGACGGCCGTCGGAGAACCGGCATACGGGAAGAACGACATTTCCCGGGAACCTTTGCGCCGCCAACGGCCTGAGCGAGCCGAGCCCGACGGTGGCCACGCTGGGCCCATCGAAGGCGCCTCATGTCACCGCCGACCCACCTCGCGCCCGCTAAGAGGGGTTGGACTGCAACTCCCATGAGCACCGGCCGGCATGGCCACGGGCCGTGCTGGCTGGGGACCGCGGGAGCTGTAGTCCAACGATAGCTAGAGGCCGCCCAGGTCGGAGAAGGCTGCTGGGGACCTTGGGCAGAAGTTGTTTTTCTTTTTCGCTTTACGGTGCTCGCAGTGCATTGTGGGGTGTGTAGTCTGGAAGGGAAACTATTGGCCACCAGCCCAAACAAAACGGGGAAGGCGAGCAGATGGGCTCCTGTGCAGGCAGTGTCCCATTGCACGCAGTGAGGCTTCCATATGCATGACCGTGATTTTTATTAGCGCTCATTCGTTTTTATAATTCATGCAAAGACGCATTTAACGTCACGGCTAATTTGGCCATATGGTTTCTTGGTTCTCGTTACAACTACAGGTTTTGTAGGTTTTTAAGGGCTCGACCTAGATAAGATCTGCCATATAGCTGGCATTGCCCCGCCTGCTGTCCGTAGGGAAGCAGAAGCATCATTAGGAAATTAACGAGCACTACTTGGGGTGTTAACCCAAGGGTTCTTAAGACTACAGCATTAGCCCTCTGCCGCTCGGCCGGCGAGTATGCCTGCCCAGTTTGGTATAAATCAGCACACGCTGGGCAAGTTGATGTTGCTTTGAATGAAGCAAGTAGAATCATTTGTTCATTGTTTATTCGACTCTTCGTGACTTCATGGACCAGCCCACGCCAGAGCTTCCTGTCGGCCGTCGCCACCCAAGTAGAATTATTAAAAAAAAAGGTGTCCCCACCCAGTCGTGTCCGACTCTATGGTGTGGTGCTCCTCTCCATTTCTAAGCCGAAGAGCCAGCGCTGTCCGAAGACGCTTCCGTGGTCATGTGGCCGGCTTGACTGAACACCGAGGTGCACGGAACACTGTTACCTTTTCCTCCAAAGCGGTACCTATTTATCTACTTGCAATTTCTTGCTTTCGAACTGCTAGGTTGGCAGAAGCTGGGACTGAAGACGGGAGCTCACTCCATCACGCAGCACTCAGGTCTTGAACCTTCCGGTCTGCAATTCAGCGTCTTAACCACTAAGCCACCGCGGCCCTAAGTAGAATCATTACTGGATGTCTAAAACCTACTTCTCTAGATAAGATCTACCATATAGCTGGCACTGCCCCGCCGGCTGTTCACAGAGAAGCAGCAGCATACAAAGAGAGGCTTAAATCCTCAATATCCAAACAACACCCTCTTTATGGCCTACAACCAGCTCCTCAAGAGATTAAAATCCAGGAAAAGCTTCCTCGGATTGACGGAAGACTTTGATGAATTCAAAAGTAGAACGGACCTATGGAAAGCTACAAAGAATCAACACTGGAAGGAACCAGCAGAGGAGCGGGCACCCGGTTCTGATGAAAGCTGGGAAGTTTGGAAATCATTGAATAGACCATGCACGGGTGCAACAAGATCTAGAGATACACTGAATAAATGGGGCTATCCGGTGATATCTGCCCTATGTGACTGCAGAGACTTACTGACAACAACACATATGTGTACTTGCCCTTTGTGCCCTGACCACCGCACGCATTAGGACCTTACGAAAGCGCAACAGAACGCAATTAATGTTGCTAGTTTGGGGGCAAGATTTGTCTAACTTTTATATATTTTAACTTCTACATCTTATATTTTAAATGTTATATGTTATAGTATGTTTTTAATTGTGATGCTTCTAACATGAATAAATCAAAGGGCACAATCCAATGGATGTTTAGACAGAAAAAATCGCATGCTGGGAGCTGTAGGATTTTTTTCCCCGTCTAATCCTCCATAGGATGGTACCCTTAGCATCCAATCCTATGCCTGTTTAGACAGAAAAAAGCCCTACGTGTCCCAGCACTCCCCAGCATATCACTAGTAACATTACACTAACAATAAAGAATTATTTAAATAAATCAGAAGCAGGAAACCAGATAAGGAGACCATTGGATAACAATTGACTAAAAGGAGTACTAAAGAAAATAAGGCGATTGCAGAGAAGCTGAATGAATTATTTTCATGTCTTTACTGCAAAAGATGTAGGGCAAATACCTGTGCCTGAACTGACGTTTTCAAGAAGGGAGTCTAAGGGACTGAGGCACGGTGATTGATGACAAGAGACGAAGTTCTTGACCTTATTGACAAATGGAAAGTTAGCAAATCACTGGGCCCTGATGTTATACATCCTACAGTTGTTAAAGGACTCAAATGTGAAATTGCTGATCTTCTAACAAAAACATGTAACATGTCCCTAAGATCTTCATGCTCTGTTCCAGAGGTCTGGAGAATGGACATCGTTACACCCGCTTTTTAAATCCCTTTGAGAGTGTTATAAACATGTGGACTGGGGTGATCGTACAATTGCACCTTAAGTAAATTTAGCAGTCATGGGATAAGAGGAGAAGTCCTTTTATGGATCAGTAACTGGTTATAGAACAGAAAATAGGAATAAATGATCAATTCTCACAATGGAGGGATGTAAATAGTAGGGACCCAGAGGGATCTGTATTGGGACCAGTGCTTTTTAACTTGTTCATAAATGATCTGGAAATAGGAGTGAACAGTGAGGTGGTCAAGTTTGATGTTGATGATGATGATGCCAAATTCTTTAGGGTGTTTAAAACACAAAGGGATTCCAAAGAGGTCCAGATTAGGCCTGCAGGCTGGGCATTATGCACCCCTGGTTTAGCCACTCCTGTTGGTGGGAGGACCCAAGCAGGGGTGTTCAGGCAGCATGCATGAGCATGCTGTTTATAAATTTGCAGCTAGAATTCTCAGCGATTCTGGCTTATCGTTGCAGCTGTAAGAAGCCAATAATTTTCTGAAGAGCGGGATAAAAATACAGTAAATGAGTAAATCGTCTTAATGTCATAGCATTGGAGTGGAATGTATGGAATGTAGCAAAGAGATTGCTACCCAGGAAAAGGAAAAGAAAAATCATAGGAGACGTAATGAGGTTAATTCCACTTGCCTCTGGGACTAATGACCATTTGGGTTCTTCTGCTCCTCTTCTGAAGCAAAGCCAACCTGTGGCCGACAAGCCTGCAGCTGGCAGGAGGGCAAACAGAGAAGGCCCAGTTTGTACATAACAGCAATCCAAGGGTTGTTTAAACAGTGGGTCGCTTAAACCATGGGTTATTGAGGCCGCAAGGGAACAAGCAAGTGTGCCACATCCATTTTGCAGCCGGTTTCTCAAACCACCCAGGAATGCCTTGTTCATGGGATGTTTGATGTGACATCTGAACCTAGAACTCTGAGGTATTGGGGGACAAACAACCCAGAGTTTGAATCCATGGTTTGTTGTTGGATTAAAACTCTAGGTTGTTTGTCTATCAACAACCCATGGTTGTAGGTTCAGACATTTGCATCCAATTTCTCAAACAACCCAGGAAGTGGAGAGTGGGCCAGAGGAAGCGTGCTCATTTGCATACAGCCCCAATTAACCCAATAATTCATAGGTTAAACAACCTATTAATTGCCATTATGTGTGAACCAGGGCAATGTAAGTCTCCTTTCACTATCCTCTCATGATCAATGCTATTTTATAGCATGTTGGACACCTTCATTTTTTCCCCTTGGGGTGTGTGTGTGAGGAACCTCCAACACCACCCGGGCAGGATATAAACATGACTAATATATATAATTTAATGAAACAGGGCAAAGAAATCCTATTAGTACAATTAATATATATTTTAAAATCACAAATACATTTCCCCAACACCTCAAATTCAGGCGGTCAAAGATACTTGGAGATACACTATAATTCAGACACTTTAAAGGGCCTTAACTATTAGACACTCTATAGAGCAACATTCTGCAGATACGTCACCTATTATTTGAGTATTTCTAGACCAATCAGTGCTTTCTTGATATAGAACTAAATGGTTTTCATCTGTAATCTCATGGCTTTAAAATCTGAGTACTACAAACACACAGGCAGGGCTGTACAACAGAGGCCACTGAAGCAAGCCAGTGTACTACTGAAGAGAAGTATTTGTTTCCAGTTCTGAAAATGGCTTGAGATATTTCACTCAACATATAGCTTCCACTTAAAATATTAGTACTGCAGTAAGAACATTGGTAAGGAAGAAACCTAGAACCTTCCACTTGAAAAGCAGTGCCCAATGCTGGTATATTCATAGCAGGATGTCTCTGCGCCTTCTGCTGTCATGGGGTTCAGTCCCCTAAGCACCCCATGTTTCATATTATTAGCCCTGCACATTCTCCACTCTTGTCTGAGTCAAAAGCACTGTGGCAAGAATCACTTAGTACAGCTTCCTCCAACCTGGTGGCCTCCAGACATGTTTGACTACAGCTCCCAGCATCCTCTAGCCAGCATACCACACTCCCATAGCTGGCTGGGGCATGCTGGGAGTTGCTGGACATTTTTTTTGTCCAAATATGCATAGGATTGCACCCTTAGTACTTCATAGAACTCAGTCTGCCCCAGGTATCATACACAGAAAGGCAGCTACCTAAACAGATTTGCCTATCTTGCAGGGTAGAAGCATGACCCAAGGCTCTATACAAGGTTTAGGTACACAGATCATCTTTTTCTTTTTAGCAAATGAGAAGAAAATGCATCCAAAGAATGTTTGCCAGGTGTTGTCAGTCCTCCAGCAGGTATTCTTCGCAATTCTTTTCATGTTTTTTTTCAAAGTAGCCTCTTTTCGTGAAAACAGGCAAAGATTCTATTCCATCCCCTAGCCCAGAGCCAATCTGGTAGGTACTGTCCACAGAGAAACTAGAAGACAAGAGGATGAAACACAAATTAGATTTATTGTAACGTTTTTTAAAATCGCCCCACCTTTCAGGTCCCCAGGAGGAAGACAATGTATTTATTTGGCCGTCAGCAATAACAACATTAAACATTATCAACATCAAATAAAACCCAAGAGCGATCTGAATTAAACGTTTGTCTCATCTCTCACTCCTTCTGCCACTCTCCACCAACCCTCTGTTTGCTGCTTTAAAAAAAAGAGGCATTCCATCAGCAGAACACACACCTTTCAAAAGAGTAAGAAGAACAAGAGAGACAGGAGCAAGCATAGGGAACACCAGGAGCAAGCATAGGGAACACCAGGGCCTGCTCCAGGTGGACTGCCCCAAGGCTGAAAAGTCCACTACCCTCCCTAGTCTACTGAAAAGTCTACTACTTCACCCCCAAGGCTGAAAGTCCACTACATTTTCCTCTTCCCTCCCCATCTTCTTTCCTTATATGTCATGTCTTTTTTAGATTGCAAGCCTGCGGGCAGGGACAGTCTTGTTTTACTGACTGATTATAAGATCCTCCGGGAACCTTTTTTTGGCTGAGGAAGAGGATAAAAATACCTGAGCGAAAGAACAAAACAAAAACAAATGGGCTGGACAATTCTATCGGGGTGGGAGAGGGGGTATCGGAGGTATGCCCAGGCAGAAGATGGAGCGACATTTATGCACCTGCAAAAATGTAAAACGGAATAAAGGTGACAAAACCGTGCAAGCATCACTTGGCGCTAGCCGATAGTGCTTATGCCACTCACTTATTTCCTTTCTTTTATTACATTTCTATTCCGCCCAATAGCTGAAGCTCTCTAGGCGGTTTACAAATACTAAAAACCTTAAAAAATACAATATTATACATAGTACAAAAACCATTTACATACAAACACATAAACAGACAGCACACACACACATTTTATCTGTCTGTCTGTCTATCTATAAAAAGCAATTCTAAACAATCAACAATAAGAAAAACCAGGTCCTGATTAAAACCCCATCATATGCTGCCACACGCCTGAGAGTACAGGAAAATCTTAACCTGGCACTGAAAAGGTAACAATGTTGGCACCAGGCAGGCCTTGTTGAGGAGATCATTCCATAATTGGGAGGCCACCACTGAGAAGGTATTCTCTCTTGCTGCCACCTTCCAAGCCTCTCTCGGAGGAAGGCCTTAGATAATGAGCATAGTGTACTGGTAGGTTCATGCCGGGAGAGGCGCTCCGTCACGTATTGCAGTCCCAAGCCACATAAGGCTTTATGGGTCAAAACCAGCACCTTGAATCTGGCTCAGAAACATACAGGAAATGCAAGCGGGCCAGAATCAGTGTTGTACGTTCGGATCCTCTTGTCCCTGTTATCAATCTGGCCACCACATTTTGCAGGAACTGCAGCTTCTGAACTGTCTTCAAAGGCAGCTTATGACAACTGGATGCAACACAGCGCTAATCATAGCATTAGATGCACTGAGGGAAGAACTGCATTTTATTTATTTATTCATTATTGCATTGCATTGCATTGCATTGCATTTATATGCCACCTTTTTCCTCTTTAAGGAACCCAAGGTGGCTTACATGGTCCTCCTCCTCTCCCTTTTATCCACAGAACAACCACCCTGTGAGGTAGGTTGGGCTGAGAGTCTCCAACTGGCCCAAAGTCGCCCAATGAGTTTCCATGGCCAAGTGGGGACTAGAACCCGGATCTCCTGGCTCCCAGTCAAACACTCTCACCACTGCACCACACTGGCTCTCTCTCTCCATTTTCTCACCAACCATATGTTACACAAAAGCCCCAGTCCCCTGGGCCCCAAGTCACGTAAGCTTCAGAAAGGAGAAGTATGTAGGCTCATACTATGCAAAAAGTTATTCTGAATAATTCTTTGAACAGTTTGAACACAGTGCTTTTGAACAATTGTGTGGCAATGTAAGATCAGCACTTTGCTTCCTGCACCTTTATTCTTTTTTAAAATAAATATTTTGAGCCATATCGTAATACAATAAAGAAATAGCCAGGCAACACTGACTGAGAACACAGGCTTATACTCAGTGCATATATTCAAGATCGTGCATTAGCTTTTCCTTCATAAGCCCCATTAGAGCCCCCACCCCCGACTCTGGCTGGTTCAACAGCCCTCCTGAAAAAGTCAAGAGAAAATTTAATACAGAAGCCCGATTCAAGGTGCTGGTTTTAACCTATAAAGCCTTACATGGCTCGGGACCACAATATCTGACAGAGCACCTGTCCTGACATAAACCTACCCGTACTCTATGCTCAACATGTAAGGTTCTCCTCCTGGAGCCTCCTCCGAGGGAGGCCCGGAAGATGGCAATGAGGGAGAGGGCCTTCTCAGTGGTGCCCCCCCCGCCCCGCAATTATGGAATGATCTCCCCAACAAGGCTCACCTGGCGCCACCATTGTTATCTTTTCAGCGCCAGGTTAAGACCGTTCTCTTTTCTCAGACATTTAGCAGCATAGGATGACTTTTAATCAGGTCCTGGATTTGTCTTATGGTTGATTGCTTGAAGTTATTTTTAGATATATGTCATCTCTGTGTGTACTGTCTGATCGTGTATTTTTATGTACATGGCTTTTTAAAACTTTGTATACCATATCTTTAATGGTTTTTAATCTTTGTAACCCGCCCAGAGAGCTTTGGCTATGGGGCAATATAGAAATGTAATAAATAAAATAAAATAATAATAATAGAATCAATCATATTACCACGATCGAATGTGGCCAGTATCCTGTCGTCCTTCTGGATATTCCAAGGGTGGTGACGGCATGATGTGCAAACTCATCAGCAGAAGGCACAAAAAAACTCCTTTTGGAGAGCGTGTCACTAAATTTCGTCATGTCGGTGGAGATGAAGAATGGAATCAAGCTCTGAACAAAGATGCCTTGGGGAGCATATTCATAATGAAGCGCTCTGCTGAAATGGTCCAGGTAAGCCTATCAAGGTTAAGGGCAGACAATTCAGATTCTCTGGTTTTTACATGGGGAAAGAACAGAGTTTAGCAGCTTAAATCACACCTCTCAACTGAGACGCATACAGGTTGCTGATGGGCAGGTAAGGAACCAGGTCCCGCCAAACTAATACCCACCCCTAGTTCTGTCAGTCAAACTGACTGGTCATTTGCTAGCTCTTAATAATAATTTCTCTAGTATGCTTAGTCTCCTTTACAAGAGTGCACTAATCCTTTACAGTTCAGCCAACAGTGAAATCCTACACGTCTGCTCAGAAGTCCCATTAACTTCAACGGTGCTTAGATGTTCTTGGACTACAACCACCATTATCCCTGACCACTGGCCATGCTGGCTGGGGATGATGGGAACTGGGAGTCCAACATCACCTCGAAGGTCTATAATGGCCCCAGGCCTGTAACCAAGTCAACAGTAGTTTTAGAGGGGGCTAGAGATCCATAATGCTTTCTGCATTGGTTCAATTCCCTTGCTAGTGGGCCTCTTGGCTGGTAAGATGAGTCAAAGGTCAATATCGCCACCTCTGCACATTCCATGCTAACGGGCTCTGAATCTTATCAGGCCTAGGATGCGCCTGAGAAGTGAGGCTCTGTTTACAGGTGTCTGTACTGGGAAGGTTCTGATTGTTTTCCTTCTGAACAAGCACTGTTAGTCTATGCTGGGAAAGTTGCAGATGAATGCTAATTAACGCTTGCTGCTGTCATGCTGCCTCACTGTTAACATGTATGGTATAAGACCCATTGTACCCCTTGGCTCTGGGTTCAGAGAAGCTGTCTGATCCAACCATTGGGTATGCCTGTGTGCTGTAAGCACTCAGTAAAGTCTCCTTGCAACCAAACCTGGATCTGGCTTATTATCTCGGCACCTCCAGACTTTAGCAGCCCACGGCCGGGGCATAGAAGGCCACAGGTTCCTCAGCCGTATTGTGGCCATATACACCAGGGCTGCCTTCATGACAACAACTGAAATGTGATTAGAACAGTGAACTCAACACATTCCTGACCTGTTGACAGGCAGCTGTTACGGCTTGGGCAAGCTTTGAATTTTCTCTCTGCAGCCTGTCTTCTGTTCTCATTATATGATCCGACTAAAGCCTTTATAACGTACTAGTTCACAAAGTTCTTATCCATAGAAACAGAAAATACATTTCCATGGGAAAAGGATACCCATCTTTTAGGAATAACAATAATAACACCACATTTATATTTTGTCATTTATATTTTGTCATTTACCTTGGAGGCTGAATATGCCGTCATCTGTGGGGTGGGATGGCAGCAGGACATAGAAGAAACATTTACGATAGCGCCTGTCTTTCTCTGTACCATTCCTGGCAACACCATATGCACCATCATGTTAGCTGCCCCAATATTCACATTGATGAGATCCCAAATTTTATCCTCTGTCACATTGGAGAAGCAATCCGGGTGAGTGTAGAACACACCAGCATTATTCACTAAGATGCCAATCTCTTTGCCCTCCAGGGCCTTCTCGATGGCAGGATACGTCTCACGGCCTTTGCGGAAGTCTGCCACAATGACTGCCGTTTCAACCTTGTAGGAATCCACTATCTCTTTGGCGAGAGCTTCCAGCTTCTCTTTGGTCTGGCTAATTAAGACGATGTTCACCCCACGACTTGCTAGCTCTTTAGCATAGGACTCGCCAATGCCGGAGGTGCAACCTGCAACAAACCAAGAGAGCAATGGAAGCCAGATTACTCCAGTCGTAAACACACTTACTAGGAAGTCAATCCAGCAGATTTCAGTACAGACGGGAGGGAGGCAGGGGACAGAAGGTAGATCAGGATTTGCTGGTAGATCTATGAGTGATTTGCAGTAGATCTCCAAGGGTTTCCAACCACCAACAGTTTAAAAAATGTAAGTAAAACTGGAAGTAAACAAAAAAGGATCTCTGCCATAGGTGACCTTGTACTAATCACAACTCTCCCAGCCTCAGTGTTCCTCATCTGCAAAATAAGAAATCAGTTGGCTGTCTTTGAACAGGTTTCGTGCAGCAGTATTGTCCAATTTTACGGTTTGATCCAAGATCTCCTTTCCCAGAGAGGAAGGGCTCTGCTCGCAGAAGGCGTGCAGCTGGTAACTGGCTCTGCTCCCGAGTCGCCCATTTTGCATCTGGCTCCACCCCTCAGATATTATTTTGGGCCTTTCCGTGGTTAGCAGACCTACAGTTAGCGGACCACTACCAAAAAAAAAAGTTTCAGCCCTGATTTTATGCATATTCATTTCAGGGTTGCTGCTGGTTTCATTTATTGCCATTTTAAAAATCATGCCACAAGGCATTGCAGGAGTTACGAAATCCAGGAATGCAGACTTGGCCATCCAGTTGGCTCTTTATGAGGCCCGCCTCTTTCACAGGGTTACACACTAATACTGTAACGTGCTCTATCTGGGGCCGCCGTTGAAGACAATTCTGAAACTACAACTGGTACAGAATGCAGCAACTAGAATGCTTGTGGGAGCGAGGCAATCGTATAATGTTACTCCTATTTTGTATCATTTACACTGGCTGCCTGTTAAGCTTCTGAGAGCCAGTGTGGTGTAGTGGTTAGAGTTGGACTAGGATGCAAGAGATCCGGGTTCTAGTCCTCACTCGACCATGGAGCTCACTGGGTGACTTTGGAGCAGTCACCGACTCTCAGCCTAACCAACCTCACAGAATTGTTGTGAGGCTTCTGGCTGACGTTGAAGGCAAACACAAGGCTGACCCAGAGGTAACAGGCAAAGGTGCAGCTAAAGGAAAGCGCAGAAGCAGAATCCAGGGAGAGGTGAGGCCAAGAGTTCAGGAATCAATTCAAGAGGCCAGAGGCAGAAACTCAAATACCCCCAGCAACAGAGGATGTGGAGCACACCGGAACACAGAACAGCTCAGGAAAGAACTACCTGCAAAATGCTTATTGCTGGAGAGTTCCCATTTTTGTTAGCATCACCATTTACAACAGCACCAGATCCTGTCTTCTGTTCAAATACAACTTTTAAAAAACTGCCACAAACGTGTACACTGCATAAAATTACAAATCCAGCAACTGAAGTCCAATAAGGTCCAATCAGTGTATAAAAATGTAGCCCACTACCATCCCTCCACATCAGGCTTCCTGCCTTCATGACTGTCAGCCCCATCACAGCCAGCCTCTAACCTTATTTTCCTGTCTGCTCTCTCCTTACAACAGCACAGAGACGGTCTTGTCCTTTTCCTCCTACGTGTCTCCTTTCCTTGGTCTCCCCTTTCATCCCTCTTTCCTTCAGGTTTCTACCTCCTTCCACTTCATTCACCAAAGATCCAGTCTTTTCTAACATTCTAAATTTCAGTAGTTTGGATGTTTGGGAACATTACGTGACATCAGAGCAGCTCAGCCAATGACTATGGGCGGCTAATAACCTATAGGCAACAGCCAATTGTTAACCTGTTGCCTATGTAAAATGCAAAATCCAAATGTAGATTCTTGCTCGGAGGGCAACATGGGCCCTTTCAGAACACAAGATCCTAGTTGCAATGTGTTGGGGGAGGCCATTAAATGCTATAGTTTCAGTCTCTCACCTGTGACAATCGCCCATTTTCCATACAGCTTGACTAGATCAGCCCTGCTGACCAGCCTGGGAATGAAATGCAGTCTGACCAGGGTGTAAGTGTCATTCAGAACAGTAAAGCATGCCTTGACTGTATAGAAGGCTCCGATAAAAGCCAGCGTCTCTATGTAACAATTGCAGGACCGTCCAATCTCCCTGAGCAAGAGAGAGAAGCTGTCCACTGCAGCCATGGCAACCAGATGTCTGAAAGAGAAAATGCAAGAGCCAGAGGTATGGAAGAAAATATTAATCAAACAAACAGTCAATCAGCCCCATTTTATCCTGCCCTTCTTCCAAGGAGCTCAAGGTTCTCTCCCAATATTTTATCCTCACAACAGCCCAGTGGGGTAGGTTAGGGTGAAAAACGAGTGACTGACCCAAGTGGTGAGAAGTTCCAGGGGCGCAGTGCTTACCCGGGTTCAGTTTCCTTTGAAAGGAAGTCACTGGAGGTTTATGGCATTTTGTAATATTTGAGATTATTTGCAGACGGATAGGTGGAAAGCACTCCAAAGGACAGCCAAAGTCCACTGTTCCCACATCTACAGAGAAAAGCAACCCTCCATCCCCAGTGCTGTTCGCTTACAGCTCCCACAAAATTTTGGGCGTCTCACTTGATCCCTGTCACAGAGGGATCCCTGTTTAATTTGATCCCTTTCACAGAGGGACAGACAGACCTAGCTAATGTTTTATTTAGAGCTGAAAAAGGCTCTCAGAGTGGCTTATACGTATCAGCAAAACAGTCCCTGCCCTTGGGTTCACAATCTTAAAAAAAAAAAAAAAGCACAATGCAAAAGGAAAAGGGATTGGGAGGGAGAAGGGGGGGAAAGCAAACTCAGGAATTAGTTACAAAATTCGTATAAACAACCAGCTGGAATAGAAATGGCTCATGGAGAAGGAGTCAAACGGTGCTGATCTTTTAGCAGAGCCGAGGTAAGAGTTTTGCTTCCCTTCTCTCCCTCTGTTTAAGCCTGATGGAATGGCCAGGTAAATGTTGATGGAAGGAGGAACCTGATGGAAGTAGAAAGCATCATCCTTGGGGGTGGGGGGGAGAAAAAGGCATGCCCCCTTTCAGGACTTTCCAAGGCATTTCCTACCTATTCAAAGAGCATCCACTGACCTTTTAGCCAATGATCTCCTCAGCACATGGTAACCTTGCCACTGACGATTGGGCTCAAATGACAGGAAGCCAGATTCCAGCTGAACATCAGGAAAAACTTCCTGACTGTTAGAGCAATACAACAATGGCACCAATTACCCAGGGAGGTGGTGGGCTCTCCCACACTGGAGGCATGATTAAAGAACAGTTATTCTGTCCCCATTAATAATCTCCTGTTATAGAATATAGGAAGCTGCCTTATACTGGGTCCATTTGCACGTCATGACAGCCCACCATGCTCAATTTACCCACAGGGGCTGTCACAGACACTGTTTTTGCATGGCCCCCGTGAGCACCTGGCTTACCATAGCTGGCCATGCGAACCCAGACGGCAGGGGTTGTTTGAGGGTTAGACAAGCCTCAAATAACTCATGAGTTGTTTTAGGGTTATTTGATAGCTGTCTAATCCTCAAACAACCCCTGCCGCCTGGGTTTGCACAACACAAGCCTCAGCAAGCCAGGGAACCATGCACAAATGGCGCCCATGGGCACCCAGCATGATGCAACAGTCCCTGCAAATAAATTAAACCATGGTGGGCCGTCGTGTCATGTGAACCAGGTCACTGGGTCAGACCCTTGGTCCCTCTTGCCCAGTATTGTATACAATGACTGGCAGTGGCTCTCCGGGGTTTCAGGAAGGAGTCTTTCTCAGCCCCTCTCCCTGGAGATGCCAGGAATTGAACCTGGGAACTTTTGAATGCAAAGCAGGGGCTCTACCTCTAAGCTACAGCTCCTCCATCTCCAAACCCCAACCTTACAACAGTATCTATGTTTCCATATGGCTGGTAGGGTGATGTTAAATTAGGATCCCCACTCAGTGTGGTTAGCCATGATACAAGAAATAGCATGGCTGGAAGGGAACCAATAAAAGACATAATAACTGACGAGGGATGCAAAGGCCCGGAAAAAAACCTGGAAAATTTTGAGAATAGAAAAAGCCTATCTTTTCCCATTTTTCCAATAGAAAATGTGAAAATTTGGAGGAACACTAAAAAAAAAAAAAACACCTCTGATGTTTTCCGTTCTGGAATGAATGGCATGCTTTTTAAGGCAAGGTTTTCTCACTCAAAATATATAGCGTGAAGATTTTTATGCAAGACAATTGAGAATACCTGAGTGTACTATACAGTTCAGTGTTGTTATAAAGTTTAATTTGATACCAAAATATGCTACTAGGCCTTAATACTGTGACTGTATGAGGGTGTTTCTAACTAAACAATACATTCTTTTTTGTTTACTATAAAATGTATGGTTTCTATTTTCAACTTTTATTTTCCCTAGTCAGATGGCAATAACTAAAATAATTGTGCTTAAGTGGCACAGGGTGCAGTTCGCAATAGTCCGTCTTTAGTATTGGGTATATTTGAATTGTTGCTTGTACAAAACTAAAACTGCTATCAGGGGTCCCCAACCTTTTGTTGGCATATGTGGAATTTTGAGAGAATGTTGTGGGTGCTCTCACAAAATGGCTGCCATGGGGGAAGGGCTTGCCCATTCATAACCAGCGAGGGTAGAAGTGCCCATGATTCCTAAACTAAAGGTCAAGCAGAGTCCATCTTCTTTTTTACAAGCTAAAAAGTCTAAACCAGCCTTCCCCAACCTAGTGCCTTGTTGATGTGTTGGACTACATCTCCCAGTATCCCCCATCAGTATGGGGAAGCGTGGTCTAAACCAGTGGTCTCCAAAGTGGGGTGAGTGCACCCCACGGGATGCACAAGACGATCCACTGGGGTGTGCAAGCCGCCTGACAACTGAACAGCCTCCCGCTGCCCCGATGAGCTGCCATTGTGTTCAGTGGTGGTGGTGGCGGAGGCAGGAGAATGGGACAGGAGCTGAGAGGGAAGTTCCATGGCATTTCTCTCTGGACTCCAGTCCTATCCTGCCTCTGCTGCAGCCACCAAGAGCAACTGCACCATCGGAGATTAACCCTTCCCACTCTCCTTTGGCAGAATGACACGCTATGACAGCTACGTCAGCTACAACAGCCATTAAAACCAAGTATCGAATAAACTGAACCTAGAACCAGACCTTCGAACTGCCGTGTCACAAAGTGTTAAACCATGATTTTCAAAAATAACGAAGCATACTCAATCACACTGCTCTCACTAACAAAATGTTATATTCATAATTTGTTTTTAGTGAGAGCAAAAAGGGTTTTGTACCATTAATAAAATAAAACAATTTTTTTTTAAAGTACTGTTTATTTCATATTTATCTCATCCTTTTTTAATTTCTATTTGTGTATGTTTTATAATGTACATAATGTATTAGTATAGTAGTACACGTATACAATTTATAAATAAATAAATATATATAGGGGGTGCACGCTCAAAAATTTTTACTGATAGAGGTGCACAATCAAAAAAGTTTGGAGACCACTGGTCTAAGCCCTTCCCCCAGTCCTTCATGGAGAAGAGGCTACGTTTACAAAATGTTCCATTGGAGGCCCTGGAATGCCATCTACTACCTAGATCCAGGTTCAGTTTCCAGGACCCCTCCACTCCATTTCCAGAGATCATGGATTCCTACACATATCCCCCAATTTCTCCCTCCCATGCCTGTTTGGTTCATGACCTTCCAACCTTCATACCGTGGAGACAGGCAAGTCACCATGCTCATCACAAGCTGAATCTCCCACCGCAAAGACTTCCCCACCAATGATTCTTGGAGATGTACCCTCAAACTGTTGTGAACCGCCCAGAGAGCTTCGGATATTGGGCGGTACAGAAATGTAAGAAATAAATAAAAGAATACATTAAAAACACACGAGAGGATAACAGATAACCAAATGAGCGTTGAGGGCCTTCTGAGTAATTTCTCCACACTTTGAGAGTAGGATGCCATTCCTGACACAGTGACCCTCATTCTCCACGATTTCTCAGTGTGGGATCGAGGCCTCTCCCACTACGTCCCTAAGGGTCACACCATTTTCCACGGCAGCAACCCATTTCCTGAGAAGCAGGAGCATTGACCACATATGCCCAACTTCTGTCCAGCAGTCAGTCAAATGGGACACAATCCCAAACCGGGATAACCCCCTGCATTATGCTACACGTCAACATGTTAAAGACACTGCTACAGAGGCAAGTTGACTTGGGAGACCTGTTTCAAAGTTTTTTTTATTTAAACTTTGGCTTGACACGCCCTAAATTGACAGCACAGCTGAAAAACTGTTGGCATGTTATGCCCTTGGTCACGTTTTGAGGGCCCGGGGCCAAGACGTCTTCAACATGCCCCTCCCTTAACGAGTCTACATTCTCACCGCCATTGTCAGCAGTTGCTATTGCTCCTCCTCCTCCTTCTCACTGTTGCGACCGCTGGCTTCCTCAACAGGCAGCGATCCAGTGAACAAGCAGGCCGTGGCATCTACTCCTTCTCACCACCACTGTTGCCTGGGCCGGAGTGATGGGCAGGGGAACATGTAGGCTGCAGTGGTGAAGAGGAGGAGCAGGAGGTCTAGTGGGCTCTTGTCTATGGGCCGTTGCTGGGTTTTGGGCCCTTGGCAGATGCACAACCATGCCTACCCTTGACGCCAGCCCTGCTGGCCATCCACCTGCATCCATCCTGTTCATCACTCCTGCATCCATCCTGCCCCAATCCCAGGCCTTTTTGCTGCCTCCCCGGAACTTCCAGCCTTTGCATTTGCACCCCTTCTTTCCTCCAAGCATCTCAGGGTAGCATTCATGGCTGGGGTGTGGGCCCTCAACAGGTGCCTGACCATGCTTACCTTTGATGCTGACCCTGCCCTCAATTTAGCTTTCAGCACAAAATTATTTAAAATTAATATTATTTACCAGTTCTCAAAGCAGCTCTATTTGCTTTGCAACACACATGTGCGGTGTCACAAACAGTCACTGGGCCTCTCTCTCCTCAAAGAGGGACTCTCTCACAAGTGACTTTTAGTCATAGGCCTCGGGAACTTCACCCTACTTCCTACACTAAGGGTGCCATCCTATCCATGTTTAGACAGAAAAAAGTCCTGCAATTCTCAGCGTTCCCCAGCTAGGTTGGGTAATACTATGAATTGTAGGAATTCTTTCTGTCTTAACATGCATAGGATGGCAGCTTAAGTAATGAGCTTTAAAAGGGGTGTGTGCACAGCTTGCAATCCCAAGAATTAGTGGGTCAAACCAATGACTTGGGTTTAACATGCTAAATGCTGTCCGATGTGCTAAAGTGCTACAAATAACAACCATTCCATTTCTTTCGGGGGGACCTAATAGTATCCACTACACATATTTCTTCTCCTTTTTATGACTTTATTAGAATAATTTATATTCCACCTTTCCACTTACCACAGTAGTGCTCAAGACAGATAACATTCAAAGAACCCCCAAACAATCCATCGATAAATAAGCGGGACCTGCAACAAAATTTTGCAGTGTGGAATGCTCCCCGTCAAGGCCCCGCTCCAAGATACTCCATTCCAGTCTTCCTCCCACACAGTTTTCTTTCTGCCGCCCTGCCGCCCCCCGCCCATGCAACAGTAAATCAGCATTCCTTGGCCACTGAGCATGCTCAGTTGGACACCTGCCAAGAGCTCACACCCCAAGAGTTCCCTGGACTTCCCTCTCCTCTTCACCATTGCAACCCTTTTCTTTATTTTTATTATTATTATGTATTTATTTATTATTTCTATACCACGCAATAGCTGAAGCTCTCTGGGCAGTTAGCAAAAAAATAAAACCACAAAGCGCAGCATAAAACAATATAAAATATGAAAGCTTAAAACCACCATGTAACAGTACAACCAGAATAAAACCTTGCAGCAATGCAGAGATTTAAAATACGGATTTAAAACACCAGAGCTAGAAGACTAGGAATCTAAATTGCTAAAATACTGGGAGAATAAAAAGGCCTTCACCTTCTCGTTGGTCTGGCATTGTGGGAGCAGAACTCTGGACTAGACAGGCCTTTGGTCTGATCGGGTCGAGCTTTTCTAATGTTCTTTTGTAACCCACCAAAGCCAAAACGACTTTAAAGACAAGCAACCTTGGTTTCTGCTGCACCAATTAAAACCTGCTCCCACCAATCAATCAATTCAAGTTTAAGGCTGCTATCTTAGCCACACTTACCAGGAAAGAAATCCCACTGACACCTCTGAGTAAGCATACATAGGCTCATGTTGTCCATCTACGCATTTCGCCTGATTCAACAGGAGTCCATATTCAAAGCTGGTCACAAAGCCTAAATGTAAGTGGTACCATTTCACTGTATCCTTTATTCATTTGTCCCAGTGCCTATTGCACGCCTCTTAACCAATTTTTCACAAAACCTGAATTGCCAGCCATGCTGCATGGGGAGGAATAAAGGTGGGCTTACTGCCTGATCTTATGCGTATTTACCCAGAAAGAAAGGAGTCCAGTGAAGATTTACTTCCAAGAAACCGAGCATACACTTTGCATCCTTGGATGGAAAGGAAAAAAAAGGCATACTGAAGATGTTCTCCACCGCTCTTCTAGAAATAATCTGTCAACTTTAAATTCGTAATAAATCCATGCATACGTTCTAAACTTTAGAACGGGGGGGGGGGGAGAAAATGATGCAAACATGGATTTTTTTTTCTTTTTATGATCCTTGATTAGTGCTGCTGTGCAGCTTTATAAATGATTTAAAAAGAAGCAGCTCATCAACCATTCTTTAAATTAAAAAAGCAAGCAAGCAAGCAAAAAAGAAAAAAGCAAATAAAGGCAAGTGCTTAATTCTTTAAATAAAAAAGCAAGCCAATAAAATACACAGGCCTATTTTGCCTTATTTCTTTTACCTGGTTTTCTTCTCTTATGAAGGCAGGCTTTGCATCAGAACCCAAGCGATGAAGCCTGCAACGTTTCTGTGTGCACGGGAGCGCGCGTGTGCATGGCCATAGCCTCACGTTCTCATTGGTTAAGCCGGGAAGGAAAACCTCTCCGTTCTCTAACCCTTCCCTCCAGCTCTGCAGAAAATGTGGAAAGTGGATTCTCCAAATTGCCTGGCAAACGTATTAACAGCTGAACGGCCCAAGTCATGGAAATCCGAGGTCCGGATTTTTATGTTGCCAGCTGCAGCGGACCAGCAGCTCCTCTGCACAAGACAGCAGGCCTTGAACATGCTGTAAAAAAAGCAGAATCAAATATTTGTGTCGCTTCTATTCTTCACATGGGCACACCGTTTGTCTATCATGTCAACAGCACTCAGTATGTGTCCCCAAATATATTGGGGCAAGAGAATCTACGTTTTTATAGTAATATATTGTATATATAATATATTTTATATTATATTAATATAAATTATATTTCTATTTAAAAAGCCCTACAGCTCCCAGCATCCCCCAGCCAGCATGGCTGGCTGGGGGATGCTGGGAGTTGTAGGACTTTTTTTCTGTCTAAACGTGCATAGGATTGTACCCTCGAGGACTTAAATACAATCCAAAGATGCCAATATTGAAGAGAGAAGGAGACACCATCCAGTGTTATTAGAGGTACATTTCTGGATTCCAAACATATGACTTGAAAGGGTTACCTATGCGCAGCAATAATTGTCATTATGCACATGTTGTTTATTCGGTCAGTCGCTTCCGACTTTTCGTGACTTCATGGACTGGCCCACGCCAGAGCTTCCTGTCGGCCATCGCCACCCCCAGCTCCCCCGAGGTCGAGTCTGTCACCTCCAGAATATCATCCATCCACCTTGCCCTTGGTCGGCCCCTCTTCCTTTTGCCTTCCACTTTCCCCAGCATTAGCATCTTCTCCAGGGTGTCCTGTCTTCTCATGATGTGGCCAAAGTACTTCAGTTTTGCCTTTAATATCATTCCCTCAAGTGAGCAGTCTGGCTTTATTTCCTGGAGTATGGACTGGTTTGATCTTCTTGCAGTCCAAGGCACTCTCAGAATTTTCCTCCAGCACATTATGCACACTAGCCAATGCAAAAACTGCTCAGGGATCTTAGGGTGCAATCCTATGCATGGTTAGACAGAAAAAAAGTCCTAAATTCCCAGCATCCCCCAGCCAGGCTAAACATGCATAGGGTTGTGCCCTTAACTGAAGAAGTGTTTCTGATGAGGATCATAGTATACGTTCCCTTTATTGAAAGGAAAAGGAAACAGAAAAATCCCTCTCTCCCTTCCGTTCTTTTCATGAAATATCTCTCAGGATACATTATGGAGTGAGTCTCTATAAATAGCACTGCTGTCTTGAAATGTGCAAAACCTTATACTGATCTGAAGGTGCTTGGGTCTGGGATGTGTTTATTTTTATTACTGTTATTATTGTTTAAATTCATTACATTTCTGTACCACCCAACAGCCAAATCTCTGGGCCATTCACAAAAATTAAAACCCTGAAATACATGATAAAACGTAATATAAAACCTTTAAAAGTTCAAAACAAAATAAAATCAGAGTAGAAAAACAAGGAAAGATCTGAAAACCCAACACATATATAAAACCAAACCCGAAGAACTAAACTGGCCCACCTGCACTGGCTGCCTTTATGATTCCAAGTCCAATTTAGATGCTGGTTTTAACCTATAAAGCTTTACATGGCTCAGGACTGCAATACCTGACAGAGCACCTCTCCCAACCTGAACCTACCCAGACGCTACATCTGAGGCCTTCCTCTGAGTACTTCCTCTGAGTGAGGCTCAGAAGGTGGCAATAAGGGAGAGGGCCTTCTCGGTGGTGGCCCCGATTACGGAACAATCTCCCCACTGAAGCCTGCCTGGTGCCAATACTGTCACCTTTTCTGCACCAGCCAGGGTAAGACTGTCCTCTGCTCCCAGGCATTTAGTGGGATATGATGAGGCCTTTATGTCAGTTATTTCCTATCAGGTTCAGCATTTTATGGTAACTGTTTTAGCTGTTTAACTTTTTTCAAATTTTGTAGGTTAGAGACTTTATATTGTGTTTTTATTATCTTGTATTGTGATGTGCAGTTTTGGTGAACCACCCAGAAAATGGTGTCTATTGGGCAGTATAGAAATGAAGATGATGATGATGACGACGACGACTGTAATAATAAACTGAGGATCGGGGCAATACGACAGTGGAACCCATGACCTAGGGAGGTGGTGGGCTCTCCCTCACTGGAGGCATTCAAGGCGAGGCTGGACAGCCATCTGTCAGGGATGCTCTGACTTGGACTCCTGCATTGAGCAGGGGTTGGACTCGATGGTCTCATAGGCCCCTTCCAACCCTACTATTCTATGACTCTACGATAACTAAGCCCTACACACTGAGACATTTGACCTTGTCTGATCTCAGAAGCTAAGCAGAGTCAGCCCTGGCTAGTACTTGGACGGGAGACTGCCTGGGAATCAGGCTTCCTGCGTTGAGCAGGGGGTTGGACTCGATGGCCTTGTAGGCCCCTTCCAACCCTACTCTTCTATGATACCGCCCCCCCAAAAATGGTTGCTGTTTATTCGGTCAGTCGCCTCCGACTCTTCGTGACTTCATGGACCAGCCCACGACAGAGCTTCCTGTCGGCCGTCGCCACCCCCAGCTCCCCCAAGGTCGAGTCCGTCACCTCCAGAATATCATCCATCCGTCTTGCCCTTGGTCGGTCCCTCTTCCTTTGGCCTTCCACTTTCTCTAGCATCAGCATCTTCTCCGGGGTATCCTGTCTTCTCATGATGTGGCCAAAGTACTTCAGTTTTGCCTTTAATATCCTTCCCTCAAGTGAGCAGTCTGGCTTTATTTCCTGGAGCATGGACTGGTTTGATCTTCTTGCAGTCCAAGGCACTCTCAGAATTTTCTTTCAGCACCACAGTTCAAAAGCATCGATCTTCCTTCGCTCAGCCTTCCTTATGGTCCAGCTCTCGCAGCCATAGGTGACTACGGGGAATACCACTGCTTGAACTACGCGGACCTTTGTTGCCAGTGCGATGTCTCTGCTCTTAGCTATTTTATCAAGATACCAAAGAAGGTACCACGTGGCATAACAGTGTTCCAGTGTTTACTCTAGACATCTGTTCTGAGATTGGAACCCGGAAACCTTCTATATAGAGAGGCAGTGAGACGCCTCTTCATTTTTTCATATCTCTGCAGCTTAGCCTCGATTTGGAGGAAGGGCGGGTGGCGCGGGAGAAGACGACGACGCGGCGGACATAGGAGGCGGGGCCAAGGGACGTCCCCGGGCCTGCCTCTGTGCGCCTGCTCGTGCGTCGGCGCGCCGTCGCCATAGTAACGGGGAGAAGCCGTTGGAAGGAAGCGTTGAGTGGGGCGCGAGGCGGCCTTGGGGCGAAGAAGGGACGTTGAGGGGGGCAACGAGGCTGTGGGTGTTAAGTGGTGACATCCTGGGAGGAGGGGGGCGCTGGAGCTTGCTTGGAAGCCCCGCTTAGTTGGGGGGCATCAGGCTGGGGCTGCTCGTCGCGGGAAGGAAATAAGCTCTGCACATGCCCAGAGGCACCTTTCCACTACTTTCCGTGGCCTAAGCCGTTTTAGTCCCTTGCAGCAAAAGCAACCACGGTGGTCTTGTCGCACCTTAAAAACCAGCAGATTAACAGAGCAGTCACTGCCTGTTTACTTAAAAGCAAGCCCCAGCAGAGAGAGCTTCGGCTATTGGGCGGTATAGAAATGAAATGAAATAAATAAATATTGTTGCTATTACTCACGTATAAAAGTGCCTAAAAATTTCTAAGCGCTCCACAGAGATTATCTAAGACAGTCCCTGCTCAAATAGACACGATACAACAGGAAAGGGGAGGGGAAAGGGAAGCAAGCACATTTAGGTATCAGTTCGTGAAGTTACGTAACTTCGATGGGGCCCTTCTGGGTAAACAGGTTGTACTGCAAATTTCTTGTTCTCTCTTTCAGTAGGAGCACGTCAGAATGCGTCCACCCAATGAGGAATCCACATCAGGCGAGGCTGTTGCTGAGGTTGGGAATGACCAAGAGATGAAAGACTGTGGACAGGCAGATGCTCCCTCCAACACTGAGGACAACGTAATAAAAGCAGGTAGTTGTTGCCTGGAAAGGTGGCATATACATGTGAGCTTTGAACATGAAGTAAGGGAGCAATCGTATGGCACCTAGACAGCGTCTGAGGGGCCATAGGATACTTCAGATTCCCCGATCTGAGATCGAAGACAGTGCCCCAGCCTCAGAGGGGGAAGTCGGAAATACAACCTGCTCTCCCCCGTAGCTGGCATGGAAAGAACTGCACCAGCTGGCCTCCAAGGTCAGGAAGTCAAACGGAGCATTTTGGTGGGCTGGGAGGCGTGGAGATTGGAGAGGCCAGGATATGAGTTGCCCTGAGTCTCTTCTACCCTCCTTCCCTCCTCTGTCAAAAAAGCCCATCTAGCAAAAAATGCAGGGTGGGAGGATGGGGAGGCAAAGATCACCTCCGCCACTCCTCCCACCCTTCATAGGATGATTGTAAGCCTCCAAGTTCAGGGGCTTACGATCATCAAGAGCACAGTCAATAGGATTGGGCTCCAATTTTGCTGGAACATGTCCACTAAAATGAGTGTTTACTCCTTGCTACTGTTATATCACATCTTGAGATCTTGTCACCTTCAAGCTCCCAAGCCACCAATGTACTAGCACAGCGGTCCCCAACCTTTTTGGCACCAGGGATTGGTTTTGTGGAAGACCATTTTTCTATGGACCGGGGGGGATGGTTTTGCTGGCGGACTTCCTGCCGCTGGGACACAAATGGCATCTGCGTAGCAGATGCCATTTGCATCCCAGTGTCCGGAAGTCCGCCAGTGGCCGGAGCCGGCCGGCAGCTCCGCATACACGGAGCGGAGCCGGCCGGGGCCAGCGAGGATTCCGGGGGGGGGGGGGGGACAGATCGCCTCCTCCCCCCACGGACCCCCATGGACCCAAGGTAAGGGGGTTTCGCACACCCCTACACTCACCTCCTGCTGTACAGCCCAGTTCCTAACAGGCCACGGACTGGTAACGGTCCATGGCCCTGGGGTTGGGGACCCCTGTACTAGCAGAGGTACTAAAATGAATGACACCGAATGTCTCTTGGAATTCATTGGTTACTTCTAGAGACTACATTTCTCCATGGCAATTGGAATGCATTAAAGGAAGGGTGACTGGTTGCTTATGCAGTGGTGTTTAGGAATCATTCCCAGATAGCCAATGCATCTATTGGTTTTTGAGATGTTTTGCCTCCCAGCAAAAAGTTTGTTTGGAAGTTCATCTGAAATACCTCCCTTGGGAAATATCTGCCTTGGTTTGATCTCCTATCACTGCCCCACTGCCTGTCTCCCCCATACATGCTCTTTACTGTCTACTGCTAGTTGAACTTCACCTCAGCCTCCCTTCCTATTTCCTTTTTCAAGCCCAAGTCTTTTCTTCTACATAAAGCCTATCCCGATCACATAGAGCTTATCCAGACAAACTGTTTTAGTGGAATAAATGCTCAGTCATTACTTCTTTGCTGCTGGTGATCCAGGTGGCTTTCCTCAGTGTAGTACTGAGTGATCCTGGCATTTTTCTAGCATTTAAATCACAGAATCCTGTTCCTGAGAAAATGCTTTCTTCTCCTCAGCCAACATATATATTATCCTTTCAGTGCTGTGTCGACTGTGGTTGTGCAAGTACCAAGAGCACATGTAGATTAACTCCGATGACAAGTGCCATAACTCCATTCCCATCCCTGTGCTCTAATCATTTTAAGGGTTTTAAAAATTTAATTAGGCTGAGCGCTGCCTTTCTGTCCCTCTCAATCATAGGAGCACTCGTCTAATCCTTTAAAAATGTAACAGAACAAAATGTGACAAACGCCAGCAAAGTTACACATTCCTTGTTCCCCACTCCAACCACAAGAGTGCCCTGTCATTTTCCTTTGTGGGTGTTTTTGAAATAGTTCTTTGTGGGCTATACGCTCTCCATCAAGGGGGAGTCACATATGCAGATACACATTACATTGTGAATCCCTGTAGAAACTGATTCATTTGAGGGGATAATGGTAGATATCCCCATCTGTGGCCACTAGGAGCCTTTCTATATGAGGCATTTATTGCATGCTCATGATTTCTCACTGTAGTTTGCTGGAGCTCTGCATGACATCGTCATCCTCCAGGGCCTCGCCCATTCTCTTCAAGCATTTCTCCCGGGCGGGGGGATGATCAAGGAAAGTCTGGCATTATCTGGAAATGGCAGAATGAAACCCTAGTGTAGTTGTGCAGTTCTACTATGCCATAGTGCCACCTAGTGGTTGTTCAATGGAACATATAGCAAGGCAGAGAAAGAAACCCCTTTGGGAAAAAACGTGTAAAGGATCTGGTCTTAATCCCACAAAGAATCTGGAAGCAGAAGCCTTGGTAAAGCAATGGGCTAAAAGCCTCATGTAGAAAAGCCTTAGATGCATGCAGCAATATGAATCTAGAAGCCCCTTTCCGGAATGCCCATTTTTTTTTGTTGGAGATAGCATAATTCAACACTGTTTAATGTTTAATTATTCCCATCTCTAAATTCTAGAACTACAGCCTAAACTGCCAGAAGTAGAACAAGGGACAGAAAAGGGTATTAATAATAAGCAACTAAACTTGGAAATGCTTGGGAATGATTACAGCAATGGAGAACCAGGTAATTACATGGACAAATAAGTAAGTTTCAGAGCTATGAACTAACTTAGTACATTAAGTTTCCATTAGGGCCACATACTATTGCCACCTTTTTTATTGGCCTTGTTCCTGTGCCTTCAAGAGCAGTTTGCTATGCAGAAATTTAGCACATGCTTTTAAGAGCATAAGAACTGCTTTTCTGGATTGGATGAAAGATCCATTTAGTCCAGTGTTCTGACTCCAACAGTGGCAAGCTAGATAACTTGGAAGTTCAAAGGCAGGGTATGATGCAGCGGCCACCCCCTGCTATTTGTCCTCAGTTTCTAGCAGTATACACTTTGTGATCATGGGAGGCTTCGGATTTTTTTGGCATAGAGATAAGGGAGGGGAGGTAATGGCGGGGGGGTTTCCTGCTCAGTTTCTACATGTGAGGCTGCTGTAGAAGGCAAAAAACAGAATTTCCTAAACATTTCTTGGTCTTAAATTTATAGTCCTAATAGCTTAAAAAGGAGAGATTTCATTTTAAGAACCAAGTTCTCCATTTAATTCTGAATAGGCTATTCAGGTACACAGGCCTGGTGAGCTTTTAATAAGACGCTCCCACATCCTAAAATCAGCACATATTTATACCTTTTTGTGCAGAAATTACCTCATAGCTAACATTATCTACTATCCCATAAATTAGGGCTCAAAATCTTAATTATCTTATTGTTACTGAACATTCCTAAAAAAAATAGAACGTACCAAAAAAAAGGCTTACACATATACCTTTCAGGCTAGATAAGATCAATTCTGTGTCATACCTTTAAAAAGATAACTCCTTACTCAAACTTTGCCTACTTAATCTAAGTCTAATTTTTTTCTATGCATCTGTATATTATGATTTTTGGTGTGTATACCTTACACATTTTTTTTACTCATTAATTGATAAGCAAAAACTTCAAGTACATGTTGACCTGGAATAATACAGTCTCACATCTGTTCATTATGCAAATAACCTTGGGCTTTAACTCAGGGCTTAACTCAGCATCCAGGTCATCTTGACAACTATTTTTTTATACCAGCTACCCAGAATTCATTGTGAACCTGCTTGTGTTTGTGTGTTTTCCCTTTAATATAATGATTGCTTTTTACTTATTTACATTTCAAAATTCTTAGCTATTTATCATTAATATTTGGCATTTGCATTTCATATAAGAGAGTGGGTTAGCAATTTCTCAGTAGCCTTACCTGCAAGTCCAATAAAGCAAAATCAACTATTTCCTAAAATTCCAGGAGAACTTTTCCTCCAAGGAAGGATGGCATGTATTTATCAGTTACACTGCAGTTGTATACCAGATGTCATATAACAATTGGCTTATGCACTGGATTCCAGACTGAATTTAAGTTTCTGTTGTTAAACTGAATTTCTTGGATCCCTAAGAATCCAAATGTTTAATTTTCATATATGATGCTCAAGCACCACAGAAGAGAGACAACTCTGTGACTGACAGACATCAACAGAATGAGAAGAATGCAAGTGGTAATGATATGCCAGCGAGTGACTCATCCTGCAAAAAGTCAGAATTAAACCGAGGTGGTATGAGGTAATTTACTTTCTATTAATACTCTTTTAACAGACAAAACAATATTATTATAAAACTAGAATTGCCATTCTCTTAACCACAGTTGAGAGATCAAAAATAGACTCTCCCCCCATGTGAGTTCTCCAGTCTTTCCTTTGCTGGAGGGTTGATCCAGATGTATTCCTACTTAAAGTAGACCCATTGAAATCAGTGGGACTTAAATTAGTCATGACTTGTATAAAACCCATTAATTTCAATTGCTGTACTCTGAGTAGGACAAAATCTGTTAACCGTGGTGTAGTGTTATGTCTGCTCCCTGGAAAAGACCCTGATGCTGGGAAAGATGGAAGGCAAAAGGAGAAGGGGGTGGCAGAGGATGAGATGGCTGGATAGCATCACCGATGCAATGAATATGAATTTGAGCACGCTCCGGGAGAGAGCGGAGGACAGGAAGGCTTGGCGTGCTATGGTCCGTGGGGTCACAAAGAGTCGGACACGACTGAACGACTGAACAACAACAAGTGTTGTCTACACTGGCCCTGACCATGGTCAACCTAGGTTAACTTTTAACCAAAGGTTGAAGCTAGATCAGTGTCTGGTAACCAGTTCTTGAATGGTCCTAGGACTAGATGGAACTTGTGGAGTATGTGCTTTATAACTAAGGTCTTTTTCAGAGACTCACACTTGTTAATGTTTTAGGATGACCAAAAAGCTACTGAGGGACCTCTGCAAACAGCATAAATTATATATGACCCCATGTTTGAACGACACCCTCTATCTCCATTACAAAGGTAAGGGCCAATTGCTGCAAGTTATAATTCAGCTAAGTCAATGGACATTTACAAAAAACCCATGAGAGTGTAGAAATGTAATTTGTTGAAATAGCGTACAGAATGGATCTGGGTTGGTGTATATAAATATATGAATAAATGTTTCAGAATCAAGTACCTTGAAATGTGCTGCAGGAGGTTGCAGTTGCTGCACCTCTCACCCCATTCCTCCACCTTCCCCACATGCTGTGAGACAAAACTAGGATCCTGCTGTCCCCAATGTGGGGGGGAAAGGGTGAGTCCGGGTGCAATCCTATGCATGTTTGGAGAGAGAAAAGGCCTACAGTTCCCAGCATGCCCCAGCCAGCACAGCTGGCTAGGGAAAGCTGGGAGTTAATGAAAGAATATTAGGGTTGGAAGGGGTCTACAAGGCCATCGAGTCCAACCCCCTGTTCAGTGCATGGAATCTTAGTCAAAGCATCCCTGACAGATGGCTGTCCAGCTTCATCTTGAATGCCTCCATTGTGGGCATTCAAGAGCAATTCTCAACTGCTCTTTCAAAGCTGGAGTAGTTCAGTATTTTCTGAAGTATGATTTCATCTCATGTTCCACCTACTTTACCTATTAAGTTGTAAGCCTTTTTTCTCTAAACATGCATAGGGTTGTGCCTTAAGAGGACTAGTAAAGGAAAAGAGCAGGTGGAGTATCAACTGCAGCCTTTCTCCATGCCTTGGTGCATTTAAAGCGGGGGTGGACCAAAGTACCCTCCAGATATTTTGGCCCACAACTCCCATCAGCTCTAACCAGCATAGCCAATAGTAAGGATGATGGGATTTGTGGGCCAAAACATCTAGAGGGCCACAAGTTGCCCAGACCTGATACAAAGGTATATGTACTCCTTCTGGGTAAGGCCCTGGCAAGCCTAGCTGCCATCTGTTATTGCTCTTAGACATTCTTCTGTCTTTAAAAATGGTTGCATCATGTACAACTTGATATTTCTTTCTGTTTACCCACATTAAAACTTTTGTTAGGCACCAAAGAGTTTTGCCTGAACGTTGGTAGGAGTACAGTAGTCTCTGTTTAACGCTCTCTGGCCCTAACGAGATGCACCAATGATAGGTCATGCATTAGAAGGTATCTTGTGACGCACCGAGGTAAAAGGGAGTGTGGAGGAGCAGCAGTCAAGGGGGGAGTTCCAAACTCTTCCCTCACCTGCCCCGTTTGCCCCCCAAGTTACCTCCCAACCAACCAGGCTCCAAAAGCAGAAATAATCCCAGCCAGGAGAAATCTGGCTGCTGGAGGAGAATTGTGGTAGGGAGAGAAGGGGTTCAGCACCCTCATGTCTACCAGTCCTCCATTTTAAAATCACACCCCACTCTCATTTTACAGTACAACACAACCCCATTCTAAGATATGGGTCATGCTTCCATTATGTTTACTGAGGGCCCCTCTCTGAATCCACTCCTCAATTTTTCTCCCTGTAGGATTTGATCGACTGGAGAACCTGGAAGAATACACAGGATTGAAATGCCTGTGGCTGGAATGCAATGGCCTGACAAAGATTGAGAACCTGACTGCACAGACAGACTTGCGTTGCCTTTATCTGCAGCTCAATTTGATTCATAAAATTGAGAACCTTGAACCTTTGAAAAAGCTAGACTCTCTCAACCTCAGCAACAACTACGTCAAGACCATTGAAAACCTCTGTAAGAATCTCCACCCTCACTGAAATACGATCTTTCATCTAAATGCTTCATGATTTCATGTTGTTATTGTCAGCCATGTGTAGCGGCGCCTCTGTGTTACAATACAGAGCAAGACATTTCCATCGCAATTTCTGGATGGCCTCTGTAGGCCTTCTGAATCGATATTGGACGGATAATTTGGTCTACAAGGATCAGAGAGGATAATTTAGTCTCCTCACCAGCACTAAGGCTGAGCTAATCTCTACAGCCATATGCTTTTAAGTGTCCAAGAAAAGCAATGCTGGAGAACCTTTCTTTATGCAAACTATTCTGTTTCACTGACACCTAATCTATATTCCCCTTCCTGAAATTTAAACCCATTGTCTCTTGCACTGTTGTTAACAGGCATAACCTCTATACTTGCATTTCTAACAAGTGTTTCATATTTCAGCTTTATAGTCATGCAGCCTGCATTTAAAGAGAAATGTCTTTGCTGCTGTAATCACTATCAAGTATTAAAATGTGAAGATAGCCACACAGATATTCTTAAGCTGCAATATTTTCTTTTTTGCATTTTAATCTTGAATATCCACAATCAGAATCCTAAATTTGTTGAGAACCTTGCTCACATGCCTGAAATTGGCAACCCTGACTTGGCTCTCACTGGTCCTCATAGTATAATCTTATTGTCCTGCTATGACATGAGTGGAAGTCCTGAAGAAATGTAGGATTGCAGTGTGTCACAAGGACCATAGGACTATAATATTAGGACCTGTTAGAGCCCAGTGAGAGTTGCCATTTGATGATTTTGCAAAGAAGATTGTCTGAATTTATTTTCTCTAACTATCATTATTCTTCAACAGCTTGTTTGAAAGATCTGCACACTCTGCAGATTGCTCACAATATGTTACAAACAGTCGAAGACATACAGCACTTACAGGAATGCCCAAGTATTAGTGTTCTTGATCTCTCTCACAACAGGCTAGATGATCCAAATATTTTAGATGTCCTGGAGACCATGCCTGATTTGGTAAGCAGAATATAGCTCTGAGGTTATATCATCTGATCCACTATTCCTTAGGCATACAGTGACCCTCTTCCATTCTTAACTTATTGCACAGGGGGAGGACTTGCGCTGTATCTGGTACCTCAGGGAAAGAAAGTACTACAACACTCTAGCATGATCAAAGAACAGAATCCCAGATGGGGCTTATGCAGATATGAGCACATTTGTGGGGTGAATCAAACAGACTTAATGGGGCCACACAGGGCAGATAGTAGATTTAGATCCTTGCCTAGATTTAGATCCTTGCTCAGAGCCTGAGTGCACCCTTTCACTTGCTTCCATATGAGGGAATGGATGCCATCCATGTCTGTGGGGAAAACTGCCCTTTAACAGCAACAGCAAACCTTGTCCTCTCTCTCTCTGACACATGGTAGACTATGTGTCACTTACAGGAATGCTCATTTACAGGGATCCTTTAGTGGGATGCAGCAAATCTTTATATGTAGAGTGAACAGAAATATATCTGAGGTGTGTGTGTGTAAATATCTTTGCATCCCCTGCCTCACCTTTTGGCAGTTAAGTGGCAGCTCAAAAGTGTGCAAAAATGTAATCTGAGAAGATTCAAACTAAGGCCAAAATGTAGACCTTGTTTGTCCTTAGTGATGTTATCACATAGCCAGATCTAATTGGTGAAATAATGCTGTGATATCATTGCATTCCTTGGGTGATTCCTGATTGGTGAGGATCATTCAGTGAAGAAGCCCAGAGAGAAAAGTGACACCTGAACAGAAGGGGGAGGGGGGAATGATGCTGCAAACCACAGCAAAAAAGAAAAATAGATAACGGGTTCATGTATCCAAGAAACCTGCTTTTGCCTCAGAATTTTCTCTGTGTGAACATTAGGTAGGTTTCAATGAAGGGACAGAGAGGATTCTTCCCCTGCATTTGCAATGTAAAAGCTCTCCCTCCACAAACATACCCATCCTGCTGAACAGGACACACAACATAGTGATATTCATTTTGCTTGTATATAAATAGTAAATCTCTGTAGTGGTCAATCCAGTCCTGCCTTTCATCCGCTCCCATGGAGAAAACTCACATTCTGTGACTGAGCTATCAGTCATAGGACAGGAGCACATAGTGTAATTTGACTTGCTCTTGTAGTATCTGAATTATTGTCAATAGTTATTGACAATGCTTATTGTTAGCATTTACAGACACAGGGAATTACATAGGGAACACTAGGAGTTGTAGGACTTTATATGGGGTTTATATGGGGAATGCTAGGAGTTGTAGGACTTTTTTCTGTTTAAACGTGCATAGGATTGCGCCCTAAATATTTAATCTACTGATTATATGGTAATTCATATTATCTATAAATGTCTAAATATTCTGTCTGAATATGCATAGGATTTCACCCCTCATTCACTAATCAGAGAGTGAAATTTAGCATCTGCCTGATGAATGGGGCTGAGAACAACCAACACGGTTAGACATTTGAAGGGAAATCACTATTCTGGACAGCAGATGAAAAAGAGATGATCTTTCCTTTAACTTGTTTTTTAAATTGTAATTTATCTCAAAGTGTAGAAATTCTTGCCCTCCATCAGGTTCCTCAAAAAGACTTGAGCCATCAACGTATGTGGCATATCATAGAGTAACATAAGCAAAAGAAATCAGGTTCCTCCTCCAAGGAGCTAACAATCTTATGTTTCTAGAAACTTTCTTTCTTTGGATATTACTACTATTATTATTTATGTATAATATCACCATCTATGTATGTGGCACTTTTCAAAAAATGAGAAAACAAGTCCCTGTCTCATGGGGCTTACAGTCTGGAAAATCTCACAAAGGAGCCAACAGAGGCAGAGGTAAGGAGGGGGAGCATGGCCAATTATTTTCCATACAGTAAGGTATTGGGGATTAAAGGATTGACATTACTCCACTGTTTCCTCTGAAAATAAGATTTTATTAATGTATTTACCTTTAGTTTTACCTTGGATTCACATAACATACAAACATGATTCCTACTATCTTCGTTTTACATCAAAATTATTTTGCTCTTTTGTTTGCAGCGTGTATTGAACTTAATGGGAAATGAAGTAATTAAGAAAATTGCTAACTATAGGAGGACACTTACCATCCGATTGAAACATCTGACATATTTGGATGACAGGCCAGTTTTTCCAAAGGACAGGTAAAATAGGGATAGAGAGGGGAAAGAGCTGTCCTTTCTTGGCCAGTCTAATAGAATATTAATAATCTCATCATTTCTGGCTAATTTATCTGTAAAATGGGAATATTGACAACTAACCTGGTGGAATTGTTACACGATTAAAACAAAGATAAAAAAACAGAATGGTCTGCAAAGCACTAAAACGCTGATCCTAAACAAATAGGGCCAGTTTATACATGTGACAGCCCCCAAGCAATCACCTCAGGAGAGTGAGCTTATGGTTAGACTTCCATAGAGGCACTGTTTACATCCACTGAGGTAGCTTATCCTGAAATCTTGTAGCATTTTTACCCACCCACATGGAGGCACTGTTCACGCCAATAGCACTTCCCTGCAAGTCTAGCCAGATGGCAAGCCCAACAGCAGCTCTGCATGCTCTCAGATATGAAAGCAGTCAAATGTATGAACCAGCCCACTATGTGGAAATAAGTTCCACAAAAATCAGGGGAACATGGTTCCAAGCGTCTGATGGAAATGTTTCCTGTTCTCATCAGAGCCTGTGCAGAAGCCTGGGCTACAGGTGGCCGTGAAGCTGAAAAAAATGAAAGGGAAACATGGGACTCCAAAGAAAGAAAGAAGATTCAAGAAAGTTTTGATGCTCTTGCTGCAGTCCGGCAAAGAGCTGAAGAAAAGAGAAGACAGTGGGAAATGGAAGGAAGAGCTGGAACATTAACTGGCCAACAAGAAGGTTTGTGGTTAAGCATTTGAGCAATAGTACTGTGCCACAATGCCAATTCAGAACGTAACTAAGTAAAGCTTTGGTGATTTAAGTTTTAAAAAAAGTTATTAACATTTCTTGTCTACCTTGTTCTAACATCTAGCAAGTTATCAGTTAATAAACCAAAAACAGTACCAATAATGCAATCATACATTACTATAGTGTTGTTGCTAGTTTGGGTTCTTTGTGTTTTTGTCTTCTGCTGCTCTTAGTTTGTTATAATCATGTTTTAATGACTGATTATTGTTTTTATGCTTTTTATATTCTGTACGCTGCTTTGAGCAACTCCATTTTTGGAGGAGAAAAGCAGGATATAAATTTCTTAATAATCACAATAAAACAGAACAGTGTAAAACTAAAAATGAGAACATTCTAAATACCTTCCAAAAAAGGAAAATCATCACAACCTTTTGGAAAGAAACTAATTATTAGATCAAATAAACCTCCAGGGGGAGGGAGTTCCACAGCTGGGACACCACATCTTTGTAGCTGCCAACCTAAGCTCCAAAAGTGATGGCCTGCAGAATAGGGCATCCCTAGAAGTGCAAGGAAGCATATTTGGGACAGACACTCTGGGATACAAAAATGTGTGCAAATTTTCAAGATCTCCAAGTCTCTTCATAAGACAAGATGTTAGAAAAAACAGAGGCAAGGAGAAAAAAAACTCTGACTTGATGTTGAAGTCATGGTGTGTACATGATCACAGTCTTGAGATGGAATGAGCAACAGCTGGATTTTATACTTAAAAGGGGGAGGTCAACATTTTCCAGCTTCCTTGCTTTTAGCAGTCCTAGGGGCAGCTCCAGGTGCAAACCAAAACCATTGCATCACCTGCAAGAGCCTCACTTGAATGTCCGCAGATCCTTCCTCCCCAATTCCATCTCAAGACTGTGATCATGCAGACACAGTGACTTCAACAATAAGTCGGCTCTTTTCCCTCCCTCTCCTCCAACCTGCTTTTTGTAACACCTTGCCTGATTAAGAGATCTGGAGAACTGCCCAGTTTTTAGCACACCATTTGTTTCCTTTCAGTAGGCATAATAAAGGTATTACACAAATACGAATGTTGGACTTCTTACGGCCAGCATGGCCACCTTTGCTTCTTTTTGAAAAACTGTTGTCTGTTTCCAGCTTGCTTTGAGGAATATTTTAACCTCTGCTTTGCATTAACTGTATATTGTGCCATAGTAGCCCAACTTACTATAGGAAATAAAGGGGAAGATCACCTTGGAGTGACTTTAAAAGCAGAAGTCTGGGCTCAGTTTGTTTGCAGATTTGGAATGAGAGATTGTTCCACCTTCTTGCTCAGGTTGGGGAAGCCAGGAGACAGTCTTTAAGAGCTTCCCTAACCTCAAAGCATGGATCAGGAGAGGTGACGCTTTCCCATTTTGTGTACTTTTCGATGAAATGGTGCTCAACATAAACAGAGGAATTAAAGCTACTTGCAGGTAATTGGCTTTTATTGGTCATTGGCCTGTTCTAGGGGAAATCCCATCTTCAAGCAACAACATTGTGACAGACAATACAGTACAGGCTTTTAATACTTTGGAAGAATTGGAAACAAAGCAAAAGATTGAGAAATTTGTGAAGGAAACCATGAATGCCCATGAGGAGGTTCTGTCTGCAACAGGAAGCTCAGGAGATCTGTTGGATAGACCAGAGAGTAGTCATCCAGATAATCGCCAACAGGGAGCACAAGAAACAGGCTTTGACATGTGTTCAAACTTGAGTCTTATTGAAGAAGGTAATGGCATCTGCAGACAAACGGAAGAGCAGTGGTGATTCTTTGCCAAACATAATCCTGGTTTTGCTAGAAGTGATGGCAAACTACAAGTTAACTCAACAAACGCAAGTTTGCCAAGGAAACTTAGGAGCAGCATTTGTATGGGAGAATGGGTGGGCATGGTGTATTCGTGAGCCTAACAGTACATTCCTAACAATACATCCACGCTTGTGGCAGGGTGCAAACAAGCTTCCATTTGGTAGCATTCCACATGTTTGCAGACTCCCTTCTACATAGTTGAATATAGCAGTGCAGCAAAACAGAGTGATACTTGATGACCCAAGAGGTGTCAAGACCAAGAATATCATACAGTATAGGCCTCTCATGTAATTGAATCTGGAGCTACTAAGCAGTTTGTTTCTTTCTTTAGAGATGCCAGTAGATAAGATGGCTACACCGGGGCCACTGCTTACTGAACCTGCTGACCCAACAGATATGGAACAAATTAAGCTGGATATACCAGAGAAGCTTTTCCTTGATGTATGTATTGGCTGAGGAGGGAGAGAGGCTGGGATGTGGCTTGGGTGAAGAATACCAGCATTAGGTTATATCACATTTCCACAAACTCTCTTAGTTTTTGAAAACCACTTTCTTCAGTTAACCCCAGAATAACTTCCATTTTTAGGAACTGCCTGATTTGGAAGATGTAGATATCAGCGAAGACTCACTAGGGGAGGAGATCTTCAGCAGAAAGGTGATTTTTTTAAAGTTATTTTCACAAAAGGTTGCTTTCCTGGTCCTAGGTTTATATAGTGAACTTGGGTATGTTCCTAACAGGACAATGGATTTTAAAATCTTATTTTATTTTATTTGTTTATGTCAGGAGCCTCTTGAGACATTTTGATATTGGCCTGCAGGTCACACTAAAGTTGCATATGTTCCACATATGCTTTGCAGATATTCCCCCCTGCCCTCCCTCAATATCTACCATACACATTTACACCTGCTTTTAGAAGGATTGTGTACATGAGAATCTGGGCATCTAATAGGCATAAGAAAAGCCATTCATGTTGGTTGCCAGCCTATAGCTGGTTGTGTACCTCCATCACTCTGGACAGAAAAATAAAAGTTTTTCCTTTGTTCCTGTCTGTTGTATCCTAGAGAAGGGGAGGGTGGCCAATTCTGACAAAGTGGCCTGATTCACACGATATGCCAGGCTCCCTGTGAGTTGCATGCCAAGCATCATTTTGAATATACAACCCCCGATCAGGGGGTTGCCGTGTCGTCTGAACCTGGCCACCATGGTTTATTTGAGGGTTAAACCCTCACATAATCCTACTACAAACTGTGGGTTATGCAAGGGTTGTTTCATTCTTGAATAACCCACGGTGGCTAGGTTCAGACGACACACAGCAACGCCCTGATAAGGGGCTGCGTATTCAGAATGGTGCCTGGCACACACCGCAGTTCATTGGGTGTTAAACAAGCCTAGGTGCGCCCAATGTGTCATGCAAACCAGGTCAGTGATAGGCAGGAACGTGCAATTAGGCTTGAAGTCTACTCCCTGCATTCCCCACCTACATTCTGGTGGTACAGTCTTGAAAAGATTTTACCACGTGCTTTATTGGCACGTTTGAATTGGCTGACTGTGCATGCCTATGCGTATATGTGCCTGATATACCCTGTATGTACAAGAGTGTTCATACAGCCACCGCACATGTGATGCTTTCAGGACAAAGGCTGGAGAAGCTTGAGCATATTGGCTTGCAGTCTGTTCTAAGCTACACCTTGTGCATGGGAGTAGATACATGCAACTTACTTTTGATATGCCACAACAAGCACTGAAATATAAATATTTTCCCTTAAGCCAAACAGGAGAAGAATGTGAAAAAAGGTCCTCTCCATTTTCTGCACACCATTTTCAACAGTAACAGTTTCTTCCTGTGCCTATTAACAGCTGCAGAACAGGCAAAATTGAACAATCCTGATTTTTCCTGGCTTACAGCATAATCCTCTGCATGTCTGTTCAGGAGTAAGTGGTGTTGAATTCAGTGGGACCTGCTCCAGCATAAGTGTGCATAGGATTCACACACACAGGATTTTCATAGAAGGCTAGATTGCAAGATCTGAAACTTTAAAAAAAACACACCAACAACCTAATTTTGTGGGGGCAGGAGAATATCTACACTGCATACAAACTGACTTAACAGTCGTTCCCTCTCTACAGGGTACTGGAGTTCTAGGAGGGGTGGAATCTCTAGTAAGGTGATCTGAGCACCATCACCAAACTACACTCCCCAGGATTATTTTGGGAAAGCCTTGGCAGTTAAACTGCTATCAGCATAATACAAGTTTGAATTGTAGGTATTCTGTGCTAGGCAAATCCAAACATCCTGGTTACTGTAGTTAAACTGTGTGTGTACTTCGGGAAGCAAAATGCCTTTGAATGATGCGAGGGCAGAGCATCAAGGCTACACTGATGAAAACACTTTCAAGCTGTTTATTTTGCCTTTATAGCAAATGTCTCCTCCAAAGATTGAAGTGATTGCTGAAGTAAGTGATGATGGAGACTACGTAGTTGGGGGAAACACAGCCACTTCTGGGAACATAGTAACAGAAGATATCCCAACCTCCATCTTCTCAAATGGGTGTAAGGCACCTGAAGTTGGTACAAAGGAAGCCCTAAGACCCATTGTGGCAGATCTTCTAGCCCAAGAAGAGGAAGTCTTGGAAACCAAAGTACACCCAGCAAAACCTCCGAGACCCTTGATCGAAGAGATTACTCTAGAACCTTTGGATTCATTGCTGAAGTCATCACCACACAATGAGGCAGATGAACTAAACCTTGATGTTGTGGGAAATTGAGATAGTGTTTCTCCTTGCCTAGGTAAATTCACACATAGAAGGCAAAGACCTGATACGGGATCCACCTGTTTGGTTTTTTAACAACATAAGGGCATAGCCTCGTCAGTTTGTGGGCACTACATCTTCACAACCCTGTTGCAATCCAAATATTATTAAAAGAAGTCAGTTGTAGTAGCTTCACCTCTTTCCAGGACTACACATTGAAATGTGGCTGACTCATAATCACAGTATATGAAAATCTGAAGCCTAACCATCTTCATTTTGGAAGTAAGTCTCACTGATTTCAGCGGCACGTACTTCATGTCATGTGTGCACTTCCAGTGAGGACCCAGTTTAGATAAGCTTGTGTGTTGAGGTGGGGGAGCGGGACTGCGCCCACCTGCTTGGTGCAACTTTCCCTGCTAAGAGCCAGTCAGACATCCATATGTGTACCTAGCCATTACATAGGACCTAGGCACGTAGAGTCCAGTGTATCTAGGCCAGAACCTCATAATGCTTATCCACATAAAATCACACAATGGCCACAAAGTCATGTACTGTATAGGCCCCATACAACATTAAGGCCAGTGGGTGGGTATTGGTGGGTCTGAAAAGGGAACAGGCATGTCCAGTGGATAGATGGGGGACACAATTCCCCATCTGCACTGGAGACTCAGTAGTGGATTCCAGATTCTGGGGATAAGAAATGGCCAAATTCAGGCTCTACAGCAGGGGAGACAACTTGTGGCCTTTCAAATGTTTTGGCCTACAACTGCCATCATCCCTAAGCCAGCACTGCCAATGGCTAAGGATCCATGAGAGTTGTAGGGCACAACATCTGGTGGGCCACAAGTTGCCCACCCTTGCTCTTCAAGACCTACTGAAGCTCTGAGAGCGTTAACTGATTCTAAAGCTTAACAGAGCCCTTGTATCCCAGCAGGCCCCACAACTGCCAAAGCCCTTCCCCTTAACCAAAGATACAGGGAAATTAAAGGCTCAGTGCAGTGACATGAAACCTGGTACTGCTGAAAAGCCTGTGCCCTTGCCTTCTCCCCTGAGAACCACTCAGGGAACAAACTGCCACGGGTGGTAGACAGTCCAGTTAAGACTGAACAATCTCAACCACCCTTCCTGCCTTTGGAGCAAGTTCTGGCCTGGTAACTGGTCCTCTTACTCACACAGGTATTTGGAGACAGTAGCTTCTCTTTCAAATGGTAACTAACTGAAATTTCACCTCTTAACAGGTAATAGCTCTAAGGCAGATACAGAGCAGCATGTGCCAGAAAAGAAGTGAAGAGAACAAGTATAAATTGGGCTGAGGAATGAATAAAGCACAGACCAAGATACCTGCAATCGATTGAGCTCAGTGTGATTTTGTAATGCTATCTCCACAGTAATGTTATTTGAAAAATTAGTTGCAAATGCTCTCTCAAATGGGACTTGCATGTCAACCAGCTCTGCTAGTGAAGCAGTTCAGTTTCCAGCAGCTGTGCATTTCCTTTAGAAGGTTACTGTGACCAAGAGCCGAACAGGTAGTCCCATGGTGTAAACATTTCATTTCTGCAAGTACTAAGCATAAAAAATTCTCACATGACATGCAGGTATGAAGGCACATTACTGTGAAGCCAGGTGACCAACCCTTAAAATATGTCAGTTTCTTGCATCTTTGCAGAAATATAGTTAATTTTAGCATAATCCATCCAAAGTGAAGCATATTTGAGTCTTTGTTTTCAGTGAGAGAATTGACCATGTGCTTAACTTTCGCCCACTAAAATCAAACGTGCTTCAATTTTGCTGGATCGTGCCCAAGGTCTGTAGCAAGTCACTGCATTTACTTTGCTTATTACATGTTTGTTTTAATTTGTAATTCAGCCCAAGTAAAGTTTTTTTTGTTCTCAGCTTCTTGCATCATCTGTTTGTTATTTTGCTTGTTATGGGGCATATTGAATCCTCATCCATCATCAGCTAGGTAGAGACGTCCACTATTTCAGCCTTTCATTCTCCAGGGTGGCATGAGAATTACTGGTCCCCCTCCAGCCTCATTTGCTCTGCAAGACCAGCAGGGAAATGGCTTCATAGAGCAGGAGCAGAGGCTTTCATCTGGTCCTTTTACAGCTACCATGCAACAGCCTTGCAGAGCCTTTGGGCAGAGTCCACTTTTCTCTTTACCCAGCTCTTCAAATGCTTTTATATGGACTGCCCAAAGCCCCAGCCCAGGAAAGCAGCTAGGAAGCTGCAGCCTCATGGCCAGGTTGCCAACGACTGATTACCCCACAAGTAATCATATCTGCATTCTGGGGCTCCTGGCCCTGCTCAGGCCACAATACCATTCCCAATGTATTATCTTGAAGATGGGATGTGTTGCAAGGAGGTATTTTGGGCCATAGGCCAGCTATGTTACATGAAAACAGGGCAGGGAACTATCTGGCTGCACATTGCCTGTAAACTATAATTTGGCAAATGCTTAATGGAAGACTTTATATCTCAGTTGTTTCTGCAGTGTGCATCTTTGCAGACCCCAAAAATATTATTTCTAGAAAAAGTATTATTTCTAGAAGGGTGTCCACCACCACCCTGATCTTACAGGTGTATATAATTGCAAAAGCATGCAAAGTGATGGCCTGGATGCTGCTAGAATGGCTTCTTGCACAAGGCAGGTGAAGCACGCACGCACACATCCATACAAGTGAATGTCTAAAGTGCTACACTTTTAGGGACAATGTTGATGGGGAATGGAATAATGTCAGCCCGCCATCCCCAACCTCGGTGGCCTAGCTCCTATCAAAATGGTGTAAACTACCTCAAAGGGTTCTTAAGATGAAAGTGGATAATACAGTCAGGGCCAGAAATATTGGAACAAGGATAACTGTTTTGGCTGTTGGCCTCTGTACACCACCACACTGAATTTGAAAGGAAACACACCCAGATGGGAGCGAAGTCAGGACTTCCAGCTGTAATTCAAGGGGTTTGACAAAAGTGGGGCACTAACCATTCAGGAAGGACAGCCAGTGGCATACACACACACACCCATCGTTGGTGGCTCATAAGGAATGGAATGAATGGCTGACAAGCAGCTGCATGGCCAGGTGTGGCCTGTTTCCTGGGTGCCCCATGACCAATCAAGCAGATAAAAGGCCTGGAGGTGGTTCTGCGTGTTACATTTGCATTTGGCAGCTGTTCACTGGAACTCCCAACGTGAGGCCCAAAGAGGTGTCCATGCGAGTGAAGGAGGCCATCATTAGGCTAAGGAAACAAACCCATCAGAGAGATAGCAAAAACAGTGAGAGTGGCCAATACAACAGTTTGGAACATCCTGAAAAAGAAAGCATTAACTGGCAAGCTCAGCAACAGCAAAAGGCCTGGCAGACCACGGAAGACAACTAAAGTGGATGACTGCAGAATTCTGCTCATGATGAAGAGGAACCCTTTCACAGCATCTAGCCAGGTCAAGAACGCTCTTGCGGAGGTCGGCATGGCATTGTCAACATCTATAGTCAAGAGACGGCTTTAGGAATGTAAATAAAGAGGCTTCACAAGGTGCAAACGACTGGTAACGCTCAAGAACAGAAAGGCCAGAATAGCCTTTGCCAGCAAACACCTAAAGAGGCCTGCCCAGTTCTGGAATAAGATTCTTTGGACTGATGAAACCAAGATTAACTTGTACCCGAATGATGGGAAAAGTATGGAGAAAGGAACAGCTCATGATCCAAAGCATACCACATCCTCTGTCAAACATGGTGGAGGCAGTGTTATGGCATGGGCATGTATGGCTGCCAATGGAACCGGGTCACTGGTGTTTATTGATGACCTGACTGCTGACAAAAGCAGCAGGATGAATTCTGAAGTGTATAGGGCCATACTTTCTGCTCAGATTCAGCTGAATGCTGCCAAACTGATAGGATGCCGCTTCATATTGCAGATGGATAATGACCCAAAACATACAGCAAAAGCTACCCAAGAGTTTCTCAAGGCAAAGAAGTGGGATGTTCTTCAATGGCCAAGTCAGTCACCTGATCTCAACCTAATAGAGCATGTTTTTCACTTACTGAAGACAAGACTGAAGGCAGAAAGACCCACAAACAAGCAGCAGGTGAAGGCAGCTGCAGTAAAGGCCTGGCAAAGCATCTCGAGGGAGGAAAGTCAGCATTGGGTCATGCCCATGGGTTCCAGACTTCAGGCAGTCATTGACTGCAAAGGATTTTCCTCCAGGTATTAAAGGCGATCCTTAAGTTTGACATGATGTTGGTTTGTTCCATTACTTATGAGGCACCAACGATGGGTGTGTGTGTATGCCACTGGCTGTCCTTCCTGAATGGTTAGTGCCCCACTTTTGTCAAACCCCTTGAATTACAGCTGCAAATCCTGACTTCGCTCCCATCTGGGTGTGTTTCCTTTCAACTTCAATGTGGTGGTGTAGAGGCCAACTGCCAAAACAGTTATCCTTGTTCCAATATTTCTGGCCCTGGCTGTATATACCACCAGCAACCCACGCCAACCTCCTTAGAGGAAAGGCAGGATTACAGTGTGAACAGATAGATAAGCCTATTTCTCTGACACTGGGTATCATTAATATTTACACAGAGAGAAATAAATCAAAGGAAAATAACAGCTTGCTGAAGCAAAACTAAATTAGGACAGAATAAAACCTTTTAATTAGCATACCTTGTAAAACTTTACAAATGTACAACGTGCAAAATTGCAGGCTCACATCAACATCAAGTATCAAAGCATAAAACAGCCAAGAAATACAATCATGCACTGCCTTTCAAGAAAAATGCATTGAACCAGAGGCTTTTCACTTCCCCTTGATTTCTACTTTTTCAAATAAAACTACAGAAATAGGAGTGTGTTTTCTAGTAAATGACTTTCATAATCACAAAGCTAACTTTTTCTTAATCTATATTGTAAAAAGAAAATTGTGCAACTGTATCATTGGAAGCAACGTCTACCCAATCTAGAAAAATGTGTAAGATTAAAAGAAAAATACATATTATTAGTCAGGGCGTGAACTACAATAAAACTAGTCATATACCCTTTACAGTCACCATTTTTATTGTTCTGCCCCTTCCTTTTGTAACTATGGATGGATAGGTCAGTAGTTTCAATACACAACAGTGATTTACAAAATACTGATAGAGCTAATAAACAACTAGCCTATAATCCTATAGAATAATATCCCTGATTAACACTGTGTCCAATGGAACATATTCCCTAGTAAGTATGGATAGGATCGCAGCTATAAGAACTACCCTTATTGCAAGCAAAGCTCTACTTTGCTAAGAAATTCAACCTTCTGCCACAAGAAAAGATGGCAGAGGCATCATAAACTCCAGATAATTATTTCAGATGCAGGAACATTGTAACAAAAGCAAAGCACTCAAACAACCCTTTTCCCCCACCGCCTTCCACACATGTATTACCACAACCATTTAAACTGTGCTTAATTTCTAAACGAGTTGCCAGGAGTAAAGTCTCCTCAGAAGTCTATGCCTTCATAATACACATGTGGCAGGGGTCTGCTGGTGTGCTTATTCAGTAATGAAGGCACTCTGCAGATGCTCAGAGGTACTGTTATGAGGTACCATGTTCTAGGTCCAAGCCCTTGCATTGAATACAGTATTTCAGGATTTAGCATTGATGGACCTTGTCTCAAATTAACCCTTTCCCAAGTCCTTGCTTTCTCTGTCCCTATAGATTTAACACGCTACTGACCTGAACTACTTTAACAGTCATTCCTGCTCCACCTGGGAGGGTGGCGTTAAGAGATCTCTTAAATGAGAATTCTTAGTACATTCACCAAACTACAAGTCCCAGAAGCCATGACAAATTGGTATAAAGCCTGATATAGTTTTGATGTCGAAGTATCGCAGTAAATAAAAACATGACTCTGCCAAATTTTGTAAATACTAAGAAAGCCAAGTAATACATTCTCATTCTGCAGGATCTGAAACACCCGTTACCTTTTTTTCCTAGAACTTCATTTACATGCAATTTGAAATTCCCCAGAGGGACTTTGTGTGGAAATGGCGTATGCACCAATCTCGTTACTAGAGTAATTCTGGAATTACGTCTACTCCACAGCTGCCTCAGTAGGAGCATTTTATAGGAACACACTGTCCCTGAAGTAGCAGAACCCCATTTATGGGTGCTTCTGGGACCAGGAAGATCTTTTCAGATAGTGGCCCAAATCCTTCCATGCCAACCAGGAACTGTGCTGATAGCCACGAGTGGTCCAAATGGCACACAAAGGAACCAGCGAGGACTGAATGGATGACAGTCCAATGCAAAGATTGTCCAGGAATTTTCATACCACTTCTTGGCAGTTGCTAATTCCTGTGCTTTTGTTTCAGTGCTCGGTCAGTGTAACCCCCTATCAGGGGAGCTGCTGTCTGGAAAAATCCTCACCCTTGAATCTACCATGATCATGTTACATTGGGTCAATCAACCAACATGTTTATTTATTTATTTAGGGTGTTTTTACCCTACTCTTCAGCCAAAAAAGGCTCTCAAAAGTGGCTTACAAAGATGAATGTTAAGAAAGTCCCTGCCCTTGGGCCTACAATCTAAAAGACACAACACAAAAGGAAAAGGGAGTGGGAGGAAGGAGGGGAAGGAAAGCAAATACACCAATGATGGATGTATAGGACCAGCTTGGTCTCCCCCCGTGTGATGATGTTCATCCTGGGAGGCAGGAGGTGCAGCCCCCCAGTGGCCCTCGGTTGGGGTAACCTTGTATGTAAATATCCCTAAACAGATATAGTTTGGAACACTCTACAGAGTACAATTAGACTATGACTATAAAAATAAAAGCTAGGACCAGCAAACCATGGTTTGGAAATCAGGAACCTTAGCAACATGTGCTCACTCCCCACCTCTCCTTTCTGATGCAAATACATCCCTCCCTCCCTTTGTTTGCCTTAACCAGGGTTCAGCACATATCTTCTACACCAACATTAAACAAGGTTAATACTGACCAGAATCCCTTTACATCAGAAGTTGCAAACTAATGATGAACCCTGGTTTCAAATGTTAGTTGAAGGGAACTGTTATTAGCATTAACCATGGTGTCAGTGCAGACCAACAAGGGAAGGAGAGAGTAAGGGGAGTGTGTTATCTTGGGGTAACCTAGTAGTTAATGGCTCAGGGAAAGGTGATAAGGGAAAGGGGGGGGGAGAAGGAAACGGGGAGAAGGAGGGTGTTGTGTGTAGTATACAGGAAGCCAGTGTTGCATCTGCAATACACAAAGCCTACAGATTTCTGCAGGTTGCTTCTCATACTGCAATTTAAAGGCATGTGATAACTCCCTAAAAGTCACTCCAGACCCCAGGTCTTCAAAGATTGGTGCAAATTGGAGTTGAAACAAAAAATTCACTTACATTCAAAATTTGGCAAATTTTCAAATTTTGCGTTTTGAAGTTCAACGTTGCAGGATATAGACATCAATGATCTATACATTTTTTTAGCTCTGAAATAATACTATAATTCAAAGAATATACATTAAAATATTTGCAAAGCATAACCAAGTTTGTGTTAGATTCCCCCCCCCCCATTCATTTTGGATCTAGCACAATTGTTTTGCGTGAACAAGTAATACACTCAGCCATCTCCAAGCTTGATTTATTTGCCAAGCTGATCTGGCTAATGTCACGTTTTGGCACAGTGTCAAAACAGAACTTATATAATGATGGAACATCTGGCCCATGTAAGAGATGCTCTTTTGAGTTCTGATAATGAGGCAGGAGGTATAGGATAATGGACAGGAATAAGGGCAGTGTGGGATACCTCTCCAGATCCATCATGGGAAGTTTTGAATCTCTTTAATGATTGCGCCGTCTCCTCACATTGTCAGTAGCAGGAGGGAAAAAGAGAGGGAGAGGGGGAAAAAGATGTCTCCTTTGTAATATGGTGGGAATTCCAGAAAACCAGGTAATCCCCTTTTATCACTGGAGAAGTTGGGCAGTGAAAACAAGGATGGTGGCTAATTGTGATGACTTTTGACAGAGAAACAACAATACACATTTGTGCATCAGTTGTGAGTGACTGACTCCACTTTTTTACATTCAGACAGGGAGATGTTCCCACAGGAGAAACAAGGTGGCACATATAGTCTCATCAGGCCAAGCAAAAGATCACTCGTCATTCGCATGTGGAGATGTCAGGTTTAATACCGCAAGATTGTGGCTTTTTAAGAACACAAGGGACAAGAAGGAAGCTGCAGTTCCAGACTGAGTGTAAAGAGTTGAACTTTCAGGTACATTCATAAGGTTGCTCCCCAAAGGTTTTGGTGGCTGACGAGGTGCTGACAGATGCTTTCCAGAATGACATCTCTCCCTAGGAACACAGAAAGTGAAGGGCGTTTCTATGAGCACACGGGCTGGACGAAGATGCTAACATGAATTGTCAGGGTTCCAAATAAAATGTGGATTATCATCAACTCCCTCACAGGAGAAGTGGAATTTTGGTTTCATAAAATAAGGGAGTGGTCCATTTTGGTGGGCATCCGATACCAAGCAAATCAGCCAATGTATTTATTTTTGTCCTTTTAGACTACCCAATCCTAAAAAGTTGCTACAATATATAATAATAATAATAATAATAATAATAATAATAATAATAATAATAGATTCTTAACGCAGTGTTTTTCATCCAGGTTTCTGTGGAATCCTTGGGGTCCATGAGCATTACCCAGGGGCTCTGGAGCATTTTTACAGCCTCTCACCTCAAGCATTTGACTTTCCCCTCCTGTAAATAAATAATTCCAGGCCAAAAACAGAACTGACAAATTACAAAGACATGGCTATTTGTTACCCTTGATTTGCTATTTGGAGCTCCACTCAGGCTCCCACGTCCTCCACACAGCTCTCTGACACATCCCTCTCATGTCACCACATGTGACCATTTTGTCACAGGGAGGACTGTGGGATGGAAATAACAGACTGGCAATCAGCCAGTCTCCCTTTGTATCTCCCAAACAACCTCTGGGTACAGTAACCAGTGTTTGAGATTTAACCAAATTTAACCATTTCACTGTCAACAGCACTAAAGATACATCTATAGCAGCTTTCCCAACCTGGTGTCCTCCAGATGTTTTGGACCACAACTTCCAGCATTCCTGACCATTGGTCATGCTGACTGGGACTGATATGACTTGACATCCAAACATCTGGAGGGCACCAGGTTGGGAAAGGCTGGTCGTCGTTGTTGTTATAATATTAATTTAAGGTAAAGGTGTCCCCAACCAGTCGTGTCCGACTCTAGGGTGCGGTGCTCATCCCCGTTTCTAAGCCGAAGAGCCAGCGCTGTCCGAAGATGCTTCCGTGGTCATGTGGCCAGCATGACTGAACACCGAGGTGCACGGAATGCTGTTACCTTCCCCGCCAAGGCGGTACCTATTTATCTACTTGCAATTTCTTGCTTTCGAACTGCTAGGTTGGCAGAAGCTGGGACTGAAGACGGGAGCTCACTCCGTCACGCAGCACTCGGGTCTCGAACTGCTGACCTGCCGACCTTCCAGTCTGCAGTTCAGCGTCTTAACCACTAAGCCACCGCAGCCCTGATTATATTAATATAGTATATTTCTAATCCACTCAGTAACTATATTCACCAGGCAGATTACAATCAGTTAGAAAACTAAAATGCCACATGACAATTAAAAATACATAAAATACAATATATTTAAAAGAATAAAATACAATATAAAGCAAAACAATAAACAGCCCAGGAATGGATAAAATAGCCATAATAATCTAGAACTAGGTCTCTAAAAATCTACATTAAGAACAGAAGGTGGTCTGTCATGGCTGCCCACCAGAAAATCCAGAGAACTTAGCTGGGCAGGACCAGAGAATTCACCATTAGCCCTCTCAAGCCATAACTCTTAGAAATTCCCACGAGGTGGTCACAGCACAATATGAGAGTTTCCTCTGTAGGCATGTGACATGCCCTAAATTGTCTCAAAGCCAAGAGCTGATTTGGTTTGAGCCTTCCATCAATCATTTTGTCCTGGCGAAGGAAGATTGTGCCTGAACAATTCTGGCTTCAGAAGGCTAAATGGTTTAGTTTACTATCAAGGCAAATTTGTCCATTTTAGCCTTTCGTAGCATTTGGCAAACTGCCGATGTTTTGGCTGTTGCCACCATGGATTTCAGTGGGATGGCAGTGGTGAGGGCCACATGGGCTACACCTTACCCAACCCTGCTGTAGGGAACTGCAGATAGAATCACTGGACGCATAGTATTCAAGACCACTATACTCTACCATCCATCCCAACACACAGTCACAGAGACTGCAGAGCACAGGAGACAAAAGGTAAAAAGGAAAAGTATCTAAGTTCTTCATGAAATTGGCGTACTGATCTCTGGGATACATACATCGGAGTCCCCAACATTTTTGGACCTCTGGGCACATTTGGGAATTTCAGAAACTGCTGCAGGCACCACCACAAAATGGCTCCCACGGGGGATGTGGCTAGTCACACAATGGCTGCTGTGGGGCCCTGGCTAGTCAAGAAGTGGTCGTGGGGGAGAGAAATAGTGAGGCTAGAGGTTGGGAGGGGGAAATGGAAAGTGTTGCTTCCTGGCCTGCCCAATCTTCTTCTGCCACACAGACCTTTTCTCTTTGCTCTCTTTCTCTCGCTCTCTCTCCCCGCCCACTCCCAGCCTCTAGCCTCACTATTTCTCTCCCCAAATCTCTTTCCTCACTCTTTCTTTTCCTTCCATCCCTACCTGTCTTTCTCTCCCTTCCTAGCCCCTAGGCTTCCTCTTTCTCTCCCCTCTACCTTGCTATTTCTTCTTCCCACCCAGCCTCTAGCCTCACTATTTTTCTACCATCTTCAGATCAGTATCTCCCACTCCTTGCCCCTAGCCTTGCTCCTTTTCTCCCACTCACAACTTTGTCTTACTGTTTCTCTCCACTCCCAGCCTCTACCTTCACTATCTCTCTCCCCTAACCTATTTACCTTACTGTTTCTTCCCCCTCCTAGCTTCTAGCCTTGCACTTTCTCTCTCCTCTAGCCCTTTGCCTTGTGCTTTCTCTCTCCTTTTACCCCTTGGCCTTGCAGATCAGCGGCAGGTTAAGGAATGGGAAAGAGAACCTGGAGCTCTAAGGTTTTTCCATTTTTTAAAATTAAAAACTTTTTTTTAAGGGGATAGGGAGTGAAGAGCTTTGTAGGTGCCATTAGAGGAGACCCATGCCATATACTTCTAGGGACACTTGTGTCAGCAAAACCAGCCTCTGAATGGTAAACAGTCACTTCATAATCCATATTTTCTATGTGTGAAAAGTCAGCTTCAGGCTGTACCTGGGCAAGAGGCATTAAACTGAGGATAACACTCAGAAGGACATCTTATTTGCAATCTTCACCAGATCCACAGTGAGCTTCTGCTTCTTGATGCAAAAATACAAACTACAAAATACAAACAAGGCATGATTATACAAAGACAGAGAGAAATAGGAGGGGTGGTAATGGTTAGAATACTGGTCAAGCATTAACATGACCTCAGTTATGCTGGCAACGACCCTGCAAAGCAGATCACTATTTTCACCAAATGTAGATGGGAGATGGGGACTGAGGCAAAAGTGGCTTCTCTAAGGGTCAAACGAGACATGAGTTAGCTCCCATGTGTATTTTATGTATGTGCCTGTCCAATCATGTGTACAGCGGGGGTGTTGAACCTCTTTCAGCCCGAGAGCTGGATACAGTTTCAGAGAAGCTTTCAGGGGCCGCATTCCAGTGGTGGGCAGGGCTGAAGTCAAAAGGGGCATGGCCAAGGGCAAAAGGGGCAGAGCCAAAAATACCAGCCTAAGTTCTTACTGCCAGTAACTCAGCCTCTGGGGAGGCATTTCAACCTTTTAGAATGGCAAAAGAACTGCACAAACACCAGAGGGGGATCTCTACAACAATGGGAGGAGAAGTGAATGGAGGATTACCCGGATTTTTCAGGGAATCGTGCAAGGCTCCACGAACAAGTGCACCGTACCATTCTAAGTTGCTTCACAGTAGCATACTTTTGGGTGGAGTGGGGGGTTTGGAGTGAATGTCATCGGACTGCCAGGGGCCAATCAACCAATGCAAGAGGCTTCCCCGTGCCCTGTCCTTCCTTACAGCTAAGCAAATGTTAGGAAAACACAGCTGCAGCCTTCTCCCTCCCTTGGAGCTCCCGATACCGTGAAGGAGCGAAGCTGCAAATTAATTACTTCCGAGAAGTGAGGAAACAGACATCAAAGGCTCGCAGCTTTGACATAGCACTTCACAGCCTTTCGGAGAGTTAACCCTCTGAATACTTGTAGCACCGTGGCTCCAACCAGCACCCTTTCTAATCCCCTTTCTCCTGAAGCTCCCAATGCTGCGAAGGAGCAAAGCTGCGAATTAATTACTTCCAAAAAGCAAGGAAGCGAACATCAAAGACTCGCAGCTTTGACACAGCTTTAAGCCTCCTAAATGCGTTATTTCGATTCATGGGAATCTCGGTAACTCTGGGAGTGTGCATTTTGGGAACACTGACCACAAGGGGAGTTACTTCTGAGTAGACAGACATATATTTGTGCTGGGAAAGACAGGGACAGGAAACACCCCTTGACCTGGGTCATGGTGAAAGGCACACCCCTGGGCAGGGCTAGCGTACCTGAGGTAAATGCGGGGGTTGGGGCACACGGCAACTATAGTGCGGAGAACCTGACTTGAGGAAAAGAATCGGACTTTAAGAAGTCTCAGGAAATCCGGTTTTTCTGTGAAAAGCTCTGGGGTGGCTGTGGGATGGCAGCCCGCAAGTGCCCCAGACAACCTCCAAACGCAGCCAGCTCGCAGCAAATCGCCCGTGGAGTCAGCCCCCAGGAAACCATCAAATGATTGGTGGTCGGGGGAAAGGGGCCCGGGAGGGGGTCGTGGCCATCTGGTGAACCCCAGAGGGCTGGAGTGGGACCCCAGGAGGCAGGGTTTGCTCCAGGTTTTTGAGTGCCCTTGGGCAAGACACCCTCCATGGGCCCCCTCCCTCTTCTCACTGCCACTGTCACCCGCTGCTCCTCCTCCTCCTCACCACCACCCGCTGCAGGGAGCCGCTGCGCAAGGAGGCAGGGGCATCTACTCCTCTTCCTCACCACCACCATCGCCGCCGTTGTCTGGATCAGAGCGAGAGGAAGGTGAACAAGCGTGTTGCAACGGTGAAGAGGGCCCCTGCTAAGCTGCGGGCCCTCCTCGCCTGGCGCCCGACCAGGCCTACCCTTGACCTTGGCGCAGATTTGGCACCCCGGGCTGAGGTTCCCCACCCCTGGTTTAAGGGTTCTGCTTTTTACACAAAAAGGAAAGCACCGAGGAAAGGAAATGTCTCCCCTGTCCTTCCTTGCTACACTCCTTGCTGCTTTTAAACATTTTCCTCCAGGTCTGGTTCACGTTCGTCATTGACGCCAGGCCTTTCTGCTTCACCAACCACAGTATGTTAGCCACTGTACTACCTAGGTTAAAAATAATAACAAGAAATAACAAGAACAGCAACAATAATAGCAGCAGTGATAGTACAATGGGTCACGCATGGAAGAAAAAAGGACAGGCTATGATCACACCGTGCCGCATTGTGCCATGCAGTTGCTCTCTGCTCTATCTGCATATCGTTGCTCAGGAGCTGGCAAAGGGTGAGACTAAACGGCCTGTTTTTGCCTTCCAGAACTATCAGCCTATGCAGCGGATTTTGATTTCTGCATCTGGCTTGAGCCAGTTATGCACAAACCATGTGGTGGGATTTCCCTATCAAGTTGTCAGAGAAGGTACAATTATTCCTCTGGGGGGTATCATAGGGTAAAATCCAACATATGCCATCTTTAGAGTAGACTTACTGAAATAAATAGGACTTAAATGACCAATGCAAACCTTTCATTTCAATGCGTCTACTCTAAGTAGGCCTTATATTGGATTTCACCCGTAATACTTACATATGTTCTGACTGCATTCCATTCAGCAGCCTTCCCCAACCTCATGCCTGCCAGATGCATTGGATTACAGCTACCATCATCTGCATTCCTGGGCCAACACATCTGATGGTGTCAGATTGGAGTAGGCTGCTGTACAAGCTGATCCTGCCCTCGCCCTTCCCAGCGTATCTCCTAAGGTGACTTTGCTGCGGAGGCATTTGTCTTCCTCAGTCAGCTGGAAGCATAACTGAAATGGTGGTTCCACAAGGCGTTTAAATATAGTGCAGCATTCCCCCATAATAATCCCAGCAAGGGACATGCCCACAGACAAAATCCTGATACAAGTTTACTCAGAAGTAAGTTCCATTCAGTAAAGGTCTCCTTTTCCCCACTATCATTTGCACAATTGTGATGATGAAAAAATAAAATAATTAACAAGCAGAGGGATTTACTGTAAATAGCAGACAGCTAATTAAAGGGCCAACTATGGCCAAGAGTTGCCAAGAAATGGCTTTGGCAGTAACATTTGGATTTACCGTAATTGCGTGTGCAATCCTATGCACATTTACAGAAAAAAGTCCTACATCTCCCCGCATTCCCCAGCCAGCCATGCATATGTACAACTCTACATAGAATTGTAGAGCTTGTTTTCTATCTAAGCAAGCATAAGATTGCACCCTGAATGAATTAGGGTGCAGTTTTATATCCACTTGCCTACACCTATTGAGTTCAATAGGGAGGGCTTACGTCTGTGTAGACACATATAGGATTGTGCTGTTAAGCATGCTAATTGTGGCAGGAAATGGCTAGAGAACATTAGTTATTGGGCAGATTAGAAATGTAATAAATGCATAAAACAGTGTGGAAGCAACCCTAGTTTGGTCAGGGTCCAGCCATTTCCTCCCAGGTCAACGCAGCAGATGAGTGCATGTGTGTTTAGATGTGTCCCCTTCCCATCCTGCACACAGATCTCTTACCGAGGACAAATTGGCCTCCACGTCATTCAAATTCCATTCACTTGCAGCTATAGCAGGGTTGAAGACCTGACCGAAACAAGGCAGACTTTCTTAGAAAATGAACAGCAGCTAACAAACAAGCGAGATGGTAGGTTTTGCCCGATTCTCAACCAAAAATTATTTTAAAATTCTACAGTAGGATCCCAGCCATTGTGGTTTCTGTTAATCAGACTGCAGGAAACCGTTTTTAGCCATTCTTTTTTTAAAAAAAAATCTCGAGTTTTCTTTGCGGCAATGAAAGCAGCCAAATAAATAGGAAAGCAAACACGATGAGCCGCATCCAACGGTGTAATCCTGCAAACTCAAACAGCACTAGCAGAGCGCCACTGAATCTTTCCACTGCGCAAGCAGCTGCCCATTATGTTTGTGCAACGGCTTGGGCAAGCGGTTGCGCAACGGGTTGCGCAAGAATTATGTGCAACGGGTTGCACCAGCATAATGCACAACCAATTGCACAGCTGTGCTTACACAAATGTAACTTTATTTGGATTCTTCTTTTGCGCCCAGTTCAGAACATAGTTTCTGCTAGTGCAATATCATTTGCGCTAACAGAATGACGCCATTGGATACTGCCCCAAGTTAGGGTAAGGTGGCTGCTGAACGCCAAATCAGCCAGGACTCGTGATTTTTTCCAGCACAACTTGAGATTCTCAAAGCTTGTCTTTTGAAGTTTCCACTTCACAGATCTTTTAATTAAAGATATGCGAGCTGATGAACTCAAAGAATGAACTCTGCTCTGACAGTGGCCTTCACAAGGTTTAGGAATAAGAATGGTGATGGGTAAACATAGATTTTTAAAAAAAAAAACCCTTACATCCAGAGCGTTGCCAGCTTCCAGATTGTACTGCTGGTTTCTCAGCAGGATCTGAAGGCCTTCCAGATTCAAATCAGCACCATCCAGAGGATCAGACATTTCTGCTCTGAGAAAATACAAGGGAAACAGTTGCCCACAAGGATTCAGTATACAAGTTCATAGAGACAGTATGTGGATCAACTCTCTCTCTCCCATCAGTTCTCCAAGAAGCAAAAGGCAAGTACATCGTGTTTTGCCCAACCCCTCATTTTATCCTCACAATGACCCTGTGAGGTAGGCTAGGCTGAGGGAAGACAATCATGAATCTGCTTCATGGCTGGGCCAATATTTGAACCCGTCACTTAAGTCCTGCATTCTGTCCATTACATCATCAGTCTTCAACTGATGGACATGCTCAGATTATTATTTTTTAATTCTAAAAATAATATTTTTATTATTCTAACATTCTAACATATAGAAGTAGTTGTAAAGCATGGAAAGGCAGTCAGGAGGTGTGGGTGGGTGGGAGAAACGCTTGTTGTGCATTTCACAACTGAAGCAATACACATGGCCATCTACCCCCCACCCCCCGGATTATTAAGTTCATGGTCATAAATCACCTAGCTGTGCCACTGCTCACACCAAACAGGGAACCTCATGTCTTAAAAAAGACAAGACAAAGAGTGGCACTAAGGAGCATCTGTGAAGACTGAGCTACTCTTCATTCCTTCTCAAAAAAAGTCTTTAAAAGAAAGACTGAAGCAGCACTGGGAAAACCCAGGAGGATTACAAATGGATGTCACGTGTGAGTGAGCAAAGCATCATCATTTCATGCTAAATGTCAGGACTGGGCCCAAGCTCCCCAGTTTGGTTTCTGACTCTGATTCAGATTCGGAAACAGAGCTAGAAGAAGCCCATCTGAGACAGGGAGCAGGGGAGGAAATACCCCAAGACTCCTCAGGAGCCAACGAAGAACCTTCCCAGGGGCTTATCAAGCAGGAGGGCCAGGCTCAGAGACCCTCTTCCCTGCTCCCGTGGGAACCTGGCCTCTGTCGGAGGGGGAGGGAGCAGCGGAACTAACAAATGCCAGAGCTCGCCGCCGGGTTAAGCGGGCGGAGCCGAGAGGAGGTGGGAGGCGTCCCACCAGATTAGCTGCCCGTCGGAAGTTGGGTCGGAGGCTACTCCCTGAAGGGAGGAGCCCAGAAAGAGCCTGCCAGACATGGCAGGAAGGCCACTGCCCTGTTTTCAGCAGCTCTCTTAACAAAAGTGCTATGAAGCTAATTTGGCCCCGAGGACAGCTGCCAGCCTTTGTAGCTGCTCCAAGTACGAAGAGGTGCCATTAACTGAATAAGAGAGTTTGTGGATTGCACAGCCAGTCTCTGTTGCCTCACTACTCAGCGGGAGGGCATGGAGCCCCGGACACTAAACACCTAGTGTGGAAGCGGCCAAAGACCCAAATCCCAAGATGGGGCTATGCAGATGAAGGCCCGCCTTCCTTCCAGAGACGTTTCAGTTCTGCAGCCAGGGTGACCAGGGCCGGCCCAAGACGTTTTGCTGCCTGGGGCAGAGCAGCGAATGTTCTCCCCCCATCCCCTGCCACTGTCACGTTTCCCTTGGGCCCCCTCTTTCCCGATGCACTCTCTCACACACTCACACACACTCACACACACACACACACACACATGCAGAGAGGCTTCAGTCTCAGGCCTTTAATTCCTTATCAACAGGTTCATTACAGATGCAAATCCTCGAAGGCTCTCAGGCTACAAAGGAGTGCCTCCAGGGCATTCAAAGGGGATCACCGAAAGTTGCCCGCAGTTTGAAAGGGAGGCTTTCTGGCTAGGCTAACTTAGGGAGGGACGTCCTGCCCTTCCAAGGATGCTTCCCTACGTCGCCTCTCACGCATCGCTAACCGGGTTGGTGTCAGGGTGGACGCTGAGCCCATAGAATCCCAGAGTAGTTCTGATTCTGAGGAAGTGCAGTCACTCCTGGGAGAGGAGCGCGCTCCGCTTTCCCAGGGCCCACAGCTGGCGGAGATTCCTCCCACCAGCATTCCTAGACTTGAAAGCAGTCCAGGGAGTGACCGAGCAGGGATAGCAGACTTGGTGGATGCATGGTGCAGACGCAGAGAGCGGCGCCAAATGGAGAGCGCGGAAAGGAGGCGTAGCGCCCGGTTGGCGCTCAAAGAACAGTTACGCCCAGAGGATCAAAGGGAAAAGGGGAGGGATTCTCCCTAGTCCATATATTCAGGGGTCTGCCAGTAATTGCCTTTCAAACGGGGACCAACTGTTCTAACTTAGGGCATAGGGATGCTGCTGCTCAGATCTAGTTGCTACCGGTAGAGCTGTTAAGTTGTAAAAGAAGAATAAAGATTTGAAAAGAATCCCTTTGTCTGTGTCTGGACTTGGCTACTGGGTTAGACTGAGAGAGCCCTCCAAGGAGCCCTTGACAGCCGGCCGTCTGCGCTCCGCCCCTGACGTTTCCCTCTTAGCTCTGCGCCGCAGTCTAGCATCTCTTAGGTCACAGCCCCTACTCTCCTCCTCCTCGTCTTCCTCCTGGCTTCTCGCAAAGGGGGGCAAGGGGGGGCTTCAGGCCCAGCTATCTGAGAGTTAGTAACCTGAGAAGGACGCCTACCCACATCTGAACTGGCTTGGGAAAATGCATCCCCCGGTTCTGGCTGTTCCTCTTCTGAATCTGAGCTGCTACCTATCCCCCCGCGCTCAGAATAAATCCTGACAGCCACCAAGTCAGGATGCATTGTAGCAAGACTGGCCAAGTTATTTTGACACCCGAGACAGAAAATCCCACAAGTGCCTCCCCCTGGGAGTAGCTCAAAATCAGCCACCTTGCTTTGCCTAAAGGTAAGGTTGGCCCTGATACTCTTCATCTTATGTTCAAGAGTCTGAACTTTAGGGAGCAATCCTATACATGCTTAGACAGAGAGAAGTCTAAACTTTGTCTAAACATGCATAGGACTGCGCCCTTAATTTAACTTCTTATATTAGAGGCTTCTGATTACTTTATAGAAGATCTTACTTATTCAATATTCAATACTTCTTGATCTTCTTCTAAAATGCTAACAATGTAAAGTGTTGGGCCAATATTTCTTCAGTCTCCTCAAAGTCTAATGGATGTTTTTAAATATTGTTATTAACTTTCTAAATTCTTCTTGGTTTCATTAAATGTATTGCAGATCAAAACTCATAAACCGAGTTTCTAAAAAATGCTTCGTGATCTTCTAATACTGCTGCAATATTCCCTGTTATGTCCTTTGGATTTTCCCTTACTGTTTTGATATTCATGATTTACTTGCAAAACGTCAGATGTTCCACATTATCACATGACACTGACCATTCATAATCTGACCATGAGTTGCTTTGATTGAGACAAACTCTTGTATACTAAATCCATTCCCTGTACTGATGTGCACAGTTCCCACATCTGTCAGTCCCCCAAACTCTGATGGATTGCACACAGATTTTCTTTTTTAAAGTCACAAATGTAGCGCATCCTGGAGCCTTCTCCCTAGCATCCTGGCTTTCTAGCTGCCACGTGATTTTGTGTGTGTGTCGGGGGGGGGGGTGTTTGCATTCAGTTGTATGAGCTCCCACCTTCAGTCTGAAGTGGTACAGCCCTGACTAAGGTTTACCACCTCAGTGAGAGAACCAGACCTCCGTGAGCTTGTATTCTTGCAGATTTCTAGGAAGACTGGGGGACGGTACTGAAGCCTTTGATCTTCAACCTCAGTATCATCTTTCAGCCATGGCCATGGGGGCAGGAGGTGAGGAAGGTGTTGGCTACACCTCAGCTAGCAATACAAAGTCCAGCAACTGAAGAAGGAATCCATCTCTCTCTGTCTGCAAATGAATAAACTCCTCCTGAGCACGCTTGAGCAGCTCTCGCCTTCACCAATGACTCCACACAGCCCAGAGATTATGGTGGAAAACCCAGCTTCTTCCCAGCTGTTGCTGCTATGGACTAGAATAAGTCCCAAATCTGACTATCGCAACAGCAGAAGAATCCACTCCATGACCTTCTCCAGACCACCGCACAAAAGCCACAGACCTCCCATTTGACAAGCACGTCCTAATCAACCTTTTGCTAGTTGGAGCCCCCCAAAGCACCAGCCGTTACTTGCACAGCTACAGCTGCTAAGGTCTTTTTGCAACATGCTCCATCCGCCAGACAGGGAGCAGGACGATGCTGGGGCGCATAGTGGCACTCCTCCCCTCACCTGTCTAGAGCTGCCCTTCCGCTTCTTCGTTCCTGGGGCTGTGACGTGGCAGGCTGTGGCTCCTCGCAGCTCCCTCTGCCGTCTAACACAGACTGCACCATGGCAACGGGAAGCACGGGAGGGTCTGAACAGGCAGTACTGCCAATCCAGGGGACAGCCGGATCGGTGGGGACGACTTTCATCCTGGGGCTAATCGGTTCATCCTTGATCCGCAGGAGGCATGTCTCCCTGGACCAAAGAAAAGTTTCAGCACCACACTGCCTCTTTTTTCTCGACTTTCAGCTCGCTTTGGGGCCAAAACTAGGCACAGAGTGGAGACCCACATCCAGGAAGTCAATGTCAGGGTGGACACTGAGCCCATAGAACCTCAGAGCAGGTCTGATTCTGAGGAGGAACAGCCATCCGTGGGAGAGGAGCGCGCTCTTCCCTCCCAGGCCCTGCAGCTGGCAGAGATTCCTCCTGCCGGCATTCCAGACATAGATAGCAGTCCTAGGAGTGAAAGAGCGCGGGAGGAGGGCTTGCTGGATGCTCGACGCAGAGAGCGACGAGTGATGGAGGGCGCGGAAAGGAGGCGTAGCACCCGTTTGGCGCACAAGCAACGGTCGTGTCCAGAGGACCCAAGGGAAAAGGGGAGGGACTCTCCCTAGCCCATAAGTTCAGGGTCTGCAAGTGATACTCGTTCAAACGGGGACCAACTGTTTCCAACCTGGGGCATAGATTACTCTGCTGTTCATAGCTTAGTCGCTGGTGACAGAGTTATTAAGTTGTAAAAGGAATAAAGCCTTGAAAAGAATCCTTTGTCTGTATCTGGAGTTGGCTACTGGAGTAGACTGAAAGAGGCCGGCTAGGGCCTCCTGACAGTCAAGCCTCCATGGGACATCTGAAACATGGCAGGGAGAGGAGCTACGTGGAGACAAGAAGAACTGGGTAAGAGGCGGGCTTGACCCTTCCTTCTGCCACCGCTTCTCCCCTGCTTTCCCCTCTCCCAGCAAACATCAAAAACGTGTCAAGGGAGGGTGCAACATGAAGCAGTGGAGGCTGGTGGCTCCAACGTCAGTGGCCTGATGAGTCTGCTCCAGATTTCAGTCAGAACCAGTCAGAACTCTAAAGGAGCTCTTCAAGATGCTCCAGCAGGGCCAGCCCCAGTACCTCAGTCTTCTACGGTATTTCTTTCTCTCCGGCTTCTGCATCCATCCATACTTCCAAACACAATGTTTGCTTGTTTGTTCGTTTACCTGCCACCACTGGGAGAAGGCTGCATCGCCACGGCATTAGACTGCAATGCTTCAGTGACATCCGATATGATCGGCCCTCCGGCGACAGCAGGGCTGTTGCTTAAGCATGAGGCAGGTTCTGCAGATGACTAGAGGCAAAGGTGGGGGAAGAGACATATTGTTATCATGTTAATACCACCGCCCCCTTAAATCTAGGCATCTAACCTTCCCAAGCCAGCACCCTCTGGAGGTGTTGGACGACAACTCCCATCATCCCTAGCCAGCATGGCTAGAGGGCACCGGCTTGGGAAAGCCTGCTATAGATGTTGTCTTGGAAGGAAGTCCTACTTCAGGTGGGTTTGCACATCATGTGGTGTCCCGAACACGGAGCAATGGCTCAAAGGAAGCCGTTAACCCAGCAAAGGTCTGAGAGGAGACTGAGGGCTTAGATGCTGTGCTTCTTGGCCCAGCAGCTGCAGATGGGTCTGCTTTCTCATTGTCTGCAGCTGTGCCTTCCCCACCTCATTGGTAGGCCCTTACTCCTAAGCAGACCCTGGGTGAAAGAGTCTTCTGGTGATCAGGAAGGCCCTCTGGCAACAACTCTGAGTCACCCACTAGTGCTCTGGATGGGAGGAGAGAGGAAAATTGGCTCAGCATGGAGTCAAGGAGTTCTTTGGGACTTCAGGCAAGGCATCCCACTGACAGAACTCCTCAGGCTGCCCCATGCCTGCTGTGGGATTGGGGCTTGCTGGGGAATCCCAATCCTCCTCCTCTGAGGTCTTCCCTGGGCTTGGGTCAGCCAGGACCCTGACATGTGGCAAGTTCCCAACCACGGGATCGCCTCGTAACGCTAATGCCGGGACATTTGGAAGGGAGAATCAGTAGGTAGGAAAGAGTGCCTAACACTTCCCCTGCTCCCTCTAGCCATTTTAAACTCCCCCCACCCTGACACCAGGCTTCAAGCCATGAAATAACCCCAAATGGTGGAAACAGCCTAAGTGGGGACAAGCATGTGCAGCACAGGGCTGGCCCAAGGGGGAGGAGCAAATCCAGCCCCACCCACGCACATCAAGGTATGAAGTAAACAAGGCCAGGCAGGTTATTCTTTTCACACAAGGCAGAAATCCCACAAGCACGCTTGTCCCTGCCTGGCAGTAAACATACAACAACAAGAACAACTTAGAGAGCAATCCCATGAGCCCTAGACAGCGTATGGGGGGCCATAGAATAGCTCGGATTCCTAGATCCAAGGCTGGAGTTAGTGTACCAACCTCAGACCCAGGAGTCCGACCTTCCTGCCCCCTCCCCTGCACAGCTGCTGTGGAGAGAGCCCCGCCAGCTGCCAATCTGAGGTCGCAAAAGCAACCTTGGGGGGAAAGGAAAGGGGTGTTCCATGGGCGGGGAGGGGAGGAGACTAGAGAGGCCGCTGTATGAGACTCCCCAGCCTCCTTCCTTCCCTGGCGCCTCAGCTAGATGGGTGAAAACGTCCCTTTAGCTCACACGCAGAGCAGGAGGCCTCCTTCTCTGCACTGGATACGAGTTTGGAGGCCTACAAGTATAAAGCGCGGATGCGAAAGGATTGTGTCCTTAAGTAACAAACACTCTGCTGCCTTTTCGTGACAGCTAACTCCTGCTGCCTAAGGAATAGACTTGGAGGTGGGAAAAGGAGGACACTGGTGGAAACGGACTTGACAGATCTTCCCACCCCTAGTTCAATCCCTGGCATGTCCAGGTGGGGCCGGTCCAAGATATTTTGCTGCCTGAGGCAAAGCAGGAAGTGGTGCCCCCCTCCCCAAGTCAAGGTGTTTAGTATCCAGGTCTGGCCAAGTTATTTTGGTACCTGAGGCTGAAAATCCCATAAGTGCCTCTCCCTAGGAGTAAGAACGCAATAATAATAAATTAAGTCATTAACAATTTGCTGCCTTTTCATGTCACTCAAAATCTGCTGCCTGAGGCAGCTGCCTCACTCTGCCTAATGGTAGGGCCCGCCCCGTCTCCAGACTGAGCTAGGAAAAGACTCCTGTCTGAAGCCCTGGGGAACAGGAAGGGGGGAAGGCACGTATGTGTCCCAAAAGAGAAGAGAAAATATTCTCAGGTGCCTTAAAATGCTCCTCAAAAAAGTTTTTTTTAAGACAGAAGCAGCACTGGAAGGATTCTTTGTGACACATTTAGAAAAAGATAAGTGGCCCCTGAGGAAGGAAAGTCCTTACTGAAACGCATTGGGCATCAGGTTTTTTCAGGTACCTGAGAATATTTTCTCTTCTGTTTTGAAATCCTGGGAGCCATTGCCAAACAGTGACTCAGTATAAGGAAGCTTCATATGCATATTAAAAAAATATATTTTGAAAAATTGTAATTAATTGGTGGCAGCTTTTATATTGATCAAAATGTTTTTAACCTACTAAATTTTGCAGCCCTATGGAAATGCTAAACTTTCACTTTTCTGCAGCAGCTTAGAGCTCGTGATGGGGGAACCACGGATGCTCAATTGAGCTCGCTGCAATTCTCCAAACATCATTTCAAAGCTCAGTTCAGCTCATTCCCTTTCTCATTTGTGACCTGGTTTTGGGGGGCAGGTTGTTCGGTTGAATGGGGAAGGTACGCATTTCGAATGGAAAAGCGTGCATTTCTGTGCACAATTTTCACAAGTGTGTACTTTTCCTCCATTCACTAAAGTGTGAAAGTGCACTTTTAAAAAAGTGCACATCTTTAAAGTGCATATTTTTTAAAGTGCACATTTTTCAAACATGACTTCAAGTTCAGGAATTTGCAAACATTTTCTGAGAACATGAGCTCACGTTCGGGGTTGCAAACAGGGCATTTTTGAGTGATTTGTGAACTGAAATGAAATTCTCACACATCCCTACTCAGAGCAAGCTGGAAGAATAAATAAGATTGCCAATTCGAATCCAAACTTACTGACTGAATGAAATAGGAATCATGAAGAGGATCCAGAGACAAATGCCTCCTGAACTTAGACATTTGTGGAGCAGAGTTCCCATCACCCAGCATGAGAGGTCTGTTGAGGGAAGGAAGATAAAATACTTCATCCCAATCATTCTGCCGCAGGAGTCACAAGAACATTATTATTACCAGCCCAATGTTTCTGTGAATCTTTCTGGAGCATGGTTGCCAACCAGGGAAGGAGGGGGAAAAAAGAACGGGCCCTGCTTGTGTTTTGATCGATTGGACAGCTCCCAGAATTTTGAACGTATTACCAGATTTTTTAAGTAGATGTCAGCATTATAATTTTTATTTAAGGATAAGCAGACTTTAGGCTTGGGGATCTACTTTGTCTTTCACTAGACCCCCAAGGCCCACCAACTACAGTCAGGTGAAAAACAGTGGTTCAGAAGGGCAGACATAGAACTGTGGAATAAGAGTGCCTCTGAGCATATGCTCAGCCCAGGAAATTGCTTTTAGCACCAGAACTGGAGCTTTGACACAAATCTCCTCCTATTTCCCCCTAAGGTTTCTTGATCTTGGGAGCCTAACTTAGGAGAGGAAAAAGGCTTCTTCTCCCCCTTATTGTTCAGCTATTGGGAGTCAGAACTCCTTGCTGATCTACTGTAAAGCACCCAGAGATCGATGAGTAGTTCTTTATCAACTTCTGCCCACCCCTAATTTAATGTACAGACTTGAATTAAAATCACGTAAATCATTCCACATCATCTTAAAGGTGCAACTGGAGTCTTTTCGTGCATTTTGTGAAAATAAAAGACTCATGCCTGTGCTTGAACTTGGTAAGTCGTACATGTGCACTAAAAAACCAGGTTGTTGAGCTCAGCCTCAGCTCCCTACTCACATATTACTGCAGAATGCGTGCACACGTTTCCTCAAAGCCAATAACCCAGGCTCAGCTGAGCTGAGCAAGCAGGGTGGGTGTTAACAGAGCAAGCTTTGTAGCCTGTGTGATTCTTTCATCTCACACTATATATTAAGGTATTTATATCCTGTAGGACAGCCTGGCTTCCTACTGATAAGTTTGACTACAACTCCCATCATCCCCCAGCCAAGCATGGCCTTTGGGGTTGCAGCAGGCTACTGTAGACAAAGTCCTCCCAAGGCAGCTTACAAACCTAAGCATGAAAATCACAATGCAATACAACACAATAAACAAAGTTAAAAACATACGTCAAATATATTCAGCCAGCATAAATGCAGAAGTTTTTTTTTAATGTTTTTACATTTGCGTTATAGGAGTATGATGCTATAGCCCTATCATTCTATAATAACTTTTCTTTACAGTAGCATTATAGCATAACAGCATATTGCTATTTTTTAAAAAAGAAAATGATATGACGCTATCTTGCTAAAATGGCGGTGAATGAAAAGGGTCCCCTCACCCCGTACAGACATTTTAAAACTATATATATTGCATTATAATATTACAGGGGTAGAGCACTATAGCACTACTATTTTAATACTTTATTTTCAAAATATAGCCAGCAAAGTGTTTTAGTGCCATGCTACATCAGACCACGGTCCATCTAGTCCAGCATTCTGTTCACACCGTGCCAGCCAACCGCCCGCGGGAAAGCCACAAGCAGGACACAAGCAGCCCAGAACAAAAGCAGAGTCTGGAGAACAGATCTGAAAGCAGCAGGACTGAGATCAGTCTCAAAATCATAGAACAGAATAGTAGAATCATAGAATAGTAGGGTTGGAAGGGGCCCACAAGGCCATCCAATGGCAGGTGGCATTCTGACAAGGATGAGAAAACCTGTGCTCAGCTCAACGTTGGCGGTTTGCCAAGGCTGCAGGAAGCACAAATGGTCAAAAACACAAGTTGGAGTAATCTAACTATTGTTCCAGGTCGTGGAGACCCCAAGTGGCACTTTGCCATGCAGAGTTTCCCATTATCTGCATGGGCTATATTTCTAATTTTTTTAAACAGGGAAGAGAGGACAAGAGGTTGCCACTAGGGAGCGGAAGCAGCCAAGAGTGAGAGAGAAACCAGAAGGCCAAGTTAACATAATGTAGGCCCTCGGGCCTGTAAGCAAATTTACAGTAGTTCTAGAGACGTTTAGCGATCCATAATGCTCTCTGCTTTGTTTCGTTATTAGTTGCAATTCCTTGCAGCTGGACCTCTCAGCTCATAAGATGAGTCAAAGGCCGGTGTAGCGCCCCCTCAGCACATTCCAGAGTTAACGAGCTCTGGTACCGTTTATCTTATCAGAGCCTAGGATGTGCCTGAGAGCAAAGCTAAGCCACTAGTGTCTATGCTGAGAAAATTCCGATAGTCTTGCTTCTGCCAAATATGTTACCAAGAGCTGCTAAGCTATGCTGGGAAAGTTGTAGATGAACTCTAATGTTTCCACCTGTCATATTACCTCACTGGTATGCCTGAATAACATGTATGATATAAAAGTCATCTTGCAGCACAGCTCTTTGTTCAGAGTATTGTCTGATCCAACCATTGGGTATGCCTGTGCGCTGTAAGTACTCAATAAAAATCTCCTTGTAAGCAAACCTGGATCTGACTTATCACTTTCTCAGCATCTCTAAATCTTGGAAGCCCATGGCCAGGGCATACACATTCCCAGACGGAGGAAAATGTTATTTGGTGTAGGGGATTTTAATGAGAAGAGATTTTTGCCAAGCAAGCAGTTTTGCCCATTTTAGAACAGCCGAACTTCCTCTTCTTGTTTCTCTCATTAATGACTACAATGTAGTGGCTCCAAAATTTGAGCAAAGGCCATCCAATGTATTCTCCTTCCCTTCTCTCTCCCCACCTCACCCTCTCACACACACACACACACACTCTCTCTCTCTCTCTTACAAATCAAATCAAATGTTTGATTATGTATACCTGTTTGAATATTGTTACACTCTCTCACACATACATACTTCATTCCTGTGTACTCATCACCTCCGACTGAGATTTCTACTGGAGGGCCAAGCATATGTGCTTAGTTGCTGAGCTGCAGCAAGAGTTGTGTTGGCTGTCATTGTGCCCATTTTTATCCCTGTTCAAATTATCTGAGAGAAACGCTGTTCAAGAAATGGAAATGTAGTCCTGTGGAAGAAAACTTGATGAAGAAAATGACCAAACGCAAGCCATTTTCAACTATGACGCTTAGGACTTCTGTTAGAGTAGCGCAGTCCCTGTTCACAACACCTTCCACGCCCCCCACCCCATGATCCCTCTGTGGTTGTCATGAGGGAGCCTCCCTCTCACATCCCCTTTCTCTTCAGATTTTCTTCTTTCAATCCCCTGTATGCTACTAAAACAAAGGTCCCAGCAAGCTGACAGGGTGGTTCTCCAAGGCCACTAAACGGGCCATGTCAGCAGCTCTGACTCATCAGTTCATCCCCATTCATTTTACTATCACCATGGTACCCAGGTCCGGTGATCCACCACGCCACTTGGAGCCCAGCTCTGGCATTTTTCAATGAAGGGCGAGTGAGCCCCAATGCCCTCCTCACCCACGCGTGCATCACATGAGGTCACTCACAGTTTTCTCTTGATTCCAGCAGTGCTGGGGCTTGACTGGAACTGGCCGAACAGAAACTCAATCAGCTGTTAGGGGAAATCAAGGAGGGCCATGTGTCAGTCAGCACAGTGATTCAGCAATCCACTCTCCCCTTTCTGTTCACGCAAGGAGCTCCCATTTTGACAAAGTAGAACACAGGAACATAGGAAGCTGCCTTATACTGAGAACATTGGTTTATCTAGCCCAGTATTGTCGACACTGACTGGCCGCAATGCTTCTCCATGGTTTCAAGCAGGAATTTTTCCAGCCCTACCAGGAGAAACTGGGAACTGAAGCTGGGATCTTCTTCATGCAAAGCAGCTGCTCTACCACTGAGCTTTCCCCAGTGGCAGTGGGAGGAGAGGATGGGGGAAGACCATCTTTCTGAACATGAACATAAGCTCACACCAAAAGCATGTTCTCTCTCCCTCTCTCTCTCTCTCATACAAATGCATAGAATGTGCATGTTAGGGATGGGGGAGAAATCTGTTCAGTTCTCATTTTAATTTGCATTTTAATATGAACATACCTATTTTCATACTTTCGAACCACTATGTGAACTGAAACTCAGTTATCCTTCAAAATTTGCACTTCTCTGAATTTTGCAATGGCGTTCTCCAGTCAAAAATGCATAAAAATGATGTTCAAAAATGTGTTAGGGAAATCGCTTGCAAAAATGCGTATATTAGGCAACAATTCAGACACAAATGTACGTAGTAGGAGAGATGTGCACAAAAGTGCTTGTGAATTGTCTTGTGAACTTTTAAAAAATCTCAAAGTTGGGGATGAACTGAAATTAAGACTGGAAAAGTTCTCAGTGTTTGAGACAAACTGAACAGAAGATTGGAAAAATGAGAAACTAAGAAAAATTGAAATGGACAGTTTCATCTATCCCGTGTGTGCATGTGTGCACGCAAGCACATAGACAGACAGATAGACAGACAGACACAGGGACATCTTTCTCAGCTCTGAGATCCTTTTCACAGAGATACCAGGGACTGAGCCTTGGAACCTCTCTGTATTCCAAACATGCGCTCTGCCACTGAGTCATGCTCTCTCCCTCAGTGTGAATGAAGCTGCCTTAAACCGAGTCCGTCGTTTGGTCCTTCTAGCCCAGAGCTGTGTACACCAACCTGCCCCAAAATGGTAATGTCCAGGTGTGTTGGACTACATCTCACATGATCCCCACCCAGCATGGAGTTGGCTGGAGATGATGGGGCTTGTATTCCAATACACCCGGAGCATGCCAGATTGGGGAAGGTTGGTCTACACAATTGGGCAGCAGCTCTTCAAGGTTTCAGGTATGGATGGACAGATCTGTCAATCTCTGTCTTGCTGAAATTATTGGTTTACTGAGGTCAGTCCCATTTTGATCTGTTTCCACACAAGCGTGCGAGTTCTTTAAAAAATCTATATGAACTTTCGAATGAATATTCTGCAATTTGAGCACTCATGTACGCGTTTTTGTACGTACATACTTGTACGTACGCACCCATTGACTATAGAGTGTTTGCATGCATTTTGGAAATGTGCGTATGTTGTCAAAAAATTTTTTTACTCAATTTGCAGCTCCTGGATTTTGCAGAATACATCACAAAGTTGGAAATGCATGGATTTCTGACCACAAATTGCATTTTGGTCCATATTTGGATTCTGGAGCTGCAAATTTGGTAAATCTGTAAAAAAAAAAATAACCACCATTCAACAGAGCTAATATCTCACACATCCCTAGTTGCCATCCTGGCAACTGCATAATGGCACTTCATGGCTGCTGGAGCACTTATGCTTGGTCTGAGGTGAGTCTGGATTCTAGAACCCAGCTATAGGAATCAACAACAGCTATTTTAAGCATTATGGCTTTTCCCAGACGAACTTTACAAACTGTGGTTTTGTGAGGGTGCTGAAACTCTGGGAACATTCAGACATTAAGCTTAAAGCAGCTCATGGTCCAGAACGCTCATTCATCTTACAAAAGCTTTTTGTATAGACAAAATTCTTGAAAAATGAAAAAGAAACAGGCATGAAATAAGTGCCTGTCTTTTGCTTTCTTTTCTGCATTCACCGCAATCAGACATTCACATGAGTAGCACAAGAGGGGTTTGTGGGCCATTTAACTTCACATATGAAAACATTTTAAATTATTCCCACCCCTCACCCTGGCACAGAACTGCATTTTCCAGAGTTCCTTGAGATGACCTTGACAGTGAAACTCTTTAGTGTGACAACTGCAGCAGACTATCCCACATAACACCATCTCCATCCAATAGAGGACAGCCAAAGCAGCAAAGGCTCCCTCAGATTTCTTCGTTGGCACCAATAATTACACATTACCTTATTGATCACTTTCTGGTGTTGTGAATGATTCTGCCTGAGACACACAACTTCCCTCCACAAAACTTCGTTCTGCCTGAAAGGAATGAAGAACCCCGTGCTGAGTGCACCATCTTTTAACGATTCCCAAGAAGCACCGACTTACGCACTTGTGGGCTTCAGCAATACGGACTGCAATCTGACCTAAACACACTTACTAGGGCAGGGGGTGGGCAACTTGCGGCCCTCCAGATGTGTTGGCCTACAACTCCCACCAGCCCTAGCCAGCATAGCCCATGGGAAGGGATCACGGAAGTTGTAGGTCAAAACATTTGGAGGGCCACAAGTTGCCCGCCCCTGAACTAGGCAGTAAGCCCCATAGGGCATAGTGAGCCTTATTTCTGAGTTAACATTTGTAACAGAGGGCTGCATTCCCTCATGGGAGACCTTCTGGGTTCCACGTGCCCCTGGTGGGCAGGGCCAGAGGCAAAAGTGGGTGGGACCAGTACTTAAACTGGGCAGAACCACCCCATACACTCACCCTCCCTCCCTCCGTCCCTCCCTCCCATACGCAGACACACACACAGTGTGTTCCATTTTACCCCACCCCTTCCTGTGTGTTCCATTCTTTCTCGCTCTCTCCTACCCACTCTTTCTCTCTTCCCCCCTTCTCTCCCAAGCTGCCTCCTCTCCTCAGTTGAGGGGAGGCTATGGGCCAGACAGAGAAGCCCCATGGTCTACACCTTGCCCATAGGCCAAAGGTTCCATACCCCTGATTTATAGGATTGCACTGACCATTCAAAAATCATAAGAGCCAGTAACTTTGGCAAAGAGGTGGAATTACCCAGTGAAGTACAGGAAAAGTTGGACTCATTACCCTTTTATAGTACTTGGGACTTCGAGAAGTATTGGCAATACAGAAGTATTTCCATGAGGTTGCATAACCAATCACAGCTTAAGGATGCAATTCTATGCATTTGTTTAGACAGAAAAAAGTCCTACAACTCCCAGCATTCCTCAGCCAGCCATGCTGGCTGGGGAATGCTGAGAGTTGTAGGACTGTTTTCTGTCTAAACATGTGTAAGATTGCACCTTAAGTAAAAATGTTGTTGCATGTCTTCCTTCTATTATTATTATTATTATTATTATTATTATTATTATTATTATTATTATTATTATTTATTACATTTCTATGCCACCCAATAGCCAAAACTCTCTAGGCCGTTTGGACATATGGACTGCCACTACCTCTAACACACAGTAAGATTGGGAACAGGCCTAGAGCCCATATGCTTCTGTCCTCCCTCAATGAGTGTAGAATTTAACACCCAAACAGGGGAGAGCCTACAATTATTTGAATGCCCAATCTCCTTTAGCCTGGACACTGAAATCACAGGTCTGATATGCAGAGTACGGGCGATAAAGCATGGAGCATGGATGATCAGGTAGCTACAGGATCTTCTGGTTCGGGCATTGCCTTCTATGGAAAGGAGTCTCATCCAAACAAGCCCAAAGCAACACCCCTGTTGCAGGTATACGAGATTTCCCCAAGAAACGTGACGTATGATTCACTTACTGTTTCATGTCCTGCATTTGACATTCCATTGTCTCTTGCTGGCTCCTGAGGACCTGGATCTCATACAATAACCTGCTAAGGTCTTCCTGGCGCATCTTGGTTTCTTCGCTTTTCACAACTGATACCTGAAAGAAACAACGGAAGAAAGAAGCTGAAAGAGAAGGATGATATACGCAGTGGAAGGGGCAGAGCTCTCACTATTGGGAAGTTTCTCCTAATGTTTAGCCAAAAACTGTTGTTCAAGGTATATTCCTTACAAGGAAACCAAACTTGTAAAGCTTTGTAGTTCATGTTTGAGTAACATGCTGTATTGGCCCCAGGAGCATAACCAAGTCACCTGTAGTGTTAGAGGGCCTAGAGATCCTTAATGCCTTGCTTAAGTTATTAGTGCAATTCCCTTGCTAGTAAGCCTCTGAGCATGTGAAGATGGGTCAAAGGGCCCAGCACATTCCATACTAATGAGTGAGAGTGTTATCAAGCACTCTGCCTGGGAAGCGAAGTTTGTTTACAGGTGGCTGTGCTGAGAACCAAGTGCTGCTAGTCTATGCTGGGAATGAATGCTAGATGGCGCTTGCTTCTGTCATGCTGCCTCACTGCTGACATGTATGGTATAAAACCCATTGTACCCCATGGCTCTGGATTCAGAGAAGCTGTCTGATCCAACCATTGGGTACGCCTGCGTGCTGATAGTACTGAATAAAGTATCTCCTTGTAAGTAAACCTGGGACTGATTTATCACTATCTTGGCACCTCTAACCTAAGAGTCTGAAGCCCACGGCCGGGGCAATACACATGCCACTGCACAGGGAAATGGGGAGCCTGAAATATAGGCTTTGTAGAGCATCGGCTTGTATGCAGAAGGTTGCAAGTTCAGTTCCCAGCACCTCTGTTTAAAAAGGGGTCTCAGTGAGCACGTTTGGGAAACACTTCTGAAATCTGACTGGCAGCAGCAAGATCTCAGTAGATGAACTAATGAACAAGTGATCTGTCAGTATAAGGGCAGCTGTATGTGTGTGTGTGTGTGTTCATCCATATGTAGATTTCCCAGCAGCTCGTGATTTCAATTACTTGCATTTCCTACCTTCCTCTTGATGTGTTCCAAGAGGTGTTCATGGCCTTGTAGGAAATAAAGATGCTGGAACTCCGTGTCATCACGTTCAGGCTTGACAAGGCCGCCTTGCTCAATATTCACCACTTTCCTAAAGCCATCTAAATGGACAAACAGAAAACTGGTGAGAAAACTGGGGGCCAATTCACACATTAGCTATACACCTAAGCATGTGAAATGTGTGAATGTGACAAACATGCGTTGGCAAACCAGGGCCAGCTCTTGAAGGCAGTAAGGCCAGGCATTTGCCAGGACCCAAGACGAGCAGTTGTTCTACCTCTTCAACCTCATCATTATTCCCACTTTGCTTAAGAACATAAGAAGAGCCCTGCTGGATCAGACCAAGGGTCCATCTAGTCCAGCATTCTGTTCACACAGTGGCCAAACAGCTGTCGACCAGGAACCCACAAGCAGGACATCCTGCTGCCCATGTTCCCCAGCAACTGGTGTACATACGCTTACTGCCTCTGGTACTGGAGGTAGCACATAGGACTAGTAGCCATTGATAGCCTTCTCCTCCAGGAATTTGCCTAACCCCCTTTTAAAGCCACCCAAATTGGTGGCCATCACTACATCCTGCAGTAGTGAGTTCCATAGTTTATGCGCTGTGTGAAGAAGTCCTTCCTGAATCTCCCACCAATCAGCTTCATAGGATGATCCCGGGTTCTAGTAGTTTGAGAGAGGGAAAAAAATGTCTCCCTATCCACGTTCTCCACACCATGCATAATTTTGTAGACCTCTATCATGTCTCCCCTGAACCTCCTTTTTTCCAAGCTAAACAATCGCAGCTGTTGTAACCTTCTCTCAATATAAGATTGTGCCGTAAAACTGCAACCCTTGGCATACTTACGTGGGACTAAACCCCACTGAACTCAATGGGACTTACTTCTGAGTAGACATACGACCGCCCTGTAAGTCTGCAACCCTCAGCACACTTACTTGGGAGTAAGCCCCACTGAACTTAATAGGGTGCTCTGTAACAACAGAGGAGGTTGCTTCTGAGCTTGGTGGGGTGGGGGATAAGATCTGTCTCCCTTTGTTGCAGGGAGGCATTTTACCCTCTTCTCCCTCCAACTGAGAAATGTGTTCAAGCATTTACATGGCAGACACCTGGGGATCGAGGAAAGTCCTTCCTCAGCAAGACTTGAGCGGAGGCAAGAATTGCAATTGGCAGGCGATTCTTGCCCTTGTGCCTGTCAAATCCGCTTCTGCACGCCCGGCTCCTATCCCGCTATTGGAGAATTTCACGGGGAGATCATGGCGCTCCTGTTCCGTGGGCTGGAAAAAATACTACATTTATTGCGTTTGGGGAAAACACGGGACAGGCTGGAGGGAAATGTGGGAGACACCCTGGAGGGTAACGCCATCATCTAAAGAGCCCGTAAACATCCGTGACAGAGCCTCCTCAACAGCAAGATAAAAGCTCCATGTGACGAACCCCTAAGAATCCATCTAGCTCAACAATCTCTTCACCAACAATGGTGAATCGGAACCAGTTTATAGAATCAGCAAAATCAAGATGTAAGCTTTGTCTTGGACTATACTTCTTCAGGCTGCACGGCCCAAAGGGTGGGGTACATTCTGGGAACAGTCTGGGAAAAGATTTATTTACTGATCCCATTGATCGTTTAAACGGGCCCTCAGATACTTCAGAGACGGAGATGATGAAGAGGGCATGATCGGGGTATAATAAAATCAAGAGCCGAAGCAGGTCTGTCCTCTCAAACACTTCTTTTGCAGGTTGATGTTGTGTATTCTCCTGATAATGGACTGCATCCAATAGTGTCCATTTGCTGGCGAAATTCATTGCCCCGTCCCCCGTGAAGCCCCATGCACCCCACAAATCTGCTCCACAGGGTTAGGGGGATCCTCCAGCCTGCTCGTGTGACCTTGGATGTAGGCCAACATTCAAATATTTCCTATACTCTGCCATGCTGGCTGGGGATGATGGAAGTTGTAGCACAACACATCTGGAAGGCACCAGGTTGAGGACGCATGTTGTAGGGCATATACTCAGTTCATGCAGGGCACTGCTGGGCCTCGCAATCACCCATCGTGAACAAAGACTGTGCCTTGAAATAATCCTAACATTTCTTTGTGGCTGCATATTGCAAGGGAAAAACAATAGGTGTGGCCAAGATGTCTTTTAGCAGCTCTTCTCACTAAGAAACATCTGCTAAGCTTCCAGAAACACACACACACACACACAAAACCTCAGGGTTCACCAGGAAAAACCACTAATATAACACAGTTGACAATATTTGATGGTTAGCATGCAACAGTATTTAATATTTGATGGTATTTCATAATTTAGTAATTGCATTTTTATCTGACAGTCAATTTGCAGTCATATTCAGTATTAGACTGCATTTCATAGATAATGACTGCATTCAAATGCAACACTGAACTATGGTTTAGCGTTGCATGAATGAGGCTTCCCCCTTCTTTCTCTTCTGATGGAGCCGTGAGGAAGAGATTAGAAGCTTTTGCTGATGTTCTTAACTAACCACAGTTTGCGATAATGTCCAAACTTTGACGTACTGTGGTGAGTCTTAACTATGGTTTACTGAAACAACCCAACTTCAAACTGTGGTTTCTGAAGGTGGCTTGTTTCGATAAACCATAGTTAAGACTAAGCACAGTTTAGGGTTTTGGATGTAATACTAAACTGTCGTTAAATGAAAATTGAAGTGAAGCATCCAATCTCTTCTTCATGGCCACGCTAAAGAAGAAGACGGGGAGGCAAAGCAACGAGCTCAAGCCTCATACACATAACATCAAGCAATAGTTCCGAATGTCACGTTCGGCATTTGAAAGGAGACATGGGAAAATTTGTTAAGTTCCTCAAATATTTGCAAATATTCATTTACGTTCTAATGAAATCTGTTGTGGTTAATTTCCATTATCTGGGCACACAGACGCTGTGCTTCTCCAGCTATCATGACTGAGAGACACTAACAGACCTATCTTCAGGGCTGTGCATAATCCGGCTACCATCATAAACGATGCCACCGTACCCGCAGTTTTTGCGCACACAAACATCATTTTCTCAGACATTCTTGTCCTCTTCCCCCCAGTCTACATAAAGAATGGGGCACCTGCCCAGATATTGTTGGAGTCCAACTCCCATCAGTCCCAGCCAGCATAGCCAGTGGTCAGAGATAATGGGAGTTCTAATCCAACATCATCCAGTGGGCAGAGGTTCTCCACCCCTACATCTGGAGAGTTACTTACACATATTCAACTGCCGGACAAAACTGGCCATATTGTTGTGTTTGAAATACTTGGGTAGTACCTCCTTTGCAAATCGACCCTGATCAAAAACATGGAAGCTGGTGCCATTCTAAAAGAAAAGGAGTTGAACAGGATTAGGTTACCTCTTCCTGCACATTATTACAAGACTCTACAGCTACACTGAGATTCTTCCAAAATATGAAACCAGAGTAATTACAAACTGTTTTTTTCAAACAAACTACTGTCTGAAATGGGTACACAGGTTTATTACTGCCACATACAATTAATCAGAAACTGAAATCCACCCAAGATCTCGCAAAATTCCTTGCATTGGAACACTCTTTAATACTTACTGATGTACATGTCCTTTTCAATTATCTCCCTGCTTTCTGGGGGTTAGTGCAAGGTCAGTGCAAATGGATTTACCACACTCTTTTGACAACTAAAAGACTGATATTATGCTCCTGGTGGAGTCCACCAGGAGAAGAGCCTTCAGTGTGGTGGCCCCCTTTCTTTGGAACTCCCTGCCTCTGGAAGTCAGGCAGGCACGAACACTGTGCTGTTTCTGGAGCCTTCTGAAAAAAACAGCACTGTTCCAGGAGGCATTCCTTATTTGACCAGTCATGGTTCTTATTAGTGTTCTGATTTTTAAAATAGCATAATTTTAATCTGGTGTTTTACTCTTTTTATCCTTTTACTAGTTTATCTCTTGTGTTCACCACTCCGAAATCTGTTCCAGATATGGAGCGGTATACAAATATTGTAAATAAATAAATAACTACGACAACATTGGAAGGATAAACACTCTGCTCCTATAATGCAATGGATTTAAGACCTGACGATGCTTTCAGCAGTTGACCGGGCGGTATATAGCCACCATTTGTGAATGGATACTTATAGGGATATTTGGTCTGCTTTTGTCGAAGCTTATGTATAATTCTTAGAAAGCTGTATTTTCATCTATATCTGTGATCTATAGAAGTTGGTGTAAAGCAGCACAACAGCAAAAGAACGAGGAGGCCCTAGATCCACTGTGGATGCAATCAGTTTTAAGGTAAAATGTATAAGAAAGATAGGAAGACTAAAAACAGAGTATTAAAATATATTCTAAGCTAAACTTTCCAAACTGCCACTCTGGGTACCCAGTTAACAGCACAGCTACTGATGAGGGCGGAAGCCAAAACATTTAGCTTAATATATATTTTTAATTATCTGTTAAGTCTTTTGATCTTTCTTACATATACACACATACACTTCATATGCGTGCATTGAAACTGATATCTTAAAATATATGTAGCTGCACTTCTTTCTCTTTTCCCCTTTTTTGTTTTGTTGAAATTTAACAATAAAAAAATATTTCTAACAAGTTTTTAAAGCTTTGGGTTATCAGGGAGAAAAATGGATGAACGGACATGGTTGCTGATGAAATTATTTCTATTTGTAACCTTAGCCTTTTTGCTTGACCTGTGACAGGAAAAAAAGGGCAGGTTTTGTTGTCTCTTGGTGGTGACAAAGTACTTGCTTTTCCCACCCACAACCCTGAACTGCGGTTTCCAAACAGTGCTTCTATTTAAAAGTGGGAAAAGTAATTGCTTGGATTTCAACAGCTGATATTAGGAGGGAAATAGGGAGTTTTTGCATATCACGCTAACCCATCCTCCCACAAGGGCAGGAAAGGACATTTGGAAGCTTTCGCTTCCACTTTTGCTTAACTGCAGTTTGTTGTGTCGCCCAGACTGGCAAACTGTGGCTAGTGTTAACTATGGTTAGTTTCAAACAACCCAACTTCAAGCCATGGTATCTGAAGCTGGCTTGTTTAAACCATAGTTAAGGTTAACCAGTTCTGGGTCCAGACAATACAGCAAGCTTTAGTTAATCAAATCCAGAAGCAGCCACGCAGGAGGAAGGAAGCACACGAGCCTGAGACTCATTACAGCTCATTCACACCATGCTAAAGAAAGCACCATGCCGCATGATGTGCAAACTGGCTCATAGCGATGCAGAGGGTTAAAGGCTAGACTAAGAGTCCAAAGCCCTTCCTAGAGTCAAAGCGTGTGCGTGCGCACGCATGTGTGCAGGAGGGGATGCGTCACTAGGTCCTACTAGCCATTCCACCAGGACACTTACTCTTTGAGAGGGCACGCTGAGCAGAAAATGTCTCAAAGGGCAACTGTGGATCTAGGCCTTTCTCTTAATTGCCAGTCACTTTTCCTGGCAATGGTGTTTTCAGCCAGGTGCTGTAGGGTGGCCAGGTCTCTTACTTTACAGAGGGGAATTCTCTGTTTTAGAGCTAGCAGGGGACAGTCCCCTATTTGAAGGTGTCCTTTATTTGATGGGCTGTCCAGTCCAAGTGTGGTTTATAGTGACACACCCACACCGCCTGCAAGGGCCTCAAAGTTGCCTGTCAAGAGCCTGCACCTGAATAGTACGCCAAGCAGGCACATAGATCACCTAGGCTCTCTTCTCCACTATGGTGAGACGTATTGCATTTCTATTTAAATTATAGTTATTTCTAAATTTGTGCCCATACCTATAAATTTGCATATGCAAATTGGTCCCCTCTTTTTTGGTGGTGCATTTCCTCTTTTCAGGTGATGCCTATGAGGCCATGCTAAGTGTTGGGTACTGTCAGGATACCAATATCTTGAGAAGTGAGGTGAAATAGTCCTACCTCTGGCAGTGGCCTGTCTCTTCTGGCTGCCAGACCTCCTCCCTAGAAGATTTTGTTAGGTGCCAGCACTATTCATGTCTAGGTGTCAGGTTAAAACTTTGCTTCCACCACCTGCCCCCCCCCCAGCCTTTAGTGGCATTTTGCGTTATTAACTTTGTTACATTAATGCGGACCCTTGTTTCGTGGCCTCTTTTGAGTCATAGCAGAATATTTGTGTTGCTTTTTTCATTATACTTTTATGTTTCAGTCTGTACTTCATTTTGGAGACGTTATGGTCAAAGTCCTTCATGCAGGTGGTATCTTGACAGCGCTCCTGGGACGTTGCCCGGACACCAGCACCCCAGGAGACACACTCTCTCCCACACACTCTGGGGGGAAATTCAGCTGCCTCCCCCAGACCTCCCATCACTCACTCCTAGAAGAGAGCTAGGCAGGCCTATCTCTCCTGCTGCTAGGCAACAACTCAAGAGACTTTCAACATGGACACTCTCTCTCTCCCCCCGCACACACACACCCAGCCATAACATAATTCTTAGACTTGCCCCCATCTTGAAAGTTTACACCACCCTTCCCCAACCTGGTGACCCTCCACATGTTTTGGACTTCAACTCCCATCAGCCCCAGACAACCTCCCCCAACCATGCAATCTCCAGATGTGTTGGGCAACTCCTCCCAGAATCCCTCAGTCAGGACAGCTGGCTGGGGAATCCTGGGAGTTGTAGCCCAGCACATCAGGAGGGCATCAGATTGTGTAAGACTGCTATGAGACAATGGGAAGGAATGACATCGAGGCTGGGCTATTAGTGAAATCTTTCACCAGTGAATAGTTGCCAGCTTTTGTTGGTGTAAAAAAAAAAATTGCCACTTGGGCAGTGGAGCCAACATAAGCAGAAGCTGCAGGGGCTGATGTACAAGCTGGGGAAAATCAAGAACAGAATATTGACAAAACTGGGTCGATTATAGGTGGAACCAAATCGAATAAGGCAAATAATAACAAACGCTTATTGGAGTTTCAGAGCCAGCCGCAGCTTATGTAGGGTCTGTTTACTGGAGAACTACCAGCTTCACTGAAGAGGAACCAGGCACTCTTGCTCGAGAGAGGAGGCCCAAGGAGAAGCAGCAGGGTTGCGACTTCTTCAGCACAATGCATATGCACGGCTGCTAAGGGGATAGCGGTGCCCAGAGCAGGCCCCTAATGTCATGATCACACCAGGCACTGGATCCATTCAGCAGCAACTACAGCCCCCATAGTGATGGATGGATGGATGGATGGATGGAACATAGTTCAGTGGTAGAGCACCTGCTCTGCATGTAGAAGTCTCAGGTTCACTTCCCAGAGTAATCAGATAGGGCTGGAAGAACTGCTACCTGAAACCACAGCAACCTGCTGCCAGTCAGTGTCAGCAATACTGGGCTAGATGGACCAAGGGTCTGCCTCTGTATAAGGCAGGTCCCTATGTTCACATGGCCTCAGATAAGGGCACCAGGCAGAAGCTGGCAGTCTACCAGTAAATTGCTGCTATTCATAATCCAGTAGTGGGAGAAGAACATGGTGTTACCAAACACAACATTAAGGCGTGGTTCGTCAGCGCTTGGGAAAATGGTGGCCCACTGTTGACCAAATGGCCTTAAGCAAAATTTAAATCAAACAAGATGTGTGTGTTGCAGTGAGCAGTGTGATGGACTTACACAAGGAAGTCCTGGGTTCAAATGCCCTGAGTGGAGCTACCTATTACAAGGCAAAGATGAGCAGCAGTTTAGATTTGCTACATATTGGATTACAGTTCTTGCCTGGCCTTTGCATGTTTCCGCTTTGGACTGCTCAATTATAAGAGGAACCAGTGTTTGCACTGCATGGGGAGTATTCCGGATTTTTAAAAAAACAGTATCTCCAAATTCAGTTGATTACAGACGCACACCCTTTTCCAGCACCATCATATATACTGGAGATTGCCACAGGTATAATTATGGATCTCCTGAGATTCAGACCTTGAGAGGCAGAGGGTGAAAGCTGCTCATCGTGGGAGCAATATTTAAGAGATGTTCCTTCCAGCTGCTCTCCAGTACAGTATTACTCCTCCATATGTTTACAAAATGTATTTATTAATACTCCTTTGGTAAATGATTGCTCTCTCCCACAAAGAGAGGATACCAAAACTAGAAGAACATCCTGGAAGAAAAGTTATTTTAAAACTTTAGGATAAAGGATGAGGGAAACAAGCCTGCAACTTTGGCTTCCCGCTTCTTACCCTGATATTTTACTCCTTGACTTGGAAACCTGGAGAAGGCAGCTCATAGCCTGAAACATGGCAAACCTAGCTATGGAAGTTGTTCCATGTTGCTTCTAGAGGGGGAAAATGCCATATTTATTCCATGATGGAGAAAAGGACATTGTAAAAGAGCTTCCTGTTTTGCTAGGATCTGAGTGATATACTCAGGTATATAGGAAGCTGCCTTATACAAAGTCAAACCATTGGTCCGTCTAGTTCTGTATTACCTACACTGACGAGCAGCAAGTCTTCAGGGTTTCCGGCAGAAGTCATTCCCAGCCCTACCTGGAGATGCTCAGGATTGAACCTGGGATGCTCTGCTCACAAAGCATATGCAATACCACTAAGCTACGGCCCTTCTCCATTGATGATTTTAGCAGGCACCTTGAAAAGCAGCTTATTAAAATGCATATATTTCATTTTTATACATATTTCACGAGATGCCTACACTGCTCTTTGAATGCATCCATAAAAACAGACGAAAGATGAGGCAGATTAGCACATTATGTAAGAACTCCGCATCTAAAATATCTGGGAGAATGGAGGATGAAAAGTGGTGCCAGGCAACGTACCTATGGAGAGCATCTAGTCAGGTCGTCAGATAGGTCACCATCAAACAAGGGTTTCCATGCTCAGTCTCAGTAACTAGGCAGATTCATGTAAGGCAGGGGTGGGCAACTTGTGGCCTGCCAGATGTTTTGGCCTACAACTCCCATCATGTCTTACCCACTGGGTATGCTGGCTAAGGCTGACAGGAGTTGTAGGCCGAAACACAAGTTGCCCACCCCTGATGTAAGGGAACCAAAAGGAGCTCTCCCACTCACCGTGGTTAGCAGAAAACCTCTTAAATAGGGCCTTTCCCCAGAAAGGTTTGGGAGTCTGGTTGGTAGGACAGCCCCTCCTACTTTGGAACACCTTGTCAAAGGAGACCTACCTGAGCCAACCATGCAAATAATATTTTTTTGTTCCAGTAAGCAGGAAACTTGGCATACAGTTTTTATTCATACATTGCCTTCTTGTTTTTTTATGAATTGAATTTTATCTTTTTAATGCTGTATCTGCATACTGCTTATATTACTTCCAGCTGTAGCTAGTGATCTATGAGAGGCTGCATCTGTCTTCCATTCACAAAGACTGCCTTGATACTTGTCAGGGGAAATTGTCTGCGAAGACGTGTCCATGTACACACATGCGCGTACAGACGTGCATGTGCACAGAGTCTCAATGGGTAAACGCACGATGAAGCCTAGAACAAACTAAGCCCGCGGGAAAGTGGGCTTAGCTCCTGGAATAAACTTTTGTTAGGTAGATGGGTTGGTGGATGTGGGTGAGCAGAAAAGAGCTAACAGTGAACTATGCCATAGCATGTATGAAGGCCAAACATGGCAGTAACTCATGAAGTCCATTCTTACACTCGTGTGAGAAAATGAGAAATATAGGAGAAAATTCTGAGAGTTCAGTTTCTCTGGCATCACAATTTCAATGCTAAATGTTTATGAACCACTTACATTAAAATGAATCTCTAAGCAATGTACAAAACAATACATTTTAAAACTTTTTAAAACTTTTATTTGACTTTTCACTAAAACGGCTTTAGTTACGTCTTTAGATTTGTCTCATTTTAGCTGGTTCATTCTTACATTCATTTAAAATAGATTTATATAATCACAAATCTATTTTAAATGAATTTAAGAATGAACCAATCAAAACAAGCCAAACCCAAAAACTTAAATAAAAAACTTCTGGTTGAAAGCCAAATAAAGTAAATGAGGTTTTAAAATGTTTTATATTGGAAAGCCTTGGAAGGACTCTTGAAAGGCAGCTAAGGAATGCATTAAATAAAAAATAAACCCAGAAGACAGCTAAAAAGAATCGCATCTTATTGATTTCTGCTTCTAACAGCAAACTCTGAAGCATTCACAGATATTTTCTCCAGATGTCCATGGTGTGCTTAACACCCACAAATCAATTCTCCTGTGATGAAACAGGTACTACAATTTGTACGCTACCAGGTAGATATAACAATGCCCAGTTGTATCTGTTTCTTCTGAAGTAGTTAATTTATGGTTTAAACCAAATACTAATTTGCAAAGCCATCAAGAAGCAGTTCATAGGCTATCTAAAAGGATACAGCAGGCAACTGAAAGCATCCTATGATCTGTAATTAAATCAATATAGAAGAAAAAATCATGTTTGTGTTTTGGGTCCGTGTTTCCTGTAGAGTCTACAGAGGGAAGGGGTAGGGCGGGGCAGTGGATTTCCTTCTCTCAAGAAGGTGGCTATGTAAAGATTTTCTTGAGATAACTGCATGGGTCAAACAACTCCAGGAGCAATTCTTTAGGAAAATAAAGCTGCAATTCTCTACGCATGAAAACCAACTGAAACATTATGAGAGCCAGTATGGTGTAGTGGTTAGAGTGTTGGACTCAGGGGATCTGGGTTCTAGTCCTAACTCAGGCCATGAGGCTCACTGGATGACTTTGGGCCAGTCACTGACTCTGAGCTTAACCTACCTCAAAGGGTTGTTGTGACGATAAAATGAAGAGGAGGAGGGCCATGTGAGCTCTCTTGGGTTTCTTGCAAGTGGAAAAAGGTGGGATATAAATTAATAACAGTAATATGCAATAAGTGGTGGGAGCCTCAACTGTGGACTGCAGAAGTTACACTGCCATGTACTCCCCAACATAAAAAGTTCCCCACATGTGCTAGTTTACTACATTAGATTTAGCACAGCCCTCTTCCCCCAATGGTTTAGCAAGATCCTCCCTCCGCAGTGTACTATTCAACTACATACAGCAAGCTTTTTATAGAATCATGAGCGTTGGAAGGGGCTCAAGCATTGTCCAACCTCCTGCCACTGCAGTGAAAGCCATAGGTACAGCATCTTTTATGGCTGGCCATCCACAGGGATGGGAGAATTTGCCAGTTTTGCTTTTTCCGGCATTTGAATATTTTAAATCTCAAGTTCTTTTTTCTCCTGAATATGAAGAACTTTGTGAATCTTCCTAAGTTTTCTAAAAAAAAAAAAAAACCCAAGTTCCCTCCCATCTGCACCAGTCAAATTCAATAGGTACAGCTATTCCCAGCAGGGAGAGGACCATAATGAACCTGCCTGCCATGTAGGTGTTAAACATGAGTAGCCAGTCAGAAAAAAGAGAGATGGAAACCCCCATTAAGCACTAACATGGTTGAATACATAGGGATTCAAAGCCAGGGCAAAGCACTCAAAGCCCTGGGCCTTGATGGACAAATCTATCAAGTCAGGTTTTTTGGACAATTGGTTTTTTCTAAAATCTCAAGATGTTTTCATCCCAACTGTGGAGAACTTTCCAAATTTTGGTAAATTCTCATCAAACCTGAACCAAAACGAAATTCTTAACCATCCCCAACAATCCAGCCTCTGCATAAAAACCTCCAATGGAGCGTTCACCACCTTTCAGGGCAGCCTGTTCCACGGTTAAATAGCTCATACCACTGGGGGTTCTTCCTAAGGTTTAGAAGAAAATCCCTTTCTTATAATTTGAACCAAATGGTGTGGCCGCTACTACGTGGAGCAACAGGAAACAAATTAGCTCCATCATCTACGTAAGAGATCTTCATATATTTGAAGGTAGGTATCTTTTTGCCTTTTCATGCTCTCTTCTCCAGACTGAACAGATGAGCCCTCACACACCTGCGCTCCGAAGGGCGCCGTCCAGAATTTCAACATCTCACTCCATAATCTGTAGATGGCATCTTACCAGGGAGTAAGCCCCGTGGAATGTGGTGGAACTTAGTTCTTCTAAGTAAACATGCACAGCATTAGTCTAGTATGTATCTGTAAAACCATTCTCTCTCACTATCCTAAAAGACTGAAGTTCGATTTCTAACATAGCCCTTGAAAGTTGCTTTGACAATGGACGTCACGATACCCAATGCCCTCCTATGTGCCTTCGAGTTAATTTTGTCATCCTTTTCAACTTCAAAACAGCAGCTAACATTAGCTGTACTCACAATACTCCAGCAGATAAGATGGTTGGTGTCAGGATCTTCTACCAGTGTCCACAGCTTGGTGAGAAACGCTGGTACATTACTGGAGTAGCCATCTATAGCCAGGGAAGTGGACGAATCCTGCATAGTTTTTGCAATGTGCCAAATACACTAGTACCATAACTTTGCCATAACAATCCTCTCTCTTTCTCTCTCTGCATGTGTCAGAGGGAAAAAGAGCCATTCAGTGGTCTGGGCAGAGCTGAGAAAACATCCTCCCACTTCCCCCAACAAGTCACATCAGCAGCGCCGTTGGCTCCTTTCCAAGCTCAGCACAATGTGCAGGCATGGGCAACCACAGGGGACAATGCACAGAGTGAAAGCACACCGTATTTGATCACACAATGCCTTGAATAAAGATGCAGCATCATGCAAAGAGAATACACTTGCTTGCACAAACACGGTAGGCCGGGAGGTCAGCAAACCACTGGAAAGAGGCAAGTGGGGGGGCACCTGTTAACTTGTCTTCTGCATACACAACCTGAAGGAAGTGGAGAGAAGCACATCTGCTCCAAGCCCTTCAGTCTCCAGTTGGTTCATTCATTCAGCTTCTGGGATGCCTTTCACCCAGATCAGGGTGGTTTCCAGCAGAAGCAATGCAGCATGAAGAATTCAAGCCATTAAAAATAAGCATTACAATAGATATAATACCCAGCAGCAGAGTTAAAAGTGTGCCATCTGTTGCCTAGTGGTGCTGTGCAAGGGCAGCAAGCATCATCCCAGGACTTGTGCATACCTCAGAGGGCACCCTCTCCCTCCAGTGGCCCTGCCTAGAGGCTACAACAGTTCCTCACCAGCCAGCCGTTAACTAGCTGATGACTGCAACAGCAAGATTGCTTATAAAGTAAGAACACACGACGAGCCCTGCTGGATCAGACCAAAGGTCCATCTTGTCCAGCATTCTGTTCATCCAGTGGACAACTAGCTGTTGGCCAGGAATCGAGCAAAGGGCTGGATGCACCTGATCTCGTCTGCTAAGCAGGGTCAGCCCTGGTTAGTATGTGGATGGGAGACTGCCTGGGAATCAGGCTTCCTGCAATGAGCAGGGGATTGGACTCGATGGTCTTGTAGGCGCCTTCCAACCCTATGATTCTATGATTTCTATGATAAGCAGGGCATGAGCACAACAGCACCCTCCCACCCATGCTCCCCAACAACTGGTGTGCATAGGCTTGCTGCCTCTGGTACTGGCAGTAGCACATAACCATCAGGACACTGACAGCTTTTTCCTCCAGGACTTTGTCCAGCCCCCTTTTAAATCCATCCAAATTGGTGGCCATCACTACATCCTGTGGTAGCAAATTCCATAGTTCATGCACTGTGTCAAGAAGTCCTTCCTTTTATCTGTCTTGAATCTCCCGCCAACCAGCTTCACGGGATGACCCCGAGTTCTAGTAGTTTGAGAGAGGGAGAAAAATGTCTCCCGGTCCACTTTCTCCAAGTAGACATCCTAATTATAGGCAAAAGGGAGGGGAATGCCACAATTGTGTCTCCTTCCCCGCCCCTCAAAGCAGCTGACATCCACGCACTGAATATCGTCTCTGGATGGTGGCTATATGCGTCAGCTCCAGTCAGTAGACTACTAGGTCTGAACATATAGAACAGGGGTGTTGAACCTCTTTCGGTCCAAGGGTTTGAATTCCATTTCAGAGAAACTCTCAGGGGCCGCCTTCCAGTTGTGGGTGGGGCCAAAGGCAAAAGCGGGAGGGCAAAAATACCAGCCTATTTTAACTTAAAGCTCTCACTGCCAGTAACTAAGCCTTAGCAGAGGCATTTCAGCTTTGCAGAATGGGGGTGGGGGGAGTGCATAAAAGTCAGGAAACTACCCAATGACCAAGGCAAAGAAAAAAAGCAATCTTTCCCTGCCAACTTCTGTCATATCCTAATGTACCTGCTGTAGCACCAAATTGGGAGTACAGAAAGTTTCCTTCTTGGCAAGAGCTTTAAAAGTACAATAGCTTTAGGCTGGTGGGGCTGCAAAAACTCTAAAAGGGGAACTTACAAATAAGCTGGCATCAACAGTGATTAGAAACAAACCTTCAGCCTCTTCTCCCCGCAACTTTGACTTGCTACTACAGTTGAGAATATGTTGCAAAGTAAGTTTGGGGGTTTCTTTGTATAAGCTTTTTACCTCCATAATCAGCAAAACTGCGACATAATTTGTATATTACATGCAAATCTTTATTGTGATAAGTTACCATGATCTCTGAATTATGATAACTATATAAAAGCTGGAGAATATTAACATCTGCAGCATATAAAATGTTTTAAAACAACCAGCATCCGGGGGGGGGAAAGACACTGATTTCAAGTAATAGGCCTGTGCCCTCACCATGTGGGATTATGGATTTAGAATTTAGTCGGCCATTACCGCTGCCCCCTGCCCTGGCTATTTTAAGATATGTCTGTAGCACAGCTCCAAAACAGTAGTGCCTCTTCCAGCAGTAGTAAATTACCCCATCTGTAGATAAATTTCCTTTACTTCCTTATACTCAGTAAGGAGTAAATAGCAGTAGAGTACTTCTAGGCCACTTACTCCAAAGAACGCTTTGCACTTGGGCTCCAAAATGACGGAAGGCACCCACATTGAGAGGTCAAGTCACATGACCTCTGTCATCGGCGCATCACAGAAGTACATCATGGATGACAGGGCATACCTTTTTAAGCCCGGGCAGTGCAGGAGGAAAGCGTCGATCACGTCTTGGCTGACCACACAGCTACAGTGGATCTCCTTCAGACGCACACACGTTTTGGCCATTTCTATTAGTGAAGAGTTGAGCTCAGCAGACGGGGCCGTGTAAAGGACCAACTTCTCTAAGCTCCGGCTGTAGATGTTGCTAACGAGCCTCACCAGATCTCCCGTGTGCGTAAAGGTGTTAAACTGCAGAGCAAGGATGGGGATGCTGGGCTTTAGGATCTCTGGCATCTTTCTCGTAGTGACCGTAGGAGCAAACTCCAGCTCTACACGAAGCTGCGGATGTCTCTTGCTGAGCCCGGCCCAAAGCTCTTCCGGGATGTCATTGTCCAGGCCTTCGTAGAAGATGTCCAGGCGCTTGAAGGGTCCCCTGTTTGGTTTCCCCAGTTCCTGAAACATACCCTTGGACAGGCTGGCATGATATATCCCCAAGGTAGAGAGCTTTGGACAGGCCCTCAGTACCTCAACAATTGTCTCTGGCCTGAGGATGATGACCCCGGGCGCGCGGTTGTTGATGAACAAGGTGCACAGGTTCGGGCTACTGCGTGCTATCATGGCAACAAGCCTGTTGTCAAGAGTAAACGGCATTTGCCGGAAGTCAATATACTGAAGGTCGATCCTGTCCGTGCCCTGGCAGAGCCTCCACACACTCTGCAGGATATCTTGGCCTGAATAGAAAAAAGGACTTTTCCCAAAGCACACAATACTCAGAGCCCGCAGTTTGCAGCTCTTCCAAGCCATCATATCTAGGATGTTGGTGATGTATCTCCGGTTTAACTCCAGGGACTGATCAAGTACAACCTTCAGGTGCTTGATGTGGCCCAGGAACGGCTGCAACCTTAGCAACATGCTGTCGTGGTCCTCTTCGCCATCCTCAGCATCACAACTGAAAGAGGATAGGGAGGGGATGGGGGGGGAGAAGTCATGACTACAGCACTGATAGAGTTTCAGCAAATGAAAGCTTTCAACATGTCCCCTGCGATGCTACAACTCACTCATTCTGGAAACAAACGTGAACCAGAAGACCCCGCAGCTGGGCCATCTCCATTCATGCAGATGAGGCGCCTTGTACTTCTTTCAGCCCGAGGGCTGAGCTCCATTTTGGAGAACTCTTGGGGGTTGCGTTCCAGTGGTGGGCGGGGCAAAAGGGGTGGGATCAAAAATGCCAAACATACCACCCTATTTTAGCTCAAGGCTCTTACCGCCACTACCGAAGTGTCAGGACAGACAGCTCAACCTTTGACAACGTAGGAAAAAACTGTGCAATCGCTGGGAAACCACCAAATGACCGGTGATCCGGGGAAAAGGGAGGGGAGGCAGGAGAAGGGGCCTGGCATCTGGGGTCCTCCAAGACTGAGGTTCTGCAGCCCTGATGTCAACTTTGCCTGAGTGGGAGGCGCCCCTTTGAGGTGATGCAAACAAAACCAAGCTTTGCTGCCGCTTATGGCAATTGTAACATTTCCGGGCCTATATCCATGGCCAGTATTTTGACCAGGGACGGCCAACTTTTGCATTTTCAGATCCACGGTCTGAAGCTGGAACAGACCAACCCCATCACAATGGTCCAATCTCTAAAATAAAGTTGGTAGAACTATTTATTTATTGCATTTCTTTCCTGCCCTTCTTCCAAGGAGTGCAAGATGGCATACATGATCCCCCTCCTTTCCATTTTATCACAAAAACCTAGTGAGATAGGTCAGGCTGAGAGTCAGCGACTGGCCCAAAGTCACCCAATGGGCTTCATGGCCGAGCGGGGACTGGAACCCGGGTCTCCCAAGTCCCAATCCAACACTCTAACCACTACACAACGTTGGTTCTCATAACTAGCAGGAAGAGCATCACTGACTCAAAGAACACAGCCATCATGGATTGTACAAGGCAGACATATGGATGTGCTTCACAAAAGGTCCCCCAAAAGGCAAGATTGCAGCAATCTTCAATCTTTCCAGAACCCAAAGAAGACAGGGAGGCCAAGAGCATCCAAAGACTCATTGCTTCTCTTCAATAACAGAAAGGGCCAAACTAGACAAGGTGACTTCCCATCCACAGGATCAGCAACCAAGCAAACTGCTTTAAAAATAAGCTTAAAAAATAGTGGGGATTGGGATGCCAATCCAGGTTGGGACGCTAGCCAGGGGCTTTAACCATTTGCCCCTCCTCTCAAAGCTGTCCTAAACTGGATTGAGACCCTAGTATTTGAATTGTGCAAAAGCTGCCAAGGGAAGCCTTTCTTCCAAGGCAAAGAGCAATGAGGGAAAAGCTAAAAAAAAATACTTCCGCCTGACCTGCTGCCATTTGTGGCCCGTTTCACACATGCAGAGCACCTGTAAGCCTTCCCCAACCCCCAAACAGGAAATATGGCCGCTTTTTTTAAAGGGGGGGTGTCTGCTCAGAAATAAAGCATGAGGGGCTTTCTATTATAAGCCAAACTTCATGCACCAGGTTATGCCTGTTAAATGCAAGTGCCCCTGTGGTGTAGTGGTTACCGTGCTGGACTGGTATTCGGGAGATCGGGGTTCAAGTCCCTACTCTGCCATGAATCTCACTGGGTGACTTTGGGCCAGTCACTGACTCTGAGCCTAGCCTACCTCACAGGGTTTTTGTGAGGATAAAAGGGAGAGGAGAACCATATACACCATCCGGGTTTGCAGCAGGAAAAAAGGCACGATATAACTGTAATAACAAATAAATTTTTAAAAATCCATCCAATTTTTACTCTTTTCAGGCAAACCTTTAGCCAATGTTAAATTTCAGGGTTCTAGAATTAACCTCCGTAACCAAGCTGTTCAGATGTATTACACTCATACGTTATTAACTATTTCCTAGTTTCTGTTGCCCGTCTAATACAGTAATAGCAAACAACCGAACAAAGAAGGAAGGGTGTGCATGATAATCACCCCATTCTCACCTTTCAGTCCACCCTTAAAGTGAATGTGAGGAGACGTGTAAAGTACACATCTGTGGGCTCTGCCTTGGCACATGCAGCGGGAAACAAGAACAAAACATTAGGATACAATCCTATGGTCCCTGGGAAAGCATCCCAGGCTTGCTCAGAAAAACCTTCCAAGGTCGGAGACAGCGCTCTGACCTTCAAAAGGGGAGTCAGACTGCATCCTCACAGCCATCAAAAAGGCAGTCTAGGGAAAATCACCAAAGGCGGAAGATGGGGAGGCAAAAATCACCTCCACTGCTCCTTCTGCCCTGTTGTCTTCAGCCTGGCAGGGCACAGGAATCTTGGAAGCCTCCGAGTTCGGAGGCTTCCAAGCAGCAAGGGCACAATCTATAAGACTGAGCCCTTAAGGGTGCATTCCTGTGCATGTTTAGACAGCACATGCATAGGATTGCACCAATCTAAAAAACATGCATAAGATTGCACCCTTAAGCACTTTGGTTCAGCGCTCAGTGCATAGACTTAAGAACACCGATCATGTGTGGGTCCTGAAGGAAGAGACAATGCAATAACCACTGCAGAGGCCTCACGCCGACCAGATACATCAAGATTTGGGGTGAGGGCCAGCTTGTGCAGTCTGGCTTCCTGCTCCCCATCTTCAGTCAATGTAGATTTGAAGGTGAGAATAAGGCCATTGGGAAGTGAGGCTGAGAAAGTCAGAGGACCCTAGAGATGGTAAGTAATAAACCTTTCCATTCACAACACTAAAACCATTTTTTTTTTTTTTTACCATTGCCTGCACCAGGAACGGCACGCCTCCGTTCCCTTCTGCTTTTAAACTAACCATGATTCTTTGTTATATTCGCGCACAGGGGAACTCTTGATTAATGTAACAATGACTTAAACCAGGATCAAACCATGGTTTAAGATCTTGGCTTGTTCTGAAACCAGAGTTTATACTAACCCTAATTTCCCAAGTTCAGACACAAGGAACTCTGGTTAATTTATATAAAATATGGTCAAAACCAGGCCAACAGGATCCTAGAGGTGTGGTTCGTACTCCAAAATTGGATCTAGAAGCGAGACTAGACAGAGAGAAGCAACTTAGGGCGCAATCCTATGGCCGCTAGTCAGCGGCTAGACAGCCATAGGATAGGTCAGTTCCCAGTGAACCGACCTTCACCCCTTCCTGCACTGCCTTGTAGGCAGTGCGGAACAGCCCCGAGCTGTTCCAGTGCGGAACAGCCCCCGTGTTCCTTGGAAGAGGAGTATGGAGCGGCGAAAATGGGGCATACCTGGGGGTGTGCTGGGGCAGGGAAGTCAGAAATCCAGCATGACACATCCAACATGTTGTCCGGCTGCCACTTCCCATGCTCTGACCTCCCACAGTTAGACAGCCGAATAGCTGCAAATGCAGGGTGGCGGAAGCACGGAGGGGACGATCCCCCCTGCGCTTCTCCTGCCCTGCATTGGATAGGCGGTCACCTCCAAGTTCAGAGGCGGCTGTCTATCCTGGTAGGATTGCTCCCTCTGTGACTGAAAGGAGAGGTTATTCCAGACATAGCATAAGGCAAGGGCTCCCAGCCCTTTTGGGTTGGTTGGCGCATTTGGGTTGGTTGGCAAATTTGGAATTTTGAGAGAATGTTGTGGGTCCGCTCACAAAATGGCTGCCAAACTCTCCATTCCCCAAAGGCAAACTGGTGAGACTAAAAGGGAAGTAACTTGCCCAAGAACCTAGTTACAAGACAAAGATGGGGTGTGAGCTCCAAAACACAAACCCACTCTTTCGAACCCAAATACTGGTGGCCCTAGAGGGGAGCACTTCACTTTGAAGCATATCAACCTACCAGTTCTAGTATTTTTTAAAATCTTAACAAAATAAAAACCAGGAAGGGTAGGAAGTCTGGTGTGCACCAAGGGAGGTGTCCACAGCCGCTACATTGGAGACTACAGGCATAAGGCATGGAAACAGGGACACACAACATAAAGGGGATAGTTAGCAAGCTAAGTGAATGATTGACAAGTTCCTGTTCAACTCCACAACCAGCCAGCCCAAGAAGCTGCCTCTCCTTACCTGATCTCTGTAAAATTCCAGACAGAACCAGTAGAAACCACAGCAGCCCAGTTCTTGCACACATGTGAGATGGTTTGCCGGTCTCTGACAGGCAGGAAAGAAAATATGTGAGCCAGGATTTCTTCTGGGATATAGTTCCAAATGCCCCCGGTAGGGTTAGGCATCTTCCGGGGTGATCAGCTGCAACTCTCTCCTCACTGAAACATTGCAATCAGAGATGAAAGACCGTCAGCCTATGAAATAAATGCCAAAGATCACATTCCAACAGCAAAAAGCAGGAAATTCTCTCAATAGTTGAAGTGGTCTCCTGTAAAGGACCGGGCCAGCCCTACCATTAGGCAGAGTGAAGCAGTGACAGCCTCAGGTGACAGATGCTGGGAGATGGCAGCAAGGTCCTGGAGAGACCTGAGTGACATGCGCCCTGCTCTATGCACCCTAAGCAAGCCTGCTGCCTTAAGGTGCAGTGGAAGATGCTGTCCGATTGTCGGTGCTGAAGCAAGATTCAGCTGCCAGGCCAATAGGCTCTTGTACTTGGAATGGGAGGGGCGCCATCTTGCCCTTCACCTCAGGCAGCAAAATGTCTTGGGCCACCGCTGGTAAGGGACCACACAGAGGGCAAGTCAAACGTCTTGACACACAGGAATGAGGAAATGTGAGTTTACCACAAGGAGACAATTTCCCAAGACCACTTTTATCATGTGATGAGGAGAGGAAGTATCTGAGTTTAACACCTCCTGATGTTCTGAGTTTCCAGCTCAAAGGCTGGAGGTCTGTTTTCTAGGTCTTCTGGTTGCAGTGCAAAGAAGGGCACAGAGAGGGGAGAAGGAACAGCTGAAAGGTGCAAGAAGAGAGAATTTGCAGGACAGAGGAGTAGACAGTAGTACTGTGGGTGGAGTGAGGGCAGGCCCATGAAATAGACCGGTGCTGAGCCTCAGGCCAAACCTGACCCACCTGAATGAAGTACCAGTTCAGCCTTTCACCCACAATCATTTGGTGGTTTCCTGGCTTTTACGTGGGTTTTCTCCCCTATTCTAAAATGTTGAAATGCCTCTCCTAAGGCTTAGTGATTGGCGATAAGAGCTTCACATTGAAATATGTGGGTACTTTTGGTCCACCGCTTTGGCCCTGTGCACAACCGGAATGCCACTGCCCCCCCCCCCCGCCCCCCAGAGCATCTCTGAAACTGAATGCGGACTTCGGGCTAAAAGAGGTTCAACACCGGAGAAAGACATTTTAGGGGACAGGATCTAAATGGCTGCTTCGTAATGAGGAAGAGGCACTGATGGACCAGTTAAGACACAGACACACACACACACACACACACACACACAGTGTGGCCCCTTAAACACTAGAACAGATTTACTGTGGCACAGAGGATCAGAGCCCATGTCATCAGATGACTGAGGTGCTAGCCTCTTCCTAGGAGATGCCCAGACATGGTTATAGCAAAAAAACCCACCAAACCTACCCATACGCTACAACCAACACCTGAGGCGCTCTTCTAGGTGCTCTCTGAGGGACATTTGGAGGATGGCAGCAAGAGAGAGGACCTTCTTAGTGTTGGCCCCCAATAGTGGAATGCTCTTCCCAGTGAGGTCTGCCTGGCACCAACATTGTCATCTTCTCTGCGCCAGGCTCAGACTTTCCTCTTCTCACAAGCATTTCACAGTACATGGGGTGTTTTAGTTTTTATCAGATCCTGGTAGTTCTACTTTTAATTTTTTTGGCTTTTTAAAACTGCTCTAAATATTTATTCATTTATTACATTTATATCCTGCCTATTTTCCTACTCAAGGAACCCAAGGCGGTGTACATAGAATTATAGAATCATAGAATCACAGAATAGTAGAGTTGGAAGGGGCCTACAAGGCCATCGAGTCCAACCCCCTGCTCAATGCAGGAATCCAAGTCAGAGCATCCCTGACAAAGGGCTGTCCAGCCTCGTCTTGAAGGCCTCCAGTATGGGAGAGCCCACCACCTCCCCAGGTAATTGGTTCCATTGTCGTATTGCTCTGACACTCAGGAAGTTTTTCCTGATGTTCAGCCAGAATCTGGCTTCCTGTAACTTGAGCCCATTATTCCGTGTCCTGCACTCTGGCATGATCGAGAAGAGATCCTGGCCTTCTTCTCTGTGACAACCATTCAAGTACTTGAAGAGTGCTATCATATCTCCCCTCAGTCTTCTCTTCTCAAGGCTAAACATGCCCAGTTCTTTCAGTCTCTCTTCATAGGGCTTTGTTTCCAGTCCCCTGATCATCTTTGTTGCCCTCCTCTGAACCCTCTCCAGTTTGTCTGCATCCTTCTTAAAGTGTGGTGCCCAGAACTGGACACAGTACTCCAGAGGAGGCCTAACCAGTGCTGAGTAGAGGGGAACTAGTACTTCCTGGGATTTGGAAGCGATGCTTCTATGAATGCAGCCCAAAATAGCATTTGCCTTTTTTGCAGCCACATCACATTGTTGGCTCATATTCAGCTTGTGATCGACAACAATTCCAAGATCCTTCTCGCTCGTAGTGTGGTTGAGCCACGTATCCCCCATCTTGTAACTGTGCATTTGGTTTCTTTTTCCTAGGTGCAGAACTTGGCATTTGTCCCTATTAAATGCCATTCTGTTGTTTTCAACATGACCGAGCGGAGACTAGAACCCAGATCTCCCAACTCCCAGTCAACAAATGTTTGAGTGTTAAAGTTTGTATATTATGTTTTATCGTACCATGAACCGCTGAGAGCACTTTAGCTATTGGGCAGTACAGAAATGTAATAAATGAAATAATATGAAACCTAAATGGAAGAAGTACAGTGACATTTCTACACAGAACTCAAATACAGGTACTGCATTGAGTGAAGAAATGGGCTTTCACCCAAGTACATGACTGCAAGAGGTCTGGGCCTCCCTCGAGGATATTCCAGGCCCCTCTCGGGTGTTCAACTTGTATCCAAGGAAGTTTCTAGTCCATTTACTTGAAGGAGCCAAAGGAAAAACTGAGCAGACAGGCTTTCTCAGTCAGTCACAAACCTGCTCCCACCTGCCAGCCTGTGTCTGGCCAGTCCATGCAAAAACACTGGCCCATAAGCAATATATTTTTTAATTCCATTATAACTGAATCGTTTCATGCATTTTAGGGTACCACCTCGATTTAGGTTCTGGCCATTCCGTATTGATTCCTGCACACCCGCTCCAGTATCCCCAAGTGTCAGGAAGGTAGACTGGGACCTACGGGTCAATTGCCGATTTGTAGTACATCAGCAATGGTTTTCCGGCTCCCAAAGGTTTTAATACTAGCAAGGACAAGAAGACTCCACCATTCACATAGCATAGTATCTTTGTTAGGCCAGCTCGAAGACGATGAAAAAAATGTGCAAAGTTTTAAAAGCTTGCACATTTGGGGAATATCTTTGAGTTGGCCTAATAAGGGCGCAATCCTATTCAGATAGGTGGCCGCCTCCAAACTCGGAGAGGCACAGGGGGATCGTTCCCTCCGCGCTCCTCCTGCCCTGCCTTTTCTGCTAGACAGCTGATTTCGGCTGTCTAGCCGTGGGGGGGGGGCAAGCGGGGGAGGAGGCTGCTGTATGACGTATTGGATGTGTCATACAGGCATTTCTGCCCTGCCCATCCCGGAACACCCCCAGACATGCCCCTTTTCAGCCGCTCCGTGCTCCTCTTGCAAGTGCGGATGCCGCATGGAAGGGGGGGGGTCAATTGTCAGGGAACCGACCTCAGAGCGCAGGTTCCGAGGTCAGTTCCCGGAAAACGAGATATCCTATGGCCGTCAAGCCGCTTACTAGCGGTCATAGGACTGCTCCCTCCAGGTATTAAACTATATGGATTTTTGAATTTTACTTATGGCCTATAAGGCAGCTTTTATTTGTTTGAAGACTCATTACATTATACTGTTAAAATCCTTGATCTACAGTAACTCAGAAGTAGATTTGTAACTGTGAATGCCAACATGTCAGTATGTGGCTTATGGGGTTCAACAGGTGGGTCAACACGCCCCAAGCCACTGTTCTGGAGTAGCCCCACCTCCAAGCCACTCATTCGCCCAAGCTCTGGTTGGTGGACTTCAGGTTTCTTGTAAAAGAACACCGGCAGCAAGTACTTCCTGAACAATCCTGGTTCCATACAGGCACCATGTAATTTCTGTTCCTGGTTTATAGGGGTGGGCTCCATTCAGGCTTAAAAGATCAAATTTGGCTTTTGCTAAAACCCTGAGACCCAGTATGGTGTAGTGCAGGGGTCGCCAAAGTGGCACCCACAAAGCTCTCCACTCCCTGCCCCCTTCAAAAAAATTGTTTTCATCAAAACCTTGAAAAATGGTTTTCCCCTTCCTGGTCCTGGACTTGCCACAGATCAGTTGTCGGCAGGCAGGCGGAGAAGGAAGGAGTTGCTTCCTAGCCCCACCCAGTCTCCTACCTACACAAACCTTTGCTCTCTTCCCATTTTGTCTCTAACCTCACTATTTCTCCCCCTCAACCCCTTCCCTTGCTCTTTCTTCCCTGTCTCTAGCCTACTTCTTTCTCCCCCTTCCCTGTCTCTAGCCTTGCTCTTTCTTTCTCCTTTAGCTTGCTCTTTTCCCCTCCCTCCAGCCTTGCTATTTCTCTCCCATCTTTAGCTCACTGTTTCCCCCCTCCTAGACTTGCTCTTTCTCTCCCCACCTTGCTGTTCGTCCCTCCCTGCCTCTAGCCTCACAATTTCTTTCCCCCCACCCAATCTTTAGCTCACTGTTTCTCCCCTTCCCAGCCTCTACCCTCACTGTTTCTCCCCATCTCTCTTTAGCTCACTTTTTACTAGCCAGGCCCCAACAGCAGCCATTATGTGAATAGCCACATACTCTGTGGTAGCCATTTTGCACTGGTGCCCACAGCAGTTTCTCAAATTCTTAAATGTGCCTATGGGTCCAAAAAGGTTGGGAACCCCTGGTGTAATGGTTAGCGTGTTGGACTGGGACTCAGAAGATCCAAGTTCTAGTCCTGACTCAGCCATGAAGCTCACTGGGTGACTTTGGGACAGTCACTATCAGCCTGACCTACCTCACAGGGTTGTTGCTGCGAGGATAAAATGGAGAGGGGGGGACCAGGTGAGCTGCTTTGGGTTTATTGCAAGAGGAAAAAAGACGGGATATAAATGTAGTAGTAATAATATCTACCAACCAGCTCTAATTGAAAAACAGTGATTCAGGAGCTAGACATGCAACTAGAATTAAGGAACAGGCAACCTACGGGCACGTGCTCAGCCCAGGAATTTGTTTTCAGCCACAGAACTGAACACTCGTTTTTTTTCAGCCACAAACTTGCTCCTGGTTTCCCCCCACAAGCATTTTTCATTTCAGTGGCTTAATTTGGGGTGGAGGAACCATTTTTCATTTGTTGCTATTGTTAAACAATTGGAAGTTGGAAACTCTTGGCAAGCTACAGAAGATCACCCAGAGATCTACTTTCCGTCCACCCCCGCTGTACTAGAGTTAAGTGCGATGTTCCCTTGAGAATCTTTTGCAAGCCAGTTTGAGAGCCTGGGGGGGGGGGGGAGTGAAGCAGGATATATTAATTATTTTAAACAGAAAGAGAAGCAGATCCCGCAGACCTGAGGTCCGTCCACACTTGTCGCTTGCGGGCCTAAAGTAAACCCTCTGGCTACAAGTGTAAGAAAAGGTAGAAGTACGAACTCCGCACAGAAGGCAGGACTTTGGAAACAACCAAGCAGAAGGTGAGGATGGGAAGGGGGCCGAGAAGAACGCAGGCAACAAAAACACAGTCACAACCAATTAATTCACAATTACTCACCCTTTCCTTCCCTGCGGCAGCCATCGCCGCCTGCCTAATCACGGCCTTCCCCAAACTGGTGCCCCCCAGAGGCACTGGGACTGCAGTTCCCAGCATCCCCCAGTGGAGGCTGGGAACTATAGGCCAACACCTCTCGGGGGCATCCAGTCGGCCGGGGGGGGGGGGGCAGCTTCATGGAAAGACCAGCCCTGAGCACCTTCACCGGTTAACCCCTGCGGGGCCGACTTCTGCTGCAGGCACAGGAGCAGCGCGCCCCGCGATCCGTTGGCAGCCCCAGCAGGAACCAAGCAAGCAGGGGCGCCAGGCGCACTTGGACAGCACCAAATTAATCAACAATGACTCTCCCTTTCCGGACGCTTAAAAGTCCGTTCCCTGAGGCGGCCACCTGCGCCTGCCTAAACCACAGCCTTCCCCAAACTGGTGCCCTCCGGAGGCGTTGGGACTGCAGTTCCCAGCGTCCCCCAGGGGACGCTGGGAACTGCAAGCCAACGCCTCCCGAGGGCATCCAGTCGGGTGAGGCCAGCTTCCTGGAAAGACCAGCCCCGAGCACCTTCACCTGTTAACCCCTGCGGGGCCGACTTCCGCTGCAGGCACAGGAGCAGCGCGCCCCGCGATCCGCTGGCGGCCCCAGCGGGAACCAAGCAAGCAGGGCGCCGGAGCAGGACCGCTCCGCTGCAGCGCGCGCCCCTTCTGTGGCTCAGGCGCGCGCGGCGAGGCGCAGGCAGGTCTCCGCGCCGGCAGGGCAGGGCAGGGCAGGGCAGGGCAGGGGCAGCCGCCTCCGCTGCAAACGCGCCTCGCCAGCGGCGCCTCCCCGCGCTCCTTTTCCGCCCGCGCTCCACGTGGCTTTCGGGCGGCAGCTGCCTGCCATTAACCGCGAGCCGCGGACGGCTCCGCAGGCAGCCGGAGCTGCGCAGGCGTGAGCCCGGGGAAGCGCTGCGTTGCTGCCCCCCCCCGGGGGGGGGAGGAAAAGAGAGAGTTAACTCTTTCACGCCCGGGGGACCTTTGAGGGTCCAGGAAAAGGAGAGGAGAAAGGGAGCGCACGGAATGCTCCGGCCGGATCGACGTGATTAGTTCTGTGCCCCGAGGGGGAGGAAGAAGGAGCATCCTTCGAGGCGGATTTCCAGGGCAACTCTCCCCTCTCCACAGGCTGCAACAAATACCCCCCTCCTCATCACCACCACCACCACCACCACCTCCCTCTGCACGGCAATTAAGCTCGGGGGGAGGGGAGGAATCCATTGGGGTGATCTGAGTCAGGGCGCAAATTAATTGGGACAGTCTAGGGCGCGATCCTATGCATGCTTAGACGGAGAAGCCCACTCTGGGGGCTGCTGGGAGTTGTAAGCCTGTTCTCCGTCTAAACATGCATAGGATTGCGCCCTCAATGGATCTGAGAGTATTGGGATGGGAAAGTAATTCGCTGGCTTCGCCGCCCATGAAATATAAATAAATACATCCCAGTAATTGCTTCTGCGTTTGCATGTATAGGTCTGAATCGACATATGCACATTTTTATGCAGATTGGCTTTTATGCAGATTGGCTAGGCCCCCAATCTTTGGGGGCGCAACCCTATGCATGCATAGACAGAAAAAAAGTCCAGCATGCCTCAGCCAGCACAGCTTGCTGGGGGTTGTAGGGCTTTTTTATGTCTAAACATGCATAGGCTTGAGCTCCTAAGAGCCTAGCAACACCCCTGGATGTGACTTCACTGTCTAGACACCTTTCCCCTGCTCCCCATTACTCCCCCCACCGCCTTTTACAATATCTTGTCTGATGAAGAGATCTGCGGATCTCAAAAGCTTGCACATATTTTTTGTGATCTTTTGCTTGGCCTAATAAAGATATTACAGCAACATGGATTTTGGAAATTATTACTGGCTTTGTTTAATGCTTTGTCCTCACCTTTTTCAGTTATCAACATTAAAAACGGTGTTCTGCTTCCTGTTATTGAACCTGCTGCTGATCACAGTGAGGCAGGCAGGAAGAGAAGGAAAGAGTTGCTTCCTGGTCTTGCCCAAACGTCTTCCATCCACACAGACCATTCCCTTGTGCTCTTTAGATCCTAAGAAGAGCCATGGTGGGGCAGGCCAAGGGTCCGCCTAGTCCAGCATTCTGTTCACACAGTGCCTAACCAGCTGCCCACGGGAAAACAACAAGCAGGACATGACTGCAACAGCACCCTCCTGCCTATGTTCCCCAGCAACTGGTGTCCATAGGCATACTGCCTCTGATACTGGAGGGGTAACATATAGCCATCAGGACTAGTAGCCACTGATAGTCGCCTCCTTTTTCCACTCCCAGCATCTCACCTTGCCATTTCTCTCCCCTCTACCACTTTGCCTCACTATTTCTCTCTCCCCACCTCTTTACCTTGCAGTTTCTCCCCACTCCTAGCCTTGCTGTTTCTCTGTTTCCCTTATAGGGTGTCTCTACATTAAGCAAAAAACCCGCAAAAACCCACATCCTTTCCAGAGCTTCCTGCTTTCGGTTTCTTTGTGGGATTAGGGAGGGCTCCTTTACACGGCAGCCACGTGGTTTGAATTGAGCGAGTGCCTTTGTTGTAAGAGCGGAACACGCTCGCATGTTCGTTTTCTAGCTGGACAATGGATCACACTAGACACAGGTAAGGCTTCTGGATCAGAACAGCTGTTTATTGTGAGGCTCACAGGCACTCTGTCAGCAAAGGGGAAGAGAGCCCTGAATGTTCAGTGGGGCGGGCTTTTATACAGCGAAATACGTCACATATAGGAAAGTGCTCTAGCAGCCGCATTACTTAGAGGCATTCACAGTCTGTTATCTGAAAAGGGGCTGAATGTTCTTTCCCTGGACATAGTGGACGCTTGCCAACTACTGACACTCAGTTACTGCACAAAGTACAATGTTATCAGCCCGCAGCACAGTGTGTGAGCTGCAACTCTGGGGAGGAGTCTTCACTCCCCAGCAATTCCCAGGACAGACTGCTGACAGGCTGCAATCTGCTTCTCACGAACTGCGCTGCCAAAACAACGTGGGCTAGCGTACAAACATGGAGCAACTCTGGTTCACACTAAGCACAAGCACACGCATCTGTTGGACACCTTAAGCAGATGTCACGGCACTCTTATAACTGCGTTGCCATCCTGGGGTACACATAACACATTAGGGGTGAGGGTTAAAGGATTCTTTCCACACCTTCCTCCTTCCCTGGTATGTGTACAAATGGCGGGCGGGAGGGAGTCTTGTTTTCGTGGCTTAACTTCTGCTGTATTGTTTTCTCGCAGCCCCAGGAAACCTCTGACTGACTTCTGAGTAGACATAAAATGTAAGATTGTGCTGTAAGCCTGCAACCCCGGCACACTTATATGGGAGTAAGCCACATTGAACTCAATGGGACTTACTGCTGAGTGGACATAAGATCACCCTGCAAGTCTGCAGCCCTTGGCACACTTACTTGGGAGTAAGCCCCATTGAACTTAATAGGATACTTAGAAACAACAGAGGACGTTGCTTCTGAGCTTGGTGGGGTGGGGGATCAGATGTGTCTCCCTTCATTGCAGGGAGGCATTTTACCCTCTTCTCTCTCCAGTGGAGAAATGCAGAGGCAGGAGTTGCAAACCACAGATGATTCTTGCCCTTGCGCTGGTCAAATCTCATCCTGACTGCGCCCCCAACAACTGAAAACAAACACCCACAGCAGGCAGACACAGTGGTTTCTTCCGCTATTGGAGAATTTCACAGGGAGGTCACGGTGGTCCTGTTCCGTGGGCTGGAAAAAATACCACCTTTTTTGTGTTTGGGGAAAACACGAGATAGGCTGGGGGAAATAGCGGGAGACACCCTTGGAGGGTAACGGCGTCATCTAAAGAGCCCGCAAACTTCCAAGAGAGAGCCATCTCAATAGCAGGATAAAAGCTCCGTGTGATGAACCCCTTAGTCCCTAGCCTTGCTCTTTCTCCCTCACCCCTTTTATCTCACTGTTTCTTGTTCCTCCCAGCCTGTAGCCTTGCTCTTTTTCTCTCCTTTCCCAGCCCCTTCTCATGTGTGTGTACACACACACACACACACAGCATCTTCCAGGGTGGAGGCTAGGTGGCAGAGGAGGAAGTGGGAGCATCAGATGGGGAATGAAGTGAGCTTAGGTTTGAGGTTGGGAAACCTTTTTGTTTCCTTTTGGTGCCGAGGGCATTTTCCTTTCCTTTGGAGCTGGAGAAAGGTGTGTGTGTGTGTGGATAAAATGAGAAGAACAGTCTTATGTAGGTCTACTCAGAAGTAATTCTCATTTTGTTTCATACCCATTTAAGGTTGCATGAGACTGCAACCTCAAATGAGTATTTTGTTGTGCTTCTGTGGGGTCAAATATGTGGATTAGCTTTGGCGTTCCCCTGCTTCTACTCAGTTGTTGTTGTTCATTCAGTCATGTCCGACTCTTCGTGACCCCATGGACCATAGCACGCCAGGCCTTCCTGTCCTCCGCTCTCTCCCAGAGCGCGCTCAAGTTCATTTCTACTCAGTTACTTAGATAAATTACTTGTCTTTTAACCAGCCAGACCCCCACAGCACCCATTATGTGACTAGCCACATCCCCTGTGGGATCCATTTTGTGGTTGTGCCCACAGCAGTTTCTCAAATGCCCAAATGTGCCCATGGGTCCAAAAAGGTCAGGGACCCGTATAGGTTCACTCAGATGTAAGTCCCATTTACGCTGCATAGGACTTACTACTAGCTGCAATTCTATACAAGTCTATTCAGAAGTAGGTCCGATTGAATCCAGTGGGACTTACTATACCAGGTAAGTGAGAATAGGATTGCAAGGTTATTTAAATAAGATATTCTGTCTTTTTAAGAGGAAAAAAACCCTACACCATTGAATTATAAGACAAAGGAAACCAGGTACATAAAACGGCCTTGGATTGTATTACCTCAGAAACCATCTGCCCCCAAATTTTAAATTTTATTTTATTTTATTTTTACATTTATATCCCACCTTTTCCCACTCAAAGGAACCCAAGGTAGCATACATGGTCCTTCTCCTCGCCATTTTATCCTCACAACAACCCTGTGAGGTAGGTGAGGCTAAGAGTCAGTGACTGGCCCAAAGTCACCCAGCAAGCTTCATGGGCAAGTGGGGACTAGAACCCAGATCTCCTGAGTCCTAGTCCAAAACTCTAAGCACTATACCAGTCCATCACAATAATAATTATTATGATTAATCACTTATAATATGCCTGTATTTTTCTAAGCACTGTATAGATATTAAATTGTAAGAGGGTTCCTGCCCGCAGATTCACAACACAAAAGTAAAAAGGAATTGTGGGTGGGGAGAGGGGAGAAGTGGAACCTGCCTGTCTTTTTAAGATGGGCTTCTGATGCTCTGCTTTCTATCCCACACAACAATTCTGAACCACAGAGATCACTGTTTACTATTCTTGCCCTGGATGCCACAGAAAGGAATAGAAAAAGGAGTCAGACAACTCAGGAGGTAAAACCCAACTTAGTCCTACTTAGGGGAGATCAATTAAAATAAATGGGATTTAAGTTAGTCCCCTTCATTCCAATGGGTCTACTCTAAGTAGGACTTATTTGGATTTTACCCTGAGGCTTTTAGGGAAATATGTCAGTGCCTGGGAAATCTAAATGTCTACATAATTCCTGCCTTTAGGAATTTAATTAAGTCTTAATTGTTGGTGAGAATTTTTTTTCTCACTAGTATTAACTACAAGAAGACATCTTTGGAAGTACAAGTGGGGTGGTTTGAGTGTTGGTTCTGATGTTTTGTCTTCACCACCACAGTTGAGTATATCCATTGCAATCTATATATTTTTACTCCCATATGCATAATATTGTATTTTTACCTACAAATGTTTATTGTGAATCATGACTGATCATAAAGTATGATTTATGAACCAATTTATGAACTTCTATGATTGTACAAGACTTGGAAAAAAAATAGAAACCTGCAGGTCTAACTATATATTTTTAATAATCCGTATCCACAGCAAAGAGGGAGAGAAATAATGTTGTGAAATAATGGGATTAAGTGTGCTTAACATGGTTTGGACTGTGTGTCTAGAACCTATCTACACATCTGATTCCACCCCTGATTTTAGCATGTTCCAAAACACCAGTTGCTTACTCCAGCAAAACACTGAACAGTAAAGTACTTTAGAGAGCAATCCTATGGCCCTCTAGACACCATCTAGTGGGCCGTAGGATATGCTTATTTCTGGGAACCGACCTCACAGATCGGTCAGTTCCTCCGAGGTCAGTTCCCAGAAAACGAACTGCCCCCCTCATCCACGCTGCCTCCGAGGCAGTGCGGAGAAGGCCCATCCTCCGCGCTCGCAAGAGGAACGCGGAGCAACTGTAAAGGGGCGGGGCTGGGGGCATTCCGGGGCGGGGAGAGCGGAGCTGCGCGTATGACACATCCAACGTGTCATACGGCAGCTTCCTCTCCTGGTTGGCCCCCCTGCTGCTAGACAGCCGAAAATGGCTGTCTAGCAAAAAATAGCAAGGCAGGAGAGGTGCAGAGGGCACGATCCCCCTGTGCCTCTTCTGCCTTGCTTTGGATAGGCGGTCGCCTCCAAGGTCAAAGGTGGCCACCTATCTAGTTAGGATTGCACCCTTAGTCATGCGGTTCCAGGTTTTGGAGGGCCCTTGGGCAAGACAACTTCAGCAAGTCCCCCTTCCTCAGTAACCTTTGGATTACTTTCCTTCCAGCATTGTTGATAATTTCTGTTGCTGTTCCTCCTCATCACCATTGTTACCACCTGCCTGCTTGGCAGGCAGAGAGCCAGTAAGCAAGTAGGCCGTGGCATCTCCTACTCCTCCTTCTCACCACCACCATTGCCTGGGCCAGAGTGAGAGGCAAGTGAAGAAGTAAGTTGCAAAGGTGAAGAGGAGAAGCAAATCCAGGGGGTTCTTGTCAGTGGGCCCCTGCTGGAGTTTGGGCCCTCAGCAGGTGCCCAACCATGCCGAGCCATGACAACGCTGCCAGCTCAGTGGGGAGTAAACTGAGTTGGTAGCACAGATAGTAAGAACTGAATTCTGCCAGGGTTACTACTGGAGTGAAGTCCTGCTGTTTGAGGGTAAATAAACGACCACATTGCACATCACTGGATAGTCATTGCTTGCCAAGGGCTGCGTGCTTTAGTGGTCTTTAGAGTGTAACGTTTCAGATCTGTGCAGTGTAAAAGGAAGGCCTCTACCACAGCTGGGCTAACCACACAGTAACAATGGATCTCTTTCAAACGCACACAGGTTTTGGCCAGATCTATTAGTGAGGAGTTGAGGTCATCAGACGAAGTGGTGTTAAGGACCAGTATCTCCAAAGTCCTGCTATAGTTGCTGCTGACAAACCTAATCTGGTTCACCATGTATGTAAATGTATTAAGCTGCAAAGTGGTGACAGGGATGTTTGGCTTTAGGATCCGCGGGATCTTCCACGCAGGGACCGTGTGGTCAAACTCTAGTTCGACATGGAGCTGTGGATATTTCTCACTCACCGCCGCCCAAAGCTCTTCAGGGATGACAGGGATGTACTTGTCCAAGCGCTCACAGAAAATGTGCAGGCACTTGAAGGGCCCTCTGTTTGGCTTCACCACCTCCTGAAACACATCCTCGGACAGGCTGGCATAATAAACACCCAAGGTAGAGAGTTTAGGGCAAGCTCTCAGAACCTCCACAATCGTCTCGGGTTTGACGTTGCAAACCAGGGTGCCGTTGTTGATGAACAAGGTGTGCAAGTTGGGGGAGCTGGATGCGACCAGTCGGACAATGCTGTCATCCAGAGTGAAAGGCATCTTCCGGAAATCGATGCGCTGGAGGTCAATCTTGTTCTCGCTCCGGCAGATTCTCTGGATGCTCTGCAGGATATCTTGGCCAGAATAGAAGAGAGGGTTTTCTCCTCGGCATTCGATGCACAGCGCCTGCAGCTTGTGGTTCTGCTTGGCCAGCAAGTCCAAGATCTGGGTGACCTTCCTTCGAATGGCCTCCTCGGACTGATCGAACGCAATCTTCAGGTGCTTGATGTGATGCAGAAACTGGTGCAAACTCTGCAATGTACCGTCCTCAGCATCGCAACTGGGAGAGCGTGGAGGGGGAGAAAAAAATCACCACTGTAGCACTGCCAAAGTTGCAGCAAACGAATAGAAGAACATGGGAACAGCCATGCCGGATCAGACCAAGGTCCATCTAGTCCAGCATTCTGTTCACACAGTGGCCAACCAGCTTCCTATGGGAAACCCCCAAGTAGGACATGAGTGCGACAGCACCCTCCCACCCATGTTCCCCAGCCACTGGTGTATGTAGGTGTCCTGCCTCTGATATTGGAGGTAGCACTTAGCCATCAGGACTAGTAGCCACTGAGTACCTTAACCTCTGTGAACTTGTCTAATCCAGTGGACACTGGTAGCTCCAATTTTGGTGGGGTTGTGAATCCACTTTGGATTTCAGAACCAGCCAGACCTCTAAAGGAGCTATCCAAGGTGCTCACCCCCATTCCCTATAAAGGTTCAGCACCATGGATATATATTTTAGAGTTCTGGCTGGTTCTGACTGAAACCCAGAATGGATGCATGGCCCCACTGAAATTGGAGCCACCGGCCTATACTGGTCTAATCCCCTTTAAAGTCAACCATGTTGGTGGCCATTACCACATCATGTGGCAGCTTCAATTGGAGGGCACCAGGCAGGGGAAGGCAGTACTGGGTAGATAGACCAATGATCCGACTCAGTAAAAGATGGCTTTCTATTTTCCTATTATATGCTTCCATAATCGTGTATTTCCTATACACTGTATGTTGGCAGAAAGGTTCCATTACAAACTCTAGTACTAACAAGTTTGGCTTGCTAACAACAAAAATGTACAGATGTTTTTAAAACCTCATGCAACTTGATCCTACGCAAGCTTATTTGTTGGAACTACGTCCCATTGACTTCAATGACAGTTACTCCCACGTAGGTGTGTATAAAATTGCAGCTTGTAATGATTCCCCACTAGGTAGAGCAATACTGCAAGAGATGGTTAAAATGTTCTCTCTGGTGGGGGCGGGGGGGACATCTTGTAATCTAAACCTCCTACTGTCAACTTTTAAAGATGTATTTTAGCTTGCAATTGGCTTTAGTTGCATTTTGCTGTTTGGATGAATGGTAAAATATCAGCCAGCATGATGAAGCCTGTAACATAGAGAGTGAAACATCACCCTCTAGTGACTCATACATCTATTGGTGTCTTCTACAGCATGGTGATTAGATTGGAGACTTGTGCTGCTGATATTCCCAAAAAAGATTAAATGAAGCACACGGGTATTGCAAAGCGTTCCCCCAACCCCTGTCTTAAAAGATTTATGAAAGGAATTTGACAAGGGCAACTCTCTGCCAGGATTTTAGTTCAACCAACATAAAACTGGAAACAGGTCAGTCTGCTGCAATTAAATCTGTTCTGGATGTCATATTAGCGATGGCCCATTTCATGCATGCAAGTCATCACTTGAGCTCACAGTCTTCGAGCTAATGAACATACCTGCAAGGACCAGTCTTCAGTCTTTCTAGGACAACCTTCCCCAACCTGGTGCCCTCCAGATGTGTTGGACTACAACTCCCAGAATTCCAAGCCAGCACATGCCTCCAATCTGGAGGACACTGGGTTGGGGAAAGCTGTTCTAGGATGACAGCAAGCATTTTTGACATGGCAATTCTACATTTCAGCCTTCTCCAACTGGGCACCCTTCAGATATTTTGGATCACAAGTCCCAGCATTCTTGACCATTGGCTATGCTGGCTGGAGATGATGGGAGTTGAAGTCCAAAACATATGGAGGGCACTGAACTGGAGATGTCTCCTATAAATGAGCAAATTAAGATTGAATCCTGCAAATAGGGTTCCTCGCTGCTTCTGAAGTTCCCTCCCACTCCTGCAAAATCAAGGCTGCCTCAAGTGTGTGATGGGGCAACGAAAGACCCGCAACCCAACATCCCCATATGTGGCTTGGGTGGTCTAGGGGGCATAATGCTTGGCCCCCACCCTTTCTAGGAAGACATACAAATGTCTCCCTTTACTAGTAGCCAGTGGCTACATTCAGGCATAATGCTAAACCCATTGGGGACTCTCCAACATGGTGCCCGTGAACAGTGGAAGCTGGTGGCTCTGATGTCAGTGAGGCGGTGAATCCACTCCGGGTTTCAGTTGGAACTCTAAAGGAGCAATCCAAGGTGCTTCACACCTTGGATAGCTCCTTTAGACTTCTTACTGGTTCTGACTGAAACCCAAAGTGGATCCACAGCTCCACTCATATCAGAGCCACCGGCCTCCACAGGCTAAACCATTGTTTAACATTACAGGAATGACCCAATCCTCCCACTGGGCTTGCATGCTCCCCGCTACCCCGGCCTGCCCACAAAGAGATAGGAAGGTTCCACTTTCATTTGACATTAACCATAGGGCTCTGTGTTGTCTGAACTGGGACAAATTGTGGTTAATTTTCATTATGGTTCATAAACTGTGGTTTGACCTTAGCTTTTTTTCACTAACCATAGTTAAGATTAACCACAGTTTGGCTGGGTTTGGATGATGCAGCAAGCTGTGGTTAATCAAAAGGACAAGCTTCCAAGCTCTTCCCCCCAGCTGCAGGGAGGCCAGGCTTGGTCTTGGCCGCAGAACCTCACACGTAGGGCCCTCTGAGGTCTCAATCCAGCCCACCAGGGTTCTCCAGAAGGCCACACCCCTTCCACTGGCCGCACCCCCTTCCCCCCAACCACTGATCGTTTGGTTGTTTCCTGGCTTTTTCTGAAGTTTTTCCCCATTCTAAAAGGCTGAAATGCCTTTCCTAAGGCTTAGTCATTGGCAAGAATCGCTTTAAAATACAATAAGCTGATATTTGGGGGCATTTGGCCCTGCCCACCACTGGAATGTGGCCCCTGACAGCTTCTCCAAAATGGGGTTTGGCTCTCGGGCTGAAAGAAGTTCTGCACCCCTGCACTAATCTATGGTTTAACATTATGTCCGAACCAGCCCAAGGTGTCTTGTGGTACACTCATGTCAGCTTCAGCTTTCTGGGTAGGCTGCAAGTCCCTTTCAAGGACTAATAACACCTGTTTGACTCCGTAATTTAAGAACATAAGAAGAGCCATGCTGGATGAGACTAAGGGTCCATCTAGTCCAGCATTCTGTTCACACAGTGGCCCAACCAGCTGTCGACCAGGAACCCACAAGCAGGGCATGAGCGCAACAGCACCCTCCCACCCATGTTCCCCAGCAACTGGTATGCATAGGCTCACTGTCTCTGATACTGGAGATCGCGCACAGCCATCAAGACTGGTAGCCATTGATAGCCTTTGTCTCTCCTTACCTGATCTCTGTATAGCCCCAGACGGTACTGGAAGAAACTGCCGCAGCCCAGTGCCGACAGACGCAGTAGGCAACGTGCCTGTCTTTCAGGGACAAGTAGTAAAATATGTGGGCCAGAATTTCTTCAGGGATGTAGTTCCAGACATCTGCGGTTGGCATAGGCATCTTCTTGGGGCAGCGTTTCCTCCCTGAAAAACAATTTGCTCCCCAAAATGAAATGTCAGCCTATGAAATAACCAAACCAAGCCCAGAATAAACCTCCAGAGATCAACTTCCAAAGGATGCGGCACATGGCCATTCCCGAGATGGCCACATGGCCAATTCGCACATGCAAACAGTCACATGACAAAGCAGCCTTGGGTAAAGGGGACACCCGCCGAAAAAATCACAAGTTGTCACATCCCGAAAAATGCTAGCATGGTAACTTGCGAAATTACCATGAGAGGACCCTTTCACAAGACCACTTTATCCTGTGAATATTGAGGCAGGGAACATGGCGTGGCCTCTTCAGTCTCCAAAACAGTTGTGGGAACTGAGCCTTGGAGGCGGTCATCAATGGATATTAAGAAAAAGTCACAGTGGGGGGGAAGCTATATGAACGTGCATGTTCCATATTTAATTCTCCTGTCCCTGCCGAATCTTAAAGAAGCCTTCTCCAACCTGGCACCCTCCAGATGTGTTGAACTACAACTCCCAGTATCCCCCAGCCTGCCATGCGGGCCGGGGGATATGGGAGTTGTAGCCCAACACATTGGAGGTTACCAGGTTGCAGAAGGCCGCCTTAAAAGGAAACCACCAATGGGTTTTTCTTTGTTGTGGGATTTACCTGCCGCTGTCCTAAATTGAGGCAAAATGAGATTCTGAAGAACTACTGAATTCCCAGATTAGAAACATAAACATTCAAACACCGAAGAGCACGCTCCAAGAGATGGGGCACAGCTCATTGGCGGAGGAGAAGCTTCGCATGCAGGAGTAAGTCCTGTTGACTTCAATGGCTCTTACTTCCAGGTAACTGGGTCTATATACACTTACCTGGGAGTAAATCCTATTCAGTCCAGTGGTACTTACTTCTGAGTAGACATGCACAGGCTTGTGCTTTAAACTGCAAATCCTATACACACTTACCTGGCAGGGCTTAATTCCAGGTCAACACGAATACGATTGCACTGTAAGGCTGCAATCCTATACCCAGTTTCTTGGGAGTAGGTCCCCTTAAACTCAATGGGGCTTACTTTTGAGTAGACATGTATAGGATTGCACTGTAAGTGTACTGACTAGATAACGCTGGATGGTATGCTGTATTTGCTCTTGTTTGTAAAGATAAAACAAAACTTGGAGGTGGTAATTTTCCTTCCCTGGCTTCTGAGCTGCCCTCTTTCCACCAAACTGCTAAGAACAAGGAGGTTATCCAGCTAGTTAAAGACAGATTCTGTCATTACACAATCCCACTGCCCATACTAACAGGGAAAGCATGTATTGCAAATATAAAGAGCAGATATAAGAAAACTAATCAGTTTGGGGGATCCTTCCTAAATCCATGCAGCTTTACCCATTCTGCCTCACCCTGATTAAGAACCATTTCCTGCCCTCCAGTGCAAAGCAAACAGCTGGTAACATTCTTGCATTTAAGGTAAAATCCCTACTTAGGGATTACCCCCACACAAGCCCAGGGCTGACATTTCTGAATGAAGGTTTGATCAGGCTTGCCTGACATAAACGCGGACAGATCACCAAAAAGAACCCCTTTGAATCTCTTCCACCCTGTCAGCCTCAACTAGTCAGGTTACACAGAGAAAGTGCGGAAGCTTTGTCGACGGATACAAGCATTTCCCTGCTCCTAACTGACAAAAAAGACACCACACGGGTAAGGCCGGGTCCTTCTTTGGATCAGAGCTGGCTGGCATAAAAAATATGCAAGCTTTTGAGCCACACGGAACGTTTTTGCCAAGGCTGTGCAAGCAACACAAGCTGAAGCAGTGTGCAATCCAAGAACTACACCCCAGCAACTTCTGTGACACTGCAAGAGATGTGAGGGGACACGTCTCAGATCAGGGGAGATCTGATCTGTAGCCTGGTGATACAGCTTTGCATGCAGAAGGTCACAGGTTCAATCCCCGGCACCTTCAGGTAGGGCTGCGAAAGACCCCTGGAAAAGCCCCTGTCAGCCCATGGAGACGGTACGGCGCTAGATGGGCCGATGGTCTGACTCTGCATAAGACAAGTTTCCTGTGTTCCTCTCACTGCCTGGCCCTGCTTAGCAGAACGGAAAAGCGAGCTAATGCCATAGACAGAGCATCGCTGCGTGCCAATGTTATTTTTAGCTGCCTCGGGGATAGAAGCTCCGTCCCTCTCTAACCAGATGCACCCCTCTGTAAGGGTATGTTGTATCCTACCTCCCAGGATCCTTCCTCTTCTGCTTATTAAGCCACCAGCTCTTATCTCCTCTGGGGCCCAGAGAGAGCAGCCCCTCTCCCATCACACTGCAGTAGCCAGGAGGGCTTGGTGACTGCTGTGTGCTTTCCAAAAACTATGCTTCCCTGGGACTTGCTACTACTAGGTGTGTGTTTTTGCTTTGTCTTTTAAAGAAGCCTTACGCAAAAGGAAGTAATAGCGGCTTTGTTTGCCCTGACCCACTGTTCTTGCCACTCCTCAGATCATTAAACATACATATATATATATATACACACACACACACACACACACATATTGACTCAGGCAGGATGTGTTCTGTGTCACTATCAGCAAGTGCAACCTGATTGCACAAGGGGTCCAAGAGGGCAAAGACTTGCTCTCTGCTGCCACAGAGAGCGGGGCTAGATCCAACTGATCAGTTAAAGACCGGGGGAGGGGAGGAGGGCTGAAATGATCACCCAAAGAGCAGGAGAGGTGGAGGGCATCAGGGCAGCAGAAGCAAACTCTATTTTCTCCCTGTATTCATGATGGTGCTGTGATTTAAGTGAGCTTAAAACGCAAAATTGCACATGCTCAGAGTATTATTATTAATATCGTTTTTTATTTTTATAAGTTATTCATTATTACATTTATATCCTGCCTTTTCCCCTCTTGCAATGAACCGAAGGTGGCTCCTCTGCTCCTCCTCCTCTCCATTTTATCCTCGCAACAGCCCTGTGAGGTAGGTGAGGCTGAGAGTCAGTGACTGGCCCAAAGTCACCCAGTGAGCTTCATGGCTGAGTTGGGACTAGATCTCCTGAGTCTCAGTCCAAGATGATAACCATTACACCAGGCATCCCCAACCTTTTTGGACCCATGGGCACAGCTGGGAATTTGAGAGACAGCTGTGGGCACCACCACAAAATGGCTACCATGGAGGATCTGGCCAGTCACATAATGGCGGCTGGCTAGTAAAAAAGCCTGGCTAATAAAAAAGTGAGCTAAATGGAGATGGGGAAGAAATGGAGCAGGTACATGAAATGGCCCTGGATTCGGTTACCTCAGAAACCACCTGCTCCCAAATTTTAAATTTAAATTCATTTATCTTTACATTTATATCCTGCCTTTTATCCTTGAAAGGAACTGAAGACGGCTTGCATGATTCTCCTCCTCTCCATTTTATCCTCGCAACAACCCAGTGAGGTAGGTTAGGCTGAGAATCAGTGACTGGCCCACAGTTGCCCAGTGAGCTTCATGGCCGAGTAGGGACTAGAACCCAGATCTCCCAAATCCCAGTCCAATACTCTAACCACCACACAGCACTCTAACTGCTTACACCACACTGCTATGGTGATGCACATTCTAACATATCAGGAATGCAGAAGCAGTTGTAAACAATGAAAGGGCAGTTAGTGAGAGGGAGAAAAGAAACGTTAGGTATGTGCATTGCCACTGAACACATGGCAGTCTGAAGGGGGCCCTTATAAGACCATGAAGTCCAGGGTCTAAAATTACCTAGGTGCACCACAGGGTAGATTTCGGCTGAAAATTAGGAGAAACGTCTTGATGGTAAAAGCTGTTCGGCAATGGAACCGAAGATTATGTGGGGGTGCGGGGTTCTCCTTCATTGGAGGTCTTCAGGCAGAGGATTGACTGCCACCTGTTGGGGATGCAGTTGCTCTGGATATCCTGAATTGAGCAGAGGGCTGGACTAGATGGCCTACCAGACCCCCTCCAATTCTAGGATTCTGTCCTATATACTAACAGCAAACTCATTCTCCAAGCGCCAGTCCTTATATCAGCAGTCCCGCACCTTTTGGGGGGTTGGTGGGCACATCTGGAATTTTGAGAGTGCTGTGGGCACTCTCACAAAATGGCTGCTGTGGGAGTGGGGCTTGCCTGTTCATAACATGGCTGCCATGGTGGGCACAGCCAGTCATGAAACACTCCTTTCCCAGAAGGCAAACTGGTAAGGCAAAAAGAAAAGTAAGGGCACAACCCTAGGTATGTTGACATAGAGAAAAGTCCTACAACTCCCAGCATTCCCCAACCAGCATAGGGAATGCTGGAAGAATGGTGGGAGTTGTAGGACGTTTTTCTGTCTCAACATACCTAGCATTGTGCCCTAAATTGCCAAAGAACCTAAGGACAAGGGGCAGGTGGGGGTCTGACACAAAGCCAGTTTTAAATCCAAATAACGATGGTGCTGGAGCTCAGCCTTTCGCTTTGCAGCATGCCAGCTTCCCATTAAAAAAAATCGTAAGAAACCAAATAAAAATCGGGGGGGGGGGGCAGGCATCTGGCGGGTACCAAGAGATGTTCGTGGGCACAGTGGTATCAGTAGGGTGGTGAATCCGCTCCAGGTTTCAATCGGAACCGGTCAGAACTCTAAAGGAGCTACCCAAGGTGCTCCACACCCTGGATTGTTCCTTTAGAGTTGTGACTGAAACCCGGAGCGAATTTACCACCCCACTGACATCGGAGCCACCAGCCTTCACTGCCCACAGGCACCATGCCGGAGATCCCCAGGCTTATGTAGTCAGAACAGCCCCATCCACACACGCAAGGGAGATATCAGCAGGCTTGGGGGAACCCCAAGGTTTGCAGAAGTACAAAAAGGAAACCGTAGGGGAAGCAGAACAGCCCAATGAGGGCCGAGCATGCTCAGTGGTCACAGAATGCTGAGTGTTTGTTGCGGGGCACGACGGAAAACCGGGGAGAAAGGAGGGGAGATGGAATGGAGTACCCTCGAAAAGGGCACAGGGGGCTGGAACCATGAACAGCAGCACTCCACAATGCAACATTTTATTGCAGGTTAGGTTCCACTTGTGATTCCAGAAGGACCAGCCAATGTGCTGTATTTTTCAGTTACACAGAACTCTGCCTCAGGCTGGACAGCAATCAAAAAAGATCGCTAAAGCATGAAGAAAGCTGTTTAGGAGGCATGAAAAAGACATTTAGCTCTCCTATAAAAGGATGTTGGTGCACTCTACAGCTTCTTAACACATGGCAAGAAACCTTCCTGGCTGCCTAATGCAGGGCGCCTAATACAGAGGCTGTATAATTTGAACGCTCACCCAACTCGATGTAGCAGCCAGTCAGAATGACGGGTCACTTATCAGTGCCAGACACAGACAGTGACAGCTCTGCCATGTCACCCGGGGTGGTGAGTGCAGGTCCCCCAGTATGTGTGAATGGCTGGGATCAAACTGAATTCACAAGAGCATCCGTTCCCCAAAGTAAGCACTGTGGCAGAAGACCCCTGTTAATTTCAGAGCATCATGTGCCTGATGAAGGGCCATCACTCAGGAGCAGAGCAGGTGGTACATCCAGAAAGTCCCAGGTTCAATCCCTACCCTCTCCGGGTAAAGCTGGGAAACCTCCCTCTCTGAAACGCTGGAGAGCCACTGCCAAACAGTGCAGAGTTGAGGATAACACTGAGCTAGATGGACCACTGGTCTGCCTCAATGTAAGGCAGCTTCCTATGTTCGTCTGTCTAGAGTAGTAAGTAATGGTCATGTCTGAAATCATCAGACTGTCAAGTCTAGGTCCTGTACCCATCAGCAGTGGCAATTACACATCCACCGGATGGAAAGCTGAATTAGCTCCCCATCTTCAAAACATCAGAGGGCGGGGGTGGGTGGGTTAGGAGATGTTAATTAAAAACGAAAAGCAGATAGAATGCTTTGCATATGAAAAGAAATAGATCTGCCTTCAGCTGGATTCAAGATGGCCCAGTCTGGGGGGGAAAAAAACCTGTCCAAAAACACACAGATGAGTCAGAAATTTTCAGTACACATTTACGTTGTTTTCCCCGCCCACCCACCACATCCCCAGATGGTTTATTATGCTACTGTTGAGATATGAGCAGTTTGGCTTCCCCTCTACTACCCCTGTAAGGTTATTGTTTAGCTTGTTAACATTATTGGTTAAAATTACTGTATTGCCTATTTCAGCCACGTTAGTGACTCCGCAAGTTTTTTCTTCCCAACAGAAAGGTAGAATCTTAGAATAAGAGTAAGAAGGGGGGGGGGATGTTTTTTCCTTCCCAACCATGAAAGGTAGAAAATTCATGGTGACTCTTGAAGAGTGCAAGAGTCTTATTTTCTTTCTTTCTTTCTTTCTTTCTTTCTTTTTAAAACAGATGTTCTCTGGTCAGATTACAAAAACTAAAATTATAAAATACAATATGAAGCCATAAAAGCTAAAAGAATAACAATTTTAAAAAAAAACAGCATGCAAATACATATAAGAGATCTAAAGACAGCAATAGACATTAAAAATGAAATTCTGAAATTCCTGGGAGAAAGGTAAGGCATACACGTGGCACCAAAAAGATGACACTTTGGTACCAGGTGATCTCTTTTAGGAGGCATTCCGTTAACAGGGTGCCACAACTGAGAAGACCCTTTCTCTTGTAGCTACCCGCCTAACATCCTTTAGTACCCAGAGGAGGGCCTCTGAAGCTGACCTAAAGGATATGACCTAAGATGAAGAGCTCCAAGCATGGACATACAGGGGGCGATGTTCCTTTACTTAATCTGGTCCCAAGCCATTTAGGGTTTTAATGGTCAACACGAACACTTTGAATGGATGCCAGTGCAGCTGGCATCACATGATCCTATCAACCAGTCCCAGTCAGTAGCCAAGTAGCTCTGTTTTGAACTTACGTGAAGTTTCTGAGCAGTCTTCAAGGGTAACCCCACGTACAATGCATTGCAGTAATCCAACCGGGAGGTTCTCACAGTGTGGATGCAATCAGGCTATCTCTGTCCAGACAGCATTGCAGCTGGCAGATCAATCTAAGCTGATAAAAGGCACTTCTGTTCACGTGCTGACCCCGTCCTCTTGAGGATTACTGAGAACCAAACTACATGGAACATGAAACAGCCATTTACCAACTGGAAGTAGCAGCTGCTGGGGTTCTCTGTCAGGCAGAGGCCATGGTACATGGCCAGGGGCAGGATTAACTAAGAATATAAGTAGAGCCATGCTGGCCAGACCAAAGACCTACTTGGTCCTGCAGTCTGTTTCTACAGCGGCCAACCAGATGCCCATGGAAAGCTCTGTTGCATAAAAAAGAAGATAGAGGATGTCTCGTAAGATGCTACAGGACTCCTTTGTTATCCACCAAGAAGCAGCAGGTGACCCCAGAGTTGTGCTCCAAGCTCCCTTACAACAGGACGGAAGATGCTCTGCCTCAGACCACAGGTGTGATCTGTTGAGGTGCTGCAGCATCTGTTGTATAGTTGCCAGGGGTCTCGGATTGCACGCTGCAGCTGTTTGAGATGGCAACAAGTCTTGTGCCAGCCTTGAGGCTTCCCAGCTGTGCTTTCAAGAGAAAAATGGAGTTGATGATGACCCAAACTGCTCCCCCACAGCCTGCCACAAGTGGGCATGGCGTGGCTGGTGAGAGTGTGGGATGGGTGTAGCGGTAGCCATATTACTCTGCTGCAGCAAAACCAGCAGAATAGTCCACACCTCTAGATGTGCTGAACTACAACCCCCATCAGCCTCACTGGACCATGTTGGCTGGGGGTGATGGGGACTGTAGTCCAATGCATCTGGGCGGTGCCAGCTTGGGGAAGGCTGTGCAGTTTTTAAGGTGCCACCGGCCTCTTCGTTCTGTTTGCTTTCATCAGTCTGAGTCAGCGCAACTGTTCGGTACATGGAGCCCCTGGTAGAGCAGTGGCAGAGCCCCTGCTTTGCATGTACAAGGTCCCAGATTCGATCCCCGGCATCTCCAGACAGGGCAGGAAAAACTCCGGCCTCAAACTCTGGATTGCCACTGAAGCCCTGCAGTGTCAATGATACTGGGCTAGGTGGGCCTAAGGTCTGACTCAGTGGGCCCCGGGTCGCACGATCAAGCAACCAACACAGGTGGCCATTTTGAATATTCAAGCTGCGACCACAGCTTGTCGCGTCGCCCGAACCCGGTGAGGATGGGTTGCTGGAACCGTTAAAAAAAGCACCCACGCCCCTAAATCAACCCATGGGTTCTGGCTGGTTTGTTAACCATCCCAACAACCCGCCCTTGCTGGTTTCGGATGACACGGCAAGCCACAGTCGTGGCTTGAATACTCAGAAGTTGCCCGGCCTGCACCACAACCCACTGTGGCTTAAGTAAGCCACGATGGGCGGCGATGACTGTGCCAACCTGGTCAATATAAGGCAGCTGCCTGTGTTCCTAGGTGTGGCTCCTTTCCAGCCATCTGTGCTCAGCTGAGATCCATGGTTCTGGGTGGCTTAACCACAGCAACAAGGCCCCCTTGCCGGGTTTGCACAACACGGTAAGCCAGGCCAACAAAGGTAATTACGCAAATCCCACCCACCCGCTCACCGCAGGCGAACGACCGGTATGTGTGGCAGGCGAAATAAGCCACGGTGGCTTATTTGCCCCCTCCGTGATGGTGCACCCCCAGCCCATCTGTGTCTGTGCATATCGAGTGCTGAGAAGGGGGGGGTCACAGGGCGGTCGCGTCTCCCCCCCCCCCCCGCTCTTGCGGCGCGTTTCAGCCGACAAACTCGCCATCCTCTCCCACCGGAGCGCCAGTCGTCCAAAGACAGGCGTGCTCGCCTGCAGGTCTCGCCTTCTGGTCGCCCCCGGAGCGGGACCCCTCGGCCAGGCGCTCTGCTCGCGCTCAGAAGGCCTCCTCTCTTCCCTATTCTCCCCCTTCCAAAAGTCAAGCTTGAATTAGCCGGACCCCCGAGCGCGAGCCAAGCCACACCTGCGCTGTCCGACACGCGACCTCCCTCCCCCTTACCTGAGACCTGAACATCGGAGACACCTCGCGCACCCTTCTCCCCCGGTCCAGGCGGACGTTTCTGGGCCTCCTCTGGTTGGCTGCCTCAACGGGGCGGGACCATTTTCTCACCGTCCTAAGAAGCAACCCAATGGAGCGAGGAGCTTCAATCGGATCGACAGATCCCGCGGCCAGTAATCATTTACCCGTGCAAACTATGAATGGACGGGAGATTCCATTTCGTCTTGCGGGGGGGGGGGGAGCAGAATAACACAAACGTAGACCCCAGCAATTTTGAGGCATTAATGGGGAGGGGAAAAAACAAGCCCTGTGAATCCTTCCCAACCTTGAAAGTCATGGCAGAGAGGAGCCGGGACTGGCAGATCCTGGTGGATCGGGCCACCTTCCTCTAACAGACACATGATCCAGTGGAGGCTGGTGGCTCCGATTTCGGCGGGGCAGTGACTCTACTCCAGGTTTCAGTCGGAACCAGCCAGAATTCTAAAGGAGCTATCCAAGTACCTGAAAGGTTGTCCCAGAGAGGAAGGCCAGGATCTCTTCTCGATCGTCCCGGAGTGCAGGACACGGTATCATGGGCTCAAGTGACAGGAAGCCGGATTCCGGCTGAACACCAGGGAAAACTTCCCGACTGCTAGAGCAATACGACAATGGAACCCATGACCTGGGGCGGTGGCGGGCTCTCCCACACTGGAGGCGTCCAAGACGAGGCTGGGCAGCCACCTGGCAGGGATGCTCTGCCTTGGATTCCTGCATTGAGCAGGGGTTGGACTCGATGGTCTTGAAGGCCCCTTCCAGCCCTACTATTCTATGATTCTACGGTGCTGAACCTAGTTTGGGGATATGTTCCCCAACCCTTTGCGTCCTGGCTGATTCGGACTGAAACCCAGAGTGCGTCTCAGCCCCACCGAAATCGGAGCCACCAGCCTGCACTGGCACGAGCGAGAAAGTGCAGCGCCTGCCTCCGCGCGCGCGTCCCCCCCACGCCCCCGCGGCCCGCGCCGCTGCTAATGCGCAAAGGCGGAAGGCGCCTCCGGTGCTCGCTCTGGAAGCGCGTGAAGGCCGGAGAGAGCCCGGCGAAGGGAGGTAAGGGGCGAGCTCTGCTTTCCGGAGGAGCGGGGGGCGGGCGGGGGGCGAGCGCAGGCTTTTGCGCGGGGGAGCGAAATCCGAGGTGCGGGGAGAGAGATCCCGATCCCCGCGTTGGCCCAGAGCGCAGCGTGTCCGCGCTCCCCGGCCTTGGAAGCTGGCACCGGAGCGAGGCGAAAGGCAGCGCCAGCGCCGTGGGAAGGAGTTCGCACCAGACGTGAAGGGGGTGGGTTTTATTTGTTTTAGGGGGGGGGCACAGATCTCCCCCCCCCACACCCAGATCGGAAGGGGCGGCGGGGAAGCTGCGCTGGCTCCGCTTTGATGAACAAGGCGAGGGAGAAAAAGTTCCGCCTCGGCGCGTTCCGGGAAGCGGCGGCGGTCGCTGCTCCATCTTGAAGATGTGGGAAAGTCTGTTTCGCGGCTGCCGTGGCGATGCGCGAAAGATCGGACGTGAGAAAAAGGCTCGTGCGGAAGCGCGCGCACCCTTACCTCGCTTTAACCACGCTTTTGCCACAGAGTGGGGCTTTTTGGGAGGGGGGCGTATTCACGAGTGGTAAAACTAGGGAGCACCCCCGTGCTTTCAGCGCACATTTTCTTAATTCGGCGAGGACTCTAAGCCCTGTTGGTGACTGCCTGTGTACAAATCCGGGGCAAATGGCCAGGATTGTATTCCACTCCGGAATAAAAGCATCCTCTGAAACAGAGCAGGCTTGTCTCCTGTCATTGAAAACAACAACACCTGGGAAACTGGAGCGGGTTGTGTGTTTAGCTTTCTAAAGGGGGGAAAAAAGTAATGTCACTATTCCAAAACAATATTTAGTGTTTATATAGAACAGTGGTCAGGAACTCGTGGCCCTCCAGTTGTTGTTGCACTTCAGCTCCCATCAGCCCCAAGCAGCAGGGTAAGGAATAAAGGGAGTTTTAGGTCAAAACATCTGGAAGGCTGTTTTAAGCACAAAAATCCCTGAATGGTTGGTGTAAAGTTGACATCTGCATTAGATGAATGGAGAGAACAGGGGTTGAAGTTAGTAGTGGAGCAGCTACTTATGGATCGGTTGGCCTCTACTTCCCTGGTGTCACATTTGTAAACAGTGAACCATGCTGCCTTGATGCTGTCATGTGGACTAGTAGCCAGTAAGAAAACCACATCGATGAAACCTATAGCAAGCAAATAAAGTTATTCCATCCTATTAGAAAATGACAATACGAGGTATGTCCCATGATATCCTGATTAGCAAACTATCTAAAAGTGGGCTAGATGACACAACTATCAGGTGGATCAACAGTTGGCTACAGAATCGAACTCAAAGAGTGCATATCAATGGCATCTTCTCAAATGGGAGAGGTGACAAGCAGGGTACCTCAGGGCTCAGTCCTGGGCCCAGTGCTCTTCAACATTTTAATTAATAACTTGGATGAGGAGGTGCAGGGAATGCTGATCAAATTTGCAGATGACACAAAATTGGGCGGGATAGCTAATACTTGGAAGACAGGAACAAAATTCAGAGGGATCTTGATAGACGGGAGCGCTGGGCAGAAAACAACAGAATGACATTTAATAGGGATAAATGCCAAGTTCTGCACCTAGGAAAAAGAAACCAAATGCACAGTTACAAGATGGGGGATATGTGGCTCAACCACACTACAAGCGAGAAGGATCTTGGAATTTTTGTCGATCACAAGCTGAATATGAGCCAACAATGTGTTGTGGCTGCAAAAAAGGCAAATGCTCTTTGGGGCTGCATTAATAGAAGCATCCCCTTAATGGACCAAATCCCAGGAAGTACTAGTTCCCCTCTACTCAGCCTCATCTTGAGTACTGTGTCCAGTTCTGGGCACCACATTTTAAGAAGGATGCAGACAAACTGGAGAGGGTTCCGAGGAGGGCAACAAAGATGATCAGGGGACTGGAAATAAAGCCCTGTGAAGAGAGACTGAAAGAACTGGGCATGTTTAGCCTTGAGAAGAGAAGACTGAGAGGAGATATGCTCAAGTTACAGGAAGCCATCAGGCCTACTGAACATCAGGAAAAACTTCCTGACTGTTACAGCAATACAACAATGGAACCCATGACCTAGGGAGGTGGTGGGCTCTCCCACACTGGAGGCATTCAAGATGAGGCTGGACAGCCATCTGTCAGGGATGGTCTGACCTAGATTCCTGCCTTGAGCAGGGGGTTGGACTTGAAAGTCTTATAGGCCCCTTCCAACCCTACTATTCTATGATTCTATGATTCTTCTATGATACATTTTTAAAAACCCACACATGTAAAATAACACCATGCTGAAGCTGAAAATTACGTACTGCACTTGTATTATTTATTATTAGTATTTATATTCTGCCTTATCTGCCAAAAAGCGATCAAGGCGGCATACCACAATTTAAAACGATAACACTGTAAAACAATAAAAACAAGAACATTAAAAATGGTATAACATTAAACTACACGTTTTAAAAGGCCAAGAGCACAATCCTATGTGTGTTTAGACAGACAAAACTCCTACAACACCCAGCATCCCCAGCCAGCCATGCAGACTGGGGAATACTGGGAGTTGTTGGCCTTTTTTCTGTCTAAACATGCATAGGACGGAGCCCTAAATTGAAAAGATGCATCTTCACCCACTTTCTAAAATCAAGAGGGGGCCAATCGTCCTCCTTAAGGAAGTGCACCCCATAGTTTGGGGCCAGGCAGGTGGGGGCGGGCCCTTTGGGTGGGGACAGCAGCACAATTTGCCACCCTTCCAATTCCACGCTACCTGATGCACCCACATCAGGCCCAAAATGTAGGCCCCAAAATCTGGAGCTATAGGCCCAAAATCTCCTGCCTACAGCATGTGCTATTTTAACACGTGTTTTTAAATGTATCACTGCAATACATGCTGTCATATTCTATTAATAATAACCACTTTGCTCATGTCCTACAGATTCTTTTGACTTGTTCTGTGGTTGTCTTGCTTTTGGAGGGACCCTCCCCTTTGTATTTGTCAGACCAGAGCCAATCCAAGATATTTTGCTGCCTGAGGCAAAGCTGCAAATGGGGCTCCTCTCTGACCCCCTAAGTTAAAGTGTATAGACTGGCACCTGAGGCAGAAAATTGGACTGGGAGCCTGGAGATCTGGGTTCTAGTCCCCACTTGGCCATGGAAGCTCACTGGGAGACTTTGGACCAGTCACAGACTCTTAGCCCCACCTACCTCACAGGGTTGTTGTTGTGAGGGTAAAATGGAGAGGAGGGGGATAATGTAAGCTGCCTTGGGTTCCTTGTAAGAGGAAAAAAGGCAGGGTATAAATGCAATAAATAAATAACTATCAGTTTGCCCCCTTTTCATCACAACGGATGTGGTTGCCTCACTCTGCCTTGTGCAGCAGTGTAAAATGGATCCACAGCAGTTACTGGCCCGCACACATTTTTACGTGCCGCCTTCTTGGGGCTGGCAGAAAGCTCAGAAGCAAGACAGAGTTCTGTCCCTCCTCCAATAGCCCACTGCATTTCTGTGTCTGAGCAGGTATGGTGTAGTGGTTAGAGTGTTTGACTGAGACTTGGATTCTAGTCCCCACTCGGCCATGAAGCTCACAGGGTGACCTTGAGCCAGTCACTGACTCTCAACCTAACCTACATCACAAGGTTGTTGTGAGGATAAAATGGAGAGGAAGAGGACCAGGTGAGCCACCTTGGGTTTCTTGCAAGATGAAAAAGGTGGGATATAAATGTTGATAATAATAGGAGGAGGAAGAAGGAGTGAGGGACATCCCAGTCTCTCCTCTTTCACCACACCACTCACTCACTTGTATGCAGTCCCATCTTGCCTATGGTTACTAAGGTAATGCTAAAATACGCAGCTGCCCTATTGGTAGGGCCGGCCCTGCCAGCAGACACTGGGAGAGCCATCGATTCGTTACCTTTGCGGCCCTTTGCTGCCACAGATCTATTCCCGCATGGCCAGCGGTCTGATGTGGACATTTGGACACGGGGGGCGTGCTGCCGATCACAGCGTTTCCCCTCCATCAGAGCTGTAGATGGGGAGAATGCACATGATCCGGCCTACTCACAAGACACTGTTAAAGGTGTGGCAGAGAACCAGCCATAGGGGAGCAGCATTGCTATAGCAGCCTCATCCCGAAGGTCACGTAATGGCAGTGTACATGCTGCTGGAAAAGAAGGAGAATGAAAAGGAGAGAAATGTGTTGTTGTGCTTAAAGCAAATGTGTCGTTTTTCAAGAAAAAATGAGTTTTAGAAAACATATATTAAGGCTGCAGTCTTGTACACACTTCCTTAGAGTAAGTCCCGTTGAACTGATTTATGAGTAAACGTATGGTAGCCTTTCCCCAACCTTGTGCCCTCCAGATGTGTTGGACTACAGCTCCCGTCATCTGGGAGTTATAATCCCACAGCTCCAGGTTTCTGAGAGCCCTTTGACAAGATTCCTCCATGGGCCCCCTCTTTCAGTGACTCATAGAATCATAGAATAGTGTCAGGATTCCTTTAGCTCCCACTTTATTTCAACACTGAAAACTAACACTGAGGAGAGGGTTCAGCCTACAGCTTTTACTCCATTACTTCACAGGGTCATACAGATGCAAATTCTCAGTGACTCTCAGTCTACAAAGGAATGCCTTCAGGGGAATTCAAAAGGAAGTTAAGAGAGTTGCCCACCATTTGAAGAGGGCGGCGGTCTCACTAGCCTAACTTAAGGGGGGGGAGGTCCCTCTCTCATGAGGCTTCTGAGCTCAGCTTATTATGCAAGGCCAAATGGGTAGACTGTCTAAGTTCCGCCCCTGCCTTCCCTCTCTTTGCTCTGCGCCTGCGCCTGGCATCTATTAGGTCATACTCCCCAAACCCCACCTCCTTCTGTTCGCTGTTTCTCACAGGGGTGTGTGAAGAGGGACCCTCATCCTCAGCCAGCTGGGCGTTTGTAACCTGAGAAGCCGGCCCAGTTATGTCTGGACTAGCCTGGGAAAACACCGCCCCCATGTCTGGCGGTTCTCCTTCAGAATCTGAACTGCTGTCCCGCTCCCTGCACTCAGAAACATCCCTGACAAGTAGTACGGTTGGAAGGGGCCTATAACACCACCGAGTCCAACCCCCTGCTCAGTGCAGGAATCCAAGTCAGAGCATCCCTGACAGGTGGCTGTCCAGCCTTGTCTGGAATGCCTCCAGGGTGAGAAAGCCTGCCACCTCCCTAGGTAGTTGGTTCTGTAGTCTCCTACTCACCACCATTGTCACCAGCCACTTCTGCTCCTCTTCCTGCTCACTGCTCCCACTTCCTTTCAGAGATCTAGTGAGCAAGTAGACAGACGGTGGCATCTTCTGCTGCTGCTTCTTCTCACCACCACCACTGTCTGGGCCAGAGCAAGAGGCAGGTGAACAAGCAGGTTACAATGGTAAAGAGGAGGATCAGGTCCACTCGGCTCCTGTCAGGGGGACCCAGCTGGGATATGGGTCCTCAGCAGGTGTCCAACCGTGGCGCCAACCCTGATATCCAACACATCTGGAGGCCATGAGGATGAAAAAAAATTTCCCCCATGGCTTCATTATTTCCAGACATTTTACATCTCTAGTCTTTCTATAAAAGTCTTCTTATTCCATAATTTCTAGAAATCATTTGTGGAGGCGGGGGAGTGAAGGATTATTAGGAATCAATTGCACTGCACTCTTTCTAAAACCAGCTAAGTTTAAAATGAAATCTGAATGTAATACAAACTAAAGTTTTAAAGTTTTCACTTATAACCTATTAAAAGTCAGTCCATTACCTGCTCTCAAACACATTGAGTTTTAAGAATGCTTTAAGAAAGAATTGGGTGCATGAGTTGCTTTTTATGATAAAATTGTGCAATAGACCATGTACGGTATTTCTTTGTGGCAAATAAATATTTTTGACTGTCCCAGCCAAAGCATGGACACTCCCTTTCCATCTCATGGAAAAACTCTGCTGTTCTGGAACACAGCCATACCAGCCTTTGCTACAGGAGAGTTCTTTGCATGTAGGCCACAATCCAGCAGAGTCATGCTGGAAGTCATCGATTTCAGTGAAACACAACTGTGTGCTGAATCCTTCGCCCTTGTTTAAACAACCCGTCCAGTTTAAAATGTTAAAATGTACTGCATTGGGGCTTTTTTAATGTTCTTAATATTCTGTGCATGAGCCGGTGTAGCGTAATGCTTAGAGCCTTCCTCCCACCTGGCGCCCCCCCCAGTTATATTGGACTACAGTGTCCATCATCCCCAGTCAGCATGGCCTAACGCGGCACCTTCCAGGTGTATGGGACTACGACTCCCATAAACCCAGCTAGCATGATGGTAGTTGGGGATAATGGAAGATGTAGTCCAACACGTCCGGAGAGGACTAAGTTGGGCTAGCATGAGGGAGACTCTGCTTCGAATGGCCACTGAGCCCGGATGCCCACCCCCCTCTCTCTCTCTCTCTGAGTGGAACCCTTCCTTGGTGGAGGCTGGTGGCTCCTAAGTCAGTGGGGCAGTGAATCCACTCTGGGTTTCAGTAAAAGCCAGTCAGAACTCTAAAGGAGCTATCCAAGGTGCTCCTTTAGAGTTCTGACTGGTTCGGACGGAAACCCAGAGCGGATTCACTGCCCCACCAGCCTCCACTGCCCTTCCTGCTGTTGTGAGGATAAAAGCAATAGGAGAACCATGTATGCCATCCTGAACTCTGTGCAGGAAAGGTGGGGTAGAAATCTAGCAGTAGTTGTAGTGGCAATACATCACACGGTTGATCAATGATTTTTTTAGAAAAACAATAACCCAAAATCAGATTTTTAAAAATTTAAATAGGATTTTTAAAATTTAAATCAGATTTTGACGTTTTCTTAAAATAATTAGTTAAAAAAGAACCTAGGGCAAAGATATCGTCATGAATACTAATTTTACAAGATCTGATTATATTCTGTGAATATGTTAACAGCAGTTTATGGAGATGGGAGGTAACCTAATGAGTTCTCTTCTGCACTGCACGTGGGGTACGGACGTGCAGCTCTCTCACTCTCTCAAGGCCTCGCCTCTCTCTAAGTGCAAAGAGGGAGAAGGTCCATGAACAGAGAATTTGGGGAGAGGGCGTAGATCTGAATGAGGAGGAGGAGTTTGGATATCAATGCGGGACAGGGGGAATAGAAAGTGAAACCAAATGTGCAACGAACATTTTCATGCAGTCCTGGCTCCTGAGGAAATGTCTGCTGCATGTATCCACTGCATACCTGCGTTCTAATGAAACCCACATCTCTGAATATGTATTAAGGTTATATTAATTAAACAATAATGTACTACTACCAAAACTTGATGATTAAATAACATCTTCCTCACTAGTGATTTAAACTGTGATTTAAATCATTAAAATTGAGTCCTTCAGAAAAGCCATTTAAATCATGATTTAAATAAATTTTATTTAAATCGAATCAACCCTGGGAAATCACCTTGAATAAGGAAAGAAAATGCACACGCACACACATATACATACATATGTACATACATACATATATATATAACATGTTGTAAATCTTATTGCAATATATAAGGAGAGAGTTAGGGCCAAAACTGACATTACTTTAAATCTGCGTCTAACAGCTACATCTTCCTCCCTACCCCATTTTTACTCTAGAGTAGGCACAAGGCCCCCCAATCTGGATCTTAAAAGCCCCGCCCCATCCCCCATGATGGGGTGGTTTGGGCCTCCTGAACCTACTCTAAAGTAAAAATGAAGAAGAAGAAGAAAAGACATTGCTTCGAGACACAGATTTAAAGTAATGTCTGTTTTGGCCCTCGGGTGACATGGAAAGAATGTTACGCAAAGGACCCTACAATTTTTTGTCCAGCCTTGCTGGCCAAGCCAAAAATTTCAATCAGCATCCTTGCCCATCCCCTTCTCTCCTGATGATCCCCTCCCCCACACAAAGGGACCATGGTTGCTTGAAGGTGCCCCTGGTGCCTTTGCACCGCGGTGTCCAAAGCCCTCCTCCTGGCCTTTCCTGAGGGTGCCGCAGCTGGGAGGCCTTCCCAGGACCTTCTTGCAGAGCTGTCCAGCTCTCCCCTGCCTGCCTCTTTTGCTCCAGAGCAGGAAAGACCAGCAAGGAGTTTTTTTGTTTGTTTTGCCAGTTTGGCCCTGCAAAGCTGAGAACATAAGAAGAGCCCTGCTGGATCCCACCAAAGGTCCCTCTCCTCCAGCATTCTGTTGACACAGTGGCCAACCAGCTGCCTGTGGGAAACACGCAACTTGGACATGAGTGTAATAGCACACTCCCGCTCATGTTCTCCAGCTGGAGGTGGAATATAGCCATCAGAACTAGGGGCCATTTGTAGCCTTATTCTCCATGAATTTCTCCAATCTCCTTTCAAAACCATCCGAATTGGTGGCCATCCTTAAATCTTACAGTAGCTAATTCCATAATTTCATTATGCACTGTGCAAAGAAGGACTTCCTTTGATCTGTTTTGAATCTCCGACCAATCAGCTTCATGGGATGACCCCACTGGGTTCTAGTACTGGGAGAAAAAATGTCTCCCTATCCACTTTTCTCCCTATCCACTTTCTCCACACCCTCCACCTTCCCCCCAGCCTTGGACCTGGTGAGGGGATACCAGTTGCTGCACAACACCCAGGACAATCTCCACTCACCTCTGCAGCGTCTAAGTTGGGAGGATGGCTGGGCGCTCATCATGCTCACCAGAAGCCAGCGCCCCACTCGCCATGGCGAGCGTAATTGCTGGATCCCAGATATGCACACTGGACATGCGGGAGGGAGAGGAAGGCGATAGTAGTAGAAGAGTCAGGGCCAAAGTAGAAATGACAGCAGCCCCAGCCCGTTGCAGGGTGCCGTTCACTGAGACATAGCTCCCACATGGCTAGGGGCAACGTAAATGTAGGGTATGTTTTTAAAAAGTCTGGTCTGTTTTCTCTTTCTTTGTTCTCTGTTTGGCTCGCAGAATGATGGGAGACAGCTCTAACGTCTGGGTGGGGAGCGCCTACCTGTTTGTGCAGTCAACATCGGAAAAGGTCCTTCTGCCCGCGCTCTATGGAAACCCCCAGAATAAGCAGAGTGTGTTCAAGGCGTTCAAGTTGGCATTCGCGGGTACGTATTCTGTGTCGGGGAGCACCTGGTGTTAGCTTGCCTAGCGCAACTCCGCAAATGCACCACCACTTGTCAGTCGTCACTCAGCAAAGTTATGACAGAGCTGCCCTGGGAATTTCAGCTTCTTCCAAGCCCAAAATGCTTCCCACCGCCCTGCAGGTTTAAAACGTAGCCATTCATCTCCCCCACCATTTGCCAGGAAGCCTCCGCTCATGCGTGTGTGGGTGGGGCCAGTTTCTCTGTTGCATGAAAAGGCCTTAAACCCACAGAACCAGTTTCCTTTAACTTTTCTCCAGAGAATTTATAGACTGATAAGCTCAAAGTCCGTTCCTGTGCCATAATTATAAAGACAGTGGTAGGTGACTCATAAAAGGCTTTATTTGTATCACGCTTTCTGGCTCAAGTCAGTCGTTGAGTCTTTTTGGAACTGGCTGTTTCCCCACACTGACCCAGAAAGAGTTCTTGGGGTTGTGGTGGACAATTCAGTGAAAATGCCAACCCAATGTGTGGCTGCTGTGAAAAAGGCAAATTCCATGTTAGGTATAATCAGGAAAGGAACTGAGAATAAAACTGCCAATATGATACTGCCTATGGTGCGACCACCCTTGGAATACTGTGTACAGTTCCGGTCACCACACCTAAACAAAGATATTGTAGAGCTGGAAAAGGTGCAGAAAAGGGCAACTAAAATGATCAAGGGGCTGGAGCATCTCCCCTGTGAGAGGAGGTTACAACAGCTGGGATTGTTTAGCTTGGAAAAAAGAGGGTAAGGGGAGACATGATAGAGGTCAACAAAATTATGCACCATGTGGAGAATGTGGATAGGGAGACATTTTTCACCCTCTCTCAAAATACTAGAACCCAAGGGGAGGGTCATCCCATGAAGCTGATTGGTGAGAAATTCAGGACAGATAAAAGGAAGTACTTCTTCACACAGCACATAGTTAAAATATGGAATTCACTAGCACAAGGCGTAATTATGGCCACCAATTTGGATGGCTTTTAAAGGGGGTTAGACAAATTCCTGGTGGAGTAGGCTGTCAACAGCTACTAATCCTGATGGCTATATTCTACCTGCAGGGTCAGAGGCGGTGAGCCTATGTACACTAGTTGCTGGGGAACGTGGGTGGGAGGGTGCTGTTGCGCTCATGCCCTGCTTGTGGGTTCCTGGTCGACAGCTGGTTGGCCACTGTGTCACTGCGTGCAACAGAATGCTGGACTAGATGGACCCCTGGTCTGGTCCAGCAGGGCTCTTCTTATGTCCTGAACCAGCAGTACGTAGCAGAAGGGAGCTTGTGGGAGCTGGGAGGGCCGAGGTGCCATTTAGGGAGGAAGGAAATTGCCTTATATTCCCTGGGCCTGGCTACCCCTTCCTAGTTCTGCTGCCTTCCTGAGGAGTGAAGAGCTTCCAAGAGGTCGGCTGGAGCTTGCTTGCTTGCTTGCTTGCGTTCTCTCTCTCTCTCTCTCTCTCTCCTCTCTGTTAATTCCCACCAGGTGCATTGCTTGTTTTGGTGTCACAGTGGCGCAGCAAGGGCCTCTAGGCCATAATCCACCCCCCTCCCCATGATGAACCAGAGAGCTGCAGGTGATAGGGACAGCAGAAAATGGGGCAGCTGATTGGGGCACGTACATGGTCACACATGCTCATTTTATTATTTTCACTTTAAAAATATATTATCTCTCTCAACAGCAAAACAGCGCTTACTCCTGAGTAAATGCATTTAGCATCAGGGCGACGGACGCAAACACCATGTCAGTTTTGTAGTCATTACGACGCCACGCTGCAAAAGGGTTTAAAGTGCACGCGCTCAGGGTATTTCTTTTTCATCAGGGTTTATAAGCTTTAATTAACATTTAATAAACGTTAATTATGTTTATAAGCTCTCCTATTTAAATACTTAAAAGAGTTTTTCTTTTTCTATCCCATCCCCCCGACCCCCGTCTAACTTCTCAGGAATGTAGAAGCAGTGGTAAAGCATGGAATGGCAATGGGGCAGGGCAGGGCAGAGCAGAGAAATGTTAGTTGTGTGCTCTATGACGGAAATAATACACACCGCCATCTAAAGCGTACACACACACACACACACCACATAGGACCATTAAGTCCAGGGTCTACCTGCACCAGTGGCGAGTGGCCACCGGAATCTGTGGGGCTCTTGGTGTCAACGCTTCTAATCCCTCATGGAAATCTTGCTCCAGGGTTCCCAAGCTGGCTGTCTCTGGGCTCCTGGCTCAGGGACTCTGGCTTGAGAGGACCCCCTGGCTGTTGGGTCTGGGCTCCAACTCGGGGGGGGCGGGTGCAGGTCCAGCAGCTTGTGCTGCTCTCCCTTCCAACCCAGCTGGCTCATAAGAAGAGCCCTGCAGGATCAGACCAACATTCTGTTCTAGTCTAGCATCCTGTTTTCCATGTCCAAATGGGAAGCTGTATCAGTCTGGAGGCCTGATCCACTCAGGGCCCAGTCAAAACAGATTCTGGGGTTACCAAGATGAAAGAAGACCGCTTGTGTAAAAGAATGACATACAGTTTATGGAATACAACGGTTGTAATATGGATGAAAATATAAACAACACATGCAACAGAAAGCTTATGCACGCCCCTCCATGGGAGATCACAGTCCCCTTAATGGGTGTTGCATCGGTTCCCTGGATGCAACACTCTGGCGTTCCAAGGGCCTACAGTCTCTGGGCAGGTGGGCACCCTTCTGCCTCCCAAAGCGAGAATAAAGAGCAAACCAGGCGGCTGGATTTTATAGCTATCTCTCCTAAGTTCCACAGCCTGTCATGAGAAACACAGGCTGGGAGCATCTCTTGCTGTTGTCCAGTCGGTAAGTCGTGTCTGACTCTTCGTGACCCCATGGACCATAGCATACCAGGCCTTCCTCTCCTCCACTCTCTCCCAGAGTGTGCTCAAGTTCATATTCATTGCATCACCAGCCTAAAATCCCGCATTTTAAATGGGGCTTTCTGCTTCCGTTTTAAATGCAGGATCCTGACGGACTCCCTTTACACATGCTTCCTTTCGCCTCTCCCCTTTCCCCCTCCTTCTCCCCCTTATCTGAGTCTTCCGTATGTTTCACTGATCTCGCTCCTGTTCTTGCAGCTTTTCCTTTTTCACGGAGGGAACTCAAGCGGAACACAAGCGGGGTGATTTGATACCTCATTATCTCCCATCTATTTAAAAATGGAATAAAGGTCATTTTGTGGGGTAATTTGATACCTCATTATCTCTGATCTATTTAAAAATGGAATAAAGGGCATTTAATGCAGGAGGTTCACGGCGTCATCTAAAGGGCCCACAAACTTCCGTGAGTGAGCAATCTCAATAGCAGGATAAAAGCTCCCTGTGAAGAAGCCCTGGGAAACAGCTTCCCTCAGAAGCCGGGGGGGGGCTCAGCTCCAGTTTCTCACAGGAGAGTGAAACAACATCCTTATCTCCGAAAATGAGATCATGCAGCTGTGAGATCTCACTCTCTTCCTGCCGCCATAATCTATGCTGTGTGCAAGAAGAAACCTACTTCTAGCATGCCCACAGTAAAATGCCCAATATACAGGGCTATACAGGTCTCTGTGCACTACAAACAGGTCTCTGTGCACTACAAACAGCATACAGGACACTGTGTTAGTTCACACCTGACTCCTCACCTTTCTTCCAAAACCAAATCCAATACAGAAGCCCACAAGCAGGAGATGAGGGCAAGAGCTCTCTCCCATTTATGAATCCCTTACCCCTGATATCCGGAGGCATGCTGGTGTGGATCCTGGAGGTAATACAGAGCCACTGACAGCTGTATCCCCCATGAATATTTCTAACCCCGTTTTAAAGCTGTCCGAGTTGGTCACCATCAACACACCTTGTGGATGTGAATTCCACAGTTTATGCACTGTGTAAACGAGTCCTTCCTTTTGTCGGTCCTGAATTGCCCACCATTCAGCTTCATGGGATGGCCCCATTGGGTTCTAGTATTATGAGAGAGGGAGAAAAACATTTCCCTATGCACTTATCATAGAATAGTAGGGTTGGAAGGGGCCTACAAGGCCATCGAGTCCAACCCCCTGCTCAGTGCAGGAGTCCAAGTCAAAGCATCCCTGACAGGTGGCTGTCCAGCCTTGTTTTGAATGCCTCCAGTATGGGAGAGCCCACCACCTCCCTAGGTCATGGGTTCCATTGTCGTATTGCTCTAACAGTCAGGAAGTTTCTCCTGATGTTCAGCCGGAATCTGGCTTCCTGTCACTTGAGCCCATTATTCTGTGTCCTGCGCTCTGGCATGATCGAGAAGAGATCCTGGCCTTCCTCTCTGTGACAACCTTTCAAGTACTGGAAGAGCGCTATCATATCTCCCCTCAGTCTTCTCTTCTCAAGGCTAAACATGCCCAGTTCTTTCAGTCTCTCTTCATAGGGCTTTGTTTCCAGTCCCCTGATCATCTCTGTTGCCCTCCTCTGAACCCTCTCCAGTTTGTCTGCATCCTTCTTAAAGTGTGGTGCACAGAACTGGACACAGTACTCCAGAGGAGGCCTAACCAGTGCTGAGTAGAGGGGAACTAGTACTTCCTGGGATTTGGAAGCTATGCTTCTATTAATGCAGCCCCAAATGGCATTGGCCTTTTTTGCAGCCACATCATATTGTTGGCTCATATTCAGCTTGTGATCAACAACGATTCCAAGATCCTTCTCGCTTGTAGTGTTGTTGAGCCACGTATCCCCCATCTTGTAACTGTGCATTTGGTTTCTTTTTCCTAGGTGCAGAACTTGGCATTTATCCCTATTAAACGTCATTCTGTGGTTTTCTGCCCAGTGCTCCACTCTATCAAGACCCCTTTGAATTTTGTTTCTGTCTTCCAAAGTATTAGCTATCCCGCCCAATTTGGTGTCATCTGCAAATTTGATCAGCATTCCCTGCACCTCCTCCTCCAAGTCATTAATACAAATGTTGAAGAGCACTGGGCCCAGGACTGAGCCCTGCCGTACCCCGCTCGTTCCCTCTCCCCAGCTTGAGAAGGCCCCATTGATAAGCACTCTTTGAGTCCGATTCTGTAGCCAACTGTGGATCCATCGGATCGTTGTTTCATCTAGCCCACTTTGAGCTAGTTTGCTCATCAGGAGATCATGGGGCACTTTGTCGAAAGCTTTGCTGAAGTCGAGGTATATGATGTCTACAGCATTCCCACAGTCCACAAGGGAGGTTACTTGATCAAAAAATGAGATCAGATTCATCTGGCAGGATTTGTTCTTGACAAATCCATGTTGGCTTCGAGTAATCACTGCATTGTTTTCAAGGTGCTTCCAGATGGATTGCTTTATCATCTGCTCCAGAATTTTCCCAGGGATTGATGTCAGACTGACTGGTCTGTAGTTCCCAAGTTCCTCCTTTTCCCCCTTTTTGAAGATAGGGACAACATTAGCCCTCCTCCAGTCATCTGGCACTTCCCCCGTCCTCCATGATTTCTCAAAGAGAATAGACAGCGGTTCTGAGAGTTCTTCTGCCAGTTCCTTTATTACTCTAGGATGCAGTTCATCTGGCCCTGGAGATTTGAACTCATTCAAAGTAATTAGGTGTTCCTTGACCATATGACTATCGATCTCAAGATGCAATTCTGCCCCTTCTCCATACCATGCATCATTTTGTACACCTCTATCAAGTCCCTGCTTACTCAACTTTTTTCTAAACTAATTCCCCCCCCCCCCATTGTAACCTTTCCTTGCAGGAGAGTTAATCTGGCCTCTCCCATGATGTCATAGTCACTTTCTCATAGTCGAGGTTATGACATTACCTGACAGCTTGAATCGCCATCTTTGCTTCCTTAAGGGGTGACCAAATAAGCACCCCTTTTCCCAATACTACATCCCTTCCCTCGCAAAAGAACCCCCCTGCCAATCCCACATCCTTTCAAAACATTCACTTTTTCCTTCACAGTTGATAATAAGCTGTCGGCAATGCTCTTTCCCCATAGAGCAGATATCCCTAACTTTATAACTCCTTATGGAACTGACACGATAACTCTGTTCAAAAACCGCCCTCTCCTGCACCAGTCAAGAGCTCTTGGTAAAGTATGCTATCGCTTCACTGTTAACAGGACATATTGGAATGCAGGGTGAGCAAAGAGGGAGCCATCAAATGCTGTTGGGGGGGAAATGAAGGGAGACAATGTAAGTAGGGAAAAGTTGATGAGGAGACTACTGATGATGGGAGAAAAGGAAATGGATAAACAAGACCTCCCCTCCTGGAACTGTTTCAGTCAGTGGCATGGCCATTGCACCTGACTGGAGCAGAGAGAGTTTGTTTGTTTATTTATTTATTTGATTTTATTTGGACCCCGCCTTTCTACCCAAAATGGCACTGAAGGCAGCTTATAATGACTGACAAACACAATAAGCAAATACATTAAAACACAATTAAAAACAATTAAAAGCACACCAGCAACAGAGTAAAAACAGCATCCAGCTCAAGAGTCCCACTTACACACCAAAGGTCCGCTTGAATAAAGTGGCCTTTGCCTGCCAGCAGCAGGACAGCAGGGAGCGAATCTAACCTTCCTCTGCATAAGAACCCTGAAGAGCCCTGCTGGATCAGACCAAGGGTCCATCTAGTCCAGCATTCTGTTCACACAGTGGCCAACCAGCTGCCCATCTGAAACCCACAAGCAGGACACGAGTGCAAGAGCACCCTCCCACCCATGTTCCCCAGCAACTGGTGTACATAGGCATACTCCCTCTGATACTGAAGGTAATGTACAGCCATCAGGACTAGTAGCCCTCTCCTCTAGGAATTTGCTTAATGCCCTTTTAAAGCCATCCAAATTGATGCCCATCACTAGTTCTTGTGGTAGCGAATTCCAGAGTTTAACTATGCGCTAGGTGAAGAAGTCCTTCCTTTTATCTGTCCTGAATCTCCCCCCAGTCAGCTTCATGGGATGACTCCACTGCATTCTAGTACTATGAGAGAGGGAGAAAAATGTCTCCCTATCCACATTCTCTACACCATGCATAATTAATTTTGTACACCTCTGTCATGTCTCCCCTTACTCGCCTTTTTTCCAAGCTAAACAATCCCAGCCGTTACAATCTTCCCTCATAGCGGCCCCTTGAGCATTTTAGTTGCCCTTTACTGCATTTTTTCCAGCTCTACAATATCTTTTTTAAGGTGCATTGACCAGAACCGTACACAGTATTCCAAGTGTGGCTGCACCATAGATTTGTATAAGGGCAACGTGATATTGGCAATTTTATTCTTAATTCCTTTCCTAATTATGCCTAACATGGAGTTTGCCTTTTTTTTTCCCCAGCAGCTGCACACTGGGTTGACATTTTCACTGAGCTGCCCACCACAAACCCCAAGATCTCTTCCTTGGTCAGTCACCCAGATCCCATCAGATTATATTTGAAGTTGGGATTTTTTGGCAGGGAGTTCAATAGCCAGGGAGAAGCCACCAAGAAGGCCCTTTTTCGTGTTGCCACTAAATGTTCCTCTGAAGGTGGTGCTCTCAAAAGAAGGGCCTCTCCTGAAGGTTTTAAGAACCGGGCAGGCTCGTATAACGGAAGGCAGTCTTTCAGGTAGTCCAGTCCCAAGCCAACTTGAGACAGCAGTGCCCCCTCCATAAACTCAGCCGAGACTGATGGCTATTTGGCTCCTCCTCTGTCGTGATGGCCATTTCACCAGGTCATTGTGTGCCTCATGTTACATGGTATGGGGAAAAGGACACCGTTCAGTGGTTAAGCACACGTTTTGCACACGGAAAGTCACAGGTTCAGTTGCCGATGTTAAGGGCTCCTTGGAGGCCTCTCTCAATCTAATCCAGTAGCCAAGTCCAGACATAGACAAAGGGATTCTTTTCAAAGCTTTATTCCTCTTTTACAACTTAACAACTCTACCGTTAGCAACTAGATATGAGCAGCAGAGTACCTATGCCCTAAGTTGGAACAGTTGGTCCCCGTTTGAAAGGGAATCACTGGCAGACTTAAGGGCTAGGGAGAGTCCCTCCCCTTTTCCCTTGGATCCTCTGGGCGCAACCGTTGTTTGCACGCCAAACAGGCACTACGCCTCCTTTCCGCGCCCTCCATTTGGCGCTGCTCCCTGCGTCGGCGTCGCGCGTCCAGCAAGTCTGCTTCTTGCGCTCTCTCACTCCCGGGACTGCTATCTATGCTAGGAATGCCAGTGGGAGGAATCCCTGCCAGCTCTTGGCCCTGGGAAGGAAGAGCGTGCTCCTCTCCCAGGAGCAGCTGCTCTTCCTCAGAATCAGAACTACTCTAGGATTCTATGGGCTTAGTGTCCACTCTGACAGCCGGCATCTCAAGGTAGGGCCATGCAAGACTCCTGCCTGAAACTCTGGAAAGCTGCTTTTAGTCAGTATGAATCAGTACGAAAGGGTAGGGACCCGAATTTACTTTCCCCCTCCTCTTTCCTCCCATTTTCCTTTTGTCTTTAGCATCATGTCTCTTAGATCGTAAGCTGCCTTGAGTACTTTAGCAGAAAGGTAGCATTTAAACACAGTTAAATATAAGAGGCAGGGTGGACGCGGGAAACAAGAAGTGGGGGCGGGACTTTTTATGGCAGGGACTGCCTGACCACAATCCAACTAGTGGCTGATAATGGACCCCAGTTTTTACATAATCAAAAGTGCTTTGGAATCAGACTTGTTTGTGTTTTCTCATTGTTTATATTTGTTAACTGTGTGTGTGCGTGCGTGCGTGCGTGCGTCTTAACATTATACAGCAGCCTGGTGCTCTCCAGTTGTGTCGGACTACAATTGCCATCAGCCCGAGCGAGCTGGCACATCTGGAAGGCACTAGGATGGGAAATGTCAGGGTGGAAACTGAGCCGATGGAACCCCAGAGCAGTTCTGATTCTGAGGAGGAACAGCAATCCGTGGGAGAGGAGTCAGCTCATCCCTGACAGGCACAGCAGCTGGCAGAGATTCCACCTGCTGGCATTCCTGAGATAGATAGTGACCCTGGCAGTGAGCAAGTGTGGGAGGGGGGCTTGCTGGACGCTCGGCGCAGACGCAGGGAGCGACGAGCGATGGAGGGCGCGGAAAGGGGGTGTAGTGTCCGTTTGGCGTGCAAGCAACGGCTGCCTCCCATGGACCCAAGGGAAAGAGGGAGGATCTCTCCCTAGCCCATAAGTTCAGGGTCTTCAAGTGACTCTCCTTCAAATGGGGACCAACTGCCTACCCGGAGCATAGGCCACTCTGCTGTTCCTTGCTTAGTCGCTGGTGATTAGCATCTGAAAGAGTCATTAAGTTGTAAAAGGATTAAAGCTTTGAAAAGAATCCTTCTGTCTGTGTCTTGAGTTGGCTATTGGAGTCTACTGAAAGAGGCCGCCAGGGCGCCTCCTGACAGGAAGAGTTGCTCTAAGCGCTGCACCGCGCTGGCTCTCAAGAGGGCTTGAAGATAGGACCTTCTGCCTATGCCTTACCACTGGGTTATGGCCTCTCCCTCAGTGGTGGTCTCATATGGAGTCAGTCCATCTAGTCTGATATCGTCTGCTTTGACTGGCAGCTCCTCTACAGGGCCTAAAGCTGAACGAGGTGTTCCCCAGTGCTTCTGCCTGTGCTTATTTGAACTGGAGGTTTGGGGAATTGAACCAGAGATCCGCACTTCACCACTGCGCTCCTGCCCGTGAATCAGCAGCCAAGGAGTCAGAATGTGATCCAGCTGGAAACCAGCCAACTAATGTTCTACTTCCTCACAATCATGCCTTAATCGCCACTGATTTCTCTCTCCCCGTTTCTCTCCACATTCTTTCCCCAGATTCCACTGGGAGCCTAAACGGGGTGGACATGCTGAAAGTGCACTGCAGCGACCCTCACTTGATCATCCAGCTCAAATTCTGCAAGGAAGAAAACTGCAGGAAGTTTCTGCAAAGTTACCGCGAAGGAGCGCTCCGGGACTCTCTTCAGAGACATCTCAAAGTCTCCATGGGCAGCACTGTCCCTGTCGAGATGGAGCTGAAAGCTGGTGCTGAGAAGCTGGACTCCATGATCCGGGAAGAAGAACGGTGCCTGGACTGCATCTACCATGAAAAGGTAACTACCCAAACTTGGGAGGGATGGGATACTCTTGCATCCAGGACACAGTCCAGTTTGGGAATTAACATTAAAATTTGATGCAATCCAACTTCTCCATTCAGAAAAGCTGGATTCTGCAACTTGAGAGAAAATTTGCATAATTTGTTCTGTGCCTTTTAGTGTTTTGCTTGGTTCTGGTTCTGCATCATTCTAGGGAAGGGCAGGGAACTACATTGAGTACTGAAACTGCATTCTCAGGGAACTATGTGGAGCGCTGAAATCTAAGAAGGCACCCTTCTTAATATTCAGCACACATAACATCCAAGCCTGTTTTTACAATGATAAGGACTAGAAGCTTGCTGACATTTTCATTGGAAGTCATTTTCCTTCTCTATACAGGAACAAAGAGATCTTAGTTGATGAATTGTATGTGTTTTTTCTATCAAATCTGCATAAATTTGCATATGATTAAAGTAAATTCCTAACAAAAAGCGCTTTGTTTTTGAATGGTTCATGCACCATCTCAGAAGAGGTATTCCCTCCCTTGTGTGCGAGGAATTCCCTGCTGTGCGTGAGAGGGAAGGAAGAATGTCTCTTCTGAGAAGGTGCCTGCTAGCCATGGATTTGTAAGTATTTGATGACTGCCTTGTTGAGGCGAAGGGGCTTGCGTAACTCAGTGAAGCCATAAGCTATGCCATGCAGGGCCACCCAAGATGGACAGGTCATGGCGGAGAGTTCTGACAAAATGTGGTCCACTGGAGAAGGAAATGGCAACCCACTCCAGTATTCTTGCCAAGAAAACCCCATGGAACGTATCACGAGGCTAAAACATATGACACCAGAAGATGGGCCCCTCAGGTCGGAAGGTATCCAATATACTACTGGGGAAGAGCAGAGGGAATTTCCAAGTAGCGCCAGAAAGAGTGAAGCGGCTGGGCCAAAGCCGAAAGGACACTCAGCTGTGGATGTGTCTGGTGGTGAAAAGAACATCCGATGCTGTAAAGAACAATATTGTTTAGGAACCTGGAATGTAAGATCAAATGTAAGCTGGAGGTGGTCAAACATGCGATGGCAAGATTGAACATCGACATCTTGGGAATCAGCGAACTAAAATGGACAAGCATGGGCGAATTTAATTCAGGTGACCGATACATCTACTACTGTGGGCAAGAATCCCTTAGAAGAAATGGAGTAGCACTCATAGTCAACAAAAGGGTGGGAAAAGCAGTACTGGGGTACAATCTCAAAAATGACAGAATGATCTCGGTACGAATCCAAGGCAAACCATTCAACATCACAGTAATTCAAGTCTACGCCCCAACCACTGATGCCTAAGAAGCTGAGGTTGATCGGTTCTATGAAGACCTACAACACCTTCTAGAAGTAACACCAAAAAAAGATGTCCTCTTCATCATAGGGGATTGGAATGCTAAAGTAGGAAGTCAAGAAATCACCGGGATAACAGGCAAGCATGGCCTTGGTGTACAAAATGAAGCAGGACAAAGGCTAATAGAGTTTTGCCAAGAGAACATGCTGATCATAGCAAACACAAATCAGATTGATTATGTCCTTTGCAGCCAAAGATGGAGAAGCTCTATACAGTCAGTAAAAACAAGACCTGGAGCTGACTGTGGCTCAGATCATGACCTTCTTGTCATAAAATTTCAGCTTAAATTGAAGAACTTAGGGAAAACCACTAAACCATTCAGGTAGGACCTAAATCATATCCCTTATGAATATACAGTGGAGGTGATGAATAGGTTTAAGGGATTAGACCTGACAGACAGAGTGCCTGAGGAACTATGGACGGAGGTCCGTCACATTGTTCAAGAGGCAGCAACAACATCCATCCCAAAGAAAAAGAAAGGCAAGAAAGCAAAGTAGCTGGCTGATGAGGCTTTACAAATAGCTGAGGAAAGAAGGGAAGTGAAAAGCAAGGGAGAAAGGGGAAGATATATCCAACTGAATGCAGAGTTCCAGAGAACAGCAAGGAGAGACAAGAAGGCCTTCTTAAATGAACAATGCAAAGAAATCAAGGAAAACAATAGAATGGGAAAGACTAGAGATCTCTTCAAGAAAATTGGAGATCTCAAGGGAACGTTTTGTGCAAAGACGGGCATGATAAAGGACAAAGAAGGCAGGGACCTAACGGAAGCAGATGAGATTAAGAAGAGGTGGCAAGAATACACAGAAGAACTATACAGGAAAGAACTGAATGTCCCTGATAGCCATGATAGTGCAGTCACTGAACTTGAGCCGGACATCCTCGAGAGTGAAGTCAAGTGGGCCTTAGGAAGCATTCCTAACAACAAAGCTAGCGGAGATTACAGTATTCCAGCTGAGCTATTTAAGATCCTAAAAGATGATGCTGTTAAAGTGCTGCACTCAATATGCCAACAAATTTGGAACACTCAACAGTGGCCACAAGACTGGAAAAGGTCAGTTTACATTCCAATTCCAAAGAAGGGCAACGCCAAAGAGTGTTCAAACTACCGTACAATTGCGCTCATTTCACATGCCAGCAAGGTTATGCTCAAAATCCTACAAGCTAGGCTTCAGCAGTATGTGAACCGAGAACTACTGAAGTACAAGCTGGGTTTCGAAGAGGCAGAGGAACTAGAGATGAAATCGCCAACATTCGCTGGATCATGGAGAAAGCAAGAGAATTCCAGAAAAACGTTTATTTCTGCTTCATTGACTTCGCTAAAGCCTTTGATTGTGTGGATCACAACAAACTGTGGCAAATTCTGAAAGAGATGGGAGTACCAGACCACCTTACCTATCTCCTGAGAAACCTGTCTGAGGGTCAAGAAGCAACAGTAAGAACCAGACACGGAACAACCGATTGGTTCAAAATTGGGAAAGGAGTACGACAAGGCTGCATATTGTCGCCCTGCTTATTTAATTTATATGCAGAGTACATCATGAGAAACGCCGGGTTGGATGAATCACAGGTCGGAATTAAGATTGCCAGGAGAATTATCAACAACCTCAGATACGCAGACAATACCACCCTAATGGCTGAAAGCGAAGAGGATCTCAAGAGCCTCTTGCTGAGGGTGAAAGTGGAGAGTGCAAAAGCTGGTTTGAAACTCAGCATTAAAAAACTAAGATCATGGCATCTGGCCTCATCACTTACTGGCATATAGAAGGGGAAGAAATGGAAGCAGTGACAGATTTTACTTTCTTGGGCTCCAAGATCACCGCAGACGGTGACTGTAGCCATGAAATTAAAAGACGCTTGCTCCTTGGGAGGAAAGCTATGGCCAACCTAGACAGCATAGTAAGAAGCAGAGACATCACCTTGCCGACAAAGGTCGGTCTAATCAAAGCTATGGTTTTCCCAGTAGCAACGTATGGCTGTGAGAGCTGGACTATAAGGAAGGCTGAGCGCCGAAGAATTGATGCTTTCGAACTGTGGTACTGGAGAAGACTCTTACGAGTCCCCTGGACTGCAAGGAGGTCAAATCAGTCCATCCTAAAGGAAATCCACCCTGAGTGCTCATTGGAAGGACAGATACTGAAGCTGAAGCTCAAATATCTTGGCCACCTAATGCGAAGAGAAAACTCCCTGGAAAAGACCCTGATGCTGGGAAAGACTGAAGGCAAAAGGAGAAGGGGACGGCAGAGGATGAGATGGCTAGATAGCATCACCGATGCAATGAATATGGACTTGAGCATGCTCCGGGAGAGAGCGCAGGACAGGAAGGCCTGGCGTGCTATGGTCCATGGGGTCACGAAGAGTCAAACATGACTGAACGACTGAACAACAACAGGGTTTTTTGTTTTGTTTTTTTAAATGATCTAAAACTGAGATGCAAAACCAAATCTGGTCCTCCTGGACTCATCATCAGTTGTTTTTGTGTAGTTTTCCCCCATTGTAAAAGGTTGAAATGCCTCTTCTAAAACTTAGTTACGGGCAGGAAGAGCTTTAAGCTACAATATGCTGGTATTTTTGGCCCTGCCCCTTTTGCCTTCAGCCATGCCCACCACTAGAAAAAATGTCTCCTTTGGATATTATTTGGTTGATGAAGGCATTGGATTCCAATGGAGACATTTTTCTTTCTTTTTAACATCCCCACCCCAGAGGATGGGGTTGAATTTCAGGACAAAAAGAGAAGTGGGGGAAGCTTAACCCCCCCCCCCCCGAATTGCCATGGTCCCAATCCAATTAGCAGAACATTTAATTTGGCCCTGAGAACCAGAAAAGGAAAAGAGCTAGTTTAGGGGGAAATTAGACTGGAAGAAGATGGTTTGTATCTTTTCAAATTATTATTCCAGCCTAACCGTCTCAGGGATGAAGAGATTGCAGAGCTGGAGGAATCTCTCGCGAGGCTGTATTGTCGTCAAGAGAGCAACACTGGCAACAGGTACTCATCTCTGGACTCTTTGCCTCCGTCTTTGGGTTCTTCGCCTCCATCTTACAGCTCTTTGGAGATTTCAAGGTCTTTGCCACAGGGAGACACGTTCACGTTCCAAGACCAGCAATTTGGTGAGTATTTCAAGGAAGGATCTGGAAGAATCCTATAGGTATCATTTTGGGTTGGCATCATTTACCTAGGGACCGCGGTGGCTTAGTGGTTAAGACGCTGAACTGCAGACCAGAAGGTTGGCAGGACAGCAGTTCGAGACCCGAGTGCCGGTGATGGAGTGAGCTCCCGTCTTCAGTCCCAGCTCCTGCCAACCTAGCAGTCCGAAAGCAAGAAATTGCAAGTAGATAAATAGGTACCGCTTTGGCGGCAAAGGTAACAGCGTTCCATGCACCTCGGTGTTCAGTCATGCCGGCCACATGGCCACGGAAGCGTCTTTGGACAGCACTGGCTCTTTGACTTAGAAATGGAGATGAGCACCACCCCCTAGAGTCGGACACGACTGGCTAGGGACACCTTTACCTTTTTTATCATTTACCTAGGGAGGTGGTGGGCTCTCCCCCACTGGAGGCATTCAAGGCGAGGCTGGGCAGCCATCTGTCAGGGATGCTCTGACTTGGATTCCTGCATTGAGCAGGGAGTTGGAGTCAATGGCCTTGTAGGCCCCTTCCAACCCTACTCTTCTATGATTCTATGATAAAAGAGGACTGGGTGCAAGACAAAAATCTGTGTGTGTGTGTGTGTGTGTGTGTGTGTGTGTGTGTGTGTGTGTTACTGGTATCTGTCTGTGCTAAAAGAAGATAGCTAGGCAAATGCATTTGTCTAGGTTACCTCGAGGGGGCACTCTGGAAGCATTTTTTGCTTAAACATAAAGCCAACTTGGCAAAGTTCTAGAAATGCCTTGCCCTACAATAATCCTCCCGATGTATTCTTATTGTTGTATTTAATTTAGAAAACTGCTATACCATTTAATATAATGAAATCTCTAAGCAGTTCACACTAAAATGCATATATACTACAGAGTATAACAACATAAAATAATAAGCACAGAGGAACAGCTGCCAGAGTGGGGCTGGCTGGGCCGCTAGAGGCACCTCGCCCCCTGCCTCATCTACTACAAGTGCCGTCTTGCTTTCCTTCCAAGCTCTGCCTGCTGGCATTGCTGGGCTGTTTTACTCTGCAGCTTGCTAGTAAGTGTTTGCAGCTGGGGACTGTGTTGTGGCTGGATTGGGCCAGAGCCTCACCTGTGATTGGACCAGAACTGGGAAGAGGCTCATAAAGAACCAGCCCTGCTGTGGGTGGTGGGGCTGACCAAGGCGGGCTTGACTTCAAAGGGTTGACACCAAAGGAGGCTGCCCTTTTGGGTTGCCACTTGGGGGAGCCTTGTGGGTGGGGGCTTCCCCCCTGCTGGTTTGGGAGTAGGAGGGTTGCCGGGTTCTTGTGCAAGAGACAAGCCTGTGACCCTGACCTAGGATGAGAGCCTGGGTGGGGGAGGTTGTGGCATTTGGGATTCCCCCACCCCCGGAGAGTCAGGGGAGGAGAAAGATAACAGAGGTTACAAACTCCATCCAACTGGGAGTGGGATGTAACCACCCATGCAGTCTTATTTCTCTGCCCTAACTCAACAACATTTCCCCCTTCCTTTTCTCTCCTTTTCTGTCTGCTTGCTAATTTTGCAAGAAAGGAATGATTACAAGCCAGGATGTGCCAAGGTGGAAGGGAGGGTGACATGGAGGTAGAGGGTGCCCCCATTACTGTTGTCAGGGGAAGGTATGGTATAATGGGGGGGAAATGTCACCAAGGTCATGGGGAACTCAGATGGCCACAAGCCATTCCCCTCTCTGATCCCCTCCCCATTCTGCAGGTTCCTGGTGGACTGGCTACTGTATTCTCTGGCCTGGTTGTGGTGTTGGTGAATGCCAGGTTGGTCTGCCACAAGACCTCACTCTTCCATGATATGATTGTGGATGAGGGAGCTGACCTGGCTTGCGTCATGGAGTCCTGGGTGGGTGAGCTGGGCAGTGTAGACATGACCTAACTTTGCCCACCTGGTTACATGGTGCAGCACCAACCCAGACTGGAGGGCTGGGGTTGGGGGGAGTCTCTGTGATCCATAACAATTCAGTCTCACTCACCAGGAAACTCCTCCATGTTGGGATAGGCTGTGAGGGCCTGTACCTTGTGTTGGGCCAAAGAGACAGATAGGGGATACTGTTGGTGTACCTCCCACCCTGCTACCCGATGGATTCCCCAACCAAGCTGGCTGAGGCGGTCTTGGATGTGATGTTGGAAAACTCTAGACTTTGGTCCTGGGACATTTCAGCTTCCATGCTGAGGCTGCCTTAATAGGACCAGCTTAGGACGTCGTGTCCTCCGTGACAACCATGGGGCTGTCTCAGGTTGTCACCGGCCCAGCGCATAGGGCAGGGCATACCCTTGACTTGGTCATTGCTCTAGGTCTGAGGGGGTGGTCTGCATATTGGGGTGGAGGGGTGGAAATTACCCCCTTGTCATGGTCAGGCCACCTCCTGGTGAAATTTGGCTTCACGGTGCCAGCCCCTCCCTGCAGGGGTGGGGGACCATTAAGATCATCCACCTCCAGAGACTTATGGAATCCAAGCGATTCCTGAATGCTGTGGGGGATTTTTCGAGGCCCTTGTCATACTATGGAATGGTGAAGTGCGGAGGGCCACTGACACAATGGCTTTGTGGAGCTCGGAAGGCTCCCTGGTTTACTGGAGAGCTCTGGAAAATGAAGCAGGTCAGAAGACGGCTATAGCATAAGTGGCATAAGACTCGTCATGAAGGTGATTGAATACGTAAGGGTGTATAATCACGCCTACCGCGTGGCGGTGAAGGCAGCAAAGAAGGCTTACGTTGCCACCTCCATTGCATCCTTAGGTAGCTGTCCAGCTGAGCTTTTCCGCGTGGCTCGGGGGTTGCTTACATCAAACCCAGTGAATCCAGCACTGGAACTCTCGGAGGCCCGCTGTGATGAGTTTGCAAGATGCTTCGAGGATAAAATTGCTCACCTTCATGATGACTTGAACACCACTATTGATGCAGTGTCTGTCGAGGTGCCAGTGCATTGCCTTAACCTGTTTCGTGGGATCAGTTTCAGTTTTTGAAGCCTGAGGATGTGGACAAGATGCTCGCATCTGTTCGACCCGCCACATGCCATCATGGCTTATTCGAGCTAGCTGCGGAGGGCTGACCAAATGAATCAGGGGAGTGGGGAACACATCATTACATGGTGGGGTGGTCCCTACTGCCTTGAAGGAGGCAGTGGTGTGGCCTCTCCTGAAAAAAACCTCCCTGGATCCAGAGATCTATGCTAAGTATTGTCCGGTCACAAACACCCCATTCTTGAGTAAGGTGCTCGAGAGAGTGGTGGCATCTCAGCTGTAGACGCCCTTGAATGAAACTGATTATCTGGATCCATTCCCATCTGGGTTCAGGCCTGGTTTGGGGACAGAATCGGCCTTGGTCACCTTCTTCAGGAGAGGGACAGGGAGTGCGACCCGGTTGCTTCTCCTTGATCTCTCAACAGCTTTTGGTACTGTTGACCAAGGTATCTTCCTGGACCACCTCCATGTGCTGGGAGCTGGAAGCACTGTTCTACAGTGGTTTAACTTGTACTTGCGGGCTCAGTTCCAGAGAATAGCATTGGGAGACTGCACATCAGCCCCATGGCAGCTGAACTGTGGCATACCACAGGGCACCATCTTGTCCCCAATGTTATTTAATATTTACATGAAGCCGTTGGGAGCAGTCATCAGGAGATTTGGGGCAGGGTGTCACCAGCATGCTGACGACACCCAGCTCTGTTTCTCTGTGACATCTGAATCAGGAGAGGCTGTGCATGTTCTGAACTGGTGCCTGGATGCAGTTATGGCCTGGATGAGGGCCAATAAACTAAAGCTGAATCCTGATAAGACAGAGACACTATGGGTTGGCAGTTCCTAGGTCTGGGAATTGGGGTGTTTGCCTGTTCTGGATGGGGTTGTACTCCCTCTGAAGGAGCAGGTCCATAGTTTAGGGGTGCTCCTGGATCCATCTTTGTCACTGGAGACCCAAGTGGCCTCAGTGGCCTGGAGCACCCAGTACCAACTCCAGTTGGTATGCCAACTATGCCCATTCCTGGATAGGGATAACCTAGCCATGGTGATCCATGCACTGGAAACCTCACGATTAGACTACTGCAATGCGTTCTATGAGGGGCTACCGTGGTGGTGGTTCAGAAGCTGCAGCTTGCACAGAATGCAGCAGCTAGGGTCCTCTCTGGGACACCTAGCTAGGTTCACATAACACCTGTGTGAAAAGAACTGCACTGGCTGCCTATTGGCTACCGAGCCACATACAAGGTTATGCTATGATCACAGAAAGCCCTAAACAACTTGGGATCAGGATACCTAGCAGACCGCCTTCCCTTATATATACCCAGTGACATCTCAGATCATCAGAGGAGGCCTTGCTGGTTATTCCAAAATGAAAGAAGTGTCACCATGAAGAACCTCAATGGCGGGTCTTCTCTGTAGTGGTACCCACCCTCTGGAAAACCCTCCCTCATGCAGTTCGGGAGGCAGAAAATGTGGCATCTTTCAAACGCCTCCTAAAAACACACCTTCTCACCCAGGCTTTCCCTGGGCTGTAACTGCTGTTGGGTTTTATTTTGGTTTTACATGCTACTTTTAAACTTTAAACTTTTATATTATGTTTAATCATGTTGTATTTCATGGTTTTCATTGTTGTGAACTGCCCAGGGAGGCTCAGCTGTTGGGCAGTATATATTAAAGTTTAAAAAGATGAAATTGTTTATGGGAATTAATACAGGTTTTACAAAGATGATACGTACAAACAGGAAGGCGCGCCAATCAGTTGCACGCCTTTTCTATCCGTGTTCACAATGTCCAAAATCAGCACGTGTATGTCCCACATCACTGTTTCAGTGTGTGCACTAGGAAACACACATGTGAAGCAACTTTCACATGATTATCTTGCTAGCTTGGGAGCTGTTGCCCTATCAGTTCCTAATGATGCTGATAATAATAATATAAAGTTACGTTCACCCCAATTCTCTGAGTGATGAGATTTCAGGGATCCAGTGCTTACTCTTGGGTTTTGAATGAGGTCCCAGGAGGCTTGCAATATATGCATTTATTTATGAATATAGAGATTGAGCAAAGGTGGGAGTTCACCGCATTGACACCCCAATGGATACTGTTCCCCTGTCAGATTTCTCAGGGGACCATCAGGGCCATAGGATTCTTGCAGAGAGCAACTCACATCCTGTGTGTCTCTTCTAGTCCCACTCCAGAAACTGGAGGCTTGTTCCTGGATTTCCTGCTTGCACACAGACCTGACTCATCCCTTCCCCTTGTCTAGAGTGAGGGTGGGAGGGAATAAGGATGGGCCATCTCAGTCCATCACCTATGCCTTCCTGGGACATCTTGGATCCCAATGAGACACATCAACTGAATATTCTGAAGTCTATATAGTATAATACCTTTATTAGGCTCTCAAAGATCACCAAAAAATGTGCAAGCTTTTGAGCTCTCCATATCAGCAAAGGGCTGGATGTGCCTGTTCTCGTCTGCTAAGCAGGGTCAGCCCTGGTTAGTACTTGGATGGGAGACTGCCTGGGAATCAGGCTTCCTGCGCTGAGCAGGGGGTTGGACTCGATGGTCTTGTAGGCCCCTTCCAACCCTATGATTCTATGATATCTCTTCATCAGGCAAGTTGTTACCAAAAGCAAGTTGTTGGTGGTGGGGAATAGGAGGTGGGAGGGAAGGCTCATGGCCATACTTGCTAGGAATGATGGGAGTTGCAGTCCCACACATCTGGAGGACACCGCGTAGGGGAAGGCTGGTATATAAGATGGCAGCCCAAAGATATACTCATATCAGTGGCGGCTGGTGCTCATTAGCACTGGAGGGGCGAAGGGCAGGCCAGATACTCAACATTCTATCGAGATTGTTGGAGGAGGGCAGGGGAAGATCATGTGTGGCAATTGGCAGCTGTGTGCATTGCACTGGAGCAAATGTACCTTGTCATGTGGGGATTTCTCTGCCACAAGTGGGTGGGGGGGAGACGGAGGGTCACCGCCCCATTCTCCCCAAATATAGAGCCGCCTCTGATTCATATAAAATGAATGCACAAGGTGCCCCGATTAGTTAGATTTGTTTTCTCTTTACCTTTTTCAAGCCAACCGAAAGATCACACCGGACGACCATCAGAAGTTTGCCAAACTCGTCTCGAAGAAATGGAAGCAGGTGGGCCGGTCCCTGCAGGCAAATTGCCGGGCCCTCAAAGATCCCGTCATCGACAACTTGGCCCTCGAGTATGAACGGGAGGGCCTCTATGAGCAAGCGTACCAGCTGCTTCGCAGGTTTATCGACTCCGAGGGCAAGAGAGCTACCATACAGAGACTCGTCGCTGCCTTGGAGGAGAATGGCCTCATAAGCTTAGCTGAGGAACTGCTGGGGCTCCAGCAAAGTGACAACAAGTTGTAGGGGACAACCAAAGGAGTCCTCACCTGAGACTACTGGCTGCATGGACATGCCATCGAGCGCTCCCATGCACTTACACATCTCTTGGCTGCACCTTCGTAATTCCAGACCAGATCAACGATGTTTCCTCACCAGCGGCAGGCACCCAAGAAGAACCCATGGCAGAAGCGGACCGAAAGACTGTATCCTACTTCAGTGCTGAAATGTGGATGCTCTCAAGCATCCCTCATCTTCCAATAAGATCATGATGAAGATGGCCCAATCAGACTACAGCAGTTTCAGAATGCAACATAATCCCCCCCCGCCCCTCAAAATGGCGGGTATAAGAACAGGCTGATGTCAGAATTTGCAGGATAATCCAAGTAACTGAGTGGACAATAAAGTAAAGGTAGTCTTGCTTAATGAAGGCCTGTTCACACATACATTCTCTTCACTCGTTGTCTGCCGCATCAACTAATAATGTGGGTGGGAATGAGGCATCCTTGGATTAATCACCTAGATGACATTCATATTAGCCTTACGCAGGCATTACAAAATTGAACGCATTTTCAGTTTTGTGGGGACGCACACGCAGGACTCACCCCTCCACTCAGACTTCCCCATCTTGACCAGGAAGGTCTGAAGAGCCTGTGACCACATTTGGTTGAACAAATTTACAGTCACAAGAACGTAAGAGGAGCCATGCTGGATCAGACCAAGTGTCTACCTAGTTCAGCATTCTGCTCGCACAGCTCCCTGTGGGAGACCCACAAGTAGGACTTCAGTGCAGTGGCACCCTCCCAGTCATGTTCCCCAGCAACTGGTGTACGTAGGCATACTGCCTCTGATACTGGAAGTAGCATATAGCCATCAGGACTAGTAGCCACTGATAGCCTTCTCCTCCAGGAACTTGTCTAACCCCTTTTGAAAGCCATCTAAGTTGGTGGCCATCACTACATAGCGAATTCCATAGTTAACGCTGCACTGCGTGAAAAATTCCTTTTATCTGTCCTGAATCTCCCAGCAGTCAGCTTCATGGGATCACCCCATTGGTTCTAGTATTATGAGAGGGGGAGAAAAATCTCTAGCTCTCTACTTTCTCCTCATCATTGTATAATTTTGTACACCTCTGTCAGGTGTGTTCCCCTTCTCACCTTTTTTTTTTTTTAAGCTAAATAGCCCCAGATATTGTAACTTTTCCACATAGGGGAATTGCTCCAGCCCCTCGATCATTTCGGTCGCCTTTTTCTGTCCTCTGTGCCCTCACACATGTTCTCTCCACGTTTTCTGTTTTGTAATGGCTGCATAGGGCTATAATCCAGTGTCAACTAACTCAGCCTCAAACACAACGCTTTCCAGTGGAGCCAGTTCACACATTCAGTTGCGAGTCACTGAATGATCGGCATGTCCTAAACTGACTTGCAGCTGAATGGGTGAACTGGCTCCACTGGAAAAGGTCATGTTTGAGGTGCTGGGAAGAATTTTGTGGAGGATAATATTATATCTGCAATGGCTCATTCCTACCTGCAAGTCCTTACCTGATGCTGTGATATCAGAATTGAAAACGTATGTGTCTACCAGCCCTAGGTGGCATTCATATGAACAGACTGCATTGGCATTTTGCACCTCTCATGGGGATATTCAGGAGTGTCATACCTAATCTTCATTTACGTGCTGGTTACTTAAAGGAATATGTCACTCACATCTCCTTGCAGAAAGGAGATTTGTGATATTGTTTCTGCACTCCAGAGTGCTTCCATGCTAGGCGTTTATTCTGGAATTGCCATCCATCCATTCACTTTTTACGGGGCATTCATATGGTTCGGTCACCCACTCGTTGTCACCCTGTGATGCTTCTGTCTTTTCTGAGACCGCAGAAAATCCGAATTTTTCAGAAGAAAGAAAAGTACTGCTGTTGTAGGTGCTCTTAGTATGCTCTTAGGTGTGCTTCGATCTCTGTTTAAAGGGTGGTGTGTGATTTGGGCAGTGATGTATTGTTGAAGGTAAACCTATCACAGTTCAGCACATGTACGTATGGGCTGGATCTAGATTTAGCCATAATTAGGGGAGGTCCAGCGTGCAGAAACAAATCCATCCCTCTGGCTCTTTTTTCTCATTCTAGATGGTTGAAATGCATCTCCTAAGGATTAGGAGTTTCTAAGTTTCTGGAAGCAAGAACCTTTAAACTAAAATATGCTGGGGTTTTGGCCTTGTCCTTTTTGCATCTGCCCACCCCCCTGCCCCACCACTCAACACTAGTAGAAGGCTCCCTAGGGCTTCTTCAAAACTTAATTCAGCCCTCTGGCCAAAAGAGGTTCAACACCCTCAACGTAGAGCCATTGAGATCAGTGGGACTTGTGTTACTTGTGACTAATTTAACTCCCATTGAGTTCAGTGGCTCTCCTCAGAGTACAAGTGAATCCAGATTCAACCTTTGTAGTGGCAGCATTTGATCACTCTGAGTTTTTAAACTGATATTTAATCCATTTTTAATTAGCCCTAAACATTAGTGAAATGAGTGTTACAGTGCTATAACACTATACTGCGAGACCATAATTTTTACATGATTTCAACCCCCTTTTGCCCCCACCTTTAAAAAAAACAATTCACATTAGAGCATTATAGTGCTCTCAATCTGACCTTTAATTTGTTCTAGTTGTGTGTGTTTTTAAATGCTAGGACAAAACAACAACAACCCACTTTCTGGTCACTGCTAAAATGGCAATGAATGGAAAGAGTGTTTTAATCATGTTTAAAATCATTACTGTTATTTATCTGGAGTGTTAAAGTGCTATAATACTCATTTAAGTTGTATTTCACTAATGTTTTTATATTTTTAAAACATTAATTAAAAATATAGGCAGAGAACTGTTTTACACTAATTGATTGGTTTTTGTTTTAAAAAAGGGGGATAAAATGGCGTGCACTGCAAAGTGAATGTATGGTGAGCTTCAAATGGCAACTCAGGTGAACTGGACCTTCTCCTTCCCTGCCTCTAGCTTCTGTGTCACATCACTGGTATGGATGGAATGTGGTAGGACAAACATATAAGAAAAGTGCAATATCCCCTGTAGTGTGAAAAAAAGTTGCAATCCTCCTTGTAGCTTACAATGGGAGAGCAGTGATTTTCTAGTTCTAGCAGCTACGAGTGTCGGAGAAATCTGGAACAGAACCAAATGAGTTCGGATCTTCATGACTCCAACCTGAGGATTCCCCAGCAGACAGGCTTTTCTCCTGTTGGGTGTATTCCACGGACTTGCAGACTCGTTTCCTAACTTCCCCAAATTTTGTGCAAATTTCGTTGTAAAAAAAAATGTAGTTTTTTTTTTTTAAAAACGGCCAAAAATGCACATTTCCCCCATCGGCTAAAGCATGAAAAAGCGAATTTGGGGGGAATTCGTGCATTTCCGCATGTGCGAAATTGCACAAATTCGGTAACAAAAAAAATCTGATTCCGGAGCTGGGTGGAGGAGGGAATGAAAGGCTCCTGACAATCCAAGAAACCCAGACAGAATGGATTTTATGCAATCTGTACGTCCCCGCTAGCAGCCACCTGTCTGGGGGCAGCACCAGAGACCTTTACTGCAGTGTTTCCTCACGAGTATGGTTCCCTCTTAGATCACCCTTCGCCCTCAGCCCTAAGGCAGTGTCCCATTTTCTTTCCCTCAGAAAATGTGGCATGGCTGGGTAAGGAGCTGTCCAGGTTTCCTGATGACAGCTGTTTCCCTCAGAACCTGCAACAGTTTCTTAGGGGCTGGAAGGATGAACATTCGATCAGCTTTCCATCCTTCATGCCATACACAATATCCTACCCTTGTACTCAGGGTTCATTCATTCAGAATCCAGCCCCCATTTTACTATGCATAATCACTAATGCTGGGTTGGAACCAGACATAAGTCATGCTTCAAATAGGCCCGTTGAAATCAATGGGATTTGAGTTACTAATGACCGAGAAGTTTAGAATAGAATTTCTCAGGAGTGCTTAGAACTAGCCAAGATTCTGCCAGATTCTGCCAGATTCTGCCAGAACTGGTGAGGATGCAGCAGTTAGGAAAGGCCCTCTTTAAAAACAAAACGAAAACACTTTGCAAACTGCTGGATAAAGCCATTCGGTGATATGCGTTTGGGGAGTTTACATTGTACATGTTCTCTAAGGTGCCATATTGATGGAAATAGCAATATATTACTACATGATCTTTCCTTCTAATAGGCACTAATTTGTTAATACCATAATTTGCATCCTTTGATTGTTTTGCTTTATATGATAACACTTACCATAACATACTTACCGGCAGTCTTAGAACTGATTTGCGTCTCTTTTTTTCCTTTTTCAAGGTTCATTAGGCTGTCATTTTTAAACATGCGCCAGACAAGGCAAAAATCAAATAAACATGCTCAATGTTTAAAAGAAATGAATTCTGTGTGTACTGCAGATACCTCTCAGGAGTTTGTCAGAGGAGTTTTGTTTTGTGTTTTTAATAGTTTTAGCAGGATTCAAAGCTTAGAATGTTCTCAGTCTTGGGTTGGCCATGGGAAGAAGACATTAATCCAAGCTGTAACCAAGGTATTTGTTATAGCAAAACTGAGCTAAAGGATTTACTGGCATGGAGTTTTTAATTTTTAATGTTAGTCCACCTTGACCATAGTCAGAAAACCTCAGGTTGCCTGTCCTCTAGTTACAGCAAGTTACAGTATCCAATGGAGATTTACTATGCCCATAAGAATCCTTATGTGTGTCCACAGGCAGCCTTCTTGGATTGGTGGGTGGGAGGAGACATCTTCTCTGGCCTTGATCCCCCTTGAAGGATTCTGAGGTGGAGAAGGCATCATCCAGTGAGCCATCACCTGTTACCCTGGGATCTTCCATGCCAGAGGATGTGGTTTTACTGGACTCAGAGTGCCCCCCCCCTCCATGAAATCCTCACCATCCCAATGCTGGAGGAATGCTGCAGAATCAGGCAATGGCCCTTTAAGAGCCAGACAGCTCCTCAGAGAGGGTTGGCTTAACAGCAGGCCCAGGTCAGACAGCCTTCATAAAGCCTCAGAAGGCCTCTACATGTTGCTGAAACAACAGCTCTTCCTGAGTGAGTTCTGGCCAGCATAGATCTGTCCAGGGTCCTGAGAAGCCTGGCCCTCCTGCATGACCGAACTTGACCTTTCCTTTCCTTTCTAGTAAGTGCAACTGCTTCAGATTGGCTCCTGTGGAAAAGCTGAGCTGAGCTAAACAGGGCAGGAGGGGGTTGTCAAGCTGCAATTAGTGTCTTGACTGACATGTTTCAGGCATGTGGTGTACGTGTGAACCTTGCAAAGCTTTCCCTTTATGAACCTCAGAATAATGCTTCAACCTGCAGAATTGGTACATGTGCAGGAGAAAGATTTTGATGTGCTGTCTACATTTTTGGCCCTGGGAAGGCACTCTTATTTTCATTGTGGTTACATACAAGGGGTGGTGAACCTCTTTCAGCCTGAGGGATGAATTCCACAGATCACCAGTTTTCTGTGGGGCCCCGTTTAAGACTTGCAGCTCTTGCTGACAGAAGCTTGGCTTATGATACATCAGTTAGGCTGCAATCTTAAACGCACCTATTAGGGCTTTAAGTCCCTAAGACCTGAACAGGACTTATTTCTGAATAGACCTGTTTAGGATTACAGTCCCAAGCGAGCGGGGAATGTGTCGCCCTCCAGAAGTTATTGGATTCCAACTACCATCAGCCCCAGCCAGCATGGCCAATGGTGATGGATGATGGGAGTTGTAGTACAGCATTTTTGAAGCTGCCACAAACTGTGGTGATGACCACCAACCTGGCTGGCTTTAAAATGCCTGCATTTTAAAATGCCTGCAGGCATTTTCATGGCAGACTGTAGCGGGGTGGTTTGCCATTGCCTTCCCCAGTTGTGATTACCTTTCCCCCAGCAAGCTGGGTGCTCATTTTACCGACCTCGGAAGGATGGAGGGCTGAGTCGACCTGAGCCGGCTACCTGAGACCCAGCTTCCGCTGGGATCAAACTCAGGTAGTGGGGAGAGTTTCGGTTGCAATACTGCCACCTACCACTCTGTGCCACATGAGGCCCTTGGCTTTAAAAGGGGATTAGATAAATTACTGGAGAATAAGGCTGTCAGTGGGTAAGTGCAGGTTCAGAGACAGGCTGTCTCTGAACAACAGCAAGAGAGGGCTTTTGCCTTCGAGTCCTGTTTGTGGGTCTTGGACATCCCAAGACATCTGAGGTGAAGAGCAAGATGGCCCCCTTCCCGTTCTGTGTACAAAAGCTGACTGGGCTGACAGTTGAATCTGTTTTTAACATTGATGATGGGGCACCCTCCTCCACCACACCTGAAGGCAGCAAGCTAGGGGTAGAAGGGCATGGCAGGTGCTCTCTCCACCAACACCTTGCTGCTGCTGCCTCCCAGCATCAGTCGCCTGAGGTGACTGCCTCGCCCTGCCTAATGGTAGGGCCGGGCCTTTAGTGGTCTTCTCAGGAGCACCTGGCTGACCACTGCAAGAAACAGGTTTCTGGACCAGATGGGCTTTTGGTTTGATCCAGCATGGCTCTTATGAAACCACGTAGACCTGGGTCTGGTCAGTGCCAGTATGGGAGATCACCTGGAACCTCAAGTAATATATATGGCATGTATGCTGCCTTGAGTTCCATGGAAAGAAGGTGAGGTATAATGTAATAAATAATACTTTAAAAAATAATTGACTACCTAGCCCCAGCATAAAATGTTTAGTGCGAGCCAGTGTGGTGTAGTGGCGAGAGTGCTGGACTGGGAGCCGGGAGATCCGGGTTCTAGTCCCCACTCGGCCATGGAAGCTCACTGGGTGACTTTGGGCCAGTCACAGACTCTCAGCCCAGCCTACCTCACAGGGTTGTTGTTGTGAGGAGGAGGAGGACGACGACGACTATGGAGGAAGAGTATGTATGCCGCCTTGGGTTCCTTAAGGAGGAAGAAAGGTGGGATATAAATGAGATAGATAGATAGATAGATAGATAGATAGATAGATAGATAGATAGATAGATAGAGCAGGGGTGGCGAACCTCTTTCAGCCTGAGGGACAAATGCCATTTTGGAGAAGCTCTGGGGGCATTTCAGTGTAGGCTGAAGGCAAAAGAGGCAGGGCCAAAAACTGGCCTATTTTCGCTTACAGCTCTTACTGCCACAATTACTAAGCCTTAGGAGAGACATTTCAGCCACTTAGAATGGGGGGGGGGATTGCACAAAAGCCAGTAAACCACTAAGCAACTGGTGGTTAGGGGAAAGGAGTCAGGGCTAGGGGAAAGGGGCAGAGCCATCTCAGGAATGCCGGAGGCGCAAATTGGGATCTGAGGTTCTGCACCTCTGGTTTAGTGAGACAGACACTTCAGCGAAACTATAATTATACGTCCATGTCATTTAAAATAAATGGATATATTATTAATATAATATATTAATACAAAATATATGGATATATATTTTCAAAATATGGATATATATTTTCAAAAAGTGGCAAATGTGTCTGTGAACAACAGACTAACCACCATTCCCTAAAGCTATGCTAATCTGTTAAAAGGAAATCATTTTATTGGAGCTAAATTGTAGCGCGCTCGCCATTTCCTCTTTTACAAGGCGCTAACTTTATTGCTTTTTTTTTGGAACCAAACATGGCATGGTGATCTGTCCAGATTCCACTAGGCCACCTAGTGTTGCATGTATGCGCATATCCTGACCGTCACATGTGCGTGCTTGCGCAGCCAGCTCCTTTTTAAAAAAAGGAGCTGCTGCTCCTGGCAAGCATCTGCTTCGGGAATGCTCCACGGCTCTCCCAGCTCTCTTGGACTGAAACATCTGCTCGGGTCATGTGACGAGGACTTGGAGGAGAGCTCAGCTCCTTGGCTTAACACAGGGTAGAGGAGTTCTTTTACCAGCACACACAAAAAGGCAGATTTTGGAGAGAAGACACGCAGGGGGTGGGTGGGGAGAAGAAGGACTAAGCTATGTTCGTATGTGGTCCTCTGCACGGAAGGGTCGCTCGCTCCTTATGAAAATTAACTCAAAGGAAGGCGAGCCGGCATTGCTCGACTCAGCTTGGATTTCCTGGGCTATATGTTCAAGGGCTGCAGAATGCCAGAACTAACTGGCTCCAGATGTGCCTACTTGGCAATCTTTCGTCTAAACGTTACCGAAGGGATGCAGTGCTGACACGATTGCATTGGATGTAAGTACCAAGCCGTTCTCCTTGATCGCGAACTGTGCTATATATGGATGCAGTTGCAAGAAGGAGGCTGCCTTGACGCCAGCTTTACCCTATGCCAGCATTCCCCAACCTGGCACCCTCCAGATGTGTTGGACTACATCCCCGGCTGGGGGGTGTAATCCAGTACATCTGGAGGGCACCAGGTTGGGGAAGTCTCCCCTAAGTGCTATTTTTCTGCACGCTTTCGGCTCGCCTCACTGCCACTAACAAGCAGCCGACCCACTTGCGAACACGCTAATGCTTGCCTTCTCCCTGCCTCTCTTTGCACCGCTTGCTCACCCCCTTGAGGAGTTGTCCTTTCCCTGTGGCAAGGATCAGCTGGCCTTCCAGCAGGGCAAAGGAACGGCAGTGTATTTGTGGAGCGCTTCCAAATCATGAGAAGGCCAGCATGCACAACACTCACACACCCTAAAAATAAACACATGCCCCAAACCCAAACATGCAGAACCTAGGTTCTGCCTAAAACCTAGGCAGATTGGACCTAGGGAGGGTGCAATCTAGATTGGGCTGAGATCCCGACATATTCGGTGTAATTTCAGCCCATGAGATAAGAACATAAGCAGAGCCCTGCTGGATCAGAGCTTCCATTGGAGACTCATGTGCGCGACATGTTGCACATCTTCTGATTAACATATACAAGAGGAGAGTGGTGAAAAAGTGCAGATTTGGGTTTTGTGTGTGAAAAAGTGCAGATTTGGGTTTTGTGTGTGAAACAGCATCTCTGGCATCATCCCTCACACCACCACCTTCTCTCTCGGGAAGAGAAAAGCCATAGCTCAGCAGTAGAGCATATGTTTTGTATGCAAAATTCAGTCTGGCATCTCCAGGTAGGATGGGGCAAAATTCTTCTCTGATACCTTGGAGAGGTGCTTCCAACCAGTGTAGATGACACTGAGCTAAGATGGGGCTTGGCTTGGCTTGGCATGGCTTGGCATAGGTCAGCTTCCTCCAGCTTCCTTTGGGGTCCTTCCACACAATTCCTCCTACCCACTTCCTGGTTCTTCCTATTCACACTACCCGCGCACATCATTCATATACATGTCCACACAGTGTAAAAGTTGACTAAGGACTGAGCACACACAGTCCCCCAAAACCCGTGGAGCAGATGGGAGTGGTTAGACCATTGGACTAAGACCAGGGAGTCTTGGGTTCAGATCCCTGCTCAGCTTTGGCGTTTGCTGTGTGGCTTTGGGCCTGTCACGATCTCTCAGCCTAATCTAATTCACAGGGACATCCTGAACATAAAATGGAGCAGGGTGGGGTGGGGGAAGAAAACCATGCAGGCCATTTTGAGCACCTTGGAGGAAGGGCAAAATAAAAAAACACATAAAAACAATATAAATTGCAAACATACAGGTGAGAACTTCTGAATGGTTGGGATGTTTGCAGGTATTCCATAAGGCCGCTGCATTTGAGCCAATGCCTTGGGAAGGTTCATTTCCATCAAGTGAAGTCAGAGCTCTCACAGCCAACAGCTATGTGGATTCCAAAAGACTGCAGTCTACATTTCAGTTCTCCCCCCGCCCCCCTCAAATTTATCTGATGATCGGGATGGTAAATTAGCACTGCATGTGCAAATTCACACAGAAAATGGCCTGGAAAGTGAACTATCCAAAGCCGGTTTTGATTTAGCAAGTGGATATATAGAGCTTTAATAGACCCAACGTTTTTTAGACCCATGCAGCATTTAAACTCCCACAGTCACTCTAGGTCAGAGCTCTCTGATGTATTCTCTCCCCCTGCCCCACCCCCCCACCCCACATGAGTTGTGCCCCTTGCTGACGGCACCTTGTCGAGCTGTAATGTTCCATAGAACGATGAGTCACTGCTGCATTTGGCAGCACTCATTTATTTTATTATTTATTTACAACAGTTACATACCACTCCACGTCTAGACAGATTCTGGAGCAACAAACATTAAAAGATACAACGATAAGATAAAAGAATAAAACTCCATGTTAAAAATCATGTAAAAAACAAACAGAACAGAATTCCAATAAAAACTGTGGCTGGTCAGTCAAGGAAGGCTTCCTGAAATAGATATGTTTTTAGGAGGCACTGGAAGCACCACAGTGTTGGCACCTGCCTGACCTCCAGGGGCAGGGAATTCCACAGAAAGGGGGCCACCGCACTGAAGGCTTTTCCTGGGTGGACTCCAGTTGGGTCATGGGTCCATGCGGAACCACCAGGAGCATGCCCTCCGATGACCTCAGTGATTGGGCAGGTTGAAAAGGGAGAAGGTGCTCTCTCAGGTAGCCTGGTCCCGAGCTGTTTAATTTGTGCCAGTGCTCAGCCCTTGAACCTATGTTCACTTCTTGTGCTTGGCTCTGGAGCATGTTCAAAAATCAATAAGGCTATCCCTCTGAGTGTGTGCAGAGTGCTCACTGAATAAGCCCACACACTAACTTTGGGATTTCTGACCTCAGATAGGGAAAGGAATCCCTGAGGTGGGGTGTGGGGTGTGGGTTTATCTCAACTTTTTTTCTGGCAGGGTTCTTGTGCCCTCTACATCTGCCTGTCATGCAGGATTTAAACAGGCAAGCTTCCCCCACCACCCAGCCTGCTGGGGCTGTGATAATATGGAGGTGTTGCACTGGTTAATCCCTGCCATACAGCCGCTAACAGCTCCTGCGGCCGTGCCAGGAAAAGGTGGAAAGAGAAACAGGATATTCACACTCCTATATACAGCCAGGTACTTCTCCAATGTGGCTTATTTTTAGTTCTGGCTTGGCAGTCAGAAAAGGGCAGGGAGATGCTAGAAGATGGCGTTCTTTTCTTCTTTCTTTTGCATTACCAAGAGAGCTTTTCTATGAGAACTTCTACGAGAACTTTGCCCTGGGGCCTGCTCTCGCAAGGGCACATCCTGTGCATGCGTATTTCACAGAACCTGGTGTCCACTCAAGAGGCACATCAGAAGGAATTTGCTGCTCCATCAAGCCAAACTAGCAGAGAGAAAGGGAAAAAAGTGTGCTTGAGGCTTAAGGCCTGGAGCTTTCGACGCGAATCTCAAAGCGGAAGGAGGCAAAAGGCCCAACCCAAGTGCACGAAGCAGGCATCCATGGGGACTCACCCCAGAACCTCTCTTAAACCATGGAATTCACAGTCACCGTTGTTTTCTGATCTCCCTTCGCCCCCCTTCCCACATCTGGGCAGGTCCCCAAGCTACACTTCTGCGCTGAGCCAGATATGCAGAGTCATGGCAGAGCCGGACATCTGGCTCCAGAGAAGACTGTTTGTTCGTCTGCTTCGTTTAATTCTCTTCTGCTTTTTTTTGCTTTTCGTGCTGCACGCAGGAGAACCGAAACGGTCGCCTTGCATCTTTGTCTTTGCAAAGGCCTGTTTTGCTGTGTGAGGGGAATTGTGTTAACTGGGGGATGCACGTGAAGACAAGTCACAGGCGGAGGCAAGAACGACGCTTGATCCTCTGCTTGGCTTGCCTTTAATCTCTGGAGTTCTCTTTTGGGTTTGTCATGGAGCCACATCCACAATCTTGCTCCAGTTTTATATCATTTGTTATAATCTCTCAGCCAGGCTGTGGAATCAGAGCCAATTGGTAGGAGACAACAATTGTTGTGGCCCACTATTTTATTTTATTTATACCCCACCCTTCCGACTCATTCCCAGGGCGACTTATATAGCCCAAGCACAATGAACAATTTAACAGAAAGCACATGAACTACAACGTATCAAAGGCACATAAGATAACTCAATGGGAAAACAGCAGATCAAACTGAAGTACAAGATTTAAAACATTTAAAGGCTCAGGAAAATAAAAAGGTATTTGCCTGTTACCAACATGACATTAAGGCAGATGCCAGGCAAGCCTCTCTGGGAAAAGTGTTCTGTAACTGGGACACCATCACCAAAAAAGCCCTTTTACCGGTAACTGTCTGCCACATCTTGGATACCAGAGGCACTCAAGAGAAGAGCCTCTGATGAAGATCTTAGGGTCTGGGCTGGCACATGTGGAAATTGGCAATCTTTTCAATACCCTGGTCCCAAACCATGAAGGTCTTTAGGAGTCAAAACTAGCACTTTGAACGGAGCCCAGAAACAGACCATGAGCCAGTGCAGTTGATGAAGCGTAATATGAGCATAATGCCTGGTCCTAGTTACCAATCTAACCGCTCGATTCTGCACCCACTGTAGTTTCCAAACAATCTTCAAGAGCAGTCCCATGGAGAGAGCAATGCAGTAGTCTAACTTCAAGGTTACCAGAACAAAGATAGCTGAGGCCAGGCCATCTCTGTTCTTAATCTTAATGCTGACTGCTATGCATGGAAATATGCCCAGGATCTATTATCAGGAAGGAAGATGCACCAGTGTGCATATGTTGCATGCACAGAGGCCATTGCATAGATTAAGAACTCTTTACATGCGATCCTAAGCCATGGGAAGCCCTACAGGGCTATGTGCCTTCTGCAACATCTCCCATTCATGTTGAAACCATCCTGGAGGGAGGGAGAAAGGATGTCAGACTAGCACTGGAAAGACCCATGTTCAAGTCTTCACTTGGCCATAAACCCAGCTTGCTGGTGGCCATAAAGCCACCAACTCTCAGACTAAGCAGCTCTTAGGGGTGTTGTGAGATAAAATGGGGTGGGGTGGGGTGCGGTGGAGAGAACCATGAGCATCACCTTGAACTTGGATATAAATGTAGGTGGCAGCTGGACCACAAACAGAGTGGTTGTGTGAACACACTTGCAGCAACAACAACAAAACCTAAAAGAACTAACATGGGAGGAAAGGTGTGAAGGAGAGCATTACAAGAAGAAATGAAGATTACAGAACAAACCTTTCCATATTTACTCAGAAGTCCCACTGCGACCATTGGGGCTTCTTCTCAGGAAAGTGTGCACAGAATTGCAGCCTTAATGTATCTATAATTTTACATAGAATTTGCTATTTCTACTGAACGTTGCCAACTATACATTCCTAGTTTGGCTTTTCCCCCTTTACTTTTGATCTGTTGCATGATACTTCGTAGGCCTTCTTCCCTGCCACAAAAGAGCATCTGGGCTCTGACCCAAGCATTGGTGGTTCCAGGATTCCGTTGGCTTTCCCACCATCTCCGAGATATTGGCAGGCTAAGCCTGTAAATCTTGGAAAATGTGGATTTCCATCTTGCGCAAAGTTTATATTCTGAGGCCCGCGCCTCTAAAACTAAACAACGAAAAGGGGCCAGAAGTACTCTCCAGGGACATCACATTAGCTTCTAATGCATGGATGGGAATGATGGGAATTGCAGTCCAAGGACAATTGCAGTCAATCAAGGTGAAATGCAGTCAATTAATTCAAGGTCAATTGCAGTCCAAGGTCAATTGCAGTCCAAGGACATAAATACTGTCCAAGGATGTCACATTATCCTCTAATGCATGTCTGGGAACAAGGGGAATTGCAGACCAACACATCACACTGGGGAAGGCAGATCCGGCCACTTGCATCTGAAATAAAATCAGATCAAATCTTCATGAAAGAAAGTCAGCCTTTAGTTGGAGGTAGCGCTCAACACTGCTGAGGCCAGGAGTCACTTTCACAAGGTTGTGTCAAGTCCGAGAAAACTAGTCTCATGCTTTGCATTGTTTGGATGTTTTTCTCTGGGTGGAAAGAATCTTTCTGACTGGATACGCAGAGTTCTTACATCTCACTGAAAGGTAGCCAGTATTCGCAACTCGCCCCTGTGTCAGATAGACACCTCATGTCATATCAATATGATCCCGTCATGGTGATGCTATCTCCCTCTTGCGCATTTATACGTAGTGCACACAGTGACATGTGTTGCAATATTGTGGGTGATATGGAATAAAAAATGGGAAGGAACGCTAGAAAAGCAGTATATGGAATGCGTACTGTGCCCCAACAGTAATCAGTGCTCTTCAATACCGATAAAAAGGACTAGTGTCGATCTAAACCTAGCCTCCCCAATCTGTCTTGTTTCATCCCAAGCTTAGAATGCAGTTTATGCTAGTTAAATAATAACTACAAAAAACAGGCTCCTAGTATCTATACCAGGCCTGGCCAGTCCGAAGGCTTCTTGTTGCCTGCCACTCATGAAGGTCAATGGCACAACATGGTGATTTCTGGGATTAAGGCTTGTCAAGCTAACCACTTTTATGCCTCCTTTATTCCTTCATACCTAACACTCCCAAAATACTTGGTAGATCTGCCAAATGTTAAAATGAGAGTAGCCTTTGGGAGAGTAACCCCCAACTGGGGGTTGGTCTTGTAGGCCCCTTCCAACTCTACTATACTATTCTAAGATTCTTTACTTGGGCAAGATTAAATGTTCTCCCATTGGCAGATTGGGTGGGTGGGCATAAAGGGGTTCCTAAGAAGGACAGATCTGTGGCTGCAGTTCTGTATCAACTGAAGGTATTATTCATGTCCTTCTAGAATGCTCCATCTATAATGATCTCAGAGCCAAACAGACTCATCCGCTGATAAAATTGTTGAAGGGAAGGTCATCTTTTATCAAGGTTTGCTTTCTATTGTCTAATGCTGACAAATATGTATCCTTCAGCACATCTAAATTTCTTGACAACATTTCACAGATGCACGTTGCAAAGTTTGAAGACTGTGAAGGAAATCATTCAATTTTTGAGGGTCTATTAGTACAGCTTTAAATTGTATAATGATACCCCACCCCGTAACTCTGTATAATGGCAAATTGCTCAGATACAACAAACTCTTTTGGTTTCTGGCCCTAAAAACCTGTTTATTCCATCCCACCTACTGCTACTACAGGCACCACATACATGCACACAAGACTCAACTATAGCAGAGACATACAGGCAGTAATAGCACAGAGGAAGCTGCCTTCTGCTGAGTGAGAAAACTGGCCCTTCCGCTATTGGTCCTTCACCAGAACAGTTTGAAGGTGAACGGCCAGATTACCCTTCACAGGCTGGATGGTGTTGGGGGCGTGGCCTTGCCCAATGACCTCATCCCCCCCTTTAAGGATTTGTCTATGCTGAGAGAGGCACAGACTTCTATGCCTTTCTCAGCATGGAGAAAGGGACTTGGTCAGTGATGGCTCTTCCCAGCAGTGGTCGAGTCCCTAGCTTCATGGGGCACCGTGCAAGATGACTTGGCCACCAGGAAGAGCAGCTGAGTTCCCCGCCACCTGCATTTCCAGTGTTATCTCCAATCTGAGATCAGAGATAACCAGTGAAGACTGGTGGCTCCGATGTCAGTGGGGATAAGCGCAGAGCACCTTGGATAGCTCCTTTAGAGTTCTGACTAGTTCTGATTGAAACCTGGAGCGGATTCACCACCCATCTGACTTCAGAGCCACCAGACTCCACTGGAGATAACACTGGAAATTCCCTCCCCAGAGGGGCAGGATTCCTCAAAAGCTCCACAGGCTGGACTGGGGAGCCCAGCGGGCTGGATTAGACCCATGGGCTGGGGGTTCTGCACTCCAGGTCTGCACTGACTGGCAGTGGCTGTCCAGGTTTCAGGTGGGACCCTTTCCCTACCTGGAGATCCCAGAGAGTGAACCTGGGACCTTTTGGACATAGAAAGCACCACTGAGCGTCGGCCCAACACATCTGATAAGAAGCTGCCATATGTGGAGCAAGACCATTGTTCCATCTAACTCAGCATTGTCTGCACTGACTGGCAGTAGTTCTTTAACATCTCAGGAAGAAGTTTCCACAGCACTTGCTACCTGGCCCTTTTCACTGGAAATGCCAGGGATGGAACCTGAAACCTTCTGCGTACAAAGCAGGGGCTCTTGCACTGAGCAACAGCCCAAGAGATCTGTTATAAACATCAGAAGCTGCCTTATACTGAGTCAGATCCTTGGATCTGTCTAGCCCAGTATTGACTCTGACTGGCAGCGGCTTTCCAGGGTTTCAGGGAGGTGTTTTCCCAGCTCTACCAGGGGATGCTGGGGATGCAACCTGGGACCTTCTGCATGCAACACAGGTGCTCTACCACTGAGCTATTGTCATTCCCCAATGGAGGAAGTACTGCTCCAAAGGGGCCAGCCCCAAAATCTGTGCCAGGGAAACCAGTCTACACCATAACATTAAAACCTGAGCCTAAAGGAAGGACTAATAATCAACAATTGTTCAACTGTGTTCAACATTCTCCCATTCAGAGTTTCTGTGGCACAGAGTTAACTCACCTTGTAGCCAAAGCGAGAGAAGCTCTTGGGTGATGGAGAAGATGCTGTGTGCGCGTGTGCGTGCGTGTGCGTGCGTGTGCGCATGCAGCCTGCCCTGCACCCCTACACTGGCTTGCTGTTGCTTGTTATGGTGGTGGAGGTCATTCTCCCGCAACCACTGTTGAAGTGAGATTCAACTGTCATTCTGGTCGACTTCTGTGTGTGGACTGGTGGAGGGTGTCCTTTTATCCTTCACCTCAAGCAGCAAAATGTCTTCGACTGGCCCTGTAAACTAAGGATTGGATCCAGATTTACACTGGATCAACTCTGCTGATGGAAGTGGACTTCCCCGCCCCCCCTTCCCATGGCAGCCCCTCCAGCCCCCTGAAAATTCAACACAGAAAGTCAGGAGACCCTGCAGAATGGGGTGAGCTGGGGGGAAGGGGGGATCCCCCAAAATCAGGCAGATGCAACCCAGGCAATGCATCTAGAACAACATCCTGCTTTGCACAGTGGCCAAACAGATGCTAGAGGGTGAAGATAAGTTGCATATACTTCTTTGTTGTCTCCATCCATGTTACAGCTATTGTGGAGTATGTGGGTATGTAGTGAAAATGGAGGAACTGTGTGGCTAAAAACTGAACAAAAGTGTGAATGAAGAAAAAAAAGGCAGTAACTTTCAGCACAAGTCACAGCTGTTAACATCTACATAGCCTTTAAAATGTATTTAATGGAGAGCCATTTATAGACTGTGCAAGTGGTGCTACAAACTCTACCCTGACCTACCATTTCTTTGTTTGCAGATGGAAACAGCCAGGAGACAATTCCCCTAATACAAGATTGGATGTTTCCTAGAAATTTGCAGAAACAATGAGAGTTCAACTCAAGGGCGATGCCATCTGCACACTCTTCCTGGGGGTAGCTCTTTTTACCATGCTCTATTCCCAGCTGGGCCACATGTCCCACAGAGAAGAAAAGGTGGAAGGCCGGAAGAAGCCATCGGCAGCCACTCGTGGGCTCTTCCATGTTCCCGTTGTCCTCCAGAAACAGTTGAATGCCCGGGCGGTGGCCACAGAGCCCAGAATGATTCCTGCTGTGAGACATGTCGAGGAGGCAAGTCCGGAGGAGCCGCTCTCCACTCCTCCTCCCTTGATGTCTTCCACTTTTGACTTCAGACATTACCTTAGAAACAAAGACAACAGGAAGTTTGACCTTCTCATTAATCAGCCAAAGAAGTGCAAGAGAACCCCTGGGGGGCCCTTCTTGCTCATCGCCATCAAATCGCTGGTGGAAGACTTTGACCGTAGAGAGATAGTACGGAAAACTTGGGGAAGAGAAGGAGCAGTCAATGGGGCGCAGGTGCAAAGAGTTTTCCTCCTGGGAATCCCAAAGAACAAGACAGCATTGCCCATGTGGGAGGCCCTTGTTCGTCAGGAAAGCCAGATGTATCGGGACATCCTGTTGTGGGACTTCCTTGATACTTTCTTCAACCTGACCTTGAAAGAGATACATTTCCTAAGCTGGGCTGACAAATTTTGTTCCAGTACCAAGTTCATATTCAAAGGTGATGCCGATGTTTTCGTCAACGTGGAAAACATCATCAACTTCCTTGATAGTCGCGACCCCTCAGAGGACCTCTTTGTTGGGGATATCATCTACAATGCGCATCCAATCCGAACCCGCAAGAGCAAATACTACATCCCTGAGACGATGTACGGGCTAGGCACGTATCCGACCTACGCTGGAGGTGGTGGATTCTTATTATCCAGCAGTACCCTGAAGAAACTCTCCCAGGCCTGCGCTCAGGTGGAACTCTTCCCTATTGATGATGTTTTCCTAGGCATGTGCTTGCAAAGGATCAACCTGAAGCCTGTTTTGCACGAAGGGTTCAAGACTTTTGGAATAACCAAGCCCTCTGCCGCGCCAAACTTGCAGACTTTCGATCCCTGTTTTTACAAAGACCTCATGGTAGTCCACAGCCTGAAGGTAGCTGAAATCTGGCTAATGTGGAACTTGCTGCACAGTTCACGGCTTCTGTGCACCCAAAAGAAGCAAGTGAAGAAGGCCTTTCAGTGGAAAATGATCACAAAAGGGGCCACGAAAGGTTACGAAGCCTACGACACACGTGCAGCTGTTCAGCGATGACTCGAGTCACGTGGGCATGGGAAGCACGCGGATCGAACACTACAGATAGAGCTTACACACCACCCAGCGTCAACTAAGACACAATAGTTTTCAAGCAGGAATATGAAGTGATGGGCAGGCTTGTCTGAACTAGCGCTATGGACTGCAGTTCTGCGTAGACAATATATGGGCTAGGACCCAATGTAGCTGGTCTGTTCACAGCAGGAGAGTTGCCCTCATGGCAGGGCTGGCCCCAGGACATCTTGCTGCCAAGGCAAAGGCCAAAATAGCTCCCGCCACCCTACCCCACCCCACCCCACCCCCATGTTCCACATACGGAATCTGACTGGGCTAGCAGGTGAATCTTCCTCCAACACTGGAGATGAGACAACATCCCCCACTTGAGGGCTGATTAGGGAGTGCAGGGCAGATTAACTTGGAGAAGGGGGGGCTGCTGCCATCTCTATCATCTGCCGCCTGAGACAGCTGTCTCCCTCTGTCTAATGGTAGGGCCAGCCGTGCCTCACAGAACGAGTCTTTCCATGAGTGCAGTTCTTCTGTGAATGGAAGGGCTTCTTTTTTCTGTGAATGGAGCAACGACGGAACCCACCCAGAGTCAGGAGAGGGAATCATGGTGGAGAAGGAGAATTGGGATGCACTGACACAGGGTTGTTATTGTTTTTTTACAGGAAGGGCTCAGGCATGTGTTAGAACTGAAGCAAATTGGGGGGGGATATCCTCAAGCAAATTTACCTCGCTGAGCTTTGTTTCCAAAGTTTTCAATTAAAACAACAAATATTTCAACATTCTCTGTCACATTTGATGCAGGGAACTTAGAACACACACACACACACACACAGAGGTGTAAAAGCATTGAACTTAGCACACTGATACAACACCACTGCCTTAAAATTTACCATCAGGGAGTGAGGATTTGAGTTTTCGAAACACTGCATTTCAAACACAGAATCTGAAAAAGGTTTTAAAATGCAAAAGTAAGTGTGTGTGTGTGTGTGTGTGTGTGTGTGTTTAAAGTCAAACTCTGATTTTTGTCATCTCACGATATTTTCAGTTCATTCTAACATTATTTTCTGCTCTGGGACACACAGTGCTGCCATCCGCTGTTCTCAGCTGCAGGTCTGCACTGCAGGCAGGGATGGTTCCGGGGGCAGAATTACTGTCCCATTGCACATCGAGTGGATGTCTGCAAGGACTGTTTATTCTGCTTTGATTTTCAATGACTGTCAAAGCATGACCTGCAATTACCTTCCCATGCAGACAATGTCCCAAGGATGGGTCACCAAGTGATAGATGAACACAAGAGGCTTAATTCTTCCCCAAGCTTCACTCCCATTATTGGATAATTGTCTAAGGCAGCCTTCCCCAACCTGGGCCCTCCAGAGGTGTTGGACTACAAGTCTCAGCTGGATGGGGGATGCTGGGTGTTATAGTCTAACACATCTGGAGGACACCAGGTTGGGTGAGGCTGGCCTAAGGAGATTAACAAGTAATGAATCCTGGTAACTGATAATGGCTTCACACAACCACATTATGAAGTGATAACTGCAACAATACCACAAGCAATGTGTACAAACATACCTATAAGGCTAATTTAAACACATGCTACTCCCATCCTAGGAAAGCTATGGCAAACCTAGACAGCATAGTAAGAAGCAGAGACATCACCTTGCCGACAAAGGTCCACCTAATCAAAGCTATGGTTTTCCCAGTAGTAATGTATGGCTGTGAGAGCTGGACTATAAGGAAGGCTGAGCGCCGAAGAATTGATGCTTTTGAACTGTGGTGCTGGAGAAGACTCTTACGAGTCCCCTGGACTGCAAGGAGGTCAAATCAGTCCATCCTAAAGGAAATCAACCCTGAGTGCTCATTGGAAGGACAGATAATGAAGCTGAAGCTCCAATATTTTGGCCACCTAATGCGAAGAGAAAACTCCCTGGAAAAGACCCTGATGCTGGGAAAGACTGAAGGCAAAAGGAGAAGGGGACGGCAGAGGATGAGATGGCTAGATAGCATCACGGATGCAATGAATATGAACTTGAGCACGCTCCGGGAAAGAGCGCAGGACAGGAAGGCTTGGCGTGCTATGGTCCATGGGGTCACGAAGAGTCGGACACGACTGAACGACTGAACAACAACAACAACAACAACAACTCCCATCCTAGCAGGAGAAATGATGGCAGGCAATATTTTGCACTCATGTATGGCCCCATGCGATATTTTGCACTCATGGGTTGACTTTGGGAAGTTATCCTGGCAGGCACATATACGTGGAAGTTCCTCTTCATTATAATAGTACTTACGATTTTGCTTGCTAGCTTTAAAATATTTACAGGCCACCCTTCATGACCAAATCACAGGGTGGTGTGCAAAGTTCATTAAAACAACGATTAAAAGTAAAAAAAAATACAAAGCCACAATAAAAACAAAACCTCTGTTTAACTAGGTATTAAAATTGGCAAATGTCTGGGCAAACAGATGAGTTTTTAGTGGCCACTGAAATGCCATCAAAGTTGGTTGGGTTTATACAGGACTTTTGAGCTTTGAAAGACCTTCACTTTCACTAGTGCTGGCCCATCTTTAACATGACGTCACCCAAGTATGAGGATCATTCCATAGGGTGTTCATTACAGGATATATGTAACACCCCACCCCCTATGCCTTGGAATGGTTTTGGCTGTGGTCTACCAAGCCCCGGAGCAGGCTGGCATCAGAGGCAGGCAGATATATATTGACGTGACTTCAGCGCTGGCCTCAAGGGCAGGCATGGTTGTGGACTTGCCAAGGGCCCACGCCCCAGAAGGGGCCCACTGACAAGAGCCCCCTGGAGTTGCTCCTCTTATTCCCCACTGGAACCTGCTTGTTCACCTGCCTCTTTCTGGCCCAGACAACGGTGGTGGAGAGAAGGAAGAGCAGAAGATGCCGCAACCTACTTCCTCCCTGGCACTCTGCTTGTCAAGGAAGCACATGGAAGCAAGGAACAGAAAGAGGAGGATGCGAGAGCAGCTGGAGACAATGGCGGCGAGAAGGCAGATGGGCTGAAGGAGGAGACCACTGACGGTGTCTCACCCAGGGCCCTCCGAAATGTGGAGCTGGCCCTGTACCATAGTCAGGTCTGTGGCTCGTCCGCCTCCTGTCCGGGAACTCTGTGAACCTTGCCGTGCCTGAGTCGGCTGCGGCATCAGCGCTGCAGGTTGGCCCTCAACAGTCCTTAAACCTATTTTACAAAGTATGTCCGTATTATTATCTCCATATTGCAGGAAGAAGACGGATGATGGTGGAAGGGCCAACCCAGATGTGGTGTTCAAGCAGGGGTGGGCAATATGACCCCGCAGGGGGGCTTTCCGTTGCTGCCCCCCAGTCCCCTGCTGCCAGCCCGTCACCATATTCCCAGCGATCCCGCTGGGACACAAGGCGCATGGAGAGTGCGTGCCTTGCTTCCCTGCAGAATTGCCCCTCGGGAGGGCGGAAGGGGGGCGTGTGGTCACGGCGGATTCCACAGCCCATGCAGCTCTGCAGCCCACCAGTGCTTCCCCGCCCTGCACGAACGGCACCGTTGCATTTAACACGCACACTTAAAAATGCAGATAGCAGCACAAATGGGGAATTTCCTCTCAACGCAGATAAGGGGTCTGGGGGCACTCTGTCACTTCAGGCCCCAGTGGCATGAAGTACATTTTATCAGCTTCAGCTGAAATACCACCTATGACCCCACTTGGACAGAAATAACCTGGCTAGTTGTCCATGCACTGGAAACCTCTCGCCTGGATTACTGCAACGTGTTCTATGTGGGGCTACATCTGAAAACGGTCCGGGAACTTCAGTTCATGCAGTGAGGGTGCTTACTGGGACTGGCCGTTTTGAACAATATGACTCCAGTGCTGCGTCAATGGCATTGGTTGCCAGTCAGTTTCCAGGTCCGAGTCGTAATGTCAGTGCTGACCTTTAAAGCACTAAACAGCTTAGGACCAGTCTATCTGAAGGAGCGCCTTCTCCTATATGTTCCTGCCCGATTGCGAAGATTGTCTTCAGAGGTTTTTCTCTGGGTGCTGCTGCTGCCAACAATGGTGCAACGGATGACCATTGGGGAAAGGGCCTTCTCTGTGGTAGCCCCCCATCACAGTGGAATGTTCTTCCCAGGGAGATCCACTGGGCGTCTTCATTTAGATGCCAGGCTAAGACCTTCCTCTTCTAGCATTTAATCTTTAATTTGTTGCTCCGATTATTAATGTTACTGCTGGGTCCTTAACATTTTTTAAGATTTAATATTGTGATACTTTTATTGTTGTATTTTTTGTTTGGTTATTTTGTTAATTTAATTGGTTTGGTTTTATGATTGTAAATGGCCCCAAGGGCATTTGCCAGTTGGGTGGTATGCAAATCTAACTAACAAACATATATTAAAAACACCATGTATAAAGCATAACAGTATATTCAACAAGAAATCAGAATATGGAATACCGCTACATGTCTGTTTTGACAAATAGCTTATCAAATTGATATGTTTCATTCTAATTTCTTGGGGATTTTTTTGTTGTTGTCTTGGAATCCAGATGGGATTCCATAGTCTGGTTTCTTTTTGAATGTATTGTTACATGTTTTCTATATGCATGGTGTTTTATATGTCATGTGTATCTTGGGACAGATGTCTGAGATACAGTAAAAGCATTTTGTATGTAATTGAGATCTTGAGTTGTAGGGGAATATGTATTTAGGAGACCCACAGAACTGTTTCATTTCTATCTCTGGACTCCTAAGCCAGCCTGCTTCACTGAAGTTGCGGTGGAGGAGACGTCCCATGGCTAGTGTTGACGTCAGATTCAACTGCCGGCCCAGCTGGCTTCCATACAGTGAAGGGGGTGGAGTGATCTTTGACCCAGGCAACAGAACATCTTGGCTGGGGCCTGACAGTACATTTGCAGGCCTCTGGATTTGTGGCCACTCTCTAGCACTTTAATGCTCAAGGTTTCAGCCAATGGGATCTAAGCAGTCATCTGCTTCAAAGGATTGCCCAAACCAAAGGATTGCTTCAAAAGATTGCCCAAACCAATCCTTTGCCCAAAGGATTGCCCAAAGGATTGCCCTAATTCAGTCTGCTGGCACATTTATCAGCATCCCCTTGCTTCCACTTCGGAGCTCTTGCTTACAGCCCAAAGTGTGGAAAGCAGGACTGGGGGAATGGCAGTGCAGCACCATGGTCCTTACCCCCAAAATATACCTCCCTGCATGTGGGCTGTTGCCCCTGTGCTCACCCTGCCAATGCTTGCATTTCTTGCATGGCTAGGTGGGGTGAGGGTGGGATAATGGTTTGCACATCATCATGTTTTGTGGGTCTCACGTGTGCTCGAATGAGCCTGTTTTCAAAAACTCCATGCAAAACTCATCTCTAGCAACAACAACGTTCTTTCCTATCCTTCCTAACCCTCCTGGTCGCCAAACATCTTTTTCTAATATTCTGCTTGCTCAATTTGAGAGGACAATAGGATGCACTCATAATACAGGAACTTCCAAAGGAGAGGAGGCCAGATATCAACGGATCACAAGTGTCTCGAGCTGACAATGTACCGAAAGAGGAGCAACAGAACTTGCGGAGCATGGAAAGGCCCAGAGGTGCCACTGGCATCCGCCAATTCAGCTTGGCTCATTGAACGAGACAGGGCTGGCTTCTTCCCTACAAGATCAACAGGAGAGAGGTTCCCCAAACCACGATAAAATGTTTGTACTTTATTAAGCTCAGCCATGAGGTGCTTTGCCTCATGGAAGCCTTCATGCTTTCAGTTTTCCTTGGTGAAAGGGGCAAAAGCTTTTCTGAATCATGCTGGCTGTGACCCATCATCTAAAACAGGGATGGGAACCTGTAGTCCTCCAGATGTCGTTGGGACTACAAAGCCCATCATCCCCTGTGCATTGGCCATGATGTCTGGGGCTGATGGGAGTTAAGAGTCCAACAAATTCTGGAGGGCCACATATTGGGTTGCCCAGAAGTTGTTGCATATTGGGGGCATATTCCCCACCCAATATGCAGGTTTATTTAATACATTAATTGATTAATAACATTTCTATACTGCCGAATAGCCAAAGCTCTCTGGGCAGTTCAGAACGGGATAAATTGGCCAGTTCATAAATTGACTAAAACTCTTGATTGAAATTTCTTTAATTGGTTTTACATTGATTCTAAAGTCTTGAGGGCTGTTAGTACTGATAGGCAGCTCTGATGTCCTCTATTTTCCACCTCCAAGTCCATTCCATGTGATTTTGTTTTACAAAATTAAATCTGTATGGAATTTTTTGTGTATTTTTAATACCCGTTTTTCTGTGCATTTTTCAAATTGTACACTTTTGTATGTATCCACCCACTGACTAAAGCGTGTTTGTGCACATTTTCGAGACGGTCCAGGTGGTATTGTCTTCAGTTTGTAGATGCTTCTTCTTTTTTCTTACCTGAAAAAAATGCATTAAGGAAGAAAAGATGGAATGGCTGCAATTTAGAAAAGACTTGTGTTTAATTTGAAATCTATGGCAGGTGTCTGAAAGTGTAGGGTGTATGGCAGCTTGTCCTTTACGCCAAACTGATAAGAAGTTATGGTTAATGGGTTATGGCCTTATCAGGAACCAATAATCCACTGGGCAAAAATAAGACATCTGCTTTTCTGAATATTAATTTTGGGTGCTTTCAGACAGAGGATTCCTAGCACTAACTGTCAAAGGACCGTGTGCAGCTATTCCATCTTTTCTTCCTTGATGCATTTTTTCTGGTAAGAAAAAAGATAGAAGCATCTACAAATTGAAGACAAATTGAAGACCATCAACCCCCGGTAAAATCCCGTGAACGATGCAGTGCGATTGTACAATAAAAGCCTCTCCTGGGAGCAGTCTTCGATTGTGCTCTGGAACAAAGTTACAGGTGCTAGAGAGAGCCAAGATATAACCTTTCTGCCTGCCAGACCGAGTTGCATTGTATTTAGATTCCAGATGCTTTGATGGCATAGTCCAAATTCCAGGCTATTATTTCCAGGGGAAGAGGGTAGGAGCTGCAGATAGATGCAGGAGCTAGTCGACAGTAAAGACATCAATGCTCAGAAGCAGCCCATTCAATGATGAACAAGATCTTCTTATACCGGCAGCTGATAACTCAGTCCACTTTTGTTCAGTTTTACAATATAACCCAAATGCTTCTGACTGTCTCAAAAACCTCCAGCCTTTAAACTTAGAATTGTACATCAACCAAAACAAAGCATTGTTCCAGCCCTCAGGCGTACAATTTAAAAGACTAGAGACACACAAGGGAAGGGGAGAGGAGGAAAAAGGCCAGTGTGAAAGATCACATGTTGTGCAATCCCATGCATGTCTACTCAGAAGTGAGCTGTATTATCTATCTACAATGTTTGCATACCGCTCCACATCTAAACAGATTCCGAAGCAATGAACAACAGGAGATAAAATGAACAAAAGATAAAAAGAAGAAACATAGTATTAAAATTATACTTTAAAAAACAGAGGCTGCTTAACCAAGGAAGGCTTTATTTATGTAGCCTATCACGGCTAGATTTCCAAAGTCAGCCGTGCTAGGCTACATAAATCATTACGTAGCCTATCATGGGTGACTTTGGGGGGGGGGGGGAAGTGCATACGCAAATGGCGGCACCCATGGGCGCCGCCATTTGCGTTCCTTATTTGGTCCCGGGTAGTCTACGTAAAGATTTACGTAGACTACGGCGAAAATAAGGGCAACGCAAATAGCGTAAATCGTAAATCGTAAAACGTAAATCTTTACGTAGACTACCCGTGCCCAAATAAGGAACGCAAATGGCGGTGCCCATGGGTGCCGCCATTTGCGTACGTGCTTCCCCCCCCCCCCAAAGTCACCCATGATAGGCTACGTAATGATTTATGTAGCCTAGCACGGCTGACTTTGGAAATCTAGCCATGATAGGCTACATAAATCGTTACATAGCCTATCACGTGGTGTTTTTTTTTACTTTATTTTGTAATGGCGGTGGTGGCAGCCAGTCGGAAGACCGGCCGCCGCCCCCACCCCTACCGAACCGCCGCCGGGACCCGCCGCCGAGAGGGACATTCGAGGGAGGTAAGTCCCATCCTGGGGGGGGGGGGGTGGCAGAGAATTTCACCGCCAATTTTGGGGGGCCGAATGCATTGGCATTCGGCCTCCCCGAGATTCGTGGAGAAATTCTCTGCCATCCCTATGTAAACCTACGGTGGCAGGGTGAAAAGGTGCGTTTTCAAGCAGCCATTTGGGGCACAATGCTATGCAGGTTTAGACATGCATAGGACTAAATCCTTAGATGCTGTTGAGGCCACGTCGATCTTCACTTGTTACTGGTCCTCTAACAATGTCCTTCCCCTTCATGGATCACTGCCTTGTTGTGGCGAAGGGGCTTGCGTAACTCAGTGAAGCCATAAGCTATGCCGTGCAGGGCCACCCAAGACAGACAGGTCATGGCAGAGAGTTCTGACAAAATGTGGTCCACTGGAGAAGGAAATGGCAACCCACTCCAGTATTCTTGCCAAGAAAACCCCATGGAACGTATCACAAGGCTAAAAGAGATGACGCCGGAAGATGAGCCCCTCAGGTCGGAAGGTGTCCAATATGCTACTGGGGAAGAGCAGAGGGTATTTCCAAGTAGCGCCAGAAAGAGTGAAGCGGCTGGGCCAAACCCGAAAGGACACTCAGCTGTGGATGTGTCTGGTGGTGAAAAGAAAATCCAATGCTGTAAAGAACAATATTGTTTAGGAACCTGGAATGTCAGATCAATGAATCAAGGTAAGCTGGAGGTGGTCAAACATGAGATGGCAAGATTGAACATCGACATCTTGGGAATCAGCGAACTAAAATGGACAGGCATGGGTGAATTTAATTCAGGTGACCATCATATCTACTATTGTGGGCAAGAATCCCTTAGAAGAAATGGAGTAGCACTCATAGTCAACAAAAGGGTGGGAAAAGCAGTACTGGGGTACAATCTTAAAAATGATAGAATGATCTCAGTACGAATCCAAGGCAAACCATTCAACATCACAGTAATTCAAGTCTATGCCCCAACCACTGAGGCTGAAGAAGCTGAGGTTGATCGGTTCTATGAAGACCTACAACACCTTCTAGAACTAACACCAAAAAAAGATGTCCTCTTCATCATAGGGGATTGGAATGCTAAAGTAGGAAGTCAAGAAATCACCGGGATAACAGGCAGGCATGGCCTTGGTGTACAAAATGAAGCAGGACAAAAGCTAATAGAGTTTTGCCAAGAGAACATGCTGATCATAGCAAACACTCTTTTCCAACAGCACAAGAGGCGACTCTACACATGGACGTCACCAGATGGTCAATATCGAAATCAGATTGATTATGTCCTTTGCAGCCAAAGATGGAGAAGCTCCATACAGTCAGTAAAAACAAGACCTGGAGCTGACTGTGGCTCAGATCATGAGCTGCTTCTTGCAAAATTTCGGCTTAAATTGAAGAACGTCGGGAAAACCACTAAATCGTTCAGGTATGACCTAAATCATATCCCTGATGAATATACAGTGGAGGTGAGGAATAGATTTCAGGGATTAGACCTGATAGGCAGAGTGCCTGAAGAACTATGGACGGAGGTCCGTAACATTGTTCAGGAGGCAGCAACGAAATCCATCCCAAAGAAAAAGAAATGCAAGAAAGCAAAGTGGCTGTCTGATGAGGCTTTACAAGTAGCTGAGGAAAGAAGGGAAGCGAAAAGCAAGGGAGAAAGGGGAAGATATACCCAACTGAATGCAGAGTTCCAGAGAATAGCAAGGAGAGACAAGAAGGCCTTCTTAAATGAACAATGCAAAGAAATCGAGGAAAACAACAGAATGGGAAAGACTAGAGATCTCTTCAAGAAAATTGGAGATCTCAAGGGAACGTTTTGTGCAAAGACGGGCATGATAAAGGACAAAGAAGGCAGGGACCTCACAGAAGCAGATGAGATTAAGAAGAGGTGGCAAGAATACACAGAAGAACTATACAGGAAAGATCTGAATGTCCCTGATAGCCATGATAGTGCGGTCACTGAACTTGAGCCGGACATCCTAGAGAGTGAAGTCAAGTGGGCCTTAGGAAGCATTAGTAACAACAAAGCTAGCGGAGATGACAGTATTCCAGCCGAGCTATTTAAAATCCTAAAAGATGATGCTGTTAAAGTGCTGCATTCAATATGCCAACAAATCTGGAACACTCAACAGTGGTCACAAGACTGGAAAAGGTCAGTTTACATTCCAATTCCAAAGAAGGGCAACGCCAAAGAGTGTTCAAACTACCGCACAATTGCGCTCATTTCACATGCCAGCAAGGTTATGCTCAAAATCCTACAAGCTAGGCTTCAGCAGTATGTGAACCGAGAACTACTGAAGTACAAGCTGGGTTTCGAAGAGGCAGAGGAACTAGAGATCAAATCGCCAACATTCGCTGCATCATGGAGAAAGCAAGAGAATTCCAGAAAAACGTCTATTTCTGCTTCATTGACTACGCTAAAGCCTTTGATTGTGTGGATCACAACAAACTGTGGCAAATTCTTAAAGTGATGGGAGTACCAGACCACCTTACCTGTCTCCTGAGAAACCTGTACGAGGGTCAAGAAGCAACAGTAAGAACCAGACATGGAACAACCGATTGGTTCAAAATTGGGAAAGGAGTACGACAAGGCTGCATATTGTCACCCTGCTTATTTAACTTATATGCAGAGTACATCATGAGAAATGCCGGGTTGGATGAATCAGAGGTCGGAATTAAGATTGCTGGGAGAATTATCAACAACCTCCGATATGCAGACGATACCACCCTAATGGCAGAAAGCGAAGAGGATCTAAAGAGCCTCTTGTTGAGGGTGAAAGAGGAGAGTGCAAAAGCTGGTTTGAAACTCAACATGAAAAAAACTAAGATCATGGCATCTGGCCCCATCACTTCCTGGCATATAGAAGGGGAAGAAATGGAAGCAGTGACAGATTTTACTTTCTTGGGCTCCAAGATCACCGCAGACGGTGACTGTAGCCATGAAATTAAAAGACGCTTGCTCCTTGGGAGGAAAGCTATGGCCAACCTAGACAGCATAGTAAGAAGCAGAGACATCACCTTGCCGACAAAGGTCCGTCTAATCAAAGCTATGGTTTTCCCAGTAGTAATGTATGGCTGTGAGAGCTGGACTATAAGGAAGGCTGAGCGCCGAAGAATTGATGCTTTCGAACTGTGGTGCTGGAGAAGACTCTTACGAGTCCCCTGGACTGCAAGGAGGTCAAATCAGTCCATCCTAAAGGAAATCAACCCTGAGTGCTCATTGGAAGGACAGATAATGAAGCTGAAGCTCCAATATTTTGGCCACCTAATGCGAAGAGAAAACTCCCTGGAAAAGACCCTGATGCTGGGAAAGACTGAAGGCAAAAGGAGAAGGGGACGGCAGAGGATGAGATGGCTAGATAGCATCACGGATGCAATGAATATGAACTTGAGCACGCTCCGGGAGAGAGCGCAGGACAGGAAGGCCTGGCGTGCTATGGTCCATGGGGTCACGAAGAGTCGGACACGACTGAACAACAACAAAACAATGTCCTTCCACTGGCCTCTGCAGATACAGAGTAACTAATTATATAGAGCAGGGGTGGAGAACATGTGGCCCTCCAGATGTTTTGGCCTATGATCCCCTATGACTCCCATGATCCCTCACCACTAGCTATGCTGGCCTGACCAGATGGGAGTTGTAGGCCAAAACGTCTGGAGGGCCACAAGTTGCCCAACCCCAGTATAGAGCATCCTCTCCTAACTTGGTGCCCTCCAGATGCGTTGGACTCCAACTCCCATAATCCCCAGCCAGCACAACAAAATGCTCACTTGTAGTTACATTTGCGTACTGTTCTTATTTTAATATATGCACCTGAACTTATTTTTATTTTCTGTCTTTCTTATCAACATTAATATACCGCTCCATATCTAAACAGATTCCGGAGTAGTGAAACGAGAGTCTGGAGCAGTGAATTTATACTCTCACTCAAATAGACTGTCTCTTGAAAATTAAATTAATTAATTATCTGCCCTTAATCCTAATACACCGTGACTCTACTTTACCTGGATCTGGTTCACTACTTCAGATGGATGGACAGTGTGACCAGAAAGCCCAACCCACCTCCCTTAAATAAAGAGCACACTGACCATCACATTAGCTCCAAGCACCCCTCCTTTGGTGTCAACCAGTACCTTCACCCACCTGTCTATAAACATGTATGTGGCAACCACTCCCTTGGTCATCCAAGGGCTAAGGCAGAAAGGGACAATAACGTTGGCCTCTGACAATGCAAATCTCCTCATTCAGTATAGCAAAGAGCATCTTTTCCCCCCAGATACTAAACAGCAAACTCATTCTCCAAGTGTGGATCATTATATAGCCAATATAGCATAATTGATGCACAAGGGGAGGAGGGTATCAGCAGGCTTGGGGGACACACCAAGGTCTGCAGAAGTACAAAAAAACTTGGGGAAAGCCTAGAAGGGGGGCTCCCCCCCCCAAGCCCAATAACTGAGCATGCTCGGTGCCACCAGAACACTGTTGTGGGGGCAGGGGTGGGAGAGACTATGGAAACCCAGGGGTGGGGGGAAGGAGAATGGAATAGAGTATCGTACAAGAGGGCAAGGCTGGCACCTTGAAAGAGCACACCGCATTCAACAATTTGTTGCCCACCCTGGTTCTATTTTCCATTTGTATTTTAAAATAAATCCTAATGCATTCATTGCCAAAAGCATTTAACAAAAGGAAACACCACAAAAAAACATCTTTCAAGTTCATATTTGAAAGTGATGAATCCTTAAACTTGATTCTATGAATACTGAACCAACAGCAAGCAGTTGATTTTAGCAGGGAGGGATGGAGTGGGTAGGGTGGGGAAGAAAGGCTCGAATCAGGAGTTGGTAATCTGATCACGTAACTTGATTATTTCACTGCATAGAGAAATCTGTTTCAAATTAGAGGGAACGTGGATCCTGGCAGATTATTGAGCTATGCTGTTGGTAAGAGCACTGCTGATGGGGGTGGAATACATACGACAGCGAGGGAACAGGAAAGGCTTTTGACTTACCCACAGGGCCAATCCAGCCGAACTGGGAGGGGGGGGGACTCATACATGCATAAGTGTTACCTCCAAGGGCATTCCTCCTCTCTGCTTTTCAGATCACATGTGACTATTTTTCATGAACTTCTGTATTTCTGTCCAGCTCCCTGGCATGTTGACAGTGTCCGCACAACAGATTAGCTCACACTCAGTGGTTGAGTGTGGGTTGCTGTTGAACCGTGCGTGAGCGTATAGTCAGAACCTGGGATGTGTTGTGTGAACAGCCCCATCGAGTGATTACTATTAAAGCAAGTGCTCTTAAACTCACAGCTTTATGTGTGTGTGGTGGTGGTGGTGTTTTAATCTGGAGCATGTCCACGAGCAGGCTTGCACACCAAGCTGAGAAGCTTGCAAGAGGCTCCATCCCAATCTTTTATCCTCCTCCCCTCTACTGAAAAGGCACCCCTGAGTATCTAGCCCTTTTGCCAGCCAAGCAATTGTTAGGAAATTAAAAGATTGTACCGGATTTCCTGAACAACTGACTTTTGTCCACGAAGAGATACAGTAGCAGAGCTGATCAATCTTGAGTACTGATCCATCTGCTAACGCAGGTCAGTTTAGCGTTTATGGATCCTTATGCAGTTGTCATGTGCGTTGTATTGTCGCTTAATATATGGAGGCCATCCTGCGAAACGCAGGGCTACGTGGGATGTAAAGTTTAACAACCACAACAATTGTGAGTCTGCAGGTGGTGTCTTATCTTTTACTCTATGCAGCACTTATTAGGCACAAAATACATCATAAAGAAACAACCCTGGGAGGGCATGTGCCTACTCGCCCTGTATGTGAGGACACTGAACCGAGCCCCTCCTGCTGTTTGAACTAGGCCATTGAAGCCATCCCTCTTGGCTAGGTTGCTGCTATTCATATAAAAAGATCATCTCCTGCCTGAAGGAACTTATGATCTAAAGCTCGACAGAGGAAACAAAGGAAGTGGAGGCAGGAGTGTAAACAGGGAAGGAACTCATGGTTGTTTCTGTTACACGTTCTTAGGCTTTGTTACAGCACGGCAGCCTTTCCCAACCTGGTGCCCTCCATGGGATGAGAGGAGTTGTAGTCCAACGAATCTAGAGGGCACCAGGCTGGGGAAGACTGCAGCAGGGCATGGGAACTAGAAGGCTGACCCAATGCTTTGTTTCAAGCCAATTCTCTGCACATTATGAAACCAAGCAGGAAATGCTACCAAGCAAACACACCAGATTTCTTTTGATGGGCACCGCAGTGGCCTTTCAATGCCATTAAAGGTGGCCTAGAAGGATTTTAAATAAAAATAAATTAGATAGATGCTGCTGTGGACAAAACCCCAAGAACAGGAACAACTGGGGAGACTATGGCTTAACAATTAGGTGCAAATCAAGGATGGGGCGGGAACAAAAAGGCATTTGCATTGGGGGATGTAGCCCAAGTAAATAATTCGGTGATGGAAATTCCAGGGGCAGGGGTGCCTATGTGTGAGGAAGTGCACCCCCTGGTGGTAGAAAAATGCAGGGTCTGCAGACCAGCATCCAGCAAGGGCGCAGTTCCGTTTTTGGAAGGGTGTACTAACTAGTAAGGCTAATAATGGAAGAACGATTATTTTGTGGCTGCAACAGAACTTAAAATGTATATAAAAGTATGTATAGAATCTGTGATAAATAATGTAAAACAGCCAGTGTGTGTTGACGTTTTTGTTGTTAGATAATTGTCATCTTGTATTTCTTAAATAAAATACTTTAAAAAGGTGAAAAAGCCAACCTTTATAGGCTAGGGTAATTTTAGAAATGTGATGTTTTTAATGTTGAATTTTATTGTATAAACTGTTTTTATTGCTGTACATCGCCCAGAGTGGCTGGGTGACCGGCCAGATGGGCGATTAATAAATTTAATTAAAAAAAGAAAGAAACACCTTTATAAACCAAGACCACCTTTCAATGAACGTCCGTAATAGTAATGTTCAAAATAAAGTACAATCATATGCCTTTTTCCCCACGCTGTAAACATTGGCTGTGTTTTTATTTTGTGTTTGGGTTCTTTCCTCTTGGTTTTAGTATGTGGCAAATGTGGCCGTTTAAAATTTTCATCAACTGGGAGTTTTTTGTTAGAATGTGGCCAGTTCCACTTGGCTTGAAGGGTCACTAGTTGGGCAGGCCTGCTATACTTCCCCCTCTCCTTGACCATACCCTACAAATAGTATGGTTTTCCTAGAGATTGTCCCGTGACAGTGTCATTTGGGGATCTAAACGTAGGATCCATTGCATCCTCTCCAGCATCAGTGGGTTTTGGAAGCTGCTCACTGTGGTGTAGTAATTAAAGGTGTGATCCTATGCATGCTTAGAGAGAGAGGAAGCCCTACAACTCCCAGCATGCCCCAGCCAGCCACACCCTAAGAGTGTCAGACTAGGAATGGGGAGACCCAAGTTCAAATGCCCACTCAGCCCTGAAGTTCACTGGGTGACTTCAGGCCAGTTGTGGTCTCTCAGCTTAACTTCCCTCACAGGGTTGTTCTGAGGATAAGGGGGGGGGGGTAATCATCTACTCCCCCAACCCTGCACCCTCCAGTTGTATTGGGGTACAAATCTGGAGGGTGCCGTGTTGGGGAAGGCTGGTGTACACTGACATAAGCTCCTTAGAGGAAAGACAGGATATAAAATATAATAAAAGGCCAACTGGAGGAAACAAGTCAAAGACTCACCATTAATTGCAAAATACACACACCCAGCAACTGCATTTTACAACACAGTAACTGAGTCTCATTTTATTTGTCCTTCCAATGTACATGCTAATTAGGTATTTCATATAATTTACAGGAAGGTTATGAAAAGCAGAATTCAAATTAGAAAGAAAAAGAGAACCGGGGAATTTTCTCAGCACGCAATGATCCTGGGAAAAACAGCACATTATGAAGAAAAAGGGGTAACATCTAGGAATAAAGGTAAACCATAAAACATTTTCCCCTCATAAACATCCAATAAATTTTCAGTGGGGCTTCCTTTATTTCTTCTTAAGTAAAACAGGATAGAATGTCACAGTATATGGGAAGACTAAATGGCAAAAAGGAGATCACACATACCCACATATACACACAACACATCCACACCACTCATCACATTTATCCCTGCTACTGGTCCAAGATTCAAAATCTTTAGTTACCATTCTAAAATGACCTATCTCTCATTCATTGGTAAACTATACAAGATTGCACTGTACATGGAGTTAAAATTACGAAAAAGGTTTTGTATTTACAAATCTGTACACACATTTGCAAAACTCACAAAAAAAATCATCTATAATATATATCGCAAGTCGCTACACCAAAATATTAAAAATGGGGAAAAATTATACATTTCTCTCTTTCCCCCCCTCTCCATTGTTTTAAAAAGGGTTAATATTTCAAAGATGACTGAGACAGAAAGACAATCTACTTTCCCCACAGTAAGACTGGTAAGAGAGCTGCACACCGCAGTTATCTCCTGCTTGGGATAATGACCGGTAAGCAGCATCTCTTTAATCTGAAGCAGCTGAAATCATGTCTGCTGGGGGCAGAGGGGCAGGGTGTGCAGTGTAATTATATATGTACAGAAATGTTGAGACTAGATTAAGGATCTCTTTGGCTAACAATTTGGCATTAAATTAAAAAAAAGAGATGAGTGGGGGAAGAGGCAATTTCTCCCCCACTCCAATGTGCTACATATATAACAATCCAGACCGCAAACTGCCAGGACCATGTTCCACAGAAGTCTCCTGGAAAACCTCTCTTGCATTAAGGCTGTGCAACTTCCGTCTCATTTCAATGCGACTTAGGTGGAAGTGGTTCCCAGTGGCTGTGCCCCAGTTCTCCAACTACCCTCTACAGGACAGGGAAGAGGAAGTAAGAAATTCTAATCTGATGCATTTCATACAGTTGCAAGACAAGACAACTGCATTCGCTCTTACAGGGTTGAATACTTTCCCCTGTTTTAAGTATAAAGAAAAATGGTATAAAAACCCTTAAGAAAAACATAATTCGTAGGAAGAATCTACTGGACTTTTTTTTTTCCTTCTGGAAACGGTATATATAAAAAAACCACCAAGTTAGTTAACCAGGCATGGCAGAAAATAAGTTGTTTCAGCATGTCAAGTAGATATTAGTGCAGACAAGGGGAGAGATTCTTCCCCACTGTATAAATAAGCGTTATGAGTGGCAAACACTTAAATAAACCATTGCACCCCCACTCACACCCAGTACACAGATGCTCCTCGGTGAAGATTAAAATGTCTTATCAAGTAATTAAAGTGTATGTAGTGCAAAAATGTTACAACCAAGTCTTATGCACATGCTGCTTTTGCGCTTGTTTCAACGTTAAGACAAACATGTGGCGCCTGAAATCATGGACATGTATATACATACTTCTCAAATTTGGTACGATGTCCTAAGCCACAGAAATACCCATGTAGTTTATTTTATATATACAGCTATATATAAGTTCTCTGTGTGTATACACACACCCACACCCACACTGTTGTCTTTAAAAAAACATGACCACCATTAGCAATACAGTTAACATAAACACAGACTGGAAAATATATATATATATATCTCCAATACCTACTTCCAGATGAGCCAAGGCTCGGAAAGTTTGTGCTTCTAAGTCGTGCAGTCATTTGTGTGCTCTCTCTCTTCTTGAGCTCATCCTTCTTCCAGCTCAGGAAAGAGACCAGTCTGTGTATACCCACCCTGTAAACGTGGAGGGCAACCGAGAAGAGGAAAACCAACGGTGGCAGGCACCTAACTGCTCACCTCCACTAGTTCCACACCCTGTGATGAACAGTCAAGAGCATTTTTCATCCTGCCCCAATGCTCAGGTGGCAAGAGACAGGTTTTTGAACACACACACTCACAAGAATTCCATCATACCGTGCTTTCCCATATTACAAGTGGCAGCAAATCAAGGCACGCTGTACTAAATTTGTAGCATTTCGTTCGGCTGATATTGCTCACTGGGGAAGATCCGATGTTTTCAACTGGCTGCTTGGTCTTGCTGGGCCATACAGAGTAACAGACGCTATGTGATTATTCTGCATCACCTGGACAAAGAGGCAGAAAGAATACAGACATTAAACTCTTCCTAAAAGGTGCCCAGAAACATTAGCAGTGAGAACACCAGTGTTACCCAATGATGTGATCTGCCTGACCTGGACTCAAATTTCAGACCAGCTGTGGATTTGCCGGGTGACTTCATAAACCAACTCTATTTTTAATCATCAACATGTTTTCTACCTTTTCTTTGGATTATTTAGACCATAAATGTTTAGTAGAGCCCTGCTGGATCAGACCAAGGGTCCATCTAGTCCAGCACTGTGTTCACACGGTGGCCAACCAGCTGCTGACCAGGAACCCACACGCGGGGCATGAGCACAACAGCACTCTCCCACCCATGTTCCCCAGCAATTGGTGTAACATCCAAGAACGAGATTTGTAAACAATGCACATTGTGCGATTACATTGTGGTGAATTTGCTGAACTGGTCCAACACACAATGGACTGACTGGTTGTCACACCTTTTCACTGCTGGGAGTTGTAGAACTTTTTTCTGTCTAAACATGCATAGGATTTGTCACCCCTTTTCACTTTTCTTCAACTTTTAGCATAAAGGGGATGTGGAATAATAAAACAAAGTACTTCAACAGGACATAACCCACTGCTCCCTGACTTCTTCTAGCTAAATGTATTTGTTTTCCTAACCTCAAAGATCATCCGCTGCAGTCCAAAACAAAATGTTGATCCAAAAGGGTTTGTGTTGTTTGGAGAGGACGACCTGACGAAAAGAAAGCAAGACTAAAATACCAAATATTACCAGTAAGACTGATGTTCAGTACTTTTGCATTACATTTTTGAACTAACATCAGCATGAACAACAGAACTTTTCTTTTTAGGGGTTCCAACTAAATCTTTCACCATGGAGGCATAATGCTTAACCAGAGTTTGTTTTCTTTGGCCATGGTTAAATATTATGAGTTTGCAGCAAACCAGGATGTGAAACTACAGTGAAGCATCGCATCAGCCCTTCCTAACCTGGTGCCCTCCAAATGTCTTGGGACTACAACTCTAATCATCCACCAGCCAGAATGGCAATTGGCTGGGGATGATGTAGTCCAACACATCTGAAGGGCACCAGGTTGGGAAAGGCTGGCATTACATATTCAGTGAGCAAAGAATGGTGAAGAATGATTTCCTGCTTCTCCCACTTGCAAAGTGTTAAGCACGGCTGACTGGTGTCTTCCTATGCACTTTCTCCAAGAAGTATTAATTATCTTGGGAACCACAGTTTCTGGTTCTACAATTCCATAATCTCCAAGGCACAATTAATAAAAAGCAGAATTTGGCAATGACAAATGCCCCCTTTTTGCAGTATGAATGTACTTTAAGTACTGATTATATTCAAAGCCAATAGTACAGGGATGACATAACTTCTGCTGGTGAGTGTTATTAGGCTTCTCTTCCTAGTTGCTACCTGAAACCCAATCAATTCCTATCCAAGTGACAAAACAGGCAGAATCTTTACCTGTGAAGTACTACCGGCTTCTCTACTGGATGTCCAAGAAGGTCCTGAATATTGTCCCACTGGAAGCATATGAAAATGTCTTAGTGAATGAAGCACCCTCTGTGTTTTCGTATACACACATACATGTGTGTGTGTGTGTGTGTGTGTGTGTGTGTTGTAAAGTTGGGCCTGTGCATTTTGCTCCTAAAATTCAGGGGCCAACTTGCAGTTTGCAACAGCAGTAAAACCGTAACAGCAGTGACAACAGAAAGGGCCATCTCAGCAGTGGCCTCTTGATTGTGACATTCCCTCCCCAGAGAGGCTCACCCAGTGCCTACCTCAGTATCTTTCTAGTGCCAGGCAAAGAACTTTTAATCCTCTCAGACTTCCAAAACCTGACATTTTAACCCTGTAGCATTCTTTGTTTTATTGTGGCTGGTTTAGTCTCTTGTTCTTTAGCTTCTCTCTCCTATATGATGCTTGTTTTAGTGTTGCTTTTTTGAATTGTATTTGTGTGGATTTTGCCATTTTAAATTGTTGCAATATATTTGTATTTTGCCCAGAGAATGACAGTCTGCTAAAGAAATAGTTGATTTGGGTTTGGGATCAAGGTATGTAGAAGGGCCTCCTTCTCCCACATGAACCTGCCTGCTTGCCTGTTCACTTAAGCTCTGACAAAGGCCCTATTTTGCGTCCTATCACCACTGGAGGCGTGGTTGCTGTGTATGCAGGACAGGGCCTTCTCCCTGTCCCACCCCAACAGTAGAGTTCCCAACCTCAGGAGGCGCATTTGGCTTCTTCTCTGTTGATGTTTGAGTGTCTTGTCCCACCAGGCTGATGGCTTGCAGGAGAGCTGAAATGTCTCCCCCTTTCTCTGCACGTGATACTGGCTTGATGTTTGCTGCTGCTGCTATGTATGTATGTTTTAATTTACATTTCACTTTTTAAAATTTGGTTTGTTAGCTGCCTGATGATGGGTGGAGTTCCCACTTTGTGAGTAGGAAGACAGGATTTAAACATTTTAATAGCATAAAAATACATACATAAGGATCAAACTGGCAAGAACAGAGCGCTGATAAGAACTGGGCACCTGTATAACATGAAGTCAACTTTTATCTAGGTAAAATGCTATTTCCCCTACCAAACAGAAGCAATTAAATTTAAAGTGACTTTGCATTATTAGGGCGTCACTAACAAATGCCTTATTCCTTTGATTCAGAAATAGGCAACTCGATAAGTCATTCATTAGTTGCTTGAGTATGTCTAGTCAACAATTTACCTACATGAGAAAATGACCAGTAGACAGGGAGACAGGTTTACTTAATGGCTGCGATTGTGGTGGGGCCTGCAAAACTCTGACGAATATGTCACAGTTCAGAAATAACCAGCTCTTCCTCCCCCTTTTCTTCTCTTGTTTAAGAAAACAATTTTCTGGTCTGAATCCCACTCCCTGAGCCCAAATGCCTCCTGAAAGAGTCCATCTAAGCAAAATATTAACCCCTTTTATTAATCTGGTACAAATAGAGCGCAACTTTCTTGCAGGCTAAGGAGTGTTCTAGCAAGCACGACTTGGATTGTGATTTACCTTGCTATAGGTTGTGCAGGTTTCTGTCTGTGAATCGGCGCTTTCTGTTTGGAGGAAGAACAGAAGAAACCTTCTATAAGATTACTATTTCAGCAGTATATTTCTACTACTACTTAATGGCTATTTAGCACTAACAGCATGCTACGTGCTGTCTACAGAACATAAAAGCATCATGGTAGCAGCTCAGAAAGCTTATACAGGCCTCTTTAGACCAGTGGTTCCTAAACTTCTGCTCAAGCTGAGGCACGTTTAACTTCTGAACTGCCCCCTGCCCCCGATTCAGCATGTGTGAGAGGAAGAATGGCTCGCCCCCAGATAAGCCCACCCCCCGTGTTTCCACGTGAATCGCTGTTCTGGGCAGAGCTTCTTACTGGAAGGAGCCAAGCCGACAAGCAGCCCTGCCCTAAGGGCAGGCAACACTTCTGTCTCTTTGCATGGGACAGACTGAAGTCTCCAATCATACCCAACACAGAGATGGGGCAGAATTAATCACCCGCAGTGGGAAAAGGTTAGAAGGGGGCAAGGGCACAGCAGTACATCATGCAGAGTAGCAGCAGGATTCTACTCTGCAGATAGGTTTTTTGGACTCACAGGAGTCTTTATTTAATCAAAATTCCAAATTCCGTAATTATGTAACACCATTATTTGGCCAACGAAAGCATCGCAAACATGTGCAAACTTCTGAGATTCTTTAGATGTTACAAAAAAGCAGGTTGCGGGGGAAGAGCTGGCGGGCTGATTTGATGTTTGCGTCATGGACCTGGTTTGCACGGTTGAACAACCCATGGCTTGCACAGGAGCAAGCAGGCGTGCTGGCTTGCGCCAGCTCTGGCTTTTGCTGAACGTTCCTAGGTTGTTCTCTGTGATGTCGGAACCTGGAGCTCTGGGTTATTGAGGGAAAAACAACCCAGAGTTTTAACCCATGGTTTCACAAAGCAGAAGCAGGTGAGCGCTTGGGAACTCTTACGCGCTCCCAAACGACCCACAGTTTATTTTTTAACATCCTTTTTTTTTAAAGAAGTAAGCTGACCTTTGTGTTCCAGAACAAAAGCAAAGAACTATTCAGTGAAACGTTCACATTTATAGGAACCTTACCTAACACTGTTAGAAGCTATAATAATTCATTACAATCTTGTAAGACTAATTTCACGTTTCCCAATAACATTAGCATAAGTATCAAATCTGTTGTGATTAAAGCACGTTTTTGTTATTCTAATAACATTCATGTTTTAAAACACTTGACCTACTTGACCAGGCAATTGATTAAATGTTTTTTGATTAGTCAAATGCCCAACCCTAAAACAGGTATAAAATTATATCCATTAAGGGAGCAATCCTATGGCCACTAGTCAGTGGCTAGACAGCCATAGGATACGTTGCTTTCTGGGAACTGACCTCAGAGCCCGTGCTCGGTTCAGGGAGAACTGACCTTCTCCCCCTCGCGTGCTGTCTTGCAGACAACTCAGAACAGGCCTGCGCTCTTCACTCAGAAGAGGAGTGGGGGAAACGGGGTGTTCCGGGGCGGGGAAGGCAGAAATGCCGGTACAACTCATCCTATGTGTTGTCCAGCAGCCGCCGCCCCCGCTCTGCCTTCCCAGGGCTAGACAGCTGAAATCGGCTGTCAAGCCGCAAATGCAGGGCGGCTGAAGCGCGGAGGGGATGATCCATGCTTCTCCTGCCCTGAATTGGATAGGTGGTTGCCTCAGAGTTTGGAGGCAGCCGCCTAGCCTCATAGGACTGCACCCTTAATTTTAAAAGTCACGTTTGTAGAAGCTCTAAAAACAACAGGACAAAAAAAAAGACAGGACATCAGAGCTTGGTAAAGGAGGAATGAGAACGTGCACTTGCTCAAAACTTGCTCTCCAGGGTTTCAGGCAGGATTCTTTCCTTGCCCGACGTGGAGAAGCTGGGGATTGAACCTGGGACCTCTCACATGCAATGATGGTTAACTTCTAGCAGAGTAACTGCTAACTCCCCATGATGGTTAACTGCTAGCAGAGTACAAAAAGCAGGCGATTCCAAAGTGGATAAAGGAAAATTAACTGAAGTGGGTTTTGGGAAGGGATTTAGAGGAGGAGGAGCGTGCTGAAAGGATAGCAATGGGTAAGCTGTTCAACTCATAAGGACAGGCCTGGGAGTAGAAGGAAGAAGTGACAACAGGGCTCTGTATGTATGCCCTGTGATTCTATAGGAGCACGGAAAAAGCACAGAAAGTATTTAATGGGTGCAAAACTCAATTTCCCAAGGTTCTCAGCTTTCATTTTAAGAAAGAACGTTTCTAGCCCTTATTGCTGTGAAGTGATGCTTGCAAATGTGTCGACAATGCCTGCTGAAGTCTCAGAAGCCAGAGGCGGGTGAATGAATAAGATTTCCAGTAGTAGAGATGGGGCTTCTGTGACCAACAAAACTAGAATGACACAAACTACAAATGAATGCTGAATAAACCCTGTTTAAAAAAACCTAGGGAAAGTTGATCAGTCCATACAAGTTACAGAGTCCAGTTTTTGTTGGCACAGAATCTGGATTGCCTGAGCACATCTTAATTTTTAGCACACATGGCCCTGACAACTGCAGATGAGTTTGTACTGAGCAGAGTAATGCAACTATGGGGTTGAGGGAGTTTCAGAAGCAATAAAAGTACAAGTGAAGAACCTTGAATTGAAGGAAAAGGCCCGCAAAGTGGATGAAAGAAGAAATAGCAACAAGGAGAAGAGATTTAGAGAGGAGACATGGCCAGCAAAAAATATCCTAGAGGAAGGAAATTTGAACTAATTTTAACAGAGTGATCAAGAGGGTGTCTGTTATGGGCACAGCTCTTCCCTGCCCTTATTTCCCCCAAAACTATTAGTAACACACACAAATCATAACAAGTGCAAGAACAGGACAACATATTGAGATTTATTCTCTTGGCAAGTAATAGCAAGGTTTGTCTGCGGACATATAAAGAGCACTTTACATAAAACCTGGAATTAATTAGAGCTGGCTCTCAGGGCCATTGCATATTTAATAATTTTCATGAAATCTGCTTTGAAATAAGAAGCTACTGATGAGTGAAAATATTCATAGATAAGAGAGCTTGAAATACCATTTGAGATACTTCAGGGAAACCTACCAGGGCATACAAAGATAAATGAATCCTGCCTCCTCTTTTTATAATGTACTACTCACTCAGGTTGCCTGGGAAATGTTGTGATAACAGGTTTATTTCTTTTATAGGAATTAGAGTGAAATGAGGCTAAGTAATTAGTAACTAGAACTCTCAAACTGCAATTTAGATCATGGGTTACTTTTGTATCCAGTTATCCCTTTTTTTTTACAGCCTTTTGGTTTTGTGCCACTGAGCACCCGCACGTTTAAATAAAGCCTGCACAAGTACTTAAGTAGCTTCTTGAATCAGGACTGGAAGTCCACCTACCACCATTTTGAGTCCATGGCCTCTGATGATCCTTAACCCTTATATTTTCTAGACAGAAGCCCCCTTCGGGTGTTCTAAACGCATGTCATCTCTACATGTGTGGGGGGACAGTGGGGAAGAGCGTCCACTCTGCATCCTTGATGCTCTCTACGTGTAAAGGATGACTATCCGCAGTGGCAAGCCTCCTCTGCCTGTGGAAAACCTCCACAGACAGAGAAAGGTCCCTGCTGCACTTGGCAGCCCTTCACACATGGAGGGCAACCAAGATGCAACACAGGGGCGATGGAGCACATGCTCTCCTTCCTCACATGTGGAGCCCAAACACACTGAGGATGGCGCCATAGGCTGAAAAACTTCACTACATTCACTGTGTGTGATATATTAAGTTTGTCTCTTTTTTAACCAATCCAAATGATGTCAGTCGTATTCTTAACAATAGCAAACTTAGTTCTGATTCATAACCTGCTCTGTCCCTAAATAAATGAGATTTCCTTCCCATTCATATGCCATGGTAGGTTATCTCAATCACTCCCATTTTAGACAGCCCAACAAAAAACTATGACCTGTCCAAAGCTGAACCAGGGCCTAAACCCAGGCCTTGCTTCCTTGTCAACTGAGTTGTACTGGCATTCTGTAACTGCTCCAGATTGTGGACGGGTATTTTCTCTTTATACTGCAAGAATCTATTGGAGGGTGAGCACTGCACAATTCTGGTATCACTCTGAAGTGTTCACAGTTTTTCTTTTTCTGCACAAATTGTTAATATGTGGGCCTGAAGTTGTCTGAATTATCTACCACTGTGCAACTTTGGGCCCATTCTCATTCTGGTTGCTTAGAATATTAATGTTTTAATACAAGCATGTATCAAAAGCCCCCACTAATTCCCGGTAGCCTTTTAACTTTCAGGTTACTCCAGTCTACATTCAGATGCATGCCGTTTCATCAGCATGCCTCCTTCTTACCTCGTTTAATAGCTAGCGGAATCTTGAATTCACAACGGTGGTAACTAGAAACATTGGAATTGCAGAGTTATTACGAGGAAGAACAAGCATCAATGAGCTTTACCGTTTCAAAGGTAGTTCACTCTAAACTAAGTATGAAATACTGCACAACGGAAGTGAGCCACATGTCCTGGACACACGGGGTACAATCCCACTGGGTGCTTACACTCCCGCCGATTCTTTTCCGCCCCACCGATTCTCTTCCGCAAGCAATGGGACCTGCTGATTGAGTTGCGCAAGTGGGCCCCACCGCTTACACAAGGGAGATTTAGTGCTTCCTAAGGGAAGTGCCAAAACAAGCACAAATGCTTGTTTCCGGAAGGAGGCAGGTTGGCAGAGCGCCCTTATGGAAGCTCTGCCGCCCGCCCTCCTTTCAGGAACTAGTGTTTCTGCTTGTTTCGGGTTGCCCCGAGAGTGTTGAATCGCTGGTGCGCAAGTGGTGGGAGCTGCTTGCGCAATGGAATTGACAGGGGGGAAGAGACTCAGCAGGGGCCTAAGTGCTCCACTGGATTCTACCCAGAGATATTCTACACTCTTGTACAGCCCAGTAGTTGCTTAGATGTCCACTGTAGCCTTCAGAAACCCACCCCTGATTTACGCTGCTTGATCGGGGGGCGTGGTCAGAAACATAATGAACATAGGAAGCTGCCTGCACACACGGGCAGAAGGCTTGTGCATATCCTGGTTTAATAAGCTGAGATATGGACATTCAAACATGGCCTGTTTGTCCATCTAGCCCAGTACTGTTTAATTGGACTGGCGGCAGCAGCTCTCCAGGGTCTTACACAAAGGTCTTTCTCATCACCAGCTACCTGACCTTTTAACTGGAGATGCCAGGGATTGAACCTGGGGCCGCCTGCATGCAAAGCAGGTGTTCTACCACCAAGTTATATCACAACCCCACAATAATTAAGACTGTACCCAAACTGTGCATGAGCCACATTTTGGGCCTGTTCTCACTTTGGTTGCTTAGACCCTAACTTTCTCTTTGTTACTCCATGACTCCCCAGATCTATGGTAAAGACACACTGATGCATGGAAAGAAAAAGGTCTGGATTGCTTATACACAATTAACTGCTTACCTCTCCTCTACATAGTAAAGCAATTAAGCATGAAGCTATTGTTTCTGGAAGACAACCGATGAGATGGGGAGGGGGGCTTATTTCCTAAAATCCAGAGCAATTTACCCTGAAATTACCACTGCAGAAGGGCAACTGAAAATTCATTTTGGAAATACACTGGGAATTTGTTCTACCACGTTAATTTTACAGGCAGTTCTTTGAAAAACAGGCTCTGCATTAACTCTGTCTAGTATCAGCTAAAATCTATGATGCTGTAGTGGGTGCAGTTTTATATTTAATTCCAGATGCCACCAAGTCTCCTGATCGCCTAGGGCTGTAGAATTCTTGCTGGCTGCTCAGAAATAACATAGCTGCAGTTAGATTTTCACAGACTGCCACACAGGAATCTTAAAGCAATCAGGTGCATGCTGCAGCACATATGAGTGAAGGTGGGTTTGGGGGGGCGGGGGTAGTTACCTCTCATAAGATGTGAAATCTAGTCTTATGAATGATGGGCCAAGCATATATTCCATTCCATATATTGCCCTGTCCCATCTCCTAAAAAACTGGGTTTGCCAAATTATAGAAGTGCATCTTGTACAGGGAAAAGGAGTCCTTGGAATCTATTAGTTCCAAGTTCTGTAGCAGGCATCTACTGTAGAAAAGGACAAGTGCAAGTGCAGAATCCAGTATTGTGTGTGGGATTTGAAACACTGGGAATTTCACATTTGAATGCAAGAAGATGCCAACTCTTGTGGCTACCTAGGTAAGTCTGGGAAAAATGTAACTGATGCTTGATGAAGGCTTAGAAACTCGAAAAGGATCGTAATGCATTTCTTTACAGTTAATGGCGATTCAGCACATCACAGAGTTTCTTAGCTCTCTTCTGTATACCTACTAGCCTGCTGTTTCCCAAATACCAGCAGGAGCTTGGGCAACTCCCTCTACTCACATGTTGAAGTTGTAATGACCGGGGTAGTTAGTGTGCAAAACAAATTTCTTCACTTTGTGAGTATTTGCATCAAAAAGGATATCCTGTGTGTGAAAAAGGGGAAAGAAATAAAGTAAATCAACACTAAATTAAAATGAAGCAGTGACCCATAAATGAGCAGAAAGTCCTGGGCACATTTTCAATGTGTGTGCAGGTAGTATCATGTTGCCTCACAGCAATTATTTCAGGACCTATTTTTAATTGGAAGCAGGTGAAGACAATGTTGTGCCAACACCACCATGAAAGCTAAGAGCCCCTGATGTTCCTGAGAGCTGCCTCTATTCTTTGAATGTATATGGAGCGCAATTTCTCTGCTTTGTCCAGGCATTCGCCCTGGCTTTTCTCCAGAGCATTTTTGAAACTGAAGGAACATGGCTTCATTCTGCAAATACTGAATATCAAATATTTGGAATGGGCTTCATGAAACACAGATGGTGTTAACGAGTCAGTAACCAAGCAGGAAAGAATAAAAATGTATGTATAGTTCAAATATTCCAGCGAAGGAGCTCTGGAGGACTTGGACTATACTGACTCCCACGTCACCCAATTAACACAATATGGGCATTACGAAATGTATTTATTTGCTACATTTATATCCTGCCTTTCCTCTAAAGAGCCCAAGGTGGTATACAAGATCCTCCTCCTCTCCATTTTATCCTCACAACAACCCTGTGAGATCGGTTAGGCTGAGTCAGTAACTGGCACAAAGTCACCCAGCGCTCTTAGATGGAAGGAAAACAGGACCTCCATCTAAGACTGCTTTCAAACTCTGTAACTCACCACTCCAAGCGTGAAGTAGTTGAAGAAGTAGTCATTGCATTTTGATGGAACCTGCTTGTGAGGGGAGGGCGAATGAATTTTCATCTGTACAAAACACAAACAAAAAACCACCCCCACATGACACTTTAGTTTTTTGGGGGGAGGGAAGCAAATACACTTTTCAAACTCAACAGTTGCTGTCCGTTTTCATAAACATGTTCCTCTAGTTTGACTGGGCAAAGTTACTTCTATGGCAGACATGAGAAATGTGTTCAGCCCCAACACCCATTCTTGCCGCTGTGTAACTGAACATTTGGCCACATTGCACAAACATCAAGTTGCATAACCTGAGTGCATTTGTGCAGACCCCTCCCTCTTCACTATCACTGATTCAGCACTGGCAACCTTTCTTAACCCATAATGTTCTCATCTCCATCTTTTGCCCAGTCCTTCCTCCCCCTGCCCCTGAAAAAGACCCCCTACTCTTTCCTTCCGCTCTTATTTTTCCCGCACAATAGCTAGGACTTTGGGAAACATAGTTAGGGGCTCTAATGACTGAATGCTTCTCCATACTACCAGCTACGGATGGTTTGCCAGCTACAACCATTCCTGGAGTGGGATAACCTGACAACCGTAGTCCATGCTCCAATAACTTCCCAAATGGACTATTGCAATGCTCTCTACATGCAGCTTCCCTTGAAGACGGTCTAGAAGCTGCCGCCAGTGCAGAGTGCTGCTGTCCTGTGCTGGCAGGGGCAGCAAGATGTGAGCATATCATACCAGCTTTGAAATCTCTGCGCTGGCTGCCGATGAGCTACTGGGCCCAATGTAAGCTGTTAGTCCTAGTGTAGAAAGCCTAAACGGCTCAGCACCCAAGCACTTGAAGGACCGCCTTCCTCAGTACTAACCAACCCACGATTTAAGATTGGCCAGGGAGGCTTTGCTTGTGGTGTCCTTGAGAAATGTGGCCTGTGAGGCTACTGCACATGTCAGAACCTTCTCCATGATGGCACCCCGACTACAGAACTCCATTCCAGGAGGGATTCAGCTGTCAATCAGGAACCAGTTAAAGACTTATTCATACAAGCTTTTGGAGTATAGGCAAGTGCTTTATCTGTTTTCTGGTGTTGTTGTGGTGGTTTTATTTTACTGTAATTTTAGAGTTATGATTTTATGGTGTCTATGTGTCGCATTGTTTTTGTAAGTGTTGTTAGCTAACCTGGGTTCCTTGTGTGGAAGGGTGGGATATAGTTAATAAAAATAAATACATAACTACATAAAATAATCCCTGCACACAGACAGCGAACATGTCAAAGGAAAGGGTTTTAGCCCAGCATTCTCCTCGATATGCTCACTTTCTATGTGTGGGAAATGGTTTTTGTGATGGAATGTGAGCCTCCCTACAAAGTCTGATGCAGTACAGCATCTGCTGTTTGTGAGATCTGTACCACATAATACATGGGCTATCACGGGAGATCTGGCATGCAAGGAACAAAGACGTATCGGGATTAGGCAAGAAGTGGAAACAGGACTCTGGGATGGTACAGAAAGCACAGGACACTTGGAAGGCTCAGCATTTACTACGTAACTTCAAGCATTTGAGGATACTGAGGTGTGAACAGACTATCAGATGGTTAAATACTCTAATAAAAAGATAATTTGCATTAACTTCTTATTTTGTTGTCCAACCTTGTCTTCTGACTTGTAGAAAACTTTGTGAGGAGACCCCAAAGTGCTCAGAACATCTTGGCACGAATCACCGAAATACACGCAGCGCTCAAATACCCGCATCTTGGCATCAGCTAATACGCCAAGGCCGCAACCTGAAGAACAAGGGAAACAGAAGTGGATTGTTCCTGACTCATGTGATAAAGCACTTTCAGGATATCTCTGCAGCCTGAAGCCTAGCTAACCAAACAGGTGAAACCTGAGACTATTAACAGCAACTACACCAGTCTTCCTCAACCTGGCACCCTCTAGATGTGTTGGATTACAACTCCCATCATTCTCAGCCATCATAGCCATTTGGACAGCTGTGCTGGCTGGGAATGATGGCTTGACACATCAGCAGGGCCCCAATTTGGGAAGGCAGATTTTAAGAGTCTTCAAAGAAATAAAAACAAGAATGAGCAACTTCAGAGATGCAATCCAGAACGCCAAGTTACATGAACACGTTCAAATCAAAAAAATGTACAATATTTTATTTTATTTATTTATTTATTTCATTTCTATACCGCCCAATAGCCGAAGCTCTCTGGGCGGTTCACAAAAATTAAAACCAAACAACACACACAATAAAACAATTTAAAATATACAGAACATTAAAACCACTAACCGCAATAAGGTATAAAAGCATACAAAATACACCTGCCACACTGGAACAGTCTTAAAGCTGATCTGCTGAAGACAGATAATTCACTACAGATTAGTGCAAAACACATCGGCCACATCTGCACGTCATGCTAAGCCAAAACCCCCTGGCTTAATAAGCCAGGACATGCGTGAGCAGCGTGTGCCAATACCCAGCCACGGTCCTGCTGCTTCACTCCTCCCTTTGCATGTGTGGGAAAACAAGCCAGCATTCAGCCCTTAAACACAACTAGCTTCCAAGGCTGGCTTATGAATTCTGGGATGTTTGGAAGCCCTTAACCAAAGTTTCCAATTTGGATGTCATGGGGAGCTATGTTTAAGTGCTTGATCCTGGCTTGTTAGCACACTTGCACAAAGAGAGATGCAAAGCTGGATGCACATGACTTGTGCATAACCTGGCTTATTAAAACTAGGATTTGGGGCTTCCTGTGAGGTACAAATTGGGCCAGGGTCTTCCTCTTTTATCCTCACAACAAATCTGTACTAGAAGGTAGGTTAGACTGAGAGTGTGTGACTGTTTCAAGGTCAGCCAGTGAGCTTGTGGCTGAACAAGGACTTGAGCGTGAGCCTCCCTGGCCCTAGTCTCCCACTGGCCACATGGCATTGCCACTACAGTGGACACATTATACTGCAACTCCGATCATAATATATTGTGGACTCTTATCCTTTATTGGATACCCATGATTTTATTTATTTTAGTTTAAAAGCTTACATCCTGCTTTCCCCCCATCAGGTAGACTTAAAGCAGTTTGCAAAACAAGCATCTTAGAAACAAGATGAACAATGTATGAAAAATTCTTGAAGGGTTCTACCCTTAAAGGCAACCTAAAAAGCATTTTAAACAAATACATAAAATAAAAATGTAAACCATATAAAATATAATGTTTTAAAGATATTAAAATAAAATTTAATGCAATAAAAATTTAATTCATCGTATAAATGTAGCATACTGATACAGTTATACAGTCATAAATTTAACAGAATGAACACATTTCTGTTAATCATGAATTCCCCCCCACATACACCTAGAAGTACATTCACTTTTGAATATTTAAGAAGTGCCCAGCTTCTTAATTCAAGTGTGATGTGCTTGAATTAACCTTCAGTGTATAAAGCTAATGAGCAGCTAATACATCCAACATCTCTCTCTTTAAATCTCAGGCATGTACGTTATCTAGACTTCACACTCTACCTTGAGACACGTCTTTTCAAAACCATTTATATTATCTGGATAATAGCTAACGCCTTCCTACTATACCAGGATATATGGTCCCTGTCCTAGGCAGCTCTCCTTTCTCTTTCTCTGTAAAAACATAAGCAAAGTTCACTTAAAATTGGCTATGATTTTATTCGCCTCCCTCATGCCACACAATTAAAATCCTGAATTATGTGACACTTGTCTTCAAAAGAACGTGGTTACAGGACTCAATGGGGGCACTCAAGGTTGCTCACAAATGGTCAAACCCCACCCCACCAAAAAAAATTAAAGTGAAAATGTAAACTGTAAAAGAGTTTGAAACAAAACCAGCAGATAATACCATTTACCTCCAGTGCCCAAAGGGCAACATATAAGCCAAGAGTAACATACTCAGATCTCTGGCAGGCAGAAAGGCTTGTCAGAATAAAGAAGGTTTCAGTTTGAGATAGAAAGCTATAACAACAGAGGCCAAATGAAAATTACTGAGCAGGGCATTCTGGAGTCAGGGTACAATGATAGAGAAAGCCTTATTAGGCTGAGAGATAGTGACTAGTCCTGAGTCACCCAGTGCACTTTATAGCTGTGAGGGATTTGAATTTGGATCTTCCTGGTCATAGTCTATCACAGACCCGGTTCACACATAATGGCGGCAAACTGTGGGTTAATTTGCCAGGGTTGTGTGCTGCCACCATTTTGAATATACAACCTCCGATCGGTCCGATTGGAGGTTCTTCTGTGACATGTGAACCCAGGCACTATGGGTTAATCATGGGTTAAACAATCCAGTTAATTTACAACTAGTCCTTAAACTGTGGGTTGTTTAACCCATGGTTAACCCATACTGTCCGGGGTTCGCTCATCACAGAACAACGTCCGATTGGAGGCTGCATATTCAAAACGGCATCAGCACACAAACTGGCAAATTGTGGATTAATTAACCCAGGATTTGCTGCTGTTATGTCTGAAGAGGACCATGGTCTTACTTTTTCATGTTTTCCCCTGAAGGTTAAAAAAAATCAGTCAACTCCAAGACTTTCAATAACTTGTTTTACAAACTCTGCAACCCAGTGTTCTCATGGTGAAAGATCCTGAAAAAGGGCACAGCATGGTGAACGTTTGCAGGTAGGGTGGCAGTTCTAGAGGGCAAAGAATGCTTACTCATTTTCTGAAATCTGGAACGACTGACTTGATTTGTGCTTCACTGTACGTTTGTAATTGCTGAAAACTTTAATTCTAAACGTGCTCCGTCCTACCCTGTGATTTAGGGCATTAAACTGCAAATTTTGGGAGCTACGTTTGCTTCTTTGGGTACGCACCTCAAAACCCACAAATTTGGCTTTGAATTACAAGATCTAACAAAGTCTTGCATCACACCCCTGGTGTAAGCAAGTTGCATTGGCAGGTGGGCTACAATTACACTTTTACGCACATTATGCATCTTCCAGTGTTGAGGATTGATGATTTAATGAAGAGAAAAATAAGCCTGCTATGTTCATACATGCAATGTTAAAATCCTTAACACTACAGTACAATGTCTAAACCCTCTGGGGGGAAAAATGTGCCCAGGGACATCTAGGGGTTTGGCTCAGATGCAACAGCAAACCATGGTTTGTGCATTCCAGACCTACAGGCAAACCATGGTTTGTAGTCTGCCTCCTTCCCTGTCTTTGCCTACAATCCCCGGATGCAGTCCCAAAACAGCAGGCTCCAATGATGGTGCGACATCCCAACCCATGGTTGTTGATTCAGATGTAATGCCAAAGCACAGTGTGATTTGCAAACCAGCTTCAAACCATGGTTTCAGATCCTGGTTTGGCAGGGCTCACACACCATGTTTAGATAGATGGTATTGCTGCAGACATAACAAATCATGGACTGGCTCTGCAAATCACAATGGTGTTATGACTGAACTATCTCTAATACTCACAAGGGTCTTCTCAGACTACTTAGCTGCCAGCCAGCTTCTGTCCCTGCTTTAAGCTTGGAATGGGGAGAGGCACATAACAACAGCTCTAAGCACCCCACTATGGATATCTCGGGACATGTTTTAACTTGCAGAAGCACCTCCCAATTGCCTTTTCAACCCTGCTAAACTGCAAGAGTCCCTTGGGACCCTTTCCCACTTCTCAAAGGCTCTGATTGTGTGTCTAGTTCATGTCGTTTTACAGGAATTCTTGTCTTGACAAACAGGATTTACTCCGTGTTTAAAGGAAACCCACATACCTAAACACCAGACAAGTTTCTTTACCAAGAAGGGTATCACAATGGGCAGTATCCTATCCTGCCTGTATGCAAGTGGAACCCACCACTAGTACAGCGGGGCGCTACCACTTCTAAAAGCAATCCAAAATGAATGGCAACACTCGTTTCCAGAACAGGGCAGGTCAGCAGAGCTCGGAGAAAGGAGCTGACCTGTCCTGATCTGGAAATGAGTGCTTCTGCTCGTTTCTGGGGTTATTTTCAGAACAACTAGTTCCCTCTTGCGCTAATGGTGGGTCCTGCTGGTGCAATGAAATGGAATACTCCCCAGTGAGTTTGAAATCAATTGAAGCAATATTTCCTAGAATGTCAGAGCCCTCTCCAATACAGAAGAGGAAATGGAGAAATTAGAAGTATTTGAGATGCCTTGATACACTCAGATTACATTGCCATGCGCAACTGCTACGAATAGCCAAATTCACCTTCATGCCTTTGAAAGGAAACAAGAGCACAAATACCTCTGCTCAGTAATTATACCTGCAGTGAGTAAGCGAAGCCTTAAACCTGAGGGCCCAGATCCATCTCTCAGAACATCAATGTTCTCTGCATACACATTCCCAAGGAAACAGCTGAGCGGCATCATAGGAGCCCTGAAACAGTAAGATCATATATAATTAAAACACACACACACACAAAACAGGGCACAGCAACAAACTGTTTCATGTTAACGTCCTATACCAATAGTGAATGCAGTATAAGCAAGTAACCATAACTCAACAATGGTGACACAGACACATCTGTCAGACACAGAAGCTGTAAGATTCAGCTTTGGAAAAGAACTGTATCATTTACTAAGTGTATGCCAAACAACCAAAGATATAAAGCTGCAATGTGAAAGACTACCATATTCTGTAGGTAAACAGAATACATTTTCACTGTTAAGATTTTAATTAAAACCAGACAAAATATTTCAGAGATGCACTCTATATGCTTTTAAATACCTGGATTTCAAACTGAAAGTACTTCCAGGAGGTTAGCAAACTATGGATCAATTCTGATAGTAAAGCATGATTAAGGAAGTTTAATTAAGGCTGAATTGACAAACCATAGTTTGTAGCTGGCTGGCAAACCAGAATCACAAACCATGATTTGAAGTAGGTTTGCAAACCATAATTTGGCGAGATATCTGAATTGATAAACCAGTTATGGTCATCACTCCGCCTCCAGAGACCAGACAACGCAGCAGTGAGTATACAGACCATGAAAACAAACTCTAAACCATGGCTTTGCCTATACGTTTGGAAGCTTAAACTATGGTTGGGTGTGATGTTTGAACACAGCTTGTCTAAATTCACTTCAAGTTCTGGGTAATACTCTTTAACTTGTTAACTGAAATTAGAGGGAATTCAGAGTTGGTATGTTTTAAATATGAGGAACTAACTGCATGTAGGGGCCCTACATTTTAAGCATGGGAATGGACGTGCATGGAAAAGCTTACACGTAAAATGAATGATTAAGTAAATAACTGAATATACCTATATACAATAATAATGCTAATAATGCCAAATATAGCCAGCATTACAGCTGGACGGATCTGTCACTTTCAGTTTCTCTGTTCCTAATTTTTCCAATCTTAATTTTATCCCCTTTCCACATCAGCTTGCAATTAAAAAAAAAAAAAATAGCACAAAGCTTTACAGCCATTTTTCTATAGATTCCTTCTAATATATGTATTTTGCAAACAATTTTGCCTAATATATGCTTTTTTTATAAGCAATTTCCCCATTAAAATAATTTTAAAACATTATTTTCATTTTTGCGTGCACTTCTCCATTATATACACATTTTTATATGCATTTTTCATTGGAGAACTGCATTGCAACATTTTGAGAAATGTGAATACTGTAGCATAATTTTGTTTCAGTTCATGTATTGCTTTGAGAAGTACGAATTAGGATGGCTCACATTAAAATGCAAACCCAATGAATTTCTCCGCCATCCCCATTTGTACAATTACGTGCATACAAGACAGCAGGAGAATGATATTTGCTATCTATTTGGGGATATGTCCACAATACAAACATTACGCACTTGGTATCCTGCAGGCTGTTTCCACTGTAGATGTACATGCGTTTCACAGTTGCACCATGGGGAATTTGCAGAGAAGCTAAACCATGGGCAAAGTTTGGCTGTGGAGATTAAAACAAAAAATTATTTTGACTGCACAATTTTCAGCTGTATCAGCAAAAATGCCATACCTTTTATCAACTGCAAATGGAGGAGTTTAAGATGATTTACAAAGACCTATGAAACTTTATTTCTCCACATTGTAAAACTAACTTTAAAGCCACCACAAAGTACCTTGCAGAAAGGTTAGTCTGCCCATCGCAAAACCAGGTGTGGATCCAATGTCAATGTATTATTTGGGGATATGGTGTTACACTCTCTTCCTGTTCTGCTTTTGAGTAGAGAGTGATTTCTCCACCTCATGCTGGCAGGCTAACAGTTTGCTAAATGTCTTCCAACTAGGAACATGGTTGTTTCTTATCTTACAATATGTTCTGAATTTTAAAAGGAAGGCATTACAAGGACTAGGATGGAAATCTGCTCTACACCGGTATGATCCTAAGATGTTATCCAATGGCAGTGCCCCCGATGGTAACCAGTGTCACATACTGCAGTGTAGCTAGGGGAAATGCAGCCTTCAGCTTACATGGCCAAAAGACAGCAAAGTCCTTACTTAGATGAAAAATGCTTTTTGAAATTTTATTTGTAAACAAGTTCAGATTTTAGGAGCATACTGTCATACCACATGTCTTTTGTTCAATGGAATAAGCCCTCTGAAAGCATTCAGATTACAAACACAAAGGCCTAGTTCAGAAGTCACAGGGCCTGATAATCAAATCATAGTTTAGTGATTGGAAACACCCTGCACACTTGTGCATCTCTGTCCCCACCCTCCTACTCTGCTTCCTGGCTTACTGTGACATCTGAACCAGTATTATCAGAGTTATCACTAACCACAGTTTGAAATCATCCTGATTTGGAAATCTGATTTGAGATCAAACTGTGGTTACCACTAAGTATAGTAATACCAGTTCAGGTGTCACAGTAAACCATAGTTTACCAGTTACTGCTAACCAGAAAACGATGGGAGGGAGGAGCAGGCAAACTGAGGGGGAAGGATGGAGGGTAAGGTAAGAGTGTAAGTGCCTGCAGGTTGCTTCTGATTACCAAGCTATAGTCTGACAGCTGAACCAGGTGTAAAAGGGAAGCCACACATCTCACAAACCATTATATTAAGGCACAAGAAGAGAATTGCCAAGTTTTTCAAAACACAGTAACTATTTTGTTTAGCACTGTATCGATTAACTAAAAAGATGTCTGACCTCATACTTTGGAGTTTCAGTCCATGAGTCCAATTGAAAGGAAAAAGACAGTCCTCTGAAGTTGAGGTGGAAAAGTTGCTCAGCAGAATTGTACACTGGAGAAAAATACACACACATTATAAACAGTAATGTCTCCTTTTCCTATCTGGCATCACTGTCAAAGCAGTTCAGGCCTTCATTAAAGCATGCCCCAAACTTCAATAAAATAAGGTGACAGCAGTTGGGGCTTCAGCTTGTCTTAGGACAATTAAAAGTAAGTATTGAAAATCAGGGTGGGGAGGAAAAGAACCCACATAGGGACCACATAGGTAATATCCTATGATAAATAGGATAAAATATCCTATTTTGAATAGGATGTTTTCAAAATGAGCAAGGGGAAGATACATGAACCAGTATCTTGTTTCTCTGAAAAGATACTTCTGTGTTGTTTTTCCTCATTCAGTTTATGGTATCTGTAGGATTGGAGAAACTGCCACAAACACATCACACTATCTAGTACAAATCCTCCAAATTATGCTACGGAATTAAAAATCCAGCACTGGCCCCAATGCATATGTAACATTCCAGATCTCCTAAGGATAGCTAGATTGGAAATGAAAATGCCACCACAATCAAAGCCATTTATACATACTCAATTGTATTTAATCTAACTGTTTTAAAATGCACATTGGCAAACATACATATCAATATGCTAAATAACAATACACAATGTATATCAGCTGTGGAGTGCTGGTAGAATTCCATTTTGATTACACACAGTATTTTTTCACGTCAATGTGTGATAAGATTCCAAGTCCTTTGGAAACTTATTTTTGTTGAGCTCTGAATTAATTATTTGTTGCCCAATCAAAACCTTCCTATTTATTCGATGATGACAATTATTTCAATCGTCTAAGCACCTCTACAAAAATATACATATTTTCACTACATATTTCCCATAATTATCACTGTAATTATTTAGAAAACCTGGAATTCTTACCAGCCAAATGTCAAGTTTTTTTTACTCACCACAACCTTGCCATCTATAGTTTAGCTCTCCTTCATACTGATATGTATGTTTGTCAATGTACATTTTAACACACCTAAAAATACAACTGTATTTGTATAAAGGGTTTTGATTGTGGTTGCATTGTGCTTGAGAAGATCCTTATTGCTATTTAGATTTGGATCCTTAGATTGGAAGTGAGCCAAGAGTCACAGGCTTCATTAAGGTCAATAACCAGAGTTTGACACCATTTTGCAAACCCTGATTAAAAATCTAAACCTGGTTAGCATTAACCTTGATGCGAAGTTAATGCTACCATAGAAGCAAACTATGGGAGGAAAGGGGGGGGGCTGTGTAACACCATGGTTAGATTGGGAATGTTATACCTACATAGGTTCATTAAAACTGGCAATTCTTTCTCATTGATTACTGAAGGTTTTAACTGGATTAAGCTAGTAATCTGAAATTCTACACCCGGCAGTAGCTTGCTGTTGAGCAAGGGTGGAATTCTAACTCAAGAAGAAGGTAGGCCCTCACAGATGATATGAGGCCCCCACAAGCAGAAAACAAGAATTAGAAATATGTCCAGAGACAACAACTCAAGCACATGTCTTCAGCAACACACTACAAACCTTCTCAATATATAGCGTGAATATATGTAGCATATTGTATTTCTATTCCTTTCTGTTGACCTAACACAAGTAAAAGGTTAAATACTGAGACTCAAGATACCACCGACTAAGTGGGCTGGGCCCACCCTGAATTCCACCTGTGCTGTTGACCCTCTTTAGAATTCAAATGCAGGTTATGCTTCAGCATAGTGGTTAAGACCATAACCTAGGGACTGGGCAACTTCATTCAGCACTTAAGCTGAGCCACAAAGCCTTGTGGCCACTTTTCCTTGGAACTCTCTTCCAGAAAAACTATGATTCCTCTCCTCCTTCAGTTCCTTCCTCAAAACCCACTTTCTCCACGAAGCCTTTTGCTTAACTTGTAGTCCACATTCCCAACCAAAATTAAACCTAAGCACTGTAACTGCATTTGCTCACATTCCCTTGTTACGCTTTACTCCTCCATTTCACCCATCCATTTGTCATCTCCCCTAAGGTCCTTTTAAGGGGAGGCCTTGTCTATTCTGCCAATGAAATTCGGTAAAGCACTTTGCACGTACAAAGCTAACTTATTCCAAGTGAGCCAGTGATCTATCATGCCCAATATCCCCTCTGCCAACCAGTAGCACCTCTCCATGCCCAGCACCTGCCACCCAAGGTCCATTTTAGCTGGAGACGCCAGGAATTGAGACAGAGAACTTCTGTGTGCCAAACTGCGCCCCATCATCTGTGTACACGAAAGGCACTTCAAAAATCCATCAAATGAATAAAGATACATTGATGATGCTACAGAGGTAACTCCTCCTTCTCACTGGGTGGTCTTAGGCAAGCCCCTATTCCTTGGCCCACTCTCTAAAGGGGCTGAGGTCTACTCCCTAAGGGGGATAACACTAGGTTGTTGTATGTAAGGACCTCTGTGCTAATATACATAGGAAAAGTGCTATGTAAAAGTGAACTATAATCTGTATTGGAAACAAATTCAGAATGAGATCTTATTCATCCAGAAGTGGGAAGTCAGAACTCATCACTCCTGAAGACTGCATCCCCTGGAGAAAGTTTTAAACCATATACATTTGCCTTCTGGCCGTTCAAAGATCTCACTGCCCAGAGTTTTGTTTAGACCGGCAAAAAGAGAGTTACTTAAGTCTCTCTTATAATAAATGAAGGCTTCTGAGCAAGATGCATCTGGGAAGAGCTTTACTAATACTGCCAAGCCTTGTTTGACTTCTGATTATATGGCTTCCATTCATGGGAACGCCTGCTAAGAGCACTATAACTTTTGCCTGAGTGTGCTTTTCTCTTCTGTAACTCAAGAAAATGCAGAATAGCACTAGCCTATAGAAAACTATACAAAGTGGTGGGAAAAGTTCACACTGCCAGCTTTAGTAACTACAGCCTACGGCCAAGGAATTGTGTGGGTGGGAAGGAAGATGGATTCTGTATCATAAAAGGATAAACACACTACCAGGGTTCAGTAGGGGAAGTAGGGGAGCACAGCCACAAAAACTAGCAACAAAAGAAGAAAATGCACCCCTGGGCAGAACTGCCTTTTCCTCTTGTCGTCGTTGCCTGTGCTGCACACCCATCTCTGATCAAACAGGATTTGCATGTTTCTACAGCACTACAGTGACTTGCAAAACCTGTTTCACCACAGATTATATTGAGGCTAAGGAAGAAAAAAAGAAGAGTATACGTGTCATAGGACAGAAAGGAATCTATCTGTCACAAGCAGCAATGACACTCTCCTTTCATCTTCAGCTCGCTAAAAAAACAATTGTCCGTCTCCAGCCTCTACTGACTCATTAGAAGATTTTATCATACTTCACACAAATGGACTGATGTTAAGACAGACAGCAATATTGCTGGGCGTGACCAACAGAGATAGCAATGGTTACACCAGCTGTCCCCAATCCTGGATCCCTAGATGTTGTTGGAATACAACTCTCATCATCCCCAGCCAGCATATCCAATGGGTGTGGATGATGGGAATTGCAGTCCAACATCTGGGGGCCAGTGGTGCAGGTACTGGGGCCTTCAGTCTGTGAGGGCCCCCCAAAACCCCAACAGGTGGTGACATGACTTCTCCTGCTGTCAAAGGAAAGCATTGAGTTGGCAGCCCCTGAAGGCTGCATCCCTGCAGCACACCATTTTAAATTAAAGCATTTTTGTTGACTAAGTCTGATTTGAAAACAGAAGGAGCTGAGCATCCAAGGTAGATCACAAAGAAGAGAAACAAGTTCTCAGGATGCAAAAATAATATTATAGGGAGCCCAACACGCTTCGGCCTTCTTATTTTTAGGCCTTTGTTGAAATACAACATTACTGAAATACAAATTGCCACAAAGGCTTATGCATATATAACATCATAAACATTATTTAAAAATTATAAAAATCATAAAAACTATTAAAATTGTAATTTGTATTTCAGTTTAATATGCTTTTTTATAATGTTATATATGCATAAGCCTTTGTGGCAATTTGTATTTCAGTAATGTTTTAATCACGTGTGTTGCCCTATTTGTATTTTTTATTGACATTAATGTTACAGCCCCCTGAAGAAGGCCTCAAATAAGAAAAAGGCCAAAACGCATTGGGCTTCCTATAATAAAATTAATTTTTGCATCCTGAGAAGTCGTTTCTCTTTTTTGTGATCTAAATCTGATTAGAACCGTTCAGATGCTGCCTTTGCAGGGCGGGAGGGCAATGAGGGCACACAAACAATGAGAACGTGCATCTCTTGTGAATGAGGCTGTAACTTTCTAGTCCACCTCAGTTCCAAATCCAGTGGAAGCTTAGGAAAAAGTCTCTTTGGTTCTTATGGACACAGTCAGCAAGGCAAGCCTCCACATAGTGCATAGTGCCAAAACCTGCAACTCACCTCCTGGATGTGTTGCTCCAAAAGACTGATCAATTTGTTCTATGGTGGGAGCAATAGCCTGAGAGTTAAAATGAACACCACTGGAAAGAAATAAATGAAAGCCTCTTAATCAATAATCCATCAGAAATATTCTATATTTGATCAAAGCCAGCATTAAAACAGCAGAATGCTTCAAGATTCCTTCAAATCCACAATTCATTCTGATCTCAACTACCTTCCCAGACATCCAGAGATAGATCATTAATCTCATTTTGTAGATGGGGAGCTTAAGGGCAAGACAGAATGCCTGGCTCAGAACAACTCCTGGCATTCCAAGTCAAATATTTAGTCTTCAATCTTCGTCTCTTCACCAGTTGCACACAAATATAACTATGACGAATGCTAGTCTGCCACTGTGTAATGTGCAGCTGGCATTACAGAGTGTGATGTGGTGGAGCACGGTGAGAAGCATTTTGATGCAGAGCTGTGCAAGGCGGAGAGGTCCAAAATAACAGAACCGTCTGTTGGCAACAAATTGAAGGGGTGGCAAAGGCAGGAGGAAAAAGGAAGGCTTGACAGTGAACACATAATAGGCAGATTCAGTGTCAGGGACTCCAGAGGCTGAAGCTTGAACTTAGGCCAGTGAACCACAGCCTTTTGCTGTGGATGCTTAGCTTCAGAGTTCTCTTCATATACAGAAGGAATACAGGAGGGTGCAGCATTGGCCCTTGTAATTGGCAGGCAGCATGAAGCCTCTCAGTTGGACAGCCACAGTTCCAGCAACAGACAGCAGCAACCCTGGATTGAAAAATCTCATCCAAGGTCTGGATTTTAGGTGTGGTTGCCCATTGCCCAGCTTGGCCCTGATATTCAAGAAGTGATGTCTGGCAGGCAAAATATAGGTTGATGCAAGATGCAGATGGGAAAGTATTATGCCTTAAAGCAAGCAGCCTGTGCAGCAAGTGTCAATTTTTGAATGAAGGTCTTTTGGAAAGCCACCAAGAAAAACACAGTCAGAAATATACTTGATACATTTTTAATCACAGGTAAGAGGCTCTAGTTTCAATTGCTCGCTTCACTGAGTAAGGCAAGATATTCTGAGGGACAGAAATGAAACCATTTTTAAAGCCAAGTTCTACTTTTTCTTGTTTTCAGCAGCTCTACTGCATTATCATATAGAGTGTGCAAAAGAAAAAAAAAGTGAGAAATTTTTCAGAAGACCAAACAAAACATTAAGATAAATTGAGGCTATATCCTCACAATAGATTTAAGCCTGTTTAATAGTAATTCCCTTTCCCAGGGACTATAAAGGGATGGGCACTAGAGATCTCCGATAAAGAATTCTCTGCACCCTTGCCAAACCCTTAAGGTGCATGATTCTTTGCGGCAAGCTATGGCAGTTGAACTGGTATACGCTGATGAAAATTTGTGGTAGGGATCTGGTCAGGTCTCTCTTGCTTGACACAAGAACTGTACAGACTGTCCTGTTGTAGCACAGGACTTATGGCTAGCTACAAAGATATAAAAATACTTCTCATAGCGAGTCAGGATTGTTCCATGTAAATATATGGACACCTTTCTGACCTCCCAGTTCAGACTTTTTAGTTGCAACCTCTGGTAAACAGTCAAGAGGGAATAATTCTAGTTACACACGTCACATGAAAGAAGAATGGGGTGTGGTAGATGGACATACCTTGCAGCAGACTTTATTTATATTTTCATTTAATTTATCCTAGGATACGAGTGCAGAACCTCAGGCCTGGGGGGCCAAATCCAACCCTCCTGGGGTTCTCCAGATGGCCATGCCACTTTCCTCCCATCCACCAAATGTTTGGTGGATTTGTGCATCCCCTTCCCCTTCTAAAAGACTGAAAAGCCTCTTCTAAGGCTTTGTAATCAGCAGTAAGAGGTGCAAGAGTTTAAGTTACAATATGCTCGTATTTTTGGCTCTGCCTCTTTTGCCTTCATCCCGTGCACCACCGGAATGCAGCCCCCGAGAGCTTCTGTGGAATGGAATTCAGCCCTTGGGCTGAAAGAGGTTCTGTACCCCTGTCTTAGGAAATCAGACCAGTGTAAGTGGTTTCTTTCCCCACCCCCACCTCATTTTAGCCTCATAGAATCATAGAATAGTAGGGTTGGAAGGGGCCTGTAAGACCATTGAGTCCAACCCCCTGCTCAATGCAGGAATCTGCATTGAGCAGATTGGACTGGATACTGCCCAACCTCACACCAATCCTGTGGAGTAGGTAAGGCTGAAAGAGAATGACTGGCCCAAAGTCATCCAGTGAGTTTCATGGCTGAGAGGGATCCGACCGGGAAATGATGGTTCCCAGTTTTAGAACAAGCCAGGATCTTAAACCAATTTCAAGCTGTGGATTAATATCCTGGCTTGTTCTGATGTTGGTAACCGCAGTTTCCTGGTTCTCATAAAAAGGGGAACTGTGGTTAATTACAGGCTCCTTGGTTTGCTCACTCATGCTACAAAGGGAGGTGCAATGGGGCAGCATGTACATGTTTATTAAGCTGAGTCAAGCAGTACATCCAACCCAGTATCTAGCTGAAAAAGGGAATAGATGGCAACATTTCTTTGACTAACCACTTACCAATATTTTAACTTCACTTTAGTCAAGTCATAAACTTCAATCACCTAAAAAAACAGAAAGAAAAATATTTCAAAAGTATGAAAAACCAGTAATAAGAGATCAGACTTTAAAACAAATCTGCAGGAAGAGCAGTATTAACTTGTCCCTATAATGACTTGTGATTTTAGGGATGTCAAGGCAATGAGCGTAATCCAGTGCTGCCCATGGGCCAGTGGGATCCACTGCTGGTGCAACAGGAAGCTAGTGCTTCCTAACAAAACCGAAGACAAGCTGAAACACTCCACTGACCTGTCCCATTCTGGAAACAAGCATTTTGGTTTGTTTCAGGGTTGCTCTAGGAAATGCTAACTTCCTGTTGTGCCGATGGTGGATCCCGCTGGCACAGCATAGAAGTACAGCAGCAACACTGGATACTGCCCAATGAAAAGAAAGCAAACCAGACTTCATTTGGACGTAACAGGGGAACTTGTGAGCAGAGGGTAAGAGTAATATCTGGTCCTATGTAGACAACGTGAGTAGGCCTCCGTTTTAGGTTTTGTATTGATGTACTCCCTATGTACCGTTCTTTTGTTTATTCTTTCTTCTGCAGGTTCATGAAAATCATTAGAGGTGGGTTTGAATGGATGGCTAGTACGCGTTATGGAAGAAGGCCTATTTGGTGGGCAAGGTGCGGTTACTACAAGGGTAATGGGAAGAGTAGAGGGTGTGGCTATTACAGGAGAAGAATGTATGTTGTTCTCCCTGCCCGCTAGTCAATGAGTTAACTGAGGCCTGGTTACTTTGATGGCAACCACCCCATCCCCCGAGCCTGAAGACTATGCTGTTGAACATCAGGACAGTTAATGGAAAAACACTGGCCATCTAGGATTTGATCCTGGATGAGGGAGCTGACCTGGCAGGTATTGTGGAGACCTGGATGGATAAGGACTTTGGGGTGAGAGCAAACCTGTCCCTGCTCTGCTGGCCAGGATTCTCCGTAACAGAATGAGCCTAAGTTGGCAGCATGTGGGGAGGTGAAGTTGCTGTGGTCTCTCTCTCTCTGAACGCTGCCCGTTCAGCAATCTTCCAGTTTTATGTTTTTATTCATGAGAAAAGGTGGCTAGGAGAGAATGGAGATGCTCTTGGTGAACAGCTCATCCCACTACCCAACTGTCTCTCTATCTGAGCTGGCTGATTAAACTCTAGATCTGTTTGTTTTATACTGGATGGAAAAGTGGCAGTCTTGATATGGAGGGACAGCATGTGGTCATGGGCAGGTCACTATCTGGTTGAGTTTAGACTTACAAGAACTCCTAACCTTTGCAGGGGGCGAGGGCACTATTGGAAAGGTCCACCCTCAGAACATGATGGATATGAATAGTTTCCTGACTGCTCTTGGGGTTTCCTGCCATCTAAGCTGGTGATTCTGTTGAATCCCTAGTTGATCTCTGGGTTAGGGAAATGGCCTGGGCAGCTGGTACAATTGTTCCTGAGTGTCCTCTCCCTGCTGATGGAGCTTGACAGTTCCTTTGGTTTTCCAGGGAGCTTGAAGCAATGAAACAGCAAGGAGGATGGAGGAAAACAAGGGAGAAATCTTATCAAACACAGCCTAAATCCCATATTAAGGCCCATTCTGTGGCAACGATAGTGGCAATCTTATTTTCTGCCACCATTGCACCTTCTTAAACCATAGTTAACACTAACCATAGATTGTCTGGGTTTGGACATAGCAAATAACTATAGTTAGTTGAAAACAGAAGTGAAAGCTTCCAATCTCCTCCTCACAGCTAATGGAGGAGAGGGGAGCATGTGAGCCCAGAGGCCATAGAGTAAAGGGTCAAGGGAATGAGAAGGAAAGTAAGTATAGGTATTTGGTGAATGCAAGTACCAACAAGTTTCAGGGCAGGACTGCAGAGGATAAAAATGCAAGAAGAGGAGGAAGGAATGCATAGATCTGAGAGAGGGGAAAACTAAAAACATAATATAAGGAAGGACAAACACATGGGGCAGAAGCAAACTGTGTTGACAACCTCACTGGGTATATCATGCATTTATTAAGCAAATTAATTTTCAGGCCTACAACACATTTAATTGACCAATTAAAATGACCACCATAGCATATAGAACAGATTACATTTTGAAAGGATTTAATGAAGGCGACAGTTTTCCTTCTGCAAAAAAATGTAGAAAAATTACTGCCTGGAAAAAAAACACTAAATACATTGAATCACAGATTTGCTTACAGGGAAGCCTTCAGCAACAACATCCATTTTCTAGAAGACTGTTCTAGTAACAATCAGATTGCAAATGTATATGTTTAATTTTAAAAATTGCCTCACAACCAAGCAGGGATAGACTCTGCTGTTTTAAACCAACACATCAGACATAGATGAGGAAGTAATTTCTTAACTGCATTACTAACAAATGGTACTTGCGACAAAACATTGCAGTCTTCCTGTTCAGGGTTCCAGCCAGCCATGCCCTCTTCCAAGGTACTCCATTCCATTCCTCTCTTCTGTTTTTCTGCCCAGTTAATGAGCATCCTGTGCCTACTGAGCCTGCTCAGTCCTCATCGGGCTGTGGGGTTGGGGGGGGGGTGTCTTTAAGAGTTTTTTCCCCCTAAAGGTTTTTGGTACTTCTGCAAATCTTGGGGTTCCCTCAAGCTTGCTGGTATCTCCCTCTTGTGTGTGGATAGTGCATCATTAGCCACACTCATAAAATGAGTTCTCTGTTACTATGTAGGATACAGCTAAAATACTGAAAGTCCCTGAATGTGCTTTATGAGGACAGGTTTTGAATAGGGACCGCTCTACAATTTCTAACTTACTTGAGCCCAGGCCAATCTGACGACTGACAGAGTATCGTACAGAGAATTATGTTTATAACCTGAATCAGCAATTTTCACCTAAAGAATGAGCGAAGAAACTAGACATGCCTTTGGCACCACTGATCAAAGTTGTGTTGTTATTGTAAACATGGGGCTGGCAAGTGTTTGCAGGACTGTTCTTGGGTAGCCCAATTTGTTCCTGGCGTAAAAATGCCAGAGGATGGGCAAGCATGACTGCTCCAATTCCCCAGGGCTTTCTCTGTAGTACTCTTAAAGGTCCCATCCTTCTTTCTTTTAAAAAACATTACAGCCCTTTTTCAAGGCTGAAAAAACCACACACAATAAACTCAGTAACCAATTAAAAACAGCAGCTGAACAAACAGGGGAATGAGCCCCAGAAAAGAACAAACTTAGGGGAATGAGCAGCAGACTAAACAGGGGAACAAGCCCCAATCAAAGCAGGAGAAAATCCAGCCTCCTCAAAATGGCCTCCTGAGATGACACATCTTGACAAAGCAACAAAATGACCATAGAAATGGGTCCAGGCAGGCTTCCCTGGGGAAGGCATTACCACGACTGAAGAGGTTCTGTCGTTTTTACCGGCTCACTGCACCTTGGTAGCTGAGGGAACCTGGAACAGGACCTCAGCTGTTTATTTAGAGAGCATGAGTGAGAACATTTTGTTGCTGTTGTTCAGTCGTGTCCAACTCTTCGTGACCCCATGGACCATAGCACGCCAGGCCTTCCTGTCCTGCGCTCTCTCCCGGAGCATGCTCAAGTCCATATTCATTGCATCCGTGATGCTATCTAGCCATCTCATCCTCTGCCGTCCCCTTCTCCTTTTGCCTTCAGTCTTTCCCAGCATCAGGGTCTTTTCCAGGGAGTTTTCTCTTCGCATTAGGTGGCCAAAATATTTGAGTTTCAGCTTCAGTATCTGTCCTTCCAATGACCACTCAGGGTTGATTTCCTTTAGGATTGACCGATTGGACCTCCTTGCAGTCCAGGGGACTTGTAAGAGTCTTCTCCAGCACCACAGTTCGAAAGCATCAATTCTTCGGCGCTCAGCCTTCCTTATAGTCCAGCTCTCACAGCCATACGTTGCTACTGGGAAAAACATAGCTTTGATTAGACGGACCTTTGTCGGCAAGGTGATGTCTCTGCTTCTTACTATGCTGTCTAGGTTTGCCATAGCTTTCCTCCCAAGGAGCAAGTGTCTTTTAATTTCATGGCTACAGTCACCATCTGCGGTGATCTTGGAGCCCAAGAAAATAAAATCTGTCAATGCTTCCATTTCTTCCCCTTCTATATGCCAGGAAGTGATGGGGCCAGATGCCATGATCTTAGTTTTTTTCATGTTGAGTTTCAAACCAGCTTTTGCACTCTCCTCTTCCACCCTCAATAAGAGGCTCTTGAGATCCTCTTCGCTTTCTGCCATTAGGGTTTTATCATCTGCGTATCTGAGGTTGTTGATAATTCTCCCTGCAATCTTAATTCCAACCTGTGATTCATCCAACCCAGCGTTTCTCATGATGTATTCTGCATATAAATTAAATAAGCAGGGCGACAATATGCAGCCTTGTCGTACTCCTTTCCCAATTTTGAACCAATCGGTTGTTCCATGTCCGGTTCTTACTGCCGCTTCTTGACCCTCATACAGGTTTCTCAGGAGACAGGTAAGGTGGTCTGGTACTCCCATCTCTTTCAGAATTTGACACAGTTTGTTGTGATCCACACAGTCAAAGGCTTTAGTGTAGTCAATGAAGCAGAAATAGACGTTTTTCTGGAATTCTCTTGCTTTCTCCATGATCCAGCGAATCTTGGCGATTTGATCTCTAGTTCCTCTGCCTCTTTGAAACCCAGCTTGTACTTCCAATAGTTCTCGGTTCGCATACTGCTGAAGCCTAGCTTGTAGGATTTTGAGCATCACCTTGCTGGCATGTGAAATGAGCGCAATTGTACGGTAGTTTGAACTCTCTTTGGCATTGCCCTTCTTTGGAATTGGAATGTAAACTGACCTTTTCCAGTCTTGTGGCCACTGTTGAATGTTCCAAATTTGCTGGCATATTGAATGCAGCACTTTAACAGCATCATCTTTTAGGATCTTAAATAGCTCAGCTGGAATACGTCATCTCCGCTAGCTTTGTTGTTAGTAATGCTTCCTAAGGCCCACTTGACTTCACTCTCGAGGATGTCCGGCTCAAGTTCAGTGACCGCACTATCATGGCTATCAGGGACATTCAGATCTTTCCTGTATAGTTCTTCTGTGTATTCTTGCCACCTCTTCTTTATCTCATCTGCTTCTGTTAGGTCTCTGCCTTCTTCGTCCTTTATCATGCCCGTCTTTGCACAAAACGTTCCCTTGAGATCTCTGATGAAGAGATCTCTAGTCTTTCCCATTCTGTTGTTTTCCTCGATTTCTTTGCATTGTTCCTTTAAGAAGGCCTTCTTGTCTCTCCTTGCTATTCGCTGGAACTCTGCATTCAGCTGGATATATCTTCCCCTTTCTCCCTTGCTTTTCGCTTCCCTTCTTTCCTCAGCTACTTGTAAAGCCTCCTCAGACAGCCACTTGGCTTTCTTGCATTTCTTTTTCTTTGGGATGGATTTCGTTGCTGCCTCCTGAACAGTGTTACGGACCTCCGTCCATAGTTCCTCAGGCACTCTGTCTATCAGGTCTAATCCCTGAAATCTATTCCTCACCTCCACTGTATATTCATCAGGGATATGATTGAGGTCATACCTGAATGGTTTAGTGGTTTTCCCTACATTCTTCAATTTAAGCCAAAATTTTGCAAGAAGCAGCTCATGATCTGAGCCACAGTCAGCTCCAGGTCTTGTTTTTACTGAATGTACAGAGCTTCTCCATCTTTGGCTGCAAAGGACATAATCAATCTGATTTCGATATTGACCATCTGGTGATGTCCATGTGTAGAGTCGTCGCTTGTGCTGTTGGAAAAGAGTGTTTGCTATGATCGGCGTGTTCTCTTGGCAAAACTCTATTAGCCTTTGTCCTGCTTCATTTTGTACACCAAGGCCATGCCTGCCTGTTATCCCGGTGATTTCTTGACTTCCTACTTTAGCATTCCAATCCCCTATGATGAAGAGGACATCTTTTTTTGGTGTTACTTCTAGAAGGTGTTGTAGGTCTTCATAGAACCGATCAACCTCAGCTTCTTCGGCATCAGTGGCTGGGGCATAGACTTGAATTACTGTGATGTTGAATGGTTTGCCTTGGATTCGTACTGAAATCATTCTATCATTTTTGAGATTGTACCGCAGTACTGCTTTTCCCACCCTTTTGTTGACTATGAGTGCTACTCCATTTCTTCTAAGGAATTCTTGCCCACAGTAGTAGATATGATGGTCACCTGAATTAAATTCGCCCATGCCTGTCCATTGTAGTTCGCTGATTCCCAAAATGTCGATGTTCAATCTTGCCATCTCATGTTTGACCACCTCCAGCTTACCTTGATTCACTGATCTTACATTCCAGGTTCCTAAACAATATTGTTCTTTACAGCATCGGATTTTCTTTTCACCACCAGACACATCCACAGCTGACTGTCCTTTCGGCTTTGGCCCAGCCACTTCATACTTTCTGGCGCTACTTGGATATACCCTCTGCTCTTCCCCAGCAGTATAATGGACACCTTCCGACCTGAGGGGCTCATCTTCCGGCGTCATCTCTTTTAGCCTTGTGATACGTTCCATGGGGTTTTCTTGGCAAGAATACTGGAGTGGGTTGCCATTTCCTTCTCCAGTGGACCACATTTTGTCAGAACTCTCTGCCATGACCTGTCTGTCTTGGGTGGCCCTGCACGGCATAGCTTATGGCTTCACTGAGTTACGCAAACCCCTTCACCACAACAAGGCAGTGATCCATGTAGGGGATCTATAAAGAATCAGCACCTTCAATTAGGCCTGGAAACAAATAGGTAGCCAAGGTGGATGGAGTAATATTGGATTTATATGCTCTGCCTCTGGTTGACCAAACCCAGGCAGAAAAGACCCAGCAGTTACCTCTTGGAACAAATTTAGTTTCTGGATGCTTTTCAAGGACAGCCCCACAGATAGTATGTTGTAATAATCCAGCTTGGAAGTTATTAAAAGCATGAGCACGGCCAGGTTAATCTCCTTGAGGAAAGGGCAACTAGTGTACCAGCTGAAGCCACTGCCACCTCAACATCCAAATGCAGCACCAGTTCAAGGATCAAGCTGCAGATCGACTTCTTAAGGGGAACACAACCTTTTTCAACACAGGCTGTCCCTTGATCGGCTGTGCATCTATCCCTTGATCGGCTGTGCATCTATCCCTTGATTGGCTGGTTCCCCAACTGGTAGTATTTCCATCTTATCTGAATTTTCAGTTTGTTCCTCCCACATTCAGCCCTCACCACCCCCTGATACTGGTTCAGTTTCCACCACACCTCCCTAGGATCCAGTGAAAAAGAGAGATACCATCAGCATAGGCAGTCTCCAGATGACTTCAGCCAGTGGTTGCATGCAGACAGTAAAATGTAGATTCCACTGGATGAGCTGTGACCATTTCCTTTGTATTCAGACTGCAACCATCTTTTGTGCCTTTGTAATCACGAGACTAGACTACTGTAACGTGTTCTGCATGATGCAGCTCTTGCTGATGGTTCAGAAGTAATAACTAGCACAGATTGTTGTGGCCCCATCTTGGCAGCTATGCATCATCAAATATACTGTAGATGATGCACAGTATCACCTAAAATACACAACAATGGAGCTTGAGTTCATAATAGCAATCTATAACAGTGTAGGCACATCTGATGTTGGTGGTGCTGACCTATAAACAACCTACCTAAAGAACAGCCTTCTTTTCACAAGCCCCACTGCAAAATGGGCATAATGTTATCTGCCCTTGGAATTTTACTGCATGCTCAAATTATCTATAAAGAATGCTTCTAGGTTGCTTCTCCATCCAAAAAGGATTTATGTCTGTTTGAGCACTAAAACAAGGCAATGTTCCACAAAGCACAACATTTCTGAGCACTACAATTCTGCAATGCGAGAAATTGCATTGGTGAAGTGACTGCCTCTGCCAAGGCTCCTTAAGGGAACAGAATAGACGCCCCATCCTAGATAGAATTCAGTAACCCCAGATGTTTCCCCACTTTGAACCTTTCAGACCAAGTGCAAGTCTAAAATCAAATTAAACGGGAGATATGAATTGAAGTGGTTTCTAAAATAAAATACTGGAATAATTGTTTACTATAAAACTGCTCCTTCAGTTCAATACCCATGTACTGAGTTCTGGGCAGTGAGACCATTATTTGCCTGAAGTGCCTTCTCAGGGAACAGGTCTGCAGTTATTGAGCAGGTTAGTTTTTATTTCATGAAATAAGCTTCTATTACGGGACATTTCCCTTGAAGTTGTTAATGTGTACTTCACGTAGTAACGGAGGGGACGTGGCTCAGTGGTAGAGCACCTGCTCTGCATGCAGAAGGTCCCAGATTTTATCCCTGGTATCCCCAGGTAGGACTAGCAAAATTCCTGCCTGAAACCCCAAAGAGCCGCTCCCGGTCAGTGTCAACAATACTGGGCTAGATGGCTTGACGCAGTATAAGAGAGCTTTTTATGTTCCTATTACTTTTGCTTGCTCTTGGAAATGCAAAAAGCAGACACACCGATTAGAAAAACTGGCACATCTGAAAGACTTGCAGTCATTACTCCGGCACTGATAATCCCATAAGCAGGAAGTTTTAACTCCCCTGGACTCAATACAGGGAGCATTTACCAGGCAATGCTAGCAGTACACTTAAAGCTGCCTACGTAAGACCTACGTAAGAAATCGATCGTGAATATTTAATAGCATGCTGCTGATTCATGCACAACTAAAAGTTTACCAAAGCACTTTAGAGTCTGCTAGGAAAGCAGAGTTATGAGTTTTAGGAGGAAAAGCCTCTCATTAAAAAGAGAAGGGAACTAAGCTAATTAATGTGCGGGCAAAACCAGGATAAAACCCACTATCAATGAAGAATGCGTCTCTACTGTCTCAGCAACAACCACAACCACAACAAGAAGTTATTGTGGGTTGTTGTTGTTTTTAAACAGAACTACCTTACATCTTCTGTGGCTAGATTTGGGTTTAGGTTTTTGAGGAGAGAAGACTAGGTATGCTAATCAGATTTGTACTTCTGCTGACTTAGCTGCCAAGCCCTGCTAGAGGGAGAAGATGCGGTAGCACTGAGCGATCTTTCCAAGAGTGGCTATTGCTGTCAGAACCGATAGCTACTGCAGCCACCTGGAAGGTCCTTGTCACATGGGGGCTCATTCATAAGCTTCTGTTTCATATTACTCCAAAAAGATAACTTTCAATAGAGGCAGTCTAGATATGCATGCAACTTGAGAGCCATCAAGCAGTCAAGTAACGAGAGATTGGGTGATGAACATGAACCAGAAGATATACATCAGGGGTGGGCAATTTGAGGTGGGGGGGCATTTTCGCTGCACTCTGCAGGGTGCCATAGAAAACCGCCCCCCGTGTTTTACCACTGAAATTTGGGTCAAATTTAGCTTGAGAACAAGCATCGCTAAAACAATCAAGTTTTTCGGGGGGGGGGGGGGGCCACACTGGCAACCACATGCAGCCTGTGGGCTCTGTGTTGCCCACCCTGATATACATGAGTTAGAAGATACCTAAACAGAACAAGCAGGAACTGCAAAGATGAAATTAGACTGTGTTTCCTGCTTTGGGGGAAAAGAAAGGCTTCTGTGCCTTTGACAGAAATGGAAGGTGCAATCCTATGGGGATGGCCGAAAGCCTCTGAAGTTGGAGGTGTGTGGCCATCTAATGACGAGTGGGAGGAGCAGTGGAGGTGATCTTTGCCTCCGCACTCCTCCCACTCTGCATTTCAGCTAGATGGGCTTTTTCGCTTGTCTGTCTGAGGTGCCGGGGAGGGAAGGAGGCTGAAGAGGCTGGAGGATTCCTCATAAGCTGGCCTCCCCACTCCATGCCCACAGGAACACTCCCTTTACCTTCCCTGAGGTCACATTTGCAACCTCAGAGAAGCAGCCAATGTGGTTCTCTCTGTGCCGGCTGCGAGGGGGAGGGGAGCTCGGACCCCTGGGTCTGAGGTCGAAGTGCTAACCCTGACCTCGGATCCAGAAATCCAAAGTAACCTACGTCCCCCCCAGATGCTGTCTACAGTCCATAAGATTGCTCTCCCCACCTTTCTTCAACCTTCAGCTCAGACTAGCTCATGCCTAGCAACCAACACGAGGGACTGTGGCAAGGAAACAGGAAAAGATTCCCAAGATAAGGGCTGGGGGAAAGAGAGGTTGGTTTAATGACTGCTTAGGTCACAAAACAAGGCCACAGATATGGCCAGGACAAGTGCCTGAGATAAGGTGCAAATGAAATGGTAGACACAGGCAAGCAGCCCAAACAATGGAGAAAGAATGGAAACAAGGGCTAAGGAAAGCAGAATGAGAAGGGAAATCAGAGTGAGCGCGCGTGCACGCGCACACACACCCACCCACCTGCCCATAAGTTTACTATTCGTTAGGTATCTTGCTAGTAAATCAATAATGCTCTCCAGGACTACTTAAACAGAGGTCAGAAGGATGCCTGGAGCTCATATATTCCTAGAGCTCATATATTGAAAACCTGTGTTCTGTCTTCTGACCCTCTTTCCTGTTTGCGGATACATCACATCAACAATACCCAAATGCAATGATCTTATCCAATATTTTTTTAAAAAAATAGTTTTATATCAGCCTCCTCACACCTCAGCAGAAAGAAACCCCCTATATTCAGCCAGTCATACACAAGACCAAAACAGAAGCAGTAGGCATGGAGAGAAGAGTTCCAGAGTTGTTACTCAGAACACTGTTGATGTTGTTTTTGTCGTGACCAACTTTGGCAGTGTGTAAGTGCACATTTAAGGTGGGGGAAGGAATGATATTTCCCAATTTAAATAAGTACCTTAAGTCTTTGATTGAAAGCATCAAACAGCAGTTTGATTCCGTCCTGAGTCAAGTTAAGGATGAGGTCATGGCTAAGAGGAGACTGGAAATGAAAAAAAAAATTAGTTTTTTAATGGCTGATGGGGCTATGAAGCTACATTCTCTGTGACAGAAAGCCAAACAAGAAAACCTTGACACCCAGTTGGCACAAGGAACCGCTATTTGTTCCATGAATAAACGCTTCCAGAAAACTGCCAGAATAAAAGCTGCAGTTGCCAAATCCCCTCCCATTTACCTGTTTAAATGAAACTCAAAGGCTTTGGGCAAGATTCACATGCCACTTGAACTAAAAGCCCATTGCTTTCACAGAAAAAAAAATCAGTCAAAGTTGGCATTTCTGGCTTAGGCTGAACAACTGAAAAGCATCATAGAGGAGAGAGCATTATCACACTGTCAGCACAAATGGGAATGGGTGCTTTGAAGAAAAAGAAAGCCCGAAAACAACTCCACTGCACCAACAGCATATTATAGCTGATATGTGTTGCACACTTCTTAAATCTGTAAGTCCAGAAATGGCCTGGAAATGCATAATGCAGGTTTTCAGAGCGTTCTGCAGTTCCTTAGGTGTTTATAAAAGCAAGCTGCAATAAATAAGAATGTGTCAACAATTTGAATCTTCTGAATCGGGGATTGGGGAATGCGGGGGGTGGGAGATGCTGTTTCTGTTCTAAAACTAATGAAAACCTTTCAAATAAAATGTTAATAAAAACAACCCTACTGAAATAAATAAATAAAAATCTTCAATCAAGTCCTTCCAACTCTCGATTCAGTCACTCAGTCCCATGAATCCAGGATTCACACATGCTCACCATTTGGTGACTAGAACATTCAGGGATGACCTGCATGTGAGCGTGAACCATCACAGCTCTGCCACAACTGACAGAACTTTCACATCCTGTCAAAAAAAATAATGTGTTTTGATGCAATAACTTCATACATGCAGGTATCAAATGAACTATATTCAAGTGTAGAACAACTAATTGATGCACACCAGCCCACTACAGACAGGTGTACTACAGAAAGGTGCCTCTAGCGTAAATAGCTTCAGATGGCTCAAGTAAAGAAGCCAAATGCATGTTACGTCAAAAGGCAAAAACTCTGCAAGTCACTCATGACTCTGATGATGCATTAATGTCTTGATGCCAGCTCTTTTCCTATGCAGGTGGAGTGAACAAGCTTTGAAAAGATGTATTGTGAGGTTGCATACCCTCATTATATCCTTTAATACTTTCCATTAAAAAAAAGTTTCTAGTCCCCATCATGGGATAAAAACTGAATGTCTGATACATATTGGGTTTCAATTAGATTTCGAAACCCAGTCCTCATTTTCAGATCTCAGCTCATGATTCTCTGACATTTTTTAAATATGGTTTTGAACAATACTAAGGGTTACTGACTACCCCAACTGATCAAAGGGCTCCAGATGGGATTGAAACAACTGTGCAACTAGTTCCACATGCCTCCAGGGACCTTTGGCTTATGCTTCTCATAAGCTCTGCTCCCTACACACACACAGCCCCTATGCCATGGCTTCTGAAATTTAGAGAAGTCTCCAAGACAGTTTGTGCTATGGGAGGGGTAGGCAACCTTTTTGGGCCCACGGGTACATTTGGTCTTTTTCTTCCCCTCTGGGCCTGCAGGCACATTTGCCCCAAGGGCATTTCTTTTTGGGATTCTCTTTCGTTGCCCCCCGCCCTTCCGCTGGGTTCTCCTTTTGTTGCCCCTCTTCCCCCAGATCCTCTCTTTCCTTGCCCACCTTCTTCTTCCTCCTCCTCCTGATTTCCTTCCCCCTCCCACTGCTGCTATCCTGCCTTTCTTCTTATTTCTGCCTCCTCCTCCTCCAGATTTCCTGCTGCCACTGTTTCTGCCTCCTCTTCTGGATTTCTTCTCCTCCCACTACCACTGCCACCACTGAGGAAGCAGGAAGTTTGCAGAGCGGGAGATGTCTCCTGATCTGCCTGCTTCCTGGCTGCTGAAGTTAGGGAAGTGAGTGTGAAGTTAGGGAAGTGAGTGTGAAGTTAGGGAAAAGTGGCAATGGGGAAAACAGGCTAGGGGTCCGAGGGGTGGAGTCTGGAGGATACAGTCAGGGGTTTTGGGGAGTGCCAGAGTGCCCACGGGCATGGCTTTGCCAACCCCTGAGTTATGGCATGAAGGATTGGGGAGTTTTGCCGTTCACATTTTTGAAAATCCAACTGGATGCACCCAAGTCCTTAAACACAGCCTTCCACCATGTGGTGCCCTCCAGAAAGGATGGACTACAACTCTCAGCATCATCCAGCCAGCACCAGGTTGGGGAAGGCTGCCTTAAGGCTTCAGCACTTCTCCAAGCTGCTACATAAAGGCATAGGATGATTTAGCACACCTAAAGTAGCTCTTTGGATTCTAGCCTCTTTTGCTTTTTCCTCTCCTAGAAACAAGGCACAAAGACATATGCCGTAGTTTAATATTTTGTTAATTGCTGTAGCTATTGAAATAAAGAATATTATGGGTACATTTTAGACTATAAAATGAAGCAATACAAACAAAAAAATAAATATGAACTATGTGGGGATTCTCATCAATACCAAGAAAGTGTCCTCACTGGGAACACGTCTTGCTTTGCATCTGATCTCATGAAGGAGTTCTCTCTAAGCAGCAAGCGCTGTCAGCAAGCACCTTGATGACACTGGTCTAAATGCAGGAAAAGTGTTAGCAGGCAATGAGTTTTAGTACCGTATCATCAGCGCGATGACGCAAGCCTTGTTCAAAGGGTTCCTGCACAAAATGATTATGAACTGATGCCAGAGCCAAAAGGAGAGCAGAAGAGCTTTGAAGCAACGCTTGATCATTACTGGTGCCTGTAGCTTACTTTCCTCCTCGGCAAATCTTATAGCCAGGCAAAAACAGCTTCCAAACGACACAGGTCTGTAATATATTGAAGCAATCAAAACACTGCTTCAAGGCTGCCCACCGCGCAGCTAAGAGCTGGAAAGAGAAGCAGGACGTTTTCCCCTGACGTTGTGCCGAGTTTCAAGACAGGCAAAAACCCCTTCCCACCAGTTTCAGTTTTTAGAACAGAATTAATCGATTTAATCTCTTCCCATTAAGAGGGAGAAATTCCTACCCTTCTTTCCCAACACCATGTCATTTTTCCTCAACTTCCTACCTTACAATAAAATACAGCTTTTGTGAAAAGCTAAATACTTGATTTGTCACTGGAAACTGCAAGGTATGATAATGTCAAGTCATAACAGAACACTTTTAGATGTAAAATAAATATTGCCAGCTATCCTATATATATTTGAAGTAGCGTGCAATTTTTGGAAAGCCACATGCTCCAGGATGTGGCAACTGTGAAGGATGACTGGATGTCATGTGGCCAGGCAACATACACAATGGTATTCCACAATATTGACACATCCTCCCATCCCCTGTAGGCTATTTATCACACAGAGTAAACTGGAGCAAGTAAGCAACCTAGACCTTGACATACCTGCTCACTGTAGAGAACCTGGACATTTTTGATGATACGACAGTGTTTCTGAAGAATTGCTACAGACTGAGCCAATGGCATTCCTGCAAGAAGAAAACACCAAGAGTTAGAGATGTTGCTCCCACTTAGCCATGTTGGCAAAAATATGTTTGCTCAGCAGGGTCAACATGTGGCAATAATGCCTCACATGCCAAGACCAAGTTGAGAAGCATAAACATTTCCAGCAGTCTTTCATCAAATTAGGAAAAAAAACTGTGTTTCCAGAACAAAACTAGCCATGTTTAGCCATCAAGCCAGACCATTTTCTAAGAAACTGGACACAAGACAGTATAATCAAGACTGGTCCATAGAAATGATCAAATTCCCCTCCACCCCCCAAAAGTACATACTGAACCCAATCTAATAACCTGTGCTTTAACGGCTGTTCACTCTATTAAGTATTAAGGTAAGGATTTGCATCTGGCATACTTCCAGACATTTCTGCTTATTCATTTCAACCAATCTCACAGCAACAAAACTGGGACTGCTATCAAGTATGCCATCACATTCACACTTTACAATTTTAAGTGTACGCTTCAAAACATAACACGCAAACAAGCCTCCAGGAAGCTGCCACGTTTGCAGCCTGGTCCTCCCTCTTCCAGATCTTCAGTGTTTACAAGGAGCTTGTCAGAAGTGGGGCAAAGAGCAGGAAGAAGCATTTCTGGAGTTATCATTATTTGACCAATGTACAATTGTAATTATCTGCCCTAATCTATTTGGATAAGGTAGACCACAAATCTGAAAATAAACTCACCTCCTACCTAACATACTCGCTTGTCTGGGTTTGCACTGCTTAAAGCCTTTGAGGTGAAATTGATATTTGTCACAAATCTAAAGGGATGGGTAAATACACAGAAGAGTATGGGTGCTTCCAGACAGAGGGCTCCTAACACTACCAATCAGAAATCATTGTGCAACAATTCCATCTTTTTTTCCTTATCAGATTTTCTGCAGTAAGAAAGAAGACAGATGAAGCAACAGGAAAATATTAAGAGGAGCTGTGGCTCAGTGGTAGAAGGTCCCAGGTTCAAACCCCAGCTTCTCCAGGTAGGGCTAGGAAAGACTCCTGCCTGAAACCCTGGAGAACGGCTGCCAGTCAGTGTCAACAATACTGGGCTAGATGGACCAATGGTCTGCAACAGTATAAGGCAGCTTCCTAACATGGGACGGTTACAAGTAGAACATAACTTCCTCTGGATTCCCTCCCCCACAAAATTCTGTGAATAAGGGAAATGGTGCCCTAAAAGCTTCACCCGGAAGCACCCTATATCTTCACCCACACACATGGTGTTCTAGGAAGCTTTGTTCAGCATATTCAAACAAAGTATATTACAGTGTGGCTTTGTCTCTGCCATATTCTAGGGCACACTAATTACAGCCTTAAACTCAACAGTATCTTGTCCTAAAGCTAGCAATTCCAACTGCACAACCGTCATCAGGCTGTTTATAAAGGACCAGACAAAATCTTTGTTGTCACAACAGAAAAACAACCCTCTGTGAAAAACTTAAATTTTTATATTCGTGGCTTATTCATCTCCTTGTGATCTAACAGAAAGTAAGCCCATAATAATAAGATCTCTGCAAGTCAGTTTAGAGATTCAGATTCCAATTTGTTTCTATCTTCTTGTTTTGTTAAGAGCCGGGATAACATTGTGGTTACAAGAGTGGGCCAGGGAGCCCTCCGTTCAAATTTCACCTCATTTTCAGTCAGCATTTTTTCAGCTTCAGCCCACTTTCAATATTGGGATGATAATAATATCTATCTATCTATCTATCTATCTATCTATCTATTTCATTTACAATATTTATATACTGCTCCACATCAGAAGATTTCGGAGTGGTGAACAACATGGTAAAAGAATAAAACAACAGGTTAAAAGAGTTAAAACATTTTTTAAAAAGACAAACCTCAACAAAGTGGAATTTAACAAACAATAGCTGGTCAAGCAAGGAAGGCCTCTTGAAATAACAACGTCTTCAAGAGGCGCCGGAAGGAACACAATGTTGGCGTCTACCTGACCTCTAAAAGCAGGGAATTCCACAGGAAGGGGGCCACCACACTGAAGGCTCTTTTCCTGGTGGACTCCAACCAGGCCATGGGTCCACGTGGAACCACCAGGAACGTGCCCTCTGATGACCTCAGTGACCGGGCAGATTGGTAAGGAAGGAGGAGCTCTCTCACGTATCCTGGTCCCAAGTTGTTTAGGGCTTTGTACACTAGTAACAAAACCTTAAACCTGGGCAGTAGCAAGTAAGTAGCCAGTGCAGTTCCCTCAGCAGAGGAGTTACACACTGAAATGGGGCAGCTCCCAGCAACAGCCGAGCTGCTGCATTCTGCACTAGCTCCAGCTTCCGGACCAGCCTTAAGGGCAGCCCCACATAGAGCACATTGCAGTAATCCAGTCTTGAGGTTACTAATGCCTGTACCACCGTGGTCAAGCTATCCCTGTCCAGGAGAGGCTGAAGCTGGCGAACCAGCCAAAGTTGGTAAAAGGCACTTTGACCGCCATGACCACTTGGGTCTCCAGAGACAATGATGGGTCTAGGAGTATCCCCAGACTACGGACCTGATCTTTCAGAGGGAGTGCAACCCCATCCAGAACAGGCAATGAGCCTATGTCCTGGACCCGGGAACCACTCACCCGCAGGGCTTCCGTCTTGCCAGGATTCAGCTTCAGTTTATTGGCCTTCATCCAGCCCATTACTGAGTCTAGGGACTGATTCAGGACTTGCACAACCTCTCCTGATTCAGATGTCACGGGGAGATAGAGCTGTGTGTCATCAGCATACTGATGGCGTTTAGCACCAGATCCCCTAATGACCACTCCCAGCGGCTTCATATAGATGTTAAACAACATTGGGGACAACATCGTACCCTGCAGCACCCCATAGCTCAATTGGCAAGGGGCCGAGGAATAGACACCCAATGTTACTCTTTGAAATCAGCCCCGCAGGTAGGATAGGAATCACTGCAACACAGTGCCTCCAATACCCATCCCACGGAATCGATCCAGGAGGATACCACGGTCGATGATATCAAAAGCCGATGAGAGATCGACCAGAATTAACAGGGTTGCACTCCCCCGTCCCTCTCTCGATAAAGGTCATCCATCAGGGCGACCAAGGCTGATTCAGTCCCATAACCAGGACGAAACCCAGATTGAAATGGGTCTAGATAATCAGTATCCTCCAAGAGTGCCTGCAGTTGGTCCGCCACAACCCTCTCAAGTACCTTCCCTAGAAAAGGGATATTTGCGACTGGGCGTTAGTTGTCTAATACCATTGGGTCCAGAGTGGGCTTCTTCAGGAGTGACCACACTACTGCCTCCTTAAGGGCAGCAGGGACCACCCCTTCCTGTAGGGAAGCATTTATGACTCCCTGGATCCACCCAGTCATACCCCCTCGGCTAGCTTTTATTAGGACAGGGATCAAGGGGGCACGTGGTCGGTTGTATTACTGCAAGCATCTTGTCCACATCATCAGGCCATAACAACTGGAACTGATCCCACAAAATCGGGCAGATGGTGGCATCAGATACCTCGACTGGTACTGCACTAACAACAGCATCAAGGTCACTGCGGAGACAAGCGATTTTGTCCTCAAAGTGTGATGCAAAAGGTCACAGCGGGTCCTCAATGGGGCCAGGGCCCCATTTACTGGGGAAGATGTTAACAACCACCTGGAAGAGCTCCACTGGACGGCTACTTGAGGACACAATGGAGGCAGCAAAATAAACCCCCTTTGCTGCCCGCACTGCCACACAGTAGGCACAATTATGTCCTCTAGAGTGTGCTCAGTCATCTTCACTTCGAGTCTTGCGCCGTTTGCACTCTAGCCATCATCCAGCCTGTTTCATTGACCGCAGCTCCCCAGCATACCAGGGAGCAGAACGGGCTCCACAGTGCCGGAGGGGCACTCAGGTGCAATCAAGTTGATGGCCCGCTGCATCTCAGTGTTCCACAGTGAGGCTAGGGCCTCGGCTGGATCACCAGCTCTCTCCACTGGAAAATCCCCAAGAGCATTCAGAAATCCATTGGATTCCATCAGTCTCCTGGGGCGGACCATCCGAATAGGTCCCCCACTGCCGTGGGAGGAAAGTAATGCCATAAGTTCACATCTCACCAGGAAATGGTCTGACCATGACAATGGGGTTACTTGGAGCCCCCCAATCTTCAGACTACCCATCTCATAAGATGGAGCAAAAACCAAATCAAGGGTGTGCCCTGCTTCATGTGTTGAGCTGACGACATACTGAGACAGCCCAATGGTTGCAATGGAAGCCATGAAGTCCTGAGCTGGAACTCCAGAGACAACCTCAGCATGGAAGTTGAAGTCACCCAGAACCACCGTCCTGGGTTCCTCCAACACCACACTTGCGACTGCCTCTGCCAGCTCAGTCAGGGAGGATGCTGGGCAGCAGGGTGGGCGGTACACCAGCAGCATCCCCAATCTGTCTCTATGGCCCAACACCAGGTGCAACCCCTCAAGGCCCACTCCAAGGTGGAGTAGTTTCCTGGTGATAGAGATGGAAGTTCTACGAACCACAGCAACTCCCCCCCCACCCCCAGCCCTCCAACCTATGTTGGTGCTGCACTGAGTATCCAGGTGAGCATAGCTGAGTCAGGTTGACTCCACCCAGCTCACCCACCCAAGTCTGAGTAATACACGCCAGGTCGGCCCTCTCATCCATGATTAAATCATGAATGAGTGTGGTCTTATCGAAGATCGATCTGGCATTAAATAGAGCACCGCAAGACAGGAGGGCACAGTGGAAGAGCTACCAGCTACATGAGAGCTAGAGGAGGGGGGTAGAAGGGGAGCGGTGTATAAACACCTGTGGCCCATTTGACTTTGATGTCCCAACCCCCTTCTCCTGCCGTATCTCCTTCTGCCCCAAGTCACTGGAATAGTGGTGCCCCCTCCATGGGTCCCTGTATCAGAGTCTCCTAGGCACATCCTTACTGCCGTAAAAATACCCACACACTCTCAACAGCCACTCACCATTCAAATATACAATCAAGCATTCAACACATACATTCCACTCATCCAACAATCACTCCCAACCAAACTAACACACTCACAGTTTGTAATTTATTGCCGTAACCAGCTGCTGGTCACAATTAGGACATCAGGCTTGTTAATCAACCAAATAAAGCTGAGAACAAGTAAAGTGCTTATTTCTTAGCCGTGTAACCTATTTCCACTGCTTCATGTTCATTCTATCTCACCTGGAAGGTGGCAAAGCAGTTCTCTCCCCCCTCCCCAGCTCTCATCCAGGGGAAGCTCCACTTCTGACTACCACAGGCTCCCACCCTGGGAGTTCTAGGATATGAAGCCTCTATCCCCTGTCTCTCACCCAGGGTGGGCAACAATAACATGCGGAAAACTGGTGTTGTCAGAGGATCCCTGCTCTCACTCAGGCACACCTCATACACATAAGACAGGCAATCAATAGATGACCAGGATGTAAGCAGACCAAAAAGAAGGAGAAGATGGAAGGTGCCCTCGCCCTTGTGGCAAACCAAAGGGCAAACCAAAGGGGCGTGCCCCCTTTAGCATCGTTTCCTTTGGGGGTGCCCGTGGTGGCCCGCCACCTCCTAGCAGGGCATTTTTTAAGTCTCCACAATGCCTGGAGGTCTCAAGGCTCAGAGACAGTACTGTGCTCTGGTTGGCCGGAGGAAACTTCGGCAGGTGTTCCCACTCACTCTGCAATCAGTGCAGGCCGACACAAGGCAGGATACTGGGAGATTGGAGGGGGGGGGGGTTCAGGCAGCAAGCAACCAGCCAGCTGTAAACTATGGAACAATCCTCTCCCCTCAGTTCTCTTCTCTCTCCAGTCCAGCAGTGCAGAGTGCCCAGTCCTGTGTCTGGCCTACTTTACAGGAGTATTGTTAACAACTGCAAAATTATACACGTGAAGTGCTTTGAGCACTCCCAAGTGTATATCAGTGTTAGGGATACTGTTTTGTATCCCACTTTTCTTGAGTTAAGCTGCGGCCAGAGATGGCTTTCTATGACCCCAACTACATTAGAGGTCTTTCCCCTCTATATATAAAACTTCCAAAGGGCTGGCTGCATTAGTCTGTTGCAGCAAGAACAACGAGTCAGGTGGTGTCTTCAAGACTATCAAATTTATCAGGGAACAAGCTTTTGTGGACTCAAGTCTATCAAACACAAATATGTATAAAGATGTTTAAGTTGTATACAGATCAAATGTCATTGATCATAGGCTTGCACCCAAGTCACTACTCCTAGCAGACAGCAGGCAAGCGCATGTCAAACATGTAATCCGTTACCGTACAGCCTTTATAGCAACAGTGGAAGCCGGTACATCCTCAGTAAGCCAGTATGTTTTATGGCTTTATCATCTTGGCCTGGTCTACACTGCAGTTTGTCAGCCAAAAAACCATCACACAACACATTATGGGCGGCAAACTCACTGTCAGATTTACAGTGTAACTGATCAAATATAAATGAAAAACAGAGAGCTTTGGTGCAACCTTCTTCCCTCAAGTACTTCTCAGAGGGCAAATAAATATTTTTATAAATGCCAAACTCTGTGAAAGCAACAAGGCAAGTCTCCTTTTTTCTTTCACATTGGGGTTAAATTATTGCCAATAAACTCATACCAGCTGATCCAGCAGGAGAACTGTACCAGCATTGGATAACATCCATATTCAGTTCAACATTTCTTGCTTATCATGCATCAGGTATGCTCAAGTGACTGTGTAATAAACCCAGGAAGGCAACAAGCTTTTCAGACCCATAATATTAAAATCATTTAACAGGTAGAGGGATCGAGGAACAAGTTTGGACTAAGAGTAAAGTGAAGGATGGGAGGCTGGAAACCTATTGGTGAAGTTATAAGCAATTTGAGGGAAGCTTCTTATTATCCTGTTCATTTGTAATACTATTTTGAGGACTATTATCTTACAAATAAAGAGCACCAGTAAATTATAACGTAAAACCACAAGAGCAAGAGATGCTATTAAGTTCCAAGCGCTTCCCAATCATTCATGACATAAGCCTAATATGATTTTTGAGGCACACATAGCAGCCTCCCCCAAGCTAGACCCTCCTAGATGTGTTGGATTGCAATGCCGATCATCACCAGCCAGCACATCCATGCTAGCTGGAGATGCTGGGAGTTGTAGTCCAACACATCTGGAGGGGGCTGCTTGGGGGATGGTGTCAGGCAGTCTAAAGAACCTTGGACTAAGGGAGGAGTGTTGAATCTCTTTCAGACCAAGGACTAAATTCCTTTTAGGAGAAGTTCTCAGGGGCCATTCCAGTGGTGGGTGGGCCCAAAGGCAAAGGGGCAGAGTGACCCCCCCCCCCAAATACCAGCACATTTTCGCTTAAAGCTCTTACTGTCAGTAACTAAGCCTCAGCCATTTCGACCTTTTAGAATGGGGGAAAAACTGCACAGAAGCCAGGAAAACAGCAAATGACCAGTGGTTGGGGGAAGGGGGCATGGATATCTGGGGAACCTCAGCTGGCCAGATTTGGCTCCTAAACCTGAGGTTCTGCACCCCTGTCCGAAGGTTCTTCAGACTGCTTAACTCAGCTACAAGCTGCCTTCCTTTATGAAAGGCAGACGTACAGACAGACTGCTGATGGTAAAGATAAAGCTTGTTCAGCTTTATTCAGAGGGTTACACTGAAGAGGGAGACAATGCAGTTTTCCATGTTTCTGGCATCATCAGTCGTAGCCTAGTTTAGAGAATCTGAGTCATTTTACAAGTTACATATTAAACTTGCATAGTGATCTTGCAGGAAACAAACAAAACTCTACAAGGGTTAGCAAATTCCCCTGGCTGATTACCACACCTTTGAGCAAAACAAATACACGACCCATGCTAACCAAACCACAACTCAAAAGTTGAGTGAAGCATCTTTTGTAACCACCCCAAGTCATCCTGTCAGTTGCAACTTCTAAGCTCACTGGTTTTCCACAAAATGTCCCAATTTCTCAACTTGTAGTTTCACCATCTCTGGATGGAGATGGTATTCTGCAAGAATGGCTAGAATAGTCTCTGTTTAGCAAGCAGTACGTTCTCTTCTACCGAGGCAATCTCCAACTTAAAGCAAACATTGATTATGACAGACAATAGCCTGTGTGTGCTTGAGAGAAGCTTCCTGTATCCCATGGGAATTTGAGAGTTCCAGTCCAATACATCTGGAGGGAGCCAGGTTGGGGAAGGCTGCTGTAAGGCTTTCAGCAAGCAAGACTAGAAATGTCTTCTTTAGGTCAATTTGGAATTCATAGGCCTTTAAGGATCCAGCAAGAAGGGCCACCATCACCTCGGCTAAGCCAGCTTCATCAGGTTTTGCCTTGCTCTAACAACCATTCCATCAGGCCGTAGAGGAGGGAGAGACAGAAAGGAGGCCACACAATCGGTTCAGGGGAGAGACCAGCCATTTTCGTTCCCCCTCACTTGAACCGTTTCATTCCAGTGGTCATGAATCATGACTCATGATAAGGAGACCAACAACATCCGGCTGCGTGACAGCTGCATTACAGCTGGCTGTTATAAGACCCTTATTAACATTTAAGAATTGCGGCCTGAGTGTTTTTATTTTCCTTTTCCCTCCCCATCCTTTTTGTGTCATGTCTTTTTAGCCTCAAAGGAGGGGCTGTTTTTTTTTCATTGATCTGAAAGCTGCTCTGGGAGACTTTCCGGGCTGAAGAGTAGGGTATAAAAGCTTCAAATAAATAATCAAATAATATCAAATACAGTATAAATATATAGAAAAGGGATATAGAGATACGAAGGCCTAGGGGAAAACTGGGAAAAACTGGAGGAACAACAGAAATATTTGGAAAAAAATAATGCCCCCCCTTTAATCCCTGGGGGGGGGGCGTTTTTTCCTGTTCCCCCCCCACACACACACACCTTTTTTTCTGTGTTTTTTTCCCCAGGCCTTCACATTTCTAGATATACAGTCCAGATGCCTACAAAAGATGCATTAATACAGGCTGCTTTCACATTGCCTAGCCAATGTAATCCAGTAGTGAGAGTGGTCCTGGATAGCAGAAAAGGTCTCCAAACTCCACATAAAATGGAGCTGGGTCACTCACTGCCAGGGAGAAGGGAATGATTTTTTCTCTACTGAAATGGTGTTCCCAAGTGTTTTCACCCGTGACAGAAACTAAGCGGGTGCGCTATGGGTCACGACTGGGGAGGGAGGCGCTAAACTTTGACACCATATTTGGAATGAGGCTCAGATATGGTCCCTTCAGATGTGCATCCCAGCCGGTGGACAGCTTGACCTTGTCCCTCAGAAGTCACTGGGAGCCACCCAGAACTGAGCCATTCCCTGCCTAAATGCACATCCCTGTCCTGCATTCTATTTCTTAGTGTGATGACAGTGTGTATTTTACACAAGACTTTATACAAATGCTGCCAGTATTTCAGGCTGGGTGCATATGAAGGAAGGCCTTGGATATTGCAAGAATTCATGGGGGTGCAACCCCCTGCTGGAACCCTATCCTTGGGGCCACCAAGTGTTAGAGGTTGAGGGCAGGTTCTGCCCTCACCACAACATTGCTCTGAAGTATAGTGCTTTACTTTATTAATATTTATTTGCTACATTTCTATACCAGCTAATAGGAAGAAAAGGAAAAAACAACACCTGAAATAGGCAAACCAGAAAGGAGACAACAACTCTGGAGTTGAGCAATCATAATAATCTTTATTGCAGCTCTACGCATTTTGGAGTAAAAACACCTTCAGGAGCTAAACAACAAACACCACGGTTCTGGGCACTTACATGTGGTTCCTAGGCGGTCTCCTATTCATTCTCTGTTCAGGGTAAAATCCCCTTTACTTCAGAAAATATAATACATGTGCCTTTCAGCCATTCTTTGGTCTAAATTTGGGTCATCTGATTATTTAGTATCTACTGCACAGTTTTGTACAAGGCAAGAGTGATGGAAGTTAATTGAAGAGCAACAACTGGAAAGTTGACTGGCAACTTAAAGGAACATGGTGAACTCTACAGAAGCAAATCGATTATCTTTTCTCTGTTGCAAGGGTCATAGCTTCAGGAAGTTTGGCTTATATAAGTTGCAAGACCAGTATCTTTAATCCTAAACTGAATGTTCAGACCAGAGGTGTAAAATTTCTGGAAATTCTGAAGCCATGGCAAAAGCTTTTCCCTCCCCACCTCAACGTTTTAGGGGGGGAAATGGAAATCTTGGGGGAAACTGAAATATATTCAATATTTACTTTATCAAACCTAAACTTATTCTACTGCTTTAACATAAAATACATCAATTATAACTTAGTACATTAAAGTTTCCTATTTGTTGTATTTATGAAATTTACAGAGCAATTTTATTAACTTATTTAAATATTTTTAGGCTGCCTTTTATGGTAAAAACCTACTCAAGGCAGATTATATAAAATAATCCTATGTGTGTTTACGTAAAGTTAAGACTCACTCTTAGTGAAGCTTAGAACCACATAAGCACACACAGGATTTCATCCTCAAAGGTATAAATGCCTTCGTTTTAGTTGTGAATATACCCAATACGAGAGAGTGAGCTGCGAACTGCTGCACCCTATGCTACCTAAACACATGTACCTTAGTTTCTGCCATGAGAGAAGTAGGAAAAAATCAACACTGAAAATAGAAACCACAAGTTTTGTAGTAAGCAAAATGAAGTGCATTGTCTAGACCAGACTTCCCTAAACTGGTATCCTCCAGATGTGTTGGACTAAAATTTCCATCATCCTCAGCCAGCATTACCATTGCTGGCTGAGGATGCTGGGAGTTATGGTTCAGCACATCTGGACAAGCGCAAAGTTGGGGAAGGACTGTCCAGACAGAAACATCTTGACGTGTCAAACACTTAGGACTAGTAACCTATCTGGATATAAAGTTAAACTTTATAACACTGAACTCTACAGTATACACAGTATAAATTGTCTTACATTAAAAAAAACCTTCATATTATTTAGAGTAAAACCTTGTCTTAAAAAGGATTCCACTCATTCCAAAAGAGAAAATACTTCATTGAAGATTTTTTCTAGTGTTCCTCAAATTTTCCATTTTTTTCCACCGGAAAGCTGAAAAAAGTCCAAGAAAGAATCTGGGGGAAAAAACCTGTCATCACGTCCACCCCCCCACCCCAGTTTGTCCAGGTTCTTTCCCTGGGCTTCACATCTCTAGTTCAGACACAAATCCAGTTAAGACTTAGGGCACAATCCTATGCATGTTTAGACAGAAAAGAGTCCTACACCCTGGCTGAGGAATGCTAGGAATTGCAGGACTTTTTTCTGTCTAAACATGCATAGGATTGTACCCTTAATTACACAACAAACCAGCACCATTGAGATTTATTTTATTTATTATTTATTTAAAACATTTCTTGGCCGCCTTTCAGGGCAGAAGCCCTCCCAAGGTGGCTTACAGCAATATAATTTAAAGAACAGTTAAAATATTAAAAGCGATAAAAACATAAAAACAATAGAAGCCAACAATAAAACCAGCAACAACGATAACAGCAGTAACAGCAACAATAGCAGTCATTTCAAGAGAAGTTCATGGTAAAATAATATGCTTCCAAGGCCTTCTTAAAAGCCTGCAATGATGGAGCATGGTGGACCTCTGATTGCAACTTGTTCCAAAAGTGTGGGCCACTGCAAAGAAGGCCCTCTCATGTGTGGTCACCCACCTGACTGCTCTCACAGGTGAGCAAGTGAGAAGGGCCTCTCTTTCTGATCTTAACGTGCAGGTAGGCTGATATGGGTGAAGGCAATCCTTTAAGTAACTTGTTCCCAAACTGGTTAAGGTTTTAAAGGTCAAAACCAGCAGTTTGAATTGGGCCCAGAAACACACTGGTAACCAGCGGAGATCAAAAGTCCAGCAACATCTGGAGGGCCACAGGTTTCCCACCCCTATTTTAGGTGTTGCTGATACCTGGGTGAACTGTAAGTGTGCATTTAGAGTGCCCTCTGAAAACCTGTGACATGCCATCTAGAAATCTGTGGCAAACATACAGGCATTCCTCAGAAGACAAACCAATGTGGACAGAGCTTGCTAAGGGTAGGGAGTTTGAAGACCACCACACTGCTAAAATGTAGGATTGGGTTTTTAAAACAGTTGAAATGTTAAAGGAGAGGTGGGCAACTTGTGGCCCTAGGACCGTATGTGGCCATCGCCATAATTTCACATGGCCCTCAACTTGATTTCAAAAGCTCTCTGATTGTGATCAGTTCAGTCTTCTGGCAAGAGCAATCTGTCCCTTCCTTTGCAGCCTGCTAGACAGGAAGGGAGAGAAAAGGGGTGACCCCTTGCTCCTGCCTACCACTGGCTTCAGCCCACTGCCAACATGCAGCCCTCAACAAATTAGCTGCTACCTGCCCACTCCTGTCTCAAAGGGTCAGTTATCTTATTTATTTAATTTAAGTGTATTACTTTATTTCTATACCACCCTAGAGCCAAAGTTCTCCGGGCAGCATATACAAATTGTAATAATGCAATTGAAAAACAAACAATACACAATTGCAATATGAAAACAGCACAGCAGGGATAAGTCAATAACAGCAACACAGACCGATCTTTTAAAACTTTAAAAGCTAGAAAATCCCATTAAATACTTAAAAGAGGCTCCTTAGAAAGTCTGATACAACAACAAAAAGTCTTTGCCTGGTGCAAAAAAGAATTCAAAGTATGTGCCAGGTGAGCCCCTCTTGGGAGGACATTGCACAGTCTGGGTGCTATCAGTGAGAAGGCCCTCTCCATCATAGTCACCCTAACGTCTGGTGGTAGCACTTGGAAAAGGGCCTCCGATTATGACGTCAAGGTGCAGGCAGGCAAATATGGGAGGAGGTGATCCATCAGGTAACCTGGTCCCAAGCTCTTCAAGATAGTGTGTTTAAGACACAAAAATAAGCTCCACAGTACACAGGGAAACATAGTAAGCATCAGATCTGACAAGCTCCAACTAACTCTCCTGTTCCAGTGAATCAGGGACCTGTTTAGAATTCAGGAGACTAGCAGCAACTGCTGAGTGCAAAACCAAGTGTGACCACCATAGATACCACCAGGCAATCTAATTACTTTGCTATTGTGTCTCTTAAATTGGATTTTCACTGAAATCATAGTTTGAGATTTTCACAAAACTGCAAAGCACTTCATCTTCATTCTGATGATAAAGTAACAAAATCTATGCACTTAAGGATCTATGCATTAATTAAGAAGTAGTGTGTGGATAGAAGAAAAGATAGAAAGAGTGGTAGTTGACTGGAGTTTCTCTGGGCCTCTAAAATTTTTAAGAAATAGGATACTTACTGCATACGTTTTCAGAATACTGTTGACACACAAATAACCACTGGGTTTTACACAAGAGTTATGCTCATTACAACCGCTCCACACCAATTCATTGGAAAGCACACCTACCAAATAATGCAGCAAATACATAAAGCTGTAATAAATCCCAGGGGGAAAGCATATGCCTGCATTTCCATCAGATCTCAGAACCACTACTTCATAGCCAGTCAGTTCGAAGTCTTCATCCAGAATCTTCTAACACAGTTATCAGGCGTGGTTAAAACCACACACATACCCTATGCCAGATGAGAAGACCCGGACTAAATTCTGTTGTGCAACCTGTACAAAGCCCATTCCAGAATCAAGCCCATGAAGTGTGAGGTGCTTAACACTGTAGTTCATACAACCAACTTATACGTATCAAAAATTAAGGATCAGGAAGCAAAAGAAGTGTCCCAGCAGGTGGGCCAACAGAAGGCGACTGCAGTTAACTATGAAAAGATGGAGCACATCCCCTCTTTTTTCCTACCTGAACACCCAGACCTGTTACTCTGACAGAGCTGCTTTATATGGGACCTCCTCTTCTTATCAGCACATTTGCTAATATCTCAATATCATGCCAGCTAGCTAGGACTTAGAGCAAGCAATGGCCAGGTTCCTCCCCCACCCAATAAACCATGGTTTATTGCAGCCTTCCCTGATGTTTTGGACTACAACTCCCACTATCCCCAGTGTGCCTATTGCCATGATGACTGGAGAAGATGGGGTTGTAGTCCAACCCATCTGGAAGGCACCAGGTTGGAGAAGGCAGGATTATTGGATCGAGAGAGAGCATTGTGCCCGCATGCTCCCTTCTCTTGGGCACCCCAGTGGAAAACGTCCTGGGTTTGTTAAACCACAGTTTCCCATTACATACAGAGAAACTGTACTGTAAACTCTAACAGGAAATGGTGGTTAACAAAACTGAGGGTGTTTTTTTTAATTACAGTACACATGAGAAGGGAGGAGTGGAGTAAGCATGCAGGCACAACATGCGTTTTGGAGGTTATACCTGGGCTGACACATGTTTTGAGGTATACTGTGTCCCCCTCTGAATTGTGTATACAGCATAACCAAATATTCCCTGACACAGCAAATACTATCACCACATTGAGAAAGGTTTCCCTATGTGGATCAGCTGCACTCGATGAGTAAAAAGTCTGGTGCCTAGGGAAGAACAAACTATATCCTGTACCCTGGTTAGCACATGCATAACCTATGTGCCAGCTTTCATAAGCACATTTTATCTGAGGGCACAGTAGCATGTGGGCACCCTTTTGCAGGACATAGCACCTTTTTTTGGCCCGAAGTTTTTTTTTAATTCCCGGTACATCACTCTCTTCCAACAACCAAAGAGATGACTTTATACATGGACTTCCAAGATGGTCAACACCGAAATCAGATTGACTACATCCTTTGTAGCCAAAGGTGGCGGACATCTATGCAGTTGGTAAAAACAAGACCTGGAGCTGATTGTAGTTCAGATCACGAACTTCTTATTGCACAATTCAGAATCAGATTAAAGAGAATAGGGAAGACCCACAGATCAGTTAGATATGAGCTCACTAATATTCCTCATGAATATGCAGTGGAGGTGAAGAATAGATTTAAGGGACTAGATTTAGTAGATAGGGTCCCGGAAGAACTATGGACAGAAGTTCACAACACTGTTCAGGAGGCGGCAACAAAAAACGTCCCAAAGAAAAAGAAAACCAAGAAGGCAAGATGGCTGTCTGCTGAGACACTGGAAGCAGCCCAAGAAAGAAGGAAAGCAAAAGGCAACAATGATAGGGGGAGATATGCCCAATTAAATGCAAAATTCCAGAGGTTAGCCAGAAGAGATAAGGAATTTTTTTAAACAAGCAACGCATGGAAGCGGAAGAAGATAATAGAACAGGAAGGACAAGAGACCTCTTCCAGAAAATTAGAAACATCGGAGGTAAATTCCAGGCAAAAATGGGTATGATCAAAAACAAAGATGGCAAGGACCTAACAGAAGCAGAAGAGATCAAGAAAAGGTGGCAAGAATATACAGAAGATCTGTATAGGAAGGATAATATCGGGGATAGATTTGACGGTGTGGTCAGTGAGCTAGCGCCAGACATCCTGAAGAGTGAGGTTGAATGGGCCTTAAGAAGCATTGCTAATAACAAGGCAGCAGGAGACGACGGTATCCCAGCTGAACTGTTTAAAATCTTGCAAGATGATGCTGTCAAGGTGATGCATGCCATATGCCAGCAAATTTGGAAAACACAAGAATGGCCAACAGATTGGAAAAGATCAAGTTATATCCCCATACCAAGAAAGGGAAGCACCAAAGAATGTTCAAACTATCGAACAGCGGCACTTATTTCACATGCCAGTAAGGTAATGCTCAGGATCTTGCAAGGTAGACTCCAGCAATTCATGGAACGAGAATTGCCAGATGTACAAGCTGGGTTTAGAAAAGGCAGAGGAACTAGAGACCAAATTGCCAATATCCGCTGGATAATGGAGAAAGCCAGGGAGTTTCAGAAAAACATCTATTTCTGTTTTATTGACTATTCTAAAGCCTTTGACTGTGTGGATCATCACAAATTGTGGCAAGTTCTTGGTGGTATGGAGATACCAAGTCACCTTGTCTGCCTCCTGAGGAATCTGGATAACGACCAAGTAGCAACGGTAAAAACAGACCACAGAACAACGGACTGGTTTAAGATTGGGAAAGGAGTACGGCAGGGTTGTATGCTCTCACCCTACCTATTCAACCTGTATGCAGAACACATCATGCGACGTGCTGGGCTTGATGAAGCCAAGGCTGGAGTTAAAATCGCTGGAAGAAACATTAACAATCTCTGATATGCAGATGATACCACTTTGATGGCTGAAAGCGAGGAGGAGCTGAGGAACCTCATGACGAAGGTGAAAGAAGAAAGTGCAAAAGCTGGCTTGCAGTTAAACCTCAAAACAACCAAGATGATGGCAACAAGCTTGATTGATAACTGGCAAATAGAGGGAGAAAATGTGGAGGCAGTGACAGACTTTGTCTTTCTAGGCGCAAAGATTACTGCAGACGCCGACTGCAGCCAGGAAATCAGAAGATGCTTACTTCTTGGGAGGACAGCAATGACAAATCTTGATAAAATAGTTAAGAGCAGAGACATCACAGTGACAACAAAGGTCCGCATAGTGAAAGCAATGGTATTTCCCGTAGTAACCTATGGCTGCGAGAGCTGGACCATAAGGAAGGCTGAGCGAAGGAAGACAGATGCTTTTGAACTGTGGTGCTGGAAGAAAATTCCGAGAGTGCCTTGGACTGCAAGAAGATCAAACCAGTCCATACTCCAGGAAAGAAAGCCAGACTGCTCACTTGAGGGAAGGATATTAAAGGCAAAACTGAAGTACTTTGGCCACATCATGAGAAGACAGGACACCCTGGAGAAGATGCTGATGCTAGGGAAAGTGGAAGGCAAAAGGAAGAGGGACCGACCAAAGGCAAGGTGGATGGATGATATTCTGGAGGTGACGGACTCGACCTTGGGGGAGCTGGGGGTGGCGACGGCCGACAGGAAGCTCTGGCGTGGGCTGGTCCATGAAGTCACGAAGAGTCGGAAGCGACTGACCGAATAAACAGCAACATTACATCTATTAAACTGAAACACCAAACTCATCTGAGAAGGGCTGTAGCTCAGTGGTAGCGCACATGCTGTGCTTGCAGAAGGTCCCAGGTTCAATCCCTGGCATCTCCAAGTAGGGCTGGAAAACTCCTTTCTGAAACCTGCCTTTGCTATCAGTCAGTGTCGAAAATACTGAACTAGATGGAGAAACGGTCTGACTCTGTGTAAGGCAGCTTTCTCTGTTCTTATGAACACCTTAAGGACACTGGCATGTCACGTTACTTGAAGTCTAAGTCTTTAGCTAATTCTACACAAGTTTTTGTAATACAACCATACTTTTTAAAAAAAAGCTGACTTAACCTCTATGGAAGCAGGTGTTGGAAGTAGTACACCGCTGGAAGTGATCTGGCACAATGTGAAAGTCTTGTAAAGCGAATGTACTACAGAAACCAAGACAAGAGTGTAACGTATTCTTTAGTGAACTACGGATTGTTCTATTGATCAAATTTGTTCCTGCCTTTCCTCCAAGAAGCTCACAGTGGTGTACACAGGATTATTTCAGCTTATCTTTACATAGCCCTGTGAGGTAGGACAGGCTGAGAAATACTGAGTGGCCCAAGATTGCCCAGCATTAGGCAGGATTTGAACTCACATATCCTGGTCCAACACTCTATCCACTATGCTGCACTGGCTCTCTCTGATCATGCAATCCTTGTCAATCAAGCAGTCAAACAAACAAATAAACAAACATAATTCTCTGCCTTTCCACTCATACAGATCTCCAAGGTAGCTCAGAAGTAAACATGAATTGTTGTTGTTGTTGTTCAGTCGTGTCCGACTCTCCGTGACCCCATGGACCATAGCACGCCAGGCCTTCCTGTCCTCCGCTCTCTCCCGGAGCGTGCTCAAGTTCATATTCATTGCATCCGTGATGCTATCTAGCCATCTCATCCTCTGCCGTCCCCTTCTCCTTTTGCCTTCAGTCTTTCCCAGCATCAGGGTCTTTTCCAGAGTTTTCTCTTCGCATTAGGTGGCCAAAATATTGGAGCTTCAGCTTCAGTATCTGTCCTTCCAATGACCACTCAGGGTTGATTTCCTTTAGGATGGACTAATTTGACCTTCTTGCAGTCCAGGGGACTCGTAAGAGTCTTCTCCAGCACCACAGTTCGAAAGCATCGATTCTTCGGCGCTCAGCCTTCCTTATAGTCCAGCTCTCACAGCCATACATTACTACTGGGAAAACCATAGCTTTGATTAGACGGACCTTTGTCGGCAAGGTGATGTCTCTGCTTCTGACTATGCTGTCTAGGTTTGCCATAGCTTTCCTCCCCAGGAGCAAGCGTCTTTTAATTCCATGGCTACAGTCACCGTCTGCGGTGATCTTGGAGCCCAAGAAAGTAAAATCTGTCACTGCTTCCATTTCTTCCCCTTCTATATGCCAGGAAGTGATGGGGCCAGATGCCATGATCTTAGTTTTTTTAATGTTGAGTTTCAAACCAGCTTTTGCACTCTCCTCTTTCACCCTCAACAAGAGGCTCTTTAGATCCTCTTCGCTTTCTGCCATTAGGGTGGTATCGTCTGCATATCGGAGGTTGTTGATACATGAATTATGAATTAGCCCTCCCTTTTACTGAAGAATCCTTCCAATAGGACTATCAGCTCTCAAATCACTTCAAAACTGCTTCAGTTTCCTCTTCTAGAAGGGATTACTGCATTTATGTTCCACGTTTCACTCAAATATGTATGTGGACCAAAATATTTGTCTGGAAGAAGACTCCATACCTTTCAGGAATCCTGCTTCCAGCAAGGTTAAATGCCAGTTGTTCTGAGCAATAGCCATGTGATTTCTGATGGGTGTTGCTAAACATGCTAGAATTACAAGAGGAGGAAATGCCAAAGTAAAGCATGAACAAAACATGACCCTGTTTAAGGGCACCCTGAGAGGCTTTTATGTGTAAACCAAGAGCCATTTGACAAGTAATCCAGAATTAGGTGGTGGACTATAACACTTCAGAAGTCTTTAGGTATGAAACTTTAATACTTCCAACACATTAAAATCCTTGCAAGGTAGTAAGCTAGCACAGCTCACAGAGAGGGCTATATGCTAAACCTCTCACTGAGGTGCTTATTATGTGCAAGGAGCTTTTAATATGTGGGAGGTCCAAATATCACCTCACATCTTCAGCCTGCTGAAGCGGCACAGTCCAGAATTTTACCCCCTCAATCTACCACTTCATTCTGTGCAATGTAAATAAATAATAATAAATAATGTGTAAAACAGCTCTCAAAAAATTCCTCCCTTGCAATCATTATGTTTCCAACACGACAAATCTGGTTTATTTCAGCTTAAATCTAACTCTTAGAACAACACAGAAAGGAGAGGCCCTTTGTCAGGGCCCACCCCTCTGCATCACTTCTCATTATAAAGAAGATGCTGTCACAGGTACTAAAGCACTTACCCAAGGTGAATTCCCATTGTTCATTCCCAAGAGATCGCTCGGGAACCACTTCCAGATCTAGCATTGGCCCAGGCAGAGGAACGGCCCAGTTATCACACAGCAGGTTCACAACGTTACTGTAGTTTGACCTGTGAAGAGACAGAACACACACCCAAGCTTATGTGTCATCCTTGTAATCTAAGGTCATAACCCAAAGCAACATGTAAATATAGTCCCTCTTGCTCAAACTCTGATGAAGAAAACCACCACTCCACAAGGTTGGCCTTGTTATTGTTAATAATGTTATTAATAACAAGACATTGTTCTTGTTCCCTTTTGGTCAGGTGACCCACATCTTATTTACAGTACCGTCAAGTGCTCTATGTGGGACTGCCTTTGAAAAGTGTTTGAAAACTACATCTAGTGAAAAATGTGGCGGCCAGACTGTTGACTACTTTAGACACCATATACCACTGGTCTTGAACCAACTGCACTGGCTTCCATTTGTTTCCGAGCCCAATTCATGGTGCTGGTTTTGATTTATAAAGCTCTAAATGGCTTGTGGCTAGGATATCTGAAAGACCACCACCTCCCATATGTGCCTGCATCTACAGTGTGGTCTTCATCAGAGAGTCTGTTTTCTGTCCTACCACCAAGGTTAACAGGTACACAATACAGGGCCTTTTCTGAAGCAGCACCCTGACTCTGGAACTCCCTCTCAAAGGGGATCAGGTTGGCTCCATCCCTGTTGGGTTTAGACAGGCAGTGAAAACTGTACTGTTTTGCCAGGCCTTTGGCTTGTAAAATTGCTTTGGCCTGTTTTAAAGAACATTTTGGTTTTATTCTGCTTTTATTGGATGTTATGTCATTATACATTGTACACCACTTTCACAGCCCTGATGGGCAAAAAAAGTGATTAATAAATACTTTTAATAAACAAATAACAAATATGCTCAGCAAGTTTTAAAAGGATTCATCAACTCCATAAACATTCAGCGCTTTATGCACACACACTAATTATATAATGCAAGCATTGGCAGGATCAAGCTAGGCCTGAATCTTTCCCTCCAATCATGCTCGCTTTGGGACTACATCCATATTCAACAACAGATATACAGGATAAGTGCTCAGAGAATGATAGGCATACAAGCGGGCCTGTTTTTACCCCGCCTTGTCCCTCTGCCAGGAACAAAAGTGAGTTATGCCGATTCTCTCCCTGCCAAACCCTGGGATAACCCTCCTGCCTTTCCTCCCTCACCACGAGTGTGTTGGGGGAGGGGGAGGGGGAGAGGGGGGCTTCCTCGGGAGGAAATCCAAATACTTTCCAAATACACCTTGTGTTCCTGAACACTCAACATGGTATAAAGGGCAGATGGACATGCCATCCCCTCCTTAGAGACTCTCCCCCATAGTAGTAATCCTTGGAGACAACCGCCCCCAAAGAATTCTCTCTTAGTAGGGTCGGCCATGAAGAGTCATCTTTGAGGACCAACTACATCTACACCCATACGTATGGGTCGAAATGCCAAGATCCCCCACCCCATACATCCATATTATCCAGTATAAGCAGCCTGACAGGCAAATAAACTTTCAGCTATAAGGCACATGCAGGACAGTCTCCTTCCTCTGCCTTATACAAGAGATTCCTGCCCCCCACTTGGGGGAAGGGGTTAGAACCCTATAAATATTAGTTCCTCTCCCCATTATGAGCAAGCAGTTCACCCCTCAGATACAGCGTGCTTGTGCATACACACACAATCCAAGAGATATGCGGCATGCTCAGATGCCTAGAGAACAGGCTCACACTCCCCCACCCACCCACCCGCAATCTCTCACAAACTTCAATCCCTCAGCCACGAGGACAAATTACTCACAGGGAAGAGAGGTGCAGAGAGAGTCCAGAAAGACCTTCCCAGCACATGCAGCAACTCGCTGCGATAGAAACTCTGCAACAAGGAATGCACTTCATCCCTGCACGCCCCCCCCCCCCGCACAGCCATGCGAAGATCCCACCAAATAAGAGAAACCTCAGCTATGAGGGGCAAAAGTTCTCACCCTGAATATCAGGTATTATACCTGATATAATAGGTATATTATACCTATATACCTACTATATTATAAAATAAGTACCCTGCCGGTACTTGCAAGGGTAAATCATGATCTCCCCATGGAGTGCCAAAAAACCCAGCAAAGTCACCTATACGAGGGTCAAGAAGCAACAGTAAGAACCAGACATGGAACAACCGATTGGTTCAAAACTGGGAAAGGAGTACGACAAGGCTGCATATTGTCACCCTGCTTATTTAACTTATATGCAGAGTACATCATGAGAAATGCTGGGTTGGATGAATCAGAGGTCGGAATTAAGATTGCTGGGAGAATTATCAACAACCTCCGATATGCAGACGATACCACCCTAATGGCAGAAAGTGAAGAGGATCTCAAGAGCCTCTTGCTGAGGGTGAAAGTGGAGAGTGCAAAAGCTGGTTTGAAACTCAGCATTAAAAAACTAAGATCAGGGCATCTGGCCCCATCACTTCCTGGCATATAGAAGGGGAAGAAATGAAACAAAGTGACAGATTTTATTTTCTTGGGCTCCAAGATCACCGCAGACGGTGACTGTAGCCATGAAATCAAAAGACGCTTGCTCCTTGGGAGGAAAGCTATGGCCAACCTAGACAGCATAGTCAGAAGCAGAGACATCACCTTACCGACAAAGGTCTGTCTAATCAAAGCTATGGTTTTCCCAGTAGTAATGTATGGCTGTGAGAGCTGGACTATAAGGAAGGCTGAGCGCCGAAGAATTGATGCCTTCGAACTGTGGTGCTGGAGAAGACTCTTACGAGTCCCCTGGACTGCAAGGAGGTCCAATCGGTCCATCCTAAAGGAAATCAACCCTGAGTGGTCATTGGAAGGACAGATACTGAAGCTGAAGCTCAAATATTTTGGCCACCTAATGCGAAGAGAAAACTCTCTGGAAAAGACCCTGATGCTGGGAAAGACTGAAGGCAAAAGGAGAAGGGGACGGCAGAGGATGAGATGGCTAGATAGCATCACCGATGCGATGAATATGAACTTGAGCATGCTCTGGGAGAGAGCGGAGGACAGGAAGGCCTGGCGTGCTACGGTCCATGGGGTCACGAAGAGTCGGACACGACTGAACGACTGAACAACAACAACCTATATAATATACCTATTATATTATAAAATAAATACCCTGCCGGTACTTGCAAGGGTAAATCATGATCTCCCCATGGAGTGCCAAAAAAAACGGCAAAGTCACCTGATATAATAGGTATATTATACCTATATAACATTATATTATAAAATAAGTACCCTGCCGGTACTTGCAAGGGTAAATCATGATCTCCCCATGGAGTGCCAAAAAAAACGGCAAAGTCACCTGATATAATAGGTATATTATACCTATATAACACTATATTATAAAATAAGTACCCTGCCGGTACTTGCAAGGGTAAATCACGATCTCCCCATGGAGTGCCAAAAAGAACGGCAAAATCACCTGATATAATAGGTATATTATACCTATATAACATTATATTATAAAAGAAGTACCCTGCCGGTACTTGCAAGGGTAAATCATGATCTCCCCATGGAGTGCCAAAAAAAACGGCAAAGTCACCTACGCCAGAGAGGTTCCTCATTAACAGACCCCCTCCAAATATCCCATCTTCTGCTAATTCACCCCCCCACACACACACAGCACAGACCGCATGCTGGCACATCTCCCCCTATGCAAAACAAACAAAGCAAACAGGCAACCCCCCCCCCGTGCCCCCGCAAACAATACTTCTATTTTCCCAGGGACCAGTGGCTCAGCTGACACCCCTTCCCCACAGATACATGCTACCCCACACACACAACCCGCGGAGAAAACTAACCTGCTCCCCCAGCACACCAAAAACATACCCCTCCCCAATTCCAACTTGGGGACCGCCGCCCCTTAGGGGCAAATGCCGGCAACCTTCCTCCAAAACTTACTGGGGGGCTGATACCCGGGCCCATTTTCTCCTCCCGCCCCCGCAGCCATTCCTCCCCTGCTCAGATGTAAACAGGGGGGAGAGGGAGGCACCCCCACGCCCCTCTCCAGCAGCAGACATTTCCCCAAGCCCCCCCCCGCGGAATCTCTCCCCCCTCCGAAACAGCCAAGCACAATGACAACGTACTCCCCCCCCCAGAGACCACCTTTTCCCGGGGGGCCCCCACAGAGAGAGTCTCAGCCCGTCCCCCCTCCCCTGGGGCGGTCTCTGGGGTGGGGGGCGCCTCTCTGGAGTGCTGCGCGCCCCCTTTCGAAAACAACCCCAGGAGGGGGAAGAGAAGGGGGGAGGGGGAGGGGCCCCCCGGCGGCCCAGCAGCAGCCTCGCCTCTCTCCGCCCCCGCCCGCCAAGAAGCGGGCGCAGAGCGGCCCGCCCGGCAAGGGCGCCCCGCTCCCCTCGCGCGCCCTCGGGCCGCCGAGGGGCCGCGGGAGGCCGCCCGCCCGCCCGCCCGCCTGCCGGCCGGCCGGCCTCTCCCCGTCCCGGGGGCGGCGGGGGCCCCGCCAGGGGGAGGGGGCGGCGGGCCGCGACTCACCTCACTTGCGGCTGCTGCAAAAGAGCCGAGCCCGAGCGACGCCTCTGCAGCCGCGGCGGCCGTCGGGCGAGGAGGCGGGAGGCGGCGCGGCGCGGCGCGGCGGCGGAGAGGGCGGGCCGGGCCGGGCCGGGCCGAGGCGGAGCCGGGCGCCCGCCGGCCTGCGCCCGGCAGCGCGTGCCGGGGCTCGGGCCTCTTCCGCCCGGCGCTCGGGGGCGGGGAAGGTGCGGGCGGCGCTCTGCACGCGCGCAGGGGCTGCGCCGCCCCCCGCCGGCGGCGGCGGCGGCGCGCTGCTTTCTCCCGGCCCGAGGGCCGCCCCGTCCCCTCTCGGCTTTCTCTCCCCGCTCCCCAGCCTGCTCGCTGAGGCGGTGTGGGAAGGCGCTCTGCACGTGCTCAGAGGCGCCGCCGCCGCTGTTTTCTCTCGGGCGCCAAGGCTCAAGTCAGCCCCTCTTCTCTCCTTCTTTTCTCTCTCTCTCTGTCTCTCTCTCTCTCCCTCCCACTCCGAATTTCACTGCTGTGGAAAAGCGCTCTGCATGTGCTCAGAGGCACCCCAGTCGCCACCTTCGCTGTTTTCTCTCGGGCGCCAAGGCTCAAGTCAGCCCCTCTTCTCTCCTTCTTTTCTCTCTCTCTCTCTCTCTCCCTCCTGCTCCAGATTTCGATGGTGTGGAAAAGCGCTCTGCATGTGCTCAGAGGCACCCCATCTGCCGCCTTCTCTGTTTTCTCTCAGGTGCCAAGGCTCAAGTCAGCCCCTCTTCTTTTCTCTCTCTTTCTCTCTCCCTTCCGTTCCAAATTTTTCTCTCTCTTTCTCTCCCTCCTGTTCCAAATGTTGATGGTGTGGGAAAGTGCTCTGCATGTGCTCAGAGGCACCCCAGACGCCGACGCCGCTGTTTTCTCTCAGGTGCCAAGCATCAAGACAGCCCTTCTTCTTTCTTTCCTTCTCTCTCTCCCTCCTGTTGCAAATTTCAGTGGTGGGGGAAGGTACTCTGCACGTGCTCAGAGATGCCCCCTTCTTTGTTCTTTTGTCTTAGGTGCCAAAGCTCAAATCAACCCATATTCTTTCTCTTTTACTTTCAGTGTTTCCCTCCTTCCAGCTCCAAATCTTGATGGTGGGGGAAGGCACTCTGCACATGCTCAAAATGTGCAATAGGTGTTGGGCTCAAGTCAGCCCATTTCCCTCCCTGTCTTGCTTAGTCTCTCGCAGTCTCAATGCCTTTCTCTCCCTCCAGTCTCTGTGGTGGTAGTGTGGGGAAGCTACTCTGCATGAGCTCAGAGACACCCCTGCCTTAGGTGTTGTTTTCTCACTTGCGAACTGCCAGGACTCAAGCCAACCCCACTCTTCTCCCTCGTCATCTGGAAGGTGGGAGGAAAGACACTGTACACACTACTCGGAAACGTCCCACCGCTGTCATTGTTTTGCTTCTTAGGCACAAGGTGTGCTGGGTTTAAGATTCTCCCCACACACCTCTCTCGTCCCCCCACCAAAAAAATCTAAGAGATGTGCAGAGGGAAATGCAAACTCCAGAGTGTGCATATTTTGCATGGACAAGGTTCTAGCCAGCCCTCGTATTCACAGCCTTCCTTCTTCACCACCACTCAGTCTCAGAAATGTACAAGGTAGTCTGCACGTGCTCAGAAGCAGTGCTGGCTGCAGGTTTTGCAGAGCCCTTGGAACGACACCCTCAGTGGGCCCCCTCACCTTCTCACCACCATTGTCACCAGCCGCTATTAGTCCTCGTCCCCTTTCTCACCTTTCCTACCACTGGCTTGCTTGACAGCAGAGAGCCAGGGAGCAAGGAGGCCATGGCATCTGCTTCTCACCACCACCACCGTTGTCTGGGCCAGAGCAAGAGGCTGATAAACAAGCATGTTGCAGTGGTGAAAAGGAGTAACTCCAGGGCCCTCTCGTCAGTGGGCCCCTTCTGGGGTGTGGGCCCTTGGCAGGTGCCCAGCCATGCCTGCCTTTGATGTTGGCCCCCTTCATGGATCACTGCCTTGTTGTGGCGAAGGGGCTTGTGTAACTCAGTGAAGCCATAAGCTATGCCGTGCAGGGCCACCCAAGACGGGCAGGTCATGGCAGAGAGTTCTGACAAAATGTGGTCCACTGGAGAAGGAAATGGCAACCCACTCCAGTATTCTTGCCAAGAAAACCCCATGGAACGTATCACAAGGCTAAAAGAGATGACGCCGGAAGATGAGCCCCTCAGGTCGGAAGGTGTCCAATATACTACTGGGGAAGAGCAGAGGGTATATCCAAGTAGCGCCAGAAAGTATGAAGTGGCTGGGCCAAAGCCGAAAAGACCCTCAGCTGTGGATGTGTCTGGTGGTGAAAAGAAAATCCGATGCTGTAAAGAACAATATTATTTGGAACCTGGAATGTAAGATCAATGAATCAAGGTAAGCTGGAGGTGGTCAAACATGAGATGGCAAGATTGAACATCGAAATCTTGGGAATCAGCGAACTACAATGGACAGGCATGGGCGAATTTAATTCAGGTGACCATCATATCTACTGCTGTGGGCAAGAATCCCTGAGAAGAAATGGAGTAGCACTCATAGTCAACAAAAGGGTGGGAAAAGCAGTACTGGGGTACAATCTCAAAAACGATAGAATGATCTCAGTACGAATGCAAGGCAAACCATTCAACATTACAGTCATTCAAGTCTATGCCCCAACCACTGAGGCCGAAGAAGCTGAGGTTGATCGGTTCTATAAAGACCTACAACACCTTCTAGAAGTAACACCAAAAAAAGATGTCCTCTTCATCATAGGGGATTGGAATGCTAAAGTAGGAAGTCAAGAAATCACCGGGATAACAGGCAGGCATGGCCTTGGTGTACAAAATGAAGCAGGACAAAGGCTAATAAGAGTTTTGCCAAGAGAACACGCTGATCATAGCAAACACTCTTTTCCAACAGCACAAGAGGCGACTCTACACATGGACATCACCAGATGGTCAATATTGAAATCAGATTGATTATGTCCTTTGCAGCCAAAGATGGAGAAGCTCTATACAGTCAGTCAAAACAAGACCTGGAGCTGACTGTGGCTCAGATCATGAGCTTCTTATTGCAAAATTTCGGCTTAAATTGAAGAACGTCGGGAAAACCACTAAACCATTCAGGTATGACCTCAATCATATCCCTTATGAATATACAGTGGAGGTGAGGAATAGATTTCAGGGATTAGACCTGATAGAGTGCCTGAGGAACTATGGACGGAGGTCCGTAAGATTGTTCAAGACGCAGCAACTCAATCCATCCCAAAGAAAAAGAAATGCAAGAAAGCAAAGTGGCTGTCGGATGAGGCTTTACAAGTAGCTGAGGAAAGAAGGGAAGCAAAAAGCAAGGGAGAAAGGGGAAGATATACCCAACTGAATGCAGAGTTCCAGAGAATAGCAAGGAGAGACAGGAAGGCCTTCTTAAAGGAACAATGCAAAGAAATCGAGGAAAACAACAGAATGGGAAAGACTAGAGATCTCTTCAAGAAAATCGGAGATCTCAAGGGAACGTTTTGTGCAAAGACGGGCATGATAAAGGACAAAGAAGGCAGGGACCTAACAGAAGCAGATGAGATTAAGAAGAGGTGGAAAGAATACACAGAAGAACTATACAGGAAAGATCTGAATGTCCCTGATAGCCATGATAGTGCAGTCACTGAACTCGAGCCGGACATCCTAGAGAGTGAAGTCAAGTGGGCCTTAGGAAGCATTAGTAACAACAAAGCTAGCGGAGATTACAGTATTCCAGCTGAGCTATTTAAGATCCTAAAAGATGATGCTGTTCAAGTGCTGCACTCAATATGCCAACAAATTTGGAACACTCAACAGTGGCCACAAGACTGGAAAAGGTCAGTTTACATTCCAATTCCAAAGAAGGGCAACGCCAAAGAGTGTTCAAACTACCGTACAATTGCGCTCATTTCACATGCCAGCAAGGTGATGCTCAAAATCCTACAAGCTAGGCTTCAGCAGTATGTGAACCAAGAACTACCAGAAGTACAAGCTGGGTTTCAAAGAGGCAGAGGAACTAGAGATCAAATCGCCAACATTCGCTGGATCATGGAGAAAGCAAGAGAATTCCAGAAAAACGTCTATTTCTGCTTCATTGACTACACTAAAGCCTTTGTGTGGATCACAACAAACTGTGGCAAATTCTGAAAGAGATGGGAGTACCAGACCACCTTACCTGTCTCCTGAGAAACCTGTATGAGTGTCAAGAAGCAACAGTAAGAACCAGACATGGAACAACCGATTGGTTCAAAATTGGGAAAGGAGTACGACAAGGCTGCATATTGTCGCCCTGCTTAGTTAACTTATATGCAGAGTACATCATGAGAAACACCAGGTTGGATGAATCACAGGTCGGAATTAAGATTGCAGGAAGAATTATCAACAACCTCAGATATGCAGACGATACCACTCTAATGGCAGAAAGCGAAGAGGATCTAAAGAGCCTCTTGTTGAGGGTGAAAGTGGAGAGTGCAAAAGCTGGCTTGAAACTCAACATTAAAAAAACTAAGATCAGGGCATCTGGCTCCATCACTTCCTGGCATATAGAAGGGGAAGATATGGAAGCAGTGGCAGATTTTACTTCCTTGGGCTCCAAGATCACCGCAGACGGTGACTGTAGCCATGAAATTAAAAGACGCTTGCTCCTGGGGAGGAAAGCTATGGCAAACCTAGACAGCACAGTAAGAAGCAGACATCACCTTGCCGACAAAGGTCCATCTAATCAAAGCTATGGTTTTCCCAGTAGCAGCGTATGGCTGTGAGAGCTGGACTATAAGGAAGGCTGAGTGCCGAAGAATTGATGCCTTCGAACTGTGGTGCTGGAGAAGACTCTTACGAGTCCCCTGGACTGCAAGGAGGTCAAATCAGTCCATCCTAAAGGAAATCAACCCTGACTGCTCCTTGGAAGGACAGATACTGAAGCTGAAGCTGAAATATTTTGGCCACCTAATGCAAAGAGAAAACTCCCTGGAAAAGACCCTGATGCTGGGAAAGACTGAAGGCAAAAGGAAAAGGGGACGACAGAGGATGAGATGGCTAGATAGCATCACCGATGCAATGAATATGGACTTGAGCACACTCCGGGAGAGAGCGCAGGACAGGAAGGCCTGGCGTGCTATGGTCCATGGGGTCACGAAGTGTCTGACACAACTGAACAACAACAAATGCTCGGAAGCAAGGGCACATATCTTTATTATTTTCCTACCTCGTACCGAGTAGCGACAGGGCTGCAAAACTTGACGGGAGGCAGGCAGGGGGCAGCCTGTGGGGTGCCAGCCAACCATCCTTGGTTTAGATCGGGGTGGGCAGAAACTAGATCTCCAGCTGTTGTGGACTTCAACTCCCAGCATTCCTCATCATTCGCCATTCTGGCAGGGGCTTCTGGGAGTTGAAGTCCAAAACAGCTGGAGATCTACCTTGTGCCCATCCCTGATTTAGATGACACAGCGTATCCATGTTTAAAACGCAGATGAGAACGTGTCAGGTGGTTGGTGGCTTTTTTATGCCACTTTTTTTCCCCCACCCGAGAAACGTACATTTATCCCTTGCTGTGCTTTAGCCCTTCAGGATATTAACTGACCTAGTCCTCTGGACAGCAGCTATTGTTAGCAGACCGTCAGCCAGCCACATGGGCTCCGTTGCCCACCAATTCAGTCCCACTCGAGCTGAGATGGAGGTGAAGAACTGTTTCACCCTCTTCTCCCTCGGAAGAGGGCCTGCCTCTTCGGCGCCTCCGCTGCTCACTTCCGTGGTGCCGTGGCCTTTGCATGTGTGCAGGAGCGAGCAGCTGAGGTGCCCCATGAAGGGAAGGTGGGCAATTTCTTCTCCCATCCCCTGCTTTTTCTACCACCTAGGACAGCCATCCCCAAACTGGTGCCCCCCGGATGGGTTGGGCTACAGCTTTTATCATCCCCAGCTAGGAGGATGATAGGAGTTTATTTGTTACATTGATAACCCTGCCTTTCCTCCAAGGCTGCCACCTCCTCTCCATTTGATCCTCACAACAATCCTGTGAGGTAGGTTAAGTTGAGGAGTCAGTGACTGGCCCAAGGCCACCCCGTGAGCTTCATGGCCGAGTGGGAATGAGAACCAGGGCTGCCAAATTGAGCAAGGGTGACTTAGCTCAGTGAAGAGTTCTGGAGAACCTACACGCTTGCATGTTTTTTCTGGAAATTTGGTTTGTCCTAATAAAGGTATTGCCCAACTGTGGATTTTTGATTTTTTCGTTCTTATGGACCGGCATGGCTACCTTTGTTTTTTTAAATAAAGGGAAGCGCTCTCTGCCTGCCAAGGCCTCTTGCTGTTGGCACTGGCGGAGAAAAGGTTAAAGAGCAACACAGATGATCAGGGGACTGGAAACAAAGCCCTCTGAGGAGAGACTGAAAGAACTGGGCCTGTTTAGCCTTGAGAAGAGAACACTGATGGGAGATAGGATAGAGCTCTTCAAGTCCTTGAAAGGCTGTCCCAGAGAGGAAGGCCAGGATCTCTTCTCGATCATCCCAGAGTGAAGGACACGGAATCATGGGCTCAAGTGACAGGCTTCCAGATTCCAGCTGAACATCAGGAAAAACGTTCTGACTGTTGGAGCAATACGGCAATGGAACCCATTACCTGGGAAGGTGGTGGGCTCTGCCACACTGGAGGCACTCAAGACGAGGCTGGACAGCCATCTGTCGGGGATGCTCTGACTTGGGAGTCCTGCATTGAGCAGGGGGTTGGACTCAATGGCCTTGTAGGCCCCTTCCAACCCTTCTAATCACTGCAAGGTGGCCGAGGGTGCTGTGTATGTTTTATCTTTCTATTATTCATCTCTCCATTGCTCTGCAGCCTCCCAGGCTGCCTGCGCTTCCTGATCTGAAAAAAGCCCTATGGGAGGAATTACCTCAGGATGTTCTGGCTGAACATCAGGAGAAACTTCCTCACTGTTAGAGCAATACGACAGTGGAACCCATGACCTAGGGAGGTGGTGGGCTGTCCCCCACTGGAGGCATTCAAGACGAGGCTGGGCAGCCATCTGTCAGGGATGCTTTGACTTGGATTCCTGCATTGAGCAGGGAGTTGGACTCGATGGCCTTGTAGGCCCCTTCCAACCCTACTCTTCTATGATTCTATGATGCTATGTCAGTTTGGGAGAGAGTAGGAAGAGCCCCTGGAATCAAAGCCTTTGCTGGGGGCCGAATTGAAAGTGTTTGGGAAGAGGGTTTGGCCCCGGGGCCTCCAGCTGTGGGTCCCTCGCCCACTCCGTGCTTTCCCTACATTTGACAGAGTCAGCCATTGTCTCCAAATCCTCTGTGCCGCAACGAGTCGGTCTCTGAGGAGCCTCTGCTCATTTTATCTTTCTGCTGCAGAGTGATGCTGCATCTGGAACGTCAATTCCAAGGAGCCCCGTTAGAAACACAAGTTTAGAGCCAAAGATGTGTCAATCTTTTATTTCTTGGTTCTGCACATGGGCATCTCCAATTCCCCCTCGGACAAGGGAAAGTAAAGCCACCCTTAGCAGGATCGTGGCAACGCTGCCATGAAGAGGGTGATTGCAGCCCCTCATACAATCCCAGAAACCGTGTTGAATCTTGAGAGATGGCATGTGGCTTGGCAGCAGCCTCCTTCAGGCTTCCCCAACCTGGTGCCTTCCAGATGTGTTGGACTGCAACGCCCATAATTCCCAGCCAGCATGGAGTTGCGTTCCAACATATCTGGAGGGCTCAATGGAGGCTGGTGGCTCCGATGTCGGTGGGGCAGTGAATCCGCTCCGGGTTTCAGTCCGAACTCTGAAGGAGCAATAGCTCCTTCAGAGTTCAGACTGAAACCCGGAGCGTAATCACTGCCCCACCAACATTGGAACCACCAACCTCCACTGCGAAAGCTGCATTAGATGTTTGCTAATCTGCTTGCCACTGGACCTGGCATAGAGATGAATCATGACCATAGCAGGTTTGTCGTCTGCCCTCCTTCACTTCGTGATCCAAGCATCTCCTGTGTCGGTTGCTGCCTCCCTCACCCTTCCTGCCCCCACTTTCCACAATTCCGAATACGTACCCTGGACTGTATTTCTGAATAGACTATTTAGCCCGGGGTGCTGCTGACTGCATTTTGCATTCAACCAGGCAAGACTCCGGGTTGCTACCGATCTCTGTAGCAGCTGAACTTTCTTGGAACTAAAAAGAAACTTGTGCCCAGACAGGAGTGAACGAGACACACACATGACTCAAACTATTGGCTTTCCCACACTACAGAGCTCACATGGTCTTTCATGCTTGATTTTAAATTCAAATGGGGTTTATATTTTGTTGATTAATTTTGTACATCTACTTTGTTTTAGACATGTTTATGTGTGTAAGCTTGCAGGAGGGAAGGGGTTTTGTTTTTGGTTTTATCTAGATGAGGCTTGGCAGACATAACTGGGAGGGAAGGATGGTTGAGGCAGTGTTTCCCAAATGCCTAATGGACGAAACATTTTTTCTTTTTAAAAAATTTATTGAAAATCCTTAAAACAGCACTAAATGGATCTTCAATCATACATTTGAAAGCAAAGCTACAGAAATATACTAAGACCCAGTCTAACATGTCCACAAAATACATTCCAGTATGCAATTAAAATTGACCATTTATCTGCTACAATAGTAACCACTGAGTACTTTCTTTCCTGTGAACTTCTTCTGTTAGCTTACCCATTTCCACAAGATCTTGACATTTTCTTATCCGTTCCCTGTGTGTAGGAGGATGGGATTTCCCCCAATATCTTGCCCAGTTTGGAAAAGTTGCTTCTTTAGCATTAAATAAAACTCAAAACCCATGGTCTAATACCTAACACAGGGGTCCCCAACTCTTTTGGATCAATGGGCACATTTGGAATTTTGAGAATGTGTCATGGGCACTCTTACAAAATGGTTGCCATTTCCCAGAAGGCAAACTCCTGAGGCTAGAAGACAAGTAATTTACCCAAGAACCTAAGCACAAGGCAGAGGTGGGTCTGAGCTCCAAAACACAAAACCGCTCTTTTGAACCCTCCATTTTCTGCAGAAACTGATGAGGCTCAGAAACCAGTAACATGGCCCAAAACACCATCTGGGGCCCAGAAGCATTCTTGGAAATAAAGATAATGCTGGAGACTGGCATGTTGCTTTGCGGTGTGTCAGGCTTCCAGTTAAAAATAATTATTATTATAAGATCTAAAAAATAAAAATCAGGAGGGATAAGGAACCTCGCAGATACTAAAAGGTGTCAAGGAGAACCATGTTGGAGAACCCCAGCTATAACACGATCTGTGATTTAAGGTGCAATCCTATGCATGTTTAGACAGAAAAAAATTCTACAGTTCCCAGCATGCCCCAGCCAGCCATGCTGGCTGGGGGATACTGGGGGTTGTAGGACTATTTTCGGTCTGGACATGCATAGGATTGTGCCCTTAGTATGTAATAGTGAATGCCAATATACCTGTGATAATATTTTTCCAAATTAAATTTGGAAGCCTACTTCACCCTGGAGTTTGCTTTTACGGTTGGAAAGAGTAAGAATTACCCACACGCTACTGAGTCATGCCTACTGTGAAGGGGGGTATTTTTGCTGTGTCTTTGTACTGAGTCCAGTTGCATCGGATACAGAGAAGAATTTCTTTCTGGAGCCAGATTGGGAGGCAAGGGCAGGGCAGTGAATCACACAGTATTGCATTGAGCATCTCCTTTGTGGATGGGTGCTGGGGCCCACAGATGAGGCAGCCACCTTTCAGAAACTAAGCATGTTTGGGTCTGGTCAATGTCTGGATGGGAGACCACCTGGGAACCTCCTATACCCTGTGCCTTGTGTTCCATGATGGGAGGAAGGTGGGATATAAATGTACTTAAATAAAATGAGTAAGTCAATAACTAATGACATTTCAGCATGCTGCCAATTTCTGTCATGGCGGCACCCAGTATGGGAATTATTGGGTATGGGAATGGGAAGAAAGATGGCCAGGTGACAAACCAGAGTGACCTCCCCCAACCTGGTGCTCTCCAGATGTGTTGGACTACCACTCCCATTATCTCCAGCTGGCATGGCCATGGGGATGATTGGAGCTCTAGTCCAGCACATCTGGAAGGCACCAAGGTGGGGAAGGCTGACCTGTAGATTCACTCTGGCCCTTTAAATCTACCCATCAAGTGCATCTATTAACAGCTATTAGCAACTGATATCTAAATGGAGTCACCATGTATATAGGCAGTGTACCTCAACACTCGATGGTGGGGCAAAATAACAGAACTTCTGTCACCTGCTTGTGAGAGCCTTGAAGCTCTGGCAGCTTTGGGGTGCAGAACTCTGGACTAAATGGACCGCAGTCTGATGCACCAGGACAGTTCTTACCTTGGTTCCAACACCTGGCAATATTCTGCAGTGTTCCATTCTCCTAGGGTCATGCTGGTGTGCAAGGAGGGCTCCTGTGCAATTTTAGCCAATCGCTGTTGATGCAGAAGCGTCCCTTCGCTAAAGCCAAACACTTGCGTTGTCTGTAATGAGCATCAGCAGAGTTTTGCAGGCCTACTGCATACTGTAGTCCAAATTAAAAAGAGCATCCTCCCTATATTCTGACCACTTCCAAATGACTTGTCTGATTGCTCGGGGTGGTGGTGGTGGTGGTTATAGTTACTGGAAAAGGCTTGCAAGGGTGAATGAGTGACAAGCTGAGACCCGTGACCCTCTAATTGCCGTTACATTTGGAACCTTTGTACCTGGATACCACGCTTGACTTCTTTGTCTAATGGGTACCTGGATGTTTTGCCCCACAGAACAAGTAGTTTAGGAAGGCGTGATTTTAATCAGCAAAACAGCAGGGTAGAGGGCTAAATTTGCCAGCACCATAGTCCCAATCTGTGGGAGTTGATCCTTCTCTCTTTTTTTTCCTCCCCTGAGTAATGAATTTAACCTGAATAATATTAAAATCCCTAAAGGAGAGAACAGAACAGGAACCCCTTCTGTTTACTACAGATCATTACAATGCAAGCACAAATCAACAAAGCATATATATCAGGGGCAAAGATGAATGCCGATCCTGTCCTGCATATCAACATAACGATCTATGGGAAGTGAACAACTCAGTGCATGGGCAAGAACAGAAGAGGGCAAGACTTTCCTGCGAGAGAAGAACAGATACAAGCAAAGGCTCTGAGAAGTCTCAAGCCAGCAACTGAAGGTAGTTTTGACAGCTGAGCTGCAGTTAAACTTCAGTTCTGCCCATTTTAGATCATCAATTGCAGTATTTATTCATGCATCCGCCAGAGAAGGAAGAACTGCAGGGAGCTTGTTTCGCCCTTCTCTGACAGAAAGAGCATCTATATGAATTGTGAAACTAAGAACTGGTGTCTGAGTTTTGCTTTTTTCCCTTCCTTCCTTCCTTCCTTCCTTCCTTCCTTCCTTCCTTCCAATCCCTTTTCCTTTTGTGCCATGTCTTCTAGATTGTATGCCTGAGGGCAGGGACTGCCTTATTATTAATCTGTGCAAGCTGCTCTGGGAACCCATTTTGGCTGAAGAGCAAGGTAAAAATGCTGCAAATTCTGTATTTCAGAGCATATATCCCACCCCTCTCTCATGGTCCCCAAGGCAGTTTACACCCACCCATTAAGACAATATCAAACAGAAAACTAGTTGATACACAACAATACCACACAAGACACATAGGTGCTAGACAAACATATTTGGGGAAGAGCTGCTAGAGCGAAGGTTTTATATGGGCTTTCCCCATTCTATCCTTATAACAGTCCTGAGAGGTAGGTTAGGCTGAGGATTAGGCCAAACTAGATATGATGGGGACACGCCCTGTGCATTTTATCCACATGCCTGACTCATTCCCATATAAGGTGGAGCTGGGGGAAGGGCTTTAAGGGCCCATGGTCTGTGGTATTGCACAGGCCTTACAAGCAAAAGGTCCCTGGCTCAGTCTTCAACATGTCCAGGGGAAACCTGTCCCTGAAATGGGTCCAGCACCTTGGATAGCTCCTTCAGAGTCCTGGCTGGTTCTGACTGAAACCTGAAATGGATTCACAGCCCCACTGAAATCGGAGCCATCAGCTTCCACTGGACACTGACATGCATGGGCAGTTTTGTGTTAAGGGTTTTTTGTTTTCAGTTTACGAGATAATTTACATCAGTGCCCATTCCACAGAGTGTGAGCATGTATATAAATGAATGAGTGATTGTGGTCAAATCGATGTGTGCAAATTTATCAACAGGGAGGAATCGTGCCTGCAAATAGATTCTTCTTCAACCCCCTCATTCATTCATTCATTCATTCATTCACGGCAGCTTGAGTTTATGAATATATTCCATATTCAATTTATGAATAAATTGACAGTCCTGCCTCTGCTCGAAGACTTCCAGTGGGAGAGCCCCCTTCTCCTCCTGCCCCAAGTAATTGGCTCCATTGTTGGACCGCTGTTCCTGTTAAGATGTTTCCCCTAATGCTCAGCCAAAATCTGTCTTCCTGTAACCCAGTAGACTTAGACCTGCCCTTCGGGCCAGCAAAAATCATGCATCAAAGTTGTGAAATTGGGCAATGAATGCCATAAAAAATAAGGTATTCAGAAGCTGCACAAATGGAGGAAGGAACTTCCAAGAGTTCCAATGTGTCTGGGGTGCCATTTGGCCCAGGACAGGGGTAATCAATGTGGTGCCCATGGGGACTGATGTGTCTCCTGACATCATTCTTGGTGCCCACTAAAGTGCCCTAGCCCTCCCACCTCCACCCTGAACTCACCTCTTGGGCTAATTACATGTCCTTTGTGGTTAGCCATGCAAATCCCATGGCAACCATTTTGTGGAGGTGCCCAGGACAGTTTCTCAAATTGCTGAATGTGCCCATGGACTCCAGAAAGATTGTCTACCCCCCTTGCCCAGCACTTTCATGCATGGAATTACAGAAGATTCCCAAGCCTGTATCTACATTAGACTAGAGAGAAATACTGCTGAATTAATTTACAATTAAATAGAAGAAGGCTGCAATCCCATTCACACTTACCTGGGAATAAGCCCTATTAAACCAAACAGTAGTTTCTTCTGAGCAGACATGTATAGGATTACACTGTAATCTGCATTTCTCTCTCGGGCCATATTTTTAAAAAGCAGTTGCGAGGATGTGCAGTCAGTGAAATAGCAATTGATGGTATAATTCATATGCAAAAGGCACATACTTAGAGGAAGCAGAGAAATGCAAAACCAAGAACATTTTCAGAGTAACTGGTCCCAACCTCATATGCATGAGAGCGTTCTACCCTTAAAGGCAGCCCCCCAATAATTTCAAATAAACAAATAAAAGAGCACAGCAAATTGAGTGGATCTGCAGAATAGTCAAACATGTCCAAAGGCATTTTTGGACAGGTTCATGGTGCTTTCTTCAACTACTGCAGGGGCTTTCAAATGTTTCAAACCTGGGACCCACTTTTAGCCCAACCTGGCCAGGCCTCAGACAAAAGAAAATGGTGATTGCGACCGCCTTAGACTCACCCAGTTTTGGTCCCAGCCCACACATCGAAAAGACCCGTGAAATACAGCCCAATGCTATTACAGAGTTTAGAGTGGTCATATGGGGAGGAGCCGTAGCTCAGTGGTAGAACACCCGTTTTGCATACAGAGGGTCCCAGTTTCGATTCAGGTAGAGCTAGGAAGGAATCGTGCTTAAAACCATGGAGAGATGCTGCTGGTCACGGCTGCCAATACTGGGCTAGGTGGACCAAGGTCTGACTCAGTATAAGGTAGCTTCCTGTGTTCCTATGTTCCACATGCTTTGCAAGCACAAGGCCCCAAGTTCAGTCCCTGGCATCTCTTGCCAAATATAAGAAGCAGGGGTGGGGGGCAGAATGCGGGAGAACAATAATTTGATGATGACATCATGGAGATGCTCCTTAAAAAGCAAGTGAACAAGAATGGCAATGCCAGAGGAAACGTCTCACGTGACATAGGGATGGATGAATCTGCCAGTTTCTCTTTCTCAATGGCTACTAGTCCTGATGGAAGTGTGGTACCTCCAGTATCAGAGGCAGTATGCCTGTGTACACCAGTTGCTGGGGAACATGGGCAGGAGGGTGCTGTTGCACTCATGTCCTGCTTGTGGGTTTCCTGTCGACAGCTGGTTAGCCACTGTCTGAACACAATGCAGAATGGTTTAATCTAGCATGACTTGTCTTACATTCTTACAGAATCATAGAATAGTAGGGTTGGAAGGGGCCTACAAGGCCATCGAGTCCAACCCCCTGCTCAGTGCAGGAATCCAAGTCAGAGCATCCCTGACAGATGGCTGTCCAGCTTCGCCTTGAATGCCTCCAGTGTGGGAGAGCCCACCACCTCCCTAGGTCATTGGTTCCATTGCTGTATTGCTCTAACAGTCAGGAATTTTCTCCTGATGTTCAGCCGGAATCTGGCTTCCTGTAACTTGAGCCCATTATTCCTTGTCCTGCACTCTGGGATGATCGAGAAGAGACTCTGGCCTTCCTTTCTGTGACAACCTTTCAAGTACTTGAAGAGAGCTATCCGATCTCCCCTCAGTCTTCTCTTCTCAAGGCTAAACATGCCCAGTTCTTTCAGTCTCTCTTCATAGGGCTTCGTTTCCAGTCCCCTGATCATCTTCGTTGCCCTCCTCTGAACCCTCTCCAGTTTGTCTGCATCCTTCTTAAAGTGTGGTGCCCAGAACTGGACACAGTACTCCAGAGGAGGCCTAACCAGTGCTGAGTTGAGGGGAACTAGTACTTCCCGGGATTTGGAAGCTATGCTTCTATTAATGCAGCCCAAAATTGCATTTGCCTTTTTTGCAACCACATCATATTGTTGGCTCATATTCAGCTTGTAATCTACAGCAATTCCAAGATCCTTCTCGCTTGTAGTGTTGTTGAGCCATGTATCCCCCATCTTGTAACTGTGCCTTTGGTTTCTTTTTTCTAGGTGCAAAACTTGGCATTTATCTCTATTAAATGTCATTCTGTTGTTTTCTGCCCAGCACTCCCGTCTATCAAGAGCACTTTGAATTTTGTTTCTGTCTTCCAAGGTATTAGCTATCCTGCCCAATTTTCTGTCATCTGCAAATTTGATCAGCATTCCCTGCACCTCCTCCTCCTCCAAGTCATTAATAAAAATGTTGAGGAGCAGTGGGCCCAGGACTGAGCCCTGCGGTACCCCGCTCGATAGCTCTGCCCAATTTGAGAAGATCCCATTGATAAGCACTCTTTGAGTCCGATTCTGTAGCCAACTGTGGATCCACCGGATCGTTGTTTCATCTAGAACATTATGTTCTTCTGCATTCAGATTTTTAAAATTACAAATTCTCTCCATCTTGAATACAAAGAAATGTGCACATTTTGGTGAATTCTTATAAAAAATGGACTGAAACAACGTTCTCACCCATTTACACCAGCCAAATTCAATTGGTACAGCTATTCCTGGCATGGAAAAGACCATGATATACCTGCCTGCTGTAGAGCTGTTAAAGATGGGGAGTCTGTCAGAAAAAAAAAAATCTGATTAAGCATTATCATGGTTGAATACCATGGAGGTTGGACTTGATGGTCTTGTAGGCCCCTTCCAACCCTACTGTTCTATGATTCTATAATCTTTGCATGTAACGGTCATCTTGCTTTGTGGTGCATGGTTACATTTTCGTTTTCGTTTTCTCTATGACCTTTAAGAATAAAGCACTCAAAGCCCTGAGACTGAATGAGCAAATCTTTCAGTTCCCCCACTTTTTTTTAAACATGAATTTCTTTTCATCCCAAATAAGAGGATGTTTATGCATTTTGGTTTGTTTGTTTGATCAAAAATGAATTGAAATTAAACAATCACCCACTCCTAGTGTGAAAGCACCCCTGTTTAGAGATGTGATGGCTTGGAAACAAATAGAAAAAAGGGGAGGGGGAATGCCCCACTTGCAATTTTTCCAAAAATTCCTGGAATAAAATAGAAAGAAATGGTTGTAAAATAATCTGTTCTCCCCCACCCCACCCCATCCCGTCTGTCATAGACTCACTGGAGATGACACATGGTCTCTAGTTTATACCTAAGAGCACTTGCATATTTCCCCCTGCTACAACTTCTCCTATCACTGCAGATGCAGATATTGAAATCTGCCTTTCTGAGTCACTCTCTGGGACTGGGCCCAGCAGTCTGATTGGTATGTTTCCTGCCCACCCCTCCTTAATTTTCTTAATTGGGCCCCTTTATTGCTCCACACCCAAAACCCATGAACATAAACAATACCGCAAGAGGATGCTTCCATACAGTACACCTGCAATCATAAAAATAAAAATAAACAAATTAATGAGCCATTGTTCTGGCTGTAATGAGACCAGTAATTAAAGTGCCTCCCCTTGCAGGGAACAGGAACTGACTAATTAAAGGGCCAATTCAGGAATGCCATGGCCACACCAGTGAACCGGAAGGAACTAATTAAAAGGGTAGAAGCTAAGAAAGAAACAGAAGCTGTGTTAAAAGAAAGGGGGCAAAACAAAACTACTAATTAAAGGGCCGGTTTTAGAGAGAAGGATCCATATTTTATTCATGTATTTATTTATTGGGAAAATGTATGTGGTGTCCTTTAATATAAATATTTCCACGGTGGCTTAGAAATAAAATCAGAATAGCACATTGCCAGTTCACACTGGGTAGGCCGGTGCTGCCATTGCTTTTTTTCTTTTTAATTTGTCAGAAATCTAACTTGAACAGATTGGAAAACACTGGTATGTGTCAGGTTGGCAGCAGCATTGTGGACATTCTCTGAGCTCTCTGATTAGAACAAACTTTTCTCCCCCAACTCCCCCCACTTGTAAACACTGACTCGGACTCTGAGACACAGATCTTTGAGGAGGACTTTTTTCCTGCTGACCCTGCAGTTTCACAGCACTAATTTTCACACTGCTGGCATGGAATTGACTTCCCACATTTTTGTTTGTTTTTGCTGTATCTTCCTAGATCTCTCCAGGGATATGGCAGGAAAGGCCAGAAAGAGATGGGGTGATGGAGTTTTGCTGAAACATTCCAAAATAATAAAAGAAAAACAAAGCCCATTTTTGTGTTTCGAACGGGAGCGGATGGGAAAGAACATATTGCTCTGGGAAGCTCTTACAATACTTTGCAGTGTCTTCCTTGAGTTTGTGGTACAACTTTATACTGAGTTATTTTGCTAAATATAAATAAGATATTCCATGGGGATACATTGAGAATTAAGGCTAACCCCAAGAAAGCTCCCATTAGGCCTTGCTTCCACTGGGTTTTGAACAGAGGCCAGAGATTATTTGAGGCATATGAAATGCATATTTGGCTTGGGTTGCCACCTTTCTTTTCTAACCCTGTGCCCTAAAGAGCAGCTTGACAAGTAGGAATAAATTAATCAATTAAATTAATACCCATCCTGCAAAAATATCAAGGTGGCACAGCTTGACCTGTTTAACATCTCTGTGTTATGCTGCTCTTAAAGGTGCAACCTAAACATCTGGCCTGCTGCCTTCATTCGTTGGCAAACATCTGGGAATGTGCGCAGGCATGACCCTGAAAGCTGTACCAGTTTAAAGAGGGGGTGTTTCCTTGATGCAAACCCAAATCTCTTTGAAAATGTGTGTGTGAGAGAGGAAAACCGTTTAGATCTCTTCTAAAGAGGAAAAAATGCCACGCTGTTTCAGCAACTTGCGTTGTACTATGATGCAAGCACATCTGAGCAAGCTCAAAAGAAGACTTTAATTTTAACCCGGGTTTTGAGTCGGGGGGGGGCACATGTGCATCACCCCCAAAGAGGACATGCATCACCAAAAAAGATGTGGGCCTGGATTTGCATGACATTTGCATAGGCTAATTTATACACATAGACAGAAATTTTAAAATGATGACTACAACTTAAATAGAAATACAATACAACTGGGTTTGCATAACAGGCTAACCTACACTCAGCGGTTGAGTATGGGTTGCTGTTGAACTGTGGGTTGTTTGTTGAACTGTGGGTTAGCGTGTTGTCTGAACCCAGGAGATTTTCCGCAGGGTAGCTTGTTAATTGTGCAGCGTGGCTTGTTTTTCTCAAACAAGCCACCTTGAGAACTCATGGTTTGTTGTTGGGTTGTTCAGGCTGGTTAACAAGCCACCCTGTGGAAATACCCTGGATTCAGATAACCCACTAACCCGCAGTTCAACGAACAGCCCACGGTTCAACAACAACCCACATTCAACCACAGATGTGGGTTAGCGTGTTGTGTGAACAGCCCCAATATCCCTCCGTAGTGGCGAAGACTAACCAGTGTGCCTACTCAGTCTGCTGTTCAAGTGCTAACTGTTGATGGGCTGCTTCAAGGCCCAGATCCTCCTTCCAATGGCTCTTTCTCTTGATACCAGAGCTGGATGGGGCAAAGCCTCCCTTCAAAGAGGGGGAGGCTTTCAAACAGGGGACTGTCCTCTGAAGTAGGACACATGGCCACCCTAAGCCCCAGGACCTGCTTTCAGTATCAGAGGTTGACCCTGGAAGATGAGAAACAGTGACAAAGTTTGCCTGGACTTGCACAGAAAGTCTCCTCCCTCAACACTGAGTAAGCATAGTCAGGCCTTCCCAGGGAAGACTGGGCCTGAGGTTTTGCACCCCTGATGTGTGCCATTTCCAGGACTGGCCTGGAAAATGTCTAATTTTAGAAACTGACCATTGCAGCAAAGTGTTGTTCAAAGGTTTTCCAGTTGTGATCTGAGAAGCCCTGGGGTTCCTTGGAAGTCTAGCAAGGGTACGTTGACCCCACCTTCCCTCGTGCCTGAATTCCCCTTGTCACGCACATCACTCACACAGGAACATGGACCATGTTTCAGGGCACTCTCTCAGTTCAGGAAAAGCAACGGAGAAGCCCATCAAACTAGACCCCAGAATCCTTTGCTGCTAGCAACAGGGCAGACTCCCTCAGACTTGGGCTCAGAACTCAGGACACTGCTTGAGTTATTCCAAGCCCCATAGGATCCCATTGCCCCTGCCCCCTGATGATGCCATCATGATGGAGTCAAATCCCTCCTCTAACCTCCCTCTGAGCCTCCAAATCTCCTCGGTCCCAGCCACCAATCTTTCTGCCTCTCTAACCACAACCCCTTTCCCTGTCCCAGCAACCCACTTAGGCTTGCTACTGCACGGGTGGCAATGAAGTAGAGGAAGCGAGGAAGGTGTCCCCCTCCCCATTTGGCACCCGGTACACTGCTATGGCTGCAAGAGTCTGGTGTCAATAATGCTGGGAAATGTAGTTTACAGCAGGTGTGTGGAACAGAAGACTTAAATTCTCTCCCCGCTTGGATTTTAATCAATGTATTACACAATCTTTGACACCCATTTTGTGTCCTGTCTGGGGTGTTCCATGGCAGGTGCCCTTACGTTTCCATCGTAGTTACACTGCTGCATTGTGCCTCACATGTGAAAAACATTCCTGCAAATAGTATGAAAAAGAGACCAGGCTGGCCCTGGCATGAAGCAAGGTAAAGCAAGCTGCTTCTAGCAGGAGAATTTAGGGGGAATTTAGATGAAGACAGGAGGTGATGTCTGAATGGTGCAATGAGACATTTCTGGACCTAGCGTGGGCCTGGGGGTGGGGAATTGGGCGCTCCGATTCAGGCAGCAAAGTGTCCTGAGCAGGCACTTTGTTAAGGCAGAACCATAACAACCTCCCCTGGATTCTGGGTACTGGCTAATAGGGGGAGGGAATCCACTCCTCCCTCCATTTTTATTTCTTTGTTATGGAGGAACATTCAGTCCTGTGAGGTGCTATCAGCAATCTGATGTGGAACAGACCGATGTGATACAGCCCACTTTCAAGTGTTAGTCAGCCTCCATATGTACCAACATTACTGTGTATCGTGATCCCGATCCTTCCAGCACACACTCTCTGGCAACCTGACACAGGACACCCAAATCAATGAGCATTCTTTATTGCAGGAAATCCCATGGCAAAAGCGTAATGGTTACACCCTTCAGAAATTATATTGCTGGTGGTCATTAGCTGTAGGCCCTATGGAATTCCAGAACAGTCAGTCACTACAATCGTAACCAGATCCTCACAACTTGGTCTCCACATTGCGATCTCCACGGCTCTGAACACTGGGGAAAGGAATTGGGATTCCTGGCATAAGTCTTCCCAGGCAATCCAGGACAAGGGTTTCAAGGGAAGAGACTCAGGATTCCTGGTGTAATCCAGCCCAGGCAATCAAAACAGTGGATTCTAGACAAGGCCTAAACAGAACCACAGAGAGAGTGTGTCCAGCTTTGAATCTTTCGTTGAGCACTCCAGGCTACATGGTCGAGGCCTATCAAATCCAAGAGTAAACCCACACAAGCAGAGAGGTCGACAACCATAGCTTTTGCCTTGGTAAGTCCAGGCAGAGAGAAGTCCAAGAGTCAGGATCAGTGTCAAAAGGCACCCTGGCGGCCTCTTTCAGTAGACTCCAATAGCCAACTCAAGACATAGATGAAAGGATTCTTTGCAAGGCTTTAATCCTTTTACAACTTAATGACTCTTTCAGATGCTAATCACCAGCGACTAAGCAATGAACAGCAGAGTAGCCTATGCTCCGAGTAGGCAGTTGATCCCCGTTTGAAGGAGAGTCACTTGAAGACCCTGAACTTATGGGCTAGGGAGAGATCCTTCCTCTTTCCCTTGGGTCCATGGGAGGTGGCCGTTGCTTGCGCACCAAACGGGCGCTATGCCTCCTTTCTGCCCCCTCCATCGTTCGTTGCTCTTTGCGTCTGCGTCGAGCGTCTAAGAAGCCCCCCTCCCGCACTCCCTCACTGCCAGGGTCACTATCTATCTCAGAAATGCCAGCAGGAGGAATCTCTGCCAGCTGCTGTGCCTGTGAGGGATGAGCTGGCTCCTCTCCCATGGATTGCGCCTCCTCCTCAGAATCAGAACTGCTCTGGGGTTCTATTGGCTCAGTTTCCACCTGGACAATCAGATCCAGCCTACCAGCACTCTGGGCTGATGACAAGGAAGACCCACGATCCACAGCAAGCAAGAGTTCAAAGTCTATGGAAAGCATCATGGTACTTTTCATGGCGAGTCCTTAGCAATCCAAAGTTCCAGTTAGAAAGAGCCCATGTGCAGAGTGCCTCCAAAAGCCCAGACAATGGTAGATCCAAACAGAGGGGGTTTCGGGCAATGAAGGTGAGAATGTTCCTAGCAAAGGCTCTTCGCCTTTCCATCAGCTTAAAAGGGGAAAGCGTGACTGTAAGACACCTCCTCTGGACCCCTTGACAGACAAGGGCTTTGGGCCTTTCAGTGAGGCCCTTGTCCAAACACTCCAGTGTTGATGCTTCCACCTGGGTGACCCTTCAGCAAACCCCACCTCACTTCTGCCAGGTTCTCACAGAGAGCTTCCAGCCTCCCCCTTGCCAAGGCCAACCAGCAGCTGGACGGGGAGAAGGGTGACTCCCCACAGCTCTGCTCTGAGAACACTGATGATGAATGCGTGATGCCCACGCATTCAGTTGTATGCCATGAAAGGGGCCCTGATGCGCTGCATGTGCCTAAGGGCCCCTTTCACCCATTCAAACAAATGTGAGGATGTTGGAGTGTGTGGCTAGACGGGTGCACCAATGTTGGAGTGCCGCTAGCTTGCAAGACTAATTCTTGGAAAGGCCTGCGTTATTTCTATGAATTATGGCTTACTGGTTCTCTATTAAGACCCCGTTAAACATGCATGGCTGTCGGAACAGGTGAAAGACTACAGAAAATGTAGTGAGAATGGAGAGAGAGACATAGGACATCTCTACACCCACCTAAAATCCTGCATTTAAAACTGGTCTTTCTGTTTCTGTTTCAAATGCAGGATCACACGACTCCCTTTTTCACCAGCTTCCTTTCCCCACTCCCCTTTCCCCCTCCTGCTCCCCGTATCTGAATCTTCCATTATCTTTCACTGATCTCACTCCTGTTCTTGCTGCTTTCCCTCTTTTCACAGAGGAAACTGAAGTGGAACACAACGGGGTAATTTGATAGCTCATTATCTGTGATATATTTAAAAACGGAACAAAGGGCGTTTAGTGCAGGAGACACCTTGGATGATCACGGCATCATGTACAGAATCCGTAAACTTCCGTAAAGGAGCCATCTCAATCTCAGGATTAAAGCTCCATGTGAAGAAAGCTATAATGGGGAGCTTCCATGCCATGCTGCACCATAACTCCATCCATTATTCATACCTTCCGTTTCTGAATTGAGAACTGTGTCAAAGCCACAGAAGAAACATCAGTGTTTTTTTAAAGAAAAGAAAAGAACAAACAATTCCAGTAAACATGCATTAGGGACTAATTTCCATCCTTCATTATTAGCAGGTTATTTCTGAATTATGAGAACAGGCAGATCGTATGGTTATTCCTTATAGACCTTGCCATAGCAACCTCATTTCTTGGAAGATGGAGTTCTGTTCTAGCAGGTCTATAAAGTAATATTGACATTGAACAGATTTCTTTTAAAAAATGCCACAGGACACAGTTCACTAACATTTGCTATAATTAATCACAACATCCAAAAATTACAGATGGCAATAATACCATGCTAAGGGACGTGTAGTTGTTTCTGATTCAGAGAGACATCTTAGATCAGAGGTGTTGAACCTCTTTCAGCCCAAGGGCTGCATCCAGTTTCGGTGTGGCTCTCAGGAGCTGTATTCCGGGGTGTGGGGCAAAAGCAAAGGGGGTAGGGGACAAAATTAAAAAAACAAAACAAATACCGGCATATTATAGCATCTTACTGCCAGCAATGAAGCCTTAGGAGTGGCATTTTAGCCTTTTCAAATGGGGGGAAACCTGCACAAAGGCCAAGAAACCACCCAATGATCAGTGTTTGGGGGAGAGGGAAAGGGGCCAGGAGAAGGAGAGTGCTGGATTGGGACCCCTCCTTTCCTGGTTTTGTGCAGTTTTTTCCCCATTCTAAAAAGGTTGAGATGCCTCTCTGCAGGCTGGCAGGAAGAGCTTGAAGCTAAAATAGGCTGGTATTGGGAGTATTTTCGCCTAGGACACATGGCCACCCTAAGCCCCAGAGCCTGCTTTCAGTATCAGAGGTTGACCCTGGAAGACGCGAAACAATGACAAAGTTGCCTGAAGTTGCTCAGAAAGTCTCCTGCCTCCACACTGAGTAAGCATAGTCAGGGCTTCCCAGAGAAGACTGGGTCTGAGGTTTTGCACCCCCGATGTGTGCCGTTCCCAGGACAGGCCTGGAAAACGTCTGATTTCAGAAGCTGACAATTGCAGCAAAGTGTTGTTTAGAAGGTTTTCCAGTTGTGATCTGGGAAGCCCTGGGGTTCCTCGGAAGCTTAGCAGGTATGCATTCACATTATGCGCTCTAGTTAGACCCGTGTACAAACTCACACACGTTCTAACGAGACTCACCACCCCTGCTTATAAGGAATCTTTAGACGTTGGCGATAGAGTGTCTATGGCTAAGAAGGCGATTACCCCCCAAAGAGGTTCACACTCAGACACTGGTGGAGAGGTTAATGCCACAGTGGCACATTTATTGACCTTCGCCAAGATTCAAAGACACAACCTGGTCTTGGGGGAATTAGCTGAGCAAACAGATTTAACACTTAGGACCAATTGGGGATGCTCCAGCCTTCACCAAGTTATGCTTTGGTGGGGAAATTAGCTGCATTCTCGGTGAAGCTGAGCTCCAGGCCTACAAGTGTTTGGGAGAGAGGGAAAGGGGTGAGTCCAGGAGAAGGCGACTGTTGGATTGGGACCCCCCCCTTTCCTGGTTTTGTGCAGTTTTTCCCCATTTTAAAAGGCTGAAATGCCTCTTGGAAGGCTTAGTTTCTGGCAGGAAGAGCTTTAAGCTAAGGCCTTGCGTGCTATGGTCCATGGGGTCACAAAGAGTCGGACACGACTTAACGACTGAACAACAACAACAACAACAACAAAGCTGGTATTTGGGGTAGTTTGGCCTCACCCCCTTTTGTCTCTGGCCCCACCCACAACTGTAATGTGGCCCCCGAGAGGGTCTCCAAAACAGAATTAGGCCCCTGGGCTGAAAGAGGTTCAAAACTCCTGCAGCAGATGTTCTGCTGTGGGTTGCACCTGCAGCAGAATAGAACCCCTGAGCTCAGCCACACAGATTCCTGCTTTACCAACCATTTGTGCAGTTGCAGTGGCTGAGAACTGGGGCTCCTGCAGTCCAGACGACCACAAGATTAATGGGCGAGCATTCCAACCGAGCCCAATGCGTGTCCTGTCGAGTGGGCGATGAAAAAGATTAGCAAAGCTGTCATTGTGATTATTATTATTATTATTATTGCATTTATACCCCGCCTTTTTTACTCTTGCAAGGAACCCAAGGCGGCTTACATTATCCTCCTCCTCTCCACTTTATCCTCACAACAACAACCCTGTGAGGTGGGTTGGGCTGAGAGTGTGTGACTGGCCCAAAGTCACCCAGTGAGCTTCCATGGCCGAGTGGGGACTAGAACCCGGATCTTCCAGCTCCCAGTCCAACACTCTTGCCACTACACCACACTGGCTCTCAATAATGTCCAGCTAAGTACAAGCCCTAAACCCACTCCCAAAGCAAGGGAGCAAGATGGATTGCAATGGAGAAAAATCACCACCACGCCACATCGCTGTGGTTTCTTTTTAGTGCTTGTGATTCTAATATAAGCTTGCAGCCCATTGAAGGCGGAAAAACAACAACCGCAGCAGCTGTCTCCATCTAAAGCTGCCAATGTGGGACAAGGGAACATGGTGGCCTCTCACTGAGCCACAATGGAAGGAATGGTTAAAAGCCAACAAGGAAATTCAAAAGAGCACAGTGGTCTGAGAGATGCCACGCAGCAGGTAGCCAGGCATTGTGGGGGAAGGCACTAGGCTGTTGTTATGTGGCTCGAACCTCAAGTCTATACTATTTATTTATGGGGTGTAGTGGTTAGTGTGTTAGACTGGGACTTGGGAGATTCAGGTTCTAGTCCCCACTCAGCCATGAAGTTCACTGGGTGACTTTGGGCTGGTCACTGACTGTCAGCCTAACCTGCCTCACAGGGTTGTTGTGAGGATAAAATGGGGCGGAAGAGGTACACTACCTTGGGCTCCTTGGAGAAAGGCGGGATAGAAATGTAACAAATAAACAAATAAAATGTTTAATTGATGACTATTTATAAACTACTAATGTCTACAGAGTTCAAAGCCATGTACACAAATCATAAAAACATAAAAATATGAAAACCAGTACATAGAATATATTGTATCTACATATGTATAAAGTGGTCGACTAATTAGGGTACAATCCTACGTATGTTTAGACAGAAAAAAGGCCTACAACTCCCAGCATGCCCCAGCCAGCTGGCTGGGGTATGCTGGGAGTTGTAGGCCTTTTCTCTGTCGAAACATGCATAGGATTGCACCTTAAATGACCCAGGAAAGACTTGCATAAATGGATGGGTCTTCAACATGCACCTAAAGATAAAAAAAAAGTTGGTGCATGTCTAATCTCAGAGGGAAGATGATTCCACATGGTGGGCGCTACTCCACTAAATGCCCTGCTCCAAACGACTGTGGAGCAGACCTCAAAAGAATGTGGCAACATCAAGAGAGCCTTGCCAGATGACCTCAAGGATTTAATGGGTCGATAGGGGAAAAGGCTCTCTCTCAGGTAACCAGGTCCCACGTTCAATGGAGGCTGGTGGCTCCTATGTCAGTAGGGTGGTGAAGCCACTCCGGGTTTCAGTCAGAACCAGCCAGAACTCTAAAGGAGCTATCCGAGGAGTTCTTTAGAGTTCTGGCTGGTTCTGACTGAAACCTGGAGCAGATTCACCATCCTACTGACCAGCCACCAGCCTCCACTGCCCAAGTTGTTTAGGGCTTTATGTACTAGCAACAAAATCTTAAATCTGTCCTGCTAGGCACTAGGCAGCCAGTGCAGTTCCTTCGGTACCAGCGTAATATGCTGCCAATAGGTTGCCCCACTCAGCAACCTAACTGAAGCATTCCGCACTAGGTGCAGCTTCCCGACCAGCCGTAAAGGCAGCCCCACATAAAGAACATTGCAATAATTGCAATATATATGTTTGTGTCAAACATATTTAATCCTCTACAGCATCAAGCTCAGGGGAAACCTGCTGTGTCCTGTGGCATTTTTTTTTAAAGAAATCTGTTCAATGTCAATATTACTTTATAGACCTGCTAGAACAGAACTCCATCTTCCAAGAAATGAGGTTGCTGTGGCAAGGTCTATACGGAATAACCATAAAGAATATGGCTGACACCTATGACATCGCCAGCGCCCTCTCCAGGGAAATTTTTGCAGTGTCTGAAAAACGAACATTTGATTGCGGAAACATACCAGCTTTGCTTTGAGCGAGACACAGAGGGAAAAGGCAGCCAGCTCACCTGAGGCACGCGGGGAAGGGCCTAGCTGATGACGGAATCAACCATGGAATTGCTGGCAATTGCAGCTGCCAGAAGCATTTTGCAACGGAGGAATGCCAAACTCCACCCGCAGGAGGAAAGACTGCAGAGACCCCTGCTTTTCAGAGCACATTTGCACATGCCCAGAACTAATCTTTAAACTTTTAAGAGTTTTATATTAAGTGTTACCATAATGTATGACTGTGTTGGACACCTCCCTCCCTGTTGTGACTTGCTTATTTCTTTAGGTAGTTTCATCAGCGCACATGGTGCTTTACAGAGTATAAGACAGTTCCCTGCCCCAAGGAGTTTACATTTGACGTGGAGGAAACTACACAGGAAGGGCAGGGAAATGGACGCAGGGGCAGCAGGGAAGCAATATGAGGTTGTTTCGGTTGCTCATGCTTGGGCGCAAGCAGGATGGCCGAAAAAGAAGAAAGGCATCACCAGTAAAGAGGACAAAAGAGGATGCAGATTTACATAAAATGTGCACATGCTAATGCATACCTGTACAAGTGCAAATTTAGAAATAACTGCTATAAACCGCCCAGAGAGCTTCGGCTATTGGGCGGTATAGAAATGAAATGAAATGAAATGAATGAATGAATGAATGAATGAATAAATAAACAAACAAACAAACAAACAAATTTAACAGAAATACAATAGATCTCACTGCAGCGGAGGAGACCGTGACCAGATGACGCATGTGCCCGGCCCGCTCAGTCTAATGGTTGATGAGCAACTTCAAGGCCCTTAATGCTCTTCCTCCTTCTGGTTCCTTATGCTGGGACTGGACGGCTCTTCAAATAGAAAACTGTCCTCTCTGGCAGCCCTTCAACAGAGGACTCTCCTCTCCACACTGCCACCCCATTTGCAGGCTAAGTTACAGAAGAGCAGGGGTAAGCAACCTGACGCCCTCCAATTGCTTTGGGCTGCAACTCCCATAACCCCTGGTCATTGGCCATGCTGGCTGAGGCCGATGGGATTTGTAGTCCAACACATCTGGTGGGCACCAGCTTGCTTATCCTTGCAGCAGGGCTTGGGAACTAGGTGATTGTGCTAAAGCAGCCTTCCCCAACCCGGGTGGGGGGTTATGGGATTTGCACTCCAACACATCTGGCGGGTGCCAGTGTGATTTCGGGAGGCTGTGCTAAAGGCTTCTTTAAAAAGGTGTGTTTTGAGGAGGGGCTTGAAGGATGCACTGGAGCATTTTGGGAAGCTGTTCCAGGCATAAAGGGCATGATGGGAGAAAGGGAAGAATGTTTTAAGGGTGGCTGAAGGCCGAAGAGCTGCAGGAGTTAAGGTCTTGGTTCAGAGCGGAGACGTAAATGGGGCAAGGGCATGCTGGGCTTTGAAGGTAAGGGCAGGGAGTTTACACATTGTAAAAATGACTGGGAAAGGCCATGATGCACAGCACTGCCACAAATCCTATCAAACAATCTGCTTTTGGGGGTGGGTTTTGCTGCAAAGATCTGAAAGTTAGAAGAAGGGTGGCATCTAGTGGCGATCTGGAATCATGATGTCTGCATGTGAATTTTCTTTACCTAGTCTTCACTGTTTTCTGTGCTATTAATGCTGTGCCTGTTTAGACAGAAAAAAAGTCCTACAACTCCCAGCATGGGAGCAAACTCTCTTCAACTCCCTACAACTTTTTTCTGTCTCAATATGCATAGGAGTGTGCCTTTATTGTATTACAGCAATAGCTCACCAGGCCTCCAAAGGTGGAAACACATGGGTCAAAATGTAGCAGACATGGGTGTGCCCCCCCTATTTTTATCCTTGCAATAACTTTGCAAGGTAGTGGAGGCTCCCAAAGAATGACTGCTCCAGAATCACCCAAGGAGATAAAAAACACGGAGGATGGGGAATCGCACCACTCTACAATTTCCAGCATTCCTCAGCCACCCATGCTGGCTGGGGGAATGCTGAGAGTTGTAGGACTTTTGTCTGTCTAAACATGCATAGGATTGTAGTGTTAAGGTATTTTAAATACCACCTTCCAATAAAAATTCCTTGAGTGATTAACGGCACAATCCTATGCAGGTTTAGACAGAAAAAAAGTCCTACAACTCCCAGCCTTCTCCAGGCAGCTATGCTGGGAGTTGTAGGACCGTTTTCTGTCTAAACCTGTTTAGGATTATACCCTTAGGGAGCAATCCTGTCTGGACTGATAGTCGCCTCCGAGCCTGGGGGTGACCACCTATCCAGTGCAGGGCAGGAGGAGTGGATCTCCTCCTCACTCCTCCTGCCCTGCTTTCATGGCTAGACAGCCAATTTCGGCTGTCTAGCTTCGGGACCTTGGCGCACAGGAAGTGGCGGCTGGACGACACATAGGACGTGTCATACCAGCATTTCTGACCACCCAGGAACGCCCCGTTTTCGCCGCTCTGCACTGCTCTTATGAACGCTGAGCACAGGGCTGATCTGCGCTGCCTACGAGGCGACACGGGACAGGGTGGGGGTCAGTTCTCCGGGAACCGACCTCAGGGCATGGGTGCTATGGTCGGTTCCCAGGAACCAACCTATCCTATGGCCATCTAGCTGCTGACTAGTGGCCATAGGATTGCGCCCTTACAGTTTTAAATATCACAGAAAAGCAATTAAAACAGAAACAATGCAAGTCAATGATCAGAATAAACACAAGGTCTAAAAAATGGCACAAAAAGAGAGACAAGCTCTCATGCTTATAAAAAAGGGAAAAAACAAAAGAAAAAGCTCTGGACTTTTAATTTTCATTTTTCCCATGCATTTCAGTAATTCTTGTTTGATTGCAGGTTAGTAAATAATTTGGGAGGGGCGGGGCAGTTCTTCAGGAATGCTTATGCATATGGCCACACATTGTTTAAATGCATGTTTACCTTCTCATGTGGAGATAGAGAAATAGATTGTTGTGCTTCAGAACCATGATTCCAGATAAGAATTATAAGAAGGCCTGTTCTCTGAGGAATGTGGTCACGACAGAGTAATGCAGGTCTCATGACGTGGAAGTCTGTTTTTAGATACTTTAAAAATTTTAAATGTGAAAAAAATACATATAGACAATTTGATTTTCAGTTGTATCTGCTTTGTTTCTGGTTTTTGTAATATGGGTATTTATGTTGTCTCTTAATTAGTATTTATGTTGTATTTATAGCTACTGAAGAAGGATTATCTCCAAAATGCATTGAGCTTATTTAAGAAGGGTTTATTAAAGAATCATTTTTGTAATAAGCACTAGAGCTTGTCTCTCTTTTTGTGCCTCCGCTGTGGTGCTGCTTCCCTCTTTTTTTCTACTAAAAGATGGCAAGGCCTTAAAGGCAGGTAAAAACCAATCAATGGGACTAAAATCACAGCTAAAAGGCCTGGGAAAATAGAAAGGATACAGAGTAGGTGTCCAGCAGACCTCTGTGGGGAGAGCATTCCACAAATGGGGCGCCACCACCGAGAAGGCTCTCATCTCAGATGTCAGAGGCACTGCTACTGAAGAGCCTAATGTGCAGGCAGAAATATATGGAGACAGGCAGTCCCCTAAAGAATCTATTTACTAATACTGCTTTGAATCTGGCTATGTAGCCAAAACCACACCACCCCCACACAAGAGAGAGATATTGGCAGACTTGCAGTAATCCTGAGGTTTGCAGAAGACCAAAACATCTTTAAAAAAACCCTTCCCAACACTCTCAAACAGGCCCATAATAACTCAATGACATGCAATATAGAGTGAATAAGAGGGGGGAAACTGACAGTGGGAAGGGAGGTAGAATACAATGGCAAGCACACATACCGTCAGTCTCTGGACTTCATCACATGGAGCGTTTATCTTGAGATTGAGATTGCTCCTTCATGGAAGTTTGCGGGCTCTTTACATGACACCGTGACCCTCCCGCACTAAATGCCCTTTGTTCCGTTTTTAAACAGATTGCAGAGAATGAGCTATCAAATTACCCCATTGTGTTCTGCTTCAGTTTCCTCCGTGAGAAGAGGGGAAGCGGCAAGAAGAGGAGAGAGATCAATGAAAGATAAGGGAAGACAGAGGGCATTTCTACACCAGCCTAAAATCCTGCATTTAAAATGGGGATTTCTGCTTCCGTTTTAAATGCAGGATCACAAGTGACTCCCTTTACACCCGCTTACCCCACTTCTCCCCGTATCTGAGTCTTCCATTCTCTTTCATTGATCTCGCTCCTCTTCTTGCTGCTTTAACTCCTTTCTCGGAGGAAACTGAAGCGGAACACAGCGGGGTAATTTGATAGCTCATTATCTGCGACCTATTTAAAAACAGAACAAAGGGCATTTAGTGCAGGAGTGTCACGGCGTCATGTAAAGAGCCCGCAAACTTCCGTGAAAGAGCCGTCTCAGTTGCAGGATAAAAACTCCATGTGATGAAGCCCTCAGATATGGGGAGAAGGGGTGGGGAGTGCATGTAAAGAGAGTCAGTGGTGATCCTGCATTTAAAATGGAACCAGAAAGCCCCGTTTTAAATGCAGGATTTTAGGCTGGTGTAGAAATTTCCATTGGGAAGCTATTTTTAAATGCCTCCAGGGACGGAAGTGAAAGCTGCCCTCAGACATCAGTGAGGAAATTAAAGAATTTAATTTGCTGGGACTGAGCACAAGTGTCCATCCTCCCGCCCCCCCAAAACAAAATGGAGAAAAAGAACCATAAATGGCGAATGCCCCCCCCCCACAAAACCAAACCAAAAAACCCAGTCCAGTGAGGACTGAGTATACACAGCGGCCATGGAATATGATTGATTCTGTGGTGTGGAGAGGAAAATGGGGAGGTTGAATAATAGAATGGAGTTGCCTGAACCCTGCGTTCCAGGCTGCATTGCAGGCTGCAGCAGGAACAAAAAGGTCCAGTTCAGCTATGGTACTCTTTTTAAGGTGCCAACTGAAGGTATTCTTGTCTAGATACATCTTCCAGTAGCTGGTTTTGTAATTTTACTACCCTTCTGCTGTCCACTGCTCTACTTGCAGTTACTTGTGATCCTTTTATGGTGTTTTTCCTTCTCTCCTTTACTGATTGTTTTTATGATTTTGTGATAAACCATAAAAGCTAAAACTAGAGTTAGTTGGGCTTTAGACCCATTGAAATCAATAGGGATTAATTAGTTGTGTAGCTAACATTCAGTGGGACTTCATCATGACTAACTTTAGTTGGATTGGGGCCACTTTGTTTTGCTCATGTAACACTTTCTCATTCATGCTCCTTCAGTGCTATTATAACACTTAGGCTGCAATGTTGTACACACCTACCTGGAAGTGTGTCTCATTGAATTTACTTCAGAGTAGACGTGCGAAGGATTACTCTTTAATCCTGAACATCTTCATTCATCTTCTTTCATAGTGATGGATAAAGCCCAAAGTACCAACCCATGTACTGAATGCATATACCACAACTGTCCTTATTTTCTGGTTCTTGGCCCTGGAATAACACTATTCCTATTTTGTTCTGAATACCTTATTATTTTTAATTGCATTTGTAGCCCATTTCACAACTTTGATGCACTGTTTGCATGCACAATTTATCCCCACCACTTAAGAAAATAGATCCGCATGCATGGATCTGATCAACGTTGCGCGCGCGTGCACACACAGAGTTTGTTGAATAGTAGGGATGTTGAAGAAAACTGCAACAGATTCAAATGAATTCAGATTTCTGAACCTGGACCTGTGGATTCCACAATGGACCGGCTATTATTTTCAACATATGGTTTTCCCACTAGTAACGTGTGGCTGTGAGAGCTGGACTATAGGGAAGGCTGAGTGCCGAAGAATGGATGCTTTCGAACTGTGGTGCTGGAGAAGACTCTTACGAGTCCCCGGGACTGCAAGGAGGTCAAATCAGTCAATCCTAAAGGAAGTCAACCCTGAGTGCTCATTGGAAGGACAGATACTGAAGCTGAAGCTCAAATATTTTGGCCACCTAATGCGAAGAGAAAACTCCCTGGAAAAGACCCTGATGCTGGGAAAGATTGAAGGCAAAAGGAGAAGGGGACGGCAGAGGATGAGATGGCTAGATAGCATCACGGATGCAATGAATATGAACTTGAGCACGCTCCGGGAGAGAGCGCAGGACAGGAAGGCCTGGCGTGCTATGGTCCATGGGGTCACGAAGAGTCGGACACGACTGAACGACTGAACAATAGTGCTCTACATCTAAACTGAGTCCAGAGCAGTGAACAACAAGAGATAAAATGAACAAAATATTTTTAAAAAATGAAACATGATATTAAGATTATTCTTTAAAAAACAGAGTGCCAATAAAACTGAGGCTGGTTAATCAGCTCCTAGAAAAGAGCTGTTTTCAGGAGCCACCGAAAACAACCCAGTGTTGGTGCCTACATGACCTCCAGCGTCAGGGAGTTCCATAGGACAGGAGCCACCACACTGAAGGCTCTTCTCCAGGTGGACTCCAGTCAGGCCATAGGTCCATCTGGAACCACCAGGAATATGCCCTCTGATGACCTCAGTGATTGGGCAGATTGGTAAAGGAGAAGGCGCTCTCTCAGATATCCTGCTCCCAAGTTGTATCCTGTTGTTTTGCCAAGCAGTGCGGACTTGCGGACTGGTTTTACTTGTGTGTGTGTGTGTGTGTGGGGGGGGATTTACGCAAATGTGCATTTGCAAACAGGAATGACATTCTCATGCATCTCTAAAAATAAACATCCAATTCTGGCAATGCGTGGATGATGGAATGAAAGACACCTGACAGTCTGCGAAACACAGACAGAACAGATTTAACAAATCCATACATCCCCATGCATTTCAGCTGGTGTTGAAACCCTGAGACCCAGACAGTTTTTTAGGTTGCCCACCCCTACATCTGATCCTGTTGACACACATGTAGGTAAGAACGCAAGAAGAGTCACGCTGAATCAACCAAACGCCTGTCTAGTCCAGTACTGTGTTGCTCGTAGTGGTCAACAAGTTGCCTCTCAGAAGCCCACAAACAGGACATGAGTTCAACAGCCCTCTACTGCTGCTGTTCTCTGGCAGCTGGCATGCTGCTTCTGGTTCTGGAGGTGGGGTATAGCTATCACGACTAGTATTTTGTATCATGTTTTATATTTTGTATAATTTTATTGCATTTATTTTAATTGGGTTGGATCCAGATCTATGCTGGATCAGCTGCATTGATGGAAGTGGACTTCCCCGCCCCCTCCTTCCCACGGCAGCCCCTCCAGCCCCCTGAAAATGCTACATAGAGAGTCAGGAGACCCTGCTGAACGGGGTGAGCTGTGATGTGGGGGAGATCCCGAAAAACTGTGGAGAGGGACCTTCTGTGGATGGAGCCCTTCCTCTCACAGGAGGTGCCTTCCTCTTACTGAAAGCCGAAACCAGATCCAACTCATTGTCTTTATCATTCATTCATTCATTCATTCATTCATTCATCCATTCATCATTTCATTTCATTTCTATACCACCCAATAGCCAAACCTCTCTCTCATTTTTGCAAAGGGCTTTGGCTAGAAGCAATAAATAGAAACGACTGACTAACTGTGGTTGTTGGTGTGAGAAAAAGGATTTCCCAATGTATGTGTGTCTCTATTTTTCCCCCATCAGTAAAATTCTGGAGAGCGTGAGAATGTATAGGTGGCCTCCCTCCTATGTGACGAGCTGCCTTGCGAAACAGACGGAGGGTTGTCATAGAGGCGACTGGAGCCATTTGTCTTTTGTTATCCACAAGATTTGAACTGAATCATCACATGCTCAAACTTCTGAAGAGTTTTGCTGGCGTCGCATCCCACCCTTTCCAGCGTTGTTTTCTTCTTTGGCTCCTTTCCATAGCTTGTCTGTGTTTAGAGCTGGGTGGCGAATCTAGGCTTTCATGTCTTGTGTGCAGGGAGAATACAACATATGCTGAGAAAAATCTCTGGTTTTCTGGTTCTGCAGGACGGGAAGTGGGTTGGAGTCGCCTTGTGGACTAGTCTGTTCATTTCCTTAGCAAACACATACTTATAGTTGCCTGGGACGTTGGTCTTCAACTGGTGGGTCAGGACTTCCTGCACTGAGCAGGGGGCTGGACTCAGTGGTCTTACAGGCCCTTTCCAACCCCACTATTCTATGATTCCATGACTTCACTACTGGATCTCAGTGTGACCTATGCTGGTTTTTGAGAGCAGCAGTAACCACCATACAAGTATATGCTTACCAGTGGTCTAGTGGAGCCAGAGCTCACAGGGACTCAGCGCCCACACTTTTTTTATTAACAGGGACACCGATGTCATCTGCCACCGATGTCATCTTCGCAATTCTGTGTTCCATCTGCAGTTCTCAGAGTAGCTGGAGGTAAATTAATTTTCTCAACAACACTATATTGTTCCTTGTTGTAAAACAATGTATTTTGGGGTGTCTTGGTCTTGAACGGGCCATTAAAACCCATTAGCTTTACAAAAAGACCTGCTCCTGGTGGAGATGAAAGATGATAGAACTGGTTTGTTGATATGGATCCACACAGCTGTCTGCATTAATAAGTGAGTCTTCAAACCCATGTTTGGGCTAAAGGTGGGCTCCAAGTCTGAAAAGGCTGAAGACTTCTTGCCTAGGGACATCAGAACAGTGATCCACGCTTTGGTCATCTCCAGGTTGGATTACTATAATGCATTATACATGGGGCTGCCCATGAAGGTAGTCTGGAATCTTCAGCTAGTGCAAAACTTGGCAGCTAGGATTCTGGCTGGTTTGAGTAGGTAGAGCCATATTTCACAAATTCTGTTAGAATTGCATTGGCCTGTTTTCTTTGAAGCCCAGTGGAAGGTGTTGGCGCTTACCTTCAAAGCCCTAAATTAGGGGCGTTGAACCTCTTCCCCATGGGCCACGTTTGACCAAGTTCAATCACATTCCCTTTCCATAGAACCAGCTCAATTCACCAACCCCTGAAGAATGAGGATTTACCCATTGATTTCATCACCCCCAACACCCAAGGGGAACAGGGAAACTCAAGAGTAAGTGCCCCTCCCAAGAAAACAACAGCAACAAAACAAGCCTTTGCCAACATCAACACAGGGAGCTGAGAGAAGATCCACACACCTGCCTACAAATGAATTTTTGTCCAGGAACATGCAGATATAAAGAAGATTTAATTCAGCTATTAAATAAGGATGGCAAAATGATAACAGATAACAAAGAAAAGGCAGAGGTGCTCAATTCCTACTTTGGCTCAGTCTTCTCCCAAAAAAGGGTCTATGACCCCCCGGCAAAGGCAAAGTACAGGCTGAAGGGGCAGGATTGCAGCTTGAGATCGATGGGCATATGGTCAAGGAAAACCTAATTACTTTGAATGAGCTCAAATCTCTAGGGCCAGTTGAACTGCATCCTAGAGTAATAAAGGAACTGGCAGAAGAACTCTCAGAACCACTGTCTATTCTCTTTGAGAAATCATGGAGGACGGGGGAAGTGCCAGATGACTGGAGGAGGGCTAATGTTGTCCCTATCTTCAAAAGGAGTAAAAAGGAGGAACCTGGGAACTACAGACAAGTCAGTCTGACATCAATCCCTGGGAAAATTCTGGAGCAAACGATAAAGCAATCCATATGGAAGCACCTTGAAAACAATGCAGTGATTACTCGAAGCCAACATGGATTTGTCAAAAACAAGTCTTGCCAGATGAATCTAATCTCATTTTTTGATCAAGTAACCTCCTTTGTGGACTGTGGGAATGCTGTAGACAGGGAATGCTGATCAAATTTGCAGATGACAGAAAATTGGGTGGGATAGCTAAAATACTCTGGAAGACAGAAACAAAATTCAAAGTGATCTGGATAGACTGGAGTGCTGGGTAGAAAACCACAGAATGACATTTCGTAGGGATAAATGCCAAGTTCTGCACCTAGGAAAAAGAAACCAAAGGCACAGTTACAAGATGGGGGATACGTGGCTCAACAACACTACAAGCGAGAAGGATCTTGGAATTGTTGTTGATCACAAGCTGGATATGAGCCAACAATGTGATGTGGCTGCAAAAACGCAAATGCTCTTTTGGGCTGCATTAATAGAAGCATAGCTTCCAAATCCCAGGAAGTACTAGTTCCCCTCTACTCAGCACTGGTTAGGCCTCCTCTGGAGTACTGTGTCCAGTTCTGGGCACCACACTTTAAGAAGGATGCAGACAAACTGGAGAGGGTTCAGAGGAGGGCAGCAAAGATGATCAGGGGACTGGAAACAAAGCCCTATGAAGAGAGACTGAAAGAACTGGGCATGTTTAGCCTTGAGAAGAGAAGACTGAGGGGAGATATGATAGCGCTCTTCAAGTACTTGAAAGGTTGTCACAGAGTGGAAGGGCAGGATCTCTTCTTGATCATCCCAGAGTGCAGGACACGGTCCTGGGCTCAAGTTACAGGAAGCCAGATTCCAGCTGAACATCAGGAAAAACTTCCTGACTGTTAGAGCAATACGACAATGGAACCAATTACCTAGGGAGGTGGTGGGCTCTCCCACACCGGAGGCCTTCAAGACGAGGCTGGACAGCCATCTGTCAGGGATGCTCTGACTTGGATTCCTGCACTGAGCAGGGGGTTGGACTCGATGGCCTTGTAGGCCCCTTCCAACCCTACTATTCTATGATTCTAAGAAAATATATCTGGTCATCATGCATTGAGCACATTACACTCAACACTGAATGGCTACTGCAGGTTTCTCCAATCTGGTGCCCTCCAAATATTTTGGACTTCAACTCCCATCAGGGAATTGTAGTCCAAAACATCTGAAGGGCACCCAGTTGGGGAAGGCTGGTCTACCGGTAAAAGCCAAACCACATGTTATGGTAAGCTAGCTTTTTAAAAAGCGTGCTTAAACTGGCCGCTTTAAAGGCACCCATTGGGACCCAATCCAGAGTGGGCCCTAATCTGGAGTATGCTCAGCAGTTTCCTGATGAAAATTCCCCGTACCTGTCCTGGTGCTATTTGCCTCCTAAAGTGCTGTTTGTAGTCAACCTTGTTTGCCCTGCTGAGACTATTGGCGTTGTCACCTGGGGATTCTTCACTAAGGGTGCAATTCACTAAGGGTGCAATGATTTACTACAGTGTAAATCCCCAGAATTTCAGCAGGACTCACTTCTGACTAAACACGCAGAGCATGGTGCTGTAAATTGTGTGGAGTGTAGCTGGAGCACTATGGACCAGATTGCAGCCCTCTAATGGGGCCAGGGAAGGCTCTTGGGCCTTCTGTTGAGCACATCTGTTTTCAGTTGGGAGCTTTCACAGCAGCTGGGCTCTCTCCCCACATTTGCAAGAAAGGCGATGAAAGGTCCAGGAGCCAAGAGTAGTCAAAGCCTCCCACCTGGCCTCCCACAAATTGACAATAATGGGTGAGGTGGAGATAGGGTGACCACATCTGCTACTTTGTAGTGAACAGTCTTTGATTTAAAGGTGGCCACCATGGGATGGGCTGTCCAGTACAAGTTTGGTTAAAATAGAAAAAATGCAAGATGGGAGAGCAGTAGGGCCTTGACATTGCCCAACAACAGTTAGCATGAGAACAGCAGATTGAGGGTTGGATCCAATGTCACACAAACAAACTTCTGCTGGCTCACCAGGACTTCCCCTTGCAGCCCTTCCTCCCACCTGCAGCCCTCCCATGCAGACCCCAAATCTGGTCTGGAGGGTTTTCCAATCATTCGGAGCAGATTAGGGAGGCAAGCATGGGGGCTTGTATGGGGAAGGGGAAATCCATTCCACTAGTGGTTTCCATTTTGCTAGTGGATGAACAGCGTTGGATCTAACCCTGAGTGGGCACACAGGTCACCAGATCACAGTCTCTCCCGCTATGGTTCTATTTCAATTCTAGTCATTATTTTTAAATTTGCACCTATGCATATAAATTCACATCTGCAAATTGTATGCAAATCTGTATCCTCTTTTTTGCTGATGTGTAAGTGGACATCCTAGTTGGAGATGGGGAACTTTCAGATATTGGCATAGACAATGGTCTCCAGTAAATGCATCTCAGCAACATGAATTAACAGTGCTGGAAAGATTTCAGCATGCAGTTCAAACATGGAAAGCTACCTCATTCCAGGGCAGACTCTTTGTCAATCTATCCCTGTATTGTTTGTTCTGTTTATTCTGACTGGCAGTGGCTCTCCCAGGCTCATTTCCAAGTACCTGCTTTTATTGGAGATGTCCTGGTAGGACGTTCTGCCTGCAAAGAACAGGAAAGGAAAAAGCTGCTTGCCACTTCTGTCATTTGGGGGCTTTTGGGGCTCCAGACCTGTCCTAGTTAGTCAAGTCCCAGTGGCACCAGTGTAAAATAGGGACGCTCTTGTATCTTTGTAATACCCATATTCTCAATCCAAGCCTCAGAGCCTGAGCTTCACCCTTTCGTCAAATCCCTGATTCCAAACAGGGATCCATTTACTGAGAGACCAATTCACAGTCATCAGAGACCCAAACCCACAATGATACGTTGTCAACCGTTCAACATGAACTTCACTTGTTGCACTGTGTATGCAATGGCTGGCTGTATGTTACACAGTACCTTACATGGGCATTACTCTTCAACCAGCTGCAAAAAGACATTGATAGAAGAACATTGTTGTTCAGTCGTTCAGTCGTGTCCGACTCTTCGTGACCCCATGGACCATAGCACGCCAGGCCTTCCTGTCCTGCGCTCTCTCCCGAAGTGTGCTCAAGTTCATATTCATTGCATCGGTGATGCTATCTAGCCATCTCATCCTCTGCCATCCCCTTCTCCTTTTGCCTTCAGTCTTTCCCAGCATCAGGGTCTTTTCCAGGGAGTTTTCTCTTCGCATTAGGTGGCCAAAATATTTGAGCTTCAGCTTCAGTATCTGTCCTTCCAATGAGCAGTCAGGGTTGATTTCCTTTAGGATGGACTGATTTGACCTCCTTGCAGTCCAGGGGACTCGTAAGAGTCTTCTCCAGCACCACAGTTCGAAAGCATCAGTTCTTCGGCGCTCAGCCTTCCTTATAGTCCAGCTCTCACAGCCATACATTACTACTGGGAAAACCATAGCTTTGATTAGACGGACCTTTGTCGGCAAGGTGATGTCTCTGCTTCTGACTATGGTGTCTAGCTTTGCCATAGCTTTCCTCCCAAGGAGCAAGCATCTTTTAATTTCATGGCTACAGTCATTGTCTGCGGTGATCTTGGAGCCCAAGAAAGTAAAATCTGTCACTGCTTCCATTTCTCCCCCTTCTATATGCCAGGAAGTGATGGGGCCAGATGCCATGATCTTAGTTTTTTTCATGTTGAGTTTCAAACCAGCTTTTGCACTCTCCTCTTTCACCCTCAACAAGAGGCTCTTGAGATCCTCTTCGCTTTCTGCCATTAGGGTGGTATCGTCTGCATATCGGAGGTTGTTCATAATTCTCCCGGCAATCTTAATTCCGGCCTATGATTCATCCAACCTGGCATTTCTCATGATGTACTCTGCATATAAGTTAAATAAGCAGGGCGACAATAGGCAGCCTTGTCGTACTCCTTTCCCAATTTTGAACCACTCGGTTGTTCCATGTCTGGTTCTTACTGTTGCTTCTTGACCCTCATACAGGTTTCTCAGGAGACAGGTAAGGTGGTCTGGTACTCCCATCACTTTCAGAATTTGCCACAGTTTGTTGTGATCCACACAATCAAAGGCTTTAGCGTAGTCAATGAAGCAGAAATAGACGTTTTTCTGGAATTCTCTTGCTTTCTCCATGATCCAGCGAACGTTGGCGATTTGATCTCTAGTTCCTCTGCCTCTTCGAAACCCCACTTGTACTTCCAGTAGTTCTCAGTCCGCATACTGCTGAAGCCTAGCTTGTAGGATTTTGAGCATCACCTTGCTGGCATGTGAAATGAGCGCAATTGTGCAGTAGTTTGAACACTCTTTGGCGTTGCCATTCTTTGGAATTGGAATGTAAACTGATCTTTTCCAGTCTTGTTGAGTGTTCCAAATTTGTTGGCATATTGAGTGCAGCACTTTAACAGCATCATCTTTTAGGATTTTAAATAGCTCGGCTGGAATACTGTCATCTCTGCTAGCTTTGTTGTTAGTAATGCTTCCTAAGGCCCACTTGACTTCACCCTCGAGGATGTCCAGCTCAATTTCAGCGACCGCACTATCATGGCTATCAGGGACATTCAGATCTTTCCTGTATAGTTCTTCTGTGTATTCTTTCCACCTCTTCTTAATCTCATCTGCTTCTGTGAGGTCCCTGCCTTCTTTGTCCTTTATCATGCCCGTCTTTGCACAAAACGTTCCCTTGAGATCTCTGATTTTCTTGAAGAGATCTCTAGTCTTTCCCATTCTGTTGTTTTCCTCGATTTCTTTGCATTATTCATTTAAGAAGGCCTTCTTGTCTCTCCTTGCTATTCTCTGGAACTCTGCATTCAGTTGGATATATCTTCCCCTTTCTCCCTTGCTTTTCGCTTCCCTTCTTTCCTCAGCTACTTGTAAAGCCTCATCAGACAGCCACTTCGCTTTCTTGCATTTCTTTTTCTTTGGGATGGATTGAGTTGCTGCCTCCTGAACAATGTTACGGACCTCCGTCCATAGTTCCTCAGGCACTCTGTCTATCAGGTCTAATCCCTGAAATCTATTCCTCACCTCCACTGTATATTCATAAGGGATATGATTTAGGTCATACCTGAATGGTTTAGTGGTTTTCCCGACGTTCTTCAATTTAAGCTGAAATTTTGCAACAAGGAGCTCATGATCTCAGCCACAGTCAGCTCCAGGTCTTGTTTTTACTGACTATATAGAGCTTCTCCATCTTTGACTGCAAAGGACATAATCAATCTGATTTCGATATTGACCATCTGGTAATGTCCATGTGTAGAGTCGTCTCTTGTGCTGTTGGAAAAGAGTGTTTGCTATGATCAGCATGTTCTCTTGGCAAAACTCTATTAGCTTTTGTCCTGCTTCATTTTGTACACCAAGGCCATGCTTGCCTGTTATCCCGGTGATTTCTTGACTTCCTACTTTAGCATTACAATCGCCTATGATGAAGAGGACATCTTTTTTTGGTGTTAGTTCTAGAAGGTGTTGTAGGTCTTCATAGAACCGATCAACCTCTTCATGGAGGTTGCCTTGTTGTGGCAAAGGGGCTTGCGTAACTCAGTAAAGCCATAAGCTATGCCGTGCAGGGCCACCCAAGGCGGACAGGTCATGGCAGAGAGTTCTGACAAAATGTGGTCCACTGGAGAAGTAAATGGCAACCCACTCCAGTATTCATGCCAAGAAAACCCCATGGAACGTATCACAAGGCTAAAAGATATGACGCCAGAAGATGAGCCCCTCAGGTCGGAAGGTGTCCATTATACTACTGGGGAAGAGCAGAGGGTATTTCCAAGTAGCGCCAGAAAGAGTGAAGCGGCTGGGCCAAAGCCGAAAGGACACTCAGCTGTGGATGTGTCTGGTGGTGAAAAGAAAATCCGATGCTGTAAAGAACAATATTGTTTGGAACCTGGAATGTCAGATCAATGAATCAGGGTAAGCTGGAGGTGGTCAAATATGAGATGGCAAGATTGAACATCGACATCTTGGGAATCAGCGAACTAAAATGGACAGGCATGGGCGAATTTAATTCAGGTGACCATCATATCTACTACTGTGGGCAAGAATCCCTTAGAAGAAATGGAGTAGCACTCGTAGTCAACAAAAGGGTGGGAAAAGCAGTACTGGGGTACAATCTCAAAAACGATAGAATGATCTCAGTACGAATCCAAGGCAAACCATTCAACATCACAGTAATTCAAGTCTATGCCCCAACCACTGATGCCGAAGAAGAACATTAACAGCTGTCAATTGTAAATCTGTCGATTGCAGCAAAAATGTTTTTGTTTTTATTTTATTTTTGCTGGAGATCTGTTTCTGTGTTCATGATAAAGTATTGGCTTTTGAAAGCTCACGAAGTTGTACCTATTGACAAGTGAACGGAGTTTGTGTATCACAGAAATGAACATATACAATGGTGCAGCTAGATAATTTGAGACTCTAGACTTCATGATCTCATGGGCCATGTGTATTACTTCAGTTGTGAAGTGCACAGCTAACATTTCTCTTCCCTTCCACCATTCCATGCCTTACAACTGCTTCTACATTCCTGATATATTAGAGCAACCCCCCCCAACTGAACCAAAAATGTTGTTTAGTAATCCTGATTTTTTTTAAAAAGGAAATAAATACTCTGAGCAGGTGCAGTTTTGCATTTTAAACTCCCTTAAATTGTAGCACCATCATGACTATAGAAATAAAATGGAGTTTGCTTCTGCTGCCCTGATGCTAATCACGTTTACTTGGGAAGGAACACTATTTTGTTGTAGAAAAGGATACTATGGTTTGAAAATAAAAATAATAAAATGAGCATCTGTAACCTGGTATACGCCCGGTTGGCTGCCTCCTCGCTATAACATGTTTTCAAAAAGAAGAAGAAAGAAAGGTTGCTGTGGCAGCCCGAGGGCTCCTCACGTGCTGACACAAGGCCTGTTTGCCACTGAGTGTGTTCGCACAACACCACAGCCCATCACGGGTGACAAGCCACAGTGGGTTGTCATGTCGTGTGAACCTGGACCAATTCCTGCAGGGTGGCTTGTGCGTGGACAAGCCGTCCCAACGACCCATGGCTTCTTTTAGGGTTTGTTGTACCCACGATGGACTGGCATGTCATCCGAACCCGGCACTGCCAACCCATTGTGGGTTGTGGGCACTGGTGAGTGAGCCACTTGGAAAGACTGGCAGAAACCCCTGGCACTCTTGCTGAGCAATCTCACCCATCCCACAGTGACAGCCCCTCCACAAGTGCCCAAGCGGCACTTTGGAGGGGCTGTCACTCATTTGGCAGCCCTTTAAAAAAAAAAAAAATGTGTGTGCCCTGACATTTGCGCAAAATGGGGCCAATTTTTTTTTTAATTATTTTTTTGACCCCGGGAATGTGTACAAATGTCTTTATAATTTGATTTTTTAGGTTGGTTTTTCGCAGTCGCAGAGGTGCACAATTGCAGCTGTCAAACTGTGTATAGCCTTGCCTTGTCTATTGCCTTGTAGGTTTCCGCTGTCAAAGGGAACAAAGTGTACTAGGAAACATACAAGCTAACTGACAAGACAGAGCTGGATATACACTAGTTTGATAGCTGACAGGTCGAGGGGGAAAGGGGACCAGATCTGTCCCTTAGCAAAGTTATCCTTAAGTTTCAAAGCACAGGATTTACCATTGGAGGTCCCCACTTCCATTCCACCCCTCCCTGAGTCTCCCTCAAGTTGTTTTACTGCAAATGGGATCTCCAAAAATGGGGTGGACCCTGGATCACCCTTAAAATCACTTGGGGGTAGGGAATGCTGGAGAAATTCGAGATGGACTAAAATGAGCTCGTATTTCTAAGCATGTGATCTTACGGAATCTGCTGCGGAGTGACCCTCCCCCCTGCCACACGGAGTCCATGGACTTTCAGATTTATTTATTTTTTTACTTTCCCAAAAGTTACACATCTTTACTGGTAGGAGAATATGCAAGTTTCTGCTAAGGAAAAGTTAAATGGAATGGGGGACGATATGCTAAATGTTATGTACAAAGGTAAAATATGTAAATTGTTATGAAACCTCTTACATAATTTGCGTATTTTTCTGCATGACGAAAAAAACTGCATCCATCTGTGAGGGGATGATGGAACAAAAGGCGCCTGACAATCTGCGAAACACAGACGGAGCAGAGTTTACACAATCCCTACTTGGGGGAGACTCAGGGAGGGATGTTATGGAATGGGTCAACCCCCAAGGGTAATTCTCATACTTTAAAACTTAAGGATACCTTTGCTAAGGGGCTGATCTGGTCTCCTTTCCCCCTCAACCTATCCACGGGGAGGGGGACTTGATGGCAGACAAGACAGGTTCTGCCACCAAGTCCCATGGGACATGTGCCAGAGTCAACTGAAGGACCAAGGAGGAAGGAGGGGAGGACGACCCACAGTAAGCCCAATCATCTGTCAGGCTCATCATGGGTTGTTCCAGTTGCAACCCATGCTGGGTGGGTTGTTCTGTCATGCAAATGCACCCAGTGTCCTCTATTTGAAGAGGTGTCCAGTCCAAAGCCTGTTTAAACGTATAGAACTGTAAAAAAGGGAGGGAGTGCAGGAGACTTGGAGATGCCCATCAACATGTAAATGTGAATTGCTTGGAGATTTTATTACATTAAGTGGTATATAAATAAATAAAATATACTGACACATGCTGAAAATACCGTGAACTGATTGAGTAACACATGAGAACGTGCTATACAGAGTAAACAAACAAACAGAATTGGTGAAGACCATCAAAAGGAGAAAGTTACAATACCTTGGTCATATTATCTGAGGCGAAAAATATGCCATACTCCAACTCATTATACAAGGGAAAATGGAATGAAAAAGATCAATAGGAAGAAGATGAACGTCATGGTTGAAGGATCTGAGGGAACGGTTCAGCTGAATACAACTATTCAGAGCAGCGGCAACCAAACAAAGCCCTATGAGGAGATACCAAAAGAACTGGGCATGTTTAGCCTTGAGAAGAGGAGACTGAGGGGAGATAGGATAGCGCTCTTCAAGGACTTGAAAGGTTGTCACAGAGAGGAAGGCCAGGATCTCTTCCTGATCATCCCAGAGTGCAGGACACAGAAGAATGGGCTCAAGTGACAGGAAGCCAGATTCCGGCTGAACATCAGGAAAAACTTCCTGACTGTTAGAGCAATATGACAATGGAACCAATTCCCTAGGGAGGTGGTGGGCTCCCCCACACTGGAGGCATTCAAGACGAGGCTGGACAGCCATCTGTCAGGGATGCTCTGACTTGGAGTCCTGCATTGAGCAGGGGTTGGACTTGATGGCTTCCTATGGACATCTGGTTGGCCACTGTGAGAACAAAATCCTGGACTAGAGAGGTGTTTGGTCTGATCAACCAGGGCTCAATGTATATTCTTAAGTGAGAAGAGTTTCTTAAAGGTGGGGTCCTATAAATCCAGAAATGAAATGAAATAAATAAAAACAGAGAAAAGAAATCCAGCAGATAGCAGCACCATCCGGATGAAAAGATTAAAAAATGTAAAAGGCCTGGGCAAAGAACAGAGTCTTTGCCCAGCTTGTGAAAAATTATGTGTAATACAATTCTATACACATTTACCTGGGAATAAGTCTCACTGAATTCAAGGGGATTACTTCTGAGTATTTTATTTTTAAATGTGTGAACTGCCCTTCATCCAGAAAGTGGTGTACATAAGAAAACAAATTCAACAGAGTATCTATGATAACATTACAAGATAATTTTTGTGAACTGCCCATATTGCTTCAGCTATTGGGATGTATAGAAATGAAATAAACAAATAAATAAATAAAATAAGATAAGATAAGAGCCATAAAAATCAGCCAGCAAGCAAACAAATTAATGAATTAATCAATACAATAAAAATCTTTTAACATTTAAAATGTCTGGGCAAAGAGGAACATTTTGATTTGGCACCCAAAAGAAAGCAAGGTTGACACCAATCGAATCTCCCTCTGGAAGGCATTCCAATATCTGAGTTGACATGCGCTGTACATTTGGTACCAAGCGAGCCATCCTGAGAGACCATTGCATAAATGGGATGCCACAACTGAAAAAGACATGTTCCTGGATCTTCACCTGTCTAATTTCTAACATTGGAGGCACCTGGGTTAAGGCTTCAGATGATGATCCTGCCAATCAGGCAGGTTTGCATGAGAACAGGTGACCCTTTCGATCAGGGGTATTGAACCTCTTTCAACCTGAGGGCTGAATTCAGTTTTGGAGAAGCTGTCAGGGGCTACATTCCAATGACGGGCAGGAGTCAAGGAGAAGGCCTCCTGCGGCTGAAGACATGGTGGGAAAGGGTTAACTTTGTCTTGTATGATTTTAGGTTGTGCTTTTAGTGTTTTAGGGGCCTCGGTGGCTTTGTGGTTAAGACACACTGAACTGCAGACTGGAAGGTCGGCAGGTCAGCAGTTCGAGACCCGAGTGCCGGTGATGGAGTGAGCTCCCGTCTTCAGTCCCAGCTCCTGCCAACCTAGCAGTTCGAAAGCAAGAAATTGCAAGTAGATAAATAGGTACCGCCTTGGCGGGAAAGGTCACAGCGTTCCGTGCACCTCGGTGTTCAGTCACACCGGCCACATGACCACGGAAGTGTCTTCGGACAGCGCTGGCTCTTCGGCTTAGAAACGGGGATGAGCACCGCACCCTAGAGTCGGACACGACTGGTTGGGGACACCTTTACCTTTAGTGTTTTATGGTAGGAGGGAGTAGGATCCAGCAGGAAGATTTTCAATTCAGGCGACCTGGAGGGAGGAGGAGATGTGGGCTATCCCAGGACTGAAGGCACCCAGGCCAGAGGCCTTATCAGAACTCAAGGTTGTAAACCAGCTCGGCCTGCCAAAGGGCCAGCACAGCTGGAGAGGTATGAAAAACCCAGCTCATCCTCCTTGAGTGAAGGGAGGGAGGAACGAAAGAACTAGAAGCTGGGCAGGGATTAGATAAAAGAGACAAGCGGCCACCCTGCTTTTGTCCTTTGGTTTCGTTCAGTCCGGGTGGAAGGTGCTGGAACCACGCTGTCTTTGACAAAGGAGCTGACCACCAGGTGTGAGAGCTGGGCCAGGTAGTGTTTTATTGTTTTATTCTATGTTGGGTTTCCAAACAGGGAATTGATAGTTGAGGGGACGCTAAATTGTACTGTGTTCTGTTTCTCTTCCTATTGCCTTACCCCTTAACTTGTAAATAAATATCTACCTCAAACTATTGCTGCTATTTCTTTCCTGGGTCAGTGCTAAATTCAGTGGCTGCTATTTCCTTCCCAAGGTGGGGAGGAGGTTGGAGGTTCTTCTTGAGTCTGGCTGGGCTGGCTCAGAGAGGTGGTGGCAGCAGATCAAAGGGGCTAATAGAGCCTAGGGGTCCCACCTTCCTTTACGGCAGGGCCCGAGCCAAACACCAAAGGTACAAGCATACTGCAGTTTACAGTTCTTCCTGCCAGTAACTAAGCTGTAGGAGAGGCATTTCAACCTTTTAGAATTGGGAGTGGTGGTGGTCAGGGGCAGGGGGAGGGGGGAAATGCCGGGAGACCACCAAATGATCGGTGGTCAAGGAAAAGAGGTGAGGCCAGGGGAAGAAGGCACGGCCATCTGGGGAACCCAGAGGGTTGGACTGGGACTATTTGGCCCATGGGCCTGAAGTTCTACAACCCTGCTTTAGATATTGATCTCCATCCCCTTCCTCCACCATTAAAAAACAAACACATTTTATGTTTCCAATGAGCTCTGTTCCAAAGGAAAAATGACCTTGTCGAGACAGTCCTGAGGACCCCTCCTCCCCCAAATGCTTCAAAAACATTTACTGCTTCAAAATGTTAACAGGACAAAACCAAAAGCTTTTCAGGCCCTCTTCCGTGCCTTCTGAATGCAAAACCCCCCAAAATCAAATAAAAAATAAATCCGCTTTATTAAATTATCTTTTGATGAAAGTGCCAGTGGGGGAGAAGAAAGCCGGTGGGGACTGACAGCAGCAGCCCGGCTCAGCAACAACCCCAGCAATCTGGTTTCGATTTTGGCAGAATCCGTCCCACCCATTGAGCAGTGGGAAGAGTGAGACGCCTCCCGCTACTGCGCTCGGCTGCTTGATAGTGTCGACATGCTGCTTGTGGAACTTTGCGGATCTGTCGTCCCATCTGGGATGCACGGGTAGTCTCCAAGACTCGGGGGCCAGCTGTGGGCCAGGAGAGAAACGGAGGTGGGGGGGGGAATGGACTGGTTCTGTAAGTGGAAGGATCATGAGGTCATAAAATAGCCGTGGGCAGGGCTGTTAACCACAAAGTAGCAGTTCCTCCAAACTGCTCCCTGGCACACCCCATTTCTTCTGTAATGCTTCCCCATTCATGCTCATTACAACTGCATGAATGTAACAAAAGTTGGCCCCACCAGATATATTTAAAGCTGTGATTCATGCAGAGTTAGATCTAAATTTGTACCCTTCATTAGAAACAGATGCGCCCGTTTTTCCTGATTTTTCAAAGGCAGTTTACTTAACAGATAATACATACTGCATGTTGCATCAGAGACATCGCTTGCTGTGCTGTACATTAAAGAGAGAATTTGGCTGGCCACATTTCATCTCTGATTTTAAGTACCGTAAAGGAACACAGAGTCTCATGTTTCTGCACAGGAGAGGAGAGAATGGAACGTGGGTAAGGCACGCACAGATATCAGATGTGGCACATTGTGAAAATATATCGGGTGTTGTTGCATTGCTCAGTGAACACCCACCAAGAGCTTTGCAGCTGATAAAAGGATGTCTTTTTCTAGTAAATTAATCAACTGTTTACTCTGAATAGTACTGCTGACATTCATTCATTACAGTTCTGTACCACCCAATAGCCAAAGCTCTCTGGGCAGTTTACAAAGATTAAAACTCTAAAAATACAATGTAATAATGTAATATAAGACCATTTACATACACAAATATCAAACATTTTTGCACAATCAACATGTTTCTCTACTAGCACAATCTCTACTTTTCATAGAATCATAGAATAGTAGGTTTGGAAGGGGCCTATATAACCATCGAGTCCAACCCCCCACTCAGTGCAGGAATCCAAGTCAGAGCATCCCTGACAGATGACTGTCCAGCCTCATCTTGAATATCTCCAGCGTGGGAGAACCCACCACTTCCCTAGGTAATGCAGTGGGGGTGGCTTCTTACTCACCCCACACCCCATGGCTTGTAGTAGGGGTTGTAGAATGGGGAAGGAGCCACCCCCACCATGCACCGTGCCTGGTTCGGACAACACGGCAATCCACACCGTGTCACAGGTAATTATGCAAATGTTGGTCATGGTGGTGGTGGTGGGGGCAGCGGGGGAAGAAGCCACAGTGGCTTCTTTTGCCCCCACAACCGTCCGAACCTAGTGTATATCTCCAAGGACAGGCCAGTGTCTCCTCTCAGAGAAGGTGCTTTCCATTAACTGGTGCGTTGTGATGTGCAATGTGTCTGTCACAGATTATGCTGTGATTGTGGAGGGGGCATTCCTTGTTCTCTCTCGCACACAGAGGGATTCCTTTTCCGAGATGGAGCTTGATTCCACCCCCTCCCCTTCAGTTGTTGTTGTTGTTCAGTCGTTCAGTCCTGTCCGACTCTTCGTGACCCCATGGACCATAGCACGCCAGGCCTTCCTGTCCTGCGCTCTCTCCCGGAGCGTGCTCAAGTTCATATTCATTGCATCTGTGATGCTATCTAGCCATCTCATCCTCTGCCGTCCCCTTCTCCTTTGGCCTTCAGTCTTTCCCAGCATCAGGGTCTTTTCCAGGGAGTTTTCTCTTCGCATTAGGTGGCCAAAATATTGGAGCTTCAGCTTCAGTATCTGTCCTTCCAATGAGCACTCAGGGTTGATTTCCTTTAGGATGGACTGATTGGACCTCCTTGCAGTCCAGGGGACTCGTAAGTGTCTTCTCCAGCACCACAGTTCGAAAGCATCAATTCTTCGGCGCTCAGCCTTCCTTATAGTCCAGCTCTCAGTGACCTTTTATTCCTTTGCAAATGTATCCAAACGTAATCAGTTTGTTGACTAAAGCTCCAGGGATGTGATTCGTCAGCCAAGATGCCTTTAGCAGAGCGACAGCTCTGCCCCTTTCCAAGTGGTAACTCTTCGTAGTGAGCTTGTCTTAACAAGATGGACATCTGCACTCTGCTGCCAAGCAGGGACCGGAATCTTAATGATACCTCGCTTTTGCAGCATAGCACTGCAGCGTGTTCAAAGTACTGCACATACTTTACCTTGTTGTGATTGTGTGTGGCAGGTCTGCATTATTACCCCTGTACTGCTGGGTAGTGGGGGGCGGGGGAAGGGCCGAGCACAGGGACCCTAGAAAAGGGGTGCAGAGGGGGTTGGAGCTTCGCCTGAGATTGGCCAGGGACAATCAGGCAAAAAGATCGCTCCTGTAATCAAGGCGAACGGATAATGAGAAGAGAGTTTTCTAGGACCAACAGCCCAGTGGAGGCTGGTGGTTCTGATGTCAGTGGGGTGGTGAATCTGCTCCAGGTTTTAGTCAGAGCTCTAAGGGAACGATCCAAGGTGAGAATTCACTGCCCCACTGAGATCAGAGCCACCAGCCTCCGCTGCAAGTGCTGACTGTATTGTCTGGCTTGCTGTGCCGTGGGGGAGAGGGAGGCAGAGGTGAGGGTGAGGTGACGAGGAGGCCAAGCCATGAGCTTCTGGCTCTTCTGCCATTCTAGACATTCATCAGCTGTGCTTTTTCACTGCACTCGGGATCCCTTTTGAATTCTATGTTTGATTTAATATTGGGTTGCCTGCCTTGCTAGACTCTGAGCCAACCCAGGGTGACTCCTTCTCAGACAAGGACCCAGGCGTCCTGGAGCCAGGGGACCCTGGAAGGCAGACTGAGATCCTCAACTCCGGCACTGACCAGGAAGACTCCATTATCCAGGGAGAGACTTCACCAGTCCTCTCTGCAGAGGACACACTGAAAGGACCCTTAGGGCAGGTGCCCAGCTCACCTGCACTAGAACTGCTTTCTGAGCCAGAGGGGCGGCCAAGTGGCTTCCTGGCCCCAGAGAGCATAGATCATGCCAGAAAGTTCAGGAACAGGTGGCCACAGTGCACCGAAAATCCAAAGTGATATAGGTCCTTGCGAGTAGGGGGCTCCTTGTGAGTAATGGGTCCTTGGAGAGCAGAGCTAAGTGCTTGCAGAGGAACTGGGGCAGGGCCCAGGAGGGCAGACTACATGAGGGTTATATAGGGACAGGAAACCTTTTTCGGCCCAAGGGTGGAATTCAGTTTTGGAGAATCTCTTGGGTGTGTGTATTTCATTAACGTAAATCACGGGCAGGCTTTAGATGAGAGGAAAGGCCTTTGTTCAGTTATAAGAGCGCACAACCAGTCCATGTTGGACCACTGCAGTAAGTGAGAGCTCCTCCCACCAACTTCCTGTCCTGGCACTTCCTGTTCTCTTACTAGATCCTGAGTCTCTCCACTCAGTTCCATTACTCATGATACAGTGTGTGCATTCCAGTGGTGGGTGAGCAAAGGCAAAAAGGGTGGGGCTAAAAATACCAAATTGCCAGCACATTTTAACTTAAAGCTTTTACTGCCAGTACCGAAGCCTCGGGAGAGGCATTTCAATGTTTCGAATGGGGAAGAAATTGTACAAAAGCTAGGAAACTACCAAACAGTTGGGCATCTGGTGGAAGGGGGGGCAAGGGAAGGGGGAATTGCCAGCTGGGGAATCCTGGAGAGCTGGATAGGGACTCAAGGAGGGCTGCATTTGGCCCATGGGCCTGAAGGTCTGTACCCCTGCTTTAAGCCCTTGGTTGACCTCTGGTACATGCTGAAACACACCACTTTCAGCTTTTGCAAACTGACTCTGCTTGTTGATGGGCCTGCTGTGCTGCTTCCAGAATCTAGCACATGTAGACATGTAGGATTTTATGAATTTTTGTTTGAGGACCACCCACAAGAAAGTCACTCTGACTCTTGTGTGGGTTAGTTTTGTGTCAGGATGTTTTGCAGAAGCCCATTTGCAGAAATCACGTGAAAGGAAAAGAGGGTCTCAGGAAGCCAAAGAATAGTAGCAAGTAACAATAATGTGCCAGATGACTGTGCTAGAGATGGGAGAAGCAAACACTTGTGTGCGACGTTCCAACTCTCTCCTACCCTCACCACAACTTCTGCTCCTTGATACATGATGGACAAACTGCTCCCATGAACATCCAACCCATCAAATGCCATCACAGCAAACGCCAAATCACAAACGTGCCCGCTTATTTTGTGCCAGCCCACCCAACAATTCAGAGATGAACTCCTTCCTCAAGGGCCACCTAAAATACAAGACCACATATTTTAATGTATACACATACATCCAAAACATATAGCACAAAAATTTCCATGGAGAAATTAACTGCATCCATTTACAAATACATTATGAACTCTCTCAACACAAGGAAATTCACAAATAAAACTCACAGAAACTCAATCCACTAAAACCAAGACTTTCTTACCCATACTAGTCATAGAATAATAGAATCATAGAATCATAGAATAGTAGGGTTGGAAGGGGCCTACAAGACCATTGAATCCAACCCCCTGCTCAATGCAGGACTCCAAGTCAGAGCATCCCTGACAAATGGCTGTCCAGCCTCCTCTTGAATGCCTCCAGTGGGGGAGAGCCCACCACCTCCCTAGGTCATGGGTTCCATTGTCGTATTGCTCTAAGAGTGAGGAAGTTTCTCCTGATGTTCAGCCGGAAATGAGGTAATTCCTCCCATAGGGTTTTTTTCAGATCAGGAAGCGCAGGCAGCCTGGGAGGCTGCAGAGCAACGGAGAGATGAATAATAGAAAGATGAAACACACACAGCACCCTCGGCCACCTTGCAGTGATTAGAATAGAATAGAATAGAATAGAATAGAATAGAATAGAATAGAAGGGTTGGAAGGGGCCTACAAGGCCATCGAGTCCAACCCCCTGCTCAATGCAGGACTCCAAGTCAGAGCATCCCCGACAGATGGCTGTCCAGCCTCTTCTGGAATGCCTCCAGTGGGGGAGATCCCACCACCTCCCTAGGGCATGGGTTCCATTGTCGTATTGCTCCAACAGTCGGGACGTTTTTCCTGATGTTCAGCCGGAATCTGGCTTCCTAGTCAAACGGTCCTTGTCAGTCACATGATTCTAAAACCACACACACACAAACACACACACACACACACACTCAAAACCCCAAGTAGTATTCTTCATTCCCCTACTCCTTTATAAAGAAAGAAAAAAACATCCAAAACACAATCATAAAGGAAGAAATTGTATTGTGGTCTTGTGTATAAAATTACCAAGCACTTTTGTGATTTTGGGTCATTTTTTTTTTTACTCACCCAGCGTCACCAGTAAGCTTCACCTCAGAGTGGGATTTGAACCCAGGTCCGTCTTTGAACCACTACACCACACTAGGTCTATGAATCAATGGATGCCTGCCCCTCTCCGTTTAAGATTCTGGAGCTCAAACTAGACGTGATGACAGCAGATGCAGTTGGTTAAAACCCAGCTCTCCCCCAACTATGGCTACGTGGGAGAGTGGCAGTTTTAACCACAAAAGGCGACCAGTATTGAGGGGAGAAATGAACCCAACCTGTGGCTAATGCCCCTCCCTGTAGTGTAGCCTTCTTCCCCCAGACAGTTTTCTTCTAGCCAAGTGGACAGGGTGGTAAGTGATGGATGAGGGGAAGTTGACCACCCCTCTGCCTTGCTTCCATCTCATGATTTGCCTACACAAATTCTGCCATCCAGGGCCAATGGGATTTGCCAGTGGCATGGATAGGGAGGGGCAGTACTTGGCAGCGTTGTCATCAAGGTGGAAAAGTCCCTCATCTCAGACTTTGAGCTTTGATTTATCCAGTATTTCCTAGCTTGTTCAGCAATACTGTCGCTCACACACAACTGAGGACAATATATTGTACTGTGCAACGCTCAAGCCCAAGAGAGAACACTTAGCAAACCACGCTGTTACCCGTCATCGAGATCACTTTAAAAGGAACCAGGTGGGGGTGACTTAGGCATACCATACCCAGTTCACGGGAGGAGGAAGAAAAACAAGCTCCCTCAAAGGCAGGTTTTGTTTCATGTACCAAGCAGGAAGTTGAAAACCAGTCAGTCTCTCTCTCTCCCTCCCCCCGCTGCCCTTCTTCCTTTGTTTGTCTGTTCACTTGAACTGGAATAGTTGAGAAACTAAATATTGTAAAGATATTTGAGAAGGGCACTTATGAGGCTTCCAGGCAGATCCTGTGAATGTTGGCATCAGCAAAGGAATTCTTAAGATGGAGCAACTGACAAACCCAGGGTGGAGCTACACAATAGCCAGACAAACATGGGTTCCCAAACCAGTGTTGGCTGAGATGATCACAGAATCGTAGAACTGGACAGGGCTTTCTGGGCCATTTAGTCCATTCCCCTGCTCAGTAAAGGAAATCCAGGGATGCCTAGCTTTTACTTGAAGACCTCCAGTGAGGAAGAGCCCACTCACTCTGGAGGAATTGGTTCCATTGTTGAACTGCTCCTACTGGGAGAGGGAATGGTATTTGCAAGTAGGAGCACAGGTCCACCTACTGATTCTCTGCCACAGCCCCTACCTCCAGGAGTCCACCACCCTGGCATCAGAGCTGGCCCTACTATTAGGTGGAGTGAAGTGGTTAGCTCAGGCAACTGAGGGCAGCAATTGATATTTAAGGCTCAATCCTACAGCCGCTAGTCAGTGGCTAGACAGCCATAGGATAGGTCAGTTTCCAGAGAACTGACCTCGGACCTCCACCCCCTCCTGCGCAGCCTCGTGAGCAGCTCAGAACGGCCCTGCACTCCACGCTCAGAAGAGGAGCATGGAGCAGCAAAAATGGGGCATTCCTGGGGGCGTGCTGGGGTGGGGAAATCGGGAATGCCGGTACGACACATCCTATGTGTCATCTGGCTGCTGCTTCTCGTGCACTAAGGTCCCATGGCCGGACAGCCGAAATCAGCTGTCTAGCCATGAAAGCCAGGCGGGGGGAGTGAGGAGATCTGCTCCTCACCACTCCTCCTAGCCTGCACTGGATAGGCGGTCACCCCCGGGCTTGGAGGTGACCATCGACCCAGATAGGATGGCTTCCTCCATTGCTTTACTTTTGCATTTTTACTGCCAGGGAGGGGGAGAAGTGCTTATAGGATTTTCTGTCTTGGGTGCCAAAGTGACTGGCCCCAGGGCCAATGTCAAGGGTAGGCATGGTTGGGCACCTGCCAAGGGCCCACATCCCAACAGGGGCCCACTGACAAGAGACCCCCTGGACTTGCTCCTCCTCACCACCACTACTTATGGTGGTGAGAAGCAGACACTACTTCTTAATTCCTCCTGGCTCTCTGCTCACCAAGCAAGCAAATGATAGCAATGATGAGGATTAGGATGAGGAGCTATAGCAGCAGGTGACGATGACAGTGAAAAGGTAGACTCACTGAGGAAGGGGCCCTGTTGAGGGTGCCTTGCCCAAGGGCCCTCCAAAACCTGGAGCTGGCGTTGATTGGCTGACCCTGCCTACTATGTCTCTGGACTGGGTGTGGGGTGGAGATTGCTCTTGTAGCTCAGGCAGCAAAGAAATCTTGGACCTGTCCTACCTGGACTTTTCAGTTTCAGAACTTGAACCAGATTGTTAACAGGGACTGGCCTGCGAGCTCATATTACGCCAGTACTTTTTCAGCTGCACTGGCTGCCAGTCCATTTCCGGGCCCAATTCAAAGTGCTGGTATTAACATTTAAAGCCCTTAACAGCTTGGGGCCAGGTTATCTGAAGGATCACCTCCTCGCATATGTGCCTGCCTGGACCTTAAGATCATAGTCAGCGGCCCTCCTCCGTGAGCCCCTGCCAAAAGAAGTGAGGCGGGTGGCTACTAGGAGGAGGGCTTTTTCTGCTGTGGCACCCCGGCTCTGGAATGAGCTCCCTAGTGAGGTTCGCCTGGCACCTACATTGTATTCCTTTCGGTGCCAGGTGAAGACCTTTCTATTTTCCCAGGCATTTTAGCTTTCTAGACTTTAGCTTTGCTGTTTTAAATCTGTATTTTAAATTCCTGCACTGCTGCTAGGGGGCCGCGGTGCCTTAGCGGTGAAGATGCTGAACTGCAGACTGGAAGGTCGGCAGGTCAGCAGTTCGAGACCCGAGTTCCACGTGATGGAGTGAGCTCCCATCTTCAGTCCCAGCTCCTGCCAACCTAGCAGTTCGAAAGCAAGAAATTGCAAGTAGATAAATAGGTACCACCTTGGCGGGAAAGGTAACAGCGTTCCGTGCACCTCGGTGTTCAGTCATGCCAGCCACATGACCACGGAAGCGTCTTCGGACAGCGCTGGCTCTTCGGCTTAGAAACGGGGATGAGCACCGCACCCTAGAGTCGGACACGACTGGTTTGGGACACCTTTTATTGCTGCTAGGTTTTATTGTGGTTGTATTGTTATATTGTGGTTTTAATGTTCTATATATTTTAAATTGTTTTATTGTGCGCCGTTTGGTTTTAATTTTGTGAACTGCCCAGAGAGCTTCGGCTATTGGGCGGTATAGAAATAAATAAATAGATAGATAGATAGATAGACCTGATTGGGAAAGAAAATGGGCAAAACCCTGCAGTGGGGAGGAGTTGCAGGGGGAAATCAGTGGGTGGGGGAAAGGTTAAGCATCCTCTAACCACCAGTTAACCCCTGAAAATGTCCCCTTTGTTTTCCAGCGTTAGAATTTATAGGGAGGTCAAAGACTGTACAGCTCAGTTCACACTGATATGAAAGCAGCTGTCTTGGTTAGCACACAGGGGCTGATCCCTCTGGTTTGGCCTGACAAAATCAACTGATGAGGGACTTAACAAAAGGGCTGGAAGTTCCTTGATGGCGCTGCTGGGGCTGTAGCTCAGTGGTAGAGCACCTGCTTTGCATGCAAAAAGTCCCAGGTTCAAGTTCCAAGCAGGGCTGGAAAAACTCCTGCCTGGAGCCCTGGAGAGCTGCTGCCAGTCACTGTTGACAAATCTAGGCTAGATGGACCAAGGGTCAGACTCAGTATAAAGCAGCTTCCTGTGTTCTGGCATCTGGAACACCATGCCCATCACAGTTGGAAGAAGAGACGGTGAGGGAGGAAGGAGATTTTGCAGTCTGAATGCGCGCGCACGCACGCACGCACGCGCGCACACACACACACACACACAGCTAAGGGGCTGCAGTTAACCAAGATGGAAACAGCTTCGGGGTACAGATCCTCTTTGGGAATGAGACTTTTTGTTGCTGGCTTCTGAGAATTTGCCTGCTTCCATAGGGGCCTCGAGTCTCCTATGCTCTTGCTTGCCCACAGGAAATTAAAAGCTTTAGCATTGCCCTTGGTCTTCTCACTATTTTGGGTAATATTAAGTAGTTAACAATATGTTTGGAGGAGGCAGCATCACCATCACTAAGTAGAGGAACGACTTTGTTCCCTTCTCTTCCACAGCAACAATAAAAGGTAACTGTGTTCTGAACCCTGGGGAAACAGCACTTGCACAGAATCCTGGTTTGCACTGAAAGATTTACCCACACACTCCACTTTATTTAAACAGGGAAGAATCACACAGACTAGACTTCTGCATGATTGGGTGTTCCTGTGGATTGCCCAGTTACAACATTTGTCTACTGTGCTGCAGAGAAGGGCAAACTTTGCCTCCATTAAGCAAGGACTGCACCCTGCCTCCATCTTAGAATGGCCTTGCTGGATAAGGCCAAGGTCAGCTTAGTCCAGGATTCTGTTTTGAAGAGTGGTTGGCTGGATGCCTATGGGCATGAGAAGCAGAGCATGATGGTGATGGACCTCACTTTTGGGTGAGGTCATAGAATCATAGAATAGTAGGTTTGGAAGGGGCCTACAAGGCCATCGAGTCCAACCCCCTGCTCAGTGCAGGAATCCAAGTCAGAACATCCCTGACAGATGGCTGTCCAGCCTCCCCTTGAATGCCTCCAGTGTGGGAGAGCTCACCACCTTCCTAGGTAATGGGTTCCATTGTTGTATTGCTCCAACAGTCGGGACGTTTTTCCTGATGGTCAGCCAGAATCTGGCTTCCTGTAACTGGAGCCCATTATTCCGTGTCCTGCACTCTGGGATGATCGAGAAGAGATCCTGGCCTTCCTCTCTGTGACAACCTTTCAAGTCCTTGAAGAGCGCTATCCTATCTCCCCTCAGTCTTCTCTTCTCAAGGCTAAACATGCCCAGTTCTTTCAGTCTCTCTTCATAGGGCTTTGTTTCCAGTCCCCTGATCATCTTTGTTGCCCTCCTCTGAACCCTCTCCCGTTTGTCTGCATCCTTCTTAAAGTGTGGTGCCCAGAACTGGACACAGTACTCCAGAGGAGGCCTAACTAGGGATGTACGAAAGTCACTTACCGTTTCGCGGATCTGCTTCACGGTGTGGGGGGGGAGGCGCTCTATCCCTCCCCCCGGAGTCCTGCCCAGCCAGCTCCGCCCGCAGCTGGGCATCTGGCTGCTGGGCAGCAGGGACGCAAATGGCAGCGGCCATAGCTGCCGCCATTTGTGTCCCTGTATTTAATCGTGATAGCCTACGTAAATATTTACATAGCCTATCACAGAAAAGTAAAAAAAATGCATACGCAAATGGCGGCAGCTACGGTGCCCACTACGCTATTTGCGTTCCCCTTTATTTTCGCCATAATAGTCTACGTAAATATTTACGTAGACTAAAAAGGTGAAAAATAAGGAACGCAAATGGTAGCTGCCGTAGCCGCCGCCATTTGCGTACGCTTTTTTTTTTTTTTTTTAACCCAGACGTGATAGGCTACGTAAGTCTTTACGTAGCCTATTGCGTCTGGGTAAAAAAAGAAAGAAAAAAAGACCAGACTGCAAATGGTGATGGTGGCAGCCGGTCGGAAGAACAGCCGCCGCCATCCGGAACATCTGCCCCAGGTAAGTCTCGTCCCAGGGGGGATCCGCGGGGTGGGGGGGCAGGCCGTTCCGCCATGGATTTCAGGGGGCCAAATGCCAGTGCATTCGGCCTCACTGAAATCTGTGGCGAAATTCTCCGCCATCCCTAGGCCTAACCAGAGCTGAATAGAGGGGAACTAGTACTTCCTGGGATTTGGAAGCTATGCTTCTATTAATGCAGCCCAAAATAGCATTTGCCTTTTTTGCAGCCACATCACATTGTTGGCTCAACAATTCCAAGATCCTTCTTGCTTGTAGTGTTGTTGAGCCACATATCCCCCATCTTGTAACTGTGCCTTTGGTTTCTTTTTCCTAGGTGCAGAACTTGGCATTTATCCCTATTAAATGTCATTCTGTTGTTTTCTGCCCAGCAACTCCAGTCTATCAAGATCACTTTGAATGTTGTTTCTGTCTTCCAAAGTATTAGCTATCCCGCCCAATTTTGTGTCATCTGCAAGTTTGATCAGCATTCCCTGCACCTCCTCCTCCAAGTCATTAATACAAATGTTGAAGAGCACTGGGCCCAGGACTGGGCCCTGCAGCACCCCACTCATTACCTCTGCCCAATTTGAGAAGATCCCATTGATAAGCACTCTTTTGAGTCTGATTCTGTAGCCAACTGTGGGTCCACCGGATCGTTGTTTCATCCAGCCCACTTTGAGCTAGTTTGCTCATCAGGAGATCATGGGGCACTTTGTCGAAAGCTTTGCTGAAGTCGAGGTATATGATGTCTACAGCATTCCCACGGTCCACAAGGGAGGTTACTTGATCAAAAAATGAGATCAGATTTGGCTGGGAGGATTTGTTCTTGACAAATCTATGTTGGGTTCGAGTAATCACTGCATTGTTGTCAAGGTGCTTCCAGATGGATTGCTTTATCGTTTGCTCCAGAATTTTCCCAGGGATTGATGTCAGACTGACTCGTCTGTAGTTCCCAAGTTCCTCCTTTTTACCCTTTTTGAAGACAGGGACAACATTAGCCCTCCTCCAGTCATCTGGCACTTCCCCTGTCCTCCATGATTTCTCAAAGAGAATAGACAGTGGTTCTGAGAGTTCTTCTGCCAGTTCCTTTATTACTCTAGGATGCAGTTCAACTGGCCCTGGAGATTTGAGCTCATTCAAAGTAATTAGGTGTTCCTTGACCATATGCCCATCAATCTCAATCTGCAATCCTGCCCCTTCAGCCTGTACTTTGCCTTTGCCAGGGGGGTCATAGACCCTCTTTTGGGAGAAGACTGAGCCAAAGTAGAAACTGAGCATCTCTGCCTTTTATTTGTCATCTGTTATCATTTTGCCATTGTTATTTAATAGCTGAACCACCATTTCTTTCCTGTTTTACTATGCATGTAGCTGAAGAAAGCCTTTTTGTTGCTTTTAGCATCCCTTGCTAACCTCAGCTCGTTCTCAGCTTTAGCCTTCCTGATGCCATCCCTGAAATTCTGTGCTACCTGCCTGTACTCTTCTTTTGTTGCTTGGCCTTCCTTCCACTTCCTATATGTGTCCTTTTTGTTTTCAGGTCATCTCTAAGCTTTTTGTGATGCCACCTTTTCTTCTTGTTGGAATTGTTTGTAATGGTTCCTTGAGAATTTCCTTTTTTAAAAGCTCCCACCGATCTTGGACTCCTTTTCTCGTTAGCGTCGCTTGCCATGGGACCTTACTTATCATTGTTTTAAGTGTATTAAAATCAGCTTTCCTAAAATTCAGGGTATGGGTTTGACTACACTTGGCTTTTGCTTCCCTTAGAGTCAAGAACTCAAGTACAACATGGTCGCTTTCCCCCAGAGTTCCCGTAACTGCTACTTTATCCACCAAGTCATCTCTGTTGGTTAGGATCAAGGCAAGGATAGCCAGTCCTCCAGTTCCTTCCTCTACTTCCTGTAAGAGGAAGTTATGTAGGAGGTGCATTACCTCTGAGCACGTTAATAGTAATTGAGAATGCTGTACTCTATAGATTTAGCTTTTTTATTATTCTTTTTAGTCACTGAAGCTACTGGCCACTACTGTATCTCAGCCTTCCTCAACCCTTGTGCCCTCCAGATGGTTTGAACTATAACTCCCATCAGCCCCAGACGGTATGGCAAATGGCCAGGGATTATGGGAGCTGTGGGCCAAAACATCTGGCAGGCACCAGGCTGAGGAAGGCTGCCAGGGCTGGACCAAGTCATTTTGCTGCCTGCAAAAAAAAAGATGGCACCCCCTCCCATTCCACCTATAAAAGCTGACTGGGCTAGCAGATTAATATGTTTTCAGCATTGATGGTGGGCCAACATCCTCCACTGCACCTGAAGGCAGCAGGCTAAGTTAGGGGGTGCGGAAGAGGCCACATGGCACAAAGGTCTCTCCTCCAACACCTTGCTGCTACCTCCCAGCTTCTGCCACTTGCGGCAACTGCTTCACTCTGGCTAATGATAGGGCTGGCCTATCTGAAGGCTGCCGTACCTTACGGTAATAGATTTCTCTAACTGTTGTCTGTGAGCTTCAAACAGGTGGTCTGTGGAAGTGTTGATGAACACTGTACTTTTGACCCTGCGTTCTAATATTGAGCAATACAGATTTCCCCCTCTATTCATGGATATGTATTTATTCGATTTATGCCCTGCCTTTCTACCAAGAAAATGGCACTCAAGGTGGATATAAGGCCAGCATTACTAAAATGGACACTAATACACATTTTTGGAAGTGGGAGTCAACACTTTAACATCACAATCCGATACATATCTACTCAGCAATAAATCCCACTGAGTTCAGTGGGGCTTACTCCCATGTAAGTGAGGACAGGATTGCAGCCTTAAAGTATTTGTGCCACATTAGAAATGGGACTGCATGCAAATACTTTGTTTCCCCACTACTTAAACACTAGTCCCAGTTCTTCCATCAACCACAGTAGCATGTTTTCATGACCAAAGCTCACATTCAGACTTAAATCAGTTTTCCTGAAGTGCTGGGGGGGGGGGGGAGGGAGAGAAACAGCTTTAGGAAATGAGTCATGGGCTTTTCAAACTAAGGGATGCTGTGACACTGTGGTGTGAGAAAACAAAAACACACATTTTTTTCTTCTGCACCCTACAAACTGAACAAATTGTACAACAGATCTTCCTCCAGCGTGGGAAAAGTTTTGTAAAGTAGTTTCCACAAAGGAGGGTAGTTATGTTTTAATAATGCTGATAGTGTATAGAGATTCTGAATCATCAGCCAATTCATGATCTTTCAAGAACAACTAGTGCCAAGGAGATAGCATTGAATGGTTTCTATAAAGCAAGTATTTGTTGCCACTATAGCCAAAAATGGCAAAAAAGACGTGTTGATACTGACACTAACAAATATAAAACATTGCATGAATGGAGACACTAATGAAACAACAGAAAGCAGCGAAAACACAAAATGGAACTTTCTTGAAACATGATAGTTATCACTTTTCTAAACCAAAACGAAGACAACAGGATATCACCAAGCACCAGTGGGTCACCATGGAAGGACACATTCAAATAACTGTATAGACTTCAAGGTTCCTCTTCATAGATATTCTTCAGATAATCCTCATGAAGTATACCTGAAATGAAATACTACTTAATGCCTCATATTTCTTGTTATGATTTTATTATTAACTTGAGGAAATACTATCCCAAACAGAGAATAAACCTTGAAGCTCAGAGTACGTGCAGGTATTTTTTATTTTTTTTTTGTACAGGCTTACAGGGTAGGTTAGACAAAGAATGATCAGCACAAGGTGATACAGCGAGTGGCATCCTTGAACTGCAGTTATGAACCCAGATCTCCCTGGTCCAACACAGCCACTATTCCACATTGGATCTCAGGCTGTTGTAAAAGGTACAAGCCATGATGACGGCGATGTGCGCAAGGCCAAGGCAGCCCAACTACCATAGTACTCCATGTATGGCACACAATGCTCCAGTTACAATCCCCTTGCCAATAAAGCAATACACTTTACACTCCGGACACCACTGCCGTTGCGGATTACTTTCCATTTTCTACTATTTATACCACACTGTGAATACCCAGCTATCAATAATTTGGAATTTGGGATTGCATGTTAGTTTTCATGCATATCCTTCATATAGAAGCTTATGCATTTAAATACCGGGAAGATATACTTCACAGTGTGTACGTTACAAGAACAGATCAGGTGGAGAGGAACAAGAGATTACCTGCCCAGGTGGACTGTGAGTGTGCTGTACCATCCTGCTGCCTGTGGCTGCTCCAGAAAGATTCCTGGGGCCAGAGTGCTATCTCCTTGAAGGATCAGGCCTGTGACTCTGCACTTTCCCCCAGGAACTTTCGGACACTTTGCATCAGCTTGGTGTGTGTGTGTGTGTGTGTGTTTGGGGAGCCACTTCACAAAGGCCATCCTGTTAGTTGGACAGAGGGGAGGAGGGAAGTGATTGCCTGTACATCTGCCTATTTATTTTGTATATTATTATTAGATCTGTGGTTATTGCTTGCTGGCAGAAGAGATGCATCTCAAAAGAGACAGGGAGGTGCCACTGGAACAGTGGAGGGCAGAGGGAGATATGGCAGTGGGAGACAGGTAGTCACAGGGAATACATGTGTGTTAGTTGCTCCCAAGCTGTCTCCCATTTTAGAGAGCCTGAGCGGTCCTCCTAGGTTGAAAGTACTGCTGCTGAATGCCAGGTTGGTGAATGGGAAAACAGTCGCCATCCAGGACTTAATCCTGAATGATCATGCCAACCTAGCTTGCATCACAGAGACCTTGTTGGTGAGACTGGAGAAATAAATGGCTCCCAGCCTTGCTCACCTGGGTTCTCTGTTGTAGTAGGCAAGAACTAGGGGATGATTCTATCTTCCTGACCAGGTGCCTCATCCTTGTTTTCCAGTTTTGAGTGTGTATCTGAAGCTGGCTGTTCAGGACAGAATCTCTTTCAGCCTGAGGGACAGATTCAGTTTCGGGTAAGCTTTCAGGGAGGAGGCATTACACTGGTGGGCAGGGCCAAAGGTGAAAGGGATAGGGCCAAACTGCCAGCATATTTTAGCTTAAAGCTCTTACTGCCAGGAACTAAGGAGAGGCATTTCAGCCTTTTAGGATGGAAACAAAAATTTTCTTCACAAAAGCTAGAAAACCACCAAATGATTGGTGGCTGGGGTCAAGGGAAAGGGACATGGGCCTCAGGAGAACCCAAAGGGCCAGGTGGGGACCTCATAAGGGTCAGATTTGTCCCCTGGGCCTAAGGTTCTGCATCCCTCTACAGGGATAGGGAACTAATTAAGATGGTCGGGCCCAGGAAGCTGATGGGTTCAGATGGATTCAGGTGGTTTTCAGAGGGCTCTTGGGGATTTTCTTGTCACCTTAAGCATACGAGGATAAGCATACGATCTCCTGAGCATCCTCTCCTGCGGAGTTAAGAGTCAAACAAGAGTCCTGGTTTTCCAAGGGAACTGGGGGTAGTGAAACAAGGGGACAGCGATTAGAGTGACACTGTTGGAAAAGTCAGGAGCCCAAGTAAACAGGGGCTTGAGCTCATTTGAAAGCCTAATCTGTGGCGATGACAGTTGCAAATTGTTCTTCTCTGGTACGATTGTGTCTGCAGTCACCCAACAGAGCTTTTTTTAGAGTGCTCCATTACTCTAGCCCACTGGACAAAAATGTGGACCACTTGATAGTCTGTTGTGACCAATTTGCAATAATACAGTGTGAACACATGAAGATGGTTTCTACCAAGGCTGCTCTATTCTGCTCAGAAGTGTCTATACTACCTGACAGTGGCTCTCCAGGACAAGAGTCTTGCTCAGCCCTACAGGAGATGCCAGGGGTTGAACCCGAGACCTTCTGCATGCAAAACATTTGCTCTATGACCAAGCTACAGGCGGTCCAGAAAAATGACAAGTAGAAACACAGAAACTGCCTTATACCAAGTCATACCATTCATCCCTCTAGCCCAGTATTGTTTGACAGGCAGAGACTTATTCAAGCTTGGAAGGATAAACACCCACCACCTATCATTCAATGGTCTGAAGATCTTACTGCTCTTGCTAGATTTGATATCTCTTACAACTGTCAATCTCATATGGGTACTTATTTAGATACATGGACTACATATATTTAAAATAGAAGTGTTAAATCCTTTCCCCTATCTTTTTATTCCGTTTTTATTAAGGGTGATGTAAACGATTTTTGTGTATGTATAGGCTTTAAGATATAGCCTTCCCCTTTTCTTTTGTGGCTTTCTTTTTGATTTATTATATTTGCAAATAAAGAAATTTGACAAGCAGAAGCTCTCTGAAGTCTCGGGAAGTCTTTCACATTATCAGCTATCTGATCTTTTTAACTGTGGATTGAACCTGGAACATTCTATATGCAAAGCATGTGAACTACCACTGACTTACATCTCCTCCTAAGCATGGGTAGGCTGTAACTGGGTGTGCAGCTGCTTTAGTCCACACATCCTGATCCAGCATGTATGTGCATACAATAGCTTGTTTGTCTGGTGCAAGGATAAGCATCCTGGTACCCTCCAGATGTTTTAGACTGCAACTCCCATTAGCCCCAGCCAGCATGGCCAACAGTGAGGGATTATGGGAGTTGTAGTCCAAAAGATCTGGAAGGCACCAGGTTGTCTATCCCTGCCCTAGTACATCAGCTCCTCAAAACTTTCCTCTTTGGGTCCCGTCTGCTGTGCAGGTACCTGTGCACTATTTTCTGTTTTCAGAGTAGTTTGCAAGCAGTCTTTGGTCCATGCCAGCTTCTAGTAGCAAGGGGTCTTCTTCAAAAAGACTAAAAACAAGATTTCTTCTTGATTTCACATACTGTAGGGGTTCTCTGACCTATAGAAATTTAGTCTTCTCCCAGGTCCCTGCAAAGTAATATTTAGTGCTTAGCAACTGCCACATGCATTTCATTTGGTGCTCACCTGTCTGCCCTCTGGCTACTTTTAACACCTATTAGCATACAAGACTACGGATACAAATACACTGTTAACATGAGAATAATAGTAGCTGACTTCAATGGGATGTGTACTGGATCCAGTAGCTCCATATATTGAAAACATATAGCAACCACCCCTCCCCCATTTTCTGAACAGCACTTTTGTATTATCATCACGCAGGAAAAGGAAATACAGGCAGCTGTGTCTGCAAGTCCCTCCTACACACATTTATCTATAGAAACTCTTTTCAATAGGCTTTACAAAAACAGTTTAAATATACCTCCACCTGTTTGTTCCTTGAAATCCATTTCACCTGCTTCATTGTTAGATCAGTATAATGGATTTCTTCAAGTAGTATTGTATGAAAAAAGCATGAATTGGTTCTCACTGGAAGTACAAGCAGCTGGAATCATTCACTATACACTGATGCTACACACCATCCCAAATCAGTATTATAAGCTCTGCATCATCCCCACCTCCCCAGTTATGGGAAGCACATGTGTGGCACCGGAGCACAAATCAGAGGAAAAGCCTCAGCCGTACTTGTGAAATCTCTGGCATGTGCCCCAAGAACTTGCTAAATGACAGCAATTGTGTTTGAGAGATGTGAACCAGGAAGCTGCACAGTTCAATTCTCGTTTTGGCTATTAACTCATTACATTGCCTTAGGTAAGTTATGACTCAAGCCTCAGTCACTACTTCTATAATATAGGAATAATAGACTCATGACCTACCTTACTGGGTTTCTTATGATTTAATGGGTTGTTAAATGATAAAAGCTGCATCCCAGCTGAATTGAAGTACAAAATGTTAAGTGTCCCTCATATAGATTCAAAAACACTTATCCAAGTACATTTGTAAGTAGTTCAGCAGTGGGTTTATTGCTCTTGCAAAAAGCTGTAAAAGTCTCCTCACCACCCCCCACCCTGTGCCCTTAAAGAAGCCTCTGCCTCCTAGAATATGGCAAAATTAATTTTTATTGTGGAGACTTGATCACTGAACTACAACTAAAGGCACCTAAAGTTAAGGTAATGTTCTACTTCAGTCTTCCCCCAAAGTTGGTGCCCACTAAATGTGTTGGGCTAGAACTACCACCATCCCCAGCCAGCAACCATTGTTAATATTTTATATTGGTAACATTAACAAAAAGAAGATACACATTAAAATAAAATAGCCTTCTTTATAACATATGTATTAGGAAGGTGGGGACACAGAAAGACAGCATTTTACGCTTAATACAATCCTCGGTAGCAAGGAAGGTAAGAATTACTTTCAAGATAAAAGTAAAGCAGAAACTAGAGGTGGATGAATTGAGCTGTACAAGGTTAACACAAACCATCTGTAAAGGATCCTCTGAAGAAGACAGGGGGTGGGGGTGCAGGGGGGGAAAGAGGGAGAAAGTCTTGTTGTATGAGTGGAAGTCCATCCACAAAATGCTGGTTCCTCCCCCCCCCCCAAGAATGTGTATCACACACTTTTAACAACCTAACTCACCAATCCTATTATACATGTCAACTCAGAAATACTCCATTGAACTCAATGGAGTGTACCCTTAGATAAGTGGGCATAAGACTGCATAAGCTAGCTCCCCTGCCTCTCTGCTTGAAACAAATTCCTCATGTTCTGAGCATGAATAATTTGCCAGGAATGGGGAAGGAATGTTGGATGGGGATATGAGACAGTTGCGCAGACAACCTATTTCCACTTATCCACTCACACTATACATGTATCTGCATGTAGGAGGAGATGTGGGGGGAGAACAGGGCTCTACTGAACTCTGTCAAGATCCTCTGCATGAGTGTGCAAGTGCATCATGTATTACTGAAAATTAGTAATGAAGTTGACTTTCATTAGAATTGGATGTCAGAACTGGTTCCTCCAGGTTCCAGACCCTAATGTAAACATTTAACTTTCATATAATATTTATATGACTGAACTCTTGACTAAGAGTTAGGGTAATGTTAGGGCATTGACTGTATTCACAAAAAGGGAATAAAAGGACTAAAATAGCCCTTGGATGCCACCATAATTCTTAAAAATCAACAGTAAGCTATCCACCACTCTGCAAAAGAGGGCAGTACTTTGGAACATTTGCCGAATTGTTCTTAATCCCTAAACATACAACGGCATGAATTAGCACTGATCACTAACTGCCGGAAAGGAAACTACAGCCACTTTTTTTCACTACACAGAAGTTTATTATGAACATATGGTTAACATAACAGAAAAAAATAGCAGAAGCAATCTTGAAACTTAAGGCAACTCTTAAGAGATTAGTTCAAAGATGATGCAACTTCTGTTTAAATAGAATTATGAAAAAATATCAAATTGCATCAATAACTTAATGTTTTAAGTTTAACAGGTCTGCACTTACTAGCAGAGGGAAAGGGCTTGTGATCTTAATGCCAGCATTAAGACATAGTGATCTGGTTCAGACAATCATATTTTGGCTTAATAAGATGAGATGTGAACAAGCCTCTTGCCTGCTTAAGCAGCTTCTTTGCTTCTCTCTTTGCATTGCAATCAAACCAGAATGCCCCTATTAACTACATTTTCCCACTTAATCCAAACCAGGAAAATACAGTAACCAAGTTCAGAACAAGCTAGGATATTAAACCACATTTTGAAGCTGGTTTAAAATTCTGGCTTGTTCCCAAAGTTAGTAACAATAGCTTTCTTGTTTGGACAAAATGAGAAATTATGGTTAGAGACTTTCTGGTTTGCTCACATGTAAGGGAGGAATGAAAAGACTACATGCATACGCAAAAGACTTGTTCACATCTCAGCTTATTAAACCAAGATATGACTGTCTGAACATAGCAATTAAGTAGCATAATTCTAGAAAATAGGAAAAAAGTTAGACAGCAAAAGTTTATCCGCAATAGCATAATTTGTGTACTATGGAACCACTAGCTCAGGGGTGGGCAACTTGCTGCCCTCCAGATGTTTTGGCCTACAATTCCCATCAGCCCTAGCCAGCATAGCCAATGGCGGGGGTTGAAGAGTGTTGTAGGTGAAAACAATCAGGTAACACCACACTCTTTCAGAATACAAGGGAAGAGAACACCCCAGGTTAGAATTCATCAGCAACAGAAAAACATTTTGGACCATTTCTTAACTAAAGAAGGAAGACATACACAGAAAGATATTGAAATTTAAAACATGAGATTTGACAGCAACCTATTTGGGAACAGGTGTTAGATTATACAGAGAATTCAGAGTTGTCTTGTGTAGAGATGTTTCATCAGCTATTTCAAAATGTAAAAGTATTTGTAATTGTTTTAAGTTCAACTATTATCATTAATAAGGAATAATGCATCCTAGTCACATTGGCATCTGCAGGAATATTTCAGAAGGGTGGAGTATATAAATACAAAATATGCAAATGGAAATTTAAATGCATAAAACATTTCATATTGAACAAACATTCTTACTTCAAGTTGCTTTGCTATTCTGAGCAATGTATGTGGGTATATTGGCTGGAAATTCAAATTAGCATTGACAACATGACCAGGTGAGGGTGGTAATAACTTCTACTGCAGCATTTTAAAGCACAGTTTAACAAACCTGAGGATCAAACTATACATGGTTATTTCAGGGTTTGTTTATTTTAAAGCAGCCTTCCCCAACCTGTTGCCCTTTAGATGTTTTGGATGGCAATTCCCAGCATTCTTGACCATTGGCCATGCTAGCTGTGGCTGCTGGGAGTTGAAGTCCAAAAGGTATCAGGTTGGGAAATGCTAATTTAGGGAGATGCAGGGAGAAGTGGGGGCAAAGCTGACTGCCAGCAATGGTACTATGAGGGATGCAAGATTTGAGCTATTTTTGCAAGCAAAATCCTCCACCATGAATCCCTCTATTTTCCTCCCACAGGTGGGAAAGCAATCACCCCTTCCCCACTGCTGCTACAATCAAATCCATAGTCCCCCTGTGTTTTCTTGCCAGGAGACTGGATAACACTGCAGAGTTGTCATACGCTACTGAATTACACTGTTTACAAACTCAAAAAGAAAACAGCACCTTTTGTGGATATGAAATAAGATCTGAATTAAAAAGACCATTCATTTCTGCTTTTGATGCTATCTTTTATTTTTGGGTAGACATACTACTTCCCAGTCACAGCCACACTAAAATCCTGGCTCTCTAAATGGTTTGCTATGGGGCAGCAGTCACTTCTCCACAAGGGAAGACACTCCCCGCCCCGGCCCAGCTTTAAAATTAGCCAGGAAGTTCCTTCTCCAGATAATGGGTGTGTTACTCTGCACTTTGTCTATATAGCTAACTCTTCTTTCCTGAATATTAATCACAGCAAGGACTTCATTCATTCGCTAAAACACCTATAGATGGGAGACTAGTTTCTCCTAATACAAACGGGCTGAATAGTGCCTGCACATTTTGGCTCATTCCTCAGGTTCACAAAGGGCTAGATACTTCTTGTTTTAAATGAAAGTTGGGATTCTGAGGGTTACTGCTCAATCTAAGGGCGGGGGCAACCTCCCCCTGCAGATGGCCATACCCAAGTCATAAAAATATAGAAAATGAACTCTGCAGTTTAAAAGTCTCAAATTGATCACTTAGAAAATATTCCCTCCACAAAATAAGCTGAACAACAAAAACTACTGTGTACAACATTCAGCAAACAGTACTGTGTTGAGTAACAGATCCAACGAAGCAGGGAATAATCTGCAAAACTGAACAATAACTATTTATTCTGCCTCAAATCTTACCCTACTGGAAAGAATTGTAACAAAATTGTTAATAAGAACACCAAGGTATTTTTCAGCCAGTACAAGACTTCCTGCATACAATTCAAATGCCTCAATTCATATTTCCAGTTGTTAAAATAAGAACAGGATATAATAACAATTTAAGCAGTTATTTTCAACATGATTGCAGTAAAGGTAACACCATTATTCTCTGCCTAGCATACTGTTAAACTTACCTACAAAGTTTTGGTGCCCTGTTTTAGATCTATTTTATGGAGTCCCTGATTAAAATCAAAGAGTCTGCAATGAGTTTCAATAGGTTTATCTGAACAGGGGGCACATTAACTGCTAACTAGTAAGTGCAGAATAGAATCTACAACCTACAATCTGCATGCTGACAGATTAAAATCTCTTTAGATGTTTTGCCATCTGAAACATAACTTAAATGCTAAACAATATCATGGGATTCTAAAAAAAAGTAATTCAAGAAATCAATTGACAACACTGTTACTTGTTTTTTGGTTGCATAATGAAAAAAGAATAAAATGTGTTGCAAGTTTAGAGAAAAAAAAAAGTGCAAAAAAAAGGCAAAACCACGGAGAATGCATGTCTAAAAAGCAAGAACACAGTGACAAACTAACCTCCAAAAATCCCATATAAAAATTAGTTTAGAAAGTTTTGATTTTTTAAAAAGACACAAAAAACTTTATTCTGCAATGTTTTGACCTACACTGAAATGAACAGATTTTGCCAGTCGAGGAACTGTTTTATAGCTGCATAAAAGTAACTTTCCTCACTAACGTAGTGCCAACAGAATTATAAGCTTGCATAGAAAAACAAGAATTTCAGATTCCCATTGGTGACATGCTTAAAGAACAGAAATGCAGATAATGCAACACAAACATAGTGCAAACCACGGCAGGACATGATAGTTTGGCTGCCACAGGTCAGGGAATAGACTATAGTATATACCCAGTTATCACAGTTTCTGGTCTGTTAATTCCACTATTTGACAAGTTTAAAAAGCACACGCATGGCACAGCAGTTGCTTCTTTTAACGCAGTTTGAGATCATCACCACTTCCTAGGTTTGATCCAGGGCTAGGGTCTTGTTGTCTTCTTGCCTGAATTAACATGGGGAGGGAAAGAGGGGCAAAAGGAGAAGGAAAATGGTTAAAAATGTCTGTAACATTTTAAAAGCAAAGCAAAAGAATGTTTCAAATGACATTCTAAAACAGCATTGTGAATAGCTGACAAAACAGTTGCTAGCCCCTCTCTCCTTCCCATGCCCTTGCTCTTCCCCACTATGGCACTCACAATTACTCTGGCACTTTTCCCTACAAATAAGGGGAATCCTGGGTTATTGTGATCAAGAAGCATGCTTATTAATGCTGATCAATCTCTCCTGCCTGGCTCCTCCCACAAGCAAGAGTGGCTAAATGGACCCTCTGTCTGTGGTTTGTTTATTGTGATGTTTTGACTGGGGATTCTAGTTTATCTCTCCTCCAAACAAGCCAGTTATAAGTCAGTAACAAATCACAGCTCTGGTTTGTCTGGGGAAGAGACAAGCCAGAATCCCAGGATTGGACATCACAATAAATCACAGGTGGAGGGTGTGTGGATTGTTCAGCTGATCCCACTTGCAGGGGGAGTCAAGAGGAAATGTTCAGGCAGCATGCATAAACACACTTCCTTGATCACAATAAGCCACGATTCTCTGGAATCCTGGATTATTGTGACAAGTGAACTGGGCCTTGGGATGTATGAGAATTTTGTTTCAGTCTGCAAATCACTAAAACAATGCCCTGTTTGCAATCCTGAATGCAAACTAGAGTGCATTTTCTCTGAAAATGTTTGCAAATTCCCAAACTTGCTTTCATGTTTGCAAAATGTGTACTGAAAAATTCACAACTTTCTCAAAATGTGCACATTTTAAATCACCCAGGCCTTAGTCTATGGGGGAAATTTCCAATTTTGGAAATTTGCACAAATTTGGGAATTGTTTATGCACCTCAGGGGTGAAGAGAAGTTAAGCCCCCCCTTCCCCTTAAAAGAGGTCCTTTGTGGGATGGATTTCTTCTGCAGTTTATCCTGTGAATTTTGCAGATTCCATGGCACTTACGTTAATCTCAACTCAGAAGGCTTCAAGGTATTTCCCTCTAACTTTAGATGTTTCTCTCTACTGTCTTCACCTCTTCTCCATTTTTGCTGAAAGCTTTCCAATATTTTTTTCATGGACAGTTAAATGCCTAAGCTAAGGAAGCTTTAATACTGGAGAGTCACATGAAGAGGGCCTTAACACAACTTGATGGAAAAAGCACTATAAATATTCAGAAATGACTCTCATGTGCTTTTTAAAGAACCAATCGTTCCAAAAACAGAATGTTATTAATGTGTATCAAAGACAAAGCACACCCAAAATGGCGAGTTCTAATTCAGGCAGATGTTCACATCAGCGTATTGATTTGTATGCCAAGAAACCAGGCAACATTAGGATTGACACCTTCTAAATAAAAAAAAAATGGAATTAGGCTGCACTAAGTAAAGTGTTTCAATAATCATGAAAACATGTGATCAAATAGTGTTTCTTCATTTCACAAACATAGCCACATTTCAGTAAGAGGCAAAACTTAAAAAATTTGCATGGGGAATCATTTGAATTTTTTTTTTTTATTTCTTATGATCAAAGTATAGAGCTTTTTGTTCAAATAAAAAGGCAAGTCATCTATGTTTCACTACAGCAGACAGCCTTGTAGGGAACACTGAGCTACAGTTTGTATTTTCTAATTTTGCAAGCATATAGAAAACAGAAATGCTTTAACTGAATGCCATATTCCAACATATACAAACAGAAACCTCAAGCTGAGTAGCCATTTCAGTGAAAAAGTAATTTCCAGCAAGCAACTAGCTTCACACTTATACTTTTAAGCCAAAGCTTTGCAAGCTAGATACATTATGAAAGCTATTTTTACTGGGAACAGGTCACATATAAAATCACTAAAAGAGGGGGAGGATATTATGATATACTAATAATTATACATTCACATATACAGTAAAACATCTTTTGAATGTATTATACAGGACTATACAGTAAGATAGGACTATCACACTTCAAAAGACAAGAAAAGCCTCTCAGCATTAGCATAGACCAGTGTTAAAATACGTGACAAAATTTGGTTCTTAGTGCTGAAGAAGTTGTTCACCCGAGGTCTGGTGGGATGCATCATACCAATGGAACAAAGTCAGCTAGGAAATTTCCAAAGGAAAATAGTTTCGGACAGGGGACTGGTAATCACCTATGAATCTGTCCTCAGTATTTGCCAGAAAATGGGATGTGGGGTGGATGGGGATGAGGGAGAGAAGAGTAAAATCCAGCTGTGATTAAGCACTTGCACTGTAACTAAAACTCAGCTATTGCTGGATCATACCCTAAATATACTAAGGATGATGATGAATGTAGCTTTTAAAAATGGTAAAAGGTTTAAAGTCATATGATCTGCTTTGTAAAATTAAATGTCAGCCTGCATACTAATTGCCTTGCCTACATCAAAGAAAAACTGAAAAAAAAAAAAAGGAATTCATTGTTTAGCAATTCAAATTAGCTAAGCAAATAACAGAAAAACCCATATTAATACACTAAAGGTGCTTTCAGACAAGATTCCTTGTGTTACCAATTAAAATACATGGTGGAGCTATACAATCTTTTCCTCCATACTGGATTTTTTTGTGGAAAGAAAAAAAAACCAGCGGGACCAAGAGGGTTACAAGATGAAGACGACAACATCTGGACCCCATAAAATGAGGCAGGGTGAATGAGGCGGGATGAGTCTCTGATAGAAGTTTTGTCTGAAATCACCCTGAGTTTCAGTTCTATTGAGTTAAACAATGCTTTCCAGACACTTTTGTCTGGTCTGACTAGATGGAATCAACTGCAGCAACTGAACTTAGAAATAAGAGTGAACGCTAAAAAAATAAAAAATACAAAAATAAAAATAACTCTAAAAGATTATATTCTCCAAATAAAAGAAATCAACCAACCAATAAATAAAACACGAGAAAGTAGAGGTGTATTTCATTCAGGAAACACATAAAAATGATCACCTTAATCTGCGACTGTTTTTGCTTCTTGCAATGTATTCAAAACAAGAAGCAGTAGCAATTTTAAAACTTTCATTTTTCATTCAGGATACTTTTGTAGATGAGACAAGTAACTAAATTATAGTAAATGTTTCTATATATTGATATGATTATACTTCCATTTGTGTTTACTCCCCATTATTTAAACAAGCCCAGTTTCTCAGATCTCTATTTTAAACTAATCAGGTGTAGTGGCTGGAGTACTGGACTGGGAGTCGGGAGATCCGGGTTCTAGTCCCCACTCAGCCATGGAAGCCCATTGGGTGACTTTGGGCCAGTCACAGACTCTCAGCCCAACCTACCTCACAGGGTTATTGTTGTGAGGATAAAATGGAAGAAGGAGGAGGATTATGTATGCTGCCTTGAGTTCCTTGGAGGAAAAAAGGCAGGATATAAATGAAATAAATAAAATAAATAAAAAATAATAAAGCTAGGGGTGAGTTAGACTTGGAGGTGATTTTAAAGGTGTTGCTTCTGTTGAGTACAGATCAGACACTAGTAAATCTCTTCCAAAAAATATTATTTAAATATATTAAAGAATGATTGAGTTATGGAGATTTTTTACATCCACTTGAAAGAAACTATTTATTTTTCTCTACAGTTCATAATTCTTATTCTCATATTGATTTCTTTCCAATTACTCCACATTTGGTAACACATTACTGCAGACAAATATGTCCTTATGATGTACGCTGATCATGCTCACATATCTCTGACTACAGTAATAAATACTGAAAAAGCTATATCTTGGAAATTGAATAAAACTTAAAATAAAACTTTATTATATACTGAAGTGAAGACATCAATCAAGAATTGGTTCAATTCTTTCAGTTAAGTAGTACACCTGATATAGCTTGGCCAGTTATGTGGGATACAATTAAGGAATATATAATGGGCATTTCACTTAAACAATCATCAGAATTGCATTAAAAAAACAAGAAGAATTATGTCAAATTAAACTCATTTCAGATTTGTAGCAAAAACATAAAGAGGCAAACAAAAGGATATGAGAAAATATTGTTATTTGAAGAGCCGTTGGAATTAAAGCAACCTTATAAATTGGATAGTACTATTCATTTTACTAGACAAAAATGGTTTGAATTTGGTAACGAACTTTCAAAATGATTGGATAAAGTATTAAGCGAGTGACAGAAAAAACCTGATTCCATTCAAGGTAAAATAGTTTAAACAGTGCAAGAAATTTCTTATCAACTTAAGTTATATTATGAAGTTCCAAATAGGATACAAGATCCATTATTAGATTTAGTAAACATTTCTTTTTAACAAATTTAAAATTATCAAAATTTAATCAATCTTAGATATTAGATTAGATATTCTTGATGAACTATTTACAGAAGCAGTACAGGTAATTAAAAACATTAAGAAATAATAAACCCACAGGCCCTGATGACTTATTTAAGAATTTTATAAAACTTTTGTGGAGGATGTAGCTGACCATTTATTTGAACTATTCATGTGTCTATTTTAATTTTAAAAATTACCTAGATTATGGTCAGAAACTGAAATAGTTGTGACAGAAAAACCTGGGAAAGACCAGAGGACACACAATTCATACTGATATGGTTGCTTAATCAGGATTTTAAAATCTGGTCTTCTATTATTGCAGAGAGGTTGAATAACCTGATAATTTCTCATGTTGAACAAACTCAAACTGGCTTCATAAAAGATGGCATCTAATATCAGATGGCTGATTGCTTAGAGGTAGTGCAGAATAATTTTCAACAAATGGCTATAACTTTTTAGATGCCAAGAAAGCCTTTGATCAAGTTGAGTGGAACTTTCCATACAAAATATTAGGCTAACTGAACCCTGGGCACAGTTTAAAGACTGAATTTCATTGATGTAATAGAATACTACAGCTATAATTTCAATTAATGGATATCAATCAGACTATATTATTTTGCAAAGGGGTACTTGGAAAGGATGTTCACTTTCAGCTTTAATATTTGCTATATTTCTTGAATCATTAGCTATGACTCAGAAATAGAAACATTCATCAAGTTATAATTGGGAAAAGAAAGTTAAGATATCATTCTATGTGGATGATGTAGCTTTAACCTTGACAAGACCAAGTGAATCATTTATATAATTGTTAAATGTCTGTGACAAATTTAGTACAGTATCTGGATACAAAGCACTAAATATGCCTGATGAATTAAAAACACAGTTATCATTTGTGTAAGTAATATTCCATGGAAGGTGAAGCCAATTTAGTACCTTGGGATCTGGATCCAATCTGACTTGGGTACTCTTGTTGAACTTAATCATGAAAAACTACAGTTATCTGTAGAAAAAGACATAGTATATTGATCATTAGGCTTCTCTTGGATTGGATGAATATCTACAGTAATAATGAACATCCTGCTGAAATTTTTATTTTTAATTACTAATATTTCTTTGGCAATATCCTCATTAATTTTGAATAAATGGCAAAAATTATGAAATTTTTCTAGTTAGATAAATCACGTAGGTTTTCATGAAAAGCCCCATATCAGAAAAATAAAAATGGAGGGGTTAGTGTCCCTGATATTACCGATTACCATTAGGTAGCTAAATTGGCCTCACTTTTAAACTGGCATAAACCAGATAAAAGTTATTGAACCTGAACAGGAACAAGTAGGAAACCTTTATGATTTATTTGGGTATGAACTTCAGCTTGTTATACAACACCCAAGAGCTTTTTTCCCGTTAAAAAACTCTAAAAATGTGGCATAAATTTCAGATTTATCTAGGTCCAGGGTTCTCCCCATTAACATCTGTTACACATAATGAAAAAAACAACTTACTTAGAACAAAATATAGGAGACATGTCAAAATGGAGACTGAAGGACTTGGTCAATATTAAAAGATTATTGGTGGGTAATCATATAATTTCATATGAAGAACTGATTAAACAAATGGATAATTTCAGGCATTCTAATAAATGCTGGGAATACTAAGTATCATGATAGGGTTTTACCATATGTCTTCTTTTCCATGATTTAATCATTATTTATTGTAAGTCTTGTCATAAAATGTTTCAGCTTTTCTATTTTGAATTTTAAATATTAATGATAGTCTAATTGTATTTATTATTGATTTGTTACTTTTTCATAAATAAATGGAGAAATGCCAAGGAGAAAATGAGTAGAAAGGCAGTCCATATAAGGAAACCTTTTTCAAAATGCAATGGAAAAAAGAGACAGAGACCAGAACCATGGATGATTTTTTGCTAAGTGCACTAGAATCTGACTGAACTGCTAACTGTCAAATAGCCTGAATAGTGTCATGACATGAGAAATTTCAATTTAATATTTCTGGAAACAGAAATTTCAGAGTGAATGTCTTCAGGAATACAATATGAAGCAACATATATCAGCATTTTAGAGTTTTATTTGTAAAACCCTATGGAAAATGAAGCGTTGATGTTATTTAAGCAGAATCAATGTTTATTTTCTCTCATATGTAATAGGCAACAGACTATCACAGTCTTGTTTAACATCACAATCCTATTAACACTTTCCTAGGGGTAAGTCACACTGAACATGTTGGGACTTACTACTGCCACTCAGCAGCAAATGGTAGGCTATGAAAGTGCCAGTGAATGCACAGACCATGAAGAAAACGTATGTTTTGCACAGAATCAATGTTGAGTGTAGCATAGAGCAGGTCAATTTTGCAAGTCAAGCAATACCGTAATGTATGCTCTTCTTTCAGTCAATGCAGGTTACAAAGGGGCTGAGCAACAGCAAGGCAATGACTGACACTGATCAATAGTAATTATATATTTATAGCATCTCTGCCAGCCATGAAACAATACTTTCTCAACTGAAAGCATCTTTTTTCCTAATGGACAGAATCCTTAAGAAGCTAGGATTTTTAGCTGTCATCCATAGACGTATATGGAGATATGATACTGGCTAACTGAAAGTAGTGTTAGCTGGTTAGGATACCATTTCCAGTTTAAAGTTTGTCAAGAAGCTGTAATTTCATTTTACCTTTTAAAGGAAAGACTAACAAGATTTAACCGGCAATTTCAACATTTCAAAGCATGCAAAGTAACTTTTCCATGACCGTATACTCTGATGTTATGTCACTTCCTCCTCCACCACTTTATACACCTCAGAAATCCACCCATGAAGGGATAAGGCACATTTCTTTCTTTTATTTATACCTAGGACAGGTTTCTTCTTTTTTCTGCCTCCAGGCTACACAACTTGAAAGCTTACTATCTTCCCCTAGGCACAGTTCGTCCAATAAAGAGGCATATAAGCCATGAATTCTATTTCTAGTTCTAGTTAAGTAAAACTCTGAATTTATAGAAGACATAGTGCCTGTTCAGCACAGAAAAATGTTTTTGGAACTTTGGTGCAAAACTTATTTGCACTGTGTTCCAACAATGCAGAACACAGCCTTTAGTGAAATCCTCATTTTGTGGTAGAACTTGTGGGGAGACAGAGCTACCACAAGAACACCAGCAAGCACACTGGCAATCTCCTGTCCATGACATCAGTCAAAGTGTATCTGCTAAACAGAGTCTTTGTAATGTTCTTGTTTGAACTGATTTGCACATTTTTCCATATCATGCTTATTGAAGCATGGACTAGTAAAGAAGAATCAAAAGATGCTTTGTTGAAGATTGTTTGGCCGTTTATATTTATTACTCTCCACTACTCTCAAAATGTCAACCTTTTGTCACAATGTAATAGCACAAGGACCCAATACTTCTCCTTCTGCATCAAGAAAATCTTGATTCTATGAATTGTATAAATTATGTAAGTTAAGAAGATAAATGTAAAAAATTTATTTTTTGCAGGTTTATTCTGCTTACACTGATAATAAGGAAGGGAAGAGAGCTGTGCAAAGCACTGAAGTCCGACTTCTAAGCGCTCTAAATTCTACTCAGCCCACTGCCCTACTTCTGAACTCTCATCAGGCATTTTACAAAGGCTGAAATTCCCAGGAGACCAGGCAAGGTGTTCATTATGAAATTCTACTTTGCGTTGGTTCTAAAAAAATGTTAGGACTTTGTTTGGGGCCATCTATTATGTATTTGTGTACAACTGCTGAAAAGCAGCTGAATCCGATACCAGCTGCAGAATTCAGAGCCTGAAAAATTTCAGCTTCATTTAACATAAAACCACAACAATTTTTTTAGCTCTGACTCTGCCAACAAATGGTAGTGGTGGTACAATTTCTGGTGGGCAGGAAGTCTGTGCCCTGCATAGTTCATAGTTCTTTCATAGGACTAGCAGAACTCAGCTCTTTGCATGGAATGACAATTCTATTAGCATCGAGTACCTATAGGCCTTACTGTCAGGCTGGTGAGAGGGAATTTGGTTCTTGTCAGGACTAAGCCCAGGCGTTCTGTTTTGGACTCTGATTCAGGTTCAGAGATGGACTTAGAAGAAGCCTAGCCGAGACAGGGCGTGGGGGAGGAAATTTCACAAGACTCCCCAGGAGTTAGTGAAGAACCTTCCCAGGGGCTTATTGAGGAGGAGGCCCAGGCTCAGAGACGATCTTCCTCCCTCCCTGTCGGAACCCGGGCTCTGTCGGAGGGGGAGGGAGCTTTGAAATTGACAGATATTAGAGCTCGCCACTGAGTTAAGAGGGTGGAGTTGAGAGGAGAAGGTGGGAGGAATCACACCAAATTGGCTGCCTGTCAGAAGCTGGGTTGGGAGGATGCATAGCTCAGAAAAAGCTAGCCCAGCAGGGCAGGAAACCCATCCTAGTTGAAAAGAAAACTGCCTTGCTTTCAGTATCTTTCTTAGTCAAAGCTCTATTTAGCTAATTAAGCCCCGAGGACAGCTCCCAGGCTTTGTAGTCACTTTAGGTGTGAAGAAGTACTATTAACTGAATGAAAGAGTGTGTGGATTGCACAGTGAGTGGTGGGAGGGCTTAGAATCCATGACAGTTTTTCACTGTATTTCATTTGTTGCAATTTGCGATAGTTTCAGAATGATAACACGGATTTAAACTTTGCATTATTTTAGAGTCTTGCACCAGTACCCCTAAATTATTGATATGTTAACAAGAGTTTGTTAAAAAAAAAAGTCATTAGAGATCTAGCAATTACACTGCATATATTACTTTTTTACTCTGAATTATGATTCTAAAGCAGACATCATCAGTACAATCTTACAAGCAGGAAGAGACGCTTGACTATCCATGCAACCCCCCCCCCCCACATAGGCAACACTTTCCAGATGTTGCCACATGGTATGCAACATCCTTTCTTCCTATGAATCTTTGCCTCCTGACTCTAGCTACAATACCACCCAATCCCAACATACCATTCTTTCCTCTAACTCCTGAAAGGTCCTGTAAGTTTGCTTCCTCTGCACCCAACCTCAAAACTGCAACTGCCCCTTTACGCCCTACAGTTGCTATCTGCTACATTGTAGTTCTTAGAACTCTTTGTTATTTGCTCTAATTTGTTAACAGTAATGTTTCATATTCCCAACCTTGAAGGAAGTAGTAATATGAAAGATGGCTTCTTTCTAATAGTGAGTGGTACATTTTATTCATTAACCTATGCAAGTTCTCACACTAATGAGAACATTGCATCCCTTCCTTCATGATCACTGCAGATGCCTTTACAAAGTTTTTTAAATCAATTAATTAGCTAACAGCTAGATAACTTAATTGTTCTGAAAAACTTTTGACTGCCCTAATTTACTAATGTTTTTCAAATGACATTTCAAACCATGTGCCTTATCTTGTTTCAATATTCTAGTTATTTCTAATGCTGCATACCTTTGTTTCTCCCTTTTCAAGTAAGCACATGTTTGTAGTGCTTATAAATTAAAATATCTTTTAATAGAGTGATTTGAACATGCTCTTGATATGAAGTAATTTTATTTGTGAAATCTTTCATTTAAGCAAGAACACGAAAATGATTTTAAATGTAAGTGTTGTCGTTAATAGTAGCTACAAATACTTCTAGAGCCACTTAGCTTGCTTATTTTTATGCTTCAAAAGGCAGATTCAAAATATGAATACAGAGTGTGTTTGAAGGCTTTAATAAGGATTTTGCATTCTATTTTTGCACGTGCAATGATCTACTTGTTTCCTATAGTTAAAAAAGTTGCACAGCATGTTCTAAAATAAAGGAATGTCTCTTCTAGGAAAGAAGTTGTGTAAATAAAGAATAAAATCTATGATCATTTTCATATGCTGCTAAGGTTTCGCTGAATGCTTCCAAAGAGCTGGCGCCTCTCTTTTGGGTAGGGGCAGACCAAGTATTGCAAGGACTTCTCTTTATTGAGCTCAAATGTGGTATCTATTAAAACCATTTAAGCTATGCATGATTTTTAAAAAAATATTTTATGCAGACTTTGCAGCAACCCAAGGTATACATTTCTAACAATGAAACTTTCAATCTTCATCATTCCAATCTTTAAGCATTCTACTTGTATCTTTACAATAACCCTGTGATGTGAAAATATAAGGCTTTTGGTTTAGTTTTTTTTTTTAATTTTTTAAAAAGACAAACACATTTTCTACATCTTCCCTCCATGCTCAAATTAACACTGGTCCTCTTTTCACATATTCCGCAATGAAGATTACTTTTAAAAATGTGTAAGTTGAGCAAAAGTGAACAAGAGGAAAATATGTAATTTGGTTTCCATGTATTTTATTACTGTTGATTATGCAAGATTATCCCTATATTCAAAACTAGTATTGTTTCCCAAAAAATGAGGATTGGTTTTAGCAGTATAGTGAACACATTGTCTCTAGTGCAAACTACAATTCCTATTTTACCCCATGTATGCTATTCCTTTTAATAGAATTGCTGCTGTCTCTGCAGTTGTAAAGGTTTGCTTTTATGCAAGTCAGAAATATATGTATTATTCATTGCTCTAAAATGAAGTTTGCTCCTCACTCTTATCCCAACAAGAAATGGCAACTCTTCTATCTTAGTAATGCAGTAAAATATGTATACAGAGTATTAGGCAGCAACACAATGTACATAATTTGAGTAAAGCAAATCAGCACAAGCAATTTCCTATGAAGCATCATCACCTTTACCATAGTATCTCCCACTTATGTTATGCATATTTCAACTACTGATCTGCAACACATTTGCCTCTTTATCCCCACTGCCCCATGTGCCAATCTACAATACTATTTCATTTGGCAAAATGTGATAAAATTTCATTTCCTTAGGGCACAATCTTAAGAGATCCACCCTAGGTACTCAGTAAGCCTCTGAACTTGGAGGCTTATGAGTAGAATCACAGAATAGTAGGGTTGGAAGGGGCCTACAAGACCATCGAGTCCAACCCCCTGCTCAATGCAGGAATCCAAGTCAAAGCATCCCTGTCCAAGCTCATATTGAACGCCTTCAGTGTGGGAGAGCCCACTACCTCCCTAGGTAATTGGTTCCATCGTTGTATTGCTCTAACAGTCAGGAAGTTTTTCCTGATGTTCAGCTGCAATCTGGCTTCCTGTAACTTGAGCCCATTATTCCATGTCCTGCACTCTCGGATGATTGAGAAGGGATCCTGGCCTTCCTCTCTGTGACAACCTTTCAAGTACTTGAAGAGCACGATCATATCTCCCCTCAGTCTTCTCTTCTCAAGGCTAAACATGCCCAGTTCTTTCAGTCTCTCCTCAGAGGGCTTTGTTTCCAGTCCCCTGATCATCTGTGTTGCCCTCCTCTGAACCCTCTCTAGTTTATCTGCATCCTTCTTAAAGTGTGGTGCCCAGAACTGGACAGAGTACTCAAGATGAGGCCTAACCAGTGCTGAGTAGAGGGGAACTAGTATGTCATTGACCTGGAAGCTATACTTCTATTAATGCAGCCTAAAAAAGCATTTGCCTTTTTTACAGCCACATCACTTTACTGGCTCATATTCAGCTTGCAATCTACAACAATTCCAAGATCCTTCTTGCTTGTAGTATTGTTGAGCCAAGTATCGCCCATCTTGTAACTGTTCATTTGGTTTCTTTTTCCTAGGTGCAGAACTTGGGATTTATCCGTGTTAAATGTCATTCTGTTGTTTTCTGCCCAGTGCTCCAGCCCATCAAGATCACGTTGAATTTTGTTTCTGTCTTTCAGGGTATTAGCTATCCCACTCTGCGTTCAAGTTAGATGGGCGATTTTGCCCGTCTAGCACAGGCTGTGGGGCGGGAGAGGGAAGAAGCCTGGGGATGGCTGGGGATACCTTGTATTCTCCTCCCCTCCCCCAGGAATGCCCCCTTTAACCCTGTACAAGGTTGTGTTTGCGAGCTCATAACAGCAGCCAGTGTGGTTCTCTCTGCTCTGGCTGCAAGGGGGCGGGGAGTGTGGTTTCCTGGCTCCAAGCTCAGAGCCCTGTCTCTGAGCTTGGAGCCAGGAAACGGAAATATCCTGTTTGCTTTCTTATTAAATAATGCATATACATAGTTTAATGCAGAATTCTACCACATGTAGCTATTCGTGTGGCACATGCTGAAATAGGGCGTTCTCTCTAAGAGGACAGTAGATGTTAACAATGCTATACTAAATCAACTTAAATTCAAATACTTAATTGGCTTAGGAATCATGGGGTCAGCAACTCTCTATTTCAAGTGGCAAACTTGCTTTGACAGAAGAATTCTAACTCTTAGCGTGCAATCTGGTGGCTCCTAGATAGCATCTGATGTAGCAGATCTCACCCTCTGAGGCCGGAGACAGAGCTCTGACCTCGGAGGAGGAAATCTATGGATCTCACCCAGCAACCCTGCCAAGCCCCTTCTAGCTAGCCACCATGGAAAGCTGCGTGGTGGCTCCGTCTTGAGGTCAGGATTCCGACCTTGGGAAGGGAGGAAATGGGTGTGTTGGCGCAGGCCAGTGTGCAGGGAGGGGAGAGGAAGATCCACTGGATCCAATGGCCTCTCAACCCCTGTCCATGGCAGAGTGAGCAAGTTAAACAGGCTCAGAGGCCTGTCTAATTAAAAATTGCTGTATTGGAGGACAGTGAGACTAACAAAGCCTCTGTTGCCCCTCCTGCCCTGCCAGCAACAGCCCGGCAGGGCATAGGACGGACAGAAACCTCCAATCTCAAGTGTCTTGGGTGTCTAGTCTATAGTCTTAAAGTACTAAGGTAATGCTTTTTGCCCAAACAGGATTGATTAAAATGGAAACAATAAAATGGAATTTTAATAGCATGCTCTAGACAGAAAATATATTGAAAAAAATCTAGATTTTTGATAGAGTACTAACCAGTAACTGACAGCAGCTGTGAAACTCTCACCTCCATTTCCTCCCGATGAGACCTGTCTCTGTCTTCAAATTCACGAGTTCTTCTCCGAGCTTCTTCAAAAGCTTGTTGTGCCAATGCATCTTCCTGCTATGAACCAGAAACAGAGTCATGCAGAAAGCAGCATTTGAATCCAACAATGAATGGCTGCTTGACTGTAGTCATAATTTAGCTGACTAAAGTGGGTAAGAGGAAACAAGACAATGTGAAGAGATAGACTACTGATATAGCAGAACCATCACCACATATTGATTTTTTCAGTTTCTAGGTAGTATTGCCAGAGTGGCTGGATGACCAGCCAGATGGGCGATTAATAAATTTAATAAATAAAATAAATAAATTAGCTTGTAAATGTGAAATTAGCAAACAAAGTATTCTAAAAGAACAACATATAACCTGACTCCTCTTAAGGTGCAATCCTATGCATATTTAGACAGAAAAACGTTCTATAACTCCCAGCGTTCCACAGCCAGCCATGCTGGCTGTGGAATGCTGGGAGTTGCAGGACGTTTTTCTGTCTAAACATGCATGGGATTGTGCTTTGAATCACTATATATACATTTAAACTTTCCCCAACCTGGTGCCCTCAAGATGTTTTGGACTGCAACTCCGATCAGTCCCAGCCAACATGGACAACGGGCAGGGATGATGGGAGTTGTACTCTGAAACATCTGGAGGTCATGCAGTTGAGGAAGGCAGAATTAAAAGACAGTTTTGTAAGATTAGTTGTTATATAATGTGGGCATGATCCAGTTCCTCTGTGGCAACCACATGTGGATTCTCATAAGCCTGACTTCCCCTCCTCGATGTGCAGGCAGACACCACACCAAACTATTATGGGGAACGGGAGATAACTTACACTCTGAGTGTGTGTGTGTGGGAGGCTCTATTGAGCCATATCACACCTTCTTGCTCTATAGATATCAGTGTATATTAGTTATCCTCTACTGTCAATATATTGCTTAGCTAAGGGCCATTAGAAACTATTACAAACTACATGTCACCATAATTTGCTTCAAAAATGAAATACAATAATATACAAAACAAGGTGGAAAAGGAACAAGTCTGGAAATACTGTACGAAGTTATATAATATTTTCAAATAAACTGTAAACTTTCTCAAGTAGGCATCTTGGTTTGTCTTCACAAAGATGAACTCCTACACTGCATTAAACAGACAAGTAACCGCGGTGTTTTTTATTTCCCAGAAGAGAAATGCTTTACATAATTTGAAAAGACTTCTAATACATCACTTTCTGAAAGTTTATAGTGGAGTGGTTCCTCAGGTTTCCCAGATGACTGGCCTATATTGAGGAACAATGTTTAACAGTATGTGATAAAAATGCAATTCTATTGCATTCTTTCTAGGCAGAATGACAGCCTTTCTTCATTCAATATTTTTTACTTTTATACTAATCAAAATGCGTAAACAACAATTGTCAAAGCTCACACCTACAACATTTAGTCTGATGGTATCCCTTTAATAGTAAGGCTTTCCTAAGATTCACAGTTAAAACCCTCCAACCTGCTCCAAGAATCCAGCTACATTTTAAATTGCAGGGGTACTAAGCACATTAAAATTAAAATTTAAAGTAAGATGTCTGTAGTGCAAGAATGTCAAATTGCCTTTTTTGCCTAGGGCACTTCCTGTACCCTGAAGCTATTTTGTGAAATGATGTGAAAGAGTGCCCCCTGTGGCCTTGCTTAGTTTAATATAAACATCTGTCAATCAATAAATGTCAGCTACATCCCCAGCAAAGTGCACCAAAGGGCAATGTGCAAATTTGCCATTAAGTTTGGCTTTCAAGTAGATCAGGCTCTCCTTGACAATTCTTATGTTGGTACAAAACACAATTACTTCCCAATATGCAAAAATGGGGGTGGGCGGGGAGGGAGTGCTCATTTCTTTCAAAGGAAAAGACCCAATCCGGTGATAGCAGGATGTTCACTAAAAGGCCACTAAGTAATAAAAACCATGTTACCGTTTACATTAGAGAATAATCCATAATTTCAGTTATCGGCCACTTTATTGGTTTAAGTAAACAATACGTTTTGAATAACAGGAGTATTCTGAACCAAGTGAATCCAACTCCAACAATTCGTATATGCTTAAACTGGTTAAATACTGGCTGTCACCTGTGAGCCTTGCTCCTAGCCATTGTTGGAGCATCTGCCATTACATGGGGTGAAAAGTGGGTAAGGAGAGGTGCATAGGCAGGAATGTCAGGCTAGTAGTGTGGGTGAAAGCTAGGAAGCCATAGAAAAGTGAACGAAGCAAATACATCTAAGAAAGAGGGTTGGAGTAGAAGTCAGATTCAAGTAAAGTGGGCAGAAGGAGGCACCAAGGAAAAACCTTATACAAGTTGAATGCTAAGAAGAGACTGATCTGGTTCGCATGTTAACAGCCAATTATGGGTTGTTTAATAGTTCACTAGTGCTTTCAATGCACAACCCAGGAATGCCCTGTTCCTGGGCTGTTATGACATCCAAACCTGGAACTCTGGTTTGTTTAGGGACAATTGTCAAAGAATGGTGTTTAGTTTTCACTGATAACAAATTTTCAGTTACCAAAAGACAAATGCAAACCATTTTTGTGTTTGTCTTATGGTAACTGATAATAATTTGGGGCCGCGGTGGCTTAGTGGTTAAGACGCTGAACTGCAGACTGGAAGGTTGGCAGGACAGCAGTTCGAGACCTGAGCGCTACATGATGGAGTGAGCTCCCATCTTCAGTCCCAGCTCCTGCCAACCTAGCAGTTCGAAAGCAAGAAATTGCAAGTAGATAAATAGGTACCGCTTCGGCGGCAAAGGTAACAGCGTTCCGTGCACCTCGGTGTTCAGTCATGCCGGCCACATGACTACGGAAGCGTCTTCGGACAGCGCTGGCTCTTCGGCTTAGAAATGGAGATGAGCACCACCCTCTAGAGTCGGACATGACTGGCTGGGGACACCATTACCTTTTTACCTTAACTGATAATTTACCAGTGAAAACTAAAAACCTTTCTTTGACAATTGTCCCTAAACAATCCAGAGTTTCAGGTTTGGATGTCATGGTAACAGCCCAGGAACATTCCAGTGAAATGCATCAAAACCCCTCAGTACCCCACGTTCATGTGAGCCCCCTGCTGCCCAAACAAGTACAAGCAAGTTTCCACTAGCCCTCTCTTGACCTATGGGGTAAGCAGTAGAATGACAAAGGAACAAGAAAACAAAAATGGGTATTTTAAATTATGGATATTTTAAATAAGAGCAAGGAATACCGATGTCAAAAGCTCAAGAGGAAAACATTACAGAAGCTAAGAACGAAGGCAGACTCCCTAAAAAGGAGAAACTGAAAGCACACACAAACAGGACAGAAGTCTTCCCAATCACCACCGTCTTCCTTTCTTTTAACTAAGGAAGACAGAGGACAGCAGGAAGATCTGTCCCTTAGATCAAAAGGCAGGTCCAAAGATGCTGATCACATGTGATTGAAGTTGCTATACCTAAATCCTTAAGAGTGGTCCTATACTTGTGTTTTCAGTTTCTCTCTCTATGACACTCCCAAGGTATAAAGATGTATGCACCAAAATAACACATTTTAGTGCATGAAAGCACTGATATTTAAGAAGTTTGAAACTGTTTTCCTTACCTGTGCCCGATCTTCATCAAATTCTAGGCAACCCATGCCATCCAGTCTTTGGAGATCTATCCAGCCTTTCCAAATAACACAAACACCATTAAGAATCATGGGCGCTTTTAAGAAGACCTGAAATATGAGAAGACACATACTCATAATGCAGACTGTATGTATACAAGTGAATCAATACAGAGATTTAATGTATTACACCATTACTATCTTTCCCTATATGTGCAGCTGTGATTTTGTTAGCCATCTTGAGAATGCCGCAACTGAAATGTAAGATATAAAATCCAATAAACAGAACAGTCAGTTCCCAGCATTTTATCCCTTTGTCACACTCAGAGCCAAAACAAGCCCCACACCCACCAAAAGGCTAGTGCAGCCTTCCCCAACCAGGAGCTCTACCACATGTTTTGGACTGCAACTCCCATCAGCCCCAGTCAGCATGGCCAAAGGCCAGCAATGCTGGGAGTAGTAGTCCAAAGCACCTAGAGGGCACCAGGTTGGGGAAGGCTAAGCTATTGGATACAAGGCAGCTTCAAGCACCTGAAACTAGTATGCTTCTGGCAAGGCCAGACCACCAAGTCCTAGGTTCTCATGTCCTTTTCTGCTATTCTCCTGTCACTCTTGCTCTTCCCTTGTACCAATTCCTTTGCCAACTGTTACCACCTCCAGTGACATATGAAAAGTCCAACCGAGATGACAATGGCTGGCTTGCTATGGAACTTGCTTTTGGGCAGGGCCATCCTGGGCAAGACTGTGCCTAAAGCAGCCTCTTAAGAGGAAGCTGTCTAGCTCAGCCTTCCCCACCCTGGTGCAGTTTTGGACTGTAACTCCCAGCATTCCTGACCACTAGCCATGCTGGCTGGGGCTGATGAGAGTTGAAGTCCAAAACATCTGGACAGCACCAGGTTGGGGAGGGCTGGTCGTACCTCTAGACCTTTTCACACATACTTCAGCACAGTTGCTAATTCAGTGGCAACAAAAGAGGTATAAGAAGAAATTGACAAATAAGAGGGAAGAGCGGAACATAATAAAATTGACCAGATTATGAGGAGGGGGAGAAGAAAGAGGAGCAAAGGAAAAGTATGGTAACTGAGGAGGAGGAACAAAAGAGGCAAAAGTGGGGAAGGAGGTCTTCTTTCAACCATCCTGCTCTAACCATTATAATGCAGTCCTTTCAGCATTGCATACTGTTTCATGAAGGCTAATTTAAGCCAATCATTTGTACGCGCAAATTATTTTGAATATATTTCTCAACTATGTACAATGAAGTTGGCTTCAAATCCTAGATTAGTGTTAAACATGATTAAAATTATTATTATTATTATTATTATTATTATTAAATTTATTAATCGCCCATCTGGCTGGTCACCCAGCCACTCTGGGCGATGTACAACATACAATAAAACAGTTTAAAACAATAAAATTCTACAATAAAAACATTTTCTAAAATACCCTAACCCACCCCAAATGCCTGCCTGAACAACCACGTTTTTAATGCACGACAGAAGCTCATTAAAGAGGGGGCATGACGGAGTTCCCTAGGGAGGGAGTTCCACAGAGTGGGGGCCACCACAGAAATAAAATGTGAGCAGATATAACAATGAATCATAATTAAGGGTAGCAAAGGGAGAGTGGGGGAATTTGCATGCTAGAGGGGAACAACTGCTGGGAGCAGGGGAGAAAAAGAGACTATGCAGCCCAGTTGTCCATTGCATTAACAATGGTCATATCCTTTAATGTTTCTTAAGTAGGTATTCCCATTGTCACTATATGCAAATATTATTTAACCTGACATAGTATTCCTACTCTGAAATGCCAACAAGAAACAGAGATCAAAACATGTTATCCTGCATAATGATACATGGAACTCTTTAATTTTTCATACTGGTATTCTACATGTGGAGCTACCATCAAAACAGCAACTCTAAGTCAGGTTCAAATATGAGAAATGTGGTAGCACTAAAACTTGACACTCAAAAGCCAACAAGTTTTTGATTTTATGGTTCGTACTTCTTGCAAATATTATGCAACTGTATGTGCTCTGTACATACAGGTGTTCATGTAATTTTGCCCACTGCATTTAACGTAAAAGAATTCTTACTAGTAAACATGAATCATGAAATAAAGCAACTGCTTGTTAGGGAAGTATACCAGAAAGTTCTTTGGACATTAAATTCATCCAAAGTGTTCAGATCATGACTATTCAAGAGGTTGTAATGAGGTTTTGGCACAATAAAAGATGTTCCCAGAAACAGCTTGTTAAAGCTGGCTCCAAACAGCTGAGAAACAGTCAAGGTGACACGGCTAAGCTACCCTAAGCTTCATCTGGGAGAAGGAAAAACAACTTAACATATTTGGCTTGTTTTAATCAGACTAGAGTCCATCTAGTCCAGCACTCTGGCAAGATCCTAAAAACCATGAAACGTACATTTTGTGAGCCCATCAGGGATTAGGTTTGTTTCTCCTCAGCATTCCCAAACATGCTTTTGAATCTAAGGGGACTTTTAGAACTGGTTGCTTATAAAGCATTGGGACCAGCTGGTCTAATAAAAAATAGTCAAGAATTCCACTGGCTCCTTGTGAGAACCAAAGCCGTCCTTTGGATGCCAGGCTCTGTTTCAAAGAGTGGTCAGCCAGATGCCACTCTAAGCTCTCACAACAGGACAGGAAGGCAGCAGCCATCCCCTGCTTTTCCCCAGCACCTGGTATTTAGAAGTATACTATCTCTACACATGTAGATTCTCAAAAACTTCTCAAACACTAATGTCTACACTTTGCATTTTTATCAGGCTGAATCAAAGGGAGAGAAACTAGATATTGCCTCCAGAACCTTATTTTGCAACCTCCACCCTTTAAAGAGAACCAAAGGAAGGAGAAATGGCAGTATTTATTTTATACCACTGAAAGCTTAGAGTGGGAAGCTCATTTCTCTTTTCTCAGAATTCTCCAAGACCAGCAAGACAACATTCAGAAATTATCTTCTCTAATTCCTGTATAAGTCTTATGGAAGGGCTGGGCAACTTCCAGGGGTTCACAGACCAATTCCCATCCTTCGGAACCCACAAGGGACCATACTTCCCCCGTGCTTTGTTTTAAAAAGAAACATTTTTGCTGCTGCATCGCAAAATTTTAGTGGCAAATTTGGCAGCACAGGAATGGTAGGGGATGTAAAAAAAGCCAAGGGCGCTACATGTTGCCTATCTTATGTAGGGGTGTCCGTGCAAGCAAATCTCAAGTTTACTGAAGTTCTCCCATTCCACCATGAAGCACATTCTGTCACATGTCTGTATCAGATTGCGATCTTTGTCCTTTCCTTTCTGCATGAAAATCTATGAATATTTTTTCAAATGTATGCATCAACTGTGCATATCTTTGAAATGTATACATTCTTCTCCCATTGATTAAAATGCATTTATGTGCATTTTCAAATGCACACATGCTGACGAACTCATTTTGTTCGGTCTGTTAATTTCATTGCAAACTTGGGAACGTAAGGACTTCAACTGCAGATTGTGTCTGAGTCAATGTTTGGTCCAGAAACAGCGAACAGGGTAAATCCTGATAAAAATGAACTGAAACAAATTTTTGACACACCCCTAGTCTTATGGGATTCATCACTGTGATGGCAATATCACTGTCAATAATTCTGATATTATTGTGAACCACTCAGAATCATTATGGTCAACAGTAGCATACAAATACTGTGAAAGAAAATGTTTGCTGGTATGATTTGCCAGGATCAAATCCAACCCTCCAAGAAGATAGTGTTAACTATCTTCTCTCCGAGAAGATAGTGTTAACAGATAGCTGGTGTTAACATTCAAAGCCCTTAACTGCTTGGGGCCAGGTTACCTGAAGGATCGCCTCCTCCCATATGTGCCTGCCCGGACCTTAAGATCATCGTCAGCGGCCCTTCTCCGTGAGCCCCTGCCAAAGGAAGTGAGGCGGGTGGCTACTAGGAGGAGGGCTTTTTCTGTTGTGGCACCCCGGCTCTGGAATGAGCTCCCTAGTGAGGTTCGCCTGGCGCCTACATTGTATTCCTTTCGGCGCCAGGTGAAGACCTTTTTATTTTCCCAAGCATTTTAGCATTCTAAATTTTTATCTTTGCTGTTTTAAATCTGTATTTTAAACTCCTGCACTGCTGCTAGGTTTTATTGTGGTTGTATTGTTATATTGTGGTTTTAATGTTCTGTATATTTTAAATTGTTTTATTGTGTGTTGTTTGGATTTAATTTTTGTGAACCGCCCAGAGAGCTTCGGCTATTGGGTGGTATAGAAATGAAATGAATGAATAAATAAATAAATAAATATAGATGCATTTCCGAAACCTGCTATTCAAAATATAGCAGACTTGGAGTGCTACAGCTACTCTCTCACAGCATATAACTGCAATGTTTGCGCACTGGGGTTACATTCAAATACGGGTTTATACATATTGAGCCCAACATAAATAGGCCTGATTTGTGTGATTGTTACCACTCAAAATCTGGAGGTAGCAATCAGGTCATCCTATGGGCCAGGAGACAAGCAGCATGAACCTGATCCTGCACTACATGTGGTCTCAGATGCACACCTGCATAGGGGTATGAAGTACATACATTAATGTATGTATGAAGTACATACATGCATAGGGGTATGAAGTACATACATGCATTAATGGGGAGGTCTAACAATTAAGTACAAGTATAGCAAGTATACGGCATCATCTGAGACTCTCCTTTGACTCATTCATGCCTTTGAAACCAGGGAAGTGTCACAACTCTTACTAAGGGGTTTGAAATGAGATCTTGGTGTACTATACTGATTATAGCTTATTTGTTTGGGGTTGGATTTAAGTCCCTGTTTTGTGCTGTATTGTTTTCCAACAGTTGTGAAGAACAGCTTAGAGAATGAGTTGTGATTGCTTTTGAAACCGATGCTGCCAGTAGGAGGATAAGGGTTTGCCAAGTTAAGGATTCAGTACTGCTGTTCCATTCTAAGAATACCTCTCTCCATAGGGAAGTTATTAAAAAGAAAAGGATGCTATGACTTAAGAACTTTTACACTTAGTGTCAGCAAGGTTTTGGGGTGGGGGGAGAGGAAGAGGAAACCATGCTTCCTTTACTTATTTTTCTTGAGCCATCATTTTTGGTAGAAAGGCGGGGCACAAATCAAATAAATAATACATCATTCTACTGGTTGTTGTAAACCAGGCCTTCACTTTAAGGCCTGTGAGCCAACAACCCCACCACGGCATCCCAAATAATTACCTGCAGACCATTCCCACCTCTTTATGGGAACATCAGCAACCTGCACAGGCTCATCAACAGTGGGGGAAAAGAAAACAGGAGAATTGCAGTATTGTGCATTGCTTGTCCCTCTTCATAGATGAAGAGGCACATGGTAGAGGTACACATTTTTTAATAGCCTGTTGTAGTTGGCCAAGTGGCATGGGTCGCTGATTGCACCAACATGTCAATTGCTGGAGAGTGAAAGCTGTGTGTGCTCTTTCTCCTAAACTCAGCAAAGAAGAGGAGGAGAGACAGGAGAAGACAGAGCAAAGAGAATGATGATAAAAAAAGGGGGGGGGAGAAGAGACGTCTGTGTTGGGAAACAAGAGGGGGCAACAAGCAGAGGTAGAATCATAGAATTGTAGGGTTGGAAGGGGCCTACAATACCATCGAGTCCAACCTCCTGCTCAATGCAGGAATCTAAATCAAAGCATCCCTGACAGATGGCTGTCCAGCTTCATTTTGAATGCCTCCAGTGTGGGAGAGCCCACTACCTCCCTAGGTAATTGGTTCCATTGTCGTGTTGGTCTAACAGTCAGGAAGTTTTTCCTGATGTTCAGCTGGAATCTGGCTTCCTGTAACTTGAGCCCATTATTCCGTGTCCTGCACTCTGGGATGATCGAGAAGAGATCCTGGCCTTCCTCTCTGTGACAACCTTTCAAGTACTTGAAGCGTGCTATCATATCTCCCCTCAGTCTTCTCAAGGCTAAACATGCCCAGTTCCTTCAGTCTGTCCTCAGATTACCCATCTGCACCTCCTGCAGGTAAAAGCCTGCAGAGGTGCAGATGGGTAATGAGGAAGAAAGCACAAAACAGAGAGGGTTCAAGAGAGTGTGCACCATAGAATGCAAGCAAAGGGGGTTAGCAGAAAATGATTTTTAAAAGGAACACACAAACACAAAACTTTTAAGAAAAATGATTTCCTGCAATTAAATGTAGCAGTATGGCTGTCTTCAATTAATAAAATGTAAAACTGGACCTTAGAGACTGAATTATACACTTCTGTTGTAGAGCGTATGTTCATTCTAATTTAGACAGAGCCCAATTGACCCATTTACTGAATTTAGGGCTGGCAAGATTTTGGTGCTCACAACATCAATAAAATAATAAGGCTAACTACAGATAATAAGCACAGCTGAAAATGCAGAGCAATAGTAAAACTAAACTTCAGTTGCCACAGCCCAAAGGACAAGCGCTAGCAACGAAGTGGCTAGATAGGCCTCTAAAGCTACCGAATCATCATCATAAAGTCTATAGCCGATTTAGCTTTTGCGCAGCCCCCACAATAAAAAATAAATGAAGATGTTTGTCTTGCCTACAATTTTAAATATCTTACATATTTTAATTTGTTTTAAATCCTATTTTACAAACTCGTGTTTTGTTTTATGTGCTGATTTTTACATACATTTTCTTGTACTTCTATGTCTGAAAGACAAATATTTTCTGATTAAACCTGATAATATTGTTACAGTTCTAAACATATTGCAGAATGGGCCTTTGAATCATGCAGCAAATCTTGCTTACCCTGCTTGGCTCCAACCGCAACTGAAATGGCTCCTAGTACAGTAAATTTCTTACCAGTTGTAGCAAGCACTTCCAACACCTGTGGCCCTTTGCTCTGGCATTTTTCTTAATCAAAACTTCCCTTTAAATTATATTAGTGCTATTTCCTCTGTCAGGGAAAGATATGGAGGGCCACATTTTGGTACAAACTGCCTGCTGAAGTCGTTTGACCACATTTCCTTTTTTTAAGATAAAAATGGTTTCCTCTCTATTTCTAAGCCTATTTTTGGTTTATAGCTGTCATATCATCCACCAAGAGAATTTAACGTTTTAAAAGTAAACTAGCTATCAAATAAAATTACCTGAACAGACATCCAAGTCACTGTATGCCACTTCACAACAGTTACTGCTAAAATAAAGTAGCACCATTTTGGTGCCTCATGAAAATTAGTGGAGGGAGCAATCCTATGGCCGCAAGATAGCAGCTAGAAGGCCATAGGATATGCTGTTTTCCGGGAACCAACCATGGAGCCTGCGCTCCGAGGTTGGTTCCCAGAAAACTGACCTCCTCCCATGTCTGCGCTGCCTCTGAGGCAGCGCAGAGAAACCCCATCCTCTGTGCTCAGAAGAGGACTGCAGAGTGGCTGCAAAGGGGTGGGGCTGGGGGCGTTCCGGGGCGGGGAGAGTGGATCTGCCTGTATGACACATCCTATGTGTCATGCAGCAGCCTCCTCTCCTGCTCGGCCCTCCTGTGGCTAGACAGCTGGAAACTGCTGTCTAGGAGAAAAAGCAGGGCAGGAGAGGTGCAGAGGGAACGATCCCCCCCCGTGCTTCTCCTGCCTTGCTTTGGATAGGCGGTCGCCTCCGAGTTCAGAGGTGGCCGTCTATCTAGATAGGATTGCGCCCTAAGAAAAGCATTTTGTTAGCACTAGCACATTTCAGGTTCAGTCAGCTTTAGAAATATTACGTACGAAACATGAAATGAAAAACATGAAATATGACTTTTTTCAGTACAAAAGGGAGAAAACAAATGTCAAATACAAACTTCACTGAACTAAATTCACATACTGAACACAAGAGCCAAAACATACTTCTGAGGCTGGAAACTACTATTGGCAATCACCAGGGCTATGTTCAGAAAACCATTTTCCTACTTGGTATGGGGGGGGGGGGCAGGGGACATGTCTTGGGGCCTGTACATGCCTTTACCCCATACTCTACCGTACTCAACCTAGGTAGAAAGTATGAACTTGTGCAATATCAGGTTCATTTATACATAATGTAAGAGGGCACAGAATTTACTTCAGGGAGATCTTGAATACAGATGAGCCCAGGTACCATGCTAGTTCATATGTTATTTCCTCCGCAGGGTTAGGAGGGGAGAGTTTGGGGAAAGAACACATACAAGGTAGAGGCTTGCTCCCTTCTCCTGCCAGGTAAAGTGGTTTTGCCTCTACAGGGCCTAGGATGGGCTACAAGTACCAGGTTGTCTTTGGAATGTTATGATTTAGAGATCCAATTCCTGGTAGAACAGTTGACTCATTTCTTAATACTCATATCTGTGAATCCTAAGCTACTTTAACTCTGAAGAGATTAAGAGGGAAAGATAATTATTTCACTGAACTTGTTTTTCTCTCAAGTCCAAACAGATTTTTATGTATTACATATAAAGAGAGCAATCCTACGTGCCCTACACGTCTTGGGGAGATAGGATTTTTCAGTTTCCCAGGTCCTAGCTCGTAGACAGCACTATGAGCTTGTAGCTGGGAAACTGTGCTCCCCACCCCGCTAGCTCGTGCGGAGAGAACCACACAACCTCCATGCTTGTAACAAGGAGCACAGAGGGGAGAAAACGGGGCGTACCTAGGGGCAGAGATAGGAGGAGACCACAGAAGCAGTTTTGGACAGCCTCCTATGTGGTCTCCAGCCTTGTTCCTGCCCCCTCCCCAAAGCTGTACTTAGATGCGCAAAAATGTGCATCCAAGGCGAAGTGCAGGGTGGCTGCAGCATGGAGGGAATCCTCTCCTCCATGCTGCTTCCGCCCTGCATTGGATAGGCAGTCAGAGGCGCCCGTCTATCTCTATAGGATTGTGCCCTAAGAGAATTTAAATTCTATATTTCCCTTTTGTCTATCGAGTGGTGGATAGATGGTGACTTACCAAAATTTCTTAAATGAAACAGGGACATTTCTTGGTGCATTTTGCAATTAAGGTTTCAAGGTCTTGCAATACTCAGCCCCCCAACACTGATTTCTTGGATGCCTATTTATTAACAAGCAGCAGCTTGAAACAGATAGAAGATTCATTTCAAGCCAGGTCAGCAATCTGGAACTATGGAGCCATAGTTTACAAGTCTATTCTAGCCCCTGCCCATTTAAGATGACCTGTTATAAATTACACAGACTTTAGCTCTATTAAGGATTCAGTTCTTTTAACAATATTTGGTCATGCAAATTAAATCTACATTGATGTCCTTAATTTATGTTGAAACAAAGCTAGTATATTCCATTCCCTTAATCATACCCCCAAATACTTTACAGACTGCATATTTATCTTATTCAAATCCCACTGAGCACATACTCTACAATGCATTAACCAACTGCATTTTATAGTGTCTCCAAAAGAACATACACAAGATCTACTTTCATATTTTAACATCTTAATCTAGCACTTTAATCTATTACTTGTAAGCTGCTTTGATTATTTCCCATAGAAAGGTAGGATGGAAACATGTGAAATGAATATGACAGCACTACACTTCATCCCAATTTCTTAAAAGTTAACACAGAAGCTTTTGTTTCTAAGACAACTGAATAATTTCTACCTCAACAAACTGCATGTAGTTCACCAGTCACCACCCATCATTTTGTGAGTCAGCACATGAACAGTCACCACAGGGAAACAGAATGGCAAGAACATACCACAGCAGTGGAATTTGTTTTCAATCATATTCCCAGCAAACATGCCTATCATGCATTCTTGTAGAAGACACTCAGGTGTGAGTCATTGCCCAAGACTCATCATATACAACTTTCTCTATTCGTAAGTACACAGTGGAACGCTTGTCTCCTTGTTAAGTACAGCAATTAAGTTTGAGTGTTGATCCCACCTGCCCCTGAATCATACCAGTCACTAAATGCTAACTCTTATTTCCAATGACGTAGTTTTACTAAACTAAAATACCCCTCTTTTTTTTCTAAACATCACCCACAGCACTGAACAGTCTAGAATAGTTTAAGAGTGGCTTATTACTAACCAATATTAGTCAGGAGTACTTGGTATAGTCAGACATACTAATGGCTGGCTATTCTGACCTCTTTTGAGGAAATCCTTTCAAAGCACCGTCAAGAACTGATGGTGCTGTCATTCTCCTCTTCCTCTATTCCAACTTCAAATATTCCAAGGCAGAGCTTGGCCATCAGTTATTTCAAACAAAGCAACTGCCATTACTACTTTCAGAAGTATGTATATATTTATACTTACGTATAAGTATATACATAGCCTACCAGCCTTGCTTCTAAAGCTTCCCTACTTACTAGGTGATTCACTTTCAATGTTTATAAGTAAGCAATTAATTAATATAAAGTATCTTCAATGGTTAGGTCGTGCACAAGCGACAATAAATAAGGCCCTGCTCACAGGCTTATAATCTAATAAATGTATAGGTCTCTCAAGAAGTTCAACATGCTACACTTTGGGAGGGCAAATTCATTGGTATATTTATCTACAGCAGAGAAGAGAAACTGATCTCCTTGCTTAAGGGCGCAATCCTATGGCCGCTACACAGAGGCTAGAAGGCCACAGGATTGGTCAGTTCCTGGAGAACCACCTCCCCACCCCTTCCCCCGCCACCTTGTAGGCAGTGCAGATCGTCTCTGCGCTCGTAAGAGCAGCGCGGAGTGGGGCGAGAGGGGGCATTCATAAGTGCCGGTACAACACTTTCTGTGTGTCATCTGGCCTCCCCACCCCACGGTCCAATGTCCTGAAGCTAGACAGATTAAATCGGCCATCTAGCCGTGAATGCAGGGTGGCTGGATCGTGGAGGAGATAATCCCCTCTGTGTTCCTCCTGTTGTACATTGGATAAGTGGTTGCCTCTGAGGTCGGAGGCAGCTGACTATCTCCATAGGATTGTTCCCTAATTCTTTAGGTACATCAATAGTGACACAACTACTGAAATGGTAGCTTCAGTATATAGAACATTTCACTTTCCAACCATGTGGGAGAGGGAAGAAACTTGACTAAAATAAGAGCATTTAGCAAATGGATGTTTTGAATTTCATTGGTTTTAATACACTGATGAAGGTTTGAGCCATTAGCCTTTGGGGCAACAGTCCACTCTCTCAGGAAGCAAGCAAACAATTAATCTGAACATAGTAGCATGTAAGGGATTCACATTTATATTATGGACAGTTGCATCAGAATTTCATTACAGAACAGGTGAGGAAATGAATTTAACACCCAGATTTCAAAAGATTATTTCCGTTCTGAATTTTCTTGCCAGAAGCTACTAAATCAAGATTTCTTTTTAAAAGGTTGTTAGAACAAATCCTTACTAATTATCAGCCTGATTCTCTACAATAGCAGAACACAGATGTTAATACATCAGCATAGATATAAGGAAATATCCTCTTATTCCAGTGCTAGGAGCCTTTCCTTCTCTAGGGCCAAGGAAACCCTCTTAGTAGTACAGGAGTACTTCATGAATGGATTTTGTGGGACAGGGAGAGATCAGGGATGGAAGCAGCTCTTCGTTTGGCATAATGTTCTGCTAGCAACAAGGGTGAAGGACATTAGATGGAGTTTTAGAAGTATGAAGCTGAGCTCTTCCCTAATTACCTGACATAACGTAAGAACAGTGGTGATGGATCAGAGCAAAGGCCTATCTAGTCCAGCATTGTTCCCGTAGCAGCCAACCAGATGCTTCTGGCAAGCCCACAAGCAAGACATGAGCACAATAGCACCTTTCCACTTGTGTTCTCCAGCAGCTAGTATTCAGAGGCACACCGCCTCTGATACTGGAAGGCACATGGCCATCATGACTAGTACCCATTGATAGTCAAATTCATGGAAATTAAGACTAACCTCTTTTAAAAAGCCATCTAAGTTGGTGGCCATCACTACATCTTGTGGTAGTGAATTCCATTGTTTAACTTATGAGCTATGTGAAATAATACTTCCTGTGTCTGTCCCAAGTCTCCCATCATTTGCTGGGTTTGACTATTATGAGGGGGGAAACTTTTCCCTATTCACTTTCTCCACACCAAGCAAACTTTTATACATCTCTATCATGTCCCCCATTACTCGCTTTTCCCAGCTAAAAAGCCCTAAACATGATAACCTTTATTCATAAGAGTTGCTCCAGATCATTTTGGTTGCCCTTGTCTGCACCAGTGTTGTGCTGTAATCCCTATTTATATCATAGCAGCTGCAGCTAGGAGGAGAAATGGATTCCCAGAAATAAGAAATAACTGGGAAGAATCACAAAATATGGTATTACAATGTGGATAGAGAAAAACCTAGCAGCAGAATGTTGGACATGTATTTAAAAGACTTACAATATGCCACCCTTCAGTTTAAAACCTCCCAGGGTGGCTCACATAAAATAATAAAAGAAATACAATATAATAAAACCCAGCATTAAAATCCATAAAAAAGCAGCACAGCATGTAGGACAAGTAAAAACCAGCAGAATCAATACAAACAATTATATAGCTATAGGTTGGGACAAATAAAAAGACTTTCACCTGGTGCCAGAAAGACATCAGATTTAGTACAGGCAGCCGACCCTGAAGACAGCATTCCACAGATGGGGCATGACAATCAATACTTAGGCTGTGAGACTTAGTTGAAAACACTGCTAAGCTGTGATGTCCACTGGGTGATCTTGGGTAAATCATTCTCCCCCTAAACTACTTAACATGACTGTTTAGGGTGAATGCCACCCTAAGAGCTTTGAAGGCAGGATTTTTATTCTAGTGTTCTATAGGTTGGAAAGTGTTTCTAGTTCTTTGCATACGGAAGTTTGTATATAATTATATAAACAGCCCTTCCTCTCCATTTCTCTGCCCCTCCTTTATATCTTGTATTGCCAAGGGAGAATGGTCCCCAGACATTTTGAGCATTTCCACAGCAACTTGACTTCAAAGGTTTTTATTCAGCCTGGAAAGGTGAATTAGCACAAGACTGGACACAAAGGCCTAAAAAGCAACACTAGCATGGGAACTCGAGTGTATAAACACTCAACCTCTCCACCCGCTTCCAGTCTCATAACACACCTTGAATTGGCTGCATAAAGCTCTGAAAACGAAAGGGCACTGTACAAGAAAGTACGATACACACTATAGAAAAACCATTCACCTACAATTCCATTTTTCTTAACCAAGCCAAAGATAGCTGTCTTTCTTTTGTTTGTGTCTGGGAAACACCCTCCTAGGACCTCCCCATTGTTTTGTAAGGGCTTCCAACACCTCAACCTATAACTGCTCTGATATACCAGAGTGCTCCCCTTTTCTTGGAACCTGCATCATCCCATGTCCCCTTACTCTGAAGTTCCCTTCCTTCTTGCAGTTCTCTCTGGAGTCTTGTGTCCCCCCAACTCCCCACAATATCCTTTATCCTTCTTTCATTGATTCCTTCTGCAGGGTTCTGACAGAGAATAAACATGGATGGTAACAATTATTCCCCTTGTCCTATTACATTCATTCTCTTCCTCTTTTCATTTTCCTATTTTTTCAGCGTTTTTAAACCACAACAACCTCCTTTCTCTCATCACCTTTCTTTCTTTGATACTGAAGGTTCACTGTGCAAAAGCACAATCTTTTCTCCTCAACCCCTTCTTGTGCTTTCTCTCTATTTCCCTGGGGAAAGTATTTCTAATTCTCACATTTCTCAAAATTTCCTGCTCTTCTTTCCCACCTCGTCTGCCAAAAGACATGCATACTTGCATGCTCTTTGGTTTTAATCCAAATGTTGCTGGTCTAATCTAAATGCAATGCATCTATTTCGCCTATCTTTGTAATAAACCAAGTACCTTTATACTCTGGCTCATGGCCTCTTAGTTGTATTTCCAAAGAGGGGAATAAGCTTCTGTCATACTGCACTGTGACTCTAAGTAAAAGATCCCAACACATATATGCGTAGCGGTATACGTGCATAGAAAAGGGGCACATGGTAACTGCTGTGTCCACTGACTCCACCCCCTTCACGTTCACTCTCAGCTTTTAACCCTTCCCTGTCTTCTTCATTGTCCCATGGCTATGTCTACCACAGCCCTGTTTTCCCTGTCTTGGGTTTTCATTCCACATCTTGCTCTGCCTCTGAACTCCACTTCTGCCTGGCTCTCATGGCTCACAGACGCATGAGCTTTGATGGCTGCACTGGCTAACTGGATATGCATCTCACTCAAACTGCACTACATGCAAAGAGAAAAGCCAGATACTGAAAATATAGTAATTCTTGGTGGCATTATGAAAAATTCAACAACACAGAGCTACAAGTAGAGGACAAGATCCCCTATTGTGGCCTACTGCTATTACAACAACTAAAGATATTGCCATGGATTGCAATTATCTAGTTTGGAATATGAATTTGTCCCAACTGTGATGTCCAGCTTATATAAATCAAATGCCAGGCATCCAGCTCAGAAAAACTAGGTTGGGGGGAGATCACCCAAAATAGTCTCAAAGCAAAGAAACCACATGTTCAAAAAGAGAAAGGAAGCCCCTTCTCTCAAAAGAAGGCAAGAACCACACTGAGGCCAACCTCCCCGCCCCAACAAAATCTGCTACAAAGCTCAGTTGAGCAAAAGGTAAAGCTCAATAAGGAAGGGAAGAACAAACGTGAGTTTTTCTAACAAGATGCAGTTCCTTTTCTTTTAATCCCCTGACATTCCTCAATTTTTCTGCTTTTTAATTGGCCTTTTTCCTAGTTGCCAACTGGAAACTTTAGTCCTGCATCAGTGAACTACATGTTCAGGGAGCAGAAACCTGCAGGGACATTTTCTCATTATTTTACACTGCTGATGTTACCCTAGGCCTTATCAGGAAACATGGGAACACTCCAGACTCATGAAGCTGCTAGCTGCAAGGAGTAACAAACATTATAACCTTTTCTCATACTGGTCTATTGTTCTTCAGCTTGACCACTGTTTTGTCAGCATGACTGCCTACATATCAGACTCCAGGCAGCAAAACCACAAGACATAGTGATAGCCACCAATTTGGATGGCTTTAAAAGGGGGGTTGACAAATTCCTGGAGAAGGCTATCAATGAGTACTAGTCCTGATGGCTCTAGTACCTCCAGTATCAGAGGCAGTATGCCTATGTACACTAGTTGCTGGAGAACATGGGTGGGAGGGTGCTGTTGCATTCATGTCCTGCTTTGTGGGTTTCCTGTGGGCAGCTGGTTGGCCACTGTGTTAACAGAATGCTGGACCCTTGGTCTGATCCAGCATGGCTCTTCTTATGGTCTTATGTTTTCTGCCCTCAAGAAAAAACAGGCCTGCTTGTGAACCAAAGTTTACGCCCTTCCCTTCCCTTTTTAAATAAGCCCTCTGTTCCCAACACTTGAACCCAAAAAGAGACCTGTGTAACAATGAGAACAAGAAAAATCTTAGAAAAATCTCTTGAGAAATTTCAGCTCAGTTCTGTGTTAACCTGTTACTTTTGATGAACTGTTTGTCAACTGCTGTGACCACACTTTTTATATCAATTCAGAGCTTTTATATCAATTTTCCTGATCATTTCTGCTAAACATTTCATATGGTTGCTGTTCCTGCTATTGTCCGTGGTGTGTGTATTTTGGTGGTAATGGTGGTGGTGGGGGGGAAATAGCACTTATATTTCTAAGAATGCAATCCCTTCCATGTTTAAACAGAAAAAAGTCCTACAACTCCCAGCATTCCCCAGCACTGCTGGCTAGGAAATGTTGGGAGTTGTAGGACCTTTTCTGTCTAAACATGTATAGGAGCGTGCCTTAAGTGGCTTTCAGACATGACTAGTGCTGTGAACTATAATTCTCAGTGGGCAACAATATGCATACACACAGCACCATTAGCATAGATGGGCCAACATATGAGATGGGACAGATCTTGCTGAAAAAGATTTTTTCTTAGGAATGTTTATAATTACTGAGCAGACTCCAAATCAAGATAAGGAGAGTCCATCCGTCACTAATTATAGGCAATTAACTAAGTTTTTTAAAAAAGGAAATGTTTTTCATCCTGTGCCAAAATGAGTTCAAGATGATCAGTAGCACAGTTGAGTTCTAGGAGACTAAGGCTTAGTCACTAAGAGCACAATCCTATGCATGTTTAGACAGAAAAAAGTCATACAACTCCCAACATTCCCCAACCAACTGGGAGTTATAGAACTTTTTTCTGTCTAAACATGCATAGGATTGTGCCCTAAGCCAATTCATGTAAGATCTAAACATTAGATACAACTGAGGGAAGGTCAGGTGTAAATCCTATCAATTCTTATTTAACTGACACTCTGGGTTGGGTCCAAGTCTATTAACCGAGCCTTTAAAGTAGGGGTCTTTTTTGGAAAGCCTCTCTCTAAACATTAGGTTGATATTGGTGCAATTGACAGAGTGCAGAGTATTTTTGCCAGTATTTATTTTAAGAAGTATTTATTCTCCTTAAAAATGTGCCTCCTGATAGAAGATCGTAGGTGAGATAATTTTTTTCTATTAAACTTTTTACTGTGATTTTAATAAAACAAAACAAAAATCAAACATGAAGGGCACACACAGAGGAGTCCTTGGTAGTTTAACATTTTGGGAATTTTTTCTCTGATGCTTTCTAGAGCTCCAGCCTGAGCATATTTAAGACACCTCTGTGTGGTCAGCTGGTGACTGAGGTTAAGCAACAGAAGAGGTATGATTAATACTGACTTTCAGATCGAGGCATTTTGTTATACATGATTGGAGATGATAGCAGAGATGATGAGGAGGGTTTTGGGACACTTACCATTGTTTTATGTAGATACATAACATATTTGAAAGTTTTAAGCTATTGGGTGAGACATGCTGCAGAGTGCAAGAACAAACAAAAAACAAAACAAAAAACAAAAAAGGAGCCAGTGTGGTGTAGTGGCTAGAGTGCTGGACTGGGAGTCGGGAGATCTGGGTTCTGGTCCCCACTCAGCCATGGAAGCTCACTGGGTGACTTTGGCCAGTCACAGCCTCTCAGCCCAACCTACTTCACAGGGTTGTGGTTGTGAGGATAAAATGGAGAGGAGGATTATGTACACCGCCTTGGGTTCCTTAAGGAGGAAAAAAGATGGGATATAAATGTAACAAATAAAAACCCAAATAGCTACGTAGATGTCTTTGTTAAATTATCTCTATCAGCAGAACAAAAGCAATTCCAGTACCCCAATATCATGATCTACTATCACAACTTGCCACATACTTGTAAATACTTGTTTGGTGTGTGTGTGTGTGGGCGGGGGGCGCACACAAGACTGACAGAGGTAGGCAGAGGTACTGAAGGGGTTGTAGTGGTTTGTTAGTCACTGCAATAGATATTTCAGTACAGTCACTAGCAAGGAAATGCAATTAATTTTTGAGTTTTTAAGAACAGTGTAACATAGAATTATAATTAAAACCTATTAAAAGGCCCTCCTTTAATCTATAAATAAATGGAATAGCGTAACCCAGTGAGGTGGGGAGGGGGAATGAATGAATAAAACTCTACAGATGAATTGCAATGTTTTCCCTTAAGCGCTTATTCATGGCAAGACCACCATGATTGCCAACTGGCATTCTGCCATACATCTGGACAACAAACCACACAGGAATAGCCAATGTTCTACACAGCTCTGGAATAACGTCACTCAAGAGATGACATTTTGATTGCTATGAATAGAAGATTTAGAAGAATAGAAGATTTTTTTCTACACTGAAAAGACAGCAGAGGGGTTCCTAGAGGACAGAACTACTGTTAGAGCATCTTGTCTCAAAACAGTAAAAATTCTGAAGTAAAATGATCTTAAAAAGAGTTAACAAGAATGTGTTAGAATAGGGTGAGGAAGCTCCCCCCCCCCCCATAAGGGCTACAGTCCCTCAGGGGCTGCATGCCAGCACCAGGCAAGATCACCCTTTTTCTCTTTGACACCCACCTTCTCTCTCCCACTCTCTTTCTCCATGTCCAACAGGCTGCCGGGGGGACGGGGGACAGGCGGGGGGACAGATGGCTCTTGCCAGAGGTCTGAGCTGATCACATGTGGAGAGATTTCCCAGGCCCCCTCCTTCCATTGCTCCATCTGTTTTGTTTTTTTCTCCTGTTCTTTAGCCCTTCTATCCTGTTTTCTTCCTCTGGGCTTCCCCACCCTCATGAAATTAGGCCAAGGGCTGCACGCTGCCCTTGGGCCAAAGGTCGCCTACCCATTTTAAAAGATGTTTCTTCAAAGACAAATCATTTCACCACCAAACCCTAACTGTCTCCCAGTGGCAGTATCTATTCTTCAACTAGCCTATCAAGACAAATGTGGATTTAAACATATATGCAAGTGAATTTGCCAAGAGTAATGTCAAACACTATTTGCTTCCCTGGATTTTCCAGAGCTCATTGTCTGCCAAAGACAGTTGTGGATTTACAGCTTGCTCTCTCGCATGCCAAACAGCAATCATATATAAATAGGCTAGTTCTTGTTCTTGAAGGGTTAATATTTAAGTTACATGGGAAAAAAATAGAAGCAAGGATAGGGGAAACATAGCCCAGCTATGTGCCTTTAAAATGAATGATGCAGTGTTGGCAGCATCTCCTTCTCCCCAAATCAGACTTTGACTGCATTTTTAAAATGGTCGAATTGCTGGGGGTATTTCTACCTCTGGTGAAGTATGAATAAGTCTAGATCCAACCAAAGTCATTTATATGTATGTATTTAGATGCAGGAGGCAATCTGAAAAGAGACTGAAAGACACGGTGAAAAGACACAAGGATGTTCTGCGGCCATATTCCTGTAGGTGTCCTAGCAGGCTTCTGTTACCTGTCTCCCAGCAGTCATTTCCCCCTAGGTATCGACAATCTCCTACAGTAATCTAATAGCTGGCCTTGATAAGATATTTTGGTACCTGCATATTTCATGAGATCATGGTGGAACTGTCCAGGATCACATTATACTGGGCACAAAGCTTAATGCCACCATTACCCAAAAAGGATAGCATAATTTATCACTTATATTCACCCTTCCAAGGCAGCTTGCCTGCATTTTCTCTCAGATTAAAGTGATTGGCCTAACAAAGATGTGTTATTTTGACTTGCTCCTACTCAGATGTTCTAGAGCTAACTCACATTGTACTTTGAGCAGCTTTTATCAACTCATGTGAATTATTTAACATGAAAGCCACAAGCTCATGGTTTACAGACATGGCAACTTTTGCAATCTGCAGTACGTTTTATGTTTTGGACCACACTATCACAAAGGTTGCTATAGCTCGTTGGTTGCTACATTACACATTGTGCAAGTATATCAACTAATCAGTTAGCTGGCAAAACATTAAAGTATAAAGTGTTCTAAGAATCCATTAATCTTAGCTCACTTAAACCATGACTGTACACCCAAAACTCTCATCTATTTCTTATCAATATGAAATCATCAATATTATGTCAGTCACATCCACACTGTAACTTGTATAACCTTCATGTTCAGAACTTTAGACATCCCTAATTGTCACCAAATTTTTAATGCAGTAGCTCAGCCACTACAATTCTACATGGGGTAACTGAGTATTGAGACAGTACGGACCTGATGCTTTTGCTATGCTATTCGTTATGACCAACTGCTTTGATTAATTGTGCATCTGTGTTTGCAAACTACATTTCTCATCAGTAAGCTTTTTTTCTGTGCACAGTTTAGAATTGAATTTAAATTAAAACAATTTGTATGTGGTAAGAGACTAACTATTCTAGAGTTTAGTGCTTTTAATACAGTGCTTTTGCAGATGCAAACTCTTCCATTCAATGGGCTATGATTAAGTCTGCAAAAAACTGATATCACTGTCTGTTCAAGAATTCTATGCATAACTGTACCACCACCTTATCCAAAGTTGCTGGTATGCAGGACATTTGACTCAACTGACTGATAAGGTTATGTCTACTAGAAATCATATTTATGCCTGCTAGAAACCATAGACATTAATAAGCAGGAATATCAAAATGCTCCCTCTTCCCTCCAAGGGCCAAAACACTGTCCCCCTAGTGTCTCACCACTCTTTCAAGGAAGTTTGAAATAGCACCTTAATCAACAGCATGGTAAATTGTAATGAACCCTGCTTTATTTTTTAGCCTCCCCTCCCCAAAGCACACACTCCTGTACAGATTTAAGAATCCAAAAACAAGTAACAGGTCATTGTTATGGTGTTCTGACTGTTTCAGCATCTTTAGGAGAAACGCAACGACTTGACAAGAGTAGCAATTAACGATTATAGCTACTGCTGCAATTTGGATCTCTTCCCTCTATGTTGTCTGATATTTACTTTGCACAGAGCAAGAAAACAGAGCAATTTAAATCAAATACATGATGAAAATGAGAAGAAACTTGGAAAGCTGTGAAAGAGCTGGCAAACTTTTGCTAAATGATTATACTTCTATGTCTCAACATTGGCAAATCAAAAGGTTTTTGTTTTCAAAAATAAGACATAAATGGCACACTGAGCTGGTCACACTTCAAAAAGCTTTTCTTTCATGAACTAAACAGTATTCATCACCAACAAATTTAGGGACCATACTACTTGCAAAAATCCAATCCAAATAGAACATACAAAACAAAAATGAAGGCAGGAACTGGCACTGAAAAAGAAGTAGGAAGAATTTATAAAGACAAATGACTGTTAAAGTAAGTTTTGAAGGTAAAGAAAGAACAGGTTGACAGACATAGGCTGTTAAACCGGGTTAAAGACCATGAAGAGTCTACAGGACAACTTGAAACAACTAGAAACTGCTTCACACATAACGCTAAACCAGCACTATGTGTATGAGCTGCAACAAGCCCAATGAAAACCTGTGGATCACTTAGTACTTTGTTTTCCTTCTACACAGCCAGAAGGGCTTTTGTAGCTGTTAGTTTCAGTTTCACAGAATCCCAGCATAGTGTTATGTATGAATCATGGGTTGTGAAGCTGGCTTGTTAAATTTACCAGAGTTTGATTTCATCCACAATCTCTGGTTCATACATAACACTAAGCTGGGATTCTGGCTTAAGCCATCAAATAAAAACACATTCAAAGCAACCTTAAAAACCTTAACGATTTTAAAAGCCAAGTTAAAAAGATTGCTATGCACTTCCCATTCTGATGTTTCGCATCCAATATTAGAAGCAGTCATACTGTTCATCATGCTCCAATGTTCCAGCAGTTTAAACTTATGGATGTTTCTAGCATTAATTTTAAATACATGTGTAGCCTTTCTACATTACGTTTTCATTAAAACTTAAGGCAAGAACTTTAAAGATGATGAGAGCGGCCCTTTGCGTGTCATAGGAAATTCAAGCTTTAAGAAAGGAGAAGATCGGCAAGTAATGCAATACTTCCCTAAAAGTCTCCCTCCCCTTCTTATGTCACAGTCTAACTATACCAGCCAGAATCTTCTTGATTATCCCATTAACTTTATACATTCGTGGGGAAGGACCGGTGGAGAAAGAGATGAGATGATACAGAAACATGTAAAAGAATAAGGAAATAGGAACAGAACTGCCTTACCACCATCATCAGCTAACTGAACATAAAGCAGGAGTTAGTCTCCAAGCAAGTGGTTACATCTCACTACCCTTCTAAAGGAGTTATCACTTATCTCCTTGCATAATTCCAACTACATCTAGCCACATGTGTCAGTTTTAGTACTTCAGGATATGTAAGCCAGAAAATGCAGTATCTATTCACATTCAAATGCCATGTCTGCATGGCTTGCACAATCAGTAGTACAGAAGTGTCACAGGAAATAGAAGTACCTTTCCTCCCAGGACTGTCCTGTGCTCATTTTTGGAAGCCTGCTGTGGAAACTAAATAGCATGTGTCAGCCCAAAATTAGCAATGTGGACAGGCAGGAGACTTTCTTGGACTAGAGTATTCTAGATTTGGAAATTGCAGCCTTTTGGGCCACTTTTGGCGGTGTCCCATAATTAAGTTCATTTCACTGGAAAGCAAAGGAATGCACTAGGGCAGACTTCCCCAACCTGATGCCCTCCAGATGTTTTGGATTACAGCTCCCAGTCTGCCTGACCATTGGTCAAGATGGGTGGTGTTGATGGGAGTTGAAATCCAAAATATATGGACACCAACAGGTTGGGGAAGGCTGCAGTGAGACGGCTGTAAAATCTGATTGCACACCGAGTACCTTCTATATGGAAAGGGCAAAAAATCAGAATAAATCTGTATTATTGACCAAAGTCTTTATTTAGCTACAGATACATACATTTCGGATGATACTGTGATAAAGATTCCTTACCACAGGCCAGCGGAGTCTCATCATACGGGAAGTACCCTGCCCCTCTTCCACTGATTTTGTACTAAAATATGGAAACTTACAAGTGGTAGAGATTTATTTAACACTTCACAATGTACCTATTGTAGCACAAAGCCTTAGCTGAACAGAACTGTTCATATAGAGACAATGAATGCAAGAGCAGCCATACTGGGTCAGAATATTAGTCCACCTAGATCACTGTTTCCGACAATGGCCTGCTCCAGAAGTTTCAGTACTCTTATTTGCCCAGCTATACATCTGGTCAACAACTACATATGAAATGTTATTAACATAAATGCTAGTATTTTTCTTTACTTGAAGTTTAAATACGCTAGCTTACAGCAAAGGCAAGGGTGTTTTAATCCTTAGTGATGAAGAATTTTTGCTTCCTTGAAAACTCCTCAGATGTTTTGTCCACATAGGAACCCCACGATTCATCTTTAAATTTCAGTTTAGACAAAACTTACAGACAGCTAATTTTATTTAAAAGATGTTTGAGCCATTCTTTATGAAAAAAAAATCAAGCTGGCATACAGCATTAAAAGTCAGTATAAGAACCACCATTAGAAAGCAGAAACAAAACAGAATAAAACTGAGTGTAAAAATGATGTAAACACTTCAATGATTTGAAAAAATCACATTAATATTACAAATAAAAAAAATTATCAATACAAGCTTTTTATTTCCTCTGGGCTTACAAAGACTACATAAAACAGATCTACACTCACATTCAGATAGAAGAGACATACAAGTTCGTAAAGCAGCCTTCCCCAACCTGGTGCCCTCCAGATACGTTCTATTACAATTCCCATCACCCTAGCCAGCATGGTAGCCCTGATGGGTAGGGATGATGGGAGCTCTAGTCTGACACATCAGGTTGGGGAAGGTTGTTGCAGAGTAGCTAATGGAAAATATATTCAAGCACATTCACCTTTTCCTATCGCAAAGCACTAAAAGGCATAGGGCAGTATTTCATTTCATTCTTGTGTGGTGGAGTAGGCTGAGTGTAACTTGCCCTAATCTAATCTATTCCATAAAGTGCAGATTTTATCTAGAATAATGTGACCATACCAAATACACACATAAACCTGATAACTGTAGACAAAACTGGACATGTAACGACTCAGTATACATTTTCAGACTTTTGTAAATGCACATGCAGCCCCAATTTTCCTTTGCCTGATTATTTTCACTGTGTTATTTGAAGGGCTGGTTCATACATTTTTTCCACATACAGGTGTAGGAAGAATGTCCAGACCCAATGATGTGGGGCAGTGCTTTCCAGTACTTTATTTTTCCATGGAAATTTTTTCATTTCATAAGTTCAGAGTTGTAACTGACGCTTTTCAGGTGATTATCCCTAGCATGTATGTGAGAGAATACATTAATGTCAATGAAATACATATATGTCTCAGTGTTAAATGGAACTTATAAGAAGTGACAGCAATACAGAAGATGCCCCAACAATCTCAGTGGAAGAAAGTTGAGCTCTGTTGAAATAGATGAGTGGTTGTCAGCATATCATGCACAGTTTTTAGGGTTGCTATCACTTATTAGATTGTCAGTAGTTTTCATTATCTTTGTTGATGTTTTTTAAATTAAATAATGTACAGGAAATGCCTGCTATTGTCTTCCAATTTTTACAAGTATTCCACTAAAAAGTCTAGATAATATAACATTTAAATCACATTAAGTGTGTTTTAATTTTTTTCCCTTCAAATTTTTCAGGTAAAATACTTGTGGAGAATTGGGACAAAAATTAAGATGGGACACTTTTTAAAAGCCTTCTTGCTTACTAAATACAAGTGAAATAAACACTTCCTTGGGGATCCAAATTTTTTCCAAAGCAAATGTAAAATTTTCTGATGCAAATTACCCTAGTATGCATAGGAAATTTTTCCAGAAAACCCACATCACTATACAAAACAAGTACACCTTGATTTATGAAAACTGCTAGTATCTTCCAATAACATGTAATAATCACAAAAGACACTTCTACACATGGTGTACTTTTGTTGTACAAGGTCTTTCCTACATCTGTGTTGGAGAAATGTCATGTGCCACGTGGCTCAGGACTACCAATTGAAAAATAGAGATCTACATTTGAATACTATTAGAAAGGATTATGAAAGAATTGAGTAGGAGTAACAGTACTTCATTCTGTTCTCCATGGTAGAGATTTCATGGAAATATTACAAGATTTTCAATTTTTGCTTTCTAGACTGTGGAAAACTCCTGAAGTTAGCTCCCTTAAAAAGTTCTCATCAGTTCTTCTCCTGTACCCTCACATCACCATCCCTTCCCAGAAAAAAAAATCCATGTCATGTCATGTTTCTCTATTCAGCTAAGGGAGGATTATATAGGAAAGGATTGTTGTTCTTCCTTAGAATAAAAATAATTATAATAAATAAACTGTTAAAATAAAGCCCTATGCAAAAAAAAAAAAAAAAAAAAACCCTGCTCAAAGACCCAAATAGAAATACCATGGCATGGAACAAACTGAAAGATAAAAAAAAATATTTTCAGAGAAAGTATAGTCATTTATCTGCAGTGTTGTGACTAAAAAAGCTAATGGAGGACTTTAGAAGAATGTTTTGCAGAAAGTATGTAATATTTGTTAGAATTGCCACAGCTAAAGTAAGTGTAGCACAAACATAGACCCAATTTTATACTAATTTACCACCTTGATCCACTGAACCACCAGTGTGTCAAGATACATATACACCTACCAGCAAGTGAGGGTTTCCCCAGTCACTGCAAGATTGGGGGCAGCTCTACACATACAAGGAGAAATGTTTTCCCCTCTGCAGAATCCATGTAAGAGCCACTAGACTGTTGCTACATTTAGATAACATGCATAATATGATATACTTTTCACAGGGTTTTAATCAAGCAATAGTTAACTGGTCGCCATTAAAAAATTGAACACTATATGACTAAAGCAAAGTCATTCCACATCATAACTTCTAGCTTTTATTTTAAAACTTCTGAAAATTATACCTACACAACCATGATTTATACTTTTTGTCCTTACCTTGCCTCCCTCTCTTTCAAAGTCAACGTATTCTCGGGTTGGTGTCTGCCGCTGCTCCCCCTGCCAGCTGGCCGGAAAAAACTGGAGAGACAGATTGGTTCCTGTGGCCACAAAAGCCTTTTAGAAAAATCAATACAAACAGGATCAGGGAGCAAGACATTACATAAATTATGCAGTCAGTCATTTATTTTTACATCAGTTTATGTCTTAAAGCCAAGCAGCATAGAGAATACTCAAAGTCAAAAACATGCACTCATCATTTTTCTTAAGTATTAAGTTACAAACATCTGATTTCATTTTGACAACATCTGCCATTGGCTGCCTCAGATATAAGCTACACAGAGAATCAATACTGTATTGAAATTGTTCTTGCAGACGTTAGAATCTTTTTCAGAGTATGATTTGAGAAACTTATGCTACTTTACTAGCTGGTTAGAATGTTTTAAGAGGTGCATTTTCCTAATCTAAACAATTTCATAAGAAAGCTGCTGTTTTAAGAGCAGTGTATGAATAGAAAGCCTTAGCTCTGCACAGTTTTTATAATGTGGGAAACCAAATATCAAGTAAAAGTTTGTGGGTGTTCAACTGAAAATAATATTTGTCAACTTTAAGTTGTCTCCATCACTAACAACACATGAAGGAACACAATGTACATCATACAAATTCACTGGAGGAACTCCAGCAGTAGGAAGGAAAATTAATGCAGATATTGAAAATATGTTTTTGAGTTAAATGTTGCAGCTTCAGACATGCCACCAGAAGTATTTATTAACCATTTCTATTACATTCAAGAAGCTAGTCTTTATAAACGGCTGTAAGTTTTTTGCTCAAAAATTGGATGCTGTTAATAACACAACAAAATCAATACCCAAAATAAAAACAAGCTACTACAAATTGCCATGTAACTTATATACATGATGCTTTACCAAGCAACATAAGGAAACAATGGACCTATGCTTCAAAGTTCTTACAATCGATACTTAAGACAGTTACAAATATTTAGGGCTTTGTTTCAGTTGTGAATGACGATTAAGGTGTTTTGAAGAGGGATTTGAAGAAAATATTTAATGTTCTATATCGCATTAGCATTGGTTGCCTGATGTTGGGTGTATTTCTGATTGTGCATTAATATTTTTTCATTCACCATTTGTATTTTTAAAAACAGATTAATCTCCTCTTTTCTTCCATCTTCTACTTACCTAATATGTTCGCCAAGTGAAAGAACCAATTCCCCAATCACAGACTACTGTAAGAATCCATAGTTCACATTTAAATATCAGCTATTCCTTGACTATATTCAATATTCTTTAAATACTGGAAACCTTTTAAAAACATTTATATAGCTCCTAACCAGAGAAGATGTTTTACAGGAAGCTAGTGGAGAACTTGCAATTGTTTCCAAAACTCAGCTATGGTACAAGATGGGAACTAGAAACTTCATTAATGAAGTTTTCAAGTTATGCTCCAGCTTCATTTGATATCAATCACCAGAAATATTCCATCCTACATCAATTGAGGTTATTCTCACACCTCAAACTGAGATATAAAGCAGCAGCACTGACTATTCAATAATCTTCAGTGGCCATGTAATGTCTACCCCTTATTATGTAGCCACAACAACAGGGGAACAAATGACAATTACTACATCAGCACTAGGATACCAAGGATATCTCCATCATCATCAAAACAAGACTTCATGCATCTAAAGTTGACGTTTTCATTTCTACACAATATTGTTAAAGCTTTCTCCTAACTCTTATGCTGAATTGTTGCATGTTATAAAAGTCTACATTAAATCATTTTTTAAAATTTTTGATTTTTTAAAGTTTGAAAATCAATTTTAGGAAAATAATTAAGTGCGCAAAGAAGAAATTCAGACAGTTTCTGTTTAACTGATCCAGTATATATTTTAAAAAAATTAGGTTAAGTAAAATATTTACAAAATTTTGTGGGTAGACTCTCCAGTGCTAAAAGATATTTGCACCACTGATCTGCAATATGTTAAAATCATCTCCTCGAATAGTAAACTCAGGAGACTGAATGCCTGTATGGAAGCAAAATGGGGCTACACAAAACTAGGGGTTCCATAGCTACATAGAAGTATATGACTTTATAATTTCAAAAGAACTTTAAAAAACCCCCAGTGGCATAAGCTCTCATAACCTATGAAATACTGAGGGCATAGAGAAAATACTAGAGTAATTAATCTCCTTGTCTAGTGGGATCATTTTCTATCATTGGTATTCACTTTGCACCCAGTGTCTTCCTGTCTTTGCTGCTACCTTTTGCTGTTTTGTTGGGTAGGGGGAGGAGAAAGGGATATGATGCTGCCCAGGAACAGCTACACTAAAACCCTGGAATCCTTCATTGTTTTCTATGGCCAGTTCTGCCCCAGGAAAATTAAAATAGGGGTGGTGATGGTAGTAAAGGAACCAGAGGCAAGGCAGGCTATGTGAGCCTATCAATGAAGCCAAAGGCTGAGGGAAATTGAGCCAAGCAATATCAAAGGTGATGTGGGGGAGAGGAAGGGAGATGTGGCCTGCTTGAGCCTCTAGTTCATAGAGGTGAGCATTAGAGTAGGGGAAAGATGTGTGCCGTATGGTTAAAAATGAAGAACTCAGGTGCTTGAACACTTTAGCACTATGTGGCATAGCGAGGAAGGTTTCATGAGGGAGGAGAGAAAAAAAGAGGTCCTCTATAAGCCCAAAGAGCACAAGGCTCCTGCCCCAGTCTAGCTAGAGCCTTGAGTGGGAATTTCCTTGTTTAACGTTGGGGATACACTGCAACATTTTGTTACAGATCCCTGTAAGACCTAAATATTGAATTTAGTATTGCAACATCAAACCACATAAAAAACAAAGGTAGCCATGCTAGTCCATGAGAAGGAACTCCAAAATCCAGTTTGGAAATATTTTTATTACGACCAATCAAAATTCCAAAAAATTGTGCAAGCTTTCAAGTTCTCTAGCATTCTTCATCAGGCTAGATGGTACAAAAAGCAGGGGATGGGGGAAGAAACAAAGTCCAAAAATTTGGCCAGGTGTTATTGCCACGAGGCCTGGAGTTTAGATAGATACAACGGCCTCTTCAAGGATTTTTTAAATCACACTGCATGTGTTAATTCAATTACCTAGTGCCAGGATGTTTGTTTCATCACTCAGTGTTTACAATTCTCTTCCCCCGCCGCCACACACAACATATAAACTTGAAACCCTCCATAATACTCCATGCTTCTGATAAAGTGGGTTACAGTCCATGAAAACCTAGGTGATAAGAAATGTGTTTGTCTTTAAGGTGCCACAAGACTCTCTTTTGCTTTAATAGACTAATGTGGCTGCCCTCTGGAGACTATGTTACCAAGGATTCCACATTAAGATCACCATGAAAGAGTCAATGAATAGCATTAATATCATCTGACCACATGTAGTCTGGAGGTTTGTCCCTAAAATAACAGAATCCTAATTAAAGTATTAGACAGCCATTCAACCAAATTACATCCACCCACATGCCTCATCAACAGAAAGGTTGTCTTAGGCCTCTGTGGCAACTTTGAATAGGCTTAACATACTTGAGCTTGACTGATGGCAATGACAGCATGTGCATGGGAGCAGGTCACAGGCATTATTTTTTTCTCTCTCTATCATCATCATCATCTGCCAACCACCTTTTCATACCTATTAAAGGGCCTAGGGACAACCAACTATCATCCTCAATACTGTTCCAAACCAACACAAAACAGCTTACCATGAGAACATCTTGATGGTGGCCAACTGTGACTTCTTACTAAGGATTATGAATATTTATATTGTACATTTAACACTAATCTAGTCTACACTTTTACACTAGCTGTATATCAGTTATCATGCACAAGTTCATATTTAGTTTGTGTGTGTGATTAAAAACAAGTGAATTTCATTTTAACATAACTGTACTTTAAAGATATCATAAAACAGAAAACATCTTTCCAAAAATGAGAAAAATCCTTAATCTGTAGCAAGACTATGTTTGTAACTACCTGCCTTTGCAACAGCAGTATCTGCAGCCCTTCCCCTTTATTTAATTGGACCCTATTCAAAATTTAACATAGCTGACCAACAAGTACAAGTTTCAAGAGCAAGGTGAGTGTTGTATAATTTCTAGTGGAATGCAATGGCTCTATTTGGATATGATAAACCATAGTTTATCATAATGGGAATAAGCCTAGCCAAACCTTAAGCTCACACATTCCCCATCTCCCTTTGTAACTGCAATGAGACTGGAAGCTTCCATCTGAATGCTAAACTCCAGTTAATCTTAACTCCAGTTTTTTTAAACAAGGCAACTTCGTAACACATGGTTTGAAGTTGGTTTGCTTCAAACAAATCATGGCTAAGAGAAGATTAACCACAGCCTGTCAGGTGTGGACAAAACAAACTGCAGTTAATCACCAACTACTCTCCTTGTGGCCACACTAAAATAGAAAGGAAGGCATGTGAGCAAGCCCTAGGCTTGTTCCATATACCATTGTTTACTGCGACATCCAAATTCAGCCAATGTGATCTACCTAGAGGTAACATCTTGTTAAGGTCAAAAATCAAGAGGTCTCACATCAATGCAATAACTTCAGGTGATAACTATACTTTTTTGCTATGACAGACAGGGCTCATGACATGAGCTGGCTGCAATGGGAATGCTATTACTCTGCACAAGCTAGTTAATTGTGATCATTTATGAGGCTAAAATCATAGGTCCTCAACAGCATATCTAGCAGCCACCACTCTTTGTATCTAAGATCTTCAACTATAATGCATGTGCTTGCTGCCTATGCTATACAAGCCTTCAGGACACTAACATAGAACTCCCTCTGCTAATTTCATGACATGTAAAAGCAACACACTTGAAGACAATGGAGGGTACAAAGATATCTTATTAAGCGAGGAAATTCAAGTTACCAAACCATGTACATCACCTGTCATCAGGTAACGAGTTCCAGATAGTTCTTTAAACATATCAAAGTTGCATTAGAGTGCAGTGATATGAGCAAGCAATCTACTCCCTACTATAATATAGCCTTGAGGAATCTACCATTACTGTAAGCAAGCTTTCAAATATTTTTAGCTATAAAACTTAATATAAAACACAGCTGATTTTGTTCAGAAGATGGTAGTAGTCTTCTGCATCGAAATGCGTTTTCTATTTAACTACATGCTTTATTAGCATAAAAGTTGAACGGCTAGAGTTTGAACTTATCTCTTAACAGCCTTACAGTTTTTCCTGCACAGCAATACTTAATTCTGAGGGCTTTTCCTGCTGAGATAGTTATCAAGGAGTGTTTATAACTGTAAGCATGAACCCTTAGTTTAAGCACACTTTTAAAATTTATATATACTTTTTACACTAAATTGTAGCTCATTACAATTAGACTGTGATACTGTGGGCAAGAAATTGTCTTTAAAAAAATACTGTATAGCATCTAGTAATGTTAGGCACTTTCATTCATAAAGTGACAAAACTGCCATGTAAAGAATGTAAGAGCCTAGTCAGGTTTGTCAAACAACACTCATTGACCTTGGGTGACCAAAAATCACCTCCAAGCAGCCAGGCTGGGAAGCTTTTCTAAACTGCAGGACAGTTTGTCATTTAAGTGTCACAGAACAGCCAAACATTGACTCTACAACATGTCTTCCTCAGGGGAAGGGCATGGGAGAAGGAAGTTAGTGATCAGTAATGCAAGCTATCAGTCAATTGTTCTCACTTAGTATTAAGCAGTTCCTTCAGAGATCAAGCTCTCCAAGAGAAACAGTACATGCTTGTTTTAAAAGCAGGATGCATTGGTTAATTAGGCACTGAGTCTGCAGCTATTTAAATAACGGTTTAAGCAAAATATCTGAATTCAGTGAAGAGCTGAAGTTTCATAGTCTATTAATCTACCCTCTAGCTCAGCATTCCCCAACCTGGTACCCTCCAGATGTTTTGGACAGCAGCTCCCAGCATCCCTGACCATTGGCCATGCTGGCTTGGGCTGATGGGAGTTGGTCCAAAACATCTAGAGGGCTGGAGGGCCCCAGGTTTGGAAAGGCTGCTCTAGTTATCTAGTTTATACTTTAATTCCCATACATTTCTGAAGGGAGCAGATGGGAAGGGGAAACCCCTTTAAGAACTAGCAGCCCAGAACACTTATTTCATATTGGCGTGCTAGCATAAAGAAATCGGATGCATTCCTAAGCATCTTGCAGTTTTATCCTTTCTTGAAGTGAGATCAGCTGCATCTCCAAGCTGACTAGAGCAGAGCAAGAAACACTAATAAAGTTCACAAAAGTATAGGATGTAAGCACATATACTTACTATCTCAGACCGTCCATCCCGGCATGCATTTTGAAACCTGGCCTGCCTTTCTTCATGCGGTCTGTCCCTGAAGCCAGTGTATTTAATCTGCAAAGAACAGAAGTCAAATCAAAAACTGAATCCTGCTTGTCTTGCAATACTAGGGAAGAGATAAGGACAAGCCTGCAGAGATCATGCACTGAAGCACAAACCAAGTAGCCTACTTCCTGCGTGTATGAGCAGACAGTCCTCCCAAATAGATGCAACAAAGTATAAGCATGGAACTACCTCCCAAAGCTTTTAATTAAAGAAAAGTATTTCTTTATACGATTCAACATTATTTTGAAAGCCACATTATGATTCGTAGCTTCTTACTTGATTATCGTGGCATACAGGTATTCAAGCAAACTGTTCACAGCTATTGAAATAAGACAGGCAAGGAAATCTTAGTAGGGGTGGGGGAGAAGGAGAGGCATTAATATTGTCTGTGCAGGAGCAGAATTACCTGAAGGGAGGTTTCTTTTCTATAACTGCAGTACTTCATAGAGGCAATGCGCTTATGAAAAACAGAAGTTCAACATCTCCACAGGAAGGACAGAAGACAAAGATAATAGCTGATTCCCCATACCATGAACGTGCGAAGAACACCCATGGTGGAGGAGAGGCATTAAATGCTCTCCAATTAATCAGTTTTTATCTGAAAAAAAATGGCAATCATGCACTCTAAAGTAGTTTGGCCAGATGGCAGTAGGTGATGGAGATCAGAGATCCGGTAATTTCTGTGTGTACACTGCTATGTATAAGAAACTGATGCAAACGCACAAGCATTTAAGGAATACGTTTCTATGATGTACAGCTATAGGCACACACGGAGTATAAGGCAAAATCGAATGCACCATTCAACATAGAATCTACCATTCCATTTTGGGACACTGAGGAAGGAACAGAGGAAGATTGAATTCAGCAGCAGAAATTAGACTGTTGTGTATATACTGCTCCAGCCTAAAAATAGGAAGCTGAACTTTTGTTTTAATGGTATTAGTAGCATGTGAGGCAATAAATGCCATGGATGAGCTGGACACTGTGAGCACACAATGAAAAAGGGGAAATAAGAGCTGCCACGTGTGCTCCAAATTCAGGAAGCCCCAGGGGAAAACATGTGCCCATATAAAGGGGGGACATACAAGATCACACCTTGAAAAGTACTGCAGAAGTGTTAATAAAGACCCTCCCTCAACACACACAGCTTTGTCATTACAAATGTTAAAATCACACCACTCTCAAGTGGAACAGTGTCTAATTAGCTCTGGGCACAAAGCTGTCTTGTATATCTGGTATATGGGAACAAAAGGTCTGGTTGCACAATGTTGTTGCTAACCGATGCATATTACAGCAATCATATGCAAGGTTATTTACCTGTAGTTGGGACTAACCAATCTGGAATAAGTACTGCTTGCCTAGCTCTACACACACATACACACTCACGAACACAATATTTAGAATTCCATCTGCTACTTAAAAGTAAGCATCTAAAATAAAGGAAAGAAAAGTACTCTTTAACCATCATATTTATGTGAAAAGATGGTTAGAGGCATCATTAATGCACACAATCTTGCGTAAACCTATGTCAGAAACACAAAACTCTCAGTCACCCCTTTTTATTACCCTAAACCCACCCCACCCAATCCCTTCCTTGGACGAGCATAAAGGGATAGAAGAGACACAGCATCCTATGGTGAATACTCAAGACACAATCACAACATGGCTTAATGCCTACACCCCAGTGGCCTCAAACTCAAAATCAGGACAAAGGTGAGGGTGGATTTCCCCTCACTTATTAATGCATGGTTTGGGCTACAAATATTCAGTATCACTTACTGTCTGACTGTAACATAGTTGCTTCTTACCCTGGTCGTTGTCATGGTCAGAACTAAGCTGTCTAAAGGGCAGACTTCCCAGCTCTTTTCAACATGTGCTTATGGGTGGATAGTAACCCATATTAGCAAGGGAATACAGGATAAGAGGGTCATTATGCCCAATCCCAATTAATCATTTTCAGAATACAAGCAAGGTACAGGTGATAGTATAGTTTAACTTTTTTTTAAAGAGAAGTAACTTTCTCTTTCTGTTATGGGGCACTGAAGATAAGAAGGGACAGCCTGGGATGCCCCACTGAAGTAGCGTGCATAGAGGAGGAGCAAGGAAGGACTTGTATTACTTGAACTCAATAAGACCTTTCAGCATTTCTACTCCGAAGTCAGTCTACTCCTGAATTCAATACGACTTACTTCTGAGTATGAAGACTTCGGATCCTGCCCCATCCATGCAACCTGAGGCTCTATAGCTGGACAGTGTGGCACAGGACTGCAACAACAGGGCAGCCCGATCCTACATCTCCATACTCAAAAGTAAGTGCTATAAACTGCAGGACGGGGCTTACTTTCGAGTGAAGACACCCACGGCTCAACCCTATACGTGTCCCAAGAAATAAGTTCCAACTCAGTTCCATGGGGCTTACTCCCAGGTAAAGGGGCATAAGGTCGAGTGGCTGAAGCCCTATACGTACCTTACACCCGGTTTGAAATCCTATACACCCAGGCGTGTACAGGATGGCGGCGATCCGCACGCCCGTTTCCCGAGTTTAATGGGGCTTTTTTCTTCCCGGCGATGCAGCCTGTTGGCTCGGAACTAAGCCCGTCGCCCCGACCCAGCTGGGCAGGGCTCGGCTTCGACACCCGGCCAGCGCTGCACTTCCTTCGGGATCGGGGCTGCGGCGCTGCCGCACCTGACTCGCGGGGAAGCCCTAGCCGGCGGCGCGCGAGTGGGGGCTTACTTCCGAGTAAACACGCACGCCGAAAACGCGGCGGGGCCGCCGGGGGAGCGGCGCTCGCCTGCCCCGCCACCCCACCCCACCCCACCCCCCCCGCCTCGCGAACGACACAGCAGAATCGCGGCGCGAAGCTTCCGCCCTCCCCCGCCGCCCGGGGAAACGGCCGCTCGGCCGGCCGGCCGGCCCCGCCGGCGCCCGCCCGTCTCCGCCCCTCCGGCGCCTTCCCCTCGCCCGCCAGCCGCCCCGAGGCGGTCTCGGCCCGCCCGCGCCGCCCCGCTTCCGCCCGCCGCGCCCCTCGCGCCCCTCACCTCGCACTCGCGGCTCAGCTTCCTGAAGAACTCCTCGTTCTCGAACTTGCTGCGCTGGTCGGGCACCACCCGCGGCATGGCGCGGCGGCGGCCCGCGAGCCCGGCGGCCCCGAGAAGCGAAAGCGACCCGCCGCCGCCGCCGCCGCCCGACCCGCTCGCTCGCCGACCGGCCGGCCGGCCGACCGACTTCCCTCAGCCGGGCTCCGCCTCCGTCGACTTCGTTTACCTCAGGCGAAGCCGGCTTTTGTCGCCGTCGCTGAGGAGGCGGCGGCGCCTAAGCCGAGCCTCGCGGGTTATGGATATACATGGAGATCCCCCCCTCACGCCGCCGCCGCCGCCGCCGCCGCCGCCGCTCCTCCTCTTCTCCCTCACGCCCGGAGAAAAAGCGCGCCGGGGCGAGCGGCAAACGGCCGGGGCCAGCGCCGCTGAGGCGTCTCTCCAGCCGCTGAGGGAAGAAGAAGAAGAAGACGGCGAGGGAGGGAGGGGGGAGGAGAGCGCGAGACGCCCGGCCTCCTCCTCCCCCTCCCCCTCCCGCTTCCTCCTCTCAGCGCGCGCCGGCTTCCCCCTCCCCTCGCCCGTAAAAAAAAAAAAAAGTGCTCCGGCCAAACAGCCGCACCATTCACAACTCCCCGGGCAGGGGCTGCCTGCCTGCCTGCCTGCCGCTGACGGGCCGGCTTGGCGCGCATGCGCCGCGGCCCCAGCGGAGGGAGGGGAGCGGGAACGGCGAGGGCGCGGGCATCTCGCCCGCCACCCGCGCAGCCTTTCCCCGGGGTTCGGGCTCGCCGCTTCCCCGGGGGCCACGCGTCTTAGCGGCAGACCGGCCCTAGGGGCTTAACCCACCCCCCCCTCCAAAAGACGCACACAACAACTTGGCAGTCAACCCCGGGGTAATGGGTGGGTGGGGAGGGGTTGCTTTTTTGCAGGCAGGCAGGCAGGCATATTTATTTATTTATTTATTTATGTATTGCGTTTCTACTTCGGGGTGGGTTAGGGTATTTCCAAATGACGTTTTAATGCACAGTTTTATTGTTCTAAATGGTACCGTTGTACATCGCCCAGAGCGGCTCGGGGGACCGGCCAGACGGGCGATTAAGAAAGTTAGTTAGTTGATTAATTAAATAAATAAGCAATTAGATAAGTAAATAAAATCATCACGCGCAAGGAGAGGCGCGCGCGCGGGTTGCGGGCGGCCTGGGCAGCGCGATCCGGCGCGCGTTTACGGGGAAGGCGGCCCCGCAGGGGTCGGTGGGTCCTTCTTACTCGCGAGGAGGCGCGCGCGCGCGCGCGCGGTTGCGCGCGGCCTGGGCAGCGCGATCCGGCGCACGTTTGGCCAGAAGGCGGCCCCGCGGGGCTCAACGGGTGCTTCTCACTCGCAAGGAAGTGCGCGCGAGGGTCGGATGCAGCCTTCGCAGCGCGATGTGGGGCGTGTTTACTGGGAAGGGAGAGAGACCCGCTTGCTCGAGGCATTGCAAGTAAGGGCGCACGCACGCGGAGGCAGCGGCCGCCCTTCGGCGCGACCCGATGTGTGCTGCCTCGCGAGTAGGCCCCGCTGGCCGCGACGGGCTTTTTAACTCGCAAGTAACTATTGCGATGTTTGCAGACAGGAAGCGTGAGCTCCAGCTGCCCCTGCGTTTGCGCCCGGCGCGGTACAGGCCACCGGGGAGATCCTGGAATATACGGACTTTTTAGCCTCCTTGGGGGGAAAAGACCCCGACCCGATTGCCCCGCCTGAGCCCGCTGAAATCGATAGGTTTGTGGGCACGGCCCAAGTCTGTGTAGGATCGGGGCTGTGTGGCCACCGCAATCCGTGCACATACTGCCGAGGAAGCCCCATTCAGCCCCGCGGCATTTCTGCGCGAGCGCCCGTGGGATCGGGTTCTTAACGTGGCTTTGGGGGCCGGTGAACCGAAGGGGGCTGACTTGAGAGTAACCGTGCGTGGGATCGGGCTGCTCAGCTTCTACGCACGTTGTCTTGCTGGCAAAAGCAGCCCGGGTCGAATACACGGGGTTGCTTCCGAGTGAACGCGGCTGGGGTCGGGCTTGCAGGCGGCGGGAGGTCTCGCGCTGTTGCTGGTGCAGCTAAAGGGGGGGGGGGGCGGAAGAAAGAGGGTGGAGTTCACTCATTTCAACCCCCGACCCCCCTTTGCACCAGCGTGCACATCACGCTCTCGCACACAGTGGTCTCCTCGGTTTCCGGCTTCCTGCTTGCAAGCGGGCAGTCCGCAGCAGCAAGAGCATCAGCCCCTTTTAAGCCCTCGTGGCTACTGGGCAGGCCGCCTGGGCTGAGCGTGCATCCGTCCTCGTTGGGCTGCAGGGGCGGGTTGTTCGCTGCTAAATAGCAAACCAAAGGTGGTCCATCTGTGGGCAGCTGTGTTGGCCCCTTAGGGTAGGGATGTGTGGCAGCAGCATCTCTGGCAGATGCACCAGTTATGGGGAGAAAGAGACCTGATTTCCCCCCCTTCCTGGAATGCCCAGGGCTGCAGGGGAGAGAGAGAACCTCTGCTAGAGTGGTCTGTTTTGAAGTGCAGGTGCTCATCAGGAGAGCCAGGTGGCTAGAGTGTTGACCTGGGATTCTGGAGACCCCAGTTCCAGTCCCCACTCTGTCATGAAGCTCCCTAGGTGACTTTTGGCCAGTCACTGAGGGTTATTGTGAGGATAAAATGGAGAGCAGGACGATCATCTAAGCTGGCTTCCTTGCAAGAGGGAAAAGGGTGGGATATAAATGTAATACATTAAATAAAAATAAATATCTTTATTAGGACCAACCAAAATGTTGCCAAGTTGCGAGTTAATCCATCAAATTCAGGTTCCACCCATTGCCGACTGGAGGCTCACCGGAGCAGCACTAAGGTGGAAAATGGCTATCCCATCTTTGTCCCCAGATGACAGGGAGAAATGCTGCTTCTGAATAAAAAGGTTCTACTTTTCACTGGCTTGGATATCAAACATATCTGCCTTGAGGATGAATTGTGTTTTCCCAGCAATGCAGTCTCGTGGTTGAGTAGCTGGTGGGGTTAAAATGATTTCGTCATAGCTCAGCTCTGATGTGGAAAATCAAATCGAAATATTTTAATGGGCTTATTCTGTCCTGGGATTTCATAGACAACAGCCTATTTCTTCAGATGAGGTGAACAGAAAAATTGGCCATTGTGTATGTTATGGCAAATAGCAAAGAAACCTGGTGAACGTTGACATTTATTGCCACTGGTAATTTTTTTAAATTTTAGAAGGCCTGTGGGAAATGTCAGGAAATTCTAAAGTGTTGACTCAAAAAATCTTAAATGTCATTAACTGAGCTCACTAAGTTGATGCTGGTGCCCTCCAGATGGGTTAGACTACAATGCCCACTATCCCCCACCCAGCATGGGGCTGATGGGAGTTGTAACCCAACTCATCTGGAGGGCCCCAGGTTGGGGAAGGCTCAGGATGGAAAAATAAAGCAAGAACTAAAGTTGGCAGGTTAGGAGGGCTAAACATGAATTTGAGAGCAGATAGACATTAACTAGAGTTAGACCTACATGAAATCTAGTGTAAGGTTGCACTCCTATATTTATGTGGGAGAAAGTCCTTTTGAATCCAGTGGGACTTCTCTGAGTAGACATGCATAAGGTTGCACTATTAATGTCCCTATTTACCAGAGACAGCTCCCATTCTCTGAAAACTGCTCCCAGTAAAACAGTGGTCCCTAGTCTGTTGGGTCTTTAGAATTAAATCTTGAACAGGGAACCAATGTATCTTGACTTCCAAACACCAGCACGCTGCTGCTTTTCTTCCATTGCCACATAACTGTCTGTGCTGAATGTGTCTTGAGTTCTATAATCAATATAATGCAATCCATTGTGAGATTATACACCCTACAAACAGGATCTACAACAGAATGTTGCAGTGTGGAATGCTCCTGTTCAGAGTTTTGCCAGCCAGAGAGCTAACCTCTTTCAGGATATTTTGTTCCATTTCCCTTCTCCAGTGGTGCTCTGCTCAGTCCTCATTGGGCCTGTTCTTGAGGGGTACCCTCAAGGTTCCCCCCGCCTGCACATTTTAACTGTTTCTGCAAACCTTGGAGCTCCTCCACGTCTGCGAATACCTCCCTTACGTACATGGATGATGCCATTTGGGTTACATAAGGATCTACACTCAGAGAATGAGTTCACTATTAATATGTAGGATATGATGTTAACAAAAAATGGGAGAGATGTCTGGTATGTGTACCCACCTATAAATCTCGCCCAGCATCCCTGTACTTATTGTTCACGCTCTCCATTTTGTTTTGGGGTAGACTGATACATGGTGAAGTGGTACCTAATCAATAGGCCTTTGAATTTTCACATGATGTTAGTCAGGGACAAATAGGGGGTGGGTCTCGATGACCCCCCCAGCCCTTCATGGGCTGAGTGGCATCAAAGGGGCCCCCTGAAATCAAAGGAGTATGCCCACACTCCATTATGTCATTTGGGCCCTGATGGTGTTTCGGGAGAATTATCCTTCCGGCGTGTCCACCAGGAACAAGCTTTGCTCCCCCAGTCCCCTCGTTATCTCAGTTCTGTGATAGGAGATACAAAAGGAATTCCTCTCCCCGCCTCCTCCCAACTCCCCTGGTATCCTCAAATCCAGGGGAGGGGTGGGGGTGGGCTGGGACCTACAGAAGAAGGCCAAGCCTCTGCAGGCCAGATGGACAGTCTCCCCAGGCTGGATTAGGCCAATGGGCCAAAGGTTGCACACCCATGATATAAGTGGTTGGCATTAAAATACACCTTCAGCTGTTTGTAGCATAAAGGTTACTACAGATGTACCAGATGGGCGATACAGAATTTTCAAGAACTTACTCTGGAAAGAGTCGTGATTGTCTCTATTACAAGCACATATAGGACAACAGGTTACAGACCCTCCTCTCCCAATAACAAGGCTAGGGGCAGGGCACAGAAGTCATGTCCGGGTCCAATCCCTTGCCAGCGATGGGTGGATCTGTCAGTTTCGCTTTCTCCCACATTCAGTGCTTTCCCTCCTGTTTATGAAGAAATTTGGGGATTTTGGCAAGTTATCAAAAAACGAACCAAACAAAATCCTCAACTGCACTGGCGAAATTGAGTAGGTACAGCTGTTTCCAATGCAGAGGGATGTTGCACGTGATGAGCCCACCAGAAAAAAAACAGAGAGGGAGGGGGGAGGGGGGGAGAAGGCAACCCTAATGCAACACCACGAACATGGTTAAATATACATGGATTCAAGCTCAGTCTTTTTAGAGCTTTGAACTCAAAAGTCCTTTGCCTAGGTGGATACATCTGCCAGTTCCACTTTCACCCACATTTGATGATTAAAAAAAAAAAACCCTTAAGAACTTAGGAGCCGTGCTGGATCAGACCAAAGGTCCATCTAGTCCAGCATTCTGTTCACACAGCAGCCAACCATCTGCCCACGGCAAACCCACAAGCAGGACACAACAGCACCCTCCTGCCCATGTTCCCAGCAATTGGTGTCCATAGGCATACTGCCTCTGATACTGGAGGTAGCATACAGCCATCAGGACTAGTAGCCATTGATCTTAAGTTCCTTCCATTCTGTTTGCAAATTTGGGCAAGTTCTTATAAAAAAATGGAGCAAACAAATTCACCCACCCTTATCCCTGGCATTTCCAGTTAAAAGGGCCAGATGGAAGGGAATAAGAAAGACTCTTCTCTACCACTGCCAGTCAAAACAGACAAGACCGGACTAGGCAGACAAGTAGATTAACCTCTTATAAGGCAGCATCCTAGGTTCTTACAAAATAATTGTTCCGTTTAGCCCAGCGTTCTCAACCACGTCCTCTTCCACTGCTCTGTTTTTATTTTATTTGATCATATTATGTTCTAAGCCCACTTTGCAGAAAAATATCAGTTTCCAAAGAGACGTGCATCAGTTTAAAAAACCCAAGGGACGGGCCCTGCCCTCAGGCTTGCAAACTAAAAAGACGAGACACCGAAGGGAAGGAGAGTGGAGTGGAGCTGAGGGAACAGGGACAGGAGGCTGCTCAGTCTGGGAATGCTAGAATGAAGGGGTGAGTGGTAAGCAGGCGTTTATATCCCTTTGGGGCCAGGCTGATCTTGTTGGTGGACTGGCTTGGATAGAGGTGCTGCCACTGACCCCCAGGGGCCTTGTCTCTCTGGCCGATGGAAAGGGGCAAAGTGTGCTTCCCGGTCTTCACAATCCCAGGCCAACCAGCCACTGGAGAAGGGGCTGTGCTATTCTTCCTGGGAGACGGGGGCACAACCTCCCAGCGGCTTGTATTACCCTCACTGATGGCAGAGCCCACTGATGGCGAAGGCTTCCCTTCTGCTCTGCCGCTCGAGGGCACCTACGGCCCTTCTATGCAAGCATAATGCAGGGACATTTGTAAGGAATGCTTTGCTTTAAAAACAAAGCCAACACCCTTAGTTGGACCAGACAAAAGTTTCCATGAGTTGGGAAGGATGGCTCAGTCTATAGTCTCCTATGGGGACATACCTCGCCACTCGTGTGCTGCCCTTCGACCTCTCAGTGTGAGAAACCAAATGGGAAGGATTTTCTTTCGTATGCATCTTGCACATTTGGAGCAAATTTGGAAAGCTACTTCAGCATCCCAGCCCACCTCACTCGTCCTCTCAGAAAAGACGAAAATAAATAAAGGATGCTTTCGGTCGGGAATGGACCACTCATAGCCCATAAGGTGACACTGGCCTGCGAGGTGATTTTGTTCAGCTTCCCACAAGTCTATCTACCGATCCACTGGAGGACCCCTGGAGAATGTTATTTTGATTTTGTTTTTCAATTGGATCCATTAAAAAAACACATTTCCTCCCCACTCATTAAAAAAAACAAACACATTTCAGGTGCAGGTTTAGTTGACACTAGCTTGTTGAGCCACTTCTAATGAATTCTGAACAGCTGGGTGTTATAACCTAAAGCAGGCATGGGGCACCTCTGGGCCAGGGGTGACATGGGCACCACCAGACCAGCCCATCTGGCCTGTGGAGCCTTGGATGAGGCCCCTCCTGAAGCCCCTCCTGCTGAAGAACAGTGGGGAGAGGAATCTCCACTGTTATCTCCAATCAGTGTAACCCCCCTCTCAGTTGCTAGGCCCTATAGCTCAGTCTGGTCTGCCCTCCTCTGTTCTAGTAGATGGATTTTGGTTTAAGACTCAGGTTGTCAGGTTGGCTGGAATGTTTTCTCACTTGTTCCTTTAGTTTTAAAGAGTCCAGATGCTTTCCCCAAAAGCTGTTATATCTGGCTGGGAGAAAACCAACCAGGGAGGGTGGTGGGGAGGAGGGGGTAGTGGGTAAGGATTAAGCATTCCTTCCTGCCTCTTGATTCCCCCAGCAAATCCTCCCTTCCTCCACATTGGTATTATCAGTAGAGATGATGGAGAAATCCATTTGAGGGGTGGAGTTTGATGCGTTTTCCTAGGTTTGTCCCCCGCCGAATTCGTTCTAGTTTCCTTTGTGGCGCCTGACTTGGTCCGCAGTGAGTTGGGCCAGTTTGCTGTTTTTCTGGGCATTTTGCGCATTTGTTCTTAGGTTCTGCAATTTACACAAATTTCTTCCAATTTGCGCAATTTATGGCCGAATTTACGCAGGTTTGGCTGTAATTTGCACAAATTGCTCAAACATCTGCAGAGATTGCAGAACCTGTGTGCAAAAAAAATGTTCTTGGAGTTTGGGGAAAAGCCCAGAGCTCAGCTCACAAATGCAAATTGAGTCATACACACCACAGAACTCGTTGACTCAAAAAGAACCAGATTTCCCAGTGACAGACATCCCTAATTATCAGGTAAACATGAGTTCAGGAGCCCTGGGTTTGCCTCGTAGTGTGTAGTTCTGGCTATAGGCTTTTGTCTTAAAATAGCAACTGAGGGCATTTGGCAAGCACAAATACATTTCTGCTCTGAAATTCAGTTGTACTCCAGGTCTGCACCTATTTAGAAGGAATAATTAGATATTTTAAACAGCAAATACAGACATGTCCAACCCTAATGGGATCACCATTATGTGCTAACAGCAGGCATTTTCAGGAGAGCTGCCAATCTCTCTCTCATCCTCGAGATCCAGCCAGGTCTTGATTGCCCTTAATCCATCATCACTCTGTGTGATCCCATCTAACTTACATAATCTACCAAATTCAGCATTGTCTCTGCTTAATAGTAGCAAGCCCTGATGCCAATGTCAAAACCGGGAGTTTATATTTGCCTGATTTGCTTTCCAGATTTCATCCAGAGGCACCATGGCCATGATTAAGAATCCAGTGTCCGTGTGGAACCTCAGAGCTAGCTATAGTATCTCTGTGCACGCATGGAGCGCTTTTCTATGCCGATACCCACAAGGTGAGAACCCCAGTTGGAACATGCTATTTATTCTGTATTTTTAGCTCACAGGCAATGTTTGGTTTGATAGTAGACACAGCCCTTCTTGTCTGTGTATCCTTTTAAGCATTTCAATCTCCTCAAAAAAGTTTTTGGGCACAATCCAGCAAAATAAATGGCAACCACATGCCATTGAGAACAATGGCACTTATGTTAGTCATGCTTAAGTCTCACTCCATTGCTTTGTGGCATCGGCCCCGTTCAAACTAGAATTGCTGGAGACTTTCATTTGGTATGCATTTTTAAGTGAAATGACCTAATTTGCACTACTATCCAGATTGTAACACAGTTATCCTCCGGATTTTGCTCTTCTACGAATTCTGTGATGGAGTTATCGACTCTAAAAATTGCATAGAAAAATGCATATGTTAGGGAAAGTTGCATACAAAAAAAAAGTTGCATATACATTTTTGTATGCAACTTTCCCCAACATACACTTTTTTTGCATATATTAGGGAAAGGTACATACAAAAATGCATATATTAGGAAAAGCTGGGTGCAAAATGTGCATCTTACGTATAGTAGAAAGTAAATAGGATGTTTTGGTCTGTTTTTTAAAAAATATATCTGCAGAATAAAACGGAAATCAGACAGAACATATTTTTGACTGAATACATGAAAAATGGGTATGGACCTGATATTGCCTGATTCGTACATACCTCGTTCACACACACTATTCAAGCCAACCATCCAGTCAGTGTGGTGGAGGAACAGTCAGAGGTTCCTCCTTCCTATCACACTCATGTAGAGATCCATTTCTGTAGTATGTGTCTGCTCTTCTACCACGTGTTCTACCTCTTCTTCGTGGAAGAATCTGATGGTTGGATAAGGGTCTAAGGGTGCAATCCTATGCACGTTTAGACAGAAAAAAAGTACTGCAACTCCCAGCATTCCCCAGCCAGCTTGCAGCATAGCTGGCTGGGGAATGCTGGAGGTTGTAGGCCTTTTTTCTGTCTGAACCTGCATAGGATTGTGCTCTTAGGGTGCAATCCTATGGATGTTTAGACAGAAAAAAGTCTGACAACACCTGGCATTCCCCAGAAAAAAGTCCGACAACCCCCAGCATTCCCCAGGAAAAAGTCTGACAACCCCCAGCATTCCCCAGAAAAAAGTCCGACAACCCCCAACATTCCCCAGGAAAAAGCCCGGCAACTCCCACCATGGCTGGAGATTGCTGGGAGTTGTCAGACTTTTTTCTCTCTAAACATGCATAGGATTGTGCCCTTAGACAACCAGATCGACAAAGTCATTGTAGGCACGAGCAGTGTAAGAAGCATCCTCTCCCTCTCTCTCTCCACTCCCAGTATTATGAGGTTTTTGCCTCTAAGAAAGAGAGCAGGAATTTTTTTTTTTAATGTTCTGACACAGTGTGGCTGCAGCACAGGGGGACCAGGAACTTCACTGCACAGCCTCTCCATTGACTTAGCAAGCAAGGATTGTCTTGTTTGCAGTGGATCGCGCATAAGCCACCCTGGAAACCTTTTCAGCCAAAGAGTGGAACAAGTGGCCAAAGACTGCTGTGTGAGGCAAAGGACAAGATGGTGCCTCTTCCATTCCATGTACAGAAGCTGCCCAGATCAGCAGTTGAATGTTACTTCAACAGTACTGCTGGTGGTAGGATTGTGTACGTGTGTGTGTGTGTGTGTGTACAGGGCAGGCTCCATGGCACACACACACCTCTGTCCATTGCAACCCTTCACCCACCCCCAGCAGGGCCGGCCCTACCATTAGGCAGAGTAAGTCTGACACCTCAGGTGGCAGATGCTGTGAGGCGACAGCAAGGTGTTGGAGTCTGCTGTGGGCTATGCAGCCTGCCCCGTGCTCCATAAGCTGAAATGCTGCTTTCGGGTGTGGCGGAGGATGCTGCCCCATTGCCAGTATCGAAGAATGATTCAACTTCCAGTTCAGTCAGCTCTTGTACATGAATGGAAAGAGGCGCCATCTTGTCCTTTCCCTCAGTCAGCCAAGTTCCTTGGGCCGGCCCTGATTTCCAGTATCTGCCGCCCGGGACAGCACACTGCCAAATGGTAGGACCGGCCCCTCGGGAGCAAAGTAAAAATGCTCTAAATAAATAACTTTTTAAAAATAAGGCATTTTACACTCCCCCCTGCTTTCTGAGGAGATTTTATCAAATGTAACTGTGTCACTGCTAGTAAGTAAAGACTTAGACATTCTTATATACTTGGGGCAACGTGTGGCTCTCCCACTGTTTTGGCCTACACCTTCCATCAGCCCTAGCTAGCATAGTCAAGGGTGAGGGATGGTGGGAGTTGTAGGCTCAAACATCAGGCGGGCTACAAGTTGCCCGACCTTGGTTTATGCCGAAAGGGTGTAAATTATCATGTAGCAAGTGCCACTAGGTGGCGCTGTTTAATGTCTTCGATGTCTAAATCTCCCAGCAAGTTCCCATTCTTTGTTGCGCACCTGGTCAGTTCAAATTACTAGTAAAGATCCAGAGAGAAACTCAGAGAAACCAGCACGGTGAGAATTCTTATTGAAAATTCTGTATTTTCTCATCATGGATTCCAGTCCCCCTCCTCCCCCCTAAAATTGGCAGTATTCACTGTAGCCTTGTAGCATGAATGGAAAGTGTATGTGGTCCTAGATTAGTTGCCCAGAAGCTGGTCCCCTGCCCCAGCACTTAGCTTCTATCCTTCACTGCTTCTTCTATGCTGTCACCTCCCGACACTCCTAATTTCTGTATCCCAAGGTTGTTGCAAGATAGTAAAGGCAGGTGAGGCTCCAACGTTTTTATGGGCTTATGGGTGAGAAGCTGTCAGTGGGCTCCTAACTGTGGCAATTCCACATGTACAATATGTAAATAGTAAAGGCTTGTATAAATGTATGGTGGCTGGTATGTATCTGGAATGAGTGAGAGGTGAGTGCGAGGCGGGGTTTGGCAGAGCGTGGGCAAGAAGAACAGTTTGGCAAGAGTGGCTGAGCGAGAATGGGATGCAGTGTGATTGGATGAGAGCTTGTGCATAAAAGGGGGAGAGATTGCTTCTGGAGAGTCAGGTAAGTCTGGGAGTAAGATAGATTGGGAACAGCCAGATAAGTCTGGGATTAGATTGGGAGATAAAAGAGAGAGCATCTAGTGAGATAGTCTGTGGGTTAGAGAGTGTGTCAGGTAGTGTGAGAGCGGTTGTGAAGGGTTCTGAATATAAAACTAAAAGCAAGAGTTATATTGTGCAGTTTATAGTGTTGCCTTATTTTCATCATCATTCTTGATATCCTTTCCTCATCCCAAGCCCGTTCCTGTTTCCAATCCCGTTGTGCCAAATAAACCTTTGTTTTCAAAATTAAAAGACAGTTTCCTTTTTTGTTGTTAGGGAGGGTTTTGTGGAATCACCCTCCATGTGCCGGCTGCTTGGTCTATGCTACCAAAAAGGGAGAAAACCGCTCAAAAAAGGGGGGTTATTGGTGGTAGCAATGGAGAGAGTGGGGAAGCATCACAGTACACCAACTGAGGGTAGTGGGTGAGAGCCTAAAGGTGGCAGTGTGAGGGGAGACACTGACCAAAGCTCCTGACCTGGTTTCTAGGAAAGGCAGACCTGGTGGCAAGGAGTTCTGTAGTTATCCAGGGGTGTGTGGAAAAGGGGGATTTTGGGGAGAACCTCGCCAGTGCAGGAGCATAGGTACTGGTTGGAAGAAGGGAGAGAGACCCCCCCCCCTCGGATAAAGGGAACCCGACAAGTGGTGACTAGAAGTAGATCATGAGGTGGTCAAAAAGGCCTCAGGATCTTATGCTAACCATGAAAAAAGAAGGGAAAACCCTTCAAAACGTACAAACTGCTTTCTCTTGCATGATATAGCCACAGCCAGCTTCAGAATATCTGAGATTAAGGAAAGGGACATCCTGGACAAAGTGTCTTCCTTCTAAGCCAGGAATGCAGAACCCCTGGCTTGTGGGGGGTTCCGCAATGTGGCCCAGAAAGCTTTCCTAGTTCACCATGACCCCTTCCTGATGTCACCGGGTCACCACGCCCACTTGTCATTGATCACTGTTGGATTGTTCATCCAATCACCAATTGGTCCCTTGCTCCTTTGTGCTCCTTTTCTGTCTTCTTTTTTTAAAAAACTATTTTTTAGTGACCTGGAACACAATCTGACTTTCTGCAAAGAGTTTGTTGCAGACATTCTGTCATGTCTGGATGTTTCCAGAGATGTTTGGGAAGAGCTAGAAGATGTGGGGATTGTGGGGGGATGGGAGGAAAGCAAGCGTGTTCCTCCAGCCCCGGTGTGAACTACTGCCATTTCCTTACTGTATATTTAGTAAAACCTATTTAGTATATTTAGTAATACCTAAATGTAAGTATAGGCAAAATCAAAACATTACCATTTGGGTGTTTTTTTAAAATTAAAATTCAGTAGGCTCTGACCCCTTGGGCTCTGCTCACTTTTATTGTAGAATCATAGAATCATAGACTAGTAGGGTTGGAAGGGGCCTATAAGACCATCGAGTCCAACCCCCTGCTCAACGCAGGTATCCAAGTCAAAGCATCCCTGGCAGATGGCTGTCCAGCCTCGTCTTGAATGCCTCCAGTGTGGGAGAGCCCACCACCTCCCTAGGTCATGGGTTCCATTGTCATATTGCTCTAACAGTCAGGAGGTTTTTCCTGATGTTCAGCCGGAATCTGGCTTCCTGTCACTTGAGCCCATGATTCCATGTCCTGCACTCTGGGATGATCGAGAAGAGATGCTGGCCTTCCTCTCTTTATTTTAGGCCCCACCCACCTCTGGAATGTGGCCCCTGAGACCCTTCCAAGATTGGAATTCGGCCTCAGGTCAAAAATGCTTCTGCATCCCTAATCTAGGTAGGGCCTTCTTGTTTCATGTTTTTGTACACCTGAAGATCACACCAAAGATTACTGCTGCTAATGTGAATGGGAGATCACAGTGTACATGCATGCACTTTCAGGAAACATGGTGGCTGGGATCTCTCTCTCCCCCCCCCTCTACTCACTGTCCACTGCTCAACACCGAGTGCCAAATTTCCCAGGACGGCTTGTGTGTTCAAAGCAAAGAGGGAAATACTGCAGGATTGACAACTTCAGCAAAGAACCACAGTGCACACAGAAGTGAACTTTTACACCTGTAAATTGCATAGTAATTGCTGTGCAGCAGCAGTGGGGTACACGGAAGGAGCCTCCTCGAAGATGGTTGTACAATCAGGCGTACCCTGGTAACAGTGCATTGCGCCGGCTAATCCTTCTACCACCTGATTGAACCACAGCTCGGCGGTGTGGCGGTGGCTACATTTTGGCGGAGCGGAGTTTGGTCTGGACGCGACACGATGACGACGCTGTGCAGCAATTTATGTGAAATATCAGTTACCCCTGGAATTAAAAGGTGTCTATGAACAAACCCATGGATCCTCAACGTGTCATCATTTGTCCTTCCTTTTTCACACAAGATCCGCCTTTGAGAAGAGTAACTGCAAGTATTTGCCAGATACACAGGGCTGCCATCAAGGCATGGCTGGGCATCTGCCAAGGGTGCACAGAACTGTAGGGGCGCACCAACAACAGCCTGCTGGAGTTGCCCCTCCCCTTCACCACTGCAACCTGCTTGCTCACCTGCCTCTCACTGTGGCCTAGACAAGGGTGGTGGAGAGAAGGAGCAGCAGGAGATGCCACTGCCTACTTGCTTCCTGGGTCTCTGCCTGCCAAGCAAACAACTGGTATCAGTGATGAGAAAGAGGATGATGAGGCGCAATTGCAGCTGGTGACAATGGTGGTAAGAAGGTAGGCTTTTGTCCAAAAGCCCTCAGAAACCTGGAGCCAGCACTGCGTGTGTGTGTGTGTGTATGTGTGTGTGTGTATTTGTGAGATGCCATTGAATTTGCCACTGAAATTTAGTGGGGTGATGGCAAAAAATGGTGATTTTTGCTTTAACTGTGCTCCCGGAAGGCTCCTAGGGGCACAGTTCTGCTTCCAAACAAGATATACACTCCTCGTGTGCCTTATTTTGAAGCAAAGTTGCTGCTTCTTTTCCCCTTAGGACCATAGGTCAGAGGTCAAACACACAGCCCACATTCTCACAACACACTAAGCCAGGATTCTTCACAATCCTGGCTTATCGTGCACAAGTGAGTGTGCTGGTGCAAGCTGGCTGATCTCTCCCACTTGATTCCTCCTGCAAGCAGGAGCAGCTAAACAAACCAGGAACTTACCAGAGTAGAAGAGCTGTGGGGTGCCACAGGGTTCTAGTCTATCCCCCATGCTGTTCAACATCTATATGAAGCCGTTGGGAGAGGTCATTAGGAGTTTTGTGGTGGGGTGTCACTAGTATGCTGATGATGCTCAGCTCTATTTCTCCTTGTTGTCGGAGTCATCTGGGGCGGTGAAGGTGCTGGGCCAGTGCCTGGAGGCTGTAATGGGCAGGATGAGGGCCAATAAACTGCAGCTAAATCCTGACAAGACAGAAGCTGCGTGGATTGGTGGTTCCCGAGTCCAGAAATTGGGTAAGCGACCTGTCCTGGACAGGTTTGCACTCCTCCTGAAGGAGCAGGTGCGTAGCTTGGGAGTACTGCTAGATCCATCCCTGTCATTGGAGCCCCAGGTGGACTCCGTGGCCTGGAGTACTTGGGGTCAGCTTTGGCTGATCCGCTGCCTTTCCTGGACAGAGATAACCTAGCCACAGTAATACATACACTGGTAACTTCCTGATTAGACTACTGCAGTGCACTTTATGTGGAGCTGCCCTTGAAGATGACTTGGAAGTTGCAGCTAGTGCAAATGTAGCTGCTAGACTGCTGACTGGAACATCTCGTAAAAATCATATAACACCGGTTTTAAAGGAATTGCACTGGCTGCCAATATGCTTCCGGTCAGAATTCAGGGGTTTGGTGATTACATTTAAAGCCCTAAGTGGCTTGGGGCCTCAGTATTTGTGAGAGTGCCTCTCCCTATATATGCCTGCCGGAGAACTGAGATCTGCTGGAGGGGCCCTCCTCTGCATCCCACCAGTACGAGACATACACTATGGTGGGACGTGGGAGAGGGCCTTCTCTGCTGTGGCATCCCGGTTGTGGAATGCCCTCCCCTTGGAGGTCCTTTTGGCACAGACATTGGTCTCGTTTCAGAGCCAAGTAAAAATGTGGCTTTTTATCAAAGCTTTGAGGGCTAAATGCATTCCCTAGCACATTGTTTTAACTGTTTTATTGTTTTATATTTTAACTGGTATTAGCTTGTTTAATAGTTTAATATGTTTTAGGTGTTTAAATTATTTATTGTTTTATACTGTTTAACTTGATTTTATCTGTACACCGCCCTGAGATCTTAATGATATAGGGCAGGATAGAAATGTTTAAATAAGTAAGTAAGTAAGTAAGTAAATAAATAAATGTTATGTCTCAACTCAGAGTCTGGCTTGATGGATCTGGAAACAGACCCCAAACTCTGGTTTGAGACTCAGATGATGGTTAGGGGAGTGACAAGGTGGAGGTGAAGAGGGAAAGAGCACCGTAAATAACAGTGAAAAAAGGGGGAGACGAACTCCGGTGCTCACAAAAACAATATTTATTACGCTTGACATGTGTCGGAAGGTTTCCTTCCTTCGTCAGGAGCTATAAATTAAACCAAACATTTACATTAGAAACGCTGTGTTGCAAATAGCACCCTGTTCCTATATTTTAAAATTTCATACAACCTTTTCATATGAAAACGTTAAAATTCCACCATCTAAGGCCACTCAACAAAACAGCAATTACCATTTAGACAATACAGAAAACTCTCACACAATATCTTTTAACTCAAGAGATTACCTTAGCATTAACCCTCCCATGGCTACATGACTTTTTAACAAACACAAGAAAAGTTACATCAGCTTTTAGTCTCTTGAACAAACACTGACCTATTGGAAGCTGTTTTCTTACTCTGGAGTGAACGAGGGTCCTTGCTTCTGAGTGCTTGTACATGCTGTAGATCACATCTTCCGCTCTCACATCCGGTGTGGAGCCTGAAGCGTGCCTTATATTTCCTAAATGTTTTAAAGCTGAACATGACCTGATCGTGCCTGCTATCACGTACTACTCTCATTGCAACGTATAGGTAACATTTCGCATATAGCGTTTTTGATCATTGGTGTTACATGTTCTTGGTGTTACTCATCTGGTTTGAGACTCAGATGATGGTTAGGGGAGTGACAAACCAGGAGTCTGGGTTTGGACATAGCGGTAAGCTGTTTCACCTTGGCAAGTCCCTGGTTAAGTTTAGCCATTCCTGCTTGCAGAAGAACCCAAGGAGAAGCAATGGAGCAGTGTTCACCAGCACGGTTGCTCTTGAACGGTAAGCTAGGCTTCTGTAGAATTCTGGCTTAGTGCTTTCTGCAGACATCCCTGTGGATGTCTGCACAAAGAAGGCCCCAGGTTCTATCCCTGGTGTCTTATTTTAAAGAAGGATCTCCGTTTGTTAGGCTGGGAAAGTCCCATTGCCTTGCAAACCTTTCTACTAGCCAGAGGAGATCACAGTGGGCAGCTTCGTATGGATTTCATCCCTATTGTTTCATCCTATTTCATCCCTATACGGCTCGGGTCCAGGTTATCTGAAAGACCGTATTCTCCCTTATGAGCCTACTCGTGCCCTGAGATCTTCAGGTGAAGCCCTTCTCGCCATCCCGCCATCATCACAGGCACGCCTGATGGGAACGCGGGAGAGGGCCTTCTTGGTGGCTGCCCCAAGGCTCTGGAACTCCCTTCCCAGGGAGGTGAGAGTGGCACCCTCCTTGATATATTTTCGCAGGCATGCAAAAACTTTTGTTCCAGCAGGCCTTTGGGGATAACTAGTCTGGACCTGGGAAAATGCGACGTATGGATACCATTTTTGTTGTTCTGGTTGTCTTTTAATGTTTTAATATCTTTACAATTTTAATATTGATGATTTAATTATACTTTTAACTTTTTTACAGTTGTAGTTCTATTTCTATTTATAGGTCTTTGTTGTAGCAGTTTTAACATTGTAAGGCCGCCTTGAGTCCCAGTACTGGGAAAAAGGTGGGATATAAATATAAATATAATAATAATAATAATAATAATAATAATAATAATAATAGTCTGGCTTCACTGCAGACACTTCCATAAATTGTGTATGTCTGTGGGGTGGCCAATCCATCTTCCCAGGTGTAGTTTTCGATGACTCCATTCAAACTACCTGCTACAGGCATAGTCTTGCCTGATCTATGAACTGAGGATTACACATATCAATGGGAATAAAGGAAAATCAACAAGGTGTCTCTCTGTACTCCTAAACCACTGATGGGTGACATTTGAAGCGGGAGTCTAATCCCAGAGGCATGTGCACACTCGTAACTCACAGATCCAGTCAAATGCAACAGGTTATTTGCAAAGAGCAATTACATGCAGGGAGCGTGAAATTCATTCCGCCCATCTAAAGCCTGTACATTTGGGCTCAGTCGTTCGATCATACAAAGGGTGAATGGCTGAGATAACCACACCCTATGAGTATCTGCAAGGGCAGGCGGAACCTCCTCGCCTCTCTTGCCCGTTTTCTCACCTGTAAGTCATTCTGCCAGCCTTCCATTGCGGCTTGCTGCAGCACTGTTAGTGACTCGGGGTGGCTCAGGTAGGGATGTACGGATTGTATTAAATCCATTCCATCTGTGTTTCTTGGATTTTCAGGTGTCTCTTGTTCTGTCATCTGTTCATTGACAAAATTAGATTTTTTTTAGGGATGTACAAGAATTTTGTTCCAGTTGCGCAAATGCGCATTTGTGCAAATACACACTAGCGGTAATGTGCATGAGCTAGGGATGTATGAAAGTCACTTACCTTTTCACGGATGTGATTCGCGGTGGGGGGGGAGGCGCTCCGTCCCTCCCCCCGGAATCCTCGACGGGGGGGGAGGCGATCTGGTTTTCCCCCCCAGAATCCTGCCCGGCCGGCTCCACTCCACGGCAGCTCCGCGGAGCAGCTGGCCAGGGCCGTCCGCAGCCGGAGTTCCGGCCGTGGATGGGCTGCCGCGGACGCAAATGGCGGCCACTGTAGCGGCCGCCATTTGCGTCCAGCCAGGCTGCCGTGATAGGCTACGTAAGTATTTACATAGCCTATCACGGCAGGCCAAAAAAAAAAACAGCATACGCAAATGGCGGCGGCTACGGCAGCCGCCATTTGCATTCCCTATTTTTCGCCGTTTTATCCTACGTAAATATTTATGTAGGCTATTACAGCGGGGAAAAAAGGGAACGCAAATAGCGTAGTGGGCGCCACTTGTGTTCCTTTTTTTCTTGCCGTTTTAGCCTACATAAATATTTACGTAAGCTATTGTGGCGAAAAAAAGGAATGCAAATGGCGCCCACTACGCTATTTGTGTTCCCCTTTTTTTTCACCATAATAGCTTACGTAGATATTTACGTAGGCTAAAACAGCAAAAAAAAAGGGAACGCAAATGGCAGCCGCCGTAGCTGCCGCCATTTGCGTACGCTGTTGTTGTTTTTTGCTTGCTGTGATAGGCTACGTAAATACTTACGTAGCCTATCACGGCAAACAGCAGATGCAAATGGTGGCTGCAGCAGCTGGTCAAAAGACCAGCCGCTGCTGCCAGCGCTGGAGCCGCCGCCAGAGCTGCTGCCGCCGGAACATCCACCCCAGGTAAGCTTCGTCCCGGGGGGGAATCCGCGGGGGGTGGGAGGCCGTTCCGCCACAGTTTTCGGGGGGCCGAATGCCAGTGCATTTGGTCTCACTGAAATCCGTGGCGGAATTCTCTGCCATCCCTAGCATGAGCACAAGTGTGAATTTGTGCAAACACCCCCCCCCCCGAAAAAATGGTCTGTAAATCCACAGAATCCATGTGACTCTGAAAAAGCTGGTCCACTGTGGAATCCACAGGTCGGATTCATAGGAATCCGAACTCATTTGATTCCATTGTGAATTTCTGTAACATCCCTAGGCTCCGGTCAGTTTTCAGTATTAGCAGCTCTAGGGGCAGCAGGCGGATGAGTGGCACCCTCACTTCTGCAGCCCCAGAGGAACTGGCAGCTGCAGCAGAATTCTCTCTGGGCAGGAGGGATCCCTCCAGACCAGTGGAGGCTGGTGGTGCCTATTTCAGTGGGCAGTGAATCTGCTCTGGGTTTTAGTCTGGGTCCGCACTCTAAAAGAGCTATCCAAGGTACTGAACCCATTTTGGGGATAGGGTTCAGCACTTTGGATAGCTCCTTTAGAGTTCTGACTGAAACCCAGAGCGGATGTATTGCCCCGCTGGAATAGGAGCCACCAGCCTCCACTGCCAGATAGCCTGCTTTGGGTTGGGGTGAAGAGCACAATTCAGGTGGGCCAAATTGCCTCCCCTGGGCTCTCTACAGGCCGGATGATGTCAGTGGGCATGGCCACTGACATCATAGCTTCACGCATTTTGCTTTTCTTGGTGCTGGGAGAAAGGGACCTGGAGAAAGCATGGAGCAGCCTTTCACAGCCCTCCTAACGTTTTAGACTTCAACTCCCAGCAGCCCCATCCAGCATAGCCAATGGGCAGGAATGCTGGGAGCTGTAGTCCAAAACACAGGAACCTAAGAAGCCGCCTTATGCTGAGTCAGATCCTTGGTCCATCTGGCCCAGTATTGTTGACACTGCCTGGCAGCCTCTCTCCAGGGTTTCAGGCAGAATTCTTTCCTAGCCGTACCTGGAGAAGCCAGGGATCGAACCTAGGACCTCTCGCATGCAAAGCAGGGGCCCTACCACTGAGCTACAGCCCTTCCTCAACATCTGGAGGGAGCCAGGTTGGCGAAGCCTGGCTTGGACAGAAGGACTCAGACGGCACTGGGAGGAGTACAGGATGTATTTTATTTCTATTGAAATTATAGTTATTATTTCTAAGTGTGCATCTATACATAGAAATCAGCAGCTGCAACCTTTACATAAATTGGTGTCCTCTTTTTTGGCCACCCTGCCTATTCCTTTGGTCACCATTAGGAAATTGAAGGCGAAGCTTGGGGTTGCTCCCTCTTGAGAGTTCCCTGCACTTGGTCTTGTGGAAGCTGCCAGATCCAGGATCGCCTGGTTCTGATCCCCATCTAGTAAACCCCCCCTCCTTATTGGAGTTACAGTCAGAGGCCTGGGTCGGCTTGGTATATTCTGGAGCACAAATCAAGTCTGTGCACAAACCTAGTGAATCAACCGTTATGCTTTTTAATACCTGCAATTAAAGGTGGTCTCAGTGTCATTCATCGATGAAAGCTTGTTAGCCCTACTAACCCCCCCCCCAAACCTCTGAGATGGAACGAAGCCCAGAGAATGTCAGAACTGGCTATTCATTCCTGATGATGCAACATGGAATGAACGCTACCGGATGTTAACAGATGTTCCAAACAAGCAGCTTGACTCCCTCCGTTATTCATTCTTGGAACTGGCAAAAAAGGTAAATAAGAATCCATCTGCATGATTCCATGTCACTTATGTGTATGTTGGCAAAGGGAGTACAGTCGTTCTTTTTATTTCCAGCAAATCTTTTTTCTTCAATTTTAAAAAAATAATTGCACATTAAAAAAATACAGCTTTAAAATGCACACAAAAACACGAAGATGCAAAATTGTTTCACGTACCTATGATCCATGTTACATACTAGGGATGCTGGAGAAATTTGAGATGGACTAAAATGAGCTCGGATTTCTTAGAATCCGATAGGGATGTACGAAAGTTCCGCCACGGATCTCGGGGAGGCTGAATGCCAGCGCATTCAGCCCCCCGAAATCGGTGGCGGAACGGCCCACCCCCCCGCCACCCCCCCGGGACGGGACTTACCTGGGGCAGATCTTCCTGGTGGCGGTGGCTCCAGTGGTGGTGGTGCGGCGGCTGCGGCAGCCGGTCTTCCGACCGGCTGCCGCTGCCGCCATTTCCAGGTTTAAAAGCAAAACAAAACAAAAAAACGTGATAGGCTATGTAAAGATTTACGTAGCCTATCACGGCTAGATTTTAAAAAAACACCATGATAGGCTATGTAAATCTTTACGTAGCCTATCATGGCTGGCTTAAAAAAACAAACAACCCCCCCTGCGCGTACGCAAATGGCGGCGCCCATGGGCGCCGCCATTTGTGTTCCTTATTTTGGCACGTCTTAGTCTACGTAAACATTTACGTAGACTAAGAAAGTGAAAATAAGGGGAACGCAAATAGCGTAGACGTTCCCCTTATTTTCACCGTCTTAGTCTACGTAAATGTTTACGTAGACTAAGACGTGCCAAAATAAGGAACGCAAATGGTGGAGCCCATGGGTGCCGCCATTTGCGTACGCGCGTTTGTTTTTTTTTAAATCAGCCGTGATAGGCTACGTAAAGATTTACATAGCCTATCACAGCTGACTGCAGGGACGCAAATGGCGGCGGCTATGGCCGCCGCCATTTGCGTCCCTGCTAGCCAGCGGCCGGACGTCCGGCTGCTGGCGGAGCCAGCTGGCGGCTCCGCAGAATCGCTGCGGAGCACAGCCGGCCGGCCAGGATTCCGGGGGGGGAGGAACGGAGCGCCTCCCCCCCGGTGAGGATTCCGGGGGGAGGGACGGAACACCTCCCCCTGCACCATCAGCATAATCCCCGAAAGGTAAGTACCTTTCGTACATCCCTAGAATCCGTGCTGAGTCCGTGGACTTTGGGATGATTTCTTTACTTTCCCGAAATTTACCCATATATATTTGTAGGAAAATACGCAAGTTTCTGCTGAATGGAATGGGGGACAATACGCTAAATGTTACCTACTGAGGAAAATTATGTAAATACTTCAGTAAATACTTCCATAATTATTTGCAGATTTTTCTGCATGACGAAAAGAAATTATTCTGTGGGCGGACGACAGAACAAAAGGCACCTGACAATCTTCGAAACACAGACGGAGCAGTTTTCGCAGTCTGTACATCCCTATTACATTCACATTCCTGCAAAGTCAGAAAAGATTGGAATGCTTTAGAAATTGCAGGAATCGTGAAACAAGTGCTAGTTACGTGCAAATACGTAGAATTGATACAGGGCTGGCCCTTGCATGGAGATAGACCAGGCAACAACCCGGGGCGCCAACGTTCCAGGGATGCCTGCCTTAGCTATGTAAATGTCTTGGAGCAAGAGACACTGCGCTGTGGGAGAGACGCACAGCGTCTCCTCAGCAGCCTGGCATTTGGACGATACGCTTGGCATTCCAGAGCCCTTTCTGGTCTCCATCAGCTGCACAGGATATAGGCACAGATGTAAAGTGGAGGAAGTAAAGGTGCCATAGACATTAACACTGAAAACGATTAAACAGCAGGCCATTCGACAACATGCTGACGCAGGGATGGAGATAACACTTAGGAACAGAGGAGCGCAGGAAGCTGCCTTATACTGAGTCAGAGCCTTGGCCCATCTAGCCCAGTATTGTCGACACTGACTGGCAGCGGCTGTCCAGGGTTTCAGGCAGGATTCTTTCCTCGCCCTATCTGGCGAAGCCAGGGGTCGAGCTGGGACCTTCCACATGCCAAGCATGTGCTCTCTCACACTGAGCTATGGCCCTTCCTCCTCCACTTGAATTGCTTAGGGCAGTCCAGAATTGATGGTGATCGGTTCAAGCTCATTTTGTATTGCTTCTTAAGCCATTATCAGTAACAAAATAGAAATACAAGTGGGGAGGGGGGCAGATTTTGGCCTAATGTATTTTATTTTATTCACTTGTCTAGGGTATTTTTATTCCGCTCCTCAGCCCAAAAGTCTCCCAGAGTGGTTTACAAATAAAATAATCAGTAAAGGAAGACAGTCCCTGCCTGTAGACTTACAATCTAAAAAGGCACAGCACAAGGAAAAAAGAATAGGGAGGGAAGAGGAGGGAAAAAAGGTATTTCAGCAAGGGTGGTGGGATGTACCTGCTTCTTCCTCTCATCACCAAAGGGGGCAAGGCCAAAGGTGAAAAGGGGTGGGGCAAAATGCCAAACACCTCAGCATAGCAGACCGCCTTCCCTTATACGTACACAGGCGTCCTTTAAGATCACCAGGAGGCGCGCTGGTCATTCTGAAAGTAACGGAATGTTGCCATGCAATACCCTGACGGTGGGCCTTCTTGGTAGTGGCACCCACCCTTTGGAAAACACTCCCTAGTGCAGTTCAGGAGGCAGAAAATGTTGCATTTTTTAAATGCCTCCTGAAAACACACGTGTTCAACCCGGCTTTCATTGGGCTGTAATTAAATTAATCATGCTGCTCCATCTTACTGAGCCTTACATTGCTTTTATTGTAATTGTAATTGTTTTTAATGTTATGGTTTTTTTATATTGCATTTTAAATATGATTTTAATATGTATATGTGGACTGCTTAGGGATTTCATTATATTTAGCGGTATATAAATATCACAAATAGATAAATAAATAAAATGTTAGCTTAAAGCTCTTACTGCCATTCACGAATGCCTTAGGAGAGGCATTTCAATGGAGAAAAAATGGCACAAAAGCTGGGAAAACATCAAATGATTGGTTGGGAGAAAGGGGTGGGGCCCTGGGAAACGGGGTGGCTATCTGGGCAACCCCAGAGGTGGGCCAACACTCCTGGCCTACGCATACACTCAGAATGGAGGAACAGGTTGCCTTACTTTCAGTACTAGAACTAGGGATGTCAGAGAATTCTGCCACGGATCTCGGTGAGGCCGAATGCCAGTGCATTCGGTCCCCCAAAATCTGTGGCAGAACGAAGCCCCCCGCCCCCCCCTGCAAAAGGCATGTGAAACTGAGCACCTACCTGCTGCCGTTCGCGCTGCTTTGCAAATGGCGGCCGCATCTGCGGCCGCCATTCACTTCTTCATTATAGCCGTGACATTATAGACATCTCCGCATGCTCAGATTCATTCCTGACAAAATCCCTATTTGTACTGAAACAGTGTTATGTGCTCCTCACGTCCTCAAGCAGTGAGACATTCCAGGGGCTGTGCAACCTTGGTTTGGTTTCCCTTTGGAACCTCGGAGCCTAGGCATGGGGAAGAATTCGTTCAGTTTGCACTTCCTGAACCAGTACTTAAACCAAAACACAGTTCTCCTTCGGTATTTGCAACTCTCTGAATTTTGCAGTGCAGTGCTCTTTGAGAAAAAATTACAAGAAAAGTGTATATTAGGGGAAAGTGTGCACAAAAATGTGTATATTCGGGAATATAGCAAATGCATGATATAATGGAAAATCGCTTGCAAAACAGGCACGTATTAGTCAAAGTTGCATGCAGAAATGTGTATGTTAGGGAAAATGCACACAAAAATGCATACCAATGTTCGTGCAGGCCTTAAAAAAAAAGCAAACTGATTTGGAAACAGGATTAAATGTATTTAAGATTGGAAAAATGAGAAACAAAAATTGACAGATTTGTCCATCCTTATTTTTATTGTTAAATTTATATCCCACCTTTTTTCCTCTTGCAAGGAGCCCAGGACGGCTTCCATGGTCCTCTTCCTCTCCATTTTAATCCTCCCAACAACCCTTTGAAGTAGGTTGGGCTGATAATCAATGACTGGCCCAAAGTCCCCCAGTGAGGTTCATGGCCAAGAGGGGACTTGAACCCGGGTCTCCCCAGTCTGCACTGGCTTATTGGAGGTGTATGGTGTTTCTGAAATATTTGATTTCATTGCATATATACCAGTGAAACATGGGTAGAGGCAAATAGCATAAGCACTCCTAGCAGTAGGTCTGGTATTGCACATGAGTTTCCCTGAGAGAGGTACTTGGAGACTAAGGTGGTTTCCAGAGCATTCCCTCCCTCCCTCCCTCCTGCAGTTTCTTCCCACAACACAAACTTTAGATCAGCAACCCACCCCTTAGATGGGGGGATGGGTAGAAAAGTGTGTCACCTCCCCATAGCTTCTCCCATCGAGGAAACATCATCCAGCCATCCTAATGACTTGCCAGCTAATCTCCCCAACAAAAGAAAGGTATGGCCAGGAATGACTGGCTGTATTAAACCAGGGAGCAACCCTGGATTTGCTAAGGGGTGCCATATTGTTTTGTACGGAAACATCTCGGAATCTATATTTTAGAAGTAGTGACGTGGCATTTAAACACACTCTGTGTGTGTGTGTGTGTGTGTACATGTGTGTGTGTGCGTGTAAGATTTTCATTTCTTAAGAGCAGGGTATTTCAGTTGTGCTTTTGATCTGCTCCAATGATAAATTACGCCTTCAAAGAATGGCATGAGGCGAGCACAGAGTGTTCCTTTGAGGCTGGGGTGTGCACAGGGAGGGAACTGCACACGGTTTAACGCAGAGAGCAATCATGCTCTCAAAGAAAGAGTGTGCTAATTAGTTCTCACATTAATGCTGTTGTCATTGCTGGAACGGAGAAAGTTGAAGGATGCCAAATTAATTAAAACAGCATGTAGGTTAAGGAGGGCTGGAATTGCTCTTGAGCAACCCCCATCAAGCGTTAGTTGCACTAGTGTCATGCTCCCACACAGCTCCTATTCATTTCGATGGGGCTCATGCAGGAGAACCGCCTGCTGATTTGCACTCCATGATGCTGGGCTTCCTAGTCAGTTTGAAAAATGTGCAAAGAAAATTGTGTACATTTTCAAAATGTGCGCAAACACGCTTTAGTCAATGGGTGCATGTGTATAAAAATGTGTATATTTAAAAATGCACACAAAAATGCATACGTTAATGTGTACATCATGAAAAAAGTGTATGAGTTTTCACACAGATCTTTTTTTTAAAAAATCACAAGCTTGTGCAGAAACAGGATGAAATGAGTTTGACCTAAAAAAAACCCTGATAGTCTCAGCAAGACCGAGAATGACACATCTGTCTATCCCTAGTGGAGCGAGGAGAAGGAGGAGGAGGAAGACACAATTGAAGCTAGTGGCTGTCACCACACTTTGTGGCTACTGAATTCCACATGTCAATTATGTGTTGTGTGTAGAAGTGCTTTCATTTCTCTCTCTGTTTCTGATGTTCAGGCAGTGAGTGCTATTGATTAAGTAGCCAACATGGCACCGCCCATGCACAAGAGAGAGGCATCAGCAGGTGTGGTGGAACCCCAAAGATCACAAAAGTACAAAAAAACCTTTAGCCCCCCCCCCCAACAGTCCAATAAAGGCTGAGTGTGCTAAAGTGGCCACAGAATGGTGATGGGGGGCAGGGAGCGGAGACACTGCAACATTTAGTTGCAGGTTCAACTTGTATTGAACCTAGTGCACATCAATTTCATTGGGTTCTAGTGTCAATGTGAAGGGGAGAAGACCCCCCCCCGTCTATCCATTTCCCCCTAACCCATTCCTTTCCTAACCCGTATTGAATTAGCCATTTGGAGTAATTTCAAATGCAACAAGGAGAAGAAACCATCATTTTCCCTCCCCGTATTGCCAGGAAAGGGGTGGTCAGTGGTTTGCCATAAATTCAGATAGCTGGACAGTTTCCAGCACAGGCAGGAGGTCTACATTTCATCAGGGTGGGGAGTCTGCCAGCCTGATACAGCCCGTGGTGGACACCATGTCTGCGTTTCCAAATATAGTGAAATATAATTTGTGCCGTTTGTGTATGTTTGTTTTCCTAACAGACCTAAAAGCAGGAGTTGTTTGGCTGTTTTATATTTGTGCCTTATTTTGCATCTTGTTCCCCTTTGGCCATCTGCAAATATCTGCAGATCATTAATGTCTAAAAATATTCTCTGGTTTGAGGACGTTGATCCAAGCTAAACTTGTGGCTAATATCGGAGAGGTAGGTGAGAGAACGGGTTTGTTTGTCAGAAATTCACATTTATCAGGCTTTTTTAACCTTTCTTTTCTGTTCCTGTTTAGCCAGAAGCAGGGGTGTCATTATAAAATGGCCTACCTGGGCACGGGCCCTGGATCTTTTTTGAGCTGTGCCTGGATCTTTTGAGCTATCCTAATTGCCTTTTTTTTTTTTACATATTCCCATTGACTTGCATTGGAAAACAAAAATGGCCATAACTTTTTTTAGTTTGTAAGATAAATTCATGACATTTGGAGGCTTGGAAGACTCCATGGAGCTAATTGAATTTGCCAAATTTCAGGCAGCTAGGTCCAGTGGCTTTTGTGCTAGTCACAGGTAAAATGTGCTATTTTCAAGAAAATCTGTCAAAGCAAAGAGCTATAGTTGTTTTGTGTTTCCGCATACATGCATAGAATTTTGAGAGCCCCCATAGAGCTGACTAAGCCTGCCAAATGTCAGACAGTTAGGCCTAGGGGCTTTTGTGCTAGCCACAGGTAAAATTTGCTTTTTTCAAGAAAATGTGTCAAAGCAAAGAGCTATAATTTCTTTGCTCTTCCACATAGGTGTATGTAATTGGGAAACCTGGCAGCCCCCATGGAGCTGATGGAACCTGCCAAATTTCAGGCAGTTATGTCCAGTGACGTTTGTGCTGGTCACAGCTAAAATTTGCTATTTTCAAGAAAATGTGTTAAAGCAAAGAGATATATTTTATTTGTGCTTCCACATACATGCATGGAATTTGGGGACCTAGCAGGCCCTGTGGAGCTGACTGAACCTACCAAATTTCAGACAGTTAGGTCCAGTGGTTTTTGCACTAGCCATGCATAAAGTTTCCTTTTCTCAAAGTCTAAAACAAAATGTAAAAACTGTCAAGTCACCCAGGGGATTAGAGATCCTAATCAGAAGGTGTTTAAGGTGACCATTAGGAGGTCACTATCCCTAATCTCTGGTGTAAGTTTTTTTCTGAAGTGCAAAAAACCTCTCTCCCCCTACTTTTCTTTTCTGCTCTTACATGCCCACTGTTGGGAGCTTGCCTGCAATGAAATTTTGAAGAGGGAGAAGGAAGGGAAGAAAGAGCTCCATGTGAGATACTGGTATTTCACACAGCATCTGATTTTACTGGCCCAAACTGGAACCTTTGGATTCTGCAGAAGTTTAGTAGCTTCAGTACAGCAAAGGATCCAATCAGCCGCCACAAACTTCTTTCTCCCCCTCCACTTTAATTTCTCCTAAATAGCTGTAGGACTCAAATAATCCCAAAGGGAGGGTTAGGACTATGTGGCATCATGATCAAGAAACTGTGGGGGCTTCTAAATAGGTTCTACAGTTTTAAAAAAAGCTAGAAAAATCCCTCAGCCACCTCACCTCATAAAGCTCATTTAAGTACGTGCAGTCCTTACAAATCCTGCACAGCCTCCTAAATTCCCCTGAAGTACGACCTCTCTGAAAGGAGCCACTTGGCTTAGGGAATTCTCTCTACCCCCACCCACATGCACATTTCCAATCACCATTCTTCTTTTCCCCTCCCCTCCCCTCCCCTCCCCTCCCCTCCCCTCCCTTCCCCTCCCTTCCCTTCCCCTCCCTTCCCTTCCCCTCCCCTCCCCTGTTCTTTCTTTCTTTCTTTCTTTCTTTCTTTCTTTCTTTCTTTCTTTCTTTCTTTCTTTCTTTCTTCCACCCAGAGCATATCTTGTGGAATTCTTAAAGAGAATTCTCTTTGGTGGGCAAGAGGAGTTCTGAACTGTATTTGACTTTATACAAACAGACAAGGTGGTTAGTTTTTCTCCTTCTCACTCAAGTCTTTGAGAAGAGTGGGTTCACACAGTTTGCAGAGAAACAAATCTGGGGCTGTTTTGTTTGTCAGTTGCCATTATCCAGCAATAGGAAGGGCTGTAGCTCAGTGGTAGAGCACATGCTTGGCAAGCAGTGTCAGGAGCGCCCCAGCTGCTTCTTGCAGTCCCCTCCAATAGCCAACTCAGTACACAGACGACGAGGATTCTTTCCAAGGCTTTATTCCTTTATGACTCTTACAGATACTAATCACTAGCGACTAAGCAAGGAACAGCACTGGGGAAAGATAGCAGAGTAGCCTAAGCTCCAGGTAAGGCAGTTGGTCCCCATTTGAAGGAAAAGTGCGGGAAGACTCTGAACTTATGGGCTAGGGAGAGATCCTCCCTCTTTCCCTTGGGTCCTCGGGACGCGACCGTTGTTTGAGTGCCAAACGAGTGGAATGCCTCCTTTCGGCGCCCTCCATCTGTCACCGCTCCCTGCATCTGTGCCGAGCGTCCAGCAAGCCCCCTTCCAGCACTCTCTCGCTGCCAGGGTCACTATCTATCCCAGGAATGCTGGCAGGAGGAATCTCTGCCAGCTGCTGTGCTTGTGAGAGATGAGTGAGCTCCTCTCCCATGGATTGCTGTTCCTCCTCAGAATCAGAACTGCTCTGGGGCTCTATGGGCTCAGTTTCCACCCTGACATGCAGAAGGTCCCAGGTTCAATCCCCAGCATCCCCAGGCAGGGCAAGTAAAGAATCCTGCCTGAAACTTTGGAGAGCTGCTGCTGCTGCCAGTCAGTGTCAATGATTCTGGGCTAGATGGACCCAGGGTCTGACTCAGTATAAAGCAGCTTCCTATGTTCCTATGAACAGAAAGCTTTAATTAAAAAATAGGAGTTCGGGGTTTGTTTGCTTTAAGTGGAGGGGAGATAAATATTGCTAATTTAAGCAATCCTATGTATGCCTACTGAGAAGTCCCACTATGTTTAATGAGGCTTACCCTCAAGAAAGTGTGCATAGGATTCCAGCACAAGTTATTTTTGCAGGGAGGTTTGCACCTTGATGTTCTGCATGTTTACTCAGAAATAAGTCCTGAGTTGTGAGCATGGTACTGCAAGCTTAATACAGTGCCTACTCAATTCCGTCTAATGAATTGACTACCCTTTCAGCTCAGTCCTATGCTATGTTTTGTCATTTGTGGGTTTGGTGGGTTTTTTTGTTTTTTGTTTTTTGCAACAACTCTAGCTTCAGTGGTGAGAGAAAGGCACTTAGTGCACGCTCAGAGTTTCTCCATAACTGAGCCCTAGTTTTGAAAACAGACTCATTGGCTGAATCCTGGTGAAGTCTTGGCACAAATGAGGCTACGGGGAGGAAGATACAATGAGAGCTTGTGCATAGAGAGGAGTTGCACAAAACAAGACATCTGTTTTTATGAAAAGTTGCTGGAGGATGGTAGGATGAGGAGGGATGGTTGTATGGAGGGGAATAGAATTGGTAGGGGGAGAATGCAAGTGCTCAGTGGTGAAATAAGAACATTCTTCATATGTTCAGAGGCAATCTCTATTTAAGAACATAAGAAGAGCCGTGCTGCATCAGACCAAGCTCCATCTAGTCCAGCATTCTGTTCACACAGTGGCCAACCAGATGCCTATTGGAACCCCACAAGCAGGACATGAGTGCAATAGCACCTTCCCACCCATGTTCCCCTGCTGCTAACATTGGTGAAATGTAAATTCTAGTAATTCTAAGTTAGAATGCATGTATATCCTTCAGACACTTTGCAGGTTTCTTGCCTGGGGGACACCTCTAATGACCTGTGCATTTTCATACAAATTTACCCAAAAACTATTGGAGAAGGGGTGAATGGAAGGGAAAGCAAATCACTCCCTCCCCCAAACTGGAGAACTCCCCTTCCACATGAACTGCTGCACCTATCCTTCTGAAACTTTGCTGGTTTCTTACGTAGAGGCAACTGTAGGCTGTCTGTAATTTTCAGAACAATGGTCCACAAGGAACATGGGGAGATAAGTATGCCCTCACAATGTCAAGGCCACTCTTGCACAAAACTCCTTGTGGCTAGCATTCTGAAATTTGGCAGACAGGATCTCCTGTGATGGGGCAATGAATCCCAAAATTTTTATCCAATTCTTCCAAGGAATTAAAATGTTATTGGCAGTTACCTTTAAAAGAAAATCAAAATATAAACCCTACACCTATTTTTCTGACATGTGGCAGGTGTAATCCCCTTCTAGAGGGCTACTATGCCTGAAATTATCATCCAGTTCTGACCCAGAGAAAAAAGTTACAGTTTTTTTCTAATTTCCCATGGTAGTCAACAGGAAGCATAAAGCCTCATTTTTCAAACCTTGACTCAGGTTTGGTGCTGAGCTGAAGTGGTCCGACTACAAATTGGCCAGAGTAGAAGCGGGATGTTTTCCAAAATGCTGAATTGGGGTCTGAGTTTAAGTGGGGTGGGGGGGGGGGTCAGTGCATACTTCAAATGTCTGTCTGTCTGTCTGTAATCTATACACACATGCAAGCACACTGCGTGTACACACCACACACACACACATATTAGATGTCCGCTTAGGCTCATATATGCACATTTGTGTTATGGGCCTGTGCCCCGGATCTTTTAAGACCCTAGCAACACCCCTGGCCAGAAGGCAGAATACCTCCACCCCAGTTTAAAGGACATTTACATAAAAAATCCAGGACACTTGGTGGAAAATGATTTTAATCAGATGCCCAGGGACTCCTGCACAATATACTCAGAATGAAGTCTAATTTATTAAGTGTCTACAGACTTAAGTGCCCTTAGTTGTTGGGAGTCAGCCCCATTTAACACAGTGGGACTTCTGAATCAACATGTATAGGATAGGACTTTTAAGTTCTTGAATGTGCAAATCATCTTCTGAGTCCATTTCAGTTGGGGTTCAGGCCTGGTTATGGCACTGAAACAGCCTTGGTCACCCTGTGGGATGACCTCTGTCAAGAGTAGGGATGTCAGAGAATTTCGCCATGGATCTTGGTGAGGCTGAATGCCAGTGCATTCGGCCCCCCGAAATCCATGGCGGAACAAAGGGCCGCCCCCCACTAAAGGCGTGCAAAACAGGACACTTACCTGGTGCCGTTTGCGCTGCTTTGCAAATGGCGGCCGCGTCTGCAGCCGCCATTCGCTTCCCTATTTTTGCCGTGATAGGCTATGTAAATACTTATGTAGCCTATCACAGCTAATGCAGTGACGCCATTTGCATCTCTGCGGAGGCCGTGATAGGCTACATCAATATTTATGTAGCCTATCACGGCAAAAAAACAGTAACGCAAATGGCGGCCGCTGTAGCCACCACCATTTGCGTCCACAGGCTCCACACGGCCCCTGCGAATGCACCTGGCCGGCGGCTCCGCAGAGTTGCCACGGAGCGGAGCGGAGCCGGCCGAGTTAGGATTTCGGGGGGAGGTGCAGAGCGCCTCCCCCCCACCGCAAATCACCCCATCGAAAAGGTAAGTGACTTTCATACATCCCTAGTCAAGAGAGAGACAGGGAGTATAACCCTGTTGATTCTCCTTGACCTCTGATACCATCAACCATGGTGTCAAGGGCTCCTTGGAGGGATCTCTCAGTCTAATCCAGTAGCCAAGTCCAGACGCAGACAAAGGGATTATTTTCAAAGCTTTATTCTTCTTTTACAACTTACAACTCTACAGGTAGCAACTAGAGCTGAGCAGCAGCATCTCTATGCCCTAAGTTGGAACAGCTGGTCCCTGTTTGAAAGGCAATTACTGGCAGACCCCTGAATATAAGGACTAGGGAGAATCCCTCCCCTTTTCCCTTGGATCCTCTGGGCGCAACCGTTCTTTGAGCGCCAACCGGGCGCTACGCCTCCTTTCCGCGCTCTCCATTTGGCGCCGCTCTCTGCGTCTGCGCCACGCATCCAACCAGTCTGCTATCGGTGCTAGGTCACTCCCTGGACTGCTTTCTAATCTAGGCATGTTGGTGGGAGGAATCTCTGTCAGCTGCGGGCCCTGGGAAAAAGGGGCGCGCTCCTCTCCCAGGAGTGACTGCTCTTCCTCCGAATCAGAACTACTCTGGGATGCTATGGGCTCAGTGTCCACCCTGACACACGGTATCCTTCTGGAACGTCTGTCGGAGTTAGGTATGGGCAGGACTGCTTTGCGGTGGTTCTTAGATTCCTGAATTTGCAAACTATGAATTGGAAACAGCAGGTTGGATCCAGATTTAGTCATACTTAGTGCAGAACCACTGAAATCAACGAGACTTGGGTTAGTCGCATGTTTTTATGAGTGCTGTTAATTTCATGAATGCCATTGACTTCAGTGGGTTTATTCTAAATATGACTAAATCTGGATCCAACCCAACTGAACCAATTTAGCAGCTGTTGTATGCATGCAAGGGCAATGCTATGTGCATTATGTGCCACTTGCTCAGGGCCTGTTGTGTCTCTTCTATGAATTAACAAATGCAGGAAACCATCTGGTGGTTGAGGGAAAGGAGGATCGGATTGAGACCTCAGGAGAGCCAGATTTGGGCCCTGGGCCTCAGGTTCTGCAGCTCTGCTGTAGAACATCCCCCAATATGTAAGTGAATGGGGCAGCACTGATACGTACAAGATCCTAACATATCATCACCAGCGCACACATGGATGGTTCCAATTCTTGGAAGAGTTCCATGAATTTAGGGTTATTTTTATTCCTGCTCTATACCATCATTCTACTCCTTCGTGGATTCCCATCATTGCATTTTAGATGTGCCTCTGTAACCATGAGAATTAGAAAGAAATGGGGGGTCCCCCCGAATGGAGGGACGAGATCTATGGGCATGATACGGGCTGATACAAGGAGAGGTGTTCCTTCAGATTCCTGGGCTCCAAGTCATTTCAGGCTTTGTAGGTCAATGGCCATGCTAGCTGGGAATTATGGTATTTGTAGTCCAAGACATCTGGAGGGCACATATTTGGAGATAGCTGGAGGACATGGGAAATGGGGATTGTGCCAAGCTTCACATAAAAGTAGGGTTTTGAGAGGGGACTGGTAATATGTTATTATAACCTCACATAGCATGCATCACGGCATATTCAGCGGAAAGCTTTGTAGAGACTTGTCTTACATAGTAATGTTGCCTTTCTTCACTTGCTCTATTTGGGGAATCCATGGATCAGAAATCTATCATTAAACTCCTTTGGAAGTACTCAACTTAAGCTTGGGCAGTTACCCAGGGGAAAGCTGGCACAGAACTCAAACTTTAAGTCCTAATCTAACCAAGCTTCTGACCGCAGATCCTGTTCTTCTTTTGTGCATTTTAGGGGAGGAACAAAATCAGGTTCTGAAAGAGTATTCTTTCCACAGACTTCACCCACCTCATCTCTCCTTTAAGCTGAAGTGGGCAGCCTTGATAGGGATACAACTTGATAGGGATACATTTTTTGAGGGATCCCTTAAAAAGCAGCTCACCTACCTGACCTCCTGGTGGTGGCCCCATTCCTGGAATATGTAGCCAGGAATCTTTCCAGAGTCAAAGGCTTTAATGGACAGGGGTGTGAAGAGAACTTTCAACATTACTTGAGCTCACCAGGGCTTCTGCTTGGAACCCATTTAAAATGTCAGCACTCAGTCCTAGAAGATGTTGAGTAATATTTACAGAAAAGGGTAACTCTGGGCAGGTGAAGAGTGCTTTCCCCTCATTGCTGAGTAGTTACAAACAGCTAGTGTGTGCAATGCCAGCTTCAGGTTTTGGAGAGCCCCAGAGAAAGTCCTACAACTCCCAGCATTCTCCAGCGAGCATGACTGGCTGGGGAATACGAGGAGTTGTAGGACTTCTTTTCTGTCTAAACATGTATAGGATCGTGCCCTTAATGTTCTATCTATAATACCAGAGTGGGCAACTTGTGGCCCTCCAGATGTTTTGGCCTGCAACTCCCACTAGCCCTAGCCAGCAGCACAGACACCTCCTGACAGATTCTCCTGTCAGACACTGACTTCCCCTGTCAGACTCTCCACAGCTCCTTATATTCGTTCCAGTCAGAACCCACCAGCCAATCAGCTTTGGGGTGTCCAACATTCCATCACCCCATCTCTGGGTAAACGTCTGACCAATGGGCATCTTCAGAATGTTCAGTGATTCCCCAATCAGATGGTACCAATTTCAATCCTACCTTTCCATATAAATAGAGAGAACCTGGCTTCATTTTCACCTTCTAGTGCTAACAGTAACTGCCAATTTGCCAGCACCCCATATCTACAGTGTAACGCCCCTCAGGCCCAAGCCCTGAGTAAAAACCATACATTTTTCTTCTACTGTTAACCCTGGGGAACAGTGGTTGAAATAAAACATAAGAATTAAATTTTTACCTCAGTTTTACCTCAGTTTCTTCACAGGCCCACATTCAGTTCTGGGAGATGTGGACTGGATAAAAAAGAGAATTTTCTTCCACAATCCACACATTTATGGAATGGGGCCCAGAGGGTCATAGGCTGTTGAAGGAAAGGCGTATCCACGGCAAACATGTCAGACAAAAATAAAACACAAAACAAAAAAAGGGAAATAACATGAGAAAACAAGGAAAGGGGAAACAAATAGAATAAGAAGTAGAAAGACAACACAACCCAGTCACCTCCCAGGAGACGATTTAGACGAGAAAGCTCTTAACAATGCTGCTACTGAGGTACCCTTTGAGAAACTGAGGGGAAAGCGGGAGGCTTGCCTTTGGGGCATGCCTGTGAGGCGGTACGGTGGGCTTCCCACTCAAACATCTCCACTCCAGAAAGTTCCAACAAAATCTCTGTGCAGGTGTAGAAACCATATGTGTGATGCACAGAGACCACAAAGAAGAACGAATTGAAACAAATTTCTCACCCATCCCTAGACTTAAATGGGGCCTAAATGCAACTAACTTAGTCTGGGGCCAACCCTGAGCATCCACAGGTTTCCACATGTCATCACCCCTGGGCTTCCGACAAAACGAGCCATTGTTGTGCTGCTGTGTTCATTTACAAAATAAGTCTTCCCTTCAAGAAAACAGAGCTCTCTTAGAGATGGTGGTGGTGTGTGTGCGTGTGTGTGTGTATTTAATGCTTTTCTTTTTAATATGTGAGGCATTTCTCTCATCTTAATTGGCTCCATGTTCAGGTAGTTTATCTTTAGATGTGGCTCAAACCCACGCCGTCTCTTGTAGTGCAATTAATTCGACGCTCTGTCTGCAATTTTCCCCCCAGTCTGCCTTGAGCAAAGCTTTGTACTTTATAAGACTTGTTGTTTCCTAGAGGTGTTGGCCCTCAGCCCATCTGCCATTTGTTTCCACCTGATTGGCAATATATTCATCTGGTATTCATCTGAAGAGAATTCTCTTTCTCTCTCTCTCTCTCTCTCTCTCTCACACACACACACACACACACATACACACACACAGGTATTTTTGTGATGTGGCATGTTACTTTATTTAACTTTTATTTATTTAACATTAACTTTTATTTATTTTGCTTAACTTTTATTTTATTTTAACTTCATTATATTTCACTTTTACTTTATTTCACTTAAAAAAATTACCTTTATTTATTTTACTTTTCACTTTTCTCTCAGAGAGCAATCCTATGGTCCCTGGGACGCTCTCCCAGGGACCATAGGATTGTGTGGAAAAACTCTTCCAAGGTTTTTGGAAGTGCCTCTTCCAAGGCACCCTGATCTTGGAAGGGAGAGTCAGAGATCCGACCCCCTCCCCTGCACAGCCAACATGGAGCGAACCATGCCAGCTGCCTCTCTGAGGTCAGAGAAATGACCTTGGAGCATGAGAAAAGGGAGCGATACGGTGGGTGGGGAGGGGAGGAGAGGAGATCAGAGAGGCCAGGATACGAGATATCCTGAGCCTCCTCCAGCCTCCTTCCCTCCCCCTCCAAAGCACCCTTATTAGACCGGCTGAAAGCCCATCTAGTGAAACCTGCCAAAGATAGAGAACGGGAGGCGAAGATTGCCTCTGCTCCTCCTCCTGCCCTGCTGGCTTCAACCTAGATCTTGGAAGCTCCCGGGTTCAGAGGCTTCCGAGCAGTGAGGGTGCAACTGATAGGATGCTTAGTCACTTAGCATCAGGAGTAAGCCCAGGCCTTCTGTTTTGATTTCGGACTCTGATGCGGATTCGGAGATGGAGTTAGAGGAAGCCCAGCAGAGACAGGCTGTAGGGGAGGACATTCCACAAGACTCCTCAGGAGCCAGTGAAGAACCTTCCCGAGGGCTTATTGAGGAGGAGAACCAGGCTCAGAGATTCTCTTCCCCCCTCCCCGTGGGAACCCAGGCTCTGTCAGAGGGGGAGGGAGCTTCGGGATTGACAGATGCCACAGCTCGTTGCTGAGTTAAGCAGGCAGAGTTGAGAGGAGGAGGTGGGAGGCATCACACCGGATTGGCTGTCCGTCAGAAGTTGGGTCAGGAGGATCCTCCCCAAAGGCAGGAGCTCAGAAAAATCCAGCTGAGCCCGGCGGGAAACCCATCCGGAGTTGAAGGGCAACTCACTTGCTTTCAGTAGCATCCTTACCAAAAGATTTACGTTGCACATTGGGCCTAGAAGACAGCTCTAAGCTTCTGTAGTCACTACAGAGGTGAAGAGGTGCCATTAGCTGAATAAAGTGTTTGTGGACTGCACAGTGAGTCTCTGCTGCCTCATTACTCAGGGGGAGGACTTAGCATCTGTGAGGCATAGGTCCTTAGAACTGCAGAACATTTTAGTGTCATCTTCTTCTCTCTGTCAAGTCCCCTGTGTCCTTCACAGCTGCAGGCTGGCCAGAAATACAGCAAGTGACGACGTCTTCCTTGGTATCAGGGTGGCTGAGAGTCCTGCTTTACAGAGGATAGCCCTCTTTTTGGCAGGCTGATCAGCCCAAGTCTGCTTTAAAGATAATGAAGCGTGAGAAGGGAGAACATGGAGGGGCCCTGAAATTACTGTCCAGCTGCTAACTGATGATGGGCAAACTGAGCAGCAGCACACAGGTTGCCTGGTCACAGTCTTCCCCATTATGGTGAGATGTGCTGTATTTCTATTTTAGTTATAGCCATAATGTTGAAATTGGCATTCATACATACAAATCAGCATATGAAAATGTTATGCAAGTCGGCACCCCCTTTTTGAAATAGTGGTTTGAAAGTCTGAATAGGTAAGTTTGTATTAAAATGCAAACTGAATAATTTTTCTTCTCCATCCCTGTCAAATGTATCTTTAACATGCAGAAAGACACAGTTGGTTTGTAATGTGCATATAATGTTTTCCAGCTCTCTGTTGGTCTCAGGAAATATTTTCAGAAGCCCAAAGCAGCAGACGATGGATGAGCTGAAATGCTTTCCTTGAAATGAACATCTCGACAAATCTAAGTTAGGAAGATGTGGACCGTGAGAGGAGATATAAATGCTGAATCAACAATGTCTTAGTCCTTGAAGGTAAGGTTCTCACCTGGTGAAAGGAATCTTAGTCAATCGATCATATGAATGTTAAATGATCAGTTAAATCTACATATGCTTGCATATGGAGAAAACAACTGTCTTGATGGGAAAAAAGCACTCTCTCTTTGACCTTAGGTGATACATGTATGTAACATAGGAGGGATTGACTTAGAACAGGCATTCCCTCCTACAGTATATGTGATACCAGGAGCCATGATCCTTTCAAGACAGTGCCCAACATCTGCAGTGGTTATAGTAAACTTGATTTTAAAGAACATGTTGCCTGATTAATCGGAGACACCTTTTTAGCTGCTCCAAAGGGTTCTCAGGTGAGAAATCTAAGTGCTGTAATCCTATTCACTTTGAGGGAAAATCATCAAGTTTTCTCAAACATTACACGATCCAGCATGACAACTGATAGTGCCTTCCCTTCCTCTAGGCAGCTAAGCACACAGAGGACAGGATTCGTCCCAAGACTGTTACAGAAGCCCAACAGAATGCTTAGAAACAGTATTCACTAGTAAAACTCCTGTTCAGACCTCAAGCTATGCTTCAGCCTCCTAAGATGGTGTCTTTCAAACTGCACCTGCAGCTGTTGGGGTGCTGGGAGTTGTAGTCAAACACATTTGGAGGGGCACCAGGTTGGGGATGCCTGGTATATACTGGGGGGGGGGGGAGGAATGAAGAATTCCACAACTAGTTTTTCAACTGTCTTTGACATGTCTTGAGTCCAAGAGGCCAAGGACCAATTCTTGTACTAAGTCAGTGGAGTTCTAGGAAAGGGCCTTTAGCACACTGTCCAGAGTAGTGTACTACTGTGTTCTACAGCACACACACACGCACGCACACACACACACACACACACACACACACCAACCTGGTGCCATCCAGATGTTTTAGACTACAACTCCTCCTCATCCCTCACCATTGGCTATGCTGGTTAGGACTGATGGACACTGACGATCAACACATTTGAAGGGCCACAAGTTGTCCACCTGAGGTATATAGGATTTTGTCACTGGCCTTTGTTTTACTGGTTGTAGGTTCTGGAACAAAATGGTACAGCACCCTCTTGTTCAAGCATTGCCAGCACATCATTGGTTGGTGGAGGATACTGATGGTTTGTGATGTCACTGCTGCTGTAGAGATCATGTGTCCACCCAAGGGAACAATTTGCCCTCTGCTCAGAGCAGCAGAGAAAGCAGAGACAGGAGGCAGCTTCTTAAGTCTGGCAGAGTCACCTAGGCCAGTCAACTGAAGGAAGAACACTTCTAGGGCCCCAGGCATCTATCGTTCCACTTTCAAGTCACAAAGATGGCTCAGGAAATTGACTGGTTAAACAGCCAAGCGGGCCTGTGCCATGTCGACCTGTACAAGCACGATGTCTCCAAAGACAAGAACTGCGAAGTGGTTTGCTTTATCGATGTGTCCACCCTGAACATGAAGGAGAAAGATCAGAATAAAGCCAAGAAAACCACTAGCCAGTCCAGTATTGTTTCCGTTTCCTCCAACGACTTTGACCTGGCCTTGGAGAATCTGGAAGAGAAAGATGTCATTGTCATCAAGGACAATGAACGGAACAATGCCATCAACACAGTCTGCCTTTTCAAGCAAGGCTCTTCTGAGGAAGCCAGTGTGGCGAACTGGCTGAATAATGACCTCCAGAAATACGCTGCTGGATTCCAGCAGGCCCTGTCCAATTTAGATGCTCCCCATAAGACTAAGCCACCTTTCCATTCATCAGTTGTGGAGAAGATCTCCCAGAACACCAACACTTCTTTCCAAGGTTCAGATGCCAACCTGCTCCTGATGCCTGAGTTTGGACGGGGTGGCTTAAGCCCCTCCTAAACCCTGGACAAACTGTCCACACCATGGAGCCCTGAGCACGGGCTTCCTCTTGGCAACTCTACCGCTGCCATCATTTGCAATCTATTTATTTGGCTGCACAATATACAGTAACTCTCATCTGAATTTCGATTCCTGGTGTCTACAACCAGGAGCTGGAGATTCATAAATAAAAACATTCTTGACATCAGCTTTCTGTGCTTTTCTTTTTGGGGCACTGTGAAGGTTTGAGGCCTATGGAGGCAAAGGGAAAAATGGTCAGGCTTAGGGGTTTGGAGTTTTTTGTTGGGAGGGGGTATCCCTGAGAGGAGTAGTTTCATTTCCCCGGTTAAGTTTCAGTTTCATTTCTCCAGTTAAATTTCATTTCTTTAGGTTTGAAACTTTCAGTTTTGAGGGAGGAGGATATATAAAGAGAGAGAGAGTGAGCCAGTAAGAGCAGAGTCCAGAGCCTGAAGAGGGAGCAGGAAGCAGCAGCCTGGAGAAGTCTAAGTACAGCTAGGGTAAAGGAACTTGCTTTTTGCAACTTTTGTTCTCTCTTAATGGCTTTTGTATCACTCAGGTAGATTGTGCAAATACCTTTATGATTTGCTCACTTTATTTATTGATTTACCAGTAAACGTTTGTGGTTAAACCCTGTGTCTAGAGTGTCAACCACCCCATGTCTACAGCCTAAACCCCACGTTACTGGAAAGGGGAAGGTAAAAGAAGGAAGGTGGGTCTCTTAAGGAGGCAAGAGATCCTTAAAGAGTTGCTCAGGGGGTCCAGGTCATAAGGGGAACCCTGATAGGCACATTTTGTATATACTGGCTTGTAACTTTCCATTTTGGCAGGTGAGTGGTGACAGTCAGGAGACTTCGGTTGCGTGGCTTCCCCTCTATGACTGGAAATGGCCAGACTCTCACTCAGGGGCAAGGAACCTATTTCAGCCTGATGGCCAAATTCAAGTTTGGAGAAACTCTCAGGGGCTGCATTCCAGTGGTATTCCCCAAATACCAGCACAGTGTAGCTTAAACCTCTTGCTGCCAGTAACTGAACCTTTGGAGAGGTATTCCAGCTTTTTAGAATGGGAAAAATGTGCAAAAGCTGGGAAACCATCAAACCATCGGGGATTGGGTGAAAGGGGCCGGGGCTGGTGGAAGGGGGTGTGGCCATCTGGGAACCTTGGAGAGCCAAACTGGAACCTCAGGAAGGCCAGATTTGGCCCGCAGGCCTGAGGTTGTCCACTCCTGCCCTAACTGGAGGAACTGGCCATAAAAATGTGTGTCACTCTTCGAGAAACATGCTTAGCCATGCGATTGGGATCCCCTGAACACACTTTCCTCTGACCACTCCCAAAGGCCGAGTCCTTGACCTCCCCTGCTTGGGCCCCTTTCCCATGGCAGCCTCCAATGATCCCCGGGTCCTTTGCAATGGTCCATACCATGTCCATATAACAGAAGACCAAAACCATTGGAAGACACCTCTGTTAGGCAGATGCAGTCAGTTTTTCATAAGGCTAAAGTTGACTGGGTAGAGCATTCTTTGAGCATGCACACACATTTCTTTCAGCCTATTGTCTTTGGTTAAGCAGGTTTTGCAGGTTCTTAAAGCACTATCCCAATCTGTTTAACCAGAAACAATAGTGAGACAAAAGAAATAAGCAAACACCCCCTGACCAGCCCACACAATAACTGTCTCTAGCTGTAGGAAAAGAATCCTTTTTATACATTATTTTCCTGAAAGGTTTTGCTTTTATGCCATCTGTCCTCAATTTCAATTTATTACATGTTTAACTTGCCCTTCTTGCAATGCTCAGAATATCGGGCATCGGGGTGGGGAACTTCACCTCGGTACCAAATCTGGCCTTCCGGCATTACCCAGATGGCCCCTTCCCCTTGCCTGGCCCCTTCCCCTGGCCCCACCCTGTTTTCCCCAACCACCAATCATTTGGTGATATCCCGGGTTTTGTGAAGTTTTTTCCTCATTCTAAAAAGTTGAAATGCCTCTCCTAAAGGTTAGTTACTGGCAATAAAAGATTTAAGCTACAGCAGTCAGGGTTTTTTTTTTGGGGGGGTATTCTTGGTAATTTTGACCACACACATTTTTGCCTAGGGCCCTGGCCACCACTGGAATGCGACCCTAAAAGCTGCTCTGAACTTGAATTTGGCCCTCAGGAAGGAAAGCAGTCCCCTGCTCCTGGCAAACATGGTTCTGCCCCTACCCATTTTATCTACACAACAACCCTGTGAGGTAGGTAAAGATAATAGAGAATGTGAATGGCCCCTCAGTGAGCTTCATGGCCAAGCCAGGATTTGAACTTGGGTCTCCCCAGCCCTAGACTGAGATGCTAACTACTCCACCAGACTAGCTCTTTCTAAGGCATTTTGGCTTCATCAAGCAGGCTGTTACAACCATCACAAACCACCCCTTTAAATCAACCAGCAATCTCACCCTGCAGGGAGGATGGCCCATTTTCAGCAGAGCTGGAACAAGAGGAGACTTCAGAACCATTGGCACACAGGCTCCTCCTGTCTGCTGAGAACCACAAGCAACATGGAATGAAAACCACATTGGGGTGCTCAGCTCCTTAAAGGAGCTTATTGTGCCTGAAAAATATCCAGAATGCATGGCACCACTGTAACAGGGTGGCTGCAGCTTGTGCCACAGAGGTGGGAAGGAATGTAGAAGGGAGAGATGTTCCCTGGTCAGTTTGGTGTAGGGGGTAGATGCTGTGGGAACCTCCCCAAAGGATCCTGTCCAGTAACCGAAAACTTTGCCCTCCTCTCTTCAAAGGGTGATGGCAATACTTTATTATGGAGATGAAAGAGCAATGGGAAAACTACTGAAAAAGGTAACAGAAAGAGGTAGCACTTGGGTTCATTTCTGGAGCTGCCACTTCCCTTCTTTCATGTGACTCAGCCACCCCATTGGCCTCTGTACCTGCAAAGCCTGCCCAAGGCAATAGCCGATCAGACTTGCAGTCGAGCCTTACTTCATCACTGGGGACAGGACAGCATCCTTCACTGCACCAGGGAGCACCAGGCATGCTTAGGGGGCGCAGGGCACCCCGTGTGGCACACACACACGGCTCTGTCCTCCCAACACCCACTGCTCCCACCCTAGCATCTGCTGCCTGGGATAGCCACCTCACTTTGCCTAATGGTAGGACCAGCCCTGTGTACTGCTGCTAGTCTCCAGTGCCATCTGGTGGTGGGACCCCTCCCGGGTGGGGTTATCTGTAGTGGAAGCCATCGCAGCAGTGCTGTGATCTGTGCTGGGCTACTGGCCCAGTGGGGCCTGCCATTTAATTTTCCCACAATGCCCCCAAAGTAGTGTGTGCTCAGGGGCATTGTGGGAAATCAAAATGGTGGGTGGCTCACACCCAGCTGCCCAGAGCGGTGGGCCTGGTGGGACCCAAGGGTGCCAGATACTGACCTTGGCCCTGACTCCAAGGATGAGTTCCTACGGCGCCTCGTCTGTAGCTGGTTTGCTATGCCTGCTGTCTATCTCTCCTCTTAACCAACACGTTGCCACCCCTGTTCTCACAAGTTCTTGCTGCCCTGGGGAGAGAAAAGACACAGCCAGCCTGAGAGAAAAGGGTGGGCTAGCCATGCTTGGGCGAGCTGGCACACTTCTTCAGGGCGTCGTTGCTAGAGGAATGTGAGACTATAAACAAGCACCAGGCAAATGTTTGGAGGAGGTTGGAATGGGGCTTGAGAAGCACCGGCTGGAGTACTATGAGAGGGGCTGTGGCTCAGTGGTAGAGCCCCTGCTTTGCATGCAGAAGGTCTCAGGTTTGGTGCGTGGCATCTCCAGGTAGTGTTGGCAAAACTTCTGCCTGAAACCTTGGAGAGCCGTTGCTGCCAGTCAGTGTTGACAATATTGGGCTAGATGGAACCAATGTTCTGACTCAGTATAAGGCAGCTTCCTAGGTTTCTATACATGCAGAGTAACAACAATACAATGCCTCTGTGTTTCCCTTCCTGCTGGTTAACCACAGCTCCCCAACATGCATCTGGGATTAAGGAACTAGCCAGCATCCAAGTTATTGAGTGTGCTTTCAGAGATAGACTGAAAAACGGCTGCCTTTGAAAACGGTCCAGGAACTTCTGCTGGTCCAAAACAGGGCAGCGAGATTGTTAAAAGGGACTGGCCAATGAGATCACATTACGCCAGTACTTTTCTAGCTGCACTGGCTGCCAGTCCATTCCCAGGCCTGATTCAAAGTGCTGGTATTAACATTCAGAGCCCTAAACAGCTTGGGGCCAGGTTATCTGAAGGATCGCCTCCTCCCATATGTGCCTGCCTGGGTCCTAAGATCATCCTCAGGAGTCCTCCTCCGGGAGCCCCTGCCAAAGGAAGTGAGGTGAGTGGATACCAGAAAGAGGACCTTTTCTGCTATGGCACCCCGGCTGTGGAATGAGCTCCCTGGAGAGGTTTGCCTAGCACCTATGTTGTACTCCTTTTGGCACCAGGTGAAGACCTTTTTATTTCCCCAGTATTTTAGCATTTTAGCTTCCTAGTCTTTTAGCTCTGGTGTTCTTAGGGATGGCGCGGGTGCCTGATTCTATCCCTGATTCCATCCCTGCTCGCGCCCCTGAGTCCCGCTCACCAAGACCCTGCCCCTGCTCCTCAAGTAGCCCGTACTCACCCTGGCAGCCTTGTTGAGGTCTGTGGTCACCATTTTTCAAAAAATGAAATGGTGATTGCAAAAATACATATATTTGTGTATGCGTGAAATTCGCATTTCTGGAAAAATGCGCACTTCGCAAATACACAAATATGCGCATTCGCAAAAATGTACATTTTGCCTATGCAAATATTATATATATACACACACACACACACACACACACAAAATGCATATTCGCAAAATGCGCATTTTCACACACACACAAATATGAGTATTTTTGCAATCGCCATGTTATTTCTAAAAAAATGGCAACCACAGAGTTCGACGAAGCTGCTGGGGTGAGTGCGGGCTGCTCGCTGAGCATGGGAGGGGCTTGAGCATGTTCCGGGGACTGGTGAGCAGGGGCAGGGGCTGGGTGGGTGCCCAGAGAACCCGGGCAGGGGTACGTTAACACATCCCTAGGTTTTCTAAATCTGTATTTTAAATCTCTGCATTGCTTCTAGGTTTTATTCTGTTCATACTGTTATATTGTGGTTTTAAGCTTTCATATTTTATACTGTTTTATGCCTCACCTTTTGTTTTCAATTTTTGTGAACCACCTGGAGAGCTTCGGCTGTTGGGCAGTATAGAAATAAAAATAAATAAATAAATAAATAAATATCCCAATTCCCAAAGTGGGTGAATTTTCACATTTTAAATGTAGTGTTGAAATCTGAACTCAAAATTCAAAATACAACTATTTGTATTGCACAAATGAAGTTAAGGTAACATTGACTAAGTTCTGTGGCAAATCTGCTGTGAATTACTGATTGCTTCTGCAGGTCTTGTGCCAAATATTATCAATGCTGACTGTTACATGCCAGGTCCTGTCAAATTCAAACCGCTATTTCATGCCAGCTGTCAGAAATTACTATTAAATGTTGGCTTGTGTTGCATGACAGCTGTCAAATATAGTCTGACACTGACTGCTAGAAATCAGGCCCTGTCAAATTCTAATTCCTACTGTAAGCCAGCTGTCCTATGTGGTCCAGTGTTAACTGCTACTAAAGAATATTTGCATGTCAAGTGCTGAAGATCAAATATCAACCAAACGTTTGATAGATGCATATGTGCAAACCCAGAGAATATTCGCAATCAGCATTCACAGAGGGTAATTTGGAGAGGATTTCTCTGAATGTGGGGGAATTACTTTCAGTTCTAATGTGGTATCATAGGGAACAGTAATGAGAGTGACTTAATTCCGTAACAGCCAGTTGTATACAGATTAAGTTAGTTGAACTTCATTGCCAGTGAAATCAGTGGGACTTAAAAATTAAGTCATGACTAACTTTTCTCATTGATTTCAAGGGACCGAGGTTCAAGTAGCTTAGGTCTCGATTAGGGATGAGGGACAAATCTATTTGGTTGGCTTTTTAATGTGAAGTTACCTAATTTTGCACAGATTCGTCCATTTCTACTCAGGATCCAACCTGGAGATTCTAACATTTTGATCTGTTGACTGCTGGCAGTTCCCAAGGTCATAGCAAAATTGGAGGAAACAGTGATGGATGCTAAATTAAAACTAAATTCATCCTAGCAAGAAAACAAGAAAACCTGAACACTGCCCTGCATTACAGCAAAGTTTAGATGTCACTGCTCTACAAGGATTCATATCAGAGGGAAAAAACCAGCATGTAAGTGATTTTAGGGAAGTAGCTATGTTATTTAGGAATACCACACACCACTGGGGCACCTAGCTATGCACACATAACACCTGTGTTAAAAGAACTGTGCTGGCTGCCTATTAGGTACCGAGCCACGTACAAGGTTATGTTATGATCATATAAAGCCCTAAACAACTTGGTGCTTGGATACCTAGCAGACTGCCTTCCCATATATATACCTAGGTGACATCTAAGATCACCAGAGGAGGCCTTGCTGGTCATGGCAAAACGGAAGGAACACTGCCATGAAAAACCCCAATAGCAGGCCTTCTCTATAGCCGCACCTGCCCTCTGGAAAACCCTCCTCCATGCAGTTTGGGAGGCAGGAAATGTGGCATCTTTCAAACACCTCCTAAAACTCACCTTTTCACCCAGGCTTTCCCTGGGTTGAAACTGCTGTCGGGTTTTACTTTGATTTTACATGCTACTTTTAAGGAGCAATCCTATGCAGATAGGCGGCTGCCTCTAAACTTGGAGGCAACCACCTATCCAATGCAGGGCAGGAGAAGCACGGAGGGGATTGTTCCCTCCATGCTCCTCCTGCCCTGCATTTTTGGCTAGATAGCCGCTTTTGGCTGTCTAGCCATGGGACGGTGGAGCGGGGCAGGAGGCTGCCGGATGACACATTGGATGTGTTGTACCAGCATTTCCGCCCTCCCCACCCCAGAACGCCCCCTGAAACACCCCATTTTGGCCACTTCGCGCTCCTCTTGCAAGCACGGAGCATTGGGCTTCTCTGCATTGCCTGTGAGGTGGAGCGGAAGTGGGGGAAGTTTGGTTCTCCGGGAAACCAGATATCCTCTGGCCATCTAGCCACTGACTAGGAGCATGGTCTCTGAGGTCAGTTCCCAGAAAACCAGATATCCTCTGGCCATCTAGCCGCTGACTAGCGGCCATAGGATGGCTCCCTCTAACTCGTAAAGCCTTATATTATGTTTTAACATGTTGTATTTTATAGCTTTAATTGCTGTGAACTGCCCAGAGAGCCTCAGCTGTTGGGCAGTATATAAACATTATTATTATTATTATTATTATTATTATTATTATTATTAGTATTAATACACAATGCTACCAGAATGGCAAAGACATGGGATACCCAGACTGATACTGAAAGTATAGACCCAAATAACAGTTGATTTTTAGAGACTGAGCCAGGGTAGGGATGGGTAAGAATTCTGTTTCAGTTTGATTTTCATAAGAATGTACCAACATTTGCAAACTCCCCCATATTCAGGACAAAAACAACTTCAGATCAAAAACTTCTGAATGTGGGAGAACCCAGAACTGACATATTTGTCCATCCAGGCCCAAGGCTTTGAGTGCTTAGCCCTTAAAAGTCTGGGTTTGAACCCCAGTGTATTCAAGCACACTAGTGCTGAATTAGGGTCACCACCTCTTTTCTCTGACAGGCTCCTCATCTTTAACAACTGCATGGCAGGCAGGTAGAACATGGTCCATTCCATGCTGGAAATAGCTGTACTGTCTGAATTTGGCTGGTGAAGAAGGATGAGAATATCAGTCCATTTCTGATAAGAATTTACCAACATTTATGAAGTTCTTCATATTTGGGAGAGAAAGAACTTGAGCTTTCAAAAAAAAACAAAAAAAAACCCCGAATGTGGGAGAAAGCGAAACTGACTCATTCACCCATTCCTAAACCAGGCAGAAATCAGCTTCCAGTGCTCCTGAAATCATCTACCCAGTTAGCTGTATTTTATGAAATAAGCTGCTTCTGGGTGAATCACCAGAATAAATAAATCTAGAGCTTAGCTACTAACTGGAAAGAAGTGGGAAATGTTCCAGGGATCCTCTTACCAGAAGAACAACCCAACTGAAACACCCCTGATAAAAAAAGGCGTCTTTATTTTTTTTTAAAGGAATCCAATGGAATTAAATGGAGGCTTGGCTCTTGTCCTATTCAAGTCAGTGAGAGCCCTGCTGCTTATCAGTACATGGGAACATGCCATGCTTGGGAAGGTTGTCTGCAATTTTGAAGACTCTGCCTAAATTGGTTGATGTTAATCTGACTGGCCCAGTGCCATCCAAACTAACCCTGTGCTGAGGGTTGTCTGAGGTGTGGGCTTAAAGGAGAAGCACATAGGTGTGGAGTTTTATCTGGATTGCTGCAAAGGAGAGGAATTGGTTAGACCATGGAGTTCTAAAGAGTTGCCTTTGGTTGAATGCATGAGTGAACAAGCCTAATAATCTTAATAATTGGTTGCAGAGATCCCAAGAGTGCCATTTTAAAAAAATCTTTCCCCCCATTAGGCTACCTGAACCTGGTGCTTTGCCTAGGTGGGGTAGTCTAATAATATAACTGCTATAATTTTCAGCAGAGCTGGCTTGCCCAGAGATACCCAGAGGTCTCTTTCAGGAAGTATTTGTTTGCACAAAGGGCTGGGCATGCAGAGCCTTTCAAAGTGTCCTGTGGGAGAATTTTCAAGGAGAAAAATACCCTGACATGGATCCAACACTTTCCCAAAGCATCTAGAAGGCTCCTGGACATGTTTTGCAGGAAAATGAACAGGAAATTATGTGGAATAACTGAAGCTGATCAGTGTTTTGTTACTCTCGGCTCTAGGAGTTCAACCTGGCAAGCGACAATCAATAAAGTGTTTTATTAATCCCCAAAGCATTTACTTCAGCCTGGTAACTGGCAGACTCCCCTTAGCTTGATCAAGAATTGGGATCAGTAAAGTGACCTATTTTCCAAATAATCAGGAATCCTCTTCCTCCCATCACCAACACCCCAAGCACTATTGTGAAATTCAGTCTCTGTTGGTGACATCCTTGGAAGCTCAATGGGGTCTAAACACCTCCTCCATGAATCCTGGGTGGCCAGATGTCATACTTTACAGGGGACAGTTCTCTGTTCGAAGGGCCATCAGAGGACAATCCACTGTATGAAGGGATGTTCAGTCCAAAGCTTGTTTATGATGGGAATTATTTGGTATTGCTGCCTCCTTTTAGAAAGGCAGTTAGCAGAGAAAAACAAAAGGCAGAACAGAGTTAGCATTTACAAATCCCATATAAACACAAGGCTAAAAAAGAGAGGCCATGCCCTTCTTTAATGAAGAAAACGTAAATTGGTTTACTCACAATTTCCTGCGGAAAAATGGAGGTATGGCATATAGTTTCTATCAGAGTTTGTTCAGTCCATTTCTTTGTGTTCTATAATATTGGCAGGAGAGAGAGCAAACACATGTGCTCCCAGCAGTGGAGAAGGTGTGGGGGAGGAGCAGGAAACCACGCTGTAGGCTATAGAGATCCCAAGGCTAGCTGTGCCCAAAGTTCCCATGCATTAACTAACTGCAACACAGCCCCCTTCCTGTAACTTGCAGACAAGATTGCAATATTCCCAACAGTTTAAAGATATAGAACCGTAAAAAGTGCAGGAGACTTGAAGTCGCCCATCCATACTTCGCACCTGGACAGCAGACTGATCAGGGAGGCACACAGGTTCCTTGGCCACAGTCTTCCCCATGAAGATCAGATATATTGGATTTCTATTTAAAGGATAGTATTTCTATGGTTGCACTCACGTGCATATGCAAATATTATGCAAATTCCTGTCCTTCTTTGCCCTCTTTTGGGGTGTGTGTATGGTTCTACACATATAAACTAGCACCTGCAAACGTTATGCAAATCTGTGTTAGGAGGCTGACTAGGTGACCCATATGTGCCTGTTCAATCTGCTCTCCAGGTGCTAACTGTGGATGGGCAACTCCAGTGAAGGTTGGTGGCTCCAATGTCAGCGGGGTGCTGAATTCGCTGCAGATTTCAGTCAGAACCTGTCAGAACTCTAAAGGAGCTCTCCAAGGTGCTTCTGCAGAAGGAAGAGATGGGCCTGGGAGTTGCCCATCAGCAGCACCTGGCCAGCAGACTGCAGGGAGGCACACAGGTCACCTGGCCACAGTCTCCCACACTATGGTAAGATGCACTGTATTTCTATTTAAATTATAATAATAATTTCTAAGGGTGAAATCCTATGCATGTTTAGACAGAACAAAGTCCTACAACTTCCTGGGGCATGCTGGGAATTGTAGGACTTCTTTCTGTCTAAAAATGTATAGGATTGTGCCATGAATGTGCGTGTGCATGTATAACTTAGCATAAGCAAATGTTCTGCAAGTCGGTGTCCGTTTTTGCCCTCCTTTTGGGTGATTCTCAAGTGGCCTTGCTTTCAAAACTCTGGCAGATCAGTAGTGTAGTGGAAAATTTTGAAGTTAAGACACTCATCATGACAGTCTCTGCAGCCACACACTGGGGGAGAGTCTAAGAATTCTAGCACCTGTGTTGATCCATATCAACAAGCAGGTTCTGGCAGTTTTAATTAATGCTGTTCCAAAAATTTCCTCCACCTTATTTTCAACAATTTTCATTTAATTTGACAGAAGAGAAATTGCTTTTGAAAAGAAATTCAAAGGAGGAGACATTTCGGAGAAATTCTCATGGGTTGGGTTCAGGGTTCTTGTGTTTACCTTACTTATGAGGTGACTGAGGAGTGTGTACAAGTGACCTGTTTTTCATTGTACAATCCTCTCTCTGCACCTGAATTAGGGACAAGATGAGTCCACAGTCAATCCTCAGAAACTGATCATTTGGAAGATCCTGAGGAACATGCTGAACCCTAAAGAATGATAAGGAGAGCTGAGCCAAATTTTTTCAGAAGACATTTTTCTCAGAAATGTCTTGAGATTTTTCTTTTCTTACCCCACTAGAAATAAAAGGCTACTTTGCAGAATCCCCCTAAAATTTCTTCCCCAATTTTGGGTGGGTTTTGCCTTCCCTCTCCCCCCTTCACCAATGCCCCAGAACAATGCTAGGTATGGGGCATTGTGGAGAATGCAAAATGGGGGCCAGGTTGCCAACAAAGTTGCTGCTGTTGCCACTTGAGGTGGCACTGCACAACAGCAGCAACAAACCCTTATTAAAAAAGAGACAAGGAAAGGAGCACCTCCAGCAACACCAGGCAGGCCGCTCACCAAGATCAGACTCAGATGGCCTTCTCTCTGTCCCATCAGCCAGGACAGCTAGGCTGGTGAGGACGAGGGAGAAGGCCTTCTCTGTGGTGGCCCCCACTCTGTGGAACTCCCTCCCTAGGGAACTCCGCCATGCCCCCTCTTGAATGAGCTTCTGCCACACATTGAAAACTTGGTTGTTCAGGCAGGCATTTCGGGTGGGTTAGGGTATTTTTAGATGATGTTTTATTGTGTGATTTTACTGTTTTAAATTGTACTGTTGTACATCACCCAGAGTGGCCGGGTGACTGGCCAGATGGTCGATTAAGGGATTTAGTAAATAATAAATACATAAATAAATAAACTCTGGCTGTAGCAAGCCCTACCTGTGAGAAATTGTTGGAGAATTTCTCCTCCCACTGGAGAAATTTGGTGAAATTGTCCCTCCAATTTCTCTGCCCCCAAATATTTTGCATCACAAGAGGGATAGCTCACAACAATATGTTGTTGCTGGGGAAAACCCATTCCCCACATCCTTTCCCAGCTACTGTGAGGATCGCTGCTAAACGCTGAAGGAACAGGGAAGTCTGAAGGGGGTGGCAGATGACGTCATCCCTGCTAATCAAAAAGCCTGAGTGCTTTGTCCCCGAGCGCCTGGCTCCGCGACACCATGGCAGCGGATGCTTAGGATGGAGGCCTTAATGTAATTACAATAAAAAATGCTCACCGATTTTGTCACTACACTCCACAATTTATATAGACAGCTGTCAGAACCTTTGGTGTTCCCCCCGGCCCCAAGAGAGGGGAGTATATAAATCTCTTGTCAATATAAAACCAACAGTGGATCAACGTGTATCAAGATGATGAAGAAGACGTGGCATGCTCCTTGCAAAATGTGTCATATTTGCTTATGGATACACACCGCACTGGAATCATTTTGACAGCAGCTTTCTTGTGTGAGTCCATTTGGCAGCTAGTTCTAAGTGTGTCGACTGCAGTCGTAACAATTGCTATGGGAGTGGAAGTTTGTTCTCTCGTAAATGATCTTCTCTTTATTTCTATCCCAACCCCATAGGTCCGCTGGGAACCTCATTTTGAAATATTGGCTTAGCAACAGACTAAAAATAAAACAGTCCAACCTTATTATGAGCTCTTCTAGAATATTCTACAATGCAGGGACGTTAAAATGACTAAAGAAAGAAAGGCGGAAGGTGAAAGAGAAGAGATTCAACATCCTAGCAGCAATGGTAGATATGTCATATCACTGCTTCCTCCAAAAGACCGTAACCTAAGCATGTGAAAATTAGTTTGCTGGTCCAGCGGTCTGTCTCCAGCAATGGCTATCTAGATACCTCTGCCCACTAAGAGGATCCCATGGTGATATCCTTCCCTACATTTTATTCCAGCATCTGGTAATTATAGTGCTCTCCTCCAATATTCTGAAAGTTTTCTTCCCTCACAGAAGAGGCTTCCATTTTTCTTTATCATTTTCAGGGTGCTTAGGATCTCTTTTAAAGGTTTTTTGGGTGGGTGGGTGGGTGTTTTTGAGCTTTCCTTATCATTGCAAGATGGCCGAGGGTGCTGGGTGCTTTTCCATTACATTGTTCTCTGTCATTCTGCAACTCTGCAGCCTCCCTGGCTGCCCACACTTCCTGATCTGCGAAAGCTTCATGGGAAGAATTATTCATGGCATCCTCCCCTGGGCTTTAACTAAACCATGGGAATCCAGGAAGGCTGCAGACCATTGAAGAGAGGATTGTACAGTGAAAGAGGACAGTCACTTACATCCCTCAGCCATTGCGTAACTAAGGTAAGTGCAAAATCTCTGCATGCCTCCAACAAGTTCACTGAATTTGTCCTCTCCTTTGATCCCCCCCCCCCCAAAGCATTTTCTTTTCAATCAAATTGAACAAGAATGGTTGGGGGGAAATGTGGATGAAATTTTCAGCACAGCACCAGGTAATACAGAGAGATATCCACTTCTGACCACTGAGATGCCACCTAGTATGGCTAATTCCTGGCAGGTGGACCGATCCTCCATGAATTTGTCTAATCCTTTAAAAAAAGCCTTACAGCGTAGTGCAGGGGGTCTTGAATTTATTTCAGCCTGAGAGCTGAATTCAGGTTTGGCCAGGTAAATGTGGCATGGACATCTAGGGTACCCAAGAGGATTGGGACCCCAAGTGGGCCAAATCTGGCTCCTAGGTCTGAAGTTATGCACCCCTGATCTAGGGGCTATGAGCATGTTGTATGGCAGTGGACTCCACATGTTAATTATGTGTTATCCGAAGAATAATAACCATTCCTTCAATACTGATTCAAGTCTTCCTGTGCTTGTGCATACATAGCCGTAACTACACCACCCATGCCCATACTGGCAGACTTGGGGGGTACCCCAAGATTTATAGTCTGCAGATGCTCAAAAAATCATTAGGAAAAAAAAAACATAGGGTGTGGAGAAACTCACAAATCACCCCCATAAGAACTCAGTGGCACAGAACATTGACTGACTCAGAAGAAAAAAATGTTATAACCAGGTAGGAGGGGGAATAGAATGGAGTGGTTGGAAAAGGAGGGGGGAGGGATACGTAGGCACACACGGTAGAATAATCACATCTGGATAGGTCAGTTCCTGGTTCACACTGAGAGGATATTTTAAATGTCCCCGTGGTTGACAGAGAAATTCCCATTGATAGCAATGGAGAAATAAAAGATCTAAAGGTAGCTGGGTCCATAAAATGGAGACGGTCATTGAGGTCATTGGAGGGCTTGCTTCTGGTGGCTCCACATGGATGGTCCATCGAAGTCCACCAGGAGAAGAGCCTTCAGCATGGCGGCCCCCCCTTTTTGGAACTCCCTACCCCTGGAGGTCAGGCAAGCACCCACACTGTGCTGTTTCCCTTGCCTCCTGAAAACAGCACTGTTCAGGAGGCATTCCTTAATTGACCAGTCACAGTTTCTATTGGCACTGTATGTTTGTTTTGTTTAACAAGTATAATTTTAATGTGGTGTTTTAATCTTTTTATTCTTTTGCTGTTTTATTTCTTATGTTCACCGCTCCGAAACCTGTTCTAGATATGGAGCGGTATATAAATATTGTAAATAAATAAATGCATAAATAAATTAAATAAAGGATTGTAGGTCAGTGGTAGAGCACATAGTTTTTAAGAAGACCCCATATTCAACTCTTGGCATTTCCAGGTTGTTGTTGTTTTAAACAGGATCGGGTGATGTGAAAGACCTCAGCCTGGGATTTTGGAGAGCTGCTGCTAGGCAGACTGGACAATACTGGGTGAAGTCTAACCTGGTAAAAGGCAGCTTCCAAGGCTGGCCCAAGACATCTTGCTGCCTGACATGAAAAACACAGTAGTGCCCCTCCCATTCCATGCATGAAAGCTGACTGGGCTGGCAAATGAATCTTTCTTTAACCCTGAGCAATGCCGACTCCAGGTTTTGGAGGGCGCTTGGGCAAGACACCCTCAATGGGCCCCTCTCCCTCAGTGAGTCTAGCTTCTCATCAGCATTGTCATCTGCTGCTGCTCCTCTTCTTCATCGTTGCTGCCACTTCCTTGTTTGACAGGCAGAGAGCCAGTGAGCAAATAGGCACAGAATGTTGCCATCTACTGCTCCTTCTCCACCCCACCACTGTTGTCTGGGGAAACCAAGAGGCGGGGGAACAAACAGGTTGCAATGGTGAAGAGGAGGAGCAGTCCAGGGGCTCTTGTCAGTGGGCCCTGTGCTGGAATGTGGGCCCTCGGCAGGTGCCCAACCATGCTGACCCTTGATGCCAGGCCTGATACTGATGATGGAACAGTGTCCTCTACAGCACTGGAAGGCAGCAAGCTAACTTAGGCGTCACAGAGCAGGCAACATGCCCCAGAGCTTTCTCCTCCAAAATGTTGCTGCCGCCTCCCAGCATCTGCCACCTGAGGTGACTGCATCGCCTAGTTCACACACTGAGCTGCAAGTCATCAAAGTGATGAGAAATCATAGCGATGTGTGTACCTGTGTGAACTGGCCAGGAGTTTCTACATCTGCCTTCCTTAAAGGCCAATTCGCATGGTTGCAGCAAAGTGTACAGTAGCTGCAGGAAAAGCACCGGGAGAGCGTGGCCCGTGTCAGCTTCTGGGCCAAAGTGCATGCGATGTGGCAGGCCACCCTACGCCATACCGTTCCTTAAAGTCTGTGCTCAGCTCTGGGTCTTGGCTAGCTGCCTTGCATTCCATAAACAGCCCTCGGCCATAAAGAAAACAGTAATTGAAATGTCTATAAGCTTTTCCTGGAACGGAGAACTGTGTGTCAGTGCTGATTTTGGGGACACGGAGCAAGCATTTGATCTCCATTGGAAACAGCTGGGAAGCTGTGTAGGCAACAGCATCACCATGTTGAAAACTGGGCTTCACGAAAGAACCTCCAATTTCCTCTTTGCAGCTTATTCTATGACACAAGTCAGGGTATGCAGAAATCTGGCAAATTGTCCCTAATGTGTTTGTTTAAACCTGGTAATTTGGTTTAATATTGATATCCTGCTCTTCATCCCAGGAGCGCAGGGTGGCCTATACTGCTGGGTTTTCTCATCCCCCCTCCCTCACAACAGCCCTGTGAGTAGGTTAGGCTGAGAAAGAAGGAGTAGTCCACAGTTACCTGGGAAGCATCTTAGGATTTTCCATACAAGTCCAATAGTCTGTCTACCATCCCACACACAATCATGGCCACAGTCATTTTTCAAATAACTTCTAAGTCAGGGGTGTTGAACCTGAGGCCTGCAGGCCAAACCTGGCCCTTCCGGAGTCCTAATCTAGCCTTCTGGGGATTCCCGGATGGCCACACCCTGAGCAATGATTCTTTGGGGCTTTCCCAGCTTTAGTGGCATTTTTTCCCCATTCTAAAAGGTTGAAATGCTTTTCCTAAGGCTTAGTTAGGAACACAGGAAGCTGCCTTGCACAGAGTCAGACTGTTGGTTGATCTAGCCCAGGACTGTCGACACTGACTGGCAGTGGCTCTTGAGGGAAACTTTCAGGCAGGATCTTTCCCAGCCCTACCTGGAGAAGCCAGGGATTGAAGCTGGGACCTTCTGCACGCAAAGCAGGTGCTCTACCGCTGAGCCACAGCCCCTACACAGTTCCAGGCAGCAAGAACTTTAAGCTACAATATGCTGGCATTTTTGGCCCCGCCCTTTTTGCCTCTGGCCCCGCCCACCACTGGGATGTGGCCCCCGAGAGCTTCTCTGAAATGGAATGTGCCCCTTGTGCTGAAAGAGGTTCCTCACACCAGCATTCTGTGTACATCTGAAAACGCATTGAATTCTTCCTGTGACTGGGAACCCCGATGGCATAGGGAAATATTTTTAGAACAATCTGCTGCACTGTGGGAGAGTCTCTCCAACCACTGATGTGTCAAACCCTTTGGTGAATATAATGTCTAAACCTGATTTTGCAGCATCCTATCTAGTGGGCGCGATCTTCAGTCTCTTCAGAACATAAGAACATAAGCAGAGCCCTGCTGGATCAGGCCAGGGGTCCATCTAGTCCAGCATTCTGTTCACACAGTGGCCAACCAGCCATCAACCAGGAACCCACAAGCAGGGCACAAGTGCAAGAGCACCCTCCTGCCCATGTTCCCCAGTGACTGGTGTACAGCGGCTCACTGCCTCTGGTACTGGAGATAGCACATAGCCATCAGGACAAGTAGCCATTGATAGCCTTCTCCTCCAGGAATTTGTCCAACCCCCTTTTAAAGCCATCCAAATTGGTGGCCATCACTACATCTTGAAGCAGCAATTTCCATAGTTTAACTATGCGCTGTGTGGAGAAGTCCTTCCTTTTATCTGTCCTGAATCTTCCACCAACCAGCTTCATGGGATGACCCTGTTGGGTTCTAGTATTTGGAGAGAGGGAGAAAAATGTCTCCCTATCTACATTCTCCATACCATGCATAATTTAATTTGGTGCACGTCTATCATGTCTCCCCTGACCCTCCTTCTTCAGCTCTCTCTCACATTTATCTCACTGTCACAACTGCAACCAATCCCTCCTTAGAGGAACTCAGGGCCACACACTCCTTTTTTTGTCTTCATCATAACCCTGCGAAGTATGGTAGGCTGAGGGAGATGCGAGCTGACCCAATGCCGCTCAACGCACTTCATGCAGTTGCAGCTTCAGGCTTTGCCAAACGTGCCATCGTGGAGTGGCAGAGCGCCTGCTTTGCCCAGGTTCGGTTCCTGGCATCCCCAAGCAGTGCTAGGGGCTAGACCCATGCTCTGTCTAGCTCTGCATTGTCTGCACCAGGCTTGGGCAAAGTCTGGGCCTCCAAAGACCAATCTCCTCCCCCCTGCAGAAGCTGCTGAGTTGGACTGCCCCCTGCCCTGTTGCTGAATTTGCCACCAAACTGTGGTGGTGCTCTGGCAAATAGCTTAAAACAACAACAAATGCACAGGGAGCCTTGTTTTGAAGCAAAGTTCTGTGTCTGAAACTCTAAAGAGCTGCTGTCAGTTGGTGTACACCAGGGCTGGGTAACACATGACTCATGGCCCAATGCAACCCTGGCCCTTTTTGTGCCCCCACTGCTCCCTCCCCACTGCCCCAAAGTGGCATTTTTCTTTAAACCAAGGCATGCAGTGAGCACATATCTTGCTCTGAAGCAGAATGGCTCACCTGGAAGCTTCTTGGGTTCTTGTGGGGCGGGGGGGGGGGATTGGCCCTTGGACTAGGGATGTCAGAGGAATCTGGCTGGGGGGGGTGGAGCTCGCTGAGGTTTCATCAGCTCAGCCTCCCAGACTTCAGCTCATTTCCCTGCGACCTGGCCCCACGCAATCTGCTTTCCTGTTTTTTAAAAATTATGTAAATAGAAATGTGTGCAAACTGTGGGGCGCAATTTGCATGATTTACGTAAATTCTGGCCACGACTCATATAATTTGTGCAAATTTTGGCCAACATTTTCACAAATCATGCAATTCATGGCCAAAATTTGCGTAAATCACACAAATTGCACCCCACTATTTGCACACATCTCTATTTACGTAAATAATTCCCCCCTGCAGACCTTGGGAAAATCCCTGTGACTCGGCCCACAAATACGAGCTGAGTCGGGTACTCACCAGAAGTCCGTTGAGCCCCCAGATGACTGGATTCCACAGTTACGGACATTGCTTCCTAGGACCCCCAGACTTTGCCCACCTGTGGCATAGGCAATGCAGAGCTAGATGCACCAAGGGTCCGAGGAGGTATAAGGCAGTGTCCTATGTTCCTTAGGTCTCCCTGATCCAAGTCTAACAAGCTCATCATTGCACCATGTTAGATAATTTATCCTTTCCCATGTCTCAGTGTTCACAGCCCGCCCGGCCCTTACTCCTTGGGACAATCTAGATTTGTTCCAACTACATGTTTTTGCTTGGGTCAAGTGAACAAGGGTCTGAATGCACCCAGATGCTATGACTTTGTGAGGCATTCATGTGATCACGGCAAGCAAATGCTGAGTGGCAAGTTCTGTAACTTTTTCTTTTTCAAATTTGCTGCCTTAGGGCAAGATGTGGCAAGTTTTTTTTTTAAATATACACATGGTGCCTCTTTGTCTGTGCTTTGACTTACGCATAACAAAGAAGAGAGGAAAACCATAATAGAGCTATAGAGAAGATGCTATTGGCAATGGCAGCTGAATTATTAAGTAGACCCAGGAACCTAAACTGCAGTTACTGGAATCTGCAGACTGCAATGTTGCATTCCTGAGTGTGGCATTGGGGGTGCAGGGTGGGGTTGCCCTTACATGGGGGTGTCTGATGGGTGGGTGCTGTTTCTCCCCCTCTTTTACAATTGCTTATCTTTTCTGTTCCAAATGTCATTTATTTTCATGCGCTCCCCACTGTTATCCTCGGCACAATCTCTTTCTCCGCCCCCATGATTAAACAAAGCTTAAATGATGGCTCCACATTTCCTTGAACTGGAGCATGTAAACTCTCACTGCATGCCTGTTGCAACCCAGAGGAAGCCATTTCTCGAGCCAAGAAAGAAATCCAGCATCGCTGGGCAAGATTCAGGGCTGATGATATTTCAAATGTATCTAGTATAGAGCTGTGTGCCAACAGCAAATTTCTCCACCCTATTTGCGGGCAGAGAAATTGGGATGGGGGGGGGGGACCATTTAACTGAATTTCTCCAGGTGGAGGAGAAATTCTTCAACAGTTTCTCAGGGGTGGGGTCACCATGAGCAGTGGCATTAGCACAGCTCTTTCTTTCTTTCTTTCTTTCTTTCTTTCTTTCTTTCTTTTCCTAAGGTGTGTTGTTGCTTCCTTTGATGCCACTGCAAGTAGCTGCAGCATTTTTTCCCACCATTTTGCATCCTTCACAATGCTCAGGACCTAGCATCATTCTGGAGCACAGCAGGGCAAAAATGCCACACACACCCAAATGGTGGGGAATATTCAGCGAATATTCTGCAAAGTGGTCACTTTTTTCTAGTTTCCAGAGGGGTAGCCATTGGGTAAAAACAACAAAAAGTCCTCTGGCATCTTAAAGACTAACACATGGATCATGGCGTAAGCTTTCACAGACTGCGGTGTGCAAAAAAAAAATAAATCTGAGAAATGCTGTCAGAAAAAAAGGCCTTCTGAGAAATTTCTGCTCAGCTCTAATCCTGGCCAGCAGCATTTAACAAATTTGGATAATTGTCTGAGTGATGGGTCATCCTGTAGAGCAGCAGTGATGCGGTCTGAGCATATATAGACACAGTTAGTTGACTAAGACTGTACACACTTACCTGGGAGTGAGTCCCATTGAACTCCATGGGACTTAATCTCCAGTTAAGACATGCATAGGACTGAACTATAAGTGAAGTCTTAGGGTCAAATTAAACGCATCACTTCAAATCATGTCAATAATAATAATAATAGCAGGTGGAGGGGGTCAATGGGACTGGCATATGTGGGGAAAGGAAGTTTAACCCTTTCCCCCCTTGCTGTGCCCCACCTAGTGCTGGTATGAGCTCCAGCCTCAGGCAAAGGTCTTTTCCAGCCTTGCTGCTTAGAATGCTTTAAGTCAAGGGTGTGAAAAGTGAAAACCCCAAGCCCTGCTTGGAGGCCCCCTTACCTCCTGAAAACCCCAGGGCAGGGGGAATGACAACCTTTATAGGAACAGGCTCTATGGTTCTTGATATAGAAGCCTCATACCTAGAGCATCCACAGAGTGTCCTTTAGGAAGCTCCTGCCTGATTTGTAGGATGCTCTAGGAATTGGGACTTCTATGGCAAGAACCGTAGAACCTGTTCTTAGAGGTTTCCCTCCACCCTCCGAAAAGGATCCCAGTAACAGAGATGCCAGGATCCTTCAGCAAGAGAGTGGATTAGAGGAAGGAGAAGAGCCACGAAGCCTTGGTGGTTTGAGAATGGAGGTTTCTGGGAGGAGCGCTGGTTTTATCTGATCAAAGCAGGTGCCATACAGGAGTAGGATTTGAGTGAGTGAGTGAATGGGAAGTGTGTGTGCGCATTGTATGTGCATGTGTGTATATGTGTGTGCATTTGTGTGCACACACGTGCAGCCCCCACCACTACAGCAGAGGCCAGATGCAGCCCTCAGAGCTGAAAAGGTTGTACACCCCTGCTTTAAGTGGAGAGAAATTGAATCCTGGATCAGAATTTTAATTACGGACAGAAATTCTGATTTTAAGTCAGAAATTGAACCCTGGATCTTCTGCACACAATATATGCTCTGCCACTGAGCTATAACCTCTAGTGTAAAATCAAACATGCAGCTGTTCATGGGCTTCAGTTACACCTGCTTTATTTGGTTGTGTATTTGAGGGCCATTTATTCCAGTTCACATGACTGCTCCCATTCACAAATCTTTGTCAATGAAGGGCATTCTTCTGCTCATGTCAGGCCCATCTCCACAGGGTTGATGTGGTAGCCTTCCCTAGGGCAAATCTTGCGAATGGCAAATCTTGCCTTTGAGTGCAAGTTAACTGTGTGCTGAAACTTAAAGGCCTCCCCCCAGCTATAAATCAGTCGAGCAGAGGTGCCACTGTGGCGTTACTGCAGATGGAGCTTTGGGGGATGTCATGACTCATTACCTCAGGGTCTCCAGAGGAGTTTTTCTGTAAATATTTTCCTGCTGATCTTTAAGCTTCAGGTCAGAAGCTTTGCTGCCATCAATTGAGAAATCCGAGGCAATTTGAGCTGCCTCTCTCAGGTGCCAGTAACACAGAAAAGGAGACAATGACTCAAGGTTTCTCTGTGGCTCTACCGAGCCAGCTCCAATTTAACTGGCCTTGTCTGGGCAACAAAATGTTATCTCATCGTTCGTCTGTGTCTCATCCACAGGGCAGAAAAGGAGATGTGTGAGGGAGAACAAAGAAAAATGTGGTTTTAATTAGCTGCAGAGAATTGGGGAGGGGAATAAAAAGAGGCTAGGGTGGAACTTTGCCATTTGAAGGATGTTACCAATTCTCTCTTGGAGCGCAGAATGCCAATTCCAGCAGTAAAAGTGAGGCTCTCAGCCTTATGGCTTGATTCCTGAGGTCAAACGCCTAGCAGGCCCCCAAATGAAAGTAGGCATGTGGAGTCCTGCCACTTGGAAATAGCTTTCAGTGGCAATTGCACCAGTGCTGTAATGATAGAATCAGGCCCAGGTAGGGTGGCCATATATGCACTGCTGAAGAAGAAGAAGAAGAAGAAGAAGAAGAAGAAGAAGAAGAAGAAGAATTAGAATTGCATAACTTTACATATGTAAATGTATATGTGTACCTGCAAATGTAGAAATAATAACTATAGTTTAAACAGAAATACAATACATCTCACCATGGTGGAGAAGACTGATCAGGTGACCTTCGTGCCTGCGCAGTCCAGGTATGCGGATGGGCAACTCCAAGGTCCTGGCCTGCTCACCCTCCGTATGGTTCTTGTACTTTAAAGAAGACTAAGGCTGGACACCAGTTCAAATAGAGGGTACCTTCAGATAGAAGTTTCTCCTCTGCCAGGTCTCCTGAATAGAGGACTGTCCTCTGTAAAATAGGACACCTGGCCACTCTACAGCCATTATAATTTTGATGTTCTAGCTGGTTTCGGACAGCCATAATTACGGAACAGGGGCACCATTTGGGAAAGGCAGGAGAGCAACCCTGTCCTAAATTTCAGACTCCAGGTGATTATCTGTCAGGAGTAGCCACCTTTGTGGCCTGCTGACTAGATCGCCACACGATTGCTATAAAACAGGCTGCAATCCTCTACACACAACAGGGCTTACTTCTGAGTAGACATGGAAAGGATTGTACTGTTTAAAACCTTGTACACTAGATAAACATGCCAAAAAACAAACAAACCTCTTTTCCTTAAAGAAGAAGGAGTAAAAGAGGGGAGGGACATCCTGTCTGGAAGCCCGTGCTATAGCTGTCATGTAGTATAGAAGCAACTCTAACCCAAGCTTTTGAAATACTCAGCTTTTTAGCAGTTTAGACTGCAATCCTGTGCATGCTAAACTAGGAGGTCAATCCCATTGAACTCAGAGAGCCTTTCTTCTGAGTAAACCTTCTTAGGATTGCACTGAACACATCTTCATTATATTTTAAGAGCAGGTTTTTGCATCTACACTGTGAATCCCCACCCTGAATATAAAAAAAAGCATCCCTGGCATGACTTAATTTTTATCCATTTTTAATCAGTGAATTTATTCTGGCTCTGTTCTGTTCTGTAAGTTCTTCTTCAAATGGGGACTGGAAATAGAAGTATGTAAAAGAACAATGGCCTGTAGTATCCACTCCTCCACCCGCCAAAACTCAAAGGGCTGGAGCAACTCCCTGCTGAGGAAGGGTTACAACATATGGGACTGTTTAGCTCAGAAAAAAGGAGAATATGGGGAGACATGGTAGAGGTCTACAAAATTATGTGTGATGTGGAGAAAGTGGATGGCAAGACATTTTTCTCCTTCTCTCATAATACTAGAACCCAATGGGGTCATCCCATGAAGCAGATTGGTGGGAGATTCAGAACAGATAAAAGGAAGGACTTCTTCACACAGCTCATACTTAAACTATAGAATTTTCTATCGCAACATATAGTGATTGTCACCAATTTGGATGGCTTTAAAAGGAGGTTAGATAAATTCCTGGAGGAGAGGGCTATCAATGGCTATAATCCTGATGGCTATGTGCTACCTCCAGTATCAGAGGCAGTGAGCCTATGTACCCCAATTGCTGGGGAACATGGGCGGAAGGGTGCTGTTGCACCCCTGCCCTACTTGTGGGCTTCTCACAGGAAGCTGGTTGGCCACTGTGTGAACAGAATGCTGGACTAGAGAGGCCTTTGGTCTGATCCAGCAGGGCTTTTCTTACGTTCTTTATAGTGGTCGGTGCCGGTGTCCTGTGCTCTGTGGCTTGTTGTGACTTTAAAGGTGTGCACACAATATTCCTTTGTTTCGGTGACTTTGGCAACGGCAGTTTCTCCAAACTTTTTTCCCAGGCGCCTTTTGTCAGAGACATATTTGCCTACAGGTTCTGCACTGTTGACCTAATCAAGTTTATTTAGTGGGTGTGGATGGCCGTTCTTTTGTTCAGCTCTCGAATCGAACGACAGCCTATCCTCCCAACTGTCTCTAGGATGCTGCCTTATGCCAGATTATACTATGGGTCCATCTAGGCCACTATGGCTGGGGATAATGGGAGCTGTAGTCCAACATATATGGAAGGCAACAGGCTGGGAAAGATTGGTCTGCACTGACTGGCAGTGGCTCCCCAGGGACTCAGACAGAGAGTAGTGTTTTTCTCAACACCTACTATTTGATGCTTTTTAACTGGAGTTTCTGGATGCAAAGGATGTGTTCTACCACTGGGTTATGGTTCATATCCTAAAAACCAGATTTTAGGACATCCAGAACAAACCAGAACATAGGAAGCTTACTTACACCCCGTCAGGCTATTTGTCCACCAAGTATTTTTGACTCCAGCTGTCACGGCTTTCCAGGGTGTCTCCCAAAATGAAGATGCTAGGGATCAAACCTGGGATTTTTCTGCAAGCAAAGTCCATGCTTTGCTACTGAGCTTAGGAATGGACGAGTCTGTCCATTTCAATTTCTCCCAGCTATTTATTTTCCCAGTTTTATGTTCAGCTTGTCCTGAACATTGAGAATTAATAACAACAACAACAACAACAACAACCGGAATATTTCTACACACTTTTGTGCGCATTTCTCCAAATACTTGCATTTTTGTACTCAATTTGCCTCATAGACACATTTTTCTTTTGCAAGCAATTTCCCCAATATAATGCATTTGTGAACCCTATTTTCACTAACATGCACATTTTGTATGCATTTTGGGATGAGTTAAAAATGGGGAAATTCAAAGAAGTGCAACATTTGAAGGATAACTGAGTTTTGGTTCATGTAATGCTTTGGAAGTGTCAAATTAGGTAAATTTACTTTAAAATGTGAACCAAATAGATTTCTACTCCGTCCCTAATTGAGCAACATTCTCTTCATTTCCAGGGCTAATCCCTGTTTTTTGCCCCTGTTCTGCCTACTGGAGAGATATTTGGGATACTCTTAAAAAAGCTGGTAGCATGTACCAACATGCTCGTCCAGCACAATCCTATGCATGTTTACTCAGAAGCAAGTCCTGCTGTGTTCTCTGAGACCGTCTCCCTCGTAAGCGTGTTTCAGCATGCACCCTCAGCCCCAGTGCACAGACCAGCACACTATTTCTTTTCTATCCCTCACCCCAATAGGCACTGATCCAGGGGGGAAATTTTTGTTGAATGTGTTTGACATTCAGCTATTCTGTAACAAATACATCCAGATCCATTGTATAGTTCAACATTTGTTTTTAAAAAGGAAATGCTTATGGATAGCTGCCATGTGTCAGGGGTGCATCCTGCACTGCAGAGCCTAGGGTTGTACAGTTTGTGTAAAATCCATTCCGTCTGTGTTTCATGGATTGTCAGGTGCCTTTCATTCTATCTTCCGCCCATTGATGGAATCGAATTTTTCCTGTTTCCAAATGTGCACGCAAAATGAGCAAATCCCCCCATGCGCATTTTCATGCTTTAGCCTATGGGGGAAATGCACATCTTTGGCCAGCTTTTTAAATTTTGCATATTTGCATATTTTCCTATGACGAAATGTGCACAATATTCAGGAAAGTTAGAAAACTGGTCTGCACGTCTGTGGAATCCACCCAACAGGGGGAAAGCTGGGGAAAGAATGCAATCAGAATTGGGATACAAGATGAGCTGAACTTCAAGGAGGTGTTTAGAGATTCTCAGTGATTTTCCCAGTCACTTGTTCACCCATCCCTATTCTGAAATGATACCACAATTTCTATTGGAAAAACTTGGGCACCAACCGAATCGGGTTACCTTAATAAGAGGAGTCCATTCAAGGTTTCTATAACCTCTATTAACTCCCAAGTGTTCATCAATATTCAGCACAGTGAATACGAACAGAAAAAAGAGGGGGGGGGGAGAAAAAAGCCCAATTTACAACATAAATGTGCACTCAAAAACTTCACGGAATTCTATTCATTGCTGAACAACATTAAAAAGTGAGAATCTAAAATAGCAGTTCTTTAAACTTCAGGAATGCTAATCAAAGGCATTTCCCTAAAACTTAGAAATGGGTGTTGATGAACATCACTGAAATGTATTCTCCTATCAATCTAGTTGGGCTTTGTGATATATATTACACTGATACGTTGAGTCTCTGATGAATTGTGCCATAGCTGCCTAGAGGTATTTGCAGGCAACTTTTAAACATTGTACTATCTCTCTGCTCTATATTTTATTTCCAGAGATTACCAGATACAGAAAAGCAACATCCTTTTGAACCATGGTTTATTGTTAGCTTACGAATTCTGGCTTATTTGGGTGCATTTAACCATAACCCTGGGTTTGGATATCAGTGAAGCTCTCCCCTTCACTCATGTGTAAGCAGAAGCAAATGGGCTGCGTGCATGGTTTATTAAGCCAGGATTCCTTGCTTATGGTTAAATGTGAACATGGGCTGACTTTCCTGTCTCTCTTGAGAGACCAATTTGGATGGCTTTAAAAGGGGCTTAGACAAATCCCTGGAGGAAAAGGCTACCAATGGCTACTAGTCCTGATGGCTATGTGCTACCTCCAGTACTAGAGGCAGTGAGCCTATGTGCATCAGTTGCTGGGGAACATGGGCGGGAAGGTGCTGTTGCACTCATGTCCTGCTTGTGGGCTCCCAGTCGACAGCTGGTTGACCACTGTGTGAACAGAATGCTGGACTAGATGGACCCGTGGTCTGATCCAACATGGCTCTTCTGTTCTTCTGTTCAGTTTGCAGGCTGCAAAATGTTGCTTCAACCCTGCAGGCCTTTAGGGATGAGAAGGTTGCAGTCTTTAGGTCAAGTATTTTGGACTTCAACTCCCATCAGCCACAGTCAGCGCAGAATGCTGGGAGTGAACAAGCGGGGTGAGAGCACTGGGATGAATTTGCAAAATAAAAACAAAAATGCAAACTCTTCATATTCAAATTTGCTTGGGGAATTTTGTGTCATCTGCAAATTTGATCAGCATTCCCTGCACCTCCTCCTCCAAGTCATTAATACAAATGTTGAAGAGCACTGGGCCCAGGACTGAGCCCTGCGGTGCCCCACTCATTACCTCTCCCCAGTTTGAGAAGTTCCCATTGATAAGCACTCTTTGAGTCCAATTCTGTAGCCAACTGTGGATCCACCGGATCGTTGTTTCATCTAGCCCACTTTCAGCTAGTTTGCTCTTCAGGAGATCATGGGGCACTTTGTCGAAAGCTTTGCTGAAGTCGAGGTATATGATGTCTACAGCATTCCCACAGTCCACAAGGGAGGTGACTTGATCAAAAAATGAGATCAGAATGATTCGTCTGGCAGGATTTGTTCTTGACAGATCCATGTTGGCTTCGAGTAATCACTGCATTGTTTTCAAGGTGCTTACAGATGGATTGCTTTATCATCTGCTCCAGAATTTTCCCAGGGATTGATGTCAGACTGACTCGTCTGTAGTTCCCAAGTTCCTCCTTTTTACCCTTTTTGAAGACAGGAACAACATTAGCCCTCCTCCAGTCATCTGGCACTTCACCCGTCCTCCATGATTTCTCAAAGAGAATAGACAGCGGTTCTGTGAGAGTTCTTCTGCCAGTTCCTTTATGACTCTAGGATGCAGTTCATCTGGCCCTGGAGATTTGAACTCTTTCAAAGTAATTAGGTGTTCCTTGACCATATACCTATCGATCTCAAGCTGCAGTCCTGCCCCTTCAGCCTGTACTTGGCCTTTGTCGGGGGGGTCATAGACTCTCTTTTGGGAGAAGACTGAGCCAAAGTAGGAATTGAGCACCTCTGCCTTTTCTTTGTTATCTGTTATCATTTTGCCATCCTTATTTAATAGCTGAACAAACATTTATTTCCTCTGTCTTTTACTATGCATGTAGCTGAAGAAAGCCTTTTTGTTGCTTTTAGCATCCCTTGCTAACCTCAGCTCGTTCTCCTGACGCCATCCCTGCAATTCTGTGCTACCTGCCTGTACTCTTCCTTTGTTGCTTGGCCTTCTTTCCACTTCCTATATGTGTCCTTTTTTGGAAACAAAAAAGGACACATATAGTGGTTGGCACCACAGATCAAATATTTCTGAGCATATGCAGAATGCCTTGCCTGAGTAGAACATACAACCCCCCCCCCCACAAATGAAAGGCAGAGGTTTTCTGAACACATGCAGAGTTCCTTTCTTTTCAGACAGGAAACGGCATTTGCAAAAATTCACGTAAGGATAGGGCTCCTTCAAGCATGTACAGAGTGCCCCCGACCTTTTCTTTCCTTAAAAAAATCTCATAGAAAGTAAAGAAATGACAAACAATTGAACACACAATTTCCCCCTCTGATTTTATATCCTCTTTGCTGGCAACTGTCCAAGAGGAAGAAATTCCGGTCAGGCCAGTAAATTCTGGCTGGGTGGCAATTCAAGCCCAAAGGCACTCCTGGACAGGAGCTGAAATGTGGGTAAACTTGCTTAGAAAAGCTGGTGAATAGAAAGAGCTTCAAATTCTGAAGCAAAGCACAATTAACTGCAGAAACAATCAATGGTGCTCCCCAAGGAGTTAAACCCTATGCTTTTATTGTCAGTGCAACTACATAAAGTCCTTAATATTGCTGTATCCAATGACACAGCAATGAATATCTTTTAAAATCTACAGTCTAGACTGCAGATTATAATTTTAAAGGATATTCATTAGAGTGTTATTACAGTGATATTATGGACTATACATATTTGTACTAATGTGATCGAACTATTTGAGTCAGGCCATTCTAAGATGCTAGTGTTAATGATGCTATAGAACTTTGTAATTAGTTGACTTATTGGTTGGAACTTGTCAATTTGTAATGCTCACCTTTGTAGTGAGTCTGGATTGCTGTATCATGAATTTGCTATTAAGTTCAGAATTGATTGTGAACTTTGGCACATGCACAATCTGGATTTAAACAATGCCTTTTCTGCACATGTGCAGAGTTGGCTGGTTTAAACCTTGAATGATCTGCTTCTCTCATCACTGCTGCCACTGCAGGTCTTGCTCCGTGAAGAGAAGGAGGATGACTCTGCAAATCCACCTTCTTCTCCCCTTGATATACAATGGTCAGTAAACATCACAAGTGAAAACAACCAATCAGCAAGGGACTACATGATGCACACTGACGCTTGATGTCATACTGCACTACGCATTTCCAGACTACAGCTCCTAAGGTGCACTTTGATAATGTGCATGCACAAAACTCATATATATGGAACAAGAAGTCCTATTAAAGGAGAACTCTCTTCCAAACTCACATGGGTGAATTCGTCACTTTCCAAGGAAATAAATTAACCTGGGCAAGTTCACCCATCACCAGTTACAGATTGTTTTTACAAACTGGCTTTGCATCAGAACTGGGGCCAAACAAAGAAAGATCCAGCCTCTGACATCCTCTGTGTTAAACTGTTACAAACACTGGTAAAACTTGAAAGCCACGTTATCACTTCCTTTGCAGGCCAGAGCAAGGAGGGTCCATCAATGACCCTGGTGCTCCTGCTTTGAAAAGTCCCTCTGCGTTTCCCCTCCACCCCCAATCCTCATCTGCACCTGAGTGCTAAGCACCCCAGACTGGGTCCTAGCCTCCAGCGTCAGGACTCTCACACTAGGGATGCATGAGAGTTTCATTTCAGTTTGCAAATCATCATACTTTGCCCCATTCGAAACCCTGAATTTCAACACCAACAGCAATGCACTTTTTCAGAAAAATTAAAAATATGCATTCCACGCTTTAGTCAATTGGGGGCAAGGGGGTGGCGAAGGATGCACTTTTGAAAAGGATGTGCATGGAAATGCGCAGCGTTCCTATTGAAAATGTGCACACTCCCCTTTCAAACAAAAAGAAAAGCCGGTTGCAAATGAAAATGGGAGCAAGTTGAACTGAGCTTCGAAGTGGAGTTTGGAGTACCCCAGTGAACCTGAGCATCCCTGGTTCTCCCATTCATACAGTATATGTTGCTGATGTGTTTGCAGCACCAACGTTAAAGAGGTTACAATCTCATTGCTCAGCATGCCTGAGCCGTTACATCCCAGGTTTGGCATCTGCTACAGTTTACTGGGATTCCAGGGAAACCTTTGATAAGGAGCCATAAAGCAGACAAGTGGTTGCAGCAGCTGAAATGCACTGGATACTAAGGTGGCAAGTGAACCAGGAACAGGCTTGAATTCAGCGAGATCCCCAGGTCCTATGCGAAGAAGGTCATCCCTTTTTCATGGGAATGTGCTGCTGGTTAACTAAAATAAAAGACAAAGAAAATGTCCTGAGGACATAGTTTAATTAGCTTTTAGATGATGGACATACTGAATATTCATTTTGAAAGTAGCGCATTCAACACTGCAAGATGTACTACCAAAGAAAATCCCACACCAAACCTGCCTTCACCAAGAAGTTCCATTGTTTCAATGCTGTTGGTCCCCCTTTTGTTTCCTTGGCTGCTTCTTAATAGGGATATCTGGGAACTTTGCTCTTCCCAAAGTCCAATATGAACTCACCTGATCCACGCCTCCAAGATTTTGCACTTTGCCAAATTTTGCAATGCAGTTTTCCACTCTAAACGGGTACCAGCATGCATATACAAATGCAGATTTTAGGATAAAATTAGTTTAGAAACGCATACTTTGAGAGGAAGTACATTTAGAAGTGCTTATTTTGTGAGAAGATAAATTCAAAAATACCTGAATGCAAATGTTCCTGGAGATTTTCCTTTTAAAATGTGTAGATTAGTTTGGAAATGGGATGGAATGGATTTATGAAGGAATGCAGGCAAAACTGAGATGGACTGGAAACAGACCGGCCCATCCATCCCAGCATGGTGCCATTTCCCCTTTTATTGCCCTTACTGCCCTCTGCTTCATTTGCCAAATTTTAAAACCTGATTGGCTAGAGTAGGGATGTGGAACCTCCAGCCCATGAGCCTAATCTGGCACATAGGGATTCCACATCCGGCCTGTGGAGTCTCCTTGGCTTCATCCCCCATGGGGACAGTGTGTGCCCTGCGAAGCCACTCAAGTCTAGGGATGTATGGATTTTGTAAAATCTGCTCCATTTGTGTTTCCTGGAATGTCAGATGCCTTTCATTCCAAGGAATGCCTTTCACTCCATATTGATGGAATAGGATTTCCCCCCCATTGCCTGAATTTGTGCAAATTTGCCCTTGCAAAATGCGCAACTCCCCCTGGCAAAAATGTGCAAATCCCCCCAAATGCACAATCTCCCCCCCAAATATGCATTTTCAGGCTTTATCCTATGGGGGAAATGCACATTTTCCTCTGGTGTTTTTTATTTTACGTATTTTTCTATGACTAAACTTGTAAATGTGTAAAATTCTGGAAAGTGAAAAAACCGGTCCGCAAGTCCACGACATCCATGACTTGGGAAAAGCTGGTCCACTGCAGAATCCTTGTCGGATTCATAGAAATCTGAAATCATTTGATTCTGTTGCATATTTCTCCAACTTTCCCACTCAAGATGCTGCAGACACTTGGAGGAGCGGCTTCTCCTCCCAAGGCTGGATGAGTCCCTTTCTTCATGCTAGGAGAGCCATGGAAGTCCATGCCTCTCCCAGCATGAGGAAAGGTGAAATACTGGGGGGGGGGAATTATGTTGGTGGGTGTAGCCACACCCACTGACATCATCCAGCCCACAGAGGTTCTGGTGGGGGGCAATTTGTCCCCCCAGACCAATTGTGTTCTGCACCCCTGGCCAACCTATGTGATTTTGTTTATGAGCATCCATGATATTATCGTGACAGAGAAGGTGTCGTATCATGGACAAAATCACAAAGGATGCCAGAGGCAGTAGGACAAAATGGCCATGAGGGCAAATGGGGCTGAAGAGAGTGAGGGCAAAGAAGAAGACAGAAAATGGCATCCAGAAGAATGGCGCTAAAACAATGCACATGTGTTTGCAATAAGTGCACTTTTCAACACTCATGAGAGTGAGCATGAAAGGAGGCAAATAGCTGTCAGGCCAGTTCTGTATCTGATTGCAGCAGGGCTGTCATGTTTCCATCCATCCTGGCTGGAGCTGAAGATATGAGCAGCTAAATAAATGGTTCCTATTTAAACAGGAATAATATGGCACATGCTGGCACAGATCCTGACAGCTTCTCAGTGTGCCAAGGGCACACCCCCTATCTGGAGCACAGTCAAGATGGGGCCAGATATATCTCACAGAGTGTGAGACATGTGGTAACATCAAGCCACCTACCTAGCTGAAGAAGGGTGAGGTGGAGGTATTGATTGATTGATTGATTGACTGACTGATTGATTTCCAGTATTTATAGAATGCCCTATAACCAGGTTCTCAGGATGGCTTATAATAAAGTTAAGAACAGGTTAACATTTTATACAACAAACTAAAAGAAGAAGAAAACATGAGACCGGCATAAAAACATATGGCAAAGATAAAGATAACCCATAGTGTTACAGGTTTGTTAGCAGATTTTTGAGAATAGGACTATCACTTGCCTATTCCCAACGTGGTTTTTATTATTCATTTCATTTCATTTCATTTCTATACTGAAGCTCTCTGAGCAGTTCAGAAAAACTACCCTCCAAATGTATTGGATTGCATCTCCCAGCATTCCCAGCCAGTAAACCTGCTGACTGGAAATAGTGGGAATTGACATCCAACACATCTTTGGCCAGAGTTCTTGACTTTTCAAAGGAAGATTAATAACCAAGGTTATTCAGGCAATGTCTCTCAATGGGAGCTAACTGTTAGAAGATTGCCTCTTCGGGAACACTTCTGGGATGTTTTGAATAGGAAAAAATCAAACAGACAAATGGTAGAGGGTATACCTCCCTCTCCCCAGCTATGGGTGATGCAAGCTAGGTCTCTGTGTGAAAAGAAACAAAAGAGACGGCAGCTCTGAGTTGGGGAATGAGACAGACTGAGAGAGTCACGGAGGGAGAGAACAGGCTGCGTCTCTGGAGATCGGAGGTGGCGCCGGTAATTTGGCTGTCTGTGGAAGTGTTAAGCTCTCTGCCTCCACCTATGCTCAACCTGCATATTTATACATAAGCTCAAATTTGAGAAAGCACCAGAAGTGTTCTGCGATCCCATCCTTTAAAAAGTAATCAACCTGGGGTACTTACTGTACCCTTGCAACTTCTTCCCACTTGGAAGAAGGGTGAATCCAACAATCAATGAAAACTAGCACCGATTAAAAAGACTTGGAGGCATCAAAATGTGCCACAATGACATTGAGGTAAGCACCAGGAGAGCCTCTCTGGAGAAGACATTCTACAGCCAGGGTGCCACCACCAAAAGGCAATTTTTCCAGTAGCCACCGGCTGTACCTCACCTGGTGTGGGCCTACAAAACTCCCTTGATCCTTAAACCCATCTTCTCAGTGAAGGGGGAAGAGAAAAGGAGCCATGGCCAGCACTGCAAAACCAGCTAACAGCACGTCAGCATGGATATGGGCAAACAAGGGTCCTATGTTACATAGGACAGGCCTCTGTTTGAAGGCATCCTCTGCCCCCTCTTGACTTCTGCACTGCCCTGGTCTGCCCACCACTGGAATGTGGCCCTGAGAGCTTCTCTGAAATGGAATTCAGACACTGGGCTGAAAGAGGTTTGATAGCCCTGCTTCAGACTCCGCTGTCAAAGAAAAAACCCCTAAACATTCAACTGGCATGATTAGGTTTTTTAAAAAAAATCTCAATGTTTAGTCCACATAATACCCTGATCTATTTTTCTACTGGCTCTTCTAAAAGTATTATTCACCTTCACCTGTTCCTCCCCACATCCCCGCTTTTCTGTTTTGTTGATAGGCACGTCTTTTCATTCCCTTTCTCTCAGCTTGATGCTTCACTTCTTGTTCGTTACATCATGTATCCAGTGGGACAATTTTTTTTTTAATGTGGGAGGGTGATATTGCAAGGGAAAGTATAATTACTAGCTGTTCATTATGTGTTATGTTTCTAAATATGCAAATAATAATAATTTATTCATTCAGACAAACCTTTCACTGAATTTAGGATGCTTCAAACTATTTTTGCCACTATTTTGACATACTGTGAATCAAATTATCCTGGTTATGCCTACTTCAGAAGGTCAGTTTCCTTGATTCCACTTGGCTGCTGCAGTGGAAGAGATGGGACAAGGGGATCCACTCTTTGGGCTCAGCCATTTCTTTCCTCCTCTGTTCAACTGTAATCTTTTAGCTGCCTTTCCCCCTGGACATGGGAAGGAGGCTGCACTCCATTGGCTCAGCTGAGAAAACAGCTGCCATTTGGCCCCTCCCTCTCCTGGACCGGTTTTCATCCCAGCAGGTCATTCTAAAAACTGCTATGTAACTTCATGAATTGGTGCCTGTGTGGGCTCAATTTTTCCTCTCCCTTTTTCTATATCTTTTTGTCATGTCTTGTAGATTGTGTCTGTAGGCAGGAACTGTCTGTCCTTCCTTCCTTCCTTCCTTCCTTCCTTCCTTCCTTCCTTCCTTCCTTCCTTCCCTGTATTTATATAGCCCCCCCCCCCAATATATGTTCCTTGGGTGGCTCACAAGAAATAAAAGAATAAGATACAATATCAAAATACAGGATCACAATGAATCACAGCAGGAAAAAAAACATTTAACCCACAGAGACAAAGATGAAGCCAGTGTAGCAGCATAATACATTATACATCAAACATACAGGACACAGAACTGAAGATCAAATATTATTTAAAAGGCCTGGAGGAATAAAGGGGGCCTCACCTGATGGTAAAGAACACTCTGGGAGATACTGGGGAGGCTATTCCACATTGAGAAGCCATCTTCCTTACTAGCTGCCTGTCTCACTTCTCTTGACAGGGGCATGTGGAACATGGCCTCTGAAGAGGATTTTAGTCTAAATATGTGTACACTGCTACTGCTACTAATAGAGGATGTGTGTCTGTCTGTCAATCGCTTGGTTTGTCATCACCATAGCTCCAAGACCTTGAAACACAGACACCTGAAACTTGTCATGTGTACTGAGGGGACCCTCAAGTGTGCAGCTTGGGGTTATTTTGTTTCTAAAATGCTTTAATTAATTTTAATTTATTGAATGTACCTATGTGGTTGAAGCCTGCAGTAACACCTTCAGTTACTAGGGGGCAAACTTCCCTAACTAGCATATAGCTTTGCTGTCCATACAGTTTGAAGCCAGGGGAGATTAGTAGGCTGAGGGACAGAGTTATACGCCTGCCCCCTCCCCTCTGTTGTGGGGCAGCCCCACCTCTGGGGAATGGAGTGGGCAGACCCCTCCCTCAGGGGCTACAGGGGTGCGGGTGTGCCTTCATTCGGACAGGGTGGACACAATGTGTCTGACAGCTGCATAAGTTTTCTTGAAGGAGTTGCTGTATCAGACGAAGGGCTATTCTAACCTGTGCGAAGCTGGGTCTGTTTGATCATCATCAATCATCATCATCATCCACGTGAAATGGACACGTTGGAGCCTTCAGATGAGTGCTTCGACACAACAACATCCAGAGAGGGAAACAATGAACTCAATTGCATTTTAGCATGTGAGTGGCCATGCAAACTGGCAATGACCACTGAAATATTTCCAATTACCTTTCAACCTGACACATTGGAAGAGACTGCTTTTAGGGGGAAAGCACAAGCTCATAGCCCATTATCGTTATTACAGTCCTTTGATGCCTTAATCTTTTGGCTTACTTGGATGCCATGTGTGAAAAATATTGAGAGAGAGAGAGAGAGAGAGAGAAGCAAACAAACGTATTATCTAAAGTGACGGGAAGGCACTTTGCTGGAGTGCTTGCGGTAACTTCCATTATGCTTGTGCTAACGTACATGGGGGGTTTATACCATTTTTGTTGTCATGAAGAGGTCCGGTAATGGGAAACAGTAGCTGACTTTCCACAATGCTATTATATTACAATAATCTTGAAATGTGCTGTAATTAAGAAAATTGGGGGGGTGGGGGTACACAATCCCAGCATTAAATTGTAGTCATTAGCTACAAAAGTGTGCATAATTTGCGACTGCGTTCAAGGAAAACTGGACATGTCTAAATACCGGAACAACTTACCGAGATGCACATTCTCTTCCCAGCAGAGATCTTGAAGCCTTTAATCTCAACACAGGGAGAAGTGAAAGCACTTTAAGGTTGTTTTTAAAATGAATAAAATAAAATGCATGAATAAATTAAAAGGAGCCATCGATTGGGAAAAGCACTTGCAAACTGGAAAGGATTGTTTATTATGAGTCAAATCCAGCGGGCTGTCAGAGATACAGGAGCCTAACCAAGCATTACATCTCAGACCCTCCACTTCACAGCACATCCAAATGTTCATTCCCCCCCCCCCATACATTAGTCTTGGAAACAGCAGCAGACTACTCTGACAAAGTAGTCAGACAAAGCACATAATCCATCTTAAAAGTCCATGTTTTCTACCCAGGCTTAACTTCTTAGCCTGCATCCCCCTATGAAACAAAGACTAAGGGCACAATCCTATCCAGATAGGCGGCTGCCTCCGAACTCAGAGGTGACCGCCTATCCAAAGCAGGGCAGGAGAAGCACAGAGGGGATCATTCCCTCTGTACTTCTCCTGCCCTGCATTTTTGGCTAGACAGCCGATTGCAGCTGTCTAGCCGTGGGAGCACGGAGTGGGGGAAGGAGGCTGCTGTACGACACATAAGATGTGTCTCTTTCTCTCGGCGCCCCCCACCTCACACCTCTCTCTGTGCCGGCGCCTTGCGTCTACCAACAACCCGCTCTTTCGCTGCCAGGGTCACTATCTCTCTCAGGAATGCGAGCAGGGGGGCCTCTCCCTGCAGCTGCGCCTCTGAGAGATGAGCGGGCTCCTCTCCCATGGGTTGTAGCTCTTCCTAAGAATCATAGCTGCTTTGGGGCTTTATGGGCTCAGTTCCAACCCTGACAGCATGCAGGAGCCTTCCAGCAGGCCTCTGAGGATGCTCTAGGAATATGGATTCCACAGCAGGAACCATAGAGCCCATTTCTAGAGCATTTCTCTTCCCTTCCTGGGTTTTTTTTTGAGGGGGGGAGGGTTCGGGGGGCCACCAAACAAACTTGGGGGCTGCCTGTGGCACACCTTTTGCGCCTCTGTGTTAGGGCTATCATGATTTCTAGGTGAGGCTTGACCTTTGCCTTTGCAACAGTCAATCAGAATTGAGCATGTCTGTCACAGTCTGTATCCCTTCATTGCCTGACTCCCTAGCACCACAGGACTGTAAGATGGCCAATGTAACACCAAGTTTTAAAATGGGATCCAGGGGGGATTCAGGAAATTACAGGACGGTTAGCTTAACGTCTATTCTGAATAATTGGTTGAAAGCATTATTAAAGATAAAATTGGTAAACATATAAAAAGACAAGCCCTGCTGAAAAAGAATCAACACCGCTTCCGCAAAGGCAAGTGCTGTCTCACGAACCTTTTAGAGTTCTTTGAGAGTGTCAGTGGACATGGAGACAGGGGTGATCTGGCAGACATTGTTTACCTGGCCTTCAAAAGGCTTTTGACGAAGTCCCTTACCAAAGCCTCCTGAGCAAACTTCGCAGTCATGGAATAAGAGGAGATGTCCTCTTATGGATCAGTAACTCATTAAAGATTAGAAAGCAGAGGGTAGGAATAAATGGTAAAATTTCCCAATATAGGGATGTAAATAGTGGGGTCCACAGGGATCTGCATCAGGACCAATGCTTTTCAACCTGTTCATAAATGATTTGGAATTAGGAGTGAACAGTGAAGTGGCCAAGTTTGTGGTTGACACCAAATTATTTAGGGTGGTTAAAACAAAAAGGGATTGTGAGGAGCTCCAAAAGGATCTCTCCAAACTGGGAGAATGGGCATCTAAATGGCAAATGGGATTCAGTATAAGCAAGCGTAAACTGATGCAAGTTCGAGCAAAAAATCCCAACTTCAAATATAACCTGATGGGATCTGAGGTAGCGGTGATCACCCAAGAAAGAGATCTTGGGATTGTGATGGACAGCTCGGTGAAAATGTCGACCCAGTGTGTGGCTGCTGTAAAAAAAGGCAAACTCCATGTTAGGCATAATAAGAAAATGAACTGAGAATAAAACTCCCATACTGCACCTATCTATGGTGCGACCACACTTAGAATACTGTGTACAGTTCTGGTCATTGCACCTAAAAAGGGATATTAGAGAGCTGGAAAAAATGCAGAAAAGGGCAACTAAAATGATTAAGGGGCTGGAGCATCTCCCCTATGAGGGAAGGTTAGTACAGCTGGGGTTGTTTAGCTTGGAAAAAGGGGGGGGTGAGGGGAGGCATGATAGAGGTATACAAAACTATGCATGGAGTGGAGAATGTGGACAGGGAGACATTTTTATCCTTCTGTCATAATACTAGAACCCAATGGGCTCATCCCATGAAGCTGATTGGTGGGAGATTCAGGACAGATAAAAGGAAGGGCTTCTCCACACAGCACAGAGTTAAATGATAAAATTTGCTACCATAGGATGTTGTGATGGCCACCAATTTGGATGGGTTTAAAAGGAGGTTAGATAAATTCCTGGAGGAGAGGGCTATCAATGGCTATTAGTCCCGATGGCTATGTACTACCTCCAGTACCAGAGGCAGTGAGCCTGTGTGCATCAGTTGCTGGGGAACATGGATGGGAGGGAGCTGTTGCGCTCATGCCCTGCTTGTGGGCTCCCAGTCAACAGCTGGTTGGCCACTGTGTGAACAGAATGCTGGAGTAGATGGACCCCTGGCCTGATCCAGAGTGGCCAGGGGAAAAGCTTATGTTCTTAGGGAAAAGCTGCCAACTGCTCAGGCTGAGGGAGTCAGCTGCTTTGTAGGCCTTCTTGAAGCCTTCCTCAATCTGGTGCCCTCCAGATCTATTGGACTATAAGTCCCAGCATCCTGCAGCCACCATGGCCCTTGTGGGCTCCCTTGACTGGTTCCCTCTATTTGCAACAGGGCTGGGCCACTTGTTGGCTGAAATCATCTTGAGGGCCACAACCCCCATCATCCCTCACCATTACCTATATTGGTGGGGCTGATGGGATTTGTAGGCCAGAACATTTGGAGGGCTGCACTGATTTACAAGCTGCCACAGGAGTATAAGGAGTATAATGCCTGAGCCCTGTTGCCACTGGCTCCAGCTATTGAGACCCTGGGTATTTTACAATACTGATGTAGACAGGAGCATCATTCATAGCTAGGGATTGCGGAGAAATCTGCTGCGGATTCAAATAATGCCAGATTCTCAAGAATCTGATCTGTGAAGTCTGCAGTGGACCAGCTCTACTTACCTCCAGGTCTGCTGGATTCCCCATGGGGCATCTCTCCTCCATACTAGACTTCGTGATAGACTAATGGCGACCGCTGTTATCCTATCACGGGAAAATTACAGCTGTAAATTGCATTGTTTATGGCATTTGCAGCCGAAAAGCACTTCCTTCTGTATAAATTGTGCCATAGACGGCTGCAATTTACATAGAAAGTAGTGTGTTTTGGCCACAAATTCCATGAACTATGCAATTTAAGGCTGTAATTTTCACACAGTTGGCTAATGGTGGCTGCCATTAGCTTATTGTGACATTTAGAATGGAGGGGAGCCACCCTGCAAAATCTGACAGATGCAGTAAGGCTTTGGGGAAATCCACTGAGGCCCAAGTGGCCCAGATTTCCCTGCTGCACCCCTCACCCCACCGACCAGACATCAGGGGGTTTGTACATCCCTATTCATGGCTCGCATCACATTTAAACTAGACCTTCATTTTATTAGCACTGGAACACAGGAAGTATTGGCACATAGGAACTGAAAGGGCTTTAAAAAAATAATATAGGCTGCTTTTGTTACTGGTTCACCTTTACGGGCGTAATCCTATGTATATGTAGACAGAAAAAAAGTCCTTCAACTCCCAGCATGCCCCAGCCAGCACGGCTGGCTGGGGCATGCTGGGAATTGTAGGACTTTTTTCAGTCTAAATAGGCATGGGATTGTGCCCTAAGTTGGTTTTAAAAGTAATTTATGATTTGATGAACTTGTTCTACTGATTACATATTTGGATGTTCTATATTGTAAGCCGGCTTGAGAAGATTGCAGATGTGATACATGGCTAAGAAATGCATTAAGTAAATAAAATACAAATACAAATAAAAACCTGCTTCATCTCAGGTCCAACTATTTGTCCAGGTAGTCCAATGTGGCCTCCACTGGCCATCGGGGTCACAACTCACTTTCATTGCACTGCACTATTTACAGTAAATAGGAAAAACAAAGCAAAAAACAGATGCCTCTCAGGCGCAACTACATCTAGGACTGGATCCAGAGTTAGTCATCCTTAGGACCGATTGAAATCAATGGGCCTGTTAGTCATGGCCAGCCCATTGATTTCAATGGGTCTACTCTAAGTTTGACTAAATGCAGATCCACCCCACAGTGTTAGTCATGTCCTTTTGTGGGGAAAAGTGTGCTTAAATTGGCCACATTTATTCCAAAAGAAAAGAAGCTCTTGAGCTTCAGCTGGGAACTTGCTCCCAATTTGGGTCAGGGCCCCAAAACTCCCTCTCCCTACCTGCTGCTTGACCCCAAAGGTACTTATTCACTCACCAACATCTTTGTTGCAAATAACATCTGCGAGGGGATTGGGGGAAGAAAATGGGTATGGTACTCCAATCCAGATTGAGAGCATGTTCTAGATGAGGCCCCACAGCTCCTGCTTAAGAAAGCATTCTTCAGCTGCCTGCTTAACAGCGTGAAACATGCCGTGGGTAATTTGGCCCTCAGTCATTTCAGCTGGCCTTCCACTGAAAGCTGAGGGTCGGTTTCAAGCTCAATTATGTTTTGATTAGTTAGGGAAAAGGATATGTACATCTCTTCTGATGAACTGTTTCTTTTAAAAACATTATACTTTTTGTTGATTTATTGCCTGCCATGCTGCTAAAACCCCAGACTTGGGAGTTCTGACTTTTCAAGGTTCTAGGATACAACTTGTTTGTCCAAAATGCCCACTTTGGAGCCAACTTAGTGGAGATGGACCCCAGCCATCCCAGATGAAAAGGAAGCATAGATTTAGACAGCTGCCCTGCCTTCTTGGTGGAGCATGGAATGCCTTTCCTCTGAGATTTAAAGCATCATCATAAACCCCTCTTGCTTCTTTCGTTCTCAGATGCATCTCATAAATCTACACAGAAGCAGGATCAAACACTTTTCTTCAGAAAACCAATTTCCCCTCACTCTAGAACTGTCATTTTCCTTCTCCTTTGATTCCTCCCCCCTGCCTTTATTTGTGCTGTTGGATATCTACTAAGAACAATTTTCAACTTATTGTGAAGGGCTTTGAAGAAGGAAGAGGAGGAAAAAGAAGACTGCTGTCTGAAGCCTGATCCTATGTATGATTACTCAGAAGTAAAGCCAGCAACTACCATGGCAAGGTGGTCAAGACACTGACCTGTGAATCAGAAGATCCCAGGTCAAATCTTTCCCGCTGAACTCTTTATGTGGCTCCAGGCAAGCTCTGCCTCTTTCCTATCTCCCCCATTTTTTGTGACCCCAGACTTGAACTTGAAGTCAGAGGAGGATAAGCAGACTGACTCCAGGGCCGCTGTACCATTAGATAGGGATGTAGGGATTTTGTAAAATCCATTCCATCTGCATTTGGGGGACTGCCAGGTGCCTTTTGTTCCATCATCCATTCATTGACGGAATCGGATTTTTTCCAATTTCTTGAATTTGTGCAAATCTGCATTTGCAGAAATTCACACTTGCAAAAATACCCACATTCCCCCAAAATGTGCAAATCCCTCCAGAATGAGCATTTTCATGCTTTGGACTATGGGAGAAATGTGCATTTTTGGCTGGTATTTTTTATTTTATGTATTTTTCTATGACTAAATTTCTGTAAAATTCCAGAAAGTCAATAATAAAAAAAGATCTACAAGACCGTGGCATCCATGCAACTGTGGAAAAGCCAGTCCTCTGTGGAATCCCTGTGTTGGATTCATCGAAATCAGAACTCATTGGATTCCATTCCAGAGTTGTCTGACATCCCTACCAATAGCTGAGGGACTAGACTGTTCCTGAGGCTAAGCCCAAGGATGGAGGTCAGGAACCCTCAGAACCCAAACCAGGACCTTCATGGGTGCCTTCCCCTAGCCCAATTTGCCTGAGGAGTCAGGTACCATGCCTGCCCAACAGCTCAGGGAATGAGCCAGGTGGAAGCTCATAGAAATGAGGAGAATGGTTCTTTCTCAGCCCAGGGCATCGGCCCTTTAAGGATTTGCATTCTTCAGGCAGTGGGGTGGAGCTTAGGAGGGCTGGACTACATGAAGGGACTCATAGGCCTCAGTTCAGTTCCAGCTTTTTTCGGAGCAAGTTGATCCCTTGGAACTTTCCATGGTGCTGTAATCACTGAACTGCCTTGGGTGGCTCTGTTATGGATGGCTGCAAACAACTTTGTTATGTGGATAATAAGCCTACCTCATAGGGTTGTTGTAAGGACTGCTAAAATAATGCAAGTTAAGTGTTTTGAGCACTCTAAAGAAATACTAAATATTAGTAAATGTTTTCCACAGGGTTTGATACAGCTTCCTCCTAATGAGCATGCATCAGATTGCGGCCTGTGCATGTTTACTTGGAAGTCGCCCCTGCTGTATACATAGGATTGCAGCCTTAGTTCACTTGCTCTTAACTAGAGAGCCAGTGTGATGTAGTGGTTAGAGTGTTGAACTCAGGCTGGAGAGACCTGGCTTCTAGTCCCCACTCTGCCATGAAGCTCATTGGGTGACTTTGGGCCAGTCGCTGACTCCCACCCTAACACTTTGCAGGGTTGTTGTGAGGATGAAATGGAGAGGAGGGGGACCATGTATGCGCCTTGGGCTCCTTGGAGGAAAGGTGGGATATACATGTGACAAAGAAATAAATACAATTGTTCTGGCTCTGTTTGGTAATAGATAGTATTTATTTACACCTGGATCTTTCCTTCCCAGGAAAGGAGGTATCAATCCAAGGTCATGTCAGGCCATCTGCATTGTTGTTGTTGTTGTTGTTCAGTCGTTCAGTCGTGTCCGACTCTTCGTGACCCCATGGACCATAGCACGCCAGGCCTTCCTGTCCTGCGCTCTCTCCCGGAGTGTGCTCAAGTTTATATTCATTGCATCCGTGATGCTATCTAGCCATCTCATCCTCTGCCGTCCCCTTCTCCTTTTGCCTTCAGTCTTTCCCAGCATCAGGGTCTTTTCCAGGGAGTTTTCTCTTCGCATTAGGTGGCCAAAATATTGGAGGTTCAGCTTCAGTATCTGTCCTTCCAATGAGCACTCAGGGGTGATTTCCTTTAGGATTGACTGATTTGACCTCCTTGCAGTCCAGGGGACTCGTAAGAGTCTTCTCCAGCACCACAGTTCGAAGGCATCGATTCTTCAGCGCTCAGCCTTCCTTATAGTCCAGCTCTCACAGCCATACATTACTACTGGGAAAACCATAGCTTTGATTAGACGGACCTTTGTCGGCAAGGTGATGTCTCTGCTTCTTACTATGCTGTCTAGGTTGGCCATAGCTTTCCTCCCAAGGAGCAAGCGTCTTTTAATTTCAGGGCTACAGTCACCGTCTGCGGTGATCTTGGAGCCCAAGAAAGTAAAATCTGTCACTGCTTCCATTTCTTCCCCTTCTATATGCCAGGAAGTGATGGGGCCAGATGCCATGATCTTAGTTTTTTTAATGTTGAGTTTCAAACCAGCTTTTGCACTCTCCTCTTTCACCCTCAACAAGAGGCTCTTTAGATCCTCTTCGCTTTCTGCCATTAGGGTGGTATCGTCTGCATATTGGAGGTTGTTGATAATTCTCCCAGCAATCTTAATTCCGACCTCATACAGGGAAATTATTACCTCTCAAAATCTGACAAATAGGGATACTTGCTTCACACTGTGTCCTCAGTCTAGAAATTTGCATCCCTAGCTGGACATAATGCCCCAGGGAAGTTTCCTGCACAAATGGAAAAGAACAGGATGCTGTCAGATGTAACTCCTGTTAATATCAATGGGACTCATGCAAGAGAGGGTTCTTCTCCTGTACCTGACTGAGACACTTCTGGTGGCGGATTTCTGCTGATCGGTGTTCGAAACATTAAATCCAAAATGTGTGCACATTGCCTTACTTTTGACCAATCTTAAGGCTACAGATGGTATACTTGTACTGTTGTGACTGTCATCTTTGCCAAACATTAAAAATCCAAGAACATCAAAACTGACATGAGAAAGTTTGCTGTCAACTAGTGATAGGGGGAAAATACGTTTGCTTCCAATGTGTTTCTTTCCCCTCCAGCTTTTTACATAAGTGGCTATTAAATTCAAATGATCTGATGGATATGCACTAACCTGGAAATATGAACAACCACTCTTTGAGATGGGGGTGGCCAATTTGTGGGCTTTCGGATGTTTTGGCCTACAGCATAGCCACTGGCGATAAGATGTGTGTTGTCACTAGCTGGCCTACATCTTTATTCTGGAGAAACCCTACACTGGTTGGTCTTTCTGGTCTTACAAGGGCAAGGAGGTCATAGGAGAAAGCTCTAAGGAACTGGTTATGTTTAGCCTGGAAAAGAGAAGACAAGAGTGGGGTAGATAGGATAGTGCTCTTCAAACACCTGAAATATTGTCACACAGAAGAGGACAAAAACTTGTTCTCTGCTGCCCCAGAGGGCAGGATGAGATCTAAGGAGGTTAAGGTACAGGAAGGTAGACTTGGGTTGAACGTTAGGAGACACTGGATGGGGAAGCAGTTGGACAGTAGAACTGATTATCTGTGTAGGGGTGGGTGGGCTCTCACTTGCTGGAGCTCTTCAAGTAGAGGCTGCACAGCCTGTTGGAGCCGCTCTAACACCTGATTGCCTGCACTGAACAGGGGGTAGGGCTACTTGGCCTGCTACAAAGCCCACCCCCCTCAGTGGGTTGGATCCAGACTTAGTCATAGAGAAGACTCACTGAAATCAATGGGACAAGTTAGTCACAACTAGCTTATATCCCATTGATTATAATGGATTCAACCCTATGATCTAAAGCATTAATATTTTAAGGTGCCTACACATTCCTTACAGATGCAGGAAAACTTAAAAAAAACCCAACAACCAACAACCAACGTAACATCTCCATTGAAAAGCCTTATGTCTCGGGTGATGCAAGCAGAGATGTTCAGAAATCCCCCGAGAAATGTCACTGTTTCACCAAAATTCTCTTCGCTTTCTTCACCGTTGCTTGGATGGTTCATCCTGGCGAAAAGTTCCAAATGTATTCTTAAAATGTTGCTTGAGATGCCATTTTGTGACAATTGTAATTGTGATGTGGTGGGAAAGTTCAGTCGGTGGTGTTTGAACTGTGGCCCCATTTATGCATGCAGCTTTTCACTTGATGGTGCTGCAGTCATCTAGTAATGATAATAGATATGTGGAACATCTTTGTGTTTCTGCTGTTTCTGTAATAATATCAAAAGAGAATGCGTGCACTGGAGCTCCAAGACCATGAAAGGTAGACATCTGGCATGCATACTAAGGGGATCTCAGGGGTATTTGGCTGTTTAAATGCATCAATTTAAATACATTTAAATGTGCCTGTGTGTTTGAAGCCTGCTGTACTATCTTCAGTCACTAGGTGGCAGATGTCCACCGCATAGCTTTGCAGTTGATACAGTTCAAAGCCAGGGGGGGAGTAGTCCAAGGGACAGAGTTATATGGCTGCCCCCCATGCTGTGGGGCAGCCCCCCTCAGGGGGATGGAGTGGACAGACACCTCCCACAAGGGGCTGTAGGGGTACACTCTGGCAGGAGCTGTGCCTAGGGGCGCTAGCAGTTGTGGCGGGCACAATGTGTCCAACTCTGAGAGTTGAGTACCTTTGTTTGAAGGCTTCACTATATCAAACTAAGGGCTATTCCAATCTGTGCAAAGCCAGGTCTGTTTGCTAGTACCTTGTAAATGACCAACAAAAAGAATCAAGCTTGGTAACCTTTAGGACAGGAACCATATTTAGGCGTTGCCCCAACCCTGGCTGCCCATACATTAAAGAATGCCTTTTCTGCCCCGGTTCTTACACGCTACTGTATAGTCCATGTAGGTCTTTCTTGGACCTGCTGAAGAAGCAAGTAATAGTCTCCAACATATATATTTATACAGAAAACATTCTGTTTGATGCCTTTGGCTTAGTTCCATGCCTGCAAAACCTCAGCAGAAAGTCTGGCTTCTCGAGAGGGAGGTGTAAACAGATCTGGGTTAGTTTGAGAGAAATTCAGAACAGAATATGAGCAATCAGATGCCAAGGAAGGCTTACAAGAAGCAGGGCCCTGGAACCCATGAGCTGGGGAAACACATTTTTTAATATTTGCCATCAGTAAGAAGTTTGTTTGGGATTTGCAACATTTAATGGATTTAAAGTGTAGGCCCAACCATCATAGAACCGCAGTGCTGGGGGAGATGAGGAGGCGCTCAGGTCTCGGGTCCTTTATTCTGGTGGTTTTCACTTGAGAGTATGGGGAAAACTGGAGCCCTTCAGAAGCTTATCAAAGGTTTCTCAATAAGAACAATAACGGCAGAAACGTGTTCCTAAAAGACAGTTTGCCCATCACTATCAGTGGTAGTGCAATGTGTAATCAAAGGGGGGAATTGGGTTGGCTCTAGGGTAGGGATTGGGAACCTTTGGCCCATGGACCAAACGTGGCCCGTGGGGGTTCCACATTGGGTCCACCAGCTTCTCTCCAGGCCATGTCCCCTCCCCCAGTAAGGAAAAGCTCCTATTTCTGATTAGATCAGAGATAAGAGCTTTTCCCGGCTGTGCAGTGTGAAAGGGAGCCTTTATCACTGTGCAGCTGCTGATCAGAGACAAGAGATTTTTCCTGCAGGAGAGAGGCAGTGGTGCCTGGGGAGGAAGCTGCTGAATGATTCAGTCCTGCTTGCTTCTGAGGCTTGCCCTGCAGAGTCTTGCCTTACTTGTGAGTAGATATGTTGTTCATGCTTACTTCTGAGTAGACATACAGCACTGCCCTGCTTACTTCTGAGGAGACATGCTGCTCATGCTTACTTCTGAGGAGACATGCTGAGGCTTGGTACTTGCCTATTTGAAAGTGTTGCCGAGTGATTCAGTCCTGCTTATTTATAAGCAGTCATGCAGAGGCTTATCCTGCTTACTTGTGAGTAGACATGCAGAGGCTTGATATTTGGGATGCTATTTGAAAGTGCTGCTGCGTGCTTCAGCCCTGCTTACTTCTGAGTAGACAAGCAGAACTTTGTCCTGCTGCATAAGTCAGTGGGCCAAAGTGCCTGGAATTTGGCAAGTGGGATGCCCTCGAGGAGGGCTGTGAAGGGCCCAGGTTTCACATGCGTGCATGGAAACAGGGAGAAGTTACGGCTCTTTGCTTTGGGAGTTTTTGTGGGAAAAATCAAATGTCACCTGCACCTAGCACACAAGCCAGTGGGCCAAACTACCTGGGCTTTGGGGGCTGCAATTCCTACAAGGGGGGCTGGGAGAGGCCAAGGTGTCACATGTGTGTGTGGAAACAGGGAGAAGTTACAGCTCTTTGCTTTGAGAGTTTCTGTGGAAAACATCAGATTTTAACTCCACCTAGCACAAAAAATGCTGGGTAAAAGTGTCTGAAATTTTGCAGGTGGCCTCCTCTCTGGGGGTGGGGTGGGGTGGGGTGGGGTGGGGGTGGAGAGGTCCCTAAATGTCATTTTGTTGTTTATTCGGTCAGTTGCTTCCGACTCTTCGTGACTTCATGGACCAGCCCACGCCAGAGCTTCCTGTCGGCCGTCGCCACCCCCAGCTCCCCCAAGGTCGAGTCTGTCACCTCCAAAATATCATCCATCCTAAATGTCATGCCTGTATCATAAAAACTAAAGAAGTTATGACCGTTTGTGTTTTCCCATGCAAGTCAATGGGAAAACGCCAAAAATGGGTGATCCGGATATCTGAATATAGCTTTGGATGTGGATCCAAGTTGAAGCAGAGGGGGTCCGAATCTATCTGAGGCAGATAGGGATCACTTCAGAGGATCTGAAGCAGCATCTGAAGCTGATTGGGGGATTCAGTGCACAGCCTGAATCTTTTCCTTAATTTTTTTAAAATATAAAACAATAAATAAACCCTTTTCTTTGCTTGTGGGTATTCTGTATTTGCTTTCCTTTTGCTCTTCTGTGTCTGTGTCTGCCTGTGTGTGCGTCCATGTGTGCATGCTTGTTAATGGTCAAGCAAAGCACTACACATGTCCACATTGCAGTACAGTGGGCAAAGCACACATTTATTAACTTCTTATTCCAGTACTACTCCACTGTGTGGCAAAGCAAGACAGCCCAACATGGGGCATCTTCGGGGTCTTGGCAGGGGCGGAGGTGGGCAAGGTTCTGCAGGGAATAGCAGCACTGGTAGGCAAGCTGGCTCTCCCCAGTCCAGGTAGTGCATCCTGGTGCAGGAGGGCAGCAGAGTGCAGAGGCCAACTGCAGCGCCCAGAGGTCCCTGTTCGAGGAGGCTGGTGCAGGCAGCAGCAGTAGCGCTGTTGCCAAAGGACCACCATGTCCTTCTGTAGTGGAAGAGGGGAGCCCGCCAATGGATGGTACGTCCGAAGTGTCTGATGTCCTCAGCGTGAGAGCGCTGCACATCCTCCAGTTTCAAGTCCTGATGAGTAATGCACTGCTACTCCCTTCCCCCTACCCTTTGGCAAGTAGGGAGTTTTCTTTCTGTATCTGTTTTTCATCTGCTCTTGCTGTTTGCCCCAGGGCAGTTGAGCCCCAAGCACCCCTCATGGTCCTCCCCTATTACAGAATATGCCCTCTTGGCAGGCTTGGCTTTGGTTTGTCTCTGTCACTACTGTTCCGTATGCCCTGGTGGGCAAGGCAATGTGGATTTGTTGTTACTTTCCCCTTTCTTCCTTTATTACAAAAAGAAATATATAGAGCATTTTTTGAAGCAACTTCAACATATGCTGTTGCAGCTGGCATTACTGCGGCTGTGGGTACCACACTTGCCCTTCAATAGCTCCTCATTGAAGGAGTTAAAGTGTACGCATTCAATCTAGAGTGACCAAAGCATGACAATAATTATACCATGCCCTGGTGGGCGAGGCCTGTTGATCCGTTTCTGGCCCCGACCACTCTTCCCTAACATGCTCTGGTGGGCGAGGCCTGTTGATCCGTTTCTGGCCCCGACCACTCTTCCCTAACATGCTCTGGTGGGCGAGGCCTGTTGATCCGTTTCTGGCCCCGACCACTCTTCCCTAACATGCTCTGGTGGGCGAGGCCTGTTGATCCGTTTCTGGCCCCGACCACTCTTCCCTAACATGCTCTGGTGGGCGAGGCCTGTTGATCCGTTTCTGGCCCCGACCACTCTTCCCTAACATGCTCTGGTGGGCGAGGCCTGTTGATCCGTTTCTAGCCCCGACCACTCTTCCCTAACATGCTCTGGTGGGCAAGGCCTGTTGATCTGTTTCTGGCCCCGACCACTCTTCCCTAACATGCCTTGGTGGGCGAGGCCTGTTGATCCGTTTCTGGCCCCGACCACTCTTCCCTAACATGCTCTGGTGGGCGAGGCCTGTTGATCTGTTTCTGGCCCCGACCACTCTTCCCTAACATGCCTTGGTGGGCGAGGCCTTTTGATCCGTTTCTGGCCCCGACCACTCTTCCCTAACATGCTCTGGTGGGCGAGGCCTGTTGATCCGTTTCTGGCCCCGACCACTCTTCCCTAACATGCCCTGGTGGGCGAGGCCTGTTGATCCGTTTCTGGCCCCGACCACTCTTCCCTAACATGCTCTGGTGGGCGAGGCCTGTTGATCCGTTTCTGGCCCCGACCACTCTTCCCTAACATGCCTTGGTGGGCGAGGCCTGTTGATCCGTTTCTGGCCCCGACCACTCTTCCCTAACATGCCTTGGTGGGCGAGGCCTGTTGATCCGTTTCTGGCCCTGACCACTCTTCCCTAACATGCTCTGGTGGGCGAGGCCTGTTGATCCGTTTCTGGCCCCGACCACTCTTCCCTAACATGCCTTGGTGGGCGAGGCCTGTTGATCCGTTTCTGGCCCCGACCACTCTTCCCTAACATGCCTTGGTGGGCGAGGCCTGTTGATCCGTTTCTGGCCCCGACCACTCTTCCCTAACATGCTCTGGTGGGCGAGGCCTGTTGATCCGTTTCTGGCCCCGACCACTCTTCCCTAACATGCTCTGGTGGGCGAGGCCTGTTGATCCGTTTCTGGCCCCGACCACTCTTCCCTAACATGCTCTGGTGGGCGAGGCCTGTTGATCCGTTTCTGGCCCCGACCACTCTTCCCTAACATGCTCTGGTGGGCGAGGCCTGTTGATCCGTTTCTGGCCCCGACCACTCTTCCCTAACATGCTCTGGTGGGCGAGGCCTGTTGATCCGTTTCTGGCCCCGACCACTCTTCCCTAACATGCTCTGGTGGGCGAGGCCTGTTGATCCGTTTCTAGCCCCGACCACTCTTCCCTAACATGCTCTGGTGGGCAAGGCCTGTTGATCTGTTTCTGGCCCCGACCACTCTTCCCTAACATGCCTTGGTGGGCGAGGCCTGTTGATCCGTTTCTGGCCCCGACCACTCTTCCCTAACATGCTCTGGTGGGCGAGGCCTGTTGATCTGTTTCTGGCCCCGACCACTCTTCCCTAACATGCCTTGGTGGGCGAGGCCTTTTGATCCGTTTCTGGCCCCGACCACTCTTCCCTAACATGCTCTGGTGGGCGAGGCCTGTTGATCCGTTTCTGGCCCCGACCACTCTTCCCTAACATGCCCTGGTGGGCGAGGCCTGTTGATCCGTTTCTGGCCCCGACCACTCTTCCCTAACATGCTCTGGTGGGCGAGGCCTGTTGATCCGTTTCTGGCCCCGACCACTCTTCCCTAACATGCCTTGGTGGGCGAGGCCTGTTGATCCGTTTCTGGCCCCGACCACTCTTCCCTAACATGCCTTGGTGGGCGAGGCCTGTTGATCCGTTTCTGGCCCTGACCACTCTTCCCTAACATGCTCTGGTGGGCGAGGCCTGTTGATCCGTTTCTGGCCCCGACCACTCTTCGCTAACATGCCTTGGTGGGCGAGGCCTGTTGATCCGTTTCTGGCCCCGACCACTCTTCCCTAACATGCTCTGGTGGGCGAGGCCTGTTGATCCGTTTCTGGCCCCGACCACTCTTCCCTAACGTGCCCTGGTGGGCGAGGCCTGTTGATCCGTTTCTGGCCCCGACCACTCTTCCCTAACGTGCCCTGGTGGGCGAGGCCTGTTGATCCGTTTCTGGCCCCGACCACTCTTCCCTAACGTGCCCTGGTGGGCGAGGCCTGTTGATCCGTTTCTGGCCCCAGGCCGCACTTCCATAGAGCATGTGAGGTCAGCACCCGTTGCCATGTATTAGTTCTAGAACTACCCCAGGTCCTGCCTGGCAGAGTTGCTGTGTCTTCCCGCCTCTGTCAGAACACCAGTGAAAGCCTGAGGTTATCGAAACCTACAGCGGAGGTCACCAACTGCATATATAAACATAGGATGTGCACTTCCTACACTCTCAGTTCCTTCAGTTCCCTTGCATCATTTTTTGAACTAAAAACTGTCTGACATTTGGCAGGTGCAGTGTGGCTAAAAAAAATTAATTATTAAGATATAAAATAAATATGAAATATTTATTTTGTGTGTGCGAAATAATAAAAAGCACATTATTACTACAAAAAACAAACTACTCTGCCAGTTTGCCTGCCAGGTAATGTGTGTATCCAGCCAGCCAAAGAGCGGCCGAGCCAGCGTGTGATTCTTCTGAATAAGTACCAGGGGAAAGGGGTTGTTTTCACTTCAAAGAAACCTACAGCAAAGATTAGGAATAGTGACCTCCACTTCCACACACCTAACTTAGTTATTATCCCTTCTCAGTTTGGTCTGAGTTTCTGGGAACAGCACATTTCACCTGTGCGTAGCACAAAAAGTACTGGGCCAAACTGTCTGAAATTTGGCAGGTAGGATCCCCTCCAGGGGGGCTGAGAGTTCCAGAAATGTCATGCACTTCTGTCCAAGCAGAGGAAAGTTACAGCTCTTTGCTTTGAGAGTTTTTGTGGAATCAATGAAATTCTACCTGCACCTAGCACAAAAAGTACCAGGCCAAATTGCCCGAGACTTGGCAGGTGGACACCCCTCCAGGGGGGTTGAGAGTTCTCCAGATTTTATGTATGCATCATAAAAACTGAAGAAGTTATGGCCATTTGTGTCTTCCCATGCAAATCAATGGGAGAACGTCAAAAATGATTGATTCGGATGTCCGAACCTTGCTTCAGATTTGGATTTGTGTCGAAGCGGGTTGGGTCTGAATCAGTCCAAAGTGAAGCAGGGCCACTTTGGAAGGTCCAAAGCAGCATCGGAAGTGAAGCGGGGGGTCCGTGCACAGCCATCATCATCTTTATACCACTCCATAGCCGAAACTCTCTGGGTGGCTTACAGAAGTTTACAGAATTAGCTCATTGCAAGCACTGACCAGGCTCCATGTAGTATGACTGAAGCATGATCCTCTGTTATTGGGATGCTTTCAAAAGTCTGATTTTTCTATTCCTCGAGTGAGGCACTCTGCTTTGATTGAATGTTGCTGTTCTGATTATATGTTGCTGTACTCAGTACTTATGTAGCACTGTAGTGCATTCCATGGGCATTATCTTGCTATAATCTTTGCAACAAACAAGTAAGGTAGGTCAATATTAGGGATGTCCAGGAATTCTGCCACAGGCCCCAGTGAGGCCAGATTCCAAGAATCCAGCCACATTGGGGCCCGTGGTGGAACGGAGCACTCACCTCCGGCTCCCCTCGGAATCCGTCCAGGTCGGCTCCCTCCCTGCGGCGATCCTGCGGAGCCGGCTGCCAGCTCCGCAATGCTGGTGATACGGCCAGCTGCCATTGCCATGCCCTATTGCTATGTTAAGTATCCGGGCTCAAATGGTGTATCGGGCGCCATTTGTGGCCATAAAGCTGGTGGATTAGCCTAAATGCAGCTGTAAATGGCATGGCAATGGCAGCTGGCCATATTGCCAGCATTGCGGAGCCGGTGGCCAGCTTGGACAGACTCTGGGGGGAGGGACGGATTGCCCCCCCGTGGATGCCCCCCCGGACCCGGTGGTAAGGCGTCCGCCCACCCCTAGTCAATATTATTATCCCCATATTACAGATAGGAGGCTGAGGCAGAGAGATTTTGGTTTGCCAAATGGTACCCACTGAGTTCATGGAAAAGCAAGATTTGACTCAGGAGCTTCCTGATTTGTAGCTCAGTCTCTTAACCACTTGATTACACTGGCATATTGTGTAGCACAATAATTAGAGGTATCAGTTTGTTATAGCCAAGTGTGACTAAGTGATTATTTTGGCATATTACAGTGGCAATTCCAAATCTAGGTATTGCAATGTTTGGGATAGCTGGAAAGCAAAATGGGGTAATATGAAATTTCAGAGAAAAAAACCAATACATGGTCACATAAGTATGCAATGTTATGAGGCGTGTGGTGTTAGTAGATTGAAATAGGATATGAATGGAAATGGGTACTTTACTATTTGGGTAAACAAATGGACAAAGTTGGTAGATGTTGGGTTGGATCCAAATTTATGCTGGATCAACTGCGATGACAGAAGTGCACTTCCTTGACCTCTCCTTGCCATGGCAGCCCCTCCAGCCCCCTGAAAATGCTACACGGGGAGTCAGGAGACCTTTCTGAATGTGGGAGGTTGTGGTCTGGAGGGCAGGACAACCCCCCAAATTGGGTGGAGTAACCTTTCCGAGCAGAGCCCCTTTTCTCCTAGAAGGCTCCTTCCTCTCCCAGAAGCCAGATTCTCAGTCCTACCCATTGTATGTTGAACCCTTGTCAGGTAAAATGGGCCCTCTGATGTTATGTATGTTTGCTTGCATGGAAGTCCTACCGAATGTAATGGTGCTTTTCCCCCAAGTAAAAGTGCATAAGGTTGGAGCCATATAATGCAATCCTACTCATGTCTATTCAGACGTTCAATGGGGCTTTCTCCCAGGAAAGCGGGTATGGGATTTCAGCCTTAGGCATTGCTCTTAGGGTGCAGTCCTTTGGGGATGTGTGTCAATCTCTGAACTCTGAGGCTGGCGGGCATCCTAGCAGAGCGGGAGGAGCGTGGAGGTGATCTTCACCTCCATGCTCCTCCTGTTCTGCATTTTTGCTCGACGGGCTTTTTTTGCCTGTTTAGCTGGGGCTCTGCAGAGTGGGAGGGAAGGAGGCTGGAGGATTCTTCATAAGCCAGCCTCCCCAGTCCCCTCCCCTCCCTGCCCACAGAACTGCCCCCTACCCCTCCTCTCTGAGATTGCATTTGTGACCTCAGGGAGGCAGCCGGTGCAATTCTTTCTGTGCCAACTGTGAGAGGTGGGGAGGAGGGGTGGGGAGCTCAGACTCCTGGGTCTGAGGTCAGAGCACTTCTTCTGACCTTGGATCCGGGAATCTGAACTATCCCATCCTCCCCCACCCACCCCTGGGTGCAGTCTAGGTGCCATGGGATTGCTCCATTAAATGTTTTGTGAATTCCTTCTTTCCTTAGGAGCCAAGATGCTTCATTTGGATAATTGATTTGATCTCCCTTCCAAAAGACAGTTAGAGTTGTCCGCCCCCCCCCCACAGTTGGCATGGGTTTGTTGATTAAATTGTTACATATGAAGGAAGAGGTGAGTAAAAGGGGTCCTCACCCACACACAGTGCAGGACAAGGTAGTATCCTATGGCTGTAAAGTAGACTGAGGTGGGACCATAGCTGAGTGGTAGAGGGTCTGCGTTGCATACAGAAAATCTCAGGTTCAGTTCCTGGTAGCTCCAGTTTTTGGAGAGACCTTGGAAAGCCAACACCAGTCTGAGTAGATTATACTAGACTAATGGGGCAGATAGTGTGTCATGGTGTGTAAGACAGCTTCCTTTGACTCTACTATTGTAAGCGGAAGAGGATGTTTTTGAATGCTCTACACCAGGGGTGTCGAATGACTTTCAATCTGAGGGCTGAATTCCATTTCAGAGAAGCTGGGGGGGGGAGCATTCCAGTGGTGGATGAGGGATGGGTCCAAAGACAAAAGAAGTGAGGTCAAAATGACCAAATTTTGACATATTGTAGCTTAAAGTTCTTCTGACCAGAAACTAAGCTGTTGTAGTGGGACCCACCAGAAGACCCTTGTGTGGTGAGGAGGTTAGGATTCAATGCATACAATACATCTTCGCTATGCCTAAGTCTTTGTTATACCCAGGACCAGCTGCTTTGGGCTAGAAACAATGAGCTACTCAGTGTCAGGTGTTTGTTACCAGCAAGGCCAACGCGCCTGTGCGATGAACAGGCAATTCACATTGCAGGCGATGGTGGAACGAATATAACCCCACAGGACTCCCTCTACCATGAACCTCTCCATGGGCTGGGATTGTGATGTGTCCCATGGTGTGCTGGCTTAGGGGCTACATCCATGCTGATTCAGGGGTTCCTCAGCAACAGAAGGGATGTGAGCTTGTGTATTTGTTTTCTTTCCTCTAATGTTGTGTGTAATTTCTCTGAATAAACCAAGTTAACAGAAGGACTTTCCAGTGTGTGTCCATTGCCTGATCTGAATCCTTACAAACCTCTGCCTCCCTGGAAGAGCAGCTGCAGGAGAGGCATTTCAGCTTTTGAGAATGGGGAAGAAACTGCACAAAGCTGGGAAGCTGCCAAACAATTAGTGGTTGGGGGAAAGGGGTGGGGCCAGGGGAGCGGGTGTGGCCATCTGGGAACCCTAGATGGCTGGATTTGGCCACCAGGCCTGTGGTTCTGCACCCTTGCTCTATTCATTAAAAAAAATCCCTACGAATTAAAAAAGAGAACACATTCGGGATGTACTGATTTTGTAAAATCCATACTATCTGTGTTTCATGGATTGTCAGATGCCCCTCGTTCTGTTGTCTTCTCATTGATGGAATAGGATTTTTTCTAGTTTCCTGAATTTTTGCAAATTCACATTTGCAAAAATGTGCAAATCCCCCCAAAATGTGCAAATCCCACCCAAATGTGCATTTTCAGCTGGTGTTTTTTATTTTACATATTTTTCTACAATTATTTGTGGAAAATTCTGGAAAGTTAAAAAAAAAAAAACAGTCTGCAAGTCCTTGGAATCCATGCGACTTGGGAAAAACCGGTTCGTTGCAGAATCCTTGTGTCACAGAAATCTGGACACATTTGATTCTGTTGTGGATTTCTCCAGCATCCCTACAACACATTCTTGTTGTGCTGATTTTCTACTTCCAGTGAGTTTTTTAAGAATATCTTGTGCTCAAGATGGCTGACATCAAACTGACAAAAGTATAATGATACAAAATAATGTGAAAATGTGCTCCTCCTCCACCTGCAATCTGAAACAGTACAGGCCCATTCCACCATTGTAGGACTTTGCCACCTCATTTTACCGTATGTGTAGACTAGGCCAGTGACCAGAACTAGAGGGGATAGAGGTTGGAATGCAACAATTGTGCTCAGGTTTTTGCTCGGGTAACCTAATCTGCACTAATTGGTACTAAATTAGTACTAAAATTCCCAGGCATTTTAGTTGGTTAACTCTGTTGTTTTAAATCTGTTACTGTATTCTAAATCTCTGCATTGCTGCTAGGTTTTATTCTGGTTTTTACTTCATTTTATACTTTAAATCTTTATAATGTATCCTATACTGTATTTTATAGTTTTAATTGTTGTGAACCACTCAGAGTTTTGGCTATTGAGCAATATAGGGTTAGAAGGAAGGAAGGAAGGAAGGAAGGAAGGAAGGAAGGGGTGGGGTGAATGTCGCAATGGAGGATTCACAACGCATTGGAAACAAGACCAGGTAATTCAAAACTCTGGGGAGAAATTCAGAGAAGGAGAATTTCAGCAGCAGCCCTAGCTATATTGTACATTACCTTATTTCTCTTGCCATACATTAGCAACAAAGAGGTGATCATTTCTTTCTATGAATGTAATACCTTGTGGCAGGGTCTGAGGGCCAAATTGGCTCTGGTCATAGAATCATAGAATAGTAGGGTTGGAAGGGGCCTACAAGACCACCAAGTCCAACCCCCTGCTCAGTGCAGGAATCCAAGTCAGAGCATCCCTGACAGGTGGCTGTCCAGCCTCGTCTTGAATGCCTCCAGTATAGGAGAAAGGTCAAGCATGTCAAGGTGGGGTTGGGGGCATGCCAGCAGTGGGATGTAGCCCCAGACATGCTTGCCGCAATGCTTACATAGACTCTCACAGCACCTCATTCACACACACAAATACACACCAATACACCCTCACACATCTGCACACAGTGGGCTTCTCCCACCCCTTGACTTGCCCAATTGGGGAAGAAGAGTGGCAGGTGAGTCCCTCTGAGCCAGCAACTTGAGGTGTGCCACCTCTAGCTGCTGACTGAGATCAAAGGTAAGGGGGCATAGTTTGGGAGGGGGGCAGTCCCATGGGGAACAGGCTTGTGGCCTGGACTGCAGAGCCCTTCTCACTGGATTAGGCCTGAAGGCTGGAGGTTCCCCATGGTTGCCTTATGGGAATCAGAACAAAGGGCCTGCGTCAAAGGTAGGCGTGGTCAGGCACCTGCCAAGGGCCCACACCCCAGCAGGGGCCCACTGACAAGAGCCCCCTGGACTCGCTCCTCCTCTTCACCACTGCAACCGGCTTGCTCACCTGCCTCTCGCTCTGGCTCAGACAAGGGTGGTGGTGAGAAGGAAAGACGAGCAGGAGATGCCCCGGCCTCCTTGCTCTCTGGCTCTCCACTTGCCCGGAAAGCAAGTGGTGGCAGTGATGAGAAAGAGGAGGGGGAGGAAGAGCAGCTGGTGACCATGGCGGTGAGAAGGTGGACTCACTGAGGGAGGGGGGCATTGAGGGTGTCTTGCCCAAAGGCCCCCCCCAAACTGGCCTGCACTGCCAGAATGCCAAAATACATAGTGTTGTATGCAAAAAGCTATATAGGGCAACATCTATTTTGCCAAGTAGATAAAAGACACATTTAATTTCTTCCCTGGGGCTATTTTCACTCCCCGCCCCCACACCGCTTTGCCGTAGCTTTTCCGAATGAAAATAGGGGAGGGCAGTCCAAAGCAGGGCTGGCTGACAGTGATATGGAACAGAACTTTGCTCCAACAAGGAGGCTATTCATGCTTCCAGCACACGCAAAGACATGACACGGGGCTTGAAAGAGCCGAGCCACCAATCTGCGATTGATTTGGATACCGATAATGGAGGTGTGAGAAATATGAAGAGGCTGAACAGGCCAGAGCAGCTCTCAGCGAAAACTACTGGTGAATAAATGGCCTTCTTTCATGTCACGGGAAAATCTTTCTCTCCTCTGACAAACTCAACCGAGACAGTCCATTCATTTTGTACCATTTTGGTCCTCCATTCTCAAACAACGTCCAACAACACATCTCTTGATAGCCTCCCTGCAGAAAACCTGCAGCCCCGAGAGGTGAGAGATTTTCCACAGATAAAAAAAAAGCAGAGAGACAAGGGAAGGTGAGCACAGGAATGCCTAAAGCCCTTTGCCAAGGCGTGGTTTTCTTGCCTGGTGAAAAGAGGCTAAAGTAAGGAGAATAAACAAGGCAACCCCAATAGCTGGTCTGAATAAGCAATCTTTTAAAATCCCCATCTCAGTGGTAGGATTAGGGCCCCAGTCCTTCAGATGCATGAGCATTTGAGCGACCGCTTACAAATCACATATGATTTCCAAAAAGGAAGAAATGCGTCACCAAACAAGTGGTCGAAAGAGGATGGCAATTTGCATAAAATTTCCATATGCTCATTTATATGTATAGATGCGTATTTCTAAATAATTATTTAAACAGAAATACAGTACATCTCACCATGGGGGCGAAGACCGCGACCAGGTGAGGTGTGTGTCTTGCTCAGTCTGCTATCTGGTGCTGTTGATGGGCACCTTCAAGGCCCAGCTTGTCAAGGTTGTATCTGAGCCCATGGAGTCCCAAAGCAGCTCTAATTCTGAGGAGGAGATACAACTCGTGGGGGAGGAACTCTCTCAGACTTCAGAGGCACAGCTGGAGGGGGAGCTCCCCTTCTCACATCCCTGGGAGTGACAGCGAACCAGGCGGGGAAAGGGAGGGACAACCTGAACTTTTAGACGCGAGGCGCAGACGCAGGCACAAGCGAGAGATTGCAGGGGCTGAGCATCGGCGCTCAGCCCGATTGGCTCGACGTCAACAGCTGCGCCCAGAAGCATCACAGGAGAGGGGGAGATCTTCCCCTCCCACCCCTTAAGTTCAGAGAATTGCCGCTCTTTTCCCAAACAGAGATCCACTGATGTCCTAACCCTTAGAACCCCTAGATGGCTGTTCCTTTGTAGTTTCTCTGAGTCTCAAGCAATTAGCATCTGTATGCTTCATTTAATGGAATTAAAGCCTTGGAAAGCAGCCCTTTTGTCTGAGTGTTGATTTTGGCTATTGGAGTATTCAGTAGGCAACGGGGGAACCTTGACACAGCTCTTCCTTCGGATGGTTCTTTCTCTTTAAAGCAGACTTGGAATGGATGCAACCCTTCAAATACAGGACTGTCCTCCAAAAAGGGTACACATGGCCACCCTAAGAACAATAGGGTGTCTACAGCATCATGGGTTTGATCCAGAAATTTCAGTTCATTTTTTATCAGGATTTTCCCATTTCACTTCTTCCGTGACAAACATGGACTTGGACACAAAGTGCGTCCATTTATTTCCATATATTTTTGAGCGTGCAATGTAATTGACAGAGGGGGGGGGAAAGCATTCGACAGCATGCATACATTTGAAAAAAATGCATGAAAAAGGTGTTCTTTTGAAAAATGTGCACAAATATGCTTTAACCAATGGGAGAAGAATGAATACATTTCAAAGATGTGCACAGCTGGGAAAATACGCATGAAAATACCCACAAGTGTTCATGCGAAAAGAAAAAGAAACCCCCCCAAGCCCGGAATCTAATGCAGACTTGTGTTGGAACAAGCTTCAAGGTGGAATTCGGAGAACTTCAGGGAGCTCAAGTGTTGCTGGTTCGCTCATCCCTAATCCAGATTCAGTCATGCTTAGAGTGGATTCACTGAATCAATGGGACAATGTAGTCATGCTTAAGGTAATCCCCGTTGGTTTTGTTGGGTCTACTTTAAGTGCGATTACATCGAGATCCAATCCACAGAGTTGGAAAGGACATTGCAGGTCATCTTTTCCCAACTTCCCTGCTCAATGCAGGATCTGCAAAGCAGAATGCAATTGCAGATTTCAGTTACAACCAGTGGAGGCTGGGGGCTCCAATGTCAGTGAGGCGGTGAATCTGCTCCGGGTTTCAGCCAGGACCAAGGTAGCTCCTATACAGTTCTGACTGGCTCTGACTGAAACCCGGAGTGGATTCACTGCCCCACTGTCATTGGCACCACCAGCCTCTACTGATGCAATTACATACATGGGCATCCAAACTGAGATGCAACTGGCAGCACCAGCTGCAAACGCTCACGTGGCCCCTTCTTTCTTTTCATTCCACCATCTCATGCATGGTGCAATCCTGTGCATGTCTCCTCAGAAGCAAGTCTCACTGTGTTTGACAAGGCTTCCTCTCAGGCACGTGTGTAGGGGATCGCAGCCCGAGACCTGCTTTTGAGGCAGGCGTTGGGTCTGTGTTTTATCTGCTGGTGTGTGGAGGGGGCATCTGTTCTGCCCATTGTTTTGTCGAATGGCAGTGGTTCTTTTCACACATTCAGAGGCAATAAATACACCAGTGGGTGAAAGAAAGAGATTTTATTAACAGAAAGCTGGTTGACTGAAATCACTGAAGCAAAAGGAAACCAAATACGACAATTGCAGCAAGTCTAATACAAGGCAAGATCAGCATAAAGCATACATTCCTTCAGTCACCGGGAGTCCTGTACGCTTATCTTTAGATTAGCAAATCAGATAAGAGCAGTGAAGAACGGACCCTAATGGCCAGGCCTATAGGACCTATCCGGCGCAGCCTATGGTGAGGTTCTGCCTCTCAAACCTTCCTCAGAGATCTATATACACCTACTGAGCTCTTTCTCCCCACACCGCGCCCATGGGAGAAAAAAAACAGTGGAGGCAGGTGGCTCTGAGGTCAATAGGGTGGTGAATCTGCTCTGGGTTTCAGTCAGAAACAGTCAGAACTCTAAAGGAGCTCTCCAAGGTATGAAGCAACTTGGATTGCTCCTTCAGAGTTCTGACTGGTTTTGACTGAAATCCGGGGTGGATTCGCTGTCCCATTGACATCAGAGCCACCAGCCTCCACTGGAAAGAACTAGCGTCAAACCACTGGCAGTTAGCCAAGCCAGATGATGGTTTCGACTGACCTTGGCCTTCTTCACTAAAGATAAACACTGCTTCCCAGACAGACATTTGAGGCTAGAAGGTGGGGAAATGTGTATGACTGACGAGGTATAACCAAGAAGGCCTACTTGACCTGAAAAAGAAATCCCATCACTGACGTAAGCAAACCCTGAAGGGGAGATCCCGACACGGAAGAGCATGACTGGGATGCACTACTAGCTCCTTGATACACAATGGTCTTCCGCATTTCCACTACAGCGTCACACTGATGATTATTCTGCTGGTTATTTTCAGATGCTGTAGATCCTTTCTGTCTGGATTTCATTGTTCTGATTATTGTTTATATTTGCTTTTAAAAATGTATGGTTACCTGCCTTACATTTTCTCTTGGAAAGAAAAGTGGTGTGCATGTAGATATATTTTCAGATTGGGGGAATGTACACACGCGCACGCACACACACACACACGTGTGCACGCACACACACACAGGCACACATTGAATATGGACAGGGGGGAGAGGACATGGGGATGGCTTTTCCCCATTTCCCTTCTCAGAGACAATGCAAAGGAAGGCAAAGTTCCCAACCCTATGTACTGTTACATGGGAGTCAGCACCACTGAACTTAACTTGGTCTTACTTCCAAGTAAACATGCATCAGATCAAATTGCCAACAAGCCTCTCTTTCTCTTGGATGTGTTAATCTTTGGCTCCCTATTTATTTATTTGCAATATTTGTATACTGCTCCTTATCTAAAACAGATTTTGGAGTGGTGAACACAAAAGATAAAATAGTAAAAGAATCATAGAATAGTAGGGTTGGAAGGGGCCTACAAGGCCATCGAGTCCAACCCCCTGCTCAATGCAAGAATCCAAGTCAAAGCATCCCTGACAGATGGCTGTCCAGCTTCATCTTGAAGGCCTCCAGTGGGGGAGAGCCCACCACCTCCCTAGGTCATCGGTTCCATTGTCGTATTGCTCTAACAGTCAGGAAGTTTTTCCTGATGTTCAGCCAGAATCTGACTTCCTGTAACTTGAACCCATTATTCTGTGATCAAGAAGAGATCCTGGCCTTCCTCTCTGGGACAACCTTTCAAGTACTTGAAGAGCGCTATCATATCTCCCCTCAGCCTTCTCTTCTCAAGAATAAAAAGATTAAAACACCATATTAAAATTGTGCTTTTTAAAAAAACAGAGTGCCAATAGAAATGGTGGCTGGTCAATTAGGGAATGCCTCCTGGAACAGTGCTGTTTTCTGGAGGCACTGGAAACAACACGGTGCCTGCCTGACTTCCAGGGGCAGGGAGTTCCAAAGAAAGGGGGCCACCACACTTTTCCCTCTTGCCCACTGCCTCCCTCTCTCAAGATTCCAGCTCCCATCCAGTTGGATTTCTTGAATCAAATCCTGGTTTGCAACTGACTCCGCCTATTCTATGCTCCTGTGAATCTGCCCCAATGCTCTATCCAGCTCCCACCCCATTCCTCCTCTATCATCCCATGTGGATGCTTGCATAGTTGATGGCAATGCAGAACAATCTCAGATGATCTTGGATGCCCATTTTGCACCCCTCTCCAGAATGTTCCCAGGGCAGATGCTTATATCACCCTAACCCAGGGGCTGGGCAACCTTTTTTGGGCTTGTGGGCACCTTTCGCAATTTGAGGAATTGTCCTGGGCACCAGCACAAAATAGCTGCCATGGGAGGCCTGGCTAGTTCCAAAGGAGAAGTTACCTGCCTCAAAGTCTTAGTATAAGGCAGAGGTGGGCTCCAACACACCAAACAACTTGTTTGAATCCAGTTTTCATCACCAACTAGGGATGTCTGAGAAATCTGTTTGGGAGGTAAAGTTTGTAGGGATGGGCGGATTACTTACCCCATTCTGGGTGGGGGCGTCTGCTGGGGGGGAGGTGATCTGTCCCTCCCCCCAGAATCCTCCCTGGCCGGCTCGACTCCACGGCGAGTCTGCGGAGCCGCTGGCCGGGCCTGCCTGCAGCCAGACTTCCGTCCGCTGCCGGGCTGTGGCCGCAAATGGCGTCCAGCGTAGCAGGTGCCATTTGTGTCCCTGCTCTTTGCCGTGATAGGCTACATAAATACTTACGTAGCCTATCATGGCTAACGCAGGGAGGCAAATGGCAACCGCAGACCAGGGCAGCGGACAGTCCGGACCGGCCGATACCAGGTAGGGTCTGTCCTGGGAAAATTTCGCGGGGTGGCGGGGAGAACTGCTCCAATGACAATTCTCATTGGAGTCCGTGGAGGAATTCTCTAACATCCCTAAGAGTTTGATGAGTTTTCCTAGGCTCCCTCCGGCCCCAGGACTTTGTTTCAGATCCCACTGAGGTGCTCAACTCAATCTGAAATGAGTCGGGCCAGTTCGTGGATTTTCTGTGAATTTTGTCCGGGGGGGGGGGAGGTTCTCCAATTGGTGCAAATTATTTGTTTATGTATTGATTGAATGATTGTATTTTTATCCAGCTCCTCAGCCAAAAAAGACTCCCAGAGCGGCTTACAATCAATGAACAAAGGAGACAGTCCCTGCCCGCAGGCTTACAATCTAAAAAAGACACGACACACAAGGAAAAGGCGACGGGGAGGGAAGAGGAAAAAGGATTAGGTAGACTGTCAGCAGGGCTGGTGGGATGGCCCTGTCCCCCCCGCTCATCCCCAAAGGAGGGGAAGTCCAACTGGAGCAGGCCCTGATGCTCCCTTTGCCTGCTCCCTCGCTCCTTCTTCTTCCCCACAGGGCCATGGATGTCAGTTAGCTGAATTTGAACAAATTACAGCTGAATTTGCATAATGTGTGCAAATCAGACCATAATTTGTGCAAATTACTCAGAAATTTGTGCAAATCGCAGAACCTTTAAACATGTGCAAAAAAGTTCCCAGAGTTCAAGGAACAGCCAACACGTTGCTGTGGAATTCCTGCAACTTAACTTGCAGAAACAAAGTGAATTCAACGTGCCGTGGAATTCCATTGAGCCAAAAAAGAACTGGATTTCCTAGCGACGGACACCCCTAGCACTAACAGAAACCTATTTCAGAGAATGCAAGCTTTTTCTCCTCCCCCATCTGCCTGCCAACACATTCCCCCATCTCTTTTTCTCTCGCCCATAGATGTCTGCGCTCTCTCTCTCTCTCTCTCTCTCTCTCTCTCTCACACACACACACACACACACACACACACACACACCATGCCCCCATCCAACCATTCATCTATCTTTCCATAAGTTCATTCACATACACGCTTTGCTTTGAAGTGATCCCAGCTGCTAGTAAGAAAATTTGTTAGTTAAAGAATATTAAAAAGTGGGAGAAGTGCACCCTAGTGGGTGCCAAAAATATGTCTGGGAGCCCACTGATGCTCATAGGCACCATGTTGACTATTCCTTCCCTAACCTAATGATACTACTGAAACCCAATGATCCTCAGTGATATGGTGGCGGGGGATCTTTCTAACCCCTTTCAGCGTCAAAAGAGGCTCACTTAGTATTCACTGCGGGCTTCCGGATATTTCTGGAATTCAGCAGTCATGTTGGTGTGATGATTCTATGTCAGTGAAGGGCGAACTTCATACAGCATACAGACGTCTAGAGAGGCAGAAAACCTTGCACAATATCTGGGCACATGGGGAACATGACAAGATTTATAAAGGTCTTATTATAAACCAAAATCAAGACACAAAGCAAAATGGGTTTAAGAGAACTTGTGAGGTGAAAGATTAGGATGGAGCTACCATTAAATTAATTTTAATCAAATAACAAATCTGTAATACAAATTATAAAAAATAATTATACATTTTACCCAAATGAAAAATCAGTGGTCCAAGGGGTTGAAACCTGTCTGGAACAGGTTGATGTATATTAGTATAACCTACTATATGATTATTTCAGATCAGGAATGTTAATATGCTTTTGGACTGTCGATTTTTCATTTTGGAACAATTTTATACGGGTCTTTATATAATTATATATTTAATTTTTAATTCTTAATTATATAATTAATTTTTATATTTTTTTTACACTTTGTATTACAGATTTGTTATTTTGTTGCAATTTATTTAATGGTAGCTCCATCCTAATCTTTCACTTCACATGGGGAACATGAACCAGTTGATACATGAAATCGGCACACAGCCAGTCTCAAGTGGCTAGATCGGAGAGATTGGATATTGTGTAGATGGTGCCTTGGGGGTAATTGTGTTGGCTTCTCCATTGCAGCAGGAGCCCTCCAATGAAGTAATGCCTTCAAAGTTCCTTTGGGTAGTCAGAAAATTAGGGATGGCAGAGAATTCCGCCACGGATTCCAGTGAGGCCAGATTAACAGCCTCCTGCCCCCCTGCCCCCCCGTGGAATCCCCTCGGGACGGAACTTACCTGGGGCAGATGTGGCGGATTCGGCGGCGGCGGTTCTGGTGGCAGCGGCTGGTCTCCTGGCCGGCCACAGCCGGGCTGCTGCGGCCGCCATTGGCGTCCTTGCAGCTGTGATAGGCTGCGCAAGTATTTATGAAGCCTATCACAGCTACCCCCCCAAAAAACAAAAAAAACAGCGTACGCAAATGGCGGCGGCTATGGCGGCCGCCATTTGCATTCCCTATTTTTCGCCATTCTAGCCTACGTAAATATTTACGGAGGCTATTACAGGAAAAAAAGGGGAACGCAAATAGCGTAGTGGGCACTATTTGCGTTCCTTTTTTCCCCACCGTTTTAGCCTACATAAATATTTACATAAGCTATTACGGCAAAAAAAAAAGGGACGCAAATAGCACCCACTACGCCATTTGTGTTCCCCCTTTTTTTCGCCGTAATAGGCTATGTAAATATTTCTGTAGGCTAGAATGGCGAAAAATAGGGAACGCAAATGGCGGCCGCCGTAGCCGCCGCCATTTGCGTACACTGGTTTTTTTTGGGGGGGGGGGTTAGCCGTGATAGGCTATGTAAATACTTACGTAGCCTATCACGGCAGCCTGGCTAGATGCAGATGGCGGCCGCTACGGTGGCCGCCATTTGCGTCCACAGCAGCCTGTTCATGGCTGGAAGTCCGGCTGCGGACGGCCCTGGCCGGCTGCTCTGCGGACCTGCTGCGGAGTGGAGCCGACCGGGCAGGATTCCGGGGGGGAGGACTGGATCGCCTCCCCCCCACCGAGGATTCCAGGGGGATGGATGGCGTGCCTCCCCCCCCACCGCGAATCAATTCCGTGAAAAGGTAAGTGACTTTCGTACATCCCTACAGAAAATGCTGCAAATGCCGGGTATGTTCTGTCACATCATGCAACCCCCATTGCTGAATTGTATTCTACTTAAATAATCACAGGGCATTCACATGTTGCAGAGCAATTAACTTCAAAAGACATTTCTCCCCTGCCTCTAGCTGGTCTTGATCTAAATTTACGGTCGCTCGGTACACCAAGCCAGCCGTGACCTGAAGAAATTCCGATCCATTCATCAGAGACTCAAGTGGAATGAGTTATGTCTTCAGACTAATTGGCCATGAAGAACAGTCAATACCAAGACATCACAGCTGCCACTCGATATGCCGGGATTTAGAACTACAATTTTACCCATGGAATAACTGACACCTTCATTCCCAGAGAGTAGCACATCAATAAAGCTGACTAGAGATGTTCCTTCCCAGCTACGGATGCTTCTGTTTCCCAGCCAGGGATGAAATTCTCCCCATCTAAATTTCTCCCAGGATTTTGAAGTCCCCAATTACTGAATCATGTTTCCAAACTGGAACTGATGTGTTTGGAATTCTCCATTGTCCTGTTGGTTGGTTTTTATCTGTGATGCCGGGGAATCTTGTTTGGTCTGCATTTTTTAAGTGAACCAACCAAATTCACACTTCTCAGATTAAAACATGAATAGGAATACAGTTATCCTTCAGACTACAGACCTGCTGTGACCTTTTTGAATCACACTTTGAGGACAAAATCCCTTCTATTTGCAGCCAACTTGATGCTGTTAGCACAGCTCCAGTCGAGGTGTCTGATGCCACCATCTGCCTGATTTTGTGGGATCAATTTCAGTCCTTACAATGTGGACAAGGTACTTGCAACAATGTGACCAGCCACATGCCCTCTTGATCCTTGCCATTCCTGGCTAATAAGAACAAAGGTGTGTGTGTGTGTGTGTGTGTGTGGTGAGAGAGAGAGAGAGATTGAGAGAGAGAGAGAGAGAGAGAGAGATTGAGAGAGAGATTGGGTGGATCCAGGAACATTTGTCATTTTTCTTGGTCCCACAGGCACATCTGTCATTTTGGGGTAGGGGAATTCTCCCTTGTCTTACCCCCTTGCCCAGATTCTCTCTATTTCTATACACACACACCCCTGGAATCTGTCTCTTTTTTGTGCCTCCCCCTGCACTCCCTGGAATCTCTCTATTCTTGCTCCCCTGTGAACCTTCTTCATTTCCCCCACACCTTCATCACCCCCTATGCAATTCTCCCAGCCCTTCACTGTGATTGCCCCCACTGCCTACCTCACCTCTGCACTGCTGAAACCTGAAGGAAGATGCAGATCAGTGTCTTTATATTTATGCTCAGAGACTGGGAAATAATCAGGATGAAACCAGAACTCTTGATTCAAGAAGGTAAATATGACTTAATAGGTATAATTGAGACCTGGTAGGATAACTCCAACTAGTGGAATGAAACAATTAATGGATATAACTTGTCCAAAAAGAGCAGAAACTTAGAAAAAAGGGGTGGGGGTGAGGGAGTTGCAGTATGTGCTAGAAATTTTTACACCTGCACAAAAATTCAAGAGAATGAACATGGTGGCCCTGTTGAAAGTGTCTGGGTTAAACTAAATGGAGGAAGGAATAAAAACAATACTGTGGTTGGAGTCTACTACTAGTCACCCAGCCAAGGGGAAGATGTGGAAGATGCTTCCCAAAAACAAATTGAAGAGATATTAGGGAAGCATGTAGTAGTAGTAATGGGGGACTATAATTACCCTGATATCTATTGGAAGACAAGCTCTGCCAAGCATGGACTCTCCAGGAAATTCCTGGCTTGCCTTGCTGACAACTTTCTCTCAGAGGGAGGAGGAAGGAATGAGGGGATCAGCCTTCCATGACTTGATTCTGACCAATAGGGAAGAGTTGGTTGATGAGGTGAAAGGAGCAGGAACTTTTCAGGAAAGCAACCATGTAATGCTCGAGTTCTAGGTTTTAAGGAAAACTAAAGCCGAGTGTAGTCAAATGTGTGCCTTGGAACCAGAAAAGATGTCAGATAAAGATCGTCCTTTCCCTTCACCATCAGCACCACAATAGACAATGCTTCGGGCTAATACAACTTTATTTTGCTAGAGCCTAGCCTTTCTACAAATGCAGATTCAAGGAAAACCCTCAGGCTTCCCCCAGGCTCTAAACAACTAATCATCAATCTCTAAGCAGAGGAGATGGACCAGAGGGGCAGAAAGAACCAGAGGGAGAGAAAGTTGCCGGCAGTTTGAGGTATGAACCTCCCAGCCAAGCTAACTTTGTAGTGAAGCCCCTCCCTTAGGGTGGCTTCCTCCTACGTTGGCTTCCAGGAGTGGCTATCTGGGCAGAATGTCTGAGTCCTGCTCCTAACTTTTCCTGCTTTGCTTTGTGTTGTGCCCTAGCATCTTTCAAGTCCCTCCTCCTCCTCTTCCTCCTCCTCCAAAACTTGCATTCCCATGGTAGAGTGAGGAGGCAAAGACTCAGTCTGGGCCATCTGTTGGTCAAGGTCTTGGGAGGACTCTCTTCTAGCATTTTGGCTCACTAGGGAGGGTCCCTCCCCCGGCCTCTGATCTAGCTGCTGCTTCAACCCTGATTCAGAATTGGAGCTGTCAGACATCTCAAGGCACTTAGACACATCCCTGACAAAAGCAGATTTAAATATACTCAGAGCAATGATAAGTAGGATTCCATGGCAGGAAAACCTGACAGGAAGAGGAGTTCAAGAGGAATGGGAGTTCCTAAAAAAGGAGACACTAAAGGCCCAATCAGAAACAATCCCAAATGAGGGGAAAAAATGGAAGACTATAGAAGAAACCAATGTAGTTAAACAAAAAGCTTAACAATTATCTGAAAATAAAAAAGGACACATATAGGAGATGGAAGGATGGACAGGTCACTAAGGAAATGTACAGGCAGATAGCCCAGAATTGCAGAGATGGTGTCTGGAAGGTTAAAGCTCAGAAGGTGAATCTTTTGAATCGCTTCCAAATCCCGGGAAGTACTAGTTCCCCTCTACTCAGCACTGGTTAGGCCTCATCTGGAGTACTGTGTCCAGTTCTGAGCACCACACTTTAAGAAGGATGCAGACAAGCTGGAGAGGGTTCAAAAGAGGGCAACAAAGATGATCAGGGGACTGGAAACAAAGCCCTATGAAGAGAGACTGAAAGAACTGGGCATGTTTAGCCTTGAGAAGAGAAGACTGAGGGGAGATATGATAGCACTCTTCAAGTACTTGAAAGGTTGTCACAGAGAAGAAGGCCAGGATCTCTTCTTGATCATCCCAGAGTGCAGGACACGGAATAATGGGCTCAAGTTACAGGAAGCCAGATTCCGGCTGAACATCAGGAAAAACTTCCTGAGTGTCAGAGCAATACGGCAATGGAACCAATTACCTGGGGAGGTGGTGGGCTCTCCCACACTGGAGGCCTTTAAGACGAGGCTGGACAGCCATTTGTCAGGGATGCTCTGACTTGGATTCCTGCATTGAGCAGGGGGTTGGACTCGATGGCCTTGTAGGCCCCTTCCAACCCTACTATTCTATGATTCTATGATTCTATGAAGGAGATGCCGTTGGTGAGGAATGCTAAGAATAATTGAAAAAGGCTTCTTCGGAGATGTTCAGTAAAAGCAGGACAAAAGTAATGGTAGACCAGCTGTGCTGCAAAGATGGCAAAATGCTGAGATGTGACACAGAAAAGGCAGAACTGCTCAACTCCTATTTTGGCTCAGTCTTCTCCCAAATGTGGATCTGTGTCCTATCTGGCATATGTGATGAACAGCCTGAAGGGGTAAGAGTGCAGCTTGAAGTACATGGTCAGGGAATACCGAAGCACTTTAAATAAGTTCATTCCTCAGGTCCAGATGAATTGCATCCTAGGATGTTGAAGAAGCTAGCAGATGGAGTCTCAGAACCTCTATCTTTGAGGAATATTTGAGAAATCTCAGAGAATGGGTAAAGAACCAGAGGACTGGAGGAGGGCAAATGTTGTCCCTATCTTCAAAAACAGCAAAAAGGAAGATCAAGAGAATGATAGATTAGTCAGTCTGACATCAATACCTGGGAAGATTCTAGAGCAGATTATAAAGCACTCAGTCTGTAGGTACCTTGACACTAATGCAGTGATTACTGGGAGCCAGCATGGATTTGTCAAGAACAAGTCCTGCCAGTCTAATCTTATTTCATTTTTCGATCAGGTAGCTTCTTTAGTAGATAGTGGAAATGCTGTGAACATGATATATCTTGATTTCAGCAAGGCATTTGATGAAGTGCCCCATGATATTCTGATTAGCAAGCTAGTTAAATGTGGGCTGGATGGCACTACTCCTAGGTGGATCCACAGCTGGCTGGAGAACCATATTTGAAGAGTGTACTTTGATGGTTTCTCTTCAAACTGGAGGAAGGTATCAAGTGGGGTGCCACAGGGCTTTGGTCCTGGGCCCTGTACTCTTCAACAATTTTCTTAATAACTTGAAGGAAGTGGTGGAGGGAATGCTTATGAGATTTGCAGATGGCAGAAAATTGGGTAGGATACCATATACCTTAGTAACCAGCTAATACCTTAGAAGACAGAAACAATATTCACAATGATCTTGATAGGTTAGAAGACTGGGCAGAAAATAATAGAATGCAATTTAAAACAGACTTCATTTAGGAAAGAGCAATCAAGTTCATAGGTATAAGATGGGGGATACCTGGCTTGGCAATAGTACACATAAAAAGGATCTTGGTGTTATAGTTGATCACAAGCCAAATTTGAGTCAGCAGTGTGATATCACTGCAAAAAAGGCAAATGTAATTTTAGGGTCCATCAGTAGAAGTATAGTTTCAAAGTCATGGGAAGTAATAGTTCCATTCTACTCTGTGCTGGCCAGACTTCACCTCAAATATTGTATCCAGTTCTGGACACCACACTTTAAGAAGAATTCAGATAAATTGGCACAACTTCAGAGAAGGGTGACAAAGTTGATCAGGAGACTAGAAATAAGTCCTACAAGGAAAGATTTGAGGAACAGATATGTCCAGCCTTGAGAAGAGAAGACTGATGGGTGGTATGATAACATTTTTCAAGTACCTGAAGGGTTGTCATACAAAAGAGTGTTGCAACCTGTTCTCGCTCATCCAAGACCCTAGGACACAAAATAACTGGCTTAAGTTACAGGAGGGCAGATTTTGGTTGAACATCAGGCAAAACTTCCTAATGGTAAGAGTAATCAGACAATGGAGCCAACTGGCTAGTGAGTTGGCGGGGTCTCAGTCGCTGGAGGTATTCAAGCAGAGACTGGACAGCCATCTGTCAGGGGTGCTTTAAACCAGATTCCTGCACCAAGCTGGGGGTTGGATCTGAATGCGTAAATTGTCACTTCTAACACTATGATTCTATGAATCTCCCATTGATTAAAGTGTGTTGTGCACATTTTTTAAAAAGTAGGCTTTTTTCATGAGCATTCTTCAGATGGATGCATGCTGTTGAACACATTTTGGGGTTCATGAATCACATTTCAGTGTACGGACTTCAACCGCAGACTGCATTCGCGTCCATGTTAGGTCTAGAAGGTATGAACTGGGCAAATCCTGATCAAAAACAAACTGAAGTGAATTTTTCATACATCCCTAGCACATGTTTGCTGAAGACCAAAAGCCATGCCTGTGGTGGCAGGTGTGGAAGAATAGTTGGCCACAGCCTTGTGGCCACCACACTGAAGCTGTCCCCATAGCAGCCACAAGCCTAGACGATCCTGTTAATAGGCCTTTGGTTGTTAGTGTTTTCAACTGTCACTGCAAGACTGATTCATTCTGTGTGCATGCCCAACTCCCAAGGTGATAGGTTTGTGATGGAGGCAGTGGCATTGCCCACCAAAGCATGGAACATCTCGCGCTGGAAACCAAGGAACTTGCTTAATGTTCCTTGAAGGTGAGATTTTCATGTGCATGTGTGTGGTTGGATAATATTTTTGGATTGTATCTCATTAGAGTGGATGCCAAACCACTTGGCAACCATTCAAGTATCTCTGACCTTAGGGAAACCTTTTTCACTTTGGATTCTAGGCTGATATTTTCTCTTCTCACCCAACCTGCTACTGGTATTTTACCCAGACAAGGCTCTACTGTTCACATTTTGCCTGCTTAGCTATTTGTAGCTGGGTTGATTTCTTTGCGTAAACTATATGAAAAAGAGGCCTTCACTTTTCCAACGTCTTTGTAAAAATAGATCTTAAATCTGAAAGGCTGGTGCTGAGGCGAGAGCTATTTCCTTGTTATTATAGTAACAAAACCCAACTGAATGCAACTCAGCATCATTATGTTTTGATAGCTTTGACCTGGTCATCCAAGATATTATTGATGTCGTCCTAAGTGAGGATATTGAGTAGAACCAGGGCACAACTACACCCTAACAGAACCTGTGGGTTGGGACAAAACCTAGAGGAACCCAATAAGTCAGAGGGAAAACAATTTGACATTTCTTGGCTTTTCTAACCCCAGAATCAGATAGTGGGTTTAACCACATTGTGGAAAGCTTGGTTTCACGGTCAAGGATGGGGTCAGGATGATCAAAAGAATGTTTGTTTTGTTTTGAAATACTTTTGAGTCTTTCTGATTTTTTTTGCAATCAAAAACATTTGAAAGGCTTTTTAAAAAATTTTTTTTACATCAATTCCAGAAATGCCTGTGGTAACTCAGTGGCTGCTCCAGAAAATCAAGCTATCCAGCTTTTAGTGGCAGAGTGGGCAAAAATGAGTAGCATTTCATTGTTTCAGTATTTATTTATAATTTATTCTGCTTTTGAGGCAAATACTGCCTCCCAAAGTGGGTCACAAATAGATATACAAAAGAGAGGCAGGCCTGTCCTTCAGGGCCAGCTGAAGGCATGTTCCTGTCTGAGGTGACGAGCAAGATGTGTCCCCCACAACCACCACCATTCCATGTGCAGAAGCTGACTGAACTGGCAGCTGGATCTTACTTCAACTCTGGTGACTGGACAGCATCACCTGTCAGACCTGAAGACAGTGGAGGCTGGTGGCTCTGATATCAGTGGGGCGGTGAATCCGCTCTGGGTTTCAGTCAGAACCAGTCAGAATGCTAAATGAGTCCCTTGGATAGCTCCTTTAGAGTTCTGACTGGTTCTGACTGAAACCCAGAACAGATTTACCACCCCACTGACATCGGAGCCACCAGCCTCTACTGCCTGAAGGATATCAGGCTAATGTAGGGATAGAGATGTGAAGGCTTGAGGAGAAACTGGGAGAAAGTGTGTGTGTGTGTGTAAGGAAATGTAGGAAAAATTCATTTCCCCCCCCAAACTTCCCCCAATCCCTGGAAAAAAACAGAAAAAAAAGCAACATTTTTTTCTTATTTCTCCCCAGTATTTTCCAGGGCAACTTCCAACCATATTAAAACATCCAATGTTTTAAAACCATGAGTGTGTCAAATGTTCTACCATGAAGTTCTTCAAATTAAAACAAGTCCTTCAGGGGTGGGAGCACATATTTCCCCAGAAAATCTTACATTATGGTCACTTTTGTTGTTGATGATGGTATTCCCATTCATTGTTACTGTTGTTGCTTTTCATCTAAGTGCCAGCAGGGCTACCTCTTCCTGGTGATCCTAGCCAATTAAGGATCATGTAGTGGATGGGGTGACATCAAGATGCAAGCTAGCCAACTGGATTTGGGTATGTGATGAAATCACTGAGGACAAAGGAAGGTGATTCAGAGTAAGGCAGAGTTTCCAGTCTCCCAGCCAGCCAGGGATCACATAGTGAATGGGATGATGTCATGACATTCAGCAGCCAATCAGATTTGGGGACATGGGCAAACAAGTCCAATGGAGAAATGTCACCCTCACTTCAAAAAGGCAAACATTTTTGTCCCCTTTTGAAGGATTCACTGAAAAATCACTGGGTATTTTCTGACATGGTCAAAAATGTGCATGAAAAGCATCCCCCTCTTGGCTGAATGCTATTTAAAATATAAGTGATAATAATAAAAACACACACACAACACATTTTATTTATCCAACCTGCCAAATGCCTTTTTGAATGGAAACAGCTTACAGACTGGAGCTCAGAAGTGGCTATGCTGTGATATAATCCTGCAACTATGGACCCAGCACAGAGAGCAGCAATACAGTTCAAAGCTCAGGGTATTGGATGTCAGTTTGCAGATGCCATAGAAAGCAAGAAGAAGAAGAAGAAGAAGTCAAGCACAAATAACTTTCTTTGGAGATTTTTTTTTTAAAAAATTCCCCCACACTCTGTGGTTCACCTCTCTTTTCTTTCTGTGAATGTCCTGGTTTGATGCTCAGGGGAAGGTGCCTATAACACAGCAATTCCAACATTTTTTGGTTGGTGGGCACATTTGGAATTTTCAGAGAATGTCATGGGTGCTCTCACAAAATGGCTGCCATTGGGGTGGGGCTTGCTCACTCATAAAATGGCTGCCATAGCAGACATGCCCAGTTAGAAAGCACCCATTTCCCAGACAGCAAACTGGGGGGGACTAAAAGAAAAGTAACTTGTGGAAGAAGCCAAGTCCAAGGAAGAGGTGGCCTCTGAGCTCTAAAACACAAAAACATTGTTGAACCCAGATAAAGATAGCACTGGAGGGCAGCCTTTGCTTTGCAGCATGCCAGCTTCCCGTGAGTGTGTGTAAATTTTTTAAAATATTAGGAAATAAAATAAAAACTAGGAGGACCTGGGAGTGTGCCAGGCACCAAGTCAGGTGTCTGTGGACACATTGGTGCCCACGGGCCTCACACTGGAGATCCCAGCCATAGCACATGCAATCACAGGTGACCCAGTGGCAGGTTGTGGGGAGACAAGTCCAGTAAAGCAGGGTCACATCCAGTTAAGTATGGTCAGGTCCAAGAGAGCGAGGTTCTCAGAAGGTAAGCTACCATCAGGACGTTGGCTGCATACTGCAGAGGATACTCGCTGGAGTGTTTCCCCACAGGAAGAGCTGTTGCCCGAAGAAGGTAGCGTAGACAACTGAGCTTTCCCAAGCTTCAGAGGCTCACCTCCCAGTGGATGCCAGCTGTAGCTCTTAGAGGGCCCACAGTTATTTCTTTAGCCTCATGCTCCTGCATGGCTGAGGGACAGGAGATGCTGTGTGTGTGTGTGTGTGTGTGTGTGTGTGTGTGTGTGTGTGTGATCCTCAGAGTCTGAGGCTACATCCTCAGGCCTGGAAGTTGCCTGAGTGGGTGCTGAGACCTCTCCCTGAAGTGGGGTGACCAGTGACTCATCAGACTGAGTCACTGCCACAACTGGCCACTAAGATGGCCACCAACCTGGATGGTTTTAAAATGGGATTAGACAGATCCATGGACAATAAGACTATCAGTGGCTACTAGTAATGGCTATATATTCTCTTCCGTGTCAGAGGCATTATGCCTCCAAACGCCAGTTGCTGGGGAACCTGAGCAGGAGGGCGTTATTGCACTCATGTCCTACTTGTGGGCATCTAGTTGGCCACTGTGGGAACAGAATGTTGGACTGGATAGGCCTTTGGTCTGATTCAGCATGTCTCTTCTTTGGTTCTTAGAGTCTGAGCCTTCCTCGGGGTGCTGCTTTGCCTCACAGCTTGGGAATATGACAGTGAGTGAGCCCCGGTTCCATGGTCCTTGGCCTCTGTGCTGCCAAGAGCCCATCAAAATGGGGCCTGGTCACCACTTAGCAGGCAAGCTTGCGCTTTGTGGCTTCTGGAGCTGGGATGGAGAAAGGGCACTCAGTGCTGGGGACCAACAAAAGGTGCAGTCCATTGTCACCTTGTATGTCCTCAGAAACATCTGGAAATGCATGTTGTTGAGTATTCCAAGCTCCAGAAGGCCTTGCCTCCTGCAGGAGAGAAAGCCCAGTTGTTTTCAGGTAGACGTCCTCAGGACAATAGACTCGGCTTGTAGAGCCAGACCATTTAAGTCTCACCCACTTCCTTCTCTCAAAATGTGTGTTAAACAAGTATGGATTTTGGCCGTTGTCACAGCCTCTGCAGCAAAGTCCACTCTGATGTTCTCTGACTGTAGCATTTAATGTCTTTGAAGCACACTGACATTTCATCCTCAGGGCATGTTGGTCTTACTCTCCCTGTATTTCAAAGGAAACAGCTCGTTCTTTATTTTTATTTTTTGGGTCCTGTCTGTCACCAAAGGCTGGAAGTTTTGACTTCCCCATGTAGTGACTATACTATCCACAGGCATCTCTGGAACAGATGTCAAACAAACCCTGGCAAAAGCAGCATATCACTCTGAGAGAGACCAAAGTGTCCTAACAAATCAATGCATTCATTCCTAGGGCCATTTCTAATTGAGTTGTCTTTTTAAAAATGTTTTGCTTATCAACTTGGTCTCATCGGCCATTTGAGCTGCTGGAAGGAGCAGAGCCAGATTAAACAAAAAGAGGGCCCTGTGCAAAACTATTCTGGGGTCCCATGCATCTCTGACCCATAAACCACACTTTCTCTCCTGCCAACGTTTGCACAAATAAAACATTCACACAGCTAACAGGCCGCCCGGCCATGCCATCCTGCCAGTGCTATGTCTCTGAAGCATAGCCAGTGGAGTCCTCTCATGCAGGTCAGTCTGGGGACAGTCCGTGCATTTGGGAACTGAAAATGGGGCTGCCCAACATATGATTGAAGAGATGACTTTATGGTCATCGTTATTCAGTTGTCTTCACCATAAACTAAAGGGATGTCACAGAGGCTTCTGTAACTGCTGTGTGAGTTAGGGCAGTGGAGCCTGGTGGTTCCAATGTCAGTGGGCGGGGTGGTGAATCCGCTCCTGGTTTCAGTTAGATCCAGTCAGAACTCTAAAGGGGCTATCCAAGGTGTGGAGCTTGAGCTTGCCAGAATTCTCCAAACATCACTTCAGAGCTTGGTTTGGCTTGCTCCTGTTCTCTCTTGTGACCTGTTTTTCCCCCAGTTCATTCAAACAGGAAAAGTGCATATTTTGAACAGGGTAAGCACGCATTTTTCAAATATGCACATGTTTCCTCCATTGACTAAAGCATGGAAATGCAATTTTTAAAAGTGTGTAGTGTTAAAAAGTGCCCATTTTAAAAAGTGCGCTTTTTTCAAACACAAATGCAAGTTTGGGAATTTACGAACATTTTGTGGAGGACACGTGCTCCCGTTCACGTCTGGGGTTCCAAATGGGGCATTTTCGAGTGATTTGCCAGCTGAAACCGAATTCCTGTACATCCCCTGTGTGAGTCCAGCATCATAACGTTCCAGCAAAGTCAAGCAGTGATATGGTTATTTATTTATTAGTGATAGAATTTATAAACCGCTCCACATCAAAAGATATCAGAATGATGTACAACTAACTGAAATACAAAACATTCACAATCAAAATGTTCTCTCTTGTGACCTGTTTTTCCCCCAGGTCATTCCAACAGGAAAAGTGCATATTTTGAACATATTTTTCCAACATCAATGTTGGAAGTTCGCCATTAGTCAGGAAATGCTTGCCTGAGAAGAAATGTTTTCAGCAAATGTTTTCAGAAATGTTTTCAGCAAACACCAAAAGCAAAAGGCAGCATCTATCCAATGGTGTCATTCTGCATTCTGCACTAACTCAAAGAGCACTAGCGGAGCTCTGTCAAATATTTCAGTTGTGCAAGAGTTTATGCAGTGCACTAGCAGAGTGTGCGCACATGACCCACTCTTGAAAGTGGTTGCACAGCCTGTTACACAAGCAGTTGTGGAAGCAGCTGCTAAGGCAGAACTATTGTTGGCTTTTCCCCTTGCACATGGTTTAGAGCTTCTTTTCTGCTAGCACTATGGCGTTTGTGCTAGCGGAATGACCCAGTTGGATACTGCCCAAGGTAATGTAAGTGCATGTCTGATTTCAGTTGGAACAGCATTCCATATTGCTTTTGGTGTCTATTAAAAAAATGCTCTGGGAATTGGAGGAGAGGCGCTGGTGATGCTATACCTTTTAGCCAAAAGGCACCCTCCATGGCTGGATTTTCCTGGTTTAAAATAACCCAACTGCAAAGTTTCGCACAGCAGCATTCAGTGACACAGGGATTAATGAGAGATGAGTTTCTCATGGTTCCTGGTGTGCTTGGATGCCGCTGTACGTTCTCATGACAGCATCTTGGGACTAAAGTTTGAGGACCTACTGCAATGGTTTCTAGGGCCTCTCCCCATTTCTACCTTGCACCTTAGTTAGTTTGGGGAAGGAGGTAGCAGTCAGGAAGGTTTCCAGGAACTTCTGCAGGCTGCCTGAAAGAGATCCGTTAGGGACTGGTCTGGATTTTTGAGAGGTACAGCTCTGAAAAGAAATGGAACAGAGGGAGCGAGACACCAGTAATCCAACACCCACCCACCCTTTCCAGGTTCCGCCCCATGGATGTATTCTTCAAATGGTCAGTCTCCCTGGGGCCTTATGCTACAACTTTGGAGGCATTTCAGTCTACCAGGAACATATGCATTTAGAAAGCCCTGTGCAAAATTTCCAACTCTTGTCTGGCTCCCAAGCTTTCGAGAATGAGGGGGCGGGTGGGTTGGTAAACATAAAATCTTAATTACAGTAGTGAAGAGCGGAACTAAATACAGCCATGGCTGCTTTCTTGCTTCAGCCTTTGATATGAATATATAAAAATGTGTTCAAAGTAGGGTTTGGGGCCCTCTAATTAGCTGTTTATTGTGGTAATTATTTCCTAAAGTCCTTTCCAGACATGTATGGTTGGGGCAGCAGCTGGGGTGCCAAAGAAAGTATTTCTCCATGTGGGCGTAAGCTACAAAGTATTCTGGAGATTGCCACTCCAAATATTTAAATATCAGGAATGCAACGGCCACTTTCTGGTTACAAGATCCTTTTACAAATTCTCCCATATAATTTGTGGCCTACAATTCTCACTTGAGCTGGAGTAGGGGACTTCGTGCTCCCCACCCCCACGCTGATTTTCAACTGAGGGGTTGTCTGAGAGAGCAGTTCAAGCTTTTTTGTGTGGTCTGGCCACCCCTGAGGTTTTGGCTGTAACTTGCTGCTGTTAGCAAAAGCCAACTAGCCAAGTCTGGATGCCGCTAGAACTCCTGCGATGATGTCAGACAGGGGGCTTTTTGAAGCCATGTGATCTGCTTTAGGTTTAACAAGGGCCTTAGCAAGCGGCTCCCGTAGGATGTTATTAACAGTCCTTCTAACACCTTTCAAGTCAGGACCTCAAAGTGTTTTGTTGTGTTGGTATTTTGTTCTTATTGTTGCAAAGATGAGTTAAAGACTTACCAGCACCCTTCTTTTTAAAATCACACAATGTTGCTATTCACATGCTTGAGCGTCAAACTCCCCTTTCCTAATTCCCATGGCAGATTTGGACTTTGGGTGAAAATTTCTTCCTTTTAAAAAGCTTTGAAGGTTGAATGGCTGGTCTGCAGCAATACATCCTCTGGGATGGCCTCAAATCCTGCATTTCCTTGAGAGAGAGAGACCTTCCTGCCATGTGGATGACTTGAATCCATTGCAATTTCCGTGCGTCTCACCTCAAGGTGAGCCCTTCACCATTCCATGCAATGGGACACCAAAACAACAACAACAAGCCTTTACACCAGAAACCCAGTGACCCTGTACATATCTCCACACCTCCAACTACCATCTAGAACACACCACAGAATCCAGCTAGGAATGGACAAGCGCCCCTCAGTTCAATCCATAATTATTCTGGGGGGAAAAACAGATTATTTACTGAGACTGCCATTGGACCATCTGTAAGTTCATTCTGAACTCTCTAATTAATTACATAAATTAGCCTCCTGGCTTGGAGACCTCCAACCACTGGCACACACCGAGTCCCAAAGGAATCTCAGTATGGTGGGCAAGTGTCCTATTTTACAGAGGACAGTCCTTTATTTGGAGGTAACCTCTCTTAGGATGGTTTTCAGATCATGTTTGGAGAACCTGCTTGCTGGATTGCCATGAAGATCAATAAAGTTAGGGCCTTCTCTCTGATGGCTCCTACCCTCACTCTGTGGAATTCCCTCCCAAGAGAGATATGGCTGGCCTGGCCCCATCTGTGGCTTCTTTTAAGACAGTTTTAAGAACTCACACGTACTCCCTGACTTTTAATTGAAAACATTTCTATTTGCTGCTGATGGATATTTTGAAAGTGCATTTAATTGAAACCAGTTTATTTTATTTTTTAAATCATATTTAATCTGATTTTATTGATACATTTGCATTATTTTAATGCTGTAAGCCACCTTGGGAAGACTATGGTCTTCAAGGACAGGTAGCAAAATGGATTCAATAAATAAACTTAAAACAATCATTGGAGGCTGTTCTCTGACTCTGAGTGCCCCTGGCAGCTGAAATAAAAAACTCTTCCTCAACTTGGTTAATGGCCAGGATGGCTGGGAATTATTATCCAACACATCTAGTGGGCACCAGGTTGGGGAAGGCTGACAATAAGAAGTTAGGTGGGTTCTGGCTAGTATAAGATCTTATTCCAGCATGGTTCACTGGATGAGCTTTACAGAGATATCCTTATGGGATGACCTCTTGGAAGAGGGAAAATCTGTAGCAGAGGAACTGCCAAATGCCAGGCTAAGGCACTTTCAATATAATATGATGCTGTTATGATTGTGTTTTATGTTTTACCTACTAACCTTTTGTATGTATGTATGTATTTATTTATGTTTTTAATGTTGGAAAGTTATTTTTAGATTCTTTCTTTCTTACTTACCTGATTTATATGCCACCTTTCAGGGCACAATTCAAGGTGGTATCCAAGATTTCATGGTATACAATGATCAGCCATACTCATCCGATAAACATCTCATTAAAACCACATTACACCTCCTTAAAAATAAGCAATTTTAGAAAGTGTGTGAAAGTGTATGTGATCAATCTGTCTTGAAAATTCTTGGAATTATAAGACTTTCTCAAATTGATTAAGAGATTCCTATGGTCACTCGGCAGTGCTCCAGGGGCCAAAGGATTATTCAGAAAAAAAACTTCTCCAAGGTACAGCACTCCAAGCTTGGAGGGTTTCTCCCCCAACATCAGAGCAACCCTCCCAGCCACTGTGGAGCCTTCTACATGGCTCCCTTTATGAGGTCAGAACTCTGATCTCATAGAGGGGGAAAACTGGGTATGTTTGGGGCATGCAGGTGGGTGGGCAGATAGTGGCCAAGGATGTGAGAGATTCCAGGTCCTTCCAGCCTCAAAAGGGATGTTCACTTCCCCATCACAGAGGGTAAGTTAGGCTCTGCGGCCCATGTAACTGACTTTCTTTTTTTGGATGCTGGAATGGCAAAAAATGCCTCTGCTGCTCTTTTTGCCCTGCCCACAAAAGCCCAGCAGGGCTTAGGACAGGATGGAGCCTCCAAAATCAGAGGACTCTGTCATTAGGGCTCCTCACCCATGGGATTTATTTATTTATATTTAAAATATTTATGTACCACTGTCCATATTTAAAAATACCGCTAAGTGGTTGCACCCTAAGGGTGCAATCCTATGTATGTTTACACAGAAAAAAGGTCCTACAACTCAGCCAGTGCAGCTGGATGGGGAATGCTGGGACTGGGAGTTGTAGGTATTGGTTCTGTTGAAACATGCATAGGATTGCATCCTAAGTGTTCTCAAACTGATCCTGGACATTGTTTCTCTCCAGTTGAAGACCCCACCATTAGAGAAGGCCTGAAGCTCAGTGGTGGAGCACATGCTTTGCGTGCAAATTATCCCAGGTTCAGTTCCTGGATCTATAGCTGGGACTGGGAAACAGCTGGAGAGATAGTGCCAGTCAGTGTAAACTAGGGACATTGGAAGAATCTGTCCATGGAGAGGAGCTCACTGAGCTTTCATCAGTCTGGCCCCATGGACTTTGGCTTGCTTCTCCACGAGCTGGCTCAACACGATCTACATCAAGTCAGGCCAGCTTCTGGATTTTCTGGGTTGTTTCTTTTCGTAAATAGAAAGTTGCACAAATTGCAGCTGTAATTTGTGTAATTTGCACAAATTCTCGACATAATCTGCTTAATTTGCACAAGTTACAACTGGAATTTGCACAAATTGTGGCTGCAATTTGCACAACTTTCTCTTTACGGAAAAAACCCTGAAAAAAGTTCTTAGATTTTGGGAAAACCCTGCAGCTCGACTCATGAATTCAAGCCAAGCCGGGCAGGCAGTGGGAATCCATCAAGATTTGCAAGTGACAGACATCCCTAGTAAACAATACAGAGGCAGATAGATCGATGGTTTGACTCAGTAGAAGACAGCTTGCTATGCTTATATACAGCCCTTAACTTTCAGTGGCTCCTCCCAGTACTGGCAGACCGTCCAACGGAAAGAGGGGAGTCTGTGTGATTGCAGTAAATAATGCCTGAACCAGCCTTCCTCAACCAGATGCCCTCCAGATGCTGGGAGGGTGGCTGGGGCATGCTGGGAGTTGTAGTTCAACACATCTGGAGGGCAGCAGGTTGGGGAAATCTGGCCTGAACAAACGTGAGGGTTTGAAAATAAAAACTGGATTTTTCTTTAAAAAGCATTCTGTGAGGGTAAACAACATTTGTAGAAGACTGGATTGCTCCTTGAACTGAATGAAGGTCAAGAGAGGCAAGAGGCAGTATTCTCGTTAAAAATTCAATTAAAAAGTACTGATGGGATGGGAAATCAAATGTGGATGTCATCCTAAAGTAAATAAATGGGGTTGGCTTAATTTGTTTATGGAACAGGTTACTGAGGTGGCTGAAGATTTTACATTTTGAAGATGGCGATGATCATGTATCTTGGAGCTGATAACCTGCTGTGTTTTCATTTTGTATTGATTGAGTTTTCATTAATTTCATCCTGGCTGTAATTTAATTCTTGCAACTTTGTTCAATGAAAAAAGAAGGGTTAAAAATGGTGCTTGCCAAATTTGTGAATCATATACAGTTCCAGGAATTTACATTCACACTTTTGGAAAGCCGTCGTGAACTCTGGCTGACTTTGATTAATTTGCCGAGTTCCTAATTAACGATAATTCATAATTCATGGGTTTGCAATGAATGATCTGCCAACCTGGAGTTCATAATTCATACTTTTAAATATTTAGGAAACATAAACACTGGCATGTCAATCGTTTTTCCAGGATTTGAGGATCAGCTGTGTTTCTTCAGAAGAACCGGGCCTTAGCTCTGTGGCAGAGTGCATGCTTGCCAAGGTCTCTGGCATCTCCAGGTAGGGCTGGGAAAGTATCCTTCCTGACACCATGGAGACCCTCCACCAGCCAGTGTCGACAATACAGAGCTAGATGGAGCCGTGCTATGACAACTTTCTCTATTCTTATAGAGGCAGTGAGGCAGTTGAAGTATACCTTGATACAAAGGTTTGGCAAGTGCTGAGAAATCAGGAACCCAAGTAATCCAGCAAGGGGTGGGTAAAAATTCATTGCAGTTCTTTCTTTTAAAAGAAGAATGCACTAAAATCCACACATTTCTTCATAGTTCAGATGGAAAGACTATGAGATTTAAAAAAAAAAATTGGGAGAAGCTGTGACTGTCAGTTTCACCCATCTATCCAGGCCCAGGGCTTTGAGTGCTTTGCTCTTAAAAGACTGGGTTTGAGTCCTTGTGCATTCAGCCATGTTAGTATTTACTTAGGGTTGCCACCTTTATTTTCTGAGAGGATCCTCATCTTTAGCAGCTAAATGTTAGACAGGTATAGCACGGTCCTCTCTGTGCTAGGAATATCTGTACCTTTTGAATTTGGCTTATGCAGATGGGTGAGGATTTCATTTCAGTTCTTTCTTCGTCTTTGTCTTCATCTTCGTCTTCATCTTTTAAAATGTTTTTATTTGCAAATATAACAGTAATAAAAAGGGTGGGGGGAGGAGCCATGAAAGTAAAAAAGAGAGCAAGAGAAAGAAAAGAAGAAGGGGGGGGAGGAAGAACAGAACATAAAACATATCCATACACAATCTCAGTTTGTTTATTATGAGAACTTATGAAAATGCACAAATAAATTCTGCAGATTTCTTCATACGCAGGAGCACATAACTTGAGATTAAAACAAATTCAAATGGAGGAGAAAGTGAAATGGAGAGATTTGTTTGTGCCTAGATCCAGCCAAGCATCAAGCCAAATGGATGGGATGGTAAGCATGGTCTGATGACTTCTCCAGGTCCTGGTGCAGATGCTACCTGCCTCCTGCTTTACTGCTTTTGGACTGCTCCAGGTTCATCATACCGGGACCACACCTCGCCCTTTGGGGAGTCTCTGCTACAGATGCATGAATCAGCAAAGGTTGAGTTCATTGGAGTTCTCATGTTTCCACCTCAAAGTCGTTCAACTAGGGATGTCGTGGGAGTCCAAGAGGGGGGTGGATGCCAGGAGCGCTATGGCGGCTTCTGCCAGTAGATTCCAATAGCCAACTCAAGACACAGACAAAAGGATTTCTTTTCAAAGCTTTAATCCTTTTATAACTTAATGACTCTTTCAGATGCTAATCACCAGCGACTAAGCAAGGAACAGCAGGGTAGCCTAAGTTTCAAGTAGTCAGTTGATCCCCATTTGAAGGAGAGTCACTTGAAGACCCTGAACTTATGGGCTAGGGAGAGATCTTTCCTCTTTCCCTTGGGTCCATGGGAGGCGGCCGTTGCTTGCGCGCCAAACGGGTGCTACGCCTCCTTTCTGCGCCCTCCATCATTCGTTGCTCTTTGCGTCTGCGTCGAGCGTCTAAGAAGCCCCCCTCCCGCACTCCCTCACTGCCAGGGTCACTATCTATCTCAGGAATGCCAGCAGGAGGAATCTCTGCCAGCTGCTGTGCCTGTGAGGGATGAGCTGGCCCCTCTCCCACGGATAGCTGTTCCTCCTCAGAATCCGAACCGCTCTGAGGCTCTTTGTGCTCAGTTTCCACCCTGACAGTGGAGTCCGGTGGAATCCCCCCTCCACCCAGCCTCCTGGACTCCAGTCTGTGGACTGCTGCACTTGCCCAACATGCCGAGTCAGGCAAGCATGGCGGTCCCTGCTGGTCCACCAGGCTGCCATTTTGTGTAGAAATGGTGGCTCGTTCTTTTATATAAAGGGGCTTTTACTCAAATGGCAGCCATAAAGCAGCCATTTACACAAGATTACAGGTGTAAATGGACCGTTTGAGTAAATGGGTGCTTTACAGCTGACATTTGCGTAAAAGGCCCTTTGTGTAAAAGAATGAGCTGCCATTTCTCTGCAACATGCTCGCTGAGGGATTGGGCAGCCGCACACCACTCACTAGGTGCCTGTGGACCACCCAGTGGCTCACCACATGCGGGGCAGGCAACTGGCAGAGGTCCAGCAAGTGGCACATGAGGTGGGCTTGGGTGAGTCTGTCCATCCCTCTGCTCAACTCATGCCTGTATCAGATTGTGAGCTTTGAGGGGGGCGGGGGGTTCAATTGTGCACATTCCCCTGTGCATTTCCCCAAACGTACACATCAGTTGTGTGCATTTTTGAAATGTATACATTTTTCTCTCATTGACCAAAATGTGTTTGTGCATATGTTTTGAATGTGTGCACTTTTCATGCACAAGTTTTGAAAGTATGCGTTTTGTTGCATGAATTGCATCGTAAGCTTGAAAATGAAAGGACTTCAGACCACAGGTTATGTTCGGGTCTGCATTCAGTTCTGGGAGGCGCACGATGGGTAAATTCTGGTCTCAGCCAGACAGGCATGAAGGAGACCACCATGTTCCACAACCAGAAATGTAGGTGCCTGCACAGCAATAGCTGTTTGGAATAGGAGAAGTGCGTGCTGCTTGTTACTGTCTCCATTGGTGGGTTTTATTGCTTTTACATGCTATTTTAATTTTGTATTGTGTGGAATTTTGTAAGCTCTCTTGGGCAGAGGAACAACAGAGAAATTGGAGGCAGGGATAACGGTAGGGTTGCCAAAAAATAACTTATGGATTGCAAAAAAGAAAGAGGAAATGCTTCACCAAAAGAAGTTTTAAAAAGGGTAGAGATTTGTATTAAAAATCCTCTTTATGTCTTCTCCCAGAAGTGGTGGGCTTTGAAGTTAAGGATAAAGAACTTGTCTGGATCCATGAGTGGACCATAAGTCAGTGCAGGAGTACCACATGATTAATAATAACAATAATAAAAACAACCCAGGAACAGCAGGGGAAAGAAAAAGAGAGAAAGAGCCCCCCTCCACACACAACCGCTCCACTAGTCATTCCCACCTGGGGGAAATTTCCTCCGTGGCTCCAAGTATGTTGATCAGTTATCCCAGCAACCACATTTACAAAATACATAATGTGTTGGCCAGCCCTACAGGAAGCCAATGGAGCAATTATTCACAAACCAATTTGTGGTGCAGGCAAAGGGGGTATAGCTACTTGCTCTGTATTTGTAGAGAGAAGTAGCCCATCAAGATATAGATTGCTATGAAACCAGTAAGTCTGGTTGTCCCGCACTGAGGCCTAGAAGGGAAAAATGGCATAACTTACTGCGGTGGTCCATTTGCGGAGCTCAAGCATCGCCCCTTGTTCAAGAGCCTGGCGAGTGGTATACGGTTTAGGTATCAGAACTGCAGTCACAGCACTGTGATTTCTCTTCTTTTTTTTTGTGATGAAGTAATGGAAAAACTTGGCATCGGCATGACAGTCTTTGCATGCAAATTCCTACATGTCAGTTAAAGTTGCACTTTGCCGGTACGTGGGATTTATTATGCTTGAGACATTTTGCTTGCTTTCTGTGCCAGAGAAGGCTCCTTCTGTGTGTGCAGCATCAAGGCAGGAGAGATCTTGATTTGTGCTTTGCTCAAACGCAGTTGAGCTTTTTCTTCAGTCTGTTTTGAGTTAGCACACAGGAACTTTGTGGGAGCAGGGAGGTTCTCTGCACACCCGTATCTCCAGCGAAAACAACAAGGGAGTGTTTCTGCAACCTTAATGGGTTTATTGTGGCAAAAGCTTCTGAGGACTAGAGTCGACTTCATCAGATACACAAAGTGCCTGTGTATGGAGGGAGAAACACCACGCAGCTGAAGGGGAAGTAAAATGCCCAAAGCACAGTCTACGACAATTCCATGTAAAGCTTACAATTGGGAGTGGACAAATCTGTCAATTTCAGTTTCTCTCAGTTCCTAATTTTTTCAGTCTTAAGTTCGATTTGTCTCAAACTTTGAGAACCTTAAACAAAGTTTGTATGAAAATACATACACATTTTTGTGCACATTTCTCCTAATACATGCATGGTTATGCATTTCTGCCTAATATCCACATCCTTGTCTCAAATATACACAATTTGTATGCATTTTTTAATTGGAGAATCCCATTGCAAAATGCGGAAAGGTGTGGATTTTGAAGGAGAACTGATTCACATAGTGCTTTGAAAGTGCAGAATTAGGTAGGTTCGCATTAAAATGTGAACTGAACGAATGTCTCCCTAATCCTTACGTACAATAAACAAAATGACCATTCACAATGGCAGCAATTGGGGAGAAGAACACTCTCATTCCAGGTTTGCTATGTTAATTAACACCCGCAGTGGGGCAGGAAAAACGTACAGTACAAATAAGTGTGTCAGGGTGCTCCTAGATGAGGATTTTATAGGGCCATTATTGTGCTTCATTCATTCACAGAATTTTGCAGGGGGTCCAATGGCAGCTTCCACTCATCACCTTCCTATGTTTTCCCACCATTTACTTGGTCTTTTTTCTTAATGTGGAAAATCCATTAATGAAAAAAAAAAGAGATTGAATTGCTGCACAATGTCTCTTAAGTGGTCGTGCTAGGAGGAGCCGTCTGTTTGGAAGCACCCCGAATTTGTTTAGGTGCCACAAGACTCTTCATTATTTGTGTAGCGGCAGACTAACATAGACACTTCAGGGTCTCTTTGACGAAACCAGGGTCCAGGGATCATTTGGGGGTGGGGGCAGTACAAACTTGTAACATGGAGCCCATCCCACACAGATAACCACAATCCCGTTCATACAAACAGTCACATGAATCATGAAATAAACATTTCTATTTTAATTCTAAAATTACACTTTTTGCATTTCTGAAAATACATCCTAGGGATGTATGGATTTTGTTAAATCCATTCTGTCTGTGTTTTGTGGATTGTCAGGTATCTTTCAGTCCACTGTCTGCTCATGGACATTATTTTATTTTTTTAAGGCATGTACAAGAATTTTGTTCCTGTTTGCAAATGCACATTTGTGCTAGTGTGCACTTGCGCCAGTGTGCATTAGAGCTAATGTATGTTAGCGCTAAATAGCACATGAGCTATTGCGTATTAGCACTAACACACACTTGTGTGAATGCACGTTAGAGTTAATAGGCACTCGCACATATGCGCATTTGCACAAATTCTCCTAAAAAGTTAAAAAAAAAAAAAGTCCATAAATCCGTGGAATCTGCACAACTGGGATAAAGCTGGCCTGCTTCAGAATCCACAGGTTGGAGTCATAAAAATCCAAACTCATCTGAATCTGCTGTGGATTTCTCCAAAATCCCTATTACATCATGGCCTGGGCTGCGGTGTTTCGATCATGTCCCAACCTTCTGGGCCCAGTCCCTTTGTGACTGTTTTTGTCTGACATAACCTCCAGCCTGAAGAAGAATCCTACAATGCTTGTTGAGTATTTTTGTAACTTTGGGGTTGGTCCTAATAAAGGGATTATACTGTTGATGCTGTGATTTTTAAAAAATGCTAACAGACTGACACAGCTGTAACCATGTTATAAAGACAGCAATTCACTTTAAAGCTTTATTTGACTTGCCTTTTTTATTTCAAAAACATTAATTATCTCTCCATGGTCAAGCTCTCTTGCACGTTCACCCTCAAAAGACAAAATAGCTAGGTAGCATAACTGTTCTTGTCCCATATTTCCTCCAGCATCAGAGGCAGCATGTCTCTCGATGCCAATTGGTAGGGAACATGGGTGGGAGGGTGCTGTTGCGCTCATGTCCTGCTTGTGGGCTTCGCATAGGGAAAAGATGTTGGGCCAGATAGACCCTTGGTCTGATGCAGCATGGCTCTTCTTGTGTTCTTATGTTATGTTTACCACAGCTTTGTATTACATTGTGTATCAAACCAACTTTTCTAGAGAACGTGGCTTGATCATAATGGCCAGGAAGAGGAAACAAGGAGGAATCACAGAAAAGGGAACCTGGCCCCTGGCTAAAGTAAAGTGGCTGGGCTTATGGCCAACACTGGTTAAAAGACAGGCTGAATTACTCTACACACTCACACAGACACATGATAGACAAGCAGGTACAGGCGTGGAAGCTATGATTTGTAGGGAAAGGACCTCCAGGAGATAGAGCAGAGCTGAAAGATACCTTTCCTGGACCCTCAGAGTTTCTCAGAAATTTAAGTTGGCCCTTGGGTTCAAAGAGGTTCAGCACCCTGGGGACAACAAAGGAAGCCTTGAAAAAGGCTACAGGTGGGCCACTGCTTTAGCTACAGTGGGGACCTAAGTGGCAGAGTGGGTATTCTGGGGAAACAAGGGCAGCATCCAACTGTGTCGTTCCATGAGTGCAAATGACGTTGTGCTAGCGGGAATTACGTTCTGAACTGTGGGCAAGAGAATAATCCAACTAAAGTTACATTTGTGCAAGCGTGGTTATGCAAGCGGTTTTGCATAACTCGTGTGCAACCCATTGTGCAACCTGTCGCCCAATGCATTGTGCCACCCATTGTGCTTTCCCATTGTGCGACTGGTTACACAACTGCTTTCACCCATTGTGCAATGCAGTGTGCGACGCACTGTGCAACCGGTTGTGCGAATGCTTGCATAATAATGGACAACCACTTGAAGAATAGAAAGATTCAGCGGAGCTTTGCTAGCAGTATTTGAGTTTGCGAAATGCCACCATTGGATACTGCCCCAAGTTTTCATGGCTTAAAGTGATTTCAGTACAGGACTGAGGAACAATGAATGCAACCGGGACAACCGGGCTTGTCACACAACCAAAGAGCATGTGGCACCAGAGTCTGGGAGCCCAAGATCCAAGTGATTTCCACAATGTGGTGTCTTGCCCTTGAGAGGCCAGGGACCAAGTGATTTCAGGAGTGATGTGGGAGTCTTGCGAGTCAGTGGGACCTGTGGGTGGCCACTCAGGGTGGCCACTTAGGCATCACCCAAAAAGAGGACAAAAGAGGCCATTGATTTGCATCACATTTGCATATGCTTACTTATATGTATAGATGCAAATTTAGAAATAATTATGATAATTTAAATGGAAATACAATAATCTGACCATAGTGGAAAGGACTGCGTGCCTGCCTGTGCAGTCTGCTGCCTGTTGATGGGCATCTTCAGGTATCCTGCACTTCCTCCATTTTAGTGGTTCTATGTGTTTAAACAGGCTTTGGATTGGACACCTTCAAATAGAGAACTGTACTCTGTAAAATAGACACTTGGCCACCCCAGGATCATCACAACACTCAGAGCCTGAAATCCAGGGTTTTGATAAAGTGACAAAAGCTCTGGGTCCAAATTAGACAGAACTGTCATGGCCCCTCTTGAGGAGTCTTCTTCTGAGGAGGAACTTGGCTTAGCTGAGCTTAAGGACTATCCTTCCCCCAAGGATGTTCCAGAGGCAGAATCACAGGAGGATAGCGGATGTGCAGCTGAAGAGGAGGTAGGCCCCTCTGGAATGCCCGATGGGGGCCTCTCTCCTCCACTTCCTCCTTCCCAGAATGAATCAGACTCTGAGCCAGACAGGATAAGACCATCCAACCCTTGAGCGCAACAAAGAATAAAATGTAGATGGTAGAGCCAGCCTCTATGGAAAAGCGCCAGGTTACACGCAAGGAATTTAGCTCTGTGACTTCTTCCTTTTATAGCTGGCTTTGCCAGAACGCTCATTAATGAGTTGGAGTTGGGAGCTGGGCACGTCCTGGCTGTGGCTGGGATAAATGGCAGGCAAGCAGGCTGAGCAGTTCGTTGAAAAACAACACCCTTCTTTGCGTTTGTTGCGGGATCCTGAAATTCTGCCTTGGAAATGGGACTTCCTTGAGACTAGGGCTTTGCACTGACTTCCCAGTCTGCTTTGGATGCCACTTTGGATCATCCAAAGTGACTCCGATCCACCTTGGACTAATTTGGACACCCTCTAATCTGACTTGGATCTGAATCTGAAGTGAGATTCGGATACCTGGATAGCATGGTTTGGGCGTTTTCCCATTGACTTGCATGGGAAAACACAAATGGTCATGCCTTCTTCAGTTTTTAGGATATAAGCATGAAATCTGGAGACCTCTTAACCCCCCGGAGAGGAGGCCACTTGCAACATTTTAGACACCTTGGCCCAGTGGGTTTTGTGCTAGGAGGGGTTAAAATCTGAGGTTTTCAAAAGAAACTCTCCAAGCAAAGAGCCGTAACTTCTCCCTGTTTCCACAGATGTGCGTGACACCTGGTCCCCTCCCAGCCCCCCTTCAGGGCATCCCTCTTGCCAAATTCCAGGCACTTTGGCCCACTGGCTTGTGTGCAAGGCGCAGGTGCCATTTGATTTTTCCCAGGAAAACTCCCAAAGCAAAGAGCTGTAACTTCTCCCCACCTCTGCCTCTGCCAACACCCTGAAGATGCCTCATATTGCACTGAACTGCTTTGCCACACAGTGGACCGTTATTGGAATAAGAAGGTAATTAATATAAATACTATGTGTCTCATGCTTTTTCAACACTGCCTGGAAATGTGGACGTATAGTGTTGGTGGAACTACAACCTAGCACACACGCATTCACGGACACAGGCACAGGCACACAAGAGCTAAAGAAAAGCAGAACCATCTGAGCAAATGGTGAGTGTCTTTAATTTATTGTTTCATGTTTCATGTTCTTTTATAGAAGGCAGGATAACTTCAAGAAATATGGGGCGATAGCACAGGTGATTAGATAGCAGCCAAATCAAACCCTAATTTTTAAAAAACCCTTCTTTATTTTCTGTTTTGGGAGAATCAACACAGAAAAGAGACTTCAGCATGTGTGTGTGTGTGGGACAAACACTACACACATAAGCTGCTATAATATGTCTTTAAGGATTTAGAAAGAAAGAAAAAACTGAATGCTTGAATTTTTTTATTATTATTAAATTTATTAATCGCCCATCTGGATGGTCATCCAGCCACTCTATGACTTAAAGAGGGGGGGTGGTATGCCCAGAAGTCAATGTTTGTTTTTAAAATTCTAAATAAGACTGGGTTTGTAAAAATCTAACAGAGACACAGTTAACTGACAAAAATAACAAGAAAAAAGAACGGAGAAACCTGAAGAAAGGGTTGATGTCACACAACAACTCAGCCTTTTCTGGAGTCCAAAATTGAGATAAACAAACACAGGAATGGTGGGAGAGGGAGAGCAAGTTGGTGGTACAAAGATATAGGAGAAAGTGGCTGGAAGAGGTACTGCAAGAGACACCATCCCAATGGGGACAGACGATTAAGGAGTAAGGGAAGGGAATGCTCCCAGTACAACCAAGCTGTTTGCTTTTAATTCAAATTCTGAGGAAAGCCTAATGGCAATCAAAACTGAATAAATTGAAAGAACACCTCCCAAGACTGCATGTGTGCACACAGGCACACACGAACATCTCCCCACACCAGCCCTCTCTCCCAAAGACACAGCTGGCACAATGACTGAACGCAGCCTTTTGCCGAAGGACATATACCCCCTTCCTCCAATGCTCTCTCTGATTGGAGACTTCTAGCGCCAGTCCTGGCTGAGGGTTCCTATTCGCCAAAGCACACTCCCTCCTCCTCCTGCGCTCACCTCCCCGCTTCCCCCAGCCTTCTCACGTCCGCTCACGTTCCCTCTCCCTCCCTCTCTCCTCCTCCTCCTCCTCATGAGCGTTGAGAAGTTGATACATTTTGGAGACAGCCTGTCAGGAATGCTAACGCGTTCAGTAGAGCTCCGAATATACAAGGTGGAGGAGGCGCTTCGTGTGGGGGGGTGTTTCTCCCCAGGGCACCTCGGTACTGCTCTGAACCGCCTTGCATCATGGCACCTTTGCTGTGAAACAGCCTGCTTTGCCTCATTATTCGGGCATTGTAATGAGGCAGTGCACAGCCCTACTTGAGATCTTTGGAGGTACTACTTCTGCTGGCAGGGTTCCCAGCCCAATTAAGTGGACTGTGCTGGAAAAGGTGTGCTGAGGCAGGACAAAAACAAACAAAAGAAGGGAAGAGGCCCTTTGGTAGGGATGGGCAGATGAGTGATCCTCGGGATTGCCAGGGTTTTCCAAACATCGTCCCCCTGCTCGTCTCATGCCTGATTCTTGTTTACAATCGCTGCTCGTTCTGAGCAAATCGGAAACGTGTGCAAATCCAGCAGTGAGCAAATGGGAGATTTGTGCAAGTTTCCCCGCATTTGTGGAGAGTTCCCCAAATTCAGGGAAACATCCTAATTTGCACAACTTTCTTCCATGGACTAAACTGGGGCTGATTCAGGTGATGGAGGAATTTGGGGCAAGTTGGGAAATTTGCACAGATTGTACTAGGAATCAGGAACGAGACAAATGCAAACACGTCTTCGACAATTTACAAGTATTTTCAGCAGATACATGCTCTCGCTCATATCCAGAGCTTTGAGTGGGGCATGTGCGCATGTCTTGTGAGCAAAAATGAAATCCTCATCAATTCCTTTCCTTGGGTGAAGCAGACAGCGGATTCAATCAGCAGATACAAGATGAAGTCTTATCATGATAGTACTTCTCAGAGTTTTATTATTTATTTATTTATTGCATTTATATCCCGCCTTTTTTCCTCTTGCAAGGAACCCAAGGCGGCGTGCTTGAAGGGTGAAACCTCAGCCCCTGTGCTTAACACCAGTTTCATAACACCTTTGAGGTACACACATCTTTGCCTGAGTTGTATTTAGGTGTATTTCCTGATCGCTACACCTAAGCCCATTGTGAGGGATTTAGCCTGGTGCTGTCTGATGAATTCCTGGCTTTGTATCTCTTACTGAGTACATGACCAGGTGGACAGGATCTCATGACAAGGTCACTTGCTAAGTATTTTCCATTCAGATGGAGATGCAAGCCCTCTAAGCTCATCTTTATCTTGGGTGGCTGGCTGGACTCCTCAAATGGACCGTATCCTGTCATGCCACATGTCGGGGTGAAATGTCTTTCATTATCTATGCTGAGCAGTCTGCCAACAATTGATATAGGGAAATAAGTTTCTATAAATACCCTCAAGCATGATTTGCAATGTAGCCTCAATTTTTTCCTCATGGTAATGGGGTTACAGCTAGGGATGGACGGACTCATCTCCATCTGGTTTCGCTGGGTGCTTGTCGAGCGATGGCCACCAGGCTGTGCTTGCTGTGCTGTGCAAACAGCTGGAGTGCCTGACGAGTGTCCAGCAAGCACTGTGAGGCTGCCCGTCCTCTTAGTGAGCTACCATTTTGCATAAAAATGGCAGCTTGTGGTTTTCCGGATATTTATTTATATTAATTAATTTATTTATTCAATTTCTTAATCGCCCATCTCGCCGGTCACCCAGCCACTCTGGGCGATGTACATCAATACAAACAGTTTTAAAACAATAAAATTTTGCATCAAAACATCATAGTTCTAAAAATACCCTAACCCATCCCACATGTAAAATATAATTTCACGTAAACGGCGGGTGTAAAGGGCCCATTTATGCAACATTACAGGTGTGAATGGTCCATTTACACCTGTAATGTTGCGTAAAAGGCCCTTTAATGGCCATCATTTATGTAACATTACATATCCGGAAAACCTCGACTCACAATTTTTACACAAAATGGCAGCTCACTCAGAGGACAGGTGGCCTCCAGACACTCCCAGACCACACGGGTACTCAACGAGTGGATCTGGTAAGTGGCAGCGGCTCGACAAACAGGGTCTGGGAAGCCGAGCAGTAGGGGAGTCCATCAGACTCCACTCCCTTCTCGGACTCCTGTGACATACTTAGTTACAGATGCCAACCTTCCTTCCAGCTTTCCAGGCCCCAGTGAACTGTACCCTCTCCCCCATGTTTGGGCCCTGCGTACATTTGCATGCATATCCACAACCATGAGAACTAGAAACTTTAAAAAAAATAAAAGTTGAGATTTTGAGGAAGCTGAATCTTTATGCATGGGCGCATTTTGTACTTTTCCTGTGCTCCAGTGGAATCATGCCATACCCATAACTTGGTGTCTCATGCGAAGCTCAACTCCAGGCACTACGAACATGCAGACTGAGCAAAAATGCTTCTTTCAATTTGCGATGTGGAAAAATGCACAGGTTCATGCTTCCGTCAATGGAAGGAAAGTATGTATTTGGGTGCACATTTTTAAAAGAATGTGCATGCATATGCATGCTCTCCCCATTTGAATGGGGGTGTTGGGTGGGAAGCTCGCAATTGGGAATGTGGAACGAGGTGGTTTGAGCTTCAAGGTGGAAACTGGAGAAGCTCAATGAGGTCTAGACTTGCTGATTCACCCATCCCAAAATTTCAGCTCCATTCAACAGTTCTGGCAACTAACCCAAATTTTTGGCTCTTACGTAAAACTTTCTGGCACCTGAATGAGTGGGGACCTCCCCTCTCCAGAAAACAGCCAGGCTTCTCCCCACCCCTGGTCAATTGGCATTTTTGCTAACTTTGAAAAAGCTCAATTTTTCTTACTTGTAGGGAGCAGGAAGATGCAGGATGTTGGTGGAAGGACAATTGCGCCTGAAGAGCTGAGCTGGATCAGACCAAAAGTCTATTTAGGGAGCAATCCTATGTCCCCTAGACAACATTTGGGGATATAGGATATTTTGGATTCCTGGATCTAAGGCCGGGGACAGCGCTCTGACTTCAGAGCCAGGAACTGAGTCCCCCGCCTCCTCCTCTGCCCTCTCGCTGCTGGCGCAGACAGAACTGCGCCAGCTGCATCCATAAGCTCACAAATGTGAGCTCGTAAAGGGGTGAAAGGGGGTGTGGAGGGGAGGGGAGGGGGAGAGAGTGGAGATGCAGGGATCAGAGCTCTCCCCAGCTGTCCCCAGCCTCCTTCCTTCCCCCTCCTCAAGGCCTCCGCTAGACTTTTTTGCCCATCTAGCTAAAATGCAGAGCGGGAGGCACAAGGCGTCCGCTACTCCACATTGGATACATGTACGCCTCCAAGTTCAGAGGCTTACGAGTAGCTACAGTGTATCTGATAGGATTGCACCCTAATCCAGCATCTTATTTTATTATTATTACTTTTATTATTACATTTACATTCTACCTTTTTTCTCTTTCCAGGAAACCAAGGCAGGATATTGGTCCCGCTCCTTTCCATTTTATCTGAACAACCCTGTGAGGTAGGTTAGGCTGAGAATCAGTGACTAGCCCAAAGTCATCCAGTGAGCTTCACGGCTGAGTGGGGACTAGAACCCAGATCTCCCGAGTCCCAGTCCAGCGCTCTAACCGCTACACTGCACTGGTTCTCATTGGCTTTCCCACAGTGGCCAATCAGATGCCTACAGCACAACAGCTATGACAGAGGTAGCCTGTGTTGGAACTAGGGTGGTCATGTGTCCGCTTTTACAGAGGACTCTCTATTGCTGTTTCCCGCCTCCCAGCTGAGCAGAGCAGAGCAGAGCAAGCTGCTCCAGCTGGTCCAGGGACTACAGAAGCAGGCAAGCTCCCAGAGAGCGAGCGACTGGAGCGAGCAAACAGGAGTTGGCCAGGGGAGTTGGGCAGGGGAGGTCAAGGGGGAGGCCCCTAACATTTTTTAAATTATTTTTTTAACTAACTTTTTTCCATTTATTTGTCTTGTAACACACACTTTCACACCAGTGGGACTCTGCTTTTAACCTCTACTGAGTAGAGGAGCAGGCACAGGCTAGTCTAGAACAATCACAAAGCTAGACACAAAAAGGGAAAAGAGGCTATGGAAGGACAAGACTCTCCAGTGGTGGTGACCTGCAAGGTGTGTGCAATGTTTGTTTTCTTGCCTGAGAACAACATGGCCTACACCTAGGGATGGGGGAGAATTTCTCCCCGAAACTTCGGGGGGCCGAGCGCCAACGCATTCGGCCCCCCGAAATCGGCGGTGAAATTCTCCACCCCCCCCCCCGGATGGGACTTACCTCCTCCGAATGTCCCTCCTGGTGGCGGGTCCCGGCGGCGGTTCGGTGGGCTTTCGTCTGGGGGCGGGGGCGGCAGCCGGTCTTTCGACCGGCTGCCACCGCCACCATTACAGCTGAATTAAAAAAAAACACCCCGTGATAGGCTACGTAACTATTAACGTAGCCTATCACGGCTAGATCTGCAAAGTCAGCCATGATAGGCTACGTAAATCCTCACGTAGCCTATCACGGGTGACTTTGGAAAAAAAAAAAGCGCGTACGCAAATGGCGGTGGCCCATGGGCGCCGCCATTAGCGTTCCTTATTTGGCACGTCTAGTCTACGTAAAGATTTACGTAGACTACGGCGAAAATAAGGGCAACGCTGCGTTGCCCTTATTTTCGCCGTAGTCTACGTAAATCTTTACGTAGACCAGACGTGTCAAAATAAGGAACGCTAATGGCGGCGCCCATGGGCCGCCGCCATTTGCGTATACGCTTTTTTTTTTCAAAGTCACCCATGATAGGCTATGTGACGATTTACGTAGCCTATCATGGCTGACTTTGAAAATCTAGCCGTGATAGGCTGCGTAAATCATTACGTAGCTTATCACGGGGCTTTTTTTTTTTTTCTTTTGAAGTTCGCAGCCGGGGAGATGGGGCGCTTCTCCCCGGCCTGAATTTTGGCTGGGCGAGGCGGGGCACCTCCCCCCCGGCCTGAATTTCGGTCGGGCGAGGCAGGGCGCCTCCCCCCCCACCCTGAATTTCGAGGGGAGAAGCGAAGCGCCTCCCCCCCACCGCGAAGCAAGCTGCGAGACCAGGTAAGTGACTTTCGTACATCCCTACCTACACCTGCAACAAGTGCAAGTTGATCACGCTGCTGGAAGAAAAAGTAAGTGGACTGGAGCGGCGACTGTTGACCCTCTGGGGAATAAGAGAACATGAAGAGTTCTTGGACAGAATGGGGGAACTACAGCAGCAAAGGGAAGACCAGAAGCTTGAAGAGCAACAGCAAGATGAGGCAGTGGGTAATGCTGAGGTGAAGAAAAATGGAGTAGAGGATACTCCTTGGAAAAGGGTGACAGTTAGGAGAAGAACTAGATGCCACTCTGCACCAGTGGAAGCAGTGGAGCTGTGGAACCAATTCCAGGTACTTGCTGATGAGACTGGAGGACAGCCTGCAGAGGAAGCATCACAAGGGAACCTGCATGAGAGTGAGCAAGAGGCTGAAGGTCAGTCAAACAGAGGCGATGAAACCCAGGCCTACAAGAAGAAGAAGAGAAGAGTGGTAGTAGTGGGAGACTCCTTGCTGCGTGGGATCGAGACCCAAGTATGTCGCGAAGACCCGTGGACTTGCCAGGTATGTTGTCTCCGCGGAGGACAGATTAGAGACGTGACTGAACGTTTGCCTGCACTCATAAAGCCCACTGACAGGTATCCCTTTCTTCTCATCCATGTGGGAACAAATGATATCGCCAAGTGGAGCTACGAAGAGATCACGTCAGACTTTGAAGCTTTGGGAAGGAAACTCAAGAACTTTGGGGCCCAGATGGTTTTCTCATCCATCCTTCCAGTAGTTAGAAGAGGGATAGAAAGGGAATGAAAAATACTCCAGGGGAATGACTGGCTATGAAGGTGGTGCCGACGAGAGAGATTTGGATTCTGGGACCACAGGCTATACTTCCTGGAAGATGGGCTGTTGGCTAGGGACGGGTTGCACCTCACAAAGGATGGGAAGAATGTGTTTGGCCACAGCATGAAGAACTTCATCAGGAGGGCTTTAAACTGAATCCTACGGGGAAGGGAGATGTAATGTTGGGGGTAACAATGGACGTACGCGCATGCACTGCAACGGAGAGAACAGCTCTGATAGCGCCCAATAATAGTCTTCAGACACATGTAGGAAGAAAGCCAGACTATGAAGCACATGGTCTTCGATGTCTATATACTAATGCCCAGAGTATGGGAAACAAACAGAACGAACTTGAACTCTTAATACAAGAGGGAAATTATGACCTGATAACTGAGACTTGGTGGGATGACTCTCATGACTGGAATACAGCAATTGAAGGATATAACTTGTTCAAAAAGAACAGGAGGAACAGAAAGGGAGGTGGGGTTGCACTGTATGTGAAAAATACATATCTCTGCACAGAAATACAGGAGGAGGAGCTTGGTAGCCCCATCGAGAGCATCTGGGTTGAAATAAATGGAGCAAAGAATAAAAGGAACCTCATGGTTGGAGTCTACTACCGGCCACCCAATCAAGGAGAAGACGAGGATGAAACTTTTGAAAAGCAAATAGCCAATGTTTTAAGGAAGCATGATGTACTAGTAATGGGGGACTTCAATGTCCCCGATATTTGTTGGGAGACAAATTCTGCAAAACATGGCCCCTCCAGGAAATGCCTGACTTGTGTGGCGGATAACTTCCTCCTACAGAAAGTAGAGGAAGGAACTAGAGGATCGGCTATCCTTGACTTGATCCTAACCAACAGAGATGACTTAGTGGATAAAGTAGCAGTTACAGGAACTCTGGGGGAAAGCGACCATGTTGTACCTGAGTTCTTCGTTCTAAGGGAAGCAAAAGCCGAGTGTAGTCAAACGCGTACCCTGGATTTTAGGAAAGCTGATTTTAATAAACTCAGAACAATGATCAGTAAGGTCCCATGGCAAGCGACGCTAACGAGAAAAGGAGTCCAAGATGGGTGGGAGCTTTTAAAAAAGGAAATTCTCAAGACACAATCACAAACAATTCCAACAAGAAGAAAAGGTGGAAGACAACAGAAGAAGCCAGTGTGGCTTCACAAAAAGCTTAGGGATGACCTGAAAACAAAAAAGGACACATATAGAAAGTGGGAAGAAGGCCAAGTAACAAAGGAAGAGTACAGGCAGGTGGCACAGAATTGCAGGGATGGCGTCAGGAAGGCTAAAGCTGAGAATGAGCTGAGGTTAGCAAGGGATGCTAAAAACAACAAAAAGGCTTTCTTCAGCTACGTGCATAGTAAAAGGCAGAGGAAAGAAATGGTGGTTCAGCTATTAAATAAGGATGGCAAAACGATAACAGATGACAAAGAAAAGGCAGAGGTGCTCAATTCCTACTTTGGCTCAGTCTTCTCCCAAAAGAGGGTCTATGACCCCCCTGGCAAAGGCGAAGTACAGGCTGAAGGGGCAGGATTGCAGCTTGAGATAGATAGGCATATGGTCAAGTAACACCTAATTACTCTGAATGAGTTCAAATCTCCAGGGCCAGATGAACTGCATCCTAGAGTAATAAAGGATCTGGCAGAAGAACTCTCAGAACCGCTGTCTATTCTCTTTGAGAAATCATGGAGGACGGGTGAAGTGCCAGATGACTGGAGGAGGGCTAATGTTGTCCCTATCTTCAAAAAGGGTAAAAAGGAGGAACCTGGGAACTACAGACCAGTCAGTCTGACATCAATCCCTGGGAAAATTCTGGAGCAGATGATAAAGCAATCCATCTGGAAGCACCTTGACAACAGTGCCGTGATTACTCGAAGCCAACATGGATTTGTCAAGAACAAGTCCTGCCAGACAAATCTGATCTCATTTTTTGATCAAGTAACCTCCCTTGTAGACCGTGGGAATGCTGTAGACATCATATACCTCGACTTCAGCAAAGCTTTCGACAAAGTGCCCCATGATCTCCTGATGAGCAAACTAGCTCAAAGTGGGCTAGATGAAACAACGATCCGGTGGATCCACAGTTGTCTACAGAATCGGACTCAAAGAGTGCTTATCAATGGGATCTTCTCAAGCTGGGGAGAGGTAACGAGTGGGGTACCACAGGGCTCAGTCCTGGGCCCAGTGCTCTTCAACATTTTTATTAATGACTTGGAGGAGGAGTTGCAGGGAATGCTGATCAGATTTGCAGATGACACCAAATTGGGCGGGATAGCTAATACTTTGGAAGACAGAAACAAAATTCAAAGTGATCTGGATAGACTGGAGCGCTAGGAAGAAAACAATGGAATGACATTTCATAGGGATAAATGCCAAGTTCTGCACCTAGGAAAAAGAAACCAAATGCACAGTTACAAGATGGGGGATACATGGCTCAACCACACTACAAGTGAGAAGGATCTTGGAATTGTTGTCGATCACAATCTGAATATGAGCCAACAATGTGATGTGGCTGCAAAAAAGGCAAATGCTATTTTGGGCTGCATTAATAGAAGCATAGCTTCCAAATCCCGGGAAGTACTGGTTCCCCTCTACTCAGCACTGGTTAGGCCTCATCTGGAGTACTGTGTCCAGTTCTGGGCACCACACTTTAAGACGGATGCAGACAAACTGGAGAGGGTTCAGAGGAGGGCAACAAAGATGATCAGGGGACTGGAAACAAAGCCCTATGAAGAGAGACTGAAAGAACTGGGCATGTTTAGCCTTGAGAAGAGAAGACTGAGGGGAGATAGGATAGCGCTCTTCAAGTACTTGAAAGGTTGTCCCATAGAGGAAGGCCAGGATCTCTTCTTGATCATCCCAGAGTGCAGGACACAGAATAATGGGCTCAAGTGACAGGAAGCCAGATTCCGGCTGAACATCAGGAAAAACTTCCTGACTGTAAGAGCAATATGACAATGGAACGAATTACCTGGGGAGGTGGTGGGCTCTCCCACACTGGAGGCGTGACAAGACAAAGCTGGACAGCCATTTGCCAGGGATGCTCTGACTTGGATTCCTGCATTGAGCAGGGGGTTGGACTCGATGGCCTTGTAGGCCCCTTCCAACCCTACTATTCTATGATTCTATTATTTATTTATTTATTGCATTTATAGCCCGCCTTTTTTCCCTTGCAAGGAACCCAAGGCGGCTTACATTATCCTCCTCCTCTCCATTTTATCCTCACAACAACAACCCTGTGAGGTGGGTTGGGCTGAGAGTCTGTGACTGGCCCAAAGTCATCCAGTGAGCTTCCATGGCCGAGTGGGAACTAGAACCCGGATCTCCCAGCTCCTAGTCCAACACTCTTGCCACTACACCACCCTGGCTCTCAATTCTATGATTCTATGATTCTATTTTAGGGGCTGCTAAAGGATCGTCTTCTATTTGAGGCATTTTCTATTTGAAGAGGTGTCCTGTCCTTCTCTGATTTAACGATAAAGAACCGTCAGAACCATTGCCCAGCCAAAGTCTGCACCTGGACAGCACACTGAGCAAGGCACACAGGTATCTGGTCACAGTTTTCTACACTATGGTGAGATGTTCTGTATTTTTGTGTAAACTATAATAATTATGTCTAAAGCTGCATGTATATACAGAAATTGGCATATGTAAACTTTATGAAATCAGTGCCCTCTTTTTTGGTGATTCATTTCCTGATTTTGGGAGATTCATAGGTGGCCGCCCTAGATGGAACTTCAGTGTAGGATGTTTGGGCTCATCTCTAAGTCATAATGGAAGACATTGGAGAAGGGAGGCCACTGGGAGCATGCCAGGGAAGGGTTATGCTCTATGCAGAAGGAAGAGCCTGGCTGAGGTAATGAGATATCTGTGGTTTGCTTCTGGGAAAATCTAATTAAGCTGGAAGAGTTATTTTTCACCTTGTCTCTGGCGGTTATATGCCCTCACCCCAAGGGGCCTGGCCTTGTACAAGTTCTACCAATTATGCACACATCCAAGTTAAAAGGGCAGAGGTGAAATGCTTTATACTAAGAGAACTGAAGAGCAGCCAGACATGTTTATGAGGACGAGCTGCAGGAAAAGCCAGAGAAGTCTGTTCATTTGCGCGGAGCCCTGGTTTTTGCTAGTGTACGGAAACGAAGACATGGTTCATTTTAAGAACAGCATCAGATATGACCCTAGCATTAAATTGGGAAGCGTTATGAACAATTCTAATTTTGATCTGGCTGGAATATCAGCACCCTCATCAGAAAAAGGACTAGACAAGGGTTTAGATCCTGAGTTAGTCGTAATTAAAGTAGAGTAGCAATGGGAGAACCAGGCATGCTCGAGCTCACTGAACTTACCCAAACTTTACTTCAAAGCTCAGTTCAGCTCACTCCTGTTCTAGTATATGACCCCATGTTTTGGTTCGTTTGAACAGGAAACATTGTGCACTTCTAGAACTGTGCATTTTCAAAAGTTGTGCGATTTGCAAACACAAATGCAAGTTTGAGAATTTGTGAACATTTTAGGAGAACATGCACTCGGCGTTCAGGGTTGCAAAGGGGACATTTTTGAGTGATTTGTGGACTGAAAGGAAATTCTCATATATCCCTAAAGTAGACCCACTGGAATCAAATGGGACTTAAGTTAGTCATGCTTTCACTGGGACTACTATAAGTATGACTAAGTTAGGATCTAACCCAATGGATTTGAACATAAGAACATAAGATGAGCCATGCTGCTGCACCCGTTGGGGAGGAAGTTATTATACAGATAAATTTTGTATTGGGAAGCTCTTTAATATTTACTGATGTAAACGTTCTTTTAAATTACTTACCTGCTTCTTGGAATGTAACACATGGTCAGCGTAAATGGATTGTTCACGCCCTTTTGGTTGCTAAAAGACTGATATTATGATATTGGAAGGATAAAAGCCCACTGCCTATAACGGACTGAAGACCTAACAACACTAGCAAAATTTGAAAGACTGGGTGTAACTTGCAAATGGACTTACATGTGGATATTTGGTCTGCTTTTACTGAAGTGTATGTGTAACCTATTCCCTCCCCCTTTTTTTCCTTTCTTTCTCAAATATTGTAATATTTGAAACTGAGGATTTTAGAATATGTTGTATTTTTTTAAAAAAAATATTTTTGTTTTGTTTTGTTATGTTTTTGTTTTGTTTTGTTAAAACTCACAATAAAAAAATGGATTTTTTTTTTAAAAGATGAGCCATGCTAAATCAGACCAAGGGCGTATCTAGTCCAGTGTTCTGTCCACACAGTGGTGAACCAGCTGCCTGTGGGAAGCCAACAGGTAGGGCATGCATGTAACAGCACCCTCCCACCTGGGTTCCCCAGCAACTGATATACATATATCAGAGGCATACGGATATCTGTAATATATACGCACCATGACTAGTAGCCATTGATAGCCTTATCCTCCATGATAAGCATGGGAATAATCAGGGAAGCATCATTGCGCATAGATGTTCAGGGAGTGTTTCCCACCTTTGACATGAAGCCACAGCTCACGAAGACCTCTCTGTTCATCAGAGCCCTTCTGAGCCCAACAACCTTGGGGATTATGGCATGTTGGGCACCATGCCACATTTAGCAACTCCATGGCATGATGGACCCAGACAAAAACAACATGGCCAAAGTGGAGGAAGGAGATGCTACAGTGCTATCTGGTGCTGCCAGCACAGGTAAGACAGCACCACTGTGCATAAGAGCTCCTCCACAGCCAAGCAAGGAGGAAGCAAGCAGAAGAGGAAGCTGAACATGGGAGGAACCCAGGTACCAGCACCTGCATTCTACTCTTGGCAGAAGCATCCAGGGACAGGGGAGGAAAGAAACACCAGTGAGTAGGGAGATCCCTGCCATAGCCCAGCAGGGAGAAAAGCAGGCAGAGGTGGGTAGAGGGGTCATGAGCCCCTGCCTTAGAGTAGCTCTGTGAGGTGGTCAGCATTATTAACCTCCCCATCTGCAATATTGGGCGGTTAAAGCTTCTCTCTCAGTCTTGCTGTCTCTGTGAAGGGTTTGTGGAGTGATGAATGCCATATACGTGTGTCTGTGTGAAGTGCCTGAAATAGTTTATGCCCAGAGTGGCCAAACCAGATGGCTTTGGGGGCTCTTCATGATTAAGCAAGGAATGATCTGGTGTACATCCAACACTTCACATGTCGATGAGTTATTCAAGTCAAGTTGCTATGTAGAAAATGATAAAAGGACTGTTCTTGCTGCGGTGCTGCGGTGAACATCTTCTGTACTCTGCAATATACGCGCATGGTTTTAATTACATTTCCCAGCGTATTTTTCAATGTTAAGTTAGAACTGGAGATGGGTTTTTCTCCCATGCCAGCCAGAGAACTTCATGGTTAAACACGACACTCAACTTGGATCTACCGTGTCCAAATCTGTGCTACTGATTCTAATTATTATAGGGCCGCAGTAAAGTTAGGGCTCCCCCTCCTTTTCCTCTGGGCCCAATCCACACCAGCTTGGAGAGCCTCCCTGGGGTGCGGAGGTGGCAGCTTCAACTCCTGGCTCCTCTGTGCTTGTTCACTTGGATATGCGGCTGAAAAGATAGCAATGGAGAGAAAGACGAGCAGTAGAGCTGGGAGGCTCAACTCATTGACTGGGGACCCTCTGTCTGTCAGAGCATGGGCCTTGGCAGGTGCCGACCAATATTGTCCCCTGACATCAGCCCTGTGTATGGATATTGTGTCTTGTGCAGGAGTGGGCAACTTGTGGTCCTCCAGATGTTTTGGCCTACAACTCCCATCAGACCTAGTAAACATACCCAATGGTAAGGGCTGCTGAGAGTTGTAGGACAAAACATCCAGAAGGCCACAAGTTGCCCATAACTGGTCTATTAGGACACCTGGGCTTAACTTCCATGCCATGTAAGCAGTATACACGTTTTACAGGCTTGTATATGTTGCTCACTTAGAACTTAAGTCTCAATACGCCCACATTTTCCCCTTGGTCTTTCAGCCCAAATCTTTCCATGCCTGTCAGGGGAACACTGAAACTTGGGTTTAATAAGGTTGTATGTTTTTAATCTCAAATTCTGATAATCAGTCAATTGGAAACCCCTATTTTAAGCTCCGTTACCATTTATTGCAAAATCATAATTTGCAACAGTTTTAGTTATCCACGGAGTACCATTAATGGACCGATAGGCAATGAGCGGCCATATTCTCAATTAGGGATGAACGAACCGCTCCGCATGCCGCTTGCTGGACTGCCACTGCTGTTTGGCTCCCTTGACGAGCATCCAGGCAGTCCGTGGGTGCCTGGCGAGCTGTGTGCAGCCACCTGACCCCTCAGCGAGTGACCATTTTGCATAAAAATGGTGGCTCATTGTTTTACATAAAAGGACTTTTATGCAAATGGCAGCCATACAGCAGCCATTTACACAAGATTACAGGTGTGAAAGGACCATTCACGTCTGTAATCTTGCATAAATGGCCACTTTACAGCTGCCATTTGCATAAAAAGCCTTTTATGTAAAACAACGAGCTACCATTTTTATGCAAAATGGTGGCTCGCTGAGGGGGCAGGTGCCACAGACCGCCCAGCAGCCCATGCAGGGAGCTGAACAGGGGCAGGTATATGGTGGTGGTCAACAGACTGGAGTCCAGGAGGCCAAGCAAGGGGGGGGTGTGAGTCCATTGGACTCCACTCCCTTCTCTGACTCCTGTAACATCCCTTAATTCTCAATGGTTTGAAATAAGAAAATAAGAAGAGCTGTGCTGGAACAGACCAAGGGAGGGGAAGAGACATCTGTAAAGAGAAGCCTGCTATATGTACATGGGCTCTCCCTGTGATTTGCAGCCCTGCCTGGCCTGTTCTCCCCCTCCACACAATTACAGTTGCTTGAAGGGCAACACCTGAAAAGAACTCAGCAGTCCTTAACATCTGCTACTGACTGCCACATTTCCAGAAATGATCTGGGTCCTAAAGTAGTCTCTCTTGGGGGGTGGGCTGAAATACCACTGACTGAAAATGTTATTTTTCAAAACGTCTTCAGATTGCTAGCAGTAGGCTGTTTAGGGCTGTTGGAAGTCTGAATTTTTTCTGATATTTGGGTTTCTAAATCTTGTTTTTAAGCCATTCTATATCTTTCTTCTTGGACACAATTAGTCTGCAAGTGGTAGGTTGGAAACCAACAAATGCCTTGCACCCATACCCACTCGCAGTTCTTTGATGAAGAGAGGGGCATGCATGGAAAAGAACTCCAAAATTCTCCACCTCATTCTCCACTGCCCAAAATTCTCCACCTCATTTGTGGGTGGTGAAATTGAGGTGGTCAAATATTCTCTGGCTTGGTGGTGGTGGTTGTGGGCTTGTCCAACATTTCAGGGGGTGGTGGGAAAGAGAAAATTCTCAGAAAATTATCTCCAGTGAACATACTTAATGCTGATTTAATCTATATAATTAGCTCATATTAGATACCATTTTCTCCAGTGTTTGACTTTTTTTACATATCAAGTTATTTCATCAAGTACTTTGGTTGTTCTTTCCTAGGGTGGCCACTTATGAATCACCAAAAAAAGAGGACACAAAAGGACACAGATTTGCATAAAATGTGCATTTCCCAGGGAGTGGTGACATGAGTGAGGGCCTTCTTGGTTGTGGTCCCCTCATTACAGAACTCCCTGCCTGCAGAGGTTCACTGTCCATCTTCAGTAACCAAGTTTTGCCAGATGCTCAAGACACATCTTCACCCAGGCCCTTGGATCTTATTCATGAGACAGTTGATTCTTTTGTTCATTGATCAGTCTTGGCAATCTTTTATCTCACTGCTGGTCATTCTGATGGATGTTGAGATAGGGATGTATGCAAAATTTGTTTCAGTTCATTTTTGTTCAGATTTAACCAGTTTGCATCTTCCAAACTGAACATGGACTTGGACGCAATCTGTGGTCGAAGTCCATACATTTCCAATCTTGCAATGTGATTCGTGGACCAGAAAAAATGTGTTCAATAGCACGTGTCCATTTGAAAAATGTGCATGAAAAAAATCGTACTTCTGAAAAATGTGCACAAATACTCTTTAGTCAGGGGGAGAAGAATGTGTGCATTTTAAAGATGTGCACCATTGATGCATACATTTGGAAAATACGTATGAAAATATGCATGGATTTTCATGTGAAAAGAAAAAAAAATCTTGCAATGTGATACGGACTCAAGTCGGAACGAGCTTTAAGGTGGAAGTCGGAGAACTTTGGCAGACTTGAGCTTTGCTGATTCTCCCATCCATACACTTTGATTTTAATGGTATTGTTTTGTTAGTGTTTGTGTTTCACATTGTTAGTTTATTTGTAAACCACTTTGAGATTTGTTATGAAGACTGGTATATAAATTTAATTAGGGAGCAATTCGATGTCCCCTAAACAGCGTCTGGGGGGGGGGGGGAGAGACATAGTTCAGTTTCTGGGATCTGAGGTCAGAAACAGGGCTCTAACTTTGGAGCCCAGAAACTGTGCTTTCCGCCCCCCCCCCCCCATAGACAGCATGGTTCTGGCTATGTCTCCATGCTTGGCAACAGAGTGAGGAGGCGGGAAAAGGGGTGTTCCCGAGGGCAGGGAGGGGAGGAGACTGGGGCGCTGGCCATACAACATTTCCCATGGCTGCCCCAGCCTCCTTCCCTCCTCCTCTGAAGCACCGCTGCTAGGTGGGCAAAATAACCCATCTAGCAGAAATGCCGGGTGGCTGGAGAACAGTGGCGAAGATTGCCTGCATGCTCCAGCCGCCTTAGATTGAATGCTTGTCAGCCTCCAAGTTTGGAGGCTGCTGACGGTCTTCATAGGATTGCGCCCTTAATTAATTAATTAATTAATTATAGATGGAATTTTAGAAATTTTAGAATTTTAGCTTTCTAAATTTTTAGCTTTGCTGTTTTAAATCTGTATTTTAAACTCCTGCACTGCTGCTAGGTTTTATTGTGGTTGCATTGTTATATTGTGGTTTTAATGTTCTATATATTTTAAATTGTTTTATTGTGTGTTGTTTGGTTTTAATTTTTGTGAACCGCCCAGAGAGCTTCGGCTATTGGATGGTATAGAAATAAATAAATAGATAGATAGATAGATAGAAATAGTGACTATCATTGAAACAGAAATTCAACACATCTCACCATTGTGGGGAAGACTTTGACCAGATGACTTGTGTGTCTGCTCAGTCCAGGCACTCCCTGTTGATGGATGACCTCGAGGCCCCGTGCTCAACCTTCTTCTGGCTCTTTGTCTTTAAACTGGACTTGGACCAAACAACCATTCAAACAGAGGATGCCTTCAAAGAGGAGACTGTCTTCTGACAGCCTTGCAAATAGAGGTCTTTTGTAAATCATCATCACCATCTATTATTACTACTATTTACTATTATTACTAATATCATAAGTATTATTGGATTTATTACATTTACTACTACTATTATTATTAATAAATGTATTACAATTCAAATGTGCAACAATTTAAAAATAATAAAAAATAAACATGGCCACCCTTTCCTTTCCTGAAGTTTGAGCATAGCCCTGGGAGGAAACGTTTCCCCCAAAAAGAAATGAAAAAAGAATGATTGCAGCAGCAGTTCATAGGATCTCAGTCAATTACTCACATCCCTCCTTTGGCTGTGGTTTTGGTGGCTCCATGCTTTTATAACATACAGATGTACAGCTCCTTGCCTCAGCTAAACTTCTTTTCCTCGCTGACCTCTATACAGAAGGGTGCCTTTTTAAATGCTCCAGAGATGGTTTCACTTCAAACCTCTGGATGTAAAGCACCCCAGGAATTTTAAGGAGCAATGAGTTTTGAACTTTGTGTCTGCAGACTGCCGTTGTATCTGCCTTTCATCACATGCTTTGCCGTATCTGCAGCTGGCTTGCCAATGTGTGCTGCAGAGTAAATAGATACGGCAGAGATCAAGTACAGTAGAGACTCCTCCAATACATAATGGTGTGGACAGGCTCGCTCAAGCCCTCCCTACAAGCACTAAAGCCTTAGATGTAGTACTTCAGGCCCAGGGGCCAAATCTGGCCCCTTTTGGGTCCCAATCCAACCCTTTATGGTTCACCAGATGGCCATGCCTCCTTTCCCTGGCCCCACTCCCTTTCCCCTGACCACTGTTTGTTTGGTGATTTCTTGGATTTGTGTAGTTTTTTCCCCATTCTAAAAGGTTGAAATGCCTCTCCTAAGGCTTAGTACGGAAGAACATTAAATATGTGGATGTCTTTGGCCCCATCTCTTTTGTCTTTGGCCATGCCCCCCATTGGAACAGGGTCCCAGAGAGCTTTTCCGAAATGGAATTCAGCTCTCGGGCTCAAAGATGTTCAACAGCCCTGATGCAGAGTTTACCCCAAATTTCTCAAAATAATTTTCTGAGATTTGTTTTTCCTTGTGACCACCATGTGATTTGTTGGAGACTTTCAGGCCCTGCCAAGGGGAATAATCAGCAAAATGATCTGCCTGCAGTTTCGATATTTGCAAAAAAGGGTGGAGAATTTCAGGCACAACTGTGGATCCAACCTAATAAGATTTTAATATGATTGAAGGAAGTAAAGGGTTTGGTTGCTACTCCTTCCAGTCCTAGTCTTACCTTTCATCATCCATGACAATGACCTAGGGATCAGTGAGAATTTTGTTTGTTTCATTTTCCAATAAGAACTTACCAAAATTCATAGATTTCTTTTTAAACAGGGTGGAAAGAACTTGAGTGTTTTTTTAAAAATCAAATGTGGAAGAAAGCAACATAATGCTGTATGAGAAATTTGTTTCAGTTCATTTTCGACAGGAATTTGCCCAGTTTGCACCTCCCAGAACCGAATGCAAACTGTACTTGAAGTACATATATTTCTGAGCTTACGATGAAGAGTCAGGGAACAACAATATGGCTTTGAAAAATGCATATATTGAAAAACACATTTGAACAAATGCATGCTTTTGATAAATGTGCACAAACACATATTAACTAGTGGGAGAAAGATGGGCACATTTCAAAATTGCATACACCTGATGCATAGATCTGGAAAAACATTCATGAATATGCACACATTTTCTTACAAAAAGAAAAAGACAAAAGCTTGCAATCTGATATGGACATGCATTGGAATGAGCTTCGGGGTAGGATTTGGGGAACCTCAATGAGCTCAAGTTTGACTGATTCTCATATCCTGAAGTGTAACTGACAGATGTATCCATCCAGCTTGAATCCCTGTGTATTCCAGTATGCAGGTGCCAGTCTCCAATGCGCCCTCAGTAGAGTTGCACCAATGGGCCCCCCATTCACATGCTCCCCAAGCTGCCATTGACCCCATCGCCCTTGCCACTGCCGTCCCAGTCCCAGTCCCCCCCCGCCAGCCCGCTCTTTCTCCCTATATAGCCAAAACAGTACCCCACAGACAAGGGAGATATATCAGCAGGCTTGGGGGAGAAACCCCAAGTGTCACAGAAGTATTAAAATCTTTAGGAAGAACCTTAAGTGGGAAGCCCCAAACAGCCCTATAAGGATTCAGCATGCTCAGTGGTCATGGAGACTGCCCAAAGCATGGCGACCTCCATGAGTCCATAACTGGAATCCTTTCGATTACCAGATAACCCAGAGTAAGATTTTAAACTTTAACATATATGGACTGCTGCAGCCAACGTTAACTCCCACATGCAAAAATGAACAGCAAAGAACAGGCCAGTCCGCAAGGACGATTCATGCAGCGCAAACCTGAGTTCAACCATCTGGGCAACTGAATTAAGCATCACCATCACGCTTTCCCCCCCTCCTCCCTACCAATCCCTTTCCTTGTGTCTCCTGTCTTTTTAGATTGTGAGCCTGAGTGCAGGGACTATCTGTAAGCCACTCTAGGAGTCTTTTGACTGAAGAGTGGGATAAAGAGCATCCCTACTGAAGTAGGGATGTCAGAGAAATCCACAACAGAATCAAATGAGTTTGGAGTTCTATGAATCCAACTTGTGGATTCCACAGTGGACTGGCTTTTCCTGAGTTGCACAGATTCCATGGATTTGCAGACCATTTTTTTTTAACTTTTGAGAATTTTATGCAAATTTAGCTGTAGAGAAGTACGTAAAATTAGGGGGAAAAAAAGCTGCTGAAAATGCACATTTCCACCATAGACTAAAGCCTGAAAATGCACATTTGAGGGGGTGCATTTGGGGGGGGGGATTTGCACAAATTTGGGAAATGGGAAAAACCCCCGATTCCGTCAATCTGCGAAACGCAGATGGAATGGATTTTACAAAATCTGTATATCGGTACACTGCAGTGAGCGAAAGGTTGTCATGCAATCGTTATGTGACAAAACCACAACACCTTATTGCCTCGTGCACTTCAGTCAACCGGCTTTCTTCAGTGGTTCTTGTACATCAAAATCTCTGTGTGTCATTGACATACAGTATTTTCAGGACACATATATCACTCCTGCAGTGTCTCATTAAAAACACTGACATTTTTACCACAGACAAAGACGGGATCAGAAACCATATTTTTGGGCAGGTGTATTGGGCCCTACATATGAGCTTGTTTACATTTACCTTTCTTGGGCTGTTAATGGGCTGACAATTTAAATCCACTCTAATTGGCTCTTCCACTGCAGATCTCTCAACAGTTGGAATAATTGCAGCAGAGGGAGAGTAGAGGTCAAAAGGCAGCATATACGGTAATTTTTCTTCATGCGTTCATGGAGCGTTTCCACACGTGATGTCTTTGCAGTTTTACACTGCTCATGTGCTTCATTCTTAATGGAGGGCAGGCTAATTAGGAACAGAGCAAAACAGCCTTATACGGAGTCAGACTGTTGGTGTGCCTAGCTCAGTTTTGACTATACTGACTGCCATGAGCTCTCTCTCCAGTGTTTCAGACAGCGGTCTTTGCCAACCCTCCCTGGAAATACCAGGGATTGGAACTGGGACCTTTTGTATGCTAAGAAGGTGACCTACTATTGAACTACGACCCTTTGACAAAGAGGAAGCTGCCTTCTAGCAAGTCATGCCATCGGGTCATCTAGTTCAGCATTCTCTACGCCACAGCCCCAAACCCTTTTGGGCTAGTGAGCACATTTAGAACTTCGAGAAAGTGTCATGGGTGCTGTCACAAAATAGCTGTGCCATGCCTGTATGTCCATTCACAAACTGGCTGCCATGGTGAGCACAGCCAGTCACAACAGACTCGTCTCACAGCTTCTGAGCCCATGTGGGGTCCAAAGGCATTTCATGGAAAAGAAATGCAGAAGGTGGGCGGCTTCACTTAGCAACCACCCAAGGTAAAAAAAAAATCAACTTAAAAAAAGGAAAAATTGGGAGGGGAAAGGAACCTTGGTGGGCACCGAGGGAAGTGTCTGTGGGTGCATTGGTGGTCCAGCTCTACACTGAATAGCAGCAGTTCTCCAGGGTTTTAGTCAGGGGTCTTTCCCAGCCCCATTCATTCATTCATTCATTCAAAGCATTTCTATCCCACTCTTCAGCCAAACGACTCAGGTTTGCACTGCATCTATTGTCCTTCTGGGCTGGCTGCTTCTCTTTCTTTCTTCCCTTCTGCAGTCTCTCTTCTTTTGAGTTCAAGCCTAATTTGTTTCTCCTCTCATCCTCTCAGGGCAATATGTTTCCTCAAACACTCTTCTGGTAGCAATTGGGGGAGGAAGGGGCCACCACCAGGAGCTAGATGGTGGCAGCTCATCAAGTTGGTTCTGCTTCTTCTCCCATCCCCTCAGGGCAAAATGTCCCTCAGAAGCCTCAGTCGAAGCTATCTGGAAAGCATACCAGCCTAGTAACATCTTGACTGATCTGCAGAATTCATTTGGAGCACAGACATCCCAATTTTCTTTGCTTTTCTTTGGCAGAGAGTATTTGTTTGTTTGTTTCTTTAGCAGATTTATGTCCCACTTTCCGACTAGAGTCCTCAAAGTAGATTACAATATTTATAAAATGCAACAGATACAGAAAGATCCATGTGCTCAAAAAACCAGAGCTGAACAACACAACCAACTCCACTGTGCAGGAGCCGGTATCTGATGTGCCTTCCCACAGGAAAAGTCCCGCCAGCTGGCCCAGTGGTAGTAGGGAGTCCAAATGGAGCAGGCCCTGAGGTTCCGTTTTTCCTGCTGCCGTGTCCCTTACTCCTTCTTTCTTCCTACAGGGTAGCTGATGTCTGATAGTCCAGCTGAAGCAGGCTCTGTCATTCCCCAAAGAAACTGCCAGGTGTTTATCATAAAGTTTGATAAAAAAAAAGAGAGAGACCAAAAAAACCTCCCCCCCCCCAAAACCTCCACAGAACAACAGCCCCAAACAGCCAAGGAAATCCTACTACAAAAAAATGAGCAAAACCCCTCCCCCTGCAAATGAGCAAAAACCCTCCCCCCAAACCTCCACACAACAAACATCCCACACAGCCAAGGAAATCCTGCTGCAAAAAAAATGAGCAAAAAAACTCCCCCCCCATGAGCAAAAACCCTCCCCCTGCAAACCTCCGCACAACAGCCCCAAACAGCCAAGGACATTCTACTACAATATTCAACCTGCTGCTTATTTTCCTATGCTAAGTCCTTTGCTCCCCCCGCCCCACCCCAAACGGTGCACCTCAGAAAGCCAGATTGCATTACACAGGGAAAGTGTTGCATGATGGAGTGATTTTATTTCAGGTATAAGTGTTCTCTAATGGCAGGCACATTTGCACAGAAAAAATGTTTAAGGTTGCTGGCAGGGGTATGGGGCTGAGAGGAAGGTGGGGTTGAAAGAAAAACAACAACAAAAACCCATTAAGACTATCGCATAAAATCCATTTCTCTTCCAAAGCTGAGGTTAGCCTTTACAGGGCTTGAACATTAAGAAGGCCAAAGAGGAAGTCAATACGGAGATGGCGGAATTTAAATTGACAATTGGCAAGCAAGGTCACAGACTATTCCTGTGGCGAGCTGGATGAATTCTATTTCGGCATTTGGAATCGCTTGCTTGCCTCAGACTCTGAAATCTATTTACAGGCAGGAGAGCATTACCTCCCCCAAATTAAGGGCCGGAATCTGCTTTGTTTTTGTTTTGCCCTTGAAATGGAGCCTACAATTTTAGCCAATTTATCACAGTGAGGAACTAGTTCTAGGCAGGAAAATATTGTACCTCTGATCCACTTCAGATAAGCAGAGGGAACAGTAAGTATGGGACTTGTGCTTCCTGTTTCCCTGTGTATCGACAGGGAGCTTCACATGACCAGTGCCGGCTCTGGCTTTTGGAGGGCCTTTGGGTAGAATACCCTTCATGGGCCCCTCCCTCAGGGAGTCCGCCTTCTCCCCACCATGGTCACCAGCTGCTATGGCTCCCCCCTCCTCTTTCTCATCACTGCTGCCGCCTGCTTGCTGGGCAGGCGGAGAGCCGGGGAGCAAGTGGGCCGGGGCATCTGCTGCAGGACAGGTTTGGGCAGCAATTTGTGCGGGCATCCTGCCCGCTCTTTGGTGGGTGTCCTGGAGCCCCTCAAACCATACACTACAGAAGAGCTGTCTCTGTCCACAGACCTTGAGGCAGACCAGGGGAATCCTGAGCCCTTGGTGGAGACGCCTGCCAACCGTCCCCCACAAGACACATGGCCTGTAAACCCCTGTTCTATCAAAATAAATGAGATGGAGTTAGCTTCCTCTCAGACTCAGAGGCAGACACCGAGTGGCCACTTAGCCCCAGGGAGCGCAGGGACCTAAAGGTGCAGGCCTGGCTGGCTGCCAGATACAGCAAATCCTGCTTGAGAAATTAGGATTCCTCATGAATGAAGATAAACTCATGAGCAAGGTGGCTCTGATGGCCCACAGCTGTGCTCTGGATGGGGCACTTTCAGCTTTGAGTTTTAGGTGCAGGGCGCTGGAACAACATCTATGCACTAGTTTCTTGCCTTGCATTCCCCTGGCAATCTCGCTCTTCCCTGGGGACTCCTTGCATTTGGACTGGGCACAGCATAAGGGTCCTTTTGCCAGCCTTCAGGAGGATTTTAAAGGCTTATTTATTCCAGTCTGCAATGGATGAATTTTAGTATACTCTGCTTTTAATGTCAGCTTTATCTGTTGCTGCTATTTTGTTTGTTTTATCTTAGTTTCTATTTTAGTAATTTAAGTACTCAGTACTGTTTTAATGGTGTGAGTATGTATTTTGTATTTTGAGAGACTTTTCTTTGCTACAAGTCACGGAGGTGCAAAGGTGTTTACACACAGCCCAAAGCAACTATTTAAGCAGAGCAAGAGCAGTCCTGTGAATTTGGGTCCTCTATATTAGGTGAAATATTTAGAGCTTTACTACACATGGCTGTTAATCTGCTGGTTTTGTCACCAAATTGAGATCTGAGCTCTACCCAAAGAGCTTTTCCTTTCCTGCTTTTCTGGTACATAACCTCTAGGTGGCACTGTGGTATAGTGGAATAATACACATGGCGAAATGCATTTTGTTTCACTCTCACAAATAATACTGCATTTTCCCCAGTCTAAAACCCCCTGTGAAAGTGCTCTTAAAAAACAGAAGCCCAGCTGAAGGGTCATGGCATTGTCTAAAGTGCCTGTAAACAAGTGTGAGTGAGGAATGATGACCACACAATAAAAGTGTCATGCAGAAAACCTTAGTCTATGAATCTAGGATAGTCTTCTGTAACCTGACCCCTTCCAGATGGGTTGGATTACAATGCCCATCATGATGTATGGGGGTGATGGAAATTGTAATCCAACACATCTAGGAGGCACCAGTTTGGGCAAGGCTGCTCTATGACTTGGAAATAACACGAATTGAAATCTATGGGACCGAAGCCCTGTGCAAGCATTCTCCACATGTATAAATGAATATATGGAGCTAGAGATGCTCCAGTCTTTGCAAATTCCTGTACAAACAGACTGATCTCCACCTCTCAGGCTAATATATGGATTAGAACCATAGCTATTCAGGGTTAGATTTTAAACTTCGCTCTGAACGTCATGATGCCATTCTCAGCAAGTACCAAAGTACGTATGTATGTATGTTTATATCCCACCCTTTTTCCTCCTTAAGGAAGACAAGGCAGCATACATCATCCCCCTCCTCATCCATTTTATCTCACAACAACAACCTTGTGAGGTGGGTTGGGCTGAGAGTCTGTGACTGGCCCAAAGTCACCCAGTGAGCTTCTATGGCTGAGTGGGGACTAGAACCCGGATCTCCCAACTCCCAGTCCAGCACTCTAGCTGCTATGCCACACTGGCTGCAATCCTAAACACAGTTACAAGGGAGTAAGCTGTAGTTCCTTCTAAGCAAACATTTATTGGACTGCACTGTGTGGCTGTAATCCTATGCACACTTACCTGGGAATAGGTCCCACTGAACTCAATGGGGCTTACTTCAGGGTACATATGTCAAGCACTGCTAAATGTGTATTTTGAGTGAAGGTACATTTAAAAATATGTATTAACACATTCTGGGGATTTAAAAAAAATCAGATTAATGCAGGAACAGAACCAAATTATGGGTGAAAGCACACGAATGTAACATGAGCCTGGAACTGGTCTTTTCACGGGTCTTTTCATGGAGGTGAGGGGATCCTGTCTGTGCCAGCCAGTTTCACTCCTAATCTCCATCTGCCCAGTGTCGCATTTGCACAGGGCCTCTGCACATAGAGGCGGAGGGTACAAACTGCACATCAAGCACCAGTGTGCATTCCAGTATATGCACGCAGGGCCCTGTGCACCCAAGACCTTGAATGTTCAGCCATTGATGCTGATCCTGATCTCCCGTCTGCACATTCATGTCTATGCTTACCTATGCAGGGCTCTATCTGCAAGTAAATAAGTGTTGAACTAGACTGTTCAAGGGTATTCAATTGGATTTGGAGCAGCTTTATTTGGTGGGAAGAGGCCACCTAGTGGCCACTGTCAGATCAACGGCAATATTCTGAATTTTAAAGGTAATCCTGAGTCCAAAGCTCTTAAATTTTTTTTAAAAAAAATTCAATGCTCTTAAAAAAAATAAAAAAATAAAATTCAGGCCCCTTTCCGGGTGCAACCCTCTCATGCTCTGATGCCCATGGGTGGCACTGCAAAAGCTGCTGAAATAACCCTTCCTGATCAGAGCAGATGAAACATTCCATTAGCAAAACTGAGTAGTATCAAGTTTAAAGATGTTCCTTTTTTTTAAGAAAAAAGAAAAAAAAAGGGGGCAGAGCAGCTTGCCTGTGCTCCACTTATCATCCAAGCCATCCAAATTGGTGGGCATCACCACGTCTTCTGGAATTCGCTATTAGATGGCTTTAAAAGGGGATTAGACAAATTCTTGGAGGAGAGGGCTATCAATGGCTACTTGTCCTGATGGCTCTATGCTACCTCCACTATCAGAGGCAGGATGCCTACATACACCAGTTGCTGGGGAACATGGGCGGGAGGGTGCTGCTGCACTTGTGTCCTACTTGTGGGTTTCCCTTGGGCAGCTGGTTGACCCCTGTGTGAACAGAATGTTGGACTAGATGGACCCTAGGTCTGATCTAGCAGGGCTCTTCCTATGTTCTTATATCCTTTCTCAGTGTAAGCTGTAAGGAGCTGCTTTTGCTGCCGTGGCCCAGATCTTTGTGTTTAATAAAGATGGGCACATGTGAAACCTGATGAAATATTTCTCTATTGCAGTTCTGTAGGACTGAGATGAAACGCCTCCCCACCATTCGCAGGTGATGAAAATGGCCAGCATTTCACCAAGGTTTTGAGGGGAGTGTGGAGGGCAGGGTGGGGTGGAGAAGCAGATTTGTTTAAAGGTTTCAGGGTGTATCATTGGTGGCAGTTTCTCTCTTTTCCCATTTAAGTTTTGGTGCTGCCTTGGTGAGGGCACAGATCCTCTGGGCGACTGCTGTCTCCCTCTCCCGTACTCCTGAAATTATGCTACATCTGGAAATGACGCCACCCCACCACCACAAGAAGGCCCCTAAAAACCATGCTTCGCCATGGCATGGTATTGTTCCGGGGGCATTTGGGGAAGAGAGGAATGGCGGTCATGGCCCAGCAGCTACTGAGGTCACTGCTGCTGCCCCACATGTGGGATCAAAAATAAAGTTTTTAAGGGCGCGTCCCATTGGGTTGGCCATAGGCCTCCAAACTCAGAGGCTTAGGGCCATCCAGTGCAGAGTGGGAGAAGCAGCAGAGGCGATCTTTGCCTCCACGCTCCTCCTGCTCGGCATTTTGGCTAGGCGGGCTTTTTCGCCCATCTAGCTGAGACGCATCAGAGTGGGACGAAAGGAGGCTGGGGAGGCCTGAGGATGCGCCGTAGGCCAGCCTCCCCAGTCCCCCTCTCCTCCCTGCCGACTGGCACACACCCTTTCCCTCCTCTCCCAGGTCTTCTTTGTGAGCTTGGAGAGGCAGCTGGCACAGGTCTGCACTGACGGGGGGGGGGGTGCGGGGAGCTCGGATTCCTGGGTCCGAGGTCAGAGCTCTGTCTCTGACCTTGGGTCCAGGAATCTGAAATGTCGAATCCCCCACCCCACCCGACGCTGTCTAGGGGCCATAGGGTTGCTCCCTAAGAGAGCGAGAGAGAAACTACTGGCCAGGAACCACCATTCCTCTCTTCCCCATATGGCCATGGAACAATACTGTGTCATGACTAAGCATGATAACCTTCTGCAATCTCTGCCCCCTACACACAAAAATCACTCCTACCCAAATCAGCCCCCTTTTCATTCCCATCCACACCCAGGCATTTTGAGCTAAAAGTCTGAATTTTCATCTCTTATTCATTCATTCATTTCATTTCTATACCACCCAATAGCCGAAGCTCTCTGGGCAGTTCACAAAAATTAAAACCAAAAAGTGCAGAATAAAACAATATAAAATATGAAAGCATTTAAACTACAATATAACAACAAAACGAGAATAAAACCTAGCAGCAATGCAGAGATTTAAAATACAGATTTAAAACACCAAAGCTAAAAGACTAGGAAGCTAAAATGCTAAAATACTGGGAAAATAAAAAGGTCTTCACCTGGCACTGGAAGGAGTACAACATAGATGCCAGGCTCTCTAGGGAGCTCATTCCATGGCCGGGGTGCCACAGCAGAAAAGGCCTTCTTCTTGGTAGTCACCCGCCTCATCTTGGCCATAGTTCTGTTTCCTGATCTTGAACAGTGGATTTTCATGGAAAACCTGCCCATTGTTTTGAATTTTGGCAGGTTCCAGTCATGTGCCAACTAATTCAATGTTATGAATAATGGCATTTGAACGTTTTGAGGCTACAGACATCCTGTTTGTGTTTCGCTTATGAGACGGGAGCAAATGGGTCAAAATGTCATGAGCAGCCAGATGTTTTGAAATGGAAGGGCTGGAATAGTGCAAGAATCTGGATCTGCCTTCCCCAACATGGTGCCCTCCCAATGTGGGACTACAACTGCCATCATCCAGAGCCAGCATGGCCACCATACCATTTGGAAAAGATGGGAGTTATAGTCCACCACATATGGGTTGGAGAAGGCTGGTGTAGATATTATGAAAATAATTCACTCTCCTTCATGTAAGGATAACTTGGAAACACATTTCTGAAAGCACAGAAGATCCTAGAATGGCTGCCTGAGTATTTGGATCAGGATTCAGAAGAGACAGGACCACCGCAGGTATTTCCAGATGGAGAGCTGCTAGCACTGACAGTCCAAAGGCATTGCACTGCTCTTCCATCTTCCTTTCCGTCACAATTTTTCTGCGATAAGAAAAAAGGCAGGAAAAGCAGTGGGAAAACATGGGAGGGCTGCAGACAGAGCATTGTCTGAATCTCCCATAAAATTCAGTGAATTAAGCAGTGTGATTGCAAAATAAAGGCCTCATCTGGAAGCACTCCCAAACTCTGGATTGCAAAAAGAAATGCGTGCACATTTCTGGCAAGAGTAAAAGCAAGGACCTAAAAGAATAATAGAATAGTAGGGGTGGAAGGGGCCTACAAGACTATAGAGTCCAACCCCCTGCTCAGTGCAGGAATCCAAGTCAGAGCATCCCTGACAGATGGCTGTCCAGCCTCGTCTTAAATGCCTCCAGTGTGGGATAGCCCACCACCTCCCTAGGTCATTGGTTCCATTGTCATATTGCTCTGACAGTCAGGAAGTTTTTCCTGATGTTCAGCCAGAATCTGGCTTCCTGTCACTTGAGCCCATTATTCCGTGTCCTGCACTCTGGGATGATCGAGAAGAGATGCTGGCCTTCCTCTCTGTGACAGCCTTTCAAGTACTTAAGAGCACTATCCTCTCTCCCCTCAGTCTTCTCTTCTCAAGGCTAAACATGCCCAGTTCCCTCAGTCTCTCCACAATCATACAGCTTTGTTTCCAGTCCCCTGATCATCTTCATTGCCCTCCTCTGAACCCTCTCCAGTTTGTCTGCATTCTTCATAAGTGTGGTGCTCAGAACTGGACACAGAACTCAAGGAATGTCCAGTTCCTTTTCAACCAGAACTGTTTAGACATCTAAGGGTGGAATCCTATGGCCGCTAGCCAGCAGCTAGATGGCCATAGGATAGGTTGGTTTCTGGAGAACTGACCCGTATCCCCTCCTGTGTCACCTTGTAGGCAGCGCGGATCAGCCCCCCACTCCGCACTCATAAGAGCAGCGTGGAGCAGTGAAAATGGGATGTTCCCGGGGACGAGCCAGGGCAGGGAGGTCGGAAATGCCAGTACGGCACATCCTATGTGTCGTCCAGCTGCTGCTTCCTGTGCTCCGAGGTCCCATGGCTAGACAGCCAAAATTGGCTGTCTAGCTGTGAAAGCAGGACAGGGGGAGCGAGGAGGAGATCCGCTCCTCACCACTCCTCTCACCTTGCACTGGATAGGCAGTCGCCCCCGGGCTCCGTGGCGACCATCGATCCAGATAGGATTGCTCCCTAAGTTGAGGATTTGAGAATAGACTTAAGGTGCAATCCTATGCCTGTTTAGACAGAAAATGACCTGCAGTTCCCAGCATGCTCCAGCCAGTGGTAGGACTTTCTTCTTTCTAAACATGCATAGGATTATGCCCTTACTTTCTTTTTTTCAGAAGTGGGGGGTAAAGGTGGAGTCTATTTCTTGGAGTAATTTCATTCTCATGAATGTTTTCATATCAGAAAGCAATATAATGCTTGCTTTAGTTGGGTGAGTTTTTTTCTTCTTTCTTTTTGGCAACACAGAAGGAAGCTAGAGACTTAATTGCTCTCATGAGAGTTCCCATGAAGTGGAGAAGACGTAAAGGTGGCAGAGCCAGCTTCTGCAAGGTTTATTAAGCAAAGCTATCCACAGATGGACTTCCATACCATTCAAGTTCCAGCTTGTACAGCCTTGTTAACTATTCATTCTGGAATACTCCCAGAATCATGTGCACTGAGATCTTCTTCTGACACAGATCTTCTTCAGTATCTCCACATGCATCTTTAAGGTTCTGTGTATGGAGAGAACATGGATATGGGGAAAAGCTTCTAGCTGTGCTCTCTTCAGCCAGAAAATGATATTTTTGCCTTGTGTGTGGTAGGCAAAGATGCCATGGAAACTCCAAAGTAGTTGGTTCATAGGTCGAATCTAGTAGAGTCATATTTCCTAAATGTGTCACAAGCCTGGATTTTAATCCAGCAGACTTTAATATTTTCATAATTCAAACCAAGATAGATTACAGGTTAAATTTCATTTTCTATATCTGCACATTCTGCATGATTAATATCCAAACTTCACCATTTCTGCCCATGCTTAGATGGTGGTAACTGTCACCCTTTGCTTTCTGGAGGAAATCAATATGTCCCTTTTGCAATACATATATGCACAGACTGATTTAGTGTAACCCTTCAGTTACTTTCGCCAAATGAAATGATCAGTTTGAAGGTTTGGATCTGAAACCATACAATACAAGTGATGGGTGAGCCAACTCCATCAAAAATAACAATTAGCTCACTACGTTATGAATCCAGAGAAGGGTACATCATGATTTATTTAGGGCACAATCCTAGCAGGTTTAAACCTAAAAAAGTCCCACAACTCCCAGCATTCCCCAGCCAGCAACACTTTTTCAATCTAAACCTGCATAGGGTTGTGCCCTTATTTTATTTATTTACAACATTTATATAACACTCCTCATCTAAACAGTTTCCAGAGTGGTGCATAATATGCCATTGTTTTCCAAACCATGCACCATGATGCATGATGTCACGGTGCGTGGTTTGGAAAACAATGACATATTATGCACACCACATTTCCAACATGCACTTTGGTCATGCACATGCACAAAAATTCAGATGTCAGATTCTTGAAATAACAGAGAACTTCCATCTGCTAATTACAATTTCTGATAGAGTAAGTTTACCTATCGGTAGTCATACGTAAGAACCAGACATTTCCATGGATATTGAAAAGCTAACCTTGCAAAAGGCAAACTCCACAGGAGTCCCTTTCCATTAGTTGAGAGTTGGCGGTGCCTATGCTGTCTCACACATGTGATGTACCAAAAGGGTTTGGAGGTTCTATAAGTAGATATTCCATAGAGAGACATATGTTCTAGGCCAGGGCCCGGCCCCAACCCTTTTGGGTTGGTGGGCACATTTTTAATTTTGAGGGTGCATCATGAGTACTTCCGCAAAACAGCTGCCATGGCAGAAGGGGCTCGCCCATTCATAAAATGTCTGCCATGTTGGGCATGGCCAGTCACAAAACACTCATTTCCCAGAAGGCAAATTAAAAGTAACTCCTCCAAGTTACTTAACTGCAAGTTAGAGGTGGGGAGCTGAATTCCAAAACACAAAATCACTCTTTTGAACCCCAATGAAGAGGGCAACAGAGGGAAGCACTTTGCTTTGCAGTATGCCAGACTCTTAGTTAAAAAAAACCAACAACTTAGGAAGCAACCTATGGCTGCTAGTCAGCGGCTAGATGGCCATAGGATATGTTGGTTTCCGGGAACTGACCTCAGAGCCCATGCTTTGGGGTTGGTTCCTGGAGAACCAACCTTCCCCCGCTCCTATGCTGCCTCGCAGGCAGCTCGGAATGGCCCTCGCTCCATGCTTGGAAAAGGAGCACGGAGAGGCCAAAACAGGGCGTTCCTGGGAGCGTTCTGGGGTGGGGAAGGCGGAAATGCCAGTATGACACATCCAATGTGTTGTCCAATCCCTGCTTCCCCTGCTTTGACTTCCTGTGGCTAGACAGGGCAGCTGCAGCACAGCGAGGACAATCGCCTCCGTGCTTCTCCTGCTCTGCATTGGATAGGTGGTCGCCTCTGTGGCTGCCTATTCCCATAAAGAATCTTATGAAATAAAATAAAAATCAGGCAGGGAGATGGGCAGGCGCCAAGAGGGATGTCTGTAGACACCAAGTTGGACATCACATGTTGTCCAAAGTGGGCTAATTACAGCCGAAATAGATGAGGCAAAGCAAGGCTGGTGTGGAGGGCATTAGCTCTGGCATGGAAGAAAGGTGATGCTTCCTATGCCTCCTATGTGAGGCTTTGAATTCAGGCATGTCGAGCAATGAATGTACAGCTAGTCATGGAATCCTCCAGCTTGATGTAACAGTTGCCAATGAAATGTCAAAGTAAATGTGGAAGTTCCTCCTCAAGCAAAATGTCGGATGAATTTCACAGGAAGCCAAAATAGTTTGGAGCAGGCTAACCAAATGCCTCAGGAAGCTTCTGAACATGCTGAGGTTGTCACAGGATTTGTTGTTGTTTAAACTCAGATATGTAGCAAACTTGGAAGTTTCTCCTTAGATGAAAAGTCTAAGGAATGTCATGGGAACCACAAGAACTCTGACAGAACTAGTGAAATTTCTTAGGAAGTTTCTTTATCTAGCTGAGACCTATGGAATCATGTATTCCAGAGACAGGCAACATTTCTGAGCTGTGAGCACTATTGGCTATTTGAAAACCTGTCCTGAGCACCACCACAAAATGACTGCTATGGAAGGTGTGGCAAAGAATAAGAAATCTGCCCCAAAGACTGGGCACAAGGCAGACATGGGTGCTGAGCGCCCCCAACACAGGTGACGATTCCTTTCAACCTACAGTTTTCGGCACCAACTGCTGCTGGCAAGAAAATGTGTTACTTTCTTTTAAAAAGTGGGAAGGGTAGGGCACTTTGGTGGGTACCAGGGACGTATTGGTGCCCACAGGCACCATGGCGCCCACCCTTGATATATTCTATGCAGAAGGAGAATGTATATGCATTTTTGTGTGTGTGCCCAGGTTGGTAGCAGGGTGAGGGTGAGCTACATGGGAGGTGAGTAACAATACTGATGAGTTAGAGCAGGGGTGGACAGACTTTGGCCTTGTTTAGTCGAACCCCAAAGTCTACTGATCAGAGCCAAGTGCAAATTAATGAACAGGGGGCGGATTTCTTACTGCACCCTATTAGCCATACACTGTATACAATTACAAATCTACATCTGTGTTACTATAGAGCAGGGATTCTAACACCAGACCTCTCAAAGAGCTGCATAAAGTCCTGGTCAATGGCAGCCAATGAATACTCATATTTTACAGGTGAGGAATGCTAAGGCCAAGAGAGACGTGATTACTAGAATTTAAATAGATACACAGTACATCTCACACTAGTGGTGAAGGCTGTTGACTGGGTGAGTGCTGCTGTTCAGTCTGCTGTCTAGGTGTGGCTAAGTACTGATGGGCAATTTCAATGCTCCTGCTTGCCCTTCTGATGCTTCTTAATATTGAAATTGGCCTTGGATTGGGAGCCCTTCAAATACAAGAGACCTTCAAACAGAGGATTCATTCATTCATTCTGTTTCTATACCACCCTATAGCTGAAGCTCACTGGGCGGTTCACAAAAATTAAAAACCATTAAAATACATTATATAAAGTATAAAACCATTCACGCAACAACATATATCTAAAACAATATAAAATGATCAGCCAGAGACCATCCAGGACCCAATCAAAAGACTTGTTATATGCTGCCAAATACCTGAGAGAAGAAGGCAGTTTTAACCTGGCATGGAAAAGATGATAATGTTGGTGCCAGGCAGGCCTCATCAGGGTGATCATTCCATAAATGAGGGGCCACCACTGAGAAGACCTTCTCCTGAGATTTCCCTTGTCACCTTGCTACCCTAATCTCCATGGCTCATTTGAATGTGGGCTGAAAACAGTCCAAGTTTGGTCCTTGCTGGGAAAGGTGGCTAAGAGGTTTCTGGGTGGCAGAAGCAGATTGCCAAAATAATGTTCCCTTGTGTTTATGTATTTTTTATGTGTTTGATAGTTAGCCATCTTGAACAACATTTGGTGGAAAGGTGGGATACAAATGGGGATGTATGGGAAAATAATTTCAGTTCATTTTTGACTAGAATTTACTGAATTCAAAACTCCCAGAATTGATGGGCCTGAATATTAGTTCGTACATTTCTGGGCTTGTGATGCGATTCGCGAAACAGAAAAAATGCATTCAAAAATGTGTACATTTGAAAGATGCATAATTTTTTTTTATAAAGCACAAAGATGCTTTAATCAATGTGAGTAAATGCACACATTTCAAAAATGCACACAACTGGTGCGTACATTTGGGAAAATGCACATGAAGACACACACAAATTTTTGGACAAAAACCTAAAACGAACAAAACTCACAGTCTGCTCTGGAGTCAGAATGAGCTCTGAGGTGGAATTTTGGAATCCTGGAACTTTCTACAGCTCAGAGAAGGCAAACACACACACACTCATTCATACTAAAAATAACTGAAGTAAAGTTATCTTCATTTTGTTCATACCACACCCACGTTGTCTCTGATCTCTTGCCCATCCATCCTTGGTCTACAATAGCCCTACTTGTTCTCTTCATATGTTATTTTTATATAACTATAAAGGCTCTTGCTACATGTCATTATATCCTCGACGAGGTTTAATTCAGTTTGACATTTAGCATTCCATAGAGAATATTTCAGCAATTCAGCCCTATATCCCATTCCTCGTAGGCTCTCAAATTTATCCTGATACACACACACACACACACACACCAAACACAGTTCCAAAAGTGGGGAAAACTTGATAAAACCAATTAAAAACTGTATTTTTTCAGTTCAGTTCCTCTCTTTTTTCTCAATCCAACCTTTATTTTACCCAACATTTATCCTGATTTCTCATAGCCTAGTTTTGCTTCAGAACACAAGAACATAAGAAGAGCTATGCTGGATCAGGCCAGGGGTCCATCTAATCCAGCATTCTGTTCACACAGTGGCCAATCAGCTGCCCACAGGAAACCCACAAGCAGGACATGAGTGCAATATCACCCTCCCGCCCATGTTCCCCAGCAACTGGTGTATATAGGCATCCTGTCTCTGATACTGGAGGTAGCATAGAGCCATCAGGACTAGTAGCCATTCTCCAGGAATTTGTCTAACCACCTTTTAAAGCCATCCAAATTGGTGGCCATCACTACATCCTGTGGTAGCGAATTCCATAGTTGAACTATGCGCTGTGCGAATCAGCTTCATAGGATGACCCTGGGTTCTAGTATTCTGAGAGAGGGAGAAAAATGTCTCCCTGTCCACATTCTCCACACCATGCATAATTCTGTAGACCTCTATCATGTCTCCCCTGACCCTCCTTTTTTCCAAGCTAAACAATCCCAGCTGTTGTAACCTTCCCTCATAGGGGAGATGCTCCAGCCCCTTGATCATTTCAGTTGTATATAAATGTTTTATATTATGTTTTGTATTATATTTTTAAGGTTTTAATATTTGGTAAACACCCAGACAGCATTGAGTATTCAGCAGTATAGAAATGTAATAATGGAATGAATGAATGAATGAATGAATGAATGAATACGGCAAAATCCCATAGGTTAATATAAAAAAGGTAAAGGTAAAGGTGTCCTCAACCAATCATGTCCGACTCTAGGGTGCGGTGCTCATCTCCATTTCTAAGCTGAAGAGCCAGCGCTGTCCGAAGACACTTCCGTGGTCATGTGGCCGGCATGACTGAACACTGAGGTGCACAGAACGCTGTTACCTTTCCCGCCGAAGCAGTACCTATTTATCTACTTGCAATTTCTTGCTTTCGAACTGCTAGGTTGGCAGAAGCTGGGACTGAAGACGGGAGCTCCCTCCGTCACGCAGCACTCGGGTCTCGAACTGCTGTCCTGCCGACCTTCTGGTCTGCAGTTCAGCGTCTCTTGGAATCTGATTAATGCCTGTCTCTCTACACGTAATACTTAAATTATATGTTGTTTTTCTCCAACCCGTTCTGCTGTTATAAAATACAGCCATGGGAACTACTATACCTTCTTCCCTCAAGGAAGGAGGGGAAGCAACTTGGAGAAGATTTTTTAGCAGAAAAGGGGGCAGGCCCAGCATAAGCACCCAACATTTGTGGTGGGGACCATTTGTGGTGCTGACACCTACCTCCCCCCCCCCCATGTTGAGCAGGTGGCTCTGGGAGCCACCATTTTAATGACCAATGCCTTCAACGTAACATCATTCTGGGCCATTGCGGAAAATGAAAATGGCGGTTCCTGCCTGGCAGTGATTGGATCACTGGTGCTGCCACTGCTTGCACTTGCTGTCAGGTAGGCCTGTAGGATGTGGGAGGGGGTCCACCAAAGGGTATTTTGCTGAGGGGCTCCTCAAGCCTTGCCGAGAGAAAAGGATTACCCCTTGCCACCCTGCACTGCAATATTCCACTACAAGCCTTGGTGGCTCCATTTTATAAGGAAAAAAATCATAGAGAAAAACTGTGTTACATCTTTTGGCCCAGAGAAAGACAGATAGGGAGACATCTCAAAATACTAGAACCTGGGGTCATCCTATGAAGCTGATTGGTGGGAGATTCAGGACTGATAAAAGGAAAGTCTTCTTCACAGTTAAACCATGGAATTTGCTACCAGAAGATATTGTGATGGCCACCTGGAGAGGAAGTCTATCAATGGCTACTAGTCCTGATGGCTATGTGCTCCCTCCAGTACCAGATGCAGTAAGCTTATGTACAGCTGTTGCTGGGGAACATGGGCAGGATGGTGCTGTTGTGCTCGTGTCCTGCCTGTGGGCTCCTGGTCAACAGCCGGTTGGCCACTGTGTGTACAGAATGCTGGACTAGGTGGACCTTTAGTCTGATCCAGCAGGGCTCTTCTTATGTTCTTACGTAGATACTCACACTAGCAAGTGGACCTAGCTTCACAAGGGTGGGAACTGGGAACAGCCTTTACGATGATACAGTGAAGCCTTCAAGCAAATTTACACAGCTGTCAGATTTGGACACATTGTACCCTCCTCGTCTGAGTGCAGCCAAGCCTGCTGGCACACCTAGCCGTGGTCTCTGCCATGGTGTACCTGTGTAGCCTCCTGAGGGAGGGGTCTGCCCACTCCATTCTCCTGGGCGGGGGGGGGGCTGCCCAGCAACAGTGGGGAGGGGACAGGGCTATAACCCTGTTCCTCGGCCTGCTACTCTCCCTTGGCTTTAAACTGTACCAATGGCAAAGCAATGCACAGGATAGGGAAGCCTGCCCCTAGTGGCTGAAGCTTTAACCACACGGACATATTAAGAGCGCAATCCTATGGCTGCTAGACAGTGGCTAGACAGCCATAGGATTTTTCATTTTCTGGGAACCAGCGCTCCGAGGTCGGTTCCCAGGAAACCGTCTCCCTGCCCCCTCCCCGGCCACCTTGTAGGTAGCACGGTTTGTCCATGGCTCCGCGCTCATAAGAGCAGCATGGAGTGGGGGGAAAGGGGGCGTTCCTGGGGGTGGGGAGGGCAGCAGACAGCGGAAGCACTGGTACGACGCTTCCCATGCTCCGTCCGGCCTCCCACACACACTCCAAGCTGCCCCAGCTAGTCAGCAGAAATTGGCTGTCTAGCTGCAAATGCAGGGCAGCTGGAGCATGAAGGAGAGGATTCCCTCCATGCTCTGCCTGTCCCTCATTGGATAGTCGGTTGCCTCTGAGTTTGGAGGCGACTGACTATTCCCATAGGATTGCGCCCTATGCATGTTTAGCCAGAAAAAAAAAGTTCTACAACTCCCAGCCTGGGAGTTGTAGGTCTTTTTTCTGGCTACGCATGCATAGGATTGTGTCCTAAAATTAATCAATTCATGGTTAAGACTAAATGACCCTGAGGTGCACACTTCTACCATCCTCTTAGTACATATGCCAAGTTTCAGATGTCTAGGTTTCACAAACTTGGAGCTATGGCACTGACAGACAGACAGACAGACAGACAGACAGACAGCCATCCTCCTTTAATATAGATAATTTATTATAATATAGATATATAATGTCACACATTTTTTGGGGGGGGATCAAGGAGTAATAAAACGCTTTGCCTGTTCCCTGTGGAAAATGTCCAAATCTGACAGGACTTCTCCTCACACCTATTATGTTGAAACTCCAGGGTGAATCTTATTTCTTCTTCTATGTGCAGTCCACCTTTTTAGACACCATATATATACATATATATACGTGTGTGTGTGTGTGTGTGTGTGTACGTACACGCATGCGTGCACGCACACACACCCACATACTGCATCTTCTTATCTATGATATCTGGGTAGGAAAATTTTCCTATGAAAGAAACCTTGTTCATTAAGAACTGGGAAGAAAAAGCTTTTTAATTATTGCAATTATGTGCAAGTGTCGTGGCTGGAAAGACTGGGAGGCACCTGAATTCAAAGGCAGAACAGATGCTTTCAGCAAAATATTTAATCACTGGAAGCCTTAAGAGAAAATGGGTGTCTTTAATCATTATTTTTAATTTAGGAAGAGTAATAAAAGATGGTGGGATGGGGGGGGGTGGGGAGGGAGGGAAACTTCTCACAAAGCCAGAGAAACAAGCAGGAAGAAGAAATCTTAAAACCACAAAGAAAACCAGGGTTTTTTCCCATGAAATGCACTGACTTTTCAAAGCTTCCATACTATCTTTACGCAAACTTCAATTACTCATCCACAAATGACGGTTTCCTTCTTAGGGCATAAAGGGCAGCTCTGCCTCCCCCCACAACCTGGCACCCTCTAGATGTGCTGGACTACAACACCCATCATCCAGGCTGCATGGCTATGTTGGCTGGGGGTGATGGAGGGTGTCGTTCACCACATCAGGGAGATGCAAGGTGGGTGGGGTGGGCATCAAGATCTACTTCTAAAGACAGAACATGAGGCACGTTCAATTGCCCAGCATATGATTTGCATATAGTCAAGCTCTAATTGAATTGTCACTGTCTGTATGTTTTGCATTTCATCACCCCTGACTTCACTGGCTGCTACAATTCTGCCACCAACCCCCTAAACCATCTCTATATAATATACCTGCAACAGAGGATAACACTTTGTGCATCTGCAGAGGTGGGCTCCATCACGAGAGCTTTTGTCATAATAAATGTGTTTGTCTTTGAGGTGCCTCAGAAGACTCTTTGTTGTTTTTGTGGCAACATAGACTAATGCGGCCACCCCTCTGGAGATGGTTACGTTTCTGAAGTTATTAACACTTCAAGAACAATCACAGGTGTAGTTGCCCACAGATATTTTCAGATGAGAGAGTTTATGATTGTTCTTATTTGAAAGAAACGAGTATTTGGCACCCAAGATTGGCATTTCGGTACTAGATTTGTATCCCAGCCTTTCCCCTCGTGCAAAGAACCCAAGTGTCAAGGGCTCCTTGGAGGCCTCTAGTAGCCAAGTCCAGACACAGACAAAGGGATTCTTTTCAAAGCTTTATTCCTCTTTTACAACTTAACAACTCTACCATTAGCAACTAGATATGAGCAGCAGAATACCTATGTCCTAAGTTGGAACAGTTGGTCCCCGTTTGAAAGGGAATTACTGGCAGACCCCTGAACTTAAGGACTAAGGAGAGTCCCTCCCCTTTTCTCTTGGATCCTCTGGGTGCAGCCGTTGTTTGTGCGCCAACCGAGCACTACGCCTCCTTTCTACGCCCTCCATTTGGCGCCGCTCTCTGCGTCGGCGTCGCGCGTCCATCAAGTCTGCTTCCCGTGCTCTGTCACTCCCAGGGCTGCTATCTAAGCTAGGGATGCTGGTGGGAGGAATCTCCATCAGCTGTTGGCCCTGGGAAAAAGGAGCACGCTCTTCTCCCAGGAGCAACTGCTCTTCCTCAGAATCAGAACTACTCTGGGATTCTATGGGCTCAGTGTCCACCCTGACACCAAGGTGGCTTACATGGCCCTGCTCTTCACCACTGTATCCTCACAACAGCCCTGTGAGGTAGGTGAGGCTGAGAGTTGGTGACTGCCCCAAAGTTACCCGGTGGGCTTCATGGCTGAGTGGGGACTAGAACTGGACTGGGGACTAGAACTGGACTGGGACTCTCCTGAGTCCCAGTCCAGCACTCTAACCACTACACCACACTGACTCTCAACATTAGGTATGAAATCTAGGCCATAGCATATTTACTGTGCTCCTGCACACAACAGTGTGACTCCGTCCCCGGGCTGAGGGAAGGAAGGAGGAAGGTTGCTTCTACTCAGCCCCCTGATGCTTCCGGTATGGAGGGGAGGGAGTTGAAACCACAATTCTCCTCCTCCTCCTCCTCCAGGTCTCTCCTGGCACCCTAATGAGAAGCACCCTCCAAATTAGCTGTTTCCCCCCACACACACACTATTAAAGTAGCAGTGGAGGCTGGCGGCTCTGACGTCAGTGGGGCAGTGACTCCACTCTGGATTTCAGTCAGAACCAGTCAGAACTCTAAAGGAGCTCTCCACTGTGTGGCGCGACAAGCTGAGCGAGCTCCCCAGCGGCTCCCTGGCTCTCATGAGTCATCAGGGCCTTGAGCAGCACCCTGGTGCTTTTATAACCTACAGGCCCAGGCTCTGTGCCAACCAAGCCCTGGCTAAAAAGGCCTTGTTCTTTAAAACGCAGCCTCCCCAAACCTCATTTCACCCCAGTTGTTCCAGCTTCAGCCGGGCTTTGCTTTGCTCCCTGTCCTGGGCACAACACAGAGTGACAGTCAGAGTGGGCGGGGCGCAGCATCTCAGGGGGGGCTTCTTGATGGACTCTGCCCTCTAGTGGAGGAATGATCTCCGCAGCAGCGTTGGGCATTCAGTCGTCATGCGCTGAACGCACTCGCCGGGGTGAGCAGAGACTGAGCACAGAGGCAAGAGCGATGGGTCGCCAATTGAGCACGGGGACCAGTGTGATGTGGTGGTTAGAGTGCTGGACTGGGAGCCGGGAGATCCAGGTCCTAGTCCCCACTCAGCCATGGAGCTCACTGGGCGACTTTGGGCCAGTCGCAGACTCTCAGCCCAACCCACCTCACAGGGCTGTTGTTGCGAAGATAACATGGAGAGGGGAAGGACTAGGTAAGCCACCGGGTTCCTTGCAAGAGGGAAAAAAGACAGGATATCAATGTGATCAATACATAAATTCCTCCCACAGGTAAGAGGACCCGATACCCTCCACAATTTCACAGACAGGGACATGCGGTGCCAGATCCAGGCCCCCCCGCCGCCCCCCATCCAGGAATCCACTTTCTCACCTGCATGGTGACCAGCTCCTCCCCATTGCTGCCACCAGCTGGCTTGCCGGGCAGAGAGCCACATGCGGGTGCAGGCCGCGGCATCTCCCGCTCCTCCTTCACGCCCCTGCCGTTGTCTGGGCCAGCGTGAACAAGCACGTGGCCAGCGGGGAGAGGAGCGGCAGCTCCAGCAGGCTCTTGCCAGTGGGGCCTCGCTGGGGCTGGGTCTTTGGCAGGTGCCAACCTTGCCAACCCTCGACGTCAGCCCTAGAGACAGGCCTGCAGGAACTGCTACTTTCGTGCCATGTATCACTGCCAGAAACCCGAGGGCGGCTAGGTGGAAGGCGGGACAGGGCTCCGGCCCCTGCGGAGCCAGGCGCAAACGGCCTGTCGCAATTCTCCATCTCTTCTGTGGGCATAACAATCGAGGACCATTGTGAGGGGGGGAATACACCGACGCTTTCTCAGGGGTGGGGCTCCCCATTGGTAGTAGCACAGCTTCTTTATTACTTTCCCTCCCCTCTCCTTCCCTCCCCTCCCCTCCTCTTTCCTTTTCTTCCCTCCCCTCCCCCCTCCCCTTCCCTCCCCTCCCCTTGCTTTCCTTCCCTCTCCTTCCCTCCCCTCCCCTCCCCTCTCCTCCCCTTTCCTTCCCTCTCCTCTCCTTCCCTCTCCTCCCCTCCCCTCCCCTTTCCTTCCCCCTCCTCCCTTCCTCTTTCCTTTTCTTCCCACTCCTCCCCTCCCCTCCCCTCCTCTCCCCTCCTCTTTCCTTTTCTTCCCTCCCCTCCCCTTTCTTTTCCTTTCCTTTCCTTTCCTTTCCTCCCCTCCTCTTTCCTTTCCTTTCCTTTCCTCCCCTCCCCTCCCCTTTCCTCTCCTCCCCTCCCCTCCCCTCCCCTCTCCTCCTCTTTCCTTTCCTTCCCTCCCCTCTGCTCCCCTTTCCTTTCCTTTCCTCTCCTCTCCTCTCCTTCCCTCCCCTCCCCTCCCCTCTCCTTCCCTCTCCTCCCCTCCCCTTTCCTTCCCTCTCCTCTCCTCCCTTCCTCTTTCCTTTTCTTCCCACTCCTCCCCTCCCCTCCCCTTCTCTCCTCCCCTCCCCCTCCCCTCCTCTCCCCTCCTCTTTCCTTTTCTTCCCTCCCCTCCCCTCCCCTCTCCTTTCTTTTTGCTGGTGCTCCAAGTAGCAAGAGCAGCAGCTGTGTTGGCATTGTTCCAGGGCATTGTGCATGTGCGTGTGTGTGTGTGTGTGTGGGGGGGTATTGTTCCTGCCACAAAAAGTAGTGGAGAATGTTTGGAGAAAATCCTGCAAAACAGTCTCTCTCTCTCTCTCCCTCTCCCTCCCCCCCCCCCCAACCATTGAGGTTGTGAAAAAAAGAAAAATATCAGAAATTTCCTCAGGGGAAAAAAAACCCTTCCGAAAAATCTCAGCCCTGCTCTACCTTTACTGGTTGTGCAGAATAGGGAATTTCAGCAGGTGTGACTTGCATGCCAAGCTACACCAGTTGAAATTCCCCCTTCCGTGCAAACTTTAAAGGTGCCAGACCCCCACCCGCTTTTGCCTCATCCCCCCTGACCCGCCCCACTGGGCATCACCCAAACCTCTTTCTCAGCTGCTGTTTGCTGCATTCATTGTCTCTGCAGCAGGCTGCCCTGCCCTGTTTTGGAAACCGAGGTGACGTTTGTGCTTTTGGTTGAAGACACGACAGCGAAGCACAGCCGTCTTGCACTCGCTTCTGGGCAGTTCAAAAGGAGCCCCGTGGGTTCCTGGGCAGGGTCAGCACGGGCAGAGTCAGCATCAGCATGCCTGCCCTTCGAGGGATACTGCTTTGGGCGCTTGGAGCATTGTGGGAAATTTAAAATGTTGGCCACCTGGCACCAATCAGAGGAGTTGCTGCATGGAGCTGATTGGAGAAGTGGTGCCTCTGCCTCTTGGCAAATCCACTGGGGGGCAGACAAGCTCAGTAGGAGGCCCATGGAGGGCAGTATGCCAAGGACCACCTCAACCCTGAAGCTAGCCCTGGTCATGAGCATGAATTTGCATCAGGGGTTTTGAACCTTGTTCAGCCTGAGGATTAATTCCATTTCAGATAAGCTTTTGGGGCCCACATTCCAGTAGTGGGTGGGGCCAATGGCAAAAGGGGTGTGACCAAAAAGACCCCAAAGACCAGCACGTTCTAGTTTAAAGCTCTTACTGCCAGTAAGGGAGCCTTGGGAGAGGCATTCCAACCTTTTAAAATGGAGAACAAACGCGCAAAAGCTGGGAAACTACCAAACAATTGGCAGTCAGGGCAAAGGAGGTGGGGCCAGGAGAAGGGGGCGTGGCCATCTGGGGGAACCTCAGGGTGCCAGATTTGGCCCCCAGGCCTGAGGTTCAACGCCCCTGTTCTATGTGTATGTGCATTGCAGACAAGATATCTCTACCATCAAATTTAACTTTTATTAGTGCTGTGCCGAAAATGTCTCCTGCATTTTTTTTTGACCATCTCATTCAATTGGATAGAAAAGAAATGGCTTTCGAAAAGAAATTCTGAGGAAGAGAAATTTCAGAGAAATTCTTATGGGCTGAGTTCAGGGTTCTTGGGCTTCCCTTACTTGTGAGGTGACTGAGGAGTGCGCATGAGTGTCCTGTCTGTCATTGTGCAGTAATCTCTGTGGCAGCCGGTAGCCTCCTCGACTTTCCGCACTTCAGTTGAAGCCCTCATGAGGAAGCCAACACAAGGCAATTCCTCCCATGGGGCTTTTTTACTTCAGGAACGGCAGGTGACCTGGGAGGCTGCAGAGCAATGAAAAGATGTGTAACAGAGAGAAACGCACACAGCCCCCTCGCCCACCTCACAGTAAGCTCAAAAACACACCAAAAGAAATTCAAAAGTCTTCCTCAAAAAAGTGGAAGCCGCAACCCAGTTGATGCTGTCACCACCTACAAAAGCAGTGCAGTAAACCAAAACCCTTTAGGAAAAAGGAAAGAACCTGTGCTGCGATCCCTGCCATGGTGAGCCCTATCTGTGAGAAACTGTTGGAGGATTTCTCCTCCCCTAGGAGAAATTCCGTGAAATTGTCCCCCTAATTTCTCTGCCCACAAATAGGATGGAGAACTTTCAGAGGCCATTTGTGCACATCTCTAACTTTTATAGACCTGGGGTAGTGAGGTGAAGCAGTGGGAACGGAAATCTAGTTACTAAGAAAATTTTAACAAGGCATTGCTAAACAGGTTTAACACTGTTTACCAAGGCCATAACGGGGACAGTAACTCACCAGGCCTGGGAAGCAGAAAATAGGAAGAATCTAAAAGGGGATGAGCTTGACCAAGGAATCCTAATGCTGCAAAGTCAAGGAAACAATGTTAAAACTAAAAGTAAAAACATGTCATCTGAATCCACAAAACAGAAGAAATAAACAGGCAATGCCCAGCACTGGTACAAACATATGTATCAAATGTCAGCCATAAATTGTAATCTATACTGTACAAATAATTGTACCCTCATAGAGAATTATACAGACACCGGATGCGTTTTGATGGGTACAGCCCTTTGGAATAGCGACAGTTGGATCCTATGGGGCTCAGATGTGGAACTGCAGCTCTTGCTTTATCCCTACCAAAGAGGGAATCAATGAGCCAAGGAAAAAGACTGAACTAACTGCAGGAAGCTGTGGGCCGGGAGCAAGGACAGGCCAACACTAGGCTGCCATGATCAGCTGGGATCCAAACTAGGATCCTTCAGGTCTGTGTTCTGTTGCCTCTTCTGGTGAGCCACTCAAGCCCAGAGAGAACAGAGGTAAAGGTGGAATTATTATCATCCCCCCACTTCCCGTCCTAGGCCCCTGCAGCCCTATTCACCTCAACAGCCAATTGGTTTCATCTGTCTGGCATGGCTTTAAATACTTCCAGGTCAGACTAGAATATTTGCCTGGAAAATAGCCAGATGCTAGCCTCAAGACCAGCCCTACTATTACGTCAGGTGGCCATGTACGAGTTGCCAAAATAGTGCATCTCTCCAAAAAAAGAGGACGCCGATTTGCATAAAATTTCCAAGTGCTAATGCATATGTATAGATGGAAATTTAGAAATAATTATTATACTTTAAATAGAAATAGAAATAGAAAGAAATATATAGAAATAGAAATATTTAGAAATAGAAATATTTAAATAGAAATAGAAACAGTCCATCATAGTGTGTGGAAGACTGTGACCAGGTGGCCTGTGTGTCTTGCTCAGCCTGTTGACCAGATGCTAACTGTTGCTCTTATGGACCGTTGTCTTTAAACTGGAATTGGACAGGGCAGCCTTTCAAATAAAGGACGATCCTCTGGCAGCCCTTCAAATAGAGAACTGTCCTCTGTAAAAGAAGACACATGGCCCCAGTATGCATTAGGGAGAGTGAGGCGGCTGCCTCAGGCACCTGATTTTGAGTGTCATGAAAGGGCAGCAGATTATTATTTCATGTATTACTGTTGTCTTTTTACTCCTAGGGAGAGGTGCTTTGGGGACTTTCTGCCTCAGGTGCCCCCAAACCCTGGCCAGCCTTGGGAACTATGGCTCTCAACTTGGGGATGATCTACACTTGTGGGTTTTTTCACTTCCAATGAGGTTTCACCGCCCATCTTTCACACTACGCAGTACCCACCTTGAATTGGAACCGGAATTTCCCAGTTCCGTGCTCCTGCTTTCAATACCCTGATATCTCGGTATTTCCCCTTACTGTGCTCTGATTTTCCGCGTTCGCTACCGTATCTGGTCGTAGTCCCCTCCCCTGCCTGTCCAAATACGGTGGTGTTTGTATTTCCCTCCTGTCCAATCACTGCTCTCGACAGCCCCATGTCATCTTCCGGCTAATGATCGCATAGCTTCCTCAGCACTCAATGTTTCCTCAGCAACAAGCAAAGGGCTGGATGCGTGCGCGCTTGTCTGATCTCGGAAGCTAAGCAGGGTTGGCCCCGGTCAATAGTTGGATGGGCGACCGCCTAGGAATCAGGCTTCCTGCATTGAGCAGGGGGTTGTTCTATCCCTTCAAATGAGACTAAGTTTTACCCCCTTCTATCCCCCACTTTGGCTTTTTTTTATTTTTTTAATTAAGGCATTATCTTTGAAGAATCGTGGCTTTGAATTTTCAAATCTTCAAAGATCATGCCTGAATTAGGAAAAAAAATAATGGAGAAGCCATGATTCTTTGAAGATAAAGCATTGATCTATAAATCTTAGTTGCCAGCAGCCCCCCCCCCAACGCGAATGCTGGGTGCTGCTGCCACTGCCCCTCTTCCTCGCGCCGGCTGTCAAGGGCTGGCGTGGGGAAAAGAGACACCCCCCAGCCGCTCACCTTGGCCTCCAGCAGGTGGGGGTGGAGAAGAGGATAGGTGCCACCTTCTTCCCTCCACACCCACCTGCTACAGCAGCGGCAGCAAGGAACAAGCTGGTCGTTTTCTCCAAGACCAGGAAAACATGTGGAAAATGACAAGCCTGTCCCGTGCCACTGCCGCCCGGTGGGCATGGAATCAGCAGAAACAGAAAGAGTTTCTGATCCTCCAATGAGAGCCGCCATCTTTAAGAGCAGGAAAACAGCACAGTGCTTGAGTGTGAACCGAGCTCACGCATTCGATGAAGCACCGCAACAGGGAAAATGGCTGAGTGTGGATAATCACGTTTTAATGCGAGAGTGTTTAACCCGACAGGACACCGAATTCATTGCGATGGCGGGCGCAAATGTAGATTGGCCCTTGGGTTGGGGAGAGGGATTTGTGGTGCCATTTCCTGTTCCTCCTCAGGCAGCAAAATGTCTTGGGCTGCCCCTCCTTGCGTGACTCCCTTGTCAGACCACATTTGATGGCTTTTCTTCCCTGCCACAGAATCATGGCACATGCACAGCTCTGCTGGAAAGCCTGTCCTGCTGGACGAGGCAGCGTCTTTTCACAGGGTTGGTGTCACTTCCCCCCACATGAATCCTACGGTGCAGGATTAGTTGCTTTCCCTGCATTAAGTGCCTTATGTAAGTTTATTAATTCCAGTGTGCCCAAGGACAGCTTTTATTCTGAGCTATTATTGTGGCGTCAGCCAGCCATGTTTTTCCTGGAGCAACTATAAACATCCCAGCTCAGAAGAGGGCACCCCTTTGGGCCGCAGGCATACTTGACAGTGGGCTCCCATCCCATTTCTTTTAACCCTCTGACAAGGGGAGTGTCAGAAAGACATGGGTTGGTCTGTTCTTATTTCATGGCAGGATGCTTGGGCCATAAAGATGTGATGTATAAGCAGCGACACCTGAGCTCTGGTGTGCAGTGACTGTTTATAGTCTTGGCTGCTAAAAAAAACAAAACATCCTACATCGATCTATGAAAAAATCGCTGTACCTTCTGATCCATCTTCTTTTTCTTTGCTCCATCTTTCTTTTGCTTTTTAAAATAGTTTTTCTTAATTTTACAGGACACAAAAGCATAATAACAAGTACAGCTAACAATATCAAATGTTTTAGCAATAGATTGTTGTAGTTCATTTAATAAATTGATAGTATGCAATCATAATTTATTTCATCACGTTGACAGAGGTTTAAGGAGCAATTCTATGGCCCCTAAACAGTGTCTGAGGTCCATAAGATATTTTGGACAGTGCTCTGACCTTGGCATTGAGAATCGGAGCTCCGATCCCCCTCCCCCTCATAGCTGCTGCGGAAAGAACTGCATTGGCTGCTCTCTGGGGTTGGGAATGTAGCCTCAGAGAGGAGTAAAAGGGGGCATTTCGGTGGGCGGGGAGGGGAAGAGACCAGAGAGGCCAGGATACACATTATCCTGAGCCTCTGCCAGCCTCCTTCCCTCCTCCTCTGACATGCTTTTGCTAGTTGGGCAAAAAAGCCCATCTAGAGAAAATGCAGGGTGGGAGGATGGGGAGGTGAAGATCACCTCTGCTTCTCTTCCTGCCCTGCATAGGATGCTCTTGAGCCTTCAGGTTCAGGGGCTTATGAGCATCAAGGGTGCACCTCATAGGATTGCACCCTTAATCAGACATATAATGTCTGTTATTCCCTTTCAAATCACAAAGAAGAGGAACAGGTTCTCAGGATGCAAAAAATATGTTACTGTAGGAAGCCCAATGCGTTTTGGCCTTTTTCTTATTTGAGGCCTTCTTCAGGGGGCTGTAACATTAATGGTAATAAAAATTACAAATAGATAACACACATAATTAAAACATTACTAAAATACAAATTGCCACAGGGGCTTATGCATGTATAACATTCTTATAAAAACGTATAAAGCCTGCTTATTTACTAAGACTAACATATAAGTTCATACTTACTAGAGAAAAAATTCTGCAGAATTTTTTCACAAAAGACTGTCTCCTGTGTCAATCCACTGGTGACTGGAAAATATGTTTCTCAAATCTGATCTTATATTATTTTGTCCATTTTTTTTCTAGCTCTGTCAGGTGTTTCCATGTTGATGTAATCCAGCCAAGGTTGCAAAACTGAACGGTACTGTGGTAGCTAGGGAGTGTGTGTAAATCATCCACAGATCATAAGAGTGGTAAAAATTCAAGGTCTTCATTTAAACCACATGGAGAGAGAGTCTTCAGTCTCAAAATCCGCTCAGCTTCTCTCCTCAACAGATATTTTTCTTTCTTAATGGCAAGCTTATCCAGTGCCCCAAATTTTAGATCTGTGGGAGAATGCTGTTGGTCTGCAAAATGGCTTACAAGTGGGGTGCTTGGTCTGTTCGGAAAGTTTCTTTGTTGTTCCCTTTGAGCCTAAGAGGTCTTTCCACTGACCCATGTGGGGGTGAAACATCATTTTTATTCCCGTTTGCATAGTCAATACTCTGTTTCCATGTCTCATAAAAGTTAACTTTGCTACATTCTGATCTTAGATGTCTGATTTGCTTTGTTAATTTTACAAATATACCTATCAACCATAATCTTTTTCTGCATTGAACTATGGTGACTGAATGTTCCAGCAGAAGTGATCGGGTCTGGCAGAACCATTTTCTGAATGTTTTGAAACAAACTTTAACGTCCAAAGGTAAACTGTGTCAAGATTTGCTCAGTAAATTACCAGTGGTCATCATGCTAGGCTGGGAAAGTTTGGTATTCCAGACATTGTTGGACTGCAGTTCCCATCAGTCCTAGCCAGCACAGTCAATGGTGAGGGTTGATAGGAGTTGTAGCCTAACAACATCTAAAGGGCCACAAATTGCCCACTCCTTTGGTAGGCAATATTTCAACCTTGTCTGACCTCAGACTAACACATTTATTGCGGCCTAAGCTTCGTGGACTAGCTGCAGGGTTATAGTAGCAGTAGTAGTAGTGTATGAATTTATATACCACTTACCATATCTAAAAAAAAATCTAAGCAGTTTACAAAATCAAACATTAAAATACATTATAATAAATACAAAAGCTCGTTAAAGTGTTTAAAATATTTACTAAATAAGTACGATAAGTACTAAGCAAACTAGCTGGAAAGGGCAATCATTCAGGGAAGGCTTGGGTAAAGAGATGGGTCTTTAACAGACGCCTAAACCAGGCCACAGTTAGTGCCTCCTGATAACCAGTGGGGTGGGTGCCACCACAGAGAAGGCCTGCTTCTGGTTTGCTCCCAGATGGCAATCTGCACGTTGTGATACAGCAAGTAGGGCTTTGTCTGTTCATTTTAGCTATTGCTCTGGTCTATATCAGGGAAGACAATCCTCCAGGTAACCTGGTCCCAAGTTATTCAAGGCTTTATATGCCAACAAGGCTTTATCACCCCTTCCTCCCTTTCTGTGCTCCTGATGAAAATGGTTGTTCTGAAGCTTCTATATGCTTTGGCAATAAATAGTGCCAATGGGAATGTTCCTCCCAATGCAGAAACCATTATCAGTCCAGATAACTGTCAGCACGTGCTGGATTATCTAAACCTGAATAGCCCATATACACAAGATTACAAGCAAAAATGGCCCATTAGGGCTATCCAAGACACCATTTTACCTAAGACTAAGTATGCACATATTCGTGATTGCCATTTTCTTCTGCAAAATGGCGACCGCGGTGCTTGCAGACGGCTTTCCAGGTGACTGCGGGCTGCTTGGTGAGTGTGGGGAGAGGAGGTCAAGCACAGGCCTGGGTGTGTGCAAGTAGGGGCAGGGGCTTGGCAGGTGCCCAGAGAACCCAGACAGGGCAGTGCCCATCCATTCCTATTCCAAACATCAAAGATTTTAACAGCCTGTTCAGTATTTTTGCCTTGGATATGGTATCAGTTGTTTTGTTGAAGAAATCAGGCAAAAATCAGGTTAGACAAATTCCTGGAGGAGAAGGCTATTAATGGCTCCTAGTCCTGATGGCTCTATGCTACCTCTAGTATCAGAGGCAGTATGCCTATATGCACCTGTTGCTGGGGAACATGGGTGGGAAGGTGCTGTCCCACTCATGTCCTGCTTCTGGTTTTCCTGTGGGCAGCTGGTTGGCCACTGTGGGAGCAGAACGCTGGACTAGATGGACCCTTGGTCTGTTCCAGCGGGGCTCTTCTTATGTTCATTTGTGCTAAGGTGTAATTTTTTTAAAATTATTGGTCCAATTTCCAGATCCAGCAGCCCTTGCCTCCTGACAAATAAGAACTCACCAGTCCCCACTAACTGCCTCCTTCTGCAATCCAAGCCCTGCTCTGTAATCCAGTAAGTTCTTCCCTTCTAGGGCTGGCCCAAGACAGTTTGCTGCCTGTGGTGAAAGACAAGGCAATGCCCTTCTCTTCCATGTACAGAAGCCCAGGGCTGGCCAGATGGCATCCACACTGTTCTCTGATATCTCACTACTGCCGTCCCCCCATCATCTGCTGCTGGAGGCAGCTGCCTCACTCTGCCTAATGGTAGGGCCGGCCCTGCTTCTCTCTAATCAGGCTCTGCCCCCTGACCAGTCAAAACTCAACCCTGGCTCTACCCTATTGCCAGGCATGTTTACAATCACAATTTAGATGCCCTAAGAAGCAATGGAATGGGCACTCCATGCTCTTTCCCCCTGGCCTAGCATGAAACATTGCTGGGAAACTTTATATTGGATTTGTTTATAGGGAAGAGCTGTAGTTTAGTGGTAGAAATCTGATTTCCATGCAGAAGGTCCCGGGTTCAATCCCCAGCATCTCCAGGTATGTCTGGGAAAGACCCTTGTCTGACAACCTGGAGAGCCACTCACTCCGGTCGGTAAGTATAGATAATATTTATTTATTTCATCATTTATTTTTGAAAAACCTTTGTATACTGCCCTTCATCCAGTAGATTCCAGGGTGGTGAATAGCAAATAAAAATAATTATGTATATCACAAAACACCAAAATATGCCATAAACCCAAAGCAATAATATTTCATTCATTTATTTGGTGCAATTGTACTCTGCCTACTAACTACAGTTCCCGAGGTGGCGTGGAATTAGGGCTGTGCACCACCTCGTTATGAAGTCCGAATAACGAGGCGAAACGAGCTGCTTTGGAGCAAAAGCCTCATGATACGAAGCGGTTCAGAGCAGTACCGAGGTGCCCTGGGGTGAAGCATGCGCCCCACGAAGTTCATCCTCCGCCTCTTATATTCGGAGCTCTACTGAATGCCTCAGCAGTCCAGACAGGCTGTCCCCAAAATGTATCAACTTCTCAATGCTCACATGGAGGGACATGAGGAGGAGGAGGAGGAGGGAGGGAGGGAGAAGGCAAGCGGACACAGGAAGGTGGGGAGAGGCGGGAAGACGAGCACAGAGGGAGGAGGCTTTGGAGAATAGGAACCCTCAGCCAGAGCCCACGCTGGCAGTCTCCAATCAGAGAGCGCCTTGGAGGAAGGGGGTATATATACTTAGGCAAAAGGCTGTGTTCAGTCATTGCACTAGCTGTGTCTTTGGGAGAGAGGGCTGGCTGGTGTGGGTAGATGACCGTGTGCGCCTGTGCGCGCGCATGCATTCCTAGGAGGTGTTCCTTCAATTTATTCAATTTTGATTGCCATTAGGCTTTCCTCAGAATTTAAATTAAAAGGAAACAGCTTGGTTATACTGGGAGCGGTCCCTTTCCTCTCTCCTTGATCATCCATCCCCATTGGGATGGTGTCTTTTGCAGCACCTCTTCCAGCTGCTTTCTCCTATATCTTTGTACTACCAACTTGTTTGTTATTTGTATTTGATTAGATTCATCTCTCCTTTCCATATTTTTTCAAACTAACATAGCTTTTCCTTGTAAATTGCTGCCACGCTCCCCCTCCCCCACCATTCCAGTGTTTATCTCAGTTTTGCACTCTGGAAAAGGCTGCATTTGTTGTGTAACATCAACCCTTACTTCTGCTTTCTCCATTCTATTTTCTTGTCATTTTTGTCAGGTGGCAGGTGGCCTCCTCTCTAGGAGCATGGAGAGGTCCCCAAATTTAATGCCTGTATCATAAAAACTAAAAAAAGGTATGACTGTTTGTGTTTTCCCGTGCAAGTCAATGGGAAAGCGCCCAAAATGTGCAATCCGGATATCCGAATCTCGCTTTGGATTCGGATTTGAGTCAGATTGGAAGGGGTCCGAATTGGTCCGAGGTGGATAGGGGTTGCGTTGGATGATCCAAAGCGGGATCTGAAAAGGATCGGGGGGGGGGGGTCCATGCACAGCCCTACTTGGAATACATTTTAAATATAAAAAATAGAGAAAAGTTATTAGGGAGGGGCAGAAGTGTATACAACTCCCCACCCCTCAGACCTCAGATGTTCTAGCTGTTGCTCTCCTTCTGCTATAGCCCAGAGATTCAAATCTCAGAGGAAATGGCTTCTGCAGCAAGCAGATGTTCATCCCTCACAGGACTGTTGCTGCTGTCTCTTGCAATGTGGGCGTCCAGTAGCAGATGGAAGAGGCACTGGGGAGGGGGGCAAAGGTGTTTACAAGGCTCCCCCAGTCCACAGATGCTCCAGCTGCCACTGTTTATTAACTGTTTATTAACAATAAAATGAGGCAGCAACGAAAACCATACAGCAGGCTAAGGCATTTCTCAAATTAAATTACCTAGGAAAATGAAAATGTCTTAAGCTGGTGCCAAAACTTTTTGTAATGTAGGTGCCAGCTGCATCTCTTTAAGCTGGATATTACTGAGCTAGATAGACCAATGGTTAGGTCTGACCTGGTATAAGAAAGCTTCCTTTGTTCTTATCAGATATGCTTCGTTGTAGCTGGGGATATCAGAGAAATCTGCAATGGATTCAAATGACTACAGGTTTCTATGAATCCAACCTGTTGATTCTGTAGCGGACCAGCTTTTTTGTGGGTTGCACAGATTCCACAGACTTGCGGATGATTGTTGTGTATTTTTACTTTGGGGGGTGATTTGCACACGTGTGTATTAGCACAAATGCACAGTTGCAAACAGGAACCTAATTCTCATACACTGGTAACAAAAATATCCAAATCTATCAACGAGCAGATGATTGCATGAAAGATGCCTGACAATCTGCAAAACACAGATTTAATGAAGGATGTATGAGAAATTCATTTCAGTTCATTTTTGATCAGGCTTTACCCAGTCCGCACCTTTCGGACCAAACACTGACTCGGACGCAACCTGCAGTTGAAGTCCGTACATTTCCGAGCTTGCAATGTGATTCACGCCCCCACGCCCCCCATTGTGTTCGACAGCATGCCTGCATAGTGGGCTCTCCCACACAGGAGGCATTCAAGATGAGGCTGGACAGCCATCTGTCAGGGATGCCCTGACTTGGATTCCTGCATTGAGCAAGGGGTTGGACTCGATGATCTTATAGGCCCCTTCCACCCCTACTCTTATATGATTCTATGATTTGGAAAATGCAGTTGAAAAAACACTTACTTTTGAAAAATGCACACAAATATGCTTTAATCAATAGGAGAACAATATGTACATTTCAAAGATGCACGCAATTGATGCATACATTTGGAGTAATATGTACAAAAATATGCATGGATTTTCATCCAAAAAGAAAAAACCAAAGCTCACAATCTGATACGGTCTTGAGTTGGAACAAGCTTCAAGATGGAATTCACAGAATTTTGGCAAGCTCAAGTTTTGCTGATTCACATGTACCCTAGATTTAACAAAATCTGTACATTCCTAGATGTACCTCAGTGGTAGATCTCATGCTTGGCATCTAGAAGGTCCCACCTTGGCATCTCCAGGTAGGTCTGAGACCCTGGAGAGCCATTCTCCATTGGTGCAGACTGGGGGGGGGAGAGGGGTGTGTGTGTCTCCCTGCAGACCACAGGTGCCCTAGCTGTGTTACCAATTCCCCATCTCGCACCCTTTCCGCTGTACCTTTTGGTTTGTGTGTATGTGTGGCTAAAACAGACATTTCGTTGCTCAACTTTACCAAACTCTGTGGTTTCCCTCTCATTGTTGAGAGGGAAACCACAGAGTATGGAGGGCTAGAACATTTGTTTTTCACTGCTCTTGAAGGAGAAACCATGGAATACAGCTGACAAGAGCAGCGAAAGACACTTTAGCCCTCCATCCTCTGTGGTTTTCCTCTCAATAATTTTATATTTGATAGAGAAACCACAGAGGATGGCAGGCCAGAACAGCCACCTCTCTTCTCCAGGAGATTTAAGAGCCTGATGAAGATCCCCTCACCATTTGTGTGTGTGTGAGAGAGAGACAGAGAGAGAGAGAGGAGGGAGGAAAGCTGTGTGTGTGTGTGTGTGTGTGTGCGTGTGCATTGCGTGCGCATGCACATCTGTATGGAAGAAAGGGGAGATTGTGGCCCCTATCTCCGGTTATGCCAACTGCCAACATGCAGCCCATTACCTGCTGCCCCTTGCTACATGCAGCTTTCAGGGGCCAAAAGGCTGCCCACCCCTGGTGTGGACAATACTGGCTAGATGGACCCAGGGTCTGACTTGATGTATGGCAGGTCCCTCTGTTCCTTCCTGCACTAATCTCTGAACAGTCATCAAGAGCCAGCCCCCATGGAGCGTATTTACATCACAACAGCACGACATTCATTAAAACAGCATGAATCATAGTTACCGTGCATGTTAAACCTGAAATGTTCATTAAGTCCATTTCAACGAAGACTGGCATTTTAATAAGGGAAAAGAGGAAATTATGGGGGGGGGGGGGACACCGAAGGATTATTTTGGACAGTGGGTGGTGCTGTGTGCCACAAAATACTTTAAACTCTGAGTGGTTGGAACCAAAATATTTATTATCAGAATGTCAGAAATTGTTAGGAAAAGCACAAGGGTATGCCGACCAAGCATGTTATGCAGTGTTTAGCATGTTGTTTTTGGCAGGTTGGAATTTGAGGGTGGTGCAGCATGGGTGTGAAGCATAGCTATGAAGGCTGCTCTGTCTGAACTCCTTGGAGGACGGGCAGAATGCAAATCGAGTAACTAAACATTGTTCTTTGGTTTGTTTGTGTTCTACACTTGCATGCCTGGAAAAGAATAGTTTTGAAGTCATTAAGGGAGCAATTCTACTGGGGTAGGCAGCCGCCCATCCAGTGCAAGGCAGGAGAAGCATGGAGGGGATTGTCCCCTCCATGCTTCAGCTGCCCTGCATTTGCGGCTAGATAGATTTAATAAGTAAGTAAGTAAGTAAGTAAAATAGATAGCCAGTTTCAGCTGTCTAGCCGCAGGAAGTCTGAGCGGGGGAAGCAGCACCCGGACGACACGTTGGATGTGTCGTATTGGCATTTCCGAGTTCCCCGCCCCGGCACACCCCCTGGAACACCCCTTTTTCGCTGCTCCGTGCTCCTCTTCGGAATGCGGATCATGGGGCCGTTCCACGCTGCCTACGAGGCAGCGCGAGAGGGGATAAAGGTCATTCTCAGGAAACCAACCTCGGAGCGCGGGCTCCAAGGTCGGTTCCCGGGAACTGACCTGTCCTATGGCCGTCTAGTTGCTGACTAGAGGCCATAGGATTGCACCCTATGATCCTTAACAGCACAATGAAAATATGGTACATTGCACTTGTAGAGTTGGATCCAGTGTCTGCCTTTCATTGATGATGCCTCAGCCTGATTTGGGGGGATCCCCCCCAACACTACAGATCACCCATGTAGCAGGCTCGCCTGATACTCTTTCACATTTCCAGTAGGCTGGAGGAGCTGCTGTGGGGAGGAGAGGGTGGGGAAGTCTGCTTCCGCCAGCTCAGTTGTACACACTTAAATCTGGATCCAATCCATCATATTTTCAGATTTTTTCAGATGGGACTTGGTGGTGGGCTTATTTAGAGAATTTGTGCACCACAAGCCTGTTGCGTATTATTATTTATTAAATTGAGGCATTGGTTCCCACTGCAAAAAGCAGTCTCGAACTGCCTTCCATACACAAATACAGAAATCCATAATTCATATAAGAGAAAAAAAAGCCTAAACCATAATTGGCACAATAATAACAATATTAAAAAGAAACACTGTAAAACCTTAACCTAAAAACAGTACAATATGAAAAGTGTTCCTCCACAATGCACAACATCTCTCTGCCCCCTCCCAGCTTAGACTGAAGAAGCACAAAAGCTGCACACCACAATTAGGCCATAACCTATTTCCAAGTGCCTGGGAAAATAAATATATCTTTGTCTGGCACCAAAAAGGTGAGTGTTGGGTAGGGATGGCGGAGAATTTCTCCCCGAAACTTCGGGGGGCCGAGCGCCAACGTGTTCGGCCCCCCGAACAAGTTTCGGGGAGAAATCCTCCGCACCCCCCCCCCGGGACGGGACTTACCTTTTGCGAATGTCCCTCCTGGTGGCTAGTCCGGCCGGCGGTTCGGCGGGTTTTCGAGCGAGGCGGGAGCGGCAGCCGGTCTTTCGACCGGCTGCCGCCGCCGCCATTGTAATGAAAGAAAAAAAAAAAACTTCCCCTGATAGGCTACGTGACGATTCACGTAGCCTATCACGGCTGACTTTGCAGATCTAGCCTTGATAGGCTACTTGAATCATCACGTAGCCTATCAGGGGAAGTTTTTTTTTTTTTACTTTCGCGTTCGTGGCCGGGCGAGGCGAGGCGCCTCCTCCCCGGCCTGAATTTCGGCCGGGCGAGGCGGGAAGCCTCCCCCCCCGGCTTGAACTTCGCGGGGGGAGCAGCGAAGCGCTCCCCCCCACCGCGAACGGCCTTCGACGACAGGTAAGTGACTTTCGTCCACCCCTAGTGTTGGGGCCAGCCAGGTGAGCTTCCTTAGGGAGAGCATTCCAGAAATGTGGGGCTATCACAGAAAAGGTCTGTTCCTGAACTGCCCCCCCCAAGTTTCTCTCTGAGGGGACACACGGAGAGGGGCCCCTGAAGCCAACCTCAGGGACCAGGTAAGCTCATGCAGGGAGAGGCAGTTCTTGAGGCACTGGGGTCCCAAGCCATGTTAGGGCGCGATCCTAATTAAATAGGCGGCCGCCTCCAACCTCGGAGGCGGCCACCTATCCAAAGCAAGGCAGGAGAGGCACGGGGGGGATCGTTCCCTCCGCGCCTCTCCTGCCTTGCTATTTTTCACTAGACAGCCATTTCCGCCTGTCTAGCAGTGGGGGGAGGGGACGACCGGGAGAGGAAGCTGCCATACGACACATTGGATGTGTCATACGCACTGCTCCACTCTCCCCCAGAATGCCCCCAGCCCTGCCCCTTTTCAGTCACTCCGCGCTCCTCGTCCGAGCGCGGAGGATGGGGCTTTTCCATACTGCCTTAGAGGCAGTGTGGACAAGGGGGGAAGTCGGTTTTCTGGGAATTGACCTCTGAGCATGGGCTCCGAGGTCGGTTCCCAGAAATGAGAATATCCTATGGCCCTCTAGACAGCGTCTAGTGGCCAAAGGATTGCTCCCTTAGATAGATAAATATTGTAGAATATAGATAAATTTTATTGATCAGCAACTTACTTGTACATGTACTTCCACACAACGTACACAATCATACAGAAACTCAGAAAAAAATCTATTATGGTCCCAGAGCATCAGCCTGGTGGAACCGTTTATTTTATAAAAGTTTGCAGCAAGCACTAGCAGCTGCAGAAAACCTGGCCACTGTCACTGAAGAATAATTGTTAGCTCAATATGTTCATGTAATAAAACTTTTGTTATCGTCTTACTTCTTCATGAATACGGAATATTACATAACCCCGTCCTGTTTCTGTCATCCCAATATCCCGTTTTTGTCTCAAGGAAATACGGTCAGCCTAGTCAGTTCCCCAGCCTGAGACTCTCGCGACGGTTCACACTCACAAATGTGAGCACTCTGAAATGGTGCCCGGAGTGATGTTGTTCCTTCCCCCAAGACCCTCCCCAGCCCTTGGGTACTGAGTCCAAAAGCAACCATTGCGAAGATATGAAGCTGCAAAAATGTGTGAAAGTGTGATTAAATAAATGAAAACGCCTTTCTGTGCCTCTGTAACTGCACAGCTGTGAAGGGATGGGAGAGTAAAGGGGCATCACAGAGTGATGCAGGCACTATGCATGCCTACAACATGCCCACTGTAAGATGCAAAGTCAGTTCGGGGAAGGAACAGATGGCCTGCAACCACGGGGGAACTCACAGCAAACCCCTCAAATCGCAGTAAAACAACTCCTTAGAACGCCGCTTTTTCCGGGCGAAAACCACGGATGGCTGCAAAGTTGCAACTATATCATCTATCATGATGGACCTCAACTCGCACCCACCCTGGAGTAAAAGCCTGGTGTAGATGGAGCCCTGTACTCTAACACCGAATTTTACCCAGCCATTGCAAAACACACTGGGCTTCCCTTTTTGTATTATTCTCCTTTTTTTTTTTTGGTGCCTGCTTTGGATGTCTCTTTTTCATTATAGCATTGAGATTCCCTTTGCCAGTTTTTCCCCTAAAGAAACAAGGATATTGTATTGCTTGGGAACAGCTTGACCTCTGTGTGTGTGTATGAGAGAGGGTGTGTGTGTGTGTGTTTTAAAAACTGCTTAAGTGTCCCCAAGCTAAAGAAGAAATATCACACAGTACACAACCATAAATATCAGTGCCTTGGAGTGGCAAGCACCAAAATAGTTCATTCTTATCATCTCCTCTAAGTTCCCCAGAGAGGCATCCAGCTGATCCAGGTTAGAAGCTGAGTGGAGTGAAAGCCTCCATATGCTTTTGCTGAGCCCATGAGCCATCGTATACTTGCTCAGTTTATTATTTAAAAGGACGTGGAATCCGTTAGGCGCTCAGGGAAGTAGGTATGTGAATCATCATGAAAGGCAACCTGTTCGTGGTATGTGTTTTTCCCTCCCACAACAAGGCAATGATAAAAATGCTGCCCTTTGCTTTATTTAACCTGAGCCAAGGAGACAGGTGTCCCTCAAGGCTCCGTAAATCAGAGCAATGTGTTGGGGATATAAAAGAAAATCAACAGGGCTCAATACCTGTGCAGGAGACCTCCCCATCCTTCAAAGTGCTGTTTTGGCATTTGGATGCTCCGCTAGAAGAGTAGGAAGGCAAGAAATCTGAGGAGGAAGAGGAAGAGGAAGAGGAGGAGGATGTGACGTTTCCCAGCAGAATTGTTATTTCCCCAAGATTAGAGATCAGTAACCCATGGGCTCCATGTGAGATCTGCATCCTCAAATAATGTCAACTCCGATGCGAGAGAAGTAGGACGCCCCCTTCTGAATCACAAAAAGGAGGACAAAAGAAGATACTGATTGGCATATGCTAATTTATATGTAGAGCTGCAAATTTAGAAATTATTATTATAATTTAAATAGAAACGCAGTACATCTCACTAGCATGTGGGAGACTGTGACCCGGAGACCTGTGTGCCTTGTTCAGTCTGCAGCCCAGGTGCTGCTGATGGGCAGCTTCAAGGCCCAGCTCTTCCTTCGGATGGTTCTTTATCTTTAAAATGGACTTGAACTGGACAACCCTTCAGATGCAGGATGACTTCAACACAGAGGTCAGTCCTCAGGCAGCCTTTCAAACAGAGGACTGCTTTCTGTTTAAAGGACACATGGTCACCCTAAAGAGAAGTAGGTGGAGATGTATGATGACTTAAATGGACTGCTACCGTCACCATAACCATCTGAGTCCCTTTAGTCCCCAGAATGAATGGCTGGCTGGTGGTTTAGCATGGCAGGGCTTATATTGTCAGACTAGTGCTAATCTATACTAGTATTTCTCCCTCTCTCATACTACTAGACCCCAACGGGGTCATCCCATGAAGCTGATTGGTGGGAGATCCAGGACAGACAAAAGAAAGTTCTTCACACAGCACATAGTTAAACTATGGAATTTGCTACCACAACGTATAGTGATGGCCACTAGTTTGGATGGCTTTTAAAGCTGGTTGGACAAATTCCTGGAAGAGAGGGCGATCAGTGGCTACTTGTCTTCATGCCTATGTGCTGCCTCCAGTATGCCTGTGTACACCAGTTGCTGGGGAACATGGGCAGGAGGGTGCTGATGCATTCATGTCCTGCTTGTGGGTTCCTGGTCAACAGCTGGTTGGCCAGTGTGTGAACAGAATGCTGGACTAGATGGACCCTTGGTCTGATCTAGCAGGGCTCTTCGTATGTTCTTATGTTCTTATTTTGAATGAGGGAGACAATGGTCTGTCCACACAGATTAGTGCTTATGAATGGCTTGAAAAGAGGATAAGACAAATTAATGGAGGATAAAGATATCAATGGTTACTATTCATGATGGCTATATTTATTTGGTCATCCCCTACCCCCTGCATACTAACAAGACCAAAATACTTTGGCCTTTCCTCATTGGGAAATACTTTGATATTTAGTTCTCCTTTTATGAAACTTTTCCAGTTCCATCGTATCCTTTCATCTTTCTTTCTTTGAGCTGTGGGGACCAGAAGAACTGTACATAGTATTCGAAATATGGACACACCAAAGATTTACACAAGGTCATGACGAGACTTGCTGTTTCGTTTTCAGCTCCTTGCCTCATAATTCCTCCAACGTTGAGTTTGCTGATGTATTAAGTAGTATCTTTACATTTTAAGGCAGAGGGGAATACATGCCAGTCTGCCTTAAATCAGGACACTGACATTTTTCTACACACTCTTCTGACTTGAAGCAACCCTTCAAGACTGACTTGAAGTCAGTCTGACATCAATCCCTGGGAAAATTCTGGAGCAGATCATAAAGCAATCCATCTGGAAGCACCTTGACAACAATGCCGTGATTACTCGAAGCCAACATGGATTTGTCAAAAACAAGTCCTGCCAGACAAATCTGATCTCATTTTTTGATCAAGTCACCTCCCTTGTAGACCGTGGGAATGCTGTAGACATCATATACCTCGACTTCAGCAAAGCTTTCGACAAAGTGCCCCATGATATCCTGATGAGCAAACTTGCTCGAAGTGGGCTAGATGAAACAACGATCATGTGGATCCACAGTTGGCTACAGAATCGGACTCAAAGAGTGCTTATCAATGGGACCTTCTCAAGCTGGGGAGAGGTAACGAGCGGGGTACCGCAGGGCTCAGTCCTGGGCCCAGTGCTCTTCAACATTTTTATTAATGACTTGGAGGAGGAGGTGCAGGGAATGCTGATCAAATTTGCAGATGACACAAAATTGGGAGGGATAGCTAATACTTTGGAAGACAGAAACAAAATTCAAAGTGATCTGGATAGACTGGAGTGCTGGGCAGAAAACAACAGAATGGCATTTAATAGGGACAAATGCCAAGTTCTGCACCTAGGAAAAAGAAACCAAATGCACAGTTACAAGATGGGGGATACGTGGCTCAACCACACTACGAGCGAGAAGGATCTTGGAATTGTCGTCGATCACAAGCTGAATATGAGCCAACAATGTGATGTGGCTGCAAAAAAGGCAAATGCTATTTTGGGCTGCATTAATAGAAGCATCGCTTCCAAATCCCGGGAAGTACTAGTTCCCCTCTACTCAGCACTGGTTAGGCCTCATCTGGAGTACTGTGTCCAGTTCTGGGCACCACACTTTAAGAAGGATGCAGACAAGCTGGAGAGGGTTCAAAGGAGGGCAACAAAGATGATCAGGGGACTGGAAACAAAGCCCTATGAAGAGAGACTGAAAGAACTGGGCATGTTTAGCCTTGAGAAGAGAAGACTGAGGGGAGATATGATAGCACTCTTCAAGTACTTGAAAGGTTGTCACAGAGAAGAAGGCCAGGATCTCTTCTTGATCATCCCAGAGTGCAGGACACGGAATAATGGGCTCAAGTTACAGGAAGCCAGATTCCGGCTGAACATCAGGAAAAACTTCCTGAGTGTCAGAGCAATACGGCAATGGAACCAATTACCTGGGGAGGTGGTGGGCTCTCCCACACTGGAGGCCTTTAAGACGAGGCTGGACAGCCATTTGTCAGGGATGCTCTGACTTGGATTCCTGCATTGAGCAGGGGGTTGGACTCGATGGCCTTGTAGGCCCCTTCCAACCCTACTATTCTATGATTCTATGATTCTATGAACCCTATATGGAAGCACTATATTGATTTGATAATTTCAAATCAAGGGCCCTTGTTGTTGCATGCTTTGGCAGACTTCCCAGACAGAACAGCCATGCTGATGGCATTTTTTTTCTTCCTTTACAAATGAGCTGATTCAAAAATTAACGAAGAGAACACGAGTTTCTATTTCAGTAGTTAACATTAGCCACTCCCAGGGCAAAGCCAAAGGCCCAGAGTGGCACATGATGGTGACATTCGGCCAAAATGTTCTCCATAAGCAATTGATGGTAGTTGCTCAAGAGCATATCTAGGCTAGAAATCAGAATCCAAATGGAGGATGGGCCTCTGGCAGCTCTCCCAAAGAGAGGACTGTCCTCTGTCATGTAGGTCACCCGTCCACCCTACTTGGAAGTATGCAGGCAATGAAACCAAAGGCAAGCTCTTTGTATGAGGATTTTCAGCGATCAGGGAATATGCACAGATCTGTCTTCCTTTCCAATTATTAACAGAATGAATTATGCAAAACAAGCAAATAACATGTGCATACTTCCTGCAGACTGCAGAATCTTTTCTATTCCCATATTTCATTTTTATTTAGTTACTTATTTATTTCCATCTTGCCTCTTAGAGCAAGCCTCCAGAAAGCAGCTTACAATAATAATGTTTGTAATTCGGCAAACCTATAAGGAAAACAAGAAACTGGGGTCAACTTGATGCCGAATTTCAAACGATTTATATTTAAGGTGTAACTCAATCAGCCCCTACTAAGACTGGAGAGTAAAAGAGTTGAAAGGAGTCATTAGCCAGGGCCAGGTTACCTGAAGGATTGCCTCCTCCCATATGTGCCTGCCTGGACCTTAAGATCATTGTCAGCAGCCCTTCTCCATGAGCCCCTGCCAAAGGAAGTGAGGCGGGTGGCTACTAGGAGGAGGGCCTTTTCTGCTGTGGCACCCCGGCTCTGGAATGAGCTCCCTAGTGGGGTTCGCCTGGCACCTACATTGTATTCCTTTCGGCGCCAGGTGAAGACCTTTTTATTTTCCCAGGCATTTTAGCATTTTCGCTTTCTAAACCTTTAGCTTTGCTGTTTTAAATCTGTATTTTAAACTCCTGCATTGCTGCTAGGTTTTATTGTGGTTGTATCATTATACTGTGGTTTTAATGTTCTATATATTTTTAATTGTTTTATTGTGTGCCGTTTGGTTTTAATTTTTGTGAACCGCCCAGAGAGCTTCGGCTATTGGGCGGTGTAGAAATGGAAAAAAAAAAACAAAAGCTCATGTGCACCCTCTTTTATCCTCTTTTTGGTGATGCATTTCCTCTTTTTTGACAATCAGTAAATGGCCACCCTAGGTTATTGGCACGATGGGACCTAGAGGCTTGTGGGAAGCTGTGGCATAAATGGCATGGAATGAGGCCTCTTTTCTTGCCTCCAGTCTAACTGGTAGATCTGGTTCATTGACATGAAACCTGGAGCAGGGTGAAGATGTGAGATCATTCATTAAGTTAAAGTATTTATAACCTGCAGCGAGGGAGAGGGCCTTCTTGGTCATGACCCCCCAATTATGGAACACTCCCCCCACTGAGGTCTGCCTAGCATCAACATTGTCATCTTTCTGGCACCAGGTTAAGACTGTCCTCTTCTCCCAGGCATTTGACAGCATAAAAAAATGAGAAACATTGCTGGTAATCTTCCCCAACCTGGTGCCTTCCAGACTATAACTCGTATCACCTCCAGTCAATTAACTCCAGTCCTGTTTCCCGCCTCCCAGCTGAGCAGAGCAGAGCAGAGCAAGCTGCTCCAGCTGGTCCAGGGACTACAGAAGCAGGCAAGCTCCCAGAGAGCGAGCGAACAGAGCGAGCGAACAGGGGGAGCAAACAGGAGTTGGCCAGGGGAGTTGCAGTGGTTGAAGAGACAAAGGAGACAAAGGAGACAGAGGCTAAGAGGTAAGTGGGCTGCAGGAAGCCCAGGGCGCTGCCCTTTATCCTTCTGACTGGCTGTGAGCTCACCAGGAGCTTCTGAGAGCTCCAACTGAATTGGAGGGGTGTGGCCTGAGTACTCCCAGCAGCTGACTGGGCGGGAAGCTTCAGTCTGTTTCCCGCCTCCCAGCTGAGCAGAGCAGAGCAGAGCAAGCTGCTCCAGCTGGTCCAGGGACTACAGAAGCAGGCAAGCTCCCAGAGAGCGAGCGAACAGGGGGAGCGAACAGGGGGAGCAAACAGGAGTTGGCCAGGGGAGTTCGGCAGGGGAGGTCAAGGGGGAGGCCCCTAACATTTTTTTTTATTTTTTTTTTACTAACTTTTTTTCATTTATTTGTCTTGTAACACACACTTCCACACCAGTGGGACTCTGCTTTTAACCTCTACTGAGTAGAGGAGCAGGCACAGGCTAGTCTAGAACAATCACAAAGCTAGACACAAAAAGGGAAAAGAGGCAATGGAAGGACAAGACTCTCCAGTGGTGGTGACCTGCAAGGTGTGTGCAATGTTTGTTTTCTTGCCTGAGAACAACATGGCCTACACCTGCAACAAGTGCAAGTTGATCACGCTGCTGGAAGAGAAAGTAAGTGGACTGGAGCGGCGACTGTCAACCCTCCGGGGAATAAGAGAACACGAAGAGTTCTTGGACAGAATGGGAGAACTACAGCAGCAAAGGGCAGACCAGAAGCTTGAAGAGCAACAGCAAGATGAGGCAGTGGGAAATGCTGAGGTGAAAAAAAATGGAGTAGAGGATACTCCTTGGAAAACGGTGACAGTTAGGAGAAGAAGAACTAGACGCCACTCTGCACCAGTGGAAGCGGTGGAGCTGTGGAACCGATTCCAGGTACTTGCAGATGAGACTGGAGGACAGCCTGCAGAGGAAGAATCACAGGGGAACCTGCATGAGAGTGAGCAAGAGGCTAAAGGTCAGTCAAACAGAGGCGATGAAACCCAGGCCTACAAGAAGAAGAAGAGAAGAGTGGTAGTAGTGGGAGACTCCTTGCTGCGTGGGATCGAGACCCAAGTATGTCGCGAAGACCCGTGGACTCGCCAGGTATGTTGTCTCCCGGGAGGACAGATTAGAGACGTGACTGAAAGGTTGCCTGCACTCATAAAGCCCACTGACAGGTATCCCTTTCTTCTCATCCATGTGGGAACAAATGATACCGCCAAGCGGAGCTACGAAGAGATCACGTCAGACTTTGAAGCTTTGGGAAGGAAACTCAAGAACTTTGGGGCCCAGATAGTTTTCTCATCCATCCTTCCAGTAGTTAGAAGAGGGATAGAAAGGGAACGAAAAATACTCCGGGTGAATGACTGGCTACGAAGGTGGTGCCGACGAGAGAGATTTGGATTCTGGGACCACGGGCTATACTTCCTGGAAGATGGGCTGTTGGCTAGGGATGGGTTGCACCTCACAAAGGCTGGGAAGAATGTGTTTGGCCACAGCATGAAGAACTTCATCAGGAGGGCTTTAAACTGAATCCTACGGGGAAGGGAGATGTAATGTTGGGGGTAACAATGGACGTAGGCGCATGCACTGCAATGGAGAGAACAGCTCTGATAGCGTCCAATAATAGTCTTCAGACACAGGTAGGAAGAAAGCCAGACTATGAAGCACATGGTCTTCGATGTCTATATACTAATGCCCAGAGTATGGGAAACAAACAGAGCGAACTTGAACTCTTAATACAGGAGGGAAATTATGACTTGATAGGTATAACTGAGACTTGGTGGGATGACTCTCATGACTGGAATACAGCAATTGAAGGATATAACTTGTTCAAAAAGAACAGGAGGAACAGAAAGGGAGGCGGGGTTGCACTGTATGTGAAAAATACATATCTCTGCACAGAAGTACAGGAGGAGGAGCTTGGTAGCCCCATCGAGAGCATCTGGGTTGAAATAAATGGAGCAAAGAATAAAAGGAACCTGGTGGTCGGAGTCTACTACCGGCCACCCAATCAAGGAGAAGACAAGGATGAAACTTTTGAAAAGCAAATAGCCAATGTTTTAAGGAAGCATGATGTAGTAGTAATGGGGGACTTCAATTTCCCCAATATTTGTTGGGAGACAAATTCTGCAAAACATGGCCCCTCCAGGAAATTCCTGACTTGTGTGGCGGATAACTTCCTCCTACAGAAAGTAGAGGAAGGAACTAGAGGATCGGCTATCCTTGACTTGATCCTAACCAACAGAGATGACTTAGTGGATAAAGTAGCAGTTACAGGAACTCTGGGGGAAAGCGACCATGTTGTACTTGAGTTCTTGGTTCTAAGGGAAGCAAAAGCCGAGTGTACTCAAACGCGTACCCTGGATTTTAGGAAAGCTGATTTTAATAAACTCAGAACAATGATCAGTAAGGTCCCATGGCAAGCAATGCTAGCGAGAAAAGGAGTCCAAGATGGGTGGGAACTTTTAAAAAAGGAAATTCTCAAGGCACAATCACAAACAATTCCAACAAGAAGAAAAGGTGGAAGACAACAGAAGAAGCCAATGTGGCTTCACAAAAAGCTTAGGGATGACCTGAAAACAAAAAAGGACACATATAGGAAGTGGAAAGAAGGCCAAGTAACAAAGGAAGAGTACAGGCAGGTAGCACAGAATTGCAGGGATGGCGTCAGGAAGGCTAAAGCGGACAACGAGGTGAGGTTAGCGAGGGATGCTAAAAACAACAAAAAGGCTTTCTTCAGCTACGTGCATAGTAAAAGGCAGAGGAAAGAAATGGTTGTTCAGCTATTAAATAAGGATGGCAAAATGATAACAGAGGACAAAGAAAAGGCAGAGGTGCTCAATTCCTACTTTGGCTCAGTCTTCTCCCAAAAGAGGGTCTATGACCCCCCTGGCAAAGGCGAAGTACAGGCTGAAGGGGCAGGATTGCAGCTTGAGATCGACAGGCATATGGTCAAGGAACACCTCATTACTTTGAATGAGTTCAAATCTCCAGGGCCAGATGAACTGCATCCTAGAGTCATAAATGAACTGGCAGAAGAACTCTCAGAACCGCTGTCTATTCTCTTTGAGAAATCATGGAGGACCGGGGAAGTGCCAGATGACTGGAGGAGGGCTAACGTTGTCCCTATCTTCAAAAAGGGTAAAAAGGAGGAACCTGGGAACTACAGACCAGTCAGTCTGACATCAATCCCTGGGAAAATTCTGGAGCAGATCATAAAGCAATCCATCTGGAAGCACCTTGACAACAATGCCGTGATTACTCGAAGCCAACATGGATTTGTCAAAAACAAGTCCTGCCAGACAAATCTGATCTCATTTTTTGATCAAGTCACCTCCCTTGTAGACCGTGGGAATGCTGTAGACATCATATACCTCGACTTCAGCAAAGCTTTCGACAAAGTGCCCCATGATATCCTGATGAGCAAACTAGCTCGAAGTGGGCTAGATGAAACAACGATCCGGTGGATCCACAGTTGGCTACAGAATCGGACTCAAAGAGTGCTTATCAATGGGACCTTCTCAAGCTGGGGAGAGGTAACGAGTGGGGTACCGCAGGGCTCAGTCCTGGGCCCAGTGCTCTTCAATATTTTTATTAATGACTTGGAGGAGGAGGTGCAGGGAATGCTGATCAAATTTGCAGATGACACAAAATTGGGCGGGATAGCTAATACTTTGGAAGACAGAAACAAAATTCAAAGTGATCTGGATAGACTGGAGTGCTGGGCAGAAAACAACAGAATGGCATTTAATAGGGACAAATGCCAAGTTCTGCACCTAGGAAAAAGAAACCAAATGCACAGTTACAAGATGGGGAATACGTGGCTCAACCACACTACGAGCGAGAAGGATCTTGGAATTGTCGTCGATCACAAGCTGAATATGAGCCAACAATGTGATGTGGCTGCAAAAAAGGCAAATGCTATTTTGGGCTGCATTCATAGAAGCATCGCTTCCAAATCCCGGGAAGTACTAGTTCCCCTCTACTCAGCACTGGTTAGGCCTCATCTGGAGTACTGTGTCCAGTTCTGGGCACCACACTTTAAGAAGGATGCAGACAAACTGGAGAGGGTTCAAAGGAGGGCAACAAAGATGATCAGGGGACTGGAAACAAAGCCCTATGAAGAGAGACTGAAAGAACTGGGCATGTTTAGCCTTGAGAAGAGAAGACTGAGGGGAGATATGATAGCACTCTTCAAGTACTTGAAAGGTTGTCACAGAGAAGAAGGCCAGGATCTCTTCTCGATCATCCCAGAGTGCAGGACACGGAATAATGGGCTCAAGTTACAGGAAGCCAGATTCCGGCTGAACATCAGGAAAAACTTCCTGAGTGTCAGAGCAATACGGCAATGGAACCAATTACCTGGGGAGGTGGTGGGCTCTCCCACACTGGAGGCCTTCAAGACGAGGCTGGACAGCCATTTGTCAGGGATGCTCTGACTTGGGTTCCTGCATTGAGCGGGGGGTTGGACTCGATGGCCTTGTAGGCCCCTTCCAACCCTACTATTCTATGATTCTATGAACTTGACTCATGTTTTATCTGCTGTAATTACATGATGTGTTAAGGGTGCAATCCTATGCATGTTCAGACAGAAAAAAGGCCCACACCTCCCAGAATTTAGTGAGGTGCTAACTGTGAATGGGCAACTTCAAGGTCCCTCATTTCTCTCCTTTCTTCTAGTTCTTAAAAGAAAATTAAAAAGATTTTATTGCTTTTCAAACTACAAAGACAAACAAACACAAGAAATGGAAAACAAACCCCATCAAGTTTAAATTGAGCTGTTGGAAGATGGTAGTACATTTACAGCACAGTCCTATGTATGTTTAGCCGGAAAAGGTCCTACAACTCCAGTCCAGCGTGGCTGGTGGGGGGGTGCTGGGTGTTGTCAGACTTTGTTCTGTCTGAACCTGCATAGGATTGCACCTTAAGTTATGTTGTTTGTAATGGCTGTTAGTCACAGACAGTGAAATGTTTAACTAACGTGATCTCCAGTCAGTGAGGCTATGCTGACTGGGGATGATGAAAGCTGCAGTCCAAAACATCTAAGAAGTCACCAGGCTGGGGAAGGTTGGGAAAGGCTGAACTACAAATCAACCCCCAATTAACTGGTCAACACATTAAAAAAAATCATTTTGTAGTTAGGGATGGGGGGGTTGGACTCAATATAGGGATGGTGGTGTTGGACTTTATGATCTTATAGGCCCCTTTCAACCTTACCATTCTATGATTCTCTGAATTCACCCCCATCCGCACTGTGTGCTGCTCGCAGGATCCCCACCAGCCACTTCTCCCCACTTGCTGCTCAAGGCGAGCTGCTGGGCAGTCCATGGGCATGCGCCAAATAGACCACTGTTTTTAAAAAATGTGATTCAAGTTGGGTGGGATAGCTAATCCTTTGGAAGACAGAAAGAAAATTCAAAGTGATCTTGATAGACTGGGGCGCTGGGCAGAAAACCACAGAATGACATTTAATAGGGATAAATGCCAAGTTCTGCACCTAGGAAAAAGAAACCAAATGCACAGTTACAAGATGGGGGATACGTGGCTCAACAACACTACAAGCGAGAAGGATCTTGGAATTGTTATCAATCACAAGCTGAATATGAGCCAAAAATGTGATGTGGCTGCAAAAAAGGCCAATGCTATTTTGGGTTGCATTAACAGAAGTATAGCTTCCAATTCCTGGGAAGTACTAGTCCCCCTGTACTCAGCACTGGTTAGGCCTCATCTGGAGTACTGTGTCCACTTCTGGGCACCGCACTTTAAGAAGGATGCAGACAAGCTGGAGAGGGTTCAGAGGAGGGCAGTGAAGATGTTCAGGGGACTGGAAACAAAGCCCTATGAGGAGAGATTGAAAGAACTGGGCATGTTTACCTTGAGAAGAGAAGACTGAGGGGAGATAGGATAGCGCTCTTCCAGTACTTGAAAGGTTGTCACAGGGAGGAAGGCCAAGATCTCTTCTCGATCATTCCAGAATGCAGGACACGGAATAATGGGCTCAAATGACAGGAAGCCAGATTCTGGCTGAACATCAGGAGAAACTTCCTGACTGTTACAGCAATACGACAATGGAACCAATGACCTAGGGAGGTGGTGGGCTCTCCCACACTGGAGGCCTTCAAGATGAGGGTGGACAGCCACTTGTCAGGGATGCTCTGACTTGGATTCCTGCATCGAGCAGGGGGTTGGACTCAGTGGTCTTACAGGCCCCTTCCAGCCCTACTGTTCTATGATTCTATGATTCTAAGTCCTTAATTCCGGAGCTGTGGATTGTGTGGCAATGCCAGAACTGGCATCTGATGCAGAAAGGTGATGATGGGGAGTGTGGATGGGGAGAAAAAGGAGAGAAAAACCAGATGGTACTGATCAGTGAGCTATGAATACCCCAAGGACTGCCTTCTCTGGTATTCAGCACAAAGATTTATTAAAGATTTTTATGGAAACAGAGCCCATATTTTGTTGCCTTTGCCCTTCTGAAGGGTTCCATCTCAGGGGACAAGTTACCTGAATGGAGACTTTTGAGATTCCCCCCCATTGCTTGCGCAATACATTGCAGCTAAATCCATACCCATGACAAGCAGCATCTGTTACCGGTTTATTACTGGTTCCTCACTGCATCACACACCAGATGGAAGAGATAGTAATGTATGGCAGGTGCCCCCCGAGGGATCTATAGTCAAAGTTCAATAAGCTGTCTCTTCCTAGTCACTGCTCTCTTAAAAGTTTCATTTCATTTATTTATTTCCCAGGGGTGGCACAGAAAGGGGAATGAAGGCTGCAACCCTGTACTGAATTACTTGGGAGTGGAGTTTGCTTCTGACTATAGGATTAGACAGGATGTTTAGATTACAGGATGTTGATAAAGTTTAGCATTTGAACGGTGTGTTCAAAGTGCTTTCCATATAGGAACTTTGTTGTAATCCTCACAATAACCCAGTAGGGTGACCAGTTACACTTCTCCAAAAAAAAGGGAGAGGATATGCATCACTAAAAGACAGGGCAAAAGAGGACAAAGATTTGCATACAATTTGCATATGCTGATTTATGTATATGTATAGATTCAAATTTAAAAACAATTTAAATAAAAGTACAGTTAGGCATGGGGAAACCAGGGGTGCTCAAGCTCACTGAGATTTTGTGAACTCCACTTTAAAGTTCAGTTCTAGCTACTCTTGGTTTCGTTTGCTGCTTTTCTTTTCATTTGAGCAGGAAAAGTGTTCTGAATGGCAAAACTATACATTTCCATACACCGTTTTCAAAAGTGTGCATTTCCACCATTGACTAAAACATAAGAATGTGTATTTATTTATGTTTAAATGTGCATTTTAAAGTTTGCGTTAAAATAAATATGCAATTTTCAAACACTATCACAAAGTCAGAAACGCACGAGCTTTTTTTGGAAAATGTCCTCCTGTTTGTGTTCAGGGTTGTGAACGGGGCACATTCTGATGATTTGTGAACTGAAGTTAAATTCTAGTACCTCCCTAAATGCAATACATAGTGGGCAGACTGTGACCAGGTGTCTTGGGTTAGTATCTGCACAGAAGGAGAGGAAGGGCTCATTGCTACGTATTTGTGGAAAGACAAGTGAAAGCATCCAAAGAGGGAACTGTATTTCTGAAATGTGTTAGGCGGAATAAATATTTCAGGCCCTTTGATGAGAATCACTTCTCTCTTGTGTGTTGTATCCAGTGCCATTCCCTTTTCTTGGTTGTCAGATGACCTGTGTGGCTGTTCATCCTGATACCCAGATGTGAAATGTTGATGGGCAACTTCAAGCCCCCTCAATTATCTCCTTTATTCTAGTTCTTGGGAAAACCCCCCAAAAGATTTTATTAATGTTTGAAATACAAAGGCAAACAAAGAAAAGAAAAGAAAAAACACATCAAGTTTAAGTCGAGTTGTTGAAAGATGGTAGTATATTTAGGGACACAATCCTATGCAGGTTTAGACAGAAAAAAGTCCTACAACTTCCAGCATGGCCATGCTGACTGGGAAATGCTGGGAGTTGTAGGACTTTTTTTCTGTCTAAACCTGCATAGCACAAGCTCATTTAGACAGAAATCTAAAACAAGAGGCTGGTCCCAAACATCCCAGGCCTTTTAGCTTCCTTCATCCATCATTATGAGATAAAAATATAGTTTCATCCAGTATTAACTGAGCTGAAATTTCTCAGAGAGTTTCCAAAAAAAGAGAGTTTTTAAGAAACTGTTGTGGCCTTGTGCCCGGAGGCAAACCTAATTTCTATGGAACCCTGTGTATGAATTTGTTTGATAAACTTTGGTGGGCTCAAACTTGTCCTTTTCCCTATAGAATCAGCCTCATTGACTCTAACAGATGCTTTTCTGTCAACATGGGGAAGGTCGTTGACAGAGAAATTACTGACAAAATATTCTTGCATATAAAATACAAGTACAGCGTAGAGTTTCAAAAAAGAGTCCGTTTAGTCCATTTTGTGTTCAGTTACACAGGCAGGAGCAGGAGAGCAAACACCTCCCAGCAATGGTGGAAGGGGGGGGGGGGGTTGGAGGTTGGAAGGGGAGACATAAAAAGAAGAAATCACAGGAAGCCTGTGCAGGCTATAGAGATCCTGAGCCTGGCTGTGGCCTAAATTCCTTTTAAAAAACAGAACAAAACTATTTTTATTTTATTTTTATAAATGAAATAAACACTACCAACAACATAATCAGAATCTTCAGTTTCCAACATTACAGCATTCTGAGGAAAAGAAAAAAGGGAGGATAGCAAAGAATGAAGAGAAAAAAAGAAAAAAAAAAGGATTATATTAAACTTCAATAAGAACAAACCAAATATCCAAATATATATCCAATTGCAGATTATACCCATACAGCATTCTTCCAAACATTGCAAGCATTATTAAATCTTCAAACCACTACACCACAAATGGTGAACCTTATCTTTCAATATCATAACCTCAGTCTTATAGCAAAGGAGTGGGAGAAAACAATCCATTTCCATTGGCCGTATGTTACCATTCAGTTAACGCATATTAATAAACATTAAAGGTTTAACCAAGAAGAAATAGTAATGCTGTGGCCTAAATTCCCATGAACTAGCTAAACGCAACGTTGCCCCCTTCCAGTAGCTTGCAGATGAGGTTGCAATATTCTCAATAGAGGGGGGCCTAAAGTCTATGGAGGCCCATGCATGGTTTGGTGGTTTGATAAACGTTTGGCTCAAACTTGTTTTTTTCCCCTTAGGACTGGCCCATTGACCCTAACAGACACTTGCTAGTCAACATGGAGAAGGTTGTTGACAGAGAAATTACTGACTTATGGGTTTACAACTGGCAGCTCAATAGGCCTTGGATATTTTAAAGCGAAACCAACGATTAAACAACGAATATGGGATACAGAACTACAGAACTATTTCAGCTCTGCCCCAAAATATCACTTCTCTGGCGGTAAGGCTCTCGCACCTGCACATTCTCTGACCAGTTTAACAATCTCCAAATTTAGAAACACAATCTCGATGTAATGTTTTACCATCTATGCTTGTAGGTCCCATACCATGAATGGCCATGCCCCTGAGATGGAGGGGAAGTGGAAACGGTTGGGCACGTTTTATTATATCATTTATTGAGAAATTTGCTGTGCTTTTATTACACCCATTTTGCCAAAAATGCCAGGCCGATCAAATGAATTGTATCCTTCTATTCTTCTTTCTGATCAGGATTCTGTGATCACAGATAAGGTGGCCAGGTTTTCTGCAGCTGCTAGTGCTTGCTGTAAACTTTTATAAAATAGTGCTGTTCCACCAGGCTGATACTCTGGGGTTATGTTAGTTTTTTTCTGAGTCTCTGTATAATTATGTATATTGCGTGTAAGTATCTCATATGTGCAGGTAAGGTGCTGATCAATGATCGCAATGAAATCTTGCTATCTATCATCTCTCTCTCTATCATCTGTCTGTCTGTCTGTCTATCATCTATCTATCGTCTCCTCCACGTTTGTAGCACTGTTCACATGCTTGGAAGAGAAGACCTGCAGCTTCCCATGGCACCCCAGGAGCTTTCCAGGGGCCACAGGATTGCTTTCACCACATATTGCCCCCTGCACCTCTTTACAGGCAAAAATATGGCTAGAATCCATTGGCTGCTGGGCAATTTTCTTAATGGTTCATCATAATAGCAAATGATGCTTAGTCACTTTTCCATAATCTGAGGAAAGGCTTTGATAGATCTTGCTGCCCATATCCTTGGTTTGTATATGGAATAAAATCATGCAACCAGATTTTTTTTTAACTTCGCCTTTAACTAATTGAAATGGATATGCCAGTTTTTCTGGTTCTTTAGCTTTAAACAAGACTTGGACCGAACTTTCCTTCAAAGAGAGGGCACCTTCAAATAGAGAACCATCCTCTGTAAAGGAGTTTTATGGCCCACTTTATGGCCCAGTAAGGTTACTGCAGATGGGGGAAGCTGAGATAATAAATAGGGCTGTGCATCGCTTCAGTGCCAAGTCTGAATCCCAAAGCAAATCGGGGTGCTTTGGGGTTGCCTCGGCGTGATCCGAAGCAAATCAGACACTAGCGAGGCGCTCTGAAGCAAAGTGAGTCACCGCTGAAATGCCTCAGTCTGCCTTGGAGATTCAAAGCTATCATGATGCCTTCTGAAGCCCAGAGAGCCTGTGTCCAAAATGTATCAACTTGAGAAAGATCAGGGAAGGGGAGAAGAAGAAGAGGGAGAGGAGAGAAGGAGGAGGAGGGAGTTCACCTTGGCAAATGGCAACTCTAGTTGCCAAATTAGGGTTCAACATAACCCAGCCGTCTCCAATCAGTGGCAGTTGTGGAGGAGGGGTGGGAATACTGGATATATTGGAGATCAACCTGTGTTTGTCTCATTGTGTGAGAGAGAGCTGGTGGTTACAGTTAGAGAGAGCTGTGTCGGTTAGTTGGCTAGATTTGGTGTGTGTGTGTGCGCGTGTGTGTGTGTGTGTGTAGTACAGCAGCTTTGTTCTTATTCTTTCCCACCCAGCTCTTTTCAATTCAAGTATTCCCTTTCTTTTTTTTCTAGCTAATTTATTTAAAAACCAAAAACATTAGTTTCCTCCTTTCCTTACCTTGTTCTTTGGCTACATCCCCCCCCTTCTGAATTTTTCAACCATTCTTATTAGTTTTCTCTTTCAACTCTTTCTTTGTGGTTTTTCGTGTCTTTTTTTGCTAGATCCTTAAATATGTATGTGTGTGTGTGTGTGTGTGTGTGTGTGTATATATATATATATATAGAGAGAGAGAGAGAGAGAACGAACTTGCCTTCCTTTTCTTGTTCTTGGCATGCGCTCTCTCTCCCCCCCCCCTTCCTGTATTCCTTTCCTTCCCATTTTTTGAACTCTATATCGTTTCCCTAAAACAAAACAAGTTAAAAACTCTTTTCTTTGCTTGTGGGTAGTTCTGTATTTGCTTTTCTTTTGCTCTTGTGTGTCTTTGGGTGTGTGTGTGTGCTTGTGTTGTGGTCAAACAAAGCACTACATATGTCCACATTTCAAAATACAATGGGCAAAGTGCTACATCTATTATTTAAATAATACTCCACTGTGTGGCAAAGCAAGCAAGCCCAATATGAGGCATCTTTGGGGTCTTGGCAGGGCAGAGGTGGGTGAGGTGCTGCCGGGACTAGCAGCACTGGTACCCAAACTCTCCCCCAGCCCAGATAGTGCGTCCTAGTATGAAAAATACCACAGTTAAGGCTAGAGATGAATGAAAACAGCCTCCCCAGGAGAAATTCACTAAGAGCACAATCCTATGCATGTTTAGTCAAAAAAAGGCCTTTAACTCCCAGCATGCCCCAGCAGGCCATACTGCCTGGGGCATGCTAGGAGTTATAGGCCTTTTTTCTGTCTAAACATGCATAGGATTGTGCTGTAACAGTTTTTTTTTAAACAAGTTTTGTTTTTTAGAAACAGTCTCAGAAATTTGAGTGCAGTGCAGTTCATACTGAATGAAACTATATTCTTAGCTTATAATGATGGATGAAGGAAGCTAAAAGGCCCAGGAGGTTTGAGGCAAGCCTCTTATTTTCCTTCAATGATGTTAAAATATAATTCAGTCGCATCCACAATTGTGCCCAAAATTCATCACCCTATCCATGATGAAGCATGGCCACAGAGAACCTTGCTCAATTTCCCACAAAGCCCATGTCAGATGTTGGTAGGGCTGAGCAGTGGCCTCTCCAGAAGATAGGGTGGCCATGTGCCCTCTTCTACAGAGGACAATTCTCTGTTGGAAGGGCTGCCAGAGAACCATCCTCTCTTTGAAGGTGTCCTCTATTTGAAGCACTGTCCTGGCCAATTCCAGTTTAAAGATAAAGAAACGTAAGAACTGTTGCCCAGCAATAGTTAACATCTGGACTGTAGGTCACAGCCTTCTGCACTATGGTGAGATGTCGTTGTTCAGTCATTAAGTTGTGTCCAACTCTTCGTGACCCCATGGACCATAGCATGCCAGGCCTTCCTGTCCTCCGCGCTCTCCCGGAGTGTGCTCAAGTTCATTGGTGAGATGTACTGTACTTCTATTTAAATTATATTAATTATATCTAAATTAGAATTTCTGCATATAAATTAGCATATTGAAATGTTATGCAACTTGCTGCCCTCATTTTTGGTGATACCTTTCCTCTTTTTTGGCAATTCATAAATGGCCATCTTAATGGCCACCTTCATAAATGGACACCTGGATCTCAACATCCAGGCAGGCCTGTAAGGGAGAAGGTTGTCTTTCAGGCTATCCCAAGCCATTTAAGGCTTTATAGGTCATACATCCAGTGCTTTGAAATATGCCCAGAAGCAGATCAGCAACCAGCATAGCTGCTGAAAGCTGAACGTAAAACAAAAAAGAGTCCCAGATTTGCTTTTCAGTTTGTTCATTTGTTTTTAAAACTGTGGGCCAGTGGCCAGTATTTTTTTTTCTTTGTATAAAAGCTAGACATTTCACCTTCACCAGCATTTTTTGAGTAAAAGTCAGGAGCAGCATTTTTATTTAATTTCCATGTTGGAACTGTGCACAATGCGCACCAAGGAGCCAGGCCCAAGAACTCCAATCCATAACTGCTGCTCACGAGATTAGTGTGTGTGTGTGTGTGTGGGGGGCTAGATCCAGGTCAGCCACACACAGATTCCAGGACTACCTGTTTCAGTCCCAGCAGCTCCTGACAGCCAGGGGGCAGGAGCTGGGAGCAAGCAGGAATCAGAACCAAGCAGCATGCCAGAAGTCACAGGCATGGGACAAACAGGAGTCAGGACCCAGAATCAAAGCCAGAGGGCAGGAGCGCAGAGCAGCCTGAAGCCATGGCTCCGGAAGACCTTGCTGCTCAGGCAAAACTAGAGCGGCCACCACTGCTTTGCCCCAAAAGAAGGAAATGCATCGCCAAAATGCAGACAAAAGAGGATACAGATTTGCATAATCTTTGAAAATGCTAAATTACATGTATACATGAAAGTTAAGAAATAATGATTATAATTTAAACAGAAATACCATTTCCTAGTGGGGAAGGCTGTGACCAGGTGGCCTGTGTGCCTGCCTGTTCAGACATGACTAACTGAAGTCCCATTAATTTCAATGGGTCTACTCTAAGTAGGACTTTAGTTGGATTCTACCCTTCATGTTTAAAATAGATTTGGGCTGGACAGCCCTTCAAATAGAGGATGGTCCTCTGTAAAAGAGAACACATGGCCACCCTAGGCAATACCTAACTCACACAGGAAGTCCTGTTAGAGCACTTCCTGCTCAGAAGAATCCAGTGGCTAGTTGGGCGGGCAGGGCCAGTATTTCACTGCCAATGCAGCTATTCCAAACGGCAGTTTTCTGGTTCACCACATGGGGCAGCAGAGCACTAATCCAAAGGTCTCCACTTCAAGTGCCCGCAACTCTTGAAAAGCCCCCCTCTCTCTTCCTCTTTGCCTCCAGTGGTTTCATTCTTGCAGGAGCAACAACACTGATCAGATCTATAAGCAAATCAGACTCTGCAACTGAGGTCCAATGAGCTTAGATACCTCTGAACAACATCTTAATCCTGCCTGTGCCTGAATGTGGTGTGGCCCTGACCGAGTTTTCCAAAGCCGTGATACAAGAGCATTTCATTCTGCCCCAGTTCTCTGAGTTATTTTCGTTTTGTTTTGTTTGGCTTTTTAAAAATTTGCCAGAAGAATGGTGCATCAGGTACAATATTTAGGAGAGTCCCCCCACACTGCCCCACAAGCCTTCCTGCCAACAGAAATGCAACTGGTCGTACGGGGCGGGCCTTGGAGGGGAAGAGGACGATTAAATATGAATGCCGATTGATTTTCATTCGTAGTGCCTACTGTAGTGTGTACTCATGTGCTAAACGAGATCTGAAATGCTCCTGGGACCCTCCCAAAATAGCTTTGTGGCAAGCTGAGAAAGCCTTTGCAAGAAGCAAGGCTGGCTATCAACTGACCGCTGCTGTCTCTTGGTAGATGTGGTCTCCACAATCACCTCCTGCTCTTTTCTTGAGCAAGGGGCACAGCTATGGCCTCATGATCTCCATTCAAGAAGAGAGAGACAGACTTATTGACATGAATGATATAGGAACTCATATTTAAGAGCAGGGAGCTGCTGTGCATTTGTGGTGAAGAGTTCGAGCTGTGCAAGAAAAGCCATGGTACAAATTTCACTGCAGCTTGCGAGCAGGAGAGGCTTCATTACGCATAGGGATGAACCCAATCCTTGTGAAAGGCAAGACATTCGGACATAGTATCATTTAAATGCAGATTTATCAATGCATCAATATCTGATTGCCTGGCCTTTTCTAAAATGCTGTTGTATCAGGGCCTGGGGGGGGGAGGGCTATGCTGCATTGAGGCAGGATTAAGTCATGTTCAGAGGCATCTAAGCTCATTGGACATCAGTTGCAAAGTGTGATTTGCTTATAGATTTGATCAGTGTTGTTGCTTCTGCAAGTATGTGTGTTTTTTAAAAATGTATTTAATTCTATCCATCTGAGCTGCAAACTCACGGTTCATATGGCTGGCCTTACAAGCTTTTTCATGGAGATGTTTCATAGGAACATAAGAAACTGCCTTATTCTGAGTCAAATCACAGGGCCATCTAGCTATTGTCTGCACCGACTGGAACAGCTTTCCAGAGTTTCAGGCATGGGTCTTTCCCAGCCTTTCCTGGAGATGCTGGGGATTGAACCTGGGACCTTCCGCATGCAAAGCAGGGGCTCTGCCACTGAGCTATGGCCCTTCCTCAAAAGTGATGTTGACTTTATTATAGATCTTGACCACCCTCTGTCTGGATGAGAGAATGGCTCCCAAGAATACAAAACTAGGGCACCTCCCAATGTAAAGTATTGTACAACCACAAGTATGGCACTTTTAGCATGCCAAAATCACTTCCCATCATCTTTCTTCCTGCATATACATCCAGTCACTTTCATCTTTGTAGTTGTTGTTGCTATTAGTATTATTATTATTAGTGCTGTGCTGAATCCTGCCCCCTATTTTGAGGAAATGTTTCTCTCCCTGCAAAAGAGGCATTGTTTTTTCTGCCTCTTTCACAGGGAGGGGGAGATTTTTGGAGAATTTTCCCCTTGGGGAGGGGGACAGGGTTTCCACACACCTTTTTTTTTAACTGTAGGTGATTCTTGAGGGGTCTTCGTTCTATTTTCTTATTTCTTAAAAACCCCCAACAGCAACAACCACCCCCTGCACTTGCAGGAGCCCAGGACTCTTCTCCATCTGGGAATTCTTCCTGAATGCCTATTGGAGAGGGCAAAGTCACATGGTCACCTGAGAGTTCAGAAAGAACTGCTGGGCTGGAGAAGAGTCCTGGGCTCCTGCAAGTGCAAGGGATGTAAAAAGAAAAGAAAAGAAAGAAGTCCTCTCTAAAAAGATATGTGGAAACCCTGTTCCCATCCCCAAGGAGAAAATGCGCCGAAATTCTCACCTCTCTCAGCCTCTTTTGCCAGAGTTTTTGTCCCCTCCCCCTAAATGCCAAAAATGTAATATCAAAATTTTCAGCACAGTACTAATTATTATTATTGCCCTTTTGCTTGTGAAGGAGGGGGTGGGAGGGGGAACAGCTTTAACTTTGGGGATAGGTTGGTGTGTGGGGGGGTGCAACCTTTTCTGCCCTCTGGCAGTTGGTGATACCATCCAGGTTCTTCTCTCCAAAGGGAGGGGGCAGAAAGAGCTGCAGCCTGGGCTCAGGGTGGGGTGAAGGGCTGACTGACAGTAAAGAGGCCAACCCACAAAAACAGCCTTTCCATGGATCTACAGAGTCTTCCAGCACTTGCTGCAGTAGCTCATACAGCTTGTCATAGTCAATCAACTTAAATTGGGATTTTCCAATTTAACTTCTCCATGCATCACAGTGTAGATCTTCAATTTCCAAACGCAATCGAGGGAGGGGGAACAAAGAGTGAGCCGTCAGTCCAATCGTTTTAAGCCACTCAGTTTGTTTTGCAACCAAACACTGGGGCCCACCTCTAGCTAAATCAATAAATAAGCCCCAGCCGTTTTGATAAAGACCCTCCCTTGCATAGCAGCATGTTCTGGTTTGCATTATTTATCTGACAGAATGCTGGGAGACAGGCATAATCAGCACCTTGCCACTAACCAGGGGTGCTGCTACCACTCTCTTTATACCAGCTGCTTAAAGGTCAATCCAAGTGAGTAACTTTTCAATCTCCTTGCACAATCAAGCCATGTGCGCCATTGTCTGCAAACAAGTCAGTGCGCATGCCTGGAATGGTGCACACTGTTGATGAACAGCATGACAGCACCCCATGTCAGGATGACGAAGGGCCCGGAAAGAAAGAGTAAGGGACCAGAGTTGATCAACAAAAAACAAAGCACATAATGCAACCATAGAGTAGGGATATATGAGATGAGAAATGAATTTCATTTCATTTTAGAGGAGAATTTCCCCAGTTTGCACCTCCCAGACTTGAACACAGTCTGCAGTTAAAGTCCATACGTTTACGAGCTTGCGATATGATTTGTGGACCAAAAATGCGCACATTTGAAAAATGCGCATGAAAAAGTGTGTACTTTTGAAAAATGCACACAAACATGTTTTAATCCATGGGAGAAAAATGCATACATTTCAAACATGCAGACGACTGATGAATACATTTGAGAAAATGCGCACTGAAATATGCAGAACTTTTCATGCAAACAATAACATAACAGCTCTCCATCTGAGGTGGACATGAGGCGGGATGAACTTCGAGGTGGAATTTGGAGAACCTAGATCAATTTTTGCTGATTCATACATCCCTACCAGGCATGTGGTGACCATAGAGCTGAACTTGGCAATGGCTTGCGGGGCCCAAATTCCAGGGGTGTTTGCTTCATATGGGTCAATGCCACAGCTAAGGTTGAGGCACAATGGCCTTTCCCATTTTGCTTCCCTTTGGGGGACAGAGAAATGGAATGGCCATTTTGCCTATTTGTGGGGTAGAGGCGGAGGACTCCCCAATCTAATTCAGGGGGTGTGTGCTTACCTTTTACTATCTTAAACAAATTAAAAATAGCTTAGAATTGTGTATTTTTGTGTTAGTTGTGTTTTTAACCTATTTTGTTTTTATGAGTGTTTGACTAAGTTGATTTTAATCTTGGTTTTATTACCGTTACAAAGCAGCACAAGGGAAACTGTTGCATAGGTAGAAGGAACGACTGCAGAATCAGCTGGCCTCAAACACAGCTGTTCTTTAATTCAGCACACACAGAATGACCACTTAGCAGAAGCTCCACCCACTGTTGCTACTCCCAGTTCTACAGGAGCTACCAAGGTCCAAAACAGTAACTAAACCACAGTACTCCCCCACCCCGGATTCATAACATTCCTCCCCCCTTAGCTATCGTAGTCTTCCAGCCAAAGAGGAGGCACCCTTTCATGGCACGCTTTCTGCACTTGACTAGTAGGTGTAGCATGCTCAGATGACTTCTTTTCTGTAACTGCCATAGGTAAGGAAGGAGCATTGCTCCCATCACTTAGTGGTTCTGGTGCTTCAGCTGGCGGTGAAAGAAACACATCAGTTCCAGATAGATCTTCAGCAGCTACCTCTGCTGATGACAACCCATTCTGGCCAGAACGCCTTCTCAACTGGTCAACATGGCGATGCCACACTGACCCATCTGCACACTGGACCTTGTATGACACAGGTCTGGTGACCTCAATGACAGAGGAAGGAACCCACCTCAGTGCAGCACCATAGTTCCTAGCAAACACCTGATCTTGTGGGGCAAATGAACAGACAGTAGCAGCCGAGAAAGTGGCATCCAGAGCTTGCTCCCGTTTGCTTTGTAAGTCTTCAGCTACATCTGGGTGGAGAAGTCAAGGCAAGTTTTTAGAAGACGACGCCCCATAAGTAACTCTGCAGGACTAACTCCTGTTGTTGCACATGGAGTAACATGTTGAGCAACTTGAAACCTGGCGAGGCATGTTGGCTGGTCTCCTCCCGCAATGTGCTTCAGAGCATCTTTTGTTATCTGCACCGTCTGTTCAGCCTGGCCATTTGCTTGGGTATGACGAGGTGCAATGGTGACAGCCCAAATAAAGTTCTTGTCTGCAAATGTTTTAAATTCAGCAGAGGTAAAAGCAGCCCATTATCTGAGACTATAGTATCAGGCAACCCCTGGGTTGCAAAGAAGTGGCGCAGTGCTGTGATTGTTGCAGCTGTTTGTGATGGTACTCAGACTACTTCAAACCACTTCGAGTAAGAATCTGCCACAACCAAGAAGGTTTTTTCCCTTGAAATGGTCCTGCAAAATCAATATGGATTCTTGAACAACCCTTCACTAAAATGAGGGAAGTAAAGATAAAATTAGTAAGCATATCCAAGGACAAGCCCTTCTGAAAAAGAATCAACATGGCTTCCACAAAAGGTAAGTCCTGTCTCACTAACTTTTAGAGTTCTTTGAGAGTGTCAATAAACATATCGACAGGGGTGATCCAGTAGACATTGTTTACGTGGACCTCCAGAAGGCTTTTCCAAAGGCCTTCACCAAAGACTCCTGAGCAACCTTAGCAGTCATGGAATAAGAGGATGGGTTCTCTCATGGATCAGTAACTGGTTAAAGGACAGAAAGCACAGAGTAGGAATAAATGGTAAATTCTCCCAATGGAGAGAAGTAAATAGTGGGGTCCCACAGGGAACTGTATAAGGACCAGTGCTTTTCAACCTGTGCATAAATGATGTGGAATTAGGAGTGAGCAGTAAAGTGGCCAAGTTTGCTGATGACACAAATTTTTTTAGGGTGCTTAAAACAAAAAGGGATTATGAAGAGCTCCAAAAGGATCTCTCCAAACTGGGAGAATGGGCATCGAAATGGCAAATGTGGTTCAATGTAAGCAAGTGTAAAGTGATGCATATTGGGGCAAAAAATCCCAACTTCAAGTATAGCCTGATGGGATCTGAGGTAGCAGTGACTGACCAAGAAAGAGATCTTGGGGTTGTGGTGGACAACTCAATGAAAATGTCAACCCAGCATGCGGCCACTGTAAAAAAGGTAGGGATGTTAGAGAATTCCGCTATGGATCCCAGGGGGGCCAAATTCCAGTGAATTCGGTCCCCCGGAATCCATGGTGGAACGGAGCAACCCGCCCCACCACCCCGCGAAAGCCCCGCAAAACGGAGCCTACCTGGCTGCGGCTGCGGCTTTCGCTGCGGCTTTGGCTGCAGCGGCTTTGGCTGTGGCTGCTGCCGGGCTGCTGCAGACACAAATGGCGTCCTGAGTAGGGGACGCCATTTGCGTCCCTATGGTAGGTAGCCCGTGATAGGCTATGTAAATATTTACATAGCCTATCATGGCTAAAGCAGGGACGCAAATGTTGTCCCCTGCACCATTTGCATTCCCATTTTCTCTGCGGAAATTGCGTTCCCGCAGAGCGGAGCTGGCAGGGCAGGATTCCAGCGGGGAGGAACGGATCACCTCCCCCCCGTCGAGGATTTCAGGAGGAGGGATTGAGTGCCTCTCCTCTACCACGGATGTCCCTGGATGAAACCAGGTAAGTGTTTTGTTCATCCCTACAAAAAGGCAAACTCCATGTTAGGCATAATTAGAAAAGGAATTGAGACTGCCAGTATCATACTGCCCCTGTACAAATCTGTGGTGCGACCACCCTTGGAATACTATGTCCAGTTCTGGTCACCATACCTAAAAAAAGATATTGTGGAGCTGGAAAAAGTGCAGAAAAGGGCAAGTAAAATGATCAAGAGGCTGGAGCATCTCCCCTATGAGAGAAGGTTACAACAGCTGGGATTGTTTAGCTTGGAAAAAAAGAGGGTAAAGAGAGACATGATAGAGATCTACAGAATTATGCATGGTGTGGACAATGTGGACAGGGAGACATTTTTCTCCCTCTCTCAAAATACTAGAACCTGGGGTCATCCTATGAAGCTGACAGGTGGGAGATTCAGGACAGATAAAAGGAAGGGCTTCTTCACACAACACATAGTTAAACTATGGAATTTGCTACCACAGGCTGTAGTGATGGCCACCACTTTGGATGGCTTTAAAAGGGGGTTGGACAAATTTCTGGAGGAAAAGGCTATCAGTGGCTACTAGTCCTGATGGCTATATGCTACCTCCGATATCAGAGACAGTATGCCTATATACACCAGTTGCTGGGGAACGTGGGTGGGAGGGTGCTGTTGCACTCATGTCCTGCTTGAGAGTTTCCCTTGTGCAGCTGGTTGGCCACTGTATGAACAGAAGGCTGGATGAGATGGACCTTGGTGTGATCCAGCATGGCTCTTGGCCACTTCCCAGGGAAAGATAGGTGCTCTTGGTGGAATGTGCCTAGTGGCTTGACAAGCACTGCACTCATTTACAGTTTTGTCAATATCAATACCAGGCCACCAGACATAGTTCCTGGCCAATGCTCTCATACAAATGATCCCTGGATGAGCTGCATGCGCCATGGACAAGATGGTTTGACATCCCTTATATGGAATAACAACACGGTTTCCCCATAGCAGACATCCCTTATGGGTAGACATTTCATGCTGACAGCATTTGAATGGCTTAAATTCCTCTGGCAGTTCCTCATCTGGCCATCCCCTCCATAGCCAGTTTAAAACACGAGCCAGTACAGGATCTCAAGTAGACAGCCTAGAAATTTAATCATCCTGAAGAGGTGGGTCAGGAAAGGCTTCAAGCATCAAGATTTCCACTGGATGAGGTACAACAAAATCTGGAGTTTGAAGTGGTACCTGACTCAATCCATTGGCATTAGCTATTGCCTTTCCTGGCTTGTAGATAGGGATGTACGAAAGTCACTTACCTTTTCGACGGAGTGATTCGCGGTCCGAAATCCTGATCCGGCCAGCTCCACTCTGTGGAGATTCCGTGGAGCCGCCGGCCGGGGCCGCCTGCAGCTGGACATCCGGCCGCTGGGCAGCCTTCCGGAAAAAAAACAACAGCATACGCAAATGGCAGTGGCTACGGCGGCTGCCATTTGCGTTCCCTTTTTTTTGCTGTTTTAGCCTACGTAAATATTTATGTAAGCTATTATGGCAAAAAAAGGGGGAACGCAAATAGCATAGTGGGCGCTATTTGCGTTCCTTTTTTTCTTCGCCGTTTTAGCCTACGTAAATATTTATGTAAGCTATTACGGCAAAAAAAGGGGAACGCAAATAGCGCCCACCATGCTATTTGTGTTCCCCTTTTTTTTTTGCCGTAATAGCTTACCTAAATATTTACGTAGGCTAAAACAGCGAAAAAAAGGGAACACAAATGGTGGCCACCATAGCCGCCGCCATTTGCATACGCTGTTGTTGTTTTTTTTAGCTTGCCGTGATAGGCTACATAAGTATTTATGTAGCCTATCACGGCAAAGGCAGCTACGCAAATGGCGTGGTGGCTGCCATTTGTGTGGCTGCCTTTGCCATGATAGGCTACATAAATACCTACGTAGCCTATCATGGCAGCCTGGCTGGACGCAAATGGCGGCCTCTATGGAGGCCGCCATTTGAGTCTGCAGCAGCCGGCCGAGAGACCAGCTGCCACGGCAGCTGCCGGAGCTACCACCACCAGAACATCTGCCCCAGGTAAGCTTCGTCCTGGGGGGGATTCCGCAGGGGGCCGGGGGGGCCGTTTCGCCATGGGTTTCGCGGGGCCGAATACGCGTGCATTTGGCCTCACTGAAATCCATGGTGGAATTCTCCGCCATCCCTACTTGTAGACAAGTGTATAATCATAAGCATTGAGCAGAATTCTCCAGCGCTGCATGCGAGTTGATTGTATGCAGGGAGTAGGCTTACCAGGAGAGAAGATTCCTAGAAGAGGCTTATGGTCTGTGCATATTTCAAAAGTATGGCCATAGAGGTCGTTGTGGAACTTTTTGACTCTTGCAATAACAGCCAAAGCTTCTCTGTCCATTTGTTCAAAGTTCCTTTCAGTGGATGACATAGTCCTTCAGTAATAAATAATTGGTGCCTCTGTACCATCTGGAAATTTGTGGCTTAGTGCAGCACCAACCCAATAAGAAGAAGCATCAGTAGAAAGGATTGGGGGGAGGAGGGTCATCATAATGTACAAGCACAGAACTTGAACTCAACAAGTGTTTGACATTCTGGAAAGCATGTGGCTGGTCCATTTCCATGGAACTCCTTTTCCCAGCAAGCTATGCAGTGACTCAGCAATGGTAGCCTTTTGTGGAAGAAATACATGGTAGAAATTGAGAAGTCCCAAGACAGCTTCAAGTTCCTACTTTGTTTTTGGAGCAAGTGCATCGTGAATTGCACATATTTTTTCATCAGTGGGGTGAATGCCAGAAGCATCAATATGATAGCATAAAAATGTTATGCTGGAGGTTCCAATTTCACATTTCTCCCTTTTTACATGAATGCCGGATGTGTCAAAACAATGCAGAAGTTCTTGAAGTCATTCAGCAAATTCTTCCTCTGTTGATCCCATGAGCAGGACATGGTCAAAATATAGTACAACACCTGGAAATGCAGAAAGTAGGGCTTCCATGAATTGTTGAAACAGTCTGGAGGCCACGGAAATTCCGAATTGCAGATGCTTTACTTGGAATGCCCATCGATGAGTGATTATTGTCTGGGCATCTGCTATAGAATCATCAATGACCAACTGTTGATATGCTTGGTCCAGATCAAGTTTTGCAAAGACCTCCCCTCCACCAAGAACAGCGAGGAGCTGATTGACAGCAGGCACTGGGTATGGATGCTGCTTAAGTGCCTTATTCACAGTTCACTTGTAATTAGGGATGTATGAATCCCTTACCTGGCTCCGTTCCGGGGCATCTGCGGTGGGGGGGAGGCGCTCCGTCCCTCCCCCCGGAATCCTCCCCGGCCGGCGGCTCCCTGGAGTCCTCCACAGCCTGAGCAGGAATAAGTGAGCCAGGGCCTATCTGCAGGTTTTATGGAGGGTGCATTTCTTGTGTTCTGTTGTCCTTGCTGCCCAGAATCCTCAGCCTACTTGCTCCGGATGGCATTTACATCCTCTGCATCTTTCTTGAGTTCTGTGGCATATAGTGATGCAGTCTCACTGGCTAATGCCTTTTCTTGAGCCATTGCAAATGTCAAGTTTGGCTTGGACAGGAGGTGTTGTTGTAGTGCACCATCATAAACCCCACAGACAAGGTGATCCCTCAGCATATCCTCTAGAAAATCCCCAAAGTTGCAGTGCTGAGAAAGTTGACGCAGTTCTGCAATATAAGATGATGCAGTTCTGCAATATAAATGGCGATGCCCTCTCCAGCTTGCTGCATTTGTTTGTGAAATTTAAATGTCTGCACAATAACGGAAGGATTTGGTGAGAAATGTATCTTCAATAACCGTAAAAGTTCATCGAATGTCTTAGTTTGGGGTGAAGCAGGAGCAGTGAGGGATCTTAGTATGGCAAACGTCTGTGGCCCACAAAGAGTTAAGAGCACAGCTCGCTTTTGTTCAGCACTGTTGTTAGAAAAAAAAGGAGACTCCATAACCGTTGGCGTCTCAAGTTACGTAAGAGCCCGAGTGGCGGGAAAATATAGGCGGAGCAAAAAGGGAATCATACTGACGCGCTCATGACTAACAGCTTGGTAAGCTGATAGTGACTGTTTATTGGATATTGACTTAGTGAGCCGATGTACTAACTGTTTCATTGGTTACTGGTAAGAACAATAGAAGCGATATGATATAAAGGGCTTTTGCACACGTGTCTCGGGGTCCAGACTGCTCTGCACCCGTTTTGCAAAACGTTCAATAAAATAACGTTGGATCCACTGCTGCCTGCCTGGCATCCTTTTCTTCTAAACCGAAAGCAAGGACTTTTTATCTAACAATTTGGTGCCGTGACTCGGATCCTGCTTCGGGGCGCGTCCCCTTCGCGCTGAGCCGAGGGGCCGCGGAGGAGAAGTGACCAGAGGCGGTTGTTTTACACTGCCTTCTCCTCACGACGGTGGCGGCGGAGGCGCCTGGGGACCAACGCCAGAGGAAGAGGGAGACGTGATCACTCCTTTTAGGCACCGGCAGTGGATCAATAAGCAGCTGGACGCAGCTGCGGGCGGGACAGAAGAGGCTTTTGGGGTAAGTGAAACAGCTTACATTAGGGGATAAACGCGGGACAGTGGTGTGTTTGTGATTGTGTGAGACGCCTACGGGCGAAGCGAGTGGGGAGCCCCGATCTGCATTTCCTTACTCCGGAGACGGGCTAGGTCAGAGGAGGGCGAAGCGCAAGAATTGCAGATTGAAATTCCCACCGTCATGGGCGGGTCCCAATCTAAATCTGCGAAGAAGTCCCATACGCCCTTGGAGTGTTGTTTGCACAATTGGCCACGTTTTAAGCAGGATTATGGAACTAAGATGACAAAGGATCGTCTTGTCTTTTTTTGCACCCGGGAATGGCCAATATTAGAACCCAAATGGCCACCCGAGGGGTCTTTTGACCCAACCTTGGTATCTGATGTACGAACAATAGTAGCACAGAGGGGAAGTTGGGACCAGTTCCCTTATATTGATTCGTGGGCAACTTGTGTGCCCCTTGGCGGCAGGCCCGCTCCGTGGGTTGTTAAACGCATGTCCCTTGCCCTTCCCATGGTGGTCAAAAGGAAATCACCAAAAGAAGGACCACCCAGGGTTGTGGCCATGGCACCAGAGGACCTACTGCTTCCTCCTCGCTACGGGACAGCTGTCGCAGGGTGACCACGCCCATTGCAACCACCACCCTCTCCTGAGGGGCCCGCCCAGCGGTTAGATGCCCCCGAGAAGGACCCCTCTCATGAAATAGTACCAGAGGACCCCACCCCTCTAGTTGAACGCCGGGACACTCTCCAAGATCGTCTATACTCCCTAGAGGAAAGATTGGAGGTCCTACAGAGAGAAGCAAAAGGGGGACCTAACTACAACCTGCGAAAGGACCCCAAACCACCGGTGAAGTTCACCTTCCCCATCAGAGAAGTCCCCGACCCTACCACCCAACATCCTCAAGGGACGATGTTTGTTTATGTCCCATTAACAACATCTGATTTGTATAATTGGAAACAATTTAACCCCTCCTTTGAAGAGGATCCCGGGCCACTCCTGTCTCTGATGGCGAATGTGAGGCTTACTCACAACCCCACATGGGACGATACACAAATGCTATTGAACACCTGTTTCCTCAGCCAAAAGCCAACCATCCTTGCGGGGGCACGAGCCAAGTATAGGGAGGAAAATCCCCAGGCAACTGAGGAGGAGACGGTGGAGGTTCTGCCCACAGGGCGACCCAATTGGGGGGTGGCCACAGCGGCACATAGACGCTTACATGCTGACTATTTTTGACTCATTTTAGCAGGCATGAAGCAAGCCGTGAGAAAGGCCCCCAATTTGCAAAAAGTCCTGACTCTAAAGCAAGACAAAAACGAACCTCCTGCCGTGTTCCTCCAAAGGCTGAGGGAAGCCTTCGCTAAATATACTGACATTGACTTGAATGATCCAAATAATTTAAGGATCCTCACAACTCAGTTCATGGGAAATAGCTGCCAGGACATCAGAAAGAAGTTGCAAAAAGTTGAAGGAGGGTTGGCAGCTGACCTAGGAGTTTTAGTTGAAGTAGCTCAAAAGGTTTATGATAGGTGAGAAGAAGAAGAAGGAAAAGAAAAAGACAAGAGGCAGGCCAAGCTCCTTGCTGCGGTTCTTAAACCTGACAAAGAGGGAGCTAGAAAGGGGAGGAAAGGGGGAAGGAAAGGATCTCCCCTGGGGAAAGATCAATGTGCCTTTTGTAAGAAAATGGGGCACTGGAAGCGTGACTGTGAGGCTTTGAAGCAGAAAGAGAGAGGGGAAAATACGGGAGGAGCAGAGAGAGTTCTGTATGAACAGGAAAGAGATTAGGACAGACCGGGGCCCGGCCCCCTCTTAGCCGTCTCTGAGGCAAGACGGGACCCCATGGTCAAAATAAAGGTTGGGGGCCGCTCCTACAAAGCCCTTGTGGACACAGGGGCCGCCCTGTCCGTCCTCCCCCTCAGTGAGCCCCCAACGGGAGGTGGGGGGTTCACCACCATAATGGGGGTCGAGGGAAGGGCAACCCAAGTGCCCCTCTCTCGTCCCCTGTTCACCAAGGTTGGGAAAACACACCTAGAACATGCATTTGTCTGTACCCCCTCCTGTCCGGTGGCATTGCTAGGAAGGGACTTATTGACTAAAGTCCAAATTGAGATTGCTTTTACTCCTGACGGAAGGATGGAGATACGGCTCCCTAAACAGCAGAGTAGTAACTACCAAATGGCCCTTTTGAAGGTTGCAGAAGAATCCACCCCAGAGGCCACCGAGGACTGGAGCCTAATAGAAAACAGAGTCAACCCTCTAGCTTGGGCCGGGATTGGAGGGGCCTCTCGTGCCAAGTCGGCAGCACCATACAAAATTCCCCTCAAGGAGGGAGCAAGGCCTGTTCATGTGAAACAGTATCCCCTTTCCCGCCAAGGAAAGGAGGGCCTACATCCAGTAATAACAAAGCTCCGAGAAGAAGGCCGGCTCATTGAGATAATGTCCCCCTATAACACGCCCATCATCGCTGTGCCAAAAAGAGGAGGGGGGGCAAGGTGCTACCGCTTAGTGCAAGACCTCCGGCTCATTAATCAGCAGATCGAGGCCCCCCATCCTGTGGTCCCCAACCCACACACCCTCCTTGTAGGAATTCCGCAGGAGCACGCCTGGTTCACTGTCATAGACCTAAAGACGCCTTTTTCAGCATCCCCCTCCACCCTGATTCAAGGCCTTTGTTCGCCTTTGAATGGGAAAGCCCAGAGGGGGGGGTCAAAAGTTCAATTAGCATGGACAGTCATCCCTCAGGGGCTCAATCTCTCACCAGTCATCTTTGGCCAGCAGCTCCAAAAGGATCTCGAACCCTGGGTCCAGCAGCACTCAGAGGTGCATCTCCTCCAGTACTGTGACGACCTCTTGATTTCAGCCAAGGCCAAGAATGCGTGCCTGAGTGGGACGGTTTCCCTCCTCAACTATCTAGCGGGGGGGGGGGGTATAAAGTGTCAAAAGAAAAAGTACAGTTGGCCCAACCAACTGTAAAATTCCTAGGCTACCACATAACTAAGGGGACTCGGAGCCTAGGGCAAGAAAGAGTTGAAGTCATCCGTGACACTCCTGTCCCTAAGTCCCCCCGCGAATTGAGGGCCTACCTGGGGTTGACCGGATTCTGCCGACTATGGATAGCAAACTATGGGGAGACAGCGCGGCCGCTGTATGAGGCGCTGCAGAAAGATAGACTGGATAAATGGAAATGGACTAAGGAAATGAATAAGTCTTTTCTCAGTCTTAAAGCTGCTCTTGTGTCACCACCTGCTCTAGCCATACCAAATCCCAGCCGGCCATTTAGACTTTATGTGCATGAAAATAAGGGCATAGCTTCGGGAGTGCTTTGCCAGCGAAAAGGGCCCTCTTGGAGACCAGTGGGATATTATTCCAAGGTCCTAGATGTCGTAGCACGAGGATGGCCAAGTTGCCTGAGGGCAGTAGCGGCAACAGCTCTGATCTGTACCGAGGCCGAGAAAATGACGATGGGAGGACCCATTGAAGTTTGGGTGCCGCATGGAGTGCCACAAATTTTGGGATCAGGAGGAGGAAGCAAATTTCTCAACCTAGCCCGGCATTCCCGATATGAAATAGGTTTACTAACAAACGAAAACCTCACTTTTAAGGCTTGCTCTAGCTTTAATATCGCCACACTACTGCCAACATTACTGGCCACAAATGGATCGGGACTCCCAGATCATGAGTGCCTTGAAGTATTAGACCTAGACACCAAAGGCCGACCGGACCTTGAGGATGAACCAATAGAGGGAGCCAGAGATCTGTTTGTAGATGGATCTAGCTATATGCTGGATGGAAGGCGCTACACAGGCGTGGCTGTCGTTACTCTAGAGGAGAGTGTGCATGAGGAAAGGCTGCCTCCTCATTTCTCCGCCCAATCCGCTGAACTGGTAGCCCTGACAAGAGCCCTGCAAGCCAGCAAGGGAAAGCGAGTAAATATTTATACCTATAGCAAAAATGCCTTCACCGTTGTGCATGCTCATGGGCAACTGTGGAAACAGAGGGGATTCCTTACAGCAAACAGATCTCCAGTGGCTAATGGCGGCCTAATAGTGGATCTTCTGGATGCCCTCCAGCTACCCTCACAAGTAGCTGTTGTCCACGTCCGAGCCCATGGGAAAGAAAAAGAGGAAAAATGGAGACAGGGAAACCAGAAGGCAGATGAGGCCGCAAAGAGCAGCCAGAGAGGGAATCCAAGGAACATTCCTCATTCTACGCAAAAGAAAAGAGCGCCCCACATACTCCCCTGCTGAGTTACAGATGGCACAAGAACACGGAATAAGTCCCTGCGACGACGGATGGATCCAGATGACAGATGGAAGACTGCTTCTTCCACAGACCCTGCAGAGGGTTGTTCTAGAGCAAGTTCACCATTCTCTTGGACACCCTGGAGCATCAGCCATGATCGACTATTGCAAGAGGCTGTTTGTCTCCCCTGGCTTAGATGGCCAGTCAGAGCCACTCTGGGCGATGTACAACCCACCATAAAACAATTTAAAACAATAAAATTTTACCATATTTTTTTTTTTAAATACCCTAACCCACCCCAAATGCTAGTTCTAGTAAATGGACACATTGCAGCCGGATAAAGCCATTTAAGCGACCCTTGCTTCCTTCTGTCACCTGGAAAGAACAGGAGGACACGGGCAACGGTCCTTTGCTCCCTGGCACCCCTCCGGAAGCTGCCAGGGACACAGGCGAAGAAGCCATCCAGGAGCCACAATCGCCTGTAATATACAAGTCACAACATCTGGGAAAAGCTCGGGTTCGAATTACAAAAAACTTGTAATATGAAGCAAGTATTGTGGGTGGTGTTGGTAATGTTAGTTAAAGAAATATTAACGTGGATGGTGATACCTCAAGGACTTGGGCTTGACAGCTTTAAGATAAAACCCCGAAATGTCACACCAACACCCCTCAGACCACTTCTGGTACAGATCCCCGAGAAAGAGAGGCGTCCCTGGAGAACCAGGTTAGGAATCCCAATAACAGAGGAAACTGATAATGTGTGGTTAGAGTGGATAAAGTATACAGCCAAGTCTTTAAATAAGTCTGACTGTTTTGTTTGTGCCACAGGGAGATCTGTAGCAAAGGTGCTGCCCTTTCCACTGGACACTCCTTCCCTCCTCACCTGCGTGATCCGTTTGTTCCAACACTCTGATGCATGGGGAGAGGAGGAATGCCAAACCCTCAATAAATTATACCCCCCACTCAAATTAAAGGATCGCGTCAGACCTTCCACAGTCTTCCTGCAAAGAAGAAACCATACCGGATGCATACACCGAAACCTTGCAGACACAGAGGGGCGTATAGGGAACCTGACGAGTAAAGTAAGATGTGTTAATTCCACCCGCTTTAGGAATAATTCCCTTTCAATCCCACGAGCTGATCTCTGGTGGTATTGTGGTGGTCTAGAGTTGTATGAGGTATTGCCCTCCAATTGGTCCGGAGCTTGTGGGTTAGTTCAGTTAGTGCATATCATCCAGCAGAGAAGACTGGCCAACCCCGGCAGAAACGATCAGTAACCCCTTTTGATGATCAAATATATATTGACTCCATAGGAGTACCAAGGGGAGTGCCAGACAAGTTCAAAGGAAGAAATCAGATTTCTGCAGAATTTGAATCTACCCTGTTTTGGTGGGTGACCATTAACAAAAATGTAGATTGGATCAATTACGTTTATTATAATCAACAGAGGTTTATAAACTATACTCGAGATGCTGTAAAAGGATTGGCTGAGCAGCTAGATGCCACCAGCCAAATGGCTTGGGAAAATCGGCGTGTTCTTGATATGATGTTAGCAGAAAAACATGCTTTGTTTTGGTTTGTGTCATGCTAGGTGGACGATGTTGCACCTTCATCCCTAACAACACTGCCCCAGATGGCACGGTAACAAGGGCTTTGCAGGGCCTCACCGCCTTGTCTGAAGAATTAGCCGAGAATTCAGGGATTAACAACCCCGTGACTGCCTGGTTAGAGAGATGGTTTGGAAATTGGAAACACCTAGCAGCCTCAATCCTTATTTCGCTTGTAGTGATGATAGGAGTTTTAGTGTTATTTGGTTGTTGCATTATCCCCTGTGCTAGAGGCTTATCCCAGCGGTTAATTGAAACCGCTCTGTCAAAACAGATGCTCTTGCTTTATTGTGCTGATAAAGAAACTCCGTTTTAAATGCTTTAAGACGTGAATAAAGACTTAAAGGAGGGAATTGTTAGAAAAAAAAGGAGACTCCATAACCGTTGGCGTCTCAAGTTACGTAAGAGCCCGAGTGGCGGGAAAATATAGGCGGAGCAAAAAGGGAATCATACTGACGCGCTCATGACTAACAGCTTGGTAAGCTGATAGTGACTGTTTATTGGATATTGACTTAGTGAGCCGATGTACTAACTGTTTCATTGGTTACTGGTAAGAACAATAGAAGCGATATGATATAAAAGGCTTTTGCACACGTGTCTCGGGGTCCAGACTGCTCTGCACCCGTTTTGCAAAACGTTCAATAAAATAGCGTTGGATCCACTGCTGCCTGCCTGGCATCCTTTTCTTCTAAACCGAAAGCAAGGACTTTTTATCTAACACTGTCTATCTTATTGGCTTCCAGATAGAACGAAAGCCGTTCTGCATAGGAACACCGGGAAGCAGGTTGACTCACATCAAACTCTTCGATATGTCCCGAAGCAGCCATTTTGATTTTAATTCTCTTTTAAAAACACACACACAGGAGTTGCTCAAGTTCATAAGTGGGTCTAGCTGACTACTTACTAGTTAGCTGTGTAAATGGATTCACAGTCCTTGCTGCCTGTTTAGCTCTCAGGATCCCACCTTCATCACCACAAAACGTTCGGCACACACAGAAGTGACAACTTAGCAGAAGCTCCATCCGCCGTTGCTATTCCCAGCTCTACAGGAGCAGCCAAGATTCAAAACAGTAACTAAGCCACAGTAACCCCCTAGGATACAGAACAGAAACGTTCTGGATGTTGGGGGTGGGGGGGAGAGAAGGAGAGAAAGTTGCCTTTTTAGGCACTTTGAGAATTTCTCTCTCCTGCTTTTGTGTTTTATTAGTGCCATTTTTTGAGGTGGAAAGGCAGGGTATACAGTAAATCAAACCTCTCTCTTTCTCTCTCTGCAAAGCAAGAGCTCTTTGGGGCAGCCATTTTACATATTTTGCATCCTGGATTTGTTTTTCTCCAAAAAGGCACTGAGACAGTACCTCATCTTGATGCAAGATGCATCCCTTTGCCAGTGCCTTCTGGGAAGAGAATAATGGCAGCCAACAGCCAGCCACTCTGAGGAAAACACACACACACTCTTACATAAGAACATAAGAAGAGCCACGCTGGCTCAGACCAAGGGTCCATCTAGTCCAGTATTCTGTTCACACAGTGGTCAATCAGCTGTTAACCAGGAACCCACAAGCTGGGCATGAGTGCAACAGCACCCTCCTGCCCATGTTCCCCAGCAAAAGGTGTACATAGGCTCACTGCCTCTGGTACTGGAGAGAGCACACAGACATCAGGAGAAGTAGCCACTGATAGCCTTCTCCTGCATGTATTTGTCCAACCCCCTTTTAAAGCCATCCAAATTGGGGGCCATCACTACATCGTATGGTAGCGAATTCCATACTTTAACTATGCGCTGCGTGAAGAAGCCCTTCCTTTGATCTGTCCTGAACCTCTCACCAATCAGCTTTATAGGATGACCCCGGGTTCTAGTATTTTTTGAGAAGGAGAAAAATGTCTCCCTATCCACATTCTCCACTCCATACATAATTTTGTACACCTCTATCATGTCTCCCCTTACCCTCTTTTTTCCAAGCTAAACAATCCCTTGCTGTGCAGAGAGCAAGCACAAGCATTTTCTAAACAGCAAGGGAAGAAAATAAGAAGCGGTAAGCATCCCCAATGGTTTGATGTATTTTCCCTCCACCCAAACAAATCTCCTTCCATTTTGGCACCAAAACTCTACTGGTCTGGTGGGGTCTAACTGGTTCAATGCAAACCAGTTTTGGCCCACCTTCAATAGAGACTGTTGCCTGCACCCTTGGGTTCATCCATATTTTCCAGTGCAATCCTTATTGGTGAAACGGAGGTTCTAAGGGTTGCCAATTCAAGGGTTCTAAGGAGGGTTCTAAGAAGCTTCAATCCTTATTGGTGAAATGGAGGTTCTAAGGGGTTGCCAATTCAAAGCAGGTAACACCAGGCTATTCCCATACATTGGGGAAGAGCTGTAGCTCTTCGCATTGCACACAGGCAGTCCCAAGTTCCTTTTTAAGATTATTTCTTTGTTAAAACATTTCTATCCTTTCTTTCTGTCAAAGACAGTCAAGGTGGCTTACAGTACAAAATGTAACATAAATAAATAAATATTTCCGACTCATCCTGATTTTTATTTCTCAGGACTTTTAAAAATTAAAACAAATTAACTGGTAGGCTGGTGTGCTCAAAGTGAAGGGCTGTCCCCCAGCACCATCTTTATTTGGGTTCAAAAGAGTGGTTTTGTGTTTTAGAGCTCAGACCTTACCTCTACCTTCTTCTTAGATTCTTGGGCAAGTTACTTTATTCTTATTCTCACCAGTTTAGCTTCTGCGAAATGAGTGTTTTGTGACTGGGCATGTACACCATGGCAGCCATTTTATGAATGGTCAAGGTGACCCCATGGCAGCCATTTTGTGAGACCACTCATGACACTCTCTCAAGATTCCAAATGTGTCCACAAAGCCAAAAAGTTTGGGGACTCCTGCTTTATGCTAATTAAATGACTCCACATTGGTAGAAATATAAATATCCCCCCCATTACTTCTAGAGCAGGGAGGGGGCACATCAAAATATCTTGCCTGCAATCATATTGTAGCAACATTCCATCAGCTAAAATTAGCGAGAGTACGTTCTTCAGATGTGATGATGTGAAAGCCGTGGGTACCACAGCGAGTTTAAAAGAGAAAATGAAATGCAGCCGCTCATTTCCCCAACATGCTCTGAGTAACTGAAAAATAAGCATTGCTCCATAACTAATTAATGGTAATTGTTCCCAAACAAAGCACTCAGAATGCAGTGAAAATTCCTCAGTTCTCTTTGCCAAATGGAATGGAAGATTAGAGTACTGAGAATAAAAGATGGGGTTGGGTGATCTGTTCATTCAGAGGGCGGGTGGGCCGTGTGTGGGGGGGATGTGGAGAGTAGCAAACTGTACATCTCTACCACAATGAAACTGCTCTCCATTCTAGATACTTCAGACCAGCTGAATATGTGTGAATATCTTTCTTTTTTTCCCAATAGAAATAACCATATTGAGACTAAAGGCGAGTTAACAGAATCAAGGTATGTGGCTGCATCTCTGCAGCTGGTTAGTTGTATCAGGTGCATACATGTATTTAAATGTGCATATTTGATGGGTCACCCCCTCCCTGGATCTGTTCCAAGGATGCTGTGGGCTACTGTCTAGACAGCAAGGGTGGGGATCCGCATTCAGGCCAAGGGCCAAACTCCATTTTGGAGAAGCTCTCAGGGACTGCGTACCATCGGGAGGGGCGGAGGGAAAGGCAGTGGAGCCTAAGGCAAAAGGAGCAGGGCCAAAAATACCAAAGATAAGAGCATATGGTGGCATAAACCTCTTACTGCCAGTGGCTAAGCCTTAAGACAGGCATTTCAACCTTTTAGAATGAGGGGGAAACTGCACAAAAGCCAGGAAACTTTCAAATGATAAGGGGATGGGGCCCGTGGAAGGGCCGTAGCTTTCTGGAGAACCCCAGAGGGCCTAATCGGGACTCCGGGAGGGCCAGATTTGACCTCCGGGCCTGAAGTTCCCCATTCCTGCTCTAGAGACTGTAAGTTGCCACTAGTTGGTGCTGTGATGCTCTTTGGGTAAGCACAAGAGGGCCGAGCCCACCATTACGTGGGGCCAAGCACCCGCATCAGGCAGCGGAGCAGGAAAAAGCAGCAAATTGTGCTGCTCCCCCCCACCACCAGGAGGGCCCGCCACTTCTTTCTATCCTGGCTGGCCACGCAGGAGCGGCCACCACCATCTACCACCCACTCGCTTGCCCAGCCACTTCTTTCTATTGCGGGTGGCCACGGGCAGCCATGGCTGGAGCCATGGCCGCCCTCCTGCTTGCTTGGACAGCTGCTCCCTCACTTGCTCAGGCCTGCCTGGTCGCTTGTGCCTTGCGTCCCAGCCACCCACGGGGCTCCTACAAGCTATCCTGAGAAGCTGGCCCTGGCTGACCTCTCCCAGGAGTTCGCTGGACCTCTCGCGATAGTTGGTGCACAAGGCAGGAGCAGCGGCCATGCCAGTAGGAGCAAGTGACCAGCTGAGCTGGGTGGCCAAGCAAGCGAGGGAGAGGCCAGCTGGCGGGGGGGATGGAACACACGAAGGAGCGTGGGCCGCAGCGGCCCAGGAACAGCGGTAAGCTGGCCATGTGGGTGGGAAGCAGCACTTGCTGCGCTTGAGGCAGCAAGATACCTTGGCCGGGCCTGACTAGGAAGACCTCCTCTGAAAATCAGCCCCTCCGTCAGTCATTCCCTGTGACCGGAAAACATTATTGTGCACAACTTTACCCAACAGATGTGTTTTTGTGCACAATGTTTGAGCTGAGAACCGCATTGCAAGATATGGTGACTTGCAGGACCCAAAGGACTGCTGTGTTCTGAGCCACATATTAGTCTGAGAAGTGTGAATTGGGAGAGTTTATTTAAAAATGCAACCCAGATGAAATTCTCCCCATATCTGTGTACTAGGGCTGCACAACGCTTCGGCCTGAGGCCCAAACCCTGAGTCGAAGCGGGCTGCTCTGGACCACTTTGTGCCCATTCTGAGGTGAAGCGGAGGGGGCATGAAGCAGCCCGGAGCGGGTCGGGGGCTCACCGAAGTACTCGGTGCTCTTCGGCCCCTGGCCCAGCCCCTCTCCAGCACTTCCAGGTCCTTACCTGAGCTGCCTTCTCCTTGCTGCTGCCACAACACCACCACCGCCAGCTCCTGAGGCCTGGACGCGTGGCAACTCTTTTTGCAGGGAGTCGCCATTTTTAAAATGGCAACTTCCCAGAACTTCCAGGAGGTTGCCATTTTAAAAATGGCGACTCCCTGGAAGAAGACCAGTCACTGCGCCTCCAGGCCTCAGGAGGCGGTGGTGGTGGCAAAGACAGCAGCAGCGGGCAGAGGCAGCGAAGGTGACGGCACTGAAAGCAGCGCAGTGAAGAAGGTGGTGGTGGTGGTGGCGGCAGCAGCAGATGAGGAGGCCGCCCAGGTAAGGAGCTGGGGGGTTTCGGGGGGCCATCGGGGGGGGGGAACTTGCTTCAGGTTCTGCGCCGAGGAGGGTCAGGGGTCCCCGAATCTGCTCAAGACAGATCGGGTCCACCTCAGAAGCTACGAAGCGGCTTCCGAGTCGCATCAGGGGTCCCTGCACCGCCCTACTATCTACTATACAACCAGCATTGACAGAGGCTAGCTCAAATCCATCCGAAATGCATGTGAGGATTCTTGGGGCCCATCTGCACCCAGCTTTTGCTCCGGGGCAGGGGCCAGTTGAGGTCCCTCAGCACAGGCGATGCACTCGCTGCTTCGCAGCTTTCTGTGGTTTCCACCCGCAAAAATGCGGCTTTCCAAGGTGGTGTTTTGCTGCAAGCTTTTCAGCTGCTGTGGGTTCACTGCAGCGGGGTGAACAATCCAACCCTCCCTCAGGGTGACATCGTGGTGGGCATGGAGTGGGCAGTGAGTAACTGTGTGATGCCTTTTTCCTCCTCCCTATACCTCCCTCTTCCTTCGGGGCTGCACAGCTCCGTTGATCCAGCATGGCTGCTTTTAATTTGGGCGGCAAAAAAACAAACCAAACTGGGAAGGGCTGTCACTTCCATTTAAAAAAGGGGTGTGTGGACTTCCTTCACTGTGCCCATAATTTCAGTGCGTTTTGCCCCTTCTCCCTCAGAAATCTTCTCTTTATCCCTCTTTCTAAATTCCAAGGCTTGACAGAGAGATACATGCCAATCATACCAGCTAAAGTCATCACTGTGGTTGCAAATCTGGGGGGCGGGGGGAGGGGGAAGGGAGATTTCCCATTGATTTCAAAGTGGACTGGGACTTTGTGTCACTGTCTTGCATATATTTGTCAGCTTCCTCTTGTCGCTTGCTTGCTACCCACCACGTGATTGGGAAGGGAATCCCTGCTTGCCATGGTCCAATGGCTTTTTGGAGCACCGTTTCTCTGCAAGGAAACCACAGCGTCGGCAAAGCACGCACTCACAAGGACTCATCGGCCAGGAGAGGAGCCTCCCGTCATGCCTTTGCATATCTAAAGCTGGAAATACTTTGGGGTGGGGGAGGGCATAGTGGAGTTTCTCACCCTATATTTCTTACTGGTTGAGCATCCGCAGTGTAGGAGCTGCACAGCTCCAACGATGCGAAGGATCAAGTCCGCACCACGTAGATGGGCCTTTGGAGGTGGGAGCAGGAGGACGGCTTCAAAGTGTAGTTGGAGGCATTTTTCAGCTACAGATCTGAATTAACGTTACTGTGTGAATCTACCCTGACTTTAGATGGAAATTCAATCCCTGATTCCATAGAATCATAGAACAGTAGGGTTGGAAGGGGCCTATAAGACCATCGAGTCCAACCCCCTGCTAAGTGCAGGAATCCAAGTCAGAGCATCCCTGACAGATGACTGTCCAGCCTCGTCTTGAATGCCTCCAGTGTGGGAGAGCCCGCCACCTCCTTAGGTAATGGGTTCCATTGTCGTACTGCTCTAACAGTCAGGAGGTTCCTTAGAGTCAGTCCCATTGAACTGATTTATGAGTAAACATATAGTAGCCTTTCCCCAATCTTGTGCCCTCCAGATGTGTTGGACTACAGCTCCCATCATGTGGGAGTTATAGTCCAACAGTGCAGGCTCCAGGTTTCTGAGAGCCCTTTGACAAGACACCTCAATGGGCCCCCTCTTTCAGTGAGTCATAGAATCATAGAATTGTAGGACTGGAAGGGTCCTACAAGACCATCGAGTCCAACCCCCTGCCCCTGCTAAGTGCAGGAATCCAAGCCAAAGCATCCCTAATAGATGGCTGTCCAGCCTCATCTTGAATGCCTCCAGTGTGGGGCATTCTCCCCAAACATGATGTCCATGAAGTGGCCGCACAATGTCTTTTGGGAAGAGGAGAAGGGAAAATGGAGAGAGCATCCTGCAAGGGGCATGGCTGGAACCCAGGACAGGAGCGCTCAACATGGCAGCACTTTGTGGCATAACCCGGTTGCAGTCAGCAATTTGTACAACACGACCAATGTTGCTGATGCCTTAGTGCAATGCAAGTAAGCCATAGAAGGTCAACATATATCCTGGTTATATGTATTCATGTATGCATATTCCACATGGTTCTGTCTGACACGTTTCAAGACAAGTTCAAGATAGAAACCAGTGGAGTAAGATGAGAAATGGGAAGACAATTTCTCAGGGTTGCCCTTATGACCTGGACTCCCTGAGCAACTCCTTAAGGATCTCTTGCCTCCTTAAGAGTCCCACCTTCCTTCCCTTAAACTTCCCCTTCCCAATAACATGGGGTTTAGGCCATCGATGTGGGGTGATTAGCACTTCAGATACCTGGGTGTTAACCACAACAGTTTACTGGTAAATTAAGGGTGCAATCCTACGGGGATAGTCAGCTGCCCCCGAAATTGGAGGTGACCATCTAACCAATGCAGGGTGGGCAGAGCATGGAAGGGATCTTCTCCTCCACAGTCTACACTCTGGCCGCCCTGCATTTGTGGCTATATGGCTGATTTCGGCTGTCTAGCTGGGCAGCTTGGAGCAGGGTGGGGGGAGGCCGGATGGCACATAGGAAGCATCGTACTGATGCTTCTGCTGTCCCCTCCCCTCCCTGCCCCCAGGAACACCCCCTTTCCCCGTGTTATAGAAATTTCAGTTGTAGTATGTCTGTTATCCCATGATTTTATAAGCTAGGCTATGTCTGTTTTACCTCAGTGTGAGACTGCCATGCTAAACAAAGACACAGCGCCTTATCAGAGACGCAGGAATGCCAAGAATGTGTTTACTAGAGTACAAGGCTACCTCTCTGTGCATGCCTAGATATGTCAAAGGTGCTGCCTGTCTTCTGTTTCCCTCTCAGCTAGACAAAGAGATTAGTACAGCGCAAGCGTAAGACAGCCCCAAAGGTCTTGCCTATATAAACTTTTGAATCACATCATTTGATTGTAACCTCTGTTGGAGCGTTAGCCCCAAGGGTTGCCTTATTCTGCAGAATAAAATCGTGTTGGACCAGATCTCTGCCTCCTCTCGTTCTTGGTAAACAAATTGGAAAGTCTACCAGGGAAAAGAACACAATTTTTGTAACACCCCCACTCCACACTGGTCTTCTGAGCATGGAACCAGGGACAAACCATGCCTCCTATGAGGCAGTGGGGGTGGGGGAAGGGAGGCACTTTTCTGGAAACAAGCCCTAGCTCTGAGGTTGGTTCCCAAAAAATGAAAAATCCTGTAGCCATCTAGCCACTGTCTAGCAGCCTTAGGATTGTGCCCTAACACAAGCAAATTACAACTAAAGGTTTTTACAGAATAGAGTGATACAAAAGGCATTAAAAGAAAATAAACGTTGCAAAAATGCAAGTTCCTCTACCTTAGCTGCACGTAGACTTCTCCAGGCTGCTTCTTCCTGCTTCTTCACATTCTGGTCTTCTTCTCCCTCTCTTCTCCCGCTCCCTGGTTCTCTCTCCCTCTGGTCTCTCTCTCTTTTTCCCCTCCTTCCCACAAACTGAAAGTACAGTTTCAAACCTGGAGAAATGAAACCTAACTCAGGAAAAAGGAACCAACCAGGGAAATAAAACTACTCTTCTCAGGGATACCCACTCCCAACAACAACAACAACAACAACAACCAGGCCTCTAGGCCTGACTTGTTCTCTTTCCTTGCCTCTGTAGGCCTCAAATCTCCACACAAGTAAAATACCCTTGAACTAGGGCATGAAAAATGGGCACAATGGGTTGGATCCAGATTAGGGATGCATGAGAAATTTGCTCCATTGGTTTTAATTTCAGAATTTACCCAGTTTGCACCTCCTGAATCCAAACACATCCCTGAATGCAATCTGTGGTCAGAAATCCATAAACGTCTGAGCTTATGATGCATTCCACAAAAAAAGGGGGGAAATGTGCTCAACAACATGAGCACATTTGAAAAACATGCAAAGAAAAATGTGTACATTTCCAAAATGCACACAAACCCACTTTAGTCATATTTTTAAAAATCTACACAAAAATGCTTACATAGCAAAAACAAAAACAACTACCATATAATGTCCGTATGAATCATTCATTCATTCATTCATTATATTTCTATACTGTCCAATAGCCAAATCTCTCTGGGTGGTTCACAACAATTAAAATCACAAGGTGCAGCATAAAACAATATAAAATATGAAAGCTTAAAACCACAAATTATTATTATTTAATCATGAATACGTGCAGAAATGGAATGGACCAGCATGGCCTAAAAGAAGAAGAGGAGGAGGAGGAGGAGGAAATAATCTCATCAACACCGAATTCAACAGATCTGATCATCCCTAATCTGGATTTGGTCATGTTTAGAGTAGACCTATAAGTTAGTCATGACTAACTTATCTCATTGCTGTCAATGGGTCTAAGCTAAGAATGAATAAGTTTGGATCCAACTCAATGTTTTCTTCTGCTTCAAGTTGAGCTATGACCAAAACTGTTCCTGTTCAAGCCAATTGAGGCTGAGTAACCGTTCTGATCCAGTTCACATGGGAAAACGTAGACCTGATTCACATTGCAGTGCTGATGTGCAAAGTGGAGCGGAGGAAGTTAATGGGTCAAGGAATAAAAACAAATGTCAGCTGTAAGCCCTATGTACTAAGAAGATTGCATGGAATAAAAATAACTAGAATATTCAGTATTGAATTTTGTTATGTCACACACACTGGATTGCACCCTTAACCCTGGAAGAAGCTGACCTTTGCCTTCTTGAAGGGCTGGGAAGCAGGATGTAGAGTAGACTACAAAAGCCGTTTCCCATGCTTAACTTTAAAAAATGCAGTGGTATAGTCACTGGCCCCAACTCGGGATGCTTCCAATTTTCTCCCCATCGAAATATCTCCCCAGATTTTGGAGCTTTGAATTGCCCAGGCCAGTTTCGGAAGTCGAACCTATGCCCCAGGAATCCTCAACGGCTCTGTTTTTTATGTCTGAACTTGTACAGAGTGCCACGCATGCACAGGTTTAAGGATGGTTGAAGGATTCAATCTTTGTGGATTCTGATATTGATGGTCGTTGTCTGCACCTTCCGGACTAACGTGCAGATCAGAATGGAATTATCCTTTGGATTTTTCATTTCTTTAAATTTTGTGATGCAGTTCTTGGCTCAAAAGCTGTACCAAAATACAGTCTGTAAAAATGCAAATTTTAAGATAAAAGTCATTTAGAAAAGTGTACATTTAGATAAAATGCATTTATAAATATGTATTTTATGAGAAAATATGTTCAGGAATACATATTTAAATACATGGCTATATATGCTACCTCCAGTATCAGAGGCAGTATGCCTATTTACACCAGTTGCTGGGGAACATGGGCAGGAGGGTGCTCTTGCAGTCATGTCCTGCTTGTGGGTTTCCCGTGGGCAGCTGGCTGGCCATTGTGAGAACAGAATGCTGGACAAGATGGACCCCTGGTCTGATCCAGCAGGGCTCTTCTTGTGTTCTTATTTTGGAGAAACTCCCGGAGGCCACATTCCAGTGGTGGACGGGACCAAAGGTAAAGGGAGGGGCCAAAAATACCAGCATATGTTAGCTTAGAGCTCTTACTGCCACTAACTAAGCCACGGGAGAGGCATTTCAGCTAGGGATGTCGGAGAATTTCTCCACGTATCTGGGAGGCCGAATGCCAATGCATTTGGCCCCCCAAAATTGGTGGAGAAATAGTCCGCCCCCCCCCCGCCCCCCCCGGAATGGGACTTACCTTTGGTGAATGTCCCTGGTGCTGGTGGCTCCCGGCGGCGGTTCGGCAGCGGTTCAGCAGCGGCGGCGGCCGGTCTTCCGACTGGCTGCCGCCACCATTTCCCAGTAAATAAAAAACAACAACAACAAACGTGATAGGCTATGTAAAGATTTACGTAGCCAATCATGGCTAGATTTTCAAAAAACACCGTGATAGGCTACGTAAATCCTTACGTAGCCTATCATGGCTGACTTTGTGGGGGGGGGGGGGGGAAGCGCGTGCGCAAATGGCAGCGCCCATGGGCCCATGTTCCTTATTTGGGCACGTGTAGTCTACATAAACATTTAGGTAGACTACGGCGAAAATAAGGGCAACGCTATTTGCGTTGCCCTTATTTTCGCCGTAGTCTACGTAAATGTTTACGTAGACTACACGTGCCCAAATATGGACTGCAAATGGGGGCGCCCATGGGCGCCGGCATTTGTGTATGTGCTTTTTTTTCTTTTTCCCCAAAGTCAGCCGTGATAGGCTACGTAAGGATTTACGTAGCCTATCATGGCTGACTGCAGGGACGCAAACGGCGGCTATGGTCACCGCCATTTGCGTCCCAGCAGGACAGCAGGATTCGCGGCCGGAGGGACGGGGCGCCTCCCCCCCAGCCAGAATTTCGGCAGGGAGGGATGGGGCGCCTCCCACCCCACCCAGAATTTCGGGGGGAGGGACGGAGCGCCTCCCCCCCACCACGAAGCAAGCTGCGGGATAAGGTAAGGGACATTCGTCCATCCCTAATTTCAACCTTTTAGAATGGGAGGAAAACTGCAGAAAAAGCTGGGAAACAAATCATCGATTGATGGGGAAAAGGGGGCATGGCCTTCTGGAGAAGGCTGGAGGTCTAGATTGAGACCCCAGAGGGCCCTGCATCTGAGGTTCTGCAGTCTGGTTAGTGTGATAAGACCAAGCCTGGCCTTCCCCACATGACAATCCAGCCCACAAATTATGCATGGTGTGGAGAATGTGGATAGGGAGATATTTTTCTCCCTCTCCCATAATACTAGAACCTAAAGGGGTTGTCCCATGAAGCTGATTAGTGGGAGATTCAGGATGGATAAAAGGAAGGATTTCTTCACACAGCGCATAATTAAACTACGGAACTTGCTACGACAGGATGCAGTGATGGCCACCTGGTCCCTGGTCCCAAGTTGTTTAGGGCTTTATACACTAGTAACAAAACCTTAAACCTGGGCAGTAGAGAGAACAGGCAGCCAGTGCAGTTCCCTCAGCAGAGGAGTTACATGCTGAAAAGGGGCAGCTCCCGACAACAGCCAAGCTGCTGCATTCTGCACTAGCTCCAGCTTCCAAAGCAGCCTCAAGGGCAGCCCCACATAGAGCACATTGCAGCAATCCAGCCTCGAGGTTACTAGTGGCTGTACCACCATGGCCAAGCCATCCCTGTGCAGGAGAGGCCGTAGCTGGCGAACCAGCCAAAGCTGGTAAAAGGCACTCTGAGCTGCAGCGGCCACTTGGGCCTCCAGCGACAATGATGGGTCTAGGAGTGCCCCCAGACTACGGACCTGATCTTTCAGAGGGAGCACAACCCCATCCAGAACAGTGCAACCCCATGTTTAACAACTATATGGCAGGCAGGTACATCACAGTCTTCTCCAGGTTGGGAATGTTATTTATTTATTTATTTATTTATTTATTTAAAACATTTGTATCCCACCCTATATCATTAAGATCTCAGGATGGCATACAGATAAACTCAATTTAAACGGTATAAAACATAAATAATTTAAATAGCTAAAAGCATATTAAACCATTAAACAAGCTAGTACCAATTAAAAAAATCTAAAACAATAGAACAGTTAAAACACTGTATAGCTGTACCTTCTGAATTTGGCCAGGGCAGATAGACAGATGGGTGATAGTTTCATTTCAGTTTGGTTTTGATAAGAATTTACCCAAACTCAGAAACGTCTTTGTATTTGGGAAGGGAAAAACTTGGGATTTAAAAAACTCCAATGTGGGAGAAAGTGAAATAGACAGATATGTCCATCCCTAAGTTCCACACCTTTCATTCCGCACAAAAGAAAATGTGATTCAATCATACATGTGGTCACACCCAGACTGTGTTTTTTGTTTTTGTTTTTTGCAGTGTTCCGTCAGTGCATCCCTATGTATCAGGATCATGGAAGGAGGAAATATGCAAAGGAACCAAAGGAAATAAGAGTTGTGCCAAATAGCTCCTGCTCCAAATCCAGAATTGATCTTAGACATTGTCCGATTTAGGACTAGGGATGTTGGAGAAATCGCTGCAGATTCAAATGAGGCCAGATTTTTTTTAATCCGGCCTCAGGAATCCGCAGCGGATCGGCACCACTTACCTCTGCTCCAGGAGGATTGGAGGCGGAACAGCACTTGGCTGCTTCTTGCTGGCCAGAGCCGTTCACCTCCTCCCTGCCAATCGCCATTTCTTTAAAAAAAAAATGGTGATCGCAGGATATGTCCATAAGCTTATACACAAGATTCACGGCTCTATTTTGCATATAATTCTATGGGAATATCCTGCTGATTGCCTTTTTTTTTTTTTTAAGAAATGGCGATTGGCAGGGAGGAGGCGTAAACATTTACGTAGACTAAGATGGCGAAAATAAGGGGAACGCAAATAGCGTAGCATCTACGCTATTTGTGTTCCCCTTATTTTTGCCGTCTTAGTCTTCGTAAATGTTTACGTAGACTAAGACATGTCAAAATAAGGAACGCAAATAAGGAACGCAGGACAGAGTGCCTCCCCCCCCAGCCAGAATTTCAGGGGGAGGGACGGAGGACCTCACCCCCACCGCAAATGTCACCCTTCGAAAAGGTAAGTGACTTTCGTACATCCCTACTTGAAGTGTTATCCATGAATGGAGGTCAGAGCAATAAACATGGAAAAATAAAGGAGTGGAGGGGATCCTCTTATCCTAGCCATCTGGTTGGGCCCACTAGGGATGTCAGAGAAATCTGGAACAGAATCAGATGAGTTCAGATTTCTATTAATCCAACCTGCAGATTTTGTAGTGGACTGGTTTTTCCTGAGTCTCATGGATTCTGTGGACTTGTGGACTTTTTTTTTTTTTTTAACTTTCCAGAATTTTACCCAAATTTAATCGTAGAAAAATATGTAAAGAAAAAAACCCTGTTGGCTGAAAATATGCATTTTCCACACAAGCTAAAGCATAAAAATGTGCATTGGGGGGATTTGCATATTATGGGGGATGGGGGTGCATTTTTGCAAATGTGATTTTGTGCAAACGCAAATTCACACAAATTCAAGGAATTGGAAATATCCAATTCGGCCAACGATCAGAAGGTGGTACGAAAGGCACATGGCAATCTGCAAAATGCAGACGGAATGGATTTTGCAACATTTCTGTATCCCTAGAGCCCACTGAGCACACCACGAAATCATCACCACCACCACCACCATCAGAAGAAGAACCATTGTGTTGGCAAATAAAGTGGGACATGGAAACAGCATGTCTCCCCCACTTGTTGACAAGGTCCGCAAGTGCTGATAAGCCACAAAATCTGGCTTAATACATCATGATTTGAACAAGCAGTGTGCTAGTGAACACAACCTGTTCACTCCTGCTTTACTCCTCCCTTTGTGTGAGTGGATAATAAAACTAGGAACACCTTTGCATGGTGTTTGAACCCAGCATTATGGTTAAGTGCACACAACAATCCAGGATCATAAACCAGCTTTAAGCCATGGTTTGTTGTTGGCTTACAAATCCTGGCATGTAACCATGTGAGGTCTTTGCATTTTGAAGAAGTAACATTTTTTTAAAGAAATGAACTCGTATTCAGAACCAGTGACCTGAATTGTGTATGTTTCAGTTTCCATTTATATTCAGTATATATATTCATTCCAATTCACAAATAATTGTTCATGGTTCAAGTTCTATTCCAGCTTAGGGAGATAGGGAAAAGTATTAGTTTTGGTTCAGGTTTGCATTGTCTCCCTGCTACAATTCCAGGTGCACTCAAAGGACTTATTTATATATTTAACACATTTATACCCTGCTCTTCAGGCAGTTTCCATAAAGCCAATAAAAATAAGACAGTCCCTGCCCTCAAGTGTACAACTGAAAAAGACATGACACAAAAGGAAAAAAGAGATGCGGAGGACAAAGGAAAACAAGGAAATGCAGGCACCAGTTCTTAATGATTCTCTCTCTCTCTCATTAGACTAGACCCCAATGAGGTTATCCCATGAAGGTGAGTGGTGGGAGACTCAGGACACATAAGAGGAAGTCCTTCTTCACATAAGGCATCATTAAACTGTGGACTTCACTACCAGAAGATGCAGTGATGGCCACAAATTTAGATGGCTTCAAAAGGCAATTGGGCACATTCATGGAGGTAAAGCCATCATGGTCTGCTAGGCTGTATACACTCTCCAGGATCAAAGGCAGTATGTATTTCAGTATCAGTTGCTGGGGAACAAAAGCAAGAGGGTTGGCCACTGTGGGAACAGAATGCTGGACTAGACAGGTCTTTGGTCCAATCCAGCACAGCTCTTATGTTCTTATATGCCTTCTTAATTGATCCTTTCAGCACTCATTATAGGGTTCTGGCAGTCCTGGGTTTATTTCTGGAGGGATGATTCATTTGCGAGGGATGTTCTGTGGTCCACTGTTTGTTGTCTGTCTCTAATTATACCTTATGCCATGTGTTTTACAGAGTGGGGGGTTCACATTTTTGGGTCTCTGTGTACATGTTTTGTGTCATCTTAGCACAGCAGCTGGCCCTTGTACAGCTTGGAGACTTCTGCATCCCAAAGATGCTGTTTGCACAGTTCGTAACTGAACCTGCACCATTTGTCAGAAAAAGCAAGCCTCCCAGAGGACCTCCATGTAGAGATATACGGGCTTGTCGTGGATGGATCCGAAATGATGATGGGGGATATTGTCAGGGTGGACACTGAGCCCATAGAATCCCAGAGTAGTTCTGATTCTGAGGAAGAGCAGTCGCTCCTGGGAGAGGAGCGCGCTCATCCCTCCCAGGGCCAACAGCTGGCAGAGATTCCTCCTGCCGGCATTCTTGACATAGATAGCAGTCCAGGGAGTGAGAGAGCATGGGAAGAGGGCTTGCTGGATGCACGACACCGACACAGGGAGCAGCGTCAAATGGAGGGCGCGGAAAGGAGGTGTAGTGCCCGGTTGGTGCGCAAGCAACAGTTGCGCCCAGAGGATCCAAGGGAAAAGGGGAGGGACCCTCCCTAGCCCATAAATTCAGGGTCTGCAAGTGATTCTCCTTCACACGGGGACCAACTGTTCCAACTCAGGGCATAGGTACTCTGCTGCTTGTAGCTAGTCGCTGATAGTAGAGTTGTTAAGTTGTAAATGGAATAAAGCTTTGAAAAGAATCCCTTTGTCTGTGTCTGGACTTGGCTACTGGATTAGACTGAAAGGGGCCGCCAAGGAGCTCCTGACAGCTATTTAACCTCCAGGGTACCATTTTGGGTCAGAGAAGCAGTCTACCTATTCAGGCTTCTGGGGCTCATACCACCTCAGAATGGAGGTAGGATAGTTCCCATTGGGTCAGTGGGTACATTTGGAATGTTGAGAGAGTATTGTGGGCACTCACAAAATGGCTGCCATGAGGGAGAGCTGCCCATTTGTAAATGGCCACCATGGCATGGCCAGTCTCAAAACACCCATTTCCCAGAAGGCAAACCAGTAAGGCTAAAAGAAAAATAACTTTCCCGAGAACCTATGTCCAAGGCAGGGGTGGAGTCTGAGCTCCAAAACATAAAAACCCTCTCTTTTGAACCCCAATGAAGATGGCGCTGGATGGCAGCCCTTCGCTTTGCAGCATGCCAACTTCCCAGTTCTAAAAAATAGGAGGGACCCTGTCAGGCACTAAAAGTGGTGTCCATGGAGCCCTGCTATAGTGACTATAGTTGTAGTAGCTTTCTCCTTTTGATGATAATGACCGATGTTGTTGTTGTTGTTCAGTTCTTCAGTCGTGTCCGACTCTTCGTGACCCCATGGACCATAGCACGCCAGGCCTTCCTGTCCTGCGCTCTCTCCCGGAATATGCTCAAGTTCATATTCATTGCATCCGTGATGCTATCTAGCCATCTCATCCTCTGTCGTCCCCTTCTCCTTTTGCCTTCAGTCTTTCCCAGCATCAGGATCTTTTCCAGAGAGTTTTCTCTTCGCATTAGGTGGCCAAAATATTTGAGCTTCAGCTTCAGTATCTGTCCTTCCAATGAGCACCTCAGGGTTGATTTCCTTTAGGATTGACTGATTTGACCTCCTTGCAGTCCAGGGGACTCGTAAGAGTCTTCTCCAGCACCGCAGTTCGAAAGCGTCAATTCTTCGGCGCTCAGCCTTCCTTATAGTCCAGCTCTCACAGCCATACGTTACTACTGGGAAAACCATAGCTTTGATTAGACGGACCTTTGTCGGCAAGGTGATGTCTCTGCTTCTGACTATGCTGTCTAGGTTGGCCATAGCTTTCCTCCCAAGGAGCAAGTGTCTTTTAATTTCATGGCTACAGTCACCGTCTGCGGTGACCTTGGAGCCCAAGAAAGTAAAATCTGTCACTGCTTCCATTTCTTCCCCTTCTATATGCCAGGAAGTGATGGGGCCAGATGCCATGATCTTCGTTTTTTTCATGTTGAGTTTCAAACCAGCTTTTGCACTCTCCTCTTTCACCCTCAGCAAGAGGCTCTTGAGATCCTCTTCGCTTTCTGCCATTAGGGTGGTATCGTCTGCATATCGGAGGTTGTTGATAATTCTCCCGGCAATCTTAATTCCGACCTGTGATTCATCCAACCCGGCGTTTCTCATGATGTACTCTGCATATAAGTTAAATAAGCAGGGTGACAATATGCAGCCTTGTCATACTCCTTTCCCAATTTTGAACCAATCGGTTGTTCCGTGTCTGGCTCTTACTGTTGCTTCTTGACCCTCGTACAGGTTTTTCAGGAGACAGGTAAGGTGGCCTGGTACTCCCATCACTTTAAGAATTTGCCACAGTTTGTTGTGAACCACACAATCAAAGGCTTTAGCGTAGTCAATGAAGCAGAAATAGACGTTTTTCTGGAATTCTCTTGCTTTCTCCATGATCCAGCGAACATTGGCGATTTGATCTCTAGTTCCTCTGCCTCTTCGAAACCCAGCTTGTACTTCCGGTAGTTCTCGGTTCTCATACTGCTGAAGCCTACCTTGTAGGATTTTGAGCATAACCTTGCTGGCATGTGAAATGAGCGCAATTGTGCGGTAGTTTGAACACTCTTTGGCATTGCCCTTCTTTGGAATTGGAATGTAAACTGACCTTTTCCAGTCTTGTGGCCATTGTTGAGTGTTCCAAATTTGTTGGCATACTGAGTGCAGCACTTTAACAGCATCATCTTTTAGGATTTTAAATAGCTCAGCTGGAATACTGTCATCTCTGCTAGCTTTGTTGTTACTAATGCTTCCTAAGGCCCACTTGACTTCACTCTCGAGGATGTCCGGCTCAAGTTCAGTGACCACACTATCATGGCTATCAGGGACATTCAGATCTTTCCTGTATAGTTCTTCTGTGTATTCTTGCCACCTCTTCTTAATCTCATCTGCTTCTGTTAGGGCCTGCCTTCTTTGTCCTTTATCATGCCCGTCTTTGCACAAAATGTTCCCTTGAGATCTCCAATTTTCTTGAAGAGATCTCTAGTCTTTCCCATTCTGTTATTTTCCTTGATTTCTTTGCATTGTTCATTTAAGAAGGCCTTCTTGTCTCTCCTTGCTATTCTCTGGAAATCTGCATTCAGTTGGATATATCTTCCCCTTTCTCCCTTGCTTTTCGCTTCCCTTCTTTCCTCAGCTACTTATAAAGCCTCATCAGACAGCCACTTTGCTTTCTTGCATTTCTTTTTCTTTGGGATGGATTTCGTTGCTGCCTCTTGAACAATGTTACGGACCTCTGTCCATAGTTCCTCAGGCACTCTGTCTATCAGGTCTAATCCCTGAAATCTATTCTTCACCTCCAGTGTATATTCATCAGGGATATGATTGAGGTCATACCTGAATGGTTTAGTGGTTTTCCCTACGTTCTTCAATTTAAGCTGAAATTTTGCAAGAAGCAGCTCATGATCTGAGCCACAGTCAGCTCCAGGTCTTATTTTTACTGACTGTATAGAGCTTCTCCATCTTTGACTGCAAAGGACATAATCAATCTGATTTCGATATTGACCATCTGGTGATGTCCATGTGTAGAGTCGCCTCTTGTGCTGTTGGAAAAGAGTGTTTGCTATGATCAGCATGTTCTCATGGCAAAACTCTATTAGCCTTTGTCCTGCTTCATTTTGTACACCAAGGCCATGCCTGCCTGTTATCCCGGTGATTTCTTGACTGCCTACTTTAGCATTCCAATCCCCTATGATGAAGAGGACATCTTTTTTTGGTGTTAGTTCTAGAAGGTGTTGTAGGTCTTCATAGAACTGTTCAACCTCAGCTTCTTCGGCATCAGTGGTTGGGGCATAGACTTGAATTACTGTGATGTTGAATGGTTTGCCTTGGATTCGTACTGAGATCATTCTATCATTTTTAAGATTGTACCCCAGTACTGCTTTTCCCACCCTTTTGTTGACTATGAGTGCTACTCCATTTCTTCTTCTTGCCCACAGTAGTAGATATGATGGTCACCTAAATTAAATTTGCCCATGCCTGTCCATTTTAGTTCGCTGATTCCCAAGATGTTGATGTTCAATCTTGCCATCTCATGTTTGACCACCTCCAGCTTACCTTGATTCATTGATCTTACATTCAAGGTTCCTAAACAATATTGTTCTTTACAGCATCGGATTTTCTTTTCACCACCAGACACATCCACAGCTGAGTGTCCTTTCGGCTTTGGCCCAGCCGCTTCACTCTTTCTGGCGCTACTTGGAAATACCCTCTGCTCTTCCCCAGTAGTATATTGGACACCTTCCGACCTGAGGGGCTCATCTTCCGGCGTCATCTCTTTTAGCCTTGTGATACGTTCCATGGGGTTTTCTTGGCAAGAATACTGGAGTGGGTTGCCATTTCCTTCTCCAGTGGACCACAGTTTGTCAGAACTCTCCACCATGACCTGTCCGTCTTGGGTGGCCCTGCACGGCATAGCTTATGGCTTCACTGAGTTACGCAAGCCCCTTCGCCACAATAAGGCAGTGATCCATGAAGGGGAATTGGCAGCTGTAATTATCCCAAAGTGTGAATGTACTAATTCGAGCATGTTAGCAAATAGTTTGTTGTTGTTGTTATTCAGTCGTTCAGTCGTGTCCGACTCTTCGTGACCCCCTGGACCATAGCACGCCGGGCCTTCCTGCCCTGCGCTCTCTCCCGGAGTGTACTTAAGTTCATATTCATTGCATCGGTGATGCTATCTAGCCATCTCATCTTCTGTCGTCCCCTTCTCCTTTTCCCTTCAGTCTTTCCCAGCATCAGGGTCTTTTCTAGTGAGTTTTCGCATTAAGTGGCCAAAATATTTGAGCTTCAGCTTCAGTATCTGTCCTTCCAATGAGCAGTCAGGGTTGATTTCCTTTAGGATTGACTGACTGGACCTCCTTGCAGTCCAGGGGACTCGTAAGAGTCTTCTCCAGCGCCACAGTTCGAAAGCATCGATTCTTCAGCACTCAGCCTTCCTTATAGTCCAGCTCTCACAGTCATACGTTGCTACTGGGAAAACCATAGCTTTGATTATATGGACCTTTTTCGGCAAGGTGATGTCTCTGCTTCTGACTATGCTGTCTAGGTTGGCCATAGCTTTCCTCCCAAGAAGCAAGCGACTTTTAATTTCATGGCTACAGTCACCATCTGCGGTGATCTTGGAGCCCAAGAAAATAAAATCTGCCACTGCTTCCATTTCTTCCCCTTCTATATGCCAGGAAGTGATGGGGCCAGATGCCATGATCTTTGTTTTTTCAATGTTGAGTTTCAAACCAACTTTTGCACTCTCCAGTTTCATCCTCAACAAGAGGCTCTTTAGATCCTCTTCGCTTTCTGCCATTAGGGTGGTATCGTCTGCGTATCTGAGGTTGTTGATAATTCTCCCGACAATCTTAATTCCGACCTGTGATTCATCCAACCCGGCGTTTCTCATGATGTACTCTGCATATAAGTTAAATAAGCAGGGCGACAATATGCAGCCTTGTCGTACTCCTTTCCCAATTTTGAACCAATCGGTTGTTCCGTGTCTGGTTCTTACTGTTGCTTCTTGACCCTCGTACAGGTTTTTCAGGAGACAGGTAAGGTGGCCTGGTACTCCCATCACTTTAAGAATTTGCCACATTTTGTTGTGATCCACACAATCAAAGGCTTTAGCGTAGTCAATGAAGCAGAAATAGACGTTTTTCTGGAATTCTCTTGCTTTCTCCATGATCCAGCGAACATTGGCGATTTGATCTCTAGTTCCTCTGCCTCTTCGAAATCCAGCTTGTACTTCCGGTAGTTCTCGGTTCTCATACTGCTGAAGCCTACCTTGTAGGATTTTGAGCATAACCTTGCTGGCATGTGAAATGAGCACAATTGTACGGTTTGAACACTCTTTGGCATTGCCCTTCTTTGGAATTGGAATGTAAACTGACCTTTTCCAGTCTTGTGGCCATTGTTGAGTGTTCCAAATTTGTTGGCATACTGAGTGCAGCACTTTAACAGCATCATCTTTTAGGATCTTAAATAGCTCAGCTGGAATACTGTCATCTCCACTAGCTTTGTTGTTACTAATGCTTCCTAAGGCCCACTTGACTTCACTCTCGAGGATGTCCGGCTCAAGTTCAGTGACCACACTATCATGGCTATCAGGAACATTCAGATCTTTCCTGTATAGTTCTTCTGTGTATTCTTGCCACCTCTTCTTAATCTCATCTGCTTCTGTTAGGGCCTGCCTTCTTTGTCCTTTATCATGCCTGTCTTTGCACAAAATGTTCCCTTGAGATCTCCAATTTTCTTGAAGAGATCTCTAGTCTTTCCCATTCTGTTATTTTCCTTGATTTCTTTGCATTGTTCATTTAAGAAGGCCTTCTTGTCTCTCCTTGCTATTCTCTGGAAATCTGCATTCAGTTGGATATATCTTCCCCTTTCTCCCTTGCTTTTCGCTTCCCTTCTTTCCTCAGCTACTTATAAAGCCTCATCAGACAGCCACTTTGCTTTCTTGCATTTCTTTTTCTTTGGGATGGATTTCGTTGCTGCATCCTGAACAATGTTACGGACCTCTGTCCATAGTTCCTCAGGCACTCTGTCTATCAGGTCTAATCCCTGAAATCTATTCTTCACCTCCAGTGTATATTCATAAGGGATATGATTGAGGTCATACCTGAATGGTTTAGTGGTTTTCCCTATGTTCTTCAATTTAAGCTGAAATTTTGCAACAAGAAGCTCATGATCTGAGCCACAGTCAGCTCCAGGTCTTATTTTTACTGACTGTATGGAGCTTCTCCATCTTTGACTGCAAAGGACATAATCAATCTGATTTCGATATTGACCATCTGGTGATGTCCATGTGTAGAGTCGCCTCTTGTGCTGTTGGAAAAGAGTGTTTGCTATGATCAGCATGTTCTCATGGCAAAACTCTATTAGCCTTTGTCCTGCTTCATTTTGTACACCAAGGCCATGCCTGCCTGTTATCCCGGTGATTTCTTGACTTCCTACTTGAGCATTCCAATCCCCTATGATGAAGAGGACATCTTTTTTTGGTGTTACTTCTAGAAGGTGTTGTAGGTCTTCATAGAACTGTTCAACCTCAGCTTCTTCGGCATCAGTGGTTGGGGCATAGACTTGAATTACTGTGATGTTGAATGGTTTGCCTTGGATTCGTACTGAGATCATTCTATCATTTTTAAGATTGTACCCCAGTACTGCTTTTCCCACCCTTTTGTTGACTATGAGTGCCACTCCATTTCTTCTTCTTGCCCACAGTAGTAGATATGATGGTCACCTAAATTAAATTTGCCCATGCCTGTCCATTTTAGTTCGCTGATTCCCAAGATGTTGATGTTCAATCTTGCCATCTCATGTTTGACCACCTCCAGCTTACCTTGATTCATTGATCTTACATTCAAGGTTCCTAAACAATATTGTTCTTTACAGCATCGGATTTTCTTTTCACCACCAGACACATCCACAGCTGAGTGTCCTTTCGGCTTTGGCCCAGCCGCTTCACTCTTTCTGGCGCTACTTGGAAATACCCTCTGCTCTTCCCCAGTAGTATATTGGACACCTTCCGACCTGAGGGGCTCATCTTCCGGCGTCATCTCTTTTAGCCTTGTGATACGTTCCATGGGGTTTTCTTGGCAAGAATACTGGAGTGGGTTGCCATTTCCTTCTCCAGTGGACCACAGTTTGTCAGAACTCTCCACCATGACCTGTCCGTCTTGGGTGGCCCTGCACGGCATAGCTTATGGCTTCACTGAGTTACGCAAGCCCCTTCGCCACAATAAGGCAGTGATCCATGAAGGGGAATTGGCAGCTGTAATTATCCCAAAGTGTGAATGTACTAATTCGAGCATGTTAGCAAATAGTTTGTTGTTGTTGTTATTCAGTCGTTCAGTCGTGTCCGACTCTTCGTGACCCCCTGGACCATAGCACGCCGGGCCTTCCTGCCCTGCGCTCTCTCCCGGAGTGTACTTAAGTTCATATTCATTGCATCGGTGATGCTATCTAGCCATCTCATCTTCTGTCGTCCCCTTCTCCTTTTCCCTTCAGTCTTTCCCAGCATCAGGGTCTTTTCTAGTGAGTTTTCGCATTAAGTGGCCAAAATATTTGAGCTTCAGCTTCAGTATCTGTCCTTCCAATGAGCAGTCAGGGTTGATTTCCTTTAGGATTGACTGACTGGACCTCCTTGCAGTCCAGGGGACTCGTAAGAGTCTTCTCCAGCGCCACAGTTCGAAAGCATCGATTCTTCAGCACTCAGCCTTCCTTATAGTCCAGCTCTCACAGTCATACGTTGCTACTGGGAAAACCATAGCTTTGATTATATGGACCTTTTTCGGCAAGGTGATGTCTCTGCTTCTGACTATGCTGTCTAGGTTGGCCATAGCTTTCCTCCCAAGAAGCAAGCGACTTTTAATTTCATGGCTACAGTCACCATCTGCGGTGATCTTGGAGCCCAAGAAAATAAAATCTGCCACTGCTTCCATTTCTTCCCCTTCTATATGCCAGGAAGTGATGGGGCCAGATGCCATGATCTTTGTTTTTTCAATGTTGAGTTTCAAACCAACTTTTGCACTCTCCAGTTTCATCCTCAACAAGAGGCTCTTTAGATCCTCTTCGCTTTCTGCCATTAGGGTGGTATCGTCTGCGTATCTGAGGTTGTTGATAATTCTCCCGACAATCTTAATTCCGACCTGTGATTCATCCAACCCGGCGTTTCTCATGATGTACTCTGCATATAAGTTAAATAAGCAGGGCGACAATATGCAGCCTTGTCGTACTCCTTTCCCAATTTTGAACCAATCGGTTGTTCCGTGTCTGGTTCTTACTGTTGCTTCTTGACCCTCATACAGGTTTTTCAGGAGACAGGTAAGGTGGCCTGGTACTCCCATCACTTTAAGAATTTGCCACATTTTGTTGTGATCCACACAATCAAAGGCTTTAGCGTAGTCAATGAAGTAGAAATAGACGTTTTTCTGGAATTCTCTTGCTTTCTCCATGATCCAGCGAACATTGGCGATTTGATCTCTAGTTCCTCTGCCTCTTCAAAACCCAGCTTGTACTTCCGGTAGTTCTCGGTTCTCATACTGCTGAAGCCTACCTTGTAGGATTTTGAGCATAACCTTGCTGGCATGTGAAATGAGCACAATTGTACGGTTTGAACACTCTTTGGCATTGCCCTTCTTTGGAATTGGAATGTAAACTGACCTTTTCCAGTCTTGTGGCCATTGTTGAGTGTTCCAAATTTGTTGGCATACTGAGTGCAGCACTTTAACAGCATCATCTTTTAGGATCTTAAATAGCTCAGCTGGAATACTGTCATCTCCACTAGCTTTGTTGTTACTAATGCTTCCTAAGGCCCACTTGACTTCACTCTCGAGGATGTCCGGCTCAAGTTCAGTGACCACACTATCATGGCTATCAGGGACATTCAGATCTTTCCTGTATAGTTCTTCTGTGTATTCTTGCCACCTCTTCTTAATCTCATCTGCTTCTGTTAGGTCCCTGCCTTCTTTGTCCTTTATCATGCCCGTCTTTGCACAAAACGTTCCCTTGAGATCTCCGATTTTCTTGAAGAGATCTCTAGTCTTTCCCATTCTATTGTTTTCTTCAATTTCTTTGCATTGTTCATTTAAGAAGGCCTTCTTGTCTCTCCTTGCTATTCTCTGGAAATCCGCATTCAGTTGGATATATCTTCCCCTTTCTCCCTTGCTTTTCGCTTCCCTTCTTTCCTCAGCTACTTGTAAAGCCTCATCAGACAGCCACTTTGCTTTCTTGCATTTCTTTTTCTTTGGGATGGATTTCATTGCTGCATCCTGAACAATGTTACGGACCTCTGTCCATAGTTCCTCAGGCACTCTGTCTATCAGGTCTAATCCCTGAAATCTATTCTTCACCTCCACTGTATATTCATAAGGGATATGATTGAGGTCATACCTGAATGGTTTAGTGGTTTTCCCTACGTTCTTCAATTTAAGCTGAAATTTTGCAACAAGAAGCTCATGATCTGAGCCACAGTCAGCTCCAGGTCTTATTTTTACTGACTGTATAGAGCTTCTCCATCTTTGACTGCAGAGGACATAATCAATCTGATTTCGATATTGACCATCTGGTGATGTCCATGTGTAGAGTCGCCTCTTGTGCTGTTGGAAAAGAGTGTTTGCTATGATCAGCATGTTCTCTTGGCAAAACTCTATTAGCCTTTGTCCTGCTTCATTTTGTACACCAAGGCCATGCCTGCCTGTTATCCTGGTGATTTCTTGACTTCCTACTTTAGCATTCCAATCCCCTATGATGAAGAGGACATCTTTTTTTGGTGTTACTTCTAGAAGGTGTTGTAGGTCTTCATAGAACCGATCAACCTCAGCTTCTTCAGCCTCAGTGGTTGGGGCATAGACTTGAATTACTGTGATGTTGAATGGTTTGCCTTGGAATCGTACCGAAATCATTCTATCGTTTTTGAGATTGTACCCCAGTACTGCTTTTCCCACCCTTTTGTTGACTCTGAGTGCTACTCCATTTCTTCTAAGGGATTCTTGCCCACAGTAGTAGATATGATGGCCACCTAAATTAAATTTGCCCATGCCTGTCCATTTTAGTTCGCTGATTCCCAAGATGTTGATGTTCAATCTTGCCATCTCATGTTTGACCACCTCCAGCTTACCTTGATTCATTGATCTTACATTCCAGGTTCCTAAACAATATTGTTCTTTACAGCATTGGATTTTCTTTTCATCACCAGAGACATCCACAGCTGAGTGTCCTTTCGGCTTTGGCCCAGCCGCTTCACTCTTTCTGGCGCTACTTGGAAATACCCTCTGCTCTTCCCCAGTAGTATATTGGACACCTTCCGACCTGAGGGGCTCATCTTCCGGCGTCATATCTTTTAGCCTTGTGATATGTTCCATGGGATTTTCTTGGCAAGAATACTGGAGTGGGTTGCCATTTCCTTCTCTAGTGGACCACATTTTGTCAGAACTCTCCACCATGACCTGTCCGTCTTGGGTGGCCCTGCACGGCATAGCTTATGGCTTCACTGAGTTATGCAAGCCCCTTTGCCACAACAAGGCAGTGATCCATGAAGGGGAGCAAATAGTTTACATGGTTATAAAGAGGGGGGGATGAGCCATAGGCTAAATTGAGTCTGGCTGAAACCATTCCACTATCTGTTCTCTCTGTCCCCCCTCCTGCCCACTTCAAGCATCGGTATGAGTAATAGCTGGGGAGGTTGTAACATTTCTCACGTGTGCCTCCCATTTTAAAAAAGTAATGCTGCTTCCCCAGCTATCTAGAAGTCAGCTGCTATGGGGCCTCTTATGTATGTTCATCTTACCTAAATGGAAAAACCATCTTTTCAGAACACGTTCTGTGAGGAGTATCACTTGAATAGACTGCACACAACCCACACACAAATAGCAATATTGGTCCAATTAAAGCTTTTTGAAGCACCGAAGGTACGAATTAGAATGCACAAAAAAGTGGGAAATCCAGACAAATGAAATCACTCATTCCTGGATGGGAATAAAGGGGCCGTTGCTAAACATATGTATCTTTACTCTGCTCTGAACATTAACCCAACTTTTAATTGCATTGGCAAGCAAATATTCTCCACCATGCTACCCCCTCCGCCCCCACGACAGTGCCCCAGAACACCGTTCACTGGGTGAATAGAATGCTTGACTACGTAGGCCTGTGGTCTGATTCAGCAGGATGGCTGGGCGTTATGGGGGTTGCAGTCCAACACATCTGGGGGCACCAGGTTGGGGAAGGCTGTTCTAAATTGTAAGCTTCTTGCAGTAAGGCTGGGCAGTGATTTTTTGCAATGTGCCAGATGGGAGGAGGAGGAGGAATAATAGCTTGAGTCAGCCTTGATATCTTTACCTGGTTATTGTCAGGTGGGCAGCTCAGACTGAGGAGCCAGGCTAGACACAGCAGACTTGGTAGAACCCTATTGGCTCCTTACATCACCGGAGACCTGCTGAGCTGGGAGCTGCAGGGCCATCCACAGTGGTGCTGTAGTGCAGCAGATAGCAGATGACCAGCTTTCCTAGGGCCAGCCCTCCCATCAGGCAGGGTGAGGCAGCTGCCTTAGGAGGCAGATGCTGGGGGTGGAGTGGGGGAGATGGCCAGGTGTCAGAGCTGTGCGTTTTACAGGGCATGTAAAAGCTACCCTCAGGTGTAATGGAGGCTGATGTGCCATCTCCAGTGCTGAAGTAAGATTCAACCTCCAGTCTGGTTGGAATCAAATGTGTGTGTGTGTGTGGGGGGATGTTATTTCTCACTACATGCAGCAAAACGTCTTGACTTGAGCCAGCCAATTCCCCCCTCAGTCATCCAGATACTGCGAAAATGCACAGGCTCGGTGTTTTTCTATGTTTTCTAGGCCACACTCACAAACACATTTACTAGGGAGTAAGCCAGAGTAAACATGGTGGGACTTACTTCTGAGTAAACACGCATAGGATTGCATAGTTACTGAGTGTGTTTGGGGGTTTGTGTGGTGTTACTTATAGGACTCTTTTTATGGCCTTTTGGTCGTCTCCTCTTATTTATTGTTATTTATTACATTTATATCCCACCCTTTTTCCTCTTTGAGGAACCCAAGGTGGCGTACATAATCCTCCTCCTCTCCATTTTAGCCTCACAACAACAGCCCTGTGAGGTAGGTTGGGCTGAGAGTCTGTGACTGGCCCAAAGTCACCCAGTGAGCTTCCATGGCCGAGTGGGGACTAGAACCTGGATCTCCTGGCTCCCAGTCCAACACTCTCGCCACTACACCACACTGGCTCTCTTACAAGCTTTGACTCCCTCATTTAGAACACGCAGCAGATGGTAGCATAGTTGTTGTCACAGCAGAACATCTTTCAGCCGTACTTTTTCAATAGCAAATTTGCATCTGTCTGCGACACCTGTGTGAAACACTTGTGATCTTGACTGTTGTAGGTGCAGTACAGTAGCCTTCTCCAAACTGGTGCCCTCCAGGTGTGCTGGACTACAACTCCCATCATTCTCAACCATCATGTAGTCCAACACATCTGGAGGGCATCAGGCTGGGGAAGGCTGGGGTACCATCTCTTTGTCTGGAATCAGTGGAGGCTGGTGGCTCCAGTGTCAGTGGGGCGGTACATCCACTCTGGGTTTCAGTCAGAACCAGTCAGAGCTCTAAAGGAGCTAGCCAAGGTGCTCCTTTGGACAGCTGCTTTAGAGTTCTGACTGAAACCTGGAGCGGATTCATCGCCCCAGTGAAATCAGAGCCACTCGCTTCCACTATCTGAAATGCTGGAGACGTTTGTGGGACATTTAGCTCTAACTTGCTGGCCATTACTTGGAATGATGCCAAAGAGAACGAATCAAGAGGGCCAGCCCAAGATATCTTACTACCTGAGGCAAAGGACAAGATGGCGGCTCCTGCCCATTCCTCATTCAGAATGTATCCAGCTGGACGCGTAGTTGAATCTTACGTCAACAGTGGTAGAAGGACAGCAGTGAGCTTCCTACACCAAACCTGGGCAGGTGTGGGTGGGTGGGAAGCAGGGCTGCTTAGCGGGAGAAGGGCAGGCTAGTTAGGGGACTCTGGGAAATTGGTGGAGAGCCGCCACCCTGCACCCAGGCACTTGAGTCTGGGTGCAGACCCAGGCTGCCTCACTCTGCCTAACGGTGGGGCCAGCCCTGCTAATCAGCCAACTTCTCTGCAAGGAGAGGGCATTCCTGGCCTGCTACCCAGAGAAAGCCAGTGTGGTGTAGTGGTTAGACGGTTTGACTAGAACTGGGGAGACCCAGCTTCAAATCCCCAGTCAGCCATTAAACTCCTTAGGTGGCCACTCACCATCTCCTGACCTAATCTACCTCACTGGGTTGTTTTGAGGATAAAATAAGGGGAAGGAAGGGAACCGTGCACTCCATCCTGTGTTTGTTGGGGGAAAGGGTGGGACACAAATGGAATAAAATGAAATGAAATGCCCTGAGGGGAATTCAGTCGGAGAAAAAGAGGTGACATGCTTCATCTCTTCTTCCCAGTCTCTGCTGGTTCTTGGCATAACATGCAGTTATCCTTCTCTTCCTTTCCAGATGCCTTTTTGCTTCCTGCCTCCATCCCTATATGGGAGTTCTAGGTGTGTGTGAAGATTTCAGACGACCTACCACAATGTGGCACATCTCAAACAGCCCGAACCGAACGCTAAGCAATGGGTCATAAAAGTGTTTGACTCCAGATGGATCACACCCACGGAACCTACAACTTCCTTTCTCATTAACTCTGAATTTCACTTGCCCATCACATAGCTGAAACAGCACAGACAGAGAAAGTGATGACTTTGTGCCTGTGTTCCATTTTGGTACCCACAAGGATGCTGAATCCATGTGGCTACCATGTGCCAGTTATTCCCACTACAGGTCTCATAAAAAAGCTCTTCCAGTTTCAATGTGTTAATCATTGCAATAATCAGCTGGAGCCAGTGCTTTAGACATTTACAGTTTGCTATTACCAGAAGTAATTAAAAGAAGAGAGGAGCTGGATCAGAACCTCTTGGAAATAACACTCCTGGGACTAAGAGAAGCAGAGCAAGTTACAGCAAAAATAGCCGACACAGGATTTTGCACTGAACTTCTGTCTACTCACAAATATAAAGTGTGTGCCTGAATAGAATCCTATCCCTTTGGGTTCCATGCAAAAATGCTGCTATAGAATACTGGTGTGAGGGTTTGAGGCCTACAGAGGCAAAGGGGGAAAAGGTCAGGCTTAGAGGCCTGGAGTTTTCTGTTGGAAGGGGGCAACCCTGAGAGGCGCAGTTTCATTTCTCCACTTAGGTTTCATTTCTTCAGTTTTGAAGCAGTACTTTCAGTTTTGGGGGAGGAGGGTACATAAAGAGAGTGAGAGAGCCAGTAAGAACAGAGACAGCTAGAGCCTGAAGTGAGAGCAGAGTCTGAAGAGTGCGCAGGAAGAAGCAGTGTAGAAAAGTCTAAGCCCAGCTATGGTAAAGGAACTTGCATTTTGCAACTTTTATTTTCTCTTAATGCCTCTTCTATCACTCAGCTCTATTGTGTAAATACCTTTAGTTGTGATTTGCTAGCTTTAAATTTACAAGTAAACTGTTGAGGTTAAACCCTGTGTCTGGTGTGTCAATCATCCCATGTCTGCAGCCTAAACCCCACATTACTGGGAAAGAAAAGATTGCCCATGTCAATCCAGATGCTGACGCTGGACCTCTTTGCCACTGTCTCCATCACCCACCACTTTCTGGGTGTTCATTGAAGGGGGGCTTGATTGCAGGTCCTTGGATACTGGCCCTAAGTCCATCCAGTGGAGGCTGGTGGTACCGTTTTCAGTGGGGCTGTGAATCCATTCTGGGCTTCAGAATGAACCAGCCAGAACTCAAAAAGGAGCTGTCTAAGGTGCTGACCCTAATTTGAGGATAGACATCAGCACCTTGGACAGCCCCTTTAGAGTTCTGACTGGTTCTGACTGAAACCCACAATGGATTCTGAGCCCCACTGAAATTGGAGCCACCAGCCTCCACTAGGTCCATCCAATCATCGAAGAAAACTAGGGATGGGTGGAACAACTTAACTGCAGTTTGAGTTAAAGCTGTGACACACACAACCCAGAGTGGAAGCAAAGCCCCATCCAAATCGGAGCCACCAGCCTCCACTGGTTCCATTCTTAGCTGCACCGCTGGTCAACAAGTGAGTTGCTCAGGTAAATATAGAGGCTTTAAAGGGACGTGGCCCCCTTTCAGAAGCCCAACTCACTGCCCCACAGGGCTAACTGACATCCATGATCCTGTGGGGAAGAAGAGCGAGGGAGCAGGCAAAGGGAACATCAGGGCCTGCTCAGTTGGACTGCCCCTCCTTGGGAGATGAGAAGGGGGAACAGGGCCATCCCAGCAGCCCTGCTGACAGTCTACCTAATCCTTTTTTCTCCCCTCCCCATTGCCTTTTCCTTGTCTGTCGTGTCTTTTTTAGATTGTAAGCCTGCGGGCAGGGACTGTCTTCTTTGTTCATTGATTGTAAGCCGCTCCGGGAGCCTTTTTTGGCTGAGGAGTGGGATAAAAATACAATAAATAAATAAATAATCAATAACTTCAGGTAAGGTACCCATCCTGTCCCTCACTGCATCAGCCACAGGGCTGTTCAGCTGGAGACCCTTTGCCCTCTTCCTCCTCCTCCCTTTGGAAGTGGCCTTACTCAGCAGCCCCTGAAGAGCTTTGCTACAAAGCCCCATAGTTCCCAGCCTTTCTACTCTGTTCTTTTCTGTCCCTTGCCCCTAATTTTATGGGGCTTGCTCGCCCTTCCTTTTCTTGCTTATGCCACCTTCCACACCCAGGTAACCACCTTCCACAGCTAACCTATGCGCCCAGGTGACATCATCAATAGGCGCCCGGAGTAGGGCCACACAATGCAATCATTGGTGCACAGGAACTAGCGAGCAGCAGTGCGGCCATCAGAATAGATCGACGCTTGCCTAGCAGCAGGGCCTTTGCTAGTGTTGGCCCCGAATCAGTTTCCCAGGCCCTGGTTCTATTCTACAGAGCCCTCAGTGTCTATTGGTACCAATGGAAAAATTAGACTTTTTCTCAGTCTAATTGCTTTGCAGGGGGCAATTTTCAAGAGGGATTGCAGCTGGGCAGAGAAGAGTTAACTCTTCCCCCTCCACATGCTGCAACCTCCCCCCCTCCAAAAAAATATCCCCCTGGATGGCAATTAATCAGGGTGCAAATTAACTGAAGAATGTATTTCACTTGAGATTTGTGTGGCTGAGAAATTAATTGACAGGCTTTGCCTTCTATGAAATTTTAATAAATTCTCACAATTATTTCTACATTTTCATATATAGATATCAATTTGTGTATGCAAATGTGTGTCCTATGGTTGTGGGGCTGAAATCTTTTAAGTGCCTAGCAGCGCCCCTGCCTAGGAGCGTGTTCCTCAATGTATTCTGCTATGTGATCTAAATGTTTTTGGCTGCAGGAATGAAGTGCATGCCTAATTTTAATTCGGGGTGAGGGAGTTTGGGAAACATGGACCTAGGTAGCCCCAGCAGTCTAGAAAAAGCCTCCTTGTGTTCAAGGTCAAACGGCGCAGGGTGACATCTCATAAACCATATGGGAAGCTGTCACTTTACCTCCTCCTGTGCACAGATTGTTCAGGGGGAAGAGGGGAACCCTGTGTGGCATTTTTGAGTAAGAGGTTGTGAAAAGCTCTGCTAAAAACCCAACTCATGATTTTGGAATTGCCACCCAAGGTCCATTATACTTTACTGGCAATCTGGACTCATTTTCTCACATCCACCCACTCTCCTCTCAATTCCTTTCTGGCGGCCGCTCTCCACAGATGTGTCAAATCTTAGCAGCTCAGAATGTAGCACTACTAAGAAATGCATTCAGCAAAAAGGCCTTTCTGATTTTCTCTCTCCCCCCACCTCCTCCGAGCCCCTGTTACATACAGAGACAGCACTCACATTCATTTGTACCTTCTCTTTTTAGGCTGCTACCAAACATATCACATGCAGATGTTTCCTGACATTCTGCTAAGCCAGGTGAGGAGGAGGCCTGTAGTTTTTCCACTGTGGTTTCAGACTCGGTGCTATAGAACCAAATTGCAACGTAGCTTAGCATGCTGGTTAAATATTTAACACAGGCATTGTTTCTATCAAGCGCATGATAAATAAAAAAGATATGCTGTCAGAATGCTGGCATCTCAGTTGGCCCAGAGAGGCGCTTGAGTGTATATTGGCCACAATGGCAAAGATTCATTTGGCAAGCTGGACATGAAATAAAAATCTCAAAAGGATGAAACGCCATTTTGAAAGGCCACAAAGCTTGCAAAGCAGTCAGTCCTCATGAACAGGCATGGAGCTATGTGGGTGCTGTGTTGTGTCAGCAATCCTTGCTCCCTTTGGTGTGTGTGTTGTGCTCTTAAAACACATGAAGTTGGATAACTTCTTTCAAGTTCTGGATGGTTCTGACTAAAACCTGGAATGGAATCACAGCCCCACCAAAACAGGAGCCACCAGCCTCCACCGGTGGCTGGCATGTGAGTGTTGTTGTCAGTACCACTGGTGGTAGAGGTAAATTTTGAAGCACAGCCACTCATCGTGACAGTGCCCATAACCACGCCCCCAAGGAGAGGCCCAAAACTCAGGCAGCTCTGTCGACCCATATCAACAAACCAATGTTAGCAGTTCTCATCTCTACCATGATGAGCAGGCCTTTTATAAAGCAAATGGGTCTTAACTCAAGACCAAGCCACACCAAAATACTTTGCATCGCAACAGGGATAGCTCACAAATATATATTGTTGCTGAGAAAATTCATTCTCCACACACACACGCTCCCACCAGCTTCTGTGAGGATTGCAACTAAGTTCAGAGGGGAGAAGGAATTCTGAAGGGTGTGTGTGTGATTTATTTATTTATTTATTTATTTATTGCATGTATATCCCTTCTTTCCTCCAAGGAACTCAAGGCGGGATACATAATCCTTCCCCTCTCCATTTTACCCTCACAACAACAATCCTGTGAGGTGGGTTGGGCTGAGAGTCTGTGACTGGCCCAAAGTCACCCAGTGAGCTTCCATGGCCAAGTGGGGACTAGAACCCGGATCTCCCGGCTCCCAGTCCAGCACTCTCGCCACTACACCACGCCGGCTCTCCTACACCACACTGGCAGATGACATCAGAAAAGGGCCGGTGCTGAGTCTCAGTGAGCCCTGGCTACACTCCATTACTGGTCAGCATAGTCCCTGACTAGTGGGTGTGGTGGTGGGCTGTGGTGGTGTTTCCAGGAAGTCTGGGGGCATACTGTCATTTTCTCACTATGCTTTTAAAGGTTCCAGTGGTGTGTTTCCCCCCTCACCCTCTGAGGCTGAACATATATTGGATCTAGCAGAGTAACAGCAGCGTCTCTTTGCTTCTGACATAATTTGAGTATAGGCTTGGGCCTCATCTACATGAGCCGTTTGCCCTGGTGCCGCTTCCAAGGGAAGATCTTTGCGACAGATGACGCAGTTCCCTCCCCGCTTCGCAGCCCAGTCGTGGTTTTCACGGAGAAATCCGGGTTTTCTCAGAGTCCATTTGCGGCAAAGTTTTCGCTCGCTTCGGGTTCGCTGCGGGGCGTTGAGCTGTCTGTCCCTTCCTCGGATTGACATCGCAGCGCTGTTAGTGATGCCCTTCCTCCTTCGCAGTTCCGCAGTTACACAGGCATGAAGAAGCAGGCTGGTGGAAGCCGCGCTGACTGGTGGAAGGCAAAGTAGCCTGGGGGGGGCAACAGAGGGGCAAACATGTCTACCGGGAAGTAACTCATTGCCTTCAGTTCCACATCTCTGCCTCTCTTACTTTAAGCATCGAGCTTGAGAGTGGAGATGCGCAGCTACAAAGGAACACCGCTGAGAAACGCTGGATGCCTGTGGATTTGCAGCTGCGCAGTTGAGAAAGGGCGGGTGCCAGGGCGGATGATTTTCATAAGCGTGTACTCGGAAGCACTTCACTGAGTCTGTGCTTGTACGGGGGGGGGCGGGTGTGGAGCCTGTGGACTCGGCAGTGAAGAGGCTACATGCTACTCACCCTCTCCTTCTCCCCAGCTCTGCGCTCTCTGCTCTCAGAGCGGGCTCAATCTCCCGAGGCAGCAGCTGCCTGCCTGCCTGCCTGCCTGCCTGCCTGCCTGCCTGCCTGCCTGCCTACTAGGGATGTACGAAAGTCACTTACCTTTTCGAAAGGTGACATTCGCGGTGGGGGGGAGGCACTCCGTTCCCTCCCCCTGAAATTATCCCTGGCTGACTCCACTCCGCGGCGATTCCGCGGAGCTGCCGGCTGGGGCTGCCCGCAGCCGGACATCCAGCCGCTGGGCAGCTTGCACAGGGACGCAAATGGCGGCTGCCGTAGCCGCCACCATTTGCGCCCCTGTATTTTGCCGTGATAGGCTACATAAATATTTATGTAGCCTATCACGGCAAAAAACAACAACAACAGTGAATGCAAATGGCGGCACCTACGGCGGCCGCCATTTGCGTTCCCTTTTTTTTTGGCCGTGATAGGCTACGTAAATATTTACGTAGCCTATTATGGCAAAAGAGATGGGCGCAAATGGCGGCCACTACGTAATATTTACGTAGCCTATCATGGCCAAAAAAAGGGAACGCAAATGGCGACCGCCGTAGCCGCCATTTGCGTCCCCTTTTTTTTGCAAATGGCGTCCCTGCGTTAGCTGTGATAGGCTACGTAAGTATTTATGTAGCCTATCATGGCTATAATGAGGAAGCGAATGGTGGACACAGATGCGGCCACCATTCGCAAAGCAACGCAAACAGCAGCGGGTCCCATTTCACGCGCCTTTTGAGGGGCGGGGGGGCTTCGTTCCGCCACAGATTTCAGGGGGCCGAATGCACTGGCATTTGGCCTCACCGAGATCCGTGGCGGAATTCTCTGACATCCCTACTGCCCGCCTCAGATATGTGCATGCGGGGTTTGTTATGAACATCTGCTCGCAAGCAAGTCCTACATTCTAGTTGCGCTCCCTCCTCCCCAGCTCTACGCTCTCTGCTCTTCCCAGCTTGAGAAGCTGGCTTTCCCCCTCCCATCTACCACCCCAGTTGTTAATTCGCAGAGCTAATACTGCGCAGCTGCGACGGAACGAACAAAGAAATCGGCGCCGTGTAGATGCGGCCTTGCTTTCCCCAGCATTAGTTGATTGATTTAATCATGACATTGACTGAATCTCGCAGCACTCATATTGATTTAAGAGAATGATGAGAATGATCCACTACTGAATGGTAAGATTAATTCTGATCTGAATCATATGCCTGTTGGCTATTTAATTATTATTATTTTAACCAAGCTTGTTGTTTCATATGTTTTATTACTTCCCAAACAATGTTGGCCCTCATCTAAATTTCTTATTTCTTTGTCTTCGGTTCATTGAGTCATTTGTTAATAAAGATGCTCCTGCTGCACAAACAAACACTGATATACCCTAGCATAAAACTGAAACGCAAAATAATGTTTCCTGTCTATGTAGTCAAACCGCAAAAGGAATCAATTATCTGGATCTTTTGTGGGCTTTGGGCAATGGTTGGCCACATTTCTTCCTGAATGGGGCCAGCAGACATGTGCTATATCGGAACAGAAGGTTATGTGATAAACACAGCTCCCCCAGCCCAGCCCGCATGGAGTAAAGGAGGGTGTACAGGACTGCCAGCTTTTCGTTTATTTTTTTATTAGCTCTGCTCACATCCCTTCAACTAGAGTCACCGATGGCCCCTCCAGTCAGTGGCAGTTCACTTGCTTTCCAGGTAGGGCTGGAAAAAATCCTGCCTGAAGCCCTGGGGAGCCAGTCAGTTTCACCCTGGGCTAGATGCTCCAATGGTCTGACTCAGTATAAGGCAGAATACCGTAACTCCTAACAAATGGAATACCCTATTGCTACTTCTGGATTCCTAGGAGAAAATGCCATCCCCTATCGGATAATCTGGTTCTGCAATGCCCACAAATTAAAATGCTTAGGCTGCGATCATATACATGTCTGCTCAGAAGAAAGCCCCACTGAGATCAGTGGGACTTACTCCAGTGGAGGCTGATGGCTCCGATTTCAGTGGGGCTGTGAATCCCTTTTGGGCTTCAGTCAGAACCAGCCAGGACTCCAACAGAGCTATCCAAGGTGCTGAACCTCTTTGAGGATAGGGTTCAGCATCCTGGGTAGCTCTTGTAGAGTTCTGGCTGGTTCTGACTGAAGCCCAGAATGGATTCACAGCCCCACTGAAATCAGAGCCACCAGCCTCCACTGACTTACTCCCATATAAGTGTGTATGGAATTGCAGCTGTAGTTCAGGATTAAGTAGCCATGTGTCCTACTTTAAAAAGGGCAGTCCTCTACATGAACTGCTGTCAAATCCAAGATAAAGAACCATAACAAGAAGGGAGAAACCGGGTCCCTGAAGTTGCTAGGGATGGATGAAAGTCCCTTACCTGGTCCCGCACCTTTCTTCGCGGTGGGGGGGAGGCGCTCCGTCCCTCCCCCCAAAATTCTGGGCGGGGTGGGAGGCGCCCCATCCCTCCCCGCCGAAATTCTGGCCAGGGGAGAGGCGCCCCGTCCCTCCGGCCGAAATTCTGGCCGGGGGGGAGGCGCCTCGTCCCTCTGGCCGCGAATCTCGTCTCCTGCCAGGACGCAAATGGCAGCGGCCATAGCCACTGCCGTTTGCGTCCCTGCAGTCAGCTGTGATAGGCTACGTAAATCTTTATGTAGCCTATCACGGCTGACTTTGGGGGGGGGAAGTGCCCATGGGCGCCGCCATTTGCGTACGTGCTTTTTTTCCCACAAAATCAGCCGTGATAGGCTACGTAAACATTTACGTAGCCTATCACGGTGTTTTTTGAAAATCTAGCTGTGATAGGCTACGTAAATCTTTACGTAGCCTATCATGTTTGTTGTTGTTGTTGGTTTTTTTACTTGGAAATGGCAGTGGCGGCAGCCGGTCAGAAGACCGGCCGCCGCCACTGCCTCATCGCTGCCGGGAGCTGCCGCCGCCGCCAGGGGCATTCGACAAAGGTAAGTCCTATCCCGGGGGGGTGGCGGGGGGGGTGGACCATTTCTCCACCAATTTCGGGGGGCCGAATGCTTTGGCATTCGGCCTTCCGGAGATTCGTGGAGAAATTCTCCGACATCCCTAGAAGTTGCCCATCCGCAGCAGGCACACAGCTCACCTGGTCGCTGTCTTCCCCAGTGTGGTGAGATGCATTGAGTGAGATTTGAGATGTACTGTATTTTATTTAAATTATACATATAAATTAGCATGTGTACATTTTATGTAAATCTGAGTCCTCTTTTGTCCTCTTTTTGGGTGTTTGCTCATTTTTGGCAGTTCATAGATGGGCACCCTGCTTTGTAATCTATACCCCTGGCTGAAAAGCCTGGCTTGCAACACATTTCAGGGGGGGGAATCCCCCCAATACATAACAAGATAAAGCAATGCCTGCAGCCAAAATTATGCCAAGTCAGCCAAGCAAATGCACTCACTTTCCCTTATTTACAGTGTTAATGCCAGTTTGTTGCTGGCAATATATTTCTTTTTCTGCTTGCAGAAGAGAGAGAGAGCATGTTTGATCCTGCATTCCTTTGGCCCTCTTTGGGGTTTATAGAGACCCAGTATGTTCACAGAGGCTTGATCCTCAGCACCAAGGCCCTAAGAGCTTGGAGTTCATAATTAGACTAAGATGATAGCTTTTGAAAGGTAATAAAACGCAGTTGGAGAGAGGACCAGTTCTCCTGCTGGGAGCTGAAAGTGTGTTTGCTCTCAGCATCTGTCAGAAAAGATTAATGTGTAAGTATGTTGCAGGCTGGATGCCAATTTTTATTTTTAATAATCAGATGGCCATCTTTTTATTCCATTACTGAGGAAAACTGTTGCTTTCTCATAAATTGCAGGAGGGGAGGGGGATGAATCAAAAGAATGCACCCAATATATCTATTGACGTGGAGATAGTAGGTTGTTTCACACATGCACATCACTTGATTTCTTTCCCCATGATTCCTTTTAACATTAGAGGACTGGCAGCTGTGTGTATGAATTAACTCCATTGAAAACTGCTACGTTTGTGTCCACGCCTCTCACTCCTCGGAAATAGAGGGGATTCAAGATCAGGGGCTGAGCTTGGAGCTGGAAGCTCCAAAGAAGAAGGACCCAAAGAAGAGCCCTAAACAAACTTTTCACCAGGAGGCAAAGGCTGTGGGGTTTTATACAGTAGCAGGGTGCTTCACCCCTTCCTGGCTGCTCAGCTAGGTTCAGGGCCTGTGCCTGCACTAGTTTCCCCCTCCTCCCAAGTACAACTACCGGTTCTGACCTTCCAGCCTGGCCCATTGCCACCTTTGCTCCTGGGTTCTTAGGGGTGATGAGGAAAGATCTGTAACTAGGGTGGGGGTCCAGGTGGAGGCTATGGGGTTACCTGGCTCCTCAGGTAGATGTCATTGACGGAGGCAAGCTCTGCCATTTCAGGCCATAGGTTCTCTCGATGCTCTACACTGTAGCCAGGATTGCAGGGTTCTGCTAAGGGATGGCGTGGGCGCCCAATTCCATCCGGGAATCCAGTGGAAACCCCCTGCCCTGCCCCCAATTCATGCTCACCGAGCCCCCGCCCGCTTGCTGAGCCACCCGCACTCACCTGGGCAGCCTCATTGCGCTCCATGATGGCCATTCCTTGATCGCCCCAAAAATGGCGATTGCAAAAATGCGTATATTTGCATATATGCAAAATGGGGCCCAGATACGCAAGATTACAGGGTTTGCTTGCCTATAATCTTGCGTATATGGGCCATTCGCGGCCCCATTTTGAATGTGCACGAATATGCGCATTTTCGCAAATTTTCTACCACTGAACTGTAGACCCTCTGCTAAATCTTGCCAGACTCAGCTCCTAGAACAAGAAAGCAAAGGCAAACGATCACAGGGAACAGGAACATCCGAATCCCCTTCGTGCTCAGATCGGTTAGCAAGCCTGGCCGGGACGCTTCCATAGGTGTCACAGAATACAGTTTGCGCCAGCTGTTGCGTATGTTCCAGCAGAAGCCCCCAGAGGCTTGACAGGGGACAACAGAAGCCCCCTAGAGCCTTGAAGCCCCCTAGAGGCCTGACAGGGGACAGCAGAAGCCCCCTAGAGCCTTGAAGCCCCCTAGAGGCTTGACAGGGGACAGCAGAAGCCCCCTAGAGCCTTGAAGCCCCCTAGAGGCCTGACAGGGGACAGCAGAAGCCCCCTACCTTGAAGCCCCCTAGAGGTTTGACAGGGGACAGCAGAAGCCCCCTAGAGCCTTGAAGCCCCTTAGAGGCCTGACAGGGGACAGCAGAAGCCCCCTAGAGCCTTGAAGCCCCCTAGAGGCTTGACAGGGGACAGCAGAAGCCCCCTAGAGGCTTGACAGGGGACAGCAGAAGCCCCCTAGAGTCTTGAAGCCCCCTAGAAGCCTGACATGGGACATACACAACACCAGCCTTCCCCAACCTGGTGCACTCCAGATGTTGTGAACTGCAACTCCCAGCATTCCTGACTACTGATCCTGCTGGCTGGGGCTGATGGGATTTAAAGTCCAAAACCTCTTGCCCTCTTGTTAAGATGGTTCTTTGCTTTCCTGGGTGGATTCCCTGCAGTTTAACCAGAGCTGGGCGGGGCCACGCACGCTGAGTTGCTGTCTCTCCTTCTCCAGATTCAGGACCACTGTGGACTAGACGCCTGACAATACAAGGGCTGCATGGTAGAGTAAGAGAGAGGGGGCAATAGAAGATGTATTAAGAACCATTGCAGTCATGATCCTACTTGAATCGAGATGCCATTCCAAGAATGTACACCGGCCCAGACTAAAATTGGGTTATGTAAGTGGCCAGAATGGACTTGTGCGCTATATTAGAACATTTCACTAAGGCAGGGGCTGCAGGGGTGGGGGTGGGAGTGGGGGACAGCAGGGCGCGCAGCTGTGGTCTCTGCCAGTGTGCAAATATGTATGAATTCTTGCCAGTGCTCTGATCTGGGCCTGGTAAGAGGATTATTCTGCTATTAGTGGATTGGGACCTCAAATAGGGTATTTGGAGGAATTCTCCGGATGTCCTTTTAAAAGTGGCCCGCCAAGATCTGTAACCTGGGATTTGGTTGGGAAAAAGAAAATGTTCGCGCTTCTGGATGATCTTTGAGACAAAATCAGCCTCGTTGGCTTTCCTCGGCGCTCTGGTCGGGCCTTCCTGGAAGCATGTTGCTACGACACGCAAGGAGGGAGAGCGCTCCAGCCCCACCCCTCTGAAGTTGGAGGGCAACTCTCCGCAGAGGAGAGCATCCAGGGGGGCTCCCCACGTGAGCCAGAGTGCTGGAAATCCAGAATGCTGCCCCTCTTCGCCAGCTGTAGCAACACGCTTCCTGGAACACCCGAACAGGGCTTGGGTCGCAGGTTTATGGCGAGGGGGCCGAATGCTTGGGCAGGGAATCATTGCAGAACAGCCCGAACATGTGTTCGGAGTGATTCAATTGCATTAAATATTAATCAAATAAAATGTAGTCTTATTCAATTTGGGGGCAGGGGGAGGGAGGGAATAAAGGCCTAACAGACGTGTTGCTGGTTACCCAGTTCACATATTGGGCAGAGAACACTGGAAGGGCAGCGGTGTCCCCTTTTTAGAGTGCAATGGGGTCGAATTCGGCTTGCACGGCATAATTGAGATGATAGGATGAAATGACTGGAATCAACACAGGTAACCGGAACAGCAGCCTGAGCCTTGAACCTTGGTGGGTCGGTGGCAACATTTGCCGTGTTCTTCCTGTCTTTCCCCTGGACACGCCTCCAGCACATACAGCCAGGGTGGCCAGGTGTCCTCTTTTACAGAGGACCATCCTCGATTTGAAAGGCTGCCCTGGCCCCTGTCCAACCCCAGTCTAAAGATACAGAGCTGTGCTGCCCATCAATAGTTAGCACCTGAACAGGTAGGCATGCAGGTGAGATGGCCTTTATTTCTTTTTAAGTTATAATAATTATTTCTAAATCTGCCTCTATAGCTGTAAATTAGCATACACAAATCTTATGCAAGTCACTGTCCTTTTTGGTCCCCTCTTTGGGTGATGCCCGTTCTCTTTTGTGCAGATTCATAAGGGGCCACCCTAATAGAAAGAGGTTCAGGCAGCACCCATGGATTTGGCCTATGGACGAGTCCAGCTTCCTTCCCGCCCCACCAGTGGCCTTACCCACATGGCTACGGATTGCTGCTGCTCACCCGCCTTCTCTCTGCCGCTTCTGTTGGCTGGTTCACCCGCTCTGGGCCAGAAGGAGAGGGCGGTCAAGCAAGCCGGTTTTAGCAGTGAAGAACAGGGTGGTGAGGCCTAGAGTAGCTACTTATGAATTTTTATTTTATTTATTTATTAAATTTATTCATCGCCCATCTGGCTGGTCACCCAGCCACTCTGGGCAATGTACAATAATAAAAACAGTTTAAAACAATAAAATTCTACATTAAAAACATCATATTTCTAAAATTACCCTAACCCACCCCAAATGCCTGCCTGAACAACCACGTTTTTAATGTGTGGCGGAAGCTCATTAAAGAGGGGGCACGGCGGAGTTCCCTAGGGAGGGAGTTCCACAGAGTGGGGGCCACCACAAAGAAGGCCCTCTCCCTCGTCCTCACCAGTCTAGCTGTCCTGGCTGATCATCAAACAAGAGGAAATGCATAGCCTGACACAAACACACTAACTTGCATAACATTTACATATGCTAATTGATACATATAGATGCAAATTTAGGAATAATTATGATCATTTAATTATAAATGTGGTACTTTTCACCGCAGTGTGGAAGACTGTGTCCAGTGACCTGTATACCCTGCTCCATCTCCTGTCCAGGTGCTAACTGCGGGTGGGGAATTTCAAGGCCCAGCTTCTCCTTCTGATGGTTCTTTATCTTATCAGACTTTAAACCAGAGAGGACGCCTTCAAAATACAGTCATCTGGCAGCCTTCAGATACAGGACGATCCTGTGTGAAATAGGAGACAGGGCCACCTTACTCACCATTTGTAGAGGGGCTAGCACAACCTCTTTCTTCCCCCCCCCCAAGGTTTGTTGTTGCTTTCTTTGCTGCTGCTGCAAGTGCCAGCAGCAGCAACAGCATTGACAGCCTGGCTACCATTTCACATCTTCCGCAATGTCCCAGACACAGCCTCATTGGATGGCACTAAGGCGAGGGAATGGCAGCCGCTGCAGAAAACGGTGCAGAATACTTGGAGAAAATTCCACAAAGCGGCCTTCTTCTTCTGGGGGTGGGAGGTGGGGGCGGCAAAAGAAAAATCTCAGAAAATGTATCAGAAAAATGTCTTTGGATAACTTTTGGCTCAGCTTTGAAGTATTCAGGAAGTTACATATGGGAAGACGTGGTCCACAAGATACCAGCTGAAGATACCACTGCGTATGTGCACGTTTTCTTTCTATTTCACATCTCTCCATTGCTCTGCAGCCTCCCTGGCTGCCCACGTTTCCTGATCAGTTGAAAACTAGCTGCCAAGCAAAACCATTGATAGATTCTAACAGAAGCTGCTGCTGCTTTTGTTATGAACTCTAGTGCTGTGCCAAAAAATTCTCCCACATTTTTTCCAGCCACTCTCATTCAACTTGATAGAAGAGAAATGCTTTTGAAAATAAATTCAATACTGAAGAAATTTCAGAGAAATCCTCAAGGGTGGGGTTTGGGTTTCTTGGGCTTCCCTTACTTAGGAGATGGCTGAGGAGTGAACACAAGTGTCCTGTCTTTCATAGTACAATCATCTCTTTGGCAGCCTGTAGCCTCCTCAGCTTCCTACACTTTAACTGAGGTGTAGTGGAAGGCATCATGAGCTAATCCCTCCCTTAGGGCTTTTTCAGATCAGGAAGTGCAGGCAGCCTGGGAGGCTGGCTGTGATTAGGTATGCTCAAAAACACCACCAAAAGAAATTCAACATAAATTATAGACTGTCCTGAGAATGAGGCAGAACAATGGAAGCCCCTTTCATGGGGGAAGAAAACTTTCTGGAAATTGGAGGACAGATTTTGGCAACGCACTCACTCTACCTCTGGACATAACACTGCCCCCCTCACACCAGCATTGTGGTGGATGCAAAATGGGGGCCAGCCTGCCAACAAAGCTGATGCTGTTGCAGGCTGCAGCTTGAAAAACCCAAAAACCCTTACCAAGAAAGAAAGAAGCTGTGCTACAAGCCCTGCCCGCGGGGAGCCCTACGTGCGAGAAACTGTTGAGAAATTCTCCTCCCCCTGGGAGAAATTCAGTGGAGTTATCTCCCAAATTTCTCTGCCCTCAGATAAGGTGGAGAATTTTGAGAGGCCATCTGTGCACAGCTCTAACTCCAACTGGTTTCTCAAAAGGGGTTTGTTGGCCATTGGCTATATAAGCCAAATACAGCTGTCACCACCAGCAGCCATTCCAGCAGCCTCTACAGAGGGAGATGAGAGGCGAAGCAGGGTCATTCCACCGGCCCTGCTGAGAGACTACTTTGTTTTTCCTCTTCCCTGCCCATCCCTTTTTCCTTGTGTGTTGTGACTTTTTCAATTGTCAGCCCGCGGGCAGGGAACATCTTGTTTTACCCCTTGCATGTAACCTGCTCTTGAAGCCTTTGGGGCTGGATGAAAATACTTTAAATACCAAACAGACTCAGAGCAGAGAGTGCTGACCCCATTTTGCTCAGCAACAGGGATGGACAGATCTGCCAGGTTTGCTTTCTCCCACATTCCAAGTGTTTAAATCTCAAGTTCTTTCTGTCCTTTTCCAGCTGCACTGGCTGCCAGTCCATTTCCAGGCCCGATTCAAAGTGCTGGTATTCACATTCAAAGCCCTTAACGGCTTGGGGCCAGGTTATCCGAAGGATCGCCTCCTCCCATATGTGCCTGCCTGGGTCCTAAGATCATCCTCAGGGGTCCTTCTCTGGGAGCCCCCGCCAAAGGAAGTGAGAAGGGTGGCTACTATGAAGAAGAGGGCCTTTTGTGTTGTGGCACCCCGGCTGTAGAATGAGCTCCCTAGAGAGGTTCACCTAGTGCCTACATTGTACTCCTTCCAGCGCCAAGTGAAGACCTTTTTATTCTCACAGTATTTTAGCATTTTAGCTTCCTAGTCTTCTAGCTCTGGTGTTTTAAATCTCTGCACTGCTGCTAGGTTTTGTTCTGGTTGTACTGTTTTTTTGTGGTTTTAAGCTTTCATATTTTATATTGTTTCATGCCGCACCTTGTGGTTTTATTTTTTGTGAACTGGCCAGAAAGCTTCGGCAATGGAATAAATAAATAGATGGAATAAATAAATAAATAAATAAATAAATATGCAGAAATGTGTGAATTGTGGTCCATTCTGATCAAAAACAGCCTCAAATGAAATCCTTCCCCATCCCTGTTCAGCACTAGTCTCAACAGCTGCCCGTGGCTGTGTTTCCTCTTTCCATCATCTTTCCACTGTTCTAGTTTATAACGCGCTGAGCAAAAGGAAGATGTTGGATAGTGGCATGACTTCCTCAAAGGCTTGGCAAACCCTCCGGAGTATTCCGGCGCTAGCGAGAAAGAGTCGGAAACATTCCAAAGACAATCCTCTTTGCGTAACTTTACCAAAAGGAGTGGTTCATTTCCTTCCTCGGCATTAGAAGGAAACCGGTGAACCACATACACTTAACCCGAAAGTCTATCAAAGGTGGAAATAAATCTGCAAGGAGTGTATCAACAGAGAAATCCCATTATTAGTCATTAAATATGCATTTGCAGTGAATGCTTAGAGCATGTGAATGTCAGGAGCAGCAGGGGCTCCAACGGGGAGCCCTCAGATCTGTGTCCATCAGCCACATGTGGGTGAGCTATTTAACTGCATGGTGCAGAATGTGCCAGTGGAAGCTGGTGGCTCCAAATTCGGTGGGGCTGCGCATCCATTCTGGGCTTCAGTCGGAACCAGCCAGAACATGAACGGAGCTATCCAAGTGTGGCATATGCCCTGGTTCAGAGATTCTCTCAAACTATATTGTCAGTATGTTGGCAACCACTTAGGGATGTACGAAAGTCACTTACCTTTTCGAAGGGTGACATTCGTGGTGGGGGGGAGGTGCTCCGTCCCTCCCCCTGAAATTCTGGCCGGGGGGGAGGTGCTCCATCCCTCCCCCCCTGAAATTCTGGCCGGCCGGCTCCGCTCCGCAGGGATTCTGCGGAGCTGCCAGCCGGCTCCGCCAGCGGCCAGACATCCGGCCACTGGCTAGCAGGGACGCAAATAGCTATTTGCGTTCCCCTTATTTTCGCCGTCTTTGTCTACGTAAATGTTTACATAGACTAAGACGTGCCAAAATAAGGAATGCAAATGGCGGCGCCCAGGGGCACCACCATTTGCGTACACGCGGTTTTCTTTTTCTTTTAAATCAGTTGTGATAGGCTACGGAAACATTTACGTAGCCTATCACGGTGTTTTTTAAAAAATCAAGCCGTGATAGGCTACGTAAATCTTTACATAGCCTATCACTTTTTTTGTGTGTGTGTGTTTTTTTAACTGGAAATGGCGGCTCTCCGGAGCCGCCACCGCCAGGATGATCCGCCCAAGGTAAGTCTCGTCCCGGGGGGCGGGGGGGCAGACCGTTCTGCTACCGATTCCGGGGGGCCGAATGCGCTGGCATTCAGCCTCCCCGAGATTCGTGGTGAAATTCTCTGACATCCCTACAACCACTGATCACCTGTCTACTGTGTATACAGTCAGATTCCTCATACGATACCATCTAGCGCCGGTTCAATACTTCACTCTGATATGGGTAATAAAGAATTCTATTTTTTAAGAAACACTCTCTCAGACATGATTTGCCTTTTTGTCTTTTACTACAAGGTATAACAGTACTAAATACAAGGTCTTATGCATGCATACATTCGAACACACGAAACATCTAACATCATTCTTAAACAAGGCTTCTAAGCAGAGTCAAATACATTTGCTGGTTCTCAGTGATAATCAATATCAAGCTTACCAGGTTGATTCTATAGGCAATACATTAGGGAAAGCTGATCCTAAAGCTTCCACTGTTGTATATTTTGAGTCTCCTTTATATACTTTTGGGATGCTATAAAATATGTTGTTCAGTCGCTCAGTCGTGTCTGACTCTTCGTGACCCCATGGACCATAGCATGCCAGGCCTTCCTGTCCTCCCTTACTTTACTACAGTTCCTGTTTCTTATCCAAGAATTAAAAAGAATAACCTTTCTAATCTAATTCTTCATATGTCTAAAGAAGAGTATCGAATTTTGAAGTTTCTTATTCAGATTAATGTGCATACCAACATATTTATCTAAACATTTTAGCTTTCTCTGACATGGTACAGGTATGTTTTTGACACAAACATATTCACTTGACATCATCCTGTCTTGTGAGCTTGTTTTTCTTTCATGTTTACGGTCTCCAGTGAGGCCTCTTGGTCACTTATCTGATGGCCCATCTGACCTAATAACTTTACGAGACTCTACTAAATGAAAGTCGTATACTTAAATTTAACATTAACACCTCCTTACCTGGATTCCTTTCTAAACAGTAAAAGGATCTAATGATCTATTTCTAATTGCTTGGTACAATAGTCTCTCATCTGGTAAACCCCAGAGATGAGACATTTTTATTACTCTTGGGTGAGAAGCCCATACTGGGTGATATTAGGCACTGGAATCCTATTTTGAATTCCAGAATTCTCTTGGAGGCATTTGATAATAGAATTTCCTAATTGAGCATCAGGAGTAAGATCATGCAAATATGAATGTTTTGCTTGATTTACCACTCATGGTCCTGAACCCTATCCCCAAAATAGGTTCAGGACCTTGGATAGCTCCTTTAGAGTTCTGGCTAGTTCTGACTGAAATGTACCTCACAGGGTTGTTGTTGTTGTGAGGATAAAATGGAGAGGAGGGGGATAATGTAAGCCGCCTTGGGTTCCTTGCAAGAGGAAAAAAGGCAAGACATAAATGCAATCAATCAATCAATCAATCAAAAATAAATAAACAAACAAACAAACAAATAAAAGGTTAGCTCAAAAACACCACCAAAAGAACTGCAAAAGACTTTCTAAAACACCTGAGAACAAGGTAGGAAAACAAAAGCTTCTTTCGCAGCGGAACAAATCTTTCAGGAAAGTGGGGGAGAGGCTTCAACACAACAAACTTTTGTCCCTGACAATGAACTTCACAAATATTTTAAACCTGAATTGTTAAAAAGAAGAGCAGCAGGCTAAGGATCTGGAAGGCAGGTCCTCAGATGGCACAGAGCATGGTTGGGCAAGTCCAGAGCCCAGAGCCCTGGAGCTGATGTCAAAACTGCTTTATTTAAGGTGCAATCTTAAAGACAGCCAAAAAAAAAGGCCTACAACTCCCAGCATGCTCCAGCTAGCATGGCTGGCTGGGGCATCCTGGGAGGTGTAGGCCTTTTTTCTGCCTAAACTTGCATAGGATTCCACCCTTAAATATTTGTTGTTGTTGTTGTTGTTGTTGTTGTTCAGTTGTTAAGTCATGTCCGACTCTTCATAACCCCGTGGACCACAGCACGCCAGGCCTTCCTGTCCTCCGCTCTCTCCGGGAGTGTGCTTAAGTTCATAACCCTTAAATATATACAACAACAATTAAGGGCCTAGTGCTGAGAGTAGAAGCATGAGGCTGGGTGACCCCCTCATGGCTCTGGGCCTTGTCCCCATGTATCATTCCCTCTGGGATGCCATGTGAGGGGCAGGGCCCAGAGGCATTGTGGGAAAGAAGGCATGGTTGCTTATCCCTGCTGCTGCCCATCCCCACCATCTCCCTGATGTGCCCCCGAAGCCCCTGCCAGCAAGCTTCCTGGAGGAGGGCAACAAACTCTATTGTGCAAGGTCACCAGGTTTGCTTACAGTTCCGTTTACCAGTTACTTTTGAACACACTGTATAAATAAAATGTTTATAAACTATAAAACGTGTATGTTGTATTTTTGCATATTTAGCAATATTTTGCATATTTTGTATTTTTAATGTTTTAACCTTTGTAAACCACCCAGAGAGCTTGGGCTATGGGGCGGTATAGAAATGTTAATAATAATAATAATAATAATAATAATAATAATAATAAGTGGTGGGGATAGGTAGCAGCAATGGGTGGCAGTGCTCACACGGGCACCTCTTTTTATTGCTTTATTTTTAAAGCCCAGTGCTAAGAGTGGTAGTGCTGGGCCAGGGGCACTGCAGAACGGTCACCTTCTTCCCCTCACAATGCCTCTGGCTGGGCCCTGCCCCTCCTCCCCAGCTTATCATCCCTCTGGGATACTATTTCCATGCCCCAGAAGCATTTGGAAAGGGTGAAGAAAATAATAGAATTGGAACAGAGTTGAATTCAAACAGAGCTGGAAGGGACCTTCGCTAGTCCAGCCTCCCCCAGTCTGGTGGCTCCCAGATGTTTTGGACTTCAAGTCTCATCTGGGTCTGTCAGACAAATCCATTTGGGGAGTAGAGTTTGCGGGTTAGTTCACAGATTTTCTGGGCATTTTGCACATTTCCCCCCCCGGTGGGCTCCGTAATTTGCACAAATGTTGGAGCAATTTGCGCAGATTATGGCTGAATTTGCACAATTTACTCAGAGATTTCTGTAAATTGAGAAACCTGCAGGAAAAAAAATGTGCCAAAAATGTTCCCAGATTTTGGGGAAAAGCCTGCAGCTTGGCTTGCAAACACAAATTGAGTTGTACACACCACAGAAGTCTGTCAAGTAAAAAAAAACTGAATTTCCCAGCGACGGACATCCCTATTCTCATCAGGCCCAGCTAGCATGGCTAATGGTCAGGAATGCGGGGAGCTGTCGTCCAAAACATCTGGAGGGCACCTGGTTGGGAAACGTCAGCCCTCTGGTCAATGCAGGATCTACAATGCAGGATGCAACTGCAGCCTCTGCTGAAATACCACCACCAAAGGAGATCCCACCACCTTCTGAGGGAGTCTGTTCCATTGAACAACTGCTGTAAAATTTCTCCTAATGTTTAGCCAAAATCTGCTTCCCTGAAATTTCCTCACCTTGGTTCTAGGGATGGGCGAAACCCCCTTACCTTGAGTCCGCAGGGGTTCCACAGGGGGGGGAGGTGATCCGTCCCTCCCCCCGGAATCCATGCAGGCTGGCTCCACTCAATGGCAATCCTGCGGAGCCGGCTGCCAGCTCCGCTCTGCTGGCGATACGGCTGTCCACCATTGCCGTGCCGTATCTCTGGGGTAGGGTAAGTGAGTCTCTGGATGCAAATGGCATAGTGAACGCTATTCGCAGCCGTAAAGCTGGTAGATTAGCCTAAATGCAGCTGTAAATGTTCTTCATAGGACTTGGTTTCAAGACCCCTCATCATCCTGGCCGCCTTCCTCTGGACATGCTCCCATTTGTCACTGTCTTAAAATGTGGCGCCCAGAACTAGATACAGCACTCTTTCAAATGAAGGCTATTTTAGGCCCCCAGAAATGTCTCTAACTCTGCACCTCTTCATTCCCCAACCTGGTGCCCTCCAGATGTGTTGGATTACAATGTTGACCATGATGGCTGGGAATTATGGGAGCTGCAGTCCAGTACATATGGAGGGCACCAGGTTGGGGAAGGCTGGGCTTGTCAATACTGTGTCCCCTGACCTGCAGAGACTCATCAAGCTCTCCAGTAGGGGGCAGGCTCGGCACGTGCTGGGATCCTTTAACTCAGGGGTAGGTAACTTTTGGCAGTGCAGATGTTTTGGCTTACAACTGCCTTCATCTCTCACCATTGGCTATGCTGAGTGGGGCTGATGGGAAATGTAGGCCTGCTAGACATCTGCTAAGGAAGAAAGCATTCTGCATATGCTGAGTGGTGCTCCTGATTTCACAATCATTTTTGCTAACATCGGTGGAATGTAAATAAATTCCAGTAATTTTAAATGTGTGTGTATACATAGACGCATGCACACACATGTATGTACGTGTATGTGTGCATGTGTGTTTGTATATGTGTGTGTATGCAAATTTATGTCATCTTTTAAATACCCAGCAACATCCCTGGTTCCCGAGTGTGGGTATGCCACTACTGAGAAGGCCCATTCACATCCTATTACCTGGCAACATTCTGTTGCTCACGGAACCACCAATTAGACCTCCTCTGAAGATCTCAGCAGTCAACCGGATGTACATAGGGGAAGACAGTCAGCTAGCTATCCTGGTCCCGAGTTATTTACAGCTTTGTATGTCAACAACAGAACCTTGAACATGGCTCAGTATCTAATAGGCTAATATTTAGAGATGGAATGAACTACTACTTCTTCTTCTTCTTCTTCTTCTCCTCCTCCTCCTCTTAATTTTTTAGCACCCACAAAGGAATCAAAAGCAGGGACAGAACTGTTGGAAGACGCCGAAGTGTGAATCTCCTGGGCATTTCCACCATCTGTGTGAGACTAATGTTTACTTTTAAATAAGTGGGAGTATTGATAGGAACACTATGCAGCTGTGTTGCAACCACTGCTTCGCTTTTTCAGATCAGCCACAAGGAGGGTGTCACCCTTGACTGTTCAGCCACTTTTCGTAGGAAACGTGTGGCCAAAGTGGTTTCACCACTTCGGGGAATCTTGTGGCTATTAGCAGTGAAACCTCACTGGAGAGCAAACACTGGGTGTGCTCTTTTAAAGACTGCGGTGCAGGAATGAGTGATGGGGTACCTAACCTTTTTGGGTCAGTGGGTACATTTGATGAGTGGGTACATTTGGAATGTTGAGAGAGTGTCATGGGTGCTGTCACAAAATGGCTGCACCGTGGGGGGCACACCTTGCCCATTCATCAAATGGCAGTGAGCATGGCTGGTTACAGAACACTCATTTCCTAAAAGCCAAAGTGGTGAGACTAAAAGAAAAGTAAGTTGCCTAAGAACTTGAGTACAGAGCGGGGGGGGGGGGGGCTGAGCCCTAAAACAGAAAATTGCTCTTTTGCACCGAAATAGAGATGACACCGGGGGGAAGAATTTTTTTTTAAAAAAGAAATAAAATAAAAATCAGGAGGGGCAAGGAACCTGATAGGAGCCAAGAGAGGTGCCTGCCTGGGCTCATAGGCACCCATGGGCTCCATGTTGGAGATCCTAGTCATACACCCTCACAAAAAGCATAAAGAACTGTCCAGAACTGTCACTTGAGTCACAGCAGAACTCAGTGGCACAGAGCACTTTTTATCAGCTCAGGCTGGTATACCAACTACGCCCTTATCTGGACAGAGATAGCATAGCTACAGTTGTCCATGCTCTGATAACTTCTCGTCTGGATTACTGCAATGCCTTACACGTGGGGCTGCCTTTGAAAACGGTCCGGAAACTTCAGCTCGGCCAAAATAGGGCAGCAAGATTGTTAATAGGGACTGGCCAACGAGCTCATATTATGCCAGTCCTTTTCCAGCTGCACTGGCTGCCAGTCCATTTCCGGGCCCGATTCAAAGCGCTGGTATTAACATTCAGAGCCCTTAATGGCTTGTGGCCAGGTTATCTGAAGGATCGCCTCCTCCCATATGTGCCTGCCCAGACCTTAAGATCATCCTCAGCAGCCCAAAGTCCTGCCAAAGGAAGTGATGCAGGTGGCTACTAGGAGGAGGAGGAGGGCCTTTTCTGCTGAGGCACCCCGGCTGTGGAATGAGCTCCCTAGTGAGGTTCGCCTGGCACCTACATTGTATTAATTCTGGTGCCAGGTGAAGACCTTTTTATTTTCCCAGGCATTTTAGCATTTTAGCTTTCTAGACTTTTAGCTTTGCTGTTTTAAATCTGTATTTTAAATCCCTGCACTGCTGCTAGGTTTTATTCCGGTTTTATTCTGGTTGTATTGTTATTTGTTGTTGTTGTTCAGTCGTTCAGTCGTGTCCGATTCTTCGTGACCCCATGGACCATAGCACGCCAGGCCTTCCTGTCCTGCGCTCTCTCGCGGAGCGTGCTCAAGTTCATATTCATTGCATCCGTGATGCTATCTAGCCATCTCATCCTCTGCCGTCCCCTTCTCCTTTTGCCTTCAGTCTTTCCCAGCATCAGGGTCTTTTCCAGGGAGTTTTCTCTTCGCATTAGGTGGCCAAAATATTGGAGCTTCAGCTTCATTATCTGTCCTTCCAATGAGCACTCAGGGTTGATTTCCTTTAGGATGGACTGATTTGACCTCCTTGCAGTCCAGGGGACTCGTAAGAGTCTTCTCCAGCACCACAGTTCGAAAGCATCAATTCTTCGGCGCTCAGCCTTCCTTATAGTCCAGCTCTCACAGCCATACATTACTACTGGGAAAACCATAGCTTTGATTAGACGGACCTTTGTCGGCAAGGTGATGTCTCTGCTTCTTACTATGCTGTCTAGGTTGGCCATAGCTTTCCTCCCAAGGAGCAAGCGTCTTTTAATTTCATGGCTACAGTCACCGTCTGCGGTGATCTTGGAGCCCAAGAAAGTAAAATCTGTCACTGCTTCCATTTCTTCCCCTTCTATATGCCAGGAAGTGATGGGGCCAGATGCCATGATCTTCGTTTTTTTAATGTTGAGTTTCAAACCAGCTTTTGCACTCTCCTCTTTCACCCTCAACAAGAGGCTCTTGAGATCCTCTTCGCTTTCTGCCATTAGGGTGGTATCGTCTGCATATCGGAGGTTGTTGATAATTCTCCCAGCAATCTTAATTCCGACCTCTGATTCATCCAACCCGGCATTTCTCATGATGTACTCTGCATATAAGTTAAATAAGCAGGGTGACAATATGCAGCCTTGTTGTACTCCTATCCCAATTTTGAACCAATCGGTTGTTCCATGTCCGGTTCTTACTGTTGCTTCTTGACCCTCATACAGGTTTCTCAGGAGACAGGTAAGGTGGTCTGGTACTCCCATCACTTTAAGAATTTGCCACAGTTTGTTGTGATCCACACAATCAAAGGCTTTAGTGTAGTCAATGAAGCAGAAATAGACGTTTTTCTGGAATTCTCTTGCTTTCTCCATGATGCAGCGAATGTTGGCGATTTGATCTCTAGTTCCTCTGCCTCTTCTAAACCCAGCTTGTACTTCCGGTAGTTCTCGGTTCACATACTGCTGAAGCCTAGCTTGTAGGATTTTGAGCATCACCTTGCTGGCATGTGAAATGAGCGCAATTGTGCGGTAGTTTGAACACTCTTTGGCGTTGCCCTTCTTTGGAATTGGAATGTAAACTGACCTTTTCCAGTCTTGTGGCCACTGTTGAGTGTTCCAGATTTGTTGGCATATTGAATGCAGCACTTTAACAGCATCATCTTTTAGGATTTTAAATAGCTCGGCTGGAATACTGTCATCTCCACTAGCTTTGTTGTTACTAATGCTTCCTAAGGCCCACTTGACTTCACTCTCTAGGATGTCCGGCTCAAGTTCAGTGACCGCACTATCATGGTTATCAGGGACATTCAGATCTTTCCTGTATAGTTCTTCTGTGTATTCTTGCCACCTCTTCTTAATCTCATCTGCTTCTGTTAGGTCCCTGCCTTCTTTGTCCTGTATCATGCCCGTCTTTGCACAAAACGTTCCCTTGAGATCTCTGATTTTCTTGAAGAGATCTCTAGTCTTTCCCATTCTGTTGTTTTCCTCGATTTCTTTGCATTGTTCATTTAAGAAGGCCTTCTTGTCTCTCCTTGCTATTCTCTGGAACTCTGCATTCAGTTGGGTATATCTTCCCCTTTCTCCCTTACTTTTCGCTTCCCTTCTTTCGTGAGCTACTTGTAAAGCCTCATCAGACAGCCACTTTGCTTTCTTGCATTTCTTTTTCTTTGGGATGGATTTCGTTGCTGCCTCCTGAACAATGTTACGGACCTCCGTCCATAGTTCCTCAGGCACTCTGTCTATCAGGTCTAATCCCTGAAATCTATTCCTCACCTCCACTGTATATTCATCAGGGATATGATTTAGGTCATACCTGAACAGTTTAGTGGTTTTCCCGACGTTCTTCAATTTAAGCCGAAATTTTGCAAGAAGCAGCTCATGATCTGAGCCACAGTCAGCTCCAGGTCTTGTTTTTACTGACTGTATGGAGCTTCTCCATCTTTGGCTGCAAAGGACATAATCAATCTGATTTCGATATTGACCATCTGGTGACGTCCATGTGTAGAGTCGCCTCTTGTGCTGTTGGAAAAGAGTGTTTGCTATGATCAGCATGTTCTCTTGGCAAAACTCTATTAGCTTTTGTCCTGCTTCATTTTGTACACCAAGGCCATGCCTGCCTGTTATCCCGGTGATTTCTTGACTTCCTACTTTAGCATTCCAATCCCCTATGATGAAGAGGACATCTTTTTTTGGTGTTAGTTCTAGAAGGTGTTGTAGGTCTTCATAGAACCGATCAACCTCAGCTTCTTCGGCCTCAGTGGTTGGGGCATAGACTTGAATTACTGTGATGTTGAATGGTTTGCCTTGGATTCGTACTGAGATCATTCTATCATTTTTAAGATTGTACCCCAGTACTGCTTTTCCCACCCTTTTGTTGACTCTGAGTGCTACTCCATTTCTTCTAAGGGATTCTTGCCCACAATAGTAGATATGATGGTCACCTGAATTAAATTTGCCCATGCCTGTCCATTTTAGTTCGCTGATTCCCAAGATGTCAATGTTCAATCTTGCCATCTCATGTTTGACCACCTCCAGCTTACCTTGATTCATTGATCTGACATTCCAGGTTCCTAAACAATATTGTTCTTTACAGCATCGGATTTTCTTTTCACCACCAGACACATCCACAGCTGAGTGTCCTTTCGGCTTTGGCCCAGCCGCTTCACTCTTTCTGGCGCTACTTGGAAATACCCTCTGCTCTTCCCCAGTAGCATATTGGACACCTTCCGACCTGAGGGGCTCATCTTCCGGCGTCATCTCTTTTAGCCTTGTGATACGTTCCATGGGGTTTTCTTGGCAAGAATACTGGAGTGGGTTGCCATTTCCTTCTCCAGTGGACCACATTTTGTCAGAACTCTCTGCCATGACCTGTCCGTCTTGGGTGGCCCTGCACGGCATAGCTTATGGCTTCACTGAGTTACGCAAGCCCCTTCGCCACAACAAGGCAGTGGTCTTAATGTTTTATATAGATTTATATTGTTTTATTGTGTGCTCTTTGGTTTTGATTTTTGTGAACCACCCAGAGACTTCAGCTATTGGGGGGTATAGAAATTAAATGAAATAAAATAAATGAAAGGGCCATTTACAGTGTAAAGGGCCTTTTACGCCTGTAATCTTGAGTCATTGCCCCTTTAAGGCAGCCATAGATGCAACTTTACATATGCAGAAGTAACCCAAGCCATTATTCATGCATACAATTGGAGCTCGGTAGGAAGATGGATGGCCTTGCAGCGCTTCTCAGGTGATCGCCGAGCTGTCCTGCAGCTCCCGCAGCGCAGCTCACATAGGCAGGCAGGAAGGATGGCTCGTCAGCCACCCAAAGCAAGCCCACAGAGGTGCATGCATTCATCCCTGCTCCTACCCACCACAGACCTGTTGAAACACTTTTGAAGTTCAGGGCGGAAGCTAGTGCTTTGCTGAATTTTCATGAGGCTCATTTTTGGCACAAAAAATGCCATTTCAGTGGGACAAAGCTTTCACAGAACGACAAGGCACCCCTCATGAATTGCACCTAGGAAAAAGAAACCAAATGCACAGTTACAAGATGGGCAATACTTGGCTCAACAATACTACAAGCGAGAAGGATCTTGGAATAGGGATGGCGGAGAATTCCGCCACAGACTCAAATACGGCTGGATTCTAAAGAATCCAGCCCCTCAGAGTCCGTGGCGGAACGGACCACCCACCTCTCTGCCACCCCGTGAAGTTTCCCCGGAATGGATCCTACCTGCCACTGGCTGGGTCCAGTCCGTCCGCTGCTATCCACTGCCAGTATGTGGAAGCAAATGGGGTCCGGCGTAGCAGACGCCATTTACGTCCCTTTTCTTTGCCATGATAGGCTATGTAAATCTTTACATAGATTTACAGACAGATTTGCAGACCAGAAGCGGATGGAAGTCCGGCTGCGGATGGACCCGGCCGGCGGTTCTGCGGACTCGCCATGGAGCGGAGCCAGCCAGGGAGGATTCCGAGGGGAGGGACAGATTGCTTCCCCCCCCATGGACCCCCCCAGCGGACTGGTGAGTGGGTTTCGTACACCCCTATCTTGGAATTGAGGTAGATCACAAGCTGAATATCAGCCAACAATGTGATGTAGCTGCAAAAAAGGCAAATGCTCTTTTGGGCTGCATTAATAGAAGTATCGCTTCCAAATCCCGGGAAGTACTAGTTCCCCTCCACTCAGCACTGGTTAGGCCTCACTTGGAGTACTGTGTCCAGTTCTGGGCTCCGCACTTTAAGAAGGATGTAGACAAACTGGAGAGGGTTCAGAGGACAGCAACGAAGATGGTCAGGGGACTGGAAACAAAGCCCTATGAAGAGATACTGAAAGAACTGGGCCTGTTTAGCCTTGAGAAGAGGAGACTGAGGGGAGATAGGATAGCGCTCTTCAAGGACTTGAAAGGTTGTCCCAGAGAGGAAGGCCAGGATCTCTTCTCCATCATCCCAGAGTGCAGGACACGGAATAATCGGCTCAAGTTACAGGAAGCCAGATTCCGGCTGAACATCAGGAAAAACTTCCTGACTGTGAGAGCAATACAACAATGGAACCAATTACCCAGGAAGGTGATGGGCTCTCCCACACTGGAGGCATTCAAGACGAGGCTGGACAGCCATCTGCCAGGGAGGCTATGAGTTGGATTCCTGCACTGAGCAGGGGGTTGGACTCGGTGGCCTTGTAGGCCCCTTCCACCGCCACTATTCTATGATTCTATGATTCTAAGTCCTTTTTCATTCCTATACTTGCATGCCATGATTCCTTCTCAACATGACAAGTCATTGCCGTTAGGGATGGATGAGAATTCCGTTTCAGCTGAGTTTGGATAAGAATTTCCCATAGTCTGCGAAGTTTGGAACAAAAAGAACTGGAGGTTTTGAAAAAATTGAACGTGGGAGAAACTGAAATGGACAGATTAATCCACCAAGGCCAAGGGCTTTGGGTACATAGCTCTTCAATTGAATCCCCCTATTCCATCATGTTAGTGCTTACTTATGGTGGCCACTTATGGTGGCAGATGCGGCAGCGGATGCGGTGGGAGCAGCTCCGGCTGGTCTCCTGGCCGCTGCCGGGCTGCTGCGGCTGCAAATGGCGGCTGTCATAGCGGCCGCCATTTGCGTGGCTGCCTTTTGCCGTGATAGGCTATGTAAATACTTACATAAGCCTATCATGGCAAAAGGCAGCCACGCAAATGGCGTAGCGGCCTCCATTTGTGTGGCTGCCTTTTGTCGTGATAGGCCACATAAATACTTACGTGGCCTATCACGGCTTGGCAGCCACGCAAATGGCGGCTGGCATAGCGGCCGCCATTTGCGGCCGCAGCAGCCCAGCAGCAGCCAGAATTCTGGCTGTGGCCAGCCCCGGCCAGTGGCTCCACAGAGTCACCGCGGAGCGGAGCCGGCCAGGGAGGATTCCGGGCGGAGGGACAGAGTGCCTCCCCCCGCGCCTATGCCCTGGAACGGACGGGTGAGTGGGATTCGTACATCCCGAAATTCGGACCACTTCAGTCCAGATCCGGAGCAGGTTGGGATTGGGTTGGAGTGGTCCGAAGCGGGTGGGATTGATCCGAAGAGCTCGGATGGAGGGCGCTTGTAGGGATGGGGGAGAATTTCTCCCTGAAACTTCAGGGGGCCAAGTGCCAACGTATTCGGCCCCCCGAAGTAGTTTCGGGGAGAAATTCTCCGCCCCCCCTCCCCCTCCCCCCCCAGGATGGGACTTACCTTTCACGAATGTCCCTCCCGGCAGTGGGTCCCGGCGGCGGTTCGGCAGGTCTTCGACAGGGGCAGGGGCGGCAGCCGGTCTTTTGACCGGCTGCCGCCGCCGCCATTCCAAGAAAAGTAAAAAAAAAAAAACGCCCCCTTGATAGGCTACGTGACGATTAACGTAGCCTATCACGGCTAGATCTGCAAAGTCAGCCGTGATAGGCTACGTAAATCGTCACTTAGCCTATCACGGGTGACTTAAAAAAAAAAAAAGCGCGTACGCAAATGGCGGCCCCCATAGGGAGCCGCCATTCGCATTCCTTATTTGGTCTCTGTAGTCTACGTAAAGATTACGTAGACTACGGCGAAAATAAGGGCAACGCTATTTGCGTTGCCCTTATTTTCGCCGTAGTCTACGTAAAGATTTACGTAGACTACAGCGACCAAATAAGGAATGCGAATGGCGGCTCCCTATGGGGGCCGCCATTTGCGTACGCGCTTTTTTTTAAAAAAAATCACCCGTGATAGGCTACGTGACGATTAACGTAGCCTATCACGGCTGACTTTGCAGATCTAGCCGTGATAGGTTACGTAAATCGTCACGTAGCCTATCACGGGGGCGTTTTGTTTGTTTTTTTAACTTTTAATTTCGCGGCCGGGCGAGGCGAGGCGCCTCCTCCCCGGCCTGAATTTCGGCCGGGCGAGGCGGGAAGCCTCCCCCGCCGGCCTGAACTTCGGGGGGAGCAGCGAAGTGCCTCCCCCCCACCGCGAAGCAAGCTGCGAGACTAGGTAAGTGACTTTCGTGCACCCCTAGGCGCTTGTGTAGGGCACTTGTGCAGCTGGGGGGGGGGCCTTGGGGCTCACATGGCTGGGGTGGGGCGCAGGGTTCATGTGGCTGGGCAGGGTGTGCGTGTGTGATCTCGCTTTGGATCTGGACACTGAAGCAAGTTGGACCGGGCCTGAATCGGGCCGAGGCGGGTCAGGGCCAATTTGGGAGCTCTGAATCTGCCTCCGAAGCAGGTTGGAGGGTCCCTGCACAGACCTATTCTGAACCAGTGTGTGGATGCAGTTATGTCTTGGGTGAGGGCCAATAAACTGAAGTTGAATCCTGATAAGACAACCCTATGTGTTGGCAGTTCCCAGGTCAGGTAACTGGGGTGTTTGCTTGTCCTGAATGGGGAAGCAAACACCCCAATTGCAGGTCCATAGTTTGACGGTGCTCTTGTACCCATCTTTGTCACTTGAGGCCCAGGTGATTGATTGATTGATTGATTGATTGCATTTATACCCTGCCTTTTTTCCTCTTGCAAGGAACCCAAGGCGGCTTACATTCTCCTCCTCCTCTCCATTTTATCCTCACAACAACAACCCTGTGAGGTGGGTTGGGCTGAGAGTGTGTGACTGGCCCAAAGTCACCCAGTGAGCTTCCATGGCTGAGTGGGGATTAGAACCCGGATCTCCCAGCTCCTAGTCCAACACTCTTGCCACTACACCACTGATTGGTGGTCTCAGTGGCCTGAAGCGCCCATTACCAACTTTGGTTGGTAGACCCAGCACACCCATTTGTGGATAGGCATAGCCTAGCCACAGTGATCCACACTGGTAACCTCATGGTTAAACTACTGCAATGCACTGTGTATGGTGCTGCCCTTGTGCGTGGTTCAGAAGCTGAAGCTAGGGTAGAACACAGCAGCTAGGGTCCTCACTGGGACACTCAGCTATGCTCACACCACATTTGTGACTTCATTAGCTGCCTATTAGCTACCGAGCCATGTACAAGGTTGTTATTATCATACAAAGCCCTAAACAACTTGGGACCAGGTACCTAGCAGACCGCCTTCCCTTATGTATACCCAGGCGACATTCAAGACCATCAGAGGAGGCCTTGCTGGTCGTTCCAAAATGAAAGGAATGTCGCCATGAAGACCATCAACGGCGGGCCTTCTCTGTAGCGGCACCCACCCTCTGGAAAATCCTCCCCCATGCAGATCTGGGGGCAGAACATGTGGCATCTTTCAAGCGCCTCCTGAAAATGCACCTTTTCACCCAGGCTTTCGCTGGCCTGTAAGGAAATGAATAATGCTGCTCCATTTTGCTGCTCCTTGGATTGTTTTTCGTGTAATTGGAATTGTTTTTAATGTTGCGTTTTTAATATTGTATTTTAAATGTGATTTTAATATTTATATATGAACCGCTTAGAGATGTTATTATAGTTAGTGGTGTGTACGTATTATAAACAATAAAATAAATAATAATAAATATTTTTGGCTTGGTATGACCGGGGCCCTCATTTTTATACGTGAAAGCCACCAGAACAGAGACTCTGGCAGAAAAAGAGGGAAAACTTGCTTCCTTAACTTTTAGCTTAGAAATCTGTGGCGCCTTTTAATTAAACACATGTCCAATTATCTATTTATGTGTGCTGAACAAATCAAAGCTGAACCATTGTGGCGTATTCTTTGGCATCCTTCTTGTTTTGGGTTTGCTCCCTTACACAGCTCTGGCTGAGCCCTTCCAGGGACTTGGCTGGTTGGAGATACTGGGTGGGTGGGTCATTTCAGGATCATTGAAAATCAGTTCCAAGTATTTAACTAATCACAGTTGCTAACAAGGCCTGGATTTGTTGTTTAATTCATAAAAGCTTAGCTGAGCCCAGTTGGGCTGCAAATTCTGCTGTACTAATTACTTAATGCTTAGTGGTGGGACAGACTCTCGCTCACGTTGCTGAAGCTTTGTACATACTGGTTGACACCAGAAGCCGTGCTGGAGCAAGGGAACAAAAGGGCGATCCTGCCACCATTTTTAACATGGTGGATTTCCTGCTGAAATCACCACCAATCGATTGTTACAACACAGCGGCCAAGCTTGAAGGCACTGGTGTGTCAAGTTGTTGCAGTGGGATTGAAGGGGTTTTCTCTCTTTGGTTCTGCTCCACCAAACCTCTTGTTTAACCTGGAGAAGTTCTCAAATTAGCAGATCTCTGTGTCTCTTTTCTCCAGTCCCATCTACCTAGGGTTGGCATGGGAATCCGAGGAGGGGGTGGAGTCTGATGGACTCCCCTCCCCCATCCGGCCTCCCAGACCCCTCTCACCAAGCCATGGGGAGCTGACGGAACCGACCACCGAGCGCCCCGAAGCTTGGTGAATGGCTGGGAGCATCACCGAGGACTTGTTCTGCCTCCAACAGGGTTAGAGTGCTGCGGGGTGGCCACACCGGGACCTGTCCTGCCTCTGCCAGCTGTCAAAGAAGCCCTTGATAACTGGTGCGGGCTGGAGGGGCCTCGGCAGTACCCCATCGCTCTAGCCCTGTCCTCCTCAGGAGGAGGACAGGGCTAGAGTGCTGGGGGGGTGACCGTTTCGGGACCCGTCCTGCCTCTGCCAGCTGTTAAGGGCTCCCCCCCCGCCCCCAATATAGGTTGCCAATTGATAGGAACCTTGATTAAGGTTGGACAGATCTGTCAATGTCCGTTCCTCTCCATTTTTAAATCTTAAGTTCATTTTCCCTGTTTGAGAACTTTTAAACTAAAATTCATGTAAAGATCTGTACACATTTCCATGCACATTTTTTTCTGAATGTGTATGGTGCACTAGGGTCCACCTCCTTTTTGTAGCTCCCGTGTTGCTGCAAAAGGGGGTGGACCGTAGACCTGTATTAAAAGGGCGTACTTGTGGCTCAGGCAAGCGTGCAATGCAAGCAGGGCACCCCCAAGCGTGAGTTCAACACTTCAGACCTTGAGGATCAGGTTGCTACAGGAGTAATTTGCTCCCCTTTTCCCAAGCCATCAGTGAGTAATTTCTGCAGGCTTGACACAGATAGCTGTCGGATCACTTCCAGACTGAAGGGGTGGGGGGCAGAAATTGACACGTTGTTTGACAAGAAGGGAATATCGGAAAAAAGAAAGGAAAACATGTTATAATCAAGAGGTGGCTGCTGAGGCATGTACACAATCATGCTTTTGTTATTTTTACTGAAAATATATTATCCTTTTCTAGCACAAAATGTTGCTTATTCCCAAGTAAAAGTATTTAGCATCAGGGCAGGAGAAGCAAACTCCATTTCATTCCTGTAGTGCAATTGACGTGAATTTAAAATGCAATACTGGACATGCTCAGAGTATTTCTTTTTAAAACAGGGTTAGCAAATGTATCGGGAATGTAAAACATGGAATGACATGGTGGGGAGAAAAAAATGTTAATTATGATATAAGTAATACACATGGTGGTGAAAAGCCTCCCCCCACCCCCCGCCGCATAGGATCACTAAGTCCAGGGTCTAAATGACCTAGCTGGACTACTGAATGACACCTTGCAAGCTCATCGGAGAACAAGATCAGGCAATCCGAAATCCTAAAATTAGGCATGTCTGTCACTGTGGTATTCGGACCTTTTGGGCTTGATGGACTCCCCGTGAATACCCGACTTGGCTCACATTTGTGGGCTGAGCCACAGGGCTTTCCACCAAATCCAGAAACTTTTTCAGTTTTTTAAATTTGTTGTTGTTCAGTCATTAAGTCATGTCTGACTCTTCGTGACCCCATGGACCATAGCACGCCAGGCCTTCCTGTCCTGCGCTCTTTCCCGGAGCGTGCTCAAGTTCATATTCATCCCATCGGTGATGCTATCTAGCCATCTCATCCTCTGCCGCCCCCTTCTCCTTTTGCCTTCAGTCTTTCCCAGCATCAGGGTCTTTTCCAGAGAGTCTTCTCTTCGCATTAGGTGGCCAAAATATTTGAGCTTCAGCTTCAGTATCTGTCCTTCCAATGAGCACTCAGGGTTGATTTCCTTTAGTATGGACTGATTTGACCTCCTTGCAGTCCAGGGGACTCGTAAGAGTCTTCTCCAGCGCCACAGCTCGAAAGCATCGATTCTTCAGCACTCAGCCTTCCTTATAGTCCAGCTCTCACAGCCATACGTTACTACTGGGAAAACCATAGCTTTGATTATGCGGACCTTTGTCGGCAAGGTGGTGTCTCTGCTTCTTACTATGCTGTCTAGGTTTGCCATAGCTTTCCTCCCAAGGAGCAAGCGACTTTTAATTTCATGGCTACAGTCACCGTCTGTCACTGCTTCTTTACCGAGATAGAAATGTGCATAAATTTGCGGCATGCAATTTGCATGATTTGCACACATTGCACCCACAATTTGGGTAGTGTATGCAACATTTGGCTGCAAATCATGTAATTTACATAAATTGCACCTGCATTTTGTGCACATTTCTATTTATGTAAATTTTAAAGCCCAGGGAAATCAAGAAGCTGGACCAACTCGATGCAGGTCGAGTTGGGCCAGCTCACAGGGAAATGAGCCAAAGTCAGGGGGGCGGTGTTTGCAAACTGATGAAAACTCGGCAAGCTCCACTCCCCAGATGGATTCCTCCACAGGGATGGACAGATCACCCTGCGCACCCTCCGTGCAGCCCCAGCACTTACACGACCCAGGAGAGCAGTGCAGGGCGAGCTGCTGGGTGATTCGTGGGGTGCTTGGCAGCAGCGTGCAGGCGTCTGCTCCCTCCCTGACTGCCATTTGCCACTCAAATGGCTGCCCATTCTTTTCCGTAAGCATCCCATGTATGCAAATAGGGGCCTTAAGGGGGCAATGTCCACAACATTACGGACATTTATGCCTGTGGTGTTGTGGATATTGCCCTTTTAAGGCCCCCATTTGTGTAGATGGGATACTTATGGAAGAGAACAAGCAGACATTTGAGCGGCAAATGGCACTTGACAAGGGAGCGGACGCTGGCACACTTGCCCAGCTCAGCACATGTCAAGCTGGGCAGGCACTGGGGGCTGCAGATTGGCATTAGGATGGGGGGGGACCTGGCGTTTTCTCAAGAGGCTTCGAGCCCCAGCCAGGCACCTGTACCATCCCTATTCCTCCAACATCCCTATCTAAAATCTGGGGAGAAATTTGGATTGAGAGATCTACTGCGTGAAAGTCAGGAAGAACTCAAAGATGGAGTAACAGGAGACAGAATCTATGGCTTTGTTTCTGTCTCCAAGGAGGAGTTCAAACCAGGAACCTGACGTTTGGGAGATAGCAGACCTAAGAACTGCTGTATTCAATCTTTGCCTAGGTTCACGCAGTCCTAGTCTCTCAAAAGGGTGTCAGTGCTGAAGTTCCACTTACCATCGGCAGCCTGGAGAGGGCTCCTGCTTGCTGTGGTTTCCGTTACTTGGTAGCTTGCTAAATTAAGCTTCTCTGTACAGTACTGGAAGACACCAATTCAAAGCTCTTCATCCCGCAGAACAGACTGTGATTCACTATCTTTTGGCTGAACCCACGTTTTCCAGAGTGCAATGAACTCTTGCCTGAAAGCATGTTAAAAATTCCTAAGGCTAATAACTATTATTATTTGTATGTACATACATTTATCTTTTTAAAAAATAAAATCGGCTACCTTTTAGGGTGCAACCCTCTCAAGATGGCTCGCAGGATAAAAACAAGACAGCAGCTAGACATCCAAATGAATAAAAGCCAGTGACAATAATAAAATAGACATCCCACCCCGAAAATGCTGAAACCAAAAAAGCCATTACAGTCAAAACCATCAGCAGTCTCCTAAAAAAAAAGCAACTCAAGAGAAGGGCATGGAGCCTAGATATAGTCCATGGAGCACCCCAATCTGGCCTGTGTCACCTCATGGGGTTCCTGCAGGGCAGGGAGTCCCCAATGTGGTTCCCAGGGGCACCTGTATTTTTTTAAAAAAACAAGTCAAGTTTTTATTTTTCCCATTTTTAAAACATACATACATGGATTTCTACAAAATGCTTACAGCTTTCTAGCAATTATACATGGGCTTCAACAGAAGTGGGCCAAATATCAAAATAAGTGTCCATTAGAAGGTGATGTCTATATGTCACCCATCCAAACACTGGAAGCATTGTAAGGTCCTCAGTCCATTGCATTATTGGAGGTGAGTGTTTATCCTTCCAGTGTTGTAATATTAGTCTTTTAGCTGTCAAAAGGATGAAGAGAATCCATTTACACTGTTGAAGTTTATTCGTTCAGTTGCTTCTGACTCTTCGTGACTTTTCCATGAAGCAGGTAAATAATTTAGAAGAGGATGCATGACAGTGAATATTGAAGACTGTTCCAGTACAAAATTGATCTGTGTAATAACTTCCCCCCACCCATAGAAGCAACTACTGGACATTGGCAAAACATACTTGAAAGGCTGTCCCAGAGAGGAAGGCCAGGATCTCTTCTCCATCATCCCAGGGTGCAGGACACGGAATAATGGGCTCAAGTTACAGGAAGCCAGATTCCGGCTGAACATCAGGAGAAACTTCCTGACTGCTAGTGCAATACGACGATGGAACCGATGACCTAGGGAGGTGGTGGGCTCTCCCACACTGGAGGCATTCAAGACGAGGCTGGACAGCTATCTGTCAGGGATGCTCTGACTTAGATTCCTGCATTGAGCAGGGGTTGGACTTGATGGCCTTATAAGCCCCTTCCAACCCTATTATTCTATGATTCTATGATAGGTTTTTTTAAAGAAGGATTAGCTACATTGCACCACCAGACATTAGCTGGATTAGACAATCCCTTATTAAAGAGACATTGCGGCATCCAACAAACATGAAGCAAACGTTTCTGCTGAGTGAGTTGCAGCCTAAGATCCATTGATGCGAAAGGCAGATGACAAAGTGGTGATCCACTGATTAGGCATGTTGTGGTGATGCCCACAGAAGTAACTCAAATTCCCAAATGTGCCCACAGGTCCAAGAAGGTTGGGGACCCCTGCTTTGGGGGGCAGGGCTCAGGCTCCAAGCCACTCCCCCAGAACAATCCCCTCAGAGAGCATGCCCACTGCCATCCCTGATCTGAGATTGGAGATAAGAGTGTGGATTCTCCTGCCAGGCCACATGGGCTTCACTTGCCCACAGCAGGAAGAGCGACCACTCTTCCGTGGATGGGCAAGTCCTAATGCTCCACATCCACACTGCTATTTCCAGGCTGAGATTGGAGATATCAGCAGGGTTGAAACACAATGGGGGTTGGGAGTTGCCCACATGAGGGGAAGAGCGCTTGCTTCTCCCCCCATGTGGGGGAGTCGTGCCACCTCTCACTCCCACTGCTCTCTCCAATCCCAGATGGGAAGTAGCAGTGGGAAGATGGGGCAGCCTGGCCATCAGGATTAGGGATGTACGAAAGGTACTTACCTTTCCGCGGGGTATGCTGATGCTGGGGGGGAGGCATTCCGTCCCTCCCCCCGGAATCCTGGCCGGGGGGGAGGCGCTCCATTCCTCCCCCCCGGAATCCTGGCTGGCTGGCTCCGCTCCGCAGGGATTCTGCGGAGCCGCCGCCCGGCTCCGCCAGCAGCCGGACATCCGGCCACTGGCTAGCAGGGACGCAAATGGCAGCGGCCATAGCCGCCGCCGTTTGCATCCCTGCAGTCAGCCGTGATAGGGTACGTAAATGTTTACATAGCCTATCACGGATGATTAAAAAACAAAAACAAAAAATGTGCGTATGCAAATGGCGGTGCCCATGGGCGCCGCCATTTGCATTCCTTATTTTGGGACGTCTTAGTCTATGTAAACATTTATGTAGACTAAGACGGTGAAAATAAGGGGAACGCAAATAGCGTAGCGTCTACGCTATTTGCGTTCCCCTTATTTTCACCGTCTTAGTCTACGTAAATGTTTACATAGACTAAGACGTCCCAAAATAAGGAATGCAAATGGCGGCGCCCATGGGCTCCGCCATTTGCGTACACCCGTTTGTTTTTTTTAATCAGCTGTGATAGGCTACGTAAACATTTACGTAACCTATCACGGTGTTTTTTTTAAATCTAGCTGTGATAGGCTACGTAAATCTTTACATAGCCTATCATGTTTTTGTTTTTTTTTTAACCTGGAAATGGCGGCGGTGGCAGCTGGTCGAAAGACCAGCTGCCAGGAAGATCTACCTAAGTTAAGTCCCATCCCAGGGGGGCGGGGGGCCATTCCACCACCGATTTCAGGGGGCTGAATGCACTGGCATTCGGCCTCCCCGAGATCCGTGGCGGAACTTTCGTACATCCCTAATCAGGATGTGCCCAGTCCCACCCCCTGCTGCTCCACCTGCTATCTCCAATCTGAGATCAGGGGTAGTGGGGTTCTCTCACCTGTGTGGGACTCACCTGTGCCAGGGAGAGTGGCCGCTCTTCCCCACATGGACAAGTCCCAACACCCAGGCCACCCTGCATCTCTGCTGCTATTGCTCATCTCAGATGGGTTTTCCCCAGGCTGAGAGGAGGCACTGTTCTGTGCCTCCTTCCAGCATACCGAAAGATGGGGGTTGATGCGGGGGAGGCGGGCACACCCCTAGGGATGTTAGAGAAATCTGCAACAGAATTAAATGAGTTCAGATTTCTAGGAATCAGACCCACTTTTCCTGAGTCACATGGAATTCAGACCTTTTTTCTTTTCTTTTTTTACTTTCCAGTTTTTTGTGCAAATTTAGTTGCAAGAAAATATGTAAAATAAAAACCCCCAGCGAAAATGTGCATTTGGGGGGATTTGCTCATTTTCACAAGTGCAAATTTGCACAAATGCAAATTGCCGCAAATTCAGGACATTGGGAAAAGTCTGACTTTGTCAATGAGCAGACAATGGGGCGAAATGCACCTGATAATCTGTGAAATGCAGAGGGAGCAGTTTTTACAAAATCTGTACATCCCTACATAACCCCTGATACCACCTGGCCTGTGGGATATGAGGTGGGGGTGGTGGCGATCTACCCCCCTCCCCAAAACAGTTCTGCCCCCTTGTCATATCTGGACCAATTTCTTCAGTAAGCAGCTCTCTGGGATTCAGTGACCATTTCTTCTGGAGTAAAATCCAATCCAGATTTGGGCTTTTCATTGTTAAGAAGCCTCTTTCTCAATGCTGCTTCCTTCTTTCTCCCTCACTTGGCCTTATTAATCGTCACTTTTCACAAGACTGACTGTGTTCCCTCGCCATCACAAAATTGAATTAAGACCATGAGGCTCAGGTGCAATTCATGGAGCACTTTCTTTCAGTAGCAAACCTGCAGTCTTCCCCAGATGGATCCATCTATACACACACACACACACACACACACACACACAGACAGATAGATAGATAGATATGGGCTGTGCACCGGTTTGGTCTGAAGCCTGAATAATGAGTTGAAGCAGTCTGCTTTGGAGGTGTCTCTGTGTGATACAAGGCAGAGCAGAATAGCAACGAGGCACCCCAAAGTGAAGCAGCTTGTATGCGAAGTGCCTTGTCTGACTTGGTGATTTGTTCTGAGAAGCCCAGACAGCCTGGTGTCAAAAGTATCAACTTGAGAAAGTACAGCAAGAGCTTGAGGAGGAGGGAGGGGGAAGGGGGGATGAGGAGGAGGGAGGGAGCTTTGACAAATGGCAACTCTAGTGCCAAATCAGGGCTGGACGTAACCCAACAATCGCCAATCAGTGACAGTGGTGGAGGAGGGCGGAAGACTGAATAACTGGAGAAAAATGGCTGCGTTTCAGAGACAGAGATCATTCTGGAGGTATTACTTAGGGATGTGAGAACCCACCCCTGTCTGGGTTCTCTGGATGCCCCCCCAGTGCCCCCCCCAGCCCTCTGCCATGATCACCATTTTTAAAAAAAACATGGTGATTGGAAGTCTATGTGCATATAGACTTATATGCTAAAGGCACTGTGAATCACCCAGGCAGGAGGAAGAGAAGGCATAGTGCATGACCCCGCTGGTTGCTAGCTATCTCCTCCTCATGAGCAGGAGATGGCTAGCAGTCCTCAACAGCCGAGCAGGCAGGAGGAGGAGGCAGCACAGGCTGAGAGGTATCGCTCTTTGCTTTGAAAGTTTTTGTGGGGGAAAATTCAAATTTCAGCTGCACCTAGCTCAAAAAGTAGTGGGCCAAACTGTCTCAACTTGGGCAGGTGGGATCTCCTCCATGTTGGCAGAGAGGGCCCTAAGTCTCATGTATTTACCCTGAAAACTGAAAAGGTTATGGCCATTTGTGTTTCCCATGCAAGTCAATGGGAAAACACCCAAACTGATTGATCCGGATATCCGAATCTCACTTGGGATCTGGAACTAAGTCGAAGCGGAGGGGGTCTGAATTGGTCCTAGTCAAAGCGGGGGTGACTTGGAGGGTCCGGAGCAGCATCTGAAGTAAAGCAGGGTGTCCGTGCACAGCCATATAAAACAAGGAGGCAGGACACTGAGCACTGTGTGTGACTGTGTGTTGTAATAATACAAAGACCATTTAAAAAGTCAAAAAGGAAATATCTTTAGAGAGGACATATGTCATCTAAAAGAAAAGGGATATGTGCTGGGTTGGATCCAGGTTTAGGCATGCATTACCAGCCTGGGGGAAGCAGACATCCTTGCCCCCTCCTTCCCTTGGCAGCCTCTCCACCCCCCTGAAAATGAGTGGTGTAGGTAGGGATGGACGAAAGGGACTTACCTTGTCCCGCAGCTTGCTTCGCGGTGGGGGGGAGGCGCTTCGCTTCTCCCCCCGAAGTTCAGGCAAGGGGGGGGGAGGTGCCCCACCTCACCCGGCCGAAATTCAGGCCGGGTAGGAGCGCCCCGTCTACCCGGCCGCGAAAAAAAAAGTAAAAACACACACACACACACACCCGTGATAGGCTACGTAACGATTTACGTAGCCTATCACGGCTAGATTTCCAAAGTCAGCCATGATAGGCTATGTAAATTGTCACGTAGCCTATCACGGGTGACTTTGGGGAAAAAAAAAAGCGCGTACACAAATGGCGGCTCCCATGGGGACCACCATTTGCATTACTTATTTTGGCAAATAGCGTGCCCTTATTTTCGCCGTAGTCTACGTAAATCTTTACGTAGACTAGACGTGCCAAAATAAGGAACGCAAATGGCGGCGCCCCATGGGCCCCGCCATTTGCATACGCGCTTCCCCCCCCCCAAAGTCAGCCGTGATAGGCTACGTGACGATTTACGTAGCCTATCATGGCTGACTTTGGAAATCTAGCCATGATAGGTTATGTAAATCGTTACGTAGCCTATCATGGGTGTGTTTTTTTTTTAACTTTACTTTTTTTTTTTTGCAATGGCGGCGGCAGCCGGTCAGGAGACCGGCCGCCGCCCTCGCCCCCGACGAAATGCCGCCGAACCGCTGCCGGGACCCGCCGCCGAGAGGGACATTCGCCGAAGGTAAGTCCCATCCCGGGGGGGGGGGGGGGCCGGCAGAGAATTTCCCCAACACTTTCGGGGGGCCGAATGCGTCAGCACTCAGCCTCCCGAAGATTCGTGGAGAAATTCTCCGCCAACCCTAGGTGTAGGGCGATGCAGCACTGGCACTTTTTATTAGCAGGGATGCTGACATCGTCTCCCAGGCCCAGGGGAGGCCGGCGGCTCCAATGTCAGTGGGGCAGTGAATCCACTCTGGGCCTCAGTCAGAACAAGTCAGAACTCTAAAGGAGCTTCCCAAAGCGCTGAAACCTAGCTCCTTTAGAGTTCTGACTGGTCCTGAGTGAAACCCAGAGTGGATTCAATACCCCACTGACATCAGAGCCACCAGCCTCCACTGCCCACACCCCACAGAGTTCATAGAATCATAGAAGAGTAGGGTTGGAAGGGGCCTATAAGACCATCGAGTCCAACCCCTGCTGAATGCAGGAATCTAAGTCAAAGCATCCCTGACAGATGGCTGTCCAGCCTCGTCTTGGAGGCCTCCAGTGTGGGAGAGCCCACCACCTCCCTAGGTCATGGGTTCCATTGTCATATTGCTCTAACAGTCAGGAAGTTTTTCCTGATGTGCAGCCGGAACATGGCTTCCTGTAACTTGAGCCCATTATTCCGTATCCTGCACTCAGTTCCCTGTTGTCTCTGAGCGTCGCGGCAATCCTCACAGTAGCTGGGGGGAAATGGATTTCCCCACAACAATACATTGTTCCCTGTTGTAATGAAAAGCATTTCGGGGTGCCTTGGTCTTGAACGGGCAACCAAGTCCCGTTAGTTTTACAAAAGCCCTGCTTGTAGGAGATGAAAACTGCTCGAACTGGTTTATTGATATGGCTCAACACCGCTGCCTGCCATTTTGGATTCCCTTGTGGGCGTGATGATGAGCACCTGCAGTTTGACATATACCCCTGTGCCACTGCTGAAAATGCTTCACAGAAAGTTGAGGGGCCCTGCTGAATGGGGTGAGCTGTGGGGAGGGGAGATCCCCCCAAATTGGCTGGAGACACCTTCTGTGAGTGGAGTCCTTCCATCCACAGAATAACGGTCCTGGACCTAACCCAGTCTACGTAAGGCCGAACTAGTTAGGCTAGGGGGAGCCATGCATATTGTTCACACATCTTCCCAAGTGCTGCGTGGGTGGGTCGAATTTTTACAGTGAAAGCTGTACAGAATCAGAGCCTGACTCGGATAGCAGAAGTAAGCGGGGCTGGGTAGAAAAAGACTTCAAGCCATCGGCTATAAAGATGTAAGCAGAGCCAGCTCCAGATGCACATGGCTCTCTCCATCCAAACTAGTTTGGCCTTATGTAGTCTGGGCTGGATCCACAATCGTTCTTCTGCGGATGGAAGGGCTCCACTCACGGAAGGTGACTCGGGGATCATGGGGCTGGAGCTGACCACCCACTCACCCTCAGTATCAAGCTTTCTCGGAGGCAGGCGTTGACGGGTGTTCACATGTATTTCCGAGTGGTGCATGGGCGGATCGATTTTTTACAGCAACAGCTCTATGGAAACATAGAATTATAGAGTTAGAAGGGGCCTGGGAGTCAGTGAGTCCAACGCCCTTCTCACTGCAGGATGCAATGATAGTGTCCTTTACAGACAGCTGTCCAGGCTCCTCTTAAATGCCTCCACCAGCTGAGGTAGTCCGCTGCACTGTTGAGCAGCTCACAGTGGGTGGATGGGGCATATTCCTCCCCTCCCATTCCCCTGTTTTATGCACACCCATCCTGCCCTGCCAGTTCAGGCATATTTCTCCAGCCTGACTCTGATCGCAGAAGTGAGCTGGGCTGGTAGAAAAAGACTTCAAGCAATGGACTATGAAGAAGTCAGGAGGGCCAGCTTCATATGCAAGCCGAACCCTAGCCAACTGGCCTTTGGTGGACCCCTTCCCAAATCAAAACCCACCTCCCAGAAAGCTGGATACTGTCAGGGTGGAAACTGAGCCCATAGAGCCCCAGAGCAGTTCTGATTCTGAGGAAGAGCAACGACCCGTGGGAGAGGAGCCCGCTCATCGCTCACAGGCACAGCGGCAGGGAGAGATTCCTCCTGCCTGCATTCCTGAGAGAGACAGAGAGTGACCCTGGCAGCAAGAGAGTGAAGGATGGGGCCTTCCTGGACACTCGGCGCAGACACAGGGAGTGGCACCAGATGGAGGCCGCCGAGAGGAGACGCTCTGCCCGCTTGGCGCTAAAACAACGGTCATGTCCCAAGGACCTACCAGTAAAAGGGAGGACCTCTCCATAGCCCATAAGTTCAGAGGTTTCCCGCTCTTCTTCTTCAAACAGGGACCAACTGCCTTACCTGGAGCTTAGGCTACTCTGCTAACTACCCCAGTGCAGTTCCTTGCTTAGTTGCTGGTCAGTAGCATCTGAAAGAGTCATTAAGTTGTAAAGGAATAAAGGCTTGGAAAGAATCCTCTTTGTCTGTGTCTTGAGTTGGCTATTGGAGGGGACTGTAAGAGGCAGCTAGGGTGCTCCTGACACATACTGAGGGTGGGTGGGTGGCAGGCCCAGCCCAAGACACTGTGATGCCTGAGGGAACAAGATGGTGCCCCCCCCCATTCCATGTAGCAAAAGCCAACTGGGCTGGCTGATGAATCTGCCTTGAACACTGACGTGGGGCAGTGTCCTCCATTGTACCTGAAGGCAGCAGGCAAACTTAGGGGTTGTAGAGTAGGCTGCAAGGTACACAGCTCTCGCCTCCAACACCTTGCAGTTGCCTCCCAGCATCTGCTACCTGAAGCGGCTGCCTCACTTCACCTAATGGCAGGGCCGGTCCTGGTGGGTGGACAGCTCCAGCCCCACAGTCCTTAGAGGCCAATTTGGTGGTCCTGGTAAGGCCAAAGTTGTGCAGAAATTCTGAGGGAACCTGACAGAATTTGGTCATGTCTTGTGATGCCGCTGAATTTCGTAATTAGTTGGCCCAGTGGTCAAAATGTGCGTGTTTGTCATGCTGACCTTTGTCGAGACCGTGGATTGCTGCCTTACAAAGTCATCATCGCTTTCAGAATAGATTGACAGCTTTGGAGCATGTGCAGTCTGCATCTAAATTACAGCATGTGCTGGGTTTGTTGGTTCCATACCTTTAACACCAGCCTGGGTCCTCCAGCAAGGCTTCCTCCTTGAATCTTCAGTCTTCATGGCCACGGCCCAGACTCTGTGAGGAGGACTTGGTGCCATCCGTCTCTCTTCCATACTGAACTGATCAGTGCTGGCAAGTAAACATTACATAGAAAGGCCACATGAAAGCAACCCATCAGGAAGGGTGACATAGGGCAGTATCCAACTGTGTCATTCCATTAGTGCAAACGATGTTGTGCTAGTGGAAACTAGGTTCTGAACTATGTGCAAGGGGAGAATCCAAACTGTGTCATTCCATTAGTGCAAACGATGTTGCGCTAGTGGAAACTAGGTTCTGAACTATGTGCAAGGGGAGAATCCAAACTGTGTCATTCCATTAGTGCAAACGATGTTGTGCTAGTGGAAACTAGGTTCTGAACTATGTGCAAGGGGAGAATCCAAACTGTGTCATTCCATTAGTGCAAACGATGTTGCGCTAGTGGAAACTAGGTTCTGAACTATGTGCAAGGGGAGAATCCAAACTGTGTCACTCCATTAGTGCAAACGATGTTGCGCTAGTGGAAACTAGGTTCTGAACTATGTGCAAGGGGAGAATCTAACTAAAGTTACCTTTGAGCAAGTGCGGTTGTGCAAGAGGTTGTGCAACCCGTTGTGCAATGGCTTGTTCAACAGCTTGCACAAGTGGAATGGGCAAGCACTTGCACAGAGGAAAGATTCAGTGGAGCTCTGCTAGCGCTATTTGAATTTGTGGAATGACACCACTGGATACTGCCCATAAGGTGGTGACACATGACATCATGATGAATTATATGATTCCAGACTGTGGCTCCCAAGATGCAGTTTGATACTGCACATGTGAAAACTCTTGTACACACAGGATGAGATCTTGAATTAAAGGAGAACTCTCATCTGGGATTGCGTGAATGAATTTGCGACTTTCCGAGGAAATGATGAACTCCTCCGGGGTAAGTTTGCCCATTACTGCTCATATCAAAATTGCACACAGGCGCAGCGAAGCCCAGAAATAACATGAAGGTGTGAGTATGTGTGTGCTTCAATGACTCAGACATTTTTCCTGCTTTCTTTCTGTGTCCTTCTGTTATCTTTCCCCAAGCAGTTAGAATCAAACATGTCACTTAGCTAATGATGACAAGTGCATGCCTGACAAGTAGAAAACAAGAGGCCACGAACTGGGCATGAATAAACAGAAGTTTACCTCTGATGGCACGAAGGGTGTATTTAGTCTAATGGTTATCAGCATAAGACGATATGGCTTGGGAAAGCAGCATTAATGAGTAGATAGCCTGGATGCAGGCACATAATAAATGGATGCAATAAATAAATGTGAACATGCTAGCAGAAAGCCAGGCACTGCTGAATAGGTCCATCCAGTGGAGGCTGGCGGCTCCGATTTCGGTGGGGCTGTGAATCCATTCTGGGTTTCAGTCAGAACCATCCAGAACTCTAATGGAGCTCTCGTGCAATAGGATTCAGCACCTTGGATTATGCAATTAGAGTTCTGCCTGGTTCTGACAAAACCCCACAATGGATTTACAGCCCCACCAAAATTGGAGCCACCAGCCTCCACTAGGTCCATCCAGGCATTGAAGAAAACTAGGTGTGGGTGGAACATCTTAACTCCAGTTTGAGTTAAAGCTGTGACAAACACACACACACACACACACAGATGCACACTTTGTGAATGATTGGGGGGGATTTTCTATTGTTTGGGGGAGGTAAGCAAATTTCACCAAGTTAATTTCTTATATTATTATTTATTTAAAGTATTTTTATCCCACTGTTCAGCCAAAAAGGCTCCTGGGACAGCTTATATACAATCAATAAAAAGAAAACAGTTGCTCTTTCTTTCTTTCTCTCTCTCTTTCTTTCTTTCTCATTACTTTGAAAAAAGCTTTGTGCCGCTTTTAATACCACATAGCTCTCTGCAGTTGTTCCCAGCTGTGTTTCCCCCTGGTTGTTGGGTCAGAATATCCATGGAAATTATGCTACATAATTTTTTCCTCTCCCCCCAGGAATTGCTGAAATGGGGGGGGGGGCTGGTAAAGTGTCCTCTGGTGGACCCTCCTGTACATCTAAGTTTCTTTCTTTCTTTCTTTCTTTCTTTCTTTCTTTCTTTCTTTCTTTCTACCTCCCCCCCCCCACATGCTCTTAGTTCCTCTGGGACCTTATCTTGGCCTACCACACTGTAGAAAAGAAAATTGAGAAATCCCAGGTGCCTATAGAAAAAAGTTTATTATGGTTCTTTTATGTTAGCCCGACATAAAATGACTAAGATGATTTATGTATATATTTTTACTGTAGCCCCTGAAGAAGGAAATCAATATTTCCAAAACACGTTGGGCCAACATAAAAGAACCATAATAAACTTTTTTCTATAGGCACCTGGGATTTCTCAATTTTCTTTATCCTTGTTTTTTCCTGCAGATGTCTGTCCCCCCCCCCCCGTTTATCCACCATATTGTAGACATTTTCTCTGTGAGCATTTCTTTATGCTGGATTCCCACTTCTGCTCTTTCTTGTTCACCTTCCGGCATCTATCTGGGCCCAATTTCACCCTAAATCAGGTCCTGCTATGACTTATTTCCCTGACCTTCATGTGCCATTCACAGCCTGGTAAATCAGCAACACTGAGGCTGAAGGGTTCTGTATTTCTCTTGTGCAAGAGAGATTGCCACTACCTCTGTAAACTGGCTTAGCCTGTCCAGAGAATCTGGATGGCTAAGGTGTTTGTCACTTCTAGGGTGCAATCCTATGCATGTTTAGACTAGAAAAGCCCTACAACTCCCAGCATTCCCCAGCCAGCCGTGGAGAGCCATTTTGAACAAGGATGTATGTGTGCCAACTCAGAACTCAGGCACGTATAGCAGAGCATACTTGGTATGCTACCTGCCTAGTTCCAGAAAAGTGGCCACCAAGCAACCAAACAACACTCAGACAATTTCTGGTCCTCTCCTCATGTTCAGAAATCCTAAAACACCATCAGTCTCAGGAAATGAACTCTCAGCATATGGCTTCCAGGCACGTGCCTCAGCATTTTAGCAGCTTTAGGCATCTGAGAAGCTACTCGCCAATCCCAGACTCCCTCTGAAAAAGATGCATTTGCACCTCCTTTACCTCTCTGACATTTGCGCAAACTGCTGATTCAAAAAATAAGGCCTATCTTGTTAAGAGAAAACTGGTCTGCAGTAGGAATGTATGGGAAATTCATTTCAGTTCATTTTGAGCAGAATTTACCCAATTCACACCTCCAGGACTCGAACACAAGCTGAGGTCGAAGTCTCTACATTTCCGAGATGGTGATGCAATTTGCACTGCAAAACATAAAACATTCTAAACATGCAGACATTTGAAAAGTGCACATTAAAATGCATAAATGTCAAAGATGCACATGTTAATCAATGGGAGATAAGGGGATACATATCCAAAATGCAGACAACTGATGCATGCGTTTGGAAAATGCACAGAAAGGAAGCATGAATTTACATGCAAAAAGAGGGGGAAAGCTTGGAATGATATGGACATGAGTCAGAATGGGCTTCAAGTGGAAATCAGAGAACTTCGACAAGCTCGAGTTTTGGTGATTTGCACTTCCCTCGTCTGGTGCATTTTGACCAGCCAGCTCTCCATGCATATTCAAGACCGCTTCAGTTTCTTGATTCTTGTTTGATCCTCTCCAGAGTCACGTTGCTTGGCTACCATCTGGTTCAGGGAGAATGCTGGTGCCTCCTTTTGAGCAAATGATGACCATTGTCATCAGCTAGGACATGGTGTGTTCTTTTCCGCATTGGAAGTCTTGTTACTATTTATATAGGAATGGAGGAGCATCTATGTGGATATTTTCATTTCATTCTATTCATGTCAAAATATCTATCCCACCTTACTGTTCAAGTCTCAAAGCAGCAGTGATATATATATATAACAATACAGATAAAAATGGGAGGGGGGTGGACACAACAATTTAAAAAATAACTAAAAAGAAAAGAAAAAACAGCAACTGACAGGGCAGTCCTACGGTTCCTAGATAGCATCTGAGGGGCATAGGATGCTGAAGAACCCCCCATTCCAAGCTGCTGCAGAAAGCCCTGGTTGGTGGCTCCTTTTCCAGAGGTCAAAGCTCCGACCTCAGGAAGGAGAAGAAGAGCGAGGGAACACAGGAACACAGAAAGCTGCCTTAGACTGAGCCAGACTATGGGTTTGTCTAGCCCAGAATTGTTGACACTGACTGCTGGCAGCAGCTCTCCAGGGTTTCAGGCAGGATTCTTTCCCAGAGCTACCTGGAGATGCTGGGGACTGAACCCGGGACCTTTGGCATGCAAAGCAGGTGCTCTGCTATTGAGCCACAGCCCCTCCATAAGATTGAGGGCATGGTGGTGGATGGGGAGGGGAGAGGTCATGGATCCATCAGATCCAATGGCCTTTCAGACCCTGTCTCCACCCCCAGCAGTGTGACTCAGCTAAACAGACTCAGAGGCCCACCTAGTGTAAAATACTGCAAACTAGGATGGAGAGGCTAAAAAGCTTCCATTGCTTCTCCCACCCTGTTGGCAAGAGCCTGGCAGGGCACAGGATGATAGGAAGCTTCTAATCTCAGAGCCTTCTATTGTTTGGGTCTCAAACCCCTGGAATTGCAACCTGAGAAAAACTCATTTTTTTATTGCAGGCGTGAGGAGAGAGAGAGGCAGAAGCAATCAGATGGGATGGACTCCACTAGGTGTCTAAATGATGATAATGAAGGTGCCTGGCAAAGATGACGTGGGAGGAAGATCTAAAGTTCCAGAGCCACCACATAAAAAGCTCAGATTTAGTCATACTTAGAGTAGACCCATTGAAATCAATAGGATTTCAGTTTGTTATGAGCAATTTAAGATCTACTGATTGCAGTGGGTGTATTCCAAATATGACTAAATCTGGATCCAACCCCAAGACAGAGGCTGTGACCATGAAGTCTGCAGTTTAAACTCAGTCTTAAGATAGAGAACACAGACTGAATGAATTAGTCACTGATAGGACCAGCACAGCTATCTTTATCTTTTATGTGCTCTGTATGGTGCCTGTTTAGTGTATTCAGACATTGTTGTTCTTTGTTGTTGTTGCTGCTGTTGGTTTTGTTGTTATTATTGTTGACTTTGAAGTGTAAACTTAAAAAAACCCCAAAACACATCTTATATCTTATGACATAAGGCTTATGTGCCCACCCTGAAAATGTACATTGTGTGTGATGAGGCCCATAATAAAGTTTTTTTTTATGAATTGGATGAGTTTGAAAGATGCCTGATTCAGTTCAGCCCCTATAATAAGGTGGGGTCATGAGTTTAACCCAAAGGCGCTGCCCATCTTTAAAAACCTACGCTAAGCATTCAGATTTTTCTAGGAAGCAAATCAAAAGGAATGTCAGCATATTAGAACAATTGGTCAGAAAGCAAAAAATGATCTTTAAACAAAGGGAAATCCCCCACCATAACTTGCCTGCATCCCATCACACTGGAATGTCACCCACAAAAGGTTTGACTTTATTGCTGTCAATGGCTGACATTTTATATTCACTTGCAACATACTGAGCACATTACACTCATCTACCTCTTGGATACAGAGTTGACTCAATCACCTTGAAAAGGGAGCAGGATGTGACACTCCCTCTACTGCCAGGACATTGGCTGGAGAGAGACAGTAAGGCCCACCTGAAGTGATGGGAAGCTATTACCCTTGTGTGGGTGATTTTTTTTTTTTTTTTTAAATAGGGAGTGTATAGATGCGGGTTGGCATTACTGCAAGAATCCGTGGATGCCTTCTAAGATTTCTAGCCAGGGCTAGCAAGGGTGGCATACAGTAGTGTACAGCCAAAGGAGATATGAGTGCACCTGGTTAACTCAGTGAACGCTCTTTTTAATGGTGGGTGAAGTGGGGGCTGATTTGTAAAATATGAGCATGAGAAACATCAGCCATGTGATATTGCTTGGGATGTTGCTCATGATATCCAGGCAGTTCAAACCTCAAAGGCGTAATCCTATACAAGTTTAGACAGAAAAAAATCCTAAAACCCCCAGCATGTTCCAGGCAGCATGGCTGGCTGGGGCATGCTCAGAGTTGTAGGACTTTTTTTTCCCTGACTAAACATGCATAGGATTGCACCTTAAATGGCTCCCTCAGCTTAGAAAGGCCCATGATAAAGGTAAGTAACTGGATAATCTGATTTTCCCAGCACTGACTTGCGCTTTTATGAGATGCCTTCAGCTGTGGTAGAAGGATGCTATAACATGCTGTTTGGGGAGCTGCAAGTACATCCGAAATGTCCACAATCAGATTGAGGATTTGGTGCATTACCTTTTCATATGTCCCCTGTTCAGTGGCATTAGAATTAAATTTATAGCTGGCATCCTAGGATCTCATGCTTCAGATGTAGAAATGGTCTATTATCTGCTGTCTGACCTGGATATGGCAATTACTTATAGTGTTTCAGTGCTTGTACTATCAGCAAAGAAATCCGGGCAAACTTTGTTAGGACGTTGGAGGACCTGGGTCCTAGGGTCCACACTGTACTGTATACATATTTCTCTCTTTTTCTTTTTTATCTTTCCCAGTTGTTTGTATTATTTTATGTGATATTCCCTTTGTTGTGGTCTTTGGCATGTACAATAATGAAAACAGAAAATGCTTGAGGATGCAAAGCTAGGAGACTGACATTTTAAAACGTTCAGCTTGGCCTTGAATTACTCACACTAGTGTCGCGAAAGAGACTGTTTTACGAAAGAGACAGTTTTATGAAAGGACATAGAAGGACTAGTGGTGCTGTTTCAGCTTTTTAAGAGCATAAGAAGAGCCCTGCTGGATCAGACCAAGGGTCCATCTAGACCAGCATTCTGTTCACACAGTGGCCAACCAGCTGTCGACCAGGAACCCACAAGCAGGGCATGAGTGCAGCAGCACCCTCCCACCCATGTTCCCCAGCAACTGCTGCACACAGGCCCACCGCCTCTAGCACTGGTGGAAGCACATAGCCATGAGGACTAGTAGCCATTGATAGCCTTCTCCTCCAGTAATTTGTCCAACCCCCTTGAGAAGAGGAAATCTTTCTAATCTCAGAATAACAAAGGATTTTTTGCATCTTGGCAAATTGTCATTATACACAGCTACAGCAAAAGAAAGATAATTATAGAATTAAAACTCTACTAATGAACTATCAGAAGGTGAATAATTTTCCATACAGCCTTTAAACCTTGTGACATGCATCTGTAGAGCACTGACAAGAAATTTAGGTTACATATTTGTCAGCATTAGACAATAGAAACCAAACCTTTACAAGAGATGACCTTCCTTTCAACGATTTTAACAACGGATAAATATATTTGATTCTAAGACATTATAAATAGAGCATTGTAGAAGTACATGAAACATATCTTCAATTTAACCCCAGGCGAAGGGGACGTGCAAACTAATTCATTTTTGTATCATGAGTGTGAAGTAAGCTGGAAATTTTAATGACACATGCAATGGCCTGCTAATGGCAAAAGTGTCACTTGTCACCCAATGTACTTATCAAAACTGTTGGAAGCCAGATGATGTTTGTGCAACAGGTGCTAATAAAAAGGCTATGGTCCTTTTGGCAAAAGTCCCCCCCCCTTTTTTTGACCCCTATAGGGGCGCGGGGGAGAATTTAGGGTGGAAAGAACGCTGGTGGAAAGGTTTAAACCTCTGCTACCCACATGCGGTGGTCATGATCCAGACAGGGGCCCTGGACACTTACTTGGAAGTAAAAAAGAAAGTGAGGATCAGCTGCACACTACCTATTTAATGCAGCATGAAATTTAGCCCTGGGGAACATTCAAAGGACATCACTGGGTTGGGGCACAATCCTGTGGCCGCTAGACAGCATCTAGACGGTCATAGGATTTTTCATTTTCTGGGAATCGAGCTTGGAGCTCACATTCCGAGGTCAGTTCCCAGAAAACCTACTTCCCTCCCACTCCCCTGACCCTTCGTAAGCGGTGTGGTTAGTCTCTGGCTCTGCACTCGTAAGAGCAGGACGGAGCAGCCAAAAAGTGGGCATTCCTTGGAGGCAGGGAGGGGATGGCAGAAGCACTGTTATGATGCCCCTTATGTACCATCCAGCCTCCCCCTGCCCCGCTCCAAGGCGCCCTGACTAGGCAGCCAAAATTGGCCATCTAGCTGCAAATGCAGGGCAGCCAGACCACGGAGGAGAAGATCCCCTTAACACTCCACCTGCCCTGCATTGGATAGTTGACCGCCTCCGAGTTCAGAGAAAACCAACTATGTCTATAGGATCGCACCCTTAGTGTATGGGGCTAGTTTTGTCACAGTGTGGGCTTGAGGGGAATGGCTGTTTTCCTCTCCTCCTATAATGTAGCTGGTTTTATAATATATTGATGTATTGTGCACAACTGATATCTCAAAATTCTCTACCCTGTTGGTGGGCAAAGACAACCATTTGCTGCATTTTGCATGGCATGAGAGGCAGAGCCCCTGTGGGCCTCACATGTACAGGGCAGCATGCAAAGCATGGGGTGAGAGGTGGAGCCCTCATGGGCCTCAGGTATGCAGGGGAGCATGGAAAGCACCGTCCAAGAGGCAGAGCCTTCAGAGGCATCACTTGCATAGCTGAGCATGCAGAGTGCAGCACGAGAAGTGGCACGCTCAGAGATTTCACTTGCAAAGTGGAGTGTGCAGAATGTTGTGTGGGAGGTGCAGCCCTCACCTGCCTCACCTGCACAGGGGAGTGTGTAGAAAGCGGTGTGGGAAGGTGGATCCCACAGGTGCCTTTTGTGCATAGGGGTGTGTGCAGAGCACATGGGAGGTGCCCACAGGTGCCTCATGCATGTAGACGAGTATGCAGAACACAGGGGAGGTGGGACCACAGGGGAGCGCAGTGTGGGAGGCAAAGCCCTCAGGTGCCTCACTCACATAGGGCAGCATGGAAAACACAGCACTCAGCCAAAATCAGGTGAATTGCCCCACCAACCTTGATGTGGGTGGATGAGGGTGCTATTTGCTACTACGACTCAGGCTGTAAAATATCCTGGGCCAGTCCTGGTGGAAATTTCACCCCTGCTGAGTCTGAGAACAACTTAGATCAACCATGATGGTAAGCTGACTTGAAGAGCTAAGTGATAAGAATATGGGATCAAATGTTTAAAAATGAAATGAAATAAATAAGTGGGGAAGTCTCCTGGCATTTCCTTCATCTCACAGTGGAACCAGAATCAATCTGCTGCTGCCTCATAAGAGAGAAGGACGCTTACCCTTTGAAAAACTCAAATTGACTCGGCGAGTCTCCTTGAACAGTATATGAGACCCATGATTTATGTGCATCCAGAAAGGGCACTTTGATCCCTTTAAAAAACAGACTTAAAAGGGAGTGTTGCAGTTGCAGCTGAGTGGCAATTTGATGCCATTTGTATGTTTTGGCAAAGTTCAAAAGTCTGAGCATAGATATCTGCTATGGCTGAGAACAGGAAACAAAGAATGCCATCCATAAACAAGAAGCAAGCAAGGTTGCTAGGCAACCAAGAATGAAGGCCGCAAGCCTGATTCCTCAATGAAATGAAAACACTGTTGTTGTTTTTAAAGGGGGTGGGAAATCCTGGAAATTTCTCCTGGAGAAACCTGAACCTGACACATATTTTCGCTCCCACTCCTCATCCCCTCACTGATAGGAACCGGGGAATAATTTTAGGAATTCAGTAAGCCACTGTGGAACTCAGTGCTAGGTAGGGATGCTGGAGAAATTCGAGATGGGCTAAAATGAGCTCGGATTTCTAAGAATCCGACCTGTGGAATCTGCTGCGGAGCGACACCCTCAGGCCGTGTGGAGTCCGTGGACTTTTGGTTGCTTTTTTTTTTTACTTTCCTGAAATTTACACATATTTATTCGTAGGAAAATATGCATGTTTCTGCTGAGGAAAAGTGGAATAGAATGGGGGACAATACGCTAAATGTTACATACTAAGGAAAATTATGTAAATTGTTACAAAACCTCTTTGGTAATTATTTGCATATTTTTCCGCATGACGAAAAAGATTGTTTTCACATCCATCTGTGAGTGGAACACAGAACAAAAAGCACCTGACAATCTGCGTAAGGCAGATGGAGCGGATTTTACACAGACTGGGGGGAGCTAGGATAGCGCTTTTCAAGAACTTGAAAGGTTGTCACAGAGAGTAAGGCCAGGATCTCTTCTCCATCATCCCAGAGCGCAGGACACGGAATAATGGGCTCAAGTGACAGGAACCCAGATTCCGGCTGAACATCAGGAAAAACTTCATGATGGTTAGAGCAATACGACAATAGAACCCATGGCCTAGGGAGGTGGTGGGCTCTCCCACACTGGAGGCATTCAAGACGAGGCTGGACAGCCACCTGTTGGGGATGCTTTGACCTGGACTCCTGCATTGAGCAGGGGGTTGGACCTGATGGTCTTATAGGCCCCTTCCAACCCTATTTTTCTATGATTCTATGATTCTAGTACTAGGTCAGGTGGCTCATCTTATCTATGGGCGCAACAGTTGGCCAGATCGGAATGGTAAAAAGGAGAGCAAAAGGACATATTAAGAACAGGCTTGCCAAATCTGGTGCCCTACAGATGTTTTGGACTACAACTCCCATTCTCCGTGCTAGCTAGGGTGATGGGATTTGTAGTCCAACCCATCTGGAGGACGCCAGGTTGGGAAGGTTGTATTAGATAAAGGCAGGGCTGTGGGGTGGACCCATTGCTCCCAGGCTCTGAAACTCCCTGCTACGGATGTCTGAGTAATTCGTTCCCATTCATTTCTGATCAGGATTTACCCAGTTTGTACCTTCTGTACCAAACACACACTCAGATGCAATCTGTCATCTCCGTCCATACATTTCTGATCTTGCAATGTGATTCGTGGACCAAAAAACAAAAACAAAAGTGTTCGACAGCATGCATCCATTTGAAAAATGTGCTTTTGGGGGACTGCACGCTTTACTGAATGGGAGAATAATGTGTACATTTCAAAGATCTGCACAATAGATGCGTGCACTTAGAAATATACACACAGATATGTGCATGGATTTTCATGTGAAAGCAAGCAAGCAAGCTCATGGTCTGATATGGATTCGAGTTGGAACAAGCTTCAAGATGGGATTTGGAGAACTTCTGCAACCTTGGGTTTTGCTAATTCACACACCCTGTTCCCTGCCATTCAGGTCCCAGCTAGCGCTATCTTTATTGTCCTCCCACCGGGAGGTAAAGACTATTTTATTCTGGAAGTCTTTTGGTTCATAAGCTGTCTTGTTCGCTGAACTTTGTTTGTTTTTTAACTGGGACAGGGTGTTCACTTATTTTTTATTTCTTTTTAATTCTTGTGTTTTTATTGATGTGTTCCAAGTGATGTGGTTATGTTATAATTATGTAATGCTCAGCCTTTTCTTTATCAGAGTGTCAGCTGCCTATTTTCAGTGGAAAGGCAGGACATTAAACAAACAAAAGTAGCTCTTCGGCACAGCACCAGCTTTGCCTGCAGCATCAGGTCCCAGGTTCGGTTCCTGGCATTTCCAGTTAAAGGATCTTGGGCTGCAGGGAAAAGTCCAAGAAGAGTCCTAGAAGGCTGAATAGGAGGCAGCAGGCACTGGTGCTTCCAGCAAAGAGCTGGACTAGAGCTGGTGGAGCTTGAACATTCAAGGCAAGGAGTATGTAGGAAGTCAGCCGGCAGGGCCAGAGTCAAGGGTAGGCATGGTTGAGCACCTGCCAAGGGCCCACGCCCCAGCAGGAGCCCACAGGCAAGAGCCCCTGGAGTTTCTCCTCCTCTTCAGCATTGAGACCTATGTGTTTACCTGCCTCCTGCTCCAGCCCAGACAATGGTGGTGGTGAGAAGGAGGAGCAGGAGATGCCACGGCCTGCTTGCTCCTTTGCTCTCTGCCTGTCCAGCAAGCAAGTGGTTGCAATAATGAGAATGAGGAAAAGGAGCAAGAGCATGTGGAGGGATGAAAAGGCCATGGCGATGACAGGGTATCCTCACTGAGGAAGGGACCCATGGAGGGTGTCTTGCCCAAGGGCCCTCCAAAGCCAGAAACCACCATTGTCAGCCAGACCAAACATCTGCAGACCTATAGGCAGCTCCTGGACATGCAGCTTGTTCAGCACTGTAGTGAAGCCAGAGCTCCTAGGGTCTAAGTGCTGGGACTTTTTGATAGGGATGGTGAGGGCATCCAAGGAGGGGGTGGAGTCCGATGGACTACACACACACACCCTTGCGGACTCCACTTGCCGAGCCGTGGGGTGCTGACGGACCCAGCCGCCGAGCACCCCAGGGCTGAGTGAGCAGCTAGGAGCAGTGCCAAGGAATCCTCCTGCCTCTGCCAGCTGTGAAGGCAGCCCTTGACAACTGGCGGGGGCAGGTGCCCAAGTGCTGTACCCTATGCTCCTCAGGAGGAGGAGGAGGCTAGAGTGCTTGGGGGGGGGGTGCCACGCCGAGGACTCGTCCTGCCTCTGCTGGCTGTCAAGAAAGCCCTTGACAACTGGCACAGCCAGGAGGGGCCTCGGTGGTGCCCAAGGGCTCTAGCCCTGTCCTCCTTGGGAGGAGGAGAAGGCTAGAGCACTTGGGGAGTGGACGGCACCAAAGACCCCAGCAGTCAAGCCCTTCTGTGCATAAAGCGCAAGGGCTTGACTGCCGGAGTCTTTGGCCTACAGAGGCGGGGTAGCTCGTGCAGCTCAGCTGGTGGGCGGGGCGAGCAGGGAGGCTCGCCAAGCGGGTCCCGGCCACATAAACGGGGGGGGGGCGCATCTTGTCAAGCTCCCCTGTGCCCCCGACAGAGATGAGTCCATCCGTCCCTACTTTTTGATTAACAGGGTTGGTGACATCATCTGCAACCTCGCTCAAATGTCATTGTTCCCTGTACTTAGCTGCAAACTTCACGGTAGCTAGTGAGGGAAAGATGGATTTTCCCAGCAACAATATAAAATCGTGAGATATCCCTGCTGTAATGCAAAGTGTTTTGTGTTGGCTTGGTCTGGAATGGGCAGTTAAGAAACACTGGCGTTTCAAAAGCCCTGAATATGAAAACTGCTAGAACTGGTTTGTGGATATGGATCAACATGGCTGTTGGCAATTTTGGAGTCACCTTGGGAGTGTGGCTATGGAGATGATCATGATGAGCAACTGCACTGCACCACTGATCTTGTACCAGTGACATCCAAGTGGCCCTGAGCTCCCCTTAGAGAGGTAAAGGCCCTGGGTGGTGAAGGTCTCAGCAAGGCCTGTCCCTATGGTGAGAAATTGATATATTAAATGGGCCATGCCTGGAGTCTAGAACTTTCTGTTAGCATTATTGTCTTGAAGAGCTTGTTGATGTCCTGGGCAGGAGATGAATCCAAAGGGTTGGGGGGGGGGCAAAGTGGATGTGATGTTAAAGAGGTCCTCAATGTGGCCCTTGTGGGCACCATGGCACCCACAGGGACCTCCAACAGTGCCCATGAAGCTCTCCAGTCCCTGTCCAAACGTTGTTGTTGTTGTTGTTGTTATTTTAAAGAAAAATGTTAGGGCACCAGGTTCTCCTTCATGTTTCTGAACCTGCTACTGATCAGCTCTTCAGAGAGCAGGAAGAGAAGGAAAGCATTGGTTCCTGGCACCAGCCAATCTTCTTCCACCCAAACAGACCTTTCTCCTTTGCTGTCTCTCTCCACTCCCTGCCTCCAACCTTGCTCTTTCTCCTCCACACACTCCTTTGTCTTGCTGTTTCTCTCCACTTCCAGCATCTGGGCTCATCATTTTTCTCACCCCACCACTTTACCTCGCTGTTTCTCCCCCTCCTTCAAGCCTCCAGCCTTGCTCTTCCTCTCCCCTCTCTCCCTTTGCCTTGCTATTTCACCCCTCTCTCCCAGCATCTAGCCTTGGTATCCCCCCCCCCACACACACCACTTTTGACTAGCCAGGACCCCATGGTAGCCATTATACTACAACAAGGCAACAAGGGAGAGGGCCTTTTCAGTGGTGGCTCCCCATTTCTGGAATAACCTCCCTGACAAAGCCCGCCTGGTGCCAACATTGTCATCTTTTCAGGGCAGGTTAAAACTGCCCTCTTCTCTCAGGCATTTGGCAGCGTATAATGAATCTCTTGATTGTCTCTGGCTAATTGTCTTAAATTGTTTTAGATATATGTTGTTGTTGGGTGTGTTATTTGCTTTATGTCAATATGTGAATGGTTTTTATATTTTATATAATGTATTTTAATGGTTTTTTAGTTTTTGTGAACTGCCCAGAGACCTTTGGCTATGGGGCGGTATACAAATATAATAAATGAATGAAATGAATGAAATGCCCACACCCTCTATGGGAGCCATTTTGTGGCAGTGCCCACAGCAGTTTCTCAAGTTCCCAAATGTGCCCACAGGTCCAAAAAGTTTGCATTTAATGGAAGTAATTTTTCTTTACTGTGAGGGGAGGAGTGGATCAGGACTTTAGCAGGCAGGCAACCCTGCCCATTCATTTCAGTCGGTCCCGGAGAAACTGTCAGTACTCTAGTTCCAGGAGTATGGTTCTGAAATCAAGCCAAGTCCCAGATGTGATCCAGCTGCCTGTCCCATGTTGTGCCTCCTCCCCTTCCGTCATCTGCTCCTCACCCAGAGCAGATGACAGAAGCCTAGATGGCACATGCCACGTCCTAAGGAGGATTCTGAGGCAACCCCCCCCCCCGAAAGAGAATACTCATCATTTCCTAACCCCTGAACTGTGAGTCTCCTCAGTGGCCGCTGTCATGCCACCTGTTCTCCTCTCCAGCATAATGGGTTCCAATGAACACATCTAGCTTGAAGTTTCTGCATGTTTCCCTTTACTGATTCTTCTGACTCAGGGCAATGTAGCTGAAGTCCCACTGATATCAGTGGGGCTTAAGTGGGGCCAAATCTGTGCTGGATTGTGGCCAGAGTTCTATCCAATCTTTATCTTTTCAGCGCTAGGTTAAGACTTTCCTCTCAGGCATTTGACAAGATATGATAGCGTTTTTAATCGCTCCTGGAATTTACTGTTGATTGTTCAGAATTGCTAAATTTTTGTCTGTTGGTTTTATCTTGTGTTATTATACTGTATTTTGGGACTTTAATCTCTGTAAATTGCCCAGAGACCTTTGGCTGTGGGGCAGCATAGAAACATAATACATGAAACAAAATGAAAGTCATTCATCTGCAAAGTAAGGTCTCATCATGTACTGAATTTATAGTTGGGAATTAGGGATGTTGAGAATTTTATTTATGTTTACAGATCATACAAACTTGTCCTGTTTGCATCCCTGGCCTAAATGCAAGCAGGAGAGCATGTTCTCCAAAAAGGTTTGCAAATTCCCTAACTTTCATTTGTATTTTTAAAAATGTGACATTTTAAATGATTGTCAAGTAGCTACTGGTTTACTTTCTCAGATGACATCCCAACTTGAGGCTAACCACTTTCCTCTCCATGATCCCTTCTTGCAATTCATGATAGATGACTTTGAATCACATTAACAAACTATCTTCCCCAGTGTTTACTTCAGATTCTGCAAATGGACTCAGACAAACTGTTACCACTTCTGCTCGCTTATTTCAAGCAATCAAATAACATCTGCCTAATTTGCTTGCCCAGCATTATTTAATATAAGTAGAGGCCCATGAAAATGTGCTGGATCATTTTGTATGTGTAATACTTTCTCTGTTCCATTCCTCCTTCCCTCCATCTGTTGTTGTTTATTCATTCAGTCGCTTCCGACTCTTCGTGACTTCATGGACCAGCCCACGCCAGAGCTTCCTGTTGGCCATCACCACCCCCAGCTCCCCCAAGGTCGAGTCCGTCACCTCCAGAATATCATCCATCCATCTTGTTCTTGTCAGCCCCTCTTCCTTTTGCCTTCCACTTTCCCTAGCATCAGTATCTTCTCCACGGTATCCTGTCTTCTCATTACGTGGCCAAAGTACTTCAGTTTTGCCTTTAATATCCTTCCCTCAAGTGAGCAGTCTGGCTTTATTTCCTGGAGTATGGACTGGTTTGATCTTCTTGCAGTCCAAGGCACTCTCAGAATTTTCCTCCAGCACCACAGTTCAAAAGCATCTATCTTCCTTCACTCAACCTTCCTTATGGTCCAGCTCTCACAGCCATAGGTTACTACGGGGAATACCACTGCTTTCACTATGCAGACTTTTGTTGTCAGTGTGATGTCTCTGCTCTTAACTATTTTATCAAGATTTGTCATTGCTGTCCTCCCAAGAAGTAAACATCTTCTGATTTCCTGGGTGCAGTCAGAGTCTGCAGTAATCTTTGCACCTAGAAAGACGAAGTCTGTCACTGCCTCCACATTTTCTCCCTCTATTTGCCAGTTATCAACCAAGCCGGTTGCCATAATCTTGGTTTTTTTGAGGTTTAACTGCAACCCAGCTTTTGCACTTCCTTCTTTCACCTTCGTCATGAGGTTCCTCAGCTCCTCCTCACTTTCAGCCATCAAAGTGGTATCATCTGCATATTGGAGATTGTTAATGTTTCTTCCAGCGATTTTAACTCCAGCCTTGGCTTCATCAAGCCCAGCACGTCGCATGATGTGTTCTGCATACAGGTTGAATAGGTAGGGTGAGAGTATACAACCCTGCTGTACTCCTTTCCCAATCTTAAACCTGTCCGTTGATCCGTGGTCTGTTCTTACTGTTGCTACTTGGTCGTTATACAGATTCCTCAGGAGGCAGACAAGATGACTTGGTATCCCCATACCACCAAGAACTTGCCACAATTTGTGATGATCCACACAGTCAAAGGCTTTAGAATAGTCAATAAAACAGAAATAGATGTTTTTCTGAAACTCCCTGGCTTTCTCCATTATCCAGCGGATATTGGCAATTTCGTCTCTAGTTCCTCTGCCTTTTCTAAACCCAGCTTGTACATCTGGCAATTCTCGTTCCATGAATTGCTGGAGTCTACCTTGCAAGATCTTGAGCATTACCTTACTGGCATGTGAAATAAGTGCCACTGTTCGATAGTTGGAACATTCTTTGGTGCTTCGCTTCCCTTTTTTGGTATGGGGATATAAGTAGATTTTTTCCAATCTGTTGGCCATTCTTGTGTTTTCCAAATTTGCTGGCATATGGCATGCATCACCTTGACAGCATCATCTTGCAAGATTTTAAACAGTTCAGCTGGGATACCGTCGTCTCCTGCTGCCTTGTTATTAGCAATGCTTCTTAAGGCCCATTCAACCTCACTCTTCAAGATGTCCGGCTCTAGCTCACTAACCACACCGTCAAATCTATCCCCGATATTATTATCCTTCCTATACAGATCTTCTGTATATTCTTGCCACCTTTTCTTGATATCTTCTGCTTCTGTTAGGTTCTTGCCATCTTTGTTTTTGATCATACCCATTTTTGCCTGGAATTTACCTCCGATGTTTCTAATTTTCTGGAAGAGGTCTCTTGTCCTTCCTATTCTATTCTCTTCTTCCGCTTCTGCGCATTGCTTTTTTAAAAATAATTCCTTATCTCTTCTGGCTAACCTCTGGAATTTTGCATTTAATTGGGCATATCTCCCCCTATCACTGTTGCCTTTTGCTTTCCTTCTTTCTTGGGCTGCTTCCAGTGTCTCAGCAGACAGCCATCTTGCCTTCTTGGTTTTCTTTTTCTTTGGGACGTTTTTTGTTGCTGCCTCCTGAACAATGTTGCGAACTTCTGTCCATAGTTCTTCCGGGACCCTATCTACTAAATCTAGTCCCTTAAATCTATTCTTCACCTCCACTGCATATTCATGAGGAATATTAGTGAGCTCATATCTAACTGATCTGTGGGTCTTCTCTATTCTCTTTAGTCCGATTCTAAATTGTGCAATAAGAAGTTCGTGATCTGAACTACAATCAGCTCCAGGTCTTGTTTTTACCAACTGCATAGATGTCCACCACCTTTGGCTACAAAGGATGTAGTCAATCTGATTTCGGTGTTGACCGTCTGGTAAAGTCCATATATAAAGTCATCTCTTAGGTTGTTGGAAGAGAGTGTTTGTTATGCACAGTGAGTTGTCTTGGCAAAATTCTATCAGCCTATGTCCCGCTTCATTTTGTTCTCCCAGACCATGCTTGCCTGTAATTCCAGGTGTCGTCTGACTACCCACCTTACCATTCTAGTCTCCTATAATGAAAATAACATCTTTTTTTGGCGTACTATCCAGTAGGTGCTGCAGATCCTCATAGAACTGATCTACTTCTGCTTTTTCAGCATCTGTGATTGGGGCGTATATTTGGATCACTGTGATGTTAAATGGCTTACCCTGAATTCGAATTGAGATCATTCTGTGATTTTTTGGATTGTATCCAAGCACTGCTTTAGCCACTTTATTATTAATTATGAAGGCTACTCCATTTCTTCTGTGGTCCTCTTGTCCACAGTAGTAGATCTGGTGGTCATTTGATGTGAAGTGGCCCATTCCAGTCCATTTCAGTTCACTGACACCCAAAATGTCTATATTTAATCTTGACATCTCCCCAATAACCACATCCAATCTGCCCTGGCTCATAGATCTTACATTCCAGGTTCCTATGGTGTTAGAACATCGGATTATGTGCAAATCAGCAAAACTTGAGCTTGTGAAGTTTTTTGAGTTCCATCTTGAAACTCATTCCAACTAGAGTCCATATCAGATTGCGAGGTTTATGTTTTTCTTTTTGCATGAAAATCTACACGCATGTGCATCTTTCCAAATGTACTCATCAACTGTACACATCTTTGAAATGTACATTTTCTTCTCCTATTGATTAAAGCGTATTTGTGTATATTTTTCAGAAGTGTGCATGTTGATGGACACATTTTGGGGGAGTCCATGAATCACACTGAAAGCCTGGAAATGTACGAACTTCAACCGCAGATTGAGTCTGAGTCCATGTTCAGTCCAGAAAGTGTGAACTGGTTAAATCCTGATCAAAAATAGATGGAAATGAATGTTTCATATATCCCTACCTAATCTTATATGCTCCTTTGTGCACATACATACATGCATTTTTATTGCTTCAATGCAGTATTCATATAAACAGCCCTGTATTGCCTACTTCTGTTCTAGCATGGGCAGGGGGTGATTGGGGGCAGGGGCTCAGCGACTGGGGCTCAGGGGTACAGGTGGGGGGCAGTTTCACCAGATTCCCAGACGGAATCAGAAAACAAATGCCATACCCACTGCCAGTACTGCTTCATGCTAAGAGACCTGACTGTGGAGCTTCACCCTCATCAGACTCACAGCAAAAAAGGGAAAGAACAAAAACCACACAAGGCATATGCAGCAGCCCTCCTCCAAGCAGCAGGAAAAGACCCTCCTCTTTCCAGGGTCCTGTATCCTGACCCCTCCCCTCCTGGCTGTCTCTTGGCAACAGCACCAGAAGAAGATGGGCAAAGCCTTTCCCTGGACCAATGCTTTCAAGCTGTCCTGGAAACAAACAGCACAAATGCCTTCACACATGCCAGGCAGCAGTGCCCTGATGAAAGCTTCTGGGGCTGTGGCAAGGCGGATGGAAATAGCCAAGCCGTAAGGGCAAACACAGAGCCTCTTTCCACATTCTCAAGATGGGAAAGTGCCAGCTTTGGGCTATGGGCAAAGAAGTGGGATGGGGCTGTTGAATACAATTGAGCTACTGCTCAATTGTAGAGCTCATTTGGCGAGCAAAAGGTCCCTAGTTCAGTCCCCGGCATCTCCAGGTAGGGCTGGAAAAGAATCCTGCCTGGAACCGCGGAGAGCCATTGCTGCCAGTCAGTATCAACCATGCTGGGCTAGATGATGGACCAAGGGTCTGACCCAATGTTAGGCAGCTTCCTCTGGTCCTATGGGGATGAATAAAACAATTCAATATCTGCATTAGGAGGGTTAAAACACACACACATTGTGCTGTCGTTCTCTTAATTATTTACACTTTTGTTTCACATTTTCCCAAATATAAAGTGTCTTTTTTTTATGGTGACTGATGTGGATTCTCTGTGCTGCTCACCCTGAGCCAAGCGGGCAGGCAGCAATATTTTTAGGGCATTGAATTATTCAAAAAGCTGTGCAGTTTTTGGGTGGCTTCCTTCAGTAAGCAACAAAACAGGCCCTCGTTCTCTTTCTCCGCACTCTGAGGCCACTTGAAGAAATGCAGAGCCTGAGATCTCCCACGAGACAGGTGTTTTGAACTGACTATCCCCCGCCCAATGGAATATATATATACATATATATATATATATATATATATATATTCTTGTTCTCCCCCCCCCCCCGCTGCCCTTTAAATCTTTCTAAAATAGACAAAAGCTCTCACTTGGTGGTAGAATCATGATGGTGCATGGGAAGGACGTTGTGCAAATGGATGCCACAGCGAAGAAGGACTATTTTCTTTGATTGTAAGTCCCATAACCTCTCAGCCACCCATCTGTAATATAAGCGTGCAGGCAGGGGAGGCTGGAGGCTCTGATTTCAGTGGGGCTATAAATCCGTACTGGGTTTCAGTCAGAACTGATGAGAACTCCAAATAACCTATCCATTGTGCTGAACCCAATTCCCAAAATAGGCTCGGCACCTTGGACAGCTCCTTTAGAGTTCTGGCTGGTTCTAAATGAAACCCGGAATGGAATCACAGCCCCACCAAAATCAAAGCCACCAACCTCCACTGCATGCAGGCGTACCTTACAAAGTTGGTGTAAGGATTATTGGGTGAATGCATATGGGGTCCCCTTATAACCTGGACCCCCTGAGCAACTCCTTAAGGATCTCTTGCTCCCCTAAGAGTCCACCTTCTTTCTTTTACCTCCTTCCCCTTTCCAATAATGTGGGGTTTAGGCTGTAGACGTGGGGTGATTGGCACTTCAGACACTTGGGTTTTAACCACAACAGTTTACTGGTAAATTAAAGCAAGCAAATTACAACTAAAAGTATTTACACAATAGAGCTGAGTGATCATAGAATCATAGAATAGTAGGGCTGGAAGGGGCCTACAAGGCCATCAAGTCCAACCCCCTGCTCAGTGTCAGCTGGCTGTCCAGCCTCGTCTTGAACGCCTCCGGTGTGGGAGAGCCCACCACCTCCCTGGGTAATTGATTCCATTGTCGTATTGCTCTAACAGTCAGGAAGTTTTTCCTGATGTTCAGCCAGAATCTGGCTTCCTGTAACTTGAGCCCATTATTCCGTGTCCTGCACTCTGAGATGATGGAGAAGAGATCCTGGCCCTCCTCTCTGTGACAACTTTTCAAGTCCTTGAAGAGCACTGTCCTATCTCCCCTCAGTCTTCTCAAGGCTAAACATGCCCAGTTCTTTCAGTCTCTCCTCATAGGGCTTTGTTTCCAGTCCCCTGATCATCTTTGTTGCCCTCCACTGAACCCTCTCCAGTTTGTCTGCATCCTTCCTCAAGTGTGGTGCCCAGAACTGGACACAGTACTCCAGAGGAGGCCTAACCAGTGCTGAGTGGAGGGGAACTAGTACTTCCCGGGATTTGGCAGCTATGCTTCTATTAATGCAGCAGCCACATCACATGGTTGGCTCATATTCAGCTTGTGATCGACAACAATTCCAAGATCTTTCTTGCTTGTAGTGTTGTTAAGCCACGTATCCCCCATCTTGTAACTGTGCATTTGGTTTCTTTTTCCTAGGTGCAGAACTTGGCATTTATCCCTATTAAATGTCATTCTGTTGTTTTCTGCCCAGCGCTCCAGTCTATCCAGATCACTTTGAATTTTGTTTCTGTCTTCCAAAGTATTCGCTATCCTGCCCAATATTGTGTCATCTGCAAATTTTACAGATACAAAAGGCATTAAGATAAAAGTTGCAAAAACACAAGTTCCTTTACCCTAACTGTACTTAAACTGCTCCAGGCTGCTTCTTCCTGCTCCCTCTTTAGGCTCTGGTCTCCCTGACTCTGCTGTTATTGGCTCACTCTCTTTATATACCCTCGTCCCTCAAAACTGAAAGTACTGTTTCAAACCTGAACAAATGAAACTTAACTGGGAAATGAAACTGAAACTTAACAGGGAAAATGAAACTACTTCACTCACAGATACCCCCTCCCATCAAAAAAACACACGTCTCTAGACCTGACTGTTTTTTAGGGATGGCGGAGAATTCCACCATGGACTCCAATGAGGCCGGATTCTAAGAATCTCCCCCCCCCCCGGAGTCCGCGGAGGAAAGAAAGACTCACTTCCGCCACCCAGGGGAATCTGTGCCGGCCGGATCCTACCTGCTGCCATCTGTCCACTGCCATCCGCTGCTGCCTGTCCCGTCCACTGCTGCCTGTCTTCGGATGCAAATGGCGTCGGGCATAGCAGATGCCATTTGTGTCCCTGCCTTTTGCTGTGATAGACTACGTAAAGATTTACGTAGCCTATCATGGCAAAGAGCAGGGGCGCAAATAGCATCCACTACGCCATTTGCATCCCTGCTCTTTGCCATGATAGGCTATGTAAATCTTTACGTAGCCTATCATGGAAAAAGGCAGGGAGGCAAATGGCATCTGCTATGCTGGATGCCATTTGCGTCCGAAGACCGGCAGTCCGGCAGCAGACAGATCCGGCTGGCAGCTCCACGGACTTGCCACGGAGTGGAGCTGGCCAGGGAGGATTCCAGGGGGAGGAACGGATTGCCTCCCACCCCCCCAGACCCCCCAGTGGACTCAGAAAGGTGAGTTCTGTACACCCATCCTGTTTTTTCCCTTTGCCTCTGTAGGCCTCAACCCTCCACAGCATGCATGGAGGACTTTCTGAGATAATGCATAGGAATGGGTGAGAATTTAGTTCAGTTCATTTTTTGATAAGAACATACTTCATAAATGGGACAGAAATAACGCATGGTCCGTGGCCATGCATTTTTTGAAAAAATGGCAGCTGAGGTTTTCCCATAAATGTAATTTTGCATAAAGGGCCCCTTTGTGGTCGCCATTTAGATGACATTACAGAAAAACCTGAGCCACCATTTTCTCAAAAAATGGCAGCCCACTGAGGGGTCGGGTAGCTGCCGGGTGCTTGCAGGCTGCATGGAGGCTGGGCAAACAGGGTCCAGTAAGCACGGCAGCTCAGCAAACAAAGTCAAAATCAACACCTTGAATTTGGTCTGGAAAACAACTGGTGACCAGGGCAACTCCTTCAGCACTGGAGTGATGTGATCTCGCCAGCAGCTGCCTGTAATCAGGCGAGGGTTAAAAGATATGGGGCCCCATGGGTGGGAATGAAACAGGGGAGGACTGTTTTCAGTGGACAAATAGTAGGAATGTGCAAATCATGAATACTCAAGCTCATGGAAGTTCTCAGAGTTGCATCTCAAAGGTTGCTCTGATTCAAGTCCATATCAGATCGCAAGCTCTGTTTGTTTGGCCGGGGGCAGGGGGGAGGTGTTGCATGAAAATCCCCATGTATTTTCATGCATATTTTTCCAGATATGCATATCGACTGTGTGCATCTTTGAAACATATGTATTTTTCTCCCATTAAGTGTATTTGTGTGCATTTTTCAAAAGTACACATTTCTCATGCGCATTTTTCAGATTTATACATCTTCTCCATGTGCATTTTTGAAACAGTTGCATGCTGTTAAATGCATTGTTTTTGGTCCACAAATCACATTGCAAGCTCAAAAATGTACAGACTTCAGCCACAGATTGCATCTTAGTCCATGTTCACTCTGGAAGGTACGAACTTGATCAGAAACAAACTGGAACAAATTTCTGACACATCCATAACAAATAGCTGATGAGGAATGAGTTAAGCTGCCCTGTGCACACACTCCTGAACCAATTCTCTCCTCAAGCTGCCTGAAACTATTCTCTGCTGCTTTGCATGAAAGAAAAGAAGACCACTCAGGGGGTGGGGAGGGCAGAAACTGAACTCCATGTAACATGTAGTTAGGCCATAACTGCAAGAGAGAACACGCTCTTATCCCTCAAAGGCCCAGGATCAAAGACCTCAGGCATTGCTTTTATGGTTTCCTAAAGAACTAGGAGAAAGGAACAATAAGAGAAGAGCATTTTAAATGTATTGCTTCCATTTGAATCAAACCCTAGCTCCTCCTCCAGGAAAGCTTTTAGGGACCCAGTAGAAAGCTTGGAGAGTGTAGGGGCCTCAGAATGAGCAGGTTTATTATTTATCAAACAGTGTGTGAAATATAGGGGTCATTACCTTTGGTCCAGAAGTAGTTCTAAGTGCTGATGAGGATGGGGCTTCTCCAGTGTTGCCCAACCCACAAGGGATGGTGGTACTTTTTGTGTGTGTGGAATCCTCCATGTTCACTTTATTTCTTTCCTGCTCCTTCTAGGGCATCTAATGCCAGCTTTTCATTTGCTTTTCCACCTATCCTTTTTTTCTTAATGTATTCATTTCTTTTCTGAGGGTTTCATGAACAACATTCATTCATTCATTTATTTATTTTATTAGCCACCCATCTGGCCGGCTGCCCAGCCACTCTAGGTGGCGTACAATACTAATAACAAATTTACATAATCACTGGTAAGTACAATAGGAGAAGTGAGCTTTGCAAGGGGTGAGTTGCTAGATCAGAGTTCCTTGCAAGAGCTCAAGGGCTCCATGGACTAATTAACGTATCACATGTATGAGGTAAGAACAATTCAGGTCACCAATAAAAGCAGAATGAGTAATTTTTTCTGCTTTGCCCCAGTGGAAAGGTGTCACAATTTTCCTTGGCACAGCACCCATGCCGTGCATAATGACATGATGGCCTGAAATTCAACAGATGAGTCAGATAGGAAAAGCACCACCCACTGATTTTTTTCATCTTGCAACTAGGAATGTACAGAATTTTATTATGGTTCATTTGTGACCAGAACTTGCCCTGTTCACAGTTCTGAACCCATTTTGCAGGAAAAGCTAACACTTTCCTGAGCTTGCAAAGTTCACATGAAAATTCACATGCATTTTTATGCACACTTCTCTTAATACTTTGTCTTCATTTTCTTTGTATGCAATTTTGCCTATTATACACATTTTTGCAAACAATTTTCCTGATACCATGCATTTTAAGGCTATTTTCACTGATATGCACATTTTTGTACACATTTGTTTGATGGGAGAACTCCATTGCAAAATCTGGAGAAGATCAATTTCTGAAGCATAACTGAGTTACAGTTTGCATATTGATTCAAAAATGTGAAATCTGCTAAGTTTGCATAAAAATGGTTCACATCTCCCCTATCCTTTGTTTGTATCTCACCTATCCTTTCTGCAAGGTGATTCAGCCATGACCTCCTTCTGGTGAACATGTGCCATTCAGAGACATGGCATCTTTATGGAACTGTAAACATCTATCAGCGAAAGCAATCCTACTGTTCGTTGTATATTGGTCCTGAGCCAAAATTGGAGCCCCTCTGTCATGATGCCTTTAGCCCTTTCGAAAGCTTTAGGCAGCTTTTTAAGGTGCATGCCAGCAGGGGTGAAAATGTTTCCTTCCCTTCTTATTGGCAATTGCCAACATGGCAGTCACTTTGCCAAGAGAATGGAAGAATGCTGGTTGTGCCTAAGACCACGTCCAACAAAGTGATTGGTGCTACTTTGAAGGCAATGATCTGCAGGTGACTGAGCAAAGAAAGCTCAATCGCTCCCCCTCTCTTGGCAAAGAGAGAGGGAAGAAAAACTGTGTTGAGTGTTTTCAGTGGAGAAGGCCTTTTTTTTCCTACAAGGGGGGCTTGTTTTCCATCAGGACCATTGCCCCCAAACAGCAGGAGCTGTTGCATCAAAAATCAAATCCCTCATCATTTTGGCACAGCAACAGGTCAAATCACAGAGAATGTGTAAACCATGTTCCAGAGAAACTTGGAGCTCATTCGAAGCTTTATCAAGGGGTTGTCACATTCCTATGTCCTCTCCCTTTGCAATCAACACACTCCAGGAAACAAGGCTTCAGGTTAACACTTTACTTTATTAGTAAACGACTAGCTTCTTTACAATTTGTTTATTTATTTATTTCATTTCTATACAGCCCAATAGCCAAAGCTCTCTGGGCGGTTCACAAAAATTAAAACCAAAGAGCACACAATAAAACAATATAAAATATATAAAACATTAAAACCACAGTATAACAATACAACAAGAATAAAACCAGAATAAAACCTAGCAGCAATGCAGAGATTTAAAATACAGATTTAAAACAGCAAAGTTAAAAGTCTAGAAAGCTAAAATGCTAAAATGCCTGGGAAAATAAAAAGGTCTTCACCTGGCGCCGGAAGGATACAATGTAGGCGCCAGGCGAACCTCACTAGGAAGCTCATTCCACAGCCAGGGTGCCACGGCAGAAAAGGCCCTCCTAGTAGCCACCCGCCTCACTTGGCAGGCGCTCACGGAGAAGGGACACTGAGGATGATCTTAAGGTCTGGGCAGGCACATATGGGAGGAGGCGATCCTTCAGATAACCTGGCCACAAGCCATTAAGGGCTCTGAATGTTAATACCAGTACTTTGAATCGGGCCTGGAAATGGACTGGCAGCCAGTGCAGCTGGAAAAGCACTGGCATAATATGAGCTCATTGGCCAGTCCCTGTTAACAATCTTGCTGCCCTATTTTGGACCAGCTGAAATTTCTGGACCGTTTTCAAAGGCAGCCCCACGTATAACGCATTGCAGTAATCCAGACAAGAAGTTATCAGAGCATGGATAACTGTAGCTAGGCTATCTCTGTCCAGATAAGGACATAGCTGGTATACCAGCCTAAGCTGATAAAAAGTGCTCTGTACCACTGAGTTCATCTGTGCCTCAAGTGACAGTTCTGGATCCAAGAGCACCCCCAAACTACGAACGTGATCCTTTAGGGGGAGTGCAACCCCCTCCAGAACAGGTTGATTATCACCTAGCCAGGCAGATGAACCACCCACTAACAGTACCTCCATCTTGTCTGGATTGAGTTTCAGTTTATTGGCCCTCATCCAGTCCATTACCGTGCCCAGGCACTGATTCAGAACAGCCAGTGCCTCACCTGGGTTTGATGAGAAAGAGAGGTGGAGCTGGGTGTCATCCGCATATTGATGGCACCTCAGCCCACACCTCCAGATAACTTCCCCCAGCAGTTTCATGTAGATGTTAAACAGCATGGGGGATAAAATAGAGCCCTGTGGAACCCCATGGCATAATTGCCATGGCACAGAGCAGTAATCCCCCAGCACCACCTTCTGGAATCGGCCATCCAAGTAGGAGCGGAACCACTGCAATGCAGTGCCTCCAACTCCCAACCCAGACAACCTATCCAGAAAGATACCGTGGTCGATGCTGTCGAAAGATGCTGAGAGGTCCAGGAGAATAAATAGGGTCACACTCCCCCTGTCCCTCTCCTGGCAGAGGTCATTCCACAGGGCGAACAAGGCAGTTTCCATTCCAAAACCAGGCCTGAAGCCCGATTGAAATGGATCTAGATAATCCATTTCATTCAAGAGTGCCTGGAGCTGTCCTGCAACCACCTGCTCAAGCACCTTGCCCAGGAAGGGGATGTTGGCCACTGGCCTATAATTGTTAACATCCTCTGGGTCCAGGTTAAGCTTTTTCAGGAGTAGTCTGATTACCACCTCTTTTAAAGTGGCCGGCACCACTCCCTCTCTCAAGGAGGAATTTACAACCTCCTGGACCCAGCCGGACATCCCCTCCTTGTTTGATTTAATAAGCCATGAAGGGCAAGGGTCAAGCACACAAGTGGTCGATCGGACTTGGCCAAGCACCTTGTCTGCATCCTCAGGCCTCAATAACTGAAACTCATCCAATAAAACTCTGCTCTGAACACCTCTACCAATGGAACTGCATTAATCGTGGTGTCCAATTCATGGCAAATCTGAGCAACTTTGTCTTCAAAGTGCTGTGCAAACTCGTCACATCATGCAACTGAGGGTTCCACAGTCTCTCTCCCTGGCTGAGAATGTAACAGGCCATGAACCCCTCGGAAAAGCTCTGCTGGATGACACTGAGAAGATGCAATGCTGGTGGAAAAGAACTGTCTCTTTGCCACCCTCACTGCCACAGAGTAGGCTCAATAGTGGGCTCTTACCTGTGTTCGGTCAGACTCAGCACAAGTTTTCCTCCACCTGCGTTCTAGCTGTCTCCACTCTTGCTTCATTGCCCTCAGCTCAGGTGTATACCAAGGAGCTGGCTGGGCTCTGCTCAGAGGGAGAGGGCGCTTGGGCGCGATCGTGTCAACCGCCCGAGTCATCTCTGCATTCCACAGAGCGACCTGGGCTTTGACAGGAGCACCAGCCATACCAGCAGGAAAATCCCCCAGAGCCCTCTGGAATCCATCAGAATCCATTAGCCTCTGGGGGTGGACCATTTTAATAGGTCCCCCACCCTTGCAGAGGGGGAAGGCTGCCAAGAGTCTAAACTCAACAGGAAGTGATCTGTCCATGACAAAGGGACAGATGTTAATTCCTTCACTTTCAGATCACCATCCTCCTGCCCAGTCGAGAAAACCAGATCAAGCATGTGTCCTTTTGTATGTGTTGGGCTGATGACACGTTGGGACAGCCCCATGGTTGTCATGGCGGCCATGAAGTCCTGAGCTGCCCTGGATGCAGCAGCCTCGGCATGGAAGTTGAGATCCCCCAGGACCATCATCCTAGGGGTCCTCAACACCAAGTCTGAAACCACCTCCATCAGCTCAGGCGGGGAGTCCGATGGGCAGCAGGGTGGGCGGTACACCAGCAGAATCCCTAATCTGCCCCGGGTACCCAACACAAGGTACAAGCACTCAAGATCTGCACTCGAATGAGCAGGAAGCCTGGAGAGAGGGATTGAATTCCTATAGACCACGGCAGCTCCCCCTCCCCGACCTTCGAGTCAGTGTTGGTGCTGCACTGAGTACCCAGGAGGGCACAGCTGGGAGAGAGTGACCCCTCCCAGTTCCCCCACCCAGGACTCAGTAATACTTACCAGGTCAGCCCCATCATCCACAATCAAATCATGGATGAGGGAGATTTTATTTTGGACCGACCTGGCATTCAGCAGCAGCAGCACCAGACCCGAGGGCAGACTGGTAAGGCCCGCAGGAAGCATCAGGTTGGGGGAAGAACCAGAACAGGGGAAAGCCATAAGGTGTCTAGCCCCTCTTCTCCTCAGCTGGCCTGTTAATCCCCCAACGCCATACCCATGACCACAGTTATGGTGGCACCTCCCCGACCCCCTGAGTTGCTCAATAGTCCTCCCAGGCACATATTAAAGTGTTAAGAGGTAAAATATAAAACAGTATAAAATAATATAAAAGAGAGCAGCAGCCAAGAAGGAGCAGACAAGATCCGTGTCTTCCTGGTCTTTAAAGCTGCTGCCCACTGCTGTTGCTATTTGCTGCTGTTATCTCTGGAGAGGCGGTGGGTGTGTCTTCATATGCTCCTCCATGCATCTCCAAGTGCAATGCTAAGTGTGCACTTAGAGTCGCACTTGGTGCGACACCGAGGTGCTGCCTTTGGGAGCCCCGCCTTAAGTACCTGTTTGGCAGGGCAGAAACAGGCTCAGGGTCCACCTGGTGCAGCTGGTCCCCTCCCCCACAAGCTCCTGCCTCTGGCAGCCCCGCCTTAAGTACCTGTAGAGGTAGATTCTAGGAAACCCTCAGACTGCATAGAACCAGCTAATCCACACATCTACCAATATCAGTAGAAGATACGAAGTGGAAGTTAGAGAAGCTGCCAGCAGTCTGGGCATGAACTTCATGGTCAGACTTCCTTTGCAGGGATGCCCCTCCCTTAGGGTGGCTTCCTCCTATGCTGGCTTCCACGAGTGGCCAACCTGGGGGAGCGTGTGAGCCCTGCCCCTAACTTTTCCTGCTTCATTTTGCAATGGACCGTAGCATCCTTCAAGTCACGCCCCTCACCCTCCTCCTCCTCCTCCAAACTTGAGTTCTCATGGGGGAGGAATGGGGGAGCCATTCAGACTGGACCATCTCTGTGTCAAGGTCTTGGGAAGAAAGTCTCGCTGAATCTGGGCTCAATAGGGAGGGTGCCTCTCTCTGTTCTTGCTGTTCCCATTCTGATTCTGAATCTGAGCTGCCAGACATCTCCACATGCTTAGATTCATTCCTGACAGGGGTGTCTCAATGAGGGGGGTGAGGGAGAAATAGTGAATAAGCTCCGGGCCAGTCTTAGGGGAGAACAACCTAGGTGCTTGCCCTGGACCCCAAACTGAAGGAGGCACTGAGCTAAGCCACCGGCTAGGGTGTAGGGATGTGAGAGAAATCTGTGACAGAATCAAATGAATTCAATTTCTATGCATCTGACGCACAGATTCTGCAGTGGATCTGCTTTCCCCAAGTTGCATGAATTCCAGCAGATTGTTTTTTCAACTTTCTGGAGTTTTACACAAATGTACTGATAGAAAAATATGTAAAATGAAAAAAAAATGCTGGCTGAAAATGCACATTTCTCCTGTAGGCTAAAGCGTGAAAGTGTACATTTGGGGGGGATTTGCACAAATTTGGGAACTTGAAAAATATCCAGTGTTCAAGGAAGGCACTGGACAATCCATGAAATGCAGACAGAATGGATTTTATGCAACCCTCACATCGCTACAAGGATGTGGACTTAGGCAAGTGCCCCCAAATGCCGACCCCTGAATGCTAGCCCTTATACCCATTAGGGTTGCTACTTACTGTTTATAAAAAAGAGAGCATGCATCTCCAAAAAAGACAACAGAGGAAACAGATCTGCATACACTAACTTAAAAGTAGAGGTGCGAATTTAAAAATAATTACTATAATTTAAATCAAGGGCACACAACATGCAGCCTCTAGGCTTCATGCAGTCTCTGCCACCGCCAGTACAGCCCCGCTGTGAAATGAAATTAAAAAATGGTGCTTTGTAGCAGCTACAGAACACTGAAATGAACAAATTTAGCTTGCAAACAAGCTAAATTTGTCCATTTCAACTCTACTGAGCACTATGGAGCAGTTTGCTGCCAAATTTCAGTGGTAAACTGGAGATTTATTTTTGTTTAGTTTAGTTTAGTTTAGTTTAGTTTTATTTCCCACCATCTGAGCGCAGCCTGCTTGGGAGTGGGGGATCTGGCTGGGGCAAAAGTGGCCACTAGACCTCCTGCAGTTGCCCATCCCAGATTTAAACAGAAATACAAAATAGCAGGGAAGACTTTGGCGAGGTGACCTGTATGTGCCTGCTCAGTCCTCTGCCCAGGTGCTACAGTAACTCCTAAGGGGTCCCGGCCTGCTCTCCCTCCTTCTGGTTCTTCATCTTGAAATCAGAATTGGGCCTGAAATCCCTTCAGATAGACTTCAAATAGAGGACTGTCATCTTACAGCCCTTTAAACAGAGGCCTGTCCTTGTAAAGGAGGACATATGGCCACCTTAACCTTCTTTCACATAAAGCTGCTGGAGTTCTAAGATCATCCTTAGAGGCAGTTTTCCAAGTAGACGTATGGTGACAGGGAAAAGGGGCACCTCTGCCATGGCACCCAAGTTGTGGAATGCTCTCTCCAGAGAGGCTCGCCTCTCACCAGCTCTGATATCTTTTGTGAAGAACTTTTTATTTGCCCAGAACTTTATGAAAGCTGCTGTTTTATTTCTGGAGTTTTGTTTTGTTTTAGAAATTACTAATGCTGCTCTCTTAAGTTTATTTGTGATGTTACTTCGGTTTTCAAAAATACACCTCTCTGAAGTCACTGGACAGAAGAGATAGATAGATAGATAGATGATAGATAGATAGATAGATAGATAGATAGATAGATAGACAGACAGACAGACAGACACATGAGTAGAGACGCTTGGAAGTAAATCCCATTGAGATCAGTAGAACTTCTGAGTAAACATGGGCAAAATCCAATGAGGTACTTCTGCCCCCACCAGTTCTCTTCCGCCCCTCCAATTCCATTGTGCAAGCATCTCACACCATTTGCACACTGGCAACTTAGTGCTCCTAGGGCAATCTGAAATGAATGGAAATACTCATTTTTAGAAGGAGGCAGGGCAGTGGAGGCCATACAAGGGAGCTCTGCTAACCTGCTTCCTTCCAGAAATGAGCATTTCCACTCATTTTGGGGGTTCTTCTTGGAAGTGCTAAATCTCCCTTGCATAAGTGGTGGGTCCCATGTGCACAATAGAATTGGCAGGACCCCCCACTTGTGGAAAGGACTCAATGGGGCAGAAAGGAATTGGCGGGGACATAAGCACCCTATTGGATTATGCCCATGGTTAGGATTAGGCTGTGTGTTTAGGATCACAGCCTTTCAATTCTCTCCTAAACTCCTAAATTTTGAGAGAGCCTGCAGAATTGGAGTGAATCCTTGGAGGATCAGGACCTATTAATGTCATATCACCTAGTGATCTGCAAATTCCCTGTTGTACGATAGTTGTTTTGCTGTCCAACTGAATTTTGAACATCCCAAATGACAGAGTATCAAGATCATCCACTGCCTTGGGGATCCTCTTTCAAAGTCTAATAGAACACCCCACCATAAAGTTTAAACTTGAACTTGACACCCCAGCTTATAGGTTGCTTTCTCTCTCTCTCTCCCTTTCTAAACTTCATCACATTGTTCATGGTTGTAGCTCCCCTGCTGTCCTAAATAATTTAAATCATCTCAGCAGCTTCAGGCTTCACCTGTCTGATCAGAGCTGTAGCTTGATAAGTAACCCAGTTTGCATGATGAATAAGGAGGAAGAGACAAACTGGGTAGTCCCATCCAAGTCATACACACCCTAAAATGGGGAAATCACTGGAAAAGACATAAAGGGTACCCCTGAAACACCTTAGTGACATTAAGGTGAAAGCTGGCTACCCCAATGTAAATTACACAGCTCAGCAACAGTGATCCTGGCCAGTTTGGGGGTGCTTCTTGGTGGGCCCCCAGTGGGGCCCTTAAAACATGAACCCTTTCTTCTGTCCTTTTCCATCTGGGGTTCCACTGACCGCTCTGAACAATGGCACCGGCAAGAAGGCACAACATAGGGCAAGCAACTGGAACAGGAGCGATTTTAGTACCACGGCTAGCACTGCATGTGCCAGCCCAGGAGTTGGAGTGATTTCAGGACCACGGAGAGCAGTCCTGCAGTTGGAGTATTGACAGCATGCCCCAGCACTGGCTTGGAACAACTGGCAGGTTTTAGAGCCAGGTCAGGAGGGTCCTTCTGGGAGCTCCATCTCCTCTTGTACTGCATCTGCGTGTTTTTTAAAGGCTAATGAGTTGCTGGCTCCTTCTGAGTAGTGAGGGTCTGGGGAGTGAGGAGCTGGTTGGGGAATGCTCCCAGCACCTCCCTTCTCATTGGAGGAGCCTGAGGTCCACTTCTTCAGGTCAGAGGGCAACAGTGCCTCCTGAGGATAGAGTTGGCAGTGTACGGGATTCAATATGGAGGGCCACACATAGGGATGTACGAATCCCTTACCTGGTTCCGGTCGGGGCATCTGCTGGGGGGGAGGCACTCCGTCGCTCCCCCTGGAATCCTCAACGGGGGGAGGTGATCCGATCCTCCCCTCCGGAATCCTGCCCGGCCAGCTCTGCTCTGCAGCAGCTCTGCGGAGCAGCCAGCCAGGGCTGTCCGCAGCCGGACTTCCGGCCATGGACGGGCTGCTGCGGATGCAAATGGCGGCCACTGTAGTGGCCGCCATTTGCTTCCTTCCAGGCTGCCATGATAGGCTACATAAGTATGCCCCCCCAAAAACAAAAAAAAGGCGTATGCAAATGGCAGCGGCTACATCGGCCGCCATTTGCATTCCCTATTTTTTGCCATTTTATCCTACGTAAATATTTATGTAGGCAATTACGGTTAAAAAAAAGGGAACCGCAAATAGCGTAGTGGGTGCTATTTGCATTTCTTTTTTTTTCGGCGTAAAAGCCTATGTAAATATTTACGTAGGATAAAACAGCGGGGAAAAAAGAACGCTAATAGCGCCCACTACGCTATTTGTGGTTCCCTTTTTTTTTCGCCGTAATTGACTACGTAAATATTTATGTAGGATAAAACGGCGAAAAATAGGGAATGCAAATGGCGGCTGCTGTAGCTGCTGCCATTTGCGTACACCGTTTTTTTTTTTTCTTGGCTTGCCATGATAGGCTATGTAAATACTTATGTAGCCCATCATGGCAAAGACCAGAATGGAAATGGCAGCCGCAGCAGCCGGTCGAAAGACCAGCCGTCGCCACCGCCGCCGCCGAAGCCACCACTGGAGCCGCCGCCGTCTGGAACATCTGCCCCAGGTAAGCTTCGTCCCAGGGGGAATCCGTGGGGGGGCAGGGGGGCAGGCCGTTCCGCCACAGATTTCGGGGGGCCGAATGCACTGGCATTCAGCCTCACTGAAATCCATGGTGGAATTCTCTGCCATCCCTAGCCACACGTTGTGATCGTCTGGGAATTGGTTTTGACTCCTCTTTGGAGTTACTGCTACTAGAAACCATAATCTCAATCCTGGGTGATGACACTGATGTCACCAACTGAGGAAAACTGAGCAAGCAAATCACAGATGTTGCTCCCCCTCTTCGTTGCAGCAGTTATTAGGGATGGACGGATCTGTCTAATTCAGTTTCTCCTTTTTTCCAATCCTAAATTCAGTTCATCCCAAACTTGAGCATTTTTTCTGATTTTAAGTTCAGCTTTCCCTGGACTTTGAGATTTTTTTTAAGGTCATAGGAAAATTCAGATGTGTCTTTTGTGCATATTTCTCCTGAAATATGTGTTTTTCTTTACAATTTTGCCTAATATATACATTTTTGCAAGCAATTTTCCTAATATAATTTATTTTTGAACAGTATTTTCATTAATATATGCAGTTTTGTGTGCACTTTCCCTTAATATATGAATTTGTGTATGCATTTACTTCCTGGAGAATTCCATAGCAAAATTCAGAGAAGTGCAAATTTCAAAGGGTAATTGAGTTTTAGTTCACGTATTGGTTTGAAAGTGCAAAATTATATAAGTTTACATTAAAATGAAAACTGAACTAATTTCTCCCCTATCCCTAATTACTAGTGCTATGCTGAAAATTTCTTTTTTTCAACCATTCTCATTCACATTGCTAGAAAAGAAATTGCTTTCGAAAAGGAATTCAAAGGGAAAGAAATTTTAATGGAATGAGTTCAGGGTTCTTGTGCTTACCTTACTCATGGGGTAGCTCAGGAGTGTGTACGAGTGTCATGTCTTTTATTGTACAATCATCTCTCTGCACCTGCATTAGACAAGACGAACCCAAAATCACTCCTCAGAACATTTAGAAGATCCCGGGGAAGTGTTGAATTCCAAAGAACTAGAGGGGAGCCAAAATTTATCAGAAGACATTCTTCTCAGAAAAGTCCTAAGTTTTTTCTTTTCTAACTCCCCTAGAAATAAAAAGCCACTTTGCAGAATATTCCCAAATTTTATTTCCCATCGTTTGGGTGGGTTTTGCCTTCCCTCTCCCCACTCTCCACAATACCGTGGAACAATGCTTGGCATGCGGTATTGTGAAAAATGCAAAATGGGGCTCAGGCTAGGGATGTATGAAAGTCACTTACCTTTTCATGGATTGATTTGCGGTGGGGGGGAGGCGCTCTGTCCCTCCCCCCGGAATCCTCGACGTGGGGGGAGGCAATCCATTCCTCCCCCCCAGAATCCTGCCTGGCCGGCCAGGCCTGTCCGCAGCCGCAGTCCCAGCCGTGGACTGGCTGCTGCAGACGCAAATGGCGGCTGCAGTAGCGGCCGCCATTTGTGTCCAGCCAGGCTGCCGTGATAGGCTACATAAGTATTTACGTAGCCTATCACGGCAGGCAAAAAAAAAAAAAAACAGCATACGCAAATGGCGGCGGCTATGGCGGCCGCCATTTGTGTTCCCTATTTTTTGCCGTTTTATCCCACGTAAATATTTACATAAGCTATTACGGCAAAGAAAAAAGAACACAAATAGCATCCACTACGCTATTTGTGTTCCCTTTTTTTTTTGCCGTAATAGCCTACATAAATATTTACGTAGGATAAAACGGCGAAAAATAGGGAACACAAATGGCGGCCGCTGTAGCTGCCGCCATTTGCATACTCTGTTTTTTTGTGTGTGTTTTTGCCTGCCGTGATATGCTACATAAATACTTATGTAGCCTATTGTCAGGGTGGACACTGAGCCCATAGAATCCCAGAGTAGTTCTGATTCGGAGGAAGAGCAGTCGCTCCTGGGAGAGGAGAATGCCCCTTTTTCCCAGGGCCCGCAGCTGACAGAGTTTCCTCCCACCCACATTCCTAGATTAGAAAGCAGTCCAGGGAGTGACCCAGCACCGATAGCAGACTGGTTGGATGCGCAGCGCAGACGCCGAGAGCGGCGCCAAATGGAGAGCGTGGAAAGGAGGCGTAGCGCCCGGTTGGCGCTCAAAGAACTGTTGCGCCCAGAGGATCCAAGGGAAAAGGGGAGGGATTCTCCCTAGTCCTTATATTCAGGGGTCTGCCAGTAATTGCTTTTCAAATGGGGACCAACTGTTCCAACTTAGGGCATAGGGATGCTGCTGCTCAGATCTAGTTGCTACCTGTAGAGTTGTAAGTTATAAAAGAAGAATAAAGCTTAAAAAAAAATCCCTTTGTCTGTGTCTGGACTTAGCTACTGAATTAGACTGAGAAAGCCCTCCAAGGAGCCCTTGACACCTATCATGGCAAACAGCAGATGCAAATGGCGGCCGCGGCAGCCAGTCGAAAGACCAGCCACCGCCGCCGGAGCCGCCGCTGCCAGAACATCCGCCCCAGGTAAGCTTCGTCCCCGGGGGGAATCCACGGGAGGGCAGGGGGTGGGAGGCCGTTCCTCCACGGATTTCGGGGGGCTGAATGCCTGTGCATTCGGCCTCACTGGAATCCGTGGTGGAATTCTCCGCCATCCCTAGGCCAGGCTGCTGACACAGTCGTTGCTGTTGCCACTTGCAGTGGCAGTGCAAAAAAGCAAAACCCCTCAAGGAAGGATGGAAGGAAAACGCTGTGCTACAGCCCCTGCCAATGGCAAGCCCTGCCTGTGTGAAATTGTTGGAGCATTTCTCCTCCCTCTAGAGAAATTCTGTGAAATTGTCCCCTCAATTTCTCTGCCCACTAATAGGGTGGAGAATTTCAAGAGGTCATCTGTGCACAGCTCCACTAATTACTGTTAGGGATGTCTGGTGCCAGGAAATCCAGTCCTTTGGGGGCTCACTGGAGTTCCATGGTGCACTCAATCCAGCTCGCATTTATTGACCAAGCCATTGATTTCCCCTGAAATATGGCAACTTTTCCTGCTTTTTTATTTGTGCAAATAGAGATCTGCATAAACTGCAGCTGCAATTTGCACAGATTGCGCAAATTGCAGCTGTAATTTGCACAAATTATGCACATTGTAGTCACAGTTTGCACAAATCTCTATTTGTGCAAATAAAAATAAAATACAAAAAAAACAGTAGCTGGCCTGACTTGCTGCAGACTGAGTTGAACCAGCTAGCAGAAGACAAGCTGAAGTCTGGTAGTGAAGGATTCCCTCTGGAATCCTCCCTGGCCGGCTCCGCTCCGCAGCGAGTCTGCAGAGCTGCCAGCCAGGACCGGCTGCTGCCGGACTTCTGGCCACAGCTGGTCTATGGACGCAAATGGCATCTGGCATAGCTGACGCCATTTGCGTGCCTCCCTTTGGCTGTGATAGGCTATGTAAATCTTTACATAGCCTATCATGGCAAAGAGCAGGGAGACAATTGGTGTAGGGGATGCCATTTGCGTCCCTGCCGCTGGCTGTGATTGGCTAGGTAAATATTTATGTAGCCAATCACGGCCAATGGCAGGGATGCAAATGGTGTCCGCTATGCCATTGCATCCCTGCTCTTTGCCATGATAGGCTACATAAATATTTACCTAGCCAATTACGGTGAACACAAATGGCGTCCGCTACGCCGGATGCCATTTTTTTCCGCAGTCTGGCAGTGGATGAAGACAGTGACCCAGACCAGCTGCCACCAGGTAGGTTCCATCCTGGGGGGGGATTTCAGGGGTGGCGGGGGGGGTTGTCTGTTCTGCCATGGACTCCAGAGGGCTGGATTCCAAAGAATCCAGCCTCACTGGAGTCCCCGCCACCCCTAAGAAGAAGGCAGTCTCTCAGGTATCCTGGTCCCAAGTTGTTTTGGGCTTTGTATGCTAGTACTAATACCTTAAACCTGACCCAGTAGTGAACAGGGAACCAGTGCAGTTCCCTTAGCAAAGGAGTTGCATGCTGAAAAGGGGCAGCTCCTGACAAAAGCCGAGCTGCTGCATTCTGCAATAGCTCCAGCTTCCGGACCAGCCTTAAAGGTCCACATAGAGTCCACATAGACTCCATTGCAGTAGAGTCCATTGCAGACCACATAGAGCCCATTGCAGTAATCCAGTCTTGAGGTTACTAATGCCTGTACCACCAGAATTAGGAATGTCTGTTACTGGAAAATCTGGATCTTTGGGGGATTGATGGAGTTGAGTGGTGTGTGCAACTTACTTTGTATCTGCAAGCTGAGCTGTGGCTGTTCCCCAAACCCCAGGAAAAAAAATTGGTGCTTTTTTGAGGTTCTGCAATTTGCACAAATTATGACTGAATTTGCACAAATTGTTAAAAAAATGCACAAATTGCAGAACCTTCAAAAATGCCCCCAATTCCCCCCAAAATCCATGAACTGGCCCAACTCACTGCATATCAAGTTGGGCCCCGCAGCAGGAACTGAAACAAAGTTGCAGGGGGGGTGCAAGCCTAGGAAAACATGTCTAACTGAGGGATGTCAGAGAATTACACCCGAATTTTAAATGGGATCGAATTCTGACAAATCCGGTCCACGGAATCCTCCTCAGAATGGGGCGACCTGGTCAACCCGGACCAGAGCTCACACAGACCCTTTTTTTTTTGTCCGCCGAACAGTGGATTTTACAAAAATAATCATGAAAAGAAATCCGTAAATCAGAAATGAAAGAAGAAGAACGCGAACGGCTTTACCCTTTTTACAAGGCATTTTCCCGAGGTTTTCTTTCGCTTGGGCTGAGTCGCGAAGTCCACAGAAATCCTCCATCTTTTCTGTTTATTGCGTGTGGAGGTGAGGTGAGGTCAGGTCAGGTCCAGTGAGGTCAGGTGAGGTCAGGTGAGGTCAGGTCAGGTCCAGTGAGGTCAGGTGAGGTCAGGTCAGGTCAGGTCCAGTCAGGTTGGTTAGGTGAAGTCAGGACAGGTCCAGTGAGGTCAGTTGAGGTGAGGTGAGGTCAGGTCAGGTCTGGTGAGGTCAGGTGACTGGAAGTTACATGGGGAATCCCCATGAAGGGCTTTACCCTTACGGAGACCGACAGCGGGCATGCGAAAAGGATTTTTCGGCGGTACTTAAAGAATTATTTATGTAAGTTCAGGGAGCCAGAAAAAAATGGGGGAATCCAGGGCATGTGGACGGCGGAACGGGGCGGCTCTCGGTTCTTCAGAATCCTCGTGGAGCAGAGCCACTCCACAAGGATTCCGGGGGGGAGGAACGGATCGCCTCCCCCCGCCCGCGGATTCCCCACTGGAACGGACTGTGGGGAATCCTACATCCCTAGTCTAACTCCACTCTCCAAATGGATTTCTCCAACATCCATGACTACATGACCAGGCTTAGCCTGTGGAGGCTGAACATTAAGTAAAACCTGGGTCAGAACTGTTCCAAATGTCGGCATGATAGAGCTACTTAAAAAAAAAAAAAAGTAGAGTAGCCTTCGAAACATTACAGCCTCTTTGCAGTTACCCTGTCCTATAACTTAATACTATGGGCACTCTGTCATTGGAGTAGCTAGGGTAACCTTACATCATCTGCTGATTTCCTTGTCTTCTCCCTCTGGACCAATCCACAAACACATCCCTGGCAGGAGAGGAGGAGGTGTGTGGAAGCTGCTGCCCCAAATCCTTGCTTCTGTCAATGCTCAGTCAATCCAAGGGGGTGAGGAGGAGCAGTGGGGTTCAGGGACTCCCCAGTCCCCATGCTGTCATTGCCCCCCCTGCTAGGCTGTGGGCTTCGACAACTGCCCCCAAATGCCACCCTCTGATGCTGGCCTTGATCATAGTGCTCTAATAAAAAAATAAGAGAGGCATCGCTAAAAAAAGAAGAAAAAGAGGACACCAATCTGCATAGAATTTGCATATATTAATTTGTATTTATATATGCATATTTTAAAAGGAATTACTATAATTTAACAAGAGCTATAATATCTGTCCCCATAGTGGGGAAGACTGTGACCAGGCGGGCTGTGTGCCTGCTCAGTCTGCAGCCCGGTGCTAACCGCTGATGGGCAGCTTCATGGGCACGGCCCCGTCCTGCTCTCCCTTCTTCTGGTTCTTCGTATTTCAACTCGACTGAGACTAGACAGCCCTTCAAATAAAGGACCATCCTCTTTAAAGCAGGACACCCTCACTTTCATAAGAGATAAAGGACCAGTTTGCTCACTGGCCAATAAAAGTTTGCTTTGTGTGATTTGTGGAATAGCCTTCAGGTTTCATGGACCATCTGGTACATCCGGTGTATCAGGGTGGGCAGGTTTTGGGCTTCCAGGATCCAGTGGAGGCTGGTGGCTCAGATTTCAGTGGGGCTGTAAATCCATTCTGGTTTTTAGTCAGAACCAGCCAGAACTCTAAAGCAGCCACCCAAGGTGCTGAACCCTGTCCCGTGTTTTCACAGCCCCACCAAAATCAGAGCCAGCAGCCTCACTGACAGGGTTCACTTTGATTTTCTTTATCAGAACCCCAAAGTCCACCAGCCAGAGTCAAATGCAAAATAGTGGCTTGGGGAGGGGGCGGGCTGAGCCAGGTGCAACATGGCAGCTTCTGGATATGACCCAGATGCCTACAGTACCCATGAGCCACGGTACCCATGAGCCACACACTGGGATAGCTTGCATATACAGATACGAATGTTCATCTGAGTTAATACGGATCAGAGATTCTAACCCCTTAATTGAAGGGGGAGGATAGATTAAAGAAGCCATTTTGTTGCTGCTGCTTTTTCAATACAGAGACCCTTGCTCATCTACTGCAAATCATTTGGTGATATACCAGTAGATCCCAACAGTGGAGGCTGGTGGCTCCAAGTTCAGTGGGGCTGTGAATCTATTCTGGGATTCACATTCTAGAATGCATGCTATTTTGGAGACAGGGTTCAGCACCTTGGGTAGCTCCTTTAGAGTTCTGGCTGATTCTGCCGGAAACCCAGAATGGATTCATAGCTTCACCAAAACCGGAGCCACCAGCCTCCACTGCGTCCCCTCCCATTCTTCTGCTCACCCCTGCTGTATATTGTTGTTTAAAGAGAACCAACGACCTTGAGGAAGCATCTGTCTGCACTAATGTGCCAGGAGGCGGCCCTTTAGAAGCATCTCTGCTGCTTAAGGCGTGTCCTATCCAGAGATGTTGCGAGTGCCTCTAATCTTGTGGAGATGGCCCTGTACAGCTGCCATTGTGCACAACGTTAACTATACAAAAATTACAGAGCCCCTATCTTGCATAGAAATGACATCCCACAGGGAGGAGTGGGTGACTGCAGGGGGCTCCCAGACCATTCGCCGAGCTCTCCAGGCAGGCCTGCACGGCCCGGGGAGTGGCAGCAGGTGGTGGTGGCGATGGTGATTCAGTGAGCGCCCACACTCAGTGGGCACAGGTGAGTCCATCCATCCCTAGTCCTATCTGTCCCCCTTTGTAGGATCTTGCCAGTGTTTTGGTCCCAGCAAATCCTGCTCAGTAGACACGCAGACACACACACACACACACACACACACACACACACCTTTTTGAAAATACAGAATTTTGCTTGGAAAGTAATGATGCTTCTGGAATCTGAAGCTGGCGGTCGGTTTACATGTACCCAGATCCATTTGGAATATGGCCTCATTCATAAATGGGATCTATTGCCCCACAACCAAGCCCTGCATCCACTGTGAGCCATCTGCCAACATTGCCCTGGCTGTGGCAGACACTGTATCTGCAAGTTCCGCCGAAACAGCTTCATAGACTCATCACGTTATTTTTGTCTTTCCTGACCTGCCGTTGCCGAGTGATTAGTCTGGGGACTAGATGCATTATTTTCTGCAGTGAAGCTTTGGATCCTGACTTTTGATGAAGGATTGAAGTTGTCATAAATATTCCATTGGAGATGGATGACTCATTCCTGTTCGAGACTCTTGTTTGATTTTGACCTCCCCCCCCCCTCTTTTCAATGAACTGCAGAGACGTAATATAGCTGTGATATCTTATCATGGAGAGCTGACTATGGCGAGATGGTCGGTAGTCTGGATTTTTGAGGGGGAGCTCACAAATAATTTAATGTATGCATCTGATTGCAAGAAGGCTGCGCACACGCGCGCATCCTTCAAGCTATGGTGCTTGGGTCCGGTTGATTTAGCAAGGGTGGTAAACAGCATTCTGATTTGCTGTAGCCCTTCTACTAGTTGCTGTTTGGAGCAGTGCTGCTTGGAACACTGCTGGTACGTGCCACCTCTGCCAGCTAAGACCACTCGGGGGCACCAACAGAGGAGGGGAGCCTTCAGAGGGCACTTTGTCCAGAGCCCCCTCAAACCTGGAACTGGCACTGCCTATTATTCCTGCCTCCTCTCCCCATTCTTGGTGTTGGCAGCCTCTTGAGATCCAGTTGCAGCCTACATTCCCGTCATCTCATCGCTGCTTCCAGTCTTCACTCCGCTTATGGCAGGGGTGTTGAATCTCTTTCAGCCCGAGGGCTGAATTCCATTTCAGAGAAGCTCTCAGGGGCCACCTACCAGTGGTGGGTGGGGCTGAAGGCAAAAGGGGTGTGGCCAAAGGTGAAAGGGGTGTGGCCAATGGCAAAAGGGGTGGGGACAAAGTACCTTCATATTTAAGCTTAAAGCTGTTACTGCCAGTAATTAAGGCTTAGGAGAGGCATGCCAACCTGTTCAAATGCCAGTGTGGTGTAGTGGCAAGAGCGTTGGACTGGGAGCTGGGAGATCCGGGTTCTGGTCCCCACTTGGCCATGGAAGCTCAATGGGAGACTTTGGGCCAGTCACAAACTCTCAGCCAACCTACCTCACAGGGTTGTTGTTGTGAGGATAAAATGGAGAGGAGGAGGATAATGTAAGCAGCCTTGGGTTCCTTGCAAGAGGAAAAAAGGTGGGATATAAATGCAATAAAATAAATGGGGGGGATGTGTCCTAAAGGTGGAAAACCACCCGATGGGTGTTGGTTGGGGGAAAGGAGCTGAGGCCAGGGAAAGGGGGCATGGCCATCTAGGGAACCAGGGGGCTGTATTGGGACCACCAGGTGGGCTGTGTTTGGCCTGAGGTTCAACACCCCTGACGTATGCGGTCAGTTTGCAACCTGACAGCACCTGCAGATGCTTTTTCTTCCGGGAGCCACATGTCAGAGCTGCAGTCAACCTGAGCACGCACCACGGCATGCAGAGGTGAGTCCAGCTCTGCTGGTTGTGCTCTGATGATCAGACATCAATCGCTTTATTTGTGTGGAAAAGCCCTTTACTTCAGGTTCCGTTTCCCTATCTATCAAATGGGAACAAAAGTGACTGATCCCGTAGGTTGGTGTAATGTGGCAAGTCCTGCAAATTCAATCGCACATGAAAATGTCGTGTCCATTTACACAACATTTTCATGTGTGATTGGCTTTGCAATGTGCAGATCAGCAAAATTCAGACTTGCCGAAGTTCTTCAAATTCCCTCTCAAAACTCATCCTGACTCAGGAGCATTTTTTTTTTCATTTCGCATGAAAATCTGTGCATATTTCTGTGTGTATTTTTCCAGACATATGCATCAATTGTGTCCATATCTGAAATGTACATATTTTGGAAATGGGCTCATTTTGAAACATACACATTTTAAAAATGTACTCATTTTAAAGGATATGCATTTTTAAAATGTACGCATTCTTCTCCCACGATTAAAGTGTATTTGTAAACATTTTTGAAATCTTCTTTTTGTAATGTGTGCATATTTGAAATGTACGCATTCTTCTCCCATGATTAAAGCACATTTGTGAACATTTTGAAATGTACTCACTTTTGAAATGTACGCATTTCTGAAATGTACACATGCTCTCCCATTTATTCTCTGGGTGGGGAGGGTGTCCGTAAATCATATTGCAAGCTCAGAAATATACGGACCTCGACCACAGATTGCATCCAAGTCCATGTTCAGTCTGGAAGGTGTGAACTGGATAAAATTCTGATCAAAAACAAACTGAAACCAATTTCTCATACATCCCTGTGTACATTCTTGGGCCTTTGGGAACAAGGAGTATCTTTCTGGATACCATGCCTGATATCCACTGGGAAATGTGAGCCCCATTGAAATGAGCAAGAGGAACACTGGAAGTTGATTTATACCATTGGTTCATCTCTTGTCTCAATATTGTCTGCACAGACTAGCAATGGCTCACCAGAGTTTCACACAGGAGACCTTCCCAGCCCTATCTGATGATACCAGAAATTGAGAATGAGACCTTCTGCATGCAAAGCATGTGCGCTACCACTCAGCTAAGGGGATATCTATGCTCTTGTAAGCACTGACCCAGTTCAGTCTAAGGGGGTTATGTAATCAGGAACAGAAATCTACGGACGTACAAGGATTTTTTCCTGTTTGCGAATTATGTGAACATGTCCCATACCTAACCCTGCCCATAAATTCTGTAGGAGCAGAAGTCTCAGGAAATTTATGCAATTTCCCAAACTTACATTCACGTTCGAAAGTGCATGCTTGCACAAGTGTGCACTTGTGCAAATGTGCATTCCCCCCCCCCCTGAAAAAATCTGGATGTTATGATTTAGCCTAGGGGGAGGAAGTGCATCTTTGGGATGTGCACTTTTATACGTGTACATTTTTCCTGATCGAAAAAAATACACTCGCATTCTGGAATGCAAACCAACTTAACCAAGTGAAATGAGCTTCAAGGAGGTATCTGGAGAACCTAATGAGCTTGAACCTCACACGTTGGCCCATCCTTATAGAAATGCAGACCACAAAAGGGAAAAGGAACAACTCAACATTATGGACTGCAAGAATAATGAGGGGCTATGCTACAGTGCAAGTGCCCACAAGGGAACCATAGTATACAATATAGTTGCCCATAAAGGCCCCAACCACAAGAGGGGATATAATGATCAGAGGTGTAGTTGGACTAGGACTGGGAGACCTGGATTCAAGTCCACACTCAGCCATGAAACTCATTGGGTAACTTTGGGGCAGTCTCCGACTCTCATCCTAGCCTATACTTTATCCTAAAGCATAAAAAGGAGAGGAGGGTGAGGATCAGGTATGTCTCCTTGGCTTCCTTAGAGGAAAGGCGGGCTGAAAATGTAACAAAGAAATAAATACATGTTGAAATGCAGGTGCTCATCGTGACAGGCCCCAGGGCCATTCCCCCAAGGACAATGCAAAATGCAGGCAGCTGTGTTGATCCATATATTTCTGTGTATATTATATAAATCTTTTGTAAAGCTAATGGGTCTTAAGAGCCCATTTGAGACCAAGCCATCCCAAAATACGTTGCATTGCAACAGGGATAGCTCACAACAATATGTTGTTGCTGGGAAAATCCACCCCCTGCTCCGGAGAGGATTGCAGCTAAGCTCAGAGGGGACAAGGAACCTGGGGCCATGGCCACATGGCATCATCATCCTTGCTCATCGGAAGTCCCAGCCGGCTCCACTGCACCACTGATCATTACTGAACTGTAGTGGCTTCAACCTCTCTTGGCCATTGCAGCAAAGACTGACAGCCAATCTTCCAGTCTTCATGTGGAAGCACCTTTTCCACTCAGTTGAGTCAGTCAGCCAGGGAGGCCGTCTCTAAAGCCTAAATATCACCTTGTCTTAAATCAACACAACTAGAGTTAACTGTGTTGGATAGTTCTCATTTAGAGTTGTCCCTTTGCTGGCTGTTCCTTTTATTCTCTCTCCAGCCAGGCCAGTACACAGAGACAAAAGCCTTCCCTTATGTCATCCTGTGATACTGAGGTCATCCAAACAATGTTGTCATATCACCAAACCAATCCAGCGTTGTTAGCAAACCAGCACAGTAACTTCAGCTAGGGATGGCTGTTGTGGGGAAATCCTGTGAGCCTAAAAAGGGCCAGATGGTTAGGCTTGCTGGATTTCCCCGGAGCTGCAGGCTTTTTCCCCAAATCCAGGAATTCTTCTTGGGGGGTATCTTTTTTCTTAAATTGGCATTTATGTAAATCGTGGCTGCAATATACATAATGTATGCAAATTTACACCATACTTTGCTTCAGTTGTGCAAAATGCAGACTTAATATGCTTAATTTATACAAATGAAATATAGTAAGGCTGCAGTTTTCACAAATTAAGAAAATCACAGTCAAAATGTGTGTAAATTGTGTAATTTGAGTAATTACACACTTTACGTGATTTGCGTAAATTTCAATTTGGGGGGAAACAACCCCAAAATCCATGAGTTGGCCTGACATGATCTGCACTGGATCAGGCCAGCTTGTGAGCCAAAATCTAGGGGGGCTGAGCTGATGCCTGATGAAAGCTCGGCGAACTCTACCCCCTGGACAGATTCCTCCAACATCCCTAACTTCAGCAGAACAATGAATGAATCCTAAGTAATGTGTTTGCAAAAGCTCAGCAACATGTCGTGTGATGACAATTATATTTAGATCTTAAGCCAAGTCTACCCCCTTACGAATGTCTTGTTGCACTTCCCCTTGAGCTGTGTTCTTTAGGCCCTCTCTTCACACTCATGTCTTTGGCCCACGGCTGTTGTCATGTGCGGTGTGTGTGTATATATATATATATATTCACATCAGCAGATATTCATACTCATGCAAGCCCTGATCTGCTGACAAAAGCATTTTGCCACACTGTGTTCAGAAGACCATTCGCTAGAACCAGATTTCCCCAACTTTCAGATGTGGCCAGTCATCAGGGTTTATTTATTTAAAGTTTAAAAAAAAAAAATCCCAGGCTCCCGGAGAACCTAACATATAATCAGTAAACCAAGACAGTTGCTGCCCACGGGCTTACAATTTAAAAAGACACAACGCACAAGGAAAAAGGAATTGGGAGTAAAGAGGGGGCGAAACCCAGCAGCACGGCTGGTGGAATGGCTCCCCATCCCCTTTTCATCTCCCTCTGTACAGACTGCTAGAATGGCTGGTGGTGGTTGCAGTGAGGGAAGAGGAGCCTTCATGAGGGTAAAATATATATTCTTAGATAAAAATTATTGTGGGATTTGTAATCCAAAGCTGTGCTAGGTGGTGCACCCCTTACAGCCAGGCCCTTGCCAATCAGTTGCTCTTTCTTCTGTGGAGACCTGGGCTTTCAGTCTTATCCATTAAAACAGGGTTTGTGTATAGGAATTCCTCAGTGGAATGTGCTATTCTGGGTCTCCTTATCTAGATGATTTTATCTTTTAGAAGATTTTCGGTTGTGCTTTCAAATTGTTTGGAACACATCCCCTGAATCCTCCTCTTTGATGGGAGCTCTTTCCATAACCATTGAACTTCTTCAGTTTACTAATCTCTTGGGTTGTGTGGTCCCCCACATAGCTAAACTGCTTAAATCCCATTTATTTCAATAGGATTTAAGAAGTCTCTCTGTGTGCAGGATTACAGCCTTGGCATAGCATTATCATCTGCCTCTCAATTCAGTTTGTCCTCTCTGCATCCCAGTGTTTCTCCCAGGCCAAAGAAATGTCCTTGCCTTTCAGACAGAAGGATTTAGTCATGAATGAATCTGGATTAACTGAGAAGGCCAAAAAAAGGGCCTATGATTAAATTTCCATTTAACTGACCACACAAATTCCAACCCTGAGGTAATTCTAGAGATAAATGGCCACAGCAAACAGAATCCTGGAAAAAGTGTGTGAATCACATCAGTTTAACTCAGCACATCTATTGGGATTACGGTTGTTAGTCCTCTAACCATGAGTGGCCCCAGTCAGAGCTGGTTGCTGGGGAAAGGTTCCCCAGCTTCCCCCTCATTTTAATAATATTTTATTGTATAAAATAGTGTATCTTTTATTAAGCTATTGAACACACAAGTCAACAAGCACTGCAACAACTGGGAGGGGGGATTAAAAGGAGGGTACAGAAAGTGGGGAGGGGTTGTTGTTGTTCAGTCGCTAAGTCATGTCTGACTCTTCGTGACCCCATGGACCATAGCACGCTAGGCCTTCCTGTTCTCTGCTCTCTCCCGGACTGTGCTCAAGTCCATATTCATTGCATCGGTGATGCTATCTAGCCATCTCATCCTCTGCCGTCCCCTTCTCCTTTTGCCTTCAGTCTTTCCCAGCATCAGGGTCTTTTCCAGAGAGTTTTCTCTTCACAGTAGGTGGCCAAAATATTTGAGCTTCAGCTTCAGTATCTGTCCTTCCAATGAGCAGTCAGGGTTGATTTCCTTTAGGATTGACTAATTTGACCTCCTTGCAGTCCAGGGGACTCGTAAGAGTCTTCTCCAGCACCACAGTTTGAAAGCATCGATTCTTCGGCGCTCAGCCTTCCTTATAGTCCAGCTCTCACAGCCATACGTTGCTACTGGGAAAATCATAGCTTTGATTATACAGACCTTTGTTGGCAAGGTGATGTCTCTGCTTCTGACTATGCTGTCTAGGTTTGCTATAGCTTTCCTCCCAAGGAGCAAGTGTCTTTTAATTTCATGGCTACAGTCACCATCTGCGGTGATCTTGGAGCCCAAGAAAGTAAAATCTGTCACTGCTTCCATTTCTTCCCCTTCTATATGCCAGGAAGTGATGGGGCCAGATGCCATGATCTTAGTTTTTTTAATGTTGAGTTTCAAACCAGCTTTTGCACTCTCCACTTTCACCCTCAACAAGAGGCTCTTGAGATCCTCTTCGCTTTCTGCCATTAGGGTGGTATCGTCTGCATATCGGAGGTTGTTGATAATTCTCCCAATCTTAATTTAAGCAATCTTAATTCCGACCTGTGATTCATCCAAGCCAGCATTTCTCAGGGTGTACTCTGCATATAAATTAAATAAGCAGGGCAACAATATACAGCCTTGTTGTACTCCTTTCCCAACTTTGAACCAATCGGTTGTTCCATGTCCGGTTCTTACTGTTGCTTCTTGACCCTCGTACAGGTTTCTCAGGAGACAGGTAAGGTGGTCTGGTACTCCCATCTCTTTCAGAATTTGCCAGAGTTTGTTGTGATCCACACAATCAAAGGCTTTAGCATAGTCAATGAAGCAGAAATAGACGTTTTTCTGGAATTCTCTTGCTTTCTCCATGATGCAGCGAATGTTGCCAATTTGATCTCTAGTTCCTCTGCCTCTTCGAAACCCAGCTTGTACTTCTGGTAGTTCTTGGTTCACATACTGCTGAAGCCTAGCTTGTAGGATTTTGAGCATAACCTTGCTGGCATGTGAAATGAGCACAATTGTACGGTAGTTTGAACACTCTTTGGCATTGCCCTTCTTTGGAACTGGAATGTAAACTGACCTTTTCCAGTCTTGTGGCCACTGTTGAGTGTTCCAAATTTGTTGGCATATTGAGTGCAGCACTTTAACAGCATCATCTTTTAGGATTTTAAATAGCTCAGCTGGAATACTGTCATCTCCACTAGCTTTGTTGTTAGTAATGCTTCCTAAGGCCCACTTGACTTCACTCTCAAGGATGTCCGGCTCAAGTTCAGTGACCACACTACCATGGCTATCTGGGACATTCAGATCTTTCCTGTATAGTTCTTCTGTGTATTCTTTCCACCTCTTCTTAATCTCATCTGCTTCTGTTAGGTCCCTGCCTTCTTTGTCCTTTATCATGCCTGTCTTTGCACAAAACGTTCCCTTGAGATCTCTGATTTTCTTGAAGAGATCTCTAGTCTTTCCCATTCTATTGTTTTCCTCGATTTCTTTGCATTGTTCATATAAGAAGACCTTCTTGTCTCTCCTTGCTATTCTCTGGAACTCTGCATTCAGTTGAGTATATCTTCCCCTTTCTCCCTTGCTTTTCACTTCCCTTCTTTCCTCAGCTACTTGTAAAGCCTCATCAGACAGCCACTTTGCTTTCTTGCATTTCTTTTTCTTTGGGATGGATTGAGTTGCTGCCTCCTGAACAATGTTACGGACCTCCGTCCATAGTTCCTCAGGCACTCTGTCTATCAGGTCTAATCCCTGAAATCTATTCCTCACCTCCACTGTATATTCATAAGGGATATGATTTAGGTCATACCTGAATGGTTTAGTGGTTTTCCCTACATTGGGATTTTAAAAATCCCACCGGGAACAGGGAAAAGAAAGAAAACTAGGAAATGAGGATCATGTGCCTGTGATTGCTGTGCAAAGCCTGGTTCAGACGATCCCTTAAACCAAGGTTTAGGTGATGGAGGATGGACTGTGGTGAGCCTTGGGCTCACACACTCCCCCTCCCTTCTGCCTTTGCACATGAGAGGAGGAACATGGAAGCTTCTGCTTTCAGTTTGGAGCAAACCACAGTTCTGCATTATGTCCGTATTTGAAGAACTGTGTTACATAAGAACATAAGAATGTAAGAAGAGCCCTGCTGGATCAGACCAAGGGTCCATCTAGTCCAGCATTCTGTTCACACAGCAGCCAACCAGCTGCCCATAGGAAACCTACAAGCAGAACATGAGTGCAACAGCACCTTCCTGCCCATGTTCCCCTGCAACCGGTGTACATAGGCTCACTGCCTCTGATACTGGAGGTAGCACAGAGCCATCAAGACTAGTAGCCATTGATAGCCTTCTCCTCCATGAATGTGTCTAACCACCTTTTAAAGCCATCCAAATTGGTGGCCATCACCACATCCTGTGGTAGCAAAATCCATAGTTTAACTATGCGCTGTGTGAAGTCCTTCCTTTGATCAGTCCTGAATCTCCCAGCCATCAGCTTCAGGGGATGACCCCACTGGGTTCTAGGATTAGGAGAGAGGGAGAAAAATGTCTCACTTCCACATTCTCCACAGCATGCATAATTTGTATACCTCTATCATCTCTCCCCTTACTCGCCTTTTCTCCAGTCCCAGCTGTTGTAACCTTTCCTATTCTGTTCTAATTAAAGATAGTTCAAACAATCCAGGATCAAACCATGGACCCAGATCCTGGTTTGTTAAAGAAAGTTGGTTCGAACAGAGGCACACAACCTATGGCTCACAGACTACACCCAGCCCTCTATCTCTGTCAATACCACCCCTAAATCCTCTTGTCCCATTTTGCCATCGCCACCCTTGGTTTGGGGAAAAGAGGAAGAAAGGCTGGCAGGCATTACAGCACATGTACAGACCAGGCACAGGGAGCAGAGCCTAGTGTGGCCCGTTGCAACTCTCTGTGGGTCTGTCTCCTCACTGATTGAAGAAAACCAAGAGCACGGCAGATAGAGATGCACCTTTGGAACGACACTCTAGGGCCTGGTGTCTGTGCTCTATCCTCCAGACCATTTCCTGACCGTTCTGTGTGCAAAGAATCAATCATTGTTTTCCTGACTGCCAGGAATCAATCTTGGGGACTGGGGAGTCATGGTGTGTGTGTGTGTGTGTGTGTGTGTGTGTGATAGAAAGAGAGAGAGAGAGAGAGAGAGAGAGGGTGAGAGAGGAAGAGAGACGGGACACAAAATTGTTAAAGCCGTGTGTTTTGTTGTTGTTGTTCTGAACTAATATTGGAGGCGCATTTCATCCTTACACCCCAAATGATGTACTTTTAGAGTGTGTACGAATTCTGCATTTCTGTAGGAGTCCGTCTTCTGGAATGCCTCTGTATTAAGGATGCGAGCTCAGACAGTTACTCATAGATAGGGATGGGGGAGAACTTCATTCAGTTTGCATTTTGATATCTGATCGCATTCCTTACCAGAAGTTTGAAGGAGTGTACATCTACACAGGCCTGGCACAAGCTCTCTTGACGCCTGAAGTAGAACTCTCCCTGCCACTACCACCATATATCGCCCCTGCAGTAGGCTTCGAACTCTTAATTTAGAGGTGCCAAGATAGTGATAAATCAGATCCATTGGTTTACTTACAAGGAGTACTTTATTGAGTACTTACAGCACACAGGCAAACCCAATGGTTATATCAGACAGCTTCTCTGAACCCAGAGCCATGGGATACACAATGGGTTTTATACCATACATGTCAGCAGTGAGGCAGCATGGCAGCAGCAAGCATTAATTAGCGTTCATCTGCAACTTTCCCAGCATAGACTAGGGATGTCAGAGAATTCTGCCACGGATCTCGGTGAGGCCAAATGCCAGTACATTCGGCCCCCTGACCTCCGTGGCGGAACAGCCTGCCAACCTCCGCCCCCCCTCCGCAGATCCCCCCGGGATGAGACTTACCTGGGGCAGATGTTCCGGGCGGCGGCGGCTGGTCTTCCGACCGGCTGCCGCCGCCGCCATTTGCAGTCTTGTGGGTTTTTTTTTTTTTTTTTTACAAGATGTGATAGGCTACGTAAAGATTTACGGAGCCTATCAAGCCTGGGTAAAAAAAAAAAAAAAAAGTGTACGCAAATGGCGGTGGCTACGGCCGCCGCCATTTGCGTTCCTTATTTTTGGCCGTCTTAGTCTACGTAAATATTTACGTAGACTATGATGGCGAAAATAAAGGGGAACGCAAATAGCGTAGCGGGTGCTATTTGTGTCCCTTTTTCATTTGCCGTTTTAGCCTACGTAAATATTTACATAGGCTAAAACAGTGAATCAAAAAGGGACGCAAATAGCGCCCGCTACGCTATTTGTGTTCCCATTTATTTTCGCCGTCATAGTCTACGTAAATATTTACGTAGATTAAGATGGCCAAAAATAAGGAATGCAAATGGCAGCGGCCGTAGCCGCCGCCATTTGCGTATGTGGTTTGTTTGTTTTTTTCCCAGAGCCCTCCGCGGCTAGAAATCCGGCTGCGGACGGCTCTGGCCTGGGCTGGGCCTGGCCAGCTGCTCTGCGGAGCTGCTGCGGAGCACAGCTGGCCGTGGAGGATTCCGGGGGGGAGGAACGGATCGCCTCCCCCCATGTCGAGGATTCCGGGGGGAGGGACGGAACGCCTCCCCCCCCCCCATCAACATAATCCGCGGAAAGGTAAGTGACTTTCGTACATCCCTAGCATAGACTAACAGTGCTTGTTTAGAGGGAAAACAATTAGAACTTTCCCAGCACAGCCACCTGTAATTCGGCATAATCAGAGCCTCACTTCTCAGGCACATCCTAGGCCCTGATAAGATACTAGCCTTCGTTAGCATGGAATGTGCTGAGGCCGTGCTATTGACCTTTGACTCATCTCACATGCTCAGAGGCCCATTAGCAAGGGAATTTCACTAATAATGAACCTAAGCCATGGATCTCTAGGCCCCCCTAAAACTACAGGTGTCTTGGTTACAGGCCTGGGGCCAATACACAGTGCCACATGCCCCTCCTTCTCTGCTGCTGCCACTTCTGCTGTACACGCACCCCTCCCCCTCCTGCCACCACAGCTGCATGCCTGCCCCCCCCCTTACTTTTGCTGCTGCAGCAGGGCTCTCACAAGATATCAGCAGATCTCCTCATAAGACCCAGACAAAGATCTTGCAGGACACAGTCACCATCTCGCAATGTCTCATGGGACACAGCTGAGATCTCGTGGGACACAGCCATGGCTGGAATCTCAATCTGGAGCCCTGCAGCAACAGAGGTCTGGTGGCTGCTCCAGAACCCCCCCTCTGGCTGCTCTCTTGCAGCAGGAAATGCAGCTGACAGGGCTCTCTAGAGCACCTCCTGGAGGCAGCAGTCGGCTCTCCTGGCTGGGGTGGCAGTAGGTGGGTGGGAGTGGCACAATTTGCTGCTCCTGTGGCTCTGCTGCCTAGGGATGGGCGGATTCCCTTCCTGCTGTTCCAGGGGGGAATCCGCCTGCGGGGGGAGGCGATCCCTCCCTCCCCCCGGAATCCTCTTAGGCCAGCTCTGCTCTGCAGCAATTCCACAGAGCTGGCTGCCAGCTCCCTATCACCAGTGACATGGCTCACCGCCATTGCCATGCCATATTGTTAGGTTAAGGGCTAACTTCGGACACAAATGGCGTCCACGATGCCATTTGTATCTGTAAGGCTCTTAGATCAACCTAAATGCAGCTGTAAATGGCTGCATTTAGCTTAAACTAAGGGCTTTATGGACACAAATGGCATCCACTATGCCATTTGCGTCTGTGGTTTTTCCCGCAATAGGCTAGCCTTGAATCCAGAGTCAGCCCTTAACCTAGCGATATGGCACGGCAATGGTGGCCATAACGCTGGTGATACAGAGCCGGCTGGCAGCTCCGTGAAGTCACTGCTGGGAGGATCCGGCTCTGGAAGATTCCGGAGGGTGTCAAGGGCTCCTTGGAGGCCTCTCTCAGTCTAATCCAGTAGCCAAGTCCAGACACAGACAAAGGGATTCTTTTCAAAGCTTTATTCCTCTTTTACAACTTAACAACTCTACCGTTAGCACCTAGATATGAGCAGCAGAATACCTATGCCCTAAGTTGGAACAGTTGGTCCCCGTTTGAAAGGGAATTACTGGCAGACCCCTGAACATAAGGACTAGGGAAAGTCCCTCCCCTTTTCCCTTGGATCTTCTGGGCGCAGCCATTGTTTGCGCGCCAACCGGGGCACTATGCCTCCTTTCTGCACCCTCCATTTGGCGCCGCACTCTGCGTCGGCGTCGCGCGTCCATCAAGTCTGCTTCCCGCGCTTTGTCACTCCCAGGACTGCTATCTAAGCTAGGAATGCTGGTGGGAGGAATCTCCATCAGCTGTTGGCCCTGGGAAAGAGGAGCGTGCTCCTCTCCCAGGAGCGACTGCTCTTCCTCAGAATCAGAACTACTCTGGGATTTTATGGGCTCAGTGTCCACCCTGACAGAAGGAGGCGGAGATGGATGGTGCCATTCCGCCACAGACTCCGGAGGCTGGATTCCTTTGAATCTGGCCTCATTGGGGTCTGCGGTGGACTTCTCCACCATCCTTACTGCCGCCTCATGCGGGCGCTTCACCCTGCTTCTTCGGTGGGCTGGCCCTGCATCTACACTTCCTATACTATGATGCCCAGATCTCCACTCAAGTTTGTCTTTTTACTAGATGCTGCCTGGAAATGGATACTCTTTCCATGGTTAGCATTCACACTCGGCATACCAACCTACCCTCACTTTGGAACTTTCCAAGTTTGCTCAGAATTTGCACCTGTTCTTTTCCAGTGCTGATTCCAAGTTGTGGGGCATTTGGGCAAGGTGCTATGAGTAGGCCCTCCTCCTTGGGTGCAGGAACCTCCTCCAACAGCTGATGCTTTGCTTTCCTCTCCTTCTGTACACCATTTGCCAGAAAGGGAGAACAAGTTGTGTGGAGGTTGCTGCTTCTTCTTGCAGCTTGCTTTCTCAGAGAGGGCAGCAATAGCAGAGAGGATGAGGATGAGACTCCAGGAACTGACAGCAAGAATCCAGCCCATTGGGGCCCGTGGCAGAGTGGAGCACTCACCGCTGGCTCCCCTCGGAATCCATCCAGGTTGGCCTCCTCCCTGTGGCAAATATTTGCATAGCCTATCGCATGAAGGAAAAGCAGGGGTGCAAATGGCATAGTGGACACCATTTGCGGCCATAAAGCTGGTGGATTAGCCTAAATGCAGCCGTAAATGGCTGCATTTAGACTAAACCACCAGCTTTACGGCCGCAAATGTAGGGATGTCAGAGAATTCTGCCATGGATCTCGGTGAGGCTAAATGCCAGTGCATTCGGCCCCCCGAAATCTGTGGCGGAACGAAGCCCCCCCAACCCACGAAAGGAGCGGGAAACGGAGCACTTGCAAATGGCGGCTGCCCTGTGGCTGCCTTTTGCTTCCTGATCATAGCCGTGATAGGCTACGTAAATGCTTACGTAGCCTATCATGACTAATGCAGGGATGCCTTTTGCATCCCTGCAGAGGCCATCATAGGCTACATAAGTATTTACGTAGCCTATCATGGCAAGCCCCCCCCCCAAATAGCATACACAAATGGCGGCAGCTGCAGCGGCTGCCATTTGCATTCCCTATTTTGAGCCGTTTTAGCCTACATAAATATTTACGTAGGCTATTACGGCGAAAAAAATGGAATGCAAATAGCGTAGTGGGCGCTATTTGCGTTCCTTCCCCCCCCCCCCGCCGTAATAGCCTACGTAAATATTTACATAGGCTAAAATGGCGGGGGGGGGGGAAGAAACGCAAATGGCGCCCACTACGTTATTTGCGTTCCCTTTTTTTCGCCGTAATAGCCTACATAAATATTTACGTAGGCTAAAACGGCTCAAAATAGGGAACGCAAATGGTGGCCGCCGCAGCCGCTGCCATTTGCGTACGCTGTTTTTTGGGGGGGCTTGCCGTGATAGGCTACATAAATAGTTACGTAACCTATCACGGCAGCGTTGCAGCATGCAAATGGCGGTCGCCATTTGTGTCCGCAGCAGCCCATCCGGGGCCGGAACTCTGGCTGCGGACGGCTCTGGCCTGCGGCTTTGCAGAGCCGCCGCAGAGCGGAGCCGGACAGTTTAGGATTTCGGGGGGAGGTGCGGAGCGCCTCCCCCCCACCGCGAATCACCCCGTCGAAAAGGTAATTGACTTTCGTACATCCCTACGCAAATGGCGCCCAATACACCATTTACGTCTGGATAGTTAACATAGCGATACAGCACGGCACTGGCAGCCGGCCGTATCGCCAGCATTGCGGAACAGGTGGCTGGCTCCGCAGGATTGTTGCAGAGCGAAGCCGGCCTGGACGGACTCTGGAGGGGGGATTGCCTCCCCCCCCCATGGATGCCCCCCCCAGACCTGGAGGTAAGGCGTCTGCCCACCCCTATTCACTATTCAGCTTCATGGGATGACCCCATTGGGTTCTAATACTGGGAGAAAGAGTCTCCTTATCTGCTTTCTACACACCATGCATAATTTTGTACACTTCTATCATGTTTTCCCTTACTCACCTTGTTTCTAAGCTAAACAATCCCAGCTCCCATAATCCCTGACCATTGGCCATGCTGGCCAGGGCTCATGGGAGTTGTAGTCCAAAACATCTGGAATGCATCAAGTTGCCTACCCATAGATTGGATAAAAAATGTTGATGCAATGTTTAATCCCCACCCCACCCTGACACATATAGAATGTGCCGTTTTAATTTAAGACTTGCACCTGGATGGCAACCCCAGTAAGTGCTTTATCATAATGCCCATAGGGAATCGGCCAAACTCAGAAGCAGGCAATATTACTGGCACACTAATATTGCAGCCCCCTAATCCCTCCCAATCATTTGAAATTCTGAATTAGCACAGAACGCAAGACTATTTCTAAAGCTGCCCCATGTCTGGAGACTCACCTTGGTACTGTTTAAAAATCCTCAGCCCACGGAAAGGGGTGCAGCATGTAAAGGCAATCCTGGGGCATCCTGGGATCATTTGTTGGGCATAGAAACACTGCACAATCACAGTCAGCATCAGGCCCAATTAGGGATGCATGAGAAAATCATTTCAGTTCATTTTTAATCAGGATTTACCCAGTTCGTGCCTTCCAGATGGAACACAGACTTGGACTCAACATGCAGTCGAAGTTCATACATTTCTAAGCTTCTAACATGATTTACGGACCAAATAAATGTGCTCAACAGCATGCATACATTTGAAAAATACACATGGAAAACTGTATACTTTTAAAAAATGCGTGCAAATACACTTTAATCAATGACAGGCGAATGTGTACATTTCAAAGATGTGCACAATTGATGGGTACATTTGGAAAAAGGACACAGAAATACTCACAGATTTTCATGCAAAAAGAAAAGGACAGAGCTTGCAGTCTGATACAGACTTGAGTCAGAATGAGCTTTGAGATGAATTTGGAAAACTTTGTCAAGCTGAACCTGTTCTGTTTGTGTTTTGGGGATTGTCAGGCGCCTTTCATTCCGTCGTCTGCCCATTGCTGAAATTGGCTGTCTTTGTTTCTGAATTCGCACAAATGTGCATTGGTGCAATTTTGCACATGTGAAAATGCGCAATTCCCCCCAAATGTGCATTTTCATGCTTTTAAGCCTATGAGGGAAATGTGCATTTTTGGCAGGTTTTTTATTTTGCATATTTTTCTATGACAAAATTTGCGCAAAATTCAGGAAAGTTAGTAAAGAGGTCTGTAAGTCTGCAGAATCTGACAGACAGGGGGAAAGCCAGTCCTCTGGGGAATCCATGGGTTGGATCCATTTTGGATTTATCCAACATCCCTATCTGGACATCCCTAGTCCCAATTAGGGATGGATGAATCTGTGAAGTTCTGTTTCTCATTTTTCCAACCTTCAGTTCAGTTCATCTCATTTCCACATCAGTTTGAGATATGTTTCTTTTTAAGCTTGCACAAAACATTATTTGCAGCTTAGTGTGCATTTCTCCTACTACAAGCATTTTCATGCCATTTGCCCAATATATACATTTTTGAAGCAATTCTCCAGAATATAACACATCGTCGAACATTATTTTCATTAATATATGCCTCTTTGTGCATACTTTCCCCTAATCATTTTTGTTTGCTCTTTTGATTCAAGAATTTGATTGCAACATTTGTATAAGTGCAAATTTGGAAAGATAATTGAATTTCCGTTTGCCTATAGGTCCAAAAAATATGAAATTGGGTAAGTTCACATTAAAATGTGAATAAACAAATTTCTACCCTGTCACTCACTCCATTAATGCACTCCAGTATTAGTATTTATTGAAGTCAGTGGTGCAAAGATTTGTTGTGGTCCCCTGGTACATCACTTGATATCACAAATGTCACTTTTGTGCATCTACTTTTATAATTATTGGGCTGTCTCTTGCTTGCTGTCAAGATTAAATATCAGTAGGGATACGCCACTCCTTTTCCTTCTTGGGCCCCTGGATACTGTAAGAGGATACTGGGCCATTTCTCTCCTCTGCTGGTCCCTCACTATGTCTACCATGCCACCTCTATAGAGCTGAGGTTTTGCTAGTGGCTTCATGGGAGGACCTAATGTACTCTGTAAATTTCCTCCATCCATTGGGAGCTGTTGATATCTGGGGCCTCTGTAAGTTTAGTGATGGGCCGGTGAAGTTCCCTCCCTGGTGAGGAAACTTGAGTTGCTGCATCAACTATACTGGTGCTGGGTTGGAAATCTGAGACTAGGAGCAATGCTGTCCCATTTGCAAGTAGTTCTCCAGGGATGATGGTCTCCCTCTTCAATTGCCCTGGCCCTCAGTACTCAGAATTGTGAGGTCTTTCCTTAGCAGTACTTAGGTTTAGGGCCAGGTTATCTGACAGACTGCCTCTTCCCATATAAATCCTATAATTTGCTATCATCATTAGCGGTTCTGTTGAACTCCTACCAGCCAGCCAGGCTAGGCTGGTGGGGAGTTGAAATGAGGCCTTTCCTTATCAGCACCCCAATTATGGAACTCCCCCCACCCCCCCGCAGGGAGGTTAGATTACCATCCTCTTTATTGTACTTCAGATAGGCAGTGAAGGTGCTTCTGTTCCATCATGTTTCTAATAGTGTTCAGTGTCAGTCTCTAATGTGAATGTTGCTCTCTGTTTTTTTATATTCATTTTCTAGTGCTGAAGGTTTATTGCTTTTATTATTGTTGTATTTGATTTGTATAATAGGACCTGAGTACCTATTAGGTTAAGGGGTGATTCATAAATGTATTACATAAATTAGAGCTAGCAAAGCAGCTGGGAAAGTCTTTGGAAAGTGTAGACAAACAAGGAAAGAATGAAGCAATCAGCTAATTCATTTGAAACTAACTCATTTGCTCCTGTCTCTTGGAACCTCACTACTGTAAGACAAAGATCTATGCTGGCTCCAGCTTTTTGAGTGCCTTGGGCAAGACACCCTCCATGGGCTCCCTCCCTCAGTGACTCTACCTTCTCGCCACCATTGCCATCAACTGCTCTTGCTCTTCAGCCTCTTTCTCATCATTGCCACCACTTGCTTGTTTGACAGGCAGAAAGTCAGGGAGCAAGGAGGCCGGGGCATCTACTGCTTCTCCTTTTCATCACCACCATTGTCTGGGCCAGAGCGAGAGGCAGGTGAACAAGCAGATTGCAGCAGTGAAGAGGAAGCACAAGTCCAGGAGCAACTCTTGTCAGTGGGTCCTGTATACCCCGGCCATGGGCTGCTAAGGTTTGGAGGTGCCTAGATAATGATAAGCCAGACCCAGGTTTGCTTACAAGGAGCCTTTATGGAGTACTTACAGCACACAGGCGTACCCAATAGTTGGATCAGACAGCTTCTCTGAACCCAGAGCCATGGGGTAAAATGGGTTTTATTTTATACCATACATGTCAGCAGTGAGGCAGCATGACGACAGCAAGTATTAATTAGCATTCATCTGCAACTTTCCCAGCATGGGCTATGTTTGTTTAGAGGGAAAACAATCAGAACTTTCCCAGCACAGCCACCTGTAACTCGGCATAAACACAGCCTCACTTCTCAGGCACATCCTAGGCCCTGATAAGATACTAGCCTTTGTTAGCATGGAATGTGCTGAGGCCGCGTTATCGACCTTTGACTCATCTCACATGCTCAGAGGCCCACTAGCAAGGAAATTGCACCAATAATGAACCTAAGCCAAGCATTATGGATCTCTAGGCCCCTCTAAAACTACAGGTGACTTGGTTACAGGCCTGGGACCAATACAGGCCCTTTCTGGGGTGTGGGCCCTTGGCAGGTGCCCAACCATGCTTACCCTTGATGCTGGCCCTGACAAAGGTCAAGCTCCACCACGTTCTCATGCCACAATGTTATTTAGTTTGAGTCCCTCTGAAATCCATGGGAGGATGCTTGTTAAACCTGAGGGGGTGGAGAAGGAGAATGCGAAGTACAGATAGTAGCTTTGAATTCAGTCATGCATTCCATTTTGTTAGGAAAATAGCAGAGAGATCCCCAAGAGAATTCAAATAAGCACTTTGGAGAAGAACCAAGGGAGAATGAACAATGAATTCTATCAATAACCATCGGGGTCAATGTTGGAACGTTACTGTATGGAATGGAAGACAAAAGGGGGGAAAAAAACAAAAGGAAAAACAGGCTATGGAAATGAAAACAAAACAATTCTGTCGACAGCCCACACTATTTCCATTCCAATTGCACTCTCAATAACCCTTCCATCTAAAAACATACAATCTGGAAAGAAAAAAAGAAAGGAAGGAAGGAAGGAAGGAAGGAAGGAAGTGTTTTGACAGGAAACTGCTGGAGAAGAGTCTATGTGGCCAAGCTTTCTTACTCTTGACTAAGGATGGGGGAGAAATATGTTTCATTCACATTTTAATGCAAATTTAACTAATTTCACACTTTTGAACTACTATGCAAACCAAACTGTTATCCTTCGAAATTTGCACTTCTCTGAATTTTGCAATGAAGTTCTCCAATCAAAAAAAGCACACAGCATGTATATATTAAGGGAAATAATGTTCAAAAATGCATAATATTAGGAAATATATTGCCCCTTGCTTTTCAGTCAAATGGCCCAGCCAGACTAGAAAACAAAAACAAAACCTGCACTGACCAGTTATTTTTCCCTGGCTGGGTGGCCATACTAGACTCTTAGTTTGGTCCAAGAACTGGAAGACATAAGGCTGGGACACCCTAGTAAGTATTTGCATTACATTTGCAAATGCTAATGTATATGTATATATGCACATGTAGGAATAACTATATGTGCATATATTATATAGAAATAACTACAATGATTTAAATAGAAATACAGTACATCTCACCATAGTGTGGAAGACTGTGACCAGGTTGTCCAGCAGGTACTCACCCCTGATGGGCAACAGTTCTTATGGTTCTTTATCTTTAAACTGGAATTAGACTGTTCTTCAAACAAAGGGCAGTGTCTGGCAGCCTTTCAAATACAGGACCATCCTCTGTAAAAAGAGGACACATTGCCACTCTACTAGCAAGCCATCTGAGGCTTTGTCTATACTGTCCTCCTCAGGCACAGAAAGGGGTATAACATTGGCTCTTGCAATTGACAGGTGGTAAAAAGTCTGAATTGGCCAGGGCTGGTATAAATCACAGGGTCTAACCTAACCTTCTACCCTCATATGATCTGACAGAAGTCTTTGAGGTTCTAGACCTTCTCTGGTGTGGAGCTCCAGTCCCCACTACCAGAGGTTCACATCAGCAAGTGAAGGCCTATGGCAAATGCCACAACTATCAGAGGCAAGCTAGTGGGTAGCAGTGATGGCGGCAAAGGGGAGGCCATCTTGCCCGTGGACTCCCCAAAACCTGAAGCCAGCACTGGCTGCCACATAGACCTGTTGAGGGCCACACTGGACCAGTGAAGATGAAGCAAGAACAGGGGCCGGGTGGGTGCTCTTAGGCCTTGCAGGTGATGGAGTGGACTATACCACTTCAAACTTCAGACGATACAATTTTGAACGCTCCTCCTCTTTAAAGTGCATGCACAGACAAGAAAACCACCATGCAAGTAAGAAATCAACACCCCTAACAGATCACTGGAAGAAACATTTAAGTCATGTGCTAGCATTATACTAGCAGGGAGTTTTTAACAGGAGGGAGCTGAAGTATTTCCTCACCTGCAGCTTAAGATGGCACAGTCCATTCTACCACCTCAGAACTCTACCTTGTTGGGCTGCAAGATAGACCAGGCCAAGGATGTGGGAGAGCATGCTTCCAGTGACACTTTCCCATGCACTCTCCTCAGCGCATCCAGGAGCACAGGAAGCAACCCGGAAAAACCCAGGTAGCTGTCTGTGATGTACTTGGAAGTTGGAAAGCAGTTTCCTATGGTACTCTTTTGCCTGCTTCATAGGGAATATAAGGCAGGACATGATCAGGTGTGTCCTAACCAGAAAAGACTCATCTATGACTTTGTAAGATTGTTGTCTGAGTGATTACTGTGCATGGGACGATTTCTATGACAGGTGTGTTGAACCTCAGGCCTGTGGGCCAAATCTGTCTGGGGTCCCAGTCCAGGCCCCTGGGGTTCCCCAAATGGCCCCATGCTCCTGCCCCACCCCCTTTTCTCCAACCACCGTTTGGAGCATTCCCAGCTTTTGCATGTCTTGCCCCTTTCTAAAATGCTGAAATGCCTCTCCTAAGGCTTAGTTACTGGCAGTGAGGGCACAATCCTATGGGGATATTGGATGCTTCCGAACTTGGAGGCGGCCAACTATCCAATGCAGGGCAGGCGGACCATGGGAGGGATCCTCTTCTCTTCCTCTGGCCACCCTGCATTTGTGGCTAGACAGCTGATTTTGGCTGTCTAGCTGGGGAGCATCATAACAACGCTTCCACGATTCCTTTCCCTCCCCAACCCCAGGAATGTCCCCTTTTTGCCCGTTCCATGCTGCACTTATGAGGAGACAGGGATGAACCACGCTGCCTATGAGGTGGGGGGGGAGCCCTGGCTTCGAGCTCGGTTCCCAGAAACCAAAAAATCCTATGGCCCTCTAGACACTGTCTAGCAGCCACAGAATTGCTCCCTCCAATGTTTAAGCTGAAATATGCTGGCACTTCTGGTCTTTCCCTTTTTGCCTTTGGCCCACCCACCACTGGAATGCAGCCCCCAGGAGGTTGTCCAAAATTGAACTTGGCCCTCAGGCTAAAAGAAGTTCAACACCCCTACCTTAATGCCATGCCTGATCACAGTGTCAAAATAATACTAATATTTCTTAGTGGTCCAGGAAACCAGTGGATGGATGTTTCATTCTGAGAGTCAGTTGTTAGAAGACTGTTTCTTGATGGGAAGATCTCTCTGGAATGGGAAAGCCATCAGACTCTGGAGAAGGTGGCATATCTGACATCCCACAGCTAAGGTGTGTGTGTGTGTGTGTGTGTGTGTAGGAACAAAACAACTGAACTTATTTTTGGACAAGAGAGAGAAAAGCAATGTTTGCTGGAGCTGAAGGCATATACAGCCTTCAATTATATGCATAGCCCAAAAACAGCACCAAGGGGATGAAGATTTGTATAAAATGGAAATGGAAATGTGGACATACTGGCTACAATTTAAATAGAAACACAATACCTCTCACCATAGTGGGGAAGACTGTGACCAGGTAACCTATCTGCCTGCTCAGACCGCTAAGTGTTGATGGGCATCCTCTGCTCTCCCTTCGGATGGCTCTTTATGTTTAAACCAGACTTGGGCCAGTATCCTTTCTTAGTCCTATGTAAAGTAGACCCATGGTCATGAATGGAACTGAAGCCAGCCATGACTAACTGAAGTCTCATTCATTTTGATGGGTCTACTTTATGTAGGACTAACATTGGACGTTATCCTTGCACTGGACAGCCCTCCGAAGAGAGGACACCTTCAAATAGAGGAATGTCCTTTGTAAAGTCAGATCCATGGCCACCTTAAAGGCACCTTGTGGGTGCAGGTCTCTCTCTCTGGGGGATCTGATATGGGAGAGAGGACCTGCAGCCTCTCCAGAGGGCACATTTGCTTGCCTCCACTTACGCGCTACTTGAGTATTTGTAAATAATCCAAATATTAGGGAGAAAATGCCATAGGTCTGCAGTGTTCTTACCTCCAAAGGAAGTCCAACCTGATTAATCCTGACTCTGGAACCTCTTCCCACCTCAGGAAATGGGGAATGTGTGTATAACTCTTTCTATCGGGGCCTAAACAGACATTTCTCTAAATCTGTGTCTAGGAGTTACGTCTTCAGTTATATTTTAGAGTAGGCGCAGAGCCCCTGATCTAGTTCTTAAAAGTCACCCTACCCCTACACTAAGGATATGATCTGAATTGGGGGCCCTGTACCTACTCTAGATTTTAAAAAGAAGTTTACAAAGACATAGCTACTTGACACATATTTAAAGGGATGTCTACTTTAGCCCTCAGTGAATTCAAAATGGCTGCTGGTTCTTTGCTGGTGTCCCCTAGAATGGCTTCCCTCCATGCCCATGGCCAACTTAAGGAACATTTCAGTTCCCAATATCATTCATTCTGCTAGCCACATGGTATGACCTGGCTAGTTAGAAATGGAGCTAGCCAAGCCTATACAGGAATAGATTTACAGAAAAAATTTGCTTAGGTCCAATTATTCAGTCTGGAATAATGGAGGAATGGGCAAACTTTTTAGGCTGTGGGCACATGTGGCAATTTGAGAAGCTATCCTGAGCACCACCACAAAATGGCTGCCATGGGAGGCATGGCAAAGGACAAGGAACCTGCCCCAAAGTCTGAGTATAAAGCAGAGGTGGGTCTGAGCCCCAATATGCTAAACAACTCCTTTCAACCCACAGTATTCAGCCCCAACAGAAACCTATTTCATAGCAATCCTAGCTTCTGGTAAGAAAATGTTAATGAAAGTGTTAACGTAAAAACAAAAATGTAGGAGGGCTAGGGCACCTTGGCAAGAACCAAGAAAGGTGTTCAGGGGCACATGGGTGCCCATGGGTGTTATGCTGCCTACCCCTGGCATAACTCTATGTGACACCCCATGCTGCTGCTACACCCCCTGTACTCAGTATGGGAAGCTGACAGGGGCACATTCATACCAAAAAGCATTTCTGATCCCTTACATTAGAGCCATCTGGGACTGAGGCCTAAGAGAGCTTGGTACCGTAATATCTCATTCTTTTTTCCTTTGTTTTGCTGTGTCATGCCAGGTCGCCAGCTGATTCATGTAACAGGACATGACCCCACCTAATCCCCCCAAATCTGACGACTCACCCAAACCATGCATCTGGGGAAACTCACCATGCAACTGGGGAGTGCCATCAAATTAGTATGCTTAGCCTCTGGCAACACCGACTGACCGATGGATTCCCATCCTAACCCAACCTAACCCAATAGATGAGCCTTTTGCACTCAGTAAAATTCTTTCAACAATCATCTTAAAGACGCACATACACAAACACACACAAGGTTTCTCCTCTCACCACCTATCATCGGCAAAATGCTTTCATCAGCCTTTTAAACATTTTGGTCTCTTTATCTCTTTAAGCCAGTTACATGTGCCTGTTGTAAGCTCTCCCTTTGCTGCTCAGCACGGAAATGCCTTTTTGGAATGGATGCGTGCTCCAGATGTTCAGGGCATTTAGCAGATGGACTATTTATTTATTTATTTATTTATTTCCCAAAAAATCGAAAAGCAAAATCTGTGGCAGTGGTGTGTGTGTTTTTGGCTTGTTTTTCATTTAGCTTTCAATTAATATTGGATGCCCAGCTTTGCTGAGATGGAAAGAGTGCTGGAATGGTCCAATCCTTTCCTGTCTCTTCTCCCTTGCGCTTGGCCGTATTTTTAACCAATAGCCTGAATCATGAATCAATAGATCAATACTTGCTGGGAGGGGATGACAAAAGGAGAAATTGGGAAAGGTGCTTTACTGTTTTCTCAGTATCAGCACTCTTACCCCCTAATCGGATTTTCAGAGAGCGGATGAAAATGAGCTGTTTTTATATCGGCTTCTAAGCACTCTCTCTCTTGCTCGCTCACTCTCTCTCGCTCTGTGTGTGTGTGTGTGTGTTCTAGCCAGGAATGGTAGCAGAAGAACTTCATTAGTTCTGGGGAGGAAACTTTTTATTCTCACAGGCAGACAACATGTCAGAGGTGCTAACTGTCTCTCCCACCATTATAATAATGATAAAACCTGGATGTAACTGAAGTTGTATAGAGTCTAGCAGAGTTAGTTATGCAACAGAAAAAGGCAGTGGTGGGCGGGGAGGGTCATTTCAGGGAAGGAATTTTTTTTCACGACCCAAAAAAGAAATGAGCATTGCGTTGCCACCTTCAAGCCCCCCACCCCACCCCCACCGCCACCGCCCTGGGTCTGCTTCTCCAAGTCTTTCATTTCTTCAGACATTTTGCAGGGGAAGCTTTTTCTAGACATGGAGACAGCTTGTGGGAAAAGCCTCGCCTAGGGATTGTGTGTGTGTGTGTGTACCTATTAGGCTGCATTTGAAGGCACACAAGCCGTGCCGGCCAGGAGCAGAGAGTCAGAAATCCTTTCCCAACTTCATGCATTCCTGAGGTGTTGGGCTGCAACTTCCATCATTCCCAACTAGCATGGCCAATGGGCATGTTAAAATCCTTTTAACTAGAGAGGCCATGGATTAAACCTGGACTATATAATACAAATCTTGTATTGCACCACTGAACTGCAGGCTGTATTACCACCAGCTCCCCCCTTTATCATTTCTTTATGCAACATATCCTTTGCACAGAAAATCTGCTTTCTCTCTCTCTCTCTCTCTCTCTCTCTCTCTCTCTCTTTAACTGGCAATGAATTTGGTGTAGGGACACTTCTTAGCCAATTTTCTCCTGGGAACTGCAGTCCCAAGAAGCTTGAGGGGTTCTCCACTGTTCTGTTTTTGTGCTTCTGAATTTTGTACAAGGCAGTGCACACGTTTGCTTATTGACTATAGCTTACACTGGACATGGGCTGGGCCACCAGCATCCGTTCCTTCAACGCATTCATGCCTTGCCACGCGCTCCCAAATCACCGATGCTTTGTTAAAGCATGGCAAAACACAGCTATGATTGTTATACACAAGACTGCATCAAGCATCTTTCCATGTGGCATTTTACTGACGCACGCACGCACTTGTGCACATGGATAGAACACTGGGGGTAGGGGGAAGCAAAACCTGACTGTGAGTACATGTGTATCAAGGTGACTTTGTGTGCTCTTTCAGGCTTATGGAAGGTCCTTCCCCCTCATTTTTGGAGACTCCGCCCCCATTCAGCATGGTCTCCTGACTCTCTGCATAGCACTTTCAGGGGCTGGAGGGGCTGCCATGGGAAAGAGGGGCTGGGGAAGTCCACTTCCATCAGTGCAGTTGATCCAGGGTAAATCCGGATCCAACCCTAGGAGGATCCAGTGGCCAGTCTGAGTGGACAGAGTTAGTCTGGAGCCTGAAGATCCTTCATGAGGAACATAGGAAGCTGCCTTATTCCACGTCAGACCATTGGTTCATCTTGTTGAGTACTGTCAACACCCGGGGTAGGCAACATGGTGTCTATAGGCACCAATGTGCCCCCAGACACCTTTCTTGGAACCCAGCAAGGTGCCCTACCCCTCCCATTTTTTCTTTTCTTTTTTTAAATTGACACTTTTTCTTACTGGCAGCTGTGAAATAAATTTCTGTTGGTGACCAAAACTGTGGCTTCAAAGAAGTTGTTTAGTGTGTTTGAGCTCAGCCCTCACCTCTGCCTTGGACTCAGTCTTTTGGGCATCCTTTGCCATGCCTGCCATGGCAGCCATTTTGTGGTGCTGTCCACCACAGTTTCTCAAATGTCCAGATGTGCCCATGGGCCCAAAAGTTTGCCTCCCTCTGCTGTAAAGTGACATGCACACTGATGTTGCTATATGAAAAACACACAATTCTTACTATTACTTATTCATTCATTTTATTACATTTTTATACTGCCCAGTGGCTAAAACTCTCCAGGCAGTTCACAACAATTAAAACCATAAAACAGAAGACAATAAAATACAGATGATAAAATACATTATAAAAGTTTAAAAGTTTAAAACTACAGTATAAAAATAAAAATGACCAAACAGAAGCTAGCAGGAGTGCAAGATTTAAAATACAATACCAGATACAAAACAAACTGAAAAACTAAAATGCCTGAGAGAATAATAAAAAGAGATTCACCTGTGTTGAAATGAGCACAATGTGGGTGCCAGGCAAACCTCTCTGGGAAGCAGGGATGGATGGAGGCCCCCCTGTCCAGGTCCTCCAGGCACCCACCGAACCACTGCCCCCACAACTGGACCCTCTTATGCCCCCCCACCCGTGCTTGCCGAACCACCCTCACTGACCCTGAGCTATCTGCGAGCACCCATCCTTCCCACGGTTGTCATTTTGCAAAAAAAATGGCAACTCAGGAACTTCTGTAAATTTAACATTGTGGACATCGTGGCTGTAAAGACCCAATTTATGCAGTATTACAGGCGTAAAGGCCGATTTATGCCTGTAATATTGCGTAGATGGGGCCTTTACAGCCACTATGTGCACAACGTTAAATTTTCAGAAGTTCCCGAGTCACCATTTTTTGGGCGAAGTGGCAACCATGGGAACAATGGGCTCCCATGGACGGCTCAGGGTAGGTGAGGGTGGCTCAGGGCGGCTCTCATGGACAGCTCAGGGTAGGTGAGGGCAGCTCAGCAAGTGTGAGTGGGGGCTGCAAGTGGGGGCAGTGACTCGGCAGGCACAGCCCGGAGGCACGAGCGGCAGGGGGGAGCCCGTTGGACTCCCAGACTGAGCTGGGCACCGACACCATCCCTACTGGGAAGCTCATTCCACAACCAGGGTGCAACATTGGAACCCTCATCCCAGAACTGGGGGTTGAAGCTGGGACACTGCAAGCAAAACATGAGCTCTGCCACTGACTGAGTTGATAGGAGTGTGAGAAGCTGCCTTATACCAACTCAGACTGCTATTCCATTGTTCCATTTAGCTCAGAATTCTTTCCACTGCCTGGTAGCTGCTTCTGAGGATTTCAGACAGGAGCCTTTCTTATCCCTACTGGGAGATGCCAGGGGTTGAACCTGACATCTTTTGCATGCAAAGCATGTGTTCTACTGCGGAGCCAGAGTTCCGCACCTCCAGTTCAGTGGTTTGCCACACGGGGCAGCTGCACATAGATTCCTTGCCAGAGGAAAAAAATGAGGGATACAAATGTAATAATAACAATAATAATGACAGTGATTAAAACACTACACAGAAACATACCTTGATGCAGTCACACATATCATCACATTAAAATAGGGATGTATGAGAATTTTTGTTTTGTTCGCAAAACGTGCACGCATGCCCCATTTGAAGGTCCGAATGCAAGCACGAGCATGTGTCAGCTGAAAATATTTGCAAATTGTTGAGCATGTGCTCACATTCATCTCGGTCGCAATTCCCAGTTTGATTTGCACAAATGTCCTAATTTACACAAACTTCCTCGGTAGACTGAATCTTTAGTCTCTGGAAGAAATTTGCACCAATTAGGAAATATGTGCAAATTTGGGGAGATAGGCACAAATTTCCTATTCAGTCATCGCTCCATTTATGCACATTTCCCATTTGCAAATGCAAACAGGGATCGGGCACAAGACAAGCAGTGAGACAATGCTTGGAGGATGCTCGTGATCTCGAACATCGCTCCATCGCTCACAATACCGTTCCCCCCAGTGTTTCGCCAATACACATCTATGTGTTGGTGACATACAGGGCAGGAGACTAGCAGTAGGAATTCAAAATTGTGGCATACTGTGCATGCGCCAGTTCTTCCAGAAGTCATTCCAATAATTCTACTACTTAAATCAAAATTAATGAGGAGTGGAATGCAGGGTACAGCAAACAAAAAAGGAACAGAGTGAGAGAAAGGGTCTCATCTCTAGTTTGACAAACCTGTTATTTCTTTGTCTTCACAACAGCTGCATGGGGAGGATCGCCATGTTCAGGATCAACAACAGTGGCAAACATGGCAGGCAACGTGAGGGAACAAAGGGACAGACTAGCAGCCAACCAACTGGCCTGGATTTTCAGGGCTGTGAAGAAAGCTCTGGAGACAGGAGATGCAGTGAGGTAAGCAGTGGTGGCCTGATAGTCATACTGACATTAAGCGTGTGCGGGGGGTGGGGAGATAATTTCCTTTCTCCATTCATTTTAGTTATAAAAATCATTGTCCATTTGTTTGAACTGCATTCTTTTCTTCCATTGGTTTTCATTTTTCCACAGAATTCAGTGGGACAACTGGCCACTCATCTGCTGCCTGTAATGTGTTTTCTGTCCAAGTGGCATGACATTTTCAGGCACTCTACTAAGCCCTGGGGGCACCAGACCTGTCAAACCTCAAACAAATTGGAGCAAAATGCCCCCTTTCAATAACTTCCATTTTATTTTGGTCAGTTTCACTGTACTCTCTCTCTTTCCCCTCCCTATAAACTCTCTGTGACCTGTACAGGCTGTTCCACACTATTTCAATATTTTCATCCTAATAAAAGTGAATGAAAAACAAATCAAAACAGTAATCAATGAATTATGTTTCATTCAACACTCATTTGTTTCAATTCCCATTTGTTTTCATAACTGAAATGAACAAATGCACTCCCCTACATGACACAGGCACAGTCCCAGATCATCACATTGTTCAGAAGTCTCATGAGACTTCACTTTGGACAGAGACAAGGAGCATTATGGGATAGGAAGCTGCATAGAAGGTGGGGTTGGTGAATATTTTTCAGCCTGAGAGCTGAATTCCATTTTGGAGAGGCTGCATTCCAGTGGTGGGTGGGGCAGGGCCCACAAACCATCAAACAATGCCAGCCTCTTTTAGCTTAAAGCACAGACAGCCACTAAGCCTTAGCAGAGGCATTGCAACATTTTATAATGGGGAAAAAACTGCACAAAAGCCAGGAAGCCACCAAAAATAGGAGGTAGGGGGAGAGTGGGTAAGACCAGGGGAATGGTCTGGAGAATCCTGGGGGGCTGAATTGGGACAGGAAATTGGTCCACAGGCCTGAGGTGCTTCACCCTTGCAGTATAGCATCCCAGGCTGCTTGAAAACTGATAGCCATATGCTCCTGTCAGGTAGAGAAGGGGATCTGTCAGAGGAAGGAGCACCTGCAGGTAGGGATGGACAGAACACTTACCTTCCGTTCCATTGTTTCCGCTGGGGGGGGAGGTGCTCTGTCCCTCCCCCCAGAATCCTGCCCAGCCGGCTCCGCTCCACGGCCAAGCTGCGGAGCCGCCGGCCAGCTCCGGCCACCCGCAGCCAGACATCCAAAGCCAGACAGCCAGACATCCGCTGGGCAGCCCTGCAGGGACACAAATGGCGGCTGTCGTAGCCGCCGCCATTTGCGTCCCTGTATTTAGCTGTGATAGGCTATGTAAATATTTACGTAGCCTATCACGGCAGGGGGGAAAAAACCCCAGCGTACGCAAATGGCGGTAGCCACTGCCATTTGCATACACTGGGTTATTTTCCCCCTGCCATGATAGGCTATGTAAATACTTACGTAGCCTATCATGGCCTCTGCAGGGACGCTAATGGCGTCCCTGTGTTAGCCGTGATAGGCTACATAAGTATTTACGTAGCCTATCATGGCTATGAAGAGGAAGTGAATGGCGGCCGCAGGACAGCCGCCATTCGCAAAGCAGTGCAGACGGGAGCAGGTAAGTGCTCCGTTTTGCGCGCCTTTTGTGGGTTGGGGGCGGCGGGGACTTCATCCCACACGCCTTTTGTGGGTTGGGGGGGTGGGGGCTTCATCCCGTGATGGATTTCAGGGGGCCAAATGCACTGGCATTCGGCATCACCGAGATCCGTTGCGGAATTCTCTGACATCCCTATGCAGGTAGGGATGTCGGAGAAGTCCACAACAGGATCAAATGAATTCGGATTCCTCTTAATCTGTCCTGCAGATTCCAAAGTGGACCAGCTTTTCTGAGTTGCATGGATTCCACAGAATTGCGGACCTTTTTTTTTTTTTTACTTTCCAGAATTTTACACAAATTTAGCCATAGAAAAATATGTAAAATTTGAAAAACACTGGTCGAAAATGTGCCTTTCCCTCATAGGATAAAGCCTAAGTGCATGGGTGGGATTTTTGCATGGGGGGGCATTTGTGCAATTTGGGGGGATTTGCACATTTTTGCGAGTGCAAATTTGAGAAAATGCAAATTTGTGCAAATTTAGGAAATTGTGGGGGGAAACAGTTCCATCAATGAGCAGACAACAGAACAAAAGGCACCTGGCAATCCACAAAATTCAGACAGAACAGATTATATATTATCATTACATCCCTACGTGAAGCCCCAGATCTACCAATCAACTGGTGATAAGTAAGTGGAGAAAAAGCCTAGTGGGTTGGAGCTGCAGCAACCTGGTAACCTCAATGGGAAGGCAAGACCAGAAGGTAATTTGTGGGGGCAGGACTGGCAGTGAAGGTGCAAGAAATACACTGGAGCAGGGACACGAATTGGCTGTCACTTGATCAAAGCAGCACTGCACAGTTTATGGGCAATGACAAGGGAGCATTTCGGCGCCAAGCGCACCTGTCGCATGTCCCTATGGCCACCTCTGCTCCCTCTTAATTGGGAGGAGCAGATGACTTACCAGTGATGCGCTGTAAACAATCCAAAGTAAAGACACCGCCAGAAATTCGTTAAACTGCATTAGGTCCTTTGTTTGATTAATTCTCTTGGTTTTAAGCCTGTCACATCACACTGCCCCCTGACAATATTTACGTTCTTTGGAGGGCAGAGCACAATGCCTTTTTTTCAGGTTAAACATATTCATTTCATTTGCTGTTTCCCTAAATCTGATGTGACGAGGAAAGGGAAATTAAGAGCCCTGTGTAGATATTTTCCCACACCACACTATCCATGAGCATATACATTTTCAGCTTATACAACAGCCTTGCTCTGTCACCACAGCCGTCACCATCCTCCCACCCAGCACCTGCAAAAAGTATTATTTTATACTATCAGTGCTTTAAATGCACTAATATGTTTAGCTTATTCTCCTGAGAAGACTTTTAAAAAAAAAACCCTCAGTGCTAGAATTCTTCTATTGGCTGAATATAAGTCAAGAATCAACTCTCTGCAAAGAAGAAGAAGGAGGAGGAGGAGGAGGGATGCCACATTTTGCAAATTTTCCGAAAGTGCTTTGAGACTTTGGTTACTGTAAATGTAAACAGGTTTTTAACAGCCACCCTGGGGAAGCTACTGTTTTCAAAGGCAGCGAAGACATGGATTAAATAAAATAAAATAAATAATATGTAGCCTCTTCAATTCTCATGACTTTACCAAAATTTGCAATGTTCTCCATATCTGGGACAAAAAGAAATTGTGGGAGAAACCAAAACGGATTCGCCCATCCAGGCTCAGGGTTTTGATTGCTTAACCCTTAAAACTCTGGGTTTGAATCCTTGTGTATCAGCCACGTTCGTGCTTAATTAGGGTCATTATCCCATTTTTCTGACATGCTCCTCATCTTTAATAGCCACATCATGGCTCACAGGTTGAACACGTTCTTCTCCATGCTGGGAATAGCTGTACCAGTTGAATTTGGATGGTACAGATGAGAGAGAATTTCATTTCAGATCATTTATCAGAATTTACCAAAATTTACAAACTTCTTCATATTCAAGAGAGAAAGAACTTGAGATTTTCAAACTCTGAATGTGGGAGAAAGTGAGACTCGCCCATCGCTATCCCACAGGAGTACAATTCTGAGGGGTTCATGTGGCATGAAGCCACACCGATTTTTATACTATTCATTGTCCCATAGAATTAAATCTAGGTAATTTTAGACCCTGAACTTAATGTTCTTAGGGGGCCCATTTATGTAGATGGCCAAGTATATTCCTTCAGGTATGACGCATACAACTAGCATTTCTCTTCTCCCATCCCTGCCTTTGTATGCTTCACAACTGGCTTTACATTCCTGATATGTCAACGCAAAAAAAGAAAAGAACAAACAACGGCAAAAAGAAACAGTCTGAGCATGTGCAAGTCTGCATTTTAAACTCCCTTAAATCATAGCACTATCATGACTACAGGAATGAAGTGGAGCTGCCTTTGCTTTAAACACATGGCAATATGCACCAGTCATGGGTAGGAATGTCGGAGTAATCCAGTTGGGGGTTAGAGTATTTGCTAGCTCAGGCCTCTGGACTCCAACTTGCAGATCCCTGGGCTTGCTCGACTCGATGCATGCTGAGTAGGGCAAGCTCACAGTTTCCTGCTTTTTAAAAGATGTGCTTTTTAAAAGATTTAAAATCGTGATTTGCACAAGAATGCAGGTATAAATATTCACAGAAATTACGATTTGCACAAAATGATGGCTAGAAATAGCACAATTTGTACAAAATTGCAGGCGTAAATGGTTATTTATGCCTGCAATTTTACGCAAATTGCGGTTTCTATAAATATTTATACCTACGATTTTGCACAAATTGTGGCTTGCAGATTTTTTAAAAGGCAGGAAAGTTTCCAAGTTTCGGGAACTTGCCCTCTGCTTGGCTTGCAAATGCTCATCAAGTTGGGGGCACTGGGGATCCGTTGAGCCAAAAGTGAACAGGGTTTCCCTGCAATGGCCAGCTCTAGCCATGGGAAATGAGCGATGTTCAAGATCACCAGGATGTTATGCACATCATCTCTCCCCTCACTTCAGGCTTGATTCCTGACTGTTCACATCTGTGATTGCTGCTCGCTCTGTGCGAACAAGAAAACTGTGCAAATCAGGCAATAATTGAAAGTGAAATTTCCCCAAATTTCCCTCCATCAGTGGGCCCTGGCAGGCTTACGTGGTGGCAGGCAGCAGTGCTCTGAGCATCACCAAATGCTACTGGCGAGGGGGGGGACATTGTGAGGAACTGATATGGCAGCTGGATCCAGATGGTCGGTGAAGGTCGAAGCACCAAAAAGGTATAATGTGGGCCCAGACTAGGCATTAATAATGGGCCCTGTGAAAAACTGGAGCCTGGGCAGCTGCCCACGTTTGCCTGGTGTTGGTGCTGGCCCTATACAGAATAACTACATACTGCAGAGCTGGTTATAGATTTGGAGGCTGGGATAATAATAATAAAAATACATAGTTATGATGTAGTGATAGAGAATGTCTTTTCTGCTATTTATTTCTGATAGGACTGAGCCAAAATGCCTGCCTAGAAAATGCCCCCCTACTTTGTTCACAGGCTGTAAAGTTGGGGGCAATTTGAGGGATGCAAATAGGGGACAAAGTATTTGTCCCACTTACCCACAGTGGAAATAGGAACATAAGAAGCTGCCTTATACTGAGTCAGACCCTTGGCCCACAGAGCCCAGTACTGTCGGCACTGACTGGCAGCGGCTCTCCAGGGTTTCAGGCAGGAATCTTTCCTTGCACTACCTGGAGATGCCGGGGATTGAACCTGGAACCTTCCGCATGCAAAGCAGGCATTCTAACACTGAGCTACGGGCAATCCGATGCCCTGCTGAAGCTCAGCACCACTTTTCTTTATTGTTGCCTAACCACAAGAAGCCAGAAGACAGGAAGCACTCCATCAGGTCCCACAACTGAAACCTGCCCTGTTCCCTTCTCCCACTTTGAAAAAGCTCCAGGAACTACTGTCTTAATTTCCCACAATGCCACAGAATGACATGACATCAGGGAATTGTGGGAAACTAACATGGCAGCTCCTGGACCGACCTGTTTGGTGTTGCTGCCAGGTAAGCTGGAGGCGGCCCACTGATGCAGAAAGGGGCCCACCGAAGGGCATTTTGCTCAGGGCCCCCTCAGACCTGGAGCAGGCCCTGACAGCAGCTCAGTCTGTAGGTGACATTTGTCCTTCCACGGGGATAAGCTAATCCAGCTGGTAAAAAAAGAAAGAAAGAGAAGAAATGGGAACACTAAGCCCACATCATGATGTGCTAGTTGTTGCTGTGCCCAAAATTTCTTGCACATTTTTTTCGACCATTCTCATTCCATTTGTTAGAAAAGAAATTGCTTTCGAAAAGAAATTCAAAGGAGGAGAAATTTCAGAGAAATTCTGATGGGCTGGGTTTGTGTTTCTTGTGCTTACCTTACTTAGCAAGTGTCCTGTTATTCATTGTACAAGCCTCTCTCCTGTAGCCTCCTTGGCTTCCCACCCTTCAATTAACACCCCAGGGAAGATATCATGAGGTGATTCCTGTCATAGGGCTTTTTCAGATCAGGAAGTGCAGGCAGCCTGGGAGGCTGCAGAGCAACAGAGAGATGTGCAGCAGAAAGAAATCGCATGTGCAGCACCATCGGCCACCTTGCAGTGATTAGGTAAGCTCAAAAACATCACAAAAATAAATTATAAAACACCCTGAGAACGAGGCAGAACAACGGAAGCCTCTTACATGGGAGAAATTGGGAGATACGTTTTGGCACAGCATTAGCTCCACCTGTTTCCTGGAACACTGCCCCCGTCATACCTGCATTGTGATGAATGAGAAATGGGGGCCGGCCTGCCAACACAATTCATAGAATCATAGAATAGTAGGGCTGGAAGGGGCCTACAAGGCCATCGAGTCCAACCCCCTGCTCAATGCAGTAATCCAAGTCAGAGCATCCCTGACAGGTAGCTGTCTAGCCTTGTCTTGAATGCCTCCAGTGTGGGAGAGCCCACCACCTCCCTAGGGAATTGATTCCATTGTCATATTGCTCTAACAGTCAGGAAGTTTCTCCTGATGTTCAGCCGGAATCTGGCTTCCTGTAACTTGAGCCCATCATTCCGTGTCCTGCACTCGGGGATGATCGAGAAGAGATGCTGGCTTTCCTCTCTGTGACAACCTTTCTTTTTTTCTTTTTGAAAATACTTTTTATTCTATTTTTTATCTCTATAAATGAAATAAACAATACCAACAACCTAATCAATAACTACAATTTCCCAACAATACAGTATTCTTAAGAGGACACAGCAATAACGAAAGGGGGGAGGGGAGAAAACAGAAGGAGAAGGAAGGGAAAAAACATGAAAAAATATAAAAAGTTATTTAAAAGGATGAAATTTAAACTCCATTACACAGAAACTTCAAATCCCATTCTACTTAAAAATTATACCTATAACATTGGCAATATTACAATTCAATACAGCATAGATAATCAACCTTACATTTCAGTATCATATCATCAGTCTTATAGCGAGGGAGCAAGCCTACAATTCATTTCCAATAACCATATATTGCCCTTCAGCTAACATAGTAAAACTTAACAATTTAACCAGCCAAAAATCTTACTAACCAATAATGATAGTAATAATAATAATAAAATAGAAGAAAATTTAAAAGGATAAATAATAATTATAACAAATCACTAATAAATGTTATAATATTATATAACAATAAAGCTTAAAATCAACCTCACAACAATAACTAATATATTTTGTACTAGATATATAAATGAGTGTGCACATTTCTATACACCCTCAGACAGTACATTTAAGTACGGTATATCATATCCATTTTAAAATGAAAGGATTTAAAGAGAGAAAGAGAAAAAAAAATGAGAGATGGAAAAAAAATAATCTCTGGCCTAGCCTAAATCTTCCAGACTAAACATAGCCAGTTGGCAAATCATATTTGTAGATCCTGGCCTTCCTCTCTGTGACAACCTTTCGAGGACTTGAAGAGCGCTATCCTATCTCCCCTCAGTCTTCTCTTCTCAAGGCTAAACAGGCCCAATTGATGCTGGTGCAACATGCAGTGGTAGCTGACCGCCCCCCCTGCCCCAAAGAAACCTTTACAAAAAAAAGACAATCGCTGTGCTACAACCCCTGCCAGCGGTGAGCCCCATCTGTGAGAAACTGTTGGAGAATTTCTCCTCCCCCTGGAGAGTGCAATCATCCCCCCCCCCGATTTCTCTGCCCACAAATAGGGTGGAGAATTTCACGAGGCTCTTTGCGTACAGCTTTAGTGCTAGTGCAAATGCTTCCTTTCCAATGTCTTTTCTTCAAAGTTACAGTGGCCAGTTTAAACACACTTTTAACAAAGGGGGGTGGACTCGATGGTCTTAGAGGCCCCTTCCAACCCTACTATTCTATGAAAGCACGAACTTTAACATGTTGTTTGGCCCACAGAGGCAAGGAGGGGAAGTGAAGTGAGTCATCAAGACTCCTGTCCACACTTGCCCTTTCTCTTCACCAGCTTCCAGGGTTGTGGTTTCCCAGGCAGTAGCGAGCTGGCTGGCTGGCTTCACTGAATGAAATATTTAAGATCTAAGCTGCACTAAGGGAAGAGAGATAGAGAGAGACAGAGACAGAGAAAGGCCCATGAGAAGCAAAATGTTACAACAACAAAAACACAACTGGGCCTGTTTGCTTTGGCCTAGGGGGTACAGCTTGGGCTGTGGGTGGGGGCATACTTTTCACAGCCCCACCACATTGCATGCTGCCTTTTCTCGGCTGACAAATTCACTGTCTTCCAGCCCTGAAAATTCAAGGGTGTTTTTGAAAACCTCAGTTCTCCATATAGAGAGAGTTTGGCAATTGGGAGACAAGGGTTTAATCCAGCCTGTGGGAATTTCCCCCCATTGTGTCCCAGCGTAGCTCCCAACCCGAGACTCCACCGTCACTGCCCCTTGTCATATAGCTCATCCTTTTTTTTTTTTTTTCTGGGCCAAGGGTTCTCCCCCTCACTGAACTTTGAACAATAGCAACAGCTCTATCCGGATTTTACACTTATCTCAGTGTCCTCTCTAATTTCCTTGTGTTCTTCTGGGTCAGATCTACTTGAGATGCTTGGCAGCTTCCAAAAAACTGCCTCTCCATATCTCTTCCACCTCCTCCTCCAGCCAAAATATTTGGCTGGGGTTTGGGGGAGAGGGGCTGTTTGGGAGCAAAAGTGGGGGCCAAATTCCCTCCCTCTTTCACATTTTCAGGAATGGATAGAAATTTGGAGGTTGGGTGGTAGTGACGGGTCATGAAACAGAATTGTCCCAGGTTATCCTGCAGGGGAAGATGATGGCTTCCAGCTAGGGACACAAGAGCACTTGATGGGGTTAGGATTCCTAGGCAAGCACACGAGAGGACTTGATGGTGTTAGGATTCCTAGGCAAGCACACTGCATCTCCCAGTTTAATGTGTGGATTGGAATGCAGTCCACTTGAGGACTCCACACCACAATATGTCCTACAAGGTGGTCCGAGGACCACTTCTTATATAGGGATAGGGAAGAACTTGGTTTGGTTTGCATTTTTATGCAAACCTCCCTAATTTGTTCTTTCTGAACTGATCTGCAGACCAAAATGCAGTTATGCTTCCATATTTGCACTTTTCTGAATGTGCAATGCAGGTCTACAATCAAAATAATTCATACAAGAATGCATATACTGACCGTGTGTATGTTCATTGCAAATGACAAATGCACATTATATTAGGGGAAATTGCCTGCAAAAATGTGTCTATTAGGAAAAGGTGCATACAAAATTGTGTATGTTAGGAGAAGGCGGCACACACAAATGCGCACGGATTTCCACGCTGGACTTTTTAAAAAAGCAACAAAAGCAAAGCGATATGAAAATGGGGTGAAGCAAACTTAAGATGGGAAAAACGAGAAACTGAGTGAAATTGAAATGGACAGGTTTGTCCTGACCTACTTTTCAATCTTGTTTCCTTTGTTTCATAGTTAATAGATGCTTGGTGCATCTACCCAGTGGTGCAGTGGTAAATTTTGAAGTGCAGGCGCTCATCCTGACAGTCCCCATAGCCACCCTCCCAAGGAGAGTCCCAAAATTCAGACACATTAACAGACCAGTTCTAGCAGTTTTCATCTCCAGCAGGAGCAGATCTTTTTAAAGCTAATGGGCCCTAATTGCCCAGTCAATGTCTTAATTGCATAGTCCAGACCAAGCCACCCACCAAGTGCTTTGCATTACAACAGGGAACGATACATTGCTGCAGGAAAGAAACGATTCCCCCGCCCCCACCCCCGACACTGTGAGGATTGCAGGAGGGGTGGGGGCGGCAGATGATGTCCGTGCTAATCAAAAAGCGCCGGGGCTGTGTCCCTGTGAGCCCTGGTTCCACTGCTGCACAGAGCCCTGCATTGTCCTGGCAGCAGCTTTCCTGGGTTTTAGGCAGGGGTTTTTCCAACTCTTCCTAGAGATGTCGGGGTTCGAACCTCGGAGCTTTTGCATGCAAAGTAGGGGCTCCGCTACTCTTGTGTCTTCAGTTGTGCTTTAATGCATTTACTTTATTACTGATTTAATCAAGTTTTATGTATGGTTGTAAGCTGCCTTGGGTCCCGTTTGTCTTGGTAGAAAGGCAGGGTACAAATAAAATAAATAAAATAATTCATTTGAAAACGGCAACAGCAACAAGAACAACAGCAAGCTGATAGCCGTCATTCTAAAGATGTTGGAAGTGGCTTCCGTTTGAGCAGATACTTTCCCTGCCTGAAAAGAAATGCCTCGAAATGCAGGGCAGGTATGCTCAAGTGTCATCCATCACATTTCACAATCATGTCTGTCTGCCTTCCCCCTCTGCCTCTCTTTCCATTCACGCTGAGAGAGAAGGGGTTCAAAAAGTGCCCTTCAATATACATTATTTCAGCTTGTGTGGGAATGAATAAGTGGGCAAAAGTCCACATTGTTAGCCCTTGTTAAAAATCAGTGGCCCACCAAAAGGTCCACCAATTCCCATGTATTGCCAATCATTCATCCTGCTATCCATTCCATCAACACCATTCCTATGAGATAATTATTGATTATTATACATTCTCTAGCATATCTATGTATGCACTGGTGATACAAAAGCCCTATGCAGCTGTTAAAGGGTTACGTGTGCCACGTGGTAAGGGGTATGCATGCCAGCCCTCCCTCAGCATTCTTACATACCCGTCTCCTTAGAAGATACTCACACGCTGAGAATGGAGGGGTTGTATCCAAGGGTTGTATCCAAGGCTGTCATTTCGCTGATGGAAGCAGTTCTGTCAGTGGAACTGTGTGTGTGTGTGGAGGGGGGGGGGGGAGCCCTGCATCCCACCCCTGGTTAGGGATGTACGAATCCCCCACTGTCTGGTTGGGGGGCAATTTGGGCCACTTGGGGCCCTGCAGAGTCCTCCGAGCCCTACTGCATCCACTGGAGTTGGCAAAGTGGCAATCCAGCTTCCTATAAAACGTGATATGCTAACGGCAGCTGCCATTAGCCTATCACGGGAAAATTACAGCTATAAATGGTGTATTTTACGCCATTTGCAGCCGTAAAGCACTGACTTTTACCTAAATTACAGCTTTTTATGGCTGTATTTAGGGAGAAGTGAGTGCTTTACAGCTGCAAATGGCATATAATATGCCATTTACAGCTGTAACTTTCCCGCGATAAGCTAATGGCAGCTGCCGTTAGCGTATCACGTTTTATAGGAAGCCGGAGATCCACCTCGCGCGAACTTCTCCAGACCCAGAGGTGAGTCCGGCTGGTCCGCCATGGACTTCGGAGGTCGGTTTCTTTGGAATATGGCCTCATTTCAGTCTGCAGCGGACTTCTCCAGCATCCCTCCCCCCTCCCCACTCCCCTGTGCACTTCCAAAATCTGTTCTGAAGGGCTGAGAAATCCTCCAGAGCAGATTTTCAGGCAACGTGGAGGGCTTCAGGGGGAGGAGGGAGGGAAAAAGTCCCATTGTGGAATCTGCTCCTTGTGTATCGTGGGTTGTCAGGTGTCGTTTGTTCCATCATCTGTTCACAGAAGGAATTGAAATATTTTTCCGGCTGCCGCAAAGTATGCAAAACATTCTGTGCTAAATTCTGCAACAATTTACGTAATTTCCATTCGTACGTAATATTTAGCATGTTTTTCTTAGCTCCCTTTCCCCTAAACTACACACTTCTCAGTATGTCAGGCTGCTGCACATCTTTGCACTGCGCATGCATGCACGGAATTCGATCGTTGTGACTGGATGCAGCTCTTCTTTGCTTGGGTTTGTTGCTGTATTGCATATATTATTTTCCAGTCATGTTTGTACTTTCCAATGAAGACATTCATATAAATTTCACAAAAGTAAAAAAAAAAAAAAATTCCGCAGATTCCATGAGGCTCGAAGAGGGTAGTCCACGATGGAAAGCACGGTCAAATTTATAGGATTCCAAACTCATTTTAATCCATCTCAATTTCCTCTGGCATCCCTGCCTAAGATAACATTAGGCAAAATCCAACATAAGTCCTACTTAGAGTAAACCCATTGAAATGACTAACTTAAATTCCATTTGTTTCAATAGGTCTATTCTGAGTAGGACGAATGTTGGATTTTGCAGATTGGATTTAGCCCAAGGTCTGCAAGAGGGTTGTAAGTGCGTCCCTATGATAATGCGGAGACTTGTAGGTAGGGGTGTACGGATGACTTACCCCATTCCACTAGGGCCGTCCACTGGGGGGGGAGGCAATCCGTCCCTCCCCCCCGGAATTCTCTCCGGCCAGCTCTGCTCCACGGGGAGCCCAAGCAGCCACCAGCCGGAGCCGCCTGCAGCCGGACTTCTGTCCGCTGCTGGGCTGCGCCTGCAAATGGCAGCCGCTATAGCAGCCACCATTTGCGTCCCTGCGGTAGCTGTGATAGGCTACGTATATATTTACGTAGCCTATCATGGCAAAAGGCAGGAACGCAAATGGCGGCCGCTACGCCATTTGCATCCCTGACTTTTGCCATGATAGGCTACGTAAATACATACATAGCCTATCATGGCTACCGCAGGGATGCAAATGGTGTCCCTGCATTAGCTGTGATAGGCTACGTAAATACTTATATAGCCTATCACGGCTAAAGTGGAATGGAAATGGCAGCCACAGACCGGGGCAGCAATTTGCGGGGCAGCGGACAGCCAACAAAGGTAGGCTCCGTCCCAGGGGGATTCTGCAGGGTGGAGGGGGGGATTGCTCCATTCTGCCACGGACTCCGGGGGGCCGGATTCTAGAATCCGGCCTCACTGGAGTCCGAGGCAGAATTCTCTAACATCCCTTCTTGTAGGTGCATTCGGAAAAGCACTTGCAAACCCACTGCAGACCATAGTGCTAAATATCTGAAGGTCTTTAGAGATGCCTGCACACCTGGGGACATTAGAGGCAGGTTTTGCAGGGACACCCTCACCCCCTGCCCCCATTTAACCTTCATGTATGCCAGGCTTACTATTGTAAGAGGCAGGAGCAGGAAAGCAGTAGGGAACATAATTTATTCACTGCATTTATTACTTTGCTTTCTCTCAAAATTAACATATTTAATCACTGCATTAAATTAACACATGTAATTAATGTGCTAAAGTAAGGAATTAAATTAATTGAATTAATATCCCATCTTTTTTCCGAGAATCTCAAGGCAGTCTACATGATTACTCCCCCCCCCCCCAGGGCTGGGGTCAAGGGTAGGCATGGTTGGGCACCTGCCCACACCCCAACAGGGGCCCACTGACAAGAGCCTCATTCACCATTGCCACCTGTTTGTCCACCTGCCTCTTGCTCTGGCCCAGACCACGGTGGTGGTGGGACGGAGGAGCAGGAGATGCCCCGGCCGACTCGCTCTCTGCCTGCCAATCAAGCACGCGATAGTAATGATGAGGAAGAGGAGGAGGAGGAGCTGACGACAATGGTGGTGAGAAGGTGGACTCACTGAGGGAGGGGGCCCATGGGGGGTGCCTTGCCCAAGGGCCCTGAAAAACCACCGCCTTCCCCTATGTTATTCTCACAACAACCCTACGAGGTCAGTGGCTGACAAAGAGCAACTGGCCTATAGTCACCCAAGGAGCTTCATGGCTGAGCAGGGATCATCTGAACCTCCAATCCAGACGCTAACCAGACCCAGACCTAGGGAGGATGCTTATCAATCGCCAAAACACAGGACCAAAGAGGACAAGATTTGCATAGCATTTAAATATGCTAATTTATATGTCTAGAGGCAGATTCAGAATTTATTGCTATAATTTCAATAGAAGGACCGTGCATCTCACCCTAGTGTGGGAGACTGTGACCAGGTGACCTGTGTGCCTCCCCATGCAGCCTGCCAGCCAGGTGCTCGCTGGTGGTAGGCAACAGTTCTTACGGTTCTTCATCCTTCAACAGAATTGGGCAGGACGGCCCTTCAAACAGAGGACTGTCCTCTATAAGAGAAGACAGCTGGCTACCCTACAGTGGCTCCTACAAGGCTGCTGCATCCTGGGCCTTCAGGTCACTCCCTGCGAAGGACAGAAAGAGTAGCCGGGCATGGCCGGGGGACAGAGAGAGGGAGGGAAGAGCAAGAAATTATCCTGAGCAGGACAATTGTCCCAGAGGCAGTAAGGCAGGAAGAGAAGGACGGAAGGACCGGAGAAGCCCTGAGGTCAAGAGGTCAGGAGAGAGGGAGGGATAGACAATTCCAGGTCTGACGCTTGGCCTCCCAGGAGCCCTTGCTCCAGGGCGCCACCACAAGAGATGCGCCTTCTTGTCCATAAATCTGCATGTCTCGGGTCTGCTTAGGATCTATTTTAGGGACTGGAAAGAGAACAAGCATGTTGCAGTTGCCTAGCAACGTGTGTGTGCCTCTATCTTTTCTTCATCTTTTCCCAACCGCCCCCCACTGGAAAGGACTGCAGGTGTGTCTTGGGCTTGTTGACAGAGGCAGCAGGCACCCATCCGGCAAGCCTCTTAGCTGGGTAGAGAGGAGAGATGCCTTCAAGGCAGGGTAAGGCCTGGGGCAGGCTGGATTAATGCTTTGGGGCACTGCAAGGAGGGGAGGCTGGTGGTTCCGATGTCAGTGGGATGCGGAATCCGCGACGGGTTTCAGTCAGCAGACAATACACTTGCTGTGCCTGCTTTACAGTGGAGGCATCACGCCTTGGATGGCTCCTTCACACTGGTTCTGACTGAAGACCGGAACGGATCCCCCGCCCCACTGACATCGGAGCCACAGCCTCCACTGAGAGGGGATGCTCTCTTCCCCGTTCTTCCCACCCTCTTCCCAGATCTCACATCTCCTGTTCTTCCCCATCCCACATCCGTAGCTGCCAGCGCAGCGACCCTAACCTGGCCAACTACCTGTTCAGATGGCTGGCAAGCAAGCCCCCATCCATCTGCCCTCCTTAATCCCATTTGAGAGGAAAGGACGATGCCCAGTTCTTCCTGTCTGCTGGCTTCTGGGATTATGCGAAACACACACGTTCAAAGTATGATTTGCAGACAGTCTGCTTGTGATTCAAATACTCGCTGGCATTGGCTCTATGCTAGCCCTTTTGTATGTCTGCCTTTACTGATCCTCTGCCAGAGCTAAAAATAGACACATGCGCAGAGAGAGAGAGAGAGAGAGAGATTTCACAAGACATGAGCAGGCGGATTCAGGGAGAAAGTGCCTCCAAGCTGGCAGAAGCTTCGATAGAGGCAGTTACAGTTCCTGTTTTCGCACTGAGCTCCCAGCACCAGCTCTGCAAACTGGGCTAAGTCTTTTTGGCTGCACCTCCAGCTCCTGTTCGATCTCATGCTTTGGGCCCTAAGCAGACTGTACGTGGCAGTGGGAGCAGAAGGAGGTGCGCCAGGCAACCAGGCAAGGATGGGTGCACACAGCCCAGCAAGCCTCTTTGTCAGATGGGCACACAGGCACCTTTTACGCGGGCACCTTTTCCTGTGGCACACAGAAGCTTCCTTCCGCAGGCTCCCCAATGCCTTACCATGAAGGTTTGCTTTTAATTGTGGAAACAGGGGATAAACCTTGAATCAGGGGGGAGACCCTGCTGTTCATAATCCGACCAGGAGGAAGGCACAGTCTGGCAGTTCTCTGGTTTGTGTCTTGGGCTGAGCCACTCAAGAGTTGGTAGGGGGAGAAGAGGCCATAGTTCCTTCCCGGGTCTCAGCATGACCCTTCACTGGCTCCTCCCCGCCCCCCTCCCAGACAGCTCAATGGTTCTCCCAGACACTCTCCCTCCCTGCTCTCTCTCTCTCTCTCTCTCTCACACACACACACACACACACACACACACCCCTCTGGGCCTTCCTGCCCTGTGTGTCTCTTGTGCCCCTCTTGATTGAGCCATCAGCCTCCTCGATCAGCCTGAAACACTGTGCCAACAGAATATTGTTAAGATGAGCATACGTTCTTTGAGGGTGGAAGGGCTGCTCTTTCTAGATCATCACCAGATTTCACTTACTTAAAAAAAAAAAAAATCCCTCCTGGAGAAGAATTTCTCAGTTAAATGTTCACGGGTGAGGTGTAGTGTGGCCACTTCTGAATCGCCAAAAAAGAGGGAGAAAATCACCAAAAAAGGAGGAAATGCATCACCCCAAAACCAAAATCACCACACATACGAAAGAGGAAATGCATCGCGCACGCACACACACACAAAATAACCCTGAGGTGCACGCCTTTAGGGTCCCCTTAGTATGCATGCTAAATCTCAGGTGTCTAGGTTTCACAGTCTTGGCGCTATGACACTGAAGGATGGATGGTCAGACAGACACATTCTCTTTTATTAATATAGATTTCTCTCTCTCTCTCTCTCTCTCTCTCCTCTAACTCCTCTAACTGTCTTCACTACCTAACTCTAACCCTAACTCTGGCCTCTATTTATTCTCACTCTGTCTCCATCCTAACTCTCCCTGAACTCTAACCAACTGTCTCTGTCAACACCCTCTTCAAACTGACTTTCTCAACTAATCCTAAGCTTCACCCATCATGCCATCAGCTCTCCCCTGCTGCCAATCATTCTTCTACTCTTTCTTCTGTTATGGATGCCCTTTGCTAAATCAATCTCAGAGTGTAGCAAGATCTTAATCTCACGTCAAATTACAGTGCTGCATACTTCCCCCGTTAGCTTCAATGGATTTTTAGAACTTTCCCTGGCTCTGCATTTTTTTGCCCACAAGATACAGGCAAAGTGTGGCTTGCAGGGGAATTCATTGCTTTATATGGAAGGCATCTCCAAACAGTGGAACGGACCAAAGAAGGAAAAACCTCACAACAAGGAGGAGGGGGGAAAGAGATGGCAATAATATATAATGCCTTTTACATAATTATTACATAGCTTAATTCATTACCCCCCCCCATGTGATATTTACAGCTGCACCACTATTATTATTTAGATGGGGCTTCTAATTATGAGCCTGTAACAGAAATAAATTGGGGAAAATATATTTTTTTAAAATGAAAAGGTCCATCCTGTCTCCATCTTTCTAAAGAATTTCCACTGCTTGGTTTCCCTAGCAACAGAGGAGCGCACACGTGTTGGCTAAACTCTGGACTGCTTACCATCAGACAAAGCTGTGCATCCAATATTCGAGTGTGTGTGTGTATGTGCTTAGTTCTCCATTTTATTTTTACCACCACCAGTTGGAGACTTCAGCATCACTACAGTGCAACTTACTAAAGGTGACCTTCATTCTGTGTACAGCACTTTGCCTTTGGTGGTTTGGTGGGCCAGCTCCCAGAGATGTGTATATAACGTCATCTCCCATCACTTGATGACAGGTAGCAGAATGAGTGAACTGTTTGCATTAAAAAGTACTGGCTCTGATCCACTTCCCATTGCATGTAAACACACTGTTAATGGAAGGCTACTTGCATAGGAATAGGGATGGGGATGTGTGGATACATTTTCTCCCTGCTTGGAAGAGCATCCAGTTCATTCCCACAATCCCAACCCAGCAAGGGCAAACCACCAAGAGGGCTTTGGCGATTGGGCAGCATAGAAATGTAGTAAATAAATAAAATCCCCCATACCTTTCTCTTCTCTCAGGCATTTGACAGCAGATGATGAGTTTTTAATCAGGTCTTGGATTTTCCTTGGTTGATTTTTTAAATTGTTTTAGATGTATGTTGTCTATATGTGCGTCATCTGTTTATATGTTTTTATGTAAATGGTTTTACACTTTGTATAATTTTTAATGGTTTTAAATTTTTATAAACCTCCCAGAGAGCTTGGGCTATGGGGCGGTATAGAAATAATAATAATAATAATAATAATAATAATAATAATAATAATAATAGGAAGAAGAAGAAGAAGAAGAAGAAGAAGAAGAAGAAGCCACCTGCTGAGAAATGCTTTTACTGGATTGTGGTGATGGGATTTGAGGTGATATCCAGTTACATGCAAGTCGAATCTGTGGTAATGGGTCTGTAGGTTACGTTGGTAGTCAGATGTGCAAGTTGCTATATTTATTTACGAAATGTCTGCAATTCACCCAACGAGACTTACGAAAAACACAATAAAGCACAGAATCATAGAGCTGGAAGGGGCCATTTAGTCCATTGAGTCCAACCCTCTGCCCAGTGCAGGAATCCAGTTTAAAGCATCGCTGACAGATGGCTGTTCAGTCACTGCTTGAATACCTCCAGTGACAGACAGCCCTCCACCTCCCTTGGCAGTTGACTCCATTATCTGACTGCTCTGACCATTAGGAGGTTTTTCCTGATTTTCAACCAAAAGTCTGCCCTTCCTGTAACTTAAGCCATTATGTCATGTCCTACAGTCTTGAATGACAGGGAAAAGGCTGCAGCCCTCTTCTGAGTGACAACCCTTTAATTACTTGAAAAGTGCCATCATATCCCCACTCAGTCTTCTCTTCTCATGGCTGAAGACACCCAGTTCCTTCCTTCCACCTTTCTTTGTTGGACTTGGGTTCTAGTCCCCTGATCACTTTTGTTGCTTTTCTCTGATGTTGTTCCAACTTATCTGAATCCTTCTGAACTGAAAGCATCAATGAAATCCATTGCAATAAAAAATCAAAGTTCCTAAAACATCTAAAAATCCTGTGTTTCTTCCACAGTGGAACTTGAGGACCCAACAGAACCCACAATAGACCAAATGGAACCCGCTAGGACTCTCCTGATTGGCCTGGGAACTTCCTGTGGCTTGTCACTATGAGTGAGTGGAGGGGAAAAGGAATTCACTCTTTTTTGTTTTTGAACAATCCTTAAGTTGTATTTATTTTATCTACTGCCACAGGAAAGGCTAAGGAAACATCTTGCACTTCTTGGTTGGAGAAGGGACAGATTAAGAAGAAGAGAAACTGCAGAAAAGAAGGAAGAAAAGAGGAACAAGCCAGCAAGGAACAGGCCAGCCCAGAAGGACAATAGATGCAGTGCAAACCTGAGTACAATTGGTTCCAGAATGGGTATATTCCACCCATCTGGGCAACTGAATCTCCCTCCCAATTCCTTTCCTTGAATTTCATGTCTTTAGATTGTGAGCCCAAGGACAGGAATTGTCTAATCATTCATTTTTGTAAGCTGCTCTGGGACTGAAGGGTGGGATAAACATGTTTAAAATTAATTAATTAATTAATAACTTCCTTCGTTTGTTTCATTTATATACCCCCCTTCTTCAAAAAGAGCTGGAGTGGCTAAAAATATGGTACACCACATAAATAACTTTAATATCATGACTCCAAAATCACAAATATATAATACAATAAAACCATCAACACAATCCATCCAAAAAACAAATAGAGCACTTGCCTATACCCACAAAGCCTGCACAAATAAATATGTCTTTGGCACCTATGTAAATAACAACAGTGTGGGGTATAGCTGAATCAATATTGGAAGGGAGTTCCACAGTCAGGATGCTGCCACTGAGAAGGCCCTGCCATGTGTGGTAGCCCCGCAGGCCACATTCTTCAAGGGCAACACAAGCAAAGCCTCCCCAGCTATTCTTAAATCCTGGGTTGATCTTAAATTCCAGGTTGGATTGGTGGAGATTTCCTACAACTGCCAGGAGAGACAGTCAGTGTGGTGTAGTGCTTTGCACCTTGAATAGCTCCTTTAGAGTTCTGACTGGTTCTGACTGATACCCAGAGCAGATTCACTGACATCAAAGCCACCAGCCTCTGCTGGGTTTAGGAGATTGGACTTAGACAAGACAGTCCTGGGTTCATACCCTCTTTCAGCCATGAAGCTTACCATGTGACCTTGTATCTCAGCCTTACTTCCTTCACCAGGTTGATGTGCGGGGGAAAGGGGAGGATATAGGCTCCTTGGAGAAAGGAAGGGATTAAATTTCGGGGCACAAAATATGTGAGCATGCTGCACAAGCATGTGTCCACTGAAAATGTTTGCAAATTGCCAGACATGTGGGTATGTTCGATTTGCACAACTTTCCCCAGTTAGATTTTGCGCAAATATCCTAATTTGTGCAAAATTTCCCCTGCAGACTGAAAGCCCCACTTTAGTCTATGGAGGAAAGTTACACACATTAGGAAAGTTGTACAACTTTGGGGAAATTTGCACAAATTTCACATGCAATCCCTGCTCGGCTTGAGCAATTTTCACATTCGGGCAGAGCAAGCAGCAACTACAAACACACACGTGGCTCAGAACCACAATAGATGATGGAGTACCTCTCTTGGCATGAACCAACCCATGCTCTACATTCAGCATCCAAGGCCCTCCTCTGGGTGCCTCCTACAAGGGAGGCTCAGAGGGCGGCAACAAGAGAGAGGGGCTTCTTGGTGGCAGCCCCCCAATTATGGAATGATCTCCCCAATGAGGCCCACCTGGCACCAACATTGTTATCCTTTTGGCGCCAGGTTAAAACTGCTCTCTTCTCTCAGGCATTTGGCGGCATAGAATCAGTTTTAGATCTTGGATCGTCTTGGATCATCTTTAGTTGGTGGTTTAAAAATTGTTTTTAGATATGTATATGTTGTCTGTGTGTGGGCTATCTGTTTATATGTTTTTACATAAATACTTGTTGTACTTTGTATAGTTGTATTTTGGTTTTTAATTTTTGTGAACTGCCCAGCAGAGAGCTTCGGCTGTGGGGCAGTATAGAAATATAAGAAACAAAATGAAATTAATGAAATGAACAGGAATTGGGAACAGGACAAGCAGCCAGATGACATTTGTTCGCCCATCCCTAACCTCAGCTGAGTGGGGATTTGAACCTGAATTGCTCCACATCTTAGCCCAGCATTGCAGCCTAGTGATGTTCACTATTTTTCATACAGGAACTGGTTGGACTTGATGTACCATCACCAAGGCCACTTGGAGGCCTTTCCTGGGTGTGGGGGGTGCACCTTCTTCCCCCATCCTGGTCAAGTGGTCTCCTGACTTCCCACCCCTGAAGCTTCTTCCAGTTGCCCAGATCACAGCAAGCAGCCCACCACTAAAGCAAACCACAAGGCAAAGCTAGAGAGCCCCTGCTGAGAGCGAACATCTACTGCAACAAGAGAAAGAGCAAATGAGAGAGAAAGACAGAAAGCCACACGTGAGAGAGCCACCAGTGCAATGAAGAATGCTGCTCTAGCCATTAAAGCACACTGGCTGTTCTTTCATTCTTTTCTTTCTTTGCATTTCCCATCTCTCCATTGCTCTGCAGCCCCCCTGGCTGCCCACACTTCCTAATCTGAAAAGCCCTGTGGGAGGAGTGACTTCATGATGTGTCCCCCTGGGCTTGAATTGAAGTGTGGGGAGCTAGAGAAGAAGCAGATCACTGGTAAGATGATTGTACAATGAAAGATAGAACCTCCACACACACCACTTGGCTACTTTGGAAGTAAGGTAAGGTTAAGAATCTGTACTCCACCGTGAGAATTTCACTGAAATGTTCTTCTCCTCGGAATTTTCTTTTAAACGATTTCTTTTCTATAAAATTCAATGAGAATGGTCAAAAAGTGCAGGATAAACTTTTGACAGAGCATTAACTGAAAATCAGTTTCCCAAAAGCAACAGTATCCCCGAGGGAGTTCTCTGTCACCCAGCTCCTTCTTGGCAGCTCAGAACTCAGACTTCTGCCTCCTTCGTTGGCTACCTTTCAAAGTGTGGAACAGTTACTCTCCTCCCTGCAACCCAAGCAGGTAAAGTGTATGCAGTAGCTAGAAGCCAGCAGCCTTCAAAGACCCTCAGCGCGCACTAAGCAATGACTACCATAAGACCTTTCCTGTCCAAGGACCCTTGTTAAGAGTCTTCGTTGCTGGTCTGGCTGATTTCCCTCCAGTTCCCTCATTTAGTTGGAGCATGTTGGGTGGAGTCTCAGATCACAAGGTCAAGATCTATTGTGGATTCAAATCCTGATGCAACCACATGATAATTGTGCCTTGGACCAAGGTTGTTTTTGTGTTGTCATTTCTCAGGAAACACGGCACCATTGGCGATGCCTCACCAAGAACAAAAGGTTACTCCACTTATGTTTTGGCAGGGTGTGCCCAACATCAGGAGGTTATGTTTATTTAAAAAATTCTGTTTCATAACAGTGGACTCATAGATTCATTGGACTGCAGATTTACATTCTTATGCTCTTTGGGAGTTTGGGTATCTTTCGGGGCGGGGGGGGTGAATCTTCCCTCAAAGCATCCTGTCTATGTGTGAGTTCAAATGCCTAAATCTCAGTTTGGAGGCTTAGACTGACTTATCAGCCGTAAGGCTCATAAGCCAGGCATGCCATACGAAGTCGGGGTCAGCCAGAGAGGTGATGGCGATCACTGACTCATTCAGTAGGAAGTGAGCGAGGTCAGAATTTTTGATAGCAAAATAAAACACAAGGCGATGGAGGCCGGTGGTTCCAGTGTCAGTGGGGAGGTGAATCCACTCCGGGTTTCAGTCAGAATCAGTCAGAACTCTAAAGGAGATATCCAAAGTGCTCCACACCTTGTATTAGGGATGGGTGAACCCCTGAAGTCTGGTCCAGGGGGGGCGAGCTGCATGGAAATCTCGGCCGCTTGGGTTCACCAGATTTCCCCAGAGCCTTGGGGGTGCCTGCCAGATTTTACATGGTGCCTTTCTAGGTTTAAAAAGGGAACATACAAGAATGCCAGCTGCCATTTGCAGACCTTGGGAAAATCACAGCTGTAAACTGCATATTTTATGCCATTTGCAGCCATAAAGCCGTATGCCTATGTACACCTGTTTCTGGGGAACATGGGCAGGACGGTGCTGTTGCACTTATGTCCTTCTTCTGGGTTCCTGGTTTTCAGCTGGTCGGCCACTGTGTGAACAGAATGTTGGACTAGATGGACCCTTGGTCTGATCCAGCAAGCGTCTTCCTATGTTCTCAAAGCACTTACACCTATGTAAATTGCAGCTGTAAAACTGCTTTTACGGCTGCAATTTATGTAGGTGTAAGTGCTTTATGGCTGCAAATGGCATAAAATATGCAATTACAGCTGTGATTTCCCTAAGGTCTGTGAATGGCAGCCACCATTTGTGGACCTTGTCTTTTTAAAACCTGGAAGACATCCTGTGCAAAGTCCGGCAGCCGTGGAGCTAAAGGGAGCTGGTCCTCTGCAGACCCCACAGGTTGGATTCTGCTGGAAAAATCTGCATCAGATTTCTCCAGCATCCCTACCTTGGATAGCGCCTTTAGAGTTCTGACTGGTTCTGACCACAACCTGGAGCGGATTCACCTTCCCACTGACATTGGAGCCAGCAGCCTCCACTGACAAAAGGGGAAACCACTCCCAAGTCTGGAGTGGGAAAGTAAATAGCCAATACAAAGTTCCTCTGGCAGTGGTTCCGCTAGAAGTCAAGACCTCAGGGCCAAAGTCAGGAGCCTGCAGCCAGGGAGCGGGGGGCAAATGACCAGCCAGAAAGAAGCAGGGGATGGAGGCAGTGGTCCAAACAGGCCTGATGCTGATCACTGAAGCATATTTTCCTCCTCCTCCTCCTTTAAAAAATATATATATATATAGTCAGGTTGGCCAGGTGGGCATGTACACAGCTGCTGATGTTCATTTTATTATTTTTTACTTTTAAAATATATTATCCTTTTCTACAATATCTATCTATCTATCTATCTATCTATCTATCTATCTATCATCTATCTTCTCTACAACATTCCCAAGTAAATATGTCTAGCATCAGGGCAGCAGAAACAAGCTCCATTTTATTCCTGTAGTCACAATGGTGTTATGATTTAAATGGGTTTAAAACGTGGAACTTCACTTCCTCAGAGGGTTAAAAACAAAAACAAAACAGGGTTGCTAAAGTTTCTATCAGGAATGTAGAAGCAATGGTAAACATTAGAATGGCCAAGGGAGGTCAAGAGGGGGAGAAATATTAGTTGTGTGTGTCACAACTCAAGTAATTCTTTCTATCTATCTATCTATCTATCTATCTATCTATTTATCTATCTATCTATCTATCTATTTCTATACCACCCAATAGCTGAAGCTCTGGGTAGTTCACAGAAATTGAAACCACAAAGCGCAGCATAAAACAATATAAAACAGGAAAGCTTAAAACCACAATATAGCAGTACAACCAGAATACAACCTAGCAGCAATGCAGAGAATTAAAATACAGATTTAAAACACCGAAGCTAAAAGACTAGGAAGCTAAAATACTAAGGGAATAAAAAAGTCTTCACCTGGCGCTGGAAGGAGAACAACGTAGATGCCAGGCTCTCTAGGGAGCTCATTCCACAGCTGGGGTGCCACAGCAGAAAAGGCCCTCTCCTGGTAGCCGCCTGCCTCACTTCCTTTGGCCGGGGCTCACAGAGAAGGAATATATGTGATTGTCTAACGGGGGGCATGTAAGACCATTAAATACTAACTGCACCACTGTCTGCTAAGTTTAGTGAGTCAAAGTAGCACAGCAGTTAGAGTTGAGGACAGAGGCCCGGGTTCAAATCCTTCTGCGCTGCTAGGAAACTCTCCTTTGATCAACTGCTATCACTCAGACTAACCTAGTTCTCAAGGCTGTCGTGACGATAAGGAGGGAGGGACTGTACCACCCTAAGCTCCTAGGCTGAAAGGCAGAATATAAATCAGTAGACAGCTGTGTACATTTCATGCCTTTTCTTATTATGTCTTAAATGTATACATTCATTGCATTGAAGTGATCAGAGGCTCTTAATACCTTTTGCACCTGTGCTTCAGGAGTAGAAAATCAATGACTGCTCGAGGTTTCCATGCCCCCTTTTTGGGGGGTGGGGGGGGCAAGGGGGAAGAAGACAACTGTGCAGGACTCACATCAACGTTAAAAGACAGTATTCTGTTTCTGTGTTTGGATTGAAGCACTGTTTGGACTGAAATGATTGGATCTTTCTCCTCCCAAGGCAGCAACTGCAGTCAGGAAAATGTGACGCCACACTGGGAGTCATTTCAATACTTTGGGTTTGCCCCTGTGCTCCATTGATTGGGTCATTGTGACATCTTACTGCTTTGTTGTTTGACCTGCACAACTTAGTCAATATGGATAGGTAATTAGATGTATGTACAGCTTCACATAACCAAAGGAGTCCTAAAGCAATTTACAGAAGAATAGTACGAACAAACACACACACACACACCCATCACCAAAAGACAATATACAATAATGTATTCATTAAAACCAAAAATTTATTAAAGTATCCATCTCAAAAATTATCTAAAGGAACAAAAAAAACCTCCACCAGCACAGGAGTGAACAAGAAGAATAACCACCAATGCCAGGCCATTAAAATATCAATTCAACTATACCCACTAATTCTTTTGTCCATCCCTACCAAAGTATGAGGAGCTGTGGGTCAGGGGAGGTAATGGTAAAAGCAGTGGGGGCTGGTGGCTCTGATTTTGGTGGGGCGGTAAATTCATTCTGGGTTTCAGTAGAACCAGCCAGAACACTAAAGGAACTATCCAAGGTGCTGAACCCTATCCCTCAAATAGGTTTAGCACAATGGACAGCTCCTTTGGAGTTCTGGCTGGTTCTGACTAAAAGCCAGAATGGAAACACAGCCCCACCGAAATCAGAGCCACCGGCCCCCACTGGGTAGAAATCACATGTAGGATCAGAGCAAGCCAACCCTATAAGCAGGGCTGTGTTCACCTAGGTCCTCAAATGCTCACAATACCCCTATCCAGAACTCTCTGTAGCACATAGTGATTCCATGGCAATAACAGGGATGTAACCTCTCAAAACTTGTAGCCACTAGGAACGTAGGAGAAATTAGTTTCAGTTAATTTTTGATCAGGATTTACCCAGTCTGCACCTTCCAGACTGAACATGGACTCACTCAGACACAATCTGCAGTCAAAGTCTGTACATTTCCAAGCTTGCAGTGTGATTCACAGACCGCCCAAATGCTGTTTGGCAGCATACGTCCATTTGAAAAATATGCATGAAAAAATGCATACTTTCAAAGCATGCATACAAAGACACTTTAACTGATGGGAGAAGAATGCATACATTTTTAAAAATGTGCACAACTGGTGTTTACATTTTGAAAAAATATGCACAAAAATACATACAGATTCTCAAGCAAAAAGAAAAATACAAATCTTGCAATTTGATACAGACTTGAGTCAGAATGAGCCTCAACATGAAATTCAGAGAACTTCAGCCTTTTTTTATTCACACATCCCTAGTAGCTACCTTATGCTGGGAAACAGACACTGGCTGCAGAATGAACTGCATCAACACTTAATCGTCATGGCTGGGTAAGGCTTACCTAAACATTTAGTCAAAGAGATTTTTGAAATGTAAGGGAAAGGGATGGATGAATCTGTCAATTTTGGTTTCTCTGTTTCTCATTTTTCCAATCTTAAGTTCCCAAAATTTGAGTTTGTGCCCATTTGCGTGCACATTTATCCAAATGCATGCTTTTTAATGCAATTTTGCCCCGTATGCAGTTCTTTCTTTGTAAATAATGTTCCTAGCATTATTTTAATGTAAGCATTTTAATAGCATGTTAATAGCATGTATGCACTTTCCCCTAATATACACATCTTTTTTAAATTGGAGAATTCCACTGCAAAATTAGGGAAGTGTGAATTTCAAATGATCACTGAGTTTCAGTTCATGTCAGAATTGTGAAATTTGCTAAGTTTGCACTAACATCACTTTTGCCAGAGATCTAAAATTGATCACATGCGGAGGGCTTTTGAAATTAGGCTGAAGCCACATTCAGCTCTAGGGCTGCAGGTTCCCTACCCCTGCTTCCATGAAAACAGGAACTGAATGAATTTCTCCCCTATCCCAAGTATGGACAGAACAGTGAATTTATGGGCAGTATCCAGCTGGGTCATTCCATTAGTGCAAATGATGTTGCACTAATGGAAACTAGGTTCTGAACTATGTGCACGAGAAGAATCCAACTAAGGTTACATTTCATAGAATCATAGAATCATAGGATCATAGAATCATAGAACAGTAGGGTTGGAAGGGGCCTACAAGGCCATCGAGTCCAACCCCCTGCTCAATGCAGGAATCCAAGTCAGAGCATCCCTGACAGATGGCTGTCCAGCCTCGTCTTGAATGCCTCCAGTGTGAGACAGCCCACCACCTCCTTAGGTCATGGGTTCCATTGTCGTATTGCTCTAACAGTCAGGAAGTTTTTCCTGATGTTCAGCCGGAATCTGGCTTCCTGTAACTTGAGCCCATTATTCCGTGTCCTGCACTCTGGGATGATCGAGAAGAGATACTGGCCTTCTTCTCTGTGACAGCCTTTCAAGTACTTGAAGAGCGCTATCCTATCTCCCCTCAGTCCTCGCTTCTCAAGGCTAAACATGCCCAGTTCTTTCAGTCTCTCTTCACAGGGCTTTGTTTCCGGTCCCCCGATCATCTTTGTTGCCCTCCTCTGAACCCTCTCCAGTTTGTCTGCATCCTTCTTAAAGTGTGGTGCCCAGAACGTGGGCGTGGTTCTGCAAGCGGTTTTGCATTCTGTTTGTTCAACACATTGTGCAACCGGTTGAGCATAATTCTTGTACAACACATTGTGCAACTGGATGCACATAATTCTTGTTCAACACATTGTGCAACCGGTTGTGCAACTGCTTTGCACCGGTTGTGGAACCCATTGTGCAATTGGTTGTGCAACTGTTTCACTCTAGTGCAATGGGTTGCACTTGCACAACAGCTTGTACAACTCATTGTGCAAGCATAATGGGCAACGGCTTGGGCAATGGAAAGATTCAGCAGAGCTCTGCTAGTGCTCTTTGAGTTTGCAGAATGTCACCGTTGGATGCTGCCCTATATGTGCAGTATTACACTGGTCAGACTTGTTTTGTGCTCTTCAGAGGAAATGATTTTATACATGGATGCAGGTTTTCTGAAGAACTGGAAGTTAAACCAAATGGTTATAGCTGGGGAGACGCACTGGTGTTCTCTGACACTATGAGGACAGACGGTTTGTTTTTCTCTTTACCGGCTTGATCTTAACAGAAATATCACTGCTAATCTTGCTGTATTTCCACTTGAGCTGGCATTGCTAGAGTGAGTGGGCCCTCTTCTTACCAAAGCACATAAGATGATCTCTGGAGAGCGAGCCCCATGTGCCAGAACGCTCTCAACATAGACACTGTAGAGCAGGGGTGGGTAGGAATGTCAGAGAAATCCGCGAAGGAACCAAACGAGTTCGGATTTTTATGAATCCAATCCATGGATTCCATGGCAAACTGACTTTTCCCCTGTTGGGCAGATTCCACAGACTTGTGGGCCATTTTTCTAACCTTCAGGAATTTGGCACAAATTTCATTTCAAATAAAAATAAAAAACGGCCAGAAATGTGCATTTCCCGCATAGGCTAAAGCGTAAAAATGCGCATTGGGGGGGGGGATTTGTGCATTTCTGCATGTGTGTATTGGTGAAAATTTGGAAACTAAAAGAACACCATTCCATCAATGAGCAGACAACAGAATGAAAGGCTGATGACAACCTGCAGAACACAGACAGAACAGATTTTATACAATCCATACATCCCTAGGGGTGGGCAACCGGTGTCCCTACAGCTGCATGCAGCCCTGGGCTGAATTTCGAAATCCCCCTGCAAGGAATCAAGTCAGAGGTCTGGTGAGAGCAATCTGTCCCTCCCCTGCAGCCCACTGGGTAGGAAAAGAGAGGGAGAGAGAAAGGGGGGGGGCAGAAAGAGAGAGAAAAAGAGGTGGCAGAGAGAGAAAAGGGAAAGGGGTGACTGACCCATTTGGACTGAGGCCCTGCCCACCACCAATGTGCAGCCCCTGACAGATTACCCACAAGGGCAGAAAAAAGGTTACCTACAGGGGTGCAAGCCCAGGGGCCCAATCTGGCTCAATCCAGTCCTCCTGGGTTCCTCAGATGGCCACCCCCTTTCCCCTGGACCCACCCCCTTTCTCAACCACCAGCTGCTGGGTGGTTCCCGTTCTTTGTCCACATTGCATCCCTGTTGCAGAGTGTACATCTGGCCATATATTCATATTATATATGCTACTAAAGGCCTGTGACCCTCTGGGTTCAGTTTCACCTAAACCTAAAAGTTTCTAGTTTGTCTCTCAGAAAGCCCTTATGCGCTGTAGCTCAGTGGCAGAGCCCCCACCTTGCATTCAGAAGGTCCCAGTTTCAATCCCTGACATCTCCAGTTAGGACTAGGAAGGAATCCTGCCTGAAACCCTGGAGAGCCCTCGCTGCCAGTCAGTGTCGACAATACTGGGCTAGATGGACCCAGGCTCTGACTCAGTAGAAGGCAGCTTCCGATGTTCCTCTGACGCTAAAGCCAGAGTTCTGTCACCAAGCAAGTTCCTATTGTCTGTGCAAACAAGGTCTACTTTTGCTAGGGCAGCTGTTTGCTAGAGAGAGAGATTGCGCTGGCTGTTCTTACAAAAGTGACCGTCCTATCTACAGGTGATGAAATGTCCCAAGGCGTTTCCTAGGAAACTGCTCAGCTTAGACATTGCTACTGATAAGATTAGTTGGGATGCTTAAGAAATATGCTTCTCTCCTTTAATTTAAATATGGTGTGTGGTTTAATTTAAATATGGTGTGTGCATGTACCCGTGTGCGTATGCATGTGTGCGCGTTTGTGTGCATACATTTCTTGCCCAAGAGTATGCTAACTGAGAGTGTTTGCTCATCTCTGCTGCTCTCGGAGTTGACTGGTCATTTCCTGGAAGCTCGCAGATCTAAACTGAATGCACAACCTATGCTCTGAATAAGGGGAAGTGGGCATTGTCTTCCTCTGAAATGTAGCCCTCTGAATAAAGCTGACGAAGCTATATCTGCACCATCTGGAAGTTTTTCTCCGTAGGCCTCTCTGCCTTTCAAAAGGAAGGGGCCCTGTGTTTTGAGTCAGGCAGCCTGGAAGGCCCTAGACTAGGAGAACTTGCCTCCACTTTGCCTTTTCCAACAGACGACCCCCAGAAGTGGGATGCAGAGGACATTTGGTAACAACTGTGTCCCAGAAGATCTGCGAGCAGAATTTCGAGACATATGTTGTCAGCTGTGCTGATGTTGGGTTCCAGCTTTCTTTAACTTCCTTTGAGGTGCCACTGCTTATGCTTGACAAAGCACACCATTTTCATGTTCTTGTTCCTCACTTTGATTTCACATAAGTGTACCTCGATTTTGTTACGTCTCAGGTGTGTGAATGGGGACACATTTCTCAGGTGTACAAATTGGGATGTGAGGTTTCCCAAGTTGGAGCTTGAGCCAGTAAGGTTAGCATTAGTCGAAAAGAAAGGAAACATTTGAACCTGATTCTTGATTCTGATGCCCAGTTTGCACAACGGCTCCTTATTTATTTATTAATTTGTGGCAATGTCTGGGCAAGATGTGGCCCTAAACCTACTTTCTAAAGCCCACTAAAAATTTAGTCCACTGTATGTTCAGACCTCTGGCAAGAGTGTCCCTTCCCTGACCGTCCACTGGGTGAGGAGGAAGAAGGACAGAGAAAAGGAGAGACACACAGAGAGAGAGAGAGAGAGACAGACAGACAGACAGACAGACAGACAATGGGGTGGCATAGTGAGAGAGAAAGGAAGCTGGTGGCTCCAATGTCATTGGGGCAGTGAATCCGCTCTGGGCTTCAGGCAGAACAAGTTACAACTCTAAAAGAGCTGTCCAAGGTGCAAAGCACCGCTAGAGTTCTGACTGCTTCTGACTGAAACCCAGGGCGGATTCACTGCCCCACTGACATTAGAGCCACAGCCTCCACTGAGAGACGGGGAAAAGGGATGGCAGCATGAGAGACAGAACAGGCTCTGGCCCTGCCCACCACGGGTATGCAGCCCCCACAGATTACCCACGTGGGGTCAGGGATGTTTCAGCAGGAAACAGGCTTCCCCATCTCCAATTTAAGATATTTCTCTGCTGCCCTTCAGATGAACCACAGAACGTCCTTTACATAAAAACAAGAAGCATCAATGAAAATGTACAATGACACAGGAAAGACAGATAACTCTTGGTTGTGAAAAACCTGTATCTGCTTCTTTCCCCCTCAGGGCAAGAGGGCTCTGCAGACGCCCTGTGATATAGAAGAAGTGGAGGAGATAAGTCAACATGGAATGAATTCACTGGAGGCAGGAAGTCTGGAAACCACTGTAACTAAAGCGACCTACCGTTATCCTCCTGTCATCTTTTACATTGTGGATTAATGATGGGAAGTAAGCATGAGATGTTCTTCTCCCCAGAAACACTGAACCCTTAATTTATCCCTGACAAATTGCTATTAGATAGAAATGGCTTCATCAATACAAGTGCACATTGAATGGGGGGGTGCTTTCAATGCAAGGCAACCAAGAATTAGGAACATCTCCCCCACCACTGGGGAGGAACAGGAGCCACAAAACAATCAATTGCCATTATACAGAATTAGAAATATGTCTTCAGTTGCTGGCTATGTATCGGCGGGCGCTCAGTGAATGCAGCCATTATATGCTGACGCATCAATATCGAAAAGCAAGGGAGAAAGGAGAAGATATATCCAACTGAATGCAGAGTTCCAGAGAACAGCAAGGAGAGACAAGAAGGCCTTCTTAAATGAACAACGCAAAGAAATTGAGGAAAACAATAGAATGGGAAAGACTAGAGATCTTTTCAAGAAAATCTGAGATATCAAGGGAACATTTTGTGCAAATATGGGCATGATAAAGGACAAAGAAGGCAGGGACCTAACAGAAGCAGATGAGATTAAGAAGAGGTGGAAAGAATACACAGAAGAACTATACAGGAAAGATCTGAATGTCCCTGATAGCCATGATAGTGCAGTCACTGAACTTGAGCCCTACATCCTCGAGAGTGAAGTCAAATGGGCCTTAGGAAGCATTACTAACAACAAAGTTAGCAGAGATGACAGTATTCCAGCTGAGCTATTTAAAATCCTAAAAGATGATGCTGTTAAAGTGCTGCACTCAACATGCCAACAAATTTGGAACACTCAACAGTGGCCACAAGACTGGAAAAGGTCAGTTTACATTCCAGTTCCAAAGAAGGGCAATGCCAAAGAGTGTTCAAACTACCGTACAATTGTGCTCATTTCACAAGCCAGCAAGGTTATGCTCAAAATCCTACAAGCTAGGCTTCAGCAGTATGTGAACCAAGAACTACCGGAAGTACAAGCGGGATTCCGAAGAGGCAGAGGAACTAGAGATCAAATCGCCAACATTCTCTGCATCATGGAGAAAGCAAGAGAATTCCAGAAAAACGTCTATTTCTGCTTCATTGACTACGCTAAAGCTTTTGATTGTGTGGATCACAACAAACTGTGGAAAATTCTTAAAGAGATGGGAGGACCAGACCACTTTGCCTGTCTCCTGAGAAACCTGTATGAGGGTCAAGAAGCAACAGTAAGAACCAGACATGGAACAACTGATTGGTTCCAAATTGGGAAAGGAATACGACAAGGCTGCATATTGTTGCCCTGCTTATTTAACTTATATGCAGAGTACATCATGAGAAACGCCGGGTTGGATGAATCACAGGTCGGAATTAAGATTGCCGGGAGAATTATCAACAACCTCAGATACGCAGATGATACCACCCTAATGGTAGAAAGCGAAGAGGATCTAAAGAGCCTCTTGTTGAGGGTGAAAGTGGAGAGTGCAAAAGCTGGTTTGAAACTCAACATTAAAAAAACAAAGATCATGGCATCTGGCCCCATTACTTCCTGGCATATAGAAGGGGAAGAACTGGAAGCAGTGACAGATTTTATTTTCTTGGGCTCCAAGATCACTGCAGACGGTGACTGTAGCCATGAAATTAAAAGACGCTCCTTGGGAGGAAAGCTATGGCAAACCTAGACAGCATAGTCAGAAGCAGAGACATCACCTTGCCAACAAAGGTCCGTCTAATCAACGCTATGGTTTTCCCAGTGGTAATGTATGGCTGTGAGAGCTGGACTATAAGAAAGGCTGAGCGCCGAAGAATCGATGCTTTCGAACTGTGGTGCTGGAGAAGACTCTTATGAGTCCCCTGGACTGCAAGGAGGTCCAATCAGTCAATCCTAAAGGAAATCAACCCTGAGGTGCTCATTGGAAGGACAGATACTGAAGCTGAAGCTCAAATATTTTGGCCACCTACTGTGAAGAGAAAACTCTCTGGAAAAGACCCTGATGCTGGGAAAGATTGAAGGCAAAAGGAGAAGGGGATAGCAGAGGATGAGATGGCTAGATAGCATCACCGATGCAATGAATATAGACTTGAGCACACTCCGGGAGATTGCAGAGGACAGGAAGGCCTGGCGTGCTATGGTCCATGGGGTCACGAAGAGTCGGACACGACTTAATGACTGAACAACAGCAATGCCCCTCTTGGACAACATCTCTAACAATGCACCACTTTCATATACTAGGGTTGGCGGAGAATTTCTCCCCGAAACTTCGGGGGGCCGAGCGCCAACGTGTTCGGCCCCCCGAACAAGTTTCGGGGACAAATCCTCCAAACCCCCCCCCGCCCCCCACACCACCCCCCCGGGACGGGACTTACCTTCGCCGAATGTCCCTCCCAGCGGCGGGTCCGGCTGGCGGTTCGGCGGGTGTTCGAGCGGGGCAGGAGCGGCAGCCGGTCTTTTGACCGGCTGCCGCCGCCGCCATTGCAATCAAAGAAAAAAAAAACGCCCCCGATAGGCTACGTAATGATTAACGTAGCCTATCATGGCTAGATTTGCAAAGTCAGCCGTGATAGGCTACGTCAATCGTCACATAGCCTATCACGGGTGACTTTAAAAAAAAAAAAGTGTGTACAGATAATGGCGGCCCTCATAGGGAGCCGCCATTCCTGTTCCTTATTTGGTCGCTGTAGTCTACGTAAACATTTACGTAGACTACGGCGAAAATAAGGGCAACGCTATTTGCGTTGCCCTTATTTTCGCCGTAGTCTACGTAAACATTTACGTAGACTACAGCGACTAAATAAGGAACACGAATGGCAGCTCCCTATGGGGGCCGCCATTAGCGTACGCGCTTTTTTCTTTTTTTTTTAAAGTCACCCGTGATAGGCTACGTGACGATTGACGTAGCCTATCACGGCTGACTTTGCAGATCTAGCCGTGATAGGCTACGTTAATCGTCACGTAGCCTATCAGGGGGCGTTTAAAAAAAAAAAAAAAACTTTCGCGTTCGCGGCCGGGCGAGGCGGGAAGCCTCCTCCCCGGCCTGAATTTCGGCCGGGGCGAGGCGGGAAGCCTCCCCCCCCGGCCTGAACTTCGCGGGGGGAGCAGCGAAGCACCTCCCCCCCACCGCGAACGTCCTTCAAGGACAGGTAAGGGACTTTCGTCCACCTCTATCATATACCCATTGGAAAATACACAGACTCATTATCCAAATTTACTTGGGGGTCACCCAAAATACTAGGGAACATCAGACATTTGGATGATATATCTTATTTTATTTATTTTATTTATTTGCAATATTTGTATACCGCTCCATATCTAAAACAGATTTTGGAGAGGTGAACATAAAAGACAAAATAGTAAAAGAATAAAAAGATTAAAACACCATATTAAAATGATCCTTTTCAAAAACAAATGCTGGTGGCTGGTCAGTTAAGGAACGCCTCCTGGAACAGTGCTGTTTTCAGGAGGCACTGGAAACAGCACACTGTTGGTGCCTGCCTGACTTCCAGGGGCAGGGAGTTCCAAAGAAAGGGGGCCACACCACACTGAAGGGTCTTCTCTTGGCGGACTCCAATCAGGCCATATGTCCATGTGGAACCACCAGGAGCAGGCCCTCCAATGACCCCAGTGACCGGGCAGGTTAGCAATGAATATACATCATTGCTGGGTTAGAAATGTAATTTTTGCAATCCAGATCTTATATCCAGCACTGGTAGACTCATACTGGGAGCTTTGTAAATCAAGCACCAATTCCCTGTTCCCTCCAGGTTGGGAACAATTGCAGAGCAGTCCGGGTCCAGGTTCAGGTAGGGATTTTGCTTTCATTTTGGTTTCAGTTTTGGTTTCACTCCATTTCTCATTTTTCCAATATTAAGTTGAGTTAATACCAAACTTTAAGAATAATAAAAAAACGCCCCCATGAATATTTATCAGCATTATTGTGCACATTTCTCCTAAGGTATGCATTTTGTATTCATTTTTGCCTATTATGCACATTTTTGGCAGTTTTCCAAACATAATGCATTTTTGCATGTTATTTTCCCTAAAGTATGCATTTTTGTATGAATCTTTTGACTGGAGAATTCCATTGCAAAGTTCAAAGACGTACAAGTATGAAGGATCACTGAGTTTTGGTTCGCACAGTGGTTTGCGAAGTGCGGAATAAGAGTGGTCACATTAAAATGTGAACTCAGAGAGCAATCCTATGGCCCCTATATTTAAATACAATAAAAATATAAATATATTTATATTACAATATAAAATATAAGCCCCATATTTAAATACAACAATAAGTCCTGTTGGCTGCACAGTGCCAAAGATTCAGAGAGTCATCTACCTCCCAGCTTGAACTCACATGGTGCACAAATATTATTGATGCTAGCAAAGAGCCCCAGGCCAGTAAACTCTGCTCATGCTCTCTGGAGAAATAATTATCCCACTTGGGTTTGATGATAGGGAGAGTAAGTGAAGCCTCTCTTTCATAAACACCGTGAACAGATAAACAACCACAACCACCACAACCACCACTCTGCTTTGAAAATGGTCAGCAATCCTCTTTTACTAGAAATGAGACTGGAAATACAATAATCTTCTCAATAGGCATGATGGGCGATGAATTGATAGACATAACTGCTTTTTACTATAGTCATGAGGTCAAGAGAATGAACATAATCCCAGTCCAACCATTCTGGGAGTAGATTGCAGTCAAGTACCTCTACACAGAGAGAAAGACACACACACACACACATACACACACACACACCAGCATCCCATCCTCATAGCATCACATTTGGTCAATGTGAGAGGTTCAGTGGCCTCTCTGAGCAGGTTGCGTAATGTTACCAAGACTACAATCATAAGCATGCTTACCAGGAACTAAACCTATTGAACTGGGGGGGGGGGGGGGAAGGTTGCCACTTCTTAATAAACATGTCAAATTTGGCTGCAAAAATGCATGAGGGAAAAGAGCACCAACACTTTTCTGGGTAGTTTTATGGCAGGTTCTTGAACTGCACGTAGTAAATCTGAAAGGATGGGACCAGGAAGGAAAGCAAAAATGCCTCTTAGGTAGGGATGCTGGAGAAATCCGCTGTGGACTCCGACAAGGCTGGATTCCCAAGAATCCAACCTGCAGAATGGACTGGCTCCATTCACGTCCGTGTCCTTCGGATTTCCCGTGGAGTGGCTCTCCGGCATTATAAAAGGTGTGATAGGCGGCTGCCATTAGCCTATTGTGGGGAAATGACAGCATATTTTATGCCATTTGTGGCTGTAAAACACCCACTTCTATGTAAATTATGGCCATAATTTTCTTACGATAGGCTGATGGCAGCAGCCGTTTGCCTATCGCGCCTTTCATAATACTGGAGAGCCACCCCACAAAAAACGGCAGATGCACCAGGGCTCCAGGGAAATCCACAGGGGCCCAAGCAGCCCGGATTACCCTGCAGCAGACCACTCCCCCCCTGGACCGGACAACTGGGGTTCACCCATCTCTACTCTTAGGTCTGATAAGGCACTTATTTATTTATTAAATTCCTATACTGCCCAATAGCCAAAGCTCTGTGGGCGGTTCACAACAATTAAAACCATAAAATACCACAGAAGATACAATATAGACATTTAAAAGTTTAAAACTACAGTATAAAATAAAAGTTACAACCAAAATAAAACCTAGCAGTAACAGATTTAAAACAGAAATGGAAAGACTAAAATGCCTGGGAAAATAAGGCCTTCATCTGGTGTCGAGAAGAGTACAACATAGGGCCCAGGCGAGCGCCTCTGGGGAGCTCATTCCACAGCCAGTGTGCCACAGCAGAAAAGCAGTGTGCCACCTGCCTCACTCCCTTTGGCAGGGGCTCTAGGACCCTTGAGGATGATCTTCGGGTCTGGGCAGGCACATATGGGAGAAGGGGATCCTTCAGGTAACTCGGCCCCAAGCCATTTAGGGCTTTGAATGTTAATACCAGCACTTTGAATCGGGCCTGGACATAGACTGGCAGCCAGTGCAGATGGAAAAGTACTGGCGTAATATTATCATGTTGGCCAGGCCCCATTAACAATCTTGCTGCTGTATTTTGGACCAGCTGAAGTTTCCGGACCATTTTCAAAGGCAGCCCCATGTATAACGCATTGCAGTAATCCAGACAATTTCTTGCAATCATCTGGATTACCTTGACAAGCACATTTGCCCTAAATAGGGTGGCCCGATGAAAATGAGGATGGGGCTCCTGCACCTTTATTAGCTGTGTAGATGAGAGAAGTTCAGCAGGCGTAGCTTGGGGCTTAATGCCAACAGATGGAAATATAAGATGTAGATGAGGAGGGGTGTTGAACCTCAAGTCCCAGTCCAGCCCTCCAGGGTTCCCATGTGGCCACGCCCAGGTCAGGGGGTCAACAGAGTTGGTGGACCTAACTCCCAGATTTGTCTCGTCACTGGAGTAGACACATGGAGTCTAGTCAACCGAAGCTATCACGCAACTGAAGCTACCATTCCACCTTACAGCCACCCAACTGAGCTCTTTAGGATGATGTCACTGCCCCTGTACCAGCAGGGGGAGGGGCAACACGGCATGAGCAGCACAGCGCAATGGATGCATCCTATATGGCAGCTTCATTTTTTTAAAAGGCACCCTTTTGCCCTTCTCTTGGTTCACAGGGGTGGCCCCAGATGCAGTTTGGGAAGTACTGCAGCAGATTGGTCCATTAAAGTTTTTCTTTAATTTATATGAGGATTCAGTTCTTGTTTGCAAATCATGCAAATACATCCTGTTCACAGCCCTGAATGTGAATGCAAGCAGGAGCGCAATTCTCTGAAACTCTTTACAGTGCTCTAAACTCGCATGACTTGCACAAGTGAACACTTCCTCCCCCCTCCCCCCTCTGCACAACCCACATTTGCACACTTTAGCCTATGGGGGGAAAGTGCACATTTTGGGTGTACACGTTTAAAAATGCAATTTCCCTCGATCAAAAAATACACATTTTTCCCAATTAAAAAAAAAGACATTCATGTTTGGAAACATGAACAAGGTGAACCAATCTGTGAGGAGGAATTCAGAGACCCTCAGCAAGCTCCAATATCACCTGCTTGCCCTTCCTTTGTATTTATCCAGATGTTCAATCTCTTTTTAATCGTGTGCGTGTGTGTGTGTGTGGTTGCTGTCCCTTTCTAGGTAAAATTGTAAGAATCTATGGTTATATTACAGATGAGTGAATATGTCAGTTTCACTTTCGCCTGCATTCAAATGTTCGACATCTCAGTGTTTAAATCTCAGAGAAATGAATCATATGAAAAAATATGGGTGGGGAGGAGGCCCTCATGTGAAGCAAGCAAGCCCCTATCCTGCCCAAGTAGGGATGGACAAATCTGTCCATTTCTCTTTCTCTCACATTTGACTTCTTTAAATCTAAAGTTCTTTTTCTCCTGAATAGGAAGAACTTTACAAATTTTGGTACATTCTTATCAAAAACAAATGGAAACAAAATTCTCACCCATCTGCACCAGCCAAATTCAATAGGTCCAACTATTCCCAGCATGGAAAGTACCATGATGTCCCTGCCTGACATATAGCTGACATATAGATGAGGAGCAGGTCAGGAAAAAAAAGAGTGCTTCTTAAGCGCTGACATGGTTGAATGCTCAGGGATTCCAAGCCAGACTTTTAAGAGTCAAACACTGAAAGCCCTGGGCCTAGATGGACAATATGCCAGTTTTGGTTTCTCCCCCCCCGCCCCCAAATTTAAAATCTCAAGTCCCAGAAAGCGATATGTGAATTTTGGTAAATTCTAATAAAAATCAAATGGAAATGAAATTTTCACTCATCCCTAGGTTATATGCAATAAAGATGACTGACTCTTTATTTAGCACATTTGCATACCACCCTTCATCCATAAGATTTCAGAAGGATGAACAGCAAAAGCATAAATAATAAATTATATCATAAAATACAAAAATATACAATAAAAACCATAACATAAGCCATAATATGAGCTAGAAATGAAAGAAATACAGCAGGCTAAAACATTTTGCATATTAAAATGCCTGGGGAAATTTGTTTGTTTGTTTGTTTATTTTCATTTCTATACTGCCCAATAGCCGAAGCTCTCTGGGCGGTTCAGAAAAGAATGTTTAAACCTAGTGCTGAAAACCAGACACACTTCTTTAGAGAGGGCATTCTATAACCAGGGTACCACCACAGAAAGGCCCGCTCCAGGGTGCCACCACAGAAAGGCCCGCTCCTTTGTTATACTGGCACTTCTAATAAGGAAGGCACTTGAAGAGGAGCTTCAAAATAAGTTCTCATAACGTGGGTGGGCTGGTAAAGGAAAATGCCCTATTTCAGGAATTTGGGTCCCAAGCCATTTAGAGCTTTGAATTGGGCCTGGAAGCTAATAGACAGCCAGAGTAGTTCATTTAAGGCTGGTGTAACATGGAGAAACTTGGCTGTGCCAGTTATAATTCTGACAGCCATGTTCTGCACTAGTTTGAGCTTTAAAGTCATTTTCAAGGGACGTCTCATGATTACTTAGTGATTGGTTGGTGGAGGCCAATTCTAGTGAGCACAGTTTTCATTGGTGTGGCTTTGAGATAAAAAATACCTGATTAAAAAACAAAGTCCCTCATTGCTGGAGACTATACTGAAGGGTTCCATTACTGGAGTTTGCTCCTGTTTTGTTGAAAGGCGAGTGATCCTGTGATTTAGTGGAAGTGCTCGGGAGAATATAGTCTCTAAAATGAATGCTGAAGTCTGGGATTCTTCTCACCTTCCCAAATTGGGGGAAGAAATCTATACAACTTCCATTGGAGTTTGGATGATCTCCTTTGCTCTGTCACGCTTGTTTTTTCTAACATTAGACAGCTCAGCACAAGATTTGATGTCCAGAGTTGCTGAAAATCTGAAAAATAGCTCAAAATGGTTCGACTGTGGGGGGAGGGAATCATGCCCCTCATCATCAGTGATGTCACAAGTACTAGCCAAAAGGTGCCTAGGACGCTTGCCCTGCCATTTTCCACACAGCACTCATGATAGTCCTAGATGCACCAGCTAAGGGAAACACTTTGCTTTGCTGGTGACAAAATCCTGCCGATCTAAATGCTGGGAAAGTGCAGTTCCCCTCAAGCAGGAGCATTTCCTTGAGGAAAAATACCTGGACCCACATGATAACTGATACATTTCCAAACTAGAATGGGCACATGCCCCACACTCCCAGGCAAGTCAGTTGAGGCTGTCTTGTGCTCACCCATGTTGGTTGCCCATCCATGTAGAATGAGGAGAGTTTGGGTTCTTCCTGATTCCCGGAGAGGACCAGGAAGTGGTGGGCGGAGAGAAATTAAGGAGGAGCTTCCTGTGAGAGGGCACTTTTTTGCATCCACAGAAAATGGTGGCCTGCTGTCTTTGTGGATGGCCAGGTTCACATGACAGTTTCTTCACATGATCCTGTGCACTGGGGGGGGGGGCAAAGTGTGGGCCAAATCCATCCCACCGAGGTCACAATCCAGGCCTCCAGGGTTCTCCAGATGGCCACTCCCCTTTCCCCTGGCCCTGCCCCCTCTCCCCAAACACCCATCGTTTGGTGTTTCCCTGGCATTTGCAGTTCTTTTCTCCATTTGAAAAGTTTGAAGTGCCTCTCCTAAAGCTTAACTATTGGCACTAAGAGCTTTCTGCTAAAATATACTGGGGGGGGGGTTAGTGTTTGTGCCCCATCTTTTTTCCCTTGGGTCCCAACCACCACTGGAATACGGCCCCCAAGAGCATCTCCAAAATTGAATTTGGCACTTGGGCTGGAAGAGGTTTGAGGCCTCTGCTGTACACAGAAGGGATAGTGAGAGCCAGTGTAGTGTAGTGGTGAGAATGACGGACTGGGAGCTGGGAGATCCGGGTTCTAGTCCCCACTCGGCCATGGAAGCTCACTGGGTGACTTTGGGCCAGTCACAGACTCTCAGCCCAACCCACCTCACAGGGCTGTTGTTGTGAGGGTAAAATGGAGAGGAGGAGGAGGATAATGTAAGCCGCCTTGGGTTCCTTGCAAGAGGAAAAAAAGCGGGATATAAATGCAATAATAAATAAAATAGCGTGGGGTGTGGGCATGGGAAGATCCCAGGTGGTTCACACGTGTGATCTGACCCTTGGTCGCAGGGTAGCTGTGAGTGATTTTGAGTAACACATCTGCAGTCATTAGGCTGAAACACATCATTCGCTAAAGTCCTAAGAGGCACAGCTCAGAAAATGAAGAAGGTCCTTTTGGTTTTCCTCAGAAGTGGCTGTGATGTCATGTTCAGAAACGTCTATTCCGCGCCACAAGCACGCTGATGAGACATCCAAACTTTAGAAAAAATCCTTCACTGTAGCTAGCTTGTCGCTGAAGTCCAGGGTGTGTTTCCTTCTCCCTGACCAAAGCAAATCAGCCTGCATATGGTGGGGACAGAATTGCTGCTTGATGCAAGCCACTGAAAGGATGACAGTCACCTGCTCTCCTTTTCCCCCCAATCCCTTTTTAAAATTATATCGTACAGAAGAACCAGACTATTAAGCAATCCACTGATCCTTTGCTTGCATGAACATCTTAGCCTGGCTTTCCTATGAGGAGTAAATGGGCGATTATTATAATTTCCCTCGACTGCTGAAAGACATTGTTATTCTATTAGAGCTTGGCTTGTTGCAGCCTCTATTGATTGGAAGGAAGGAGAGGGAGCTGCTGTGATTTCTGAATGGTGTTTGGATACAGAGGCCAGTGAATGGGGAGATTAAGTACACAGAGGCAGCCCGATTTCCTGTGAGGAGGTGGGGACCTGGGAGTTTATTCAGTGGAAGGGGGGGTCTGTTAACATGGCTGGCTGAGCCACGCAAGCTCCCCCGGCTTTGCTTGGCTGCCTCCACTGCATGCCATTTCAGCAGCGCTCAAGCACACGCCCTTCGACAGATTGTGATGGGGGGGGAGAGAAAAAGACCTGGGTTCGTTCCGCTGCCAACAACAGCATTTCTCTAAGTCAGCTTACCAAAGCTGTTTACTATATTAATGCTAACAACATGGTCAATTCTCTCTTCCTCTCCTCCTCCCTTCTCTCTGATACATCCCTGGCAAAAGAAGAGAGAGAGAACAAGCATACATGCCAGTTGCTCTCTGAAAAGCTAAGTCCCACATGTGGAAATCCAGGCATGCATCCCTCTTCTTATCGCGTTGCTGTATTAGAGAAGGGATCCATGCCAGCGGCCACTGAGTCGTTCCAGAGGCACATGAATCTATTCCGGGAGCTTCTGGCTGACACGTGTCCCTGTCCAATGTGACAGGAGGAGCAGGCCCTGTGACAAGGCTGACGCCATCCCTAAGCCAGGGAGGAGGTGAAATTTCTCCCGTTTTCACATTCTGTGGCTAATACAGCAGCCTGACAGAAGTTTCATCGGGTCCTGCGAGCAGGCTTGGCCCAAAGGGACAACAGGGGGAGGGCACTGAGAGTCGGCAGAAGGACGCACCGTACCCTCTAACCCACGTGTTTTGGACTTTATGTGATTGGCCCTCAGGAGTACCCATAATGTTTTTCAGCTCTCTAGTTCTACACCTGGGGGCTTATTGTCATGGATTGTTGGCTTGGAGTGAATGCCTTCCACATGTTCCAAAGCTATGGATTCATCATATTCCACCTGGATAAGCGGGGCCAGGGTCGGCACTAAGGGTAGGCCTGGTTGGGCACCTGCCATGGGCCCACACCCCAGCAGGGGCCCACTGACAAAAAAAACCCCGGACTCGCTCCTCCTCTTCACCACTGCAACCTGCTTGTTCACCGGCCTCTCGCTCTGGCCCAGACAAGGGTGGCCGTGGGAAGGAGGACCAGGAGATGCTGCGGCCTGCTGGCTCCCTGGCTCTCTGCCTGTCAAGCAAGCAAGAGGAAGCAAGGACGAGAAAGAGGCATGGGGAGCAACAGCAGCTGGTGACTACGGTGGTGAGAAGATAGAGCAATGGACAGAGGGGGCTTACGGAGGGTGTCTTGCCCAAGGGCTCTGAAGTGAAAACCTGGAGCGGGCACTGTGAGTGGCCATGACTTGCTGGCTTATGTATGTATGTCATTTATGTTATAATTTGTCCTTCCATTTTAAGTGCCTTCAAGGCATCTTACAAATCAGAATCTCATGATACACTCTAAAAATATATGTTCCACAGCTGGGCAATTCCTTTCTTTGGGCCAACCCAAATGTCACAAGGTCACAAGCAAAGGTTGGAGTTCTCCAGAAGCCTTCAACAGGAGGAATGTAACTCACAGCAGGAGTTTGGGGGAACTCAAAAGCTACTTATAGGGATGGATAAACCTGACAGTTTCATTTTCTCCTGCATTCTAATAATTTAAATCTCAGGTTCTTTCCTTCCCAAATATAAAGAACATCTGGTAAAGTCTTATAAAAATGCACTGAAACAAAAATTCTCATCCATCTTTGCCCACCACATTCAATAGGTTCAGCTGTTCCTGGCACGGAGAATATGTTCTACCTGTCTGCCATGCAGCCATTACAGGTGAGAAAAAAAGAGGTGGCAACCAAAATTTGGCAATAACATGATTGACTATACAGGGTTTCAAGCCCAGACTTTTAAGAGCGAAGCACTCAGAGCCCTGGGCTTGGATGGACAAATCTGACAGTTTCAGTTTCTCCCACATTTGGAATTTTTAGGGCACAATCCTATGCATGTTTCGGGCATGCTGGGAGTTGTAGGACTTTTTTTCCATCTAAACATTTTAGGATAGCACCCTTCTTCTTGATTTCTTTCCATCCTGATTATGAAGAAATTTATGAATTTTATCAAAAAGAAAGAAACAAAATTCTCACCCTTCTCTAACTCATTAGTTTGGGACATTTTGGTGGTCCAAATAAAGGCATTGTCTAACTGTGGATTTTTCCATTAAGAAAGAAAAGATGGAATAGCTGCACAATTCCTTTGGATCGATAGTGCTAGGACTGGGAGCTGTCCATCTGGAATACCAAGAGAGAGAAGAAAAAGGAAAGGGCCAGAACAAATCTTCTTTAAATACCCTCTCTCCCCTTAACTTTCTTTTGCAATTTAATCTTAAACATATTCAAGAGGGGGCTTTGACCCTTGCTGTGAATCTCTCTCTCCTCCTTAAACTCACTTTGCTAATAATAGAAGTCAATGGGGCTAAAGTGACAGCATTACAGGCAGGATTGCAGGCATTGTGTTCGACACCATAGGGCAAGCAACAGTTTCCTGCTCGGAAGAGGGCTGATAAGAGCTCTCTGCGCTCAGCACTGTGTGAAAAGAGCAAATCAGAACTGCTTTCTAATTGTTGGAGTAATGATTTCCATGTGCAAAATTTTCAGACGGGATTTGCATGGCTAATTAAATAATTAAGAGCCGCCTGACAACTGGAGGACATAATTAAGCATCCAGCAAGAACCCTGCATCCTGGAGCTCTTCCATCTTTCTACACTCAGTCTGTTTTGCAGAAGGAGGCTACTGCCCTGGCTAACTGCACGTGCCTGATTTTAAAAAAATAATTAAAAATTAAAAGTTACCAAAAAAGCGCTGGAGGTTGGTGGCTCTGATTTTGGTGGGGCTGTACATCCATTCTGAGTTCCAGTCAGAACCAGCCAGAGCTCTAAAGAAGCTATCCAAGGTGCTGAACCTATTTTGGGGATAGGGTTCAGCACCTTGGTTAGCTCCTTTAGAGTTCAGGCTGGTTCTGGCTGGAACCCAGAATGGACATACAGCCCCACCAATCTCAGAGCCACCAGCCTCCACTGTAAAAACCAATCCTACTGTTGCCATCTATTTTTCTAGCAGGGGCACCATGCCTTTAACAGCTGAGTGACTCACACACATGTTTGGCAGTTGAGGTTCCCACCACCACCACTGCCATTAGTTTATCCCCATGACAGGAAATGTTTCACCTGCTTAATTTCTGAGTGTCTGGTTGCTGTTAAATGCACAGGAACACTGGCAGAAAAATGATAGCAACCCACAACATCAAGTACCCCTTGCCTTGCTGTTTCATAAAACAGAGGTGGAATCATCACCCAGGCCTTTTATTTTAGTTGCAAAGAACAAGAATGTGGTCAACCTCAACCTCCCCATCATTCCATAAAACCCGTTTTTTAAAAAATCTGTAGTGTGTCTTAAGATGGCTTTCAAGGCCAGATTTAGGGTTCTGCTCTGGCAGAATTCTTTTCCAACTTTGTGGAGGGAGGGAATGTGCAGTGCTTCTCCAAGAGCCACTACCAAATGAAATGAGGCAGGTGGCTACTAAGAAGAGAGCCTTTTCTGTTGTGGCACCTCAGTCATGGAATGAGATTCCTAGAGAAGCTCACCAAGGCATCTATATTGTGGTCTTTGGGGCACCAGGTGAAGACTTCCTTATTTTCCCAGGCATTTTAGTCTTTTCATTTCTGTTGTTTTATATCTATTAGGGTGCAATTCTATGCATGCTTAGACAGAAAAAAGTCCTTCAACTCCTGGCATTCTCCAGCCAGCTATGTCTAAACATGCATAGGACTGCACCCTTACGGTGCCAGTGAAGGGAAGAAGAAGAAGAAGAAGAAGAAGAAGAAGAAGAAGAAGAAGAAGAAGAAGAAGAAGAAGAAGAAGTCCTCAGGTGTTCAGGAAGGATTATTTGAATTCTAAGGTGCACAAAGAATTATTAGGTACACAAATGTCTTGGACAAAAAATGCAATCCCCCATTCTCTGTGGTTGATTCAACAAGAACAATGGTATATACTGTAAAACAACATTCCCCCCTTATATTGTTCAAGTACTGCAGCCTTTCATCCACTGAGGAGGAAAGAGGTCATCATCACAAATTTAAACTCTGCTTTTAAATATGAGGGTCTTGTTATTTTCCTTGACATCTCTATCAACACTGGCCTCCTGCAGAAAGCATCTTTGTTTCCAGGGCCCTTCCACTTCCCAGCATAAATTCACAGGGAGTGCCTTGACCCAGTCGGTGCAGCTTTTGCTAATGACCTGGAGCTGGAGGAACCCAACTGAGAAGTTCCAAAACACTTGAGCCCAGCTGCTGAATCTGGGACAGATGGTTCAGATTTTTCAGGCAAAGCATCTGGAAGCCCAGTTACATCAGCTCATCGACCACCGATCTGCTGCCCCTGGTGGTTCCTGCTAGAGAGACAACAGACACGCCTTGAGGCCATCCAACAGTACCATAATCAATGCACAGCTCTAGCTTCCAGGACGGAGGGGCAAATCTCTCGGTTTCACTTTCTTCCACTTCGTATTTTTAAATTGCAAGTGTTTTTCATCCCATTTATGAAGACATTCACGAACTTTGGTAAATTCTTATCAAAAAACCAAACTCAATGGAATTCCCACCCATTTGCATTGACCAAATTCAGTAGGTCCAGCTGTTCCCAGCATGGAGAGGAACATGATGTAACTGCCTGCCATGGACCTGCGAAAGATGAAGAGCCTGTCGAAAAGAAGAAGAAGAAACAGAGGGGTGGCAACAAATATGGCTGATTGCACAGATGACTTTCAATAGCTAAGCACTCCAAGCCCCTTGCTTAGATGGACGGGCAGTTTGCTTTCTCCCACATTCGGATTCACAGGGTTTTGTTGCTTTCTCCCACATTTGCATTTTTCTTTTTGCTTTGCTTTCTCCCACATTCATGGGGGGGGTGCTTTCTTCCACATTTATGGTCTTCTTTTGGGGGGGGTGCTTCCTCCCACATTTGCGGGTTTTTGTTGTTTTCTCCCACATTCATGGGGGGGGGGGTTGCTTTCTCCCTCATTTGCTTTTTTTTTTTGCTTTCTTCCACATTCATGGTTTTTTGGCTTTCTCCCACATTCGTAGGTTTTCATAGAATCATAGAAAGATAGAGTCATGGAATAGTAGGGTTGGGAGGGGCCTACAAGACCATTGGGTCCAACCCCCTGCTCAATGCAAGAATCCAAGTCAGCGCATCCCTGACACATGGCTGTCCAGCCTCGTCTTAGATGCCTCCAGTGTGGGGGAGCACACCACCTCCCTAGGTCATTGGTTCCATTGTCGTATTGCTCTATCAGTCAGGAATTTTCTCCTGATGTTCAGCCGGAACCTGGCTTCCTGTAACTTGAGCCCATTATTCCGTGTCCTGCACTCTGGGATGATCGAGAAGAGATCCTGGCCTTCCTCCCTGTGACAACTGTTCAAGTACTTGAAGAGTGCTATCCTATATCCCCTCAGTCTTCTCTTCTCAAGGCTAAACAGGCCCAGTTCTTTCAGTCTCTCCTCATAGGGCTTTGTTTCCAGTACCTTGATCATCCTCGTTGTCCTCCTCTGGACCCTCTCCAGCTTGTCTGCATCCTTCTTAATTTGCGGTGCCCAGAACTGGACACACTACTCCAGATGAGGCCTAACCAGTGCTGAGTAGAGGGGAACTAGTACTTCCTGGGGTTTGGAAGCTATGCTTCTATTAATGCAGCCCAAAAGAGCATTGGCCTTTTTTGCGGCCACGCCCACATCACATTGTTGGCTCATATTCAGCTTGTGATCGACAACAATTCCAAGATCCTTCTCGCTTGTAGTGTTGTTGAGCCATGTATCCCCCATCTTGTAACTGTGCATTTGGTTTCTTTTTCCTAGGTGGAGAACTTGGCATTTATCCCTGTTAAATTTCATTCTGTTATTTTTTGCCCAGAGCTCCAGTCTGTCAAGATCACTTTGAATTGTGTTTCTGTCTTCCAAAGTATTAGCTATCCCGCCCAATTTTGTTGTTTTCTGCCACAGTTGTGGGGTGTTTTGCTTGTTTGTTTTTTGTTTTGCTTTCTCCCACATTTGTATTTGTTTTGTGGTTTTTTTGGTTTCTCCCACATTCACATTTTTTTGCTTTCTCCCACATTCGCAGTTTTGTTTTGTTTTTAACTCAAATACCTTCTATCCCATTTATGAAGAAATTTGGGAATTTTGAAGAGTTTTTATTAAAAAATGAGCCAATGTAAATTCTCACCCATGAATTGCAACCCAGAGGGCCCCTGGGACTGAGGTCCTGCAGCTCTAACATAAAGGACTGTCTCCACATGTGTCAGCTCAGACCCTATGTTCTTAATCAGAGGTCCATCTTCAGGCAAGGTGCAGCAGGTGGTTAGGCAAAGGGCTTTTTTAGTGGTGGCACCTTGGCTCTGGAATCCTTTCCCTGGCACTCACTTGGCATCCACATTAACGTTATCTGAGTACCAGGTAAAGACTGCTTAGCATTCCCAGGTCTTCCACAGAATCATAATATTTGGAAGAGGTCTTTAATTTGATTTAGCTTGAGATCTGGTGTTTTATCTCCTTTGTGTGATTTTATCCTGGTTTTACATATGATGTTTTTATTGTGTGTATTTCAGTTGTTTTTGTATTCCTTGATCATTTGTTGAAGAGTAGGATCGAAATATCCAAAAAAATCCAAATAAACAAACTTTGATGGAGAATAATTCATCCCCAGATATGCACTGAAAATTTGACAAATATTCACAGATGTTGGATATCTGGATTTAGCATCTGGATATTTGATTTCAACATCTGGTATTGTAACAACAGGCATTGACAGAATCTGATACTTTACATCTAATGTTATCTTATATTTGATATTTACTATGCAACGGCATTTAATATGTTGTTGTCCATGATAGCTGGCATGCAATGATCTTTGACAGCACTGATGTGGTCAAAAGCATATATGGTTCATATCTGATGCTTGACACAATCAAGAGTTGCCAACATTTCACATCCAAAATGCAACAAATACACATTCAAAACCTGAGCCACAAAAGTTAACGTTTCGGTGGCTATCGATTATTTAGGTAACTCATTTCAGCTCTACTCCAAGTCTCTGCTTACTGATACGCCAAAGCTGAAGTGGGTTGAAAGTCAGAAAAAGAAACCCTGAATAACTAAGGGTTTGTCAGGGCTCAACCTTCAACTGCTGTCTGACATGAGCTGGGAAGAAGGTGTTGAGCTGAGGAACAAGCAGGAACCAGAACCAAGAAACAGGCCAGGCCAGGCCCAGGGTCAGAGCTGAAGAATGAAGCAAGATTCAGAATAGAGGAGCAAGCCAGAAGTTGGAACCAAGGCACAAACAGGAATCAGAACTGACACAGATGCAGGCCAAAACCAGGAAGGCCATAGTTCAGGAGTGGTTGAACCTCAGAGAAACTCTCACCAGTCATATTCCCATGGGGGGAAGAGTCAAAGACAAGGAGGGTGGAGCCAAAGTGCTGGTATATTTGAGCTGAAAGCTCTTACTGTCCAGTAACTCAGCCTTAGGAGAGGCATTTCAGCCTTTTCGGATGGAGAAAAACCTGCGGAAGAGCTGGGAAACCACCAAACGACTGGAGATTGGGGGACAGGGAGTGAGGCCAAGGGAATGGAACATGGCTGTCTGGAGAACCCCAGAGGGCCAGACTGGGGAGCCAGGTAGGCTGGATTTGGCCCCCAGGTCTGAGATTCTATACTCCTTCTGTGCAGCCCTCTTCACCTGGCATCGCCCCGTATAGCCAGTGCAGTTGCCCTTCATGCAATACACATACGCCCCAATGAGAAAGTTTGCAAAGAGAGAATCAGCTTTGAAATGCAGTCCTGAACAGATGGCAGTTCTATTCTATGTACAATGCCTCTAAAGAGTACTTTAAAAAGTAAATAGCAACAAATGTTTTAGTGCACGATGCACATCGCAATCTTGACCTTGTGCAAACTATTCTCCAGCAATAGCTGACACATTTTTTCAAAGATGGGGGGTTGGGGGAATAGGAAACCACTGAAAACCAAAATCTGTACGCACTTCACTTTGCCAGCCCCTTCCTCGCTCCAGTCTACCCCAAATGATATGTTCCACCAGTCAGCTAAGGCAGCTAAACAAGGCCCAAGCATGGGGGGGGGAGCAGAACAAACTGCTAAAATGGGCCCCCTCCCACACACGTCTCATGATTGCATCCAGTACATATAATCAACTATGATAAAATTAAATTTTCTAGATTTCAGAAATTATTCCATGGCCAACGTACACACACAGAGTGCTGTGCCAAAAATTTCTCCCACATTTTGTAACCATTCTCATTCAATTCGATAGAAAAGACATTGCTTTTGAAAAGAAATTCGAAGTGGAAGACATTTCAGAGAAATTATTATGGGTTGGGGTTGGGTTTCTTGTGCTTACCTTACTTCAGAAGTGGCCTAAGAGTGTGTGTGAGTGTCTGGCCTTTCTTTGTACCAATTATCTCTAGGGATGTACGAAAGTCACTTACCTTTCATGGATTATGTTGATGGTGGGGGGGGAGGTGTTCCGTCCCTCCCTCCGGAATCCTCGCCGGGGGGGGAGGCGCTCCGTTCCTCCCCCCCGGAATCCTCCGTGGCCAGCTGTGCTCCACGGCAGCTCCGCAGAGCAGCCGGCCAGGCCCAGCCAGGCCAGAGCCGTCCGCAGCCGGATTTCCAGCCACGGAGGGCTCTGGGTAAAAATCAAACAAACAAAACCGCGTACGCAAATGGCGGCGGCTACGGCTGCCGCCATTTGCGTTCCTTATTTTTGCCGTCTTAATCTACATAAATATTTACGTAGACTATGATGCCATATATAAAGGGGAATGCAAATCGTGTAGCAGGCGCTATTTGCGTCCCTTTTTGATTCGCCGTTTTAGCCTACATAAATATTTACGTAGGCTAAAAAACGGCGAATCAAAAAGGACGCAAATAGCGCCCGCTACGCTATTTGTGTTCCCCTTTATTTTCGCCATCATAGTCTACGTAAATATTTACATAGATTAAGATGGCAAAAATAAGGAATGCAAATGGCGGCGGCCATAGCCGCCACCATTTGCGTACGTGGTTTTGTTTTTTTTTAAACCCACCCAGCCATGATAGGCTACGTAAAGATTTACGTAGCCTATCACGCCGTGTTTTTTTTTTTAAACCTAGCCATGATAGGCTACATAAATCTTTACGTAGCCTATCACGTCTTTATTTATTTTTTTTTTACAAGTCTGGAAATGGCGGCGGCGGGAGCCGGTCAGAAGACCAGCCGCTGCTGCTGCTGCCGCCGCCGCAACCACCGCTGGAGTCACCGGTGCCCAGAAGATCCGCCACAGGTAAGTCTCATCCCAGGGGGGATCCACGGGGGGGAGGCCGTTCTGCCACGGAGTTCGGGGGGCCGAATGCACTGGCATTCGGCCTCACCGAGATCCGTGGCAGAATTCTCTGACATCCCTAATATCTCTCCAGCAGCCTGTAGTTTCTTTGGCTTCCCACACGTCAATTAAAGCCCAGGGGAAGACATCATGAAATAATGCCTCCCATAGGGCTTTTTCAGATCAGGAAGTGCAGGCAGCCTGGGAGGCTGCAGAGCAATGGAGAGATGTGTAATAGAAAGAAAACAGACACACAGCACCCCTGGCCACCTTGCAGTGAGTAGGTAAGCTCAAAAACACTATGTCAGGGTAGAAACCGAGCCCACAGAGCCCCAGAGCAGTTCTGTCTGAGGAGGAACAGCAATTTGTGGGAGAGGAGCTCGCTCATCTCTCACAAGCACAGCAGCTGCCAGAGATTTCTCCTGCCTAGGGATGTCAGAGAATTCCGCCACAGATCTCGGTGAGGCCGAATGCCAGTGCATTTGGCCCCCCGAACTCCGTGGCGGAACGGCCTGCCCCCCCCGCCCCCCCATGGATCCCCTCCAGGACGAGACTCACCTGAGGCGGATGTTCCGGGCGGAGGTGGCTCCGGCGGCGGCTGGTTTTCCAACCGGCTGCTGCCGCGGCCGCTGCCATTTCCAGGCTTGCCTTGTGTAAAAAAAAAAAAAAAGACGTGATAGGCTACGTAAATCTTTACATAGCCTATCACGGCTGGGTGGGTTAAAAAAAAACAAAACTGCGTACGCAAATGGCGGCGGCTATGGCCGCCGCCATTTGCATTCCTTCTTTTTACCATCTTAATCTACATAAATATTTACATAGACTATGACAGCGAAAATAAAGGGGAACGCAAATAGTGTAGCGGGCGCTATTTGCATCCGTTTTTGATTCACCGTTTTAGCCTACGTAAAGATTTACGTAGATTAAGACGGCCAAAAAGAAGGAACGCAAATGGCGGCAGCTGTAGCCGCCGCCATTTGCGTACATGGTTTTTTGTTTTTTGTTTTACCCAGAGCCCTCCGCTGCCAGAAATCCAGCTGCGGATGGCTCTGGCTGGGCCGGGCCGGCTGCTCCGCGGAGCTTCCGCGGAGCACAGCTGGCCGTTCGAGGATTCCGGGGGGAGGTACGGAGTGCCTCCCCCCCGCCAGGATTCCGGGGGGCGGGACGGAACGCCTCCCCCCCATCAACATATTCCACAAAAGGTAAGTCACTTTCGTACATACCTATTCCTGCCTGCATTCCTGAGAGAGAGAGTGACCCTGGCAGCGAGAGAGCGGGGGATGGGGCCTTGCTGGATGCTCGGCGCAGATGCAGGGAGCGGCGCCAGATGGAGGCTGCCCAGCTCCCAGCTCCTTACCTGGGCCCTTGTTCCGGGGGGGGGGGGCGCCAGGGAAGCTGCTGCTGCTGCTGGTACCACCAGGGGAGCTGCCAGGAAGGGTCTGGCTGTGCTGCCGGGGAAACTGCTGCCCATCGCAGCCCACCAACAGGCACGAGGGCAGGAGTCGCCTGCCAGAGGCTGACTCCTTCCCCTGCTCAAGCCTTCACGGGTTCCTTGCTTGAGGAGCCCATGAAGGCTTGAGTGAGGCAGCGGAGGCTGGGGTCGCCCTCCAACTGCACCCTCTCTCTCTTCCTTGGGAGGAGGGAAGGGCACCTGGTTGGAGGATGACTTCTGCATTCTGCCTCTGCTCAAGCTTGCTTGTAAGGAGCTTGTGAAGGCTTGAGTAAGGGCAGCGATGGCAGCTTGCAGTGAGGGCAGGCTGCCACCGCTGCCACCATTGCCACAGGGGAGCCGCTGCTGCCGCCAGCTCCTAGGCCCTCTGGATGTGCGCCGGCAGCCGTCTTGTTCCGGGGAATGGGGGGAGCCATTTTTAAAATGGCTCCCCCCATTCACAGGAACAAGAGGGCTGCTGGCATGCATCCAGAGGAGCGGGTGAGGAGCTGGGGGATGGGCAGCGGTGGCATGGCAGTCGGGCCTCCGGATCGCTCCAAACTGCGCTGAGGCGCTTCGGAGTGAGCTGATCCACTTCGGGCGGCTTCGGGGCCCCTCTGCGGCTCACCTCGGATGCGGCCTGAAGTGGCCCGAGGCATCCCGCTTCAACTCGGAGTTCAGGCTTCAGGCCAAAGCAGTGCACAGCCCTAACGGAATGCCTGGAGAATGAGGTAGGAATATAGAAACTTCTTGGGGGAAGAAATGTTTCGGGAAATTGGAGGACAGATTTTGGCATAGCGCTACCTCCACCTCTTTCCTGGAGCAGGACATGGTAACGGTATTATAAGCATCTGCATTACAGACAAGATGTATCCACAACCACCCCTCGGAAATTTAACCTTTGGAAGACCCTGGGGAAGGGGCCAAGACAGGCAACCAGCTGAGCCAAAAGAAATGCAGAGGACTTTTTCTCAGAAAAGTTCTGAGCTGGTTTTTTTACCCCCACCCTCACCCCTAGAAATAAAAGTCACTTCACAGAATTTTCTCCAAATTTTCTTCACCATGTTTTGGGTGGTGGCTCCCCCCCCCCCCGCTGCCACAACAAAGCCCCAGAATAAGCCTAGGCATAGGTCCCGACTGCCAACACAGTTGTTTCTGTTCGCTCTAGCCGTGGCACTGCAAAAAAACAACAGCAAAACCTTTAGGGAAAAAGACAGAAGCTGTGCTACAACCCCTGCCAGTGGTGAGCCCTACCTGTGAGAGACTGTTGGATATCCCTCCCTGACCCCGGCCTTGAGAATTTCAGCAACCAGAGATAACAGGGTATTTAAAGGCATTTGAACTTCGAATATCCTGCTCTCAAATACCCTGCATAGAATGCATAGCACTGAATTCTGCTTTGCAGGCATGAAAACTACTGCATAAAACAGAACTGTGCTTTGCAGGCATGAAAGCTGTTGCCCTGGTGCTTACTCCTGAGTAGGCCTGCATAGAATTGACCTGTGCTTTGGAGGCATGAAAGCTGTTGCCCTGGCGCTTACTCCTCAGTAGGCCTGCATAGAATTGACCTGTGCTTTGGAGGCATGAAAGCTGTTGCCCTGGCGCTTACTCCTGAGTAGGCCTGCATAGAATTGACCTGTGCTTTGCAGGCATGAAAGCTGTTGCCCTGGTGCTTACTCTTGAGTAGGTCTGCATAGAATTTAGTGGTATTTGTATGCTTGGTGGGAAAATGTCCTACTTGGTAAGAATTACATCAAGCCTGTTCCCCTTTGCTTTTTCTGCCCTTGGCCCCACCCACTATTGGAATCCATCCTCCAAGACCCTTCTCAAATTGGCACGCCCCCTCCCCAAATGTCCCATCACCACCACCTCAGTAGAATGCTTGCAGTTTTTGCTGAGTGCTAGCTTGCTGAAACTTTTTCCAGAGATTTCCTCATATGTATTTTGGGCCTGTAATAGGGATGGACGAAAGTCCCTTACCTGATCCCGAAGCTTGCTTCGCGGTGGGGGAGAGGCGCTCCGTCCCTCCCCCTGAAATTCTGGCCAGGGGGGAGGCGCCCCGTCCCTCCCCCCCCAAAATTCTGGCCGGGGGGGAGGCGCCCTGTCCCTCCCCCCTGAAATTCTGGCCGGGGGGAAGGCGCCCCGTCCCTCCCCCCTGAAATTCTGGCTGGAGGGGAGGCGCCCCGTCCCTCCCCCCTGAAATTCTGGCCGGGGGGAGGCGCCCCATCCCTCCCCCCCAAAATTCTGGCCGGGGGGGAGGCGCCCTGTCCCTCCCCCCTGAAATTCTGGCCGGGGGGAAGGCGCCCCGTCCCTCCCCCCTGAAATTCTGGCCGGGGGGAAGGCGCCCCGTCCCTCCCCCCTGAAATTCTGGCCGGAGGGGAGGCGCCCCGTCCCTCCGGCCGTGAAACCTCCAGCGCATTCGGCCTCCCCGAGATTCGTGGAGAAATTCTCTGACATCCCTACCTGTAAATACTGAGATCTTAAGGATATAGGGCGGGATATAAATGTTTAAAATAAATAAATAATTTAGGATTGGCACACACTGAAATTGGTCATCACCTTTTTCCCCTTTCTGGAGTTCCCCCTGTGTCTTTAAGAGCTGCATGAGCAGAAATTCATGTGGTGAAGGTTTTCACGCCACTTCACCTGCACGTCAGGAAGAGTCGCCTATCTTGGACTATGGGGTGTTGTGCAGCTCTTAAAGGCAAAGAAACTCTCTGGCCAGCCATGCTTTTGATCCTAATGATGCAATTAATTTCTGTTCAGGGTTCCTGCTCGCCACACATGCCCTCTTTCAGGACATATTGTAAACTGCATCTCAAGCAGCACATTCCACACCTCCTTTTCCATTTTCCTTGGCTGGTGAACATGACATGTTCAGTTTTCAATTGGCTGTATTATTATTAGAATCATAGAATAGTGGGGTTGGAAGGGGCCTATAAGACCATCGAGTCCAACCCCTTGCTCAATGCAGGAATCCTAGTCAGAGCATCCCTGACAGATGGCTGTCCAGCCTCATCTTGAAGAACACCTCCAGTGTGGGAGAGCCCACTACCTCCCTAGGCCATTGGTTCCATTGTCGTATTGCTCTAACAGTCAGACAGTTTCTCCTGATGTTCAGCCGGAATCTGGATGTCTGTCACTTGAGCCCATTATTCCATGTCCTGCACTCTGGGATGATCGAGAAGAGATTCTGTCCTTCCTCTCTGGGGCAACGTTTCAAGCACTTCAAGAGCGCTATCCTATCTCCCCTCTGGGATGATCTAGAATAGATCCTGGCCTTCCTCCCTGTGACTGACAGCCTTTCAAGTACGTGAAGAGCACTATCATATCTCCCCTCAGTCTTTTCTTCTTGAGGCTAAACATGCCCAGTTCTTTCAGTCTCTCTTCAAAGGGCTTTGTTTCCAGTCCCCTGATCAACTTTGTTGCCCTCCTCTGAACCCTCTCCAGTTTGTCTGCATCCTTCTTAAAGTGTGGTGCCCAGAACGGGACATAGTATTCCAGATGAGGCATAACCAGTGCTGAGTAGAGGGGAACTAGTACTTCCCAGGATTTGGAAGTGCCAGATGATTGGAGGAGGGCTAATGTTGTCCCTATCTTCAAAAAGGACAAAAAGGAGGAACCTGGGAACTACAGACCAGTCAGTCTAGGGATGTCAGAGAATTTCGCCACGAATCTCGGGGAGGCCGAAAGCCAGCGCATTTAGCCCCCCGAAATCGGTGACGAAACGGTCTGCCATCCCCCCCCCCCCAGGATGGGACTTACCTTGGGCGAATCTCCCTGGCGGCGGTGGCTCCGGGGCGGTCTGGCGGCGATTCAGTGGCGGTTTGGCGGCGGTTCGGCGGCGGCAGTCGGTCTTCCGACCAGCTGCCGCCGCCACCATTTCCAGTAAAAAACAAACAAAAAACAAAAAAAGTGATAGGCTACGTAAAGATTTATGTAGCCTATCACGGCTAGATTTTTTAAAAATACCGTGATAGGCTACGTAAATGTTTACATAGCCTATCACAGCTGAGTAAAAAAAAAACCACGCGTACGCAAATGGCGGAGCCCATGGGCACCGCCATTTGCGTTCCTTATTTTGGCACGTCTAGTCTACGTAAACACTTACGTAGACTACGGCAAAAATAAGGGGAACACAAATAGCGTAGCATTCCCCTTATTTGCGTTCCCCTTATTGGCATTCCCCTTATTTGCGTTCCCCATGGGCGCCGCCATTTGTGTACATGTGGTTTTTTGTTTTTTGTTTTACTCAGCCGTGATAGGCTACGTAAACATTTACGTAGCCTATCACGGCTGACTGCAGGGACAGAAATGGCGGCGGCTATGGCCGCCGCCATTTGCAGACCCAGCCGGCCAGGATTTGCGGCGGGAGGGACAGGGTGCCTCCCCCCCGGCCAGAATTTCGGGGGGAGGGACGGGGCACCTCCCCCCCACCTCGAATCACATTTCATCAAAAGGTAAGTGACTTTCGTACATCCATAAGTCAGTCTGACATCAATCCTTGGGAAAATTCTGAAGCACACTGTAAAGCAATCCATCTGTAAGCACCTTGAAAACAATGCAGTGATTACTCAACGCCAACATGGATTTGTCAAGAACAAATCCTGCCAAATGAATCTGATCTCATGTTTTGATCAAGTAACCTCCCTTGTGGACTGTGGGAATGTTATAGACATCATATACCTTGACTTTAGCAACGCTTTCGACAAAGTGCCCCATGATATCCTGATGAGCAAACTAGCTCAAAGTGGGCTAGATGAAACAACGATCCGGTGGATCCACAGTTGGCTACAGAATCGGACTCAAAGAGTGCTTATCAATGGGACCTTCTCAAAGTGGGGAGAGGTAATGAGCGGGGTACTGCAGCCTCAGGGCTCAGTCCTGGGCCCAGTGCTCTTCAACATTTTTATTAATGACTTGGAGGAGGAGGTGCAGGGAATGCTGATCAAATGTGCAGATGACACAAAATTGGGCAGGATACCTAATACCTTGGAAGACAGAAACAAAATTCAAAGTGCTCTTGATAGACTAGAGCACTGGGCAGAAAACTACAGGATGAAATTTAATAGGGATAAATGCCAAGTTCTGCACCTAGGAAAAAGAAACCAAATGCACAGTTACAAGATGAGGGATACATGGCTCAACAACACTACAAGCGAGAAGGATCTTGGAATTGTTGTCTATCACAAACTGAATATGAGCCAACAATGTGATGTGGCTGCACAAAAGGCAAATGCTCTTTTGGGCTGCATTAATAGAAGCATAGCTTCCAAATCCCGGGAAGTACTAGTTCTCCTCTAGTCAGCACTGGTTAGGCCTCATCTGGAGTACTGTGTCCAGTTCTGGGCACCGGACTTTAAGAAGGATGCAGACAAGCTGGAGAGGGTTCAGAGGAGGGCAACGAAGATGATCAGGGGACTGGAAACAAAGCCCTTTGTTGTTGTTGTCCGCTGAACGACAGATTTTATTAAAATAATTACGAAAAGAAATCCATAAATCGGAAATGGAGGAAGAAAAACGCGAACGGCTTTACCCTTTTTACGAGGCATTTTCCCTGTGACCCAAGGCTTTCTTTCGCTGGGGCTGAGTCTTGAAGTCCACGGAAATCCTCTATTTTTTTCTGTTTATTGTCTGTGGAGGTGAGGTCAAGTGAGGTCAGGTCAGGTCTGGTGAGGTCAGGTGAGGTGAGGTCAGGACAGGTCCAGTCAGGTCAGGTCCAGTGAGGTCAGGTGACCAGAAGTTACGTGGGGAATCCCTGCGAAGGGCTTTACCCTTTTACAAAAATAAATAGGCATTTTCCCTATAACCCGAGGCTTACCGAGACTGATGGCAGGCGCGCGGAAAGGATTTTTTGGCAGTACTTATGGAATTATTTATGAAAGTTCGGGGAGCCAGAAAAAAACAGGGGAATCCGGGGCATGCAGACAGCGGAACGGGGCAGTCCTTGGCTCTGCGGAATCCTCGCGGAGTGGAATCGCTCCAACGGATTCCGGGGGGGAGGAACGGATCACCTCTCCCCCCCCCCGCAGATTCCCCACTGGAACGGATGGTTGGGAATTCGTACATCCCTAAATACAACTTAATGTTTGATACATTCTTTGGTAATCTAACACTATTTCATTTCAATATCTGACAGCACCCAAACGCTGGGTACAGGGTTTTGTTTTTGTTTTTTGACAAAATGATCTGAGACACACCATTTGAAAAACAGGCTAGGGAGGGAGAGACCTGCCTTCCCCATTGCCCCACCTCCAGGTCTATCAACCCACCTATAATATTCCTTGCAGGCTCAGAACAGCTACAGGGCCAGCCCTACCGTTAGGCCACCCTCTCAGGTGGCAGAAGCTAGGGAGGGTGAGACAATGGGGACAGCACCCTGTATTCCCCCTGAGCCCCCTAAGTTAGCCTGCCCTGTACTCCACTAAGCTAGCGTGGCTGGGAGATGATGAAAGGTGCAGCCAGCACAATCCTATGCGGGCTGGGGAGTGTTGGGAGTTGTAGGCCTTTTTTTCTGTCTAAATATGCATAGGATTGCAACCTTAATTAATTTGGCACTGGGCTTTTCTCCATGGTGACTACAGAAGCTTTTGATCTTGCTCAATCTCAGGTGGCTGAACACCACTTGTCCCTCTAAGAAGTTGGACGCTGACCACTCGGGGGTCGCATAACTAGTTAGCATGCCAGAATCTTGTTCATTATCAGAATTAACCCACACTCTGAGCCAGTCAGTGTAGCGTGCGTGCAGCCCCACTGTCAGGAGCGCCCTAGGTGCCTCTTGCAGTCCCCACCAATAGCCAACTCAGGACACAGACGACGAGGATTCTTTCCAAGACTTTATTCCTTTATTCCTTTATGACTCTTTCAGAATACTAGTCGCTAGCACCAAAGCAAGGAACAGCACTGGGGAAAGATAGCTGAGTAGCCTAAGCTCCAGGTAAGGCAGTTGGTCCCCGTTTGAAGGAGAATCACGGGAAGACTTATGGGCTAGGGAGAGATCCTCCCTCTTTCCCTTGGGTCCTCAGGACGCAACCGTTGTTTGCGTGCCAAACGAGTGCTACGCCTCCTTTCCGTGCCCTCCATCTGTCGATGCTCCCTGTGTCTGTGCCGAGCATCCAGCAAGCCCCCCTCCAGTGCTCTCTCGCTGCCAGGGTCACTATCTATCCCAGGAATGCCAGCAGGAGGAATCTCTGCCAGCTGCTGTGCCTGTGGGAGAGGAGCGCGCTCCTCTCCCATGGATTGCTGTTCCTCCTCAGAATCAGAACTGCTCTGGGGCTCTATGGGCTCAGTTTCCACCCTGACACCCGCACATCCAAGGGCGTCACAGACCTGTTGTTTTTTATATGTTTTCTCTGTGATGAAATGTTTTCAAAATGTTTTAAAGTAAGGGTCTCCCCCCCCCCACACGCACACACACGCTGCTTCAAGTGGAAAATCAGCAACAATTTATTGCTACCCCTGTGACAATTGATTCTAACCATGCAAGTGTTCAAGTGCAGAGGCTTATTTGGGTTGGGGAAACACCTTTGAGGAGGTATTCAACCATCCTTGCAATGAGGACAGAGTGATTAGATGCACCTGACCCATTTCCTGCACATACAACCAGGACGCAATCCGTCTTGCTCCCTTCTGCTCGTTCAACCACGCATTACAGGTTTCGTGCGCTCCCTTGATAGTAACTTGGAAAATCACGCTGAATGGCAGCTCTGTTATTCACTCTGGCAAATGCATCTGTTATAGCATTGATCCCCAATATCCCACTCTTAGTCTTATGCAGAGGTCCTCCCTCCCTAATTTTAAATCTCTCCTCTCCTCATTGCAGCTTAGCTCCTTTATTTACTTGCACAGTGGTCATGTGAGGATAACCACTTAACATTACTATACACATGGCTGATACAGCAAAATATGATGAGTATTTTGGTGCTGCAGGGCTAATAGAAGTTTTATGGGGGAGTGGATTTAGATTGGGAAAACAGCATGGGAAAAGTATTAAACTCCTCTCCCCCAGCACAGTGCAAAATAAATCCAGAGTGCCCTCGCTACTTGCTTTACTGTAAGAATAAAAAAGAGTCAGGAGATTCAATCATGGATCTCCCACAAAATGTGTACCTTGGTTCTGAGGTGACAAATTATGATTAAACCGTTTTTGTATCGCTATCATAATGTACTCATATCAATAGTATGATGTCTACAATATTATGATGTCAGTGTATACTACTGGTAACTAGTGATGGTGTTGAATTTCATAATTATTCAGCTCATTGGTCAAAACTTGTCCGTCTGAAATGGCGAGCTTTTGTAGTGAGCCTGAATTGACGTATTATGAATTCATTAATAAGAACACAAGAAAATAAGAAGAGCCCTGCTGGATCAGAACAAGGGTCCGTCTAGTCCAGCATTCATAACAGCCCCGCTGGATCAGATCAAGGGCCATCTAGTCTAGCATTCATAAGAAGAGCCCTGCTGGATCAGAACAAGGGTCCGTCTAGTCCAGCATTCATAAGAAGAGGCCTGCTGGATCAGAACAAGGGTCCGTCTAGTCCAGCATTCACACAGTGGCCAACCAGCTGCCCATGGGGAATCCACAAGCAGGACATGAGTGCAACAGCACCTCCTACCCATGTTCCCCAGCAACCGGTGCACATAGGCATACTGCCTCTGATACTGGAGGAAGCATAGAGACTTCAGGACTAGTAGCCATTGATAGCCCCCTCATCCAGGAATTTGTCTAACCCTCTTTTAAAGCCATCCGAATTGGTGGCCATCACTACATCTTAAGGTAGCAAATTCCATAGTCGGACTATGTGCTGTGTGAAGAATTCCTTCCTTTTATCTGTCCTGAATATCCCACTAATCAGCTTCATGGGAGGACCCCATTGGGTTCTAGTATTAAGAGAGAGGGGGAAAAGTGCCTTCCTGTCCACTTTCTCCACACCATGCATAATTTGGTACACCTCTATCATGTCTCCCATTACTTGACTTTTCTATTAAGTTTGGAATTGATTTAGAGCATGTACAGCAAAGTAGTGGACAGATCCCCCCCCACACACACACATGCACCTAAATTTTCAGTCATCCTACCACCTAGACCCCAAAACGTACTTCAAGCAGTCTCCTTAGCTGCTTCCCTCATTGTCACTGCTGTCACTGCTGCAGCTCTCACTCTGAGGAGAAGAAGGAGGGCTCTATTTATGTATAGGCCATGATCAAAGATCTTGAAGCAGTTTACTAACAAATGTCTGATATAGACGCATAGTGTCATCCCCGTCATTGATTAAGTGGGACCATCTGCGTAGGGATGCACGGGTTTTGTGTTTCACGGGTTGTCAGGCATCTTTCATTCCATCATCCACTCATTGACAGAATCAGATTCCCCCCCCCCTTTCGGAAAAGTACGCAAAAACCTCCACCACAACTTACTTAACCTTTGCTCGTATGCAGTATTTTGTGTATTTTTCTTAGTGCTACACAGCGGAGGGTGAAGAGAGATTGGAAATGTATCAATGCTTGGATTTTTTTTTTAAATGTGTATATATTTGTGTATATTCCACTAACTTTTGTACAGCTAAATTTGCTCACAATTCTGGAAAGGAAAAAAGAAAAAAGAAAAAAGGTCCACACGTCCACAGAATCTGCATGACTCAGAAAACACCAGTCTGCTGCAGAAGCCATGGGTCAAATCCATAGAAATCCTAAGTCAATGGAATCTGTTTAGGATTTCTCTGACATCCCTGGCTTCAGTTGTCTATGCTCTGATAACCTCCAAAGTTAGATTACTGTGATGCGCTGCATGTGGGGCTGCCTTTGAAGACGGTTCAGAAGCTGCAGCTCATGGAAAATGCAGCGGCCAGATTGATAACAGGCACCAGAAGGTCTGAACATATAAGACTGACTCTGACCCATTTGCGCTGGCTGCCTGATACGCTTCTGAACTCAGTTCAAGGTGCTGGTTTTAACCTAAAGCCCTACATGGCTTAGGACCACAATACCTGATAGCACACCTCTCCTGAAATGAACCTACCCATGCGCTACGTTCAGCATCTTAGGTCCTCCTCCGAGTACCTCCTCCAAGGGAAGTTCTGAAGGCAGCAACAAGGGAGAGGGCCTTCTCAGTGATGGCCCCCATCTGTGGAACAAGCTCCCCGATGAGGTCCGCCTGGTGCCAACATTATTCTCTTTTTGGCACCAGGTTAAGACCTAACTCTTTTCCCAGTGTTCGGCAGCACAGGATGAATTTTAATCGGTCCTGGATGTGTCTTTAGGCATGACGGACAGTTCAAAGTTGTTTTCCGTTATATGTTGTTTGTCTATATTGTCTGTGTGCTTTCATGTAAATGGCTTTTAAGCTTTTTATATTATATTATATTTATATTTATATTAACTTCTGTAAACTGCCCAGAGAGCTTCAGCTATGGGGCAGTATAGAAATGCAATAAGAAGTAGTAGTAGGAGTAGTAATGATGATAATAATAATAATAATAATAATAATAATAATAATAATAATCCCTACATTCATGTGATTAATTCAGTGAGGATGAGGAAATAGCCAGGTGAACAAGAGGGGGCCAAGGGAGTTTATGGCTCCGAACAGGATAACTAAACTGAATATTTGCACAATCCAAGTCTTTTGTGTGGGGGGCGGGAGAGATTTCTACACCTCCAAAATTGAAACAGAAAGAAACTGGACAATATTCAGTGCAGTGGAGGCTGGTGGCTCGAATGTCAGTGAGGTGGTGAATCTGCTCATTCAGAACCAGTCAGAACTCTAAACTCCTGTGAACCACCTTGGAGGGTTCACACCCTTTACAGGGTTCACACCCTTTACAGTTCTGACTGGTTCTGACTGAGATCCAGAGAGGATTTGCTGCCCCACTGACATTGGAGCCCCCAGCCTCCACTGACTGTGGCTAATGGAGCACCCAGCATCCTTGCTGCAGGGCGACCTCCAAACACAGTCACATGGACGCTCCTGCTGAATCTTCAGCGTAGAACGTATTAGGCCATTTTTATAGCAATTTCACCTCATCCGCTTCTTGGTAGATTGAGTGCTCTGAGAACATTGCTTGAAAGGGAACTGTATCAAGTATCCCCCTGAAACTCAAATACTGTATTTCCTGAGTTTGTTAGTCTCTCAAAACAATAAAAATAAAAAATAAAAATTGAGTTAGTCTGGCCTGATGAGTTTTCCACAAGCCTGCTTGTCTACCCATTGTAGTTCTGTTGTCTTTGCAGAGGTCAACAAACTCACCATCTAACTATTACTAAACTGTGATTTTAAAAATACCTGGTCAGTGGGTATAGCTGGAGGATGGGTTTTGACTAGTGCTGTTCCAAAAATTTATTCCACATTTTTTTTCAACCATTCTCATTCCATTTGATACAAAAGAAACTGTGTTTGAAAAAAATGTTCGAAGGAGAAGAAAATTTCAGAGACATTCTCATGGGTGGGGCACGAGGTGGCTTATGAAGTGGCCAAGATGTATATCTGACTCTCCTGTCTTTCATCGTAGAGTCATCTCTCTGACAGTCTGCAGCCTCTCTGGCTTCCCACACTTCAATTAAAGCCCAAGGAAAGACATTATGAGGTAACTCCTCCCGCACAGGGCTTTTTCAGATCAGGATGTGTGGACAGCCAGGGAGGCTGCAGAGTGATGGAGAGATGTGTAATAAAGAAAGGGCCAGCACCCAGCATGCTCAGCCACCTTGCAGCACCTGAGCTCAAATGGCGGCGGCACAAAACGCCCTTAGGAAAAAAGAAAAAAGCTGTGCTACAGCCACTGCGAATGGTGCGCCCCACTTTGAGAAACTACTGGAAAATGTCTCCTCCACCTGGAGAATTTTAGTGGAATGGGTTCCCCAGTTTCTATGCCCACAAATACAATGGACAATGTCAAGAGGCCATTTGCACATACCTATAGTTTTGACTCATCAAGGGGTGGAGACTGGTGAGTGTTTGGCAGGTCAGGGGGCAGGGCCTGGTAGTTTGAGTGGATGGAAGCTAGAGTCTGGATCAGAGTGTGAGGTTTATAGTAAAAAAAAAATCTACATGACAGTTGGCAATCCTATTTGGCATTCACTGTTTGTTAATGTATTTATTCAAAGCAGTTTTACTCTGCTCTTCAGCCAAAAAGGGCCCCAGAGCAGCTCACACAAGATCAGTAACAAACAAGACAGTTTCCTGTCCACAGGCTTACAATCTAGATGTGACACAAAAGGAAAAGGGGATGAGGGAGGAAGAGGAAAATAAGCAAACTCAGGAAGGCACCAGTTCTTTCTAATGAACGGCTTGAATGGAAACACTTCAGGGAGAGGAGAAGCCAAATGATACTAATCTCTTGGCCGTGTCAGTGAGTAGCCCCTGTGTCCCACCCCATCTCTCCCTCTGCTGTAGCTTGATGGAATGGTGGATAGAATAGTTCCAGTCCATCAAAACCTGCTCTGATTCCTACAAAACAGTTCACATATATCCCTTTCTTTTCTATTCCACAGAGCCTAAGAGACCGACATCGCTTGGATTCGGACAACTAGGACTTTCCCTTCAAAGTGAACTGATGTAGTTGTAAGGCACCACAGGGTTTGTATTCACAGGAAGACTGGAAGTAGGTTGTCTGAAAGGGTAGTATGCCCAGCTTTTGTTGACCCTAGAGACCACAACTACATTACAGCGTTAAAATGGTTTAATACTCATTTGCTCTGCCTCTGCTATTCTGGGAACCGTGGCAACTGTGGCTGAAGGCTGGAGGGACCTAAAAATGTCTTAACAGGATTTTCAGCCTCTCTCACCAAACTAGCCACAGTAGCTAAATTGATATAAAATAAGTCTGCAGCATATCTATGCCATACGTGTGCTGAGGATCTAAGCGCTATGGAAATATTAACAGCTGCCAAGTTAAATATTTCTCTTGAATAATCATCACCATCATCTGTTTCATAGTGAATTATTTAAATGGGGAGTATGCTTTTTACCACCTGAGTTCTTTGTTCCATTTCCACACCCTGGCCAGTAAAAATAAGCCACTCAGTTACTTTCTCCACCACCTAAATTTCTGGCTTCTTATCGTCATCACACCATGAGGTGTGGGGGGGAGGGCAGGGAATGACTACAGAAACCCTGCAGGAACACAGCAGGAGACCTTTTCTCTCTGAAAAACTGTTTTTGTTGATTGATTTTTATTTTTCAGTAGCCAAAAATATTTCTATTCATATGCATGTTAGCACAGCCTTGTAGTTTTAAAAACATAATAGATGTTTTAGCTATAAATGGAGTATACTCCATTTCCCTTGAGATTAGGCATTCCCAAAGGGTAAAGTGAACCTCCCTTGAGAAGTAAGAATTTGGGTTGTGTCATGGTGGGGCAAAAGTGCCAAGAAAAGGTAGGCTGAAGGGCTGGAAGTTAGAGGCCAAAACTATTCAGTTCAGGAGTCTATGCAATAATTAACCTGTAAAGGAATTCCCTTCATGGATCACTGCCTTGTCGTGGTGAAGGGGCCTGCATAACTCAGTGAAGCCATAAGCTATGCCATGCAGGGCCACCCAAGACAGACAGGTCATGGTGGAGAGTTCTGACACAATGTGGTCCACTGGAGAAGGAAATGGCAACCCACTCCAGTATTCTTGCCAAGAAAACCCCATGGAATGCATCACAAGGCTAAAAGATATGACACCGGAAGATGGGCCCCTCAGGTCGGAAGGTGTCCAATATACTACTGGGGAAGACGGAGGGAATTTCCAAGTAGCGCCAGAAAGAGTGAAGCAGCTGAGCCAAAGCCGAAAGGACACTCAGCTGTGGATGTGTCTGGTGGTGAAAAGAAAGTCCGATGCTATAAAGAACAATGTTGTTTAGGAACCTGAAATGTAAGATCAATGAATCAAGGTAAGCTGGAGGTGGTCAAATATGAGATGGAAAGATTGAACATCGGCATCTTTGGAATCAGCAAACTACAATGGACAAGCAGGGGCGAATTTAATTCAGGTGACCATTATATCTACTACTGTGGGCAAGAATCCCTTAGAAGAAATGGAGTAGCACTCAGAGTCAACAAAAGGGTGGGAAAAGCAGTACTGGGGTACAATCTCAAAAATGATAGAATGATCTCAGTACGAATCCAAGGCAAACCATTCAACATCACAGTAATTCAAGTCTATGCCCCAATCACTGATGCCGAAGAAGCTGAGGCTGATCGGTTCTATGAAGACCTACAACACCTTCTAGAACTAACACCAAAAAAAGATGTCCTCTTCATCATAGGGGATTGGAATGCCAAAGTAGGAAGTCAAGAAATCACCGGGATAACAGGCAAGCGTGACCTTGGTGTACAAAATGAAGCAGGACAAAGGCTACTAGAGTTTTGCCAAGAGAACACGCCGATCATAGCAAACACTCTTTCCCAACAGCACAAGAGGCGACTCTACACATGGACATCACCAGATGGTCAATATCGAAACCAGATTGATTATGTACTTTACAGCCAAAGATGGAGAAGCTCTATACAGTCAGTAAAAACAAGTCCTGGAGCTGACTGTGGCTCAGATCATGAGCTTCTTGTCGCAAAATTTCGGCTTAAATTGAAGAACGTAGGGAAAACCACTAAACCATTCAGGTATGACCTAAATCATATCCTTTATGAATATACAGTGGAGGTGACGAATAGATTTAAGGGATTAGACCAGATAGACAGAGTGCCTGAGGAACTATGGACGGAAGTCCGTGACATTGTTCAGGAGGCAGCAACGAAATCCATCCCAAAGAAAAAGAAATGCAAGAAAGCAAAGTGGCTGTCTGATGAGGCTTTACAAGTAGCTGAGGAAAGAAGGGAAGCAAAAAGCAAAGGAGAAAGGGAAAGATATACCCAACTGAATGCAGATTTCCAGAGAATAGCAAGGAGAGAAAGAAGGCCTTCTTAAACGAACAATGCAAAGAAATCGAAGAGAACAATAGAATGGGAAAGACTAGAGATGTCTTCAAGAAAATTGGAGATCTCAAGGGAACATTTTGTGCAAAGACGGGCATGATAAAGGACAAAGAAGGCAGGGAGCTAACAGAAACAGATGGGATTAAGAAGAGGTGGAAAGAATACACAGAAGAACTATACAGGAAAGATCTGAATGTCCCTGATAGCCATGATAGTGTGGTCACTGAACTTGAGCTGGACATCCTAGAGAGTGAAGTCAAGTGGGCCTTAGGAAGCATTGCTAACAACAAAGCTAGCAGATATGACAGTATTCCAGCTGAGCTATTTAAGATCCTAAAAGATGATGCTGTTAAAGTGCTGCACTCAGTATGCCAACAAATTTGGAACACTCAACAATGGCCACAAGACTGGAAAGGGTCAGTTTACATTCCAATTCCAAAGAAGAGTAATGCCAAAGAGTGTTCAAACTACCATACAATTGTGCTCATTTCACATGCCAGCAAGGTTATGTTCAAAATCCTACAAGCTAGGCTTCAGCAGCATGTGAACCGAGAACTACCAGAAGTACAAGCTGGGTTTTGAAGAGGCAGAGGAACTAGAGATCAAATCGCCAACATTCACTGGATCATGGAGAAAGCAAGAGAATTCCAGAAAAACGTCTATTTCTGCTTCATTGACTACACTAAAGCCTTTGATTGTGTGGATCACAACAAACTGTGGCAAATTCTTAAAGAGATGGGAGGACCAGACCACCTTACCTGACTCCTGAGAAACCTGTATGAGGGTCAAGAAGCAACAGTAAGAACCAGACATGGAACAACCGATTGGTTCAAAATTGGGAAAGGAGTAAGACAAGGCTGTATATTGTCACGCTGCTTATTTAATTTATATGCAGAGTACATCATGAGAAACACCGGGTTGGATGAATCACAAGTTGGAATTAAGATTGCTGGGAGAATTATCAACAACCTCAGATACGCAGACGATACCACCGTAATGGCAGAAAGCGAAGAGGATCTCAAGAGCCTCTTGTTGAGGGTGAAAGTGGAGAGTGCAAAAGCTGGTTTGAAACTCAACATTAAAAAAATGAAGATCATGGAATCTGGCCCCATCACTTCCTGGCATATAGAAGGGGAAGAAATGGAAGCAGGAAATCAACCCTGACTGCTCATTGGAAGGACAGATACTGAAGCTGAAGCTCAAATATTTTGGCTACCTATTGCAAAGAAAAAAGTCACTGGAAAAGACCCTGATGCTGGGAAAGATTGAAGGCAAAAGGAGAAGGGGACGGCAGAGGATGAGAGGGCTAGATAGCATCACCGATGCAATGAATATGGACTTGAGCACACTCCGGGAGAGAGCGCAGGACAGAAAGGTCTGGCGTGCTATGGTCCATGGGGGTCACGAAGAGTCGGACACAACTGAACGACTGAACAACAACAACGAAAGGAATTCCTCAGTTGTGGCAAGAACTACAGTTTTTCAAAGTGAAGGGCCAATCGGCTGTACCATTTCAGGCCATGGATTCTGTCAGTGCCCTACACTGATGGTTCTGCTATGGGCTGCATGGTTCTGCTGTGGATCAGATAGCAGGGGTCAGTTTCGTCAAGGAAGCAAATTGGAAAGAGATCAGCACCATGGAAAGCTCCAAGTGGGGCTGGAAGCCAGACAGGGTTGTCTGTATGTTGTTCTAACAAGGAGCAAACTAAGACTGAGCCTTAAATATGAGTTTGTTTGAATTTCGGTGGGTTGGTCCCACCTCTATATTGACTGCAGCTTTGTCTCTTAAAGGGTCCTGACCTGTTTTAGCAAGCTCAGGCTGTAATGACATTGGAATTGCTGTGGCGTGCTAGTTTCCTTATGTCCTGAGTCTGACGATGGTAATGTGACCTTCTCTGGACATAGGGGAACTGACCCCTGGAATCTTTTCTGGAGAAATGGGTTGAAGCCTCGTAATGCTTTCCCATGGCTGAGCCTTCTCCCTGAACCATTAACTTTGGAGTCTCTTCTTCACCTGACAAGGGTTCAGGATCCTCTGGGGACAAAGCTTCCAGGTCTGGGTCCATGACATCAGTAGATTCTTGAACATTGTCATTTGTGGAGCTTCCTAGCCTTGGCATCAAGACATTGTTGGATTGGCTGCAGAGAGTAACAGGACTACACCAGACTCAGCTGGGACTCTGTCCTGTTTAGGTTCCCAGGGGAGCTGAACTGAAGCAGTTGTACTCACTAGAAAGGAAAGGTAGAGTCAAGACATATGAAGCAGTGTCAAGTCTGAAGAAGCAGGATGGAAAAGGCAGACCAAGCAGGGTCTGTCAGGACCCTGGACAGATCTATGCTGGCTGACACTCACCCTGAAAGAGCCATTGTCTCAGCAACATGCAGAGGCTCCCTGAGGTTTTATGAGGGGTGGCTGATCTGGGCCTGCTGTTAACCACAATCCCCCAGAGGAGATGTGTGTCTCTTAAAGGACCATTCCCTGGTTCTGGAGCTACTGGCTCCTCTGGCATGGGGGTGCTGAGGACTGCATGGGGGTGCCCTCTAAACCCAAATAATCTGATAAAGCCACGCCCTCTGGCCTGGGAGTCCCTGGGGTGACAGACAATGGCTCCCTGGATGATGCCTCCTCCACCTCAGAATCATCCTCTGAGCCAAAGTGGGAGGGGGAATCAAGTCCAGAGAAGATGACATGCTCTAGCACCCACCACACTGCCTGCCCACCCTCAGCCTCTCCCCCCACCCAAGGAGTACTGGGTTCCAGAGGCTTCAGTTTGGTTGGGAGTCACCAATGTCCTGCACACGTCAGTATAAGGCATTTGGGGAGAAAAAAGTAGCTGCTGCCAGTAAGGGAAAAAACAACAAAAGTGATACAGGATCACACAGGTGCCAGTTTATTTTGTGCCAACTCGTCCAACCTTTCAGAGAATGCCCCCTTACTCAGGGGCTCCCTAAAAATACATAACATATTACAGTGTTATACACATGCATATGCAAGATATACTGCACAAAAAACACCACGGACTAATTGTCTCTATACATTCAAATATACATTGCAAACTTCCAACACAAGACCATTCCCAGTTCAGTGCTCTGGAAATAAAACCTCCCAGGCTTTTTGGGGGGGGGCAGAAGGGGGTTTATCAGCAAACTACTTTGGGTTGCTGTCTTTTGAGGTGTCTTCATCCACATGGGAGATGTGCGTATTACAAACATACATGCAAAACTGTAGAAAAGAGAACAGCCACAGTGATGGACTGTGCATGATGGACTGTGCATGTTTGTGCAGACTTAATGCCAAATCTGCACAATGATGCTCATTGGCCTCCTATGTTCCTGGGGCATGTAGGGGGGTGGAGAATCATATATATATATGTATGTATGTGTGTGTATATGTATGTATATATATGTATATGTGTGTGTATGTATGTATGTGTATATATATATATATATATATATATACTGTATATAGACACACACACATGTGTATATATATTCCTCTTGGACACGGTGCTTGGTGTGCTTGTTGCTGCTGTGCCTGGGACACCACAGCAAGAGGAGAAGGAGCATGTGCAGTACAGAAACATAATTTGAGAACTGTGCATGCGCAACTCCTCTACTGCACATATGCAGCCTCCCTGCCCTGCACCTATCCATGATGCAGCCAAGAGCTGGCAATGAAGGATGGCAGGCAGCTAGAGAGTAGGGCGCATGCACAGGGGCACAGGTGGCAGGGCTACCCTCACCCACCCAAAGATACACAGCACACCCACCATAGCATCTAGTTCCTCTTCTTATCTGGCAAATGCTAACTACCCCCCCATGTCCATCTTTCTCTGTCTCTATGTTAGGCCTATTACTGGTATATACTGACTGATGTGCCAGGGGTTGGGTATACTGGCCATGGCCAAGCAGTTTTTCTCTTTTGTAACGTGTGCATGGGAATAGGGATGGTGCAGGTGCTCAGATGAGCCTGGGAGTCTGATGGACTCTCCCCCCACACTTGCACCTCTGGGCTGCACCTGCAGAGCTGCTACCCCTGCTTGCAGTCCCACCCCTGCCCCCACAGAGCCGCCCGCACCTACCCTGAGCCGTTTGTCAATGCCTGTCATTACCACAGTCACCATTTTGCCAAAAAAAAAAAAAAGGTGCTTCTGGAACTTCCATAAATTTAATATTGTGCACATAGTGGCCGTAAAGGCCCCATCTATGGAATATTACAGTATTATCTAGGGGTGGACGAAAGTCCCTTACCTGTCGTCGAAGGACGTTCGCGGTGGGGGGGAGGCGCTTCGCTGCTCCCCCCGCGAAGTTCAGACCGGGGGGGGAGGCTTCCCGCCTCGCCCCGGCCGAAATTCAGGCCGGGGCGGAGGCTTCCCGCCTCGCCCGGCTGCGAACACGAAAGTTAAAAAAAAAACAAAAAACGCCCCCTGATAGGCTACGTGACGATTCACGTAGCCTATCACGGCTAGATCTGCAAAGTCAGCCATGATAGGCTACGTCAATCGTCACGTAGCCTATCACGGGTGACTTTACAAAAAAAAAGCGCATACGCAAATGGCAGCCCCCATAGGGAGCCGCCATTCGCGTTCCTTATTTAGTCCCTGTAGTCTACGTAAATCTTTACGTAGACTACAGGGACCAAATAAGGAACGGGAATGGCGGCTCCCTATGGGGGCCGCCATTATCCGTACGCGCTTTTTTTTTGTAAAGTCACCCGTGATAGGCTACGTGACGATTGACGTAGCCTATCACGGCTGACTTTGCAAATCTAGCCGTGATAGGCTACGTGAATCGTCACATAGCATATCAGGGGGCTTTTTTTTTTTTCTTTGATTGCAATGGCAGCGGCGGCAGCCGGTCGAAAGACCGGCTGCTGCTCCCGCCCCGCTCGAACACCTGCCGAACCGCCGGCCGGACCTGCCACCAGGAGGGACATTCGGTGAAGGTAAGTCCTGTCCCAGGGGGGGTGCGGGGGGCGGGGGGGGTTCGGAGGATTTCTCCCCGAAACTTGTTCGGGGGGCCGAACACGTTGGCGCTCGGCCCCCCGAAGTTTCGGGGAGAAATTCTCCACCACCCCTAGTATTATCTTTTAAACTTCCCCTTCCCAGTAACGTGGGGTTTATGCTGTAGACATGGGGTGATTGACACTCCAGACACTTGAGTGTAACCACAACAGTGTACTGGTAAATTAAAGCAAGCAAATCACAACTAAAGGTATTTACACAATCGAGCTGAGTGATACAAAAGGCATTAAGAGAAAATAAAAGTGGCAAAATGCAAGTTCCTTTACCCTAGCTGTACTGACTTCTCCAGGCTGCTTCTTCCTGCTCCCTCTTCAGGCTCCCTCTTCTGGTCTCCCAGATTCTGCTCTTACTCGCCTGGTCTTTCTGACTCTCTCTTTTTATATCCTCCTCCCCCAAAACTGAAAGTACTGCTTCAAACCTAAAGAAATGAAACTTAACTGGGGAAATGAAACTTAAACTTAACGAGGGAAATAAAACTCCTCCTCCTCTCAGAGTTACCCCCTCCCAACAACCCCCCCCCCCAGGCCTCTAGGCCTGACCTTTTTCCTTGCCTCTGTCTGTAGGCCTCAAACTTTCACAATAGCAATATAAACACAGTAAAATAATCACTAGTCAACTACAGCCATACTGGCTGGGTCACCCTTCAAGGAACGCCTGCATGAAGAGGTGGCTTTCTGCCTAATGTCAATGGGAAGCATATTCCAGAGGGTAGGTCCTGCAACTCTAAATGCTCTTTTGCAGGTACTCCTCAGACATAAGAGGAGAGGCAGTCCCTAAGGCAACCTGGTCCCAAGTTGTTTAGGGCTTTATATGTTAACAACAGAACCTTAAGCATGGCCCAATAGCTTATTGGCAGCCAGTGCAGTTCTTGTAAGATACTGTCGAAAAGAGCTGCCTCTCAGCATCCTCACAGCTGCATTTTCCACCAGGTGTAGCTGCTGGACTAGGCCTAAGGATAGCCCCACATAGAGTGTATGACAATAATTCAATCCTGAGGTTACCAGTGGCTGAACCACCATGGCTAAGCTGAACCATTCCTGAACCACTGTGGCCAGGAACGGCCATCGCTGACGAACAAAGTCAGAGGTGGTAAACTGCTCCTAGCCACTGAGGTCACCTGAGCCTCTAGTGCCAAAGATGGATGTAGGCACAACCCCAAGCTACACATCTGTCCCTTCGGGAAATGCAACCCCATCCAGGACAGGGAATTGACCTGTTTCCCGGAACTGTGACCAACCTGCTCACACAGTGCTTCCATCTTGCCAGGATTCAGTCTCAGTTTCCTGGCCCACGTCCAGCCCTCCACAGTGTCCAGAGCCTGCACAGCCACACCTGAATCAGATGTTATCGAGAAACAGAGGTGGGTGTCACCCAGATGCTGATGGAACCTCACTCCAAATCTCCAGGTGATTATTCCCAACAGCTTCGTCTAATGTTAAATGGTATTGAGGGCAGAATAGTATGCCCTATGGCATGCCGTGGCACAAGTGCCGGGGGACCAAAGTGAACTCCCCCAACACCACTCTGTGAGACTGACCCCATAGGGAGCAGCAGAGCCTCTGAAATACAGTGAGTGGCCCGACTAGGGATGTTGGAGAAATCCTCCACGACCCCAATGAGGCCGGATTCTATTGAATCCAGCCCCCTGAAGTCCGTGGAGGATCAGATCTCTTACCTCCGCCTCCCCGAGAAGTCCTTGCTGGCCGGATCCTGCCTGCCTCAGGATTACTTTGTGAGAAGATTTTCTAAAATGTCGTGCATAAATCCATACAACAAAATAAATAGTAAATAAGATAACCCCTAGGTTAGACTACTGTAATGTGCTCTTACATGTGCTCTGGACGAAATTGGCATTATCTGGGTCTGCCAGGTTCCGCTGGGGGGGGGAGGTGCTCCGTCCCTCCCCCCGGAATCCTCGCCAGCCGGCTGTGCTCCGCAGGGATTCTGCGGAGCTGCCAGCCGGCTCCGCCAGCAGCCAGACATCCGACCGCTGGCTAGCAGGGCATTTGCAGGGACGCAAATGGCGGTGGCCATACCCGCCGCCGTTTGTGTCCCTGTAGTCAGCCGTGATAGGCTACGTAAATCTTTACGTAGCCTATCATGTCTGACTTAAAAAAACAACAACAACATGCGCGTACGCAAATGGCGGCGGCTACGGCTGCCGCCATTTGCATTCCTTATTTTGGCCCGTCTTAGTCTACGTTAATATTTACGTAGACTAAGACGGCAAAAATAAGGGGAACGCAAATAGCGTAGCGGACGCTATTTGCGTTCCCCTTATTTTTGCCATTTTAGTCTACGTAAATCTTTACGTAGATTAAGACAGGCCAAAATAAAGAACGCAAATGGCGGTGGCCGTAGCCGCCACCATTTGCGTACGCGCGTGTTTTTTTTAAAAGTCAGACGTGATAGGCTACATAAAGATTTACGTAGCCTATCACGTTGGTTTTTTTTAACCTAGCCGTGATAGGCTACGTAAATCTTTACGTAGCCTATCACATCTTTTTTTTTTTTTTTTTACACGGGAAATGGCAGCGGTGGCAGCTGGTCAGAAGACCGGCCGCCGCCGCTGCCGCACCGCCGCTGGAGCCACCACCGGAGCCGCCACCACCCGGAAGGTGTGCCCCAGGTAAGTCTCATCCCGGGGGGATCTGCGGGGGGGTGGCGGGGGGTGGCAGGCCATTCCGCCACAGATTTCGAGGGGCTGAATGCGCTGGCATTCGGCCTCCCCGAGATCCGTGGTGGAATTCTCTGCCATCCCTACCCCCCACACACCATTCTGTACTGTTGCTGTTCAGTCGTTCAGTCGTGTCCGACTCTTCGTGACCCCATGGACCACAGCACGCCAGGCCTTCCTGTCCTCCGCTCCCTCCCGGAGTGTGCTCAAGTTCATGTTCATTGCATCGGTGATGCTATCTAGCCATCTCATCCTCTGCCGCCGTGCCCTTCTCCTTTTGCCTTCAATCTTTCCCAGCATCAAGGTCTTTTCCAGTCAGTTTTCTCTTCGCATTAGGTGGCCAAAATATTTGAGCTTCCGCTTCAGTATCTGTCATTTTGTACTGTACAACTGCTTTATTCATTCATTCATTCATTCATTCATTCATTCATTTGATTTATTAGCTGCCCATCTGGCCGGGTACCTGGCCACCCTAGGCAGCGTACAATACTAATAGCAAATTTACATAATCAGCTGAAAAGCAACAAAAAAACATAACAACACTTCTCTAAAAAATCCTAACCCACCCCAAATGCCTGCCTGAAAAGCCAAGTTTTTAAAGCCCAGCAGAAGCTTATCAAAGAGGGGGCATGATGGAGGTCACTAGGGAGGTAATTCTACAGAGTGGGGACCACCACAGAAAAGGCCCTAGTCTTCACCAGCCTAGCCATCCTGGCTGATGGGACAGACAGAAGGCCTACTGAGGCCGATCCTGTTGAGCAGCGTCCCTGGCGTTGTTGGAGGCGCTGCTTTGGGCCAGAACCATATAGGGTTTTAAAGGTCAATGCCAACTTGAATCGGGCCTGAAAAACTACTGGTAACCAGTGTAACTACTTCAGCAGCACTGGAGTGATGTGGTCTTGCTGACGGCTGCCTTTAATCAGGCAGGCCACCGCTTTCTGTACCAGCTGCAACTTCTGAACCGTCTTCAAGGGTAACCCCTCATAAAGTGCATTACAGTAGCCTAGGCGATAGGAGACCAGAGCATGAACTACTGATGGGAACAGATGGTTAGGGAGATAGGGGTGCAGCCGCCATATCAGATGGTGTTGGTACAGCTCTGCCCGGCTCATGGCTGACACCTGAGCCTCCATGGACAGCTGGGAGTCTAAAAGGACCCCTAGACTGCGGACCTGGCCCTTCAGGGATAGCTGCACCCCGTTAAACCAGAATGTTTGCCAATCTGGAATATACTCTGAGCGTGTGCAGTTTTGCATTTTCTCCTAGATCATATAACGCCTAGAATCATAGGGTTGGAAGGGGCCTACAAGACCATCCAGTCCAACCCCCTGCTCATGGCAGGAAGCCTGATTCCCTGCAGTCTCCCATCCAAGTACTAACCAGGGCTGACCCTGCTTAGCAGACGAGATTAGATGACATCGGACACATCCAGCCTTTTGTTTTTAAACTCACTTTAATCACAGTGGTGGTTCTTTTGTGTTTTATTATGTTTGTAAGTTTAGAGTTATGATTTTAATGGTATTTATATATTGTACTGTATTATATTAGTTGTTTTCTGCCCTGGGCTCCTTGTGAGGAAGGGTGAGGTATAAATCAAATAATTTAGGATGCAATCCTATCCATGTTTAGAAAGGAAAAAGTCCTACAACTCTCAGCATTCCCTAGCCCCTAGGCTGGGGAATGCCAGGAGTTGTAGGACTTTTTTCTGTCTAAACACGCATAGGATTGCTCCCTAAATAAATATAATAGCACACAACCAATGTGGCGTAGTGGTTAGAGTGTTGGACTGGGACTCCAGTGATCTGGATTCAAGTCCCTATGCAGCCATGAAGCTCATTGGGTGACTTTGGGCCAGCCACTGACTCTCACAGGCTTGTTGTGAGGATAACATGGGGGGGGGGGGACACCACGTAAGCCGCCTTGGGTTCCTTGCAAGAGGAAAAAGGCAGGATTTAATTGCAATAATAAATAAAATAAAAATAATGACTGTATGAATAAAATAGAATTTGCTTCTGCTACCCTGATGCCCTCATCACCTGCTGCTTTTGGGGTGATCATTTGAGGGGACTTTGGCCCCCAGGCACAGCCCTATCCGCACCACTACCTGCCACTCCCTTCTCACATAGAGGAGCCTCCCCCTCCCCTTGCAGCCCACCACCACCATGGCAGCAAGTGCCGGGGAGATGGGGTGTGACCACCCAGAAAGCAGCAAGGGATGGGGAAAGCAGAAGCAAACTCCCTTTTATTCCTGTAGCAGTGATGACGCTCTGATTGAAGCAAGCTCAAAATGCAACACTGTACGTGCTCAGAGTATTCCTTTTAAAAAAATCAGGAATGGAAACAGGTCCCCTCTTTTTTTCTTTGCTTTAACCTATTAGGAATGTAGAAGCAATTGTAGTGCAAGGACGCCAGCTATGGAGAGGGGTGGAAGAGAAGAAATCTTTGCACTGCAGCTCAGACTGTAGCTGGGGGGGGGGCATGCAGGGGGCTAGCCCCGCTAAATTTTCTCTGCCCATTTTTTTTTTTTTTACAAGCAATGTAAAAAACAGTGTACAATGTTGTTGTTCAAAGGCCTACAAACCAGATGAACTGCCCCCCCCCCCTTTTGGGCAACCCCCCCCCCCCCCGCCGCCCAGAACTTTTAGGCTGGTTTCAGGCCTGCTGCAGATAGGTTTTGTCCGATTATTTTTATTTTATTTATTTATTGCATTTATACCCCGCCTTTTTTCCTCTCGCAAGGAACCCGAGGCAGCTCACATTCTCCTCCTCCCCCTCCTCTCCACTTTATCCTCACAACAGCAACCCTGCGAGGTGGGTTGGGCTGAGAGTGTGTGGCTGGCCCAAAGTCACCCAGGGAGCTTCCGTGGCCGAGTGGGGACTGGAACCCGGGTCTCCCGGCTCCCGGTCCAGCAAACTTTTAAATTGCGTTTTATGCTCTTGTATTTGATGGATCCCATGTGTCCGGCTATTGGGCGGTATTGAAATGTCACCCATAAACTCATCAATACAAATAAATACATAATGAGGCCATGGAGTCGAGGGTCTGAAGTGACCCAGCCGTACCACCAGGCCTGTAGCCAGCCTAAACGTTCTGGGGGAGGTGTTGAACCAAGTGCGGGGGGCAGTTCGTCTGGTTTGCAGGCCTTTTAAAGACAAAATCGTAAATTGGTTTTTTAATGAGTTGTAAAAAAAAAAAAAGATTAGGCTGGGCAGAGAAAATTTAGGGGGGCAACCCCCCCCCCCCCGGCTGTGCATCACTGGAGGCAGCATCAACGGGGCGGGGATGCTAGTAGGCAGCGGAGGCTGGTGGCAATGTGGGTTGCGACCAGAACCAGTGAGAACCCGAAAGGAGCTCTCCAAGGTGCCGAGCCGAACCCCCCAAAGTGGCTCAGCGCCTTCGATCGCTCCTTCGGGGGTCTGGCGGCAGCCCGGAGCGGATCCACGGCCGGCGGAGCCCCCCGCCCTCGGGCTTGGCCCCGAGCCCGGCCGGCTCCCCGGGCCTCGCGAGCGCATGCGCGGCCGGCCGGCAGACGTCATTGCCCCCGCCTGGCCTCGCCCTTCGCCTGCTGGAGCTCCGCGAGCGCAGAGCGGTGGCGCACTCGCCTGCCGCCGCCGCCGCCGCCGCCGCCCTGCCTCCTGCCCGGGCTGGCGCTCCGCACCCTCGCCCGCCGCCCCCGCCCCGCCCTGCGCTTCTCCCCAGTAGGATCGGCTGAACGATGCGATCGCTCGCCGCCGCCGCCGCCGCCGCCGCCCATTAGAGACCCCCGCGCTCGGGGGAGGGAACCGCACTCGCGCGGGCGCGCACTCGCACGCGGGCGCGCACAGCCGAAGGAGCGTCGCGGCGGGACGAGGAAAGAAATTCCGAAGGCAACGCATTTGGGGAGAGAGGGAGAGCGAGAGGGAGGGAGGGGAGAAAGCGTCTCTCTCTCTCTCTCTAGCTGCTCGCCCTGCAGCAGCTCCCTCCTGCGAGAAGAGGAGATCCGCTATTTCTCTCTCCATATATATATTTATATAAGACGGCTGGAGGGAGATTTTTTTAATTTTAGTTTTATTTTTTGCAACAAATCTCGCTCCCATCTTTCAGCGGTCCCCCACTCCCCCCCTCCCTCCTCCACCAGCAGCCCTGCTCAGCCTGGGATTTCATTTGGATGCATTGATTTGCTGGGGCTAAACAGAGACGCAGCGCCGAGAAGGAGAAGGGGAGCGGGGGAGAGAGGTTGGGGGGCAGGGACACCCCGAGAGCGAGAGAGCGCTATTTCCCCCACACACACACACTTGGGGCTGATCATCATCTTTTAATCTAAGCCGAGATCTACGTTTTCCTCCTCCGCCGCCGCCGCCGCCGCCGCCTCGCTTGCTTGCCTTTTCTCTTGCTCTTCCTGGGTGTTATTTCCCCCCCTCCCCTCCCGTTTGCCCCCTCGGAGCGTCTGAGAAAGGGTGGGGGGGGAACCGAAGAAGTGTCCACCAGCCCGGAATACACACATTTTGGGGGCCACCATGGGATGTACCCTGAGCGCGGAGGAGCGAGCCGCCTTGGAGAGGAGCAAAGCGATTGAGAAGAACCTCAAAGAGGACGGCATCAGCGCCGCCAAAGATGTGAAATTACTCCTGCTCGGTAAGCCGGCTCCATTCTTCTCTTTCCCCTCCCCACATCATCCGCTTCCCCCCTCACCCGCCCCCCCATGCCCAGGTAGGATTTTAGCACACACACCCCTCTCTCTCCAATTCCTCTGCTCTCAGATGTGATCTACACCCCACCCCACCTGGCACGCACACACTTCATTTCTCTGTTTGCAATGCAGCTCTGCTTTCCACAGTTGTTGCTACAATCACCCCCCCCCCCTTTCTTCTTGGCTCTCATGCCTAAGCCAATTCCACCCTCTTTCTCTGATGCAGTGAAAATTCTAGGGTCCAAATAGGACCTTAGCCCTTCCCAAACAAAATGAAATAAAAATCCAATTCCTTCCACCAACTAGGGGTGTGTGTGTGTGTGTGTGTGTATGCATATATGTGTATCCCTGTCTCCTCCTCCATCTTCAGCCCCACCTTTTGCTGTATTGCACAAATATGCTCCATCCCTCCCCTTCACTACCTCTCCCCCCACCCCTTCCTTTCAGGCAGGATTCTAATAATCCTCATTTCCTCTTTTGCACTGAAAAAAATGTATTGCCCAAATATAAACCTTCCTCACCGCCCTCTCCTCCCCAGCTCTGTGTTCCCCCCAACAGGTATGGTCCCCACACCTCCACCCACCCAGTGTTCTGCACTGAAAAACTACCACCATCTATTTCTCTTTTTTTGCCCTAAAACTCAATTGCACAAACACAATCTCATCTTCCCGCTGCCCCCCCACTCATGTGCAACCTTTAGCACAGCTGTTCCTCCCTATGTAATCTCCTTTATCTCCTTATATTCTCACACTCGCCAGATCTTGCCTTTATTGGGGTTTTATTTTATTTTATTGCCTTTTTTTTCTTTTTTTGTGTCCCAACAGGGGCTGGGGAATCCGGGAAAAGCACCATTGTGAAGCAAATGAAGTAAGTCCATTTTGAGGATTTTTCACACCACCCCAACAATCTTGTGTAGGGTGTATGCATATCCCCCAGTGATTTTAGCATGCTACTGATTGGTATTTTCTTAATGGGGGGGGATCCAAGTGCCTTCCTCCTAGTTACCCTTTTTTCTTGGTTGGGGGGTGGGAGAGAGTATTCAGGGAGGGGAAAGGCAAGCAGATCCTCAGTTGTATGAATGAGCATCCGCCATGTTTGAAGTGGGAAAATCTTCTTGGGATTTGTTCCTCCTGCACCACCTTGGAGGGACCCACTTAGCGGGGTTCAGTATCTGGGGCAGTGATTGTGAAGGCCAGGCTGGCAGATGGGCCAGAGAAAAGGGCAGGGAGGTAGGGATGACCCAGCCCCCTACTCCTCTCTTTGTGTGTACTAAGCACGGATGCTCCAGGTGTCTGCTGTTCACGGCTTTGGTACTGAAGTATGACTTCTCTGCTTCCCTCCCTCCCTTCCTTCCTTCCTTCCTTCCTTCCTCCTCCTCCCCCCTCCCTACTTCCCAAGAAAAGAGGGTGGAGGAGAGAGAGGTGGGGTCCTAAGCATGATAGATACAACCAGAGCACAGCCATTAAGCATCCCAGTGTCAACGAAGCTTACTGTCAGGATCTTATCTCCTAGTGTGTGCTTGAGCTCCCCCTCTCTCCCCACCCCCTTCATTTCCAACATTTGATCTCCTGACAGGGGTGTGTGAGGTCAGGTTCTCTGGCATGTATGCATCCACAGGCATACATGTAGGACAGTGGAAATTGCTCATCATACAGATTTAAAGCAAAGCTCCATCATCCTCTTTTACCCCCACCCTCCTTGTTGTTTCTTTTTCCCTAGATTTGAGTCTCTCTCTCTCTCTCTCTCTCTTTTTAATTAATTATGGCAGAATTTGGCTGCAACTGCAAATTAAGCTGGGATATTGGAGGAGATAAATCAGCAGTGAGCGAACGAGGGAGGCAGATCCCCCCTCCCACGCGCCTTTTCTCATTTACGCACGACACCCTGCCTGTGTTGATTTCGTTGACACCTAATGGACCCAATATGAGTTGTTTATCTAATTCTGAACCATTTTCTTCTCCTGCTCTCATCAGCTGCTTCTGATAAAGATCTGTGATATTGATTTAAAATCTCATGAGGGGTTTGTGTGTGTGTGTGAATTAATGTATTAGGCAGCTGGCAGTGCACAGATGTTCTGTAACCCTATTGCATGCACATAAAACACACACACACACACACACACTGATCATGCAACAAGCAAGCAGCTGATTCTGGTTTTAATTTGCTTTGAGACCAATCCCCAAGGAAAGGGATGTGGCAAGGAGCACATCGACAAGGTAGTGTGGTGAGTGTGTTGTGACGCGGCCGAGGTGTTAAAATTTCAGAGCAAGAAAAGAAGTGAGGTGATGGGGCTATGGCAAGGGGGGGGGGTGCCCTAGTTTTTTGCATTGTATTTGGTTGGGAGAAGGCGCTATCACCAAGGAGCAAGTGCCTAGATAAGAGTTCAGGATCAGAGCTGCTGTTTTGTTTGCAAAAGGTGAGCGAGGTTTGCTGTTGCTAATTGCCGAAGAACCTTCCCTGCCCTTTTGACGGCTTGCGTGTTGCTAAGGGTGAGGTGCATGCTTGATGCGGAGGTGGGGGGATGTATTCCTTGCAAAATGGCACATCTGATCTCTCTCTCTCTCTCTCTCTCTCTCACACACACACACACACACACACGCACTTCTGCAGACAAGTGTCTCTCTGTGTGTGTGGTCGAGGTGCTTCCCCAGGCATAGTCCATGTAGTGCACCAGGGGTGGTAGGTAAAAATTTCAGGCGGCAAAAGTGGTGGACAGCGCCCAACAGAGCCGAGGGGCTCTCTGGAGATCGGCACACGTCGGCTCATCTCGGCTGTCACCGGGCTCGGCTTGTCTTCGGAAGCGCTCGGTTGTGAGGGAGCTGCTTCGGCCGGAAAGGCTCATCCCTCTTTGGAGATCAGGATGATTTGCACCCCCATGGATGAGGGATCTGTCTGTCTGTCTGTATTATTTGAAGTGCATTTACCTGTGACGTCTTGGAAGTCTTTGTCCCGCAGGCTTGTTGAGAGGATGAAATTATGTGTAATTACAATTTCAGTGTTGCAGTTGTGCATACTTGGTTTTTAAAGTAGCTTAAGCGCTCTCCAGTAAGGTCCTCTTAAAGAATCCTGTACACACTTACTTGGGAGTAAGTTGCATTGAACGCAAAGCATCTTACTTCTGAGTAGGCTTGTGTCGGATTACACTGCACAAGGTGTAGTATTCTTTGCTTGTTTGTTTGCTATATAATTAAACAGTTGTTTTAAAATGTGCAGAGTCCTGTTCCGTCTACCTTCACAACGACCCTGTGAGGTATATCACTTTTTATTCCTGTTTTATTGATGGGTCTGAGTGGTGTCCTTTGGGAGAGTTCATATCTGGCCAGGGATTTATTTATTTTTCAGTTCTGATCCAAGCCTAGTCTTCTGCCTCATGTGTGATTAATGTTGGGTTGGGGTGCTTTAAACATGGAGTGTTTAAAAGGGAAGCAGTAAAAGATGAAGTCCCCAGTGGCTGGGCTAATGACGAGCTGTAACTCTAGATCAACCTTCCCCAACCTTGTGCTCCCAGATGTGTTGGACTACATCTCTCATCATATGGGAGTTGTAGACCACCACATCTGGAAGGCACCAGGTTGAGGGAGGCTGCTGTATGCACTGAAGGCACACAATATATCTGTAAGCTGCTTCAAGCCTTATGAAAGCACCCCCCCCCCCTATGAAGCTGTCTCTTAGTGAACCAGGCCATTAATCTATCCAGCCCAGGACTCTGGTTTTTAGGCAGAGAGAAGCCTTTCACAGCCCTGGAAAGGTCCCAGGGTCAAGCTGAAAAACTGAACCTGCAGCCCAGTGGTAGAACCCATGCTTTGAATGAAGAAAGTCCCACGGTCAATGCTGAGATGCCCAACATTGAGTGGAGATGGCCAACTGGAGATGCCGTACCCTGAGCCTCAATTCAAAGCACGGGCTCTACCATTGGGCTGTGGGCCTAGTTTTTCAGCTTATTGGATCACTCTCACCCCAGTCGGTTGATCTCATTTAGCGCACTCTCCTGCCTTCTACAACTATGCCCTTTCCTCCCTTCCATTGCTCCCACCACCCCTTGCGTTGCATCAGTTCCAGTTCATCTGTCCCAGCATCCACATCTCTGCCCAACTCCCTGAATGACTGCCATTGTAAATGGGCCTAGGAGCTAGGCTATCCTTCCCCAACCTGGAGTTATAGCCAGTCTTAATTCTACTTCGCTGGAGGAAAATTCTGAGAGTGCCTTGGACTGCAAGAAGATCAAACCAGTCCATACTCCAGGAAATAAAGCCAGACTGCTCACTTGAGGGAATGATATTAAAGGCAAAACTGAAGTACTTTGGCCACATCATGAGAAGACAGGACACCCTGGAGAAGATGCTGATGCTAGGGAAAGTGGAAGGCAAAAGGAAGAGGGGCCGACCAAGGGCAAGTTGGATGGATGATATTCTGGAGGTGACGGACTCAACCTCGGGGGAGCTGGGGGTGGCGACAGCTGACAGGAAACTCTGGTGTGGGCTGGTCCATGAAGTCATGAAGAGTCGGAAGCGACTGAACGAATAAACAACAACAACAAGACCCATGAGATGAGTGACACTTACGTTAGACTACTGTTGGATAGAACCCATTGGATACCACCTCTGATCCCCTCCAGATGCTTTGGACATCAGGTCTTATCAGTATCTGACAGGAACGGTCTTTTGCCTTTGAAAACATCTGAAGGGCACCAGGTTGCAGGAGGCTAAACTAGGCATACACATCCAAAGACACTCATCCTCTCTCTCTTAAAAAATGGTGGGGGAAGGAAGATTAAACACTGTTTAATCTGGATATCATTGTTATTGTATTTTGTTTTATTAATTATGTATTATTACATTTATATCGCACCTTTTTTCCTCTTGCAAGGAACCATAGGCGGCTTACATAATCCTTCTCCTCTCCATTTTATCCTCACAACAACAACAACAACAACCTTATGAGGTAGGTTAGGCTGAGAGTCAGTGACTGGCCCAAAGGCACCCAGTGAGCTTCATGGCCAAGTGAGGACTTGAATCCGGGTCTCCCGAGTCCCAGTCCGAAACTCCAACCACTACACCACACTGGCTCTCTAAAGTATGAAGTATAAAAAAAGAGCCTTGGCAAGTGTTTGTTTGTTTGTTTATTTAATAGAGTTATATACTGCTTAGCATATTTTACAAATATCTCTAAGCCATAGCTTAACATATATGAAAATAAAACATTTAAAAAGACATTAAAACCAAGTACTCATAATACCATAGTTAACAAACAAATGGAGCATCTCAATCCATCAGGGAAGGCCTGGGTGAAGAGAGTTGTGCCTCATATTGGCGCCTCCTGAAGGCTTTCCATAAAATGGGTGCCACCATGGAGTAGGCCCTCTTCTGGGTTACTGCCAGATGCAATCTGCAGGTTGCGATACAACCAGTAAGGTCTCCCCCAATTGGGGAAGGCACTCTACCAGTCCACCTGGTCCTAAGCTCTTCAGGGCTTTATGCGCCAGCAACAAGACCATGACCATGGCTCAGTAGCTACTGGCAGCTAATATTTAGCAAAACATTGCTAAAATGCAGGGCTTTTTGCCATTTAATTTTTGTGGACCATTACACCATCTTTGGAACCTCGCCTCCTTTCCTTAACTCTGAAATCATGCCGTTGGCCCTGCACAGCCTTTCTCTCCCCTTCCTCCCCATTCCCCTGATTTCCACAGGCATCATTACATGTTCAGCTTGAGGTCAACTAAGCCTACAGCAGACACCACCTTGCAACCCACACTGATGCCTTTCTGTAGTTCCAGTGCGACCTACACTTTGGGAACCCAGAGGCTTTATTTATGTATTTTTTATAAACCTGAAAGGCAAAATTGTTTGCATTGGCCCCTGCTGGTGGGCAAAGCCCTCCCAGAGAGCTGCTCCTCAATTCTTAAGGCAAATACTCTGCATTCCCATGCACATTACCTGGGAATAAGTCCCTTTGAACACAATGGGACCTGCTTCGGAGTAAATATGCATAGGACTGCCCTGTAAGTACTGGAAATACAATCATTTCATTAGACAATAGAATCTTAGAGATTCAAAGAGAATCAAATTAATATCCTGCTGCAAATATAGATTGCACAAAATATAACATATAACTTCGCAACAATACCCTCACAGCAAAACTGCCCCCAGTTTTGAGATACATTGAGTCAAAATATACTTACTTCAGAGAAAATGCAAGAAAGCAAAGATTAAGACATCTGCAAGCCATTGTTCATGTCTAGCTCCCCTTGATCAAATTCATTCGTGGAATGGATAATAATAATATCCAAACACAGTTTAAATCCAAATGAATCCAGCAAAGGAGAGTCATGCAGAACCAGCTGACGCAATGCTTATCCAAGCCTGACAGATGCATCTTTTGACGTTGGTTCTCATTTCATCTGCAGCCAGTAGGACTAAAGCTGAATGGGGGGTTATGCACGCTTCTTTAGTGTTGTGCCTTTTTAAGCCCTGGCTTGGTACAGCAGCTGAGTGCTCATGGTAATGACATTGAACTAGTGGTTTGGCTTCTCTCTTGGTTTTCTTCTGGGTGGCTGTGCCGACAGGCTTGGGGTGATCTTTTGTGGCTTGGGCATTCGAAGGTGATGACATTTGTGCCGACCTCTTCCCTCCCTTTAGGGATGTGGGAGCACAGCTGTTCTTCAAAGTACCTTCCCGCCGACTTTGGATGGGTTTGGACTGGACTGAAGTGAAGTGAAGTGAAAGGGAGTGGAGAGGTGATGGGAAATACTGTAGCTGAATTCCAGGGAGATGATCATAGTTATTTTTCTTTCTATTAGGAGCAATGCACAGATTGTACCTATCAGTATTTGTTATTGTTGTTGTACAAGGACAGTTTAACAGAAATTGTCTGCAGAACAGGAAAGGATTAACATGTTGACAGCATTTCCTGGGGTTTTCATAAGGCAGAGAGAGGCAACTTGGTGCCCTCCAGATGTTTTTGACTACAGTTCCCACCAGCCCCAGCCAGCATGGGCAATGGTCAAGGATTATGCAAATTGTAGTCCAAAACATCTGGAGGGCACCAGGTTGCAAACCCCTGACATAAGGATTGTCTTCCACTTGGTTATGTATTGTCTCAACATTTAGAATCCCACCTATTGGGATGGGGAAGAGTTGCATGGGTTTTGTGGTTTTTGCGTTCTGTCTCTGTGGTCTACTTCTCACAAAGAGCAGATAAAGAGGTGGTCAACTTGTATCTGGACTGTATCACTGCAGGTGGGGGTTATAATGCTCTTCTATAACCCCACCCCACCCCCAGTTCCCTCCTCATAAGAAACTAGATGTCAGCAAGAAGAGCTCTAACCTTCATTTTCTCCCTGACACGCAAGTTTTCTATTTGCAGGGACCTTGTTTTGTGTGTGGAGGAGTGTTCAATTGGAACAGGCCAGACACATGTTGCCCACTGCTCCATCTGCTATTTGCATCAACTTGGCCTAGTTTGTGCTTTTTGCTGGACTTCAAGCCATGTGTCTGTGTAGATATAATTTATTACATTTATATCCCACCTTTCCTCCAAGGAATTCAAGACAGCATACATGGTTCTTGCCCCCGCCCCCACCCTATTTTATCGTCATGACAACCCTGTCAGGTAGGTTAGGCTGAGAAAGAGTGACTCTCCCAAAGTCACCCGGTTGGCATCATGGCTGAGTTGGGATTTGAACCTGGGCCTCTCTGGTCCTAAACCAACACTCTAATCCAGTTTTCCCGAACGTGGTGCCCTCCAGTTGGCCATAGGCTGGCTGGGAATGATGGGGTTTGTAGTCCAACTCATCTAGAAGGCACCAGGTTGCGAAAGGATCTTATAATCACTGCACTGGCTTTCAGGTAACTGGAGACCAAACAGAGATAGGTTGTACACTGTTTAGTTAAACATTTCAGTGTCCCCCTTCCTCAGTAGCGTTGTTGGGCTTTACAGCATGCAGTCACATAGCTTCCTGAACCTCTGGCCCGTGGGCCAAAGTTGGTCCTCCTGGGATCCCAGTCTTGCCCTCCAGGGTCCTCCAGAAGGCCACGCCCCTTCCCCTGGCTCCACCCCTTTCTCCCAGCCACCAGTCGTTCATTGGTTTTCCAGCTTTTGAATGTTTTCCCCCTGCTTCTGAAAGGCTGAAATGTGTTTCCCAAGGCTTCTTTGCTGGCAGTAAGAGCTTGAAGTGAAAATATGCTGGCATTTTTGGCGTTTGGCCCCACTCCTTCACTTTCATCCCAGCCCTTTTGCCCTCAAGCTGAAAGAGGTCCAACCCCCTTGGGTAAAATAGACTGTTTCCAGCAAAAGCCAATGCTATGAGAGCTCAGACTCGGAGATGGCATAGCACTGCTACGAACAATATGGCTGGTCTCCTTACAAATCCCTTCCTCTGCTTGTATCAGAAAGTGCATTCCTCACAGGCCATTCACAGGGGCTGAAAATAGGCCCAAGGTGTCATCTGCAAGATTACAGACAGAGGCATGTCAAGCTGTTCCTCACAGACGGTTTCTCCGTCATGGTTTTCTTTGTGGGGGAAACCAACATTGCTTGGACAGGCTGGTCGCTATTAATACTACCTGGGTGAAATATTGCTACGGTTGGAACAGGCATTTTGGAGAAGTTGTGAACTTGGTAAAGGGGACCAGACGAAGATGTTTCTGGCAGCCTGCTAGAAGAGATATGTGTAGGGTGTGTTGTTGCTACATGATGACAGATGTCTTGGGCAATAGGAAATGCTGCCACTAGATCATATCTCATGCTATTTGCCCAGAGAATGGCCTGAAGAAGGCACATAGGCAAGCTGTGTACTCTCCAAGGCTACGGTTTCATTTAGGACCAGGGCAGGCAACTTCTGAGGGTCAGGAGGCCAATTTGCCACCCCCAGAACCCACCACGGGCTACACTCTGCCACCAAAATTGCCACAATTTGGCAGAAGCAAAAAATTCACATTTTCACTTGAAAACAAAGCTCTTGTTTTAAAGTGAAAATGCGGCTTTTCCCCCAGTGCTGTGTCACCAAATTTCAGCAGGGGCTTGTAGTGGCAGGGGCCACTGAAAAGGCTGGGGGGCATGTGGGCTGTAGACTACATGTTGCACAAGCCTTTTTGGGGGGTGGGGGGAAGGAGGAACTGCAGATGCCAAGAAAGGATTTATTTGTGGGCCCCAGAATTACTGGTTTCAGAAATTTTCCTCAGGCGTACTAAATAACGTATATGCAGACTAGGATAATTAGAAAATTAAAATGATCACATAAACAATACCCTTATCTAGGACAACCACCGTTTTCAGGACCCTGTGCTGGGGAAAACCTCACCCGCTTGTCATCCCTAGCTATTGAGGGGAAAAGGCTGTAGCTCATGCTTTGCATGCAGAAGTTCCCAGGCTCAGTCCCTCATATTTTATTTATTTATTTACAACATTTGTATACCGCTTCACATCTAAACAGATTCCAGAGCAGTGAACAAAAAGAGATAAAATGAACAAAAGGTAAAAAGAAGAAACATGATTTTAAGATTATTCTTTAAAAAACAGAGTGCCAGTAAAACTGTGGCTGCTTAACCAAGGAAGACTTCTTGGAAAAGAACTGTTTTCAGGAGGCGCTGAAAACAACCCACTGTTGGTGTCTGCCTGACCTCCAGAGGCAGGGAGTTCCATAGGACAGGAGCCACCACCTTGAAGTCTCTTCTCTGGGTGGACTCCAGTTTGGCCATAGGTCCATGTGGAACCACCAGGAGCAGGCCCTGTAATGACCTCAGAGAGGTTGCTAATGGAGAAAGCACTCTCTCAGGTATCCTGGTCCCAAGTTGTTTAGGGCTTTGCACACTAGGACCAAAACCTTAAACCTAGCCTGGTAGCGAATAGGCAGCCAGTACAGTTCCCCCAGCAAAGGAGTTGCACGCTGAAAAGGGGCAGCTTCCGACAACAGCCAAGCTGCTGCGTTCTGCACTGATTTCAGTTTCCAGAGCAGCCTTAAGGGCAGCCCCACATAGAGCACATTGCAGTAATCCAGTCTTGAGGTTACTAGTGCCTGGACCACTGTGGCCAAGCTATCCCTGTCCAGGAGAGGCTGTAGCTGGTTAACCAGCCAAAGCTGGTAAAAGCTGGTATATCCAGGTAGTTCTTGGAAAGACCCCCTCCCTGGAACCCTGGAGAGCAGCTGTCAATCAGTGGAGACAATACTGAAGTAAATGGACCAGCTGTCTGACTCTGCATAAGGCTGCTTCCGATATTCTCTTGCTAATTTTCTTTTTCTGTACTATAAATGACTATAGCAGCAAAAGCTGAAGCCCCAGAGAAGGCAGAATGAGGAAGCAGTCTGCCAAAGTTTTCTATAAACCACTTATGGTTTAATACCTTTTGCCTGTTAGAAATTATAGCTGTTGATCACATGACTGTGATTTCTCATTGTGACAAGCAGAACAGATATAAAATATATTCTGCTGAATGCATTTGCTTGGGGTTTTGTCCATCAGAACTTTCCTTCTCAAAGGCCCAGTGATAAATGCAAATTAGATGGTTTTACTCACTGCTTCTCCCAACCTGGTGAAGTTGATTAGAGCGGCTGCATAAATGTGTGGTGAGACAAGAGGGATGAGAGGGCAGGAAGAATTTGGACAACTGAAGTTCTCAGTTCAGTTCTCCATTGTTTCCTTTAATTTATTGATAAATTACATCAAATGAGCATTAACAATGAAAAGTGCCTTCTTCCACTTTGCTGGTTGGGGTTTGTTTTTTGTTTGTTTTTTTCAGGTGGGGAAAAGATATCTTGATTTTGTGAATGGGGTGGTTGCAATATGGGAAGTGTCTATGTTGGGGAGAAAAAAGAAGAGTTGATTATGTCTTTTTTGGAGGGCAAGAACTGTGTTGGACTGCTTCTGAGCATACAGTGATTAGGGATGGGAAAATTGTTTGTTTCAGATCTGAATGCACACTTACCTATTTTCAAGCTTTGAAACCAACACACAACCCAAAACTCGGTGTTCCTTCAAAATTTGCACTTCTCTGAATTTTGCAAAGCAGTTCTCCAATTTAAAAAAAACCCAAGAAAATGTGTACAAGACTACATATAATAGGGGAAATTGGAAGCAAAAGTGCACATATTGGTGAAAATAATGTTCAAAAATTCATTGTATTAGGAAAACTGTTTGCAAAAAGATGCGTATATATTGCATACAACAATTGCGGATTAAGAAAAACCTGCACAAAAATGCATATGAATTTTCATGTGAACTTTAAAAAAATAAAATGTAAAAGTTTGGGATGAACCGAATTTCAGATTGGAAAAATTATCAAAATTCGGGATGTATTAAATTTAGATTGGAAAAAAAAGAAACAGAGAGAAACTGAAATTGACGGATTTGTCCATCCCTAAAGAATGCAGAAGACTATAGTTGTTCAGTGAAGATGAAAGGCAGTTTTCACATGCTCAGAGGTATTTTTCTTCCCCTATTCCAGGACTTGGCCGTTCCAGGACCGTTAATGTGTGAGTGCTCTGGTTGTAGTGTTGCTGGCAGCAGGGGTAATGGACAATTTCTGAAGCTGGGATGGAGAACCTCAGGTTTGGGGCTAAATCTGCAACTCCTGGGGATCCCAGTCCATTCCCTTGCCCCCCACTTTCCCCCAACCACTGATCATTTGGAGGTTTCCTAGCTTCCGGGCATCTTCCCCCATCCTAAAAGGTTGAAATGCCTCTCCTAAGGCTTAGTTACTGGCAGTATGAGTTTTAAGCTAAAATATGCTGGTATTTTATTTATTTATTTTTATTTTTGGCCTGACCCTTTTTGTCTTTGTCCCCACCCACCACTGGAATGCGGCCCCTGAGAGCATCTTCAAATTTGAATTCAGGCTTTGGGGCTGAAAGAGGTTCCCCATCCTTGTTCTAAAGAGAGGGGTGCTGGAAGATAATCCCAGCACTTTAACCCTGTTTGGGCACAGAATGTGAGGAGAAGGCTTTGCATGATTGGGAACCCTGATTAATCGGGGAACAGTCAGCAACAACAGCAACAACATACATTAGATCTCTTTGACACCTTTCTCAAAAAACTCTCAGGGTGACTTAAAACAGAATTAAAACATACACAATTTTTTAAAAACTAAAAACAACTATCTCCTAAAATACCACCACCCCATAAAATAACGAGACAGCAGTGACACACAAAACAATCCAGCTGATGACTAAGGAGCCCAGCGTGTGCCATCAAATACCAGGAAGTAGAGGAAAGTCTTCACCTGGTGCTGAAAAGATGACAATGTTGGTGCCAGACAGGCCTTGCTGGGGAGGGCTTTCCACAGTTGTAGGGGGGACACACCACCGAAAAGGCCCTCTCCTTTGTTGCCATCCTCCGAACCTCTCTTGGAGGAGGCACTCTGAGGAGGGAATCAGGGCTGCATGGAGACTTCTGCTCTTTCAAATGAACCCGAATGCAAGCTCTCTTCAGACCTCCCAGCTCAGTATGAAGAGGTCAGGCACGGAGAGAATGGGGACAGGGATGCTGGGGGCAGTGACAGCACGTACGGCCCAGGACCCCTTATGCACACTGATAAACCCCAGCCTTCTCCAACCTGTCACCCTCCAGATGTGCTGCAATACAACACCTATAACCCCGTGTCATCTGGAAGGTGTCAAGCTGGCCTAGGCTGGTATGCCCTGTTCAGGCATAGCACCTAAACCGAGCTTTTTAAAGCTCTGTCTCCTTATTCAAAGCACACAAGAGGGGAGCAGATGTTGTCATCGCTCAGTGGCAAGCGGCAAGCAATCTGCACATGCTCTGAGGCGCTGCCTTTTAGTACCTCTTATTCCTGCCTAAAATTGCTCTGCCATGGATTCACTGGCTGATCTCGCCAGTCCTTTATTGCTGTACCTCTCTGTCTACTGATCTGTAAAGTGAGGGAAGTACCCTTTCAAAGGCATAAATGCACTCTCCCTGTGTTTGATGGGCTGTGTGGCGCATGGCTCGCCTCGCTGCTCTTGACGCCTGGGATCCCTTGCTTGCATTCTCTCCTGGCTGCCAGAATTCCATTTGCTCCTGGCAACCAGATTTGTGGACCCCTTGCAGTGAACCTCGACGCCTCCGAATCCACTCTTACCTCTGCAGTGAACTACTCATTCGGCCAGCTTTACCCGACCTGGTGCCCTCCGGATCTGTTGGGACTAGAACTCTCAGCCTCCTGCAGCCAGCATTTTATTGCCTGCCTTCTGCTCATGGAAAGCACATCTGAGTCTGGATTGTACTGGACCCTCCCTTATCTGCCAATGGAGGCTGGTGGCTCCGATTTCAGTGGGGCTGTGAACCCATTCTGGGTTTCAGTCAGAACCAGCCACAGCGCTAAAGGAGCTTTCCAAGGTGGTGAGCCTATTTGGGGGCCAGGTCCAGCCGCTCTCCCTTGTGCTTTTTTTCTCTTTAAGCCAGCAGGCCTTCAAACAGAGGACACCTTCAACTAGAGGACTGCTCTATGTAAAGGAAGGCACAGCGCCACCCTACTTCCAATCCAAGATACTGATGCTCTAGCCCAGCTGAAGGTGCCGCCAGGCGCCATTTTGGAACAGGCCTTCTTTTGTTTTCCCCGGGCTGCTGGTAGCTTTAAAAATATCGCTCCTGTGGTGATGTATGCTTAATGCTTTCTCTCCTGGCTGCCAGAATTCCATTTGTCGTTGCTCCTGGCAACCATATTTGTGGACCTCCTGCAGTGAACCTCGAAGCCTGTGAATCCACTCTTACTTCTGCAGTGAACTACTCATTCGGCCAGCTTTACCCCACCTGGTGCCTTCCGGATGCGTTGGGACTAGAACTCTCAGCCTCCTGCAGCCAGCATGCGCTCACTGGGAGGTGCTGGGGGTTATCCTGTAAAACATCTGGCGAGCATCACACTGGGTAGAACTGCATTAGGTGGCTTTAGACAAGCCACAATGTCTCATTCAACAGTATCCAAAGGGATATATTCCATGTGAAATGGTGTTGTTGTTTTAAACCCACTGGCCACGATTCAGCTGAAATTAAGCCCTCTTAAGTCCCACCAGTTACAAGGGGGAATCAAGCATGTGCTTACATTTCTCAGCTGAAATCAAAGGGATTTAGGAGTGCTTAACACTGGCTGGATCAGGTCCCCTGTCTTTTCAGCAAATTTGCAAGTATTTTCTTTTATGCCTCCCTCACTATAGCAGTGATAGCAACACAAAGCAAGAAGTCACCTTACTTGTGGTTGATGATGGTTTATTGAGAAATTTTCAAGAGTTTGTACCATAGAACAGCCTTCCCCAACTGGTGCCCTCCAGATGTTTTGGACTTCAACTCCTGTCAGCTCCATCCAGCATGACCAATGGTTAGGAATGCTGGGAGCTGTCATCCAAAACCTCTTTGGGGAGGATGCCATAGAGGAACCCTGCTCCACGCTTTCCCCTTCCTAATTAGACAGTAGGTGATATAGGACACATATCAATATGTGTCAGGAATGAGTGATGTACAAACCCCCCACTTTCCAGTCTGATGGGGGGTTTGTAGAGGGGCCATCTGTGCTGCTCAGGGCCCCTCAAAATCCTCCAGCATGGCTCCTTGTCCAAGGCAGTTCACGGAGCGGCTCTCCCGCTCCTTATACAAGGCAATATGCTAATGGCAGCCACCATTAGCGTATCGCTGGGAAAAGTACAGACGCAAGTGACGTATTGAACATCACTTGCAGCTGCAATTCCGTCAAAATCGGGGCTTTACGGCCACAAGTGGAGTCCGATACACTATTTACATCTGTATTTTTCCCAGCGATAGGCTAATGGCAGCCGCCATTAGCATATCACCTTGTATAGAAAGCTGGAGAGCCTCTCCGCACGAAATCCTTCAGAGCTGGATGTAAGTGGTGCTGTTCCACTGTGGAATCCGGAGGTCAGATTCTCTGGAATCTGGCCTCATTTGAGTCCACGACGGAATTCTCTGTCATCCCTGTCAGGAATGATTTTGATTGTGGGCAGATGTCTGGCAGCTCAGATTCAGAATCAGAATGGGAACAGCTAGAACAGAAGGAGGTACCCTCCCTAGTGAGCCTAGATATAGCGAGACTTTCTGCCCAAGTCCTTGACACACAGATGGCCCAGGGCGGCTGAACAGCTCCCCCACTCCTCCACCATGAGAACTCAAGTTTCGGAGGAGGAGGGTGAGGGGCATGGCTTGAGGGATGCTAGTGTCCGTCGCAGTGTGAAGCGGGAAAAGTTAGGGGCAGGTTTCAGACACTCTGCCAGGTTGGTCGCTCATGGAAGCCAATGTAGGAGGGAGCCTCCCTAAGGGAGGGGCATCCCTGCAAAGCAAGTTTGGCCATGAAGTTCTTGCCCAGACTGCTGGCAGCTTCTCTAACTTCCATTTCATCTCCTCTATTGATATTCGTAGATGTGTGGATTAGCTGGTTCTATGCAGTCTGAGAGTTTCCTAGAACCTGCATTTGTAAAGAAGCTAGTCGTTTACCAATAAAGTAGTGTTGCCCTGAAGCCTTGTTTCCTGGAGTGTGTTGATTGCAAAGGGGGAGGTTGAAGGAACGTGACAATATGCCTCCTTTTTCCATGTTTCCCTCCCCACCCACCACCCTCCATACCTCTCCCCAGGTTGCAGACTTGTTAAATGTTGTGTCAGGGCTGTCGAGCATCTTTCAGCTGAGGGCCAAATTCCATTTCAGAGAAGCTCTGGGGGGCACATTCCAGTGGTGGGAGGGGTCAAAGGCAAAAGGGGCAGGGCCAGAAATACCAAAGATGACAGCTTAGTTTAATTTAAAGCTCATAGGAGAGGCGTTTCAAGCTCTGGAAATGGTAGGGGATAGGACTGCGCTGCGCAAAAGTCGAGAAACCACCAAATGATTGGTGGTTGGGGAAAAAGTGCAATGGAAGTTGTTGTAGTCATCTAGGGAAACCCAGAGGGTGAAACTGGATCCCCCAGGCAGGTCAGATTTGGGCCCTGGGCCTGAGATTTTGCACTCTGGGCCTGAGATTTATGATTTAATATGATTTAAATATGATTTAACGTCATATTTAAGCTAAGATTTAACCTGAGATTTTGCACTCAGATTTGGGCCCTTGGCCTGAGATTTTGCACTCTGGGCCTGAGATTTGGGGAGATTTAATCTGATTTAACCTCATATTTAACCTAAGATTTAACCTGAGATTTTGCACTCAGATTAGGGCCCTTGGCTTGAGATTTTGCACTCTGGGCCCGAGATTTTGAGAGATCTAACTTCAGATTTGACCTCAGATTTTGCACCCTGGGCCTGAGATTTTGCACTCCTGTTCTATGTCTTTCAAGTTATATACTAAACAATTTAGGGTGCAATCCTATCTATTTAGGTAGAGAAAGTCCTACAACTCGCAGCATACTGGCTAAGGAATGCTGGGAGTTGCAGGACCTTTTTCTGTCTAACCACGCATAGGGTTGCGTCCTTCCAGTTGCAGCTTACTGCACGTAAGCAAAGGGGAGCTGTGCCTTTGGCATCCATGCCTACTATGTTAGTCTATTTATTTCAAATAATTTCTATATTGCTTTTCTTTTTCTTTTCTTTTTTAATTCCCAAAGCGGTTGACAAGATAGCATCTGGATGAAGTGCAATAAAACCAAACATTTAAAACAAGAAAACAATGATAAAAACAATAAATTCTCATTCGAATAATAAGGGGTAGCTGACAATGCTAGCGGTCAGGAAACGCCTGGGCAAACAAGTGTGTCTTCAGTTGTTGCTGGAAGCACTCCACACTGGGAGCCCACCTGATCTCATTCCACATTCTTGATCTCATTCCACATGGTGGGCACCGTGGTTGAGAAAGCCCTCCGCACCACAGCCAAACGACCACTGTGTGTTGGCCCATTTAAAGCGCAATCCTATGCACGTTTGGACAGGGGGAAAAAAGGCCTACAGCACCCAGCATGCCCCAGCCAGCCATGCTGGCTGGGGCACGCTGGGAGTTGTAGGCCTGTTTTCCTGTCTAAACATGCATAGGATGGCACCCTTAATTGCTGGTAATCGTAGCCACCCAGTATGTGGAACCAGCAAAGTAGCATGATTTGAGACGTCCCTCCTTGAACGTTGGCTCCGCGACAACCACAGAGTTCTGCTTTGTTCTTCATGTGCAGCTGTGATGCTTCCCAGTAGTCCAAATGCATAGCGACTTTGAATTTTGTTTGAGCCACAGTTTGCCAGAGGTCTGCCTGTCTTTAGCAGCTAGGACTCAGCCACAGAAAAGCGGGCTACACGTGCATTTGTGTGGTCTCTCAGCTCTGAGTCTGAGAGGAGTCTCGGCAAAATGCCCTGTAGAGCCCATCCCGACATTGGCGCATATCAGGGAGGGCACTAGAGGGAATTGGTGAGTCCCCCCCCACACACAGCCTAGCTGGTGGAGGCAGCCAGCAATGGTCTCCTGATCAGCACCAGGTCGCTGAGTTTGGGAGCCAGCCACCATTTCAATTTCCCACAATGCTTTGCGGCAATGTCGTATCAAGGGCCTCTCCTTTTGAATGGTCTCTGTACGTGGACAGTTTGCTGCTTGCCCTTCCATTTGTGGTGGGTGGAGGGGCAAGGAGAGGATTTTGCTGTAGTAAGGCCATCTGTGCTTCCGTGAAAAGCTGCCATGATGATGATAGCTTCAGCTCAGTCCTCAAGAAGTAAAGACATAGACTGAATCTTTGCCCTGTGCAAGCATTCCAGTGGACAATGCCAGACCCAATTCCTAACACCATTCAGAGCAAGGCAAGGGTGTAGCCAGCAAGCAAGCCTGACCCAGCAGCTTTTATGTGGACCAAGAAGTATCACCTGACCTCCTCTGGCCTACTGATGCAAGGAGGCTCCTTTGGAGGCTCCCTGAAATCGCCAGTTCAAGACCCACTGTGGACTCATGTCCTGACTGATGGTTAGCCAGCCCAGCGTGGAGCCGGGAGGGTGGGTATTTTGCTGCAATGGGGGTGTGGATGCTTTTGACTACTGCTCCCTTTTAGAAAGCAGTTGTCATGGACTTTGCTGTAATTCTGAAATATATTTCCTTTCTCCATCCCGCCCCCCTCTCGTTTTTGAGCAAGCAGCCATTTTCAAGATGTATGAAGCTCCCATCTTAGCTGAAATCAGAAATTCTGCATACATGTGTCTACAGCAAGGCTGGGCAACTTGCGGCCTTCCAGATGTGTTGGCCTACAACTCCCATCTGCCCAAGCCAGCACAGCTAATGGTGACAGATGATGGGAGGTGAAGGCCAAAACATCTGGAAGGCCACAAGTTGCCCACCCTTGATCGATAGCTTGGGAAAGTCTTATGCCAGCTGAGACGCCTTGGAGCAGAGTTGTCTTGCTCTGCAATCTGATACCTACCTGGGAGTAAGTCCCACTGAACTCAGTGGAACTTACTTAGAGTCATAGAGTTGGAAGGGGCCATTTAGGCCCTTGAGACCAACCCTCTGCCCCATGCAGGAATCCAGTTTAAAGCATCCCTGACAGATGGCTGCCCCGTTTTTGCTTAAATACCTCCAGTGACAGAGAGCCCTCCACCACCCTAGGCAGTTGATTCCATTGTCTGAGTGTTGGTAAGTTTTTCCTGATGTTCAGCCAAAATCTGCCTTCCTGTTAGTTAAGCCCATTATTTCATGTCCTACAGTCTTGGATGGCAGAGGACAGGTTGCAGCCCTCTGCTGTGGAGAACCCTATAAGTACTCACTCGAAAAGTGCTATCAGATCCCCCACCCCCACCCCTCAGTCTTCTCAAGGCTACTGCTTCTGAGTAGACATGCCTAGGATTGCACTGTGAGGCTGGACATTTTCCACAGTGGTGCTCAAACCATGGAATGCTGTCCCAAGGCATATTTGCCTGGTGCACTGAACAAAGGGAGGCACCAGAACATGGTACAGACTGAAGGAGGGAACCCTCCAGAGGCCCAAACCAAAAAGCACTGCAAGTTGGATAATGGTGAAGATGTTTAGTTGAAGCCTGGCGCATTTCGGGTTTTAGAACCCCTTTTCAAGGGCACACTTGAAAACCTTATTGCCATCTTTTCCACGATAAAAACCAAGTTGCTAAGTGCACATAACACAACGGCCACTACCATTACATGCCCTTAGCAACTTGGTTTTTATTGTGGAAAAGAGGGCAATAAGGTTTTCAAGCGTGCCCTTGAAAAGGGCTTTTAAAACTCCAAACACATTGGGCTTCAATTAAACATCTTCACCATTATCAAACTTGCAGTGTTTTTTTCGTTCAGGCGCCTGGAGGGTTCTCTCCTTCAGTCTGCATGATATTTTCCCGGTACACCATCGTTCTTAACCAATTTGGTGCCAGGCAAAGCCGGCCCTGTCCTGTCATTCTTTCGGAAATATTTCAAGGGTGTGTATCTATATTTTAATCTGAGTTTTAGCTGCAGTTTTATCCTGCTTCTATTTTTTAATGCTTTAAAAAATGTTAATAAAAAGAGGAGAGGGCAGATCAAGGCTATGGATGGAGCTCCTTTCAGCCATTTGTGCTCTCTCGCTCTCCCAAGTGGGCAAGTGAACCAAACTGGCAGCTAGGAAGGAGGGCTGCTGAGCCGCGGGGGCAAAGACCAGCCACCACTACTTGCCCTCTCTCTCTCTGTGCCGTGTACAGGAAGGAACTGGCACAGCGCCATCAAGGGGGCAGCCAGAGAGGGCCTGATTCTTCCAGAGGGGTCCAATCCTTATCTCTCGGCCCAGCAAGAGAGGTCAGGCAGGGCCTGTTTCTGCTGCTTCTCTTCAGTGGGTGGTGGGCCCTGTGCTGGTTCTGGGCCTTTGGCAGCTGCCTGAGGATGCCAACCTCTGGCACTGGCCCCATGTACAGCTGTGACTCCAGCACTGGAAATGTGATGAGAACTCAAGTGAACCTCAAGCGTGTGTTGTTGCCCGAGCTCGGCCTTCCCCAATCTGTTGCCCTCCAGATGTGTTGGATTGAAACTCCCATCATTCCCAGCCAGCCTGCTGGGAGTTGCAATCCAACTCATCTGGAGGGCAACAGGTTGGGGAAAGCTGCCTTATGTCTTCTCCATATTCTTTACAGGGTTTTTTTTTAGTCTAATATTTGTTTCTGGAAAACAAATTTCTTGTTTGCTAGAAGAACGGTATGAACCCTTCCAGATTGTTCACAAATCCATTTACATTTCATTTTTTAGTCATCCATGCCCTGCCAAAGACAGGCAGGAACGACAGAGATGATCGACATAGTTAAGGGTTTGTCTGCACAATCGGAGTTTGTTTCAGAGGTTGTGTAAATCAATGAAACAGATCAACAGCTCCACCTCAGGAATATAGCTGAAATTAGGAATAAGTGACTTGTCCAAGGCTACCCAAGAAATCTGTGTCGGAGGTTGAATTTGAATCCAGGTTTTCCAGCTCAGATCCAATGTTCCTTGTGATGCTTTCTGTAATTGGCAGAGAAAAAAATTACAATAGGTTTTCCCCCCTTGTAATGCTCCCCTCCCCCTTAATGTGCATGAAACCAGCAATAATGGATGCTGATGATAAATATGGCTGGCTGGCTGGTAATCACTGCATTAGTGTTGGGGAGAAATAGCAGGACAAAGAAAGACACAGTGTTGCTGATAGGCAAGCATTTCACAAAGTCATTCCACCTTTTATTGATGCCACGTTCTGATTGATTACTAGGCGTGACTTGAGGAATTCTTCTACTCTAATGAAAAATGTTGCCTTAATGAAGCAGAAGGCTTGTGGTAGCATATCCTTTTGTCCCCCAATTTAGCGGTGGGATAAATTTATAACCCCCTGCTTGACAGCTCAGCAGAAAACCCAAAGTGCTGGATCAACTTGGTAATTCTCAAGGTGGCTGCTGCATGGCCAGTTTTTAAACGATAGTCCTGATTCTGTGAAATGTCTGCATTTATAATGTGTTGGGAGTGAATCGGGCATTCAAGTTGACACGCCTTGAATATGAGTCCTCTCTTCCCTGTTGGAGGACACAAACTTCAGAAAGGAGGATAATCTTAAATGCTGTCTTCATTTCAAGCAGGGGGTTTCAAATGTTCTACCTTGAAAGTTCCATTTCCACATCAGTTTGTCTGCTGAATCTCCCCTGCCCACCCCGCGCCACCTTATTTCTGGCATGTATTTTCAAAAGTCAGTGCTCTGTTTCGTAAATTGGGGGGGTCTTCCCCGCCATGATATCCTTGAAAAGGATGCAGTGTCCAATTAAAGAAGGTCTGTCTGGTTTTCTGGATCTTGCTTTATATCATTGGGTCTGTTTGTTCAGCTGTACGAAATGTTGACTTTTCCGCTGAGATCAGATTTTTTTACCTTGGTCAGTTTTGGAATCTTCTTGTCTGGATCCTCTCTCTAAATGGATGGCATTAGGTTCTCAGCACATTAAAACAGAGAGTGGCCTCTGGGTGTGCTGGACTATAATTCCCATGTTCCCCGCTGCTCCATGGAAAAGATTGGATTTGTAGTCCAACACATCCACTACACCACACTGCTCCTCTTATGCTCTCATTTTCAGTAGTGCTGTGCCGAAATTTTCTCCCACGTTTTTTTCAACCATTCTCATTCCATTTGATAGAAAAGAAATTGCTTTTGAAAATTGCTTCAGCGGTGAAGAAATTTCAGAGAAATTCTCATGGGTTGGGTTTGGGGTTCTTGCACTTACCTTTCTGACAAAGTGCTTGAAGAGTGTGTGTGAGTGTCTGGTCTTTCTTTTATACTAATTATCACTCCATGTAGGGATGTACGGATTCCCCACTGTCCGTTCCGGTGGGGAATCCGCCTGGGATGGGAGGCGATCCGTTCCTCCCCCCCGGAATCCTCCGGAGCAGCTCTGCTCCATGAGGATTCTGCAGAGCTGCCCGGCTTGAGGGCCACTTACCTGGTCCTGGAGCCGTTCACCTCCGCTCCGATCGCCATGTTGCTTTAAAAAATGGCGATCAGCAGGATATGCCCATAGACTTGTACGCAAAATAGAGCTGTGAATCTTGCGTATAAGTCTATGTGGCCATAGACTTATGCACAAGATTCATGGCTCTATTTTGCATATAAGTCTATGGGCACATCCTGCCTATCGCCATTTTTTTTTTTTTAATGGCGATCGGCGCAGAGGCAAATGGCTCCGGTTAAGCAAGCAGCCGAAGGCCATTCTGCGCGGAATCCTCCTGGAGCGGAGGTAAGTGGGGCCATCCCACTGTGGATTCTAGAGGCCAGATTCCAAAGAATCTGGCCTCATTTGAATCCTCAACGGATTTCTCTGACATCCATACTGTCCAGCAACCTGTAGTCTCCTTGGCTTCCCACACGTCAGTTAAAGCCCAGGGGAAGACATCATGAAATAATACCTCCCATAGTGCTTTTTCAGATCAGGAAGCGCAGGCAGCCTGGGAGGCTACAGAGCAATAGAGGGATGTGTAGTAGAAAGACATCATACACACAGCGCCCTCGGCCACCTTGCAGCGATTAGGTAAGCTCAAAAGCATCACAAAAATCAATTACAAAACGCCCTAGGAATGAGGCAGAACAATGGAAGCCTCTTTCATGGGGGAAGAAAACTTTTGGGAAATTGGAGGACAGATTTTGGCTCAGTACTACCTCCATCTCTGCCCTAGAGCTGAACACAACACTGCCTCCCTCACACCTGCATTGTGGAGTGATGCAAAATGGGGGCCAGCCTGCCAACGCAGGTGATAGGGGTGTACGAACACCCACTCACCCATCTGGTCCGGGGCATCTGCTGGGGGCGGGAGGCAATCCGTCCCTCCCCCTGGAATCCTTCCTGGCCAGCTCTGCTCCGTGGCGAGTCCGCAGAGCCACCAGCCAGGCCCGTCCGCAGCCAGACTTCTGGCCGCTACCATGCAAATGGCATCCAGCGTAGCAGACACCATTTGCGTCCCTGCTCTTTGCCATGATAGGCTATGTAAATACGTAGCCAATCATGGCAAAGCGCAGGGACGCAAATGGCATCCGCTACACCAGATGCCATTTGCATCCACAGCCTGGCAGCGGGTGGCTGCAGACGGCAGCAGATGAACCCAGACTGGCCAGCGCCAGGTAGGATCCGTCCCTACCGGACTTCGTGAGGTGGCGGGGGGAGCAGTCCATTCCGCCATGGACTCCAGGGGGGCGGATTCTAAAGAATCTGGCCTCACTAGAGTCCGTGGTGGATTTCTCCGCCATCCCTAGCAGCTGATGCTGTTGCAGCACAAAAGACCCAAAAACCCTTAGGAAAAAAGAAAGAAGCTATACAACAACCCCTACCAGTGGTGAGCCCTACCTGTGAGAAACTGTTGAGAAGATCTCCTTGCCCTGGAGAAGTTCAGTACAACTGTCCACCCAGTTTCTCGGCCCGCAAATAGGGTGGACAATTTCGAGAGGCCTTTTGCACATGACTCTAATTTTCAGTCATGTTGAACAGGCAGCAGATCGGAATCACAAGGCATTTCATGAGGACAATGAGTAACAAGAGACAGAGACGGGGCCTGTGCCTGTACGTGAGGAGCAGTGATGGGGGATGCGCACGGTCCTGTGCTTCCTCCTTGGGCAAAGACCGCAGAGTCACTCATGTGTGCAGTGTTTCTCTTGCAGCCTCGCAAGCGAGAACAGGATGAGGTGTTTCCTTAGTTACCCGGCTGGCACGTCAGCACTTTCATTGATATTTATCAGATACAGTTTATTAGATGGAAGAACGAATGGTTACAGGGACGGGCTGGAAAGTTCAGGCATCCTTTTTATTCCCCACCCAAGCCATAGCTGTCTGATCTTTGTTTGGTGTGGAAAGAAACCAAAAACGGGAGAGATTGACTGCCCACATTTTTCACTAAGGATATAAGAATTGCCATGCTGAATCTGGCTTCGCACCCAGTTTCTCTGCCAGCCCGAAGCTGTGAGGAAGTTTATAAGGAGGGTGTGATTGTTGTAAAATTTCCTGTTTTTCATCCCTGTTCTGATGTTGAAATGAATACCGTCTCTCAGGGCTCCATCACACAGCAGAGAATTCCACATCAATGCTGGTTCTTTCCCCATCCAGTATCATTGCAGAACTGGGTCATTCTCTTTAGGTGGCTGCCCCATCATGTTATTTTTCGTTTCGTTCCTTCTCGCGGGGGTGGTGATGCCGCTCAGAGGCATCGCCACCTTTCCGCAAAAAAGCACTACACGCTTTGGGGTGCAGCGACAGTTCCTCCCTGGTTCCTGCCCTTTCCCCTCCCCTTGCACGTTACTGGTGGATGGGGACTGACATGCAGATGGTCCCCCCACCAATCCCCTGGGCCCCCGCCTCCCTGTTCAATGTTTTTGACAATCTCTTGTTCTTGAAAAGCCATTCACTTGCTGGGAATGTACAACAGCGGGGCGTCCTGGCAGGTCAGAAGGCCAGCATGCCGCTCTGCCGACCTGCCGCTCTGCCGACCTGCTGCCTTGTTCAGAACGCTGCAGGCCAAAAATGGCAAGGACCCAAAGTGGTGCAGGCATGGGAAGGCGACATGCCCCACAGCCTGTTGTCATCGCCTTCGCCATCATGACCACACCCCAACAACCCAGAACAACCACCCACAGCCACCAACGCACAGCGGTTCATTCGCACTAGGGAGAAATACACGGGGAGGTCGTGGTGCTCCATTTGCACATATTTGGAAAAATACCACATTTTTGCTGTTTGAGGAAAACACGGGATAGGTGGGAGGAAATGGTGGGATAAATGACTGGACGATGACAACTTCATGTAATGGACCCGCACAATTCAGTGAATGGCCGATCATGAATGTCCAATAAACTGGAGGTGTAGAGAGGGCCTCAGGCAGTCATAGTGAGTAACTACGAATAGAACTATCCTCCATGTAGTCATCTATTTTTATTTTTTTTAATGCTTCCTGCTATCCGGTAGCAATGACTTCCATAGGTTCTGTATGGATTTTTTTTTTTTAAGGATCTTTGTTTTATGCATTTCAAAAAAAAAACTTTGTTTTTGGTTATATTAAATCTGTTGCATATAAATATCTGTGAAAGATATCAAATGTTTGCACTTTGAAAGAGTAGCTATTCTGCTCCCCCACCCCACCCCACCCCACCCCACCCCACCTCACCTGCAACCACCCACACACACTCTAGTATACCATTTATTTATTTATTTATTACATTTCTATACTGCCCAGTAGCTGAAGCTCTCTGGGTGGTTCACAACAATTAAAACCATAAAGTACAAGATGATAAAATGCAATATAAACGTTTAAAAGTTTAAACCTACAGTATAAAAATAATAACCAAATAGAACCTAGCAGCAGTGCAAAGATTTAAAATACAGCACCAGGTTTAAAACAGAAACTGAAAAACTAAAAGTGCCAGGGAAAATAAAAAGGTCTTCACCTGGCGCCGAAAAGAGCACAATGTAGGTGCCAGGTGAGCCTCTCTGAGAAGCCAATTCCACAACCGGGATGCCACAGCAGAAAAGGCCCTCTCCTTAGTAGCCACCCACTTCACTTCCTTTGACAGGGGCCAAATCATTCGTGATTTTGTAAAATTCAGACATGCCACCCCCTGGTTATCTATCCCCCCCCCCCCCAGCTACCATAAACTGGAAACTTTGCCTCCCTTTTAAAACAATCCATTTTCTGGCTCAACTACATCCTTTATATCTGGATTCAAACTGGTTTGAATAGGTAGTTTAGATCTATACTTCCATAGGGCAAGGAACAATAATGACAAAAGCCAAAGTGAGGAAAGGGCTCACCTGTGGCCTTTAGAGGTAGCTGTGAAAAGTGGGTTCTGTGCAGTTGTTTTTTTGTTTGTTTTACAGGCAAAAGATCTGTACATATATCTGTGTGTATTTTTGAAATGGACTCAACACTTTTTATGCATTTCCCAAATGTGTGCATGTTGTCAAACACATTTTTTCCCCCTTTCACAAAACACATTGCAAGCCTGGAAATGTATGGATTTATGACTGCAAGCTGTATCCGTTTCCGCAGTTGGTTCCAGTAGGTGCATAAATCCATTAAAAAAATTGATGGAACAAATTATAAATCCATAAAAAATATAAATCCATAAAAAAATTGATGGAACAAATTTCTCATCCATCCTTATTTGTAAGACTGGAGACCATTGCCTAGCCTGTCCCTATGTCTGTTAATATTAGCTTGATATGCAGAAATCAACAGGCTAAGCTTCCCAAGGAATGGACATAGCATTGTTACCTGCTAATACCTGCATATAAGGCTGCTGATAAAGGGCTGCTAAAAAAAAACATACAATACTAGCACATAATGCAAGTCACATGTACACTTCAATCTCCATTAGGCATTAATAAATCAGTGCATCATGCCAACTCAATTTTAGAGTTTGTTTGTTTGTTGATTTATTTATTTATAAGACTTTAACCCTACCTTTCAGAGTGCTCAAAGCAGGTTACAAGTTTATAAAACACAGGAAAATACAAGTGCCATTTCCAAGGGGGAAAAAAATCTCTTCCTTTCATTATTCTAAAACTCCGATAAAACTCCTTAGGTCTGTTCACACATGCAAGCTGGAAACCTCTTCCCGTTCCCTTATTGACATTTCAAAGCAAGATATTTTTTGTAGAGAAATATAATGTGAGAGGCAGTTGTGTTCCTCTGCAGCATGGAGAGCTCCTTCTGCAATTTCCCCAATTGGCAGCAGTTCCAAAAATCCTGCAGGGATTGTGGAAATCACAGCAGCGTGCTCACACCTTACATTCTGTGGTGTGATCAGGAGCAATCGCGCAGAGATGAAAAACAGCTGGCCAGCCTTGGATGTGCAAATAGGGCCCCAGGACTTCTTTCGGAGTTTTAGAAGTTGGAAAGGGAGATATCTTCATTTGACTGGAAAGAACCATTAAATAATTAATGTCCAGTAACATTGCTATCTTTCAGGCGGTACGAAAATATCCCTCCTCCTCAACCTCTTGGGTTTTATCAGATACAAAAGCTGACAACATCCTTTATTATGATGACTTGTCTGAAATAGATCAAGAACACTGTAGCAGAGTAAGATGAGAAAGGTGGATTCTTAAGCGTTAGCCCTGTGAAACAACTGTAAGTGGGAGTGGGATCAAGAAAAGTCAGTTGTGGGTACCAGGGACTGGAAAGTGTTGTCCTCCTTGAGAAGTCACTGATGGAATTGATCTCATCTCGACCTTAGCTGATTCAAGGTTGTTCTCCAGAGGATTCTCAGGCAACTGTGGGGAGATCAATGCTGTTTTCTAGATGCCCCAGGAACCCAGTTTGACAAGATGGTCTATACCAGTTCTCAGCATCCCAGCCAACACACCCAGTGGGCATGCTAGCTGGGGTGATGGGTGTTGTAGTCCGACACATTTGCAGAGCTCCAGGATAGGGGAGGCTGCTTTCCATTCTGCATGGCATTGGCATTAAGGCACGACACCCCGGTGGTGAGGGAGTGGAGAGAATCGGACAAACAGCAGAGTGCTCTTCTCGTTCTTTTTCTGTGGCTGTTTTGTTCCGTTCTAATTGATTATTTCCTTCTGGACTCCATGTGAGCTTTATGCGTTTTGTGACTTCGATATGCCGCATGTTCTAAAACAAATCAGCGATGCTGAGGAAGCCCTTTCTGAAATTGCTGAATGGAATTTAATCTACAAAAAAAGAAAAAAGAAAGAAAAGTGTTGGAGCTCTTGGTAGCTGAGAACAGATCTCTCTTGTAGAAATGAACAATCCAAGTGGTAGACACCTCCAAGTCTGCTGTCTTATTCTCTCCCCCCCTGTTGCTGCAGCATTGCTCTGAGCATTGCTCATTTTATGTGTTGTTACTGCCTTTGAAAGTTGGGCCTCTTCCCCCCCCTCACCCCCAAAGTGTAAAGATCTCCCCTGATATGTGGCTTTAATCCAAAGACCCCAGCATGCAAGTGGAAGCTACTTCGGTTTATATTGGGAGGGGCTCTGCCCCCCCCCCACAGCTTCCTGCACCAGTGCTTGAATTATCAGGGTGGGGAGTTCCCTTTTGTGGTGGCCCCCTTAGCTACCCTTTTGTAAGGCCACATGAGGGCGTTATTGAGTCCAAACTGAAGGGATTCAGTGGGTGGCTTGAGGTTTTATTCACCCCCCCCCTTTTCCCCATAATTCAAGCACTATCTTGCACTGTGTGGAAAATCACCTGACCCTCTGGAGCCATTTAACATGGGGGTAGGACTGCAGATGGGGCGGGGGGACAGCAACACCTTCACATGTCTTGCCCAAGCGGAAGTAGCTTCCACTCACAGAGCAAGATCCAGATGTGTTGGACTACAACTCCCAGCATGCCCCTGTTGTTGTAGGACTTTCTAAACATGAATGTAATTGCACCCTAAAGGGGATATTTCAGTAAAAGCTAAAATGGAAGTTCATTTTCTCTGAGTATCTGGATCAGCCCCAGGGTGGGTGGGGGTCATCTGGAAGAGCTCGGTCTGATTTTGAAAGGAATCCTAGCTCTGGACTACTCGTAATAGTTTGATCTTTAAATCTACATCTGATCACTTGAAAACTCTGTATGTATCCAAGGACCATACTGACGATGGCTCCTGTAAACCAGGCAGCTAGTCCACATGATTGCTTCCAATGATCAGCGAAGGTGAATACCATTGCGGGGTAATCTTACAAATGGTCATCACTTGAAGTGCTCCCCAGTAGCTTTCCACTGAAGGCAATGCCCCTTGCACCGGAAGGCAGAGAGAAAGAGCTGTAGCGTCTGTAAAAGACAGCTGCCTGGGCCATTTCTAGCCTGAGCTAGAAGATCCAAAATGGCACCCGCCCGGTGGTAAAAATAAAAGAATGGTCAGTTAGTAGTTAGGAGTGCCCCAGAATGGGCAGCCTCATGTGGACCACCTTGACCTTCTTAAATCCAAAGCAGGCCCTGTTCTGCAACTCTGTACTGGGGCCTCCGACGTGGTGCCTGCGGGTACCAGTGTGCCCACAGACACAGGCTCCTTCCACCTCCTGGTTTGTATTGGGGTTTATTTTTTTAAAGTCATGTTTTAGTGTTGTTTTTTAAATTTGGAGGGGCTAGCATGCTGCAAAATGAAGTGCTGGCCTTCAGCGTCTCCTTTATTTCCAAGAATTTCCCATGTGGGCCCCAGAGGCTTTCTTAGAGGAGAAAAAAGAAAACCTTGTGGGTGGCTGCAGCCAAGTATGCCGAGCCAGCCCCCCCCCCCCCGCCCAAAAGGGGGAAAGGAAAGTTGGGGGGGGATAGGGAGTGTCCTGGGGGACTAGAGGGGGTAGGGAGTGAGAAAGGGCGCTTTTCCTGTGCTGCATGTGTGTGCGTTGCATTTTTTTGTGAGTGTGTGTTTTGCTTGTGCGTGTTTGTGTTTCCCTGAGCATCACCAGTTTGCCTTCTGTGAAATGGATATTTTGATGTGCCTTGTGGGGGTCCCCACTCGGCCATTAAGCTCACTGGGTGACTTTGGCCCAGTCACTGACACCCAGCCTAGCCTACCTCACAGGGTTGTTGTGAGGATAAAATAGAGAGGAGAAGGAGGAGGAGGATTAGGTATGCCACCTTGGGCTCCTTGGAGGAAAGGTGGGATAGAAATGTAATAAATAAGTGTGTGATTTGGCATTTGGGGTTCAAGACCTGACCTCTGCCTTGTACTCAGTTTCTTGGTGAAGTTACTTGTCTCTGAGCCTCATGGGTTTGCCCTCTGTGAAATGGCTGTTCAAACAAGAGTGGTTTTGCGTTTTGGAGCTCAGAGCCCAGTTCTACCTTGTACTCAGATTCTTGGCCAAGTTATTTTTCTTTCAGTCTTAACAGTTGGCATCCTAGGAAATGGGTGTTTTGTGATTGGTCACACCCACCATGGTAAGCATTTTGTGATTGTGCAAGACCCCCCTCATGGCAGCCATTTTGTGAGAGCACCCATGATGCTATCTCAAATTTTCAACTGAGAACCCAAAAGTTTGGGGACTCCTGCTGTACAGTCTTTGATTGTGTATTTAGTTGGCATATTTATATACCCCTTTTCAATATAAAGTTCTCAAAGCAATTTCCGTAGTTAAAAAGGCGGCTTAGGAACATGCCCTTTCCTCGAGGCATCCGTCCTTCCACACACACACCCAACCAGATTTGGGAATGGATCAACCATGGTGCAGCTAGGCAATTTTATACTCCAGACCTAGGGATTCTATGCTTGCTTATACAGAAAAAAAGTTTGTAGGATTTCTTTCTGTCTAAACATGCATAGGATTGCACTCATAATGTTTTATGGGGGCTCCCTCTAGATGGCCATGTATATTACTTTAGCTGTAGAGCACACAACTAATATTTCTCTTTTGCACCCCCAACCACATTCCACGCTTTACAGCCGCTTTTACATTCCTGATATATTAGAACAACAACAAAACTGTTTGCCAACCCTGATTCTGAAAAGCATGTGCAGTTTTGCATTTGAAAGTCAAATCATAGCACCATCATGACCACAGAAATAAAATGGTGTTTCCTTCTGCTGCCCTCTTCACTTGCCATTTTCAGAGTGGTCTTTTGGGGGCCCTGGACTTTGCCCCAACACCAAGTCCTAGCTGCACCACTGTAGGTCAGATCAAGGACCAGGCCAGGAGGCCAGGGCAGCTCCTGAAGGCTTCCTTTGGACAGCTGACTTGGTGGCTGAGTTGACGTGGAGGGAGTTCTTGTCATCATTGAATATGTGGCCATCTGCTAACCACAGTGACATTGATAATGCCACCAATAGCCTGGTGACTTTATGTCATTCTGTAGAAGGTGACTAGTCCTCTGTGTTTTGTTGCATGGAGTGACTCCAGACAAAGGGGCCTTCTTGTTACCAAAGGGGAAGAAAAAATCCTCCTAAGCATCTGTCTTCAAGCCTCACAGACCAATCGCTGGTGTTGTTCAATTGCTTGTTGGTTTTCTAAATGGAGAAGATGACCAAGAACTCTTAATGTCTGCAGCTGGTGCTCACTAGAAGCATCTGAATGATGCATGGATGAATGGAGAAGGAAGGGAGGGAAAGGCCTTGGAGGAAATGCAGTTACAGAGATATGCAGGGAAATTCAATTAAACAGAAGGGGCAAAAAAAAAATCCAAGCCAGTGACTACTCCCTGCCCAAGGTGACCAGTGACTGTGGAAAGAACTGAGAACAGGCACTAGTGTTGAAAGGAAAGTGGCAAGGGGTGGAAGGGACAGAAAGTGTGGAAGGATGCTGTTTCTGGGGCTAGAGAGGCAAGGAAACGCAACCCAAATAAATGGTAACCATACTGTAACATAGCCTTCTCCAAGCTGGCCCCCCTCCAGATGTGTTGGACTACAACTCTCATCATGTCAGCCAATGGTTGGCTGCGGGACAATGGGGGTTGTAGTCTCAGCACATCTGGAGGGCACCAGGTTGGACAAGGCTGCTGTAACAAACGGGCTCTGCAACAAAATGTTGCAACATATAATCACCCTTAACAGGAGTGTTTTGGTTCATGGCGCCATCCATCCATCCTCTTCTCCACAATAGTGTAAATGTTGTTTATGCTCGGGTTCCCCCAAACTTGCTGATATTTCCTCTTGTTTCATAAGAGGAAGGGTAAAACAAACAAAGGAACAGCACATGCTCTTGCACAGAAGGAGAGCAAAACAAAGCTGTGCATTGTCCATACACCCAGGGCCAGGCAGTCCATCCACATTGTAGCACAGACATGCAGTTTTCCACTGACTGGTTCATTGGGCAGGAGTTACCAGCGGCTCCCTGCAAACCATATAAGTGGCAAACTTTAACTGCACCAGTTGGCCTTCCTAGCCGCTGCTGAAGTGCTGGCCTGTGTCGGCGGGGAGGGCTTGGGCAAGATGCTCTCAGTGGAGTGGAGGAACTCTGGGGAGCACAGCTCCAGGACTTTGTCAGAGCAGGGGCGAGGATGTCCTCCTCTGGAGCATCAGGGTAATTGACAGGAATTAAGGGAGGAGCCATGGCCCAGTGGTAGAACGCATGTGTTGAATGCAGAAAGTCCCAGGTTCAATCCCTGGTGTCTCCAGGTAGGGCTGGAAAAACTCCTGCCTGCTGAAACCCTGGAGAGCCGCTGCCAGTCAGTGTTGACAATACTGGGCTAGATGGACCCAGGGTCTGACTCAGTAGAAGGCAGTTTCCTATGCTCCCCCCATACACACACACACACACACACACACGCACACACACAGCGGAGGCAGGTGGGGGGAACTCAAGGAAGGGACAGCAAGATGGCTTTCCTTTCTGTGAAATTTAAATAAATCCTAGTAATTATTCTTAAATTTGCATTACATAGATATAAATTAGCATATGCAAATTTTATGCGGATTCGTGTTCTGTGGGCCTGGGTGCCGAATCTTGTAAATCTAGCGATGCCCCTGGTTCCATAGGACAACTTCACGCAAGTGGCAACACAGGCTTTGCGCCCACCAGCTCTGGCCAGCAGAAAGCCAGTTTGTGTGGCAGGAAGGCACAACACGCGCCGCCTCTCAAAAGCAAAAGATCCTGATGGATTTCTTTTTATGTTTTGTATGGCACCCAGTTTGTTTTCTCCAATGGAGAAGAATCGGCCCTTCAGTGTTGGGAGAGAAATCGAGCAGCCGTATTTTGTTGATGGGCTTTTCATAAAGAGCTTTTTGTTGGCCTTGCCTTGTCTCCCGAGTCTGATGAGTCCTATTCGCTGCTGTTTTAAATTGTAGCAAGGGAGTTCACAGGGTGACCCTGTACTCTCCGTCGCCCTCCTCTCTCTAAACTTAAGCACAAGCAGGAATGCAATTTAGGAGAAGCAGGGAACATAGTCACCCAGGTTTCAGGCCATGCATTGATCTTTTTTCAGCAGCAGCAGCTTCATTAGGGATGGAGGAGGAATTGGTTCACTTTGCATTTTAATGAGACCTAATTTTCCACTTTCAAACCTATAGAAGAACTGAAACCTAGGGATGTGGTGGGCGTCTGGCTGGGGCTCGAGGCTCAGCGAGAAATCGCTAGCTTTGCCCCCCAGATGCCAGTCTGTGGATCCCAGCACCTGCCTGATGGAGCGCATACCATGTCAGGCAAGCGTGGGGATCCCTGATCCCTCGCCAAGCTGCAAAATGGCAGCTTGGCCTTTCTTGTAAAGGCAATTTTACACAAATGGTAGCTGTAAAGTGGCTATTTACACAAGATTACAGGCGTAGAAGTCCTTCCCGCTGGTAAGCTTGCGTAAATGGCTGCCATTTTTATGCAAAATGGAGGCTCAAGCGAGGGATTGGGCAGCTGCGCCTCATTCGCCAGGTGCTCACGGATGGCCCGGCGCCTCGCTGCACGCAGCAAGCAGGGGCAGGTGACTGGTGGGGGTCCAGCAAGCAGTGCACGACCTGGACCACAGTGAGTTCACCCACCCCTACTGAAACCTGAGTTATCTTTTGAAATGTGCACTTCTCCAAATTTTGCAGTGGAGTCTTACAGGGACCCCTTTAGATGACCATGCGTATTATTTTGGTTGTGAAACACATGCCTAACATTCCTCTTTCCCCACCCCACAACCACCATGCCAGTTCTTACAACATCTTCTACGTTCATGGTATAAAGTCTGCCTACCCTGTTATAAAAAATACATATACTTTGACCATGTGTAGTTGTGCATTTTAAACTTACTTAAATTACAGCACCATCATGAGTACGGGAATAAAACGGAGTTCGCTTCTTGTGCCTTGATGGTAAACACATTTGATGTCAGGGTGGACACTGAGCCCATAGAATCCCAGAGTAGTTCTGATTCTGAGGAAGAGCAGTCGCTCCTGGGAGAGGAGCGCACTCATCCTTCCCAGGGCCAACAGCTGGCAGAGATTCCTCCCACCGGCATTCCTGGCATAGATAGCAGTCCCGGGAGTGAGAGAGCGCGGGAAGAAGACTTGCTGGACGCGCGACGCCGATGCAGGGAGCGGCGCCCAATGGAGGGCGCGGAAAGGAGGCGTAGTGCCCAGTTGGCGCGCAAACAACAGTTGCGCCCAGAGGATCCAAGGGAAAAGGTTAGGGACTCTCCCTAGCCCATAAGTTCAGGGTCTGCCAGTGATTCTCCTTCAAACAGGGACCAACTGTTCCCACTTAGGGCATAGGTACTCTGCTGCTCATAGCTAGTTGCTAACAGTAGAGTCGTTAAGTTGTAAAAGAGGAATAAAGCTTTGAAAAGAATCCCTTTGTCTGTGTCTGGACTTGGCTACCGGATTAGACTGAAAGAGGCCGCCAAGGAGCCCTTGACATTTACTTGGGAATAAGCAACATTTCATCATAGAAAGGGATCATAGCCTTGGGAAGAGAAGACTGAGGGGAGAGAGGATAGCGCTCTTCCAGTACTTGAAAGGTTGTCACAGGGAGGAAGGCCAGGATCTCTTCTCAATCATCCCACAGCACAGGACATGGAATAATGGGCTCAAGTGACAGGAAGCCAGATTCCGGCTGAACACCAGGAAAAACTTCCTGACTCTTAGAGCAGTACGACAATGGAACCCATGACCTAGGGAGGTGGTGGGTTCTCCCACACTGGAGGCATTGAAGATGAAGCTGGACAGCCATTTGTCAGGGCTGCTCTGACTTGGATTCCAGCACTGAGCAGGGGGTTGGACCCAATGGTCTTATAGGCCCCTTCCAACCCTGCTATTCTATGATTCTATATATTTTTAAAGTGAACAGTAATAAAATGAAAACTGGTAACCATGTAATACTCTCCTGGCCACTGTGCCCAGAAAATGTTTTTTTTAAGAATATTTAAGAAAAGATGCTGCAGCATCTAGAACCAGCCTCGGTGGCCCCGGCATGCCCGTGCCAGCCCATGTGGTGATGCCAGGTTTGTTTGGACCACTGCCTCCACTCCCTGCCACTTCCTAGCTGGTCATTTGGGGGCCCCTGGGCTGCGGGGCCCTGGATTTCAGCCCTCAGGTCCATTCCGAACTGCACCATGGCTTCTGCTGAGTTAGGAGGTGGAAATAGGTGTTCGGGGCTGACCAGCAACTTGGGCTGCAGCAAGAGTGGGAGACAGAAGGATAAATGAGAGAAGGGGACAGAGACAGGAAGGGTAACCCAGTTGTGGGAGAGATGTCGAGCTGAGCGTGGCTTGGCCTGGACTGCAGGCATCGGCTTGGGACTGAAGAGTTTCAACTTTACCAGTGACACAGCAGAGCTGAGCATCTGCCCAATGGCCTCAGGTTATTGTGAGGATAAAATGGAGTTGGTGGGGGAGATCCCATAGATCAGCCTTCCCCAACCTGGCACCCTCCAGATGTGTTGGACTACAGGTCCTATCACCCCCAGCCAGCACAGCCTATCAAAGATTACCAACACAGTATCAAGCAGTAAGGGATGCTAATGCACCCTCTGTATCATGGAAGCTCTCTGTATCTGGTCTGGAATCTGAGCACTTAAACTTTCTCTGATAAGCTTTATGTTATTGAGCTAGTGTAGTGTAGAGGTCAAGAAACTGAGCAATAAATCAAGAAGTCCCTTACTTTGGATCTCATCTCTGAGATGAACATACTGGATGGCGTTCGAGAAGCCATTCTCTCTTTCGGCCACCCGTTGGATAATTTAATGCTGAATGCTGACCTGCCTTACAGGGTTGTTGTGAGGGCTGCGACAAGGTAATCTCTGCCAAGTGCTTTGACCATTCAGATGAGCCCTATAACTGCTAAGTGGCGTTGTTTTATCATTATCAAGGTTTATATCATGCCTATCTATAAAAGATCCAGAGCGACTTCGATTCAGGATAAAAGTTACACAAACTATAATACAACAAGAAGAAAGACTGCATCAGGTAACACCTGTGGGAACTATCTAAAAACTAAAAGTCTAAAAGGCAGCAAGGGATGAGGAAGTCCGATCATTCACAAAGGTTCACCAAAATAAAACTTCAGAAGAACAAAGCAGTCACGGGTTATTAAAATAATGTGTTTAATATTATCTGAATCCTTTCAGTTAATAATAATTTAAACACGCAACAAGCTGAGAGCCCTGTGCAAGCAAAGACGTAGCTTGGAAAAAGGATTTACCTCTTTCATTGCAGTAACAATACGAATGCTGCCATCCAGACTGTGGTACCTTGCCTTGACACTGAAGTTCTGCATGTCAGGCAAGAGCTGAGCCGAAATTACTCAGAAGACATTTTTGGTAGAGAATTTGAGGTTTTCCTTTTTCTCACACCCCACAGAAAAAGGCCACTTTGCAGAATTCACTCCGAATATCCTCCACCATTTTTCTGATGGTGGCAGCCATGTCCCCTCCACAATGCCCCGGAACATCACTAGGGCTGGGGAATTGTGGGGGATGCAAAATGGTGGCCAGGCTGCCCACACTGTTCCTGCTCCTGCTACTTGCAGTCAGAGCTGCAGCAGCAAAACACCCCCCCCCCACCCCAGACATATATGTAAAAAGAAAGGAGCTGTGCAACTGCCGCTGCTGATGCTGAGCCCCACCCAGGACTCACAGGGTCAGAGCACCAGGGCTTTTCAATTAGCAGGATGGTGACATCATCTGCCACCCCCACCCCACCCACTAGGCTTCGCTCTTCCCTCTGAGCTTAGTTGCAATCAGTGGAGGCCGGTGGCTCCGATTTTGGTGGGGCTGTGAATCCATTCTGGGTTTCAGTCAGAACCAGACATAACTCTAAAGGAGCTACCAAAGGTGCTGAGCCCCATCCCCAAAATAGGTGCAGCACCTCGGATAACTCCTTTAGAGTTCTGTCTGGCTCTGACTGAAACCCAGAGTGGATTTACAGCCCCACTGAAATCAGAGCCACCAGCCTCCACTGGGTGCAGTCCTCAGTATCTGGGGAAGAAATGGATTTTCCCAGCAACAGTATATTGTTGTGAGTTATCCCTGTGGTAGTGCAAAGCATTTCGGGGTGACTTGGTCTTGAATGGGCAATGAAGACTAGAGCTGTGCACAGATGGCCTCTCCAAATTCTCCAGCCTGTTTGTGGGCAGAGAAATTGGGGGGACAATTTCACCGAAATTCTCCTAGGAGAGGAGAAATTCTCCAGCAGTTTCTTACAGACGGGGCTCACTTTTGTAGCACAGGTTCTGTCTTTTTTTTCCCCTAAGGGTTTTTGGTTTATTGCATTGCTTCTGCAGATGGCAACAGCATCGGCTGTCTTGGGTCTTCCACTTTTTTGAGGCAGAATTTTGAATTTCTTTTGGTGGTATTTTTGAACTTACCTAATCACTGTGAGGTGGCCGAGGGGGCTGTGTGTGTTTTCTCTCTCCATTACCCATCTTTCCTTTGCTCTGCAGCCTCCCAGGCCACCTGCACTTCCTGAACTGAAAAGCCCCATGGGAGGAATTGCCTCCTGATGTCTCCCTCATGATGGCTTTAACTGAAGTGCAGGAAGCCGAGGAGGCTACAGGCTGCCACAGAGATTATTGTACAACAACAGACAGGACACTCATGCACCCTCCTCAGCCACCTCACAAGTAAGGTAAGCACAAGAACTGCAAACCCAATCCATGAGAATTTCTCTGAAATTTCTCCTCCTTTGAATTTCTTTTCGAATGCCATTTCTTTTCTATCAAATTGAATGAGAATGGTCGAAAAACATGTGGGAGACATTTCTGGCATGGCGCTAATTAAGACCCATTTGCTTTTACAAAAGACCTCCTGATGGAGATAAAACTGGTAGAACTGGGTCACCACAAACGCCTGCATATTTGGACTTTCCTTGGGGGTGTGGTGATGGGGAATGTTCTGATGTGCTCCTGCACTTCAGGAGTTACTACTGGCTCCGGCCCTTAGAATCTGTTGGAGAATTTCTCTTCCCTCTGAAGAAATTTGGTGAAATGCCTCTTACCCATTTTTTCTGCCCACATATGGGTAGAGGCATTTCACCAAATTTGAAATGGAGAATTTCAAGAGGCAATTTGCACACAGCTCATAAGGCTACTGTTAGGCACAGAAGCAAGGCTAGCAAAACAAAGGGCACGTAGTATTCAAGATATCCACATATCAGCCCTTCATTTCCAACTTGCAAAAGTTCTGGAGTTCAGTGTTCTGTTTATGGCTTGCAGGTTGATATGCACAATACATAGGAATGATCCTTTCTCGTTCTCATAGGAAGTTGATCTCTACTGAGTGAGAGCATTGCTCCGTCTAACTCAGTACTGTCTACTCCAGCTTTCCCCAACCTGGTGTCCTCCAGATGTGTTGAACTACAGCTAGTGATGTATGAGAAATTTGTTTCTGTTCGTTTTTGTATCAGGGTTTACCTAGTTCACATCTTCCAGACCAAACATGGACTCAGATGCGCTCTGCAGTCGAAGTCCGTACATTTTTGAGCTTGCAATGTGATTCACAGACCAAAAAAATGTGTTCGACAGCATGCATATATTTGAAAAATGTGCATGAAAAAATGCATACTTTTGAAAGATGTGCACAAATAATGCTTTAATCAATGGGGGAAGAATGCTTTTATTTCAGATGTGCACAGTTGATGTGTACATTTGATGCATGCATACATGTGTACGTGTGAAAAGAGAAAAACAATGCTTGTAATCTGTAACAAGGTTCAAGATAGAAGCGAGGCAGGTGGCTACCAGGTAGAGGGCCTTTTCTGCTGTGGCTCCCCAACTGTGGAATGAGCTCCCTAGAGAGGTGTTCCTGGTGCCTGCATTGTACTCCTTTCAGCGCCAGGTGAAGATGTTTTTATTTTCCTAGCATTTTAGCTTCCTAGTCTTTTAGTTCTGGTGTTTTATATCTGTATTTTAAATCTCTGCATTGCTGCTAGGTTTTATTCTGGTTGTACTGTTATATTGTGGTTTTAAGCTTTCATATTTTATATTGTTTTATGCTGCACCTTGTGGCTTTAGTTTTTGTGAACTGGCCAGAGAGCTTTGGCTATTGGGCAGTATAGAAGTGAAATAAATACATAAATTAATAAATGTTTGGAGAACTTGAGTTTTCCTGATTTACACATCCTTAACTACAGCTCCCATCATCCTCAGCCTGTGTGGCCATTGTTGCCTCCCAACATGTGTAGAGGGCACAAGGTTGGGGATGGCTGGTCTACTCCATGACATAGCAGTTGGTGTTCAGGCTCTCGGCGAGAAGTAAGTGGAGAGCTTGAGGACTGGCCACATGATTTCCTGCAGGCAACTCTTGTGCCGTAGAGCTGTGGCCAGTCCCCCTGAGCCCACGGGCTCTTGGAACCCCGGGAAAGCTCTTCCGGATTTTGAGCTGCAAACTGAAGAAAGGGGAATTCATTGGAGAATACTCTGCAGAAAAGAATGGAGCACTCTTCCTAAGAGAGGATGATGAATGCACAACGTTACCTTACAGCCGCTTTTCCTTTCAGGTAATGGCTTGTAAATTAGATGGTCAAATGGTGGCTAGAGATGATGAATATTGCAAGAGGGGAGAATGGATAAATTGCTTCAAGAATATTCTCAGGTCAGCATTTTCAAAGCTCTGCCACAAATGCTTGCTCTCTGCGCACTGATGCTCTGTGCAGGTAGTTTGTGGCCCTGAGCTGTGGAAAAATGGAAGGCAAAATCTTGCTCTCACTTATACCACAAGAATTCCATTCAAGAGACCTTCTTTGGAATGTCTCCTGAGCTGTATGATTGAAGGAGCTTCTTCCTTCCATGACCTGCCTTGGAAATTGCTTTTATCCCAAGACTGGGCCGGTTATTTCAAATCAGCATGGCTGTATACACCTCTCTGCTGCTTCTCATGATGGCTTTGTGGGACCTCCATGTTTAGAGGCTGTATGCCACTGAATATCAGCTGTTGAGGAACATGAGCAGGAAGGTGCTGCTACAATCATGTCTTGGTTGTGGGTGCTTCCCAGAGGCATCTTGATGGCCCCTGTGCAAAACAACATAGTGGACAAAGTGGACCTTTGGTATGTCCATCAGGACTCATTCTGGCCATTCTCTCTTCTGGCTTCCATGCCCCTGCTCTGATTCCTTCTTCTGTCATTTTCCTCTGAACCACCCCTTTCCAAATCCTTGCAGGGGAAGCTGGTAGCAAGTTCAAGGCAGGGAGGCTGATCAAGGCAGAAAGAAAGTAAGACTTTGGAAAGCTCCAAGTGGGTCCTGCTGGCTGGAACACTCTCCTACAAGGATAATAGGAGGATGTTGTCTCAGCAGGGAGCTAAAGCCAACTGAAGCCTATAGTCTGGTCAGCTCTGCCCCTCCTGGAGGAGCGGGATGGATTGCTAAAGGGCCATCATGTGATTTTGTGGGGTTCCATGAGGATGAGGAGGTGGAGATTCTGCCAGGGACTCATTCTCTGAGCCAGAGGATGATGGCAGGGCTCAGTCCTCTGTCCAGGAGGGCTCTGAATAAGGCACTGACTGTCCTACCCCCAAGGTACTATCCTGTGCCTCATCCTCAGAATCTTCTACTGCACATTGGAAGGAGTGAGAGCTGGGGTTCATGACACTTTCCTGGCCCCACTGATTTGCCTTGGTCTGCTACTTACCAGGGTCTGTGCTTCCTCTGTTCCCAGATTCCTGCTTCTGCTCCTCTTTCATAGGTACATCTACCTGCTTTGCTTTTCTCTAGGATCTGAGCAGCTCATCCAATGACATCCAGAGACCCCTTGTGTGCCTCACCCATCTGAGAATTTAGCCTAGTTCAGCCTATTAGTGCTCAAGGGGCTTCATCACTAGCCTAACAATCCAGGCAGTTCAATCCTACGCGAGTTTACTCAGACATAAGCCCCTCTATGTTCAGTGGGACTTTCTCCTGCAGGGTTGTTTTGGATTGCATTCCTAGTGTGTTCCAGTACAGACTTGCATTTTGTGGAGGGTGTGGGCGAAGTACAGTCTAGTAAAATATTATTTTCTGGCACAATTTTGTTCGGTCAGCTCCTGAATCTGAAGGAATGTAAAGTAAGAAGTAGGGGAAATACATGGAAGTGTTTTAAAGAATATCATTAAACAGGAAAAACATTAGTTAATTGGCTGGCTAATTCAAGTCAATATGTACAATTCCTCCAGTTCCCTGCATTCTCTGCTCTTTTCCTCAAGCTTCTCCTTCTGTCAAGGCCCTGCTTATGTGCTCCCTTCAATCAGCCATTTTGCTTCTTGCCTCCCTTTTACCTGCCTTTCTTGCTTTCTAGGATTATCGTCTTAGTTCTGCAAACTACTCTTGTCCCTAGAAATAATGTGATGTTTTAATCCCAACCAAACTGATAACTCTCCCTTCCCTCCAAAAGCTGGACTGCAAATATTCTGATTGCCTTGTTCACACACATTCATGGACATTCTGTTGTAGCCTGTCAGTATCAGGGGTTTTATCTCCATGAGCAGAGTACAACATACATTTGCTTAGGAACTAGTGATCAGCATGGAGTTCTTTTGCCACTTGTCCATTTTCTTTTAAAGACACCAAGGGGCTTGCATTTCCAGCTCATTCGCAACACTGAGCAATGGACAACTTTACATTTTGTTTACTTTTGAATCAGAGGTGCAGAACCTCAGGGCCATGGGCCAAATCTGGCCCTCCTGGGGTCCCAATCCAGTCCTCAGAGGTTCCCCAGATGGCCACACCCCTTCCACTGGCTCCACCCCCTTTCCCCTTACCACTGATCATTTGGTGGTTTCCCAGCTTTTGTGTAATTTTTTCCCATTCTAAAAGGTTGAAATGCCTCCCCTGAGGCTTAATATACTGGTATTTGGGTTCCACTCCTTTTTCTTTTGGCTCTGCTCCTTTTACCTTTGGCCCCACCCACCACTTTTGAGAGGCCGTTTGCACACAGCTCTAATTATAGTCATTTAACTGAGTGATGATACTTGCTCTGTTCTAGCTGTCATAGATAGCTGTCTAGTTTTCATCCCTGAACTGGGTTTGAGATGGGAGAACTTGGAGATCTAGCTCTATAGAACAAGAAGGCTGACACGCTTGGGAGCCCCACTCTACAATACAAATGCCCACCACTGAAGTGTCCTTCTGGGCCTTTAGTATCTTTGGCACTATGACCGCTTTGGCATCGTTAAAAGGCACAGGATCCCTCTTTGGCTCAAGAACTGTTAGGAGGTATCTAGCAATTGCAGTTGAGTTCGGATCGTGACATGACAATAGCAGGAATTCCAGGTCAGGAGTAAATTGGTCTCAAAAAAGCTACTAGTGGATATAAATAAGATGAGGAGAGTAACTGGAAATATAGTGTGGAGGACAACATGTAGTAAAAAATAACTGTAAATTCCACTGATGTGTGTGTGGGGGGGGTGAAAGGCATGAGGGGCCAACTTGAGGCCCAGCAGATATTTTAGCTTACAACTCCAGTCATCCCTCACCATGGGCTATGCTGACTAGGGTTGATGGCAGTTGTAGGTCAAAACATCTGGAGGGCCACAAGTTGCTCAGCCCTGGGATAAGGGATGGATGATGGGTATGGATACAGATGTGATGACTGAGGATCTTCAGGCTCCTATTTAAATGGACCAGTGTGGCCAGATGTACAAACTACAGTAGGATTATGCATTGAGAAATAATGTTGCTCAAAGAATATTCTCTTGAAGAAGGAAGAGGAGGAGACCAAATTGTTTAAAGCAGGGTCACATCAACGACACTTCAAAGTTCAAAGCATTTTGCATATATTACCCCATGATATCATCCAACAGCATGATCTAACGTCCAGACTTACTTATATGGAACAGATTGGTGCGAGAGCGGGGGGGAGTTGTACGAAGCTGAGAGATTAAATCATACTTGGAGCATATTCAGTAAATATTTATTTATTAATAGAACACAACTTTTCTTTTTGATATGGTACCAGATTGAACACGTTTTATGGGATAAACTGTGGTTGGGACCTTGGACTATTGGATGTCCAGGATGCCCTGAAAAACAGATTTGTGGCGGCTAAATGTAAAAAAGAAAAGAAAAAATCTCTTATTCAGTTATCCTCATCCATGCTTTTAATATGCAAGCTTATTGGGGTGGGGGGATCTTCATCCTTACACCTACCCTGTGAAAAAGATCCATTTAAGGCACAACCCTATGCATGTTTAGACAGAAAAAACCTATAACTCCCAGCATTTGTACCCTTCAATAGATGGAGAACCAATGTCTTGCCCAGGTAAACAACATGTGTGATAACCTTCTGTCGCTTCAGACTGGAGGTGGGCAAATCCACTGAGTAAATGTTTTCCCTAGGGATGGACAAATCTGACAATTTTGGTTCTTCTCAGTTTCTCATTATTCCAATATTAAATTCAGTTCATTCCAAACATTGAGAATTTTTTTAAAGTTTGCATGAACATTTGTGCACATTTTTGGGCGCATTTCTCCTACATACGCATTTTTATGCGCATTTCTCCTGTATATATATTTTTGTATGCAGTGTTGCCTCACATTCATATTTTTTACAAGCCATCTTCCTAATATAATCCATTTGTGAATGTTATTTTCATTACTATACACATTTTTGTGTATAATTTTTGCTTGGAACACACCATCGCAAAATTTAGAGAAGTGCAAATTTTGAACAATAATTGAGTTTTGGTTTGCACGTTGGTTCAAAGGTACAAAATTATGTTAGTTTACATTAAAATGTACATTGAACAAATTTCTCCCCCCATCCCTAGTTCCTTCTCATTAAAAGTCCTGGGATCATGGTGACAACTAGTTGTGAGTTCCCAAGAACACATCATCCCTTTTATAGCCAACTGGTGTAGGATTTGTCTTCTGCTTCAAGTCCCGCTCCAATTCACTACTGACAGAGCCATGCTTGATGCATTTTGAAGGTGAATTCTAGAGAACTGAAGTCACCAGTCCCCATGGAAGCAGTTGTTTGTCTTTTTGCCCCACTAGTCAGAGCTCACATAATGAAAAAGAAGAAGGCACCCCAATACTTTGAAGTTCTTCAGAATGGGAAACCCCATCCCAGGGTCCCAGGGAATAGCCTGAAGGCACCTAAGACAGCCCCGTGCTGAAACTAAGCAGGTTTGGGTCTGGTCAGTGCTTGGAGGGGAGACCACCTGGGAACCATGTGTAGCCACCTTGAGTTCCATGATGGAAGAAAGGTGGGATAGAAATGTAATAATAAAATAAAATAAAACAAATCCCAGCTATAGTGGTCTCTGGGCTTAAAAATGGCAAAATATATGGTTCTGCTTTTGCATATCCACTTCAGACAGTAGTTAATGCAGGGAAGGGTTAACACAGCTTGTTTGATGCTGCCTGTTAAACACGTTAGATAATTAAGAGGTAACACTAATGGACAAGAAGGGTTGATATGGCAGGGCTGCAGTCCCCTGCCGATAGATTGAAAATAAAAAGCAGCTGGGCTACTTGTTGTGATAATCGGAGAGATGTTTATGCTTCGACAATGTTATTTTCCAGCGGATTAATGTTGGGAGAAAGTGACTCATTAGGCAGTGGGGTTCTCATTAAGTCGGATGGTGTCTCTTGATTCACTGACAAGGGACACTTGGCCAACTTATTGAACATTCCCGTTCTGGTAGAATTCGCGAGAAGATGCATCCTGTGCTCGCAATCGATATAAATGATCAGATTCACAGCAGCACTTTGAAAATATGCACAGCCACGGTTGGAAGCTGGAATTTTAATTGCCTGAGCGGGATGCTTTCTTTATTATGGAATATTTCTATTTTTTTCTTTTGTTGATTCATATCCTGCCCTTCTTCGCAAGAGCCAAGGGCAGCTAACAAGTCATATGAAACAGTACATCATATAAACATCATTAAAATCGTAACTGTAAAATTACAAATGCATAATAAAATACAATAACACCATCACGAAAACAAATAGAACACTGGTCTGCATCCCCAAAGCCTGTACAAATCAATATATCTTTGGCTGGCATCTGAATGACAACAGTGTTGGGACAGCCCAATCTGTGGCCAGGGACCACCACTGAGAAGGCTCCACCATGTGTGGTAGCCCCATGAGCCACATTCTTCAGGGGCACCAGAAGTAGAGCCTCTATGGCCCATCTTATATCCTGGGTTGGTCAGTACTAGGAAAGGCCGTCTTTCAGTAGCCAGGTCTTATATGTGGCCAATCAAACAGGTATATGAGAAAGGGTCCTACTCTATGGGCACCTTGGGACTATATTTGGAACAGCAACAGAAATTGTCTTGTGTCTTTGTAGCTCAACGATTCTGTGGTGCCAGTTTTATGTGGTGGATATTTCATTTGAATGTGCCATCCCACGGTGAGAGCTGGCATTTGCCACCACGTCAGAGCAAATCTAGTTTTCCATTTCCCCGGGCACTCAATTGTAAATCTACCCCATTTGAAGAGTTTGATACAAAATAGCCAAAACCAAAAACCTCTTGCAAGTATCCAAATATTTTAAAGGCATCATAAAATATACAGGTTTCTTACCTGTCCCCCCATCTCTATCTATAATTGTACAGAATTGTATAATTGTACAGAATTGTGTCCCATATCATCTCATGAAGCGTGCTTTTCTGGCCCTGGTCCCCATGGCTTTAGTGAACCTGGGTAAGAAAGTAGATGCAGTTTAACAACACAGGAAATTGAGAGAGGAAATACTTGAATGGAGAAAAGTTATGGGCCTGAAAAGGATGTTTTCATGGATATATTTAGGGCTGTACCAGATATTCTCCAGCTTCAGTTTGGGGACCAAAAATAGTGAAATGGCACTAGGGAGGGAGGATAAAAATATTTCTCAGAAAGCATTTGAAGCATATAGTCATTTTTTCCTTCTCGTCCTCTTTCGTGCCAGTTCACCCAACCGCTCCTGTTTCTGCAACCATTCGCCATCTGCGCTGACCGCTGCAGCTTCTCCCTTAAGCATATGGGGGATGCCAACCAGTTAGGGATTGTGTGGTGAATGGGATGCTGTCACACCACCCCTTAGATTTCCCGACATGATGACGTTACTGGGAGCAAATGAGGTCAGGAGAGAGAAGGGGGACATCGTAAGCCATGGTGTAGTGGTCAGTTCTGAAGTGCAGGTGCTCATAGCCACACCCCCGAGGAGAGTCCAGGAATTCAAGGAGCTGTATTGATCCATATCGACAGACCAGTTCTAGCCATTTCCATCTCCACCGAAAGCAGGTCTTCTGTAGAGCTAAGGCGTCTTAATTGCTCATTCAAGACCAAGCCACCTCAAAATACTTTGCATTGCAGTGGAGAGCAATTGGTTGTTGCTGGGAAAAGTCACACACATGTGCACGCACGCACGCACGCGCACACACAGCTACTGTGAGGGTTGCAGTTACATTCAGAGGGAACAGGGAAGTCTTGAGCGGGGTGGCAGGTGGTGTCAGCATCCCTCCTAACCAGAAAGTGCCAATGCTGTGCCCCTGTGAGCCCTGGTTCCACTACACCATTTGTAAACTAGGCGTAGATTCATTGTCAAAGGCCCCGTTCCCTCTGAGGTAATTTAGCAGCAATGGGTTGTGCCTAAGCCAGGGGTGGTGAAGCCACAAGTAGATGGGGCATCGTCCCCCCCCCTCCTTATGTCTGTCTCTCTTTCTCTGTCTCCCTCCCCCACCCCCCGACATCCCTTTCTTTCTCTCTTTCTTTTTCCCTCTTCCTCCACACCCGGCAGGCTGCCAGGAGAGAGACGGATTGCTATTGCGAGAAGTCTGATGACTTGCAGAGGGGTCTTGAAATCAGGTTGAGATTCACTGTCAGCCTCAGCGCTGCCCAGCCCTGCTGTAAACAGATAGGCAGAAATTATTGCAAGGAGCAGTTCCCCCAAAATGGTATTTTTGAAAGGGAGGTGTCCTTTCAGTATCTGGATACGTGATACCCTGACTGTTTCGGTACAGTTTAGAACAAGGTTGGAGCATCTGTGCCATTGCAGATGTTGATGGACATCTTCCATCAGCCCCAGTCAATCCCAGGGTTGATGGGAATTGTAGTATAACAACATCTGGAGAACCACTGGTTCCCCTCTCCTGTTTTAGAACGTTTGGGTTTTCCCCCTGTTCCCAAAAGATACTGTTCATTGAGATATTTACCACACGGAGATGCTTCAGTGAAGGGAACTCGGAACCAGCAACAGAGAATCTGTGAGGGGAACACAGAACCAGCAACAACAAAATATTGCTTTTTATATATTTCTGTGTTCATTTACTCTAGCCTGCATCATATTGAGGAGATGTAGAGCATTCCTACAAGACTTAAAAGCAGAGGCATTCTAGGCACAGTGTGTAGAAAGGAGAGCAGAGGTTGTATCCTTCTCTCATACTGCTAGAACTTGGGCTCTTCCCATGAAACTGACTGGGTGGTAGATTCAGGACAGGCCAAAGCAAGCCCTCATCACACAACGCATAATGAATTTATGGAATTGGTTGACCAAAGGGTGTGGTCACAGCCACTTGCTCAATAGCCTTAAAACTGGATTAGGCAAATTCATGGAGGTTAAGGCTGTCAGTGTCTGGTATCCATGATGACTTAGTGCAGCCTTCACCCAACATCTGGTGCTCTACAACTCCCATCAGCCCCCAGCTCACTTGGCCAATGATCAGGGATGATCATTGAGCTGTAGCCCAAAACCTCTGGAGGGCACCAGGCTAGACATGAGTAGAACATCCATGTTTCAGAATTGCTGAATACCAGTCATTGGGGAGTATTTATTTGTTTATATATTTATTTGTTACATTTATATCCTACCTTTCCTCCAAGGACTCCAAGGCGCTGTACATAATCCTCCTCCTTGCCATTTTATCCTCACAGCAATCCTGTGAGGTAGGCTAGGCTGAGAGTCAGTGACTTGCCCCAAGCTTTATGACCAAGTGAGCTTTATGACCGAGTGGGGACTAGAACCCAGATCTCCTGAGTCCCAGTCCAACACTTGAACCACTGCACCATGTTGGCTCTCAGTAAGAGGAGGGTAAGGCTAGCTACTAGTCATGATGGTTATATACTACCTCCAGGATTGCCAGCATTATGGCTCTGAATACCAGTCGCTGGGGAACAACAGTTGAAGAACAGGCTATTGCCCTCATGTCCTGCTTGTGGACTTCCCAGAAGCAGGGCCAGCCCTACCATTAGGCAGAGTGAGGCGGTCACCCTGAGGGAAGGGCCTGCACACTCCATTCCCCTGAGAGGGGGCTGCCCTGCAGCAGGGGGGGTGGAGGCAGCTGTATAACTCTGTCACTCAGACTACTCCCCCCTAGATTCAAACTGTATTGACTGGAAATCTATGGGATTAGGGAAGTCTGCCATCTAGTGACTGAAAACAGTACTGTAGGCTTAAACACAAGCACATTTACATTCATTAAAATCAATTAATATGTTTTAAATACCAGATCACCCCAAAGTGCGCACCCGTAGGGTTCCCATAGTATGCTTGCCAGGTTTCAGGTGTCTAGGTTTCATGGTCTTTGTGCTGTGATCCAGACAGATGGACAGACACACATGCATCCTCTTTTATTTTTATAGATTATAGCTAAACTAAAACATTAAATTAGAAACCCCGCTTGTTAGCCAGTCCAAGAAAGCCAGCTTAGTATTAGACATTTGGCTAGTTATCCACAGTATGTGACCATTTAAATATTTTTATATTGACATGGGGCAGGGAAATGTATGCCAGTTACAAGATGCAATTTAACTTCTTGTTACAAAACAATGATACTAAATTTTAAAGAACAGTAATGGTTTCTTTTTCTCCTGACAATGTTCTGCAAATATCAGTGCACATGAGTGATAGTCAACAGATTGAACCTTGTCTGGCTTCCGTCCCTGTAAGCCCATGGACAGTACAAACAAGCAAATAGTTTAAATCTAATCAAGCAAATGAAATAGACATGGCAATTATAAAATAAAAATGTCCCATTTTTAAAACGTAGTTATGGTGCAAGGGGTGGGTTCTAAACACTTCTAAATAAAGTGTTGTGTGTGTGTGTGGGGGGAGATCCTGACTCCTGCAGGCAGAAGGGGGGAAATTAAACCATCCCTCCTGCCTTTGACAGAGGTGCCCAAGATACAATTAAAAAAAGAGGTCAGCCGGTACGTTCATAAACCATTGCATTCTGTCCTTCATGGGATATTAGACAATGGCTGAATAATAGGTCATCAATTGATCTTATGTGATGGTCAGTTAGAGATGTTGGAGAAATTCAAGATGGGCTAAAATGAGTTTGGATTTCTAAGAATCTGACCTGTGGAATCCACTGCGGACCAACTTTCTCAGGCCGCACGGAATCCGTGGACTTTCAGATTTTTATTTTTTACTTTCCCGAAATTTACGTGAATTTATTTGTCAGAAAATATGCAAGTTTCTGCTGAGACTGTAAAAATATACGCGGGGAAAGGTTGAATGGAATGGGGGGACAATACGCTAAATGTTACGTACTAATGTAAATTGCATAAATTGTTGCAAACCCTCTTAGGAAATTATTTCATCATGTCCGCGTGATGAAAAAAAATTCGAATCTGCCTGTGAACAGACCCTGGAACGAACAACACTGCGCAATCCACAACATGGGATGGATTTCACAAAATCTGGACATCCCTATGGTCAATTGATTGTCCATTCTAATCTCAAGCTGCTGGTCACAGCCAAACGTGGCTTGGATCCAGATTTGCGCTGCATCAACTGCACTGTTGGAAGTGGACTTCTCTGCCCTTTTCCCTGGCAGCCCCTCCAGCCCCCTGAAAATGCTACACCTAGAGTCAAGAGACCCTGCTGAATGGGGTGAGATGAGGTGTGCAGGGAAGAGGACCCCCCAAAAAAAAATCAGGTGGAGGGTCCTTCCGTGAGCAGGGTCCTTCCTCTTGTGGAGAGGAAGGGTCCTTCCTCTTGTGGGAGGTCCCTTCCTCTCACGGAAACCAGATCCCAGATCCAAAACTAGGCAAGACTTTAATTGCATGAATGCTATTAGCGTACATGTTTTTGTCACGTAAATAGCAGCCAAGGGGGAAGTCTGGAAAAACTGGGACTAGGGGAGGGGCAATTTAGCTCTTTTTCTCCCTTCCAGGGCCTGGACTAAAATGGCCTCAATGGGCATTTCGAGAGACGCCCCCATGGGCGACACTGGGCGCTTCCCGTGAAATGCACAGAGCAACTTCAAAGAGGTGGGTTTTTGTCAAGACTATGGCGAGGAAAGAGTCAAGCCCCCCTTCCCCCCCCCCACAACTGTCCCATGGTTGCCCAGGATTCTTCACAGCTGCTATTTATATAACAAAAGTACCGTGTACGTTAATTACATGTACACAATTAACATACCTCAGTGGAGGCTGGTGACTCTGACATCAGTGGGGAGGTGAATCCGCTCTGGGTTTCAGTTGGAACCAGTCAGAACACTAAAGGTGTTCTGGTGCAAAGCCAAGCTCCTGTAGAGTTCTGACTGTTTCTGACTGAAACCTGGAGCAGATTTACCACCCCACTGACATTGGAGCCACCAGCCTCCGCTCATGTATGTTAATTGTGTACATGTAATTCATGTGCATGGTAATCTTGTTATATAAATAGCAGCGGTGATGAACACCCGCCTTCACGGCATCACAGCTGGTTTGGCCTAAGCCAGCCTTCTCCAATGTAGTGCCCTCCAGCTGTGTTGGACTACAGACCCCATTATCCCCTGGCTTCTGGCTGTGGATGATGGGGGCTGAAGTCCAGCACAGCTGGAGGACACCATGTTGGGAAAGGCTGGCCTAAGCCAATCCATGCACAATGGTTTTGCAGTGCTTCCATAAACCATGCTTAGATTGGGTGAACATTCCTGTTTGAAATTCGTTTCGCAGAGGACCTCACTTGCGTTTGCACAATATAAGCCCGAGGGCAGTGATAGTTTGGGGACGGAGAGCCAGATGTACTGGATCTGTAAGTCCTCAGGGTCATTTTGTTTGTTTGTTTATCATTTATATCCCATCCTTCTCTCTCTCCCCTGTTTTGGCCTCACAACAGCCCTGTGAGGTAGGCTAGGCTAAGAGATAGCAACTGGGTCTGAGATCACCCAGTCAGCTTTGTTGTAGCTGAGCAGGGATGTGGCAGTCTGCGTCTCCCTGTTCTAAGTCCAGCACTTTTCAACCATTAACCTTCACAAAGTCTTGGGTCACTTGCCCACATTTTTCTAAGTCTGAAGCCAAATTTGCTGAAGTCCTGGCAATGGATATTGGATACCAGTGTGGATTTTTTCTCCTTCAAGGATTCTTTAATGGCTACCGATCTCTTGGAATATCCACGCAATCGCCAAATGTATTGGGGGCCTGGTTGTATGCTGTAAAGAGCAAGCTAGCCCATCTCCATTGATTCGGATGGCAGAAGCTTGGGCATTTGTAACAAGAGAACCCCAAGTTCTCTTCTTAGTGGTGAAGATGAGATCTTGGCAGCTGTAACATAGTGCAAAACAATTCAAAAAGAGAAGCATCTCTGAGACTTGAGACTTTCCTGGTATGGAGGAGCACAGCTATGTGTATAAGAAGTGCATAAATGCCATGGAACGTGGTATTGGCCACACATTTTCAGCTTCCTAAGAATTTATTTATTATCCGGCTCTGGAATGAGCTCTCTAGTGAGGTTCGCCTGGCGCCTACATTGTATTCCTTTCGGCGCCAGGTGAAGACCTTTTTATTTCCCCAGGCATTTTAGCATTTTAGCTTTCTAAATTTTTATCTTTGCTGTTTTGAATCTGTATTTTAAACTCCTGCACTGCTGCTAGGTTTTATTCTGGTAGTATTGTTATATTGTGGTTTTAATATTCTATATATTTTAAATTGTTTTATTGTGTGTTGTTTGGTTTTAATTTTTGTGAACCGCCCAGAGAGCTTCGGCTATTGGGCAGTATAGAAATAAATAAATAAATAAATAAATTATTGGTTCATCCTAGCCAGTGTAGATTAAATCAAGGCTATCGAACTTACTGATTTGAATCAACTTTCTAGCATACCAAACAAATTGGTTACTCTAGCAATTCAATCTGTTTCCAGCAAATTGGTTACTCTGGCACTTAAAATAGATCTCTTTCCAACTCAACCAAGCTTTTATACCTACCCACGCACATAAGCTAAGACTGTTGGCCATGCAGTCAACTACAGAATTTATATTGGCTTAGGGGTGCAATTGGAAATTGACTATTTCTATATATACCCATGCAAAGAGAACATTAGGCGACATCCCCTACTTGAAGACTACGTGTACGGAACATTCCTTAACCAAGGGCGACTAGTTACTGGTCAGAAAAACATTCTTCCATGATATGGAAAGAAAATGATCGTGCTGTTTGGTTAACAATCTAAATACTGTGCTCAATGATAAATATAATACACATGACCAATTATGTCATATTTGTAATGCTTTACCTCAAAAATCAAATATTGGCGGGGGGGTTAAACAGAGAAGAAGAGGCGTTGATTCAGTCTGTTTAAAACTGAATTCTGTTTTAAGAGATAAAGGGCTGCATGCCTGGTATACCCATTTACTTGGGAGTGGATCCCACTGAACTAAGTTCATTGGTGTGTTTTTTACCCCTGTGGGCTGGGGAATGCTGAGAGAATTGTAGGACTTTTTTTGTGTCTAAACATGCATAGTCTGGAGGTTCTGGAGGTGACGGACTCGACCTTGGGGGAGCTGGGGGTGGTGACGGCCAACAGGAAGCTCTGGCATGGGCTGGTCCATGAAGTCACGAAGAGTCGGAAGCGACTGAACAAATAAACAGCAACAGTGCATAGCGTTGCGCCCTTGCACAGCTTTCAGAACTCAGCTTTGCCTGCTGCAGAATTTGATTTAGAAGAATTCTGCTTTGAACGAACTGCTTCTTTTAGTGCAGAAGCGCCCATAGCAGTCCTCATCCACAGCAACCTGATGGGGTTGGACAGATAAGCCAACCCAGTCTTGCATCTTCTGGGGCAGCCTTTTCTCCTCCCTTGCAATATTTATACAAGATGACACAGGCCGCAGTGTTTGATGCATAATGGATTTTGAAAATGTGTTAGAGCGTCAGTTATTTCACACTTTAAATATTTAGATTCTCTGCAGCTAGTTTACACAGTCCTCTCCTGCACTGAACTATTTATATGCTTTTTTGTAAACTTCTTGTCCAAAAGAGAGTTGCATCCTTGAGGGGTGGGGGGCAGGCCTTGAGGGAGAGCAGCTCTCTTGCACGATGCCGACCGGCTCCTGCGGTGCCCCACGGCCTGGCCTTTCTCAGCCGTCGGCATTGCAAGAAAACATTGACTTGTCTTCGTCCAGGCTGCCTCTCAAGACTGACTTGGCCCACGTAACTGGAGCTGTCGCCTTGCCCTGGCTGCTCATAGATCTCTTTCAAGGGCACATCTGTCAAACAAATTCATAGGCTGATCCACAGCATGTGAGAGAGTAGCTCCGAAGAGAGAGTGAAGCTGCACGAAGAAGCTGACTCTGCAGCAGGGGTGTTGAACCTCTTTCTGCTGGAGGGCCGAATTCCATTTTGGAGAATCTCTCGGGGGCCACATTCCAGTGGTGGGCGGGACCAAAGGCAAAAGGGGTGGAGCACTGGCAAAAAGGGCAGGGCCAAAAGACAAAAACTGCCAACATATTTTAGCTTAAAGCTCTTCCTGCCAGTAGGAGAGGTGTTTCAACATTTGAGAATGAGGCAGGATGTGCAAAGGCTAAGAAACCACCTAACAATCAGCAGTCAGGGGGAAGGGGGTGGGACCAGGAGATGGGGGGTTCCATTTGGAAAATCCTAGATGGCTGGACTGGGACTCCAGGTTCAGCCCAAGCCAGAGATTTAGCACCCCTGCTCTGTGGGACCCGTGGCATGGCATAAAGGATTTTGCCAACCTTCGGTGTTCTTTTCCCTACAATCTGCATTCTTGGTTGAACATTGAACCAGACTCCCCCATAGTAGTACTTTAAAGAAGAAGGAAAAAGAGGTCCCCGGTTGCATGAGGATTTTGTACAAGGTGCATGATTCCTACTCTGTATGGAGTAGGTGACCAATACTAATCTCATGACTGGCCTCGTGACTTTGGCCAGTCTTGTCTGGAAGATTTAAGGCGGACCTGCACAACATGCAAATGGCCACACGTGGACTCTGTCTGACTGTTATGTTCCACACCAACACCCACACTTTTTTTTTTTCCAGATCTCAGGCAGTTTGATAACATATTTATCAAACCTCTGGCGGACCACCAAACACAGATGGTGTTCTGCTTTTGGCTTATTTATTTATTTATTTATCTATCACATTTATATCCCACCTTTCTTCCATCATGGAACTCAAGCTGGCTGCATGTGGTTCCCAGGTGGTCTCCCCTCCAAGCACTGACCAGACCCAGACCTGCTTAGCTTCAGCACGGTGGCTGCCTCATGTGCCTGCAGACCAGGCCCTGGGCTTGATGGGTTGCAAGTTTTGCAGCCTTGTTTTAGGGGATTTGGTGCACCAAATCAGCTTTCCTGGACCACCACTTCCATCCGTGCCCTTTCCACACCGCTAAGGATGGGCCAGTCGGGCTGTTTTGGGTCCGCCTCACTTTCACAGATTTTAACCCAAACTTTTGTTCCATGTCTGCATTAATCTGTGGGTTTTTGAAAACAACAGCCCCCCTGCAACAACTGTGTGACAACATTCAGCGAAGTGCAAAATCTAGTGGATAGCCAATTTCCAATCTGTGCATTAGTCGAAGATGTCATTTCATATAGGAATTCACCTGTGGAGGCTGGTGGCTCTGACATCAGTGGGGCGGTGAATCTTATCCGGGTTTCATTCAGAACCAGTCAGACCTCTAAAGGAGCTCTCCAAGGGGGCTCCGATGTCAGTGGGGTGGTGAATCCACTCCGGGTTTCATTCAAAACCAGTCAGAAGTCTAAAGGAGCTATCCAAGGTGCGGACTGAAGCTGGTGTTTATGCTGAAACATTTCATATTTTAAAATCTTATATACATTTTAAAAATCTATAAATTTATAAACTCGATGCACTACTGGTGGTCATTTGTTTTGTTTTAAAACTTTATATATATATTTGCAAGTACAATTGAATTGGGAGAGTTTGCTTGACATGTTTTCACCCAGATGAATTTCACCTGGAATAGGAACAAAAGAAAAACAGGTATACAGACCTGCATTCCAAACACACCTCACCTTACCCTTCATTAATATGGGCACGTAGGTAGTAATAAAATAAAATGAGAAGACTTTTCCAAAGCGGGGAGAACTAAAAATGTTCTTTGGATCCCATTTAGAATCCTTTCTTGCCCTGAACCAAAATCTTTGGTAACTGGCATACAAATTACTCGCCCAACTTCGCAGAGGCTTCTTCTAGGCAGAGAGCAGGATAAGCTGCAGTGCTTCACCATGGGGTCTCTCATCTCATTTAAATGCTCAGGCTTCTCCTGGAAGAGTAAATGCATAAAAAGGAGAGGTGCTGTTTTGACAACACAAAGAAATGCAACCAAGACACAAAACCAAACATCAGTGCGAATACAGTTTTAATAAGTGGGCCCCAGTGCATCTTGATATATCTGACACTCTACCCATAGGAAATTGAAAGAGATTGCATCCTCATGCCCCTGAAGAAATGCTTTGGGAATCACCTGGGAAACTAGATCCATTCCTATCTGGCTTTACCTGTTGCGTTTCTCCTGGAATGACCTTGAAAGATTGCTTTGTGCTTTTTTCATTTCAAGATCCACTTCTTCTGTTGTTGTTGTTGTCACTGTCGTTGTTTTCCTTTCTGGGAATTCAGGCTGGATAAGAACTAGCAGATTTTAATTGTTCCACATTTCCTTTGTTGGGGAGACAGACACCATCACATCATCTGCCTCTTTCTACTTGCATGTGGCTGCTTTTCGATCGCGAGACAAACCAAAGCCAAATCCTCCAACTCCTTGCTGTTCGATGCTGCCCTTACCCTTACTAGCAGTTGCTTTCCTGTGGCTACAGCTCTTTTGCCTCCTCCCTTATTTTTTGCATGCAGCATTTTTCATGGAATTGAGTATCTGCTGAAGGATATGGATTCCTAAGGACCTCAGCTTTCACTTTGAACGTGAAAACAGGTGTCTAGCCCTCAGGGTTACAAAGATTGATGTGTAAGGAGCCAACATTGTCATGGAAAGTCCCTCCGCCTCCCCACCCAAGCCCATCTACCTGCCCACTTATCCCATTCTTCACCTTTCATTTATTTTGTTTTTATGTAAAATATTTTTAGGCTGGGATTTTGTTCTTGGGGAACAAAATCCTCCCAAAGTGGCTTTCCATCCCCTTGGAGGGAAATTGAGAGGTAGCACTCACCCCCATCTCTCTCCCAAAGAAGAGATATGCCATGTCCAGGCCTTAAGCCAACCTGAAATGGGTCTAGATGATCAGCTTCACCCAGGAACATCTGCAGCTGGTGGAACAACACCCTCTTGATCACCTTGCCCAGGAATGGGGTATTTGCAACTTGGTGGCAATACTCTGAATCCTCCGGGTTGAGGGTGGGCCTCTTCAAGAAGCGTTGCAGATTACAACAGTTTTGAAATCTCTGCACTGACTAGTAAGCTACTGTGCCCAATTGAAGATGTTGGCAGGGCCTTTTAGGTGGCAGCACCCTAGCTCTTCTGAATTCTCTTCTGATAGAGATTTTCCCACCCCCCACGCTGTTGTCATTTAGGCACCAGTTAAAGATCTATTTATTTGTGCAGACTTGGGGATATAGGCAAGTGCTGTATGTGATTTTTGATTAGTTGGTTCTGTTGATGGTTTTATTGTATTATTATGTATTTGTGAATGTAGGACCAACATTTTAAAGTTTTCCAGAGGGGTAGCCATCTTAATCTGTTGCAGCAAAAATGATGAAAACTGACACATTTATTCTAGCAAGATGCATCTGATGGTGTGGACGGTGTCCACAAAAGCTCATGCCAGAATAAATTCATAAGTCTTTAAGGTGCCACAAAACACTTTCTCATCTTAATGTTGTATAAGTACTGTACTGTGTTGTTATAGCTTGTTAGCTCCCCTGGGCTCTTTATGGGGAAGAGTGGCATATAAATCAAAGAAAGAAAGAAAAGAGGGTAGCATTTTATGAAGAGCCAGTGTGGTGTAGTGGTTAGAGTGCTGGACTGGGACTCAGGAGATCCGGGTTCTAGTCCCCATTCGGCCATGAAGCTCACTGGGTGACTTTGGGCCAGTCGCTGACTCTCAGCCTAACCTACCTCACAGGGTTCTTGTGAGGATAAGATGGAGAGGAATCATGTTGTTGTTCAGTCGTTCAGTCGTGTCCGACTCTTCGTGACCCCATGGACCATAGCACGCCAGGCCTTCCTGTCCTGCGCTCTCTCCCGGAGCGTGCTCAAGTTCATATTCATTGCATCCGTGATGCTATCTAGCCATCTCATCCTCTGCCGTCCCCTTCTCCTTTTGCCTTCAGTCTTTCCCAGCATCAGGGTCTTTTCCAGGGAGTTTTCTCTTCGCATTAGGTGGCCAAAATATTGGAGCTTCAGCTTCAGTATCTGTCCTTCCAATGAGCACTCAGGGTTGATTTCCTTTAGGATGGACTGATTGGACCTCCTTGCAGTCCAGGGGACTCGTAAGAGTCTTCTCCAGCACCACAGTTCGAAGGCATCAATTCTTCGGCGCTCAGCCTTCCTTATAGTCCAGCTCTCACAGCCATACATTACTACTGGGAAAACCATAGCTTTGATTAGACGGACCTTTGTCGGCAAGGTGATGTCTCTGCTTCTTACTATGCTGTCTAGGTTGGCCATAGCTTTCCTCCCAAGGAGCAAGCGTCTTTTGATTTCATGGCTACAGTCACCGTCTGCGGTGATCTTGGAGCCCAAGAAAGTAAAATCTGTCACTGCTTCCATTTCTTCCCCTTCTATATGCCAGGAAGTGATGGGGCCAGATGCCATGATCTTCGTTTTTTTAATGTTGAGTTTCAAACCAGCTTTTGCACTCTCCTCTTTCACCCTCAACAAGAGGCTCTTGAGATCCTCTTCGCTTTCTGCCATTAGGGTGGTATCGTCTGCATATCGGAGGTTGTTGATAATTCTCCCAGCAATCTTAGAGGAATCATAGGATCATAGAATAGTAGGGTTGGAAGGGGCCTACAAGACCATCGAGTCCAACCCCCTACTCAATGCAGTAATCCAAGTCAAAGCATTCCTGACAGATGGCTGTCCAGCCAGCCTCATCTTGAATGCCTCTACTGTGGGAGAGCCTACCACCTCCCTAGGTCATCGGTTCCATTGTTGTATTGCTCTGTCAGGAGGTTTTTCCTGGCGTTCAGCCGGAATCTGGCTTCCTGTCACTTGAGCCCATGATTCTGTGTCCCGTGCTCTGGGATGATCGAGAAGAGATCCTGGCCTTCCTCTCCGGGACAACCTTTCAAGTCCTTGAAGAGTGCTATCAAGGCTAAACATGCCCAGTTCTTTCAGTCTCTCTTCATAGGGCTTTGTTTCCAGTCCCCTGATCATCTTTGTTGCCCTCTTCTGAACTCTCTCCAGTTTGTCTGCATCCTTCTTAAAGTGCAGTGCCCAGAACCGGACACAGTACTCAAGATGAGGCCTAACCAGGGCTGAGTAGAGGGGAACTAGTTCTTCACATGATTTGGAAGCTATACTTCTATTAATGCAGCCCAAAATAGCGTTTGCCTTTTTTGCAGCCACATCACTGGAGGTGGACCATGTAAGCTGCCTTGGGTACCTTGCAGAAGGAAAAAAGGCAGGATAAAAATATAATTAATTGAATAACTAATAATTATAATGGTATTAGTTATGAACTAAAAGGACTAGCAGTATATGAACTTAAAAAGAGAGATGCTGTTCATTTCAGAGCTTCTATTATTCCTTTATGGATGATTTTACATTTATTTCTTCAACATCACAGCCCTCCAGGGCAGCATGCTTATTCCTCTCTCAGTGGAGACTGGCACATACCTGCTTTTCATCACTTCCATGCAGAGGTGGTGAGAGTCTGGGCAAGGAGTGAATCACACTGAATGCTTTTGCCAAGAGTGGAAGTATGAAGGGTTTCTGTTGAAACCTTCTTTACTTTCAGGTTCAGTCACCCGGCTCGTCTTCTTCTTTTTTAACTTGGCCCTTTGTTGTACAGTCCAGCCTTGATACCAGGTTTAGGGCTAAAAGAGACAAGCAGAATCCAAATATAAAGAACATGCTCAGATACATTTGTTGTGCCTGCTCTTTTCCCTTGTGATTCATCAAACCCTTCTGGTGCTGCAACATCTTCTTGTTTTGGTTTGATGTTAGGTAATTCTTAACTCATTTGAGCATGCAGTACTTTACGTCTGAATGGGGGTTACGTCTCTTACTAGATCGCACCTCTGCATGGAACTTGCATTATCGGGCGAGTTATTTTTCTTTTAGTTCGCCAGTTTGGCTTCTGGGAAATGAGTGTTCTATGAGCCAGCCATGCCCACCAGCCATTTCATGAATGGGCAGGACCCCACCCTACCCCCATGGCAGCCATTTTGTGAGAGCACCCATGATGCTCTCTCAAAATTCTAACATGCCCACCGATCCAAAAAGTTTGCAATTCCAAAAGAACGTTGTTGCTATTCAGAATTCAGGCCATGTGAAAGTGATATTGCTAGCTGGTGTAAAAAGTGATTGAGAACAATGTGGAAAGTCAAGTGAATAATCCATGCACCTCTAGAACCCTAAATCTTGATCAAGATTTAGAGTTACATCCCTTGGATTTGGACAACTCGGGTTTTTCCCTCAAAGTGAATTGCTGTAGGTACCACAGTCCGAGTACGTAGGAACATAGAAACATCGGAAGCTGCCTTATAGTGAGTCAGACCCTGGGTCCGTCTAACCCCGTACTGTCAAAGCGGACTGGCAGCAAGGGCTCTCCGGGGTTTCAGGCAGGAGCTTGAAATTTCTCCATTTCTCCTCCCACCATGAAAGACACTCTCCACAGCCTTGACTGCTACTCTCTAGACCAGCCTTCCGCAACATGGTGCCCTCCAGATGTTTTGAACTTCAACCCCCATCAGCCCCAGTGAGCATGACCAATGGTCAGGAATGCTGGGAGTTGTAGTCCAACACATCTGGAGAGCACCAGGTTGCGGAAGTCTGATCTACACTATGCAGCTATAAAGGCTTCATACACATGTAACTGTTATGGCCGTCCTCCACCAAAGAATCCAGGGACCTGTTGTTTGGTGGTGGTGCTGAGACTTGTCTGGTAGAGACTGGTGGTAAACATATATCCTCAGGCTGTGTTCTTATCCTCTTCAAGCCTTCAACATGGGGTGGGCTCAAAATAAACTAGGAAAATTGAGAGGGAAGGCGCTATGCGCAAAAAACACCAGGAAGGAAGAGATCCTAAAGCGCCACTGAGTATGGTCTATAATAATTGTTATAGACCATACTCGGAGAACTGCACGATGAATAAACAATTACTATAGACCATCCGCAGTGGCGTTTTGGGATCTTTTCCTTCCTGCTGTTTTGTTGTTTTTTTTTTCCTTGAAATAAACTACAAAACAGGCCAGTAAGCATCATCTAAAGTTAAGGATGAGGAACGCGTGGCACTCCAAATGTTGTTGGATTGCAACTCCCATCATCCTCCACCTTTGGCTATACTGGCTAGGGCTGATGGGATTTGCAATCCACCAACATCTAGAGGGCTACATGTTCCCCAGTCCTCATCTAAGTAGAGATTAGGGATGGGTGAGAATCTCATTTTAGTTTGGTGTTGATATGAATTTACCTACATTTGCAAAGTTCTCCTTATTTGGGACAAAAACAACTTGAGATTTTTTTTAAAAAAAACAACCTGAATCTGGGAGAAACCAAAACTGACAGATTTGGAGAAACCAAAACTGACAGATTTGGAGAAACCAAAACTGACAGATTCATCCTTCCAGGTCCAGGGGTTTGAGTGCTTGGCTCTTAAAAGTCTGGGTTTGAATCCCTTTATGTATTCAGCCATGTTAGTGCTCAGCTCAGGTCGCCACCTCTTTTTTCTGACAGGCTCCTCATCTTCAACAGCTGCATGGCAGGCAGGTACAACACGGTCCTCTCCATGCTTTGAGTAGCTGTACCTGTTAAATTTAGCTGGTGGAGAAGGATGAGAATTTCAGTGCAGTTCATTTTTATAAGAATTTGCCAAACTTCGCAAAGTCTTCATATTCGGAAGAGAAAGACCTTGAGATGTAAACCATTTGAATGTGGGAGAAAGCAGAACTAGCAGATTCTCCCATCCCTACTGAGAATCTTGTTCAACAAACATTGGACATGGCACCCTTTCAGGCAACCTACCTTCAGTCTTCCTAGGGATACGGGAGGGGCTGTGGCTCACTGCTAGAGCCCCTGCTTTGCATGCCGCAGGTCCCACATTCAATCCCCGGCATCTCCAGGTAGTGCAGGAAAAGCTCCTGCCTGAAACCCTGGAGAGCCCTTGCTGCCAGTCCGCTTTGACAGTACGGGGTTAGACGGACCCAGGGTCTGACTCACTATAAGGCAGCTTCCGATGTTTCTATGTTCCTACGTACTCGGACTGTGGTACCTACAGCAATTCACTTTGAGGGAAAAACCCGAGTTGTCCAAATCCAAGGGATGTAACTCTCTTCGGCACTTTAGAACAGAAAAGAAAATGATATATGTGAACTTCAAGGGAAGGAAGACTTTAGATTTAAACAATTCAAATGCAGGAGAAAGCAAAATTGTCGGATTTGCCAATCCCTAGTAGAGATGGAGGAATTTTTGTTTCATGGACCAAAACTTCATGGACCAAAACCAAGCTGCAAACATTTGCGGAGAAAGCAGACTATCTCTCATGGTTGCGTTGTAGGGACTGGCTTGGTTACAGGAGGGCATGAGGAAAGGGTTAACCTGTGAGAATGGCTTAACTCAGTTAAATGAGGACATTTACAGCTTGGCAGCCAGAGTGCCGTATTTCTGTGACCTTCTCTTTCTCTTGCATTGGTCTTAGGGCAAGCCAGATTAAGGCGTGATCTCCAAACGGGTCTTCGTTTCGCTGCGCTCAATGTGAGCAGCAGGAATGGAATCCACTGCCAGGCACAAGCCGGATTAAAAGGAGAATGTGCCTGGGATTTCCCTGTGACACGGACGGGTGGAAAGTGTTCTGATTAGCAGCAGTCTCTCTTTGCACACAAACAAAAGGAGAGGAGCAGTATGTCCTAGAACAGCCTTCCCCAACCTGGTGCCCTCCAGAGGTGTTGGACTACAACTCCCAGCATCCACAGCCAGCGTGGCCATGTTGGAGAAAACAAAGGCCACACATCAGAGTGCAGCAAGCCCACTATTAATCCTCCCCCCGTCCACTTTTTACTTACTTATTTATTACATTTCTATACCACCCAAGAGCTAAATCTCTCTGGGCAGTTCACAACCATTAAAACCATAAAATACAGCATAAGATACAATCTTATCTTACAATCTTTGGCAGCATTTAATGAGTTTGTAATCAGGTCTTAGATTGTCCTTGGTTGATTGTTTAAAGCATTGTTTTTAGATATGCGCTGTCTCTGTGCATGTTTGCTGAACATCTGTATGCTTTTACATGAAAGGTTTTGCATTTTGTATAATGCATTTTAATGGTTTTTCATCTTTGTGAACTTCCCAGAGAGCTTTGGCTGTGGGGCAGTATAGAAATATAATGAATGAATGAATGGATATAAAAGTTGAAAACTACCAATATACAGCAAAATAAAAGTAAAAACCCAATTTATTTATTTATTTATTTATTTATTGCATTTATACCCCGCCTTTCTCCCTCTCGCAAGGAACTCAAGGCGGCTTACATTATCCTCCTCCTCACCGTTGTATCCTCACAACAACAACCCTGTGAGGTAGGTTGGGCTGAGAGTCTGTGACTGGCCCAAAGTCACCCAGTGAGCTTCCATGGCCAAGTGGGGACTAGAACCCGGATCTCCCGGCTCCCAGTCCGTCACTCTCACCACTACACTACACTGGCTCCCAATATAAAACCTAGCCGTGGCACAAAGATTTGAATACAGTACCAGATTTAAAACAACAGAAACTGGAACTCATTGGACTCTGCAGAGTTGCACAGAAATTTGGAGTAACGTTGGCTAATGTTGCAAAATGCTTATTATAAAAGCGTAAGATTTGGAAGGCACCTCAAAGGAAACATTTCAGAGTGGGATACCTCAGGCCTGGGTGGCAAATTCGGCCTTCCTTCAGGTCCCAATCTGGCCCTCTGGTGTTTGGTCCCCAGCATCTCCAAGTAGGGCTAAAAGAATTCCTCCTTGAAACCCCAGAGAGCGATTGCTGCCAGTCCATGCTGACAATACTGGGCTAGATGGACCAAGGTTCTGACTCAGTGTAAGGCAGCTTCCAGTGTTCCTACACATCTCACGTGGGGCACTTGTCTCTTTGGGCCTTGCGATCGCCGTGTGTGAATTGACTGCTCACCAAATGCATCCAGAATAGGGACAGATGGATCTGTCAGTCTTCGTCTTGCTGAGGTGGTCGGCTTTTTGATTTCAAGCTCATTTCCACATGAGCTTGGGATTTAAAAAAAAAAATCTGTATGGAAATTCATCTGCATTTTTCTCACTCTGCATATTTAATGTATGCATTTACACATTTTTGTGCACCTTTTAAAAGGTGCACGTTTTGGGATGCAGGGGTGTCGAACCCGCTTTAGCCCTAGGTCTGAATGCAATTTCAGAGACGCTCTCGGGGGCCGCATTCCAGTGGTGGGCAGGGCAGAAGGCAAATGGGGCTAAGCCAAAGAAAGCGCCAGTCTCCACGGGACACGTGCTGAGCTTGCAAGCCTACGCTCTTCCAATGGGTTCTAAACCCGAGCAAAAAGATTCTTTAAGGCAGCTCTCTCTTTTTTAAATAGCCAATTGGCTTTTGCAGAGCAGTTGGAAAAAAAAGGTTGCAGACTTTGGCTGCAAAGGGATCAGTCCTTGCCCCCCACACCTACCCAACCCCTGGTGTTTTTTTCTCCTTTTGTTTTTTTATTTCTTTTATTTTTATTTTGTAAGCCGATGCTTGTACTTTGAAACTGCCAAAATGCACTGGTACATTTTAATAACATCCCTCAGGGAGATTTGTTGTTCTTGGAAGCCTTTCTTGGCCCGTTCCCATTCCAGACTCAGACAATTGTCAGTTTAATGCCTTTAGAAGCTGGATTAAATCTAGCCACAAAACTGGAACATTCCTCTGATAAATTCCCAGGCCACTCTTCCTAATGGGACTCTGATCTGAAATGTCCCTCTTCCCTAAATATAGGCCATTCCCCCCCACCCATGCTGCCACTAATGGTGATATCATGCTGAATCATTAATGCTGATTAATGAAATGAAATTATTAAAACCATAAGATCAGATACAGTGGATGAATGTGTAATTTAAAGAGCCTATGCTTCAGCATAAAGCTTAGACATTTTCTTTTCTTTTAATCTATTTTTATTTTATTTTCATAAATAAAATAAACCATACCAACAACATAGTCAGAATCTTCAGTTTCCAACATTACAGTAATCTGAGGAAGAAAAAGGGAGGATAGCAAAAGAAGGGGGGGATTATATCTAAACTTCAATAAAAGCAAACCAAATATCCAAATATAAATCCAGTTGCAGATTACACCTGTACAGCATTCTTCCAAACATTGCGAGTATTAAACTTAGACATTTTCAAATACATCTTCACAGCCATGAGAGCTAGAAACTTGGCACTTTTAAAAAACGAAATACAGTATTGTTCAAATTCAGCATTTTGGCAACTAGTCCCTCTTTGTGTTGCTTCCATATTATCTTTCTGATTAAGAGAAGCATTTGTTGCCTGCTCCATGCAAACGTAGGCCTGCACTAACTAGGAAAACAAACTAAGCAAGCAACATACCACTGATACTGAAATGGGAGCTTTTCATCCAGACTGTGAGTCAGGGGAGGTTCTGAATATCCAGAAAATGTTTGTGACTGAACTCTAAGGACAAATTCCATCTTCAGTTTAGGGGACCAGATTTCTGCAAAATGTGTAGGGTCAACAGTGGAGGCTCCAGTATCAGTGGGTTTCAGTCAGAACCATTCAGAACTCTAAAGGAGCTAACCAAGGTGTGCCGCTTGGATTGCTCCTTTAGACTTCCGATTGGTTCTGACTGAAACCCGGAGTGGATTCACTGCCCCACGAACATCAGAACCACCAGTCTTCACTGAACGAAGTTATCCAAGTAGATTTAGTGCATAATACTATGGCTGCTAGACAGAGGCCAGATGCCCATAGGATTTTCCGCCAGCGCTCCGAGCTCACTTCCTAGAAAACCCGCCTCCCATCCCCCCCACCTCATAAGCGGCGGTGTTCATCCCCCGCTCCACGCTCATAAGAGCAGCAAGGGAAAAGGGGGTGTTCCTGGGGGAGGGGAGGGGCTGGCAGAAGTGCCATTATGTCACTTCCCATGCGCCATCCGGCCTCCCTCCCCCTCACCCCGAGGCACCCTGGCTAGACAGCTGAAATGGGCCATCTAGACGCAAATGCAGGGCAGCTGGAGCGTGGAGGAGAGGATCCCCTCTGTGCACCGCCTGTCCTGCATTGGATAGTCGGTCACCTCTGAGTTCGGAGGCGACCGACTATCCCCATAGGATTGCGCCCTAAATCTCAAATGGGAAGAACAATTTATGGATTCCATAGTTTCCTTTAGAGGCTACAGGCCTGGTGAAGGCTAGCTGTGGGGCCTCTAGCTGATAGAGGCATCTTCAGAACAAGGCAGATGTGGAGGATTACCAAGGATTTGGGGAAAATTTGGAGCCATGCCCTGCCTGGCCAGAATCCCCAAAAGGAGGCTAGGTCTTTCAACTGTTATCAGCCATGAGCTAAATGGAACTGCCATTTACAGAGACAGTATATCTGAATACCAGAACAATCAGAGATGGTCATTACCTTCATGTCCTAGTGAGCGTGCCATAGGTATCTGGCTTGCCTTGGGCTGATCCAACGAGGCAATCCTTATGTTCAGAATCCAGCCCAAATCCTGACTGGAGTAGGATTTGCTGATCTCCCTGATCTCAACATAGAATAAAGCAACTTGGCAAAGTTATGCTGCTGGATGAGTACAAGGTGACATTTTCTGTAAATCTAAGGTGGCTGGCTCAGCAAAGATGGTTTTGAAGAAGAAGGACAAAATAAGCGGGGAGGATAATAGTGGTGCTGATGGTCTGGGGGAAGGGTAAGAAAACAAGGGAACAGCACCCGCTCTCACGCACAAGGAGAGCAAAGCAAACCTGTGAATTGTCCATACCCCCAGGGCCAGGCACTCTACCCACATTACAGCTAGGGATGTCGGCAAAATCCACAATGGACCCAAATGAGTTCGGATTTTCATGAATCCAACTTGCAGATTCCACAGCAGACTGGCTTCTTCCCAGTCAGGTGGATTCTAATGAGTGGTTGTCTAACTTTCCTGAATTTTGTGCAAATTTCATGCAAATTTGTTTCGCAAAAAAAAAAATTCATGAAAAAAGAATGCACATTTTTTTAAAAAACAGCCAAAAAAGTGCATTTCCCCTATAGGCTAAAGCATGAAATTGCACATTTGGGGGGAATTTGCATGTTTGTGCACATGCGAAATTGAGTAAATGTGCATTTGTGCAAATGCGCATTTATACAAATGTGCATTTGTGCAAATTCGGAAACAAAAAAAATCTGATTCTAGGGATGAGCGGAGGACAGAATGAAAATTGCCTGAGAATCTGTGAAACACAGAACGGATTTCACACAATCTGTACATCCCTAATTGTAGCCCAGACATGTTTATCTAATACATTTCTACTTGACAGGAGTTACCAGTCGCTCCCAGGGACTTTAACCGTGTCCAGCTGGCCCTCCTAGCCACTGCCAAAGTGCAGGCCCATTGGGGGGGGGGAACCTTCAGTAAGATTCTGTTAGTTGGTCCCAGGGCTGCAATGGAGGGGGAACTTGGGAGAGCACAGCTCTCAGACTTTGTCAGAGCAGGGGCGAGGATGTCGTCTGCTGGCGCATCAAGGTAATGGAAAGGAATTAAGGGAGGGGCCATGGCACAGTTGTAGAACACCTGCTTTGCACGGATATTCCAACTAGGTATACAAACGTGATTGACTCAGGATAAAAATCCTGACACTTTTGGAGAGAAAACTCCCTGCAGGCCAATCTACGTGCAGCCAGGGCCAGTGGAATAAGTGGTGGATCATCCAACACTCCCCAAGCCTTGTCGGCTTGCGCTGGTGAGGGAGGAAGGGGGAAAGGTTTTTTTCCCCTCCTTACCGTGCAGATCTTTGCTTTCTAAAATCTCCCCCATTGCTCGACGATGGTGTAGCTTGCGGGGAGGGCTATCTTGGGGCCTTCCCAATGAACAAAGGGGCTTTCCCAATGAACAAAGGAGGCGGAGGCAGATCCAAAGCTGCCTCCGCCTCCCCCTTTTGCTGCTCTGTTTTGGGGCATAGCGTCAGCCACTGCCGGTGGAAAGCCACCTGGCAGTCCGATCACACCCATGGAGCTGTCCACAGATATAGTATCAGTGGAAGGCCCTTCCACTTTGCAGTGGGAGGGCATCCCTGCTCTAGCCTCCTTTCCTCCAGCTAGTGGATCCGGGGTTGGGATGGTGAAGGGCTGCAGCTTCGTGGTAGAGCCCCTGCTTTACATGCAAAAGGTCCCAGGTTTGATCTTTGGCATCTCCAGGCAGGGCTGGGAAAACCCCTGCCTGAAACCCTGGAGAGCCACAGCCAGTCGGTGTCGGCAATACCAGGCTACATGGACCGAGGGTTTGACTCAGTATAAGGCAGTTTCCTGGGTTCCTATGATGGACCTGCTTTGCTCCGGCAAGCGAAGGAGGTGACAGTGAGGATTTCAAGTTTTGTTTGTGACTGATTATCACAGAGGAAATCAGTCACTGAGGGAAATAATCACACAAAGGGTGGGTACCTCTTTCTTTGATGGGCTTCCTACATTACTCTAGGCAGCCTTTTTAGGCTCTGGGCACATTCGGCAGTTTGGGAAACCGCCCTGGGCACCACCACAAAATGGCTGCCATCGGAGGCGTGGCAAAGGACAAGTGACCTGCCCCAAAGACTGGATGCAAGGCAGAGGTGGTGTCTGAGCCCCGACACAAACAGCTCCTTGGAACCCACAGTTTCCAGCCCCTGTTTCACAAGCAATCCCAGCTGCCAGTGAGAAAATGTGCTAATTTTAAAAAAATGCATGGGAGGGGTGGAGCAGCTTGGCCGTGTGTCCTTCCCTCGTTCTGGCACTTTAAATGGCGACACTTCTTTGCAATATTGTTCTTTCCACTTAAAAGCTAACCATGGCGTTGCAGCTGGCTGGAGATCTTTTGCTAGAGCTCAGTCTGCCTTGCAAGTCAAACCTATGCAGTCACAAATACGTGCCACCACTCAGCAAACCGGAGCTTATGCCCAGGTAACTAGGCAAAGGCTTGCCGTCATGCCCACAAACATAAATGTGAGATTGTATTAGTGGTTTGCTTATTTGTTTGGGGTGTCTGCGTTTCATGATGGAGTCCTTAACCAGAGCGTTAGCTCCTTCGAGTATAAAGAATAGAAAACCAGGATGTAAATAGGTATCTCCTAGGGCTGTGGCTGTGGATTCTCCTTGGGGGGGTGTGGCTGCGTGGCTATCATGATGCGCTCCTGCGCTTCCCAGTTTACCACTGCACCACTGGTAGGTTCCCCTCTCTAATAGAGCACCCCTCCTCACCACTGTTGACCATTCGCTTGGTGCTTCCTCTGGGCTCAGTCTCCAGAGGGAGAAGGCCAGGCATGTTGAAGACCTCCAGCTTCTCCTTACTATTCTCGCTACTCACTCAGTTAGGAAGGGCAGGTGAACAACAGTGAGGAGGAACAAAAGCGAGAAGCTCCAGATATTGGCAGCAGGGCCCCTCCTAAAAAGGGGACCCTGGCAAGTGCCCAACGATGCTGGCCTTGAGTCTTAGCTACTTAAAGCCAAAAGTGGCCGTCTGATAGGTCCCTGGTGACACTTTTGAACCAGAAACAAAGGCCAAACAAGTCTGAGATATTGTCACTTTGACCAGAACTTTTCACCTCCTCACATATCACCAAATAATAATTTGAGGGTTGGAGAGAGAGTTAGGGAGCAACCCTATGGCCACTAGACAGTGGCTAGATGGCCATAGGATATGCGTGTTTCCGGGAACCAACCTTGGAGCCCGCACTCCAAGGTCGGTTCCCAGAAACCCGACCTCCCCCCACATCCATGTGCCTCGGAGGCAGCGCGGAGAAGCCCCGTCCTTCGCGCCCAAAAGAAGAGCGTTGAGCCACTGAAAAGAGGTGTTCTGGGGGGCATTCCGGGGCTGGGAGAGCGGATCTGCCTGTACGACACATCCTATGTGTCGTGCAGCAGGATCCTCTCCCACTCAGCCCCCCCCCCCCCCGCAGCTAGACAGCTGAAAACGGCTGTCTAGCAGAAAAAGCAGGGCAGGAGAGGCACGTAGGAAACGATCCCCCCCATGCTTCTCCTACCTCGCTTCGGATAGGCAGTCTCCTCCAAGTTTGGAGACGGCCGCCTATCTAGATAGGTTTGCGCCCTTAATGTCTTTTAAAAAAATAAAACTTGACATGCATCGAGAAATAACTCTAGGCTTTTGTAGCTATTAATAAAGCTGCTCCAACTCACCAAGGTTAGTCCTATCAACTGCACTTGTGGGGCATGCTGGATGTTATCTGACATAAACGGCCAAGGTCGCAACAGTTTTGAGGGTGGGAGCTCATCTCTGCCTTGGCAGCCTCACGCAGGCTATGCCAAAGGCATCCGGCAGTCCTTCCCAGCTGGATCCATTGGACTCACACTGGCCCAGATCAGAGCTGCCCCTGGCTGACCTCAAGGTGCTTGGATGGATATGGCTGACATCAGTCTCTCAAAAGAAATGTGTTAGTGGAGAGTTGTTTCCCTCTGGCCACCATAATGCACCAGGCAAGCTGCTAAAATAGAGGGGGGTGACAGATGGACAGGCAGGCAGGCAGGCAGTCATTGAAATGATGCCCAAGAATTTAAGATGGTAGAGAAACAGGACCTAAAATGGATGCTTAGGGGCAAGATTGTCCACCAACCTTTTTCTTCTGTTCTCATCACAGCAATTCTATCAGTGTAGTCACCTTATTAATCTTGAAACCTTTTATGTGATTTGTGGACCTGCTGGATAATTTGCAGAGTTTTAAGATGTCTGAATCTGAGGTACTGTGCTGCACTTTGCTGCATTTTTTTTTTTTTTTGAGCTTCTGCTGTTGGCTTTATGCTGGATTAGTTTTTAGGTTGCATAATGCTTTATATTCTTTTGATCTTCTTGAACTTTGGCCCCAACCCTTCCTCTGACCCAGTCTCCCTGAGCCTGGAGCCCTCCAGATGTGTTGGACTACAAGTTCCCCCAACCAGCCATGAGCAGAAGGTGTTGAAGACAGAATGGATTGCATGCTGAACATGCCATCCAGATGTGCTTCACTACAACTCCTGGAATGTTTGACCATTTGCCATGCCGGATGGGGCTGGATGGGAGTTGATGTCCTAAACATCTGGAAAGCACCAAGCTGGATGAGGCTGCTGGAGATGGAAACAGTGGTGGGAGTTCCAGGAAGGCACGTGTGGTCCAAAGCTAGAAGTAGAAGGAACCAAAGAGTAGGAAAGCCAAGGAGGTAGCTATCGGACTGTGGATGTCCCAGGTTGATGCAAAAAACTAATAAGAAAAATCAAAGTGGGAGCGCAGCCCTTTGCACAGCCTTGAAGACTACCTAATAATGAAATTGTCAGTTACGGGAGGGGAGAACCATCAGATTATTATCAGTATTGTTTTAGCTCCCCATCTCCGGGGGTTTCCTTCTCATAATTCTGGGGTTATTTCTTGGTAGCCCATAATTTACATTCCTACCATTAGCGTAATATGGATTCAGTGAGAAGTCTTAAGTGCGAGGGTGGAGGTGAGCCAAGCTTTTAGCCGACAGAGTCGTACTGTTTCTCGAGGCTTTTCCTTCCCAGCTCCAGCCGCAAGCGAGCTTCCATCCCGTCTAGACGAGTACAGCTGTAGAGGCCCATCTCACATGAATAATGCATCTTTTCTGTAAAATAGAGGTAGTGGTGGGGTTCAGCGCCTTCGCTCTCCCCTCCCCCTCCCTGTGGAATTCTTCAAATGCGTTTCTTAATGGGAACGTATTGTATGCAAGGAGCTCGCTCGCTCTGACTCCACCTTTCTTTGACCATTTAATATTGCTAAGGGCTGCTTACCCATTTTAATCCCAATGTTCATCATATGCACACAAAACCACAGAGTTGGAGGGGGTCTTAGGAACATAGGAAGCTGCCTTATACTGAGTTGGACCATCGGTCCATCGAGCCCAGAATTTTCAGCAGTGGCAGCGGCTCTCCAGGGTTTCAGGCAGGATTCCTTCCTAGCAAGGATTTGCCCTACCTGGAGATGCTGACGATTGAACCTCAGACCTTTTGCATGCAAAACAGGTGCTCTACCACTGAGCGACGGCCCCAGCTACAAGATGGTCTTGCACTCAACTACCCCAACCTCTGTCTCAGTGCAGGGAATCCACTCCAGAGCTAGAGCATTCCCAGCAGTGGGCTGTCTAGCTTGTGCTTGAAGACCTCCAAAAAGGGAGAGCTTCTCATCCCCCACCCCCCAGTAGGTTTTTCCTTAAGTCAAACTGATCTTGCCATTAAGACGTCCGTCCTAATGTTCTACTGAAATTGACCCTCTTGTGCCTTAAGGCCACCCCTCACCTTCATTCTTCTCCAAGCTAATCATGCCCAGTTCCTTCAGCCATTTTTCATTGGACTTGTTTTCCATACTCCTGACCATCTTCTGGGACCACCTCTGAACTCTTTCCCATTTGTATGTCTGCTTCTTAAAGTGCAGTGTCCATAACTGGACATAAAAAGAGGCACGTTTTCTGACATTTGCACATTCTGTAAAGAAGAACTTTCTCTCATCTCTTGTGAACTTACTGTCCAACCATTTTATTGGATGATCCTGGGTTCTAGTACTATGAGAGAGAGAAAACATCTCAGTTTTTACTGCCTACACACCATGAATACCTTTATCACCTGCCATGGTGCAGGATTAGGGATGTCAGAGAGATCTGCAAGGGATTCAAATCAATTTGGATTTCTGTGAATCTGACCTGCACATTCCACAGCAGACTAGCCTTTTCCAAGTCATGCAGATTCCATGAAAAATGCACATTTGCAAACAGGAATGAAATTCTCATACATCCCTTACAAAAAAAATTCTGATCCCGTCAATGAACAGGATGATGGAATGAAAGACGCCTGACAATATGCAAAACACAAAACTTATTTAATAAAATCTATACATCCGTATGCAGAATTCTCTAATTTTATAAATCTGCATGATCCTTAGCATCATTTTATAAAACTTCATGATTCAGAGCTCCATAATTGTATAAACCACCATGGAAATCTGAAATTTTATGCTCCAAAGGAAGCGTGTACAAGTTAAATACATTCGTCCCATCAATTTCAATAGAAGCATTAATCATGGGTGTTGCTGTCTCCCACTGACAGCAGCATGACTTAAATGTGCTAAACTTTGGCTAGAGTATGTTCATTGTGTGGATTTAAATACATTTGACTGTGTACTGTTTATACTGATTTGGGAAATAGGCTTTGGGGGGGGGTGATCTCAGGAGTGGGAGAACCAGTGATTTCCCAGCCTGCCTAAATTCTCCAAAAAATAACTTCAAAGCTTATTTCGTCTCACTCTCGTTTTTGTTTTTAATCTGATTTTTAGTGCATTCGAACAGGGAAAGTGCACATCTCAAATGGGAAAAGTGCACATTTCTGTACATATTTTTCAAAAGTGCACACTTTTCCGCATTGACTAAACCATGAAAATGCATATTTTTTAAAAAATCCTCTTTTCAAAGTGCACATTAAAAAAACACACACATTTTTTTTAACACAATGGCAAATTTGGGAATCTGTGAACATTTCTAAAAAAAAAAGAAAAAGGCACTCCTGCATGAGCTTGCATTCAGGATTGAAATGGGACATGTTTGCATGATTTGCAGACCGAAATTACATTCTCATACATGCCTAGTCTCAGATGGGATTAACAATCCTAGGCTAAAATTTGACATCACCACGATAAGCATCTGAATTTAATATGGGAACCACAAGGGTAAGACCAGTTGTGGTTCATCCAACCCACAAGATCATCTCCCAGCTGGGAACGTGTATATTAATTTTGAAAGTGTATATTAATTTTGATTTCATTAGAAGAACCCAGTGTGTGTGTGTGTGTGTGTGTTTTAACGGGAAGCTGGTTTAGTAGCAATTTTAACAGTAGTGGTTGTCTTTTCTTACAAACACAGGTGTTGGTATATTTGGGGGTAGGGTGGGGTGGCCAGATGTCCTGCTTGACAGAGGACAGTCCTCGATTTCAAGAGCTGTCTGAGGATTGTCCTCAAAGTGAAGGTGTCCTCTGTTTGCTGGGCTGTCCAATTAAGGATAAAGAACCATACGGAGGCCGGGGCGGTGAAATTACCCATCCACAGTTTGCCGCTGGACAGCAGACTGAGCAGGCCCACAGGTTTTATTACTTCTGTTTATTAATGTTGTTTATTACATTCCTGTACTGCTCAACAGCTGAAACTGTCTGTGTGGTTCACAACACAAAAATAAAACCATAAAAGACAAGAGCATCGTAAAACATAATAGAAAAACCTTAAGTTTAAAGCAGAATTAAACCCAGGTAAAGCAGGGCAAAGACTTCTTTTAAAGAAAATTAAAACTGAAGGACTAAAAATCCTGGGAGAATAAAATGGTCTCCACCTGCTTCCAAAAAGTGCACTATGTAGGTGCTAGGCAAGCCTCCCTAGAGAGGACATTTCGCAACTGGTGAAAGGCCCTCACCTTAGTAGCCACCGGCCTCACCTCCTCTGGTGGGGGCACCACCTTACCTAGTCTTCCCCACGATGTTTTCCCTGCTATGGTGAGATGTATCATGTTTCTATTTAAGGGCACAATTCTATGGATGTTTATACAGAAAAAGCCCTACAACTCCCAGCGTGCCCCAGCCCCCAGCCAAATGAGGTTGGGGTATGCTGGGAGTTGTAGGCCTTTTTCCTCATCTAAACATGCAAAGCATTGCACCCTCAGTCATACTAATGATTTCTAAAATGTGCACCTGTACATATATATTTGCATATATCTCGATCTCTTCTCGATCATCCCTGAGTGCAGGACACAGAAGAAAGGGCTCAAGTGATAGGCATCCAGATTACGGCTGAACATCAGGAGAAACTTCCTGACTGTTAGAGCAATACGACAATGGAACCAATTACCTGGGGAGGTGGTGGGTTGGAGGCATTCAAGATGAGGCTGGATCACCATCTGTCAGGGATGCTTTGACTTGGATTCCTGCACTTAGCAGGGGGTTGGACTCGATGGTCTTGTAGGCCCCTTCCAACCCTGCTATTCTATGATTCTGTGATATACAGTTTGTGTGCACCCCCAAGCCCTGTTTTGTCCCCTTTTTTGGCAATTCGTGTCCTCTTTTATTTGGGCAATGTGTAGCTGACCACCCTGTTTGGGGAGCCCTGAATAGGGGGTGTCATGTCTGTGTTGATGCAGAGTAGCCAAAAAAAAATCAACTTGGTTCTGCCCAGGCATGTAGGAAAAACTCCCATTTAAAAAAATAATTGGAAAAGGATCCTCTCCCAGTCAAGAACAGAGACTGAATCCTGTACCAAATTCCGAATGTACGTGATGCAACAGAGATTGCAGGAAATACACACAGCTCTGAGAGCCTTAGGGGAATTTGAAAATTGCTCTTTCTATCACCTCCCCCCCCCCCCAAGCGCTCATTTTGCAATGCATCCCCATTGGCCAGCTCCTGGTTATCAGGCGACAGGCAATGCTGGAAGAAAACAACCTTGTTTATTATCATCCTTGGGAAAGCTCTAGCCGTGCTTTGTTCTGTGTCCAGCAAGGAAAAGGGAGGTGGTTTGGGCAGGACAGGGAGAGGCGATGCTTTTGCTGTTATGAATTTCGTAAGGACAAAGACCTGATGAATTGCCTTCCAAATGAGGTGTGCATGCATCTCTGGCAAACATGGGTGGTTGGTCTTGATTTCTTTGTGCGATGGCTGCACTTAGGAATCCAGTTATGACAGCCACTCCTGTTGGGGAGAAGCAATTATTTATAGCCTCTTGGCAGTCTGTGCCTTTGCTACAAGCATCTGTTTTAGTTCCTCAGCACCCCAGAGCACAGGCTGGTGACAAAGGAACATCCGCTCCCCATGGTTATAATGAGAGGCACATTTTGCGGTTGGCTTCCATCACCTCGCAGACACATCCCAGACCCTCCTGGAGGAGTTTGTTCCTGCAAGGTGCTGAGTGTTTTGGTTTGGCTCACCCTCAGCATTGCAGCCTGTCAGTAGTTCACAAGGACTTTGAAACCTAGGCAGGCAGCTTCTTCAACCCTGAAGGCCGAATTAGAAACATTTTCCATTCCTTTTTTCAGATTCACCCTCTGTCATGAGGACTAGAAACTTTAAAAAAAGAACACCGATTTTCAGAATGGTAGCAAAAGTCCACGCCGTGGGGGCTGTTGGATACCAGTGCCTCCATTAAAGGGATCAGTGCCCAAACTGTCATTTCAACACCTTTCTCCCTAAGTTCCAGCTTGAGAATATTGCAGAGAAAATTTTAAAGTAATGTTGCTGAAATTCATTGGGTATGAGACCTGAGCTACATGACCGGCAGGATTGTGTGCCATATAGGAATGTACAGGTTTTGTTAAGTCCATTCCAGCTGTGCTTGGTGGATTGTTGGGCATCTTTCATTCCATCACCCGCTTGCTGACAATTGGATTTTTTTGTAGCAGCGTTGTGTTCTGCTTGCGCTAATTCATATTCACTAATGTGCACTTGCGCACATTCACAAATGCACTAATGCATTTTTAGTTAACGCAAATTTGTGCAGATCTCCCCCCAAATGAAAAAAAAAAGTGAAAATGCACAAATCCCCCCAAATCTGCATTTTCCTGCTTTAGCCCATGCGGGGAAATGCCATTTTTGGTCAATGTTTTTTTGTTTGTATTTTTGTATGACTAAATTTGTAAACAACCCCAGAAAGTTTTTTTAAAAAAACAGTTGCTAAGTCTGCAAAATCAGTGCAACTCAAAAAAGCCAGCCTGCTGTGGATTGGACTCATAGAAACCCAAACTCATTTGAATCTGTTGTGGATTTCTCCAACATCCCTACTGCCATAGCTCTGTGGGGATGATGCTCTTTGAGAATGCAGGTGGGGGACTGCATTTATTGAATGTTTCCTCACGTTAAAAAAAAAAAAAGAAGATGGTTGTGTAGATAGAAAGTGACTTGAAGACAAGCCATGGATGTTCCTCCAGGGTAGAGCTCTCACACAGCCCCCAGTCTTTGCAATTGGGCTGACATCAGGGATTGTGCAAGATCCCACAAGAAAATAAGAGTTGACTTGCAGGATCAGAGGGCATATCTAGCCAGTACTGGCCAGCTGGATGCTTCCAGGAAGTTCAGGGCCAGAGCATGAGGGTGACAAGTGCCACCTATTGCTTGTCCCCAGCCTCTAGTGCTGAAATAAACTGACTTAGCACATGGAGTCAGTGATGCAGCTGGGGCATACCTTGGGGATAAATTCCAGGGCCCTACAACACAAGGGAGGGGGACAAATGACCACCCAGAGAATGGCAGGTGTAAAGTCCATTTTATTCCTGTTGTCATTGTAGTGCTGTGATTGAAGTGAATTTCAAATGCAAAACTACACCTCCTCGGAGAACCCGTTTTTTAATCAGGTTGACAAACACCTTTGTTGTTGATCTAACATATCAGGAATGTTGTCCTGCATTGGCTGCAGGCAGCGGACTCTGAGTAAAGCAGCTAACCAAAAAGCAAAGTAAAGGAACAGGCAAACTGTTCTGGCACACTGGTTTGAGTCCAGTGGTTTCAGGCTGAAGCTGGAGTGGTCAAGATACCAGGCAGAGGTCAAAACACAATGAGGCTGTCAGCTACATTACACAGTCCAGAAGCAGAGTCAAGAAGGAGTCCCAAGGGTCAATCACAAGGCACGATCCAGACAACGAGGCATTGCAACTGTTTGTTCAGTGTTGTCCCAGCACTGGCCAGCCAGACACTGAAGGCTTTTAACCCCAGAGCCTGCTGGGCCCCACCCAGAGCTCAGCTGCAGTACATTAGAGCGCTCTAGTCAGAGCCCTACTCATGAGGAGTCACTTTCTCCTGAGGAGTCCTTCCTTGCAAGCAAGCACTCCTTCTCACGGGAGCCCCACTGGCCTGCCGCTTGGGGGGACACGTTCCCAGGGGCCAGGTAGTTGCTCGGCCCCAGAGGCAGAGCCTCCTCCCCCTGACAGGGACGGGCCTGCAGCCATCTCCCCGGAGGGCCCAGGCTCCTCCTAGTCTGGTGACAGTGACTGATCTGGGGTGCCCTTGGTTTCTGGGAGCTCCAGCTCTTCCTCTGAGGAGGATTCCTTCAGTGGGGGACATGACAAATGTAGAAAAAGTATTAAAGCATGAGATGGCAGTAGGGGGGAATGTTATGTGTGTGCTTCCCAATGGAAGTAATACACGTGGCTGTCTGAAGCGCCTTCCCCCTCCCCGAAGATCAGGGTCTAACATTACCTGCATGGAGGTTCCATTTTGATAGCCCCTCCTCTGTGGATTTGATTTAATCCTTTTTAAAAAGGGTTCCCAGCTGTGGCCGTCACCACATGTGGAGGTATAGAATTCCATAAAGTTAACAGTGTAATATAAGGAAGTGCTTTCTTTTGTTTGCCCCTGAACCCTTATTTATTTAATCATTTGAAGTATTTTTATGCCACTGCTTGTCCAAGATGTCCTTAAAAAAACACAACACACAAGGAAAAAGGAACAGGGAGGGAAGAGGAGGGGGGAGATTAATTATTTTAGCAAGGCTGGTGGAACGGCCCCGCTCTCCCTTTCATCTCCCTCGGCTCAGCCTGTTGGAATGGCCGCTGCCAGTGACAGCTGAGGGAGGAGGAACCTTCATGGCTTCATTGTCCTTTCTTGATCACTTTGAGATGAAGTAATGGGCTGGTGGTCAGAGGTCCAGTGTGGAGCCAGCCAGCTGGACCTGCCTGCACAATTGGTTCTCCAGATGAAATCCCAGGAATTGACCACTTGGTTTTGTCTCATGTGCGTAGGCCCAGTTCGAACGGTCCACATGGATGGTGGAGATAGGGCTCCACATGGAGGGCCACATTGGACCTCTGGAGTTTCATCCACACCAACCCGATAATATGTCTTCAGGGCCAGCTCAAGCTGTCTTGTCACCCCAAATACACACACACACGCTCTCTCTCTTTCCACTGTATTGTATGTAGGGTGGCCATGTGTCCTGTATTTGAAGGGCTGCCAGAGGACTGCCCTCTGTTTTGAAGGCATCCCCTCTTTGAAGGGCCAGTCAAAGTCCACTGTAAAGTAGGGATGGGCGAACATCCCCTGCCCCTCCACCCCGCACCTGCCCTGTTGCTTACCTGACCTTGTTCAGCATGCTGGGTGAACTGCTGGATGGTCCACTGGCCCCTGGAGAGCAGCGCACAGCACCTCGTCCCACAAGCAACATTTTATGTAGAAATCACAGGTAAGCTACTTATATAAATCACAATTTCCACAAAATAGCAGCCATAAATAGCGCCATTTGCGCAAAATTCCAGGTCTAATTAGATCATTTATGCCTGTAATTTTGTGTAAATGGTGGTATTTACGGCCACCATTTTTGTAGAAGTCGCAATTTAGCTTACCTGTGGTTTCTACACAAAATGGCGTTCATGGGTAAGCGACAATCCCTGCGCTTGCCCAAGTCGGGCAAGCGCAGGGATCTTTGGACTAGCTTTCCAGGGGGCCAAGCCGATGAGAAATTGCTAAGCTCAAGCCCTAACTGGATATCCTCTGACATCCCTAGTATAAAGACAAAGACCCATCAGAAGGGAGCACAGAGAGCTGAAGCTGCCCATCAACAGCACCTGGACTGCAGGCTGAGCAAGGCACACAGCTCACCTGGTCACAGCCTCCTTCATTTAAATTATAATGGTTATTTCCAAATTTGCATCTATTCATTTAGATTAGCATATGCACATTTTACGGAAACCTGTGTCCTTTTTCTGGGGTGATGCATTTCCTCTTGTTTGGCGATTTGTAAGTGGCCACCCTCATTGCATGCTGCCAGGGAGCAATTGCCTTTTCTCCTCAGGGTCTTCCTGCCCCTGCAGCCCCCTTTCTCTACTCCCTGTACATCAGGGGTGCACAACCTTTCTGGCCCTGATGGCTGCATTGAGAGGCACCACTGGGCCGGGAGACCACACATGCCTGTGCGCAAGCACACAGGCTCATGCGTCCTGGAGTTCACCTTCAACAGGATGCAGCTCCAGTGCTCACATTAGGCACCATCTCGTTCATGGTATGAGGCCCTGGCGGTGGGTGAGTGAGTCTTGAACCAGGGACTCCGGCAATGGAAGCCTGGCCCCTTTTCCTCTACCCCATGGAGGTTGAACCATTTTCCAGGCTGAGGGCTGAATTCCATTTCAGAGAAGCTCTGGGGCCACATTCCAGGACTGGGTGGGGCTGAAGGCAAAAAGGAGGAGCCAAAATAACCAAAATGCCAGCCTGGTAGCTTAAAGCGCTTACTGCCTGCGGCTGAGCCTTAGGAGAGGCATTTCAGAGCCAGTGTGGTGTAGTGGCGAGAGTGTTGGACTGGGAGCCAGGAGATCTGGGTTCTAGTCTCCACTCGGCGATGGAGCTCACTGGGTGACTTTGGGCCGGTCACAGACTCTCAGCCCAACCTACGTCACAGGGTTGTTGTTGTGAGGCTAAAATGGAGAGGAGGAGGATTATGTACGCCACCTTGGGTTCCTCAATGAGGAAGAAAGGTGGGATATTAGATAGATAGATAGATAGATAGATAGATAGATAGATAGATAGATAGATAGATAGATAGATAGATAGATAGAATTGAGGCGGTGGAGACTTAAAAATACAGGTAACTACCAAATGCTGGGTGGTCAGGAGAAAGGAAATGGGACCAGGAGGCATGGCCGCCTGAGGAACCCTGGAATGCTAAATTTGGCCTACAGGCTGGAGATTCAACACCACGGTAGCTTGCACAGCTACAAGCCTGCTCCAAGTTCCAGAGGTTAGTCTATTCCTGCGGAACTCCCTGCCTTCAGAGGTCAGGCAGGCGCCAACGTTGTGTTGCTTTCTGTGCCTCCTGACGACGTTGCTATTCCGAGAGGGAATGACCAGCTGTGGGTTATTAGGGTCAGAATCTGTGCCTTTAAAATGTTTTAATTGTTTTAGTTATGGGGTTTTATTATTTTATCTTGTTGTTCACCACTCCAAAATCTTTGATGTGGAACAGTATATAAATATTGTACATGAATTAAAATAAAAGAAATACGGCAGCAAAAACAACACAAGTCTTGTGGTACCTTAAAGCAGTGGAGGCTGGTGGCGCCAAGGTCAGTGGGGCAGTGAATCCACTCCGGTTTTAGTCAGAACCAGTCAGAACTCTAAAGGAGCTCTCCAAGGAGCTATTCACACCTTGGATAGCTCTTTTAGGTTTCTGACTGAAACCTGGCTGCACTGACATCGGAGCCCCCAGCCTCCACTGCTTAAAGACGGACATAGTTACTCTGGTGTAAGTTTTTGTGTCCACAAACACTTGCGCTGTTTGCAAGCTTTGACTAATGGGCAATATAGAATCGTAATAAATAAATTTTAAAAATTATGCTGTCCACAAAAGGTCAGGCCAGAATAATTTGTTAGTCTTTAAGGTGCCACAGCACTCTTTGTTGTTTGGGCCTGCTCCAGGACACATCAGCGCCAGTACTCGGATCAAAGGCCAGGATTGCAGTTACCAGCTCGACAGGGATCGTGCACAGCAGTCAGTCAATATGGTTCCACCTGAAGCTATAAAACCTCTGGTTCTTGTGGGCAGACTTTTTAGTTTGGAGCGCCTTATTTATTGCTTGGAGAAGATGAAGGTGCACTCACGTGGCCTCTGTCTGCTTTCAGGCTGATGACTTGACTGTGGACCCACTTCCCGGCTCAACTGCTTGCCTGGCTTGCCTCCAAATGGCCCCGGTCAGCACTGGTGTAGAAAAGTTGAACTTTCATTTTTGTAAGCGAGGGAGACGGGATAGACTCGTCTGCTAGGGCTTGCTTCTCACTGCGGTGGTACACCAGTCTTTGGACTTTGGCACTTTAGGTTGCAGGTCAGGGCTTGCTTACATGAGTGAATTTACCTCCATACCAAAGCAATTCCATGCACGGAGAAAGCAAGCACATCAAGCAGAAGGCCAAGCATAGGCTCTTCTTCCTGACGGGCTAGCTTTCTGCGTTGGAGGAGTTTGGGGTTTGGAGTCTCTGCCTACAACCTGAACAGATTCAAAGATACCCAACAGGGCATATGAACAGAAGAAAATAGGAAACCACCTTCTACCAGGGTACATCCATTCCAGTATTGTTGAGGCTCTCCAGGGTTTCATGCAGGAATCTTTCCCAGCCCTACCTGGAGATGTCAGGGGTTGAACCCGGGACCTTCTGCATGCAAAGCAGGAGCTCTACCATGGAGCTACAGCCCCTCACCCACCCATCCTAACCCTAACTCCCGGATCCACTAGCTGGAGGGAACCAGGATAGAGCAAAGTTGCCCTTACACTGCAAAGGCCCCACTAAATCTGCAGACAGCTCCATAGGCGTGATCGTACTGCCAGTTGGCTTTCCACCAGCATAGGAGGTTTTTTTAAAAAAGAACCCTTTTTCCCCTTCCTCTCTCACCGGTGCAAGCCGACAAGGCTTGGGGGATGTTGGACGATCCGCCACTGATTCCTCCCATCCTTGGCCTCACATAGGATTGGCCTGCAAGGAGTTTTCTCTCCAAAAGCGTCAGGATTTTTATCACATTTGTATACCCAGCTGGAGTATCCTGGGGTTATTGGATCCACATCCTTGTTATCTGTTTTGCGTTGCTCTCAGTGAATTGTTTGCAGTGAATGCTGAACTCCATTTATTTCTATATATCCAAGATAAAGACCATGCTATGTATTATATGATGAAACAGTATGTCAACGGCCCCTAATTACCCAGGGGCACATTCTGTTGTTTTCAGCTTGGCTCAGCTTCTGATTAACTCTTTCACTGTGTGAACAAATTGGAGATTCGAATAAGATACATTGTCATCTGATCACTTTTTAAACTGCTGAGGAGGTATACATGCTCACATCACATACATGCATACATTCATTCATTTACAATATGTATATCTTTGCTTTTAACTTAATTTTTACCGCCAAGGTGGCTCCCAGAGAAAAACAGAAAGACTTCATTAAAATACAACACAACTACCAATTATAACCTCAATAAAATCAGTACAACATCAAATAGGAAAAAGCGTGTGATAGAAATCTTAGATCAGCCCTCCTCAGCCTGGTGCCCTCCAGATGTGTTGAACTACAACACCCATCATCCCTGGCCAACATGGCCAATGGTTGAGAATGGCTAGTTTAGAGGATGCACTAGTCAGGAAGTTAGAAAATAAAGTTCTTCTCTCCTAAACCAGAAGAATATGACAGCAACAGGAAACTCCAGTGCCACCTAGTGACAAAACTGCATGATGACACTATCCACACCCAGCATTATCCTCAAAAGCAGCACTAAGATCAACCTCAGTGTTCATTAACAACACAGGCAAATAAAATGGTTTTAACTTGGCATCCCCCAAAATACACTCTCTTGTCATGGACCAGGATCCCAAACCCTCATCAACAGAGGATTCCAGCCCCTCAGAAGAAGAGGCTCCTGAGTTAACAGTTCAGGGAGAGGACTTGGTTCCAGAAAGGCATCACAAGTCTTTAACCTCTCCAGGCTAAGCTCCCCAGGAAGACCCCAGAGACCTTCCCCCCTACATCCAGAGAAGGTTGCATTGCTATCCTCAGACTCCAGCCATGAAGACACTAACATGCCACAGCCACTCCTGCATCAAATCAGCCTGAGGCTGCTGAAACAGACCAGGTCTCTTTAAGTAAAAAGGCCTGTCAGTGTAGCAGCAAGCCCAACGAGCCTAAAGGAAGCCAAACAGCTACTTAAGGCTCAGTGTAAATCTGCTGCTTGTTGGAGCAATATACATACTAGCTTGTGTGACTTCCTCCATGAATGATAGTGAAATCCTGTAACCTAGACCTCACCAGCACCAAACAAGCCAAGCCCTTGCCATGACAGAGGCCAAATAGAACACCTCATGGATGGGTGTTTCACATTTAGGGTGCCATCTCAGAAAAGGCCCTCTCTGTCCAGTCACCACCCACCTAATTTCCAGAGAAGACGATCTGAAACTTTGTGTTCCAGGAAAAGAAACATGTGTGGAGCATATGATCCCTTTCAAGTGTGAGACTAGCAAACTGTAGGATGTCAGGGGGGAGCCCCACAATTTGGGGTCACGCTGGGCACCCTGGGCCTCTGACAAGCTGTCCAGATCATGAAGTTTGGGGGAACTGGCCATTGTGCTAAGTGTGTTCAATACAAGTGGACAATTGGTTGTATGCTGGTCAACTGATGTTAGCAATTAAATCACTGTATGTGTTTGAGTTGAAAAATTGCAGTCCCCTGTTCTGGCTTGGACAGTAGTGGTAGATGAAGTCATTCCCTCACTTGGCCTGCTCTTTGGATGTTGTAAGGAAAAGAGGACCAGGTAGTACAATACACCTCCTTCCTCCCTATGTGCACACATAGTGTAGGATGTTGTTGTTGTTGTTATTTACATTTCTATATTTTGCCCATAGCTGAAGCTCTGTGGGTGATTTAGAAAAGTTGAAACATTAAGGGAGCAGTCCTATCTGGGTCAATGGTTGCCTCCGAGCCTGGGGGCGACTGTCTATCCAGTGCAGGGTGGGAGGAGTGGTGAGGAGCGGATCTCCTCCTCACTCCCTCCACCCAGCTTTCACGGCTAGACAGCTGATTTCAGCTGTCTAGCCATGGGACCTCAGAGCACGGGAAATGGCTGCCAGACAACACATAGGATGTGTTATACTGGCGTTTCTGACGTCTCCGCCCTGCACACCCCCAAGAACACCCTGTTTTTGCCACTCCATGCTCCTCTTCCAAGCACAGTGTGTGGGGCTGTTCCACGCTGCCTACAAGGTGGCGCGGGAGGGGATGGAGGTCGGTTTTCAGGGAACCGACCTCGGAGGGTGGGCTCCAAGGTGGGTTTCCGGAAACAGAACTGTCCTATGGACTAGCAGCCATAGGATTGCGCCCTAAAATAGAATATACAAAGTTTTAAAAGGATTTACATAAAAGCATTCGGACAGTATATACAAACAACATATGTATAACTAAAAACAACTTTGACCTAAAAACCATTTTTAAAAAATACAACAATAAAACCACACCGCTTAAAAACAGTATACAAAAGTCAGCAAAAGGAGCAAGAGTTCTCAAAAGAGAAGGCCTGCTGGAATAACAGAGTCTTTAATGCCTGCTTAAAAACCTTCAAAGCGGCCAGCAGGTGCATTTCAACCTGCAGGTCATTCCACAACAGAGGGGCGGCCAAGGAAAGGTCCTCCTGCGTGTGGCTGCCAATCTCACGTTAGGCAGCCACAGCAGAGAGCCCTTAGAGGACCTTAGATTAAGTTAGGGATGCAGGGGAGAAGGTGCTCCCTAAGGTACCTTGGACCTAGACCATATAAGGCTTTAAAGGTAAGAACCAACACTTTATATTTAGCTCAGAAACAAATTGGCAGCCAGTGTCCACTCATCCCAGAGTGCAGGCCTCGGAATAATGGGCTCAAGTTACAGGAAGCTAGATTCCGGCTGAACATCAGGAAAAACTTCCTGACTGTTAGAGCAATACGACAATGGAACCAATTACCCAGGGAGGTGGTGGGCTCTCCCACACTGGAGGCGTTCAAGACGAGGCTGGACAGCCATCTGTCAGGGATGCTGTGACTGGGATTCCTGCATTGAGCAGGGGGTTGGACTCGATGGCCTTGTAGGCCCCTTCCAACCCTACTATTCTATGATTCTATATAAAGGTTTTAAAACCGGTATAATGTGGTCTCCATGGGATATCCCTATGCAGTTTGAAAACAGGGGTGTTGAAACCCTTTTGCCCCGAGGGCCAAATTTAATTTCGACGAAGCTCTCACGGGACCTTTTCCAGTGTTGGTTGCGGCCAAAGGCAAAAGGGGTGAGGCTACAATACCAGCTTATGTTAGCTTAATGCTCTTACTGCTGGTATCTAAGCCTTAGGTAGGGATTTGCGAACCCACCCCATCCGGGTTCCCTGGGTGCTCGCCCAGCCCGTCCCCGCTTCCTGGTCCCTGGACTGCGCTCAAGCCCCTCTTGCACTCGGCAAGCAGCCCACACTCACTCCAGCAGCCTTGTCGATCTCCACAGTCACCATTTTTCAAAAAATAAAATGACAATCACAGAAATGTACACTTTGCAAATGTGTACATTTGCGTATGTACAAAATGCGCATTTTGCAAAATATGCATTTTTGCGCATATCTGAGTATGCACATTCACAAAGATGCATTTCCACGCAAGTGGAAATGTGCACATTCACAAAATTCGCGTTTTTGTGCCTACGCAAGTATGCCCATTTTGCGATTACCGTTTTAATTTTCAAAAAATGGCGACTGCAGAACTCGACCAGGCGGCTGGGGTGAGTGCAGGCCACCCACCAAGTGCAGGCAAGGGGCAAGCGGGGGCAGGGGCGAGCGGGGTGCAGTCAGGGGGGCTTCCGCCAGATTCCTGGACAGAATGGGCACCTGCACCATCCCTGTCCTTAGGAGAGGTGTTTTAACCTATAGAATGGCGGGCGAGAGGAGACCGCACCGCAGCTGGGAAACCACCAAAGGATCAGTGGTCTGGGGATGGAAGCATGGCCATCTGAAGAACCCTGAAGGTCTGGATTGAGACCCTGGGCAGGCCAGATTTACCCCTGGGGCCTGAGGTTGAACACCCCTATTTCAAAAGAACCATCCTATGCAGATGGTGAGTACACTATTCTATAAGACACCGAGAATGCTTTTGGAGAAAAAGTAACGAAAACCCTTGTTTTGGGAAGGGAAGGAAAGAAGTCCACACCATCATCTGTATTTCCATTCCCTGTCAGTCCAAGCTAGATGGGAATGATGCACGCTGCAGTGTGTCAGTAAAACGGACATTTCTTCTGGGCTTTTGCAGTGATTAGTGACAGTTTACAGGTTTGCAGGAGAAGGTAAAATTGATGAAAGAAGAGAAGGGGGCATTACAAAGCTGCTTTTATTTCTGTCTTGTTAGAAGGCTGATTTGCATACAGTCTCTCTCTCACACATACATGCACACAGACCCAGAGACAGTTAGGGTTTAAAGCACCATCCTAAATTTGAGAACTGGCGATGAGGTGAGAAAGCTGGACTGGGAAAGTAGGAACATCTGCCACTCTCCCCACCACCCCATCCAACATCTATGAGAACCCTTTAAGAGGATTAGTGGTGCAAGAGTAATTCATCCGAATGGCATTATGTAACATTACCCAGAGAAATAATCAGAATTCTTCCTTTTGTGAACCATCCAGTGACCAGGATAGTGAATGGGTTCTCCAGGGACCATGCTGCTTTTTAGGATCTGTGGGGGGAAAGCTTCTGAGGCTGTGGTGGAATTTCCACCTCTCTCTCTCTCTCTTTTTGCCCCCTTCCTTATCAAAAGGTCTGACATGGCTTCTGTTCTCCCAAGGCATGCCTGTGGAATTGACCACCAAGCCAGTCCACTGGGCCAGCCAGAGTTTCCACTCCCCTGTACATAGGGATGTACGAAAATCACTTACCTTTCGCGGATTATGCTGATGGTGCGGGGGAGGCGCTCCGTCCCTCCCCCCGGAATCCTGGACGGGGGGGAGGCGCTCCGTCCCTCCCCCCGCAGAATCCTGGCCGGCCGGCTGTGCTCCACAGCAATTCTGCAGAGCCGCCGGCCGGCTCCGCCAGCAGCCGGACATCCGGCCGCTGGCTAGCAGGGACGCAAATGGCGGCGGCCGTAGCCGCCGCCGTTTGCGTCCCTGCAGTCAGCCGTGATAGGCTACGTAAATGTTTACATAGCCTATCACGGCTGACGTAAAACAAAAAACAAAAAAACGCGCGTACGCAAATGGCGGAAGCCATGTCCGCCTCCATTTGCGTTCCTTATTTTGGCACGTCTTAGTCTACGTAAACATTTACGTAGACTAAGATGACAAAAATAAGGAATGCAAATGGCGGCGGACATGGCCGCCGCTATTTGCGTACGCGCGGGGTTGTTTTTTTTTAAGTCAGCCGTGATAGGCTACGTAAACATTTACATAGCCTATCATAGTGTTTTTTTAAAACCTAGCCGTGATAGGCTGTGTAAATCTTTACATAGCCTATCACTTTTTTTGTTTTTTTGTTTTTTTTGTTTTTTTGTTTTTTTAACCTGGAAATGGCGGCAGTGGCGGCCGGTCAGAAGACCGGCCGCCGCCGCCAAACCGCCGCAGTAGCCGCCGCCGCCAGGAAGATCCGCCCAAGGTAAGTCCCGTCCCGGGGGGTGGCGGGGCGGTGGTGGGCCGTTCCACCACTGATTTTGGGGGGCCGAATGCGCTGGCATTCAGCCTCCCCGAGATCCATGGTGGAACTTTCGTACATCCCTACCTGTACGGTCTACTAGCATTCCCCATCCTGGTGCCCTCTAGAGGTCTTGGACTATAACTCGAATGCTGGCTGCGGGATGATGGAATTTGTAGTCCAGTACATATGGAAAGCACCATGTTAGGAAAGACCGTTATACATATAAACCCACATGTAAACACATACCAGTTTGTGATATCTGTATTTTATTCATTTATCGATCTATCTGAAACATTTTTATCTTGCTGAAGTTAACCATAGGTGACAATTAATACATGACAAGCGTAGGATTCTTTTTAAAGCCAGTGGTGACCAGGGTAGCTTTTTTCATTACCGCAAGATAATTTAGGATGTGTGTCTGTCATTTTGTGGTTGCTATTGTTAAGGAATTGGAAGTCAGGAATCCTTGTTGATCCACTGCAAATCACCTAGAAATCTACCAGTAGAATAGATACAAATCTACCTTCTGCTCACCCCTGTCTTAGAAGTAGGAATATATGATAAATTTGTTTCAGTTTGCGTTTGATCAGAATTTACCCAATTAGCACCTCTTGGAACTGAATGCTGACCCAAACGCAATCCGCACTCGGAAGTCCATATATTTCAGAGTTTGCAGTGCAGAACATAAAATGGGTTCCAAAATACACACATTTGAAAATTGCACACAGAAAAAAATGCTTGCTTTTTTGAAAATGCACACAAACATGTTTAAATCAATGGGAGAAGAATGTGAGCATTTTAAAAATGCATGTAACTGATGTGTGCATTTGGGGAAATTCTCACAAAATTCTTTTCCATGTGAAAAGAAGGAAACAATGTTCGCAATGTGACACAGACACAAGTCGGGACGAGCTTTGTGATGAAATTAGGAGAACCTCAGCAAGCTCAAGTTTTGCTGATTCTCACATCCCTGTTGTGAGATGTGAGAATCAGGGGTGAGATTCTCACATCCCTATGAGGCTCACCAGGCAAACTGCTCATCACGTGGTAAAAGTGTTCCTGGACTGTACCACTTCAGGGTGTGTGTGTGTGTGTGTGTGTGTGTGCATTATTATCCCATGGGGGGGTGGAATCCACAATTCCTATGCATAAAGAACTAGAAGTCAAAGAGAAGAGTTCTTACTCTTTAATTTTGTTTATTTTTAATCATACATGTCCACTTTCCTGCTTTTATCTCTAAGGTGGCCAGTTGAAAGGGAAGACATTTACCTTTAACAGAAGAGAACATTTTAGTAGATGCAGATTTTGACCCTCAAGGCTGGGAAAAAGCACACACACCCTGCTGGAGTTCCCTCCTCCACAGAACATTAAAAGGTTGCTTGTCCCCCATTCTTTCTCATCAGCCTTGGTCTGTCTTTTTCTTAAACCTTTAAAGGTACAATCCTATGCATGTTTAGAAAAAGGTCCTACAGCAATGCTGGCTGGGGCATGCTGGGAGTTGTAGGACTCTTTTTCTGTCTAAACATGCATAGGATTGCACCTTTAGAGTCCAATATTATGAATGTTATCTCAGAAGCCCGTCTCACTGTCTTTGGTGGGGCTTACTTTCAGGTAGATGTGCATCAGATGGCAGACTTATAAAGTACAAACACATGATCTTGTGTATGTAACCTAAGAGAGCTGGAAACATTAATAAAGTAGAATGAGAAAGCATGGCATCAGAAAAGGAAACAAAGTCACCCCTACAAGTACTACACAAGGTTGTGTATAATATTACTCTCTTTTTTTAATATACAGTGAAAAGGGATCAGATTTGTAAACCGATGTTTTCCGATGCCCCGGAAGGCTGAGATTGAACATGAACACAGAAGGGTGGAGAAAAGGAGAGAGAGATTTTCAAAAGCGCTTCCCTTAGGGCTGCAGGATTTTTGGATTGCACCAAAGAGCCTGGAGATACTATTTACTGACCTCTGCTAGTACAAAACAAATGGGATGAGAAAAGTACACTTGGTATTAGCATTGTGCGGGGAGGGGGGACATAAAACAAGAGTTGCCAAGTTGAAATGAACCATGGGAAATGCTTCACTTTCAACTCCTGCACTGGAAGGGATGAACCCCCAGCTGGAAATGCATCTGTCTGCCCTTTACACCACCCTCCAAATCTAGGTCACAGGTTGAGTGGGGAGGCAATGTGTTTTTGCAACATAGCCTCCCCCTAACTGACCTGTATTTCATCTCTTCGACATGCTCTGAGCGTGACACAGCTTCTCTGTGCATCTTCGCCCAAGAGACTTGGCTCAGGGATGGTGCCACTTAAGAGCATCGCTTGGACGACTGTAAAGATGGTGATGGGACTCTGGGAAGAGGCAGTTTGGGAAGGTCTCCAAAAGACAGGATGTCATCTGAAAAATATGTGACAACAATTGCTGTGATTGTTTAGATGAAGTAGGGTAATATATTTTGGACTTTCCTTTCCTTGATTCTTACGCAAAATTCATTTTGATGCAATTACGACTTTCTCTGTTCCACCCACCCATGATCACATGTATCATGGGGGAGGAGCCATAGCTCAGTGGCAAACACCTGCTTTGCATGCCGACATCCCAGGTTCGATCCCTGGCTTCTCTAGGTAGGGATGGAAACATTCCTTTCTGAAACGCTGGAGAGCCACTGTCTGTCAGTGTCGACAATACTAGGCTAGGTGGACCAATGACTCAATATAAAGCAGCTTCCTATGTTTCTGTGTATGTTAGGTATCTGGCTGAGAATTCACTTAAAAAAAAAAAGAGCAAGTTACTAGTCCTTAAGGTTGTGAAGCAAATCTCTGCAGGTGGCACGTAGTGAAATCTCTGGAAAAAAAAGAACAAGGTTTCCAATGTGGGGGTGGAGCAGGTTGACCTTGCATTCTATGTCCTCCTTCCCCCATGGCTAAGAGAAACAAAATACAGCATACAGAATAAGCAAACAGATGAAGAAACGTCCCCACCCTCTTAAAAACAACACCATCCACATTCTGTGTTTTGAGTTCATTGGGCCCGGGAGGTGGAAGGGAAGAATGCCTGTACAAGGGCTGGGGACAAGCATGAGAACTGCTAGCTGTGCTACCAGAGAGAAAGAAGTGAAATAATTAAAGGCTCCAGTGGATGTACCCAGTGAGGCATACACCCAAAGCATCTACCCAATGAGGTGCTTGCCCTGCAGTGTCTCTGTGTGATTCACAGGCAGGCCGTGCCTCCTTCCATACCAATTTGGATCATGCAGTCACCACCGGTGATGAAACAAGGAGACATGCTCAGAAGAGAGACTCATGCAGAAACACAACGCTTCTGAGTGTGGGCAATTCTTGTTCATTTACCCTGCAAACATAAACTTAAAAGCATGGGAGTTTAATTCAGGGCAGGGGTGGGGGAACCTGTAATGCAAGGCCTATCTAGACGTGATGAGGCAGCAGTCCATGCCCCATTCACATATAAATTGTGGGTAGGGTGGGGGTTCTATTCTTTACATGAAAATGAGTGCATGGGGGAGTGGAATGAACTCCCCCCCTTCCCCTAGATTAGATTACTAATTTAGATTACTGCAATGAATTATGTGAGGCTGCCTTTAAGAATGGTCCAGAAACTTCACTAGGGCCAAAACTGGCTAGCAAAGCTATTAGCTGAGACTGGTAAATACAATCACTTTACACCAGTGCTTTTCCATCTGCACTGGCTGCCGGGCAAATTCCCAGCCCAAATCAAAGCCCTGATATTAACCTATAAAGCAGGGATGCAGAACCACAGTCCTTGGGGCCAAATCTGGCCCACGGAGGTTCCCCAGATAGCCACGCCCCTCCCCCCCGACCACTGAATGTTTGGTGTTTTCCCAGCTTCTGTGCAGTTTTTTCCCCATTCTAAAAAGTTGGAATATCTCTCCTAAGGCTTAGTGACTGGCAGTAACTTAAGCTAAAATGTACTGGTATTTGGGCTGGGTAGGGTTGTATTGTGTCCCCACCTTTTTTGCTTTTGGCCCGTCACCCTTTTTCCTTCAGCTTCACCCACCACTGGAATGTGGCCCTTGAGGGCTTCTATGAAATGGAATTTAGCCCTTGGACTGAAAGAAGTTCAGCATCACTGCTATAAACCATTAAATGGCTTGGGGACTGGTTCTCCGAAGCAGTGCTTTCTCCCATATTGGACCCCAAGAAACGTTTGTCTGGTTGCGCTTACCAAATGAGCTGTGGGCCTTTTCGGTGCTGCCGAACGGATTCCCTTCCCAGAGAGGCTGGCCTGCCAACTCTGTTGTTATGGGGTTGGGGGGACACCATATGAAAATGTTTTTATTTCCCTAGGCATTTTAATATTAAGATGTTTTAGTGCTTTTATTTTGGAATATTAATTAGTTAATGTATTTTATTCCATTTCTGTACCACCCGGTAAAGCAAAGCTCTCTGGGCAGTTCACACAAATCGAAACCATAAAGTGTGTGATAAAATGCCATGTTTTCCACTGGTGATGGTTTTATTAATGAATTAATTAATTAATTACACTTATATCCGGCCTTTCTTCAATCGTGGAACTCAAGGTGGCGACATGTTGGTCCCAGGTGGTCTCCCCTCCAAGCACTGACCAGACCCAGACCTGCTTAGCAGCAGTAAGGTGGCTGCCTCCTGTGCATTCAGACTGTGCCCTGGAACCAGTATATTTCAGTATTATACTGTGTTTTACTGTGCTTTATTATTAGTGACTGGGGGCCGCGGTGGCTTAGTGGTTAAGACGCTGAACTGCAAACTGGAAGGTCGGCAGATCAGCAGTTCGAGACCCGAGTGCCGCGTGACGGAGTGAGCTCCCGTCTTCAGTCCCAGCTTCTGCCAACCTAGCAGTTTGAAAGCAAGAAATTGCAAGTAAATAAACAGGTACCGCCTCGGTGGGAAAGGTAACAGTGTTCCGTGCACCTCGGTGTTCAGTCATGCTGGCCACATGACCACGGAAGTGTCTCCGGACAGCGCTGGCTCTTCGGCTTAGAAACAGGGATGAGCACCGCACCCTAGAGTCGGACACGACTGGTTGGGGACACCTTTACCTTTATTATTAGTGACTAGCGAACAGACCTGGCTCTGCATGGGTTGGAGCAGCCCTTAGTTAGTACAGCGAAGCACTGAAGCCAACTGACACAGCTGTCAGAGTTTGATGCATTCTGCCTACCACATCTGAGTGAAGCCATGCCCGCTGGCGCCTCTAGTTATGGCCCTGCCGAGGCACATCCCTGCAGCCCCTTGAGGGAGGGTCTGTCCACGCCATTCCCTGCGGGGGGGCTGCCCCATAGCAGGAGGGAGGGAGTATTCATATCATTCTGTCCCTCGCTCTCTGCTAACCTCCCCTGGCTTTATTGACTGCAAAGCTGTGTGCTGGTTAGAGAAGTATCCCCCTCGTAACTGAAGCTGATGCTGCAGGCTTTAACCACATGAACACATTTAAATTAATACAAATTGATTAAAGCATTTTATAAACGAAATAGCTGCAAGGTGCACAGCCATACAGTCCCCTCACTACGCATACTGAGTTTCAGGTGTCTGGGTTTCACTGTCTTGTCATTATGGTCCTGAATGGACAGACACACACACACACGTCACCTTGTATTATTAGAGATTAATACATTTATATCCCACCCTTCAAATAACCATCTTTCTTCCAGAGCGGCTTACAACATTCATAACAGAGAGCAACAACCCTATCATTCAAATAAAACTGCAGCTGTTGCAACTGTACAGCCTTTCAGATTCAGGACTAAACAAAAGACTGAAGGAGAAAAAAAGGCCTTCATGTGGTGCCAAAAACTAGGTAAAAACATAGATGCCTCCCTAGGGAGATCATTCCACAATGCATCACCACCGAGAAGGCTCTGTCTTCTCATCTGGTCCTGCTGTGGTCTTAATGCTAAACTGGTCTCAGCCTGGCCTATCCTTGGATGGGTTATAGCATTCTGAGGAAGGAAGCACAGAGCTTTCTGAAGCAAGATATACAAATGTAATAAATACACTGAGAGCTAGTGTGGTATAGTGGTTAGAGGGTTAGACTGGGACCGGGGAGACACAAGGTCTAGTCCCCACTTTGCCATGAAGCTCACTGGATGACTTTGGGCTAGTCCCTGACACTCAGACTGACCTTCCTCACAGGGTTGTTGTGAGGATAAAATGGAGAGGGGAAGGACCATATAAGCCACCTTGGGTTCCTTACAAGAGGGAAAAGGCAGGATATAAATGTAATTAATTAATGTATTAATAATAATAATGGTAGCAGCTATGAACTAAAAAGACTAGCAGTTTATGAACTTAAAAAAGAAGAAGAAGGGCAGGATATAAATGTAATCATAAATAAACACATGATTAAGTTGGGTCCAATATCAGGGGGTCAAGTTAAATCTGGTAGAGGGTTAAGTGTATGCTTTGGGCGTGCATTTTTTTTAGCAAATGTCATACGTGTTTTAAGTGGATTGTAATTGATATGGAATGGAGTTCTCTGTGCTTATTTTTAATCTATGGTCACCTACCTTAAGGTTTCAAGATGCAGCAATATTTAAATCTCTAAACATGTAAATAAAATAAATCTAAATGCTGAAGAAGAAAAACTTGCATGGGGAACCATATCTTAGATATAAAGAATTGCCATTTCGACTCATGGGAAATGGCGTTTGCATCCACCCTTAGGGGGCTGTGGGGTCAGGCCTCAGTTGCAGTAGACATAACCCACCGTTCTGTTGACCATGCAAGGGCAGAAGGACATCCACATAACACTGATACTAATCCGGGCCAATCCAGTCGCTTCGCTCAACTTGTCAGTCATATACAGCAAGCTCATTCTCTGACGGCTGATCCTTATGTAGCCAAAACATCACCATCCATGTGCAAGAGAGAGGTATCAGCAGCTCAGGGGAACAGCAAAGTTTGAAAAAGTACAAAAAAAAGCTTTAGAAAGCACAAACACAGCCCACTGAGGACTGAGCATGCTCAGGGGCTACAGAATAGCAGGTGACTGTTGTGGGGCTGGAAAACCAGGAAGAGGGGCAGGAATAGAGCTGGGGTGGGGAACCTGTGGCCTTTGAGGCACATGCAACTATCAGCCTCAATTCATGGGATGCTCTGCATGCAATCCGTTCCAAGCTCTGGTAAGAGCAACTGTTCCTTCCCTGGCATCCCTCTGTATGTGATGGAAGGGGGGCGGGAAGAGTGGCAGAAAGAGAAAAGCAGTGACCCACCCATTTTTGTCTCTGACCATGCACATTGCTTGCATCAGCCCTGCCCACTGCTGATGTATGGTCCCCAACAGATTACTCTCAAGTAGGAATGTCAGAGGAATCCGCTTGGAGGGCCCCCCCGGACTCCGATCCATTTCCCACTAACTGATCGGACTCGCTCTGCAGCAAGTCAGGCCAGTTAGTGGATTTTCCGTGTTCTTTAATTTGCGCAAATTGAACCCCAAGTTGGGCAGATTTGCCCAAATTGTGCAAAGTAAGGCCACAGTGTGCGTAATTTGCGCAAATTGCGGCCCAACAAAAAACCATCCACAATAAGTCCTTGGAGTTCAATGAAAATCCATGGCTTGGCTCACAAATGCAAGGCAGTGGAAGTCCGTTGAGCCCCACAAGGGCCAGATTTCCAAGCGACAGACATTGCTACCCACAAGGGAATGTGGCCCTTGACAAACAGTCTCCCCCGCCCCCCAGAGCATCCTGGAACAAGGTCTGGCTGGCTGGTTAGGCACTGGACAGGAGCACTCCACACTTGTTGCAGGTCCCTCTTTTTGCCTTCTGTGCCCACAGTCGGCTCCAAAGCCTGAACACCCACCTCCCAAGAAGGGTAGGTACCAGCAACAGCCCATGAGAGTCTTCATGCATGCCCCATTGTCCCCAACAAGGTGAACTTGCCAGTGGGGGCTGTTGGCTCCGATTTCAGTGGGACTGTGATTCCATTCTGGTTTCAGTCAGAGAACCAGCCTAAACTCTAAAGGAGCTATCGAAGGCGCTGAACCCATTTTGGGGATCAGGTTCAGGACCTTGGGTTAGCACCTTTAGAGTTCCAACTGCTTCTGGTTAGATGCCAGAACGGAATCACAGCCTGACCAAAATCAGAGCCACCAGGCTCCACCAGGCAGTGTCAAAGTCTGCAGTTCTCTGTCCATTTCGGTTTCTCATATATTCAATTTTTTAAAAATTTCAAGTTCTTCTTATCCTGAACCAGTGGCAGCTGGTTGGCCACTGTGTGAACACAATGCTGGACTACATGGACCCTTGGTCTGATCCAGCATGGCTCTTTTTCAGTTCTTATGAATATGGAGAACTTTGCGAATTTTGGTAATTTTTTTATCAAAACTGAACTGAAACAAAATTCTCATGTGTCCCTGCTCCCCGCTCTTAGCAGAGATCTGAACATCTGATGGCTTGCAAAGGACTTTGAAAATTAGGTCGAGGAGGACCTCAAGTTGTCCACCCCTACATTTCTACCAAACAAACCTTCCTGCCCATAAGACTTAATACAACAACCCTTCTGGGATGGAAATAATAAAAATTGATTGGGATACCTTCATTAGAATTAGTTTATCTTACAAGTTTAACTAGTTAAAGAAAAACAAACAAACCCACAGGGAAACTGCCTCTTTGGTACTTGGTCCAAAGATGTTGTGCTGATTCAAATGACAAAGGCATAAATAAAGGATCAGAGTTAAGGGTGCTGGGCATTCGCTGGTGATTAATGGCCTTCTAGGAAGAGGTGAGAGTGGTAGATAATCCAAGAGGGTTTATCTGATTAAGTACCATTTTTCTAAGATTCTTATTAACCCAATGTTCAGCATTGCAGAGAAACACACACACACCCATTTGAAGCTGATTGTTCTTTGTATTGCCCCTGCAGTAGGCCTCTTAATTTAGAGGTGCAAAGATAGTGATAAATCAGATCCAGGTTTACTTACAAGGAGAATTTTTTTGAGTACCATCAGCACACAGGCATACCCAATGGATGGATCAGACAGCTTCTCTGAACCCAGAGCCATGGGGTAAAATGTGTTTTATACCATACATGTTAGCAGTGAGGCAGCATGACAACAGCAAGCATTATTTAGCATTCATCTACAACTTTCCCAGCATAGGCTAACAGTGCTTGATCAGAAGGGAAACAATCAGAGCTTTCCCAGCACAGACACCTGCAGCTTTAAGGCAAACAAGCTTCACTTCCTAGGCACATCTTGATAAGACACTCTAGCTCATTAGCATGGAATGTGCTGAGGCCGTGCTATCAACCTTTAAGTCATCTCACATGGTCAGAGGCCCACTAGCAAGGAAATTGCACCAATAATGAACCTAAGCAAAGCATTGTGGATCTCTAGGACCCCTCTAAAACTACAGGTGACTTGGTTACACTCCTGGGGCCATTACACTCTTCTGTGAGAGAACGAGAGTTTAAATCATCTTGACCCGAAATTAGGGGGAGAGAGATGCAAAGGCGTTTTGGAGATGGCTTGCTTCACGGCAGCCAAGCTGCTGTAGGCGACACAGTCAGTTGCACAAAATGGGCAAAGGGGCTAATAAATCCTGGCTGGGGCAGTGGTTGCTAGCTTTTGATTTCAGAAATGCATGTTCCTTGGGTGGTCCAGGGAGAGGCTGGAATCTGTCAGGCAACCAGAGGAAGCTGTAGCTCTCAGTCTTTGCAAAACCTTTCAGTAGGGTGGCCATTTATGCACTGCCAAAATACCTCACCAGAAAAGCGGACAGAGGTTTGTATAAAATGTGTGCATGCTCATTTATATGTACAATTGCAAATTTAGGAATCATGACTAGAATTTAAATAGAAACGCAACACATCTTGCCCTAGTGGGGAAAACTGTGACCAGGTGAGCACTGCTCTGTCTGCTTTCTAGGTGTGGCTGATGAACAATTTCAAGGCTCCTGCTCACCCTTCTGATACTTCTTTATAGCGATGAGCAAACTTACCCCGAGTGAATTTGTTATTTCCTTGGAAAGTAACAAATTCATCCATGTGAACTCAGACGAGAGTTCTCCTTCAATATGAAGTCCCATGCTGTGTAAATGCATTTTTGCACATGCATCTTGGGAGCTGGACTTTGCAATCACATAGTGCAGTGTGACATTATGCATCACCATGTTATCTGTCCCCTTTCTGATTGGCTGTTTTCACATGGCCTGTCATGTGATGTTTACTTGCTGTCACCAATCATGGGTATGAAAATGGACTTGCGGAGTTCTCTTCCTCACCAGAGCTTTGGCGACAACAATGAGAAAAGCAGCTAAGGAGACTGCTTCTTGGAAGGTTTGGGGGGGTCTAGGTGGCAGGACGATTGATGATTTAGGGGGAGGGACCTGTGTACTACTTCAATGCCCATGCTCTGAAGCTTGCAGTCAACTCTGAATTTAATAGCGAATTTGTAATACATCCAGGCTCAATATAAGGGATGTCCATCACTTGGAAATCTGACCCTTTGGGGGCTCAACAGACTTCTGCTACCCACCCAACCCAGCTTGCATTTGTGATCCAAGCATCAGGATTTCTCCGAACTCTGTAGACTTTTTTGGGGGTGGGGGTGTTGGCCATGATTTGTGCAAATTGTGGCTGAAGTTTGTGTAATTTGCACAGTTGCGGCCTTATTTTGCGCAAATAAACAAACGCGGAACATCCACTAACTGGCCCAACTCACTGCAGACCAAGTTGGGCCAATTAGCAGAAAATAGATTGGAGTTCCACCCCACAAACAGATTCCTCCAACATCCCTTCTCACTACAAAGGTGAGCATTACAAATGGACAAGTTTTGAACAATGAGCTGACTGATTACATAATTCAGCAGTATCACTATTTCTTGATCTTTAAACTGGGCTTGGACTGGACTGCCCTTCAAACAGAGGATGGTTTCAAATAAAGGACTGTCTGCTGTAGAGTAGGATACCTGTCCACCCTACTTTTCAGCCCCTGAAATCAATACAAGTGAATTTGGAAAGAATGCCCCGTGAAGCATTTTTGCCTTGTGGCTCTCAGAGTTTAAAACCTGTAGCCTGCAACGCCATCCACACCGACCTGACCGTTAAGTCCTATTGAATTCAGTGGGACTTGCTTCTGACTAGGCAGGTGTAGAATGGCTCTCTTAACCATTAAGGGGGGGGGGTTGAATTTCAGGGAAGGGATTAATTTTTTGCCAGCACTGGGAAGCCAAAGGACTTCTCACTGGTGCAGCCCAGCAGAGTATACGACCCTGCAGCCCTGACAGGGCCACCAAATGACCACCGAGAAGGTGGCAGGTGGGAGGGGCAGCAGCAAACAGGCTCAGTATCAGCACCTAAAAGAGCTGATGCTGCTCACTGGAACATCCTGTCTAATTAATTTTTAAAGTGTTCCATGGTTAAGAGGCAGCCAGCCGAGCACATAGGTGGTCACAGATGCTCCTTTTATCATTTTGACTTTAAAAATATATTACCCTTTTCTACAACTAAATAGTGTTTGTTCCCAGGTCAAGGTGTTTATCACCGGGGCAGCAGAAACATACTCCATTTTATTCCAGGAGTCATGATAGTGCTGTGATTTAAGTGAGTTTAACATGTGAAACTGCACTATCTTAGAGTCTTTCTTTCATCCCTTCTTTCTTTTTAAAACCAGAGTTGGCAAACGGTTTTTGGTTTATTTGCAGGTTTTGCTCTAACGTGTCAGGAATGTAGAAACAGTTGTAAAGCATGGAATGGGGGGAGGGGAGGGGAGAAATATTAGTTGCGTATGTCACAAGGAAAGTAATACACTATGACTGACTAAAGGGGTGGGGTGAGCTGTAAGACGGTTAAATGTCCAGGGTCTAAAAATTATCTAACTGCACCACCGGGACTTCTGTTTGACTTGTTCAAGCACACATTGACATATGAAGTATGCAATCTGGATTGCTCAAGCTTTACATAGAACTCGACTTGTGATGAAGATTTCCTGAAACTGCTTAAGTGACCAGCTGTCTTTACCAGGTCATAAATGCTTACCTTTTTTCAGGCCATATATTGAAGGTTTGTGAGCTTCCTTACAGAAGTCTTCAGAATTTGAACCTTTGTCTATAGTTTTTGTAGAATTTGAACTTTATTTATTTAAGGGTGCAATCTTATGCATGTTTAGACCACACAAAAAAACCCCTACAACTCCCAGCATCCCCCAGCCAGCATGGCTGGCTGGGGCATGCTGGAAGTTGTACAACTTTTTTCTGTCTAAACATGCAAAGGATTCCACCCTTATTTATTATTACATTTATATCCCACATTTTCCTCCAAGAAGCCCAAGGCCCTTTTCCTCTGGCAAGGGACTTGAGGCAGCTTACATGGTCCTCCTCCTCCTCTCCATTTTATCCTCACAATAACTCTGTGAGGTAGGTTAGGGTGAGAGTCAACGACTGGCCCAAAGTCATCCAGTGAGCTTCATGGCCGAGTGGGGACTAGAACCTGGGTCTCCCCAGTCCCAATCCAACACCCTAACCACTATGCCACATCAGCTTTCATCTACTCTTATATTTTGACCATTTGGATTGTATGTGTCAGCTCCTACCAGCTGACCACAGCTGGAAGCAATAAATCACTGGCTGATAACAAGGTCATAAACTTGTCCAAGGCTGTGAGTGGAGAAAAAAAGCAACTGAAACAGGGAACTTTTACCAGGGCAATTGAATCCAAAGCAACGTGGCCAAGAAGTCTGTTTTTCAGCCCGAAGTCCAAAACACATAAGGGAACACAAGCAAGGCAGTGGCTCAGGTCAAGGCTGAGATCCAGCTTGAGATCCAACATTGTTCTCCAGCAGCCTTGCCCCAGCCTGCTTCCTGCTTTTAACAGCTGCATCTGGAAGCAGCTGCATCCAATCAGTCCTCCTGCCTCTGAGAGCCTCTCTGTCTTAAATGGACAGAGCCTCACCTGTGTTGTTCCCTTACATGTAGCTGCCTTTGCTCTGCAGGGGTCAGTGGCTAGGGATGTCAGAGAATTCCACCACCGCCTTTTGCATTTGCTGTTTTGTTTTGTTTTTTTTGCTGTGATAGGCTATGTAAATATTTATGTAGCCTATCACGGCAAAATACAGGGATGCAAATGGTGGCGGCTATGGCAGCCGCCATTTGCGTCCCTGCAGGCTGCCCAGCAGCCGGATGTCTGGCTGTGGGCAGCCCCGGCCAGCGGCTCCACAGAATCGCTGCGGAGTAGAGCCGGCCAGAGAGAATTTCAGGGGGAGGGATGGAGCACCTCTCCCCCACATGAATATCACCCTTTGAAAAGGTAAGTGACTTTTGTACATCCCTATCAGTGGCATTTTGCCCTCTGAATCCTTGGGGGCAGGGCTGCAGCCAGGCCTGGAACATCCACAAGAGGTGAGGGGGCTCAGGCTCCGTCTGTGTTCGTCCCTTCCCCTGGGTCTGGAGCCTGCCATTCCCCTTCATCCTCGGAGGAATCCGAGGGAGGCATGACATCATGTTACAAGTGGAATCTGCAACAAAAAGTTGCAGTGTGGTCTAGTCTGACAGACAGCCTTCCGTGCTTCCATTCTATCCCCTGTGTTTCTCCTATCCTGTTTTCCATCTCTCACATCTGCATTCTGTGGCCCCAAGCATGTTTTGTCTTCATTGGGCTTGAGGAGGTTGTATTTCTGCAAACCTTGGGGTTCCTCTGAGCATGCTGATGCCTCCCTCTTGTTTCCCCTTGAATCAGTTTTGTCTACAATCTGTCAGCACTCACCAGCTGAGTCCTCTGTTAGAGAAAGTGACATTACCACCACATTATCACCTGTGATTATCCTTATATGTCCATCACGGATCAGTTCAGGCAATCCTCCGGACAACTGTTTGTTGTTGAAGAGAGTTTCTGATCCTGTTTTGGAGGGCAAATGACTGCCCTACTTTTTATCACACCCTGATAAAAGTGTGTGTGTGGGGGGGGGGGTTACAGAGAGCCAGAACAATTATTTGGGGGCTGCATCCACTCCATGGGTCACCAGTTGGCATTTCTTGCTATCAACTATTAAATGGATACATAGGCTAGTTTTGCATGCCAAGGCACAAATCCATTTACCCAAAAGAGGGAGGATGAGTTTCCCCTGCTGTTTTTTGAGATTTCTCAAGTCATAATGTGGTCACTCTGCATAGTCAGAGGCCCACAGCGGGGTGGGGGTTGTAAAGGGACAGAAGTAGGAAAAAAATAATATCTTGGTATGCGGCTCGCAAGCTGAACGGCTTTGGGCATCCATAATCTGTAAAAGTCTAGTAACTGCATGCCTGAAAGGACGTTTGGTCCCATGGTCCTCCCTTTACCAAAATGAAGGTATCATTTACAGTTAGCTACTTTGGATGGGTACTTACGCTTCCAACACATAACTACAATACGATATTCTCATTGATTGGCATTAAGGGTGGTGTCACTCAAGGGCACCCCCCTTTGACCAATTTATGCTTGTAAAGGCACCTTCTCAAAACATGCCAGGTTGCAAAATTATATTTGGGTGTTCACCTTCTCAGAGAACAATGCTATTACCAAGAGGTGATGTTGACTATATTTGTTAGGTGCAATTGCATCTCAACAGCAAAACATTTGAAGGCTCTGGATTCTACTCTGACCATCTAGCTTTGAAGCTGTGGGTGAGCCATGACAGTAAAGTACTTTTCATTCTAATGAAAACTGGCCGCAGTCCAGTTTCTCTTGGTAAAGACTTGCTGAGATTGATGAGAGGGACTAAAGTGGGGGGTGTTGAACCCCTGACCCTGGGGCCTAATCCAGGGACCAAATCATGCAGGGAGCGTGTCCAATGCCCCTGACATCATCTGGCCTATGGAGAACTTTGACGGGGGAGATCAATCCCTCCACCCAATAGGAGTTTGACACCCCTGGTCTAATGCATATGTAGTTAACGACAAGAGCATCACCTTTGTGCAAGCGTGGGTCACTCAGATCTTGCTGTTTTCATCTCTACTTCTTCCCCATAAAAATGGAACAAGAAGGCTGCCATATCAAGTCAGTCCATTGGTCCATCTTGTCCTTTGACTCTCAGCCAGTGGTCTTCTCCAGCAAGTGCTACCCAAGATCCTTTTCAGTCAAAGTTGTTAGAGGCAGAACCTGGGACTACCCACCTGCAAATCATGTGCTCTACCTACTGAGCTCTGACCTTTCCCCCAGGGCTCTGACAAATATTCCCCTGTCCTCTCGAACCAGGAGCGCCAGTTGGATGGTCCCTTTTTGGAGTTTCCAGAAAGAGGTCTGTCTGGATCCAACTAGGGTGGTCACTTGCGGATTGCCAAAAGAGGGGAAATGCATCACCAGCAAAGAGGACAAAAGAGCATACCGATTTTTATAAAATGTGGATATGCTAATTTAGACATATAGATGCAAATTCAGAAATAATTACTATAATTTAAACAGTAATACAATCCATCTCACCGTAGTGAGAAACTAAGGCAGTGACCAGGTGAGCTGTGTGGCTGTCTGCTGTCCAGGTGCTTGTGATGGCAACTTCCACGCCCTTTTGCTCTTCCTTCCCATGGTTCTTTATCTTTAAACTGGGCTTGGACTGGACAGGCCTTCAAAGAGAGGACGCCATCAAAACAGAGAACAGTCTTCTGGCAGCGCTTCAAATACAGGACTGTCCTTGGTAAATGAGTTCACTTGGCTAGCCTAGATCCAGCTCAGGCCCCTGTTGGATCAGGTCATGCTCTGGGTTTACCCGTTGGTTCCTTTAAATAGCTCTGATGCTGCCTTTCAAAATGAAACAAAAAATCCCAAGGTGGTGCAAAATAAACATGTTTTAAATAAATCTCTAAAATATGAAAGCTAACAAATGCACAACTACATTTAGAACTATGCTGCCCTCCCCCTGCCCCTGACAGTGTCTTTTGAGAACAGAGAAAGAGGCCCCTCTGAAAAGTAAGCCTACAGGCTGCTGGGCATGCCAAGGAGCATCCACAGCCATAACTGCGATGGGAACTATCGTTCCCATGATGCTATGTGATCCCAAATGCACTGTGTGTGTGCGTGTGTGCGCGCGCGCGCAAAGCATCTGGTGCCTTTCCTTGCAAAGTCTGAAATGCAGCATCTGAAATCCACGCCAAAGCTTAGTTCAAAGCATCACAGAAACACAGGAACTTGGCTTTTAATTTTGATGGGCACTTAACCCATTGTGATGTTCACATTTCCCATTCCAAATGGGCTTCTAAGAGCTTTTCTACATGAGGCATTTATTATTCACTCATCATTCCCTGCTCATGGTGTTTTATGGGTTCTTTAGACAATGTGACCCTCCAGTTTTGCTACTGTTTTTAAAGAGGACTTTCGGCGAGGTTTTTAGAGCAGGGAGAATGCAGTATTATATGTGAAAGCAAAAGAAAAGGCTTTTCCCATTTGTGGAACTGTACTATTCTGCTATATCATAGTGCCACCTAGAGGTTATGTAGCAGAAAAGCAGGAAAGGAAATGCCTTTCGTGTAGTGCTCGGATCTCAATTCCGCGATGACACCAGAATACGGCGGATTAACAGCCTTGTGTTGAAAATCTCTAAAAGCCATTTTACCCCCATTCTTCCTCTAAGAAGCTTCAGGAAGTGGACATGGATTTTCAAGGAGCTCCATCCAACTGTTGGCCTGAGCCCAAACCACATTGTCCCAAGACATTAATTCTACAGCCTATTTGTCACCAAGGTGGTAAACCTGTTCGGCTGTACTACTTACTTACTTACTTTATTTATTTATTACATTTATATCCCACCTTTTTTCCTCCTTAAGGAACCCAAGTTGGTGTGCATTAGCCTTCTCCTCTCCATTTTATCCTCACAACAGCAACCCTGTGAGGTAGGCTGGGCTGAGAGATAGTGACAGTCACCCAATGAGCTTCCATGGCCGAGTGGGGACGAGAACCCAGATCTCCCGATTCCCAGTCCAACACTCTGCTTCAGGGTGGAAGTGGAGACTGATATGACTGAATGCTCAAAGCAAAGCAAAAAAGTTCCCTGCGTGTAGAAAACTAACATGTCAAGGCTAGAATGGCTAACACACCAGGGTTTGTTTGATTTTAATGTGGAAAGATTTCCACAGGGGTATGGATGAGCATTCATCCCTCATATGAGGCCTGGACTGCAGTCTGAAGTGGTACATCCCAGATACAGGTAATGATACTAGAGTAGAGTGAAAGAAGCCTCCCAGAATTCTCCACCCTTTTCGTGGATGGCAAAGTTGGGAAGGGGGAGTGTTTTGCAGTTTATTCACCAAGGGGAGGAGATTGTCTGATGCTTTTTGGGAGGGGGCTTAACTTTAGCAGTGGCCGAGGCCAATGCTGGCTCCAGGGGTTCTTGGGCAAGATGGCCTCTGTACCCGCCCCCTTTCCACTATCACTGCTTCCCATTCACTTGCCTTCTCCTTCTGGGCTCAGCCTGCACGTGCAAGCGATAGATGCTTCCCCATCTCCTCACTAATTGAATGCTCAGAGTGGGCAGGTGAATAGGGAGTGACCGGTGGTGCAACTAAGAACCTTGGGGGTAGGAATGTTTGAGAATCTCATTGCTATTTGAAAGTCATCAGAACTTGCCCCATTCACAACCCCAAACATGAACGTGAGCACAACTTCCTAGGGTTGTTGGAGAAATCCGTTTGGGGGGTGGAGTTTGATGAGTTTTCCTAGGTTCAGTCCTGTACTTCCTTCTGGTTTCCTCTGTGGTGCCCAACTTCGTCAGCAGTGAGTCAGCCCAGTTCACAGATTTTTCCAGGCATTTTGTGCATTTATTTCCCTGCAGTTCTGCAATTGTGCAAATTTCTGACCAATTTGTGCAAATTTCTGAGCTGCACACGTTGGTTAGCTCCTTTAGAGTTCTGGCTGGTTCTGGCTGAAACCTAGAATGGATTTACAGCCCCACTGAAATCAGAACCATCAGCTTCCACTGGTTGGCATACTGGGCACCATTTTGCATCCTCTAGAATACCCTAGACGTAGCATGGTACTGTTGCAGGGCATTGTGGGGGCGAATGGCTGCTGCCAGCCCAAAAAATGGTAGAAAATATTCAGCCAAATGGCCCTCTTTTTCTTGAGGGGGGGAATAAAAGTCTCAAATTTTCTCAGAAAAATCTTTTCTGACAAACTTTAGCTCAGCTCTAGTGACAAAGAGACAAAGTAAACTACACCATAAATCTTCTGTCTCCCTGTTTTCTTTGTCATAGATTTCTCCTATTCATTTCAACTCTCTGGCCAAGCCATTCTTTCCCTGTCTTCTGCCCCAAGTTCTTGTAACAGCACCAACAAACCTACATTTCTTGGTATCCGAATCTTGAAAGCAGGATAATTTATACAAAATAAGTACGTACGTATGCAGAGACCAAATTTAGGGTGAGTGACTTTTCAGCCTGTGAAAACATCCACACTTTTGCTAACTTGGAAAGTCCGGTTGCAAGAGGTTCTGTCACCCTGCGGGAGTGGAAGATTCCAATCAACTTTGACCTAAGAGGGCAGTTTTAAGATGGGAGCAGAAGAGGCTTCTGTGGCCCGAGGCGCTTATGCCAGTGAAAAGCATTATATTGTTGACATTGCATCAGAAGGCTGATGTAACATGAAGTGGTTGGTGGCAAATACGATATGCTTTTCCATGCCTTATGCCACCTTGCTGATGGTGTAGAGCAGCCTTCCCAAACCTGGTCCCCTCCAGATGGTTTGTACTAGAATGCCCAGCATTCCTGACCATTGGCCATGCTGGCTGGGTCTGATGGGAGCTGAAGTCCACAAAACGTCTGGAGGGCATCAGGTTGGGGAAGACTGGCCTAGAGCAGGGATGCACAACATTTTTGGACCAAGGACCACATCCAGTATCTGGTAGAGGGCTGGGGGTCACACATGCGCATACAAACGCATCTGTGCCACCACTAGTGGGCGCACAGTTTCTCCGCCACCACTCCTGGGATAGGGAAGCTTTTTCTATTCAGAAGTGTGCAGGACTGGATCACAAGCAGCATTTTCAAATAGCAACTGAAATATCAAGCTTCTGCATGCTTACTCAGGAGTAAGCAGGACTCAGTGGCGCTTTCAAATAGCATCCCAAAAGCCAAGCTTCTGCATTTTTACTCAGGAGTAAGCAGGACTAAATCACTCAGTGGCACTTTCAAATAATATCCAAAATGCCAAGCCTCTGCATTTCTACTCAGGAGTAAGCAGGACTAAATCACTCAGTGGCGCTTTCAAATAATATCCAAAATGCCAAGCCTCTGCATTTCTACTGAGGAGCAAGCAAGAATAAATCACTCAGCGACGCTTTCAAATAGCATCCCAAATGCCAGGCTTCTGCATGCCTACTCAGGAGTAAGCAGGACTAAATCACTCAGTGGGACTTCCAAATAATATCCAAAATGCCAAGCCTCTGCATTTCTACTGAGGAGCAAGCAAGAATAAATCACTCAGTGGCGCTTTCAAATAGCATCCCAAATGCCAGGCTTCTGCATGCCTACTCAGGAGTAAGCAGGACTAAATCACTCAGTGGGACTTCCAAATAATATCCAAAATGCCAAGCCTCTGCATTTCTACTGAGGAGCAAGCAAGAATAAATCACTCAGTGGTGCTTTCAAATAGCATCCCAAATGCCAGGCTTCTGCATGCCTACTCAGGAGTAAGCAGGACTAAATCACTCAGTGGCACTTTCAAATAATATCCAAAATGCCAAGCCTCTGCATTTCTACTGAGGAGCAAGCAAGAATAAATCACTCAGCGACGCTTTCAAATAGCATCCCAAATGCCAGGCTTCTGCATGCCTACTCAGGAGTAAGCAGGACTAAATCACTCAGTGGGACTTCCAAATAATATCCAAAATGCCAAGCCTCTGCATTTCTACTGAGGAGCAAGCAAGAATAAATCACTCAGTGGCGCTTTCAAATAGCATCCCAAATGCCATGCCTCTAGATAAGGGATGGGGGATGTGTCGTCCTCCAGATGTTCTTGGACTGTAACTCCCACCATACCTCACCATTGGCTATGCTGGCTAAGGGTTGATGGGAGTTGTAGTTCATCAACATCTGGACGGCCACAGGTTTCCCCAACCCTGCTCTAGAGCCATGAGAGTCACAAGTTAAATAATAAAACCATGTTCAGCCCTTAGGGTTGAATCTAGGTTTGAGGGTCCTTCTGCAAAGTGCCCTCTGGTGGGCCCCTTCCTATGTCTGTAGGCCAATGCAGTAGGGTGGCCATGTGTCCTCTTTTACAGTCCTCTGTTTGAAGCTGTCCTCTGTTGGAAGGGCTGTCCTGTCCAATTCCAGAGTAAAGATAAAGAATCCTGTGTAGCCCATCCACAGTAATGCCTGGACAACAGACTGAACAGGTAGTCACACAGGTCACCTGGCCGCAGTCTTCCGCACTGTGGGGAGATGTACCATATTTCTATTTAAATTAAAACAATTATTTCTAAATTTGTACCTCGACATATAAATTTGCATATGCAGAATGTATGCAAATCATAGTCCTCTTTTTTCGGTGATGCGCTTCCTCTTTTCTGGTGGCCACCCTGCAATGCTGGCTTACCTGGTGACAGCTGTAGGCAGCAATGCTACAATCAGCACTAGGTGCTATCAAGGCCAGTGCCTGGTGTAATTTGGCCATTGCTCGGGCCCCAGCAGGGCCCACCATTGACACCTGCCCTGGGCCCCCTTTATTTGTTTTTCCAGACCAGCGCTAGCTACCTTTTGCGTTTTCCATAATCCCATGACATAGCATCACTCCCAGGCATTATGGGAAATTAAAATGGCAGCTAGACCCGACCACTTGGTGCTGCTTAGTGGACTTCTGCCCCTTCTGCCACTGCCCGCTTCCTCCCACCCTCCAGGTAAGCTCATCACAGGCCTCCGATAGAGAAGGGGGCCCACAGAGACGCTTTGCCCAGGGCCCCCTCAAAGTAGAATCCTGTCCTGGCCACAATTTTCATTTCCCACAAGGCCCCCACTGTAGTATTGAGCCTCGTGTGGTGCAGAGTGGTAGGCGGCAGTATTGCAACCGAAACTCTCCCCATGACCTGAGTTCGATCCCAGCGGAAGCTGGGTCTCGGGTAGCCGGCTCAGGTCAACTCAGCCTTCCATCCTTCCGAGGTCGGTAAAATGAGTACCCAGCTTGCTGGGGGAAAGGTAGTCACAACTGGGGAAGGCAATGGCAAACCACCCTGCTATAGTCTGCCATGAAAACGCCAGCGTAAGCGCATCCCTCTAGGGGTCAGCAATGACCCGGTGCATGCACAGGAGGAACCTTTCCTTTCCTTTCCCCACTGTAGTACAGCTCTGGATCATTGTGGATAATTTAAATGGCGGCCCCTAAGAGTGCTGGGTGCACCGGCAGAAACTGCCATGGTTACATATAAGTTCAAATTGTCATGCACACAGAAAGCTGTGGAGAATGTGCACAGAATGAGAATTACACAGTCCTAGGACCACTTCTCGCAGGTGTACTCTTAAGACTTTTTGCATGTGCATCTCTGCAGGTAAAGTATGAATGCAGCAGACGTGTGTAACGTACAGGTACACTTCTCAATGCACCACAATGGGCTGTAGCTCTCCATTCTGGCTGAACATCAGGAAAAACTTCCTGACTGTTAGAGCACTACGACAGTGGAACCAATTACCTAGGGAGGTGGTGGGCTCTCCCCCACTGGAGGTGTTCAAGGGGAGGCTGGACAGCCACCTGTCAGGGATGCTCTGACTTGGATTCCTGCATTGAGCAGGGGGTTGAACTCGATGGTCTGGTAGGCCCCTTCCAACCCTACTGTTCTATGGTTCTATGATAAATAAGCCCTACACACTGAGGCATTTGAATTGGAAGTGACAGCGGGCCCTCTTTCATTAACAACAGATCAGGTCCTTGGTTCAAGAGTGATTCAGGGCCTCTTCTCACAACTACATCTGGTGCATCATTCTGCAGTGAGGTGGGCATCTCCAACAGCAGTGTGCTAGATTCAGCCTTGGCACTTCACCACAAATTGCCATTAATGTGGGCTAGCGGTGGCATGGCTAAAGCTGAATTTCACTGGGTCCTGTATGTTTGGGGAGCCTCTCACAACCCACTGTGCCCAGGCTTAACATAGTTGGGAGCTGTCACAACTTAGCTTTTTCCCATGGCCACCTCAAGTGGAGATAGTTGTGAACATATGCCCTCAGATCAAGTACTGGCTCCAGTTTTCTGAAGGCCCTTGGCAAGGCCCTCTCAATGGACTGCCTCCCTCGGTGACTCTATCTTCTCACCACCTTTGCTGTTGCTCCTCATCCTCTCTCACACCGTTGCTACCACTGGCTTGCTTGACAGGCAGAGAGCCAGGGAGAAAGAAGGCCGTGGCATCTCCTGCTCCCCCTTCTCACCACCACCATTGTCTGGGTCAGAGCGAGGCAGGTGAACAAGCAGGTTGCAGTGGTGAAGAGGAGGAGCGAGTCCAGGGGGCTTTTGTCAGTGGGCCGCTGCTGGGGTGTGGGCCCTCGGCAGGTGCCCAACCATGCCTACCCTTGATGCTGGCCCTGGACCCTCTTATCCAGTTGGAATATGATGAATATGATGAGGAACCTCAATGGCCCCCTCCCTCAGTGAGTTCACCTTTTCGCTGGCATTGTCACCAGCTGCTCTTGCGCCCCCTCCTCTTTCACATCCTTGCTTCCTCTCGCTTGCTTGGCCGGCAGAGGGACAGTGAGCAAGCAGGCCGTGGCATCTCCTGCTCCTCCTCGCCGCCACCATTGTGTGAGTCAGAGCGAGGCAGGTTGCCATGATGAAAAGGAGGAGCAACTCCAGGGAGCTCTTGTCCGTGGGCCCCTGCTGGAGTGTGGGCTCTCGACAGGCCTACCCGTGGCACCAGCTCTGCCCCGGATTACCCTGGAAGGGGGTTTTAAAGGCAAGTTGGGGGGATGTGCGCTGAATCTGGGCACACAATAAAGCAGCCCAGCAGTTGCTTCACTGCACTGAACATGTTTTTTTAAATCGGTCTCGTTTCACTGTGCCCATCGCTGAGCAACTTTCTGGTTCTTTCTCAGCGGCGTGTTGAAGCGCTTCTTTCCGTGTTTTGTGTGTCGGCTCTGGATAGGAATGCTCTCCCAAATCCAGAGATGATATTTCTAAAGGTCAGCGCTGTGGGCACTGAAAAAGACAGCTGGGCCCTTTCCCCACTGATATCTCGGTCATTAACAAAGGCTGTGTGATCGGAACAGAGCGGATCATGTGGGGTTTGTTTTGTTTTGTTGAATAATGCACAGCGAGAGACAATGGCATACAGCTGTGTCTCCCCACCCCCAGCTACAAATATTCTGCGCCATCGACCAATATAATAATAAGCAAGGACTGGTACATGTAGCAGCCAGCACTTGAAGTAGTCTTGGGTGCACATGGAATGAATGCAGATGAGGCTGTCCGTAGGTTGGATTGCTGTAGTGAGATCAGCTCCATTTAAATGTTCCGAACAGTGCCGGCTCCAAGTTTTGGAGGCCCCTTGAGCAAGACACCTTCCATGGGCCCCTCCCTCGGCAAGCCCACCTTCTCGCTGCCATGGTCACCAGCTGCTCTTGCTCCTTCTCCTCTTTCTCATCGTTGCTACCACTTGCTTGCTTGACAGGGAGCGTGCAAGTAGGCACTCGCATCTCATCTGCCGTTCCTCCTCACCACCTCAACCGTTGTCTGGGCCAGAGCTAGAGGCAGGGGAGCAAGTAGGTTGCAATGGTGAGGAGGAGGAGCAACTCCAGGGGGCTCTTGTCAGGGGGCCCCTGATGGCATGTGGACCCATGACTACCCTTGACTCTGGCCCTGGTTGCTAAGTTTGCGTCTGACAGCTGGAGATACTTTAATATTTACATTACTGGAAACCTGAGTCCCAAACCCTGGAACTGGTTATTTTGAAACTGTATAAGAAAGCCCTACTGAGCTTCCATTTCTGTTGCAACAGTTGCACCCTGTGTCAGCATTATCTGACATACACTTCCCCTTGAGCAGTTGGGATCTTTGTGAACATTCTGTGAAATCACCGAAGCTCAAGCCCATGGCTGAGAAAGGGATTGTAAACAGACAATTGATAGTCCTCTTACATCAACCAAGTTAGTCTTTTGGGGGGTGGAGGGTAGCCTGACCTGACTAAATATCTCTATCAAGACATGCTACATCTGAGGTTATGGACAATAAAGCTATGATAAGCTATGCAAGAGCTGAGCTTGCTGGATGGAAACATACCTTCTAGCTAAGGACAAACCAGATGTTACTTTTATTGCATGCTCAGCATCCACACCTGTTTGTTTGGTTTTTTTACATTATACAGTTGGCACATGGGGGGGATTTTTGTTGGGACTTCACTGCAGTGCACGGGGACCAGAGGTTTAACTTTTCCCTTCCCAGTGACAATCCCAGTAAAGATCTCCCCCTGCATACAGCAGTTAGCATTAAACAGGGGGGGGGGTGCAGGTGAGCTCCTGTTGACACTAATTGGTGGGGGACAATTTCATCAGGATCATGGCTGGGAAGGGAAGGCTTATATCTCCCCGCCCTGCATGCTGCGGTCCTGATGAAAATCACCCACCCACACACATTGACTCTATTAAAACCATTTAAACCTCAGCCAAAGTTGTGAACCATGCCATAAAGGCCTGGGTCTGTTTTGGCTCTTAGCAGCTTTTCAAAGAAAGAAAAGCAAGACATGTCTTATACCCACCTTCCCCAACGTGGCGCCATCCAGTTGTGTTGGACTACAACTCCTGTTATCCCCAGCTGGCTGTGGGATTATGGGAGGTGTAGTGCCACACATCTGGAGGGCTGGTGGCTCTTATGCCAGTGGGGCAGTGAATCCCCCATAGCAAAAGAGGAATGCCTAAGAAGGTTGGCTGCCACTTTTCTGTGGCTGGAGCTCATGGGCATGTTTGAAAGGAGAAACCACACGGGGTAGACCAGGGGCACTGAACCTCTTTCAGCCTGAGGACCACATTTGATTTTGGAGAAGCTCTTGGGCACCACATTTCAGTGGTGGGCGGGGCTAAAGGCAAAAGGGGTGGGGCCAACAATACCAGCCTATTTTAGCTTAACGCTCTGACTGCCAGTATTTAAGCCTTAGGAGAGGCATCTCAACCTTTTCGAATGGAGAGGAAAATGCAAAGAGCTGGGAAAGCGCCAAAGGATTGGTGTTTGGAGAAAGGGGTGTGGCTCCATCTGGCCAGTGGAGGCTGTGGCTCCGATGTCAGTGGGGCAGTGAATCCACTCCAGGTTTCAGTCAGAACTCTAAAGGAGCTCTCCACAGTGCTTCTGCAGACTGAACAGGTCACCTGGTCACAGTCTTCCACACTACTGAAGACTGTACTCAATGTCTATTTACATGTCTAAATGTGCATCTAGACATAAATAAGCATATGCAAATATTATGCAAATCGCTGTCCCTTTTTGTCCTCTTTTTGAGTGATGTGTTTCCTCTTTGGGGGCAATTCATATGGGGCAGGCCTATTGCCACCTCTCTTTTCGGCCACTCCTTAACAGCTATATGGCAGGCAGGTACAACGCGGTCCTCTCCATGCTGGGAATAGCTGTGTCTATTGAACTGACACAGCTAATGGGCAAGAGTTTCATTTCAGTCCTTTTTTTTGTAAGAACTTACCGAAATTTGCAAATGTATCATATTCAGGATGGAAAGAACTTTATTTATTTGTTTATTTATTACATTTCTATACTGCTGAATAGCCGAAGCTCTCTGGGCAGTTCACAACAAGAACTTTAAAAAAAATGAATGCCAAAGAAAGCAAAGCTGACAGATTTGTCCATTGCTAGATGCCAAGAGCTTTTTATTTTGCCAGTTCCTTGCTGAAAAATGTTTTTTTCTTGCTCTTGGTTTTATTGTATGAAATGGAGTTATAGTAATCTGAACAGGTTTTTTTACTATAATTTGAACAGTTTTTATTGTGTTTAATTTATTTATAAACCTTTTTGTAAGCCACTTTCAATTTATTTTTCAAAAAAATACCTGGGGTCTGAACTGGGCATGTTTAACCTTGAGAAGAGGACACTGAGGGGAGATATGACAGTGCTCTTCAAGTTCTTGAAAGGTTGTTCCAGAGAGGAAGGCCAGGATCTCTTCTCCTTCATCTCAGAGTGCAGGACATGGAATAATGGGCTCAAGTTCCAGGAAGCCAGATTCCGGCTGAGCATCAGGAAAAACTTCCTGACTATTACAGCAATATGACAATGGAACCAATTCCCTAGGGAGGTGGTGAGCTCCCACACACTGGAGGCATTCAAGACGAGGCTGGGCAGCCATCTGTCAGGGCTGCTCTGACTTGGATTCCTGCACTGAATAGGGGGTTGGACTCAGTGGTCTTATAGGCCCCTTCCAACCCTACTGTTCTATGATTCTGTGATACTATAATTTTAGCAAGCAAGCAAAGATGGCAGTGGAAGCATCCCAGGCACAGTTTGAGCACATGAAAATGTAATTTAAAATACAATAGTTTAAAACACAATTTAAAAAAAATATATTCAAAAGCTCACATTATTTTTTTGTAAGGAAAACTGGGATTCTTGGGGGCAGCAAACTCAGTACATGTAGCAATTAGGGATGGTGGAGAATTCCGACGTGGACTCAGATGAATTCGCAGCAGATTCCGTGGAATCCGCTGCGGAACGGCTCACTTACCTCTGCTGCAGGAGGATTCTATGCAGAACGGCACACCGGCTCCGGAGTGCAGGTGATACGGTAATGGTGGCTGCCATTACTGTTTCGCTTGGAGGAATACAGCCACAAATGGCATAGTGGATGCCACTTGCAGCCATAAAGCCCTCAGTTTAACCTAACTGCAGCAGTTTACGGCTCTATTTAGGCAAAAAACAGGGCTTTATGGCCGCAAGTGGCGTCCACTACACCATTTGCGGCTGTATTCCTCCCAGCAAAACGGTAATGGCGGCCACCATTACTGTATCACCTGTACTCCGGAAGTGGAGTGTGGCTCCGCAGAATCCTCCTGACACGGAGCCGCTCCAGAGGATTCTCGGGGGGAGGAACAGATCGCCCCCCCTAGGCGGATTCCCCCATGGACCAGAAGGTAGAGAATCCACCCATCCTTAGTAGCAATAATGATAATGGGTTGGATCCATACTTAGCCATGCTTAGAGTAGAGCCACTGAAATCATCGGAACAAGTTAGCCATGACTAACTTAAATCCCATTGATTTTAGTGGCTTGACACTAAGTCTGACTAAGTCTGGATCCAACCCAATAATGATGCGTGTATATATTCTTATTGTTTGTGACAGTTAGCATACAGGAAGTCAGAGACTGTGCAACATAACCAAGAAGAGGCTGGATACTTTCCTTTTCTTTGATGGTGTTCCTACTTCACTCTCGTGTTTTGGATGGTAACACTTCTTTGCAAGATAGTTTCCATTTCTAAATAAAAACTTCACAGTTGCATTTCTACTGGCTGAAGATCTTTTGTTGAACCTCAGTGTCTTTTACACATTAGAACATAAGAAGAGCCGTGCTGAATGAGACCAGGGGTCCATCTAGTCCAGCATTCTGTTCACCCAGTGGCCAACCACCTGCCCATGGGAAACCAACAAGCAGGACATGAGTGCAACAGCACCCTCCCCCCATGTTCCCCAGCAACTGGTGCACATAGGCAAGTCGCCTCTGATACTAGAAGTAGCATAGACCTGTCATGACTAGTAGCCATTGATAGCCTTCTCCTCCAGAATTTGTCTAATCCCCTTTTAAAGCTATCCAAGTTGGTGGCCATCGCTACATCCTGTGGTAGCGAGTTCCACAGTTCGACTATGTGCTGTGTGAAAAAAAGTATTTCCTTTTATCTGTCCTGAATCTCCCACCAATCAGCTTCATGGGTTGACCCTATTTGGATTCTAGTATTGTGAGAGAGGGAGAAAAATGTCCCCCTGTCCACTTTCCCAACACCGTGCATAATTCTGTGCACCTCTATCATGTCTCCCCTTCCTCACCTTTTTTGTAAGCTAAAGCTACGCAAGTGTATCTCATGAACCTATGCCGTCAGAAGTAAATGCCACCATTGGGTTCAATGAAAGTGACTCTCAGGCATAGGATTTCAGTCATGCTGATCCTAATAAATTCAGTATTATGCTACGGACTGCTGTTGTGTGGGTTGTGTATACATATACTCATGGTGATGATAAGCTCCCATTTTCAAAATTTACCACTAAATGAGAGCTATTGAGGGCTGAGTCAACCAATATCAGTCAATCAGTATCCAAATATTCCCACCTTGCCTGCATAATCCCATCCTGTCTTCTTTTTCCCGAAATGCTGCTAGAGTGGAATGGAATTCTGGCTGGCATTAGCTACCTACAAAATGAGGCACAACGATATTCCTTCTCCTGCCCTCCAGATCTCTGTTTCCTTAATTAATAATGAAAATATTGCCATGTCACAGCCTTCCCCAATCTGGTGCCCTCCAGATGTGCTGGACTACAATTTCCATCATCTCCTAGTCAGCATGGCCATTGGGGAAGGCTACGCTGCCTGTGGGATTGTGGGAGTTGTAGTCCAATACATCTGGAGGGTGTCAGGTTGGGGAAGGCCAGGCAAAACCCATGGAGAAGGAGAACAGTTGTCCTGCTAGTTCGCCCTCCCCCCTGCCCTGACACCAGCCTCTATGCATAGGGCCAAAGGTCTGAAAAGGGGAATCAGTGTGCATACAAAATCTGAAAAGACCTTAGAGAACCCACAAAGGAAGAATATTACCCAAGAGGATGTCCTGGATGATGTCGTTAATAGAAGTCTGCTGTCTGGATCTAGAGAGTGTGTGTGTGTGTCTTTGTGCATGCGTGCAAGCCCAGCATCAAGAGTCGGCATAGTTGGGCACCTGCCAAGGGCCCACACCTTACCGGGGGGCCCACTGACACCTGAGCCCCTGCAGCCTGCTTGTTCACCTGCCTCTTGCTCTGACCCAGAAAATGGTGGTGGTGTAAAGGAGGAGCAGTAGACACCAGTGCCAGCCTGCTCATTGCCTCTCTGCCTGAGAAGAGGCAACGAGGAAGACAAAGAATAATGAGGAAGAGGAGGAATAATGAGGTAGAGCAGCAGCTGGCAGCAATGCTGGTGTGCAGGTAGACTCACTGAGAGAGAGGGTCCCATTGACGGTGTCTTGCTCAGAGGCCCTGCAAAACTGGGAGCCAGCAGTGTGTGTGTGTGTGTGTGTGTGTGTGAGAGAGAGAGAGAGAGAGAGAGAGGGAGGGAGGGAGGGACAGAGAGGAGGCCCCGCAGTGCTGTTGAGCAGGTGGAGGGGGCCCAGCAGAGCAGAGAGGAGGCCCCGCAATGCTGGTGAGCAGGTAGAGGGGGCCCAGCAGAGCAGAGAGGAGGCCCCACAATGCTGGTGAGCAGGTAGAGGGGGCCCAGCAGAGCAGAGAGGAGGCCCCGCAATGCTGGTGAGCAGGTAGAGGGGGCCCAGCAGAGCAGAGAGGAGGCCCAGCAATGCTGGTGAGCAGGTAGAGGGGGCCCAGCAGAGCAGAGAGGAGGCCCCACAATGCTGGTGAGCAGGTAGAGGGGGCCCAGCAGAGCAGAGAGGAGGCCCCGCAGTGCTGGTGAACAGGTAGATGCACTGAGAGAGAGGGTCCCATTGACGGTGTCTTGCTCAGAAGCCCTGCAAAACTGGGAGCCAGCAGTGTGTGTGTGTGTGTGTTTGTGGGTTTTTTCTCCCTCATCAAACCTTGTACATAGATACATCTGTTTCGCCTAATTCCCTCTAGAGTTACTGCAGGCCCAGGCACCACCTGCTGTTTGTGCCAACATGTGGATTGCCTTCTGCACTATGTTTGCTTATTCCCACAATTGAAAATTGCTGATGAGCCGTAGTGGCGACGTTCCCGTTCGCCGTTGCTATTGACTTCACCTGAGCTTCACCTGAGCAAGACCTACAGAGGTGTCAGTTCACTGGCAATGCATGCTCCCTGGAGGGCCAGACCGAAATGCCCCCTGTCATTGCTGCCTTGTTCCCAAGCTACAAACAGGCAACTCGTTTTCCCTAGTCACCACTAGTGGCAATCGCACTCCCCGCTCCTGTTCAGCAACATTTTCCTCCCCACCCCTCACAGTGATTGAGGGCAGGAAGCATCATCCTCATCTGATCTGGCTTCACGGCCACGCAGCATCACCCATGAGGTTTGGCTGCATTCTCTCTGAGGTTGGAGAGGGAAGTAAAAAAAGGCACCGAGCAAGAGGAGGGAGCACCGTCACCACAACGACCAGGATGACAAACATGCACATTGAAACATGTATTTAAAAAACATATTTTGAGAGTTTTAAAACCTCGGATTGATGCAGAAACAGACCAGAACAGAATCATGGATAAAAACATGCAAAAGAATTGCCAACAGTCAGATCCACCCATCGTGAAGTGGCATTTGTTTTGATAGAAAATAGTGTAATAAGTTCTGAAAAGACTTTTTGCATGATACACATCACATAATAGGAGACGCTTTTCTCCCTCTCTCATAATACTAGAACCCAGTGGTGTCATCCCATGAAGCTGATTGGTGGGAGATTCAGATAAAAGGCAGTGCTTCCGCACACAGCGCATGAAGTATGGATTTTGCTACCACGTACAACTGAGTGATGGCCACCAATGCGGATGGCTTTAAAGGAGGGGTTAGACAAATTCCTGGAAGAAAAGGCTATCAGTGGCTACTAGTCCTGATGGCTATGTGCTACCTCCAGTCTCAGAGGCAGTGAGCCTATGTACACCAGTTGCTGGGAAACATGGGTGGGAGGGTGCTCTTGCACTCTGGGTTTCCTTTGCGCAGCTGGTTGGCCACTGGGTGAACAGAAGGCTGGACTAGATGGTCTGATCCAGCAGGGCTCCTCTTATGCTCTTATCTTCTTAATTAAAGGCTGTGAGACTTGGGGTGTGTGTACATCGGCCTCTGCGCATGATCCCAATCTCCCCTCCCCTCCTCCATGCATGCAGAGGGCTAAAATTAGTGTCATTTAGGCTGCAATCCTATACTCGCTTACCTGGAAGCAAGCCCCATTAAACTCAATGGGACTTTCTTCTGAGAATATACGCATAGGATCGCACTGTTAGTGTGTTAGTATATGTAGATCTACCATATTGCGGTAACATGGTTTTTTTTCTATAAAAATTATAGGTTTTTTTTACATCTTTATATTTATTTTCTATACAATTATCTATAAGTAATCCCCACACCCAGAAACACTCCTCCTAAGTCCTAAGGTATTGTTGAGAATTGCTTCTGCTTCATCCAAACATATCTATTTGAATTGCATGTCTGCTCGGGGCCAAAACAGACATTACTTCAAATCCATCTCTAGCACCTGTGTGTGTGTGTGTGTGTATGTGTGTGTGTGTTTACTCTAGGCTTAAGTGCAGTGGGCCTAATCCAGATCTTAAAAGCCCCCCTCCCACCACCACCCTCCCACTAGGATTGTGGCCCCGGTCCCTATAGAGTGAAAATGGAGGGAAACATAGCTGCTAGATATGGTTGTAAAGTAAAGTCTGTTTTGGCCTTCTGAAGCTGTTTATGCAGATTTCAGTTAACCTTTCTTCCCAGTAATTATGCTTTAGGGTTGCATATGTACTGCCTCCTCTATTACTACTTCAAATCCCTCCTTGAAAAGCCACCTTTTCCTGTGAATCCCCTCATTCCTATGCCCCTAATCACTCCGCCTGTAACTCAGCTTAAGCATGTATAACTTAGGCAATCACATATTCCTTCCCTGTTTACACCCTGCCTCCGCTTCCCTCCTCCTCTGTTGTTTTCCCTATGTCAAATTTTAGATTATAAGCTCCTCGGGGCATGGATCTGACCTGACAAATTCAGTAAAGTGATGTTCACACTGATGGTACTCTATAAATAATAATAATAGTCCATATCCATTTTGTCAACAATCCCTACAACAACCCTGTAAGGTAGGCCTGTATCAGCCGTTTCCCAAATGTGTCGCCCTCCAGATGTGTTGGACTACAAGTCCCAGGATTCCTGACCATTGTCCATGCTGGCTAGAGCTGATGGGAGTTCAAGTCCAAAACATCTGGAGTGCACCAACCAGGTTGGAGAAGGCTGGCCTGTATTATCTCCATCCGGAGAGCCCTGGAGAGAGTGGGTTGCATAAATCCACCTAGTAGCAGAGGCGATATTTGCAAGAAGGACCTCCGGGCTATGCTTTATGCTCTTCTTTGACTGTTGTGAATTCTGGAAGATCCCCTAGAGGCAAGCAGACAAAGCTGGAGGGTGGGGATCATAGAGCCACTGACTGTTTATCTATGAATGTTATCTCTCTCCTTCAGCTGCTAATTTCCCCTAAGGGTTGGGAGGGGGAGGGGGAGGGACAATTAGCAGGTAAGGAGAGATAAGATGAGCATAGATAAACAACAGAGGGAGAAAGGTGACCAGTGGCTCTGCAAAGCTTCCAGCATTCTCAGCCCATCTCCAGAGGATCCTTTAAAACTTTCAACAGAGCCTGGCTTTTACAGATTTACTTTTCACATGATGAGTGTAATGCTGAGGTCTCCAGTCTGGTGTCCCTCAGAACCAATGTGCCCACAGATACTTCTCTTGGTGACTGCCAGGTTCTTGCCCCCACCTAATTCTTATTTTATTTCTTAAGATTTTTTGTAAAAAAAAAAATTAAAACCAGTGGGCTGGTATTGTGCAAAGTGACGTGCTGCCCTCCATCACCATCTTTATTTGGGTTCAAAAGAGCGGTTCGGTGTTTTGGAGCACAGATACCACCTCTGTTTTATAATTCAGTTCTTGGACAAGTTCCTTTTCTTTTGGTCTCACCAGCTTGCCTTCTGGTAAATGTTTTGTGACCAGCCATGACCACTATGGCAGCCATTTTAGGAATGGGCAAGCCTTCCATGGGAGCCATTTTGTGAGAACACGCATGACCTGCTCTCAGATATCCAAATGTGCCCACGGACCCAAAAAAAGTTGGTGTAATGGGTATAGCCAAATCTTAGATTTGGGGACAACTTCATTTTTAACAAGCGCTATCCTTTTCAGACCTGACAAGCTCTTTCCTTCCACTTTTTCCCCCAAGGATCATCCATGAAGATGGCTTCTCCGGAGAAGACGTGAAGCAGTACAAGCCCGTGGTCTATAGCAACACTATTCAGTCGCTGGCAGCTATTGTCCGTGCATTGGACACCCTGGGCATAGAATATGGTGACAAGGAGAGAAGGGTAAGCCGGGCTCCAGTAGAACGAACAAACCACCAACCTTTAGTGGGGGTATACATTAAAAGTGTTTGGGGTCGGCGGAGAAAGTATTTTCACACTTGGATGCAAACTGAGACATGCAGCGCACATGAGTTGCATCTGCAAGCAAATTAATACAGTATTTGGTGTGTGCAGTCATGCTCATTATCACTCCACAAGTACATAAATACTCAATGCATTTGAAAGCACGCTTTGCATACTACTGCATTCTAAAATACTCTGGTTGCTGAACAATATATACAAGGTAAGTGGTGCGTTTGAAGGGAAATGGATAGGGTTGCCTTAAACCGGTCTTTCCTAACCTTGAGGCCCTAGATGTTGTTGTCCAACAACTCCCAGGTTCCCTAACCATTGGCCCTACTGGCTGGAAATGATGGGAGTTGTAGTCCAGCAACTTCAGGGGATGATGTTTGAGAAAATATCTATTTAAGGGCACAATCCTATGCATGTTTAGACGGGAAAGAGTCCTACAACTCCCAGCATTTCCCAGCCAGCATGGGGAAAGTTGTAGGACCTTTTTTCCATCTAAACATGCATTGGATTGCACCCTAAATCTATCTAAAATTATTTTTAGGCCACCTTTAAGGATGGGAATGCTGCTTTAGAGGATTGGGCTGATCTTCTGTCAGTTTGCCTTTTTAAGGCCATCTAAACTTCTGGCCTGTCACCAGCTGCATCTTGTGGCAGAGAGTTCCATATGTGAATAACGTGTGGTGTAAAGGAGTCCCTCCTTTTGCCTGTGTTGCGTCTCCTGCCAATCAGTGTCATTGGATGGGCCCCAGTCCTGCATCAGCCTTCCCCAACATGGTGCCTTCCAGGTGGGTTGGACTACCATTCCAAGCATCCCCAGCTAGCATGGGATGTGAGTTGTAGTACAATATATATGGCAGGTGCCAGCTGGGTTGGGGAAGGCTGCTCTACAGCATACATAATTTAATAAATCTCTATCACATCCCGCCACAGTTGTTCTTTTTTCCACACTAAAAAGCCCCAGATGCTTTAGACGAGCGGTAGGCAACCTGGTACCCTTCAGATGTTTAATTTTATTTATTCATTTAAAGCTATTTTTAGGCCAACCTTTATGGGTGGAGCCCTCTCAAATCGGTGTACATTGATATTTGTTACATTTATATCTCTGTTTTCCTCTTGGCAGGGTATGTATACGATCCTCCTCCTCTCCATTTTATCCTCACAACAGCCCTGTGAGGCAGGTTAGACTGAGAGTCAGTGGCTGGCCCAAAGTCACCCAGTGAGTTTCATGGCCGAGTGGGGACTAGAACCTGGGTCTCCCCGGTCCTTGTCCAGTCCTCGCGCAGCACTCTAACCACTTCACCGCATTGGCTCTTGTACAAGATAAAAACCACACAAAGTGGATGCAATAAAAATCAATAAGGACATGTTCAGTACAAATCCATGATAGATGATCAATAAAAATCAATAAAAACAGAACTTACCAATAAAATCAGCAGCCCAAACATTACGGGAAGGCCGGTGAAAATAGGTGGGTCTTCAGAGCTTTTCTGAAGTCCTGCCAAGAAGGGGCGTAATGATCCCCACACACACGGTAGCTGATCTAGAGATGAGGGGTCACCACTGAGAAGGCCCTTTAAGATTACAGCTCCCATCAGCCCCAGACATCAAGGCCAATGGTCAGGTATTAGAGGAGTTGTAGTCCAAAACATCTGGAGGGCATCAGCTTGCCTCCCCTTGCGTTAGACTTTCCTAACCATGATGGTACTCAACCATTGGATCCTATTGCCTTTTCTTCACCTTTTCCAGTCTTCAGTATCCTGTACAAAATGTTAATCAGCCAAACATAAGAACTAATTTTGAATTGTGGCATGGAGAAACCTATACATGGAAGCTAGTTAATCTCAAACAGTTTTTCTTTATTTTATTTTCATTTTATTTTCCATTTTCATATGGCTGCCCATGAACATATACTTTCTGGGCAGCTTATAAAAGAATGTCCTTGACTCGTAGAGCTTCCAGCTTGTTCTTGCTATGGTAGACTTTGGCTGCGGTCTTATACCCCTTGCCTGGGAATAAGCCCCATTTAATTCAGTGGGAGTTACTTCTGAGTTGACATGCATAGGATTGCGCTGTTCCTTTCTGTGTTTCTGACTGAGCTGTGTGATGATTTCTCCTTCCGATGGCTCAGCTGCTTTCCTTAATTATAATTATTGGAGGTTGTTTAGCTAAGAGCTCATTCCTGGAAGTGCAACCTATTATCCTTCTCTTGGCCAACTATTTCGGTATTGTTCTACTGTAGTTCAGCATTCATTGTTGGGCTGGAGAATCTGCACCTACTCCCTGCATTTCCTTGCGGGATTTTGAGCTACATGGTAGCAGCCAAATGTGACTAATGGTTGGTTCACACATGCACGCAAATCACTTGATTGCTCACACCTCAATGACTCGGCACGCTGATGACTCCCAGCTGAATATGTGAACTGACATGAGAGCATTCGTGTGGGAGGCAACCCAAAGGTGATTGTGACGATCTGTGGCATTAGGTCTCCCATGGCTTGTTGGCATGTGCACGCCCCCACTTGTCATCAAGTGCTGAACGTGGAGGCGTGTGAACCAGACCCAAAGGGAATTGGTGCTGGAAATGCTGTACTTGGAGGTCAAAAGGGGAGTTTGGGAAGATGGGTCTTTCAAGAATCTGCTGGTGGTGAACAGAGCTATGAAGAAGGCTGCCAAGTGCCAACACCTTCTGGGACCTCAGGTATTTTTGTCGTTTCTTCCTTTGATGTTGTGGCATTCACATGTGATGGATATGGAATTTTCATCCATGGAGGACATAAACTCAAGGGGTGAGGAGCATAGAGGAAGGGTTAGGTAGTTCCTACTTCCTGCCCTTCCTGCCCACCTTCTCTCTTATCCCTCAGCTAACAATGTCTTCTTGCTCTAGTAATGAGCTTTCCACAACTTGGTGCCCTCCAGATGTTTTGGACTACAACTTCTGGAATTTCTGACCATTGGCCATGCTAGCTGGGACTGATGGGAATTGAAGTCCAATACACATGGAGGGCACCACGTTGGGGAAGGTGCATTCCCCAACTCTAGATGCATTCAGATGCATTCCCCTGCTCTAGACACATTTGGGTCTGCTGTTGTTCCTCTTGCAAGTTACCTTGCATGGGATTGACCAGGGCAGAAGAAGCTCTATTTTTTGTGTTTTCCCGTTGCTGTTCAAGTGAGATTAGCAGGCATGAAATGAAGTTCAGTACACATTATGCAGCATAAAAGGAAACATTTGTATATCCTTCTAAGATGCAAATGGGTCAAGAAAGATTCCTTCAGCATTACTTGTCATAAGCAAATAGATGATTGCCGTTCTTTAGCAAAACCTGAGTTCTGAGGCTCACCTCCTAAATCAGAAGAGAGAGTGAGAGAGAATGAATGAACAGTAGCTTAGGTCTGAGGGCTCATCCGAAGAGAAAATTGATTTTCAAGCTATTTCCAAATGGGAATGGAGAATGCTGGGTTATGCTTTTTGATTGACTTCATGCTCATTATGATCCTCCTAGTATGTCAGTTCTAGAATTAAACAAATAATTTGCTGCGCACAATACAGCTTATTTTCCAGCTGGAGGGAAGCTGCTATGCCAGTCAAGATTTCTTCCACTTTGTCTATTATTCAGAAGGGGTTTTTTTGTTTGTTTTTTGTAATGGGCAGTTCACCATTTAACCATTGGCAAGCTGATAATTCTGTATGTCTATTGTTCCCTTTGTTTAAAGCCGTTCTGACTACCTGCGATTGGTTGCTTGATGCCCTTCGTCATCTGTAGCCTGGCTGTCATAGGATGCGCCAAGTGGCATTGATTCCATTCCCCGGTTTGGGATTTGTTCTTCAACAGTTCAAAGGGTCTGTTTGTGAGAGCAAATCCATACCTCCATTACCTCGAACCTCCCCTTAATGAGAAGCGCCAGGGCTCAGTGATGGAGCACCTGCTTTGCAGGCGGGAGGTCCCAGGTTCGATCCCTGGCATCTCTGAGTAAGGCTGGGAAAGAATCAGGCCCCTGGCCCCACCTGATTGCCGATTGTTTGGTGGTTTTACTGCTTTTATGTGGCTTGTTCCCCCTTTCCCATCCTCCCATCCTCCCCTTCTTTCCCATTTTCTCTTCTAAGGCTGAGTTCCTGGCAGTAAGAGAATTAAGCTAAAGTATGCTGGTATTTTTGGTATATCCCCCCCCCCCCATGCCTTCAGTTCCTCCACCACTGGAATGTGGCTGCTCTGAGATTGAATGCAGCCCGCAGTCTGAAAAAAGTTCAACACCCCCATTATAGGTGTAGATACCTTCCAATTTTTGGTTGGTTGTGTTTTTTTTGCCCTCGTTAGGTTGGCCACTTACGCATTGCCAAATAGGAGGAAATGCATCATGCAAAAAGAGGACAGAAGGGGACACCAATTTGCATCACTTTTGCATATGCAGATTTATATGTATAGGTGCAAATGTAGAAATAATAGCTACAATTCGTAACTATTTCAATAGCTATAAAATACAATAGATCTCACCATAATGGGAATGAGGGTCTATGACAGTTGTCCTGTGTGTCTGCTCAGTCTGCTGTCCAGGTGCTAACTCTTGATGGAGACTTCAAGGAAGGCCCCAGCCTGCTCTCCCTCCTTATGGTTCTTCGTCTTCAAAGCTGACTTGGACTGGACACCTCTTCAAAGAGGACACTTCAGATAGAGGACTCTGCCTGTGCAGAGGACAGAGAACTGTCCTCTGCAAAGTAGGTCCAAATCCTCATACAAAAACAAAACAAACATGTGCTAGAATGAAAGATATTCCAGAATGTGTTCTGGCCTGTTCTCTATTTTCAGGAGAGAAGAAGTTCCATGTAGGCGCCCAAAGAATGTCAAATTTGCAGTCCCAAAATCAGCTTCTCCCATTACACTCCTGTTATATAAAAGTGAGTGGTGAACACAGCATGTCTGAGCATGAAGCTGATAACCTCAGGTCCACCTCCATGTGATGGCCTGCTAGGCACAGGGTGGGACTGTGGGTAAGGTTGCCAACTTGTAATTTTAAAAAAATACCCAGTGCCTGAGTGGAACCAAGAATGAGTCCACAAATGGACCTGGGCCGAAGCTTTTGGCAGGTCAGGGGGCAGAGCCAGGTAAAGGGGTGGGTGCTGTTGGGCTCAGGGGGCAGAGCCTGGTGCAGTAGGGGCTTGGTGAATAGGACTACCCAGTGTAAAATACCCCATATATTCAACAAATCCCAGATACCAAACTCAAAGCAAAAACTATACAATGGGCAGTCAAAATGGCTGGCAATAACCAACCGTAGCTGTTGCTGTGGGTGGCTGTTGGCATGCGCTCTTCAGTCCAAGGCCGCTGAGGTGAGTGGCAGGAACTGGCAGCTGAGCTGGCATATGAAATATAGCAGCTTTCCCCATCCCCATGCCCTCCAGAAATGTTGGACTATGACTCCAATCATCCCCAGGTGGGCAAGGCAAGGGCAGAAGGCCGGGTTGCCGGCATTTGTACCAGACTTGGCCAATCCACAGGCATCAGACTGCATGAAGTTGCCACCCACTCCCACCCACCCCGGGAGCACCTTGGACAGCTTTGTAGAGTTCTGACTGGTTCTGACTGAAACCTGGAGTGGATTCACTGCCCCACTGACATCAGAGCCACAGCCTCCACTGGCCAGATGGCTACACACCCCTTTCCCCAACCACTAATCATTAGGCGCTTTCCCAGCTCTTTTGCATTTTCCCCTCCAATCTAAAACGTTGAGATGCCTCTCCTAAGGCTTAAATAATGCAGTAGGATCATTAAGCTAAAATAGGCTGGTATTGATGGCCCCACCCCTTTTGCCTTTAGCTCCACCCGCCACTGCAATGTGGTGCCCAAGAGCTTCTCCGAAATCAAATGTGGTCCGCAGGCTGAAAGAGGTTCAGCGCCCCTGGTCTACCCCATGTGGTTTCTCCTTTCAAACATGCCCATGAGCTCCAGCCACAGAAAAGTGGCAGCCAACCTTCTTAGGCATTCCTCTTTTGCTATGGGGGATGTTGCAATAAATGGCACTCATGTTCCTGAGTAGCCAAGTGGGAAAAATTGAGGTGAAAGACAGAAATGCAGTGGGAAATAACCCTGCCTCCTTGCTCGTGGTTTTCCCAGTCTGTCTTGTTGTTATGGGCAGTCGTTGGCTCAGCCAAGGAAAGAGAGTTGTGACTGCCTGACATGACTGATTTTTTAGAATATCAAGCAGCAGAACTGACGGGAGATGAGTGACCATGAAGAATGGCAGGCTTGCTCCCACTAATAGCAATCTCAGCTGGTGTGTGCCGACAGGATTGTAGCCAAAATGGGGCCACTTAAAGAGAAGAAGGAGATATCAGCATGCTTGGGGAAACCCCAAGGCTTGCAGAAATTCAAAACATTCTTAAAAAAAAAACGAAGGAAGCAACACCCCCCAAAAAAAACTCAGTCCCATGAAGACTAAGCATGCTTAGTGGCCAAAGAATTCTGGTGGGATGGGGAATGGAAAATTGAGGAGGGGAATGGGATGGAGTCTCCTCTAGGAAGTCAGGGCTGGCTGGATCACTGAATGTTGCTCTCCATGCTGCAGTTCCCACTTGTTAATATATATTTTGTAATTCCAAGACATGTCCCAAAGACCTGCTACAGAACAACCATGGCAGGATGACAGAGACTGATCATGTATTTGGGGTTATGTGCCTCTGAGCCTCCAGCCCTGATATGTCTGAATAGGCCATGTGGGCCAGTCCATTTGTGGGTCCTTCCCATTCCATCACCGCCCTGCAGGGAGGGCATCTTTTTGGTGTGAAAGCCTCGCAAGATCAGTTTCATCCACATGGTTGCAGCGTCCACACCTGTGAATCTCATGTTGAGAAGAGGGATCATATTGGACGTGGTTGGAGCATTATCTATAAAATCCCAAGAGAGATGGATTGTCCCTGGTCCCACTACTTTGGGGAAACCATTTCCTTTTCCCTATGAATTAACGAAGGACAATCTTTTTACCACACTGATTAAAATTTGGTAGGGTTGCTGAGGGGGACCTGATAAAATTGCTTTATAGGCCTGGTTTCAAAGGCCACTGGACTCTGGCTGGCCATCCCTGGCTGTATGACATGAGCTTCTTCCACCAGGGAGTGAACATCACCATTTTTGGATGGTAAATGTTTTCCAACAGGAGAATGTTAGGTCAAAATGACAGTGGTCCAGCTGTTCCATCAGCTAGCAGGTGCATGATAATACCAGAATCAATCATGTTTAATGCATACTGGATTATGTAAACAGTCAGATAGGGCTTTGTTATTAATTGATGAGAGAGAAAATCTTCTAGAGTAGCCTGTCAAGTCATGGCTTTCCTGTACAAGCTATGTAAAGGCACAAAGTAGGGTGTGGAGTTTTCTGCCTGTTCCACAAAAGACACTCTGAATGCACCACTGCAAATGGAATTCACCTTCCTGAAAATCTCAGCTTTCATTTTTTTAAAAAGCAGGTTTCTAGTCCTTATAGGGGTGAAGGTATGCTTAAAAGTGCCTGGGCAATGCAAACTGAACTCTCAGAAGCCAGAGAGGTGGCTGAAAAAGATTTTCAGTGGTGGAGGACAGGGTATCCGTGCCCTATGGACACCGTCCCCTGTCAAGTTTCAGGTGTATACATTTCACTAGGGATGTATGAGAAATTCATTTCAGGTTGTTTTTTATCAGGATTTACCCAGTTCACACCTTCCAGACTGAACACAGACTCAGATGCAATCTGCAGTTGAAGTTCATACATTTCCAAGTTTGCAATGTGATTCGCAGACCAAAAGGAATGCTTTTGACAGCTTCCGTCCTTCTGGGAAATGCATACAGCTACGCGTTAATCAATGGGAGAAGAATGCGTACATTTCAAAGATCTGCACAGCTGATGCATACATTTGGAAAAATACGCACGGGTTTTCACTTGAAAAGCGAAACAATGTCCGCAATCTGATCCAGACTCAAGTCAGAACGAGCTTTGAGATGGAATTCTGAGAACTTCACAATCTCAGGTTTTGCTGATGTCCCTGTGTTTCATGGTCTTGGCACTATCACACTGGTGGACAGAGATGTCATGAGAGTCCATTGGGGGTGGAGTCCGATGGACTCCCCCTCCCCACCCTCCTGGTCCCCACTCGCCAAACCACAGGGTGCTTGTGGGCCCACTTGGCGAGTGCCCCGTGGCTTGGCAAGCACCCAGCAGCTGCCCCATCCCCCTAGCAAGTTGCCATTGTGCAGAACGATGGCTGCTTGGACAATTCTGGGTAGGTAACATTGCATAATTGGCAGCCATGAATCACGCTTGTAATGTTGCATAAATGGGCCCTTTATGGCCGCCGATCACGCAACATTACCTACCCAGAAGGGCCCAGGCCGCCTTTGTTGCGCACAGTGCCGGCTCGCTAGAGGGACGGGCAGCCCTGCAGCTTTGTCAGGTGCTTGGTGGGCCATGACGAAGCTTGTGTGGTGCCGTGAGCAGGGGCGGGCGATGGCAGTGGCTCGGCGAGCGCCCAACAAAGCCAGGTGCAAAGGAGTCCATCCATCCCTACTGATGGATGGACAGACAGATTATCCAAAGTATATGTGGCCCTGTCTGGACATACATTCCATTATCTCCCTGCCCATGACTGTTGTTGCTCCAGCTCTGCTGTGCTCAGGGGCCCAAAGGTCACACTCAGAGCTATCATGGAATACGAGGGCGGAGAGATGGCAGTGGGGGGAAGCCAAGCACCATAGGATCATTGCTGCATGGAACGCCACATGTTCTGCATGTAGACAGTCCCAGGTTCAGTCCTTGGCATCTCAAAGAGATCAGGTAGCAGGCGACAGAAAAGAACTCAGAGAGCTGCTACCAGTCAGGCTAGACAATACTGGGCTTACCTGGTAGAAGACCGCTTCCTTCCTATATTTGCAAAAATATCCACATTTTCTGCACTGTCATCATTATGATTATTTAATGTGGGCGAACATTTGGGTTTGAAGTCAGAGGGAAAACAACAGCATCGCTATGAGGAATGGCAGGAGGGAGGAGGCTAGGTGAAATGAAACATCCTATAAAATGTAATAAGGAAGGACAGCTCCGTGGGATGTTCTAGATTCACAGGGATGGGCAACTTGTGATCCTTGAGTCCTCAGTCTGATTTCAAAAGCCCTCTGCAGGCAACTAGTTCACACCTCTGGCAAGAGCATGCTGTCCCTTCCCCTGCTGCCCACTGAATGAGGAAGAATAGAGGGAGGGAGGGAGGGAGGGAGGGAGGGAGGGAGGGAGGGAGAAGGAGTGGCTGGACCCACTTTTGGCTCTCCCCCCACCCACTCTTGGCTTAGGCCCTGCTCCTGACAAATTATCCTGAAGGAAATACGGCCCTCAACAGCAACAAAGGTTCTGCTCCTCTGCCCTAGAAAAATTAGCAAAGCCTTATAGAAGCACCTCTACAGAGATAGAGGTTTCCCAGGTAGCTTCGTAGGTAGCTCCCCTGCAAAGAAGACCTGCCTTCTGTAGCTCAGAACATTTTCCATGGAATTCTAGCACAGGACCTACGTTCTCAACGGAATTCTATAAAGAGATCCGAATGGGACCAAGACGAGTCTGTCTGAACCCCAAGGGCTCTTCCCCCAGTGTGGAAAAAGCAGTGAGGTGTTTGGTGGAGTGAGGGGATGGTTGTGTGTGCGCGCGCGTGTCTCTGTGTGTACTCTGATGTTGCTCTCCTGAAAAACGTAATCTGAGTGCCAGGCATGGTGTTTTTGAAGTCTGCTCCACATCCTGGTGAGGTCTCTTCCGTTGTCATGGCAGCGTTTCTAATCCTCACTGAAAAGTAATCATTTAAGCCCGCTTCCTTCATTCACTTTGAACCTGGAGCTGCATGTTATCGGGGTGAGAATACAGAAACGAGTGCTTGCCATTTGTGGCATAAAGTGCGGCACTGCATTGGGGTAGGATAGAATGACACAGAGCTTCTATTTCTGACCACGGCTGGTCCATTCTCTGTAATACAGTGACACTGAAAGGGGAGCCCTGCTCATAAAACTGTATGGGAAAACGTTGTTCAACCAGTGTTTGTCTTAGCCATAAGATTTTTACAAGCAAATTATCACAGTTGGTCGAAAATGAGCCTTCCCTACCCTTTGATTGGAGCAAAGAGCTACTTTGTACATATTTGTCCTCTACTAAAATGAAGTTTTAAACAACTCATCATTTTTTTCCTGTCATTTCACTCTCCAGGCTTCCACCACTCTTCTCCCCAATTTCAAATCCTCTGTCAAAGTTCCTCCCAATTAAAGACTACAGTTTGTTTGTTTTTAAAACTTTTTGCACATTCAACCATGGCTCCAGCCTCCATATGCATGACAAAGAAATACTCAAATAAGCAGGAAGGCCTGAATTAACCAAAAGAAAAAGAAAAAGGAGTTGGAGCAGGGAGAATGGAAAGAAAGAAGAGGAGACAAGATGAATAGGGAGGGAGGGAGGGAGGGGAAATACCAGGTGACCTATGAGTGGCAGATTTGGTGCACCATTTCAGCTGATAAAGTGGGAGAGAGATGTAGCAATGTATTTGTTTTACTTATTTATTTCATTTATATCCTGCCTTTTCCTCCAAAGAGGCTAAGGTGCCATACATAATCCTCCTCTTTGCCATTTTATCTTCACAAAAGCCCTGTGAGGTAGGTGAGGCTGAGCATCAGTGATTGGCCCAAAGTCACCCAGTGAGCTTCATGGCCAAATGGGGACTTGAACCCAAGCCTCCTGAGCCTCAGTCCAACACTCTAACCACTGCACCACACTGGCTTTCTATATCCTGCCTTTCCACCTGAAAAGGCCCTTAGAGCACCATCAGCCATGCTTTTGCCCAGTTCCTGTTCATTTCAAATGAAATGTGCAGGAAATGTCAGTGGACTCAGTGGTAGGGCTCATGTTTTGCATGCAGGAGGTACCAGGTTCAGTCCTTGGCATCTCCAGTAAGTAGGGGTGCCACCTGAAGAGTCCCAAAATAAGAAACACATTGTGATTGTCAGAAAATGGCATCTGTGCCTACAAGTTACTAGGGCTGGAGGCACGTGGAACAGCCACTTTGCTGAAGCTAAGCAGGGCCAGATCTAGTCAGGGGCTGGATGGGAGACTGTGCCTGGGAACTCTATGTCCGAGTGCCTTGAGTTCCATGGTGAGAAATAAATGTACAAAATCAATAGGAAAGTAAATAAAATGCTGTATTAGAATATAAGATCCTTGTGATGTATTAAATTAACTTGAAAATGAATGCTGCATTTTGATACTGAATATGGAACCGTTCATTGAAATAAGGAACAGGTGCCAAAACTCGCAGGCAGGGCTGGGCCCTTCTGGGTTCCTCAGATGGCCACGCCGCCTTCTCCTGGTCCAGTCGCCGTTCCCCTGGCTGACGATCATTTGGTGGTTTCTTGGCTTTTGCATAGTTTATCCCCCATTCTAAGAGATTTCAATGCCTCTCCTAAGAGTTAACTGGCACGAAGAACTTGAAGCTAAAATACGCTGACATTTGGGGATATTTTGGCCCAGCAGAGGCTGGTGGCTCCAACGTCAGCGGGGTGGTGTATCCGCTCCGGGTTTCAGCCCGAACCAGTCAGAACTCTAAGGGAGCTCTCCAAGGTGCTTCTCCCACCATCCTCCACTGTTCGGCCTTACCCCCTTTGCCACTCTTGGCCATTACAAGCGACAGTCTCCTTCAGCGTTGTAGCGGAGCCAGGCCTCACAGGATCGAAACGGTGGAACTGTTGGATCATCAGGGAACATTATGTCATCTGCCCTGGCCCAGACTTCATTGTTCTCTCTGAACTTAGCTGGGGAGCAGTGGATTTTCCCAGTGACAACATCCTGTTGTGAGCCTTCCGTGTTGAGATGCAAAGTATTTTCGGGCGGCTCGGTCTTGAAGGGACAATTAAGAATTGTTTGCTTGACAAAAGACATGCTCCAGGTGGAGATGAGAACTGCTAGAACTGGGTTGTTGACGTGGATCAACACGGCTGCCAGCATTTGCGGACTCTCCTTGGGATTGTAGCTGTGAGGACTGTCATGATGGGTGCCTGCATGTCAGGATTGATCCCTGGGTGGGAGGAAGACCATCAGGATTCTAAACAGTGCATTACCGATATGTGCAGCTGGAACATGTCCCTGGGGGAGCCAATCAGATCTGGGGGAGGAATAAAGAACATTGCTGGTTGCCTGGCACCAGTAGCCATTTCTTCCTTTGACAAGAGCAGAACCATCTTTTTTGGAACAGTAGAAGCGATGGCAGGGACATCTCCCAGACGCTGGCTGCCACCTCATGCTTGATATGCCAGCCATGAAGGATTGATCCTGCCTGTGCTCAGCCATCAATGAGGACATGTCTAACACACACACACACACACACACAGACTTTTCTGAATCTATAATGTGCTTAGCCTGGCACATCTGCATAATTGATGGGTGGAGTGGTCCAGATGGCCCCATTTGAAATTATTCTTTTAATTTTCGTTTGCAGAGGACGAGATGTTTTGAGGGATTACTAATAGGAAAGTGGCCCTGGGCCGTCTGCTCCACCAGAGTTCCATACTCCACATTCATTGTTTTTGCCTACTGCCTGTTTGATGTCCTTTGATCATAACGATGTCTCTCCTGTTTCCAAAAATCAGACAGCCTTGCTCATTGCCAATCGTCCATTCACATGGAGGAAAGTAAATGGGTTCTCTCAGGAGCACCACTCAGCAGCTGAGGCTGGTGGCTCTACTGGGGGGCAGTGAATCCACTCCGAGTTTCAGTCAGAACTCTAAAGGAGCTATCCAAGGTGTGGAGAGCTCCTTTAGAGTTCTGACTCATTCTGACTGAAACCCAGAATGGATTCACTATCCTGCTGACATCAGAGCCACCAGACTCCCCTGCCACTCAGCTGTGGGCTGGGCATTTTCCTTGCCCCTAGTGGCCCCAGACAGCAAGATCAAGCCTGATCCTATCTGCAAAGTATCGATTTTTCATCTTCACAGCTCTCTCCCAGTGGTGTAGTGGTAAATGTTGCTGTTTGGGCTCATCGTGACAGTCCCCACAGCCATGCCCTCAAGGAGAGTCCAATATTGCAGGCTGCTGTGTTGATCCATAGCAACAAAGCAGTTCTAAGACTTTTCATCTGCTAGGAGCAGATGAGATTTAATTGCTCATTCAAGACCAAGCCATCCCCAAATTGCTTTCCATTACAACAAGGAACAATATGCTGTTGCTGGGAAAATTCATTCCCCCCTAGCTACCGTGAGGATTGCAGGGTAGTCTGGGGGGTGGGGGGTGATGTCATTCTCCCTGCTAATCAAAATGTCCCAGCGCTTCAACCCTGTGGACCCTGACTTCACTACACCACTGCTCTCTCCTAGGTTCCTTTTCCTGGTCCCCATTTCATACGTTATGTGCTGTCCTTGAACTGGTGTGAACGAGTGCAATGCCCTCCCTCCTCCCTCATACAGATGTGAACAGAGGGTTCCCTGCTTCATCACACAGGTGCCCAATTCATGACAAGCCATGTTTATTTATACACCTCTTTTCTGCAATTACTGCTGTTGAAGCGGGCTCACAATAGATATAAATAGAACAGTTTTAAGTTCATTGCAAAAATCATCTAAGAATGTGGCAGAGGTCTGTGTCAAAGAATTGCTGATCACTGCCCGATGTGCTGAACCACAGCACTGCAGCCTCTCCATAAAGGACCATCTGCCTCTGGGCTGATTCCGCCCTCCCATGCTGTCCACTGGCTCCTCCTGAACAGGAAGGGCTTCCCGCTGCCATGGTGCCCACCAACAAAGTCTACGTGTGATGTGTTTCTGGTCTTGCTGCCTGATTCTGGTTGCTTTTTGGTCCTGACCCGTGATTCTGGGCTCCTGATTCACTCCAGACTGCTCCTCCTGGCTCAGCCGTGGTAGTTTGTTCCGTGGTCAGGGTCGTACTACGCCTCTGCCACACCAAAGTGATAGTGGAGGGATGGGCGAACGAGCAGTGTTTGAAATCGCTAGAATTCTCTGCACATTGTCTTGCAGCTCATCTCATTTCTGATTCCTGTTCGCATCCGTGATCACTGCCCACTCTGTGCAAATGGGGAAATTGCGCAAATCGAGCAGCGATTGAATGTGAACTTTGTGCACATTTCCACAGATTTCCTAATTTGTGCAACTTTCCTCCATAGACTAAAGTGGAGCTAATTCGGTCGGCAGGGGAAATTTGTGCAAATTAGGACTTTGTGCAAAATCAATCTGGGAAGTTGCACAAATCAAATGTGAGCACATCTTGAGCACATGATTTGTGAGCACTTTCAGTGGACACGTTCTTGCAATCGCATTCAGGGCTTTGAAGAGGTCATGCTTGCATGTTTTGAAAGCAAAAACAAAATTCTCATACATCCCTGTGATAGTGATGTCACCACTCCATTAGCATGCCAGAGGTTTCAGGAAAAAAGGCAAGATGTAGTACAGCCTGGGAAATTTTGCTAAGGCTTTGACTTGTGTCTGTTCCAAAGCCTCTATCCAGGGCAGGCCCAAGACATTTTGCAGCCTGAGATGAAAGACAAGATGGCAGTCCTCTACAGTCCTCTAAAAAAGGCAAATGCTCTTTTGGGCTGCATTAATAGAAGCATAGCTTCCAAATCCCGGGAAGTACTAGTTCCCCTCTACTCAGCACTGGTTAGGCCTCATCTGGAGTACTGTGTCCAGTTCTGGGCACCACACTTTAAGAAGGATGCAGACAAACTGGAGAGGGTTCAGAGGAGGGCAACAAAGATGATCAGGGGACTGGAAACAAAGCCCTATGAAGAGAGACTGAAAGAATGGGGCATGTTTAACCTTGAGAAGAGAAGACTGAGGGGAGATAGGATAGCGCTGTTCCATTACTTGAAAGGTTGTCCCAGAGAGGAAGGTCAGGATCTCTTTTTGACCATCCCAGAGTGCAGGACACAGAATAATGGGCTCAAGTTACAGGAAGCCAGATTCCGGCTGGTCATCAGGAAAACTTCCTGACTGGTAGAGCAATACGACAATGGAACCCATGGCCTAGGGAGGTGGTGGGCTCTCCCACACTGGAGACATTCAAGACGAGGCTGGACAGCCACCTGTCAGAGATGCTCTGACTTGGAGTCCTGCATTGAGCAGGGGGTTAGAGTCAACGGTCTTAATAGGCTCCTTCCAACCCTACTATTCTATGATACTACATGCCACATCCAGAAGCCAGCTAGAATTGCATTTGAATCTTATTTCAGTCTAGGCCATGGGATAGCACCCTCCACCACACCTGAGGCAGCAGATTAGTTTGCCTAGGACAGGTTGTGAGGCATTCACAACTCTGTCCTCAAACAAAGGGAAACAGCTGGATAGTTCAGGAGGAACAGCCCAGGGGTACCCACTGCTTGCCCGCAGCATCTGCTGCCTGAAGCAATTGCCTCACTCTACCCAATGGAAGGGCCGGTTCTGCCTCCATCACAATGAGGAGATGGCCCTGTTGGTGGGTGCACCAGAGAGAGCAGAACAATCTAGATGAGGCCTAACACAGAGCAGAGACCTTCCCTTGTTCTTCTCCGTAGCAGGTTTACAAAGCAACTTAAAAACAAACAAAAAAACCCTGAGCACCTGAACAGCATAGCAATTCTTGAAAATGTTAGCAGGTACCTTTGGTCTGCAATTTCTATATGTCTTTATCTTACCTATTCATTATGTTCTTTCCCACTTGGCGAGCAAAGGGTTTACAGTGGGAGAGGTAAGGATTTCTTGGTAACGTGTTTTGTGGTTTTGTTCTTTTTTTTTTTTAGATGAAGAACTCAAATATTTCCACTTGCAGAGATGCTGGCGGCTTTTCTGAATGTGCTTCATTATTAAAATACAGTGGATGTCTCAGAGCTGCCACAGGGCGATTGTGAAGCAGAACAAAAGAGACCCAGAAGGATAGTGAGAAGATTGTGACACTAACACAGGATTAATGATGAGAGACCTGTGGTGTTAGCTATTCACTGTGATGATGATAGCAGCAGCTTCCAACACACCCATGAGAGAATAATGGTGATGGGGCATAAAGCACTGGACATGTGAGGAGCTGCAGCAGAGCAACGGAAATCTAGAGGGGCTGGTCATCTACTGAATTACTTGGGTGGGTGAGGGAACCTGCCTTGTACTGTAGGGTTTTGGTTAGTGATGTTGCTGATCTAAATAATTACCTGGTTCAGGTATGGGAATTGGGAAAGCTTGCAGAACGCATCAGCATGCTGTACTGGGCCATCTTCTTCTGAACAGTTCTTTTCTGACTTGGATTGGAAACTGAATCGACTTCCTCTCTTGCCTACTGATTTACTGACTGTGGCAGCAACAACAGCAATGGAAAAGAGGGAGAGAGGTGTCTTCTCTTACTCTCCCTCCTTGGTGGTTGGTACTCTACTGTAGCAATATCTCTGGAGCACTGGGAAATACTAGTTTTCCCAGGGCACCTGATAGGCTTCAGGTGCCCTGGGAAAATTATATTTCCTAGAACTCCTAGTGTCAAACATGCTTCCATAGCAGCATTCTAAAAGCCAAAGAGGGAGAAGGACCTCTCTCCTTTCGTTCCTCTCTTCATCACGCCTAAAGCAGATGTAGCAGTAGTCAATTTCCCCATTGCCGCAGCAGCCAGGTAAAGGGTGTTGGGGGATAATAGGCACTGGGTCTTATAGGATAATTGGGAGAAAGTGATCATGGTGATCGTGCCCAGTTTAGATTCCTGATCACTTCACTGGAAATGTGGTACGGTCTCAATTGGGCCCAGAATTAATAAAGCTCTTTCCAAATTGATGATGATGATGAAATACCTTGGTTTACTGGACCCAAACCCTAATTGAATTGATCATTACTAGTTTGGATATGGCTGAAGTTAGGGAACAGCATTCCACTAAGCTGGGTCAGCATGAGTATTTTGGTATACTGTTATAAATACACTCTGGTTTTTCCCAAATGCCTTTTTCATGCTTTCTCTCTTTCTCGCAGCCTTTTGTGTAGCTCAATAGCTATATTGACTGCTGAATTATTTTTGTTGACTGGTGATTACCCCAAGGCCATCAGTGTTTATGTCACACCTGTGTGTCTCAACTTAGGGTGTCCATGTGTCCTCTTTTACAGAGGACAGTCCTCTATTTTGGAGAGCTGACAGAGGTCGGTCCTCTATTTGAAGAGGTGCACAGTCCAAGTCTTGCTTGAAATCAAAGAGCCTTAAGGAGGGAGAGCAGTTCAGGGCCTTGAAGTTTCCCATCCACAATTAGCACATGGGCAACAGACTGAGCAGGTGAACAGGTTACCCGGTCTTCCCAAATAGGTCTTCCCCACTATGGGGAGAAGTATTTATTCCAATTTAAATTATAATCATTATTTCTAAAATTGCGTCTACCCATATAAATTAGCATATGCAAATCTGTGCCCTCTTCTGCCCTCCTTTTTGATCTGCCTTTTTTGGTAAGGCATAAGCAGACCCCCCAGTCTCGCTGATGGAAACAGGTTTGTAGTTTGAATCTGGCCAGGAAAAAAAGGAGTGGAGCCTGAAGAATAAGTCTGGGTGAAGGGGAAAAAAACAGCCTTGGGGAGTTGCAAGTATTTGTTGTTTCTTTACATGGTTTGTTTATTGTTAAAACACCTACCACTCTTCAGCCCTTTGGATTCCAAGAGCTCTTCCTCTTGGCCAAATCCATCTCTCCTGGGGTCTCAATCTGTCCTTTTGGGGTTTCCAAGTTGCCCACGCCCCCTTTTTCCTGGCCACACCCACTTTCCCCTGATCACTGATCATTTGGTCGTTTCCCAGCTTTTGCCCTGGTTTTTCCCCATTCTAAAAGGTTGAAATGCCTCTCCTAAGGCTTAGTTACTACCAGTAAGAGCTTGAAGCTCAAATATGCTGGTATTTCTGACACAAAAGCCAGGAAACCACCAAATGATTGGTGGTCGGGGGAAAGTGGTTGGGATCAGGAGAAGGGAGCATGGCCATCTGGGGGATGCTCAGCAGGCCGGATTTGGCCCCCAGGCTTGATGTTCTTCACCCCTGCTTAAGGGCCATTGCCAGCCGCTTTAGCTCAGCCCACTTTTTAGAGAATCATGGACAGTCCAGCCATTTGTATGTAAACGCCTTTGTTATAGGCGTAGCTGTCATTTTGACCTGCACGGACAAACATTTTTAAATGGTTGCAGCTGAGTGATTCTGTTGAGTCATCCCAACCTCTGAATGTTCCAGATCAGCGTTTTCCAAAATGTCTTTGACAGCCTGTGTGTGACTGAACTGGTCTTTGGCGTGAATCACCAGCCCCTGACTTTTCACTAGGTTACTGGAGCATTCGCGCATAGTGCCAAAAATGCCTCTTTTTTCCTGTTTTGTATTTGGGGGAAATTGACTGGGTGCTTTTTGAACTAGTGAGTATAGCCAGTGAAGTATGTCATTAAGGAAGCACCCTGAATAGCTCCTTTACAGTTCTGACTAGTTCTGACTGAAACCCGGAGCGGATTCGCTGCCCCACCAACATCGGAGCCACCAGCCTCCACTGGTTGTAGCCCAACACATCTGGAGGTCACCAGTTTGCGGGGGGAGGATCTCCATGTTCCATCCTTTGGAGGGTAACAGGAGACTCTGCCCTTTGCATGCCAAAAGCCCCAGGTTCAGTCTCTGGCACCTCCAGTTAAAAACGGAGCCGGTGATGGGAAAGTGCTGCTGGGACTCATGATCACCAGTGGGCATGATGTGACTCCAACACATGGAGGGGCAGGTGACTGGTTGTGGGAGGCACCCTAGAAAGCCACTGCCCTGCTTGATGGACAGATAGTCTGAGCGGGTACAAGGCAGCCTTGCATGTTCCTGTGACAGCCTGTCTTCTCAAAGATACCTGAGCAGTAACTTCAGTTTTGTCATGAGCTTATTGTGCAAGAGGCTTTTCGCTCTTTCCAGCTCTGCCTCGTAAAATAATATTGGAGTATGTCTTTTCCCACTTAACCTTTGTTCAGTGTTTTATGGTCTTGGACTGTGACGGGGGCGTAATATCATACGGCGGAGGAATATCATAAGCTAGAATGTTGTACTGACATTTCAAGGAGATAGCAGCTGAAGCCGCTATTTAGGACTGGGATGCTGCTGTGCTAAGCATTTATTCGCATCCTCTTGTAAATCCTGATCAAAACTAGGGATGTACGAAACTCACCTTTGCTCTGTCGCTCCGCGCGGAATCCTCGACGGGGGGGGGGGAGGTGATCCGGTCCTCCCACCCAGAATCCTCAACGGCTGGCTCCGCTCCGCGGCCAGGCCGTGGAGCAGCCGGCCAGGGCCATCTGCACCTGGATTTCCGGCTGTGGACGGCCTGGTGCAGACACAAATCGTGGCCACCGTAGCTGCCGCCATTTGCATCCAGCTAGACAGCCGTGATAGGCTACGTAAGAATTTACGTAGCCTATGTCCAAAAAAACCCCCACTCAGCGTATGCAAATGGTGGCAGCTACGGCGGCCGCCATTTGCATTCCCTATTTTTTGCCGACTTACCTTACGTAAATATTTACGTGAGATAAAACGGTGGGGAAAAAAGGGGAATGCAAATAGCATACTTCAGCAACTGGCATACATAGTCATACAGCAACTGGCATACATACTTTGTCCTATACTGGAGGTAGCATATAACCATCAGTACTAATATCCATTGATAGCCATATCCTCCATGAATTTGTCTAATCTCCTTTTAAAGCCATCCAAATTGGTGGCCATTGCTACATGGTGTGGTAGCAAATTCCATAGTTTTACTATGTGCTATGTGGAGAAGTCCTTCCTTTTATCTGTCCTGAATCTCCCACCAATCAGCTTCATGGGATGAGCCCATTGGGTTCTAGTATTATGAGAGAAGGAGAAAAATGTCTCCCTATCCACATTCTCCACACCATGACATGACATGACGACTCTCCCCTCCCCTTCCCAACCTGCGAAAAATCCCATGCCAGTGTCTAAAGGGGATTTTTTGCAGCACAACTATATTTAACCTTGTGCTCAGAAACTAAGCTGGTAAAAAACAGAGGAGAGTCAATCAGTCACAAGCCCTCATCAGTCTTGTGATAGGCATCCCCTCCAGGGTCCCAGCTGAAGGCCATCCTTGCATCCCATGCGTCTTGCAACTTCAGCAACCAGTGCCCAGAGGGGCACTTTCACTTTCTTTTTTTAATCTAAGGCATCAGAACCTTCTCAAGAGCTGGCTTAAAAATCTCATTAAAGCCTTGGCTGATCGCCTCCATCCCACCGGGGTTAAATGCTCTGTCCTGGGCAAACGCTTCTGCTTTTTCTGCAGCCACCTCCATTTCTTAGGGCCACCACTGGGATTGCATCATGCAGTTTTTGGCTGTATTGCTGTAACAGCAGCTAGTGATGTATTCCTCCAAAAATGAGCAAATGAGCAAAACACTCATTTGCCCAACACTGACAGTACAAGCAGTAAATCTTCAACCCTCCCAGGTTCCATTTCAGGCAGGGATGTTGGAGAAATCCACAACAAAACCAAATGAGTTCAGATTTTTATGAATCCAGCCCACAAATTCTGAAACGAACCGGCTTTTCCCCTGTCAGGTGGATTCCGCAGACTTGTGGACCGTTTTTTTCCTAACCTTTGGGGATTTTGCCATAGAAAAATATGCAAAAAAATTTAAAAATGGCCAGAAATGCACATTTCCCCCATAGGCTGAAGCATGAAAATGTGCATTTGGGGGGGATTTGTTCATTTTGTGGGAATGTGGGAATTTGTGCACATGCAGATGTGCACACATTTGCACAACTGCAAATTTGTGCAAATTTGGAAACTTTAAAAAATCAAATTCCATTGATAGGAGGACAACGGAACAAAAGGCACCTAACAATCCACGAAACACAGATGGAATGTATTTCACAGAATCCATGCATCTCCAATTACAGGGATGGAGAACTGGTGACCTGTGAGTAGGGATGGACGGATTCCCCACCGTCCGTTCCCCATGGGGGGGGAGGTGATCTGTTCCTCCCCCCCGAATCCTTTGGAACAGCCCCGCTCCACAAGGATTCCGGGGGGGGAGCCCGGCTTGGGGGCTGCTTACCTTGCTGCCTGCTGGCCAGAGCCATTTACCTCCTCCCTGCCGATCGCCATTTCTTTAAAAAAACAACAACACACAATCAGCAGGATGTGCCCATAGACTTATATGCAAATAGAGCCATGAACCTTGCATATAAGTCTATGTGTCCATAGACACATAGAACGCAAGATTCATGGCTCTATTTGTGTATAACTCTATGGGCACATCTTTTCTTTTTTTTTAAGAAATGGCCATCGGCAGGCTGGAGGCGAACGGCTCTGGCCGGCAAGAAGCAGCCAAGTGCCGTTCCGCCTCCAATCCTCCTGGAGCAGAGGTAAGTGGTGCCGATCCGCCACGGATTCCTGAGGCTGGCTTCCAAAGAATCCAGCCTCATTTGAATCCGCAGCAGATTTCTCCAACATCCCTACCTGTGAGCCAGAAGCAAATTGGAAGGCAATTTTATCTGTCCCCTAAGAACCCGACTAAATTTTAATTACATGGGGGAAAATGCTTTGAGAGAGAGAGAGAGAGAGACTCCACACACTTTCATGCTGGGGTTCCCAACCTCTCTTGGCACCCATCACGCTCCCTACTTCTCCTGATTTTTATTTTATTTCTTACTATTTGTTTTAAATTAAAAACATGTTTTAAACTGGCCTGCTGCCAAGCAAAGTGGTGCCCTCCGGCACCATCTTTATTTGGGTTCACATGAGCGGTGTTGCATTTTGGAGCCCAGACCTCACCTCTGCCTTGTTTGTTTGTTTGTTTGTTTACAACATTTGTATACCGCTCCATATCTAAGGCAGATTCCAGAACAGTGAACATAAGAGGTAAAATAGTAAAAAGATTAAAACAACATTATTAAAATAATTCTTTTTAAAAACAGAATGCCAACAAAAACTGTGGCTGGTCAGTTAAGGTAGGCTTCCTGGAATAGGGCTGTTTTCAGGAGTTGCCAAAAGCAACACAGTTTTGGCACCTGCCTGACCTCTAGGGGCAGGGTGTTTCAAAGAAAGGGGGCCACCACACTGAAGGCTCTTCTCCAGGTGGACTCCAATGGGGCCATAGGTCCATGTGGAACCACCAGGTAACTAGGTTCTTGGGCAATTTGCTTTTCTTTTAGTCTCACCAGTTTGTCTTCTGGGAAAAGTGTTTTGAAAACAGCCATGCCCACCATGGCAGCCATTATATGAAGGGGAACCCTCCTCCCATAGCAGCGATATTGTGAGTGCACCCATGACACTTTCAAAATCCCAAATGTGACCACTGACCCAAAAATGTAACATTTCTCTTTGGCTTTCATCCTTAATATCTGTTACATTAATATCCTGCCTCTCTTCTTCAGTGGTGTACATGGGGTTCCCAGGAAGCTTCTGATCCAAGTTAGGGCTGAGCAGAACAGAATGTTTGGTAATCAGCCAGGATTCTGACATCTGGATGGTTCTGACCTGTTTAATTCCAGCTGGACATCCAGATTTTGGAACGTAGGAGAATTCTGTGCATGGGCCTTCTCATTCAAAGCAGAAATATATATCCACCCATATATAGTTTTCTTTTCAGTGTTATTACAAGGCAGCATCAGGTTGGAGGGAGCCTTCTGAGCCATCTAGTCCCACCCTCTGCTCAATGTAGGAAATCTAGCGCTAGACCATCCCCAAGAGATGACTGCCCCACCTCCGCTTGACTTCCAGCAAGGGTAGCTGATTCTCTTGTCAAACTGCACTTACTTGCAAGATGTTTCTCCCAACATTCAACTGAAATCTACCTTAGTGAAGTCCTTTCAGTCTGGGGAGATCATTAGATCAGAGGGGCAGGAGGACTAGAACCGGGACTGCCTGCTGCTGTGTGACCACCTTTCAGGAGTTGTGCTAGCAAGGCCCCCAGTCCACTTCTAATAAAGGCAAGGGTGGACAGGTGTCCTACTTTACAGAGGACAGTCCTTTATAAAGGGCTGTGAGAGGACAGTTCTCTATTTGAAGAGCCGTGAGAGGACAGATGTCTATTCGAAGAGCTGCGAGAGGACAGTCCTTTATTTGAAGGGCTGTCCAGTCCAAAGCCTGTTTAAAGATGTAGTACCATATAAAGAGAGGGAGTGCAAGAGACTTGAAAATGCCCATCACCACTTGGCAGCACCTGGGCCGCAGAATGAGCAGGCAGCCACTCACCTCACCTGGTCCCAGTCTTCTCCACTATGGTCAGATATATTGCATTTCTGTTTAAATTATAGTAATATTTTCTGAATTTGCATCTATACATATGTATGAGCATATGCAAATGTTAGACAACTCTTTTGTCCTCTTTTTTGTATGGATTGTGTGAAATCCGTTCCATCTGTATTTCACAGATTGTGAGGCGCCTTTCATTCTGTCGTCCGCCCATCCACAGAATCGGGGGGGGGGGTGTTTGAATTTGCACCCAATGCACCTTTGCACAAAGGTGCATTTGTGCAATTTCACATGTGCAAAAATGTGCAAATTCCTGAGATGCTCATTTTCACACTTTAACCTATGAGGCACATTTTTGGCTAGGGGCTTTTTATTTTGTGTATTTCTCTACAATGAAATTTGCGCAAAATTCAGGAAAGCTAGAAAATCAGTCTGGAGTCCACCTGATCGGTCCGCTATGGAATCCACAGGTTAGATTCATGAAAATCCAAACTCATTTAGTTCCATTGCAGATTTCTCCAACATCCCTGACCACTTTGGCATCACCTGAACAAGTATCCTCTCTGGTGATAGACCTTGAATGTGTTTTAGTGAATCCTATCAAACAAATGGAGCGTCTCTGCCACCGGTGACGCACAGCTAAAGAGGACAGGACCGTACATGCAGTTCCCTGCCGGTCCCTTCTGTGCAGAGACGAGACACCTTATTCTTTCTAAATGTGGCACCATCCACCAGAGCGGGCTGGTGTCAAGCCGGCAGTGCTGAGAAAAGTAGTATTCTTCTGCCGAAACTGTAATCACGCTAGAGATGGCTGTTTGAAAAAATGGTGAAAATTAGCTCTGCTGCCCAGGCAGAGAGTACGTAACCTGACAGATCTCAGCCTGTGCAGTGTGGAAGCGGCTGCCTGGATGCACAGGTGCCGGGCCCTGGATTGGACTTCTTGTCAGCATCTTGCAAGCACCAGGGCGGCCCCTGCTGGAAAAGGACGGCTATTTGTTGCTGCCATTACAAGTCACTCCACACTTCCAGCGGCCTTCCGCAACCTGGCACCCTTCAGATGTGTTGGACTACAACTTCCATAATCCCCTGGGCAGCTGCTGGCTGGGGGATTGTGGGAGTTGTAGTCCCACACATCTGGAGGGCACCAGGTTGAAGAAAACTGATTTATATGGTAGCATTAACTCTCAGATTACATAACTTGCACCAATGGTCCATATCTAGTCCATGTTGTCGACTGTAACTGAGGGAGATGAGAGGGGGAAGCAAATCTATTCCACCAACTCTGCTGAAGACCACTTCCATGAAGGCTTCTCCTCCCTCAACCATCACCACCAGCAGCCATTCCAGCAGGCTGTACTGAGTAAGAAGAGGATAGAAAGCAGGGCCATTCCACCAGCCCTGCTAAAAGACTTCGTTTTTTTCCCTCTTCCCTCCTCATCCTTTTTACCTTGTGTGCCACGTCTTTTTAGATTGCAAGCCTGCGGGCAGCAACTGCCTTATTTTACCGACAGGAGCACTTTTGGCTGAGGAGCAGGATAAAAACTCATCCTAAAACTTTAAATAAATAAATAAGTGAGAGCATCTCACCTGCCAGTGAAAGTCTTGAACTGAAGATATCAGAATCCAAACCTGGGACTTCATTCAGACTGTTTGGAAGGGCAAGAGCCATCCCCACAGCTGTGCCCCATTCCTTCTCGCCCGCATTGGTTCCCCCAGTAGTGATTCAGAAATCAAGAAGGATAGGAGGAATCAATACCTACCCAGGCATGGCCCAGAGCTTATGGTGATCTCCCTCCCTCCCTCTCTCTCTCTCTCATTTTATTTCATAGCCTCACAAATCCCCTATCCCTCAGTGGAGGGTGGTGGCTCCGATGTCAGTGGGGCGGTGAATCTGCTCTTGGGCTCAGTCAGAACCAGTCAGTACTCTAAAAGAGCTACCAGCCTCCACTGCTACCCCTCAAAGGTCCTTTGGGCAGGAGTAATGCTTGGGATGGACCCTTGGTGGAGGAAGAGGAAGTCTAAATCAATCCGCATTTTGTATGATGACAAGTCGGTGCAAGCAGGGGGAAGTGGTCTGTGCCTTTAGGAACAACAAAACATTAGAGAGGATTGGGGTTGCACAAGCTGAATTCCTGCTTGAAGTCACCAATTCAAGACCCTGGAAAGCGAGAAGGATCTTGGAATTGTTGTTGATCACAAGCTGAATATGAGCCAACAATGTGATGTGGCTGCAAAAAAGGCAAATGCTCTTTTGGGCTGCATTAATAGAAGCATAGCTTCCAAATCCCGGGAAGTACTAGTTCCCCTCTACTCAGCACTGGTTAGGCCTCATCTGGAGTACTGTGTCCAGTTCTGGGCACCACACTTTAAGAAGGATGCAGACAAATTGGAGAGGGTTCAGAGGAGGGCAACAAAGATGATCAGGGGACTGGAAACAAAGCCCTATGAAGAAGGACTGAAAGAACTGGACATGTTTAGCCATGAGAAGAGAAGACTGAGGGGAGATAGGATAGCGCTCTTCAAGGACTTGAAAGGTTGTCCCAGAGAGGAAGGCCAGGATCACTTCTCGATCATCCCAGAATGCAGGACACAGAATAATGGGCTCAAGTTACAGGAAGCCAGATTCCGGCTGCACATCAGGAAAAACTTCCCGACTGTCAGAGCAATACGACAATGGAACCGATTACCTAGGGAGGTGGTGGGCTCTCCCACACTGGAGGCGTTCAAGACAAGGCTGGACAGCCATCTGTCAGGGATGCTCTGACTTGGATTCCTGCATTGAGCAGGGGGTTGGACCCAATGGTCTTGTAGGCCCCTCCCAACCCTACTATTCTATGATTCTATGACCCCACCACCTGATTAGCCCGTGTGGGGCAGGGAACATATCTGGCTGGTAATAGGGCACCAGCAATGCTTTGCAGGGCCTCTCCCTTTTCCTAGATAGCGGAAGTCACGGGTTCTTCTGTGTATCCAATTAGAATCATGTAATTTTGAAATGGAAAGGGGGGCTGTGGCTCAGTGGTAGAGCACCCGCTGTGCAAGCAGAAGGTCCCAAGTTTGATCCCCGGCATCTCCAGGTAGGGCTAGGAAAGAATACTACCTGAAACCCTGGAGAGCCTCTGCGGCCAGTCAGTGTAGGCAATTTGCTGCTGAAATTTGATGGCACGGGGACACCAAAGGATCCAACATTTTATTGTAAAACAAGGTGTGTAGGGAGCATGTAACTTGTTTTAAAGCAAAATTGCCCTCCCGGAAGGCACCTTGTTCTACAGCAAAATCACTGGTGTGGGGTTTTTTGCTGCCATTGTAGTAGCAGCAGTGGATGGGGTGACGCAGAAAAGGCCAGGAGGGCTCGCGGGCCTGGTGTTGCCCACCTCTGGTCCACAGCACTGTGCTGATCATAACTCTTTCCTTGGATTCTTCCATTTCTGGCTGCAGGTGCAGGTAGGTTATACACTAGAGGCTGGAGGTCTCTGTATCCATTCTGTGTTTCAGTGAGAACCAGCCAGAACTCTAAAGGAGCTATCCAAGGGGCTGAACTCTAGCCACAAAATAGTGTCAGCACCCTGGATAGCTTCTTTAGAGTTCTGGTTGGTTCTGACTGAAACCCAGAATGGATTCATAGCCCCACCAAAATCAGAGCCACCAGCCTCCACTGATTCTTATTTGTTGTTGTTGTTCAGTCGTTCAGTCGTGTCCGACTCTTCATGAACCCGTGGACCATAGCACGCCAGGCCTTCCTGTCCTGCGCTCTCTCCTGGAGTGTGCTCAAGTCCATATTCATTGCATCGGTGATGATATCAAGCCATCTCATCCTCTGCCGTCCCCTTCTCCTTTTGCCTTCAATCTTTTCCAGCATCAGGGTCTTTTCCAGTGACTTTTCTCTTCTCATTAGGTGGCCAAAATATTTGAGCTTCAGCTTCAGTATCTGTCCTTCCAATGAGCAGTCAGGGTTGATTTCCTTTAGGATGGACTGATTGGACCTCCTTGCAGTCCAGGGGACTCGTAAGAGTCTTCTCCAGCACCACAGTTCAAAAGCATCGATTCTTCGGCGCTCAGCCTTCCTTATAGTCCAGCTCTCACAGCCATGTGTTGCTACTGGGAAAACCATAGCTTTGATTAGATGGACCTTTGTCGGCAAGGTGATGTCTCTTAAAGATTACCTTGATGCACCTGATGGATTCTACCCATATTTTTGTCTGTAAAGTTAAGGAGGGGATTTAAATGTACTACCCTCTGTTAATAACTACAAAATTCGATGTATTTTTTGTTTGTTTGTCTTTGTATGTGAAAAATTAAGAACATTTATTCTTTTAAAACCCCTTCATGGATCACTGCCTTGTTGTGGCGAAGGGGCTTGCGTAACTCAGTGAAGCCATAAGCTATGCCGTGCAGGGCCACCCAAGACAGACAGGTCATGGCAGAGAGTTCTGACAAAATGTGGTCCACTGAAGAAGGAAATGGCAACCCACTCCAGTATTCTTGCCAAGAAAACCCCATGAAACATATCACAAGGCTAAAAGATATGACTCCGGAAGATGAGCCCCTCCGGTCAGAAGGTGTCCAATATACTACTGGGGAAGAGCAGAGGGAATTTCCAAGTAGCGCCAGAAAGAGTGAAGCGGCTGGGCCAAAGCCGAAATGATACTCGGCTGTGGATGTGTTTGGTGGTGAAAAGAAAATCCGATGCTGTAAAGAACAATATTGTTTAGGAACCTGGAATGTAAGATCAATGAATCAACGTAAGCTGGAGGTGGTCAAACATGAGATGGCAAGATTGAACATTGACATCTTGGGAATCAGCAAACTAAAATGGACAAGCATGGGCGAATTTAATTCAGGTGAACATTATATCTACTACTGTGGGCAAGAATCCCTTAGAAGAAATGGAGTAGCACTCATAGACAACAAAAGGGTGGGAAAAGCAGTACTGGGGTACAATCTCAAAAATGATAGAATGATCTCAGTACGAATCCAAGGCAAACCATTCAACATCACAGTAATTCAAGTCTATGCCCCAACCACTGAGGCCAAAGAACCTGAGGTTGATCAGTTCTATGAAGACCTACAACACCTTCTAGAACTAACACCAAAAAAAGATGTCCTCTTCATCATAGGGGATTGGAATGCTAAAGTAGGAAGTCAAGAAATCACAGGATAACAGGCAAGCATGGCCTTGGTGTACAAAATGAAGCAGGACAAAGGCTAATAGAGTTTTGCCAAGAGAACACGCTGATCATAGCAAACACTCTTTTCCAATAGCACAGGAGGCGACTCTACACATGGACATCACCAGATGGTCAATATCGAAATCAGATTGATTCTGTCATTTGCAGCCAAAGATGGAGAAGCTCTATACAGTCAGTAAAAAAAAGACCTGGAGCTGACTGTGGCTCAGATCATGAGCTTCTTATTGCAAAATTTCGGCTTAAATTGAAGAACATAGGGAAAACTACTAACTAAACCATTCAGGTATGACCTAAATCATATCCCTTATGAATATACAGTGGAGGTGAGGAATAGATTTAAGGGATTAGACCTGATAGACAGAGTGCCTGAGGAACTATGGACGGAGGTCCGTAACATTGTTCAGGAGGCAGCAACTAAATTCATCCCAAAGAAAATAGAATTCAAGAAAGCCAAGTGGCTGTCTGATGAGGCTTTACAAGTAGCTGAGGAAAGAAGGGAAGTGAAAAGCAAGGGAGAAAGGGGAAGATAAACCCAACTGAATGCAGAGTTCCAGAGAATAGCAAGGAGAGACAAGAAAGCCTTCTTAAATGAACAATGCAAAGAAATCAAAGAAAACAATAGAATGGGAAAGACTAGAGATCTCTTCAAGAAAATCGGAGATATCAAGGGAACGTTTTGTGCAAAGACGGACATGATAAAGGACAAAGAAGGCAGGGACCTAACAGAAGCAGATGAGATTAAGAAGAGGTGGAAAGAATACACAGAAGAGCTATACAGGAAAGATCTGAATGTCCCTGATAGCCATGATCACTGAACTTGGGTTTCAAAGAGGCAGAGGAACTAGAGATCAAATCGCCAACATTCGCTGGATCATGGTGAAAGCAAGAGAATTCCAGAAAAACGTCTATTTCTGTTTCATTGACTAGGCTAAAGCCTTTGATGGTTTGCATCACAACAAACTGTGGCAAATTCTGAAAGAGATGGGAGTACCAGACCACCTTACCTGTCTCCTGAGAAACCTGTACGAGGGTCAAGAAGCAACAGTAAGAACCAGAGATGGAACAACCGATTGGTTCAAAATTGGGAAAGGAGTACGACAAGGCTGCATATTGTCGCCCTTCTTATTTAATTTATATGCAGAGTACATCATGAGAAACGCCGGGTTGGATGAATCACAGGTCGGAAGTAAGATTGCCGGGAGAATTATCAACAACCTCAGATACGCAGACGATACCACCCTACTGGCAGAAAACGAAGAGGATCTAAAGAGCCTCTTGTTGAGGGTGAAAGTGGAGAGTGCAAAAGCTGGTTTGAAACTCAACATTAAAAAAAAAACTAAGATCATGGCATCTGGCCCCATCACTTCCTGGCATATAGAAGGGGAAGAAATGGAAGCAGTGACAGATTTTATTTTCTTGGAAAAGACCCTGATGCTGGAAAAGATTGAAGGCAAAAGGAGAAGGGGACGGTAGAGGATGAGATGGCTAGATAGCATCACCGATGCAATGAATATGGACTTGAGCACACTGCGGGAGAGAGCACAGGGCAGGAAGGCCTGGCATGCTATGGTCCGTGGGGTCACGAAGAGTCGGACACGACTGAACAACTGAACAGCAATTCTTTTAAAAAGACTTCATTATATAGTGTTAGGGAAGCTACATTTGTCTGCTTCAACCACCATCCCCTCAAATCTGCAATATTGGGATAATAAATAATGGTCTACCTTGCAGGGGTGTACGGGAAGCACTCTAAAGCCTTATGTGAACACAGGGTATTATTAAAAACTCATTGCATGTAGGGATGCTCAGGGATTTTATTTGGTCTGTATTTTTAAGAGATCTGAAATTAATTCACCCTTCCTGGACTAATACGTGGTTTCAGATGCAACTGCTGTTTGGTTTTCGCACTTCTCTGAATTTTGTGATACAATTCTCAGCTCAAAAAACATAACATGCATGTAAAAATGTGGATTTGGGGCTAAACTGTGTAGAAAAATGCACAGGGAAGGCTAAAATGTATACAAACATGTATATTTTGTGAAAAAAATGTTAGAAATAATGAAAATTTTCATGCATTAAAAAAAATTGCAAATTGATGCAAGAATGGGACAGAACCGAAATATGAGTGAACACCCGTAAAACTGACATGAACCAGTAACAGACTGATTCGTCCCTCCCTAATGACATGTAAATCAGCTTTTCAGTGCTCCATTTTGTCTGTTCTTTCTCCACAAACTGGTTACAAAGGTGTAACAACAGCCCTGGATCTAGACGTAGAAGTTTAAAACAACATGGCACACAGCGAAAAAGTAATCGGGAGGGAGGAGGAAAAAAGCAAGCTCAGACACCAATTCTTGAAGTTGCAGTATGTAACATGACCAGCTGAGATGAAAACAATTCAAGTTGCCTGGTGGGACAGCGGCCTGCTTGGCGACAGCTGGAGGGAACCAGAGGCAGCTGGTCTCTCAGAAGAGGCCATGGAATAGCTCTGCTTCTTCTCTCTTTTCTGAAAGCCAAGTGTGGGTTGGGGGGGGGGGCATCTCTGCAGCCCAGGGTTCCTTGGTTACCTTTCCCTTTGGGGCTTATCAAAGAAGACAGACCTGCATTTGCTAGTAGAAATATGGAGAAATATGAATCTCCCCCACCCCCCTGGTGGCCTTGTTCCAAATGGCGCCTTCCAAAACCGAACATCCTTTTAATGAAAAATATTGGCAGCGACAGGCTTCACTTCCTCCTAGAGCCAACGCTATGAAAACAATGGCCCGGCAACAAAACGAATGGAAGTTACCCTCCTGATAACGGATAAACAAATCCCTATGATTCACTTTCCCTGCCAAGGTTCATTTTAATAATGTTGACACTTTCTCTTTCTTTCTCTTTCTCCCTCTCTCGTTCTCCTTCCTTACTGCAAATATTAAGAAAAGGCTTTGTCTAGTCCTGACTGTCTTCGCAAATGAAATCAGTGAGAGTAACAGAGTCTCCTGCAGTCCTTCTGGCTCGCTCCCAATGCAGATTTGACCATTTGAAATGGGCCTTCCCGGGGGGCCGGGAGTTCTCGAAACAAGAGGGGGAAAAGAAGAAATAGCTCTGTGAGCTACCCTTTCCATGGCAGCCATTTTCTTCTCTGGCAGGCCAGCTAATGAGCAAGCCTTCATTTCCTCCAACACCATTTCCTAATTTGTCCCTGGGGTGCCAGCAGCAGATGGCTTGAGTGGCAGAAATTCCAGCGTGTTACTGCCGGGCCGGAAGGGCTGGATCTCAGGGGCACTGAAAACAACAAGCCCTCTCTGGGCTAGTGAGCATCTTGCAAGGAAAAACATGCCCACGATCATTTCTATATCAGAGGGAGCAGAATCTTTTCAGGGCCAAATTCCATTTCGTAGAAACTCTTGGGGCCCACATTTGTGGTGGGCAGAGCCAAAGGGCAGGGTCAAAAATGCCAGCATATTTTAGCTCAACGCTCTAATTGGAAGTAACCAAGCCTTCGGAGAGGCATTTCAATCTTTTAGAATGGGGGGAAAAACAGCACAACAGCTGGAAAACCACCGAACGATCAGTGGTTGGAGGAAAGGGGGGGGCCAAAGGAAGGGTGTGGCCTTCTGAAGATGCCAGAGGGCTAGATCGGGACCACAGAAGGCCAGATTTAGCCCCCAGTCTGAGGTTCTGCAGCTTTGCTAAATGTAATAATAAAAGGAGATGTGTGTCTATCTGTCATCACCTCATGCCAAGACTATGAAACCCAGACACCTTAAACTTGGCATGCATACTGAGGGGACCCTAGGGGTGTGCACCTCAAGGTTATTTGGCTTCTTTAAATGCATTAATTAATGTTAATTAATTGTAAAGTGTCTGTGTATTTGAAGCCTGCAGTCCTGTCCTAACCAGGACATAGATTTGCAATCGAGAAGAGTTTGACACTTGAGGGGGGTCGTCTAAGGGACAGAATTATATGGCAGCCTCCTTCAGGGGAATGGAGTGGACAGACCCCCCCCCTTGGGGTGCGCCATGGCAGGAGCTGTGCCCAGGGGTGCCAGCAGACATGGCTTCACTCAGACAGGGCGGGCACCCTTTGTCCACCTCTGACAGCTGCATAACTTTGCTTGAAGGCTTTGCTGCATCACACCAAGGACTATTCCAACCTATGTGAAGCCAGGTCCACTCACTAGTAATTAATTGATAATTAGATATAGATATAGATATTCTCATTTCATTTATTACATTTATATCCCGCCCAATAGCCAAAGCTTTCTGGGCAGTTTACAGAGATTAAAAACCTTAAAAATACAATATTTATTACATTTATATCCCACCTTTTGCCACTGTGGAACTCAAGATAGCTACATGTGGTTCCCAGGTGGTCTCCCCCCCAAGCACTGACCAGACCCAGGCCTCCTTAGTTTCAGCAAGGTGGCTGCCTCCTGTGCATTCAGACTATGCCCTGGAACAATATTGTACAAAATATAAAAATCATTTACATACAAACATAAGCAGACAAAACACATACTCCAAGCTACTAAGAACAAATTGATGTACTTCTGAAGGGAAAGAATGGAATTAATGGGGGGGGGGGGATGAATTTTTATTTTTCCACTTTTACATAATCACCACTTCTCCAATCTCTTCATTTTGTATATACATTATATATTTTATATAAATGTTATATAAATTATAAGCACTGTATATGCTACTTCTCCACCCCTATTTATACTGTCACTCAGTGGGCTTGGCATTAATGTTCAAGTTTTTACCTGAAATGTAGGTTCTGCAGGGCCAGGCCGGGACTTCTCATCTTGCTCAGTAAGCCAGAGAGTAGGACCGCAGGTCATTGTGACACTCCAGTTTCTCTTGCCTGCATGGAGGAGAGGGCCTATCCAGACCTTTTCGCGGCAGTGAGTCTGCAATATGTAAGACCCAGCACCAGACCCTGGCTTTGCCTTCAGCAGGATTACAGTGTCAATCTTTCTTGGCTCCTGTGCTCTAGAGTCACTAGATGTCTTTCTCAGGAAGGGGGCCAGGGGAGAGGTGGGCGGCCACCCAAAGTCTTTTTCTGTGACATCAAAACGGCCACTAGAGAAGCACTGTCATGGCCTGCGTGCTGGGACAGTAGTGAGGAGCCATATAGTTGAGACCTGGCAATAAGCGGCAAGACATTTTGTGGAACAAGCGGCGGAACTTGGAGTCACAAGTGGCCACCCTAGGCCTGCCTGGGGTCCCAATCCAGCCCTCTAACTTCCCCAGTTGGCCACACCCACTTCCCCCGGACCCACTCACTTCCCCCAGACCACCCATCGTTTTGGTTTCCGGCTTTTGTGCATTTTTCACCGTTCTGAAAGGCTGAAATGCATCTCCTCAGGCTCAGTGACTGGCAAAGAGAGCTTTGAGTTAAAATATATTGGTCATTTTGCCCCACCACCACCACCACCACCACTGGAACACGGCCCCTGAGAGCTTCTCTTAAATTGCATTTGGCCCCCAGGCTGAAAGGGGTTGGAAACCCCTGAGGTTGACAGTGATGGAAAAGTCCTGCTGCGAGGCCCAGCAGAGCTGTGCTAGTCAGAATCAGCTCGGAAATCAGCTCAGAACACTCTGAGGTGATTTCAGGCAGCTGCCAATCTTCCTAGACCCTGAGTCACTAGATGGGCATTTCTGCAGCTCTCAGCCACCTGTGTCCCAGGTTGCTGGTGATCATGTCCCAGAGAGGCAGGGGCTGACTCTGAGGGATGGGGGGGGTGGCATCAGTGACTCCTCTGTAGAACTGGGACATGGCCATCGTGGTCAAGACCTTCCAACTGGAGCCATGAGTTGCTCTTGGCAGACGACATCTCCACTGCCCACTATGAGCTGGAAAGAAGGTGGTTCCCATCATCCTGCGAGGTGGGCAATTCATAAATTGTCAAATACGTGCTCGCATTCATCTCGTTCCCAATTCCCAGTCTGATTTGCACAAATGTCCTCTGTAGACTGAATCAGCCCCACTTTAACCTGTGGAGGAAAGCGGTACAAGTTTTGGGAAACTGGTGCAAACCTCCCGTTTGATCGCTACTCGATTTGCACAAGTTTCCCATCCGTGCAGACAGAGCAGTAATCACAAATGCAAACCGGAATCAGGGACGAGGTGAGCAGCAAGATGATGTTTGGAGAATCCTCGCGATCTCGAACCGGGCTCATTTGCCCATCCCATGCTGGCAGTTTTTAGTAGAGCTGTGCGCAGATGGCCTCCCAAAATTCTCCACCTTATTTATGTGCAGAGAAATTTGGGAGACAATTTCACCGAATTTTTCCAGGAGGAGGAGAAATTCACAACAGTTTCTCTCAGGGCTCTGCATTGGCAGGGGTTGTAGCACAGCTTCTTTCTTTTTTAGTAAGGGGTTTGCGGCTTTTCGTGCTACAACAGCATCAACGGTCCTGGCAGGCTGGCCCCCATTTTGCATCCACCACAATGCAGATGTGTGGGGGGGCAGTGTTGTGTCCAGCTCCAGGGATGATGTGGAGTGAGTGCTTTGCCAAAATCTGTCCTCCAATTTCCTGAAAGTTTCCTTCCCCTATAAAAGGGGCTTCCGTTGTTCTGCTTCATTCTCAGGATAGTCTATAATTTATGCTGAATTTCCTTTGCTGGTGTTTTTGAGCATACCTAATCACAGCCAGCCTCCCAGGCTGCCTGCACTTCCTGATCTGAAAAAGCCCTATGGGAGGAATTACCTCATGGTGCCTTAAAATGGGCTTTAGTTGAAGCGTAGGAAGCTGAGGAGGCTACAGGCAGCCAGAGAGATGATTGTACAATGAAAGACAGGACAGTTGTGCTCCCTCCTTGGCCACCTCCTAAGTAAGGCAAGCCCAAAAAACCCAAACTCAACCCCTGAGAATTTCTCCAAAATTTCTGCAGTATTGAATTTTTTGTAAGGTATTTCTCTTCTATCAAATTGAATGAGAATGGTCAAAAAAATGTGGGAGAAATTTTCGGCACAATGCTAGTTTTTAGCCGTCTCAGGGGCAGCCCTGTCTCTCTAGTGCAGGGGGACCGAACTTCTTTCAGTCCAAGGGCCAAATTCCATTTTGGAGAAGCTCTCAGGGGCCACGTTCCAGTGGTGGGCAGGGCCAAAGACAGAGGGGTGGGGCAAAAGGCAAAGTAGGTGGGGCCAACATACGTTAGCTTACTGCCGGAAACTCAGCTTTAGGAGAGGCAGAAGGGGGGGGGGATTGCACAAAAGCCAGAAAACCACCAAATAATTGGTGGTTGGGGGAAAGGGAGTGGGGCCAGGAGAAGGGGGTGTCCTTCTGGGGACCCCCCCAAGGGGGCCAAATTTGGCCCCCATTCCTGATATTTTGCACCCCTGTCCTGGTGGCTGATGCCTCTTCAGCTTTCCTTGCAGGAGCTCAAGCAACGCAATAGGGTCCCATTAGGAAAGGGAACTCACTGCAAGTTCATTTCCAAATGAAATACTGCAATACAAATACTCACTCAGAATTCACTGCAAGTTCATTTCCAAATGAAATACTGCAGTACAAATCTAATCATTTCTCCAGCTCATCAAAATGTGGGTGCTCTATAGATTTATATATAATTGATTTATGAAACTTGTCCTTTTGTTCTCAAACTTTTTTCTAATTGTTCCTACCATTGAACTTCCTCTCATGTTGCATTTCAATAAGCTTCCCACTGTAGTGATTATGACCCCAAGATGTCTTTCTTGAAGAGTTTTAGCCAATTTAGCTCCCATGTGATAAATGATACAGATATAGATGATACAGGTATAGATATAGGTACAGATTGTTCCAGCGTGCATCACTTTGCACTTACTTGCATTCAATCTCCTCTGCTATGTTGGTCCCCATTCACCCAGTCTGAAGACATCCTTCGGGAGCTGTTTATTTCTTTATTCTATTTATGCTCCACATTTCAGCCAAGATGGACTCCCAAAGTGGCTTACAACCATTTAATTTGGGGTAGGCAATGTGCAGCCTTCAGCCTATTTTCCTCAGCTGTGATCCATTAGCTCAGGAGTATAGAACCTCAGGTCTGTGATCATAATATGTCACTTGGGGGTTCCCTGATGGCCACGCCTCTCCTCTGGGTGCTACCCAGTTCCCTGCCCACTGGTTATTGGGTGGTTTCCCAGTTTTTGTGCAGATTTTTCCTCCATCCTAAAAGGTCTAGTAGAAATGATGATGATAATTTATTACATTACCACCCCATAACTGAAGGTCTCTGGGCAGTTCACAGAAGTTAAAACATTAAATACAATATAAAAAGTTTAAAAGCCATTTACATAAATGCACACAGACAATATACACAAATAATGTATAACTAAAAACAACTTTGAACTGTCAGTCATGAATAAAGACACATCCAGGACCAATTAAAACTCATCATGTGCTGCCAAATGCCTGGGAAAAGAGATAGGTCTTAACCTGGCGCCGAAAAGACAATAATGTTGGTGCCAGGCGGGCCTCATTGGGGAGCTTGTTCCACAGATGGGGGGCCACAACTGAGAAGGCCCTCTCCCTTGTTGCTGTCTTCCAAGCTTCTCTTGGAGGAGGCACTCAGAGGAAGACCATAGATGCTGAACGTACCATACGGGTAGGTTCATTTTTCCTAAGGCATAGCCACTGGCAGTGAGAGTTTTAGGCTCAAATATGCTGGTATTTTGGGTAATTTTTGCCCCATCCATTCTGCCTTTGGCCCCATACACCCTCCTAAAAGGTTTCTCCAAAATGGAATTCAGCCCTCAGGATGAAGGAGGTTCAGCAGCCTTGCTGTAGCTGTTAGGGCCTGGCAGGGCACTCTTTTAGGGAGCATTCCTATAGGGAGAGTCAACAGCTGCTTTAATTTTTGGGCTGCATTAACAGAAGCATAACTCCCAAATCCTGGGAAGTACTCGTTCCCCTCTACTCAGCACTGGTTAGGCCTCATCTGGAGTACTGTGTCCAGTTCTGGGCACCACACTTTAAGAAGGATGCAGACAAACTGGAGAGGGTTCAGAGGAGGGCAACAAGGATGATCAGGGGACTGGAAACAAAGCCCTATGAAGAGAGACTGAAAGAACTGGGCCTGTTTAGCCTTGAGAAGGGAAGACTGAGGGGAGATAAGATAGCGCTCTTCAAGTACTTGAAAGGTTGTCACAGAGAGGAAGGCCAGCATCTCTTCTCGATCATCCCAGAGTGCAGGACACGGAATCATGGGCTCAAGTTACAGGAAGCCAGATTCTGGCTGAACGTCAGGAGAAACTTCCTGACTGTTAGAGCGTTACGACAATGGAACCGATGACCTAGGGAGGTGGGCATTCAAGACGACGCTGGACAGCCATCTGTCGGGGATGCTCTGATTCCTGCACTGAGCAGGGGGTTGGACTCCATGGTCTTGTAGGCCGCTTCCAACCCCACTATTCTATGATTCTATGAACAGCCTCTGGACACTGCTGACTATCCAGTGCAGGGTGGGCAGAGCACAGAGGGGATCCTGTCATCTGTGCTCGGGCCACCTTGCTTTTGTGGCTAGATGGCTGATTTTGGCTATCTAGCCAGGGCACTTTGGAGTGGGGGGCAGAGGCTGCGCAGCACATAAGAAGCTGCATAAAGCAGCTTCCGCAGTCTCCTCCCCTCCCCAGGACCACCCACTTTTCGCCCTCTCCTCACTCTGTTCCCAGGTGTGGAGACCAGCGAGAACCATGCCCTTGAGGCGGCGGGGGGGAAGAGGAGCGTGATTCTTGGCAACTGCAGTCAGAGCGCTGGCTCCAACCTCAGTTCCCATAATCCACAATCTCTTATGGCCCTCTAGACAGTGTCTAGTAGGGCTGTGTACCGCTTCAGCCTGAGGCCCAAAGCCCGAGTCGAAGTGGGCGGCTTCGAGCCACTTCAGGGCCCTTCCAAGGCAAAGCGGAGGGGTCACGAAGCGACCCAGAGCAGGTTGGGGGCTCTCCGAAGCTGCGATGGTGCCTCCAGGCCCTTACCTGAGCCTCCCATCACCGTCGTCGCCACTGCATGTCGCTGCTGCCTCCGTCACCGCCACCTCCGTCGCCACTATTGCCACTGCTATGACCGCCACCATCATCGCCACTGCCAGCTTCTGACCCCTGGACACCAGCTGGCTCTTATTGCAGGGAGTTGACATTTTTAAAATGGCGTCCAGGGGTCAGGGGCTGGCAGCGCCGATGACAGCAGCTGAGGTAGTGGCGACGGTGGCGGAGGAGGAGGAGGAGGCTGCAGAGGCGGTGTCAAGGGCTCCTTGGAGGGCTCTCAGTCTAATCCAGTAGCCAAGTCCAGACACAGACAAAGGGACTCTTTTCAAAGCTTTATTCTTCTTTTACAACTTAACAGCTCTACAGGTAGCAACTAGATCTGAGCAGCAGCATCCCTATGCCCTAAGTTGGAACAGCTGGTCCCCATTTGAAAGGCAATTATTGGCAGACCCCTGAATATAAGGACTAGGGAGAATCCCTCCCCTCTTCCCTTGGATCCTCTGGGCGCAACCATTCTTTGAGCGCCAACCGGGCGCTACGCCTCCTTTCCGCGCCCTCCATTTGGCTCCGCTCTCTGCGTCTGTGCCGCACATCCACCCAGTCTGCTATCTGTGCTGGGTCACTCCCTGGACTGCTTTCTAATCTAGGAATGTGGGTGGGAGGAATCTCTGTCAGCTGCGGGCCCTGGGAAAAAGGGGCGTGCTCCTCTTCCAGGAGTGACTGCTCTTCCTCCGAATCAGAACTACTGTGGGATTCTATGGGCTCAGTGTCCACCCTGACAGGCGGCACAGACGGAGGAGGCCGCAGCGGTGGTGGTCCAGATAAGGAGCTGGGGGTTTCCGAGGGGGCATCGGGGGGCGAAGCAGGATTCGGCCATCCGAATCCCACTTTGGGTTCGGGGCAGAGTCAGGTCAGGGGGGGCCCGAATCAGCCCAAGCTGAATCGGGCCCACCTTGGAAGCCAAGAAGCAGCTTTTGAGTCAGATCGGGGGGTCCCTGCACAGCCGTAGTATCTAGTGGCCGTAGGATTGCTCTCTGAAAGTTCTATCATTTATGGATTTTTTCCATTTTTGTTTTTGTTTTCCCCTCTTGGAGGCCACTCTGAAAATCCTTTTTGGACTGAGGAGTAAGATACAAAATGATTAAAATAAATAACTAAAATTGGAAACATTCTGACACTGTCAGTTTCTTTACAGTTTGCTTGAGATTTCATTGTGCTGGATAATTTCACATCATCTGCTACAAACTTCTCTGATCTCCTTTGACTCTGAGTCACTTATGCGTAAGGGATAGCACCAGACCCAATACAGATAATTACACTGGTTGCCAGTCCATTTCCAGTCCCAATTCAAAGTGCTGGTATTAACCTACAAGGCTCTAAATGGCTTGGGTCTTGTGTTACCTAAAAGATTGTCTACTTGCATATATACCTGTCCAGACTCTAACATCATCTTATCAGCCCCCTTTTCAGGTTGTCCCTGCCAAATGAGGTGAGGTATGTGGCTAGTCAGGAGAGGCCTTTTCGGTGGTGGCACCCTGGTTGTGAAATTAACTCCCCAGAAAGCCTTGCCTGGCACCTAGGTTGTGATCTTTTCAGCACTAGCTGAAGAGCTTTATACTCTCCCAGAATTTTTAGTCCTTCTGTTTTGTTTTGTTTTTAAAAGGGTCCATGTGTTTTTAGATCTTTACACTTCTGCTGGCTCTTCCTCTGGGTCTTTTTTGTTTTGTTTTGTTTTATTTTGTTTTAAACTTAAGGTTTTTAGATTATGTTTTACTTAGTGTTATTGTACTTTATGGTTTTAAGTTTTGTTGTGCGAAAAGCCCAGAAAGCTTCAGCTATTGGGCGGTATAGAAATGTAATAAACAAAGAGTGGAATCCCAGTCCCTGCTTCCCTCTGCTTTAAAATATATCCTTGATCTAGCCCCAAACCCCTTGCCTTCGGCCAGTGAAGGCTCATGGTTGCGATGTCAGTGGGGCGGTGAATCTGCTCCAGGTTTCAGTCAGAACCAGTCAGAACTCTAAAGGAGCTATCTAGGGTGCTTCTGCAAAAGCACCTTGGATAGCCCCTTCAGAGTTCTGACTATTGCTGTGCTGAAAATTTCTCCCACATTTTTTTCGACCATTCTCATTCAATATGATAGAAAAGAAATTGCTTTTGAAAAGAAATCCAAAGGAGGAGAAATTTCGGAGAAATTCACTGGGTTGGTTTGGGGTTCTTGTGCTTACCTTACTTGTGAGGTGGCTGAGGAGTGTGCATGAGCGTCCTCTCTGCCATTGAACAATACTGTCTGTGGCAGCCTGTAGCCTCCTCGGCTTCCCGCACTTCGGTTAAAGCCATCATGAGGGAGACATCAGGAGGCAATTCCTCCCATGGGGCTTTTCAGTTCAGGAAGTGCAGGTGACCTGGGAGGCTGCAGAGCAAGGGAAAGATGTGTAATGGAGAGAGAAAACACACACAGCCCCCTCAGCCACCTTGCAGTGATTAGGTAAGCTCAAAAATACCAGCCAAAGGAATTCAGAATTCTGCCTCAGAAGAGTGGAAGCCTCAACACAGTTGATGCTGTTGCACCTACAGAAGCTGTGCAATAAACCAAAAACCCTTAGGGGGAAAAAAAAAGAACCTGTGCTACAACCCCTGCCAAAAGTGAGCCCTGTCTGTAAGAAACTGTTGGAGAATTTCTCCTCTCCTAGGAGAATTTTGGTGAAATTGTCCCCCCCAATTTCTTTGCCCACAAACAGGCTGGAGAATTTGGAGAGGCCATCTGTGCACAGCTCTAGTCTTCATTGCCCATTCAAGACCAAGTCACCCCGAAATGCTTTGCACTACCACAGGGATAACTCACAACAGTATACTGTTGCTGGGAAAATCCATTTCTTCCCCAGATACTGAGGACTGCACCCAGTGGAGGCTGGTGGTTCTAATTTCGGTGGAGCTGTAAATCCACTCTGGGTTTCAGTCAGAGCCAGACAGAACTCTAAAGGAGTTATCCAAGGTGCTGCACCTATTTTGGGGATGGGGCCCAGCACCTTTGGTAGCTCCTTTAGAGTTATGTCTGGTTCTGACTGAAACCCAGAATGGATTCACAGCCCCACCAAAATCGGAGCCACCAGCCTCCAGTGATTGCACCTGAGCTCAGAGGGAAGAGCGAAGCCTAGTAGGTGGGGTGGGGGTGGCAGATGATGTCACCATCCTGCTAATTGAAAAGCCCTGGTGCTGTCCTCCCCTAATTTGTCCTCTCCTAGGAGAAATTCGGCAAAATTGTCCCCCCAATTTATCTGCCCATAAACAGGCTGGAGAATTGGAGAGGCCATTTGCACACAGCTCTAGTTTTGATTGGTTCTGACTGAAACCTGGAGTAGGGATGTACGAAAGTGACTTACCTTTTCGCGGATTCTGTTCATGGTTGGGGGGAGGCGTTCCGTCTCTCCCTCCGGAATCCTCGACAGGGGTGGAGGCGATCTGGTCCTCCCCCCCGGAATCCTCGACGGCCAGCTGTGCTCCGCGGCAGCTCTGCGGAGCAGCCGGCCAGGCCCAGGCCAGGGCCGTCCGCAGCCGGATTTCCGGCCGCGGAGGGCTCTGGGTAACAAAAAAAAAAACGCATATGCAAATGGCAGCGGCTACAGCCGCCACCATTTGCGTTCCTTATTTTTCACCATCTTAGTCTACATCAATATTTACATAGACTAAGACAAAGAAAAGAAAGGGGAACACAAATAGCGTAGCGGGCGCTATTTGTGTTCCCCTTTCTTTTCTTCGTCTTAGTCTACGTAAATATTGACGTAGACTAAGATGGCCAAAAATAAGGAATGCAAACGGCGGCGGCCATAGCCGCCGCCATTTGCATACGCGTTTGTTTTTTTAAAAACCCCAGACGTGATAGGCTACGTAAGTCTTTACATAGCCTATCACGCCTTTTGGGGGGGGGGGGAGACACAGACTGCAAATGGTGGTGGCGGCAGCTGTTCGGAAGACCAGCCAGCACCGAAGCCGCCGCTGGAGCCGCCGCCATCCGGAACATCCGCCCCAGGTGAGTCTCGTCCTGGGGGGGATCCGCGGGGGCCGGGGGGGTGGCAGGCCGTTCCGCGATGGATTTGGGGGGCCAAATGCACTGGCATTCGGCCTCACCGAGATCCGTCGCAGAATTCTCTGACATCCCTAACCTGGAGCAGATTCACCAAGCACTGACATCAGAGCCACCGGGCTTCTGCTTTTGGCAGATTTCCTGGTTCAGATCCTGGCCTGCCATTGATTGGAACCTGTTGCTGGATGGGTCCTCCTGTGCTCCAGCTGTCGATCTAAACCAGGAGTGTTGAACCTCTTTCAGCCTGTGGGCCAAATGCAATTTTGGAGAAGCTTTTGGGGCCCCCAGTCCAGTGGTGGGCAAGGGTGAAGGAAAAAGGGAGGGGCCAAAATAAGAAGAGAAAAAAAACACCAGGATACTGTAGCTTAAAGCTGTTAGTACCAGTAATTAAGACTTAGGAGAGGCATTTCAACCTTTCAGAATGGGGGAGGGGAAACTGCTGTGAAAGCTGGGGAACTAGCAAGCAATTGGTGTTCGGGGAAAAGGGCAAGGGGGCAAGGCCAAGGGATGGAGGCCTGGCCCCCTGGGGAATCCCAGAGGGCCAGGTTTGGCCCCAAGGCCTAGGGTTCCCCACCCCTGATCAAAACTCCGATCCCATTTCTGCAGGGCCCATCTGCTTATCCCTCCTTCCCGTGCTTCAGCGATGCGTTCGACCTTTTCTCATCTGTGTAGAAGTGGGAAGTCAGCTAGGAACTCCCTAACTGCCCGACAAGCTGGTACCTGCCGCCCATAGCAAGTCTGAAATTAAAAGCCCACTCATGTGTGTAAAGTGTTCTGTCCTCTTCAGAAACGAAAGCAGGTTTTTCCTTAAGGGGAAGTCTCACAAGATCTCTCATTTTCCGTGACCTATTATTTATCTAGCTGGTTGTTCAGAGATGAAACAGCTGGCAAATCAAGAGAAATCAGACTTGAAATACGATCCATCAGTGTTTGGAAGCTTTTTACCCTGACCTTGTTCTAGTGCGATGGAGACAATTGAGGTTGCTCACGGCTCTCACAGCAACCCAGTCTGAATGCTTTAGGAATTGTCACAGCACAGAGTATTTATAATACACTGCCCCATATCCTGCCATGCATTCCCAACCCCATGGCTTGTAAAGTAGTGTTGTGGGGCCCCCACCCCACCCCTGAAAAACCCTCCACATTTTTTTTTACCATTCTCATTCAATCTGATATAGAAGAAATTGCTTTCAGAAAAAATGTTCAAAGGAGAAGAAAACTTTGGAGAAATTCTCATGGCTGGGGTTTGGGGTTCTTCCCTCACTTATCAGGCAGCCAGGAAGTGTGTGTGAATGCCCTGTATTTCATTGTACAATCAACTCTGTGACAGCCTGCAGCCTCCCTAGCTTCCCACACCTCACTTAAAGCCCTGGGGAAGATGTCATGCAGTAACTCCTCCCCCACAGGGCTTTTTCAGATCAGGAAGTGCGAGAAGCCAGGATGCCTGCAGAGAGTGATAGAGAAGTGTATAATAGAAAGAGAGAACACACACAGAACCCTCAGCCACCTTGCAACGATAAGGTTAGCTCAAAAACACCACCAAAATGGTGGCAGCACAAATGAAAAAACCTTCAGGAAAAAATGGTGGGAGCGGAAAAGCCTTCCCACATGTCCCCATTGACAGCCCCACAGTCCTCAATGCATTGGGGACAGATCATCTGCAGCAGGGCACCTTCTCTACGGATGCCAGTTCCCTGTGTAGTTTAGAACCCTGATCTTCCAGGATTCTAAGGGCACAATCGTATGCATGTTTAGACAGAGAAAAGGCCTACAACTCCCAGCATTCCCCAGCCAGCTTTGCAAAGCTGGCTGGGGAATGCTGGGAGTAGTAGGCCTTTTCTCTGTCTAAACGTGCATAGGATTGCGCCCTAAGTTTCATGGATAGCCAACTCAGGTAGAGCGGGCTCCCTGCCGCAGAAGTCATCTCTCCCACATGCAAGGTGAGGATGAGCATGCAGTGGAGGGTGTGGGGTCAACAGCTTATCCCCCTTAGCTATTTTAATCTCTAGTTCAAAGTGATCCGAGCCAGAGAAGAACGTTGAAGGCAAATGATGCACTAATCCAGCCAAGCATTATGAGAATGCCAAGTTCATATGCCAAGCCAAGTACTTACAAACTTCAACAACATCATTACTAAAGATTCAGTGAATTAGGAACCACATTGTTTGAAGGGAAAGCCAGTTATTAATAGTTTCCCTTTCATTCCCTATTACGGTAACACACCAGAACCAAAATAGATTTGAAAATGAACAAGTGTGCCCTTAACTGCCAGCCCCATGGATTAAAGTTTCCCTTGGCCAAATTAATCAACTAAAGCTTTTGTTTATTAACCTATTGATTACACCAGCTGAAGCTTGTACACCTAACCCCTCCCCCTTTGGGGGTGGCTTAATTTATAAAATTAGCAGTGCTGAAGAGAAGTCATGCTTCTTGCCCTGACAGCTATTTTCACCAACCCCCACTATGTGCGGTTTGGTTGGGGTCACCCATTATTAGAGGGAAAATCAACCTGTACATGCTCAGAAATTCTCTCTGCTCCCCCAAAGCAGCATTGCTGGCTCATCTTCTTGCATGCAAGTCCTAGCTTCAGGACTGATGCACCTGCTGGTTTAGCATCAGTTTTGATGCACCTGCTGGTTTAGCAACTTGTTTGTAGCAAGTTTGGGCCCATTGAGTAGGTGGGCAGTTGGGCTCATAACAGCACTTTGGGGGAAGGTAAACAAATGCCAGTTGACCAACATTCTTCTTGGTTCTGAAAGATGCTACTAGTGTCATTGTCCTCCAAGGATCATGGGCATTGTAGTTCACCCCCATCACCCCCAGCAGAAAAGGAAGACACTGCCAATGCCACTATGCTGCCAGCACACCTGTCCTGTTCTGTGATTACCTGAGGCTCACAGGGGAAGCCAGTGTTACCTGACCAGGCCAGATCTGGGCAAGGTGATTCAACTAAATATCAGACAGTGAGGTCAAGGTAGGCAATGTTGAGTCAGGTACATAAATTCCAGTCAAGGTAAGTGCATTAGGCACAAAATGCTAGGCAAAGGCAGAAGCCCTCTTGTATAAAGGGCAGCTGTAATAAGCACCATGGATAGCTCAGTGAGCTTTGCTAGCTTGAGCTCTCTCCTACTAGAAACATAGGAGGATGTTGTCTCAGCAGGTAGCTAAAGCCTTGCTGAAAAGACCTGAAGTGTGATCAGCTCTGCCCCTCCTGGAGTTGCTGACTGGACTGTTAAAGGGTCCTCACCTGATTTTGTAGCCTGAGGAGATAGTGATTCTGAGCCAGATGAATTGCAATCCTGTGTCCTCTTACAGGGAGGAGGGTTGAATAAGGCACCGACTTTCCTTTCCCCAAAATAGTATTCTGTGTCTCATCTTCATCAGAATCCTCTGCTGCACACTGGAAAGCCCAAGGGCTCAGTGTGATGTAATGCTCTCCTTTCTGCTGGCCAAGAAGAAGAGGCCCCATAAGTCTGTATTGAGGGAAACTGTCTTCCCCCTGCTGTATCAACCCCTTTCCCCAGGGGACCTTTTTCCTTTTGTGGGAGGGAATCGGGGGTTTGCCTTTCAATTGTTCAAACACCCTCTTAAGGTGTTTTGAGCATTCAAACAGCCCAATATATGTAGGGGGCAGGGGGGCAAGCAGTGGTCTTTAGCTCACCCACTTCATCTTCAGTTCTCATTAAATTGGGCTTCTCAAATTTTCTGAAACCTTTCCATGTGGTCCACGAGCTCCTTCAACTGTGCTGTCCTGAACTGAGCCCAGTTGTGAAACTGTATTATGCTGGGCAGAGGTGGATCATTGAAGGGTTCCTCTGCAGTGTGTTGTGGGAAGACAAGGAGAATTGTGCAACCTCCTTTTGACCCACCAACTCCATCGAGCCTGATGCTGTTGCAATGCATAATGAATTAGCACTCACCACAAACAAGCACGTTTCCTATGCTGCCCCCAGGGGTTAATGAGAGAGAAATCCATTCTGCCGGTGTAGCCATGGCCCCTTGTGCGCTCTCCTTTCTGGGGTCCCCTTTTAAATGAAAAACATTTCAAAACACTTTGCGGAAGAGGAGTGCATATGGGAGGGACGGGAAATGGATTTCTAGGGGATTTTTTGTCAAGACAAGAATTTCCCCACTGAAATCCATCTAGTTCAGCATTCTGTTTCCAGACATCTCTTGGTGTGTGCAAAAAGAGCACAAATGTTACGGCTTTCTACTGTTGCTTGTCCCCAGCATCTGGCATTGAGCAGTATGATGCTCCCTTAAGCTGCCATATCCTGACTCGGACCATTAGTCCATCCAGCTCAGTATTGTCTTCACCAGAGGTGCCAGACCTCAGGCCTGTGAGCCACATCCAGCCCACCTGGGGTCCAAGTCTATCCCTCTGCAGTTCCCCAGAAAGCCATGCCCCCTTCCGCCAATCACCAATCATTTGGTGGCTTCCTGGCTTTTGCATGGTGTTCCCCCCATTCTAGAAGGTTGAAATGCCTCTCCTGCAGCTTAGCGACTGGCATTAAGAGCTTTAAGTTAACTGTGCTGGTCTTTTTTGTACTTTGGCACCATATTTTGCCTTTGGCCCCACCCACCACTGGATTATGACCCCCCCCCCACTTCTCCAAAATTGAATTTGGCCCTTAGGCTGAAAGAGGTTTGACACCCCTGGTCTACCCCAAGTGGTAGCAGCTCTCCGGGGTTTCAGACAACAGTCTTTCCCAGCTCCACTTCGGGATGCTGGGCATTGAACCTAGTACATTCTGCGGACAAACTGTGTGCTCCACCAGTGAGCTATGGGCCCTTGCACAAAGACCCTTCTGGGACCCCTCCACAGTGTTCCAGGTCTTGTGTTTGGTGGGACTCTGACCTCTCCCTTGTCCCTGGCTTGCAGAATGGAGCTGGACCAACTGGCCACCTGCCCTCTGAAAGCTGACTGTGCACAAGGCCGGATGGGCTCCTTGCAGAACTCCAGGTCATTTCAGTAGAGTTTGTGCAGGAGATACACCTGCTAGGGATTAGCTTTACGCCCTGTTGGGGTTTACTCTACCTTTGAACTGCAAGACTCTTTTTCTAAGTGACAGTCAGGGAGACACACATTGTATGTGTACTTCTGCCCCCACCCTTCTTTTAGATTTATTATCCAAGTTGCTGTGAGCACTTCAAATAATTATCTTCTGAATGATTTAAGGACTCATCTTCTCCACTAATGGATCCCTTGCAGATAAAAATGTATTCATATTTATGTACAACACAGGCATCCAACTGTGATTAAATTTGTATGGCGCACCAGCTCAGAGAAGTCATCATCGTAACAAGCTAACAATACAAGCGAGGGTGGGGGCGACAATGACTCTAGTGCTATGGAAATATTTACAAACTCTCTCTCGCCTGTACACAATCTTCACCAGATTCATTACTCCACTTATGGCAAGAAATGTAGTCACTGAGAAAATGCAAGAGGCATATATAGGGGGGAAATCTATTAAAACTGCCGGAGTTAAAAATCAGGATGGGATGAAACTGCTCAAGCAGGTTTTTTTTTTATTTCGTTTTTTCTGAAAAGCCTTCTTTTTTTAGGACTGCAACATTTAATCCGTTAGATCAGAGATAGGAAATCTGATGTTCTCCAGTTGTTTTGGACTATGACTCCTTTACCATTAGCCATGCTGGCTGAGGCTGATGGGAGTTGTAGTCCCAAACATCTGGAGGGCACCAGGTTCCCTACCCCTGAATTAATCGGGAAGGAGATTCTTTAAAAAATCTTATCTATTTTTATGAGGAAATCTTGACTTTCCCCACTTATTTTGCAGCCCCACTTAGAAATGTGGCTGGCTCTCCTAGTGGGGAAATGGGCCTGTTCTGTTTTTCTCTTTCTGTCACACTAAGCTAGCAAAGTTCTTTGGTTACAGAAAGTCACTTGCAGGGGTTGGGAGTGGAGTGGAGGTGGCTGGGAATGTATCAGCTGCTTTCATTAAACACCAAAGGCCGTAGGTGGCAAGTAACTTAAGCAATTCCCAGATCTCCTAAAAATGTAGGTGCAGCAAAGAGAGAAATTAGTCGTCTTAGGCTGTAAATATTTAATATTGCTGCCATCCAGTAAAAGGAGGGAGAGAAACTGTATTGGGATGCAACTTTGAAGCTGAAGCCTGGTGCAAACTGCTGTTGGTTCTTCAAAAGCAAGGAAATTAATGCTAGCTTACGGGAGCAGAATTGCTTGGCTCAGGCCGCCCAGTTAATTGAACTGGAGGGAATTAATTTGATGCCTAAAGTAAAAGAGGACTGCAGGAATTCTGATGGTTTTGCACTTCTAAGAGCTGGCACAGATGTTCAGAGCTTACTTGCCGAATAGCTGAGGACTATGGAAGGGGTCTACTCATGTGAACAATGTGAGCAGAGAAACCATTCATCGAAGATCACAGAGGGGCTATTCTGTAATGAGGGTGTGTTCAGCCAACAGAAACCGCGGAGAGACCATAGCTCAGTGGTAGAGTGCCTGCTTTGGATGTAGAAGGTCCCCACCATCTCCAGAGAAGCTGGAGAAACTCCTGCCTGAAACCCTGGACAGCCACTGTCAGTCACTGTCAACAACACTGAGCTAGGCAGACCAGTAGGCAGACCAGTAAGGCAGCTTCCTATGTTCTATGTTCCTTTTCTGCCTGAGACCCTAGATCAGTGGTGGGAAACTTTGGAGGTCCGGGGACCATTTACACCCCACATGACCTGAAACCCATGGGCGACATTCCCCTCGCCCCTGCACTGAAAAACTTTTTTAAAACATTTAAAAAATGGGGTCGGGAATGAATATGGAGCAGCAGAAGGTTCAAAATTAGCTTACTTGCTGCGGAGCACCCAGAGGGCCAATAAAGCTTCAAAATGGCCACTCGGGACACCATTTTGGTTTTAATTTATAGATGGATGGACGGACGGATGGACTTTTGGGGGGCAGGGGGGTGTTACATGTGACCCACAGGCTCAGGTTGTCCACCCCTTCCGTAGAAAGCTGCTGCCAGTCAGAGATATGAGGCAAGATGGACAGTGTGGTGTAGTGTGAGAGTGTTGGACTGGGAGCTGGGAGATCCGGGTTCTAATCCCCACTCGGCCATGAATCTCACTGAGTGACTTTGGGCCCGTCACAGACTCTCAGCCCAGCCTACCTCACAGGGTCGTTGTTGTGAGGATAAAATGGAGAGGAGGAGGAGGACAATGTAAGCCGCCTCGCATTCCTTGCAAGAGGAAAAAAGGCGGGATATAAATGCAATAAATAAATAAAATAAACAGTCTGACCTGGTATAAGGTATGTTCTATGTTCCATTTTTCACATTAAGAACTAGGTACTTCTCTATTGTGTCCAGTGGAGGCTGGTGGCTCCAATGTCATGGGGCAGTGAATCCACTCCGGGTCTCAGTCAGAACTCTAAAGGAGCTATCCCAGGTGCTTCCTTGGATAGCCCTCACCATGTGTACCCTTGATGCCAGCCCTGAATCACTGGGTGAACCGTGCAATTTTTCTGCCCCAGTGGTAAGGAACGCAAACTAGAGAAGGAGCATGCCTCCATCCTTGGAGGTGGGATTCCAGCTTGTCACAAGGCTCCTCCACTACCCTGGTTTCTTTGATTCATTTCTCCATGTATGCTTTTTTTTTTTCTTGGCAAGTAAGGCAGGCACTTGGCAGAGCTGGCATCTTCCATCTGGAAGCCCTGAATGGAGACAAGTGGGATGCTGGCAGGAACCAGGGAACACGCCACTGCCCTCTCAGTGGCCCCGTTACTAGGCCGTGTGGCTCTCCAGCCAAAGGAGCGGGGGCACACAGCTTTCAGAGTCTCTTGAACCTGCCAGGGAAGGACAGCGATTCCTGGACAGCCACTGTTGCTACAGAGCTAGCAGCTGGGAGATCAAGGAGCTTGTAACGAATGAAGGAACACAACAGAGCTCTCATCATCAGCTCCCATGCTTTAAAAGCATAGCAAGGGAAGGATGAACTTTGTTTATACTTGGAGAGAGTCTTTTTCCTGCAACCTCATTTATAACCATCTCCATCAGCTGAGATCCTCCATTGGACTCTACTATCCAGCCACCAGTTTTGAACAGCAGGAACAGGAGGATTACATCTAAACTACAATCATGGCATGGTTTTTAACATTGCCATGGCTTCCCCTTCAAGGAACTCTGGGAATTGTATTCTGGGAAGATGATCTCAAAGAGAGAGATGCTCAGTATGCCTCCAAAAATGGCCTCCACCTGGACCCATTGTGTTTGCAAGTGCTCATTGTATGATTTGATCAGTCATACTGTAGACTTCCACAGCTCCCTGCCACACACACACACAAACACACACACACACACACACACACTGAAGCAGTGAAGAATGAAGAAAGGTGGCAGGGCAACTCACAAATGCAATGGGAGTGAATCATGTGGCAAACATTTGCTAACATTAAAGGCCAGTTGAAGATGACTTGCCATGGCATCCCACAGACAACCACAACCTCAAGAGAAAACAGTAGACAGAGGCATTACGGACTGATACTATGTGTCTATTCCCACCCCCAAATTCCAGCCTCAAAATAATTCAGAGTACATACATTACTTTCCCAGGCATCCTCTATATTGCTAGAATGTTATTATGGACTTCCTGCATTGAGCAGGGGGTTGGACTCGATGGCCTTGTAGGCCCCTTCCAACCCTACTATTCTATGATTCTATGATACTGGGTGTCCAGGCTCAGACGCAAAGCAATGACATCATCACTATGCTCCAGTGTCTGGAGGTGGCTCTCATCACCAGAAAAGAGCTCTCCTGTGCATCCCCTGAAGCTCCAGTAATTGACAAGCAAGGGAAGTAGCATGGAGGGTTCCATCAATTGTGGAAAGGCTGCAGCAAGACATAGTAGCCTCTAAAGGCCCAATCCACTTTGGCCCAAGACCCACTCTGCAATAGTCTTAAGGGGGGGCGGGGTGCTGATTCTTTGTGTGTCAGAATATGCAAGCAACTCGGCACCCAGTCTTTCCATTAGGAAAAGTGGATGCTTTTGGCTCTTGGTCAGGCAGACTGCTATATTTGGCTCCAGGACTTTTTTTGTCCCAGATCAGAGAGGCCTGTGAACTTCGGTGGGGTGGAGTTTAGAGGTGCTTGAGGATTTCGTTCAGTCTGCAATTTAGGTGGAACAACCTGATTGGCACTTCCTGGACTAATAAGTGGATCGGAACACAATTATCCTTCAGATGCCACACTTCTCTGAATTTTGTGATACAGTTCTCAGCTCAAAAAAAATACCCAAATGCATATAAAGTGCATATTTTAGGATAAAATGTGTACACCATTCCATATTGTTGGATAAAATGCATACAAAAATGTGTATTCTAGGATAAAAAGCATACAAAATGTGTATTTAACTAAGTATTTAAATGTGAGTTTTTATGGAGGGGGTTAATTAATAAAATCACTGATCCATGCGGAAATGGGATGGAACAAATTTAGGGATAAACACATATGAAACTGACAGGTACTGAATTGGAACGATCTGTCCATCCCTAATGGGGTTACCCCGAATCTGAAACCTGGGCCAGATTAGCACCCAATCCTACTCTTACATTTTTTATTGAATGGGGGGTCCACAAACTCTCTGCCCTCCCCCAAGGTGAACAGAGAATATGTGACAGGAAGAGCCAAGCTGTAGTTGTGGTATATTTTGCTGGCAAACAAATGTCCCCTCTGTAATCAACAGTTAGGCATCTTTGCTCAGAGTTGGTGAGCCCGCTCTAATGTACGGCGCCCAGCCTGGTAGAGAGCGGGCAGGAAGCGATTCATCCCAGAAGGTGAGCCAACACGCCTGTCAGTCCCGTCTTAATTATTGCGATGGGAATATAAAGCAAAGGTATTAGTGAAATGGAAATGGCTCAGCATCAGGCAGAGCACTGATGGCAAGAGCTTTTCCTCACCTAAACGAGGTGTTTTGGGAGCTACAGAATGCATTGCACAGGGCCAATAAACCCTCCACCCGGACGTCTGTGTCTAGATCCAGGGCTGTTGCTTTGCAACCACTTTGAGGAGGAGAAAGAACAGACAAAATGGAGCACTGAAAAAAAGATTTACTTGTTATTAGGGAGGGACAAATCAGTCTGTTACTGGTTCATGTCAGTTTCACAGGTGTTCGTTCATATTTTGGTTCCGTCCCGTTTTTGCATCAATTTGCAATTTTTTTAATGCATGAAAATTTGCATTATTTCTACAATTTTTCACAAAATAAACACGTTCGTATACATTTTAGCCTTCCCTGTGCATTTTTCTACACATTTTAGCCCCAAATCCACATTTTTATATGCATGTTATGTTTTTTGAGCTGAGAACTGTATCACAAAATTCAAAGAGTACGAAAACCAAAGAGCAATTGCATCCAAATCCATGTCCAGGAAGTGTGTATTCAATTCAGATCTCTTAAAACTGCAGACCAAATAAAATCCTTGAGCATCCCTATATGCAATGAGTTTTTAATAATACCCAGTGTTCACATAAGGCTTTAGAGTGCTTCCTGTACAACCCTGCAAGGTAGACCATTATTTATTATCCCAATATTGCAGATTTGAGGGGATGGTGGTTGAAGCAGACAAATGTAGCTTCCCTAACACTATATAGTGATGTCTTTTAAAAGAACAAATGTTCTTAATTTTTCACATACAAAGACAAACAAACAAAAATACATCAAATTTCAATCTCGTTATTAACAGTGGGTAATACATTTAAATTCCCTCCTTAACTTTACAGACAAAAATATGGGTAGAATCCATTAGGTGCTTCAAGGTTTTCTTTAAGGTTCTTCATAATAACCAGTAGAGGCCGGTGGCTCTGATTTTTGTGGGGCCATGAATCCATTCTGGGTTTCAGTCAGAACCAACCAGAGCTCTAAAGAAGCTGTCCAAGGTACTGATGCTATTTTGGGGCTAGAGTTCAGCCCCTTGGATAGCTCCTTTAGAGTTCTGGCTGGTTCTGACTGAAACCCAGAATGGATACAGAGACCCACCGAAATCAGAGCCACCGGCCTCTGCTGATAATAACACATTATATTTCATCACTTTTCCATAATCTGAGGAGAAGCTTTGGCAAATATCGCTGCAGATATGTCTGATTTGTATATACAATATAGAAGATTATGCCACCTTTTATTTTTGAAAATCAGTTGTTTTGACTTTGCCTTTAGCTATTTCAGATGGTACATCCATTTTTCAGCAGGGGGAAGACTTGAACTTGATGTTTCGCAGTTCAGTCTTTAAGCCAATACACTGCACAGCCTTGTTACATCAGCAGCATGACATGGCCATCACATATGTCCTTTACAGGCATCTGAGCTGAGAGGTGGGCCTCCTCGGGCAGCCCCTTTGGAGAGACAACCTTGCCTTTGAGCCCTTATTGGTTAGGGAAAGGAGGAGGGGTTTTGCAATGTGGAGAAAACCATGACTGTTCATTATCCTGGCATCACTCTGGCACCCTAACTACTGGATGCCATATGCCAGCTGGTTGGAGATCATGGAGGTTGTACTCCAACACAGCTGGAAGGCACCAGGTTGTCGTAGGCTGGTATAAGCCTTGAAGGATTTGAAATCCTTCCTGGAATCTCGACCCAAAAGCTGCCTGGCTTCAGACACCATCCGCTTTGGAGGAACCCTTCCACAACGTATTATATTGGCCGGCCTTTGCTGTTGCTGTTCCCTCAGCATGACACACTTTCTCCGACAGTTCTTTTAAAGCATTAGCAGTGCAATGACCCTATGCATGTCTACTCAGAAATATGCCCTGTTGGATGCTATAAGATGCTTTCCACCTCAGTTTGTCTAAGGGGATGCTTTCCACCTCAGTTTGTCTGCTAAAGGAACTTCAGCACATCTGCTGGAAGACCTCTCTCTCTATTGTAAAACATTCTGTTGCATGTTAGGAAGCTGCCTTATACTGAGTGCCTTATACTGAGTCAAACCCTTGGTCCATCCAGCCCAGTATTGTTGACACTGACTGGCAGCAATGGCTCTCCAAGGTTTCAAGCAGGATTCATTCCTAGCCCTATGTGGAGATAGGGATGTTGGAGAAATCTGCAATGGATTCAAATGAGTTTAGCTATCTATAAATCCAGCCCACGGATTCTGCAGCGGACTGGCGTTTTCTCAATCACATGGGTTCCACAGACTTGTGGACTGAGTTTTCACTGGGGGGGGGGGTGTTCTGCGCTGATTCGGATTTGCGCAAGTGTGCATTAGCACTCATGCGGACTTGCACAGATGCACGTTCCTTAACACAAATAAGCACTAATGCACATTAACTAATGCAGATTAGTGCATTTGCACAAATGCAGATTAGGGCATTTGTACACATGCGAATGAGCGCATTTGCACACATGGGGATTAGCACTACTGTGAAATAGAACAAAATTCTAAAAAAAAATCCGATTCCATCAATGAGTGGACGATGGAATGAAAGACACCACACAATCCACAAACCACAGAGAGAATGGATTTAATGACATCTGTACATCCCTACCTGGAGATGCAGGGGATCGAATGTGGGACCTTCTGCATGAAAAGCAGGTGCTCTACCACTGAGCTACAATCATTCCTGTGTTCTTTGCTGCATAGTCCTTTCACATGGTGCACTGGTCTCACAGCCCAATTGAATCTCCTTGTCCTACGTGAACTGAGTGTACACCTTAGAATATATGCACTCGACCCAATGTTCTCCTTGGCTGTGCATGGAGGAGTGCATACTGACTTTCAGAGATATTTGTCTCCCCTTCCTGTCTTTCTCATTGACAAATGCTTGACAAAATCCTGAGATACTACAGGATTCCCTGGAACATATTTTGAAAATGATTGCGTTGTCCATTTCTTTGAAATATTTCTGCACCACCTTTCTACCAAAAATAGTATCTCACATAGTAATAAAATGATGAAGATATTATCCCATGGGTCCCATAAGGGGTAGGGCATGTAGGCTGGGATACTACGTACTCAGGGGAGGGATTCACATGCATAGCTTGTTTGTTTGTTTGTTTGTTTGTTTGTTACATGTATATCCCGCCTTTTTTCCTCCTTAAGGAACCCGAGGCGGCATACACAGTCCTCCTCTTCCTCCATTTTATCCTCACATCAACAACCCTGTGAGGTGGGTTGGGCTGAGAGTCTGTGACTGGCCCAAAGTCACCCAGTGAGCTTCCAAGGCTGAGTGGGGACTAGAACCTGGATCTCCCAACTCCCAGTCCAACACTCTCGCCACTACACCACACTGGCTCTTGTTGAGTTTTCTTCCCTATTTTCCCCACTGCAGGTTCCTATGGCCAAAGAGCCAAGCCACGGTCTGTGTTAAAGGCAGCTTGACTCCTTGGCAATGGGAACGGGTGCTGTGAGGGAAACTCTGGCTGAATGCGTAGTTCTCTCCTGTTTATACAAATGCCATCTTTGGATCACATTCATAGATTGCTGGGAATCCCATTTGTAGGCTGTAAGGATAAGTTACGATCCCACCCAAATAAAAGCCTTGCAGTTACATGTTGGGAAAATGCATTCATCTTTGATCCCTACCATGCCATTCTCAGTATTGTATTTTAACATACCAAGGGTTGTTTTCTGCAATGTTCATTCCTTTCTTGCCTCACTATAAAAACCACAAGATTTGCGCCGTGCGTTTTAGCAGGTCTGCTATTAAGGCCTGGCTGTGTGCTTTTTGTTAGCTAATCTTGGCTTGATTTGCTTTTTGTTCTTGGCCCAAGAAATTGTCTCCCTCCCTCATTCCCTCCCTCTCCTCACACTCTGCATGGTAGACTTTTTTCCCCCTTGTCTTACTGTTGTTGTCTTACTGTCACCCTATTCATTTTCCATAGGCTGCCTTCATTCTCGTGGCCTTTTGCAGCTAGGAGACAAGAAGTTGCCTTGGTAACGAAGCCCTTTAGATGGTTGGAGGCTCTGGGATCACTCTGCACAGTCCTGAGTCCTTTTTCTTTCTTTTTTTAAATGTTATTTGTATTAAGTAGACGAAGATCCAGCAGGCTTATTGCTAATGGAGAAAGTAGCCATTGGAGATAGGACAGAGTCTGCATATCCCTGGCATTAGTTATTCCACTGAGGCCATTTTTCCCTCCTGCCTCTCCTTCATAGTAGATCACTGGCAGAATGTCTACAAGGAAATTGCAGCTCCTAAGAATATTCTCTCAGGAATAGAGAAAGGGGGGGTATTCTTTGTAGGCTGGGTCATTTAGAGAGGGAAGAAGGAGCAGTCACCAGTATTTCAGAACACGTGCAATGATTCCCCAGGGGCAGCAATATATCCCTGGCTAACCATCTGGTTCCATGACTATATATAGTCACTATAGTTATAAACAATGAGCAGCAGGTCCTGTGCAAAGTCAGGCATACCAAAGCTCATTCCTTTCGATGGGCTGCAGTGTATTGTAACAGTCCAGAGCAGGGGTGGGCAACCTCAGGCCCAGGGGCCAAATCCAGAACTCCATGGTTGCTCAGGTGAGCATGCCCCCTTCCGCTCGCTCCATCTCCTTTCCCTCAACCGCCAGTCGCTTGCTGTTTCCTGGATTTGGTGCAGTTTTTCTCCCCATTCTAAGAGGTTGAAATGCCTCTCCTAAGAGTTAGTTAATGGCAGCTAGAACTTTAAGCTACAATATTTTTTTTGTTTTTGACCCCACCCCTTTTGCCTTTGTCCCTGCCCCCTTCGCCCTTGAGCGCATCTCTGAAATTTGGGCCTTCTATCTATTTCCAGGCCGCCTTAAAGGCTGGAACCATAGCATGGTCCCCATGCTATTTAATACATACATGAAACCGCTGGGAAAGATTCTCTGGAGTTTGGGGGTTCATTGCCACCAATATGCTGATACCACCCAACTCTGTCTCTTCTTTCCATCTCATTCCTTCTGATTCTTAATCGGTGGCTGATGTTGGTAATGGCCTGGATGAGGGCAAACACATTGAAGCTTAATCCAAACAAGACAGAGCGTTTTGGGCCAATCAAAAGGCAGATCATGGAAAAGGAATTCAACCTGTGCTGGATGAGGTTACACTCTCGGCGCTGGCCGGAAGTGTGTTTTAAACAGCGGAGGCACCAACTGGGCCGACCTCAGCACCTGGGGAAACAATATGATTATGATTATGAATTTACATTCCTATACCGCCCCATAGCTGAAGCTCTCTGGGCGGTTCACAGAAGTTAAATTATTAAATGCAATATACAAAGTTTAAAAGCCATTTACATGAAAGCACACAGACAATATACACAAACAACATATAACTAAAAAGAACTTTGAACTGTCAGTCATGACTAAAGACACATCCAGGACCGATTAAAGCTCATCATGTGCTGCCAAATGCCTGGGAAAAGAGAAAGGTCTTAACCTGGTGCCGAAAAGACAATAATGTTGGTGCCAGGCGGGCCTTATCCAGGAGCTTGTTCCACAGTTGGGGGGCCACCACTGACCTCCCTTACAGGGCTATTGTAGAACTTACTGAAATTCTATGTGTGGAGTGCTTTGATCACCCTAACGCTCTTTATAGATGCTGATTATATTAGAATTGTTATTGTTTAACCATAGGTCTGTACATACCATTCTGTTGCTGTTTCCTATCACAATCAAATGCAAAGGACGCAGGCAAAATGAAACTCTTTTTTTTATTTTTTAAAACCTTTTTTCAAAGCCATCTTTCTCTTCTAATGGCTCCTGCATTCTGCAACTAAGAATTCTGCTCCTGGAATAAATTATGCAACTCCTCCTACATTTGCTTGATGTTCATGTGCACACATTGGCACAGCTTGCCTTTATTCCAGTGTGTTGAACCGCTTTCAGTCCAAGGCCCAAATTCAGTTTTGGAAAAGCTCTTGGGGACCACATCCCAGTGCTGGGCGGGGATGAAGGCAAAATGGGCAGGATCAGAAAAACCAGGCTATTTTAGCTTCAGTCTGCCAATAACTAAAGACTTAGGAGAAGCATTGCAAGCTTTTAGAATGGGGAGAGACTGCACAGAAGCCAGGAAACCACCAAACAATAGGCAGCTGGGGGAAAGAGTGTAGAACCAGGAGAAGGGGGTGCGGCCTTCTCGAGAAGCCTAGAGGGTCAAATTGGGACTTTAGGCAGGTGAGATTTTGCTCACTGGCCTGAAGTTCCACACCCCTAGGGATGTTGAAGAAATCCACAACAGAACCAGATGAGTTCAGATTTTCATGAATCCAAATCACAGTTTCTGCAGTGAACCAGCTTTTCCCCTATCGGGCTTGCACAGCAGTTTTCTAACTTTCCCAGATTCTGCACTGATCTCATTGTTGAAAAATACACACACACACACACACACACAAAACAGCCAAAAATGTGCATTTCCCCCATAGGCTAAAGTGTGAAAATGCACATTTGGGGAAAATTTACACGTTTTCACTCATGTACATTTGTGCAGATTCAGAAACCAAAAAAATCCAATTCGAGGAATGGATGGAGGATGGAATGGAAGGCATCTGACAATCCTCGAAACAAAGACAGAATGGATTTTACACAGTCCCTACACACCCCTGCCTTAGTGTCTCCATTCAAGATACCATGGCCACACTCTACTTCCAGCATGATTCTAGTGCATGCCCCCATACACATACACATACACACACACACACACACACACACACACTGTATCTTGAATGTATTTTGAATTTCCTCTGTGCTTATGTTTCTGGTGTGGCACTGGGGGTGGAAGCACTTCTCTCCAAGGAATATAAATCCCGCTGGCTAATTACACAAAAGAATTTGCGCCATCCGCTGAATGGTGGCCACCGTGTGTAAGGCAAAAAACCCTGAATGGGCTTTTTATAGGTCAGAACTTCTGCATCTGCAACTTGCCAAAGGTTTCCTGCATGTAGATGAATTTTGAATGCTGTGTTTCCAGTTTAAAGTACTGCTTTTTAGAGTTGCATCCTCCTTTTATTTAGGAAAAAGAGAAAGACATTAATGGCCTTCTTGGGCATGCATTATAGAGAGAGGGAGGGAGGGGGAGAGAGATGAATTAGGCCAGGCGACTCAAGTGCACTTATTTTGTCAAAGTCAGTTTGCATTTATATCAATTTGCGTATAAGTCTATGGGCACTTCCTGCCGATGGCCATTTTTTTTTAAAAAATGGCGATCAGCGTGGAGGAGAACGCCTCCAGATGAGCAAGCAGCCGAGTGCCATCCCGCGTGGAATCCTCACAGAGCAGAGGTAAGTGGGGCCGATCCGCTGTGGATTCCAGAGGCCAGATTCCAAAGAATCCAGCCTCATTTGAATCCGCGGTGGATTTCTCTAACATCCCTACCGTCACTACATCCTGTGTTAGTGAATTCCATAATTTAACTATGAACTGTGTGAAGACGTCCTTCCTTTTATCTGTCCTGAATCTCCCACCAATCAGCTTCATAGGATGACCCTGGATTCTAGTATTTTGAGAGAGGGAGAAAAATGTCTCCAGCATAATAAATGCATAGGCTCATTTAACTGGTTATTAAATAAGAACGTAAGAAGAGCCCTGCTGGCTCAGACCCAGGTCCATCTAGTCCAGCATTCTGTTCACACCGTGGCCAACCAGCTGCCCACGGGAAACCCACAAGCAGGACATGAGTGCAGCATCACCCTCTCACCCATGTTCCCCAGCAACTGGTGTACATAGGCTCACTGCCTCTGGTACTAGAGGTTTCTGCCCACAAAGTAGCCTATAATTTTTTTAAAAAAGTGCCACATGGGTAACAACAGAAGAAGGAGAAGGAAGCGGGGGGCAGGGGTCAACAAGGAATAATATAAGATGACTAGTATAAAAGAGAAGGATATTATAGGGGGTATATCTTGTTGGGAGAAATAGTGCTGGAGTCCTAAGAGCACATTATCAAATTCTTACTTACCAAGAAGCAGTCAAAAGAATGAATCGTTACCAGCCGTCACTCTACTGATATTTTCAGTGATGACATTCAGGGTATTTTATCCTCAGAAAATACAGCAATTTGAAAGAGAAAAAGGGTTCTGAAGCTTTAATTAGCAGCCGATATGTTAAAGGGCTGCCTGGGGATATTTAGAATTCAGTTTTTGAAGCACCTATACAAGCTCTTGATAAATAGACATTTTAGTTCATATGGATCAAGGACTTGCATGTTGACATCCCAGGCTCTGTTTGGGTTTCGTTACAGAAACAAAGCCTTCATATTAATACTAAAGAAAATTATGTCTGTAAACCAAGTCTAACACCATATACATTACCAAACATTGATGGTGTATTAACTTCCTGCTAATGCAAACAACAATCCACAAATTTGCGTGTCCTGGATCAGTACCCCACACCCTATATCAGGGGTGGGGAACCGGTGGCCCTCCAGATGTTGCTGGATTCCCAACTCCCAGTGGTCAAGGATGATGGGAGTTGTAGTCCAATGACTTCTGGAGGGTCACAGGTCCTCCCCTGTACTGTATGAATGCTATCATTAACTGCCAAAAGCTGCATATTTTATCTTGATTAGACAAAACTGGAGAACATCCAAAATAACCAGTTGGAAAAAGAGACAAAGTCTCATGATATATAAAAAAATATATAGTTTTATTCTTTGAAGTAGCTCATTGCGTTTTGCCCCTGTGCCATATATTTTGGGCCTTCATGGGGTTAATTTGTTAAACAGAATTAGCCTACAGAGATCTCTGAAAAGATCTGTCTCCAAGATAATCCTGTGACGGGTGGATTTATCTTGGAAGTATTTTATCTTGAACAGACCCATGACTGGGCCTTTAATCCTTGCCAAGAAAATATCCTCTCTCCCACCAAAGTCCAAAGTGGCAGTTCTGTAAACAGGCTGCAAATGAATGGTGCAAAAGTATCACCCCGTGGTGACCCATCCCTGTCAATATTGATTCCATACATTCCCTAAGAAAGCAGATGTGCAAATCAGTCATGTAAACAGAGCTGGCTAGCCCGTTCCAGCATTCAGTACATATTTGGTATCTGCTACAAGCAGTGAGGAAGAAAATATTTGCTGTAGCCATTGAATAAGAGCATTTTAAAGGGGATGAGAGCCGAAGAGCACTTAGTGTGAGAGAACTGGTAAAGCAGAGAAAATGCAAATTTAGAAAAAGGGATTGGTGGTGTGTCTACTCTTTAAATACAACCAGGCACACATCTGTAGTTAAATACAGCTCATGTGGGATGATTTATAGGGTACTCTCTTCATGCTGGGAAGCCACGCAGTGCTGGAACCCAGTAATTAGTTGCCTGTTCAGAGCTCAGTGCTAGAAGGTGGAGACTAATATTCACTCTGTAATTAATGTAGCAGTTCTGTCAGTGCACTGCAGGGCCCTGGACTTCGTCTGTAGGCTGAGATGGACTGCCCATGGGAAGGAGTCACCATCATTCTCAGAACACTTCTGCCCTCTTTTCTTCACTTTTTATTAACTCCTGATAGAAGTTGCATATATGTCCCTATATTGGTAGATCCAACGTAAATGTAATTTTGCTGCTTTAAGTGTGGGGGGGGGGCATGGTTTCTGTTTTGTTTTTGTTGTTTCTAGATTTCCCCTGGGGAGGGGCGATTTTGATCAGGAAAACAGCAGAAGGAACAGCATAAAATAGGGCTGAAACAAAATAGCCCTCCCTGTTTGGTTGTCCTATTTGGGGGCAGCAAAACAGGTAGGGCTATTTCAGCTGTTTTTCAGGGTGTGTGTGTGTGTGTGGGGGGGGTATTTTGTATTTATTTATTCAAAGCATTTATATCTTGCTCTTCAGTTAAAAGACTCCCAGAATGACTTACAATAATAAATGATCAATGAGCAGAATATTTCAGGGGGCATGCTTACCTTGCCATTTTTTAAAGTAGCTCCCATAGGGTGGCCAGCTGTCCTACTTTACAGTGGACAGTCCTCTATTTGAAGGCATCCTCTGCTTCATGGGCTGCCTAGTCAAAGCCTCCCATCAGGTTGAGGCTGGATGTGCCTGATCTCATCTGATCTCAGAAGCTAAGTAGGGTCAGCCCTGGTTAGTACTTGGATGGGAGACCACCTGGGAATCAGGCTTCCTGCACTGAGCAGGGGGTTGGACTCAATGGTCTTGTAGGCCCCTTCCAACCCTATGATTCTGTTATTCTATGATATAAAGTCAAAGAACCATGAGGAGGGAGAGCAGGCAAGGGCTTTGCAGTTGCCCATCAAGAATTGGTACCTGGACAGAAGACTGCAGAGACTCACAGGTCAGAGCCTTCCCCACAATGGTGAGATTCATTGTATTTCTACTTAAATTAGAATTATTATTTCTAAATGTGCATTTATACATATAAATTAGCATATACAAATGTTGCTCAGGTTGTTGTCTTTTTTTCTTTCTTTTTCTCGTGATCCATTTCCTTATTTTTGGCAAAGTGTCCCCCCTCAAAAAAGGTGACATTGGCCTTGGTCCCCCAGTCCCACCCCAAACTCCCCCCTCCCTTTTCAGCTTTTTATTTTTAGCCCATCCAGTGGAGCCTGGTGCCTCCGATGACAGTGAAGCTGTGAATCGACTCTGGGATTCAGTCAGAACTCTAAAGGAGCTACCCAAGGTGCTGAACCCTAGCCCCAAAATGGGTTCAGCACCTTGGAAAGCTCCTTTAGTGTTCTGACTGGTTCTGAGTGCAACCCAGAGCACATTCACAGCTCCACTGAAATCAGAGGCACCACCCTCTGCTGAGCGCAGGTTAAACACACGCACTCATGCACACAACATTCCTCTGAAGAAATTGGCAGCATTTCCATGTTTGCATTTCAGCTTTAAAAAAAAAAAAATGGGGGGAGAGTCAGTCATGCACTTCCAGCATTGTGTAGAACTTGTCCTTAAGAAGAAAAGAAAATATTGCCATATTTAAGAGGCTGGTGAGCCAAAGCTCAAGAATGAACATAGGTGCACGCTGGTGAGTTAGGTGTACAAAAATGTCCTTTATTAGGCCAAACACTGTTTGATTAGGGTCTTATTCAGCAGCAATGTAAAACAGAAACACTCTGTTTTCCTCAAGTACCCCATTACAAAGAGACTTCCTGCACCTCCTAGGGAAGGGATGCATCCAGCCCTTTGGGCTTCCCCAGATGGCCCCGCCTCCTTCCACTGGCCCCACCCCTTTCCCCCCTTCTCCTGATTGGTTTGTGGTTTCCCAGCTTTTGTGCAGGTTTTTCCCCCATCCCAAAAGGTTGAAATGCCTCTGCTAAGACTTAGTTCCTATTGCCTTTGACCCCACCCACCACTGGAACATGGCCCGAAATTAGTGTGGCCATGTGTCTTACTTTAGAGTTCTCTATTTGAAGTGCTTTCGGAGAATGGTCCTCTCTTTGAAGACATCCTCTATTCGAAGGAGTGTCCAGTCCAAGTCTGGTATAAAGATCAGGAATTATAAGAAGCTGGAAGAGCGGGGGCCTTGGAGTTTCCCATCAGTAGTTAACACCTGAACATCAGACTGAGCAGGCAGACACGCAAGTCTTCCTCACTGTGATAAAATATATTGTATGTCTATTTCAGTTACAGTAATGCTTTCTAAATGTGTGTCTATACATATCAATTAGCATATGCAAATGGTATGCAAATCGAAGTCATCTTTTTGTCCTCTTTTTTAGTAATGCATGTCCTCTCTTTTAGAGATGTGTGAGTTGCCACCCTACCCAAAATGGAACCTCTGGCTGAGAGAGGTTCAACACCCCTGTCCTGGAGTTTTTCTCTCCTCTTGTTCCTGCACTGATGCCTTCCCTCCTCCTCATCTCAGGGGTGGTTCCAGCCAGGTTACAAGGAATCCCTGGAAAAGCGCCATGTGGTGGACCCTCACCCACCAGTTCACTTGCTTCCCTGGCTGTGGGTTTACTTGGCAGCGGCAGCTGGGTTTGAGAAGCCACCCTCCATTTTAAGTTCCCACAGTGCCTCAACTCTACATCTGCCAGTCTGGGGCAGTGTGAGAATTTCAAGATGGCGGGCAGCCTCCCAGCCACTCCTGCCAGTTAAGCCTGTGGCCCTGGGACCAGGTGGGGGGGGGACAAGTGGCAGCCCCAGTAGGCCCTGTGGGGGCTCTTGGGTCTTGGCAGTTTCCTGAAGATGCTTCTCCCTGCTTCTCCTCATTGTTCTCTCACACACAGGTGAGCAACAACCCGGAGAGGAACTCCACCCCCCAGTCCTTTGAGTCTGTGGCCAGTAATAAATCATAATGATGAATAACTCTGCTTTGTATTTATCAGTCATAGAGAGCCAGGAGACTGCAGCAGCTGATAAGCAAGGGATGTAATTTTTAAAAAAGAAAGGAAAGGGGGGGGGAGCAAGAAAAGGAAGTCTCACTGGAGCACCATTCAGTAAAGCTGCCTTGTTCTGCCGCCTGCTCCAGCCATCTCTTGAGTGCCCACTTGTATATTTTTAGCTCCCTCCTGTCTGAAATACCACTGTGGTATTCATTAAACAAAACCCCAGTGGGATGAGAACTGCAAGGATGGGGTGGGGTTTTTTTTCTGTTTTGTTTTATTTAATTGCGCACTTCGGTACAGATGGCAAAGCATGGCAGGAGGTTTGAATCCCACTGCCTGGGGGGGAGCATGGGGGGTGGCGAGAGACCAAGGCAGGCCTGGAGGGAAAAGAGAAAGGGAAGAAAAATCTAGTCAGGCCACATTTCAAAATCTTACCTGCTGGGCCCAGAGGGGGGGAAAGATGTTAAGGTCACTCACAGTTTGAGATGCATCCTGGAGAGCAAGAAAAGAAAGAGGCCTCATCTCCGCTTGGACTGTTAATTGCTTGTTAAGTCAGCTAACGAATGCACATATTGAAGGACTGGGCTCTGTGCCCTTTTGCGTTGTGTGGAGATCCTTTTGTGTATGTGCGTGGTATTGTTACTTAATCTTCCTTTTTAAAACTTAGTTAGTTTAAATCAGGGTGAGCAACTTGTGGCCCTCCAGATCTTTGGGCCTACAACTCCCGTCAGCCCTCGCCAGCAGGGATGATGGTGAGGGATGATGAGAGTTGGAGACCAAAACACATGGAAAGCGACAAGTCGCTCATCGCTGGGGTAAATGAAGAGATTTTTTGCAAGGTGGATGGGATAGCGCCTTCCCCTTTTCCAGCCAAATCTGCAAAGGAAACACAATGCCACCATCCCTTTCCTCTGCTCTTTTCATAGTCTTTTCCTCTTGCATAAGGTCTTTTACAGCATGGAAAGGAGGTATGAAAACTATCATTTATTTTGTGTGTGTGCGCGCGCGTGTGTGTGTGTGTGTATGGAGAGAAGATGCCATTTCTGCTGATTGGGTAGGTACCAAAATAACTTCTCTGTCTTGACACATTAGCTCAACATTTGTCCCAAACTGTGTCAGGGTGGACACTGAGCCCATAGAATCCCAGAGTAGTTCTGATTCTGAGGAAGTGCAGTCGCTCCTGTGAGAGGAGCGCGCTCCTCTTTCCCAGGGTCAACAGCTGATGGAGATTCCTCCCACCAGCATTCCTAGCTTAGATAGCAGTCCAGGGAGTGACAGAGCGCGGGAAGTAGACTTGGTAGACACGCGACGCCGACGCAGAGAAAGGCGCCAAATAAAGGGCGCAGAAAGGAGGCGTAGTGCCCGGTTGGCGCGCAAGCAACGGCTGCGCCCAGAGGATCCAAGGGAAAAGGGGAGGGACTCTCCCTCATCCTTAAGTTCAGGGGTCTGCCAGTAATTCCCTTTCAAACGGGGACCAACTGTCCCAACTTAGGGCATAGGTACTCTGCTGTTCATATCTAGTTGCTAACGGTAGAGTTGTTAAGTTGTAAAAGAGGAATAAAGCTTTGAAAAGAATCCCTTTGTCTGTGTCTGGACTTGGCTACTGGATTAGACTGAGAGAGGCCTCCAAGGAGCCCTTGACAAACTGAAGATCTCATTGACATGAGAGATGAATTCCTGTTGAGCACTCCTATTTAGTGTTTTTTTCTGCCATATCATCACTGTCTGCTGATGTCCTTCCTATCACCCTGTAGCATATGGGGCACCCTGTAGCCTATCACCCTGTAGCATAAGGTGCCTTTTCTGACAATAACACACAACAAGTTCTGTCCACATGACAGAAAGAAAAGATCATTTCTGGTGGAACCAAGAAGGGAGGATGTAAGGACAAAAAGCTATTGCAAGTTTGCTTTGAAACTCTTGGACACGTACTGATGCTCTGTGATTTAAATGGCAATCAGGTAGGCTCAGAGCAACTCAGGCTTAAAACAAACCTCAAATATGCAATGGCTTCTGAAACAGATAAGAAATGCCCAGTTTTCCAAGAGAATGCCCTGGCCTGTTCCCAAGAGATCACATGAGAGGAGCGGAACTGGGCAGGTAGATTAAAGCAAAGGCAGATCCATCTAGTCAGTGTCAAAGTTCGGTTCCATGCAGAAACAAAGCCTGGAGATAGGAAAAGAGGAGATTAGATGGCCACTTATGCATTGCCTAGAAAAAGGAAATTTGTGACCAAAAAAGAGGACAAGAGAGGACACAGATTTGCACTGAATTCGCATGCGCTTACTAATATGTACAGGGTGGCCTAAAAGTAGGTATACAGTTGTTTAGAGTGTTGATGGGAGGGGGAGAGAATGTGTGAGTAGAAGATGTGTGGGTGGAGTCAGAATGACAGTTGGGAAGAGTGAGTGACAGGGAGTGACAGTTAAATCAGTTAAGGGTAGAGAGTGAGGGGAGTGAGGCCCTTAATTAGGTATACAGTTGTTTAGTTGTTTAGTTATTTTTTTTACTGATATTGTGAATGATGGCAGCGAACTTGAGTCAAGAACAAAGAAAGTGGATTCTAAAGCAGTACTGGAAGACTGAAAATTCTCTCCCCCTCCCATCAGCATTCTGAACAACTGTATACCTACTTTTGGGCCACCCTGTATAGACACAAATTTAGAAATCATTACTATAATTTAAATAGAAATACAAGGCATGTCCACATGCTGATAAGCAGCGTCAAGGCCTCCACCCTGCCTTGGGGTGTGTGTGTGTGTGTGTGTGTGTGTGTTTGTTTTAATTCTTAAGCCAGACTTGGACTGGACACCTTCAAATAGAGGACTCTGACAGCCCTTAAATGGATAACTGACCTCTGTAAAGCAGGGCCTGTGTCCACCCTAGAGGCGATTTGTAGAGGGGGAAGCATGTAGCCAATAATTGCTTAGCACAGAGTCAGGGAGAAAGAGTTGTATAGTCCATCCTTGGACCCAAGAGCTTGCAAGCTGTTGTAGTCATTCCATAGCCAAATGGAGAGAGCCGTGACCTCAGACCCAACAGCGCTGGGTTCAAGAAGTGACCTGCTGGATCAGACTTTGACCCATGTAGTCTGTCTGTCTGTCTGTCTGTCTATCATTTCTATACCTCCCAATAGCCAAAGCTCTCTGGCCGTTTCACAAAAATTAAAACCACAAATCGCAACATAAAACAATATAAAATAGAAAAGCTTAAAACCACAAATCACAACATAAAACAATATAAAATAGGAAAGCTTAAAACCACAATATAACAGTACTACCAGAATACAACCTAGCAGCAATGCACAGATTTAAAATACAGATTTAAAACACCAGAGCTAAAAGACTAGGAAGCTAAAATGCTGGGAGAATAAAAAGGTCTTCACCTGGTGCCGGAAGGAGTACAGCGTAGGCACCAGACAAACCTCTCTAGGGAGCTCATTCCACAGCCTGGGGGCCACAGCAGAAAAGGCCATCCTCCTGGTAGCCACCCATCTAGGAACCTGTTTCACATAACAGCCACCCAGATGCCCCTGGGAAGCCCATGAGCAGGTGCTGGAGACACCAGCCTTCTACTCCCTCTGAACATGGAAACCCTACAGAGCCATCATGGCTAATAGCCACTGATAGACCAATCCTCCGTGAGTTTGTCAAGTCCCCTTTTAACACCATCTAAGCCAATGGCCACCCCAGATCTTGTGGCAGCTAAAGCCATAAATCAGGGATGTTGAACCTCAGACCCATGGGACATATCCAGCTTGCTGGTCATCCCAATCTGGATCCCAGTCTTCCCGCTTTCCCCAACCCCTTTCCCCCAACTGCCAATCATTTGGTGGTTTTCTGCATTTGCACATCCCCCCCCCCAATGATTGAAATGCCTCTCCTAAGGCTGAGCTACTGGCAGTAAACTGAAATACTTTGGCATTATTGGCCCCATCCCATTTGCCTCTGGCGCTGACCCCTTTTGCCTTTAGCACCACTCACCACTGGAAATGGAGTGTAATAAATGTGAAACTGAATTCAGTTCTCAGACTGAAAAAGGTCTGACACCCATAAACAATTTATTTGTTTGTTTGTTTGTTTATTTACAATATTTATTTATCACTCCACATCAGAAGATTTTGGGGCGGTGAACGACAAAGATAAAAGAATAAAACACCAGGTTAAAACAGTTAAAACATTTTTTAAAGAGCCAAATTCCAATCAGGTCGAATTTTAATAAACCGCAACTGGTCACACAAGGAAAGCCTCTCAAAATAACAAGGTCTTCAGGAGGTGCCAAAAGCAACATAATATTGGCACCTGCCTGACCTCTGAAAGCAGGGAGTTCCACAGGAAGGGGGCCGCCACGCTGAAGGCGCTTTTCCAGGTGGACTCCGGTTTAGGGCTTTGTACTGTAGTGCTAATACGTTAAACCTGGCCCAGTAGCAAATAGGCAGCCAGTGCAGTTCCCTCCGCAAAGGAGTTGCGTGCTGAAAAGGGGCAGCTCCCGACAACAGCCAAGCTGCTGCGATCTGCACTAACTCCAGCTTCCGAAGCAGCCTCAAGGGCAGCCCCACATAGAGCATGTTGCAGTAATCCAATCTTGAGGTTATTCATGGCTGTACCACCATGGCCAAGCCATCCCTGTGCAGGAGAGGCCGTAGCTGGCGAACCAGCCGAAGCTGGTAAAAGGCACTCTGAGCCGCCGCAGCCACTTGGGCCTCCAGCGACAATGATGGATCTAGGAGTGCCACCAGACTATGGACCTGATCTTTCAGAGGGAGTGCAACCCCATCCAGAACAGGCAATGAGCCTATCTCCCGGACCCGAGAACCACTCACCCACAGGGAATTACGTACTATATGAAGAAATGCTTTCCTTTGTCTGTCCTGAATCTACCTTTTGAAACATGAAAGCATGTCTCTGACTCCGCTTTCTTGCCATTACCACAGCCAGGCATCTTTAGCTCTAACCCCACCTCCTCTGCATCTTTCCGTGAATCCTGGCCTTACAGGTCTTGAAGAGCTGCCGTTACTCACACTTTCTGTGCTCCTCTCCTGCCACCTCCTCACTCCCTGCCACACATGTTCAGATCCTGTGTCTGGTTTCTGGCTGTTCCACACCTCTTTGCTATATTAAGATGTCTGTCCTTCCTTCATCCTTGCTATTCCTGAGCAGAAAAAACTAGGAATGTTGGTGAAATCCACAGTGGAAACAAATGAGTTTGGATTTTGATGAATCCAACTGGTGGATTCCACAGGGGACCAGCTTTTCCCTTGTCAGGCAGATTCTGCCGAATTGCAGACCATTTTTCTAACTTTCCTATTTTTTTGCAAATTTCATTGTCAAAAAATATGGAGGAAAAAACCCACCACCAAAAACCACCAAAAAACCCACCACCACCACCTCTGTTGTGGTGAGGCCTGGGTTACAGGGTTCTACTATGGATCACATCCTTACAGATTCTGGGGCAAGTCAGGTTTCCCAGGATGGAAGGAATGGGGAAAGAACAGCACCATGGAGAGCTCCATGTAGTGCTAGGGCTGGAAGCCAGACATGCTTGGCTGTATGTTGCTCCAACAAGCAGCAGATCATGACTAAGCCTTAAGTAGGGGGTTGGCTTCCTTTAGGCTGGTTAGTCCCACTTCCATAGTGACTAAGGCCTTTTCTCTTAAATGGACCTGGTCCTTTTTAGCAGTCTAAGGGTCCATGGTGTCTTCCTGGGGAGCTGGGTCCTGAGGAAGTGGAAGCCTCATGGCGTCTTGCTGAAACCAAGTCCTATCCCTGAACAGTTACCTCAGGCAACTCTTCCACTGAGGACAAGGGGTAAGGATCTTCTAAGGATGAGGGTTCAGGGTCCTGGTCGCTATGGCAAGCATACAGCCCTGGGCAGTTGCTTCAGCTGATTTCTTGGGAACCCTGCCATGGTGAGTCTCTTTTTGAGGCTGTGATTGCAAATGGCAGGCAGCCAAGATGGTTTTGTGGTTTTATTTTAAAGATTGCCTTCATTACTTCGGAGGTGCAGGACTTGCTTACTGAGCATGCTGCAGTCTGGCCAGACAAAGAAACCTCCAGAAAGAGAACAAGTCTACAGACAAGAGATTGAGCTGTCACACTGTAATAGCTTATAAAGATGATGAAGCAGCCGGGTCACGGCTATGAATGGCTAATGGGAGGGCCAGATTGGTCTTTTATCTAGCACAAAGCAAAGGTGTCACACTTACAAGAGCTAATTTACCACAAACCAGATGAGGGAGTTGCCTGTTTGAATCTTGCCTCCACCACAAATTCACTAGATGCCCTTACACAAGCCACACCTTCCAATAGTGAATTCATTCTCTGAGTGTGAATGTTTATGTAGACAAAACAGCACCATCCACACACAGGAAGGAGGTATCAGTAGGTTCTTGGAAACCCCGAGGTTTGCATCTACAAAAAATGTTTAAGGAAAAAAAACCAAGGGTGGAGTATTCTGGACCAGGGTATGGATAGCTGTCTGGATCCCTGAACATTTTGTTGTAGGTTCCACATGTACTGAATAAACCTTCTTGGAAGGACTGCAGGGTCATGAAAGATCTGTGAGCATAAGGCCACTCACAGAATGGGACACCCTCATAAGAACATAAGAAGAGCCATGCCGGATCACACCAAGGGGTCTGGCACCGGTGGTAGCATATTCGCTATCAGGACTAGTAGCCATGAGTAACCTTCTCCAGGAATTTGTCTAACCCCATTTTAAAGCCATGCAAATCGGTGGAAATCACTACCTCTTGTTGTAGGAAATTCCATGCTTTAACTATGCACAGTGTGAAGTATTAGATACATACTTACATGCATGCACACACACACACACACACACACACATACATAAAACCATTGCATAAGAGCATAGCAAGAGCCATACTGGATCAGACCCAGGGTCCATCTAGCCCAGCATTCTCTTCACACAATGGCCAACCAGCTGCCAACCAGGAATACATAAGCAGGGCATTAGTGCAACAGCACTCTCCCACCCATGTTCCCCAGCAACTGGTGTACACAGGCATACTGCTTCTGATATTGGAGGTAGCACAGAGTGATCAGGAGGAGTAGCCATTGATAGCCTTCTCTTCCAGAAATTTATCTAACCCACTTTTAAAGCCATCCAAACTGGTGGCCATCACTAAGTCTTGTGGTAGCAAATTCCATAGTTTGACCATGCGCTGTGTGACGAAGTCCTTCCCTTCATCTCTCCTGAATCTCCCACCAATCAATCACCTTCCAGATCCAGCCTTGGCACAGCATGTCTTTCATTTCTGTCCACCCTTCAGCTTCCATGACACTTCATGACATCAGGCCAAAAGACCAAATAAGTAAAAATATCAGTTTATATATATTTTTTAAAAAATAACAACATCTCTCTCTAAATAGCTCCAGTGAAATAAACATCACTGCACAGTCTTCAAATATTTTAAGTATTCATTTCAGGGCCAGATCCATATGTTGGCCAGATGTGACCATCCATATGTTGTTGGGACTACAGCTCCCACCCTCCTTGGCTGGGGCTGATGGGAATTGGGAGTCCAGCAACATCTGGAGGGGCACAGGTGCCCCACTCCTATTAATTTATTTAGGGCACAATGCTATGTGTGTTTAGAAGGGGGGGAAAGTCCTATGGGTTGCAGGGCTTTTTTTCTGTTGAAACATGCATAGGATTGTGCCATTCAAGTCTCTTAGTCCACCTTTTGGGGTCAAACCCTCCCAAGGCAGCTTTCAGCATCTAGCTTTACAGGAACGCAAACTGGATTCACAAATTTATTTTGTGAAATAGATAAATAAACCCTTGGGAGGGTTTGATTCACACCAATCAATAACAACATTAAAATCACAGAACACCATAACAATAAAATGAACAAATAAGAACCAGCAAGAATACAAAGAGCAAATATTCACTCACTAAAATCAGACAAATAATGAAAGGTAGAGCAGCACCATAAATACAGCCAAATGTTATATGACACAACCTTTGACTATTAATTCCACTGGAGGTGACGGCCCCAACTGGGGCGTGCTTTTCAATGCTGTCATTTCGCCTATTCAGTTCTTTGGGTTTGGTTCACACGTACAGGTGCGATAAATGCTTGGTCTCTCGATGCTTGATGAGTGGCAGCTAGGGATGTCAGAGAGTTCCTCCATGGACCCCAGTGAGGCCGGATTCTTTTGAATCCGGCCTCTGGAGTCCATGGAGGAACAGAGTACTTACCTCCGCCTCCCTGAGGAATCCTCCCTGGCCGGATCCTCTTCGCCGCTGGCTCCAGAGCGCCAGCGATACGGCCACCGTTGCCGTGTCACTAGCTGAGGCTGACTGACACTGGACGCAAATGGCGTCTGCTACGCCATTTGCGGCCGTAAAGCTCTTAGATTAAGGCTAGCCTATTGCGTGAAAAACCACAGACGCAAATGGCGTAGGAGACATCATTTGCGGCCATAAAGCCTTAGTTTAAGCTAAATGCAGCCATCTTGGCTTAATCAAAGTCCTTTACAGCCACAAATGGCATAGCTGACGCCTTTTGCGTCTGGAGACAGTCAGCCTCAGCCAGCAATACGGCAATGGCGGCCATATTGCTGGCGCTCCGGAGCCAGCCGGTGGCTCCACAGAATCCCTGTGGAGCCAGCCGGCAAGGATTCCAGGGGGAGGGACGGATCACAGGCAGATTCCCGGCCAGAATGACAGGTAAGGGATCCGCCCATCCCTACTTCTGAGCCTCCCTTGGAGGAGGCACCTGGAAAAGGACCTTAGGTGCTGAACGTAGTGTACAGGTCAGTTTATGCCAGGAGAGGGGCTCCGCCAGGTATCACGGTGCTGAGATATGTAAAGCTTTATAGGTCAAAACCAGCACCTTGAATTGGGCTTGGAAACATACAGGCAGCCAGTGCAAACGGGCCAGGATCCGTGTTATATGTTCAGAACTTCTTGCCCCTGTTATCAATCTGGCCACCACATTATGCATGAGCTGCAGCTTCTGAACAGTCTTCAAGGGCAGCCCCACGTAGAGCATCCACCCTTTGACCAAGAAGATAGACTAGTATAGAAGAATTGCTCCCTGATCAAGGTTTCCCCAGCCCTGCACAGCCCTGCGTTGCTGCTCAGCACTGACTCACCCTTCGGGCTCATAAGGTTTTTTGTACGAAAAGCTTTGGCGGGCCAGATGCAGGCTGTGGGCCTTCCGTTGCCAACCACTGACCAATGGGTTCATTATAATCAGCAGCACCGTTTTTCCCTCCGTGTGCAGTTTTCTCAAATTATAGTAATGCTACAGTAAATCACACAAGGTCCCCGCTTGGCTAGGGAGGCGAGTGCATCCAGCCCGCTGTTAATGAACGGCCGCCTCCCCCTCCCGACTATGTATTTCTGTCATTCGAAGGAAACAAATTGATGCATTCTAGCAAACAGCTTCCTCAGCAGAGCCACAGTGATGTGTTAAGATCTTGCCAGAATGGTAGGCGGGGGGTGGGGGAGACCTGCAGTGATGCTGCAAGGGAAGCAAAGAGAGAAGAAGGAAAAGAAGACAGGCAGAGAGGAAGGTGCAACCAGATATGTGGGAACAAGAGAAGTCACTCTGAAACAGAGGTGTTGGACCTTTAAACTAAGCCTTAGGAGAGGCATTTCAACCTTCTAGAATGGGGCGGGGGGAGCGGAAAGCCACCAAAAGATCAGTGATCAGGGAAAGGGGGAAGGGCCCTCTGGGAAATCCCAGAGTGCCAGACTGGGAACCCCGTTCTGAAAGCACATGCACACAAAGACGTTTTTACACATCTTCGGTATACATGCAACAGGCTCCCTCAATCCCTCCTCTGACCTCAGGGCATCATGTACTATGCATGGATCATGCAGTCCACAATGACACCAGCATACTTGGCAGGCACTGACTGAGAAAAGAAAAAGAAATCGAGACTCCATCCCCCCGTCTTTGCCAAGAAAAGCTGCATCCCGCAACTTGTGCGTGAATTATGACACACTGCAGCAAATGTTCATGTATTTGCTTATTTGGCATTGTGTATCCTGTCCTGTGCCATGGGGAAGGGCATGGAGCTTTGTGGGCACTGAAACCCAACCCCCCAAACAAGAAAATTCTGCCTAGACTCTCCTCTGCCCTACTTTTAACATTACATAAGACATTGCCTTCTCACTCTCCTGCCTGTTTTTACATCCTTGTTTTTACGTCCTGAAGGACTAGAAACATCCTTTTTTAAAAAAAATTAAATTCTCAGGATGTGGAATACTGTACTTCAGTGATAGGGGAACCTATGACCCTCCTGATGTTGTTGAACTGCAAGTCCCATCATCCCTGACCACTGACGATGCTGCCTGGGGCTCATGGGCACTTGCGTCCAACAACATCTGGCCCACACAATTGCCACCTCTGCTGTACTCCCTCTCCATAGTTGGCCTTTTGCAGTAGCTCAGAATAAGCACAGCCCGTAGTACTGTGGAGCAGGTCACACTGTTCATTTTTTCATTTATTTCATTTCTGTTCCACCCAGTAGCCAAATCTATCTGGGCAATTTACAGTGACCTTAAAAATACAATCTCGCACATAGTACAAAAACCATTGACATACAAAGAAACAGACAGCACACACACACATACATATATCTAAGCAATTTAATTTCAACAATAAGAAAAATTCAGGACCTGATTAAAAACTTATCATATGCTGCCAAATGCCTGAGACAAGAGGAAGGTCTTAACCTGGCGCTGAAAAAATAACAATGTTGGCGCAAGGCGGGCCTTGCCGGGGAGATTATTCCAAAATTGTTTTACACTGTTGAAATTGATTTTATCTGCATGCTGCCCTGAGATTTTAATATTTAAATAAATAAATAAATAAATTTTCAGGGCATAGTCTGAAGGCGCATGAGGCAGCCACAGTGCTGAAGCTAAGGAGGTCTGGGTCTGGTCAGTGCTTGGAGGGGAGACTATCTGGGAACCACATGTAGCCACCTTGAGTTCCACAATGGAAGAAAAGTAGGATATAAATGTAATTAATTGATTAATTAATCATTGGGAGCCACCACTGAGAGGACCCTCTTCCTTGCTGCCACCATCCAAGCCTCCCTCAGATGAGGTACCTGGAGAAGGGCCTTAGATGATGAGCATAGTGTACAGGTCTGTTCATGTTCCTTGCCCCATATCTGCTGCTTCCTGCATGTCCATTTTTATGTCCAAGTGCTGGAAACTCCTATGCAGATAAGCTCCAAAGCATTGCATAGAGTAGGGTTGCAGAACTGCAGGCTTGGGGGCCAAGTCTGGCCCTCTGGGGTTCCCAGAAGGCCATGCCCCCTTCCCTGGCCCCACCCACGTTTCCCCAATCAACTGTGTTTTAGTGGATTCTGGCTTCTGTGTGGCTTTTCCCCCATTCTAAAAGGTTGAAATGCCTCTCCAAATGCACCCACCACTGCAATTTGGCCCCCAAGAGCTTCTCCAAAATTCAGCTTGGTCCTTGGGGTGAAAGACGTTCAACACTGCCATTGCAGAGGATGCAAACTGATTTCTCAGACCACTCTTCCAGAAGCAGTATTTCTATCTTTGTCCCCTAAAGATCTTGTTTCCGCTGGCCACCCATCACTGCTGCCATTTGTTCTTCCAGTAATGCAAATGTACGATGTAAACAAGATTAAGTGAAGGGTAAATAAAACATCAGCACAAGGAGGAGCAGCACACAGAAAAGAATATAATGTAATGCGCGCATGAACAATTGGATTTTTTGCTCATGCTCTAAAGGAGATTGTGTTGTGCAATACAGCACACAGTACAGATGCGGCATCCATTTTGAAGCACCGTATTATTATGTGAGTCTGGGAAAGGATTGCACAATCCTTCATATTGTATGTGGTTTTTATGGTGCCAGATTGCAAATACACAATTTACATATCCACTATGCACTTTATTGTATATGAATTCTTTTTCTCATTTGTGTATGTGTGTACCTCATCTATATTGCATAAGTCTCTGGCAAATCCAGTAGGTGGTTGATCAATTTACCCATTATACCTTCTTGCTCATGAGTATACAAACCAACAACACCATATCCTTGCAACACTACATTCTTTGGAGAATAGTAAACTTTAAATAAAGACTTGGGACCATCACTGGCCGTGTCTTCCGATCTTTAAAGCCTCAAAAAAACTCTTAAGGGTTTTTAAATTTTATTTTGCTCTCTGCACACACCAGTTGGTGTTCAGGTCTTGAACAAAATATAGATGAGTTTTTAAATAGCAGTTATGCTATATACCTTATTTTTAATCTTCCCTATAAAATGGCCACCCTCTTTCCTACCTGTCTGAAATTTGGCCAAGCAAATATTTTGGAGGGATCATAGAACAATGGAAAGTATTGTGCAACTTGGGTAGAAAATATTGAAATTGCAGGAAGCAAACGGGCCCCTGGGTCTCCCACTGAAATCCAAGGGAAATGAAAAGTAATATGACCAAAATGGGTGAAATTCAGCCACAAAACGAATGCCGTTCTAATGAAACGAAACTTGAAGAAATGAATGCTTTTTTTAGGAATGGAAGCGAATGGAGTAACAAATGGATTTCTTTTCCCTTTGTGCGTTCGCGTGGGTTCTCCTAGCAATGCGCAGACATAATGTACATGGCTCCTTCTCTCTCTCTCTAGGCTGATGCGAAGATGGTCTGTGATGTCGTCAGTCGGATGGAGGATACAGAGCCCTTCTCCCCGGAGCTGCTTTCGGCAATGATGAGGCTTTGGGCAGATTCTGGTCTCCAAGAGTGCTTCAACCGGTCCCGGGAATATCAGCTCAATGACTCCGCCCAATAGTGAGTATAGCACCGTGCCCTAGGAGCTGTAGCTCAGCAGCAGTATATGCACCCATTTGGAGGTTTCTTTACTTTCAGGTATTCGGGGCCAGGAGAGGTCATTGAGACCATGGCATGTGCAGAGGAGAGGATTAATCCTTCCCAGCCACAATCACAATATTAGTAGCACTAGTAGTAGTAAAAACATTATTATTATCAATAATATTATCATTATCAATAATCATTTTATTATCAATAGTAATGATGACAATAATGATAATTATAATAATTATAATTATAATTAATCATCATCATTAATGATAATTATGATTATTATTATTATTATTATTATTAAAAATCAAGAAGGGTTGTGTAGCTGATGCACATAGGTCAATGATACTTACTCTCAGGTAAGTGGGAACAGGACTGTAGCCTGCGCTCTGTTAACAGCTGCACGGCACGCAGAAATCTCCCCATCACTGGCGCTCTATGCTAGGAGAAGCAGAACCTGTTGAATTTTATTTATATATTACATTTGTGTCTGACTTCTCCCACAAGGACCCCAAGCCATCTTACATAGTCCTCCATTTTATCCTCACAACAACCTTGTGAGGTAGGTTAGGCTGAGAGTCAGTGGCTGGCCCATAGTCACCCAGTGAGCTTCATGACTGACTGGGGACTAGAACGCTGATCTCCTGAGTCCCAGTCCAACACTCTAACCACTGCACCACACTGTAAAGAGCCAGTCAGGGGTCCTCGCCACCTCCTGCACTATAGCTGGGCTTAGGAAAAATGCCAATAGGACCAATAGGAGCTATTTCCCCCTTAAAAACATATGGGGGGGTGTTGCAATGACAGCAAGAGAGGGGAGGCTTAAACCTCCCCCCTCTGTGCAACTGCCAGTTTGTCATTTCCCCAGTCTTATGTTCGGTTCATCCTGAACTTTGAGAATTTTTTTCAAGTTCACATGAAGATTCCTACACATCTTTGTGCATAGTTTTCCTAATACAGGGGTGTGCAACTTTGGGGAGGGGGTTCCAGGAGCAATTTCTACCTCCTAGACCCAGGGGCCACACCCCTGCTGCTGCCGCACTGCCAAGAATTTGGACGTTTGAGCCTCTGTCATGTTACACCACCAAAATTTGTCAGCAAACAATTGAAATTCAGCATTAAACGGCCAATTGCTTTGCTGCCACCACACAGCCAAATTTTGGTGACACCACAGCAGCAGGGGCAGTAGAGGTGGCACTGAAGGACGGGGGGCGGCTGTGGTTCGTGGGCCTAATTTTGCCCACTCCTCTCCTAATAGATGCATTTTTTGTGTACAATTCTGCCTAACGTACACACCACTGTCCTGTCCACCCAAGTGTGTTCTACACAGGCAGACTGAGATTCGGGGCGGTGCGGGGCTAATTACCAGGGGTGGGGGAGAAATTCATTTGGTTCACATTTTAATGCAAACTTACCAAATTTCGCTCTTCTGAACCAATATGCAAACTGAAATTCATTTATGCTGGGGGGGGGGTTACTTTTTCAAAAAATGAAAGCTGAGGTGCTCAGGAACCCAATTCTGTGTCCAAGATCTGATCCTTCACTTTTTTTGTGCCCCCGTAACATTCACACATGACATGTCATGACATGACATGACATGCGTTAAATCACCAGTACTTTCATTCGTTGTCTCAGTTGCTTCATTTCTCAAATCAGTCTTGCAGGAGTATATCCCCGCTATAGCATGGCCTCTGCATAATGCCAGGCACGCTGTTTTCACTAGTCGCTCTGGGGGGAATGAAAAAAAACCAAACTCATATGAACTGTGGAAGTATTTCTGGCATTGTTATATCCACGAGCGCATGACAGAAACACATAGATTTTGCATTGTCAGGACTACATACCCTGAGGTAATAACTAATGATGTCAGTGTGTTGTCCCAAGAGAACAATGTCCAGAGACTCTTCCCCTAATATAATTCCAGATGTAACTCACTATTTGGGATACAGGGCATTTAGTCCTCATGTATATTTCATTGCTCTGTCCAATAAGACAACAGTCAATTCAGGTCTTGACAGTGGAGGCTGGAGGCTCTGATTTTGGTGGGGCTGTGATTCCATTCTGGGTTTCAGTCAGAACCAGCCGGAACTCTAAAGGAGCTATCCAAGGTGCTGAACCTATTTTGGGGATAGGGCTTGGTACCTTGGATAGCTCCTGTAGAGTTCTGGTTGGTTCTGACTGAAACCCAGAATGGATACATAGCCCCACCGAAACTGGAGCCACAAGCCTCCACTGGGTCCCAATGAAGGCTTAACTGTTTGATAACTAGTGGCATTTGTTAAGGAAGCAAGGAATGAGCTCACACATGACCGGTCTGGATGTATGGCTATGCATTATTCTCTTAGGCTAATCTAAACATTTATCTCAGCAATGTGGCAGTGTCCTCTTTGAGCTAAGCTCCTTGATACTGTAAGTGGTGGTGCGAGGGATATCATATTTGAAAATACAGTACTTCCCTGCATGTGGAAAGTAGGGCATCAGGGATGTTTAGGTTAGAACCTTTCTCCTTGAAGTGCTACCTTTCAAACCACGGAGCACTGTTTGTTTGCTACATGAAAGCAGCAAAAGTAAAATGTGATCTGTCTGCAGAAGTCTGGACTGGTATATTTGATGGTGCTGCATGTATCACTTCATTCTTTGTCTTACATTCAGAACACACTTCCATATCACTTGCTGAAATCTGAGTGTAGACCTGTGCAGTGGGGGCTGGTGGTTCCGATGTTCATGGGGTGGTGGATCTGCTTCGGGTTTCAGTCAGAACTCTCAAGGAGCTATCCAAGGTGCTTCCATGCCTTGGTTAGCTCCTTTAGAGTTCTGATTGAAACCCGGAGTGGATTTCAGTCCCCACTGACATTGGAGCCACCAGCCTCCACTGGACCTGTGTGTGGATGTGTGATACATTCAACACTGCAGCTGTCAGTCCAAGAAGGCCAATCATGCACTGCTAGTTTTGGAATCATGGCCACTAGTTTCTGGTGTTAATAAAGGAAAGTGGGGAGCCTCCCCACCGGGCTCTGTAGAGCATCATCTGCCCCAGAGAATGGTGAAAGCCTTGTGTCAGGCCTCAGGTGTCTTTTGTGATCGATCAGAGAAGTCTTCTCTTCTCGATCATGCCAGAGTGCAGGACACGGAATAAAGGGCTCAAGTTACAGGAAGCCAGATTCCGGAGGGGGTTCAGAGGAGGGCAACGAAGAAGATCAGGGGACTGGAAACAAAGCCCTATGAGGAGCTTTGAGGAGAGACTGAAGGAACTGGGCATGTGTAGCCGTGAGAAGAGAAGACTTGAGAAGCTAGGATGGCGCTCTTCAAGTCCTTGAAAGGTTGTCAAAGAGAGGAAGGCTAGGAGCTCTTCTTGATCATGCCAGAGTGCAGGACACGGAATCATGCGCTCGAACTGCAGGAAGCCAGATTCCGGCTGAACATCAGGAAAAGCTTCCTGACTGTTAGAGCAATATGACAATGGAACCCATGACCTGGGGAGGCGGTGGGCTCTCCCACACAGGAGGCATGCAAGATGAAGCTGGACAACCATCTGTCAGGGATGCTTTGACCTAGATCCCTGCATTGAGCAGGGGGTTGGACTCGATGGCCTTGTAGGCCCCTTCCAACCCTACTATTCTATGATTCTAAGTCGAAGTGCAAAACAATTGCTTTTATTATGCAAACTACAGTCAGATCAGCGCTGCCTCAGGTTACAATCGGAATCCATGAACAGCAGCGAAGTACTAAGTCTCTAGACAGTCTCTAGACAGCTTCGCATAACACAGGACCACTTAGGCTACAAACAACTCCCTTTGGTTAATGCACTGCGTGAGATAGTTGCAACAAAACCTGGCACCAGCTGTCTCTTTCACAAGCTGAGTGGTTGGTTAAGCCCTTCCCTTAGGGTGGGTATTTCCAGAGGGACCTTCCTTGCGCGGCCAGCCTTTTGGATCGCCTCACGAGTTGATGTGGCTCCTCCCGCCTAGCCTGACGTCTCACCTTGGGATCTCATATTTCTAACTCCTCCTCTTCCAGTTCTGGCATTCCCACAGTGGAAACGGCCCTGGCTGGCTACTTTCTAAATGATTAGTTTGCACCTGGACAACCTCCACTCTGGGACTGTTCGTCTCCAGCCACCTTGGTGCTTCAGTAAACACCTCCTCCCTCCCTGACTCCAAATCAGTTCCCACATTTTACAGGGGGGAGTGCCCTTGCAGAGGTGCTGGGCCAAAGCCCTGCATCCCGTAAACATGCGAGGGGTTCTGGATTGAAGCAGTGTTTAACAACTCAACGTTTGGCCCCAACATGCCCAAAATCCAAAACAGAGGTGCAGAACCTTAGGCCTGGGGGGCAAATCTGGCCCACCTTGGGCCCCAAACCTGCCCTCCAGGGTCCTCCAGAGAGCCATGTCTCCTTCCTAGCCCCGCCCCCTTTCCTCTGACCACCAATTCTTTGATGGTTTCCTGGCATTTGTGTATTTTCCTCCCATTGTAGAAGGTTGAAATGCCTCTTCTAAGGCTTAGTTACTGGCAGTAAACAGCTTTAAGCTAAAATACATGGTATCTCTGGTAATTTTGACCCTCAACACTGGAACACTGCACCTAAGAGATTCTCCAAAATGGAATTTAGCACTTGGACTGAAAGGGGCCCAACACCCCTAATCTACAAGGAAACCATTTAGCACTGAAATCTAGGGTGCTATAAACCGCCTTGGGAGGGCTTCTGCCCTGAAAGTCAGCCAAAAAATATTTTAATAGGGTGGCTACTTATGCATCACTGAAAAAGACAACAAAGGAGGACACAGATATGCATTAAATTAGGGTATGCTAATTTATACATATAGACACACACTTAGGAATAATTGTTATCATTCAAATAATACTACAGTACATCTCGTAAAGATCACATAACACCAGTCTTAAAGGAATTGCACTGGCTGCCAATATCCTTCCAGTTGGAATTCAAGGTTTTGGTGATGACTTTTAAAGCCCTAAGCGACATGGGACCTCAATATTCGAGGGAGCACCTCCTCCTATATATGCCTGCCTGAGAACTGAGATCTGTTGGAGGAGCCCTCCTCTGCATCTCACCAGTGCGAGACATACATTATGATGGGACGTGGGAGAGGGCCTTCTCTGCTGTGGCACCCCAGTTGTGGAATGCCCTCCCCTTGGAGGCCCAATTGGCGCAGACACTGGTTTCATTTCTGTGCCAAGTTAAAACATGGCTTTTTACCAGAGCCTTTGAGGGCTAATTGAATCCCTTGAGTTTGCGCAGTTTTAACTGCTTTATTGTTCTGGATTTTAAATTGGTATTAGCTAGCTTAGGGGGCACTCCTATGGCTGCTAGTCAGCAGGTAGATGGCCATAGGATTGGTCGGTTCCTGGAGAACCAACCTCCACCCCCTCCCACGCCACCTTGAAGGCAGTGCAGATCAGCCCCATGCTGTGCACTCAGAAGAGCAGTGCAGAGCGGGGAAAATGAGGCGTTCCTGGGGGTGGGCCAGGGCGGGGAGGTCGGAAGTGCCGGTACGACACTTCTTATGTGTCATCCGGCCTCCCCACCCTGCGCTCTGAGGACCCACAGCTAGACAGCCGAAATCAAAATCGGTGAGGGGTGGCGGGAGCATGGAGGACATGTGCAACTCACCGTTTCTCCCACCCTGCATTGGATAGGCGGTCGCCTCCGAGTTTGGAGGCGACCGTCGATCCCCATAGAATTTCTCTCTTAATGATGTAATATGTTTTTATCTATTTAAGTTATTTATTGTTTTACACTGCTTAAACTGATTTTATCTGTACGCCGCCCTGAGATCCTAATGCTCTAGGGTGGGATACAAATGTTTTAAATAAATGCATACATACATCTCACCATAGTAGGGAAGACTGTGACTAGGTGAGCCGTGTGACTGCTGCTTAGTTTTCTGTCCAGGTGATTTGATGAGAAACTGTTGATGGGAAACATCAAGGCCCGCTCTACCTTCTTATGGTCCTTCATCTTTAAACTGCGCATGGACTGGACCACTCTTCAAATGGAGGACTGTCATTTATAAAGGAGGACACAAGGCCACCCGTTGGAATCAGAGGGGTTGGGATGCAGAGACTTATTTTCAAATACGATGCTGCCTTTGGGAGCCCAAAGCTAAAACTGCCATGATGGAAACCAATGACATCCCACATCCAAATGTTGTACATGACCCGCCATTTCTTCCTTCTTAAGAATTTAATTGATTCTCTGTATTTAAAAATAACATAGAAAGAAAATGGGAGGAAGCAAAAAAAAAAATCGCGTGCCGCACATAGAACAACACCATTCCCTCTAGGAGCACACTGTGGCTGAATGCCTAGCACTTTGGAAGCCATCTCTACAATGCCCCACTCTACGTGTTTCGAGACTTTAAGACTTCATCTCAAAACGTGTAGAGCAGAGCATTGTATAGATCTGCACAATGAATAAACCATTATTGTAGACCACACTCAGTGGTGCTTTGGGATCTTTTCCTTCCTGGTGTTTTTTGTGCACAGCACCTTCCCCCTCAATTTTCTAATTTTTGTCGTGGGAGCAGATATTTAGCATTCTCCTATTGTAAAACACAAGTGCTCCGTCCTTCATAACACAGATGTTGAATCCAGTGGAGGGTGGTGGCCCCACGGTGGGGCTGGGCATCCGCTCTGGGTTTCAGTCAGAGCCAGTCAAAACTCTAAAGGAGCTGTCCACGGTGCCGAAGCTATTTGGGGGTTCATTTAGAGTTCTGACTAAAATCCAGAGCGAATTCACAGCCCCACTGACATCAGCGCTACCACCCTTCACCGGCTGGATCTCAGCCCCGTGAGCCAACAATCCAGCCCTCTGGGGTTCCCTAGGTGGCCATGCCCCCTTTCCTTGGACCCACCCACTTCCCTCCCCCAAGTGCTGTTCCTTTGGTGATTTCCTGGACTTTGCACAGCTTCCCCCCCCCATTTTGAAAGATTGATATGCTTCTCCTACAGCTTCATTGCCTGGCGGTAAGAGCTTCCTTCTCAACGTTGTTGTTGTTGTTCACTCGTTCAGTCGTGTCCGACTCTTCGTGACCCCATGGACCATAGCACGCCAGGCCTTCCTGTCCTGCGCTCTCTCCCGGAGCATGCTCAAGTCCATATTCATTGCATCGGTGATGCTATCTAGCCATCTCATCCTCTGCCGTCCCCTTCTCCTTTTGCCTTCACTCTTTCCCAGCATCAGGGTCTTTTCCAGGGAGTTTTCTCTTCGCATTAGGTGGCCAAAATATTTCAGCTTCAGTATCTGTCCTTCCAATGAGCACTCAGGGTTGATTTCCTTTAGGATTGACTTTCCCATTGCAAGGAAGTGGCTTCCACTTCTGCTCCTTGTGGTGCTATTAGCCACTCTTGAAGCATAAAGCCGACCCAAGCAAGCCCTGGTTCACTACACACACACGTGCACGCAGGGACAGCACTACCATTAGCCGGAGTGAGGCAGCTGACTCAGGCATCTGCAACATAAGCAGCAGATGCTGGAAGACAAGAAACAGAAGCACGGTGTTGGAGGGCAGAGCTGTGTGTGCCATGCACAGCCTGCCCTGCACCCGCTAAAGCTAGCCTCCTGCCTGCAGGAGTGGTGGAGGATGTTGTCCCATTCTGTGGTCCCTCGAGGCTCTCAACGGAAGCTGGTTGCAAGATCAAGGCAGGAAAGCTGATCAAGACAGGAAGAAAGTAGGATCTTGGATAGCTCCAAGTGGATCCTGCTGGCTGGAGCTCTCTCCTACTAGAAACATAGGAGGATGTCATCTCAGCAGGGAACTAAAGCCCACTGAAGCCTAACGTGAGCTGACGAGACCTGCTGTGTGGCCAGCTCTGCCCTTCCTGGAGCTGACTGGATTGTTAAAAGGCCCTCACCTGATTTTGTAGCCTGAGATTTCTGCGATCTGGGAAGATGGAGGTTCTGCCTGCTTCTGAGCAAGAGGATGATGGCAGAGCTGTGTCCGCCAGCCAGGAAGGGTCTTATTAAAGCACTGACTGTCCTACCCCCAAGGAAATATCCCATGCCTCAGCCTCATCAGAATCCTCTGGTGCTGGGGGTCATCACAGCTGTCCCATCGCCAGAGTTGAAGTAAGTTTCAACTGCCAGTCCGATCAGATCAGGGATGGCCCTACCATAAGGCAGAGTGGGGCAGTTGCCTCAGGCAGCAGATGCAGGAAGGCGGCAGCAAGATGCCAGAGGAGAGAGCTGTGTGCCATGCACCCTGCTTTGTCCCCCTAAGATGGCCTGCTGCCTTCAGGTGCAGTGGAGGAAGGGGCCTCATAGCTAGTGTCAAAGGAAGATCCAGCTGCTAGTAAAGTTGGCTTTTGTACATGGAATTGGCAGGAGCTTCATCTTGCTCTCTACCTCAGGCAGCAAAATGTCTTGGGCCATCCCTGGATCAGATCCTATACATGGAATTGGGGGTGGGGGAGAGATCTTGTCTTTTGCCTCGGGCAGCAAAATGTCTTGGGCCATTCCCATCCCCCCGTCCCCCAGCAACACTCACACTCACCAATACCCAATGTCCTCGGGTAATAACAGAAAGGGCCCCCTCAGTCAGTAGTCAACACTCACAGCTTGGGTGGTGCAGTCAGGTCTTTTCCTCAGGCGTCCCCCCCCCCCAATCCTGCTGCCCTCAGTTCTCTGGAAATCCATCATCTGTATGCAGCCCAAAACACTCCAAAGCGCCTCTTTACAGAAGCCGCAGCGGGGCCAGCCCTGCAGGACAAATCCTATTCTCTCTTCCTTTACAGCCCAAGAATACCCAATGAGGCCTTTCTGGTTCCTCTTTTCTCTCTCTCTCCCTCCCTCCCATTTGCAGAGACCCATTCAAGCATTTTATTCAGCAGAGACCCGCTAACGAGCGCAAGTCCGCCGTCAAAGGAAACAAATGTCATTTTCAGGTAGCTGGTTGCTAGGAGAGTTTGTTCCTACAGGCCAAAGGAAGACGGGAATTGGAAAACAAAAGGAAAGGGGGGAAAGGAACACACCCAACTTCAGCAGCAGTCTGGAACTGAGGTGGAAAACAAAGCTCAGAAAGGGCTGACTAAGGAGGGAAGTCTCTGGGAAGGGAAGATTCGGGTCAAACTACACATTGTGTTAATCACATCGTGTGTAGCTGACCCTTCCCTTGCTTTATTGCCAAAGAGTGAGAATGCTTGGATTGGGACCAGCACGCAGTGGGAGAGGAGGATTAAACCTTCCCAAAATCCCCCTGCCTCCCGTGCAGGGATTTAAAATGGGGAGGAAAACCTCCATTGAAGCTATGTTTGTTCCTTGGACTGGAATGGAGCCATGGGTGTGGCTGAACAGAGAGCTCGCCCAGCTTGGCTCTGGGTTCAGATTTGGGCAAGTTGCTATCTCACTGTCTACTCAAGGAAAAACAGTGGTGGATCTTCTCCAGCTTGCAAAAGATGAGCAAAGCACTTGGTACCCTGACTTGACTTTAATTGCTTACTGACTTATTTCTGTGGTGCCGTCAGTATTTATCTGTGGTGCACCGTCTGTATACATGCTCCTTATAGAGTAACAGAAAGGCCAAGGGGAACAAAGCCCCAGAGGTCCCTGTCTTAACAAGCTTACAATCAGATTTAAACCATGGAGGAGACAACCAAGGGAGTATTCTCTCCAATTGAGACTTTTTTAATTGGACTTTTGAAAAGCTTTTGACAAAGTCCCCTTGCCAAAGACTCTTGAGCAAACCTAGAAGTCACAGGATAAGCTGAGAGGTCCTCTTAGGAATCAGGAACTGGTTAAGAACAAAAAGCAGAGAGCAGGAAAAAATGGACTATTCCTACAATGGACAGATGTAAAGAGGCAGGTCCTCCAGGGGTCTGAATTGGGACTGTTGCTTTTTAGCTTGTTCATAAATGATTCGGAGTTAAGGGTGAGCAGTGAGGTGGCAGCATTTGCTATTGATACCAAATTATTTAGGGTGGTTAAAACAAGAAGGGACAATGAAGAGCTCCAAAAGGATCCCTCCAAGCTAGGGGAATGGGCATTAAAATGGCAACTGTGGTTCAGTGTATGCAAGTGTAAAGTGATGCACCCTGGGGCAAAAACTCATAACTTCACATATATGCCAATGGGGTCTGAGGTATCGGTGACTGACCAGGAAGGGTTTCAGTGGATGGCTTTAAAAAGGGGATTAGACAAAGTCATGGAGGACAAGGCTATCCATGGCTCCTAGTCATGATGGCTGTGTATTCCCTCCAGTATCAGAGCCAGTGTGCCTCCGGATATCAGTTGCTGGAAAACTCAAGCGATTGCATTCATGTCCTGCTTGTGGCCTTCGCGTCGGGTGGGTGTGAACAGAATGATGGAGTAGATAGGCCTTTAGTCTGATCCAACCAGGCTACTTAATTTCATATGTTCTTCCATTTTTCCCACCTCTTTCTGCTGCATGCATAGACCAAGTCTCGGTAACAGTAAAACCGAGTTTCCCCGCAGCTTCGAGGAAGCATCAAGAGACACACTGCAAGCTACATGGGCTCTTCTTACACAATGTCATATGCTTCCTCACTTGGAAACTACTACAGGCAGAACTTTATACAGTTCTGTCTGAAACCCAGAGCAGATTCACCACCCCACTGACAACAGAGCTTCCAGCTGCCACTCGCTACAGGATATTGTCCTCAAGTTTGCTCTCTTGGAACAAAACAACAACTTCCAGCTAGGGACCCAACAGGGTAGATTAGGGCACAATCCTATGGGGATAGTCGGCCACCTCCAAACTTGGAGGCGGCCAACTATCCAATGCAGGGCAGGCTCCTCCACACTCTGGCCACCATGCATTTGCAGCTAGACAACCTATTTCGGCTGTCTAGCTGAGTCTCATTGGAGCGGGTGGGGGAGGCAGGATGGGACATAAGAAACATCGTAAAAGCACTTCCGTTGTCTCCTCCCCTCCCCTCCCCTCCCTGCCCCTGGAACGCCCCCTTTTTGCCCGCTTCACATTGCTCTTATGAGCACAGAGCCATGCTGCCTATGAAGTGGTGGGGGAGAGGAGTGAGGTTTCTGGGAACTGAGCTCGGAGCCCTGGCTCCAAGCTCAGTTCCCAGAAACCAAAAAATCCTATGGCCATCTAGACACTGTCTAGCAGCCACTGGATTGCGTCCTCCATGGATTGGTCTGTTCTGATGTAACGCTAAACCAAAGGGTTTGAACCTTTTTCAGCCTGAGGGCTGAATTCCATTCTTGGGGGCCACATTCCATTGGTGGGTGAGGCCAGAGGCAAACGAGATGGGGCCAAAACACCAGAAATGCCAAAAATGCCATTATATGAAATCTCTTCCTGCCCATAAAAGACATAGCCTTAGGACTGGGACTCAGGAGATCCGGGTTCTAGTCCCCACTTGGCCATGAAGCTCACTGGCTGATTTCGGGCTAGTCACTGTCTCTCAGCTTAACCTACCTCACAGGGTTGTTGTGAGGATAAAATAGAGCAGAGGAGGATGACAACCATGTAAGCCACCTAGGTTTCTTGCAAAAGGAAAAAAGGCAGGATATAAATGTAACAATACATGTAAGCAAAAATCAATTTCAACCTTTTGGAATGGGGAAAAACTTCTCTGATGTAGCTGTCAGGAGGAAATAGACATACCTGCTTCTGTTTTCAACCATCTGGCCCAACCTAGGCACATATTGAATGAGAATAAGCAATGTGCTCTAGTCTCTTCTGCCAAATGCTCATGAGGGAGGGATACCTCACACCTTTGAGAGGCTGCAGGCTGGCATTCAGTGGAGAATTTGGGGCAGTAAGATAGCTAGCACACCCTCTGCCCTTCACCTGACCTGGGACCTTCGGATCAGTGCCTTTGAAACATTGACATCCAACATCCAGACTTCAGTTTCGTAAGAAAGGCATGGTCTACAAGAGCCTTGAGGCCTTGTTGCTTGGGACTAGGACAGCCACTCACACATTGCCAAAAACCCAAAAATGCATCACCAAAAATCAGATACCAATTTGCATAAAATTTGCATGTGCTGATTTCTATGTGTAGATGCTAATTTCGAAATGATAACTGTCCTGCTGCGCGTGAATCAGACTTGGCATTAGAGCAAATTGTGGGGCAATCCAAAAGCCAAAGCAACAAAGCCAGCAAATAGTCATGCACAAAAATTCCAGTCTAGTATGGGATCAGGCAGAGGCAGGAGTGGTCCAAATCTAAGCAAAGCTCAAAGCACAGTTAAGCAGTAGGTTACCATACACAGTCCAGAAGCAGAGTCAAACAGGAGTCCAAGGGTCAGTAGCACAGAAGGTCAATCACAAGGCAAGGTCCAGAAAGACAAGCACAGGAGCAGATGAATCACATTGTTCCAGCACTGGCTAGGTTGAAACTGAAGGCTTACATAGCCAGAGCTTTCTGAGCCCCACCCAGGGCTCAGCTGCAGTCTGTTACAGGCCCTCTAGCAAAAGTCCTTTTGCTGCCAAGGAGTCCTCTCTTCCTGGGGAGTCCTCCTTTGTAATTGAGTACTCCTTCTCAAAGGAGACTCATTGGCCTGCCTCTTGAGGTGACAATGCTCTCGGGGGATAGGTGGTCACCCAGCCTCTGCCACAGAAGCAGAACTCCCCTCCCCCCCAGAAGGGATGGACCAGTGGTGATGTGGGTGGCTCCTGAGCCTGACACGGGTGGCTTCTGGCATGGGTGGCTCCTTGGCCTTGTCTGTCTCTGGGAGCTCTAGCTCCTCCACAGAGCAGGGTTCCTCCAGCAGGGCCATGACAATAACTATCATTTCAGTCGTAACATAGTAGACCTCACCGTAGCTGAGAAGACTGACCCGGTAGCCTGTGTGCCTGCTCATCTTGCTGCGTGCCTGGCCCAAGCCCCTTTCCCCGGATGGATGATCGTCCGGTGGTTTCACAGCTTTTGCAGGCCCCCTTCCCCGTTTGAAAAGTTCAGAATGCCTCTCCGAAGCTGTAGTTACTGTCAGTAAGAGCCCAAAGCTCAGGTTTGCTGGGATTTGCGGGATTTTGGCCCCACCACCTCTCCCTTCAGCCCCACCCTGGTTTGCTTTCAGTCCCCACTGGCTTCTCTGGAACTGAGTTAGCCTTCGGGATAAAATAAGTTCTGCTTCCAACATTTTAGGGCAGTCTTCCCCCACCTGGTGCCCTCCATGGGCCAAATCACTAGAGGTGCTGCAGGTTGTAATCCAACACACCTGGAGGCAGCAGACTGAGGAAGGTTGTTTTTGGGATGTCCTGGTGGGTATGGCCGTGCTCCTGGCCTGTGCCTCCCACAATGCTTATTTATTTATTTATTTATTTAGAATATTTATATACTGCTCCACATCAAAGATTTTGGAGCGGTGAACAACAAGGTCAAAGAATAATCCCCATAATTAAAACAATTTGAAAGAACAGACACTGAACTTAATAAACTGCAGCTGGTCTGGTCACTCAGGGAAGGCCTCTCGAAATAGCGATGTCTTCAGGAGGTGCAGGAAGCAACACAACGTTGGCACCTGCCTGACCTCCAAAGGCAGGAAGTTCCGCAGGAAGGGGGCCACTACCCTGAAGGCTATCTTCCTGGTGGACTCCAGGAGCAAGCCCTCTGATGACCTCAGTGACCAGGCAGGTTATTAAGGGAGAAGGTACTCTCTCAGGTGTCCTGGTCCCAAGTTGTTTAGGGCTTTGTACTGTAGTGCTAATACGTTAAACCTGGCCCAGTAGTGAAGAGGCAGCCAGTGCAGTTCCCTCAGCAAAGAAGTGGCACGCTGAAAGGGGGCAGCTCCCGACAACAGCCAAGCTGCTGCGTTCTGCACTAACTCCAGATTCCGGACCAGCCTTAAGGGCAGCCCCACACAGAGCGCATTGCAGTAATCCAGTCTTGGGGTTACTAATGCCTGCACCACCATGGTCAAGCTATCCCTGTCCAGGAGAGGCCGTAGCTGGCGAACCAGCCTAAGCTGGTAAAAGGCACTCTGAGCCGTTGCAGCCGCTTGGGCCTCCAGCAACAATGATGGGTCTGGGACCTGATCTTTCAGAGGGAGTGCAACCCCATCCAGAACAGGCAATGAGCCTATCTCCCAGACCCAGGAACCGCTCACCCACAGTGCTTCTGTCTTGCCAGGATTCAGCTTCAGTTTATTGGCCTTCATCCAGCCCATTACTGAGTTTAGACACTGATCCAGGACTTGCACAGCCTCTCCTGATTCAGATGTCACAGGGAGATAGAGCTGCATGTCATCAACATCCTGATGGCATTTAGCTCCGAATCCCCTAGCATTTTAGAAAAAGAAACATGCCATGACATTATCAGACTTTCCCTAATCCCCACTCCATTTCATTGGCTGCGGGTGGCTGACAGGGGGCAGGGAAACACTGAACACAGGATGATGCCATGGCCCATGGATTTTTCTACAAGATATCTGGGAGGTGCATGGAGGACGTGTAGCTCAGCCTTGCATCCCCACGACATGTCGTCAGGCCCATCATTTGATTGTGAAATGCAAATCTCAGGTTTTAAAATCTAGTTTGCGGAATTTCAGATCCCAACATTTGTCTGTATGAGAATTTACATTTTTATAATCCCACTGTTCTTATGTCAGCAGTGGGGAGCGCCCTGTGTGTGTGCATGAGGTGCTTGCTGCACAGACAGAACCGGACGAAGGCCAGAAATTAATTTCATGCGGGCTGCTAGATTGCAAGAGAAGTTGTACTATTCTGGCATCAAGTGAGGACTGCACAGAGCTGGCCTGTGGCACCAATGGACCACATCTCAGTGAGATTGCGTTCAGTTAACCTTTCCAGTGAGCCAGGAGGAAGCACTAGCTGGGAGAGAAAGAGAGTGAGAGAGTCATTTACATTAGGCCTCTCCAGCTGGCTGGCCAAACTGGATGGAATCATGGAGGATGACATATTGCATGGCTGGCCAAAGTTCTTACGCCCAGAAGAGAAACAGTATAATGCAGGCGCTGCAGCATGGCATTTTGGCCAGGGAGACCCAGGTTCAGATGAATCTCCACAACGCCATGACGCTGTTGATATCTTTGGGCCATTTACGATCTCCTAGCATAGCCTACCTCACAGGGTTGTTGTGCGGATGAAGTTAGACACGCCATCCTGGGCTCTCTGGAGTAAGGGTGGCTTTAATTGTTGTGAGCCACCCAGAACACTTCAGCTATTGGGTGCTACAGAAATATGATGGCAAAAATGATGGCAATGATGACATGCATATACAATTTCCTAGAGTAGTTGTTAAGAGCATGTATTGTGAACCTAGAAGGAACTCATTCAAATCTCATCTTAGTCACAAACCAATATTCTCTCAGCACCACATTTAACCTATAGGGGGTAATAATGCTGGCCTACCTTATGAGGTTGTTGGAAGGATTGCTGGGATAATGTATTTGAAGCCCTGTATAAATGGCGATTCACATACCCAAGTTCCACAAGACCCACCACCTCTCTTGCCTCCTGCTGCGTATTCCTCTCAATGAGTAGCAAAACCAGCACAAAAGTTTGCAAAAGCTCTGTGCAGAATAAATTACGCAAAGTGTTAGAGATTATGGAAAGTTGGTTGGTTTCCATGATTTACACCGTTCAGAGAATTCAGCTTTTCTTGATGCGCCATTTGGATTTCCTGGGAGGAGAACCTTTGTTGCCTTTGCAGAGCCTTTGGATCTCAGACACGGTGCCACGCCAAGTCGGAGTGATGCTCCTGCTAGCTCGGCGTGTTTCCTCCTGGCTGCAACCAACCAAATGCCCCAGTGGAGTCTCGGAAGCTGGCCAAAACGGCCACATCAATCCCTTGTCTCGTGTCCCCAGCATTTGGTTGTCAGAGGGCTCGAGGCGCATGAAGACTGTGTTCCTGGTGTTCCTGCACATTGCAGGCAGGACATTGATATCCTCGCTGACATCCATGGCTGGCAGAACGAACTCTTATGAGCCTACAGTGCTTTGCTAATGGCAGATTTGCATCATTCCACTGTATCAACTGCAGTTTTAATTTGAGGCGGCTGTTGAGATGCTCATTAGGGTAAAATCCTCCCAGTATTCTCGCACAACATGATTTGGTCCACCACTCTGGAAGGTTTACGTATTCTCATGGCACAAGCAATTCAGCTTGGTTCCAATAGATTTTCTTGGTATGGCAGGGATACAGGGGTTGCCCATGTAAATAGAAAGGATCGAAGGATTTGCTGAAGAGTAAGGAATGGCTGATACAATGTTGCCGCGACCACAGAATGCTGAGATTTGGCAACCGAAGTCTGAAATCTATTCCTTGCTGTCCTGGCTTAATGAAGGCCGTGCTCTTGATCGGTGTGCAGAGGCAGAGATTGGTTGTGCTACCTTCAGCGTAGCTGGACTCTGCATCATCTGTGTTGCCCTGGGACTGGAGAGCAGAAGGAATGCACGCCCCAACTTCTGCCATCAGCCAGGGGACCTGGGGCTGCTGGGAGGCTCCCCCCCCCTCTCCACAAGAATGGCATCAAGCCAAGGGAGAGACAAGCCCGGCCCATCCATTGGCCAGAGAAGGATCAGTTGCAGGGAGCTCACTTCCCCCCCCCCCCCGCCAGAAAGAGCACCCGGCACCAACTGGCAGTTGCCCTGGGACTGCAGAAGGGCAGAGCCAGAACACTCTGGCCCCATCCATTGGCCAGAGGAACAAGAACTGCCTTCAAGCAAGAACACCAGCCGGTCCTAAAATGCATTTAAATGCCCACGTAGAGCTCACCACCTTTTTCTGGCCTTGAAAAATGGATCTCCCTCCTCTTCCTTTTCCCTCCACTCCCCTTTCCTTGTCTGTCTTATAATTTTACTTCGTAAACCTGATGGCAGGGCCATCTCTCTTCTTTGTTGTGGTGATTGACATGAGCCATTTGGGGAGACAATAATTGTCTGAAAAGCGGGATTAAGAAATGCAAATAAATAAAGTAAGTAAATTTAAGTAAATAAATAAAGAAGTAAAATAGTTGCGGAGACTCTTGGTCGGTGTTCTTAATGCAGGGGTGGTCAACTTGTGGCCTTCCAGATGTTTTGGCCTACAGTTCCCATCAGCCCTAGCTAGCAGAGCCAGAGTTGTAGGACAAAATATCTGGAGAGGCATGAGTTGGCCGCCCCTGTCTTAATGGTTTGTTGAAGATGGTATGAAAGAGGCATCCTTGCCTCACTCCATTATCAACTCTGGTAAACAAGTTTTGCAAGCATGGCACCTCCAGATGTTGCTGAAGTGCGACTCCCATTGTCTATGACTATTGGCAATGTTGGCTGAGGCTGATGAGAGATATAGTCCAAAACATCTGGAGAGCACCATTTGGGGGAAGGCCGATATAGTGCTTCAAGAACACTCCTTGACCGTAGATGAGAGTGGGAGAGAAGGCGTGTATGTGTACTTCATACCCCCTTGTCGATGTGCGCATCAGCAAAACCTGAGCTGCCAGAGTTCTCCAGTTTCCATCTCGAAACTCATTCCAACTTGAGTCTGCATCATATTGCAAGTTTCGGGGGGGGGGGTGCATGAAAATCAATGCGTGCTTTTGTGCATATTTTCCAAATGTACACATCACTTGTGCACATCTTTGAAATGTACACATTCTTCTCCCATTGATGAAAGTGTGGTTGTGTGTATTTTTCAAAAGTAGGCATTTGTTTCATGGGCATTTTTCAAATGTACGCATGCTGTCAAATGCCATTGTTTTGGTCCGCGAATCACAGTGCAAGCTCGGAAACGTACAGATTTTGACTGCAGATTGCGTTTTAGTCTGTGTTCAGTCCAGAAGGTGCAAAGTGGGTAAATCCTGATAAAAAAACGAACTGAAACAAATTTCTCATACATCCCTGTGCCACCTTTAACTCTTAAGTACTGTCTGTCTCCAGGCTCCAGAAGGAAACGTTGTACCAGATTGAATGCTAATGCGAAGTGTTCCAGTAGGGATTTTCCTTATAAGGTTACCTGCCTTTTCCTACATCTCAGCCAGTTTCTTTCCTACCATACCCCAGGAGATGTAATTTTGCCTTCCACAGCAAACTTTGTGTGAGTTTTGCCCTCGTTAAGCCTCCTTAGAGGAATGACTCAGAAAATGGCATTCTGCTGCAAAACCAAACATTTAAGAGGAGAGATTGCTGAGCTACTTCATACTTTACTTTTGTTATCTCAAAACTTTGTGGATGTTCATTTAACTTCCAGCTGTCCTGCACAACAGAGCACTGAAGGCTGTGGCTTTTAAGAAGGGCTGCAGCCCAATTAAAAGAATTTCAGTGGATTGATCATATGAGTTTGAGTTGACTGGTCTATCACTTAAATTGGCATACAGGTAAAAACAATCTTTCTGAAACAAGAAACATATTTTATTTGTTTTTATATACAGGGTGGCCCAAAAGTAGGTATACAGTTGTTTAGAATGTTGATGGGAGGGGGAGAGAATTTTCGGTCTTCCAGTACTGCTTTAGAATCCACTTTCTTTGTTCTTGACTCAAGTTCGCTGCCATCATTCACAATACCAGTAAAAAAAATAACTAAACAACTGTATACCTACTTAAGGGCCTCACTCCCCTCACTCTCTACACGTAACTGATTTAACTGTCACTCCCTGTCACTCCCTCTTCCCAACTGTCATTCTGACCCCACCCACACATCTTCTACGCACACATTCTCTCCCTCTCCCATCAGCATTCTAAACAACTGTATACCTACTTTTGGGCCAACCTGTATTATGCACACACGTGTCATTGGAGGTATTCCCCCATGTTTGAGAGAAGGTAGAATGCCTCTTCTGAGATGGTGGCTGACACCTGCGGTTTTCATAAGCAAACTGCAAGCAAAAATAATACCTTGTTCTTTAAAAGTCTGCTGCATGGCGAATCACAGCACTGTTCTAGCCAACTAAACATCGCAACCCTATTGCTTATGCAAACTGTCACAGACAGTGAAGGCATGATATATGTGCACAGTGATCAGTTATCCTTTTTTTTGCCCCCTTTTGGGTGGCATGGGATTTTTTTCTACTTCTACAAACTTCAGGCTTCCCCCAAGCACGTGCATGGGTGGCTACATCATATGATTGGCACACTGTGTTTTGGCAACGTAATTTTTGGCTTGCAACTTGGCCATTATATGGGATGAGAAGTTTGATTATTTGGCCTTATCTGAGGGGCGTTTCACACATTAGGCAGCAAGAAACCTGGGTTTGTCACAAAGGCATAATGAACTCCATATCCCTGATGTATACACTTGTATGATACATGTCAGGGTTCCCCTTATGACCTGGAGCCCCTGAGCAACTCCTTAAGGATTTCCTGCCTCCGTAAGAGTCCCACTTTCCTTCTTTTAAAGTTCCCTTTCCCAGTAATGTGGGGTTTAGGCTGTAGACATGGGGTGATTGGCACTTCAGACACTTGGGGTTTAACCACAACAGTTTACTCGTAAATTAAAGTAAGCAAATTACAACTAAAGGTATTTACACAATAGAGCTGAGTGATACAAAAGGCCTTAAAAGAAAATAAAAGTTGCAAAATGCAAGTTCCTTTACCCAAGCTGTACTTAGATTTCTCCAGGTTGCTTCTTCCTGCTCCCCCTTCAGGCTCTGGTCTCCTGACTCTGCTCTTACTTGCTCTTTCACTGTCTTCATATACCCTCCTCTTCCAAAACCGAAAGTACTGCTTCAAACCTGAAGAAATGAAACTTAACTGGGGAAATGAAAATGAAAACTAACAAGGGAAATGAAACTACTCCTCTCAGGGACACCCCCTTCCAACAAGAAGTCCAGGCTTCTGGGCCTGACCTTTCTTCCTTTTGCCTAGGGATGTACGAATCCCTTACCTTGTTCCATTGTGGGGCTTCCGCGGTGGGGGGGAGGCACTCCGTCCCTCACCCCGGAATCCTCCCCGGCTGGCTCCACTCCACGGCAGTTCCACAGAGCTGCCAACCAGGGCTGGCTGTAGCCGCTACGCCAGTCGCCATTTGCGTCCCTGCCAAGCCATGATAGGCTACGTAAGTATTTATGTAGCCTATCATGGCAAAAGGCAGGGATGCAAATGGCGGCCATACGCCATTTGCATCCCTGCCTTTTGCCGTGATAGGCTACGTAAATACTTACGTAGCCTATTACAGCAAAGAGCAGGGGCGCAAATGGTGTAGCAGCCACCATTTGCACCCCCGCTCTTTGCTGTGATAGGCTATGTAAGTATTTACATAGCATATCATGGCCTAATGCCGCCACGCAAATGGCGGCCACTACGACAGTCGCCATTTGCGGCTGCAGCAGCCAGAAGAGGAGCCGGCTCAGCTGCCGCCAGGTAGGCTCCATCCCGGGGGGGGGTTCCACGGGGTGGCGGGCGGGAGGCCATTCTGCCATGGACTCCAGGGGGCCGGATTCCAAAGAATCCGTGCTCACTGGAGTCCATGGCGGAGTTCTCCGCCATCCCTACTTTTGCCCCTGTAGGCCTCAAGCCTTCACAATACATATTCACATTCACATGTTTTGTTTTAAGTATACACTTTAAAAAATCTTAGGTTTACATGTAAAAATGTAAAATGTGAAGCAGCCCTAGAATGAGCAAGTGATATACAGAATAAGAGAGAGAGAGAGAGAGAGAGATTGGGTAGATTTTATTCTGATGCGATGGAATTTGAAATTATTTGCCCCACTATTTGAAATTTTTAAAGCAGCTATTATCATCATCATCATATCAATCTGCAGGCACTTTACAGAATAACAGTAAGAAGCTTCAAGTAGTAACAAGAAGGAGCTTCATTCTAAGATTTGATACAGGGAAGGCAATAGAGGGAATGCAGGAAAGTGGCGATGTGGATAAACAGGACTCGACAGAGTTCCACGGCATGTACAACTCACTTTGCCTCTACGAACTGAGCTGTGGGTTGATCCCCAAACACCAGGACTTCTTTTGCCGTTTTGTTTCTGGAAGGTTCTGAGCAATCTGCGCAAATTACAGCTGAATTTACCTAAGTTACAGCCAAATTTGTGCGAACTACACAAATTCAGCTGTAACTTGCCTAAATTCAGCCCTAATTTGTGCAAATTCAGGCTTAATTTGCACAGGTTGCTCAGAAATATGTGCAAATTGCTTAGAAATGTGTGCAAATTGCAAAAACTTCCCCCAAAAACGCACAAAATTCCCAGAAAATCCCCGTACTGGCCCAACTGAGTCAGGCACTGCAGTGGGAACTAACACAAAGTCCAGGGAGGCTGAGCCTAGAAAAACTCATCATATTCCACACCCCCAAACAGATTTCTCTGACATCTCTAGTCACACCTCAGGGAAGGCTTGTTTAAAGAGGTGCTGGATGAGGACTCCAAGAGTTGTGCCAGAACCCCAGTCTGGAGCACAGTCTGAGATAACAGTGTGTAGGATTGCAACTCTAATCTCCTTCTGGATGTCCTCCATCAAATAACATAACACAACAACATATTTGGGTGTGGATGTTGAATGAATTATGTCTGCAAGGAATCAGAATGAGGCATCTCGTTACAAAGATAAGCTCTCGCCACTCCATTCATACATCCTGGGCCCGTTGCAAGTCTATTAAGGGAACATTTGTCACCAGATCAGGATGAATGCTTTTCAAAAATGCTTGGCAAAGGGCACAAGAGAAACAACTCCACGCAGACCTTGCACATTTCCTCAGGTGACCTTGTTCTTGTGACTCTTCCTTGGAAATGAATAATGACAATAATAAGCGAGGGCGGGGGGAATACGAATGGGCCTGATAACACCAAGGGCAGCTCCCTCTCAGTCGAGCTGGCTTTCTCAGTTCAGTTCAGCCGCACAGAAGCAGGGAACAGATTGTTCAGTAGGTCCTATGTATCGATGCTTTCAGTTCAACAGCTCAAATGCAAGGCCCTCTTACGCCATGACCTCTCTGCAGTCTCTCCAAGGGCAGTGGAGACTTGAAATGTGAGCCTTCATTCCCAGGAGCTACAACTTGCCAAGGGAGATCTGAGAACTTGAGGAGAATGGTGGACGAGTCTGCCTTCTGAAGGAGTCGCCATGTGGCTTCCACTGGGGGATCTACTCTTGCCATGCCTTCTCTGCTCTTGCTAGCACCAAACTGGAATGAATGTGCTCTAAAATAAGCTGCTTCCAGGGAAATAATCCCATACCTTCCAACATTTTGAGGGTGAAATAGTAGGGTCACTCCTGTGTACTTGTAACACTCCTGTTCTCCCTCCAAAGATCATTTAATTAGACAGCCCTTCTTCTGTGGTGGGAGCTGTGCCAGGAAAAAAAAATTAAACTGTTTTTTTCGACCATTTGTTAGATGGGTAGGGGCGAAACAAAAACCTGACATTTCAGGGCCAGGAGGGGGGAAGAAATTTCTCCCAACATTTTCAGAAGGGCTGGTGGCTCATATTTCAGTGGGGTGGTAAATCCTCTGAGTTTCAGTCAGAACTGTATGGGAGCTCTCCACGGTGCTGAAGCCATTTTGAGGCTGGGGTAAGAATATTTCGGGGAAACTGAAAGGGGAATGTCAACCCAGCTTGGCAGCTGCAAGTGTACCTGGTTGGGGGAGGATCTCTCTGCCCAAGTGGGTGGGGGAGAGGTGGAGGCTCACTGCTCCACTTACCCCCGATATAGAACCAGCTCTACCCTGCAGGTAGATAATGCTACACTGTGCTGAAATCTTCTCTCTATATAATGTATTTGTTTGCTCTGCAGCAGCCTCACCTGCGCTGATTTAAAAGCAAAGGGGTTGTGAGTTCTTTTGGTTGTATTTCTTTCTTTCTTTATTTATTTATTTCTATACCACTCAATAGCCGAAGCTCTCTGGGCAGTTCACAAACATTAAAACCAAGGAGCACACAATAAAACAATATAAAATATATAAAACATTAAAACCACAGTATAACAATACAACCAGAATAAAACCTAGCAGCAGTGCAGTAATTTAAAATACAGATTTAAAACAGCAAAGCTTAAAGTCTAGAAAGCTAAAATGCTAAAATGCCTGGGAAAATAAGAAGGTCTTCACCTGGCACCAGAAAGAATACAATGTAGGCGCCAGGCGAACCTCACTAGGGAGCTCATTCCACAGCCGGGGTGCCACAGCAGAAAAGGCCCTCCTCCTAGTAGCCACCTGCCTCTCTTCCTTTGGCAGGGGCTCATGGAGAAGGGTCACTAAGGATGATCTTAAGGTCCAGGCAGGCACGTATGGGAGGATGCGATCCTTCAGATAACCTGGCCTCAAGCCATTAAGGGCTTTGAATGTTAATGCCAGCACTTTGAATTGGGCCCGGAAATGAACTGGCAGCTAGTGCAGCTGGAAAAGCACTGGTGTAATATGAGCTCGCTGGCCAGTCCCTGTTAACAATCTTGCTGCCCTATTTTGGACCTTTTTTTTTTTTTTACTGTGGTAAGTTATCAGCAGTTGAGAATGCCCTTACTAGCTTACACTGTGTCCATGTGAGTCAGGTCTGGTGTCAACACACGACATCCTTGGGCAGCCGTTGGCGTCCTGACACAGCTTCACTCCGGCATGGTGGGAAATGTAGATGGTGGCCCCCTCAGAACCAGCCGCCTGGTCTTCAGATCAGCACCAGTTCAAGCAGCGGGCCCGCTGATGTAGGACCGTGTCCACCAGAGGGCACCTGGCCAAGGACCCCTCCAACCTGAAGCCAACCCTGACTAGTGTGCATTTGCAGTAGAGGCAAAATACAACGGATCAAATAGCAAATGAATCTGCTCTTATGAAGGGCTGGCCCTACCATGGGGCAGAATGAGGCTATCGTTGTAGGTGACAGATGCTAGAGGCCAGTGGCAGCCCCCATCTTCCATAAAAAGGGTGGCTTGCATGGAGGACGGGCAGCTGCCAGGTGCAGGCAGACGGGTCCGGTACATCCCGGCCACTTGCGTGGCTCAGCCGGCGGGGGCAGCAGCCAGCTCTTCGATCCAGATTCGGGGGGCAAGGGGGGGAGTCCAATGGACTTCTGGACCCAGTCTGCTGCCCACAACATCCCTAATTCCCATCAGCACTAGCCAACATAGTCACTGGCGAGGGCTGATAAGAGTAGCGGGTGGGAGAAAACATTCTCCATCCCTGCTCTAACCCTTTACCACCCATCAGCATCTAGGATTGAATCCAGCCTTAGTCGATATTTAGAGCAGACCCATTGAAATCAATGGGACTTACGTTAGTCATGGGTCTACTCTAAGTATAACTACGTCTGGATACCACCCCTTGTGTTGTACCATTTGGCAAGTGGATGATCTTACCTGATATGGCTGGTACAGTGGACAGAGTGGTCTCTAGTCCACGAAAGCCACAATAAATGTGCTAGTTTTTCAGGTGCCACAGGATTCTTGGAGGTGGCAGTGTTGTTTTAGTACTTTTTTTCTTGATACTAATTGAAAATCGTGGGCATTATCCAATCCTTCCCTCATGCCAGCAGGACACACCACCAGCACAACAGGAAACTGGAGGATGCAAGAGCAGCTAGAAACAGGCAGAAATGCTTGTTCAGGTCAGTGAAGCTTGCAGAAGGATGCTGCGCTGACGTGCCCTGATCCAGAAACAAGCAGTGGTGGCTGGCGGCTCCGATGTCACTGGGGTGGCGAATCCGCTCCGGGTTCCAGGCAGAACCAGACGGAACTCTAAAGGCGTTAAGTGCCTTGGATAGCTCCTTTAGAGTTCAGACATCGGAGCCACCAGCCTCCATTGGAAACAAGCATTTCCGCGGTTGCTTTTTGAACCCCCAGCTTTCTGTTGCGCAAACGGTGGGTCTCGCTCACGCAACAGAAGGAGCAGGAGCGCAGCAGCAGTATTGGATTCTGCGCATTATCCATAGTGTAACAAATGAAATATACCGGAGAGATCATAGATGCATTTGTTTAAATAATGTCTGCACCATTTGGGTTCCAGAATTTATTTTGCTCATGAACTACTACCAGAATGTGACTTTCCTGGCCTTTGAATGTTGCTTTTCGACAGGCATTGAACCATGTCTACAGGCTGAGGCAAGGGCACCTTTTTGACAGCAGTATAATAATGTATAATGTATTTTATACATTATGGTTCTGTTTTTACCACTGGTGTTTAAAAGTGTCATTGTTTTCTCCCCAAGACGGTTTTGTTCCTTTCTTAAGCATCAATAACCATGGGAAAATGTTAAAGTATATTTTATCCTGATTTCTTTTCTTAATATTTCCATTTTACAGCTACCTAGACAGCTTAGATCGAATTGGAGCTGCTGACTACCAGCCAACAGAGCAAGATATCCTTCGAACCAGGGTCAAAACCACCGGCATTGTAGAAACCCATTTCACGTTCAAAAACCTCCACTTCAGGTGAGTGTAGTGCAAAATTACAGGTGCTACTGATTCTGCAAATATCAGCCTTTTGTGACTGCAATTCTCCAACTCAGCCAGACGGTGGCCCTCAGATTTCACAATCATGCAACATAGATGCAAGAAACAGATTTACAAAACAAAATTCCATTCTGCATTAGCACATTTATGCTTGTGCCATAAATGTGGAAGATTGCAAAACTGTGTTTTATTGTTACTTTTTTTGAAGTGTCACAAAATTTACAGAACAATCCTACCTATTGGCGGTGTGGGGGACAGACAGTGCCTTCCAAACTGTGTTGCCCCCAAACTAGTTTGGGGGCAACACAGGATGAGTTCTTTTCACACATGCCCATCAAACAGGCTTCAGCGGTTAGTGGTTCCCTCCAAAGGGTCTCTCCTGCAGATCTTAATACTCGGGTAGGTTCATAGCAAGGCAGGTAGTCCCTTAGATAGCCAGATCCTAAGCCATTCAGAGCTGTAAAGGTTAAGACCAACACCTTAAATTGAGCCCAGAAAACAATTGGCAACCAGTGCAGGACTTTCAGGACAGGTGTAATATGATCCTGATACTGTGTCCCAGTTAGCAGCCTACTGCTGCATTTTGCACCAATGAAGCTTCCAGACACTCTTTAGGGACGGCCCCGTGTAGAGTGCATTACCATGGTCTAAATGTGATGTAACCAAGGCGTGGATAACTGTTGCCAAGTCAGACCAATTTGGGAAAGGCCACAGCTGATGCAGCAAGTGTAGTTGTACAAATGCACCCCTCACTGCCACCATCACCTGAAGATCTCCCAAGCTATGGACTTGATCCTTTAGGGGGAACACAACTCCTTCCAGGACAGGCTGAATTTCAGTTCTCGAGACAGGCTTTCTAGTGACCAACAACACCTCATCTTGTCTGGCTTTAACTTCAGCTTGTTGAGCCTCATCCAGCCCATTACTGAACCCAAGCAACATTCAAGGGCTTCAACTACTTCCTTGGTGTTAGGTGACAAAAAGCAATAGAGCTGGATGTCATCAGCATATTGGTGGCACCTTTCTCCATTGCTCTGAATAACAGGTCCCAGCGGTTTCATGTAAATATTAAACAATATGGTGGACAAGATAGAACCCTGTTGGACACCATAATCCAATGGCATGGAATCGAACATTTATCCCTCAGCACCACCTTCTGGACATGGCCTAAAATAAAGGACCGGAACCACTGCAAAACAGCATCCCAAGGCCCAGCCCTACGAGATGATCCAGAAGGATACCATGCTGAGAGGTCCTAGAGAACTAACAGGGTCATGGCCCCTCCATCCGGCTCCCGATGTAGGTCATCCACCAAGGCGACCAAAGCAGCCTGAGTCCCATATCCCAGATGAAAGCCCAGTTGAAATGGGTCCAGATAATCAGTTTCATCCAGATGCATCTGGAATTGCAACACCACTGCCTCCTCGATCACCTTAGCCAAGAATGATACATTTGAGACGGGCCTATAGTTAGACAGATCTCCTGGGTTAAGGGAAGATTTCTTTAATAAAGGTTTTATTACTGCCTCTTTTAAGCAAGATGAAACAACCCCCTCCCACAAAGAGGCATTAATCGCTTGCCTTAACCATGCATCAGTCCCACTTTGGCTGATTTAATCAACCAAGAAGAACAAGGGTCAAGTACACAGGTGGTGGCCCTCACCGCTCCATACACCCTGTCCAAATCCTTGAGATCCACAGGCTGAAAAACATCCCACAGAATGAAGAGACGAAGTCTCAGGATGTTGGAAACATTTGTAGTTTTATTCCAAGGAGTACCCCTATGCGTTTCGGCCCCGAATAATAATATATAATATATATGGGCTAAGATGAATCCTCTGGGACTATCTTTTTCAAAGATCTCTGCAAGTAGTTTTATAAATACTGACCTGTGAAGAAGGCCTGTATATATTATTCAGGGACGAAATGCGTGGGGCTACTCCTTGGAATAAAACTACATGTGTTTTCAACATCCTGAGACTTGGGTTCTTTATTCCATGGGGCATTTGGATGTTCTCCAGTTTTGTTTGACTCTGAAAAAAAACCAAAACAACTAGACAAGCAGTTGCTGAGGTTCCATCACTCTGACCTGCCTCAACATTCAGGTCCAAGTCAAGGCGAATCCGAGCAACTTCACTGGCAAAGAACAAAGCAAATGGTTCACAGCGAGTCACCAAGTGCTCCAGCTCCCCCTGTCCAGCATCCTGGCAAAGGAGACCTCTCACAGCACGGAAAAGCATCGTTCGTCTGTTCCGCAAGGGCGCCGCGGTGGCAGAAATGTGAGCTTCCCTTGTTGCTCTCACTGCCATGGTGCAGGTCTTTAAACGGCCATTTGCCCGTGTTTGGTCAGATTGATCCTGAGTTCTTCTCCAACAGCACTCTAGCTGACATCTCTCCTTTTTCATTGCCCTCAACTCCCTGTTAAACCAGGGAGCTGCTCCAGCTCAGGAGAGGCAGGGAGCTTAAGAGAGACAGTGTCAACAGACCCGGCCATTTCCGTATTCCACAGATCAGCCAGGGCTTCAGCGGTACCACTGACACACTAGGCGGGAAAAACCCCAAGCGCGTTCAGGAAGGCATTCAGATCCATTGGGCACCTGGGGTTGACCACTCTAACCAGTCCTCCAACCCTGTAGAGGTCTGTACCGGCAGACCGTCCAAAACTGACCAGATAGTGATCTGTCCATGACAATGGAAGCACATAAAACTCATCCACTCTCAGAGCACCAACTCCACCAGAGCAGAATACCAGAGCATGTCTGTGCCCTGCTGCATGCATAGGGCCAGATGCTAGTTGGCACAGGTCCATGGTGGGCATGGCAGACATGAAATCCTGAGCCACTCCAGACTGAGCCATCTCATCATGAACATTGAAATCCCCCAGGACAGTAAGCCTGAGTTGATCCAGCACCAGCCCCGAGATTGCCTGGCTAACTAAGGAAGGGAGGCTGTTGAGCTGCACAGTAGACAGTATGCCAACAGAATCTCTATACTGGCCACCCAACCATAGCAGCAGATGTGCAGATATGGTTAGATGGAGCATCTTTTCAGCAAGACAGAATTCCTATAGACTGCTGTTACTCCATCTACCCACTCCCCAGTCCTACCGTGCTATACCACAGAATAACCTGGTGGGCAGAGCTGGGTGAGGTACTGTATGCCCTGGCCGTGGGCTGCTAAGATTTGGAGGTGCCGAGATAATGATAAGCCAGACCCAGGTTTGCTTACAAGGAGCCTTTATGGAGTACTTACAGCACACAGGTGTACCCAATGGTTGGATCAGACAGCTTCTCTGAACCCAGAACCAAGGGGTTCAATGGGTTTTATACCATACATGTTAGCAGTGAGGCAGCATGACAGCATCAAGCGTTAATTAGCGTTCATCTGCAACTTTCCCAGCATAGACTAACAGTGCTTGTTCAGAGGGAAAACAATCAGAACTTTCCCAGCACAGCCACCTGTAACTCAGCATAAACATAGCCTCACTTCTCAGGCACATCCTAGGCCTTGATAAGATACTAGGCTTTGTTAGCATGGAATGTGCTGAGGCCACGCTATCGACCTTTGACTCATCTCACATGCTCAGAGGCCCACTAGCAAGGAAATTGCACCAATAATGAACCTAAGCCAAGCATTATGGATCTCTAGGCCCCTTTAAAACTACAGGTGACTTGGTTACAGGCCAGGGGCCAATACAGATACACTCCCCTCTCTTCCTTCAGCCAGGTCTCCACGATACATGCCAGGTCAGCATCTTCCTCCAGAATGAAATCCTGGATGAGTTATGCTTACCAACAGCTGACCTGGCGTTAAAGAGCAGGGCCTTTGGCTAGGAGGAGTACCTTTGCTATCACCGTGGCTTCTTTCAGAAGATAGCAAAGGAAGGAAGCCCAAACACCAGCTCACCCTCCTTTCCTTGCAGTGGCCCGTTTCTCCCTGCCAAAGATGCTCCCCACAGACTCCAGTGCTACACTCTACAGCAGGGGTGGGCAGCATGCAACCCACGGGCCAGCTGTGGCCCTCCCATCCCACCAAATGCAGTGGCAGGGGGAAATTGCTAGGTTTACCGCTATGGAGTACTAAAAAAAGTCACATTTAGCTTGAGAAAAAGCTAAATACTACCCTTTTAGTGCACTTTTGCTGTTTGCCACTGAATTTCGGCAGCAAACTGCCGATTTTTCCCCAGCATCACCCACAGAGTGTGCAGCACCCTGCTGAGTGAAAGTCACAGGGGGGTGTCCTGGGGGACCCCCCAAAGTTGCCCATCCCTGCTCTATAGAGTGTTCACTAATGTTTCCAAGATGAAGGAAATCATTCTAGGACAACTCATGTGAAGTTATCCATGTGATAAGGACAGTGATGCCATAAAATATCCAAAAGGACATTCCTAAGATTGCTTAAGATTCTTAGGATTCTGTTCGTGCATCTGAGAACATAAGAAGAGCCCTGTTGGATCAGACCAAGGGTCCACCTAGTCCAGCATTCTGTTCACAGAGTGGCCAACCAGCTGTCGACCAGGAAACCACTAGCAGGAGTGTACAAGCAGGGCGTGAACACAACAACACCCTCCCATCCATGTTCCCCAGCAGCTGGTGTACATAGGCTCACTGGTACAGCCTCTGGTACTGGAGGTAGCACATAGCCATCAAGACTAGTAGCCATTGATAGCCTTTCCCTCCATGAATGTGTCCAACCCCCTTTTAAAGCCATCCAAACTGGTGGCCATCACTACACCCTGTGGTAGCGAATTCTGTTCCCACCTCCCCATGCACTCTTGTTCTGAGGTGGGGGGGGGGTTAATATCCCTTGCTCCAAATTAAGTTTTGTGTGAAGCTTGACTATAATACTTTTCTGCATCGGTGCTTTTCTGCATGAATGCTTTCCAATTCCCAGGATTTAATTTGACAAGAATGCACATTACTGGAGTTTCACCCCACAGCACCCTGCTTCTTGTACCTCAGGGTTATTCTCTCTCTATTCATTTCTAGAAAACGGAACCAGCTTTGCACAGCTTGGAATGACCCTTCATTTGATATAGTGAAGGCTTCAAGGAAACTCACGCAACTGTCAGACTCAGACACATTGTGCCCACCCTGTCTGAGTGAAGCCATGCCCACCGGCACCCCTAGGAGCAGCCTCTCAAAATACTAGAACCCAGGGTCATCCCGTGAATTATTGGTGGGAGATTCAGGACAGATAAAAGGACAGACTTCTTCACACAGCGCATAGCTAAGCTGTGGAATTCACTACCACAGGATGTAGTGACGGCCACCAACTTGGATGGCTTCAAAAGGGGATTAGACCATTCATGGAGGAGAAGGCTGCTAGGCTTGATGGCTATAAGCAACCTCCAGTGCCAGTGGCGGTCTGCCTGTGTACACCAGTTGCTGGGGAACATGGGTGGGAGGGTGCTGTTGCGCTCATGCCCTGCTTGTGGGTCCATGGTCAACAGCTGGTTGGCCACTGTGTGACCAGAATGCTGGACTAGATGGACCCTTGGTCTGATCCAGCAGGGCTCTTCTTGCATTCTTACATTCTTAAATGACTAAAGACTCCAGGCTTCAACCATACAGCCACATTTAAATTAATTGATGCATTTTAAAAACAAAATAACCCATGAGGTAATACCTCTAGGATCCCTTCAGTATGCATGACATGTTTCAGGTGCCTAGGTTTCATGGTCTGGCACTATGGCATTGACAGACACACACGCACACACACACACACACACACTTTTATTATTATAGACAAAAGAGTAAGGCCAGGATCCAAAGTGCTACTTTAGGCACAGCCAATGGCACTCTTCAGTTTGTTTTTTGCTTTGGATAGCAGCTCTGTCCTGACAATTCCATATTGCAAATGGCTTTGAAACTCCTCCTCTAATTCAAAAGCTGTTTCCCAAGTGGCACATGTGAGCCGTTCTTTGAGAGACACAAGTCCAAGGCTCTTGTGAATGTGTGGAACTAGCCACAGGTTCTTTGGATCCACGCCATAATGAAGAGTCCTCCCTGTTTCTTCCTTAGGCTGTTTGATGTTGGAGGTCAGAGGTCAGAACGTAAGAAATGGATCCACTGTTTTGAGGATGTCACAGCAATCATTTTCTGTGTTGCGCTGAGTGGGTATGACCAGGTGCTCCATGAAGACGAAACCACGGTGAGTATTCTCTGGGCCAAAGAGCCCCTGAGATGTTGTGGCTTTCCTACTTACTGCGTTTGGTCCGAGGTCACCTCGCAATCTGTCATCTGTTCTTAGACCAAAAGGATCTAACAGATATACTTTGTTACTCACGTGTCTTCCTTTGACTCTTAAATGCTATGGAGATTCCCATTCTTCTGCCAACAATTGGATTTAAGTCTTCCATTCACCAGGATGGCATTAGGTAACACAAGCTCCTTGCATTCTTTACATTGGTCAAGAATTTGGCCATTACTCTGTTCCCCTTTCTCTCTGGTTATCCCAAGCCAGGTACCCCTGGTGCAGGAGGGGCTACCTTTGAGCAACATCTTTTCTAAAATAATAAGGCACCCTGAAGAGTTGCTATTCTGGATTACTATATTGCTCATGTAGAAACACAAGGGAGGGGTGAAAATGGGTACCTGCCCCAGGGTGCTTGCAGTGGGCAAAACAAACAATGAGGGAGGTGAGAAAGAAAAGTCCTGGGTAAGAAGAGCTGAATGTGAGCAAGTGAAATTTCACTCAAGAGTTGTGCTTCCTGTTCTTTGGGTCTTGGGTGGATTTATGCAATCATGTATTCCACAGATGGAAAGACAGGGACTGATTCAGGGGTGCAGGACCTATTTCATCCCAAAGGCTGACTCCATTTTGGAAAAACTTTCAAGGGCCGCATTCCAGTGGTGGGTGGGTTCAAAACCAAAGTGCGGGAGCCAAAAATACCTGCATGTTTTAGCGTACAGCCAGTAACTCAGCCTTCGGAGAGGCATTTCAATCTTTTAGAAGGAGGGGAAAACTACACAAAAGCTGGGAAACAACCAAACAATCAGTGGTTGGGGGGGAAGGGCAGGGGCAGGGGAAGGAGTATGGACTTCTCAGGAACCACAGAGGGCCAGACTTGGCCCCCAAGTTTCTGCACCCCTATTCTAAACTCTAGGTTCTGGGGAGCAAGAAAGTGTTACCTACACACGTACACACATACCGTGTGTGTGTGTGTGTGTATGAGGAGGTTGAAAATGTATTGAACACATACTGTAACCAAAGCTCACTTGCTTCTGCATTTTATCGAAGACTGCTATTAACACCTGTTCACCAAAATAACACTGGTTCAAGCTCCCTCTTTCCCAAATAAAAGTACGTTTTGGGGAGCCCCTTGGGGGAGTTTCCTTTGGAGAAGGTAGCAGTGGGGATTTGTGTTCTCTTTGTTGTAAGTTGTTTATTTCCAAATGATGAGGAACGGCTGGTCAAAGTTGGGGAGAGCCACAGGAACAATGATTTTAAAATAATAATAATGATAATGATATTCTGACCTGAACAGGGGAACTTTGGGAATTGTGTCCCTACTATGGATTAACATTCTTTGGTGCCCACAGCATTCAGAGACTTGTAAAAAAAATCCTGATTTGATGAAATTCTAGTCCTACTAATCTTGTTTAATTTTCTTTTTTTGAGGATGGAGTAATATGAAGGCTCCCTGTTCCTCATTTTCTGGGCTCTTGTGAATCTGCTCTCCTTTCCCTCTGAATCTCAGTTCTCAAAAAGTGTACCCAGCCGTTATTTTCTACATCTGTGCTCCTCCTAGATGTAGACTTTCTCCTAAGGAGAGTCACCAAATGGACTCGCTCTTGGTTGGCAAAACACTGTCATGTTTATATTGCCCTCTACAAGGAAACTGCACATTGGCTAGTCTGTTGGGTTCTTATCTCGGATAGCAATTGTGTGGAATTCTTCGGTGTGCACAAGAGATGCTTCTTGAGTCATTTCCTTCCTTGGGAAGGAAAAGGCAGAGAGGCAGGTACCTTGGAAGCAGTAAAAGCTGTGTTATATTGTTTTAGGGTTCTTCCATGCAAGGTCTTTATTGTGCAATCACACTGCCTCATTCACTGAATTTTACAGGGAGTCCAGATGACATCATCTTCCGCTTGTAGTCCTCCATTGTTTTCCCATTGCTTCTTCCACCTTTTACCAGGGGAGAAAAACCACAAAGAAAGAAAAGATGGAATAGCTACACAGTGCCTTTTGATTGTTAGCGCTAGGAGCCCTCCATCTGGAAGTACCCTAACACTCATAAGAATTTCATAACAAAGTTTCAGAATCTTTAAAAGATGAAAACCAGACTGAAACTTGAAAGCAGGAGAAAACCAGTAAAGGGACAGCTCTACCTGAAGCTTAGCTGTCCTTAAAAGATCCTGATGAACCATCGGCATGTCTTCAGTTCAGAAATACCTGTATTGTGATTGCAACTTTGTGGTCTTGACCCTGAATGTACATTCGTTGTGGATGCTTTAGAAACAACAAGTATTTATTTAGCAAGCTATCAATGCTGTTCTTGGATGCAAGCTGGCTCCAACGTCAGCAGTCGACTTTGCTTCTAACTGAAGTGGGTCCCAAGCCCGGTTGCTTCTTTAGAATCCATGGAAGATGTAGCAGAGAGTGCACAGGTATTGTTCTGTCATGTAATAGGCTGGCTTATGTATGGTGTGAGGTCATGAGAATGGAATGGATCAGACCAAGATGAGTTTGTGGGATGAATTGCATACAGATGCTTGCAGCAAAGAATAGTTCATCCTGTGCTCAGCTGACAAAGAATTCTGTGAATATGCCATTCCCCCTCCTGACTACTTTATTGTAGCAACTACTTTCATAAACATTCTAGAACAGCACTAGCAGACTTCGGGCATGCAGGATCTACCTAGTTTTTGCTAGTACCATGAAATCCACCAACTAGAGCAGGGGTGCAGAACTTTAAGGCTGTGGGCCAAATCTGGCCTGCCTGCCCAATGTGGCCCTCCAGGGAGCCCCAGATGGTCACACCCTTTCCCCTGACCACCAGTCGTGTGGTGGTTTCCTGGCTTTTTCCACCTTTGGCAGTAAGAGCATTAAGCTACAATATGCTGGCATTTTTGGCCTCACCCCTTCTGCCTTTTGTCCCACCCATCACTGGAATGCGACCCCTCTCCCGAGAGCTTCTCCAAAACTGAATTTGGCCCCTGGACCGAAAGAGGTTCAACACCCCTGAACTAGAGCCTGGTGCAAAAGTCATACAGTTAGAATTAAAGAATTCTAAGCGGAGGAGTTTGTTTTGAGTACCAGAACTCAACGGCGCTCACAGTCCTTCCACACCCAAAAATCTACTTCATTTCAGCAGTACATACCCATCTCCACCCATTTTACTGCACATAAATCTTAACTAAATTTTAAAAATTCATTTAAAAGTGTTGCATGTAATTTCCTTGCTGCTGTGGCAAATAACACCACCTTAGAAGTAATGTAACGCTCGTTACCTAATAACGTCACGAGCCCAAACAGACATCTGCTTATCGTCTTTATTGATTTTACATCAGCCTTTGATCTAATAAAGAGTGGTACAGGTAGGTATATTTAGACCCTGGAATAAATATACCTACTTACCAAGTCCCAGCCATGGCTGGCTGGGGAATGCTGGGGGGTTTAGGACTTTTTTCTGTGTAAACATGCATAAGATTGCAGCCTTAATTGTCTTATGAGGGCCCCCTTTAGATGGCCTTGTAAAACACAGAACTAACATTTCTCTGCCCCAACCAGCCAACCACTATCCCATGCTTCACAACTGCTTCTACATTCCTGACATGTTAGAATGTTTGTCAACCCTCTGATCATGTGCAGTTGTGCATTGTAAGCTCAGTTAAATCATAGCACCATCTGGACTACAGGAATCAAATGGAGTTTGCATCTGATGACCTGATGCCCTCATCACCTGCCACTCTCTGGGTGGTGAGCTGGGGGCCTACTCGGGGGCAGGGCCTTGAATTTTGCCTCCAAGGTCCAACACTATCTGCACCACTGCTAATAAACATGGACCAGTTTTGGCACAAGTTGACCACAACCAATATTGCTAAAAGGTTACTTTAGCTTCTATAGTTGTAACATAACAATGCCAGCAGTATAATTTACAGCATGTGGGGCAGAGAATCATTTTGTTTCTGCCGTTGTTAAATACTGTGGCTTCATCCAGCATGCATTTGCGTTCACCGGTGCATTAATGTTGAAGTGCATTATGTGGTTATATCTTGAACTGTCTGCAGGCGTCTTGGTGGCTTTACTTAACTCAGCTACAAGGAACGTTCTTGTTAGAAGAATGGGGGGCATCTCATACGCTCTCAAAATAGGGAACGGGAAGCAGTGGACCATATGTGTCATAATTAATTCAGCTGGGTGGCAGGTTTGAAGGACGGGGAGAGGAATTCTTAGACTCTAATCATCATATGTTACCCTATGTCAGCCTCCCCCAAACTGGTGCCCTCCAGATGTGTTGGACTACAGTTTCCACCATCCCCAGCCAGCAGAGCAAATACTGGCTGTTCATGATGGGAGCTGTAGTCCAACGGATCTGGCATGCACCAAGTTTTGGAAGGCTGCTTTGTATGCTTTGCAGTACAATTAACCGTATTCAATCAACTGTACTCACACCTCTGTTTTAACCTGTTCTGATTATTTTTCAATTATTCTAATATGGTTAGGAGACAAGAAACTAAAGAAAAGAGTAAGTATTGTTATTGTTACAGGAGTTTATAGTTTCTGATTGCAACAGAAACAAATATGGGTGGGGGTGTTTTAGGGTAATGAGAGATTTGGCATTTATGGCTTTGCTAAATGGTGGGAGTGAAGGAAAATGAGGTGCGTGGAACCTGGATCCAGAGTCTTTGGGAAACTGTCTTCTTTCCTTTTATCCAGCATTGGCAAAAAAAGAGAGGGGGCGGGGAAGGGAAAGGGAAAGGACCCAAGTAACTTCTTATGAATTCATGGTGGTCCACTCAGCCTTAAAGAATCATGCATTTGGTCCACAATAAATATCATAAACTCATCACAGATATTTTTTCCTCTAAGGATGGCGATTCCAAACATTTATAAATATCTTGTGCTTTCTCATCCTCGACTCCTCCATTTCAAGGGATCAGCTGAAATAACCATTTTAGGGCTTTTTTCACTCTTTCGAAACCTGACAAATAGACTCAACAACTTTGGTACAGTGTGCTGAGATTTCATATCTTTCTCATGTTATGAGTTCTGCAACTGGTAAGGTTTACAGGAAAGCCAATAAACATGGGATTCATCCAGTTAAGAAAACAGTGGATTTTCTGCTGTGCCTTACAGACATGACATCTTTTGATTACTTACAGAGCTAAAAAAAAGTATGGTTCCTAGTATGTATTCAGGGATGCCTTTAGGGCTGGCTGCAGTTTTTTGGGATCCCACAGACAACTTGGTCTAGGAAGGCCCCCCAACTCCAGCCCAGGGGGTGGGGGGCTGGGCAAAGTGCCCTTTTATGGACAGAGCCAGCCCAAGACATTTTGCTTCATGTGGCAGAACAGCAAATCACTCCCCCACTCCACTCACACACAGTGCATAGTACCCAACGCCAGACCAGTTACTTTGGCACCCAAAGCAGAAATCCCACAAGCATTTCTTCCCCCACATGGGCAATAAAACTACAAAAACAACAACTAACCATTTTCTGCCCTTTCACAACACTCTAATCAGCTGCCTTTGGCAGCTACCTCACCCTGCCTAATGGTAGGGCAGGCCTTGCTTGTGGGCCTCCTCTCTTATGTACCTAGCAGTGGCAGCAGCCCTCCAAGGGCAGTGGGGAGCGTCCATTTTAATTTCCCACAATTCCCCAGAGCAACTGTAGTAGCGATGGTCTGAGGCATTGAGCAAATTAAAACGGAGGCTCACATAAATTAATAAATTAATCAATAAGGAGGCTTGTAAACCCAGCTGCCCAATATAGAAGGCCCAGGGCAAGTGTCAGTGCCGCTGGACCCCGGGAGCTGCCCTAGAATGCCAGCTCTTGGCACCACGGTGTCAGGAGCACCCTAACTGCCTCTTGCAGTCCCCTCCAATAGCAAACTCAGGACACAGACAACAAGGATTCTTTCCGAGGCTTTATTCCTTTATTACTTTATGACTCTTTCAGATACTAATCACTAGCGACTAAGCAAGGAAAGATAGCAGAGTAGCCTAAGCTCCAGGTAAGGCAGTTGGTCCCCATTTGAAGGGGAACCATGGGAAGACTCTGAACTTATGGACTATGGAGAGATCCTCCCTCTTTCCCTTGGGTCCTCAGGACACGACCGTTGTTTGAGTGCCAAACAAGTGGAGCGCCTCCTTTCGGCACCCTTCATCTCTCACCGCTCCCTGTGTCTGCACCAAGCATCCAGCAAGCCCCCCTCCAGCGCTCTCTCACTGCCAGGGTCACTATCTATCCCAGGAATGCTGGCAGGAGGAATCTCTGCCAGCTGCTGTGCCTGTGAGAGATGAGCAAGCTCCTCTCCCACGGATTGCTGTTCCTCCTCAGAATCAGAACTGCTCTGGGGCTCTATGGGCTCAGTTTCCATCCTGAAACAGGGCCTGATAACTGTCCCTGACAGGAGACAGGAGCACAGCCAGTGAGAAATGAGGTATTCACAAAGAAGGGAAGAGAGAAATGAGGTATACATAAACAATGAGGAGAATGAGGAGAAATGAGGTATACTCAAAGAAGAGAAATGAGGAGAAATATATACAATGATGAGAAATGAGGTATACAAAGGAAGGGTGTGCCCCTAAATTATCTTCAGTTTCACCAGGTACTCTGAAGCACATTCTCAGTGTACAGCCTGGCCAAGTTGGAGGGCCTCAAAAGTATTTTTATTTTATTTTTATTTACTTATTAAATGCCTCATAAAATAAATTTCTCTAGGTGCTTTACCATTTAAAAGTGAGAACCAAAATGGTGGCTTTAGGTCTTAGCAGGTGAGGCCCTTCATGGATTGGGCCGTGAACATTCTGGCTGTCTTACAGAATTACAAAGCTCCTCCATTCACGTGCAGGTGCCAGAGGGGGAGGGCGGCGGGATAGAGTTAGCTTAGGGTGTATTCAGGCAACCAGATTTTTTTGCCAATTGCTTCTTTAATAACTGAGGGATAGGAAGGAAGCCAGTGCAGCAGCATTGTGCGAACCAGTCCAACACCCCAATGGATTTGGTGGCTATGACACTTTGGGCAAAACCTTAAAAAAAAAAAAAAAAAAAGCTTGGCTTTCAGAAACGATGGTGGCAGCAGAGTTCATTGTAAATTGGAGCCATCTGAGCCATCTGGTTTCCATCCACTTGGCTCAAGGAATACAAGTGCACACTAGCTTTGCTAAAAGTGATCGTTCAAAGCCACCCCTGGTGTGTTTGCACATGAAGGTGCAGGGTGTCTAACGTGGGGGTATTCAGCACACCAAAGACCAACTAGACACATAAGTGCCTGGAAAACCTCTGCTTTCCTCAGGGTAGATGCAGGAAATAAAAACCTGTCCTCCGAGTAGATGCAGGAAACTGTGTGGATGGAATAGGTGCTGCAGCCCACACAGGAGAAAATGCAGTGGTGGTATGACACGGGGCTGGAGTCAAGGGTGGGCATGGCTGGTCACCTGCCAATGGCCCATAGCCCAGTGACAAGAGCCCCCTATTTTCACTCCTCCTCTTCACCGTTTCAGCCTACTTTGCCCCTCTCTCTTGCTCTGGCCCGGACAACAGTGGTGGTGAGGAGCAGGAGATGCCGCGTCCTACTTGCTTACAGGCTCTCTGCCCTTCAAGCAAGGAAGAGGTAGCAATGATGAGAAAGAGGATGAGGTGCAATCGCGAATGGTGAGAAGGTAGACTTGCTGAGGAGGGGGGGCATTGAGGGTGTCTTACCCAAGGGCCCTCAAAAACCTGGAGAGCCAGCACTGGTGTGAGAAATCCCACATCTACTCATATCTTCGTTTCCCTTGAGAAGGTGCTGTTTCCCCATGATTCTACTAATGCGCTAAACCAACTGATCGGGTCCTGGTAAGAGATACCCTGAGTAGTGCTACTTTTGTACCATTGCTGGATAACCTGAGATTCAACTTCATAAAGTAGACATGGACAACCTTTTTTTTTCTGTTGAGGGCCACATTCCCTTGAGGGTGATCTGTCAAGGGCTACACGCCACCATTGATCAAGGCCGAAGCCAGCAATGAAGGGGCTGGAATCAAAAGTGGGTGTGGCTAACCCTTTCCTCTCTTCCTTGCTGCTACCCCTTTCTCTCTCCCCCTCTTCCTCACCACCCAGCAGGCGGCCAAGGGAGGAACAGATCACAAAGCCCTGTGAGGAGAGACTGAAAGCACTGGGCATGTTTAGCCTTGGGAAGAGAAGACTGAGGGGAGATAGGATGGCGCTCTTCAAGTCCTTGAAAGGTTGTCACAGGGAGGAAGGCCAGGATCTCTTCTCCATCATCCCAGAGTGCAGGACCCAGAAGAATGGGCTCAGGTTACATGAAGCCAGATTCCAGCTGAACGTCAGGAAAAAGTTCCTGACTCTTAGAGCGATACGACAATGGAACCCATTACCGGGGGGGGGGGGGTAAACGCTCAAACATTTCTTCGAGCATAAAACGATGTGAATCTCAAACGTTTCTTCGAGCATAAAATGATGACTTTATTTATTTAGTGTATATCCCGCCTTTCTGCTCAAATACTTTTTTATTATGCAACCACAAAAATACATAATGCAAACAACAATACATAAAAACAGATGCCATGCAAATATATAATTTAAGAAAACATAGACATAAAACCACATACTTAGAAGCCACGGTCATGATAGCAATGGAAAACGTTACAGGTGTTAATGCTCATTCTCTAATGCCTGCTTGTACATGAGAATAAGGAACCCAACACATTTTGAACGATTCATGATGTATTACACCAGCCTTCCCGAAACTGGTGCCTTCCAGATGTGTTTGACTACACCTCCCATCATGCCCAGCCAGCTTGCTCACTCGGCATGCTGGCTGTGGATTATGGGAGATGTCATCCAATACGTCTAGAAGATACTAGGTTGGAGAAAGCTGTCCCCTACGCTATCCCATAAGCAAACAAGAGCATGAAATCATTTTAGTCCCAAGAAAATACTTTGCAGAAGGTAAAGCAAATGTAGGGGGAGATGGTCATCAATGTTTAATGATAGCAATGGGCCCAGTTACATGGTTAGTTAGACAAGCCCTGGAAGACCCATCAGCAGGAAGGTATGTCTCCAAATAAGCACTGCAGAATTATGCTTTGTGCATGTATACCATGTCGTCCAGGGACTCTCAAACTGGTCTTTACTTCTGGCTGGAGGCATGGGCATGGAATACACTAGGTGGCCACACAGAGTTGGCTCCAGCACAACCTTATCTCATAAAAGCTGATGTATCAAATGACTGCCTTAGATCAGCGGGTTGCTAACGTTCTACCTTCAGAGGACTCTCCCCACACCAAAGCATCGAGAATCCCTGTATGTCACAGAAGACTCCTGGGCATGTTGTACCCGGAGCACACAGGGCACTGGCCAAGCCTTCTCGGCCCCACTGTTGCCCTCAAATGTACGAAGTGCTCCCAAATGCAGCTGCCCATTGCATGGAGGGGATGGGTAGTGGTGGGCAAAGTAAGCTTCCAAGGAACCCCTAATAAGCTTCCAAGGAACCCGAGTTCCCTGGAACACCATTCAAAAACCAATGCCTTCGTGGCTGCGTTTGGGAGGCTGCAGGCACCCTTTGTGGAGGGGAGGGGTGGATTGGTTGCCTTTCAGCTCTTCCGAAGAAGCTTCCAGTAGATGTCCAGAGTACTTTCATATCTACCCTCTTTCTTTTGTTGATTATAATGTGTGCTAGTTTTGCGCGGCAGGAACTGTGGCACTTGACGAGGTGCTGCTGCTGATGCCAAACCGGAACGCGCTCTGGTCCATAACCTGCTTTGCCTTTCGATAACCCCCTTTGACTCTTTGGGTTTGCTTCGACCTCCGTTGTGGCTGCTTCTCTCCGCTATTCCATTTCCGGCTGGGAGAGGCGGCACGGGCGCTCCGGCTTCAGCCTCTCGCTCCAAACTCCAACAGGCCTCTTCACCATCACCACCACAATTCCTCGGCCGTCTGACCTATCTAGCCAAACAAAGGCCAAAATAATGAGATTTTGAGAGACCCTCCAAATTTGGCAGGTATGAAGCTTCTCTTGAACGGAGGAAAAAAAAAAGAGTTGAAAGCAGCCGGGGATTCTGACGCTAACTGGCTGATTTTGCTGTGAGCTCTTTCTACCACCATACACCAAACGCTGCAGCTACGTAACTAATGCATTGATTGATTGATTGATTGATTGATTGATTGATTTTTACTTTTTTGTTGTTTATTGCATGAATTCCAACTAAAAAGCTGCCTTCCCTTCATTTGTACATTTGATTTTGTGGCATTGTTGGGGGTGGGGGGAAAACCCCAAAACCAAATCTAATCTTTTTCCTTGAGGCATGACCTAACATCAGCGAGGTAATCTGCTGATAAGTGCTTCAGTTGATCTCAAGTATTGTCTGTTCTGGTTTCCTCCCTCCTTCCCTCTCTTTTCCTCTTTCTTTATTTCATTACTTATTATTATTATTGTTGTTGTTGTTGTTGTTGTGAGATATGCTAGTGATCAAACCATCTTCCAAAAAAGACTCACACTAAAAACGTCAGCTGGAGGGTCTCAGCACTAAACGAAATAACCTACTACTAAGGTCACAGCAAGGTCATCACCCAGAAGACGTTGCCTCGTGATCTGCTTTCAACTCTCGATTAATTCAAGGATCTTACCAGTCCTTGGTTAATGTATCCAACCAAATATGTGTCCCGCACACACATGCACCAATGACACGACCGACATTTTTTTAACGAGAATGCTCTAGAAAATCTGCATGACCTGCACTTCGGTTTAGATTCCTTACCTTGAAGGGCAGTAGTATTTTCGCCCTCCCCTCCCCAGACATGCATGATGCATGATGATTTATCTGAGCTGGAATCTTGTAAAAAAAAAATAAACTGCTATGCAAAATATACAGCTCTGTAAAGATTTATTTTGTTAAAAAAAATGCTACAGTGCTACTAACTGTACTTCAAATCTATCGGGACTGCATCTCTTTATGTATGTACACATTTTCCAGTATGTTTACATTGATTTTATTATATCCACTGTTGTCTGCTTCTTTTTGTGTTTTTTCTTTATTAATTTTAGATGCTCCCCTACATGTTGAAGATGGTGCTGTAGCCATCTCTTGCTCACGCGCCATCTCCTTTGTGTTGCAGAACCGCATGCACGAATCCCTGAAGCTCTTTGATAGTATCTGTAACAACAAGTGGTTCACGGACACATCCATTATCCTGTTCCTCAACAAGAAGGACATCTTCGAGGAGAAGATCAAGAAATCCCCATTAATAATCTGCTTTCCAGAGTATACAGGTAAGTAAAATAAGGATTTTACTTCAAGCATCCTGTTCCCACTGTGGCCAACCAGATGCCTATGGAAAGCCCACAACCTCGCCATGAGCGCAACAGCACCCACATATTCAAACGCACACTCATGCTCCCCAGCAACTAATATTGAGAAACATACTTCCTGTGGGGTACCCATTTACGAATTGCCAAAAAGGAGGACAGGAGAGACTGACGATTTGCATAAAATGTGCATGTGCTAATTCACTTGTAGAGATGCAAATTTAGAAATAATTATAATAATTTAAATAGAAATACAGTACATTCCACCGTAGTGGGGAAGACTGAGAGCAGGTGCCTCCCTTTTCAGTCTGCCGCCAGGTGCTAACTGGGCAGCAGTCCTTATGGCTCTTTAAACCAGAATGGAATAGGACAGCTCTTCAAATAGAGGGCCACCCTAATATAGCCATCATGACTAGCCGCAATTGATAGCCTTACCCTCCATGAATTTGTCTAATCCCCTTTTAAGAGTGTCCAGGTTTGCTTTAGGCTAAAGCAGACATTCTCAAACTGTGGTTGACAGATAGTGGTCCGTGAGCTCCATTGAGGTGGTCTGTGGAAAGGTTGCAGACCATTCGTCGAGGTCTGTACATGGCCCTGCACTTTATTTACTTTTTCTGACAACAGCTGATTGGAGCTGTTTTGTCCAGCAGGTGATTATCAAAAGGCTCACAAGGCCCCAGGCCAGGCCCTGTGGATTTCGGAATATGGGGCTGGTGTACTCTCTTAATTTTTCCATACAAATTTACCTTGGTAACAACAACAAAAAGGTTATTGAGGGTCCAATCCTATGCATGTTCAGACAGAAAAAAGTCCTACAATTTCCAGCATTCCCCAGCCAGCATGCCTGGCTGGGGAATGCTGGGAATTGTGGGACTTTTCTCTGTCTGAACATGCATAGGATTGGACCCTAACTTATCTTCTGAGCTCCCCAGCAATTTTCAAGTGGTCACTGGGGTTAGCAAACCACTGGGCAAAAGGATAAGTATTGATTCCTTTAACTCTGTGCTCCAAACAGAACTTTTGTTTTTGTACAAAGTGTGCTGATACCCACTGGTAGCTTAGATAGCTTTTGAAAAGGCTTGACTGATTTGTGGAGGATAGGATGAACAATGGCTATTAGTCATGATGGCTCAGTGGAACCTTCACGTCCAAAATCAGGACATCTTGGGGTGTCCATGTGTCCTCTTTTACAGAGGTCAGTCATCTATTTGAAGGGCTATCAGAGGATGGTCCTGTGTTTGAAGGCGTCCTCTGTTTGAAGGCCTGTCCGGTCCAAATCCAGTATAAAGATCAAGAAGCATAAGAAGCCTGGAGAGCAGTGTCTTTGATGTTGGCCATCAATGGTTAGCACCTGGACATCAGGCTGAGTGGGCCAGCATACAGCCTTCCCCCACCATGATGAGATATATAGTATTTCTATTAAAGTTTCAGTCATTCTTTCTAAATATGTGTCCATTAGCATATGCAAATGTTATGCAAATCAGTGTCCTCTTTTGTCCTCTTTCTTGGTGACACATGTCCCCTTTTTTGGAGAGGTGTAGGTATAGACCCTACTATAACTCTGAATTCCAGATACTAGGGACAAACAAAAAGGGAAGGCCCTTCACGCTCTACTTATAAATGGCTAGAGGCTTGTGGCCGGCTATTTCTGGAAACAGGATACTGGGCTAGAGGGATCAAGTCTTATATAAGATGTGTGCATAGTACTATGGGGAAGGTGAGGACAACAGAAGAGGGGTTGGCCCCATGGTAATGAGATACAAAAGCTTTCACATGAAAGTTGTTTTGCTGTCACAAAAATAGAGAGCCAAGGAGATAACTTTGCTGGTTCACAGCTCTGGAAGGAATTATGACATATAACTACCAAAATGGAATTATTCTCAGCTCAGGTAGGGCTGTCACCTTTTTGCCTGACAAGGCTCCTGTGTCTTAATGACAGGCTGAAATTCAAGAGGACCAGTGTGTTGGAGGGAGTGAAGTAATGTGTTTGGGTATGGGAAATGCAGGTTCAAACTTCTGCTCAGCCATAAAACTGATTTAATGGCCTTGGATTAGCACCTTTCTTTCTGCCGCACTTATCTCACTGGACCGTTGCAGTGCTAAACCACAGCTCTGAGCCCCTTGTGGGAGAAGCGAGACAAAAATATATAAATAAAATTCAACAAGTTCTGCTTCTCCCAGCACAGAGTGGCAGTGATGGGGAAAGCATCCTCTGTTGAATTTCTGCCTGCCATGCAGCTGTTAACAGGGTGCAGGAGCCCAACCAGAAAAAAGTGGTGATCGAAATTTCAGGCTACAATTCTGTTCCCACTTACCTGGGAGTAAGTAGCATTGAACTCAATGGGACTTACATCTTAGTAGCCATGTATAGGACTGCACTGTCAGCTACACAGCCCTTCTTGATTTTTAACAACAACAGAGTGTCATCAGTGTACATGGCTAGTTACATGATAAAAATAGACAGGTCCCTGCCCATAAGGAACTTATAGTGGTTTTCAGATTGTGTTCCAGGGAACTCTGGGAATCCTTGGAAACTTATCGAGGCTTCCTCGGTGAGAAGATCAGGAAGTTCAGGACTTTCAATAATGTAACATTCTGCTTCTGTATCAAGTGATGTGAATCACTTGATCCAGAAAGAGATGGAGCTGTGAATCTGGAAGCCCCTAGTTCTGGCCTCGCCTCTTCCATGAACTCCCTTGATGGCCTTAAGCTTGGTGCTTTCTCTGTCAGCCTCCTCTCTCCCAGCCTCTTATCTGCAGTATGGGGTAATAATTCTGACCTGCCTTACAGCCTTTTGGTAAGGATTAATGAGAGCTAAGCTACACCTTACGTTAGTTGCATGAATGCAGATAACAGGCTGTGTTTCTTAAGTTTAAACAGCAACTGTAGGGTGGGGTGGAGTGTGGCATGTGGGGAGCAGGCATAACCACTCCCCTCTGTGGCTGTCCCAATTAAAATCACCCTCTCCCGCAAGCTGCTATTGGCCCCAGGATGGAAGCACTCTTGGGATTAATAGGAGCTTGGCAGGAGATGCTCACCAGATTATATCACCCTTCCCTGTATGCTGTGGCCCTAATACTGGCCGGCCTTCCCTGTGGCTGTAATTTGGAATGCTTCCAGTCACGGCTTTTATGGTGCCCTGCCTCATTCATGGAGGTTTATGGGGGGTCCAGATGGCATCGTCTTCCAATATAGCCCTCCCACGTTTTCCCATCACTTCTTCTACCTTTTTCCTTCATGCAGAAAATCCATTGAGGAAGAAAAGATGGGAGAGCTTCACAGTGCCTTCTGGTTGCTAGCGCTAGGATCCCTCCCTCTGGAAGGACCCTCAAACATAACAAAACAAAGCGCATTGTTAATTGCAGTTCATGCAATTAAGGCAATGTGTTGTTTGGCCCACGGGATAACATACAAATGAAGTGATTTGAGCACTGCATAAATGCTGAGGGATGGGTGAACGTGCGATGTTCAAATTAGTTGAGGTTCTTTGAATACTTCCTCAAAGCTCAGTTTGCCTTGTCTGCATTTCCAAATGCGATCATCGATTAGTTTTCTTAATCAGGAAAAATGCACATTTTAAAAGTGCACATTTTCCCCTATCAAAAATGTGCATTTTCTGCCATAGGCTAAAGTGTGAAAATGCAAATTTGGGGGGAAATGCGCATTTGTGCAAATACACACTTGCACATGTCCACATTTTTGGAAGTGCATATATGTGCAAGTACACGCGTTCTAACGTGAATGCAAGTTTGGGAAATGGCAGAAATTTCCCGAGAATTGTGCTCTTCCTCGGATTCACATTCGGGGTTGCAAATGGGACATGTTCGCATGATTTGTGAACCAAGAACAAAATTCTCATAAATCCCTAGAAACATGTCAGTATTACTGACAGAACCAAGGATGTTAAAGCTAAATTTAGGGGGTTTCAAGAAGCCGCGTTTGGAATCTTAGCATTACATCGTCTGGGATCTCACTTATTGCAAATGATTTGCAGAAACCCAGACTCTGGTTCTGCAAGACCCCTAATTCCATCCCTGTATTAGATGGATCCACCGCAAAGTGGGGTCAATTTTGATAGGTGGAGTTTCTTGCGTGTTTCACAACAGGCTTTCTCTGTTGCAGGACCAAGCTCGTTCACCGAAGCTGTGACTTACATCCAGTCCCAATACGAGAGCAAGAATAAGTCATCCAACAAAGAGATCTATACACACATCACCTGTGCCACTGACACCAACAATATCCAGTTTGTCTTTGATGCTGTAACTGATGTCATCATTGCCAACAATTTGCGTGGATGTGGACTCTATTAAAGCCCTTTTCTTTCTTTCTTTCTTTCTTTCTTTCTTTCTTCTCTCTTTATCCCCTCACACCTTTCTGGGAAGCAATCTCATGGTCAAGGTGACTGACGTGTTCATTTCTCTGCCCCACCCTAATCAAAATTTAAGCCAATTCCTACAGGTCCATTTCAGGTTGAGTGAGACAACAAGGTTGATCTCCAGGCTCAGTATTCCTGTGGTGAAAAAGGTCTTGTGAAAATAACATTATTACTACTTAGGTCTGCATTCACTGGACTTTTTCTTCTTTTTCTGTGTAGATGTTGAGGAGAGAGCAGCATATTGTACATCCTATTGAAATGAAGAGGAAGAAATAGCAAAATGGCCCCTTTCCCTGAAAATCCCTACTCCCTTTCCCCTGGCTTTAAAACGCTTTGATGACTTCCTCTACCATTCCATTTCTGGAATGAGTGCCAATATTCAAACTAACACAAAGGAGGCCAAACAGAGGCCCTAAATATATGTATTTCTAGACCAGAATGCATTAAAAAAGTGAGCAAGCCACTTAGGCATTAAGGATATCGGAGAAATCCAGTTGGGGAGCAGGGCTTGACAAGTTTTTGTCGGCTCAGGCCCCCAGACTCTGTTCCGTCTTCCACCAGCTCGGCACACAATGAGTCAGGCCAGCTGGTGGGATTTCCGCAAAAAGATTTTTTATAAAAGAACATCTGTGTAAATTTCAGCCGCAGATTCCACAAATTTGCATAATTTGCCCAAGTTTGGGCTGTAATTTCTGCAAATCAGTGCAAGTTACAGCCAAAACTTGAGCAAATTATACAGATTTGCACAATTTGCAGCCAAAATTTGCACAAATCTCTATTAGCACAAATTACAGCCAAGATTTTTTTTAAAATGTGTTAAAAGTCCCCAGAACTTGGGGAAACAGCACACCTCAGCTCCAAGCTGAGTTGGGCATACTGCAGAACTCTGGCAAGCCCCAAAAGGGGTGGATTTCCTGACAATGGACATCCCTATTTTGTATTTAAGGGCCAACCCTTAGATGTGACACAGGAGATACGTTGGAGTGAGAAATCTGGCCCCCAGACTGAGCCAGCAGGCTGGATGGTGTCAAGGAGGCAGGGCTCCAACCCAAAGCCCCTCCCCCTCCCATGACATCATCCAGCCCTGCCCCACCCACTTTTTCCTTTTTCCATGCAGAGAGATTCCTCTCCCCACCTCCTACCCAAGGCCCCAGTAGCCTCTAGGCCAGGAGGTAGGACTTGGAGAGGAGTCAGATTGTGAACCTCCTCAGGCCAGATTAGACCTGCTAGCCAGAGGTTCCCCACCCCTGAGATACGTCAATATTTTTTTTACAAAATGTTAGCCACTAACGGGGGGTGGGCAGGGGGATGTTTTAAAATGGACCTAGAGCACAGAGGGAGGGTTAACCCTTTCTCCTACACTGTTTTCCCAGTTAAAATCTCCCTCCGAAAGCTATTATTTGCACTGCAGGGTAAAACATGTAGGCATTTGGCAAAAAGCGTCTTTGGGAGGGGCAGGTTTTTCGTTTGGGGGGGAAATGTCTCAGGGTGAAAAGGTTAATCCTTCCTTCCCCCAGTGCAGCAGGCTTTTCCAAATGGCTCGCGCGTGTGCAAAATATCCTTTTCATGGATCTCCTCTTACCTTGCATTAATTTTGTCCTGAAATGACAATTAGAATACAGTGAACATTTAAAAACCCAAAGTGCATGAATGGGGAGCTTTGCCATCTCCCCAATTTCTTTGCCTTTTTACCAGTTCCTTAAGTGGAGCAAATAAGCTGGAAACACATTCAGACTCCAGCTTTGATTCCACAGTTAAATGGGTCACATGGTATGGCTTGGATTGCGGTCTGCGGGTTTGGTTTGGTTTTGGTTTTAAGAGGCAAATAACTGGACACCAGATCAGACATGGTTGTACTGAAGTTCTGTCTGTGTCTGTTAATAGGACAGGCCTGGTTATAGGAGAAGCTACTAAATATTCTGGAATAACCTAATGAAGCGGTTTGCCAACTGGGTTCCAGGGACCCCCAGAAGCTTAGTGGGGGTCCTTCAATACAGTGCCAACTCCAGGTTTTGGACAGCCCTTGGGCGAGATGCCCTCACTGGGCCCCTCTTCCTCAGTATTGTTCCTCTTCCTCATTGCCTCGCCTCAGGCAGGGAAACAGTGAGCAAGAAGGCCATGGCATTTCCTACTCCTCCTTTGCACCACCACCATTGAATAGGCCAGAGGCAGATGAACAAGCAGCTTGCAAAGGCTCTTGTGAGTGGGCCCCCTGTGAGGATGTGGGCCCTTGGCAGATGCCCAACTCTGCCACCCCTTGAGGCCGGCCTTGCTTCAGTGAGAAAGCCAGTAATGGAAGAGGCTCTCTGAAAGATAGCTTGCCCACCCACAACCAGTTGTCCCTTGCCATGCACTGCCGCAGGGGACGATGGCAAAGGGCACCGTGGGCTGTGTTCTAGGGTGTACTCAGTTCACACAATAAGGAGGCCTGTTCAGTTCAGCCAGTGCCAGGGGGTCGATGGGCCATACCTCCTGGAAGATGCTCCAGAGTTCCCTGCAATGCACGCAGGTTTTCTGAGCCATGATCTGAAGATAGAAATTTGAGAACCACAAGCTGAATTCATTTGTGTTACCGATAACAGGGCGGTTTTTACCTCAAGCTTTCAACAGGTTTAACCACTGTTTGAGATCTATCTTTCTACCCATTGCTGGTTTCTGTAACCCCTTTACAAGCCCTTCTCTAGTGTTGCACAGTCTTTCTTTTTTTTCTAGTTGATAAATTATTGTTTCTTAGGCAGTTCTTGACTGCTCGTTGGTAACAGCACTTATGTCCCAAATTATATTGCAGGAATTGTACGGTTTTGAGTTAACATGCGTTTTCTCACCTAATGTGGAATGAGCCAGGCTGCGAATTCCTGTTCCTCAGGAGCGTCTGTTTGCAGTGGTGCAGAGTTCTGAGCCAGTGGGTGGAGATCCGGGGCCCCGCAGCACTTCAGGCCCCCAAATGGCGTTTTCCCAGCCCTGGCACTCACTAGCTGGTGCTCCACACCCTCTTTCCCCTCCCCACGATCCACTGCCTCTTCCCCAGACCAGCAGCGCCTTTTCTCTCTTTCCTTGAAAACAGCCCGGGCATGCTGCTGGGGAGGAAGAAGCTGCAGTTGCGCCCGCCATCTTCATTCTCCAGGTGGCCTCTGGATGGCCACATGGACCGAGAGGCACGTTAGTTGGGGAAATCGACATGCTGGGTGCACCTGCAGCTTCCTCCGCAGAACGCCCAGGCTGTTTTAAAAGCTACAAGGGGAGGGAGGGAGGGAGGGGAGCTCCTGCCTGGTAAGGGGAGAGTAAGCACCAGGATGGGGGGAGAAACAGCAGTGGGGTGGGAGGGGAAGGAGAAAGAGCCCCAGGTGAGAAGAAGGACACAGAGAGTGCACCAGGGGGAGCAAAACGGAGGAGGGGAGTGCCCAAGAGTGTATTGGGGCCACCTAGAGGGCATCTTGACCATGGCTCTCTAAACTGTGGCAACACCACTGTCTTTGTGTGTGTGTGCGCGCATGTGTCAGTGGCACATTCACATATTATGTGCTTGATCCAATACCTAGACCAGCTCCAGACACCATACCTGAGCATTAGTTCATTCACACCATGGAAGAGCAGGCATGTAGCCTTCCCGTCCACCAGGCACCTAAAGTAATGTATGTCATAGAATCATAGAATAGTAGGGTTGGAAGAGGCCTAAAAGACCATCGAGTCCAACCCCCTGCTCAATGCAGGGATCCAAGTCAGAGCATCCCCGACAGATGGCTGTCCAGCGTCATCTTGAATGCCTCCTGTGTGGGAGAGCCCACTACCTCCCCAGGTCATGGGTTCCATTGTCGTATTGCTCTAACAGTCAGGAAGCTTTTCCTGATGTTCAGCCGGAATCTGGATGCCTGTCACTTGAGCCCATTATTCCGTGTCCTGCACTCTGGGATGATCGAGAAGAGATCCTGGCCTTCCTCTCTGTGACAACCTTTCAAGTCCTTGAAGAGCGCTATCCTATCTCCCCTCAGTCTGCTCTTCTCAAGGCTAAACATGCCCAGTTCTTTCAGTCTCTCCTCATAGGGCTTTGTTTCCAGTCCCCTGACCTTCTTTGTTGCCCTCCTCTGAACCCTCTCCAGTTTGTCTGCATCCTTCTTAAAGTGTGGTGCCCAGAACTGGACACAGTTCTCCAGATGAGGCCTAACCAGTGCTGAGCAGAGGGGAACTAGTACTTCCCGGGATTTGGAAGCTGTGCTTCTACTAATGCAGCCCAAAAGAGCATTGGCCTTTTTTGCAGCCACATGACATTGTTGGCTCATATTCAGCTTGCGGTCTACAACAATTCCAAGTTCCCTCTAGCTTGTACTGTTGTTGAGCCACGTATCCCCCATCTTGTAACTGTGCCTTTGGTTTCTTTTTCCTAGGTGCAGAACTTGGCATTTATCACTGTTAAATTTCATTCTGTTGTTTTCTGCCCAGCACTCCAGCCTATCAGGATCTCTTTGAATTTTCATAGAATTTTCATGGAATGTTATATAGGCTAGCATATATTCGCTAGCAATACCCCCGAGGGGTCCCCACTGACATGTCCTCCAGCCCTACTTGCCCCAGTGCTCCTCCTCTCCTTTTTTTAACTGCCCATGCCAAGGTTCCCTTTTCACTTTCCACTGGCAGCACACCAACAGGTATTTGTGACTTCCTCCCACCATTTCAGTTTTCCCATAGTGCCTCTGACAGGGGCGCAATGGGAAGACCAAAACGGGGAACTTCCTGGTGGGTCACGGTGACTTCTGTACAGATAGAGGCCATGTATGAATATTTGCTTGGGCTGCTAAACAGCTTTTTGAAAAAGTCAAAAGCTGCAGCAGTGCTGAGGAAATGGTGGTGGTGCAGGTCTCAGCGGGGGAGTTCCTGAGAGGTAAATCCTACCTCTGCCCACTCTGCCAAGGAGACCCTTCAACCTGGAGCCAGTCCTGTCCCCAGATGGACATCTATAGATGTGGTGGTCCATATATATGATGTCCCAATTTGCATGCTCTCTCCCCCACAGCACTATTTTTGAGGGGAAGAATTGTACAACGTGACAAGTACCACTGCACGCGAAGTGCCCCCCTCCCATGTTTAGGTGCATGGCGAGGTGAGGGGCAAACGCATATAGATGGATCGCAGTTTAGGTATGTTTCTGAATTGGCTTTAGTGGTATTGTGTGTTTGCTTCAGTGTATCCTAGGTGCCAGAATAGCCATAAAAGCACAATCTTATCTTCCTACCTACATGGCCTTTAATGGAGGCCCCTTGTGTTCTCATTCCACTTCCCCTGACGTATAACAGGCTTCTTGTTGTGACTTCATCAAAGTGTCCATAGGGTATGTTTGCACAGAGTTTCTGACAAAGGACAACCAATGACCCGGCAGTCATTGTCTTCATGAACTTTGGGCAGGCACCCTTCCTCATCGTAAAAGATGGATGGTGATGCTACAATAGGTAGGATAGCAAACTTGTGGCGTCCACACCTTACAAAATGGGGGATGTATGGCAGTGCTTTGGTCCCACACATAGACTTCAATGGGACGGTCACAATTTGAGGTGATCATAGGTATTTGTGCCCGTGCATGTAGCCGTTTTCTTCCTCTCTTCTCGATATGCCATGATTAAACCTAGAAGTCTTCAATGGACCATGGTTTCCCATTTCATCCAAACAGGAGAACTATGGTTAAATGCAGGTTCGGAACCAACCAGGATCTTAAACCGATTTCAGACTGTGGTTTAATATCCTGGCTTGTTCCAAATCTGGCAACCATAGTGGTGTGGTGTAGTGGTTAGAGTGTTGGACTGGGACTCAGGGGATACAGGTTCTGGTCCTGACTTGGCCATGAAGCTCAGTGGTGACTTTGGGCCAGTCACTGACTCTCAGCCCAACCTACCTCACAGGGTTGCTGTGAGGATAAAACGGAGAGGAGGAATATCATGCACACTGCCTTGGGCTCCTTGGAGGAAAGGCAGGACATAAGCGTAACAAGTAAATAAACAGACTTAACAGGAAACTATGGTTAATTGAAAACATCCTAGTTTAATTGCAGCATGCCAAAAAGGGAGGAAGAAAGGGTTTGTGTGTGAGGGCATAAGGCTCATTCATGTCTCAGTTTATTAAGCTATGTCAATCTGAACCAGGACACAGTGTTGTCCATTCACCAGAGAAAAGCTCACGATTGAATTAAAGCACAGCATGCAGCATACTGACCAATCAAGAGGCGAATGAGTGACGGTTGCCATCACAACAGTTAAGAAGAGAGACAGCATCAAATTTCCGTCAGTGTTTGTTTTCCCACCCATTGTATTAGAGCAGCCTTCCCCAACCTAGTGCCTGCCAGATGTGTTGGACCACAACTCCCAGAATCCTCAGCAGGTATGCTGGCTGGCAGATTCTGGGAGCTGTAGCCCAACACATCTGGAGGGCACCACGTTGCAGAAGGCTGTATGAGAGTCCCAAGGCAGCCATTTTGTGCCACTCTTCTCTGGGTATTTCTTGGGGGCAGCACACCGTATTATGGGGTAGTCAGTGTGCACAACCCAACTGAGGCAGGCTGTGTGCTGGGGAGTATAATATTTATGCTTTCATTGCCATATAACCTGCTGCAAGAAGCAGAGGGCTAGGCTAGGCCCGCGCTACAGGCCCAAATCCTCCCTCATCGCCTTTCAGCTTTACTCAGTTGCTGCTACCTCTTCCATACCAGCCTCACCAAAGCTGGTTGGAGCTGAAAGAGCGCCAGGCCAAATGGCTGCCCTTAGCGAGAAGGGTGGCGAGAAAAGAAGCCACAGGAAGCTGGCTGGGGATAACGGGCTTCCTCACCTCAGCTGGGGTAAGGAAGGAGAAGCTTGGAGAAACATGTGAATGGTACCGCTGACCACTTTCTCCTTTTCCCAGAGCAAGTGCTGAACGTTGAGGCTCTTTACGGTAGGGTATGGTTGGTCTGGTACTCGGGGAAGCCACTGGTACCAAGGAGATACTGGGAGTAACCAGCTAATGTGTGACTTGTAGGCCTTTTCCAAATAACAAGAGTTTTGCAAAATGATACTCTTACAAGGTTTGGGGATTTTCGTGGCTGGGCCTGTTTTCTGGAAAAGCTCTTCGACTAATTTGAAGGGACTAGAATGCTGTGCCTGGGATTTAGGGTCAGACCTGGCATCAGCAGGTGGGATTTTTGGGTCGTCTGTCATGCATCCACCACTGCCACTGTCGTGGACCCCCTTTTCCAGAGCTTCAGTGAACACCACACAGCCACTATAGCAGTTTCCCATGGCTACATCACCCCAGTGCACTGTGGGCAGTGGCAACCACCTAGTGCCCATTAGAGGGGCGCTGCTACCACCATCGTCCTCTGGTGTGTCATCCCCCCCCCAGTAGAAATAAATAGGAGAAGGGAGAGGCCACCCACTTGAGGACAAGGGGGCTCACCACCATGGGGAGACCCACGACAGGATCCCAGTCCAAGGACCCCCTCTAACCTGGAGCTGGAAGCATGGCTTATTAAACAGGAAAGAGCATAATCCCATGTGGACACGAGCCCTCAACTGCTTGCTAAGAATGGGCGGGCGGGAGACAAACCCAGATCCTGGGCAGGCCGACAGCTGCTGATTGGAAAGTCATGAAGATCAGAGCAAGGAAGAGGCAACCTTGGGGCTGGATCAGGTCTAGGCTGAGTGAGATTTGATCCAAGGCAGAGAGAGGTCAGGTGCATTGAACACTGAAGAGGATGGGCACTGGAATAGCTATCTACAAATAGCCATTGCAGTGTTATGCAGATGGCCACGTAGACTGTTAAAATTTAGTTTCCTCTGTAATCTCTGTAAGCAAAATATGGGTTGAGAATGGTGTGTGGGAGGATGAACGTGATAGAATAACACCAAGGGCAGTCAGAGAGGAGATAAATAGGAATAGACTCCAGACTCCCATCTAAATATGAAATTTCAAAATGGCTAATACTTTTATTCTGATGGCTGAATTGTGGAATTCAGATTTTGTGATGCAAAATTCTACTTTTGTCTTACAAAAAGACTGTCTCAAACTCAAGATCCAGTGTGGATGCTTGATAGCAGAATGTGAGAAACTAAGTCCAATTTCATTGCCAAACCTTATATTTGGGCATCAAAACATAAATATTAAAGACTGGACTCAATAATTCAAATTTTAATATTTGATTTTAGGGGGGTTCCCCACCACCACCATTATGTCCCCTGATTTCATTAAATGAATGAATAACATATAGTACCAAATTTACTGAGTGCTGTGGCAAGCCAGCTGTAAGATATAAGAAACATAGATACTGAATCCTGAGTATCGGCTGAATACTTGCACATCCAGAAATCTTTGGTGACTAGTCATACCAGTTTTGCAAAGAAGGTATTTTTTGGAGCAAATCTTTATCTGATGTTCCCCTGGCTCAGGACTGGATGGAAATCAAGTTGATAACTTCTGGATTTCTATGTAGCATAAAAGTTAAGACTAAGAGTGTGAGTGTGAGGCAACTCTACACATGGACATCCAACAGCGCAAGAGGAGACTCTACACATGGACATCACCAGATGGTCAATATCGAAACCAGATTGATTATGTACTTTGCAGCCAAAGATGGAGAAGCTCTATACAGTCAGTAAAAACAAGACCTGGAGCTGACTGTGGCTCAGATCATGAGCTGCTTCTTGCAAACTTTCGGCTTAAATTGAAGAATGTAGGGAAAACCACTAAACCATTCAGGTATGACCTAAATCATATCCCTTATGAATCATAGAATCATAGAATAGTAGGGTTGGAAGGGGCCTACAAGGCCATCGAGTCCAACCCCCTGCTCAGTGCAGGAATCCAGGTCAGAGCATCCCTGACAGATGGCTGTCTAGCCTCTTCTTGAATGCCTCCAGTGTGGGAGAGCCCACCGCCTCCCTAGGTCATTGGTTCCATTGTCATATTGCTCTAACAGTCAGGACGTTTCTCCTGATGTTCAGCCGGAATCTGGCTTCCTGTCACTAGAGCCCATTATTCTGTGTCCTGCACTCTGGGATGATCAAGAAGAGATCCTGGCCTTCCTCTCTGGGACAACCTTTCAAGTAGTTGAAGAGCGCTATCTTATCTCCCCTCAGTCTTCTCTTCTCAAGGCTAAACATGCCCAGTTCTTTCAGTCTCTCTTCATAGGGCTTTGTTTCCAGTCCCCTGATCATCTTTGTTGCCCTCCTCTGAACCCTCTCCAGTTTGTCTGCATCCTTCTTAAAGTGTGGTGCCCAGAACTGGACACAGTACTCCAGATGAGCCTAACCAGTGCTAAGTAGAGGGGAACTAGTACTTCCTGGGATTTGGAAGTTGTGCTTCTATTAATGCAGCTCAAAATAGCATTTGCCTTTTTTGCAGCCACATCACATTGTTGGCTCATATTCAGCTTGTGATCAAAAACAGTTCCAAGATCCTTCTCACTTGTACTGTTGTTGAGCCACGTATCCCCCATCTTGTAACTGTGCATTTGGTTTCTTTTTCCTAGGTGCAGAACTTGGCATTTATCCCTGTTAAATGTCATTCTGTGGTTTTCTGCCCAGCGCTCCAGTCTATCCAGATCACTTTGAATTTTGTTTCTGTCTTCCAAAGTATTAGCTATCCCGCCCAATTTTGTGTCATCTGCAAATTTGATCAGCATTCCCTGCACCTCCTCCTCCAAGTCATTAAAACAAATGTTGAAGAGCACTGGGCCCAGGACTGAGCCTTGTGGTACCCCACTCGTTACCTCTCCCCAGTTTGAGAAGGTCCCATTGATAAGCACTCTTTGAGTCCGATACTGTAGACAACTGTGGATCCACCAGATCGTTGTTTCATCTAGCCCACTTTGAGCTAGTTTGCTCATCAGGAGATCATGGGGCACTTTGTCGAAAGCTTTGCTGAAGTCGAGGTATATGATGTCTACAGCATTCCCATGGTCCACAAGGGAGGTTACTTGATCAAAAAATGAGATCAGATTCGTCTGGCAGGATTTGTTCTTGACAGATCCATGTTGGCTTCGAGTAATCACTGCATTGTTGTCAAGGTGCTTCCAGATGGATTGCTTTATGATCTGCTCCAGAATTTTCCCAGGGATTGATGTCAGACTGACTGGTCTGTAGTTCCCAAGTTCCTCCTTTTTACCCCTTTTGAAGATAGGGACAACATTAGCCCTCCTCCAGTCATCTGGCACTTCCCCCGTCCTCCATGATTTCTCAAAGAGAATAGACAGCGGTTCTGAGAGTTCTTCTGCCAGCTCCTTTATTACTCTAGGAGGCAGTTCATCTGGCCCTGGAGATTTGAACTCATTCAAAGTAATTAGGTGTTCCTTGACCATATGCCTATCGATCTCAAGCTGCAATCCTGCCCCTTCAGCCTGTACTTGGCCTTTGCCAGGGGGGTCATAGACCGTCTTTTGGGTCTATGAATATACAGTGGAGGTGACAAATAGATTTAAGGGATTAGACCTGATAGACAGAGTGCCTGAGGAACTATGGACGGAGGTCCGTAACATTGTTCAGGAGGCAGCAACTCAATCCATCCCAAAGAAAAAGAAATGCAAGAAAGCAAAGTGGCTGTCTGATGAGGCTTTACAAGTAGCTCACGAAAGAAGGGAAGCAAAAAGCAAGGGAGAAAGGGGAAGATATACCCAACTGAATGCAGAGTTCCAGAGAAATGCAAGGAGAGACAAGAAGGCCTTCTTAAATGAACAATGCAAAGAAATCGAAGAAAACAATAGAATGGGAAAGACTAGAGATCTCTTCAAGAAAATCGGAGATATCAAGGAAACGTTTTGTGCAATGACAGGCATGATAAAGGACAAAGAAGGCAGGGACCTAACAGAAGCAGATGAGATTAAGAAGAGGTTGAAAGAATATACAGAAGAACTATACAGGAAAGATCTTAATGTCCCTGATAGCCATAGTAGTGCGCTCACTGAACTTGAGCCGGACATCCTAGAGAGTGAAGTCAAGTGGGCCTTAGGAAGCATTACTAACAACAAAGCTAGCGGAGATGACAGTATTCCAGCTGAACTATTTAAGATCCTAAAAGATGATGTTGTTAAAGTGCTGCACTCAATATGCCAACAAATTTGGAACACTCAACAATGGCCACAAGACTGGAAAAGGTCAGTTTACATTCCAGTTCCAAAGAAGGGCAATGCCAAAGAGTGTTCAAACTACCGTACAATTACGCTCATTTCACATGCCAGCAAGGTGATGCTCAAAATCCTACAAGCTAGGCTTCAGCAGTATGTGAACCGAGAACTACCGGAAGTACAAGCTGGGTTCCAAAGAGGCAGAGGAACTAGAGATCAAATCGCCAACATTCGCTGGATCATGGAGAAAGCAAGAGAATTCCAGAAAAACATCTATTTCTGCTTCATTGACTACGCTAAAGCCTTTGATGGTGTGGATCACAACAAACTCTGGCAAATTCTTAAAGAGATGGGAGTACCAGCCCACCTTACCTGTCTCCTGAGAAACCTGTACGAGGATCAAGAAGCAACAGTAAGAACCGGACATGGAACAACTGATTGGTTCAAAGTTGGGAAAGGAGTACGACAAGGCTGTATATTGTCGCCCTGCTTATTTAATTTATATGCAGAGTACATCATGAGAAATGCCAGGTTGGATGAATCACAGGTCGGAATTAAGTTTGCCAGGAGAATTATCAACAACCTCAGATATGCAGATGATACCACCCTATTGGCAGAAAGCGAAGAGGATCTAAAGAGCCTCTTGTTGAGGGTGAAAGTGGAGAGTGCAAAAGGTGGTTTGAAACTCAACATTAAAAAAACTAAGATCATGGCATCTGGCCCCATCACTTCTTGGCATATAGAAGGGGAAGAAATGGCAGCAGGGACAGATTTTATTTTCTTGGGCTCCAAGATCACCGCAGACGGTGACTGTAGCCATGACATTAAAAGACGCTTGCTCCTTGGGAGGAAAGCGATGGCCAACCTAGACAGCATAGTAAGAAGCAGAGACATCACCTTGCCGACAAAGGTTCATATAATCAAAGCTATGGTTTTCCTGGTAGCAACATATGGCTGTGAGAGCTGGACTATAAGGAAGGCTGAGCGCCGAAGAATTGATGCTTTCGAACTGTGGTGCTGGAGAAGACTCTTATGAGTCCCCTGGACTGCAAGGAGGTCAAATCAGTCCATCCTAAAGGAAATCAACCCTGAGTGCTCATTGGAAGGACAGATATTGAAGCTGAAGCTCAAATATTTTGGCCACCTAATGCAAAGAGAGAAGTCACTGGAAAAGACCCTGATGCTGGGAAAGATTGAAGGCAAAAGGAGAAGTGGATGGCAGAGGATGAGATGGCTAGATAGCATCACCGATGCAATGAATATGGACTTGAGCACACTCCGGGAGAGAGCAGAGGACAGAAAGGCCTGGCATGCTATGGTCCATGGGATCATGAAGAGTCGGACACGACTTAACGACTGAACAACAACAACAAGAGTGTGAGATGAGAGCAGGGGAGGCACTGGTTCAAATGTCAGTTCAGCAATGAATTCACAAGGTGATGCTAGGTTCATGGAAGACAGAAGGCCTATTCAGAAGGCTCAGACAATGCTGCACTCACTCCCAACATCCATGTGACTCCTACCTCCAAGTGCTGATGTGCAGAGTGCAACATCAGGAAGGGGAACATATGCACATACAGCTGTATGCGCAGAAGTGCCCTTTTCCATGTTGCCATGAACATGGAGTCATCAAAGAGCCAGGGGTGGGAGCTGAATGTGCTTTAAAAAAAAATAACTCAAAAAATGAAAAGTTCAAAAATGACATGGGGCATTTTTTTGGAGGAGTGCTTCTGGAAGAGGTCCATTTTCTATGGTATGAACTATGATGCTCTGAGTGCTTTAAAAATGTGACATCCTCACCACAAAAGTGCAACATTCCATTAAGACATGAGGACGGCACACAACAAATGGAAAGCAAATGCGCATTTATTGGACAGAGACCTGGGATGCTTCCAGATGGTGGGCTCCTTTAGCAGTCCCAATCCAAAAGCATTGTGCAGTTATTCCATCTTTTCCTCCTTGGCAAGTTTTTTTTTCTGGTAATGAAGAAGTGGTGAAAAAACACAGGAGGGCCACAAATCGATGGCGACGACCTCTGGATTCCCTGTAAAATTCCATGAATGAGGCAGGGCAATTGCAAAATAAAAGCGTTGTCTGGAAGCACTCCTGTTTGTGTGGAAAAAACCCTCAAGAGCCACTGAAGTGTGGGGGAGGGGGTTTGGAGAGAGAGAGAAGGACATGTTGAAGGTTGAAGCAAGTGTGAGAAATAAAAGTCGACATTCCCGGGGGAACAGAGAAGGGATGAGATGAATTGTGCAAAAGGGGAGATGGATATGTCTTATAAAAAGCACACCATCTAAAGGCATGTGTGCCATAGAAATAATGCAGCATAGTGGTTAAGCAAGTGAGCTGTGAACCAGAAATTCCCTGTTCATATCTTTCTTCTGCCATGTATTTCCTGAGGAAAGCCACAATCTCTGTTAGGCTCCCCAATCATTATATGGGACAATACCTTACAGGGGTGTGTCATGATTACTGAGAGGATGCATTTGAACACTTAAAGTCTGACTATTGTTACACACAGTCATGTGTCTTAACACAAAATAATAATTCCTTGCAACCATCTTTTAACACACATACACTTCATATTCATGACCTGGGCAGTTAAAGAGCAGTAATCACCTTGGACTCATACACATGCTCACACACACGCACACAAACACACCTGCCTTCACAAAGCATATGTATGGGGAACACTAATCCATGCACAGAACCAGGCGATCATCCCAAGGGAATGAGTATTGTCTTGGATGTGCAGTGTGACAAGATTTATGGGGTCCTGCAATCTCTTCTTTAATCTGTTCTTGTCTTAATCTCATGGCAATTCAAGAAGACTTCCAACCAGGGGGGCGGCGGGGGGGGGGAGAGAAACAATGTACTAGTTACCCGTGTAAAGCCATGCCACTGCTAAAACCAGGTGTGTTTCCATAGTTGTAAAATAGTGCCTGCCAAATCAACAACCAAAATTCCTCATTTAATAACTCCCATCTGCAGGGACAACAAGTGACCGCAGCAGTTGTCATATTCCTTCCACCATGGTCGTTTCTTCACCTCTAGCAGGACAGAGTATGCTCTTCTTGTCATAGCAATAAATCAACATCTGGTACCAACAAAGTCAATCCCCATGGGGTCATATTCAGAAAGAGCCAGCTGGCTTCTTCAGCATGTATGCCTTCCCTAATGCTAAAATACCCTGTGACACCCGTATGAGAGGTGTGTGTAATCCATGCTTTAAAGAAGTTGAAATTCACCCATTTCACCCATGTAATCCAAATTCTGTGCTGGATTCCACAACCTGTAGAAATCATGCAAATTGAGCAAATGTACTGTACGTAATTTATTATCTTATTTTGCATAACGTATCTTTTGTTGCTGTTTCTACTTTGCCTAATTTATTCCACTTTTGCTACAAAAGGGGATGGGCAAAAATGCTGAGGCTCCTCCCACAACTGCTGAAAATCTTACATAGCCGCCTCGCTGGTTTTCATGTTTTCAGTAGTCCTTCCCCATGTACTTCAAATTCAGGCATATCTGTTGATTTCACTTCCTCTCAGTTTCGCATTTTTCCCGTCCCAACAGTCGTGTCCTGTTTGCGCTTCAGTTTGCGATTTATGTAGAAAAGAAAAAATCTGCACAAAAATTCATATGAATTTTCTTGTGCATCATTGTATGCACTTTTTGCTTAGAGAGCTTCACTGTAAGATTGTGCAAATGCCAAAGCATAACTGCGTTCCGGTTTACATATTGATTTGGGGATTTGTGTGAATTCGGCACATTCTTGTGAAAATGCAATCTGAATTAATTTCTCCCAGAATCCCTAGGCTGGGTTTTCGGCCTGTCCCTGCAGAGGAAATTTCTTTTCCATTTTCCTTCAGCAGCAGAAAATCAAAGTCCTCATGCCATCCAGATTGTACGCCATTTTTTGCAGGGCCACTGAGAAGTTCCCTTACTCTTACCCACTTGCCCTCCCATCTTCTCGCCCTGCTGTGGTGCAACTTGAGCATGGCCAACAGGTGTAGCCAAAGCAGCTGCAGCTCTTGAGCTCTGTCCCCTCGACTTCACGGGGTGGGGCAGAGGCGTAGCCCCACATCAAAGGGCTCCCCCCACTCCAGCAATAAGTATTGCTGAGAATGGAGTCTTATTGACGTGCAGCCTTTATTGAAGAATGGTACTGTGCTACAGTGGTACTGAAGGCAGATACAGTCAGGAGCCACATGATGACTGTAGCCAGTGCCATCCCCCTAGCGCAGTACATAGAGCTGTGCAACCCTCGGGCTTTCTTTGCTTGCTGCCGCCACCACCCTTGTGCAGCTCGTTCATGCAGAGGGTGGGTGGGTTGCTTCCACCCAAACCCCAGCATTCTGTGCTCGGTTCAAGGCTCTGTGTTCCGCCAACCCCAGGTCTTAGCTCTCTAACTGGAGGCTCTTCCAGGTTACTGGCCATCACTGGCAAAACGGAAAGGACCTGGGCTTACCTCCATGCCCCTTCCAAGACCATCCCACTCTCTGGCCCTTGGACCCCTGCATTCTCTCACGTGCTCCTCTTCCTCTCTGACGTTGATTTCCTCATCCTTCACCTAGGGTCCTCCCTCTCCTTAGCATCTGTTGTTGCCCTCTTTATATCCTCTTCCCAGTGGCCCCGCCCCTCTCTTCTCTTTAACCCTTTCCTCTCTTCCTGGTCTATGGGACCAGCAAGGCCTTTCTTCCTCTGGCTGTCCTCTTGGGTGGCCGTACATACTTGCTCGGCGCTCCTCCCCTACTTGCTCCCAAGATCTCAGCTGTAAACCCTACCATCACCACCACCACTATCTCGCTAAAGGACTTGGATCTGAGAGAGCTCTCTTCCCAGCTTTAGTTCTGGTTTGAGAGCCACAGTGGACATCTACGATGGCTGTGATTGGTTGAATGTGTGTGGAGGATGGGGACATGTTTTCACATCTTCACTAGATCTAGATCAGCCTTCCCCAACCTGGTGCCTTCTGGATGTGTTGGACTAAAACTCCCATCATCCCCAACCAACCTGGCCAGTGGCCCTGTGTGATGGGAGTTGTTGTCCAACACATCCAGAGGGCAATAGGTTGCGAAAGGCTGCTCTAGAATGTGCCCATGTGGGAGTTTTTCCAAGTCTCAGGCATGTTGATTTTAGCACATGAGACTCACACGGTACCTGTGCTGATCTCCAGGGAATCCACATTGGTAGTAATAGTACAAGAATCTGGTGCCCTCCAGATGTGTTGGACTGCAACTTCCATCATGCCCAGCCGGCCTGGCCATTGGCCAACTGGAGGACACCAGGCTGGGGAAGGCTGTAATAAAAGGATTACTCTAGAGTATTACTTCTGTATACGTTCTTTTTATGGGCCAAGTCAGCTACTTGCCATTTGTATCTACATGGGTAGCATGATTTGAAGGACGTGTTTGAGCCACCTTGCGAAGGCTACGCAGGTCTTGCTGTGGTCAGTAGCTAGATGGGAGATCACCTGGAAAACCCCAATGCATCTGGCCTTGGGTTCTAGGGAAGAAAAAAACTATATGAATGAAACACACTAGGGACACAAACTGGACAAGGGTTCAAGACTGGGACTGAATGGCATGTTATACATTGGTATTAAAGTAATGTTGATTTGTTTAATCATTAAATGTTAATGGCTTCTTTTCCAGTTTGCGATGTCTGCAAAATGGTAGATGAGGGATGTTGAACCTCTTTCAGCCTGAGAGCTGGATTTCTTTTCAGAGAAGCTCTCAGGGGCCGCATTCCAGTGGTGGGTGTGGTCAAAGGCAAAAGGAGGAAGAGTCAAAAGCAAAGAAGGCCAGGCCAAAGTACCTAAAAGGCCAGCACATTGACACTTGAAGCTTTGAATGCCAGTCACTCAGCCTTAGGAGAGGTGTTTCAACATTTTAGAATGGGGGAAAAAACACAAAGGCTGGGAAACCACCAAAACATTGGTGGTTGGGCAAAAGGGCATGGCAATCTGGCAAAGCCCAGAGGGCCAGTTTGAGAACCCAGGTGGGCCAGACTTGGCCCGCAGGCCTGAGGTTCTGCACCCCTGTTTTAACTGGAGATGCCAGAGGTTCCACCTGAGACCTCCCAGAGGTTCTGCCATGGAGTGACAGTCTCTCATGCAGAACAGCCCTGGGTACTCCTCACTGCTGGCAATGATGCACTTTCCCTTCACAACAGAAGATATGTGCAGCCATTTCAATGCGGTCCAGCTGAGCATCACAGTGCAAATGATGTTGTGCATCCAGATGGATGCATGTACTGCCTCTGCCCATGTGTAAGCCTGTTTCTTCCAAATACAGATCCCCCTTGCTCGATTGGGGCGTATGGCTGTGAACCATAGCTTTGTGGGATCCATGCAAGTAGGGGCTGCTACAGTCAACAGTGTTGGAGCATTACATAATACTGAAGAAATAAGGGTGATCCCTCAATCCCCACCTCACACACACATACACACACAGACCGGGTTCAGACAACACAATAACCCACACTGAAGGGTTGAATATGGGTTGTCATTGAACCGTGGGTTGTTATTGAAACGTGGGGTATGGTGTTGTCTGAACCCAGCTGCGCTAACAAACCATGGTTTGTTAACCACAAACAACCCATGAAGAGAACCCATGGCTTGTTGGGTTGTGAACTGTAAGTTGTTCGTGCTTAACAAACCATGGTTTGTTATTGTGGCTGGGTTCAGACAATATAACCCACGGTTAAATGACAACCCCTATTCAATGCATACTAAACCTTTGAGTGTGGGCTATCGTGTCATCTGAACCTCTTCCTGTGTTCTTCTTGTGCCCCTACAAGAACATCTAGGTTTTCATCTTTGTCTTGATTTGTTTCCATTCATTTAAAAGGCATTTCCCCAGAAGGAGTACTTTCCCCTTCTAATTATTTCCTTCCTTGTACGTTTGGTTGCAATTTTACTCCAGGGGTGTTAACCCTCTTTCAGTCCATGGGCTGAATTCACCTTTGGAGAAGCTCCCCGGGGACCACATTCCAGCAGTGGCTGGGGCCGAAGGCAAAAGGGGGCAGAGCCAAAAGACCTAAAACACCACCATATTGTAGCTTAAAGCTCTTGCTGCCCGAAACTAAGCCTTGGGAGAGGCATTTCAGCCTTTTAGGATGGGGAAAAAGCTATGCAAAGGCCAGGAAACCACCAAATGATCAGTGGCAGGGGAAAGGGGTGGAGCCAGGGGAAGGAGTGTGGCCATCTGTGGAACCCTGGAGGGCTGAATTTGGCCCATGAGCTGAGATTCTTCACTCCTGGCTTACACAGAATGACATCCAAGGTAATAGACTCACTTTAAGACTAATTAATATATCATTTGTTCCTCTCTCTCCCTCTCCTTTCTCTCTCTCTCTCTCTCTCTCTCTCTCTCTCTCTCTCTCTGTGTATTCCCCAGTCTCCTCCAAAGCTTATAAACGCTTTGAAATGCCCTTTGCAGCAGAATTACAAGCAATAGCCCTGATCTCACTGTCCTGATCTCAATAGACCTGATCTCTCAGTAGCCCTGATCTCAATAGCCCTGATCTCTCAATAGCCCTGATCTCTCAGTAGCACTAATCTCCCTGATCTCAATAGCTCTGATCTCACTGTCTGCAAGGTAGTCCTGACAGAAAATCTGCAATTGCACCAGGCAGTTGTTTGGTGGGGAAGAAGGAGTCAGGGGGGCATAAACCTAGCCCCCCTCCCCTTCCCAAATTGCTGATCCACATGATTGCTGAATTTCTGATCCAGGCTACACACTTGCAGCACTGGCAGCTGGACTGGGGGAAGATCTGCATACAGATCGCCCATTCACGCATGCATGTCTCCTCATCCAGCTTGGAATAAGCCTATGGATGTCTGCTTCTTGTGTGTATGCTCCCAGGCTGGGTCAGGGCAAACCACTTCCCCCTTTTTCCTAATATAACAGTACAGCATTCCACCCACCCTCATTCTTGCTCTTTGCTGGCCTCCCATCCTTTCCATCACTCCTTTTCCCACAGTAGGTGTTTAAAAATACTTTCAAAACACACACAGAGAGAGAGGGAGAGAGAGAGCTTTTTGAAGGACCCCCAAAGCTTGCTAAACTCTACGTTTTCTTTGCCAATTAGTTGCAGAATCCTATTTTTATTATTTAATTTTATTTTTTGCCAGTCTGATTGGCCTGAAATGTATTAACTGTCATTTTGTATGGGCGTGAATGACTGTCCATTGGTTTAATAGATCTTTTGATTCGTATTAATTTATTGGCTGTCAGTAATGTATTTATTAGTTACCAAATGTTAATAAAGTGCCAGCTCTTTTCTAGTGTGTGAGAGGTTTTATTGGGCTTCCCTATGCCAGGACAGCCTCGAGGAAATCACGACATTCTTTTTTGTTAGGCTTGCCTTCTTCCATGATAGAGCGACAGACTGGATTCTCTTGGTTTCTTGACGTTGCTTTGCTTCCGGCACTTACAGCAGGCGCGGGCAACCTTTCTTGCACCGCCACCGCTGCTGCTGCTGCTAAATTCGCCGTGGCAAAGGAATTAGTGGCTTGATGCCGAAATTAGCAATGCAACAGCAAAAATGGGTGCATTTTGCTTTAAAACAAGGCACGATTTTTTCTGAAAGCAAGGTACATGTTCCCTGCATGCCTTATGTTAAAGTGAAATTTACCCTTTTTACCACCAGTACCAGCTCCAGGTTTTGGAGGGCCTTTGGACAAGACACCCTCCGTGGGCCCCTCCCTCAGTGAGTGTTCCTTCTCACCAGCACTGCTGTGAACTGTCGCTGCTCCTTGTCTGGATTATTGCCACCACCTGCTTGCTTATGTATTTTGTTATCTATTGATCATATTCCTGTACTGCCCAAGAGCCAAAGTTCTCTGGGTTTGCCAGGCAGAGAGCCACGGAGCAAGCAGGCCACGACATCTCCTGCTCTTCCTTCATACCCCCACCACGGTCTGGGCCAGAGCAAGAGACAAGTGAAGAAGCAGATTGCAGGGGCCTTTGTTAGCCTCCTCCCCCCCGCTAGGGTGTGGGCCCTTGGCAGGGGCCAACTATGCTGACCCTTGACAGTGGCCTGGTTTACCACTACTGAAACTAGGTGGCAACACTTCCGTGGAGGGGTGTGGCCCCCGATGGGCTTGGGTGGAGGGTGAAATTGGCCCCTGAATCCATGGAAGTTGTCTACCCCTGCACTATAAGAATGAGCCTTCCAAGAGACTCGCTCCCCCCACCTCTTCCTCCTCCCTTTGCTTATGATTCCCTTCCTGTCCTGCTCTGAGACAAACTGGAATTTGCTGTTTTATCCAAACGGATGTGCTTGTGTTTGCCTTGCAAACTGGAATTGGAAACTAGGGTTTTGATCTTTGGTCTGCAGAGCAGAGGCTGCAAACCCTAGTTTGCCAGTCTAGATGGAACGACAAACTGTGGTTCGCCTTGGACCGAGGAAGGAGGGAGGGAATCACCTCACATAAGAGGAGGGAGCCCACAAGCCCGAGGCTATTCAAGGGGTTGGCTTTGTAACACACAATGCACCATGGTTTGGCATTACACCTCACCCAAGCTTGTGTGCTTTTTCACACCACGCATAGCTAGACTGTGGAATTTGCTACCACAAGGTGTAGTCATGGCCACCAAATTGGATGGCTTTAAAAGGGGGTTAGAAAAATCCGTGGACGAGAAGGCTGCCAGTGGCTACTAGTCATGAGGGCTATATGATACCTCCAGCACCAGAGGCAGTATGCCTATGTACACCAGTTTCTGGGGAACATAGGTGGGAGGGCGCTGTTGCACTCACGTCTTACTTGTGGATTGCCCGTGGGCAGCTGGTTGGCTTCTGTGTGAACAGAATGCTGGATTAGATGGACCCTTTGCCTGATCCAACATGGTTCTTCTTGTGTTCTTATGCTTGACTCCCGCTTGTTTATGTGGAAGTAAGCCCTTCGGCATTCATTGGGGCCTAGGCCCAGGTTGGTGTGTATGGCACTGCAGCTTCAACCGCTCCCAATGTGGGGTGTGGGGGTGTGGCCCTTTTCACATGTTCCATGCATGAGTGGTGGAGACAAGGGCTGGAATTGTGCAAACAGTGCACTCTCTCAACCTCCATGCATTCAGCTGAAGGTGTGAATAAAGCCAAAGTGTAGAAGCAACGGCTACTATGGATCCATTACTCAACTGAGGTAGGTATTCTATAAACAAAAGCCCTGCTGAGACATTCGCCTGTACTCATGAGGGCTCAAGGTGTGTAGGGGGACATGGCCACACATTTGGCTGCACCCCCACAGTTTCCAAGCTCCCACCTTCAAGCAGGGAAGTCTGAAGAGGAGCTCTACGTGTGTTCACTTGAACGCAAGTAGAACTTGCCATGCGATCAGAGAACAAGTGAACATGAGTGGAACTCTTCTTTAGACCTCACCAACCAATGCAGGGAGGCTGGGAACAGTTTCATTTCTCTACACCAGGGCTAGAAAACATCTTCTCCCCCCCCCACGGCGTTTTTTATGGCCCCCACCAGCGTTGCTGAATTCCTTGCTGTGGTGGGGGCAGGAGTGGCAGAAAAACAAAGCGGCGTTTTTTCTTTAGGATGAGGCATGGGGGAGCAGGTGGGCATCTGGTTTTGAAGCAGAGGCGTGCTTTCCCCGCTTGACTCATTCTAAAGAAAAATTGCTGCTTTTTTCCCACAGCCGCGCTGCCAAATTTGGGCAGCGATTTCAGTGGCACAAAGGTGGGGGTTGGGGTGCAGGCCAGGGTGGGCTGCGCCCTCTAATTACTACTACGAGAGAGTTCCAGCCCTTTGAAGTGAAGACTTGCACACTTGCACAATCCTATACGTGTTTCGACAGAAAGTCCTACAGCTCCCAGCATTCCCCAGCCAGCAGCTTGGGAGTTGTAGGACTTTTTTCTGCCGAAACATGCATTGGACTGTGCGGTTACACAGACACAGAGGACATGTCTATGCCGCCAACATCAACCAGTTTTATTCCGGTGCCCCACCCCTGCCACTCTTTCCAGGAGCCCTTTGGGAAGGTGGGAGTCATAAAACTATTGTGGTTATAAAGCCAGCTTAAGTTTGCAATGCTGTTGTAGACACGTCAGCATGCGCAAAACCCAATCCATTGCCAAAGCCCAATCCATTGCCAAAGCCCACACTCTGAGGTTAGAAAGCTTTGGAAGGACTCGGTCAGAGGTATTTTGTTCCTGTTATTTCATTAGCTTTACTCTTATTCCTAATTCCCTCTGTGCAGAGTTAGAAAATGCAATCTGAACTTTTAGCACTGTGCCATCATAATTTATTTATTTATTTATTTATTTATTATTGCATTTATGTCCTGCCTTTTTTCCTCTTGCAAGGAACCCAAGGCGGCTTACATTATCCCCCTCCTCTCCATTTTATCCTCACAACAACAACCCTGTGAGGTAGGTTGGGCTGAGAGTGTGTGACTGGCCCAAAGTCACCCAGTGAGCTTCCATGGCTGAGTGGGGACTAGAACCCGGATCTCCCAGCTCCCAGTCCAACACTCTTACCACTACACCACACTTGTATAGAGATAATAATAGGAGCTACACAGGTGGATGCAAGATACTAGGTGCGAGGGTAAGAGAAGAGCTCAAAGGAAACAACTAGAAATAAGCATTGTGGCCCTCAGCAGAGATAAGGTGTGGAAGAGAACAAACTGGAAAGTTTATTAAGATGGAGTAACCTAAGAAAAACAACATGTCTGTGGCTAGCATGCAACAGTTTCAAGCATTGCTTCATAATACAGTGAGCACTAGGAAGGTGTCATGTGTGTATATATTCATGGGTTACCCTTTCCTCATGTTGTGCATCCTGAAACAATGTTCCAAATAATTCTGTTTTTCAGTGTAGTCTATTTGTGTGTCCATGTGCATCTCTCGTTTTGATTCAACACTTTAATTAAGCATTCCCAAAATTCATTTTAGAAAGCAGTGAAATGCGCAAGGAGAGCAAAGGCATACACAAAGTAGCTGTGTTGGTTGTATCTTACCTCCGATGCATTTATTCTTGAGCTTTCGCTTCCAGACCCGTTACATGTGACAGTTGTTGCCTGTTTTTCATAATGCGAGATGTGTTGGTTGCTAACCATGGAAATTGTTATGAGATGTGGGTGGGGATTGGTGTAATGGCCATTAAGATGGGAGTTAAAGTCCAGCACAATTGGAGGGCACCAGGCTGGGAAAGACTGAACTCCCATTAGGCTTCCCGGCTTCCCGCCGCTCCCCTGGTCATCTCCTCATCCTGCATGCACAGATACTTCTTCTAAAGGAGAGATGTCTCTTTGAATTAAATTTTGGAGGACAATACTCCCATCTTTTAAGCAGATGCAATGAAGTGCCACCTACCTGCTTTTGTATAGTATCTTTTATACATAATCTGTGGTGTAGTGGTACCAGGGCTCACAGGGACACTGCTCCGGCACTTTTTAAATGAGCGGGGACACTGATGTCAGCTGCCACCCCCCTCAGAGTTCCCTGCTCCCTCTGAGCTTAGTTACAATCTGCACAGTAGCTGGGGGTGGGGGGATGAATTTTCCCAGCAACAATAGATTGTTCCCTGTTGTGATTCAAAGCCTTTTGGGGTGGCTTGGTCTGGAATGAGCAATTAAGACCCATTCACTTGACAAAAGACCTGCTCCTGGTGGAGATGGAAACTGCTAGAATTCATTTGTTGATACAGATCAACACAGCTGCCTGAATTTCTGGACTCTTCTTGGGGACGTAGCTATGGGGACTGTCCTGATGAGCATTTGCACTCCAAAATTTACCACTACACCACTGGGCATAATATCCCCAGCCATTAAACATGATGGAACTCAAGCAAAGCACTAAATTGGGAACTAGTCCACTTAATGGTGTTCTATGGCTTCTTGGCAGCCAATTCCTAGGAACTCAATCGCATTTTCCACACCCTGGATCTAGCAAAGTGTTATATTGAATGATATTTTAAAAACCAGAACTTGCAATGCGCACTTCAAATTAATGGAGGGATGTTTAATTGAGATGCAGCAGAGGAGCAAAAATGGTCCAGCTGTTCAGAGGAACATGAGGTCAAAGAGGTCCCTTTAAAAGCCTCCCTTGGGCTCAACCCTGACATGAGCATGTTTCTCTTGTGACAGGAATGTCACTTTGAAAGCCAGCAAAGGCTGACTTTGGGCAGATGGGGAAAATTCTTTTTCCATCTGCTGTTCGGTGGACGTCCTTCGGTGCCAGTTGAATTTAGGAAGGTGACAAAGGCCTGGGAACAGATGAGGTAGAGCAGCTGCCAACAGGCAACTGGGCTGGAAAAAAAATATACCCACCCCCACAGAAGATGGTGGGAAGAGAGACGGCTAGAGGCCAAGGGAGCCAAATCGGTTGTCTTCTAACTTTGGGGAGAGGGGTGCATTAGACTCCAGGGTTGCCAACTTTTCAACCTGCTTCTGCAGTTTGTCCCTTTAATGCAAGGCTGTTGAACCTCTTTAGGCCTGAGGGCAAATTCCATTTTGGAGGAATTCTCAGGGGCCGCATTCAAAAGGTAAAGGGGGCTGGGTCAAAATACCAAAAATGCCAGCGTATTTTAGCTTAAAGCTCTTACTGCCAGCCACCAAGCCTTAGGAGAGGCATTTCAGCCTTTTAGAATGGGGAAACAACTGCACAAAAGCTGGGAAAAGGCTGGGAAGGGGGCATGGCCTTCTGGGGAACCCCAGAGGGCCACTTTGGGGCCTGGCACCTGAGGTTCTACACCCCTGCTGTAGATCACCGGCTCTGTTTCCTGAGACTCCATTTTGAGTCTGGCTCTCCAGCTGCTGCCCCAGCTGCTATGCTACACCTGACTCCAGTTCATGAACCTCGGAGTCTGAAGTCTGCTTACTTTTGCGCGAGGGAACTTCCCTAAACTCACACTTTTATCTTTTTCATGTATTGTACCCCAACCAGAGAACCTGAGTTATTGGGCAGTTTAAAAGTATCAATCAATCTATCAAATGGAATTTTAGCAAGAATTAGATAAACAAAGTACTCAAAGGAATTTTAGCCGAGGAAAGGTCCTGCTGTACTGAGAAGAGGTCAAGTCAATCGAAGAGGAGTTAATCATATAAATAAATGAAGAGATAATCATGTGAACATGTGATGCTATTTATTATTATTATTATTATTATTATTATTATTATTATTATGTTTTAGTATTTTTAAAGGAAACTTTTAAACTATTTTATATTTTATATGTTTTAATAACTTAGTTGTAAGTCGCTTTGGGTCTTTTTTAAGAGAAAGGTGACTAAGAAATGATGATGCCGCCGCCGCCGCCTTTTACTGAATCAGACAAATAAGTCATCTAGCCCTGGGTCACTAGGAGGCAAGCCACTCTTTTCTCAGCCTCAACTTGCCCTTCTGAAATATGGGGGAAATAATACTGAGCTCTCTTATAGGGCTTGTGAAGTAAGATGACTATTCTGAAGTGCCAGATAATTGCTGTGTATGATTACGATTAAAGCTGTATCTCCTTGCTTACATCTAGCCATTTTGGGGGGGACAGCATCCAGGTGGTTAAAAAAAAAATGAATGCACAAGCTTTAGGGTTCAAACATTACACTTGCCATCACACTACGGCTATTGTATGGGAGGCCCATTTCACACACCAAATAGCTCAGTGACACAGCACCTGCTCTGCAGGCAGAAAGTCCACACGTTCAGTCCCCAGCATCTCCAATCCCCGGCAGAAGGTTCCAGGTGTAAGACCCATGCCTGGGACCCTGGAGAGGCAGGGGTTTATGGCAGCAGAAAAGCCTCACGTCAATTGCCAATAACCTGACTGAAGGCGGAGTACCCATCTTTCAAATAAATATGCAAATGGAACAAATTTTGGAGCTGCAGCTCTTTAGATATCAAAAGGGCCCTGTGCGCCAATCGATTACTCTAGATTATTCTAGAGAGAGAGCCATGTAACTGCTGGCATTTAAAACTTTGAAGGCTGTGAGCCTTCTTGAGGCCAGGCAGGGGAGGCTGGTGGCGCCGATGTCGGTGAGGCAGTGAATCCGCTCTGGGTTTCAGTCAGAACTCTAAAGGAGCTCTCCAAGGTGCTTTGCATCTTGGAGAGCTCCTTTAGAGTCCTGACTGAAACCCAGAACAGATTCACCACCCCACTGACATCGGCGCCACCAGCCTCCACTGGGGCCAGGAGCTTTGGATGCAACCTGAATCTAGCAAGGGCTAACCTAATGGAATCCACACAACCCATCTTGAGGCTGCAATGAAGTGCAGACTGGGCCTTTTCCATCATGTCCAGCAGAACCTTTGCTCTCTGTTCTCCCCGCCTCTTCCCCTTTGTCTTGTTTGCTGAATGCCCAGCCTCAAGAATTGTTCTGGTGAACCGGCTACTGTGTGACGCTTTACTTGGTTTAATAAAGAGATACAGTTTGATGTATTTATCAGGAGAGCCTTGTTCAAATGACGTGTGCTGGCTCCAGGTTTTGGAAGGTGCTTGGGCGAGGCACCCTCCATCCACTTTCTTGTCTTCACTGCTTCATGATCTGTAACTGTTCTGGTTTTTGTAAACACGGTTCTTCTTTAACCATTTCTCAGTTGCTAATTTGGTAACAATTCTCTTTCCCTAAGCCTAACTTTCTGTTTCTCTCTCTCTCTCTCTCTCTCTCTCTCTTTTTCCCTCTCATTCCTTGTCTGTCTTTTCCTTTTTCTTTCCTGATATGTGCCCTGCCATAGAACCGCATGCATGAGTCTCTAATGCTCTTCGACTCCATCTGTAACAACAAATTCTTCATTGATACCTCCATCATTCTCTTCCTCAACAAGAAAGACCTTTTCGGTGAGAAGATCAAGAAATCACCTCTGACCATCTGCTTCCCTGAATACACAGGTATGTGATAGCTCCGCCTCGACTGCTCAAGAATCCAGAGCCGAAGCAACCTAGGACCGCCAGACGTAGCAGATGGAGCAATGTATGTTGAGGCCCAAGAATATGGTTCAGCGTAAAGCAGCTAGATCTTTAATCCAGCACTGCTTGAGAGGTATCTTCCCTAGAAAATAGAATATACACACTGGCTGATTGCCTACCTGTCTTCTGCCCCAGCCATGGGCTGAACTGCCATGATGTCACAGAATGTTGACATGTGCTAATCACTGAGAAGGGATGGTCAGCTGTGGAAGATAGTCAATGAGCAGAAACAAAAAATCAGACTAGTCACATAAAGCCACAATCTGATACACCCTTACCTGGGAGTAAGTCTTACTGACCGCAGTGTGTCTTATTTCTGAGTGGACCTATATAGGATTGCCCTAAAAGACAGTTTTTGCCAGGCTATGCCATTTCAGAGTACAGGTGGGACTGTTTGAATGTCCTTCCATATAAAAATAGTCCCAGTGTATTAAAAAAAAATTGGCAAGGAATTCTGTGTGTGTGTGTATGTGTGTGTGTGTGTGTGTGTATGTATGTGTTCGGCTGGCTGGCTTGCTGGCTGTATGAATAGCACCGAGGTAAACTTAATTTCCCAAGGGCCCTTGGGATTTCATTTACGATATCAGTGGGATGGTGAATCTGCTCCAGGTTTCAGTCAGAACCAATCAGAACTCTAAAGGAGCTGGCCAAGGTGTTTTGAACCTTGGATAGCTCCTTTAGAGTTCTGACTGAAACCTGGAACAGATTCACTCCTCCACTGACACCAGAGCCACCATCCTCCACTGTACGCACATACATAGGTACATACATATACATTATGGAAGATCCATGCATGGAAACCTGTCCCCACAAGCTGAACCTCCCTTACTGGATCCAGGCAACGGAGGTGATTTCTTGATCTGTTTTGGCCTACAACTCCCATCATCCCTCATCATTTGCTATCTTGACTAGGGCTGATGGGAGTTGTAGGCCAAAACCTCTCAAGGGGCACAAGTTGCTCACACCTGATTCAGAGAAAGCCAAGTGTTGATTCTCACTTTTAATTCAGAGATGATCTATGGTCATATGAATCTGTCTTATATTGGTCTACCAGGTGAGCAAATTCCCCTCAGCTTGATTTGGAAATAGGTTTGGCGAACTGAGCCATTTTGCAAAATATGGGGAAATTGCTCTTTTTGTCTGAGCCCAGTTCCAATATTTGGATCAGATCATATTCCCAATAATGTAATCAACAATGCAATGGGATCCAAATGCCTTCCCCATCCCACATCACCCCACCCACTCCATCCATTCCTGAATCCTGCTTCTCTGCCCCTTCCATTCCCTCTTACCTGGCAGTAGCAGAGGAGAGGACCTCACTAGAGCCTTCCTCCCTATTTGAAGCACCAGGGACCTTGGGAAATTTAGTTTCCCCTGACGCCTGGGTCCTTGATATGGCTGTCATGTGCCCTGGAAACTACATCTCCCAGAGCCTCTTACACCAGGTATGCTGCAGAGCATGTTCTCAATGTTGTCCCAGGAAGAAGAAGCCAGGGACATGTTTCCAAGGCACCTGATGTCCATGCTAAGGGCACTCTAGAAAATAACATTTCCCAGGGTCCTTGAAACTCAGCATACTGCTGTCCTAGCATTCAAGGTGCCAAGAAGGAAGGGAGGGGATGCTCAGAAACCCAGTTTAAAATCTGAGGCAGAGAAGACATTTTGGTTGGGAAAATGTTGCTCAGCTCATAATGCAGCTGGCCAAGTTTGCATTCTGAGCCAGATAAGTGCAAACATCATCATGAGCTGTATCTGCTCTGATCAGCAGCAGTTCTCCAAGCTCTTATGGCAAAGAGAGATCCTTCCCAGCAGTAAATTTACTGCCCATAGTACACAAATCTGCATAAAATTTGCATCAACTAATTTATATCTATATATGAACATTTGGAAAAAATTACTAGCATTTATTTAAATTTCACAGAAGGCAATGCCAGCCAATTCAGTGCTCATCCAAATCACCTCGAATAAAATAAATGCTTCAACTCTTTTACACTCTGCCCCGATCACCCCAAATCAGTAGATCCTCTTCACTTGCAATGAATTTTCACTCTCTCTTCCTCTCTTTTTCCTCTTGGAGAAAAAGTGCCCCCAACCCAGGCAATTAAGCTTAAAAGAAAAGCTTCCATTGGCACCAATGGAAGTTCTTTCCTCCTGCAGGGGAAATTGCCATGCAGGGGGAAGATTGGTGGGGGGTGTTATCCAGCATATGGAGAAGGGAAGTTTTACCTTTCTCTCCCCAGCTGCAACCCTCCTTGAAAATCACCCCCTGCATGGCAAATAAAGTGAGAAAGAAATCTTTCATTGGCATCCATGGACACTTAGGGGCCTGAGAAATAGATCTGGGGCCCAGAAGCCCAGATCTAGCAATGCCCCTGCATAGCATGCAATTATTTTAAGGAATTCACTGCCTCAGTGATGTGGCAGTGGCCAGGATCCAGATTTGCAAAGGATGGGTCTATTAATCATGAGATGGGGGACCTGTGGGGAGAGCAAATCTGCTGGGAAACAGGGAGTTTGGGGAGTGTGTCTTGTTCCCCAGCAGAATTGCTGGATATCTGGGTGTGCGGACACTTGTAGGGGCAGGGGCACAGGAAGGCTGTGGCCTGTGGTGTGGTCTGAGAGACCCCATAACCCACTGTAATTGCCCACCCCTGCCATAATTCTATGCTAGAACATATACACTGCATACATAAGGTTTCAGTTTCAGTTCCCGGAATCTCCACTTAAAAAGATCTCAGCCAGCATGGCAAAGAGAAATCCCAAGTCTTTTATCTGCCTAACAACGACACTGGTGCTACGTGAAGTACTTTCTTAGTCTCTGTCAAATCTTCTGCCCATTACTTCCATTGTATGGGCAGTATCCAATGGTAATCCTACTTAGATTAGGCCCATTCATTTCAATGGGTCTACTCTGTGTAGGAGTACCATTAGATACTACCAAAGACCTGAAATTCTAGCAGTATGAGAGAGGGAGAAAAACGTCTCCCTCCCTGTCCACCTTCTCCATAAGATGCATGATTTTATAAACCTTGTTTTTAAAAAATATGAATTGTATAAAGCAGCTCATGATATACTCAAGTTGCCATGTTTAACTTTTACTGCTTTTTTTCTGTTCAAATAAAGAAGAATTAACAGCCACTGGTGCGGGGGGGGGGGCGGGGATTTTGTCACGTTCTTCCTTTATTTTCTTCGTTTTTACTGGGGGGGGGCTTTGTTTTTGTTTTGTTTTTGCTGCCTCTGCCCTTTTTCCTTTTTTGTTTCTGTTATAATTGCAGATAAAAATTTTATATTTAAAAAACAGTCTTTGGAGGAAGATGCCTAGGAGTCCTATTCAAATTGCTTTCTTGATGAATTTCCAATGCCATTGTTACGCCATTTTAAAATAATTTATAACTGCCTTGTTGCTTTATGGATTGCTTTCTTTTGCCATTTTCTGACCATACATAATCACCCATAATAATTATTATTTATAATATTATCTTCTGTAGGAAGATCATATTATTTTCAAGCATTGTATATCAATATATATAAATTCATGTCTCTTGCCCTCCCCCTCAACTGTATGCAGGTCCCAACACATATGAGGATGCTGCAGCCTATATCCAAGCACAATTCGAAAGCAAAAACCGTTCGCCGAACAAGGAGATTTACTGTCACATGACATGTGCGACGGACACGAACAACATCCAGGTGGTATTCGATGCCGTCACCGACATCATCATTGCCAACAATCTCCGAGGCTGCGGCTTATACTGACCCACCCTTCCCCCTTTCTCCTTCCCATCCTGTATAGCAAGCAACATATTTGGAAACAATCACAATGAGAGGAAAATAAAATAAAATATTTGAAAAAAAAGGCAAAACAAAATATGAGTCACACACACACACACACACACACTTAATAATGAATCATGCAAGTTGGTAAATAAAAAGGCATAATGAAAAATTATATATACATATAAATATATGTTTGTGTGTATATATATTTAAAAACAACACTTTCATGTTTAGTTTGCCTCAAAGAGATCTGGATAGAACTGATGTCCCTGATAAGATCTTAGCCCATCCTTTCTGCTAAAGTAACCAAATGGCAGATAATTCAATGTAAAAGTTGTCTTCAGAAAATGCTAAGGAAAAAGACCAAACAACAAACCGTCCACTGAATTTTTCTAAACTGTCTGCCCATATATTTAAAGCATAACATATCCTGTGAATTTTAAAAGGAATCAACTTTCTTAAAAAGAAAAAAAAGTAGTAATCTTATTTTTTTAAGACTCCTTTGTGCATAGGGTGCTTTAGGGGAGGGGAAAGGCTCTCATTTTTTTCCTGGTTCCTATGGGTTTCTTTTTTAACTGTACCACCATCTGTGGAAATGTTCATTAAAGTTGTCACTACACTGCATCTTATGCTGTGTGGGGGCTGAATTTTCAGGGTTTCTTGGTTCCGTTCAGCTCTTGTGTGGTTAAAACCCATTAAAACAAACTGTTGGTGGTGAAAATGCAGAAAAAGTTTAGGACTCATTTTTCGCCCTAAGGAGATGACAAGACAGTACCCATATCAGAATATGTAAAAAGGATCCTTTGCTTGAGGAATGTAACTTCTTCCCCAGCTAAAGTCCAGGGTGATGGATGCTCATGTGTGTTGTTCTTTCTTTAAAGCAGCATGGGAGACTGTAAGAAAGAGGAGAGTTCCATCAGCAACTTGGAAGTTGCACCTAAAATAGTGCCCTCTTGAGGCTAGGAGGAGGCATTCGCCCATGCAACCCTAATTGTCAGTGCCAAGTTCCCTATGCAGGAGAATATTTCCTCTCCTTAACCACAAAATTATAACCCAATTTAAATATAGCTTTATTTGGCTCTAATTTGGGGAATTCGTCCCTTTCTAATCCTTTTCTAGTCCCTTTTCTGGCCCCCTCTCTAATACTTATGTTCATGCCCAGACCTTTTCTCCTCTGTTTCTCTATCATGGAACTTTCTGCTAACATCCTCTTTGTAGCGTGGCCTTTAGCCCTTGTATAAAGATACAGCCATCATTATCGCCTCAGTGTATGATGTGTTGAATCGTTGGACTGGTGGCTGTGAGTTTCTGCAGGATGCTGTAAAACCTGGTTTCAGCCAAATAGCATTTAGCACGTTAAAAAAAGAGAGATTTAAAAGGGGGAAAAAATAGAAATTAAAAAAAAATGATTTCCCTGTATGCTTCATAAGAACAGAAGAATCTGTCGCATTCCCCTCCAGCTTTATTTAAAACACACACACACACACACAAACACATATACATACAACATCATGAAATTATCCTAAGAGAGGCATTCTCCGTTCGAGTCAGTTGTGATTGCGAGTTGGCAATGGTGTGGTAACACCTTGGACCAAGCTGAGGAATTGTTGGACACAATACATATGAAACACCATCTAAAGTCCTTAGAATCCTAAAGGCCGTTAAAATGCAGGCCACGAGAACCCTTCAGATAGGGTGGCCAGTTATCCAAGAACAGCCCGGAGAATTCTGGAATTGTCTGCCCAGGGAATAGAACAACTTAGATCTATGGGGAATACAGCAAAGAACATGGAAGTTATGGGGCTCTCGGTCCTGCCTCCCAGTTTCCCCCTCCCCTATTATTACAGGTGCTGTTTTTTGTCCATGGGGAGCAGGGGAGAGAAGTGAGGCAAATTTCTTCCTGCATCTCCCTCACTTTAGCTGTGCCCTGTAAGGGAGGTTGCTGGCAGTATGTTTAGGTGAGAAAAGATGGTCAGTTGTGGAATCCCACTGGGAAACATCAATGGCTACTTCCATATTTTCGTCACTGCTATATGCATTGTTATCTACTCCAGACTGGCGTCCAGGAATGCCCAGGAAACATTTCCTCCCAAGAGCCTCTTGTGTACACGATTATCAAACAAACCTTCCTTCAGAGTGGGACAAGCTCCCAGAAAGGGGTGCATCTTACTTTCTAGTTTAATAATGATTCATTGTTCTGAATGCTCTCATTCACTCTCTGGATTTGTATTAAATTTAAAAAAAAACCACACAGCTGTCACTGGCCTCAAGTAGCCAAAATTACCGACATGCCCTTTGTTTTGACTTTTTTTTTTTTGCTCTGAAAGACACTGTGTATTGCATACCCATTTTCTTTCCCTCTCATTTTCTGTCTCATTTTTTTTTAAGTGGATTAGTTTGGGTTGGGAGGGCATTATTTTTTTGTTCTGTTCTGGATTTTATTTTTTAAATTTTCCATGCTTCCCTGTGAATGCTTTTTTTCGTAACACTTGCCCGCCCCAGTTCCTACAACCCTTTCTTTTAGTGGGTGGTGTTTCTCTCTCTTTCCCTCTCAATCTCTCTCTCTCTCTCTCTCTCTCATATGGGGATGTTCGTGCTGCAAAAAGAAACAAAAACAAGAAAAAACAAGAAAAAAAGAAAATGATTAAAAAAACAAAAAAACAAAAAAAGTTTTAAAAAAAACGAATGTAGTGTTTACATTATTTAAAATGCCACCATTTTCATGACCAACCCTTTTGTCATTTCTACTTTGATTAGCAATCACACATCATCACGGTTTCACTTTTAAGAGGTACCTTTGCTGGAAAAAGCCAATTACACCTATTTCAACTAAAAACAGAATAAAATAAAGAGGAAAAACTAAAGTGTGTGTGTATATATGTGTATGTATGTATGTGTGTATGTGTATATATATATATATATATATATATATATATACACACACACACACACACATACATACAAATATATATATATATATAGCACCAGGTCTTTCTAAGCCTTTCTATTACCAATCGGTGAGGTTTCTGTGATCTATTAGACACTGCCAATTTCTTTCTCTGACTAATGGAAAATTCATGTGTAGCTTAATAAAGAGAATGTTTGTCTGTACCACCAAGGCTCTGCCTCTCTCACCTTCTGATTCAAGACTCCAGTTGCTTTATTGTCATGATTTCCTCTTTGGTGTTCTTTTTGAGGAGGGGCATATGTGAGAGGGGCCGCGGTGGCTTAGTGGTTAAGACGCTGAACTGCAGACCGGAAGGTCGGCAGGACAGTACTTCGAGACCCGAGTGCTGCGTGACGGAGTGAGCTCCCGTCTTCAGTCCCAGCTCCTGCCAACCTAGCAGTTTGAAAGCAAGAAATTGCAAGTAGATAAATAGGTACCGCTCCGGTGGGAAAGGTAACAGCGTTCTGTGCACCTCAGTGTTCAGTCATGCCGGCCACATGACCACGGAAGCATCTTCGGACAGCGCTGGCTCTTCGGCTTAGAAACGGGGATGAGCACCACACCCTAGAGTCGGGGATGACTGGTTGGGGACACCTTTACCTTTACCTTTTTATATGTGAGATACCCCATGATCCATCTGAGAGTTTTTATCCCTCTCCTTAACCTGGCACCTCAGGGCGTCACTAATTAAACCACATTAAAATGGTATCTAAAGGCACAATCCTATGTATGTTTAGACAGGAAAAAAGTCCTTCAACTCCCAGCATGCCCCAGCCAGTATGGAGGACTTCTTCCTCTCTAAATATGCATAGGACTGTGCCCTAAGTGCCTCAGCTTTACCACTGGGACTAAACCCACAATAAAATATCCCACTGAATTTACTAGATGCTGCTTCCTACTGAGAACACAAAGGCATGTCTTGGAGGGAGGGGTGCAAAGAGATCTGACTGGAGTACTGAGGCACCACTCTGTCAGCTCCCAAGCTTTGCCCACCCAACTCCCTGAGGGTGCAGTCCTGTGGGGATGACTGAAGGCCTCTGAACTCCAAGGCTTACAGTGGTTTTCATCCATCTAGCTGAGGCATCGGGAGGGGGAGGGACGGGGGCTGGGGAAGGCTGGGGATAGCTCATACCCCTGCTTCCCTAGTCCTCTCCCTGCCCTCGGGAGCATCCCCTTTCTGTTCTCTCCAAGGTTGCCTTTGCAACTTCAGAGAGGCAGCCGGCTCTGTCTGAGCCGGCTGCAAGGGGAAGGGTGGGGGAGAGGAGCTCAGACTCCGACCTCGGAGCCAGGAGCCAGAAGTACCCTATGCCCCCTCCCTTCTGTCTAGGGGCCATAGGATTGCTCACCCAAAGGATTTACACCAATGCAGGAGCTTGGCTATAACAACCAATGCAATAAGGTGGGGTGAGGAGATACAATGGTTCAGAATCTTCCCGGATCAGAATATACCATATTACTAAACCAAGGAGTCTGGTTGTTAATAAGAAGACATCAAACGTAGGGAATTGTCTTGTACTGCATCCGACCATTGGTCCATCTAGCAGGGGAAAGGGGATGTGGCCAGGAAAGAAGGCATGGCCATCTGGGGAACCTTGGAGGGATGGACTGAGAACCCAGGAGGGTCAGTTTGGGCCTGAGGTTCTCCACACTGGATATAGCTCAGTGTTGTCTCCATGGACGGGCAGTGGCTCCACAGGGCTTCAAGGAAACCATGAACAGTCAATGGAAACCATAGCAAGTGAGAGAAGTATTATTGCTATTAGAAAGTAACAGTACAATATATTATGATATATTTAAAAACTCATCAAAATATGCATGCTGTAGCCAAAAATCATTTCTATAAATGATACATAAGACACTGAATCCCAATTGTCGACTGGCTTTGAGATGACAAGGTCTCTGGATCATATCCCATTTCATTATTTCATCAGAGCAGCAACAGCCCTGAGCCATCTTTTGTTTTTTGGAGATTTCCACACCTTTGCGAACTGACATTCATACTGAAGCTTCTGGAGAATAATAAACCTTGTTTGGGGCGTTCTCCTGGTTTAAGCTATTCTGGATTATTTTCATCAGATAAAAAGTATTTGGAAGAGATATTCAAGTGGCCAGAGGGTTACTTTCAGTTGCCTTCCATGAGAAAAATCCCTTAGGTAGTTCTGATGATGTAAATTTATTTATTTATTTATTTATTGCATTTATACCCCGCCTTTCTCCCTCTCGCAAGGAACTCAAGGCGGCTTACATTATCCTCCTCCTCACCGTTGTATCCTCACAACAACAACCCTGTGAGGTAGGTTGGGCTGAGAGTCTGTGACTGGCCCAAAGTCACCCAGTGAGCTTCCATGGCCAAGTGGGGACTAGAACCCGGATCTCCCGGCTCCCAGTCCGTCACTCTCACCACTACACTACACTGGCTCTCACTGAAATCACTGAACTATGATCCAGGATCTCGTCGTCTCAGGCCCACAGCCCACAGTTGGGCTTCAGTGTATATGTACAATTTATGCAAGTGATCTTTGGCTACAACATGTGTACTTTTTAGGTGTCATTGTAACATATTGTGCTGTTATTTTCTAGTAGTAGTAACACTCACTTCTTTCACTTGCTACAGATTGCATTGATCTTGTCCATAGTTGTCTTGCTATTTGAGGGACCCTCTCCCCTGTATTTGTCATTCCCCAAGGCTTCAACAGGGAGCCTTTCCCAGCCCTACTTAGAGATGCTCAGGATTGAACCAGAGCCCTTTTGCATGCAACGCCTGTGCTCTTCCCCGCTTGCCAACATGGCATTGCAGTCAATAAAACAAACATTGTTTCTCATCCTTATGTCTTCTAAACTTGCCTGAGCTGGTATCAGAGGCAGGTAGTTTCTCTCTAAGTTGACACAGAAGATCTTTTTTATTTATTTTATGACATTTATAGCCCACCTTTCTTCAATGATGGAACTCAAGGTGGTTCCCAGGTAGTCTCCCCTCCAAACACTGACCAGACCCAAACCTGCTTAGCTTCAACAAGGTGGCTGCCTCATGTGCCTTCAGACCATGCTGTGGGACTATGCCCTTGTTTGAAGAAGCAATTGTTGAGTCCTGAATCACACAACTTCCTTTGTCCTCCTGGCAAATGAACAGCATGAGTTTCATAGACTCATAGAGTTGGAAGGGGACTTGTAGGCCAACTACCCTAACCACCTGCTTGATGCAGGATATCCAGCTTCTGCTTAGAAGACGTCCAGTGAGGAAGAGCCAACCAACCCCTAGGTAATTGGTTCCATTGTTGAACTGCATTTACCATCAAGACGTTTCTCCTACTGTTCAACCAGAATTTACCCTCCGTATTTTAAGCCCATTAGGTTTGATCCTGGGGCAAGTAGGATCCTTGACTCCTATGTAACCACTCTTCGTGGATTTGAAGTAGGGGTGTACAAAACCTACTGAAGGGGTCTGCAGGGGGGGGAGGTGATCCGTCCCTCCCCACGGAATCCTCCCCGACCAGCTCTGCTCTGCGGCAAGTCCGCAGAGCCGCCGGCCAGGCCCGTCCGCAGCCAGACTTCCAGCCACTGCCATGCAAATGGCGTCTAGCGTAGCGGACGCCATTTGCGCCCCTGCCCTTGGCCATGATAGGTTATGTAAATATTTACGTAGCCTATCAAGGCCAGGGACGCAAATGGAGTCGGCTACACCGGACGCCATTTGTGTCTGCAGCCCAGCAGCCGATGGCTGTGGAACGAAGATGACGGACCAGGACCGGCTGCCGCCAGGTAGGGTCCGTCTCAACCAGCCTTCGCGGGGGGGGGGGTGCAGTCCATTCCGCCACAGACTCCGGGGGGCCAGATTCTAAAGAATCCGGCCTCATTGGAGTCCGTGGCGGATTTCTCCGCCATCCCTAATTTGAAGAGTGATGTCATGTACCCTTCAAGGAGCATGGTTAGCTACTGGAAACTACTTCATCAAAACACTACATCAGAGGTCCCCAACATTTTTGAGTCAGTGAGCACATTTGGAATTTTGAGAATGCTATGGGTGCTCTCACAAAATGGCTGCCAGGGCACTTGCCCATTCACAAAATGGCTGCTATGGTGGGCATGGCCAGTCACAAAACACTTGCTTCCCAGAAGGCAAACTGGCGAGGTTAAAAGAAACTTGTTCAAGGAGCTCAGTCCAAGACAGAAGTGGGGTCTGAGCTCCAAAGCACAAAACCACTCATTTGAACCCAAATAAAGGTGGTGCTGGAGGGCAGCTCTTCACTTTGCAGCCTCCTAGTGTTTTTCTTAAATCATTAAAAATAAATTAAAAATAAAAATCAGGAGTCCTGGGGCCTCCAAGGCCACCTTGGAAGACCCAGGACGAGGTTCCCTCCCTATAGGATTCTGCCTGTGAGATTGACACCATGACAATCTCTTGTTCAGGATATTAGGCAGGTGTGGAATACACGTCAACTGTGTTTGCAACATATATGATTGCCCCGTCAAAGAAGGCAGGGAAGAACACTGGAGGGTACATGGAACAAAAGATCACACCTAAACATTTAGATCTATTTTCTGCAGTTTCATTCCTTATATCTCTGACTTACTTTTCTTCAGTAGGGTGCTCAAAACTGTATATCATAGAAGGTGTGAGCAAGGCTGTATTTTGCACCAAGATGATTCTACACGTGTCCTGGAAAAGCTGAATTCTAGGGATGTTGGAGAAATCCGCCATGGACTCCAGTGAGGCCGGATTCTTTCGAATCCAGCCTCTCGGAGTCCGTGGCGGAACGGCCTCCCCGCCACCCCCCGAAATCCACCCTGGGATGGACCTACCTGACGGTGGCGACAGCTCCGGCAGCGGCGGCTCCAGGTCATCTTGCGGCCGCTGTGGCTGCAAATGGCGGTCGTCGTAGCAGCCACCATTTGCGTGCCTGCATTAGGCCGTAATAGGCTACGCAAGTATTTACGTAGCCTATCACGGCAAAAGGCAGGCACGCAAATGGCGGCCGCTACGACTGCCACCATTTGTGGCCGCAGCAGCCCGGCAGCAGCCGAAAGTCTGGCTGCGGCTGGCCCCGGCCGGTGGCTCCGCGGCCTTGCTGCGGAGCGGAGCTGTCTACGGAGGATTCCGGGGGGGAGGGACAGATCACCTCCCCCGCCCCCCGGCAGCAGACCAGCGAGTGGGATTCGTATATCCCTACTGAATTCTGCTGCCCGTATCAATTATGCCAGTTTAGCAAACTGGCACAGCTTTCATTTTTTATTACATTTCTATACCGCCCAATGGCCAAAGCTCTCTGGGCCGTGTCATTCTGCATTTTTAGAGTTTTGCATCATTTCCTCCCCTCATTTTGCTGGTCATGGGGAGGGCAAGAGAATATTCAAGGTCATGGAACCCTACGGCTGACCACTAGGGATGTAATCAGCCATCCCTTTGGCACCTTCTGAGATTTTATCATTCTAAGCTAGAGCTTCTTCACACAGAGCTTTTATCCTGCTATTGAGATTGGCTACTCACAAAAGTTTGCGGGCCCTTTAGATGATGTTATCAACCTCCAGGGTATCTCTTTATTCCATTTGTTAAAAGAGCGGAGATAGTGAGCTATCAAATTATGGCAGTTGAGTTCCCTCTGTGAAAAGAGGAAAACCTAGGGATGTACGAAAATTCCGCCACAGATCTCGGGGAGGCCGAATGCCAGCACATTTGGCCCCCTGAAATCGGTGGCCGAACGGCCCGCCCCTCCGCCCCCCCTGGGACGAGACTTACCTTGGGCGGATCTTCCTGGCGGCGGCGGCTCCAGCGGCGGTGGCGGCCGGTCTTCCGACCAGCTGCTGCCGCCATTTCCAGTTTAAAAAAAACAAAAAAACGTGATAGGCTATGTAAAGATTTACGTAGCCTATCACGGCTAGGTTTTTAAAAAAAACTGTGATAGGCTACGTAAATGTTTACGTAGCCTATCACAGCTGACCGTAAAAAAAAACCACATGCGTACGCAAATGGCGGCGGCCATGGCCGCCGCCATTTGCATTCCTTATTTTGGCATGTCTTAGTCTACGTAAACATTTACGTAGACTAAGACGGCGAAAATAAGGGGAACGCAAATAGCGTAGACGCTACGCTATTTGCATTCCCCTTATTTTCGCCGTCTTAGTCTTTGTAAATGTTTACATAGACTAAGACGTGCCATTTGCGTACGCGCGTTTTTGTTTTTTTTTAAGTCAGCCGTGATAGGCTACGTAAACATTTACGTAGCCTATCACGGCTGACTGCAGGGACGCAAACGGCGGTGACTACGGCCGCTGCCATTTGCGTCCCTGCTAGCCAGCGGCCGGATGTCCGGCTGCTGGCGGAGCCGGCCGGCGGCTCCGCAGAATCACTGCGGAGCACAGCCGGCCGGCCAGGATTCCAGGGGGGGAGGAACGGAGCGCCTCCCCGCCCGGCCAGGATTCCGGGGGGAGGGACGTAACGCCTCCCCCCCAACCATAAACATAATCCGCGAAAGGTAAGTACCTTTCGTACATCCCTAGGAAAACCTGCAGTAAGAGCTAGACCACAGCGCCATCTAGTGGCTGTATAATGAAACATATGGAGGACTCAGATAAGGGGGGGGAGGAAGCACACGTAAAGGAAGTCCATCGTGATCCTGCAATTAAAACGGAAGCAGAAAGCCCCATTTTAAATGCGGGATTTTAGGCTGGTGTAGAAATGCTCCTAGTCTTCCCCAACCTCCTCCAGAGGGCACCAGGTTGGGGAAAGCTACTCCAAGTTGTTAGCACTTCAGTTGACCAGCTCCTTTTTCCAACTCTTGTGCCCCCCGGACTCAACTGTCACCTCAGTATTCCATACACCTTGGTAGTTCACAGGTTGTTGTCAAGCTGGGAGGATGGAAGTGTTAAAACATACCCTCAACCTATTCTCAAACTTTATTTTAAATCATGGATATCCTCCTTTGTCCCTAACAGATCAGAGTGCTATATACTAAAAGCAGTAACAAGCGATAGCAAGCAGTAAAACATACAGCAGCTGAAACATCTAGGAGGGCTCCGAAGCCTGATTAAAAAGAAAAAAAATTAACAGGCTGCCTAAATGGAGGCAGTGAAGGAGGCATGGAGATCTCCTGGAGGTTCCAGGGGCAGGGGGTGGGGGACACCACTGAAAAGGCCCTGGAAGGACTGTGAAAAGGGCTTGAGTGAAAGATCTCAGTTCTTGGGCAGGATTATATGGAGGAAGGGAATCACTGAGGTAACCTAGTCCCAAACTATTTAGGGGAGACTTCCCCAGCCTGGAGTCCTCCAGATAAGAACACAAGAACGTAAGAAGAGCCCTGCTGGATCAGACCAAGGGTCCATAAAGTCCAGCATTCTGTTCACACAGTGGCCAACCAGCTGTTGACCAGGAACCCACAAGCAGGATACGATTAGAGCAGCACCCTCCCACCCATGTTCCCCAGCAACTGGTGTACATAGGCTGTCTCTGGTACTGGAGGCAGCATACAGCCATCAAGACTAGTAGCTAGTGATAGCCTTTTCCTCCAAGAATTTGTCTAACCCCCTTCTAAAGCCATCCAAATTGGTGGCCATCACTGCATCTTGTGGTAGTGAATTCCATAGCTTAACCATGTGCTGTGTGAAGAAGCCCTTCCTTTTATCTGTCCTGAATCTCCCACCAATCAGCTTCATAGGATGACCCGAGGTTCTAGTATTTTGAGAGAGGGAGAAAAATGTCTCCCTCTCCACATTCTTCACACCATGCATGATTTTGTAGACCTCTATCATGTCTCCCCTGACCCTCCTTTTTTCCAGGCTAAACAATCCCAGCTGTTGTAACCTTCTCTCATAGGGGAGATGCTCCAGCCCCTTGATCATTTCAGTTGCCCTTCTCTGCAGCTTTTCCAGCTCCACAGTATCTTTTTTTAGGTGTGGTGACCAGAACTGTACACAGTATTCCAAGGGTGGTCACACCATAGATTTGTATAGGGGCACTATGATGTTGGCAGTTTTATTCTCAATCCCTTTTCTAATTATGCCTAACACGGAGTTTGCGTTTTTTACAGCAGCCACACACTGGGCTGACATCTTCATCGAGCTGTCCACCACAACCCCAAGATCTCTTTCCTGGTCAGACACTGCTAGCTCAGATCCCATCAGGCTATACTTGAAGGTGGGATTTTTTGCCCCATGTGCATCATTTTACACTTGCTTACATTGAACCGCATTTGCCATTTAGATGCCCGTTCTCCCAGTTTGGAGAGATCCTTTTGGAGCTCTTCACAATCCCTTTTTGTATTAACCACCCTAAATAATTTGGTGTCATCCACAAAACCTGGCCACTTCACTGCTATGCTGCCTGGGGGATTCTGGAAGTTGTAGTCCAACACATCTGGAGGGTATCAGGCTTGGAGAAGTCTGGTTTAGGGCTTTATAGGATAAAAAACAAACAAACCATGATTTGAATTGCACATGGAAATGGTAGCCAATGCAGTTGATACAAAAGAGGGAAAGGGGGTAACAGGAGCCCTGTAAAGAGCCTGGCTGCAGCACGCTGAACCCACTGAAGTTCCACAAAGGTCTTCAGAGGCAGCCCCATGCAGAGAACGTTGCAATAATCCAGACGAGAGGTGAGTAAGGACTGGATCAGTGTAGGCAGATCAGAAGGTTCTAGAAAGGAACGTAATTACAAACCTCTATCCTTCTGCGTACCTACCTAGGGAGTCCCTGTCCCAAGTATGTAGAAGAAACGGCTACTTTATTTTCGGGCTGCCCCATTTTGCTTCCAAACTGATAGGCGCTCCACCACCTGAGTGCGCTGTTCGAGGGGATGCCGCCTTGGTGTTTGGATTCTCTCCTGGGGTTATTAGCAGCTGAAGGGGGAGGTAAAAATTTTAACTCCCTCCCCATACACACATCATCCCAACCTTGCTTCCCTTCCCCGCTGCTGCTACGGTTACGAGGGAAAATAGACCCATTGAATGCAGTCATGCATTTAACATCACATCTGTTTGGGCCCTGAACTGGTCTAGGTTCATGGAAGAATTCTACCGTTTCTCTCCTCCCACCACTACACCACCCAGAGGAACTGCACTTGTTGAATCATTTATTCAACACATGACCAGACCACAAACACACACCATCTCCTAGGAAAATCTTAGGACCATGTGTTTGAGTGTTTACGTTTGTAATCCTTGGTGTGCAGGAGTTTGCTGATCCAAAGCTCGAGGTGACATTAAATACATGTTTGAATCCCATACTTGGGATTCTCCTCCTCTCCTCCCCCTGCTTTTTAAATTAACAGACCTGGGGAAGGGGGGAATTAACCCTTTCCCTGTGTCATTTTCCCCAGGATATCCCACCCAAGCTGCTATATGCAGCATCCATGAGTACATACACTCTTCAATTTGGCACACACTCTTCTATTTCAGGGAAGATCTTGGGGGCCACATTCCAGTGGTGGGAGGGGCCAAAAGCAAAGGGGTGTACTGAATTTGGTTTCAGAACAATGGCAAGGAGCGAGGAGTGAACTTACACAGAATCATATGCAGTGTCTAGTAGCATATGCATACATATTTAGCAGAGTAGTTGGCAACAGTTATGAAATTAGAGTTGGTTCACACAGATGTAGTAAAGGTCGGTGCTTGTTGCTACTAACACCAAGCAAATAACCATTCGGCACTTCATACTTTCTGAAGATAAGACTGATTTTCTCTGTTGTGGCAAGCCTTCTTTCCTGCCAAGTCAAGCTCCCCCCTTTTTTCTTCTTAAAGAAGAGAGGGATAAAATGTTGGTCATAATATATCAAAGGAAGAGTGGGGAAGTATGTGGGGAAGAGATTTAAAATTTACTTGTACATAAAGTCTTAAAGAGAATTTTTATAAGATGATGCATAGATGGTATATGTCACCATTTAAATGGTCTAAAATGTATAAAGGTGTTTCTGGAAAATGTTGGGAATGTGAAGATCAAGAGGGAACGTTTTATCATTTATGGTGGACTTGTAAAAAAGCTAAAACATTTTGGAAATGAATACAATCTTTAGCTCAAAGAATATTGAAGACTACTATAGAATTAAAGCCAGAAACTTTTTTATTGGGACTAATAGATAAACATATAAAGGAGAAGGGGGGACCCTCTTTCTCTACATGACAACGGCTGCAAGGTTATTGTATGCACAAAAGTGGAAGAATGTAACAAAACCAACTGTGAGCGAGTGGATCATGAAAATGATGGAGTTGGCAGAGATGGCAAAACTTACTATTATAATTAAAGAAGGATCAACAACTAAATTTATATTAGATTGGAAACCTTTTATGGAATTTGTACAAGAAATAGAGAAAAATGGTATCTATGTATGTGGATTTTGAACTTTGAGATGGTTGATTCTCTTTTTGTTGTTAAAATTAGGAGAGAAATGAGATAATGTCTGTGAACTCAATGTACGATATACAACTAAGATAAGAACTAGAGAATAATAATGAGCATGTGTTGTGTAAGGGGAGCCACTTTACAATCTTAAGAGATATTTTAGTGTATGTGTATTGTGTGTTTTATGTTGTTGTGTTTTGTTTTTCTTTAAAAAAAAATATTATATAAAAAAAAGAAGAGAGGGATGTGTGTGTGTCTGCTGAGAGTTTCTAGAACTTAGGAGAGACATCTATAAAATCCAAACACACTGGTTGGCACTTGGTTCTCATCTGAGCAGGGGAAGGTGCACCACCTGCTCAGATAAAGAGCCCCCCCGGACAGAGCACGTTGCTTCAAAGGAACCAGAGCAGCTACAGCAGAAAGCTGAGGGGGCGTGTGTAAGCTTTGCTTTGATTATCTGCATCCATTTTCTGTCATTAAACTATATCATTCTTTCACCCAAGTGGACTTGAGTCATATTGGTACCTTTGAATCTGTTTAGGGTGGGTCCTGGCTGGATCAGGCCCCAGATTTAAGACAACAGGGCAGGACCAAACCAGCAAGTTTTAGCTTTAAAGCCCTTACTGCCAGTAACTCAGCCTTAAGAGCATTTCAACTTTTTAAAATGGGAGGAGGGGCGATGGCCCTGTGCAAAAGCTGGGAAACCACGAAACCATCAGTGGTCTGGGAAAAGGGGGCGAGGCCAGCGGAAGAGGGCATGGCCATCTGGAGAAGCCTATACAGCTGGATTGGGACTCCAGGACGCCAGATTTGGCCCACAGGTCTAAGGTCCAACACCCCTGCTTTAGGACTAAAGATAGGGGGTCTGAAAGCTGTAAAACCTTTGAGGATGGAGGGGAAATTTGCCTCCAGACTGAGCTGCCCCAAGAGCCGAGGGCCTAGTGTCTTTCTTGTTTATGTATATAGAAGCTATTTGCTCTCGGGTCCACTCAATTTCACCGTATCACTGAAGTGCTGTTTGGGTTGCTAAGTCTGAGGAGACTCCGACCCAGAGGAGGCCCCCAGGAGATGTGGGGCGATTCCTAGCAGAAAAGGGGAAGAGTCTGATAGGTGAGGGGGGAGCCTAGGGGCATCTGATAAAGGTAGGCGATAGCAGCTCAAAGAGGAGAAGCCAGATATGCAAGGTGGCTCAGAGGTGGAGCCTGGTGTACCTGGAGGCAGAGCTAATATCAAAGTTTTCAATCCAAGCAGAAAACAACCTTCCCCTCCTCTCGTTTTGCCTCCACCCACTCCCCTGAAATTTTACTCCTCCTTCTGGAGACTTCTGAGGAGGAGGCTAAAACTCTGAAGCTAGGTCAGACTCAGACTTGGTAAGCCTAAATAAATGCCATTACACCCCCAATTTTTATTCATATACTAAGCCATTGTTAGGAGAATGAGAAGGGAACAAGGAAAACAATTTCTAGCAACACCTTTAAGGTTGGATCCCTTTACCAGCAAGTAACAGCCTAACTGGGTGCAGTGGCACCAACAGAGTTGGGAGCATCGGTCACAGGTCTGGGGCATCCACACTTCAGAGGGGCCCCAAACGACAGCTCCCTGTCAGCAGTGGTCACTGCACTGGTCTTTACCTTTCATAGACAAGCTCTGTGAAAAGTTTGGAAAACAGTCAGATACAGAGAAAGACCCATTTGTTGCCTTCCCTTTTCTTAGAAGAAAGGAAAAGGGTACCATTCGTTCTCTCTACCTCACTCACCAGGCAGCGCATGGGAAAGGAATGATTGCTTCTTTTTCTTTCTTTTTAAGTGTGTGTGTGTGTGTGTGTGTGTGTGTGCGAGGAGGGCGAGGGCAGAGAGAGGCAAGTGACCAGAGTGGCACAGAATGGGGAGAAACAACGGTGGTGCAGGGACCACCCAGATGACATCTTGTCCAGGGCCCCCTCAACTATCAGCTTGTAAAGGTGCATGAGCAGGAGCCCACAGAACTCCCATCTTCCATGGGAGAATTGCTCACCAGAACAGCAGAGGTGCTCCCTCTCCCTTGGAGAAAGAACAGTGATCCTCCAAGGAAGATAGCATAGGATGCCATGTTTGAGCTGCTGGCTTAGGACCCATGAGTGGCTCAAACCAGTGTCATCAGCAACATTGTTCTTTGGTTCATTATTTAAAAAAAAAAAAGAACAAAACATGGAGAGCAGATACAAGGGAAGACAGAATCTCTTTACCTTTCAGGAAGGAGTTGTGATAGCTTCAGCTTGTTAATAACCTCCCTTTTTTATAACAAGGCAGAAAGTCATCTCCAGATGTCTTGGACTTCAACTCCCTGCATTCCAATCCTGACCATTGGCCATGTTAGCAGGGGCTTCTGGGAATTGAAGTCCAAAACATCTGGAGATCTACCTTCTGGGTCACCTGTTGTACAAGAATGCAGTCCTCCTTTTCAGCTGATGACCAGAGAGAATGAGAGAGAAGAACTAACAGACGGACAGATGTATGAGATCAAAAATGAAAAGTGAGCCTCTTGGTGCAGGTTGGACGTCCAAGGTAGGTCCTGGGTCTGAAAAATTCAACAATTCCTAGTCTGGTTCACACAAGCATATGCACCTCTGGATTTATCTTCCGTTGATGAGCAACAACTGAATGGGCGAGGTGATATTAAAGTTCTCTTTGTGTAGATGAATTAATGTCTTTTTTCAGACTTGCTAGTCTCCTCTTGATGCTACAGCTATCGATTTATACATGTAAATCTGGTGTGTGATGCTCTCGCATCTGAAAACAGCAAATCCAAGCACTATAAGGAAGGCTGGATTATAGTCTTCATATAATCTATATGAAGATTATATGAATCTTGATATAATTGATGCTTTCAAACTGTGGTGCTGGAGAAGACTCTTACGAGTCCCCTGGACTGCAAGGAGGTCCAATCAGTCCATCCTAAAGGAAATCAACCCTGAGTGCTCACTGGAAGGACAGAGACTGAAGCTGAAGCTCAAATATTTTGGCCACCTAATGCAAAGAGAAAACTCCCTGGAAAAGACCCTGATGCTGGGAAAGATTGAAGGCAAAAGGAGAAGGGGACGGCAGAGGGTGAGATAGGTAGATAGCATCACCGATGCAATGAATATGAACTTGAGCACACTCCAGGAGAGAGCAGAGGCCTGGCGTGTGATGGTCCATGGGGCCACGAAGAGTCGGACACGACTTAACGACTGAACAACAACAACAAAGCACTTCCTTTCACTGATAGAAACAAAATAAGGACTTTCTGAATCTCCTAAACGTACCCATATAAAGCATTTGGAACCTGTGGATATCCGCCCTGTAGCTTTCTTTATCCCTGGGATGAGCTGTGCTAGAACAAGGCAAGAACCACCTGCTGTGTCCTTCAGAACAAGGAATTTACTGTGTCACAAAGGACCAACTGTGCATAGGCACTGGTTGGTTTGGGAATTTGCAGACTGAATCTCTGAGCATGGATCACTGCCTTGTTGTGGCGAAGGGGCTTGCGTAACTCAGTGAAGCCATAAGCTATGCCGTGCAGGGCCACCCAAGACGGACAGGTCATGGCAGAGAGTTCTGACAAAATGTGGTCCACTGGAGAAGGAAATGGCAGCCCACTCCAGTATTCTTGCCAAGAAAACCCCGTGCAACGTATCACAAGGCTAAAAGAGATGACGCCGGAAGATGAGCCCCTCAGGTCGGAAGGTGTCCAATATGCTACTGGGGAAGAGCAGAGGGAATTTCCAAGTAGCGCCAGAAAGAGTGAAGCAGCTGGGCCAAACCCGAAAGGACACTCAGCTGTGGATGTGTCTGGTGGTGAAAAGAAAATCCGATGCTGTAAAGAACAATATTGTTTAGGAACCTGGAATGTCAGATCAATGAATCAAGGTAAGCTGGAGGTGGTCAAACATGAGATGGCAAGATTGAACATCGACATCTTGGGAATCAGCGAACTCAAATGGACAGGCATGGGCAAATTTAATTCAGGTGACCATCATATCTACTACTGTGGGCAAGAATCCCTTAGAAGAAATGGAGTAGCACTCATAGTCAACAAAAGGGTGGGAAAAGCAGTACTGCGGTACAATCTTAAAAATGATAGAATGATCTCAGTACGAATCCAAGGCAAACCATTCAACATCACAGTAATTCAAGTCTATGCCCCAACCACTGATGCCGAAGAAGCTGAGGTTGATCGGTTCTATGAAGACCTACAACACCTTCTAGAACTAGCACCAAAAAAAGATGTCCTCTTCTTCATAGGGGATTGGAATGCTAAAGTAGGAAGTCAAGAAATCACCGGGATAACAGGCAGGCATGGCCTTGGTGTACAAAATGAAGCAGGACAAAAGCTCATAGAGTTTTGCCAAGAGAACATGCTGATCATAGCAAACACTCTTTTCCAACAGCACAAGAGGCGACTCTACACATGGACATCACCAGATGGTCAATATCGAAATCAGATTGATTATGTCCTTTGCAGCCAAAGATGGAGAAGCTCCATACAGTCAGTAAAAACAAGACCTGGAGCTGACTGTGGCTCAGATCATGAGCTGCTTCTTGCAAAATTTCGGCTTAAATTGAAGAACGTCGGGAAAACCACTAAACCGTTCAGGTATGACCTAAATCATATCCCTGATGAATATACAGTGGAGGTGAGGAATAGATTTCAGGGATTAGACCTGATAGACAGAGTGCCTGAGGAACTATGGACGGAGGTCCGTAACATTGTTCAGGAGGCAGCAACGAAATCCATCCCAAAGAAAAAGAAATGCAAGAAAGCCAAGTGGCTGTCTGATGAGGCTTTACAAGTAGCTCACGAAAGAAGGGAAGCAAAAAGCAAGGGAGAAAGGGGAAGATATACCCAACTGAATGCAGAGTTCCAGAGAATAGCAAGGAGAGACAAGAAGGCCTTCTTAAATGAACAATGCAAAGAAATCGAGGAAAACAATAGAATGGGAAAGACTAGAAATCTCTTCAAGAAAATTGGAGATCTCAAGGGAACGTTTTGTGCAAAGACGGGCACGATAAAGGACAAAGAAGGCAGGGACCTAACAGAAGCAGATGAGATTAAGAAGAGGTGGAAAGAATACACAGAAGAACTATACAGGAAAGATCTGAATGTCCCTGATAGCCATGATAGTGCGGTCACTGAACTTGAGCCGGACATCCTAGAGATCACTCTTCAGTGACTTCACAGTCAAGTGGGCCTTAGGAAGCATTAGTAACACCAAAGCTAGCGGAGATGACAGTATTCCAGCCGAGCTATTTAAAATCCTAAAAGATGATGCTGTTAAAGTGTTGCATTCAATATGCCAACAAATTTGGAACACTCAACAGTGGCCACAAGACTGGAAAAGGTCAGTTTACATTCCAATTCCAAAGAAGGGCAACGCCAAAGAGTGTTCAAACTACCGCACAATTGCGCTCATTTCACATGCCAGCAAGGTGATGCTCAAAATCCTACAAGCTAGGCTTCAGCAGTATGCAAACCGAGAACTACCGGAAGTACAAGCTGGGTTTAGAAGAGGCAGAGGAACTAGAGATCAAATCGCCAACATTCGCTGCATCATGGAGAAAGCAAGAGAATTCCAGAAAAACGTCTATTTCTGCTTCATTGACTACGCTAAAGCCTTTGATGGTGTGCATCACAACAAACTCTGGCAAATTCTTAAAGTGATGGGAGTACCAGACCACCTTACCTGTCACCTGAGAAACCTATACGAGGGTCAAGAAGCAACGGTAAGAACCAGAGATGGAACAACCGATTGGTTCAAAATTGGGAAAAGAGTACAACAAGGCTGCATATTGTCACCCTGCTTATTTAACTTATATGCAGAGTACATCATGAGAAATGCCGGGTTGGATGAATCACAGGTCGGAATTAAGATTGCTGGGAGAATTATCAACAACCTCTGATATGCAGACGATACCACCCTAATGGCAGAAAGCGAAGAGGATCTAATGAGCCACTCGTTGAGGGTGAAAGAGGAGAGTGCAAAAGCTGGTTTGAAACTCAACATTAAAAAAACGAAGATCATGGCATCGGGCCCCATCACTTCCTGGCATATAGAAGGGGAAGAAATGGAAGCAGTGACAGATTTTACTTTCTTGGGCTCCAAGATCACCGCAGACGGTGACTGTAGCCAAGAAATTAAAAGATGCTCGCTCCTTGGGAGGAAAGCTATGGCAAACCTAGACAGCATAGTAAGAAGCAGAGACATCACCTTGCCGACAAAGGTCTGTCTAATCAAAGCTATGGTTTTCCCAGTAGTAATGTATGGCTGTGAGAGCTGGACTATAAGGAAGGCTGAGCGCCGAAGAATTGATGCTTTCGAACTGTGGTGCTGGAGAAGACTCTTACGAGTCCCCTGGACTGCAAGGAGGTCAAATCAGTCCATCCTAAAGGAAATCAACCCTGAGTGCTCATTGGAAGGACAGATACTGAAGCTGAAGCTCCAATATTTTGGCCACCTAATGCGAAGAGAAAACTCCCTGGAAAAGACCCTGATGCTGGGAAAGACTGAAGGCAAAAGGAGAAGGGGACGGCAGAGGATGAGATGGCTAGATAGCATCACGGATGCAATGAATATGAACTTGAGCACGCTCCGGGAGAAAGCACAGGACAGGAAGGCCTGGCGTGCTATGGTCCATGGGGTCACGAAGAGTCAGACACGACTGAACGACTGAACAACAACAACAACGTTAGTTTTTACTAGGGATGGGAGATAAATTCATTCAGTCCACATTTTAATGTGATCTTACCTAACCTCACAATTTTGAACTACTATGCGAACCAAAATTCAGTTATCCTTTGAAATTCACACTTTTCCAAATATTGCATTGGTGTTCTCTGTTCAAAAAATGCTTATGTTAGAGAAAATGCTTTAAGACAGAAATACAGAGCCTGGAAAAGGTAGTCTTCCAGCACCTCTCTGTGCAGTTACCACAAAGCTGGTCATACACATTCATGGCCCAGTTCCCACATCACAAAAAAAAGGTTGTTTTTTAAAAACCCTGGGTTGTTGTGAACTGTGTGAGAATGAGTGAGCAATCATGCTTAGAGAGCCAGTGTGGTGTAGTGGTGAGAGTGTTGGACTGGGAGCCGGGAGATCCGGGTTCTAGTCCCCACACGGCCACAGAGGCTCACTGGGTGACTTTGGGCCAGTCACAGGCTCTCAGCCCAACCTACCTCACAGGGTTGTTGTTGTGAGGATAAAATGGAGAGGATTATGTACGTCGCCTTGAGTTTCTTAAAGAGGAAAAATGGGGGGATATAAATGTAATAAATAAATAAAGTTCAAACATGCATTGTGTTAGAAAAGCTGCTTCCAATAAATGTGTAGATTGGTGAAAAATGCATACAAAATGGAGGTATTAGGAGAAATGTGCACAAAAATGCTTGCAAACTTTCATGCAAACTTAAACAACATTCATGCAAACTTTAAAAATGTGTTCAGGACAAACTGAACTTGAGATTGGAAAAGAGAGAAACTGAAACTGACAGGGTAGCTATCCCTAGTTTCCCAGGGGCTCACTAACCCAGTTCAACTTGTATGGGAGCCGCTGGCTAGTTGTAGCAGGTACTGGTTCTGATAGCTGCTACAGGCATCTGATGAATCCCATTCCAGCCTCTCAGCTGCCACCACTGCTTGCCTGTTCACTCTTCCTGGCTCTGCCTGGCTTTCAGGCAGCATATGAGGAACGAGACAGTTGCAGAGAGCCACAGAGCGCAGGCTAGCTCAAGTTAGTGTGATTTTTCACATGACTCAGCAATGCTTCCCTCTTCTCTTCTTTACTTCTTCTTTTCTACTCCACCCAACTGCTGAAGCTCTCTGCGCAGTTCACACACACCTTCCCACACTCTTGCTTCAATGCTTTAAGACAGAAATAGAGAGCCTGAAAAAGACTGTCTTCCGGCACATCTCTGTGCAGTTACCACAAAGCTGGTCGTACGCATTCCCAGTTCCCACATCACAAAAAAAGGTTGTTTTTTAAAACCCTGGGTTGTTGTGAACTGTGTGAAAATGAGTGAGTAATCATGCCTTCCTCTGCTGCCCAGTCACTCTCACTGCAAGCAGGAGGGGCTAAGCAACCCAGGGATGCTCCGTTGGGGTAGAGGCAACCCAGAATTGGAACCCAAGGTTTGTTTCTGGGTTCCAGTGCTCAGTTGTCTCTTCTCCAATAACCCAGAATTCCTAGTTCACGCACAATGAGGCGTCCCTTGGTTGTTCAGCCCCTCCTGTTTGTAGTGACTGGGGAGCAGGAACCAGCAACCCTGGGTTGTTGTGATGTGGGACCCAGGCCAATGGCCTACACTCAGGTTGGCTATGTTAATGTGCAGGGAACCTGCCTGAGTTATAGCTTCCAGCATATGTGTATACTAGGAGGCATATGCACAGAACAAGCAGATCTAAATCGCCCCAGAAAATGCAGCTAGGAGGGGATGCAGGTTACGAAGCAAACCAGATCTCCATTTGAAGGCCTCACTTCGGATAATTTGTTTTGGAGGAAACAATGCTGAGCAACACTGTCAGTCCCTTATATTTCACAAGCTCATTTTCTCACCCTTCTGATGACTGAGGTGGGACAGTCTTAGGGATGGCAGAGAATTCCGCCACGGATTCCAGTGAGGCTGGATTCTTTAGAATCCGGAATCCGTGGCGGAACGGCCTCCTGCCCCCCCCCCCGCCCTGTGGAATCCCCGGGATGGAACTTACCGGGGGCGGATGCAGTGGCAGCAGCTGGTCTCCTGGCTGGGCGCAGCCGGGCTGCTGCGGCCACCATTGCCATCCTTGCAGCTGTGATAGGCTACGTAAGAATTTACGTAGCCTATCATGGCATGCCCCCATCCCCAAAAACCAGCGTACGCAAATGGCGGCGGCTACGGCGGCCACCATTTGCGTTCCTTATTTTTCGCCGTTCTAGCCTAAGTAAATATTTACATAGGCAATTACGGCGGAAAAAAAGGGAACCGCAAATAGCGTAATGGGCGCTATTTGCGTTCTTTTTTGCCGTTTTATCCTACGGAAATATTTACGTAGGCTTTTACGGAGGAAAATGAAACGCAAATAATGCCCACTACGCTATTTGCAGTTCCCTTTTTTTTCGCCATAATTGCCTAAGTAAATATTTACGTAGGCTAGAATGGCGAAAAACAGGAAACGCAAATGGCAGCTGCCATAGCCGCCGCCATTTGTGTACACCGTTTTTGGGGATGGGGGCATGCCATGATAGGCTACGTAAATACTTACGTAGCCTATCACGGCAGCCTGGAAGAACGCAAATGGCGGCCGCTATGGCGGCCGCCATTTGCATCCACAGCAGCCCGTCCGTGGCTGGAAGTCCAGCTGCAGACAGCCCCGGCCAGCTGCTCTGCGGAGCTGCCGCGGAGCAGAGCCAGCCGAGCAGGATTCCGGGGGGGGGGGGGGGGCGGGACCGGATCACCTCCCCCCCCCCGTCGAGGATTCCAGGGGGAGGGACGGAGCGCCAGCGGATGCCCCGATAGGAACCAGGTAAGGGATTCGTACATCCCTAGACAGTCTAATGGAGAATCCAAGCATAAGGTTGCCATCTAGTGGGCAGCTGAGATAACAATGTTGGAGGAAGGAAATGGAAAAAAAGAAGACATCTTAATGACTATTTCTGCATCCCAAAAGATGGGAGTACTATATAAATTGAAGAAATTACTAATACCACTGCTCTTACCACAGATCTAGCAGTAAGCCCTGCTTTCAGTAGAGGATGAAAATCTCTGCAAGGCCAGCTGTTCATGATTATGGAACAGAACAGCCACACATCCATATATATCCCAAAAGCGTACTTCTATTTCAAAGCAAGTTGGGAGACAACTTTCACACCAAGTGTCTGACTATGAGCTCATACAGATGTTCTGCTACACATTGGCAGTTGATGTGTGGGGAAATCCTCCTTACCACTGGTAGGATGATACAGATAATCAAGTTATCCCAGAGTGCAATTGATGGCTGGGGTAGGGGTGGGGATGAAAGGAAGAAGATGTGCATGGCTGTAGGAAAGAAGTTTGGAAATGTTTCCAACACTGATCAAGAATTTTATTTCCTTTTTTTTTTAAACAATAAAAACAAAGAGCTGCGCTCTGAGCAAAACAGAATCACAAAAAAGTGTTCCCTGCCCCTGCAAAGGTTACTAACAGCATTGCAAGGTAAGGCTTTCCAAAGGGGTTTATTGAAATAAGTTATCTTCAGTTAAACACACAATTCATAGTTTTCTTATATTCACTTTCAAATATCCTAAAAACCTGCAGTAAAAAGACAATTTCTCTCATTCATATATATATATATATATATATATATATATATATATATATATATTAATACTGGGCACCTTCTGAAGGACAACAATACGCCTCAAACACTTAGAAATTACGTGGCTGCCATCATAAAACTCATTTATGCAGTCTAAAACCAGACGTCTCCAACACATCTACCAGAGTTTTGCAATACTTGAGAAAAGTTTGACCATGCCTAAGCTAATGTCTAGTAGCCCTCAGTTCTCTTAAATCTGTATATCTGATTAAGATAACAGGCATACATATTATTGCAAAATGTAAGATTATAAAAATGTACTTTTGCATGCTGCCTTGTCTCTCTTCAATAATGGCCAACTCACTTCCACAATGGCGCCTTCCCTGAAGACTGCTGCCAAGCCCAAACTTCAACACTCTCGTCCTGTACCTGCTTACTGAAATGTTGATTTAAGAAGCCTAATATAGCTGGGGTTGTGCCCTTTATTCCTATTTCCTCCTCTTGGCCACATGTCTATTTTTGGCAATGAAATGCATATAAAAAAACAAACAAACCAGCTTCCAGGCAGGAAGAATGCAAGACTGTTCAAGCTGTCCGTGCTGGGGCCAAGAAGAGGTAACACTGTGCTTAACACCTCTCTAAACTCTAACATCTTCCACTCTAAGATGTCTCCTCCTGTTGGCACACTCCACTTTCATGCTCCAATGCCACTTTTCTCCAAAAGACTCTGCAAAGGCCTACGCAACATTTAAACACTTATTCTTGAGACATACAATTGTTTACCCCGGATATTTGCTTACATAGGAGAGTGCTTTTGTCAACACCACCTTTCTTTTCTCGCCTACTTGGTTTCCTCTTGAAAAAGCTTAAATGGGACAGACCGGCAAGCTCACTGCATCAGAGAGGTGAATGGATATGGCCCTTGTCAGCCACCATCCCCTGCAACTCACATTAAGCAGCAGACCAGGCCCAGGGCTTTAAAGACTGCATTTTTGGTTTGCAAAGGGGGAAATGTGTGTCACTTAAAAAAAAAAACAAACCCAAGGAAGGTTAATTTGTCAGCTGTCCAAACACTTATTAGATATCACATGCTTTATACAGTGAAGATGCAGCCAGCTCACTGGTCCTCAGCACAGCTTGCTGAGCTCTGAAGAGATCCTCCTCGCTGGCAGGGAGAGCGCAGGATGGCGTAAACATTGCTCGTGTGGAAAAGGAACAGGAGGAGAAGGGAAGCGTTAAGACGGGTGCTGCTTCTGAAGCCTTCGCTCTGCAGCAGCGGCCAACATTCTCCGGCGCAAGGTAATGGGGTCGGAGGTCATTCCTTCAGCCTGCAAGGAGAGGTCTGAGCCGGTGTCATCGGAGGTTTTGTGGAGGTAACGCCTGGTGGGAGAAAAACTGAATGGGTGGAGGGAAAGCAACAGAGAGATTCACTCTGGTTACAGAGGCTGCCCTGCCTTGCATGCAGCCCTTCCCCACTGACAGGAGTAAAGGCATATTTAGGGCTGCGCATGCTCATCACAAATTAAAATTCTGCACCCAATACAAATTCTGCACCAGGAACAGCTGGACCTTGTGGCCTGTATGAATTAAGCGCATTGAGAACATTTGTACATTTTGTTGCGACGTTTACTATTTTGCATAATTTATCCTGATTTTACTAGGCGGAATGTGGCTAGAAGCTCTACAGGGCTGTGAGCCAGTCAAAGTCTGCTTGATCCACCCCACTAGTGTCTAAGATTTCAGTGGGCACTGCCCATATATTTTCAAGCATATCTTCAGAACCATAAGAGCTAGAAACTTGCTCTGTACTGTTTTCTCTCTCTCCTGAGCCATTCCATGTGAAAGTTTGTACTTGTAACAGAGGTACAAAATATACACACGTTGCATGGGTTACGAAGGACAGATGCATGTATAAATTGTGGCTTTTCCTTTAAAGTATGCACAAGGAACACCAGAGAGCTCACACTTGCCCGTATTTTAGAAAGGGAAGAGCCACAATATACACCGGTGCACGCCCCATATAACTCAACGGATATACATGCATATTTCTCACTTGTGTATACGCACCTGAGTACAAAGCATTTCATACGAAGTGGCCTCTAGTTCAAGGAGGGTTTGGTAAGAGGCGGCTTTGTACATTTGCCATTTCTACGCTACCAGCCGATCCACTCTGTTTCTAGTCTTTGTTACTCTTCTAGCCAATTGTGTCCTCTTAACAGGTATCAGAAAATCTCACTGTTCTTTATACATCAAGTGCTACACACTACTGAAACTCTCAGATACCAGTCATAGTTATCTTTCTTCTCTCAAGCGTCACAGTGAAGGTTTAATTTCTTGTCCAAAAGAAGCTAACAATGCAGGATTTGCTCCTCATCCTGGAGTTCCAGATATCAGAGGAATGGCAAAATATTTCATCCCATTAAGTGGCGCTAAGTCAGACACAGCCAAGCAATTGCTTAATGTATCCCATGGCAGAAAATACACACTTGCCACCATTCATGCCTTATAAAAATATGTGCTTTCACCTCTGGAGATGGAACACCTCACCAAACACCCCTGAAAATCCATGTGGACTTCAAGTTTAAAGAATAAGGAAAGCCTGTATGAAGGCTCTTGGTGTTTAATGTGGCTTTGATAGGACAGTCTCACAATGATAGGCCGAAAGAGCACGCAGTACACACACCTGCGAGCTTGCTGCAACAGGTCTTCCTTCCTCTGCACTAACATCCGTTGCCTTTCATCAGCTGACTTGGAAAACCGACTCCCTCTCACTTCAAAGTTCTCAGTCTCCATGGACTCTGCTTCCGTCTCATTAAACTCTGCCATCTCTTCCAGCCTTGCGTTGAGCTCCAGTGGGACTCTCTCAGCCTACCATGCAAGAGGGAATGGAAAGGAGAATGAACGCAGGTTTCCATTATTTAATTAAACACACTGGAAGAACTGAGGCGTCCAAGTTGAGCAGAATGTGTCTTACTGAAATTAGATGGTGTGCAAACATGGCTAAAGTAAACAGAAAGTCCATATCTTTGCAAAAAATATGTGCCAGAAAGTAAGGGGGGGAAAGGTGTGTGTGTGTGCGTGTGTGCGTGAAGGGTGTCTGTGTCTTCATGCGTGATATTCCAAGGTATCGTGGTGGGGGAGGGGGATATCTTTCATGCTCATGGCCCATGGCCCATGGCTACCCATCCGAGGCAGAGGTCTACTTAGCTAAATGCTACTTCTGCCATCATAGTCTCCTCAGCAATGAAGAGTTTCTTAGACAGTTCTATCAACTAACTCATAATTAGTTATGATTAATAACTATTAATCATAGCTAATTAATCATAATTAGATTCATAAGCAGCAGCAAGAAAAATAGCAGCAGCATGTGAAAGGATCAATGTGCATGGAGAAATACGCACTTGCCAGAGAAAACTGTGAAGGTCTACCCCACGGGTAGGCAACCTTTTTGGGTCATGGACACATCTGGCAATTTTAGAAACTGTCCTGAGCACCACTACAAAATGGCTGCCATGGGAGGTATGGCAAAGGACTGCTCCAAAGACTCTGCCTCTATAAGGCAGAGATAGGGGCCGAGTCCCAACCCAATGAACCCACAGCTTTCAGCACCAACAGAAACCTATCTCACAGCAATCCCAGCTGCCGGTAAGAAAAAGTGTTAATTTTTTCTTTAAGTGGGAGGGCCAGGGCACCATGGTGGGTGCCAGGAAAGGTGTCCAAGGGCACATTAATGCCCACAGACACCATGATGCTGTGAGGGATTGCTAAGCCCTCCTGCTGAGTAGTGAGGCAACAGAGACTCCCTGTGCAATCCACAAATCCTTGATTCAGCTACTAACACCTCTTCACATCTGTAGCATTAAGCCTAATTAGCTAAACAGAGCAAGGCAATTGCCTGTCAACTAAAATAGACAGTTTGATATATCGACAGATTTCGCTTTATATATAATCGTTACATAGATTTATATATAATCTATAAATATAGGTTTATATCAACATATCGATATATTGATATAAATAGACAGTAGCCACCGTCCCCAAGCTTTTATCAGGCTCCTCCTTCAGGGAGGGTCCTCCTAACCCAACTTCTGATGGGCAACCAATCTGGAGTACTCCCTCCCACCTCCCTTCAACTCCGCCCACTTAACTCTGCACCGAATTCTGGCATCTGTCAGTTCCAGTACTCCCTCCCCTCTGACAAAGGGTGAGTTCAATAAGCCCCTGCGAAGGTTCATCCCTGACTCCTGGGTAGTCTTTGAAATGTCCTCCCCCGCTCCCTGTCATGGCTGGGATTCTTCTAGCTCTGCCTCCGAATCTGAGTCAGAGTCTGAAACCAAACTAGAGCGCTTGGGCCCAAACCTGACAGATGACTACCTTTGGCCTATGCAGGTACGCACGGACACACCCACGCCAAGTTGTAAGCCAATTATTTTCTGTGTAGGAATGTTGGCCCTGACACTGCATGGGTTTTCCAAGGCCGGACATACTTGTTCAAATCTCACATGAGCCTCCTTCACCAATTCCGCTCCATACATTCATGAACATGGTGGGGAAGGGGGGGAGAAGAGCGTGCAGCCTCACTCCCTGCATGTTTCCCCGCATGTTTCTTACTCTCCGGGAAATGTTTTTGGTAAAGATATGGCCTTTCCATTTACTGTGGCAATATTTGCAGACTGTGTACTATCAATAAGATACATTCAGCTCAGCTTAGACAGCCCAGGATTTCTGGGTGGTGAATGTGTGGAGGGGAATTTGTGACGACTGCTATACTTAGGCATACTTGTGTATGTTGGGTTGGAGATGCAGGGGAAAGCCAGGCAGAGATGGTTACCCTTTCACACATAACCTTAAACCAAAGAATATACTACTGAAGAAAAAGAAAAACCAAACTTCTTTGGTTTTTCCATGCAGACATTATAGAGAGAAATACTTCTATACGTCAATGATATAACAACAGGTCATTTGATAACATACCTATGTTATAATTGTGTGGAATGTCATCTGAAAAGGACTGTTAACAGTAATCTAGAGTTAATAATGAAGTTATTTGTGATGAGTAAAATATGTCTCACTGGACAAGTGTAGAGGCACTAACTATGTCAGAAGAGTTTAAGAGAATTTGTCCTATAATACTTAGGTAAAAATTAAATTTACATTATGAGGAATCGTTCAGAAACCACAAACAAATTTGTGGAGAACTGGATACTGTTTATAATGAACTAGAACAGGTTCCAAAATAAAAACGTCTTGCTCCTTATGTCTTCTTTATGTTATAACTTTCTTCTGTGTGTTTTTTACATTCTGTAATAAAACTATTTTTAAAGAATGTAAACAAAGAAGAATCAGAAGTTTGAAAGGCTCAGAATTCCTTGTTATGGCCTGCTGTCTGCCAACTGAGGAACAAGGACCGACACACATCCCTTTTCATACCCAACACTCTTTGCTCAAGGATACAGGATTAAAAGGAACACTATTATCTTCTCTGTAAATCCCTAGAGCCCTCCACCCACAAAACACAAGAGAAATACAAGTAAAAATCCACACAGGCAGTCCCAGAACAGACAATTATGCTTACAACGGCAGCCTGTGCACAACTTTTAGCCAGATGTTGCCTGTAATGGATTCTCCAAATTCACCAGGAACAAAGCTAAGGAAGGATACATATCAGGAGCTCTTTCTAGAACTTTAGGCTGATGTCTGTGCTCATTTAACTACACAGTTCCCTTCTGCTATAATACACCCATTTTTCTCGTGCCAAGTTACCTGAGTGACCTCTTCAGGATCCTCTTGATCAGTGTTGTGCCTTTCCAGGGGACTGTTCAATGCAGGTCTGATGCTATCTGATCGCTGCAGGCATGAATAAAACTGAATTAATTTATGTAAAATGGAAAGAAAGCCGCAAACAAAAATGTTAATAAGTGCTGTAGTTGCATCATGCATTATAGATCCTGCATCGATTGGATGACCTCCAAGACCTCTTCCAACTCTATGATCGTGTGGAAATAGTGATGGCGCCATGTTCAAAACTAGATCTCATATATGATTATAGTATTCAGCTTCAGATTTCCTACTGAAAATCAATACATAAAGCCATACAAGAAACAAACTTAATTTATTTCTTTAAAATATTTAGATACCGCCCTTAAGAGCCCTGCTGGATCAGACCAAGGGTCCATCTAGTCCAGCACTCTGTTCACAAGCAGCCAATCAGCTGTCAACCACGAACCCACAAGCAGGACATGAGCACAACAGAACCCTCCCACCCATGTTCCCCAGCAACTGGTGTACATAGGCTCACTGTCTCTGGTACTGGAGGTTGCACTAGGTTCAGGACTAGGAGCCATTGATAGCCTTTTCCTCCAAGAATTTGTCTAACACCCTTTTAAAGCCATCCAAATTGGGGGCCATCACTGCATCTTGTGGTAGCAAATTCCATCGTTTGACTATGCGCTGTGTGAAGAAGCCCTTCCTTTTATTTGTCCTGAATCTTCTACCAATCAGCTTCATAGGATGACCCCAGGTTCTAGTAGTTTGAGAGAGGGAGAAAAAAGTCTCCCTATCCACATTCTCTACACCATGCATAATTTTGTAGACCTCCATCCTGTCTCCCTTTACCCTCCTTTTTTCCAAGCTAAACAATCCCAGCTGTTGTAACCTTCTCTCATAGGGGAGATGCTCCAGCCCCTTGATCATTTCAGTTGCCGTTTTCTGCACCTTTTCCCAGCTCTACAATATATACATTTTTAGGTGTGGTGACCATAACTGAACAAGTACAGTCACACCATAGATTTGTATAGGGACAGTATGATGTTGGCAGTTTTATTCTCAATCCCTTTTCTAATTATGCCTAACATGGAATTTGCGTTTTTTACAGCAGCTACACACTGGGCTGACATCTTCATTGAGCTATCCATCACAACCCCAAGATCTCTTTCCTGGTCAGACACTGCTAGCTCAGATCCCATCAGGCTATACTTGAAGTTGGGATTTTTTGCCCCAATGTGCATCACTTTACACTTGCTTACATTGAACCATATTTGCCATTTAGATGCCCGTTCTCCCAGTTTGCAGAGATCTTTTTGGAGCTCTTCACAATCCCATTTTGTTTTAACCATCCTGAATCATTTGGTGTCGTCGGCAAACTGAGCCACTTCACTGCTTGCTCCTAATTCCAGATCATTTATGAACAGATAAGCATTACCCTACATAGGGTAGGGTACCCTACATGGGGACATAGCCCTTCATAACCAAATCACAGGGTGGTGTATAAAATTCATTATAACAACAATTAAAATAAAGTACAAAGATAAAAATAAAAAGTCTACAAAGCTTAGTATTAAAATTAGCATCTAGGTATTAAAACAGACTGCTATATTGCTATGCGTTTGCTTTGCCTTTCTGTGATCCTTTACTATTTACAAGAAGTAGCTATGTTAAGTCTGTTGTAGCAAAACAAAAACAGAATGTCTTGTGATGTTTTAACACAACCTTCCCCAACCTGAACTCCTCCAGATGTGCTGGACTACAACTCCCAGCATCCCCCAGCCAGCCATTGCTGGTAGTTGTGGTCTAACACATCTGCAGGGCACCAGGTTAGGGAAGGCTGCTTTAAAGCCTACTAAGCCTAGGTCACAGCTTTAACGTGCCACAGGACCCTTGGTTTGTTTTAACGTTGACATTACCCTGTTTTCAAACATATCTCTAACCATAAGGTCTAGTTTTTCTTTAAAAAACTGTCTCCTGATTCTTTTTTATCTACTGTTAAAGCATCCCTATGGCAGCTCTGATTCTTGGATATATTTGGGGGATTACATGCTGAAAGTATTTCATCACTTGAAAGTGAATGGATAAAAATTCATCCTTGCACCTTCTGTATTCAAGTTGTGGTTTCATGTCATGTCCCTCAACCCTATTAAATTGACTGTAGCTTTTGGGGGGAGGGGGGAGCACTCTTAATATGCAAAGTACTTCTCAAACCATACTTCAGTCAAAAAACTGGCAAAAATTGTTCCCATGTCTACAATGGGAAATTAAGTTAAGGTGCAATCCTATGCATGTTTAGACAGAAAAAAGTTCTACAACTCCCAGCATTCCTTTAAGGTTACAGCTTTTAAAAAGGCAGATGGTGATGTGTTGTCAACAAAAAGAAGTATGGAGCCCAGTTATGAGACAGCTTCTATTGAAGAAAAAGATGACTCCAGATTGACATGCTATAGTTCTGCTGATAGGATTTAAAATAGAATTTAAATGTGATTTTCAACTTTCATCACTAAGGTTCATAGATCAGTATTACTCAAAGTAACATGGACTACAAATGTCATGCTTACGTTGCAGAAAAAACCAGCATGCCTGCTGGTGAATATCTGCTGCTGGAAATACACTGATTATAAATGAATTGGGAAATGAATATCAGACTTATTATGTGTTTTAGTTCAACCAACCTGTGTTGGGAAAGGCACTTGGATACGCCCCTCTAAAATGTTGTCTGTTGTTATTTCTACAGAGCGTGTCACCTGCAGATCCTGCAGAATGAGGTGGTAAGGCACCTGAGGAAACATCTCCTGAATCTGATGTGCCTAGAAAAAGCAATAATTAAATGATTACAATTTAGGAATCCAACTGTGGCACACTAAACTTCTTATAGAAACTCTAATGTAACCAAGCCCCCGATTCCAACAGCTCAAGCTTTCACTAATAAAGAACAAAAGCATCCACATTGGTGGTTTCTTCCTAGCAACAATCATTCATGTGCACTGACCATATGAACTCATTAAAACAGAAACATGAAGGTAAATCTGCAGGAAGAGGTGGAGGAGGGCTGGTCCATAGAGATGTCGTGGGTGTCCAGCTGGCGCTCAAGGTTCAGCAGGAAATTGCAGGCTTGGCCCCACAGACACCAGTCTGCGAATCATCGCGCTTGCCCAGCTCGGTGCATGGTGAGCTGGGCAAGCGTGGTGACCCCTGATCCCACTGAGCTGCGAAATGGTGGCTCGGCCTTTTTCATAAATTCCCATCTGTGCAAACTGTGGCCATAAGGTGGCCATTTATGCCTGTAATCTTGCATACATGGCTGCTTTATGGCTGCTATTTGCATAGATGAGAATTTATAAAAAAGGCTGAGGTGCCATTTTTATGTAAAATGGAGGCTCGGCGAGGGATCGGGCAACCATGCGGCACCCACGGGCCAAGCAGCAGCAGACGGGCAGTGGGGGCTCAATGAGTGGCGCACAGTGCAGGACCTGGTGAATTCGTCCATCCCTACTGGTCCACTGCAGGACATGAACTTCACCCTCAAGGCCTTAAGAATATTCACACAGCTTTCCAGTGATATGGTTTTCCTGAAAATTTTAAACTGGAAGATGTTCCAATGTTCTAAATAAGAAGTGGGCAGAAGGTATATCTCCAGATGTTTGGGGCTTCAACTCCCAGCATTCTGACTACTGGCCAGGGGCTTCTGAGAGTTGAAGTCCAAAAAGCTGGAGATCTAACTTCTTCCCACCCCTGCCCTAAATCAGTGTTTCCTAGCCCGGTGCCCTCCAGATGTTTTGTACTTCAATTCCCATCAGCTCCAGCCAGCGTGGTCAATGGTCACAAATGCTGGGCGTTCATAACATCTGGAGGGCACCAGGATGGGGAAGGCTGCCCTAATTCATGTGTTCATTCATGTGTATGTGCTTTATAGAAAGAGTTACCTGAAAAAAAATTAACTGCAATTCTGAAATCATCTATTCTGACTGATATTGTATTCATTCATTATGTCACCAATTACTTTTATGTAACACTGCATTTTTAGAAATGGAAATTTTAAAAACATTCATGGAATGTTTCCCACTCCACATCATAAGAATATTAGAACATAAGAAAAGCCCTGATGCCGGATCAGACCAAGGTCCGTCTAGTCCAGCATTCTGTTCGCACAGTGACCAACCAGCTGCCCACGGAAACCCACAAGCAGGACATGAGCGCAAAAGCACCCTCCTGCCTACGTTTACCAGCAACTGGTGTACTGCCTCAGATACTGAGGTAGTCTATAGCCATCAAGACTAGTAGTCATGGATAGCTTTCTCCTCCATGAATTTGTCTAATCCCCTTTTAAAGCTATCCAAATTGGTAGCCATTACTACATGGTGCAGAAATGAATTCCATAGTTTAACTATGCGCTGTATGAAGAAGTTCTTCCTTTATCTGTCCTGAATCTCCCACCAATCAGCTTCATGGGATGACCAAGTTCTAGTATTATGAGAGGGAGAAAAATGTCTCATCCATTTTCTCCACACCATGCATAATTTTGTACACTTCTATCATGTCTCCCCTCACTCATCTTTTTGCTAAGCTAAGCAGTCCCAGAAGTTGAAACCTTTCCTCATAGGGGAATTGTAGGAAGAGGCGGAGAGCCCTGATGCTGCCTTGATCGTTTTAGTTGCCCTTTTCTGCACATTTTCCAACTCCACAATATCCTTTTTTAGGTTCAGTGACTTGAACTGTACACAGTACTCCAATCTATGGTGTATAACGGGCGGTATGATCTTGGCATCACTGCAGTCTGCTATGATTACAACCAGTGGCCACTTATTTTCCATGTGAGAAGCTGCCATGATTGCAGCAGGCAAGAAATGATGAGTGAGTGTCTGCACAAGCACACGTGTATATACAGGAGAGAGGGAGAGAGCGCGCAAAGGGTCTGGGCTTCATTGGGGTTGTGTGTAAGCAGTGGGATGACCCTGCCCACTTTGGGATTCAGCATCGCCCAACTGCTGATATGTAGCCCCCAACATGCTTTCCCAGAACCGGTTTGGCCCTTGGGTTGAAAAAGGTTCCCCACCCCTGTTGTACACTGATGATGCTATGTAAATGAATAAAAACACAGCAGTATACAAAATATTAATTGGGCTTACCATAGCATTGAGCTGAGAGTTGCTTGCCTGTGCGATACCAAGGATATTGGTGGTATGCATTACCTCCACTGAAAAGCTGGGCAGCCAGCTTGCGATGCGGGAGCCTGGAAAACAGAAACCAAAAACCAAGGCACTTGAAAAACATTCGAGTAATTTGTAAGTTTGATCTCAACCATCTATCTTTCATTACAGACACTTGCAAGAGGGATTCTACCCTAAGGAAAGACAGGAGCAAAGAAGAAAATTAAGACATAGTACACTTGCTGTACCCCTTCATGGATCATTGCCTTGTTGTGGCGAAGGGGCTTGCGTAACTCAGGGAAGCCAGCCATAAGCTATGCTGTGCAGGGCCACCCAAGACGGACAGGTCATGGCGGAGAGTTCTGACAAAATGTGGTACACTGGAGAAGGAAATGGCAACCCACTCCAGTATTCTTGCCAAGAAAACCCCATGGAACATGTCACAAGGCTAAAAGACATGATGCCGGAAGATGGGCCCCTCAGGTCGGAAGGTGTCCAATATGCTACTGGGGAAGAGAAGAGGGAATTTCCAAGTAGCGCCAGAAAGAGTGAAGCGGCTGGGCCAAAGCCAAAAGGACACTCAGCTGTAGGTGTGTCTGTTGGTGAAAGGAAGTCCGATGCTGTAAAGAACAATACTGTTTAGGAACCTGGAATGTAAGATCAATGAATCAAGGTAAGCTTGTTCGTTGTTCAGTCGTTCAGTCGTGTCCGACTCTTCGTGACCCCATGGACCATAGCACGCCAGGCCTTCCTGTCCTGCGCTCTCTCCCGGAGCGTGCTCAAGTTCATATTCATTGCATCCGTGATGCTATCTAGCCATCTCATCCTCTGCCGTCCCCTTCTCCTTTGGCCTTCAGTCTTTCCCAGCATCAGGGTCTTTTCCAGGGAGTTTTCTCTTCGCATTAGGTGGCCAAAATATTGGAGCTTCAGCTTCAGTATCTGTCCTTCCAATGAGCAGTCAGGGTTGATTTCCTTTAGGATGGACTGATTTGACCTCCTTGCAGTCCAGGGGACTCGTAAGAGTCTTCTCCAGCACCACAGTTCGAAAGCATCAATTCTTCGGCGCTCAGCCTTCCTTATAGTCCAGCTCTCACAGCCATACATTACTACTGGGAAAACCATAGCTTTGATTAGACGGACCTTTGTCGGCAAGGTGATGTCTCTGCTTCTTACTATGCTGTCTAGGTTGGCCATAGCTTTCCTCCCAAGGAGCAAGCGTCTTTTAATTTCATGGCTACAGTCACCGTCTGCGGTGATCTTGGAGCCCAAGAAAGTAAAATCTGTCACTGCTTCCATTTCTTCCCCTTCCATATGCCAGGAAGTGATGGGGCCAGATGCCATGATCTTCGTTTTTTTCATGTTGAGTTTCAAACCAGCTTTTGCACTCTCCTCTTTCACCCTCAACAAGAGGCTCTTGAGATCCTCTTCGCTTTCTGTCATTAGGGTGGTATCGAAGGTAAGCTGGAGGTGGTCAAACATGAGATGGCAAGATTGAACATCGACATCTTGGGAATCAGTGAACTAAAATGGACAAACATGGGCAAATTTAATTCAGGTGACCATCATATCTACCTCTGTGGGCAAGAATCCCTTAGAAGAATGGAGTAGCACTCATAGTCAACAAAAGGGTGGGAAAAGGAGTATTGGGGTACAATCTCAAAAACGATAGAATGATCTCAGTACGAATCCAAGGCAAACCATTCAACATCACAGTAATTCAAGTCTATGCCCCAACCACTGAGGCCGAAGAAGCTGAGGTTGATCGGTTCTATGAAGACCTACAACACCTTCTAGAACTAACACCAAAAAAAGATGTCCTTTTCATCATAGGGGATTGGAATGCTAAAGTAGGAAGTCAAGAAATAACTGGGATAACAGGCAAGCATGGCCTTGGTGTACAAAATCAGGCAGGACAAAGGCTAATAGAGTTTTGCCAAGAGAACACTCTGATCATAGCAAACACTCTGTTCCAACAGCACAAGAGGCGACTCTACACATAGACATCACCAGATGGTCAATACTGAAATCAGATTGATTATGTATTTTGCAGCCAAAGATGGAGAAGCTCTATACAGTCAGTAAAAACAAGACCTGGAGCTGACTGTGGCTCAGATCTTATTGCAAAATTTCGGCTGAAATTGAAGAACGTAGGGAAAACCACTAAACCATTCAGGTATGACCTAAATCATATCCCTTATGAATATATAGGTGAGGAATAGATTTAAGGGATTAGACCTGATAGACAGAGTGCCTGAGGAACTATGGATGGAGGTCCGTAACATTGTTCAGGAGGCAGCAACTCAATCCATCCCAAAGAAAAAGAAATGCAAGAAAGCCAAGTGGCTGTCTAATGAGGCTTTACAAGTAGCTCACGAAAGAAGGGAAGCGAAAAGCAAGGGAGAAAGGGGAAGATATACCCAACTGAATGCAGAGTTCCAGAGAATAGCAAGGAGAGACAAGAAGGCCTTCTTAAATGAACAATGCAAAGAAATCGAGGAAAACAATAGAATGGGAAAGACTAGAGATCTTTTCAAGAAAATCAGAGATAATCAAGGGAACATTTTGTGCAAAGACAGGCATGATAAAGGACAAAGAAGGCAGAGACCTAACAGAAGCAGATGAGATTAAGAAGAAAGGGGAAAGGATACACAGAAGAACTATACAGGAAAGATCTGAATGTCCCTCATAGCCATGATAGTGCGGTCACTGAACTTGAGCCGGACATCCTCGAGAGTGAAGTCAAATGGGCCTTAGGAAGCATTAGTAACAACAAAGCTAGCGGAGATGACAGTATTCCAGCTCAGCTATTTAAGATCCTAAAAGATGATGCTGTTAAAGTGCTGCATTCAATATGCCAACAAATTTGGAACACTCAACAGTGGCCACAAGACTGGAAAAGGTCAGTTTACATTCCAATCCCAAAGAAGGGCAATGCCAAAGAGCGTTCAAACCACCGCACAATTGCGCTCATTTCACATGCCAGCAAGGTGATGCTCAAAATCCTACAAGCTAGGCTTCAGCAGTATGCGAACCGAGAACTACCGGAAGTACAAGCTGGGTTCCAAAGAGGCAGAGGAACTAGAGATCAAATCACCAACATTCGCTGCATCATGGAGAAAGCAAGAGAATTCCAGAAAAACGTCTATTTCTGCTTCATTGACTATGCTAAAGCCTTTGATGGTGTGCATCACAACAAACTCTGGCAAATTCTTAAAGAGATGGGAGTACCAGACCACCTTACCTGTCTCCTGAGAAACCTGTACGAGGGTCAAGAAGCAACAGTAAGAACCAGATATGGAACAACCGATTGGTTCAAAATTGGGAAAGGAGCACGACAAGGCTGTATATTGTCGCCCTGCTTATTTAACTTATATGCAGAGTACATCATGAGAAACACCAGGTTGGATGAATCACAGGTCGGAATTAAGATTGCCGGGAGAATTATCAACAACCTCAGATACGCAGACGATACCACCCTAATGGCTGAAAGTGAAGAGGATCTCAAGAGCCTCTTGTTGAGGGTGAAAGTGGAGAGTGCAAAAGCTGGTTTGAAACTCAACATTAAAAAAACTAACATCATGGCATCTGGCCCCATTACTTCCTGGCATATAGAAGGGGAAGAAATGGAAGCAGTGACAGATTTTATTTTCTTGGGCTCCAAGATCACCGCAGACGGTGACTGTAGCCATGAAATTAAAAGACGCTTGCTCCTTGGGAGGAAAGCTATGGCAAACCTAGACAGCATAGTAAGAAGCAGAGACATCACCTTGCCAACAAAGGTCCGTATAATCAAAACAATGGTTTTCCCAGTAGTAACGTATGGCTGTGAGAGCTGGACTATAAGGAAGGCTCAGAACCAAAGAATCGATGCTTTCAAACTCTGGTGCTGGAGAAGACTCTTATGAGTCCCCTGGACTGCAAGGAGGTCAAATCAGTCCATCCTAAAGGAAATCAACCCTGACTGCTCATTGGAAGGACAGATACTGAAGCTGAAGCTCCAATATTTTGGCCACCTAATGCAAAGAGAAAACTCTCTGGAAAAGACCCTGATGCTGGGAAAGACTGAAGGCAAAAGGAGAAGGGGACAGCAGAGGATGAGATGGCTAGATAGCATCACCGATGCAATGAATATGGACTTGAGCACACTCCAGGAGAGAGCGGAGGACAGGAAGGCCTGTCGTGCTATGGTACATGGGGCCACGAAGAGTCGGACACGACTTAACGACTGAACAACGACAACAACACTTGCTGTAACATATCATTGACTGACGTTTGACTGTGAAGTGCAACATAAGGACTTGAACTGATGCAGGCGCTGACATGCTGTTAGAATAAGCGTCTTGTTTTTTTTATTAAATGAAAAACCTCCCCAAAACAGTGGAAGGAAGCGAGAGGTTATGGATTCATGACCAGAACTGCGCGCATGCTATTATTTTATGACAGTGCAGTAAAAACACAGAATGTGGTGGTTTGAACAGAAACCATTTCCCTCTGAATGTTGGATTATTATTTTTTTTAAAGCAAGTTTCCAGCCGTTGTGGCTGCCAAAGGCATCTTTGAAAGTACGTGGGGCAGAGATGTCATTATCTCTGAGGGGGTGGCTGTTTAAAATGTCCAGCTTTGGAGGGTGGGTCTTCAGTGCCCCATGTAGCTCCTTGCTCATTTCTCATGACTGGCCGAACCAGAATTATGTAAAATAGCCAGAACTGCAGAATAAAAATAGTCAAAATAAGATAGATTGTGCATAATTGATCCCAGCCACAGAATTCAGCTTGTTGATGGACAATCTGGATTGTCTGGGCCCATAAGGTCAGTCTCAGCATGGCACATACACATACAATCCATTCTTTTAAAATTAATATCAAACCAAATATAAATGAAAGTATATGAAAGCAAAATAAAACCAATTTCATCAGGAGTTAAAAGGCCTGTCAATATAAAAAGGGTTTCACTTGGCACTAAAAAAATAGCAACGTAGCATCAGGCAAGCCGCCCTGGAGATAGCATTCCATCACCAGGGCACCACCACTGAGAAGGCCGCCTCTCTTGTTGCCACTCACTTCACTCTAGTACCACTGTTGCAAACCGACTGGCAGCCACCATGGCCACATTTCAGAAGTGAAAACAAGTCAGGAGATCTGATCACAGATTTCCTGCATAATGCATGCTCGACCCTGAGACTGAAACAACTTAGAGGAGAAAAATAGAGCTTCTTTGATCATTGGAAACTCTTGACTCATCCCGATTTTAATTCAAAATGAGGGTAAAGGCAGACATAATAAAAAGCTCAAAACAAATTCTTCAGCTGCAGCATGAAACTGCCTGGCTGCCAGATTTGCAACTGAAATGACAGACGTGTATCTTGGCAAACAGAATGCTGGCTCAGCTGTCAGTCTTACCCATGCCTACCTTTTTATTTTTAAAAGCACTGCATGAGCATTCACCAATTCATTATATGACTAGCTTAAGGAAAAAATGGGAATTCATTTTTTGTGTGCTCTGTACGTCATACGATTCCTCAAACCTTACCTATTATTCTAATGTTTAATATATGTCATGAATATCTAGTTGCTCTTATCAATTCTCTCCTCCCCTGGATTCTCACTTCTCCTGTATTCACCATCCTTGAAAAGCACCTGTTACATATGATTAATAATGTCGCACCCAGGAAAATTACAATATAAATCACATCCAAAAGAACACACAAAACTGCCACAGGAATACTATGCATGGTTTTTTTGTGTTTTCTTGGTGATATCACAGCGGCCAGCCAAGAAGCATTATACATACCTGGCTTCTCCTTTAAGCTTGTTTTTTTGTTTTTTTTTGGGGGGGGGGGAGAAGATTACTGCCTGGAGAGGAACAGGCACATCTGTACCAAACGCAGAGAGAGTGCTTCCAGAGTATCCTCACTCTAAAAATAACAGACGGTGCCTTCCACCTAAGTGTGCTAACAGAAACATTATCTTAGGTCTGCAAAGGCACTACCCAAGATTTTGAGAAAGGGTGCAGTTCAAAACACCCTGGAACTTTATGAACATAAACAAGGGCTGCTGATTAACAGCACCATGAACTAACAACCTTTGGTAGAACTTCTAAAACGTTGAGAGAATAGTTTCAAACAATGTGCGCACCACAGCGGATTCAGGAATATGCTTAAGCATTGCCCCAAATAATTTACATCGTTTAGAGAAGAGGAACCATTATCTCTATTAAATATTCACCTGTACTGAAGTATTGTTTCTATTGGTTAACTGACTGAAGGCAATAGAGTTGATTTACAAAGAGTAATTTAATGCATTGCCAACTCAAAAGAAAAAGGATTTATGTCTGGTCCACAGCTGGCAAAGATGCGAGTACTGTAGAAATGTTATGGCACAGCGATATATAGGCTGTATTGTGCTACACACTAGATCAGCCTTCTCCAAACGGCTATGCTGGCTGGAAATGATGGGAGTTGCAGTCCAATACATATGGAGGTCACCAGGTTGGGGAAAGCTGAAGTAGTTTATGTTTCAAGCACCTATCTACGTTTCTATTAAATTCATGCGTAAAGCTTTTTTCTGTCAGTAAGCAGGTCCCATTATTTCCCAAGGTCTTGAGAGAGAACAGCCAACGAATTGCTTTTTAAATAGCAAAAGCACGCAAATTCACTTCTTCATCCCGAAACAAAGATGGTGCAGATCAGACAGTTGGGTTCAAAAAAACATCAACATTTAGACAAGTGGACGCTCAAAGAAAGACATGTTTAAAAGCAAGCTGTGCGCAGTGGTAGAGCCTTCACCTGCAACAGGTGAGCTGGTGAGAAATGAAGTTTGAAGTTAGTCAGCCCTGCACTTCTGTTCAGAAGTCTAGGCAATTTTTTTTAATGTATGCATCAGTAAAAAGTAAACGCAAAACTCCGCATGCATTTCTCCCATTCTATGTTTTTTGTTTGCAAAAATGCATGCAATTGTATGCAAAGATGCATACAATGGGAAAAACAGTTTTGAATTCGTATCCCCTAAGGTATGCATTTTTAATTGGAGAACTGCATCACAAAACTCAGGAGTGCTGAAGGATAACTATCCTTCAGAAACTGAAGAATAATTACATTCCGGTTTGCTTCTTAGTTCAGGAAGTGCAAATTGGCTCAGTTTACATTAAAGTGTGAAGCAAATTAATTTCTCCTTCATCCCTATATGTGTGCCATCAACTGACCATCCTCGTTGATGGTCAGATAAGTGTCGATATGAGGACACCTACTTAAGCTTATGATATAATAAATGTCAACTGGCCTTAGAAGTGGGCAACTTAGAGCAAATAGGTTTATAAGGCTATCAACACACTTCTACAAAGCACCTCAAAGGAGGGCACCTTGAAAGAAAACTACAAACCCCGTTCTTGTTATTTTTGTTGTTGTTGTTCCTCTTGTGCAAGCACCGAGTCATTACTGACCCCTAGAGGGATGCCGTTTTTCTTCAGCGTTTTCCTGGCAGACTGTATAGCAGGGTGGGTTGCCATTGCCTTCCCCAGTCCTAACTACTTTTCCCCCAGCAAGCTGGGTACTCATTTTACCGACCTCGGAAGGATGGAGGGCTGAGTTGACCTGAGCCGCCTACCTGAAAATCAGCTTCCGCTGGGATCGAACTCAGGTCGTGGGGAGAGTTTCGGTTGCGTTACTGCCGCCTACCGCTCTGCGCCACACGAGGCCCCTGTTCTTGTTATACATGGGGGCTATATCACCTTGGTTTCATCTACTCGTGGTTGTAAGCTGCAGTACTGCAACGAAACCAGACTGTGCAAAGTGGATAGTGCTTGTCCAAAATCACACACAACACGCCCAGTGGCAGAGCAGCAAAACATGTGCTCACTGTTCTCCGGAAAGGAAGCTTCTCGAAAACAGAATCCTCAAAATGTTCTCACAATCAGATAGCTGGGTTCACAGAAACATCAACATTTGGAAGCTTCTCAAAAACAGAATCCTGCACTCTTTCCAAGATGTTCCAGCCAAGTCAACTCATAAAAGCAAATAAACCAACCATCGAAGTGGAAGAAGTGATTGTGCTGGTTCAGGTGAGGTCTGCCTTCAACTACTGCCACGGGAGCCAAGTTTTCATCCAGGTTCTCCCTTTGGTGATCCTCCCTAGCACGATGGTTGTCTGTGATATTCAGAGACATTCTACAGGTAGGGCAGGAAGTGTCCTGTTCAAGCCAGGAGCGCAGGCATGAGCTACCAATAAAAAAGAGAAAAATTAGGGAGTTTTTTAGGAGGAAGTTACAGGAATGTTCACGTTCTCCCAGAAGTAGTAACGAATCATGCAATATTTTATCACCATCATCTAACAGATTACACTAGACCCCAGAAATGATTTGCCAAATATTTTGTCGCTCATATATGTGCCTCTTCTGTTAATTTAATTTAAACTCTATCTACCTGCACCTAGCCAAAAGCTAAAAAATATTGCAAACAAAGCCTGCAACAACTAGTATTTATAAGCAAATAGACTAAACCAAAGAAAGTGTCAGGGTTTATATATCAGAGATGTAGAATCCCAGGTCTGGGGGCCAAATCCAGCCCTCCAGGGTTCCCCAGATGGCTATGCCTCCTTTTGCTGGCCCCACTCCCTTTCCCCCATCCATCAATCGTTTGGTAGCTTCCCAGCTTTAGTGCAGTTTTCTCCCATTCTAAAATGTTGAAATGCCTCTCCTAGGGCTTAGTTCCTAGCAGTAAGAGTTTTAAGCTAAAATAGGCTGGTATTTTTGGCCCCACCCCTTTTGCCTTCAGCCCCATCCAGTACTGGAATGCACCCCCCCCCCAAGCTTCTCCAAAATGGAATGCAGCCCTCAGACCAAAAAAGGTTCAACAACCCTGGCTTAGATGCATGGTAAGGGACAGATTGGAAGTGCCAAACACATGTGCCATTCCTGATTATATATGGTTAGATTTATAGGCTAGTTTTCCCACCAAAAGGTTCTCAAAGCAGCTTACAATAATAAAATCCATCAACTGTGTTATAAAACACTTAAAATCAAATGATAAAAAATAAAAGCAGCTTATATAAGGATAAAATCCTAAACTCAAGACCTTAGAAAGCCTGGTAGAACAGCAAGGCCTTCAACCAAATGCCTAAAACCTTCAGTGGAGCAGACTTGGAGGATGTCCTTTGGGACGGTGTCCCACAAGAGATCCACCACAGAAAAAACACCTATTTGTAGTGGAAAACAACCTTACGCAGACAGTGATGGCAACGAAAGCAATGCCAGTCCACCTGACCTGAATTCATGGGGAGGATACATATGGGAGAAGGGGCTCCCTTGTGTATCCTAGACCCAGACTTTTGGGAGCCTTAAAGTGTCAAAAACAGCACCTTGAATGTTGCTCTGAAACAATCCTATAGCCAACAGAAATCACAGAACGCCAAGCTGCTGCATTCTGAACCAGCTGAAATACGGAACTTCTTTGCAGCCCCGTATACGCTGTACTGCAGTCAAGCATTACCAGAGCATATATGACATATTACTACTTATCCATCATTTCTAGAGAATTTTTTACCAAGAGCTTCGCAACGGCTATCAGATTGATCCCTGCATCAACTCTGTAAGGCAGGAAAGGACTGCCCCAAGTCAACGTCAGTGAGCTCCATGGATAAAGAAGGGTTTTACAATGGGTATTTCCCCGGCACTGTAACTACTACACTGCACTGGCTGGTTCTCAGGGTACATTGTGACTTAAGACAACCAATGATCATCCTCGATTCATGGTGCTAGAGACCAACAGCCATGAGCATAAGCTGACCTCATGAGAAAGCAATTATGCCTTTTCAAGCATGTAGATAAGCAGCTCTGAAGGGGCGTGTCCAGGCTTCTCCTGGGAACGGAAGTGTCTGCTAGTAGGGACTAATTATGTCATTAGAGGCTTCTCGAAACCCTGACAAATATTTATGGCACAGCCTGAAATGAATGACAACAAACTGATGCTTGGTTTCTTAGGGGAGGGGCTGTGGCTCAGTGGTAGAGCACACATTTTGTAGGCGGAAGGTCCCAAGTTCGATCCCCAGCATCTCCAGGTAGAGCTAGGAAGGAATCCTGCATGAAAACTGCCAGTCACTGTCCTGGTTCAGTAGAAGGCAGCTTTGGATGTTCCTTTAATCCCCCTCCAGTTTGATGTTGGAGCTTGCAGAACTGAGACAGGAGCAGGAGAAGCAAGGTGCATACCGAAGCAACACACCTACAGAGGAATACTTCAGCTATTAAAAACCCTGTTAAATCAGACTAAAAGTCTGCATCAGCCCTGCAAGGGTGGTCAGACAGAGGTTTCCATGAAGTGCCCCAACAGGGCACGAAGACAACAGCTTCCCCCAACCCACCACGAAACTGGTATTCATCAGCATCCTGCCTCAGAACCCAGTAGCCCAGGAACAGGCAATTGGTTCGTGCACACCAATGCACCCCTGGACAGCTTTCTTGGTGCCTGGGAGATGCCCTGCCCCTCCCACTCCTTATTGTTTAAAAAATAATAAAGCATATTCTTACCAGTAGCTGGGATCACTTCAAAGCAAACCGAGGGCCTCCAGATGCTGCCATCTTCATTTCCCATGAATGCCTCCGGGCTACACATTGGACTCAAAGACATTCTTAGGAAATGACGGTGGCTGGTAGCTGCAGACCAGTGATTTTCTCTGCAGCATGCCGCACTACCAAGAAAAGCTCTTGACTGGTAAACTGGGAGCGGAGGCCTAAAGGAATCTCTGCCTTGTACTCAGTCCTTTGGTCAGGTTATTTGTCCTTTGTGACTAGCCATACCTCCCATGGCAGCCATTTTGTGCTGGTACTCAGAACAGTTTCTCAGATTGCCAAATGTGCCCAAGAGCCCAAAAAGGTCAGCTGCCACTGGCAGAACTATCCTTCGTGAATTGGTCTAATCCAGCCTTCCCCAACCTGATGCCCTCCAGATATGACATTGGTCATGATGGCTGGGGATGCTGGGAGTTGTAGTCCAGCACATCTAGAGGGCACTAGGTTGGAGAAAGCTAGTCTATCAGTCCCTCTTTAAAGCCATTTAAGTCAAAGAATTTGAAAAAGGTGTGTAATATTATTTTCTTCTATTTGAATCTAGTGCTAATCCATTTTACTCAGTGACCATTTTTGCAGATGGAGTTATTCCCATGTACAATGCATTGGGGATGGAGGGAGAAAATGGTCTGACAAAAGCCAACCTGCTTACATTTAAAGCCATTTTGAAATCATAAAATGTCACAAATTCCAAATCATACACCATGTTCTCCTCATGTGTGTAGACACCGCAATTGCTCTGACTGTTGAAATAAGGTTGTACGCGACTTAACGACTGAACAACAACAAAGGTCTGAATTGTCAATTTACTGGTTTTCTTTTTCAATCTTTGTTTCATATATTGTATTTATTAGTTGCTACAAGCTGCAATGAGAGAGTTTTATCCTAAAAGCCAGAATATAAAATACATAAAATAAAAATATGTGCAGGCTTTGTGAATTCACCACTCTTTAAAAAGGGATCTGAGACCTCTAAACTGTTGATGCTGGTGAACACCTGGGCAGCAAGCAAACAGCTTTAGTTTGGTCTTAATTTTACTATGCAGCATACAAAGGAAAAGCTGATGCAATTGCTTGCCTACGAATTTCTCTCTTTTCTTTTTTTAAAAGCTCTGCGAAAGGCTAGACTGCATCATGAATGCTGGCATCTACCTTTTCAACTAATTTAGGCAGTGTTGGGTAGTGTACAGAAGTTCTGTGGATTTTGTTAGAAGACTATGCTCCTGTATCATTCATTCATTCATTCCATTTCTATACCGCCCAACAGCGAAAGCTCTCTGGCCATTTCACAACATGATAAACATATATAAAACCTTCAACATACAAACATTTAAAATAGTTAAAAACAATTAACAATAAAGGTAGAGGAAACCAATACAAAACTAAGATTAAAAAGCCCCAATGGGATAGGCAACTGTAACCAAGAAAACCAGTATATTGTTGAGAGGTGTGGGGGCGGGGGGGAGAACGGAACATAAAAATGAAAGAAATGGGTGTATACTCAAACTGAGCAATTCACTGAAGAAAATCAGAGAACAAAACTTATTCTGCCCGACTGTGTTCCCAGGTGCATACTTATGGAAGAGATGCCCACAAGGGAGCTTGCGAGCAGCCTGCATCGAATCCCAGCAGATGGCACAGTCGTCATTGTTGGTTGCTAGCTCCTCTGGAGTGGCCACTGCAAACCTATGGTAGGAAAACCAAACAGGAACGTCGAGAGCGATGCACCAGCCACAGGGAAACACCATCTGAGCTAAGAGACTGGGCTCAGTATGTGAAGCCCCTGCTCCAAGCGCCTCCACGGACTGAGATTTGGTGGGTGGCTACTTGTGAGTAGGCCTTTTCTGTGGTGACCTTGAATCCCTAGAGAGGCCCACCTGGCACCTACTTAGTTGACTTTTCAGTGACAGGCAAATACTTTTTTTTAATTTTCCCAAGCCTTTAAAAAGGCCTTTTAAAGGAATTTTAACTGCTGCTTGTCTTATTTTTAATATTATATTCAATGCTGCATTTTAACATTATTTTTTCTATCTTTTAGCTGCCTAAATATTCACCTCTATCCAATTATTTTAATTACTGTTGCTGCTTTTAAAGCTTTTTTAAAAAACAATCTTTTGATATGTTATTGTTTTTTGTCACTGTTTTATTGTATTTGCTTTTAGCATGCATGTTACCCCGAGAGCTTCAGCTATAGGGTGACTCATAAATTGACAGAAAAATGAACAAATAAACGTTGAATCATAGAATCATAGGGTTGGAAGGGACCTACAAGTGCAACCCCCTGCTCAATGCAGGAAGCCTGATTCCCAGGAGGTCAGTACTAACCAGGGCTGACCCTGCTTAGCTTCCGAGATCAGAAGCATCCAGCCTTTTCATACCAGGATGATGGAATGTAGGATGCCATCCAGTACATAGCATTTATTTACTTTCAAACTGGGAGATCTGCCTGCTCAGCCAATTTACTCTGGGCCTAATTCAGAGGTACCATCCAAGCATTACATGGTATGTCATTACCCTGAGCCCTCAACCTTACTCACTGCTTCCTTTCCACTAATTTAAAACCAATGAAATCTCATAGAATTATTAATTTATTTCATTTCTATACCGCCCAATAGCCGAAATTCTCTGGGCGATTCACAAAGTTATAATATGACTAATTCACTTCACCGGGTGCCAGCTCTAAAAGATGCACTGATATTACATTTATATGCAGGTTGTGACCACTCAGTCTATTTGAGATTACTAGAATTCTGAGGATCAGCAAGTTGACTTCTTATAGGCCAGTTATGAAACTGTAATCTGGCAAGTAAATTTAAAAAAACCTGGCCAGCAGGGTTTTTAATCCCTCCTATTATTGTAGTTGTTGTAGTTGTTGTTCAGTTAAAGCAACTTACTCACCTTGCTTCCATGTTTCCAACCACACGGAGATAGTTCTTGTGGCGGCGAAGTCTACGCTGAACCTCGTGGAACAGGTAACGTAACTGCATAAAGATCACCAGGCTGGCCATCGACAACCAGATATTGCCAAATAGCTTCCGAATAAATGTTAAAAAGAGCATTAAATAAGTCAGCAACAGAAAAAGAAGGGGGCAGGGGAGAAGGGAAGAGACAGAAAAGAGTGATACATGAACACACAGCACTGATGTTTCAAAGCAGGAATTATCCTACTGTGCACATGGCTTTCCTTGGAAGCCCCAACAAAGCTGCATTCTAAAAGCTGCAAGGGAAGTGTTCTCCTTTCTTGTCTTACTAAAAACAAGCTGTTTGTGGAGCTTTCTTTCAGAGCAGTGCTCAGTTTGAGCTTCCAAGCCCTTTCTTGTTCTTTCCAGTACGAACGAAGAAGGAGAAAGGCCTGCCCACAGGCACAGCATCTGAGGCTGCTTGTGAGATTTAAAGCAAAAAACCAGCACTTTGCTCCTTTTTTTTTTTTTAACCCTTACAGCTCCCACTCTGGTTCCACAGCAGAAAGTCAGGAATACAGGCCATGGGTGGGGTGAGAGTGTTGGTGAACTGTTGGGTGGGGAGGGGGACACGAGGTAAACATAGGTCTCATGTTATAAATGGTTTTGAAAGTGGAGCCTGGGTCTAGAAAAGTTAAGGCCTTTGATTGATACCATCCACCTCTTACAACACCAATAATGCATTTGCACAAAACCACTATGTATTTAGTCAATATCCTTCCCCTGAAGGCTACCCTTCTGGAATTTAGAGGCAGTGACTTCATTTGCTGGCATACTGCTTCCAAAGGATAAGACCCATAACAAGGAAAGAATAACCCGGGGGGGGGGGGGGTCCTTTGGAAGCATCCACAGTACAACAAAATGTGGTTTCAAGCTACATGAACAAAAATCTTGAAAGCAAGATTATCATCACTACTTACCTATCTCCCCAAGGAGAAAAAATGTCATGACATTTCTATTTGACATTTACTCAAGTGCCTCTCAGTTTAACAGGTAAATATTATGATACACATACCACAACCAGCTATTTCTAGAGAACTATGCACATGCAAGAGTATCACCCATCTAGCCAGACCTATGCTTCCTGTTTTCACCATAGCAGGTCCCACTGCCAAAGAGACAGGCCACTCACTGCTCAGTTTAGGAAGTGGCTTGTCTCTTCTGTAGTGGAAACTGCAGAAGCAAAAACAGAAAGCAAAGATAAAGTTGATTCTCTCACAAATGCTCACAGTCCTTCTTTGGATTATGGCAGCAATCCTTAACTATCAGTAACATTGCACCGTTACTCTTCTATAAAGACCAGTTTTCTATTATGTCTATCCTACATGGGATATGATTTTGTCAGAATTAACACTGCATACCAGCATGTGAATGTGATGCATCAAATCCAGTGACAGAAGCATTAACTCCATGATGAAATCCGTATAATAGACATATGTTCCCTTGCTTTCCCAGGTTCCTTCATGGTTAAGATCCCAGAGATGAATGACATAACTAGGTGAAGGAAAGAAACATCACTGTATTATTTGAACAACATCTCGCTTGTTCTACAAATAATAAAAAAGTAACGAAAGACTCATTCCTCACACACTTTGGCACACACCTCCTCCCATTACGAATCCTACAGCACATGATCTGTAAGGCAGTGTGATCCAGGTAGAGGATCCTCTCCTCTCCTCATTTAGCCAAGCTGGGAATAATAAAGGCAAGGGCAGAGGGCTAAAGCTGAGAGGCATGCATCAGGACAGCCCCAATATGAGATGGAAAATGCATATAAAGAATTGTTTTCACGTGTGATGGTTGTATTTGCATGCACACTGAAACAAGGGCAAAAGGGGGGATTAAGATGACATAGCTGGAGCTTATGGGTGAAGATGGGGTAGGACTAATGGGCAAAACTTCTATATCTCACTAAATTAGCCCCTGAAGAATCACAAATATTTTATCTAGCCTATGTCAGGAATGAATCTGAGCGTGTGGAGATATCTAGCAGCTCAGGTTCAAAATGGGAACGGACAGAACAGGGGGAGGCTCTCTCCCTAGTGAGCCTAGATATGGCAAGGCCTTCTTCCCAAGACCTTGGCTCACCGTTGTCTCAGCCTGAAGCCCCCCCGCTTTCCTCCGCCATGAGAACCCAGGTTTCAGGGGAGGAGGAGAGTGAGGGACATGACTTGAGGGATGCTATGGTCCATCACAGAGTGAAGCGGGAAAAGTTAGAGGCAGAGCTCAGACGCTCCACCAGGTTGGCTATGCATGAAAGCGTATGGAGGAGGAAGCCACTGTAAGGGAGGGGCATCGCTCCAAAGCTAGTCTGGCCGAGAAGTTCTCGTTCAGACTGCTGGCAACTTCTCTAGCTTCCATTTTGGCTCCTCTATTGATATTCGTAATTGTGTAGAGGAGCTGTTGGGAGAGAAGAGGGCATGACTATCTGGGGAACCCAGGATGGCCAAACTGGGGGCCCAGGCTTTAGGTTCTGCACCCCTGCTACAATTGACCGACAATAATTGCAAGTTCAAAAGGAAAGTGGGGGGGAAGTTTGGCAGTTGAATCAAGAACACAGACATACCCACCACTACACAAACTTTATGCCTTTCATACCTACCTAAAACCCAATCTCTTACTTACCGTAAAATCACATGCACAGTTCTCACGGTGACAAGTAGGGACTATAGGGAACAAAAACAGGAAACAAATCATTTGAACCCTGATAAAGAACTAGAAACCAGAGACAGAGAACCAGAAAAACGAGAAAACGGCTTTTCCAAGTTATGGTATACAATAGGCTTCTTAAATGTTCATATTAAACTCTTGCTTATTGTCTTTGCTGTCTTGCTGCCTATGTTCAAGCCAAGGGAAGGGAAAAGCTCTAGGAATTAGTATGACTCCTTAGTCCCAGACAATAGGCTGATTATGGGCTTTCTTCCCTGGGAGACTGAATAGTGCAAGGAGAGAACAGTGGAAGGAGGGAGTTGCAAATAGTTTTCATTGTTTTAGGGGTAAGCTTAAGGAATGTTGGAGATGCAAGTGAAAACTGATACAAGAATTCAGTGGGATAAGCCAAAGTACGGGATTACATTTATTATGGATTTCAATGTATTAAAAACAATGGTCAGAGCCACAAGTACTGGCTTATTACATAAACCAACATATGAAAGGCCTGTCCCTGGCAGCCAGCCAGTTCATATGCCACTCTGGCAGACATCAGAGTATTCCATTTTCTATCACTGCTCCTCTGATAACTAAATTTGCTGCCATGGTATTGGATAACTTCCTTCTTCACATGTTACATGGGTTAAACAGCTCGTATGAACTGTTACATGTGCAGATAAGGAGCAAAATATATGAAGTATAATGTCGGATTTCAGCTATTTGTGGAACATTCTCCGTATTAATGGTACTTGAATATCCTGCTTCCTACTAATTTCCTATTATTATTGACTAGCAAACAGACCTGGCTTCGCATGGGCTGGAATAATCCTTAGTATGGTACAGCAAAGCCTTCAGGCAACATTACACAGTGGTCAGAGTTGGATACACTGCGCCTACTCCACGTGAGTGATGTGAGGGCCGTTGGAACCCCTATGGCCCACTGAGGGAGGCGTCTGCCCACAACATTCCCGACGGGAGGCTGCAGAACATCAGGGGAGAGGGGCAGCCATATAACCCTCTCCCTCAGAGTACTCCCCTCCAGCTTCAAATTGTATTGACTACAAAGCTATGCACCGGTTAGGGAACAGTAATGCAGGCTTCAAACATGCAAACACATTTAAATTAATTAAAATTAATTTAAGTGTTTAAAAAAACAAAATAACCCCGAGGTGCACATTCCTAGGGTCCCCTTAGTATGTATGCCACATTTCAGGTTTCATGGTCTTAATGCTATGGCACTGACAGACACACACACACATCCTCATTTATTATTATAGATTTCTCAGCTGTTATTAGTTGTCCTATAGCTAATAGCACTAAGGGTGACAAAATCCCCAAATGGCATTTACAGGCTCCTGGCATTACACCACAGCCCTGTGGGTAACTTAAGCCATGGTGGGCATTTGTGTCATGCAAACCAGTTCAGTTTCATACATTTAATTAGTAACATAATGAATACAAGACAAGTCAAACTGGGCAACCGGAATGGGTGCAATACCATTCGAACCTGAAATCACAGTGATAATTAATGGGCTGGATCTATGACTTAGGGCGCTATGCTATGCATGTTTAGACAGAAAAAAGTCCAACAACTCCCAGCATTTCCTAGCCAGCATGGGAGTTGTAGGACTTTTTTCTGTCTAAACATGCATAACATTGCACCCTTAGTCATGTTTAGAATACACCCACTAAAATCATTGGGAGTTAAGTTAATTATGATTAACTTGTCCCATTTATTTCTAAGCCTGATGAAGTCTGGATCCAATGTTTTTCAGATGACTATATCTGGGAAGCACACAGGCAGGTTACCTCTTCAGGAATGATAAACGCATGCTAACAGTTTTCAGTGTCTTCCGTGTTGTTTTCTTTGATGGCTAAATAATGTAAGGGAAGCATATGCTATGGAGTTGTTTCCAAGTAAAGATTTGAATTTGTTTAAATATGACATTCATGCAAAACTACTTTAAGGGCGTCTTATAGTTTTGTTTACTAAATATAAGTCAAATAACCACATTAAATTAGAGCTCCATCAATTTAGGGCACCAGAAAAATGTCTAGAAAACTTTCCAAGGAAAGCTGGAACAAGACCATAGAGGAACAAGACCATAAGGCAACCTTCCCCAAGCTGCCACCCTCCAGATATGGTGGACAATAACTCCCATCTTCCCCATCCACCATGAGGATGGCGGGAGTTGTAGTTTTACACACCTGGAAGGCACCAGGTTGGGGAATCATAGAATAGTAGGATTGGAAGGGGCCTACAAGACCATCAAGTCCAACCCCCTGTTCAATGCAGGAATCCAAGTCAGAGAGTCTTGGGGAAGACCACCAAACGGAATAAAGGAGGAAGAGAATAAGATTATGTAACAGAAACCTATTGTTAACTTAATAACACGAAAGAGGAAACTGCAACTCTATTGCTAACATGGCTAAACTGAAAAGGATCACAAGCCCTTTGGAGGACAAGCTCAAAATTCAAAATAAAATAGGGGGAAATGAGCTGGAACAGCCAGAAGGCACAATTGCTACTTAGAATGTCTGCCTAGCAAGTAGCAGTGCTGGAAGAGACCTGAAGGTCAGAATAGATGACACACTGAACATGATGACCAAGAAGGGGGAGGCAGGCTCCAGTGCTTGGAGAAACAGAATTTATTGTGCTCTACACCTTTGTTTCTTCGAGCACCGGAACCTGCCTCCCCCTTCTTTGATGCTCAACATGAAGCAAGAATATAGTGCCATTGCAAAGGAAGCAAACACTATAACGGGTCGTATTAATCAAGGAGCGAGATATAGCTCTCCACTCAGCTTGACACTGGCAGAGCCTCGGCTGGAGCGCTCCATCCAGTACTTAAAACACACTTCCAGATAGACAACAAGAAGCTGGAGCAGGAAAGCCAAGGAGTAACAGAAACAAAGAGGTCTGCAGTATTTGAGACATGAGGAAAGAGTGGATTTGTTTAGCTTCCCAAAGAGAAGGCCAAGTAAGTTGTCTTCAAAGATATGGAAAGCTGTTTTAAGGAGCACAAGGATCTGTTTTTCTTTTTGGAAGTGGAGCAAGTTAAACAGTTTTGGATACAACTACTGAGGGAGGAACATGGAGCTCTTGAGGTCTTTTCCAGCCATTTATCCAAATGTTTCTAATTCGCTAAAGGGAGGGTCTCTACTCTTTCAATAGGAATCCTGATTCTGGCAGCAGGATGGAGTTGATGATCCCCTTCAGTTCTATAATATTTGGGGAGTGAGTGAAGGAATGCTAGGCAAAAAAATGGTTTGAGGAAAAGGCATGATGTTTGGAGTGATGGTTCCACAGGAAACAAATATGGATAAGCGCTGTTGTATGGAAAAGGAGGCAATGATAGCAAGGATATAGAGGTTTGGGTTATTTACTTAAATTTTGACACCCTGGGGTCTCCTACATGGTGCCCACCAGGCTCCCTACCACTCTTGATTTTTTTTTTTAACTTTAAGATTTTTTTAATTAAAAAAAATTAACTGGGAGACTGGCATGATGCAAAGCGAAGCACCAGCCCATGTGGGCCCCACAAGCATTCTTAGAAAACCAAATGGCAGGTAGCTGCAGCCCAGAGCTTTGTGATGAAGTGTGCCCAGTCACCCAGAAAAAAGAAAAACATATGGTGGGGGCAGGGGCTAGGGAGCAGAGGTGGTGGGTATGTTTTGCCTGAACTGTGTGGGTATGAGGGGATTGACTGCTTTTTTAATGGGATGTCCATTAGCTGGGTTTTGTGTGTGTTTTGCTGGGGGGGGTCTTGCCTAGATTTGTGTGTAGGTATGTGGTTGTTTTGCCTATGTGGGCATGCGTGTTTCTCTGGGCATCACCAGTTTGCCTTCTGTGAAATGTGTATTGTTTGTGCTTTGTTGGGGCAAATATGTGATTTGGCATTTGTGGCCCAGATCCCATGTCTGCCTTGTATTCAGTTTCGTGGCCATGTTGCTTGTCTCTGGGCCTCATCAGTTTGGCTTTTGTGAAATGGGTGCTGCAGCAGAAAACTGTTCAAAAGAGTAGTTTTGTGTTTTGGAATTCAGGTCCCCCCTCTGCCTTGCACTTAGATGTTTGGGCAAGTTATTTTTCTCTTAGTCTCACCAGTTTGCCTCTTGGGAAGTGAGTGGGTTGTGACTGGCCAGGTTAATTGTGGCATCAATTTTGTGAGAGCACCCACAACAAGCTCTCAGCATTCCAAATGTGTCGCCCAGCCCAAAAAGGCTGGGGACTCCTGGTTTATCCATTTAGTTTAGAGGACTACTGACCACCAAAGGGCTCACAGACCCAGCTATGAATAAATCTCACCTCTGCTGCCATGAAAGATAACGTGTGCATTCCATGGGTATAGCCGATAATGCCACACACTACTGCTAGTCCACAGCAGGAAAGCAACATAGCTACTAGCAGGGTCAGGACTCTGATGTGGCTGTTCATTGGTGTGGTGGGAGAAAAAGAGAGCTGAAATATACAAATAAACTAGTTAGAAAACATCCATTGTCATTTTGTCTTCCAACGCTACCAGCTATGACCATTCAAAAGACTTGCCAAGAGCACAACTTCACAGCTCATCTTTAAGGGAAATCAGAAGAGCTGTTTCCTGCACATCGGATCCCTGAAGATGTGGGAACCATAAGCCAGCATTGATCTATTGATCACCCACATAAAGGAACTAAGCAGAGTCCCGGGGGGGGGGGGGTGTTCCCCAGGGGACAAAATACCTGTCCTATCTAGAAACACAGCCTTACCTCTGATACAGTGTGAAAAAAGAACATGAAAGATGGCACACAGACTTGACTCTCTCAAGGGCAACTTGAACAGGAGAACAAAGTGTATGTTGACAGGGCTTCCAGTCATCTAAAGCAAGGCTGGGGAACCTCAGGCCCGGAGGCCAAATCCAAACCTCCTGGGGTCCCAATCTGGCCCTCCAGGGTCCCGCAGATAGTTATGCCCCTTTCCCCTGGCCCTGCCTTTCCCCAACCACCAATTATTTGGGAGCTCCAGGCTTTTGTGCAGTTCTTTCCCCATTCTAAAAGATTGAAATGCCTCTCCTAAAACTTGGTTACTGGCAGTATGAGCTTTAAGCTACAATATGCTGGACATTTTTGTATTCTGGCCCCACCCCTTTTGCCTTTGGCCCTGCCCCCTTTGCCTTCAGCCCCTCTTACCACTGTAATGTGGCCCCCAAAAGCATCTCTGAACTGAAATTCAGGCTGAAAGAGGTTCCCCACCCCTATCTAAAGATAAGGCTCTATTATCCATTCTAGTTCTTTGTCAAGGAGTCCACATTCATTGACAACTTGAAGCAAAAAATAAGTCATGCAAACTGATTTGCATAATTTGTCCTACATTTCAAATTTAGATTTCTTGACTGGGAGAACACTTATGAAAATGAAATCCCTGCCCCAAGCTCCAAGCCACTGGCAAAAAAATCCAAAAAACATACATATTCAAACCTGTCCTTGCAGAGCTGAACCATGAGATGTAAAAACACGAGCCCAGAGAACCAAAGGCACCACATGACTACTTCTTCTACCGTCTGGACATTTAGTACGCCAAAAATAAAGATAAACTTGTAGAAGATGAAGTTCCAAAATTTATCCTTGAGATGCTGAAAAAGATTTGTACACACAGTTTTTAAAAGTCCACGCTGAGCATTCTGGATGACTCTGAGACCTGGGCAAATCCCCTATGTATTGATACTGGATAGTGATTCAAAATTAGAATTATGAGCCAGGCATTCCAGAAATATGGATAAATATAACTACACCACATAGTGCAAAATCTGAGTAGCAAGCAGTTGTCTTCTTCTAGATCTTGGGATTCTCAGGGTTGGGGGAGGGGGGTTAACATATGAGACTAGGTTCTATTCTAGCCCTTCTATGTGAACTTTTATGGATATGCACTTTGTTTAACATGGAATGCCAAATATAAAAATATATCATGAGATGGAGTAGGCTACAGTTTACTAGCATGTAAACAACATAGCTTCTTCTTTTCATAAACATGATGGATCTTAAACTACAGTTGGCAGACGTGCATCACTTATTTGAGATTTATTCTATATTTAGAATTTTGGCCTGTCAGGACATTTGGATGCCTTTGAAACATCTTTTGAACACAACATTACACCAAGTCATTTAGTTCCCAGGCTGGTAGCATTTTTCTTTTTCTGTATCCAAACTTGTCTCATTAACCATGGATACTATGATATGCAATTTAAAGACCAAGAATTTAATGAACACTACTAGCCCATCTACAACATGCTACAAAGTTATTCAATAAGGCCAGAGAGGCATCCAGACCTTTCTTACCTGTCTTTCACTAACACGGAGAGGACCAAACACGACACCCTGTATTAGTTTAGCAATCAGCATCAGAATACAGCAAGCAGTATTCACCAATACCTGGAACAAAAATAAAGTATATTTGGGTAAGTATCCTGTCTTGAGTTTCAGGATGAACAAAGAAATCCTCACCTTAAAACTCAGTAGTTTGGATCCTACTAACCTATTTGTCCAACTGATTGCCTTGTTACATTGTTTTACTGTGTGCCTTTTGGTTTTAATTTTTGTGAACCGCCCAGAGAGCTTCAGCTATTGGGCAGTATAGAAATGAAATTAAATGAAATTAAATAAATAAGAACCATGAAGAGTATTTCTCCTTCCTGTGAGTAGCCTTTGCCTACTCAAAGCATTGGTGGTAGAAGAAGATGGAAATCTGGGTCTCTCCCTACCTGAGCAGAGAACCTATGGTTGTATTTACATCAGGGGTAGGCAATCCTTTGGGCCCATGGGCACATTTGGAAATTTGAGAAACTGTCCTGGGCACAACCATAAAATGGCTGCCATGGGTGGGCATGGCTAGTTACAAAGGGCAAGTAACTTGCCAAGAGACATTCATGAGAAACTAAGACAGCAGCACCTAGAGGTTCCCACTTCACTTTGAAACAATCCCTGCTGCCAGTAAGAAAATCTGAAAATATTGTTTAAATAAAAACTGGTAGTAGTAGGGGTCTTGGTGGGCACCAAGGAAGGTGTCTGGGGACACACTGAAGCCTGCAGGCACCATACTGCCTACTCCTGATTTACATTAAAGGCTCTGTTGACAGTTTCCTGGAAAAGAGACCACCACAGGCTGCAAAGTAAATACCTCCAGAATCCTGAATTATTGTAGTTATCAACCAAGCTGCTGAAAAGGCACAGTGAAAACTATGACATGCTAATTAAAAGGACTTATCAAAAAAATAGCAATTTGGTAGCAGTATCACAAATATGCAAGGTCCTGTTCTAATGACAAGGAAGTGAATACATCAGATCTTCACAGTTTTACATTACTGCATTGGATAACTCAGAGCCTGCCATTGCAGTCACTCTGATCCAGTGCACTGGCCTCCACAGCTGCTTCCCACACTGACAGAACATCAGCATTTTTATTTGGTTATTGCAATTTTCTCTTAACCTTCCTCCCAAGAAGCTCATGGTGGCACATATGGTTTCCACATATGAGGGATCTGCTCCAAGCACTGTCACCACCTATGGTGCTCCACTGCTCCTTCACTGGGCAATCCCACCTATGAGGTATCTTATTTTAAGGAAATGCTCATATTTCAGGACCTAAAGAATTCCCTGCCACTATAACCCAGAACCCATGAACTGTTTTAGGGCTGCAGGTGGCTTGCTGGGTTTGCATGTAACAAGAAGCTATGGTTTGCTCAAGTACTTAAAAGGGCGGCGGCCACCACCACGAGAAGCCCTGCAGGGGAATTCACCCACGGTGGTGTCTCGTTATGTGCAAACCAGGTCTCAGAGTTCCATAAGCTGACCCTTTTCTGCTGCCACCTATTCTCTTAGAATACTTTTAAACCTCCTAGTAGCTTGGTGTTAGAGCCTTAGGCTGAGATGGGCACCAGCACTAGAGATGAGATGAACTAATAAACACATCGGTCTATTAAAGAGATATTTTGTACATAAAAAATACTACTGTTTACTTTAGGGTGTTCAAATGAATGTTTGCTGACACTTCATGAGGACTCAAGAGACACTGTGGTTAATACAAGCCTCTTAATATACTCCACAACCAGGTTCAGCTCTTGGATGCAGTCTTCCTCTGACACCAAAGCCCCGCCTGTTTTACTGCCAACTGGTTGGACAGATTATGTGCTTTTTAATGCCTGCTTGTGTAATCTTCTTCTAGTAAAATCTTAGGGCAGCCTCCTAAGGCAGATTCAATAACAAAACTGTTGTGACCCTGGCCTTCACCAGGGAATCACTAGGGAATCAGCGCTTTAGGGCTCTCTTAACTACCCTGGGATAACCACAATGGCTTATCTGCCTCTGTTTCATTTGGAGATATGAACACCATGCTCATTAGCTCAGGTATGGAGAAAAAGGAACATGGAGCTGAGAATTTAGTGCCAATTAACGAAATGACTCTGTCCCCATATCTAATCTGGCAACGCCATTCCTGGACCGAATGCAGTCCACAACATCAGGGGTTCATAAACCTCCTAACCTTCCAATATGACGTATGCCATCATTTGCCAACAACACCCTGCTGCATTCTACAGAGGCCAGTTTTTATGCAAAATAATGGACACAAATCTCTTCGCAAAAGAATAAACAAACATGAGGAACAGAAACCAGTGGGGGAACACTTCAACCTCACCATCAATGACGCTAAGGTGGCCATTGTTGAACAAAGGGATTTCAAAGTTATCAACATGAAGTACAATACATCAAGAGATTCAACTCTATTTGTTGTGGTTTGAATAAAGACAAAAGGTTTTTTTAAAAAAATTATACTACATATGTCAGTCGGTTCACCACTGCAGTTGTCTGTGTTATTACTCAACAATTTGAATGGCAACCATTAAGGGTGTCATCATTGTCTGTACTTTTTGCATTCCGATAGCCTCTTAAGACACTGAACTGCAGACTGGAAGGTCGGCAGGTCAGCACTTCGAGACCCGAGTGCCGCGTGACAGAGTGAGCTCCCGTCTTCAGTCCCAGCTTCTGCCAACCTAGCAGTCTGAAAGCAAAAAATTGCAAGTAGATAAATAGGTACCGCCTCGGCGGGAAAGGTAACAGCGTTCCGTGCACCTCGGTGTTCAGTCATGCCGGCCACACGACCACGGAAGCGTCTTCGGACAGCGCTGGCTCTTCGGCTTAGAAACGGGGATGAGCACCGCACCCTAGAGTCGGACACGACTGGTTGGGGACACCTTTACCTTTAGCCTCTAACAACACAGCTGACATACTCCACACCCCAGCATGTGCATATAAATCTCCCAATTTGAGTTTAGCACTTCATGCATCTGATGAAGTAGACAGTGTCCACAAAAACTTAAGCCAGATTAAATGTGTTAGTCTTTACGGTGCCACAAGATCCTTTGTTGTTTTTGCTGCAACAGACTAACAGGGCTACTCCTCTGGTAAATGAATCCTTATGAGCAATGGGAAAATGAAGAAGATTCTTAGTGTACATTGTGTTGTTGATTCAAGACAACAATCCTGAATCAACAGCCTTTCAAATAATTGGTATGGCAAATACTGCCCAAACTGGACTGGGACAACAGCACTGGGAGAAAGAGGGCTTAACCTTTCCATCCCACATCAGTTTCCTGATCTGAGCCCCTCTCTCAAGTTATTTGCCACATAGTGGAAAGCATACAAGTATCCCAATTGTATTTACAGAGTAGTTATTTGCTCCACAGGAAAAATAGCAGCCGTGTGTGTGTGGGGGGGGGGGGGAGTCAACTGGGAAAACAACATGGGAGAAAAGGGTTAAAAGCCCTTCCCCCAGTGCTGTGGTCCCAATCCAAATCTCTCCACATGGCTGTATTTACAATTTTAAAAAACAACCCGAGATCTCCCAATGTCTCATCTAATTTATCCCATAACAAAACAGATGGAGTCAAAAGCAAGTCAGTCCACAAGAGTTACTATCCTCACAAAAAATGTTACTAATCCATACCTGCCCAAACATACCTATGCACTGTTGTATTTAACAACTCATCTGGAAGCCAAAGGTAACAAGGAATTCTGTACAGGCAAATGAGCAAGCTAGAAGAGGAGGGACAAATCTCTCCATTCTTCCTCCACCAGTCACTTGGTTTCTGGGCTGGCCACGGAGGAAGGGGACCCCATGCTTCACCTCTGTCCTCCTCTGCAAGCTGCTTTTCTTTCTTTCTTTTTTAAACTAGCCTGCTAAGAGCCTAGCTTCCTGTGTTTCCAAGCTGACCACGAAGAAGTGGGCTTCCATGACTCTGTGGCCATTATGAAAACACAGAATACCATTTTCCTAGCAGGCTTGTAGATTTTGTGGACTTATTTACAAGGCTGCATCCCCATGTTGTTTATCATTTATGGGACATCAATGACCTGTCAGGAAAAGACTAAGCTCTCTTCCAATGTACAAAGCTTCCATTCAGAGAGAGAAATAAGGAAGCTTAAAGTTTTGTTATATTTTGTAATATTTTATTTTAGTACTTATATTCTGCTTTCCATTTTAGCAATGTGTCTAAAAATCATAAATACATAAATTGAGGCAAGGAAAAGCATCTTCAAGCTAATCCCTCCTGAAAGGCCATCTAAAATAAATAATAAAAAATCTTTGCACAGTGCTGGAAGGCCAAGAGTGAAGGGGCCAGATGAATATCTCAGGGAAGTCTGTGTGTTGCAATATCTGGGTGCAATGGTCAAGAAGACCCTGTTCTGCGTACTCGACTAATTTCGGATGGCGGGAAAGGGCACAAAGACCAAGGCCTGAGCCAAACATCTAGGAGAATGGAAGGTTTATATGAAAAGAGGTTGTCCTTAACAGTTTACAGAAACAGCGTTCTAATTGCTTACACAAAAATTTACATAAACTAAAGATGTGGGCAAAAACACAGAGTCTTTGTAAACTCAGTAAAACATACCACTGAAGCATTTTTGTTAAAAAAAAAAAAAATTAACAAGGCTCATTCATCATCACGTAACCTGGCTACGGAACTAAATAGGGACCAGTTTCTTCTCACAGTATTCGTATTTTGAACTTACTTTACTAAGATGCATCATTGTTACTGTACGAAGCCATCTATGACCTTTTGCTAAACTGCCATCATTGCCAAGCTGCATAAGAGCACCAAATGAAACACCATAAAAATGTGGGTAAGCCAGTTCGCCACTAGGTTTTTAAATCGAAATGATTGGTGCTCAAAGTTGCCCAGGACTTAAGTCTGTGGTTTGTTAACCAGATAGCAAGATGTGAATACCACCACAATGCACTTCCAAATTGCATATCCAGGGCTGGAGAGTCCAGGGGGCTGTCTTCACGAGCATTTTAGTGCGAAGTTAGAGCACTCTGGAAGTTAGAGTCCCCTGGATTGCAAGGAGGTCAAATCAGTCAATCCTAAAGGAAATCAACCCTGACTGTTCATTGGAAGGACAGATACTGAAGCTGAAGCTCCAATATTTTGGCCACCTAATGCGAAGAGAAAACTCCCTGGAAAAGACCCTGATGCTGGGAAAGATTGAAGGCAAAAGGAGAAGGGGACGGCAGAGGATGAGATGGCTAGATAGCATCACCGATGCAATGAATATGGACTTGAGCACACTCCAGGAGAGAGCGCAGGACAGGAAGGCCTGGCGTGCTATGGTCCATGGGGTCACGAAGAGTTGGACATGACTAAACGACTGAACAAGAACAACTAGAGCACTCTGAATTCCTTCGCGATAGATGACATCGTTGCCAATCCACTGCCAACCAGCCGCTTCCTTCTTGAAAAGCCACATTTTCTAAAACTCCTTTTACTCCAACTTTTTTTACTGAAAGTGGCTCCCTGGTGGTTTTACCACAGTGTGCCATGTCCCCACGTCCCCGCATTAAATCCCAGGCGTGATTCTGTTACCTGGCAATGACATGGTCAAGGGGGTGCAACACCCCATTCCCTCATTTCCCCAATGGAAGTAGTTCTTCCCACTGAGAAAATCCCCAGGAGCGCAGGAGCAGCCCCTCACATGACTGCAGTAGTGGGAACACTCACCTTAGGTAGCCTGCTTTTAAACTTTAACATATCCCACCCCTTTCTGTGCATGTTTACTCAGAAGTAAGAAATAAATCTCACTCCCCTGCAGTTAAAGGCTAACTTTAGTAACTTGCCTAAAGCACTCTTTCGCGTATTGCTATGCTGTGCTTCTTTGATGTTTTGTAGTTTCTCTGAGGTACAGTCATTTCTCTGTTGTTATGTAAAGTCTCTTCTTTGCTTCTCATTGTGAGCAGGGGGAAGGAGAAAGGGAGAAAGAGGGGGTTGGAAGTAACAACTCTGCAGCAGATTGCTGGAATGGGGCGAAATTGGGGAGGGGGGAAAGCTCTCAGGGGGAGCCTTCAGATGCTGCACTCAAGAACTGAGGATTCTGGCTTCTTCGGGGAAATCTGCACACATGGCTAAAATTAGTTGTTCTCCATTCATAATAATGTAGTAGCAGTGGGGAGCCTCGACAGGGGCAGGAAACAAGCCTCTCTCAGTGGTTGCGCAGCCCCTGCCAGATTGATAAAGTTCAGTTTTACTCCCTGCACCCCACTCAGAACTGTGTTCCTTTCAAGCACTGTGTGACCCCTGAAAACCAGATTTTAAAGTTACAGCACACTCGGCTTATCTTGCTTCATGTGTCCCTGATAGACCAAAGCTTATTCCATGAACGTCCTGGTAATACTCCAATGTGCTTCTCATTCCATTGTCATGAAGATTTCCCCCCTCCCCCCAGTTCTAAAAGCAAACAGTTACATATCTTGGGAACGATGAAATCCCTCCCTTCTCTTCTACATTTAAAAATTAAACCACTCTTACCAGCAAGGTGTATGTATGCCTAACTTCATTACTTATTTATGAGTATTTATAAACTACTTGCTTTTGCGGATTTCAAAATGGTATACACAAATCATAAAAATATAAATATAAAAACCAATACATAAAATACATCATATCTACATATCTGTAAGGTGGCATGCTAAACTACCCAGGGAGGGCATGCATAAATAGGTGTCTTCAACATGCCCCTAAAAATAACGACTTCATTCGTAATAGTAGAATTAAGCAAGAATTCAGCCTGTTTGGGGGAAAGAACTAGACAATATAGTAGCAAACCCAGATATCTGAATGTGGGTCACAGCCAAATGAAGTAAAGCAGTGGGAGGGAGGTGATTTCCACTGGAGAAAAGCACTATGGGGTGTGTACTGAATTCTATGCCACCCCACAGCTTCCCCAGGCTGCTTGTTCCCAGAAGGGCTCCAAGGCTGGACGTGAGCCCAATTGAGGCAAAATGGCCTGGGAGAGTTTCACCGGGGGGGGGGGTTACGGGGGGGGGAGTAGCACAGAGGAAAGGCTCCATCTCTCCCACGCCCTTGTTACTTCTCCACTGGAAATCACCCCAGTAGTTTGCCCCTGAATCAATGTGGCAATTTCTATGGGAAAAAAACACACACAAGACCAAACCCCAGGCAGGTCCACATTGTAAATGTTTAGAAGTCATAGTACTTAGATATTCTAGTCAGCTACATAAGAGAAAAAGCAAATTTTTTGATGTCAGCTGTAACTTCTTTAAAAAAAAACACAAACGAGGTAGGAGCAAGCAGTAATATTTTTAGATTCTTGGTGTTGTTATCACGGAAACAGCTAATAATTATGAGGACAAGAAATGAGAACTATACTTAAAATGTACACCTTGTTGACATACACTTTGCATTTTGCCATTTTCTTAGCATTTATATTCATATCATCTCTGAAGCTAAGGACTGCCAAATCTTTTGATTATTACAGACATATGATGTTGAGTTTTAAAACACTGCTGGGCACAGTGCTGAGAACACTATTGGCACCATTTAAATGATAGTATTATTCGCCTATTACTAATAAGAATAATCTCACTTCATGTAAAATCTTAACGAACACAAGACAAAGGCACATAATTAGATATGAGCTGTGCAGCTACATTATGGGACATTTTATCAAGTCTATATCTATTTGCAACTTGGGTACTCCTACATATACAAAGTCAAAATAGGAGGTTTTAAGATCCCATCCTATAGCTGACATTAACTAAGGCTGCAATCCTATGCACACTTTTCTGGGAGTGAGCCCCATTGAACTCCATAGGACTTATATCTGAATAGAAATCCATAGGATTGTGCTGTAAAGGAACTAAATGCATGTGACATGGACACCACATGAGTGGTCACCCAGAGAAGAATTCCCCAAGCAAATAATTTTCTGTTAATTACCCTCTCTCATGACCATACTTAACACCTGCCAATTTCCACTAATCACTACATATGTGCAGGACATTCAGGATTTACTAACTCTTCTAAAAACTAAAATAACTCTTGAGTTTGGAGAAGCGCTCTATTGCCTTATTCGTGAAAACACTTCATATTGGGTGAAGTCTGTCATTTGTAACACACAACCCATCAATGCAACAAACATTACTGCACAAAATAGCCAGACTGCATAGCTATGTAACAGGAACAGGTTATTGCTAAAAAAAGACAAAGCCAAAATATTTCACTACCGGAGTAACTCTCTACTGAGGAGACTCAAAAAGGACACATATCAGGAGTGAACTAGAACTAGAGGTCACAATTGCAAGCTCAACAAGGGAATTTACTGGCAGGCTTGTTCATGTCATATAGCCAGAAACCACACTTGGTAAATACTGAATGGTATCTAAAGGCTTACCTGCAGTGCTCCCACGTTGCCAAAGACAGTGGTGTCTTTCAACAACCCCACAGGAAATCCAGTGGGACAAGCTGACTGCTAAGTGAAAGCACTTGTGATTCAGACTTTCATCTGTTTCAGCATAAAGTGCTGCTTGGAAAACATTAGAGATTAAAACTGTACTCCAACCTGCAGTTACCTAAGAGTAAAACCCATTGAACATAATGGGACTTATGTCTGAGTCAACCAGTATAGAATTGAACTGTAATTAGTTTATTTTTGCATGAGCCTTTTATAGGCAGCTTTACCTACTTTATCAGATGCAGCAAGTGCACTGAATCTTCTTTCACTTGCAAAACTTATGTCACAGTAAACCAGCTAAGCACTGGGGTGCAAGACCACCTATTTGCATGTTAGCCCCAATGTGCAATCCAGCCAGGTAAATCTAGGGGTGTCCCTCCCATACATCCTTTGGGTAACCATGAGCCACACAGCTCAAGCATAATTTTAGCCTGCAGTACTGGGACTGAGGCCACTGAGCAATTGTCAAGTTGTGTAACTATTAATGCTGACTGCAAGGCAATGACCTGGCTCTACCTGTTCTGGCCAGAGAATGTTCTTTAATAGTAAAACAAGTTGTTAAGGCTACTCAGAAGAAAGCAGGCTGAATTACTTAGAAGTAAGTATGGGTAAGTGTTTCAGATGGCATCCCAAAAACCAACCCTATGCATATCTACTCAGTAGAAAGCATGGGCAACACTTTCCAATGGCATCCCAAAAACCAACCCTATACATGTCTATTCAAAAGTAAGCAGTTACCCCCTCTACTGTTTAATGTCCTAAACGTCACTCTTTGGGACGATTTAAGTATTAACAAGATGTTCCCATTCCTTCAATGTTCATATGCAGTGAGGCAATTCTAATCTGGATTTAGGAGGTTTTATTCCAGGCAGATCAATGTGGCATAAGAGATGTGTGATCTTATCTACCTACATAGATTCCAACCAGTAAACTGTTTATGGGTTTCCTTCAATTTGTTAGGAAAGGGGGAAGCGTCATCTGAAATTAGTGCAATCCAGGACTGCTAAAGTAAGCTGGGAACAGTCACTCAAAGTTATGGGACACATCAGTTATGGGATCTGGAAAGTGGCATATAATAGGTTCTGGGGTAGGCTGCACTCCTCTTGGACTCAGTGCTTTCTATGGAAGTACAGGTGTCAGCAGTAGCCAGGAGTGTTTTTTTGACTGGTTCACCAACTGCAGCTTATCTACAGAAAACAATCTTGCTTCTGTAACACTTGCCTTGGTTACTTCCAGGCTCGATTGCTGAAATGTATTCAGTGTGGGGCTGCTGTTAATCCTGAAACTTCCATTGGTGTAGAATATGGCAACAAGAACACTTGTAGGGACTAGACCAAGAGAAAGCAACCTCTGGCGTGTGGGACTTGCCCATCTGTCCTGGGGAGGCTTGGGCTCCCTCTATGGGCCCCGCTCCCTGGCTTGGAGGCTACCAGGGGGCTTTGTGAGAGGACTCACAAAGACTGGGAGAGGAATCTCCTTGTTATCTCCAATCTGTGATCAGAGATAACATGGAGATTGTGGGAACGTCAGCTGTGTCTGCCCTGCATTCTTTCCCCAATAAGCAAAACCAGTTCCTGGAGGATGCGCTGGGAGGATCATCCTCCCCACATGCCCACCAGGGACCAAATGATGTCAAGGGGGCATGGCCCCATTCCCTGCCATCATTTGGCCCATGGAAGGCTGGGTGGGGTTATCTCATCTGCCTGCCTGCCCCTGGACTAAGCATTCTGATTATATTACACCTATTCTGCACCAGTTGCATGAGATGCCTATTTTTTTCTGGGCACAATTTAGGTGCTTGTTTTAGCCCCTGAAGCCCTAAACAAGTCTGTTTATCAGAAGACCCTCCTGTACTCGTATCAACCTCCTTGAGCCTTGTTGTTGTCTTCTGAGGTATTGCTGTCTGGTCCTTCAGAACAGCAATTAGGCTGGTGAGTACCAGGAACAGGGCCTTTTCTGTGATGGCACTGTCAATTTGGAATACACTTACTAAGGAAAAAGGCATAAACACACTCTCTATTGGTTTTTAAGGCAACCCTAAAGCCTTTTTTTATTCAAATCAGCTCTTATTTTATATTATTAAGGTATTCAAGACAAGGCTGGACAGCCATCTGTCAGGAATGCTCTGACTTGGATTCCTGCATTGAGCAGGGGTTGGACTCGGTGGTCTTGTAGGCCCCTTCCAACCCTATGATTCTATAAAGGTGGGGTATTAAATCATTTAACTAAATAAAAATCAACCCAAATCCTGACCTGCTGTACTAAGGACCATCACCTGATATACGCACCTATTGCTTATAATGGTTGTTGTAGACACAATCCCCGTGGCCACGTTTCTTTGCGATATTGTGAATACAGAGATTAATACACAGTCTGCTATGAAAATACACTGGACAAACTGAGGCATCAGCAGTCACCATGAGCAGCAGGGACTGGGGCAATGGCAAAAGGACATCTTAAAGGAGGACTATAGTTCAGTAGCAGAGTATATGCAGGGGGTCCCAGGTTCAATCCTTGGCAGCTCTAGGCAGGGCCGGTGCCAAGGGTAGGCATGGCTGGGCACCTGCCAAGAACCCACACCCCTGTAGAGGCGCACTGACAAGAGACCCCAGAACTTGCTCCTCCTCTTCACCACTGCAACCTGCTTGTTCACCTGCCTCTCACTCTGGCCCATATGACAATGGTGGGAAGGAGGAGGAGGAGGAGATTTCACTGCCTACTTGCTCACTGCCTCTGCCTCTGCCTGTCAAGCAAGCAAGCGGTAGCAAAGATGAGGTAGAAAACAAGGAGCAGTAAAAGCTGGTAACAATAGCAATCAAAAGGTAGACTCACTGAGGAAGGGTCCCATTGAGGGTGTTTTGCCCAAGGACCCTCCAAAACTTGGAGTCAGCACTGTCTCTAAGTTAGGGGTAGGAAAGATGCCTGTCTGAAACCCTGGAGAGCTCGTACTAGTCAGTGAAACATATACTGAGTTAGAGGGACCCATGACCTGTGACACAGTATAAGGCAACTTCCTATGTAAAGGCCCTTAAAGTAGCTTGCAAGCCACCTGTTGAAGAACAGGACTTTGGAGCCAAGATGCCTCAACATTCAAGATACTCCTTCACAGCAATAGAAGACAGAGAACAAGATGGGGGGTGGGCATGGATCAGTAGGAGAGCGCATGCTTTGCATGTAGAAGGCCCCCGGGTTCGATCCCTAACATCTCCAGGTAGGCCTAGGAAACCCTGAAACCCTGGAGTGCGGCTGCCAGTCAGTGACCAGGTTTACATGATCACCGCAGCCCACCCTAGAACAGGCCATGGGTTATGCAAGGGTTCTTTAACACTCACACAACCCCCACTGCCCAGGTTCAGGCGACAAGCCATGACTTAACTATTCAAAATGGCCACCTGCACATACCACAGCCCACGGTGGCTAACTTGATCACGCAAACCGGCCTGGTGTTGCTAATGCTGGGCTAGATGGACCCATGCTCTGACTCAGTATAAGACAGCTTCCAATGTTCCTAACATAGGGTCAGCCAGCCGTCCTTGGGATGGGACCCACATGAAACAGGTCTTCTTCATCAACACCCTGACACTGGCTAGGGTTGATGGGCCTTGTAGGCCAAACCACACAACACCCATCTCTCCCACACTCCCTTTCATAACTAGGCCCTCACACCTGCCCCACAAGCGTGCCCCACAGCCTGCTCATCTCATCCCATCTCAGCTCCCCGAAACCATCCCATCTCAGCTCCCCGAAACCCACCACGCCTTCCTCCCAGCACATCCTCTCCCGCAGCCCTCACCACCTCCCCTGCGAGGGGGCCAGCAGTGGCCCACAGCATCTCTCACTCCGCCCCATAAGGCCCCAACGACCCTCCCTCCCCTCAGGTGCGCTCCCTCCCTCCACCACGACTCCCCTTCCATCACGCGCCCCACCACACCGCCTCCCGGGGGTCCCCCCCAGCCTCCCCCACTCAGCCAGCCAGTCACGCCACCCCCTCCCTTTCCCACCCTGGGAGAGGGTCCCCAGAGAAGGCCGGCCTGCAACTCCCAACACCCCCGCCACTGGCCACGCTGGCTGCGGATGATGGGCGCTGTGGCCCACCCTCACCAGGGGAGCCCAGGCTGGGAAAGGCGCCCACACGCCCCCCAGCGACGCCTCCCACACGCCACCGAAGACCTCTCCCCGCAAGCCCTTCCCGGCCGCTCACCCAAACGCAGAGGCTGTCGGAGAGCAAGTAGTAGGCGACGTCCAGGGCGGCCGGCCAGGGCCGCAGCGGCGGCGCTTTCTGCTCCTGGGGCGGCGGCCGCTCCGGCGGCCCGGGCTCTCCACGGTGCTCCGCGGCGGAGGCCTGGCTGAGGGCGCGGCAGGCGCTGAGGACGCTGCCCAGCAAGGCCAGGGCGCTGAGCGCCGTGTAAGTGCGCAAGCTGGGCCACGGGAAGCGCTCCAGGAACAGCAGCGGCATCGCGGCGGCGGCGGCGGCCCGGCGGGCTCCAGCCCCGCCGGCTCCCCTTCTGGAGCGGCCCGAACGCTCCCCGGGGTCTCCCGGCAACGATCTAGCGCGGCCGACTCCGGGACGCGCGGGCGGAGCGAGGGCCGCGCAGTCACTCGGCGGCGGCGCCCCGGGGCCTCTCCGGCGAACGGGCGCCTCCCTCGGGAAGCCGCTCGCTCCGTCGCGGCCGCTGCGGAGGCGGGTCCGGGCTCGGAGGGCAGAGAGGCGAGGCTTGCGGCGGGGGAAGAAGCCCGGCGCGGCGGCGGGGGCCAGGCCGCGCTGCCTGGCCGAGGCGATCTTTGGCAGAGCGGGAGGAAGGGAGGACGGGGAGAGGGAAAGGGAGCACTGGCCGAGAGAAGGCCTACTGTGGATTTGGGTTAGCTGGGAGCGCGGTCGGTTTCCTGCTGGCGTGGGCGGGTATGTGTGTGTGCGAATAGAAGCACGTAAATCCAGTGGAAGACTACAGCATTAAAAGGCGCACGATGAACTGTTAAGTTTTTCATTCGTCAAGAAACATCAGCATTTACAGCGACCGTTTACAGGCCGCTAACTGCCCCTCAAGGGAGGAAGAACACAAAGTGAAAGCAAAACCAGTGTTCAGGGCATGGGCGGGGCGGGGGGAGAGAAGCCATATGGTTGTGCTTTATCGAGAGCGTTGTTATTGCTGCTAGACGGGTTTTAATGGAAGCGCACAACCCAGTGTTAGCCATGACTCACTTAAGTCCCATTCGTTTCAATGGATGTGTTCGAAGTAGGACCAACGTGGAACGCATGAAGGGTTCCGGATCGCGTGGAGAGCCCCAACGGATTGGGGAGGCTCTCTGCTTCGGTCAGTTGCCCTCCATACGTTTAGAGGGAGGAGAGCATTGGAGGAGAGGCGCGTTTAAACACGCTTTATCGAACGCACAAATGTCACAAACATGCACTTGCAATGCATTACAGTAATCCGAGTGGAACATTACCAAGTTACCAGATCACTGCAACTAAGCTATCCACCTTCAGGTGGTGGTGTAGTTGGGACACCAGCAGACGCTGATAAAAGGTGCTCTGTGCTGCAGTTTGCCCTTGCAATGACAGTGATGGATCTATGAGCATCCCCAAGCTATCTTCAGGATTGGTCCTCTTAAAGAGGAATTGACTATCTCCTGGACCCAGCCCGCTGTCTCCTTACTAGATGTAATCAGCCATGAGAGGCAAGGGGCAAACAGGCACATGGTTAGCCAAAGCTTAACACATCCTCGGTCCCCTAACTAAAATTCATCCAACAATATTGAACCAGACAGTACTCTTGGCACCACCATGGATTGACTTGTGCTAACTGTGGAGCCCAAGTCATGACAGATAAGTGATTTTGCCCTCAAAATGTCTAGCCAACATGTCACACTTCAAGGGTTCCCCTATGCCACCTTTAAGACCAGATTTTAAAAGGCCACAAACCACTCAGAAAAGCTCCACTGGGCAACTCTGAGCGGACACAATTGTAGTAGAGAAAAAGTGCTTCTTTGTTGCCGTCACTGTCACCGAGTAAACTCGTTAATAAGCTATTACTTGTGTTTGCTTGTATTCACGTTGCTTGCATTCTAGACATCTCCCAACTTGCTTCATTGCCCTCAGCTAAGGTGTATACCAAAGAACTAAACAAGGTCACTCGGGAGGTATCATGTCAACTGCCCGAGCCATCCCTGTATTCCACAAATCAACACAAGACTTCAACATGAGTACCAGTCATATCAGCCATAAAATCGCCCAGAGCCCTCTGGAATTTATCAGCCTTCAGGAGCAGAACATCCTAATAGGTTTTCCGTGCTTGCAGGAGGAGACAGCCACTGTTAGACTAAATCTCAACAGGAAGTAATGTGACCATGGCAAGAGACAGGTTGCGGTATCCTCCACCTTCTCACCACTATCCTCTTGCCCAGTGCAAGTATCCTGCTACATGTGCTGAGCTGATGACATGTTGGGATAACTCAATGACTATCAGGGTGGCCATGAAGTCCTGAGCTGCCCTGAATCCAGTGGCCTCAGCGTGAATCAGGGGGTCCACACTAAATTGAAAACCACCTCCATCAGTTCATGCAAGCTGGGCGGTATACCAGCAAAACACCCAATCTATACCACTCACCCAACACAAAATACAAACACGCCAAGCCCCTGAAGTGGCTTCCCCAAAAGAGCAATAGCCAGGGCTGTCCAATCTGGAGCAGCTCAGGACTTCCAAGTCTACCATGTTAGCTCAGTAATACCTGCTGGATGACCCCGTGCATATTTCCCATCCATAGACTGGGGTATGAACAAGTTTTATTAATAACTATTCTGTAAGGGTAAAGAGCATTTTAAGACACATATGCCCATAAACCTGTTTTCTGTTGAATTACAAATATATAATATTGACTGCATTTTATCCCGCTTTCCAGACAAATTGTTCTTCACTGCAAAACTCTAGCGCCATTGGCAGCTCCCAGTCACCTCAAGTACAGCTCTTGCTTCTCATTCACTCACTTTCAGTAGGGGCTAAAAGCATCAAACGTGGCACGATCATGCAGTGATAATGACGAAACATTTTTTGATATGGACTCCCCTTCGGTCTTGATAACTTTGGGTCGCTGTGAAGTATCTTACCTCATCCATGTTGTCCCCGATTGCACATATTGTGTGCTGTTTGAGAGCTTCCTGCATTGGTGGAATATCTGGGGATCATTATGTTCTTGAAAACAAAACACTGCTTTGCCTCATCGGCTTTGCACAATGCACTCGTTCTATGATACAGAAGTATTACAGGTCTTCCAAGTAGCATGTTAGGGCTTCTTGTGGGGTGTACATCTAAATCATTAGTTCCACACTAATGCTTTCTACATACATTGGCTATTAATTGCTTGGCAATGTCTTGTGCTCTAATGAAGAATTAAGTTGGATGCAAAGCTGTAGTTTCTCAAAGACCACTCTCCCTGAGGTTTGAGCACATGATTTGGGATGACCCAAAGCTTTGTTAGGGGTACACAAACCCAAGTTCTTTACCAATTTTTGAGTACCATTGGGTATTACTGACATTGGAGTGCCATGCTCATCTTGTACCCCAACCAAGCATCGGGCCAGATGCAAGGCTATGGTGTCTTACAGAGACCATACTCCCCAATGACTGGGTATATGATTTGGGGTGACCAGCGGCAAGAGATACTAACATGAAAACCAGGTACAGAGTAGAATAATCCAATACAAACAAGTTACTGAAAAGGAGCAGCAAAATGCAAGCTAACTTGTTTGTATTGGATTGTTTCACTCTGGAACTAGTTTTAATGTTTGTAATCTCTTGCTACTGGTTTTTAACATTTCTAATGTTAACATAAGAATATTTTATATGTGACTTCTATATTTGTGTGGTTGTATTTTTATATTTTATGACTGTTAGCCACCTTGAACTGTTAGGAAAGGTGGGATATTTTGTTAAATTCATTGCCACAAAGTATTATCTGTTTATATAAAAGTAGCTCTATGCTATGCCTAGATGTGGAGAGACAAATGCTCAGAAAAGAATGCATAATACATCAGATATTTTCACATAAGAGCAGAATATGTAGCCACCACCCATGAACCTCAAACTGCTCACAAGTTGCATTATCCAATACCCATGGGATTGTCTACAGTTGACAAGCTACACTGCATACCAGACTCTAAACCAAAGTCTTTATTCTATCAATTGCACCTTACCTGGGTGTAAGCCCCATAGCATTCAACGGGACTTTCTTCTGAGTAATCAGAACTGCAGCTTGGTTTTTTAATTCCATGGTAAGAAACGAAAACACAACTTCGAATGGAAGTTTATTGGAAATATCTACCATTCAGAATATTTATTTGGAGGATAAAGTAGCAACAACTGGCATTCAAAACAGAAGTGGTTTAGTCTATAGTAATCTATAGTCTGTAGTCATGCACAGTCACAGAACAAAGACTAGAATTGAAAGTGGTTTTATCATCAGTGATGCAAAAAGATGTGAACCGGAAATGAACCTTTTGCATAGAAGGCTGCAGGAACTTAAGCTGTGTAGCCTGAGCTGATGGCACATACAGGCTTCCTCTTTAATGTAGTAACATCTGAGTATTTAAAAGATAAAAAATCACTTAATGTCACACATTAGCACATCCTGATTTGAAACTAACAGTGACTCCCCCAATCCACTGAAATAGTTTTTCATAACTGAAAACCATTAATACTCCTGCATTTTCTGCCCACTCCCAACTTCTCTGGCATGCACGTCCATCTCCTGCCCAGCCTTTTCAGCTCAGTCCTGTATCTGGTTCTGCTCAAACTGCAGGTGAGGGCAAGTAGAGGCAAAAGTGGCCTGTAAGCACATCCAAAAGCTGCAGCAGTCAGTCCCCTTGGTTGGGCAGAACTGAGTGATGGAACACAAGTTGAATCCCCACCTGACAGTCCCTCAGGGCCTGGGTTCAGGAACTGCCGCAAGCTCAAGTATCAACACCCAGCTAGTTTCTTATACACAAAGGACTGCGCTATTAGGAATCACTTTCCCATATTCAGCATTTCCTGAGATATAAATGGCTGAAGACCATATCCTTTCAGAACAAACACAGGATGCTGTGGTGCCAGTCAACTAGTGGGCAGAGGTCTTTTTCCCGAATTTTGTTGCAAGAAGAGAAACACATGAAAACAGAATGGAGCCCATTTTGTTTAATGTTATTTTAAAAAAAAAAGTCAGGTGACTATTACAACATAGGTGATTAAAACGCAATTACACTCGTCATTCCACTATCTAAACAGTCAAGATTCACTTTCCTATTCAAATGGTGGAAAGTTTGGGGAGGGGAAAAATTGAAGGGGAAGAGACATAAAAAAATCCTTGCATCGTGTTTTCTCTTCTACATTTTAAAGCTGTTCTCACAGAGACGGCTTCTACCACACACTTCAGGAAATTCAGTTGTAAATAAAATTGAACCTGCCAAAGGAAAACAAAAAGGAATTACTGATTCTTAAGATGGTAATGACTTGTACATATGTTTTCATAATCAGCTAGACTGGCGTTTTAAACCAGTTTCTGTATCCATGGAATCCTTTCCATGTCGACTTGTCTCCTGCAGAACCTCCTGTGCATTCCAAAATATTCTGGAGCATGTTCTAGGTTGCACACTTGTTTCGTCAGGCCTTCTGGGCCTCAGCATTGCTGTAAATGAACCAAGGCTGCACTCCCTGTAATATGTCCAGTCATTTCAAGGGAAAAATCAGTAGTGGAAATCACGTTTGCATTCAGGGAAGCTTTCCACCGTTACTAATCTTCTCATTGAGAAGCCCCTAGAAAACTTCCAAGAATTTGCAAGGTTCCCTGGAACACGGTTTGGAAACCACTGAGCTAGACAAATTGGAATGATAAGGGAAAAGCAAAACATGTGTCAGCCAGAAGCCTAGCAAGCAAGGTTCAAGGAAGAACATCAAGACTAGTCCTCCTGAGGTGTACCCACCACACCCACATGGTAACACAGGCAAGAACTGCAGCAACAGAAGGAAGATGTTGGAGGACTCAGGTAGGGAACCTTTTTCAGTCCAAAGGCTGAACTCCAGTTTGGCAAAGATCTCGGGGGCTGCATTCCATCTGTGGGCAGGGCCAAACGCAAAGCAGGCAGAGCCAAAGTGAGATTCTTACAGATTTTAAACCTACTCAGAAGTAAGCAGGACCAGTTTTTGCCTGTCTACTCATAAGTAGGGAGGAATGAATCACTCAGCAGCACTTTTAAGTAGCATCCCAAATACCAAGTTTCTGCATGTCTACTCAGAATTACGCAGGGCAAGCCTAAGTAGTAAGCAGGACTGAATCACTCAGCAGCTTCCTCCCCAGGTGGTGCTCCCTCTCCCTGGCAGGGAAGAGCTCTTACTGCTGATCAGCAATTGATTGGAGATAAGAGCTTTTCCCTGCTGAGCACTGAGAAAGTGAGATAAGAGGTTTTCCCTGCAGGGAGAGGGGGCAAGGCCTGGGGAAGAAAATGGTGGCCAGATGGGAAGCCCCTGCAGGCCATATCCAGTATGCAGGCCTGAGGTTCCTCATGCCTCTTGTAGGGTGAGGTGACTTCTACTGGCTCTCTGATAAGAAAGGGAACAGGAATAAGGAAGGGTCTTACCATGCATGAAATTCTTAGCATGTAAGGCAGGAAAAGCCAGGCCAGCAAATACTTTATAGGTGGCCACTTTGAGGAGGGAAGGCAGTAGGTTAAAAGTTCTGCCCCTTGTTCACCCCCAAGGAGAGAGGGGAACAACAACTACTGCTACCGCCTCTGTTCCCTCCAAACAGCCTTCTTTTCTCTGGGTTGGCAAGTGGAAGGGAGCAGCTGCTACTCCTTGAAGGCTAAATTCCCACCTGAGGTCTCCAGGTACTGATTGCTGCAGTACACTTAACACCTTGTACCCAAACATACTGCAGGGTGGTAAATCCAAGTGATTTCAAATGAACTTGCTTACCAGAAACAGTACTTCAAAATCATGTCTTAAAAGCTAGGGGTTTGGGGATGTTAATTCTTGGGCTTTTAAAGAAAAGTTTTATTTTCCTCCTGGAGGAAGCATATGCACAAAACTGAGCTAATTTATTGAAAAAGTGACAAGATTCTCCCTGTAGGATTTTACACTGTCATGACCATACAGAAAGTGTAGAACATGGTCTCTAACCCTGCAGACTCCCGAAAATCTTAAGGGGTTTAGATGAGGATCTTCTTCATCTAGCACACTAAGGGCACAATCCTATGTATGTTTAGACAGAAAAAAGTCCTACAACTCCTGGCACTCCCAGGGCTGGGAGTTGTAGGATGCATACGATTGCGCCTTTGATTGCTTCACGCTGCCGGTCCATCTGCATCTAGCAAATTTACTACCTAAAGTGTTCTGTCAATCCTAATCCTCCAAACTTTCTAAAATGGAAATATTACCAATTTCTGCAAAATCCCCAAAGCATACAAACTGAGTAGTATTACTGAAATCTCTACAATATGGGTAGAGATTTCCAATGGCATCATTCTGTAGCACAAAGCTTCTACCACTTGCAGAAACTGTATTTTTATCCCTGTGCAAGTGTCAAATCCAACACCAATAACATTTGTGCAAGCCATTCGGCAAACCATGCACAACTCATGGTTTAGTTAGACAAAATTATTCTGCTAGCATAATGCTGAACACAGAACTAGCCTAATGTCATAGAGATCTGCAGAACAGCTTGCACAATGCTTTGTGCAACAGCTTGCACAAGCAGAATCACAGTACTGGAGCTGACATTTGCACAAGGACAAAAACAGGGTTTCTGTAGCAGAATGGCACCACTGGATATAATCCTATGATTGCACAGCTTTGGTTTCCTAGTCAGAAGGCTGGAGATTTTATAAACGCAGAATTCCATAACCCCAGTCTGAATCACCCTAAATCCATCTGCATTCAGGAATAATACAGGTATGCAGAATGCACCTGTAAAATTAATGCAATTGCATCACATAAAACAAAACACCACCCAAAAATTAGAAATATGCCTAATAATTATGAAGGATGTGAAGCAGGTTTGTTTAAAAGCTAATACCAATTACAACAGCCCACTGTGGGTTACTTAGGGTGCAGTCCTATGGGTTGCACCCTGGGTAATCGCAAGCCTCCAAACTCGGAGGCTTACAAGTATGCTATGCAGGGAGGGAGGTGCCTTGCACCTCCCATTCCACATTTTAGCGAGACGGGTGATTTTGCCTGTCTAGCAGAGGCTTCGAGGAGGGGGAAGGAAGGAGGCTGGGGCAGAGATAGGAAAAGGAAAAGGCCAGCTGCCCTGGCCTCTTCCCCTCCCCACCCCCAGGAACGCCTCCTTTCCCCTGTATCCGTGCTCCGTTTACGGAGTGTGGAGAGGCAGCTGGGACAGCGGGGAGGAGGCAGGGAGCACAGTTTACGAAAACTGAAGAACATAAACTGAAAAATCTTGTGTCCCCCAGATGCTGTCTAGGGGACAGAGGCTTGCTCCCTCCACTTACTTAAGCCACGGTGAGGCTGCGGCGCTTTCAGCCACAATTTTGAATATGCAATCCCCACTCAGGAGTTGTGTCATGCAAACCTGTCAAGGTGGGTTACGCAAGACATAACAACCTTCGCATAACCCATGCTCGTCGAGTTCGCACGACACAACAAACCCTGAGTGGGGGTTGCATATTCAAAATGGCGCACCAGCTCGTCGTGGATTAAATAACCCACAACAAGCCACAGCGTGTCGTCCAAACCTGGTTACTGGTTTGGACCCTAGGCTTACTTAAGTAGATTCATAGAAGGAAAGTTTCCCATCTCTCCTCCCCACTGAAGCTACCTGAATCCTCCCCCACTGAATCCTCCCCCCTGGAGGATCAGGGGGAGTTCCATTACAGTGTGGGATAGCACACAGTGCTGGGGGAGGGGAGAATTGCCCCAAATCAAGCTTGGATCCTAATATAAGTTAAAAAAATTATCATAGAATCATAGCATAGTAGGGTTGGAAGGGGCCTACAAGACCATCGAGTCCAACCCCCTGCTCAATGCAGGAATCCAAGTCAGAGCATCCCCGACAGATGGTTGTCCAGCCTCATCTTGAATGCCTCCAGCATGGGAGATCCCACTACCTCCCTAAGTAATTGGTTCCATTGTCATATTGCTCTAGGTAATTGGTTCCATTGTCATATTGCTCTAATGAACAGAGCGCTGCCAGTCAGTGTCAACAATACTGGGCTAGATGGATCTGTGGTCTGACTTAGTATAAAGCAGCTTCCTATGTTCACAGAAGGAAAATTTCCCATCCCCTTCTTCCCCCCAGCACCTCATTCCATTTTGTCCAGGAGGGCTTCCAGAAAGGCTTTTCAGGTGACTGCAGGGGGAAGGAGGAGACAGCAATCTTTTCTTCCATGAACTTCCTTCAATTAATTTTAGGATCCAAGCCACTGCAAACACATAAGCACTCAGCCAGCCTCCATAGAAGCAAGAGAAGAAGCTCAAGGAAGCTTCTCCATTTTCTACAGGCAGCAATGAAACCAGTATACACAGCATACTCTACCTGCTCAAAAGCTGGGGAAGGCTGGAAATGATAGGTCCATAGCCTGGTGCATTGTCATAGAGCTCAAACAATGGAGCAGCTACCAGCTTGTAGTTTTTGGGGACCGCAAACAAAGCTAGAACAAATCCAAGAGAGGACTAATTAAAGACGAGGACTAATTCAAGCAAGGCCAAAGATTAAGGCTAGTTTAGTTTTCTTGAATCCATATACAGAATAATATCTGAAATATTTTCTTTACGCAATCTGAATATACAGCTGTCATGCCTAACAAGTAGCTCAGAACATACTGTAAATACGTATGGTCCAATCCAGCCAAAGTTAACCAATTTTAAGTCTTGCTGTGTTTAGTGAGAAAGATTTAAGCAGATGCTTAACTCCCACACTGAAAATCAGTGATATTATAAAATGTGCCCACAGCCCAAAAAGTTTGCCCATCCCTCGGCGAGGGGTACAGGCCATCTTGCTGAGCCTTTTGTTCACACAGAAATCTAGGCTCCCATTTCTTGGAAAAACATATATGAGCATTAAAGACATAATAGAATGATTACCCTTTTCTTGAAGCTGAACCAAAAAGAGCTTCTTGTGCTCTTTTGGTTTTGTAATATGAGCCGGAATATATGGATACTGTGAGAAAAAATAAAGAAGACAATTAGTTAAAAGTCTGGGTACAGTAATCAACAGTAATAAGTGCTCATGGAGTGCTGGGGGGAACCAGGTCAGTCAGAGGCTAGTTACTTTGAATCACATCCTTTAAATATGGAGATTCAGAAGTTATTTTCCACACATGTATATCAAACACAAGATACTGACACAGGTAACTTGACTGTGCTTCAGAACTGTAGTAGATTTTACTACTTGGTAAGGGTCGAAGTACATGTAACATTACTCACGTCATTAGCATTTGCCTGATAGTTGGGGGTCATTTTCTTTATATAACCAGCCACAATGGAGAGTGAACAAGATCAGGACTTTGTCCCTGCCACAATTCCATTCTGAATCAGGCCTCCCCACGTCTGCCATTTGCCCTGGGAGGACAGCTTCCATTGACACCACTGGCACGCGTGTGTGTGTGCGTGCACACATAATCAGATCGGGATGGTGGCAGGAGAAAAGGGTCCTGACCTGATTCACCCTCCCGCATAGCTATTTTATAAAAAAGAATCAATTGCACAAAGGCAAATGATGTGATTAAAGTGTAGCTTGGCCCTAACATACTACCATATCCAGGATGATAGCTGAATTTAGCAAAGTGCTCTCAAGCCTAACATCCTGGAATCGCTTAGAAAATATTCCAAAAAGGACAATTTGGAATTAGAGATGAACCAAGTTTTCAATTATAACATTTGAATTCAAATATTTGAAACGTCAGATGTCAAAATAGTTGATTTTCAACTGAGGCAATGTTGAGACATTTTTATTCAACCTGGCTTTTGGCAGCCAACAATATAGGGCAGAGTTGCAGAACCTTAGGCCCAGAGGCCAAATCTGGTCCTCCCCAGAAGGCCCCGCCCCTTTCTCACAATAACAGATAGTTTGGTGGTTTCCTGGCTTTTGTGCAGCTTTTCCCATACCCTAAAAGATTGAAATGCCTCTCTTAAGGCTTACTTCCTGGCAATAAAGGTTTTAAGCTAAAATATATAGCACTTTTAGTATTTTGACCCTGCACACCACTGGAATGTGGATCCAAGAGTTTCTCCAAAATGGAATTCGGCCCTCAGGCTGAAAGAGCTTTCTGCAGCCTGATATAGAGGGATCGGGTACAATAATTAATTAACCCTGATTTCTTCAGAAGGGATGGGCTATAAGTCCAATAAATAAGTTACATGAAAATGGTGATGTTAACTTCAATCCTCACCTGTGGGGGCTCAAAATTCGGTCGCCACCAGTTACCAATGCAGTCATCAATGACCCAGTCTTGTTGCACTCCATCTTGACGACCCAGTATCTGTTAAAATATGGATGCAAGGAAAATGCTGACATGCTCTATGCAGTATCTTGCTAGGGTTGAATATCATATGTTAGCCCAACAGATTACTCTCAATTCTTTTAATTTCTATAATCAGTACAGAAGTGTTGATAGGCTTCCAAACAATTAAGAACTTTGTTAATTGATTACAACTATATTTATGCTTCTTCTAACTATATTTGTCTGTAATTTGCAATAGTAATGTGAGGCTCAGAACTCATTTTTAATATACTTGGGAAAACTTTTAAAACACTTATTAAAAGTAACAGTGAGTTTTGATTAAACTTTCTCATTGCTTCAAGCAAGGATGAGCAGGCAGAGATAAGCAGTAGAGCTGTCACTTGATTAAAGAAATCTTAATAGATTGACTAAAATAGTCAATGATTAAATTATTTCTAACAAAAAGAATTATGGATTCTTTATTGCTAGGCATACTTTGGTTTTGAAACATTACACAACATTCCTCCGCGACATCTGGCAGTCAAAGGTATAGTTCCGCTTATAAATGGAGGTTCTATGTCTAGCTATCATAGCTACAAACTGCCTTGTGGGAACAGACCAAGGAGTTCCTCTAGCATAGCATCCTGTTCCTAACAATGGCCAACCAATGCTTCTGCAAAGTCCACAAACTTTGCCCCGCCACAGCAGCTGTCTCTCCCGTTCCCCATCAGATGCTTCTGAGAAGTCCACAAGCTTTGCCCCGCCACAGCAGCTGTCTCCCCACTTCCCCATCAGATGTGACGGGGGGCATTAAAGGAGATGCGCTGCAACCACCACCACCTCTTCCTGCAGGTCCCCCACACCAGTAAAAAGCACGAGCTGCCGACTCCTCCCCACTTCCTTCCCAGTATGAACTGGTGAGAGTGCAAACCATCTCCTCCCTTCCAGCATACAGTCAGGGACAGAAATATTGGAACAAGGATAACTGTTTTGGCAGTTAGCCTCTGTACACAACCATATTGAAGTTGAAATGAAACACACCCAGAAGGGAGCGTCAGGACTTTCAGCTGTAATTCAAGGGGTTGGACAAAAGTGGGGCACTAACCATTCAGGAAGTACAGCCAGTGGCATACACCCCCCCGCCCATCATTGGTGGCTCATAAGTAATGGAACAAACCAACATCATGTCAAACTTAAGGATCACCTTTAATACCTGGATGAAAATCCTTTGCAGTCAATGACTGCCTGAACTCTGGAACCCATGGACATGACCCAATGCTGAGTTTCCTCCCTCGAGATGCTTTGCCAGGCCTTTACTGCAGCTGCCTTCAGCTGCTGCTTGTTTGTGGGTCTTTCTGCCTTCAGGCTTGTCTTCAGTAAGTGAAAAACATGCTATATTGGGTTGAGATCAGGTGACTGACTTGGCCATTGAAGAACATCCCACTTCTTGGGTAGCTTTTGCTGTATGTTCTGGGTCATTATCCATCTGCAATATGAAGCGGCGTCCTATCAGTTTGGCAAAATTCGGCTGAATCTGAGCAGAAAGTACAGCCCTATACATTTCAGAATTCATCCTGCTGCTTTTATCAGCAGTCAGGTCATCAATAAACACCAGTGACCCGGCTCCATTGGCAGCCATACATGCCCATGCCATAACACTGCCTCCATCATGTTTGACAAATGATGTGGTATGCTTTGGCTCATGAGCTGTTCCTTTCCTTCTCCATACTTTTATCTTCCCATCATTCTGGTACAAGTTAATCTTGGTTTCATCAGTCCAAAGAATCTTATTCCAGAACTGGAAAGGCTTTTTTAGATGTTTGCTGGCAAAGGCTAATCTGGCCTTTCTGTACTTGAGCGTTACCAGTGGTTTGCACCTTGTTGTGAAGCCTCTGTATTTACATTTATAAAGCCGTCTCTTGACTGTAGATGTTGACAATGACATGCCTACCTCCGCAAGAGCGTTCTTGACCTAGCTAGATGTTGTGAAAGGGTTCCTCTTCACCATGAGCAGCATTCTGCGGTCATCCACTTTAGTTGTCTTCTGTGGTCTTCCAGGCCTTTTGCTATTGCTGAGCTTGCCAGTTAATTCCTTCTTCTTCAGGATGTTCCAAACTGTTGTATTGGCCACTCCCACTGTTTTTGCTATCTCTCTGATGGGTTTATTTTGTTTCCTCAGCCTAATGATGGCCTCCTTCACTCACATGGACACCTCTTTGGACCTCTTTGGGAGGTCCAGTGAACAGCTACCAAATGCAAATGTAACACGCAGAACCACCTCCAGGCCTTTTATCTGCTTGATTGGTCATGGGGCACCCAGGAAACAGGCCACACCTGGCCATGCAGCTGCTTGTCAGCCATTCGTTCCATTACTTATGAGCCACCAAAGATGGGTGTGTGTGCATGCCACTGACCGTACTTCCTGAATGGTTAGTGCCCCACTTTTGTCAAACCCCTTGAATTACAGCTGAAAGTCCTGACTTCACTCCCATCTGGGTGTGTTTCCTTTCAACTTCGATGTGGTGGTGTACAGAGGCCAACTGCCAGAACAGTTATCCTTGTTCCAATATTTCTGGCCCTGACTGTAAATGGTGCTCAGTTTGTGACTCTCCACTGTCCTACACCCTCTCCGCCCCATAAGCCAGACTCAAGGAGGGGGATGTTTTATTTTATAATTTCTTATAACATTTATATCCCACCTTTCCAATACCAAGAAGTGTCAGGGTGGAAACTGAGCCCATAGAGCCCCAGAGCAGTTCTGATTCCGAGGAAGAACAGCAATCCGTGGGAGAGGAGCTCGCTCATCTCTCACAAGCACAGCAGCTGGCAGAGATTCCTCCTGCCAGCATTCCTGGGAGAGATAGTGACCCTGGCAGTGACAGAGCACTGGAGTGGGGCTTGCTGGATGCTCGGCGCAGACGCGGGGAGTGGCGACAGATGGAGGGTGCCAAAAGGAAGCGCTCCGCTCCTTTGGCGCTAAAACAACGGTCGCATCCCGAGGACCCAAGGGTAAGAGGGAGGATCTCTCCATAGCCCATAAGTTCAGAGTCTTCCCGTGCTTCTCTTTCAAACGGGGACCAACTGCCTTACCTGGAGCTTAGGCTACTCTGCTATCTACCCCAGTGCAGTTCCTTGCTTAGTCACTAGCGATTAGTATCTGAAAGAGTCATAAAGTAATAAAGGAATAAAGCCTCGGAAAGAATCCTTGTCGTCTGTGTCCTGAGTTGGCTATTGGAGGGGACTGTAAGAGGCAGCTAGGGCGCTCCTGACAAGAAGTGCAGTAAGTGGCTTCCATAACTAAAATAATAAATGCTTTAGCAGCAAATAGGAAGGGGGAGGAGGCAGAAGATGCTGGCACACAGGGAGGGGAGAAGGAAAGGAGGCAGTGGCAGCTGAGCATGCTGAAGGGCCTGAAAGAGCACATGGCTGGGCTAAATGACACTTACGTACAGAGTCTCAAAGAGAAAGGGAGCTGAGCTAGCTGAGGCATGGACCAAAGACTGGGAAAGAGAGGCACAAGGGCTGGCCCAATTAAGAACATAAGAAGAGCCCTGCTGGATCAGACCGAGGGTCCATCTAGTCCAGCATTCTGTTCACACAGTGGCCAACCAGCTGTCGACCATGGACCCACAAGCAGGACATGAGTGCAACAGCACCCTCCCACCCATGTTCCCCAGCAACTGGTGTACATAAGCTCACTGCCTCTGGTACTGGAGGTTGCACATAGCCATCAGGGCTAGTAGCCATTGATAGCCTTTTCTTCTTGGAATTTGTCCAACAGCCTTTTAAAGCCATCCAAATTGGTGGCCATCACTACATCCTGTGGTAGCGAATTCCATCGTTTAACTATGCGCTGTGTAAAGAAGTCCTTTTATCTGTCCTGAATCTCCTACCAATCAGCTTCACAGGATGACCCCAGGGTTCTAGTATTTTGAGAGAGGGAGAAAAGTGTCTCCCTATCCACATTCTATAATTTTGTAGATCTCTATCATGTCTCTCCTTACCCTCCTTTTTTCCAAGCTAAACAATCCCAGTTGTTGTAACTGCCCCTCACAGGGGAGACGCTCCAGCCCCTTGATCATTTTAGTTGCCCTTTTCTGCATTTTTCCAGCTCTACAACACCGTTTTTAAGTGTGGTGACCAGAACTGTACACAGTACTCCAAGTGTGCACAGGGGCAGTATGATATTGGCAGATTTGTATAGGGGCAGTATGACGTTGGCAGTTTTATTCTCAATTCCTTTTCTAATTATGCCTAACAAGGAGTTTGCCTTTTTTTCAGTAGCCACACACTGGGTTGACATCATCATTGAGCTGTCCACCACAACCCCAAGATCTTTTTCCTGGGGCCGGTACCACTAGCTGAGATCCCATCAGGGTTTACTTGAAGTCAGGATTTTTTGTCCCAAAATGCATCACTTTACACTTGTTTACATTGAATCGCATTTGCCATTTCGATGCCCATTCTCCCAATTTGGAGAGATCCTTTTGGAGCTCTTCACAATCCCTTTTTGTTTTAACCACCCTAAATCAATTCCAGATCATTTATGAACAGGTTGAAAAGCACTGGTCATTAATACAGACCCCTGTAGGACTCCACTATTAACTCCCCTCCATTGGGAGAATTTACCATTTATTCCTACTCTTTTCTTTCTGATCTTTAACCGGTTACTGATCCATGAGAGAACCCATCCTCTTATTCCATGACTGCTAAGTTTGCTCAGGAGTCTTTGGTGAGGGACTTTGTCAAAAGCCTTTTGGAAGTCCATGTAAACAATGTCTACCGGATCACCCCTGTCTACATGTTTATTGACACTCTCAAAGAACTCTAAAAGGGTTAGTGAGACAGGACTTACCTTTACAGAAGCTGTGTTGATTCTTTTTCAGCAGGGCTTGTCGCTCTGTATGCTTACAAATTTTATCTTTAATAACGCCTTCAACCAATTTACCCGGAACAGATGTTAAGCTAATCAGCCTGTAATTTCCCAGATCCCCCCTGGATCCCTTTTTAAAAATTGGTGTTACATTGGCCATCTTCCAGTCCTCTGTCATAGAGGCTGATCTTAGGGACATGCTGCATATTTTCGTTAGAAGATCAGAAATTTCATATTTGAGTTCTTTGAGAACTCTAGGATGGATACCATCTGGGCCCAGTGATTTATTTGCTTTCAGTCTATCTTTAAGTTTGAAAACTTCATCTTTTATCACCACTATTTGCCTCACTTCCTCAGACTCCCTTCCTGAAAACATCAGTTCAGGCAAAGGTATCTGTCCTATATCTTCTGCAGTGAAGATGAACAGAATTTATTCAGCTTCTCTGCAGTCTCCTTGTCCTCCTTCAGTATTCCTTTAACTTCATTGTCATCTAATGGTCCAACTGCCTCCCTAGCTGGTTTTCTGCTTCTGATATATTTAAGAATTCTTTAGTGTTGGCCTTGATGTTGTTAACGGTATGGTCTTCAAAATGCTTTTTTGCATCTCTTATTGATTGCTTGCATCACCTTTGTGCAAGCTTGTGCTGCCTTTTGTTTTCCTCACTTGGGAAAGACTTCCATTTTCTCTTTTCTCTAATAGCTCCTTTAACGCTGCTCATTAACTATGCCGGTGACCTCTTGGACTTGGCGCTACCTTTCCTAACCAGTGGTATACATTTTTAGCTGGGCTTCTATTATTGTGGTTTTGAGTAACCTCCAAGCATTTAGAAGGGATTTAATCCTCTTGACTCCCCCTCTTAACTTCCTTTTCTCCAGTTCCCTCATTTTAGAGAGGTTTCCTCTTTTGAAGTCAAATGTGACTGTGTTGGACTTCCTGGGCAATTTTCCACTTAAACATTTGTTAAATCTGATAGCACTGTGATCACTGTTTCAAACTGGTTCAACAACATTTACATCTCATACTAGGTCCTGGGCGACACCACTTAGGATTAAATCCAAGGTCGCCTCCCCTCTGGCCAGTTCCATGACCAACTATTCTAAGGGGACAATCATTTAGGGCATCGAGAAATTTAACCTCTTTGTCGTAGCTGGAACATGCATGTATCCAATCGATGTGGGGTAACTGAAGCGACCCATTGTTACAACACTTCCTTATTTGGTAGGGTCATTGAGTAGAGTCCTCATTTTGATGGAGGCAGAATATTTAATGGATTATTCAGGTAGATCAATTAATGTTGCAACCCAGACTGTGCTTTGCGCATCTAATTTGCCTTACTAGTTCACTGAACAGAACAGGAAAAATGAGTCTTCAAACTCCAACATTCCATTTGGCACAGAAAATAATTTAAAGCAGTATGTGTTAAAAATAACAACCGCACATGATTTACGTTAAGTCTTAATATGCTTTTGCTTTGGTTATCACTGAGAGAAGAATACAAATGAGCAAGCAATAGAGACCATGTTTAAAGAAAACAGCCTCCATCCGATCCCAGAGAGCCACCATCCACCACAAAGGGACAAGTACTTCCTCTTCTTGAAAAAGATCTGTGGCAGTTCCATCCAGTCTATGGAGAGACTGCATCAATGAGACCTTGTAAACTTTCATGGATTAAATCAGAAGAGCTTAGAGCTCAAATACATACTCAAAGAACTTTACCAAACTTGATTTTCCAGGATGGGAATACCACAAACATACTTCTGCCCATGAGTGTATTAACAATTAAGGTGACTCCTGAATTTACTGTACAGATGTACTCAACAGTATTAATCTGTGCTCATGTGAATGCAATCTTAAATGGCTTACTGTAATCCACCCTGAATCTTCAGAATAAAAATCCAAATAAATGTGTCATCTACCTCTGTCATTAAACGTTTGAGGCCTTCTACCTCATCTTCTCCTGGATTAAGCTCACCACCTGGCCTGTTCAAAATATAAAATATGTTTTAGGAACAGCCATAATCAAAATAGTATTCTAGAGATGCTTTACCAATTTCAGGAAATTATGAGACTACTCCCAAGATTTTAGTCAAGCTAATACCTCAGAAGAGATTAGATACTCCCAAGGAGGCCAAACTGCTTCTGATCCAGGGAGATGTCAAACCCCGGAGTGTTGTACAGATGAGGTAAGTTATTTTCATCAAAGTAATTATGCATATGCACATCTCTGCACATCTTGTATATCAGACATCTTTTAATGTGTTAGAAGAGTCACATATGAGGCAGTTAGACCACAATCACGTCGCCTTTAGTTTTCTGAGAGAAGCAGGGTTTTTCCCCTGCCAAGATAAGCAGGGTTCAGAAAGGACAGATAGACAAAGTCAAAATGTTAAACAGTTTTAAAGTTTGTCACAGCTGAGAAGGAATAAATCCGCAATCGTAAACGTATTTAGCCAGGAGATGCTCTTTCATTTCAGTACTTCACCAACAACCATTTAAAACCAACAAGTATGATATATCCCCATATTTTTCCATAGGAAAGTAACTAGCACCCTAGCAGTGAAATCCTATACATGTCTACTCAGAAGTGCCCCTGTGTTCACTGGGACTTGCTCCCAAGTGAGTGGGTATGGTATTAAAGCCTAAAGCTACTATTATGGCCAATCACAACCACCACCAAAGTTAATTACCTGAAATGGGAAGCAGCACGCTAGGACAAATACATAAGAATACAGGACACTCCCTTATACCAGGTCAGAGTCTTTGTCCATGTAGCCCAGTACTGTCCACTCTGACTGGCAGCAGCTCTCCAAAGTATCAAATAGAAGTCTTTCATATCACCTGTTATCTGAAGCTTTTTGTTTTTTTGTTCCCCTTAGATATGAGAGACTAAACTTGGGACCTTCTACATGCAAAAAATGTGCTCTATAACCCCTCCCCAATGTAAGAGTTTAGGATTTGGATGTAGGACACTCAGAGTCACATCTCCACTCACAAATCCATGAAGTATGCCAGGTGGCCTTAGTAAAGCCACTACGTTTCAGCATAAGGCTGCTATTAAAAAAATAAAAATACACATAATGCACTTTGTGCAACAAAGAAGTGCTGCAGAAATCACCGTAATCAGTTGTTTGTGTTAAAGATGATTTAACTGGCAATTATCCACCTTTTTACTGATTGGCTGATATTACTAAACACTTAGTATAGGTATCTTTATAAGGTAGTGGCCACATTCAGATGTCACTTTAAGCCATGGTGGCTTAATAAGCTACTCACAGTAACTTATTTTTGAAATAGTCCATCATGCCCCACCACTCGACCATGTTAATAAGCTACTGTGAATATTTTATTAAGCTACTGTGCATAATCTGAGTCATCTCCCTGCCCCCTGCAGTCCTCCTGCCCAAGCAGTGGCACTGTTTCACCCATAGAAAACGTTGCAGCAGCCTGTTTTAACCTTCCACAATACCCCAATGAGAGGGGAGAAGTGTGGGGTGAAGTACAGGGGCTTAATTCGGTGCTTCCAGCATCACCACGACATGAGGATGGAGGCTCTAAAGCACTGGAAGTTTGTAGGATCAGGACCATACTTTACACACAGCCTCCCCTAGTCAGGAGACTGTCACCACACCATCAAAACCCTGCATGATTACTCACAAAGAAGGGAAAATCCCAGATGCAACAAAAAGGGGATAGCACAAATAAGCCCTTGGGGGTTTGCAGGATCAGGACAAAACCCACAAATGTGCATTTCCCCCCATAGCCATTACTGGCAATATCAACAATAAGGTGGAGTTGCACATTTCACCCCACCTCCCAGACATTGCTGGCAGAGCCACTTCTGTTCACTATAGTCCTAAAGCTATAGCACTTTCGCCCTAAAGCAAAATTGCACAAAAGGCCCCCCTCAGCCACTGATGGTACAAAGTCTCTAATGCCTCAAAATCACTAAAGCACTATAGCGCTTTAGTGATAGAAGTGGTAACTCCACTGTGTTCCTTATAGTGCTTTAGTGCTAAAGCAAAATTGCACATAAATGCAATTATGCATCCGTCCGTCCCCCCAATAGTCATTTTGCCTCTTCATGGAAAAGTGACCAGAGAAGGAAAAAGGGGGTGGAGGCTGTAACTCCCTGACACTTCGCTGGAATGGGGCAAAAATGTACAGGTAGGGTGCGTTCATGGATGCTGTACTGGATTATTGTGGAACTGTGCTTCTTCGTGGAAAAGTGAGCAGAACTTTCCCTATTCCCCTGTTTCCCAAATTGCACAGTTTCAAAGTAGTGATCAGGGAAGCCAGTCATTGTGTCACTTCGCTGCAGCGAGGTAGCATGCCAGCACGAGGCTGTCACTGTACTTGGGAAAAGCTGTCATTTTGTAACTGTAGGGTGGTATCGGGGAAGGCTGTGCTTGTCCCTCTGCTGCTTGTCAGATCTCGGAAAAAGAGCTCTGCAGGCAGGAGCAGAGCAGTCACAACAGTTTTGACTGCTCTTGCCAGGCAACTCTGTAGGTGATGAGAATAAGCCACACTGAGTGCCAGATGACACAATAACCCATGGTGGGTTAAATAACCCATACTGCAGACCGAGGGTTCTCAGAGTGGCTAATTTTGGCCAAATAAGCCGTCGTGGATTTAAAAATTCCCAACAGACAACACAATAACCAACGATGGGCTAAATAAGCCACGGTGGCTTATTTAACCCATTGTGGATTCTCATGACATCCAAACCAGTGAAGGAATTGTAAATCTTTAGAAATATGTTGTACCACCCTATGCATATTTATTCACAAGCCAGTCCCAGTGCATTAAGTGGGTCTTACTCCCAGGTAAGTGTGCATAAGACTGCAGCCTTCATGAACAAAAAGCTATCATGAGTTATTAGGCGATATTTTCTATTTCAGTAATGAGCCAGATCCCAAATACTATAAAAACACAAAGTCCTTAATTCTAAGCCACATCAGCTGAACCATGCTGATTAAGTAAAACATTAGCTGATTAAGCTACTGAATAAAACTTGCAGTCCTGATAGTAATAGTTCTTTGGTTAGAGCCTCTGATTTTGGGCCTGAAAACTAGACCCTCTGTGGCTCAGGAATACTGAATAAACAATGAAAGATGTGGCAGCAAAGAGAGCGGATGCTTTCACTCTTCTGTCTATGACTATGAGCCGGAATACATATTACATGCAAGGGACAACACCCTGTGGCTACCTTTCCTAGTGAAAAGCAGCTCTGGAAGGGAATATTTTTTAATTGAGAAGTGTGCTTAACCTTTTCCACACGTGCCATTTTCCACCGCCACCCCCCACACACCACTTTTCCTACGCCACTTTTCCTTCCTATGGGGTTTCAAATGCATGATGCTTGAAACTGAATGGGGCTTTGAAGGGAAACAATTTAGAGTGAGGAAGCAACAGGCACAGAGAACGCTAAACACCACTCTTGCCCAGCCCCCTTCCACAACTGCTTCTCTATTATAAATCCCCCTCCCAAAGCCAGTTTTCCCTAGAAAAAGCAGCTATTGGGCTTTGTACATGCATTTATGTGTAACATTAGTTAGGACCTACAATGACTACAAATTTCTCCTTCAAAAATCAGGTTTCACAATTCAGTGCCAGACTGTGACATCTACAAGAAGTGAGCTAAGTCTAAAACTGACTGAGAAGATGCAAACAGCCATTACCTTGGTCACCTGTAGCAATAAGAACAATTCCTCACCAACCAGGTAGTGAAGCTTTTGTACAGCGGAAGCGCATCTAGTCTCCCTGCCCCTTTTTAGGCCATCAATACATCACAAATATTTAACAAAGATATGTGGATACACTGACTATTACATTTTTGCAGACTTATTCACAAAGATGTTTATCAGTGCCTTTACAACCTCAATAGCTACTTAATATATTTATATACCGTCATTCTGCCAAAGTACTGAGATGGTTTACAATTTAAAAGACATGATAGGAAAGGAAAAAGTAATGAGGAAGTCATAGGCACATTCCTGTACCTACTGTTTCATACTGCTACATAATGACCAGGAGGAATGATCATTGCAGGAGGCAGTTCTAGAAGGGAAGGAACCAAATGGCAAATGGTTCCAGCCAAGCCTTTCTATCTCAGCTCTCCTTCCATGGCAGCCAGGTGGAATGGGGACAGGGAGAAATCAGCACTTAAACCTTTTTCCTCACCTGCCATGTATTCACTCTAACTGGGAGGGGCACGCTAATTTCCCCCTTTGTGGAGTTCCAAAGACATCATTATGCAGTCCTAGTTTTGGCAATGCTCACTTACAGTTTGAAGAAAGTTGTGCCCAGCTGCAGGAGCAATACATGAGGCAGCCTGTGTTCATGCACAATCAGGACCCCCTCAACAGTCCGCCTCATTCCAATCTTGTCAAATTCTTCTCTCATGCGCTGGAACCGGGCAGCCACTGAACTGTCTTTCTCATATAGGGGTTCCTTGGTCCCAAATGTATAATTTGTGAGGGGATACCTGAAAGGAATGACACAATGACACAAGTACAGTATTGCATGAAAACTGACAGCCTATTTCAGGATTTGATCATAGCTCTCTAGAACAGGATGCCAAACTGTAGCTAGCAACTGTGAGCAGAGCTATGTATTTCACCTCCACCATCTGCCTTTAAGCCTCAACCACTGCTTCTCCTGTATAAAGTAGTATTTGTTAAAGGTGATTCATAAGGAAAAAGCATCAGGCAGACAGAAGGGGTACAACAGCGCTGAACAATCAGGGTCCAACAATTGAATTTACCTTGCTCACCATGATAAAGGATCAGCCAGGTTCCGGTGGGCCTAGCACTTCCTCCCACCACTGAAGCTCCTGAGGGAAAGGGGTGATCCCAGTCCCAAAGATGGGCAGAAGCCTACAGAAGAGTACAGCTCTTCACTTTCTGGGTACAAAGAGCTAAAACAATTTCTACCCCCCGCTCCTCCCCAAGCTAAACCGAGACAATGCAGGTTGTCTCTGCACCTGATGGGAGGTAAGAGCTCCAATCATCTGGCCAGCTCAGAGGCAAATCTCCACTGTCCTTCACCACCCCTGATCTAGAGGGGTATAGCGGAGGTGGACTGGCTTATTTTTGCATGTGCCAGTGGTTGGAGCTTCAATTGCCCAGCAGGTGCTAAGGTAGAGAACGTCAGTACACTTCCTCCACCAGCTCAGAGCTGGACAGGGGCAGCCATGGAGCATCTGTTTGTTCCTGACCTCCTGCATTTCAGTGATGCAACACGAGGTCAGAGACAAACCCCCAACCCCGTGGGGTAGGGGCATTCCCTGACTGACCATAAGTTTGGGGTTGGCCACTAAAGCCACCAAAAATTTGTCAACCCGTGTTTAACTCTTTCCACATTCACCACCTTTCAGTTGAAATTCCCCCCAGCAGGAAGTCAGCCTGTGTTTTCATTGCAAAGAAATGAAGAAGCTCCATGTCGTAGAAACTGAGAATGGATCGGGGGGGGGGGTACTACTACAGGGGGAATGGTGATGGCCACTCAAGTGATTGATATTTTTTAATGTGAGCTATTAGAGGTGGGGTGACTCTTCGCCCTATGCCCCATTGCTGCATCAGTCTTGAAAGGCAGCCCTGTAGAGGTGGGTCTTTTCCCTGAGCTGGAGAGGGAAAGTGAGAGATAAAGTTCTACCCCTCACAGGTTGATGGTCCAGCTACAGAACGTACTGAGCTGGGAGATATGGGCTGGCATGCAGTGAACAGCAGTTTATCTAGAAGAGAACAGTTACAGAGGAGGGAACGAAGAAAAAGAAAACACCACAGTTTGGGGTACTGGGGCAAAAACACTAAAAAGGAAGGAAGCAATTAGTTTCAGGGACGGTGACACATGCATATTCATAAGGACAACTGCAACATGCAGCACTTGATGAATAAGCCACCAGTGAGTTAAAACAAACTTGCAGCATCTTAAAGAATAAACATTTGTAGTGGTATGACTTTATACCATAATAAATCTAATATTTCTGTTCTGCTGCAACAGACTAACTTGGCTGTCCCTCATGAATCAATCGGAGATATACTACCAGAACTTCCATGTAACTTCAAACGCGTTGCTTCGCAATGATCAGTTCGCACATGCTAGGAGTCACTTCCAAGTGTTCAAAAAAAAAAAAAAGCGCCTGCCAGGAAACCGTGTGAACCCCGTGCTCAAGGGCAACGAAAGCATGCGAGGCACACGCACGTATGAATCAAGCGCCCAGACACGCAGAAATTTCACGGGGCGAACGCGCGTGCCCCGAGTGCCCAGGCGGCACGAACCGGCGAAGAAGTCATGCGCGCGTGAACGAGCCCGAGGGAGGCGGAATATAGGGACTCCCGGGAAATCTATGTGAGAAGAAACCCGCATATATATATATATATATATATATATTTTAAAGGGGGGGGGGGGAGAAGGCGTTATTCTGAATTGCGATTTTAATTTGTTTTAATCTGTTCGCCGCCGCCGCCGCCCGAAGAATTCTCGGTTGTTGGGCGACTGGAAATTAAATGAGATGAACACACCAGACCCTCCGTCCCGGGCCGGGTGCGGGGCGAGGAAGAGGCGTGAGGGGACCGCGGGGGGGGACGGCGCCCCACTCACAGGTTGATGGTCCGCTCGAGCGTGAGGGGCTTGCTTTGCTGGATGTATTTGTTACCGAACTGGTTGACCCCGCGGGGCCAGCCAGTCTGGGAGCGGTTGGGCGGCACGACGGACATAATGGAGGCGGGAGCGGCTCAGAGGGCCACCAGCATTCCCCGGCCGCGCTGAACCTCCGCCTCACACTCGGCTCGCTTCACACCCGCCCAAGCCCGCACCGGAACCACCAGGCCGCACTTCCGGGGACCATAGAGACGGCGGCGTAAAGCAGCGCCTGTCTACGTCGCGCGCCTACCGCGAGCGCGCCGTCCGTTCTGGGCAACCGGAATTCCATAGAGAGGAGGGCGGGGCGGGCGCCGAAAAAGGCTCCGCCCCGCCGCCGACGTCCCCCGAGGAGGCGGCTGCAGCCAATGAGAACGCGAGGGAGATGAGCTGCCGACGGCGCACGCTTCAAAAACCGGCCTCGAATTATCATTGGCTCTCATTCAGAGCGCTTCCGCTCACCAACCGTTTTTTAGAACGGGGGGGGGTGGGGAGGAAGTAAATCTCGAGGCGTTTGCTTTTCCTGGACTTCAACTCCCAGAAGCCCCTGCCAGCAAAGCCAGTAGACAGGTATGCTGGGAGTTGAAGTCCCAAAAAAATCGGGAGGTCTACTTTCTGGAACCATAGAGTACATAAGAAAGGCCACAAGTATGGTAGACTTACAAACGTCTGTTTCGCTAGGCCAGACCCCATGCGAAGGGAAGTCTTTTTCGATCTCTATGGTTACGACCCTTTCTTCTCCCCCCCTCAGAATCCTAATAAGGATTCCCTATCTCGGGCCTTCCCGCGCTCCCGGCGCCGATTGGATAACCTGGGCTTAGTCCCGCCTTTAGCGCGCGGCATGACGGGAGTCGTAGTTTTCCGCCGAGGGCGCGCACGAGGGGACGATGAGTGGGAGGCGCAGGGGCCCGTCGCTGGCGGAGGGAGATTCCTCTTCTCCCCGGCCGGGAGAAGCGGCCAAGAAGCGAGCCAAGCGGGAGGTGCGCGCCGAGTTCTCTGCGGCCGTGAGGGAGCATGTCCTGAGGGGGAAAGTGGCCGCGGCCTGGGCCCGCAAGGAGGCGCTCGACCACGGTAGGGGGATGCGGAGGGGTCTGCAGCGCCGGGAAGGGGCGGTGAGGAAGAGGGAGCGAGGCGGTGTGGCCCTTGAGGCAGGGGGAGCTCAGTCCTGGAACCCGTTTTGAGCGGCCAGCTGCAAGGCTCTAGTTCTCATTGAGGTGGGAGACCAGCGTCTGGGTTGTACCGCTTCAGACGGCGGGAAGGGAGGAGCGGGCAGCGGAATCCATTGCCGCCTTGCCGGGGGATTATGGGAGTTGTAGTCCAGCACACCCGGAGGGCATCGGGTTGCGGAAAGCTGGGACAGAATGTTGAACTTGGACCCGAGTTCAGATCCTCACTTGGCCATGAAGCTTGTTGGGTGATCTTGAGCCGGTCACCGTTTCTCAGCCTAACCTACCTCGCAGGGTTGTCGCGAGGATAAAATAGTGGGAGGACACCGCATAGGCTGCTGCTCTGAGCAGTTTAGAAGAAGGACAGGGTGATGAACAAGGATGAAGGGGGAGTTTGGCAGCTGTGCCAGAAATGCGTTTGGGAATATGATCTCAGCTCAGTGTGCCTGTCCAGGACTCCACGTTGTGCCACTGGACGCTTCTCCGCCCCCATCCTCAAGCATGCCCTGTCCTTGGCAGGCAAGCTGAGGTGGGAAAGGTTTTCTGAAGGCAGAAAGTTCGGAAGCCGCTACCGTAGAGACCCTGTATCAGTCAAATGTTGCAGCCCTGAATGCTGCCCTTAAAAGTAAGTTCTGGGGCTGAGCCAGGTGCTCGTTAAACCAGTGATTCTTAACTGGGGTTGATCTACAATTTTCTGAAACATTCAAAGCTTTTGCAGTGATATGGGGTGGCAGCATATTTCAGATTTTAGGCAGCCCCTTCTCCCTCCTTGCAGTGGCTTTTGACAGCCAGCTGACAAGTGTTGATAGATACCGCTCACCTTGCCCTGAGGATAAAATCCCAGATCCTAAATTTATCTGTTCTAAAAAGGGGGGGGGGGGGCTACAAGGAAGAAGAATCAAACAGGAGTGCCCATCCCCACCTTTGGCAAAAAAAAAAAAAAACAACAGCAAAAATAATTTTCCATCCGTGGGATTAAATATGTGCGATAAGCTGAGAAAGAAAACAAGGGAGTGGATACTGTAACAGCAACAAAGATAAATGAGAAACAGGTTCTCCAAGAAGTGCCAAATCAGACCTTTGCAGCCAAAGATGGAGAAGCTCTATACAGTCAGTAAAAACAAGACCTGGAGCTGACTGTGGCTCAGATCATGAGCTGCTTCTTGCAAAATTTCGGCTTAAATTGAAGAATGTAAGGAAAACCACTAAACCATTCAGGTATGACCTGAATCATATCCCTTATGAATACACAGTGGAGGTGAGGAATAGATTTCAGGGATTAGACCTGATAGACAGAGTGCCTGAGGAACTATGGACAGAGGTCCATAACATTGTTCAGGAGGCAGCAACTCAATCCATCCCAAAGAAAAAGAAATGCAAGAAAGCCAAGTGGCTGTCTGATGAGGCTTTACAAGTCGCTGAGGAAAGAAGGGAAGCGAAAAGCAAGGGAGAAAGGGGAAGATATATCCAACTGAATGCAGAGTTCCAGAGAATAGCAAGGAGAGACAAGAAGGCCTTCTTAAATGAACAATGCAAAGAAATCGAGGAAAACAACAGAATGGGAAAGACTAGAAATCTCTTCAAGAAAATCGGAGATATCAAGGGAACGTTTTGTGCAAAGACGGGCATGATAAAGGACAAAGAAGGCAGGGACCTAACAGAAGCAGATGAGATTAAGAAGAGGTGGCAAGAATACACAGAAGAACTATACAGGAAAGATCTTAATGTCCCTGATAGCCATGAGAGTGCGGTCACTGAACTTGAGCCGGACATCCTAGAAAGTGAAGTCAAGTGGGCCTTAGGAAGCATTACTAACAACAAAGCTAGTGGAGATGACAGTATTCCAGCTGAGCTATTTAAGATCCTAAAAGATGATGCTGTTAAAGTGCTGCATTCAATATGCCAACAAATTTGGAACACTCAACAATGGCCGCAAGACTGGAAAAGGTCAGTTTACATTCCAATTCCAAAGAAGGGCAACGCCAAAGAGTGCTCAAACTACCGCACAATTGCGCTCATTTCACATGCCAGCAAGGTGATGCTCAAAATCCTACAAGCTAGGCTTCAGCAGTATGCGAACCGAGAACTACCGGAAGTACAAGCTGGGTTTCGAAGAGGCAGATGAACTAGAGATCAAATCGCCAACATTCGCTGCATCATGGAGAAAGCAAGAGAATTCCAGAAAAATGTCTATTTCTGCTTCATTGACTACGCTAAAGCCTTTGATTGTGTGGATCACAACAAACTGTGGCAAATTCTTAAAGTGATGGGAGTACCAGACCACCTTACCTGTCTCCTGAGAAACCTGTACGAGGGTCAAGAAGCAACAGTAAGAACCAGACATGGAACAACGGATTGGTTCAAAATTGGGAAAGGAGTACGACAAGGCTGCATATTGTCGCCCTGCTTATTTAACTTATATGCAGAGTACATCATGAGAAATGCCGGGTTGGATGAATCAGAGGTCGGAATTAAGATTGCTGGGAGAATTATCAACAACCTCCGATATGCAGACGATACCACCCTAATGGCAGAAAGCAAAGAGGATCTCAAGAGCCTCTTGTTGAGGGTGAAAGAGGAGAGTGCAAAAGCTGGTTTGAAACTCAACATTCAAAAAACTAAGATCATGGCATCTGGCCCCATCACTTCCTGGCATATAGAAGGGGAAGAAATGGCAGCAGTGACAGATTTTACTTTCTTGGGCTCCAAGATCACCACAGACGGTGACTGTAGCCAAGAAATTAAAAGACGCTTGCTCCTTGGGAGGAAAGCTATGGCCAACGTAGACAGCATAGTAAGAAGCAGAGACATCACCTTGCCAACAAAGGTCCGTCTAATCAAAGCGATGGTTTTCCCAGTAGTAATGTATGACTGTGAGAGCTGGACTATAAGGAGGGCTGAGCACCGAAGAATTGATGCTTTCGAACTGTGGTGCTGGAGAAGACTCTTACGAGTCCCCTGGACTGCAAGGAGGTCAAATCAGTCCATCCTAAAGGAAATCAACCCTGAGTGCTCATTGGAAGGACAGATACTGAAGCTGAAGCTCCAATATTTTGGCCACCTAATGCGAAGAGAAAACTCCCTGGAAAAGACCCTGATGCTGGGAAAGACTGAAGGCAAAAGGAGAAGGGGACGGCAGAGGATGAGATGGCTAGATAGCATCACCGACGCAATGAATATGGACTTGAGCACACTCCAGGAGAGAGCGGAGGACAGGAAGGCCTGGCGTGCTATGGTCCATGGGGTCACGAAGAGTCGGACACGACTGAATGACTCAACAACAACAACAACAACAAAGCCTAACATTTAGAAATTGGACGATGACTGTCTGGCTGTCATTGAATGTATACCTGAGATCTGTGTGTCATATGCATATATCATCAATATATCTCCATATCAGAATATAATTGCCTTCTCTGGAGTGCCCTTTTCAATGTCCTAATTTTTTATTTGTCAGCTGGGGACAAATTATTTGTCACTATGTGATGATAATGTTGCATACTTGGTGGGTGGTAAGAGAGTAAAAGTTAAGCACCACTGCACTAAACCCTTTGAGTTGCCTACATCACGGAGTATTTGACAGTGCCCTGTGAATTCACTGGAAAGGAGCATATACAGAGTGCTCTTCACCACTGAGCCAGCCTTTGGGTATCTGAGGTTAAGGGATGCAGACTCTGGCTTCTGTTGTATTCCTAGGTTGAGTGTGACATGGCCCATGGCTCCTGTGTGTCTTCATTTTGTAACATTTCCTTAATGTTGTCTGTAACTTTGACTTGAGCCTACTAATTGATGGTGAATGACCAACCTTGTCAAGGCAAAGAATTCTGCATGAGTTGTATGTGCAACTCATTAGCAAAATAAAAAGCAAAGAAGGCGAGATTATTAAAAGAATCTGTTTCAGGAAGCTGTCATCTGTGTTTTTGCTAGAGGCCATTGTGCTGGATCCTGTTCCCTTCCACCACTGCGTCATCCCAAACTTTATTCAAAACGAAGGCTTTTTAGAAGGGCTGCAGAAGGAACTTTTGAGCCTGGATTTCCATGAAAAGTGCAATGACTTGTACAAATTCAAACAGGTATGTATTTGGGATAACCATATCCTAGGATCATAGCAGCAAAAGGGTCCTGAGGACCATCGTGCTACAGGGCGTGACCATAACCCCACTCCCCTGTCCACAGGTCAACCGACATAGTCCACAGTGCAGTGGGTGCCCAGCAGAAACATGTCTGAATATAACACCAGATTCCTTAGTCAGTTTTGCCAAACCAAGCACTACAAAGAGCAAACATTGCCACTCCTCAACAAACTGCTTCAGGATATGTTTCAAATGAGGTGGTATATAAATATTGCTAATCAATAAAGCGCTGACTAGTGACCCAAAGATGTGGTGTTCTTAATAATACAGTATATTGGCAACCCCTTTGTAGAGGAGGGGCTATAGCTTAATGGTATGCACATGCTTTGCACCAGAATATCCCTGGGCCAGTCCTGTCATCTCTAGTTGAAAAGATCTCTGACCTCTGCCTGAGTCCTTAGAGAACAGCTGTTAGTCAGAAGACACAGTACTGAGCTTGATGGACTGACAGCTTTATATGATTATAAGCATGCAGTAATAAGGCAGCTTCATATGATCATATGCATGCTGTGGGCTTCACCAGATCCCAACCTCTCAGAGCATTTTCAGCCTCTTATTTATTTAAAATATTTATATCCTGCTCTATATCAGGATCTCAGGGCGGCATACAGATAAAATCAATTTAGACATTATAAAACAATAAATAATTTAAACAGCTAAAACATATTAAACTGTTAAGCAAGCTAATACCAATTTTAAAATTAAAGCAATAAAACAGTTAAAGCAGTGTGCTACTTTAGGGAATGCATCTAGTCCTCAAAGACTTTGATAAAAAGCCATGTTTTAACTTGGCGCCGAAATGAAACCAATGTCTGCGCCAATCGGGCCTCCAGGAGGAGGGCATTCTTCAACCGGAGTGCCACAGCAGAAAAAGCCCTCTCCCACATCCCACTATAGTGTAAGTCTCGCACTGGTGGGACACAGAGGAGGGCTTCTCCAACAGATCTCAAACCTTGGCATATATAGGGGGAGGCTGTCCCTCTAATATCGAGGTCCCAAGCCGCTTAGGGGTTTAGATGTCATCACTAGCATCTTGAATTCTGACTGGAAGCGTATTGGCAGCCAGTGCAATTCCTGTAAGACTGGTGTTATGTCATCTTTGTAAGATGTTCCAGTCAACGGTCTAGCTGCTGCATTTTGCACTAGCTGCAACTTCTGAGTCGTCTTCAAGGGCAGCCCCACGTAAAGTGCATTGCAGTAGTCTAATCGGGAAGTTAACCAGTGTGTGCACTAGTGTGGCTAGGTTATCCCTGTCCAGGAAAGGCTGTAGCTAGCAGATCAGCTGAAGCTGGCCCCAAGTACTCCAGGCCACAGAGTCCACCTGGGCTCCAGTGACAGAAATTGATCTAGGAGTACTCCCAACCTAGGCACCTGCTCCTTCAGGGGGAGTGCAACCCCATCCAGGACATGTCGCTTACCTGATTCCTGGACTTGGGAACCACCAATTCCCAGAGCTTCCATCTTGTCAGGATTCGGATTTGGTTTATTGGTCCTCATCCAGCCCATTATAGCCTCCAGGCACAGATCCAGCACCTCAGCTCACTCTGCTGACAAGGAGAAATAGAGCTGAGAATCATCAGCGTGCTGGTGACACCCCACCCCAGACTCCTAATGACCTCACCCAATGGCTTCATATAGAAGTTGTACAGCATGGGGGATTAGAATAAAATCCTGTGGCACTCCACATGGGGTAGAACAGGAATCCCCCAGTACCACTCTCTGGAATTGGCCCTGCAGTGACCCCAACTCGCATCCTGCAGAGCTGATCCAGTAAGGTACCATGATCAATGGATCAAAAGCCACTGAGAGATCCAAAAAGATCAACAGGGTAGCATTCCCCCTGTCTTTCACCCAGAGTAGGTCATCAGTCAGAGCAACCAAGACCATTTCAGTGCTGTACCCTGGCCTGAAACCAGACTGAAATGGGTCCAGATAATCGGTTTCCTCCAAGAACATGTGAAGCTGCCCAGTCACCACACGCTTAAGCACCTTGCCCAAAAGGGAGATACTAGGGATGGGACAATAGTTCTCACATACCCCTGGGTCCAGGGTGGTCTTCTTCAGGAGAGGACACACTTCAGCCTCTTTCAAGGCAGCAGGAACCACCCCCTGACAGAGCAAAGCATTTACCACCCCTGGATCCACCCAATCAATCCATCCCTGCTAGATCATATTAGCCAAGATGGACAAAGATCAAGCTTACATGTGGTGGGACAGACTGATCCAAGCATGTTATGTCCAAGGATGGGGCTAAATCCTTACAGAACCACTCCAGGGCTCTCTTCTTGGGTCTTAGAGCCCCCATTCATCCTCTGGGAGGGTTGAGAACTATCCCTCTCCTACAAATCAACTGTTCCAAGACTCTTCCTGTCTGGTGATTTCACTGCTACATCTCCTCCCCACAATATCTCTCTGACCTGTACATCTCCCTTTCTCAGCATTCTCTGTGGCTTATAAAGTTGAAGCAGCCCTCCTGTTTGTCACATGCCTCTACTTTCCCATTCCCTCCCTTATCCAGTCAACCTGGGCTTAATTTCAACAAGCTGGTAGGGGTGTGTGGGAGCCAAATTGCTTCATTGCCTCTCCCAGACACACCACACATGCCAAATAATATTTCTGCAATATACAGAAAACAGGGAGAGGGAACCTTCAGATGTCCCTGGATTGTGAATTAGCATACACCACCCTTGAAGTTGTATAACCATCTTTAGAGCAGCTGCAGCCACTGCTCAACCTCTCCACCAGGAATGCTGCTGAGAGACCAGTATGGCCTCAAGTCATTCCATTTGTGTGCATGCCCATGTGTGTGTTCTCCTTGCCAGACATTCTTTGACATTATTCCTGGAGGAAATGATTGCCCTTCATCATAAAAGCTGTCGTGTGTGTGTGTGTGTGTGTGTGTGTGTGTGTGGTTGGGGGAGGAGCACTTTAGGAAACAGTGTTCTGGGCAAGATTCTCCCTCAAGGGATTGCCAATTAATCTGGTTGCTGCAGTCCTTGTTGTCCTCATGCACCTCTCCTGCCTCTAGGATGGCAACTTAGAGGACCAGCTGGTGATACTCTTGACTGGATTTGGCTCTGGGGCCTCCAGCTGCTGTTCCCTTCTGTAAAATGCACAGCTAAACAATATCAGGATGTTTCTTTTCCCTTAGTTGTTGCCATAAAAACCATTTGGAGAAGAATGCAAAAATTGTGACTTCTTGTTTCCTATTGCATGTGCAAAGTCAGATGACTTGAAGAAGAGAGGAGAGCCTCACATTGCTGCGTTAAGGTAACACCGTCGCTTTGTGCCACGCCAAGGGCTGCTTTGGGTGACAATGGCCAAGTCCAAGGGGCAGGGGCATCCCTGAGTCTGGCATTCAGCCCTGAAAACATAGCAGCGACTGCCACTTTATTCTGCATGATGTTTAGAAAGAAGGAGATGCAGATTGTCCAGACTGGTCTGCTTGTGGTTAATGGTCAGTTGCTGAAGTGGATATAGATAGTGCAGGCAGCCCCTGAACAAGGAGACTTGTTCTCCAAAATGTTGGGCAAGCACACAATAAATAGGGACTTTTGTGATGCAGTCACTTGTTTTTATTTTTGTTAACAAATGGCAAAAGGTCAGGCTTCAATCCACAGGCATCTGAAGTAGTTGAGCTTTTGCAGGCTGCCATTCCACAGTCTCTCTTCTCTTTTAGAAAAGTTCTCTTTGAAGAGTTCCGGGCTTGGCTTTCTGAGGTATCCCAAGTGGAGCTGGAGTCAACTGTCGATTTGTCCTGTGCTAAATATGAATATACAGGTGAGCAAACTCCCTGCAGTGTCCATTGCAGTGATGAGACGGTTGTGTTGATAGCAGAGATTGGGAAGAACGTATCTGAAGGATATCATTGGCATGGGGTTCGAGCAAAAGACTGGAGCCTGGTAGTTTGGCCAGGCATGCCCAATAGACTCAGCCCTGGTCCAGCTGCTTCCCCCTAACAGACACAACGATTATATCACATGTTGTTGCAGATACCCTGCTGTGCCATGATGATGAGCTGGAGGGACGGCGAATTGCCTTCATCCTTTATCTTGTGCCGCCATGGGATAAGAATGATGGGGGCACCCTGGACTTGTTCAGCACAGATGGTAGGTGGGGAATTGTAAGCCAGTTCTTCTGCAACATTTACTTTTATAGAGACGAAGCTCACTGCCTACAAAGTTCAGTAAATAAAGGCTCCACAGTAATTGCCACCATTTATATTCAGTAACAGCATTGCTAACTTACATTTAAGTAAAGGTGCTGCCATCTGTAAGGCTTGCTTTCTCTCTCTCTCTGCGAAAGGAACCAAATTAATGTAACAAAAATAAATGTTATGTAGCTTTTTCTACCACCACCTTCTCTCCTTCAATGTTTTCCTTGCAGCCCCTTTGGTATCCCAAGAACCTCTTGTCTATGAATACCAAACAATCCCTCTTGTCCCTACAATCTCTGATCCCACCCAAGTAACTTGCTTTCGTCACAGCAGTTAAACTGACTGATGACCCTGGCTTAACAGAGGTTAAAACTTTTTGTGAACATTCTGTGATGTTGCATCAGTTGATACCTGTGGACCTCACAAGCAGTGCCTGTTACAAAAATGAAAATACTGGAATATTTACCTCACAAGGCTCCCTTATACTGCTAGGTTTACTCACTGTGGTCTTTTCTGCCATTTGAAGTTGCCTGTTCTGTTATTCTGAGTTTCATTATGACCAAAGTTTGTTTGCATCAACCATTGCTCAGAGGTGGAGTACATTCTTTGCATGCATAGGTGCTTATGTTCAATTCCCAGTATGTCCACATTAAAGATACTAGGTAGCATAGCAGGGCTGGGGAAATCCTCTCAGGCCCGGGGGCCAAATCCAGTCTTCCTGGGGTTCCAATCTGGCCCTCTGGTGTTTCCCAAATGGCCACACCCCTTCCCTAGACCCCATCCCCTTCCCCCAACCACCAATCATTTGGTGGTTTCCTGGCTTTTGAGCCATTTTTTCTCCATTCTAAAAGGTTGAAATGCCTCTCCTAAGGCTGAGTTACTGGCAGGAAGAACTTTAAACTAAAATAGGTTGTTAATTTTGGTATTTGGAGCCCATCCCACCTGCCACTGGAACGCGGCCCCCAAGAGCTTCTCCACAATGAAATTCAGCCCTCAGACTGAAAAAGGTTCAGCACCCTTTCCTTGGAGAGTCAGTGCTGGTGAGAGCAGATCTTGCTGGGCTTAATGGACCAATGCAGTTTCATATCATAGAATCATAGAATAGTAGGGTTGGAAGGGGCCTATAAAACCATCGAGTCCAACCCCCTGCTCAATGCAGGAATCTAAGTCAAAGCATTCCATATGTTTATAACCACTGGAGAAGCTTTTTTATTTGCTAGTGCAAACTTTGGGCATCTTGGTTGCTCGCTATTGACTAACCATAGTGGGCTCCCCTGTATCTTGGGCATGGGAGTGCTTATGGGTCATGGTGCGTGACTTCAGGCCAGGGCTGAGTCTTGGCACTTCTTAGTTTACAACTAAAGCACTGCGTATGAGCCTGAATGTACCATCCCACAATGGATTGAATGCTATCTGTCCCCATAGGCCATGGATGCTATCCATATTCAAAGGCCACACAAAAGCAGATAGTTTTAAATGTAAGTAACTGACATAAAGGAGCAGTGAGTGAAATCCTGGCACAAAGTATGCAATTCCTCCCTGGCTTCGCTGTCAGTCTAGAGAAATATGAGTGGGTTATATTTCCAGATTTAATTACTCAATTGTGCATGTTGTGTGATGCTTTTCCCCCCAGTAGATAACTTCGAACCTTTGCAGATCATCAAGTCGATCATCCCTTCATGGAACTCACTCACTTTCTTTGAAGTATCACCAGTCTCTTACCATCAGGCAAGAAACCTCATTTTGTTCTCTACCTTCTCTGCATGTGCACCTCCATCATCTCTGGTCTTGGTCACCCTGAATTCCCCTTCCAGTGCCTTGGGTGTGGTGGGCTTTGAGAGTGACCCAGGGAAGGTTGGCCCGGAGCCGCCCTCTCCTAAGCCATTGTATGTGTGGCTCTTGAGTGTATCACGCAAGCTACCTTGGACTCTTGTTTTCTGCCTCCATAGGGAGTTTGGGAATTGGAGTCTGGTTCTCTCTAGGGGGCTGCTGCAATCACTTGCCACTGATGGTAGCAGTTCTCTGTGTTTTCGACGTGGAACTGCCCCAATATGTAGAAAGAAAGGGGGTCTGATTTTTTTTTTTTAACAGCAAAAGGGGTGAATAGTTACATAACTGTGTCTTCCCCCACACCTGTTGCTTATCTCCCTGCAACCCCTGTTTAAAAGAACCTCAACTCAAAATACATATTTTTATTTTCATAAAATAATGAAAAGATGTGATGACTTGCCACATACTTGCCAGTCATCAAAACACTGGAAGGTGGGAGAACATTTTACCTCTTCTCATCTAATGAAGTAAAATCCAATCTGCATGTTTTTACTTATTAATGGAAAGAAAGCGATGTGAGGCTTATTTTCTTCTTCTTGAAGTGAACGGTAAAGATGTAGGAAGGGGACCTAGAATATCCTTGAGGGATATTCTCTCTTCTTCCCCCTGCTCCCATGGCTGTCGACCTGCTGCCATCAGAGTGAGTCCTCCCTACACGTGTCTGATCTGGTAACTGGCTGGCTGGGCGTTATCTGTGGTTGCTCTGTTGGTTCACCTGACTGCTGATGAGTAGCTAGAGCATGAGGACTCCCCCTTGTTCCTGAAAGGGAAAGTGCCAGTGTATGATGTTGCCAGTATTCCTTTTAGGCCTAACAATAGGAAGTCATCAGAAGAGGCAAGACAGCGTTCATAGATCTCCCAATAACAATCTGTTTCTCCCGGGGTGAACCTATTGACCTACCTCAGTGTTTCCCGAACCTCTGGCAGCTTTTTGTTTTCCTGAATTAAAGGCATCCTTCACTGTTATGGCTCTCAACAGGCTGACTTTTAAATTATGGGTGGCTGGTACTGAAAGTCTTACACAGTGTGTTTATGCTCTGTTGCATGCTGTAGTTTGTCAAGAGCCACCAGGACCAGAACTGGGAAATTTCCGCTCTGCTTAGGCTCTGGATTCGACCCATCTGGTCATTGTGCCCTCCTAGACAGGAAGGGCTAAAAAACACTTCCTGTTTGGGCTGGTATTTCGCCTGGGCAACAACAATCTTCCTAGTGCGTTTCGGTTGTTCTTCAGCGACCTGTGAAGCCTATCCAGACCTCCTGCCGCAACTCTTGGTTCGACTTACAACTGCCCTTGAACCCCTACTCCGTGCTTTGGGGTGGGTTTGCCCTTCATCTACTGAGCCAGGAAGCAGACAGGAGCAAGAGAGGCCAGCAGGGGTGTCAGACTGACTCTGTGTCCGAGCGAGGTCCACTGGCATTTCCATCCAGGAGTGCCCAAACCCCCCAATGCCTGGGGTCCCTATGTCATAGCATGGTCACCCATGGACCTGCTTGGTTGGTTTTAGTTTGAGCACTTAAGCTGGCTTGGCAGTTAGCTTTGGTATCGTATTTCATGTTCTTTAGCTGGTAATGTTATTTTCAAATATTGCTGCATCACTCAGTCTTCAGGATGGGGCAAGACAAACCCCTTTGACCTCGGTGGCAGCCCGTAACCCATTTGTGACTTTCAGTCAGTCCCAGTGTCAGTAAAATCAGCGCTAACATGATGTTCTTTTGATCTTACCCCCATCCCAGGTGTCTGAAGTTGTTTCCAAAGAGAAGCATCGTTTGTCTGTGAGTGGCTGGTTTCATGGCCCCTCAGTTGCAAGGCCAGCACGCCATGTTGAGCCCCTCCCCCCACGGATCCCCCATGTCCCTCATGATGTAAGCAAATGTGGCGTCCTCTCCAGCTGTGCTACCCTTCATGTTTGGGCTTAGATGACCCTGTTCCACAATGCTCTTACCACTTAGTTGACAAATTGAGGGGGAACCTCTCTTTCTGAATCCACCCTGGTCTCTCCTCCTCTTTGCCACTAGGCTGCCACATGATCAGCTTGCAGGAGCAAGAATCCCTAACAACTGAAATCAACGCCACTACGAAATGGTGTATTTAATAGAGATTGCCAACTGGCAGCCCACAGGCAAAATTGCCAGCTACCAGCCCTACCCTATTTTAATCCAAAGGTGGCACAAGTTGGCCCGCGTTTTCATTTATAAAGTAATAGGGAAAAAATATTGTAAAAAGTAAAGTGGGTCCATATCTTCATAGTACAGGCCTCCAGATCTTGTACACGACACATCCTCTGTGCCCAGGGTTGTGTCTAAGCCAAGAGTTTGCAGCAGTGTGCCAAAAGCATTCTGTGGTATTAGGCCAGGCGTTCAACTTCCTGAGAGGCGATTTGCATGTCACAGCAGCAATTCCTTGGTTATTTAATGTAGGAATTACCAGGGACGAGCAAAGCGTGCAAGGCATTTTTCAATTTCAATTAACCCACAAATTCCCTGTTTCTGGGTTGTTTCATGACACCCAAACCAAAAATGTTAACCCAACAATTGCCCGTGGTTTGTTGTTGGGTTAACCCTGGGTTCTTTAACCCATAAGCAACCCAGAGTTTCTGAGTTCAGAAATCACAGAATTGAAAATGGAAATGTTTGCATGCTCTGCTCGTCCCCAGCAATTTCTGGGTTAAAGAATCCAGGAATTGCTGCCATGACGTGCGAACTGGTTCTGAGAATTGCAGGATGGCACTACACATGGCCAGGAGGAAAACGCAGCATTTCCAATTCTGGGTGTTTCCACATGTGGTTTTATTGTGCAATTGACCTACGTCATTCACAAAATGTTGTGGGGGAATCCGGACATCACCGTTTCTGTTTTGTAACCCTCCCACATTTTCCCACTGCTTCTTCCATATTTGTTCTTTCCACAAAATCCATTAAGGAGGAAAAGACAGAATAGTTGCACAGTGTCATGATTGGTAGTGCTAGGAGCTGTCTGACTGGAAGCACCCCTGTGTTTTTCCTGATAAACCAGCTTGGTGTGCTTGCAGGGAAAACTGGGAGGGCTGGAGAGAGACACTTTACCCTGCCCCCTGATTCTCCCCTGCAAATGTGCCCCCCTTGTGTTTTATCATCTTTTTTTCCCTACTGAAATCAGGAGTGAGCTGAGCTGTGGGGAGAATGGCTTATGGGGGCATTTGCAGGGGAGGATCAGTGGGGCCCACTACTTTTTCCCCCCTGCAAAGGATCCCTCTGCCTCCGCATTCACGTTACCTCAGCAAACATGAGTTTGGGAACATGCATTTGCCGAAGTGATACCTAGTTCCAGCCTCAGCTTTAATTTTAGAAATGTGTTTCTAGCAGTTACGGCTGTGAAGATATGCTTGTAGGTCACACCCACTGAGATCTCAGAAGCTAGAAAGGTAGCTAAATAATGTTTTCAGTAATTGTGGGGGGAGGCCGTCCGTGTCCTTTCCCTCATCATGCCCAGTGAAACTTGCCTAAATTATGCAAAACAGCAAGTGTTGCAGAATAAATTATGCAAAATGAGATTGTGCATATTGTTCAACCTGTACAGTTTATGCAGGCTGCGGGATTCCACTTTTCTTGGTGTAGACCTTTAACTTTATAAAAAGTTCTTCCAGCCCAGAATTAGAAATTATAAAGTTATAAATTCTTCCAGCCCAGAGTTAGAACATGTGCTCCATATACATAAAGTCCTTTCTAACTGATGGTTCCAACTTGACTATGGCGCTTAACTATACTTTTGTTTCTCCCCGGCAGTCTAGAGAGTGGAGTGGCTCCCTAGAAGATAGAAGTTGGCCATCCCTGGAATATAGAAGAGTAGAGAGCAATACAGGGTACTAATAAAAGCCACAACCCTTGAGGTCTAGAAGCTGTCCAGTTTCTGAGCATTCACTAAGCTGTAATAGTTAAGTTGGATCACGTTTTTGAGTAACTCTGGGGCGAAGTAGTTTCTATTGGAGCCCAGCCAGTATGTTTGAACACACCACAATGTGCATCACAGATGTCAGCACTCTTGGCACTGATGGAGAATGTGCAGCCCTCCAGATGTGGTTGGACCACAACTCCCATCATCCCTCACCACTGCCGAGGGCTGGGGTTGATGGGAGTTGCAGTCCAACCACATATCTGAAAGGCCACACATTCACCACCCCTTCCTTAAGATACAGACTGCGGACAGGAAGGTTTTCTTTTGGAATGGCTTGTTTTGGTGCCGTACTGGAGATTTTATTGGGCTACTCCTCTCTCCTTTTAATGTTTCCCTAGCATGAAATCTTGTATGACTGGATCAATCCCATTTATTTGGACATGGATTCCCAGGCCCAGATCCAAGAGGAATTTGAGGATCGGTCTGAGATCTTGCTGAAGGATTTTCTCAAGGTGAGTGTTGGAAACTCACCTTCTACCCTGCAACATCACTCAGTCCTTTCTGGGCAATAGTGCGGTGAGGCAGAAGTAGGAATCTTTATTTCCCTTTTTCTTTGAGAGATCTACAGGGTAGCTTGAAAAGTCTTTTATCGTTTCGGCTTTATCATCTCACATCACAATCTGACAAGACAGCAACCTCCTGAAGTCAATGCTATTCATGTGCCCAGTTAGAACTGTTTGTGTGCATAGTCATTCTTGACTATGCAGTGACTGTGGGACTACATTCCACTGAAAGATCTTTCAAAATACTTTTTTGATTGGTGCTAGTTACTAGTACTGGGAGTTCTTCCATCTGTTACATTATGGCTTTTAATTTGATATTTTTACATATGTTCTGGGAAAGTACCAGTGGAACAAAGATGGGTTATCTGTGGCCAAAATCAACTGGAGGATCTAGTGCATTATATTTAAATTTGCCCATTCTATGCAGGTTGAAGAGAGAGATCTTTGAAAGCTTTGACTGGTGCAGGGAGAGGGGGCATAACCACTCCTGCAGAACCTGTAAAATTTTCTCTTGAGTGCTACTAATGCCTATGAAACACAAAAACAGTGCAGCCCTATGCATGTGTACACAGAAGTAATCTCAGCATGTTCAATAGGGCTTACTCCTGTGTGAACTCTTTATTTTTACTTTGGCAGCAAGAATGATCAGAAAGAGGGAACTAGATGTGCTGTGGAGATACAGAGCTTTAATTTGTATTAAAGCTTGTTTCTTTCTACCCCTGCAATACATGCATGTTTTGATGTAGGGTTTGAACATAGAATTTTCTATTACTGTATGTATTTGTTTATGTATTTGTCATTGCCTTTGGCTTGAAAATGAAATTTACCTTGGAACAAAGAGAAATATGTTCTTAAATCTGTTGTTTCTTGCCCTGAGAATTTTGAGATGAGGGGAAGCTATTCATTAAGCTTCTGTACCTGTGCATTTAAGAAATGCCTGGAAAGCCATAGGCAACAAGAAATTGCATGCAGGTGGGGTGGGCAGGCTGGTAGGGGAGAGGGATTGCTTCATTCCTCCTCTGATAGTCCGCTATGTAGGAAGGGAAGCCTCACTCTTCTTCTGCCAGCCAGTGTGCTTGGTAGAAGGCACATTTGTTATTAGCCTGCTAAGAGGCTAGTATCTTGTGCTTCCATTGTGGCTGTGGAGAAGTTAGCTTCCCACCTCCATGGCCAGCATGGAAACGCAGGATGCTAGACTCTTTAGTTAAGAAAACTTGCAGGCTAGTAACTTTTCTTGCCCTACTGACAGGGCTGAGTTAATGCAGTAGTTTTTAAGTTTATAGTGTAGCCTTTTAAAAAAACAGTAGATATTCTAAGGGGTGTTGTTGTTTTTTTTGAAGATTTAGGAATAGCTTTGGGTTCTGTTCTCTTTTGGAACAAAAACCACCCACAAGAAAAAACACATGTTCAAGTTTTATCAGTGTTGTAAACTTTGGAGAGTATGGAGATGCTGTCTGTGGGTTATGATTATTGTATCTTATTTGTTTTTGTATTTATACAATTAAAATCTTTATTAAGTAGTAGATGTTAAACCAGAATGTTGTCATAAGTTTGATACAATATGCCTCACACTTGGCAGATATTTAAAAATAAATGGATGTTGACACGAGTGCTCTTTCAAAGCCTTGTTTCTTGCCTTCCTTCACAGCATTTCCCTATCTGGAATCAAAACATTTGATTAGGTTGTAGGCTTCAGCAAGATGAGTTTAGTGGGAAAAAATGTTGTTTTTTACCCCACAGTTCAATACAGGCCTTTAACAATTAAAAAATAAAACAGCAGCACTTTTAGCTGCAACAGAATCATTGAGCCATTTTAAAGCCATCAATTTAAAAGCCATGAAAGGCCTGGAAAACCATGAGGCATTTGGCGCTCCAACTCATTTGTGTGCACAATCTTGATTTAGCTGGATCCATTTGGAGCAGCTTCCTACTTTTTCCAGGGCAAAAGCAAAACACAAATTGAAGAACTAAAGCAGTGTAGCTAATACTGGTTTGGTAGAAACATGGAGTTGCTGTGCACTCATCAGGAAATACTTTCCTGGTGGTACCTAAGATACCAGAGGGCCGGCCCATTGGAGTCTGGAATAGGGCCTTTAGTATTGTAGTACCCATGCTCTGGAACTCCCCACCAGCACAAATTTAGACGGGCACCAAGTCTTCTGGATTTTCAGTGTGTATTGAAAGCTTCCTTGTTCCAACAAGCTTTTCTAGAGTTGTAATCTTGTCTTTTTCTTGCTGTCATGTTACTGTGTCTCCTAGGTTTTATACAGTATTTTATTATGGCTTTATACTGTATTGTTTATCACATATAAATTTATTTGTAATGTAAGTGGTGGATAAACATTAATCAATAAAGGCTGTTTCAATGTGCTTGGTTCCTAGAGAGACAAGTTTCAGCTGGTCTGCGAAGCTCTGAAGAAGGAAGAACTCAGATGGAGCAGCAGGGGGCCCCCTAACAAAAGGTTGGGCTGCCTCAATCTATAGATCTATCGCACCTCACTTCTCTTAGGTGAACAGAGCTCAGCCTGGCTAATAATCTCTGCTATGTCTATTTGACCTGTGATGTAATTTGGGTATCTCACTGGGAATTTGGCAGACGTCAGTTAATCCATTTGGTAGCCTTCGTGGTTATAGCCTTCCAAATGTATGAGCATTGTGGCTTGAAATCCCAGTGGGGGCTGAGTAGGACTTCTGTGGGTCAAGAGCTGGGACATCAGCATTTTGCAGGATTTCATGTACCTTCCCCATTGCTAATATGCCTCTGTTCCTGCCCTTAAAGAGAGAGCCATTGTGGTATAGTGGATGGAGTGTTGGGCTGGCATGCATATTCCTGTCATGGGCGAAGTGCAAGACAAGGATGCCATTTTTGTGGTAGACCCATGTCACTCGAAGTGCAATTCTGTCCTTTAGATCAGAAAGCTCTGAATTCAAATCCATGCTCGGCTGTGAAACTTGGGCCAGTCACATTCTCTCAGCCTAATCTACCCAATAGGGTTTTTGCAAGGAGAAAATTGAACTTAAGCTCACATACACCCTCCTGACCTCCTCAGAGACAGGGTAGTACAAATGTGATAGGCCTATGAACTGACTTCTTGCCCACCCTGCATAAAAATGCTTTGAAAACCGGCATCTCAAAAAAAAAAAAAGATTGCCAAGGACCCAGCACGTGCTTTGTTTGCCTAACGTAATCTCTAGTTATAATTTGGGTTGTTTTGGTGCAGAATTTTAACACTTTATTTTGAAGGGGCACTGAGGGTGCTGACCCATTAGTAATGCTTGCTGTCATTTTAGGCACTATGAAAAAGCTGAAGAGGCAAGCCTGCCAGCCACCTTGAAGGCCTGCATGGAGCTCTTCCACTCAGAGGCCATGTTCCTGCTCCTTTCCAACTTCACAGGCTTGAAGCTGCATTTCTTAGCTCCTGGGGAGGAAGAGGAAGGAGGAACAGCTGCAGGAGGGGATTCTTCCAAATGCGCACAAGGGCAGAGCAGTCAAGAAGAAACTGACAGAGACTATGTAGAGCAGCCTGGTAGAATCTCGGAAAATGAGGACCACAACAGAAACAGCAGTATGTAAAAACAATCCAGATTTAGTTGCAGTGACCCTTGTTCAACACAGCCCGTTTATGATGTGTCCATTGTGAAATGCTTGGGGCCCAGTTCCTAATCACAGCTGTGCGGTTCCATTTTGACTGGGGTAGTTTGTTCAGGATCACATTAGCCGCACAAGACTGTCATCTGCTGATCCATTATCATTTGACATAAACCAAGTCACTGTTCTGAAGGTTGTTGGCTACACAATAGGCAATATGCCCCCAAACTGACAAGGCACTGCATTTTTATCTCATTGTTGTTTATTCAGTCAGTCGCTTCCGGCTCTTCGTGACTTCATGGACCAGCCCATGCCAGAGCTTCCTGTCGGCCGTCGCCACCCCCAGCTCCCCCAAGGTCGAGTCCGTCACCTCCAGAATATCATCCATCCATCTTGCCCTTGGTCGGCCCCTCTTCCTTTTGCCTTCCACTTTCCCTAGCATCAGCATCTTCTCCAGGGTGTCCTGTCTTCTCATTATGTGGCCAAAGTACTTCAGTTTTACCTTTAATATCCTTCCCTCAAGTGAGCAGTCTGGCTTTATTTCCTGGAGTATGGACTGGTTTGATCTTCTTGCAGTCCAAGGCACTCTCAGAATTTTCCTCCAGCACCACAGTTCAAAAGCATCTATCTTCCTTCGCTCAGCCTTCCTTATGATCCAGCTCTCGCAGCCATAGGTTACTACGGGGAATACCACTGCTTTAACTATGTGGACCTTTGCTGTCAGTGTGATGTCTCTGCTCTTAACTATTTTATCAAGATTTGTCATTGCTGTCCTCCCAAGAAGTAAACGTCTTCTGATTTCCTGGCTGCAGTCAGCGTCTGCAGTAATCTTTGCACCTAGAAAGACAAAGTCTGTCACTGCCTCCACATTTTCTCCCTCTATTTGCCAGTTATCCATCAAGCTGGTTGCCACCATCTTGGTTTTTTTGAGGTTTAACTGCAACCCAGCTTTTGCACTTTCTTCTTTCACCTTTGTCATGAGGTTCCTCAGCTCCTCCTCGCTTTCAGCCATCAAAGTGGTATCATCTGCATATCGGAGATTGTTAATGTTTCTTCCAGCGATTTTAACTCCAGCCTTGGCTTCATCAAGCCCAGCACGTCGCATGATGTGTTCCGCATACAGGTTGAATAGGTAGGGTGAGAGCATACAACCCTGCCGTACTCCTTTCCCAATCTTAAACCAGTCCATTGTTCCGTGGTCTGTTCTTACCATTGCTACTTGGTTGTTATACAGATTCCTCAGGAGGCAGACAAGATGACTTGGTATCCCCATACAGGCTTTTAAAAATAGTTACTGTGACGAGCGCTGTGATTCCTTGGGAGCACCGAATGTTGTATTTGGGCACAGATTCCATTTTGTAACCATGTTTCTAGTCCTTATGGCTGTGAAAATGGGCAACAACTGCTGAAATTTCCAAAGCCAGAAAGGTGGCTGAATGTCCTACATAGCTCCTTGCCCCTCCCCGCGACTAGCAAAACCAGAATGAATTATGTAAAATGCAAGCAGTTGTGCAAATGTTGAGTTTTTGTACTTTAGAGATGTTTTTGAATTCAGGTTTCCTTGTTGCTAAGTTTGTTTACCAGGGCATCAAATTGTGTTCACCTTGGAGTATACACAACCCTGTTGGTAGGGCCTCTTGTTCCCCCATCACTCCTGCAAAAGATGGGATTATGCATTGGTCTGGCTTAAGGTACACCATCTGTGATCTTGCACTTGGAGAGAACAGCGAGAGGCTTTGGAAGCAGGGCAGTTCTTCACACCTCCACCCTTCCATATCTCTACTGCCTTCGCTTTTGCCTGGGTGTGAGCAGCTGAGGTGCACCATAAAAGGAAGGGCTCTCTACTTCTCAAAGCCTCTGTTGCTGTTCATACTAGGGAGAAAGGGTTAAAGAGCCCTTTGCCTGTATCATCAGCTTGGATGAAAATTGCTGACAGTGCATAATAGTGGGTGAGGAATCCTTCAGATCAGAGGCCAGCCTGAATTCTAGATGGCAGACCTGTGAGGTCTGGATTTGGCTCTCAGTCCTCCACTTGCCCATCCTCTATCCTAAGCATACAGTGTGACCAGCACCGGATGAAGAGAGTACCTGTTGTCTTTCCCCTCAGGCTCAAGTGTCCCTCTGTGTACTGGAGAGCTGAGACGTTGGACAAAGAGTTGCTACACCCTCATTCATGATGCCCAAACGACAGAGTTTGCCCTTGACCTGCTGCTGTTCTGTGGGTGTGAAGGTTGGTTTCATTTTAAACTGCCACAAATGTCTTCATTCTCACAGCCTTTGGAGGCTAAGAATTGGACTAGATCTCATTTATACTGCTGCTAATACCTTGTTTTTAGTCAACAGTGACTTGCGTAATCTAAAGACTAACACATTGCTCATGACACAGGCAATTGGATGACTAGAGTTCACGTCATCCGATGCTTTTACCATAATACATTTGTTAAGACTTGTGGCACTTCAGTAGTTTCTGCAATAGATGTAACACAGCTGTCCCTATGGAAATTGTTTTTATTTATGGCCTATGGAAATTGTTTTTACATTTGTTTTTTAAAAACACAAGCCATCCCTACAAGTACATTTGGTTAGTGCACAGCCTTTTCTTGTGGCCCGTTTTAGTCCAGACAACTTGGGTTGAGCAGTGGTGTGGGGATTTGCTACAGAACTAGTAAATGATGCTGATTTCTCTTCTTTTTTGAGATTGGGATGTGGAAGGTGGTGGCTTCACTTCATATATTGCAAAAGGTGAAGATGAAGAGGTAAGAAGTGCTCTGGTTTTGTTTTTTGAAGCCAAAGTGAGCAACTTGATCAGACCACAGCCTGTTTTGAAAGCTGTTTCATTGAACCCTCTCGTGGGAACATCTGACGCACACGCCTGGCATGTGTCTGCCCTGGTGGGAGCTGGTGGCACTTTCTCCTTGAATTGTCAGTAAAAGGCATTACCTGCTTCTCTTTGTGACAAAACACATCACTTGAAGGGAAGAACATGGACTCAAGGCACCTGTCAAGGGGCCTTAACTTAATATCATCATGCCTTAAGAGCAAGAAAGGTGGGGAAGGACCCTGGTCTTGCTGCAGGACAGAGCAAGCATGCAGTGTTGCTCACACAGTTTCAGTGGAATTGGGTAATTGCCAACAGATGTCAGTGTCTGGGGTCTAGCTACACTGAGGCCTTTCCTAACATACACTGAGCAGGGAATTATTATTACATATATTTACTTATTCTGCATGGTAGCTTGCATGGTTCCTTACAGAAGAATTTGGATTTTATTTTAGCCCAGAATACACAAGCCTGCTCAGAAATGTAATGCTAGGTGCTTTCTTTAATCTGAGGCTGATGGAACTCCCATCTCGTAAACACTGTCTAAAAAAATAATACTTCTAGTTTGCTTCCTTAACCCTTCTTGTTTTGTTCTCTCCAAGCTGCTGACAGTTAATCCAGAGGCCAACTGTTTGGCCTTGGTTTACAGAGATCGAGAGACACTGAAATTCGTGAAGTACATTAACCACCATAGTTTGAAGCAGACAGCAACACAGCCTGAACAAACTGGATTCTGGGACTTCTGCTTTGCTTACTATGAATGACTGACGGGCATGGAGTTGTGGTGGAGGATCATCTCTCCTACTAAAAAGCTCAGTGGGGCAACTTTTGTTGTAGTCTAAGATCTTATTATATCATCTTTTTTTCCCAGCCATCTTAACAAAAGTTAATTCTGTGCCTTTATCAAGTGCCCCGCTGCGTCCCTCTATGAAACTTGTCTTTATCCGAAGCCATTCATGGCCTCTTAATTCTGAACTACATACAGGTTCCTGGCTAGCAATGAGAGCTTCCAATTAGTGTTTCGGCTGGGGCTTACACCTAAGCAGCCTCAAAGGGCAAAGCAGCAAATGAAAAAAAAACTTGTACTCCCCTCTCCCCCAATATTAATTTTGCAAGCAGAAACCATAAAAGGCAGGATTACTAAAAGTGTGTCTGGGGGGGAGTCCCCTTTTTGGGCTAATTACTTGGCAATTTAGAGTGTGCACTTTATTCCCTGCAGCAGTCTCTCGTCCTAAGAAGTGGGAGGAGAGGTCAAGTTCCTTGCCATCTTTTCTTGCATGTTTCTGCTGTGTGAAGTATGTAGTTTTCTTCTTATCAGTGGTGGGAGTGGGAGATGCATCTCGTACCTCTCCAGAAGAGTACGTTTGCTCTTCCTATGATTGCTTATGGTTACATGATCATTTTAACGAGCTTCAGTTCCTCCAAGACAGTAATATCAAGACTGAAGACCATTTTTTTCCAGACAGAAAAGGAAGGCTGACCAGTTGTGGCTTCTGTGGAGCTTAGATATCGCTGCTGATTGCTCCTTGTAAGGCTATACCAGACTGTCACAGCAGGCATGGTGAAGGCACCGTGCTTCTCCCCAAGAAGATGCCACAGCACCAATGCAACTAAAATTAGTCATGAAGCATTGGAATCAAAGAAACTCTTTGGTGGTGACTGAATGCAAGGATTTCTTAGCAGTTGGAGCTGTCAAAAAAATCATAATCCCAAAGTTGCAGTTCAAAGCTCAATTTCAAACAGGCCAACGTCCTACTGTTACAACTTAACTTGCCTCTTGACAAAACAGGGACCTCAGAGTAGCTTATAACAACGGTTATAAATACGAAGGAGGTTTTAGTATATACTTGTTCTTTGTTGCGCCATATAAGACTGGATTGCACTTTCTCAGCATCATATAGAAGAGACTGAATCATCCCAGGAGGACTTTTCAAAATCAGACAAGAGGGAAATTGAGGTCTGTTTGTTTTATTGAAGAGTCTAAGTGCTGCAAAATACTAGTAATTTAATAATGCCTTTACATAGCTATATAAGCTATGGGAGGTTCTAGACTTTGGTCCATTCTGTGGAAATCCTATGATATCTCTGCTAGCATGATGTTTATAAAGAAGGAGTTCAGTGTTTCTCCTCTCTCTTCTACCACTGCAGTAATGTGTGGCTTCCACTACATTTATTATTGTAATTCTTCTTCCTAGGAGGGTATGCACACATTCTACTCCACTGGGTTTCCGCTTACCAAGAAGTCGCTGGAAGCTCATCTGTATCTGCTGCTACACCTTTTTGTCCATCTCACTGGGTTGGCAGCCAGTCCAAAAATCACCCTAATGTTTTCTGCTCCAGTCTCTGGTCAAGAGGAAGTCGTTCCCATGCGCATTATTTTAATTAGCATATTGACACTGTTGTTCTTAATGGCATCCCGGCAAGCAGCAATCACCAGCATCTTAGGCTTACCAACTGGGGAAGGGAAAAAAAGTAAATTAACACTGTTATATTCCATGTACTCAAGGGTACATAAGCAAATGTTCTTTTTGACCTTAAGGCTGTAATCCTATACCCACTTACCTAAGAGTAAGCCCCCCTGAATTCAATGGGACTTACTCTTGAGTAGACATATATAGGATTGCACTGTAGAAACAAAGGGATAGAAACAAACGGCTGGATTTGCGCAATAATTTAAGGCAAAGACCACAAATTTTCTGTCTTGAGAGGGCCTCTAGTGGTCATGGCCATTAGAGCGCTTTTCAAAATGGGTCTGCTTCAGAGCATGATGAAATATAAATGTGATCATGAGAAACCACAGCTGCATGACAGGGAACTGTCACTGCAAAGCTTTTTTTTTTTTTTTAACTATCAAAGATGGTGGTGTCAACTGGCCCTAACCCCTGATTGGGAAACTCAAATTGTTTTCTTCAACATCCGAAAAATCCAATTTAAGTTACAGAGATAATGCAATAAGACGAAAAATCCCTTCAAACCATTTTTCTCTATACAGTTTGTTACAAGGGCAATACAGTTTGGTGCAAGAGCAAGTTAAATCCAAAGAGATTAGGAAAACTACCTTCCTTGCTCCATACACAATTGACGCTGGGAGAAAATAAGAGAACATTCTCCAAAGTCGTAATTCTGGTTAGCGTTGTCAGTGGTATAGATCAATTAATACATTGCCAGTAAAGATAGGGTAATGGGTTCCACAAAACTGTTTCCCCCTTTGGAAAGAGGTTCCCCGTTTCAGCAATTCTGCAGGGAGCACTGGCCCAACATTTGCCTCATTTGGCACTTCTATGTGCAGCCCCACCCTCCCTTTTGGCCAAGAGAAGAGAAGGATTGGGTTCTACATGTATTGCACTGGGGAAGAGGACTACTGTTCACAGTGGCTTATAGTGTGATACACAGCATGAAATGCAGAGGCCAATCTGATCCGCCCCCTCCCTGGGCAAGAGGGAATGGATTGCATGCTGCATATCACCTCCCAGCAAAACTACAGCGTCAAGCAGGATCCTTCCCCTTCTCTTGGCAAGTGCTTTGTTTCTAGTAGAGGACTGTTCATTACACTTCATACCTTTCTCTGTGAAGTACAAGTTCCATGAAAATGTGTCTCACGTAATATGTTCAGAATGAAAGCAATAAGGGACCCAGTACTTAGCTATGTCAAACTAATGCTCATTAATCTCCAGAGAAGAAAGGACATGCCATTATGGCCTGCCTTCAACTGATCTGGTGAACAGCTGTTCCCCCTTTTTCTTCCAGCAGCCTCTCACATACTTGAAACTGCCATCACGTCCCTCCTTAATCTTTCTCACATTATGTTTGAACAACTCAGGAAGCATAATGGCATTGGAAGAACCCTGGAAACTATTTGAGCTCAAACGTATACAACTCAAGGAAAGCAGGCATATAGGGACAGAATTTGGAAGCAGTTCTGGTATTTGGACATTTGCCAAGCAAAGATAGGAGAGTCCACTTTCACAGGCCCTCAGAGAGGAACTGTACACCTGCTGCCTTTCGAAGCTAAGCTGAAGCAGAGCAGCCTTCGCCTAAAACTGCCCACTTCCTTTTCGATCCGTCCAGCAGGCAGGGAAGGAATGCACACGTGCACACACAGTAAAAGGACAGCTCCACCCAGCTTCCCATTCTCAGCACATACCCCGTAGATGTCCTGCTCTTTGGATGGCTTGGTTTATTGCCTTGAGGTTACTTAGAAGCTCGGTGTGATTGGTGCAGCGGATCTTGTACTGGGACAGTAAATCCCTGTTTAGGTCATACAGTTCACTGTATCGTTTCTTCATATTTTTCCTATGGGAATAAACACAGACTGTAAATAACAGGGCTCCAGAAACAATCTCTGCCCATGGCCAGTCCTATTAGCCATTATGAGGGCTGTGACGCCAAGAGTTGTATTTGTCTCAGGTTAATAATAACTCAGGTTATTATTCACACAGGTCATGAAGCCAAGATACACTGGGGAAAGCGGGAGGGCGGAACAGCTTCTGCTGACCTGAAAGTCTTGGCAGGTTTCCAGGCCCTGAATCACAGAATCATAGAATAGTAGGGTTGGAAGGGGCCCACAAGGCCATCGAGTCCAACCCCCTGCTCAATGCAGGGATCCAAGTCAGAGCATCCCTGACAGATGGCTGTCCAGCCTCGTCTTGAACGCCTCCAGTGTGGGAGAGCCCACCACCTCCCTGGGTAATTGGTTCCATTGTCGTATTGCTCTAACAGTCAGGAAGTTTTTCCTGATGTTCAGCCGGAATCTGGCTTCCTGTAACTTGAGCTCATTATTCCGTGTCCTGCACTCTGGGATGATCAAGAAGAGATCCTGGCCTTCCTCTCTGTGACAACCTTTCAAGTACTTGAATCTCCCTTTATTTGCCTCCACTTCAGAATTCTTAGAAGAAATGGGGTGCTCTCAACATTCTTCTCTCTGCCCGCCCCCCAAAATGCAGCATAGGTGCAGAGACTTAGCACAAAGAGAGAACTAAAGGAGAGGCCAAGCAACTTTGACCTTGGAAAAGGAGAGGGAGCCTGGGCCAGGGCTCCACGGGGAGGACATGTTTGTTTGTCCAAGCAACTCAGCGTATGTTCCTGACAAGCATATGCAACTGCCATTTTAAAATGCTTGGTCCTCACAGCATCAGTTTTGCACACACCCATTGAACAGTTGTATCATAATTCATTATCTATCTAATGTTGCCAGCCTGACTTCATGAACAGGATCCTGGATTCCTGTCAGGTCCTTTTCAGGGATTCACAATGACCTTGGGAAGTGTATACAAATAATTAATCAGCATGCAGCTTTTAGATACACTCACGTGCTTCATCCCAAAAGTGACTCCCAAGAGCACCGAGGGTCACATGTCACCCTTAGGCATAGCAATAAACAGGGAGTCTCTTCTATCTAGTATCGCTCTAAAGTGGCACTAGTATCACTCTAAGGTGTCTGTTCTTTCAAAGAGAATTGCTGGTAGTTATTCGGGGGGGGGGGCTCCTACTCTCAACTCTGGGAATCCTTTGTGGCGCTGGATTTCTTTGTGGGAGAACCCAGCAGGAGCACATTAGACATTCAGTATGGGCCAGTAGTCATGTGGCTTCCTGATAGGATGACAGGTAGCCTTACACCAAGGGCGCCCAATCCCAATGCAGCCTGACTGGCCCTTCTGGGATCAAACTGAATGCAGCCATTTTGAGTGCCCTCCAGATATTTTGGACTTTAGCTCCCATCAGCCTCAGGCAGCATGGCCAATGGTTAGAAATGCTGGACACTGTAGTCCAAAACTTCTGGCACCAGGTTGGGGAAGGCTGCTTTAGGAACATAAAGCAGCTTTTCTGCTGCTAAAGTTACTTTATGTATAACCTGGATTGCTTGTAAAATTATTATATTTTTAAAAATTTTAAGTCTGCAAATTTGTAGTTACTCTGAATAAACTGTACTTTTACATTTAATGAACCAAACATAAATTTATGAGCAAATCAAGATAAACTTATATTTTAGATTCCTATTTAATGTCTGACCAGAGAGAACATCAGCAAGTAGTCCCTGAAATATCTGAATCATTCTAGAAGCAGGAAGACTGGTATACAGCATCTGTTCCTATTTGCAAGACAGTTTAAGGGAAGTCCTAAACAGGTTCCTGTTTGTGGGGTGGAGCTTAGGGAACTCTGATCTGAAGGAAAAACTACTGAGATTTTCTTTAGCCTAAGACTCTGCTTAGGAATAATAAGCAACCATATTTAATTTAAGAACCTTTAAGCAATCTCAACCTATTATCTGAAGAGTAACATTTCATTCACTTTTGTAAATAATTTCCATTTAATGAACCTCTTTTTTGTTCATTTTGAAAAGTTATCTCTAGTGGTAGTGTCAATCCTATGCCTATGCCATAGGAACCGGGCTTCTGAGTTTCTTTTAGGTAGAGAGGGTTTATTCTAGTAGCAGCAGATAAAAATGTTTATAGCTGAGGCAGCATTTCCTAGTGGTAAGATCTAATTGAGAACTTAATTAAAAACTTTTGACAGTGAGTTCTATAGACCCAAGCCTCAAAGTTAATTTAAAAAAAAAAACATCGGTGGCATAACCCACGTGCTGTTTCGTCGCACCTGGTTGACAGTAGCTGGATGACTTAAAGTGTTTTTTCCACATGAGGGTTTAAGATTAGAACTACATTAATTGACTGCTACAGCATCAGAACAAGCCCAGAAACACAGACTCTATAGAACAAAACCCAAACTGTCAAGAACACACATTTACTGTCAATGTGGAATGGTGACTACTCACATGTGGGGAAACTGACCATAAATGTCTATCAGTAAAATATACTTTAGATCAATAATTTTAATAAGGAATGACAGAACTATGCTGGGAATCTTACAGAGAGGATTAAAAATATTTTTCCCCATGGCTTCATTATTTCCAGATATTTTACATTCTAGTCTTTCTATAAAAGTGTTATTACATACTTTAAAAAATCATTTTGGGGGCTGCGTAACACTAAATAAACACTTGGTCTTAAATTCTACAACAAAATATTTCATAATCCAAAACTGTCCAATTTTTTGGAAAATAGCAAAAATGGTCCTCAAAAAAAAAAAAAACAAGAAAAAAGGGTTTTCTTCCGATTTTTTCTGGGTCTTCATGTCTCTACTGATGTACCACAACTCGCATGCCACAATTACTATTTATTACACTTTTATCCCACCTTTCATCCGACAAGCTCAGGGCTGCATACACGGCTCTTCTCCTGGTTCTTTCATCCTCACCACAACCCTATGGGGTAGACTAGGCTGAGTGACTGGCAGGAGGTGACCTAGTGAGTTTCATGACCAAGTAGGAATTCGAAACTGGGTCTCCCCAGATCACCATTCTTCTAACCACTACACTGCACCGCTTTCAACATGGTGTGTTCAAACAAAATATCCACACAGAAATTGCTACAGAGGGATGTTGAAGGCAACTTGGAAACCCACCCTGCCATCGCTTCTTGGGGGAAGATACAGAATACAAGCATAATAAATAAAACACGGCTTGATTAACATTTTAGACACCTTTGTTGTTGTTATTCAGTCATGTCCGACTCTTCGTGACCCCATGGACCATAGCACGCCAGGCCTTCCTGTCCTGCGCTCTCTCCCAGAGCGTGCTCAAGTCCATATTCATTGCATTTAGACACTTACCATCTCATATTATGTGATACCCTCCTCCCCACATTAAGGAGGTGGGATTGATTATTCTGCTGTGTTATGGTCTGCCAGATCCCCACCCCCTACTCCAAAATGTAGCCCTTCCATAGGTCCAACTTAGAAAACATCCCAGAGTGAATGCAGTATGTCCCACCAGGAAGACCAAGTTAATTGTAGCTATTTAATACAATAATTAGGTCTAGGAACAAGGTGCACCTCAGAGCTGTTCACACCCCGCATCAATAACATGTAATCAATAAGTTATGAAAATATACCAGAACCAGTGGAGGAAAAAAAAAACCTTTTACAACCAGCCAGTGCAACTTATGATCCACCAAGTCAAGCCCACCAGTTCTGTATTGTGGCCAGTCACATATTTGCTTGACTATCCACATTTTTGTAGTGCCAGGGCAGGCTGGAGAGACAGGAATTCAACCTCTGCAGGACATACCAAGCAGCCCTGGAAATCCCATGCAAGTGGAAGTCATACAAAGCAAATGGTGGTGTAGCGGCCACAGTGTTAGACTAGGACTGGGGAGATCTAGTCCCCACTTGGCCATGAAGCTCACTGGGTGACTTTGGGCCGGTCATCAACTCTCGGCCTAATGTTCCTCACAGAGCTGTTGTGAGGAAGAAATGGAGAGGAGGATCATGTACGCTTCCTTGGGCTCCTTGGAGGAAAGGCAGATTATACATGTAAAAAACACTAATAAATAAAATGGCACTGGCTGGTTTTTTGCCATCTGGAACTAGACCTCTAGTTTCATGTTGCTTAGCTCAAAGAACAGCAGGTCAGATTATATATACACTGAGAGCAACACAGAGTCAACTCACATGTCTCCCATGAGGCGAGAATCCTCTGCTCGAACCAGCATGCTACGGATGAGATTGGAGTTGTCAGCCATGTTGGCTGTGAGCTTCTGACAGACGGCATGAGAGTTATCCACCTACATGGAAGGACCAGCCACACATTAGGATGCCCATGCAACATGCTAGGCAGACTCAGCAAGAAGACTGAGATGTTGCCAGGCTCTCCAGCAATTACAGGCAGGAAGAGAGATGGGTCCTGGCCCCCTAGAGATGAAACTATTTCACCCCCTGCACAGCCTAGGACCCCTCTCATTTTATGTTGTGAGGACACTCCATTGTGGCACTCATCCAAAATGGCCACCAGGTCCTTTGGCTATGGAAGCCAAACTAGGAACTGGGCATTCTCCATCCCACAGTCCTCAGGCATCCATGATGTCAGGGCTCTTGTAGACTGCCCACCTTGGACAGAGGGCTAGGTCCCTTCTCATGACCCTGTGTACTGATCCATCCTTGAGATTCCAGGGGGCCCCCAGGCTTCCACCGTGTCATCCTGCACACCTGGCACCCGAGATCCTCAAGCTCCCAACCCCCGTTGTTGCCCAATCCAGCTCCAGACAAAGGCTTTAACACTGTTTCATTTAATGGAATGTCTCCTTCCACATGTACCTCCTTGGACCCTTAGGTCATCTTCAGAGGCTCTCCCCTGGGAGCCCCCACTGAAGGACAGCTAGACAAGAGAGAGGGCCTTCTCAGTTGTGCCCCCCGCCCTTATGGAAGGAATTCCCTAGAGATTCTCCTGACACCTTTTCAGCACCAAGCAAAGACCATTCTTTTCTCCCAAGCATTTTAGAAACCTAGTTCTAGATTTTTATGACTGTTTGATCCATTCCTGTGCTGTTTGTTGTTTTGCAGTGTACTGCATTTTATTATATTATTCTTATAAAATACAATGCAAATATTTTAATTTTAAACTGTTTCTATGGCATTTTAGTCTTTTAACTGTAGTCTGCCCAGACAACATCAGTTATTGGGCAGATTAGAAATGTGATAAACAAATAAGGCAGCCCAGGTTTAAAGCTGAAGCTGTGAGAACCCTGCTGTTCTAAGTAGGCCTGAAACGAGATAGAAACTCCTTCAACAGAAGAGCCGAATCTGAATAGCCCGGCTACTGTGAGAGAAGTAACCCATTCGAAGAGAACCTGCTCTCTACTGAAAGAGAAGTAAGTAGAACATGGTGCTGTTTCAGGAACACTTCAGATGGACCAGTTCCTCACTTCAAGCAGATCACTGTTTTAAGTAACAGAATGAGCAACATATTACGGACATCCAAGAACACATTTTTGTACAAGGACCACCAGAAACAAGAACTGGCTTAGCTCCTATACGTTCCAACTTGTGCAAGTTATTTCCAGCACAACGCATCCCTCAGCAATATTTGAAAACTCATTTCTCACTCACCACAATTAGGGCCTTGCGCACCTCCTCAAAATATGCTGGGAAATCTGCTTCAACCTGCAAGTCTTCGATTGCCCAAAAGGAAGCCATTGACTGGATGATATCGCCAGCCAGGTCAATGTTATCAGTGTTAATAGAGATCTAACCAACCAGAAAAAGAATGACACACTCATCAGGTTTGCCCCACACAAACTCTTCACATCATGATGCTGGCAGTCAGTGGTCAAGTGCCCAATGAATGGTCTTAATCTGATGCTGCAACACTGCTGAGGCTAAGCTGTTACGGCCCTGAACGTTCTCTATCAGCCACAGAAGGAACAGCTGCAGGGAACCTGGTTACCTCCTCCCTACCAGAAAGAACACTCAACTCAAACTACCAGTTACCCTGGGATTGGCCCCTTTCATTGCCCAGGGGATGAATGACTGTTGGTTGTGTGAGTCTGGTGCATGTGTGTTTTATTATAATCTTTTGTAAGCTGTCTTGATGAACATGCAATCAAAAAGATGGGATATAGATCTTCTAAATAAATAATAGTAAAAAATATAATAAAGAAATGAGGGACCTACCAACAGAATGTCATCTTTGGTTGGGACCAATTTGTCTGACCCACCCTTGACTCAGAAACATCCCAGTTTGTGGTTGTCCACTGTAGCTTTTCTTAAGAAGCAGCATAAGAGGACATGTGTCAAAGCTGCCAAGGAGACGAAGAGGCAGCAGAGAACCATTCTCTGGCCATTCTGAATTCTCCTCCATCACTTTTTCTATCTCTGACAAATGTACCTACCTGGGAATCTCCCTGCACACCTCCAATAATGCACAAAGGCAGAAAGCAATTATTTCCAGGATTTTGTGGGCTTGCAGATAAGTCCACAAAAAGAATTGGTTGCAAATGTTTTCACTAGCCCAAATATACCTCATCTGTGATGCATCAACACCACCCCTCTCACAAAGGAAACTCTCTTCCCATTAGCAAACACTTCCCTGCCTGGTCACCTGGATGAGATTCTGACTCGCCTCAGGAGAGCAAGCAAGTGCCTATTTACAACCCTTACCTCCCCACTGGGCTTCATTTTGATGCACAGCAGCCCCGCATCACGCAGGGAGGTGAAGCAGACTTCGAATGACTCGTTCTGGATCCTCATGTCCTCTGGTAGCAGGAAACTTTGTTTTAGCCACATGATGACCTTGAAACATAAATTTACAGCATGACCCTCTAGGAAGACTATAGAGGGTCCATACGAGCAGCTTCTCCATGCCCTGGTGGCTGTGAAGTAGTGGGAGTACCACGCTGGTACCAGGCTAAGGAAAAACAGGCAGTTGCAGTTGTTCTGGGGTTAGGACTCCTCCGGAATCTGAAGCCCTTTGCCTGCCAGGGTCCCACTGGGATGCATGTTGCAGTTCAGTCCACCCCCATTACCAGTGCCTGACCTCCTTTTTCTCAGATCACACCGGGCTCTGGATGCAGTGGTAGGAGTCCTTCGCTCCCAATGAGGACTCCTGGGAGTAGATGGCGCTGCTGATTGAGGGGGAGAAGCAAAAGGAACTAGGTTGGCACTCCCTCTCCTTTGGCTCCTTGGAGCCAAGCCCAGACTAGACCTTTTGAGCATATCCCAGAGCCTTGCGAGTTGATGGAGGGCAGCTCCTGATGACAAAGATGTGATTTAGCCAGCACTGCAGCCAAGATGGCATCTACCGCCTGCCTTTCCAGGCTGCCATACATGTCCTCGGAAAAGGAGGGGGGATGTTAGGCGGCAGCACAGCCATCTTTTGGATGAGATGGTATGAGCCCCTGCTCTCAGCCTGCCCTATCCACCTGCCTCCTGTAGCTGCTATCTTCTCACTCAAGAGCTCGCCATCCCTGCATCTAGGTGAAAGAGGGGCCTCGCCTGGTCACACTACACATCTTTGACTGCATTTAGTATCACTACTGTGCTGGGAACTCCATCCCACCCCATCTCACCTGTCTCCTCCTACACTATTCCCAATGGGCAAGAGGGGTGCTGTTCTTGCCATCACTGCTTTTTCCCCCCCTTTTCAAGCCAGGCTGTACCCTTTCCCCCTCAGGAAGAGAGACTGTTGGGCAGCAGGGTGGGCAGTACACCAACAGCATCCCTATTCTGTCCCAAGCACCCACTTTTAAGTATACACACTCAAACCCAGTAGACTGTGGGCCAGGGCACCTGGTGAGGGGGATCGTATCACGATAGACCACTGCAACCCCACCCCCCAGGTCTAACCTGCTGTTCTACAGAAAACCCTGGGGGACAAAGCTGAGATAGATTAACACCCCCAGTTTCATCCAACCAGGTCTCTGTAATACATGCCAGGTGGGCATGCTCATCTAGGATCAAGTCCTGGATGGCAGCTGTCTTGCCATTCACTGACCTAGCGTTCACCAGCGGTATTTTCAACCCAGGGGAACTGCTGCCAAGGCTATCCAAGTTATTTGTATTGGGGGACCGCTGGGGGACAACCAGGGCCCTGTTATGGTCCCTGCTCCCCTGAACACAAAACTGCCCCCCCACACACCATATCTCCCTCTGCCCTGTATAGTTGTGATGGCTGTTCCCTGTGTCCCTTCACCTCCCTTCTTTCTTTGAAGCACATCCCTCAAAAGAAAGATGTGTAACCAACACACCCCCACCCCTCTGTTGACAAGGGGCAGGGCCCTTGCCCTTGTGTTCCCCCAAAGTGGCTCCCCCAACGGGGTGAATTCCTTTGGTGTCGCCCCTTCAGTGGCTGTCCCGCAAGTGGTGGTCCCACCCCTGCAGGAGCCTAGCTTTTATGCCCCCAGCCCAGGAAGATGACACAATTGGGCTGGGAAGGGGTGGCAGTCCTGGGAGAAGCTGCTGAGTCAGGGCCTTAATCCTGCGAAGAGGCAGCACTCACAGTGAAGTGGTGGATCAGGAGTCCCAGAGGCAGAAGCAGAGGTGGCAGCAAGCAGGAGATTCCCTCTCCTTCCACCTTGCATTTGTTCTTGGTTGGGGTCCTCCTCTCTCTTCCAAGGAAAGGTGTGGCCCGGCAGCCCCACAGGAGCCTCTCTTTTATGCCCCCAGCCCAGGAAGATGACACAATTGGGCATGCACTGGATACAAAAGCCTTAACTACAACCACGATGAGAAAAAAGAGCCAAAGACTTACCGTTTGCACCCTCTCACTGATTGTGAATTGTACAAAGCTTAGAGGCCTAGGAGCAGAGTCTGGACTGCTCAGCATATACATTGAGAAGCGAGGCAGTTGCCTGGACAGCTCAAAGACATGGAACTGCATGCTGGAAGGGAACCAAACAGAACAACCATGAGGACTTAACTGATCTGCTGACATTAGAGTGCATCTAAAAAATGCAAGATCCCTGCAACAACTTCCCTTGAAGTCCTTGTTCTGACATTCGTTGACATCACACACTGAAAAAATTGAGCTAGAAATGAAAACGCTTATCAGCTCGTCTGTTTTCCTTCCATTCAAAATGGCATATTCATTTTCATATTAATATCCACAGTAGTCTGCCCAACCACACACACATCAACAGTTGAGTATACAAAAGCGCTTAATAATGTTGACCAGGAGGAACAGAAAGTAATTTTCTAATACAACATGTTGCTAAGGTCTCTGATATTCATCAAATACTGAGAACCTGAGGTTCCATTTTAAAAACACAGCTGATTTCTAGACCTCATGCACACTTCTAGTTTCCAAGTCACAACAACCCAGGTTTTGCTTTTCAAGCCCTGAGTTTTTGTAAATGAAGCAGGAGTGATCATGCTGGTTCTCACTGCCCGATTGCTCCTCCTGCAGCCAAGCAGAGCGAAAAAATCCATGGATGCCCCATCCCTGGGTTGTTGACTGTGACATGTGAGCTGGGTGTTCTGGGTTGTTGGGAGAAGAGACAATCCAGAGTTGTAACCCATGGTTTAACCACCCTGCTGAAGCAGGAACGACTGGGTGACAAGAACCAGCACGCATGGTCTTGCTTCATTTACAACGCAGGGTTTGAAAAGTATTAAGTGATCCACATAATTCAGATTGGTCACTGTTCCCCAAGTAGAGCACAATTGTGACAAAAGTTCACCCGACCAAAGTGCTTGTGAATGGGCAGCTCAAGCATGTCAAGCCGGACACAGTGGGGTAAATCCACTCTGCCTTCATCACCCTTACCTATTCTTGTAACCGACAAAGGCCTTAATGTTCAGCTCCACTGGAACATCTTTGGGAGGGTTGAGGGGAACTTTAATGCAGCTTGACAGGTTCTGAAGACTAGGATGGATCACATGACTCTCACCTTCAAATATCCCTTCAGCAAAGATCAGCACTGCTCGGATGATTGTGTCTGGGCGAAGGGGAGAAAAGGCCCTACCAATTAGTAGCTTTTCTTCAGCATGGTTTTCAAAAGTAAGTAAGGTGGCAGTAAATTGCAGGCTTGATGGCACAGTGGCCAGTAGACCATATTGTGCCAAATGCTGCTGTAGTAACGCAATAAAAGCGTAACAGTAATTGATAACTATGAAGTACTGAAATACAAGAACAGGAGGAGCCACTTGGAGAGGGGATCCAACCCTCCCTTTTCTCCAGCACTCCCCAGTTCCAGTGCCCTGAGATAAAGAACATCCTAATTAGGAGTAGGTGACAAAGTAGAGAGTAGGATCCAGATATTAGGCTTGATAGGACAGATCCACACCTTCAGGGTGGGATTCACAATATCTAAGATTCATGGTGACTCTCCAGTGCCTACCAGAACTAACGCAGCAGCCATCACTTTGGAGTGCTGAGTTATTCATTTAAAATATACCTGTCCAGGACCCCAAAGAGTTGGCATAGAAAAGGGACACAAACGAGCACAGTCAGCTGCTGCCTTTAAAAGTGCTGGGAGGCCAACCAGCAATTTCATCTGCTGCCTCAAGTATTTTACATATCTGAAAGATCTCTCCGTTAGAAGTACAGTGCTAGCTAAACTTCAAGTGTGTGTCCTGGTTGCACCTGGGGGTGCCCTCAAAACTGTCTGTTTCTTGTGATGGAGAAATTCAGTGAGATAATGTTTCTGAACCCTTGATCTTGTAATGGAGTCTGGGAGATGCTGGAAGTTGCAGTCCAACACATCTGGAGGACACCAGGTTGGGGAAGGCTGTTCAAATGCAAAAGTATGTTAAAAGTATTAAACGGTGAGCCCTCTGCAGACCAGGCAACTCAAATAATATATGCACATCAAGCCTGGCTGCACTCCTCTGGCCAGTTGTGTGCTCAGTTTCTTGGAACCAGAATATCAAGCAGTAAGAACAGTGAAGCATGGACAGGAATAATCCAGACAGGGGGAAAGGTGTACCACATGACTGGAAGGTGCTCAGGCCAAGGGCTAGAAAGAGGACAGGTTAATAAACATATTCCAACAAGCTTTTGCTGCCAAACCTCTCTCACCATTGGACGTGGAAATGCATAACTCTACGTGAGCAGATTCACTATCCGAGCCCAGGTTGACAGAGAGTGCTGTTTGGAGCTGGGTGTTGGCTGGAATTACACCCCTTTGTCCATCCACTTCATTCACTTGAGTGTTCAATTCCACTTGCTGTAAAACATGATTCCGATATAGTCACTCCAAAGACTGGATTATCTGCGACTGTAATTTCAGAAATGCTCAAAATAAGTCTAAAACTAGATCACACACCCTGGAAAGGCATCTAATTGCAACAGCTTTGACTGTTGTTGGCAGAATATTTTAACTACGTTTCTCTTTCACTGAGACATGAAACTTTGGAATGAGGCTTGAATGGCTACTCTTGCTGCCTTCATAAGTTCCTGAAAGGAGCTCTTAGGAGAGGGGTGGGCAGAAGTAGGGACAGGTGAACGAGCCATGTTCGAGGTCACCAGGATTCTCCAAACGCTGACTCGCCACTTGTCTCGTGTCCGATTCCTGTTCTCATTTGCAATCGCTGCTCACTCTGCGCAAACAGGAAAATTGCACAAATCGCACAGCGAAAATTAGAAAAATTGTGCAAAATCAAACTGGGAAGTTGTGCAAATCGAACACAAGCACATGTCCAGCAATTTGTGAACATTTTCGGCGGACACGTGCTCGCAACTGTATTCAAGGCTTCGAACCGGACATGCTTGCATGTTTCGCAAGCAAAACCCAAATTCTGGTACATCCCTAGGTGGAAAGTAGACTGTTACATCTCGGGATGATTTCCTGCAAGGTTTTCTGACTCCCTGTTGCCTAAAAAGCAGGTGAGTGAAAAAGAATGCTTTGGGGAAAAACCAGGAGTGGATTTTCGTGTGAAAGGACTTGTGAGCTTGGTACTGGTCACAAACTCCTATGCTGAGCACATGCTCAGAGGCACCCTACCCCTTAATTCCTCGCACTTATCTACCTGCCTGCACCACTACTTTGCACCTGGCTCTGACTGATGGCTCTCAGGGTTATGATAAAACACAAAATAGATCCTGCAAGCCTGATGTCTTCCCATCTCTGCCTTACAAGATGTGACTTGTACCCAGACTTGTTAATTGCTGTTCTATATTACACTATTTACATGGGCAGGAAATCTATTTTTACTTGGGATGCCAGTCATTTAAAGTGTTTAATGTTGTTTAAAAAGTTTTTTAATGTCTATATTTGTTTATTATTCTTTTTTTTAATTCTTGTAAACCACCTTAGTGGATTACAGAACGGCGGTATATGCAATAAATAAATAAATAAATGACCAGCCAAATATAGTGAATTGACTGCCTGTATCTTAGGTTACAGACAAATATTGTCAATTGTTCCATGCAGTCACAAATGCCCTTGTATAAGCAGCAGCCTTTTCTTTTTTCTACTGCATCATAGCGTCATCAGATAGCAATGGCAAGGAGGGCTCCCTGCTTCCCATTCTCCTTCTCTCTCGCTCATTCCATTAGGAGCAGGTATCCCCTTGCCTGCAACTGTCAGCAGAGAGCTTGTTCTGCCCTCTGTCCTTCCAGTTAAGCCACATGGCCCAGCCCCTTCTCCTGGCTGTAACGGCAGGCATCTCTAAACAGGAACACAAAAGAGTTCAGAGGGAAGCATGAAGCAAGCACACAAGGGCCATCCCAGGAGTCACGCCAAGTGCCCAGAATACAGGACTACTCCAGAGTCCACTGCATTTGCTGTAGAAAGGAGGGGTTTCCATGTGATCTCACATGGAGCCCTATAAAGCTTCTGCACGGGACCAGGTACTATTTCTTTCTAGAAGACAGCAGGGTTTTCTGTAATTAGCATAGTTCTATTCTTTGTTACTGTTGTAATAAATGAATGCTGAAGTGCTTTATTATTTAACATTATTTGACCATGTGTTTCTTTTTTTCCACTGAAATGCTGACCCAAGTTTTACCCAAAAATAATCCTGGCTAACCACTTGACTTGGAGATCTTGGTTTGCTCCCTAGATCAGCTATTGGTTCTGGGTGATATTGCTCAGCCTCAGTTCCCCATCTACAGAATGGGAATAATGACTGAAAATAAATAAAAAGCAAAGGCAGCCGTGTCAGCCATAAGAAAAAATTAAAAATCCACATTGTCACACCAACCTAAATGTCACAAAATAAGTGCAAGCTTTCTGGTTCTCCAGAACTCTTCATCACGCAAGATGGTAAACAAAGCAGGGAAGGGAGGGGGAAGTTGCCTGAAGCCGTGCAGTCTGCATTTAGTCACATTCTTAAGATGGAGTGTGGGAGGAAGCAGCAGACATGCACTTTAGGCTCTATTAGGTGCTGTGATAGTTCCAAGTTGCACCTGGGACGATCCCTAGTACTCTTGGGATGAATGATGCTTCTAGACAAAGGGCTCCTGCTGCTAGCAGTGAGAAAGTATTGTGCAGCTATACTACCTTTTTCTCCTCAATGGACTTTTTCTGGTGAGAAAGAAGATGGGAGAAGTGGCGGGAAAACACAGGACAGTTACCAGTGGAAGACATCTGGACCACTCATAAAATGCTGCAAATGAGGCAAGGCAAAGGCAGGCTAGAAGCCTTGTTTGGAAGCACTCAAACAAACAAAAGAATGGTTCATCCCCCATTTTTGAAAAAAAGCAGAATGTAGCTGTTACCCGACCCTGTCTCCAGCTTAGGTTAACGAACCGGTTCCTCAGCAGGTAGAAAACAGAAGAAGAAAGAAACTAAACAGTTTTCATATTAACAAATAAAACAGCATTTAAAAAAATAAATAAAATGGAGGCAGATGCTTATCTAATGCTTAAACAGGTAGTTACTGGTCAGCTCTCTTCTGAAGCCCAAGGTTGTACCTAATTGATTGTGCTAGAGGTATTTGTGTTTCACTATGGCCTAAGGTCAGAACTGGACCCTCTCCTTCATTCATATAAATACCTTTGAGTTTTCTTCATAGTTTCGTAACTCAAGCAGCAGATTTTGTTTCTTTTGACTAAGCTCTCGAATCAGGTCCTGGTCCACACTCGTGTCCATCAGTTTTCCCTTCATCTCTTGGCTTCCTGGCAGGTAACCCCGTACTGCACAAAAGCAAAGCAAAAATGTTCACTGAACTTGCTACCAGCAGGTGGGGGGTGTTGGAGAAAGGTTGTCACTGTACAAGAACAGCTCAGAAGAAAAAAAGAACACTAAACCAAAACTTTACTAAAAACAGCTTGAGATAGCTTCACGGACCCGTCCACTGTAAATCGGAATAGGGCAAAGCTCCAGTTCTTAAAAATGTAGTAGGATGCAGGGTTCAGTCCAACAACCTATCTTCTAGCCCACTGCTGCAATCCCACAGATGTCTGAAAAGTCCTATTCTAAGGCCCCATATATATACAGAAAGTGAGGGCTTCTAGTTAAAGGGCAGAATCACAGCAAATGATTTATTTATTGCCAATATTTATATACCTCTTCTCGTTTGAAACAAATTCCAAAGCATTTTACAAAAGGATAAAAACAACCAAAAACCGCACATGTGCACACACGCACACACACGTATCGTACAGTTGGTGTAGAGTGTGCGCCTGCCCAAACACACTGGGTTGGATCCAGTCTAAGTTAGTTGAACTTAGGTCCCACTGAAATCAATGGGACAAGTGAGTCATGAGTTAAGTTCCATTGATTTCAATGGGACTTAAAGTACAACTAAGTATGAATCCAACCCATCCCGTTTCTCTCTCAATAAATATTAGCGCGTGCAATCTGAAGCTGTGCAGCAATGTTCTACAGGAAGTCCCAAAAAACACACCGATGACTGCTTTTATGGAACAGCTACATTTTGCAAGATCTAACGTGAATTCTATTTTATTTTATTTTATTTTGTCCCCTTATCTGGTTGCTCTTGGAGCAACAGAACACTTCTGGTTTAATGCAAAAACCTACACTGTTTCCATTTATCTTAAAAAAATAAAAGGCCTTGACTCAGCAACAGAGTTTTTTATATCCTTACCTTCACCATCAACTGAGCAGCAGATTAACTGGGTATTACCATCCATTCGATAGTCTCCCTGCACTATTCCCGCAACTGAGGAAGCAAAATTATCCTTGAAGATGACCTCTCCAGTTCGGTCACTACGTGCATCAATCTATGACACAAATATTTAGACAGTATTAAAACAAGGGGGGAGGGTGAGTTACCTGTACAATCTTATACATGTCTAGTCAGGTAAATGGATATAGGCTTGTAGCCTAAATCCCTCAATGCAAAATCTGCAAGACTGCAACCATGCCACAGAACATAGCCTCTAATGAAGTGTATAAGAATCCAAGTTTTGTTGTTTGCTTTTTTAAATCAAGTCTTCATTGTTAAGGAGAAAAATCTTTTAAAGGAGGGAAATTTCTGTCTACAATTCCAAATCAGGCAGGGTTACTAGCTATCGAGGAATTCACTCAGTTCATGTTGCCATCCTTCCCAAGAGTCCTTTTCTTTCTACATATGTATTCCAACAACCTTCCCTCCAAAGTCTGTAACAAAGCATCCAAAAGAAAATGTCCAAACTAAATATGCCTATGGAAATTTGCCTATGTATCATTTATTCTTACTGCAGTCACTGATTTATCTAGCTGAAGAATCCTAAGCAATGTCAGAAAACTTGGAATGGTCTCCAAATAAAGCCTAGTAACATCTAGCTGGAAGCTGGGAGGCATAACATCACAAAAGGGAGGGAGGACTGTTTAAATGCCATCTCTCATTTAAACTCACCTTCCCGCTGGACCAGCCAGTGATCAGCTCACACACCCCATCAGAGTTGATATCAAATGCATGTATGCTCATTGCCTGGTTTTTAGACTGGGGAGGAAAATACATAAAGAATTATCAGGTTATTTCCTAGTACTGACTTTAACTTTCCCACACAGCCACTATGGAGACAGAGGCTAGCATAGCATGGTGCCCAAGAGGCTGAACTGTGAACTCTTTAGCTCAAACTTTGCCTCTACTAGGAACTCACCAGATGGTCCCAAATGAAGTGCCTCTCCTTGTAAGATGGGGACAACAATGCTGACCTACTGCTATAAGGATGACTGAGGTTATATATGAATAAAGCGCCTTTAACACTTAGAAAATGGCCTATAATGCTAAGGATTATTATCATGCTTTTTCCTGAACACCCAGAATGCCAGGCATATCTTGCTCTACTGAGAACCAAGCCAAGGTAAGATAGAGGCAAACAGGCAGATTTATTCATAAGAATGTGAGAGATGTTAATTTTCCTGCTCATTTTCAAGTTGCATGGTTACATTTTGCAATGTGAAGCATTAAGGCCAAACTGCACATTAAACAAAATGCATGGTTTTGGTCTTGTGTGTATTATTATTTTTAAATTAATAAATAGCAACCATGGACGGATACAATGGCAGCAGAGCGGTACTGTTTAAGCCTTTACCCCACGCCCTGCCACAGTCCAAATAAAAAGCACCTCCACAAAGCTGCCATTTGCATGGGGAGAAAAGCTGCCACGTGGCTGTTTCCCTCCCCGGGCAAATAGAAACTTCAGAAGGGTGATTTTTGTCAAGAATATGGTGTGGGAGGAAACCGTGAAAGAAATGTTCCACCTGTGTTGCAATTTCAGTCCATAATTTCCACTCACCACCACCTGTAGCTCAATTTAAACTGAAAAAAGAACAACACACCAGGCCAAAAAGAAATCTTTACTACAATATGTAATTTGGCCCTTAAACAGCTATCTCATGATATCCAGCAAGTTGGGTTCTTATCCAGTTTGGAGATACCCTTATCTAATTTACAGAGACCAAAGAATTCCAAGAAAGAAAACATGCCTGGGATAGAACATGAACAGGCCTATGCATAAGCAGTTGTGCATCTCTTAGTCTCACATATTAGGTCCCAAGGCATGGTCTGGAGGTACATGATGCAGCAGCCTTCCTGAAACCAAGCAAGTCTGGTTCTGATCAGTGCCAGGATAGGGGACTACCTGGGAATCCTATATGCAATACATCACCTTGAGTTTCATGAAAGAAAGGTAGGATGCAAATTTAACAGATAATGAGGAGGCATGAGCCAGTTTCACTCCTATGCTTCACTGCACGTAGGCAATATGAGCAGAAACCATGTTTAAGCAGGTTAAAGCAGGTTTAACTTAAAGGTTAAGATATTCTTCGTTGTAGGGAATTTTAGAGTAGAAGCAGCAAACCCAGGAACAGGAATGGCCACAGCTCAGTGTTACAGCACATACTTTGAAGATCCCAGGCATCTCCAAGATGTCTTGTAGCAGGGTAAGCCCATTGCAAAAAGCAGAATGACTAAGTTTATATTTTTATAATAAAGGAGTGGAGTAGGGAAAAGGGCCTCTGGTGTGTTCGCATCTAGGTGTGTATGTTGCAAGAAGAGTGTGAGAACTCTGGAGTCCCAAGATATGCCCCTCTGCCCATTATCTGCCCTGTAATCCTAAATATAACAGATTCAACTTCTCCCCCACTGCCTCAGCTAGTTTTCTATAACTGAAGGACAAAAGCCTTTAAACGCAAGGTATGCAAAGATAAACTATTAATATATGTATGCTGGGTAGTCTTTACAATCCAACATCGCATTTACACGCTAAATCTGAATTTTCAGTGCCATGATAATCTTGAAAAGCCACATCAATATTCACAGGAATGGGATGACCCCAACTCCCACACTGATCTAACTTCTCCCCTTTTGATTTTCAGTTTTGTCATACTAACTTTAATTCTCCAGTAACGGGCTGTCTGGTTATAAATGCCTACTGTTCCGTTAGAAAGGGCATAGCCAAAGCGACCGCTGCACATCGAGCTTAGGGAAGTGACAGTCTGAAAAATGAAGACAGCAAGGTTATCAACTCCTGCTACAGCAAAGGGAAAATAGTAACAGATACCAAACCATTTCTTCCAAGTTAGTTGCCTTCAGCTAAATGTTCAGATATTAATGGTATTAACACCAACTTAATTCACAGTTAATACAGTTCTATTAGTAGAGGTGCCCAGAACACTACCTGGTTCAGTTTTATGGGATGAGTTTCTGTTGTTGAGGCCCAAGGATGTGGACAAGGCGTTTGGCCAAGTCCAGTCAACCACCTGTGTGCTTGACCTTTGTGGCTTATTACATCTAATTGGGACTGGATGTCCGGCTGGTCCAGGAGATTCCTCCTGGGGGTGGGGGGAGATACTGGATTCTTTAAAGGAGGCGGTAATTAGGCCACTTCTGCAAAAGCCTAACCTGGACCCAGATGATGTTAATAACTACAGGCCAGTAGTGAACATCCCCTTCCTGGGAAAAATACTTGAGCAGATGGTTGCTGGTCAACTCCAGGCACTCTTGAATGAAACTGATTATCTAGACCCATTTCAATTGGGCTTCAGGAATGGTTTTGGAATGGGAACTACCTTGGGATGACCTTTGCTGGGAGACGGACAGGGGGAGTAAGACCCTGTTGATCCTCCTGGGCCTCTAGGCAGCTTTTGATACAATCAACCATGATATCCTTGGGGATAGATTGTCTGAGATAGAGTTGGAGGCACTGCGTTGCAGTGGTTCCACTCTTATTTGGATGGCAGATTCCAGAAGGTGGTGCTGGGGGATTATTGCTCTGTCCCTTGGCAGTTATGCCATGCGGTGCCACAGGACTCTCTTCTATCCCCCATGCTGTTCAACATGTATATGAAACAGCTGGGGGAGATTATCCAGAGGTATGGGCTGAGGTGTCACCAATATGAGAATGACACCCAGCTCTATCTCTCCTTTTCATCAAATCTATGTGAGGCAGTGGCTGTTCTTGGGTGCAGCAATGGACTGGATGAGGGCCAATAAACTGAGACTTAATCCAGACAGTAGGTGGTTTGTCTGCCCAGATGAGCGATATTCAACCTGTTCTGGAGGGGGTTACACTCCCCCTAAAGAATTAGGTTTGTAGTCTGGGAGTGCTCTTGGACCCAGCATTGTCACTAAAGGCACAGGTGGACTCAGTGGTACAAACCACCTTTTCTGAAAACAGGTTCAATCAACTACATCTTTATCTAGACAGAGATAGCCTAGCTACCATTAACCATGCTCTGGTTACCTCTTGTTTGGATTACTGCAATACATTAGATGTGGGACTGCCTTTGAAAACGGTCTGGAAACTTCAGCTGGTCCAAAATAGGGCAATGAGATTGTTAACGGGGACTGGCCAATGTGATCATATTATGCCAGTACTTTTCTATTCGCACTGGCTGCCAGTCCATTTCCAGGCCCAATTCAAAAGTGCTGATATTGACATTCAAAGTCCTAAATGGCTTGGGGCCAGGTTTGTCTCCAATATACCTGCCTGGACCCTAACACAGTCTTCAGTTCTTCTCCGGGTGCCCCCACCAAATGTAGGGAGGTGGATGGCTACTAAGAAGAAGGCCTTTTCTGTTGTGGCACCCCGATAGTGGAATGAGCTTCCCAGAGAAGCTCACCTGGAACCTATATTGTGGTCTTTTCAGCATCAGGTGAAGATCTTATTTTCCCAGGCATTTTAGTCTTTCAGTTTCTGTTGTTTTAAATCTGTTACTGTATTTTAAATCTTTGCATTGCTGCTAGGCTTTATTTTGGTTTTTCTTTTTTATTTTATACTGTAGTTTTAAACTTTTAAACTTTTATATTGTATTTTATCATGTTGTGTTTTATGGTTGTAACTGTTGTGACCCGCCCAGAGACCTTCGGCTTCTGGGCAGTATAGAAATGTAATAAACAAACAAACAAGCTGTTTTGGTAAGTGCCCTATCACAACAATATTTAGCTTTCCAAATGCCAAATACTGCATTAAAAAGGGGATTCTGCTGATGCTGTACTCGGCTGAGTGAGAGAGCTTTTCTACATGAGGCTGTTAATCCGCTATATCTACTTTCAGTTTCACCACAGAATTGAGGTCCGAGCACTACATAGTGTTTCCTTTCCTGCTTTTCCACTACATAACCTCTAGATGGCACTGTGCTATAGCAGAATAGCACAAATACACAAGTAAAAAGCAGTTTCTTTCACTTTTACAAATAAATACATTTTCCCTGCTCTAAAAAAAACTCACCAGAAAGTCCTCTTTAGACATAGAAGTGAAATTGGAGGGTCATGACATCATCTAAAGAACCTGTAAACAACCATGAGTAGGGAATGTCAAGCACATGATAAATGCCTCATGTAGAAAAGCTCTTGGGATGCTTATAGATGAGGCTTAACTGTGCAATCGCCTTGCCTTATTCATGGAATTTTACAGGGGGTCCAGACATTGCTGTCTTCCATTTCTAAACCTCCCGTGTTTTCCCATTACTTCTTCCGTCTTTTTCCTACTACAGAAAAAAAGGGAAGGCAGAATACTTGTACAGTGTCTTTTGATGGGTAGCACTAGAAACCTATTTGGAAGCACCCTTATTTGTTTCCTCCCCGTTTTAAACTGCTGGGATGTAACTGTACCAATACAGTTCAGTACACAGGGCATCTGACTCAGATCCCAAAGGGAGGGGCAACCCACATGGGCTGGTTTCTGAAAGAAGATGAATATTGGAGAGGGGTCTGCAAACAGTGACCCCTGAGCCAAATCCAGACCCTACCCCAACTGAGATGCAAGGACTTGCCAGAAGGTATAGGGAAGAGAAGGACTGAGACCTGGCTCTTCCTTCAAGGATGATAAGACAGTACTGAGACATTTCTAGAACCTCAGCAGTAGCACTGTGTCTTCTAGGGATGAAGGCCATTCACCTAAGCCCTTGTCTTTCAATAAGAGTTTTAGATCGGGGATGGGCAGAAGGTAGATCTGGATCTACTGGTAGATCTCTGGGTGATTCGCAGTAGATCAGCAGAGATTTCAGACTCCCAATTGTTTAACAACAGCAGCAACAAAATGACTTCTGCCCCAAATTATATTGCTGAAATGAAGAATGCTTGGGGTAACCAGGAGAAGATTTTTATGTGGAAGGTCTGTGAGTTCCATTCAGCTCTGGTACTCAAATCAAATTCCTGGGCTCAGAATTCCCTCATTCTAGGTGTATGCATTCTGCACCAGGCTCCAGTTGGTGGATATCAGGGTTTTAATAAAAAACAAAGCCAGTCCTGCAAGTCTGCCTCCCACCCCCTGTTTTAGAGGTAAGAGCATTCCCATGTTTCCCAAAGAAAACATGAGAAGCAGCTCTCAAGGTATTCAAATACCTGCTCAGATCAGGCAAGCTTCCCACTACATTGCCAGCCTTGGGAAAATGGAACCAATGAAAGTAATGGTGGGAATTCTCTCTCTCTCACACACACACACACACACACACACACACACCATTTATTTGCTCAAATAAGACCTCAGGCAAAGTGGCGACCTGAAGGAGTTAGCATCAAAGGAGCCTGTCGAGGCAGGAATGAGACTCTTCCAAGCAATAATAATAATAATAATAATAATAATAATAATAAAGAATCCTTAAACAGAGCCAAACAGTTCTATTCTTCCGCAACGTAACCTTTAGCTTGTTCAAAGGCCAAGATGCAACAAATGAACAGATTTGTTCCAGTCTCCAAATTTACATACAAAACAATGCAAATAGCTGTAGCTCACTAAGGATGGTCTCCAAGTGACCAGGCAGAAAAGGTTTCAGAAAGTTGGTTCTCACTGCCCCACCCCTTTCAGGCCACAAATGACCAACACAGGTGTATGTGGGCAGAACAGCTAATAATATTGTGTACGCCAGCCTTCCCCAACCTGGTGTCCTCCAGATGTGTTGGGGCTGCAGCTCCTGTAATTCCCACCTAGCATGCCCAAGGCCGTGTTATAGATTGCTCTCTTCTTGAAAGCCAGGTGATGCAGTGGGTGTTCTGCATCAGTGCCTGGGGGCAGTAATGGACTGGCTGAGGGCCAATAAGCTAAGACTCAGTCCAGACAGAATGGAGGTAGTGGGTGGTTTGCCTGCCCAGCTGAGTGGTGTTCGCCCGTTTTGGCAGGGGTACACTCCCCCAAAAGAATCAGGTTCATAGTCTGGGGAAACTTCATCAGCACACGCCCTATTGTGAGGAATGTAGTTGCTCCGGGACATGCTCTGTTTCAGGTGGACTATTTGTTTTAGCAGAGCCAGCAAAGGAGATACACCCAGCAGATTCTGCCCATGATGCCAGCTATTGTGGCTAATTGTATAGCAAGCAGGAAACAGGATGTGTTCTTCCAGACTCAGGTAGGTTGTTGCACTGCAATCCCAGCCACCATAGAAATACCATCTTCTTGAGCTTTAATAGCTGCTTTGTAAGTTGATTAGCAGCTAAGCCTTTTATCCCACATTTCCAAAGCAGCTTCTGCCCATAATACACTTCTCATATTGCCTTTAAGTCATTCACTTGTCCTCCTTCTGAATGCAGTTTAGCAGCAAAATAAGAACAGGAAGATCTAAACCCCCTTGTCTCTAGAATAAAAGGTGCTTCACCTCTTAAGCAGAAATAGCGTTTACCCCAGTGTCTCCCACAATAAACTGGCAGACATGCGACTCTAAACACTGGTGGGCATGCACTGGAAAGCCCCTGAATGACTGTGCCCCTCTGGCACATGTGTTCAGGGACACACCCGCCCGTCATACCTTAAATAAGTACTACGTGGAACACTAATATGATACTGGTGTAGTTGTGGAAAGCACAACAGCTGTGTAAAGTACAAACTGGCCCTAATATATCCAGCCAAACTCAAAGCTAAAGTAGCCATTAGGCAAGCAGCAAAACTGATTCTATTCTCTAACAATTACACCTAATTAAGAACTGATAGGCTTGAAAGGTTTAAAAGCTTGCGACTACAACCAGTTTGTCCAATGCTAGAATACGTTTCATCTAGTATTCTACATCCTGCAGAAAGATAAGAGCACCAGTTCTAAAAATTGCTGGTAGTAGTGTTGGTCCATTAGAAAAAAATCCAGACGCAGCAGTGTGATATGAACTTTATTAGGACCAATGACAATGTCACAAAATAGAGAGCAAATTCTATGTTTTCCTCCGCGAACGTGTCTTCTGTCCATTTCAAAATAACTACTGGCACTCTACCTCATCCCTGAAGCTCACTGTTTATCCATTTTAAGTGCGCCTATAGAATGGGCCTCAACATAATGGGGAAAAAGCGGGGGGGAATGACTCCCGGCCACTAAGACAACACCACTGGAACCCATCATCTATCAAAAAGGGAGCTGTTGCCATTATCATGCTTTTTCCATACCACAAGTACTCATATTCTGCCTTTCTAGTTCAGACGGAATGGGATGATTCAAATGCATGTTTGACTTCCATAAATCCATCAGAGTGAGTTCAGCTTCCAAAATAAAGAAAGGGCAAAGAACAAAGAGACACCTCATCTCCCCACAGCAAAACCTTCAAACAGATTAGAACAGTATTTTGTTGCTCAGCCCACTTGACGATACTGTTGTAGAATCATAATCAACATAATCAAATGTAATCCTGTATTACCCTAACTTCACAATATTTCTTTGATCTTTGCCATGTAAAAATAGCATTTGCAATTTAAATTTTCCCTTTACCTCAGTCTCTGACATTTCTGCCACAATCTCATCTTCTTTAAAAACTCTGATGTCAAAATCCTCAGATCCAACGAGCAGCTAAACAAAACGAAAAAGAGCATAACACATTTAATATCCAATACCACATTTCCACCAGCATCTGCTTCTCTAGCAATCCAACCCAGTCTTGGAAACCCATGTCAAGAAATCTGACCCTAATTTCTCTGAACGTTTAAGACCCTATTGGGGTTACCTCACACTGCCTATTTTACTCATGGGGACTGTCTACTCGCATGAACAACATAAGGTGTGAACTCGTATCTTCCAGATCACTGCTTCAGCAACTTGCCTGATCACTAAGGCTCTGAAATATATCTCAGAAGTTGCTACAGCCAAGATCTAGAAGCTGACAGCTCAACATTAGGTTATTCAGACAGAGAAAAACCAGCCCAAAGCTATTTGTGAACAGGCCCTAAAAGATGCGGGAAATCAATTTCTGGAGAGTCTTCTTGGTTGACCCTGGACCTCATATTTTACAACTATTAATAAGTACACAAACTTAAGTTCTAACTAGCAAGCTGCACAACATAAGAATAAGTATAATTTAATGCATGCAAAATGTGGTTTTAGATGAAAATGACACACGCCCTTTGCCTAAGGAGAGATGCCTAGGAAGAGCTCTGCCTTCACATGTGTAGCTCCTCCAGCGGGTCTGTTTGCATTCCTGCCCTGGGATAGGGCTAGGGTGGGAAAGCCCTTGAGATGTGCAGTCCAGTGTAACCCCACTAGGGGTGTCCCCAGCCCCACACATGAAGCAAAGCCTGTAGAAGTCGGCACTGTTACCCAAAGGGAGAGGGGATCACACACATATACATTATGCAACCAAAGAAGCTAGATTTCCTGACTGAAACTAATTAGGCAACTTATGCACGTCTCCTTAATTTATATGCATTAGGGAGTTTCTTTTGATGAACTTTAAAAAAAAATATTAAGAAGACAGGTTGTGATACCATTACTAAAGATATTCTCAAACCACCCATCTTCTCCAAATATGGGCATATAGACATTTGGTTTGTAAGCAATGTCAGCAGCAAACGCTTTCCCAGAAAAAGCCCTGGAGATCATAGTTCTGTGAAAGTGCGGAAGATAAACATAAGAGCTCTGCTGGCTCAGACCAAAGGCCGAGTCTAGCACTGTGCTCCCACAGTGGGCAACCAGATGCCTCTGGGAAGCCCAAAAGCAGGACACGAGGCAATAGCACCCCCCCCCACTCCTTTGTTGTTGCTGTTTATTCAGTCAGTCGCTTCCGACTCTTCGTGACTTCATGGACCAGCCCACGACAGAGCTTCCTGTCAGCCATCGCCACCCCCAGCTCCCCCAAGGTCGAGTCCGTCACCTCCAGAATATCATCCATCCACCTTGCCCTTGGTCGGCCCCTCTTCCTTTTGCCTTCCACTTTCCCTAGCATCAGCATCTCCTCCAGAGTACCCTGTCTTCTCATTATGTGGCCAAAGTACTTCAGTTTTGCCTTTAGGATCATTCCCTCAAGTGAGCAGTCTGGTTTTCTTTCCTGGAGTATGGACTGGTTTGATCTTCTTGCAGTCCAAGGCACTCTCAGAATTTTCCTCCAGCACCACAGTTCAAAAGCATCTATCTTCCTTCGCTCAGCCTTCCTTATGGTCCAGCTCTCGCAGCCATAGGTTACTACGGGGAATACCACTGCTTTAACTATGCGGACCTTTGTTGTCAGTGTGATGTCTCTACTCTTAACTATTTTATCAAGATTTGTCATTGCTGTCCTCCCAAGAAGTAAACGTCTTCTGATTTCCTGGCTGCAGTCAGCGTCTGCAGTAATCTTTGCGCCTAGAAAGACAAAGTCTGTCATTGCCTCCACGTTTTCTCCCTCTATTTGCCAGTTATCCATCAAGCTGGTTGCCATCATCTTGGGTTTTTTGAGGTTTAACTGCAACCCAGCTTCTGCACTTTCTTCTTTCACCTTCGTCATGAGGTTCCTCAGCTCCTCCTCGCTTTCAGCCATCAAAGTGGTATCATCTGCATATCGGAGATTGTTAATGTTTCTTCCAGCGATTTTAACTCCAGCCTTGGCTTCATCAAGCCCAGCACGTTGCATGATGTGTTCCGCGTACAGGTTGAATAGGTAGGGTGAGAGTATACAACCCTGCCATACTCCTTTCCCAATCTCAAACCACTCTGTTGTTCCGTGGTCTGTTCTTACCGTCGCTACTTGGTCGTTATACAGATTCCTCAGGAGGCAGACAAGATGACTTGGTATCCCCATCCCACCAAGAACTTGCCACAATTTGTGATGATCCACACAGTCAAAGGCTTTAGAATAGTCAATAAAACAGAAATAGATGTTTTTCTGAAACTCCCTGGCTTTCTCCATTATCCAGCAGATATTGGCAATTTTGTCTCTAGTTCCTCTGCCTTTTCTAAACCCAGCTTGTACATCTGGCAATTCTTGTTCCATGAATTGCTGGAGTCTACCTTGCAAGATCTTGAGCATTACCTTACTGGCATGTGAAATAAGTGCCACTGTTCGATAGTTTGAACATTCTTTGGTGCTTCCCTTTTTTGGTATGGGGATATAGGTCGATTTTTTCCAATCTGTTGGCCATTCTTGTGTTTTCCAAATTTGCTGGCATATGGCATGCATCACCTTGACAGCATCATCTTGCAAGATTTTAAACAGTTCAGCTGGGATACCATCATCTCCTGCTGCCTTGTTATTAGCAATGCTTCTTAAGGCCCATTCAACCTCACTCTTCAGGATGTCTGGCTCTAGCTCACTGACCACACCGTCAAATCTATCCCTCATATTATTATCCTTCCTATAAAAATCTTCCGTATATTCTTGCCACCTTTTCTTGATCTCTTCTGCTTCTGTTAGGTCCTTGCCATCTTTGTTTTTGATCATACCCATTTTTGCCTGGAATTTACCTCCGATGTTTCTAATTTTCTGGAAGAGGTCTCTTGTCCTTCCTATTCTATTCTCTTCTTCTGCTTCCGCACACTGCTTGTTTAAAAAGAATTCCTTATCTCTTCTGGCTAACCTCTGGAATTTTGCATTTAATTGGGCATATCTCCCCCTATCACTGTTGCCTTTCGCTTTCCTTCTTTCTTGGGCCGCTTCCAGTGTCTCAGCAGACAGCCATCTTGCCTTCTTGGTTTTCTTTTTCTTTGGGATGTTTTTTGTTGCCGCCTCCTGAACAATGTTGCGAACTTCTGTCCATAGTTCTTCCGGGACCCTATCTACTAAATCTAGTCCCTTAAATCTATTCTTCACCTCCACTGCATATTCATTAGGAATATTAGTCAGCTCATATCTAACTGATCTGTGGGTCTTCCCTATTCTCTTTAGTCTGATTCTAAATTGTGCAATAAGAGGTTCGTGATATGAACTACAATCAGATCCAGGTCTTGTTTTTACCAACTGTCGTTTGACTACCCACCTTAGCATTCCAGTCTCCTGTAATGAAAATAACATCTTTTTTTGGCGTATTATCCAGTAGGTGCTGCAGATCCTCATAAAACTGATCTACTTCTGCTTTTTCAGCATCTGTGATTGGGGCGTATATTTGGATCACTGTGATGTTAAATGGCTTACCCTGAATTCGAATTGAGATCATTCTGTCATTTTTTGGATTGTATCCAAGCACTGCTTTAGCCACTTTATTATTAATTATGAAAGCTACTCCATTTCTTCTGTGGTCCTCTTGTCCACAGTAGTAGATCTGGTGGTCATTTGATGTGAAGTGGCCCATTCCAGTCCATTTCAGTTCACTGACACCCAAAATGTCTATATTTAATCTTGACATCTCCCCAATAACCATATCCAATTTACCCTGGCTCATAGATCTTACATTCCAGGTTCCTATGGTGTGTTGATCTTTAGGACATCGGATTCGTCGTTCACCACCAGCACCATCGGCTGCTAGCCGTCCTTTCGGCTTTGAGCTAGCTGCGTCATCACATCTGGGGCTAGTTGAACTTATCCTCTGTTCCTCCCAGTAGCATTTTGACCATCTTCCGACCTGGGAGTCCCATCTTCCGATAGTATACCGACATATCTCTGGTTGTACTGATCCATTTAGTTTTCATGGCAAGAATACTGGGGTGGGTTGCCGTTTCCTTCCCCAGGGATCGTCTGGCCTCTCTGCCATGACCTTCCCGTCTTGGGTGTCCCTTCACGGTTTAGCTCATGACGTCATTGAGGTGCTCAAGCTCCAGCACCACGGCAAGGTAACGATCTCCTTTGCTGAAGAGATCGTTACTCCTGTTCCCACTCCTGTTCCCCAGCAATTGCTATTTAGAGGCATAACAGATGGCGATCTTCACATCAGTGATCTTCAGTTCACCCACAGAACTGTCTGCACTCCTCAGGGGTCCTTTGTGGGATACCATGGCAGCTTAAACTTAAACCAGGTTCTGTAGGCAGCACAGACATGCTGTATAATGCATCGCTGTAAGTCCAGTCAAGTCTAGACCTCAAGCTATCAAGAACCCATCTATAGCTTCAAAGGTTGCCCCTTCAAGAGAAGTTAAAAAGCTCATGCAAATACCGTCTGCCAGAGACATACCTCTTTTTTCCCATCACCATCAAAGTCGCACAATGCCAATGCACGAACATTGTCACCAGTGACCTAGAATTACAATTTTAAAAAGAGCAATCAATATTTCTCTTTAGTTTGCTTCAAACATTTGCTGTGTTTTAGCTGCAAAAGACACAAATACTAGGATTTACAGCTCATTTTAAATGGCACTAAATATTTTGCATGCAGTGACAAGATGATTATTTCTTTATTGTATTGCTAGACCATCTTTCTGAAGCCAACCAAGCTGATTTACAAAAATGGCAGAAAATAAAAACCATTACTGCAGATGCTTGGCTGGCAACTAATTTTCAACAGAGCCCATACTTTGGACTGAGCAAGAGCTAAACAATCCATAACAGTCTGCACAAGCTGACACACAGGAAAAGGTCTCTTTAAACTGCTTCTCCCCAGTGTGATTCTCAAGAGGGGCTTATGCACCTCATCTACTCACTCCAAGATATAAACAAAAAACTTCTTTAATCACTCACGCACATTCCTTGATCAAGAGCAACAGAGGATCTCTTAGGGTCCTTCCCTTCAGCTGCTCATTCTCACAATTATGCAAAGACATAGGTAATTTGGACTAAGCACTCAACTGCATAAGGGGAGAATTCGGACAATCTCTCTGCTACTATTCTTGTGTGGGGGCAGGGGGTGGCTTAAAGAGCTTTTTGCCAGTGACTGGGTTAGGATGACAAGTTAACCCACAATGGGTCAAATAAACCACAATGATTTATTTAACCCATGATTAAATGGCTTAGTGTGTCATCTGTGAGCTCTTTTCCCACCCACAGTGGGCTATTTCCCCCAAATAAGCCACCCTGGGAACCCACAATCTGCAGTAAGGGTTATTTTAGCTGTGGCGGGTTAGCGTATCATCTGTCAGGCCAGCATGGGTTACGGAGATCGCCTACAGAACCACTTGGCAAAAGCAGCCAAAAACGCTGCTGCCGCTCTGCTCCTCTCAAGTGATCTCTGAGCAAACTTGTTTTCCTGCCACATTCAGCTGTGCCCCAGACTCCAAATCAGGTGTGCCCCCACCCCCGCCACACAGTTCCCAAACAGCTTCACGTGTGGTAAATCCTCACTTTTCCACGAAAATGCAAAGTCCTTTATTTATCCAGTAGTGCACATGGTGGCTCCCCACAAGGGGAACCTGTACAGTAAGTTTCATCCCATTCCTGCAAACTTTCAAGGAGTTGGACCCCCCCCACCCGCCTTTTTGCTGCAGTGTAAGCATCCCTCCATTCCAGTCAGGCCACCCCTTCTCAACTCAGCAGAGGAGGGGGAAAGGAAGGGAAGCAAACAGTTTGTTTCACATGTGGGTAAATCCTCACTTTTCCATGAAAATGCGAAGTCCCACATTTATCCAGTAGTACAAATGGTGGCTCTCCATAAGCGAAACCTTTATATTAAATGTCATTCCGTTTCTGCAAACTTTCAAGGAGTTAAAGCCCCCCCGCCCTTTTTGTTGCACATGGGCAGAGAAAGGGGCCCTGGCAAAGGCTTGAAAAACTGCAAAGGAAGCTGTGATACCTGCCCGGCCAGGCAGGACGACTACAGGGGAGATGGGACAACAGCGGGTGGGGGGCGGAAATAAGCTACACTGTGTAGCTTGTCGTATTGTCTGTCGGGGGACAGTGGGCTACTTGTAAAATAAGCTACTGTGCATCGCTTACAAGCCACCACAGGTTAACGTGACATGTGAAAAGGCCCAGTATTTCTTGCCTGGGTGAAAGTAGATGAATGCATAATAAGAGGGGTCCCTAGGATCAGAGGCTGAAGCCCCGGAAGGCAGGATTGTTCCCACTGGACCTGGACCACCCATTGCCTAGCTCTCTTGTAAACTTGATAAACAATCACTGAGCTGTGGACATACTAAACCAATATGTTATACTGAATACACATTTGCACAACAACTTTCCAAACACCACTTTAGAGTTGTTGTGCTAAACCCAAAACACAGAACAAGAACTCCTCAGCAAAGAAGGTACCTCTTCCCTGCTCTGGAACTGGAAGGCCAATCATTCAGAGTACTAATCTAAGAGTACTAAACCTCTTTCATGGTATTATGGACCACCAAGAATTGAAGCAGCACTAGTTCCTACATGCATCTGTAAGCACAAAATTTGGAAGCACATCACTTTTGCACTACCAAACCTTTCAACAGCTTCATTATGCCCTATGGCAGCCTTCCCCAACCTGCAGCACTCCAGATGTTTTGGACTTCAACTCCCATCAGCCCTAGCCAGCATTGCTGATTGTCATAAATTCTGGGCGTTGTAGTCCAAAACATATGGAGGTCACCAGGTTGGAGAAGGCTGCCCTACGGAGTATGCTGAACTTTTATCTATCCTCCCCTCCCCAGAAAAATCTTATGAAAGCATCAAAATGAGAGCGCCTCTCCCAAGATTGAATTATATTCCTTGCTGCTACAGGGTTGCTTTAATGCGCCCTTCGTTCCTCCCACCACTTGAAAAAGGAGTTATCCCCTATATCCCCAAAAGAATTTCCTGCAGTATGCCCAACAGCTGGCTGTCATGCCTCTACCTGGAAGCACCTACTGCAAAATAGCCAACCCCCAATGGACTAGTTGGCTGTCCGAGGAAGGGACAGACCAGAGCACTTTATTCAGCCACAGCGAAGTGCAGGAGGGACAGCATACAACAAAGCCTCTTCCAGAGATAGCTAAAGTTATCAGATAGCATACTACGCTGCTTCAGAAGAGATTGAGTCTCAAGGCACAAAGTCCTTTGGGATTAAATACAGTGTTCTCAGTGTATGTTGAGGTCTCCTCTCTCCTTCATTCCTGCGTGGGGTGCCTTTCCTTCCTCTCCGGAAAAAGCCCTGAGCAGGAAGGCTGCCTTCCCACAACTCCAGAAGTTAGGAGCCTTGAGCAGAGTGCCTCAAACCTAATGGGAAAGGGCTATTGTGGCAACCCGCTCTTCTGTCCTAATTGCTCAGTCCCAAAATCCCTGAGTGGCTTTGGACAAGTCTCAGTACTCCACCTGTCAAACTGGAATAATAATGAACTTCCTCACATGACTGTGGTGAAAACAAACAAAAAAGGGATAAAGAGCTTTATGCATCGAAACTGTCCTACACGTGTGCAGCCTCACCGTCCAGAAAAGGTCTTTTCCTTCATGATTAAAGCCCTGCAAGGAACAGTTTCCACCAATAATAGCAAGAGGTGATGAAATGTCTCCTAACTTTCCAAGCACTATCGTGTTTGCTCCATCAGGAACCTACAAAGAGACAATAGAGAAATCTCGTAACTCTGTCCACCCGCAAACATTACACAGAGAAAAAGCCATGTTAGGTAAACGAGAATCACTCAGTATGGGAAAAGAATGTATTACTAATTATCCAAAATGGAAGTAAACTTCCAAAAAGGCAATTGCAAATTTCAAAAGAAAAGAGTAAAAACTAGGTTGCACTTAATCACATATGGAAAAAGCTGACGCTTTAGGTACTTTTAGACATCTAAAATCTAAGACACATTCACTAGTTTCTTCCTAAGCACAGAACTGCTGAAGCACTTACCCCAGGGAAAGCTACTACATTGATCCTTGGTACTTGGATCAGGTATTAGGAAAACTACTAGACTGATCCTTGGTACCAGGAAAACAGTGAGGCAATGGCCCATGGCCAATTAAATAGCCATTTCAGTGTGAGAGTTGCAGCCTGAAAGCCTGAACTGCATCCATGACAAGGCAAAGGACTGAGGCTTAAACTCTCTGACTTCACAGGTCCTGCACCACAATCTTAATTTGTGTATTTGATGGCGCTGCTGCTGTGTTGGGGGGGGGGGGAGAGATGCTGTACTTGCATTGTTGCTGGTACAGTACACTGCCTTAAATTCCTAAGTATGACGTGGACTAGAATATAAGTCATTGTAGCCAGATTCTCTGTCACTTCCAACAACTTATCAGTAACCCTCAAAAGCTACTTCCACATGGCTAAATGTGAACTAAAACTGGTGCTCTGTTAACTACCAACCCCCCAAACTAGGATCTCCTCCAAAACTGGTCCACACGAACAGTGCTAAAAAATGTCATGCCATTAACCATGGATCTCCAAGCATATAAATATATCATAATATAATCCCTAATCCCAATTTAGTAAAGATTGTAGAATTCCACCAACACATCACAATACCCACTGAACAAGGAGTGACCCATGGACTCAAACTTGAAGGCTGATTTTAGCAGGGGAGAGACTTTATGATCTTTCACACTGTGTTCTAGAGGAATCCTTTGAAGCTTGTAAGTGGTTTCTCAGTAAGACAACCCAGTAATGGTGAACCTGCTGCCCTGAAATCACTTTACTCGTTGTTGCCGGTGTTCATCTGCAATATGCAGCTGCAGGGAGTGTGCTGGGCATGTTCTAGGTCAGGGCATGCTTTCTTTTCAAACGGAGCAATGGTGACCCCTAACTAGCCTGACCAGTGCCTCCATGAACTGTGTACCTTAAAACATGCCCCCAGACTCTCTGCAACAATTTGCGGGTTTCTCAACATACAAGTCAATGTGGAAAGTGTTCCCCAAAGGTAGAAAAGTTTGAAAAACACTGGCCTATTCAAACTCCATTCTATGAATAAAGTAATTATATGAATGAAGTAATCATGGGAGAAAACAAACAGGAGGAATTAACTTACCCCTGCATAAAATAAGTCAGCATTGTTGTGCACATCATATGCCAACAAACTGGTCCGTGTGCCAACAAGAAGGGAATCACAGCCAAGATCGGGGTTGAGCACCCCTGCAGTCAAACAGCTGACTGCCTCACTGATGTTCAGAAGAGAAATATCAGCATCCTGATTACTAAGCACCAAACGGTTTGTATTAATGCGCTGGCCACGCACATGGGGATTATGAATAAAAACCTGTAAATATAAAATAAACTTAGTGAAGATGCTCTCCAGAGGGATAGCCATGTTAGTCTGTTGCAGCAAAAATTACAGAGACTTCTGGCACCTTAAAGACTAACAAATTTATTTATTCTGGCATAAATTTTCATGTACACTTCCCACTTCATCCAATGCATGAAGTGTCAACCTCAAACTGGCCAATCTATATACACATACGGCGGTGGGGTGGGAGAGAGGAGATGGAAACCATGTTATCTGGTATCCACACACACCCCTGCATGTATACACAGACAGGCCTATCTGAGGTTGACACTTCATGCGCCTGATGAAGTGGACAGCATCCACAAAAGCTTATACCAGAATAAAGAAATGCGTTAGTCTCTAAGGTGCCACAAGACTGTTGTTTCTGTGTGAAGACAGTAACAGCAGCATTTGTGAGCAGTGAAAGTTGCCTCATGGTGGGATACACAAGGACAGCAGTCTTATGAATGGATCCAGCATCATCTGGGCTCCCATGCACTTGCACCTGTCTGCCAATAGGTGATGCAGGGCAAATTATGCATATCCTTTTGTATGCCCCAGCCATGGACTGCTACGGTTTGGAGGTGCCAAGATAATGATAAGCCAGATCCAGGTTTGCTTACAAGGAGACTTTACTGAGTACTTACAGCACACAGGTATACCCAGTGGTTGGATCAGACAGCTTCCCTGAACCCAGAGCCATGGGGTAAAATGGGTTTTATACCATACATGTCAGCAGTGAGGCAGCATGACAGCAGCAAGCTTTAATTAGCTTTTATCTGCACTTTCCCAGCATAGACTAACAGTGCTTGTTCAGAAGGAAAACAATCAGAACTTTCCCAGCACAGCCACCTGTAACTCGGCATAAACAGCCTCACTTCTCAAACACATCCTAGGCCCTGATAAGATACTAGCCTTCATTAGCATGGAATGTGCTGAGGCCGCGCTATCGACCTTTGACTCATCTCACATGATCAGAGGCCCACTAGCAAGGAAATTGCACTTATAATGAACCTAAGCCAAGCATTATGGATCTCTAGGCCACTCTAAAACTACAGGTGACTTGGTTTCACTCCTGGGGCCATTACACCTTGGGAGACAGAAGAGCGCTTGCAGGAGGAAACCCTCTCATCATGTATAGGTGAGAAAGTGGCTCCATGTACAAGGATGAAATGTAAGAAGAGCCATGCTGGATCAGACCAAGGGTCCATCTAGTCGAGCATTCTGTTCACACAGTGGCCAACCAGCTGTCGATCGGGAATAAATAAACAGGGCATGAGTGCAACAGCACCTTCTCACTCATGTTCCCTAGCAACTAGTGTACATAAGTGTAGTGCCTCGGATACTGGAGGTAGCATAAAGCCATCATGATTAGTTGCTATTGATAGCTTATCCTCCATGAATTTGTCTAATCGCCTTTTAAAACCATCCAAATTGGTAGCCATTACTACAGCTTGTGGTAGTGAATCCCATCATTTATGCATGCCAGACAGGCAGATCACTATATCTATGTAGATGTCCCATGTGTTGTGGAAGCAGGTTTGGCATGTGTCTAAGGTACTTTCAGTAGATTGGTCCTCTCTGGAGACACACCCAGCTGCTAAGAGTCCCAGTACAAGGAGAGCTGTGCAACACTGATGACATCAGGGTCAATATGCAGGTGATAGCAGAAGGGAGTGGAGGAAACCTCTACAGGTTTCTCAGGGTCACAGCATATGTGTGATGCACCACTATAGCTATGAGGCACTGTGGCAAATACATCCTGAGAGTCTCAACACTGCTTAGCACCTACACCCTTCTGGAAAGTAACCGGACCCTGATTCAAGATGTTCTTGACTGGGTGTGTGTGTATGCATGTCTGTTCATGACAATTAAGAACATAAGAAGAGCCCTGCTGGATCAGACCAAGGCCTACTTAGTCCAGCATTCTGTTTCCCACGGTGACCAACCAGATGCCCCGATGGGAAGCCTACAAGCAAAACATGAAGGCATGCTCTTGTTGTCCAGCAACTGATATTCAGAAGCATATTTGCCTCTGGAACAGGAGATCATTCCTCAGTGGAGAGAGAAATGCATACTATCCATGCTTTGAGGTATCCCCCATCTATATGATTACTTCACAGGAGATAGAAATACCTGTAGCAACTGCTAGACCCTTTTAATGTTGTTTGTGTTATGCTGAATATTATGTAGGTTAGTCATTCTGGGGTCTTTGTAAGGAAGGGCAGGATATAAAGCCAATTAGGGCGCAATCCTACCAATTGCACCCTCGATGATCAGAAGCCCCTGAACTCCGAGGTTTCCGATCATCCAGAGCAGGGTGGGAGGTGCAGCGGAGGCAGTCTTTGCCTTCCCATCCTCCTGCCCTGCACATTTCGCTATACAGGCTTTTTAGCCTGTCTAGCAATAGCGCTTCGGAGCAGGAGGGAAGGAGGCTGGAAGAGGCTCAAGATAACTCATATCTCTGGTTTCCTGCCCTCTCCATCCACCGCAACACCCCCTTTTCCCCATCTCTGAGTTTCCGACATCGGAGACCAGCTGGCATGGTTCTTTCTACACCAGCTGGGGGGGGGGGGAATCCCCTGTAATCCTATGGCCCCTCAGACAATGTCTAGAAGTCATAGGATTGCTCCCTCCATTAATTAAATAAAATTCCTGTGCTGTGGCATGTCTCTTTTTGTTAAGATTCTTACTCCACAGAGAAAAAAATGGACTCAGTCCATGTTCAAAAGCATGCTAGCCTTCTACAATCACATATATTCCAACCATTTCTATTTAATGGGAGCAATCCCTATTTTTAGGTACAGTCCCTTGTAAATCACTGCCCCTGTTTTTACCTCTTGGGAATGCCCTGTAAAAATGCTATTAATGTGCGTTATTAGAGTTTGCCTACCAAGGTTCAGCTCCCTCCCTAGCATCTCTATAAGGTAAATGGGACACACAGATGAATCTGGTCGCTAGTGCATGCTCGCACATAAACATTAAGGCACCCTCCAGTGCACAGCCTACTACACATTGCAGCCACAGTGGTATATTTTGAAGCATCAATAAGAGACTGATGGGCACTTATGTTTTTCTAGTGTATCTTTAACCTAAAGTATAAAATCTGTTTAAGAGGATTAGACAAATTCATGGAGGAGTATCAATGGCTACTAGTCCAGATAACTATACACTACCTCCAGTATCAGAGGCAGAATGCCTATATACGCCAGCTGCTGGGGAACATGGGCGGGAGGGTGCTGTGCCACTCATGTCCTGCTTGTGGGTTTCCGACAGGCAACTGGTTGGCCACTGTGTGCACAGAACGCTGGAGGAGATGGACCCTTGGCCTGATCCAGCATGGCTCTTCTTATGTTCTTTAAAATCAGTGCTGGACAAGCTCCTGCAAAGTAAATAACAGCAGACACAACCATGTGCAATACTAAACGGGGCTCCCAAAGTGGTCCTCGGCGTTTAAGAAGCATGCCAGCTTGCTGTAGTGGTTTGAGCGTCAGTCTTAAGGTTGGGCATAAAAAGGTAAAGGTAAAGGTGTCCCCAACCAGTCGTGTCCGACTCTAGGGTGCGGCGCTCATCCCCGTTTCTAAGCCGAAGAGCCAGCGCTGTCCGGAGACGCTTCCGTGGTCGTGTGGCCGGCATGACTGAACACCGAGGTGCACGGAACGCTGTTACCTTCCCCGCCAAGGCGGTACCTATTTATCTACTTGCAATTTCTTGCTTTCGAACTGCTAGGTTGGCAGGAGCTGGGACTGAAGACGGGAGCTCACTCCGTCACGCGGCACTCGGGTCTCGAACTGCTGACCTGCCGACCTTCCGGTCTGCAGTTCAGCGTCTTAACCACTAAGCCACCGCGCTCCGCCTACCCTACCTCACAGGGCTGTTGTGCGGGGGGGGGGGGGGGGAAGAGGCAGAGAGAATCCCAAGTACGCCGCCTTGAGCTCCTTGGGGGGAAAGCAGGATATAAATGTAATAACGACATAAATATGTCCCTGTTTCCACTTACGAAGTATCGGGCGGGGGGGGGGTGTTCTGCGGCCGCCTTACAGGACCCCGCGGGGGAAGGGGCGCCCCAAACTAATGGCCAGCCGGGGGGCGAAGTTAAAGAGGGGAGAAGGAGGTGGGGAGGGGGCAGCAGAGGCCGACCACCCACCCCCGGCGGTTACCTTGCCGGCCTGCGTGGCCGCCGTCAGGCAGGGGTGGGCGCCGTCGTACTTGCCCAGCGCCACCATGCGGGGCAGGATCTTGTGGTTGAGCTTCAGGGTGAAGACGGGCACCAGCATGGCGGCTCGGGACGGCGGACGGCGGCAGGACAGCCAGGGCAGCCCGACTGAGCCGGCTTCTGCCCGCCTCAGCTCCGCTCCCGCCGCTGACGGGCCTACGCCGGGCCTCTCCGCGCCGGCGCCTGAGCGTCATGGCGGCCGTTCCGGGCTGTTGCTATGGAAACGGGCGGCGGCGGCGCGGGGCAGGCAGCGGTGGGGCCGCGGCCTACCTCGCCGGCGGACAGGTAGGCGAGGGATGGAGGGGAGCGGGCTCTTGCAAGGCGGGGAGGAAGGGGGCGAGAGCTTTCACCTCAGCTTCTCCACTCGCCCCCCTCCCGCTTTACCTTTTTTCATTTTAAAATGGCGCCATGCCAGGCTTGCCGCGTTGTCCGTTTCTGTTTGCTTCAGACGTTTCTTTCTTCGTCCACACGGATGCCAAGGCGGTGTACGCGACGCCGAAATTACGATAAAATGCTACAAGGCCGCAATCCTGTGCATGTTTAAGCAGGAGAAAAAGCCCTTCAGAACAGCCCTTTTCTCCCCGAGATGGTGCCCCGAAGCAACAAGGAGAAGCAGCCACCTCTCTTCCCTTCGCCTTTTTAGTGCTTGAATTGCGGGTTTCCCCACAAGCAGCAGTTCGGCCGCTGGGTGAAGAGAATGCTGGACTACATGGACCGTGGCCTGATACTTGTGTTCTTAAAGATTACCATACCGGGCTTGGTATATATTTATTTTTACTCGTTTATCTTAAACATTTCTGAACCGCTCTTCCATCCGAATGGATTCTAAGGAGGTGTACATGGAAAGGTTCAAAATTACAATAAAAACGTATTAAACAAAACAAATTAACCGCCGTACAACACAAAAACGAGAACTAAACAGTAAAACAATGCCACAAGCAGAAGCAATAGGTGGGCTGATCAAATAAACTACACATAAACAAGTAGGAAAAAATTAAGAGTAATAGAGATCATAAGAGTTATAGGGTTGGAAGGGGCCTACAAGAGCATCGAGTCCAACCCCCTGCGCAATGCAGGAATCCAACTCAGAGCATCCCTGACAGGTGGCTGTCCAGCCTCGTCCTGAAGGCCTCCAGGGTGGGAGAGCCCACCGCCTCCCTGGGTCATTGGCTCCATTGTCGTATTGCTCTGACAGTCAGGAAGTTTTTCCTGATGTTCAGCCGGAATCTGGCTTCCTGTAACTTGAGCCCATTATTCCATGTCCTGCACTCTGGGATGATCAGGAAGAGATCCTGGCTTTCCTCTCTGGGACAACCTTTCAAGGACTTGAAGAGCACTATCCTATCTCCCCTCAGTCTGCTCTTCTCAAGGCTAAACACGTCCAGTTCTTTCAGTCTCTCTTCATAGGGCTTTGTTTCCAGTCCTCTGATCATCTTTGTTGCCCTCCTCTGAACCCTCTCCAGTTTGTCTGCATCCTTCTTAAAGTCTGGTGCCCAGAACTGGACACAGTACTCCAGATGAGGCCTAACCAGTGCTGAGTAGAGGGGAACTAGTACTTCCCGGGATTTGGAAGCGATGCTTCTATTAATGCAGCCCAAAAGAGCATTGGCCTTTTTTGCAGCCACATCCCATTGTTGGCTCATATTGAGCTTGCGATCGACAACAATTCCCAGATCCTTCTCGCTTGTAGTGTGGTTGAGCCACGTATCCCCCATCTTGTAACTGTGCATTTGGTTTCTTTTTCCTAGGTGCAGAACCTGGCATTTATCCCTATTAAATGTCATTCTGTTGTTTTCTGCCCAGCGCTCCCGTCTATCAAGATCCCTTTGAATTTTGTTCCTGTCTTCCAAAGTATTAGCTATCCCACCCAATTTTGTGTCATCTGCAAATTTGATCAGCATTCCCTGCACCTCCTCCTCCAAGCCATTAATAAAAATGTTGAAGAGCACTGGGCCCAGGACTGAGCCCTGCAGTACCCCGCTCGATAGCTCTGCCCAGTTTTAGAAGATCCCATTGATAAGCACTCTGAGTCCGATTCTGTAGCCAACTGTGTATCCACCTGATGGTTGTTTCATCTAGCCCACTTTGAGCTAGTTTGCTCATCAGGATATCATGGGGCACTTAGTCGAAAGCTTTGCTGAAGTCGAGGTATGTGATGTCCATAGCATTCCCACAGTCCACAAGGGAGGTTACCTGATCAAAAATGAGATCAGATTTGTCAGGCAGGATTTGTTCTTCACAAATCCATGTTGGCTTTGAGTAATCACTGCATTGTTTTCAAGCTTTTTACAGATAGATTGCTTTATAATCTGCTCCAGAATTTTCCCAGGGATTGATGTCAGACTGACTGGTCTGTAGTTCCCAGGTTCCTCCTTTTTACCCTTTTTGAAGATAGGGACAACGTTAGCCCTCCTCCAGTCATCTGGCACTTCCCCCGTCCTCCATGATTTCTCAAAGAGAATAGACAGTGGTTCTGAGAGTTCTTCTGCCAGTTCCTTTATGACTCTAGGATGCAGTTCATCTGGCTCTGGAACTTTGAACTCATTCAAAGTAATGAGGTGTTCCTTGACCATATGCCTATCGATCTCAAGCTGCAATCCTGCTCTTTCAGCCTGTACTTCGCCTTTGCCAGGGGTTTCATAGACCCTCTTTTGGGAGGAGACTGAACCAAAGTAGGAATTGAGCACTTCTGCCTTTTCTTTGTCATCTGTTATCATTTTGCCATCCTTATTTAATAGCTGAACCACCATTTCTTTCTTCTGTCTTTTACTATGCACGTAGCTGAAGAAAGCTTTTTTGTTGCTTTTAGCATCCCGTGCTAACCTCAGCTCGTTCTCAGCTTTAGCCTTCCTGATGCCATCCCTGAAATTCTGTACTGTTCCTGTACTCTTCCTTTATTGCTTGGCCTTCCTTCAAGTTCCTTTATGTGTCCTTTTTTGTTTTTAGGTCATCTCTAAGCTTTTGTGAAGCCACATTGGCTTCTTCTGTTGTCTTCCACCTTTTCTTCTTGTTGGAATTGTTTGTGATTGTGCCTTGAGAATTTCCTTTTTTAAAAGCTCCCACCCATCTTGGACTCCTTTTCTCGTTAGCGTCGCTTGCCATGGGACCTTACTGATCATTGTTCTGAGTTTATTAAAATCAGCTTTCCTAAAATCCAGGGTACGCGTTTGACTACACTCGGCTTTTGCTTCCCTTAGAACCAAGAACTCAAGTGCAACACAGTCGCTTTCCCCCAGAGTTCCTGTAACTGCTACTTTATCCACTAAGTCATCTCTGTTGGTTAGGATCAAGTCAAGGATAGCCGATCCTCCAGTTCATTCCTCAACTTTCCATAGGAGGAAGTTATCCACCACACAAGTCAGGAATTTCCTGGAGGGGACATGTTTTTCAGAATTTGTCTCCCAACAAATATCAAGGAAATGGAAGTCCCCCATTACTACTACATCATGCTTCCTTGAAACATTGGCTATTTGCTTTTCAAAAGTTTCATCCTCGTCTTCGCCTTGATTGGGTGGCCAATAGTAGACTCCGACCACCATGTTCCTTTTATTCTTTGCTCCATTTATTTTAATCCAGATGTTCTCGATGGGGCTATCAAGCTCATCCTCCTGTATTTCTGTGCAGAGATATGTATTTTTAACATATTGCACTCTGTGTTCACAGCAGTTCACATAGGAAGCTGACTTATACCAGGTCAGACGATTCGTTCATCTAGAGCCCAGTATTGCTTATTTTGACTGGCAGCATCTCACCAAGGTCTCAAGCAAAGAGGGGTCCCAGCCCTTGCTACCTGATCCTGGAAATTTCTGCATGCAAGTTAAGTGCTGTTCTACTGAACTATGTAGGGTCCCCCCTTATACATTATTATAGAATACTTAAAAACAGCCCTGGCAAGTATTGAAAAAGCACATCGTGATCATAACTCAGTCCCTTACACTGCAGTCCTAAGCATGTTTTTTCAGAAGAAAATCCCTCTGAATTCAATGGGGTTTCCTCCCAAGTAAGTGTGCACGAGACTGCAAATTTACAGTGTAATCTTGCATGTTTATTCAACAGTATATTCCACTGTTTTCAATGTGGCTTTCTCATGGGTTTAGAGTTGAAATCTTACAGTGCAGTCCTAAGCATGCCTATGCAGAAGTAAATCCTACTGAATTCAATGGGATTTATTTTCAGGTAAGTGTGTATAGAATTGCAGCCTTATATTAGTCACAATACTATGCCAGCTACTGTGCCACACAAGAAAGCTTATGCCATAATAAATTGGTTAGTCTTTAAGGTGCCACAAGACTTCGTTGTTTTTGCTGCAACAGACTAACACAATTTTCCCTCTGGAAATTGTATTCTGGTTACAATAAACATATTAAAATCAGTTGAATTTACCAATTATGATGAAGTACTTTAAAACGTGTTGGAGTAATTATGGAACATCAATAATGCGTCCTTCACTATTCACATTTACTTTCTTCAACAGGTACTCTTCCTCATCCTGTCTTCATTTGCTTAACTCAATAAATGCATATTTATCTGTTCTTTTCCTTATTTTTTTAATGAGAAAGATTTCTCAGGAGACAAAAAAGTATCAACCCTAGTTTTACCAGCTTCCATTTAGCAGACCTTCTTGTTAATCTTGTCTGCAGAAACTACTGTAGGAGCTAATAACATCAGCCATACCTTCCAGGGTTCATTCCACTTGCTCATTCTCTTCCCAGTGTGATAAAATGTGCCATCACTTGCCAACAGTGCCTTTCTGCAATCTACCTCGGACAAACACATCAGAATTCATGGGAATTAATGGGCACAACAAATCTGATATCGAAAATAGCAACATTTAGGAACCAGTCAGAGAACATTACCGTCTCCCAGGATATTCCTACAACTAAACGTCCAAGTAACAGTACTTGAGCAAAAAGATTTCAAAAGAAGACCCCAACATGAAATTGCACAACAAGAATTCATATGACTTCTGTTGTATACAAGAACAGGGTGAGCCATTCACACTTGGTCTTGTATATATTTTGTGTATTTGTATACCCAAAATAGAAGTGGCCTGTTTAAGTATGTTTTTTTTGAGAGAATACTGTAACATCTAAGTTAGAAAACCAGTCTAGTAAACCTAGGGATCTTGGGATTCTGGTAGATAGCTCGATGAAAATGTCAACCCAGTGTATGGGTACTCTGAAAAGACACATTTCACATTGGGGATCTTAAGAAAGGAATTGGAAATAAAACTGCCAATATCATTATGCCCTGATACAAAGCTATGGTGCAACCACATTTGGAATACTGTGTACAATTCTGGTTACCGTCCCTCAGGAAGGATATCATAAAGCTGGAAAAGGTGCAGAAAAGGGCAACCAAAATTATCAAGGGGCTGGAGCAATTCCCCTATGATGAAAAGTTACAACATTTCAAGCTCTTTAGCTTAGCAAAACTGCAAGGAATACATAGAGAGATGTAAAATTATGCAAGGTGTGGAGAAAGTGGATAGGGAGACTTTTTTCTCATTATTCTAGAACCCAGGGTCATCCAATGATGCTAAATGGTAGAAGTAATTTAGGAAGCACTTCTTCAAATAGCAGATAGTTAAACTATGGAATCTGCTACCACAAGTTGAAATGATGGCCCCCAACCTGGATGACAGTAAAAAGGAATTTGGCGCAGATGGTTGTGCACATGGCCGCAGCTTCTCCAAGGCTTCATAAGAGTCTTATAAGAAGGCCTGGGGAAAGAAGGCTAGAGAGGAGTGCAGCAAAGCGATGAAGCACATTTTGCTCAGATGCCAACTTCCACAAACAATATGTATGGCCTTAATTTTTTACAGCACCTTCTAAGCATGCAGATCCACACTCAGTACAGAATGGATGCAATATATAGACCATTTATTCAAGGGTCCCATTAGAGTCAGTGGGATTTCTGCATCATAGATGGGTTTTGGATTCCAGCCAGCTTAATAGCCCTCCATACACTTAAGAGCACTCTGGCAAGATTAGACCACAGTATCTGGAACAAGACATTCTAAGTTGCCCATTAAAACGGGTCATTAAAATCTTACCTAGCTCACTGGAGTGAAATTTACTGACATTACTCCCATTTTTACTAGCATTCTGTTTTCCTTACCAAATACATTTTCAAACCAAGCCAAAGAACCTATAAAAACAACTCACATATTTAAAAACCACCCAATAGTCTGGGAAAACACATCTTCAAAGCTGGTTTTGCATTTATACACCTTTTCGTGCAGAACCTATTTGGTCAGTTTTTACAGAATGTAATTTCAGACATCAAGGAATACGTTGTAAATTCAGATCACACAGACAATGAGCAAACATATAAGTACGATATAACACTGATGAATGCTTCCTCTTTGCATATTCTGTCAGAGCTGCCACCCACCTCTCACAGCATTCATGTTCCATTCTTGTCAATACTGGACAAGTGGAACTTGTCCATGGTGTATGGAACAGTTCTTTAAAGCAGTGTTGCTATATCATCCTGGTTAAATTTTTTCTTGCATTTCTGAAATGAGAGCTGATGTAACGTAGTGGTTAAGAGACTGAGGAAGTCCTTGGGTTCTGTCCTGTTTTGACTGTAGCAAACTTGACCTGCAATGAAATCAGCAAATATTCAAGCCTACCAGTGATTATTCAATGGGGTTCGGGCTACACAGAAGTGGTCTAAACCCAGGCAGAAGTCATAACACAGGCAGGCAGTCAGAGTAAGAGGATCAAGCAACTGCAAGGGTGGTCAAGATAACAAGCCAGGGGTCAAACACAGTAAATCAGTCAGGTACACTATGTAGTCCAGAAGCAGGGTCATTAGGCAGTCCAAAAGGCCAGGAAACAGAGCATCCATCACAGGGCATGGTTCAAGAGACAAGGTGCACAGCACAGAAGCTGAATGGATGAAGTTCCAACACTGGCTGGGTTTCCAGGGAAGGCTTTTAAGCCCAAAGGCTGCTGGACCCCAACCAGAGCTCAGGTGCAGTAATCAAAGGTCCATTTCCAGATCCTTTCTCCTGAGGAGTCACTTTCTCCTGAGGAGACCTTTTCTGGAGGTGAGCACTTCTTCTCACAGGAGCCCTGCTAGCTTGTTGCTTGAGGTGCCAATGCTCTTGGGGGTCAGGGGGTTGCTCAGCCTCTGCCTCAGAGGCAGAGTCCCTTTCTCCTGACAGGGGTGGCCCTGCAACCACCTCCCGCAAGGGCTCAGGCTCTTGTGGGTCTGGTGGCAGTCCCTGGTCTGGGTGCCCTGGGTTTCTGAGGCCTCTGAGGAGGACTCCTCCAGTGGGGGCATGACAGGTTCATAGAATCACAGAGATGGAAAAGTCCTCAAAGGTAATGGAGTCCAACCTCCTGCCAATGCAGAAAACCAGCTGCTACAACATCCCTGATGGCCCTCCAGTCTACCTAACAAACCTCTAATGGAGAATCCACTGCCTTCTGAGAAAGCCTGTTCCATACAGCTCATACCATCAGGAAGCTCTTCCTAATGTTTAGTCCAAATCCGTTTTCTTGTCATTTGTACCCATTTGGTTCAAATCCTAGTCCTTCCCCCTGGAGAAGCAGAAAACCAGTTTACTCCATCCTCTACATCAGAGGTGGGCAGAAAGTGCAAGTTTTGGACTTCAACTTCCAGCATTCCTGACCATTGGCTGTCAGGGGCTTCTGGAAGTTGAAGTCCAAATCATCTGGAGATCTGCCTTCTGCCCACCCCTGATCTATGTGACAGCCCTTCAAATATTTGAAGATGGCTATCATATCATCTCTTAATTGTCTCTTCTCCAGGCTAAACATACGCAACTCCATCAACCTTTCTTTAGATGGCTTGGACTCCAGGTCTCTCCCAATCTTTGTTGTCTTCCTCTGGACACCTTCCATTTTGTCGGTATCTATCCTAAGCTACAGCACTCTTCCATGTTTGACCTTGTTATAGACTGCCCCTTGTCCTTGTCCTCAGCTCTTGCCTACAAAACTATAGAAATTCTCTCATCCCTGAAACTAATGTAAGGGATGAAAATGACAGACCCCAGCACTGGCCCACAGCTAGTTTGGTTTCTGTTTACAAGCTTCATAATAATCTTTCATCATTAATCCTTCAGAGAAGAGGTAGGAATCCAAAGACACACACACACACACACACACACACCCCGGTCCTATAATGCTATGGGAACTCTTGTCTGAAAACTCAGATTGCTACTGCCATTCAGTGCAGACAGTTCTGAGCTAGATGGACCAATGACCATGCCTGATACAATGTAAGGCAGCCTCCTGTGTTCCTTTCAGATCACGTGTTCAATCCCCAGCATCTCCAGGTTGGTCTAGAAAAGCCTCCTGTCTGAAACCCTGGAGACCCATTGGCGGGGTTGCCTCACGTCCTTGTTCACTTGCATGTGTGAACTTCCAGTATACACATGTAGCAACCCACATGGGTCTAAGGGGGCCTTTGATCAGAGCCATAATGAACACACAATCATTTTATACACTCTACTCTTACCAAAATGGAGAACAGCTACTTCTAAAATAAGGAAATTAGCTCAAACACCAGTTCTAATAGGCCTAACTAGAAAAGATAGAAAAAGATTGGAGGAAATTAGTGTTTGCTAAACCTTGCCCAACTTGTGCAATCCAGATGTGTTGGACTTCAGTTGCCATAATGGGGAAGGCTAGTTTAAGGTGCAATCCTATGCATGTTTAAACAGAAAAAAGGCAGTGGAGGCTGGTGGCTCCTATTACAGTGGGGCAGTGGATCCGCTCCGAGTTGCAGTCAGAACAAGTCAGAATTCTACAGGCGCTAAGCAAGGTGCTGAACCCATTTCAGGGCTAGGGTTCAGCACCCTGGATAGCTCCTTTAGAGTTTTGACTGGTGCTGACTGAAACCCAGAGCGGATCCATTGCTCCACTGAAATAGGAACCACCAGCCTCCACTGAAAAAAGGCCTACAATTCCCAGCATGCCCCATCCAGCAATGGGAGCTGTAGGCCTTTTTTCTGTGTAAACATGCATAGGATAGCGCCCTTAGTCTTTGCGGTGGTGGCAGAGAGACTGAATGGAGGCTAAGCTGTTATTAGGGTTCCTGGAGCCACCACAATTTGGTTAAAAATGGATGTTATTAAGGCTTCCCCTTAATGTTTCCAACAGAAGTCAGAAATTGTGCATTCAGTTCAAGACTTTTTGGTAGAAGCTTCCCAGAACTCTGTGCTCCCTGTGGGGCCAATTCCACCTTTGACGGACAACTCATGCAACTGCCCAAACTCCCCTACAAGGCACTGAAAGAGTTGGATGGAGTGGGCAGGTTGTGTAGTGTTATGCATGGAGACCAGCTTTGGACCCAGTGGGGGATTTTCCCAGGGGGTAAAGCTTTCTCTCTGGGTATACAAGGCAAACGGATCTATCTGGACCAACAAGACACGTACGTGGGGGCTCTGGCCCTAGAAATTTGGGTTAGGTGCCAGACTGGAGAGGAGAATTGTGCTTGGAAAGAGTGGTAATGATATTAAAGCCAGGTTATTCTCAGACTTGAAACATACCAGTGTGAGGAATGCCTAAGGAGAAAGAGAGAACATCAACTGCCCAAACTCCAAGGCAGTTAATAGGATTTGAAACACAGGGTACAAAGATCTCAATGGCTGGACCCCAGGATGGGTCAAAACAAAGAAAACCATAGTTTGGTTCCAGTGGAGGCTGGTGGCTTTGATGTCAGTGGGGCAGTGAATCTGCTCTGGGTTTCAGTCAGAACCAGTCAGAACTTGATTGAAGTTCAAGTCCCACTTTGTAACTTAGATAGCTCCTTTGGAGTTCTGACAGTTCTGGGGAAGGAACAGAAAACTCAGGAACCACCTGACTTGGGAACGGTGGGAGTTGTACTGTAGTCCAACACATCAACGTGACACCAGGTTAAGGAACGCTGCACTAGTTCAATAAAAATGCCTGCTTTTGACATTGCAAGTTTGGTGCTTCAGCAAGTTGTGTTTTGTATTTCCATTATCTTGCCTTCTCACCTTATCTTGATTTTCCCTCCTGTTTCTAACCCGTGTGCCTGAATATTTGCCAACTCTTCACTCTGCAAGCATCTGATAAAGTTGACTTTAAAAAAAGAAAGAAAAACTGATGCCAAAACAAACCAGTTTGGTTCTAATCAGCCACAGCAGCTTTTTATAATCTAATTTATTTTTCTGTATTGCAACATGGCAATAGCAGCTATCTACACATTTAAGTATGGCAATATCCTAAATGGATGTTAGTAATTAAGGCTTCTACAATTTTCTCTCAAAGCCAAGAAGAACACTTTAAAAGTCTGGGACCTGGAGAAAGAAATCAAAAGCATGTTAAAAACAACCCTGTGAAGATTTATGCCTATTGCATAAAACAATGCAGCATGAGTCGACCCACTGACTTTAGGGGCAGAACTTGTTCCTTGAACTCTGTTTTTGTCAAGCAGATTTGGGCTGCAATTCTATGCCTACATATTTGGAATTCAGTCCCATTAAACTCAACTGGGATTTAGTTCTGAGTAAACATGCACAGGATTGGAGGGCTGGGAAGATGAATCTTATCCATTCGGAGGCATAATAAGATGAAGTGGTTTTTAGCAAATAAAAATACATCATTCAGAAATAGTGGTGGAGAGAGCTGTGTTTTGCTTAATCCATGACATGAATGATAAAAATGGTGTGGCATTGTATTTGCAAGATTTGAGTCAACAGAGCCTTCACTGTTCAGAATTTTAATTATATGATCTCAAAGAAAGTATTCATAGAGGGGGTGCAGGAGGAAAACAGAATAAAAACTGACTATCACATTGCAGGCTTGGCTTCAGTCCCTTGGCTTAGATAAAAATCACAAAATGCCAACACTGAAATGAAGGTGTGTGTGTGTGTGTGTGTGTGTGAGAGAGAGAGAGAGAGAGAGAGTATTTTAGTTTACAAAATGCTTTGATAAAGTTGCCTGGTCACTCTTATACCTTTTAATAATGATCAGTTGTGTAGCAGGCAAAAGAAGTTTGTGTTTGTTTTGTTGTAGTTGTTGTGGCTAGGTACACATTGATTTTCACAACTCCATTGCTGGGACATCTCATGTGACCGAAGAAAGACTTGCATAACAGAGTGTCTTGACATAACGCCAGTCCAAACATAAAACATCAACAAATGGTTTCTAGAGTTCAGAAACTGGGGCAACATTCCAAGGGAGCAGAATAGCAAAGGGATATGGCCAAGTCCTTGCAAGTGGGAGTCCTTTATTTTCAGACAGGAAATGCCCAGCGCCTTTCACACAAAACCTGTGGAAGGAAAAATGATCTTCATAAAATGATAGGAGCGTATCAAAGTTCACAGAAATTAAATATGTATCCTCTTGATACTCTGCCACCAAAATTATTCATTTCACTCCCTGCTGACACAAATGTTCACACATCATGACAATTGTTCAACACAGGAATTGTCAGGACCAAGCAATGGCGAGTGAGCACACTGCCTCCTGCACACTCATTGCTTCTGCTTTCAGTCAACAGCCCAGGAACACCCTCTTTCTGGATTGGTATCATAATGCCCAAACCCAGAACTCTGGGTTGTCTAGGGGTTAAACAATTCAGAGTTAACCCAATGATCACACATAGTTTGTTGTTGGGTTAAATTCTGGGTTATTTGACTCCTAAACAACCCAGAGTTCCAGGTTTGGACATCACCATAGGTGATTCAGGTGTTCTGATTTTCCAGCATTCTGGACCATGTGGAGAACCTCCATGGACAGAGGAAGCTTTCCTCTTCAGACAGATGCTCTCCACAAGTAGAGGGCAACAAACATGATGGAGGAGAGGGGCGGGACTGGAGCGCTCCTTCTTCTAGTGCCTTTGCCCTATTCAGATTCAGAACACCTGAATAGGGCTAATATCAACCCAGGAACCTGGCTTTCTAGGGTTGTTGATTGAAAGCTGAAGTGCTGAGCATGTAGGAGGCAGCATGCATGCACGCTATTGCTCGGCCCTGACAGTTCCTGGGTTGAACAACTCAGGAAGTGTTGTAGTGTGCGAACCAGGTCACCCTGTGAGGTGGCCTCTCCTCAGGGCCGTACACTGCATCCCACATCCAGTATGAACGCCTTCTCTTTGCCTTTAAAGCAGAGGTGGGGCAACCTGTGGACCTCCAGAGGTTATTGCCTACAATTCCCATCATCCCTTAGCACTGGCAATGCTTGCTAGGCCTAATGGGAGTTGTCAGGCAAAACATCTGGAGGGCCCAAAGTTGCCGCCCCTGCTTTAAATAATTCCTTGGCCTGCTACAGTGGCCAGGTGTCCTACTTTACAGAGGACACCTGTACAGAGGACACCTGTACAATCCTCTGTTTTGGAGAGCTGGCAGAGGACCGTCCCCTGTTTGAAGGTGTCCTCTTTTTGATGGGCTGCCTATTCCAGGTTTAAACTCAAAGAACCATAAGGAGGGGGAGCAGAGCAGGCAGGGACCCTGGAGTTGCCCATCAGCACTTGGCCCCTGGACAGCAGACTGAGCAGACATACAAGTTACCTGGTCTTCCCCACTACGTCTTCCCTGCTCTGGTGGGATGTGTTGTATTTCTATTTCGGTGACAGCAGTTCTTTTTAACTGTGCATCGACACATATAAATTAGCATATGCAATTTTTGTGCACCTGTCTGTCCTATTTTGTCCTCTCTTTTTTGATGATGATGTGTAACTGGCCACCCTGGTGTGACAAGTGCCCCAGGAAAAGGCCTGTGCACACACTGCTCTTTTCAGACCACACGATGGGCACATGGAGTGGGGTGTGAGTGATCTTGCTCCTCCCCTCCCTCTCCCCAACAATACTTTCACATTCAACTTGAAAGAGACTGATCTCTTCCTTCAAAGTTCAGCTGAAAAAGCACCTCTTCCAAGAACACATTAGGCTTAACTGCCAAGTCCTCCTCCCCAGCTGAAGTGAAGCCTGCCTACATAGGTGAAACTGCATTTGCTCCTGTTCATCCCTTGTTATGTGTACATCTCTGTTAGTGTGCATCTTCATCTACATGTCCCAGTGCCCACACATGCACAGGAGGAACACGTCTTTGGGTCTTGAACCCTTTTCTAGTATGGGGAATGAACAATGACACAAGGATTAGCTTGACTCTGTGTCTTAGAGTAATCAAATATACAGTTTATTATAGGAATAGAGGGAAAAAATGACTGGCAATTACATTGCTTAACGTATGGGATCAGCATCAGTGGGCAGCGTGGTTGCATTAGCTTTGCATTGTCGTGTGAGGCAGCTGAAGGAGCAGGGATCTCCAGAGCCAATCCATGCCCTCCAGATGTGGTGGACTGCAACTCCCATAATTCCCAGCCCAGCATAGCGATTGGCTAGGGCAGGGGTTCCCAAAGTGGCACCTGTTGGGACCTCCAATGGTGCCCATGAATCTCTCCCCTCCCTGCCCCCTTCAAAAAAATGATTTGACGAAAAACCTTGGAAAATGTTAGGGCAGTCCACTTTCTCTCAATTTCTAGCCCCCAGCCTTGCTCTTTCTCTCCTTTGCCTTGCTCTTTCCCCCTCCCTCCCAGCTTCTAGCTTCATTATTTCTCTCACCACCTCTTTATCTTGCTGTTTCTCCTCCCAACCTCTAGCCTTGCTCTTTCTCTCCCCCCTACCCCTTTCCCTTGCTATTTCCCCCTCCTTCCCAGCCTCTAGCCTGCATTGAGCAGGGGGTTGGACTCGATGGCCTTGTAAGCCCCTTCCAACCCTACTATTCTATGATTCTATGATTCTTTTTCTCCAGCCAACTCCATTCCTTACTATTTCTCTCCTTTCCCCATCCCTGCCCTTTTTATTTCTCTCCCCTCCTAGCCCCCAGCCTTGTTCTTTTTCTCCTACTCACCCCTTTACCTTGCTGTTTCTCCTCACTCCCAGGCCTCTAGCCTTGCTTTTTCTCTCCCTCCACCTCCTTACCTCACTGTTTCTCCCCTCCAACCTCTAGCCTTGCTCTTTCTCTACCCCTACCCCTTTCCCTTGCTATTTCTCCCTCCCTTCCATCCTCTAGCCTCACAATTTCTCTCCCCCACCCCCCTTGAGCTCACTTTTGACTAGCCAGGCCTCCACGGCAGCCATTATGTGACTAGCCACCTCCTCCATAGGAGCCATTTTGTGGTGGTGCCCACAGCAGTTTCTCAAATTCCCAAATGTGCTAACAGGTCCAAAAAGGTTGGGGACCCCTGGGCTAGGTCATCAGAGACAGGTTTAGGTCAAGCTCAATGGTGCCCCCAAGTGCACACCCTTACTTTCTGCTGTAGAAGTGAATGGAATCTATTTGTTTTGGGAGGAAGCGCTCCACTTGGAGAGAGTGGATTCTGCCCTCCACCTTGGTACCGAGTGGCCAGAGAGTTCCTGTAGAAGGACACGCCAATTTGCATATGATTTGCATACACTAACTCATGTGTACAGATGTAAATTTGGAAATAATAACTACAGGTAGACTGACCAGGTGACCTACATGTCTGCTCAGTCTGCTGTCCAGGTGCTAACCGTTGATGGGCAACTTCAAGGCTCTCTGTTTTTATGGTTCTTTATCTTTCAACCAGTCTTGGACTGGACAGCTCTTCAAATGGAGGACACCTTCAAACAGAGGACTGTCCTCTGTAAAGTAGGACACCTGGCCACCTTACTAGGGAACCTTACTGATTTCCCATCCATCGTAATGATGGGTATTTCACAAGTCAATATACTGAAAAGCCAATCCCAACAGTGACGTGAGAATGCATGGTGGGTGGACTGTTGGATTTGGGTTCAAACCCCTGCTCTGCTATGGAGCTCACTGGCTGGCTTGGGGCAAATTGATCAGTCTAGCCTACCTTTAAGAGTGGTTGTGCAGAGAACATGGGATGATCCCACATATACCACCCATCACTCTTTAGACTCTAAAGTCCCTGGAGGAACCCAAGGAGTCTCCACAAGCTGGATACAGAACCTGAGTGGGTCGGATTAGACCTGCAGGCTGAAGGTTCCACATCCCTGCTTTTCGGGAAGGGTAGGACACAGATGTGACAGATAAATAAAGAGCAATCCTTGGGTAAATGTGGAACTGTCATTCTGTTTCAAAACCTTTCCCTAGATTTTCTTATTATTTATGCAGCATATGAAAACATTATTGTAGATCTCGCCACTTGCATGCCAATATTATTATGATTTTAATACCAAAGTGGCTTGATTTTACAAGTACAAACAAGCATCTCTTTAGCATCATGAGATTTTATTTACTTGGCTCTCTTGAAAGCTTGCCTCTAATTCTGAAAATTAGCATGCAACGGAAAATTAAAAACCTTTCTCCAATTCAGCAAGGCTTGGCAACCCCAGGGGTGATGTTAGGAGGGAGGGAGGTGTGATGGGTTTCGGTATAACTTACCCTACAAGATGAAGACTTCAGAGTGAGGCCCTAAGGAAATGGCCAATAAAACCACAAGATCCTTAGGACAGATATGGAGAGCTCAGAAGCAACCAGGAATACAAACAGTCCTGCCCTTTGCACAAACCCAGCTCCCTTCACAGAGGTGCTGAAAAACCAAAATAAACATTTTAAAAAATGCAAAGCCCCATCCTAATGGATAGCAATTAATTTAGTATTTTTAACTTTTATGATCATGATTTCTGACTCGCCCTCTGACACACCAAGCACAGAGACGTGCCCATAGACACACCAAGGCTTTTGCAATGCACGTGGTGCAAATACTTCCAGGAGGTTCTTGCTGATCAGTTTCGATGGGTCTTGCACATGTCACATTGGCCTCTCTATACCATCCTAGTGTCAGCCTTCACAAGCCAGTGCCCTCCAGGTGTGTTGGACTACAACTCCCATAATCCCCCAGCCAGGAACCAGATTGGAGAAGCCTGATAGCACCCTACCGTGCTGTGTTACGGTGCTGGCAAATGAAACCACTGTAAAGGCTTTAAGCACTTTGCAGATGGCAAGAGCTATATGAATGATAGCAGTCAGGTTTAGAACATAAGAATGTAAGACCCTAAGAAGAGCCATGCTGGATGAGACTAAGGGTCCATCTAGTCCAGCATTCTGTTCACGCAGTGGCCAACCAGCTGTTGACCAGGAACCCACAAGCAGGGCATGAGTGCAACAGCACCCTCCCACCCATGTTCCCCAGCAACTGGTGCACACAGGCTCACTGCCTCTGGTACTGGAGGCAGCACATAGCCATCAAGACTAGTAGCCCTTCACAGCCACCTCCTCCAGGAATGTGTCCAACCCCCTTTTAAAGCCATCCAAACTGGCGGCCGTCACTAGTTCCTGTGGTAGCGAATTCCATAGTTTAACTCTGCGCTGTGTGAAGAAGCCCTTCCTTCTACATAAGAAGATCCCTTCTAGGTCAGACCAGAAGTCTACCTAGTCCAGTATTCTGCTTGCCACAGTGGCCAATTGGACACCTCTAGGAAGCCCACAAGCGGCAGGACATGAAGACCAGAGCTCTCTCCTGCCGTTGCTGTGCAGCAACCAGTGGAAGCTGGTGGCTCCGTCAGTGGGGCCGTGGATCCAGTCTGGGTTTCAGTCAGGACCAGTGAGAACGCTAAAGAAGCTCTCCAAAGTGCTGCTCCCATTTTGGATAGCTCCATTAGAGTTCTGACTGAAATCTGGAGAAGATTCGCTCCCCCGTTGAAATGGGAGCCTCCCATGGCAGCAACTGGTGCCACGAGGTCCTGTTCAGTTGCCTCCCACAAGATGCTCCATTCCAGTGCGGTGCTGGCTGGTGCCCACTGGGGCTGGTAGGGCAGGGGACAGGGCAGATGTGCAATATTCTGCTGAGAGTGCCAGAGGACGACAGGAGAAGATCATGTGTGGCACTCAGCAGCTGCACCTGTAGCTGGTTGGGGGAGGATCTCTGCCCAAGTGGGTGGGGGAGAGGTGGAGGGTCACTTGCCCCCAATATGGAACCACTTCTCTATTCCATTCTCCCTCCTATCCAGTTTTCTTTCCCTGACAACCCATCAGTCGACATTCCATGGCTACTCAGCATGCTCAGTTCTGACTGAGCTGGGGGGGGGGGTTGGGGGGGAGTCCCCACCCCCTGAGTTTTATACTTTTACAAAAAGTGATGGCCACCAATTTGGATGGCTTTAAAAGCGGTTAGACAAATTCCTCGAGGAGAAGGCCATCAATGGCTACTGAGGGCTTCGTGCTACCTCCAGAGGCAGTGAGCCTGTGTGCACCAGTTGCCGGGAACATTGGCGGAGGGTGCTGTTGCGCTCATGCCCTGCTTGTGGGTTCCTGGTCAACAGCTAGTTGGCCACTGTGTTACCAGAATGCTGGACTAGATGGACCCTTGGTCTGATCCAGCAGGGCTCTTCTGATGCTGTTACAAACCTTGAGGTTCCTCCAAGCTTGCTGATTCCCTCTTCTCATGAATGGGTGGTGCCGTTTTGGCTGCACATGCAACAGCACTAAATCTGGAGGTAGCATATAGCCATCATGACTAATAGCCACTCGTATTCTCCACGAATTTGTCTGAGAGCCAGTGTGGTGTAGTGGTGAGAGTGTTGGACTGGGAGCTCACTGGGAGACTTTGGGCCAGTCACAGACTCTCAGCCCAACCTACCTCACAGGGTTGTTGTCGTGAGGATAAAATGGAGAGGAGGATTATGTATGCCGCCTTGAGTTCCTTGCAAGAGGAAAAAAGGCAGGATAGAAATGCAATTAATAATAATTTTTGACCATGGTTTTGACCTTTAAAACCCTATATGGTTCCGGCCCAGCCTATCTTAAGGAGCGCCTCCAGCAGCACCAGATAGGCCGCTTAACAAGATCAGCCTCGGATGGCCTTCTCTCTGTCCCATCAGCCAGGACAGCTAGACTGGTGGGGACGAGGGAGAGGGCCTTTTCTGCGGTGGCCCCCACTCTGTGGAACTCCCTCCCTAGGGAACTCCGTCATGCCCCCTCTTTAATGAGCTTCCGTTGTGCATTAAAAACATGGTTGTTCAGGCAGGCATTTGGGGTGGGTTAGGGCATTTTAGAAAATGTTTTAATTGTAGAATTTTATTGTTTTAAACTGTTTTATTGTATGTTGTACATCGCCCAGAGTGGCTGGGTGACCAGCCAGATGGGCGATTAATAAATTTAATAATAAATAAATAAAATTAATAATAATAATAATAACAATAATAAACAATTGCCCTTTAAAGCAGGAGTGCAGAACCTCAGGTCCTGGGTGCTAAATTCAGCCTCTCTTGGGGTCCTAATCCAGCCTTTCTGGTTCCTCATATGGCCGCACCCTTTCCCCCAGCTGCTAATTATTTGGTGGCTTCCTGCCGTTTCTGCAGTTATCCCCCCATTCTGAAAGGTTGAAATGCCTCTCTGAAGGCTTAGTGGCTGGCAGGAACAGCTTTAAGCTAAAACAGGCTGGGGGGGGGGTTGTATTTTTGGCCCCGACATTTTGCTTTCAGCACCTTCCCTTTTGCTTTGGCCTCACCCACCACTGGAATGTGTGTGCCGTCCCCCCCGCTCCGCCCCCAAGCGTCTCCAAAATGGCATTTGGCCCTTGTGCTGAAAGAGATTCAGTGCTCCTGCTTTAAAGCCATCTAAGCTAGTAGCAGTCACCACATCTTGTAGCAATGAAGGGTGCAATCCTACGCATGGTTAGACAGGAAAAAGTCCCACAACTCCCAGCATGCCCCAGCCAGCCATGCTGGCTGGGGCATGCTGGGAGTTGTGGCACTTTTTCCTGTCTAACCATGCGTAGGATTGAGGGCCAAGTCCGTAAATACATTACGTATTGTGTGAAGAGAACTTGATTTTGCCTGTCCTGAATCTAAAGCCAATCAACTTCATTGGTCGGCACCCCTCCGTAAAAGGTAGTTTTATGAGAGGGGGAGAAAAACTTTTCTCCACCTCCCCCCTTGGTAAAAATAATGACTCAAATCACTGATACAGCCAGAGAGAGACATTTGGAGTGGCTAGCACTGATGGCGTTAGCAACAGCAGCAGTATGTTGTGTTAAGTACCACACTTAACAAAGCTTTCCCCCTCACCCACCCCAAACACAAAGTCCTTAAACAACCACCTGCACCATTTGTTCCTAGGACTGGTCTATTTAACCTGTGAGATTGTATCTGGTGCTCCTGGTTGTTCTGCCATTTTTTTTGCCAAGAACAGAGAATTCTGGAATCACTGGGAACATGAAGGTCATGAGATGGAACAGGAGGTACATGATGTCAGTTTGATCCTGTTCCAGTTTTCACGTCCCTTCTTCCTGGACTAGTCCAAGGGTGGGCCGGGAGAGAGGCAACCCCACGTCTTATTCTACTGATGTACTTTCTATTAACATTTATGAGAGTTACCGGCTTCCATCAAAGGGAAACCAGCCCCTTTCATCTCTCAGGACAGGGCCAAACACACATCTCCACATTCAAAGACTTGCCAATTACCACTGGGAGTATAGCCAGAGGGCATCATCACCCAGCCAAAACCCCATTCTCTGCTTCCTGTAAGCTCAATAAGGGGAGATACAACACAGTTTGTAGGTCTTGTGAGAAGAGAGGAGTTTTGTAGACACCTGAAGGGTATGATTTGGGTGGGACTCTGTCCCAAAGTGAAATTATCTGCCTTAGCTTCAAGGAGCCAGGTCTAATTTCAAGGGTGGAGGGAGGTTTCTAGGTTTTCCCATCTGTCAGCCCCAAATTGAGACTCTTCCAAAGTGAAGCACCTGTTATCTTTTGATTCAATCGCCATTATGAACCTCCTGGCAAAAATGTCAGGTCAAATGGAGGGCCAAATGGAAAACGGTTCACCCTGACTGAATCAACAGTAAGCGATCTGTTCATGCTGCTTATGTGTTCAGAACATTCTACACCAGCCTTTCCCAACCTGGTGCCCTCCCAATGTGTTGGACTGCGACTCCCATACTTCCCAGTCAATATGAAGATGCTGGCTGAGACTTTATTGGTGTTGCAGTCCAACACAGCTGGAGGGTACCAGGTTGGCTGTACTGGCTGGGAATTATGGGAGCTGTAGTCCAACACAGCTGGAAGGCACCAGGTTGGATGTGCTGGCTGGGATTTACGGGAGTTGTAGTCCAACACATCTGGAGGGCATCAGATTGGGGAAGGCTGCTCTACACAAGCGTGCATGTGCCATTATGCCTTTTTGGAGACTGACACCGCTGGAACAAGCTTACATATTTCTCCCATTACAGATGTAAGTTGCACTAAACAATAACTAATAATAAGGCATGGGCTATGGTTTGGAGGAACATAGTGCAGCAACCATGCTGAAGCTAAGCCGGTCCAGATCTAGTTTGAAGAAAGGTGGGATACACAGGTAATAAATAAATAAAATTAGCAAGACCTGCAACAAAAAGTTGCAGTGTCAGTATCCTCACCTCCTAACCTGAATGGCCCTGTTCAGGGTGCCAGCCAGCCAAGCCCTTCCCCAGGGTATTCCATTCCATTCCATTCCGTTCCGTTCTCCCCAACCCCCACTTCCTATTTTTCTTTTCCAGCTGACAAACAATGTTCTGTGGCTACTGAGCATGCTCAGTCCTCGTCGGGCTGCTTGGCGTTTTTAATAAGGAATTTTTTGTTCTTCTGCAAACCGGGGGGTTTTATTTTTCATTTTATTGATTTAAAGCATTTTCATTACTTATTTACTTCATTTATATCCCACCTTTCCTCCATCGCGGAACTCAAGGTGACTGCATGTGGTTCCCAGGTGGTCTCTCCTCCAAGCACTGACTGGACCCAGACCTGCTTAGCTTCAGCAAAGGAGCTGTCTCATGTGCCTTCAGACCATGCCTGAGAGACCATGCCCAGTTTTTATACCACTCCTCAGTCAAAAAAGGCTCCCGGAGCGGTTTGCGAACATGCAATAAAAACTAGACCATCCCCGTCCGCAGGCTTACAATGTAAAAACGACACAACACAAAAGGAAGAGGGGGCGGGGAGGGACAAGAGGAAAGCCGGTCTCTTCGAGCAGGGCTGGTGGAATGGTCCTGCTTCCCATCCCACCCCCCTCGCTTCATCCTGCTAGTTCCCTCTGGCATGCTGATGCCAGGGGCGGCCCTAGACTAGCTGCCAGCAACTGGCACCCCAGGTGACATCAGGGCCAGCCCAAGTCATTTTGCTGCCTGAGCTGAAGAACAAGATGGCGCCCCCTTCCATTCCATGTACAAAAGCCAACTGGACTCCCAGATGAATCTAACTTCATTACTGCAATGGGACAGCTTCCTCCACTGCATCTGAAGGCAACAGACTAGTTTAGGGGGCCCAACGCAAGCTACATGGCCACAGCTTTCTCCTCTCGCACTTTCCTGCTGCCTCCTAGCATCTGCCGTCAGGAGCGACTGCCTCACTCTGCTAATGGTAGGGCTGGCCCTGCAAACTGTGCAGGCGGCACCCCCACCCCCAAACCCTGAGGGCAGAGCTAGGCTGAGGTTTTTGGTAAACTGGGGGAAAATGCCTCTTTTTTCTGTTTAATGTTTTTTAAGCATATTTATTTAAACAGAGGCATAATTATTCGGTTTTTCTACCTGCCCGTCTGTCCAACCAATGTTTCTGAGACCAGATAAAATAGGGACACAAATTTTCAGAATAGATTTGTACACAATAGCTAGGCAATATTTCAGTCCAATTTCAAATAAAAATGAATTAAAATGTTCATTATAATTTTTATTATTACAAATTCAAAATCAGCCATTACGCTATTCTGCTTTGACTGCTATTAACACCACATCCAAAACAGAAAGAACAAAGAACACGCTTAGAAAATAAGATTTTTTTAAATTTGTATTTTTTCCTCGAATTTGGTGCCCTAGGTTTCGCACTTATAGACTGGCCGCCCTGGGGCTGATGCTTTCTAGTTTTTTTCCTAGGTGTCCGATTTTGGCCCCAGTCCTGTCCGCACTCACAGATTCAGTTCACTATTAGAGACAGTGATGCAGTACTAATGGCAGCTGGTGCAGGATGGTAGTCAAGCTTGAGCATGTAAGCTAATTTATTTATTTATTTATTCATTCATTCATTGCATTTATACCCCGCCTTTTTTCCTCTTGCAAGGAACCCAAGGCGGTTTACATTATCCTCCTCCTCTCCATTGTATCCTCACAACAACAACCCTGTGAGGTGGGTTGGGCTGAGAGTGTGTGACTGGCCCAAAGTCACCCAGTGAGTTTCCATGGCCGAGTGGGGACTGGAACCCGGATCTCCTAGCTCTTAGTCCAACACTCTTGCCACTACACCACACTGGCTCTCTAAATCCCTGTTCAAATCTTCCCCTGCCATATATCTCCATTTGACAGATAAAGAAGATGAGCGGAGAGATGGAGTCATGTCCAGGCCTCACCCCCACTCCCACGATGGAAGGATTGGGCGGGGGGGGGGGTGGCTAGGCAACCTTGCATCTCTCAGCTCATTTTCCTTATCTGTCATATGGGGATATTAATAACTGGGCCTCATATAGTCTATGTAAAGTTTAATGCTAGAAATAAAGCAGCGCATGTAAGAACAGCATGATAGAAATGTTATTAATGCGCTACAAATAGCATCCAGCTGCACAAAAGGGGTCACAATCTCAGGGTATGTCTACATACTACATTTAAACTAATTCCTACTGGATTAGCAGCAATGGGTTCAACCTCAGTACCAGTCATTTTGTGAGACCACTGGGAATTGTCTTAGAGAGGTCCCTGGATCCTTCACAGAGCCCGGGGCTCCTGGGAAGAAAAGCCATGATAGTTGAATCGCTATCTGTTCTGTAGTGTAGATGTGAAGAATTTGGTAACCATTCAGGAAGAAGGCAGGCCGTGCTGAAGAAATGTGTTTTTGTTGGATAATAGGAACAACTCCGCATGCTTCCAGACACTAGAGGGCAATAGACAATGTTCTGGAGCTTGATCAGTTCCTACTTCCTGCCCTCTCCCCTTCCTCCTCTTGCCTGTGCAACAAATGCCATGCAGTCCCTTCAGAGAGGAAGCAAGTAACCATATCTCATGCCTTCGCTTACTTACACTCACACACCCAACATTATGTGTTGTTTGTAGTTAAGCAGTGTCAGATAGCCTTCTGGTTCTGGCCTGTATTTATTGCATCCAATAATACATGCTGTGTTGCCGTGCTTTCTCTATAGAAAGCAATTCTATGGAATTCACTACCACAGGATGTGGTGATGGCCACTAATTTGGATGGCTTTAAAAGGGGTTAGACTAATTCCTGGAGGAAAAGGCTATCAATGGCTACTAGTCTTGATGGCTATGTGCCACCTCCAGTAACAAAGGCTATGTACACCAGTTGCTGGGGAACATGGGCAGGAGGGTGCTGTTACACTCTGGATTTCCCATGGGCAGCTGATTGGCCACTGTATGAACAGAATGCTGGACTAGATGGACCCTTGGTCTGATCAAGCACAGTTCAGCTTGTGCTCTTAATTCTGCTGTAAGTCACAGCAGTTTTAAGGGGGAAGAAGCTGAACAGCTGCATCACGAGACTTGGCAGGTAGACCTGCTGCATAAAGTAAGCCATGAATGTGAACTAGCCAGCCCTGGGCGTGTGCTTTTACTCTTTTTGGTCTCCAAAGGGGAATCTGAACAGTCACAGCTCTCTAATCTTTCTCCAGGGGTTGCTTCCAGATGAGGCAATCACTTTGCTTCACTTACAGAATGGGGTGGGTGGTGTGGTTCCAGACAATGTCATCTTCCACTTGTAACCCTCCTGTGTTTTCCCACCATTTCGCCGGCGGGCGGAGCAGAGAGACGGATGCAGCAGTGACGATGGTGGGTGGCGGCGGCATGGGAGAGCTTGTGCAACTGCACAAATGCATAGCCCTCCTCCTGCTGGCAGTAATTTACATACGTTGCTTATGTTTGTGATGCAGTGCAGCAGATATGGTAGCAGATTTGGACTGGGGAGATCTGTGTTCAGATCTCTGATCAGCTCAGCTGCGAAGCTTACATGGTGATCACAGGCCAGTTACTGCCTCACAGGGCTGTTGTGACGCTAAAATATGTGTAGGGTGGGAGAGCCCCCATGCACCTTGGGCTCCTTAGAGCGAGGGTGAGCAGAAAGTAGATCTCCAGATTTTTGGACTTCAACTCCCAGCATTCCTGACCATTGGCTATGTTGGCAGGGGCTTCTGGGAGCTGAAGTCCAAAACATCTGGAGAGCTGCCTATCCCTGCCTTAGAGGAAGAGCAGGATGAAATGTAATGAAGTAAATTATTAGTTAAGGGTCAGAATTCTCAAATGCTGCTTTCCCCAACTTCTCTCTGCCCAGACTACAGCCTTAACCTCTGTGCCCAAAAGAGATGAGTCAGGAACTGGCACTGGTTATACTAATCTGAACTTCAATCAGAAAGTGGTTTCTTGGTGATATTGGATTGATGATGTGCCAATGATGCTTGCTTATGACTCAGTTTCATGGTTATAGTTTATAGGCAAGAGATCAGATGAATTCATAAAAAAAGATGAATTCACAATCTGGGAAATGTTTCTCAGGAATTTTCCTTTAGCACGTGCCCAGTGGTGCTCCCGTTCAGATCACAGCAGATGTTATCAACCCTGTTTAACACGGAGCAAAGGATGGGGAAAGATTCAGAGACATGCAGGCTGCGAAGTCAAGTAACAGGACCGGATATGACTTGTCACCGTTTCCATTAATGTCAACAGGTTTTTTTTCTGTTGATATCATAGGGTATCTATATGCACGCAGATGCGCAGACAAACACTCACATGTGTGCACACACTCGTTGCTCTGATGCTGAGCCTCACGCAACTCTTAAAGCAGGGGTGCAGAACCTCAGACCCAGGGCCAAAGCTCATCCTCCTGTGGTCCCAGTCCTGCCCTCTGAGGTTCCCCAGAAGGCCACACACTGACGTGATTGCGTATATCTGAGCCAGGGCTGGTGTCAAAGGCAGGCATGGCTGGGCACCTGCCGAGGGCCATAACCCAGCAGCGGCCCACTGACAAGAGCCCCCTGGACTTGCTCTTCCTGTTCCCCATTGCAACCTGCTTATTCACCTGCCTCTTGCTCTGGCCCAGACCACAGTGGTGGTGAGAAGGAGAAGCAGAAGATTCCACTGCCAACTTGCTCCCTGGCTCTCTGCCTGTCAAGCAAGCAAGTGGTAGCAATGATGAAAGAGGGCGAGGAGCAAGAGCAGCTGGAGACAATGGCAGTGAGAAGGTAGATTAGCTGAAGGAGGGGACCACTGACGGTGTCTTGCCCAGGGCCATCAAACACCTGGAACCATCATTGATCTGAGCTATACCACTTTAGACTGCAGTTACGATGGAATGTTCCTCCTTCACAATAAAAACAAGCCCTCTGCATAGAAAACTAGATGTCAGGAGCTGGGGCCTCGTCAGCCAGCTTCCTGAGGCACCAGTTTTCTACATGCAGGATTTTAATTTTTGGAATGGAGGAGCATTCAGTCACATGAGCCCTCACTTGCAGTCAGAAGTGGTACAGCCGGTAGACAGGATAAAGATAGTATGCACTCACCTTAATTTGACATACTTTTTTAAGTCGGCATTTCATTGCATTGGTTTTACGTGGCTGATTTTGTTTTAATTTAATACCCCAAAGTGCAAGTGTTGTTGTTGTTGTTGTTGTTCAGTCCTGTCCAACTCTTCGTGACCCCATGGACCATAGCACACCAGGCCTTCCTGTCCTGCGCTCTCTCCCGGAGTGTGCTCAAGTCCATATTCATTGCATCGGTGATGCTATCCAGCCATCTCATCCTCTGCCGTCCCCTTCTCCTTTTGCCTTCAGTCTTTCCCAGCATCAGGGTCTTTTCCAGGGAGTTTTCTCTTCGCATTAGGTGGCCAAAATATTGGAGCTTCAGCTTCAGTATCTGTCCTTCCAAGGAGCACTCAGGGTTGATTTCCTTTAGGATGGACTGATTTGACCTCCTTGCAGTCCAGGGGACTCGTAAGTGTCTTCTCTAGCAGCAAAAGTGCAAGGTTAGGGGCTAGGTAAAAAAGCGGAATTGCAGTAAAACCATGTTTTGTGGTTGCTTTCTACCCATGGGTCTGCTAGTGTCAAAATTCACCTTTGGACAGGAGAAGCGCGTGACCTCCAGTCTGGGTCTTCTAAAAACAGGGGTCTGATCTGACAAAGTTTGTTCACCTTTCTGAAGCATACAAAGGTCAGAAGTGCTTATGAAATGGGGACGCCATCCTTGCAGTGCCAAGTAGAGAGGGCAAATCCCCTTCCCAGTAATACCCTAACCCAGGGGTGCAGCACTCCTAGGTTAGGGTATTACTGGGGGCCAAATCTGACCCTCTCGGGTTCCCCAGAAGGCTATGCCCCTTTGCCTGGCCTCATGCCTTTTCCCCCTGACCACCGATCGTTTGCTGGCTTCCTGGCTTTTGCACAGTTTTTACCCCACTATGAAGGCTGAAATGCCTCTCCTCAGGCTTAGTGATGATCAGGAAGAGCTCCAATACTGGAAGGTGGCCCCCAAGAGCTTTTCTGAAATGGCATTCAGCCCTGGGCTGGAAGAGGTTCGGTGTCTCTGCTCTAACCATTAGGGGCTTGAATGCCTGAAAGCTGTTGTACTGGGGCTTCCTCCTGAGTAGACATGCATAGAATTGAGCTGTGCTCTGCATGCTCGGTGAGAAAATGTCCTAATCAGTACGAATTACCGATTTGCTTTGCTTTGACCTCATGCACTTTGCTTTTTGGACCCCACCCACTCTGTTGTTGGCCCCACCCCCTGTGCTCTTAGTCCCACCCACTGCTGGAATGCGGCCCCCAAAACCCTTCCCAAATCAGGATGTGGCCGAAAAGGCTCTGCACCTTGGATAGCTCCTTTAGAGTTCTGACTGGTTCTGACTGAAGCCCAGAGCAGATTCACCACCCCACTGACATCAGAGCCACCAGCCTCCACTGGCTGGGAATTATGGGAGTCGCAATCCAAAACAACTGGAGGACACCAGGTTGGGGAAGGTGGGTCTAGACTACAGATAATATTTAACTAGACGGACTGGTGCAGCTTCCTATGTTCCATTTAGACAAAACACGTCACATTGCAGTTGCTTACACAGCCAGAAATCTTTGCGCTGCTTCCCAAATATATGATGGGTGGTTCGTGGAATTTCACAGAATTTCACAGATTCAGTCAGTTACAGGAGATTGTTTCTCATGAATACACTTTGTCTTGTGATATGAGTCAGCAGGCAAACAGATGTCATGTATACAGAAGACGCCATTCGCCCAAGGCCCTTTGTCGTTCAGAGACTGCTCTGTGGGACTGTGCTGCTGCTGCGCGTCTTTCAAGCTCTGGGCAGCAGGGCCAGACCTGCCATTAGGCAAAGTGAGGCAGCCGCATCAGGCAGCAGATGCTGGGAGGCAACAGCCAGGTGTTGGAGGTGAGAGCTGTGTACCTTGCGGCCTACTCTGCAACCCCTGAGTTTGCCTGCTGCCTTCAGGTGCAATGGAGGACACTGCCCCATTGTCTGTGTTCCAGGCACATTCATCAGCCAGTCCAGCTGGCTTTTGGTACATGGAATGGGAGGGACGCCATCTTGTCCTTTGCCTCAGTCCGCAAAATGTCTTGGGCCGGGCCTGCTTGGTAGCTTCGCTGTGTCTGACTCCACGGGACCATTTCAGTGTCTCTCTAAGGCTTAGAGAGGCCTTCTCCTGCGAGAGCCTTTGAAGAAACTCTCCTCTTCATCTTCTGCGTGGTGATTAACAAGCCCCAGCCCCAAGGCTATTGTTTGCAATGTTTAATCCGCGTTTGTTCCTAGAGCAGACTGGTGGACATGACAATATCTCAACCTCTCCCAGCCTGGTACCTTCCAAACGCGTTGGGCTACTACTTCTGTCATCTCCACCCAGCATGGCCCCGGCCCTGTTGTAGTCCAACACATCTGGACAGCACCAGGCTGGGGGAAGGCCACATTATCGAATCTTCTATGGCACCAATCTAGGAATCAGGAGCATGCTTTATGCAACTTCCTCTCCACTGTACGGCCTCCCCCACTCCTCCTCCAACGCGCTCCGGCCGCCCTGCATCGGATAGTTGTCAGCCTCTGAGTTCGGAGGCTGACGACTATCACTACAGGATTGAGCCCTTAATTTCCTAGAGGCAGCTGGGCTTTTGCATATATCAAATAGGGATCTTCTACCACAGTGATGAAGAACCTGAGGTCTGGGCACCAAATTTGGCCTTCCAGGGTTTCCCTTCCCTTGGCGCCCCCCACTTTCCCCAACCACCAATCATTTGGTGGTTTCCTAGCTTTTGTCAGTTTTCCCCCATTCTGAAATGTTACAATGCCTCTCCTAAAGCCTAGTGACTGGCAGGAGGAGCTCTAAACTAACATGCTGGTATTTCTGCCCTGCCCCTTTTGCCTTCGGCCCTGCCCACAACTGGAACGTGGCCCCCGAGAGCTTCTCTGGAATGGCCTTCGGCCCCTGGGCTGAAAGAGGTTCAACACGCCTGCTCTAGCAGCACCTTAATTTCTTTCTTTCCTTACATTCCGAGACAAACCTTTTCAAAACACAGACCCCACCGCAGCTGAAGCTAGTCATTCCCAAAGTGTGCACTGGGGTACCACCGAAGACCCGTTAGCAACAATCCTAATTAATGGAGCAATTGATTATATGATCAAAGAGATCATTAAAATAATTTATCGCAGTGGAGGGTTGGTCACACGGGTTGCCTTGTGGAGGGCTGGGCCCAAAGGGCTGGCCAGCCCATGCAGGATCCAGGCTAATAGTCCACTTACACAGTGCATGCTTCTCCTGTTTAGCTCAGGTGTGCCTTGGGCGGGGCCCCTCCTCCACTTCCTAGTGAGGGGCTGCCCCTTGGATTCAAACCAGGGGCCTCAAGCATGTAAAATGCCAGCTGTTCCACCCAGCAGCCCGGGCTATTCCTGCATCCACTGTGATCCCGGCATCTTTGACCGAGTGTTCAGGGTGGGGATGGGAAGGCGAATGCCCCCATGATGGGTCTGATTGGTGTGGTGGAGTCTGGGAGCCCCCCGCTTCTGTCATGACTATTCCCTACCAGACATGCAAAAGGTGAGTGGGGGAATTCCTCCCCACCTTCCTCATGGTGGGGCTCGAATTGTGGGTAGCCGTGCTGGCACATGCTGCCCAACGGAAGCAACCAAACAACCCACAGATCTTCCGTCTGTGGTTTGTTTAGCGCAGGGATGGGCAAACTCTGGCCCCAGGGACTAAATCTGGCCCTCCTGAGGTCTCAAACTGGTCTTCTAGGGTGGCCCAGATGGCCACGCTCCCTACCCCCCCTTTCCCTCAACCACTGATCACGCGGTCATCTCCTGGCTTTTGTGCAGTTTTTCCCCTCATTCGAAAAGATCGAATTACCTCTTCTAAGTCATAGTTTCCGCCAATAAGAACTTTAAGCTAAAATATTCTAGAATTTTGGCTCCTCCCCCTTTGCCTTAATCCCAGCCCACACCAGAATGTGGCCCCAAGAGCTTCTCTGAAATTGCATTTTGCCCTTGGGCTGAAAGAGGTCCAGCACCCCTGGTCTGGCATGGTGTGAACCAGAATCTCTGGCTTCTCTCCCCTTGAACAGGCCAGAGAAAAACCTGTGGTTTGTTCTTGAGCTCTTTCTCTGGCTTGTCAGGGAAGAGAGAAGCCAGAAGCATCATGCTAAGCAAACTACAGACAGAAGGTCTGTGGGTTGTTTAACTGTTGTTACGTGTGAACCAGGCCATAGTTTGCTTTTATCTTGTATTTTATTATTTTTAAAATCTATTTGTTTACTGCCCAGAGTTCTTCCATTATTGGGCAGTTTATAAATGTACCAAAGCAAGAGGCGCAATCCTATGCATGTTTAGGCAGGAAAAAGTCCCGCAACTCCCAGCATTCCCCAGTCAGCATGCAAAGTAAATGCTCATTCATCACTCTTCCAGCCTGCAAAAGTTTCTCATCTCCTTGCCCACTAGGCGCTGAATTATAAGGCATGCACTGCTCATCTTGTACAATTTAGAGGGATCAGCAATTAACGCAATGCGTTACCACAGCCTTCCAGCTGAGCTGCCACTGAACACCAGGCATGCATTTTAGCTAATTTGGGTTTTACGAGGTGCCATGATCGGGAGGCAACAGCTTGGGTCATACAAAAATATATCACAGCTTTTGGTTTGACCACTCATTTGTTCTGTGGCTTAAGAAGAGTTGTTTAAATTACGATTGCCAAACCAGGGTGAATAACTAAAGGCTAGGCTTCTCCTTCTATACTCAGCTGTCTCTTACCTCATTTTCAAAGCTGCTAAGAACAAAAGATTAAAAAGAAAAATATTAAAACCACAGGTGCTTACAGGCCCAGGCATGACATATGTACCTGGCCTCACCTTGCCTTGAAGTCTCCATCTGTAAAATGGGTGTAAGGCATATTCATCCAACACCTTCATTGTTGTTCAGTTGTTAAGTCGTGTCCAACTCTTCGTGACCCCATGGACCACAGCACGCCAGGCCCTCCTGTCCTCCGCTCTCTCCCGGAGTGTGCTCATGTTCATATTCATTGCATCAGTGATGCTATCTAGCCATCTCATCCTCTGCCGTCCCCTTCTCCTTTAGCCTTCAATCTTTCCCAGCATCAGGGTCTTTTCCAGGGAGTTTTCTCTTCGCATTAGGTGGCCAAAATATTGGAGCTTCAGCTTCAGTATCTGTCCTTCCAATGAGCAGTCAGGGTTGATTTCCTTTAGGATGGACTGATTTGACCTCCTTGCAGTCCAGGGGACTCGTAAGAGTCTTCTCCAGCACCACAGTTCGAAAGCATCAATTCTTCGGTGCTCAGCCTTCCTTATAGTCCAGCTCTCACAGCCATACGTTACTACAGGGAAAACCATTGCTTTGATTTGATGGACCTTTGTCGGCAAGGTGATGTCTCTGCTTCTTACTATGCTGTCTAGGTTGGCCATAGCTTTCCTCCCAAGGAGCAAGCGTCTTTTGATTTCATGGCTACAGTCACCGTCTGCGGTGATTTTGGAGCCCAAGAAAATAAAATCTGTCACTGCTTCCATTTCTTCCCCTTCTATATGCCAGGAAGTGATGGGGCCAGATGCCATGATCTTCGTATTTTTAATGTTGAGTTTCAAACCAGCTTTTGCACTCTCCTCTTTCACCCTCAACAAGAGGCTCTTGAGATCCTCTTCGCTTTCTGCCATTAGGGTGGTATCGTCTGCGTTTCTGAGGTTGTTGATAATTCTCCCAGCAATCTTAATTCCGACCTTTGATTCATCCAACCCGGAGTTTCTCATGATGTACTCTGCACATAAATTAAATAAGAAGGGTGACAATATGCAGCCTTGTCGTACTCCTTTCCCAATTTTGAACCAATCCGTTGTTCCATGTCTGGTTCTTACTGTTGCTTCTTGACCCTCGTACAGGTTTCTCAGGAGACAGGTAAGGTGGTCTGGTACTCCCATCTCTTTCAGAATTTGCCACAGTTTGTTGTGATCCACACAATCAAAGGCTTTAGCGTAGTCAATGAAGCAGAAATAGATGTTTTTCTGGAATTCTCTTGCTTTCTCCATGATGCAGCGAATGTTGGCGATTTGATCTCTAGTTCCTCTGCCTCTTTGGAACCCAGCTTGTACCTCCGGTAGTTCTCGGTTCACATAGTGCTGAAGCCTAGCTTGTAGGATTTTGAGCATCACCTTGCTGGCTTGTGAAATGAGCGCAATTGTACGGTAGTTTGAACACTCTTTGGCATTGCCCTTCTTTGGAATTGGAATGTAAACTGACCTTTTCCAGTCTTGTGGCCATTGTTGAGTGTTCCAAATTTGTTGGCATATTGAGTGCAGCACTTTAACAGCATCATCTTTTAGGATTTTAAATAGCTCAGCTGGAATACTGTCATCTCCGCTAGCTTTGTTGTTAGTAATGCTTCCTAAGGCCCATTTGACTTCACTCTCTGGGATGTCTGGCTCAAGTTCAGTGATCACACTCTCATGGCTATCAGGGACATTAAGATCTTTCCTGTATAGTTCTTCTGTGTATCCTTTCCACTTCTTCCTAATCTCATCTGCTTCTGTTAGGTCCCTGCCTTCTTTGTCCTTTATCATGCCCATCTTTGTACAAAATGTTCCCTTGAGATCTCCGATTTTCTTGAAAAGATCTCTAGTCTTTCCCATTCTATTGTTTTCCTCGATTTCTTTGCATTGTTCATTTAAGAAGACCTTCTTGTCTCTCCTTGCTATTCTCTGGAACTCTGCAGTCAGTTGACTATATCTTCCCCTTTCTCCTTTGCTTTTCACTTCCCTTCTTTCTTCAGCTACTTGTAAAGCCTCATCAGACAGCCACTTTGCTTTCTTGCATTTCTTTTTCTTTGGGATGGATTGAGTTGCTGCCTCCTGAACAATGTTACGGACCTCTGTCCATAGTTCCTCAGGCACTCTGTCTATCAGGTCTAATCCCTGAAATGTATTCGTCATCTCCACTGTATATTCATAAGGGATATGATTTAGGTCATACCTGAATGGTTTAGTGGTTTTCCCTACGTTCTTCAATTTTAAGCCGAAATTTTGCAATAAGAAGCTCATGGTCTGAGCCACAGTCAGCTCCAGGTCTTGTTTTGACTGACTGTATAGAGCTTCTCCATCTTTGGCTGCAAAGGACATAATCAATCTGATTTCAATATTGACCATCTGGTGATGTCCATGTGTAGAGTCGCCTCTTGTGCTGTTAGAAAGGAGTGTTTGCTATGTTCGGCGTGTTCTCTTGGCAAAACTCTAATAGCCTTTGTCCTGCTTCATTTTGTACACCAAGGCCATGCTTGCCTGTTATCCCGGTGATTTCTTGACTTCCTACTTTAGCATTCCAATCCCCTATGATGAAGAGGACATCTTTTTTTGGTGGTAGTTCTAGAAGGTGTTGTAGGTCTTCATAGAACCGATCAACCTCAGCTTCTTCGGCCTCAGCGGTTGGGGCATAGACTTGAATTACTGTGATGTTGAATGGTTTGCCTTGGATTCGTACTGAGATCATTCTATCATTTTTAAGATTGTACCCCAGTACTGCTTTTCCCACCCTTTTGTTGACTATGAGTGCTACTCCATTTCTTCTCAGGGATTCTTGCCCACAATAATAGATACAATGGTCACCTGAATTAAATTCGCCCATGCCTGTCCATTTTAGTTCGCTGATTCCCAAGATGTCGATGTTCAATTTTGCCATCTCATGTTTGACCACCTCCAGCTTACCTTGATTCATTGATCTGACATTCCAGGTTCCTAAACAATATTGTTCTTTACAGCATTGGATTTTCTTTTCACCACCAGACACATCCGCAGCCGAGTGTCATTTCGGCTTTGGCCCAGCCGCTTCACTCTTTCTGGCGCTACTTGGAAATTCCCTCTGCTCTTCCTCAGTAGTATATTGGACACCTTCCGACCTGAGGGGCTCATCTTCCGGCATCATCTCTTTTAGCCTTGTGATATGTTCCATGGGGTTTTCTTGGCAAGAATACTGGAGTGGGTTGCCATTTCCTTCTCCAGTGGACCACATTTTGTCAGAACTCTCCACCATGACCTGTCCGTCTTGGGTGGCCCTGCATGGCATAGCTTATGGCTTCACTGAGTTATGCAAGCCCCTTCGCCACAACAAGGCAATGATCCATGAAGGGGACACCTTCATTAAAAAGGTAAAGGTAAAGGTGTCCCCAACCAGTCGTGTCCGACTCTAGGGTGCGGTGCTCATCCCCATTTCTAAGCCGAAGAGCCAGCACTGCCCGAAGATGCTTCCGTGGTCATGTGGCCGGCATGACTGAACACCGAGGTGCACGGAACGCTGTTACCTTTCCCGCCGAAGCGGTGCCTATTTATCTACTTGCAATTTCTTGCTTTCGAGCTGCTAGGTTGGCAGGAGCTGGAGCTGAAGACAGGAGCTCACTCCGTCATGCAGCACTCGGGTCTCGAAATGCTGTCCTGCCGACCTTCCGGTCTGCAGTTCAGCATCTTAAACACTAAGCCACTGTTGCCCTAACACCTTCATTAAAGTTGTCTAAATAACAAATATTAAATTAGATCCTATTATTCATCACATTTTTGTCCTGGCTTCCTTCCAAGATGCTCAGGAGTGGGCAACTGGTCGCCTTCAGGTGGATTCAGTGGGCTTTCGTAAGCGTGCGTAGGATAGCCACTTGAGTCTCCTGGTGGGAAGTACTAAGAAATCTCCCTTATTATCCGTATGATCTTCCCAATTGCGTCTAGGCAATACCCCAGTGTTTGAGAGGGAGGTGACCATTCATTCACATGGCTGATGCCAGCCAGCGCTTTCATGCTTTGGGGTTTGAATTCAGTGTTTGTCTTACTTAGAGTAGACCCCATTAAAGTGAATGGGGCTCAAGCTAGACACCACACGTTCAAGTCCCGCTCATGTCAGTGGGCCCAGTCTGAAGTCTTACTTAGGGTAGGCCCATGGAAAAGAACGGGGCTGGAGTCATTGGGAGCTATTCCTTCCCATGGGCCCAGTCTAAAAGCCCCACTTAGAGTAGACCCATTGAAAGGAAGGGGCCTCAGGCTAGTCACCACACGCCCAAGTCCCGTTCCTTTCGGCGGTCCGAAAGCCCCACCGAGAGTAGACCCGCGGAAGTGAAGGGGAGCGAAGCTGGCCGCGACAAACTCGAGCCCCGCGCGTCGCGGCGGGCCCCTCGAGGCGGGCGGCGAACGCCGGCTGGGTCCTCCGCGGGGCGCTCCGCGTCCGAGGAGCCGGCTGGCGGGCGGGCTGGCTGGCGGGGCCGGGGCCGTGCGCACGGGGCGGGGCGGGGCCGGGCCACTTTGCACGCGAGCCCCGCGGGAAGGGAGGCCATAAATAGCGGGCGGCGCGGCGCCGCAGCCTCGCTGCGCTCCGCGTGCACCCGAGACGGAGAGCCTCGACGCCCGGCAGAGCGAACGGCGCGCGGGATGGACCCCCAAGACTGCCCCTGCGCCAGCGGTGAGGGCGGGCTCCTTGCTTGCTTGCGCCCGGTCGCGGCCCTACTTGGAGTAAACCTACTGAAATGAATGGGTAGACTAGCGATGGCTGCAGCTGCTTCCCTCTCTCCATCCATGATTTCTTCTCTTGCTTGGAGAGAGAGAGAGAGAGAAAGAGAGAGGCGGGAGCGCATCTGGCGCGCATCGGGCGGGCGGGCGTCCCCCCCTTTCCCTCCTCCCCTCCGCCTCTCCCCGTGTTTCCCCCGCCTCTTTGTCACTAGAAGGACCCCCGTCCCCACGTTCACTTTCACGCCGCGTGAAGCGCTGCCCTCTGGCTTGCCAGGCCTGTCTCCCCCTCTGTAGCAAGCGCTGCCCTAGTTTTTCCTAGTTCAAGGACGCATCGCGAGGCTTAGCGGTGGGTGGGAGACAGATGGGCACTTTGGATCCCTCTCCTATGGGCAGGGTTAATGTAGACCAACCTCCCCAAACTCGGCACCCTCCAGATGGGTTGGGACTACAACCCCCATTGGCCGGGGAGGATGGGGGTTGCAATCCCAATCCGTCTAGAGCATGCCGGGTTGGAGAAGGCTGATTTGTACTCTAAATTTTAGAGTGTACCAAATGTGGACACCCTCTTCCTCCTTCAGTGCCTCCGTTACCTCTGTTGTTAGGGGCGTGTATAGTAAATTATACTATAGTTTATACTATAAACCTCTGTTGTTCAGGACGTGTATAGTAAATTATTTTTGATGCTAAACATGTCTTCTCAAAATCCTGGAGGACTCCTGAAGACCTAAAAAGCACCGTCATGACTTTCCCACCTCTTATCTTTCTGTTAGAGGAAGAAAAATGGCTTTGCTCCTTGGACCTCGGGGTGGGAAGGGGATGTACAGAAGATACGCACCTATGTACACCTAAATGTACATAAGGGATGCTTAATTTGCAACTGTGGTATCCAGTTTCAGTCCCATATGATTTTAATGCCTCTCCTTTCTTTTCCCCTCTCCTATTGTAGGTGGAACGTGCACCTGTGGCAACAACTGTCAGTGCAAAAACTGCAAATGCAAGTCGTGCAAAAAGAGTGAGTGTGATGGGTTGGCTTCTCGTGTTCTGGGCCATTAAAACTTGTACATCCTGTCAATCTTTGGCTTCTGTGATGTGGGAGCAGTGTAAGTTTATAACAGAGCGGTGGCAAAAAGCGCCGTTATCAAATATGGCACACGGAGCAGTTTTGTGGCACAGAAGTAGGTGGAAAGGGGCCCGGGTGGGATTGGTTGTCACGTGCACACCCTCTCACTAGCTACGTAGGCATATATCCTGGATACAGCCTTCCACAACCTGGTTCTCTCCAGATGTTTTGGACTTCAGATCCCATCAGACCCGGCCAATATGGCCACTGGTCAGGAATTCTGGGAGCTGTAGTTCAGTACATCTGGAGGGCACCAGGCTGCCCTAAGCCAGCTGCTAGCTGTGGATGGTGGGGATTGTAATCCCAGCACTTCTGGACAATACCAGGTTGGTTGAGGAAGTCTGGACTCCGCTATGAATTCTGACAAGCATGTGAAGGATGCTAGATTTGAAATGAGCACAAGAGCCAACTCTCCGTCTGTGTTACCTCATCATCCCCATTTCTCGGGGCTGCCAAAAGATGCATTGATTCCTAGTAACAGAATCTTCCTTTAGCCAAGAACGCCAAAGGTGGCGTTAAATAGGCCACTCCTGGATTTGGTTCCCCCATCTGCAATATGGGGGTATTATATTTATTTATCTAAAATATTTTTATGCCGCTCATCAGCCAAAAAGTCTCCCAGAGTGGCTCAAATATAATTAAACAGGACAGTCCCTGTCCACAGGCTCACAATCTAAAAAGACAGGACAGGACACACAAGGTAGAAGGGACAGGGAGGGAAGAAGCGGGAGATTAATTCTTTTAGCAGGGCTGGTGGAATGGCCCTGTTCTCCCTCAACTCAGCCTGCTGGAACAGCTGCTGCCGGTGACAGTTGAAGGAGAAGGAACCACCTTCACGAGGGGTAGTAACAATGACCTACCTTACAGGATTGTTGTAATGGATTGCAACATGTTAATGTGCATGAAGTCCTTTTCGCACCTTAAAGTGCGAGAGAGAAAGAGAGAAAGTGCTGTGCCGAAAATTTCGATTCTTCCATTTTCGGCGGCGTGGGGCAAAGACTCTGGCAAAAGAGGCTGGGAGAGGTGAGAATTTTGGAGAGTTTTCTCCTTGGGGAGGTGAGACAGGGCTTCCCTGTACTTTTTAAAGTGTAGGCAGTTGTTGGGGGGGGGGGGGTTTCTTCTATTTCTATGTTTTTTAAATGCCCCCTGCCCTTGCAGGAGCTCAGGACTCTTCTCTAGCCGGGTGTTCTTCCTGAATGCCTATTGGAGAGGGCGAGGTCACATGGTCTTCTCAGAGTTCAGAAAGAACTGCTGGGCTGGAGAAGTGTCCTGGGCTCCTGCAAGTGCAGGAAGTGTGTGTTTTTTAAAATTTAAATATATGAAGACGACCCCTCAAGAATCGCCCGCACTTAAAAAGGCGCTCACACGGTGCTCACACATGTAAACCCTGTCCCCCTCCCCAAGGAGAAAATTATCTGAAGTTTTCCCCCTCCCTGTGAAAGCGGGGGAGAAAAAACACTGTCTCTTTCGCAGGGAGAGAAAAAGTTCCCTAAAATAGGGGACAGGATTTGGCACACACGCATGCGCACATATACGCACGCGCGCACACATACATATACACGCGCACACAGCCTTATTCAAGAGCCAAGGCAGTTCTAAGTAGCCATAGGGAACGGTGGTAAAGAGACAGTGCACACAGAGTTATCTTGAATGCCTCCTTCAGATCTGACATCGTTCACACACTTGTATTGCTCCCTGTGAGGGATTGGTTGTTAATCCCAGAACAGCCTTGGCTTGACCCCTGTTGCAACAGCATTGTGAACTATTTAGAACTGATATGCGTTGCTGCTGAAGTTAATGTGGGTGTAGGATGCTGGGGCATGGGACGCTGCTCTTCTGGCTATCCTTGGCGGAAGCAATGGTGAAGGGTAGAGGAACTGAGGGCTGAGATCTAAAAATGTAATTTCTTGCAGAGTTCTTACAATGCAAATTTAATTGTTTATCTCACATCAACCCTGAGAGGTAGAACACTGCTATTATCATTATGTATAGAGGTGTGTATGTGAGTTGCTAAGAGAGCCTGTACAGAGAGCCTTTTCCAACCTGGTGCCCTCCAGAGGGATTGGACCACAACTCCCAGCATCCCCCAGCCATGTTGGGAATGGTAGTCGAGCACCTCTAGAGGGCACCAAGTTGGGGAAGGCTGCTGTACTGTGACTTGAACCCAAGTCTCCCAGATTCAAGTTCCAACAGTGTGTCTCCTGTTAGGTTCCCTCCGTAGTTCCACCTATGTGACTCCCCCCCACACACACACATCATAAGCTTGATTTTTCCTGTTCCCCTTTCCAGGTTGCTGCTCCTGTTGTCCAGTGGGCTGTACGAAGTGCGCCCAGGGCTGTATCTGCAAAGGGCCCCCTTCCAGCAAATGCAGCTGTTGCAAGTGAACCCGCTCCCACTCGTTTGAGTGTTGACCTGTATATTTGCCTGCAAGAATGTAACCCTGAATGCCCATTTGTATATTGGCCTGTGTGTCTTCCAGCCTTTAGATGTGAAAGTAAGCTACGTCGGAAATAATAAAGCTATATGTATATAAGTAATATTTGGAAAACCTTTTTGTTTCCTTGCTGTCTCAAAGGGGCCACGGGATGGAGCCAGTGAGTCTTAAGACAGGGATCTTACTCCGTAGCTTTGAGCCAGGCATCCACCTCCCAAAACAGTGTTTCTAATTCAGGTTATTTTTGTGGGCATCATCCCAGGATGCCAGCGCAGCCCCTAAAAACTGATGATGTTAACAAATGCCTAAAACGTGATGGCTGGCTTTATTCACCTGGTAAGCAATGGAATGGATCGGTGCCTCTGACATCTACAAATAACCCTCAACTGGTAATGCCCAAATGGCGGGCTACTAGGAGGCGCCTGTCGGCTCAAAAGTACCACAGACCAAAGGGCTGCCATGCTGCGCTGTTTCTAATCAGCCCCAATTGGGGGCGGGATTACTCCTTCTTGCCCAGCTTCTGCATAAGGTGTAATGGGAGCATTCAATTATTAGTAACATAGCAGAGCTAGCTGCCATCACAGGAAGCTGCTTGCTCTGTTTCTGCATGAGTCCCTGTTCTGAGCTTGTTTTTTCATCGTGGCATATCTGGGGGTCCTATTGTAGTGCAGTAAACAGGCAACTACTTGATGTGTTGTGGCATAGAAATCTTTGAAATGAACATTCTCAGATCAAGTATTATTGTTCTCAGGAGGAGTCTGAATAAATAAAACCACAATCCCCGCCTAAAACCATAAATGTTACAACATCAAAAGAGCAGCAGTTAAAACAATACAGAGCCCCACGTTTTAAAAAGACACTTGAAATAAAAATTGTTTTCAGGGCTGAAAAGCCAATGAGGATGGGGGCCAGGTGTATATCTCCTAGGGAGGGAATTCCACAAGATGAAGGCCCCATCTCTTGGGCCTGTCGATCTAATAGATGTCAAAGGCGAGCCTGAAAGCAGGGCCTCTGAGGCAGAGCTCAAGGCTTGGTCAGGTGCAAATAGGTGTGGAATGCATGGAACACACAATCCTTAAAATATTCAAGCCAGGTATGAGTGTTAATACAGGGGTGGCCCTAGGGCTAGGTGAGCTGGGCAGTTGCCCGGGGTGCTGAGCTGAAGGGGACATCAAGCTGAACTCAGTGGTGCTGTGTGTAGTTTTTTTTAAGCACTGTTTGCAATGAGCTAGGATAGCAAAAAAACAATTGTAGCCCTTTTTTCAAGGTTCTACAGGCTGGGTACTAATTATAAAAATCTTTCAGTTAGCTTTAAAGTATCTTTTTCTGTTTCCACTTTGATGTCATTTGCAATACACAAGCCATACAACTTGGTAACACTGCAAAGCTGCCTCGGGTGGGTGGGAGGCAATTTCCCCCCAGCCCCCATAAAGCGGGGGGCAAATTGCCTCCCACCCAGTGCGCTTCAGTTCCTGTGCATAGCGTTGGCCCCTGCCACATTGCTCACCAGAATTCTCGATATTTTGCTTAAAGTTTTCATAAAAAGAGGAAATGATATTAGGTGGACCAGAATCAGAAGACATTTCTTTAGCCACAGGTCATACAAAACTGGAAGACCATCATCCAATGAATCATATGGTTGGAAAGTCATACAATCCCATCGGCACACACCACCAGAGTTCGCTATTAAAAGGCATGATAAATGTTATTGGACAGCAGCAAAGCACCCATCATTATGGCAGGGGAGGTGTGTATATTACAGAAACCGCAGAAATTGCTCTATGAGTCTGTGCCCTTTCTCATGTGGGGAAGGAATCCTATTCAGTGTTTATATGTATACTGCTGCACTGAGGGATTACAGCTTTGCCCCTGAGAACATTCCCTTCTTCTCTGCTAACATCAGCCATTCACTTATGTGGGTGAAACTAGATATGGAATACTCCACTTGGCTGCAGGCTAAACTGGTCCATTGGTCCTGGTGATCCCAATTTCTTGGGGCAGGGAGCAAGATGGAGGGGAGAGTAGCAACTGTCTCCTTTGCCTCATAGAACCAAATGGGGGCTATCGCTAACTGGGGTTGCTCCTATCTCCATAAGAGATGAAGTTCTCAACCTTATTGACAAACTGAAAGCTCAAGAAATCACAGAGCCCAGATGGGATCCATCCTAATGTTCTCAAAGAACTCAAATGTGAAATTGTTGATCTTCTAACAAAAATATGTAACATGCCCCTAAGATCAGCCTCCGTATCAGAGGAATGGAGAATGGCCAATGTAACACCAACTTTTAAAAGGGGATCCAGGTTAGCTTAATGCCTGTTCCAGGCAAATTGGTGGAAAGTATTATTAAAGATAAAATTAATAAGTGTATAAAAGGATAGGCCCTGCTAAAAAAGAAAGAACCAACATGGCTTCCACAAAGGTAAATAATTCTGCCTCATTAACCTTTTAGAGTTCTTTGGGAGTGTCTGTGGACAGAGGGGATCTGGTAAACATTGTTCTCTTGGACTTCCAAAATGCTTTTTGGCAAAGCCCCTCAGCAAAGACTACTGAGCAACCGTCATAGAATAAGAGGAGAGGTCGTCTTATGGACCAGTAACTGGTTAAAGAACATAAAGCATAGAGTAGGAATCATTGTGAAATAAGGTTGTGTTCACCAGGGACCTGTCCTGGGACCAGTACTCAAACAACCCAGGCATTGTTAGTTTCCAGAGGGTTGGTTTGTTGTTGTTTATTCGTTCAGTCGCTTCGGACTCTTCGTGACTTCATGGACCAGCCCACGCCAGAGCTTCCTGTCGGCCGTTGCCACCCCCAGCTCCTCCAAGGTCAACAGAGTCTTGTGGCACCTTAAAGACTAACCCATTTAGTCTTTGCCAGAATGAATTTGTAAATGCCAGAATTAATCTGTTAGTCTTTAAGATGACACAAGATAATTTGTTGTTAATATAGTTGTTAGTCTTTACTGTACCATAAGCTGGCAGAGGAGGAATAAATGCTAATTCCTCACAGTGGAGTGATGTAAACAGCGAAGTCCCACAGGGATCTGTACTGGGACCAATGCTTTCAACTAAATTCATAAATGATCTGAAATCAGGGGTGGGTAAACTGGGTGGTTACTGAGGACGCTGAAATGAGGGGGGTGCTGAGCTGAGCTAGGGTAGCAAAAAGCAAGTGTCTGTAACCTTTTTTTCAAGGTTCTACAGGTTGTTTGGGTTCAAACTACAAAAATGATCTTCCTTCCCTTAGCTTTAAATTATGCTTCTTTTTCCATTTCCACTTCTCAAGGGCAAAACTGTAATCCCTCAGTGTGGCAGTATACATATGAACACTGGAAATGATTCCTTCCCCACCTGAAAAAGGGCTCAGAGTCACATAGCAAGTTCTGGGGGTCTGGTAATATAGAGGCCCACACCTAACCTGCCATAATGATGGGTGCTTTGCTGGTGTCTAATATGACCACCTAATTCCCCCCCCCCCCTCAGTTCACTCCCTCCTCACTCAGTTCCTTCTCTTTCTCATTTGCCAAAAGATTCCTGTACATTCTGGACCAGAATCTAAACTTGGGGAACAGGTGGGAGAAAGTACGTCTTTGTCCATGTATGGTTTCTCGTTACAGTATGACAGCAACATAACCTCGACAGGAAAGGGTTTGGTTTCCTACCCATCATCCTCATCCAAAAGTTGAGCAATTAATGAAATTCTAGGAACATGATGTGTTTCCTGGAGGAGCGTGTGCAATGAATTCTGACCAACAGTTGCGCAATCAAATTTGAAGTGCGTTGTACTTAAAAAAATAGTCCAGTCAAAACAGAGGCAGTGTTTGTGATTATGCATGCACTGAATGAATGAGATTGCCAAGGCTTTTATTTGCTTGTGCCTGAGAGCTGGAGCGGGGGCCTTGCTAAAATAAGGACCAATATTTGATATCCCTTTGGTGTCAACATTTAACAGCACTGCATTTTCCCTGAAAGTTTTGTTTCAATTATGGCAGAAAAAGACAAAATGTGATTAATCATCCTCATCGTAATAACACAGGCATACTTAGCAAATTGTGGGCTTTCTCTTTCTGTTCTATTTTCCAGGGGCAGAACTACAGGTACTTGCAAATGCAAAATAATGTAAAAACAAAGATGGGTGTTTGTGGGAGAGAATCACTGGGAGAGAGGCAGCTGCTTTACTCTCCCACTGAAAGGGCATTTCTACAAGAGGCTTTGACTGTGCGCTCATGAATGCCCACTAGGACGTGTAAGGAGGAAAGTCTACTATTTCCTCTCATCCCGCCATAGAAGCAGCGTGTAAAAGTGCAATTCAGCTATACCACAGTGCCATCTAGTGTTGTATAATAAAACATATAGAAGGGCAGAGAAAAAAAATCCCAGAAAAAGGCACGCCTAAAGGAGCCGATCTTATTCCTGCAAAGAATCCAGAAGCAGAAGCCCTGGTGAGGGTGTGGGATAAAAGCCTCATGTAGAAATGCTCACAATGTCATGCACGCACTCACACGCGCAGTGTTTTTCTCCCAGCCTAGTATATTTCCAGTCCTGAAGGACAGCTGCAGGAAGAAAAACAGTTGAACTAATAAAACTGATTTCAACTCAGTAAAATTGAACGCAAGACAAAATACTCTTTCAAACAATGCAAAATTGATTCAGTCAATACTGATGACGACCACTGGCTCAGTTGTTTAGGCAGAAATACATCCTACTGAGCTGAATAAATCCCACTCCCAAGAAAGTGAGCCTGCTCCCCTTTCCTGTCTGCTGCTGTCTTAAAAAACATTATTTGCCATAAGAATAGAAGAAGAGCTGTGCTGGATCAGATCCAGGGTCCACCTAGTCCAGCATTCTGCTCACACAGTGGCCAACCAGCTGCCCATGGGAAATCCACACACAGGACATGAGTGCAACAGCACCTTCCGCCCATATTCCCCAGCAACTGCTGTACATAGGCATCCTGCCTCTGAAACTGGAGGTGGCATAGCCTTTTCCTCCAGGAATTTGTCCAACCCCCTTTTAAAGACATCCAAATCGGTGGCCATCATTGCATCTTGTGGTAGCGAATTCCATAGTTTGACTATGCATTGTGTGAAGAAATCCTTTCTTTTATCAATCCTGAATCGCCCACCAATCAGCTTCATGGGATGACCTCACTGGGTTTTGGTATTATAAGGGACAAAAAGAGGTTGCAGCCTTTCCTCGTAAGGGAGTTGTTCCAGCCCCTTGATAATTTTAGTTGCTTGTTCTGCACTTTTTCCAGCTCTACAATACCATTTTAGGTGTGGTGCCCAGAATGGTACACAGTATTCCAAGTGTAGTCACAGCACAGAGCAGTATGATATTGTCAGGGTTTTTTTTAAATGCCTTTCTTAATTATGCCTAACATGGAATTTGCCTTTTTCACAGCAGCTGCACACTGACATTTTCATTGAGCTGTCCATCACAACCCCATGCTCTCTGTCTCGGGGCTTCTCGACACCAGGCTTTTTATCCTGCAGTTTACCGGGGCTTCTGCTTCCAGATCCTTTGAGGGATTAAGATCGGCTCCTTCAGACACACTACGTCTCCCCCCCCTCCCCACCCCCCAGGATTGCCTTCATCTGCAAATTCTGTATGTTTCATTATACAGCCACTAGATGGCGCTGCTGTTATAGCACAACTTGGTCATTTTTAGGCTTAGATTGAAATCGATTCAAACCACCATTTTCTTAATATCTCATTATTCCCGTTGCAAATAAAGCTGCAGAAATGGTCACAAAGCACGGTAAAGGTCTTGGAGGGTGATGACAACATGTAAAGGACCCATAAACTTCTGTGAGTAACCAATCTTAATCGCAGGATAAAAGCCCCATTTGGCAACCCTTGGTCAGTCACCACTAGCTCAAATCCCACTGGCATATACATGAAATTGGGATTTTTTTTGCTCCAACATGCATCACTTTACACTTGCTTACAATGAAACACATTTGCAATTTTGATGCCCATTCTCCCAGTTTGGAGAGATTCTTCTGGAGCTCTTCACAGATCCCGTTTTGTTTTAACCATTCTAAATAATTTGGTGTCATCAGCAAACTTGGCCACCTTACTGCTCATTCCTAATTCCAGATAATTTATAAAAGAGTTGAAAAGCATTGTTCCTAGTAGAGATCCCTGTGGGGCCCCACTGTTTACATCCCTCCATTTTGAGAATCTAGCATTTATTCCTCCTCTGCCAATTTATGGTACAGAAAAGACTAACAACTATACTAACAACAAATTGTCTTGTGGCATTTTAAAGACTAGCAGGTTTATTCTGGCATTTACAATTTTTTTCTGGCAAAGACTAAATGTGTTAGTCTTTAAGGTGCCACAAGACTCTTTGTTGTCTTTGCTGCAATAGACTAACCCTCTGCCAATTGTAAGAACTTTAATGGCCCAGTTCACACATAGTGGTAATTCCTGGGTTGTTTAATCCAGGAATTGTTGGGGCTGAGTGCCAACCCCCGTTCCTGGGTTATCATCTGAACCCAGTACTCTGGGTTGCTTAGGGGTTAAACAAACCAGAGTTTACCCAGCAATCACCCATGGTTTATTGTTGGGTTAAATTCTGGGTTATTGAACCCCTAAACAACCCAGAGTTCCAGGTTCAGATGTCACAATAACAAGCCAAGAACAAGGTGTTTCCTGGGTTGTTGAACGAAAGTGGAAGCAATGAGTACATAGGAGACAGTGCACTCCCTCCCACTCAGCCATGACAATTCCCAGGTTAAAAAACAACAACACAGGACTGTGCAAACTGGCTGTTTTTGTGTTACAGTCTTTCATGGGCCAGCCCCCATTTTGTCAAATGCATGAAACATGTTGCCTTCAGCATGTGGGTGGGTGTGTGAGGCCAGAAGGCTCAGCAGTACAAGAGACAGATGTATCGCATCCTTACGCAGGGGCAAAAATGAAAATGAGATCTGTTGTGTGTTTTTTAAGTAAAAGATCCAATCAAAGTGGGTAAGATCCACTCCTAACTGGCCGTGAATTGGCAAATCATAGAATCATAGAATAGTAGGGTTGGAAGGGGCCTACAAGGCCATCGAGTCCAACCCCCTGCTCAATGCAGGAATCCAAGTCAGAGAATCCCTGACAGGTGGCTGTCCAGCCTCGTTTGGTACCCTAATCAAGATGACTAGGGTACCAAAACCCTTAAACGGGGACTATGACTTTCTGTAGCTTGGTACACAGTCATCCACAGCTCCTATAGACTAGAGCCCGGGTCTAACCGAGTCCAATCTGTACATTAATTGAAGAAGAGCAGCTTCTCCGGGATTCAGTGGGATCCAGTCCCGCTAGTAAACATGCACAGGAGATGAATAGTGTCTTCGGAACTGACCTGATTAGCTCCCCCATGAGTCAACATTGATTTTCCCAGAATTTAAAAAAAAAAACCCGCTGCACTTACTGAAATCCAGGAGGCTTTTTGCACACCGCACTCAAGTTGCCTGGGGAACTGTGCGTGTAGTGCCATGTGGGCGGCTTTCCATCTGCACACAGCACTAGAGACTGGGCGAGAGGAGCCGTGTTCACTTGGTATGGGGAGAGGGGAGATTTGCACACTGTCTGGGGGAGAAGGGCGCTGCTATTGTAGGGGGGGGCTCTTTGTGGGTGGGCAGCAAACGGTACACCGTGTGTTTGTGCACAGCAATTGTACTCAACTTGGTGTACTTTGCTGGAAGAGCAGCATGTTGGAAGTCTCTTGCAAAACAAAAGTACTCCATGTCATTGCCAAATAGCAGTTTTTTGTGCTCTCTCTCTCTGTCCGTGCATACACAGTGCGAGAATGAACATTTTATTTCTACCTCAAAACTACAATCCTGAACGCTAAAAAAAAAGGAATCCTTTTGGCATAAGCTTTTCTGAACTTCATGTAGCCTATTTATTTGTATTATTATTTAACATTGTTTTAGATTACCTTCAAAAGTAGAACCCTCTCAAGGCAGCATACAAGATTAAAAAACAAACAAAACAGAACAATGCAAAACAAATACAATGAAGTTAAATAAATAAATGTTCAATACAAATCTATAAAAAACTGATGTTATAATAAAACCTGCAGCCTACTTTGTCTAAACCTTGGAACCACAATAAATATTGTCATTTTTAAGGCGGGAGAGAAACTATTGTTTTTGTCGTTTAAGATCTGTGGTCGCCTCTGAGCCCGGGGGCAGGGTGGGAAGAGTGGTGAGGAGCAGATCTCCTCCTCACTCCCCCTGCCCTGCTTTTGTGCCTAGACAGCCGATTTTGGCTGTCTAGCCACAGGACCTCAGAGCATGGGAAGTGGCGGCCAGACAACACATCGTACCAGATTTCTGGCTTCCCCACCCTGCGGAATGCCCCGTTTTCGCTGCTCCACGCTGCTCTTACAAGCGCGGAGCTGATCCGCACTGCCTACAAGACAGCGTGGGAGGGGGTGCGGGTGGGTTCTCCAGGAACTGACCTCGGAGTGCAGCTGCAAAGTAGGCTGCAGGTTTCCCAGGAACCGACCTATCCTATAGCCACCTAGCCGCTGACTAGCGGCCATAGGATTGCACCCTTATCGTTTTGCCACCTTTCTTGGACCTCTGATTGCCAATATTCCCAACCGAGGCTAAAGTCTCCCTTTCTGATGGAATTCATTGAATTAAAAATCGGGGGGGGGGGCTTATTTATTACATTTATATCCCACCTTTTTTCCTCCTTAAGGAACCCAGGGCAGCTTACATAATCCTCCACCTCTCCATTTGCCCCTCACAACAGCCCTGTGAGGTGGGTTGGGCTGAGAGTCTGCGACTGGCCCAGAGTCACCCAGGGAGCTTCCATGGCCGAGTGGGGACTAGGACCCAGATCTCCCGGCTCCCAGTCCAACACTCTCGCCACTGCACCACGCCGGCTCTCTCCTGTGCAAGGGCTTACTCACTACAAGCCCTGCCTCCTTCTATTTAAGCCTAGATGTTTGGGGCAGGTTAATAAGTGGTGTGTTGAAATCAAGCAGATGTCCAGAGGACACTTCTCCTATTAGGAGTTGAGATGTCTCTGGACTGAGCCCTGAAACTATAAACTGGTGTCAAGACTGAGTCCTTAAGAGGACTTAGGAGTCCTTAAGAGGACTCCTATTGCAGTGAGCTCAGCAAACTACCCCTTAGTGAGATGAAGCAGGTCAGCTGTGCTTTTAATCAGTTTCAGGTCCACGCTGCCCTCTGGACACGATCCGCCCTTGGGCAAGGCAATATATTCTAATAGTAGACAGAGGAAAAGAGCTGCTTGTAGAGTGCAACCCTATGCATGTTTACTCAGAAGTAAGTCCCCTGATTCCCATGGAGTTTATTCCCTAGCAAGGGGGCCAAAATGTTCAAGGGGCTAGAGCAACTCCCCTAATGAGGAAAGTCACACTATTTGGCACTTTTCAGCTTGGAAAAGAAGTATGGTTGGACATGATAGAGGTGTATAAAACTATGTGTGGAGAATATGGATAGGGAGACATTTTTCTCCTCTCATACTAGAACCCAATGGGGTCATCCCATGGAGTTTAATGGTGGAAGATTCAGGACAGATCAAAGGAAGGGCTTCTTCACACAGCACATAGTTAAACTATGGAATTTGCTACCCACAGGATGTAGTGATGGCCCCCAATTTGGATGGCTTTAAAAGATTATAGACGAATTCATGGCGGAGAATGGCTACCCGTCATGATGGCTAAATGCTACCTCCAGTATCAGAAGGAGAACATGGGTGGGCAATGTTCACAACAGAACATTGTTGCGCTTGTGTCCTGCTTGTGGGTTTCCCATCAGCAGCTGGTTGGCCAGAGTGGGAACAGAATGCTGGACTAAATGGACCTTTGGGCTAATCCAACATGGCTCTTATATTCTTTGTATTTAGAACTGCAGCCTTACTTCCCATAATCCCAGATGTCAATAATGCTGGCTTCAAAAGATGCGTTTCCCAGCCACCCCGAGAGCACATTTCAGGAACATCTGAAACTGTCTTATACCAGGCTAGCTTTATTTGTTCATTTAGCCCAGTATTCTCTACTCCTGCACGTTTTCTCCAAAATACATCCTACTGAGTAGTCTTACTCTCAAGGAGGTGTGCACAGAATGGACGCCTTGCCTGGGCAGAGTAAAATAAGTCTACAGACCAATCCTATGCAGCCTTACTAACCTATGAATGTTTACTCAGAAGTAAATCCCACTATGTTCAACGGGATGTACTCAGAGGTCGCATACCCCTGAATAAAGCTGTGCATGCAATGCAGCGGACTTATGCATACTTGCCTGTTGAACACAGCGGGGCTTACTTCTGAGCAAACATGCAGAGGCGTGTGCTGTAAGTCGCACAGGAATCCGTGGGGCTTCCTTCCAAGTAAACCTTGCCTAGCTTGGGGCTGCACACCTGAGGTGCTTGGATTGTCACACGTGGCCCCAGCTGTGGTGTGACTTTCTGCCAAGGATACAGCACCAAGATCTTTGGAAGGGGGGGGAGCTAAAAGATGGGGGGGTTAATACAGGGGAGGGCAAAGAATCCAGCAGCCAGATCTTGGGGGGAGGGGGAATACAAGATATGGGTGGGGGAAGGATATAGTAAAATCCTGGGGTGGGGAGTACAAGATTTTGTGGGGGAGGGCAAAGAATCCAGCAGCAAAATCTTCGGGGGGGGGGTTTTCAGGATCTTGTGGTGGACAGCAAAAGCTACAGCAGCAAGATGGGGGGGGGTCAGGATCTTGTGCTGGAGGGTAAAGGCTACAGCACCAAAATCTTGGGGGGGGGCGAAAGAACCCAGCAGCAAGATCTGGGGGGGGGGGGCTATGTCAGGATCTTGTGCTTGAGGGCAAAGGCTACAGCAGCAAGATCTGGGGGAGGCACAAAGATCCCAGCAGCAAGATGTGGGGGGGTCAGTATCTTGTGCGGGAGGGCAAAGGCTACAGCACCAAGATCGGGGGGGGGGGTCAGGATCTTGTGCTGGAGGGCAAGGGGCTACAGCACCAAGATCTAGTGTGTGTGTGTGTGGGGGGGATACAAGATCTTGTGGGGGGGGAGCCCAGCAGCAAGATCTGGGTGGGGGGTTCAGGATCTTGTGCGGGAGGGAAACGGCTACAGCATCAAGATCTAGTGTGTGGGGGGGGGAATACAAGATCGGGGGGGGCAAAGAACCCAGCAGCAAGATCTGGGGGGGGGTGTTCAGGATTTTGTGCGGGAGGGCAAAGGCTACAGCGCCAAGATCTAGTGTGTGTGGGGGGGGGATACAAGATCTTGTGGGGGGGGGGAGCCCAGCAGCAAGATCGGGGGGGGGCTGAACGAGGCGCCAAGATCCCGCAGCGCAGCCGGAGGCCCGGACTCGCACGCGGGGCCGGCGGCGCGGGCGCCCCCGCCGCCCTCGGCCCGCCCCGCTCTGCGCGCAGCCCCGGCCGGGGGCGGCCGCCTGGCTTTGCACGCGGGCGGCCCCCTGGCTTTGCACGCGGGCGGCCCCCTGGCTTTGCACGCGGGCGGCCGCCTGGCTTTGCACGCGGGCGGCCCCCTGGCTTTGCACGCGGGCGGCCCCCTGGCTTTGCACGCGGGCGGCCGCGCTTCGGGCCCGTGCGCAGGAGGGGCGGCCCTTCGCGCCCTCCGCACCCGCCCTCCGCGGGCCGCCATAAAAGGGCGGCGGCGGCGGCCTCCGGCAGCAGCCGCGCGTGCCCCCGCCTGCCCGCGACAGCCTCCTCCCGGCGCGATGGACCCCCAGGACTGCGTCTGCCCCGCCGGTGAGTCCGCGAGCGCGGAGGCTGCTCCCCGCGCGGCGCTCGGCCCGCGCCTCCCCAGGCAGGCGCCGGAGGGGCTGGCCTGGCCCCGGCGCCCGCCGGCTCGCAGGGGCGGCGCGGCGCGCACCTCGTGGGCCCGGCCCGGCCCGGCTCGGCTCGGCTCCCGCCCGCCGGCTGCGCGCGGTGCCTCGGCTGCCGCAGCCCTCGCGCCGCGCCGCGCCGCCGGCCGAAGGACGCTTCTTGCAGGGGGCCCCCGCTGTAGGACTGAAGGACGCTTCTTGCAGGGGGCCCCCGCTGTAGGACTGAAGGACGCTTCTTGCAGGGGGCCCCCGCTGTAGGACTGAAGGACGCTTCTTGCAGGGGGCCCCCGCTGTAGGACTGAAGGACGCTTCTTGCAGGGGGCCCCCGCTGTAGGACTGAAGGACGCTTCTTGCAGGGGGCCCCCGCTGTAGGACTGAAGGACGCTTCTTGCAGGGGGCCCCCGCTGTAGGACTGAAGGACGCTTCTTGCAGGGGGCCCCCGCTGTAGCCGCCTTCGGAGCGGGTTTTACCGCGGCTGCCGCGTAAAAGCCGTGCTGGTCCCAAGCCGCGGTTGGACAGCGCCCCTCGTCAGGGCTCGCTGAAATGACGCGAGATGTGCAAGCCTTTGAGTTCTCCAGAACTCTTCATCGGGCTCGGTGTACAAGAAGCAGGGAAGGGGGGGGGGGAAGCTACTACTACTGAAGCTGTAGGTTGAGGGCTGGAACTCCTTTTTAAGAATGCGGGTGTCATAGCCTGGAAGGCGCGCGCACGATACCGTGCGCTCTCCATGTGCGTCGGATGCGCTTTCGCTTCTTCTTTCGCTTCTCCTTCCCGTTGCGGTGCGAAGCCAGAGTTAATAGCCCAGAGCGTTGAATGCTTTTTCTCCGTGTGCTGGTACAAATGCTGTAGGGGGGGGATAGGAGCTGTAGTCCAGCACATCTGGAGAGCGCCAGTTGGGGAAACCTGACGTAGATAAAAGCGTGACTTTCCAACCTGTCCACGGTCTGGGATCCCGGCTTCACGTTCTCAGAAGCCTCGGATCTTTGTAAAACGATGCAAATTCCTTCAGCCTTCTTGCGCTGAGCATTTGTTATTTCTTGGGGTGGCTACTGTCTGTGTGTTTCTGGGCTACCTCTAGAGGCAAATGACTTAACTGGGCGCATTCCTTCTTCCAAAGTAGCTCTGCTTAAGAAAACAACTATAAACTGGTTTACAGTTTTCCAGTCACTCAAGTGCTTTAGTTACGCAGAGTTACCTCTCCTGGAAACTGTGTGGAGTAGGAGTGACCAGTGTAGGATTTCAGCCTGTATGTGCTTAATAGAATTAACAGCCTGATCCTATACAGCCTGTCTTCTCACTGAACATGGAGAGAGAGGCAGGCTACACCCATAAGGCGCCGCCTCAACCTGTCCTGGTTGGTGGTGGGTTTGAGTGGTGCTGTTACCATTTTTGAGAGCACAGCATTCTCCTGCTCCCAAACACTTAAGTTTTTCCATGTCCTACATGTAGGACTTCAATCTCTTTAATAGGAAAGGCGTTAAAAATGCCATACCTGATAATAAGTGCCTGACCTTCTAAGAGAAGGTGTAAAGGGGACCGTCTAAAACTCTCCTTTGTAAAATGTGCTAACAGGAAACTGAACCCATACAACTTGGGCAGACATTTGAAAGAGCCAGAACTGTACACATAATACACAATTATATGTACATAAGTGTGTGTGAGAATATATATATATATATATATATTTTATTACTAGCAAGAAAAGCAATCTAGAAGGTAATCCACAAGCATACTTACTTGGAAGCAAGTCCCATTGATCTCAGTTGGGACCCTTGCTCCAGGGGGGAAATATATATATATATATATATATATATATATATATATATATAAAATTACTAGTATAATATAGTATATATATACTATATATATATAGTATAGTATACTATATATATAGTATATAGTATACTATAAATATATATATATATTATTACTAGTAATAAAATGTAAGATGCAGTTAGAAATTGCTTCTTGCTTTGTCTTTAAGGCCCTAGAACTCTCCAAAGCATGCTAATTAGACTTGAACCTTGCCTCTATTTATGTATTTTATGCACAGTCTCTAGAGCCATATGTGACAAATCAGTCTTGCTATTTTTACATGGAAGGGAACTGAGACGGAAGGGGGCATTTGTGAAAGTGGCTTGATCACAGGCCGATTCTTCTGGGTACAGTAGGCGCAATTTCAATCTGTGGTTTCCCCCCCCCCCCCTCTTCTAGGTGGCTCTTGTTCTTGTGCTGGTTCCTGCAAATGCAAAAACTGCAAATGTACTTCGTGCAAAAAAAGTGAGTATCACTTTGTGGATCCAAGAAATGTGAGGTTAAGAAACGAACTGAAAGGCAAAGCTTTTCCATGAAAAGCAGCAGGCTAAAAACTAGAAGTTAAGAGTTCTTTCACCCTTCTGACAGAGCAACAGTTGTAAGCTTATTTACTTGAGAGCAAGTCTCATTGATGGGAACCTTAAGTGCCCCCATTGTGCTAAATGAGGCTTTTGCATTCCTGAATAAAATAACAATAAAGTTAATATTGAATGTATAGTGGAACTTTAATTAATTGAACTCCCACATTTCTTCCCCTCACCCAATACAGCTTGTAAATGTCTGACATCAGAGAGCAAGTGGGAAGGGTCCCAAAAGTTTTCCTCTTTAAAAACAAACACATGTGAAACAGTGCTGTGCATCCACTCCAAGTGGGTGTCACAGAAGGTTTTGTAAACTGCCCCCCCTCTTCTGGGGCTGTTGCACGTGTTACAAATTACTCTCATATACTGGTCTAGTAAAACTTGTAGCGGTATTCTCCAGGCTGCGTTATACCTCTCTGCAAGTTGACAGCATCTTATCTCCCCATCTTGCTTGAGATGTTGCCATATGGAATTTCCCTTTAATTTGTTACTGAGCCAGGCAATTAAATTCCTGACAGTTCTCAACTTCTAATGGTTTTAACTCTTTTCAGGCTGCTGTTCCTGTTGCCCAGCAACCTGCAGCAACTGCGCCAAGGGCTGCATCTGCAAAGAGCCGTTGTCGGATAAATGCAGCTGCTGCCACTAACAATGCAGTTTTCTGTTCTCTGTAAATATTCTCTGTGATAAAGAAAATTTTCAGAACTCAATGAATATTTTGTGACTGTTTTTTCATGCAGATGAAAGGAAAATAAAAGTTGTGACTTTAGAAAAGTAAAGCCTTTAAACTTTATGTTTCTTCTCTTTTTTTTAATCATGGAAGCTGGCTGTAATCTGTGTAGGCTTCTTAAAGGCCAATGGGAGCCTGAGTGCACTCCTTCATTACAGTCTGCTTTGGTGAGATGACTGTATCACAAATGTCTTGTAATTAAGCCCCGGACACACAACACACCTGGGTGCATTTGAGCCATTCTGCCTTGTAGCTTCCATCACAAATCCCCACCTTGGATTAGACTAGCGTTTATATAACTGTTCCAAACTACAAAACGCTCTACGCCCCGTCCCAAACCAAGGGTAAAAAGAAGAGGGTAGTTTTAAAGCTATCTGGGTGAAGGGAGATGGTTGCACCAAAAGGAAGATGTCTGAGGGCTTCTGTAACCATAGGAAAGGGATGCTTAGCAGATATGACTTCTCCCTCTGTCCTACTTAGAATGGTGAATTTCCTCTTGCTGAAATTCATCTTCCTTGTGACTAAATGCTGGCGAAGTGCCTAGAGTACCAGCTGAAACCCTGGAGAGCCATTTGAGCTGGTTGGTAGCAGCAATGCTAGGCTAGATGGACCAAGGGCCTTGCTCAGTACAAGGCAGTTTCCGATGTTCCCTGACCTGTGCCCTCCAGTGGTGTTTGACTACAGCTCCCATAATCCCCAGCCAGCTCTGCAGTCCAACACATTTGGAGGGCACCAGGTTGGGAAAGGCTGGGCTAGATGCTGCTTATAAGAGTAGGTAGGGTGGCCATTTGGCTAGGACCAATGCAGCTCCTGGCTTCCTTCTTTTCAGGCAGGTGGAATTCCAAACATGAGAAATGGAGTAGGGCTGCTCTTTAGATCCTACCATGAGTCCTGAATGTCCCATCACTCGCTTTATGGGTACTAGTGTGCTGAAAGGTTTAAAAAAACCCAAAATGTCTCCCTATCCCCTGTGAGACAAAAGGGTTAATCAGTGTTCGAAAGATCACAATTGAAGGGTCCAATGGAAAACAAAACATGTTCAAAGACCGCCACAGATGGAGGGTGGGGCGGGGCTAGGTTCAAGATTCTTCACAGAACACTTGCATCCGAAGAGCCGTATGGGAAAAGTCCGTGCTCAAGTATTCCTGAGGAAAAGGCTAGACAACTTTGTGTGGCCCAAAACATCTGCTGGACAGCTCCCATAATCCCAGACCACTGGACATGCTGACTGAGGCTGTTGGGAGTAAATTGTCCAAAACCTCTGGAGGGGCACTGTTACCTACCTCTGGGGTTAGATGCAAGACTAGCCTTTCTGGATCAGACCAAAAGCCTATCTAGTCTACCATTCTGTTCACACAGCAGCCATCCAGCTGCTTGTGGGAAGCCCACAGGTGCATCTGAAGGAGCGGGCTGTAATCCATGACAGCTGATGCCATAATGCATTTGTTAGACTTAAAGGTGCCACAAGACTCTTGGGGTTTTTTGCTGCAACAGAATAACAGGGCTGCCCCTTTGGAAACAGACTGTAATGATGGTGACAGACAAAGCATGGGAATATTATGTGCAGGCTAGGGTATTGTATTAGACAAGCAAAGAAAGATTTCTTGTTCTGGTATCAGTTTGCTTACATAATTTAGGCTGTAGCCCTGTCCCCACTTATCTGGGAGTAAGCCCCATTGGACTCAATGAGACTTCTCAGTCTATATGATTGCACTGCAGAGGTGTAGTCTTCCTTGTAAGCTTTTGCACTGGCCAGTGTAGATTACCCCATGCACACAGCTACCTGCATTTTTGGACTCTTCTTGAGGGTGTGGGTGCTGATCCTGTCATGAGGAGCACCTGCATGTCAAAATTTACCACTACGACACTGTGGTTTACCAAGGGGGCAGTATCTCGCATCCAATGCTCAGGACAAATTGGTGGTCAGGAAAAGAAAAAAATCCTCATTGGTAGGAAAGCCAAGTAGCTGCAAAATGCCAAAGGTATATGAATGGAAGTGATCAGATCCAGCCTGGGATTTATCTGGGTTAAGCTGGAAGTGGATGGCAGAGGAGAGAAAAAGGTGGGGAAAATGAGACCAACTCACAGGACAAATGAACCTGCCTCAATCACCTTAGGGGCAATAGCTCTGTTCCAGAGAATCTGCTTTGCATGTAGAAAGTCTCAAGTTCAGTTTGGTGTCTCTGCTCTTTCTTTTTATTACTTTTAAAAATATTGTATTAACGATATCATTTCGCACACATGCGCACACACTAAATACAATTCCAAAAGTGGGGAAATCCTGATACAACCAAGATCTATCTCAATTCAATACTTCTCTTGACTTTTTCCAATCAAACTTGTATTACATAATTATTATTCAGCTGTTAAACAACTTCTGTATTCCAATAGTCATTCTTTTGTCTTGAGTACTGAATAAATTTGCCCCACTGATCTAAATCCTTTTTTGTAGCTTGAATCTCCCATATTTTTAATGCTATGAGATCTTATGCATTAGTACTCTGTGATAAATATTATTTTCCCGTTTAATTAAAGATGGTAGTTTTTTCCCTGATTTTTTGCTGTTAGAATCAGCGCTGAATCCAGCATATTTGCAAACACCTGTTCTACTTAGATGCTACCAATTCATCTGACTTACCTAATAATGAAAACTGCATCCAAAAACAGTTTAGGGCACAATCCTATGCATGTTTAGACAGAAAAAAAAGACCTACAACCTTTAGTATTCCTGAGCCAGCATGACTGGTTGGAATATATTCTTGGGAATGCTAAAGGTCGTAGGTCTTTTTTTCTGTCTAAACATGCATAGGATTGTGCCCTTACTCTCTCTACTTTTTATGTGGTGATAATTACATTAATCCAAACAATTCTTATATATTTGCTGGTCCACCATATATGCAGTGGAAGCTGGTGACTCCACTGTTAGTGGGGCGGTGAATCCACTCCAGGTTTCAGTCAGAACCAGTCAGAAATCTAATGGAGCTATCCAAGGTGCTTCTCAACCCCTGCCCATCTAATTCATTTATTACATTTCTATACTGCCCAATAGCCAATGCCTTCTGGGTGGTTTACACTACAGCATGCCAAAACATAACACAAAACCTCTAATATTCAAGAATTTAAAACAGTTTAAAAACAAGTTAACAATAAAACTGCTAAAAACACACACCAAAACCCCTCGTGCTCCGCACCTTGGATAGCTCCTTTAGAGTTCTGACTGATTCTGACAGAAATCCGGAGCAGATTCACCACCCTATTGACATCAGAGCCACCAGACTCCATTGCATATATGTGCAAAATCTGCACAGTCGTGATTGCCTCTCCAACATAAGGCATTGCATAATGTATAAATTTTCTGCAGTGTCTCCACTTTTTAGAAAAGGCTCACATCTGTGTCTGTTTAGCTTTGTATTGTCTTACTCTGGTTGGCAGCTGCTCTCCCGGGCGTTAGAAGCACCTCTGAATTCTATGATTCTATAGCAGGTGACACGAGAGGTGCCTCTAAAGCCCAGGAGAGCAATTGCCAACCAATACAAAGCTAAACAGACACAGAGTTTGAGCTGGCATGAGGGAGCTGGGGGAGGCAAGGGAGAGAGAATCCTCCAGAAGAATCGCCAAGAGTTTTTCCCGTGATAAAGACCAGGGTTGAAATGCGTTGGGGATTCAATGGGTGCAGCTGTTTCTTTTTTGGTTTTGGTTTCCAGCCTTACAGCTGTTTTTTCTGATCCCTATTGGTAAGGGTGGAGAACCCTCCAGCTGTGGACTTAAACTGGCCTTGGGCTCCCCAATCCAGCCTGCAGAGCCTCCTCGTGTTCCTCCAGGACCAGGGCTCAGCTTCCAAGACCCTGGAAGGACACTGGAAGGAACCCAGCTGCTCTCTCTGCTTGAGACTCTGGCTTGCTGCTGCCAGTCAGTGCAGACAGTACTGGGTTGGATGGACAGAGGGGGTGGCCTAGATAAGGCAGCTTCCTATGCTGCCTACGAACCTCTGAAAGGCACGCGAGACCAATCTGACATCGACTATAGCAGCCAGACTGGCTGGAGAGTAGCGATGGACTGAAATTTTCCAGCCACTTGGTATTCTGCAGGATTTGGATGGGACTTCTAGAACGTCAAAGCGTCATCAAATTTTGCATTTTGAAATTCAAATGAAACAACAACCAGCGATGCGGGTGGGATTGGACCTTGGGGGCAAAGTCCAGGGCCCTCACAACCAACCAACCCCCCCCAATCATCCTGGGAGCAGCAGGTGACAAATAGGCCCCACATCAGCCCCTGAACCAGCATGGGCATGAATAGCCCCCCAGGGCTGACACTGCGTACCACAGCACCCTTTCTAAATTTTATTTTAAAAAAACATTTTAGAGTTTTGGGGAAGCTGACTGGATATGTATGTGATTACAGATGCTGATTCTATTTTTTTTTTTCAATTTTAAAATATACTACCCTTTTCTACAACAAAATGGTGCCACTAAATGTGGTTAGCACCAGGGCAGATGAAGCAAACTCCATGGGATTTATGGGATTTTAAAATGACTTATGAGAGTTTAAAATGCAAAACTACACCTGATCAGGGTATTTCTTTTTTATCAGCAGGGCCAGCCCTGCCATTAGGCAAAGTGAGACAGTCGCCTCAGGCAGCAGATGCTGGGAGGCAACAGCAAGGTGTTTTGAGGAGACAGCTGAGTACTATGCAGCCTACTCAAGCCTTGAGTTTGCCTGCTGCCTTCAGGTGCAATGGAGGACACTGCCCCATCGTCCGTGTTCAAGGCAGGTTCCCCAGCCAATCCAGTTGGCATTTGGTACATGGAATGGGAGGTATGCCATCTTGTTCTTTGCCTCAAGCAGCAAAATGTCTTGGGCCAGCTCTGTTTATCAGGGGATGTATTTACTATTTATTAATTATTACATTTATATCCCACTTTCTTTCCTCTTGCAAGGACCCCAAGGCAGCTTATAAGGTTCTCCTCCTCTCCATTTTGTCCTCACAACAACCCTGTGCGGTAGGTTAGGCTGAGAGTCAGTGCCCAGACTAACGCCACCCAGTGAATTTCATGGCTGAGGGGGGACTAGAACCTGGATGTCCTGAGCCCCAGTCCAACACACGAAACACCACGCCACATTGGTTGGTAGACAGTTTGGGAGATTTTTTGCTTTGCTTTTGTTTCTTTCTCCATATCAGGAGATGTTCCTATATCAGGGACATAGAAGTAGCTGTGAAGCATGGGATAGGGGCGGGGGGGGGGGGGAGAGAAAAATATTGTGTGCTTTATAACTGAAATAATACATGGGACTGTTTAAAGCCCCCCCCCCCCGCCCCACAAGTCCATTAGGACCAGGATCTAAAATTGCCAACCTGCAATAGTAAAATAAACCCAAACAAAACAAGCCCTCCTTCAGCCTTTCCAAACCAGGCGCCCGGTTTGTCTTTTGAACTACAGTTCCCAGCATTCCAGCCCATTGGCTATGCTGGGTAGAGATGATGGGAGTTGAAGTCCAAAAATCAGGAGGACACCAGGCTGGGAAAGGTTTCCTGACTTCAATTTTACCTCTTGATACATTTGAAGGCATTTCTGTGACAATAGCAACTTGCCAGATTCCCAGATTATTTTCCCAGGCATTTTAGCTTCCTAGACTTTTAGCTTTGCTGTTTTAAATCTGTATTTTAAATCTCTGCATTGCTGCTAGGTTTTATTCTGGTTGTATTGTTATATTGTGGTTTTAATGTTTTTATATTTTATATTGTTTTACTGTGTGCTTTTTGGTTTTAATTCTTGTGAACCATCCAGAGAGCTTCGGCCATTGGGCGGTATAGAAATGAAGTAAATAAATAAATAAAATAAAATTCAATATATATCTTCACACAATGCCTTCCCCTCGCCCTACCCCGGAATCGAACGGTATCCATAATTGAAATATTGTAGGGGAGAATGTGAACAGAAATGAGAATGCTTGTAAGCAACATCAGATGGGCATAATACATTTGCATGAGAATTTCTTTGCCCCAAGTCAGTTTCAGGTCTCTTTAGCTGAGAGGGGGAAGTCTCAGAAGTCGGCACCTGTTCTCAGGAGAACAGGTGGAAAGCCAGGAGAGTGTGGGATGGGTCTGTCTTTGTGCTCAACCTGAATAGAAACCTGTTCTTGAAAGCTGAGCTGAAGGCAAAGCTGGAGCAGCCCGAAGCAATCTGGTTGAGACAGTTTGGTTGAAAGACAGACAGACAGACAGACAGACACGTTTCCCTTCAGGGCAAGGATGGTTCTCAGGGAAACTGCCCTGAGTAGATTTAAAGATTACATGGTATAGCAGATGATGCAGGTAGAGGCTTGTTCCCTTTGCCCCGGTACACTGGCCAACCCAGCACCCTCCAGAGATGGGTTGGACTACAACTCCCATTATCCCCAGCCCATGTGATTAATTAATTAAATAAATAAATTTCTGTGCTGCCCAATAGCCAAAGCTCTCTGGGTGGTTCACAGCATGATAAAACATAATACAATACCTTAAATATTCAAGAATTTAAAAGAGTTTAAAAGCAAGTTAACAATAAAACTGCTTAGAAAAACCTAAAATGTCCCATTCTGTCAAATGCTTGGGAATAGAGGAAAGTCTGAACTGGCACCAAAATGATGACAATGTTGGTGCCAGGCAAATCTCACTGGAGAGAGTGTTTCACAAATGGGGGCCACCACTGAGAAGGCCCTCAGCCTTGTTGCCACCCCCCAAACCTCCCTCAGAGGAGGCACTTCGAGGAGGGCCTCAGATGTTGATTGTAGTGTACAGGTAGGTTCATACTGGGAGAGATGCTCCATCAGGTATTGTGGTCCGGAGCAGTGAAAAGCTTTATAGGTCAAGAACAATGCCTTGAATTGGGCTCAGGAATGAATAGACAGCCTGTGCAATTGGCCCATCGGGTGAGAATCAGTGTCATAAGCTCAGAGCTTCAACCCATCTGGGTTGGAGAAAGCTGGCCTAGCATATTTTTGACACAGGGCATGAAACAGAAATGGAAAGTGGGGATCTTCCCAATATTGTGAGGGAATGGGAGAAGGTTTCCTCTGACACCTTTCGCTCCTTACCTGTTGGTCCCACCTTTTCTACAAGATGGACAGCCAGGGCAGTGTTTTAGAGCCCTCTCCCATAATACCAGAGCTCAAATGGGGTCATCCCATTAAGCTTAATGGTGGAAAATGCAGGACAGATAAAAAGGACTTCTTCACACAGAGCATAGTTAAACTACGGAATTCGCTACCACAGGACCTGGTGATGGCCACCAATTTGGATGGCTCTAAAAGGGGGTTAGACAAATTCATGGAAGAGAAGGCTATCAATGGCTACTAGTCCTGATAGATTTGTGCTACCTCCAGTACCAGAGGCAGTGAGCCTATGTACACCAGCTACTGGGGAACATGGGCAGGACGGTGATCTTGCACTCGTGTCCTGCTTGTGGGTTCCTGGCTGACAGCTGGTTGGCCACTGTGTGAACAGAATGCTGGACTAGATGGACCCTTGGTCTGATCCAGCAGGGCTCTTCTTATGTTCTGATGAAGGTGCTTAAGAACATAAGATGTTGCAAAGGGATAGAAAGGGTAAAACCCAATGTAAGTTCTGCTTAGAGTAGGCCCACTGATATGAATGGGACTTGAGTAAGTCTAGTGGAGGCTGGTGACTCCAATGTCAGTGGGGCAGTCAATCAGCTAAGGGTTCCAGTCAGAACTCTAAAGGAGGTATCCAAGGTGCTGAATCTTATGGGGGTCCTTTAGAGTTCCAACTGAAACCCAGAGCAGTTTCATTACTCCATGACATTGGAGCCACCAGCCTCCACTGGAGTCCTTTTTTTAGGATTTCGGATTCTTCTGGTTTTCCACATCCCCACCCCCTTCCTCACACACAGTCAGTTATTCAGTGTTCCATGGTCACCCAGTCTTCATTGGGCTGTTTGGGGGGTTTTCCCCCCCCATAAGGGTTTTCCCCTGCAGACCTTGGGGTCCCCCCAAATCTGCCGATACACTCCCCTTGTGCCTGGGTGGTGGCGTTTGGGCTACATAAGCAACTGCGCTCACAGCCTGGATACTGGAGTTGGAGAGAAATATTGCAAGTCAGAAATTCATTTTTAAAAATTTAATATGAAAGAAAGAAAGAAAGAAAGAAAGAAAGAAAGAAAGAAAGAAAGAACAGGAAACTAATTCAAGTTTTTTTTTTTATCTTATCTCCATATCGAAGGGGCAACTTAACAGATAGAGGGGGAAATCCTCTGATACTTTCTCCCCACAGATATAACATAAATTAAACCAAATGGCCCTATTTATTTTTTATTTATTTATTTATTACATTTATATCCCGCCTTTTTTCCTCCAAGGAACTCAAGGTGGCGTACATAATCCTCCTCCTCTCCATTTTATCCTCACAACAACAACCCTGTGAGGTGGGTTGGGCTGAGAGTATGTGACTGGCCCAAAGTCACCCAGGGAGCTTCCATGGCCGAGTGGGGACTAGGACCCGGATCTCCCGACTCCTCTTTCGACCTGAGGACTAAATTCAGTTTTGGAGATGGGGGAGGGGCTGAATTCCAGGAGTGAGTGGGGACAAATGCTAAAAATACCAGCGTATCTGAGCCTAAGCCCTTGGAGAGGCATTCCGACCTTTTAGGATGGGGTGGGACACGCAGAAGCCAGCAAGTGACCAAACACTTGCTGGTCAGGGGGGAAAGCAGGAGCCACGTGGTGAGTTGGGGAAGGAGGCGTGGCCATCCGGGAAACCTGGAGGGCCGGGTTGTAGCGTCAGGCAGGGTGGATGTGGCCCGCTAGCCTGAGGTTCAGCATTCCTGCATTAAAAGGTCCAAAGCCCTTCTGACAGAAGTCTTTGTCGGGACTTGGATTCCTGCAGTGAGCAGAGGGTTGGACTCGGTGGTCTTGTAGGCCCCTTCCAATCCTACTATTCTATGATTCTATGACTTTTAGAGCTGTGCGCAGATGGCCTCTTGAAATTCTCCACCTTATTTGCAGGCAGAGAAATTTGGCAGTCAATTTCACTGGAGTCCTCCAGTGGGAGGAGAACTTCTCAACAGTTTCTCCCAGCTAGGGCTCCCCACTGGCAGGGCTCGTAGCACAACTTCTTTCTTTTTTGGTAAGGGTTTCGTGGGGTTTCGTGCTGCAACAGCAGGCTGGCCCCCAGTTTGCATCCACGACAATGCAGGTAGGAGCAGTGTTGCGGCCAGCTCCAGGGATGAGGTGGGGCTGGTGCTCTGCCAAAATCTGACCTCCGCTTTCCCGAAAGTTTTCTCCCCCCATGAAAGAGGCTTCCATTGCTCTGCCTCATTCAGGATGTTTTATCATTTATTTTTGCAGTGTTTTTGAGCTTACCTAATCACAGCTCACCTCCCAGGCTGCCTGCATGTCCTGATCTGAAAAAGCCGTTTGGGAGGAATTAGCTCATGGTGCCTTAAACTGGGCTTTAGTTGAAGCGTAGGAAGCTGAGGAGGCTCCAGGCAGCCAGTGAGATTAGGGTACAACGAAAGACAGGACACTTCTGCTCACTCCTTGGCCACCTCCTAAGTAAGGTAAGCCCAAGAAACCCAAACCAAACCCATGAGAATTTCTCTGAAATGTCTTCATCGTTTAATTTATTTTCGGAAGCAATTTCCCTTCTATGAAATTGAATGAGACTGGTCAAAAAAAATGTAGAAGAAATTTCTCCCCCCAAGAAAGAGGCTTCCATTGCTCTGCCTCATTCAGGATGTTTTATTATATATTATATATTAGATATAGCTCTCTTATTCATGATTAAATTTAACCGTGTGGTACCAGGGGGCAAAGGATAGTTTTAGCCTCACAACAACCCTGTGAGGGAGGCAGGGGTGAAAGATAGTGACGTACCCAAGGCCACTTGACTTGAACCTGTGTTTTCTGCATCTGTCACCAACCTTGCACCCACTGGCACTACCTACCAGCAGATGCAAACCAGTGTTGCAACGCTAATCGAATCCCTGCTAAACTGAATGGATGTTTCTGCTGAGGGCATCTCGGGCCATTAGCCAGTCACATGACTAGAGCTAACACTGAGTCAGGATTCATGTCAGGATTCAAATTCAGCCAAGGAGATGGGACTCACATATTCCCAACACTGATGTCCGCTGGATGTGATTTTTCTCTGCATACATGGCGAGTAACGAGAGGTGAGCAGGCAAGCAAAGATGTCCTCAGGTCTCTGCTCCAGTTGGCTGTCCTCCTTCCTCCTAGAAGGCTTTCTCCCATCAACTGCCCTGTGGGGTGGATCCTTATAAGTAATTTTTCATGTTGTTTATAATGTTTTTTATTAACATATCATTGTTTCACTTGTAAGCCACCTTGGTGGGATTTACTCCTGAAAGGCAGGATATAAACACTTACAATAAACAAACAGTGGCTGTTTCTGACAAAATGCAGCATTGGATGGATCTGGCATCTGGCAAGTATAACAAGATGGCACACTGAAGGGCCTTCTCTCTGAAGGAAATGGATATGAATAGCATCACGTTCCTACTGGGATGCTGGGACATGTACTCCCAGTCCCTTCCTTGGCAGTACAAGATGGTCCACCTAGGACAAGGAGTTGGAGCATCTGCTCTTGCCTTGGGTACCTCCATCTCCCCTTTCTCAGGCACTTGCAATGACGTGGTGAGCAGGACCCATCTTGTCTCAGGAATGTCGGCAGGTATTCAAACTTGGGTGCTCACAATTAATGCTTCAAAGTGCCCTGCAGCATGAATAAAATAAAGGCCTCGATTTATGAACAACGCCCATCGGGTTGATTCATTCTATGAAACCTGTTGATCTCATCTCGCCAAGGTAATCAGAACCTTGCTTCAGGCATGGGTTGTTCCCCACCGTTAACATAGGTCTTAAGTCAGCAACTTCCTGACTGTGGAGGGCAAAGCCCATTCAAGTGACAGCAGGCCCAAAGCGAAAGGGTGGGAGCGCGTGATTCACATGGACGTTTGTGCCAAAAATGTTTCCGTGGTTTTTGAAACCCAAATGAGAATCAGGCTTTCTACCCCCTGCATGCACATAGCAAATTAGTATGTCTGAGAGATGGCTAGGGTGAACCCTTCTCACCAACCTGCTCATTTTCTATGTGCAGGACTGTTTTCTTGGATGGAGGATTGCTCCATTTTATGCACCCTCACCTGCAGTCTGAAGTCGTACAACCCCGACATAGCTTGACCACCTCTGTGGGAACTGATGTAATATGGATTGGCAGTCTGGAAGAGCACATTCAGGTCCCAGACTCTGGTGCTACAGACCGGACATACATTTCTGGGAGATGACACTGGGCATATTTCAGAAGAAGAAATGTAAATGGTGTGAGTTTTTTTTTAAACAAAAAGAATGATGTTGCTGTTATATATTCTAGGGGGTGAGTTATTGTTTTGAACCTTGGCAGCTCCTGTAGAGTTGAGAGTAGCAGCAGTGGATGGAGCTTCTGCTAAGTTCGGCAGTTCTCTGTGTGCTAATTAAAGGACTGTTGTGCTTGAGGCCTCCTGAGTCGTAGAGTCATTCCGTCTACCTATACAACAATTTGTGGTGATGAAGATGGAATCCTGAGAGCTATACAGGCAGCAAGAACTGTGAATCCAATGAATACAGCTAACTGGTAAGCAGTCAACTAGGCCCACTGAAGAACTTGAGCAACTCCTGTGTGTGTGTTTTTAAAAGAGAATTAAAATCAAAATGGCTGCTTCGGGACATATCCAAGAGTTTGATGTGAGTCAACCTGCTTCCCGGGGTTCCTATGCAGAACGGCTTTCGTTCTATCTGGAAGCAAATAAGATAGACAGTGCTGAACAAAAGCGAGCTGTGCTCTTAACTCTTTGTGGGCCACAGACATTTGCCATACTAAGATCCCTCACTGCTCCTGCCTCACCCCAAACTAAGACATTCGATGAACTTTTACGGTTATTGAAGATACATTTCTCACTAAATCCTTCAGTTATTGTGCAGAGATTTAAATTTCACAAAGGAATGCAGCAAGCTGGAGAGGGCATTGCCACTTATATTGCAGAACTGCATCGTCTTATATTGCAGAACTGTGTCATCGTTCTCAACACTGCAACTTTGGGGATTTTCTAGAGGATATGCTGAGGGATCGCCTTGTCTGTGGGGTTCATGATGGCGCACTACAACGACGCCTCCTGTCCAAGCCAAACTTGACATTTGCAATGGCTCAAGAAAAGGCATTAGCCAGTGAGACTGCATCACTATATGCCACAGAACTCAAGAGAGATGCAGAGGATGTAAATGCCATCCGGAGCAAGCAGGCTGAGGATTCTGGGCAGCAAGGACAACAGAACACAAGAAATGCACCCTCCATAAAACCTGCAGATAGGCCCTGGCTCACCTATTCCTGCTCAGGCTGTGGAGGGCCACATCAGTGCTCTCTGTGCAGATTCAAGGATGCTGAGGCAGGTTTTGCAAGAAGAAGGGTCACCTTGAGCGAGTCTGCCATTCTAAATCTGTCAGCACAATGCCAGGGAACTATAGCAAAAAGTCACTCCACCTAGTGTCTCATGGGGTTGATTATCCACAGGGTGATGAAACCCAACAGTCATATCACATCCAGAAGGTTTATGGCAAGGAACCTCATGATTCTGTGTTGTATGCAACAACATTAATCAAAGGCCGGAAGTGCAAAATGGAAGTGGATTTGGGGTCCGGGGTAACCATAATTAACAGAGACACCTTTAAGCACATATTTTCTGGGACCCTTGCTCTAAAGTTGTCAAGTCCGTCATGCATTCTGCATGATTACAATGCAAAGAAGGTTGATATTGTTGGATGCTGCACTGTAGATGCACAGTATGGCTCCTTCCAAGGAAAGCTTCCACTTATAATTGTAGAGGGGCAGAGGAAAAACCTCTTGGGGAGAAACTGGTTCTCATCAATAGGGATTAGCATTCAAGGAATTCATACCCTTACTACAGGTCGGCTTGCAGCAATTGTTTCTAAATTTCCAAGGGTATTTTCTGAAGAATTGGGAGAATACAAAGGGAAACCAGTGTCACTCCATCTGGATCCATTTATTGCACCAATCTGCATGAAAGCCAGGAATGTGCCTTTTGCATTGCGGGAAATATTGAAGGGCTTGAGCATCTCATCAAGCAAGGTGTGCTACAGCCAGTTACACAGACCCAGTGGGCTAGGCCCATTGTGCCGGTATTTGAGCCTAATGGGAAGATGAGACTGGGTGGGGGTTACAAGTGCACTGTGAATAAGGCACTTAAGCAGCATCCATACCCAGGGCCTGCTGTCAATCAACTCCTCGTGTTCTTGGTGGAGGGGAGGTCTTTGCAAAAGTTGATCTGGACCAAGCATATCAACAGTTGGTTGTTGATGATGCTACAGCAAATGCCCAAACAATAACCACTCATCAAGGGGCATTCCGAGTAAAGCATCTGCAGTTCGGAATTTCTGTGGCCTCTGAACTGTTCCAACAATTAATGGAAACACTACTTTCTGGGATTCCAGGTGTTGCACCATATTTTGACAATGTCCTGCTCATGGGATCAACAGAGGAAGAACTTGCTGAACGACTTCAAGAAGTCCTACATCATTTTGACACATCCGGCAGTCATGTAAAAAAGGAGAAATGTGAAACTGGAGCCTCCAGCATAACATTTGTGGGCTATTTTACTGATGCTTCTGGCACTCACCTCACTGACAAAAATATGTGTGCAATTCACGATGCACCTGCTCCAAAAACAAAGCAGGAACTTCAAGCCTTCTTGGGACTTCTCAATTTCTACCATGTGTTTTTGTCCTGCTCTAGAGCAAGTCTTTTTGAACTGTGGTGCTGGAGGAAAATTCTGAGAGTGCTTTGGACTGCAAGAAGATCAAACCAGCCCATACTCCAGGAAATAAAGCCAGACTGCTCACTTGAGGGAAGGATATTAAAGGCAAAACTGAAGTACTTTGACCACATGAGAAGACAGGGTACCCTGGAGGAGATGCTGATGCTAGGGGAAGTGGAAGGCAAAAGGAAGAGGGGCCGACCAAGGGCAAGATGGATGGATGATATTCTGGAGGTGACGGACTCGACCTCGGGGGAGCTGGGGGTGGCGACGGCCGACAGGAAGCTCTGGTGTGGGCTGGTCCATGAAGTCACGAAGAGTCGGAAGCGACTGACCGAATAAACAACAACAGAGCAAGTCTTGGCTGTTTGCAACCACTACAGGGAGTGAGGCAATAGAGTAGTCAAGCTGGCAAGCTCCAGCTTGGTCAAGCACACAGGTTTCAGTCCAAGGAGCTTTAAGCGAAGGCAGGCGTGGTTAAAATCCAGGCAGAGGTCAGAACACTGGCAGTCAAGCAGGCAACAAGGATCAGGCAGCAGCAGGAGTAGTCAAGATAACACGCAAGGGGTCAAACAGAGTAAATCAGTCAGGTACATTACACAGTCCAGAAGCAGGGTCGTTGAGCAGTCCAAAAGGTCGGGAAACAGAGCACCAGACACAAGGCACAATCCAGGACGAAAGGTACACGGCAGAGGCTGGATGGACCCAGTTGTTCCAATGCTGGCTGATGTCAGGGTTGGATCGGAGCCCAGAGAGCCCCAAAGCAGTTCTAATTCTGAGGACGAGATAGAAACCGCAGGAGAGGAACCCACACGTTGTTCAGAGGAGCAGCCAGGGGGAAAGCCCCTCCCGGTACACATTGCTGAGAGTGATAGTGACCCTGGCAGGGAGAGGGAGGTGCAACAGCAGTTTCTGGACGCTAGGCACCGGCGCAGCATCAAGCGGGAGACAGCGGGCGCTGAGAGGAGGCACTCAGCCCGTTTGGCGCGACGGCGACAGCGGCGCCCCGATGCCCCATGGGAAAAGAGAGAACTCTCTTCTCCTAGCCCATAAGTTCAGAGGTTTCCCGCCTTCCCCTCCAAACGGAGATCAACTGTCTCCTAAGGTTAGAACCCCCGAGTAGGCAGCTCTCTTAAGTTTCACTCGTAGGATCAAGCAATTAGCATCTGTAAGCGTATCTAATGTATACCATTAGGTTGAATGGGTATAAAGCCTTGGAAAAGAGCCCTATTGTCTGCGTGTTGATTCTTGCTACCTGAGGATTTCTGAATGCGGCAGGGGTGACCTCCCGACAGCTGGGTTTCCAGTGAAGGCTTCATATTTGAAACTTGGTGACATCTCTTGGAAGGTGTTGGAGCATTTTTTATCAGCTCAGGCTGGTATACCAACTACGCCCTTATCTGGACAGAGATAGCCTAGCTACAGTTATTCATGCTCTGATAACTTCTCGTCTGGATTACTGCAATGCATTATATGTGGGGCTGCCTTTGAAAATGGTCTGGAAACTTTGGCTGGTCCAGGGCAGCAAAATTGTTAACAGGGACTGGCCAACGAGCTCATATTATGCTAGTACTTTTCCAGCTGCACTGGCTGCCAGTCCATTTCCGGGCCCGATTCAAAGTGCTGGTATTAACATTCAAAGCCCTTAACGGCTTGGGGCCAGGTTATCTGAAGGATTGCCTCCTCCCGTATGTGCCCGCCTGGACCTTAAGATCATCCTCAGTGGCTCTTCTCCGTAAGCCTCTGCCAAAGGAAGTGAGGCGAATGGCTACTAGGAGGAGGGCTTTTTCTGCACCCGGGCTGTGGAATGAGCTCCTTAGTGAGGTTCGCCTGGCAACTACATTGCATTCCTTCTGGCACCAGGTGAAGACCTTTTTATTTTCCCAGGCATTTTAGCATTTTAGCTTTCTAGACTTTTAGCTTTGCTGTTTTAACTCTGTATTTTAAATCTCTGCATTGCTGCTAGGTTTTATTCTGGTTTATTCTGGTTGTATTGTTTTACTGTGGTTTTAATGTTTTATATATTTTATATTCTATTATTGTGTGCTCTTTGGTTTTAATTTTTGTGAACTACCCAGAGAGCTTCAGCTATTGGGCAGTATAAAAATGAAATAAATAAATAAATAAAAATAGGTAATTAGTTCCATTGTCATATTGCTCTAACAGTCAGGAAGTTTCTCCTGATGTTCAGCGTAATCTGGGTTCCTGTAACTTGAGCCCATTATTCTGTGTCCTGCATTCTGGGAAGGTCAAGAAGAGATCCTGGCCTTCCTCTCTGTGACAACCTTTCAAGGACTTGAGGAGCGCTATCCTATCTCCCCTCAGTCTTCTCTTCTCAAGGAACCCTAGGTAATGGGTTCCATTGTCGTATCGCTCTAACAGGAAGTTTTTCCTGATGTTCAGCCAGAATCTGGGTTCCTGTAACTTGAGCCCATTATTCCATGTCCTGCACTCTGGGATGATGAGAAGAGATCCTGCCCTTCCCCTCTGGGACAACCTTTCAAGGACTTGAAGAGCACTATCCTATCTCCCGTCAGTCTCCTCTTCTCAAGGCTAAACATGCCCAGTTCTTTCAGTCTTCATAGGCCTTTGTTTCCAGTCCCCTGATCATCTTTGTTGCCCTCCTCTGAACCCTCTCCAGCTTGTCTGCATCCTTCTTAAAGTGCGGTGCCCAGAACTGGACACAGTACTCCAGATGAGGCCTAACCAGTGCTGAGTAGAGGGGAACTAGTACTTCCCAGGATATGGAAGCTATGCTTCTATTAATGCAGCCCAAAAGAGCATTTGCCTTTTTTGCAGCCACATCACATTGTTGGCTCATATTCAGCTTGTGATCAACAACAATTCCAAGATCCTTCTCGCTAGTAGTGTTGTTGAGCCAAGTATCCCCTATCTTGTAACTGTGCATTTGGTTTCTTTTTCCTAGGTGCAGAACTTGGCATTTATCCCTATTAAATGCCATTCTGTTGTTTTCTGCCCAGCGCTCCAGTCTATCAAGATCACTTTGAATTTTGTTTCTGTCTTCCATCAAAACAGCTGCTGCAACAATCACAGCACTGCACCAGTTATTTGCAACCTAATAGTTAAACCATTTGTGAACAAGATCCTTATTTGGGCTGTCACCATTGCACCTCGTCGAGCAAATGGCCAAGCTGAACGGATGGTGCAGACAACAGAAGATGCCCTGAAGTGCATTGTGAAAGGAGACTGGCCAACTCACCTTGCCAGGTTTCTCGTTGCTCAGCATGTGACTCCTTGTACAACAACAGGAGTCAGTCCTGCAGAGTTACTTATGGGGTGGCATCTAAAAACCTGTCTTGACTGTCTCCACCCAGCTTCCCCCACACAGGCCCTATGATTGTTCTATCGACCTGATGTCTGGAGCTCAGATTCCTGTTGGGTGGATTTATTCCCTGTCAGAACCAGAGCTTGCTGCATTGCGGGAGTTCCTTGACAAAAATTTAAAGAGGGGGTTTATTCGACCATCCACTTCTCCTGCAGCAGCCCCTATTCTTTTTGTGAAAAAGAAGTGTGGAGAACTCAGACTCTGCAGTGATTGCTGAACACTGAATAAGATTACAGTCTGCAACTGGTACCCCCTTCTGTTAATTCCAGAACATTGGGAACATCTCTGAGGAGCAGTTGTCTACACCAAACTAGATCTATGTGGGGCCTATGATCTGGTCTGAATCCGTGCTGGCGATGAATAGAAAACTACATTTTGCACCCGGCACGGCCACTGTGGCTGTACTGTAATGCTGTTCGGTTTGTGCAATGCACCAGCCATCTTCCAACATTTCATGAATGACTTTTTTTTTTTTTTTTTGGTGATTTTTGGACCTTTGTCATCATTTTTTTAGATTATACTCTGATTTTCTCCAAACATCCACAGGACCATATTCATCATGTCCGGGCCATGTTACAGCAACTCAGGAAGTGTGCTTTTAATCTTTCCTCTGTGGTCTTTTTGGGGCACTGCATATCTCCAGCTGGGATTCTGATGGAGCTAGCCAACATGGAAACAATTTTGTCTTGACAGGCCCCTCAGGAGGTTAAAGACATCCAGTGCCTCCTGGGTTTTGCTAACTATTACCACTGGTTTATATCCAACTTTGCAAAGATCACAGCACCCCTCTCGAACCTGCTTCAGTCACAGGTGCTGTTTTAGTGGGATACAGCCTCACAGCAGTCATTCCAGCAACTGAAGGAGGCCTTTTCACTACTGCTCCCGTGTACTAATTATTCTCGTAAACTCACCCCTGCTGAACAGAATTATACCATCTGGGACAAGGAGTTACTGACTATTAAAGCTGCATTTCAAATATTGCATAATAGGAGCTCATTGACCAGCCCCTGGTAACAATCTTGCTGCCCTATTTTGGACCAGCTGAAGTTTCCGGACCATTTTCAAAGGCAGCCCCACATATAACGCATTGCAGTAATCCAGACGAGAAGCTATCAGAGCATGGATAACTGTAGCTAGGCTATGTCTGTCCAGATAAGGGCATAGTTGGTATACCAGCCTAAGGTGATAAAAAGTGCTCTGTGCCACCAAGTTCACCTGTGCCTCAAGTGACAGTTCTGGGTCCAAGAACACCCCCAAACTACGAACGTGATCCTTTAGTGGGAGTGCAACCCTCTCCAGAACAAGGGAGGTAATGGGCTCTCCCACACTGGAGGGATTCAAGATGAGGCTGGACAGCCATCTGTCAGGGATGCTGTGACTTGGATTCCTGCATTAAGCAGGGGGTTGGACTCAATGGTCTTATAGGCCACTTCCAACCCTACTATTCTATGATTCTATTACCACAGCTCACCCCATTCACACACCTGACACTCCATGTGGTATTTTCAGAGGGCTGGAGGGGCAGGGGAATTCTACTTCCGCCACTGCAGTTGATCTGGTGTAAATCTGGATCCAACGCTGTATGCATTCATTGACATATCATTGCATCTCCCCATTTGTTCACCCATCAACTTGGAAAACGGCAGCTAAGGAATGAATGCTACAAAAGGAACTTGTCTGCCAAATCATTCTTGTGATTATGTGCTCCAAAACCACATACAAGCTACATTTTCTGTACAACTCCTTTCCCCACCCCCAGGGTTCTATTGTGGGACCAGGGCTACTAAGAACATAATAGAGCCATGCTGGATCAGACCAAGCTCCATCTCATCCAGCATCCTTCCAATGGCCAACCAGCTGCACACAGGAAACCCACAAGCAGGGCATGAGTGCAACAGCACCCTCCCACCCATGTTCTCCAGCAACGGCTGTACATAGGCATACTGCCACTGATACTAGAGGTAGCATATAGGCATCAGAACTAGTAGCCATTGATAGCCTTCTCCAGGAATTTGTCCAATCCCCCTTTGAAGCCATCCAAGTTGGTGGCCATCACTACACCTTGCAGAAGTGAATTCCATAGTTTGACTCTGCATGTGTGATGTCCTTCCTTTTATCTGTCCTGAATCTTCCACCCAGCAGCTTCATGGGATGGCCTGCCTACTACCAGGCAGCTAACACAGTCATCGCTTTGCTCGTCAGCTTTATTTATTTATTTATTTATTTATTCATTCATTCATTCATTTATTTCATTTCTATACCGCCCAATAGCCAAAGCTCTCTGGGCGGTTCACAAAAATTAAAACCAAACAACACACAATAAAACAATTTAAAATATATAGAACATTAAAACCACAATATAACAATACAACCACAATAAAACCTAGCTTCAGCCTGTAAAGCAGCCTTCCCTGGCTTGTGCTCCCCAGATGTTTTGGACTTCAACTCCCATCAGCCCCAGAAAGCATGGCTGATGGGCAGGATGCTGGGTGTATGTCGTTCTCCAAAACATCCAGAGGGCACCAGGTTGGGAAAGGTTGCTGTACAGTCTCTCTTCACACACTCTGAACGGCTACTAGTCATGATGGTTACATACCACGTACAAGATCAGAGGCAAAGTGTTTCTCAGTACCAGTTGCTGGGGAACACGAGCAAGAATTTGCTATTGCCCTCATGTCCTGTTTGTGGGCTTGTTACAGGCAGCTGGTTGGCTTCTGTGAACCAAATGCTGGACTAGATGGACCTTTGGTCTGATCCAACAGGACTCTCGTGTTCTTATCCTTATTTAGAGCTCCCCTGAAAGGTCTTAAAACCCAGGCAAGCTCGTATGGGAAAAGGTGGTCTTTCATGTACCCTGGACCCAATCCTTCTCCTAGTTATCCCTATAGCAGCTTGTTACTGTCCCTTTCCTCGAGTCCTATGAAGAAAGGTTGAAGGAGCTGGGGATGTTTAGCCTAGAGAAGAGATAATTAAAAGGAGATATGACAGCTGTCTTCAAATACTTGAAGGGTTGTCACCTCAGCGATGGTGCATGCTTGTTCTCTCTTCCTCCAGAGGATAAGACCTGAACCAGGTGGTTGAAATGGCAAGAAAGGAGATTTAGACTAAACATTAGGAATAACCTTTTGATGGTATGCTCTTTTCAACTGTGGAACTGGCTGCTTCAGAAGGTGGTGGACTCTCTTTCGGTGAAGATATTTAGAGGTTACATGGCCACCTGTCAGAGCTGTTGTAGCAGTGGATTTCCTGCATCTTCAGAGGGTTGGATTAGATGGCCTTTGGGGTCCCATCCAGTGGAAGCTGGTGGCTTCTATGTCAGTGGGGTGGTGAATCCACTCCAGGTTTCAGTTGGAACCAGTCAGAACTCTAAAGCAGCTGTCTAAGGCACCTTAGACAGCTCCTTTAAAGTTCTGACTGGTTCTAACTGAAATACGGAGCTGATTCATTGCCCCACCAACATCAAATCCACCTGCCCTCACTGGTCCCATCCATCTGTATGATTCCATGTATCTAACAGATATTCTAAACTTGATCACTTGATAGAGGGATGGGAAAACCAGCAATTTTTGAGCTTGCCTAAATTCTTTGACCCCTTCATGGATCACTGCCTTGTTGTGGCGAAGGGGCTTGCGTAACTCAGTGAAGCCATAAGCTATGCTGTGCAGGGCCACCCAAGACAGACAGGTCATGGCAGAGAGTTCTGACAAAATGTGGTCCACTGGAGAAGGAAATGGCAACCCACTCCAGTATTCTTGCCAAGAAAACCCCACGGAACGTATCACAAGGCTAAAAGATATGACGCCGGAAGATGAGCCCCTCAGGTCGGAAGGTGTCCAATATGCTACTGGGGAACAGCAGAGGGTATTTCCAAGTAGCGCCAGAAAGAGTGAAGCGGCTGGGCCAAACCCAAAAGGACACTCAGCTGTGGATGTGTCTGGTGGTGAAAAGAAAATCCGATGCTGTAAAGAACAATATTGTTTAGGAACCTGGAATGTCAGATCAATGAATCAAGGTAAGCTGGAGGTGGTCAAACATGAGATGGCAAGATTGAACATCGACATCTTGGGAATCAGCAAACTAAAATGGACAGGCATGGGCGAATTTAATTCAGGTGACCATCATATCTACTATTGTGGGCAAGAATCCCTTAGAAGAAATGGAGTAGCACTCATAGTCAACAAAAGGGTGGGAAAAGCAGTACTGGGGTACAATCTTAAAAATGATAGAATGATCTCAGTACGAATCCAAGGCAAACCATTCAACATCACAGTAATTCAAGTCTATGCCCCAACCACTGAGGCCGAAGAAGCTGAGGTTGATCGGTTCTATGAAGACCTACAACACCTTCTAGAACTAACACCAAAAAAAGATGTCCTCTTCATCATAGGGGATTGGAATGCTCAAGTAGGAAGTCAAGAAATCACCGGGATAACAGGCAGGCATGGCCTTGGTGTACAAAATGAAGCAGGACAAAAGCTAATAGAGTTTTGCCAAGAGAACATGCTGATCATAGCAAACACTCTTTTCCAACAGCACAAGAGGCGACTCTACACATGGACGTCACCAGATGGTCAATATCGAAATCAGATTGATTATGTCCTTTGCAGCCAAAGATGGAGAAGCTCCATACAGTCTGTAAAAACAAGACCTGGAGCTGATTGTGGCTCAGATCATGAGCTGCTTCTTGCAAAATTTTGGCTTAAATTGAAGAACGTAGGGAAAACCACTAAACCGTTCAGGTATGACCTAAATCATATCCCTGATGAATATACAGTGGAGGTGAGGAATAGATTTCAGGGATTAGACCTGATAGACAGAGTGCCTGAGGAACTATGGACGGAGGTCCGTAACATTGTTCAGGAGGCAGCAACGAAATCCATCCCAAAGAAAAAGAAATGCAAGAAAGCCAAGTGGCTGTCTGATGAGGCTTTACAAGTAGCTCACGAAAGAAGGGAAGCGAAAAGCAAGGGAGAAAGGGGAAGATATACCCAACTGAATGCAGAGTTCCAGAGAATAGCAAGGAGAGACAAGAAGGCCTTCTTAAATGAACAATGCAAAGAAATTGAGGAAAACAACAGAATGGGAAAGACTAGAGATCTCTTCAAGAAAATTGGAGATCTCAAGGGAACGTTTTGTGCAAAGACGGGCATGATAAAGGACAAAGAAGGCAGGGACCTAACAGAAGCAGATGAGATTAAGAAGAGGTGGCAAGAATACACAGAAGAACTATACAGGAAAGATCTGAATGTCCCTGATAGCCATGATAGTGCGGTCACTGAACTTGAGACGGACATCCTAGAGAGTGAAGTCAAGTGGGCCTTAGGAAGCATTAGTAACAACAAAGCTAGCGGAGATGACAGTATTCCAGCCAAACTATTTAAAATCCTAAAAGATGATGCTGTTAAAGTGCTGCATTCAATATGTCAACAAATCTGGAACACTCAACAGTGGCCAGAAGACTGGAAAAGGTCAGTTTACATTCCAATTCCAAAGAAGGGCAACGCCAAAGAGTGTTCAAACTACCGCACCATTGCGCTCATTTCACATGCCAGCAAGGTGATGCTCAAAATCCTACAAGCTAGGCTTCAGCAGTATGCGAACCGAGAACTACCGGAAGTACAAGCTGGGTTTCGAAGAGGCAGAGGAACTAGAGATCAAATCGCCAACATTCGCTGCATCATGGAGAAAGCAAGAGAATTCCAGAAAAACGTCTATTTCTGCTTCATTGACTACGCTAAAGCCTTTGATTGTGTGGATCACAACAAACTGTGGCAAATTCTTAAAGTGATAGGAGTACCAGACCACCTTACCTGTCTCCTGAGAAACCTGTACGAGGGTCAAGAAGCAACAGTAAGAACCAGACATGGAACAACGGATTGGTTCAAAATTGGGAAAGGAGTACGACAAGGCTGCATATTGTCACCCTGCTTATTTAACTTATATGCAGAGTACATCATGAGAAATGCCGGGTTGGATGAATCACAGGTCGGAATTAAGATTGCTGGGAGAATTATCAACAACCTCCGATATGCAGACGATACCACCCTAATGGCAGAAAGCAAAGAGGATCTCAAGAGCCTCTTGTTGAGGGTGAAAGAGGAGAGTGCAAAAGCTGGTTTGAAACTCAACATTAAAAAACTAAGATCATGGCATCTGGCCCCATCACTTCCTGGCATATAGAAGGGGAAGAAATGGAAGCAGTGACAGATTTTATTTTCTTGGGCTCCAAGATCACCGCAGACGGTGACTGTAGCCATGAAATTAAAAGATGCTTGCTCCTTGGGAGGAAAGCTATGGCCAACCTAGACAGCATAGTAAGAAGCAGAGACATCACCTTGCCGACAAAGGTCCGTCTAATCAAAGCTATGGTTTTCCCAGTAGTAATGTATGGCTGTGAGAGCTGGACTATAAGGAAGGCTGAGCGCCGAAGAATTGATGCTTTCGAACTGTGGTGCTGGAGAAGACTCTTACGAGTGCCCTGGACTGCAAGGAGGTCAAATCAGTCCATCCTAAAGGAAATCAACCCTGAGTGCTCATTGGAAGGACAGATAATGGAGCTGAAGCTCCAATATTTTGGCCACCTAATGCGAAGAGAAAACTCCCTGGAAAAGACCCTGATGCTGGGAAAGATTGAAGGCAAAAGGAGAAGGGGACGGCAGAGGATGAGATGGCTAGATAGCATCACGGATGCAATGAATATGAACTTGAGCACGCTCCGGGAGAGAGCACAGGACAGGAAGGCCTGGCGTGCTATGGTCCATGGGGTCACGAAGAGTCGGACACGACTGAACGACTGAACAACAACAAAAATTCTTTGAAAATCACATCAAAGCTCATTTAGGCTCACTCCTGTTTTGTTTTTGATGTGTTTTTCATCTCATTCATATAGGGAAAGGTGCACATAGCTGTACATATTTTTCAAAAGTGCACACTTTCTCCCCTTTGACTAAAGCATGAAGATGCTTTTTTTTTTTAAGTGCATTTCAAATTACCCATTTTTTAAAAAACAAATTTTTTTGAACATGACCACAAATTGGGCAATTTGCAGACATTTATTTTAAAAAAATTATTGCTGCTCACATCCGGGATTGCAAATGGGACAAGTCTGCATGATTTGTGAGCAGAAACGGAATTCTCCTACCTCCTTAACTTGTCATGCTGTATCATAAATTATTGGTGCCACCTAGTGGCCAACATCCATTATGACCTCTTTTTGTATTATTTATTACATTTATTACATTTCTATTACATTTCTATACTGCAGAATAGCTGAAGCTCTCTGGGTGGTTCACAACAATTAAAACCATAAAGTACAACATGATAAAATAAATATAAAACATTAAAAGTACAGTATAAAATTAAAATAAAAACCAAAATTAAACCTAGCAGCCGTGCAAAGATTTAAAATACAGCAACATATTTAAAATATAAAGGTAAAGGTGTCCCCAACCAGTCGTGTCTGACTCTAGGGTGCAGTGCTCATCCCCGTTTCTAAGCCAAAGAGCCAGCGCTGTCCGAAGACCCTTCCATGGTCATGTGGCCGGCATGACTGAACACCGAGGTGCACGGAACGTTGTTACCTTTCCCACCGAGGCGGTACCTATTTATCTACTTGCAATTTCTTGCTTTCGAACTGCTAGGCTGGCAGAAGCTGGGACTGAAGACAGGAGCTCACTCCGTCACGCAGCACTCGGGTCTCGAACTGCTGTCCTGCCGACCTTCCAGTCTGCAGTTCAGCATCTTAACCACTAAGCCACCGTGGCATATTTAAAATATGCCCCCTCTTTAATGCCCCCTCTTTAATGAGCTTCCACCACGCATTAAAAACGTGGTTGTTCAGGCAGGCATTTGGGGTGGGTTAGGGTAATTTTAGAAATATTATGTTTTTAATGTAGAAGTCTATTGTTTTGAACTGTTTTTATTGTTGTACATCACCCAGAGTTTATTTTAATAAATAAAATAAAAATAAAACCAACCAAATCAGAAAACTAAAATGCCGAGGAAAATAAGGTCTTCACCTGGTGCTGGAAAGACCACAGCATGGGTGCCAGGTGAAACTCTTTGGGGAGCTCATTCCACAACTAGGGTGCCACAACAGAAAAGGCCCTCTTCGTAGTAACCACCCACCTCTTGTGGGGCTCCCAGAGAAGAACCACTGAAGACAATCTTACGGTCCAGGAAGGTATATATGGGAGAAGATGATGGCATCTCTTTGTATGCTGCCTTTGCTGTGACAACCATTGTTACTTAGTCTTCTCCAAGATTGCACAAATGAAAATAGGACTATACATAAGACCTCCCAATTTCACATCAAGAATCACTGCCAATGCTTGAGGCCCTTCACTTGCACGCTATTACACATGGCAAAATGCTCTGCTCCAAGTGCTGAATATTGTATTTGTTTGCCATAACCTGCCTGCACTAATTTTAAAGCAAGAGCACCTCTGCCCTCTTTCTTTTATGCTTAAAGACATACGGTGGTGATAGAGACATAACCGTCCTTCAGTATGTTTTCGGTAGTTCAAAGTATACCTCAACAGCTGCACCAGGACATGATATGGTGCATTAGTGTTCAAGCATGGGACATGATGCAACCACTTCTGTGCAGAGATTTAACTTCAGCAAAGAGCAACATCTGAAAAAAGGCATTAAAAAAAGAGAGAAGAAGCTAAAAGAGGGAGCTGGATCCAGACTTATGCCCATGTGACAGGACTGTCAGAAGCAGACTGCCCCTTCACCTTCGCAACTCCTCCAGCCTCCCCAAAATGCTACATGGAGAGCTGGAGGGCCCTGCTGTATGGAGCAGGCAGTGGTGTGGGGTACGGAAGGATCCTTGAAAATCAGGTGGAGGCAGCTTCTGTTAGTGCAGTTCCGTTACCACCAGCCCCATTGCATGTGCCTAAATCTGGAACCAATGCACGGAGAAAATAAGAAAAGTGATTTACAGGGCTGTAGTTGCAGGGAAGGCTGTGGGGGCCGGATTCCCACCCCCATGGATAATCCAAATCCCTTCTCTGAATGTTCAGCAATAACAGTTGATAGTTATGTGTTGTGGCTGACCCAGATATTTCTCCTCCTGCTAGCGTAGGGGAGGGGAACCTTTGGCCCGTAGGCCTAATCTGGCCTGCGGAGGTTCCCCATCCGGCCCATGGAGGCTTTGGCTCCCTCTGTTGGCCCTGCCCCATGCCCAAGCCATTTCCCTAGGAATCTATTGAGAGATTAGGAACGGGGCAGGAATCTCCTCTTATCTCTGCCCAATTTGTGAGGATACCGCCTCTTCCCCACACCACAGCTCACCCCATTCATCAGGGTCTCCCAATTCTCTGTGTAGCATTTTCAGGGGACTGGAGGGGCTGCTGTTGGAAGGAGCAGGTGGGGAAGTCCGCTTCCACCAGCGCAGTTGATCCAGTGTAACTATGGATTCAACCCAATGTGTTTCAGAAGTTGAACTGCTGCAGTCAGTTCAATCGGGCATACCCCCAGTTACTTGTGCACAGGACTACAATCATACTAATGCAAATGAGTTAGGTATTATGCTCTGTACTGCTGCCCCTTACGGGGTGGGTAGGTAGGTGCGTATATCATTATGAGCTCCTGCACTTCCAAATTTACTGCTATACCACTGTAATGCAGTGCAGTAAGGTTAGGTTTGGTGAGAAGTATTGCATATTTTCCCATTTCCCCCTGTGAAGGGCTGAGTCTTATAGAGGCGAAGGGGAAAAGGTCAGGCTCAGAGGCCTGGGTTTGTTTTTTGTTTTTGTTGGGAAGGGGTATCTCTGAGAGGAGTAGATTAATTTATCTGGTTAAGTTTCAGTTTCATTTTCCCAGTTAAGTTTTATTTCTTCAGGTTTGAAACAGTACTTTTGGTTTTGGGGGAGGAAGGTATATAAAGAGAGTAAGAGAGCCAGTAAGAGCAGAACTGGGGAGACCAGAGCCTGAAGAGGGAGCAGGAAGAAGCAGCCTGGAAAGTCTAACTACAACTAGGGTGAAGAGACTTGTGTTTTGCAACTTTTATTTTCTCTTAATCCCTTTTGTATTGCTCAGCTCTACTGGGTAAATACTTTTAGTTGTGATTTGCTTGATTTAATATACCAATAAACTGTTGTGGTTAAACTGAGGGGTCTGAAGTGCCAATCACCCCACATCTACAGCCTAAACCCCACATTATTGGGAAGGTGAAGTTTAAAGGAAGGAAGGTGGGACTCTTAAGAAGGCAAGAGATCCTTAAGGAGTTGCTCAGGGGGTCTGGTTCATAAGGGGAACCCTGACACCCCCACAGAAAAATGTGGAGGGGGTGGGGGAGAAACACTTCCACCCCCATGGCTTCAAAAGTTCCAGAAATGTTACATCTTTTCTAGGGATACATTGAAGGGGGGGAGATGTAGATCAACAGCATCTGTAATGTGTGTGTTGAACCAGGGTCAGTGTTGTCAGACATCCCAATATTCTGCTGTTTTTGACACAGAAAGGAAGGTTTCATTCCGGCTTGGGAAAGCATAGGAGAAGTCTGCCATTCTAAAAGCCAGGCCTGACGCTCAAAGCAGAACGGTGTACGTGACACAAAGCCATCACTCCCCCCTGGCATGACCATGGTTCTTCAGACATGATCCCTTGACCTCTTACCCTCCTTTGATCCTCTTTTCAGTGTACATTAAGGCTCCAAAATGCCAGCCCAGGAGAGTCGCCAGGAAAATCTACTCATCAGGTGTTAATGTTTACCTGTTTGTTTGAGCTCAGAAGAAGGAAAGATGGTCAGTTTGATTCCCAGCATCTCAGTTTCGATGAGCCAGCAGAGACAGGATCCTGGCCATTGTTTCAGTTTTAATTATCCATTGTTTCAGTGTTAATCAGACAGCCTAATGTTTAGGAGTCCTTGACCCCAAAGAAGCCTCACTCTCTCACAGAAGAGGAATCTTGTGAAACTCCCCCTCCTCTGCCCCTCTTTCTTTCTCTTCATTGCTGTAGGGGCACCCCGCTGTCTCCAACTTCATCGCACCCCAGACTGCGCAGATATAGAGTGGTTACAAACCCCTTGCTAACTTCTTCCCAACAAGTCTGCAAGCTTGCCATATCCCCCTCTCTTCTCTTCTGTCACTATCCCCACTTTGCTGGAGAACCCAGTCAACTTTCCCTGCTTCTTTTCTTAACCCCAGGCTTCTGTGAGCATCTCTACACCAGCCTAAAATCCCGCATTTAAAACGGGGCTTTGTGCTTCTGTTTTACATGCAGGATCACGACAGACTCCCTTTACACATGCGTCCTTTCCCCTCTCCCCTTTCCCCCTCCTTCTACCCCTTATCTGAGCCTTCCATATGTTTCACTGATCTCACTCCTCTTCTTGCAGCTTTTCCTTTTTCATGAAGGGAATTCAAATGGAACACAAGTGGGGTAATTTGATAGCTCATTATCTCTGATCTATTTAAAAATGGAATAAAAGTCATTTGGTACAGAAGACGGCCTGGAGGTTGAAAACATCATCTAAAGGGCCCGCAAATTATCTCTGATCTATTTAAAAATGGAATAAAAGTCATTTGGTGCAGAAGACGGCCTGGAGGTTGAAAACATCATCTAAAGGGCCCGCAAACATCCGTAAGTGAGCAATCTCAATTGCAGGATAAAAGCTCTGCGTGGACAGAGACAGGCAGCTTGCTAGCTGCTGCTCTTTGCTCACCAACTCTGCTACTAGCCTCTATTCTCTTCCCCTGCCAGCCTTGCATCCATCTCCCCCCTCTGTCTCCCCACTGCCAGGAATTCTTCCCCCACCCCACCCCACCTGCTAGTCAAGTTACGCCAAACCATTGCTTTCAATGTGTCTGCCTTAATAATTAGTACTGACTGGTGTTCTGTGCAAATGAACAATCACCCTATAAAATGCCTGTTGCCATGATCTGATCTCTTGAATGTATGTTTTTAAATTCTTTTCAGTAAATTACTCTTAGGTTACGCAACTGTGTCTTCAGTCTCTAAATCCCCTTAACCTCTTACAGTGCTACGCTTTGGGACGCTCAGGGCTCAATGTTAAAAGGTCCCTTCGAGGGCCAACGTTGCGTGTCTGAAAGCGCACTCAGGCACGCATGCCACAGAGGCACTTGCCAAGATCTGCATCAAGGGTAGGCACGGTTGGGCTCCTGCCAAGGGCCCACGCCCCAGCAGGGCCTCACTGGCGAGAGCCCCCTGGACTTGCTCCTCCCTCCACCACTGCAACCTGCTGGTTCATCTGCCTCTTGCTCTGGCCCAGACAATGATGGTGGTGAGGAGGAGCAGGAGACGCCACGGCCTCCCTGCTCCCTGGCTCTCTGCCTGTCAAGAAAGCAAGGCATAGCAGTGATGAGAAAGAGGAGGAGAAATAGCAACTGGTGATAGTGGTGGTGAGGAGGTGGACTCACGGAGGGGGCCATGGCGAGTGCCTTGTCCAAGGGCCTGCAAAAACCTGGAGCTGGCGCTGCTTTAGGCCTCAGGGTGCTTGTGGTGAGGGTGAGCTCTCAAAAAGGACTGGGGAGGAGGTGGCAAAGCTAATCACACCCCCTCTCCCCACCCCTGCTTGCTGAAGTGCAGTGGTTACAACCTCATGGCACACCCAGCCTTTGACTCTTCCTCCAGCTGTTCAGTTCTTTCCAGGTGGGTCAGTGCAGATGTCGTTCTTCAGAAAACCCTTGGAAAGAGCAGCAGAAATAACAAAGGCCTCCGGCGCAGCTCCACCGCCAGGCTGCCTCCCAGACTTGCCTTGGCCGGGTGCGCCTTTTGCAGAAAGAAACATGGCACCAGCCGGTCTTTGGCTTTCAGTGCAGGACCCCCCCTGGAAAAGGGGTAAGTTACACTCAGCTCCCTTGGGAAAGAGGGCACCGGGGGGCAGGGCGGGGGACAGAGAGAGAGAGAGAGAGAGGATCTTTTCCTATGTATAAAAGCCCAGAGACAAGAACGCTGCGCCAGTCCAATGTCAAAAACCAAGAGGGATTACGTCCAAACAGGCTGTAGGCAAGTGACGTTTGTCACCCAAAGTGTTTGGAACTTCAACATTTCTTCTCAAGGGGGCTTTCTTCCTCACCCCATGTAAGGGAAGAGAGACAGGCAAGTAGATTTTGCTTGCTTTAAATTGGCGGTTTTAAAGGCTTTCAAGGACCCCTTTATATATCGCTCAGCTGCTGAGATACCTCTGCACATCTGCCACCAAGTCACCAAGTCCCATCCAGTTGGGGTTTTAAGGTCTTCCAGGGGAGGCCCTTCTCTCGTCCCACCACCACAGGTACATTTGGTGGGATGCGAGAGAGGGCCTTCTCGGTGGCAGCTCCCAGGCTCTGGAACTCCCTGCCAAGGGAGGCTAGGTTGGCCCCACCTCTGTTTTCCTTTCACAGGCAGGCAGACTTCTTATTCAGGCAGCTCTTCATCATATAAGCTGTTCTGTTGCTGAAGGGGATTTACTGTTGTGCTTGTAATTCAGTTGTTTTTATGTTATGCTTTAACTGAGATTGTTTTTTAACAAAAAAAATATTGTTAGCTGCCTTGAGCATCTGTGTTATTTTGGGAGGGGGGATGGAAAGATGGGATATACATGAATGAATGAATGAATGAATGAATGAAGAGGCTTTTGGAATGTGCTCCAGCAGGCAAGCGCTGTTCATGTGGGCTGCTGCGAAGGCCTCTTGGGAAGACCTGTGTGGCAGGAGCAATCCGGACTGGATCTTGGTCTGGATTGGTTCAGGGAGGTGGGGGGAGAATGTTTGCTCCTGGCGAAGGAGTACTCTTTGTCCCAGTGTGGAGGCAGAGACGGGCAGAACCTGAGCAGATATTTTCAGGCTGAGGGAAGCCGATCTTTTGTTCTAGGGTGGAAGATTAACATGCGGAAACTCCCCCTTGCTGTGAATAGCTTTATTCAACTAGGAGTGAACGGACCCAGTTTTGCATGGGTTGGAATAGCCCTTAGTGTGATACCACAAAGCCTTCAAGCAAACTTTACACGGCTGGCAGAGTTGGACACACTGTGCCCGCCCCATCAGAGTGAAGCCATGTCCTCTGGTACCCCTGGGCACAGCTACACCCCTGGTTCACTGCTATATTCCCCGGAGGAAAGGGGTCTGTCCACTCCATTCCCCTGAGAGGGGGCTGTCCCAAAACAGCAGGGAGGGGGCAGACATATAACTCTGTCCCTCGGCCTACTAATCCCCCCTGGCTTTCACCTATATGGGCTGCAAAGCCATGCACTAGTTAGGAAAGTCTGCCCTAGTAGTTGAAGAAGTTACTGCAGATTTCAACCACATGGACACATTTAAACTAATTAGTGTGTTTTAAAAACAAAATAACGCTGAGATGTACACTCCTAGGGCCCCCTTAGTATGCATGCAAGGTTTCATGGTCCTGGTGCTATGACGCAGACGGACAGACTGGCACACATTCTCTTTTATTATCAACGATAATATAATTGTTTGTAAGCTGCCATGGAGACTAGGTGGTGGAAAGGAGGCTCTAGGTCCAATAGGTAGGTGGATAGATAACATGTGGACTTACTCTCTTGCAGATGTGCATTTCAGAGTAAGGTCGGGCAAGCTACCCTTTAGGAAACTGCATGTCCCAGCACTGATTTTCTCATTGAAGGGTCACTAATAAACTTCCCAAAAAGCCACAGGGTCCTCTACTGCTGAAGATGAAATTCAGAGGAGGCTGCTATTCTGCATCAGTTACCAAAATCTGGGTTGGAGAACTGCAACTGTAGACAGGAAGAATACACACTGACCCTATTTTCAGCAGTAACTATGGAAAAAGACATTTAGGGCCCAATTTTATGCATATTTAGACAGAAAAAACATTCCACAGCTACCAGCATTCCCTAGCTGGCCATTCTAGCTAGGGAATGCTAGGACTTGTATGACATTTTCTGCTACACATGCATAGGCTTGCGGTCTTACTCTCCCAGGGACTCTTTTCAAGGGTCAAGCCACTGAACACACCATTCTGTGAGACTGTTTGAGTAATCAAGTAACAAAACCTGATTCCTTATACAACAGCTTTAAATTGAATGGGAAAGTAGTTTTGGGACACCCAGAAAAATGGTGGTGGGGAAGTTGGAACAAGCCTTTAAGGAAAGAGAGCCAGAGTAATTCAAGAGTGAAGAAATCACCATGCTCACCCAAATCAATGTTACATATTTTAAATTTTTATCATGAATGCTCACCATTTTCCTAGGATTTCTTCTGCTCTGCAACAAGAGCTACAACCTTGGTGTTTTGATTTTTTTTAAAAGAACAAGCTTCTTGGGCCTTTTTTCAAGCTACTGGATTTCTGCATTAGAGGATACAATTTCATGTTCTGAGCCTTGATCACAACCGGGGAGATTTCCAGATGTCCCCAGCCATAAAAACTGCTGAAAAGGAAATTGTCAGAGCAACGATCGGCAACCTTCATTAACTTAATGTTAGTTGGAAAGAGATCAGTGCTTTGCCATCTCCTTCCCTTGGCACCAGACAAGCTTTCACACATGGCTAACCGGGGAAAAGGCCTTTATTCAGTCAAGTAACAAATGCAAAGACTATCAAACCGCAGTTGCATAACCTGGACATCTGCCAGGCAGGGGCTGTTTACACCAGAAGCCCGGCAGAGACAAGGATAGAAAACAACAAGAAGTGTGGTGGCTGTGTGTGTGTGTGTGTGTGTGTGTGTGTGTAAAGCCAAACTCCCAACACAGTGAAGAACAGGGAGAGAAAGGGAAATAGCCCACTTGAGGGAAAATGGCATCATACACCATTTTAACTCCCTAAACAATATATCCTCAGCCCTATGATCAGCAACTTCCTTAAGGGCGCACTGGAGATAGTTTGGAGATAAGAGTAGAGATGTGACAGTTTGGGGTAACACTTGAAAAGAACCCAGAAAAATTTGGTAACAAACTATTTCCCCAAATTTCCCACCCACCCACCCCCGAAAACACACAGGAAAAACTCCCCACTCCCGCCATTTTTCTGCTTGTTTTATTCTAGACCTTCACATCTTTAGGTAAGGGTGCGGCAGAAGAAGTGCATCCTCAGGCTGCAAGACATCCCCGTGCCCCCACAATCCCCACAGTCTCCTCATTAGCACTGCCTCTGGGCTAATACCATGGCAGGAGTCCTGCGCACTTCCCAGAAACTGGGGTTACTCCAGGGAACGGACAAAAAAATCAATTGATGGTCAGCACATCGCTCTGGATCTCGTGACTTAGCTGGGTTTGAAGGTCGCTCAGCTTCTTCTTCAAGCCAGACAATGCTGAGAAGACAATGGTCTCAGGACGCAGAGAGCCGCAGGACTCTACGTTGTAATAAAACCTGAGTGAGAATAAAGAGGCCAGAGAGATCTTAGGAGAGAGACACACTCCTGGCTCAAGCCTCACACACAGGAAGGCAAAATCTGAGAGATGCATTTGGAGTTCAGTTGTGCTGCGAGGACTAGAAGTGCCAAGTTTCTAATGGGGGCTGGCAAGAGTCACCCGTGAGGGGAGGGAAGGGGCTCTACATTGTGCTGAGGAGCAGCACAAAGCTGCTGGTGATACACACATGGGTAAGTGAAGGGTCAACGTGACAAGCAGGTGCTCCAAAACACAGCTAGCCCATCCACACCTCAGTTGTGCTTGTCAGAGACTTGGAACGAAGACTGGTTGCATATCCTCGCTGAGGGGGCACCGTGTGGTAAACTGGGATTTCTTGAAGTGAAGGGCGTGTGAAACTGCCCTTAATCTTATTTTTTTTATACAGCGCCTTCGCAGAAGAGCAGCAGCAGCACCTTTTGGTTCCACCCAGAGACCCGAGCAAAACATGCAGCAGGGGAGACTGAGGTACAGGGCTTCATGCTAGTTAATTCAGGCTTAAGTGAGCATGGGATCTGTGTACAAAAAAAGCAGCCGCTCCACGTGCCCAGCGGCACGTGAAACCGCACGTCCCCTCTCAGGAAGGGGCGGCTGGTATGATTCCCCCCTGCCCCGCACAGGGCTCACTGACACCCATGGCCCTGTGGGGAAGAAGAAGGAGCGAGGGAGACAGGAGCGGGCAAAGGGAACGTTGGGGCCCTCCTTCGGGAGGTGAGAGGGGGGAGCAGGGCCATCCCACCAGCCCTGCTGACAAGCTACATATTTCTTTTTCCTCTTCCCTCCCCGTCGCCTTTTCCTTGCGTGTCGTGTCTTTTTTAGGTTGCAAGCCTGAGGGCAGGGACCGTCTTCTTTGTTCATTGATTGTAAGCCACTCTGGGAGCCTTTTTTGGCTGAGGAGCAGGATAAAAATACTACACACACACACACAAACAAACAAACAAATAAATGATAAGAAACCTGCTTTGGCATTTTCAGCTCCTCCAGAGAATGGAGCCCATGCCTTCCTACATGCTGCCATCAATCCAGTAACCCGTTGCCAGTCTTTTGCTGCAGCAGCAGGAGACCCTGTGGGCAGGATGTACGCCCTCTCACTTCCACGGACCAGGGACACACAACCTCACAGGCACACTCGTTCACATTCCTCCCCACACGTACACACACACGCTTATTCCCCCCTCCCCACATAAACATGCATACATACATTCTTCCCCCCCTTCCCCACGGACAGACACTGATGCTTCACACTGTCCCCTGCAACAAGACAGGGCTTTCCCTTGCTAGCACCAGCAAGGGAAATGGCTCCTTTACCTCTGATCTCTCGGGAGAAATCAGAGATAAGGGAAGGGTTTCCCTTGCTCGCCCTAATGCTAGCGCTAGCAAGGGAAATCCCAGGCTCTCCCCTTTCAGCCCTAACAAAGGAAGCTCTGGGTCCCCACAGCAGGGCTGCCTGCGGTCCGTGGGATGCGCACCCCTGCCACAGACCATCGCAGGGGAAGCTACATACGGGCAAACGGCAGACAGACATCTGGATGCCAGCAGTTCTATACGTGAGTTACCCAGCGCCAAGAAATAATCTGTGCTGTTGTCAGAAACATTCGTGCAGGAAAATAAAAAGAATCTTTTACAGTATTGCAGCTGGACAGCTCCTAGAGAAAGGTCTCCAGTTGCTGCAACGTTGAAAAAGATTCTTTATTTCCCTGCACTAACGATTCAGACGGTGCAGATTCATCCTTGGGACTTCTCCAGCTGCTCTAGCTTTGCGTATCATCAACAGACCATAGGAGCCAATGAAGAGAATATCTTCTAATGATTTAACCTCTCTGAATAAGATGCTTACCATTCAAGCAGAACTAGTCCCTTCTGAAAAAGAGCTTTGCATAGCTTGAAAACTCACTGGTTTATTCGATAAATGTCCGTTACTATCTACTATGGGACTTCTTCTTCCTTGACCTCCTATACAAAGTAAATAGGCAATTGAATATCTCCCTCTCTAGCAACCTGTGAGTGTAGAAACGGGAGGCTGAAGTGTGCTGTACTTGTTTTAAGCTACTTTAAGAATGTGCTCCTGAAATGTTGGCTGAACTTCCAGGAAATGGGGGGAGGAGGAAGGCTCTTTTTTTCTCATTTTAAACTCCTGTTAATTCCTTGGTGTCAATGCTGTCATCGCATTCTTTACAAAATATTTTGGCCAGCAAGCAATCTTCTGTCACTGCTGTTTTCATGGGGATGTGCTGAGTGGGTAGAACACATTCTTTGCACGCACAAGGTCCCAGGTTCAATCCCTGGCAACTCTAATTAAAGGCTTTCAGGAGAAGGATTTGGAAATGGACCTCTAAGACCCTGGAGAGCCGCTACAAGCCAGAGGAGAAAGCTACACTAAGCCCTATGTGCTGGTCTTCTCTGCAGAAGGAAGATTCATCGTCTGGGGTGCTGACCTTGGTGGTTATAGAGGAACATTCCATCATGTGAGCAACACCAGCAGCCTGAAGCGGCACGGACCAGGCATGGGCCAGCCATCTCAGCCGGAGGCAGGCCTCTGGAAGCTGCTCAATGTGTTGAGGCACAAAGCAGGGGGCAAGAGAATGCCATTCCCACTCCCCACCCTGGCACTGCTTAGATAAGCCCTCCCCAGCCTTCTGCCCTCTGGATATGTCAGACTACAACTCCCATCACCCCCAGCCAGCATGGCCGGCTTAGATATCCAACTCCTTACCTCTCCGGCTTCCCGTTGGGATCATATGGAGCCTGGGCTTCATCTTCGTCAATTTCTGAGTATTCGCTCTTTGGCCTAGAATGAAGCAGGAAAATGAGAGTTGACACAACAAGGCCCTCCCTCCCACCCTCTCTCTCATCAGGGGAGGAGCAAATGGACTCCTGAACACGTTCGGGGGCTGTGGCACAGTGGTAGAACACCTGCTTTGCATGCAGAACACCCCTGGCTCATTCCCCAGCATCTCCAGGGAGAGCTGGAAAAAATCCTGCCTCAAACTCTGGCGAGCCGCTGCTGCCAGTCAGTGTCGACAGAACTGGGCTAGATGGACCCAGGGTCCGACTCAGTATATGGCAGCTTCCCACGTTCCTAACATGCAAAGCCTACAGGTCGCATTAAGTGAGTGATATAAACTGGTGGCAGCCACGGATCCACTTGCTATGGCTGCATTTAATTTATATGCAGCTTTTCCACCCCAAAAAGTATATATATATCTTGCACATCTAAAAATGTGTATTGCAAATGGCTGTAAAAATGATAGTGGTGTTATATCTATAGCCATAACATAGTGACTTGGATACTTTTGAAAGATACCAGACTTACAACACAGGCCTATACCTGTCTACTCAGTAGTAAGTCCCACTGAGTTCAATGATGCTTTCCCCCAGGTACGTGGCATAGAATTGCAGCCTTATTTGCTACATCTTTTTATAGTCTGTGAATGGATTGGCATGATTTTAAATATTTCTTCACGGTTTTCTATTATCTCTCTCGCCTCGCGCAGAAGAATGTTTACGTTAGAAATGCATTGGGGAAAATCTAGAAAGCTGCTTGTTAATAAACTGTTCTTACATCCCTTAGTTTTGCCTTCTCATTCTGCTGTGTGGTGCAGCCTTCTGTATGGCTGCAGGAGTCAGTGGCCACAATCCAGAAAGTTACTCCAGCAATGCTATCGACATTTGTGCTTTGAACAGCAGCTGTCCGTGCCACATGGCAAAATGGTTCTGAAACGGCAGGGTTTCAAAAGCAGTAAGCTACGTGTGTGTGGTGCGTGCGTCTCTCTGTCTATCTGAGAGAAGATTCAAACCTCAATCCAACACTTGCAACCCTCTATTCCAAGTCCTTGAGCAGAATGCATGGTTTGCGATGTAGCTAAACGGCTTGCTTTTTGTTAAACTACATATTTATGGAAACGCACCATTCCTCTGGCTTAGGGTAGACCGTGTGCCGCAGCGCATTGTCAGGGTCGTACTCAAAGGCCACTCCTGCCGTGGGGTTCCACTTGGCATGCTCCTTGCCAAAGCCCTTCTTCGCATAGGCTCGCAACCTCAGTTCCTGGCCTTTCCGTAACTTGACGATGAGGATGTCTAAAAGAAAAAACAGCATACACAGACGGTGCAGGAGTGGAGAGCAGCTGCAGTGCTTTGGACCTGGGAGTTCAATTCTGCCCTTCAAAGGCATCTCACACCAGACACCCAAGCTGATTATGGGGCTCCCTTGGCTAACAGCTGCTGGGGCAGGAGTCTTGGACCGTTATCTGCAAGCGACAGGGAGAAAGTCTTCCTGCATAAGCATGGAAAAACCTGTGTATCAGGGGTGCAGAACCTCCAGCTCAGGGGCCAAATGTGGCCCTCTTTCCCAGAAGGCCATGCCCCTTTCCCCTGGCCCCACCCCCTTTCCTCCAACCACCAATCATTTGGTGGCATCCCAGCTTTTGCATTCCCCCCTCCCCCATTCCAAAAGGCTGAAATGCCTCTCCTAAGGCTTAGTTAGAGGCAGTAAGTTGAAATATAGCAGACATTTTTGGCCCTGCCCCTTTTATTATATTTATATCTCTTGGCCACCTTTCAGGGCAGAAGCCCTCCTTTGGCCCCACCCACCACTGCAAAGCAGCCCCAGAAAACTTCTCTGAAATGGAATTTGGCCCTTGGGCTGAAAGGAGTTCTGCAGTCCTGCTGTGTATAAAGCTACGGAGTCCATCTAGCCCAGAACTGCCTTCTCAGACCACCAACAGCTTTCTAAGGTCTCAGGCATAGATGTTTTCTGATCATACTATCCAAAATTCTTTTAACTGGGGATGCCAAGAATTGAACCTGGGATCTTCTGTGTGTCCCTCTCCATCATAAATGCTCAGAAAGGCCTTTGAGAGCTGCTGCTGAGATGAGTATGCAGCGCAGAGGTGTAAGAAATCAACCAAGAACAACGGATGGCCTAAGGCCCTCCTCAACCCTGCAACTGCAGAAGACAGGCTCGAATGCAAGGAGCCCCTTAGGCAAGCACACAGCACTGACACTCTTACAAGTTGTGGTCTCCTATTGCTGCTGTCCCCCACCTTTAGCTGCAGGCCCCTGTGCCACACGGCACACTGTTCCAGGGGTCCCCTGACCCTTAGGAACAGCTTTTCAGAGGATGCGGTGGAAAGAGGAGGGGACTGGAAAGCCCTGCTGAGAGAGCAGAACTTTGCCTGCAGTGCTTTTGATCCAAGCTTCTTTTTCCCAACACGAGGACCGAGTAAGCTGATACGGTTGTACTAGTGATAACACACACACGTGCGCGCACGCACTGGCGTAATAAGCCCCTTGGAGGGAGAAGCTTTGGCATCTGTACAGGGCACTGAAGGGGCTATCAGACTTGCTGCAAATTAAGTGTAGGTACCAAATAAAGATCCAGGTACTCAGAATTTACAGACCCACAGCCATTCCCGTCAGGGCTGCCAATGCGAAGCACAACACTTCATAGACAAGTCTAGTAATGAAGAGTCTTCCATGTCTCACATGACATCTGACTGCATATAATCTGGAATGGATTAGGCGACATCTAAAAAGAAGTCTTGTTTGAGCAGAGAATCTCTTCAGTTGTCCTTTCTGTAACTTGCTGATGAAGATGTCTCAAGACATTATACGCTGGCGAGAGACAGAGAGTAGTCATAACTCTCTGGAAGCCTAAAACTTCAATCCTGCCTGCAGCCTTTCCCAACGCTGGGTCCCCAGATGTTGTTGGACTACAACTACTAACATCCCTGACCACTGGCCATGCTCTGGCCGGGACCCACACTTGGGAAATGCAGCTTCAAAGGCACCTCTTCCCAGAGAAGAAAGCTGAGATGCATTATTATGTAGCTCCCACAGGTCTCAGTAAAATCTTTCCACCGCTGAGATTGCGTCAGCAGCGTCCACCTGTCAAAGGATAGCAGCACATAGATCGGGGTAGGCAACGCACAGCTCACAGGCTGCATGCACCCCCTGGCTTTTTTGTGGGCCCCTCTCACCTGTGCCACCAAAATTTGGTGGTGTGGTGGCAACACCTGCCCCCCGGGGCAATTTTGCTTGAAAAAAAATTGTGTGGGGGGAGGGTTTGCTGTTGTGCTACCCAATATTGGTGACAAATTTGGCAGTGCAGCCAGGGGTACAGTTCCTGATGGGATCCGGGGGGGGGGGAATACCCTGACCCCTGGAAGCTGCTTGCCCCTAACATAGGTAAGAACAGCACATTGCTACTTCTCTCTGCAAATCTCATTCTTCCTGGGTACATACCATCCTGCTCGACGTAATCATTGGGGTCATTATCTCTGCTCCGGGACGTCACCTGTGTTGGGCAGAAGGAAAGCAGGTCACCCCAAGACCATTGGCTTCTTCTGAATTTAGACACTATGTTCCCCACTTAAACATAACGGGGCATGTCCAAGTCTGCCTGCACACGAATTGGACCCAGTGCAATGCTGAGCTGGTGGTTAACAAAGCAACCAGAACCAAGCAGAAACACTCCTTTCCAGAACAGGTTAGGTCAGCGCAGCTTGCAGAAGGAACCTCCAGTGACCTGCCACGATCTGGAAGAAAACATTTCCGCAGGGGCTTTTGAGCCGCCAACTTTCTGTTGTGCGAGTGGTGGGTCCCGACGACAAGCGGGAGTGCAGTGGTGGTACTGGATCCTGCCCAAGGACTGCACATGGAAGGAGGTACAAATCGGATTCTCCTTAACGCTTTCTCCAACAGCCGTAATCTTCGTGGTATGGCCTGACCCTAACAGTCTGGTATAGCGGATAGAGTATCGGACTCGGACTGGGGAAATGCAGATTCAAATCCCAAGTCACTCATGAAGCTCACTGGGTGGCCTCGGGCTAGTTGCACATTCTCTCAACCTAACCTACCTCACAGGGTTGTTGTGAGGACTACATAGAGGGGGAAGGATATATTGAGGTTTGGAGGAAAGGCAGGATATAAATGTAATAAATGTATTTTTAACATGCCATGTACATAAATGCCACTAAATAAATACAGTCAAACTAACACCTTTTCATCTGCTGTGCTACTCCAAGGGCAAGGTGGAGCACAGGTTGATACAGCTGAAGGAGGATCTGACCCAGGAGGACCTGACCCAGGAAACTGCATTAGATTATTCCTCCCAAACTCCCGTTGCTTGTTGGAGGCGATGCTCACAACCTGCTCCATTACTTCCAACCATCTAAAGTACTGAAAGCTATCGATGCTGATCAGCTAATATATAAATATACTATAATGGCTTCGGCTGAGCATCTCCCATTTAATTGCATTTTCAATATTCATTCCGCTGAGCGAAATCCATGGTTCCCGTGCTCCTCCCCGCCTTTTGGACAGATGGATCGCTTCCCTTTTAATATCTGGCAAGGCTCTCATTGCCCAGATGCCTTGGGAAAGACAGCTGGCTTCCAGTGAGAAAGAACAGTCCGGGTCTTGCTAGATTTCAGGGTCTTAGGAATATAGGAAGCTGTCTTATGCTGAGTCAGACCGTGAGTCCATCTAGTCCAGTACTGCCGACACTGACTGGCAGTGGCTCTCCAGGGTTTCAGGCAGGAATATTTCCAGCCCTACCTGAAGATGCTGGGGATTGAATCTGCGACCTTCTGCACATGAACCATGCGTTCTTCCACTGAGCCATAGCCCCTCCGCCCCACAGCCCCTTCCTAGATGAATCCTTGGTTATTCCTGTTTATAGGAACGAGACTTTAAGGCAGCGATGTTGAACTTGGGGCATGCGGGCCACATCTGCCCCACCTGGGGTCCCAATCTGGCCTTCAGATGGCGACACCCTTTCTCCCCTGACCTCCAATTGTTTGGTAGTGTCCAGCTTTTGCATGCTCCCTGCCCCCCACCCCCATTCTAAAAAGCTAAAATGCCTCTCCTAAGGCTTATTGACTGGCAGTAACAGCTTCAAGCTCAAATATGCAGACATCTGGGGTATTTTCGACCCCACCCCTTTGCCGCCACCCACCACTCGAACACAGCCCCCAGGAGATCCTCCGAAACTGAATTTGGCCCGCAGGCTGAAAGACATTCAAGCCAAAGCATTTCAAAGGGTACTGGTAAAAGAAACAATTTCCTGGTGTCAGGGTTCCCCTTATGACCTGGATCCCCTGAGCAACTCCTTAAGGATCTCTTGCCTCTGTCGGAGTCCCACCTTCCTTCTTTTACCCTTTCTAATAACAGGGGGTTTCGGCTGTAGACGTGGGGTGACTGACTCTCTAGACACTCTACACCACAACAGTTTACTAGTAAATTAAAGCAAGCAAATCACAACTGAGTGATACAAAAGACCTTAAAAGAAAATAAAAGTTGCAAAATGCAACTTCCTTTACCCTAGCTGTACTTAGACTTCTCCAGGCTGCTTCTTCCTGCTCCCTCTTCAGGCTCTGGTCTCCCCGATTCTGCTCTTACTGCTCTCTTACTCTCTTTATATACCCTCCTCCCTCAAAACTGAAAGTACTGTCTGAACTCTGAAGAAATGAAACGTAACTGGGGAAATGAAACTACTCCTCTCAGGGATAATCCCTCCCAACAAAAAAACCCAGGCCTCTAAGCTTGACCTTTTTTTTCCTTTCCCTCTGTAGGCCTCAAACCTTCACACCTGGGCTGAAAAAAAATTGGTATGTTTCTGCACCCCAGAGACTCTGTCTTCTTTAATTCATGCCTTGGTGCCTCCTCGCCCTTCTCCATTATGGTTTATAGAAGACTTTGTTGAGACAGAGAGCAGGAACACTACTGACCGGAATGACCCGGGGATTATTGGAGATGAGGTCTCGGGATGTGACATGGCGGGTCTGGTCTTCATTACATCGGACGTCGAGAGTGAACTCCACTGAGCACTCGGGACAAAACTCATCACAGGTGCAATCCTGGAGAGAAAGAAATAGAAGCAGAATGGGGTGTGTGTCTGTTGAACTGGAGCTTGAAAATCTATCAGATCAGCGTCTCTGCCGCTCTCCCCACACCCCACAAGAACCTGAACCTAACAACAGAAAGAAAAGCCCTGCTGGATCAGAGCAATGGTCCATCTGGGTCAGCAGCCCAGTTTTAAGCTTTACATTTTATATTGTTTTACTCTGTACACTGAGGTTTTAATTTTCATGACCCACCCAGAGAGCTTTGGCTATGGGGCGATATAGAAATAAAACAAACAAACAAACAAATAAATCAACAAACTCGTTCCCAACAATGGCCAACAAGATGCATCCAGGAAGCCCACAAGCAGCAAGCAAGACATGAGGGCAATAGCCCTTTCCCCCGGATCCCCAGCAACCAGTAACGGCATACTGCCAAGGTGCCTCTTTGCCGGGGGTGGGCACTGTAGTAGAGCAGGGGTGCAGAATCTCCGGCCCTCTCCAGGGGTCTCAATGGGGTCCTTCAGGGTTCCCCAGAAGGCCACAGCCCCTCCCCAGACCCCATTTCCCCCAACCACCTATCATTCCATGCTTTTGTGCTTGAAATGCCTCTCCCAAGGCAATAAGAGCTTTAAGCTAAAATATGCTGGCATTTTTGGCCCTGCCCCTTTTGCCTTTGGCCCCGCCCACCACTGGAAGCCCCTGAGAGCTTCTCCAAAATGGAATTCAGCCCTCGGGCTGAAAGAGGTTCTGCACCTCTGGAGTAGAGGCCTTGCTCCTCTATCCCCAACACCGTTCTCATAGCGATCCGCCAAGAGATCTAATATCGACTGGGGCCTAGACTCACCCTGGAATACTGCAGCTTATCAACAACATCGTCACTGGTAAGTGGAATCAAACCTAAGGAGAGAGAAATGAGTGAAAACACCCACAGAGTCTTGCACGAGGGTGGGTGGAAGTTGACGAGCAAGCAAAAAAAATTAAAGAGTTCCATATTCAAATTTCAGATTATAGAACAGTGGAGGGGAATATATGGCTGTCCAGATGTTAAGAACATAAGAGCCATGCTGGATCAGACCAAGGGTCCATCTAGACCAGCATTCATAAGAGCCCCACTGGATCAGACCAAGGGTCTATCTAGACCAGCATTCATAAGAAGAGCCCTGCTGGATCAGACCAAGGGTCTACCTAGTCCAGCATTCATAAGAAGAGCCATGCTGGATCAGACCAAGGGTCTACCTAGTCCAGCATTCATAAGAAGAGCCCTGCTGGATCAGACCAAGGGTCTATCTAGACCAGCATTCATAAGAGCTCTGCTGGATCAGACCAAGGGTCTACCTAGTCCAGCATTCATAAGAAGAGCCCTGCTGGATCAGACCAAGGGTCTACCTAGTCCAGCATTCATAAGAAGAGCCCTGCTGGATCAGACCAAGGGTCTATCTAGACCAGCATTCATAAGAAGAGCTCTGCTGGATCAGACCAAGGGTCCATCTAGTCCAGCATTCATAAGAAGAGCTCTGCTGGATCAGACCAAGGGTCTACCTAGTCCAGCATTCATAAGAAGAGCCCTGCTGGATCAGACCAAGGGTCTACCTAGTCCAGCATTCATAAGAAGAGCCCTGCTGGATCAGACCAAGGGTCTATCTAGACCAGCATTCATAAGAAGAGCTCTGCTGGATCAGACCAAGGGTCTATCTAGACCAGCATTCTGTTCACACAGTGGCCAACCAGCTGCCCATGTTCACACCCACAGCGCCCCCCTGCCCACGGTCCCTAGCAACTGGAATATATAGGCATACTGCCTCTGATACTGGAGGTGGCATATAGCCATCAGGCCTAGTAGCCATTGATAGCCTTTTCCTCCATGAATTTGTCCAGTCTGTTTTTAAAGCCATCCAAATTGGTGGCCATTGCTATATGCTGGTGGAGTTAAACTCCCACCAGCCCTATACAACACAACCAATGGTGAGCAAGGATGGCAGTTGCGGTCCAACAACATCTGGATGATCAGACGATCTTCATCCCTACTACAGGTGGGCTCACAGTACCCACAGAAATAAAACGGGTCAGCATCAAACTTAAGAGGGTGGGGGGAGAGAGGGAGAAGCAAACCTCAAAATGGTAATGCATATATATGAAATTTTGGTAAAATTGTGAAATGCCCAATGCATTGGGGATTTCACTGTTTTATTTACATTCCACAGATATATTTTCAGTACTATTTTGAGGCTTGCTTCTCTCTTTTTTTTTTTTTGACAGTATCTGAAACCTTTTAATCTCTGTACAGCATTTAAATTGGGGGGGCACTTTTAAAGATGACAATGATGATGATGATAACAAAAATAAGAATAAAATATTTAAGAATAACAATACAAAAATAAAAATAGATTGTATTTTCTTTCAATCTAGGGAAGCCGTAAAGGTTTCCCATCTGCTGAGCACTCACCCAGTCTGTGTGCAATGAACTCGTCATGCAGCACGGAGGAATTGGCGTCTATCTGGACCCAATCTATGGCTGCAAACAAAATCATAAAAACCTAGTAAGAGAATATATTTTCACCCAACAACGGTAAGAGATTGTGGGTTCCAAGGCCACGCCTACACTCTAAACCTAAACTGGTTTGCTTGTAAAGCCTGGTCCTATGTTACTTTGGGAACTGGAGTCTGGGGGTGATGCTGACAAGGTTTTATTAGAGGCCTTGAATCTCTTCAAAGAACTACAGTTCCAGAGATCCTCGTGAGAAGTGTTGGCAAGAATGCTTAGCCGCAGGATGGATACCTTATCATACATCAGTCTTCTGAGAAATGACCGTGATTTATTTGATACATTCAAATCTAGGTTAATGAGGATAGAATGAAAAACTTTTGCAAACCCCGCACCCCCAACCCCTTCCCTGCAAAATCCACCTTACAGAGACCGTCTTGTTCTCAGTAGAGAATCTTATCTTTTAATGATGTCTAAACCAGGCCTCTCTTCCCCCAGTACACTGTGTTCTTAGCTATCCCATGTCACTGTATGTCCCCTTCCCCTTCCCAAGGAAATCCTGAACGACACTTCTAGTGCGACATTAGATCCACTTGCCATTCTGATTGCTAGGCATATAGAACTTGCACTACAGAGATGAAGAGCAAGTGTGCTACTGCTATCTGCAGAGTGTCATGGCCCAATGGTGGCTTTCCATTTTGTACCAGAATTTCAGGCACTGTCATTCTAATCTTGCAACTATGGAATGTTAAGAATGGATGCCAGAGTCTGCTTATTTTCTCTTCCCTCCTCACCCCTTTTCCCTTTTGTGTCATGTCGTTTAGACTGTAAGCTTGCAGGCGAGGACTTGTTTGTTACTGATCTCACATGACGAATCCGTGCTGGAAAAAGATTATGGGAGCCTTGCCGGGGGGGGGGGGGGGGATCAAGGCAGTGAATCCACAAGTTTCTGACCGACTTCTAAAGTCACCACACACAGAGACCTAAGAAAGTGAGAAGAAGAGGGAAACTGCTTAAGTTCCCTCTTACCTTGAGAAACCAGGCAAGGAGTTGTTACAGCTAGCCTTCCTCTCAAATTGTGTCCATGTAGACATAGGCAAAGATAGTTTATTGTATTACCTATCAGCCATCATACATTTGCGCATATGCATGCATATATATATATATATATATAGTTGTTTATTCGGTCAGTCGCTTCCGACTCTTCGTGACTTCATGGACCAGCCCACGCCAGAGCTTCCTGTCGGCCGTCGCCATCCCCAGCTCCCCCAAGGTCGAGTCTGTCACCTCCAGAATATCATCCATCCATCTTGTCCTTGGTCGGCCTCTCTTCCTTTTGCCTTCCACTTTCCCTAGCATCAGCATCTTCTCCAGGGTATCCTGCCTCCTCAATATGTGGCCAAAGTACTTCAGTTTTGCCTTTAATATAATTCCCTCAAGTGAGCAGTCTGGCTTTCTTTCCTGGAGTATGGACTGGTTTGATCTTCTTGCAGTCCAAAGCACTCTCAGAATTTTCCTCCAGCACCACAGTTCAAAAGCATCTATCTTCCTTTGCTCAGCCTTCCTTATGGTCCAGCTCTTGCAGCCATAGATGCAAGGGCAGCCCCACATAGAGCACATTACAGTAGTCTAATTGTGAGGTTACCAGTGGCTACATTATACCTATCCAGGGATAGGCACCTCTAATGCTATACCAATAGCGTAAGCTGGCATACTGGGAAAATCCATCATGCCAGCTTATACTATTGGCATAGCATTAGAGGTGCCTATCCCTGGATAGGTATAACGTAGCCACTGGTAACCTCACAATTAGACTACTGTAATGTGCTCTATAGGACAGGAAGGTCTGGCGTGCTATGGTCCATGGGGTCACGAAGAGTCGGACACAACTGAACGACTGAACAACAATGTGCTCTATGTGGGGCTGCCCTTGCACCTGGTTTGGAAGCAGCAGCTAGGATGCTCATCGGAGCATCAAGATATACTCATATTAAACCTGTGTTAAAAGAACTGCACTGGCTGCCTATTCGCTATGGAGCCATGTTCAAGGTTTTGTCGCTGACATACAAAGCTCTAAACAACTGGGGACCAGGATACCATGCTGACTGTCTTCCCAGTCGACCTCTGAGATCTTCTGAGTGGGCCTTCCTGGTTGTTCTGTGGCCAATGGAATGTCACCCGGTAATGGTACATAAGCAGGCTTCTCAGTAGTGCCCCCCCCGAACACTCTCCCGCTCCCATACGTGGTTCAAGAGGCAGAAACAGTGGCAAGTTTTGAAAACACTCTAGAAAACACACCTATTCACACAGGCTTTCCCTGACCTGTGAAGGACTCTGTTACCACCTTGCTTTATTGTTACGATGATGTCATGTTGGTTCTTAATGTTTTTAATTATTTCTATTTTGTTGCTCTTTTGTTGTAGTTTAATGTGAACCGCTTAGGGATTTTAATATATTAAGTGCTACAAAAGTATTATAAATAAATAAATCCTGCCCATTGAATAACCAGTGATTTGTGCCGATACATCCTTCAGTACAGAGGGAAAAGGGGTACTGTATGCAGACATGTTGAATCATTGTCCAGATGTTCTTCCCCATATCGGGTGAAGAATGGGAACACAGGGAGCTGCCCTATCCAAAGACAGACTGTAGGTTCCTCTGTAGTTCAGTACTGTCTACACCAGCCTTCTCCAGTCTGGAGCCGCTAGATGAGTTGGACAGGCTGGTGTACGTTGACTGGCAACAGCTCTGCAGGGTTTCAGGAAAGAGTCTTTCCAAGCCCTACCTGGAGATGCCAGGAATCGAACCTGGGACCTTTTGCATGTAAGGAGTTTGCTCTACCACTGAGCCACGGCCCTTTGCTGACATTTCGAGTAGAGGATACAAAGCCCACGCATGTGAAAGGGTATGAACACACATGCACGTATTTGGTAAGCATAGAAGTATAATGAATGACCTTCATAAACCAATGCAAGAGACAAAACTTTGAATAATAGGGAAATACCTATGATGGGAACTTCAGCGATGAACATCCTCCGGATGGAATTTGCTACTCTGGAACAGAAAAACACAAAAGGCTTATGCATCTAAATTGCATTTCTAAAGCATGTGTCTGATGGGTCCTGAAGAGAAATGAGCATGATCTTCCCTCCACCAAGGCATAGAGGCACTGCAGCCTAACGGTAATGTAGGAATTTCAGCTTCCTCAAAAGCCACCTACACAGTAAGAGGTGTTAAAAAGAAAATAAGCTCTCCCCTGCCTCGCAACTCTAAGAATGCACATTTACAAAGAACCACAACTCTATCCCACATTAATGATCTGTGAGGGTGCAAGCCCTCTAAATGATTCCAGTGTAATATATTTCAAATCAGTGTGATCTTGCGACTATCTTTGGCCCATGAATCTCTGGGTCAATCCTAGGATCCAGGCATATCCCTACTGTCAGACAATGGAGGGAACACAGAGACTCATATGCCAATATAACAGAGAAGGAGAATAAACCAGAGCAGGGGACAGTTTTGACAGCTTGGACAAGCTCAAGTAAAGTTGGGGAAAACAGGTTCATTTAAGGCTCAATGCATGGTTCAGATCGATGTAAGGGAAAACCAGATTTCTTGCTATATCTGAACTGGGCCAATTGTCAGAGCATAATATGCTCCAATAGTCCCTCTTTACCAGGGAATAAGGTGGTCCCTAGTAAATAAATGTCTCTGGGGTTTTGTTTTGTTTTCCCTTTTGGAGGTGTGTGTTTAAAATTTGTTAGCGTGAATTGCCATTCTTCAATTGCCATTCTTCAGAGTTCAGATCCTTCCTCTAGGATTCTAAAAGTTAAAATCTGAGTAGTAATAGGACCATGATATGTTATAGGGCAATGATATGGGTATTTATGTAAAACATACACATCACTTAGCCCCAGAACTGAGTGTGTGTGTGTGGTCAGCCTTGGGCAGCCTCTTCATATGAGAACCCTTAAATGAAAGATTTCAAAAGATTTGGATCCCGTTAGCACACGCCAATTCTTGGGTTCATTCACTCATGCTTTGTTGGGAGTGCGTGCACAGTCTCGAAACCACTCACCACTTCTGTTTTGCTTTCTGCTTACAAAACAATGGGGTTACTGGGTTGTTTGTTGCACTGTCCGAACCTGGAGTTCTGGGTTCAGATGTTGCAACAAACAACCCAGGAGGAAGGCGTTCCCAGGTTGTTTATGAAAGCTGATGCAAAGCGGAAGTAGCGAGCGGGCAGGAGACAGTGCCTGCTCACTCGAGTGCAGCCCTGACTAACTAAGGGCAACCCATAATTAGTCTTTATGTGGGAACCTGGTCTTGTTGTCCAGTTAGACTGCAATATATACTTCCATCTGTCTTTAGTATTATTCTGTACTGAACTGACCAAATGATACAAGAATCAGGAATGTGCCCTGGAAGGAGCCTTAAAAAAAAGTGCTTAAGGTTGCAATCCTATACATGTTTAGACAGAAAAAAAAATCCAGCATTCCCTTGTCAGCATTGCGCCCTAATCTAGCCACTTTTATTTTGAGGAAAAGCAGCTGCAGGTCCCAATCCAGAATTTGCCCCCAATCCAGACTATGGCCTTGTGTGTCAGTTTCCAGCTAAAAATCACCCCAACTGCTATCTGCCCAGCTGTTTGGAGTAAACATCAACTTTGGAGGCAAATAACAGCATAAAGAATCATAGAATAGTAGGGTTGGAAGGGGCCTACAAGGCCATCGAGTCCAACCCCCTGCTCAAGGCAGGGATCCAAGTCAGAGCATCCCTGACAGATGGCTGTCCAGCCATGTCTTGAACGCCTCCAGTGTGGGAGAGCCCACTACAGGGGTTATGCAGGGGTTAGTTTTTTCAGCTGAGCCCTGGGGTCTTTATTTTCTTCCAAATAAAAGTGTCCAGCTTGTGGTGTGTGTGTTTTTTTAAAAGAATGAATAATCATAACGCAGCCTTCCCCAACCCGGTGCTCTCCAGATGTGTTGCGCTTCAACTCCCAGCAGGCTGGGGATGGTGGGAGTTGTAATCCAACATATCTGGAAGGCATCATGCTGGGGAAGACTGATGTAATGGGTAGTTTGGTCCTTCTGTAGCCACAACCACACTCCACATGCCTGGAGTAGGGAGTGACGGCGAGACGTCCCCACAACATTTCAAGGGGCAGGCAACCTGGAGCCCTCCAGATGCTTTGGCCTGCAACACCCATCATCCCTCACCACTGGCTATGCCGGCTAGGGCTGATGGGAGTTGCGGGCCAAAACATCTGGAGGGCCACAAGTGGCTCACCCCTACAATACAAGAACCCAGGCAAAACAGCAACACAGCTCGGCCTGCTTCTGCGCCTTTCACCACCACCAGGAATGCAGCAACCCGGAGGGGAAGCCTGTCAGAGCACGGAGGTGAGAGGGTTGCATCCAATGTTCCCCTACAGCCCCATTCGTTTCGACGGGCCTGCTCGACAGAGGAACGGCGAGGGAGCCAACCCACGCGTGCCCAAGTCCGCTGGGAAAGGCGCACGGGGCAGCCCGGCGCCAACAGCCGGCGGGCCAACGCGCGCGCGAGGGGCGAGCGCAAGGCGCCAAGGCTGGAGAGGCTCCCCGGGGCGGGCGGCGCAGCGGCGCCGGCTTCCCCGCTCCCCCTCCGGCGCCCCCCCTCCTCGCCGCCCCGCCGCTCACGCCAGGTCGGTGTTCTCGATGATGAACTTGACGTTCTCGTCGCTGAGCTCCGTGATGCGCACCGTGGGCTGGTTGGCGTAAGGCATGGCGCGGGCAGGAGCCGGGCTGGCGGCGAGGCCGCCGAGCAGGAGCAGGAGCAGGAGCCCGGGCCGGCGCCGCCTTCCCAGGCCGGGCCAGGCCAGGCGCCCCCCAGCGACGCGGGAGGACCCGGCCGAGGACGCGCGCCTCTCCGCGCGCCTCCCCGCGCTGCCCTCCCCGGCTCTCCTCGGCGGCCTTGCGCAAAAGGGGCGCCTTGGCCCCGCGCCTCGCCCTCCGCGCCAGGCCAGGAGCTGCCCGCCTCTGCTGCGCTTCCGCTCAGGGCCAACGCGGGCGTTACTTCGAAGCCCGCAGCGATGCCCTCTTTCTTTCGTTTCACGTTAGAGGAGGCGCTTGGGCCGATCAGGATCTTAAAAGCCCCCCACCCCACCCCACCCCGGCTAGGTTGGACCCCCTACACCTGCCCGCCAGAGTGAAAGAGTGTGCCTCGGGGGTGGCGGGAGAGAGAAATGATGTAGCTGCTAGATGCAGACTTAAAGTAATGTCTGTTTTGGCCCTCAGCGCGCCTGGTTTTGGCAGGCGTAGGATACAAATGCTGTAGATAAATGCGACTTTGCATTTGTAGAGCACTTTGGAGGGTTTCACGCATTATTATTACTGTTAGATTTCTATCCCACCATTTTTCCTCTTGCAAGGAACCCAAGGCGGCTTACGTGGTCCACCTCCTCTCTGTTTTATCCTCACAACCCTGTGAGGTAGGTTTGGCTGAGGGCCAGGGACTGGCCCAAAGTCACCCGGTGGTCTTCATCACCAGTAGGGATGAGAACCCAAGTCCCAGTACACTCTAACCCCTACACCACACTGGCTCTCCTTCAACGTTCACGCCCGTTGTTGTTGTTTATTAAATGTATGCGACGCTTCCCACCGGAAATAGTTTCGAAACGACATACATTAATTACAGATTTCTGTATTTGTGTAACAAAAAACCCAAAATCAATATGAATCCTAATCAGCACAATAATATAGATAAAAATAAAATATAAAAACCAATATAATACAAAAAGTGTTCATCCACAATACATAAATCTTATACAACAATCCTGTAAGGTGGAACAGAATTATTAGCCCCATCTTACACATGGGGAGAGTGAGGTTGACAAAATAATGGCTATTAGCTCAATCCTACTGCATGTTTACTCAGAAGTAAGTCCCACTGTGTTCAATGAGTGTGTTTAGGGTTGCAGGCTGCATTGCCTCAGACCACATAACGGCGCAATCCTTACTGTGTATGGGACTTACTATGGAATATTATTACTAGCAACACCCAACATTATTTCCAGTCTATCCCACACTTCCTGCAAGGAACAACCAGGTGAGGTAGTTTCCAGAGGGGTAGCCATGTTAGTCTACAGCGACAAAAACGAGTCTTGTGTCACTTTAAAGACTAACAAATTTATTATGGCATACACTTTCATGGATACTGTCCACTTCATCAGAAGCTGAGAGAGGGTGACTGGTCAGGATTCGAAGCTGGGTCTTCCCAGTCCTTGTTTGATACTACACTACACCACCTTTCAAGCAACTGCGTTTAGGGTTGCAGGTTCAGGCAGGTGGTTTTGGGGTTCAAAACCCTTCATGCTCTTGTCATGAAGCCCACTGAGTGAGTTGGGTCAATCATCTTGTCAGCTTCACCTACCGCATAGGGTTGCTGTGAGAACAGAAAAGGTGTGTGTTGGCAGGGTGGTGGGTAATCACGCACACCGCTCTGGACCCCTGTGAGGAAAGGATGGATAAAAATGTAAATAAATCTCTCCCAAATCCTCCTTTGGATGATATCGTGCTTGGAGGTGGAGCTGTCTGATAACAATATTTTAAGATCTTCCTAGTGAGGGCCTTTGCGCCCACTTGGGTTATGAAATGAGCAGCTCCACAAGGTGCATTTAACACCCAGTGCTGGATCTGCAACAAATCTATCCATGCCTTTTATGAATTGGCTTATTGCAGCCTTCCCCATCCTGGTGCCCTCCAAATGTTTGGCTTCCCATCAACCCCACCCAGCATGGCCAATGGTCAAGAATGCTGGGAGTTGTGGTCCAAGCATCTGGAGGGTACACCAAATTATTTAGGGTGGTTAAAACAAAAAGGGATTGTGTGAAGGTCCAGAAGGATCTCTCCAAACTGGGTGAATGAGCATCTAAATGGCAAATACAGTTCAATGTAAGCAAGTATAAAGCGATGCATGTTGGGGGGAAAAAAACACAACTTCAAGCATAACTTGATAGCTAGCGGTGACTGACCAAGGAAGAGACCTGGGGTTTGTGATTAAATGAAAATGTCAGCCCAGTGTGCGGCTGCTGCAAAAAAGGCAAACTCCATGTTAGGCATAATTAGAAAAGGAATTGAGAATAAAACAGCCAATGTCATACTGCACTTATATGATGCGACCACACTTAGAATACTGTGTCCAGTTCTGGTCACCACACCTAAAAAAAGATATTGTAGAGCTGGAAAAGGTGCAGAAAAGGACAACTAAAATGCTCAAGGGGCTTGAGGAACATCCCTATGAGGGAAGATTGCAACAGCTGGGATTGTTTAGCTTGGGAAAAAACGAGTAAGGGGAGACATGATAGATGTGTACAAAATTATTAATGGTGTGGAGAATGTGGACAGGGAGACATTTTTCTCCCTCTCTCAAAATACTAGAACTCGAGGTCATCCCATGAAGCTGAATGGTGGGAGATTCAGGACCGATAAAAGGAAGGGCTTCTTCACACAGAGCATAGTTAAACTATGGAATTCACTTCCACAAGTGAAGTGATGTAGTCTAACTCCCTTTTAAAGCCAGTTTGGATGGCTCTAAAAGGGAGTTGGAGGAGGAGGAGGAGAGGGCTATCGATGCTTCCTCCTGGAGATCAGAGGCAGTAAGCCAATGTTCTCCAGTTGCTGGGGAACATGGGCAGGACTCGTGTCCTGCTTGTGGGTTCCTTGTTGGCACCTGGTTGGCCGCTGTGTGAACAGAATGCTGGACTGGATGGGCCTTGGTCTCATCCAGCATGGCTGTTATGTTCTTAGGGGTACTTGGGGAAGGCTGGTTTGCCGTGCGGGTCTTCTCTCCTCCCTGCCCCCCATTATAAGACCTTAGTGTTGCAGCCGGACCTACTTCACGGGGTTGTTGTGAATGGGGTGGGGGGAGAACCATCTACATCAGGAAAGGTGGGATTTAAATTTAAATACATGTTGGGCTCTAGTCCTCAGGGCAGCTTTAAAAAAAAATAATATGTAAGCTGAAATGGGAGCTTTTCTTGCTGAGAATGATGTAAATGTTTTAAATAAGTTAGGTAAAATAAGCCCATATTTGCTGGATGAACTCAGGAACATTTGGGGAACAACAACCGCCCCACCCCCACCCCGCGCCTCTGGGATACGACGGCCTTCGGGCCTCCTGTCACCATGGCAACGAAGCCTGAGTAGTAGTGTTTTGGCTTGCGGGAACATGGCAGGCTAGTGGCTCCCCACTAAATCGTGGGGAGAAGAAAGGCCCTCTTTTAAATAGTAGGCAATGCCTCCCCTCCACGGCTCCCACAGTTTGTTTGTTTATTTATGTTATTTTGTGTATGTGCCCGTCCCGACCCCCCCCCGCAGTTTCTCAATAAAGTTTAGCGAGGAAAGGGGGCGGGGCTAGAAAGCCGCGTGCGCGCGCGGCCGCGAGGCGTGCTGGGAGAAGCCGGCCTCTTTCCTCCAATCAGAGCACGCGGCGGGGAGCAGAACGCCGTTGACGTGACGGCACCTGCGGCGGAACGAGGTGGACGGAAGGGGGTAAGAGATTGGGGGGGGGGGGGCTCGAGGCAGGGCGAAGCTCGCGGCAGGGCGAAGCTCGCGCTTTTCTTCTCTCCAACGTCCCCCCCCCCGGTTTATCGCCCCTTTCTTGTATCCCGGCCCTGAAAGAGGAGCGGAGCGCCGTAGGCCGAAGGGCCCGGATGTGCCAGCTTCTCGTCTCCCCACCCCACTTTTAAGACAGCAACCTGGTGCCCTCCAGAAGGCTTGGGACTGCAACTCCCATCATCCCCAGCCAGCATGGCCATCGCCCCTCAGAAGTGTTGGGACTGCAATCTCCATCATCCCCAGCCAGCATGGCCATCACCCTCCAGAGCTATTGGACTGCAACTCCCATCATCCCTCACCATTGGCTGTCCTGGCTAGGGCTGCTGGGAGTTGCAGTCCAAGCACATCTGGAGGGCCACAAGTTGCTCGTTCTTGCTCTTTGTCGTTATCATTGTATAGCAGCCGTGGATCGACCTTTTCCATGGTTCTATTTAACCAGCCTGCAATCCAAACATACTTACGTGGGAGTAAGCCTCACTGAAGTCGGTGGGACTTATTTCTGAGTAGACACGCATAGGATTGCACACTTGAATCTGCTATGATGCTAAGAGCCATTGATAGACCTCTGTTGCATGGATTTTAATAAACCCATATAAAGACATTTGCTCTGCATGCAGAAGGTTTCTGTTTTAATCCCTGGCTTCAGTTAAAAGGATCACGTATCGGATGATGGAAGAGACCTCTCCGTGAGACCTTGAGTTGCTGCCAGTCAGAGTGGGCAATAATGAGCTGGATGGACAGGTACAAAAGAGAATATTATGACTAAGAACATAAGAAGCGCCATGCTGGATCAGACCAAGGGTCCATCCGGCCTAGCATTCTGTTCATCCAGTGTACAACCAGCTGCCCATGGGAAACCCACAAGCAGGACGAGTGTAACAGCACCCTCCCACCCATGTTCCCAAGCAACTAGTGTGCATAGCTTACTGCCTCTGATATGACTATATATTGTTGGAATAGATTCTATAAATTAATTATATATTGTGTGAAGAAGTGCTTTTTCTTGTCTGTCCTGATTTTCCTGCTGATCATTTTCATTGGCTGACCCCAAATTCTAGTATTATGAGAGTAAGAGAAGCTTTTCTTTCTGTCTATCCTCCCCATGCTATTCATAATAATATAAAACTCCAGCATAGTCCTTCTGTCTCCCCCCCTCTCCCCTGCCCCAAGTGAAATGACCTCAAACACTTTAGCCCAGAGGTAGGCAATGTGGTGCCCATGGGCACCAGTGTGCCCTCACACTCCTTGGTGCCTGCTGAGGTATTCTACCCCTCCTCTTTTTCTTTTTTTAAAATTTAACACATTTTCTTACTGGCAGTTGGGATTGCTTCAAAGCAAAGCGAGGGCTTCCAGCTGCTGCCATCTTCATTTCCCATGAATGCTTCTGGGCCACACGTGGGGTTCAGGTACATTCTTAGGTCATGAAGATGGTTGGTGGCTGCAGGCCAGTGCTTTCCTCTGCGGCGTGTCACCAAGAAGGTGGTGCCCAGGACAGTTTCTCAAATTCCCAAATGTGCCCACGGACCCAAAAAGGTTGCCTACTCCTGCTTTAGCCTTTTTTCAGAGAGAAGGTATTCAACTTCTCAGTAATTTTGATTGCTGCTTTCTGTACCTTTTCTAGTTCTCCAGTATCTGAGATGGGGTGACCAGAAATGTGCTCAGTATTCTATATTTGGCTGTAGCAGGGATTTATATAAACTTTATATTATAAAGGCTGATGATGCACTCTATTTTCAATTACTTTCCTAAGAATCCCCAGCATGGAATTTGCTTTCTTCACCCCACAGCACACTGAGTTGATACTTTCATGAGTTACCCATCTTGACTCCAAGATCCCTTTCCTGTTTTGTTCTCACCAGTTCAGGCTCCATCATTGTATATGTGAATTATATATATTTTCAGTTTGAATCACTTTGCACTTAATTACAAATTGTGTCAATTTGTAGCTCCCCCTTTGGTGTACATGCTTTCCTCCTTCTTTTGTTTTCTATCTTTTCTTATGCTGTATGTCATAGTTATGGTACCCAAATTGTGATGTTAAAAATGCCAGTTCGGTGGGTGGAGCTGGGGGTGCGTGGTTGGGTTTTGGTGGACTAGAGAGGCAGAAAATATGTGGAGTTACTGTCTCTAAAACAAAGACTGGGAACACAAGCATTGATTAAAGAAAAGGCATTATTGCCTTTAAAATGATTGTGTTTGGAAGGGCTGGATGTCTTCTTACAATGGGGACCTTAATAGCCCATTTATTATGGTATAATAAATATGTTAGGGTTATTTAAGTATTAAGGTTATTTGAGTATTAAGTATTTAAGGCAGGGGTGGGGAATGTGTGGCCCTCCAGATGCTGTTGGACTGCAACTCCCATCAGTCCTTGCCAGCATAGCCAATGGTGAGGGATTGATGGGAGTTACGTCCAACAACATCTGGAGGGCCACACGTTCACCATCCCTGCTTTAAGGTATGTATTTGTAACATTTCAGTGATCCTCCACTATAAGAACAAAGCAAAACCCAATGTCACATATGAGTGTTGAGATGTGGTGTTTTGATAGCATTTTATTTTATGCAATTTTGGTGTCTTTCCCAATGTCTAATATTTATTATTTGTTTCTTGAGTACATTTCTATCCTGCCCTTCTCCCAAATTGCTTAGAGCAGCATGCACGGTTCCATGTTCCTGCGTGGTAGGTTAGGCTGAGCAATATTATCTGGTGATATTTTGACAGGATCCCAGCAAGATTCAAAGTCTTTCACTGTACCTTCTTCTTATAATGCTATTTAGCTCTTATTTAACACTTCTGAGTGTTCAGAGTGCTCCACATACATTCTCAATAATCTTTATAACAATCTTGTGAGGTAGATCAGTATTTGTCTTCCCATCTACAACATGAGGATGAGACAGAGAGACTGGGTTGCCTACCCCACTCAGGGAGTCTATGGCTGAGCTAAAGATTTGAATCAGGGGCTTCTTGGTTCACAGCTCAGTCTTTTGATCTCCGTATTACACTAGCATTCTGAGATAATGCAATTTGGATTCTTGCATCACAACAGTAGACTGCTGTTGTCCTGCTGGCTAATGTTGAATGCTGCAGTCCTATGTACAATGGGGGAGTAAGGCACGTTGAACACAGTGGACTTGCTGAGTAAATCTGCAAAGGATTCTGTTGTACAGTCTTTAATGCCCTGTTTAGCCACTATGGGAAGACAGTGGCCATTGGAGTTCTGCATTAGCCCTTACTGGCTGAGGAAAAAGCCTGTGTAACAAGTGAACCTGAATAATCTTGAATCAGCCTTGTATTGCATCTCTTGCTTGGTAGCCACAGGTGATCAGAATTCCATGCAGGCAAGTGAGTCAGCTGTTGGATGAGGAACAGATCACTCCATTCCTCCTCTTCAGCCAGCTTGATTTTAATGCTAGCTTTAGAAGAAGAAAAGTCTCTTCCTCCACAACCCTCATGGAAATGCAGCTGTGGGGCTGGGTGGGGGATGGAGTGATCAATCCTTCCTCTGCCAGTCTGCTTGGTAAAAGTTTTTTTTTTTTTTTAACAAGCCTGTGAAAAGGCTAATAGCTTTTGTTCCCATGCTGGCTGTGGAAGAGGGGCTTCACCTCCTCCATGGCAAACATGGAAACACAGGCAACTAGCCTTTTAGCAGGCGAAAACAATGGCTGGCTAGCAACTTCTGTGGGCTTATTTGCAAGGCTGCTTGAATGGTCCTAACAGTGTTTGTGGCTTAGCCACATAACCTACTGTGAGGGATATGTGAAGTATTGCTGAGAGGCATGTGTGGATTCTAGTCTGTATTCTGATATATCTCTGTAAAATAGGAACACCAACTGCTTCTGACAGCGCATTAGTGCTTTAATTCTTGTTCTTTGGGGCTGTCCATTATTTTAGCAGACCTTACTAATTCTACTAAGGGTAAAGGTATGTAACAATTTCGTATTCCCATTCTTATTTCCAGTCATGATAGTCTATATAGCTTAGGCTGGTATACCAACTACGCCCTTATCTGGACAGAGATAGCCTAGCTACAGTTATCCATGCTCTCATAACTTCTCGTCTGGATTACTGCAATGCGTTATACGTGGGGCTGCCTTTGAAAACGGTCCAGAAACTTCAGCTGGTCCAAAATAGGGCAGCAAGATTGTTAACAGGGACTGGCCTGCGAGCTCATATTACGCCAGTAGTTTTCCAGCTGCACTGGCTGCCAGTCCATTTCCGGGCCCGATTCAAAGTGCTGGTGTTAACATTCAGAGCCCTTAAAGGCTTGGGGCCAGGTTACCTGAAGGATCGCCTCCTCCCATATGTGCCTGCCCGGACCTTAAGATCATCATCAGCGGCCCTTCTCCGTGAGCCCCTGCCAAAGGAAGTGAGGCGGGTGGCTACTAGGAGGAGGGCTTTTTCTGTTGTGGCACCCCGGCTCTGGAATGAGCTCCCTAGTGAGGTTCGCCTGGCGCCTACATTGTACTCCTTTCAGCGCCAGGTGAAGACCTTTTTATTTTCCCAGGCATTTTATCTTTCTAAATTTTTATCTTTGCTGTTTTAAATCTGTATTTTAAACTCCTGTACTGCTGCTAGGTTTTATTGTGGTTGTATTGTTATATTGTGGTTTTAATGTTCTATATATTTTAAATAGTTTTATTGTGTGTTGTTTGGTTTTAATTTTTGTGAACCGCCCAGAGAGCTTCGGCTATTGGGCGGTATAGAAATGAAATAAATAACAATAATAATAATAATATATTTGGTTCTCCCTTCTATGTAGCCATTAGCATAAAAAAAAAATCACACCTCTATTTGGTTGTGCCTCTGCAGTTCTGTGGCATCCTTTTCTGAAAATGGCCCACTGTCTGTCTTTAAATAGCAGCACCTAGGTTACTGACTGAGGGTGCCTTACATCTGTGCTAAAAGATCTACCCTGGCTGCCAGTCTGTTACCAAGACAGGTTTATGGTGTTAGTCTTAGTATACAAAGCCCTGTACAACTCAAGGAACGTGCCCTTGAGTTTACCTCAAGGAACGTGCCCCGCCTCTGCCATACCAGCCTTTCCGGCCACCGTGTTCTTCAGTAGAGGTCCTGTTGGCTTACAGATTTCCATTTGGCGAAGGTATGGAGATGGGTCTTCTCTGCAGTGGCACCTGTCCTGTGGAAAGATCTCCTCTCTGAGGTATGTCATGTTTTATGCGATTATTAAAAACATATCCGTTTGCTTTGGTTTCCCCCCAGCCCTGAGCTGTCTTTTACCAGCCTCATGATACCATTGTGTGTGTTTGCGTGGTCTTTTTTCTTTGTTTTGTTTTTGTTTGTTTTTATTTTGTAAACAGCTTCAGAATTTGTTTCAAATGAGTTGATATATAAATATTGTTAATTAATTAATTATAGTTTGTTTCTGTTTTGTGCAGAAAAGGGCAACTAAAATGTTCAAGGGGCTGGAGCAACTCCCTGATGAGGGAAGGTTACAACAGCTGGGATTGTTTAGCTTGGAGAAAAGGCGAGGAAGGGGAGACATGACAGAGGTGTACAAAATGATGCATGGTGTGGAGAATGTGGACAGGGAGACATTTTTCTCCCACTCATATAATACTAGAAGCCAACGGGGTCATCCCATCAAGCTGATCGGTGGGAGATTCAGGACAGATAAAAGGAAGAACTTCTTCACACAGCAGAGAATCAAACTATGGAATTTGCTACCACAAGACGTAATGATGGCCACCAGTATGGATGGCTTTAAAAGGGGTTTAGACAAATTCATGGAGGAGAAGGCTATCGATGGCTACTAGTCCTGATGGCTATATGCTACCTCCATTATCAGAGGTACTATGCCTGCATACACCAGCTGCTGGGGATCATGGGTGGGAGGGTACTGTTGCACTCACACCTGGCTTGTGGGTTCTTAGTCAACAGCTGGGTGGCCACTGTGTGAACTGAATGCTGGACTAAATGGACCCTTGGTCTGATCCTGCAGGGCTCTTCTTATGCTTGCATACTATGTTACCTCAGTGAAGTGTTTAGTCCTCCCCTTGGGCTTTATTGCACTGAACTTCACAGAGACATTTTGCACAAAATGGATATTGCAACCATGAATTTCTGCCCTAGTTAGCTGAAAGAGATTATTCTTTTTGCAGTGGTATGGTGCCATTCCAGGAGCACGCCCGTGTGTGTTGGGGTGTGCGTGACGCCTCGTGCTGAATCTTGCACTATTAATTGGAATGCTTTTAGCACTCTTTTTAGAACTGGATGAACTTGAACTCCCTTGGACTGCTCGGAGTAATTCTACTCCTAAATGTAGTACTAAAAGCAGATTATAGGTTTGGTGCAAATGCAGCCACCTTAATATGTGAAGGACTCTGTGTTTAGGAGCACTGCTGTCAGATCTGTGAGCAAAGTAAGGTGTGCTGGTTTGTTCCTGCCAACAGAGCTGTGCATTCAAACAGCATAAGGTCATTTTCTTTACTACTTGGGATTGTTTGCATTGCAAATGTGCATTGACCATTGCTGATGTGCGTGTTTATCAGGTGGACCTGCATTGCAGGGCTACAGCCACCGTAACTGAATGGAGTCTGTCTGAATCCCAAATTGTGTGGGCATTGTGTAGTGTTTCTTAGCATTTCTCCTAATTCTCATATAATTTTCTTTTCCTTCTCCATCCTTTCAAAGTGGTTGGTCTTGGAAATGGCCTACTGGCATGCATATTTTCCATTTTTTTTGTACTGCAGTTTATTTAACTAAAGAAGATATTACCATTTCATATGCAACCCACCAGGAATGCCTCCTGCTCAACATTGTTTAAATGAGTGGGACTTGGGGGCAAGAGCTCAGCTAGACTGTCTATCTCTTGCTTATGTCTGCAACATCTTTTGTGTGTGGCCGTGGCATGAATGTCTAACAGGGGTAGGCAACCGTATCAGGCCTGTGGGCACATGTGGCAGTTTTTTTCAGGGCCATGGGCACGTTTTCTTGCCACCTGTTTCCTGGATTCCCACTTTCCTTGCCACCCCCTTCTGTGGATTCCCACTTTTCCTGCCCTTCCCCCCACTGTTCTTGCCTTTCTCACCCCCCACACCTTCCTTGCCTCCCCTCCCCCAATGCTCCGGATTCCCCCCTTCTGCCGTGATCACTTCAGCAGCCATGAAGCCTTCTTCTCCTGATCTGTCAACTTCCTGCTTACTGGTTAGTGCATTGTGGCTGTTGAGTTGAGCTAGGCAGTGGGCAAGGGCGGGGGAAGGGGCACATGGGGTGGGCGGGCAAAGTGGGTGCAGGGGGATGAGGTTGGGTCATAGGGGTTGTGGAGCTTGGCGGGCGCCACTGGGAATCTTGGTTGCCAGTGCAGCCGCAGGCACCGCTTTGCCAACCGCGGATATTACATCCTGGCAAAATTTTCTCCTCCCATCTTAACTCTGCCCAAATAGGCGAGGTAGTAGGAGATCACCTGGCATGTGTAGGTTTGTTGATTTTTCAGGAGAGAGCAGGTTAACTAACCAACAGTATTTCAACACAGCCTTAGGCTGTGGCATTTGGAAGTGGAATAAGACATGGTGGGGGGGTGCGTGTGTGCGAGCACATATGCATGCCGGCCCTCGCCGCGTGTTCAGAGAATAGGGCAACAAGATGAACTCCGCGAACGCAACCTGCTGTTGCCCAGCAACCATGGATTGCCTTGGTATTTGCTTGAGTTCATGGTGCTCCAACTTGGTGTTTGTGAGCTACCTTAAGTAAATATAAGGGAGAGAGAAATCCTGTATGAGCCTTTTGCAGGTTAAATAATCAAAGTCAAAAAGGACCAGCTGGTGGCAACCATCTTGATCTGGAGTGGATGTAAGAAGGTCAGACGAGTAGGGATGGAACAAAGTCCAAAAATATGCTAAAACCACTTTGTGGGCTAATCTGTCAGGGGAGCTGCAAATCATCAGAAGTATGGGAGAGTGCTACTGTAGTGTATACTACAGGGCATATGCAGCCCCTGTGTAGCCTGTTGTCTACAGAGCTGAGAAGTGGGCGGTAATAAAGTGTTGGTGAGGAAAGTACAGACCTGACTCTCTGCACTAACGGCCAGACCTGTGCCCTCACTTTCCAGTTTCCTCTGTTGCCTGTGCTACTGACTGCCCCCCTCCCCATTTTTGAACATCTCTGTAGAAAAGATTGTGGGAGGAAGGAGGGAGGCCTTGATAAATAGATGCCTGATACAGTCAAGTGATACAAAGGCTCTGGGTGTGTGGGGGTACACACTGATTGTATATGGGCAAAAGTACATTGACTAGAAGGAACTGAGTAGCCCAGCATTCCATGTAATTGACCGACCGACCTGTTGTGTGCCAGGGGTTAGGGAGGCCACTCCTGTCTTCGCCAGTGGCTGCGTGTGTCTTCTTGGGTGGTATTTCTCACACTTTGCTTCCCCTTTTCTAGGGTTATTGAAATAAATCTTCTTTGCCTCTTGGCAACCCCAAGGAGAAGGAAGCAGGAGCTTTCTTCCTCCCTACTCAGTGTCCATCTTTGGCTTGGAACCCCCCTTCCCCCCCCCGCCCCCATGGAAGGAAAACGCTTCGGGCTGGGAAAGGTTATGAAGGCCCTTTGTCTCTCCCCAGCTTCTTTTGGAAATATGGACAGCGCTAAGAATCTCGTGCAGAAGCTTTGCCCAGCCAACTCCCATGATCATGCTGGCTGAGGATGATGGGAGTTGTAGTCCAGCACGTCTGGAGGGCACCAGGCTCGGCGGGGCTGGTCTAGTGGAATCTAGATGGGTAGACACTAATGAGATGAAGGAGTCTAGGACTAGCAACAGCTGAAGATACATTTGGATATGATCTCCTAGGAATGTCAGGGCAAACCTTGTTTCAGCTTCTGTTCATTTCAAGGGGGATTGAAGTTCCGAGGGGAAGTTGCCCCCATGGCTATCCCATACTCAACTTTTGTTTTGGTGCATGTGGCTGTTCTGGACCTGTCTGTCTCCAGTTTCTGTTGCAGCTAATTTCCCCCATTGGCGGCAGAGGACCATTGACCCCATTCTCATGCGCTTTTTCTTTTCTCCTGTGGCCCTTTTCAGGGCTCGGAGTGGTGAATCTGCCAAACGGATGTCTGTTTTACCAGGTTGGAAGAATGGGATATTTCACTTTTGCTCCATGATTACGCATCTAAATACTTAACAGATCCAATAAGGTAGATTGTACCAGACCCACAGCTGCTTTTCATACTCCTTCCCCCCCCCCCCCGCCCCTTCAATTCCATCAGTGAGTGTGATAAATGCGAAACAGAGGCTGGCTATTTTTTAATTTTGTTTTTCCAGACATTATACATATGCTCGACGGGAGGACTCTGTTTTAGACTACAGATAGAGGCTTAATGCGGCAGCAATTCTTGACAGATCATCAATCTTGTTTTTACACGGGCGTCTTGCTTCACCTGGCTTTTGGCCTACTCTTTGATCAGGATTTGGAGAAGTTAGTGTAATTTCTTCTGTCTGCACCTTCTCTCTCCGAGGTCTTAGTTGTTCTTTCCCCAGCCAAAAATGAAGATCCCGGCACTGTTCTGCTCATGACTGTGCTAGCGCCTCCCATTCTGTGTAGCCATATTAAGAGTCTGATTGCAGTCTCTCGAATGCAGTAAAATCTCTCCATGTAAAGACTATGACTTCTGTGAACTGATGGTCTGGAAGAGATTTGAATCCTGCCATTTGGGAAGGAAGCCCCTATTTCTCAGTCAGTCAGGGACTAAATTTCCACTGAACAACAAAAGCACTAAGGATCTGCCCCCGGCCTTAGTTCTAGATCCACCATCACTGGACCTGGCCTTTTATTGCTGGCTCCTGACTCCTGAATTGCACTTCCATCCATTAAAGTCAGATTGTAAAATCCAAGGGGCCACAAAATTTGGTGTTGTGGCCTAGGAGTTGATATATTTCTATTCGTAGTGTTTTGTTAGTAGTATTTTTTAGCTTTGTCTGAGGCTGTTGCGCTTCCCTAAGAACTTGAAATAAATCTTTCAACCTGGAGACATTCCAGCGGCTTGGACCCCTTCTGGATAATGGACCCTGGTCTGTGATAGGGAATGAGTGTTAATAGTTTTACAGCACTTTTTGAGTGCAAAGGTGTTGAGGCTTGGGGAGTAATCATTTAACTTATCCAAATAGAGACCCTGTGAGGTGGGCCATTAATATTCCCATTTTACACTTGGGAAACTGAGGCTAAAAGTGTCTTATCCAAGGCTACCCAGATAGCCGATGTTTGATCAGGGGCCTGGACCAGAGTTTCTCCTGTGCAATTTCAGCATTCTCTTCCTTTGACTGGCTTTCCATGCTAGAGGGTCACGGTCTGATGAGGGGAGAGGAAACATCCCCAGTCCTGATCTGTGGTAGGAGGGGGAATTTGGGCTGCCCTCACTGTGCTTCATTTCTTTTCAGTGTCTTTGCTGGTTCTCATTTTGTCATTGGGGGAGGGAGGGGTTGAGCCTCTTTCAATCTGAGGGCCAAATGCAGTTTTGAAGAAGCTCTTGGGGGCCACATTCCAGTGGTGGGTGGGGCTGAAGACAAAGGGGGCAGGACCAAAATTACCAAAAAAAACCCATCCCCAAACCAAAACAGCATATTGTAGCTTAAAGCTTTTATTGCTAGTCACCAAGCCTTAGGAAAGTCATTTCAGCCTTCTGGGGTAGGAAAATCCTGTGCAAAAGCCAAGTAACCCCCAAATCATTGATGGTCAGGGGAAAGGGGGTGGGCTGGGGGAAGGGGCACAGTGGCTATCTGGGCACAGATTTATGAGATGCGTAAACTCCACCCTGCTTTCCTCTGTTCCCCTGCCCTTCTGCTTTTGTTTGAAGGCTCTGAAAGTGAGAAAGGGTGTAGTCATATGCATTTTTAGACAGAAAACAGGCCTACAACTCCCAGCAGGCCCCTGCGAGCCATGCTGGGAGTTGTAGGACTTTTTTCCTGTCTAAACATGCATGAGATTGCACCTTAAGTGGCTTATGTCTCCCAACATTCTCAGGATTGTCTCTGACATTTGCAAGCCTGATCCTTCCACCTTGAACCCATATTTGTGTCTTTTGGCTGACTTATGGTCAGTTCCCTGTGTGACTTAAAAAACAACAACCACAAGCAAGGAAATGCTTCTCCTGACGCAGCCCTTGGAGAGTGCTTTGCTTTACGTGCTGGTTGGGTTCGCTGTCATCTGAGATGTCTGCTGGTGCTCATGCCACTGTCTTTCCAGCAAGGTGGTTAATGAAAAAGAGAAGTGAACCGGATCGAAGCCGAGTCTCTGCCATTCTTGCAGTCAGCACCAGACGCACTGCTGCTTCTTCCGGAACTGGCAGGAGCAGCTGTAACTGGGTGGGAGGGTGACTGCTTTGGTCACTGTCTGCTGTTCTGGCAGCAGTGCAGTCGTTCCTGCCAAAGCCTTGCAAGTGGCGACATCCTGTACTGCATTGCAGGGCATGAAATTGCCTTTTCTCGGTGGCCTTGCTCTCTCCCTGGCTTCCGTCTCCATTGCTTGCAGTGTTTACTGGCTTATCCAATTTGATTGCCATTTATGCTAACTAAGAGCATGCTGGCTTGTAATTCACATAGTCTCCATTGTTTGGAGCCAGCCAGCTAGTTTGCAGACTGGCGTCTGAATTCTAGCTTTAGGTATCGGGTGTTATTTTTCCCTAGCAAACTACTGACTGTCATGGCAGGCAGGTTGTGCATTGGGAAAGGCTGGGTACATTCCCAGGAGACCCTGGAACCAGGGGGCTCATTGCATCCCCCCATAGGATCCTTGCCAGTGGGGGTCAGACCACCCTGGGGTGTAGAGTGGAAAACTGCAACAATTTTCTCATGTGTAGCACTTTACTTTGTCATCCATTCCTATGGGAAAAGACAATAAATCTGTCCACTCATAACATCATGTGTGTTGCATGAATGCATCTAATGCTTGTGTTCCCCTTTGCCACCCCCTTTCTATGGTTTTAGTTTGGGGGCTTGCACAAACTATTATTATTACTACTACTACTACTACTACTACTACCACCACCACCATAGCCAAAGCTGTCTGGGCGGTTTACAAAGATTAAGAACATTAAAAATACAGTATATAGAGCTTAAAAGCCATTTATATAAAAACACATGAACACAGAATATACACAAAGACAACATATATCTAAAACAATTTCAAGCAATCAGCCATAACTATAAGACAAATCCAGGATCAATTAAAACCCGTCATCTGCTGCCAAATGCCTGGGATAAAATAAAGGTCTTGACCTGATACCGAAAAGATTGGTGTTGGTGCCAGGAGGGCCTCATCAAGGAGATAATTCTACAATTGAGGAGCTGTCACCGAGAAGACCCTCTCCCTTGTTGTTTTCTGGTTTGGAAGCAGAAACAGGGATAGCCATGTTAGTCTGTTGCAGTAAAAACAACAAATGGTCTTGTGACACTTAAAAACTAACACATTTATTCTGGCCTAAGCTTTTGTGGACATTGTCCACTTCATCAGATGCATGAAGTGTTAATCTCAAATTGGCAGATTTATGTACACATGCTGGGGGTGGGGCAGGGTGGATGGAAGATTACTAAAAAAAAACAACCTAAAAAGATTACTCACCAGCAACAAAGACCTCACAACAGAGTTACAGACACAGGAACCAGACCCTGTGGCAGACCCAGATGCCAACTCTGTCCTGATATCTACTAACAGTGCCATGCATAACGTCAGGGGTTCATATACTTCTAGCATGATATATGCCATCATTTTCCAGCAATGCCCTACTGCTTTCTACATAGGACAAACAGGCCAGTCTCTACGCAAAATAGTAAGTGGGCAGAAATGTGACATCAGGAATGGCAATATTTAAAAACCAGAAGAGGAACATTTCAGCCTCCCAGGACACTCTGGCAATGACCTTAAGGCAGCCATCCTTGAACAAAGGAATGTCAAAGACCGATATCAACATGAAATTGCTGGAGTACAATTCAACAAGATATTCAGCTCTGTTTCCTGTGGTTTGAATAAAGACAAAGGTGTATCATCATCATCATCCTGCATATGTTAATTGGCTCACCACTGCAGTGATGTCTGCAGTAGGTTATCACTGCAGTAGGTTATCACCCTACAAGGTTTTGTGAGTGGCAACCATTAAGGTAATTTTCACCTTGTCTGTACTTTTTGCATTTCATTTCCCTCTGACCACACAGTTTATATTCTGCCCTTCTCCCCCAGCATGTGTATATAAATCTGCCAATTTGTGGTTAACCATTCATTCATCAGATGAAGTGGACAGTGTCCATGAAAACTTATGCCAGAATACATATTCTTTAAGGTGCCACAAAGAATACGTGAAGCCATCAGGTTGGCCCAGGATGGAAACAGTTTTGAGTTAACAACTGGATTTTATATTTTCAAAAATGGAGGATAAGTGGCTACTTCGGTTTTCCCAGAACACTGAAACATCACTTGGCAGAGCCCAATTTAAATGTCTGCAAACCCTCTTCTGCTGTATCATCTTAAGTCTCTGACTGTGCCAGACATCCTGAATACAACAGTCAGTACAGCAGTCAATCTTCCCCCCGACCCCAATTCCCCTCCACCACCTGCTTTTTGTAACCTTTTGCCCGGTGAAGTGATCTTGAAAGCTTGCACATTTCTGGTGATCTTTGAGTTGGCCCAATAATAAGACTCTTTAATCTATTAAAGTGGATCTTGGGATGGGGAGGAAATGTGCAAGCACACGGGGATAATTGCATAATGCCAAAACGTGGCGTGACATTTTATATGAATGGACTCATTGACATGGATGGAAAAGGTATTGGGGTGCTTTCTGCTCCTGCTGACCCCTGCCATTGAAGCTTGCTCTTCCCAGTATAGTCTCAGTCCTCTGTTTTCTTTCTTGGTCACCCTTGAATGTGGTGGAATGTTAGGAAATGGCTCTGTTTATATCCAGATCTATTGTCAATTGGTCTGAATTGCAAAGTATTCATTCAGTTCCCACCCTATTAGTGAAATGTTGATTTCAACACAGTTGGTTTCAGATACCTTGGGAATTCCTCAAAAGGTTAGATGGCCAAATTAGACAGATCAGGCAGACTTCTCAGAACAGGAGAAATAAACTTACATGGGCAGATGAAAGCGAACGGAAGCGAAAAGTAAGACTGCAGAGTGGGGTTGGCATGGTGAAAATAAAAGCTTTCTGCATTCTGGCTTTTTAAGCACTTAACAGATTGCAGCGTGTTTTGGCATAACGTATTCCTCCACGAGAGTCCTTTGAAATGACTCCTACGCGGGAATACATGTGAAAAGTCTTAATGTCGGAATAGAAGCCCCTTGTGGATTTTCTGGAAGATAACTGTGATTGGGGTATTAGGTTCCTGCCAGCCCCTGCTCATAAGTCTTCCCTCAAAAATCCATAAGGGTTTCACGTGTAACTTGGAGCTAGCTTCTAGCTGAGGTCTGGAGCTTCTATAGGGTGTGCAGCCCTTCCCTATCGAAATATTTTTACTAAATTTCAAGCCTTTCGCCATGCCTGAGGCTTGAAATGAATAGACACAAATATAAAACATCCAAGTGGAACTGAAAAGCTTAAAGAGCCAAACAGATGATCTAATCACACCCTTGTAATTGGTTTAACTCTGGTCATCAAAATCCAGCCTTTCTTTATTTATTTATTTATTTATTTATTTTTATTACAATTCTATACCACCCAACAGCCAAAGTTCTCTGGGCGGTTCACAACAATTGAAACCATGAAATACTACACGATAAGCAACAATATAAAAGTTTAAAACTACAATATAAAATAACCATAATAACCAAATAAAACTTAGCAGCATTGCAAAGATTTAAAATACAGGAAGAGATTTAAAATAACAGAAATGGAAAGACTAAGATGCCTGGGAAAATAAGAAGGCACCGAAAAGAGCACAGTGTAGGTGCCAGGTGAGCCCCTCTGGGAGCTCATTCCACAACCAGGGTGCCACAACAGAAAAGGCCCTCTTCTCAGTGAAAGGTCATTATTGATTGATTGATTGATTGATTGCATTTATATCCCGCCTTTTTTTCCTCTTGCAAGGAACCCAAGGCGGCTTACATTATCCTCTTCCTCCTCTCCATTTTATCCTCACAACAACAACCCTGTGAAGTAGGTTGGGCTGAGAGTCCATGACTGGCCCAAAGTCACCCAGTGAGCTTCCATGGCCGAGTGGGGACTAGAACCCAGATCTCCCAGCTCCCAGTCCAACACTCTCACCACTACACCACACTGGCACCCAATGGCAGTGTTCCCCAGTGTGGTGCCTTCCAGGTGTGGAAGGCACCCCCATAATTCCAAGACAGCATGCCTTGATCTGATGATCTGGTGCCTTATATCTGCTTGATTGTTTTAATACTGTAAGCTTATTGTCTGTGTTTATTTGTGAGCAATCGTGAGGCTGCTTGCAGTGAAATATGGGATATAAATAAAGGACAGCAATAGTGCTGCATTGGTTTTTGGCCAAGGGTAGTGTGTTTATGGCTACACTGCCATTGGAATTCAGTGACCCCTTGCAGAATATGGTTTTCCTTGCAGGTTGTGTAAAGAACTGTTGGGAAGTAATTTTCTGTGTCCACGGGTAGCAATAACTTTTCACAGTTAGTGGACCTGATTTACATCTGGTGTAACAGCCATGGTAATTAAGCCCTGTTAGTGAATATCCTAGGGTGTTTACTTCCTGTTTGTGGCATGTGAGCATCTCTGATTGTGGAAATGCTCTTTTTGTGCATCACAGTTGTTGTATGTTGCCTGTGATGCATCCCCATGTAAAAGTTCCCAGCAGGTCTTAACAGCGCTGGTGCTGTTCTTGAAAAGGGGCTGCATAGTTGAATGTTCATATTTTTGAGGCAGTTTCAGTGGGAGGATAGATGATTTGTTGTTTGAGAGGTCAGAATATTTGCACAGACGTTTTTCTCATCCCTCCCCCGCCCCTCCCCAATGGTGAATGAGGCAGCAACTCTAAACCAGCCATTAATTTTATTTTTACACAAGAGACTTGGCTGCTCCTGGATTGTGGCCTAATGGGAGATTTGGACCAGTATTTAGGGTTTCTCTATCCCAGGGGTGCCCAGATCAAATGGTTTGGCTGGCAAGATTTCTCAGCCATCAGTAGAGTGCATTGATTTAAATCAATGCAATTTTAAATCACTGATGGCTGAGAAATCTGGCCAGAAGGGTGATTTCAATAATTGATTTAAAATAATTTTCCTATTGGCGCTTCATATATTTCCTAAATGATATGCATAATCTAGCCACTTGCAGCATAATTCTAGATGTGTCTACTCAGAAGTAAGTTTTATGTAGTTCAGGATTACTGTCAGGTCAGCGGATTTAAGATTGCAACCTAAAACATGTTAATTTACAGCTAAATAGACCATTGACATTTAGCTGGATATACTTTGTATGATCTATATGATTTGATATTTTTTTACTAACTTTAAATGTTCCATGGAACACTGCTCAATTTTAATGGGTAACTTTGCTCATTTATGTCGTTATTGGGCTGGGCAGTTCTATTTTTGTAAGCTGGAAAGGAAATGCTCTTGTTTATAATGGGTAAATGTTCATAATTTGAGAACAAAGCAGATTTCAGAGCTCAGGTAGTTAAAAAGTATAAAAACAGAAGAGTACACAAGATGACCCAGGTGATTACAGGGGATCATCCTTCTAGTGATACACAGGGCACCATCTCCTGGAGCTATGAGTTGGACTCCTCCCTGGGCTTCTGATGATTTGTCAGCCCTTGGTCTCTGATGTCAGACCCATAACAGAATATAGTGTGTGATCTATTGTGTCATACTGATAAGGCGTAATGTTCAGAGATTTTTTCCTCATAGTTCCATCTTTGGACTCCCTGTGTTTGGTAACAAGACAGATTTTGAGTTTTAAGAGACCGTAAGTAAACATTTAATATGCTTGTATTAAGACTTAATTTTAACATAGATGCTTGTGGGGGGTAGATTTCTTTAAAATTAAAGATTAAAAAATCCATTGATTTTTATCCACCCTGACGCATAAATACTCTGCGGTTGCACCCCTTAAGTTATCACTAGAAAGGCCTGAAAATGATGAAGTGGTGCTGTGTGTGGTAGGAAGATGCCATGGGCCATATTGCGGACCAAACAGGGCTTGATAAGAGGGCATTATCTTTGCTACCCCTGATCTTTACAACCAAATGGTGGTTCCAGACAAGGCTTTTATGGCGCTATCACCCTGCTTCATTCACAGAATTTAAGTGTGTGTGTGGAGGGGTCCAGACAACACCATCATTATCTTCTCATGACTTTTCTGTGTTTTCTTACTGCCCTTCCATCTTTTTCCTTAATCTGTTTAGGAGATGAACAGCATGGTGCCTTCTCATTTCTAATGCTAAAAGCCCTCCTTCTAGAATCACCCTAATTTTCCTGTAATACTGATTTTTAGCGATCCTTGAAGTTAACCCTTTGTTGGAGTTGAGTAACAGTGCCTTCTGGGTGATGAGCTTACCATACTACCTCTCAAGTGATGTGTGGTTGTGTGCATTGCGCATAAAATGTCTTGTTGGACTGGCAAATACTTTGCTTTTATCCATGAAGCTGCCCATAACTTGTTTCAGCTCCTCATTTGTTCACAAGTGTTAACTGGAGGTGGTGATAAGGCAACAAGTTTTGCTGGGGGTGGCCTTTTCAGGCTTGCTTGCTTGTACCTTTCAGTCTTCCTGAGATCTCTTTCTACCCACCTTCCCTTAGGTTTTCCACGTAGCAGCCAGCCTTCGAAATGGACGCAGAAGGATTTGGTGAGCTCCTGCAGCAGGCAGAGCAGCTTGCTGCAGAGACGGAGGGCATCGCCGAGCTTCCTCACGTTGAACGCAATCTCCAAGAGATCCAGCAGGCGGGAGAGCGTCTGCGCTCCAGGACGCTAACTCGCACCACCCAGGAGACAGCAGATGTCAAGGCGTAAGTTCCTGGGCTGCTTGAAACTTTCTGTCCTGAAGTTAGACGCTAGGGCTACCCTCCCAAGCAAACCTTCCTAGGGAGTAAACCCCACTGAATTCACTGGGACTGAATTCTGAGTCAACATGTTTAGGATTGCACTATAGGTCGGCATAACATCTTTGACCTCCATGAGGAAAAGCTAATGGGGGTTGCTCTTGCTCACTGTAGCATGTTGCAAACTGTATGGCAAATCAATCCAGGTGGCTTCTCTGCATGCAGTGAACTGAATGTTCTTTAAAATGCATATCCAACTTGACCGCCAGCATATAAAGGGCAGTATCCAACTGTGCCATTCCATTAGTGCAAATGATGTTGCGCTATCGGAAACTAGGTTCTGGACTGTACAAAAAAAGAAGAATCCAGCTAAAGTTGCATTTGCGCAAGCATGGTTGCGCAAGTGGAACCCATTGCACATAACTCTTCTGCAACCTGCTGTGCAACCGGTTGTGCATAACTCTGGTGCAGCCCATTGTGCAACCGGTTGCACATAATTCTAGTGCAGCCTGTTGTGCAACTAGTTGCGCATAACTCTAGTGCAGCCCTTGTGCAAACGGTTGCACAGCTGCTTGCACAACCAGTTGCACAAGCGTTAAGGGCAACTCCTTGTGCAATGGAAAGAATCAGTGGAGCTTTAACAGTGCTATTTGAGTTTGCGGAATGACACTGTTGGATAGTGCGCATTAGAAGGAATTGGAAAAGTGGGTCAGCCTTTGCTCCTTGACTGGTATTCCAGGTGGACTGGTAGATCACTTGGATAGAAAGTCAACTACACCCTCAAGTAAATCCAGGTTTATTTCTATCCATCTTCCACATAGGCTCTAAGGCAGATCAAAGGCAGGTTGGCTAGTGCTACATTGATTGGAACATTTGAATTAAATTGTTGTGTTTTGATTTTGAGATTAAAAAATGGCTGTATCTCAAATCTGCGGGTCCTTTGTGTCTCTTGCAAAAGCAACTGTAGTCTGATCCGCCTTCCTTTTCATTTCTCTTGTAGATCAGTTCTTCTTGGCTCCAGAGGGCTTGACATATCCCACATCTCTCAGCGGTTGGAGAGCCTTAGTGCTGTGACAACATTTGAGCCTCTAGAGCCTGTGAAGGACACCGATATACAGGTAATAGGCTGTGTGCTGTGTGTGATTGTTTCTCACAATCAAAGGTGAACAGTAAGAGGTACCGTAGCAGTTTTTAACAAGCGAATGCCTGGCTTCTCTGTACTGCTCGCAACACTTTATGTATGTACCAGGATACGTTCCCCACATTTCCCCATCATTAATAGCGTTACTTTCAGTGAAGTCATGTGAAAATATCCTGGATTTCTTTTCTCTTTCCCAATGATGAAACCCGTGTTCTTTTTGTGGTAGACAAAAGGCCTTAGTCTGCTATCAAGCTGCTCAAGAGTAGAGACATGCATTTAGTATTTAACTGTCCCGATGCTTCAAATATTGGGATTCAAAGTTCTGTGCATGAGACTATCCCCGGCGGAGAGATTGTTTGGAAAAACAATTCTGTACACAGGCTGCTTACACACTGAAGTAGATGTGATTTTGTCAGCCTCGCTGTGCGCAGGCTCTGTGGCCCATTTTTTCACTTTCTGGAGAACAGAGCTCTTTTTACCTGCCTCATTGCCTCCGGTTGCCCTTTAAGGGAAAGGTTGTAGCTCAGTGGTAAAGCACCTACTTTACATGCCAAAGGTTCCAGGTTGGATCCTTGGGTAGGGCAGGGCACCCTGGAGAGCTGCTGACAGACAGTGTAGAAAAAGACAGAGGTAGATAGACCAGTGGTCTGGCCGCTTCCTATGTTCCTATGTGCTGCTAACTAGCCAACTGCCTCTCAATAATCTGTAGCTATTTTTGACTGGAAAATCTCAGTAGTGCTAACTTTTCCCAGAATACTGGGTTTAGAACAAATTCATGCAGAACCAGTTCTTTTTTGTACATCCATTGACCTGGGTTGTATAATTTATTTTCAGTGTAGAAATTGAGTTTCTCATGTACTGAATATTGAGTGTGACTAAAGCACAATCTGTCCTGTTTGTAACATTTATTCGTTTCTTTACTGAACATGCCATCTTTCCCTTTCTCTCTCCCCCACGCCCCCCACGTTGTGTTGTAGCGGGTGGTGCTGGCAGATTTGTTGGGATTCCAGCCTTTCATATAAAGGCAGGAAGTACTGCAGTCAGAATATCCTTGTTAATTGCAGCTTTCCTGTAAATTGATGCTTTAGCACAGGGGTGTTGAACATTTTCCTGCCTGAGGGCTGAATTCAGTTTCAGAGAAGCTCTCGGGGGCCTCATTCCCATGGTGTGTGGGGCAAAGGCAGAGAGGGTGGGGCCAGAGTATTGAAAATAGCAGCATATTTTATTGTAAATCTGTCACGTAAAGCTTAAAACATTTCAACTTTTTAGAATGGGAAAAAGTGCAAAAGCTGGGGGTGAGGCCAGGGGAAGGCTGTGGCCATCTGGGGAACCCCGAAGGGCTGGATTGGGACCCTTGGTGGGCCAGTTTTGGCTCCTTGACCTGAGGTTCAACACCCCTGCTTAAGCAGAATGTGGGTAGCTAAATCTTGTGCCTTGAACGTCTCAGGAGTATGAGTTGACCCAAGATCTAAGCTTCACAGCCTCCTTGCCTTGTCCTGGTAACCAGTGAGGTATCTTTCTGACCTGACCCTGTTTTTTAAACATACTTCTTAGTGCTGATTAGGGAGAGGTACGCCAAATTGCATCTCCGTAAATCACCTAAATTATTTAGCAGCAATAAAACTTAAGACAACTGATACAAAAAGAGGTTTGTTTTAGAAATGGTTCCCATTACAGTAATTGGCCAGGAATCTTGTAGCAGATTCCTGTCACTTGAGAGTGGGTGGGATGAAGGTTTTTTTGCTTGGTTGGGTGGGTGTTTGTTTGTTTTTGGACGGGGCATGGAATCATAGGGAACAGAGATGTGAAGGCCTGGGAAAAAAAGAAAGATTTGGAAAAAGCCATTTTTAACAGCTTTGGATTATGAAATCTTTTATTTTAGAATTTAAGACAAGGTGTTTATATATAGCTACCAAGCTTTTACTCCCCCACAAATGATTTCTAAAAACTATGTAATAAGACTTTTATATAAAAACTAGAGATGTAAAATGTGTGGAAATAATGAAGCCATGGGGAAAAGTGTTTTTTAATCCTTTCTGTAAGATTCTCAGCATAGTTCTTTCCCTTCATTTCTTATTGAAATTATTGATCCAGTGTATCAATACTGATAAACATTTTGAGATGCTCCAGGTCATTCTCAGTTTCCCGACATGTGAATAGAGTCACCATATCATAATATGGAAGAAAATATACTATTTTCTTCCATATTATGATTCCATATTATGTACTGGGGGTTGGACTCAATGGCCTTGTAGGCCCCTTCCAACCCTACTATTCTATGATTCTGTACGTTCTTAACAGTTTGTGTTTTGTTCTACCAGAGTCCTGTGTTTCTGGAGTTGTCTTCCTCTGCCTCCAGTTCTTCCTGCTTCTTCTGGTCTCTAGGATGATTCAGATATTTCAGGGACTACTTGCTGAAGTACCCTTTGGTCAGACATATATTAGGAACCTAAAATATCTTACGTACAGCTTGGTTTGTTCATAAAATTAATCATGTTAGATACATTAAATGGGTAAAGTTTTAAAAAGATGTATTAGTTACAAATAAATACAAATTTACTGAGTTCACTTTTCAACATTTTCAAATATAAAAATAATTTTATGAGCAAACCAAGTTATATATAGCATAACTTTAGGAGCGTAAAGGCTGCTTTATGTTCCTAAAGCAGCCTTACTCAACCTGCTGCCCTATAGATGTTTTCAACTACAATGCCAGCGTTCCTGACCAGTGGCCATCCTGCCTGAGGCTGATAGGAGCTGAAGTCCAAAATATCTCAAGAACACCAGGATGGGGAAGGCTGTCTTAAAACAACACAGTGTCTTCTGAGCTGTAAAGAGTACTAAAAAAAGTATTGCTTATTTTTCAAGTTTTACTAACATTTCCATTTTTTTTCCGGGGGAAGAACAGAAAAAACAAGCTTTAGATCCTTCTCCATTCTGGCTTGTGAAATCTGCCAGAGCTGGGCTGGATATCTGGACCTCTGAGGTGGAAAATGCCTCCTTGAGGGACAGCAAGGTCCCCACAGCTTTGAAAGAAGCTGTGGGGAGGCCCCTGCTGAAGAAACCAAATTTAGATCATATGGTTCCAGATAATTACCACCCTGTGTCAAATTTGCCATTCTTGGGCAAGGTGCTGGAGCGTGTGGTGGCCTCAGAACTCCAAGCCATTTTGGATGAAACTGATTATTTAGATCAATTCCAATCAGGTTTCAGGCCTGCTTATGGGACAGAAGCAGCCTTGGCTGCCCTGGTTGATGACTTCGCCAGGGAATGGATGGGGGGAGTGCAAACCTGTTGGTTCTTCTGGACCTCTCAGCAGCTTTCGATACCATCGACCATGGGATCCTTCTGGATGGTTTATCTGGATTGGGCTTGGGAGGCGCAGTTTTAAAGTGGTTCCGGTCCTTTCTGGGGGAGCTGTCTCAGAAGGTGGTGCTTGGGGGACTTTGGTTCCACCCCATGGCCATTAGCCTGTGGGGTGCCGCAAGGTTCTATCTTGCCCCGCATGCTTTTTAACATCTACATGAAACCGCTGGGGGAAGTCATCAGGAGGTTTGGGCTGAAATGTCATCAGTATGCAGATGATACTCAGCTCTACCTCTTGTTTCCATCTGCACATCCCAGGGAGGCTGTGGAACTCCTGAACCAGTGTCTGCAGGCTGTTTGGGAATGGATGAGGGTGAACAAGCTGAAACTTAATCCAGACAAGAGAGAGGTTCTGGGGGTTGGGAAACCCATTCCTTCGGATGGAGGCTTACAACTGGTCTTAGATGGGGTTGCTCTCCCCCTGAAAGACCAAGTGCGCAGTCTGGGAGCCCTCTTGGACTCTGAGCTAACTGGGGACGCCCAGGTGGCTGCGGTGGCCAGGAGTGCTTTTTACCAGTTTTCCTCTACCGTGAGAATGCAAGTTTCCGAGGAGGAGGAGGAAGAGGGGTAGGGCTTGGAAGACGCTAGGGTCTTTTTGCTTTGTGTCTTCTGCTTTGAAAGACACAAAGCAAAGGGGGAAAAGTTAGGGGCAGGGCTCAGACATTCTGCCTGGATAGCCACTCCTGGAAGCCAACGTAGGAGGGAGCCACCCTAAGGGAGAGTTGTTGTAGTTCAGTCGTTAAGTCGTGTCCGACTCTTCGTGACCTCATGGACCATAGCACACCAGGCCTTCCTGTCCTCCGCTCTCTCCCGGAGTGTGCTCAAGTTCATGTTCATTGCATTGGTGATGCTATCTAGCCATCTCATCCTCTGCCGTCCCCTTCTCCTTTTGCCTTCAATCCTTCCCAGCATCAGGGTTTTTTCCAGTGACTTTACTCTTCACATTAGGTGGCCAAAATATTTGAGCTTCAGCTTCAGGATCTGTCCTTCCAATGAGCACTCAGGGTTGATTTCCTTTAGGATGGACTGATCTGACCTCCTTGCAGTCCAGGGGACTCGTAAGAGTCTTCTCCAGCACCACAGTTCGAAAGCATCAATTCTTCGGCGCTCAGCCTTCCTTATAGTCCAGCTCTCACAGCCATACGTTACTACTGGGAGAACCATCGCTTTGATTATGCGGACCTTTGTCAGCAAGGTGATGTCTGTGCTTCTGACTATGCTGTCTAGGTTTGCCATAGCTTTCCTCCCAAGGAGCAAGCATCTTTTGATTTCATGGCTACAGTCACCGTCTGCGGTGATTTTGGAGCCCAAGAAAGTAAAATCTGTCACTGCTTCCATTTCTTCCCCTTCTATATGCCAGGAAGTGATAGGGCCAGATGCCATGATCTTCGTTTTTTTTAATGTTGAGTTTTAAACCAGCTTTTGCACCCTCCACTTTCACCCTCAACAAGAGGCTCTTTAAATCCTCTTTGCTTTCTGCCATTAGGGTGGTATCGTCTGCGTATCTGAGGTTGTTGATAATTCTCCCGGCAAACTTAATTCCGACTTGTGATTCATCCAACCCGGCGTTTCTCATGATGTACTCTGCATATAAGTTAACTAAGCAGGGCGACAATATGCAGCCTTGTCGTACTCCTTTCCCAATTTTGAACCAATCCGTTGTTCCATGTCTGGTTCTTACTGTTGCTTCTTGACCCTCATACAGGTTTCTCAGGAGACAGGTAAGGTGGTCTGGTACTCCCATCTCTTTAAGAATTTGCCAGAGTTTGTTGTGATGCACACCATCAAAGGCTTTAGCGTAGTCAATGAAGCAGAAATAGACGTTTTTCTGGAATTCTCTTGCTTTCTCCATGATGCAGCGAATGTTGGCGATTTGATCTCTAGTTCCTCTGCCTCTTCGGAACCCAGCTTGTACTTCCGGTAGTTCTCGGTTCACATACAGCTGAAGCCTAGCTTGTAGGATTTTGAGCATCAATTTGCTGGCATGTGAAATGAGCGCAATTGTACGGGAGTTTGAACACTCTTTGACATTGCCCTTCTTTGGAATTGGAATGTAAACTGACCTTTTCCAGTCTTGTGGCCACTGTTGAGTGCCCCAAACTGCGGCAACTTTCTCTCCCTCTAGTTCTTTCTCTCCCTCTGGTTTGTCTCCTCTGCTTAGAGATTGTTGATTAGTTGTTTAGAGCCTGGGGGCAGCCTGAGAGTTTTCCTTGCATCTGCATTTGTAGAGAGACTAGGTTCTAGCAAAATAAACTTGTATTAGACAAGCTTTGTCTATTGTGGTGTTGATTGCCAAGAGAAAGGATGACCCATTCCTGACACCCACCTGGAAATTGCATGGTGGGAAAAGCAGCCCAAGGAGCAGAGCAAAGAGGACCTAACTCTCGAGCATCTGTTATTTTCTCTTACAGTGTTTCATTTGATTTTGTATTGAAATCACTACTACATTTCATGTATTAGTCTGCACTCAGTGCAATTCCCACTTAATCTGCCTGGAATTACAGATGGCACATCCTGTAAATGTGAAATGCATTTGTAATAATAAGGACAGTGATGTTTACTGGGGCTGCTTAGTGATACAGCGAATCAACAATCTTTTCTGCTTTGAAAACTTTGGCTTCCAATTGCCAGTAAGATGACAGGCTTAATGACATTATGTAAAATCCATTATACTGAGCTGTACACTTCTGGTATTTTTCCATGGTGAAATCTGCAAGGAATCCATTCCACTCACTCTTCAGTGGCTCAGAAAGTATCGTTTTAACAATCATACTTGACTATTTTGTAGTCAACATGCATTCCTTTTCACTTATTTAGTAGTGAGATTGCTTCTAAAAAATTACCCTTAGGCTGCAAGTAGCACTTATTAGAGAATTATGTGTGCTTATCGTTTGGAGCTGCAGAAAGACCTGTGATGATTAGTAGTAAAATGTTTATCTGTTTGTGTCTGGAATGGCCAAGTAGCAGCCTGCAAAGCCATATCTTGCAACTGTTGAAGCAACTCTGTTTGGCCCCTGGAGGGTGCAGTAAAACTTTTGCTCTTAGTTTCTCTTGTAAGTAGGGATGTACGAAAGTCACTTAACTTTTTGACGGGGTGATTCGTGGTGGGGGGGAGGCACTCCGCACCTCCCCCCGAAATCCTAATCCGGCCGGCTCCGCTCCGCGGAAATTCCATGGAGCCACCAGCCGGGGCCACCCACAGCTGGACATCCAGCCACTGGGCAGCCTGCAGGAAAAAACAAAAACAAACAGCGTACGCAAATGGTGGCGGCTACTGCGGCCGCCATTTGCATTCCCTTTTTTCCGCTGTTTTAGCCTACGTAAATATTTACGTAAGCTATTATGGCGAAAAAAAGGGGAACGCAAATAGTATAGTGGGCGCTATTTGCATTCCTTTTTCCCCCGCCGTTTTAGCCTGCGTAAATATTTACGTAAGCTATTACAGCGGGGGGGGGGGGGGAAAGGATCGCAAATAATGCCCACTACGCTATTTGCGTTCTCCTTTTTTTCGCCATAATAGCTTATGTAAATATTTACATAGGCTAAAACAGCTAAAAAAGGAAAGCAAATGGCGGCTGCCGTAGCTGCCACCATTTGCGTACGCTTTTTTTTTTTTTTAGCTTGCCAGGGTAGGCTACGAAAATACTTATGTAGCCTATCACGGCCCCCGCAGGGATGCAAATGGCGTCCCTGCGTTAGCCATGATAGGCTACGTAATTATTTACGTAGCCTATCACAGCAATGATGAGGAAGCGAATGGTGGCCATAGCGCGGCCAGCATTCGCAAGTCAGCGCGGATGGCAGTGGGTAAGTGCTCCATTTCATGGGGGTGGGGCTTCAGTCCGCCACAGATTTCGGGGATGCACTGGCATTCGGCCTCACCAAGATCCGTGGCGGAATTCTCTGACATCCCTACTTGTAAGAAACAGAAGCCAAGATACTCTATGTGCAAGTTTAAACCAGCCCTTTAAATTGAGCTCGGAAACGCACCGCCAACTGGTGCAGCTGGTGCAGTATAGGTGTGACATGATTTGACCGCCTTGCTCCCACCGACACTCCAGCAGCCACATTCTGCACCAGTTAAAATTTCTGAACAATCTTTAAAGGTAGTCAGATGTAGACCTGGTTCAGACAATATGACAGTCCAGAGTTTGGGTTGAGTATGGGTTGTCATTGAATCATGGGTTGTTGTTGAACTCTGGGTTGTTCATGGTTATTTGGCCCAGAAACAAATGGGCAACCAGTGCAGGTGAGACAGGCAGCCATCGGCAAGATCACATCACTCCAGTCCTGAAGGAGTTGCGCTGGTTACTAGTTGTTTTCCAGGCCCAATTCAAGGTGTTGGCATTGACCTTTAAAACCCTATATGGTTCTGGCCCAGTCTGTCTTAAGGACTGCCTCCAACAACACCAGGGATGCCACTCAACGAGATCAGCCTCGGTAGGCCTTCTGTTTGTCCCATCAGCCAGGACAGCTAGGCTGGTGAGGACTAGGGAGAGGGCCTTTTCTGTGGTGGCCCCCACTCTATGGAATTTCCTCCCTAGTGACCTCTGCCATGCCCCCTGTTTAATGAGCTTCTGCTGGGCTTTAAAAACCTGGCTGTTCAGGCGGGCATTTGGGGTGGGGTGGGTTTTTTTAGAGCAGTGTTGTTTTGTTACGTTGTTTTATTCAGTTGATTATGTAAATTTGTTGTATTTCGTGTTATTAGTATTGTGCGCTGCCTAGAGTGGCTGGGTAGCCGGCCAACTAGGCGGCTAATAAATCTAATAAATAAACATATATTCACATTGCCTAGTTCCAGTCAACAACATGGCCGATGACTTCTGTACTAGCTGCAGTTTCCAAACCATCTTCAAAGGCAGTCCAAAATACAACACATTGCAGTAATCTAGTCTAGAGGTTACCAGAGCATAGACCACTGCCGCCAGGCTATCCCTGTCCAGATAGGGTCACAGCTGGGCTGCTAGCTGAAGCTGGTAGAAGGCACTCCATGCCACAGAGGCCACCTGAGCCTCCAAGGGCAAATAGCTAACCAGGGGGGTGCAACTGGAGAAGATGTCTGCTCTTTGTGAAGACCTTGACCACCCCAAAATTGTAGGAACACAGCCAACCTTCGGACGTCTCCAAAGTGCTAGATGAGGCCTGGGCTCTGTGCCTGTCCAAAGTGTAGACTTCGGTGTGCTAATGCACTCTATGAATATTTCATTTGGCGTTGTTGGTTCAGAATTCAGCCTGGTGTTACCGAAGGCTCTTAGCAATATGTCTCTGGTTTCATCATATTGAAATCTCTGCAAAGAATAAGAGCTTTCCATTTGCAGCCAGGCCAGAACATGCTGGACTGCAGTTTACTTGCTGAATGTTTTGCTCTAAGTCACCAGAACCAAATGGATAAATCTTAAGGGCTGAAATCTTACATCTTCAGCTCCTCATGATGGGTCTGTTCCAGACTATCAGTGCGAGAAGGAGTACTGCACGACTGCTACTTGTTTTTATTTCTAATTTGTAAATTCTAAGCTGATGATGTTCAGCATTCTTCCAGTTTCATTTTAACAGCTTTTAAGAGTCCACCATATGCTGTAAAATAATCATGAGATTACCACTTACTACTTAGAACTTTTTGCTGAGGTCTTCTATCAGAGCAAAAAAAATACATTGTTTGAGTAAAGGATGAGACATCTCTTTTCCAAATTCCTTCTAATAAAAGCTGCATGGCTGGATTCATGCTGAGGTGTGCAGAATATGGCTTATGAAGTCCATATGTTTCCATAAGCCATAGTTAAGACGAACCACACTGTGTCTGAGTTCAGACACCTAGGCCAGTTTCATCTCCTTTGACCAGCTTTAGCTCCCCAGAGGTCCTTGATCCCTGATGACAACCCCTTTGTTACTTCAGGAGTTTTGACAACCTGTTGAGTTGTAGGATCTGATGCTGCCCCACAGGTAGCCAGTTGCCTTCTGCAAGTAGAATCACTTCTGGGTTAGTAGTTTGCTAGAGCCCAGCACAGTTGTGTTGGTAACATAGTTTTGCATGCACATGTGAAAAAATGCAATTCTGTGTCTGTTTACAGTGTAGGGATGTTGACAGTAACATCTCCTAGGTGGCTTGAATGGGGTGTGTGTATCATAAAAAAAAAAAAACTTTCCCTACCCTCCAAATTTGGAATCAGCACAGAAATGTTGATGTGCCTACACATTGAACTGAGCAGCATTTTATTTTCTAAGAAGGCAGTACTTGAACTAAATTAATCAGTTGTCATATTTTTATAGTCAGCAGCCCTAACGTTTATCTGTTGTTCATTTATGCAGTCACAATTCAAACGTTTCTGTGTTTAAAGCATTTTTACCCCACTCTTCAGCCAAAAAGGCTACCATAGTAGCTTACATACAATCAGTAAAATGATTCAGTCCCTGCCCACAGGCATACAGTCTAAATAGGTATGGCGCTATCAATAAAAGGGGATGGGTAGAACAGAGGAAAAATAAGCAAACTCTGGCACCAATTTGTAAGGTTACATAGTAGTTCTTATTCCTGCTGAGCTGTCATGTCAATTTACTGTTTAAAGCACTGTCCTTGTAAAAAAAAAATTCTTTGGCTTGTGGTGACCATGGGGCATAGGATAAAAAATTTATCCACAGTACTAAAGTACTGCATGGTCTAGGAAGGTAAATCTGTTTTGATAGCTGTAAAAATAAGTTGCATTTCAGCCCTGGATACTTATGCTGCTTTCTTTGAAGCTGAAGTTGGGCCTCTAATGGAGGGTGGGTTTCAAAGGGTGCATCATATCTTACGGTAATACTGAAGCATTGATTGTTGACTTATTCATAGACATTAATACAGTACCATTTCCTTACTCTGTGCCTTGAACGTCCATTAAGGTTTTGGCTTTGGGCCAGTATAGGTTGCAGTCCTGCAGTTTGTAATGTGCATTGGCCATCCGTCCAAGAGTACTAATGCAGGCTTAATTTTAAAAGCAGATGAAGCCTGCAGTTTGTTTTGTTTTAATATTTATTGCCCAGCCAATACTGAGCTCTTTAATGTACATTACTCAGGTATGTCCTATGAAAAGGGGGTGGCAAGCAGAAGAGGTGAACATCCTTTTATGATCTGCGTATTGCCTCTTAGAGTCTTTTCAGTCAGCCCATAGCTCATCTTGCTTCTTCAACATATTCCAAGCAGAAGTTATGTTGTTCGCTGAAACCCTTAAGTCATCAGGTGCCAACAGTGACTGTATCTTTAATTTTGCGATTGACCAATGCCATTGTAGTATTCTGGTGAATGGGATAATTAAAGATTTGTGTATCAATCTTTTTCTATAAACTTTTTTAAAGAAGTCACATCTCTCCCGCTTGTGCTAGTCGCCTCCTTTTATATCAACTCATGCTGGGGAGATCTCTCTGTGTTCATCCAGATAGTTTCAGCCTAATTCGAGGTGGTTTAAGAGGTGGTTCAGGAACTTTGCAGTTTTCCTCAATCCACCAACTCTGGATTTCCCAGGCTCTGCACTTGGGGAAACCTTGTTATAAAACACTGGCTTGACAATTTTCTGGGGGGAAGCTAGCTTTGGAAAGGGTGCTAACAATTACTGGCATTCACTGGAAAAATGGGATAGACTAAATTAGCCTTCCCCAGCTTCTTGCTTTCTAGATGTGTTGGACTGCAACTCCCATAATTCCCAGCCAGCACCAGGTTGGAGAATGCTGTTCCACAGCATACAATTGGATATCTTCCAGGAATGTTGTATCAGTGAGCTGATCCAACCTGTTTACGTTACAACCTGTTTAGGGCTCTAAGCTTTCTTCTACTGGTAGATCTTGTGCCGTTCACTATTTGTGTCAGATTGACCTGGTTCACACATAACACTAATTCCTGGGTTGTTTGACCCAGAAATTGTGCCAATATCTAGCAGGAGCTGTTCAGTAGGTTATACATGAGACCTGCAACAAAATCTCACAATGTCAAATGCTCCTGCTCCAACCAGCCATGCCTTCTTTCAGGGTACTCCATTCCATTCTCATTCCCCCGCGGTTCGCCATCTCCTGCCTGCAACAGACAAGCATTCTGTGACCATGAAGCATGTTCAGACCTCATTCAGCTGCCTGGGATTGGGGTGGGGTGCCCCTTTTTAAGTTTCCCCCCGAAGTTTTTTTGTATTTCTGCAAGTATTGGGATTCCCTGAGCTTGCTGATGTCTCCCCCTCATTCCTCGGTAGCACCGTTTTGGCTACATAGCCATCATAGCTCAGCACCTGATCGTGCTATGAGTTCTATATGATATGTTTAAAAATGATTTTAAAAACTAGGCATTTGAACTTTTAGAAATCTAGATACGTATGAAACAATTAATTCACAGATTTAAACATTTTAAAAAGTGACCAGCTTTGATGGTAAAATATTTTTGATTTGCGTATGGTAAATATGTTAATATAATACATGAAGCCTGAATGCTTCAAGTTCTTGAATTGATGGTTTGTGGATGAATGGTGATTTGATTGAAATCAACACTTTGATCTCTTTCCTAAATGAAGCATGTAAGTAATTTCATCATCTGTTGAGTTGTATGCTGCTTTTCCAGAAGATTGGGCCCAAAGCAGCTCACAACATGTCAAATGAGCAGCAATATTTTTTTTAAAAATAGGAACAATGAGAAATAACCATAGTGTCAATAAGTAAATACGTCAAAAATATCCATCAAATTATACAACATTGAAAGCAATCCTATGGCCACCAAGCACTGTCTAGGTGGTCATAGGATTTTTCAGTTTCTGGGAACTAGAAATCCAACCACAGTTCCCAGAAACCGCGCTCCCCCCACCCCCGCCCATAGCCAGCGCGGTTCTTTCCGTGCCACTGCCATCTCCGTGCTTGTAAATGGAGCGTGGAGAGGGCGTAAAGGAGGCATTCCCGGATGAGGGGAGGAGACCACAGAAGCCGCTTCAGACAGCTTCCAATAAGGTCTCTGGGCTCCTTTCCTTCCCAAAGCCATAGCTAGACATGTGAAAATGCACAGCTAGCCACAAATGCAGGGCGGCTGAAGGACAGAGGAGAGGATCCCCTCCATGCTCCGTCTGCTCTGCGTAGGACAGGCATCAGCCTCCAGGTTTGGAGGATGACGTCTATCTCGATAGCATTGCACCTCTGATCCAACAGCTTAGAAGTAAGCAGGAAAGAGAATAAAGCCTAACACAGAAATAACAATACATTACATACAAAGCCAGCTAGGTCTCAATTTCACAAAGACAACATGGGATTCTCCACTATTAGAAAATTTCCTCCCAGCTCTCATCTGTGTATCATCTCTCACTCCCTTCCCCATCTCTCACCTTGGGTAGTAAAGATTGTCCAGTCCTCCTTCAAGCCTTACATATATCATCATGATCATCAGCATTATTCAGTAGTGGTTTAAAAACAACAACAACCCAACTTGCATCCCTTTCTTTGAACAGTATCAGCCTGATTTTGGGCCAGAGAGGTTCTCAACCAGCATGACCATATTAGATTCCACTCACCTGTTGACATCGACATATCATGTAATGTAGACAGGACTTATGGGTAAAAGTGGGAGCATCTCACTTCTAAAGCCCTGCTTGGCAAGATGATGTCACTGGGTATCGTGGGCAAAGTTGCAACCAGGACACCAGTGTCTTGGCCTATCTTTTCCATTGCTCCTGAATAGCAAGGGAATACTTAATTTTCCTTACATTGACTGTTCTGTACCTTTTTTTCTTTTTCTGCAGTCAGTATTTACACAGTAACAGAAGAGCCATGTAAACAAATTGTTCTTCAGGTATTAAGCAGATGTGTTTGTTCTAATAAGGTCCGTAAATTTGAAGCACTCCCTTACGCTATTGATTATACTGTAGCATATTATGTGCCAACATATTTCAGCACAGCTTGGATTTTAGAGGCTGGAAAAAAAGAGGGCATTACCATATAGCATTTTAATTTATACAGTGACAACGGCTATTTATAGGCTTAAATAATTACAATGCCAATTTGGGTCACCCTGCTCTACTTCTTTAGTTACTTGCTGTTGCAAGAGATAATAAACTATCTGCAGGAGGGTGAATTAATAGGTGTCTCGGTAGACCTGAAAGGGCAAGAATTTGATTGCATTTGTGAAACCCTTTTTCTAATTAAAAATGCTTTTCTATTACAGAGGTGGGCATTCTGTCCCAACCCTTGGGCATAACTCCCCCCCGCCTCCCCTTATCTGAATCAGGACAGGCCATATCTGTTGTGAATCATCAACTCTTAAGCAGTGCACTTTCACATTTTCATCATGGATGGGGTGGTTAGGGTGGAGGGGAAACCCTCCCCACCAACTTTGAGTCATGCAGGGCCCGGCTTGGACCATGGATGGCTGTACCTGAATCTAGCCTCGGAGTGTATGTTCTCCAGCTCAGGAGTGCTGAGTTCAGTAGCTTGTGCTCGGAAGTTGGAAAAGCCTGAAGTACAGCAAGCAGAAGGTGCTGGATTCTGGACAGATTCAGGACAGATAGAAGGAAGGACTTTTTCACGCAGCGCATAGTTAAACTATGGAATTCACTACCGCAAGATGTAGCGATGGCCACCAATTTGGATGGCTTTAAAAGGGGGTTAAACAAATTCCTGGAAGAAAAGGCTATCAATGGCTGCTAGGCTTGAGGGCTATGTGCTACCTCCAGTATCAGTGGCAGTATGCCTATGTACAGCCGTTGCTGGGGAACATGGGCAGGAGGGTGCTGTTGCACTCATGGTCCTGCTTGTGGGTTTCCCGTGGGCAGCTGGTTGGCCACCGTGTGAACAGAATGCTGTACTAGGTGGATCCTTGGTCTGGTCCAGCATGGCTCTCTTCATGTTCTTACGTTCTCTGTTGAACAGCAAAGGCAGGAAGCCAAGCTCCTAGAACTGATGCTGGACTGGGCCAATCCCTGCACTGCCACAGCCCCGGGTTCTCATGAGATCCAGAATCTTTCACCACTCGAGAGTAAATATCTAAGTGACAAAATTCACATGCTCACTTTGAAGAGCACATGCATGTTTTTATTCACTTCATGGGCCTTCGCAGTATATGGAAGAGGAGTCCTCATCCTTCCCCTGTTTCTCTTCGATGTCTTTTAAATGGACAAGAAGCAAAGGATATACTTACAGCCTTCTTCTCCGTTGACACTCCATGCGTGCTATACATGCAAGTGAGTACAAATCGTTGCATGAGCAGCTACCCTAAGCCTAAGAAGTCTTCCTGTGAGTGTTGGAACAGTTAATATACTGGAGGCTTTGGTGCGTTGATGGCTGTCCACTGAGAACTAAAATAGATGTGGTGACATCGTGGACTTAAAAGCTAAGGGCTTTTGGTCATTGCCCATTCGGCCTTCAGATCAGTGAAGCCGCAGCCTTCAGAATGGATAAAAACTAATTATTTAAAACTTTGGATTAAAAATAAAATTATATTGAGTAGCATCCAGTTGTGCTCATGCACTTGCGGGACCCACCGCTCGCACAACGGGGCTTTGGCACTTCTAAAAATAGCCACCTTGAGTGCCATTTTTTGGCAGAAAGGCAGGGAACAAATCAAATCAATCAACCAATAAAAAACCCCGAAACAAGCAAATAGGCTGGCCTGTCCCAGTATTTCGGGTTTTTTTAGAAGCGCCAAAGTCCTGTTGCACAGATGGTGTATCCCGTGAGCGCATGGGCACAATAGGAGATTACCCAATGTGTCTTTAAAAAATAACGTAGTTTTAAAATGTAAGCCAGAAATAATGCAAGCATTTTAAAGCCTAGACTTTTGTTGTTGTTTTTAAAAACTGTCTTTTGAGATTAAGCATTAGAGATACATGCATGCCCTGATACCCTCTTGACTGGGCTGCTGCAACAACATGCTGTATGTGGGACTGCCTTTGAGGATACTTCAGAAGCTTCAGCTAGTCCTGAATATTGCAGCCTGACTAGTGACCCATGATAGGCATTTGAAACATGGAGCTCTGATATTACAAGAGGTTCACTACCAATCAGTTTTGTTTCTATCCTAAATTCAAAGTGCTGATTTTGATCTTGTATAGGTATGGCTTACATCCAGTTTGGGGTGGGAGTGGGGAGAATGTCTTCTTCCATAAATGCTACCCAATATATTAAGACAGCCTTCTCCAATTTGGGGCCCTCCAGATGCGTTGGACTAGAGCTCCCATCATCCCCAGTCAACAGGGCCCGATGCTGGCTGGGGATGAAGGGAATTGTAATCCAACACATCTGGAGGGCCGCAGGTTGGGGAAAGCCTGTATTAAGGTCTAGTGACCTTTTTGCAGATTCCAACACCCCGTGGAGATTAAACGTACCTCTAGAAGAAACAAACCTTTTGGGTTGGTGACTTTTCACTTGTGGAACTCTTTTCTACCCAAAGTACCCCAGCTCTCCATCTGCTTCGCCCTTCAAGGAGAGCTGTAAAACTTTTTCATTTCTAGACAAGCTTTAGGTCTGTAGGTTGAAATTGGGCAGTTATATTTGTTCTTCCCTTTTTATACTTTTTTGGTAGTTTGTAGTTGTTAAGTTTCTAATTTCTATCCTTTTTTTTAAATTAATTGACTGATTTTGTTAGTTTGCTGGTACCTGCTTTGAGAATTGAAAAAAATGCAAAAGTTTGATTTAAAATAGTGGTGGGCAGAAGGTAGATCTCCAGATGTTTTGGATTTCAACTCCCAGCAGCCTCTGCCAGCATGGCCAGTGGTCAGGAATGCTGGCAGTTGAAATCCCAAACGTCTGGAGATCTACTTGCTGTCCACCCCTGATTTAGAATCCCTCCTTTGAAGAGGACCTGCTTCACTTCTTGAAGAGCCTCTGTGTTTGCGTTTGCATGTGAGTAAAAGACCAGTCTGGTAATCATACTTAGCATTTATATGGTACATCTCAAGTATTTAAAGCACTTTGTATACATCATCTCATTGGTTTCCCTGAGGCAACTGACTTCGTGACTGAGTTAAGATTCGAACTGGGGACTTCGCAGCTCTTAGCTGTCACTCTCAGTGTACTGACCAGTTCCAAAATACACGTAAGATCGGGGGCCTAGCTTCATGACAGGCTGCAGCTGAGGATCAAGTGAGTGAGAGGCAGGAGATGTGGTCACCCGTGGGCTGGAGGACAGGCCAACAACCTAGGAAGGGGAACTGCTGACCTGCAAACCAGATCTGATCTCCAGTGCCTTTGGATACAGCTCAAGCAGTTAGGCTGCGGCTGTGTCATCTCCTCTTCCTCCTTCTCCTCCGCTTCCTCTTCTTTGAAAACACCTTGCATTTGCCTCAATGGGAGCTTTTTTCCTAAGTCTAATTGCAGGGAAGGGTTATCTTCCTTGCATTTTGTAATCCAGGAGTGTTCAATCTCTTTCATCCTGATGGCAAGATTCAATTTCAGAGAGTTCTTGGGGCCCACATTGCAATGCTGGGCGGGGTTTAAGGCAAAATCGCGCAGGGCCAAAATTCCAAAAGTATCAGTATATTTTAGCGTAAAGCTCTTACTGTCAATAACTAAGCCTTAGGAGAGGCATTTCAACCTTTCAAAATGGGGGGGGGGGTTGCAGAAGCTTGGGAAGCCCAAACAATTGGTGGTTTAGGGAAAAGGGGGGTATGGCCATCTGGAAAACCCCAGGTGGGCCAGATCAGCCTGTGGACCTGATGTTCTCCGCCCTATTGTAATCTCAAGAAATATCATTCCTGCCTGCAATAATTAGACTTAGAAAAAATCCTCTTCAGTTGGCACCAGTGGGTGTTATTTTAACCTTAATCGCTGCTTGGGGATGTGGTGGGCAGCGGTGGAGGGAAGGGGAGAAAGAGATAGAGACTGGGGTGGGGTGGGAGAAGAGAACGTAGTGTGTCTGGATGGATGGATGGATGGATGGATGGATGCAGTGTTAGAGTGAATATGGGCAGATGAATGTGTGTGTGGGGGGGGGGAGAGAGAATAAATGGTTGGGTATGATTGGTGGCGGAGGGAGAGTGGAGTGGTGATGATTTTAATGTACCACCATATGGTGGTGCTGCAGCATAGAAGAGATTGGTCTGGTTAATTCCTTATCTTGAAAATTGTCCTTGTGACACAGGAAATAAGGCTGGGCTTCCTAAGTCCCTGGTCCCAGTCCCCTGGCACCTTACAGAAAGATAGCGGAACTGACCCTTCCTCTCTTTATTTTGGTAGACTCCCCATTTATACATTAATGAATGAATAGCCTGTGATGGACAATTCAGGAACTTAAGAGTACACACAACTGTTGTAAGTGGAACCCCCATAAAGAAAGCACTTTCCCCTCCATATCTATATTTGAAATGGTTTTATGAAAGCACCCCACCTACTATAAGTTAGGAGAGGGCAGACTTCAGGATTGCAGAATGTACTTTGTTTTTTATTACAACCCAAGGTCCACCAACCAGAGCCAGATGTGAAATGGTGGCTCATGGTGCAGAGCAATTTACATACCAAAACTCATTGAATGATGGCATTCATAAATGCAAATCTGCATTGGCATCGCTACAGATCCAGGATTCTAACCATCTAATTTAGACCTAAAAATGGCTATTCCTACACAACTGGGAGCTGGAGGGCATTCTGCCCACCCCTGCTGTAAGTTGTCACCAGGGCTGTTTATACAACACGCTAACCCACACTCTGTGGTTGAATGTGGGTTGGTTTGAACCTTGGGTTGTTTGTTGAACCATGGGTTAGCATGTTGTCTGAATGCAGTCAGTGTGGCTTGTTAATCATGCAGTGTGGCTTATTTTTCTCAACAAACCACTTTGAGAACCCATGGTTTGTTGTTGGGTTGTTCAGGGTGGTTAACATGCCACCCTGGCTGCGTTCAGACAACACGGTTACCCATGGTTCAACAAACAACCCATAGTTCAGAACAACCCACACTTGGCATGTTATGTGAACAGCCCCACCATGTCCTGTTCATGTAACTTGCGAACTTATCATACACTTTGTATGTCTGTGATATGAATGTGAGGTGCTTTCACATTCTAAAAGGCAGGGTAATACTTTTCCATAGTAATATAACGCAGCGATTGATGGGCAAACTGTCCTTGTGGTCCTTTCTCGGGACCATTTTGGAGGTGAAAATGGACCCAAGTGAAGGGTGGGAAGGGTAGTGGCTGGATTTTAATTGCCTTCTGCATGATGATTGCAGAAGGGTTACAACCAGTGTTGTAACAATCTCTGCCTGCCTCCCCCCCCCCCACTCTACTGGTAGCTTGAAGCTTTATTTCTCTGAAGTGAATGCATTGTTGGACCATGTCTGAGAAATTCTTCCCGATCTCCTCTAGTAGTGAATTAAGACCATTAGCAAGCTTTTGCTACCAGTCAGTAGAACTGAAAGGGAAATGGTAATTCGACAGGTTATGGTACCCGCTGTTTTGTGTGGATTGTACCTGGCAAGTAATTTGTGGCCAGTCCGGAGGCAATTCTTTCTAACCCTGCTTGTCAGTCCTATCTCTTTGCTTCTCTCTGTTAATCAGTATGAGGTTTCTGGCCGCTGAAGTGATGTACCCACAGCTGGCTGCAATGATTTGATTTGGAAAAGCTGAATTTTAGGCTTTTTAAAAGCATGAAAAGGCATATTGAAAAACATTCAAACATTACAAACATTAACAACATGTCTGAAAGCAGCTGTAGAGAGTCTGTTTTAAAGTGTGGCTTAAAGGCAGTGCAATCTCTCACTTAAGTGCATAATAAAATGCTGTAGTATCCCTTTGTACTGCCTTGCCCTACAACAGGAAGGTGGAGGTGATTGCATTCTCTCCATTTCTAGGAAGAGACCTCCTCAAGGTGCTTTTAAAATGGTGAATTCGGTAGTTGAAACAACCCTATTAGGAGGCAGTGAAATGGAGAACTAGAGCAGCCTGCAAGACATTTGACTGTCCATGTTAAAGGGAGAATGCAGCCTTCCCTGACATGGTGGCCTCCAGATGTGTCGGACCACAATCCCCATCATACCTAGCCAGCATGGCAATTGGCTGGCTGGGATTGATGGATGTTGTAGTCCAACACACCTAGGGAGCACCACAATGGGGAATGTGGGGATAGTAGAACATTGGAGACTTGGGGGTTGGTCTTGAGTTGGGGATTTCACCTGATATATCAGAACATTTGCCTTTAAGCAGTGGACGTTCTAAATGGAGTTCTCTTTGACCTGATTAGGGATGTTTACCAGTATTGGGCTAATAGCACCGGTTGGAATTTCACACCTATCGGGAATGAGTTCTTAAATTGGGTGCTGATAGTGGAGGACAGGAAGGCCTGGCGTGCTATGGTCCATGGGGTCACGAAGAGTCGGACACGACTTAACGATTGAACAACAACAATAAAAATGCTGTTAACTGAGGCGCATGTGTGAGTGTGAGAGAGTGCTTTAAAATCCTGTTGACTCGCCATGGTAGCGCACAAAAGCCTCTCAACTCAAAAGACACATTCAGTTTGAACAGTCTGATGGAGAGCCATTTTAATGCAGCACTCCTTTGATTTCTGCAGGGGAGTGTGTAGCCTTGCAGTGAGGCTGCACTTTTTACAAGAGAAATTTCAGCTTGGCCGCCTCTGCTTTTGCACTTGTCCGGGGGAAGGATATTAGCCAGGTTGGCCTTCTGAATTAAAGCAACAACAACGCAAAGCTGTGTGACGGCATAAATGATTTGCAGGGCCTGCTTCAGGAGGATTTAATCAAGGATGCAAAATGTTGGGCTTCCAGCCGGATTCTCCTACCCCTCTCCTGTAGCTGTTGCGACACGAGCGGAGGCTGCGAGCACCACGCCACCACCTCCACCTCCTGCAGCACCTTGTGGAAGGCGAGCTGGGCGGACCTGGCCCGTTCGACCTTGTTTGCTTCTGAAATCGAACAGACACCCTCCGCCCTGTTTAGCTGGTAGCCTCTGTTGGCAGCTGTGAATCTCTGGGGCACAAGGGATTTGCCCCTCCCTGGGGGAAGAAAATCAGTGGCAGCAGGACCGCCTCCCTTGCACTGGAGGAGGCAGCCTTCAGCTGAGTTGTGCTTGCTGTGTCACACATGCAATGGAGTATAGGATCAATCTCTTCCTCCTTTTCAAAGCTAGCATAGCTACATTTTGGGCACTCCCTGGGTTCTCTGTCAAGCCAGCCTTTTAGCACTGGGTTGATATTTTAAAGTGATTCCTACATTCTTTGTCTGCTCAGCAACTGAAAAGCTTTTGAATATTCATGGCTCCTCTTAATTTGGTAGGCAAACCCCCCACAACCCAACCATTTCCTAGTAGACCAAACCTTTAACAACAATGCCTTCTGGATAATGGACACTTGTTACTCTTTGTTTGATTACATCTCAATTATCGCTTGATGGCAAGAGCACAATTAATACCCTGGGTTGTTGGTTAAAAGGCTCCTAATGAAAGCCGGTTCCTGATTTTGCCTCGTGTATATAAAAGCAGGCATTCTGTCAGATTGCTGAACTGTGAGCAAGCTCTCCATTCAGCCTGGCAAATGACACCATTAATGGGAGTGTGGGGTTTTCATGGCAGAATCAGCACAGCCCATGTGAGTGCCAATCTTGGCTGTGACTTAAAGGAGGGAAACTCCTCGCTTCCCCCACCACTGCAGGAAGGGTGTTACTCTCCTTTTTAAAAAAATAGGACTTGTCTACACTGCAGTCCCCTGCACCACAAACTTGCCAAGTGTTGGTTTGCAGAACTGTTGCTGCCTTTAGACCTGAACATCATCTCTCGTAATGTCTGCCAAATCCAAAGGGAAAGCGCTCCATTCTGTTTATGCAGCAGTGGGCTAAGCTTTGCCAGCAAAGGCTGGCTCCAGGCACCGATACTGGTGTTAACTAGGATATATATCTATATATCTGTTGTTCTGCTGCTTCCTTCTTAGGATTGGAATAACCTTGCAAGCCCATAAGAATTTAGGTCCTACAAAAGAAATGTTCATTTTAGCTCACCTGCCCACACATTTCATTCATTCATTTGAATTTACGGTGGGTTGACTAGAGAAGTGTTGGGTTTAATTTTCTATCTAGGGCACATTCTTTATGGCAGCTACGCTGTGGTGGGTTCTTCTTTTCTTTGGGGCTCTCTTGGCCTTGTTACTTGCTAGCTGTTGTTTGCTTGCTGGATTATCTGCCCAGCCTTCTCAAGCCTGCAGCGTGTGTCCCTGGATCCAGTCTATCAAGTCAACTCCTGTGTCCATTCATTGCTATTGAAAGAAATGACTCAGAGTTGTACAAGAATACACCACCTGCCACCCTTGGGCATCTCCCATTCATTTCAAGGAAATAAGGCATGCTTGAAAAATAGTCTGGCTCTTTGCCCACATGGGTATTCCTCAAGCAGAAGGACTGTTCGCACATCACGATAACCCACAATTTTTTTTTAAGTTGTGGACCGGCATGCTGCCTCATCCATGATAACCCATAATTTACCATGATGTGCAAACTAGGCTGGTGTGTTTAACTTCAGCACAAAAAGAAAAGTTAGATGTTGCTCTTACGTATTGTTCTAAGGGCAAGAGATCATGATGGGCATAGTCTTTTTGCAATCACGTAAGGGTTAGATAAGGGGTGCAGAACCTCTTTCAGCCTGAAGGTCAAATTTAACTTCAGAGAAGCTCTTGGAGGCTGGATTCCAGTTGTAGGCAGAGCCAAAATACAAAAACTACCAGCATATTTCAGCTTAAAGCTCTTACTGCCAATAACTAAATCTTGGGAGAAGCACTGCAACCTTTTAGAATGGGGGAAAAACATGCAAAAGCTGGGACACCAACAAACTATCAGGAGTGGGTGGCAGAGAAGTGGGAACCACTTGATGATGAGGGGAAGGGGTCATGGCCATTTAGGGAACCTGGATTTGGATCCCTGGTCTGAGGTTCAACACCCCTAGGTTAGATCATAAGAAGAGTCTTGTTGGATCGGACCAAAAGTCCGCCTAGTCGAGCATCCTGTTTCCCACAATGGCCAACCAGATGCCTCCTTGAAGCATGCAAGGAGGTCTTGAAGATAATAGCCCTCCCCTGATGTTACTACCCTACCAATAACCACATGGAGTTGAGTCAGACCATTGGTGTGCTTAGCTCAGTACCATTACTGGCTCTCCAAGGTCTTGGTCAGAGGTGCTTCCCAGTCCCAATATCTGCAATCCTTTAACTGGTGATGCCTGGGATTGAACCTGGGACCTTCTGCATCAAAGCAGGTACTCTACCACCTTGCTGTGGTGGTCCTCCAGTGTAGCTCAACAGGCCTGTTTGCTTCTTTACAAGGGCTTCTGTTCCATCTCTGCTTCCTACCTGCCCAGAATACCCTGTGCATTCCTGTGCCCTGGTACTTGCCCTGTAAGCTTCACCACCTTCGTGGTCCCCTCTTCTTGTCTGACATCTCCTGCCCAGTTCTGGGCCCTGACAATCCTGCTTATGGCCTTGATGAGAATCAGAATAAATTATGCAAGACAAGCAGAACATGCAGAACACGTTTGTTTTGTTTGCATAACTGATTCATTTACAGAATTCGATGTTGTGTTTATTGCATAAAATGCCGGTGTCTTTGGCACAGAAACTGGATTCCCTGCCCCTTTTGTTCAGGGTGTTTGCAGTACTGAGCATGAGTTGCTAAAACACTACTGCTGTAGACGACTTGCCCACTTATTGAATCCCTCAGAATAAAGAGGAGGGGTGCTTGAGTTAGATCTTCTTAAAGGAGAAATCCCCTTTTCCTTCTCTATTGCACCTGAAACTGGATGGCATTTCCTGAAATGATGGCATCTAGTTAAATTTCCCTTTTAAGAACATTTGTGCAAGAGAGAGTCAGCTCTCACCCCTGAGACTGGTGGTACAAGGCTCCAGCTTCTGAGTACAGCATCGGTTTGATCTGAAATGAAGAAGCTTGTTGCATTGACAAAGGAACTTTTCCCCTAGGATTGCCCCTGTCGTGGTAAAGTGAGCCAAGGCTCAGCTTTTGGTAATTTCAAAGGAAGGTAGTGTGAAGAGACCACTTGGAAGCTTATGGGCCCAAGAGCCAATCTCTGGCGAGCAGTGCCTCGCTTGGCCTTTGAAATGGATATGTTTGAGTCACCGAGTACATGCTATAACTTTACGGCAACTGGGATTCATGTCCTTATTCTATATTGCATTTAGCTGTATAAGATGCTTTACAGTATCTCTGCTTCTGTTTTCCACCAACCAAGGAGCTCGTCTGGTTCACCCAGGATGGAGACAGTTTTGAGTTAATAGCTGGGTTTTATATTTTTTTAAAAATGGAGGATCAACAGTTGCCTGCTACTTCCTTGTTCCCAGTGATCCTACCGTCGCTGAAACCTGAAACCATCATATCAAATGGCAGAGCTCAGTTAGAATGTCTGCAAACCCTCCTCCTCCTCATCTTAAGACTCTGACTATGCAGACATCCTGACTACAACATCCAGACAGCCCTTTGTCCCACCCCTATCCCCCCACCCCTGGCCAACGTAACTTTTTTGGGTAACTTTTCGCCTGATGAAGATATCTGGAGCAGGGGTCCCCAACCCCTGGTCCGCGGACCGGTCCCGGTCCGTGGCCTGTTAGGAACCGGGCTGCAGCAGGGATGTGGGAATCCCCCTTACCTTGGGTCCAGGGGGAGGGGAGGCGATCCGCCCCGCCCCCCCCAGAATACTCACCAGCCCTGGCCGGCTCCACTCCGCGGCGAGTCCGCAGAGCTGCCAGCCAGCTGCGGCCGCTGGTGGACTTACAGCCGCTGGGACGCAAATGGCGTCTGCGTGGACGCCATTTGCATCCCTGTTCTTTAAGTAATAGGCTACATAAATCTTTACATAGCCGATTACTTGAAGAACAGGGACGGAAATGGCATCCGCTACGTGGACATCATTTGCATCCCAGAGGCTGGAAGTCCGCCAGCGGCCGGAGCCGGCCGGCAGCTCTGCAGACTCGCCACGGAGCAGAGCCGGCCAGGGCCGGCAAGGATTCCGGGGCGGGGGGACGGATCCCACACCCCTACTGCAGCCCGGTCCCATCCTCCCCCGGTCCGTGGAAAAATTGTTTTCCACAAGACCAGTCCCTGGTCCCCAAAAGGTTGGGGACCACTGATCTAGAGATCTCAAAAGCTTGCACATTTTTTGTGATCATTGAGTTGGCCCAATAAAGGTATCATACTATATGGATTTTGGAATTTGACAAGCTTGTCAACTGTTGAAATCCACCCCAAAATCTCATAAGTCAATTGCAAACACTCAGTGTGAAATTCACATTTTAAGATGGTGCCTTGTTTATTTTTATGTCAAGATGGTAATGTTTCCTCTAATTTGCCTTACACTATTTCTCTCCACCCCACAGCATTCACAATTGCAACTGAGAGATAATCATGTCTCCAGGTTTAGCATTCTGTCAACTGAACTGGACTGCCATTTATTCTTTTCATATGGGGTCTGGTTATGAAAATGAGAACTAATCCTTCAGGATGCTTATCCCACAGTGTTGGTTTTCATCACAATTACTGTTTGTGTTATATCACATGAACATTGTGATGTTAAAGAAGAGCAGAAAGTGGTACACAAAGCACTCAAATTATTTGTATGTATCCATGTTGTAGTGTGTGACTTTCCTATGTTCAACAGAGGATTAACCCCGTATGCTCACCACATGTCTCAGATGATATTGGATTGGCCTGTTCTTGTGGATGTGGCCTACGCTTCAGGGAGGCAGTTGTAGAGTGCATTGGTATAGTGAGCTTATTGCATAAGTAATAGTTGCATACTCCCTGAAAAAGACCCTGATGCTTGGAAAGATTGAAGGCAAAAGGAGAAGGGGACGGCAGAGGATGAGATGGCTAGATAGCATCACTGATGCAATGAATATGGACTTGAGCACACTCCGGGAGAGAGCGCAGGACAGGAAGGCCTGGCGTGCTATGGTCCATGGGGACACGAAGAGTCGGACACGACTGAACAACTGAACAACAACAACAACAATAGTTGCATGAATGCACTGAAAGTAATTAATTAACAAAAGGATAAGTAACCCACTGCAGTCAATATGTTTGTGTGAAGAATGCATTATACTGTTCGAGAGGCTGGCCTTAGTTGTTTTGCTGCCCAAGAAACATTGACACTAATTTCCCTATATATTTGCATGTTTTCCCTTTCTTTCTCCTGCCCCTCAGCTGCATGGCATCCTGGTTAGCCATTTACCCCTTCCCCGTTACAGTTCCCAAATGTAGACTAGTCACCCCTTCCATCCACAAGTTCCAAGATCTATGTCTTTAGAACCACTCACCAGTCCACTCTTCCTTCTTCTGGGGTTCTTGGCCTTTCATTATTGGGTCGGCCTTTATCCAGACCTCCCTAGAGAAGAGTGTACTGGTATCCATTCCTAGCATCCTTGTCTCCCATGGCGTTACTGTAATCTGGAAACAATTTAGACTGGAAAGTGATCCTAGATTCCTGGGATGTCTGGAAAAGGGGAAAGGAGAGCGACTTTGATATCCCCTAAAGGAGTGCTAGAGACCAACATCTCTGTTGCCATCCCTTGCTGATTGTCATATTAAGAAGCTGCTTGCTTGAGTGTTCCTGAAAGATTTCTGGAAGGGAATATGCGCTGGGGCTCTCCTCACCCTGCTCCATAGGGTTGCTCTTGTGACTAGAGCAGGGTGAGGAGAAGGTAGATTTCCAGATCTTTTGGACTTCAACCCCCTGAAGCCCTTGCTAGCATGGTCAATGGTCAGGAATGCTGGGAGTCAGTTCTAAAAATTCTGGAGATCTACCTTCTGCCCACCCCTGAATTTAGAGAACTGTTTCCTGCTCATGTCCAGTTTGGTGATTTCTTTAGTCTGATAAAGACTTCTTTAAATGTACAATGTATTGGACAAATTCAAAAACAAAGCCACATAGAGTTAGGTGTTTCCTGTCGCTAAACATTTGTAAGAGTCACTTTAGCAGCATATCTTTAAAATGTATGTATTATTTTCTAATATTTTATGGTATAATGTTGATATCATTAAGTATTTACCTGCCCTGAGCCCATGCAGATGGGATAAATTATAAATCCAGTAAGTAGAAATCAAATGTCTGACTGGAAATTTCCAGTTCGCAATGGATTGTCACAATTTGTTCACCATGGAATACAATTCTGTTGCAGAACTCTCTCTCTCTCTCTCTCTCTCTCTGTGTGTGTGTGTGTGTGTGTGTGTGTATTTTAAACCAAACAAATCTTTAACTCTGCTCATGAGTTCACTGGCTGATCCTTAAGGGTTGGCGAAGAGAGCTGCTCAGTAATGAGTATTGTGCATTAATGGACAGCATGAAGCCATTAACTGGGCTTTGTAAAATGTTTTTTTATGGCCTTGTATCCTGTATATTTGCCATTGCATCTGTTAATACTTTGGTGCTTTTATTTTTCTTTATGATGGGGGTGGGGTGAGGCAGGATGGAGAGGAGGGGGAACACCCATTTCTCGATTCTTCTCTGGATTTCTGCACTGTAATGATGGCACCATCACCTGATTCCTGGAAGAGACTGACCTGACTTGAATCATGGGGTGACTGGCTCTGTTCGTACGCTTTCCTCTTCAATCTTTTGCATTTCTCCCTGTGTAGTTGCACAGTTGCCACCATATAGAATTTCCTGTTGGTGACAATGACCAGTATATGCTTGGTATGTTACACACAGCCTTTTAATTTGCTAAAGATTTGTGTGGCATCTGAAGCCTTTTTGTGTATGGCATATTTCCTCCTGTGTACCTTAGTCACATGCCTATTACACATGATACACCTGTGAATTTCAAGCAGTAGTTTAAGCTTAAATACATGCTTTGAAATAATAATGAATGTTAATGTATCATGTCGTGTTTGGATGTATACCCTGTATGTGCCTGTAATGAATGTGAGTGTGTGAATTATAACACACACACACACACTATGATTATTTATATAATATATCAATACTTTATATTATCCAGCTTGTTAGGCAGTACCCGAAGCTAACCGTGACACGACCAAAACTACTTTAAACCAGCAGAGAATACGAGCGACTTATTTTAATGAACAAAGGTGCCAATCAGTACACCAGCCATCGCTGTGTAAATGTGAATGTAGACATTGTCTCAGGGTCCTCCATTAGTCTTAAGATGGCAGAAGCGCGTTGCTCTGTAATATCTGGCTACCCCTTATTTCAGCCTCACGATATGTGCAAATGCATGGCGCCTCGCTCAAAGAATAGCTCTATAAACTGGTGTTACGATCTGTGGCCACAGCCCTGCACCTCCAGTGACGGCTGAAACGGTTATTAACCATGCAAGATGTCGGAAGTCATCAAAAATTCACATCAGAGTAATTGCAGTGGCATGGGTGGGGGGAGCCAAAGTCGAATCTTTCCCTTTGCTTGCCTCTCATCTCTTCCTTCCTTTCTTCCCCCCTCCCCGCCCTTAAATCTTACATGGTACATTCCGTTAACAATAAAATATCCTTCTCTAACCTATAAACACTCCCTTCGGTGACTGGTTTCACACCAGTGCTGTCCTTGGTATAGAATGGCCCTGAACAAATGCCATAGATGCTTTGCTGGCAGTGGTGTTCAGCTGTGGGAACAGCTGCCTTCGCATTGTCTTGCTGGACTCTTTGCTGTCTCAGCCGTATCAGAGCTTGCAGGAAGGGGGGGGTCCCTCTTGAGAAGAAGAGAAACTGCGAGCATTAATGCAGGAAGAGTAAGCGCTGGCCGAGACCAAATGCCAGGCATTTAAATAGCAGGCAGCTTCAACTAGTCATTTGAAGGTTTGTAACTTCTCAGTTCTGTGATCCACAGGTTAGGAATGTCTTAATTATTTTTGAAATGTATGTATATTTAAAATTAAGGACTCGGTCTTGAATAGTTTAGCTCTTTCTTACTATAGGTATGAAAGATACTGATGTGGATTGTTTAAAATGTATAGAAAAAACTGGGGAATTTTAGAAGAATAGCCCTCTGGTTTTTTTATCTTTGGATTTTTGCTCTTTCTAGCCTCCCCCCCCCCTTTAGATAGCCATAGGGTGGGGCATCTGTTGTCAGCTTTAGAAAAATCCCTCAGTTTAGTTGCCTTCTTAAAGAAACCTCTTTGTTGCTTATTTTCTTAACAATTTAAGCAAAAGTCAGGATTGTTAAGTTGCTGAGGCATAGCCTGCTGGCTTTATTAAAGATATTCCCATTCTTGGGTGGTAGGGTTTTCAACTATAAATATGTGTAAAATTGTTTTATGACTTGAGTTGTGGTGGAGATATATATATATATATATATATATATATATATGGCTATTTTTTAAGAAGCTTGCTTTATAATCTCACAAATCAATTGTGAAATGTGATAGAAGTCTTAATTTTTTAAAACCCCTCTTGAATTGTTTCCTGGTTTCAGAAGCAAAATCTCCTTTTCTTCCCTTTTATTAATTGAAAGTGCATTGAAATAAGTAGAGTTGATGGGCAACCACTTTTCATCTTGTTAAGTATAGGGTACAAGTCAGTACTCTGAACTTTGAATTTCATAGCCATGTAAAATAACCAAGGCAATATATTCTCAGTGCAATGGAGTAGGTGATGTGTATATATTAGCCTGTGGTTGCTCTTGGATCAAGTGAACATCTGTAATTTTGCTTCCACCATAATACAGTATTCTGCCTTAATGGGTAAGCTGGGTTGAGGAAACGTTTCCGTGTTATACCACTGCTGATGTGGTAAAGGCAGCTGAGAATTATCAGTCCAGCTGGGAGGTTCTACTCCAGAGGTGTGAAGGTGCAGACTTGAATGTCTGCTCTTATCACTTTTCCTTGCTCCGAGGGAAATGCGACAGCTCACTTGGCAAGCAGGTGCTGCCGGGTGGCGACATTGCTTGGCCAGTTGTATGTGTTCAGCCTGGTTTAAAGGGGCCGTGCCACAGAGGAACCCCTCAAATTCACGAAGAGACAATGAAATGTGCATTCAAAGATGGAGGGACTCCTTGCCACTGTTCCTCTGTGGGCAAATGCCTCAGTTATTCTTGCAATTTTGCACTGTATTTTTGCAAATTATTTTCCTTTGTCTGAAGAGGGTGGCAGCCAGAGTTCAAACTGAGCTCTGTAAATGAATGTATTGGGGTGGGAGGATTCCCCGAACCTCCTTAAAATTTAGAACCACTAGTTCCAGCTTTCTCATTATAAAACTATACTCTGGTTAACTTTGGGGTGCAGTTGTTGTTTTGTGTGCGTTTTAAACAGTTTAGGGTCATGTGCCTTTTTAGTGTATCACATTCATACTCTAGAAGAAAGGTTTTTTTAGTTGAAGTTTTTTTAAAAAACAACAACAAGGGTGTGGAGATGCATACTGTTGAAATGGGGACATGGAAACCTTTTGTCTTCAGTCTTTACCATGTCGGTCTCATGGGCTTAAGTGCAAAAAGTTTAAACCTGGGATTTCATTGTAGAAGTGGCATTTCTTCATAAAGACTCTACTATGTCACCTTTTATAGTAGGAAGTGGTAAAATATGTAGTTACTCCTAAATAATGTTTGTAGTCTCTTTTGAAGTAATGCTACAGTGTGTTAAATTTCTCCATACATTAGCTGAATAATTCAGTGTGTTTTATAAAACATATTAATATAAGTATGTACCATTTTTATAAGGCCAGATTCTTTTTTAAAAAACAAAAATAATTCCAATCTCATCACCACTTACTTTTAACTTTTAGTTAACAGCAATATTTCTCCATTAGACTGGAAGTAAAATTTATTCAAGTCTCTAGCCATTCATTTCTAAAAACACTGTTGTTCAGATAATGATCTGAATTATTTGCGTTTAATTTTCATGGGTGACTTTGTTGATGCAAAACATGAGATAGCTATTTAAAAGAGACTCCAGTGGTCCTAGATCTGTTGATTCCTCCAAAATACCTTCTTTTCCTAATATCTTGATAAGTGTGGCATTTTCATGCTTGCTGCCTCTTTGTTGTCTTCTCGCATGCGCTGTTCATACCAGCTGAATAAAATAGATCTTAGCTTTGAAAGTTAGATTTAGACCAAATCCCTTCAAGCCTATCAAATAATTGTAAGGACTGCTCACGAAATGACATTGTCAAAAGTGCCGCAGTGAGTGAGCCCATCTGTGTCCTGGTTCTGCATTTTACATTCTTCATTGAACTTGGTTATCATATTTCAATGCTAGCAAATCTACTGAGGAGGCTTCTTCGAACCAGGCGTTGCCCAGTTAGTGGGCGTTGGTGTGTGCAGATGCTGAACACTTGAAATATGGAAGGTTGGGGTGGGGGGAAGCGTACAACTCTTCCTTTTTGCCGAAACGGCAAGATCTTTAGTGCTCCCAAGGAGAGAACCACAAGCAGGTACATGGGATTGTCTGATGGCAGGAGAAATGCAGTATTTAAAGCAGTATTTAAAATCATTCAGTAGCTTTCAAGCTTAAAGAACCAGAGCTATTCTGGTATGAAAGCCTTTAAAAGAAGCCTTTAAAAGAAGTTTCTGTTTTCAGGCACAGGCACGACATCTTAATACAGATGGTATGAAGCCTTTAATATCATTTTTACAGTGGTACAAGAATATGCATGTCAGTACAAATCTGGCTATGGAAATGATTCTAAAAAGCTGCAGATAAGCATTTCTTACAGGGAGTCAGAGGGGCTGAATGTTAAAAAGAGGGGAGATGTCATGTGAATGGGAATGACATGGTGGAGGCTGAGGAATTGCCTTTTAAATCTAAGAAATTGAGTAGGAGGATAGAAGAACTGTTATAATGTTAATTGTTGGGTAGTTTCCCTAATGAGTAATATGTGTGGCTTTGGTGTGTGGGGGTTTTGGTATTGGTCAGCATTCCAGGAGAGATGTATAATAGGAGGGGCAATTCATTGATACAATCCCATTGAATCCAGTGGGTCTACACCAGTGGTGAGATCAATTATGCTAAGGGTTTTTTATCTAATTTGTGAGGATCGTTTGGCATCTACAATACGATGAACATAGAAATTAGATTTCTGTGCAGTAGGCGTAAGTGCATTTTTGTCTCCAGCAGTCACTGGAGAGAGATGTCATAAAAATATAAATACGATGATCTCCTTGTGGTTTTTTTGGAACTGCTTAAAATATGTTTGGCTAAGTTTTTCTTCCCCTTACCAATAGCTAACAGAACCTTTCCCTGATTTTATATTGGGAGCCAGACTCTTCCACATCTTACTTCCTTGCAGAAAGCATATTTCCAGTGAATTCCTACAAATTCCTAACCCATACCTGAATGCAGAGAACTAAGGCGGGGTCCTTAGTTGTGCCTTTCTACCCTTTGGACCTAGGGACACTACGTGAGCAGAAACTAAAGAGGAACACAGTAATTTGAAAAATCAGATTTGATTATTTTGGGGATGCTTGAAAAGGAGCTAATTTAAATCAGTTCTTTTTTTAAAAAAGCATACGTGTAACTACAGTACTAAAATGGCAGCAAAAAGCAATAAAATGGCGTCATGAGGGGAAATTAGTTAACTAGCTTGATTCAGGGCGTTCCCCCTGCTCATTCTGAGAAAGATGTTTCTTTTCAGTTATGGCTCCTGCCAGTTATGACCAATTTAATGTCCATTCTAGAACCAAAAATAGTTCTTTATTCTTAAAACAACAACAACACACCCTTGAATTCAGTTTCGAGTATTGGCTCTGGAAGCATCTTGAATATAATATTTGAAATTATCTCTCTCTTATTATGGCATTTCCCAGTTCAAAGAACATGTTCTCATTAAAACTACTTTATCCTACTGCCTCTGAAGAACATGTTACCTTTCTTTCAAACCGCAGTCTGTGGGTCCCAAGAGCCATGTCTTGAGTTCCAACTACTTTTATGTTATGAAGTTGGTGGGGTGGGGGAATCTAAAGAAAAGACCATCTTGCAATTTTGCACAGGGACCTTGTTGTATGGCCGCTCACAATAGCATGTATACAGCTAGAAGTATAATGTCTTGCCAGTTCTCAAGATGGCATGCCATAATTTTTCAGGCATTGATCTCAGCAGTTCTCTACATTTTGTGTATCCAGCACATAGACTGTAGAGTTTTGGGAGCTTTCACAGACCTGGCTTTACAGTGTTGCGGGGTCTATATCACCGAGCCCAGAGGAAGAGTGAAAACGGAATGTTTACTTTAAATCTAGAAATATATTTTCACCTGCACCGTAATTGATTTCTGCATCATCATCACCACCACCACCACTGCGAGTTATAACAATTTCTAGTACAGATAACATTAACAATTAGCCCATTTTCAAGTGACTGCAATACTGTCTAGAAATTTCTGAGCTTGACAGTAGCGATGGCAAATGGATCAGCACCTGGGTAATAACTTTTTTTGTCTGACAGTAGTAAATACTCAGTGTTCTGCTGAATTACCCCAACATTAGGTCTGAACCATGAACTGGGGTACAAATCGGGACTTAATATCTGCATAATGATGGCCTTCCAGAAGGTAGCAGGAGAGACGTTATACTGTCCCATCTTTGAATTCCATGCCTCAGAATGAAATGATTTTTAAACTAATGGTATTCAGGAACTGAGGTGAGTGTTGATTAGAACTTAGGACCAGTGAAGACCCTCTTCTGAAAATGGGAACTTGGGTCAAAGAAGTATATACGTGCACTAACCTTATTTTCTGTCTTTTCCTCATATTTACATAGCTCAACCTTTGAAATCATAGTACATTGGTTTATAATTACTCTGTTTAGCAGGGTATTAATGCAAAGGAGGAGCACTGAATGGGAGGAGTGTAATAGGCTCCCACGGATAGTTCTGAACAGAAACCTAGCACACACTCATGCATCCCATTCATGCACCATGTACTTTTAAAACTAAAAGATGTCTGGCGCTAATTAAGAAAATCTCAGTGCTAATGTATACATGTTTCTAATTTCAATAGAATTAAATTACAAGTAGAGGTACAGAACACCATAGATTGACCGACGTTACTCAATCCAACCATTTGGGATGGGTGAGGTTAGACGTTTCAGTTGGTAAATAAAATAAATCTATGAAGTTGTTTCAGAAAGTAAAGGTTAAGATGGCTGCCTGCACTATTGCTGCTATTGTCAGAAACACCCTCATAAAAATGGAGCCCGATGATGGGAAGATTTGTCCCGCCTCCCTTTTTTGTTTCATGTTTTCCTACTTGTTGCGTATTTCCTAGAGCAGATGCCCTTCCAAATGTCTTTTCTTATGCCAAACCAGTTCAGGGCAGCTGGCTCCATTTGTTTTGGACAACCCAAACTCCTTGGCTGACACAGGCCAATTGGATCTGAGCTTACACCAATATTAAAGGCAAAGCCCTTATTAGGTTTCCAGTTGTGATCTAGGCATCCATGCATTTGGTGTGTTCTGGAATGTATTGCTGCAGTGTAACTTCCATTCATTCCAGTGGGGCTTGTAACTTCCAGACAGTGGGCTCCTAGTGTTAACCCCTGCTTTTCTGCTGTAAGCCAAGCATGGAATTCCAGTTGATTGTCCACGTGTCAGGGTGGGGGTGGGGGGTCATGCGCTTTTTTGGTGTGTGCATCTCACTGTGTTCCATCCACACAGTGGGTGCAACATAGCCGAGTGGGCAGTGTTTTTCCCTCCCCTTTCCCAACCCCTCATGGTCGGCACACATCCTTTCTCCCAATGTTTTGAAGTCACTGCTTCTTAATAGTATTTTAGCACTAAGGGTTTGGGGTGTGTGTTTAAAAATATTCTTTAAAAGCATGTCTTTAGCACAGGGCAAGTGGACTGCAGCCTGACTTCTAAATGAACAGTAATTATGGGACTGTAAATCTTGACTTTTTCTGGTCAGTTTCAATCCCAGCTAGGAAACTCTCCTGCTTGTTTTTCTAGTCAATTTTAAACCTACACCTTGATTTTTTTTTCTGGGCAGTCTCACAAAGGGGCTAAAAAGCCACAGAATTTTGTTATATCCTTACCACCATGCCAAGTTCTCTAGGCATTTGAAGGGGGTCCTTTGAGTCATTGATTCAAAAGCTGTTTCTTCAAAGGGACCAGGGAAGACAGCAGTTGAAATTGACAAGATGTGTGTCAGTTTCACCTCCCTGTTACCTTTTTTTAAAAAAATAAAAGGGCAGCTCTTGTGCAATTTTGGAGTGCCTCTATTCCAGCATAATGAAATTATGAATTTTAAAAAAGAGAATTGCGGGCTTACAGTTTTGGCCTGCAGTTCCTACACATTCAGAAGTAAGTGGTGCTATGGTCAGTGGAATCTCTTTGTGCTTTATAAGCCTGGAGAAGCCTTAGGTGAGGGGAAAGGACTTGCTTTGCAGGATACAAAATGGCTCTGCAACCAGAAATGCACAGCAAACAATAGAGGAAGGAGGGGCACCCCCAACACATCTTCTACCTTCCCCAAGAACAGCTCCTCCCACTGTGCCTGAATTGTGCATTTTCCTGCTCACACCTGTTGAAAAATTGCTGAAAGTTATGCTGAAATGAATGGAGACAGCACAGCAGTCCTGCGTGGTGGGTCGTGTCCATCATCTGCAGTAAAGCAGCTGTTCAAAGGATTTATGCAAAGAATGTGAGTCTCTCCCCATCCACATGTACATTTCTGCTTTCAGTTCTACTAGGCTGCATTAAATCCAAAGATATCTCACCTGTCAGCCTAGTTTTAAACTGCTCATTTAAAAATCCCTGTTCTTGTTTTGCATATCACTTAGTTTCTTACAAAAGAAGCTACCACACTTGTTGACATAATTGCTAAAACACATTGTCTAACAATGTAAAACACATTGTCAAGCCTTGATGTTGTGTGTGGTGCATCATTTTGTTACTGTGTAGATGGGATTGCTGCCATATGCACATATTTATTATTCTGCATGCTCGCAAGCTCACAGTACAGTGAATGGAATCCAAACGGCCCGGTTCGGATGGAACACCAAAGCATGGTTTGAAATGCTGAGAGCCAGCCATCAAAGAGCCTTGCGACCACACCTCTCTTCTCCCCTCCCCTCCTCCCTATGCAACAATTTCCTCTCTTCTTTCCTGGTTTGAGGTGAGCCGTAGTTTGCTGTTTCGCCCAAACCAGCAAACTGTGGTTTGCCTTTGACCTGCAAACCAGAATCAGACAACAGTGTGCTGGTTTGAATAAAACTGGAAGTTATGGCTTGCCTCAAACGAGGAGGAAAGGATTGCTCCCAAACCCAGAGCTCCCTGAAGGTACAAACCCAAAGCTCCCTATAGGCTCATTCTTGTAGTGTCAAACCATGGTTTGGTGGTATATCGAAACTAGTTGAATGTCTAACCCAGTTTGGCTGAAGTCTCTGCAACTCAAGAGAGCCCCAGATGAGGGTTTTCAGTGATATGTACAGGGCAGGGCTGGTGTTGGGCATTTTGCCATTTTGTTGTGACTGTGCCTGAATGATTCACAAACACACACACACACACCGAATCCCTTTCAGAAGCTCCTGGGAGCATGCCTCTCGCTTCACCCTCAACTTCATGGATCGCCCTGAAAATGCTACTTATGTTACAAATGTGCTTGGGCTGGCTCTGGTAGGACAACTGGTTTCTTTCCCAGCCTTGCTCCCTACCCACAACTCTCTGCTCCTGATCTCCACTGCTCCACCATCAGCATGCTTTCCCTTCCTTTTTAAAGAATTGCATGCACAATTGCCACTCCCCGTCATGCTGAATGCTGCAGGAACCAGGATGCTGTAGTCAGAGGCTGCAATCCATTCATGAGCCTGCTCGTGTAATGAGAAGATAGCCCCCAAGTGAAGTTGGCACACCGTGCACGTGCCTGTGCATTGAATGCACATATCATAATTAATGGTTCTCGTGTTTAAATGATAAGATGGCTGTAACACTACAAATCCCCCAGATTATCCCTCTTTTGGCCAATTGCCATGCACCAAAGAGGCTAGAGCAATCGTCAATATTTTAAGGGATGTACCATGAAGTTTTAATGGAGCTAAAAAAGGTGAACAAAATGATCCTGAACATTTTGAGCCTGGTTGAGCTGGGGCTCATTTCCTTTCGCTGCTGGGAGAGTATCTCGGCTCACACACTGCTGGCAGGAGCAGTGCCCTTTAACAAGAGCATACTTATTTTGTGAGCATACTAGATGGGGTTTTAAAGCATTTCCTAGATAGGGGAGATGTGCTTACTGCCTTTCATTCTCGCTGATGATGTCCTAATGTTGCTTACATTCTTCGTTTAAAAGGCCATGTTTAAAAAACAACACTTGTTCTTGAAAAGGCAGCAGCACACGCATGTATCTTAATAAGCATGCTAAAGGAACATTGGAAGCATAAAGCCAGGCGTACACTTTCCATTTGGATACTGGGAGGGGGCGGTATAACACTATTCAACTTGTAAGGGGAAAGGTAGGGGTGTTCCACCTGGCTTTCCTGTAGCCACCCTAGGTGGGGGGCTCTAGCCAGGCCCCCTCTTTGCCACACCCCTGTAATTAGAATACTTCTTACAATTGAAAGGAGAATATATCCATTACGGGTACCCTCCAAATGCCAAGTCATAATGGCAGGCACATGTAGAGAAGCATTCTGATTGGCCACTCCCCAGTTCTAGATCTCCTTTGATCCAGATATCTAACAGAGCCTGAGCATCTTCCAGAAAAGAGGTAAAACTTTCTTATTGGGGGCAAGTGTTTGTAGCTAGTAGGAATAAGCGCAGTCTTCCCCAACCTGGTGTCCTCCAGGTATTTTGGACTTATAATTCTGAACATATCTGATCTTTGGCCATACTGAATGGGGCTGCTGGGAGTCGTCCAAAACATCAGGAGGGCACCAAGTTGGGGAAGGCTGAATAAGCAGAAAGGGCTTAAGGTTAGCTGCTGATCCTTTCTTTTTAAAGATTTTTTTTAGGGCTGCAAACTTTATTTAGTCTTGGTTTTTTTAATGATAGTAAATTGGCCTGACAGCCCCTGCACTTGTGTGGTATTGATTCATTCAATCAATCAATTAAAAAAAAGTAGGCAGAGAAATCCTATGGTTCCTTGAAGAGCATCCCATGGATCTTGGATATGTCAGAATCCCCCTCCTCAACCCATAGACACTCCTACATCCTTGGGAGAGGGGATCCATCATAGGGCTGTCCCCTCTCTCCCTAGCAGCCTCTGCAGAAAGCACCATGGTGGGTGCTTTACTGAGGCTGCTCGAACACGTCAGGTAGGATGAAAAGGGGGTGTTCTGGTGGGTGGGGAGAGGAGTGGCCAGGATCCACAGGCTTCTACAGTTTCTCTGTCACCCTTCCCACCCTGCGCCAGTAAGTGAACTAGATGGCTCAGAGGCCTGCCTAGATTATTTTTATTTTTAGGAGGAGGAGGAGGAGGAGAAATGGGAGGCAGAATTACCTCTGTTGATCCTCCTGCCTTGCCTGGCTCTCACCGGAAGGGTTTTGAAAAGAGAGAGGGCTTCCATCTCCATGCCCTCAGTCTGTCGGGAGTGCAATCCATAGGACTGTGCTCTAAATTAATTTGAGTTGCAATCTTAGGTACACATTCAAGGGATCAAGCCCCATTGAATGCAGAGGGACTTACTTCTGAGTAAATATAAATAGGATTGGGAATTGTGTGTTGGTTGGTGAGAGCCAACTTCCATTGGCAAGGGCAAATTTTAACCAGTTAGAGATGTGAGGTTTGAGGGTATTTTGGTTCTACTGTTACTATGATAAGGAATGAAATATTAAACACTGTCTTTCTTTCCAACAATGAGTCATATCTTTTGTTTATGAAATAATCTACTTCCTTCAGAATCTAAAAAAACACCTACTTAAATAAATGCAGTTATTAAACTTTAATTAAGTAGTTGGTTAAAAGGCAGATGATAGCTCAATAAAATTCTTTAATCTGTTGACAGCCCCAGGTTTTCTTGTCTCTGAGTTTCTAAACACTAAGCATGTGGGAGCAAAACAGACTAATAGTCCAAAGAATTAATATGTTGTCCTACCGTCATAATGTTTGCATGCATCTTAAGAGGTGCAAATGTAACGAGGTCAAGCATAAATGTTGGAAGTAGCCTTTGCTCCCTTTGCTGGCTGTGTGTGGCAAGATTGGCATTCAGGCATGCACATGCTGGGGGAGAATGGCACAAGTTAATATTGACATGGGATGACCTAATGCCTGGTGTTGGATTTGAGAGTTAGAGGACAGCATTGTAGCCCACTGGAGGGAACCAGAAAGTGACAAGCGCCAGTGCTGTGGCCCAGCCAGGCAGGATTTAGGGGTGAAGCCAAGTAGTTATAAACTGTTTAGGCCATACCCGATGATCCGTAACCTTTTCTCCAGCCTTGGTATATAGCAGTCCTGCCCTTGTTTGCTTTGTGCCATACTTGTATCAACAGTCTCATTATCTTGGGAAGGATTGGACTCTGCCTGATACTTAAATAATTCTTAACCAGTCTTATTTTCTTCCTAACAATGCATCTCCTATATAGCATTGTTTAGTAACCAAGCCCCTTTTCTTTATGGTGTCTCCCATTTTCCCCCTTAATATTTAGTTTCAGGACTGCTTCATATAAATTGTTGTAAGACTCGGATCCAATATCGGAACACAAAATACTTGTATCCTACATCAGGTCTGAAGTATGCATGCCTGTATATTTTTGCTGTTTCTCCCTTTTAAAATATAAGCAAGCAGCTACCCAATTCTTTTCCTTCTTCTTGCCTATGTGTGTTTTTAAGCAGCAAAAGATACACGTGCATCTCATCTGATATCTGAGGCTTGTGTTTTACAGTTGTGGATCTTACTAGAGTATGAAACAATTTTTATGTGGGCTGTATTGCCTACTTAAGCCTAACCTAGGGGGTCTCTCGATCTGTTGGGACTGCAACTCCCATAATTCCCTGGCAGGAATCCATCTAGATAGCACATGGGTGCAGCTTGGGGCCAAAGTCTAGGGCTTTGCAGCCCAGTCCCCCTGCCACGATCACCTAGAGAGCAGCATGTGATGAGGACATCAGGGCAGCAGAAGCAAACTCTATTTTAGTCCTGTAGTCATGATGGTGCTACGATTTAAGTGAATTTAAATGTGAAACTGCACATGCTCAGAGAATTATTATCATTTTTAAATCAGGGATGGCAAACTGTCTTTTATTTGTTTATTGCTCTAATATATCGGGAATGTAGAAGCCATGGTAAAGCATGGGATAGCGGTTGGGGAGTGAAGAGAAAAGTGAATTGTGTGCTCCATAACAGAAGTAATATGCATACTTATCTAAAGCCCCTACCCCCGTAAAACCAGTAGCTCCAGCATCTAAAACTACTTAGCTGCGCCACTGGGAGGGCACCAGGTTGGAGAAAGCTCGCCTAATATGCCCAACAAAAAGTGCTCATTCTAATGATGGATTTGACAAGCAGAAGCACATCTCCCTGGGGCGTGTCCTGTCCGTGTACTTGAGTATTAAGAGTTCTGCACACCCTTCCACGCTTTTCTGTGTTCACTGCAGTGCACCAGAAGACATGCCTGCCACATGAAGTGTTAATTGGGCCTCTCTTGACGCTTTAAAGGGTATGAACAGGAATACCTATTGTGCCAAGGAAATCCTATTTCCCTGCTACAAATAAATTACATCCTTAATTTGCATGTTTTATTCTGAACCAAGTAGCTGAATTTTTTTTTTTTTTAGCTGCAGAATGCTGTTTTCCCCCTTCCCCATTATATGAGGAAGGAGGTGACATAAAGGCAGGCAGAGCTAAATCATGAGAATTATATGAAAAGGAGTGCATGATCAAAGGCGAAGAGAGAGGCACCTAGGCAAGGAACAGAACGTTTGCCCTTGAATGCAGGAGCTATTATAGGCACTGCTTGTGTCTTTTGCAACATGCACAAACAACCATGCAGGCAAGGAATTTGTTTTTTAGTGTGTACTTGGAAGTCTGTGCCGGGGGTCAAGCTTGCATCAGCGATGAGATTCAGTATCAAATTCCATATGTGCAGAGTTAGAGGATTCAAAAAGGCATTAAATTGAAGCATCCATGTAGCCAGTTACTGAATGATAAGTTGCTAAACAAAAGTCATTCAAGAACTGCAAAATGATGCTTGTGACGCTGTTGTGTCCAGGGATGGGGGGGGGGGGGCTCTTGCATATTGCAAGGACTCAAGGGGAACATGGTGGGTGTCTCAATGTTTTGCAGACACTGGGTGTCTTGCTGGGATCCTGCTCACTGAAGCCCCACCAGGTTTTGCCCTCACTGCAAGCATCCCAGGAGCAGCGTGCTTGCTTATAGGAACAGAATGGCTACCCAACGTTCTTGTATAGATGATTCTTGCAAGGGAAGTTCAGTCGTGGCAAGCTGTCATTCAGGGAAGCTTGTTCACCATTCCTGACTTTTCTCTTGCAGGAGCCCCTGAGCAGCTGTTGAGGAACCCCAGTATTCCCCAGAACAGAGGTGGAAAAGCACTGTGTTAATTTACAGGGCGCTTGATCAACAAGCTCAAAGCTGCTTAACAATACCGCTTTAGAAATCACATGACACGACACCAAATTTGAGGCTCCTCTCAGATCTCGGCCATTTTTCCTTGTGCAGTTTCCGTGCTTAGGGATTGCTATGTACTTTCCCTTTGGCCCTCGGCTGGTGCCACGTTTTCTCCTCTTCCCTTCCTTCTCTCATCTTGTTCCTTCCTCACACTCCCTTTGCTGCATCCCTCCATTTTTCTACCGCAGTTAAGAAGAGACGGAATGACACCTTCTCAGCTTCTTTGGCTAAGATCAAGTGTAGGCACAGAAAAGGGAACACACACAATTCTGTCTGGGAGCTTATGTATCTCTGGATTTGTTTCCAGTCAGGCAAGGTGGAATGGTTCTAACACCCCATTCTGTATGAACTCACTGAATCTGGGGTGACAGCAGTAGAGGCTGGTGGCTCCGATGTCAGTGGGGCGGTGAATCCGCTCCGGGTTTCAGTCAGCGCTCTAAAGGGGCTATCCATAGCCCCTTTAGAGCGCTGACTGAAACCCAGAGCGGATTCACCACCCCACTGACATTGGAGCCACCAGCCTCCACTGGATAACACTGAGGCTCATGGAACATGGCAAGCACCCCATGTGAACCCCCTGAAACGCTACAACAGGGGTGTCAGACCTCTTTCAGCCTGAGGGCCAATTTCGATTTAGAAGAAGCTATTGGGGAACAAAAGGGGCAGGCCAAAAAATCCAGCCTATTTTACCGTCAAGCTCTTCCAGCCAGCCAGTGAGCCTTGGGAGAGGCCTTTCACCTTTTTGGAATGGGGGGAAAAAACTGCACAAAAGCCAGGAAGCCACCGAATGATCAGCGGTCGGTGGAAAGGGCCACAGCCATCGGACGATCCATCGGATTTGCCTGCACTAAGGAGCTCAAGATCCTCCCCCTATATACCTTATTCTCTGCGCAGGCTGGCGGCTCTGATTTTGGTGGGGCTGTGAATCCATTCCGGGTTTCACACAGCGCCAACCAAACCCCCAAAAGGAGCTATCCAGTGTGCTGAACCTATTCTGGGGGGTGAGGTTCAGGACCTTGGATAGCTCCTTTAGAGTTCTCGCTAGTTCTAACTGAAACCCGGAATGGATTCCCAGCCCCACCGAAATCAGAGCCCCCAGCCCCCGCTGCCTATTCTTCTTCCGGTGTGCTGGGGTGAGCAGTGGGAGAGCATCCCTAGAATGTATATCTACGAGCATTAAAGGTAAAGGTGTCCCCAACCAGTCGTGTCCGACTCTAGGGTGCGGTGCTCATCCCCGTTTCTAAGCCGAAGAGCCAGCGCTGTCCGAAGACACTTCCATGGTCATGTGGCCGGCATGACTGAACACCAAGGTGCACGGAATGCTGTTACCTTTCCCACCGAGGCGGTACCTATTTATCTACTTGCAATTTCTTGCTTTCGAACTGCTAGGTTGGCAGGAGCTGGGACTGAAGATGGGAGCTCACTCCGTCACGCAGCACTCGGGTCTCGAACTGCTGACCTGCCGACCTTCCGGTCTGCAGTTCAGCGTCTTAACCACTAAGCCACCATACCTAGACTGTATTTATTTATTTACAACACTTGTATACCAATCCGCTTCTAAACAGATTCTGGAGTGGTGAACAACGAGAGATAAAACAATAAAAAGCAAAAAACATGATATTAAATTATTCTTTTTAAAAACAAAGTGCCAATAAAACTGAGGCTGGTCAACAAGGAACGCTTCCTGGCCGTGCCTCCGCCCACAAAGGCCCAGCCCTTCTACTTGCGTCTTGTGTTTCAGGGTTGCTCCTAAACTGTCCTCCTAAATCCAGGTTTAAGCTAGGTTCTTAAAGTGGATTTAGGAGCCCCATGGGTCCATTTTAACCAGGGCTGATGGATGATGGATGTAACAGTGAAGTCTGGTGAAGGTTGACCATGTGCAAAAGAGGTGGTAGTGAGGGTATGGAGAAGGGAGGAGGGAGTGTGCCAACTCATAGCCCAGCCTTTCCCAGCCTGGCATCCTTGAGATGTGTCGGACCACAAGTCCCAGCATCCCCCAGCCAGCCCTGTAGTCTAATACATCTGGAGGGCTCCAAGTTAAGGAAGGCTGTCCTAGCCTGTTCTCATAACCTTCAATGAGATTCCTAGCGAAGCAGAGCCAGAATCCAACAAAAGTCGTACTTCGAGTAAACCCATTGAAAGGAATGGGACTTAAGTTAGTCATGTCTAGCCAAAGTCCCATTCAATTCAGTGGGTCTACTCAAAGTAAGACTTTATTTGGATTCTACCCCAGAAGTTTAAATTTGAGTTTTCCATATTTAAATTTGGACAGAGTGGCCACTGTATCACACCGGCTCTCTTTTTGAGCAAGTCATTTCCTGCTCTGGAAATGGGGATATAAATCCAGGATAAAGAAATAAAATAGATATACATGACAGAGAAACAAACAAAATACTAGATTTCCTTAAACCTGCAGGTTGATGGCTGCCTGGCTGCCTGCCTGCCTGCTTCGGTATGTTCCCTTGTGAATAAATAAAGTGGAAAGCAAAATGTGCTAAATAAATGACAGGCTGTTAGGCCTTGCCTAGAGAATTGGCTGGGGGCTCTGGATACGTTAAACACTTCCAAAATAATGTGATAGATACACAATACAGAGTGAGCTAAAATAAAACTGCTTTGGAGTTCAGCTTTTCTTGTGCATCGACTGGCGGTGATGATTTCCGACTTCAGCTGTTTAGTTTGCTTGACCTTTTTTAGATACTTGCATGTCTTGCAGAGATTTGTGTGCTTAGGGGGACTATGCTCAGCCCTTGCTGAGTCATCCTTTCCCATTCATCCTTTCCCATTCATTCATTCATTCATTTATTTTTACCATTCACTGTGGTCAGGCAAGCTTATCACTATTCCTTGGCCCAGCACACTTTCATCCTGGAGTCCACCGATAAGACAGACTAGAAGCAGGACACTTTGCAAAAAGTTAATGCAGTCTTGAAAAAAAAAGAGGAGTAATGCATTTCCTTTTCACATGGAGCTTTATGGGCATCTTCCTGTTTTTCCACCTGAGTTAAATAACCTTTCACTTGAAGCGAACTACAAAGAAAGTTGCCTGTCCTTAAAGCAAAGCTTAAACCAACAGTGTATTAAGTACCAAGTGGATCTGGACTTAAATGTCAAGCCGATTTCTAACTGAAGCTGCCCTTCTTCTTTCAACAGGGATTCCTAAAAAATGAAAAAGATAATGCTTTGTTGTCCGCCATTGAGGAGTCCAGGAAACGGGTAAGTTGGGGAAGAGCATATAAAGAAAGCTTGAAAGTGATGTCTCATTATGTCAGAGGTAGCACAGAAAATGTCCAGAAAATTGTCCCTTACAAATAGTGTTACTTTGCATAGTATTTTTTTGTCATATAGGGGCAGCCGATGCAAACTACCCTATGCAAATTAGCTTGGTTTGCAGAGGGTAACTTGTGGGGTAGGCAACCTTTTCGAGCCTGTGGGCACATTTGGCAATTTGAGAATCTGTCCTGGGCACCACCCCAAAATGGGTGTACCACAGATTAAAGGCCTGCAGTCACCTGCCATCTTTATTTCCTAAGAATGTCACTGAGCTCCATGTATGGGAAAAGAAGATCGGAGCAGCTAGAGGGCCTCTCTTTGCTTTGAAGTGATCCCAGCCTCCAGTGAGAAATATTATTTAAAGAAATAAAAAATAGGAGAGGTAGGGCACCTTGGCAGGCACTGAGAACAATATCCAAGGGTGCTCTGGTGCCCATGGGCACCCCGTTGCCTACCCCTGCCCTAGAGAGTGATCTAATTTAGGGTGTTTATTTTACTTGTATTTAGTAAATAAAACTAAACAAAAGTACTCCATGTTAATTTTTTTATCCAAATACACCACAAATATTTGACCTGAAATATTTGACGGGAAAAAGTAAAGCACACCTAATATGATTTAAATGTTATATTATCTAGAAATGTTTATTAGAATACTTGTTAAAAAAATTAAAGACAGTAGTGTGTACTTCCCTTACATTATTTAAATTTAAGGGAAACCTCCCCAAAGGTATTGCAAACTGTTGACACACAAATCCGTTTTAGCAACTCAAAGAACTGGGCATGAAACGCTGACAACCACTCATCTGCAACTTCGAAACTGCCAAGCTTGCCCACTATTGTATTTTCAGTTGGCATCCATTCATTGCTGCGAATGAACTTATGAAATGGAAAGTTTTCTGCAGAATAATAAAGGACTGGAAATATTTCCAGAAATGTTTCTGTTTTGGAAATTTTCTGCCCCACATCAGACTTTAGGCTTGCAAGATCTACTTTGCTTTTGACTATATTCCTGCATTCCACCCACTGGAGCCAGGTGCAAAGGAATGGCTCAGGCAGGCAGACATACGCTAAGAATGAAGGAACAGGGTGCCCTGAGCAAATGTTCAGCCTGGGAATTTCTGATCGGTACCAGAACCAAGCTCTCAGTTCCTTTCACTCACAAGTCTATTCCTGGTTTTCCCCTAAGCATTCTTGGGGATGGGCTGGTGGGGCTTTTTAGTTTTTGCAGTTCTTAGACAATTAGGAGTCCGAAACCTTTGCTGATCTACTGCAGTACCCCAGAGATCTATCAGTAGGTCCTGATCTGCCTTCTACGCATCCCTATGTTAGGAATTCTATAGAGAGGCCGGATCTCAGAGGTTTCCTTACAGCACATAGCAGCCATTTTAGAATTAGAATTCTTCTACCTGGTTATGTCATTGTCTCCAGGCACAAGAGCTCTCTGGCATCTTTAAAACTCATTCTTGTGCTAAAACCTCTAGTGCAAGAATAATGACTTTGAGCCTTAGAACTTAATACACTGTATAGACAAAATGAGAATGCATTTACATAGTGACACAAGAGCCCCATCCACACGACCAGAGGATGCTGAACACATGGGGGCCTGGGGGTGGTACCATTGCCTCTGACCTCCATGCAGTCATTGGCAATTCTACCCATATGCGTAAGCTCTGTGCAGAAGAGTCACTCAGGGCACAATCCTATGCATGTTTAGACAGAGAAAAGACCTGGCTGGGGAATGCTGGGAATTGTAGGCCTTTTCTCTGTCTAAAAATGTATAGGATTGCGCCCTTAATCTCTGCAGGTTGGTGAACTGACCCTAATTTCATTTATTTCATTTCATTTATTATGTTTCTATACCGCCCCATAGCCGAAGCTCTCTGGGTGGTTTCACAAAAATTAAAAACCATGGAAAAATACATTGTACAAAGTGCAAAACCATGTCTATAACAACATATAAACAGCGCGCACACACAGGCAACATATATCTAAAAACAAGTTTTAAACAATCAACCAAAGACAATCCAGGACCTGAATAGAACTCATCATATGCTGCCAATTGCCATGATAGTCATAGTCAGTTTATTTGCATATCGCATTTTCCACAATACATTGTGCTCAAAGCGGTTCACAAAAGAAACAAATTCAATAATCAGAATTAAAATACATTACAATACAACATAAACTCAGTTGCAGTTCATTTAAAACATATTTTTGTAAACTGCCCAGAGAGCTTCGGCTATGGGGCCGTATAGAAATGTAAATAATAATAATAATAATATCAACAATTAATTAAATGTAAGACATATCAGTAGGTCAGTTAAATAGTCCACTAAGGGCTCAACCCTATGGAGATAGTCGTCACCCTTCAAACTCGGAGGCAGACAACTATCCAAAGCAAGGTGGCCAGAGCACAAAGGTGATCTGGCATTTCTTGTCTGGACAGGTGATTTCACCTGTCTAGCCATGGAGCTTCAGGATGGGAGGGGTGGAGGCCGCGCAGCCCATAGAAAACTGTGTAACGCAGCTTCCGCAATCTTCTCCTCTCCCTGCCCCTGGGACCACCCCCTTTTCCTTGTCTCTGCACTCCGTTTCTGAGCGCAGAGATGTAGCTGGCGTGGAGAGCACCTCACTGGCTACGAAGGGGCAGGGAGTATGATTTCTGGCCTCCCATGTCAGAGACCTAACAATAAGGTTCCTCATCCACATCAAATTCACAGAAAATAAGGGAAAGGGGTAGGGAACCGCACAAGGTACTTCAGACAGCCCACCCTCAATCAGAGAAACACATCTCTCACCAGGGTCCTGTGCCCTGAGCAAAGAAAGGGCCCCCTTCATCTTCATGACATGTCCCCTCCTGCCATCCTCATGACCTTCCACCCTCACACCCATGATGCCATGCTTGGCACCATGAAGAGGCAAAGATCATGTCTTCAGTGGTGACAACCTTGACGGTGGGCCTTCTCCGTAGTGGCACCCACCCTTTGGAACACCCACCCTCAGGCAGTTCGGGAGGCAGAAAATGTGGCATCTTCGAACACCTCCTGAAAACACACTTGTTCACCCAGGCTTTTTCCCTGGGCTGGAATTAAATTAATCACGCTGCTCCATCTTCCTGCTCCTTGTATTGCTTTTATTGTAACTGGAATTGTTTTTAATGTTGTGTTTTTAATATTATATTTTAGATTTGATTTTAATATTTATATGTGAACCACTTAGGGATTTTATTATATTTATTGGTATATAAATACCACAAATAAATAAATAAAGTAAATTTAGACATTAGTACTCAATGCAGAGTCATGAGTTTGAATTGTGGCTATTTAACCCTTTTGCTCTCAAATCCCCTTGTAATAAAATAGCCAGACCGAGAGATCAGATGGATCACAAAACAAACCTTTGCAGTCACTGTAATTGTGTTCAGGCTTATGTCTAGTGAGTCTGTGAGTTCCAAATGGCATATGTGCGTGTGTTGATGCTGTGGAAGCATTGGTGGTTCCTAGTTTTATTTCCAGGCCTTCCCAATAGTGTGTTTTTGCACTCCCTCCCCCATCTGTTTCCTAGCCCCTCATGGTACCACAGCCTCCTCCAACCTGGGGCTCTCCAGATGTGTTGGTCTACAATTTCCCTGGCTGGGGGATGCTGGGAGTTATAGTCCAACACATCTGGAGGGCACCAAGTTGGGAGAGGCTACCTTAACATCACCTGAGTTGGGTCTGCTCCACTCTGTAAAAATGTAAGATTCTATTTCTAGGCAAGCCAAAGGCTTCACCCTGAAAAAGCTCAATTTAGCACTCAGTATAAATCATGCAAATCAACCTCCTTGGTTTGTAGAACTTCTCTTATTTGTGTAATGTATTGTGCTTTTTCTTTTCTTTTTTTCTTTTTTACTATTTTGCATAATTTATTTTGTTCTTGTTAGTCATAGGAAACACTGAGGACCACTAAGACTTGGTTTGGACACAAAGGCAGGATCCAGAGGCAAATCATGGATTAATTGACCTGCGAATTGTTGGGACAAATGCTGAGCTCGAGCCCTTTCCTGTTTCCATTAACAACCCTGGAATGCCATATTTGAAGGTTGCTTCTGTGACGTTTGAACAGAGGCACTGGGGTTGTGTGGGTTAAATAACCCCAAGTTAACCCATGGATTGTTCTTAATTAATTAACCCATGATTGGCCACTGGACACTGCAGTTACATCCAAACAGGGTCATTAGCTTCACCTCCAACCATGGGAAGTCTTATTCAGCCACTCCTCTGGCTTCTGAAATGTCAGCATGCATTGCTCGCGCACTTTCAAGTATATCTATGTAGCCCTAAGGGCTAGAATCTTAAACAAGAAAAAGAATCTGAGAATTCTCAATTGAATTTTGTCCCTTTTGAATTCATTCATTCATTCATTCAATTTTTGAGTTACCCTATAGCTGAAGCTCTCAGGATGACATACATAATAGAAATAAATACAGTAAAGTCAGTGATTCTTTTAAAAGATGTTTTTAAGTTTTAAAAGCAGCAACAGTAATTTAAATAATTTAGAATAATTTAAAAAGAAAAGAGAAATATCCAGGCAGCTAAAATACAGGAAAAGACCATTTTAAAACACAGCATTAAGCATATCATTAAAAAGAAAACAAGCATCCATTATAAATTCTTTTAAAAGGCCCAAGAAAACAAAAATACCTTTTTATTCTCCCAAGACTTTAAAAAGAATGTATAACTGCTGCTTGTTTACCATGTTCCGCACGTGTGCAAAATGATGGCGCGCATCCAGCTCTGAGCATCATCCATCAAAAGGGTCAGGCGATTGGTGAATGTAAAAATGGAGTTTTATCAGGAAATGAAGTAATCAAACAAAATAAGTGTGTGACAACGTTACTGGTATTGCCAACATTCGTAGTATTCATCTAAGATAGAACAGGTCCTTGCTAATATGGCCGTCTGGCATTCAGCCTCTTCTGTGTGCCAAGCAAGTCACAGCGTTGGCCTGAAGCCCATCCACATGGCTCCTGTCCTGCCATTTGGAAAGTGCACCTTTGTGTAAATGTTTGTAACCACAAAGAAATGATAAAGAGTCTTTAAAGCATAAGTCTCTACTCATTGAACCAGGTATGCAAACATATTACCCTGTCCCCCTCTTTTAGCTGTACACTATGTTCAGGGCACTAGTTTTAAAAACCTGCATCATGTTTCAGCATTTTCTGTTTCAGGGCGAGTCAAGAATAGTCCGTTTAACAACGTAACAAGGGTGGGATTTTTTTTGCCATTTCTCGGTGCCAGAGACCTGTGAGCTTCTTCAAATAAACAGAGCTTGAATGAATCTCTCGCATATATTTTGATGCATTTTACAATTAGGCATTACAGAACATACTTTCATACAGGGGCAAATTTACAGGATTCACAACCAAACCCCCAAGTGATTAAGTATGTATTAATTAATGAGATGGGCAGAAAGGCTTGGATAACAAAACGTGATGTTAATTTATGATGAATATTTTGAAGTTGCAACGTGATGCCTATGTTTTACTTCAGTCTTAAATTTGGATTTAAGCAGAAAAATCATGTTCTTCACTACGACCATATTGAGTAGCCATATTGCTTTGAATGTGATTTAAGTAAAAGACAAGGTTTAGGAAGATCTTATTTTTCAGATAGTGCCATTTGGAAATCTTGGTGTGCTAGAACTGAACCTGGTTCTTCAAAAGTTTGCTTTTATCCATTCTCTACTTTTATACATATCTATCAGTTTTCTTTCTGGTCGTATCAGGCCTCTGGAAGTCATCCTTCCTCGACTGAGGTTTCCTTAAAATATTGATTGCATTGCTCGCTGGTGTTTGTTGCATGCTCCAAATTTCAGCACTACACATTTGTGCTAGTCTGTTTTTCTATAAATATCCTAATTTCTGAATAACCTAAATTCTCTCAGAAGAGACATCTTAGAATTCCATGAAGTGATTCCTTGATTTAGTGCAGAGGTGGGGAAACCTTTTTTGGCAACTGAGAGATGATTAGATCAGCTACCTGATACAGAAATAAGTAATAGCTTAAAAATTGGAGCAATGAAATCTCTTCCATTGTATTGCCATTAATCCCCTGCCCCCCAGTTTACTTGTTGATACATCAGATATCAGAATTCTGGTTTTATTATAAATAATAATACACTGTTCATTGCGACAACATTTGCTAAAAAGTTGTATCTCAGGAAAAGAATAAGCTGTAAACATTTTAGCAAGTCTTGTCACAAGGAAACCTGGAATATTTTTGTTATATGTGGATGACATGATCTTTCTGTTCCAGACTAGAACTGGTCTAAAACAGAGATTCAGAGTTGTATCCAATCTTAGTCATGCCGTGACTAACATTGGATAGACCACTGGAAGACCCATCAAAATGAATGGGGCTTAAGTTAGTTATGACTAACTTAAGGCCCATTTATTTCAATTACCTGGAAGTAACTCAGTGGGGCTTACTTTTGAGTTCATAGGTTTGCATTCCCAGTCTGGGACAGGAGGCAACTGTAGTTTGTTCAGTCGTGTCCGACTCTTCGTGACCCCATGGACCATAGCACGCCAGGCCTTCCTGTCCTGCGCTCTCTCCCAGAGCGTGCTCAAGGTCATATTCATTGCATCGGTGATGCTATCTAGCCATCTCATCCTCTGCCGTCCCCTTCTCCTTTTGCCTTCAGTCTTTCCCAGCATCAGGGTCTTTTCCAGAGACAAGTTCCAGGTTTATGGGGAAAATGGTAACTCCTTGACATTGGGACACTACATTGTTTTGAAATGAATAAGTAAGTGGATTCCTTCTTTGTCTGCTGGTGAACTTTAAAAAGTCCCAGAGAAGACTGGGTGTATTCCACATTGAGGCATTGTTACTGCACAGATACAGAACATGGTAGTCTTTCAATTCAGGCAGGGGCTATAGCTTGGTGGTGGAGCACCTGCTGTGCAGGTAGAAGGTCCCAGGTTCAATCCCAGGCATCACCAGTTAAAATGATCTGGTAGCAGCTCTGCCATGCTAGCAGGGGCTTCTGGGAGTTGAAGTCCAAAACATCTGGAGATCCACCTTCCCCCCGCCCCCTACAGAATGTGAAATTGTTGCAGTACCTAGTGTACTTGCATGCAGACTTCATTTTGGGAGATTGAGGAGGAGGCCCAGGACAACGAATCAGTAGTGGCAACAGAGGTACAGGGAAGTTGATGCTGAGGTGGGCCAGGAACATGGGTAGTGGCTTTGTGCTGTGTTCATCTACTTGACTGACAGTAATTATCCTGGAACTGAGATGCATAATAATGGAGGAGAGATTCTTAGAATTCAGGACTAGATGTGTCAGCTGGGAAGGCTAGATCAGGCGCTTGGGCCTCCATTTGCCTACACCTACCTCATAGGGGTTTGGTTTGGTTTTAGAAAGATATGTTTCTAGGCCCTGTGGTTCCCAAGACTGATGATGGCAAATGAAGCCAATGTATTCCTTGGTGCTAAAGAAATTGCTGACTCTTACCGTCCTCTTGTAACAATTCAGTGTTGTTTTTATTAAAATACATTTTTCTTATTCTTAATTAATAACTAAAAACATAGGAAGGGCCATGCTGAATCGGACCAAAGGCCCATCTTTCTCAGAGTTCCGTTCACACAGTGGCCAACCAGCTGCCTCTGGGAAGCCCACAAGTAGGGCCCGAGTGCAAATGCATCCTCTCACTCATGCTCCCCAGCAGCTGGCATGCAGAGTCATACAGCCTGCAGTACTGGAGGTAATATGTAGCCATCATGCCTAGCAGCCATTGATAGCCTTATCCTTCTTGAATTTTTCAACTGTAGTAGTTAGTGAATGCAAGTGATATTTCTCCTTGAACTCTGGGTGGGTCTGATGGCTTGGTGTTTTCTGCATTAATCTCGTTTGTCCTAGACCTTTGCTATGGCTGAGGAGTATCATCGGGAGTCAATGCTGGTTGAGTGGGAACAGGTGAAGCAAAGGATCCTTCATACACTGCTGGCTTCAGGAGAAGATGCGCTGGACTTTACTCAGGAAAATGAGGTATCTTTGGGCGACTGTAATGTATTTAGAAATATTGGATTGGATCCAGATTTAGTTATACTAAATGAGGTTTCGATGGGTCTACTCTAAGGATGCCTAAATTCAACCCTAAATCCAAATCCAACTAATTCTTTGGCTGCAGACATCTAGTAATTACTTAGTTAGGAAGTTATGATCAGGTTTGTGTATGTCTCCACAACAAAAAAAGTTCTGCCCCAGGCAATCCTAATTCTCTACCAAGAAAAGCTGAATTTTGCAACTGGTAAAATGTATGCCTATTTTTCTTATTTTGCTTAATTTATTCTACAGTTTTTGGTATTTATGTAATTTCCTGTGGCTTTGCTGGGCCTGGGAGAGGCAGAGACACTGAAGTCCTGTTCCCATTCACTGAAATTCTTATTCTGCCACCACGGTGACATCTGAGATCTCACCTGTCTGCCCATACGCGTCCAAGCATATTTCCATGGCCATAATGGCTAGAAATGTGCTTCTTAAAAAAATGAAAACAAAGTTTCTCAGGAGGCTGATCCCTTTGCTCAGTACCACATTCTGCAATTTCCCCCCTGGTGTTTCCACAAAATCACAGCATACATATCCTTGGCCATTCCTGTTTTTGTGTGTTTGGTCTTTGAATCCCCCTACCTCCTGATTTTTAATTTCTTCTTAAAAGTGTTCTTCCTTGGAGAAATGTATGGTAACCTGAAGTTCCTTTTCGAAATTGCTTGTGTTAATTGGCTAGTGTCCATATTGTGATTTGGAAATAATTGAAAGTTGTCAATGAGATGCTGGGATTTCCTTCCCTCCTCTTGTGCTAGTCATAGAAACCTTTTCTTTATGGACATGCTCTCCCTTTGGAAGATGTTTTGCTCACAACATACTGCTAAGGCCCAGCAGGCTACCAAGTTTTTTCAGTAACAGGCGTGCAGATGAAATGTGCTGGAAACTAGGAAAGATCACCTGCTGCTCTGCAGTAGCAGAGCTTTCTAGATTCAGCAGCTTATTCTGTTGGCTTTCGACTACTTCGGGAGTTTATGTGAACTGGAGGTTAAACTTCCTTTGGAACATCAAATACGGAGTTTCTTCTGAAGTGATAACTCAAAGCTTGTCATCTTTTGTACCCAACTGTTAAGTGGTACACTGTCCTCATCACAGGTGTCAAAGTCTCAAAGGAAGGGAAAAAATAGCATTGAGAAAATTTCCTCTAATGGGTTAAAAGATCGAATGTGATCTAGTGCTCTGCTCTCTTCTGCACAGCCTGCATAACTGTTAGAAACCCTTGATGTGTTTGTTTTGTTCCCAACCTCGAAGTCAAAAGCCCAGGAGGTTTGAAGTGCAGCTGCTGTGTTAAAAGCCAGTTGTTTAACTTTTCCATTGCAGGTTACATTTAAACTCTATTTCAGAAAAATTGTCTGTGTGTGAGGGGGACAGAGAGAGAGAGAGAGAGAGAGAGAGAGAGAGAGAGGCAGACGCTCATCCTTAGAAAATAATAGGGATTTAATTGATACCTCTGGATATGGAGAATCAGCTGAACGGCACAGATCCAAATGCAGCAGGAAGCAGGTCAGCCAGAGAGCCAATTTTTAAGCTTTGGGCTGGTGAAAAATACCAACACACATTGCTCACAGAAAGAAGACTAATTAGGAGACTATGCTTTATGGTTCAAAGAAGGCAGTGCATCGATTTCCTCTTCTTGGAGATTTGCGCTGTCCCCTAAACTAAAGGGCAAGGTATCCTGTAGAAGAAAGAGAGCGTGATTTATGTTAAGCTTAGCTGAGTATTCTGGTCAAGAGTCCAATTCAGATTAGGTCCACTCCCCCCCCCCCAACCTTCCATTGGCCTTTTTTTATTATAGACACACAGTTGCTGCTCAGTCTGCTTCTACAGCAGCCAAGAAGCATGGCTCCTCTGTCACAGGCCGGATCTCTCCAGGACTCTTTACCTTTCCATGCCTGTCTGGGAGTTCAAGCCATGAGGCTGAGCCAAAATGGCAAGCGTGCCAGCGGTGTTGCTGCCCCCCAGCCCCCTGCTGGCCTCACCCCTCCCAGAATGTTGCAACGGATCGCCAAGACATTTGGGGCATTGCCAAAATGTCTGCCAAGGTTTTTGCTTTGGAATGCTTGTATGAATAATGCATTTTTGAGTGCCTGCAGTTTGCAACAAGTGAGGATAAATGATAATCTACAAAGGAGGGACAGGGGCACAACTGCAGGGCAGCTTTCTGTGACGCTGAATTGCGTTTCTCTTTTTTCTTGCTTTGAAATCAGAAAATTGGGCCTGCAAACTATACACAAGGAAGCCAGGATGTGCTTCTAAGCTCTTGACAAATTTCTGCAGGGCTGAACAGATAAGAATAAACTGATTTTTGTAAGCATTTATTGGACCAAATAGCTAGCTGCAAAAGTTATGGGTTGTATAATTAAGAAGTATGAAACATCAGGAAATAAAAATTCAGAACAAAAACAAAGTAGATTTTGTCATGTATCCTAGCAGTGTTTTGTTCTGGTCTGGGCAATGCAAATTCAAATGGTGCAGTCCCTCTTATTCTGCATAATTTATTCTTCAGTCTTTGACTATTTTTTAGTGTTTTACCCATGGATTAATAAAAGACTAGACATTCTGCACCCGCAGTAACTGCTGCCCAAATTCCTTTCGAAAGCTTATAGCAATTCACCTGGGACACTGTTTGATGGGCTAATGATCCTGGATATCAATTTGGTGTTTCATCCAGTTTGTACTGCCCAGTCATGGCCTGGTGCCAAAATACATCAGAGTATTTGAACAGGGCCTCCAGGGTGGCTCTTAACTGAGCAGCTTCCAACTGTTGTTAATAGAGCTGAAGTTCCTCTGTAATTTGGGTTGCGCTCCACGTGGTTTCTGGTGTGATTTGGTCTGCAACTGCTAGTGTTGCAAACCATCTGGAAAGCGACTGGCTCAGACGGCTTTGCAAGTTCTGCCCCCACTCCCCCTGTTTCCAGGAAAGTCACTTTGCCTGTCTCCTTCTGGATCCTCATCCACACCATTCATTCATTCATTCTCATTCATGTCTCTCTCTCTCTCTCTCTGTGTATTATTTATTATGCATGTGCCTCCTTCTGTGGAGACAAAAGGAAAAACACCACACAAATTTGCAAGAGCAAAAGGCTCAAGACACAGCTTTTTAAATAAAGGAGGAACCACAACTTGCTTAAACTTTTAAAGCCCTGAATGGCTCGGGGTCAGGTTACCTGAAGGATTGATCTCCTTGGATATATACCTGTCTGGACCCTACAATCATCTTCAAAGCCGCTTCTCCAAGAGCACCCACCTAATGAGGTGAGGCAGGTGGCTATTAAGGAGAGGGCCTTTACAGTGGTGGCACCCCAGTTGTGGAATGCCCACCCCAGGGAGGCTCACCTAGCACCATGTTGTGTTCTTTTCAGTGGCAAGTGAAGACCATTTTCTTTTCTCAGGCTTTTTAGTCTGTCAGTTTTTAAAAACTATGCTACTGCTTTCTAGATCCTTGCACTGCTGTTGGCTTTACTAGTTTTATTCTGTGGCTGTTTAGGTTTGATGTAATGTTTGATTGTGTTCCTATATTTTATGGTTTTAATGTGTATTTTGTGAACTGCCCAGAGAGCTTTGACTGTCAGGTGGTATAGAAATATAGTAAATAAGCAAATTAGCATTGCAGGGAAGACGCCATAGGAAGGAGAAAGGCATTAAAATGGATAAGTGATGGGAGAACCAAAGGAACAATAGAAACCACTGGGGTAGGATCCAGTGAGTGGGCTTGGAAGGACGAGAGAGACCGCATGAGCTGAAATGGGAGATAAAGAAGAAAAGTTGGCTGCAGTGCTTGATAGAGAAGAAGTAGAAAGGGAGAAACAGAATAGGAAAAAGATGGTGATAAAGTAGTAAAGTGCATATAGGGTGAAGGTTATTAGTGAAAAGCACTTTGGAGTCTGGAAAAGAAAACAAGGATGAAGAAGGATGAAATGGGAAACCTAGTGCAGAAAAACAACAACAGGGATTAGAGTTCACCAGTCATCTCCGTGAGCTTTCCCAGAGATCAGCCATGTCGGCATGGGACAACTAAAGGGAGTGGCAGAGTTAGGGACCCATGCAAGGAGAATCCATTGGCATGGCGTCTTGGTTCCATTTCCTTTTTCCTATCTCGCAACCTTGCCATTCTTCAATTAATAACTAAGAAACTTAGTTATTGATAGTAATCTAATATATGGCTTCAATTAATTCAATTCAGTTTAATTTTGGTACATGTATATTTTTTAAAAATTCTGATCTTTTTCATCTTCCTTGTTCATTGGACCCAGGGATGTCGGAGAAATCTTCAATGGATTCAAGTGAATTCAGATTTCTGTGAATCTGATTTGCGGATCCTGCAACAGACTGGCTTTTTCTGAGTCACGTCGATTCCGTGGACTTGCAGACCACTTCTTTACTTTTGGGAGGATTTGCACAAGTGCACATCAGCTCAAATATGCATTTGCAAACAAGAATGAAGTTCTTGTACTTCCCTAAAAAATAATAAAAAAATGTCAGTAAGCAGACAACAGAATGAAAGATGCCTGACAATCCACAAAACACAGACAGAATGGGTTTAACACAATCCATACATCCCTAATCGGACCACAACCTTTTTTGAGGGAAGGTGTGGGATGAAACTGTGATATAACATTAGCTTCAAATAAGAATTGCAGGGATAATATAGTATGTTCTTTCACTGTTTCCTTTTCCTTTTTTCGAAACAAAAGAGGGTAGAAAACAATCAAGGGTGTAGCTGTACCGTATCTAGTGCCCGTGAAGGAAAATAGGAGCGGTTGCTACAGCTTCAGATTGTAGTAACCCTTTCCTGCTCGTCAACTAGCTGCACTGGAATACAGTCTGTCTAAGGCACAATGGTTTTTGTTAATGTGAAGATAACTTCAATTGACCACCTTTCATCTGAATGCTCTTTTCTGTGTTGCGAGTGGCTATTTACCATCCATGGGCAAATTTGTTTTCAGCAACGTCCTCTCACATGATGCCACCTATTATGAGGGCACGTTTACATGAAATAACCACCATATGAAACTGATGTCCTAATCACACCTTTTGGTGATGTTGTTGTTGCTGATGATGTTGCTGTTGTTGCTATCATCATTTATATACCGTCTTCTCTGTTAAAAAGCAGTCAAGGTGGTATACTACAATTTGTTCTGGTTGGACTGGGGCTGGGGAGACCCGGGTTCAAGTCTCCGCTTGGCCATGGAGCTCACTGGGTGACTTTGGGCCAGTCACTGACTCTTAGCCTAACCTCCCTCACAGGGCTGTTGTGAGGATAAAATGTAGAGAAGGAGGATCATATACACTGCCTTGGGTTCCTTCGCTGTAAGGCGGAATATCAGTGTAACCAATGAATAACATTGAAAACCATAAAGACATTAAAACATTAAAGCTATGTATTTTAAAAGGCTGAATTGAAAAGCTGTGTCTTCACACCCTTTCTGAAGGCCAAGGGAATGGGAGCTAATCGTAATTTTTAAGGAAGTTCATTCCGTAATTTGGGGGCAACACAGGAGAAATCCCTTTCATGGCCGACAAATGGGCCTCTGCAAGGAAGGGCACCCTCAAAAGATCCTGCAGACCTTAATACCCTGGCAGGTTCATAGCAAGACAGGCAGTCTCTTAGGTAGCCAAGTCATAAGCCATTTAGGACTTTATCGTGTCCCAAACTGTGAGATCTGGAACTGAAGGCGCTGCATGCCAAAGTGTTCTTTCCCTGCCTGTGTGGCTCCCGAGCAACGGTGACCCAGGAACATACCATAGCATGTCACATCGGAGGTCTGTCTCTCTTAGTACCTTTTCTGACAGCTTGCCAGCGTTAGATGCTTAAGGGGAAGGCTTCGGAAACCCTGAGTGGGGAATGAAATTTCCTGCTGACAGATGCATTGAGGGCTGAAATTGATGCCAGAGAAGTCAGAGTTCTTCAGTCAAAACACACTGCTCTGCTGAGCAGTTCAGTGGTCCCAGCGCTGACAAACAGGAGAATTAAACCAGGAGAGCCACGTTGACAGGAATTTCTCTTGGCAACGTAGCAAGAAGACACCTTTGTCCAGCTCAGAAGGACTTTGCTGAGAGGGAGGCATCTGTCCCTTCGGGTGTGGTGCTATTGATTGCGCCCTTGATGATCGTAAGCCCCCAAACTCGGAGGCTTATGAACATCTTCTGCAGAGTGAGAGGAGCGGGGGAGGCGATCTTCTCCTCCCTGTCCTTCCAACCTGCATTTTTTGCTAGATGGGCTTTTTTGCCCGTCTAGCTGGGGCGCTTTGGAGGGGGAGTGAAGGAGGCTGGAGCGGCCTTAGAATAGCTTGTATCCTGGCCTCTCCGGTCTCCTCCCCTCCACACACACCAAAATACCCCCTTTCCCCTCTCTCCGAGGTCGTTTCTATGACCTTGGAGAGCAGCCAACGTGGTTGTTTCCATGCTGGCTGCAACGGGGGGGGGAGGGGGTCAGAACTCTAGCTTCCCCTTCCGAGGTCAGAGCGCTGTCTCCAACCTCACAGGGGGGACTCCAAACAATCCTATGGCCCCCTCAGATGCAACGGCCACCTCGGATGCTCCCTTAATCCATTTATTTTCCAGCATCTATAAAGATGGCAAAACCTAAATCTAGCTCTAAACTTATCCATTGTCATGTCATATCCCTTTGTGTATGTAAAACTATTTTAAAGAAATAAGTACTGGCAGTGTGGAGTTTGAAAGCCTCTGGTTAGAGCATCTTTCCCTAACCTTGTACCCTCCGGATGTGTTGGACCAAACGCCTATAATCCCTCATCCAGATGTGTTGGATGACAACTTCCACGATTATGGGAGTTGTCGTCCAATACATTTGGCGGACACCAGATTGAGGAAAGCTGTGTTAGAGGCAAGGGAAAAAAATATTTTTTTTCTCCCTGTAGTGATGATATCGAATGCTTTTTCTTGACGATAATATTGTCAAGATTTTTCAAGGGCACTTTTCACATTTGAATGCCGTCATTTCTGTTATAAAATCATTGTTAATCACGCTCTCAACCCACTTTGCCATTTGGTGCTCAGGGCACTGCAATAAAACACCATTGTTAAAATCCACTTAAAATCAGTTTTTTAAAAAGGGAGGAGAAGGGAAAAGGTTCATTATAAGGGGGAATCAGAAGCAGTTCCTCTAAAACAGATGTGGGGAACCTGCAGCCCTCCAAATGGTGTTGGACTATAACCATCATGCCTGACCATTGGCCATTCTGGCTAGGACTGATGGTTGATGGAAGGACAGAGACTGATAGACAGAGGATGTGTAATTGTGGGGAGGTTTGCTAGAGCGAAAGCCATTTTACCCAGCAATTTAATACTGTAGGGTAGGATCCCAAACAGTGTGATCTTGACTGGGTTTGCACAGCATGCTAACCCACAACTCAGTGGTTGAGTTGAGTGTAGGTTGTTGTTGAACCATGAGTTGTTTGCTGAACCGTGGGTTAGCATGTTGTCTGAACCCAGGACTTCTGCAGGGTGGCTTGTTAAGCCATGTAGTGTGGTTTATTTTTCTTGAACCAGCCACCTTGAGAACCCATAGTTTGTTGTTGGGTTGTTCAGGGTGGTTAACAAGCCACACTACAGAAAATGCCCTTGGTTCAGACAACACACTGACTGGGTTCACACGATCACCACAGCCCACTGTGGCTTATTTAAGCCATGGTGGTTTGCAGCATTTGCCAACGGCCATTTTGAATATTCAACCCCCTCCAGGGGGGTGGGGGTGTTTGTTATGGTTTGCCATGTTGTTTGACAAACAACCTTCAAATAACCCTACAACACACCATGGGTTTGGACAACACAACAAAGCATGGCAACCCCTTGCTGGGGATCAATATCCAAAATAGCCGCCAGTATGCGCCACGACCAACCGTGGCTTAAATTTATTTTTATTATTTATTTATTATTAAATTTATTAATCGCCCATCTGGCTGGTCACCCAGCCACTCTGGGCGATGTACAGCATACAATAAAACAGTTTAAAACAATAAAATTCTACAATAAAAACATTTTCTAAAATACCCTAACCCACCCCAAATGCCTGCCTGAACAACCACGTTTTTAATGCACGACGGTAGCTCATTAAAGAAGGGGCATGACGGAGTTCCCTAGGGAGGGAGTTCCACAGAGTGGGGGCCACCACAGAAAAGGCCCTCTCCCTCGTCCCCACCAGTCTAGCTGTCCTGGCTGATGGGACAGAGAGAAGGCCATCCGAGGCTGATCTTGTTAAGCGGCCTGTCTGGTGCTGCTGGAGGCGCTCCTTAAGATAGGCTGGGCCGGAACCATATAGGGTTTTAAAGGTCAAAACCAACACCTTGAATTTGGCCCGGAAAACAACTGGTAACCAGTGCAACTCCTTCAGCACTGGAGTGATGTGATCTCGCCGGCGGCTGCCTTTAATCAGGCGAGCCACCGCGTTCTGTACCAGCTGCAGCTTTCGAGCCGTCTTCAGGGGTAACCCCACGTAGAGCACATTACAGTAGTCTAAACGAGAGGAGACCAGGGCATGTACTACCGATGGGAGCAGATGGTCGGGAAGGAAGGGGCGCAGCCGCCGTATCAGATGGAGTTGATACAGCACTGTCCGGCTCACAGCTGACACCTGAGCCTCCATGGACAGCTGGGAGTCCAAAATGACCCCCAGGCTGCGGACCTGGTCTTTCAAGGGTAGCCGTACCCCATTCAGCACCAGGTCAGCATCCCCTAGCTTCCTCTTGTCTCCCACCAAAAGTACCTCGGTCTTGTCAGGGTTCAGCTTCAGCTTATTCCTCCCCATCCAGCCACTCACCGTCTCCAGACATTTGGACAGGGATTCTACGGCCAACCTTGGTGAAGATTTGAATGAGAGGTAGAGCTGCATGTCATCTGCATATTGATGACACTGCACCCCAAACCTCCTGATGATAGCCCCCAGCAGCTTCACATAGATGTTAAACAGCATTGGGGAGAGGATGGAACCCTGTGGCACCCCACAAGTAAGTGGCCACGGGTCCGAAACCTCCTCTCCCAGTGCTACCCTCTGATCCCTGCCAGAGAGGAAGGACCGGAACCACCGCAATACGATGTCTCCAATGCCCAACCCCTCCAGGCGGTCCAGGAGGATAGCGTGGTCAACGGTATCAAAAGCCGCTGAGAGGTCGAGGAGAACAAGGAAGGAGCATTCACCCCTATCCAGAGCCCTCCTCATATCATCTACCAAGGTGACCAAGGCCGTTTCTGTCCCATGCCTGAAGCCTGACTGAAATGGGTCTAGATAATCAGTTTCTTCCAAGTGTGTCTTCAACTCCACCGCCACCACCCACTCAATCACCTTGCCCAATAATGGCAGATTTGAGACTGGGCGAAAGCTGTTCAGAACTTGAGGATCCAAGGAGGGCTTCTTTAAGAGCGGTCTTATCACTGCCTCCTTGAGGGCTGATGGCATCGCTCCCTCCTCAAGGGAGGCGTTAACCACCGCCCTGATCCCCTCACCCAGTCTCTCTCTGCAGCCCATAATGAGCCAAGATGGGCAAGGATCAAGTAAGCAGGTGGTCAGCCTTACAGATGAAAGCACCTTGTCCACTTCATCAGGAGGAAGAAGCTGGAACCGATCCCACAAAACCGGTTTGCCACAGGCCGCCTCTTGCTCACTAACTGTATCCACAGCGTGCAGAGTAACATACCTAATCTGGTCAATTTTATTTGCAAAGTGCCTTGCCAAGGCCTCACAGGAGGCCTTAGAATGCTCCAGTGGTTCCGGAGCCACAGGACCGACCAGGCTCCGGACCACTTGGAACAGCCTCCTGGGACAGCACTCTGCAGATGCGATGGAGGCAGCATAATATTCCTTTTTTGCTGCCTTCACTGCCACGTGATAGGCTGAAGATACAGCTCTAGCCCGTGTCTGATCGTCTTTGGAGCGAGACTTCCGCCACCGGCGCTCTAGCTGTCTCACCTCCTGTTTCAGAGCTCATAACCTCAGATTGAACCATGGTGCAGTCCGAGCCCTGTTCAGGGGGAGAGGGCGTTTCGGAGCCACCCAATCTAATGCCCCAGTGATTGCGGCATTCCAGCCACCCACCAGGGTCTCGACCGAGTGGCTGTTGGCATGCCCCAGAGAATCCCCAAGCGTGTTCAGGAATCCATTTGGATCCATAAGACGCCTGGGGCGGACCATTTTAATGGGTCCTCCACCCCTGCGGAGGGGTTGTGGAACCGAGAAGTCCAATGTCACCAGATAGTGATCTGACCATGACAAGGGGGTGGTGGATATACCCCCGACTTCCAGATCACTCCCCGCTTCTCCAGAAACAAACACAAGGTCTAGTGCATGACTGGCTACATGGGTGGGCCCAGTTAGAATATGGTGCAGCTCCCAGGAGGCCATGGTCTCCATGAAGTCCCAAGGTGCTCCTGTGAGGATGGCCTCCGAATGTACGTTGAAGTCCCCCAACACCAATAAGTTAGGGGACTGTACAATAAGCTATGGTGGACTGTAGCGATCCTGTGAACCATCCCACTAACCCATGGTTCAACAAACAACCCATGGTTCAACAACAAACCACACTCAACCACTGAGTGTGCGTTAGCGTTCTGTGTGAACAACCCCAAAGTGTTGATATTGCTCTTGTTACAGGAGGCGACAAAAGAGGCCAGGTATCATAATGATACTAAATGAGTTTGGGGCAGTCTGTCCAACATTTTCATCTTCTTCCCACAGCCAAGTTACATCAGCGAGTTGCCGCCACCAGGTCGCAGTTCTTTGGACAACATTGAGATGGCGTACGCCCGACAGGTGAGAAAACTGGAAATCCCCATATCTCAGCATTGTCATCTGAAACTCCCAGCTAGGCCCAACGGTGGTTTCAGATATGACTATTTACCAACCAGGAGCTTTCAAATCTGTGTCAGTATCAGGGTGTTTTTTCTGTTCTTAATTGGTTAGATATGTGTCAGTCTTAGAAGCCAGATCTTCAAAGCCTGATCCTGCAGAGTGATACCGACCTGAAACAGGCATACATCCAGCTGTTTTAAAGTGGAATTTGCCACCAGAACCTAAGGCATTGGTGGATCAGAGCAAGAGAATCATGAAACATGTGGCTGATTGCCCCAGAACACACTAGTTTGCCAGAAGCGACAGCTGCTACAAATGGGCACTATAGATGGAAGGGGTTGAACAGCAGCACAGGCGGGGCTTTAAGGCAAGGGATTGTCTTGTGTGGTGGCACATGGGTGCATCACAATAAGCACTCATCCCCACAGCCCTTTCAGCACAGTGGAATGCTCATTGACTTGATCTGTATTGCACTGACATGGTTCTGTCATGCCTTCGTTACACATTGCTACATACTGTGGCAGGGAGCTGTGGTGTGGGCGTGCAGTTTTATTTTATTTTTTATGTGTACATTTACCAGTCACCTTTCGGCCCAATAGGGCCCCTGAGGTGAGTTACAGTTAAAACTTAAAACAATTTAGGGCACAATCCCATGCATGTTTAGACAGAAAAAGAACTCCTACAACTGGCTGGGGAATGTTGGGAGTAGTTGGGCTTTTATTCTGCCGAAACATGCATGAGATTGGACTCTTTAAGTTTTAATTTTGAAAACTTAAAAAAAATTATTTGAAAACATTAAAAAATCGAGAACTTAAAAAAAAAAACGTGTTGAAAACTTTTTTTAAAACCCTGTATGAAAATTTAAAAAAAAACATATTTGAAAACATTTGTCAAGGGCTCCTTGGAGGCCTCTCTCAGTCTAATCCAGTAGCCAAGTCCAGACACAGACAAATGGATTATTTTCAAAGCTTTATTCCTCTTTTACAACTTAACAACTCTACTGTTAGCAACTAGATATGAGCAGCAGAGTACCTATGCCCTAAGTTGGAACAGTTGGTCCCCGTTTGAAAGGGAATTACTGGCAGACCCCTGAACTTAAGGACTAGGGAGAGTCCCTCCCCTTTTCCCTTGGATCCTCTGGGCACAGCCGTTGTTTGTGCGCCAACCAGGCACTACGCCTCCTTTCTGTGCCCTCCATTTGGCGCCGCTCTGCGTCGGCGTCGCGCGTCCATCAAGTCTGCTTCCCACGCTCTGTCACTCCCAGGACTGCTATCTAAGCTAGGAATGCTGGTGGGAGGAATCTCCGTCAGCTGTGGGCTCTGGGAAAGAGGAGCGCGCTCCTCTCCCAGGAGTGACTCCTCTTCCTCAGAATCAGAACTACTCTGGGATTCTATGGGCTCAGTGTCCACCCTGACAACATTTAAATAATTATTTGAAAACTTAAAAAAAAAATGAAAACTTTTGAAAACCCGAATGGAAAACTTAAAAAAAAATGATTGGAAAACTTAAAAAATAACTATTTAAACATGGAACACAGGAAGCTGCCTTATACCAGGTAAGGCTATTTCACCTTCTAACCCAGTATTGTCTATTTTGACTGGTGGCAACTCTCCAGGGCCTCCAGCAAATGATCTTCCCCATCAAGTGCTACCCGACCCTTTTAACTGTAGATTGTACCTGTCCCCTTCTAGATAGAAACAGACACTCCACCTCTCAGCCGAGGTCCCTCCCATACAAGATGTGTCATCCCACCCCACCCCCGTTCCACCACAGTTAAAGGGTTGTGCGAGCTGGCCCTAAGTGTGAAGGGCGAACATTTTTATCAGGTTTCTGAAATGGATTGGATCTTGTGTGCCTTCAAATGACTAGCGCAGCTTTCCCCCAACCTGGTCCCCTGAAGATGTGTTGGCCTGCAAGTCCCATCATTCCCAGCCAGCATTGGTTGGCTATACCCAAGGTCCTGAATGTTTACATCGAGCCCTGTACATCCCATGAGCTGCTGGCACCACTTAGGTTTGCCATCTGTGGACCTGAAGATAGGTGGTGCATAATAAGGCTATCACATAAGCAGTAAGCATCCAGTAAGCATCATCACTGCAGCAGGAAAAAAAGGAAACAGCTGCTGCTTTTCCTACCCCATTCCTCTACCAGATTTTTTCTCCACCATCCTTCATGGGAGAAAAGCTGTGGTGTAGGCAGCTGGGAGAAGAGAGTGGGAGCTGCAGACTATCTTGCTGCTTTGGAATTTGTTTGGTGGCTAGCAAATTTCGCTCCAGCTCAAATCTCTTCCTTCCTGACTCTTACTACAAGATTTCATTTCCAAGCCAGACTTGGTCATCTGTGCCGCCTTTTGATGAAATATTGAATTGTTTGAAACGGAACTCTATTTTGTAGCCCTTCCATATGAAAAGCCACCTTTGCTGAGTTTGCTTTAGGGTGAGAGTAACTACTTTTTTCTTGCCATTTTTTATAAGTGTATCTGTTGATTTAAAATACCTGGTTTGATCTTCTCTGTCACCACTTTGGAGTGGCAGAATGCTAGTATTGATTTTATGCTTGCTTTTATGCATTTTATGGTTGTGTGTGGAATTAATTTGGGGGAAAATCAGATGGGAGTTTAAAAATGTTTTCTTGGCAATTCATTCCTTTAAAAAGGACAGGTATTGTTAAGACCAAAAATTCTAGAAGCAAAATCCAAGGCCCATAGTAGTGCGTAGGTCTGTCTGAGTAGCAGTTTGAAACCACTATTTTGATTGGTTGTTTGAAGAGTATTGCTTATTGCAGGGGTAGGCAATGCCCCTGGATACCTTTCTTGGCACCCACCAAGGTGCTCTATCCCTTCCATTAAAAAAAAAAAATTATACATTGATATAGGTTTCTGTTGGTGCTGAAAACTGTGAGTTCAAAGGAACTGACCTCTGCCTTGTACTCAGTCTTTTGGGCAGCTTGCTTGTCCTTTGCCATGCCTCCCATGGCAGCCATTTTGTGGTGGTGCTCAGGATAGTTTCTCAAATTGCCAGGTGTTTCCACAGCCCAGAATGGTTGCCTACCCTGATCTTTGGTACCAGTTCTTCTTCGTGATCTTTGTGCATCACACATATGGCTCTGCGCCTGCGCAGAGCCTCAGTTTGGGAAATGTCTATAGCTGAGGTGTTTTACGCGGGAATCCTTCCCCCCACCGTCTACTGCACATGTCCCCGCAGGTTCCTGCCTATTCCTTCAGTTCTCTTTCAACCGCCATTGCGGCAGCCTTGTTAGTGAAGCTTCTCATTGATCAGCTTATCTGTCTGTTATATAGGCGTTTTAGTCTATCTTTTCTTTAACTATTGTATTTCTATCTTTCTCCTTCTGTCATTTGTTTCATTTCTGTTAATTTTTGCGATCTTGCGATTGCCCATAAGGGCATATGTTCTCAGGGCTGCCTTCAGGAAGTGTGTGCAGTGTGGGAGCAAGTTACCACCTTCGGACGGCCACTCCCTCTGCCTCTTTTGCCTGGGTGAAGGGCATGTAGCAGAGTCCTGCCCACACTGTCAAGCCTCCTATAAACAAGCCTGGCATAACTGTTCTGACAGGCTAAAGGCTGTACTTTGCCGTAAGGCACTCAAAGCGGTTGAGGATCATAAGACCTCGATGCCTCAGCCACGGCCAATTGTGCCGTCTTCTACCTTATCGCCTGTCCTCAGTGTCCCACTCTGGGCGTTTCAAGCAAACAGAACTTACCTCCTGCACCGGGTCAGTCCTTGGCACTGACAGTAGCAAAAAAGCTGACTAAGGAGGCTAGAATGTCTGGGTTAATGACTACCAACCCAAGAAGAAAAAGAAAAGATCTTCTAAACAACCTTTGGGGGAGAGGCAGGACCGACCGTTTGTATCAGATCCCACCATTGAGGAGTCATCAACCCCACCCCGTAGTTAGCATCAGTCTCCAGAATGGGTCCCTGCTCCTTGGGACTGACCAGCTTCACTACTGACAGTGATACTGCCTATTCCACCAATGCTATCATCTCCCGTTGCCCAGCTGACAATGGTGCCGGACTCCAACACTCGTCAGGTTGCCTCAGCTTCGGAAGGCGAAATAAAAGATCTCTCACCAGCACCTCCTTCTAGACATTATGGTTCACCGTGGATAGCACCGCGGGACTGATGACATGGGTCACCAGACTTGATAATCTCAGCATCATCAATTTGAGGATACCCGCCTTCTTACTATCACACCCGACATTGATCTCACTCTCCACCTGGTTGGTACCAACACTCAGGTTGGGGCTTTCCCTGTGGTTTGGTGCATTATTGGGATGTGGAGCGCTTTGACTCTTTCCAGGGCCGACATTGCTGCTAGTGGGGATACCCAGACGACGAGTGTTATTATCGGTGATCCTCAGCCATGGTATCAAGACCATCTGATACCAAAGGCACTTTCCTAGCTCCTCTGCCAATTCCTCAGAGTCAGGCTATACTTACAGGCTGTGCATGCTTACCAGGGAAGGACATTATTACCACCGACCCCTGACTGTGGTACCGAGGCCGTGCGAGGCCAACAACACCTTTCTGGCTCCACCTCCAATACTCATTTATTATTATTATTATTATTATTATTATTATTATTATTATTATTATTATTATATTTATACCCCACCTTTTCCCAGTACTGGGACACAAGGCAGCTTACAAACATTAAAACATATACAATTAAAACATATGAAAATATACAAAAGTTAAAATATAATAAAACAATAGAATTAAAATTATATTAAAAACATTAAAACAGAATTTGAAAACAGCATTTTAGTAGCTTACCCCCAGGTTCCAACTATTTCCCAAAGGCCTGCTGGAATAAGAATGTTTTAGCCTGCCTCCAGCCGTGAGGCAGCCACTGAGAAGGCCCTCTCCCAGGTTCCCACCAAACGTGCCTGTGACAGTTGTGGGACTGAGAGAAGGGCCTCCCCAGAGGATCTCAGGACATGGGCAGGTTCATAAGGGCGGATATGGTCTTTCAGATAACCTGGACCGGAGCCATATAGGGCTTTATAGATCATAGCCAGCACTTTGAATTGTGCCCGGAAACAGACTGGAAGCCAGTGCAGCTGTTTTAACAAGGGAGTTGTATGCTCCCTATAACCAGCCCCAGTCAGCAGTCTGGCAGCAGGTCTTTGAACCAACTGCAGTTTCCAAACACTCTTCGTAGGCAGCCCCACGTAGAGCGTGTTGCAGCAATCATAGAATAGTAGTAGGGTTGGAAGGGGCCTACAAGGCCATCGAGTCCAACCCCCTGCTCAATGCAGGAATCCAAGTCAGAGCATCCCTGACAAATGGCTGTCCAGCCTCGTCTTAAAGGCCTCCAGTGTGGGAGAGCCCACCACCTCCCCAGGTAATTGGTTCCATTGCTGTATTGCTCTGACACTCAGGAAGTTTTTCCTGATGTTCAGCCGGAATCTGGCTTCCTGTAACTTGAGCCCATTATTCCGTGTCCTGCACTCTGGGATGATCAAGAAGAGATCCTGGCCTTCTTCTCTGTGACAACCTTTCAAGTACTTGAAGAGTGCTATCATATCTCCCCTCAGTCTTCTCTTCTCAAGGCTAAACATGCCCAGTTCTTTCAGTCTCTCTTCATAGGGCTTTGTTTCCAGTCCCCTGATCATCTTTGTTGCCCTCCTTTGAACCCTCTCCAGCTTGTCTGCATCCTTCTTAAAGTGTGGTGCCCAGAACTGGACACAGTACTCCAGATGAGGCCTAACCAGTGCTGAGTAGAGGGGAACTAGTACTTCCCGGGATTTGGAAGCGATGCTTCTATTAATGCAGCCCAAAATAGCATTTGCCTTTTTTGCAGCCACATCACATTGTTGGCTCATATTCAGCTTGTGATCGACGACAATTCCAAGATCCTTCTCGCTCGTAGTGTGGTTGAGCCACGTATCCCCCATCTTGTAACTGTGCATTTGGTTTCTTTTTCCTAGGTGCAGAACTTGGCATTTGTCCCTATTAAATGCCATTCTGTTGTTTTCTGCCCAGCGCTCCAGCCTATCAAGATCACTTTGAATTTTGTTTCTGTCTTCCAAAGTATTAGCTATCCCACCCAATTTTGTGTCATCTGCAAATTTGATCAGCATTCCCTGCACCTCCTCCTCCAAGTCATTAATAAAAATGTTGAAGAGCACTGGGCCCAGGACTGAGCCCTGCGGTACCCCACTCGTTACCTCTCCCCAGTTGGAGAAGGTCCCATTGATAAGCACTCTTTGAGTCCGATTCTGTAGCCAACTGTGGATCCACCGGATCGTTGTTTCATCTAGCCCACTTCGAGCTAGTTTGCTCATCAGGATATCATGGGGCACTTTGTCGAAAGCTTTGCTGAAGTCGAGGTATATGATGTCTACAGCATTCCCACGGTCCACAAGGGAGGTGACTTGATCAAAAAATGAGATCAGATTTGTCTGGCAGGACTTGTTTTTGACAAATCCATGTTGGCTTCGAGTAATCACGGCATTGTTGTCAAGGTGCTTCCAGATGGATTGCTTTATGATCTGCTCCAGAATTTTCCCAGGGATTGATGTCAGACTGACTGGTCTGTAGTTCCCAGGTTCCTCCTTTTTACCCTTTTTGAAGATAGGGACAACGTTAGCCTTCCTCCAGTCATCTGGCACTTCCCCGGTCCTCCATGATTTCTCAAAGAGAATAGACAGCGGTTCTGAGAGTTCTTCTGCCAGTTCCTTTATGACTCTAGGATGCAGTTCATCTGGCCCTGGAGATTTGAACTCATTCAAAGTAATGAGGTGTTCCTTGACCATATGCCTGTCGATCTCAAGCTGCAATCCTGCCCCTTCAGCCTGTACTTCGCCTTTGCCAGGGGGGTCATAGACCCTCTTTTGGGAGAAGACTGAGCCAAAGTAGGAATTGAGCACCTCTGCCTTTTCTTTGTCATCTGTTATCATTTTGCCATCCTTATTTAATAGCTGAACAACCATTTCTTTCCTCTGCCTTTTACTATGCACGTAGCTGAAGAAAGCCTTTTTGTTGTTTTTAGCATCCCTCGCTAACCTCACCTCGTTCTCCGCTTTAGCCTTCCTGACGCCATCCCTGCAATTCTGTGCTACCTGCCTGTACTCTTCCTTTGTTACTTGGCCTTCTTTCCACTTCCTATATGTTTCCTTTTTTGTTTTCAGGTCATCCCTAAGCTTTTTGTGAAGCCACATTGGCTTCTTCTGTTGTCTTCCACCTTTTCTTCTTGTTGGAATTGTTTGTGATTGTGCCTTGAGAATTTCCTTTTTTAAAAGCTCCCACCCATCTTGGACTCCTTTTCTTGCTAGCATTGCTTGCCATGGGACCTTACTGATAATTGTTCTGAGTTTATGAAAATCAGCTTTCCTAAAATCCAGGGTACGCGTTTGACTACACTCGGCTTTTGCTTCCCTTAGAACCAAGAACTCAAGTACAACATGGTCGCTTTCCCCCAGAGTTCCTGTAACTGCTACTTTCTCCACTAAGTCATCTCTGTTGGTTAGGATCAAGTCAAGGATAGCCGATCCTCTAGTTCCTTCCTCTACTTTCTGTAGGAGGAAGTTATCCGCCACACAAGTCAGGAATTTCCTGGAGGGGCCATGTTTTGCAGAATTTGTCTCCCAACAAATATCGGGGAAATTGAAGTCCCCCATTACTACTACATCATGCTTCCTTAAAACATTGGCTATTTGCTTTTCAAAAGTTTCATCCTTGGCTTCTCCTTGATTGGGTGGCCGGTAGTAGACTCCGACCACCAGGTTCCTTTTATTCTTTGCTCCATTTATTTCAACCCAGATGCTCTCGATGGGGCTACCAAGCTCCTCCTCCTGTATTTCTGTGCAGAGATATGTATTTTTCACATACAGTGCAACCCCGCCTCCCTTTCTGTTCCTCCTGTTCTTTTTGAACAAGTTATATCCTTCAACTGCTGTATTCCAGTCATGAGAGTCATCCCACCAAGTCTCAGTTATACCTATCAAGTCATAATTTCCCTCCTGTATTAAGAGTTCAAGTTCGTTCTGTTTGTTTCCCATACTCTGGGCATTAGTATATAGACATCGAAGACCATGTGCTTCATAGTCTGGCTTTCTTCCTACCTGTGTCTGAAGACTATTATTGGGCGCTATCAGAGCTGTTCTCTCCATTGCAGTGCATGCGCCTACGTCCATTGTTACCCCCAACATTACATCTCCCTTCCCCGTAGGATTCAGTTTAAAGCCCTCCTGATGAAGTTCTTCATGCTGTGGCCAAACACATTCTTCCCAGCCTTTGTGAGGTGCAACCCATCCCTAGCCAACAGCCCATCTTCCAGGAAGTATAGCCCGTGGTCCCAGAATCCAAATCTCTCTCGTCGGCACCACCTTCGTAGCCAGTCATTCACCCGGAGTATTTTTCGTTCCCTTTCTATCCCTCTTCTAACTACTGGAAGGATGGATGAGAAAACTATCTGGGCCCCAAAGTTCTTGAGTTTCCTTCCCAAAGCTTCAAAGTCTGACGTGATCTCTTCGTAGCTCCGCTTGGCGGTATCATTTGTTCCCACATGGATGAGAAGAAAGGGATACCTGTCAGTGGGCTTTATGAATCCAAACGGGATGTAACTAAGGCATGTGTCACCGTGGCCAGATCAGACATCTCCAGGAACGGGCGCAGTTGGCGCGCTAGTTTTAACTGTGCAAAAGCACTCCTGGCCACCGCTGAAACTTGGGCATCCTGCTGTGCCTTCTGTGCTGCAGACACTGTGGGTTGAGGTCTCCTCACAACCAACCCTATAGTTGGCTGCTCCTCCTGTGGTGCTATCCAGGCTTCTCTTCTGCAAGATGCCATCGCCTATCCAACAGTGATTGAAACCACAACTGAGAACCTGCCAAGTGCTCAAGTTCAGCTGGTTGAGTCTCCTATCTCAGAGGGGTATCTCTTGACTCGATGTCACCTTCTTTGTGTCAGCCTTCTATCTTGTCCCCAGATGCAGTGGTTGGATCACAGGATGCTATTTTGCCATCGGAAGACTTGGGCCAATTTTCTGACCAAGATGGCACAGTCTTTAGTACTGAAAACCCAGCAAGCAGCTCCTGCAGTCCAAGATCCTCTCTTTGATGCTATCAATACAGACTTGGTACGTCTAGTGGCAATTCCAGTCCTGCTGGCCTTGTGGACGGTGATCGAGTAATCCTGGAAAAGTCCATCGTCCATGCCCCCCACGTCAAAATGCCTTGAAGGGATGTATAAGGGCCAAGAGGCAAAGGCTGAGTTTTTATTTCAGCACCCAGTGCCTAATTCCATCATTGTGGAGGCAGATCTATAGAAGTCTCACAGACAACAGTCTTCCCCAGTTGAGTAAGAGGGACATCGCCTTGATCTGTTGGGCAGGCCAGTATATTCTTCAGCGGTGATGGGACTCAAGCTCTCAAACTACCAAGCAGCAATGTCCGGGTATCAACTCCCTTTGTGGGACAACGTCAGCAAACTTTTTGAGTCCCTACCGGATGATAAAAAAGATCTGGCTCGCATGTTTCAGAATGAAGCCTTGAAGCCCTCCAGGCCACAGATTCACACGGAAAGACACCAGGTAGACTGTGATTCCAAGGTGTTTGCTGGAGTGATCGCATTGTGCCAACATGCATGGCTAAGGTCAGCTGGTCTTTCTCAAGCGTCATGGTTGAGAATTGAGGACTTGCCTTTTGATGGTCAAGGCCTTTTTGAAACCAAGACAGATGAGTTATTCAGTACAAAAAGCTCAGACACAGCACAGCAGATGGGCTTTTCATGGCAGAGATGTTGGTACCGACCCCCATCTGGCCAGTATCAGCCTCAGCAATCCACTGCTTTTCAACACACGCATCAAAAGCAAACTTCTTGCAGACAATATCTGTCATCCAGGTTTAGAGGATCCCAACAAAAACTTGATGGTGGTAACAAGCGGCAGCTTTGACTCTGTCCCCATTCTTCTTTGTCCTTCTGCTCGTCTCCCCCTCTTCAGCACTCTTCTGTCCCCTTTCCTCCCTGCTTGGGAGGAAATCACATCAGATTTCTGGGTGCTCTCCATTGCCCAGCAGGGCTACAGGATTGAATTCGATGCTCCCCCTCCCATCGGCACCATGAGTTTTACTGCTCCATCTCCAGCACTACACCAGGAGGTCAAGACGCTTCTGTGAAAAGGGGCGATTGAACCCGCCCCAAGCAGCCACCTACTCAACAGGTTTTATTTCAGATACTTCACAGTACCGAAGAGGGATATGACCGATCCTGGATCTGAGAGAACTGAACACCTATATCACTCCCAGGAAATTACGCGTGGTCTCCCTGGCATCTATCCTTCCCCTCCTTTCTCAAGGAGATTGGTTTGCCTCCATCGACATTGCCATAGAGCATTCTCACCGCCATTTCCTCTGGTTCATGATCGATAGGGAGACCTACCAGTTTCGTGTGCTACCCTTTGGACTCACCCACCGCTTAGAGGGTCTTTGCCAACTGCATGGCAGTCATCTGTGCCTTGGGCATGTGAAAGGAGTAGAAATCTACCCATACATCAATGACTGGCTGCTGGTAGCACCCACCAAGGATCAGTTGTGGAGGTCGATAGAGTTGACCTGCACCCTTCTGACGAGCTTAGGACTATACATCAACTGGGACAAGTCCAACTTGCAACTGGCACAGAGGCTCCCATTCATGGGGGCGGTTCTGGATTCCTGCAAGAGTTGGGCCTTCCTTCCCAATGACCAATGTCAGGTCTTGATTGCCTGTACTACTGAACTTTGCATTTGACGGACTGTTTCAGCATTTCCAGTTCAGCGTCGTCTCAGGCTTATGGCAGCGACAACTGTGGTGGTGTATCAAGCCCACTTCTGGATGAGGCCTCTGCAGGCTTGGTTCCTAAACAACTTCGACACCGATGAGGATGCTTGTTGTGTCCGTCTGCATTTATCACACGATGTGAAGCAATTCCTTCACCGGTGGACTGCACCCGACAACCTGTTGAGGGGTATGCCGTTTCTCCATCCCTCCCCAACCAGAGTAGTGACCACAGATGCTTCACTCTCGGGATGGGGAGCCCATTGTGCAGGTCTAATGGTGCATGGATGTTGGAGACCCAGCGAAACTACAGATCACATCAATCTTTTGGAGCTGGGGGCAGTACAGAAGGTGCTAAGAGCATTTGAAGTCGATCTTGTGGGAAGGTTGGTCCAGGTAACATCAGACAACAATACAGTAATCGCTTACCTGAACAAACAAGGAGGGACGAAATCAGCTCCCCCACCCCCTTTGCCCTAACACTGCATATTCTTCAGCGGTGCAGGAAACGTCAAGTCGGAGTGGTGGCTGTCGATGTTGCTGGGACCAACAATGTTCTTGCTAATTGCCTCAGTTGCATATCCCTGACCTCTCACGAGTGGGAGATGGACAGGGAAGTTGTGGCGGATCTATTCCACCACTGGGGCACACCTATTGTGGACTTCTTCGCCATTGAGGACAGTGTTGTTTGCTCTGCATTCTGCAGTGGAGCCAGCCATGATCAGGGTTTGATGGGCAATGCCTTCACGCTTCACTGAACAGGAGGTTTGTTTTACATGTTCCCCCCATTTCCGTCAATAACATGCGTATTGGCGAAGATCAGATCCAACAACCCACAACGCATATTGGTCACTGCATGGTGGCCCAGGCAGCCGTGGTTTGCCCCCCTTCTGTGGCTGGCTTGGAGACGCTGTCTCAGACTCCTGTTGATCCTGTCTCTTCTCACCCAAGACCAAAGTCGGGTGTGATGCCTGGACCTAATGACACCAATGCATGACAGTGCGGAGGTTCTGATTATGGGTTCTGAAATGTTACCACCCTTACTACAGAAAGTGCTTGATACTGCCCGTAAGCCTACAACACACACTTCATATTCAAAGAATTGGACAGTGTTCTCCAGATTTGCTGTTGATTGGAATTTCGATCCTCTCAGATGCAGTATACACCAAGTTTTACAGTCCTTGCTTCACCTCTTTGAAAAAGGACATCAGTTATCTTCTCTCTGTGTTTACCTTGCTGCCATCTTGTCTGTTCATCCCTATTGAGGGATTTCTTTGTTTTCTCGCACCTAATGGCCAAGAGGTTTTTAAGGGGAGTTCGAAATATAGCACCTCTGATCTGTTCTACGGTACCAAACTGGAGTCCATCAGTTGTCCTTAAGGCTTTGTCATGGAAACAATTTGAGCCCATGGCTAAGGTAGACCTGCGTCTTCTGTCTTGGAAAGTGGCATTCCTCGTGGCAATTATATCAGCCAGACAGGCTGGTAAACTGTGTGTGCTTCGAGTGGACACTCCTTACCTTGTCTTTCACAGAGATAAGGTGGTCTGTGTCCTGATACCTCCTTTGTGCCAAGGTGGTGTCTGAGTTCCACCTTAATCAAGACATTATTCTGTCGGTGGTCTTTCCATCTCTGCCCAGTCCTTTGGAGTCAACTTCACATGCACTGGACATCAGGAGGGCTTTGGCTTTTTACAAGGCTAAGACCAAGTCGTTCCCTAAGACATCCCATTTATTTGTTTGTTACAGCAGACAGCGTAAAGGACTGCCTCTTTCCTTTTGCTTCATGGTTGTTAAAACCATAAAGTTAGCACACAAACTGGCTGGGCTCGAGCTGTCAGTACCAATTCGTGAACACTCTACTCAAGCAGTTGCAACATCAGTTGTTTTGGATAGGGTAGTGGCTATCTCAGATCTGTGACAGGTGGTGACTTGGTCCACATCGTCGACCTTCATCTGACACTACCGCTTGGACATCAGGTCTAGGGCTGACATGCCCTTGGTCGCTCAGTCCTGTCATCAATACTTACCTGGGACACTGACCCACCTCCGGTAAGTCAGCTTGGTAGTTGCCCATATGTGTGATGCACAGAGACCACAAAGAAAAAAGACAGGTTGCTTACCTGTAACTGTAGTTGTTTGAGTGGTCATCTGTGCCTTCACACACCCCACCCACTGTCCCCACTTTGGTGTCGACATCACTTTCGATAGTTGGTACCAAACTTGTGTTTCCTCTCAGTTCCAAGACTGCAGTGTCGGTCTCAGGGACTGAGAGAATAGGTGGGAACCCATGGGGACATGCGAAGTAGACGGTGGGGGAGTGTTCCCATCTAAAATGCCTCAGCTATAGAAGTTTCCCAAACTGAGGCTCTGCACAGGTGCAGAGCCCATATATGTGAATGCACAGGTGACCACTCGAAGAACTGCCGTTACGGATAAGCAACCTGCCTTTCTGCATTGACATCCTGTTGCTGACCAGGTGGCCTTTGGGGCTGGGGTAGGTGCAGAAGGCCATCCAGTCAGCAATAAGATGTTAACATAGAGCGATTACATTAGATAATAATGATCAGTTATAAAGATATGAAATGGCCTTCTAGCAAGTAAGCTAATTCACAGGGCAATCCTGTACACATTTACTCAGAAATAAAACCCACTGATTTCAATGGGACTTACTCCCAGGTAAGCAAGTAGAGGATTGCAGCCTTACCCGCTTAGCTGGGAATAAGCCCCATTGAGTAGACATGGGACTGCACGGTTAGCTTCTCTATTCTGATTATCTCCAGGATCTCTGGCAAGGGGCTGTGATCAAAGCTCATTTCCTTGGAGATGCCAGATTCAATCCCAGATACCTTAGGAAGTCAAAGCAGGTGCTTTACTTAGTGATAAAAAACTGAATAAAAGCAATGCAGTTTGAATAACATTCTTTGTCAGGATTATTAGAATGTTTTCCCCAAAGTTTCCAGATCTCAGGGAAATTGGAAATGCTTCCATGTTACTCCTGATGAGAAGCATATTGTTGAAATCCTTTGGGAATCATCTTTGTTTTACCATGTTTCTCTGTATGGGCATCTAGTTAAAAACCCTCCCACAGATAGAAGAGTGCTTGACGGAAGACAGTCACTCAGGTCTCACATTGAAGGTTTCATATTTCTGCCAGCAACTGGTCCGTCTGTGTTGTCATTATTAGATCAACGTAGGGATTTGCCATGCAGAGCAGCCAGAAATACAGTATTACTTTGGCCCGCAGGGCCTAACTAGAGCTTTGGAATAAATGCAGAAGAGCATTTTATATTACTCTACATCCCCTGATGTGACACTGCTGCAAGGCACAGGAATGAGGAAGCATGCTGGCTGGAGAACTCCCCCAAGGCCACCCAACCAGGAGGCCTATGTCAGGTTTTGCTGCGATCAGGGAGAGGAGAAGGGGGAAAGAGTGGGAAGAGAGTGGCATGTGTGGTGAAAATCTGCCTATGCTCAATCTGTTTTCAGATCTATGTTTATAATGAGAAGATTGTGAATGGACATCTGCAGCCCAACTTGGTGGACCTTTGCGCTGCTGTTGCGGAACTGGATGATAAGGTACTGCCCATACTTTAGCACAAGGCTTCTGGGTTTGGCTGAAATTAGCAGCCTGCTGACATGGACAAAACTGATTGCTTTCTAAATTGACACGTAGACACACAACACGAACCAGGTGTGGGGGTGTGTGCATGTTTGTGCATGCGCAGACACACACACACACCCCTGGTTCGTATTGCATCGGAGAGAGACAACTATTTTTACCACTGGGTCACCTGCAGGAGAGGCACCATCCTCCTCCTTCCCCCTTTGTATTCCTGCTGCTGTGAATATATGAAGCTGCCTTTATGCTCAGTTTTATGCTCAGTGAGGCCACTGGTCCCAGGGTGTCAATCAGTTTACTGATCCTGTCAAGAGACCTCACAATAAGACCCATATAGCAATTGAGAAGAAAAATATAAAGAGAATGAAATACAAAGCTGCCACTTAACTTACAAAAGTAAAATCCTAAAACATAGGTCAGATAGCTCTGTTAATTAAAAAAATCAAAATTAGACTAGTTAGATAATATTTTAGAACCTCCTATCCTCATTGCTCTCAGTAAATACTTAGCTACAGTTTCTGTACTGTACTCATTTGCCATCAGAAAAAAGCAAACGAACGTAATGTTCAGACGATCTTCTAACCCTGGGATGTCAAACGTTTCAGCCCAAGGGCGCAATTCAACTTTGGAGAAGCTCTCTGGGGGCACATTTCAGTGGGGTGGGCCAGAGGAGAAAAAAGACATAGCCAAATAACAAAACTACCAGCATATTTTAGCTTAAAGCTCTTGGACTGTCAGTAACTAAGCTTTAGGAGGCATTTCAACCATTTAGAAGGGGGGGAAATGCACAAAAGCCGGGAAAACCCCAAATGACTGGAGAAGTTCAACACCCCTGATCTAACCCAACATTCTCTGCCATCTTCTGTGATCATTAGAAACCACGAGGGGGCGAACAAGAAACAATAACTAGTTTTCAGAACACCGCAGCCCATCCTGCGCTAGGTACACACAGCCTTGGGGAAACCCTTTCCAGCCAAAATCCCCACAAATGGAGCAGGTGCTAAGAGAATTGTGAGCCTTCTGTCAGGTCTTATTCTATTCAGCTTTTTCTCCAAGGGATCCTGGGAACTGTAGTGTTGCAGATTGGTGGAAGGATCTCTTATAAGGATTCATAGCACCCTTGCAAAACTACAGCCCCCAGAATTCCTTTGAGGGCAAGCCATAAGAGCAAAACTGATTTAATGCTGGTTTGAGTTTGTAGTATAGTTGTGGTCTTAAAATAATGAGGCTAATTAGTACTGTCAGTTGCAGCTGACGTTTATCAATAAGCATGAAGAGTCTTGACTGACCCTCTTCATTTTCAAGGCTGTCCTGATGAAGATAAGTATGTCATCTCGTGGTAGCAAGTTCTGTTGTCTTGACCTGGAATGCTTCCATTTGAGGCTTTTAGGACATCGTTGCCTTGCGTTATTCATGGAAGTTTACCAGGGGTCCAGAGGACATCTTCTACTTCTAACCCTCCCATGTTTTCCCACCAGTCCTTCCATCTTTTTTCTTACTGTAGAAAATCTGTTAAGGGAAAAAAGATGGAATTGTGATGGGGGAAAAGATGGAATGACTATACAGTGTCTTCTGGTTGCTAGCAGTAGGAGCCCTGCAGCCGGTAGCCACCCCTCTTTTATTTTGCAGAACATTACTGACTTGTGGGCTATGGTGAAGCAAATGACTGACATTTTGCTGGTTCCTGCAAGCGATGCTTTGAAAGTCCGGACAAGTATGGAGGTGCAGATGGAGTTTGTGAGGCAGGCCCTACAATACCTCGAACAAAGGTATGACTGTTCAGTAACTAGAATTCAGGCACTTTCATAGTCTGTTTTGCTGGTACACGTGATACAAATGCCTCTGCAGATGATAGTGTTTTCAGAAGATCTACTATCAATTCTGCCTTTTCACCAAGTTCAGGCCTTGAAGGGATTGACTGACATTGTCAATGACTACATAAGAAGAGCCATGCTGGATCAGACCAAGAGTCCATCCAGTCCAGCATTCTGTTCACTCAAAGGCCAACCAGCTGCCCATGGGAAACCCACAAGCAGGACATGAGTGCAACCGCACCCTCCTGCCCATGTTCCCCAACAACTGGTGTACATTGGCATACTGCCTCTCACACTGGAGTAGCATATAACCATGAGGCCTAGTAGCCATTGATAGCCTTATCTTTCATGAATTTGTCCAATCCCCCTTTAAAGCCATCTAAGTCAGTGGCTATCACATCTTGTGGTAGTGAATTCCATAGTTTAACTCTGCGCTGTGTGAAGAAGGACTGCCTTTTATCTCTCCTGAATCTCCCACCAGTCAGCTTCATAGGACAACCCCTTTGGGTTCTCGTATTATGGGAGAGGGAGAAAAATGTCTCCCTATCCATGTTCTTCACACCGTGCATAATTTTGTACACCTCTATCATGCCTCCCCTTACTTGCCTTTTTTCCTAAGCGAAACAATCCCAGCTGAATTAGATGGGAGCACTTTTGCAAGTTTCATGCCATGGTGGGGCAGCTTTTTCAGTCCAAGGGCCAGATTACCAAGTGGGGAACTTCTCACAGGCCATATGCCAGAAGCGGGTGTGGCCAGAGCCCAAAATGAGGATTGCCACCCTCCACGCACACACATCCCATTCACCTGTGTGCGTGTAGATACACACACAGAGCCAAGCAGCCCCCTCTTTACCAACAGGAAAGGCAAGGAGCATGTGGGGGGTGGGTCTTGGCAGGGTCCTCCACAGGCCATTCCCCCTCCCTGCTCTCATGCATCTGAAAATGCAGTGCAAGAAAGATATATATGCACTTTTTAAGCAATCTGCTTTCTGACACAGGAGTGTCCTGCTTTATATCGAAAGTGGGCTGCGTGTGGACCCCCAGCCTTTTTTGTGCCCCCACCCATCCTCAAAGATGCAGCCGCCAAATTTTGGTAAAATGGTGGCAGCAACAGCAGCAAAACTGGCTGCATTTTCACGTTTTAAAACAAGGCGTGCTGGGGCTGCGTACCGTGTTTCAATGCAAATTTAGCACACTGCCAGCTGCCACCAAATTGCTGCTGCAGTGTGTGTGGTGGGGTTGTGGTGTGTGAAATCGTGTGTGGTGATTTCAGCAGTGTGTGGGGGGGGGTTGTGGCCCCCTGTGGGTTTCAGGGATTGGAAATCAGCCCTTGAACTCTCTAAGGTTTCCCACCCCTCTTTTAAAGGAAACAAAAACACTGACAGCAGAAGTAAAAATATGTTTGAGATTAAAGGCCAGGGAAAATTTAAAAGGTATGTGCCTGGGGCCTCAAATACATTGAGGTAGGCCCCAGGCCAACCTCTCTGGGGAGAGAGTTCTGTATGCTGGGGTTCCACAACCAAGAAGGCCCTCTCCCTGTTCATAGTCCGCCTTTCCTCAGATGACAGGGGCATGAGGGACTTGGTTTCCTTCACCCATAAATCAGCCCTGAGAGCAAGTTCAGACATTCATTTATTTATTTAAAATATATGTTGTCTTTTGCCTTCCCAACCATCTGAGGCAGCTTATAAATATACAGACATAATAAAATCAAATTGCTAAAATATCCAAGATTTCCCCCAGATTACCAAATCAAGAGCAGTAAAACTCAGTTATGTTGCAACAGCTGTTACGCTGTTCAGATTCCAGAAGATGAACCCAAAAGATGGGCCTTATGGAGGTATATGGATACACTGCCTTGCAAAGTACATCCCAATGCCTTGGGGCTGATGCGGAGAAGGCCATGCACCTCCCCACTGCAGAAGTCCTGATCGTCCTACTCACCAATCTCACTGGTGGTGTGGGTGTATCCAGGGTTGGGCTTACCCCTGCAATCCCAGGACCCAGGCAGCAGGCAAACCTGACAAATTGGGCAGACTCAGCCCTGATTATAGAGAGACCCAGCAACGGCACCAGACAGCGTCATGGCCTCAAAGCTGCGATTGCTGCGGCAACAACGTCACTTAGGGGCCTGTTTGAAGGCTAGGAAAGGCAGTGCTCCATTGCCGAGGCAGCTGAGATGTGTCCTCCAGCAGAGCAAGACTTGGATGGAAGGGAAGGGACAGAATAAGAATTTTGAGCCCTAGCTGGCATTTAAAGCTGCCTTCCCCAACCCGTGGTCTACAGATTTTGTTGGATTACACTTCCCATCACAAATAGGACCTGACCACTGGCCATGCGAGCTGGGATGATGAGGATTACAATTCAGGAATACCTGGGGCCTCCGATTGGGAAGGGCAGTTTGAAAGGCTGGCAGGTAGGGAGGGGCTAAGAAGGCCCCCCTGGAGGCTGTGCTTTTGGCCCCTGACCAAGCAAACCCAGGAAGAAAGTAGGGAGAATCAGGGGGGTGATAAACTTCCTCCCCTCTCTGAGTAAGAACATTAGAAGAGCCCTGTTGGATCAGACCAAGGGTCCATCTCATCCAGCATTCAGTTCACACAGTGGCCAACCAGCTGCCTACGGGAAACCCACAAATAGGACCTGAGTCAATAACACCCCCCTGGTCATGTTCCCCAGCAATTGGACTACATAGGCATCCTGCCCCTGTTAACTGAAGGTAATATATAGTCATCAGGACTAGTAGGCATTGATAGCCTTCTCCTCCATGAATTTGTCTAATCCCCCTTTAAAGTCATCCACATTTGTGGCCATCGCTATATCTCGTGAATGCAATGAGTTCTGTAGTTTCACTATACCCTGACTGAAGCATTGGGGTGTGTGCGGGAGTGTGGCAGGAGCACCACCACACAGGGTCCATCAGTACAGGGGACGTGCTCCCATCTAATGACAGTAGTCACAAGTTAAATCTGGTGACCACTGGACCATTGGTTTCCATCCAACCCTCTCGCTCACTGCTGGGTGCTGGAGAGGCCCTTCTTTGGCTTCCCCTAGCTACAGAGGTCAGGGGGCTGGGAATCATTATCTGGCCTTCTCAGCAGTGGGGCCCCAGCTTTGGACCTCCACCCCCCCAGGGGATGCCCAGCAAGACACCAGGTGAAAACAGTTTTCTGTGCCCATGCATTTTAATATAGCAGTAATTGATTTCATGTTTATCTCTGCTGGCTGGTTTGGGTGGTGTTACTAGCTTGTTCTTGCTTATTCTGCTGCTTTTAAAGAGCTCTGCTGTTTTATGTATCATTTATTTAAAACATTTTTATCCCGCTCCTCAGCCAAAAAGCCTCCCTTGCATGCAGTCAGTGGAAAAAGACGGTTCCTGCCTGCGGGCTTACAATCTAAAAAAGACATGACACACAACGGAGAAAGAGATGGGAAGGGAAGGGAAGGGGAAAAAATGAAGTAGTCTTTCAGCATGGTTGGTGGAATGGTCCTGTTTTCCCTCCCATCTCCCTCTGTACAGCCTGCTTTAAGAGCTCATATAGTTGATTTTAGTTTTACAGTTGTGTTTAATTTGTATTGCTATAATTTTTGTCCGCATGTGAGCCTCTAGTTAAAAAAAAAAGTAATTAATTAAAAGGTGGGATAAGAATACTTTAAATAAATAAATGAAAGATTGGGATGTGTGAGATTCCTGGTTAATCGGCCATGTCTGGTTCCTTGCAGTTACAAGAACTACACCTTGGTGACAGTCTTTGGCAACTTACACCAAGCCCAGCTGGGCGGAGTACCTGGAACTTACCAGTTAGTCCGCAGTTTCCTGAACATCAAACTCCCGGTGTCTGTCCCAGGGCTCCAGGTAGGCGCAACCGGGATGCCACAGCCGTGGCGTTCTGGCATTATTTGTTTAACCATTCAAATGATTCTGGTTCACTTTGTTTTGTGCAGAAATGGGGTTGCTGTGTGTGGAATCGTCATGTACGTTAAAAATAGAGCACAAGAAGAATACCTCTTCGAATGCGCTTTGCATTTGTTTACGGGCAGAGCTGTGGGTACTCAGATCTTTTAAAAGGAGTGCAATGCGGCACCTTAAAAGGTGAATGCAATTCTAGGTTGTGTTAACAGAAACGTAATGAAGCAATAGTTCCACTCGGTGGAGGCTGGGGGCTCCGATTTCGGTGGGGCCGTGGATCCATTGTGGGGTTCAATCAGAACCAGCCAGAATTCTAAAGGAGCTATCCAAGGTGCTGGAACCCCCCCCCCCCCCCGCAATTAGGGTCAGCACCTTGGATAGCTCCTTTAGAGGTCTGGCAGGTTCTGACTGATACCCAGAATGGATTCTCACACACACACACACACACACACACACACACACACACACGGAATTGGAGCCACCAGCCTCCACTGATTCCACTCTATTCTGTGTGAGCCAGGCTGCATCTGGAGTACCACGTCCAGTTTTGGGTGCCATATTTTAAGAAGGACATTGGCAAACTGGAGCACATTCAGAAAAGAGAAACCAGGATGGCGAGGGGTCTGGAAACCAAGTCCTCTGAGGAACTGTTGAAAAAGCTGGGTGTGTTTAGCTTGAGGAAGAGAAGATGAAGAGGAGGCGCGATAGCAGTCTTCAAATATCTGAAAGCCTGCCATACAGGAGGTGGAGCAGACCTGTTCTCCGTTGCTCCAGAGGGCAGGAACAGAACCAAGGGGAGGAAATTGCCATGAGGGAGATCTTAGCTAAACATTAGGAGAAGTGTCCTAACGGTAAGAGCTGTTCTACAGTGGATCAGACTGCCTTGGAGAGTGGTGGACTCTCCTTTGCTGGGGGTATTTATGCAAAAGCTAGACGGCCCTCTCTCAGGGGTGCTGCAGTTGCATCCTGCATTGATTGAGCAGGGAGAGGGACTAGATCAGGGGTGGGCAACTTGTGGCCCTCCAGATGTTTTGGTCTGCCACTCCCATCAGCCCTAGCCAGCATTGCCTATGGTGAGGGATGTTGGGAGCTGTAGGCCAAAACATCTGGTGGGCCATAAGTTGCACACCCCTGGACTAGAACCTTCTAGTACTAGGGAGTGGGGAGGGGATTTAAAAATTCTGCACCAAGAAAATCATAATGGATTTGTATCCAGTTGTGTCCTTGTGTTCACAGAAGGATGTTTGATCAAACAGAGCTCTACAGATAGAAGGTGGGGAGAGGCACTTTTCATCCATTTCTCCTGCAGCCTCCCACACCACCTTCCATGGTGTTCTGGATAATTTATTTTTTTATTGTATTTTTATCCTGCTTCTCAGCCAAAAAAGGCTCCCGGAGTGGCTTACAATTAATGAACAAAGAAGACAGTCCCTGCCCACACGCTTACAATCTAAAAAAGACATGACACACAAAGAATAGGCAATGGGGAGGGGAGAAAAAAGAATTAGGTAAACTGTCAGCAGGACTGGTGGGATGGCCCTGTTCCCCCCTCTCATCTCCCAAAGAAGGAGCAGTCCAACTGGAGCAGGCCCTGATGTTCCCTTTGCCTGCTCCTTCACTCCTTCTTCTTCCCCAAATGGCCTTCCCCACATGGAGAATCCCCCAACCCTCCAGAGCACTCCCACACTGCCATTCATGAAATCCTCTGCTAGATCAAAGATGTTTCTGTGAGTGTATAGACAATTCTCTGCACATACGAAACCAAAATGTCAGAGAGAAATCTAGGCTAAAACCTTTCCCCATGATGCCCAGTTTTCTATATGCAGGGAATTTCCCTCCTTTCAGAACTAGGCCTTAGTCACAGGAAATCTCTCTTTTTTTCTCTCTGTTTTTAACATTTGCCTGCTTTTTCAGGATGGGGAAGTGGAAGGCCATCCCGTTTGGGCGATCATTTACTACTGCATGAGGTGTGGAGACTTAATGGCAGCCTTGCAAGTGGTGAATCGGGCACAGCACCAGCTTGGAGAATTTAAAACTTGGTTCCAGGAATACATGCACAGCAAAGATAAAAGGTAGTGGTAGAAAGGCGGGGTATAAATCAAAGAAAGAAAGAAATACTGGAGTTTCTCAAAAGGAGGCCAGGAGAGGGTGTATGCGTGTCAGTGGAGCAGGGGCGGGAGGGGGGAGGCAAGTTTGAAGAGAAATCAGAGTTTTGCAGCCTACCCCAGCCTGGTGCTCTCCAAGGTGTGTTGGACTACAACTCCTATTATCCCCAGACAGCCAGGGCACCAAGTTCGGCAAGCCTTCCTCAGTGGATTGATACCTGTCCTCTCAACCTGATGGACTGACATTTGCTCTGCTCATTTTAAGTTGTGCACAGCACCTTCGGTGCTTTCAGTTCCTGGCTACAAAGTTCTTGAGGCTTTCATGAGGGCGGGAGGGGGGGGCCCCTTTGGAAACACACAGAAATTTCCATTCCAAATGAAATTTATGAACTTAAAAAAAAAATGCGCTGTCCCTAGTTACTGTGAGGCTCCAGGATTTGATGGATCAGACATGAGGCCTGTTGGTCTGGATCCATTTGCTTCAGTGAGTCTGCTGGATTATTTAAGCTGGTTGCAGGCACCCAATGTTAGATGGCATGAGCTACACGCTCTGGACTAGCCTTCCCCAACCTGGTGCCCTCCAGATGTGACGGACTACAACTCCCAGGATCTTCCAGCCAATAGAACTAGCTGGGAGAGTCTGGGAGTTGTCGTCTAGCACATCTGGAGGGCACCAGGTTAGGGAAGGCTGCTTGAACAACTGGCCCAGGGAGCATCGTATGTGTGCAGGGAAAGTGTGTGTGTGTGTTGTGGGGATGTCGCTCGGCTTTGGGCGTCAAACAGGAACGTGGGCAGCTGCTCTGAGGAGTTGAGCACTGAGAATGAGAAGGCTGCAAGCCTGGCCTTTCAAAGATGCTCTGTCTGAATGATGCCGCTTCTTTATATTGCAGATTGTCTCCTGCCACCGAGAACAAACTTCGCCTTCATTACAGGCGAGCCCTGAGAAACAACACTGACCCATACAAAAGAGCCGTTTACTGTATCATAGGCCGATGTGACATTGCTGACAACCACAGCGAAGTGGCTGATAAGACAGAAGATTATCTTTGGCTGAAGGTATACTGTGGTTTTCTAAATACTTGAAGGATCCACCACCGCTCACCGCTGTTTTCCATCCCCCTCAATATGGTCATCTGCAGAAAGACCTTATGTGTCCCGCCACCTTGTGAGGCACAATGAAAGGAGATAAGGGACTCGGCTTGCTGTGCTCCAGCGCCTACACCAGTGGTGGGCAACTTCTGGGGGCCAGTCCCCCCACCCTCGAACCCACTAGTGTCCCACCCTGCTGTTTTGCCGAATTTCGGGTAATCTTTTCCCACCAAGGTTTGGTGACTTGGCAGCAAAAGAAGGGCTGCTTTTTCGCTTTAAAAAATGGTCAAACTGGCCCCTTTTTGCTGCTGTGTGGCCACGCCACGAAATTTGGGCAGCGAACCATGGCTTGTTTTCTCAAAAAGAAGAGAAAATCAGCCCTTTTCTTTGCTGCCATGCTGCCAACTTTCAGTGAAAAACTCACCAGCAGTGCAATGGGGAATGCAAAAAAGTCCGGTGAGGGGGGACTGCATGCGGTCTACTCCTAGCCTAGACAATGAGACTCATTGCCCCTGGAGACCTGATAGTCCTCCTCGCTGTGTATTTAGGCATCAGGTCAAAACAGCCTTGTTTGGGCGTGCATTTTCTGACCGTTTCTTGCCTCTGATGTGATGCTGTTTAGTTTTTCATGTTTTTGCTAGTATTTCTCTGAGATTACCGTTGCATTATTTGAATTGCTTTCATTGGTATATTGTGTTGGATGTGATCTTCTGCTTGCGCAGGTGCGGTTCGGTGGTCTGAGCAGTGGTACAGTTAGGTCATTTTAGTTACTTAGCGGTCCTACTCCTTCCGTCTTCTTTAGATAGAAAGGTTTTTACATGACTGACTTCAGAACGTGGTAAGTCGTTCCTGCTGCATTTGGGAGCCCTTTTACTCAATCTGCTAAGCAAGGCCCTGGAAAGTTTGCTTCAAAGCCAGTGGACGTTGGTGGCTCCGATGTCCGTGGGGCAGTGAATCTGCTCCAGGTTTCAGTCAGAACTCTAAAGGAGCTAATCAAGATGCTGAACCTATTTTGGGGATTGAGGCCCCTATTTAGGATGGAAGACACATGATATGAGTCAGTAAACTTCAGAAGGTGCACTCACAGTTGCCACACTTACGGGTCCCCTGCTAAAATGTTTCTGGATATGATCAGTCCAAGGGTGTTTGTAACTTGCTGGGTGTTAACACAGTCTTGGTGTACAGGACACAATCTTGGAGCCATTGTACTTTCAAAATCAGACTCTCCCAACATCAGTCCATGGACACTGAGGTTGGACGGATTTCTGCAGATGAATAGGTGCTGCCTTAGTAACCCCCCTCCCCTTCCCATGGAGAGAGATGGTAGATGCAGCTTACATTTTCCAGTGACTTAAAACATGCCTCTTTCCTTGAGCAAAATTTTCGTTAATTCCACTAATGTCTGTAGGGTTACTCCAATTTCCTTCAGTTGGGTATCTAGTTATAAAACACTAATCTGGGAAGGCAGGGAATATGTTGGTTCCTCAAGGTGGGTCATTATTATTCCCTTTTTAAAGATGGAAAATTGGGGCTGAGAGAGAAATTACTTGTCCAAGGCTGTCACATGAATCTGTGACTGAGGTGGACAGTGAGGCTGTCTGTCTCTCTCCTATTCAGGCTCGCCTGTCCATCTGTGAGAAAGCATCTTCTTTGAGGTTCCATTCATGGGTAGTTAATTTGATTTGGTCAGAGGCAACGTTTGGTTACTTGTTGCTTTTTCAGCTTCTGAAGAGAGGCCTTGTGTTGCATGCATCCATTGGGCAAAGAAAGCATTATGGAAACATCATTTTCTCATGCTTCCATTTAGCTGAACCAAGTGTGCTTTGATGATGATGGCTCCAACGCCCCCCAGGACAGGCTGACTTTGTCCCAGTTCCAGAAACAACTGCTTGAAGACTATGGCAAGTTAACCCAGAGATGTCATGAGTATTTTGGGGGATATTTGTATCGCATCTGATAGTTTTTGTAAAATGAAATCCATGCAAAGAGTTGCCCCAAGACTTTGGGGTGGGACTTTTTTAAAGGAATTTACCAATTAAGCTAATATATCACATCAAAATAAATTTTATTTAACAAGATGAACAAGTCACACGAAATAGTTAAGGGTGACTCAGAAACTAGTAATTCATGACTCTTGACTGGATTCGCACAACACGCTAACTCATCATGGGTAACTGGCCACAAGAGGTTAGCATGTCGTGCGAACCCAGACTGTTCTTATCAGGGTGAGTTGTTTTTCCCAGACAACCCGCCCTGATAAGCAATGTTCTGCGGTAGGGCTTGTTTTACCCATGATGGGTTGGAGTGTCGTGACAATTCAGACATGCCAACCCATGGTGGGTAAAGGGCAGCAAGCGATGAGCCACTTGGCAAGAGCGGCAGAAAACACCTGCCGCTCTTGCCGAGTAGGGCCATGATCACTATTCACGAAGATGGCCAAGCCACTGCCTGTGCCCTTTCCCCCTTGCCAGTGACAACCCCTCCAGTGGTGCCCAAACAGTCTGCCACCAAATCCCCTGGGATGCCAGATGGAGGACTAAGGAGGAGGGAAGGGGGACAAGGGGACAAAGAACCCATGCAGTGTGGGATGTTTGCCCAATTATCTGGAGAGTGTGCTGACCATCCACTGTGTGTTATTCACAAAAGAACCCACAGTGCGTGGCTAGTCACCCATCATGGGCTAGTGTGTCAAGTGAACGCGCCGTCTGTGTCTGGTGGCCAGATTGTGGCCCAAGTCTGATATTACTAATATTATTTAATAAATGGTTATAACAGTCTTCCCCAACCTTAGCACCCTCCAGATGTTTGGTACTACAACCCCCATCAGCCTCAGCAAGCATGGCTAATTGTCAAGAATCATGGGCATTGTAGTCCAAACATTTGGAGGGCATCTGGTTGGGGAAGACTGTTTTATTCATCCACTGTTTGGGAAAGGCAGGATATAAATAATATTATGGATCTCCTTGTTTTTATTTTAACTTTTTATGATGTGCGTGCAGTGAATGTGATCATAGGTAGATTTACTGCAGTGAAAATACATTTTCTGCTTTCCTTGTTCGCTCCATTTGCACTGATAAACCAATGTTGATGTGTCATGACAAGCAGTATCTGTGCTGACAAGCACCAACTCTGAAAAGATCTCTCCCGGCAACCTTGTGTGTTTCTTCAGGCGAATCTCATTTTGCAGTGAACCAGCAGCCGTTCCTCTACTTTCAAGTACTATTCCTGACAGCCCAGTTCGAAGCCGCCATTGCTTTCCTCTTCCGCACAGAGCGCTTGCGCTGTCATGCTGTTCACGTCGCCCTGGTCCTTTTTGAACTGAAGCTGCTGCTGAAATCATCCGGGCAGAGCGCACAGCTTTGTGAGTGCTGAATTTTTTATCCTTCCCTTCCAGAAATTAATCCCTCTGTGGCACATGATGTTGCTAGTGTCCTGCACAGTGCTGGGGGGGCGGGGGGGGGGGCACATTCCAGTGGCAGGCTGGGGCAAAAGCGAAAGGGGTGAGGCCCAAACCCCAAAAACACCAAGGTATTTGAACTTAAAGCTCTCACTGCCGGTAACTAAGCCTTAGGAGAGGCATTTCAACCTCTTAGGACAGAGAAAAAAGCATGCAAAAGCCAGGGGACCACCAAATGATTGGCAGTTGAGGGAAAGGGGGTGGACTGATGAAAAGCCTAGCCCCAGTGAACAAAAAGCAGACTTCTTGGTTCTTGCACTGCTGTTACCATCACAATCTGACTGGCTCCACATCTTTTAAATTTTCTCCCTGTTTGCTGGAGTACTCTGGTACCAGAGATTGGCAGCCAGTTCATATGACCTCTTTGATGTTCTGATGATGTGGCAAACCTACCACATTGATTGATTGGGAGGGTATGTCTTGCTGATGCTTTGACATACCTGTGGTACACGTCAAGTTCACAACTCTGCACGTCCTGGTTCTACACCCTAGTTTAAGACATTGCTGGGAGGTGGTGAGACATTGACTGGATTCAGACAACACAATAACCCACACTCAAGGGTTAAGTATGGGTTGAGTGTGGGTTATTGTTGAACATGCATTGTTGTTGAAACGTGTTGTCTGAACCCAGCTGCGCAAACAAATCATGGTTTGTTAACCATGGACAGCCCATGAAGAGAACCCATTGCTTGTTGCTGGGTTATGAACTGTGGGTTGTTTGTGGTTAACAAACTATGGTTTGTTATCATGGCTGGGTTCAGACAACACAATAGCCCACGGTTCAGCAACAGTTTATTCCAACTGACTGAACAAGTCTAGTATTTTATGGAAATTGTTTTTAGCTGTTTAAATTGCTTATGGGGTTCTCCAGAAGGCCATGCTTCTTTCCCCCAACCACCAACCATTGGGTGGTTTCCTGGCTTTTGTGCAGTTTTTTCCCCAATTCTAAAAGGTCAAAAGGCCTCTCCTAAGTTACTGGGAGTAAGAGTTTTAAACTAGAATCTGCTGGCAATTTGGCCCCACCCGTTTGCCTTTGGCTCCACCCCCTTGCCTCCAGCCCCACCCACCATTGGAAAGCAGCACCTGAGAGCTTCTCGGAAATGGATTTCGGCCCTCAGAATGAAAGAGGTCCAGCACCTCTGCCCTAAATCTAACAGCACTTTTCTGCTTCCCAGTAATCTGGGGTTCAAGTGTTGGAGGGTAGGAAGGGACAAAATTCATATCTTTGGCTCACTAATCATCTCATCAAAAACGTTAAGGATGGGGTGGGTGAGGTAGGGTAGATTTGACCTCTGACCACTTGTATAATTAAAGGCATGTCAAGGTTTTAGGAGGGAGGGGGTGTCATCAGAACCTAAGAATGGTCTGAGTCAAACCAGCAGTGTTTCCTGCACCACGGTTTGCCTTCCAGCCGTGGTGAGCTGGCTGGTTTGGGGGGATTCACAAACAGGCTATGATCGTGATCTCCATCCCCTGGTTTATGAATCTTCAGAATCTAGGAGTCAGACGTATACTGTTTCTAAACATAGATGCTGTTCTTCTGGCCACCCAGGCACCCCCTTGCCTTTGTTTATCCAACCCTTTGATAAAGCTGTTTGTTGCAAGGTGCATGCCCAGGAACAATCCCTTCAGAAGTACCTACCATGGTGCATAGGAACGCTGCCTCGGCTGGAAAACAGGAGAGATCCATACTTCGGCTGTATGGATCATTGCTCATTTGTCCATCTCTTAACGTTTCAGTGAGCCATGAGGCTGGTGACCCTCCGGCCGTCCGGCGCCTGAATTTTGTTCGCCTGTTGATGCTTTACACCCGCAAATTTGAGTCCACTGACCCTCGAGAAGCCCTGCAGTACTTCTATTTTCTCAGGTGGGCCCTGGCTTAGCTGTGGCTTTGGAAAAGGCTACTTTTGTTTTAATAGCTGCCATGTACAAACAGACCATCTTCCATGCGTTCTTCCTTTTTGCTGTTCTTTTCCAGGAACGAGAAGGACAGCCAAGGGGAGAACATGTTCTTATGCTGTGTGAGCGAGCTAGTGATAGAAAGCAGAGAGGTACGCAGAAGTATATGGGTGTGCTTCCTCCCTTGCTTAGGATGGAATTTACCTTTCTTCAAAAGAGGCTCCCGGTATCAGAGAGGATTTCAAGCCATGTCCCAGGGAACCCAGAAGCTCTGCTGATCTCGCCCCGTGGAGCTGTGTGGGAGCATCGATGCGTTCTAGCGGGTGCCCCCAGTTTATGGGCGGGTAGTGGCCTCGTGGATTTTGGATGCGATGGAAATCACGCTCTGGAATCCTCTGTGACAAATGAACAGGAGACCCTCAGCAGACATGTCAAGGTGGAAAAGATGCCCTGAAGGCAAAAAGCCTGGACAGAACTCTCAGTGCAGCATGTATGGAGGCTGGGGATGATGGGAGTTGTAGTCCAACACATCTGAAAGGCGCCAGGTTGGGGAAAGCTGCTGTGAAGGCTTGGAAAGACCCCAACCATTCAGAATCGAGAGTTTGTTTATCACATTTATATCCCACCTTTCTTCCATCATGGAACTCAAGCTGGCTGCATGTGGTTCCCAGGTGGTCTCCCCTCCAAGCACTGACGAGACCCAGACCTGCTTAGCTTCAGCACGGTGGCTGCCTCATGTGCCTGCAGACCAGGCCCTGGGACCGAGTAGAAAAGCCAGCTACAGGGAAGCCTCCCCTTTGCCAGCCCCTTCCCCAGTGAGGCCAGGAGGACCCCCCACTGCCCACTCTCCCTGCAAAAATGTGCCTTCCAGCCCAGTGCGCAGGAAGGTGTGAGGTGAGGCTAAACTGGAGGGCTGCTCGTCAGGCTTTCATTAGGCAAAAAGCCTCCCCAACCGGAAGTTCCCAATGCAAAAGAACCCCCAGAATCGTAGCTGGCCAGGGCTTCCTGTTCTCAACAATGGACAACTCTAGTCACACTGCCCCGTTCCCTGCAACATTGACGTAGAAGGACATCTGTCCATTCACAGGGACCAACTGGGACTTCATACAGATGCTATATGGTCTGATAAACAATTGAACAGCCCTGCATCTTAGTCAATCCCTAGCATGATGGAGTCAGTCACAGTAACTGTAAGCCAATCTTCCCCAACCTGGTGCCCTCCAGATGTGTTAGACTGCCATGCTGGCTGGGAATTATGCAGTGGAGGTTGGTGGCTCCGCTGTCAGTGGGGCTGTGAATCCACTCCAGGATTCAATCATGCAGAGTTCTGACTGAAACCCAGAGCGTATTCACTTCTCTCCCCACATTGGAGCCACCAGCCTCCACTGGAATTATGGGAGTTGTAGTCCCAACACATCTGGGGGGCCCAGTTTCGGGGAGGCTGCTGTAGGCACAGAATTGTCTAACAAGACTGAGATAAACGTACATTTCTTTTGTTAGGTCTTTCAGCCTTCAGTAGTAACACTGAGCTGTTGGATTTCAAAACAGACAGGGAGCTAAGGTGATCTCTCCATCCCCAAAATTCTTGGGACTATCTCCTTACCTCCCAGTGCTGTAGTGTTTAAAGCCAAGGTGTGCCTAGCCATGCTGAAGCTAGATTAACGAAATCCGTGCCGTTACACAACATTAGAAGTGCCCTGGAATGTTTAGCACACCCTTTCTAACTTTGTTTTGTTTTTATTTCCATCGGTAGTTTGACATGATTCTCGGAAAACTGGAGAACGATGGCAGTAGAAAAGTAAGTTCATACATAGTCCTCCCATCTCCCCATCTCCTTGTATTGGTTGCTAGCAGGGCAGTTTTCTAATTCTTGTCTTTGCATCTTCCTTCTTTGTTTCTCACATTGAAGCTTAATACCTGGGTTACTGTGTTCAGTCTGTCACCCACCCTTTCTGGACAAAGGGAGGCCAAGTGGAATTTAACCATAGAATGTAGGGCAGAAATACTTTTGAACTGGATATCAAAAGGGACAGAATGCAGAATGCTGTTTCTCGCAGTTAGTTTTGGCTTAACAAAAATGTAACGATTACAATTCCAGACTCTTTCTGATGTCCATTTAAAACAGGTGGTCATTATGCTTGAAAACGAGGTGTTCAGGAGCACGATTCTGCTTCCAAACAAGGTGTCTTGTTTTTAAGCAAGATCGCCACCCTTTTTTCTCTACTGCAGCAGCAAATTCAGCAGTGGCTGTGGGGGCTGCAAAAACGGCCAGCAGGGCCATATGCAAGCTGCATGTGACCAACCCCTGGTTTTAAAGAAGACTTTCTAAAAGCTTCCAACTTTCATAACAACTTAACCAGAAAGCTGTTTGGCAGGAGCCAGGATCACAGATTAATCAGTTGAAGCATCGGATCTATCTTCTGACACTTGTAAGAAAGTATAGCGACCTTAGACTAAAGGTGTTGGACTTCTTTCAGCCCAAGGGCCAAATTCAGTTTTGGTGAAGCCCTTGGGGGCCACATTCCAGTGGCAGGTGAGGCTAAAGACAAAAGGGGGCGGGGCCAAAAAACCCAGAAACATAAAAAATACCAGCGTATTTTAACTTAGAATTTTTACTGCTGGTAATTAAGCTTTAATCAAACTATTTAATTAATTTAATTAAAAATTCATTTAAAATTCATTTAATTTAACATTTCAACCTTTTAGAATTGGGAAAAAACTCCACAAAAAGCCAGGAAGCCACCAAACAATCCATGTTTGGGGGAAAGGGGCTAAGGCCCATCCAGAGAACCCCAGAGAGCCAGATTAGGCCCCTAGTCAGGCTGGTTCAACCCCCCTATCTTAGACTTTAAACTTCTGCTCTACAGCATGACAAAATAAGTTATAAGTGGGGATTCCCATTGAAATGTATGGCTTTTCATAATAGCAAAACTGTGCATGTACGTACACCAGCCGAAATGGGGCCTCCTATATAAATAACTTAATTGGAACTGGTTTATTTGACTCCAGGATTATCTGCTGCTTGTAAAACTGGAGACTGTAAATGAGAGATTATAATCTTAACTGTGTTTTTGAACATGGTTTCTAGTGTTGTTTTGACAGGTTGTAATTTGTTTTGTCCTGTGACATTGATACCTGCAAAGTCATGTATTTATATGTATTTTTTTAAATCCATAAATAAGAAGCAAAAAGAGCAAGAAAGAACAGGACCACCACATTTGCACCACGAGCCCAGTTGGGGTCTCTGTATTTTTCCAGTGATAATTTACAAGTAAAATTAGCCATAATTTTGCATGCAGAAATTTTTGTTGCCAGTTGATAGACTATTCCAGGAGTTTGCAACAGTTCCGGTATCCACACTTTTTATCCCACCTTCTCTATTTTGTCTTCTTTCATCAGCCTGGAGTGATTGACAAGTTCACTAGAGACACCAGACCAATTATTAATAAAGTTGCTTCAGTGGCAGAAAGTAAAGGACTGTTTGAAGAAGCTGCCAAACTTTATGACCTTGCCAAGGTAAGCAGATTGTAACCATTGCTGGCCAAGATGCCCATTTAATTGTTAAAGCAGTCAGGATTCGTTAGCGGGCGATCTGATCTCTTGGAACGTGAACTGAATGTACAACACTAGGGCCAACTCCAGCCTTTCAGTCACACTGTGCTACTGGTTTTATTTTTCTTTTAATTGCCTGGCCTTTTAGGGTTCCTTCTCTACTCTGAATAGTTCATATTTGCAGGAACACTCACAGAACTAGGCCATCAGACAATAATATCTATGGTTTTTAATTTTAATTTGCAAATCAGCCTTTACCAACCTGGTGCCCTCCAGATGTTTTGAACTATAGCTCCCATTAGCCAGATTGAGGATTAGCAGAGCTATACAGTAGTTTTCAGAACAGTGGAAGACGTTCATTCAAACACTATTAACCTACAAGAATTAAGTTAATAGTAATGAAATTAATGTACACTTGCTAGTATTGGAGTTACTTTAAAGATATGCTATGAAGAGTGAGTTGAGGCATACAGTAAATATATATGGTTGAATATCATTTTCTCTTCATTCATTTTTACTTAATTGATTAATTTACTTGATAGTCCCATATCTTTTTGTTCAGTGGTCCCATAACTTTTCGTTTACTGTGGTGAAAAGTTTGATATAATTAATGCGAGTATCTATGGTTCATGTTTGGTTATGTGTTGCTCAATAGCTATTTTATATATCTGTGTATTTTGTATATATTTGTGTAATAGTTAATCATTTTAAAACAAACACACAATTATAATATAGGCCATAAAAATTGTAGGTAGTCATGATGGCCCATTAGAAAAAAATCCAAAAGCCAGAGTAGGGTAATATCTTTATTTGGCCCAACCAAAATTTCACAAAGTAATGAGTAGACTTTTGAGTTCTCCAGAATTCTTCTTCGGCCTGGATGTTAAGCAAACAAAGATGAAGCAGGAGGGTGGGGAAGAGATAGAGAGAAAATGATGGGTGGGATGTGAGGGTCCCAAAATCTGCAGGTTGTAACAGTAAAGACATAAGAAGAACCATGGTGGATCAGACCAAAAGCCTAGCTAGTCCAGTGTTCTGTTCGCAGCGGCCAACCAAATGTCTGTCTGGTTGGAGGGCCTGAGTGAAATAGCACCCTCCCTCTTATGTTCCCCAGCAAATAGTATACAGGGCATACTCGCTCCGATACTGGAGTAATATATAGCCGTCATAGCTTTATTTTCCATGAACTTGTCTAATCTTCTTTTAAAGCTGTCCAAGTTGGCGGCTATCGCTATCTCTTGTGGTAGCGAAATCCATGGTTTAACTCTACGCTGTGTGAAGAAGTGTTTTCTTTCATCTGTCTGGAACCTCCCACTATTCAGCTTCATGCGATAACCCTGGGTTCTAATATTACGAGAGAAGGAGAAAAATGTTTTTAAAAAACCTGGGTTGTTAGGTTGTGCAAACCAGACCATGGTGATTGTCCAACAGACATGAGGGCGTGGGGTGCTAAAAAATATTTGCACTAAGCAATCCAGATTCTGTGCCAAGATGAGCTGGATTCTGTGATTTGTATAAATTATGCAAATTGAACACATTTGTATAATTTCTCTGATTCTGCATAGGTATGTACATTTTGTGCTATCCTTTATACTTTATTCTGGTTTTGCTAGATGTATCATGAGGGAGGGACAAACTGCTGCAAATCGTATACGGCTCCTTCACCAGCCATAGCCCATAGAAACTGCATTTTTTGAAATGGAAGTTGAGGTTCCTAAGAAGATGAATTCTACACCCACTCCTAACTGTGTGTTTTTCCTCCGCACCCATCGAATTATGCCATACACCTACCACCACATGCCAAGTCCTTTTCTTAAGGCTTCTCCCACATTTTTGTGGACTTCTTTTGCCACTGCAGATCTCCAATTTTTCAAGAGAGTTTCTACATTTTACAAACAAGGCCCTCTCTCCTCTCCTCCCCCCCATAAGGAGTGTCTTATCAGGTCTGTCTGTCTGTCTGTCTGCCCCCCCCCCTCGATCTAAGCATTGTTCTAGCAATACTTCCTTTTCCTATTTGTGCATTCCTCAGAACCCAGACAAAGTGCTCGAGCTGATGAACAAGCTGCTAAGTCCCGTGGTCTCTCAGATCAGTGACCCCCAGTCAAACAAGGAGAGGCTGAAGAATATGGCGCATTCTGTTGCCGAGAGGTGAGAGCACAGCCTTGGGAAAGGGGACTTGAGCTTTCCTGCCTATTCCAGCTCAGCCAAGATTTCTTGACCTTGCGCACCCTGGCCTGAAAAAGGTCTTTAATGATGCATTCAGTGAATAGACACAGGTCTGGAAAGGGTCCCGGACTCCTTTTTTTAATTGCTGCATGTTTCAGACTTCTTCAATCCAACCAGCTTGCCAGCACTAAAGAAATATTAACGTTGGCACAACTGGTGAAGACAAAGTATGCAGGAGCGCAGATGTAGAGATGTAATCTACGTAGCTTTACATTTAACTAGCTCAGTCACTCGTGTGCTGTGAGAAATGAATTAATTCAAGGCTTCCGTGAGTCCAAAGCCCCCTGCAGAGGAGCCTGAACCCACGCAGCCAGAAAATCCTGTGTTCTTCATCAGTCGAGAGGGGTTTCCAAGGGGACAAGGTCTTCTTCCCTAGCTCTGGTCCTGTTGTCTCCCCATCAGCAGTGTGGCCTTTTAATCTCTCCCCTGCTCCGTTGCTTCCAGCTCAGCTCGGGTGTAGTCCAGAGCCATCCAGCCCTCCGTAGCTCAGTGGCAGAGCGGATGCTTTGCACGCAGAAGGGCACAAGTTCGATCCCTGGCATTGTCATGTAAAAAAAAGAAAATCATGTGATGTGAAAGACCTCTGCTGGAGAGCCTGGGGAGTCAAGAACTGGGTTAGACAGACAAAATAGTCTGACCTGATATAAGGTAGTTCCTATGTTGTTGTTGTTTTTTAATTATGTATATTTTTATTTGTAAAAAAGAAACAATAAACAGGTAAATACATCGGACACCAATAACTTCAACATACTTCATGTGATTATTGGTCCTATATTGAATGATCCAACAGGGGGAAACATGTTGTTCATTTCATGCTGGGAAATGCATTCCAAGCTATTTCAGCCTAAAAGTTGACCATGAGAAGTTGGTGGTGTAGGGAAGCAGTATCCATATTTACTTATTCAAGAAACTGCTGCCAAGTCTCATAAAAGAAGTCTGATGTTCCTTGACCACTTTGGAATTTGCGTTGTTTTGTGATTTTTCCCCACAAGAGCGAGGTCCCATATCTTTTGCTCTCATCCGATAATAGACAGTTCTACATTGGACCTCCACTTTGCCACCAATTCTAGCCTGGCCACAGTCCAAATAAAGGCTAACATTCCTTTATGTTTTAATTTTGCATTTGTCCAAAGGTGCAGTCGTATTAGCCCAGTAGGTGCCGAGAGCTCTCTGCTTTGTGGAGTCACATCACTAGCGTAGTTGAATATTTGTTCCCAAAACCTCGTGGAGGTGGGGGGAGCAATCTCACCATATGTGCTTATGGACATCCAAGTTTTGTTTGCCGTGTTTGTGGACTGATCTGCAACCTCCAAGCAGACGGCCCCCTTAGCGCTCTCCGGAGGGAGGTGGAAGCAAAGAGTGGGGAAGAAGAAGGTGACAACCGAAGAAGGTAGCAATTCCAGCAGCCTGGATGGACACAGAGAGAGTTGGAATCCTGCGAGTGGCGCAAAGCTCATTTTCGGTTGGGGGTGGCATTTGGGGTGCACAGCTCATATCAGCCATAAGCTCCCTAGGTAGGTCCCGGCAAGCTGCTTTCCTTTCAGTCTCATCCCCACTTCCTCCCTCCCATGCAGGGAGAATGAGGCTAACAGGAGACTAATGGTTCACAGTAGCCTTCCCCAACCTGGTGTTGTCCAAATGTGTCAGTCTACAAGTCCCATTGTCCCCAGGGTTGCTGCAAGGATTGTTGTGACAATGTATGGGAAGCACTTCGAAGCACTATGTAAAATGCTAAGTATTATTTATTCATTGTAGGCATGTATAAATTAAATAAATAAATAAAAATGTCCTTTTTCTGAATACTGAGCTGCCTGAGAATAGGAACTTGCATAGCTATGGTAGTTGGTGCAGCCCTTTCACAGATTAAGCACCCTTTGTTTTACTTTTTTCAGGTATAAAGCACAGGGGATAAGTACAAAGAAGACCATTGACTCTACGTTCTACCTTCTTTTAGACCTGATCACCTTTTTTGATGAATATCATGCTGGTCACATTGACAGGGCCTTTGATGTAAGTTCCACATTTTCCTCTGAGAATATAAGAATTGAGGAGGATCTGAGAGTTATCCAGCTGAGTTATCTGTCTCCAACAAAGGACAGCCAGGTGCTCCTTGGAAGCTCACAAATAGAGATGTGAAGGCTTGAGTGGAAATCAGGAAAAAAAACATTTCCCCCCCCCCTGAATTTTTCTGGGGTTTCCCCCAATTGTTCTGGGGGGGTTTCCAGGCCTTCACATCTCTACTCACAAGCAGGGCATATTGCAGATCACCATTCCCTGCTGATTAGCGTTATTATAGGGCTGGGCTCAGGCAGCCAATGAAAGCTGGCAGGGTTGAAAAAAAGAGGCAAGAAGCAGGGAGGCAAGGGAGCTACCTGTTATAACAGGGGTGCAGAACCTCTTTCAGCCTGAGGGCCCTTTGGGGCCACATTCCAATGACGGGTGGGGCTGAGTATTTTAGCTTAAAGCTCTCACTGCCAGTAACTAAGTCTTGGGAGAGGCATCTCAGCCTTTTAGATTGAGGAGAAAACTCCCCCAAATAGGTTCAACACCTTGGGTAGCTCCTTTAGATTACTGGTTGGTTCTGACTGAAACCCAGAATGGATTCACAGCCCCACCGAAATTGGAGCCACCAGCCTCCACTGATAAAAGCCGGGAAACCATCCACCAATAGGTGTTCAGGGGAGAGGGGGTGGGGCCAGGGGAAGCGGGCATGGCCATCTGGGGAACATTGGAGGGCTGCAGTGATTTGGCCCCCGGACCTGAGGTTCTGCACCCCTGCCTTATAAACGCAGGAGCCATTGCTGCGGGCTGCAGGCAGGCCTGACCTGGAAGTCTTCATCTTCCAAGTCAGGGGTAACCAGTGAGCTGCCTGACTGGGCAGAGTCACACCAGAGGCTGAGAACACATCACAGCAGCAGACATCCTGACCTACGGCCCCAGGTATCTGAGCCCAGGCCTTGAAGGTTCCTGGTTGCAGCTCCAGAAGTTCCTGACATTTCCCATCATCCGCATTCCAGGGAGTACTTACTTGGAATTTTGAGATACCATGTTTGGCTGCCATGGCTGATGGCTTCTGAAACAGCTGTCCTCCATCCATTTGTTTAATGCTTTTTTTAAAGTTCACACACGGCGGACGTGGAGGTGAAGCTGTTCCTGGAGTATGCCACTTCAGACTGCAGGTGGGATTGCAGGGGGCGCGTGTTTAAATGTTTTTCCATATTTTAAAACAACTACACACACAACTCCTTGCACATAGGAAGCTTGTTATCAGCTGAACTAAAAACCCGTTTCCCCATCTCCACGATATGCTAATTTTCTGTGTGCAGGGAGTTATTGTTTTTCATGGGGAAGCATTCAACCCTGTGATTTCCCCCTGCCCTCCTCCTGCCTTACTGCAGTTTGAAGTGGTACAGTCCAGGTTCTGCTTTATTACCTCATCTGCTCTTCACATGCATTATGCCTAAGCTAGTGGCCGTTATTTCATCTCTCTATTAGCTAATTATGCATTGTGTGGAAAAATTCTTCCCTTTGGAGTGGAGACATGATTGTGCAAGTATTAATGAGGCTACAAGGAAAGGATGATTAAAAAAATATTGCTTTCCTGATGATCAACAGGATCTGCAAAGAGATGTTCCTCATCCCACGCCAGGGATGAGGAACATGGGGTCCTCCAGATGTTGTTGGACTGCAACTAGCCAGCAGAACCAATAGTGAGGAATGATGGGAGTTGCAGGCCAACAACATCTAATCCAATACTGGGGGCGGCTCATCCACACAGCACACATGTGTAAGTAAAGGGGGATACATGTAGAAGAGGGTATACACATAGGGATGTTGGAGGAATCCGTTTGGGGGTGGAGCTCAACGAGCTTTCCTTGATTTGGCCCCCCGGACTGTGGTCCGTTTTCCATTGCAGAGCCTGACTTGGTCTGCAGTGAGTCAGTCCAGTTCATGGATTTTCTGGGTTTTTAAAATTTTCATGAATTTGCATAATTTGCATGCATTTTGGCTGCAATTTGTGCAAATCTCGCCACAAAAAAATTATGCGGAAAGTTCCTGGGGTTCGGAGAAAAAGCCACATCTCGGCCTACGAATGAAAACCAAGTAGGGTGTGCTACAGAACTCCGTTGAGCCGAAAAGATACGGATTTCCCAGCAATGGACATCTCTAAACACACAAATACTGCATCTATACAGTGTTGTTGTTTTTTTAATGATTATGGGCCATTCTTATTCATGTGTCTTTCCTTATAGATCATTGAACAGCTAAAATTGGTCCCCCTGAGTCAAGAATATGTGGAAGAAAGAGTAGCGGCCTTCAGGAATTTCAGCGATGAAGTAAGGAAGCAGCAGCTGTTTTGTCCTTCCCCCTTCCTCTTCAAGGCAGACACATCGAGGCACCTCTGATGTTGAGAACTGGAGGTGCTGTTTCCAGCACCTCTGCTTCCCATCCTCAAGATGCAACTGCCTCTGCTGGTCCCCCCAGTGCCACTGTAGCACCGTATGACGAACACAAGCTACATAGTCCGCTCAGCTCGTTCTTTGCCGTGTCAATTGGTAGGTGGGTGGGGAGTATCTGCCACTCCTGTGTCAGTTTTCATGATCCCCAACTCTGCACAACAGAGAGTATAGGTAATCTCCACCTGCCCCCAAATGTGAGCGCACTTCTTAACATAGATCTATTTTGTCGTTGTTCAGTCATTCAGTCGTGTCTTAACCCTTCGTGACCCCGCGGACCAGAGCACGCCAGGCCTTCCTGTCCTCCGCTCTCTCCCGGAGTGTGCTCAAGTTCATATTCATTGCATCGGTGATGCTATCTAGCCATCTCATCCTCTGCCGTCCCCTTCTCCTTTTGCCTTCAATCTTTCCCAGCATCAGGGTCTTTTCCAGGGAGTTTTCTCTTCGCATTAGGTGGCCAAAATATTTGAGCTTCAGCTTCAGCATCTGTCCTTCCAATGAGCACTCAGGGTTGATTTCCTTTAGGATGGACTGATTTGACCTCCTTGCAGTCCAGGGGACTCGTAAGAGTCTTCTCCAGCACCACAGTTCGAAGGCATCGATTCTTCGGCGCTCAGCCTTCCTTATAGTACAGCTCTCACAGCCATACGCTGCTACTGGGAAAACCATCGCTTTGATTAGATGGACCTTTGTCGGCAAGGTGATGTCTCTGCTTCTGACTATGCTGTCTAGGTCGATCTACTTTAAGCAGTAGCTATTTTGTCTGAGGTAGGGAAAACTCTCCTGGAGAAAATGTAACAGCTTTATCAGTGACCTGGAGGAAGATTGCAACTCCTGCCAATAGCTGTGATCTGGAGCTCCGTGAGGCCTTTATATTGTGGTGCCTCAGACACGCAGAGCTTCACACAAGCCGGGGATGCCCCATTCCACCACCACCACCAGTGTAATGAGATGCTCTGCGTGCTCAACTCTATTAAGAGGCTGGCTGGCTTGTGTGGAGCATTTTGTATCCACTTGTAGACCTGAGCCTCTAACTTGGGTCAAAGGCATATGCAAGCTCAGTTTGCACTCTGGGGGTTAGCATGTCTGAATGGTGAGATCTGACTACCCTGTATGACACTGGGTTGGAACAAGACGTGGCCGGTCCCTGTATATTATTTCAATTTCTGTGTCAATTTCTTAGGGAATTAAAAAAAATCATTAAGAAAAATTCATTGCCATCTAAGGGGACTAGTGTAATCATCCTATTGCTTTTCTGCCAAAAGTGATACGCTTGGGGTGGGTGGCAAATCTCTTCCTCTTGTTTAAGAAAGTGGAATCAAAAGTTACCTGCAATCTTTCCATCTTAAAGAGGGTTTGTCGATAAGGTAATTGTTTCGTGCTGCAAAGTGAACCTGAGATAAAAGGCCTGTGAATGGATGAATGACTTTTCCCCTCTTTTGTGCTTCAAGTCTCAGAAGATATTGATTTCCCCGAGTCATCCATTTTGTAGGCTTTCAGCCAGAAGCCGCTTATCAGGAATCATTTGCCTCTGGACTGATTGGCCACAAAAACCAATCCTAGCAATTTGACATTGTTGGAACTTGAGTCCTCATCAGCACGCTAATGCTAGCTCAAAACTCTCACCTGGTCTGCAAAAAGGTGAATTTCCTACCTCTCCTTCCCTGATTATTAGTGAGTGCATGAAGTCTCCTTGTTGCTCTGCGTGTTTTTCTTTTTATTCCTAAATATGTTTTTTCTTAAATTAAGAAATCCAATTTTACCAGAGCCTAACTTAATCCAAGGCATATTTCCGAAACCTGTTTTCAGTTTTCGGTAGCCCTCTGTGCCCTCTCCCTGGTAACCACTGCAGCTTTTCAAAGAGTAAAGGTACAGAAATGAAGAAAAGCCCCAGTTGCACCATAAGCTTTGTTTTTAAAGGCACAGGAGCTCTGTAAGAAAGAAAAGTGACAGCCCTGTAGGATGCAGGTGCTAAACCCGGGATGCTGAACTCTTTTTAGGGGGGTGGCGGGGAGCAAATCGCCCTCCGCCAGGCCCACTGCAGGCTGGTTGACCCCCTGATGCCATTGCTCCACCCCGCTTTCCTCCCTTTTTTCTCTGTCCTGGCACTGGGAGGAGCACCCACTCCTCCTGATGCAGGCAAAGCCCCTGACTTTTTGTGGCACCCCCATGGACACAGCACAAAGAGACTTCACCCACTCCAGGAAGAATAGCCTCTTCCCTGCGCAGGCTGAATCCTTGGCTCTGCATGGTGCCCGGCACCCCTGTGGACACTGCATGCCGCGTGAAGCAGACTGGCTGCTCTTCCTGCCCCTGGCAGAGCCCCCACTGCCCGCCTCCCCACGGTCCTCTCCGATCTGAGATGGGGCAAAGTCAGCTGGAAAAAGGGGAAGGAGAGAGAAACCGGAGCTGCCCCTTCACCCAGCCGGCTGTAGCCCATCTTTATGGCCACGCTTCCATGCACATATTGAACCTGTTTATCTAGATAAGACTCTTGTGATTGTGTTGTGTTGGTAGCGCCATTGGGGGGGTGGGGGCTGCAACTGCTTCCGATTCTCTGTGGACTGGAATCAGAAGGGGGCGCACAACATGAGTTAGAGAAGGACTGAGCATTGGAGGCCCAAAGGAACTCCTTCTCAGGGGCCAGGCCTCATTCCTTGCACAGCCATTCTGAGGACCTTCAACACTAAAAGAGGGATTCCCGTGTTTAAGGCCTGCAGTTTCTTTGCACGCTCTCCATAGAATGGGCATCTAGGAATGAACTCTGTCAAGGATGTGCTGTGAAAAAACGGTCTATAACAAGCCATCTGGAGGCTCTTTCAGTTAGGGACACCTGAACTGCCATTAAGGATGGGCAAAAAGTGGGCTTTGTGACCGCACTGCTTCTCCTAACACCAACCTGAAGCTCATCTTGCTTCATTTCCTATGTACATCTGCGTGCTTTTTCTGTTTCGGTCCATAATGGACTCTGCCAGCCTTGTTAAGACTTCAGTCGACTGCAGCCCTTTGCTGGGATGATGGTTTTCTCTGGGGGAGAAGACTCGGGTCCGCACCTCCTGCACTGCACTCTCCGAACTCTTGACAGCCCTGGTCTAGGCCATCCTGACCCTGGTCTGTTTCGCCTCGCTTTACTTGGCATAACCCAGGACAATCTTGTAAGATGTATGGGGGGTGGAGGGTGGGAGGAGGTGCCTCTGCAGACCAAGCTTATATGGGAAGGGTCCCCCAATGCTGGAAAGTTGTGAGCCCCAGGTGATGACATAAATGTGCCCATAGTTTTCCCCAATCTTAAACTTCATGCCTTCTCCCCTCCGTCCCATTCCCCTGCCACCTAAGGTCCTCTGAGGGCTCTCTGCTGCGGCTGCCTAACTCGAGACTGGCAGCCACATGCAGGAGGACCTTTTCCTTGGCCGCCCCTCTGTTGTGGAATGACCTGCCAGTTGAAATGCGTCTGCTGCGCTTTGAAGGTTTTTAAGCAGGCATTAAAGACTCTACTACAGCCTCGGATGGCCTTCTCTCTGTCCCATCAGCCAGGACAGCTAGACTGGTGGGGACGAGGGAGAGGGCCTTTTCTGTGGTGGCCCCCACTCTGTGGAACTCCCTCCCTAGGGAACTCTGCCATGCCCCCTCTTAATGAGCTTCCACCGTGCATTAAAAACGTGGATGTTCAGGCAGGCATTTGGGGTGGGGTAGGGTATTTTAGAAAATGTTTTTATTGTAGAATTTTATTGTTTTAAACTGTTTTATTATATGCTATACATCGCCCAAAGTTGCTGGGTGACCAGCCAGATGGGCAATTAATAAATTTAATAATAATAATAATAATAATAATACTATTCCGGCAGGCCGTCCCTTTTGAGAACTCTTGCTCCTTTTGCTGACTTTTGTATACTGTTTTTAAGCTGTGCGGTTTTATTGTTGGATTTTTAAAAAAATTGTTTTAGTTCAAAGTTGTTTTTAGATATATGTTGTCTGTATATATTGTCCATATGCTTTTATGTAAATGGTTTTTAAACTTTTTATACTGTATTTTAATGTTTTAACTTTTGTAAACCACCCAGAGAGCTTTGGCTATGGGGCGGTATAGAAATGTAGTAAGTAATAATAATAACAACAACATCAACAACAACCAACTAGTCAGTTCCAGAACGGCACAAAACTTCAACACCCACCTCGCCAAACTGTTGGGCAGCTCCTCCACCAGGCCTTTTATTCCTCTTGTGTTTTCTCTCTCTTTTTAGATCAGACACAATTTGTCAGAGGTCCTCCTTGCAACAATGAATATTTTGTTTACCCAGTACAAGAGGTTGAAGGGCGCCAGCCCCGCCACCCCGGCTAGGCCCCCACGGGTCATAGAAGACCGAGATTCGGTGAGTTTTCCTTTCTCAACACCTTCAGAGGCTGTCGATAGAGGTAGGCAAGATTGTAGGTTTGGTGTATTAGCACCTTCAGCATGGCAGTGGAGGTCTCCGTTGTCCTAAATCCTGCATCGTGCCTGGACCTTAATTTGGACGTTTAGGAACGCCACGTCGTCCGCATATGAATCTGTTCCTGTCCACCAGGTCTTAAAATGGACAGAGATAAGAAGAAGAAGAAGAAGAAGAAGAAGAAGAAGAAGAAGAAGAAGAAGAAGAAGAAGAAAAAGCCAGTTCTAGAAAAATACAAGTCCAGCAGTTTCAGCATTTCTGCAGGTCATACAACCCCGTTGCTGTGTTTTGGGATTTTTATTGGAGCTGAAGGGCATTCTCGTGCTGCCTGAAAAAGGACAGAGAACGTAATTGTCATTAAAATGGTCAGTGGCTGCATTTGGGTGCTGTTCTTGCTTTTGGTCTTTGATTAAATAATTATAGCGAATGGAACACCTGCACCTCCAGGCTTCCTTTAACCTTTTTGGAGAGTGCAACAGTGATTCCGTTTAAATTGTTTTCAAATACAAGGGAGCAGAAAAGGGGCTACACTAGCCATGCTTTTGTTCAGAAGACTTTTTGTTAAATGCAGTGATATTTTCAGGCACAAAGCACTAGGGATCCTTCGAAGCGGCCACTAATGGTTCAGGTCATTTTTTATTGCTTCTGATAATAGCATCAGTGTTCAGGCAGATATTTTGAAAGTGTTCCCCAGATAAACATAGCAGAAGAAAAAAACACAGTTTCCCGGTTCACACGTAATGGTGGCAAATTGTGGGTTAATTAACCCACGATTTGCCACAGCGTGTGCTGGGCGCATTCCACAGCTATTTTGAAAACCTCTAGGTTAATCATGGTTAAACAACCCACAGTCAACCCACAATTAGTAGTTAGATTAACTGTGGGTTGTTTAATCCACAATTCACCTATAGTGTCCAAATTTGTATGTCACATAGCATCAGGGGTTGAATATTCAAAAAGGCTACAGGACATGCCCAGCAGATGTGGCAAATCGTGGGTTAATTAACCTACAGTTTGCTGCCATTAAGTGCAGACAATCCCAGTGAGAAAATAATCCTGCTTTCTGACATGTCTGTAATAGAGAACAAAGTTTAATGGGAAATTACAGCACTGGGGTCCTACCCTTGTGCCTGCCAGGCTCCCTGCCTCTCCTGGTATTTATGATATTTAGTGGGGGGGTTTAATTAAACCTTTTTTTTAACTGGGAGGCTGGCATGCTGCAAAGTGAAGTGCTGCCCTCTGGCAGAGTGGTCTTATCTTTTGGAGCCCAGCCCCCACCTCTACCTTGTACTGAGGTTCTTGGGCAAGTTACTTTTCTTCTAGAATCACCAGTTTGCTGTCCAGGAAGTGGGTGTTTTGTGACCGGCCATGCCTACCATGGTAGCCATTTTACAAGTGGGCAAGTCCTCCCCATTGCAGCCATTTTGTGAGAGTGCCCACAACACACTCAAAATTCCAAATTTTGAGTGCCCACCAACCCAAAAAGGTTGCAGACCACTGTTGTAGCTGCTTGATGTAGCAAAAAAAAAGAGTTTTAAAGGCTTTTTGTGAGGCGATTGTGAATGCATACATTAATTCTGAACATTTCTGAAGCCTTTTAATCACTTCAATCACATACATTTTCCCTGCTGAAAATAGAAGCAAATTTCTCTAGAGAAGAGGAAATTTTCTCAGACCAGCTGCTATTGGCATGGGAGTCCTTGGTATTTTGGAGTGATGCAGGATTTTTTAAACAGGCAAAATAGGGAGGAAACTGATTCTCTGCTCTATAGAGAACACATCAACAATTCAAAAAATGTTGTGTGAATTCAGATGAACAGCTGAAGGGTGTGTGTGACTGCCATAATGAGGCTTACCAATGTGATAGTGGCATGGGATTCACTATGTAACAACTTTTTCCTGCCCAAAATGACTGTATAAATTCTCCCATCAAGCTTCTTTGGCTATTACTTTCACGGCAGAAGTGTGCAACCCCAAGGAATGCTGCTGGTTGCCTATGTCCAGTCATGGTAACGTTTTTGTTTTGTTATGTCCTGTTTTTACGCTTCTTAGCAACTTCGCTCTCAAGCTCGGGCGCTCATCACCTTTGCTGGGATGATCCCTTACAGAACATCAGGAGATACCAACGCTCGGCTGGTGCAGATGGAGGTTCTCATGAATTAGATGTTTTGGGCGTCCTGCTGGCCGCTGTTCGTACACGCAGTGGATGGGTCCAGTTTAATTTTGGGGCAGTTTTGTTTTTGTTTTTTGTATTATGTATTTTTGTCGACCGCAATAAATTTCTTTGGGTTTATATTTGCTTTTTGACATTTTATTTTACTTTCACCATTTGTTATGTTTTCTTATCCATTTCTTTCCCTTTTTTGCAATATTTCTTCTGTTGGAGGCGGGGTGGGGACAAGCCTGTTAATTAGCAAACAGGATCTATTGAGACAGGGACCATGTCTTTAATTTATTTCCTAGAGCAGGGGTGTCAGACCTCTTTGAGCCCGAGGGCCAAATTCTGTTTCTGAGAAGCTCTTGGGAGCTGCATTCCAGTGGTGGGAGGGGCCAAAGGCGACAAGGGGCAGGATCTAAATAGCAGAATATTTTACTGCCAGTAACTAAGCCTTAGGAGAAGCATTTCAGTCTTTCCAAATGGGGGAAAACCACGCAAAAGCCAGGAAACCACCCAACAATCGGTGGTCGGGGGAAAGGAGGTGGGGCTAGAGGAAGAGGGTGGGGCCATTTGGGGTACCCTGGAGATTGGTACCCCAGGCAGGTCAGATTTGCCTGGTGGGCCTGAGGCTCAATAAACCCTCCCTGTCCTAGAGGATTCACTAACTACTATTATGGGATTAAAAATAACGGATCACTCTCTAAAAGTCCCATCACCCTTAACTGGCTGAGGCTCCTGGGAGTTGGAGTCCAACATCTGCTGGGCCACAGCTGCCCCACAGCCTCCCATGCAGTTCCAGAGGAACCGACCCTCAGGAGTGATGCAGGGGGACCATGGTGTGGAAGAGGTGGGCAGGAAAGCTCCATGGTGTGAGCTGAGTCCCTCTTGTGCATCTTTCGAACCAAGTCATACTGGTGCTTATGTTCTACAGTGTCCTTTGGATGCAAATGTAGATGCTCCCTTGAAAAAACAGGCAAGTGTCATGGAACTGTTCAAGTGGCTGCATAGGCCAGCCTCTCTGTTTAGGCATGGGAGGTTGCTAAGTAAGATATAATAATATATCCTTCCTGCCTCTTCCTAGCCCAGTTTTTGTGTCTAGGCTTCAGGTCTTGTATGGGTCAGGAAGGTAGGGTGGACCAGTAGGAAACATGTGGCTGCAGCTGAAAATGGCAACCCAGGGTCAAGTTCTTCCACTTTGCCTCCATAAGATGTAGCACAATTTACCCCCATCTCCTGTCATCCTCGGGCCAATCATTTCTCTGCTCAGGCTTCATTTCTCTGCTTAGGCTTCAGGTCTTGTGTGGGTCAGGGAGGTGGGGTGGAATGATAGGAAACGTGGCTGCCGCTGAAAATGGCAACCCAGGGTCACGTTCTTCCACTTTGCCTCCATAAAATATAGTACAATTTACCTCCATCTCCTGTCATCCTTGGGCCAATCATTGTCTCCCTTCTGCTACTGATGTGGAACGGGGAAGGGAAAACACACATTCTACTGACATCGGGACACAAGGTAAGTTGTATGATATGCGACTGGGATTGAGGGGTGGGGGAACATGAGATGAGGCTGCCATTTTGGGGAGGATCCCAATTCCATAGAGTTCCACACCTGCCTCCTCCCGTGTTTGTGCATGGGAATTCCAGATTCAGCCGTCGGAATATACTTAAGCAAATGAGCATCAGCTTGCCTATTTGTCATGATTTCTTCAAAGAGTTCTTCCTAATGTGAATGTTTTATTGGCAATGAGGGAACCGAAAGAGGGGATGAGCATGGGATTTAAGAGATGCAGAGAGAGCAGGGGCAGGGGGCTAGGAAATCATAGCCTTGGGATGGGGAACTGAGGAACGCTCTACCATAGCCATATCCTGTGCTGAGCAGGGGGTGGACTAGATGACCTCCAAGGCCTCTCCAGTTCTATGATTCATGTGTACATACATGGGGAGCTCAGTTGCACAAGCTGTCTCTTGGAGTAGCCATCTTTTTAGGAATGCCAGTCAAACCATGTCCAATCAGAGGAATGGGCCTCAGGATCCCCTGCAATGTTGCAAAGGATGTTGAGGCGCAGCTCTCTGCTTGGGCCAGCAGATGTCTTGGGCCTGTCCTGTGCCTACACACAAGTACTCCAGACCACTGGGTGTTATATTACACCAGTCTTGCCCCACCTGGTGCCTTCCAGGAATGTGGAACTCCCATCGTCCCCAGCTAGCATGGCTCAGATGTAGTCCAGCACACCAGGAGGGCACCAGCATGGGGAAGTCTGCTTTACGCTTTTGCAGTATACTTTCTTACGGCCCTCTGAAGTCGAACAAGGCTACTGAGTCTTGAGCTAGGCAAGAATCCACTTAATCAGATGCCGCTGAGGTGGGTTGCAAAGATGTTGGAGATACGCAGACGTCAAGAGTTGCACGGGGGACCTCTTCTCCAAAGTGAGATGAAAGCATCAGTGAACGCATGCTGAAAGTAGAAATACCCATAGAGTCAATCCACTGATAAGTGATTGAATTGCAAGGGATCCCCACGCCCCACAGATGGGTTTAGGCTCATCAACCCATCTCGAACTGAGGCTCAATGTCCACGACACACCCGCATCAAGAGTTGGTCTGATTCATGATTAAGGCCTCATGAAATTGAGCTGATTCTGTCAAGGAACCCAGCCGATACTAACATCAACCAAAAGCCTTGTGGTGCCTTAAAGACTAATAAATTTATGATGGCAAAATATTTTGTGTCTCCATCCAAGACAAACCAAACAGGTTCCTTAGTTGATGGAAAACAGAAGTACCATCCATCCAGCTGCCCATGGGAAGCCCTTAAGTAGGACATGAGTGCAACAGCACCCTCCTGCCCATGTTCCCCAGCAACTGGTATACAGAAGGATACTGCCTCCGATACTGGAGGTAATATATAGCCATCACAACTACAACCATTGATAGCCTTATCCTCCATGCATTTGTCTAATCCCCTTTTAAAGCCATCCAAATGAGGGGCCCTCACTGCATCCTGTGGTAGCAAATTCCACAGTTTAACTCTGCACTGTGTGAAGTCCTCCCTCTGATCTGTCCTGAATCTCCCACCAATCAGATCCATGGGATGACCCCGCTGGGTTCTAGTATTACGAGAGAGGGAGAAAAATGTCTCCCTATCCACATTCTCTCCACCATGCATAATTTTGTACAACTCTCTCACATCTCCTTTTACTCGCCTATTTTCTAAGCTAAACAGGCCCGGCTGCTGTAGCCTTCCCTCATTGGGGAGATGCTCCAGCACCTTGATAATTTCACTTGCGATTTTCTGCATTTTTTCCAGGCACTTCAGTATCCTTTTTAGGTGCCATGCCCAGAACTGTATACAGTATTTCAGGTGTGGTCGCACCATAGATTTGTATAAGGACAGTATGATCTTGGCAGTTTTATTCTTATTTTTGATGCCTTTCTTAGTTATGCCTAACATGGAATTTGCCTTTTCACAGCAACCACACACTAACATTTCCACTGAGCCACCACAACGCCAAAATCACTTTCTTGGTCAGTCACGGCTAGCTCAGATCCCATTAGTGTATACTTGAGGTAGGTGGGGGGTTTTACCCCCCAACGTGCATTACTTTACACTTGCTTACGTTGAACTGCATTTGCCGTTTTGATCTCCATTCTCCCAGTTTGGAGAAATCCTGGAACTCTTCGGAGTCCCTTTTTGTTTTAACCACCCTAAACAATTGGGTGTCATCAGCAAACTTAGCCACCCCACCGCTCATTCCTAATTCCAGATCAGTTATGAACGAGTTGGAAAACACTGGTCCTGATACAGATCCCTATGGAACCCCGCATTTACATCCCTCCATTTACATTTACATCCCTCCATTGTGAGAATTTACCATTTATTCCTACCCTCTGCCTTCTGTTCTTTAACCAGTTACTGATCCATAAGAGGACCTGTCCTATTATTCCATGAGTTTGCTCAGGAGTCTTTGGTGAGGGGCTTTGTTAAAAGCCTTTTGGAAGTCCAAGTAAACAATGTCTACCAGATCACCTCTGTCCACGTGTTTGACACTCTGTAAAACTGTAAAAGCTAGTGAGACAGGACTTAACCTTCTTGGAAGCCATGTTTATTCTTTCTCAGCAAGGCTCTTGTCCTTTTATGTGTTTACTAATGTTATCTTTAATAATGCTTTCTATCAGTTTATCTGGAACAGATGTTAAACTAACCGGCCTGTAATTTCCCAGATCCCCCCTGGATACCTTTTTAAACATTGGTGTTACATTGGCCATTCTCCAGTCCTTTGGTACAGAGACTGATCTTAGAGGCATCTGATCTGAATGAATTTGAACTTATGACTGGATTTTCATTGCTGGATAGATCTTTAATTTGGGGGAGCCTAATTTAACTATTATTTGGGCAGTTACGTCATTTCTCTTCATTTTGCAACTTTGTGACTTTTATGTTTGTCAGTTTGGGCATCTCTGTTTTTCTGCATCTCTTAATTATGGAATATTATGTAGATGCATGATGATGAAACTAATTTTTAAAGTATGCAAATTTGAGTAGATTTGTAGGATTTATTATGTTCAATTATATTTCTGGTCATGGGAAGGGGTGAGAAGCTACTGTAGCCCTGCTCACAATGTCTGGAAATCTTGCTCAGTCGTCTTCAGATAATTTAATGGTATATCTCCACGCATATCTCCACAACCAGAAGGACTAGAAACTTGCTTTATAAAGGTGGGCATGGGAGCAGCAATTGTCAGAAAGCTGAAATCTTTGTCCAATATCACATTCTGTTCTTTTTTGTGTGTTCCTGTGAAACACAACTCTGGCCAGGGTTCCTGAGAGATCAGCCTTGGAATCTGGTTTTGTTCTTATTTTACTTATATGAAAGTTGGCCCTACCTTTCAAGCAAGTTCCAAGGGCAGCTTAAAAACATTGAAATGGAATGAAATAAAAACAGTTAAGCGTAGAAACAGCACTCTAAAAGCAACAAACATTTGAAAAGAGCGGTGTAAACCATGAGCACATATTAAACACTGAAGTACATAAGAAGAGCCAGACTAAAGATGTGCCTAGTCCAATACTCTGTTCACACAGTGGCTAACCAGATGCCTATAGGAAGCCCACAAGCAGGACATGGATGTTACAGCACCCTCCCACTCGTGATCCCCAGCAGCCAACATACTGTGCCACATTCCTCTGATAGCCAACATGACTAGTAGCCATTGATAGCCATCTCTTCCATGAATTTGTTTAATCCCCTTTTAAAGCCACCCAAGTTGGTAGCCTTCACTACATCATGTGGTAGTGTCCTAAATTTCCCACCATTCAGTTTCATGGCATGGCTCCCAGAGTCTAGTATTATGACAGAGGGAGAAAAACATCTCCTTGTCCACCATAAAGAATTTTATGCACCTCTAGCATAACCCCCCTTTACTTAATTTTTTTTATAGGCTAAAAAGCCCCAAACGTTGCAACCTTTCCTCATAGCAGAGTTGCTTCAGCCCCTTGATTATTTTGGTTTCCCTTCTCTGCACCTTCTCTATGCACTACAGTGCCATTTTTTATTGTAAAATATTACAGAGTTGGACAGCTCCATCCAGTAGCTCTGTAACTGTAACTCTTGTTTTGTATAAAGCGAATGATGTTGATTTTATTATTTTGACCATCTCCCATGTTTTAGATAAACCTAACCCTACATGGGGACCGCGGTGGCTTAGTGGTTAAGACGCTGAACTGCAAACTGGAAGGTCGGCAGGTCAGCAGTTCGAGACCCGAGTGCTGCCTGACGGAGTGAGCTCCCGTCTTCAGTCCCAGCTTCTGCCAACCTAGCAGTTTGAAAGCAAGAAATTGCAAGTAGATAAATAGGTACCACTTTGGCGGGAAAGGTAGCAGCGTTCCGTGCACCTCGGTGTTCAGTCATGCCGGCCACATGACCACGGAAGCGTCTTTGGGCAGCGCTGGCTCTTCGGCTTAGAAACGGGGATGAGCGCCGCACCCTAGAGTCGGACACGACTGGTTGGGGACACCTTTACCTTTAACCCTACATGAGGGCTTTTTTGGGAAACCAGCTCTTACCTGTAAATCAGGGATGCAGAACCTCAGAGCTAGGGGTCCTAATCTGGCCCTCCAGACTTCCTGAGATGGCCACGCCCCCTTCCTCTGGTCCCACCCCCTTTCCACCAACCTCTGGTTGGTGGTTTCCCGGCTTTTGTGCAGTTTTTCCCCCATTCTAAAAGGTTGAAATGCCTCTCCTCAGGCTTAGTGACTGGCAGTAAGACTATTAAGATAAAATATGCTGGTATTTTGGCCTGCCCCTTTGGCCCCACCATTGGAACGTGGACCACAAAAGCTCCTCCAAAGTGGAACTCAGCTCTCTGACTGGAAGGGTTCCTGCTATCAATAATCAAAATTTTAAACATGGCAGAGTGCCTGTCAGTACAATGTGAACCACAACCAGCTCCCACCCATCTGATTTCAGTTTTAGCTACAGTCCACCAAGGTGATACACCTGTGTGCAAAAGCAGGAGAGCATCCCAAACAGACCCAAGAATGGAAGAGAAATGTCTCAAGATGCTGGAACAAAAGTTTTATTAGTTAAAAAAAAAAAAAGCGCAACATGTTTCAACCTACTTTTATTTTAAGGCCTTCTTCAAGGAGTTATAAAAATGTCTGCAGAAATTCCTGAAATAATGTCTCCTCCTAAAATTCACTGGCGACAAATAAAATCTTTCTTCCAGCATCTTGAGATGTTTCTCTTCCATTTGTGGGACACATGTGTGTGGCCAATATTAGCATAGACTGGAACTGTGCAGTGCGTTCCTTTTGCATTCTGATCCCAAAAAATTGCCCTTTGAATCTCAAAAGTGAGCGAAAAGCATCTATCGCAGCCTGTCTCCCCACCACAACCACCACCACCCTTTTTCTGGTACTTGTTTTCTCTGCAGTTCTGAGGAATTTGGCCTTATTTTTCCAAATACCCTAGTAAATGTTTGTCGTAGATTTATTTCAGCAACAGCATCTCTGCTATGGCCTACAGCCATTTTGTGTCATCTGACCTGTTATGATTGGCAACGGAAAGAAGTCAGTGAGCACGTTTCCTAGTTGGCAAAGGCGGCCAGGAGGCGGGGGGAGTATTTTGGTAGGAACTGGGAGTGCCGTTTATAGGGATTGGAGGGGGAGACCTAAAAACGTAAGAGCCCTTCTCTCTAGCATTCTTTCATTAACAGTGACTAGCCAGATGCCATGGAAAGAACAGCACGGCATGATGTAATAGCCATGCCCCAGTGTTTGCCCAGTGTCCACTGAGATCTGTGGTACACTGCTTCTGACCATGGAGGCTTCACTTGGTTTGTCATGGCTAGCTTGCACCTAATCCTTTTTTTAAAACCACCTGGTGGCTGTCACCACTTCCTGTGGAAATGGATTCCTTAACTTACAGAAATCTTCCCCGGTCTTCCAGATGTAGCCCTCCAAATGTAAGGGGCCACAACTCCCATCCCACCTTTTCTCCTAAATCTACCCCCCCCCCAAACAAAGCTGGTATCAAGAAAAAAAGGCCTTATTTATCCCATGAACGAGCAGCCCACATGGTGGGTGTTTCTCTGGCTGTCCTTCTTGGCAGCCTCCCAGGGTGTGTTGGAGAGAGACGAACGGGGCCAGGGAAATGACATAGGATTGCAACCTTCATTATAATTATGTTTTCAAAGTGCTAAAGTACTTGCCTTTACGTTCACTGGCCGGGAAAACGGAAGGCAACCTTTGCTTCCCGCTAAGCGACTGGATCGAATGCTGCCTGCATGTTTTCCCTTGTTTCTTGGTGAGTATAAGCTGCTGCTTTTAAAAATTCAAAGAAGGGGCCTGGAGTACCTCTGAAGGGGATCTCCTTTCTCCCAATGGCCTTGATACATGTGGGGACCCACTCTATATGCCTGGCTCCCTGCCTGGCTGTTTCGAGTGCTGGCCAGAACATCTGGGCCAGCAATTAGCAGTGCCACCTCCGCAGCATGCTGGGACAGCAAACGCGCACACTGAAGTTTTTGCAGTGGCTGTTCCACAATACTGAACCTCCCTGCTGCTCCTTCCTACAATTACCACTGATTTTATTTTGAGAAATTAATAAACATCAGTGTTCGCACACAGCTAGTTCTCAGTCTGTGTGTGCCTGTGTCTGTCGATAGATATATTTCCTTGCAGTTTCAGCAATCGTAGAATAGTAGGGTTGGGAGGGGCCTATAAGATCATCGAGTCCAGCCCCCAATCAACAATTTGGCCCAATTGTTACTGTTCAATAGCCCTGATAAGCAATTTAGGGTGGCCAGGTATTGTACTTTACAGAACACAGTCCTCTATTTGAAAGTGTCCTCTATTTTAGGGATGGGCAGAAGGTAGATCTCCAGATGTGTTGGACTCCAACTCCCAGAAGCCTCTGCCAGCATGGCCAATGATCAGGAAAGCTGGCAGTTGAAGTCTAAAACATCTGGAGATCTACTTTCTGCCCATCTCTGCTACTTGATGGACTCCCCAGTCAAAGTCTGGTTGAAATTTGAAGTACTAGAAGAACCATAAGAAGGGAGAGCAGCTGGACCCTTGAAGTTGCCCATCAAGAATCAGCATCTAGTATGGTCACCTGGTCAAAGTCTTCCCCATTAGGGTGAGATGCACTGTACTTAAATTATGGTTACTATTTCTAAATCGGCACATATACATATAAATTAGCATATGCAAATGTTGTGTAAATTGGTGTCCTCTTTTGGTGACACATTCCCCCTTTTTTGTCACTGCCAGGCTAGGAGAATTTGAGTTAGAGGGCTGGAATCTCAGGCCAAGCCACTGTGCCCCCTCTTTTCCTGCATAGTGCTTGAAATAGTTCACAAAAGGAGAAGAGGCCCAAATCCTCTCTCTCTCTCTCTCTCTCTCTCTCTCTCTCTCTCTCTCTCTGCCCACCCCCCTCCAATCTACCTGCCCATGTTGGAAATTGGATGGTAATACCCCTTAAGAAGCACTACTTGACTTACGGCACCTTTTAGTCACCAAATTATGTATTGGGATATTTGATTTACTGTAAATATAATCTGGGCTTTAGGTGACATGTGGGCCACAATTCATTCTGAGTTAAGCACTTTTGAGTCAGGTTGATTTCAATGGGAATGTTAAAAGCATGGATAAATCTCTCCTACTGAAACCAGTGGGACATAAAAATATTTAATTTTGAGTGGATCACATACCCTTTCTTGGGAACAAACGCTATTCATCTCTGTGGGTCTTACAACTGAATAAATGTGCACAAGGTTAGGCTGCATGTTGATGGGGCCAGCCATCGCTATGAAGGAGACATTTTAATCCGTGTGAGTTCAGCGCATAATTCTTTTTTTTTTTAAGGCAATGTGGGTTCTGATGCATTAACTAAGAATGAAAAAAATACTAAAGATTGCTTCCTTCAGTATCTCAAAAAGGCACCTCTACTGAGATTTTGGTAATAATTTGTTTTTTATTTACATATAATCGATAACTGGTGAAAAGGCAGGTGATCAAGGCCTCTAGAAATAGTTTTGTGGTTGCCAGCTTTAGATATAATCTTGTCTCATCAGCCACTGTTTTGGTAACTGGGTTAGGTGCACAATTCACTTCTGTGGGTTTTGTTGGTTATTATATCGACCTGTTGACAGCATGAGATCCACTGATGGGCCTGGGTCTGGGGGCTGTTGAATAACATTGCCGAAGTGGAGGTTTTGATGTGGGGAAAATGCGGGGTGTGGGTGTCATTGGTTGTTCTTTAAATCCAACATGCTCCCAAACAGAGGCACCGAGAAGCTGTTCTCCCAAGTGGACCAGGAGCCCAGCGGCAGCCCCAGGCTGAAGTCCTGGTATTGTTGCTGCAGCTGGTGTTGTGAATCAGGCCGACAAAAAGCGCATCTTACTATCCGGCTATTTCACTACACCAGGGTCGCATCATACCACTTGCCTTCCCTGCACAACCAGCACCGGAGAGGTGGCAGATGCACTCCGTCGTCGTTGCCTGTCTTTCACCATTGGCTCTGTTCCTGATGTGGCTGAGATGTGTGTTCTGAGAATAAAACTGCTCCTACAGTCTCTCTTTCTGTGTGTGTGTGTATATTTCTTCCGTGGTATTGTGTGTGAAAACCATGGACTGGTTTACAGAAGTACTGGCTCCAGGTTTTGAAGAACCCCTGGGAAAGAAAGAAAAATCATTGCCCCCATAGCTGAGTCATTCCTTCCCCATCCTTCCATTCTACCATGAACACTTTTCAGCTGGGAGGCATATGCTGTGTAGGAAATACAGAGGGGTGTAAGAGTTCTTTGGGGAAGGGATCATTGCTCGGAGGGAGAGCACGTGTGCTGCATGATGAAGGTCCCAGGTTCAGTCCCTGACTCCTCTAGTTAAAACAGAGGAGGGCAACTTCTGACCTGTGGGCCAATCTGGCCCATAGATGCTTGCTTGGCTCCTTCCATGGGCCATGCTTCCCCACCCCCTGCCTGAAGGCTGGGGCGGGGGGGGGGGGCTTTGTGAGAAGGCAGGGAGAGGAATTCCCTTATCTCTGATCTGTGATTGGGGGACAGAAGGGGATTGGGGGCACAGTGGCTTCACCTGCCCTATGTTCTGTCCCCAACAGGAGAAAGCGTGGGGCAGCTTCCCATTGCAGAAGACCTGTACGCAGAAAAGGTTTCATGGTGGGTGTGTTGGGAGGATCATCCGATGCACCCACCAGAGACCAAACGACAGCGGGCGTGGCATTGCCCACTGACATTTTTCGGCCTGTGGAGGGCTGGGGGGCATGGCATCCAGCCCCCCCCCCCATTTCTGGTTGCCTACCCCTGAGTTAAAAGGATCAAGTGATGAGAAGGTCATGTGCCAGAGACCTTGGGCGCATGCTGCCAGTCAGGAGACAATACTGGGCTCAATAGGATCCGCATGTCTAAAGCAGGGGTATTCAGCCCACCCCCATAGGCCTAATGTCAAAAGCCCTCTGTAAGCAATCACTTCTGACCTCTGGCAAGAGTGATTGATCCCTCCACAGGCAGCCCGCTGGGCAGGGAGGAAGAGGGGAAGAGAGAGAAAGAAAGAAAAGGGGGTGGCAGAGAGAGAAAAGGGGGTGGCCACATGCACGTTGTCTCTGGCCCTGGCCACCACAGGCTTGCAGGCCCTAACAGATTGCCCTTGAGGGAATGTGGCCTTCAACATAATTGATGCATTTATGCAAAATGCATCAAGATTGTGATCTCCCCCCAGCCTCCTCCGCGGCCTGGTAACAATATAAAAGTACAACACCCGCTGCTTCTGGCCTGAGGAGAAAGGGGCCGCGGCCTGACACAGCTCTGTGGAAAGGCTTTGTTTGAATAAAACTTGTTAAGTTTGTTTGGAAGACAGAGTCTCTGGGGTGCAGTCCACCAACTTGGAAACACCCCTGCCCTAATAAATATGAACCAGGATGATTTTGGATTTCTCTCTGCTGTTGTTCTGACTGGGTCTTTCCTGCCTCTGTAAGCCTAGCCTAGGACCAAAGTTGGACTGAACTTTGAAGCCGACTCTAATTTGCAACACGAATGGAAGAGAAACGTCTCAAGATCCCTGGAACAAAGATTTTATTTGTAAAAAAAGAAGACACCCAATGACGTGTTTTGGCCTATTTTTATTTTAAGGCCTTCTTCAAGAGGTTATAAAAATGTCTGCAGAAATTCCTGTAATGATGTCTCCTACTAAAATGCACTGGCAACTGAATTATTACATTATTACAGGAATTTCTGTAGACATTTTTATAACCCCTTGAAGAAGGCTTTAAAATAAATAGAAGCTGAAACACATTGGGCTTTTTTACAAATATAATATTTGTTCCAGCATCTTGAGACGTTTCTCTTCCATTCACGGGTCTGTTTTGGACTTTTGCTCCTAATTTGCAACAGCCGTTTTCCTCCAGGCGGGCAACATTTACTTATCGAAGTGCCCACAATCGCATGAGAATTTGCTTGTGTGGAATAGCCAGCACAAGTGTACAGATGCCGCAGTTCCTGTGACTGTGGAAGCTGAAAAAACACACCATGCCCATCTTTGCATGCTATTCTTTTCATGCCGCCATTTCCCCCCATCCAGTCGTGATAAGGCGGTGGTGGTGGGGCAGTGAGGAGGAACTGTGGCTGTGCTGTTTGTGGTATAAACTCCACCATGACCCTATGAAGACCGGGAAAAAACAGATTTTCTGCATGAGCCCCTAGTCAAAAATGTGGGGGTACGCTGGAGGGGTGGGATGACAGCAAATGGATGCAAAAACTAAAATTCAACAGGCTACTATGCTTATTTTAATAACATTCAAACATCTCGTGTGGTAGTTAACTGATGGAGCAGAGGGCCTGGACAGAGAGGGAAGGTGAGTGTAACATTCGCTGCTGCTGCAAGTATTATAAAACGATGCCCCTGAAGTGTGGAACAAACAAGCTTTACTTAGCGCATTACTACAATGAAACCTGCCGCCGCTGTCGGTTTCAACTCTCTGCTGGTGTTCCCCTGAATTGTTCCCCTCCAAACACCTATGCCTGGAATACTTCTGTTCCCCCAAGCATTACAGTGAAGCTGTATCAGGACCCTTGTCTGGAGCATGGAAGAAAAAAGACGTAGTGGGTACACTAGCTAAGCTGGACACTACAACAAGTAAGGGTTGACAAGGCAGGAGATCATAGAATCATAGAATAGTAGGGTTGGAAGGGGCCTACAAGGCCATCGAGTCCAACCCCCTGCTCAATGCAGGAATCCAAGTCAGAGCATCCCTGACAGGTGGCTGTCCAGCCTCGTCTTGAAGGCCTCCAGTGTGGGAGAGCCCACCGCCTCCCTAGGTCATTGGTTCCATTGTCGTATTGCTCTAACAGTCAGGAAGCTTTTCCTGATGTTCTGCCGGAATCTGGCTTCCTGTAACTTGAGCCCATTATTCCGTGACCTGCATTCTGGGATGATCGAGAAGAGATGCTGGCCTTCCTCTCTGTGACAACCTTTCAAGTCCGTGAAGAGCACTATCCTATCTCCTCTCAGTCTTCTCTTCTCAAGGCTAAACATGCCCACTTTTTCCAGTCTCTCTTCATAGGGCTTTGTTTCCAGTCCCCTGATCATCTTTGTTGCCCTCCTCTGAACCCTCTCCAGCTTGTCTGCATCCTTCTTAAAGTGCGGTGCCCAGAACTGGACGCGGTACTCCAGATGAGGCCTAACCAGTACTGAGTAGAGGGGAACTAGTACTTCCTGGGATTTGGAAGCTATGTTTCTATTAACGCAGCCCAAAATAGCATTTGCCTTTTTTGCAGCCACATCACATTGTTGGCTCATATTTAGCTTGTGATCGACAACAATTCCAAGATCCTTCTCGCTTGTAGTGTTGTTGAGCCACGTATCCCCCATCTTGTAACTGTGGATTTGGTTTCTTTTTCCTAGGTGCAGAATTTGGCATTTATCCCTATTAAATTTCATTGTTATTTTCTGCCCAGCACTCCAGTCTATCAAGATCACTTTGAATTTTGTTTTTGTCTTCCAAAGTATTAGCTAGCCCACCCAATTGTGGTTCATCTGCAAATTTGATCAGCATTCCCGGCACCTCCTCCTCCAAGTCATTAATAAAAATGTTGAAGAGCGCTGGGCCCAAGACTGAGCCCTGTGGTACCCCACTCGTTACCTCTCCCCAGATATTCTAGGGCAGGGGTGGGTGGACTTGAGGCATACAGAACCCTCCTTGTTTTTTTTGCTAGAAGCCCAAAATCCACCAAGTGGACTCAAACAAAAAATAGGGGCTTAGAGGTCAGACATATAATTAAAATTAAGGAACAGGGTTAAGGTGGCCACTTGGGCATCGCCAAAAAAGAAGAAATGCATCACTGAAACAGGACCAAAGAGGACACCAGTTTGCATAACATTTGCGTGTGTGTTTTTACATTTCTAGGTGCAAATCTAGAAATAATTACTATAATTTAAATAGAAATACAGGGCATCTCACCATAGTGGAGAAGACTGATTAGGTGACCTGTATGTGGCCACTCATCCTGCTGTCCAGGTGACAACTATGGATGGACAACAGCAAGGCCCCGGCCTGTTCTGCCTCCTTACTGTTCTTTGACTTTAAACCACGCTTGGACTGGACAACCCTTCAGAAGACAGCAGTCCAAAACAGAGGACTGTAAAGTAGGAAGGACACCTGTCCACCTCAAGAAAGTGTTTTCAGCACTACTCACAAATCTACTCCCAGTGGCCCTTTGAAGCATTCTTCATTCCAGTGGTCTAATTTGAGGCCGAGGAACTTTTTTCATGTGTTGTTATTCTTAAACAATTGGGAGTCGGAACCCCGTGCTGATCTATTCCAAACCACCCAGAGATCTACTGGTAGATCCCGATCTACCTTCTGCCCAACCCTGTCCTAGAGGCAAGTGGTAGTGGTGGGGAGGAGAGAGTGGTTGAGGAGCTCAACTTATTTTAAAGCTGAGGAGGGGGAGAAGGGAACAGTAGACTTCAGGTCTTGTTGAGCAAGAATGTCCCAGTACAGCCACTGGAGAACTCCATAATACACACAACTAGAATAAAACCCAGTTTAAAAAAAATATTCAACAGAGGCCCTGCAGAGAGAGAGAGAGAGAGAGAGAAAACAGGCCTATTTCACCATTAACCGGCTGAAATGAGCAGCAGTGCTGAATTCCAAATGGCTTTTCCAGATTGTTATCTCTCACTGCTTTTAAATTGCCATGTGAGACTTCAGAGCTCAAACCACCCAGCACAGCAGGCTACAGCAAACCTGCTTTGCACATTAAGGTGGCAACTTCTAACTAGGAATGTGTTTCCTCTTAGGATCATATGCCAGCCAGCCTGCTCTGGAAATACAAGCATTCAACATCAGCTTTGATATTTACAAATGTGGTTGAAAAATGGATTATAATTATTAATAGTTTATCTATTAAAGTTATATCTCACATTGCCTCCAAAGGAGCTCAAGGTGATGGATGCGGTTCTCCCTCCTTCCTCGCTGAATCCGCATGACAGCCCTGAGAGACTGTGTCTGGACCAAGGTCACCCAATGAGCTACATGGGGATTTGGTCTTCCCAGGCCCAGTTTCCCCCAGCCTAGTGCCCTTTTGATCCACCTCCAAAACAGAGGCCAAAAGGACAGGTATTTGCATAAAATGTGCATATGCTAATATACGTTACTGTGATTTAAAGAGAAATACAATCCATCTCACCATAGTGTCTGCACCAGGTCTGCTCAGTCTGCTGTTGATCGGCAACTTCCAGGCCCCTGCTATTCTCCCTTCTTAAAGGTTTAGAGGTTCTTGCCTTTAAACCGCACCTGGCCTGGCCAGCCATTCAAACAGAGGATGCCCTCAAATACAGAATTGTCCTCCGCAAAATAGGAGACATGGGGCAGTATGCAATGCTGTCACAGCGCAAGCGGAAACTGCCTGTAGTGCAACGTCGTTGGCGCTTGCTAGGCAAAGGGGGAAACCAGCGATTTACTGCCAAGTTTCAGTGGGAACCCGCACCGCTGAAACTCAGCGGCAAAGTGCTCCTAGCTTTACGCCAGCACAGCATCATCGCTGGCACTGTGACAGTTTTATTTATGTCTATTTCTTTATTACATTTATATCCCGCCTGTTTTCCTCCTTAAGGAACCCAAGGCGGCGTACATAATCTTCCTCCTCCATTTTATCCTCACAACAACAACCCTGTAAGGTGGGTTGGGCTGAGAGTCTGTGACTGGCCCAAAGTCACCCAGGGAGCTTCCATGGCCGAGTGGGGACTAGAACCCGGGTCTCCCGACTCCCAGTCCACCACTGTAGCCACTACACCACACTGGCTCTGTGTTGGACACTACCCATAGGCGCCCTAGCGCTGGCAAAGATCACCTTGGGAAACAAATCGTTTGGGGGTGATTTTTTAGTGGGAATGTTGTGGGGAGAAGCTCACCCCTCTCCCCCCACACCGTGGTCCCAGTACAGACAAGAGACAGGTTCTAAATCTATAGTACACATTTGTGACAACAGATTTTCTTCTATTTTCCCCCTAGTCTTTCTTAGAGGTTAAAGACTGTCATTTGAAAATAGTAATTCATTTTATTTACCATATTTTTTATCCCATTCTTCCTCCGAGGAGCTGAGAGCAGTGCATATGAGCTTTTCCTTTTGCATTCTCACAACAATCCTGTGAGGTAGGTTAGGGTAAGACATTGTGGCCGACCTTTAATATCTTCGGAGGAGGCCTTGCTGTCCGTTCCGCGACCAACAGAATGTTGCCATGCAGTATCTCGAAGGCGGGCCTTCTCTGTGGCGGCACCTGCCCTCTGGAAAGCCCTCCCCCATGAAGTTCAAGAGGCAGAAAATGTGGTGTGTTTCAAACACCTCCTGAAAATGCACTCGTTCACCCAAGCTTCATCTGGCTTGTAATTAATTGCAATTCATCATATACTGTTCCTTGTATTGTTTTGTATTGTTGCTGTAGCTGGGATTATTTTTAACAGTCTATTTTAAATGTGATTTGTATTGTCACAGTGGTTGAAATTGTTTTTAATAATGTGTTTAAATGTAATTTTTAATATTTATATGGGAACCGCTTAGAGATTTTATTATATTGAATAGTATATAAGCATTAAAGGTAAAGGTAAAGGTGTCCCCAACCAGTCGTGTCCGACTCTAGGGTGCGGTGCTCATCCCCGTTTCTAAGCCGAAGAGCCAGCGCTGACCAAAGACGCTTCCGTGGTCGTGTGGCCGGCATGACTGAACACCGAGGTGCACGGAGCGCTGTTACCTTCCCCGCCGAGGCGGTGCCTATTTATCTACTTGCAATTTCTTGCTTTCGAACTGCTAGGTTGGCAGAAGCTGGGACTGAAGACGGGAGCTCACTCCGTCACGCAGCACTCGGGTCTCGAACTGCTGGCCTGCCGACCTTCTGGTCTGCAGTTCAGCGTCTTAACCCCTAAGCCACCACGGCTTCACTATTTATTTATTTATTTATTTATTAGCATTACTAATAAATAAATATGATAAATACTACACCATTCAAGGGTTTCCACACCCTCCTTAGCCCATAATCAATTAATTGTTGTTCTGATCGTTTTTGTCAGGATTGCCCCTGTTGCCCACTGAATCCTCCAACAGCCAGAATCAACACTCAGACAAAAGGGCTGCTTTCCAAGGCTTTAATTCCATTCAACCTAATGAAGCTTACAGATGCTAATTGCCTGAGACTCAGGGGAAATACAAAGGAACAGCCAACTAGGGGTTTCTAAGAGTTAGGAATGTCAGTTGATCTCTGTTTGGGGAAAAGCGCGGCAACTCTCTGAACTTAAGGGATGGGAGGGGAAGATCTCCCCCTGTCCCGTGGGGCCTCGGGGCGCAGCTGTTGACATTGATCCAATCGGGCTGAGCGCCTAAGCTTGGCTCCCGCAACCTCTTGCTTGTCTCTGCGCCTGCACCTCGCGTCTAAAAGCTCAAGTTGTCCCTCCCTTTCCATGCCTGGGTCACTGTCGCCGCCAGGAATGAGTGAATGGGGGGGGGGCTCCCCCTCCAGCTGCGCCTCTGAAACTGAGAGAGTTCCTCTCCCATGGATTGTACCTCCTACTCAGAATCAGAACTGCTTTGGGACTCTATGGGCTCAGATCCAACCCTGACAGTTTCTGTCTTTGTGACGCTTCCTTTCCAGCTGTGGTTCATCCATTTGCAATGAATGAGGTCCGTTATTGTTTTATTTGAGGTACAACATCAAACTAGATGCATTCAACTACAAATTGCTTTGAATTTTAAAAGTGTTTTAAACATGGTTCCAGATTCAGTCTTGCCCACGTAAACGTGGGACAATTGATCAGTACAAATTTTGTATGCAGTAGTCTGTTCATGCTAGTAATTAACAGACACATAGGATCCAGATCGCTAGGAATAATCTGCGCTGCTCAGGATGCATCTGGAGTCCTGTGTCTAGTTCTGGGTGCCGCATTTTAAGATGGACATTGACAAGCTGGAGCACACCCGAAGGGGGGCAACCAGGAAGGTGGGTGATCTGGAAACCCAAGTCTTATGATGAACTTTTGAAACAGCCAGGTATGTTTAGCTGGGATAAGAGAAGAGGAAGGGGAGACTTGGCAGTTGTCTTCGAATATGGAGCAGAGTCGTTTTCTATTGCCACAGAGGGTAGGGCTAGAACCAGTGGGTGGAAATTGCAGGGAAACAGATTTCAGCTAAACATTTATTTATTTATTTATTTCTATACTGCCCAATAGCCGAAGCTCTCTGGACAGTTCACAAAAACATTAGGAGGAACTGCCAAATGGCAAGAGATGTTTGACAGAGGAACAGACTTCCTCAGGAGGTGCTGAGCTCTCCTTCACTGGAGGATTTAGGCAGTGACTGCTAAGATGGCTAGCTGTCAGAGATATTGCATCTGCATCCTGCATTTCAGATCCTGCATTGAACGGGGGTTGGACTACATGACAGCCAAGGTCCTTTCCAACTCTTCCGATTCCCAAATATACTTCGAACCTGGACGTAGGAGGCCTTCACTGGATTGGGGCCAGATGTATGTTTCCATGGCCCATGGTGCAATGGATGTACAAGTATGAAGGAGAAAAGTTCCAAATAGGCCATGTAGGCCTGGGATTCAGGTTTGAGAGACCAGGGCCATATTTCCACAAATACGGAAGGGCAAAGCGAACGAAGGAATACCAGAGTTTTCATGAAATCGGCATGGCTCCGTGCAGGGCTCCACGAAGGACTGCACCACACCATTATAAGTCGCTGACGGCAACATGCTTCCGGGTGGGGTGGGGGGGATTTGAAGTGAACGTCATCAGACTGGCAGGGGCTACTCAACCAATCAGAGAGGCTCCCCCCTCCAGGCTGTACTCCCCTTAATGGCAATCTAGGGAACAAGCCTCAATGATCACAACAGGAGTTAGTTCTGAGTAGACTTCCTGGACCAATGCCCCATTCCACCCATTTTTTCCCCTTTCCCTCTAAATACCAGGCTACCGCATTAGCTGGCACACCTGAATAACGCAATAACGCAAATAACGCAATAACGCAATAACGCAAATGCGTGATAGTGCATTTCAGGAACAAGCCTCATGGAATGCAACAGGAGTCAGCAAGCGCCCCTGAACTAATGCGCAAATGCATGATAACGCTAACGCTCAATAACACAAATGCGTGTTAGTGCTATTTCATGATAGAGTGATAGCGAGATACTGACATAGAGGGTACGCGTATTGATGGAAGATCTGTGCAGTGGTGTTATAATGAGATAGCGCCTTAGTGTGCAATACGAAAGCTGAACTATGAAGCTTGTGAAACGGGACCGAAGGACACAAAGGAATATTAGCTGTGGATCCTCCACACGTGTAGTTCTGGGGAAGTGATCTGAAATAAACTGATATTCAGGCTGTAGTGTGAGTACTTGCTTGCCCGTAATAGCACGCTTATACGCACTAGTGATCTAGTGCTTATTTTCAATATTTTTTAAAAAGTTGGTCCTTTGGAATCCTGCTTCAAAATGGCATTGAAACTTCCAGAAAACAGGGAGGGAAAGGGCTGGGTCAGTGAGGTCACAGGCAGGTGAGCAACATCCCCCCCTCCATGGGTAGGACTATGATACCAGCACAAGTGTGGGTCATGGAACGCACCCCACCATGACCATAACTGAGCTGAAGTAAAGAGGAAAAGTCGGACTATAACCAGCCTCAGAAGAAGCGAGTTTTCCGCGATAAACTCCGGGATGTCTGCTGGATGGCTACGACGTCATGTAAACTGCACAACCTCCACACGCAGCAGGTTGGAGTAAACTGCTGGTGGAAACACATCCCAGGGGAAGATGGAAATGAGGCTGGAAAACAGGAATAGGGAATGGGTGAGAAGCGTCCCATCAGGCTGATCATTCACATCCTTCCTCACTCCCAAAATTAAAGTAAAAATGGGGGCAATGCAGGGTTTTACTAGTTGGGATGCACAATCTCTCCTTCCACTCACTCCTAGGCTTGCGTGCTGGAGTTATAACCAATTGAAGGAGCATCTGCCCTTTACCTTGTAATGCCTTCAACTGCATTCAACAAGGAGATATGCCCTTTCGGACCCACTGAGTTCTTGTAAAGTCATAAGAAGAGTTGTGCTGGATCAGACCAAAGGTCTGCCCGTATGGGCATTGCTAGGCAGTTAAAAGATTTGAGGCCTGGGTCCATAGGACACCAATCTGCATAACATCTTCATATGCTAATGTATACCTATATATACAAACTGAGAAATAATTACTAAGATTTATTTAAATGTCACAGGAGGCAAAGCCAGCTAATTAATTTCTCACCGAAATCATCTCAAATAAAATAAATTCTGACCGAGATCATTCCAAACTAATGGGAAAAGTTTTTTTCTTAGTTTAATTGCTGTGCAATGGAAGCTTTGCGGGGGGGGGGGTTGCATGAGGGGAGGAGAGAGTTAACCCTTTCCTTCCCAGCTGCAACCCTCCTCCCTTGAAAATTGCCCCCTGCATGGGAATTAAGCTGAGGGGGGGAAAGGTCAGTTGGCACCAATGGACACAATGGACAATGGGTGCTATGAAACAGATCTGGGGTCCTGGGAAATAGATTCAGGGCCATTGGGTCCCATGGCCCCAGGCCTAGCAACACCCCTACCTATCTAGTCCAATGTTCTGTTCCCACAGTGGAGAACTGGATGCCCATGGGAAGCCTACAAGCAGGACACAAGTGCAATTGCCGTCTTCCGCTCTTGTTTCCCAGCAACTGGAGTTCAGAGGGACATTGTCACTGGAAGATTTCACCTAGCCATCATAGCTAATGGCTGTTGGTAAACCTCTACATGAATTTGGCTCTTTTAAAACTTGTGCACATCACCACAGCAGTGAGGTCCACCAAATAAACATTAAAAATAACACCTTGGGCTTGAAATTACAAAGGTCATATATGACTATATGTCTGGCTGGGGCACGCTGGGAATTGTAGGACTTCTTTCTGTCTAAATATGCATAGAATTATGCCCATTGATTCTATTTCATTTTTTACTGAGCTGCACCCCAAATTTCCCAGCATCATTTTGAGAAATGATTTCATATATGATATGTGCTGTTGAGATACTAGATGATAAATATTGAAGAAAGAGAATAATACATTATATTGACTAGCCACCCGGGTCATTGCAATCTTAACATAAAATCATAACCGTAAACTAGATGTGCAATGGTACACGCACGCTTTACATTTCACAAAAATAAACAAAGATATACTGAATTATAGATATTAGATTATAGAATCATATTGCTGGAAGTGATCTTTGAGGTCATTTAGTCCGCCCTTCTGCTCAAAGCAGGCTCTGCAATGCAGGGTGCAGCAGCAGCATCCCTGACACATGGCTACCCAGCCTCTGCTTAAATGTCTCCAGCAAAGGAGAACCCTTCCAAAAATGTCAGTTCCCTCTGCCAACACAGTTTACATCTCATCCTCCCTGCCCTCTGGCTGGGGGATTTGGGGAGTTTTAGTCCAACACATCTGGAGGGCACCAGGTTGAAGAAAGTTATGATAACTATTTTTGTTGTTTATTCGGTCAGTCGCTTCCGACTCTTCGTGACTTCGTGGACCAGCCCACGCCAGAGCTTCCTGTCGGCCGTCGCCACCCCCAGCTCCCCCAAGGTCGAGTCTGTCACCTCCAGAATATCATCCATATGATAACTATAAATATATATATATATATATATATATATATATAGGGGCCGCGGTGGCTTAGTGGTTAAGATGCTGAACTGCAGACTGGAAGGTTGGCAGGTCAGCAGTTCGAGACCCGAGTGTCGCGTGACAGAGTGAGCTCCCGTCTTTAGTCCCAGCTCCTGCCAACCTAGCAGTTCGAAAGCAAGAAATTGCAAGTAGATAAATAGGTCCCGCCTCGGCGGGAAAGGTAACAGCGTTCCGTGCACCTCGGTGTTCAGTCATGCCGGCCACATGGCCACGGAAACGTCTTCGGACAGCGCTGGCTCTTCAGCTTAGAAACGGGGATGAGCACCGCACCCTAGAGTCGGACACGACTGGTTGGGGACACCTTTACCTTTATATATACACACACACACACACACACATATGTATGTATGTGTGTATAGATAGATAGATAGATAGATAGATAGATAGATAGACAGACAGACAGACAGACAGACAGACAGACAGACACAGAATTTCTTAAAAAAATAAAAGTTTCCTAAATTAGTTAGGGGACAAAGTTTAGGAAGGGCTTATATGATGAAATAGATATTTTAGAAAGGCTCATCTAGGGTAGACTATATTTTGTCTCCTTCGCAGCAAGGACACATTGCCTATTTCTGTCTTACCTAACCCAGATGTAAAGGAAACGGAATGTACCCAAACAGAATGAATCAGAGACATTGTCCCCGTTCCAGCCTCCCAGAAATGTTGCCTTTTCAGCTGATATGTCCTTAGGACTTAATACAAAACCTGTTATCATACACTTGATCTAGAACTGGAGTCGCTGAGCTACTATTCAGATATTCCTCCAGGCTATTCTTTTCAACAGCCAGTTCGGGATGGTTCAAGCCAATTAGTTTCCTCCTGTTAGGAGTCGGGTTTTTCCGGTTTCATGGGGTATAAAGTTTCCGTGCCTCCCGCAGCTTCCATTACGTGCCCCCAAATCCACACCGTAGGCCTTACCTGCGATCTGAGTTGAGATAAACAGAGGAGGCAATGACATGGCCGAACTGCAGGTGAGAGAACGAACCGTGGATCCGGCGCACTCCAACGGCAGGTTCACCATCAGCACCCTGATCAGCACGGAGGACAATGGCAGGAGTCACTATGGCCAGACCGATACGGCAGCGTACGACACCGCGCAAGCCAGCCATCTCACCCACAACAGCACTTTCTACATGCGGACCTTTGGGTACAACACCATCGATGTCGTGCCCACCTATGAAAACTACGCCAACACGAGGCCCTGCAGCGAAGCCAAGAAGATAAGACCTACTCTGGCTGATCTTCACTCCTTCCTCAAGGTAAATGCCAGCCATGCCGTCCTCCAATGCCATGGCTTCCAAATTGTGCGGTACACACAGTGACTAAGGGAGGTGTGACCTGGTAGGAAGGTTCAGGATTTCGTTTCGGCTTGGTTTTGACAAGGAGTTACCCAAATCGGCCAGTTCCTTCATATTCAGGACAGAAAGAACTTGAGATGTTAACAATGTGTATGTGGGAGGAAGCAAAACTGACAGACTCATCCATCCAGGCCCAGGGCTTTGAGTGCTTAGCTTTTCGAGATCTGGGTTTGAATCCCTGTGTATCCAGCCATGTTAGTGCTGAATTAGGCTCGCCACCTCTTTTCTCTCTCTCTCTTTTGCAGGGTCCTCATCTTTCACAGCTGCCTGGCAGGCAGGTGCAACACAGCCCAATCCGTGCTGGGAATAGCTATACCTATTGAATTTGGCCAGTGCAGATGATTGAACATTTAGTTTCATTTCAGTTCTGATGCGAGTTTACCAACCTTTGCAAATTCCTTCATATTCTGGATGGAAAGAACTTGAGATTTAAAAAATTCAAATGCAGGAGAAAGCGAAACTGATGGATTCACCCATTCCTAGTGATCTTCCCCTTAAATGCCATTGTGCGATGAGCAAGGAGAAAAACTGTTGGCTCTTGCCCCATATTCTTTCTCAGCAATGGAAACAAAAGTTGCTGTTTGTGCCCTTTTGCTGATTGGCAATGTGTTGCTTGGCGGTAGAGTATTTACCGGTATTTTCCTAGCCTGGATGATTTTTTCTCTGGGACTTTAACACCTTGGCTTTCTTTCTTCAGCTTTGTCCCACGAGCCCAAAATGGAAGTGAACAACCCTAGCATTGCATTTCAAAAATGCAATTTCCTTGCATTTCAAAAATGCATGTAGGGAAGTGGAATGAAAATTACCCCAGATTTGTGCCTTGTGACATCAGGATTGAGCATGAGAGGCATGATGTGTGGAAACAACTTTGCAAGTTATCCATCCCATAGTTGAATCTGACCATGCATTCACTTGAGAGAAGGGCTATCAGGGGCCAGTTCCAAAATCTGTTTGCAAGTCCGTATCTTTTTGCTTGGGCATGAGGAATGACAAGAAAGAAAAGAATGCCTCTGAGCATGTGCAGGGAGCTTTCCCTCCCCACTGAGAGACCACAGTCAGCCCATTGTTTCATGAGAGCCACTGTGGTGTAGTGGGTAGAGTGCTGGGCTGGGGCTCAGGAGACCCCGGTTCTAGCCCCCACTCGCCCATGGAGTTCACTGGGTGACTTTGGGTAAGTTATGGATTCTCAGCCTAACCTACCTCACAGGGTTGTTGTGAGCATAAAATGGAGAGGAGGAGAACTGTGTAAGTCACCTTGGGTTCCTCGCAAGAGGAAAAAAGGCGGGATATAAATGTAATAAATAAAACGGCTGGTCTTCTGGAGAGTACAGTGAATGCACCAAATCCAGCCTGGAGGCAGGCACTGAGGATCACCAGAACACTTGCCTCTCATTAAACCAAAGGGCCATCACTTGCCATCTCTTTCTCACCGTAGAAAACACAGGCAAACGAAGCCACTTTTGTATGCCTTCCTTGGGCAGGGAGATGAAGAGCCGACCTCCCTCAATTCATCCCCGAGAGTCTACCAACTGTACGCTTCTCTGCTTGGATCTGGGGCAGAACAGAGCAATTCTGCATTATTTATCATATGTCTCCTGCTTGTCTGACATTCTTCCCTTCAAGAACATAAAGCAGGGATGGAGAACCTGCCACCCACCAAAGGTTGTTGGACTACAAGTCCCATTATTCTTGACCATTGGCCATGTTGGCTTGGGCTGATGGGCGTGGGAGAACAGCCATATCTGGCCGGCCGGAGGTTCCCCACCCCTGACTAAAAGCTGAGACACTGGGCACAGATGTGCTCAACACAGATACACGGCATCAGTTAGGCGTGTAGAAATCACGGCTTTCCACGCCGTGTTTGCTAGCAGCAACGGGGGCTGAATCTACACACAGCAGTTTTACTGTTATCATACTGCAATGATAACTAGGTGCACATGACACCAATGGGCACCAATAGTTATCACTACAGTATGATAACGGTAAAACTGCCAGGTGTAGAAAGAGAGAGCCCTGACAGTTTTGAAGGGAGAGCCGAGGTTTATACCAGGGGAGCAGAACCTCTTTCAGGCCCAGGGCCAAATTCAATTGCAGAGAAACTCTTGGGGACTGCATTGCAGTAGTGGGTGGGGTCAAAGACAAAGGGGGCGGGGCCACACACACACACACAGAGCATATTTTAGCTTAAAGCTCTTGTGGCCACTAATCCAGCTTTAAGAGAGACATTCCAACCTTTTAGAATGGGGAGAAAACTGATCAAAATCCAGGAAACCACTAAACAATTGGTGGTTGGGGAAAAGGGTGCGCTGATTTTCTGGGGAACTCTGGAGGTCCGGATTGAAACCCTTGGAGGGCCAAATTTGGCCCCCGAGCCTGAGGCTCTTCACCCCTGGTTTATGAACACGTGCACCCTTCACAGCTAGCATGTACACATAGTGTGGACTGGTGCAGCTTGTACCACGGTACAAAAGGCCTCATGAAAAGTAAACCGAAGGCTTAGACTAGGGGCTGGACCCCTTTCAGCCCAAGGGCTGAATTCCATTGCAGAGAAGCTCCCGAGGGGGGGGTGCGTTCCAGCAGTGGGCGGGGCCGAAGGCAAAAGGGGGCAGGCTAAAAACACCAGCATAATGTAACTTAAAGCCCTCATTGCCAGTAATGAAGCCTTAGGAGAGGTTGGATCAGGACCGCAGATGAGCCGGATTTGGCCCACAGGCCTAAGGTTCAGGTCCCTTGGCTTACACTGACCTACCTCTCAGGGTCATTGTAAGGGCAAGGCACAGAGAGGTTGAAAAGCTATTTATTTATTACATTTATATCCCACCCTTTTTCCTCCTTAAGGAACCCAAGGCAGCGACGTACATAATCTTCCTCCCCTCCCTTTTAGCCTCACAACAACAACCGTGTGAGGTAGGTTGGGCTGAGAGTCTGAGACTGGCCCAAAGTCACCCAGGGAAATTCCATGACCGAGTGGGGACCAGAACCTGGATCTCCCGACTCCCAGTCCAACACTCCAACCACTGTACCACACTGGCTCTCACTTTCACCTCAGTCCAGAAAAGGAGCTCTAGCACAGAAATACAAAAGCTTCCACATGGCGAAAACATGCTGCATCAGGCACAAGGGCTTCCGGAGAGTGGGTGATCTCTAGCCGCATTGTATTGCTTTCTATGGGAGAGTGCTAGAATGCACATCCTTATCCAGTGGAAGCTGGTGGCTCTGATGTCAGGGGGGCGGTGAATCCGCTCCGGGTTTCAGTCAGAACCAGTCAGAATTCTAAAGGAGCTCTCCAAGATGCTCCTTTAGATGCTTTGCACCTTGGATTACTCCTTTAGAGTTCTGACTGGTTCTGACTGAAACCCGGAGCAGGTTTACCGCCCCACTGACATCAGAGCCACCAGCCTCCGCTGCCCTTCTCCACATTATACACAACTGGCCACGCATAGATACAATTTTAACATGCAACTGGAGCTGAATTAGGGGCAAAATTGCCTATTAGCAATGCTATATAAAGGGCTAATAATTGCTTGTGCCCATGAAGAAATTACACATGATTATCAAGAGAAGAGAGCAGATGGGTGCCATTTGTACTTTGAACAAGAAACTCAAAAGAAGTTATGTCAGCTAATCAAATCGATGCTCACACAGTTGCTATGTCTGAGAGCCAAAGTACACATTGCACCAATCCCATAGTGTGTAGCTGAGGTTTCTCTTTTTCTCTTTTCTCTTTTTTACTTTATTGTAAGCTTGCACAGCCCCAATTTGGATTGGGACCACCACGTCCCAGATGGGAAGATTAAACCTTCTCCCCCACTGTTTGGTTCCTAGAATCCCCCGCCACACACACACAGAGGGGTTTAACAAAGAAAAAAAGTCTCCGCAGTGTGTGTGTGTGGGGGGAGTTGGGGAAGCACACGGTGGGTGGGTGGGTGGGAGGTTTACTCCTTCCCTCCTGGAGCATGGTGGTTCCAAGCAGAATCAGGGCCACATGTGCTTACACTAGAGTAAAAAACAAAACAAAACCCAAGCCTCAGCTGCAAACTACACAGCTGGCATAACACGTCACTTGGATCTTAAAACCAACAGGCTCAAGCATAGGGGTGTATGGATTTTGTCCAAACTGTTCCATCTGTGTTTCACGGATGGTCAGCCATCTGTTGTTCTGTCATCTGCTCATTGACAGAATCAGATTATTTTTTAGGGACATGCGAGAATGTTGTTCCACCCATACTAATGCGCATTAGCACTGATGTGCGTTACTGCAAGTGCGCATTCGCGCAGATCCCCCACAAAAGTAAAAAAAAAGATCCACAGGCCCGCAGAATCCATGTGACAAGGAAAAAGCCGGTCTGCCGCAGAATGCGCAGGTCACACTCATAGAAGTCTGAGCACCTTTGAATCCATTGTGGATTTTTCTGACATCCCTCTCAAGTGTTTTGCCTGGGGCTGGGGGGAGGGGGGCTCCAAGGCCATCTGCTCCAGGCTCCTGCAAAGCAAGGACCCCACCCCTGCTTCAGCTCCGGTCTGTATTATTAGCCCCTGCCCCACGTTGCTTGAAAGCCCCACATATGCAGGCAGGGTCCCCAGCATGACATGTGCCCGAGGCCCCATACATTCTCTGTTGTGGTTCAGTCGTTCAGTCGTGTCCGACTCTTCGTGACCCCATGGACCATAGCACGCCAGGCCTTCCTGTCCTGCGCTCTCTCCCGGAGCGTGCTCAAGTCCATATTCATTGCATCGGTGATGCTATCTAGCCTTCTCATCCTCTGCCGTCCCCGTCTCCTTTTGCCTTCAGTCTTTCCCAGCATCAGGGTCTTTTCCAGGGAGTTTTCTCTTCACAATAAATTCTCTAGGCAATGCTGAATTTGCTCCATACTGAACCAAGCTTTTTTCTTTTTGTTTTGTTGCAGAATTGGGGGGGTGGGGGTGGCAAAGAATACCATGGCAGCTGGAGGAACGGTAAAAGACAGTGTGCGTTTAGCTGGGGAAACCGTGGGACAGATGGAGAACAGGGGATACCAGATCTACCTCTGAACCACAGAGCCATTTTTAGAGACTTGCCTGTGCATTTCCAAATCCAGTATATGTCAGAATTGGGGAGAAAAGGCGATTCAACCCAAAATTAATGAAATTGGCCCAGTATTTGAGGAGAAACTGTTCTATGAAATGTATTGGGGGTTTTTTTAAACTTACTTCCTATATTTATATGGCTGTCCATATAATTTTTTAATGTTTTTATTGGTTTGCTATGTTTTTATTCAATAATGGTTTTTATTTTCTGAACTTTTTATAAACTCCCTTGGGTGGTTTCAGAAAGGTGGTACAGAAATGCAATAAATGAATATCAACATAATTATCTGAGCAGCTTACAAAATCAAGAATATAACAGAATATTTATATATAATAGCATGATTTAAAACAACAACCAGATACAGTAAAATGTAGTCTTTAAAATGTTCCTTTCTAGCAGCAGAAAAATGGCACCAGTTAGCAGTTCAGATCTGAACTGTTTTCAAAACAGTTAAAAGGCCTGGAGTGCCACCACTGAGAAGGCCCACCACTAATAGACAGGTCCCTCACTTCACTTGGCAGGGTCACACAGAGCAGGGCCTCTGAAGATCTTAAGGTCCAGGTAGGTATACACAGAACCCGGAGATCTTTCAGGTAACCTGGTCACAAGCTGTTTGAGGGCTTTAAACCTAGCCCATTAAACTGGGCCTGAACACAGCCTGAGAACCAGCCCAGCTAATACACCTCTGGCATAATGGACCTGAAACATTCAGCCCCAGTTAGCAACTTGTGGCCTCCTCCCAACTTTGTTACTGTGAACCATTTTGCACCGATTCTTCAGCGGTGGGAGTAAGTCCCATCAAACTCAATGTTGCTTTCTTCTGATTAGACATGCATAGGATATCTCTGTAAATCTCAGATTCTGCCCCCCCCCAATACAGCATGGAACACCTTTCAGCTCTTTGACTTTGCTTCCAAATGAAACATTTTTGCCTTTGTTTTTTGTAAGACATTATTACAATGGGGAGGGTGACGTTCAACATAAAGAAGGTTTTTCCTAGTAGTTCAGGTTTAAAAACAGGGTTGAATGGAACAGCACACTGTGGCTTTATATATTTAGCAGGCCAGCTTCAGTCCCTTTGGAGGAGTATTTAGGAACATTCGGAGCTGCCTCATACCGAGTCAAACCCTTGGTCCATCTAGTCCAGTTTTGTCAACGCTGCCTGGCAGTGGCTGTCCAGGGTTTCAGGCAGGAATCCTTTCTAGTCCTACCTGGAGCTCTGGAGATTGAACCTGGGCCCAAAGCAGCTGTTTTACCCCTGAGCTGTGGCCCCTCCCAAGAAGGAAAACCTGCAGCACCTGTTGCTATGCCCAGGCAGTCTCCCACCCAACTACTAACCAGGCTTGTCCCTGCTTAGCTTCCAAGATCAGATGAGATCAGGTGTGTTCAGGGTAGTATATGGCCTTAGACACAATAAATGACCTAACCCTCTTAAATAAAGTGAGATGCTGGAGAAATAATCTGCCCATTCTTGACTGGGGGGGGGGGCATTTGCTGCTCTGTCTCAGGCACCAGGACTCCTTGGGCCGTTCCTGCCCAGTAGGATCCATTGATGATGCCTCCCCGAGGCTCCCCATTAAAAAAAATATTGAGACTGGTGCTCTAAGCACATGATTTCCCCCAGTGCTTCAGACTGCAGGGGTCCCTAGGTTTTTGGGTCAGTGGGCCCAAAATTTTGGAATTTTGAGAGTGTCATGGGCACTCTCGCAAAATGGCTGCCATGGCAGGTGGGGCTTGCCCATTCAGAAAATGGCTGCCAGGGTGAGCATGGCCAGTCACAAAACACTCATCTCCTCGAAGGCAAACTGGCGAGACTAAAAGAAAAGCCACTTGCCCAAGAACCTACGTCCAGAGGTGGAGGATGAGCTCCAAAATACAAAACCACCCTCATTTGAACCCAAATAAAGATGGCACTGGAGGGCGATCTTTCGCTTTACAGCATGGCAGCCTCCAAGTTTTAAAAAATGTAACTAAAAAGTTTGATGAAATAAAATAAAGGGCAGGAAGGGCAGGGAACCTGGCAGGCACCAAGAAAGAGTACGTGGGCCCATTGGTGCCCACGGGTGTCACATCGGAGACCCCAGCTCCAGAGGGTTGCTACTTGAGCAGCATTGTGGGAAATTTAAATGGTGGCTAGACCAGATGCCCAGCACTGCTCAGGATGCTGCTGCCCACTTCCACAAGGTAACCCTGCCAGGATCCACCAATGGAGAAGGAGGCCCACCAGCGGGCACTTTGTCCAGGACACCTGCACACCCCCCACACCCCAAGCCAGGATCCAGCCCTCTTCTGGGCCTGCTGTACAAAGCAACCAGTTCATGTCACAGCCTCTTCGGACTATGGACATGGCCAGGTAATAGTCACTACACTGTCCATGATGCTCCTATGTAGCCACTGCCCCAAGCAACCCAGTTCTTATGACTCCTGCATTGTCCTTTCTAGATAGGACAGGGAGCTCTGAAGCTCAAACATTTTTTCATCCAGTTTCTTGTCCTGCCTTCCTTCCCCATCTGCAATCTGATTTCTGTTGTGTGCGTGTGTTTTTCCAGCAAGAAAGTAGCCATTGTCACTCACCGAGGTATGAACCCCACAGAAGCAGCAGCTTTTCTGAAGGAGGGACTGAAGAAGATGCTGGCGAGGGGGATGAAAAGCCCCCAGGAGAGCCGGTTCGTTTTGGATGGGTGAAGGGTGTGATGGTAAGTAGCACTTATGAGCTGTTCTACACAAAGCTTTTATTCTACCTTTGTGATTGCTCACTCACGGTAGTCTGCAGGTCCTTGACATGACGTCATCATCCTCCAGGGCCTCTCCCACTCTTTGCAGCCATTTCCCCAGCTTTTTTTTAGATTGAGGAAAGTCTGGTATTATTTAGGAATGGCGGAATGAGACTTCCGTGTAATTACACAATTCCACTGTACCACAGTGCCATCTAGTGGTTGTGTAATGAAACATATGGAAAGGCAGAGAAAGAAAAACTTGGGTAAAGGACCTAATCTTAATCCCTGGAAGCAGGGAAGCAGAAGCCTCATGTAAAGGTGCAGGTTAAAAGCCTCATGTAGAAAAGCCCTATGAACCATGTAAAAAGAAGCAGAGTACACTGACATACAAGATAAAGTAGGCCTGTGGTGTTATGGTGGCCATTTCTTAATTGCCAAAAAAGGAGACAAAAGACAATTGTGATTTGCAAAAATGTTGCATATGCCGATACATACATTTAGATGCAAGTTTAGAAATAATTGTTACAATTCAGGGCGCAATCCTATGCACGTTGAGGCAGAAATAAGTCCTACAACCCCCAGCATTCCCCAGCCAGAATAGCTGGCTCAGCAATGCTGGGAATTGTAAGACTTATTTCTGTCTCAACATGCATAGGATTGCGCCCTTAAATAGAAAAACAACACATCTCACCATAGTGGGGAAGACGTGACCAGTGTGACTTTCTCAGTCTGCTGTCCAGGTGTTAACTGTTGATGAGCAACAGTTCTTACTGTTCTTTATCCTTAAACCAGAATTGGAGAGGACAGCCTTTCAAATAAAGGACTGTCCTCTGTGAAAGAGGACACATGGCCACCCTAGTGTGTGTGTGTTTCAGTGACAACGAAACTTGGAGTGTGGGCCCTGAATAAATGATGCTGGTGGAATTTAGCGCTCCTATGGTATAAAAATGTAGGTGAAAGATCCCCCCCAGTCTGTGCTTACTTCATACTCCAATTAGCATTTGGACCAGGGTGCACTGGGAGGGAGGATTAAACCTTCCCCACCCACCCCTTTGCTTCCTGAAATTCTCCCCCCCCCCTCCGGCGAGGGGATTAAAAAAGAGAAAGTTCTCTACTGACTACAGTGAAGGCTTTCTCTCTCTCTTTTTAATCCCCATGCATTGGGGGGCTGGGGGTGGAATTCCCCCAGTTCACCATGGGCGGGGGAATAAACCATCCAATTGGTGCAAATTCTTGAGTTTTAGAACATTCGATCAGATGCCTGCTGAATCAGTCCCAGTATCTGTTTCCCCTCACTGTCCTGGAAATTCTGCATGTCGACATGCTTCATTGATCCTTCCCAGTTACCCACTGCTGCTCCACTCCTTCCTAGATTCGTTGCATGCTTAATATCTGGGGTGTCATCCTGTACCTGCGGCTGCCTTGGATCACTGCACAAGCAGGAATAGGTAAGGAGTGCTGTCGAAAACCACGCTTGCTTGAGATATCCATCCTGTGCAGAGCTGTACAGTGAAGTCGGTTTCACTTTTCTGTGTTCAGAGAATAAGCTCTCCAGAAGACACATGGCTGGAGGGCGGAATTACTCTGATGCCAAGGTGGGCAATGTGTGACCCACAGGCTGCATGCACCCCCCACCCCTGCCACCATCCCTGCCCCCCACCACTGACCCCCAATTAAGTAAAAATACATCATTTAAAGGCATCCGTAGTGGTCATGGTGTGCCAAAATGGCCAAAATCAGCTTGCAAACAAGATAATTTCGACCCTTTGGGCATTCCATAGTCACTTGTTGTTTATTCGTTCAGTCGCCTCCGACTCTTCGTGACTTCATGGACCAGCCCACGCCAGAGCTTCCTGTCGGCCATCGCCACCCCCAGCTCCCCCAAGGTCGAGTCCGTCACCTCCAGAATATCATCCATCCACCTTGCCTTTGGTCGGCCCCTCTTCCTTTTGCCTTCCACTTCCCTAGCATCAGCATCTTCTCCAGGGTATCCTGTCTTCTCATGATGTGGCCAAAGTACTTCAGTTTTGCCTTTAATATCATCCCTCAAGTGAGCAGTCTGGCTTTCTTTCCTGGAGTATGGACTGGTTTGATCTTCCAAGGCACTCTCAGAATTTTCCTCCAGCGCCACAGTTCAAAAGCATCTATCTTCCTTCGCTCAGCCTTCCTTATGGTCCAGCTCTTGCAGCCATAGGTTACTACGGATCCCATTTTTAAAAAAAATCCCGGTACCTGCAGGGGGAGACAGCCTGGAAAGTGGGGGCCTGGGGTGTGTGTGAAAATGGCCTCCAGCCCTCTCACAGTTGCACCCCCCTCCCACTACGGACACGTCTTTCCCCTGAGACTCCCGCTAGCTCTATTCTGCTGGAGGGCAGGCTACTGTTGTTCCAGTACAACTGGCCCAGACTACTATATTTTTATCCAAATACACAAGAGCACTATGTGATGCCCCCTGGACCCCCTCTCCACAAAGTCCCCCCCCATCTTAACATCGAGTTAGGCCCTATTCAGTATAATCCAAATGACCACTTTTCTCCGCAGCGCTGACTTGGGTGATCATACTGATGTCTGTTACAGTGACCACCATCACCGGGTTGTCCATTTCAGCCATCTCCACCAACGGCAAAGTCAAATCAGGTAGTTAAATGGCAAATGGCAGTTAAATCGGGTAGTTAAATGGCAAATGGTAGTTAAATCGGGTAGTTAAATGGCAAAGGGAAATCAGGTAGTGCTTTAAACATAAAAATTGGCAAGATGGTCTGGGTTGTGTGTAGGGTGTTCAGGTGTCCTACTTTACAGGGGACAGTCCTCTCTTTGGAGGTGTCCCTTGTTTAAAGGTGTCCTCTTGAGGTTGCCAATTCAGGTTAGTACCTGCATGGACAGGAGACTGAGCGGGCACACACATCACCTGGTCACAGTCTTTCCTCCTACGGTGAAATGCCTTGTCTTTCTATTTAAATTATAGTTACAATTTCTACATTTGCATTTGTACAGATGAATTAGTAGGGTTGTGCACCACTTCAGCTTGAAGCCTGGACGAGCCAAAGCGGGCCACTTAAGGCCACTTTTTGAGGTGGGGAAGAGGGGGCACGAAGTGGCCCGCAGCAGGTCGGGTCGCTCCAAAGCTTTCGGTGCACTTTGAAGCGAACCGGAAGCCCACCAGTGCCGCTGCCGCCCAGCCCCCAGCTCCTTACCTGGGCCCTCGGGACATGCACTGGCAGTCATCTTCTTGATCCAGGGAGTCACCATTTTTAAAATGGCAACTCCTTGTATTTCCGGAAGTAGATCCCGCACAAATGGCAGCTGTCAGGCATGCAACATTAATCTAGTGTATTTGACGGCCACCATTTGCACAGGATCTATTTCTGGAAATACGGAGAGTCGCCGTGGCAGCTCCCTGGAAGAGGAAGACTCTGGAGGCCAAAGTGGGTCGGGGGGGGGGAAGATTGGCCCGAAGTGGATTGGGCCTGCCTCGGAAGCCCTGAAGCGGCCTCCAAGGTGGATTGGGGGGTCCCTGCACAGTCCTATACATTAGCACAAGCAGATGTTATGCAAATTGGTGTCCTCATTTGTCCACTCTTTTTGGTAATGCATCTCCCCTTGGCATACAAGGCCACCCTAGGTGTATGCATGTGTGTGTGTGTGTGTGTGTGTGTGTGTGACTGTATCCTCACCATATAGATCAAGGTCATTGTGGGTTTTTAAATTATTATCATCAGTGGAGGCTGGTGGCTCCAGTGTCAGTGGGGTGGTCAATCTGCTCCGGGTGTCAGCAGAAGCGGTCAGAACTCTGAAGGAGCTCTCCAAGGTGCCTCCATGGGGGCCGGGACACACACAGAATGATCACCCACTAAAGTTTCAGAAAGCCTAGGCCTTGTCCTTTGAGGACCTTCCCTTCCTGTGCACCACTGGTACCCTGCCCTCAAAGCTGCCTGCATTGCTCCCTGAAAAAACAGTTGAGGTTGATGAACTCGGGAAGCCAATGTGATGGTTCTGGTGTCCTCCTCTCTTAGGTGGGACTTATTTCCTCATTTCAAGAAGCCTTGGACCTGAGCTAGGTGGCTCCATTGGCCTCATCTTCGCCTTTGCCAATGCCGTGGCTGTGGCCATGCACACTGTGGGATTTGCAGAAACCGTACGGGACCTCCTGCAGGTAAGAAAGGGCAAGTACTGTAGAACAGCATTCCCCAATCTGGTGCCCTCCAGATGTGTTGAACTATAGTTATCTGAAAGACCATATCCTCCCTTATGAACCTGCCCATGTCCTGAGATCTTCTGAGGAGGCCGTTCTCTCAGTCCCACCACTGTCACTGCCATGTTTGGAACCACGGCTGTGGAACACCCTTCCCAGGGAGGCTAGGATGGCTCCCTCCTTCATGTGTTTCCGGAGGCAGGCTAAAACATTCTTGTTCCAGTATATTAACATGGTATGCAAGTTGGTGCCTTCTTTTGACCTCTTTTTGGCGATGCATGTCCTCTTTTTTCGCCATGCATCAGTGGCTACCCACTGCTCCATCACTGTCCAATACCTCAGGCACGGTGACCTGGCATCCCTTATCTGGGGATGCCAGGGATTGAGCCTGGTGTCTTCTTCATGCAGTGCACACTCTCTGCTGCTGAGCTCCTTCCCCTCTCCACCTCTGTGGGGGCCCTATTCATCTCCCCCTCCACCCTCAGCATTGTACCTTGAGTCGTTGGCAGTCCATCGTCCAGTACACTCATTCTAATATGAGGCCTGTATGCAGCTGAAGGTTGGCTTTCTTTCCCCCAAGGAATACAACTCTACAATTGTCGACCCCACAAATGACATCCGCATCATTGGAGTCATCACGGTGACTATGCTACTTGGTGTTTCCTTGGCTGGAATGGAGTGGGAAGCCAAGGTAAGAGGTTCTTTATTTTTGTATTTATTGTAGGAAATAGTGTAGAAGGGGGTGGGGAATGAGGGCTGCATATTCCCGTAGGGCTAATCTGTCAGGTTGGGCCAATACCAGCTGTGAGTGGAGCCAGACCCCAAAGTGGTGACGCTGCCTCCTTTCTCTGCCTCTTTCTGACACCTCTTTCTCTCAGTCTCCTTCTTTCTGGTACCCCTTTCTCTCTGTGTCTCTCTGACGCCCCTTTCTCTTTGTGTGTGTCTCTCTTGTTCTGATGCCCCTTTCTTTCTCTCTCTCTCTCTTTCTGATGCCCCTTTCTCTCTGTGTCTCTCTTTCTGACACCCCTTTCTTTCTCTGTGTGTGTCTCTTTGTCTCTGACATTCTATTTTCTTTCTTTTTTTGACACCCAATTAAGAACATAAGAAAAGCCAAGCTGCATCAGACCAAGGGTCCATCTAGTCCAGCATTCTGTTCACACAGTGGCCAACCAGCTGTTGACTGGAAACCCACAAGCAGGGCCTGAGCTCAACAACACTTCTCTCTCTCTTTCTCCTCTCCCTCCTCCCTGCCTACTACACTGCCAGGGGAAGGTTAGATTCTTGCCAAGGATCTCAACTGATAGCTTGCAGGTGGTTTTTGAAATTAGGCCAAGGCCACATGGTATAGATCCTGAGCAGGCCTGAGATGGCAGTCCAGACTAAGGGGAAAACTGTTCTGGTTGACAAAGTTCTGCCACAGGGGTGCACAACCTTTTTGACTTGGAGGGCTGCAGTGGCTGCCTGAGGGGTGGCAGGGTCTGCACACGTGTGTGTGTGTGCACAGTACGGATGTCAGAAGTAATGGATTCAAACGAGTTTGGATTTCTATGAATCCAGTCAGCAGATTCCACAGTAGACTGGCTTTTACTGAGTCACGAGGACTTGTGGACCAGTTTTTTTAAACTGGAGGGGGGGGGGTGGCAATCTGTCCCAGTGTGCATCTGCGCAAGTGTGCATGAGCACAAATGCACATTTGCAAACTAGAATGAAATTCTCGTACATCCCTAAAAAAAAAATCTGATTCTGCCAAAGAGCGGATGACGGAACAAAAGATGCCTGGCCATCTGTGAAACACAGACGGAATGGATTTAACTAGATCCATACATCCCTACAGCACACATACCCATGCACATTCATATACAACCTGCAAAACCTCTTACATGTATGCACACATGTATAAGACTTGGTCACTCTGTCTCTCTCAAGGGTAGTGTGGAGATAAAACGGAATAACCAATTGGCGGAAAGGCAGAATGTACACATAATAGATGCAGGAGTATATTGGCCACTCCACAAACATCAAGGCTGAGCAGGGATTTGAGCATGATTTGGGGGTGTTGTTGTTGAAAGCCGTCCACGTTCTATGAGCTGCCCCTGGTTGCCATCACACCGGATCTTCTTGGCCTTGCAGGCACAGGTTCTCTTCTTCATAGTCATCATGATCTCCTTCGTAAACTACGTTGTGGGGACAGTAATCCCAGCTAATGAGGAGAAGCAGGCAAAGGGATTTTTCAGTTACAGAGGTAAGCTGTTGTTCCGGGCACCGCTGGCTGGGGTTGGAGGAACTGCCCGTAAACCGAAGGGCTCCGGAAGACTTACTTTGGTGAAGGGAAACAAAGTGAAAGAGTTGAAGCTGTTTGTGGGACTACCAAGTCAGCGAGCTAAAACAGGGCGCTTCGCTTAAATAACAGCTGCAACAGAATGTCATGTTGATTCTCTGCCGCGCCGCCACCTTCAAAGATGTGACTGAACCTTAATAACACAAGAAAAGCCCTGCTGGGTCAGACCAAAGCCCGTTTATTTTATTTATATTTATTTATTGCATTTATACCCCGCCTTTCTCCCTCTCGCAAGGAACTCAAGGCGGCTTACATTATCCTCCTCCTCACCGTTGTATCCTCACAACAACAACCCTGTGAGGTAGGTTGGGCTGAGAGTCTGTGACTGGCCCAAAGTCACCCAGTGAGCTTCCATGGCCAAGTGGGGACTAGAACCCGGATCTCCCAGCTCCCAGTCCGTCACTCTCACCACTACACTACACTGGCTCTACACTACACTGGCTCGTTTAGAATGGCATCTTGATCAAAGTGCTGGAGGAGCGCGCGCACGCACACACACACATTACACACACACACGCTTTCTTCTTTTTCAGCGGATATTTTTGCTCAGAACTTTGTTCCAAGCTGGCGTGGGCCCGATGGCAGCTTCTTTGGCTTGTTTTCCATCTTTTTCCCATCCGCTACAGGCATCTTGGCAGGAGCCAACATTTCAGGTGATTTAAAGGTAGGCCTGGCTGGCTGGAGCCATACGGAGGAAGGAGGGGTGGTTGGATGGATTAGTACAAGTGTGTTGAACACCTGTCAGTGTGAGGGCCAACTCCCGTTTCAGAGATGCTTTCGGGGGCTGCTTCCCAGTGGTGGGCAGGGCCGAAGGCAAAGGGGTGTGGCCAAAAATGCAAAAGATACCAGCACATTTTTAGCTTCAAGCCCTTCCTGCCAGCAGCTAAGCTTTAAGAGAGGCATTTTGACCTTTCAGAATGGGGAAAAAACTGCAGAAAAACCGGGAACCTGCCAAGCAGTCAGGGAAAGGGGTTGGGGAAAGGGGGTATGGCCATTTGAGGAACCACGGAGGGCAGGATTGGGGCCCCGGGAGGGCCAGATTTGTCCCCTGGGCACCCCTGGGTTAGTATCTAGGAAGGATGCCTGGGCCACCAACTGGAAGGACTTCCTGGGACATGCTGTACATTTCCAGTTGTACTCATGTGCCAGAGGATAAGCCAGGGAGGGGATGAGAATTGTATGGCTCTTATGCCAAGCCCTTCCCTGTGTGTGTGTGTGTGTGTGTGTGTGTACATCCCCTATCCCAATTTTTCAAGTGGATCCCCTGTGTGAGGACACACTGTGTAGGAAAACAAGAGAAAGGTCAGGCCAAGCAGAGGTTCCTGCAGACTAGGGGTGAGGCATGCACAGACGTCATGTTCCGGGGGGGGGGATAAAAAATGTCCCCCAACACCGTGCAGAGACTCAGGCCTGTGCATGTGCTGTGCCCGCATGCTGCTGGTGAACGCCGGTAGCGGGGAGCTGCCAGGAGACATGAACGAGCAGCCTGAAGCTCAAAGCAGGGAGGAGGAAGAAATGGGCCTTGGAGGATGTGCAGACTCAGGCACACCCCCTCTGAGCCCAATTTCACCCCAGTCAGATCCTTTAAGCTGAGAGGAGGTGGGACTGCCAGGGCCGGCCCAAGACATTTTGCTGCCTGAGGCAGAGTGGCTAATGGTGTCTCACACCCACCCAAGTCAAGGCAAATAGTACCCAAAGTTAGCGGAATTATTTTGGTACATGTGGCAGAAAATGCCGTAAGCATCTCTTCCCCTCCATGGCAGTAGAAATACAATAGCAACTAGGTAAATATCTAACCGTTTGCTGCCCATTTATAGCACCCAAAATTTGCTGCCTGAGGCGACTGCCTCACTCTGCCTCCTGGTAGGGCCGGCCCTGGGGACTGCTCACTCACAGGTTAAAGGACTAGCCATAGAGTGGTGAGAATCAGTGGAGGCAGGTGGCTCCTATTTCAGTGGGGCTATGAATCTGGTCTCAGTTTCAGTCAGAACTCTGACTTCTTCTGACTGAAACCCAGAGCAGATTCACAGCCCCACTGAAACAGGAGCCGCCCGTCTCCCCGGGGGAGAATGCTGTTGCTTGAGGAGCCCAAGTGAGCGCAGACCTGCTCACCCTCAGCCGCCCCCGGGCTGCAGGCCTGGGGAACATGCAGCCCTCCAGATTTTGTTGGACTGCAATTCCCATCAGCCCTCACCATAGGCTATGCCGGCTAGGACTGATGTAGGGCGGCCACATACACATCACCCCAAAGAGAAGACCAAGGAGACACTGATTTGCGCGACATTTCCATATGCGACTTGATGTGCACAGACACACATTTTAAAAGAATTATTATCACTTAAAATGGAAGTGCAGTATATCAGAGCGGGGTGCTAACTATTCATGGCCGGCGTCAAGGGCTCCCGCTCTCCCGGTTCTTACCGTGCCCTACAAACAGAGGACCGTCCTCTGTAAATTAGGCCGCAAGACTACCCTAGGCCGACGGGAGTTGCAGTCCATCAACATCTGGAGGGCCACATGTTCCCTGCCCTCGCCCTACTGGGTCCTCTCCCCACCCCTTCCCCCGCTGGCCGAGATGCAGTGGAAGCTGCTGGCCCCGATGTCAGTGGGGCGGTGATTCCGCCCTGGGGTTCAGTCAGAACCAGTCAGAACTCAAAAGGCGCTCTGCACTTTGGGTCGCTCTTCCGACTGGTTCTGAGTGAAACCCGGAGGGGATTCACCGCCCCACGGACACCGGAGCCCCCAGCTTCTACTGTCAAGACGGCTTCTGTGCCTGGCAGCGGCTGTCTTTTGAGCTCCGGGGCGTGGCTGCCCTGCCACCGGTGACCCGTTGCCCACCAGCACCGGGGAGTGAGTCCAGCATGAGCAGACAGGCAGCAGGGTCTGCCCCAGTGCTGGCTGCAGAGACGTGGCGGTGGTGGAGAGGGAGATGTCAAGGGCTCCTTGGAGGGCTCTCTCAGTCTAACCCAGTAGCCAAGTCCAGACGCAGACAAAGGGATTCTTTTCAAAGCTTTATTCTTCTTTTACAACTTACAACTCTACAGGTAGCAACTAGATCTGAGCAGCAGCATCCCTATGCCCTACGTTGGAACAGTTGGTCCCCGTTTGAAAGGCAATTACTGGCAGACCCCTGAATATAAGGACTAGGGAGAATCCCTCCCCTTTTCCCTTGGATCCTCTGGGCGCAACCGTTCTTTGAGCGCCAACCGGGCGCTACGCCTCCTTTCCGCGCTCTCCATTTGGCGCCGCTCTCTGCGTCTGCGCCACGCATCCAACCAGTCTGCTATCGGTGCTAGGTCACTCCCTGGACTGCTTTCTAATCTAGGCATGTTGGTGGGAGGAATCTCTGTCAGCTGCGGGCCCTGGGAAAAAGGGGCGCGCTCCTCTCCCAGGAGCGACTGCTCTTCCTCCGAATCAGAACTACTCTGGGATTCTATGGGCTCAGTGTCCACCCTGACAGGAGAGAGGAGAAGGGACAAAACGGGACCTCCGCTTGCCCTGCCTCTCTCTTCCCTCTCCATGATGAGGATTTCTGCTTGTGTAGATGCACACATACATGCAGGCTGCCCCCTGCGTAGCCCCAGCCTTCCCCCGCCTGGTGCCTTCCAGATCAGCTCCCACCAGGCCCAGCCAGCACGGGCATGGCTCAGGAATGGTGGGAGTTGTGGTTTAAAACATCTGGAGGGCACCAGGCTGGCGGAAGGCGGGTCTAGGTCTACTGCAGCATTACCCAACTCAGCGCCCTCCAGATGTGGTGGACCACAACTCCCATCATCCCTAGCCATTGTGACCATTTCAGCTGGGGGTGATGGGGGGTAGTCGCCGTCCAACACATCTGGAGGATGCCAGGTTGCGGGAGGCTGATTTGTACCAGTGGAAGCTTCCCTCCCTGGGCTAATAGCAGCTTCGGGGGGGGGGGGGGGATCAAGACCATGGCACAGGGGAAAGGGTTAAATCCCTTTTTCCATGCAGCATAACCCTGACTTCATTCACCACCCCTCCATAGGGTTGCTATTTAAATTGGGGTGGGGGTGGGGGGAGTACAGAGACGTGAAATGCAGTGCCCCCTCTCCGAAGTCCAAGCCTGGAGACGTAACGATGGCATCGCTACACTCCAACCTTCCATCCTGTGAGCCGCTTCACTTTCCCTGTTCTGGAACACTGGCCACTGTTAGGAAGTAAGCTTCATGCCCAAGGTTTTGGCCGTTAAGGGCAAAAGTGTCCCATTTCCACACTTTTCTGGTCATCAGTGTGTTTGGGGGTTCATTCCAGATCTCTTTGTGGCATTGATGTACCATTTGGGGGTGCATTTTAATTCCCCTGTTCTGCAGCAAATGTATACTAATGTGTCATTGTCTGATTTTTCAAGCAATTGGGATGTTTTGGATGACACAAGATGTGTTCCAAATTTCAGGGCTCATACGGAAGGACCCTAACAATTTTGAAAACCCCACAAATAGGTTAGTGAGTGAGAGTCATTAAGCCAGTCAGTCAGCGAGGCCCAAGAGTTGTTTAAAATGTATTGTATTGTTGTGTATTGTTAGGTTGCTGGCCAAGATTACTGGTTAAGAACTTAATGCATTCATTTATTTAAAATATGTTTTAAAAACCCACCTTCGCAAGGCAGCTTCTAAGACAACACATGAAAATACAATTACAATTTCAGACAACAAGCCAAACAAAACCCAGCATGTAATGGAATAGATGACCTGTTAACACAACAGTGGGGGGGCTGGGAATGCATTTGTCTACATTTCATTTATTCTCTTGGGCAGGATCCTGCTGTGGCTATTCCTAAAGGGACCCTCATGGCCATTTTCTGGACAACCGTGTCCTATCTGGCTCTTTCTGCTACAATTGGTAAGTAATGGCTAGGCACTGATTTAATCAGTGAGGACACACTATTTATTTAAGGCGCAATCCTATGTATGTTTAGAATTCCATGTTGGAGAAGCTCTCACGGGCCACAGTCAGTGGTGGGTGGGACCAAAGGCAAAAGGGGTGCGGCCAGAAATACAAAAAATGCCAACACATTTTAGCTTAAAGCTCTTACTGCCAGGAACGAAGCCTTAGGGGGGCAATTCAACCTTTCAGAATGGGGAAAACACTGAAGAAAAGCCCGGAAACCACCAAATGATTGGTGGCTGGGGAAAGGTGTGTGTGGCCATCCAGGGAATGGCGGAGTGCTGCATTTGGCCTGCAGGCCTGAGGTTCAACACCCCTGCTCAAAGGTGTTTGATTGAAGCACAGAACTTGTATTGGGGAGGAATGAAGTAGGAATTGATTCGAAGTTGTCTGTCCCTAGGTGCGTGTGTGGTCCGGGATGCATCCGGCAATGTGAATGATACCCTCCCCGTTGGTTCAGTGGGCTGTGAAGGACTTGCCTGCAGCTATGGCTGGAACTTCACAGACTGCGCTCAGAGCCGCAGCTGCCATTACGGGCTCATCAACTATTACCAGGTATCAGCCAGGTCATTTCTGGGAAGAACTGATTAGCTGTTCAGCGTTGTCAGTTTGATGCACTGCACGTGGTGCCGACAAAGCCAGCATATACTTTTTCTGTATAAAACGGTTGCAGTCCGGAATCATAACCTACCAGCAGAGGCGGCTGTATATTGGGGGCAGATGGGGCAGTGACCCCCCCCCTTTGGCAGAGAGAGCCCCTCATAGCCAGGTACATTGGCTCCAGTGCTCAGCATGCAGCTGCCTTGCTCCACACATAATCTTCTTTTGTCCTCTTGAAGGTCTGAGGCCTACAGAGGCAAGGAAAAGAAAAAAGTCAGGTCTAGAGGCCTGGGGTTTTCTCTTGGGAGGGGGTAACCCTGGGAAGAGTAGTTTCATTTTTCCAGTTTAGTTTCATTTTCCTGACGTAGGTTTCATTTCTTTAGGTTTGAAACAGTACTGGGGGAAGAGGAATGAAAAAGGGGAGGAGGGGATAAAAAGGGAGAGAGAGCCGGGGGCGGGGGGGAGACGAAGACCAGAGTGTGAAGAGAGAGCAGGAAGAAGCAGCCTGGAGAAATCTAAGCACACCTAGGGTTGTATCACTCACCTCTATTCTGTAAATACCTTTTGTTGTAATTTGCTTTCTTTAATTTACCAGTAAACTGTTGTGGTTAACACCCTAGTATCTGAAGTGCTAATCACCCCATGTCTATTATTATTTATTATTATTATTATTATTATTATTATTATTATTGCATTTATACCCCGCCTTTTTTCCTCTTGCAAGGAACCCAAGGCGGCGTACATTATCCCCCTCCTCTCCATTTCATCCTCACAACAACAACCCTGTGAGGTGGGTTGGGCTGAGAGTGTGTGACTGGCCCAAAGTCACCCAGTGAGCTTCCATGGCCGAGTGGGGACTAGAACCCGGATCTTCCAGCTCCTAGTCCACAACTCTTGCCACTACACCACACTGGCTCTCTTACAGAGAGTAAAAACCCCATGTTATTGGGGAAAAACAATAACATGTAAAACATGTAAAAACATGTAAAAACCCCATGTTATTGGGGAAAGGACGTTTAAAAGAAGGAAGGTGGGACTCTTAAGGAGGCAAGAAATCCTTCAGGAGTTGCTCAGGGGGTCCAGGTCATAAGGGGAACCTGACAGTCCTCCTCCAGCAATCTCAGTAGAATATTGAGCCTTTCCTTCCACCCCACTGGCCTCAGTGGGCACCAGCCTCCACTGCCTACCAGATTTGGCTTGAATCTCTTGGCAACCACAAGACACTTTGACTGAGTCCAGGACTACTGATGGCTCTTCTGCTATTGCAGAGAATGAAGGTCTTCAGACTGGAGTGGGGAAGGCATAGCCAGCCCCCTTACACATACAGTATGATGCAGGGGGCTGGTTTAGCTCTATTCCCACTGGAGTTGCTGAATAATCCTGTGCTCCCATATAAGCGTATCTGTTTGCCTCGTACCGAGTCAGAGGAATGGTCCGTTTCTATTCCTGCTTTGCCCAAGCTACTACCCTCCAGATGTTTTGGACTACAACTCCCAGCATCCTCCAGCCAGGCTGGTCTATTCTGACTAGGACAGAAACAGAATAGGTTAAAGGAAAATTATAGATATCTAAAAAAAACCCAAAATTTTAATATAAATACTATTATCTTATTCAAATTTTGAACAATTGATTGTTTTAATCAATCTATACAGCCTTGGATTTGGAAATTAGTATGTATAGTCTATATATGTGATGTATTGATGGGCATTTCATTTCTTGATTGCTAATCAATTGTTTTAACTTTGAGTGAGATATTAGTATTTATATTAAAAACGTTGTTATATATTTTTGGATATATATAATTTTCCTTTAACCTATTCTGTTTCTGTGGCTGTAAGTGATTAAGGATAGAAATGGTTCATTGGTGTTTGTTTCTGTTCTGACTAGGGATGTCTGTTGCTGGGAAATCCGGTTCTTTTTGGGCTCAACAGAGTTCCGCAGTGTGTACGACTTAACTTTGCATCTGTGAGCCAAGTTGCGGGCTGTTCCCTGAACTCTGGGAACTTTTTTGAGCATTTTGGGGTGGAAAGTCCTGCAATTTGCACCATTTCTGACCAATTTGCGCAAATTAGAGCCAAATCTGTGCAACTTGCAGCCAAATCTGTGTAACTTACAGCCAAATTTGCACAAATCCAGACAATTTGCAAATTGCTCAGAAATTTGTGCACATTGTAGAACCTCCGCCCCAATGCCCCAAATTCCAGGAAAATCCACAAACTGGTCCAACTTGCTGCAAATCGAGTCAGGTGCCACAGCAGCAACCGAAATAAAGTCCAGGGGGCCAGGCCTAGGAAAACCCATTGAACTCCACCCCCCCCCAACAGATTTCTCTAACATCCCTAATTCTGACCAGTGGCATCTTCCCAGCATCTCAGGCAGATGTCTCTGGAGAGGAGGGTGGCTTGAGCAAAGTTCCTTCAATGGGCAACCCTCCCAGATAGCCCTGCCTTCTTGCCACTCTCCATTCACTTGCTTTCTTTTCCTGGGCCCAGTCCGCATTCTTGCCCAGAAGGAGAGGGCAAGACAAGGGGCGGAGGCCGCTCCTTTTCCTTCTCCTTGTTACTGCTTGCATCCACAGGCAGGGGAGGTGAACAGGCAGCAGCAGCAAGGAAGAGGAGCAGGATCAAGGCCAAGTGCCCCTGGGGTTCAGCTGTGGGTTGCCTCCTGGGCTGTGGGCTTTGACAGGTGTTGCTGAACCCTGACATTGGCCCAGAGTGGAGGAACCAAGGATTGAAGGTGGGTCCTTCCTCCAAAGCATGTCCTGTGAAACTTGAGCTATGGGCCCATAACTGTACGTCAGGGGTGCGCAACTTTTTGGCCCCGAGTACTGCATGTTATGCTGGGTCGGGGGTTGGGGCGTGCATGCACACGCATATACACACATGCACACACATGTATTCCGTCCCCCTGTGATCCTGATACAGATTGCTCTTTCCAGCAAGGCAAGAGTTATCTCTGTGAGGATTTCTGGGGGAGGAAGCGGAGTCCCCCAGTGATCATGACACAGATCGCTCCTTCTTTGCTGGTAGCAGTGGTGGAAAAAGAGGGACCTGTATCAGGATCGCTGGGGGAGGGCTGGGGAGAAGACTAGCCCCACAGGGGGCAGCAGTGAAGGCCTCGGGGGACACATGCGGGCCATGGGTTGTGCACCCCTTCCATAGGTCATAAGTAAGTGTTCTCCAATTCATATACGCAAGTGGTTTCTATTCATTCTGATGGAGAAAGGCAAAGCATTACAAATGGAGGTGCTGTTGTGGTGGAGGCGAAATGTGGCTCCCTTCCCCTGAAGCTGATGGTCTCACCTCCACTGATAAGGGAGAGGGGTGTTCTTATGCATTTCCGGGCCCGTCCTGCACACTGCAGATGTCACTTGCCTGTCTTTTGCATTTCCCGTAGAGCATGAGCATGGTGTCTGGCTTTGCGCCACTCATTACAGCAGGGATCTTTGGGGCCACCCTCTCCTCGGCCTTGGCCTGCCTCGTCTCAGCACCAAAAGTCTTTCAGGTGAGGCAGCGACGATGTGCGAAATTGGGCTGCTGGTCGTGAAGAAAAATCCCTCGTGTCTCTGCCAAAGGTCAGGCTGCAAGACCAGTCTCGTGGATACGGGGGGACTCTACCCCGAGGGCTCCATCACATGGGTGGAGAATTCCCCATCAATTCCGGTTCTTTCCCCATGTGGCATCATTGCAGGACAGGGTCGTTCTTAGGGATGGACGAAAGTCCCTTACCTGGCCCCACAGCTTTTTTCGGTGGGGGGGGGAGGCGCTCCGTTTCTCCCCCCCGAAATTCTTGGCGGGTGGGGAGGCGTCCCTTCCCTCCCTGGCGAAATTCTGGCTGGAGGGGAGCGCCCCGCCTCTCTGGCCACGAAAGAAAAAAGTAAAGTAAAAAAAAAAAACGTGATAGGCTACGTAAAGATTTACGTAGCCTATCATGGCTAGATTTTCAAAGCCAGCCGTGATAGGCTACGTAAATCTTTACGTAGCCTATCACAGCTGACTTTGGGGGGGAAAAAAAAAGCACGTATGGGCACTGCCATTTGCGTTCCTTATTTGGGCACGGGTAGTCTACTTAAAGATTTACGTAGGCTACGGCGAAAATAAGGGCAACGCTATTTGCGTTGCCCTTATTTTCGCCGTAGTCTACGTAAATCTTTACGTAGGCTACCTGTGCCCAAAGGAACGTAAATGGCGGCGCCCATGGGCGCCACCATTTGCGTACGCGCTTTTTTTTTTTCCAAAGTCAGCCGTGATAGGCTACGTAAAGATTTACGTAGCCTATCACAGCTGACTGAAAATCTAGCCGTGATAGGCTACGAAAATCTTTACGTAGCCTATTACGTTTTTGTTTTGTTTTGTTTTTTTACTTTGTAATGGCGGCGGTGGCAGCCGGTCGGAAGACCGGCCGCCGCCACACCGCCGCCAGGACCTGCCGCTGCGAGGGACATTCGCATGAGGTAAGTCCCATCCCAGGGGAGGGCGGGGGGGTGTCGGAGAATTTCCCCACCAATTTCGGGGGGCCGAATGCGTTGGCATTCAGCCTCCCGGAGATTCGTGGAGAAATTCTCCGACATCCCTAGTTCTCTTTAGATGGCTGTCCCCGTCGCCTTATTTTTCGTTTGTTTCCTTCTCATGGGGGGAGTGTGTGTGATGCCGCTCAGGGTGTAGCAATAATTCCTCCCTGGTTCCTGTCCTTTCCCTCCCCTTGCACATTACCGGTGGATGGGGACTGACACGCTGTAAGTCTGCAACCCTCAGCACACTTACTTGGGAGTAAGCCCCATTGAACTTAATAGGGTGCTCTGTAACAACAGAGGATGTTGCTTCTGAGCTTGATGGGGTGGAGGATAAGATCTGTCTCCCTTTGTTGCAGGGAGGCATTTTACCCTCTTCTCCCTCCAATCGAGAAATGTGCTCAAGCATTTACATGGCAGACACGTGGTTTGAGAGCAATGCGCTTCTTTGGCGCCGTCTGGTGCTGCTGTTGCCGAGCGGATGGCATGCTGCGCTGCGGCCAGGATTTGGGCAGTTTGGCAGGGGGGGTTGCCTTGAAGCAAAGGGGAAAATCACCGGCGGGGGGGAGGGTCGGGCGCAGATCTTTCCTTCCTGAGCAAGACTTGAGCGGAGTCAGGAGTCGCCCTCAACCCATGTGCCCTCCCCTCCTTGCTAGGAAGGGAGAGAGCACAAGCCCTCGCACCTGTCAAATCTGCACAGTCTCCTTCCGTGCAACCCCACTCAGGGTCTCCTGAGTGCGACATGCCTCGCTTCCTATTCTCAAAGCCTTCGTCATCCTGACCGCGCCCCCAACAACTGAAGACAAATGCCCACAGCTGGTTTTCTGCTATTGGAGAATTTCATGGGGCTCCTGTTCCGTGGGCTGGAAAAAATACCACATTTTTTGCGTTTGGGGAAAACACGGGATAGGCTGGGGGAAATGGTGGGAGACACCCTGGAGGGTAACGGCGTCATCTAAAGAGCTCGCAGACTTCCATGACAGAGTCATCTCAACAGCAGGATAAAAGCTCTGTGTGAAGAAGCCCTGAATCTGAACACAGCCGCACAGTCCCCTGAGAAGTGGTAACAGACTCATATCCCTCTCTGTAAAATGAGATGAATTGAGGCCTTCCTCATGAGGGTGTGGAGATGACATATAAGGGATTCGCTAACAATAAAACAAAGCAATAAAACAACATAACCTTAAAATAAACAACAGCAGCAGCTACAGGCAGCACAATAAGAACAATAAAATTAGCAAACCAAGAGCTATTAAAATAAAACAAAAAGGAGTACGTTCCATAAAGAGGCTAATCAAATTCCATTAACAGCCCAAGAGACCAAACTTCACTTGGGGCCTAAAAGAGGAATGAAGGTGCCTGGCATATGTACTTAGGCAGGGAATTATTAAATTTGGGTGCCACCACTGAGAAGGCCCTATCTCCATAAATTATTGTCTGAAACTTGAAAGGCGGGGTGGGGTGGGGGTGGCTGAAGGCGGGTGTTATCTGAAGAAGGGATCCGGTGAAAATCTTAATTGCTGGGGAAGTTCATAATGGCTCGGGGCCTTGTAATGAATTGCTGCTCTCATCTCTCCAACAGTGCCTTTGTAAGGACCAACTCTACCCCGCTATTGGCTTTTTTGGGAAGGGGTATGGAAAAAACAACGAACCTATCAGGGGCTACATGCTGACGTATGTTATTGCAATTGGCTTCATTCTTATCGGTAAGAATTTTGGGGGTCAAAAAGCACTGGGAAGAGTCTGATTGGACTTTGTGGGGGAGGATTCCAATAATCGGAGGGACTTGAATCCTATGCTAGAGTCCTCAGTTCTATGATGTCAAAAACCCACTTGATTTTGTGCTTTAAGCAATGTACACAAATTAACCTAACCATCCCTCTCTTTCTACAAACCTTGCAGCGGAACTGAATGCCATTGCTCCCATCATCTCCAATTTCTTCCTGTGCTCCTATGCTCTCATCAACTTCAGTTGTTTTCATGCCTCCATTACCAACTCACCAGGTGAGGATCTGCACCATACCGCTTAGCAGTGAAGGGAACCCACCACCTTAGGCACGCGGCAATGTCCAGAAACTCACTTTTATGAGGACAGAGGATGACTGTTAGATTTCTTTAATGTGGGGGGAGATATGATAGCGCTCTTCAAGTACTTGAAAGGTTGTCCCAGAGAGGAAGGCCACGATCTCTTCTTGGTCATCCCAGAGTGCAGGACACGGAATAATGGGCTCAAGTGACAGGAAGCCAGATTCCGGCTGAACATCAGGAAAAACTTGCTGACTGTTAGAGCAATACGACAATGGAACCAATGACCCAGGGAGGTGGTGGGCTCTCCCCCACTGGAGGCGTTCAAGACGAGGCTGGACAGCCATCTGTCAGGGATGCTCTGACTTGGATTCCTGCACTGAGCAGGGGGTTGGACTCAGTGGCCTTGTAGGCCCCTTCCAACCCTACTATTCTATGATTCTATGAATTGCAGCTGCTACTGTAGCCACTGCCACTTTGTGCCCCTTCCGAGGCGAAGCGGAGGGGGCACGAAGCGACCTGGAGTGGGTTGGGGGCTTCGGAGCTTTGGCCCTTGGTCCAACCCCCCTGGTCAGCCCCCCTCCTTACCTGAGCCGCCTTCTCTGTCACCACCGCACTGCCGCCTTCTCCGCCGCCACCTTCTCTGCTGCCGCCGCCTTCACCACTACCACTGCTCCTGTCTTTGCCACTGCCGCCGTCGCCATTTCCTGAGGCCTGGATGCCTGGCAACTTGTCTTCTTCCAGGGAAGAACTTCCAGGCGAAGACTGGAAAGCAGCAGTGGCAGCGAAGGCAGCAGGAGCACGATGGAGAAGGCGACGGCTGTGGCAGCAGCAGAGGAGGAGGAGGCCCAGGTAAGGAGCTGGGGGTTTGTGTGGGGGCATTGGGGGGGACCCGAAGTGGGGTTCACCATCTGAACCCCGCTTCGGGTTTGGGGCCAAGGCAGGTCGGGGGGCCCCCAAATCTTCCTGATCGGGTGGTCCCTGCACAGCCCTACTTTTCACTGCCTGCAAACAGGGCTGCAAAGTCTGCAAGTCTGTTTCAACTCATCCCTATAACCCATCCACCTTTTCCATATTGGGAAATATCCTCCTTGCCCCCACCAATATAAATTGTATTACTTTATTATTTTATTTAGTTCTATAACGCCCAGCAGCCAAAGCTCTCTGGGCGGTTTAATTTAGTTTAAATTAAACCAACATAACAAAATCAATTTAGATTTGTCATAAACGGTAGATATTGTACATGAAAATCTATGTTATGTTGATATTCTAATCTAGGGCTCATGACAGCTATTTAGGACCTTCAGAGTATTTTACACAGTTATCCCAGTGGCAAAGAAATGGGTTCCCATGTTTTCCCAAAAGCAATATGAGAATTAGAACCATTTATCTATGGGGCTAATAATGCTGGCCTATCTCACAGGTTGGTTAAGGACATAACAATAGCCATGCTGGATCAGACCAAGTGTCCAACCAGTCCAGCATTCTGTTCACACAGTGGCCCACCAGCTGTCGACCAGGAACCCACTAACAGGAGATGAGTGCAAGAGCACCCTCCCGCCCATGTTCCCCATAAATTGGTGTGCATAGGCATACTGGAGGTAGCACCTAGCCATCAAGCCTAGTAGCCATTGATAGCCTTCTCTTCCAGGAATTTGTCTAACTCCCTTTTAAAACCATCCAAGTTGGTGGCCATCATTACATCTTGTGGTAGCGAATTCCATAGTTTAACTGCACTGTGTGAAGAACTCCTTCCTTTTATCTGTCCCACCAATCAGCTTCATGGGATGGCCCCGGGTTCTAGTATTTTGAGAGAGGGAGAAAAATGTCTCCCCATCCACTTTCTCCACACTGTGCATGATTTAGTCCACCTCTCTCATGTCTCCCCTGACTCTCCTTTTTTCCAAGCTAAACAATCCCAGCTATTGTAACCTCCTCTCATAGGGGAGATGCTCCAGCCCCTTGATCATTTTAGTTGCCCTTTTCTGCACTTTTTCCAGCTCTACAATATCTTTTTTTTAGGTGTAGTGACCAGAACTGGACACAGTGTGAACACTGCACAAGACCTTGATTGCAAGGTCTTGTGCAATGTACATAAGAACATAAGAAAAGTCATGCTCAATTGGACTGAGGGTTTACCTAGTTCAGCATTCTGTTCACACAGTGGCCAACCAGCTGCCTTTTGGAGTACTTTGAGTGTTCTCAAAAAGTGCCACCTAGTCAGATTACGATGATCTTTTGTGCCGTGTCCATACAGGTTGGAGGCCCTCGTTCAGGTATTACAGCAAGTGGGCAGCTCTGTTCGGTGCCGTTGTGTCTGTCATCATCATGTTTCTGCTGACCTGGTGGGCTGCCCTCATTGCCATCGGAATTGTGGTTTTCTTGCTGGGATACGTTCTCTACAAGAAGCCTGGTATGTGACTGCATCAGCAGCTCAGATCTGAGGTCTGGAGAGATGGAAAACAGTTCTCCCTGCAGCAAAGAGGAGGGCTGGTGCTGCAGGGTGGTAGATCCCTTTCACCTAGCAGGGCATCCCAAGAAACAAAGGGGACAGTCACTGGTCCAACATGGCACAAAAGATTAAGGCAGGGGGTGACTAAATTTTTCCATCCCTAACGCTGAATTCTATTTTGGAGAAACTCTCATGGGCTGCATTCCAGGGGTGGGTGGATCCACAAGCAAAGGTGGGTGGGGTTGAAACCAACCATCCTATTCCATTGTTACCAATTTATAGTAGGAAGTATGCCTGCTCAAGCATGAGCAACATATCTACTTACCAGTAAGTAGGAAAAGCCTTTGCATGTCTCAGAAGTAAGGAGGACTGAATCACTTAGCAGCACTTCCAAATAGTATTCAAAATATCAAGCCTATGCATGTCTACTCATAAGTAAGCATGAGCAGCATGTCCACTCGGACCTAAGCAGGAGAAGCCTCTGCAGAACAAGGCTCAGAAGGAAGGAGGTCTGAACCACTCAGCAGCACTTTCAAATGGCATTTCTATTCAGAAGTAAGCATGAGCATAATGTCCAGTCAAAAGTAAGCAGGGCAAGGCTCTGCATGAATTCTCAGAAGTAAGCAGGACAAGCCTCTGCAGGAAGCAAGGCTAAGTCACTCAGCAGCTTCCTGACTTGGCCCTGATCTTGACCCTGTTCCCTCTCCCTGGCACAGAAAAGCACTTAGGTCAGCAGCTGATCAGACATAAGTGCTTTCCCCTGCTAAGCACCGAAAAGGGGAGAGTTTTTCAGTGATAAGCAGGGGGAAACATTTATCTGTATCTATTATAAGATGTTGTAATGTTTTTATTTTGTGCTGTTCTTATTTTTTGTTTTAATATTTGTACTGTATGTTACTAATGTATGGTACACTGCCCAGAGAACTTCACTTACTGGGCAGTTTAAAAGGACGATAAATAAATAAATAAACAAATAAATAAATAAACAAATAAACCCTCTGATCAGCTGCTGATCAGAGATGAAAGCTTTCCCTCCATGGCTGAGAGGGCAGGGCCAGAGGAAGAAGCTGACCAGCCAAATGGGGAACCCCTGAGGGCCCCATGACTTACTGGGGAAAAGGTAGACCCAACAGAAAGGTTCTGAGCAAATAAATTATTCCAGTGTGATTGGAAATTGCTCCTGCACGAGCTTCACCCATCTCATCTTCTAAATATGCATCTTGGAGTACTTTAATGCACTATTTCCATCTGCATAAGATGATTTGGATTTATTCTCATGGAAACATGGGATGATAGGGGCAGTAAATACATGCAGTGGAGCCTGATGGCTCCGGTTAGGGAGGGGCGGTGATTCCATTCTGGGTTTTAGTTAGAACCAGCCTGAACTCTAAAGGAGCTATCCAGGGTGCTGAACCCATTTTGGGGATAGGGTTCAGCACCTTGAATAGCACCTTTAGAGATCTGGCAGGTTCCAACTAACTGAAACCCAGAATGGAATTCCCAACCCTCCGAAACTAGATCCACCAGCCTCCACTGAATACATGTTACATTGGAGTTGAAAATCCATGTACATTTTTGAAGGAGAAGGATGAGCAGGAGTCCCACACACAGTCATGGCGAATGTGGCTTCCACTACCACTCAAAAAATGACAGATCTGTTGGCTGTTTCTCTCCAGGGGTGAACTGGGGGTCATCAGTGCAAGCTAGTTCCTACAACATGGCCCTGAATTATTCTGTGGGACTCAACGAGGTGGATGATCACATTAAAAATTACAGGTAAGGAAGTGTGAGAGGGTTGTGGGGGTGCTCAAAGCAGAGACCGTGCCAGCAGGGTCCAAACACTTTACTCCCTGAGCATTTGCAAGAGCTTGTAAGCGAACCAAGTTGAGCAGTTGCAAGAGCTTGTAAGCCAACCAAGTTGAGCAGTTGCAAGAGCTTGTAAGCCAACCAAGTGGCTGGCCTGATTTCTGCTGCACTGTAGTGCCACCACTTCAGATGGCAGGAGGGTGGAACTGCAGTTTCCAAACCAGTGCAGATCAGGTGAAGACACATGGAGCCCATAGGACCCCATCTAGCCCTAAAGAGGTGCTGGCCTTGGCTTTGTTTCCGAGCATTTTCATTCTTCGCATGCAAATAAAGCTGCTCAAAGGCTAACAGTATGAGAGATCAAGCCACCCTGAAAGGAGGCTCCGTGTCATCTCGTTAGATGTGAACAAAAGCCTTGTCTTCCGAAATGTGTAACTGCGTGAGGTTCTGCTTTTTGTGCAGCGATGGAGAGAGAAGGAAGGTCTCTATCACAAGATTCTGCAATCCTGCAAACACATAGCAATCATAATACCTCCAGGAAATGGAAAGGAACAATGCATTCATTGCCAACCCCCTCCCCAATTCTGTCCACCCAACAGTCCTGTGAAGTAGCCTGGGCTGAGAGTGAGTGGCTGGCCCAAAGAAACTCATAGTGCATATCATGTCAAACCCAGGTTTCCTTGGTCCAAGTCCCATGGTCTAGCCACTACATCACATTGGCCTCTCTCTCTCTCTGTCTCTCTCTCCATAATTTATTATTTGGCATGCAAAAGATCCATGGTTCAATCTTCAACATCACCAAGTATGGCTGGGAAAGGCCATACAGTCTGAAACTGTAGAGAGCCGGTGCCAGTCTGTGTAGAAGAGTACTGAGCTACATGGAGCAATGTCTGACGTGGTATAAGGCAGTTTCCTATTTTGCTTTTCGATGTGTTGGGCCATAGCCCAGTGGTAGAGCCTCTGCTTTGCATTAGGAAGGCCCGAGTTCAACCCCCAGCATCTCCAGTTAGGGCTGGGAAAGACCCCTGTCTGAGACTCTGGGAAGTCAACCATCGAACCTGGTATAAGGCAATTTTCCTGTGAGCTCCTCATTGTCGTATGCGTGGGCTTATCCCACTTTATTCTCACAATAACCCTGTTTTTTTTATAATTTATTTTTTATCATAAATGTTCAACAAACGAAAGAAAGGAAGAAAAATGAGGTTACATAGATTTGAATATATCAATTTCAATATAAAACATACAGTAAGGATTTTTGTGTGTGTGTGCCTTGGTTTTTCATTTGGTACAGAGATATTGTGTGGGGGGTACGAGAATGGAAAGCTTTTGGACACAGAGGACTTTAAAGGAGAAGAGATGGTACTTATGTGATGGTTAACATTAATGGGGTAACAGGGCAAGTAGGAGAGAAAGATCCATTGTATTAGAAGCTTGCTAGATGCCACATATAAACTGCTAAGAGATGTCTTGATAACCTTCCAACCTTGATAAAGGAAACTGGGTAATAGATAAGGGTTCATAGAAAATAACATGTGGTTTGGGATTCCCCTGTCTGGAAATAAAGGGAGGAAAAAAGGTACTGTTGACTACATAAAAAGAGAACTGAGGCTCAAATACTTTATGTCAAGGAGGGATGGGATTTGGAGGACAAAAGGTTGGTCTTTCTGGGAACAGGATGACCTAAAATTTTACATGAACCAATAGAGGTAAAGATTTCAGAATATGTGTTAGAAAGGAAAGTGGAGGGCCTGCCTCATTATCTGTTCTATTGTTCTATCTTTTCTCAGATTCGTTCTAAGTATTTAGATACATTTTTTGAGAAAAGGTCCATCTGGTCCGACTCATACAGAATAATTTTTTTGTTCACATGTCATAATAAGACAATTCTCCTGGCACTGGCCAATTTTGCCCTTGCAGCCCAAAGCTAAGGAGTAAATTTTTTGACTTACAAACTGATTAAAAACGTGTAACATATTTTATCTGATTTTTACTCATCTATGTTTTTTTGTATGCTTGTTGTAACAATTGCGTGAAGCGATAGAAGCCTTATTGATTGATTGTGTCAGAAAGGAGGTTACCATTTTGGGAAGATATTTAAGTTGATACATGTAAGATATCTGGGTCTGTCTTCTTTCACCCTGAACCTGAGATGTTACTCTGAGCCTGTCACTTAGGCCTCAGTGACTCCCTGGTCATGCTTGGGGAAGGAGAGAGTCCCTTTACCCTTGCTGGTAAAGTACAGGTGTGAGTGGTTAGGCATATAGCTGCAGGATGTGTCAGTATGGCTTTGCTTGGGTGAAGGTTTGTGTGTTTGTTAAACTTTTTTTATCTTCCTTTAATAAATGCATTTACTTTGTCTTTGTTTTAGTCCTTATTTGTAGAATTTAAGTAAATCTGAGTGAATGTGATCACTCTCAGTCCCCAAAGGAACCTTACCTACAACATTCAGGGCCAAGCTGAGGCTGTTTAAAGTAAATGTGCCTGGGCATCCAATACCAGGGACCCTAAAATTTGAGCCTTCGGTTTTCCCCTTACAATGTGTGTGCGTGTGTGTGTGTGTATATATATATATATATGTATATGTATATGTGTGTGTGTGTGTGTATATATATATATATATATATATATATGAATGAAATACAGGTTTCTAAGAACTAAGCATCAACAAAAGCAGATCAAATGTCCAAATAAGTATCCATTTGCAGCTGGTGTCTATATGCCAGCTGTTCAAATGTCGAAAGCATTGCCAGGTCTTCAATCCATTGCATTAGAGGAGTGAGTGTTTATCCTTCCAGTGATGAAATATCAGTTGCCACGGAGAATCCATTTGAGAATCCAAGATATTTTGCTACTTGACAGAAAATCCAAATGGCCCCCCTCCCCCACCCTTCCAACAATTGTGCGCACACCAATAGGCACATGGCAAATTCTGCATTGATGCTTATGCACAGCTCCCATTCATCTCAGTGGGGTTTGCGTAAGAGAATTTTCCAGTGGGTTGAGCTCCTTCAGTTGTGGTCTGTTGTGCCTCCCACCCTCCTACCCTTAATGGCACCCAACATTTGGTACCCCCAGGGGCTGCCTCACAATGCCTTATGGGTAGGGCTGGCTCTGTTGCAAATGATGTATCTGTGGCCTCTCATGGTTTCCTCTTCAGGCCTCAATGCCTGGTCCTGACTGGCCCTCCCAACTTCCGCCCAGCGCTGGTGGATTTCGTGGGCACCTTCACCAAAAACCTGAGCCTGATGATTTGTGGGAACGTGTTGGTTGTGAGTATCCATCGCCACAGGGCACTCAGTGTTGCAGCTTGTGGCTATCCATCTATCTAAGTTGTATATCCTGCCTTTTGATGAGATCATCTTCAAAGTAGTTTACAGCAGATTCTAACAGGGTGGGGTCTTTTCTGACAGGGTCTTTTCTGTCCAGGGCCTCATTCCCTCAGGGAGAATCTGTCAGGGGTCGCATGCTGATGGAGGGTGGGGCCAGAGCCAGCAGCGGGCAGGGCCAGAGCCCAGAGTGTGTGGAGTAAGAGTCAACGTGGGCAAACTAGACGGAGGTCCACATGAAACTAGGCCAAGACCCAGTGGGGCAGTGGCAAATTTGGAAGTGCCGGTGCTCATCATCGTCCCCAATGCCACACCCCCAAGGTGAGCCCCAGCATTCAAGCTGCTGCCTTGATCCATATCAACAAAAAAAGTCCCAGCTCTTTTCATCTCCACCCAGAGCGGGTCTTTTGCAAAGCTAATGGGTCTTCATTGGCTATTCAAGACCAAGCCACCCCAAAATACTTCGTGTTACAGCAGGGAACGATATATTGTTGGTGGAAAAATTCATTTGCCGCCACCCCCCGCCACTGTGAGGGTTGCAGCTAAGCTCAGAGAGAACGGGGAAGTCTGGGCAGGGTGCGGGGTGGGGTGGGGGTGGCAGACAGATGACGTCAGCGTCCTTGCGAATCCAAAAGTGCTGGCAGTGTGTCCCTGTGAGCTCTGACTCCCCTGCAGCACTGGCGGAACTCCAGACAAGGCCCTTGGGTACCCCCCCCCGGATAATAACAATCAAATACAAAGCGATTAGCTCATCTCTTGGTGATGGGGTGACTGAGAGTGATGTTTGGGGACTACAATGTCAGGGCCTCTCTCCAGCTCTCTGGCACTCCTGCTGCTGCCATTGATACAGGGCCTGAAACAGTTATTAGCTAGGATGGTTGAGAGGAGCCTACATGTTCCGAGACAGTGTACCTCAAAGTACCTGTTGCTGGGTGTGTGCAGGCGGTGGGGGCAAACAGCCGGGAAGAGCTGTCACGTTGTGTGATCCTGTGGACTCCCCCCAAAGCACCTACCTGGCTGTTGGAAACAAATGGAACTTTTGTCTCCTCCAGCAGGGTTCTTGTTCTTATGTAAGTGGGGGGAAAGGGCACCTCCAGGAAGATGTACCATCTAGGGCGGGGCAGGGCGGGGTGGGGCGGGGCGGTGGTTCTTGGCACTGCACAGGTTGGCACTGCGTAGCACTTGCTGATCCTGCCTGTGTGCCTGGACTAGGATTGCTTATAAGAAAAGAAGAAGAGTCGTGTCGAATCGTTTGTTCGTTCATTACATTTCTGTACTGCCCAATAGCCAAAGTTCTCTGGGCAGCTTATTATATTGTAAACATACAATATAATAAGATGGACCGATGACGGGAGGCTGCCCATCAGGGCCCCCTCGCCCAGCCCCACATCCCCAAACATTTTGGGATGAGCATCCATCTTTGACACTTCATGTTTACTGCAGAAAACAGTGGCGTGACACTGAGCGGCCGCTGCAAACGTGCCCTGTGAAATGTGGAAGCAAAACAGCGCTTGGTTCGGAGTGTTTGCTCCCACTGGGATGGTACCCGGGCTAATTAAGCAGTAGTGAGTGACAGGCGGGGAGGAGATGGGGAAGAGCAGCGTCCAGCTGCAGCTTAATTGCCAAGATGAAAGCAGGGGACATTAATCATCACAGGGCATTCTGTCCCAGAGACTCTCTGCTGTAAAGATTAGAATGTTGATTCAGCTTCCTTCCTTCCTTCCTTCCTTCCTTCCTTCCTTCCTTCCTTCCTTCCTTCCTTTCCTGAGGTGCAACAGAATGCCAACTGCAAATGCTGAGGCAGATCAGTGGGGAAATGGTTGTCCCCTTTTTATGGTTAGGCTAGCCAAGTGCTTAAACTATCAAAGAAGGGGTGCCACGGTAGGAACTTGTCTGGAAGGCACTCCCCTGGATCTATAAAGCATTTCTCCTAGTAGCAGATGAGAAGAGGGTGCTTGAGGCTTCTCGGTGGTGTGGGAAGAACACTCTGCGCATGCTCAGAGGAACCGCTCACAGCTTCTCGGGTTGAGCCACGGCACTGAAACATCGTCTCGGACATAGCACTCGCCCAGGGAGTTTTGGCTCTGGATCAGGCATCAGGATTTCATACATGCCAAGGTCCTTTCACTCACACTCAGAGTCTGCGCTCCCAAGAAAAGAGGGAACACAAAAGAACCTTGATCCATGTAATGCAGGGCTACAGAACCTGAGGCCTGGGGGCCAAATCCAGCCTCTGGGGTTCCCCAAATGGCCACACTCATTTCCCTGGCCCTCCTTTTCCCCCAATCGACAATCATGTGGTGGTTTGCTGGCTTTTGTGCAGCTCCCCCTCCCCCTCCTTCCAAAATGTTGAAATGCCTCTCCCAAAGCTTAGTTACTAGCAGTAAGGGCTTGAAGCTAAAATACACTAGTATTTTAGCCCCGCCGCATTTGTCTTTGGCCCCGCCCACCACTGGAGTGCAGCCCCCGGGAGCTTCTCTGAAACAGAATTGGGCCCTCGGAATGAAAGAGGTTCTGCACCCGTGATGTAATGTGTTCGTTTCCTCTGCGTAATGTTCTTAAACATATGCTAAAGGCCCAAGCTATATATTTTATGCATGCTGTGCCTGTTATCTCTATATACCACGCACACGTACACACACACACACACACACACACACACCATGGAGCAAACTGTTGCTTCACAGCAGGCTGATTAGGATGTAACACTAAACCATAGTTTAGCGCCACCATCCCCAACTGGGCACCCTCCAGATGTGCTGGACTACATACCTGGCTGGGGGATTATGGTAGTTGTAATGCAACACATCTGGAGGCCATCAAGTTGGGGAAGACTGGTTTAGCATTATGGGAATGAACGTCCTTCAGCCTTGGATTCAAGCATCCACTTACTGAATTATGGTAACTGCAGCTTGTCGTTATGTCTGAACTGGTAACTGCATGGTTATTTTAAATAGGTGAGCAACCTGCAGCCCTAGGACCGCTTAGGCAGCCCTCAGCTGAATTTCCTGTGGAGGCTGGTGGGTCCAATGTCAGTGGGGTGGTGAATCCACTCCAGGTTTCAGTCAGAACCAGTCCAAACCCTAAAAGAGCTATCCAAGGTGTGAATAGCTCCTTGGACAGCTCCTTTAGAGTTCTGACTGGTTCAGACTGAAACCTGGTGCAGATACACCGCTCCACTGGCATCGGAGACACCAGCTTCCGCTGCTAATCTCAATAGCCCTCTGCATGCAATTAGATTAGACCTCAAGCAAGAGCGCTTTGCCCCTTCCCTGGAGGCCCACTACATGGGAAAGAAGAGGGGGGGTGAGAAAAGGGGGTGGCAGAGAGAGAAAAGCAGTGACCCATCCACCTTTGGTTCTGGTCCTACCCACCTCTAGCTTCGGCCTATGAGGGAATGCGGCCCTCAGTAGAAAAAGAGTTGGCTACCCCTGATTGAAACTATGTTTATTAGGATCTATGGTTTGATCTTGGCTTGTTTCAATAAACCATAATTTAAATCAGCTGTGGGGAACTGAACTGATTGCTTGCTGAGGGTTTTTGAAATTGCCCCCCTCCCCCCGATTTGGACATAAGCACAGCTTAGACATCACATCAACCTGCATTTAGTTTAGACTGGGAACCAGGTGGTTCCCATCTCCTCACAGCCATCATTCCTGTAATGCTAAATGATGGTTCAAGCGTTACTTCTGAACCAGGTGTGTCTGAAGCAGAATCAGTTATGCAAACATAAGAGCAGGGACACAAAGGTGCATAAGATATTCTAATTTCAGAATATGGAGGTGTGGGTGCTTGCAGACTAGGTTTTTATCATGCAGTCATTCACAGAATTTTATGGGGGATGTCCAGATGTTGTCATCTTCCATTTGTAGTCTTGTGTCTTCCCGCTGCTTCTTCCGCCTTTTTTGTTCCCAGAAAAAAATATGTTAAGGAAGAAAAGATGGAATAGCTGCAGAATGCCTGCGGATTATTAGCACTAGGAGCTCTCTGTCTGGAAGCACCCTTGAACATTTGGAGCACGGCGCATGCAGAGTCTATGGGGAAGCACAAAATCCTGGTGCAATTTGGACAACCTGATGGCAGGGCCAGCCCCACCATTAGGCAGGGTGAGGCAGTCGCCTTAGGCAGCAGTGGCTGGGGGGCGGCAGCGAGGTGTCGGAGGAAAGAGCCGTGTGCCATGTGGCTTGCCCTGGTAGCCTGCTGGCTTCAGGTGAATTGGAGGATGCTGCCTCCTAGCTAATGTCAAAGGAAGACTCAGCTGCCAGTCCAGTTGGTTTCATACATGGAATCAGAGGGGCACCATCTTGTTCTTTGCCTCAGGCAGCAAAATGTCGTGGGCCAGCACTGCGTGATGGTCACACAAGCTCAAAAGGATGCTCAGGTCACTTCCTTCCTTCCGTGGTTTCTTCCTGCTTTATCACAGGGGCCGTGCAAACAGCTGATGCCTGAGGTCAGACTGGCTTCCAGAGGCCATGTCAAGTGGCTGACCACAAGAAAGGTCAAGGCTTTCTGTACCAATGTCTTCGCTGAGGACTTGAGAAGTGGCGTGCAGATCCTTATGCAGGTAAAATCAAGAATGGGATCTTGACGTGCCAAGGGTAGGCAGGCCGACCAAACCTGCGAGTGCTCTGTCAGGGAGCGTTAAGTGCTTCTCGTAAATGTTTGGTGGTGGTCTCATTCTAGAAAGCAACTCTTGTGCCCAGGGGAGGCTGGGGGCTCCGATGTCAGCAGGGCAGTGAATCCACTCCAGGTTTCAGTCCCAACCAGTCAGAACTCGAAAGGAGCTCTCCAAGGCGCAAAGCATTTGGACGCCACTGACATCAGAGCCACCAGCCTCCTCTGGTTGTGCCTTGCCATGTTTTTCGGCAGCAGTGCTTTCTGGCAGAATGCCTCATGCTACTGGCACTGCCCGCTACCAGCACTGAGTTCAAGCCATTTTACAGCACTTGCATTTCCTTCATAGACCCACTGCTTTCAGGCAGTAGTTGCTGGCTGCAACATCATCTCAAACAAGTGAATGAAACAGAAAGATAAGCAAAGGGGCAAGTCAGCCAAGATGCCATTCACACAACTGTTAATCTTATGACAAGGTTTTCTTTTTAAACAATCAGGAGCAAAAAGCAAATACTGCTGGGGGGGGTGCAGATCGGGGCCAAAGTGGGGATAAAGGGTTAAAGATACCCCTGTTCTTCTACCTGGGTCCCAATCTGGATCATGGCCGCTGTCAGGAATGCCCCTGCTGCCTTCTGAAATCCTCAAGTAGCCAGAATCAACATGCAGACAAAAGGGCTCCTTTCCAAGGCTTTATTTCCATTCACCCTAATGAAGCTTACAGATGCTAATTGCCTAAGACTCAGGGGAAATACAAAGGAGCAGCCTACCAGGGGATTCTAAGAGTTAGGATGTCAGTTGGTGTCCATTTGGAGAAAAGTGCAGCAACTCTCTGAACTTAAGGAGTAGGAGGGGAAATGCCCCCGCTTTCCTGTGGGGCCTCGGGGCACAGCTGTTGTTGTCGCACCAATCGGGCTGAGTGCTTCCTCTCGGCACCCGCAACCCCTCGCTTGTCTCTGTGCCTGCGCCTCACATCTAGAAGCTCAAGTTGTCCCTCCCACTCCATGCCAGGGTCACTGTTGCTCCAAGGAATGTGAGCGGGGGGGGGGGCTCTCCCTCCACCTGCGCCTCTGAAAAATGAGTGGGTTCCTCTCCCATGGATTGTGTCTCTTCCTCAGAATCAGAGCTGCTTTGGGACTCTATGGGCTCAGATCCAACCCTGACAGCCCCACAGCTGCTTCCATTAGTGCAAATGGGAGTTTTCCTTCTAATGCAAATAGCTAGGGATGGCGGAGAATTCTGCCACGGATTCCTGTGAGGCTGGATTCTTTAGAATCCGGCCCCCTGGGAATCCGTGGTGGAACGGCCTCCTGCCCCCCCGCCCCCCCATGGAATCCCCCCGGGACGGCACTTACCTGGGGCAGATGCGGTGGTGGCGGCGGCGGCAGCTGGTCTCCTGGCCAGCTGCGGCAGGGCTGCTGCCGCCACCATTGCTGTCCTTGGACCATGATAGGCTACATAAGAGTTTATGTAGCCTATCATGGCTAACGTCAAAAAAACCCCAAAACCACGCAGCGTACGCAAATGGCGGCGGCTACAGCGGCCGCTATTTGTGTTCCCTATTTTTCGCCAACTTATCTTATGTAAATATTTATGTAAGATAAGTCGGCGAAAAATAGGGAACGCAAATGGCGGCCACCATTTGCGTATGCTGTGTGTTTGTTTGTTTGTTTGTTTGTTTGACGTTAGCCATGATAGGCTACGTAAATTCTTACATAGCCTATCACGGCTGTCTTGCTGCTTACAGAGCAAAGGTAAGTGAGTTTCGTACATCCCTACAAATAGCAAATATAATATTTATAATAATGATATTTAAGATTTAAATCATGGTTTCCTTAAGTCAACCTTTCCTAACCTTGGATCCCCAGGTGTTGCTGGACTACAACTCCCATCACCCCTTGCCATACTGGGGATGGATGTTGTTGGAATGCAACTTCTGGGGACCCAAGGTTTGAATATTCCCATATTATAAATAAAGGATGAGGATGAGAAATAATGGTTGGCTAAGGACTACCTAGCTGAACCAGGATCTTCGCACGTCACAGCACATACACACTAACTCTTTAATTCTTCCAAGGGTAAATGAAGCATATAGGCCAGTGTGGTGTCATGGTTAGAGAGATGGATTAGAATTAAGGGAAGACCAGTGAAGGCTGGGAGCTCAAATTTCAGTGGAGATGTGGCTTCATTCTGGGTTTCAGTCAGAACCAGCCAAAACTCTAAAGGAGCTATCCAAGGTGCTGAACCCATTTTGGGAATAGGGTTCAGCACCTCGGATAGCTTCTTTAGAGTTTTGGCTGGTTCTGACTAAAGCCCAGAATGGAAGCACAGCCTCACCGAAATTGGAGCCACCAGCCTTTATTGGAGAAGACACGGGTTCAAATACTTGCTCAACCCACTCTCACTGGGTGACCTTGGGCCAGTCATTATGTCTCAGCCTAACCTACCTCTCAGGGTTATGGTGAGGATAAAATGGGGTGCGGGTGGGGGTACTCCTTGGAGGAAAGCCAATCTAATAAATACAGAATTTATTTCCATAAATTCTTCCATAAATCCACTCACCATAGCAAGTGTGGAGCTACCTGCTGGTAAGCATGACAAATGGCCAGTGTAACGTAGGCCTTTTTATATTGTTACATTTAACCCAGGTAAAGTAGGGTTAATAGTATGTCAGAGAGTGAGTGAACGGTGCAAGGGCTTCAGTGTGTTGAGAGGATACTAAGGTTATATAAAGGGTGGGCTGACAGGTGGTCAGATAGGGTCTTAGGGATCGTGGAAACAACATCTAGTTAGTGGGGTTTGTGTTTAGGATTTTAGGAGGGCAGAGTAGATAGGGAAGTTAGGAACAAGCAGGGATTAACAATGATAATAACTTACAACTTTCATGTTTTAAATAAATCTTCATTGGTTTCTCAAAAAATCCAAATCCCCATGTGTTGATTTTCGCTACCTTTATTATATCTATATCTTTGTTACTTCTCCTGTAGTGGGTTGAGAAAACCAATTGAGTTTCTCTGGAACCCAGAGAGAGTAAAAGGGCTGAAGCTTGTGGGACAATGGGAACAGCTGTCCCAAAGTCAAAGCAGGCATTCCTGAGGGGTTTGGTTCTCAGTTTCTGAGGAGGAAGCTGGAGAAAGGTGGAACTTCAGGCAGGAATGCCACAGCCACCCTTCCTCCCAGTGGTGTATTGTTAAATTTTGAAGTACGGGCACTTATCGTAACTGTCCTATAGCCACAACCTCCAGGAAAGCTCGAAAATGCAGATAGCGGTTTAATAACCCATATTAACCAGCCGGTTCTAGCAGTTTTAATTTCCATCAGGAGCAGGTCCTTTGTAAGATGCCCCCAAATACTTGCATTACAACAGGGATGGCTCACAAAAATATATTGTTGCTGGAAAAATCCACACACACTCAGCTAGTGTGAGGACTGCAGCTAAGTTCAGAGGGAACAAGGACATCTGGGGGATGGGGTCGGGGGTGGCAGGTGATAGCAACATCCCTTCTAAGAAAAAAGTCCCAGCACTTCGATCCTGCAAGCCCTTGCACAACTACACCACTACTTCCTCCTGGTTTTGAAGGTGGATAGGGAGTCTTTCTACACAAGGCATTTATTGTGGGCTCCTGATTCTGCACTCATGGTAGTCTGCAGGTGCTTTAAAGAAGTCATCATCCTCCAGGGCCTCTCTCTCATGCTTTTCAACCATTATACCAGGTTTCCCCCCCCCCTTTCCCTAATGAGGAAAGTCTAGTACTTCTGTGAATGGTGGCATGAAACCCTGGTGTATTTGCGCTATTCCACTATACCACAGTGCCACCTAACGGTTGTGTAATGGAACATATAGAAAGGCAGAGAAAGAAAATCCCTGGGGAAAAAAGCACATGTAAAGGAGCTGATCTTAATCCCACAAAGAATCCAGAAGCAGGAGTGTAAAGTGGTGGGTTAAAAGCCTCATATAGAAAAGCCCAGGAATTGTCTGGGTAATTGCACGGAGATCTCTGCTCTCTCCCCAGCTCCAAAGTTGGGAGGGAGGCTAGGGATTTTTTTGGCACTTCCGTGGCCAACCACAATTTTTGGCTTGGCCTTCAAGACGTGCAGCCAAACGTTGCGGACCTCTTAGGATTTGTAACTTTCGTTGTATAGTTCTGATTCTGATGCAGTTTTCGGCATTTGAGGGATGACTGTTTGAAATGGTGACCTGAAGCCCTTTATACGTTTTGAAAAAGGTGGCAACAAAAACAACTGAGTTGGGCCTACTGGTGATAATAGATATATATGACAAAATCTAATGATAAAGCAGGACACTTCCTGTTTTGTTTGAAAAGGGTGCCAACGTATCATCCCTCACTTAGAACTGACTTTCAGTCTAAAATTTGTATGTGAGGTCATGTGACTGTTTCTGAAATAGCTCGTTTCTGAGTACAGCTGAGTCTAAGGTTCTTTTAGATTTTCGTGGGGCTCACAAATCTGCCTTGACCCCCTGTTTTCACTGCTGCCTGTTTTGTGCTCCTGGGAGTGGAAGCGATTATCGTTAAGCCAAATCAGAGGGACAGCAATGCTTCCTAGCCTTACTCTGCTCAAAAATATGCACCCAGACATTTTGCTTCCTGAGGCAGAGCAGCAAATGGTGCCCCTACCACCACCAAGTCAAGGTGCATGGTACCCAAAGTTAGCTGAATTATTTGGTACGCGTGGCAGAAAATGCCATAAGCATCTCTCTCCATCCACGGCAGTAGAAATACAGTAACAAGGTAAATAACTAACGTTTGCTGCCCTTTTATGACACCCAACATTTGCTGCCTGAAGCGACTGCCTCACTCTGCCTCATGGTAGGGCTGGCCCTGCCACCACACATATGGGCAAAATTCTCCCCACCTTCATACCCTAGGTGCAGGGTGGTGAAGTTGTGGGGGTGGGGTGCCATTTCAACTCAACACTTGTTACAGTTACAATCGCAACCCTACTTTTTAACCATACAAAAAGAGGTCCACCTATTTCTCTACAGGCCTCAGGTCTTGGGAGAATGAAACCCAATGTCCTCGTGATTGGATACAAGAAGAACTGGCAGGCAGCCCATCCGCAGACGGTGGAAGAATACATTGGGATTCTGCAGTAAGTTGGGCAACTGAGAATGCTGGAGGATCTGTTTAAGCCTGGGGTCCCCAGTGAGGCACCCGTGGGCACCAGTGTGCCCACAGACCCCTTTCTTTGTGCCCGTAAGGCTGCCTGCCCCTCCTGACCTTTATTTCTCAGGGCATGTGCTGAAGGCACAGGAGGCAGCCACCTTAGAATCATAGCATCATAGGGTTGGAAGGGGCCTACAAGACCATCGAGTCCAACCCCCTGCTCAGTGCAGGAAGCCGGATTCCCTGCAGTCTCCCATCGAAGTACTAACCAGGGCTGACCCTGCTTAGCTTTCAAGATCAGATGAGATCAGGCGCATCCTTGCTGAAGCTAAGCAGGTTTGGGTCTGGTCAGTGCTTGGAGGGGAGACCACTTGGGAACCACATATAGCCACCTTGAGTTCCATGATGGGAGAAAGGTGGGGTATAAATGTGAAAATAAACAAATATTTTATTTCTTAAGATGTTTTTAATTACATTCTTTAAACTGGGATGCTGGCATGCTATAAAGCAAAGTGCTGCCCTCCAGCGCCATCTGTATTTGGGTTCATAAGAGTGTTTTTGTGTTTTGGAGCTCAGACCCACCTCTGCCTTGGACTTAGCTTCTTGGGCAAGTGACTTTTCTTTTAGTTTCACCAGTTTGCCTTTGGGAAAATCAGTGCTTTGTGACTGGGTATGAGAAGACAGGACACCCTGGAGAAGATGCTGATGCTAGGGAAAGTGGAAGGCAAAAGGAAGAGGGGCCCACCAAGGGCAAGATGGATGGATGATATTCTGGAGGTGACGGGCTCGACCTTGGGGGAGCTGGGGGTGGCAACAGCCGACAGGAAGCTCTGGCGCGGGCTGGTCCATGAAGTCACGAAGAGTCGGAAGCGACTGAGCGAATAAACAACAACAAAACCACTATAGCAGCCATTTTATGAATGGGCAAGCCCCTCCCCCATGGCTGGTCCAGTCCCAGATTTTTGAGGGCCCCTGGGCAAGGCCCCTGCATGGGCCCCCTCCCTCAGTGAGTCTACCTTGTCACCACCATGGTCACCACCTGCTCTTGATCCTCATCCTCGTTCTCATCGTTGCTCCCATTGGCCTGCTTGATAAGCAGAGAGCCAGGGAGCAAGTTGGCCAGGGCCTCTCCTGCTCCTCCTTCTCACCACCACCATTGTCTGGGCCAGAGCGAGAGGCAGGTGAACATGCCGGTTGCCATGGTGAAGAGGAGGAGCAGGGGACCTTGTCAGTGGGCCCCTGCTGGGGTGTGGGCCCTTGGCAGGTGCCTGACCATGCCTACACTTGATGCTGGCCCTGGAAACAAGGCTTTTGTCCTGAGGAAAAAGGAGTGTTGATTCGGACCCAGGGACTAGTTGAGGGAAGAGTCAAAAATCTGTGGTGGGTGTTTAATGCGGCCAGGGGTTCAGACTTTGGCAGACAGCCCTTTCTCCCTCTAGTCTGGAATGTTATGCTCCTATCTTTTTCCTTTAGTCCATGTATCTGAACCATGAGTGGGCAACTTGGGGCCCTCCAAATATTTTGGTCTACAACTCCCATCATCCCTCTCCATTGGCTATGCTAGCTAGGGTTGATGGGAGTTGTAGGCCAACAACATCTGGAGTGGCCCGTCCCGCTCTAAACTCTGTTTTATACTGGCTCTTGATCTTTGGTTTTGTGTTGTTTTCCCATTCCAGCGATGCTTTTGACTTCAAGTATGGCGTGTGCATGATGCGCATGAAGGAGGGCCTAAACATTTCCCGGCTAATGCAGGCTCACAGTGAGTTCCTCTTGTCACATTTCTCTTGGGGTGGGGGCTGACTGGATTCTGATGGATCTGTAGTCACTGAAGCACCTGCTGCTAGGGATGTCAGAGAATTCCGCCATGGATCTCAGTGAGGCTAAATGCCAGTGCATTCGGCCCCCCGAAATCCGTGGCGGAACGAAGTCCCCCGCCCCCCCGCCCCGCGAAATGGGCCCGGAACAGAGCACCTACCTGCTGCCGTCTGCGCTGCATTGTGAATGGCGGCAGCATCTGTGGCCGCGATTTCCATTCCCTTTTTTTTTGCTGTGATAGGCTATGTAAATACTTATGTAGCCTATCACGGCTAACGCAGGGACACCATTTGCGTCCCTGCGGAAGCTGTGATAGGCTGCGTAAGTATTTACATAGCCTATCACGGCAAAAAAAAAGGGAACACAAATGGCGGTGGCTACGGCGGCCGCCATTTGCATTCCCTTTTTTTTTTCCGTGATAGCCTACATAAATATTTTCGTAGGCTATTACGGCAAAAAAAGAAGAAGAAAGAATGCAAATGGTGTAGTGGCCACCATTTGCGTCCCCCCCCTTTTTTTTTTTTGCCGTAATAGGCTACGTAAATATTTACGTAACCTATCATGGCAAAAAAAAAAAGGGAACGCTGTAGCCGCCGCTGTAGCCGCCGCCATTTGTGGTTGCTGTTTTGTTTTGTTTTTTGCCGTGATAGGCTACATAAATATTTACGTAGCCTATCATGGCAAAATACAGGGACGCAAATGGCAGCGGCTGTGGCCGCCGCCATTTGCATCCCTGCAGGTTGCCCAGCAGCCGGATGTCCGGCTGCGGCCGGAGAGAATTTTGGGGGGAGGGACAGAGCGCCTCCCCCCCACCGCGAATGTCACCCTTCGAAAAGGTAAGTGACTTTTGTACATCCCTACCTGCTGCTTCTCAAGCAAGGAATGGAGAACTATAGGGAGGAAGAGGCTCAAGGAATAATGGAATGAGGCCATATCCAGATAGGTTTATTAGACTGCAACTTGTATCGGGAATGTGCCTTGGATTCAGACAAAGTTTGAAGTCTGAGCAGAATCGGGCTACTTTGGTTCCATTCTGTTGGGTCCCAAGGGGAAGCAGACCTTACTCTGAAGCCAAAAGAACTGAAGCCACTCTGGAACGAGGCTCCATTAGTGACTCGTGTTTCAGATACATATGCACCTGCAGACTTTATGTCTCCAAGTAGCGTCTTGTGGTTTTGTTTCTCTAAACAGTGCCAAGGGAAAGAGGAAGTGCAGTTCAGTGACTGAACGGTCCACCTTCTAATCCTAGGGCAGCTTTTACCATGGGCTCCTATCTCTGCTTTTCCACAAAAGAAGTTGCATTCGAAGCAGCTTACAACATATAAAACAGAAGTAACAGCAATGCATCCTACATACGAATTGCAAGCTCATTCTCCAAGTGCTGATCCTCCTCATGTAGCCAAAGCAGCACCATTCAGACACAAGAGGGGAGGTCTGTAGGCCCAGGGGAACCCCAGGATTTGCAGTCACAAAAAATCTTTGGAAAAAAACGTACGGGGAGGAACCCAAACAGCCCAATGACAACTGAGCATGCTCAGTAGGCATGGGATACTGAATGATTGCTGGGGGAAAATATAGACAACCACAGGGATGGGGGATGTATTGCCTCCGGGTTTCAGTCAGAACTCTAAAGGAGCTATCCAAGGTGGTTCTGGTTCTGACTGAAAACCTGGAGTGGATCCACTGCCCTGCTGACATCAGAGCCACCAGCCTACACTGATCCTCACCTTTTTTATAACTCAAAAAAAGCATGCAGGCTCCATGCACAGGTAGGAAGGTTTAAACCTTTCCAGCCATGCACCCTTAAATTCACCCCCATGGGGGCTAAGAAAAGGAAACTAACTCCATTGGCACCAAATGGAGTTCCCTCTCCCCTTTTCTATGCTCTTGCAAAGTGGTGGGGGAGTAGCTATTCTTAGCTAGGATTGTTGGAGGCCAGTCACCTTGGAAGATGCTGGTGTGTCGTAGTGAGAAGAATGGCCTGAAGAGAGAAATCTTCTCTTCAAATGGCTCAGAGGTCTATTGCTTGGTTGGGAAAACACGTTGCTGGGTTGAGGAAGACTTGGCTGGGAAAGCCGTAGGCCTTCGAGGCACTTCTTCCAGTCACAGCTGATAGCCCTGGGCTACACAGACCAGTTGTTTAGCTCATTTTCTTATATAGTATAAGCATGTGCTATATTTTATATTGGAATATTGAATTATTGCTTAGTAGTGAAGCAGAACTAAAACCAAAAACCAAATATGCCATTCAACAACTGAAGCTTAATGAAAACAAGCCCAGTGTGTGTGCAGGGAATTTATTACTAACGTATATGTGTGTGTGTTTTTAAATGTATTGCAGAATGTCATGTCTCTGTTGTGTTTGCTGCACCTTCTTCTCTTCTACAGTTAATCCAGTTTTTGACCCAGCGGAAGACCCCCAGAAGAATGGCGATGCACCTGCCGTGACAGGCACATGTCAGTTCTAATCAGGTTCACCTTTGTGAATTCAAATGTCCATCTTTCACTTAACAGAGCCTCATCTCTCGCTTGTGGGTTTCCTGTGGGCGGCTGGTTGGCCACTGTGTGAACAGAATGCTGGACTAGATGGACCCTTGGTCTGATCCAGCAGGGCTCTGCTTATATTCTTATGTTCTTACATCTGAGTATAAGCTTCAAGCTCTTACATGGACGGAGGGCTTCCTTTGCAATCTGGGTGTGCAGATTCAGAGGTTGGATTGGTTCTCCTGTTAGCCTGCTAGCCACTCATGATCTAAGGCAATCTTCCTGAGGTTCAACACCCCTGCTTTAGAGCTCTAAATCATCCTTCACCAACCTGGTGCCCCCTCCAGATATTTTGGACTACAACTCCAATCACCCCCTGCCAGTAGGCCATTGGTCATGGTGGCTGGGAATTGTGGGAACTGTAGTCCAGCACATCGGGGGAAGGCTGAGATAAGGCCATATACAGCTCAACATAATAATGGGTTTCTACCAGTTTCACTGCCATTAATTCCCCAAAGAATGTAGAGAATTGTAGTTCAGAAGAAGGGCAGAGAGACCTTCCTAGCTCCTTTCCCAGAACGACAGTTCCAGGGGAGAGGTGATGGCTGTTAAACTAGTTTTAAGTCTGTGAGGTAGATGTACCCTTATAAGAATCCATATAATGCATGAACATAATCGTTGCCATCTTGGGTAAGAATCGGGAGCAGAGGTGCACAACCTCAGGCCAAACATGCCTCTCCTGGGGTCTCAATCCAGCCCTCCGGGGTTCCCCAGGTTGACATGCCACCTTTCCCCCAACCATCATTGGGGGATGATGATCATTTGGTGGTCTCCTGGCTTTTGTGCAGTTTTTCCCCATTCAGAAAGTTGAAATGCCTCTCCAAAGTCTTAGTAACTGTCAGGAAGAGCTTTAAGCAAAAAGAGGCGGGCATTTTTTGTATTTTGGCCCTGCCCCCTTTGGCCATGTTGGCTGGGAATTATGGGAGTCATAGCACATGTAGCCCCCAGGTTGGGGAGGGCTGCAATTTCATTCCTTAAGCCGGGTTCTCGTCTCACGTTGTGCCCTGCATTTAAAACCGTGGGCACTCTCTTCCCACATGCAGAAGATTCTTTTTTCATTTCCATCTTTCTAGTGGATCCCGACGCTTTGGCAGCAGAACAACAGGCGAGCACCATCTTCCAGATGGAGCAGGGCAAGAAAACCATTGACATCTACTGGCTCTTTGATGACGGAGGTAATTTTGGCTTTCTTTCTTCTCCTGAGTAGGGCTTAGGGAAGGGAGGCCTTCACCTTGCCCTTCTGCTCTGGGACTTCACTCAGGCAGAGCCACCACCACCTCTGCTCTGTGGGTTCTGGCAGTGATTGTGGAGGATCTGTAGCTGGTGGGTGGGAGCATTCTGAATCTGTAGCTTCCCCAAATGGGGGGCCTCCAGGGCGGTAACCTGGAGGGGTTGTCCATCCCTCCATCCACTCACTCCCCTTTAGACCCAGACTTGCTAGAGCCTGCCATGGGGTCCTGCAGACATCTCGTTTGGTCCTGAAGCAGCGAGCTGATGGGGAATGACCGAAACATGATTCCAGTGATCACAGTATCAAACAATTAGGCACCCATCAGAATGAAATATATACAAGCCAGCATCAAATTACTCATCAAAAGCTTTGCAGAATAGAAAGGTCTTTAGGGCCCATTGATCGGCAGATGGAGGATGGACTTGACAGAACTCCCAAAGAAGGGAGTTCCACCACTGGGGAGCCACCACTGAGAAGACTCTTCCCCTGGTACCCACCTATCTGATATTTCCTGATAATGACAGACCAGAGAGGAAGGTCTAATGCTAATCTTGCAGTTCATGCAGTTTCATACGGGTGCAAGCAGCCCTTCAGCTAACTTGGTCCTAGACAGTTTAGGGCAGTGGTGTGGAACAACTGGCCACCCTGATGTTGTTGGACTGCAACTCCCATCAGCCCTTGCCAGCATAGCCAGTGGTGAAGGATCATGAGTACTACAGTCCAGCATCATCCCAGCCCTGGTTTAGGGTCTTTTGATGATGCTTAATGGCTGAAGTCACTTGGGAGCGGGGAGCAGGATGAAGTTCTTTCTTTTCTGTCACAAGAGCCAGTGGGCTCACCATCGGACAGCAACCCGACTTTGCCTGATGTGTAGTCAGAAGACTCCCTGCCCATTGGCTGGGATTCCCTCTGGGTCACTACTTCTCTCCCCCTTCATCACCAATTCTCTTTAGGAACTGGGAAGGGAAGAGCAGAGAAAATTAGAGCTGGGATAGCCAAGTGCTCCATGGGTCCAGGATCCCATGAGTCAGATGTCAGGGTGGCCAGGTGTCCTACTTTACAAGAGGACAGCCCTCTATTTTGAAGAGCTGTCAGAGGACCACCCTCTACTTGAAGGTGTCCTCTATTTGATGGGTTGCCTAGTCAAATTTTGGTTTAAAGTTGAAAGACAGTAAGAAGGGAGAGCAGGGAGGGGAGGACTTGACATTGCCCATGAAGAGTCAGCACCTGGACAGCAGACTGAGTAGCCACACAGGTCACCTGGCCACACAGTCTTCCCTACTCTGGTGGGATACATTGTATTTCTATTTCACTTATAGTTATTATTTCTAAATTTGCATCTATACATTTAAATGAGAGCCAGTGTGGTGCAGTGGCTAGAGTGATGGACTGGGAGTCGGGAGATCCGGGTTCTGCTCCCCACTCAGCCATGGAAGCTCACTGGGTGACTTTGGGCCAGTCACAGACTCTCGGCCCAACTTACCTCACAGGGTTGTTGTTGTGAGGATAAAATGGAGGAGAAGGAGGACTATGTATGCCGCCTCGGGTTCCTTAAGGAGGAAAAAAGGCAGGATATAAATGCGATCAATCAATCAATAGAAATAAAGCGTATGCAAATGTTTTGCAAATGGATGTCCTCTTTTTTGATAATGCATTTCTTCTTTTCGGGGGGCAATATATATATGGCCATCCTGGGTGTGGCCCACCAAAGCAATTATGTCTGGAACACAGTTGGGCCTGCCGAGTTTTAATCAGGAAGGATGTCATAAAAATGTTGACTGTTCTTTTAAGCAAGGGAAAAATCATTCTGGCCCCATTAACCCTCTCCAGCCCAAACCCCAGAGTCTTTTTTGCTGCGAACAGATAGCAGTCTCAAAACAGGTATCAATTGGTCCCAGAGCTGATCTGAGACACATGATGCAGCAACCTTGTTGAAGCGAAGCTGGTCTGGGTTTGGTCAGTGCTTGTATGGGAGACCCTCATCATCATTCTATATCACTTGAGTTCCGTCTTGGAAGAAAAGCAGGAGGATGCACACGTGATAAATAAAGAACGTTTTGGCAGCCTCCAGCTCTTTCTCCATCAGTGTTCCTCCAGCTGTTCCTCCATCTTCCTCCATCAGACTTGTCCCAGTCTGGGGGGAGCTATAGCCTGTGACAGTGATTCTGAGTGGAGCAGTGTGGAGCCAGGCCCAGCCATGGGAAGCCAGATGCCTGCGAGTTCAGTTCTGCCAGGCCTCCCTCCTAGTGGTGAGCTGGGACAGGGTGAGCTCACACTGATACAGCCTATTTTCCATAGCTGGGTGACCTGACCTTGATGGAGTCTCCAGTGTCTTGACCAGGGACATCTTCTATGGGAATGGGGCAACCGGGGAAGGGCTCTGCAGGACAGGGGGCTTCTGGGGTGTGTCCTAAGATGCATCGTCAACTAAAGAGGGCAGAACACAGGCATCCGGTGAGGTGGAGCATGCATTTGTGACCTAGGTTTCCCTGCCAGGATTGAATGTCCGATAGTGATCTGTAGCAGCCACTCCCCTGCATTTAAACGAGAGCAACTGAGAGCAGAGTTTGCTGGAAGCAACATCTTTCCCACCCGGAAAGCTTCCTTGTCTTGCTTCTTGGATGGAATGATAAACTCGTTTGGACTTATGCTGTATGTTGAATCCAAGGCTGTTGGGGTCGTTTGTTGAGATACCCATGAACTGATCCTGGTCAAGGAACTACATTGTAATCTGTTATCTGCTGGTCTTTACTGGAACTGTAAAGGCTTAAGTTATTTACTGGAATTACTGCAATAAAAGCTTTACTGGGACTTGAGCCTCTGTATCAGGAAGTCAGGTTCTGACAGTGACTCAGAGTATTTTGTTGAAGAACCACTGCGTACTTTTCCTCCTGGCAGGTCTGACGCTCCTCATCCCGTACCTCCTTGGCCGCAAGAAGAGGTGGGGGAAATGCAAGATCCGGGTGTTTGTTGGCGGGCAGATCAACAGGATGGATGACGAGCGGAAGGCGTAAGTCTCGAAATGTCAGCAGTACTGATGGAGCTCCTGGATCGTTCAACGTCACTTGGGTTTTCTTTCCCCATAGTTGGGAAAGGCTTGATCCATAGTCTAGGGCCACCAGGAGTGGAGCTGGGAACTGGGAAAAATCGTCCAATTGGCCTCAGAGGACTTTAGATCAGGTCAGTAATGTTCCACATCCTTATGTGCACGTTACCCCTATGGGCACTTGGAATTTGCATGCGACACTCCGCGTCTGGGAAACTGAGGGTGAAGCTGGGCTGTAGCCAGCAAGAGCAGAGTAACAAGCAAGCCCGACCTGGAATCTTTTTGTATAGGCCAGAAAGTATCACTTGACCCGCTCCGGCCTATGGTAAGGAGGCTCATTTGGTGTGTGTGGCTAATCTTCCTGCAATTATTCTCTCATTTGGCCACGGTGGAGCAGTAGCATACAAGCTGGACCCCTGCCTGACATACCAGCTCACCAGTTCAAAACCCACTCTGGACTTCAATCCTATGAGTGAATCGTGACCAGAGCACGATTCACTCATACCTCCAAAATACTTTTAGGTTTCAATTCTGCGCACACTTATCTGGAGTAAGTTTCCTTAAACTCAAGGGGGCTTATTTCTGAGTGGATGTGTATAGGACTGCATTGTTATTTTTCTTTCCCCCTACTCATCAAAATGATTTCATGGCTCACAGAAGAAAGCTTACAGACCTGAAACACGTTTTGAAAAAATCCTCCACCCAATTTGGATTTGCAGGCAAAAATTCAAAATGTGCTAATCTAATCCACCCCCCACCCCACCCCACACATGCATATGTACAACATCCCCTATTATGGCTGCTTGAAAGTTGTTGATTTTTAAAATAATAATAATAATTACCAAGAGGGAAATTGTTCCTTGACATCTGAAAAATCAATGTGTGTTGTTGTTTTAAAGTCAACATTCAAAATTTCAGGTTCAAATTTTGAAACGTGTCTGAATTTTGAAATTGCACATCAGTTTTTGTTCCAGCTATAGAACGAGCCATGCTAAGAACTGTAGCCACAAGGGACTATGGATGCGGTTGACTCCCAACCAGCCAGTGCATCCTGGACTCCCAGTTATTCTGGGATAAAATTCAGAAACACGTTTAGACTTTGATTTTTTTTTAAAGCCTCCTGCAACCTGGTGCCCTGCAGATGTGTCAGACTACGAGTCCCATCACACCCAGTCTTATACCAACTCAGACCATTTTGATCCATCTAGCTTCTCTACTCTGACAGACAGCAACATTTCTCCACCCTACCTGGAGATGCAAGGGATTGAACCTGGGAACTTTTGCATGCAAAGCACATGCTGTGTCACTGAGCTTTTCTACATGAGGCTGTTAATCTGCTTTATCTACTTTAGGTTTGGTCACAGAATTGAAATCTGAGCATTACACAAAGAGCATTTTCCTTCCTGCTTTTCTGCTACATAACCTCTAGGTGGCACTGTGGTATAGTGGAATAGTGCAAGAGAAAAAGAGTTTTCTTTCACTTTTACAAATAAACGCTGCATTTTCCCTGCCCTAAAAAGACCTCGCAGAACTGCTCTTTAGACACCGAAGCCAAACTGGAGGGTCATGATGTTGTCTAAAGAACCTGTAGACAACCGTGAGTAGGAAATGACAAGCACATGATAAATGCCTCCTATAGAAGAGCTCCCTGAGCCATGGCCTTTCCCCAATGACCATTGAGGGGCCCTGCCCGATCCACCAAAAGTGGGCTGTCCCATCATGGATTCCTGTTAAGCTCCCAAGGACTTAGGGGAGGGGTGAATCCTCAGTGGTAGAACCCCTGCTTTGCATGCAGAGATCCCTAGGTTCAGGCCTTGGCATCTCCAGCTAAAAAAACCTTGATCAGGCAGCAGATGATGTAGAAGACGTCACCGCTTGAGATCCTTGCCACTCAGACAATATTGGGCTAGACTAGGCGTGGGCAACTTGTAGCCCTCCAGACTTTTTGTCCCACAACTCCTATCAGCCCTAGCCAGCATAGCCAATGGCAGGGGATCACAGGAGTTATAGGCCAAAACATCTGGAAGGACAACAAGTTGCCCACCTCTAGGCAAGACAGAGAAATAAAAGTATTAAACCGGCATGTTCTGATGCTTCCTTAAACACTATTTGAAAGCCAATGGCTGAGGCAGCCGTCTCCAATCTGATGCCCTCCAGATGTGTTGAACGTCTAGCACATCTGGAGGGTGTCTGTCAGGTGGGGAAGGCTGATCTAAGGGCTTTGCTAAATGTGACTCCAATTCTGTCACTTGGGTTGACATCTTTGGGTTGTCTTTATGAGGGAGGCAAGTTGTATCAGGACCTCAGCACATGGGGAGGGGAGGTTTAACCCTTCCCTCCTCTGCTGTGATCACACTGAAAATTGCTCCCCCCCCCCCACACACACACTGCAGTTAGGTTTAGATTAGAAGCTTCTAGTGGTTCAGCTAAACGCCCAACTGCACCATGGGGCAGGATTTCGATCATGATCGCTGCCAGGGAACAAAGAGTTAAACCTCCCCACACGTTGTGGTCCCAATAAAAGCTGTAATTTCAGGGAGGGGGAGGCCCTCGGCCGTATTAAGAAAAACTGAAGATGCATTTGCAAGCGACATGATTTGCATCGCAGGCAGTTAGGGGCTAAGAGATCCCATCATTATGGGATAGGAGACTCCGTGATATTTGAATAACCTTCCATACTTACAATCCAAGTCTAAAATATAACGAAATCCCTCATATGAGGAGAAATTGTCCTTCAATTATCCACCTGTTATAATATCCACACAATGTGTGTGGGAGAGCAACACGAAAATGGCAAATGTATTATTTACATTTTTGAAATCCAATCTCTCTCTCTCTTTTTCAGGATCATCTCCCTGTTAAGCAAGTTCCGACTTGGGTTCCATGAGGTTCACGTCCTTCCAGACATTAACCAGAAACCTCGACCTGAACAGTAAATCATTACTGCTATAGCTTTTTGCCCACCCATTTTGTTCTCTAGAATTGGCTTAACGGTGGTTGTTTTATTTAAGCATTTTAATTTTATTTTTTAAGCCAGCCTTCCCCAACCTGCTGCCGTCCAGGTAGGTTGGACTACAGCTCCCATCATCCCCAGCCAGTGTGGCTGATGATTAGTGTGATGAGAGTTGTAGTCCAACATATGGAGGCAGCACCAGGGTAGAAGCTGACTAAAGTCCTACTTAGAGTAGACCCATTGAAATGAATGGGACTTTAGTTAGTCATGGGTGGAAAAGGCTGATTTAGGGCTTTAAAGCAGGGGTGCTGAACCACAGGCCCAGGGGCCAAATCTGATCTGCCTTGGAGGGTCAAATCCAGCCCTCTAGAGTTCCCCAGAGTGCCCCGCCCCCTGTCCCTGGCCTCACCCCCTTTCCCTGTCTGCCGATTGTGTGGTAGTTTCCCGGCTCTTGCACATTTTTTTTACTGACTGTGAAAGGTTGAAATGTTTCTCCAAAGGCTTCATTATGGCACTAAGAGCTTTAAGCTACAATATGCTGGAATTTTTGGCCCCACCCCAACTGCTGTACCCCCTTTTGCCTTTAGCCCTGCCCACCACTGGAATGTAGCCCCTATGAGCATCTCCAGAACTGAATTTGGCTCTCAGCCTGAAAGGTTCAACACTCTTGCTTTAAAGGATTGCAGAACTTCTAACTGGACCTTGAAACAAATTGGGAACGGATGTAGCAGTGGTCAAATTGGTGCAATATGCTTTAAACAACCAGCTCCAAACAACAGACTGGTTAAGGCGTCATATGGACATGTGCTGGTCCCCAAAGCTGACAGGGACTTGTAAAGGACTAGCACAACTTCACCACAAATGCAGGATGTTCCAGACAAAAGAGACCCCAGATAAGCTCCTTGGTAGTGTTAAGGAAATATCCAAGGCAGGTTAGGCTGAACAGTCAGAAATGTATTAAAGCACATCACAGCTGAGGGAGAGACAGTAGATGCTGTGTCTCACCAAATAAAAAGAAACAGGATGCATTTATACAGACTGAAAGTTGGAGAACAAAGAAAATACACTACACATGCTCAAGAGCTACTTTAGCTCAGCAACAGTCTTGTCAGCACAGCTCTCTGCTTATCTTCAGGGATGAGCTCCTTTGGTGGGTAGGAATTGTTTATAATGTATGTATGTATGTATGTATGTATGTATGTATGTATTTGATTTATTAGCCACCCATCTGGCTGGCTACCTGGCCACTCTAGGTGGCATACAATACAAAACAACAGGAAATACAATGGATTTACATTATCAACTGAATAAAACAACACTGCTCTAAAAAACCCTAACCCATCCCAAATGCCCGCCTGAACAGGCAGGTTTTCAAAGCCTGGCAGAAGCTCATCAAAGAGGGGGCATGGCGGAGGTAACTAGGGAGGGAATTCCACAGAGTGGGGGGCACCACAGAAGAGGCCCTCTCCCTCGTCCCCACCAGTCTAGCAGTCCTGGCTGATGGGACAGAGAGAAGGTCTTCCGAGGCCGATCTCATTGAGTGGCGTCTCTGGTGTTGTTGGAGGCGCTCCTTAAGATAGACGAGGCCAGAACCATATATGGTTTTAAAGGTCAATGCCAGCACTTTGAATTGGGCCTGGAACAACTGGTAACCAGTGCAACTCCTTTAGCACTGGAGTGACGTGGTCTTGCCGACAGCCGCCTTTAATCAGGCGGGCTGCCGCGTTCTGCACCAGCTGCAACTTCTGAACCATCTTCAAGGGCAACCCCACATAGAGCACATTACAGTAGTCTATGCGAGAGGAGACCAGGACATGAACTACTGATGGGAGCAGATGGTTAGGGAGGTAGGGTTGCAGCCGCCATATCAGATGGAGTTAGTACAGTGCCGACCGGCTCATGGCTGACACCTGAGCCTCCATGGACAGCTGGGAGTCTAAAATGACCCCCAGACTGTGGACCTGGCCCTTCAGGGGCAGTCACATCCCATTGAACACCAGGCCAACATCCCCCAACCTCCTCTTGTCTCCCACAAAAAAGTACTTCGGTTTTGTCAGAGTTCAGTTTCAACTTAGTCCTTTCCATCCAGACACTCCAGACACTTGGACAGGATTTTTACAGCCAACCTTGGAGAGGTCTTAAATGAGAGGCAGAGCTGCATGTCATTCACATATTGGTGACATTGCACCCCAAACCTCCTGATGAAAGCCCCCGGCGGCTTCACATAGATGTTAAATAACATCGGGGAGGGAACAGAACCCTGTGTCACCCTGCAAGTGAGCAGCCAAGGGTCTGAAGTCTCCTCCCCCAGAGCTACCCTCTGGTACCTGCCAGCAGGAGGGAGTGGAACCACTGTAATATGGTGTCCCCTATGCCCAACCAGGATCCAGGAGCATACCATGGTCAACAGTATCAGAAGCCACTGAGAGATTGAGGAGAACAAGGAAGGAGCATTCGCCCCTATCCAGAGCCCTCCTCATATCATCCACCAAAGTGACCAAGGCCATTTCTGTCCCATGCCCAGGCCTGAAGCCTGATTGAAATGGATCCAGATAATCTGCTTCTTCCAAGTGTGCCTGCAACTGCAATGCCACCACCCTTTCAATCACCTTGCCCCAAAACAGCAGATTCGAGACCGGACGAAAGTTGTTCAAGTCTTGGGGATCCAAGGAGGGCTTCTTTAACAGTAGTCTTATCACCACCTTCTTGAAGGCTGATGGCATCACTCCTTCCTCGAGGGAGGCATTCACCACCGCCTTGATCCCCTCCCTAAGTCTCTCCCTGCAGCTTATAATGAGCCAAGATGAGCAAGGATCGAGTAAGCAGGTGGTCAGCCTTAAAGATGAAAGCACCTTGTCTACTTCCTCAGAAGGAAGAAGCTGGAACCCATCCCACACAACCGGTCTGCCTCTGGCCGCCCCTCATTCACTAACTGTATCCACAGTGCATGGAATAGCACTCCTGATCAGGTCGAGTTTATCTGCAAAGCGCTTTGCAAACTCATCACAGGAGGCCTTAGAATGCTCCATTGGTTCCGGAACACTTGGAACAGCCTCCTGGGACAGCACTCTGTGGTTGCGATAGAGGCATCATAAAAATTCTTTTTTGCTGCTCTTATTGCCACATGGTAGGCTGAAGCTACAGCTCTAACCCATGTCCGATCATCTTCAGAGCGAGATTTCCTCCACTAGAGCTCTAGCTGTCTCACCTCCCACTTCAAAGCTCACAACCATGGAGTGAACCATGGTGCAGTCTGAGCTCTGTTCAGAGGGAGAGGGTGTTTCAGAGCTGCACCGTCTAATGCCCCAGTGATTGCAGCATTCCAGCCTTCCACCAGGGTCTCGACCAAGCAGCCATTTGCGTGCTTCAGAGAATCCCCAAGCGCAGTCAGGAATCCATTTGGAGCCATAAGATGCTTGGGGCGGACCATCTTAATGGGTCCTCCATCCCTGTGGAGGGGTTGTGGAACCAAGAAGTCCAACCCCACCAGGTAGTGATCTGACCATGATGAGGTGGGGGTGGTGGATATACCCCCAATTTCCAGATCACTCCCCACCTATCTGGAAACAAACACAAGGTCTAATGCATGACCAGCTACATGGGTGGGCCCAGTTTGAATAGAGTGCAGCTCCCAGGAAGTCATGGTCTCCTTGAAGTCCTGAGGGGCCCCCACAAGGATGGCCTCCGAATGTACATTGAAGTCCCCCAACACCAACAAGTTAGGAGATTGCACATCAGAGACCACCTCAAGCACCTTGGCCAGGGAGTCTGTTGTGCAGCGGGGTGGACGGTACACGAGCAGAATCCCCAGGCTGCCCTTCGGGCCCAACCTCCAGTACATGCAGTCAGCAACCCTGGTCTCCCGGAGAGGGAGTCTGGTGAGGACCAAGGACTCCTGGTAGATAACAGCCACTCCCCCTCCCTGACCCCCTGCCCTTGGCTGCTGTGCATACGAAAATCCAGCTGGGCAAATGGCCGCAAGAGTGGGAGCAGCGGCCTTGTCTAGCCAGGTCTCTGTAATACATGCCAGGTCTGCACCCGCATCCAGGATCATGTCGTGGATCAGAGATGTTTTATGGGCAATGGACCTGGCATTGCACAGCAGCAGACGAAGGCCAGAGGATGGAGTCACGCATCCCCCAGCCATCCTTCACCTCTGGACAGGCCCAGAACAGGGGACAGATATTACGCATCTCTCCCCTGTTCCCCTTAGCCGGCATGGCCTGCCCCTAGCGCTCTGTCAGCATCTGCCGCCCAGCCTCAGTATGTTCTGGCCCCCAGAGCTCTCCCCACTGCCTCTGCCAGGTGGACACATGCCTCCCTTGCTTCCACCTATCAAGTGGGCACCCCAGCCCTAAAATCACAAACACAACCCCAAAGCCCCAACTCACCAACAATTTTTAAAAGCTACAACCCAGCCCCTCTGCTCCCTTGTGGCTCCCCTGAGTGGTTCACCCAAGTTATAAGCCTTTCGGGGTTGACCGCAAGCGGTGTGATCTTTCTAGCAGGGAGCTCCCTGTGGCTCCTCCCTGTCTGGCTGATGTATAGGACCAGATTGGCTTCTCCCTTGTGATGATGTACTTCCCGGTAGGCAGGAGGTGCAGCCTCCCAGTGGCCCTTGGTTCTCCAGCTGATGGACGAGGCCAGAGTTACGGTAGTGAGCAAGTTACACTACCTTCTCATGGTCACACACACACACACCCTCTCAGTCCCATCAGGCACCTTGCCTGAACCAAACTACTTACAAGGCCTAGTCAGCCTACCCTCACAGTAGCAGCATAGAAGGGTCTGCGTGGCTACTCACAGGGACTCCGTGGTTTTGTTTACAGTGTGAAGAGATTTGATGACTTAATCGCCCCTTTCAGACTGAACGACGGCTTCAAGGACGAGGCGGTGGTGAACGAGATGAGGCACGGCTGCCCATGGAAGATTTCCGACGAGGAGGTTGCGAAAAACAAAGCTAAGGTCCGAGAGCTTTGCCAGCGTGCATTTCAGGCGCTGGCCCAGACGCTGGCAACCCCAGAAGTGAAAAATAGGAGGTTGCCGTCTTTCAACTGGCCCCAGGGCCATGTGCCTCTAAGGCAGGGGTGGGCAACACACAGCCAGTGGGGCCACCAAGCCGTTGAAATTTGCAGCAACAGCAGCAAAAAAGCCCCTGATTTGTAAGCCAATTTAGGCCATTGTAGTGCTCTGTAGGGGTTTGCTGCTGAAAATCAGTGGAAAATGGATGGGTTTTTGCTGTTGCCGCCAGCATCCGGCAGAATTCCACCTGCATCCCACAAAGGGGCCCGCGGGCGGTCCAAGGAGGTGAAAATGGTCCCTGAACGACGTGACGTTTCCCACCCTTGCTTTAAGGCAGGGATGAAGAACGTGTGGCCCACGGGCCACAAGAAATCCCCAAACCCTGTCTGCTGGCCTCCAGGACCCCAGCATCTGCAGCTGCTGAAAAAAACAGGGACAGGGGGCGGTGGGGATTGCTCTAGAAAAAGGGTCTATGTTTTCTGCCACAGAGCAAGAACCATGTTCCTAGAGCATCCCAAGAAACAGTGGTTGAAGTTTCATGCCTACTTCCTGGGATGTTCTAGGAATAAGGTTCCTGATCTAGAACCATAAAACCTTTTCCTAGAGTGTTTCTTCCTCTTTTTTTGTGTTCCTGTCATGGTGGGTGGGTGGGTGAGGAGGGGACTTCCATACTTTGATGTTGTTGCTGTGAGACCAAGATGCGTTGCTGCTGGGATGAGTGTGAGAAGGGTATGTGAGTACATGTGTGTATGTGTATCACCCCACCAGACACCTGAGGTAGTCCTCAGGACCAAAAAGGTTGCCCACCCATGCTTTAAAACTTCCAGAGTTCCGTGCCACAAACTCCTACACTCTGTGCCATATGTGACAAGTTGGCCACTCCTGCCGTATCACTGTGGCTTTCATGTTCTGGTGACAAGCAGTGATAGTAGCAGAGTGGCTGTTTATTTATGTACTTATTTACAAAACTCATGGACCGCTCTATATCTAAAAAAGGTTCCTGAGCAATGACCAGTAAAAAAAAAGAACAGAGGAAAACAAAAGACAAAGAGAATCAAAATACCTAAAATCAAGTTATACCAATAAAACTGTGGCTGGTCGTTTCAGAAAAGCTTCTTTAAATAAAAATGCTTTTAGCAGATGCTGAACATTAGCGACTGCCTCACACGAACTGGCAGGGGATTCCACAGAGAGGGAGCCGGTACGGTAAAAGCTCTACTCCGAATGGACACCAAATGGACCTCAGGTCCATATGGAACCACCAGGAGTACCTCGTCCAATGACCGCAGCAATCAGGCAGTCTGGTAAGGGAGAAGGCACTCTCTCCAGTATCCTGGTCCCAAGTTGTTTAGGGCTTTATAGCCCCGTAACAGAAACTGAAATAACACAAATAATGAACATGGACTGCCTGTAGGTGGGCAGAGTTACCTCAGAGCCCAAGAACACATCATAGCTAGGGGTGTACAAAACCCCACTTACCTGGTTCTGCCGGGTTCCGCAGGTGGGGGGAGGTGATCCGTTCCTTCCCCTGGAATCCTTGACCAGGGGGGAGGCGATCTGTTCCTCCCCCCCGGAATCCTGCCCGGCTGGCTCCACTCCGCGTCCTGTGTAGGGATGCCATTTGATTTGTATCCCTATGCCAGCCCACGATAGGCTATGTAAATATTTACGTAGCCTATCACGAAAACAACAACAACAGCGAACGCAAATGGCGGCGGCTATGGCAGCCGCCGTTTGCGTTCCCTTTTTTTTCCCGCCGTAATAGGCTACGTAAATATTTACGTAGCCTATTATGGCAAAACAGAGGGGCGCAAATGGCGGCCACTACGCCATTTGCGCCCCTCAGTTTTGCCGTGATAGGCTACATAAATATTTACGTAGCCTATCACGGCGGAAAAAAAAGGGAACGCAAATGGCATTTGCGTTCCCTTAGTTTTGCTATGATAGGCTATGTAAATACTTACGTAGCCTATCATGGCTTCCTCAGGGATGCAAATGGCGTCCCTACGTTAGCCGTGATAGGCTACATAAGTATTTATGTAGCCTATCACGGCTATATGGAAGAAGCAAATGGCGGCCGCAGACACGGCCGCCATTCGCAATGCAGTGCGGACGGCAGCAGGTAGGTGCTCCGTTCCAGGCCCATTTCGCAGGGTGGGGGGGCAGGGGGGCTCCGTTCCACCACAGATTTCGGGGGGCTGAATGCACTGGCATTCGGCCTCACCAAGATCCGTGGCAGAATTCTCCGCCATGCCTAATCATAGCCCAAGAAATCTTCTGTCTTGCAACCCTGGTGGCTCACCAAACAGGGCTGTAGTGTGTAGATTGGAGGGTTCTTGCCATGGCAGCTCCTGACACTGTATATGTGCGGGGCCAGGTGTAAAGGAGTCCTCCCTTGAAGGCCAACCAACACCTGTGTGGAAAGGCTGCCAGCCCAATTCCACCTTGTCCCATTCTGTGGTCACTTGAAGCTCACAGGGGAAGCTGGTAGCATCTGACAGAGTTGGAACAAGGCAGCTAAAGCTCAGTCTAGTAAGCAGAGTCGAGACACAGTAGGCATGGTCAAGTTAAGTAGATACAGTCCTGTCAAGGTAGATAAGTCAATGCACAACAGGAAACATCAAGGCAAAAAGCTGTCTTAAACTGAGGGCAGATAAAGACAGGACCTTGGGTAGCTCCCAGTGGATCCTGCTGGCTGAAACTCTCTCCTAAAAGGACCATAGGAGGATGTTGTCTCAGCAGGGAGCTAAAGTCAAGTGAAGCCTTATCTAGGATGACAAGATCTGTTGAGTAGTCAACTCTGCTCCTCTTGTAGCTGACTGGACTGTTAAAGGGCCCTTGCCTGATTTTGTAGCTGGAGACGTCTGTGAGGCTGGAGAGATGGAGTTTCTGCTGGAGACTCATCCTCTGAGCCAGACGATGGTGGCAAGGCTTCAGATCTGGCAAGGATCAGAATAAGGCACTGACTATTCTACCCCCTAGGAAGAAGCCTTATCAGAGCCAGAGTCCTTTGCTTCTCACTGGATGGTCCAAGGGCCATGACACTTTTGGAGCGTGTACCCCCATGTGGGATTTGAACAGATTTTGAAGGATGCTGAAATGCACCTGAACAAAAGAGTAACACCTTGGAGAGATGTGTTTTGCTCCTCTCTTAGTAGTAGAACTCAGGGGCATCCAATGAAACTGATTGGTGGGAGATTCGGGACAGACAAAAGGCAGGACTTCTTCACACAGCACATGATTAATGTGTGGAATTTGTTTATAAAATTCATTTCATTTCATTTTGGAATTTAATTTAATTTTGGAATTTAATTTAGGGATTTAATTTAATTTCAGGACAGACAAAAGGCAGGACTTCTTCACACAGCACATGATTAATGTATGGAATTTGTTTATGAAATTCATTTCATTTAATTTTGGAATTTAATTTAATTTTGGAATTTAATTTAGGGATTTAATTTAATTTCAGGACAAAAGGAAGGACTTTTTCGCACAGCACATGATTAATTTGTGGAATTAATTTATGGAATTTGTTGCCACAAGATGTGGTGGTGGCCAGCACCTTGGGTGGCTTTAAAGGAGGACTGGACAAATTCATGGGGGACAAGTCTATCAATGGCTACGAGTAATCATGGCTATATGAGCCTTGGGGTTCAGTGGCAGTCTATCTTTTTTAATACTGTTTGCTGGGGGTGCAACAGTGGGCTTTCCAGAGGCACCTGGTTGGCCACTGTGGGAAACAGGATGCTGGGATGGATCAGACGGATCTTTGGTCTGCACCAGCAGGGCTCAGCATAACTTGTATCACTCTGTGAAGCATTTTCTGTCTCCTGTCCTTCAGTCACTTCGACAAGTGAGGATGAATGAAATCTTGCTGGATTACTCACGGGATGCAGCCCTCATCTTCATGTAAGTAAGAGACATCGAAACTCAACCAACCAGAGTCTGATGGGGGCCCATCATGAAATGTGTGTGAAGTAGTGACCCTTCAAAGGGAAGCTGTATGGAAATCCAGGGGTTTAGGCTAGGCCCACACCCCTTGTGACTCAATAACTCGAAGGCAGCCCACCGGCCATATATGGTGTTCTGCAAGGTTCCTGATGACTAGGGATGTCAGAGAATTCCGCCACGGATCTTGGTGAGGCCGAATGCCAGTGCCCCCCGAAATCCGTGGTGAAACGAAGCCCCCCGCCCCCCCACCCCACAAAAGGCGCGCAAAACGGAGGACTTACCTGCTGCCGTTCGCGCTGCTTTCTGAATGGCGGCCGCATCTGCGGCCGCCATTCGCTTCTTCATTATTACCGTTATAGGCTACGTAAATACTTACATAGCCTATCATGGCTAACGCAGGGATGCCATTCGCGTCCCTACGGAGGCCGTTTCTGCAGTCCCAGGCAAACAGTCAGAACAGGTGTCTTATCAGGCTGCTAGGCACTAGAGCAGAACCTCAGACCCAGGGTCAAATCTGACCCACCTGGGGTCCCAATCCGGCCCTACAGGGTTCCCCAGAAGACCACACCACCTTACTCTGGCCACACCTTCTTTCTGCCAACCACCAGTCGTCGGAGGTTTTGTGCTGGTTTTTTCCCCATTCCAGAAGGTTGAAATGCCTAGGGATGTCAGAGAATTCCGCCACGGATCTCAGTGAGGCCGAATGCCAGTGCATGTGGCCCCCCAAAACCTGTGGCAGAACGGCCTACCCCTCCCGCCCCCCCGCAGATCCCCCCCAGGATGAGACTTACCTGAGGTGGATGTTCCAGGCGGCAGTGGCTCTGGCTTCGGCGGCGGTGGCAGCGGGGGCGGCGACTGGTCTTCCGACTGGCTGCCCACCGCCGCTGCCATTTGCAGTCTTGTCGTTTTTGGTTTTTTTACAGAGACGTGATAGGGTACGTAAAGACTTACGTAGCCGATCACATCTGGGTTAAAAAAAAAACGCGTACGCAAATGGCAGCGGCTATGGCCGCCGCCATTTGCATTCCTTATTTTTCGCCGTCTTAGTCTACGTAAATATTTACGTAGACTATGACAGCGAAAATAAAGGGGAACGCAAATAGCGTAGCCGCCGCCATTTGCATATGCATTTTTTTTTTTTTTAACCCAGACGTGATAGGCTATGTAAGTTTTTACGTAGCCTATCACGGCTGAATACAGGGATGCAAATGGCGGTGGCTACGGCAGCCGCCATTTGCGTCCCTGCTAGCCAGCGGCCGGATGTCTGGCTGCTGGCGGAGCCGGCCGGTGGCCCTGTGGAATCCCTACAGTGTGGAGCGGAGCGGAGCCGGCCGGCTGGCCAGGATTCCAGAGGGAGGCGCTCTGCGCCTCCCCCCCCCAGCTAGGATTCTGGGGGGAAGGACGGAGCGCCTCCCCCCCCAGCAGAACCCGGTGGAGCCAGGTAAGTGGGGTTTCGTACACCCCTAGAAATGCCTCTCCTAAGGCTTAGTGACTGGCTGGAAGAGCTTGAAGATAGAATTTCATCCCAGAGTGCAGGACATGGAATAATGGGCTCAAGTGACAGGAAGCCAGATTCCGGCTGAACATCAGGAGAAACTTCCTGACTGCTAGAGCAATACGACAATGGAACCCATGACCTCGGGAGGTGTTGGGCTCTCCCACCCTGGAGGCATTCAAGACGAGGCTGGGCAGCCATCTGCCAGGGATGCTCTGACTTGGATTCCTGCATTGAGCAGGGGGTTGGACTCGATGACCTTGTAGGCCCCTTCCAACCCTACTATTCTATGATTCTATGAATAGGCTGGTACTTTTGACATATTGGCCCTACCCATTTTGCCTTCAGACCTGCCCACCACTGGAATGAGCTTTTCCGAAACTGAATTCATGTGTGTGTGTAGAATTTCAGGAAAAAATGGGGCATGAAGTTTTAAACCCCCTCCCCCACGAGCGCTGTCATTCCAATCTGAATTAGGGCCACGTGCGCTTACAGGAGAGGGAGAAAGACTTACAGGGCAATGTAAGCGCATGTGGCCCTAATTCAGATTGGGACAATGGCACTCTGGGAGAGGGGGTTTAAAACTCCCCCCTCCCATTTTTTCCTGAAATTCTACACACACACACACACACACACACACACACCGGGGGGGGGGGAGAAAGGAAAAGCCTCCATTGACTCCAATAGAGACTTTTTAAACTCCCCCTACCATGGAGGGATGGTATTTGGGGGGAGGAATGGGTGGGTTAGGGAAGCTTTTAAACCTCCTCCCAGAGCCCCATGGTCCCGATCTGAATTGGGCCTGTGCACACTTACAGGAGAGTGAGAAAAACTATTGCACAGAGCTCCACTAGGTGTGATTAGCTGAATGTTTAGTATGGCCCTTAATTCTGAGCTTTCATGTTTTAAACAGCTTAGGGATCTAACACAGATTCAGCAGATGTTCACTGATGAACAAAAGGCCCACTTTTCCTCTCACTAGCGTTACAGGTCTCTCTCCACCCCAGCCCCTAAACTCTCTTTTTACGACCAAGAAACACAACCTGCCCTTTCGTTGTCTACTTTTCAGAACCCTGCCAATTGGCAGAAAGGGGAGATGTCCCAGCAGCCTCTATATGGCCTGGTTGGAAACCCTCTCGCAAGATCTGAGACCTCCCGTCATCCTGGCCAGAGGCAACCAGGAAAACGTCTTGACATTTTATTGCCAATAATTCTTGGACAATTGGACTCCTTGGGCAAGATGAAGGAGATTCAGGACAGCCCCTGCTTTGGGGCTGAGCTGTCTGGAGGTTCCGCTTCAGCTGGTGGAAGCTGACAATAAAAGACTGGTGGTGGAAAATGAATATTCTTGGCTATAACAGCCCCCTTCTCCAGGCATGTCCAAGTCTCACACACACACACACACACACACATATGTGTATATATATATATATATACTGCATCAGAACATGGGTCCATTTAACTCAATAATGCCTGCACTCACTGGTGGTGGCTCGCTGGGGTTTAAGATGGAAATGGTTCGTTCCCAGTCCTACCTGGAGATGCCGGGAAATAAACATGGGACTTCTGCATGCAAGGCAGATGCACAACACTGGGGTCTCCGATATGGTGCTCGTGAGCACCAGTGTGCCCACAGACACCTCTCTTGGCACCCACCTGGCTCCCTTCCCCTCCTGATTTTTGTTTCATTTCATAAGACTTTCTAAAATTAAAAATATTTTTTTTCTAAATGGGAAGCTGGCATGCTGCAAAGTGATGTGCTGCCTCCAGGTCAGACCCCACCTCTGAATGATATTTAGATTCTTGGGCAAGTGACTTTTCTTTTGGTCTCACCAGTCTGCCTTCTGGGAAATGAGTATTTGGGGGTTGGCCAGGTCTCGACCATGGCAGCCATTTTATAAGTGGGCAAGCCCCTCCCTCATGGCAGCCATTTTGTGAGAGCACCCACAACACTCTCAAAATTCCAAATGCGTCTTCCGATCCAGAAAGGATGGGGACCCCAGCACAACACTTCCAATAGCAACATAGGGGTTAAACCACTGATCCATCCAGTTCGGTATTGTCTACACTGACTGACAGCAGCTCTCCAGGATTTCGGACCGGGGGGTCTTTTCCAGCCCGACCTTGAGATGCTGGGGATTGAAAGTGAGAACCCCGAGAGGGAAGGCGCTGTATGCACAAAACATCAAAACGGGGGGGGGGGAAATCGTCTGTCACAGCTGATAGAACAGATGAATTCCAACAGAAACAGACGCAGGCTTGTCTAAGAGATCAATTGCTCCTGATGAAGAGACCTAGTCTCGAAACACGTTGAGCATTTTAGAGCATTTTAAAGATCTGCATAATAAATAAATTATTACTGCAGTCCACAGTCAGGGGTGCTTTGGTTCCCCCCCCACCTTTTTGATGTTTTGTGGATTGAAAGTGAGAACTTCTACCGCGGAACTGCCACTCCAAGCTCCCTGCTACTACCTGGCCACGGGGATATTGCTGCAGCTGGTTACATCTTACCCTAGTGCCTCACTAGCAAAAGCTTCCAGGATGGACATAGGAAGGCAGCCTTCATCACAGGAAGTGCGATTTAACGAACGAGGAGGAGGAGGAGGAGGAGGAGGAGGGGTGCGTCCAATTGCTGGGATAGAAGGATCAGCCAAGCGGGGCTGTGGAGGGAGGGAGGGTGTTGCCTTAGCTCCGGGCAGTGAAGGCAGGGCAAACAGGCTGCCGCCATCCCTTGTGTCCACCTCAGCCGGAGCCAGGGGACTCTCAGACCTTGCAGGACGCTCAGTCACTACACCCTACTCCCAAGCATCAAGCCCGAAATGTTAAACAGTAGCAATTAACCAAGCAGAAGGCCCTGGATTGAGCACTCCAATCCAGGGCACTTCCAAGGCTTACTTGGAAGGAAGCACACAGAACTCTTACGGTAGGTGATGAGTTTATTTACAGTGGGGAAAAAGGCATAAAAGGCATACATGAACCAGAACAACCTATGGAAATAACACTTCAGGCAAAAAAGGACAAACATTACCGAAACCTGCCTTTTACGTTACCTAAGCACGGGTCTTCCAATAGGACAAGGCCCAGTCCAGGATGCAGAGAACCACAAGCCCCAAAGCAAGATGAGACACGAAGACAAAGACAATGGGTGCCTTCGGGCCCCTTTGTTTATGCACAAGCCCTTGTTAGCCAATCACAGGCTGACTACAACAGCATCCCCAAACCCCTAACAGGGGTGGTGGTAAAAGCCCCCACAGGAACGCAGCTGAGATCATTCGATCCTATTAACTGAGTCGTACTCTGGCCTTGAAGCTAGAGACGTCTGGAGATAGCAGTCACACCGTTGGTTGCATCACTATGGGCCACTTCAGCCTGGCCAAATGGAGGCTTTCCAACTGCACAAAAAGAAAATGGGGTTCTTGACAGGAGCAAGACATGTTATTAGAATGAATTAAAAGATGGCTGGCTCTAGACATATCTGTAATGTATGTGAAAAAATACATCATCCTGGAAGCCTCCCTCAGAGAGGAGGTGCTGGGGAGATCCATGCCCTGTTCAGGTGTTCTAACAGCCCACATGATTAGAATCGCAGTGGAGGGGGGAAGTAAAGATGGGTGTGCCAGCTCTGCCCCTTCTATTGCCATCTCCATTGCTTCTGTGGGTTTGGGTGGGGTGCATGTGTGAACATCTGCAGCGGGGGCAGCTCTGTGTAGGCCCCAGAAGCCGTGATTTAGAACCCTGTGTGCCTGGATCAGGCTTCCGTAGGCTGTGGAGTGGGGAGTCCATGCCATTAATTTTATTGTTCACCGCTCCGGAATCTGTTTAGATGTAGAGTGGCATATAAATGCTGTAAATAAATAAATAAATAAATAAATAAATTATTTATTTACTGTATTTTTATCCTGCCTTTCAGACAATTATTGTCTCCCAAAGCAGCTCACGTCAATTAAAAAAGAAGAAGAAAGCAGGCCCTGCCATCAGACTTACAAACTAAAATGAGAAGATACACAAGGGAAGGGGAGTGGAGGGAGTGGCTGGCTGAGGCTTGTGGGAGTTGTGGTCCAATCCATCAGAACAGCACCAGGTTGGGGAATGCTAAATTACAGTTGACAGGTTGCCTTTCAGACCTGTTGTGCGGAAATCTGCCTTCTTCTCAGAGGCATGGGATTCTGAGATGGGGCTGTGTGCAATGATGAGATCCTGTACTACAGTTTGGAAAGGCTACCTGGAAACCCTGACTTTGAGGCGCCCTCCTCACACCACCGTCATGATGACATGGCTGTTTCCTAGTAAGGGGGGAGTGACTCTTCTGGTTGTGAGAACAGTGGCCCTCTTCTGCAAGCTGAGATCCTTGGCGCCGAATCAAAGCTGACAATCCTACAAGGAGATAAGTGCGAAATCTTGGCTCTGCAGTGATGTACAGCCTCAGGGCAGCATGCGGAGGCTGCCAGAGAAAACGTCGCATTTAATGCCACGGGGGAAAAACAATCACCATTGTACAAGGAAGGAAAACGGCTGCTTTTAACCACACTCTGGCCACCCTTGGCCCAGTCAAGGACTAGTTCTTTACACTATTTTCAGGGACAGATCACCGGGGAATATGAACCAGGGTTGATGTGCTCTTACATCATCTGACCCCTTTGGCAGTGGCAAATTCCTCTCTGCCTTATTCTGTCCATGTGTGCAGTTAGGTCATTTTAGATTGGACTTGCACAACCTGATGCCGTCCAGGTGGGTTGAACTGCCTGGGGGTTGCTGGAAGTTGTAGTCCAACCCATCTGGATGGACAAGGCTGTTTTAGACCCTGGACCTAATTGTCTCACCATGGCCCCTGTTTATCCATGCCTTTCTACATGAGGATTTTATTGTGCGCTCGTGATTGCTCACCCTCGATAATTTGCGAGTCCTTAACACAACGTCGTCATCTTCCAGGGCCTCTCTTGTGCTTAGCAACCATTATCGTGGTTGTTGTTTTTTTTCCTAATGAAGAAAGTGTGGTATTTTTTTCTGAATGGCCTCTATAACACCATAGAAAACTCATGTAATTGCTCAGTTCCACTATACCACAGTGCCACATGGTGGTTGTATAATGGAACATAAAGAAAGGAAGAAAAAGACACACACACACCCGGGGGGGGGGGTTAATATGTGTAAAGGAGCCGATCTTAATCCCACAAAGAATCCGGAAGCAGAAGCCTCAGTAAAGGTGCAGGTTAAAAGGTTCATGTAGAAAAGCCCAAATGCACAGCTATCATTTCTCTCTCTCGCGCACTCTCTCTCCCATGCATGCACGCGTGCGCGCGCGCGCACACACACACACACACAGAGTATGTTAGAGTGAGACCAAGCTATCCCAAAATATGTTACATTAGAACAGGGAATACTATATTGTTTCTGAGAAAACTCATCCCCCCACCCCCAGTTGAAGCTACTGTGATTGCACCTAAACTCAGATTGATTGGGGAATTCTGTGTGTGTGTGTGTGGGGGGGGTGAGATGACGTCAGCATTCATGCTAATATAAAAGTCTTGGCACTGCAAGCCCTGGGTCCACTACACCACCGGCCTTCTGTAAAAATGACTGGTCTGGGTTGTTCATTCAAGATCAAGCCACACCAAAATGCTTAAGGACAGCTCACAACAATGCATTGCTGCTGGGAAAATCCATTCCCCACCGCCCCACAACTGTAGCAGCTACGCTCAGAAGGAACCCGGGAGCCTGACAGAGGGGCAGTTGGCATCTTTGCCCTGCTAATCAAAAAGTGCCAGTGCTTTGCCTCTATAACCCTTCAGAGGGGCTGAGATGAGTCTTTTCTGCTCAGCCAGAGTTATCAGCCTACGAGGCCTGGACGTTTATTTTTATTTACGATGTTGAGGAGGACGAATGCTATATTACTAAAATACACAAATTTACAAACATATTGCCATAATCCCCCCCCCCGCCCAACCAGTGGAGTTTGTGGGGACGGTGGAGGGGGCTTTATTATGTGCTGCTTTGTACGTGTGTGTGTGTGTTGATGTTATTGTTGTTTGTGCACTGACACAGGCTCAGAAACAGGTTTCAGGATTGCATCAGCCATTTGGCCTGAGAAAGCATTTCCTTTCTTGAGCAATGTGAAACAAACACCTGTGCATACAGGGAAAGGCAGGGGCCAGGAGGACATCTGTGGTGGCTTCTAGGAAAATTGCTTGGGGGCATTGCAGATAACAGGCTGCAATTCAGCACACAAGTGAGTGGGTGTTAGCTTAACATCCAGCTGAAGCTGTTTAATAGGCCCATAGCGCCTGCCTATTCTTATATGCCTCTTGGGTGCTTCCAGACAATGTGGAAGAATATGCTGGCTGGACAATATCATCTCTGCAAATGCAGTCATTGCTGGCAAGTCACTGGATTTCAGCTATGCCAGCAATATTCTACGGTTACCGGAACACAGAAGCTCGGAGGCTGGCATGATGATTCCTCGCTGCATATTTCGCTGCGAGGACGTTGCTTGTGTGAGACCAGCCTTCCCCAACTCTCCAGATGGACTACAACTCCCAGAATCCTCCAGCCAGCAGAGTTGGCTGAGGGATTCTGGGAATTGTGTTCCAGCACATCTGGGGGGACTAGGTTGGGGGAGGCTGCCATTGACCACGCTGGCTGGGGCTGATGGGAGTTGAAGTCCAAAACATCTGGAGAGCACCAGGTTGCGGAAGGCCGCAGGAGAATGTCCCTGGACCTGAATTGGGTGCTGCCTGTGTGACGTCACTCCCAGGCACATCATTCATCTCTCCATCCACACGTTGCATTATTTTTGAACGACCAGGACATCCCCTCCCTTCTTTCTTCTTCTTCCTGGAACTGGTGCACTTATATGCTCCAGGGTGGGCAGCAAGTAAATCTCCAGAGGTTTTGGACTTCAACTCCCAGAAACCCCTGCCAACATGGCCACTGGTCAGGAATGCTGGGAGGTGAAGTCCAAAACATCTTGAGATCTACTTTCTGCTAATTTCTGCCCAAGAGCAGGGATGCAAACCTTGGAAGTCAGACGGGACCTGAGTACCTTGGAAGTTCCCTATTCTTTCTGGCACAGTGTGGTCCCTCTGCCTGTCCTTTCTTCCACTAATGCTAAAGCTGATTGAGGCTTCCCCCACCTAAAAATAGCAAGTATGAGGCCCCTAATTGAGACCAGGACTGCAGTCAGGGGGTGGACAAGGGTTAAAGCCCTCCTACACCCCCCTGCTATTTATGTAAGATGGGGGTGGACAACACAAAGCCCACCAGATGTTTTGGCTTACAGCTCCCATCAGGCCTAGCCAGCATAACCAGTGGTGAGAGATCACAGGAGTTGTAGGCCAAAACATCTGGAAGGCCACAAGTTGCCCACTCCTGATGTAAGAAATATCCTGCATGTGGTCTGGCCCTCAGCGCTTAACCAATTCTCTGGATTTCCCTGGGAATGTAGAAAATGGGCTTAGACCAGGTCAGACTATTTGTCCATCTAGGCTAGGATTGTCTGCTCTGACTGGCCTCCCATCAACTGCTACGTCATTCTTTTAACTGGAGGTGCCGTGGGTCGAACCTGGAACCGTCTGCATGCAAAGTGGAGGCTGGGTCTACCACTGAGCTACAGCCTAGTCCCAAAAAGTTACCTCGGAATTGGAGACACCTTTGACCTTTCCTCCCTTTCTCCAGTGGGGGGTTGCTGGTGGCAGTCTGGAACGAAGGAAGGGAGCAAAGATGGTGACAACCAGGTCCCACATATAATAGCAACATGCATGGAAGGAGGAGAAAACAGCTGCCGACCCCCTCAGCACCCCAGGGTGCCTGGGTGACCTTTTTAGGGGACTGGATTGTTGGGTTCTTGCATGCCTCCTCTAGCCTATGTCTCTAGGAAATGAAGTGGCAATAACAAATTATGATGCCCCCAACAGGAAGGTTTTCCTCCTCACCCACCGTGCCACACAGGTAGCCCCGTCTTCCTCCTCTTTATGACAAGGGGGCAGGGATGTTGCTGGAGCTGGTATGTGACCGTGCTGCACTAACTGCCTGTACTGTTACTGCTGGGCTGGAACAGCCCATTGCGTGCAGAAGTGTGTTGAATTTATTTATGGCACTTATAAGCCAGAGCCGGTGTCAAGGGTCGGCACAGCAGGGCACTTGTCAAGGGGCCCACACCCCAGCAGGGGGCCCACTGACAAGAGCTCCTGACACCTGCGTGTTCACCTGCCCCTCGCTCTGGCCCAGACAAGGGGGGGGGTGCTGTGAAGAAGGAGATGCCGCTGCTGGCTTCCTCATTGCCTCTCTGCCCGAGGAGAGGGAATGAGGAAGAGGAGCAATAATGAGGAAGAGGACCAGCAGCAGCTGACAACAATGCTGGTGCGCAGGGAGACCTATGGGGGAGAGGGGCCCATTGAGGGCGTCCTGCCCCTGAGCCCTCCAAAATCTGAAGCTGCTTGATTGTCAGGGCGGAAACTGAGCTGATAGAACCCCAGAGCAGTTCTGATTCTGAGGAGGATCAGCAATCTGTGGGAGAGGAGCCAGCTCATCCCTCACAGGCACAGCAGCTGGCAGAGATTCCTCCTGCTGGCATTCCTGAGAGAGATAGTGACCCTGGCAGTGGGAAAGTGCGGGAGGGGGGCTTGCTAGATGCTCAACGCAGACGCAGGGAGCGACGAGCGATGGAGGGTGCGGAAAGGAGGCGTAGCGCCCGTTTGGCATGGAAGCAACGGCCGCCTCCCATGGACCCAAGGGAAAGAGGGAGGATCTCTCCCTAGCCCATAAGTTCAGGGTCTTCAAGTGACTCTCCTTCAAACGGGGATCAACTGCCTACTCGGAGCATAGGCTACTCTGCTGTTCCTTGCTTAGTTGCTGGTGATTAGCATCTGAAAGAGTCATTAAGTTGTAAAAGGATTAAAGCCTTGAAAATAATCCTTTCATCTGTGTCTTGAGTTGGCTATTGGAGTCTACTGAAAGAGGCCGCTAGGGCGCTCCTGACAGCTTGATCCCTGTTTGAAGGAGAGTCACTTGAAGACCCTGAACTTATGGGCTAGGGAGAGATCCTCCCTCTTTCCCTTGGGTCCACGGGAGGCAGCCGTTGTTTGTGTGCCAAATGGGCGCTACGCCTCCTTTCCGCACCCTCCATTGCTCATCGCTCACTAAGTCTGCGTCGAACGTCTAGCAAGCCCCCCTCCCGCACTTTCTCACTGCTAGAATCACTGTCTATCTCAGGAATGCCGGCAGGAGGAATCTCTGCCAGCTGCTGTGCCTGTGAGAGAGGAGCTGGCTCCTCTCCGATTGCTGATCCTCCTCAGAATCAGAACTGCTCTGGGGTTCTATTGGCTCAGTTTCCACCCTGACACTTATATTACCTGTAGTCCGTCCTATCCTGAGGGCTCAGAACAGTAACAGGTTATTTTTTTCCTGCCTTATCCCACCCTAAACCTAGTCATCCCAAAGCCTGTTTGAATAAATATAATCTCACAGGCGTGGGGCTTGGGTTGATCTCCAGGACAAGAGAATTAGAAAGATGAACGGCTGCCACTGACAATTACACCTGGCCATGCACACTCTTGCAGATCCAGTTTGTCATCTTTGCAGATGATGTAGTTAAAAGAGTCTTCCTAGCTGACCTTAAAGCCAGAGTGCAGAACCTCAGGTCCACGGGCCAAATCAGGCCTACTTGGGCTCCCAAACTGGCCCTCAGGGCCTCCCCAGATGGCCACGCCCCCTTTCCTCTGACCACCAATCATTTGGTGGTTTCCCAGCTTTTGAACAGGCTTTCTTTCCCATTCTAGAAGGTTGAACTGCCTTTCCTGAGGCAGTAAGACCTTTAAGCTAAAATAGGCTGGTATTTTTGCCCTTCTGCTTTTGCCCCCACCCTATCTTGTCTTCAGCCTCACTCACCAGTGGAATGCGGCCCCTGAGCCCTTCCCCAAAGTTGAATTCGCCCCTCAGGCTGGAATAAATTAAACACTGCTGTCTTAAAATTGTGATGGAGCATAAAGGTGGAGAATGTCTCTCAGGCCAGGTGGGGCTTGTCCATTTAGGGCTTTATAGGTCCTCAGCAGCACCTCGAATTGAGCCTGGAAGATAATAGGGAGCTAAACGCCAGTGTAGTGAAGACAGCCAGGATGGTCCAGTGGCTAGAGTGCTGGATTGGGACTTGGGCAACCCAGGTTCTAGTCCTTATTCGGCCATGAAGCTCACCGGGTGACTTTCGGCCAGTCATGGACTCTCCACCTTACCTACCTCACAGGGTGTTGTGAGGATAAAAATGGAGAGAGGAGGAACATGTAAGCCGCTTTGGGTTCCTTGCAAGAGGAAAAAAGGATACACATATAATAAACATAATAATTAAAATAAAATAAAAGTTAAAATAAAAAATTAAAGTAAAGTAAGATACTAGGAGCACCAGTATAATGGCCACCTGATGCCCCAACCATTGCCCCAGTGATTGCAGGCCATAGCATCACACACCTGCTGAAGCCCCTCAACTGTCATCAAGGGTGGCCCTACTAAAACCACATGGGAACAGTCTAGCCTCAAACTTCTGATGCTGTGAATGACAGCTGCCGGATCAGTATCTGTGAGGAAAGTTGAAGAGCCAGTGTGGTGCTGTGGCCTGAGTGTCAGACTAGGTCTGGGAGAACCTCAGTCCAGTTACTTGTTCAGCCATGAAACTCACCGGGGTGATCTTGGGCCAGTCCTTCTTTCTCAGCCTAGCCTACCTTGCTGTGAGGATACAAGGGTGGTAGGCTAGCAAACGTATTTGTTAGTTGCCCAGAAAGCAGTTGTGGAGAATGGCAGGATAAACATCGCTTAAATGAATAGCATTAGGACTTGCTACAGGAGCTCACTGGCCAAGGAACCAGTTTGGTTGGCACCATGCAGTCTTTTATCTTTAGGATGTGGATGCCACAGTGTAGACCAATGTGCAGACACCCATGTCCTGGGGCCAAATCCAGCTCTCCTGGGTTCCCCGTTTGGCCCTCTGGGATCCCCCAGAGGGCCCTGCCCCCTTTGCCCCGACCACAAATCGTTGGGTGGCTTTCCGGATTTTGTGCAGTGTTTTCCGCATTCTAGAAGATTGAAATGTCTCTCTTATGGCTTACTTACTGGCAGTAAGAACTTTATGCTCAAATATGCTGGTATTTTTTAAATGTCTGGCCCCACCCCTTTTGCCTTTGGTCCTGCCCACCACTGGAATGTGGCCCCCGAGAACTTCTCTGAAATGGAATTTGGCCCTCAGGCTGAAAGAATTCAACACTCCTGCTTTGGGATGTGGGTGTTGCACTGCCTCCTGAATTTTGAAATCCTAAATGGGTTCACCTTAATCCAGCTAGGGAACATGTGTGCAGGGGAGCAGGCTGCCACCTGCGTAGCATTAGCTCAGTGAGAAACTGTGTGTCCAAATGGGTGTGCAAGTACTTGTACCCCTGATCCCATATCCAGGGCTGCAAGCACATCCCTGTTAGGAAACCAGTCACCCTAAGTGATCAACAGCATGGCTTCACAAGATGACGCACACACCTATTTGCTGAGTGCACGCACATGGGATGGTGGTGGTTTGAAATGTGCTGCGACAATAAAAATTGACAAATGTCTAACGTTTAAGTGCCAAAGCACACATTCTAGGAGAAGGGGATGTAATTGTAGCTGGTTGGAATAGGGATAAGGAGCCAGAGAACTGCGAGAAAAACCCAGTAGGTGGAGAAGTTCCAAGGGTGTGCTTAACAGTGATCAAACAGTGGAACGAGACAAAGTTTATTCTGTTCTAGACAATATTTATTCTATTTTTTATTTCTTTCTAGTTTTTAAAAATTAAATATTTAAAGTGATCTTTGCAAGTTTAGTTATTGTTTTGTTTATGGTTTACTTCCCTAAACGTTAATTATTGCCCTAACAGGTGACCCATGCTGGATGCTCAGAGGAAGGCGAAAAACCTCCAGGATCTCTGGCCAATCTGCCCTGGAGGAAAATTCCTTCCCGACCCCAGAAGTGGCGGTCAGTGCTACCCTGGGCATGTGAGCAAGGGCCATAAGACTGTGAACTGCTGCTGGCGCTCCCTCCAGCCACTTTCCTTCCCAGATGTTTTGCTGGTATCCTGCAGGCTTCACTACCGTCCTCCATGGAAAGTCATCCAGTCTAGGCAGCACGATATGACTTCAATCAATCAGGCCTAGAAAAATAAAAAGAGAACGATAAAAGCAATCCAGAAATTGAAATTCTCCACTTGGTTATTTTTATAGCAAGTGGGTTTAAAAATCCTGGAAATAAAATAAATAAATTACCAGCTATGGCTTCATCTGTAAAAGGTACAATACTTTCAGGATCTCCTGACAAGGCTGCCCAGCTTTTGATTCATAGTCCAGATTCCTGAAGTGCCTCACTCAGCCAGCAGCATCCAGATTTATAGATGTTTCATGTCTCTGGGCTTTTATCCGCAGAGAAATAGATTCACTGCTGGTCAGATGGAGATTTTGAAAGGTTGGGGAGGAGGGCAAGACGTGTTCCTTACCTGACGATGAAAGTGACTGACACCCCAAGGCAAACTCCTGTCTCTCCTGATTCTGCAGATTGGACTCAGAAAGGGCACTGGATCCATTCCGTTTCCGGACATTCCAAAATGTTAATTGCCTATGCACTTGCGGGCTGTGACGTACTGACTGAACTACCTGAATGGGAATATGTAGAGTTGGCTCGAGATTATCAGTGAAATTCATAGGAATGCCTGTGCTATGAGACATATTGCTCACCTTTACCCAGAAAAGGTCACTTTAGTTTATTTCTCCTGAACTGTTATGACACACTGCTTTCCCATGGGGATTGACAGAGCACAACTCAATCAACTCTTGCTAGGTTTCGCCTTCTAGATTGAAATAGAACATCTTTTGGTGTCTTAAAGAGGTCCAAAGCAACCCCACTGAACTGACTTGCAGCCACATCCTGTTTGTTCAAACTCACAGATGCAGGAAAGAGTCACAGATGTAACCAAAGAGAGCAACAGATACTAAAATACCTACCTGGTTCTCACTTTGTTGTCTTGAATTGAATTAACTGTGTGTTTCCATTTTTCCATTTTGCTTTGGAGATCCTCCAGTTGCCTCCACTTTCAGGCTGGCCAATGGTCAGATTTCAGACCTGCAAATGTGTCTACTGATGCATTAGATTTTCTCCCTTCCAACTGAAAAATAAACCCGATTAAACTGATAATTCCTCCTTGAGAAAGAGTCTTTCTTACCTGGTGGTGAAAAATGATCCACTTGAGAAAATCCAGTTGCGTGAGTTCCAAATCTTTTGGCCTATCTCCTCACACAGATACAAAGCTCCAATGGTAAGTTATCGTAAAACTATAGCCACAGGAGAAATGTTAATTAATCAGTTTACAATCAATAATTATATCCTGCCCTTCCATGAATCCTGACCCAGGTGGGGCTAACAATAACAACAAATACAAAACAACAACAAAACCATTAAAAACCATCAGAAAAATATTACATTTAAAAACAATGCTACGATGTTAGAAAAGAGATAAAATGTTTACCTCTCATTCTTGAGAATGGAGAGCAAAAATAGATGGCTTGATTAATTTAACAGCCATGTTATTTTTTTCATTCCAGCATCAATCCTTCTAATTATTTCTAAAATTACTCCAGATGTCTGTTAGCAGTTTCAGAGAAGAAACGTTCTCCAGTTCTTTCAGTGGGGAGAGTTCCCCCTTTCTCACCTGCAAACAGAAGTCCTGCTTGAGAGAACAATGCCTTTGACAGTCCTCCTCACCTGTTATGTTCAGCTGTAATTTTTTCCGTCTGGACCGAAGTGCAGTGACCAGTGCATTGCTGGGTTCTGTATGTTGCATGACTTTTTGCCAATCTTCTCAGACATCTCAACAATGCATCGATGACACTCATCCTGCCTCATTCTTACGTTTCATCACTTACATTTTTTCTGTCACCTCTCAACCTGAAAGCAGCACTCAAGGGAACTTACATAGCAGCAAAACCAATAAATATCACCCAGGAAAACATACTTAAAATAATACAGAAAGTAACATGACATTGGTAGACCATCCATTTCCTTGTCATCAGTGAAATGGAAGTCAATTGGACTGCGTCCAGTTACTCCATTATTATTCAGACAAAGAGTCCTATGGCACCTTAAAAATTAACAATTGTATGGAGGCATAAGTTTTTGTGTGCCAGATCCTGCTTCATCAGATCCATTGGTCACTTAAGTGAACAGGTATATGTAGTTTATCATAGATATAGATAAATATATCCTGAGTGCAGAGAAAAAGGAAAAAAGGGGGAATTATAAAGTCGGCATCTTATTTTCTTTTCCTTATTCGTTGGAGAAAATGCTTTCTTCTGCTATGACACATACCGTAATGACAAACAGATATCCATATTGATAGCAACAGGAAAAGTTGGATGGCAACTGGCTTCTAAAGCGACTTTTAATTCATAGTCCAGATTCTTGAAGTGCCTGTCTCAGCCAGCAGAATCCAGATTTACAGATGTTTCATGTCTCTGGGCTTTTATCTACAGAGAAATAGATTCGCTGATGGTCAGATGGATATTTTGAAAGGTTGGGGAGGAGCATAAGAAGCATTTCTTACCTGATGATGAAAGTGACTGACTCACCCCAAGACAAACTCCTGCCTTTCTCCTGATTTTGTAGATTGTACTCAGAAAGGGCACTGGATCCATTCCATTTCCAGAAGTTCCAAAATATTAATTGCCTATGGGCTTGTGGGCTGTGATGTAACTACCTGAAGAGTCTCAGATGTAACCAAAGAGAGCAACAGACACTGAAATACCTACCTGGTTTTCATGTTGTTGTCTTGAATTTAATTGTGCATTTCCATTTTGCTTTGGAGATCCTCCACTTGCCTCCACTTTCAGGCTGACAAGTGGTCAGATTTCAGACCTACAAATGTTTCTTCTGATGCATTAGATCCCTCCTTCTTTTCCAACTGAAAAATAAACCCGATTAAATTGATAATTTCTCCTTGAGAAAGAGTCTTTCTTACCTGTAGGTGAAAAATGATCCACTTGAGAAAATCCAGTTGCATGAGCTCCAAATCTTTTGGCCTATTTCCTCACACAGATACGAAGCTCCAATGGTAAGTTATAGTAAAAAGATAGCCTAATTAAAATAGGAGAAATCTTAATTAATTAATTTACTATCAATAATCATATCCTGCCCTTCCATGAATCATGACCCAGGTTCAAAAATTACATTCAAAAATTATGTTACAATGCTAAAAAAGAGATAAAATGCTTATCTCATTCTTGAGAATGGAGAGAAAAATGGACTGCTTGATTAGTTTCACGGCCGTAGTATTATTTTCATTCCAGAGTCAAGCCTTTTAATTATTTCTGAAATTAGTCCACATTAATCTGTTAGGAATTTCAGAGAGGAAACATTCTCCAGTGCGAACCCTGCACTATGATTTAACTATAGATTGTTAACCACGAACAACCCAGAGTTTGTAATCCAGCAACAAACCATGAATACTCTTCCAGGGTTATTTGTGCTTAACAACCCCATAATTAAACCATAGTGCAGTGTGGGCACATAATGACAACCCATGGTTCAACAACAGCCCTTACTCAACCCATACTCTGGGCTGTTGTTATGTGTGAACCAGGCCATATGGTCTTCTTCCCCACTCACCTGACACCAGGAGCTTGGCCTCTGAACTCAGGGGAAAAGCACCAGTAACTCCTACTGCCCTCTTCCCATCTGGAACTATAACCGCATCACAACAGACAACCAGAGCACATGTCACAATCACCGTTTGTGCCACATGCCACAATCACCAGAGGGCCATTTTCTGCTGCTCTCACAGAGCTATAATGGACTGAGGCCCAGCATTTTTGGCTGAAGTCCCAGACGCAGCAACATACATGGGGCACTGCCATGAGAAATTCATCTCTCGATCATGTCGTTTCCCTTAATACATGTTTTATTGATTGATTGATTTACAATACTTATATACTGCTCCACGTCAAAGATTTTGGAGCAGCGAACAACAAGCTAAAAGAATAAAACCCCATAATTAAAACAATTAAAACATTTTAAAGGAACTTAAATATATCTTATATATACAATATATTGGTTTATTACCAACACAGTCACTCTCCCGGCTAGGAGAACAAAACAAAGCTCATTTTACTCATGAGAGCAAGGAGGGTGTGTGGATCTGTGGATCTGCCTCACATCTCAATGTTCTTTTAAAAAAATATATCCATATTTAGGGGCGAAATAATTCGGGGTAAATAACTTTTAGCTAAGAATCTGTCTTTTAGGGAGCAATTAGGTGGCCACCTCTGAACTTGGAGGCGACCGCCTATCCAAAGCAAGGCAGGAGAAGCACAGAGGGGATCGTTCCCTCCACACTCCTCCTGCCCTGCTTTTTCTGCTAGACAGCTGACTGCAGCTGTCTAGCCGCGGGAGCATGGAGCAGGGAAGGAGGCCGCTGTATGACACATAGGATGTGTCGGACAGGCAGCTACGCTCTCCCCGCCCTGGAATGCCCCCAGCCACGTCCCTTTCTGGCCGCTCTGCACTCCTCTTGCAAGCACGGAGGACGGGGCTGTTCCACACTGCTTCCGAGGCAGCACAGAAGTCGAGGGAGGTCAGTTCTCTGGGAATCGACCTTGGAGCGCAGGCTCCGAGGCCGGTTCCCAGAAAACAACATATCCTATGGCTGTTTAGCCGCTGTCTAGCGGCCATAGGATTGCTCCCTTAACGGAGGAATTGATCGGTTACTCAGTTCAATTTCAATAAATATGAGAATTATCATAGGGTTGCCAACTAACTGGGAAAAATGCCACCTGGCCTGCTCCTGTGTCTTTAAATGGCAGATGGTCTGCAGCTTTTCATGGCAAGGAGAAAAAGCTTTATCCCCTGCTAACGCCTGCAGATCAAGCTGCTTTTAAAGCAGAGTTGAGGCCAGTAAAATGGTGGCAACCCTTCTCATCAAAACCTCAACAGAGGTGAATTCTTGGGATACTGGAGGAAGTCCTAAGGAATGTAGGATTTAACAAACATTGTTGTTGTTGTTCAGTCGTTCATTCGTGTCCGACTCTTCGTGACCCCATGGACCATAGCACGCCAGGCCTTCCTGTCCTGCGCTCTCTCCCGGAGCGTGCTCAAGTTCATATTCATTGCATCCGTGATGCTATCTAGCCATCTCATCCTCTGCCGTCCCCTTCTCCTTTGGCCTTCAGTCTTTCCCAGCATCAGGGTCTTTTCCAGGGAGTTTTCTCTTCGCATTAGGTGGCCAAAATATTGGAGCTTCAGCTTCAGTATCTGTCCTTCCAATGAGCACTCAGGGTTGATTTCCTTTAGGATGGACTGATTTGACCTCCTTGCAGTCCAGGGGACTCGTAAGAGTCTTCTCCAGCACCACAGTTCGAAAGCATCAATTCTTCGGTGCTCAGCCTTCCTTATAGTCCAGCTCTCACAGCCATACATTACTACTGGGAAAACCATAGCTTTGATTAGACGGACCTTTGTCGGCAAGGTGATGTCTCTGCTTCTTACTATGCTGTCTAGGTTGGCCATAGCTTTCCTCCCAAGGAGCAAGCGTCTTTTAATTTCATGGCTACAGTCACCGTCTGCGGTGATCTTGGAGCCCAAGAAAGTAAAATCTGTCACTGCTTCCATTTCTTCCCCTTCTATATGCCAGGAAGTGATGGGGCCAGATGCCATGATTTTAGTTTTTTTAATGTTGAGTTTCAAACCAGCTTTTGCACTCTCCTCTTTCACCCTCAACAAGAGGCTCTTGAGATCCTCTTCGCTTTCTGCCATTAGGGTGGTATCATCTGCATATCGGAGGTTGTTGATAATTCTCCCAGCAATCTTAATTCCGACCTCTGATTCATCCAACCCGGCATTTCTCATGATGTACTCTGCATATAAGTTAAATAAGCAGGGCGACAATATGCAGCCTTGTCGTACTCCTTTCCCAATTTTGAACCAATCGGTTGTTCCATGTCTGGTTCTTACTGTTGCTTCTTGACCCTCGTACAGGTTTCTCAGGAGACAGGTAAGGTGGTCTGGTACTCCCATCACTTTAAGAATTTGCCACAGTTTGTTGTGATCCACACAATCAAAGGCTTTAGCGTAGTCAATGAAGCAGAAATAGACGTTTTTCTGGAATTCTCTTGCTTTCTCCATGATGCAGCGAATGTTGGCGATTTGATCTCTAGTTCCTCTGCCTCTTCTAAACCCAGCTTGTACTTCCGGTAGTTCTCGGTTCGCATACTGCTGAAGCCTAGCTTGTAGGATTTTGAGCATCACCTTGCTGGCATGTGAAATGAGCGCAATGGTGCGGTAGTTTGAACACTCTTTGGCATTGCCCTTCTTTGGAATTGGAATGTAAACTGACCTTTTCCAGTCTTGTGGCCACTGTTGAGTGTTCCAGATTTGTTGGCATATTGAATGCAGCACTTTAACAGCATCATCTTTTAGGATTTTAAATAGCTCGGCTGGAATACTGTCATCTCCGCTAGCTTTGTTGTTACTAATGCTTCCTAAGGCCCACTTGACTTCACTCTCTAGGATGTCCGGCTCAAGTTCAGTGACCGCACTATCATGGCTATCAGGGACATTCAGATCTTTCCTGTATAGTTCTTCTGTGTATTCTTGCCACCTCTTCTTAATCTCATCTGCTTCTGTTAGGTCCCTGCCTTCTTTGTCCTTTATCATGCCCGTCTTTGCACAAAACGTTCCCTTGAGATCTCCAATTTTCTTGAAGAGATCTCTAGTCTTTCCCATTCTGTTGTTTTCCTCGATTTCTTTGCATTGTTCATTTAAGAAGGCCTTCTTGTCTCTCCTTGCTATTCTCTGGAACTCTGCATTCAGTTGGGTATATCTTCCCCTTTCTCCCTTGCTTTTCGCTTCCCTTCTTTCGTGAGCTACTTGTAAAGCCTCATCAGACAGCCACTTTGCTTTCTTGCATTTCTTTTTCTTTGGGATGGATTTAGTTGCTGCCTCCTGAACAATGTTACGGACCTCCGTCCATAGTTCCTCAGGCACTCTGTCTATCAGGTCTAATCCCTGAAATCTATTCCTCACCTCCACTGTATATTCATCAGGGATATGATTTAGGTCATACCTGAACGGTTTAGTGGTTTTCCCTATGTTCTTCAATTTAAGCCGAAATTTTGCAAGAAGCAGCTCATGATCTGAGCCACAGTCAGCTCCAGGTCTTGTTTTGACTGACTGTATGGAGCTTCTCCATCTTTGGCTGCAAAGGACATAATCAATCTGATTTCGATATTGACCATCTGGTGACGTCCATGTGTAGAGTCGCCTCTTGTGCTGTTGGAAAAGAGTGTTTGCTATGATCAGCATGTTCTCTTGGCAAAACTCTATTAGCTTTTGTCCTGCTTCATTTTGTACACCAAGGCCATGCCTGCCTGTTATCCCGGTGATTTCTTGACTTCCTACTTTAGCATTCCAATCCCCTATGATGAAGAGGACATCTTTTTTGGGTGTTAGTTCTAGAAGGTGTTGTAGGTCTTCATAGAACCGATCAACCTCAGCTTCTTTGGCCTCAGTGGTTGGGGCATAGACTTGAATTACTGTGATGTTGAATGGTTTGCCTTGGATTCATACTGAGATCATTCTATCATTTTTAAGATTGTACCCCAGTACTGCTTTTCCCACCCTTTTGTTGACTATGAGTGCTACTCCATTTCTTCTAAGGGATTCTTGCCCACAATAGTAGATATGATGGTCACCTGAATTAAATTCACCCATGCCTGTCCATTTTAGTTCGCTGATTCCCAAGATGTCGATGTTCAATCTTGCCATCTCATGTTTGACCACCTCCAGCTTACCTTGATTCATTGATCTGACATTCCAGGTTCCTAAACAATATTGTTCTTTACAGCATCGGATTTTCTTTTCGCCACCAGACACATCCACAGCTGAGTGAACTTTCAGGTTTGGCCCAGCCGCTTCACTCTTTCTGGCGCTACTTGGAAATACCCTCTGCTCTTCCCCAGTAGCATATTGGACACCTTCCGACCTGAGGGGCTCATCTTCCGGAGTCATATCTTTTAGCCTTGTGATACGTTCCATGGGGTTTTCTTGGCAAGAATACTGGAGTGGGTTGCCATTTCCTTCTCCAGTGGACCACATTTTGTCAGAACTCTCTGCCATGACCTGTCCATCTTGGGTGGCCCTGCACGGAATAGCTTATGGCTTCACTGAGTTACGCAAGCCCCTTCGCCACAACAAGGCAGTGATCCATGAAGGGGTAACAAACATTACCATTCCTTTTTGGACGTTGTTCATCGTTACTGCGACAGAGACTTCTCCAACCTGGTGTCCACCCAATGTGTTGAACTACAAGGCCCATTATCTCCAGCCAGCATGGCCATGATGGGAGTTGTAGTTCAATACATCTGGAGGGTCCTAGGTTGGGGAACACTGGTGTAATACAGCAGCTAAGACCCTGTCAAGGTTAATTTAGCATGCCCTTAACTTTCCCATAGATGTGTTGCAACCAGGCTAGAGGAGTGTAATGTGTTAGACTAGTGTTGCCCTTGAAAGGTGTTTGGAAACTTCAGATGGTTCAGAATTACAGCAAGGAGGTTGTTGGCAGGGGCTTCCCCATGTAAGGAGAGTGCACCAGTGTTGGTCAACAAAAGCTTTTACTGACATCAGGGACAGGATGGTATTTTGACATTTCCCCTTTAAATACAGCAGTACAAGGCAGGAGGGGCATTGAATCTCAGGCCCATGGGCCATATCTTGCCTGCCTGGGTTGCTACTCCAGCCTTCTGGAGTTTCCTAGATGGCCATGCCCCCTTCCACTAGCCCCACCCCAACCAGGATTGTTTGCTCCTTTCTAATGTTTGTGATCGGTCCATTCCTTGAGCCAGGCCAAGATTTCTCAATGCCCTGGATTAAGCACAGATAACCCACCCTAGACTGGCAAGGGCCAGTTTGCCTGTGGCTGTATGCCCGGAAGGGATGCTAAAATATTCATCTCCGAAGTTTTGTGGGAAATCCCATTCTCACTTTGAGGGGTCCCAGGCCCTTGGACACAACAGTGGTTTCCTGGCTTTTGCATGTTTCTTTCCCATTCTAAAAGGCTGAAATGCCTCTCCCAAGGCTTCAAGCTAAAATATGCTAGCATTTTTGGTAGTTCCCCCCCCCCCAAAAAAAAAGAAAAAAAAAAGGAACAGCTGCACTAATTGAATTCCCAATGCATTTCGTCCCTGGTCTTTATCAAGGGAAAAACTCTTAGAGATCCTTCTGTTGCTAGTTCCCCCCTGCTTTTGCCTTTGGCCCCGCGCCCCACTGTAACGGCCCCTGGGAGGTTCTCCGAAATGGAATCCTGCCCGCAGTCTGAAAGAGGTTCAACACACCTGGTCTAAGAGCACGGCCTAACCATACTTGCAAATACTATTACTAGCTGATGCTGTTGTTATTACTGATGAATCTATTGGTCACTTTTCAATTGAGGCAGCAGTGTTGAATCTCTTTCACCCGGCAGGTCGAATTCCATTTTGGAGAAGCTCTCAGGGGCCGCATTCTAGTGGTGGGTGGGGCTGAAGGCAGAAGAGGTGGGACCAAATACCAGCCTATTCGCTTCAAGCGCTTACTGCCTTAGGAGAGGCATCACAACCTTTTAGAATGGGGGAAAACTGCACAAAAGCTGGAAAAACACCAAATGGTTGGCGGTCAATGGGGCCATCTGGAGACCTCAGGAGGGCCAGATTTGGCCCCTGGGCCTGAGGTTCTGCACCTCTGGTCTACACTGATTGGCAGCAGTTCTCCAGGGCAGGGCTGGCCAAAGGTGTTTTGCTGCCTGAGGTGAAGGCCAAGATGGAGGGGGCATAGCTCAGTGTGATAGAGCATATGCTTTGCATGCAGAACACCCCATGTTCCAATCCCTGGCTTGTCCAGGTAGGGTGAGGAAAAATCCCTGCCTGAAACCCTCAAGAGCCATTGTTGCCAGTCAGTGTTGACAATAGTGGGCTAGACTGGCCAATGGTCTGACTTAGTATGAGGCAGCTTCCTATGTTCCTGTGTTGTCCCCTCCTCAGTGCATGGCCAGAAGCTGACTGGGCCTGCTGCCTGTAGCTGACTCTTACTTCAACACTAGTGCTGGGATAGCATCCTCCACCACACCTGGGGCGGCAGCTAGTTTAGGGAGCCCAGGGCAGGTTGTGCAGCCTACACCACTCTGTCTTCCAACAGAGGAAACAGCAAGACAGTGTATGAGAATAGCCAGCAGGCTGCCATTGCTGCCTCCACAGCATCTCCCAGGAGCCTGAGGCAGTCATTTCACTCTACCTAATGGTAGGGCCAGCCCTGCTCCAAGCTCTTAGCCAGGGCTCTTCCCCATCCTTATCCAGAGATGTCTCCCAGGCACAGAGGAAGCTGTCTTATATTAAGCTAGACCATTGGTCCATCTAGTTCAGTATTGTCTGCACTGAGTGGCCACCATTCTCCAGGATTTCAGGCAGGGGTCTTTCACAACCCTACTTGGAGATACAGGGCAGTAAATTTGGGATCTTCTGCATGCAAAGCATCTGCTCAGCCCTCCCACACACACACAAACCCCGCAAAGGGAGTGAGAACTAAGTGTCATATCCTCCTCATTATGAGGTGGTGATTCTGTTACTCCCAGTGTGGGCAAGTCTAGAAAAAACAAACACCTTTATTTCAGGGACTTGCTTCTGAGTAGTAAACAGGGGTGTTTGTTTATTTGCAAGCATTTTTACCCCGCTCTTCAGCCAAAAAAGGCTTCCAGAGCAGCTCACAAAGATGAATAATGGGACCATCCTTGCCCTCAGGTTTACACTCTAAAGACACAAAAGGAAAAGGCTTTGGGAGGGAGGAGAAAAACAAAGAAAAAGCAAAGCGCAGGCAGTAGTTCTTCTTTTCAAAGTTCTTATAGGTGATCCTTCTGGCAGGGAAGGACAAAACAAGCTCCCGACAGCTGTTCCTTCTATGGCTGATGCAAACCCAAGTCTTGCAGTGCATCTCTGGGCGATTTGCAATAGATCAGCAACAACAAAAGCGCATCCACCACCACCCCTTTCTAAATGAGGCTGCTGAAACGGAAGAAAGCTTTGGGTTGCTGTACTGAACTCAATGCACTTCTTTTAAGAACTCAGTAGACTTACTTCTGAGTAAATATGCCAGTGTGGTGTAGTGGTCAGAGTGTTGGACTGGGAGCCGGGAGATCCGGGTTATAGTCCCCACTAGGCCATGGAAGCTCACTGGGTGATTTTGGGCCTTTCACAGACTACCTCACAGGGCTGTTGTTGTGAGGATAAAATGGAGAGGAGGAGGAGGATTATGTACGCCGCCTTGGGTTTCTTGAAGAGGAAAAATGGCGGGATAGTAATGTAATATATAAATAAATAAATAAATAAATATGCAATAAATAAATAAATATAGGCTTAGGCTGCACAACTGTAATCCTACACTCCCTTGAACATAGGGGAGGACTTCTGGTTCAACATGCTGTTGTTCAGGCCATAACCGGCAGGAACCAGTTTGGTGCAGTACGAAGCTGAATGGCCTTCAACAAATGGTTTTGTCTCATCCTCATCTCCCCATCATAAAATGGGGATGACAGCGACCTACCTCAGAGGGCTGTTGTGAGGATGTCTTCATTATGGCATGTAAGAATCAACACAGTACAGTTGGATATGAATGTATTGTGTACATGTTATTAAGTTGTCTTGAGGGCCAGTTTGATTGAAAGACCTTTGAACTTGGAACAAAGCACTATAGACCAACCACAGACCAATCCTCTGTGTTGTATTCAGCCACAGTGAATTAACTGTACACTGCCCCCTAAGTAGGACAGTTCAGGTTCCCCCTCCCTGCCAGAGGACAGTATAGAACTCTGTTTAATAAACAAACTCATTACCTAACCAACTCTTCTGTGGAGCCTCAATGAATAATCAAGGTTCAATAGACAACACTATACATGTGGATTAGAAATACGTCCCACTGAGTTCTATGGAGTCCTAGACCCCAATAATAGTGCACAGGGTTGGAACTTTAGAGCACCCTTCCCCATCCTGGTGCCTTGCAGATGTGATGGACTGCAGCCCCCATCATTCCCAGCCAGTAGGGCCAATGATGGGAGTCGCAGTCCCGACACATCTGCAGGGCATCAGGCTGGGGAGGTTGATCTATACACCACAGTCCGGATACGATCTCCACTATCCCCAAGCAGAGCTATGGAAAAAAACCTGTCTGAAACCCTGGAGAGCTGCTACCAGCCAGTGTAGCCCAGGAATAGGCAGTCTGATGCCCTCCAGATGTTTTGGACTACAGCTCCCATCAGCCCCAGACAACATGGTCAGTGGACAGCGATTATGGGAGTTGTGGTAAAATAAAATAATAATAATAATAAAAAAATCTGGAGAGCACCCAGTCTTCAACCCCTGGTGTCTACGAATGGCCAATGGCCATGCTGGGTTAGGGATGATGGGAACTGTAGTCCAACGTATCTGGCGGCAGCGGATTGGGCGAGGCTGCAGTACTGGGTGAGGCGGCCCAGTGACGTGACTGCGGACGAAGTCGCTTCTTACGTTCTGTCGCCGCCCCGCGCCCAGATTGACAGCTCCCTTCGGCCCACGCCCCTCGCCTAGCCACGCCCCCAAAGACCCCCTCCTTGCTCTCTCCTCTCGTTCCTACTCCCACCGGCAGCTCCCGATAGGCCCACGTCTCGACCCGTCCTCCAATCCGCGGAGGCCACAGCGACGTCGCGAGGGCGGCGGCGGGCGGGGCTGAGGCGCCGGCGAGGCTATATAAGGAGGCCGTCGGCGGCCGCTGAGGCGGTGTCGTCGTCAAGAATTTTTCGGGCGGCCTCCGCGAGGGGAGAAGGAGCCGAGGGATGGCGGACGCCCGGGAGGAGATGGCGGCCGAGGCGGGCGGGGTCAGCCTCGTCGTCAAGAGCCCCGCGCAGCGTCACCCGGACCTGCTTCTGCCGGCCCGGCGGTCTTGGAGCGTCCGCCGCCTCAAGGCCGAGCTCCGCCGCCTGCACCCGGACGCGCCGGTGAGCCCCCGGGACGCTCCCCTGGCGCCCCTCCTCACGCGCCTAGGCTCCCTCACGTATCGCCGGCGCTGATCTCAGTGGAGCCTCCCCCGCCAGGGGCTGTCTACCTGAACACGGCCGGCTGCTGGGCGGGGTGCGTGGGGAGGGTGGGGTGAACGAGGGTGGGTCGCCTGCCTCCGTGGTGCCTCTGCCCGGCTGCTTGCCTGGCGCTGCGGCGGGGGCCGGAGCGGACGGGCTGCCTCCTGGGGGGTGGCGTGGGGTGAACCCCCCCCGGGGAGGGTGTGTGGCGGAGCCTGGGGGTCTTGGGGGGGGCGGAGCCGAAACCAAAGCACCCGTTAGGCCTAGCAAAGAAATGGGCTCTCAATCTCTTCTCCCCTTCTGGAAATTGTAGGCCGGACTTCCCCAACCTGGTGCCCTCCGGATGGATTGGGCTACAACTCCCCTCGAGCCCAGTCAATTACGGCCGAGGACGATGGGAGTCATAGCGCGATGCACCCGCCTGGGGAGCTCCAGGCTGGGGAAGGGCGTTGTAGGCCTTCTCCTGGGCATCTTGAGAAGGAGGCTGAAACGAGACATTTTGCGACGTGGAAGGAGAGCCCCGCTGGGTCAGAACCGGATGTTCTTAATTCGCTGCCCTGCTATCCACAGTGGCAACCGGATGCCTCTGGGGAGCCCATAAATGGGGCAGGAAGGCAATAGCTCCCTCCCCCCTCCTGCCCCTGCTGTTGCTCCTCTGCAAATGATAGGCTACCGCTGCGACCCAGAGGTCCCGTGCAGCTGCCATGGCAAGCAGCCCATGACTGACTTACCAGGCCTTTGAGACCTGACGTGGAACCACGTAATACCAGATCCAGGAGCAGCAGGAGAGGAGGCTTGACAAATTCATGCCTAATGGTTGTAGAGTATCTCCAGGATCAGAGGGATTATCCCCCTGGACGCCCGTTGCTGGGGCGCAACAGTGGGAAAGAGTGCTGTTGTCCTCGGGTCCTGCACATGAGCTTCGCGTGGGCATCTGGCAGGCCCCTCTGGGAAACAGTGCAGGACTAGATAGGCCTCTGGTCTGATCCAGCCGGGCTGTTCTTACGGTGTCGCCCAACAAAGCTCTTACTTTCTTATATGTATGTTTGATTTTCTCTCCTCCCATGAGAAAAATGGCTACAAAGCAATGCTGTGTGATAGAGCCTCTGAGCATGTACAGACTGCATTTTCTGGTTCCTTCCTTCCTCTCCCCACCACCACCACACAATTTAGCATTAAGGAGGCAAGTTCTTTCCAGGGCAGGTAGGCAAGCCTTCTCTATTGTGCTGTAGCCCCTGTAGCACCACTCCTTCTGAAAAAAGTAAGCACTTCCCTTCTGTCGATGCCATTCAGCAAACATCCATTTTTTCAATTTTATTTTTTTTAAAAAGCTTGTATAGTTTATGGTATGTGGCTTCATTTTCACCACAGCCTTTCCTTCAATCCTCGTGCATTTCTTTCACTTCCCCCAAATCAAGGATTTTTAAAATCTTTCTCACTACCCCCTTCCTCTGCTACTTCCTGACATCACTTGCTTTGCCCTTGTATATTCTTAAGACCATTTTCTCCTCTTGTTTCCCAGTTATTTTATGGATCCATAATATATTTTTGCCTTTCCTCAAGATCTGGGTAATGTACATGGGCATATCACACTTCCTTTTTATCTGCAGGTTAGGTTTGGCTATGGGGTGGTGACTGCCTCAAAGGCACTCGGTGAGCTTCCTGGCTATGCAGGGATTTGAATCCATGTCTCCTTGGCCCAGTGCTAGTTCATCACATGGGCTGCAATAGTCCTAGTCTGCCCATCCCTGTGCTAGCTCCTTATTTTTTTTAAAAGGAACTATGCAGGGCTGAAGTAGTTTGGTCCCCAGTTTCTTCCCAGGCATCTTGATCTGTTCCTCCTCACTCACCCTATTCTCCAAACAAACCTTGTTTATATAGTAGCAATAGGGAATCTTAAGATTTCTCCCCAAGGGCTAGGAATTCCTGTATTGGAACTTCAGTGCAATGCATTAAATTGATTAAGGCCATCATTGTGGTCTCTGTTAATGTTGGCCTTTCCCTCTCTCGCTTTTCCTTCACTTAGTACTGGGGTGGTGTATCTCTATGTCTACTGTGATTTTTCTGGCACCCATTTCTTGTGGAAGCCACAGGGTAAAAAGCCTTCCTCACATCATCAGTCAGTGTTATGTAACCAGACAGAATCTGGGCACCTTCCCTAGCAACTGGGCATTCTGTTCTGAGAGGTTAAGCTTTTTTGAGCAAGGTATTCTGCTCTTCTGCCAAATAGAGAATGAAGAAATAGGATTTTGTCCTTCTCATTTATAGCTCTTGATTTATTGCTGTTGACAGATGTTTAAATATTCTGTTTTGCTCAAACCGTGCTAGTGTAAATACCTTTTGCAATTTACTGTGAATGAGCAGAAATCCTCCGTTTGACGAACACATAAAGCTAATGCTTAAAGCAGCAAATGTTCCATTGTGAACATTAGGCCTTACTTTTTATGCTATGATTTCCCTCTTCAAAAACAAAGCTAATGTGTACATATTGTAATACTAGTTTGTCATCACTTGCTTTGCAATGCAAATGGCACAACTGGTGGAGAGGCTAGTTTCATTTTATTTGTTTATAGTTGACCTGAAACAAAAAAGGGTTTCTATTAAAGTTGTTGTGCAATCCTGCCTCTGTCTAGTTTAACTAGTAGCAAATGTTGCATTTGAATTCAAAACACATTGCAACAGCTGTGTCTTGTAAATTCATAACTGTGTGCAAAGTATTCTGAAACTATGTTGGAAGCTTCCTTTCTGGTCTGATACTCAACTTTGCAATATTTGGCTCTTTAGCAACAAGGAAACATGAGTATAATTTGGAAGTTCAATTTAGTGTGCTCTTTATTCAGTTGACTGGAACAATACGCCTGTTGTATTTGGCACAGCAACGGAAATCTGTACTTAAAATAACAAAATAATCTTGAATTATAGCAATGATTCCCAGACTATATATACTGAGCCAAATTAGCATGCTGTGAGAAGTGATAGTGTACCTCAAATTAAATTAAAGGCTTGTGTGTTCAAAGTCCCCCCCCCCCCCCCGGAAGCTTGCTATTGGTCGTTCTCCTAATACTAAACCATGGTTCAACATTGCAGATGGCTGTTGGCTTTCAACCTAACCTACAGGGTACTGTTTGAAAGCTTGCATAGAACTTACTGCATCAAGCAAGCAGGCTAGCCCTATGAGTAGCAAGTGTGTCAGAGGAGAGGACTCGTGGAAGATCAATAAAAACTCTTCATGGAAAGTAAATGATTGGGGGTGGGGTAGCTTAAGTTTGCAATTTGTATTCAACCCTCCAACATGAAGAGTTCTCCCAAAATGTTTCTGTCAGGCCAATTTGAAATTTCCAGTGTTTTCTTAAGATTTCAAAATATGTCTGTTACAATAAAACAAAGGTGGAGAATGCCTTCTTTCCAATAGCTTAAATTTCAAAGTATTGTGGCACAGTTAGTTTTCAAACATAAGTACTTCCATTTAAAGAGGAAAAAATATAATTTTTAGGTTAAAATAGTCTCACAGAAATCCTGTTCTCAACTGACAGCTCAAATGCTTCCTAAGACATGTCAACAGTTAACATAGACTTCTATTAACCTGGCTGAGGTAGCCCAGAGTTACCAGAGTTTGGTCTTTCCCCAGACAAGAAAAACAGTCTTGTTCGTTAACATCAGTGCCTTGACTCATTTGCCCTTGGTGTTCCATAAATGCAAGTGCTTTCCGCTGAAGCTCAGTCAGTAGTTTGGTGAAACAGCTGTAAAATCTTAAGTATGGTGACATCTGAAACATTTTCCTTGGGATGGGCAATATTTTGTTTTTGAGAAGTGGTGTAAAGGTCATTGCTCTGCTGGCTATCTGATGTGTCAGCATACATCTGCCTAGAAATCCAGGTAGAAAAGCCAAAGTACAATTGCCACACGTAACTACCATTAATGCCCTCAAAATGGCTGAAACACTTGCTTAGGCAACATGTGTTCAGCTTCCTTGAAAAAGCCTTATGTGTAGGTAAGTTGACTGGAGGAACGATGGAGCATAACGGCCTTGGGATATGTAGTTGTATTGCGCGTGTGATGGTAGTGATGGTGTATTTCGCGTGAAGCTACTTTAATTAAGAAGAAGTTCCACAAAATGCACAAATGAAGTTTCTGTAATCTAAAAGATGGGTCTTCTGCATAATTCAACAGAATGGATTTTTACCACTGTGTTCTCTTCCTTTATAGCCTGAAGACTCTCAGCGGTTGATTTATTCTGGGAAGTTGTTGCATGACCATCTTTACTTGCAAGAAGTGCTTACCAAGGTATTTAAGCATACATGCAATCACTGCTTTTGAGAAACGTATTGTGACATCAGGTAAATGTAATCAACAGAATCCTTCTTTGAAACCTTAATTTGGTTCATATTTCAGGAAGAGATGGTGCATGCTCTCCATCTGGTGTGCAACTCAAAGACTCTACCAACAGTGCAAGACACCGATGTGAAGGTATTCATAAACAGATAATTTAGACTTCTACCCTACCCTTATCTAAGATATCTACTTAGAGATATCGATTGGAACTGGAATGTCTAGAGCATGATCTAGTTCTAGTTGCTTGGGCAGGTGTTGGTACAATCTTGCAAGAACATGAGAATTGTCTTGCTATATAGACGAAAGATTAATCTAGTCCAGCTAATAGTGCCCACCTCCCTTTATGTTCCTTCTGTATTGAATAATCCAAGGTATATTGCTGTTGAATATAGCAGCTTTATTTTTAGCTGTCATGGCTATTAGCCTATCCTCAAGGAATTTGATTCTTCATTTTAAAAACAATTCAAACTTGTGGCCATCATTGAAACTTCTGGCAATAAGTCTTACAAGTTAACTGTAATGTTGGATGATGGAAGTACTGATTTTGATGTTCTGAATCTCCTGTCCTCCAGTTTCATTGGGTGAGCTACAATTTGATGTTTTGGAGTATAATTCAATCATTCTACTCGTCACACCATTTTTTATTTTATAAATCCCTTATCAAGTTCTCTGCTAGTCTGTGGCAGATCACATGGCAGAAGTGGCAAGCATGATGTTTTGAAACTTAGTAGATGGAATTCACACATACAGTATTTTATCAAACATTTTTCAGAACTAGTTTGGAACAATTGTGGGATATGATCACTAAACATTTGGTGTGTTGTGGTAATTAGCTCAGTAACTCCTAGTTTTCTGTGTGGCAACAGTTACATTTGTCATAACGCTGAAGTAAGCTTGTAGCTGGAGACCAGGGAGCTGTGGGGACATGTTGCAACATAGGTCAGGTCTTCAGTTGATTCTACTTAATGATCAGATGTTCTCACACTTGCTAGGGACGTGTCTGTCTGTATTCAGGGAATATGCCCTTTGGATCATGACTCACTGGGGGGAATTGAGCTCTAGTGCTAGGGAAAGAGTGGGGAATCTATGGCCCTCCAGATATTTTGGACTACAATTCCTAATAACCCTGACCAGCTGGGGCTGATGGGAGTTGGAGTCCAACATCTGGAGAGTTACAGGTTTCCCACCCCTGTGCTCAAGGGACATTTTCCCCACTGCAGTCCCAGCTCTATTCTGCCAAAGGACAGCCCGCTGTCAGTCTGGTAGAGCTGGTCCAGAAACTGGCACGTTTACCAAGATACACAGGAGCACAGTGTGCATCACTAGAGGAATTTTAGTCTAGGTAGAGGACTGTTCTCATAAGGTACTTGGAAGCAACAGAAGTGAGGTCAGATCTTCCGGAAAAGAAGTTTATATTGAGAAACTAAAAGGCAAATTTTGAGGTAAATTATTGAAAGCTTGTCCCCCATGGGACTGGAATGAGGGAGGGGAGAGAAATGATGTGGCAGTGAGTCAAAAACAGCTGTGCAGTGATGCTTCAGTGTTTGGTGGGGTGTGGAAGGGGGGTGTTGAATCTGGAGGTGGGAATGCTGGCAAGGGAACGAGGGAGGGATCAAGTTATACCTTTCCTTCCTTATGATCTCTGTTAAAAAATAATGGGGAAAGGAGAGGGAGGGTTCTTAGCCTCAGGGAAAATCCAAAAACAAAGGCAGGAAGAAACAGCTTTCCTTGGCTGTGAAGAGGGTGCAGAGTTGATAAGCAAAGTACAGAATTCCAAGTATCAGTCAGGCTGGGTTTATCCCAGCAAGAGCTGTCTTGAAATCACACTGAATTCAGGGGTCTCAGGCCAGTTATAATCTTAGGCAAAATAAATGTAACAATACAAGGGTGGCAACTGGTTCATTTGCAAAGGAAAACCTTCAGTTTGCATTGGAAAATGTTCTGATGCCTAGAGAGATTTAATTTCACACGTTCATTTTATTTGTTTATTTGTTTTAGCAAACAAAGCTAAAACTACCCCTTTTAAATTTTTTTGTCCCAATACAAGTTTTCACCTGAAATATTTGAGGGGGGGAAATCAAAGCACATATAATGTGTATTAAATGTTACATTATGTAGAAACGTTGATTGGCATACTTGTAAAAAATTAGAGATTACAGAATGTACTTCCCCTGTGCTGTTTAAATTTAAGAAAAGAAAGGTACTAAGGGCGTAATCCTTTGCACATTTAGACAGATATTTTCTGTCTAAATACGCATGGGATTGCACCTTAAAACTGTGAACTCATTCATTTTAGCAACTCAAAGAACTGTGCATGATATCCTGCAACCACGCATCTATTTCAGCAGAGTTCAGTGCTCTTCCACTAAGGTTGTTGGACATGTTCAGTATCGCTGGTTATTAGCTCTATCTCACACTGATACATATATTTCAATGACATATATGCATTCCCTCACATGCTTACTAAGGATAATCACCTGAAAACATTAATTACAACTTTGAAACTGCCAAGCTGGCCTAATATTGTATTTGCAATTGGCATACATTCATTTTTACTAATGAACTTACGAAATGGAAAGTTTTCTGTGTAAAAATAAAGCACTGAAAATTTTCCACCCCAGATCACTGGGGGTGGGGAATTGCAGTACTAATTGAAAGGTCGTGCAAGAATATGGGGCTCCCAGGAGGAAACCAATTAAATGAAGTCTTGACAGAATGAGGAAGTCAAGTCCCAAGAGTTCCCAGGCTACCATGTAGGGCCAGGACACTCACTTTTCCATTTCAGTAGAGGGTGTCACCAAGAACTGTAAATGTATTTTGTCCTAACTTTTGTCCAGACAAAATGGAGCCTTTTGAGTCATGATAGCGTGAGGACCTAAAATAAAGCTGGACTGGTGCTCTCTGGCAACAGTGTTTAGACAAGCAATTGACAATCATCTCCCTACCCGTGCTCCAGTTAGACTTGCATTCTGTGCCTGCCTGAAGTTGTGGGTCAACAGGCTGGTCCTAAGAGTCATAGGGTGTATGCTGGTGGCATAATCTGCATTAAGTGGTGGAACAGAGGGCATGCTAAACCCCACTTTGCATTGTAACTGCTTGTGTGGGGAATGTGTTTTCCCACACTTCCTATTTGTTTAAAAAGTGGGATGCTCCCATGTAGGCACACTCTTAATTTCTAGTATTCAATGTTTATTTAGATGACTGAATCTGAACACCAGCCAGCCACTTTTAACCAAGATCCACTTGTACGTTCTTCATCTCATGCTGGGAGTCAAAGGGAAAATGTCCACAATCAGCCTCTTGCAGCAGAGGCTGTTGGTAATAGGTATGTATGATGCATGTGAAAATATGCCAATTTGTGAACGCCTCAGTTCTGTGTGTGGAATAGACCTTAAATACTTGCACTTAAATATGTATGCCAGGAGTGTGGAACCTCAGACCCGGGGGCCAAGTCTGAGTTCCAATTTAGCCTTCTGCGGTTCCCCAAGTGGTCATGCCCCTTCACCATACCACGAAATGTTTCCCACTCCCCAACTGGTAGTTTCCCAGCTTTTGCATGCTTTTCCCCAACCCTAAAACGATGAGATGTCTCTCCTAAGGCTTAGACTGGCAGCAAGAGCTTTAAACTAAAATATGCTGGCATATTTTATTTAAAACATATTTGACTTTCCCTTAAGTCCTTGGCACTTGTCAGACGGCTGGAAGGAGAAGCAGGTATTATCTCCTTAAGATGAGGCAAAGCAAAGGCCGGAGAGATGCTGCCTGCTTATCTTCTCCATAACCATTGCATATACACTTCTGCCTGTTGCCCAAGCATGCTGGGCAAGTCTGAGGTCTTGGGGGATGGAAGGGAATTGGTGGTGAGCATAAATACAGGCTGGCTAGTAAGCCAACCCAATATTTGTGAACTCCTCATACCTCAAGCAGTTTTCTCCCAATACAAAATTAACTGCAGCGCAATTTATTTTATCCTTCTGGTATTTCAGTATATGAAATACTGAGTAACATGGGGCTATAAAACACATCCCTGCTCTGGATCATACAGCATGAGAAAAATCCTTGGCATGCGCAGTAAATTAATTGCAGGAGGGGAAAAATAGCAGCAGCATACCTACTCTGATCAAGCATCTTGTGTGTGTACTTCTGAATCAGATCACACCCAGCGCAGCATCCCTTTCAAGGCATAAACCCTGGCTATTCATCGTATACGACATATCGCATGCTGCAGTTCTGGTTCCATCAGATTTATGCAAGACAATACTACATGCAATAGTAAGTCATCTTTTGTCTTTATTTTTACAAGGATTAAATGTCAAGCTTTTCTTGGCAACTGCCACATTTTCATGTGGCTTTTCAGGCACATAACCACATCATTAACCATTCTGTATTAAATGTTAGTAGTATCAAACTGTCAGCATGAGCTACTGTAGTGTTGAGTCACTCACTGAATCAGATTCAGTCCTAAAGGATGTTTAGTGCATCTGTTTTAGGGCAATAAAGCTTGCTGAAATGTCATTTTACAGACCAAGCTTGCCTTGCTATTTTGATGCGGTTGTCATGTGATGTTCATGTGCACCAAGGTTTGGCAAGCTTTCACTTGTTTTCAAAATAAGTTCTTCATCATCGTCATTATCATTATTGCATCCAGTATGGCTGCCAGTGCTGCTTCAGGCAACCGGTCCTCTACACGAAGCACACAGGAGATGCCAGTGGCCCCAGTTGCTGCTCCGGCTCCTCTTCCTGGTCCATTTCCCGCAGAAAACCAACCTGGAAATCAAAATGCTCCTCCTCAGGTGAACCCAGGAGTCAATCAGAATCTACGAATGAATGCCCAGGGAGGTCCTCTAATGGAAGAAGATGAAGAAGCGAACCGTGATTGGCTCGACTGGCTCTATTCAGCAACCCTGTTCTACGTGTTCATTAACATCGTCTATTTCTACTCCAGCATGAGCAGGCTTCTCATGGTGCTTGTGGGCACACTTCTGATGTACCTGTAAGTGTGTTAACAGCAGCCTTGGTTGTTGTTGCGTGTTTCTTTTTGGGGAGTAGCAGAGAGGAGAGTATTAGAGGATACCTTGCTAGTGACAGCCCTATCTTACCCTTTTTGCTTCATAACCCTAATATAGGTTCACATAATTTGAAAATAGATACTTAGATGAGAGACAAGCCATTGGCCTGGTTCACACATAATGCTAGACTATAGTTTAGGCACAGGCCCACTCAACTATATAAAACAGAACGACAGGGTCCCCGATAACCGTTTCAGTGCAAACACTCCAAGTGTAAGAGACCTACACAACTGCACCAGATGAGTTAACTACAAAATTTATAGTGATTAATGGTACAATTCTGCCAATGGATTTTATAAACAATAATAAACAGTCAAAATTTCAAAACAACTATATCAGTTATGCTTGTCACTGGTGTGTTTCCGTTTTGACTCTTATGAAGTCTTGTTATGTCTACAGGAGTATCTGACCATGTTCAGTAATAACTTGCAGTAACTGATAACGTCAAAAAATAATTTCACTTCCTGAGTGAGCAAATTCTTTCAGTGGTATACAGGTCAGTGAAGGCAGAATAGCCTCCTTTATTTCTCGATGGCCTTGTAGGCCCCTTCCAACCCTACTATTCTATGATTTGTGGGTTAAGAGCAAGGTAATTCCTCTGATTTTTACTAGCTCACCCTTCCCAGGATGTGTAGATACTGCCCCAGACTTGAGAGTGTCTGTCTGTCTGGTTTTCAACACTATCGGTTACTGCAATTTGTTATTAAAAACGTTATGTCTACAGGAGTGCCTGACGAAGACTTCATAGAATCAAAATGGAGATCAGAAGCATGCACTTCCTGTTTTTAACATCCAGCTTGGGGGGTGGGGTGTGTGGCTGGGGAGAGAGATTCTGCTTACTTTAAACTGGTTTGTTAACAAGCCAGGATCATAAATCACAGTGTGATCTTGACCTTCAACTAACTAGCACTTTCCCACCCCAGTTGACACACAAATACAAAGTCTAGATAGTTTAAAACAAGCAGCAAAAGCTTCCAGTCTTGTGGCCATGACGTAGGGTGGGGAGCGTGAAAGCCCAAGACTTGAGCAAACTCATGCATGTAAGGATAAACTATATTTTAGTATTAGGTCTGAACTGGGCCACTGACTGTCCTAGCAAATGTGAATTATGCAAATCCTTTGAGTTGGTGAAAAATTGTATACTTTGCTCATTTTGCCAAAATCCCACTTCTGGTTGTCTCAGAGAAAACACTGATATCTGAACCTGGCTTATTAAGCTATCTTCCTTGCTTACCTTTATCAGCTGTGGAACAGCTTATGTAGGTAGCTTTTTACTGTATTGCATACAGCTTTTAACATACTAATATGAACCAAAGTTCTTCAACTTTTGTACAGTTTTAGTAAATTTGGGTAGACAGCCATTCAGTTTATATTGGCTGCTTTTAAATGGACACAGAATCAAGAGCATTTCTTCTGGAATGCAAGAGTGGTCTACTGTCTTGAAGTGTGATCTAATTTTGGTCTTGTAACACCTTTCTGTGTGAAAGTTACGTTATGTGTGCCAGGCAGTGCACAGTACTCCTGTCTATATTCTGTGGAACAATTGGGAGGGTTTGTGCAGCAGGTATCAAAGCACTGACACCGCTTCAGTTTTTGAACGCTGGATAGTGGTTCTTCTCTATTCCAAACAGGGTAAACCAACAGGATTTTTTTCAGGCTTCCTCTTGATGTTCTATCTTACATGTAGCTAGCTTTCTGCATACCTTAATTGTGTACTTGACTAGAATTCATTTTTAAAGCCTCAGGTGTTGCTAAGAAATATTAATGGCTTACTTTTGCAGGCACCAGGCCGGGTGGTTCCCTTTCAGGCGGAGGCCGGTTCAGCCTGCTCAGAACAATATTCCTCCCCAAGCAGCTGTTAACCAGGACCAAAACAATAACTTACAGGTAAGTTCCTTCATGGGAACTTCATCATAAGCTTCATTTTCAAAATATTTATATTCAAGGCATTTAGATAAACTTTTTAGCACAAACTTAATGTTGTTTACTATAAATTAAATCACTCATTCAGAGGGACTTAATTCCTGGTTAATTAAGCATGCTTAATTTCATCCTTTGTCTTGGTATACTTTCTAGAATAATTCTGTACATATCTAAAGTAGCATGGCATTTGTATAGTATGAATTGTTCTGGAGGATAAAATCATTCAGGATGTATACTATACATCCTGAATTATTTTGTCATGCAGAGCAATTGTATAGTGTACATTCAGCACTGACTGCTAGATAGAGTTGACATGCTGAAATTTACTGCACCAGTATACATCTCTTGGCATAATTAAAGATGTTAAATCATTTGCTCCAGCAACCTGATTTGGTGGTGGTGGTAGTGGTACTACTACTAAGCCAGCTAATGTGGCACTGTACCTGGCAACTAGACCAGGTAGCACCAGATGTTTGGGTCCTTAGAGGGTGGGAGCATCACCTCACCCAGGTAGCTGGACTGTCTGCTGCTCCTGGCTGTTGACTGAAGGCTTGTGGGCATGATGATGGAAAATGACCACTGCCAGGGACTAGATGTTGCTGCTGTGGCTGTTCCAACATCAGGTGAGTGGCAATCTGTCTGAGCCAATACAGCAGCTGGCTGCTATCTCTGTAGCTCTGTTTGCTCAGAAAGCAGCCACATGTGAGGCCATTGTGTGAAGTGCTTTTCTTTCATGCAGCCTGCATCACTGCATGAATCAAACCCATGTCAAATATGACAAAGTAAACCTTCAGTGGGAGATTTTTAAAACTGTCTAAATTCATCCAGGAAAATAAGCAGAATTGCACATCTTTGACTAAGTGGGAGAATGCCAGTAGTTGACACTGTTAGGTAAGCACCTTAAAATAATTAAGTCTTGCTTTTTCCTTGGGTTAGCAGGAGGAACACGTGGATGATCAGGAAGAAATAGAGGCATCTGACATTGCACTGGAGAGGCAGCCAGCAGCACCTTCATTTGTGAGCACAGCCTGGCTGTTCTTCAAGACTTTCTTTGCATCTCTTCTGCCAGAGGGGCCTCCAGCTGTGGCAAACTAGGTAGAGCACAAGTAGCCAAGTTACTGCAGCTGCCTGCTGGGACTGGACACGACACCAACTTGAATGTGGAAGTGGCCAAGGCTAATTGGATAAAAGGAGATGAATCAGCATTCGGAAGCTAAAGGCGGATGGAACAGTCATTAGACTACAATGGGAATGGTCCAGAGCTTCAATGAATCGTGTGGTAGACATTGAAATAGAGGGTCTACAGCAATGTGTACTTCTGTACTTAATTTAAGTAAATCTGTTGGTGGGCCAAGGAATAGAGAAGCAGATTACTTCTGCCAGTGCGATTTGATTCCTGTTGGAATGTATCTAATGCTCTTAATTACACTGAGTGTAGTATCTTATGCAAGCAGTGAATTGCGTATTATAAGGATTTTACAGGGATAATTTATGCCAAAAACAAAGAGAAGCTGTGTTTACCCCAAACAATTTAAAGGATGTCTGTGTAAATAACTTCCTACAGAAGATACCATTCAACCTATTATACTGAACAGTATAGCAAGAGCTTTTCCACGCTTTCAGAACAAGAGCTATTTTCCCTTTTCACCAGTTGAGTAAACACATGTTCAGAGTGCTCTTCTCTGGGGTAGATCAACTACGAACATCATGGCCTCTTCCATGCTGTTTTCTATTAGTGCTTCTACATTCGGTACATCTAGTCTAAAGTATTGCCAGATACTTTGCCATCACATTACAAACTCAAGGGCCTTCTGTGAACTGGAGTTTTGCAAAACAAAACTTGTGCAAGATGGCTCTTTCCTTCCATGCTGGGGCAAGAGTTGAATTTCAGCTTTAGGATAATTCTCTGTATGGTGGTTTGGTATGTTACGTTAAATAAGATGCATTTTGTTTTAAAAGATCCTTCAGGATGGCTGTCTCAAACATACATTGCACAAGATCCAGGGTTGTGTGGAAAAGAACTCTGAACTGGATGCTCCATGAACTGGCAGAAAGAAGGGTTTGATTTTTGCTACTGCCCCCTGGAGAGCCATATTGGGATAGCAAGGGAGGTGGCATGAGGCTGCAGTGGGGAGGAGGATGCAGTGAAAAGTGCTGTCTTGCCCCCTTTCTCCAGCACGGCGCCTCCATCAAGTTCCAATTCCCTCTGAATAGGAGCCCTCTCGTTGGTGGAGGGGCAGGTCAGGATCCAACACATTATGCTCCTAGCTTGATTCCTAGTGGGTTATATTAAAAAAGTGCACGCAACTCTGTAAACAAAAATGACTTGGGGGAATGGATGATTATGTTCTTAAATGTTATACACATTTTAACCTTGTGCTTCTTAAGTACAAGCTTCCTAAGAGCAGTAGGTTTAGTGCCTTTGGGGCTTTGTTCCTTAGCTCCTTGTTCTTTTGGAGGCATTCTATTTCTGCTGACCCTTGGCCTGTGCCTCCTTGCAGAACTTCATGAGTTTGCAATGTGAATCTTTTCAGCTCAGGGATAATTTTCTTAGGGTTGTCTACATATAAGAACGTTTTCCTGTATATACATTCTGATTTTCAAATTATGCTGAAATTAGTATTTCTATTGCAGATTGTACATTATAAGCCTCATTCATATCTATTGTATATTATAAACTTCAGCTGTACAGTGGACTACATAACAGCTCAATTCTTTTCTCTTGTATATCTATTAAAGTTTAATATATGATGGCTTAATATTAAACTTACTGCTGTCCCCAGTTCATTTGTTAGTCACTATATATATATATATATATATATATATATATATATATATGGTTGGACGCTTATGGGAGTTGTGGTCCAACACACCTGCTGGTTAGAGAATGCTGCTCCAAAGGGAACACAGTCCAGTCTGACATTAAGGCCCCATAGCAGGAATGGAGAGTCTGGAATCCAAGCCTTCCTACTCCTTGTTTTACTTCTCATCACCAGCTTAATTATCTGGCATTCCTTTCCAGCTTGCTGCAGTTCTGAGGTTGAAAGGCTCATCAGCACTTCCTCACCCTCCCTAACACTACTCTGGGCAATGCTGCTGACAAGGCTGTGAAAGCAGTGTTTTTAAGATGCCAACAGCTGCCATTCGTCACTCTAAAAGGCAAAAGGAAAGCAGCTGGCAGTACTATGAATATGGTTGAACTAAACACTGGTACCAGTGGAGGGTTTTCAAAAGCCAAATTCTTTCAGGGGTAATTTGAGGAAGCTGCAGCAGGGAGGGTTAACCTTTACTGTCTGATGCGAGTGCCCCCCACATCCATGATACACACACACTGATTAGGTATAAAATGTCAGTTGGTGCCAATGGAAGCTGTGTGGAGAGGGGTAATGGGGAGAGAATGGGTCTCACCTTTGCCCTCCCCCCATGAATGGGTGTGTGACAAAGTGTAGGATTGCTCAGACCCCACCCATGTGTGGTATGGGCCCTTCCCACTACTGTTCTATGGCCCCCAGAAGGCAATGCAGCCTTTAGGCTAAAAAAGGTTTCTGCCCCTATGATAGAAGTGCTCTGAAAATCTAATATGTATTACCACACCTAGTATTACTAATATATACCTGAAAGCTCTTGTCCTGCCAGGAGGTCCCTACAAACAGAAAATGAGTAGGAGTGGGTAAACGGGGCCAGTTTTTGCATGTTGGGGTGGTTTTGCAGGAGGAAAGTCTACTATTGTGCCACTTAAGGACACACAGGCTTTATAATTTTATATTTCAGTGGAGCTGCTTCATCTAAAAGGTGCTCAAAGTGTTGCCGAAAAAACCCAGGTAATGTAAACCGTATGAAAAATTTGAGCAGTATGGGATACAACTGCAAAACAAATACAGTGGCACGATTAATACAGCATGCTAATTGCCAAAAAAGATGCCTCGCCAAAAAAATAGACATTTATATATGCTAATTTATAGGTGTGGATGCAAATTTAGAAATTATAATTTAAATAGAAATAGAGGACCTCTCATAGTGTGGAAGACTGACCAGGGCCCCATCTACATGAGCCATTTGCCCTGGTGACGCTTTGAAGGGAAGATCTTTGCGACAGATGACACAGTCCCCGCTTTGCAGCCCAATCGTGGTTTTCATGGAGAAAGTTTTCACTTGCTTTGGGTTCACTGCGGGGGGGGGGGGGGATTGAGCTGTCACTCCCTTCCTCAAAGCTTCTCCTTCACAGCTCCACAGTTACAGAGGGATGAAGAAGCAGGCTGGTGGAAGGGAAAGTAGGTGGGGGCGGGGGGAGAGCAGAGGGGCAAACATGTCTACTGGGAAGTAACTCATTGCCTTCAGTTCCACGTTCCTGCCTCTCGCTGTTAGTATTGCGCTTGAGACTGGAGACGTGCAGCTACAAAGGAGCACCGCTTAGAAACGCTGGATGCCTGTGGATTCAAAGCTGCGCAGTTGAGAAAGGGCGGGTGCCAGGGCGGATGATTTTCATAAGCATGTACTCGGAAGCACTTCATGCTCTCAGCGCCTACTCAATCTTGAGGCAGCAGCAGCCTGCCCACCTCAGAAATGTGCCCGCAGGGTTTGTTATGAACATCTACTCGCAAGCAAGCCCTACATGCTAGTTGCGCCCCCTCCTCCCCAGCTCTGCGCGCTCTGCTCTTCCCAGCTTGAGAAGCCCGCTTTAACCCTCCCATCTACTGCCCCAGGTGTTAATTTGCAGCACTGATACTGCGCAGCTCCCACCAAGCAAACAATGAAGTCGGTGCCATGTAGATGCAGCCCAGCTGTGAGCCCCCTCCCCAACAGGCACACAGTCTGCTGCATGAATCCTCCCCCCTCCCCAGCGTGGTTGATGGGCAGCAGTTCTGGTTCTTTAAACTAGAATTGTTTACAGATTGAAGGCACCCTCTCTGAAGGTGCCCTCTAAGAGAGGGCAGTCCTCTGACAGCCCTTCAAATAGAGAACTGTTCTCTGTTAAAAAGAAGGTCAGCCAAGTACAGAGTCAAGTCTTCAGCAATTTAGGGGGTGAAGGCTTGGGCAGCAATTCCTGGTATTAGAGCTGGGCTTTTAGCAGTGTTGGAGTGGTTGAAACCCCCGTAATTAGTTCCCACTGACAAAACGTGGCCTATTTGCAGTCAGCCCTACCATTAGGCAGAATGAGGCAGGCGATTCTGGATGTCTTGAAATGGCAGCAAGTTGTTCATAGTTGTGTGATGATGATTTTATATGCCTGGCCCTTGTGGGATTTTATGACTCAGGTGCCAAAGTAACTCAGCTGTCAGGGTTGGATCTGAGCCCATAGAGTCCCAAAGCAGCTCTGATTCTGAGGAGGAGATACAATCTGTGGGAGAGGAACTCTCTCAGACTTCAGTGGCGCAGCTGGAGCAGGAGCCCCCCCCCCCCCGCTCACTCTTTCCTGGGAGCAGCAGTGACCCAGGCATGGAAAAGGAGGGACAACTTGAGCTTTTAGACGCGAGGCGCAGGTGCAGAGACAAGCGAGAAGTTGCGGGAGCCAAGTTTAGGCGCTCAGCCCGATTGGCTTAACGTCAACAGCTGTGCCCCGAGGCCCCACAGGAGAGGGGGTGATCTTCCCCTCCCATTCCTTAAGTTCAGAGAGTTGCTGTGCTTTTTCCCAAACGGAGATAAATTGATGTTCCTAACTCTTAGAAACCCCTAGCTGACTGTTCCCTTCTATTTCCCCTGAGTCTCAGGCAATTAGCATCTGTAAGCTTCATTAGGTTGAATGGAATTAAAGCCTTGGAAAGCAGCCCTTTTGTCTGAGTGTTGATTCTAGCTATTGGAGGATTCAGTGGGCAACGGGCATTCCTGACAGCCTTGCGAACGATGCATATCAACTTGGGGGAAGGAGGCATTACCAAAAAGTCTTGGACCGGCCAGTCTGCTGTGTATCACTCAAATCAATGCACATCCCGTAATGGGTCTGAAAACTTCTTGGGCCCTTCATTTACTATCCGCAAGGTGGCAGCAGGTTTAGCAAAGACAGAAAAGCAGCATTGTTGAGTTTAGGGATGTATGAATATTTTGTTGCAGTTTGCAAATCATTCAGATTTGCTGTTTGCAACCCTCAACATGGACAGGAGCACATATTTTGGAAAAATGTTTGCACATTCCTGGACTTGTTGTTGTGTTTGAAAAATGTGTTTTGCTTTAAATGCGCACTTGATATGCACTTAAAAAAAAAAAGCATTTTCATGCTTTAGCCATTGAGGACAAAGGGTGCACTTTTGAAAAACACACCCAGAAATGCACACTTTCCCTGTTTGATACGCATACTTTCCCCATTTGAATGAACCCTAAAAGCAGATAAAAATGGGAGCAAGCCGAACTGAGCTTCAATGTGAACTTCAGAGAATTTCAGCAAGCTCCAACATCCCTGGTTCTCCCATGCCTAGCTGAGCTTTCAATCTGTGTCTCACTTCATATCCTGCCTTCCCCCCAAGGAATTTAGAGGTGTGACTATATGTTTCTCCCTCAAGATAATTAGAAAGAGGTAGGGGCTGGATCAAGATCTCACCCAGTCAACCAGCTGGGTCTCCCTGTTCCAACTCCAGAAATCTAGCCACTATAACAGCCTTCCTCAACCCAGCACCCTCCATGTGTGTTGGACTACACATCCCATTATCCCCAGATGGGACAAAAGGACTTGTCCAACACATCTGGAGGGTGCTAGGTTGGGGACAGGACAGCTGCACTATGCCTTACTACAGCTTCCCCCAACCTGGCACCCTCCAGATGTGTTGGACTACAACTGCCAGCATATCCAGCCAGCCCTGCTGGCAATGCTGGCAGTTGTAGTCCAACGCATCTGGAGGGCGCCAGATTGGAGAAGGCTGCCTTACTGGCTCTTAAGGCCTCATTATGTATAGAACATGCTAATGTGTGTAACAGTGCCCATATTCTCTCCCCACCCCCCTTTTAAACCAGGGGTGTGGAGCCTCTTTTACCCTAAGGGCCACATTCCATTTTGAAGAAGCTCTCGGGGTCTGCAATCCTGAAGGCAAAAAAGGGCAGGGCCACAAATGCCAGCAGACTGTGACTTAAAGCTCTCCCTGCCAGTAACTTAGCCTTAGGAGAGGCATTTCAACCTTTTAGAATGGGGAGAACCCTGCCCGAAAGCCAGGAAACTACCAAAACGATCAGCGGTCAGAAGAAAGAGGCTTGGCCATCTGGGCAATCCCGGAGGGCCAGAGTTGGCCTGAGGTTTGACACCCCTGTTTAAGCTAAAGCTAGTGTGTGTGTGTGTGAGTAGTGTGGAGAAGTGGCATGGGAAGGAAGGGGCACATATGCATTGGAAATACCACATGGGAAAAGCCACTGTGCATTTGTGTGTGTGGGGGGGTGGAGATGGGAACACGGAATCGACAGAAATTATTAAATGCCCCATCTCCTCCTGCTACTTCACTCTAGGGATGTCTGTCACTTGGAAATCTGCCCCTTTCCCCCAACATTTTGCATTGTTTTTGGTAGGGCTGTAATTTGCACAAATAGATATTTGCGCAAATTCCAGCCAAAATTTGTGCGAATTTGTGTAATTGAAATTTGCGCAAATTGTGGCCGTAATTTGCACAAATTGAAAAACAGACAATCTGCTAACTGGCCCAACTCACTGCAGACTGAGTCCAGCCAGGTAGCAGAAAACAGACCAGAGAAGCTTGTTGAACTCCACCACCACCCCATACAGATTCCTCTGACATCCCTACTTCACCCTAAATTCTCCCCTCCCTAAGTGATTTTGTTTTTTTTATAAAAAATAGAAGGCTTTGGTGCGTAAACTGTAGTTAGCCCCTTCCACTGCTTGATACCAGCATCCTCTGTAAAGGGACTAGTTCCAATGTTTGAAAATAGTACCTCTCCCCTGGGCCATCCAAGCAGCCTGGCTGAGGCAGCTGTGTGCTCCCCCTGCAGCAAGTCTCTCTCCTGCCCTACCTGAAGTGGGGTTGGGATATTATACAACTGGTACTGGACTGGGATTAGTGTGTGTGTGAGTAATATTGAGTGGGGGCTCTTGGGTGTTTAGCATTTGGAAGGTCCCTTTGTCATTCAGTGATGTTGCTGATGCTGTATTCCAGTTGAGAGGTGCCAACTTTGCAACTCCAGATGTGGAGCTGGTTTGAATCCCTGCCCCAGGCAAAGCCTATATCCAGTGCCCTCCACAGGGAAGCAGATTCAAGAACCCAATAAAGGGAGAGGAGAAGGGAAGCGGGGCCATTCTGCCAGCCCTGCTAAAAGTGGATTTAATTTTTTCCCTCTTCCCTCCCCATCCCCTTTTCTTTCTGTGCGGTGTACTTTTAGATTGTAAGCCTGTGGGCAGGACAGTCTTGTTTTACTGGTTGCATGTAAGCTGCTCCAGTAGCCTTGGTGTTTCCCACCCAGTTTTGCTTCTGAAAGAGCTTCTGAACAGGAAACCACATGTAATCCCACTTTACATCCCAGTTGGGATCCCACTCAGTGTATTATGCAATCCACATGTTTGGAAATGCAAGTTTATCAGCTCTTCTTCATATTCTACATCAGCCGTCCCTAACCTGATGTCCTACAACTACCATCATCCCCCAGCCAGCATAATTAGAAGGGCCCTCAAAGATCTTCTAGGCCAACTTCTGCCAGTGCAGAAAACTCACAGCTACAGCATCTCGGACATGTGGCCATCCAGCCTCTGCTTCAAAAAGCCTCTTAAGGCACAACCCCATGCATGTTTAGACAGAAAAAGTCCTACACTGCCCGGGGAATGCTGAGAGTCGCAGGACTTTTTTCTGTCTAAACATGCATGGGATTGCACCCTTAATGAAGGAGAGTGCCCCACCTTCTGAAGCAGGGTGTTCTTGGGAAGACCCAGGTTCAAATCCCTGCTCCACCACGACATCCAATGAGTGACTTTATGCCAATCACCATGTTTTGACCATGCCTACCTCACAGGGTCGTCGTGAGCCTAAAAATGGGGGCCACACACTGTACCCCACATGTGTATTACTGTGAGCTTATTGAGGAAGGGTGGGAGTATAAATGTAATAAATAGAAGCCAGGGTGAAAAACAAAGCATTGTGTGGAGTACTAGGCTGAGTGAGCAATATCTATAATATTAAAAGATGATGTGTGTCTGTCTGTCCATCTGCCTGTCAGTGCCATAGTGCCACGTCTGTGAAACATAAGACACCTGCAACTTGGCCTGCATACTAAAGGGGGGGGACGTAAGGGTATGCCCCTCGGAGCTATTTTGTTTTTAACAAGCACTAGGGAGCAATCCTATGGCCCCTAGACATTGCCTGAGGAACCATAGGATACAGGGGAATCCCCCTCTGAGGTCGGAGAATCTGACCCCCCTCCCCCAACCCCTCTCAGCCAACCGAGGTTGGAAAAGCAACCTCGGAGAGGGGGAAAAGGGGGCGTTTCAGTGGGAGGGGAGGGGAGGCGAGGGGAGGAGACTGGACAGGCCAGGATCAGATCTATCCTGAAGCCTCTCCAGCCTCTTTCCCTCTCCTTCTGAAGTGCCATCGCTAGACAAGCAAAAAAGCCCATCCAGCAAAAAATGTGGGGAGGTGAAGGTTGCCCACCAGTGGAGGCTGGTGGCTCCAATGTCAGTGGGGCAGTGAATCCACTCTGGGTTTCAGTCAGAACCAGTGAGAACTCTAAAGGTGTAGTGGTGAGAGTATTGGAGCCGGGAGATCCGGTTTCTAATCCCCACTTGGCCATGGAAGCTCACTGGGTGACTTTGGGCCAGTCACAGACTCTCAGCCCAACCTACTGCACAGGGTTGTTGTTGTGAGGATAAAATGGAGAGGAGGAGGATGATAATGTAAGCCACCTTGGGTTCCTTGCAAGAGGAAAAAAAGGTGGGGTATAAATGCAATAAACAAACAAACAAACGAGTGTTCTGACTGAAACCCAGAGCAGAACCACTGCCCCACTTGCATTGGAGCCACCAGCCTCCACTGTTGCCCACCTCTGCCACTCCTCGCACCCTGCATTGGACGATCAGAAGCTTCCGAGTTCAGGGGCTTCCGATAATCAAGGGTGTAATCGATATTTTTGTGCCATTAATGAGTTCAAATGTGTCCACGTGGTTAAAGCCTGCGGTAATCCCTTTGTCCACTAGGGGCAGGCTTCTCTAACCCGCACATAGCTTTGCAATCCATAGTTTGACGGGAGATCAGCTGACGGCAGAATCAGATACCTGCCCCTCTCCCCTGCGATGGAGTGGAGAGACCCCTCCCTCAGGGGGCTATAGGGGTGTACCATGGCAGGGGCTGTGCCTAGGGGCGCCGGTGGGCACGGTGGTTTCACTTAGATGGGGTGGGCACCATGTGCCCGGCGCCAACAGCTGCGTAAATTTGCTTGAAGGCGTCACTCTATCATATTAAGGGCTATTCCAACATGTGCAAATCAGAGTCTGTTCGTTAGTCATTGAATAAAGCAATGCGAGAGCCGAGGTGCGTTCCCAGAATCTAGATTGTGTGACATGTGTCAAGAATGATCCCCCAGTATTCTTGGAAGTGTGGCAGGGAGGTGCTGGAATGCACCTTTTGGGTCAAACCGTGCAGTCATGCAGGGTGGCAAAGTGTCTTGGAGCCTGGCTCTGTTTTCTGTGTTTCCTCCCCTGTAGCCAACTCAAGATACAATTGAGCTATTGAGAACTTATTGTACAGTACCTGGGAAGACTATCTCAGGAAACAGATGCACAGTAACAATGAAATATCGGGTCTGACAGTGATCTAGATTAATGGGTCCCGCAGAGAATAGCTTTTGTGTCCCTTTGTGTACATCGGGGAAATGCATGCTTGGAACTTGAGAGGAAAAACAAATCCAGTGATTAATAACATGAAGTCCCAGTTTCGGAGAACATGAATACCCCATGTCTGATCATCCTGATACAGCAGGGCAAATTTTATCCATTACAAAATACCAAAGGGCTTCTCCATCTAAAGTTGAACTGTATAAAGTTCTGGCACTTTCAAAAGGAGAGATTTAACCCAGTGCTTAAGGCTGCAGTCTTATTCCCACTCACCTGGGAGGAAGCCCTGTTGAGTCCAGCCCCATTGACTTCTGAGCAGACATGGAAAGAATTGCAGTGTCTCCCACTGAAATAAGTGGACACAAATGTTGGGGAGCAAGGGTGCAAGATGGCAACCTTCCTTGCCAACTGTTTATTCTGGAATAACATGAACAACAAATCAACAGTGAAAAAATATAAATTGACATGGAATTCACAGCATCAAAACCCAATTTGCCCTAGAAGTTATATTATTTAACAAATAAGAGAGGACTGTATGGACTCCTCTGGCCTTGAAGACTTGTTGTACAATCTGATTCTTGCTTCAGGAAAGTCGAAGGCCAGGAGTAACCCACTACTGTAAGGGGGCTACCTGAGGCCATTTACTTTTTCAACTCAGGATGTCAGTTTGCAAGAACAAAACAAAAAGAGAAGCTGCGAAGTGTCACTTTTAGAAAGCTGCATACTTCATACCCAGTGTGGATCCAGGTACATAAGAACATAAAAACATAAGAAGAGCCCTGCTGGATCAGGCCGGAGGTCCATCTAGTCCAGCATTCTGTTCACACAGTGGCCAACCAGCTGTTGACCAGGAAACCACTAGCAGGACATGAGTGGATAAGCAGGGTATGAACACAGCAGCACCCTCCCACCCATGTTCCCCAGCAACTGGTGTACTGGAGGTAGCACATAGCCATCAAGACTAGTAGCCATTGATAGCCTTTTCTTCCAGGAATTTGTCCAATCCCCTTTTAAAGCCATCCAAATTAGTGGCCATTACTGCATCCTGTGGTAGTGAATTCCATAGTTTAACTATGCGCTGTGTGAAGAAGTCCTTCCTTTTATTTGTCCTGAATCTCCCACCAATCAGCTTTATAGGACCTCAGGTTCTAGTATTTTGAGAGAGGGAGAAAAATGTCTCCCTCTCCACATTCTTCACACCATGCATAATTTTGTAGACCTCTATCATGTCTCCCCTTACCCTCCTTTTTTTCCAAGCTAAACAATCCCAGCTGTTGTAACCTTCTCTCATAGGGGAGATGCTCCAGCCTTTTGATCATTTCACTTGCCCTTTTCTGCACCTTTTCCAGCTCTACAATATCATTTTTTAGGTGTGGTGACCAGAACTGTACACAGTATTCCAAGGGTGGTCACACCATAAATTTGTATAGGGGCAGTATGATATTGGCAGTTTTATTCTCAGTTCCTTTTCTAATTATGCCTAACATGGAGTTTGCCTTTTTTACAGTGGCCGCACACTGGGTTGACATCTTCATTGAGCTGTCCACCACAACCCCAAAATTTCTTTCCTGGTCGGTCACCACTAGCTCAGATCCCATCAGGCTATACTTGAAATTGGGATTTTTTGCCCCAGTGTACATCACTTTACACTTGCTTTCATTGAACCACATTTGCTATTTAGACACCCATTCTCCCAGTTTGGAGAGATCCTTTTGGAGTTCTTCACAATGCCTTTTTGTTTTAACCACCCTAAATAATTTGGTGTCATTGGCAAACTTGGCCACTTCACTGCTCACTCCTAATTCCAGATCATTTATGAACAGGTTGAAAAGCATTGATCCTAATACAGATCCCTGTGGGACCCCACTATTTACTCCCCTCCATTGGGAGAATTTACCATTAATTCCTACTCTCTGCTTTCTGTTCTTTAACCAGTTTCTGATCCATAAGAGGTCCTGTCCTCTTACTCCATGACTACTAAGTTTTCTCAGGAGTCTTTGGTGAGGGACTTTGTCAAAAACCTTTTGGAAGTCCAAGTAAACAATATCTACCAGATCACCCCTGTCTACATGTTTAATGACACTCTCAAAGAATTCTAAAAGGTTAGTGAGACAGGACTTAGCTTTGTGGAAGCTGTGTTGATTCTTTTTCAGCAGGGCTTGTCCTTCTATATGCTTACTAATTTTATCTTTAATAATGTCTTCAACCAATTTACCTGGAACAGTTGTTAAGCTAACTGGCCTGTAATTTCCCAGATCCCCCCTGGATCCCTTTTTGAAAATTGGTGTTACGTTGGCCATCTTCCAGTCCATTGGTGTAGAGGCTGATCTTAGGGACATGTTGCATATACTGGTTAGAAGATCAGCAATTTCACATTTGAGTTCTTTGAGAACTCTAGGATGGATACCATCTGGGCCCAGTGATTTATTTGCTTTCAGTCTATCTAAGTTTGAAAACTTCATCTTTTGTCACCACTATTTGCCTCACTTCCTCAGACTCCCTTCCTGAAAACATCAGTTCAGGCACAAGTATCTGACACATATCTTCTGCAGTGAAGACGAATGAAAAGAATTAATTCAGCTTCTCTGCAATCTCCTTGTCCTCCTTCAGTCCTTCTTAACTCCATTGTCATCTAATGGTCCAACTGTCTCCCTAGCTGGTTTACTGCTTCTGATATATTTAAAGAATTCTTTATTGTTGGCCGTGATGTTGTTAGCGATATGGTCTTCAAAATGCTTTTTTGCATCTCTTATTGTCTGCTTGCATCGCCTTTGCACAAGCTTGTACTGCCTTTTGTTTTCCTCACTTGGGCAAGACCTCCATTTTCTGAAGAGAGCTCTCTTTTCTCTAATAGCTTCCTTAACCCTGCTCATTAACCATGCTGGCAACCTCTTTGACTTGGTGCTACCTTTCCTAACCTGTGGTATAAATTTTAGCTGGGCTTCTGTTAATGTGGTTTTGAGTAATCTCCAAGAATTCTGAAGGGATTTAATCGTCTTGACTCCCCCTTTTAACTTCCTTTTCACCAGTTCCCTCATTTTAGAGAAGTTTCCTCTTTTGAAGTAAAATGTGACTGTGTTGGACTTCCTGGGCAAGCACTCCAACTCTCCGACTTTGACTCGGAGGTTACTAGCATTTGCATAAAAACACCTATACACAGTGTCCGTCCCCAGACGCCTCTGGTATGTGCATCTTTTGCTATGAGATATTGGCCCCTTTGATTGGCTATTATGTTCTGCCATGTGCTCCTGGCCTATTTCTTCTCTTTCTACATTTGGACAATCAAAAACATTTTCATCTTCATCCCTTTGGGATGATTTAACCCAAACCGGATGCTTCCCAGCTCCTGTCGGCTTTCCCCCAGGGTTTAGTTTAAAAGCTGCTCTGCCACCCTGTGAGCGGGTCTGGGGGCAAAGGCACCGCAAAACCTCCTTGGTCCATGGACTCCATCAGAGAGACAGCAGCTAGAAATAGGCTTTAACTCAAAAGTTTAATAAGAAAGACTCTCCTAGTTACAACACTGGTCATCTTTAAACAGAACATAAAACAATTGGGGAATCGCTCAGTCATTAGGAGAATTCTCTCCACCTTCACCTATGGCAGGGACTGATGCCAGGCAGATAAATAATCCCCCCACAGTTTCTCTCTGCCAAATGCAGCCCCCACAGCTGCTAAATCTGTCTCTGCTGTTGCATCCCAGTACCTTCCCTGGGGAAAACGCTGACTCCTCCAGTCTTGGGCAGGAAAGTCCAGCACAGTGTTTTTGGAGATGGTTCTTAAAGGGGCAATGGAGGAAGGGGGGTAGACCTCTCCCCAATAGAGTAGGCAGCCCCTGAGGAGCGGAGTTTGGCGTTTCCAGGTAAAACGTTGTTCCTTGCTCCTGGCTCGCATCTCTCTCTCCTGCTGTCAGGGTCTCTGTTCATAGTCTCTTCACCTCCTCCCACTCTATCACTTTCTCCTGCACTTTATCCAGTGTCTGCCCACTCCCCCCGCCCATCATCCTCTTCACCCCCTCCCTCTTCCAGGTGAATCTTGTCACAGTGATTAGCACAAGCCTTGAGCCTGTGCCAGCTGGTGTTGCCGTTCCTTTGCACTGCTGCGGCTTGCCGCTGCCCTGGCATAGCCGCCCTCCTTGAGCCCAGCCTCTGGAAGGATAAGGGGCACCCTGGCAATGCTGTGATGGGACTGCAGGATTCTGGGTAAGAGATGGCGAGCCCCGCCGACCCCTCACACACCCGTTTTATGTTTTGCATAATGTTCCCCACTGCCTAACAAAGCTGAACCCTCCTCCCTGCCCCACCTTCTCATCCATGCATTGGGACTCCTCAGCTTCGCCTGTCTAGCTGGCCCTGCACGTGGAACAGGTGGCATTTCACAGAAAGCTGCCTTGGATGTCAACCTCCTATCTAGCAACCTAAATTTGGCTTCCAGGACCTCATGACTACATTTCCCCACTTCATTGGTACCAACACGGACCACGACCACTGACTCCACCCCAGCACTATCTACTAGGCTGTCTAGATGGTGCATGATATCTGCAACCTTTGCACCAGGCATGCAGTTCACCATGCGTTCTACACGCCCATCACAAACCCAGATGTCTATGTGTCTAATGATCGCATCTCCCACTCCACAAGCTCCCCCCCCCACCGGAGGCACATCCTAGGGGAATACGGAACTCACCTTCGTCTGCCGGGGGGGTCCGTGAGGGGGGGAGGTGATCCATTCCTCCCCTCGGAATCCTGCCCGGCCAGCTCCGCGGTGAGTCTGTGGAGCCGCTGGCCAGGTCCGTCCGCTGCCGCCCTACCTGTCTTCAGATGCAAATGGCGTCCAGCATAGCAGATGCCATTTGCGTCCCTGCCATTTGCCGTGATAGGCTACGTAAAGTGCGAGAGGGTATTTGTTCATCTTCTGAGGAATGGGTCCCTTCTAAGGGATCATTTCCCTCTTCCTCAGAATGATACCCTCCTTCCCCGAGACCTGCATTCTCTGTGACAGCAGAGGACCTGTCATCCTGGGAGTGGGACACAGCTAATGGGGCCCTGAAGGTCTCATCCACCAACCTCTTTGCCTCTCTTAGCTTCTCCAGGTCAACAACCGTGGCCTCAAGGGAATGCACTTGTTCTCTGAGAGCCAGGAGCTCATTACACAGAGCACACACCAAGGTGAAGTTAGAAGTCCCATGAAAATCAGTGGGTCAAACCAGTTGTCATAGCTATCTTCTGTCCTGTTGTTTTCCATGGAATGTGCAGCGCAATCCAATGCACATTTCCTCAGAAGGAAGTCCAACTGAAGTTCAGCCTGAGTCATGTCTAGGTTTATCTGGATTGGGGCCATGGGTTAGTTTGCTTGCATAGACCTGTGCAGTAGTCCCTAAACTAAGGAATCCCCAGGTGACCACATTCCCTTTCCCCCAACCACCAATCAGTTGTTGATTTCCCAGTATTCATGCAGTTTTTTTCCCATTCTAAAAGGTTGAAATGCTTCTCCTCAGGGCTGGTTACCGGCAGGAAGAGCTTGAAGGTAAAATATGCTGATATTGTTGCCCCGGCCCCTTTTCCTTTAGCCCTGCCCACCACTGAAATGCGGCCCCCGAGAGCATCTCCAAAATGGCATTTGGCCCCAGGACTGAAAGAGGTTCAACACTGCTTCTTCCTATGGGAGGTCTGCCTGTGTGCTGTGAGATACAATCAAATGAATTACTTGAAAGTTCCCTGTTCATTTTTTTGTGGTGTGTGTGTGTGCCCTGCTGGAACACACGTGGCAATGATAACCCTAGCACTGGCAAAGAGGTCTCCTAGAGATGGAGACGCTGAGGGTCGCTAAACAGTTGTGACACAGGAGATCCTCCAGACCAGCCTTACTTAACCTGGTACCTTCCAGATCATAGAATCATAGAATAGTAGGGTTAGAAGGGGCCTACAAGGCCATCGAGTCCAACCCCCTGCTCAATGCCTGTCCAGCCTCGTCTTGAATGCCTCCAGTGTGGGAGAGCCCACCACCTCCCTAGGGAATTGGTTCCATTGTCGTATTGCTCTAACAGTCAGGAAGTTTTTCCTCATGTTCAGCCAGAACCTGGCTTCCTGTCACTTGAGCCCATTCTTCCGTGTCCTGCACTGTGGGATGATGGAGAAGAGATCCTGGCCTTCCTCTCTGGGACAACCTTTCAAGCACTTCAAGAGCGTTGGACTACAGCTCCCAGCATTCCTCACCCATGGCCATGCTGCATGACAATGATGGGAGCTGCAGTCCTGCACATCTGGAGGGTACCACTACCAGGTCAGAGATGGCTGGCCAGGCAGTGCAGCAGCGCCAGGCTGTGCCTGGTGAGTCCCCAAGGCCGGCATTCTTTTCCTACTAGGTAGGCTCAAGAGAGGCAGTATCTGCACGAAGAGGTTATTCGGGGTCATTTGACCCTTTGACTCAGGCTATTTGCACAGAACACAACAACAACAGGGTCGGATTGGCTTTGGACTCAGCTCCACCCTGCTACTTGACTCAAGAGACAATGGCTCTTGACTCAAGAATGGCCCACAGGAAGAGCTGATAGATTTATAAACCCCAGCAGGGACTATCCGAAACTTTAGGTCAAGTTAAGCCGTGATGGCCGGAAGAGATTAGAGCTATTCTTGACCCAGTACTGGAAGTGCCCTTTTTAATGACAGGTTTGACATTCTTGGGAGTTCCGAACTGGATGATTGTTATGGTTCACTGCTAGGCTGACAACGCCACGTGGCCTGGGCCTGCAGTTGTCAAACATCCGATAGTTGAGGCGAGCATTTTCCGACTTCGTCTCAGAGCTTCAGACTTGCATCCCCAATGCATTGCTTTTATTGCATGTAAGAATGAGAATCATTTGCCCTTTGATGGAAGAGTCTCTCCCCCCCCATGTGTTTCTGCATGAGTTGCTGTTCTGGGAGAGGTTCTCAACTGGTAAGAGAGAAATCCTGAGCTGTGGCCATGCTGAACAGCAACAGGAAGTCTCCTTGGAAGGCAAATAATTCTGAAGTGTCCCTTGGTTGAAAGTGAGCATCTCTGGGACTCTGAATGGCTGGATTAGAACCCCAGGCAGCCCGAATCTGGCCTCCGGATGTAGCGTTCTGCACCGCTGCATTAGCTGTAATGTTGGTGGGAGGGTGGGGGACATCCAGATTGGAAGCATATAGATGTAATTTTTTGCAAGTTGGGAAAAATTAACTAAGGAAACCTGGCTTGAGAAGCTTGTCCTCCAATTCTTTCCTGCTCTGCTGTAAGGCTTTTGCTTCTCCAGGTTACTGCAGCAATGCAAAATATATCTGACTGGCTGCTGGGTGCAGAAGGAGAGTCTGGGTATTGCCTGGTGCCTCTGGGTGCTTCCAGACAAGGCTTTTACAGCGTGTTTGCCCTGTCTCATTCATGGGTGTTTATGGAAGGTCTCCAGATGTGGTTGTCTTTCACTTTTGACCCTGCTGTGTTTTCTTTAGGGAGGGGCAACCATTTCGTTTCAGATCATTTTTGATAAGAATTTACCAAAGTTCACAAATATCTTCATATTTGGGACAGAAAGAACTAGAATTTTAGGAAGATGTGAATGTGGGAGAGACGGAAACTGGCTGAATTGCCCATGTGGGGTGAGGGCTTTGGGCTTTGGGCGTTTAGCTCTCAAAGGTCTGGGTTTGCATCTCTGAGGTTGCCAGCTCTCTTTTTTTCTGACATGCTCCTCTTCTTCAACAGCTTCATGGTGGGCAGCTACAGTGTGGTCCTCTCCCTGCTGGGAACAGCTGTAGCTATTTGACCAAAGCAGATGGGCAAGAATTCCCCTTCAGTTCACTTTTGATAAGACTTTACTAAAATTTACAAATGTCTTCATATTCAGGAAGGAAAGAACTTTAGGTTTAAAAAATTCGAATGTGGGAGAAAAAAAACTTTGACAGATTGGTCCATCCATCCCTAGTTTTATTACAGCTACCTCTGTCTTTTCCCTTAACGCAGAAAATCTGCTGAAGAGAAAAAGACAACAGCTTTACAGTGCCTTCTGACTGCTAGCCCTGGGAGCTAACCAGTGGTGGCCGGTGACTCCAGTTCTGGGTGTGCGTGTGTGATTCCATTTTGTGTTTTAATTACCACCAGCCAAAACTCTAAAGGTGCTCTGCAAGGTGCTGAACCTTATCCCCAGAATGGGTTCGTTGTTGTTCAGTCGTTCAGTTGTGTCCGACTCTTCGTGACCCCATGGACCATAGCACGCCAGGCCTTCCTGTCCTGCGCTCTCTCCCGGAGCGTGCTCAAGTTCATATTCATTGCATCTGTGATGCTATCTAGCCATCTTATCCTCTGCCGTCCCCTTCTCCTTTTGCCTTCAGTCTTTCCCAGCATCAGGGTCTTTTCCAGGGAGTTTTCTCTTCGCATTAGGTGGCCAAAATATTGGAGCTTCAGCTTCAGTATCTGTCCTTCCAATGAGCACTCAGGGTTGATTTCCTTTAAGATGGACTGATTTGACCTCCTTGCAGTCCAGGGGACTCGTAAGAGTCTTCTCCAGCACCACAGTTCGAAAGCATCAATTCTTCGGCGCTCAGCCTTCCTTATAGTCCAGCTCTCACAGCCATACATTACTACTGGGGAAACCATAGCTTTGATTAGACGGACCTTTGTCAGCAAGGTGATGTCTCTGCTTCTTACTATGCTGTCTAGGTTGGCCATAGCTTTCCTCCCAAGGAGCAAGCGTCTTTTAATTTCATGGCTACAGTCACCGTCTGCGGTGATCTTGGAGCCCAAGAAAGTAAAATCTGTCACTGCTTCCATTTCTTCCCCTTCTATATGCCAGGAAGTGATGGGGCCAGATGCCATGATCTTCGTTTTTTTAATGTTGAGTTTCAAACCAGCTTTTGCACTCTCCTCTTTCACCCTCAACAAGAGGCTCTTGAGATCCTCTTCGCTTTCTGCCATTAGGGTGGTATCGTCTGCATATCGGAGGTTGTTGATAATTCTCCCAGCAATCTTAATTCCGACCTCTGATTCATCCAACCCGGCATTTCTCATGATGTACTCTGCATATAAGTTAAATAAGCAGGGTGACAATATGCAGCCTTGTCGTACTCCTTTCCCAATTTTGAACCAATCGGTTGTTCCATGTCTGGTTCTTACTGTTGCTTCTTGACCCTCATACAGGTTTCTCAGGAGACAGGTAAGGTGGTCTGGTACTCCCATCACTTTAAGAATTTGCCACAGTTTGTTGTGATCCACACAATCAAAGGCTTTAGCGTAGTCAATGAAGCAGAAATAGACGTTTTTCTGGAATTCTCTTGCTTTCTCCATGATACAGCAAATGTTGGCGATTTGATCTCTAGTTCCTCTGCCCTTTCTAAACCCAGCTTGTACTTCCGGTAGTTCTCGGTTCGCATACTGCTGAAGCCTAGCTTGTAGGATTTTGAGCATCACCTTGCTGGCATGTGAAATGAGCGCAATTGTATGGTAGTTTGAACACTCTTTGGTGTTGCCCTTCTTTGGAATTGGAATGTAAACTGACCTTTTCCAGTCTTGTGGCCACCGTTGAGTGTTCCAGATTTGTTGGCATATTGAATGCAGCACTTTAACAGCATCATCTTTTAGGATTTTAAATAGCTCGGCTGGAATACTGTCATCTCCGCTAGCTTTGTTGTTACTAATGCTTCCTAAGGCCCACTTGACTTCACTCTCTAGGATGTCCGGCTCAAGTTCAGTGACCGCACTCTCATGGCTATCAGGGACATTCAGATCTTTCCTGTATAGTTCTTCTGTGTATTCTTGCCACCTCTTCTTAATTTCATCTGCTTCTGTTAGGTCCCTGCCTTCTTTGTCCTTTATCATGCCCGTCTTTGCACAAAACATTCCCTTGAGATCTCCAATTTTCTTGAAGAGATATCTAGTCTTTCCCATTCTGTTGTTTTCCTCGATTTCTTTGCATGGTTCATTTAAGAAGGCCTTCTTGTCTCTCCTTGCTATTCTCTGGAACTCTGCATTCAGTTGGCTATATCTTCCCCTTTCTCCCTTGCTTTTCGCTTCCCTTCTTTCGTGAGCTACTTGTAAAGCCTCATCAGACAGCCACTTGGCTTTCTTGCATTTCTTTTTCTTTGGGACGGATTTCGTTGCTGCCTCCTGAACAATGTTACGGACCTCCGTCCATAGTTCCTCAGGCACTCTGTCTATCGGGTCTAATCCCTTAAATCTATTCCTCACCTCCACTGTATATTCATAAGGGATATGATTTAGGTCATACCTGAACGGTTTAGTGGTTTTCCCTATGTTCTTCAATTTAAGCCGAAATTTTGCAAGAAGCAGCTCATGATCTGAGCCACAGTCAGCTCCAGGTCTTGTTTTTACTGACTGTATGGAGCTTCTCCATCTTTGGCTGCAAAGGACATAATCAATGGGTTCAGCACCTCGGATAGCACCTTTAGAGCTTTGGCTGGTAGTAACTAAAACCCAGAATGGAATTACCACCCCTCTGGAAGTGGTCACTAGCCACCCCTGGACCTAATGCTCAGAAGGGTTTTCTCCATCACAATTTTTTTTTCCTCCATGGACTGACAAGATCACATATTATCCCACGTATTAAATATATGGATTTTCATGTTTCACTTGCAGTGAATAAGACCTGTTCTCCTCTTGTCATTTGGCATTGATCTGGTCATGCTGTCGTTTTTCAAGCCAAATACTTGGAAAAAATTAAGTCTTTCAAGTACAGGAGGGTATTAAAACATACATGTCTTGTATGTTTTAACGTGATCGCTTCAGCGCTCTTGGATGGGAGTTTTGGGGGGATACCTTATTCCAACAGATTATGGCCCTGTGCTTCCTTTTCTGAGATCTCCATCATGAGTTAATTAACCTATTAAACTCTTTGTATCCTGGAAGAATGTCTGAATATTATGTTCTTCTGTTTCTTTCTGTTACAAAGGAGTCTGTTACAGAAACTGTAGCTAAATATTTTCTGAAAGCAATGAGGATACAGGCTAAGATATTATCTAATTAGATTAATATTTTCTTCGTCTTTTGTATTAAAAGAGATGCCTGATTTTTGTGTTTGGACTGCTGTTTCTGAGTCTTATTTCTGCACGTTAACTGATGTGGATATCTTGTTGTGAGGCCTGTTGACTGGATCAATAAAATGAAGGTAGCTACCTAGATGTACCCTTCAGGCACAATCCTATGCATGTTTAGACAAAAAAAAAAGTCCTAAAATTCCCAGCATTCCCAAGCCAGCCATGCTAGCTGGAGCATTCTGGGAGTTGTAGGACTTTGTTCTGTCGAAACATGCATAGGATTGTGTCCTTAGAGTTTACAAACCTGTGCTAGATGTGCGCTAGGAGCAAAATGCATCCTTCTGACTTTGAGGGTACCTGAAGAGGGACAACCCTAGCAGCTCACACTAACACACTAGGCCTGTTCAGGCGGTCACACCAAGCCATGATGGTTAGGGAATTTCCGCTCACCACAGTGGCTTAGTGTGTTGTGTGAGGGGAGAAAACCATGTTCCCATGGTTAGTAAGCCACTCCTGCTAACCGCTCCTCTGTAAAAGGTTTAAGGGGCCCTGGGGTGACTTATTGTGTCATCTGGTGCACTCTCCAGTGGTTTAAATGGGCTCTGGAGGACGTCTGGGCTGCAAATATAGAGTCCACTAGCTGGAGTGTCTGCCACTGTGGGCAATGCTCCAGCTTCCGCAGACTTTCTCTATGGTTGCATGGCCATTTGGGCCACTGGGGTGCCTGCTGGGGTGACCACTGGGAGCCTGTTCATGCTGCAGAGAACATCAGGATGTGCGCTAGCCACTCTGGTAAGATCGCCAGGTAACTACAGGTGTGGGGGGAGCAGAGCCGTGCAGCGCCACGTGGTTCCCAGCCGTGTGACGGGCCCGCGTGTCATTGTTTTGCTAACCCCTCACCCCTCCGTAATCACTCTTACCACCCTCCCCCTGTGTGCGAGTGAACAGGGCCCATTTTTAACAAGGCATCCCCCAAAAGCAAAAAGAGGGACATTAATTGACCACCAGCAGACACCAGAAAATGAGACCCATTGGAATGTATGTATCTCCTACTTTTTTACACACTGTCTCCCTGCACGTAGACAATTAGCATAGCAAGCAGAGGGCTGTGCTAGAATCTTTTTCTCTGCAACGAGAGTGGGAGATGATATTGTATATGTGTGCCCCACCCCCACACAATACTTCCCCTCTGAACAGGTACTGCTGGTTTTCCGATCAGGTACACCATGCCTTGTGGGCTTCAGGGCCAATGGCTCTGATCCAGTAGGAATTAGTTGGACTTGAAGTTCCCATTGAACCAAAAGGCACTAAGACTGCCATCGCATGCACCTGGGGAGTAAATTCCATTGAACAGAGTTGGCCTTACTTCTGAGCAGACACACCTGAAACCACACTGTAAAAATGACTTTAACATGCACCATTGATTTCAGTGAGTCTTAAAAGCACTTAATTTTCTGGGGGCTATTATATTTATGAATTCTCTTACTAAAAACTAAACAAAACTATACCCCCCCCATAATGTACTCATAGCAACACCATAATCCCATACTTAATTGGCTCCCACTTTTCCGCAAACTTGTTTAAACCTTCCCATAGACCTTAACAGTTTTAAAGCATCCCTTTTCTTTTCAAGATATTCCCTCTCAAAGCAGTATTGTAGTTAGGTAATTTTAGATTCTAGACTTAATGCTCTCCACCCCTCCACACACACACACTTTAAGATGGTAATGTGTAATTCAGTGGTGCAGCCAGGGTTGGACCTTGGACCAAAGGGCTTTTCTATGGGCATTTGTACACGCGGCTTCTATTGCACGCTTGTGATTGGTCACTCGCAGAAGTTTGCGGGTCCTTACATGACGCTGTCAACCTCTAGGGTGTCTCTAGCACTTTCTGACATTTATCCTGATTTTAAAAAGATCGTGGATAATGCAGTAGTAAATATTAATCCACTTTAATCCACTGTAATGGCTGTGTGAAATTGTGCAGTTCCACTATAACCACAGCACCATCTAGTGGCTGTAAAATGAAACGTATAAAACGTGCCGAGAAATAAAGCCCAGAAAAAACAGCCCGTGTCAGCCTGTATAAAGGAGCTAATGTTAATCCCGCAAAGAATCCAGAAGCAGAAGCTCTGATAAAGGTGTAGGAATTTAGCCTTGTGTGGTGAAGCCCTACATGAAGCTTTTAACCTGTACTTTTAGTGAGGCTTCTGCTTCTGGATTTTTTGCGGGATTAACATTGGCTCCTTTACATGTTATTCCCCCCGGGGGGTTTCTTTCTCTGCCTTTGTATATGTTCCATTGTACAACAGCTAGGCAGTGCTGTGGTATAGTGGAATTGTGCAATTACACAAGATTTCTATGGTGTTATAGACCCCATTCAGAAAAACAACAACCACACTTTCCCCGTTAAAGAAAAAAAAACTGCAATAATGGTTGCAAAGCATGGGAGAGGACCTGGAGGAGGAGGCTATTGTATGAAGGACCTGCAAACTACCGTGGCTGAGCAATCATGAGCACACAATGAAAGCCTCCTGTAGAAAGGCTCAAAGTCCAGGGCTCTGCAGCCAGCCCCCGCCCTCCGAATGACCACCCAGAGAGCCTCAGGTGATGAGGGCATCAGAGTGGCAGAAACAAACTCCAGTCATGATGGTGCTATGATTTAAGTGAGTTTAAAATGCAAGACTGCACATGTTCAGAGGTTGGTTGGTTGGTTGAAATCAAGGTTGGCAAGCAGTTTGTTGTTGTAACATATCAGAAATGTGGAAGCTGTTTTAAGCATGGACTGATGGTTGGAGGTGGGCAGGGGAGACGTGAAATGCTAGTGCTATGCTTCGGAACTGAAGCAATACACATGGCCATCTCATGGGCCCCCCATAAGACCATTAGGGCCAGCATCTAAAATTGCCAAGCTGCACCATTCTGTGTATTATTGTGGTAAGCCTGCCCCGCTGCGTTTAGGGGCCGTTCTGCTCCTTCTGCCGAAAGGTGCCCTGCATGTCTGCCCCAAAGTCCCCTCCTCCTGATCGTTATCCTCTTATCCTCTGGAGCATTACCTTGTCAAGGCCAGGTGACAGTTCTGAAAGGGTTAAGGAGGCTGTGAGAACTCGAGGAAACAGATAGGGCTGCTCAGAAACAAGGAAGCGGGTCATGTCCTGTCTGAGAAGAACAGGAGCTGTGGGGTATACAAATGGCCAATGCCCTTTGCGCTGAGGACAGGAGGAGGCCGGGAGCTGCTCCTAGGATCTTCAATGCTAGCGAACCCAGCTTTGGGAATTCTTAGGGGATGATGGACAGCATCCTGGTGATCTTAGTAGCTCTGCTCAGCAGATCTCTGGCTTGCAACTTTGAGCCATCCTCCTTCAACGACACAGGGATCGTCTGCAGACTCACCAAGCCGGCTGCACTAGTGTGTAAGTCTTTGCCGCTCTGTGTTGCTTCCCCTTGTTCTTGCTCAAGAGCAGGGCAGCCCAGTCTGGATGAATGGAGAAATGCTTCTCATTCATCCTCTCCTCTGCTCTCAGTAGCTGTGTTTCCCATTTTCATGCTACGTCCAGGGCTCCATGTGTATAGCATGATTTTTATGCAGCACAGAAAAAGCAGAAGAAAGTGTGGTACAGGGTGCCATATGTAGCCTCCGGAGGATCTCAGCTTTAATTTAAAAACAAAAGCAAGTTTCTAGCCCTCATGGCTGGGAAGATATACTTGGAAGCAAGCTTCTTCTCCAGTCTCCTGTTTTTTGTATCAGCTAGCCTGATAAAAGGCTTGGAGAACTCCAAAGCTTGCACAGCTTCATTAAATTTTGGTTGGCCCTAATAATGGTATTGCCCAATTGTGGATTTTGGAAGCATGTGGTTACTATTATCACTGTTATTACTGCTGAATAACTTCTCTAGCAGTTGGGAGCAGGGCTGTGGTAGCTTACATAGCTAGCCTCCCCATGACCAGCAAAACCAGAATGAACTGCAAAATAGTAAAAAAGGCAAAATTTGTGCAAAATAAGTCAGTTTATGCACATTTACTCAATTTGCATAATTTATACAGGTCAGCTTTTCTTGGTGCAGAATTTTGAATGCATAGGTGCAGAACTGCATTTTTAATTGGGGTGGGGGGAGCAGGACACATGTCCTTTTGGGATAAAGGAGTTATTTCCTGAACTGTGATTTTTCTGTTGTATGTCTGACAGCATAGGCGTTAATGATCAACTACTAATCCTGTGCAGCCCAATCCTTTACTCAAGAGTAGATCCAGTTGGGTTCAATGGAGCATATTCCTAAGCAAGTGTGCATCAGACTGCAACTTGACAGTGTAACCCTATATGCAACCCAGTGTAACCCCTAGGTTGCGGGTGGGGGGGGAGCGAATGGATCTTCCCAGGAACAATGCACTGGTGTGCGCTATCCCATGCACACACAGCACACAGTGCAACCCAGTGCAACCCCTGTGTCTGCTCAGATGTAAGACCCATTGAGTTCCATGAGACTTACTCCTGATAGGATTGCAACCTTGGGGCTGAACCTTTCTGCATCTTCCAGGGCCAGCTCTGCAAGATGCAAAGAGTTTAATATCGTATCTCTTATATCCTTTGAGAAGGCTCACTTCTAATGCCCATATTTGACAGATTGGAAAACTGAGGATGAAGGGTGGTGACTTGCCCAAGGTCGAATCTATAGCAGAGCATGTGTTCAAACCCTTGTCCTTTTCACCCAAATCCACTGGACCAGACTGGTGAGCAGATCTAAAAAGTGTGCCCATGAATACTTACGAGTTCTGTATAGGGATGATTGAGAATTTTGTTTCAGTTTGCAAATCATCAGAACTTGCCCTGGTCAAAACCCCAAATGCGAACAGGAGAACATTTTTTTCAGATAAAAACTCATACATTCCTGAATTTGCAAGTGCATTTTGAAAAGTGAGTGTTTTTTTTTTTAATGTGCACTTTAAAAAGTGTGGGTTTTCTTTTTAAATGAGCATTTTAAAAAGCGTGTGTGTGTTTTTTAAATGTGCACTTTAAAATGTGATTTAGTATATATGTGTGTTTGTGTGTGTGTGTGTGTGTATTTTCACACTTTAGTTAAATGAGCACATTTCCCATTTGAAATGTGCAATTTCCCCCATTGGGACAGAAAAAAAAAACACGGGTCACAAATGAAAATGGGAGTGAGACAAATCGAGCTTCAAGGTGGAGCTTGGAAAATCTCAGCGAGCTGGGCATCCCTGGTTCTCCCATCCTGAGTTCCGTAATGTTCATACTACATGCACATGTCCTTTCTTGATATGTAATCTCGAATATGTCTATTTATGCATATTTATGGTAACAGATATATTGACTAAGCCTATTTACTGAACCCATGGCGGTTATGAATCTAAACAAATAAACGGTAAAAGGAAAAGATATTAAAATTAGAGAGAGGCAAGGAAATTCAAACGATGCCACTCAATGATATTGCACAAATGAAATGCACATAACTGCAGGGATGAGTGGTGATTGGTGTGGTGTAGACACTACAATACTTGGTAGGGAATGGAAGTTTCAGGCCGCTGATGGTTTGGGCGGTTTTGGAGGGCCCTGGGCAAGCCCCCCTCAACGGGCCGCCTCCCTCAATGAGTCTCCCTTCTCACCGCCATTGTCATGAGCTGCTATTGCGCCTCATCCTCGTTCTGCTCGTTGCTACTGCTTGCTTGCTTGACGGGCAGAGCGCCAGGGCGCAAGGAGGCCCGGGCCTCTCCTGCTCCTCCTCCTCACCCCCACCTTTGCCTGGGCCAGCGTGAGAGGCAGCTGAACAAGCAGGTTGCCATGGTAAAAAAGGATCTTGTCGGTGGGCCCCTGCTGGGGTGTGGGCCCTGGGAGGTGCCCAACCATGCTTACCTTTGACGCCGGCCCCGATGATGGTGATCATAATGCCGCCAATGTGCATGATGGTTTACGGTGTACAAGAGGGCAAGTTCGTGCCCCAAGGAACTTACAATCTAAAATCGGACATAGGAGGGACAACAGAGGAAGGGGAGGGGAATGGAGGCAGTGGTGAACCAAGGACCTCTTGTATCGAGGATACCAGGCCCAGGTAAGTGAGAATTGGCAGGAGCTGACGCAGTGCTGCAGTGGAGGCTGTGGTGGTCACAGGGCCAAAGTGCCAGGACTCTTTGGTCAGCAGGGATGATGGCGTCATATGCCCCCAGCCCTCTCAGGCTTCCCTGTTCCCTCTGAGTTCAGCTGCATGCCCCACAGCAGCAAGGGGGGGGGGAACAAATGGATCTTCCCAGGAACAATGCACTGGTGTGCGCTATCCCACGCACACACAGCACAGAGATCGGGGTTAGTGCCGCTACCTGCGTTTTCGGATTTTTCTTGGGGGTGCAGCCATGGGAACTGTCACGATGGGGGCCTGCACTTCGAAATTTACCACCACACCACTGCTCTGATGGAACATGGATCCAGGTTGAATGCTCGCAAGATGCAGCTTTCAGCCTAGCCCTAAACATCCGAACGGATCGCGGAGGAGTGAGGATGAAAAGAACACAGACTGGAGAGCACAAACCCACCACACCTTCCCGTTCCACTGGCATGGCTGGGGGTCGTTCAGCTCTGGCATGCCTTGGCCCGGCTGCCCCAGGCTGTTCTCCAGTTCTTTGCAGGAGAGGCTGGTGGACCCGATTTCGGTGGGGCGGAGATTCCATTCTGGGTTTTAGTCACAACCAGCCAGAACTCTAAAGAAGCTATCCAAGGTGCTGGACCCTGTCCCCAAAATGGGTCCAGCACCTTGGATGGTTTCTCTGTACTTCTGGCTGGTTGTAACTAAAGCTTTTTAGCTTTCTAGACTTTTAGCTTTGCTGTTTTAAATCTGTATTTTAAATTCCTGCACTACTGCTAGGTTTTCTTGTGGTTGTATTGTTATGTTGTGGTTTTAATGTTCTAAATATTCCAAATTATTTTATTGTGTGCCGTTTGGTTTTAATTTTTGTGAACTGCCCAGAGAGCTTCGGCTATTTGGCGGTATAGAAATGAAAGAAAGAAAGAAAGAAAGAAAGAAAGAAAGAAGCCCAGAATGGAATCTCTGCCCCACCGAAATTGGATCCACCAGCCTCCACTGGTTCTCTGCCCGGGTGCAAATGTGTGAAGCGTCATCTCCATTGTTATGAATCTCCTCCCCCCACCACAGCTACTCATCTTCACCAGTTCCCGGTCTCTGTCTTATTTAAATATGTATGTATGTATTTATTTATTACACTTATATCCTACCTTTCTTCCATCATGGAACTCAAGGCGGCTGCACGTGGTTCCCAGGTGGTCTCCCCTCCAAGCATGGACCAGACCCAGACCTGCTTAGCTTCAGCAAGGGAGCTGTCTCATGTGTCTTCAGACCATGTCTTGGAACATCCCTACCTTCCACAAAAAATTGCAAATACAAAAACAACAAACTAGACCAAAAATAAAAGGGGGGGCACAAAGGGGGGGGGAGAAGAAAGGGAAAAAGAGCAAATGATAGAACATAGACAAGAATCATTTACATCCTCCTTGATATATAAAAACAAACAAACAAAAAGACATAGAGGGAGAAAGAAGGATTTAACTCTTCTATTTCAAAGTGTGTGTGTGTGTGTGTGTGTGTATGAGAGAGAGAGAGAATATAAGCCGCCGCTATGTCTAAATAAGCATCCGTATGAAACTAACAGCTGTAGGGGATACGTTCAAATGCAGCAAGAGCGGAAAGGTCTTCAGCCCACTGAGTGATAGGTGATGGGTGTTTATCCTTCCAGGTCTCTTTGCAACTGTAAGAGCTCTCGGTATCCACTTTTGCTGTCCTTCTGTCCATCTCCTCTTTCCCTCCCCTATCCCCCTCTACAACCCTAGAGGTTGTAAGTAGGGCTGTGCAGTGCTTCAGCCCGAGGCCCAAGGCCCGAGTCGGAGTGGGCTGCTTCGGGTCACTTTGTGACCCTTCCGAGGTGAAGCGGAAGAGGCACGAAGCGGCCCGGAGCAGGTGGGGGGCTCTCCGAAGCACTCGGGGCACTTCACAGCTTCGGCCCCCCCAGCCCGGCCCCCCCAGCACCTCCAGGTCCTTACCTGAGCCGCTGCCACCGCCATTGCCGTCCTCGCCATCACTGTCCTCGCCGCCGCCTCCATTGCCGCCTCTGTCGCTGCCATCCTTGCCATTGCTGCCTCCCGCGCCACCGCCAACTGCTGAGGCCTGGACGTGCGCGGCGACTCTTACTGTAGAGAGTCGCCATTTTTAAAATGGTAGCCTCCTGGAACTTCCTGGAGGTTGCCATTTAAAAAATGGCGACTCCCTGCAATAAGAGTCGCTGCACTTGTCCAGGCCTCAGCGGTTGGCGGTGGCGAGGACGGCGGCAACGGTGGCGGTGGCGGCGGTGAGGACAACGGCGAGGGCGGCAGCAGTGAGGACGACAGCAGTGGAGGAGGCGGCAAAGACGAAGATGGCAGAGGAGGCAGCAGTGGCGGTGGCAAGGTAAGGGGGTTTGCACGGGGGCATTGGGGGGGGACCCGAAGCGGAGTTCAACATCCGAACCCTGCTTCGGGTTCGGGGCCGAGGCAGGTTGGGGGTCCCCCGAATCTGCCCGAGCTGGATCAGGCCTGCCTTGGAAGCCAGGAAGCGGCTTCCAAGTTGGATCGGGGGGCCCCTGCACAGCCCTTGTTGTTAACACCTCTAGGCAGACAGAGAAACATATCACTTCCGTGTACTGTGCAGTGCTCCTTTCATCATTGTCTGCAAATAAATATGAAGGTCTAGAAGGTAGGGACGTTGTTTGGTTCACAATCATGTTTACAGCTGTGTATTTCTGTTTTTTTTTTGGGGGGGTCATTCTCCATAAGGCTTAGGATGGGGGGATCTAAACTGTATGGGTTGGGGGAATGATGAAAGGCAGTGTGCTAAAATTTAATCTCTGCTTTGAACTTTTTAAAGGTTTTACATTTTATCATGTTGAATTTTGGTGGGTTTTTTTTAACTTTTGTGAACCACCCACAGAGCATTGGCTATTGGGTGGTATAGACACACTATAATTAAATAAATAAAAATAAATGAATGAATTCTGTACCGAGGGATTCCAGTTCTGGGAACTGTATAAATCAGGCAAATGAATCATGTTTACATAATTTATTCTGCTGGCCAGCAGGAGAGAATGAAAACTATGCAGGGCACTGAATCTGTGGCATCTCTCTTTTGGCTTCAGAGCTTTCAAACACATGGGGCCTACTGCTATCTTCGTAGTGTTAAGGGCTAGAAACTTAATTTGCAACAAATGAACGTCAAAAGGATTTTCAGGGTGCTGAATACTATAGCCTCAAAGTTCTTGCTTTTAGCACAGGATCATGGAATGTATATGGACTTAACAATGGCAGCTGTCCGTGACGGTCGTGTCTTTGTTCTCTCACTGGCAGTGAACGAGCAAACAGCTCAGGTAATTCAAGCAGCCTTTCAAAATGCAGACTACCCAGATGTTAAAGGAGAGAAGTCCATGCAGTTTCTTGGCAAAATTGCCTATGGATTAACCAAGTAAGTGTGGCTTCTAATCTCACTTATATACTGTATATACTGTATATCCTGCTTTTCTGTCTTAAAATAGGGCTCTTCAGGTGGCTAAAGAGATAAGAAATAATCAGTAAAACAGCAAAATGTTTAAAGCAAAACCCCAAACAACAGCTGTCAATCGCCGTCCCCAATGTAGTGCCTTCCAGATGTTTTGGACTATACAACTCTTATCAGCCCCAGCCAGTACAGCCAATGGTCAGGGATTGTGGGAGTTGCAGTCCAAAATATCTGGAGGGCACCGGGTTGGGGAGGACTGGGATAAAACATAGCAGTTATCCAAGAGTGCCTTACTGAAAACAGTCATCTTCTTAGTTGATGCTTGTAGGCACAAAGGGAGGAAGCCAACTGGATCCCTGGTGACAGGGGGCTCCACAGCCTGGGTGCGGCCAACAAGAAGGCCCGGTCCTATGTGCCTACCAAATTTATCTCAGGTGGCAATGGAAACAGAGCAGGCTCTGCTCTGAAGACTGGAGTGTACAGGTTCATACAGGCAAGGTTCATATGGGTAGAGGTGACCCTTTATATCAGGGGTGCAGAACCTCAGACCAGTCCGCCTGGGATCCCAATCCACCTCTCCTGCCTTAAATGGTTTGGATGCTGGACACCTAAAGCAGAGGTGTTGAGCCACTTTCAGCCTGAGGGCCAACTTCCAGAAGAGCCCCCAGGGGCCGCATTCCAATGGTGGGTGGGGCTTAAGGTAAACAGGGAGGGGCCAAATACTGGCATACTTCAGCTTAAAGCTCTTACTGCCAGTCTGTTGCATCTGGCTGTGGTTCTCCAGAGCCTCAGTCAGCAAGAGGTCTCTCTTTGACCCCTTTAAATGGAGATGCCAGGGACTGAAGTAGGGATGTCTGTCACCGGGAAATCCATTTCTTTTTTGGCCCGACAGAGTTTCCCATTGTACCTGACTTAGTTTGCATTTGTGGGCCGAGCTACAGGTTTCCCCCCGAACTCTGTGAGCTTTTTGGGGGGTGGGGGGGTGGCGATCCACAATTTGCGCAAATTCAGGCAAATTTCAGCCAAAATTTGTGTAATTTGTGCGAGTTGTGGCTGAAATTTGCGCAAAATTTGGCCATAATTCACACCAATTAAAATACAGAAATAACACAAACCGGCCCAACTTGATGCAGGCTCTGTGGAGGAAAACGGACCAAAGTCTGGGGGGGCCAAACCAAGCAAAGCTCTTTGAGCTTCACCCCCCGCCCCCCGGATTCCTCCAGCATCCCTAAGACTGAATCTGTGACCATCTACTACAAAGCATGTTTTACCACTCAGCTATGGTCACTCTTCTATCTGGCTCCTACATTAGTGATAAAAAATCTGTGTGTGGATTGTGGGGCTGTGTCCTCTGAATGTCTCACTTCTGTATAGTGCGCTATGCATCACCCACAGCTAGTGCCGCTACATAAGGGTGTACTTGTGATGGCAGGGCTCATGTGTGCAAGGTGAGTGCATCTGACTCAGGGTGGTAGTGGTGGTGAGGCATTCTCCGGTATGGAGATGTGCCTCCCCTACGGCCAACACAGCCCACCTGAGTTCAATTCTACTGAGCCAACCATTCCCTGTTTCCCTTCCATAGCATCCATATTAATGACCTGTCCATAGAAAGCACTGAGGTCAACTTCAAGGAGGAGGATGCCATAGACATCGCAATCTGGAACGTCTCGGCCTCCTTCAAAGGAACCCTGAGCTATGGCTACGTGGGCACCTGGCTGTGAGTATTCCCAGAAGAGCCCTTGGCCTGGTTTTCATGGCACACTGGGCTTACTGTGGGTTGTTTAACCCCCAATGAGCCATGACATATGCAAGGCATCCTATGCAGCCTGCAATTGGGGGGGTTGCCATGTCATCCAGACCTGACCACTATGGGTTATTTGAGGGTTAAACAATCCTCACATAACCCTGCTACAAACCATGGGTTATGCAAGGTTTGTTTAATCCTTAAATAACCTACGGTGGCTGGGTTCACATGATAAGGCAACCACCTGATCACCCCGATTGGGACTTGTGTATTCAAAATGATGCCCAGCATGCACCATGGCTCATCAGGGGTTAAACAACCCACGGTGCGCCTGGCGTGTTGTGCAAACCAGGTCCTAGTGTGTCAGTGTAGCAGCGGTGTAGTGGAAGGGGAGAGCAGGGGAACCCACTGCGATGACATCACCTGCCAGAGCACCGGGGTTGGTGATATCATCACATCTCTCTTCCTTGGCAAGTGAGTGAGGTAATAACAAGGCTTTTACGTGCTACAATGGTAACAATTTCTTGCAAGATTGTTTGCATTGCTCATTAAAAACGAAAGGTTGCATTTCAGCTGGCTGAAGACCCTTTGTTAAAGCTTAAAGCATTTCACAAGCCGGAAGGTAGCGCCACTGAGTTTGCTGGAGCTTATTCCCAGGTAGGGGTGTCCAACATTTCCAAACCTGGCCTTTTGGGGGCCTGATGGATCCCCACTGCACGCACGGCTCGGCTTACATTTGCAAGCCAAGCTGCGGGCGTTTCCTGAAATCCAGGAACTTTTCTCCTTTTTTTTCTTAAATAGACATTGGTGCAAATTGCAGCTGCTATTTGCATAATTTGCACAAATAAGGGCTGCAGTTTGCACAATTGTCTATTTAAGAAACACAAAACAAAAAACCTGATAATCCATGGGCTGCCCTGACTCGATCTGCATTGAGTCGGGACAGCTCACAGGTAATTGAGCCGAAATCCGGGGGCTGAGCTGATGAACACTCCGTGAACTTCACCCCCTAGATGGATTCCTCCAGCATCCCTACTCCCAGGTAACTATGCCTGACTGCATTCATGCTGTGTAAACCTAATTGCGAGATTTTATTAGCACTTTATTTTGTTTGGTTTGCATGTCTCTGTTTTGTGATGAAGGTTTCAACTGCAGTGTTAGCTCCCTGGAGTATAGGTATTAGAAACATTGGATGTATATGTATCTCTTGGAGAGGGTTCAGAGAAGGGCAACGAAGATGATCAGGGGACTGGAAACAAAGCCCTATGAAGAGAGACTGAAAGAACTGGGCATGTTTAGCCTTGAGAAGAGAAGACTGAGGGGAGATAGGATAGCGCTCTTCAAGGACTTGAAAGGTTGTCACAGAGAGGAAAGCCAGGATCTCTTCTCCATCATCCCAGAGTGCAGGTCACGGAATAATGGGCTCAAGTTACAGGAACCCAGATTCTGGCTGAACATCAGGAAAAACTTCCTGACTGTTAGAGCAATACAACAATGGATCCCATTACCTAGGGAGGTGGTGGGCTGTCCCACACTGGAGGCATTCAAGATGAGGCTGGACAGCCATCTGTCAGGGATGCTCTGACTTGGATTCCTGCACTGAGCGGGGGGCTGGACTCAGTAGTCTGGTAGGTCCCTTCCAACCCTACTATTCTCTGATTCTATGATTCTATTATCCCTGGGAGTCTGGCTACACGGGTTGTTGTGATGAGCTTCCGCGTGTCGCAATTTACCACTACACCACTTGTCCTTAGGAGAAAATGTTGGGAAAGTGATTCAACAGCCTCTGTTTGGGTGTAAATGTGATTTTTTTACCCAAGATATTTTAACCGGAAATGCAAGACAGAGAACCCTAGAGCAGCCTTCCCCAACCTGGTGCCCACCAGATGTGTTGGACTAAGCTTCCATCATTCCCAGCTACTATGGCCAATGCTTGACCTACAGCCTTAGGCAAGCAACTGACCTAGAGCCCTACCTAGAGACATATGCATGCGAAGCATGAGTTCTGCCACTCAACCATCACCTTCCTTGTTAATCCTAGCTATTTTCCATGTTCCTGAACCATCTCATTGGCAACCTAGCTGAGCGCAGGTCTGTTGTGGTTGATTGTGGATTTGCACCCTAACCCCCAAATGTTTTTACAGGGTGAAATTCATCCATTCTATTGACTTTGAAATTGATTCCTCCATCGATCTCCAGATAAATGTTAAAATGAGTAAGTAGCTGCGGAACTCCACAATGCTGTATCATTGGCTTTATTTATTTATTTACTTTAATAGAGTTATATACTGGTGACCATATTTAAAAATATCTCTAAGCAGGGATGAGGAACCTCTGGCTTAACAAGGCCCGTGGAGGTCCCCATCCAGCCTGGCAGCTTCACTGACTGGAGGTAACACAGTTGCACTGCTCCCTGTGCATGCTACATTAAGACTTCTGGAAAGCCCCCATTGATGCCAACGGAGGGTTTTTTCTAAGCTGAATTGCAGCATGGGGCATTTGGGTGGGGGGCATGTGGCTGCTGGGGAGGGAACAGTTAACCCTCTGCTCCCCAGCACTGCATCCCCCTCAAAAAATCACCTGCAGCAATAAGGCTTTTTCAAAGCCTCCATCGGTACCAATGGAGGCTTTTTAAATGTCTGATTGCCGCGGAGAAGGGGCAAGGTATAAGCGTGTATATGTGCATGCGTGTGTGTGTGCATGTGTGTGGGCAATTACGTTGTAGAGCCACATGCCAGCAGTAGAGTGCCCCCCCCCCCGAAACACACACTTTGGAAAGTGACCCTCACAAACTTTGGATGCCGCCTCATCATGCTTGCCGGGAACCAATTCATCCCTCGAGCTGAAAAAAGTTTCTCACCCCTGATTTACAGGTTGGGTAGAATGAAGCACTAATAATAAATGCACGTCAACGGCCCCTTGGGACAGAGAGAGATGGAGGAAAGCTCGCAGCTCCTTTGTGTGTAGTAAACTCTGCTTTATTATCTCCAAAATCAAATGAAATGTCCTGGATGGATGTGGTATATGCAAATGGACTAGGAATGTCGTGGGCTTCCAGTTGGGGCATGAGGCTCGGCAATTTCTCGCCGGCTTGGCCCCCCAGATGCCAGTCCATGGACCCCCGCGCTTGCCCGACTGGGCACATGCCAACTCAGGCAAGCACAGCGGTCCCCGGTGCTCCTCCGACCTGCCATTCTGCGCAAAATGGCAGCTTGGCCTTTTCTATAAAGGCCAATTTTACGTAAATGGCAGCCATCAAGAGGCCCATTTATGCCACATTGCAGGCATGAATGGTCTAAAAGCAGGGGCCAGCGGATGGTGAGCGGCATGTGAGGCGGGCTGAGGTGAGTTTGCCCATCCCTAAAATGGACTGATAGGCTTTGCAGCCATATTCTGCTGAATAGCTGGTAGGCCATTTTGGAAATCATTTTGTGGAAATCATGCTGGGAGAGACAGCCCCAGTTTTAGTTAAGCTCCATGGCTTTATGCAACCTTCTTCCTCTATGGAACCCTTTCCCCTTGTCTGCCAAAGGAGTCTGCAGTCTGCGGAGGACTCAAGGACAGATCTAGAGTTGAGGGGGCAATGTGTCCTCAGGTGGACCCCATGGAGGCTGGTGGCTCCGATTTCAGTGGGGCTGTGAGTCCTTTCTGGGTTTCAGTCAGAACCAGCCGGAACTCTAAAGGAGCTATCCAAGGTGCTGAACCCTACCCCCCAAATAGGTCATAGAATAGTAGGGGCCTACAAGACCATCGAGTCCAACCCCCTGCTCAGTGCAGGAATCCAAGTCAAAGCATCCCTGACAGATGGCTGTCTGGCTCGTCTTGAATGCCTCCAGTGTGGGAGAGCCCACCACCTCCCTAGGTAATGGGATCTGTTGTTGTATTGCTCTAACAGTCAGGAAGTTTCTCCTGGTGTTCAGCCAGAATCTGGCTTCCTGTCACTTGAGCCCATTATTCCATGCCTAAGGTGCTCCATAGCTCCTCGAGAGTTCTGGCTGGGTCTGACTGGAACCCGGAATGGATCCACAGCCCCACTGAAATCGGAGCCACCAGCCTCCACTGGGTGGGCTCCGTCCTCTATGGGCCCTGGAGGGCTTACCTAGCAGCAGAGGGAGCCCCCCAAGCAGTGCTGGGTGGCAGGGACTAGCCGCCCTTGTAATTTTCCCACAATGCCCCAGAGCAAAGGTAGGTTGGGGGCATTCTGGGAAATTAAAAGGGAGGCTAGATCTTGCTACTCCGAGCTCTGGAGAAGAAAACAAAATTAGGGGAGCAGGTATCGGCAGCGGATCCTGTTGGGCCTTGCGGCCCTGGCAGCTGCCCACGGAGACCCGGTGCAGGTGCCAACACTGGATGTGTGCATGTATCCATCTGGCCCGTGGTTCCTAATAACTTGTGGCCTGTGTTTGTCTGTTGAACAGTGTGTGAAAAGGAGCGCTTGGCAGTGGACACCTCAGACTGTTACCTGACTTTCCACACGCTGACCCTGCATCTCCACGGAGACAAAGAGTACGCTCCTTCATCTGACCTGCACCACGCCAGGGTTTGGCCCTGCTAGTCTCTATCAGAAGGTCCCTTGGGTCCATCTAGGATTCTTGGAACCATTCTATGATTCTACTATTCTATGATTCATCTGGCTGTCGTTTGGTGCAGGGGTGTCACAAAAGGAGGGGAATGGAGAACCAAGCCAGTGGTGTGGGATCTTCTGCTCATGCTTCCACACCTGCACATCGCAGCGCATTATCTGCTAACATACCTGCTGCTTAAGGAACAGTGTAGTGGGATGGTTAAAGGCACAGGCTAGGAGCCAGGAGCCGGAATGAGCCTGTTCAAATCTCTCCTTGGCTACAGGTTCACTGGAGAGCCTTAGTCAGGTCCATATAGGCTTGATCCCATTGGACTACTTGAGTTCCATTAATTTCATTAGGTCTACTTTAAGTATGTCTACCCCCCCCCCCCCGCCCACCCTAGATTCAAACTGTGTAGACTGCAAGCTATATGCCGGTTACGGAAGGCTGCCAACTAGTGACTGAAGGTGGTACTACAGGGTTCAAACACACAGACGCATTAAAATGAATTAGTGTGTTTTAAAAACCCAGGACCCCAAGGTGCACCGCTGTAGGGTCCCCTTGGTGTGCATGCCAAGTTTTAGGTGTCTAAGTTTCATGGTCTTGGAACTATGGCACCAAGAGACAGTCAGATACACATTCTCATGTATTATTACAGATAACCCCCTGAGTGCTTTGGCTATAGAGCAACTCATAAATTGAATAAATAATTTATAATAAATAATAATATTACATTTATGTCCTGCCTTTCTTCCAAAGAGCTCAAGGCAGCATACCTGGCTCTCCTCCTACAATTTAAGAACATGAGAAGAGCCATGCTGGATCACACCAAGGTCCATCTCATCTAACATTCTGTTCTCACAGTGACCAACCAGCTGCCCACGGGAAACTCACAAGCAGGACATGAGTGCAACAGCACCCTCTCACCCATGTTCCCCAGCAATTGGTGTACAGAGGCTCAATGCCTCTGGTACTGGAGGCAGCACATAGCCATCAAGACCATCAAGCTATTGATAGCCTTCTTCTCCAGGAATTTGTCCAACCCCCTTTTAAAGCCGTCCAAATTGGTGGCCATCACTATATCCTGTGGTAGCGAATGCCATTGTTTGACTCTGCACGGTATGACGAAGCCCTTCCTTCTATCTGTCCTGAATCTCCCACAATCAGCTTCATGGGATGGCCCCGTTGGCTTCTAGCATTATGAGAGAGGGAGAAAAATGCCTGTGCAAAGCTGCCTGTAGTTCAGTTGACATTCTCAGGGCTGTGCTAAGCCAGTACCGCTGGCCCGGACCTTCCACGTGGGAGGCACGGGGTGTGCTCCGTCAGCTGAAATGCATGCCAGGGTTTGGCACTGCTCGCCTTTATTGGAAGGACTCCCAGATCTATCAGGCTGCCTGATGAAAAGGCATTCTTGGTAGCTGCTTTGCAGTTGTAGACCTCTCCCATTTTGTGGAGTAACTAAATCCGAAGCCAAAGGGCGAAACTACATGTGAGCAGTATTTGCATTAATTCAGGGGTGTTAAACCTCAGACCTGTGGGCCAAATCTGCCCCTCCAGGGCTCCCCACATGGCCAATGCCCCATTCCCCTGGTGCCTCCCCCCCACTGGCAATCCCTTGGTTGTTTCCTGGCTTTTGCATGTTTTCCCCCTATTAGGAACATCGGAAGCTGCCTGAGACTGAGTCAGACCCTGGGTCCATCTAGCCCAGTATTGCCGACACTGACAAGCAGCAGCTCTCCAGGGTTTCAGGCAGGATTCTTTGCTTGTCCTACCTGAAGAGTCCGGGGACCGAACCTGGGTACTTCTGCATGCAAAACATGTGCTCTGTCACACTGAGCTATGGCCCCTCCCTCATATTCTGAAAGGTTGAAATGCCTCTCGCAAGGCTTAGCGACTGGCAGTAAGGGCTTTAAGCTAAACAGTGCTGGTATTCTTGGCCCTGCCCCTTTTGCCTTTGGGCCTGCCCCTCCCTGGAATGCGGCCCCCAAGACTTCATCCACATTGAACTTGGTCAGAGAGAGGCTTGGCTTTGTCGTTGTTCAGTCGTTAAGTCGTGTCCGACTCTTCATGACTCCATGGACCATAGCACACCAAGCCCTCCTGTCCTCCGCTCTCTCCCAGAGCGTGCTCAAGTCCATATTCATTGCATCGGTGATACTATCTAGCCATCTCATCCTCTGCCGTCCCCTTCTCCTTTTGCCTTCAATCTTTCCCAGCATCAGGGTCTTTTCCAGGGAGTTTTCTCTTCACCTTAGGTGGCCAAAATATTTGAGCTTCAGCTTCAGGATCTGTCCTTCCAATGAGCACTCAGGGTTGATTTCCTTTAGGATGGACTGATTGGACCTCCTTGCAGTCCAGGGGACTCGTAAGAGTCTTCTCCAGCACCACAGTTCGAAAGCATCAATTCTTCGGCGCTCAGCCTTCCTTATAGTACAGCTCTTACAGCCATACATTACCAATGGGAAAACCATAGCTTTGATTATACGGTCCTTTGTCGGCAAGGTGATGTCTCTGCTTCTTACTATGCTGTCTAGGTTTGCCATAGCTTTCCTCCCAGGGAGCAAGTGACTTTTAATTTCATGGCTACAGTCACCGTCTGCGGTGATCTTGGAGCCCAAGAAAATAAAATCTGTCACTGCTTCCATTTATTCCCCTTCCATATGCCAGGAAGTGATGGGGCCAGATGCCATGATCTTTGTTCTTTTAATGTTGAGTTTCAAACCAGCTTTTGCACTCTCCACTTCCACCCTCAACAAGAGGCTCTTTAGATCTTCTTCGCTTTCTGCCATTAGGGTGGTATCGTCTGTGTATGTGAGGTTGCTGATAATTCTCCCAGCAATCTTAATTCTGACCTGTGATTCATCCAACCCGGCATTTCTCATGATGTACTCTGCATATAGGTTAAACAAGCAGGGCGACAATATGCAGCCTTGTCGTACTCCTTTCCCAATTTTGAACCAATTGGTTGTTCCATGTCTGGTTCTTACTGTTGCTTCTTGACCCTCATACAGGTTTCTCAGGAGACAGGTAAGGTGGTCTGGTACTCCCATCTCTTTAAGAATTTGCCACAGTTTGTTGTGATCCACACAATCAAAGGCTCTTTGAAACCCAGCTTGTACTTCCGGTAGTTCTCAGTTCACATACTGCTGAAGCCTAGCTTGTAGGATTTTGAGCATAACCTTGCAGGCATGTGAAATGAGCACAATTGTACTGTAGTTTGAACTCTCTTTGGCGTTGCCTTTCTTTGGAATTGGAATGTAAACTGACCTTTTCCAGTCTTGTGGCCACTGTTGAGTGTTCCAAATTTGCCGGCATATTGAGTGCAGCACTTTAACAGCATCATCTTTTAAGATTTTAAATAGCTCAGCTGGAATACTGTCATCTCCGCTAGCTTTGTTGTTACTAATGCTTCCTAAGGCCCACTTGACTTCACTCTCTGGGATGTTTGGCTCAAGTTCAGTGACCACACTATCATGGCTATCAAGGACATTCAGATCTTTCCTGTATAGTTCTTCTGTGTATTCTTTCCACCTCTTCTTAATCTCATCTGCTTCTGTTAGGTCCCTGCCTTCTTTGTCCTTTATCATGCCCGTCTTTGCACAAAACGTTCCCTGGAGATCTCTGATTTTCTTGAAAAGATCTCTAGTCTTTCCCATTCTATTGTTTTCCTCGATTTCTTTGCATGGTTCATTTAAGAAGGCCTTCTTGTCTCCTTGCTATTCTCTGGAACTCTGCATTCAGTTGGATATATCTTCCCCTTTCTCCCTTGCTTTTTGCTTCCCTTCTTTCCTCAGCTACTTGTAAATCCTCACCAGACAGCCACTTTGCTTTCTTGCATTTCTTTTTCTTTGGGGTGGATTGAGTTGCTGCCTCCTAAACAGTGTTACGGACCTCCGTCCATAGTTCCTCTGACACTCTGTCTATCCGGTCTAATCCCTTAAATCTATTCCTCACCTCCACTGTATATTCATAAGGGATATGATTTAGGTCATACCTGAATGGTTTAGTGGCTTTCCCTACGTTCTTCAATTTAAGCCGAAATTTTGCAACAAGAAGCTCATGATCTGAGCCACAGTCAGCTCCAGGTCTTGTTTTGACTGACTGTATAGAGCTTCTCCATCTTTGGCTACAAAGGACATAATCAATCTGGTTTCGATATTGACCATCTGGTAATGTCCATGTGTAGAGTCGCCTCTTGTGCTGTTGGAAAAGAGTGTTTGCTATGATCAGCATGTTCTCTTGGCAAAACTCTATTAGCCTTTGTCCTGCTTCATTTTGTACACCAAGGCCATGCTTGCCTGTTATCCCGGTGATTTCTTGACTTCCTACTTTGGCATTCCAATCCCCTATGATGAGGAGGACATCTTTTGTTGGTGTTAGTTCTAGAAGGTGTTGTAGGTCTTCATAGAACCGATCAACCTCAGCTTCTTCAGCCTCAGTGGTTGGGGCACAGACTTGAATTACTGTGATGTTGAATGGTTTGCCTTGGATTCGTACTGAGATCATTCTATTGTTTTTGAGATTGTACCCCAGTACTGCTTTTCCTACCCTTTTATTGACTATGAGTGCTACTCCATTTCTTCTAAGGGATTCTTGCCCACAGTAGTAGATATAATGGTCACCTGAATTAAATTCATCCATGCTTGTCCATTTTAGTTCGCTGATTCCCAAGATGTCAATGTTCAATCTTGCCATCTCATGTTTGACCACCTCCAGCTTACCTTGAGGCTTGGCACCCCTGCCTTAATTCATATCAGGCATAGGAGGGATGTATGTGATTTTCTTTTTGGACCCCAGTGCATGGGGAGGAGGGCCTTAAATCTTCCCTCCCCTGCCATGTTCCCCAATGATCTCACCCCTGGGCTACTATTAGCCCTAACATAAAAGCTCCCATTGGCACCAATAGGAGCTTTTTTTTTTCTGGGGCTAATACAAGCACAGTGAAGGCGGAGGGTGGGATTGACAGGACCATGGCTGGAAAGAAAGGGTTAAGCCTCCTCTCCCTGCATGCTGTGGTTCTGATAAAACTGGGGGACCCTGCACCTTTAAAGAAACCCAACCTGACATGCTTGCTAAGGATGTGTTTAGTGGTACATGTAGTTTGGCCCTTCGTATCTTTATATTAATTTTTGTAAGGCGATTCTGCTGGCCCTGGTGTCTAAAGTCTAGGATAAATGTGATTTGGGGAGCTTTCATAGGGAATCTGCTCTGTGCTGGCATTGTGACCTTGTTTTGATTTGGATTGTATATGTTTAGATCCCATTGTTGTTACTCCCTAAGAGCCTGTAGGATAGGGTAGGGGAAAAAATCCAAACATGTTGTCTTTTAAAATGGATGGTTGAACTCTCCTCCCATCTCTCTCCCATATAGTCCGGGATGGCTAAAACAGCTTTTCACGAAATTCATCTCGTTTACCTTGAAGCTAGTTCTCAAAAACCAGGTAAGAAGCATGGATGGGTCAATGATTCAGAAGCAGTAAGAACTGAACAGCTAATTAATTGGACTCCAGTATGTCAAAAACAGTGGAGCTAAGAGGCCTGGTTTGCAAGATCTGAACAGAAGTATGGTTGATCTGGCTTTGCCTTGAAAGATGGTGGAGGGCTGTAACCTGGCCTTGGATACTTTGTAAACTGGAAGAGGAGTTTCCCCAGACTATTAGGGTGCTTCCAGATGGAAGGCTCCTAGCTTTACCACTTAGAAAGCATTTGGCAGCTATTCTGCACAGTATCCGATGCTGGTCCTACCCAGACTAGGCCCATTCACTTAAATAGGCCCACTCTGGGTAGGAGTGCCATTGGATACTTGCCCTCTGTCTCTTTCTCCTTAACGGATTTTTAGAAAGAAGACGGAAAAAGGGGTGCAGTGGTGTCACCACGGTTGGACCACAGGGTATGGTTCCGGGGCTCGGCAGTCTGGGAGGGCCCCCAAATGTCCCCCTGACTAGAGGTGGCCGCTCCTCCTGCCAACCCGCTGCTAAAAGGAAGTGCCGTGGCAGGAGTGGAGCTGAGCCAAGAAGCTGGGGCCAGATCTACACCTTGTGTCATGTCATTACAATCCCATTACGGTAATGCTATATCCCTCTTACACATTTCTACCTCGTAGGACACACAATGACATTCGTTGCAGTATGCTGGATAATGTGGAATACAAAGCAGGAAATAACACTACAGAAGCAGTATATCGAATGTGTAATGTGCCCCAACAGTTATCAGTGTAATACTGTATAAAGCAGTAGTGTAGATCTAGAGCATCTCTACACCGCCTAAAAAAACCCTGCATTTAAAACGGGGCTTTCTGCTTCCTTTTTAAATGTAGGATCACGACGGACTCCCTTTACACGTGCTTCCTTTCCCCCCTCACCTTTTCCCTTCCTTCTCCCCCTTATCTGAGTCTTCCATATGTTTCACTGATCTCGCTCCTCTTCTTGCAACTTTTCCTTTTTCACAGAGGGAACTCAAGGGGTAATTTGAGAGCTCATTATCTCTGATCTATTTAAAAATGGAATAAAGGTAATTTAGTGCAGGAGATGTGCTGGAGGGCCACAGCTTCATCTAAAGGGCTCGCAAACTTCCGTGAGCGAGCAACCTCAATAGGCAGATAAAAGCTCCATGCGAAGCCTCAGCCACCACCCCCATGGTAAAAAAAGGAAAGAAAAGAAAAGAAAAGAAAAGAAAAAGGGGCTGGCCAGACAACAGGGAGAGGCTGGCCAGGGGGAACCCCCCCCGAAAACACCTTGCCTAGTACCCCCTCAAACCTGTTGGCACCTCTGAAGTGGCTGTTAAACATGGGATAGTTATGAGTAGAAGACGCCATCACCTGGACCCCACTGTGAAACTCCGTGAACAAGGCAGGCGATGCCTCCTTTGGAAGCACCCTTGCTCTCTGTGCACCGAGATTATGGGAGTTGCTGCCCCTTCTCATCCCTCTTTTCATCATCTGAATTACTCCCCTAAAGTGATTGCTTGCCCCATGTAGGAAAACATACAGATTTGGGAGCACAACATCTTAGGGGAGCCTGCCCCATCCTGGTGCCCTCCAGAACTTTCGGATTACAATTCCCAGCATTCCTGATCATTGACCATGCTGGCTGAGGCTTATGGGAATTGAAATCTAAAACATCTGGAGACACCAGGTTGGGGGAAGTTGTCTCAGGGAATGCATGCCTTGTATATTTTCTGTGTGTTTTCCCCTGTAGGGCAAATAGTCACTACAGATCAGGAAATCGGTATGGGAGGAAAAGGTTAGTTCCTACCCAGTCTTAGACTTGCTTTAATCCCCCCACACACACACATCTGTTTTTAATTTGGAAAACAAAATTCTGCACCCTTCCACCTTTTGTCTTTTAGCCCCCCACCACCACTGTAAAGCACCCCCCAAGGGCTTCTCCAAAATGGAATTTGGCTCTTGGGCTGAATGGTTCGATGCCCCTCTTTTAAACTCTAAAAATTGAGTTGTGAAGGGCTGAGGGAACAATTCCTGCTCCATCCAACTAGCTTGTTTCTCTTACCTGAACAGGTATGTCTATGACTTACCTGACCAAGAGAGAAAATAGCGGCTGTATGGACAGACCCTTTTCAGCAACAGAAGCGTAAATCTCAGCTGCGTGTTCTGGGCTTCACGAATTAATGAATCTGGGTTGTGGTCTCTGAAAACACCCCTCAATCCAAACAACACAAAGCATTACCGCAAAAGAAATATTTTTTGCTCCAACAGTATTAGAGAATAACAAAACTTTGCAATAAAGAAAAGAGCAAAACACATTGCTACATAGAATGCAATTAGAATGATTTGAAGCAACATAGAAACCATGGCTAACGTATTTCTTAGTAAACTTGAAGCTCTCTTCTTCTCAACCAATAAAGCAGTCATCATTAAGATCTTATAGTTCCCTATCAGGCAGGCATGGTTGGCAGAGCTTAGATAATCGTGTTTGGTTGGCTTCCCATTCACCCAGGATCTCTCTGGTCAACCATGTCAAAATCTTACCACTTATAACGTTCCAGTGGAGGCTGGTGGCTCTGATGTCAGTGGGGCGGTGAATCCACTCTGGGTTTCATTTAGAACCAGTCAGAACTCTAAAGGAGCTCTCAGTTCTGACTGAAATCTGGGGTGGATTTACCGCCCCACTGACATCAGAGCCACCACCCTCCATTGTAACATTCTACCTTGCAATAGCTCTTGCTCCGTTATCTTAAACACACATTCTATTCACTTAGACTTCTTGGACTCAGTCATAGGTGTTACTCATGACCACAGGAAGGCCTCTCCATAACACAGCCAAGCTTACATCTCCTCATGAGGTAATGAGCTTTTTACTTCCCAGAATCAACCAACCTGGCAAAGTTTTTTGCCCCACTTCCAAGAACACATTTTTGGAGTTAAAGCCAGCTTATAGCATACATAACCAATCACTTGGTACTTACAATTGGTATACACAGATCATTATGAACAGCACTCCTATGAAATACAATGAATTTTATCAACAATGCACATTACATTCATATTTTGTGACAGGGCCACTTTATCTTTCAAAATGTATACAGGAAAAACATCTACAGACACAATGATTTGTACAGCTCCCTTCCTCCTTTGTAGGTGTGTAAAGAAATTAACTTCCTTGCTCAGCTACTGGCAGATTTTGTTCAAGACACAGCAGGTAAATGCAGACTTCTTTTTTATTACACACACTGTATTAAAAGTTTTACCCTCGCTCAATACAACAAAGTCCACTTGCGGTCTCACATGGCACAGTCTGCTCTACAGCATGAGGGCTCTGTCGCTTCATCCTGCTGAACTTGTGGATCTGGAATGTATGCTTTGCATGCATGAAGTACCCAGCTTAATTTCAGGTGACCCTAGTTAGAGATCGAAAATAGCAGGGCTCAAGGCGACAAATTTTTTCCAGAGACTTTGGAGTAGGGATGCTAGAGAAATTCGAGGCAGTCTAAAATGAGTTTGGATTTCTCAGAATCTGACCTCCAGAATCCCCTGCGGACCAGCCTCCTCAGGCCACGGGGAGTCCATGCACTTTTGGAACTTTTATTTTTTACTTTCCCGAAATTTACGCAAATTTATTTGTAGGAAAATACGCACGTTTCTGTTGAGACATATGCCATCCCGGAAAATATACGTGGGGAAAAGGTGAATGGAATAGGGGACAATACACTAAATGTTACATACTAACACAAATTACGTAAATTGTTGCTAACCCTCTTACAGAAATATTTGAGTACTTTTCTAGATAACGGGGCAGGGGGATTCGAATCGGTCTGTGAACAGATGCCAGAACAAATGACACTGCACAATCCATGAAACACACATGGGATGGATTTCACAAAATTTGGACATCCTTACTTCGGAGGTCTACTTTTTCATCTAATGGGCCATATAAGGGAGGGCTTTGGGGCTATAAAGAAACGTGGGAATATTCCACAGAAGATCAAATGCACTGGAGCTTGGGATGTGGAAATCAGCAAAATCCGAGCTCACTGAGGTCCAAATCCCACCTCCAGAGTCATTCCAACTCCTGTACATATCAGATTATGAGCTTTGTTTTTTTCCTTCTTGCATGGAAATTCACATGTGCATTTCCCCCAAATATAGCATCAATTGTGCACATTTTTTAATGTATGCATGTCCCCCATCAATGAAAGCACATTTATGTGCATTTGTCAAAAGTTCAAATTTTTCCATGTACATTTTTCAGATGTTTGCATTTTCAAACACGCATCGCAAGCTCTACGGACTTTGACCACAGATTGCATTCAGGTCTGGGAGGTGCAAACTTGATAAATTTGGGTCAAGAACAAATGGAACAAAATACTCATACATTCCTAATTCGAGGCCTGCTTTGCATGTTCATGGGGAAATGCCCTCCCCAAACCCTAGGACATCCTAACCTCTGGGCCTGGGATTCACAGGAGGTGGAGGAGTTGAAAAAAACTCTTCCAGGCAAAGCTGGGTCCTCTGGCTGAGCTCTCAAGAGATGTTGTCTCAACAGAATGCTGAGGCCAACTGAAACGTTAAGTAGGTTAGTAAGGTCTGTGCTTTGGTTGGCCCTGCCCCCTTGAAGGAGCTCTCTTCAAGAGACCTTGTCCAGTTCTACAAGTACTGGCTACTATAGTGTGGAGGGGATGGGGATATTATTGAAGGATATTATTGAGATCTGCCTGATCAGAAGAAGGCAGAAAGGCCTCACCCTCAAGCTGCATGGGCCCAGGAAAAGGTGGGGCAGCCTATATCTCCTTCTCATCTGTATTTTCCGCAGGATAACACAAGGAGCTAGGTTTGAGGGTCTTGCCATGGGGCTCCTTGGCAACAGCCAGGACCACCAGGGTAGACAGCTGTCCTTGAAAAAGGAGCTTTCTTTATTCTTATTTTAGATATATTGTTGGGTTGAAAAACTATTTTCTTAATTTTCTGGCAGCATATTTTCTCCAAGATGAGGATATAGGACTGGATATTTCTCTGGCGTCATTCCCTGTAATAAAAGCAAATTACATAGAATCACATCATAAGGTAAGGAGATATGTCCACATGGCAAATCTGCCCATGTAGAGCAAAAGGGTATCATTGTTGACGATGCTAGCTCAATCTTTTTATAGCCAATTCAACGGAAGTGTTTGCGATTCAGCCAACCCAAAAGGGTGCAATATCCACATAATAATGACAATGAAGAGTCGTTGAGCACCTAGAAGACTAAAGTGTTTATTTACTTTATCAGATGCATGAGGCATTATCCTTAGATGGCAGGTATATATACACATGGCTGTAACAGGGAAATGTAAAAGGTGGGGTTAAATGGTAACAAAATGCAAAAAGTCTGTGACAATTCCATTAGCACTTAATGTATGCAGTATAACCGCAGTGACCAATTACAACAGCAGTAATTGTGATAACATACAATAAGCAAAGGTTGCTGTGTCAGCCATAAGAAAAAATCCAGAATCCATATTAGTGTGGTACCTTTATTGGGATAACTCAAAGGTCACAAAAACTGTGCAAGCTTTTGAGATCTCCAGATCTCTTCATCAGGCAAGAAGTTACAAAAAGAGGTAGGGGTGGGAATAGGAGGGGAAAAGGTTCACTTGATGTCAACTTAGCACTGCTAAGTAAATTAATACCTCTTGTGGGTCAGGAAACCCATTGTCTCTATTCAAGCCTAAATTAATAAAATCAAACCTGGTGATTACTTCTAATTCAGCTATTTTATGTTGGAGTCTATTGGAGATTCTCCTCTGTTGGGGAATAGCAACTTCCACAAGGGCCTTTGGTATATATTTCTGACATCTCCAGTTAAAAGAATGTCAGCTGGTACCAAAACTGGGAACCAGCCTCTACCCTTACCAGTAGAGAGGACTGGAGGGATGCAGAACCTCTTTCAGCCTGAGGGCCAAATTTCCAATTTGGAGAAGCTTCCAAGGGCCACATTCCAATGGTGGGCAGGGCCCGAAAGCAAAAGGGGTGGGACCAAAAATACCTGCCTGTTTTAGCTTAAAGCTCTCACTGGAAGTAACCAAGCCTTAGGAGAGGCATTTCAATCTTTTAGAATGGGGAAAAACTGTGCAAAAGCTGGAAATTACCAAACAATTATAAGTTATCGTAAAGGGGGTAGGTGATCTAGGGCAGGGGTCCCCAACCCCTGGGCCGCAGACCGGTAGCGGTCCGTGGCCTGTTAGGAACCGGGCCATACAGCAGGAGGTGAGCGGTAGGCGAGCATCCCTGTTCTTCAAGTAATAGGCTACGTAAATCTTTACGTAGCCTGTTATTACTGCAAAGAACAGGGACGCAAATGGCACCTGCTACGCCATTTGCATCCCTGTTCTTTGCAGTAATAGGTTACATAAAGATTTATGTAGCCTATTACTTGAAGAACAGGGATGCTCGCCTACCGCTCACCTCCTGCTGTACGGCCCGGTTCCTAACAGGCCACAGACCAGTACCGGTCCACGGCCCGGGGGTTGGAGACCCCTGCCCTAGATCAGCGGTCCCCAACCTTTTTGGCACCAGGGACCGGTTTCGTGGAAGACAATTTTTCCACGGACCAGGGGGGGATGGTTAAATGTAAGCGCATTACATTTATTCTGTACTTTATCTATGCTGGATGCCATTTGCATCTGCAGTCTGGGCGCAGCAGGTGGACAGCAGCGGATGGACCCGGACCAACCGCCGCCAGGTAGGTTCCGTCCCAGGGGGATTTCAGGGGGTGATTGGGGGAGGGTAGTAATAATAATAGAAATAAAGTACAGAATAAATGTAATGTGCTTACATTTAACCATCCCCCCCCCCCCGGGCCGTGGAAAAATTGTCTTCCACGAAACCGGTCCCTGGTGCCAAAAGGATTTGGGACTGCTGATCTAGGGAATCCTGGAGGGGTTATTGGGACCCCAGGTGGGCCAGATAAGATTTGGCCTACTTGGCCTGAGTTCTACACCCCTGCAGTAATGGAATAAATGGACCAGTGGCAGGCCAATTACTGGATTTCCCAATGGGACAAATGCATAAATTGGTGGCCTCCCAATTATGGAATCACCTTCCTGATGAGGCCTGCCTGGCGCCAACATTGTTATCTTTTCGGCACCAGGTTAAGACCTTTCTCTTCTCCCAGGCATTTGGCAGCATATGATAAGTTTTAATCGATCCTGGATTGTCTTATGGTTATGGTTGTTTGCTTGTGATTGCTTGTTTGAAGTTGTTTTAGATATATGTTCTCTTGTGTGTATTGTCTGTTTGTGGGTTTTTAAAAAAAAATTAAATGGCTTTTAATCTCTGTATACAGTATTTTTAATGTTTTTGGCTATTGGGCGGTATAGAAATGTTGTTGTTGATGATGATGTAAATAATGTCTCCAGACCCTGCCAGCCAGAGTAAACAATACAGGGCTAGATGGACACGTGGTCTGAATGAGCATTGGGCAGTTTCCTGTGTTTGTATTTCTGTGTGTGGTAAGAGTGCTTTTTTCCCCCCCAAACATGAACAAATATGTTGGAGAATTTTCCTCCATGGCAATGATCTGTGCCTAGGAAAAATATAAGGGGTGCAGCAGCCCTCTATTCTTAAGAGCTTTTTAGGTAGCATCTGCAGTAGGTCCAGTCCATAAAGCACAATGCCTTCTGTTCTCCTCAAAGGGCCTCCTCCTGTACAAGAACACTTCCGGTGTCTTCCATCCTTCTGTGTTCACACCGTCTCTCCTGTCCGAATCCCGAATGCTCTCCTTCTGGTTTTCAGAACATGTCATCAACTCTGTGGCCTTCGCAGCCTTTCTAGATAAACGTCTGGAATTAACAATCACAGGAGAAGAATTAAAGGTAATGATTGTGGATGTCATTGGAGCTGTTACTACTGGGAAAACCATAGCTTTGATTAGACGGACCTTTGTCGGCAAGGTGATGTCTCTGCTTCTGACTATGCTGTCTAGGTTTGCCATAGCTTTCCTCCCAAGGAGCAAACGTCTTTTAATTTCATGGCTACAGTCACCGTCTGCGGTGATCTTGGAGCCCAAGAAAGTAAAATCTGTCACTGCTTCCATTTCTTCCCCTTCTATATGCCAGGAAGTGACGGGGCCAGATGCCATGATCTTCGTTTTTTTAATGTTGAGTTTCAAACCAGCTTTTGCACTCTCCTCTTTCACCCTCAACAAAAGAATCTTGAGATCCTCTTCGCTTTCTGCCATTAGGGTGGTATCGTCTGCGTATCTGAGGTTGTTGATAATTCTCCCGACAATCTTAATTCCGACCTGTGATTCATCCAACCCAGCGTTTCTCATGATGTACTCTGCATATAAGTTAAATAAGCAGGGTGACAATGTGCAGCCTTGTCGTACTCCTTTCCCAATTTTGAACCAATCGGTTGTTCCATGTCTGGTTCTTACTATTGCTTCTTGTCCCTCGTACAGGTTTCTCAGGAGACAGGTAAGGTGGTCTGGTACTCCCATCACTTTAAGAATTTGCCACAGTTTGTTGTGATCCACACAATCAAAGGCTTTAGTGTAGTCAATGAAGCAGAAATAGACGTTTTTCTGGAATTCTCTTGCTTTCTCCATGATCCAGCGAACATTGGCGATTTGATCTCTAGTTCCTCTGCCTCTTCGAAACCCAGCTTGTACTTCTGGTAGTTCTTGGTTCGCATACTGCTGAAGCCTAGGTTGTAGGATTTTGAGCATCACCTTGCTGGCATGTGAAATGAGTGCAATTGTGCGGTAGTTTGAACACTCTTTGGTGTTGCCCTTCTTTGGAATTGGAATGTAAACTGACCTTTTCCAGTCTTGCGGCCACTGTTGAGTGTTCCAAATTTGTTGGCATATTGAGTGCAGCTCTTTAACAGCATCATCTTTTAGGATATTAAATAGCTCAGCTGGAATACAGTCATCTCCGCTAGCTTTGTTGTTACTAATGCTTCCTAAGGCCCACTTGACTTCACTCTCAAGGATGTCCGGCTCAAGTTCAGTGATCGCACTCTCATGGCTATCAGGGACATTAAGATCTTTCCTGTATAGTTCTTCTGTGTATTCTTTCCACCTCTTCTTAATCTCATCTGCTTCTGTTAGGTCCCTGCCTTCTTTGTCCTTGATCATGCCCGTCTTTGCACAAAACGTTCCCTTGAGATCTCCGATTTTCTTGAAAAGATCTCTAGTCTTTCCCATTCTGTTGTTTTCCTCGATTTCTTTGCATTGTTCATTTAAGAAGGCCTTCTTGTCTCTCCTTGCTATTCTCTGGAACTCTGCATTCAGTTGGTTATATCTTCCCCTTTCTCCCTTGCTTTTCGCTTCCCTTCTTTCGTGAGCTACTTGTAAAGCCTCATCAGACAGCCACTTGGCTTTCTTGCATTGCTTTTTCTTTGGGATGGATTGAGTTGCTGCCTCCTGAACAGTGTTACGGACCTCCGTCCATAGTTCCTCAGGTGCTGTGTCTATCCGGTCTAATCCCTTAAATCTATTCCTCACCTCCATTGTATATTCATAAGGGATATGATTTAGGTCATACCTGAATGGTTTAGTGGTTTTCCCTATGTTCTTCAATTTAAGCTGAAATTTTGCAACAAGAAGCTCATGATCTGAGCCACAATCAGCTCCAGGTCTTGTTTTTACTGACTGTATAGAGCTTCTCCATCTTTGACTGCAAAGGACATAAGCAATCTGATTTCGATATTGACCATCTGGTGACGTCCATGTGTAGAGTCGCCTCTTGTGCTGTTGGAAAAGAGTGTTTGCTATGATCAGCGTGTTCTCTTGGCAAAACTCTATTAGCTTTTGTCCTGCTTCATTTTGTACACCAAGGCCATGCCTGCCTGTTATCCCGGTGATTTCTTGACTTCCTACTTTAGCATTCCAATCCCCTATGATGAAGAGGACATCTTTTGTTGGTGTTAGTTCTAGAAGGTGTTGTAGGTCTTCACAGAACCGATCAACCTCAGCTTCTTCGGCATCAGTGGTTGGGGCATAGACCTGAATTACTGTGATGTTGAATGGTTTGCCTTGGATTTGTACTGAGATCATTCTATCGTTTTTGAGATTGTACCCCAGTACTGCTTTTCCCACCCTTTTGTTGACTATGAGTGCTACTCCAATTCTTTTAAGGGATTCTTGCCCACAGTAGTAGATATGATGGTCACCTGAATTAAATTCATCCATGCCTGTCCATTTTCATTCGCTGATTCCCAAGATGTCGATGTTCAATCTTGCCATCTCATGTTTGACCACCTCCAGCTTACCTTGATTCACTGATCTTACATTCCAGGTTCCTAAACAATATTGTTCTTTACAGCATCAGATTTTCTTTTCACCACCAGACACATCCACAGCTGAGTGTCCTTTCGGCTTTGGCCCAGCCGCTTCATTCTTTCTGGCGCTACTTGGAAATACCCTCTGCTGTTCCCCAGTAGTATATTGGACACCTTCCGACCTGAGGGGCTCATCTTCTGGCGTCATCTCTTTCAGCCTTGTGATACGTTCCATGGGGTTTTCTTGGCAAGAATACTGGAGTGGGTTGCCATTTCCTTCTCCAGTGGACCACATTTTGTCAGAACTCTCCGCCATGACCTGTCCGTCTTGGGTGGCCCTGCATGGCATAGCTTATGGCTTCACTGAGTTACGCAAGCCCCTTCGCCACAACAAGGCAGTGATCCATGAAGGGGCAGGCATCTCTACACCAGCTTAAAATTGTGCATTTAAAACAGGGCTTTCTGCTTCCATTTTAAATGCAGGATCATGACAACTCCCTTTTTCACCCGCTTCCTTTCCCCCCACTCCTTTTCCCCTCCTTCTCCCCATATCTGAGTCTTCCATTATCTTTCATTGATCTCGGTCCTCTTCTTGCCGCTTTTCCTCTTTTCACAGAGGGAACTCGAGTGGAACACAACGGGGTAATTTGATAGCTCATTATCTGCGATCTGTTTAAAAACGGAACAAAGGGCAGGAGACGTCTTGGAGGTTCACGGCGTCATTTAAAGAGCCCACAAACATCCGTGAAGGAGCAAGCTCAATCACAAGATAAAAGATCCGTGTGATGAAGCCCTGTGTGTGCGTGTATGTGCGTGCATTTTAAAGTTTTCTTCTTTAGTACTGTCTCACTCGGGGTTCACCCAAGCATGCTGCTACCTCCCTCTTACTTCTCAGTGCCTCCATTTTCGCTCTAATCTTGTTGGCCCAGTGTTCAGTATTAGAAGGAGTTAAAAATGGCACCCTACCCCATTTCATAGATGTCATTTCTTGTGTACAAGACAACATTCGGTTGCATCTAGTGCTCAGGCTGCACACAACCTTGTACAATCACACTAGGATAGGGGGAAAATATTTCTCCCCCACTTCTTTTTCTTTCTTTCTTTAAAGGAAATGTTTGAAAGTGAAGAGCTGAAAACTCACCAGGACACTGTGCAAGAGGTAACTGTTGACCAAATCTCCCAAGCTATCCGTTGACAAACAGGTAACAAATGGATAATTGCATGTCACTGCACTTAAGGGCAGGGGGATCCCTCTTTTTGCAAATCCCTCTTTTCTCAAAAAACCAAAGTGTTTGCAAAACAGAAGGAAGGCTTTGTGTTTGAGAGTTTCACGCAAAGGGATTGCATCACCAGGCAGGGCCAGTTTTCTGCTGTTAGGAACAGGACTTCCAACTTCATTTTGGCCAGGGCCTTGTACCCTTTATGGTGTCAGGTTTCAGCCCTGCTCAGATGTGTGGTCTTCTTAGAGGAGAAGCTGGGGAAGCAGGATTCTGTAGCAGACTCCTGCATCCCCAATGACCTGGACCCAGACATGGTAATCACAGGACCAGAGGTCTCCATGTCAGTTCCCGAGTTCCTGACCAGCTCTCAGACCCTCCCTCATCACCCCCAGGACCACAGGAACAGAGGAAATGGCATACAAGACAAGAGCTTCAGGCCCCCACACAACATGCCCAGCTAGTCCCAGATCAGTCTACATGGGAGGAGCGGGGAGCATGTGTCAACACCTACCCAGATCAGGGCCTGGCTGAGAACAAAGAAGTGGTGGAGCCTCCAGCTCTTATATCAGCCCTCAGTCTGAATTGGCTTGTTGCTGAAGCAACAGCTCTCCCAGAGCTCCAAGTTCTGATACAAGGCCTTCCTGAGCAGGGGAAGCTGACGCAGAGCTGTACGATGAACAGGAATTCAACAGGCGAAAGTTTCCTCATTGCTGCCTCTGCAGCAGGGGTGCAGAACCATAGGCCTAGGTGCCAAATCTGGCCCTCTTGGATTGCCCAGACAGCCCTACCCCCTTCCCTTGGCCCCATCCCTTTCCCCAAACCACTGATTATTGCCTGGGTTCCTGGCTTTTGTGCAGTCCCTGCCCCCCTGCCCCCCATTCTAAAAGGCTGAAAAGCCCCTCTTAGAGCTTAGATAGTGGCAGTAAGAGAATTAAGCTACAATATTTATTTATTTCATAGAATCATAGAATCATAGAATAGTAGGGTTGGAAGGGGCCTATAAGACCATCGAGTCCAACCCCCTGCTCAATGCAGGAGTCCAAGTCAAAGCATCCCTGACAGATGGCTATTTATTTATTTATTGTATGGCACATTCACATCGCATTACAATAAAAACATAGAGCATAATAAATATGAAATATAAAATATTGACAGGAAGATCACAAATGTATGTCTAGGTTACAGATATAGTTTTTTGCTTCAGTTGTCACAGCCAGGAAATCAGCAAAGTCTCCATTGTAGGCTTGGTTTTGTCACTATGTGTTGGATAGTTTGTTTTTCAGCCCCACAATCACAATTTGATGATGTTATTTTGCCCCATTTATAAAGGGCATCTGCACATCTACCATGACCCGTGCGAATTCAGCTCAAGGTTGTCCATATGGCACGGGGCTGGTCAAATCCAGGTGGTTTTTCCAAGATGCCAGGCAAGCTTTGGCATTGTGGAGGGCAGTTTCCTAGCCAATGTTGTTTCCATGTGTTGTGAATATTAAAATCATCTTCTAGAAGAGCTTTAGCGGTAGAAATGGCTGGATGTCTCCATCTTAGCCTGTTTCGCTCCAAGTAGGTTACGTCATTTGATATTGGTAGCTGGAGATTGTCAATAATCTTCCGATATTCTTGAAGAAGGGCACTCTTCCGTCTTGCATCCGGAGGTGGTATGTGGCTCAAAACAGGCAGCCAGTATGTGGGAGTAGGTCCCACTAACGATGCGCATTGACTCATTCAGTTGTGTATCGATCTTTTTCGTGTGCGGACTATTAAGCCACACTGGGGCGAAGTACTCTGCTGCTGAGTAAGCCAGACTGAGTGCGGTCGTTCTCAGCGTATCTGCTGTCGAACCCCAGCTAGTGCCGCATAATTTGTGTAGAATGTTATTTCTACTCTCAGTTTGGCAGGAGTCTTCATCAGGTGTTCTTTATAAGAAAGTGTCCTATCCAGTGTGACCCCAAGATATTTGGGATGCATATTATGACTGAGCCAATTTCCCTTAAATTGAATGTTGAGCTCTCTGCCTGCCGATCTATTACAAAGGTGGAAGCATGTTACTTCTGTCTTTGTTGGATTAGGCTGTAACCTCCACTTACGAAAATATTTATCCAGTATGTCTAGATCGGAAGTGAGGACATCTTCAGTTGTTTCAAAGGATTTATGTTGAGTGGCTATAGCCCAATCATCCATGTAGCCAAACTTCCTAGACTTTGTGTGTGGTATGTCAGCTATGTATAGATTGAAAAGGAGAGGTGCAAGAACTGAGCCTTGTGGTAGTCCGTTGTTTAGAATTTTAGGGATGCTGGTATCCTCTCCTATAGTCACAGAGAAAGTTCTTCCAGCAAGCATATTATCAATAAGTCGGGTAGTTTTTCGGCATGAGGTTACTTGTATTAATTTATAAAGTAGTCCATGTCTCCACACTGTATCATATGCTGCACTCAAATCTATGAAGGCAACTGACGTTTTTTGCTTCGTCTGGTATCCTGCTTCTATATAGGTTGTTAGTGAAAGCACTTGGTCAGCGCAGCTTCGTGTGGGGCGAAATCCAGCTTGTTCCACTGGAATTATCTGGAGTATCTTCTGGCTGATTCTATTATGCAGAAGCCTTTCGAGAAGCTTATAGACAGGAATCCAAGTCAAAGCATCCCTTACAGATGGCTGTCCAGCTTCATCTTGAATGCCTCCAGTGTGGGAGAGCCCACCACCTCCCTAGGTCATTGGTTCCATTGTCGTATTGCTCTTTATTTATTACATTTATATCCTGCCTTTTTTCCTCCTAAGGAACCCAAGGCCGCATACATAATCCTCCTCCTCTCCATTTTATCCTCACAACAACAACCCTGTGAGGTAGGTTGGGCCGAGAGTCTGTGACTGGCCCAAAGTCACCCAGTGAGCTTCCATGGCTGAGTGGGGACTAGAACCCAGATCTCCCAGCTCCCCGTCCAACACTCTCGCCACTACACCACACTAGCTCTGGTATTTTTGCTGGTCTTTTTAGCCCTGCCCCTTTTCCCTTTGGCTCCACCCACCACTGGAATGCAGAGGTTCAGCACCACAGCTCTGCAGGCTGGGAAAATATATGCACCTGTGAGAGGCCTGTTATGGCCGCTCAGGAGCACTGGCATGAAAGGAGAATTCACTGGTAGTTCAGTGCTGTTGCTGCATAGCTAAGGTCAAGGACGTTAGGACCTGGTTTGGAGAAGATTCTTCCCACATGTGCGATGGGGAGGGGCAAGAGCACACTTTTCCTCCCCACCTACCCAGGACGCTTGTCCCTCCCCTGAAGCCCCCAGACATCTATGGCTGTGACATTCAAGTAGGACATCTGTGCATAGAGTCGAACACAGGTAGGCCCAGATAGCAAACAGCTGATTTCCAGGTTTCATCTGGGATATGAACTGCACTGTGCTGGCTTACCCACACATTGGATTATACATGTGTACATCCTATTGAAGCATTATTCCAGCTTTTCCCAAACATGGTCCAACACCATCTGGGGAAACACAACTTCCATCACCCCTGACCATTGGCCATGCTGCTGGGGAGGATGGGAGTTGAAGTCCAGCACCATCCAGTGTCCCACAGTTGGGAAAGTCTACCTTGCATCCATGTGCCGAGATCCTCTAGCCTCGGAAGAGCGACGGGATTCTCTGGCTGGACAGGAAGGGAAGGCACACTGCCGCTGCTCCAGCACGTAGCAGGGGAAGTAACTTCTCAGACTGGCCCACAACTTGAGTAAGATCTACATGTGACAAACAACATTCTGTAATAATCCCTTGAAAAAATGAGTGGTGGGTTGAGCAAACTTTAAAAGACCTGTAAGTGTATAGGGTGACAAAATAAATCATGCATATGTCTATGGCATTAAACCAGGATGGGGAACCTCTCTCAATCCGAGGCCCAACTTGCAAAATGGGAAAGGTCTGGGGGGCCACTTTCCATCTGGAGGTGGGGCTAAGTGTGATTATTATCATTTTAAGCCTACTCAGAAGTAAGCAGGACAAGGCTTCAGTGTGTCTGCTCAGGTGTAACTAGGGCCGTGTCTCCATGACAACGGAAGGAGAAGCACATGGAGGAGTACAGATTCTTTTAAAAGGAATCAGCTTTGCTGTGCTTTGGTCCATGAGGGCTCCACAAGTGAGTGCTCCACACCAGTAAAAATCACTTCACAGAACATACTTCCTGGTGGAGGTGGGAGTTGGAGTTGGAGTGAATTGTCATCTGACTTCAGGGGCTGCTCAACCAATAAAAGAGGCTCCCCCCCATTCTCCTTTCCCCTGAAAGTCCAGATGCACCTGCATTTCAGGAGCAAGCCTCATTGAGCACAATAGGAGTTACTTCTGAGTAGACACTAATTGGTTTGTGCAGGGATGGGAAACGCACAGGAAACACCCCTTGACTGGGGTCACAGGCACACCCCTGGGCAGGGCTGGTATGCCAGAGGTCAATGCAGGGGTTGGGGCACACCGCAACTATACTGGGGAGAACCCGACTTGAGAAAAAAAATCGGACTTTAAGCAGTCTTGGGAAATCCGTTTTTTCCCTGATAAGCTCCAGGGTGGCTGCTGGATGGCCATGATCTCATGTATCCCTAACAGCCTCAGCATGCAGCCAACTCAGAGTAAATCACTCGTGGAGACACCCCTTAGGACTGAATCACTCTGTGCTTTCAAGTAAGCAGGTCTCCTGCCTGCAAAATGCACGGCTCAAAATCTTTGCAACAGCTGGATTCTTTGCAGGGCATTTAAAGGATAAATGCCTTTAAATACCCTCTTATCTCCAATGGATGGAGGTAAGTGCAAAAGAAACCTGCAAGCGAATGGGGAACTCCTATGGGCTGAAGGTTCCCCATTCCTGATATAAAATCCTGCTATGTCTGTCAGTACAGATTACTTTCTGTCCTTTATATCCTGTTGTCTTCTATTTAAGATGTGAATAAATTTGTCTTGTTTAGGGATGTACAAAAATTCCGTATCTGTTTGCAGTCCCGAGTGTGAGCAGGAGCGCCTTTTTTGAGAAGTGCTTGCAAAGTCCCGAATTTGTGATTGCATTTGAAAAATGAGTATTTTTGGAAAATGCGCACTTTGAAATGCACATTTTTTTAAAGTAAGGTATGTTCCTGCTTTAATCAACAGTGGAAAAGTGTGCACTTTTGAAAAATATGCACAGAAATATGCAGTTTCCCCATTCAAATGATCCAAAAAACAGGTTGAAAATGAAGTGAGCTTTGAAGTGATTTTAGGCAAGCTTGAAAATTGCTGGATCTTCCATCCCTATCCAAGAACTCTATGTTTGTGTGTGTGTGTACAAATTAGATATATAGATATTTATGTGGGTGGGAAGTTGAACAGGGGTATCAGCCGATTCATAAATTGCTTGTTCATATTCCTTTTCAGGCATGTCTTATGGTACAGAGTCATGAGGGCACTGCAGTCAGGGCACAATTAACATGTTAGGAACTGATTGTGGAGTTACTGGCCCTGTGTTTGCCTTGCAGCATCAATCTGGGTCTCAATAGGCATTTAGGGTGCTTAACCCTTCTCCCACCCATTACCCCCACCCACCGTTTTTTCCTCAGCTGGGGCTCAAGTATGGAAGAAACATGACGGGTGCATGAAGCATTTCCTCTCCCACCACCCACTAATTCTCCTGCTTCACTCCTGCCTTTTCGTTCAACGCTGAGCAACGAATGCATCTCTTGGTACAATGTGCCTTTCTGTTGAGGAGCAGATGATAAACCCAACGCTGTGCCTCGAGAGTGTTAGCCATGGCTGCCCTGTGTTCCTCTTTCCATCTCAGATTTTTCGGGGCTCCTCCTACAACGATTCCACGGCCAAGGTGTGGAGTGTAGTCCCTCCCCAGATCACCTTTGAGCCTGAAGGGACCGTGGTGACATCATCTGTGGCTGTGGAGCTCGCTGTTCCTTCGCAGGGAGCAGAGCCTTCTATGGTTTTGTATTTTGAAAAGGTGAGTTAATGTGTAACCTTGGGGGAGCAAGGAAACTGAGGCTGCCTGCAATCTGATTGGAAACCAGCCGATACAAGCAAACACATCTTATGTAGAAGGAGATGGCTCAGTATTGGACTGTACCACTGTACAGTAGAGACTGGTGGCTCCGATGTCAGTGGGGTGGTGAATCCGTGCCAGGCTTCAGTCAGAACCAGTCAGAACTCTAAAGGAGCTATCCAGAGTGCACTTTGGATAGCTCCTTTAGTGTTCTGACTGAAGTCCGGCTGACATCGGAGCCACCAGCCTCCACTGGGTGGGGGTGGGGGAGAAGGTTATCAGAGACGAACCGTAAAACAGGCCTCAGGCCCGGGGTTCCCGACATGGCCCTGTCCCCTTCCCCTGGCCCCAGCTCCCTTCCCGCAGCTGCCAGTCATTTGGTGCTTTCCTGGCGTTTGCATGCTTGTTTCCCATTCTAAAAGGTAGAACTGCCTCTCCCAAGGCTTTGTTACTGGCAAGTAAGGCCTTTAAGCTCAAATATGCTGGGATGTCCACACCTTGGAGAGCTCCTTTAGAGTTTTGACTGGTTCTGACTGAAACCCGGAGCGGATTCACCGTCCCCCTGACATCGGAGCTGACAGCTTCCACTGCCCCATCTCATCTGCTGGCCTGAGCAACTGCTGTCTGGGGTTTCAGGCAGGAGCCTTTCCCAGCCGTCTCCGTAAACTGAACTTGGGACCACCTTCCACATGCAAAGTTTGTGCTGTGCCACTGAGCTATCGCTCCTCCACTTATCAGGGGTACTAAAAATGTGGCTTGATTTCATGTGGTGTTATATTGTTCTGTGAGCTGCCTTGGAGACTACTGGATGTTATCCAGGTTTAAATAATAATGTGCATTGTGTGGAAAGGATACATTTTGTTCTGAATCTACTGCCTGTCCTTTGAGTCCCCCTCAGATCTTGCATTCTGCCATGGGAAACCTGCTGATTTCTCGTTTCTTTCTTCTTTCATCCTCCTGTTCATTTACATATACTTGGTCATGCCCCAGTGTTCGGTCTGTCTCTACTTGCAGGACGTCACCGTCACAATCCAAGCTGCCTATGTGCAAAAAAAGCTGGTCCTGCATCACTCTCATGCCACGTATGTATTGCCATCCCACTGTGCATTGTGTGGTTCCCACCAGCTGGTGTGCAGAGGGTGATGGGGGAAGGACCTGTTACACTCACTCACACTTGGCTTCATATTTCCCCTACAGGATAAAGCCCAGAACATTAAAGTGCTCCCCTGATATAGCTGTGGTAAGTGTCCAGCATTTATGGCAGGGTGAGCAACCCTTTTCTGGCCAAGGGTGGCATTCCCTTATGGGTAATCTGTCAGGGACCACAGCCAGCAGTGGGCACAGCCAGAGCCAAGAGTGGGTGGGCCACCCCTTTCTCTCCCTCTATTTGCCATCCTTCTCCCCGCCCCTCTCTCTTCCTGCTACTGTCTTCTCTTTCTCTTCCTGCCACCCTCTTTTCTCTCTCCCCTCTCTCTTTCTGCCACCCTCTTCTCTCTCTCTCTCTCTCTCTCCCACCCCCTTCCTTCTTTCCCCCCGCCCCCCCGCCACTTCCTTCTCATGCAGTGGGGGTTGCCAGGACATGGTCAGGTTGTTCTTGCCAGAGGCCTGAACTGATTGCATGCAGAGGTTTTTTTGAAATTAGGCTGAGAGCCACATGACATTAGGTCATGGGTTATAGGTTGCCCACCCCCTAATTTATGGTCTGAGCCTGAAACACTGAGTGAAAATTAATTATGCTGCATTTCCCCCTGTTCATTCATTCATTCATTTATTTATTTATTTCTATACCGCCCAATAGCCGAAGCTCTCTGGGCGGTTCACAAAAATTAAAACCAAACAACACACAATAAAACAATTTAAAATATATAGAACATTAAAACCACAATATAACAATACAACCACAATAAAACCTAGCAGCAGTGCAGGAGTTTAAAATACAGATTTAAAACAGCAAAGATAAAAATTTAGAAAGCTAAAATGCTAAAATGCCTGGGGAAATTAAAAGGTCTTCACCTGGCGCCGAAAGGAATACAATGTAGATGTCAGGCGAACCTCACTAGGGAGCTCATTCCAGAGCCGGGGTGCCACAGCAGAAAAAGCCCTCCTCCTAGTAGCCACCCGCCTCACTTCCTTTGGAAGTTTATAGTTTATAATTGTGTGTTAATATTTTTATTTTTTTGTAAACTGCCCAAGATACCTTTGTTATACGGTTGCATATCAATACTGTTAATAAATAATCCCCACCCAGTTCCATTTTCTCCATAAATTTTGCTGTCATATATTCCCTGGATGTGTTGGTGAAATTTGATGTCAGAATTTGACATCCAAAGATATTATAATAGCATAAATATTGAGAAAATACCAGCCCGGCTGACCGGGTTCTGTCAGGGTGGAAACTGAGCCAATAGAGCCCCAGAGCAGTTCTGATTCTGAGGAGGAACAGCAATCTGTGGGAGAGGAGCTCGCTCATCTCCCACAAGCACAGCAGCTGGCAGAGATTCCTCCTGCCAGCATTCCTGGGATAGATAGTGACCCTGGCAGCGAGAGAGTGCTGGAGGGGGGCTTGCTGGACGCTCGGCGCAGACACAGGGAGCGGCGACAGATGGAGGGCGCCGAAAGGAGGCGTTCCACTCGTTTGGCGTTCAAACAACGGTTGCGTCCCGAGGACCCAAGGGAAAGAGGGAGGATCTCTCCCTAGCCCATAAGTTCAGGGTCTTCCCATGATTCTCCTTCAAACGGGGACCAACTGCCTTACCTGGAGCTTAGGCTACTCAGCTATCTTTCCCTAGTGCTGTTCCTTGCTTTGGTGCCAGCTACTAGTATTCTGAAAGAGTCATAAAGTAATAAAGGAATAAAGTCTTGGAAAGAATTCCTTGTCGTCTGTGTTCTGAGTTGGCTATTGGTGGGCACTGCAAGAGGCAGCTGGGGTGCTCCTGACAGCTTGGTCCCCGTTCCTCTTTTTTTTCCTTTCTGCTCCTACTGCCTCTGGAGGCTGCCATGGACTCGGCGGTGCAAGCTCTCGCGCAAGAGAACCAGGCTCTTCGTGATCAAGTGGCTGAACTGACGACTGCCGTACAGAGTCTGCAAGCTGCGGTTCAACCCCCACCACCTGCAATTCCCCCCCACCGCAAGTGCCCGGTGGCTCTGCCAGAGAAGTTTTCCGGTTAGAAAGGACTTTTTCAGATTTTCTGGGCCCAATCAGAGCTGTACATGCGCCTATGACCTGAGGATTTCCTGACAGACCAGGTTCGTGTGGGCTTCATCATTAACCTACTTTCAGGCATGGCAGCTAAATGGGCTTCGGGACTTCTTCTCGCTAATGACCCCCTGCTCGGGGACTATCAAGGTTTCATGACAGCAATGGCCAGTTTTTTCGGTGATCCCCTGAGCACACAGATGGCTTCTCAGGAGGTTCGCCACCTCAGGTAGGGCAAGGACTCAGTTTCCAGCTACACGACAACTTTTTGCTTGATGATGCAGGATTTACAGTGGAATGATGCCGTGCTGGTGGCTCAGTTTTTGGACGGTTTGAACGACGAGATCTTGGATGAGTTGGCACGCATGCCTAGCCCGCCTACTTTGGAGGACCTCATCCAGACCTGCCTCCAGATAGATAGTCGGCTGGAGGGGTGCCGGCAGACCCGGCAGGGTGCTGGGGGCTGAGATTTCCCTCTTCCCATTCCTGCGGTGGGGGCAGAGGAGACCCCGATGCAGCTGGGAGCTACCCGAGCCCTGCTGCCGCCGGAGGAACTAGAGCGGCGGCACGCGGAGCGCCGATGCTTTCAGTGTGGAAAACTGGGACATTTCGCCAAAACCTGCTGCACTAGACCCGCAGCCCCACCGCCTCCCCCTCCTCTCCTTCCTCCTTGTCCCCAGGCCTGACTAGGCTGCCCCCCAAGCCTGTTGGGGGTCTCCAGTGTGGGGGTCGGTTCCCCACCAGTGGGTGCCTTCCGCAACCCCCCCCGCCCTCCCATCTGCTATTGCATGTTCACCTCTGCTCCTCCCAGTGGGGTGAGGTGGAGGCCCTAGCTTTAGTGGACTCTGGGGCTATGAACAGTTTCATGGATGAAATGTTCGCTCTCTTCCACAAGATTCCTACCCTGCCTCTTCCTGCCCCCTTGGCAGTGGAGACCATCGATGGGCATCCTCTTTCTTCGGGCGCGGTGACCCAGATTACAGCTCCACTCACTCTGCGCTCCCAGTCCCACGTTGAGCAGATTCAGTTTCACTTGGCCAAGGTTCCCAATACCCAATCGTGCTGGGTGTTTCCTGGCTCTCTAAGCATAATCCTCAGATTTCTTGGGGGCTTCAGCAAGTGGAGTTTGTGTCTCCCTACTGACTGGGCGCCAGTCCCAGTCCAGGCCTTAACTCTTTCCTCCCCCTCTTCATCTGCTTCTGGCAGTCTTCAGCTACCGTGATCCTCCCAGAGAAGTATGTGGCTTTTCGGGATGTTTTTGGCAAGAAGGAGGCCAACCAGCTCCCCCCCACCGCCCTTTTGACTGTGCCATTAACCTCATTCCTGGGGCGACCATCCCCGCTGGCCGGCTGTATTCGATGTCAGAGCTGGAGCTTCGAGCTCTGCGGGAGTTTTTGGACACAAACCTCAGATGTGGCTTCATTCGCCCCTCCTCCTCCCCTGCCTGAGCCCCTACCATGTTTATGCACGAGAAATCGGGTGAACTCCACCCGGTGCACAATTTCAGAGCTTTGAATTCAGTCTTGACCCCTGACAAGTACCCCCTCCCCCTCATACCAGAGATGCTGGAGCGCCTGGGGCAAGCCAAGATTTTCACAAAGTTGGACTCGCGTGGCGCCTACAATCTGATTCACATCTGGGAGGGGGATGAGTGGAAGACCTGTTTTGACACCCGGTACAGAGCGTATGAATACCTAGTGATGCCATTTGGGCTCGCCTGCGGGCCCCCCCCCCCACGTTTTCGCGTTTTATGAATGCCATCTTCCGGGACTATTTGGACACTTTCCTCAGTGCGTATCTTGATGATTTACTTATATTTTCTGAGGACCCCCACACCCATCAGCACCATGTCTCCGCTGTCCTCCAGCACCTCCGCGAGCACCATCTTTATGCCAAGCTGGAGAAATGTGCGTTTGACGTAACCTCTTTGGACTATCTTGGCTACATTATCTCAGCTGACGGTATCAGGATGGATCCTGCAAAGGTCCAGGCTGTCCTCTCCTGGTAGGCTCCATCCACCATGAAGGACTTGCAACATTTTCTGGGGTTTGCTAATTTTTACAGAAAGTTCCTGCCCAGCTTTGCTCGGCTGACATCTCCTCTCACGGACCTCTTTAAGGGCAGGAAATCTCCTTTTCATTGGATGGCGACTGCCCAACAGGCTTTCGAGGAACTTAAGGAGCTTTTTAGTTCTGAGCCAATCCTGTTACATCCTGACCTGAGGAAGCCTTTTGTAGTGCAAACTGATGCCTCTGACTTTGTGGTGGGGGTGGTGCTTTTTCAGCCAAATCGGGCGGGCAGCGGGTTGCAACCCTGCGCCTACCACTCCAGGAAGCTGAACATGTCTGAGAGGAATTATACCATCTGGGAGAAGGAACTGTTGGCCATCAAGTCCGCTTTGGAGACCTGGCGTCATCTTCACTCTGAACAGGCTTAGGATGCTTTTGTCCGCACAAAAGTGGAGGAATTGGGGCTAGCCTCTGGCCTCCCCCACTCTACCCCCTTCTCTTTGCGAGGTGGCCTGCCTTACCATTCCGGCCGGGTCTATGTGCCTTCTAGACCCCTCTGTAAGAAGGTCCTCCATCAGTGCCATGACTCCCCCACCGCTGGGCATTTTGGCTTCGCCAAGACCCTGCATGGAGTGACATGGGATTTTTGGTGGCCTCGTGTGTGTCAGGACGTCAAGACCTATGTCGCCTCCTGCCCAATCTGCCAGCGGGTGAAGGCCCCCTCAGGCAAGCCCACACGCTTGCTTCACCCCCTGCCTACCCCCTCAGGACCTTGGAAACTGCTCTCCCTTGACTTCATCACTGACTTGCCTCGCTCACACAGTAAGACCACTATTCTGGTGGTGGTGGATTTGTTTTCTAAGATGGCCCATTTCATCCTTTCATCATTTCATCCAAGTACTTGAAAGGTTGTCCCAGAGAAGAAGGCCAGGATCTCTTCTTGATCATCCCAGAGTGCAGGACACGGAATAATGGGCTCAAGTTACAGGAAGCCAGATTCCGGCTGAACATCAGGAAAAACTTCCTGACTGTTAGAGCAATACGACTATGGAACCAATTACCTGGGGTGGTGGTGGGCTCTCCCACACTGGAGGCGTTCAAGATGAGGCTGGACAGCCATTTGTCAGGGATGCTCTGACTTGGATTCCTGCATTGAGCAGGGGGTTGGACTCGATGGCCTTGTAGGCCCCTTCCAACCCTACTATTCTATGATTCTATGATTTTATGATTCTATGATCCCCTGCTCTGGGTTGCCCACAGCCAGGGAGACGGCAGAGCTTTTTTTGGCATATGTTTTCCGGCTCCACGGATGGCCTGAGGGTCTCATTTCGGATAGGGGGGCCCAATTCACTGCCCATTTCTGGAGGGAGCTACTTGGGCTTCTCCATGTGATGCTCCGTCTTTCCTCCACCCACCATCCACAGACGGACGGTCAGACCGAGCGCACCAATGCGACTCTGGAGCAATATTTGTGCTGTTATGTCAATTACCAGCAAGATGACTGGTTTTCCTTGCTGCCTCTTGCAGAATTTGCTTATAACAATGCCTGCCATGCTTCCACCCACCAAACTCCATTTTTTGCCATTTTTGGTTACCACCCCAAGGCCTTCCCGTCCACCCTAGCTCCCTCTTCAGTGCCAGTGGCCCATGACTTTTTAGAGGAGTTGCGAGTGGTACACCACCTCTTATGGGACTCCCTCGAGCAAGCCAAGACAGCCTACAAGGCCTCTGCAGACTGGCAGCGCCAGCCGGGTCCATCTCTGCAACCAGGGGACTGAGTTTGGTAGTCCACCCAATACCTCCCCTCTCACTTGCCCGCAAGGAAGCTCGCGCCTCGCCTCACGGGGCCTTTCCAGATTACGGCCCAGATTAACTGGTTGCCTTTCGCCTGGCTCTCCCCCCCTCCATGAAGATCCATCCTGTTTTTAATCGGTCCTTGCTATCCCCCCTGGTTTCTGGCGACCCTCATCGCTCGGCCGGCTCCCCCCCGCCGCCAGTGCTGGTGGAGGGGGAGGGGGAGGAGGAGTTTGAAGTCGCAGAGATTCAGGACTCCCGCCTTTCTCGTGGCCGCCTGCAATATCTGGTGGACTGGAAGGGGTATGGGCCAGATGAGCGGTCCTGGGAACCCGCGGAAAATGTGCATGCTCCATTGCTGCTGAGGCATTTCCACCAGCTGTACCCCCACAAGCCCGGGCCCCAGGGGAGGGACACGAGGGGGGGCCTCATGGGAGCGGGGATGATGTCAGGGTGGAAACTGAGCCAATAGAGCCCAGAGCAGTTCTGATTCTGAGGAGGAACAGCTATCCGTGGGAGAGGAGCGCGCTCATCTCTCACAAGCACAGCAGCTGGCAGAGATTCCTCCTGCCAGCATTCCTGGGAAAGATAGTGACCCTGGCAACGAGAGAGCTCTGGAGGGGGGCTTGCTGGCCGGGAGCACCGACAGCTGGAGGGCGCAGAAAGGAGGCGTAGTGCTCGCTTGGCATGCAAACAACGGTCGCATCCCGAGGACCCAAGGAAAAGAGGGAGCATCTCTCCCTAGCCCATAAATTCAGGGTCTTCCCATGATTCTCCTTCAAACAGGGACCAACTGCCTTACCTGGAGCTTAGGCTACTCAGCTATCTTTCCCCAGTGCTGTTCCTTGCTTTGGCGCTAGCGACTAGTATTCTGAAAGGGTCATAAAGTAATAAAGGGATAAAGTCTTGGAAAGAATTCCTCGTCGTCTGTGTCCTGAGTTGGCTATTGGTGGGGACTGCAAGAGGCAGCTAGGGCGCTCCTGACAGGTTCGCGTGAGAATGATTGAGAGGATGTATGTGAAGGGCTATAACATTTCAAAGCAACATATGTACTAGCAATTACTCCCCCTTCTATGGCTAGGGAAACTGGAGTGAAGCTCACCCAAGATAAGCCTAATTTGGCATCCTAAAAGAAATTCTGTTTTAACAATGGAATTTGTCCACTGACTGAAACGCTGGGGAAAATCTGCATCATCCGCTGCAAAGAGGCATAGTAACATCTCCCTATTGCAACAGTGTAAAGTGTAGGATCACAGACATTTCCCTGCTAAACCATTGATGCAGAACCACAGGTGTGTGAGCTAAATTTGGCTCACCTGCAGTCTCAACCCAGCCCTCTGGGGTTTCACAGATGGTCACCCCCTTTCCACTTCCCCTGGCCCAACAGCCTAAATTTGGACAAATTTAGACGAGGCTTGAAAATGGATTTGTTCAAGTCAGAACCGTAGATGTTAGGGTATGGAGTGAGGAACAATCACTTCGTAACTGGGTTTCAAATTGGTTGGTTGTTGTAACTGATTGGTTGTAAGTAGTTAAAATTTTGATTAGTAGTTTATTTAATGTGTAATTATTGACTTTATTTATATTATTGTGTTGTATGTTTTGGGGTGAATTGGAATGCACTCTGGTATAGAGCTCAATATAAATTTGTATTATTATTATTATTATTATTATTATTTCCTGTAGCCACCGATCGTTTGGTGGTTTCCCAAGTGATGTGCAGTTTCCGCCCCGTTCTACAGTGTTGAAAAGCTTAGTTACTAGCAGTAAGAACTTCAAGCTACACTATGCTGGTATTTTCTGTATTTTTTTTTTAATTGCTCCACCTGATGTCAGGAATGAATCTGAGCATGTGGAGATGTCTGGCAGCTCAGATTCGGAATCAGAATGGGAACAGCAAGAACAGGGGAAGGCACCCTCCCTAGTGAGCCCAGATACAGCGAGACTTTCTTCCCAAGACCTTGACACACAGATGGCCCAGGCTGAACAGCTCCCCCATTCCTCTGCAATGAGAACTCAAGTTTCGGAGGAGGAGGAGGAGGAGGAGGAGGGGCGTGGCTTGAGGGATGCTAGGGTCCGTTGTAGTGTGAAGCGGGAAAAGTTTGGGGCAGGGCTCTGACACTCTGCCAGATTGCCCAGTTGTGGAAGCCAACGTAGGAGGGAGCCACCCTGAGGGAGGGCCATCCCTGCGAAGCAAGTCTGGCTGAGAAGTTCATGCCCAGACTGCTGGCAACTTCTCTAACTCCCACTTTGTCTCCTCTATTGATATTCGTAGATGTGTGTACTAGCTGGTTCTATGCAGTTATCTATTGGGAAATAGATAACAGCTGGGAGTGGTGGGAAGATCTTCTGGGCAAAGGTGGTCCCTTTGGGGCCTGAGCTGGGGACTGGCTAAGGGAAATCTGCCCTGGGTTGCTGGGGCTGGCCCTTAAGAGGAGATCAAGGGAGAGGCATGATGTCTCCCTTCGTCATGGTGGTTTGGGACCTGCTGTCGGCTGGATGCTATCCTAGGAGGCCCGTACCTAGGAATGTGGAAAGGATAGGCTGGCTAGTTTAGTTATTTTGCTTGGGGGTGCAGTATAAAGGCTCTCTGTGGATATTTTGGTTTTCTTGCAAACTTTCAGCTTCGTAACCTTCTGTACAACCTACTACCTCTAACTCTCCCCTTCTCTTTACCCCTCCCTTATAATAAACAGCTGTCCAACTCCAAACTGGTGTGATCCTTTCTGTTCAACCTCAGTGCTAAATCCAGTGCTTCTTGGCAGGAGAGGCCAGTTACTGAGTGTCTTTTGGGGCTTGAGGCCAGGTTTGGCCTGTCTTACTTAGCAGGGACGTTGGGGTTAGCGCCAGTACTTCTTCACATCCATTTAGAAATGAATACCAGTAATAACAAGGGGAAATATGGCTGCAATCAATAACATTGCTTGCTGCATCTTATTTCAGAATAACGAGACTCTGAGGCATGTTTTGGAGAAAATCGCTTTGGTTGCTGGGATCCCAGAAGTGATTTCAAGTGAGTTTATTTGTCGTGTTTCAGTGGGGGTGCAGGGGGTGGGGGGAGACAGCTCTGAGGGTCAGCTGGGCAAAACCAGTAGATGTATTGTGGGAGGTTGTCTGAGCTTGGTTGGGAAAAGAACTCTTGGGGCTCTTGAAAGCCCACGTCAAAGGAGAGGTGGGCTTTGAGACCACCCGCAAACCCTTTTCTGACTTGGATCAATATCCAGGCCAGAGATAGATGCATTGTAATGCTTTGCATTACAACAGGGAGCAATATCTTGTCACTGGGAAAAAAAAATCTCCCCCCTGCCCCCCACCGTGAGAATTTCAGCTAAGCTCAGAGGGAACAGAGAAGTCAGGGGGTGGGGGGTGGCACATGACGTCAGTATCCCTGCTGCTAAAATAGTGCCCATCCCGACCCATCACTGTAAAGCAAGGGTACCAAACCTCAGACTCAGGAGCCAAATCCAGCCCACGTGGGGTCCTAATCTTGCCCTCTGCAGTTTCCTCAAATGGCCATGGCCCCTTCCGCATTTCATCCCCTTCATGGCCCCTTCATATCACCAGGGGGTTCCTGCTTTTCTCCCTCACCTTTGCCCCCAATCATTTGGTGCTTTTCCAAGTCCCCCCACCCCCCATTCTAAAAGTTAAATGACGTCAGTATTTGGGGCATTTTGGCCTCGCCCCGTTTACCAGCACTGCAGTGCGGCCCCTGAGAGCTTCTCCAAAACGGAATTTGGCCGTTGGGCTGGAAGAGATTTGGCACTCTTGCTGTAAAATCTGAATCCTATTACGACATCATGCAAGTTGGGTTTAATTTGTCTCTGTAGGAATTGAGCACACTCTAACCTCCCTAATGAACAGCAAAGGACTCCACCTGTTTGAAATCAAAGACCCTGAGATAATAACCAAAAAGGCAAGTTCCACTTTATATACTTGGGCTTATATCCCACCCTATGACAGTGGCCAAGGCCGAGTCACAGTATTGTCCCATGTTTCCCCTTTCCCTAGCAGTGGAAAGTTCAGGGCAGCCTTACGAGGCTTTCCATGAAAGACAGAGCCCTGGGGATTGATGATGTCTCGGGGCAGGGGACTGAGCTGATATTATGGTGGGGTGCAGAAGCAAGCACACAGGCAGTACTCGATTCACAGCAATTCTTCAGAATCCCAAGCTGCATCTGCCAACTGCATTGAACTTTTTTTTTTCTTTTGTGTTCCTGTATCACATTCACTTTGTGCTTTTGGCCAGGACTGGCTGAAGTAATTTTGCTGACCTTGACCAAAGTGATAGTTAAATCCTAAATTCAACAGTGGCAACGGGAAGACAGTCAACTAGCTTAGAGGTGCATAGCAGGCTGCATAGCACCCCCAGCTCTGTCCTCCGACACTTCACTGCTGTCCCTTGCTGCATCTGCCACCTGAAGCAGCTGTCACACTCTGCCTAATGGTAGGGCCGGCTCTGCTTTTGATTAACAGTGGTCTTTCCACACCATCTACACCACATCCCACCCAAGAATATTATTATTATTATTATTATTAATAATAATAATAATAATAATAAAATTATATCCTGCCTTTTCTTCCAAGGGACCCAAGGTATTTTTATTTATTTATTTATTTATTGCATTTATATCCCGCCTTTTTTCCTCTTGCAAGGAACCCAAGGCGGCTTACATTATCCTCCTCCTCTCCATTTTATCCTCACAACAACAACCCTGTGAGGTGGGTTGGGCTGAGAGTCTGTGACTGGCCCAAAGTCACCCAGTGAGCTTCATGGCTGAGCAGGGACTTGAACCCAAGTCTCCCCAGTCGCAATTCACACTGCTACACCACCCTGAGCCAAATGCAGGTGTATGTATTGCCCTGTCATCTATGGCCCTGCCTGTGGGCAAAGCCCCTCCCAGGCACCATCACAACCATCCAGTCCACCTTATTCTGTACCCTCTCCCCCCCCCACCTTCCCCAATAGGGATACTTCATTATCCAGCTGGACTTCAGCTTCCCGCACCATTTGCTCATCGATTTCCTTAAGAAAACTCTATAGAAGGATCATCAAGAAGAAAGTAAACGCCCTGTCGTCTTTGGTGGATTTCCTGCCAGGACTGAGGCTGTGTTTGGGCATCATGGGGTCAGAGCAAAATTTGGAGTCGAAGACACATTTGACGTCCCCCATACGGCTTCAACTCCTTTGGAAAACGTTTCGGAATCGCTGGATCTTGGTATGAGAGAAAACTGAGTCTCCAAAGCCAGGCTTTCTTCACACAGAGCTTTTATCCTGCGATAGAGATCGCTCCTTCATGGAAGTTTGCAGGCTCTTTACATGACGCCATGAACCTCCAAGACGTCTCCTGCACTAAACACCCTTTGTTCCGTTTTTAAACAGATTGCAGATACTGAGCTATCAAATTACCCCATTGTGTTCCACTTCAGTTTCCTCCATGAAAAGACTTAAAGAGGCAAGAAGAGGAGCGAGATCAAGGAAAGATAACGGAAGACTCAGATATGGGGAAAAGGAGGGGGAAAGGGGAGGGGGGAAAGGAAGGGCATATAAAGGGAGTCTGTCATGATCCTGCATTTAAAACGGAAGCAAAAAGCCTTGTTTTAAATGCAGGAGTTTAGGCTGGTGTAGAGACGCCCCCAGGGTGCCATGCTTTCAGGAGGAGCACATACCTCCATGAAGGATGTACAATACCTCCAGTACTGGAGGCAGCAGGCCTCTTCATACCAGTTGCTTGGGAACTTGTCCTGCCTAAAGCCATCTCGAACCCAGTCTATGTTGAACAAGATGACTGCAAGAAACCTGCCAGCATCCATTTTTAAAAGTGTCCCAAACCCCATTATGGAATCAGTTTCTGTGTATTATATAATGTTTTATATATTTTGTTTTATTTTATTGTGTGCTCTTTGGTTTTAATTTTTGTGAACCTCCCAGAAAGCTCCGGCTATTGGGCAGTATAGAAATGAAATAATAAATAAATAAATATTTCTTAGCCACCACCATGACAAGAAGAACCTCTCTGTTCTGCCACCATTTTTTCCCCACCTAGTTAACTGTTGCCCATCAATTCTGGGCATAATTAAATCCTATAACCCAGGGGGGTTGAGCTCTTTCAGCCCCAGGGCTGAATCCAATTTTGGAAATGTTCTCAAGGCCGCACTGCAGTGGTTGCTGTTGTTCAGTCGTTCAGTCGTGTCCAACTCTTCGTGACCCCATGGACCATAGCATGCCAGGCCTTCCTGTCCTGCGCTCTCTCCCAGAGTGTGCTCAAGTCCATATTCATTGCAGCAGTGATGCTATCCAGCCATCTCATCCTCTGCCGTTCCCTGCTTCTTTTGCCTTCAATCTTTCCCAGCATCAGGGTCTTTTCCAGGGAGTTTTCTCTTCGCATTAGGTGGCCAAAATATTTAATGTTGAGTTTCAAACCAGCTTTTGCACTCTCCACTTTCACCCTCAACAAGAGGCTCTTTAGATCCTCTTCGCTTTCTGCCATTAGGGTGGTATCGTCTGCGTATCTGAGGTTGTTGATAATTCTCCCGGCAATCTTAATTCCGACCTGTGATTCATCCAACCCGGCGTTTCTCATGATGTACTCTCCATATAAATTAAATAAGCAGGGCGACAATATACAGCTTTGTCGTAGTCCTTTCCCAATTTTGAACCAATCGGTTGTTCCATGTCCGGTTCTTACTGTTGCTTCTTGTCAAGGGCTCCTTGGCAACCTCTTTCAGTCTAATCCAGTAGCCAAGTCCAGACACAGACAAAGACATTCTTTTCAAAGCTTTATTCCTTTTTTACAACAACTCTACTATCAGCGACTAGCTATGAGCAGCAGAGTAACTATGCCCTAAGTTGGAACAGTTGGTCCCCGTTTGAAGGAGAATCACTGGCAGACCCTGAACTTATGGGCTAGGGAGAGTCCCTCCCCTTTTCCCTTGGATCCTCTGGGCGCAACCATTGTTTGCACGCCAACCGGGCACTACGCCTCCTTTCCGTGCCCTCCATTTGGTGCTGCTCCCTGCGTCGGCGTCGCGCATCCAGCTAGTCTTCTTCTTGCACTCTCTCATTCCCAGCACCGCTATCTATGTCAGGAATGCTGGTGGGAGGAATCTCTGCCAGCTGTTGGCCCTGGGAAGGATGAGCACGCTCCTCTCCCAGGAGCGGCTGCTCCACCTCAGAATCAGAACTACTCTGGGATTCTATGGGCTCAGTGTCCACCTTGACACTTCTTGACCCTCGTACAGGTTTCTCAGGAGACAGGTAAGGTGGTCTGGTACTCCCATCTCTTTCAGAATTTGCCAGAGTTTGTTGTGATCCACACAATCAAAGGCTTTAGCGTAGACAATGAAGCAGAAATAGACGTTTTTCTGGAATTCTCTTGCTTTCTCCATGATCCAGCGAATGTTGGCGATTTGATCTCTAGTTCCTCTGCCTCTTCGAAACCCAGGTTGTACTTCCAGTAGTTCTCGGTTCACATGCTGCTGAAACCTAGCTTGTAGGATTCTGGGCATCACCTTGCTAGCATGTGAAATGAGCGTAACTGTACGGTAGTTTGAACACTCTTTGGCATTGCCCTTCTTTGGAATTTTCCAGTCTTGTGGCCATTGTTTTTCCAGTCTTGTGGCCATTGTTGAGTGTTCCAAATTTGTTGGCATATTGAGTGCAACATTTTAACAGCATCAAATTTTAGGATCTTAAATAGCTCAGCTGGAATACGGTCATCTCCGCTAGCTTTGTTGTTAGTAATGCTTCCTAAGGCCCACTTGACTTCACTCTCGAGGATGTCCGGCTCAAGTTCAGTGACCGCACTATCATGGCTATCAGGGACATTAAGATCTTTCCTGTATAGTTCTTCTGTGTATTCTTGCCACCTCTTCTTAATCTCATCTGCTTCTGTTAGGTCCCTGCCTTCTTTGTCCTTGATCATGCCTGTCTTTGCACAAAACGTTCCCTTGAGATCTCCGATTTTCTTGAAAAGATCTCTAGTCTTTCCCATTCTGTTGTTTTCCTCGATTTCTTTGCATTGTTCATTTAAGAAGGCCTTCTTGTCTCTCCTTGCTATTCTCTGGAACTCTGCATTCAGTTGGGTATATCTTCCCCTTTGTCCCTTGCTTTTCACTTCCCTTCTTTCCTCAGCTAGTTGTAAAGCCTCATCAGACAGCCACTTTGCTTTCTTGCATTTCTTTTTCTTTGGGATGGATTTCGTTGCTGCCTCCTGAACGATGTTACGGACCTCTGTCCATAGTTCCTCAGGCACTCTGTCTATCCAGTCTAATCCCTTAAATCTATTCCTCATCTCCACTGTATATTCATAAGGGATATGATTTAGGTCATACCTGAATGGTTTAGTGGCTTTCCCTACATTCTTCAATTTAAGCCGAAATTTTGCAACAAGAAGCTCATGATTTGAGCCACAGTCAGCTCCAGGTCTTGTTTTTACTGACTGTATAGAGCTTCTCCATCTTTGGCTGAAAAGTACATAATCAATCTGGTTTCGATATTGACCATCTGGTGATGTCCACGTGTAGAGTCACCTCTTGTGCAGTTGGAAAAGAGTGTTTGCTATGATCAGCGTGTTCTCTTGGCAAAACTCTATTAGCCTTTGTCCTGCTTCATTTTGTACACCAAGGCCATGCTTGCCTGTTGTCCTGGTGATTTCTTGACTTCCTACTTTAGCATTCCAATCCCCTATGATGAAGAGGACATCTTTGTTTGGTGTTAGTTCTAGAAGGTGTTGTAGGTCTTCATAGAACTGATCAACCTCAGCTTCTTTGGCCTCAGTGGTTGGGGCATAGACTTGAATTACTGTGATGTTGAATGGTTTGCCTTGGATTCGTACTGAGATCATTCTATCGTTTTTGAGATTGTACCCCAGTACTGTTTTTCCCACCCTTTTGTTGACTATGAGTGCTACTCCATTTCTTCTAAGGGATTCTTGCCCACTGTAGTAGATATGATGGTCACCTGAATTAAATTCATCCATGCTTGTCCATTTTAGTTCGCTGATTCCCAAGATGTCGATGTTCAATCTTGCCATCTCATGTTTGACCACCTCCAGCTTACCTTGATTCATTGATCTGACATTCCAGGTTCCTAAAGAATATTGTTCTTTACAGCATCGGGCTTTCTTTTCACCACCAGACACATCCACAGCTGAGTGTCCTTTTGGCTTTGGCCCAACTGCTTCACTCTTTCTGGCGCTACTTGGAAATACCCTCTGCTCTTCCCCAGTAGTATATTGGACACCTTCCGACCTGAGGGGTCATCTTCCAGCGTCATGTCTTTTAGCCTTGTGACACGTTCCATGGGGTTTTCTTGGCAAAAATACTGGAGTGGGTTGCCAGTAGGGGTGAACGAAAGTCACTTAACTTTTCTCGCAGCTTTTTCGCGGTGGGGGGGAGCGCTTCGCTGCTCCCCCCGCGAAGTTCAGGCCGGGGGGGGGAGGCTTCCCGCCTCGCCCGGCCGAAATTCAGGCCAGGGGGGGAGGCTTCCCGCCTCGCCCGGCCGAAATTCAGGCCGGGGAGGAGGCTTCCCGCCTTGCCCGGCCGCGAACACGAAAGTAAAAAAAAAAAAAAAAAAGTCCCCTGATAGGCTACATGACGATTCACGTAGCCTATCACGGCTAGATCTGGAAAGTCAGCCATGATAGGCTACGTGAATCGTCACGTAGCCTATCACGGGTGACTTTAAAAAAAAAAAGCGCGTACGCGAATGGCGGCCCCCATAGGGAGCCGCCATTCGCGTTCCTTATTTAGTTGCTGTAGTCTACGTCAATGTTTACGTAGACTACGGCGAAAATAAGGGCAACGCAAATAGCGTTGCCCTTATTTTCGCCGTAGTCTACGTAAAGATTGACGTAGACTACAGCGACCAAATAAGGAATGGGAATGGCGGCTCCCTATGGGGGCCGCCATTCGCGTACGCGCTTTTTTTTTTTTTTTAAAGTCACCCGTGATAGGCTACGTGATGATTCATGTAGCCTATCACGGCTGACTTTGCAAATCTAGCCGTGATAGGCTACGTGAATCGTCACGTAGCCTATCAGGGGACGTTTTTTTTTTTTTTCTTTGATTGCAATGGCGGGGGCGGCAGCCGGTCGAAAGACTGGCTGCCGCTCCCGCCCCGCTCGAACACCGGACGAACCGCCAGCCGGACCCGCCGCCGGGAGGGACATTCAGGGAAGGTAAGTCCCGTCCCGGGGGGGGGGGCGGGGGGGCGGAGGATTTCTCCCCGAAACTTGTTCGGGGGGCCGAACACGTTGGTGCTCAGCCCCCCGAAGTTTCGGGGAGAAATTCTCCACCATCCCTAGTTGCCAGTTCCTTCTCCAGTGGACCACATTTTGTCAGAACTCTCCACCATGACCTGTCTGTCTTGGGTGGCCTGCACGGCATAGCTTATGGCTTCACTGAGTTACACAAGCCCCTTCGCCACAACAAGGCAGTGATCCATGAAGGGGCTTCATGGTAGGTGGTGCCAAAAACAAGAGGACGGGGCTAAAACACAAAAAATGCCAGCCTATTTTCCCGTAAAGCTTTTACTGACAGTAACTAAGCCTTAGAAGAGGCATTTCAATCTTTTAGAATGGGAAAAAAACTGCACAAAAGCCAGGGAACTGTCAAACGGTGGTCAGAGAAAAGGGGTGTAGCCATCTGGGCAATCTAGGCAAGCCAGTTTTGGCCTCCATGCCTGAGGTTCTACACCCCTGCTCTAAAGCAGTGACAGATAAACTCTACCACTCACCCACCCTGTCTTGATTTGGATTGGAACCAGCTACTACAAGCAACAGTGGGTCACCTTTCAACCAGATTTTGGAATCCTTTCTTTTCTGGATTTAAATGCCGCGTGATCCTTGTATCCTAAAAATAATCCAGGGTATCTAATGCACTGCATTACTGTGCCTACCTTTAGATTTAACACCCCCACCCCTCAACCCAACCCAATCCAGGGGTGAAGATGCTTTTCAGCCTGAGGACTGCTGTGTTCCCTTGTGGCTAATTCTCCAGAGGCTGCGTGGAACCGGTGGGTGTAGCCAAAGCAAAAGCTGTGTGGGGAAGGATCAAAGCCAAAGTCGGTAGTCACTCCATACACTGTCTCAGGCTATGTCTGGGGCACTGTGGAGGATAAGGGTGGGCGAGCGACTCACAGTTCCTGCTGCTGTGAGTTGCAGCAGCAGCGGCCCCAAAACACACACACAAACTAGGCTAGGAGAAAGGAAAGAAACTGTGCAACTGCTAATGGTGAGCCCCACCTGAGAAATGCAGGGAATTTGTCTTCCTCCTGGGAAAATTCAGTGAAATGGTCCATCTAGTTTCTCTGCACACAAATAGGGTGGAGAAATTCAAGAGGCCGTTTGATCCTGGACAGCTGCCTCTAAAAAACTGAAATGCCTCTTCTAAGGCCTAGTGACTGGCAGGAAGAGCTTTAAGTTAAAATGTGCTGGAATTTTGGCCTCGCCTCCTTTGACTTTGGCTCCGCCCACCACTGGAACCTGATCCCTGAGACATTGTCCAAAATGGAATTTGGCCCTTGAATCGAGTTGGTGCTGGCCACTCTGGGCTACATGACCTGTTAGTTTGATTGGTTCAGTTGCTCGTCTTTCTGCCCAGAACACTCTTGGGGTCCGTTCCGCCAAAGCTGCAGCGCTGACATTTGGGACTCATGTCATTCTAAGACACCCTAATGACTAAGGCTGCAGCAGTCTGAAAACAAACACCGTTTCCTCTCTCTTTCTTGAAAATTACAATGTGATGTCTGACTCCCAACGTTATGTCTGTCTCCCAGCAGCCCACAACTTTAGCAGAGAGCAAGCAAGGCCACGCAACGGGGGGCCCATTGGACTAGGGGAGTTGCCACTCAAAGCAGAATCACATTGGGGGACAGTGCAACTGTGGTGGCCGCCAGGAACATGAAGTGTTCAAAGTGGGACATGAACGCCCCTATGCTTGTTGAATGTCAGCTGTATTTGCTAACTTAAACCTATATAAAAATAAAATGATCTAAGGAGAAGTTGAATATATAGTTTTGTGCCTTATAGAATTATAGAATAGTAGGGTTGGAAGGGGCCTATGAGACCATCGAGTCCAACTCCCTGCTCAATGCAGGAACCCAGATCAAAGCATCCCTGCCAAGTGGCTGTCCAGCTTCATCTTGAATGGCTCCAGTGTGGGACAGCCCGCCACCTCCCTAGGTCATTGGTTCTATTGTCATATTGCTCTAACAGTCGGGAAGTTTTTCCTGATGTTCAGCCGGAACCTGGCTTCCTGTAACTTGAGCCCATTATTCTGTGTCCTGCACTCTGAGATGATCGAGAAGAGATCCTGGCCTTCCTCTCTGTGACAACCTTTCAAGTACTTGAACAGCGCTATCATATCGCCACCATTAATGGCTGATCTTTTGTTCATTCTAGGATGTGAAGGGGGAGGGAGGGAAAGATTTTGTGTATTGTGGATGAACACTTTTCATATTGTTTTTAGATTATATTTTATGGTGTTTATTTGTATTGTTGTACTGAAAATAGTTTATATTGGATTTGGGTTTTTTTCTGTTATATTAATAATGGCGTTCTGTATTTGGGTGTGTAAGTCACTTTGAAATTGCTTTTTATGGTGGGAAGTGATGCAAAAATGTAATAAATAATGATTAGAATTATAATAAATATAATAATGAAATGGAGTTTGCTTCTGCTACGTAATAAGTATTTACGTAGCCTATCACGGCAAAAATAGGGAAGTGAATGGCGGCCGCAGATGCGGCCGCCATTCGCAAAGCAGTGCAAATGGCATCAGGTAAGTGTCCCATTTCGCGGGCCTTTCGCGGGGTAGTGGGGTGGGGGGCTTTGTTCTGCCACGGATTTCGGCAGAACAGTTCTGCCAGTGCATTCAGCCTCACCGAGATCTGTGGCGGAATTCTCTGACATCCCTACCTGATATGCCGGTATTTCCACTTAATGTGCTCTGATTTTCTGCCTTCGCTACTGTATCTGGTCGGAGTCCCCTCCCCTGTCTGTCCATATACAGCAGTGTTTGTATTTCCCTCCTGTCCAATCACAACTCTCAATGGCCCCATGTCGTCTTCTGGCTACTGATTGCATAGCTTCCTCAGCACTCAAGGAAGTTTCCTCGGCAACAAGCAAAGGGCTGGATGTGCGTGTGCTTGTCTGATCTCGGAAGCTAAGCAGGGTTGGCCCCGGTCAGTAGTTGGATGGGCGACCACCTGGGAATCAGGCCTCCTGCATTGAGCAGGGGATTGTTCTATCCTTTCAAATGAGACTAAGTTTTACCACCTCCTATCCCCTGCTTTGTGTGTTTTTTTTATTAAGGCGTTATCTTCGAAGAATCGTGGCTTCTCCGCGATTTGTTTCTCTAATTCAGGCATGATCTTCGAAGATTCGAAAATTTGAAGATTTGAAGCTTCAAATCTTCAAATTTTCAAATCTTCGAAGATCATGCCTGAATTAGAAAAAAAAAATCACGGAGAAGCCACGATTCTTCGAAGATAACGCCTTAATTTTTTTAAAAAATCTGAAGCGGGGGATAGGAGGGGGTAAAACTTAGTCTCACTTGAAGGGATAGAACAACCCCCTGCTCAGTGCAAGAAGCCTGATTCCCAGGCGGTCGCCCAGCCAACTACTGACCAGGGCCAACCCTGCTTAGCTTTCGAGATCAGACAAGCATGTGCACATCCAGCCCTTTGCTTGTTGCTGAGGAAACATTGAGTGCTGAGGAAGCTATGTGATCAGTAGCCGGAAGACGACATGGGGCCGTGGAGAGCTGTGAGTGTGGTGGGCATGGAATCATCAGAAACAGGAAGAGTTTCTGATCCTCCAGTGAGATCCTCCATCTTTAAGAGCAGGAAAACAGCACAGCGCTCGAGTGTGAACCAAGCTTGCACATTTGATGAAGCACTGCAACGGGGAAAATGGGTGAGTGTGGATAATCATGTTTTAATGTGAGAGCATTTAACCCGACAGGGCACCGAATTCATTGCGATGGTGGGTGCAATGTAGATCGGCCCAACCATATCAGTCATAATCATATCAGTGTATGGAACCCCAGCATATTCCCATTTTGCCTATACATAGTCTTCATCAAGAACTCGTATAGACAATTCTTAAGGTGAAACAATGTTTCAATTATATCAGTTCTTAGAGTTTGTTATTAGAGAATGTTGTGTACCTTTAAAATGGTCTATAGGAGCTCCTGATGAAGACTATGGATAGTTGAAATGGGAATATACCAGGGTTCTGTAGAATGATAAAACTCCAAATGGTATAAAATTACCTTTTTGGTCTAGTGCAGTTCTGATAGGGCCTTTGCACTATGTATGCTTGTTTCAAGCTGTTATTGGCGACCTTGTCTTTTCTGTTTTGCTTATATTTTAACAGGCATCTTGAACCAGTGGTTAAGACGCTGAACTGCAGACTGGAAGGTCGGCAGGTCAGCAGTTCGAGACCCGAGTGCCGCGTGACGGAGTGAGCTCCCGTCTTCAGTCCCAGCTTCTGCCAACCTAGCAGTTCGAAAGCAAGAAATTGCAAGTAGATAAATAGGTACCGCCTCGGCGGGAAAGGTAACAGCGTTCCGTGCACCTCGGTGTTCAGTCATGCTGGCCACATGACCACGGAAGCGTCTTCGGACAGCGCTGGCTCTTCGGCTTAGAAACGGGGATGAGCACCGCACCCTAGAGTCGGACACGACTGGTTGGGGACATCTTTACCTTTTTTTAACGGTTTTTAAAGTAAGCAAAATCAAACGGGCATCTTGAACCATGTAGATGTCTGCCCAGTTGCCCCTGGCTGTAAAAGGGCTTTTAAAGAGTTTTTAAAGTAAGCAAAATAAAACGGGCATCTTGAACCATGTACATGCCTGCCTGGTTGCCCCTGGCTGTAAAAGGGTTTTTAAAGAGTTTTTAAGGGTTTTTAAAGTAAGCAAAATCAAACAGGCATCTTGAACCATGTAGATGTCTGCCCGGTTGCCCCTGGCTGTAAAAGGGTTTTTAAAGAGTTTTAAGGGTTTTTAAAGTAAGCAAAATCAAACGGGCATCTTGAACCATGTAGATGTCTGCCCAGTTGCCCCTGGCTGTAAAAGGGTTTTTAAAGAGTTTTTAAGGGTTTTTAAAGTAAGCAAAATAAAACTGGCATCTTGAACCATGTACATACCTGCCCGGTTGCTCCTGGCTAAAAAAGTTTTTTTTAAAAAAAAATCAGAAAAAAGATGCCGCAAAGAGCAGCAGCAGCCTCAGTGGCCCACAGCATGTCCATACCAGCCTGTTTGCCCCAGCCTCCTGTCACTTGCCACTCTCTGAGAAATTGTTTGGGGCCCCGGGACATCAGCCCAAGCTGCACCACAAGCTGGGTGCCTTGGTATCCAAGAGAATGCCTTCTCCTGTACCAAACTACCCAGCTGCTGAGGTCATCAGATGAGGCACTCCTGATTCCTCATCAACCTGACGTCCATTTGGAGTTCACTGAGAGCAGAGCTTTTAGTATACTACTGGATCCCTCTCTGTGGAATTCCCTGCCAGCTGGCAGATTGATTTTTATTTCATCTATAAATAAATAAGCCCCAAGGTGACTTATAATTAAAATATGCAACAATTTTTAAAACGTAATTTTTTCATAGAATCATAGAATAGTAGGGTTGGAAGGGGCATATGAGACCATAGAGTCCAACCCTCTGCTCAGTGCAGGAATCCAAGTCAGAGCATCCCTGACAGGTAGCTGTCCAGCCTCGTCTTGAATGCCTCCAGTGTGGGAGAGCCCACCACCTCCCCAGGTAATTGGTTCCATTGTTGCATTGCTCTAACAGTCAGGAAGTTTCTCCTGATGTTCAGCTGGAATCTGGATGCCTGTCACTTGAGCCCATTGTTCTGTGTCCTGCACTCTGGGATGATGGAGAAGAGATCCTGGCCTTCCTCTCTGTGACAACCTTTCAAGTACTTGAAGAGCGCTATCCTAGCTCCCCTCAGTCTTCTCTTCTCAGTCTCTCCTTATAGGGCTTTGTTTCCAGTCTCCTGATCATCTTCGTTGCCCTCCTCTGAATCTTCTCCAGTTTGTTGGCGCCCTTTTTAAAGTGTGGTACCCAGAACTGGACACAGTACTCAAGATGAGGGCTAACCAGTGCTGGGTAGAGGGGAACTAGTACTTCCCAGGATTTGGAAACTATACTTTTATTAATGCAGCCCAAAATAGCATTTGCCTTTTTTGCAGCCACATCATGCTGTTAGCTCATATTCAGCTTAAAATGTAATTTTAAAAAAATGTAAAATGTAAAAATATAAAATAAAACACCCATTCAAAACAATTTTAAAATGTTCAAAACAATTTGCAGCACAATCCTATGCACATCTACTCAGATGTAAGCCCCAGTGCAGGGCCATCTCAAGAGATTTTGCTGCTGGAGGTGAAAAACAAGATGGCGCACCCTCCCATTCCATGTGCAAAAGCTGACTGGACAGGCAGTTTAATCTCTCTTCAACAATGACAATGGGACCACCTTCTCCACCACACATAAGGCACCAGGTTAGCTTAGGGGTCACCAGACAGGCCATATGACACACAACTTTCTCTGCCAACTTCTTGCTGCCGCCCCCTAGCATCTACCGCCTGAGGCAACTGCCTCACTCTGCCTAATGGTAGGACTGGGCCTCTCCCAGTGTGTTCAGTAGGACTTATTCCTAGGTAAGTGTGTATAGGATTGCACTCTTAAAAGCTAAAATTATTTAAAATACTAAGGGCGCAATCCCATTGAGCTAGACGTTTGCCTCTGACAACCTCTGAAGTCAGAGGTGACCGCCCATCCAATGCTGGGTGGCTAAAGCGCAGAGGAGAGGATTCCCTCTGTGCTCTGGCTGACCTGCACTTTTCCTTAGATGCCCAATTTCGGCGGTCTAAGCACGGCTCTGGGGCAGGGGCGGGGCTGGAGACTGCATAGGAAGCTGTCTAAAACAGCTTCCGTGGCCTCCTTCCCTCCTCAGCCCCGGGAACACCCCCTTTTTGCCCTGCCTTTGCTCCATGTTACGAACACTGACAGGCATGGAGGGGCAACCGCCATGGTTCTCTCTGCGCCGGCAGGGAGGGGGAGGGCAGTGCGGTTTCCCGCCTCCAAGCTTGTAGCACTGTCCACGAGCTCGGAGCTGGGAAACCAAGAAATCCTCTCTCCCTCAGATGCTGTCCAGGGCACATAGGATTGCTCTCTAAAGTATATGTGTGTATATATATATATATATATATATATATGAATGAAACAACAACAGCAACAACGTTTTACCAGTCCACCCCAAACTGAACAAAATCGATGTCAGGCAGGCGCCAAGGTTGCTTGGTTTGGAGCATCTGCTAAAGACATTTTTATTTAAACCGCATTTTCCCCAAACCACCAGTCATGGTTTTATGGGTAGAATGTGATTTTGAAGACTTTGGATTCTTTTGTATTTTGATTCTTTCTCTTTTTTTCTCCCTTTCCTCATGGCCACTCGGGAATCTTTTTCCTTTTTAGATAGAGAGCAGTTTGCCAATTTTATAAAATCACTACAAATAAAAACACTCATGTGCCCACACAGCACAAGAGGCGAGGTGCTGGGGCAGGGGTGTGCTCAGCCAGAGCCCGGTTTGGGCAAGCGGGTGCTTGCTGCCCGCTGTATTTAGAAACACATGATTTCCTGGCAAAGCCCTGCCCGTTTCTAGCATAGCCTCACAGCTGTAACTCTAGTTAAGTTTCACTTTCATATTCCAGCAACTCTTGCTGGAGCTAGTAGAGATGGCATGAAGCAGGTCTGACGGTGGATTGCAGCAGCCGTGCCAAGGCATCAGGTAGACCGGGGAGATGAAAAGGGATGCTGGATGCTGCAGGGAGAGATGCCCCCGTCTGCTTCTTGCTGCACGTAGGTATGAGAAAGCGGGAGGAGACATTGTGGTCAATTTCAGTCCGATAGGTCTGGCAGCTAGAGGGCACCATTGTCTGTTTCGCTTTCTCCTAACTCAGTTCTACTACTTCGCTCACCAACCTTCGCGTTTTAAAAAAAAAGTTTAAAACTTTTTTAAAAGTTAAAAAAGTATCAAAATTAAGAAATTGTCAAAGAGGCCAGGCCTACGGGCTCAAGCCAGGAGCTGAATGTGTAAAAAAGAGGGGTGGGGATGAGCTACTGAGCTTCACACCTGCCAGGAAATCCTGCCTCGGTATTTATTTCGTAAAAGGAGAGGATTTGGAGCAAGATCCCTTTGTTGGATTTGGGATTGTTAATCTCCAATCCGTAGTTATTCACTGTGGTTAGTGCTGACGGATGTGCGCTCTGCGCATGCTTAGAGGCACGATCGTGATTACTTATACTAGCCTTCCCCAACAGATCTGGGGACTACATTTTGATGAGTCCTTGGCTCAAATATTAAGACCCACCTAACTCCTTAAGAATAAATGGGAGTGGGGCTCTACCAGTTTGGTATACCCTCAAACCAGAACATAGAGGCTGTGCCGCTTTGAACTGCAGTGTGGCTGAATACACAAGTTTCCCTGCATACAGAAAACTAGTTGTCAGGGGAACAGTTGTAGGCTAGCCTTGTCTGTGATGTGTTGGTGTTGTTTTTTTCTGTGTGAAGGGGTTCTGGGGAGGACGAGGGGAGGAGGAACATTCCGTCATGTGACAGCCCCCCCCATAGCGTTAAGTGGTATGTCACCCCCCCCAACACACAGCTTTACAATCTTGGTAAGATGGAGGCTTACTTGACCTATCTACTTCTGAGTATATGTACCTGTATGCCAGCCATACCTGTAAGTACACATATATAGCTAGTGACCTAGCTACTGCTTAGTACGCATATCTGTATGTCAGCCTTCTTCCCCAGTCTTGGCTGGGTGTGATGGGACTTGCAATACAACACATTTGGAGGGCACCAGCTTAGGGAAGGGTGCTGTATGTGACACTGGAGAAAGCTCTCCAGATGCATCTTTCATGAGTGGAAGTTCCTGCTGTCGTAGCACTCTGCATATGCTTTGGAACACAGCTACAATCTGTTCATTTCTTTATCTGATGGGCTGTATATGCTTTCTTTAATATGAATATTCTTAGGGCAGCGCATGGCATCATTTCCAAAAGGCGGAAATCAGGGCCCAGAGAGACGAGAAGCTGGGGTTCTGCGATCAGACCTCCCTGCGTTGTGATTTTAACTTAAAAATATCCACAGCTGGAGGGAGACTGGAATTGTTTTAAGGCTTCTCCCTCGAGCCATTTCCCCACTCTAGATGGCCCTTCCCCCTTCTCCCAAGCAGCTATTAGCACTGAAATGGAAAAGATACAGAGGCCTACCTGTATTCCCCACCCCCTGACCCCTGCCTTGGCCATGTTGCAGGGCTAATAGCAGACTTGAGGAAATGGCACAGGTGGAGAGGGTTTAACTACTCCCAGCTCTGCTTGAGCAGCTGCCTTGATCCAATCTTTTCCCCATGGCTCTTTCAAAATTAAAATGTCCATTCACACATCTCCTCCATCTTGTCTATTTGGTTCCAGCAGAATTTCCTTCCTGGTAAGAACTGCAGCCATAAGGTGCCCATGAATGCCACACGCCTTTCGAGTGCCTTCCATACATCCCTTCTCCTGACATGGCACAGACTAGTCTTGCAGTTCACATTTACTCGGCATGGGTCCCACATAGATACGCGCTGCTAGCTGTGCAAACTGAGCAGAGGGGTGTTCTGCCCCCTCGCTGCTAGCTTTCTGGTAACAAGGAAAGAGTATTTTATTTGAGCAGGCTGCTACGTTAGGGGACATATTTCCCGTCACTGACTGTATTTGTTATTTTATTGCAGCTTTGGTTTTTTTTAAAAAAATGTTATGTTTTTAATATATATTTGTTGCTCTTTGTTGGAAGCTGCCTTGAACAGCTTTGGCATGAAAGGGGGGGTCGAAGTACACTTAAAGTATGTGCACAAATGTTTTTGTGCATTCAGTTTTTGTTTTCAACCGTGTTGTCGTATTTCTAGATGTTTACACTGCTGCTAGCCTTTAGTTTGGTTTTCTGTTGTAATTTTGAACTTTTATATTATGTTTCATCATGTTGCTGTATTATATGGTTTTAACTTTTAACTTTATGGTAATAGCTTTGGCTATTGGGTGGTATGGAAATGTAATAAATGAGATGTGGCGATCTGTATAAATACCGTCAACGTGTATCACGACAGCGGCTAGACGGCCATAGGATATGTTGTTTTCTGAGAACCGACCTCGGAGCCCGTGGTCCGAGGTCAGTTCCCAGAGAACTGACCTCCCCCCACTTCCGTGCTCCCTCCGAGGCAGCACAGAACAACCCCGTCCTCCGTGCTCACAAGAGGAGCGTGGAGCGGCTGAAAAGGGTTGTGTCTGGGGGCATTCCGGGGCAGAGAGAGCAAAAATGCCTGTATGACAATGTGTTGTACAGCAGACTCCTCCCCCACTCAGCCCCCCCGCAGCTAGACAGCCAAAATCAGCTGTCTAGCAGAAAATGCAGGGTGGCTGAAATGAGGAGGGAATGATCCCTCCGTGCTTCTCCTGCCCTGTATTGGATAGGCGGTCACCTCCGAGTTCAGAGGCGGCCGCCTATCTGAATAGGATTGCGCCTTAAATCTTCTTTGGGATAAACCACATACCTCAAATTGTTGCACTTGGCATGTGTATTCATCCTTCTCAATTTGTTTAAAGATGTGTTTAGGTACTGAATTAAAACTGTACCAATAATCTGGTTGTCTGATAGATAATTTTCACTCTGTGTTTTGGACAATAGGAAAGGCAAGCCTGCTGTAGGGTTTAACGCCAAATATTTACTTGTTATGCAATCTTACCATTTTTATTTTGTACTTTTGAACTCTGTATGCTGCTTTGAGGGTCTTCAGCTGAAAAGCAGCACATACGTAAATAGGAAAGTCCCAACATAAGATAGCACCATGTAAATAAAGCATTTGAATCCATTACCTGTCTGATCAGTTAATGATCATCTAATCTTTAAATAACTTCAGTAAATTAACTGACAACAACTCCGTAGGTTTTCAAGGCATCTAAATGAAAGTGACACTTTTTGTTAATTATGAGACAAACAAAAATGGCTTGTTTGTAGGAGAAAAGGCAAGCTTTAATATTTTTATTATTCCTCAAATTTGGGTGTATGGATCGCCGTGTATTACTGTCTCAGAATGTCTGCAACACCCGTTCAGAACATACTGAAGTTCAGTACCACTCATAGGTTAATTATTGGGACAGACCCAGCTTTCAAATATGTATTGACACTGTATTGGTTACACTGATTAACTGAGCATAGCTTGCAGATTGAATAATGGTGGTTTCCTGGCTTTTGTGCAGGATTTTTCCCATTCTAATAATTTTATGCAGTATTTTTCCCATTGAAATACGTCTCATAAGGCTTAGTTACTGGCAGTAAAAGCTTTAAGCTAAAATAGGCTGCTGCTGTTGATATTTTGGTTGCTCTTGTTCTGCCCTTGAACCCTTTGGCCTTTGCTCCTGCACACCACTGGAATGGAGCCTCCAAGAGCTTTCCCAAATTTGAATTTGGGCCCTGGGTTTAGAAAAGTTTCCCACCCCTCTCCCAAGGGTTAAGCACTTGGCGGTTAAGCACCCCTCACTTTTAAAAGTCTTTGAAAGGCCATCTTGATGCGTGTCATTGGTTATTCTGCTGTTTTATGGATTATTTCTTGCTGTGTCTCTGGAAATGGTTTCTATACTGGCTGGATTCTATGTCTTTGTTTTTCATTTAAACCTTTTATTTGTAGTATGTTATTGTATATTTATGTATTTTGTTTCCTGCCCTGGGTGGTCTGGATCCAGAAAGGCAGCCTAGAAATAGTTAAATAAAAATACTATGTATTTATTTTTTAAAAAATCTGTCTGCTGGGGGATTCTAGGGGAAAATAATGCTCCTGGGAAAAGATGATTGTGACCTTATCCTGGTGCATAACTGGAGTTTATTCTTCTGACAAATGCATTGATTTTGTCCATTACTCAAGCCGTTTGATGTACACATGGATACAGGTATAGCCTCTGCAATTTTTGGTGGCCCATCTTTGTGCAACTTTCCACAGTGGGTGTCTGTCAAAGAGTCTTGCATTGACTACCAAGCAAGAAAACGATTCTCCCAATTAGAAATTACTTAAAAGTTGCCAAGTTTGCGTGTTGCAGTGGAGTAGCAGACATCTGTAGGGTAAAGGTTTTTTCAGTCTCTTCATGTTTGATAGCAGATGTAGGCGTTAACTTTTTGCTGTTGAGCTTGGGGAATTCCGGGCACTTCTACTTTCATTTTTAAGAACCTTGTCCCCCAAACCTTTGCACAGGCAGACATACAGGACATCCACAGCCATGTGTGGGAGTGACAAAGAGAGACAAAGATCAAAGAGGAATTGGTGTAGACCAGAGTCAGCTCTTTTCATCTAGTTTTCATAGAATCATAGAATAGTAGGGTCGGAAGGGGCCTACAAGACCATCGAGTCCAACCCCCTGCTCCAAGTCAGGGATTTTTGACTTGTTCTGTTGTTTTGCTCTTTGATGGCTCCAAAACTCTGGTAAGTACCCATGTCGAAGTGTGCCTATCTTTCACTACAAAGTTTTATGTTCTATGCCAAGACTTCAGACTTGCGGGATCTACGTTGTTTTTTTTTATTAGAACCCCAAGAGCCACCAACCAGAGCCAGGGAGGGTGGCCAGGTGTCCTACTTTACAGGGGACAGTCCTCTATTTGAAAATGGCCCCTGTTCGAAGGCCTGGCCAGTCCAAATCGAGTTTAAAGATAAAGACGCTTAAGGAGGGTGAGTAGCACACCAGTATTTAGCAGGTGGTGGACCATCTAGGTGGGGGACCTAACAGCACTCACCTGAACAAAGTCCTCCCTGCTAGGGCAAGATGTATTGCATTTTTCTTTGAAATCTAGTAATAATTCCTACATTTGCATCTGTACATATAAATTAGAATACGCACATTTGCTACAAACCTCTGCCCTCTTTTGTCCTCTTTTTTGGTGAGATTTTTCCTCTTGTTTGGCACTGCATCAACGGCCACCCTAGATGTACGTTAAGAATCAAGTAACTATGAGTTGTTTTAGTGCCGGAAATGCATGGAGCTCACCATCCCCCCATGCAAAAATCCACTCCTGGTTGGGGTCCTCCAGCTTTTTTTTCCAGTTCGGCACAGGAGAATTTTGAACAGCGAGTGAGTGAGGCATTTTGGTGTTGAAACATTGGGAGTGGGAAACCCTTGCCAATCTTCTGCAAATCACCCAGAGATCTACTAGTAGATCCCAGTCTATCTTCTGCTGCTCACCGCTTCTGCTCACTCCATCAAAATCCTATGTGGGAGAATGATCAAGAGCACCGCAACACCAGCCTAAAACCCTGCATTTAAAGCGGGGCTTTCTGCTTCCATTTTACATGCAGGTTCACGAAGGACTCCCTTGACACATGCTTCCTCCCCACCTCCATTTTCTCCCTCCTTTGCCCCCTTATCTGAGTCTTCCATATCTTTCATTATACAGCTGCTGGATGGTGCTGTGGTCTAGCGCCTCTTATTGTGGCTTTTCCTCTTTTCAGGAGGGAACTCAAGCAGAACTCAAGCGCTGTAATTTGATAGCTCGTTATCTTGGATCTATTTAAAAATGGAATAAAGGTCATTTAGTGCGGGAGACGCCCTGGAGGTTGATGAGGTCATCTAAATGGCCTGCAAACATCTGTGAGTAGCCAATCTCAATAGCAGGATAAAAGCTCCGTGTGAAGGAGCCCCAAAACTTTGCTAGCTGGACTTTCTCAGTGGTCTCTTGATCATTTCCCCACATAAGCAATGTGATGGAATCTCCAGTGTTCTCATGCTGCCTCTAAAGCAGCTTTCTCCAGCATGGTGCCCTCCAGATATGTTGAACTACAACTCCCATCACCCCCAGCCAGCATGGGATGCAGAACCTCTTCCAATCCAAGGTCTGAATTCCATTTCAGAGAAGCTCTCGGGCCACATTCTACTGGTGGGTGGGGCAAAAGGGGCAGAGCAAAAAATACCACCATATTTGAGCTTAAAGCTCATACCGCCACTAACTGCCTTTGAATAGGCATTTCAAGCTTTAAGAAGGGGGGTGGGGATGGGGAACTGTACAAAAGCCTGGAAACCACTGAATGGTTTGTGGTTGGGGAAAAGGCAGTACAGCTAGAGGAAGTATCTTCATTCAAAGTATGCATTCTCCCCTGTAACACATACTTTTGAACACACTGTGGTACATCTTCTGAGCTGAGAACTGCATCAGGCTATTTGAGAAGTGCAAAAGCCAGTGGATAAGTAAGGCCCCATCCTCCCATTTGTCCAGGAGGTGCGGATCAGGTCCATTTGTACTGGAATGTGCAAAGACTGAATTCCTCCAGCATTGCTGCCCACGTGTGGTGGCTGTATTCAGAGCTTCTCCCGGTCTTTTTCTCCTGCAGGAGGCTGTTCTTGGCATGGCATCTCTCTGTCAGTGCAGAAGATGATTCTGTGGGTCCTGCAAAGTGCTGAAAATGTGAAGCCCTCCCTGAGCGTGGCACAGACAGCACCGCTGTAACCCGACGAGATTTGCAAAATGACGACGGTAGGAGGAAGCAGATTGCTGCAATTTTCGTAGGGTGGTTGCTTGGAGGATGCTGGGAACAGAAAAATGTGCAGTGGGAAAGTAAAAGAGGTCGCAATAACATTTTAAAATGCCTTTGGGTGTACATAAGCGGGGGTGGGGGGAATATATGGCGTTGCATCCAGTGTTGGTCTAACTTAAGTCCTGTTCATTTCAATGGGTCTACTCTAAGTAGGGCTAACATTGGATACCACCTATGGAAAACTCAGTGGGCTGTTACAGATACAACATTACTTGATTTCCTAACCATGGCTAAGAAGTCAAGGGTGTCCTGCAAGCAAGCAAAGTTCTCCTTTTCCCTCCTCCAACTCCTTCTCTTTTGCAGGAATTCCCCCTTTCATTTCAGAGTTAGCTACAGTTAGCATTACTTTTTCACCCACCTTAATGCTATCTATAGTTAGCCTGCCGATGGCATGGCTATATCCCACGGTTTTGCAGGTGATGTGCAGGTAGGCGCTGAGATGGCAAAGAGAGTGGAGTTTCCAAGCGCCACGGCTCCTTCCACCAACAGCCTACAACTGCCTTCCCCAACCTGGTGCCCCCCAGATGTGTCAGACTACATCTCCCAGAACCCCCCGGCCAGATGTAGTCCAAAACATCTAGAGGGCACTTGATTGGGGAAGGCTGGCTTATATGGTTGGTGAGCTGCTTGCAGATGGTGGGCCACAGCTTGTGACAGCACAAGGGAGAGCCCATCTTATGATGCAAGGCCCTGCTTGACAGTGGCATAAAGTGGCAGATAAATTACATGGCAAAGGGCAACGTGGTTGTGTTGTCGGATAGACTCATGATGTGAATGACTCCATAGACAATATGCAGCAGGAGAACATGCAAACAAACGGAAGGGAAGTGTTTAACCACTGTGGGAGGTTTTGGTACAGTGCCCAACATTTCATCCACATTTTTTGACCCTTCGTGTGGGATTTGATAGAAAAGAAATGGCTTTCGAAAGAATATTCAAAGGAGAAGGATGTTTTGAAGAAATTCTCATGGGTGGGTGTGAGGTCCTTACCTTGCTTATGAAGTGGCCAAGAAGTGTGCATGAGCATCCTGTCTCTTGTACAATAATCTCTGGTCTGCAGCTTCCATGGCTTCTTGCACTTCAATGAAAGCCCAGGAGGAGGCATCTCAACTGCCTTCACTCAGGCACTAGCCTGGTGGGGAGGGGCAAAAAGATTCTTAATCAGGAACAATTAAGGATCTGTACAATTAGTAGAGGTAACACTTCTACCCAGGTGGTAGAGCAGCAAACAAACAAACAAACAAACAAAAGTGGCAGATAATTACATGGCAAAGGGCAATGCATTCTTTCTATTACACGTCTCTCTGTAGCCTCCCTGGCTGCCTGCACTTCCTGATCTGAAAACCCCCAGAGGGAGAGGAGTTACCTGATGATGTCCTCTCGCAAACTCCTCCCCCATCGGAAGACATCATCAGGTAACTCCTCCCCCTCGCGGCTTTTTCAGATCAGAAAGTGCAGGCAGCCAGGGAAGCTGCAGAGAGAGGTGTAACAGGAAGAAAGGAAGAAAGGAAGAAAGAAAGAAAACACACACAGCACCCTTAGCCAATTTGCAATAATAAGGTTAGCTCAATAACACCGTCAAAATGGTGGCAATGTAAAAAGCAAAAACTCTTAGGAAAAAAGAAAGAATGTGCTACAAACACTGCTGATGGTGAGCCCTACCTGTGAGAAACTGCTGGAGAATTTCTCCTCCTGGAGAAATTTGGTGAAGTGTGTCCTACCCCACCCCATTTTTTTTGCCTGCAAATAAGATGGAGAATTTCAAGAGGCCAATTACAAGAGGCCATCTGTTTCGGTACCTGTGCTGCTCACCAGTATGAAGCATATGCACAAAAAGTGATTTCAGGCAATAATGGAGTGTTGAAAGAGGGTTGAGCGCTCAGCACACCAAGGACCGTGTGTGGCTTCAGAGGTAGCAAGAGGTACTCCTCACACCATTCCCCAGTTCACCAAAACTGCTTTCATCCTGCCTTAAGGAGTCCCACATGCTGCTCTCCCATCCTTCATCTAGTTTGGCTTCGACCTTTTCACTTAGGGCACAATCCTATGCACAGCTAGACAGAGAAAAGGCCTACAACTCCCAGCATGCCCCAGCCTGCTATGATAGCTGGGGCATGCTGGGAGGTGTAGGCCTTTTCTCTGTCTAAACGTGCATAGGATTGTGCCTTTAGAGAAGCAAATATATGAGTATACAGGGTGTATATGCATGCACACTATTTTTAGATGCATGCTGTTTTTAGTTTTCGCACATCACTCTTTTATTTCTTTATTTTCTGCATTATTTATGTACATTTTAATGCTTTGATCTTCTGATCTATGTATTTGAATTTATTGTTAACTGCCTTGGGTGATTTTGTGTGTGTGGAAAAAGGTGGGGTATAAATCCAACAAATATTGTTCTTTTTGTTTCATCCTTCAACAGCATTCACAATTGCTTAAAAATTTAATTCAATAGGTTAACAAAACAGACAACCCTCATTTTGTCCTGTGTTTGGTACAGTATGATGTAGCCCCTGTTGTGCCATTAAAGCCAGATCTCTTATGCACCCCTAGAGCTAGGAACCCCAACCCACCTTTGCATAAGACAAATCTAACAATCTTCGTATTATTTATGCAATAATTCACTTATCCTGGAATGGGATGATCTTTCCAAGAGTTGCAAACTCTCTTTAAAGCTCTTGCTCATTTTAAACAAGTCAGAGGCTGAAGACAGCGCTACGATTTTTTCTCAGGATAACATTTTGGGTGGGTGAACATGAATGCAAGGAAGAAAAGAAAGGTGACTGTTGGGATAACCACCAGCACCAAAATTCTGCATTGATTGCCCACAGTTATTCAGCGACTGCGGTTCGGAGAATGCCACAAATACACATGTTAATCACACATGCTTTTTATTACAATTTGTAGAATTCGGCATTGTCAGTATAAATGGCGAACGTAACAAGGGGAACACATTAGCACCAAAATATTAATGACCTACATTGGCAAAACACCCTGTAGCAGCATACTTAAATAGAGCAATTTGTTGTGGTGTGCCAGCCAGAAAGGAAGGGCGACCACTCATACTGAAGAAGAGGCACTTTCATGTTGAAAAAGGATGCATACAGGTATCCAGTAGCAGTCATTTATTTCATATTCATCCTTCAGCTGCCCGCAGCTTATGCAAGTGAAAAGCCCATCAACTTCCTCAATACTCACGTTCTTCATGACAAGCGAGTTCCAAGTGCAACAGCTATTATTTTATTTATTTATTGGCTGGCTGGCTGGCTGAACTATTCAGCCACCCAATAACCAAAGCTAGTAAGACCATTGTCCCGCCTGAGCTTGGTTTCTCTTTTTTCCCCCTTCATTTTTTCATTTTTCCAATCTTGTTTTGTTTTGTTTTTTAAAAGAAAAACACAACACAACATAAACACACAATACACATACACTAAAACATCTCTTAAGATTGTAAGTTATATACCACTGGCTCCCCTTACACAACAAATGCTCATTATTATTCCCTAGTTCTTATCTTAGTTGTATATCATACATTGAGTTTACAGACATTATCTCCTTTCTCTTAATTTTAACAACAGAAAAAAGAGAATCAACCATCTCAAAGTTCAAAATCCACATACATAGATATCATTTTTCTCTATTTCTTGTACAAATTCTATAAAGGGTTTCCAATCTAACATAAATTTAGTTGTTGATCCTTCTTTAATTATAATAGTAAGTTTTGCCATCTCTGCCAGCTCCATCATTTTCATGATCCACTCGCTCACAGCTGGTTTTGTTTCATTCTTCCACTTTTGTGCATACAATAACCTTGCAGCCATTGTCATGTAGAGAAAGAGGGTCCCCCCCCCCTTCTCTTTTATGTGTTTATCTGTTAGTCCCAATAAGAAAGTTTTTGGCTTTAGTTCTACAGTAGTCTTCAATATTCTTTGAGCTAAAGACTGTATTCGTTTCCAAAATGTTTTAGCTTTTTTACAAGTCCACCATAAATGATAAAACGTTCCCTCTTGGTCTTCATTTTTCCAATCTTGAGTTTGTTTCATCTTGAACTCTGAGAATTTTTCCAATCCAGTGGAGGCTGGTGACTCCAATGTCAGTGGGGTGGTGAATCTGCTCTGGGTTTCAGTCAGAACCGGTCAGACTGAACCTTGGATAGCTCCTTAGAGTTCTGACTGGTTCTGATTGAAACCTGGAGCAGATTCACTGCCCCGCTGACATTGCTGTATTTATTGTTTGGGTTGTTATTTTATTGTTGGTGGTGTTTTTTTTTTAATTGTAAACCATTCTGAGGCATTTGCCAGTTGGGTGGTAAATAAAATAAAATAAAATAAAAATAATATGACATCAAGGGCCAAATCCATCAAAGAGCACACTTGGGGAAAATGCTTACCCACATCTTTCTCTGCCAATTTAAGACTCCCATTAAGGAAACTATTCCTTTCTAATTAGCAAACAACTTTAAAATGCAGAGGAAAATTCAGAGAAGTGCCACGTTTGAAGGATAACTGGATTTCATTTTGTGTATTGGCACCATCGACAGCAGCCTGTTACTAATTGCAGCGAAGTCTTAGAAACAGTTGTGTGCAGACTAGCATTTTGGGGTTGGGGATGAAAGTGTCAGGGGTGTTTCTGAGTGCAGGGAGTGGGATAGCAGTTCAGATTCTGAAGGAGAAACGCCAGACATGGGGGAGCTGTTTTTCCCAGGCTAGTCCAGGATGAGTATGAGTAGGCCGGCTTCCCAGGTTACAGACATCCAGATGGCTGAGCATGAGGGTCCCTCCTCACCCCCCCGTGAGAGGCAGCGAACAGGAGGAGACGGGGTTTGGGGAGGATGACCTAATAGACGCCAGGCGCAGAGCAAAGAGAGGGAAGGCAGGGGCGGAACTTAGACGGTACCCAATTGGCCTCGCGTGAAAAGCTGCGCTTAGAGGTCTCATGGCAAGAGAGGGACCTCCCCCCCTTAAGTTAGGCTAGCCAGACCGCCTCCCTCTTCAAATGGCGGGCAACTCTCGTAAATTCCATTTGGATCCCCTGAAGGCATTCCTTTGTAGATGGAGAGTCTCTGAGAATTTGCATCTGTATCACCCTGTGAAGTAATGGATTAAAAGCTGCAGACCGAAGCCACTCGTCTGTGTATGTTTGGGCGTTGAAGTGAAGTGGGGACTAAGGGAATCCTGACAGAAAGCACACCAGCCATCCCCAAGCAGCTCCCTTCGGGAACCTGGCAGAACAGTTATTCAGAAGCATTGCATTTGCCCTGGGCCTTCAAAATCTAGGTAGGTCAGCCTTCCCCAACCTAGTCAACTCCCCCCAGCCCCAGCTGGCATGGCCAAGGTCAGGAATGCGGGGAGTTTTTTATTTTTAAAATTTTATTATTACATTTATGTCCCACCCTTTTTCTTCTTGCAAGGAACCCAAGGTGGCTTACATGGCCCTCCTCCTCTCTATCTTTTCCTCACAACAACCCTGTGAGGTAGGTCAGGCTGAGAGTCAGTGACTGGCCCAAAGTCACCTAGTGAGCTTCATGGCTGAGTGGGGACTAGAACCTCAATCCCCTGAGTCCCAGTCCAACACTCTCACCACTATGCCACACTGGCTCTACACCATGCTGGGGGGGGGGTAGTCCAAAACATCTGGAGCATGCCATGTTGGGGAAAGCTGAGGTAGGGCAAGTGTCCAAATATTAGTTTCAGCGTGCATTTGCCGGTTTTGTGGCATCTTTGCCTTCTGCTCCCTTTTCCTTCCAGCCTCCATTCAAGCTGGAGGGTGCGGTCGTCCAGAGGGCCATCCGGAACGCTTGGCCCCAACTGGTGGACTTCCTCAGTCACCATCCTGAGTGGGTGCTGGGGAAAGCCACGCAGTTTCTCCCACGGGTAGACTTGAGTTGGGCTGAAGGAGTCGCCGACCCCAAAGAGAAGGTCTCGTTGGTCCTGGACATGTTTCTGAGAGTTGCGGATGCCGATGCTGCCATCTTGAAAAAGTTTATGCAGAGCGTCTGTATGGAATGCAACCTTCCCATGGAGCTGGAAATACTGTTCATGAGCGTGTCAGGAGAAGGTAAGAACAGGAGCACAGAGGGCTGCACTACTTGCTCCTGTAAATGTGTAGCAGGCAGCACATCCTCCCCCTTTTAACCTCGAAAGACAGCATGTGGTGCCCCGATCCAGACAGGGGCCACTGTGCACAGGCAGGGGAGGTTTCTACTTTCCCACTCAGCCTCTCTCCCCCACCGAAAAATGAAAATAACCCCCACTGGGGCCATTGGTTCTGATCCATGTTAGGGTCACATTAGACTAGGGGCGAGCAACAACCAAAAATTGTTTCATTTTTCCATTCAGTTGTGTTGTTCACTTGTTTTGTTTGCTGTTCATTTGAATGGCCTTGGTTTGGCTTTCCACCCAGTTGAGTTCTGTTTCTTTCATCTTCCCTTCACTTGAATTGCATTTGTTTTGTTTTCCATTTGTTTGAATTCCATTTGTTTTTTCCATTCTTGTTTATTTGTTCACTGATTTCAGTGGGACACCCAGCAGCCTTCTGTTGCCTGTAACCTCCATGTTTTCAATCTAAACAACATGAAACATTCAGGCATTCTACAACTCCCCTCCAGAATCAGACCTGCGAAATTTCAGACCCGTTGGACACAACAAGGCACCCATTCTATAGGTCCCATTTTCTATCCGTCAGTTTCACTGCTCCCTCTCCCACCCCATAACCTTCCTATGCCCTGTACAGGCTGTTGTAGACTGTTAAATTTTTTCATCCCAAGCAAAACAAATGAAAAACAAATTGAATGAAGAACACATGTATTTTAATTCAGAACTCATTCCTTTGAATTATTATTTGTTACCTTAACTGGGGGCTCATTTGTTTCATTTTCCATTATTTTTTTAAACAAATGCACACCCCTAAACTCAGCAGGATGCAGAAGATTTTCACAGGGGCTCCTACCAGCTTTTGCTTTTACTTTAAGGCAACTGAGGAGGCTCTGAATTTGATCGGAGGTGGTAGTGGTATTTAACCCTTTCCTGCGTGAGCCGTTTTCCCGATCAACATCATGGTCCTTGCTTACACATCGCTTTTCTCTTCTCAGGGAAAAAGATACTGGATCTGTGTATTTTTCCCTCTGCAGAGAGTAAAGTAGCTTGAGAGGGGCACTTTGATCTGGGAAATGGATTGCAGGAAAAGGGTCAAACACTGTCACTTCCGATTGATTTCAGAGCCTCTGCAGCTGCATTTAAGAGACACTCTGTGAAGACTGTCCTGCTTCGTGTCTGCTTCCTCAGCAGACTCGTCAATGTGGAAAGGGGTCCCTGAACATAGAGAACTTGAAAATTGCTGCCATAGTTGAAATTTCTGTTGGATCAGGATGACATCGTAAGTGCACCTTAAATAGAAAGGAATTAGCTGTAGTCCTTCCACTCATGATAGATGTCATCCCTGCGAGATAAGAAGCAACCTGGTTTAGGCCTGTGCTGGTCTGGTGTGATCATTCTGATTCACAGAATCATAGAATAGTGGGGTGGATGGGGCCCACAAGAAGATTGAGTCCAACCCCCTGCTCAATGCAGGAATCCAAGTCAAAGCACCCCAACAGATGGCCGTCCAGCCTCGACTTGAACGCCTCCAGTGTAGGAGAGCCCACCACCTGCCTAGGTCATTGGTTCCATTGTCGTATTGCTCTAACAGCCAGGAAGTTTTCCCTGATGTTCAGTCGGAATCTGGGTTCCTGTAACTTGAGCCCATGATTCCGTGTCCTGCACCCTGGGATGATCGAGAAGAGATCCTGGCCTTCCTCTCTGGGACAACCTTTCAAGGACTTGAAGAGCGCTGTCCTATCTCCCCTCAGTCTTCTCTTCTCAAGGCTAAACATGCCCAGTTCTTTCAGTCTCTCTTCATAGGGCTTTGTTTCCAGTCCCTCCTCTTTGTTGCCCTCCTCTGAACCTTTTCTAGTTTGTCTGCGTCCTTCTTAAAGTGTGGTGCCCAGAACTGGACACAGTACTCCAGATGAGGCCTAACCAGTGCTGAGTAGAGGGGAACTAGTACTTCCTGGGATTTGGGAGCTATGCTTCTATTAATGCCACCCAAAAGAGCATTGGCCTTTTTTGCAGCCACATCACATTGTTGGCTCATATTCAGCTTGTGATCGACAACAATTCCAAGATCCTTCTCATTTGTAGTACTGTTGAGCCAAGTATCCACCATCTTGTAACTGTGCATTTGGTTTCTTTTTCCTAGGTGCAGAACTTGGCATTTATCCCTATTAAATGTCATTCTGTTGTTTTCTGCCCAGCGCTCCAGTCTATCCAGATCACTTTGAATGTTGTTTCTGTCTCCCAAAGTATTAGCTATCCCGCCCAATTTTGTGTCATCTGCAAATTTGATCAGCATTCCCTGCACCTCCTCCTCCAAGCCATTAATAAAAATGTGGAAGAGCACTGGGCCCAGGACTGAGCCCTGTGGTACCCCACTCGTTACCTCTCCCCAGTTTGAGAAGATCCCACTGATAAGCACTCTTTGAGTCCGATTCTGTAGCCAGCTGTGGATCCACCTGATGGTTATTTCATCAAGCCCACTTTAATCTAGTTTGCTAATCAGGAGATCATGGAGAACTTTGTCATTCGCATTCCTTGTGCATACCAGTGCAATGGCACAAGTGTACAGCAGCTATGAATGACACATTGATTTAAATGAATAATTGTGATCATGTCACTCAAGGGCAAGAGGATTTCGAAGAAGCTGCCGTTCCATCCGCATCAACATCAGCAAGTAAGATTCTTCTCTGTGAGATGAAATTGATGGTTTGGGGCAGAAGATCTTCAATAGATCTTTCACTGTGGTATTTGTTGCTTGGGTTGTTATTTTATTGTTGGTGGTGTTTGTTTTTTTAATTGTAAACCACTCTGAGGGCATTTGCCAGTTGGGTGGTAAATAAAATAAAATAATATGATACGAGATGATATAATGGGCCAAATCCATCAAGGAGCACACCTAGGGAAAATGCTTACCCACATCTTTCTCTGTCCATTTAGGACTCCCATTAAGGAAGCCATTCCTTTCAAATTAGAATTGCTTGCTTATTGCAGAATTAATTAATGCAGCAGTTTCAGACCAAGAAATGACCACATCCTATGTTTTGATGAACTGTAGAGGTATTTATTTAACTTTAACATACAGAGGAAAATTTTGCCATCCAATGTTCAGTTTTCATTCTGTAACTGAAAGGGCAAAAAGCATATTCTATTTTATTTTAATGAATCAGGAGTCAGTACCATTATTTAGTTTTATTTATGTATTTACAATATTTATATACCTCTCCACATCAAAAGATTTTGGAGCGGTGAACAGCAAGGATAAAAGAATAAAACACCATGTTAAAACAGTTAAAACATTTTAAAAGAGACAATGTCCGATAAGCCTGAATTTAATAAACACTTTAATTATCTCGCTGGTACTACTGGGGGGCTGAGAGAGAGAGAGAGAGAGAGAGAGAGAGAGAGATGCTTACCTAAGCCCCCCTAATGAGTTCATTACAAAGGCAAAATTTGAAGCTGAGGAATTTATATTCTTTGCAATTATGCCAACTGTCTATTTCATCTATAACAGATAGATGGAATCAATGGAGGCTGGTGGTTCTGATTTCGGTGGGGCTGTAAATCCATTCTGGATTTTAGTAAGAACCAGCCAGAACTCTAAAAGTGCTATCCAAAGTTCTGAACTTATTTTTAGGGACAGAGTTCAGCACCTCGGATAGCTCCTTTAGAGTTCTGGCTGGTTCTGACTAAAACCCAGAATGGTTTTACATCCCCACCAAAATCAGAGCCACCAGCCTCCACTGGATGGAATGCTGTTAATATGAGGCTGGATCCGGACTTAGTCATACTTAAAGTAGACCCATTGAAATCAATGGGACTTAAGTTAGCTATTCCTGACTTACGTCCCATTGATTTTCATGGGTCTGCTCTAAGTATGACTAAGTCTGGAACCAAACAATAGTTTCATAGTCCCACTTCCCTGAGCAGTGGGAGTGAATCAGTTTGCTTTGGAGGAGAGCGCATGTATGGTGCCTTGGTCCCCATCTGCTCTTGGACCGGTTGTGTGGGTATTATGGGGGTGCAGAAGCAAGTACACAGGCAGGACCAGATGCATGGCTAGCTACATTAATGTACTGAAAGCTTCCATCCAAACGTTTTCAAATCAGGGACGACCTTCTTAGCTTTCTCTTAATACCAACTCCAAAACCCATTTCTCTGCCTGAGATATTTGCTCGCTGAAATTTAGACTAGTTTCTGACTCTCTACTCTTTTGCTGGTGGGCCAGATTCCACATACGTTCTGGTGGCACAGGTGAAGCATGGCCTCACGGCCCGCTAGCGTCCTTATATTCCCCATGAGTGAGGTCATAGCCCAGCCTAAAAGAAGTGATACTTGGTGTAAGCGTTCAACATGATTCACAGACATATATTTTGTTGATAGTGGGGGGGGGGGGCTGAGGCACTCCTGGGAGGTGAGATAATCCCACAACCTCAGGTCAACAGAGGTAAAGCCGCCCTTCTTGCTGCAGTGGTCTTCGTATCACACAGAGGAGGAACTTGAAGCAAGGCCTGAATGGATGACGCACCTTGGAGTGGGAGCTGATTTAGGGAGAGGGGGGCTCTGAGATACCAAAGGTGGGGCCCAGGCCATGAAGGACTTTAATTAAAACTGCCCCTTGAACTGAGCCTAGAAGGTAGCCAGTGCAACATATGTAATTGTGGCTGCTTATGCCTGTAGTCTTCCCAATATCCGTAAGGAGAGACAGTGCTGCATTCTGCACTAGCTGAAGCTTTTGAATTCTCTTCTAAGGCAGACCCACATAGGGTGCATTACAGTAGTCAAGTCTGGAGGTTTCAAAAGCATGGTTCAGCATTGCAAGATCCTTTCTATCCAGGGACTAAATCACACATTACTTTAAAGACATAGCAAGCAGCTACACCCCCCCTTTTTTTACTTTGCCACTGGGGTTTCGATCCAGATTAGGACCCCATCATGGGGGGCTGTAACCCTCCCCCCACACACACACACACTGCATTTGCCTTAATGGATCACTATTTGGCAGCATAAATTGTGGGTGCATTTCCCCCCCCCCCAATCCAAATTGGGAGTGCACCAGGCGGGAGGCCTAAAGCCCCCATATCTCCCACATTAGGTTTTCGATCCTGATCGGGTCCCTGCACTTTTTCTAGAGTAGAAAAAGAAAAATGGCATAGCTGCTTGCTACATCTTTAAAGGAACGTGTCCTGTGGGTCTAGGACAGAGGTAGGCAACATGCCCTCGGACACCTTTTTGTCCGACACATTGAAGGATGTGTGATCAGTGGGGTTATTATTTCCTTTTTGATGCCCACCAATTTTCCCTACCCCTCCCACTTTTTTTAAAATTGACATTTTCTTACCAGTGGCTGAGATAGCTGTGAAATAGGTTTATGATGGTGCTCAAAACTGTGAGTTCAAAGGAGTTGTTCAGTGCATTGGAACTCAGACTTCACCTCTGCTTTGTACTCAGTCTTTGGGACAGGTTACTTGTCCTTCACATGGCAGCCATCTTGTGGTGGTGCCCAGGACAGTTTCCTCAAATTGCCAAATGTGCCCAGTGCCCAAACGTTTGCCTACTCCTGATCTAGGAGTGATGGAGCCTGTGCAATGAAAAGTATTCCTGCCTGTTGCAGCAATCTGCTTATAAAAAAGCAGAACTGGGTCAAAAAAGCCTGTCCCTGTCCCGTGGGGAAATAATAACCCCACTGATCACACATCCTTCAATCAGTGACTAGTGCAAAGAACCAGAGGCCTGTTTTCTTTCCTCTGAACCCTTTGATGACCAGATTTCAAGGAGATATGAGTTCAAGACAAGACATGTTGCTTTTCCTCACTGCCCAAAGGGACTGGATGCTTCTCGGTCACCAGCTCTTTGCTTGCAGCATGCATTTCCTGTATGTGGAGCAATTGTGGTGTATGCCCACAGCAGATGAAGAAATGTATAGTTAACTGGCCCTTTCCCTCTCCCCTATCATCCAGCCAACCAACTAGCTAAAAAGATTTGGTTGCTAAAAATGTGTGTTCTCTTCTAAACACCATAGTTTGGAAGAGGGGTCTAGATATCCAAACTAGCAAGGACAGGCTGGAAGAACTGGGTACCTTTAGCCGAGAGAAAAGGGGAAGGGATGGGGAAAGCATATTGGTTTTCACAGATACCTAAAAGGATCTCAGAAAGCGGAGGACCTCAGCAGCTGTTCATCCTGTCAACTCAAACTCAAAATAAGGGTAGCACCACCACCTTTAAACCACAGGAAGTAGAGTCAGTAGTGATGGGCGAACCCACCTTGTTCTTATAGTACTTAAAATGGAACCTGCAAGACCATGTTGCAGGGTGGAGTGCTCCTGTGCAGTGTTTCAGCCAGCCATGCCCTCAGCCGGGGTATGCCATTCCGTTCTCCCTCCCCCTGATTTTTGGCCTTCCCCCATCTATACAGATACTCAACATCCTGTGGCTACTGAGCATGTTCTGTCCTCATTGTGCTAGTCTGGGTTACTGTGGCTTTGCACCCTTAAGGATCCCCTCCCCCCAAGAATTGTTTTGTACTTCTGCAGATATTTGGGATTCTCCCAAGCATGCTGATATAGTTTCTCCGTCTTGGCCACAATCCTGTCAGCACTCACCAGCTGAAATTGCTATTAGAGGGAATGATTACCCCTGTTTTAAGTGAAGGGCCATAATTCAGTGGCAGAGCGCACGTTTCTCATGCAAAAGATCCCAGATTCAATCCCCAGCATCTCCAGATGGGGCTAGGAAAGACTCCTGTCTAAAACCCTGGGAGAATCTAAACCACACTGTCGAAACCACACTGGGCTAGATGGAACCATAGTCTGCCTCAGTGTAAAGCAGCTTCCTAGACTGCAAAAGCTGGTCTGAAACTCAATATTAACAAAACTAAGATCATGGCATCTGGCCCCATCACTTCCTGGCATATAGAAGGGGAAGAAATGGAAGCAGTGACAGATTTTATTTTCTTGGGCTCCAAGATCACCGCAGATGGTGACTGTAGCCATGAAATCAAAAGACGCTTGCTCCTTGGGAGGAAAGCTATGGCAAACCTAGACAGCATAGTAAGAAGCAGAGACATCACCTTGCCGACAAAGGTCCGTCTAATCAAAGCGATGGTTTTCCCAGTAGCAATGTATGGCTGTGAGAGCTGGACTATAAGGAAGGCTGAGCGCCGAAGAATCGATGCTTTTGAACTGTGGCGCTGGAGAAGACTCTTACGAGTGCCCTGGACTGCAAGGAGGTCAAATCAGTCCATCCTCAAGGAAATCAACCCTGACTGCTCATTGGAAGGACAGATCCTGAAGCTGAAGCTCCAATATTTTGGCCACCTAATGCGAAGAGAAAACTCCCTGGAAAAGACCCTGTTGCTGGGAAAGACTGAAGGCAAAAGGAGAAGGGGACAGCAGAGGATGAGATGGCTAGATAGCATCACCGATGCAATGAATATGAACTTGAGCACACTCCGGGAGAGAGCAGAGGACAGGAAGGCCTGGCGTGCTCTGGTCCGTGGGGTCACGAAGAGTCGGACACAACTTAACGACTGAACAGCAACAAAGCAGCTTCCTATTTTGCTGTCAGAGATGTTGGGCCGTAGCTCAGTGGTAGAGCACGTGCTCGGCATGCAGAAGGCCCCAGCTTCAATCCCTGGTGTCTCCAGGTAGGGCTGGGAAAGACTGACATCTGAAACCCTGGAGAGCCACAGTCAGTCAGTGTATACAATGCTGAGCCAAATAGACCCCAAATCTGACTTGGTATAAGGCAGCTAGGGACATATGAGAATTTTATTTCAGTTCACAAATCACTCAAAAATGCCTCATTCACAAACCCAAATGTGAACGGGAGCGCAGGTTCTCCAAAAATGTCTGCAAATTCCCAAACTTGTGTTCACAACACGTGTACTTCTGAAACTTGCACAACTTTTCAAACATGCCCCACCTTTAAAATGTGCAACTTTTGAAAAACGTGCAGTTTCCCCATTTGAACGAACGGAAAAACGGGTTGCAAACAAGAACAGGAGCGAAACCAGCTGTGAAGTGACGTTCAGAGAATTTCAACAAGTGTGAGCATCCCTGGTACTCCCTAAAACAGCTTCTTTCACCACTATAAAGGAACTTGTCCTGAACTGCTCTCTGTTTTAGAATGGTTTGAGAATATGGACAATCGCTCTTAGGAGCAAACTAACTTAGTGTAAACAAACAAAAAGCAAAAAACAAGGGAAGCAAGAACAGCAGACAGATCTGGGGAAACTTGGACTTCACTAATGAATTATTGGATCGCTAATTTTCATGACAACATATATATATATATATATATATATATATATATATATAATGTTCTCTTTTAGATTAGAAGCTTGTATTTTATCCTCTCTTATTAAGGAATGTATACTATTTTGTATGCATTTAGGAAACTTTTTATATGACATCCGCCGCACCCAGCAAAATGGTGTCCTCCTGCCCCTGCTTTTGACATAAAAAATACGATTTAAAAAAAAAAGACAATGCACCCAAACTATTGAAATTGTGTGTGTTGCTGAGGTAGTGATCAGGGGCACAACCCAGAGAGAAGTTCGAATTCCTCTCTGGATTGTGGCCCTGATGCGTCTCCAAAAGAGAAATCGCCGTATTAACTGCATTGTTGTTCCTCCAGGGCTTGAAAGACGCCGTCCATGGAGCTGCCCCTCTGCGAACAGCCACTGCAAACAATCAAAGCAGCAGCGTCTCGGCATGTAGTTCTTCGTTATCATTATTTATTTTCATGAGCCAAGAAACATGAGCAGCTGAGGTGCAACAGGGAATTTGGCTACTGCCTCCGTTGCTGTTCACTTTGGGGGCTGAGAGGTCAAGGAGCCCTTTGCCTGTATTTTAGCTGTCCTAGGAATGAGCCTGTGGAATGTGCCAGTGTGGCTGAATGTTACCCTCAGGTCTAGCTCAATTCAAAATGTGGGCCCTGCTTAAAAAAAATTAGTTGACAAAACTACAGTCCCCAGAATTCTTTAGGAGAAGGCAGCGTAGCAAAGTTTGTTTCATGTTGTGTAGTGTAGATAGATAGATTAGACAGACAGACAGACAGACAGATAACCCCACTTTCCCTATCAGCAACCCTGTGGGGTGGTGGAAACCATGGGACCTGGGTTCATACAGTAGTGGGATGGGTGAGGGAGAAAAATCCTCACCCCAAACTAGTGTGTGGTGTCTGCAGCTCACCAGCACCCTGTTCCCTGTAAAGGGTTGGGGGTAACACCAGTGAATCACAAAGAAGAGAAACGGGTTCTCAGGATGCAACCCCCCACACACATTACCGTACGAAGCCCAACGCCTTTTGGCCTTTTTCTTATTTTTAGGCCTTCTTCAGAGGGTAGAGAAATAAGTCTGCAGAATGTTTTCAGCAAAAGTGTCCCATGTCAATCTACTGGGTGGTTGTTGTTGTTGTTGTTGTTGTTTGCATCCTGAGAACCTGTTTCTCTTCTTTGTGATTTACTTTGGATGCTCACCTCCTTCTGTTTTCTTGGTAAAACCAGTGAGCAACTTATAAAACAAGAACTAGGGTTTATTTAACAAGGAAGAGGAAAGAGGGTGGGGGGAGGCAAAACAAACATTCAAATGAATGAATGATTTAAAGTAAATCTTTTGACAAAGAGATGGAGGGAAGGGAGTCCAATAGTTCTATGGTTCACAAAGACAGGTTGTTTCCTAAAACCTATCTCTAGCTGTGCAGTCCAGGACTCAGAAGTAACTGTCGGCCTCAAGTCCTGATGGCTGGTTGTCAAGCATCTCTTGGCTGCTAACTTGGGGAGGTCAGAATGCTTCTGCTCTCTTTCCTGGTCTTTTCTCAGCCTCCTCAGGACCTCTCTTGTCTGTCTCTGTCTCTCCCTCTTCACTTTCCTCAGACTCTTTCTTCACAATCTGTGCCCCTTTTTCTCTCCTCCTCACAGCCTCCTTGGAACCTCTCCCCTCCCTCAGAACCAGCCCTTCTTCCACAGCGCCTCAAGTCAAGAAGGGTTGGACGCTAGGCGTTCCACCAGAGGGCTGCACCGCACAGGGTTACATATAGTATATTTAGGGCGCAATCCTATCGGGTTGCCCGGCAGCCTCCGAACTCGGAGACTGACAGGCATCCTATGCAGAGCAGGAAGAGGACAGAGGCGATCTTCACCTCTGCACTCCTTCCACTCTGCATTTTTGCTAGACGGTTGCTTTCGCCCGTCCAGCTGGGGCTCTGCGGACTGGGAGAGAAGGAGGCTGCAGAGGCTGGAGGATTCTTCATAAGCCAGCCTCCCCAGCCCCCTGTCCACCCATAGAACCACGCCCTTTCCCTCCTCTCCAAGGTCGCGTTTACAACCGGCAGCTGGTGTGGTTTTCTCTGCACGGGCTGCGAGGCAGAGGGGGTGGGGAATTCGGACTCTTGGGTCCAAGGTTGGAGCACTGTCTCTGACCTCGGATCCAGGAATCCAAACTATTATATGGCCCCCCAGAATCTGTCTGGGGGGCATAGGATTGCTCTCTTACTCTCTTTTCTTCATCCTTGGCTTTTATCAGATTCTGCCGAAAGATACCGGCAACTTGTCATCACCTCAATTCTTCGAAGATATGGAATTAATAGATCAGTGGAAGCAACACCAGTAGTTAGATCATCAGCTTTCAGCCAAGCCTTTGTCAGCCTTGTGATTCGTCACAGCAAAGCTTTTCGGGTAAAAGGAAAGATGGATAAAGCCAAGGAGGATCATGATGCAGAGGAACACGTTAGTGCAACCATTAGATTGTCTGATCTCTTCGAAAGTGTCCACATGGGTGCCACCAAGGTCATACTTTTGTTGGGTAAACCAGGAATGGGAAAAACTAGACTCATGCACAAAATTTGCCAGCAGTGGGCTGAGGAAGCCCTACCACAGTTCCAATTCATCTTCTTCTTTGAGTTCAGGCAGCTGACCCTGATCAAGAGAAAGCTTACGCTCCGAGAACTTTTGTTTGACTTCTTTCTCCAACCGGAAAATTGCCCGGATGCAGTATTTGAACACCTCCTGGAGGGTGCCCAGCACACACTGGTGATCTTTGATGGGCTGGATGAGTTTGTGGGGAACATTCAGCTCCCAACCTCCCGTCAAACACCATTCCCTGATCTTGTCAACCCTGTCTCTGTCTCTGAACTTTTTGCCGGTCTTTGCCATGGAAAACTCTTGCCTGGCTGTACTGTGTTGGTCACAACCCGGCCAAAGATGTTTCCTGAAGGTTTCTTCAGTACTGACACCCTTCTAGCAGAAATCTGGGGCTTTGACCGTGAAAAAGTCGAGGAATATGCCAACTATTTTTTCCAGCAGCATTCACAGAAAGAGCAAGCCCTCGCTTGCCTGAGAAGCAACAGCAAACTCTTGAGCATGTGTTATATCCCTGCCTTGTGTAACATTGTCTGCATTTGCCTGGAATATTTGCTCCTTCAAAACACAGGAAGTGTCCAGGTCCCTCAAACCATAACTCAGTTTTACCTCAAAATGCTCCACACATTTATATGCAAACATCAGAAGCTGAGTGCTTTCAGAGAAGAAGTGGATTTGAATCCGCACCAAGCAACTCTTGCAGGCCTGTGTGAGTTGGCCTTTAAAGGCCTAGAAGAGAAAAAGATGTTGTTTTATGCTGGCGAGGTGCCAGAGCACGTGAAAGATTTTGCTTGCCTGTGTGGGCTCCTATCGACCTTTGAGGTAAAGAAAAGTACTGGCCAGGCGCAGGCCAGTTATACCTTTGTCCACTTCAGTCTGCAAGAGTTCTTTGCAGCACTCTTCCTGTTGACAAGCCGAACTGTTGACAGCCGCTTTCTGAAGCAGAGGTTCTTTCTGAGGTCAAAGTGGACTTTAAAGAAGGAAACCAAGATGCCATTCACTGAGAACTGCCACGTCTTCCTGTCTGGCCTTTCATCCCAAGGGTGCCGGCAATTCCTTAGCTCCTTAGCCAGGCAAAGTGAGACCTGGATACAGGAGCGACAAGCCATATTTGTGCAGCTGCTGAAGAAGCTGGCAACGCCTCAATTAACGGGGCCCAAAATAGCTGAGCTGTGCCATTGCGTGTACGAGACGCAAGACCTTGACTTAGCCCAGCATGTTGCGAAACAGTTAAATTTCAGGTATCCGTTTAGAAACTTCAGGCTGATGCCACTGGACATGATGACTCTGGCTTTTGTCATCAACAGCAGCCCAGATTTGGTGTCCTTGAAATTTGATGGATGCCCCATGGAACTTGACTATTTGGATGTCTTGGGCAGCTGTGGAAATATAAAGAACTTGAGGTAGGAAAAATATGCCACCGTATCCATAAGGCTCAAAAGAAGATCATAGATAGATATAGATGGATACATATCCATTAATCTAACAAGGAAAGATGCTAGGATGAAATCTGTAGCTTTCTACTGCAGTTTAAGAAAGATATTGACTAACTGGAACATGTCCAGAATAGGAATGGACGAATCTATTTTGGTTTCTACACCTTCCAAACATTTTGAAGCACAAATTCATTCCGTCCCACTTCTGCATCAGTTTGCAAATTTGAGGGTAAAATGTCAGCACAAAAATTCATACGCAGTTTTTCATGCATTTCCGCAACTGTATTCATTTCTGCACATGCTTCTGCTAATGTTGGCACTTCGGTATGCATTTCTCCTAAGGCGGGAGTAGGCAACCTTTTAATGACAGGGGGTCATATTGGTCTCTGTGGAACCCTTCAGGGCCCATATGAGTGGATGAGGCTGCTGATGAGCGGGGCAGTGGTGGGTGTAAGGATTGGGCCCAGCATCTCTGCAGAAGCATCTTGAGATGGCATGGGAAAGGACTCAGAGTCTGATGAGGAAGAGGGTGAAGTGGTGGAGGAGTTGCCAGAGTTTCAGGAGATAGAGCAAGGAGGCAGTGGAAGGGAGGGATCTTTCCAGAGGCCAGTTAATCAGTTGGTTCAGAGCCAAACAGAAACTTTTCCATCTGTGGGAGTACAAGATCTTACGGGGAGGGAGGAGTTGAGAATGAGTTCACTCTCATTCTGTCTCTCTCATATACACAACACACACACACACTTGCCCCTCCCCCAGCAATCTTTGTCAGGATCACTGGGGGGGTAGGTTGAAGCCTCCCCCTCAATGATCCCCCTTAAGAGGTCTATTTCCCAGTTGGTATAAGCAACAGGGAAAGAGCGATCATAACCATGGTCACTTGAGGAAAGACATTAAAGCCAGTGGAGTCTAGTGGCTATGATGTCAGTGGGGCAGTGAATCCACTCCGGGTTTCAGTCAGAACCAGCCAACACTCCAAGGAGCTATCCAAGGTTCAGTCTGATTGGTTCTGACTGAAACCTGGAGTGGATTCACCACCCCACTGACATCAGAGCCACCAGCCGCCACTGGATTGGAAAAATTCTCAGAGTTCAAGACAAAACAAACTCAAGATTGAAAAAATGAGAAAATAAGATAAACCAAGCTCAGGCGGGACAATGGCCCCACTCAGCATTACTAGCTTTGGTTATTGGGCAGTTTAAAAGTTCAGTCAGTCGGTCAGTAAGTAAGTAAGTAAGTAAATAAATAAATAAAATAATAGCTGTTGCGCTTGAAAATGGCTTGTCATAAAGAACGTGGGTACTGAGGAAGTTTAGCCTCTCCCTCCCAGCGATGCCGATGAAGATCACTTCTTCCTTGCTGGAAAACTGGGACCTGTTCTGTGATGGCTGTTCAGATGGGTGGTTGGGGGAAGTGGACAGGGCTCTGCAGGCCACCCAGAATGGCCAAGGGCTATGGGTTGCCCACATGTGTCCTCATGCATACATTAGCAGAAGTGTGTACAAAAATGCATACGTCTTTGTGTATTATTTTCTTGATTGAAGAACAGCATTGCAAAATTCAGAGAAGCATTCCGGTTCACCTATTTTTTTTGGAAGTGTGAATTAGGTTGGTTTGTACTAAAATGCAAAGCAAACAAATTTCTTCCCCTTCTCTAGTCCAGAGGAGGGCAACAAAATGGGGTGTAGAGACCAGGTTCTATGAGGAAAGGTTGAGAGAGTTGACAGAAGCAATGATTAAGAGGTAACATGCCAGCCAACTTCAAATACTTGGAGCAACTTTATTTTCTGTTGCTCTAGAGAATAAGGACTCAAACCACTGAGGGCGAATTACAAGAAATGGGATTTTAACTAAATATGAGGAAGAATTTTCGGATGCTACAAGCTGTTCAACAGTGGAACAGACAACGGGGCTGTTCACACAATACGCTAGCCATGGTTTGAGCCATGCGTTGTTGGTTGAACGATGGGCTAGCATGTTGTCTGAACCCAGGACAGTTTCTACAGGGTGGCTTGTTAACTGTACAGTGTGGCTTATTAACCACCCTAAACAACCCAACAACAAACCATGGGTTCTCAAGGTGGCTTGTTCGAGAAAAATAAACCACACTGCATGGGTAACAAGCCACTCTGCAGACTGTGGAAAATGTCCTGGGTTCAGACAACACACCAACCCATGGTTCAACCAACAACCTATGATTCAGCAACAACCCACACTCAACCACCAAGTTTAGATTAGTGTGTTGTGCAAACCCAGTCTATGTCAGAAGCTGGTGGGCTCTCTTTCATTAGAGCCTTTTAAGTAGAGGCTGAATGGCCACCGATCTGAGATGCTGTAGTCATGGATTTCCTACTTTGTCAGGAGGTGGAATAGATTATGTCTGGGGTATCCCATGCTTCCCATGCTATCGATTGAATTCCAACTTTGTTGTAGTTAGAATAGACCCACTGAAATCAATGGGAGTCAAGTAAGTCATTACTTCAATGAGTCTACTCTAAGTATGACTAAGTCTGGATCCAACCCAATGATTATCGGGAAAATCTTGTGCAGAAGTCCTTATGGTAGCTAGCCTCAAGGGTAGGGCTGATTTGCTATCTGACTAACCACAATGTTTTTTTTTGTTTCCCTTTATCCTTAGTTTCAAGAGCAGGAAGTATGGAAATGAGTTTGCTGCAGCCCTTTCTCAAAGCCTACCAAAGATCAACCACCTGACAACATTTCAGTAAGCATTGCTTCAGTATCACATATGCTATTCTGGAATGGTTGCGGTTTAGGATTCTGACCTAATCTGGCAATCCTACTTACTATTCAGAGAGTGGAACAGTAGAAGCTGAGTGTCAGACTACACATTATGTTAATTATGTCCCATGTCACTGAAAGTCATCATTCTTTTTACTCTAGAGAAAGTATACGGATTGGGTCCACCAGGCACTGGGAGGGGAGGATTAACTCTTCCCCCCATGTTTTCCTGAAATCTCCCCCCCCCCTGGAGGCTTTTGTCTTGTAGGAGGGGGATTTCAAGGAAAAAACAGGAGGGGGATTTAATCCTCCTCTCCTGGTATGCAGTGGTCCCAGTCTGAATCAGGGCTGTGCACACTTAACTGCAGAGTAAAAAAATAAAATCATCAGCTACACACTATGCAATTAATGTAACATGTAGTTTGATCCTCCAGTTACTAGAACGCACAACCCATGCATGAAAAAATCTGACAATGAACAGGTAGAGCTGTGTGTAAATGGCTTCTCAAAATTTTCCCCCGTTTATGAGCAAAGAAACTGGGGAAACCATTTCACCAAATTTCTCCAGGGGAGGTGAAATTCTCCAACAGGTTCTCAGGAGTGGGTCTCACCATGGGCAGTGGCAGTAGCACAGCTCCTTTCTTTTTTCCTTGGGTTTTGTTTTTGTGTTGACAGCTCTTGACAGCTTGGCCGCCATTTTGCCTCCTCTGTGATGCCTTGGACATGGTATTGTTCTGTGGCATTCTGGGAGGCGGGATGGTGCATGCCGCCCCAAAAACAAAATGGTGGAGAATATTTGGGGAAATTTCTGCAAAGTGGTCTTCTTTCTCTGAGAGCCAGGGTGGTGTGACTGAAAGAAAAACCACAGGCTTTTTCTCAGAAAAAAAGTCTTCCGAGGACTTTCAGCTCAGCTCTAGAACCGAGTGATATAGCCAGCTTTTTATTTAAAACTAACTAAGGGAGAGACCATAGTTCAGGGGCAGTGCATTCACTTTGTATGCACAAAGTCCCTGCTTTAATCTCAAGTTAAGGTGCCATCCCATGCATGTTTAGACAGAAAAAGACTGGCTGGGGAATGCTGAATGTTGTAGGACTTTTTTCTTAAAGGATTATGGGTGACAGAGATCTGAAGGTGGCTGCCAGTCAGAGTAGACAAAAAGTTGGATGAGCCAATTTTTTGATCCAGTGTAAGGCAGCCTCAAATGGCAGCGTACAATAAATTGACACATAAAATACAAACAATAAAACAATGAATAAAAACAGAACATAATAAAACCAAGGTAAAAGCAGTAGCAAAGGTTTAGAAGAACCCTCCAGCATGTAAAACCAGGTCCAATAAAAGTGCATCTATAAGCACTAAAAACCATTCTTAAGATGCCTAGGAGAATGAAAAGGTCTTCACCTGGCACTGAAAAGACCATAATGTAGGCGCCAGGCAAGCCTCTCTGGGGAGGGCATTCCACAGATGAGGTGCCACCACTGAAAAGACCCTCTCTGTCTTGTCGCCCCCCACCCCACCCTGCCTCATTTGGTGGAGGCACCTGGGGGAGGGGTTGAGATGATGACCGTAGTATCTGGGTAGGCACATATGGGAGCAGATGCTTCTTCAGGTATGCTTTGCATGCGGAAGCTCCCAAGTTGATTCCTCAGTATTCCCAGTAAAAAGGCTATCAAATGTCTGGGCTGGAAAAAATCCCAGCATAGTCAGAGTAGAAAATTTTGAGCTAGTAAACAGCTTGGGCCCCAACTAAAGAACACTGCTCCTGTACCATCCTGCCCCTGCACTGAGATCTTGAAAGGAGGCCCTTCTCAATGTATCATCATTGTGAGGAGTGCAGTTGTTGTTGTTGTTCAGTCGTTAAGTCGTGTCCGACTCTTCGTGACCCCATGGACCATAGCACGCCAGGCCTTCCTGTCCTGCGCTCTCTCCCGGAGTGTGCTCAAGTCCATATTCATTGCATCGGTGATGCTATCTAGCCATCTCATCCTCTGCCGTCCCCCTCTCCTTTTGCCTTCAATCTTTCCCAGCATCAGGGTCTTTTCCAGGGAGTTTTCTCTTCGCATTAGGTGGCCAAAATATTTGAGCTTCAGCTTCAGTATCTGTCCTTCCAATGAACAGTCAGGGTTGATTTCCTTTAGGATTGACTGATTTGACCTCCTTGCAGTCCAGGGGACTCGTAAGAGTCTTCTCCAGCACCACAGTTTGAAAGCATCTGCTATATAAGCATCTGATAAATAGTTGGACCAAAGGTTTGCCTCCATTAAATCTGTGGTACCACAAAGTGTAAATTAGGAAAAGCAATTCAGTATTAAATACTGTATAGTTCTGACTGATGACATCAGAAGGACTTGCTGCAGATCTTGTCAATATAGTTGCATCAAGTTATGTACTTGGAGCTTGTGACAGTACTCTACAGAGCAGATGTAGGTAACCTGGTGCCTTTCAGTTTTTTGAACCACAACCCTCATAATCCTTGACCATTGTCCATGCTGGCTGTGGATTATGGGAGTTGTAGCCTAAAACATCTGGAGGGTACCAAGTTGCCCACCTCTGCTATAGAGTGAAGGGAGGGATACATTGTAAGTGTGGCAGAAGTGGTCTTGATGCACAGTTTTTGTCACAAAACAAATGTCTTAGACTTCACGGTTGTTTAACCATATAGTACCCATATATTAGGGGCCGCGGTGGCTTAGTGGTTAAGACGCTGAACTGCAGACTGGAAGGTCGGCAGGACAGCAGTTTGAGACCCGAGTGCCGCGTGACGGAGTGAGCTCCCGTCTTCAGTCCCAGCTTCTGCCAACCTAGTAGTTCGAAAGCAAGAAATTGCAAGTAGATAAATAGGTACCGCTTCGGTGGGAAAGGTAACAGCGTTCCGTGCACCTCGGTGTTCAGTCATGCCGGCCACATGACCACGGAAGCGTCTTTGGACAGCGCTGGCTCTTCGGCTTAGAAACGGGGATGAGCACCGCACCCTAGAGTCGGACACGACTGGTTGGAGACACCTTTACCTTTACCTTTTTACCCATATATTACACAGTGTTTACACAAATATGCATAATTTAAGTTTATATAACAAAAATACAAGGCTTTATCAACCATAAGATCTTGTGGACAATTTTATGTTACATTTACACAAAAATACACGATGTGTATATTAAAGATTGAGATCTTACTGAGCTTTATGATCATGCAAATTGTGCATAATATAGAACAGACAGACTTGAAAGGCTTCCTGGCATCTGCCTGTCTTGTAAACAGCTTCTTCAGAACAATCTTCAAAGTAATTAAAATGACCAGTCAAGTGTGCAAAAATGATCCAAAGGGAATATCAAAACATTTCCTCTCTGGAGTGGGTAGCATTGATTAAAAATGGGTTATTTGTAGATGAGCTTCTGTTGCAGCAACGCTGAGACCCGTAGGGGTTGTTTACCTTGTGGAGAAGTTAATTTGCAGATAATACCCTTAAGAACATCTATAAATAAGCCATTTGTAATCAACATTACAATAATTTTTGCGCACCTAAACATTGTGTAATATATGGGTACTATATAGTTATTCGTTAAACAATTTTCTCAGTCTGGTGGTTGCTTTTGGTTTCCATATAGACTGCAGTCTTCCTGTTTTTTAGACTTAATTATAACATTGTCACTTTTGGTTTTTAGCTTAACAGGTGCAAATATCACAATCCTAGGACTGGAAGATCTGATACGAGCTTTTCCAAACTGCCATCAGCTGGAAGACATAAAGTAATTTATTCTGTTTTATCAAGGAGAAGGGTAGTGTGTGTGTGAGCATGAATAGCCTGATTTATTAATCAGATGAACATTTTTTGGGGAAGTGGGCCAGATTAATTAACACTGCTCCATTTTAGCTTGCAGGACAACAGACTGAAGGAGCAAGAAATGATCAAGATTACAGAAATATTTTCTACTGTGAAAAAGTTAAAGAAAATGGAGTAAGTTCAAAAAAAAGATGAAGCAATTAATGGTACGAAGAGGGCAATTTCAAGTATCTGGGTGAAACCTAGTTGAGAAATAGGTGCTAACAGATCTGTAGGGAAATCATATCATTGTTATAAGTCTCACTGTCCTGTTATGTAAAGCGGCCCTCCATTCTGGCTCTGTACTAGTTGATAATGGGGTACAGTGTACATACTAATGGGAATTTGATGACAACAACAAGACACTTGTTATCCAGTTGTCTGGAATGTAAAATTAGGCGTGCACGTCCACATAATGGCATATTCCTTTAAAAAGGAGAGGGGTGGGTGTGAGAGAGACATTTTTCTTAGGAGTGAAATTTACTAGACCAGAAGCTCTTTGTGATCTGGTCTAGTCAATTTCAGCACTCCTTCCTTTCACTTGTATGGGATTAGATGAACTGCTAGCAATTAAGAGCAGGGAAAACTGAGAGAGCAGGCTTTCCTCCTTCCTGCTGTGTGAATATAAAACATAACCGGGTCCTCCACCAGGAACGCCAGCAGCATATCTGCGGGCAGAAGCTGGTGTAATGCCGATACGGTATTTTATTTTGAGGACCATTTTTAATTATTTTTTAAAACTGAAAAACACTGCAAATGAACTGGTTAAACTGTGTATAACAGAGCAGTTACACATATCCTCAGAATAACTGGTTAACTAATAGCAAATTACTACTGAGAAAATACGGACCCTATTTAGAGTCCCCTTTTGCTGCTGGAATTCACTCCAGCCAATGCAATATTTTAGCGCAGCTTCAAGACTTGTTTGTAGCAAAGGATATGGATGGTATAAATCCATCCAGATTTTCTAATTCCTTCCCCAGTTTAAAACAGTGCCACGGAGAAGAGAAATGCTTGCCTGAATTAAAACCAGCTTCTCTTCGCAAGGCATATACAGCTTTGCGCTATCAGACAATGAAATCAATTTTGGGGGAAGGGAGATTCAAGAACATTCCCAGAGAATAGTGCCTATGCATTTGCAGCAGCCAACAGGTAGAAGACACCATATAATATATGTTGTATTGTAAATTGTATGATGGACCCAGGCAAAAATATTTGCAGAATCTTGTAGCCAAGATCCCTACTTCCAGTTATATGGATAAAACACCTATTGTCCAGCCCCAGATAGATTTATTATGTTTAATATGGCTACATTTGCAGTGAAGGCTGGCCAGGTTAGACAAGCTTATCTGGCCTACCTCGAGATGTAAGATTTTGTATGTTTTATTCTCTGTATATGATAGGCTCCATTTTATGTATGTTTTATTTTCAGAAGTGTGTACGTCTTGCTACAACCTGTATTTGGTTGCCTTACTACTAATAATGTAAAATCATAGCATCATAGAATAGTAGGGTTGGAAGGGGCCTACAAGGCCATCGAGTCCAGCCCCACTCGATGGAGGGATGTTGTGCAGGCAGGAGGGCAAGAAGAAGTTATTAACAGGAAGAGGGACTAATGACACAAAATAAAACATAAGAGCTGTACTGGATCAGACCAAAGAAGGCTTATCCAGCCCATTACAGTGGAGGCTGGTGGCTCTGAAGTCAGTGGGGCGGCGAATCCGCTCCGGTTTTCAGTCAGGACAGTCAGAACTCTAAAGGAGCTCTCCAAGGTGCGACCATATAAGCCACCTTGGGTTCCTTGCAAGAGGAAAAGGATTGGAATATAAATAGAAATATAATACTAACTATAATAATAATTATAATAACAATAATATATTACATTTCAAACAGTTTAAGCCTAAATGAGATTTCGGTGAGCGTCGTTCTCGCTTTCACCAGAGCCGCTGCAACTTGTCCAAAAGTTACCAAGCTGCACGTAAGGTACTGGCTGGCAGGAGCTGTTTCATTTTCTATTTGTTGTTTCATTTTCTATTTTCCCTTTTAAAAATAGTAGCTTTCTTTTTCTGTAATTAACATTGTTGTTCACCAGTTAATTCACCTATTTCCTAACGGAGAAACAGAGGTTTTGCTCATATAGTCAACTCAGTATTAATATTTAATAATAGTATTAACTGTTTTAATTTTTGTGAGCTGCCCAGAGAGCTTCAGCTATTGGGTGGCACAGAAATAAATAAATAAATAAATAAATAAATAAAATTGCTACTTTAAGCTCCTCTGTTTGGGGAGATTTGAAAATTAATTTTCCACTGCTTGTTTGCAGGAGGAATACTTTAACAATCTATTTCTCCAACCACTCCGAAAAAGATCCAAGGTGAGAAGTTGTCCTTGGAGTATTCACTGTCAGTTCCGGATCGTGTGATATAAATAGGTTTGGGAGAATGTTTGGCTGGGTTTAACATTTCAAAGAGTCCCTAAGGACAGGTGTTGCTGTGTGGGGCATGTTGAGGACTGGCAAGGGTTCCCAGGTATAGGAATTTGGGAGGTGCAGGAAATCCAGATGAAGAGTAAAGAGAAAGTAATGGAATGAGTTAAGGGAAAGATGTGTCTGTAAATTTTCGTTTCTCTAAGGGCACAGTCCTATGCATGTTTAGACAGAGAAAAGGCCTAGAACTCCCAGCATTCCCCAGACAGCCATGCTGGGAGTTGTAGGCCTTCTCTCTGTCTAAACATGCATGGGATTGTGCCCTTAGTTTCTCATTTTTCCAACCTTAAGTTAGGTTCATCTCAAATTTTGATATATTTTCTTAATGGTTTGCATGAAAATATGTACACATTGTTGTGTACATTTCTCACGAATACATGCATTTTTATATGCAATTTTGCCTAATATACACGTTTTTGCAGGCAATTGTCCTAATATAATGCATTTTATGTTATTTTTGTGAATATATACATTTTTATGTGCATTTTCCCCTAATATACCTATTTGTAAACATTTTTTGATCGGAGAACTCCGCTGTAAAATTTTAGAAGTGCAAATTTTGAAGGATAGCTGAGTTTTGCTTCACATATTGGTCCAAAAGTGCGAATATAGGAATGTTTGCATTAAAATGTGAACCGAACATGTTTCTCCCACATTCCTAGGATGAGATCAGGAAACTGAGAGGAAGGAAAAAACAACCAAGGGCCTAATTACTTGGGCTGTTAAATGCACCATGGAGGATATGGCGATCATGCCTGCTATATTTTACTAGTATATCTTTTTATTCCAATTGCTAGGGAACAAAAGAAGGATGGTGCTATTGCACTCATGTCCTGCTTTGAGCTTCCCAGAGGCATCTAAATTACCACTGTGGGAACATAATGCTAGACTAGACTGGCTGGGGGATGCTGAGAGTTATAGCTGAACACATCTATAGGGCACCAGGTTGGGGACGGCTATCTTAGGGAGCAATCTTTTGCTGGGGGGCATAGGATAGTTTGATTTCCTGGCTCTGAGGTCAGAGACAGCTCTCCAACCTTGGATCCAGGAAACCGCGCTCCTTGCCCCCTCCCCCTCATAGCCAGCGCAGAGGGAACCGCGCCAACTACCTCTCCCGTGCTCAGAAAATGGAGCACGGGGACGGGGAAAGGGGGACATTCCTGGGGGTGGGGAGGGGAGGAGAATGGGGTGGCTGTGCTATGACCTATCCTATGGCCGCCCCAGCCTCCTTCCCTCCCCCTCCAAGGTGCCGCTGCTAGATGGGCGAAATCGCCTGTCTAGGAGAAATGCAGGGCGGCTGGAGCGCAGAGGCAAAGATCGCCTCCGCTCCCCTCCTGGCATGCATTGGATACTTGGCAGCCTCCGGGTTCAGATGCTACTGAGAATCCACATGGGTTGTGCCCTTAGAGAAACCAATGAGCAGTTAGCACCATGGGGCGCTCCAAGTGGCTGGAAGCCAGACAAGCTCAGCTTGTATGTTGCTCCAACAAGTGGCAGACTGAGCCTTAAATAGGACTTGGTCTTCCAAGAGGCTGCTAGCTCCGCCCACACACTCCATGAGGCCATCTCCCTTAAAGGGGCCATGCTTGCTTTTGAAACATTTGGCTGCGACGGCATGAGGCAACTGGGGTACGGTGGTGACAGCAGAACCAAAATCCTTGAAGTCTGAGACTGTCAATGCAAGTTCCTCCGGAAGCAGGGGGACTGATTCCAGGGGCACTTCTGAGGCTGACCGGTCCTGAGGGGAGAGGCACATTGATGGGTGTTTCTGTGGCCACATCCTCTTCTGGGACAGAGAGATCTACATCAGAGGCTGCACCTCCTGAGGAGGGGCAGTCAGACCCCTGGGTCATGGCACTCTTCTTCTGTTCTTATTTTCACCTTTGCATTTAATGTGCAGGTTCTTAAAAGAGTAAATTGAGTCAACCCTTTCCTCCTGTACTGTAATCATGAGGAAGAACCCTCCTCTAAACCTGGTATTTCCTTTGGCGGGGGGAAGGTTCTCCGGTTGCTGCCAGAATCATATTTAGCAACATTTGTGCCACTGAACTGATTTAGTCAGACTTTCCCAGAAAGGTAATCTTGTCCTCTGTATGATGACTTGTTTTGTACATCATTTGGAAATTTCTTTAATGTAAGCAATTCATACATATCATTAAATCAGCAATAATGATTATTCATAATGATAATAAGAGTAGACCTACTGAATTCAGTGGGACTCAAGTTACTTATAACTGACTTAAGCCCTACTGATTTCAGTGAATCTATCTACTCCAAGTATGAGTAGGTCTGGATGCAACCTTTTGTGTGTGGGCTGTTTGTTCTTTAACATTCTGGTGTGTTGAAGATTAGAAAAATAAATAAATACTTTTTTGATTTCAGGTTAAAAGATGTGGTGATAAAGGAAGAGGAAACTGTTCCTAAAGCTAACACTTTAATATTACGGTAAATATATATTTAGATTTGTGAGAACTTAATTGATATACCTTCTAAAGTATGCCAGGGCCTGGTATAATTCATTTTATGGAGTTTTATAGTATTTTATAGTATATTTAATGTCTATTTATATATTTTTGTATGTTTTTCATCCTGTACACCAACTTGAGGGGACTTTAGGCAGCCTAAAATAATGTTAAAAATGAATAAGGCTGTGATTTTTTTTAAATTTTATTTAAATATTTGCACTGTTCTTCCTCCAAAGACCCGAGCTATTATTTAAAGATATCCCAAAATTGAAATAGTTTGAAGTAAATAATAATAATTATAATAATAATAAAAAATTCAGCTAAGCTATTGCATTTGGAAATGGATCAAAAGTTCTAATGTCCTGCAATGTAACACATTGATCCTAGAAATGTGAACTAGCTGCAGCAATGTACAAGTGTAACTTGTGCTAACACAAAGTTATCCCTAAGGAATTCAGGCTCAAACTATAAGGACCCTTCTTGCACTACTCACGTGAAGGCTCACAGCATGTTGAAGCAACCTGTGAGGTTGTTGATATTTAGCCCCAATATCAATTTATGATATGGCCGGCTAAATATCCCGCTCCTGCTGTCTATGCCTTCCTGTAGAAATCTGACCTGTGGGTGGCTTCACATGTCAATTTCTGCACACAGAGACTTCCCTGGATCCTGAGACCTTGATTGCACTTTGAGGTGCATTTCTTACACTGTAGACTTCTAAAGTTTTCCTTTTTCTGATTTTTCAGTTTTAAAAAGAGAAGATCAATACTGTATATTTGTCCTTTACAAAATTATATACTGAGTCAATGAAATGGTTGATTTGCTTGGCATAGAGTCCTCTGATGAAGGAATACCTGTACCATGTTGGCCTCCTGTAGTCCATTTTTTAATAACAGTTCTGAATAAGTATGTCTTTGAAACCTTCTATAGCCTGTCTTTGTTGAACTACAACTGCTCTATATTGGCAGCAAAAATTGTTCATATTTATTTTTATCGTTAATTGTGTAAGCTGCTTCGTGTGTCCACAGATAGAAAAGTTGAGTTAATAATAATAATAAATTAAATGTTACATTCAAAAATACCATTCTTTGCAGCCTCTTCCTTGCTGTTTGCGTGTGTGTGTGTGTGTGTGTATGTGTGTATCCATGTGCACATATGCACACACACACATCCATATACATCCTTTTATACATATACAGATTGCAGGACTGCCGGTTAGACTCCCAATGGGCAGAGGAGATGGCTGATGTTCTCCAGAGCTGTTCCAACCTTTCTGAAATTGAGTAAGTACCTCCTTCTTTGCAACTGTCTGGTAATAGAGTGAACCAAGTTAATCAATGTTAAAAAGCATACAACTGCACAAAAAATGAGAGAAGTAATGATATAATTAGTAACAACAAAAAGGGGTAAACAGACCAACACAGTATCAAACCTGATGTAATGTGAAATCCACTGATTACATTATAAGATAAACTGACCAGGAGTGAAACGAAGGCAGAGGACAACACATATGAACATTAAAGTACGAAGCTAAAACTTGGATGTTTATAAATGCAGGTAGATTACAGGAATCCAGTTTCAATCCTGTTTTGCCATAAACAGCTTCCTCAGTAAATCAGTTCTTCATGTGTACAATTTCATTAACTGGAAAACATAACATAATGTAGTATAAATCCCCATATGAGGTTACGCAACTCCAATAAAAGCATAAGATATTTGAAATAAGAATAATGTGGAAAATGACTTCAAAGTATTCCAAAACTCACCGCCACTAATAATGAGCACACACCATGGGAGTGAAAATAAGACAATCATTTAAGATGTCTCTCCAACCCAAAACATCTTATTAGTTCTCCCAAAGGAAGATTAACTAAGAAACAAATGCAAAGTTTCAATAACATGGTTATACCAACAAACCTAACAGTTCTGAAAGACCACCAAATTATTCGAACCTCAAATCCCAGGTGACTTAATCAGTAAGTTTCAATGGCTGTGAGTTTTCCAGGCAGGGGTGTTCGTTTTACCCTCAAGGTCTTTTTTATATATACATCTCTTAGGGCAAATCCTACCTGGATAGTCATCCGCCTCCAAAATCAGAGGCGGCCGACTATCCAATGCAGGGTGGGTGGAGCACAGAGGGTCTCCTCTCCTTCACATGCTGGCCGCCCTGCATGTGCAGCTAGATAGCTGATTTTGGCTGTCTAGCCACAGGATGTCAGAGTGGGGGAGGCTGCATGGTGTATAGGAAGTGTAACGACGCTTCTGTGGTTTCCTGTGGAACGCCCCTTTTTTGCCTGCTCTGTGCTGCAGTTATGAGCATGGAGACAGGGAAGAACCGTGCCACCTACAAGGCCGTGGGGGAGGAGACGGAGAGCATGGTTTCGGGGAACCAAGCTCAGATCCCTGGCTCCGAGCTCAGTTCCCAGAAACTGAGAAATCATAGACACTGTCTTGCAGCCATATGATTGCTCTCCCCAAGCCACATATACATAATAACTGCATGTCATATAATTTTTCTTAAATACACACTAGAACAGAGGTAATTCATATTCTATTAATTTGGAAATATATGTCAGTCTATCAGATAACCAACTTGGCGATGAAGGATGCAGGAAGCTGATGAAGATGGTGCCCAAAATGTGCATTTCTGGCCCTCTGATGTAAGTATCTCCTATTCCTAATACCATGCTTGTTCATTTTCTGCCATGCGTACATCTCCAATCTAAATTTTGCAGCAAGAAAACACTAATGTGCAGTTAGTAAATGTAAATGTGAGAATGTAATAATTTGAATTTATATACTCACTCCATTTGCTTGGGTGTCTCTTTTCTTACAATGATCAGAGCAATGGCAAGAGTAGAAGGTGGTTCTTTGGGACCTGTGATCTATGAAGCTGCTTTATATGAATGAATGAGAGAGAAATTAATTCAGTTCACATTTTAATGCAAACTCACCTAATTTTGCACTTTTGGGCCAAAACACAAAAACAAAACTCAGCTATCCTTTGAAATGTGTACTTCTCAGAATTTTGCAATGTAGATCTCCATTTTTTTAAAATGCATATATTAGGGGAAAGCGCACACAAATATGCATTTGTTGTGAATCGCCCAGACAGCTTTGGCTATTCGGCAGTATATAAATAAATAAATAAATAAATATGCATTTGGGAGCATAACATCCAAAGATGCATTTTATTAGGAAAATGACTTGCAAAAAATGTGTATCTTAGGCAAAATTACATACAAAATTGCATGCATTTATGTAGTATTTATTGTTGCAGTGCTTTTCTGAAAGTAACATTTTTCATTTTCTACAGTTTAAGCAACAACCAGCTGTCCATGAAGAGCATTTTCTGTTTCCTCAGTTCAATGAGTATTTGTCCAAATATAGTGAAGCTTGAAGCCAGGTAACCATGGGGGTTCAATCAAGAAATTGTGCTCATGTCTTAATGGCATTACATTTCTTTGGGGTGGGTGTGGGTGGTGAGTTTGTCTGGTCCCTCCTTCCAGGACTATTCCAAGGTTTGCTGCAAACTATCCTCCTACCTTGTTGCCTCTGCATAATCTTAAATATCCTGAGTCATTTAGAAGCTGTACAAACAATAGAGCTATCACCCAATTAAAGCTGTCTTTGTCAATGAACCATATGAATTTTAGTAATTCAGGGCACAATCCTATGCATGTTTAGACAGAAAAAAGTCCGACAACTCCCAGCAGGCCCAGCTGGCTAAGATCAAGTGTTGTGTCTTGGGAGTTGTTGGGCTTTTTTCTATCTAAACATGCATAGGATGGCACTCTTAGGGCACAATTCTTTGCATGTTTAGACAGAAGGAAGTCCTAGAACTCCCAGCATTCCTCAGCCAGCTATGCTTAGTCTATTAATTAATTGAATTAAATCTTCCTAGATGTGTTTATGAGAAAAACAATAGATATAATGGGGGTAAATCATACTTCCTTTGTTTTTAGATGATGCCTGCATGTGGTTTCTTCCCCTCTAGGGAAGCAGCTAGGGGGAAGCAGCAAGGTGTCTGTGTGTGAAAAGAACAATGGACTGAAGCGTTCCACTCTTCATCTCAGACTCAAACTGCAGTCTATTGTTGAGTTTGTGGATTCTGTAAGCCAACAGTATTTTAGGGTGCTGGTTGTCTCCCTAGAGATCTGTTGGTGTGGTGATCTATTTGAGCTTTTAAGCTGTGTGCCTCCACCTATGGTCAACCTAATAAATTTGTGAATAAATCAGATATGAGAGCTGGTGTGGTGTAGTGGCTAGAGTGTTGGACTGGGAGTCGGGAGACCGGGGTTCTAGTCCCCACTCAGCCATGAAGCTCACTGGTTGACTTTGGGCCAGTCGCTGACTCTCAGCCTGACCTACCTCACAGGGTTGTTGTTGTGAGGATAAAATGGAGAGGAGAAGGATTATGTATGCCACCTTGGGTTCCTTAAGGAGGAAAAAAGGCAGGATATAAATGTAATATTTTTTTTAAAAAAAATTGCAAGATGCCATAAGCCCCCAGTAACCTCCTTCCAAAGGGAACCAAGCCTGGCGTGGAACAGCCTTCCTCAACCTAGGATTCTCCAGATGTGTTGGACAACAGCTCCCTGTATCCCCCAGCCAGCTGATACAGAGTAAATAGTCTATGGAGTTTGGTATCTAGTGCGGCCTACTAGGCCTGGCTTCCACAGGCTGGGGCCTTCCAGATGTGTGGACTGCAACCCACAAAATTCCCAGCCAGCATGGCCAATGGCTGGGGGATGCTGGGAGTTGTGGTCCAGCACATCTGGGGAAGGCTGCCCTGAAAAGTCTCAGTGCTCAGAGAAATGGGAGCACATAACAAGTCTTTAATTCATCCTGGGAATGTTATTCTGCTGTTCCTTAATATTCAGTGGCTGCCGTCCCAAAGGAGACTCCGTGGGGGGCATCACCCGGGATGCCCCTTGACATCTGAGGCAGCCTTCCCAGACCTGATGCCCTCCAGATGTTTTGGACTTCAACTCCCATGAGCCCCAGCCAGCATGGCCAGTGGTCAGGAATGCTGGGAGCTGTGGCTCAAAACACTGGAGGTCAACTCTCAGCATTCCTGACAATTGGCCATGCTGGCTGGGCTCATGGGAGTTGAAGTCTGAAACACCTGCGGGACACCAGGCTGGGGAAGCCTGAACTAAGGGAAGGAGGCGCACGGTAGTTATTCAACCACGGGTGAGACGTATATCCAGAGAGGAGGACAGGACCTAATCTCTGCATTCCTACTCTCCACATGTCCTGAGGTGACCCCTACACAGTGCTCCACAAGCAGAAACTGCCAAGGCTGGCTGGCTGGCTGGGGGATGCTGGGTGTTGCGGGACCTTTGTCTGTCTAAAAGCTGTCTGGGGAATGCTGGGTGTTGTGTTGCAAGACCTTTTTCTGTCTAATTTTTCTGTCTAAAAAAAATGTCTGTCTAATTTTCTTGACTAAAAACTGTATGGGGAATGCTGGGTGTTGCAGGACCTTTTTCTGTCTGATTTTTCTGTCTAAAAAAAATTTCTGTCTAAATCTTTTCTGTCTAATTTTTTCTGTCTAATCTTTCTGTCTAATTTTCTTGTCTAAAAACTGTCTGGGGAATGCTGGGTGTTGCAGGACCTTTTTCTGTCTGATTTTTCTGTCTAAAAAAAAATTTATGTCTGAAACTTTTCTAATTTTTTCTGTCTAATCTTTCTGTCTCATTTTCTTGTCTAAAAACTGTCTGGGGAATGCTGGGTGTTGTAGAACCTTTTTCTGTCTAAATGTTTTTCTGTGTAATTTTTCTGTCTAAAATTTTTTTTGTATAATTTTTTTGTCTAAAAATGGCTGGGGAACGCTGGGCATTGTAGGACCTTTTTCTGTCCATTTTTTCTGTCTAAAATGTTTTCTGTCTAATTTTTCTGTCTAATTTTTCAGTCAAAAAAACTGGCTGGGGGATGCTGGGCGTTGTAGGATCTTTTTCTGTCTAAGCATTAATAAGATTGCTACCTGAAATTGCCATCTTGAATGCATTGTGGTTGGGTATGGCAATCCCAGCTGGCTACCCATGCATCCATTGCATCCCAACTGCTCCAGCCTCCTCTTGGACATGTAGACGTTGAGTTTTTGATCAGTGTTGCCACTGAATCAAGTATAAATGATGGAGGTCTCCCTCTCTCTCCTCTCTTTAGCATTCATCATCAAACTGCAACCTTGACACTTGTTGGCAAAGACGTCATTGATGCCGCTCTTTCCAGGTATGTCGGATTCCGGGCATGGGCAGATGGTCGGGCACCTGCCGAGGGCCCTCACCGCAGCAGGGGCCCACTGACAAGAACCTCCTGGACTCGTTCCTCCTCTTCCCCATGGCAACCTGCTTGTTCACCTGCCTCTCGCTCTGGCCCAGGCAACAGTGGTGGTAAGGAAGAGGAGGAGAGGCCACGGCCTGCCTGATCCCTGGCTCTCCGCCTGCCAAGCAAGCAAGTGGGAGCCATGATGAGGAAGAGGAGGGGGAGCCAGAGCAGCTGGTGACCATGGCCATGAGAAGGTAGACTCACTGAGGGAGGGGGGCCCTTGAGGGTGTCTTGCCCAAGAGGCCTCAGAAACCTAGAGCTGGCACTGGGCAGATTGGTAGATACATATTTTCCTCAATCACGGTCCAGTCCGTGCCATTAAAGCAGAGTACTGCTGGATCCAATGGCTGTGTTAGCTGGGGATGATGGGCATTGCAGTCCAACTCATCTGGAGGGCCCCAGGTTGGGGAATGGTGTACCAGGCCCACTCACTCATGGCCTTTAGAAAGTTTGCAACCATTTTAGCTAATATGTGCACCTCTTCTGTAAATGCATTGATCCTAGAGATGTTTGTCTGCACGTCAGTTCTCTTCTTCTCCTTCTTCTTCTCATATGCCAATGTGAAGCTCTGGCTTGTACCAGAATGGCAATCCACCACCACCCCAAGTAACATTTTCTCATGTAACACTTTCTCATTTGTCCTTGCTCCAGGCGACACTCTTCTAATGATGATCAGTTAAGGAGTGACGGATGTCAGATGATGACCACATCAAGGAAAATATGGTACTGTGGCATTGATTATATCGGTGTTTTGGCCCCAGGAGCATGACCAAGTCACCTGTAGTGTTAGAGGGGCCTAGAGATCCATAATGCTTTGCTTAAGTTCATTATTAGTGCAATTCCCTTGCTAGTAAGCCTCTGAGCATGTGAAGATGAGTCAAAAGGCTGATAGCGCAGCCTAGCACATTCCATACTAATGAGTAGAGTATCTCATCAAGACGTGCCTGGGAAGTGAAGTTTGTTTACCTTAAAGGTACAGGTGGCTGTGCTGAGAACCAAGTGCTGTTAGTCTATGCTGAGAATGAATGCCAGGGGCGCTTGCTGATGTCATGCTGCCTCATTGCTCACATGTATGCTATAAAACCCATGTTACCCCATGGCTCTGGGTTCAGAGAAACTGTCTGATCCAACCACTGGGTACGCCTGTGTGCTGTAAGTTACTCAATAAAGCACTCCTTTATCAGTAAACCTGGATCTGATTCATCACTATCTTGGCACGTCTAAATTAAGAGTTCAGAGCCTACTGCAGGGGCAATACAATCGGCTTAGAGATTATTCCTCTTAGAGGCTCTTTAGAAAAACAGCCTATTGCATGTAAAGATGATTGCAAGGCAGGCACCAAGGGTTTTGAATTGGGGACACTGGCAGGGGGACCCGGAAGCCTTCCTCTCCATGCTGTCATGGTAACTTCAGAAGAGTATGCTGCTAACCTATTTGCTGCTGCCCTCTAGCACTGCCACTGTGGAAGGCCAGAGTGCAGTATTGCAACAGCTACAAGCCACCTAAGATCATCTTCAGGGGTCCTTCTCCAGGAGCCTCTGCCAAAGGAAGTGAGACAGGTGGCTACCAGGAAGAGGGCCTTTTCTGCTGTGGCCCCCTGGCTGTAGAATAAGCTCTCTAGAGAGGTTTGCCTGGTGCCTATGTTGTACTCCTTTCAGTGCCAGGTGAAGACCTTTTTATTCTCCCAGTATTTTAGCACTCTAGTCTTTTAGCTCTGCTGTTTCAGGTCTGTATTTTAAATCTCTGCATTGTGGCTAGGTTTTATTCAGGTTGTACTTTTATATTGCAGTCTTAAACTTTTACATTTGGTATTGTTTTATGTAGTACTTTATGATTTTAATTTCTGTGAACCGCCCAGAGAGCTCTGGCTATTGGGCTATATAGAAATGAAATAAATAAATAAAATAAAATAAAGCAAATACGCCAGAAAGTCAGCAGAGGTCAGGTGATGCAAGGGGCTAATAGGATTCCACCTAGTCCTATAACACTCCTAGTGTTGACTTGGCTCCTCAATCTTTTGGGCATAGGTCAGTTTATTCTCAGGCTGCCCATCCCTTCCTCCTTGTGTGCCTTCCAGTTCCACAGCTCACTTACCTGTTTGTGTCCAGACTACCAGCCATGACAATTTGGACAGGGAGGACTGCACAACTGAATCTTTGGGCCCACCCCCCATTTCTTGCATATAGAAATCTAGCATGTCAAGGAGAACACTATATTAGCTTTCGCCCTGACATCTAGTTTTCTATATTTGCGAAGTATTTTCATTATTCCGTTATTCAACACCCAAATCATTAAGATACAGCTAGGTTGGAATTTCATTGGGTTGGTAGGTAGCAGTGTGTACAGTTCTAAGAATGTGGCCAAAATGAGTTTGAATTATGAAGTTCATTTTCAGATTCACAAATATCAGACTAAAACCAGGGATGCTTGTGGGTTTGGGGATGCTGTTAGAATTCCAGCAATGAAGGCTGGTGGCTGTGATTTCGGTGGGGTTGTGAATCCATTCTGGGTTTCAGTCAGAACAAGCCAGAACACTATTCAATAGCTATTCAAGTGCTATCCAAGGTGCTCTCCCTTTTGGGGGGATAGGTTTCAGCACCTTGAATAGCTCCTTTACAGTTCTGGCTTGTTCGGACTGAAACCCAGAATGGGTTCCCAAACTGACCCTGCTTTGGGTGTCTGGTGGTTGCTACTGTTTTGAATCATGGTTGTTGTTGTTGTTGTTGTTGTTTTTAAACCAAATAGCTTATTTCATACTGTCAGTATTCACATATAATTGTGCTGACTGAAGACACGTTGCATCATTTCCGTATGCAGAAAGGATTGATGCAGACATTCAGTTGAATGTGTGTAGAGCAGGTGCAGTGTGTAGGAACACAGGAACCGCCCCTTGGTCCATGGTGCCCAGTATTGTCGGCACTGACTGGCAGTGGCTCTACAGGCTTTCAGGCAGGAGTTTTTCCTGCTCTACATGGAGATGCCAGGAACTGAACCTGGGACTTTCTGCATGCAAAGCAAGTGCCCTGCCACTGAGCTATGGGCCCTCCTTGGCTTTGCAGTCATGCTCCCCACTCGCCATGCACATTTACTTAGCACAGCTGTGCCATGTGAGCAGAGCTATCATCCGTGGTGCAGCGGAAGCAGGGCTCACAGGGTTGAAGCGCTGGGACTGTTTGATTAGCAGGCATGATGACATCACCTGCCAGCCCCCTCACCTCTTCCCTCTGAGATTAGCTACAATCCTCCGGGGAACCGGGGCGGGGGATGAATTTTCCCAACAATGACATTTTCCCAACAACAAAATATTGTTGTGACCCTTCCTTGTACTGGAAAGCATTTTGGCATGGGTTGATCTTAAATGGGCCGGTTAGACTAATTAACTTTACAAAAAAACTTACTTGGGGTGGAGATGAAACTGCTTTGTTGACTTCGAGATCAAATGTTTGTTGACTTTGAGATCAAATGTTTCTCCCTGGGGCTGGGAAAAGAAACTCCTGGAAAATCTTGAGTGGGTGTGTGCGTGTGTGTACAAAGACATGCACATGCAATGGACACACACACACAATGCACACACAAGCACATGCAATGCACACGTATGCAATACTCACACACAGAGAGATGAATCAATCAACTCAGCTGCATGCATTTTTGGTCTCTCATTGGCAGCATGGCTACAGGAACTGTCTTGATGAGCACGTCAGACTTTACCAATGCACCACTGGATATTATGTCCTATTATAAACACATAGGAACATAGGAAGCTGCCTTGTACCAAGTCAGACCCTTGGTCCATCTAGCCCAGTATTGTCGACACTGACTGGCAGCAGCTCCTAAGGGTTTCAGGCAGGATTCTTTCCTTGCCCTACCAGAAGAATCCGGGGAATGAACCGGGACCTTCGGCATGCCAAGCACGTGCTCTGTCACACTGAGCTATGGCCCCTCCCAAACACAGATGTGATTTTCCTTCTTCTCTAGCTTGGCAGACAATAATCTTTGTGGTGAAGAACTGAAGAACTTGTGCTCGTCCCTGAGAACGTGCCATGGTGTATCTGAGTTAGAGTAAGTTCTTGGTTCTTGGTCTTGTAATCAAACATTACAGTGAATGTCCAAGCTTTGATGAACATTGATATTCACATGTAAAGACAGACAAGCCCTGATGTGTTTCATTAATGTCTGAAAATATGTATATCTTTCCCCACCTTTTGGACATACATAGATCATTCCCTTAAGGTCTGTTGACATTCACCCACGTCTTCCACCATGTCCTCTACCAAGAACAAGGACGATAAAAAGAATCCATCACTTAATTCATCCAGGCAAAGAAGCCATAATATGAGCTATAAATATAAAGTGTGTGTTTATCTTTTTTTTAAAAAATCTCTTCTTTTTTTTAAAAAATTGTAGCTTGTCAAATAATTTTCTGGGTGACCCAGGGGTTTTGAAATTGACAGAGCTACTCTCAGAGCAGAACATGTTACGTTCCTTAAGGTAAGTGACAGTCGTCCTGCTTGTGTATATATTTAATGATATATTTAAACTGGGGTTATCCTGGCCTATTCCTCAGCAAGGTAGTTGACCAGCATCTGGACTGTACCACTTCAGACTGTAGGTGGGGGGTGTTGTGCACTTAGAATTCTCTGCAAGTGGAAAACAAGTGTGTAAGGGAGAAGGCTAGGGTTATAACCCTTCTCCCTAACTTCTAGTCAGATGGATTGTGTGTGTGTGTGAATTTATATGGAGGAGCATTCATCCATTGAGCCCTTACCTCCAGGCTGTCCAGATATGGACCACCTCAGTGAATACTAGGCCTCCCAGTGCAAATGCAGGATTTTCGTAGCAAAGCACTCCAGAAATCTTTAACTGATTACAAGTGGTGTCAATTTCTTACTTGGCTGGGCCTCTGTATTAGTCTCTGTCTCTCTCTCCTGCCAAGCAAACAGCATCTAGTGCGACCTTAGGGAATTTCATTCCTTAAGGTCAACTCAGGCTGGCCTTCCTTCACCCCCATCTTCCCTCTGTGGAACTGTTACACAAATGTAAGTGGGGCAGGACTGTAAGTGAGTAGGATCACATTAAAAAGCGATGGCTTTTCTATTAGTTGTGCCCACATCTGGTAGCAGCGAGCTCTACAGCTGGAACAATTCTAGAGTAGTCACTTAGGAATCACCAGAAAAGAGGAAATGCATCACCAAAAATGGGGGCAGCAATCCGCATATGATTTGCATATGCTCATTTATAAGTATAGATGCAAATTCAGAAATAACTATTATAATTTAAATAGAAATACACCAGATCTGTGCCCGCCTGTTCAGTCTGCTGAACCCAGGTGCCAACTGTAAAAGAGTCACCCTAAGCAACAAGGAAGTCCCCATGAATAAATCAAGTTTTGTCCTTTTGCAGCACTGAATCATCATAGCTGTGTTCCTGGCGGAAAAAAGGAAAGGAAAGGTCCCTCCTGTACAAGCACCGAGTCATTGCTGACTCCTAGAGGGATGCCGCTTGCGCTGGTGTTTTCATGGCAGACTATAGCGGGGTGGTTAGCCATTGCCTTCCCCAGTCGTGACTACCTTTCCCCCAGCAAGCTGGGTGCTCATTTTACTGATCTTGGAAGGATGGAAGGCTGAGTCGACCTGAGCCGGCTACCCGAGACCCAGCTTCTGCTGGGATCGAACTCAGGTCGTGGGGAGAGTTTCGGTTGCAATACTGCTGCCTACCACTCTGTGCCACACGAGGCTCATGCATTCCTGGTGATAAAGTCTTTATTGCTTCCTTTTCTTCAAGGCTGGATGGTAACCATGTGTCCCTGGATAGTGTCTTTTGCTTGGCACAATTCTTCTGTTCCTCAGAACATATGGAATCGATGCGATTAGGGTATGTTTGCAAATCACCTTTCTCTTATCTGTGCAGCCAGCCTACAGAAGGGTGCGTCTGTGTGTCTGGCATGGAGGGGTGTGTCTAACAGAATGCTAGAACTCCTGCCTCTGCTCACGGTTTGCATCCTCTTTCTCATTCCAGTTTGGGTACTCCCCAGCAAGTTCACTTAACCTTTGGGGAAAAAATCAGGTAAAGATCACTCATGTCAATGCATCTTGGGGTGGAGGGACCACAGTTCAGTAGAAGAGCACCTGTTTTGCACACAGGACATCCCAGGTTCCAGTGGAGGCTGGAATGCAAAGCACCTTGGATAGTGCCTTTAGAGTTTTGACTGAAACCTGGAGTGCATTCACTGCCCCACTGACATTGGAGCTCCCAGCCTCCAGTGCCAATCTCAATTCCCCAGCATCTCCAGTTCAAAGAATCAGGTAGCAGGGGGTAGAAAAGACCCCTCTCTGCCTGAGACTCTGGAGAACAGCTTCCAGTAAAAGCAGATGGACTAGGTGGACAAGTAATTTGGCCTGGGATTCAGCAGCTTCCTATAGACATTCCACATCTTTAATACCACTTTTTCCAGAAGGGAAGCTGTGTTAGTCTGTTGCAGCAAAAACATAAAAGCATCTTGCAGCCCCTTAAAGCAGCCTTCCCCAGCCTGGTGGGTTGCCTGGGAATTACGGGAGTTGTAAGCCCACACATCTGGAGGGCACCAGGTTGAGGAAGGCTGCCTTAAAGACTTGCCCACCCCTTGCACATGCAGGGCAAACATCTGCAGGTAGAGGGCCTTCACCAAAGGTTCCCTCCCTGCAGATGTTCATGCTGTATGTGCAGACATCAAGGGGCTTTGGCCTAGTCAGAATGTGTGACATCAGGGATGTGGCTAGTCAGCACAGTCCTGCTCATGCGCTGGCATCGGGTGTGGCTACTTAGCACAGTCCTGCTCATGCGCTGGCATCAGAAATGTGACTACTTAGCACAGTCCTGCTCAGGAACAGTTCTCTTCTGAATAGGGCTCTTATGTACAATCATGCCAAGCTTCTTCTTCTTTGCACTGTTTACCAATGTGCCTTAGTAATACAGAGGGAAGGGGAGAAACAAAGGAACTGAAAGCTATAACAAACAGTGGTCTCCACAAAATTCAGAAATTCAAAATGGAACAAGGGAGGATTTGTAATGTGCCAATCTCACTTCAGAGATAAGACCAGGGCAGATTCAGATTTCCAGTTTCCTCTGGGGAGAAAGTACGTCTCAGGATAATTTCAGAAGCATAATCCAAGTGTGTCTTCAAGGTGACTAACCTGGTGGGTTTTCTTTTCCTCTGAAGACATAGCCTGGCCAGTGAGCATCCAGGGGAGATGCTGGATCGTGCTGTCTGTGGCCGGTGCTTTTGGTGAGTTTCTATTTTACTTTCTGCTTGGGAATCTCAAACGACTTGCAAATTAAACTGTAGCCGTTCAGCCATTTCAAGCTGTGATATTATTGCAGAAGCTTGCAGTGCCCTGAAACAGACCCATCCGATATGCCTGGGGCTGAGAGGAAATGCCCCCCCACTCCCCATCCCAGTTTCCCACCCCATTTGAAGGGCGTGAAATTGAAAGGGTAATTTCTTTCCTTCTCCAAAGTGGAGGGCCATTTCGGCTGTTTGGTGGGTGGGGTGAAAGGGGGCAAAGCTGGCAGTGAACCCACCATGATGCAACAGTGCTTCTGGAACTCCTCCCAGTAGCTGGTGGACACCACTCTCCTAGAATCACAGAATAGTAGGGTTGGAAGGGGCCTACAGGACCATTGAGTCCAACCCCCTGCTCAATGCAGGCATCCAAGTCAGAGCATCCCCTTCTGTAAGTCCCTAGAGTGAGGGCAGGAAGTGTCGCCTTCTCTGTGTTTGGCTTCGGAACAGTTCTACGTGATGACATGGCAGCCTTCTGAGTCAATCACAGTGAGAGCAAATGTCTTCTGCCCTCTCTCTTGGGGAAGGCTGTTGAACCGCAGGCCCCTGGGCCAGATGTGGCCTACCTGCTATTTATTTTGTTCCCTCCTCCAATATATCCATCAGGTAGCACTGGAGCAGAATTAATGCTGATTTAAGTCTTTGGCAATGGAGGCTGGTGGGTCCGATGTCAGTGGGGCGGCGAATCCGCTCCGGGTTTCAGTCAGAACCAGTCAGTTCTGACTGGTTCTGACTGAAACCCGGAGCGGATTCGCCACCCCACTGACATCGGACCCACCAGCCTCCAACGATCTTTGGTGTGCTGCTGAACAGGTTCTGTGTTTCAGCCTTAGGGACTGCCTGGTGGGCCCGGAGGATGTGGACCGACTCTTTGGGATTCTAACCACATGTTCTGGGCTGACAGAGATCAAGTAAGTGCTGTGTGTGTATGTGAGTGTATTTGTACCAACCCATCCCACTCATTTAAAGTCAGTGGAATTGAGCCGGAGGCCCAATTCACATGACCAAATTAGCACAACGAGTCAAACTACACATTACTTTAACTGCAAAGCGTGTAGCTGAAGCTTTTTTAAAACTCTAGAATAACTGCACATGCCCCTGATTTGGATCGGGGCTATGACACACCAGGGTGGGGTGGGGTGAAACCTTCCCAGCATCACCAGTTTGCTTCCTGAAATCCCACCTCCTCTCCTGATGCAGGAGTTAAAAAAGGGGGAGAAGTCTCCATTGGTGTCAATGGCTTGTGTAAGGAGGAAGGTTTCATCCTCCCCTCCTGGTGTGCGGTGGTCCTGATCTGAATTGGGGATGCATGTACTTACTCTAGAGTAAAAAAAGCCTTAGTTACAAGCTACACAATTAACATAGTGTGCAGTTTGACTCTAAGGATACAGACAAATCCAAACTCCTAAAGAAGCCCAGTATTTTAAAAGAAATTCTAGTCTAAAATAAAACTGAAATGAATTACTCATACATCCCTACAAGCTGGTGTGTTTGTTGATGCGACTTGATAGCTCTCGCTGCCAGTGGGAGCGGCTGAGCAACCCAGGGATGTGCCGTCCCAGGTCGTTTAGCGTGCTGTCCGAAACTGGAACTCTGTCTTGCCTCTCCCCCGACAAGTCAGAGTGGGGTGAATTGGCACACTGGCTCATTCACAACTACCCAAGGGTTAAAAAACACACACACCTGGGTTGTCATTGCGTGCAAACTGTGCAACTGCTTCAAGCCATTTCAACAGCTTTGTGAACCCTCCAGGCTTCCGCCCCACAATAGATGGTCAAACTCTCTTCTTCCCATGTGTTCCAAACTCTCCTCCCTGGCTCTGCAGCTTATCTGGGAACTCGCTGAATGATGACAGTGTTGAGCATTTGCTGTCGTTCCTGCCCTGTCTCAACAGCCTGAAGCTCTTAAGGTGAGTCTGGACATCCATCTTCTTGACAGGGTTAGGGACGGGACCTCTGCCCGAGGCCCCTGGGGACCTGCCGCCACTCAGAGTCAATAACGTCGGGTGCCCTGATTGTATACTGCTGGTTCACAGGTTTATATGACAGAAGCCTTTTAATGCTACAGCGGTAGTTGATGTGTGAGTCGTCTCTCCAGTTCTAGACTTTCTGGAGGAAGGAGGAGCTGAATTCCACACATTTTGAGGTTTGATTCAATACAATAAACCTCCTGCAACAGAGTTGGAGTTATCTGATCTCATCCGATCACTGAACAGCATTAAGATACAAGACTGTTTGTTTGCAAATTGCAATTACTTGTGGAACTACTTGGATCTGGGGGCTGGGAACTCCACACAGCACAAGTACTAATGATATCAGGGGTGGCTGGAATAGAACACAACTTGTAATAGATGTGGGGGGGGGGCACAGCAAAGATCCTTGTGTCCCCTGAAAAACTCAACAGTTGCAGGACTCTTTGCTGGTTGTGCTGCAACACACTAACAAAGTGAGACTTCTGGAAATGCATTTACTTTCTCAAGGACAAGCCAAGGCTACTGGTGGCTTCTTTGACAAGTCCAGACATGCCATGGTAATTGTCCTTAGCAGACAAATTAAAGCTACTGCAAGGCAAAACCACAAGGTAGGAAATGCAGGAGTTGGACAGAGGCAGGCAAGACAGTGGTGCAGGGGCTTCTTAGGGGAGGCTGGAGCAGCAAGAGAATCAACGGGAAGGAGAGAAACTCTGGTGAGTTCTCTCAAGCAGGGAATATTGCTCTTGCCTTGGGCCTGAAGAGAGCCCCAAGGCTCCTCAGATGGCTTGGCAAGCTAGGCTTTGAGTCAGCCCAATGATTCCGAACTTTTGAATAACATGGCAGTCTTGAAAGAAGCTAACCCCCCTAAGATGCTAAGCAGTAGACACTGTCGGGCTTAGTCTGCTGCTAAGGATGTGCAGATTTTGTAAAATCCATTCAGTCTACATTTCACAGATTGTCAGGTGCCTTTCATTCCGCCGTGCACTCATTGATGGAATCAGACTTTTTCCAATTTCCCAAATTCACACTTGCGCAAGCACACACTTGCAAAACTGCATAAATCCCACCCCAAATGTGCACATTCGTGGTTTAGCCTATAGAGGAAATGCACATTTTGGCTCGGTGTTTTTTTTAAATCTTATGTATTTTTCTGCAACTAAATCTGCATACAATTCCGGAATGCAAAAAAAATCAGTCTGCAAGTCTGTGGAATCTGTGCCACTCAGGAAAAGCCGGCCTGCTGCAGAAGCTACAGGTTGGATTTATAGAAATCTAAACTCATTTGATTCCGTTTCAGATTTCTCTGTCATGCCTATCTGCTCCTACATTTAATAACCCCGCAAAAGCACAGAAGTCCTTGTATGGCAAGGGTGCAGAACTTCAGACCTGGGGGCCAAATCCAGCCCTTCCAGTCCAGCCCTCCAGGGTTTCCCAGATGACCATACCCCCTTCCCCTGGCCCCACCCCTTTTCCAGAACACTGCTGTTTGGTGGTTTCCTGGCTTTTGTGCAGCCCCCCATTCTAAAAAGTTGAAATGCTTCTCCTAAGACTTAGTTACTGGCAGTAAGGGCTTTGAACTAAACTATGCTGGTGTTTTGGCCCTGCCCCTTTTGTATTTGGCTCCGCCCACCACTGGAATATGCCCCCCATGAGCTTCTCTGGAAAGGAATGTGGCCCTTGGGCTTAAGGAGGTTCAATGCTCGTGGGCTTGTTCACACCACCATTTTTTATGTAGTCTGTGTGTGGACCATTCATCCCTGTAACGTTGTGTAAAAGGCAGCTTTAGGGCTGCCATTTCCGTAAAAGGCCTTTTATGCAGAATAATGAGCCGCCATTTTTATGCAAACTGTGGCTCGCTAAGGGACCAGGCAGCCGCACAGCAGTCACTGGGTGCTCGTCGAACTGTTGTGTGTAGGGATGTACGAAAGTCACTTACCTTTTCGCAGGGGTGCTTCGCGGTGGGGGGGAGGCGCTTCGCTTCTCCCCCCGAAGTTCAGGCGAGGGGGGGGGAGGCGTCCTGCCTCACCCGGCCGAAATTCAGGCCGGGGGGGGAGGCTTCCCGCCTCGCCCGGCCGAAATTGAGGCCGGGGAGAAGCGCCCCGTCTCCCCGGCCGCGAAACAAAGTGTAAAAAAACACAGAAAAACCCCGTGATAGCCTACGTAACGATTAACGTAGCCTATCATGGCTAGATTTCCAAAGTCAGCCGTGATAGGCTACGTAAATCGTTACGTAGCCTATCACGGGTGACTTTGAAAAAAAAAAAAGCATGTACGCAAATGGCGGCGGCCTATGGGCGCTGCCATTTGCATTCCTTATTTGGTCCCGGTAGTCTACGTAAATCTTTACGTAGACTACCGGGACCAAATAAGGAATGCAAATGGCGGCGCCCATAGGGCGCCGCCATTTGCGTATGCGCTTTTTTTTTTCTTTCAAAGTCACCCGTGATAGGCTACGTAACGATTAACGTAGCCTATCACGGCTGACTTTGGAAATCTAGCCGTGATAGGCTACGTTAATCTTTTGTTATGTAGCCTATCACGGGCTTTTTGGGTTTTTTTTACACTCTGTAATGGCAGCGACAGCAGCCGGTCGGAAGACCAGCTGCCGCCCCCGCCCCCGCCGAAAGGCCAACGAACCGCCGCTGAGACCTGCCGCCGGGAGGGACATTCGCCAAAGGTAAGTCCCATCCCGGGGGGGTGGCAGGGGGGGTGGCGGAGAATTTCACCGCCGATTTCGGGGGGCCGAATGCGTTGGCGCTCGGCCCCCCAAAGATTCGGGGAGAAATTCTCCGCCATCCCTAGTTGTGTGCCAAGCAGCCAGTGAGGTCTGTGGACCCCAGTCCAGCAGGCCGAGTGGGCTGGAGTGTGTCGAACACCACTCCATGTCGGATGCCCGCAACATCCCTAAGTCAGGGTAACCCATTTGGGGAGATGCTCTCTAACAGTTCATCATTGCAATTTGCCACTTCCTGGCTCAACCTACAGTTGAAAAGCCTTCTGGGATACATTGTGGTGCCCCCTAGACACATGTTGACACGTTCACATATCATGCCTTCCCTTCCCTCAAAGAACTAAACTCGGGATGGCCTTGTTAATTAACCAACGTACTTGCACTTGATCTGTATTTACAGCTAATCCATTGCCAATCCTGATCCATCACCAAGCCAAAGTTGCCTGATTTCCAGACTCAATGTTTTGACAGTTCTGCTTCTCTCCCCTCCAACCCCCACTCCCTCCTGCAGCATCCGTGAGAACAAATTTTCACCAAACTGCGTTCGCTTGCTGGCCAACTCATTTAGCCTGTGCAAGAGAATCTGTGAAGTAGAAGTCAGGTAAGGGGTTAAAGCCATTAGAGACCTAATTTGGGCAGATTGGGTTGGGCCCAGGCATATCGTGACATGGATAGCCTCATTTACCCTTCCATCCCTTTTCCTTCCCCCTCTCTCAGTGAGAGGTGAAAGAATGAAGCCTTTACTTTTGCGGCCATTTTGTGTGAAGAAGTCCCATAATCAGCAAGGTGGAAGGGATCTTGGAGGTCACCTGATCTCTTGCTCAGCGCAGGAATCTTGCAATGACAGCATCCCCGACAAATGGCCAAGCAGCCTGTGGTTAAACTCCTTCAGCAAAGGAGCGCTCACCCTGCCCCCCAAGACAGCCTGCTCCCCTGTTGAACTGCTCTTACCATTAGAATGTTTTTCCTAATGTTTAGTTCCCTTCCTATTTCCACCCACTACTTCTGGTCCTGTCCTCTGCAGCAATTCATTCTGGTATGTTTGCAAGCAAAGATTGCAAATCCTGTCCCTTCCTTCCTTCCTTCCTTCCTTCCTTCCTTCCTTCCTTTCTTTTTTTCTCCTCCTCCCTGCCACCATCTCAAATATCCACAGATACTCCATGGAGTTCCTTGGGTATCTTTGCCTTTAGGAAATGAAAGCATAAATTGGATACAGAGTATGCTCTGAAATGCAGATGTTCTCCTTTCTAGAATCATAGAGTCAGAGGGGGCCATTTACGCCCTCCAGTCCATTCCAGCTCAGGGCAGGAATCCAGTTTAAAAGCATCCTTGACAGATGGCTGTCCAGTCTCTGCTTGAATACTTCCAGTGACAAAGAGCGCAGCACCTCCCTAGGCAGCTGACTCCATTTGCTGACTGCTCTGACCATTAGGAAATTTTTCCTGATTTTCAGCCAAAGGTCTGCCCTTCCTGAAACTTAAGGCTGTTATGCCATGTCCTACAGTCTTGGGTGATAGGGAAAAGGCTGCAGCCCTTTTCTGTGTGACAACCCTTTATGTACTTGAAAAGTGCCATCATATCCCCCCTCAGTCTTCTTTGCTTTCTGTGGGATGCACGTTTGGTTGCACCCATTTTGAAACTCCCAACTAGCTTGTGCAAGAGTTCGTGTAACCCTTGGGTCAGCACCCAGGGCCAGGTTCAATGTCTAGAGGTTATTCTTCCCTTACTTTTAGTTCTGGCTCAAGCCCCCACCCAGGAAACCTGGGACTCCAATTTGGGTGTCTAAATAGCAACCTTACCCCCACACACACTCCAGAGATATGTACAAATAATGGTATTTATTCAAGTCAACAGTCAATCAATAACAGATAAGCCAAAAATATCTTTTAGTCCAACTCATATCACTCTCTCCCATGGTCTAGATATATCAGAGGAAGTCTGTGTCCTTTGACCTTGCTCACAGTTCGTCCAGGAATGCAGCCAATGAGTAGGGATGCTCTAGGCACAGGATTTGAGAGCATTGCAGTATGTTGCACCTGTGGGGGACAGCAGCAACAGCTGGGGTGCATTGCAGTGAGGGACTCCAACCAGCAGGCAGCAGCACAAAGGCAGGCACAGGACTGGTGTCAGGGTTGCCTCTGAGCATATAGAGTGTCAGAGTAGCTCAGATTTGGAGGAAGAGCTGCAACATGTGGGGAAGGACTTTTCCCATGCTCCAGAGGCACAGCTGCACGGAGAGCCCTCCCCCCATTCACACATCCCTGGGAGAGATAGCGGACAGGGGGAGGCGAGGGAAGAACAACCTGAACTTTTAGACGCAAGATGCAGATGCGAGCACAAGTGGGAAGTCGCAGGGGCTGAACTTTGGCGCTCTGCCCGATTGGCTCGGCGTCAACAGCTGCGCCTGGAAGTGTCCGGGAGAGGGGGAGATCTTCCCCTCCCACCCCTGAAGTTAAGAGAGCTTGCCGCCTTTTTCCCCAAATGGAGATCAACTTTCGTAGTCTGCCTTTGAACGCCCTGAAGGCTGTTTCTTTTGCGTTCTATGAGTCTCCGGCAATTTGCATCTGTATGCCTCAGTAGGGTAAATGGAATTAAAGCCTTGGAAATGCAGCCTCTGGCCTGAGTGTTGATTTGGCTCTTGGAGTTCTCAGCTGGGCAAAAAGGGAATCCGGACAACTGGAGAGCATTGTGATGTCTTGCACCGTGCCAGCTGGGGAACCTCAGTGACTCTGCAGCTCCAATGGGGGCTGCTAAGTTAGTTCCACAGCGCTACCATAGCTCTAACCCTCCCCACCTAGTAATGATTTCAGCCGCGGAGCAAGAGCCCACCTGTTCATGATTTCCAGCCAATAATGATTCAGCTCTAGACTAGTATAGTAAAGCTAAGCAACTCCCTATTTCTAGCACCCAGCATGGGAATAGTTCAGCTCTTCAACCTTTCCTTTGTAAATAAGAAACAGTTTCCAACAAACAATTACCCTGGCTCTTTCTTCGCAAAGGGAAACTATAGCCCCCATCCTACACCCTCTTTCTGCCCAGAAATGCGACCCCTTCTCTCCAAGGGCCACGAAAGATCAGGGCGGGCCAACACCTATTCAACACTCAAACTGCAGGGGGCTGACAAGGGGAGAAAAAAACCCCTCAAGTGTCCCAAACACCCCTTTTGGTTTCTTAGCTCAGTTTAACAGTTACAGTGAAACATATGAACAACTCTATTCAGCATGCAAACGAGCTCCTTCATGGTTTGCCATGCTGGGCTCGGATGTTTGGTGTTCTCTGCACTATCAGCTTCCCCACCTGATGGAGTGTGCTCTTTCCTCTACAACTTTACCTTCATGCATCCAGACACCAAGAATATCCTAGGGATGTACGAAAGTCATTTACCTTTTTGCAGGGGTGATTCATGGTGGGGGGGAGGCGCTTTGCTTCTCCCCCTGAAGTTCAGGCGAGGGGGGGGAGGCATCCCGCCTCGCCCGGCCGAAATTCAGGCCGGGGAGAAGCGCCCTGTCTCCCTGGCGGCGAAAGAAAAAGTTAAAAAAAACAAACAAACCCGTGATAGGCTACGTAACGATTATCGTAGCCTATCACGGCTAGATTTCCAAAGTCAGCCGTGATAGGCTACGTTAATCGTCACGTAGCCTATCACGGGTGACTTTGGGGGGGGGAAAAAGCGCGTACACAAATGGCGGCGGCCCATGGGCGCTGCCATTTGCGTTCCTTATTTTGGCACGTCTAGTCTACGTAAAGATTTACGTAGACTACGGCGAAAATAAGGGAACGCTATTTGCGTTGCCCTTATTTTCGCCGTAGTCTACGTAAATGTTTACGTAAACTAGACGTGCCAAAATAAGGAATGCAAATGGCGGCGCCCATGGGCCGCCGCCATTTGCGTACGCGCTTTTTTTTCCCCAACGTCACCCGTAGTGATAGGCTACGTTAATCGTTACGTAGCCTATCACAGGTTTTTTTTTAACTTTTTTATTTTGTAATGGCGGCGGCGGCAGCCGGTCGGGAGACCGGCCGCCGCCCCCGCCCCCGCCGAAACGCCGCCGAAATGCCGCTGGGACCCGCCGCTGAGAGGGACATTCGCTGAAGGTAAGTCCCATCCCGGGGGGCGGGCGGGGGGCCGGTGGAGAATTTCCCCAACACTTTCGGGGGGCTGAATGCCTCGGCGCTCAGCCTCCCGAAGATTCGTGGAGAAATTCTCCGCCATCCCTAGAATATCCTGTCTCCCCCAACAAAAAGAAGATGAGATAGACTCAGACACAAAGCAGGTTTGGGATAATTGTCCACGCCAGCAGACAAGTTCAAACCTCGGAACATGACATCTTTCCTTGTGTGATTCTAGATCAAGTGAAAATGCTTTTTTGCATTTTGTGGAAAGTCAAGACAGCCAAGAAATATGCTGCAGGTATGTGCAAACTTAATCATCTTTATGCCATTACCATTTTGTATCCTACAAACATGCTGAAAATGGCTAGCATGCTTTAAAAATGCAGGGACACGGGCAGATTGAACCAAGAAGTGCCCAGATGATTAAATATGTTCCACCCAAGACTTATTCGACCTATACAAAATATTTTCCCCTTTGTAATGACAGAGTATACTTGCGCTTTCTATGCAGTAGTCCATCTAGGAAATGTAAGACCCAAGACTTAATAACCGGGGCAGGGGCTGCTGGCTTTAGATGGTCATATGTATTACTTCAATGAATCAAGGTAAGCTGGAGGTGGTCAAACATGAGATGGCAAGATTGAACATCGACATCTTGGGAATCAGCGAACTAAAATGGACAAGCATGGGCGAATTTAATTCAGGTGACCATTATATCTACTACTGTAGGCAAGAATCCCTTAGAAGAAATGGAGTAGCACTCATAGTCAGTAAAAGGGTGGGAAAAGCAGTACTGGGGTACAATCTCAAAAACGACAGAATGATCTTAGTACGAATCCAAGGCAAACCATTCAACATCACAGTAATTCAAGTCTATGCCCCAACCACTGAGGCCGAAGAAGCTGAGGTTGATCGGTTCTATGAAGACCTACAACACCTTCTAGAACTAACACCAAACAAAGATGTCCTCTTCATCATAGGGGATTGGAATGCTAAAGTAGGAAGTCAAGAAATCACTGGGATAACAGGCAAGCATGGCCTTGGTGAAGCTTCACAAAATGAAGCAGGACAAAGGCTAATAGAGTTTTGCCAAGAGAACACGCTGATCATAGCAAACACTCTTTTCCAACAGCACAAGAGGCGACTCTACACATGGACATCACCAGATGGTCAATATCGAAATCAGATTGATTATGTCCTTTGCAGCCAAAGATGGAGAAGCTCTATACAGTCACTAAAAACAAGACCTGGAGCTGACTATGGCTCAGATCATGAGCTTCTTGTTGCAAAATTTCGGCTCAAATTGAAGAACGTAGGGAAAACCACTAAACCATTCAGGTATGACCTAAATCATATCCCTTATGAATATACAGTGGAGGTGAGGAATAGATTTAAGGGATTAGACCTGATAGACACAGCACCTGAGGAACTATGGACGGAGGTCCGTAACACTGTTCAGGAGGCAGCAACTCAATCCATCCCAAAGAAAAAGAAATGCAAGAAAGCCAAGTGGCTGTCTGATGAGGCTTTACAAGTAGCTGAGGAAAGAAGGGAAGCGAAAAGCAAGGGAGAAAGGGGAAGATATACCCAACTGAATGCAGAGTTCCAGAGAATAGCAAGGAGAGACAAGAAGGCCTTCTTAAATGAACAATGCAAAGAAATCGAGGAAAACAACAGAATGGGAAAGACTAGAGATCTCTTCAAGAAAATCGGAGATCTCAAGGGAACGTTTTGTGCAAAGACGGGCATGATAAAGGACAAAGAAGGCAGGGACCTAACAGAAGCAGATGAGATTAAGAAGAGGTGGAAAGAATACACAGAAGAACTATACAGGAAAGATCTGAATGTATATGATAGCCATGATAGTGCAGTCACTGAACTTGAGCCGGACATCCTAGAGAGTGAAGTCAAGTGGGCCTTAGGAAGCATTACTAACAACAAAGCTAGCGGAGATTACAGTATTCCAGCTGAGCTATTTAAAATCCTAAAAGATGATGCTGTTAAAGTGCTGCACTCAATATGCCAACAAATTTGGAACACTCAACAGTGGCCACAAGACTGGAAAAGGTCAGTTTACATTCCAATTCCAAAGAAGGGCAATGCCAAAGAGTGTTCAAACTACCATACAATTGCGCTAATTTCACAAGCCAGCAAAGTGCTCAAAATCCTACAAGCTAGGCCTAGGGGTGGACGAAAGTCACTTACCTTTTCTCGCAGCTTGTTCGCGGTGGGGGGGAGCGCTTCGCCCTTATTTTCGCCGTAGTCTACGTAAACATTTACGTAGACTACAGCGACCAAATAAGGAACGGGAATGGCGGCTCCCTATGGGGGCCGCCATTATCCGTACACACTTTTTTTTTTTAAAGTCACCCGTGATAGGCTACGTGACGATTGACGTAGCCTATCACGGCTGACTTTGCAGATCTAGCCGTGATAGGCTACGTGAATCGTCACGTAGCCTATCAGGGGGCGTTTTTTTTTTTTTTTCTTTGATTGCAATGGCGGCAGCAGCAGCTGGTCGAAAGACCGGCTGCCGCTCCCGCCCCGCTCGAACACCCGCCGAACCGCCGGCTGGACCCGCCGCCGGGAGGGACATTCGGCGAAGGTAAGTCCCGTCCCGGGGGCGGGTGCGGGGGGGGTTCGGAGGATTTCTCCCCGAAACTTGTTCGGGGGGCCGAACACGTTGGCGCTCGGCCCCCCGAAGTTTCGGGGAGAAATTCTCCGCCAACCCTAGTCCCCATGTAAGTGCAGGAACGCAGCTTGGAGTGCTCCTGGATTCTTCACTTTCTCTTGAGGCCCAGGTGTCCCCCTTTGCCAGGAGCACCTTTTATCAGCTTAGGATGATATACCGGCTGCGATGTTATCCATGCGGTGACAGTTATCCATGCTCTGGTAACCTCCTGGTTGGATTATTACAATGCATTGTATGTGGGTTTGCCTTTGAAGATGGTTCAGAAACTTCAGTTAGTACAAAACAGAGCTGCTAGGTTACTAACTGGGACTGGCCTATTCGACCATGTGATGCCAGAGCTTTGTCAGCTGCTCTGGCACCCAGTCTGTTTCCAAGCCAAATTCAAAGGGTTGGTGTTGTCCTTTAAAGCCCTAAATTGCGTGGGACACAAGTACCTAAAGGCACCTCTCCTCCTGCATCTACCTTCTTGGACCCTGCTTGCATCTTCAGGGGCCTCCTTCAGGAGCCCCTGCCAAAGGAAGCTAGGCAGGTGGCTACAAGAGACAGGGCCTTCCCAGTGATGGCACCCCACTTATGGAATAAACTCACCAAAGAGGTTCACCTGGTGCTTGCGCTATTATCTTTCTGGCATGAGGCAAAGGCCTTTCTTTTCTCCCAGGCATTTTAGGGATGTAGTTCTAGGTTATTATGGTTGTTTTATCTATGCCTGTGTTGTTTCTTGTTTGTTATATTGCATTTTATTCTTCTAAATATTTGTATTGCATTTTATATTTTTAACTGTTTTAAACTGGCATTTTTAGTTTTTGAACTGATTGTAATCCACCCAGAAAACGTTAGTTATTGGGCGGATTAGAAATGTGCTAAATAAATAAAATAAATGTCTGGCTGGCCCCCCTGACTATAAAATGTGTTTAACAATAAGAAGAAAGAAAATATGTTTCAATGAGCAGTTTCAGCCCTGGTAGGCTCTGACATGTTCATGCCAGCCCAGATGTTGACCCAGGACCTGTTTACCACTGTCCCATCACCTACCGCTCTCCGGACAGTCATTTGGGGACCCCATGGGTTGCAGAGGTCCTGTCTTTCAGCTCTGACATCCAACCCTAACTGAACCACTGTTTCTATTAGAGAACTGGAGAAATAAAATGAGACATTTTCAAGCTCTGGGGGCAGGGGCGGGGAGGAGAGGCTAGATTACAAATACAATATACATCACTGGTCTATCACTTCCTTTGTTAAAAAACACACAAACCTGCTGCTTATCTTCCCTCAAACAGGCTAACAGACTGTGGCATTGGCCAGGATGATATCCAAGAGCTCTGTGCCATCCTCGAGAAGTGTGACCATCTTGCAGAACTGGAGTAAGTGGGGTCACTATTGCTGTTACGTCCTCAGATACATAAACTGGGATGGAGTAGGGATTTTGTCTGGAAAATGCTGTTAATGGCTCACTGTGGTAATTTTCTGTTTTGTAAATAATACATGCATTTTAGGGTTTATTTCTTTGCTTTTTAAGTTAAATAAAGGAGCTCTAGCAGAATAATGTACAAAACATAATACCGTAAGAGAGAAAGTAATAAATGTGGCAGTCCGTTATCTGTTAGCCCTGGTGAGCTTTCTGAGTGTCTGGCAAAGCCAACCAGGGCCAGATCCAGGTTTTGACGGCTCTTGGGCAAGACACCCTCCATGGGCCCCCTCCCTCAGTGAGTCCACCTTCTCACCATCATTGTCACCAGCCGTTCTTGCTCCTTCTCCTCTTTCTCATCATTGCTTCCACTTGCTTGCTTGGCAGGCAGAGCACCAGAGAGCAGGAAGGCCACGGCATCTCCTGCTCCTCTTTCCTTCTCACCACCACCCTTGTCTGGTCCAGGGTGAGAGGCAGGTGAGCAAGCCGGTTGCAGTGGTGAAGAGGAGGAGCGAGTCCAAGGGGCTCTTGTCAGTGGGCCCCTGCTGGGCTGTGGGCCCTTGGTGGGTGCCCAAACATACCTACCCTTGACACTAACCCTGCTTCCGCCCTCTTCAGCTCTGAGTTGTTGCTGGGCAGGGGCTAGTTTTCACATTGGGAAGGATCTCCCACTCTGTCTTCAAGCTTAGAGCTGGAGAGAGGAGCAGGTTTTTCCCCCTGACCTCATGCCGTGTTTTGGAGGTCCTGGAGACAGCCAATTTTGGGTTGGTCAGCAAGGCCCACCAAAATGTGTCAACCCCTGGCCTTCTCAGAGGTGACTCCTCTATTATAGAACACCCTCCTCAGAGAGGCTCACCAGGCACCCACCCTGTTGTGATTTCAGTACCAAGTGAAGACTTTTTAAAACGTAATAATTCTCAGACCTTTTCATTTAATTTGATCGGTGTGGGTTGATTGTCTGGGTTTCTTGTTTTTATGGTGATTCTAATGATTTCACTGTTTTTTGGAATTATAATTGTTAGTTTTTCTTGTTTTCACCATTTTGGGAAGTAGAACTGTTAATTTCTTCTGTTTTGTTTATGTACATCTCCTGACTAATAAATTTTATAAATGAATACAAATAAATAAATTATGTCCACAGCCAGGAGTTCATCCTGCAGCTTTCCCCAACTTAGTGCCCTCCAGATGTGTTGAGCTACAACTCCCATAATCCCTGAGCCAGCCAACTGGCTGGGATTATGGGAGTTGTAATCCAACATGTCTGGAAGGCACCAGGTTGGGGAAAGCTGTTGTACTGGGTTGAATGTTGTTGTTACTGACCTGTTGCTGGGTCAGTAACTTTGACTTACCATTGAAATGTATTGATGGGATGTGGTGGTGTCTGATGCATGCAGATCCAGTGGGATTTCATTAGTTGTGTTTCTTTTTCAGTCTTTCTGGGAATCATCTTGGCAATGAAGGATTGAGGTGTCTCTTAGAACATTTGCCCAAGATCAAAGTTTCCTGCCTCCTGAAGTAAGTGGCTGTAGTTATACATCCAAGAGACAGAGGACCAGCTATGAGATTTGGGATGCACCATTCCCAAACCCACTTCTGGCAATGGCTCTTCATCCTCCTCCTCCTCCTCCACCACCACCACCACCACCATCAGCACACACATACACACATACATAGTCTAGAGGTCCTTCCCTGCCCCAACTTCTCCCTGGCAGCCATCAACGAAATCAGCTTTGACGTTACTTTCAGTCAACTGGAACACACTTTAATTGTAAAAATAATTGTTGAAAACCATTGCAAGGGTAAGCGCTAGTGTCTTCCCATGCCAGAAAGGTGATGGAGGACCAATGCTTCTGAGGGGGTAGGTCTTTGGGAGGGGGAGGAGCCTCACGTGAGGCTCTGCAGGCCGCCTGAGCCGGAAGTTCCCCATCCCTGCTCTAGCCTTTGAAAGCTTTGTTTGCTTGCAAGTTTTCTGCAAGCATCCATTGCAGTTTGTATCCAATTACAATAAAAAATGCACACATTGGATGCATACATTTGAAAAAATACGCAAGAACATCCAACATGTGGGGAATTACAAACGACGGTTTAATGTCATTGCAATCATCTCATATGATCCAGCTGTCCCTATTTCCTGGTATCTGCCCCTGCTAGAACACTAGTTTGGTTTATCTGATTCTGATTTCAGAGATTTAAGAGAAATTGGCTTCAGGGTTTTCTTTATCAGAATTTACTCAGTTCACTCCTCCTGGAGCTGAACACAGACCAGAACTCGATTTGTGGTTGATGTCCATACATTTCCGAGCTTGTGATGGAACTCACAAAACAAAATGAAAAGTGTATACATTTGGAAAATGTGCACTTTTGAAAAATGCACACAAATATACTTTAATCAGTGGGAGAAGAATGTGTACATTAAAAAATGCACACATTCGATGCATATATTTGGAAAAATATGCAAGAAAATACACATAATTTTTCATGCAAAAATAAAAGCATGTCCCTGTTCCTGGCTAGCCTGGTAGAGTATATGGTGGCATTTAAACTAGGGAAAGCATAACTTGTGAAAAATGGTGATAATGTACATGAACTGAACTTGGGGGAAGATTCCTAAATGATAATTTCAGCACAATAAAATTCACGTGGATGCATCTTAGCCCTAAGGAGGGAGAAGGTGCCAGAATGGAGAAGGATCATCCAGACAACACACACCATTGTAAACCACTGAGCAACAGTCTGAGACATTTGCTGTCTTCTTTTGTGTAGAATCAGCCAGAACAGGATCTCGCAAGAGGGAGTTCTCCATCTCGTTAATGTCCTCGCCACATACCAAAACGTAGCTGAAGTTAACGCAAGGTACAGTTGCTTGTAGTCATTTCTCTTTCCTCCCCCCACCCTTTCCCTTGCGAACCAATTTGGACTTGGAAAAGGTGCACAGATTTTGAGAAAAAGATGGTTTTTTAAATGAGGGATTTGAAGGAGGTGGGTTCCCTTTTAGTGAAAGGGAGTAGACTTTCAATATGCGAGGGGGGGGAATTTAAAATTGCTTCAGAGGAGAGGAAGCTGTGTGGCAGAAGGCATAAAAGCGGGAATGGAAGATGTGGTATTGATGTGCTTGCATGGAGTGGAGAGAAGTAGGTAGATGACAGAGATTGAGAATAAAATGCCAATATCATACTGCCCTTATATAAATCTATGGTGCAACCACCCTTGGAATACTGTGTACCTTTCTGGTCATCACACCTAAAACAAAGATATTGTAGAGCTGGAAAAAGTACAGAAAAGGGCAACTAAAATGATCAAAGGGCTGGAACATCTCCCCTATGAGGGTAGATTACAACAGCTGGAATTGTTTAGCTTGGGGAAAAAAGGAGGATAAGGGGAGACATGATAGAGGTCTACAAACTTATGCATGGTATGGGGAATGTAGGGAGACATTTCTCCCTCTCTCATAATACTAGAACCTGGGGTCATCCCATGAAACTGATTGGTGGGAGATTCAGGACAGATAAAAGGAAGGGTTTCTTCACAGAGCGCATAGTTAAGCTAAGGAATTCACTACCACAAGATGTAGTGATAGCTACCAACTTGGATGTCTTTAAAAGGGGGTTAGACAAATTCCCAGAGGAGAAGGCTATCAATGGCTACTAGGCTTGATAGCTATGTCCTACCTCCTGTACCAGAGGCGGTATGCCTATGTACACCAGTTGCTGGGGAACATGGGTGGGAGGGTGCTCTTGCATTCGTGTCCTGCTAGTGGTTTCCTGGTCAATAGCTGGTTGGCCACTGTGTAAACAAAATGCTGGGCTGGATGGACCCTTTGGCCTACTCCAGCATGGCTCTTCTTATGTTCTTATAGCTGCATGTCAAATGATGCTTTTAAAGCAGGGCTGGGCAGAAGGTAGATTGGGACTAGGATCATGCATGTCTCATGGATAATGGATGTGGTTCTTGGGCATGAATAGCAAAAATACAAATAAAGAGTATTCCAACATACAGCCTCAGTTTCTTCACTTGGGGGGTGTTTCCACCAGTGATTTACTCCGAGCCGGCTGTGTGTTGAGGTTGTTAGGGGTACATGACGTCGTGGCCATCCAGCAGCCACCCCAGAGCTTAGCAGGGAAAAAATGGATTTCCTGAGACTGCTTATAGTCCAATTCTTTTCCTCAAGTCGGGTTCTCCCCAGTATAGTTGCTGTGTGCCCCAACCCCCGCATTGACCTCGGGCATGCTAGCCCTGCCCAGGGGTGTGCCTTTCACCGTGACCCCGGTCAAGGGGTGTTCCCCCCATTGTGCTGAATGAGGCTTGCCCTCTCAGTGACCACATAAATAACAGAGAAGCCCCTCAATTGACACGGCACATTTTAAAGCCAAATCCTTACGTGCAATTAAGCACAATCTCGAGGCTCCAATTCATTGCCTTAGGAAGTAAGTACTTCACAGCTTCCTAACAGAGATCCTGTGCATTAAAATGGGGGCTGGTTTCCCTCTCTTTCCCACAACAAATCCATTAGTGTCTCCTCAGAAGTAACTCCCATTGTGCTGAATGAGGCTTGCCTTTGAACGCCCACATCAGAACTTACAGAGATTCCCCCTCAATTGAAATGGCACACATTAAAGCCCAATTCCTTAAGTGTGATTCAGCGCGATCTCGAAGCTCCGATTCATTGTCTTAGGAAGTAAGTACTTCACAGCTTCGTTATAGAGATCCCGCGGGTTACAATGGGGGCTGGTTTCTGTCTTTGTGTTTACTGCTCTCTTTCCCACAACAAACCCATGTCTCCCCAGAAGTAACTCCCATTGTGGTCAATGAGGTCCTGCAAGTTAAAATGGGGGCTGGTTTCCATTTTTGTGATCTCCTCCTCCCTTTCCCAGTACACGCATGTGTGTGTCTACTCGGAAGTAGCCCCCATTGTGCTCAGTGAGGCTTGCTCCTGAAATGCAGGTGCATCTCAGCTTTCAGGCAAAAGGAGAAAGGGGGGAGGGGGGAAGCCCCTCTTATTGGTTGAACTGCCCCTGCCAGTCAGATGACATTCACTCCAACCCCCACCCCCACCCAGAAGTATGCTCTGTGAAGTGATTTTTACTGGTCTAGAGAATCTGCTCGTGGAGCCCTGCTCACAGCAAAGCCAATTCCTTTTTAAAAAACAAACAAACCTGCCACTCCTCCGTTAGCTTCTCCTTCCATTGTTGTGGAAACACGGCCTTGGTAGGGATTAACAAAACTAAGTTTCCCTACCAGCCGCAATGTTCATTCGCATTATAAACATCTCTCCTGGTTTGCATAAGGTAGATAGTGACCAGATTCAGATGATCATATCTTGGCTTAAGAAACTATGAACAAGCCTTTTGCCCACATGTACAGCTCCTTTGCTCCTTCTTTTGCATCATGAGCAAGCAAACCTGGAAGCTCTAATTAATCATAGTTTCCTGTTTCATCTGAACCAGCTTTGGAACAAGCCAAGATACAAACCATGGTGTAATATCCTGGCTTGTTCCAAATTTGGTAGCCATAATTTCCTGGTTCAGATAAACTGGGAGACTATGATTAATCCGTTTGGCTCCCTAGTAACCTTCATGTGTGAAAATTCCCTAAGTGTAAGTTATAACCATACGCTTAAGTTTGATGTGGGAAACAACCAGGAGCTATGGCAGAAATGTAAGCATCGGGATAATTACATGATAATTACAAGAGGGAGTGAGATTAATGCAAAAATACTGCGGTGTGCATTTTGATGGAACACAATTCACAGCTTCCGTACGTTCCCAGTTTCATATCTCAGAATTACCAAATCATTGGCTATTTTTGAAACTTGGGCGTCTGCAGTTTGAAACTCTGGAGAGATAGAGGTTCAATTATTGGATTTGAAATACGAAAGCAAAAACTGTTGCTTGACTGAAATGGCTTGTTGTTACCTATTTTGTATTTGCCCATGGAAAGATATCTTAGATGGTTTTGTTGTTTTTTCTGCTGCTTCTCATGATTGTCAGAGCCCCCATCTACCCTGTGCCCTGCTGGCAAGAGGCTGGCAGGGTGGGAAGATTTTCTCCACTCCGGTTCCTCCTGAAATGCATTTTAAGATAGACAGGCCTCTGAGCCTGTCTGAATCTCTTACTGGCAGATCCATGGCCCTGCCATGCCCCCCAGCATGCCCCCCTCCCCATTCTCTGCCCACAATTGGAGCCCAGACCTTGAGAGAGGGGCTGCCATAGAGATTTCTGCGATGGCTGGAAGAGGTGGAGTCATGGGACACCCCTGTTTGGATTTCACCCTAGAAGATTCTAGCTCTGTCTATGGCTTGGGGAGGATTCCCAGCATTCTGTGGCCCCTCAGACACAATCTGGGGCCATAGGAATGCCCCCTTAGTCTGTTTTTAATTTGTTTTATTGTGTTTTGAAAATTTTTAAGCCATCCAGGGAATTTTGGTGAAGGGTATAAATCTCCAAAATTATTTATTGCTCTCTTATTAATTATTAATTAATTATCAAGAATTATCAAGAATTCTTAATTATCTTTGTCAATAATTATTAATTGTTAATTATTTATTGCTCTCTTAGTTTGCTTTTAATTTATATTAATTTATTAAATTTATTAATCGCCCATCTGGCTGGTCACCCAGCCACTCTGGGCGATGTACTATAATAGAAACAGTTTATAACAATAACATTCTACATTAAAAACATCATATTTCTAAAAATACCCTAACCCACCCCAAATGCCTGCCTGAATAACCACGTTTTCAATGCGTGGTGGAAGCTCATTAAAGAGGGGGCATAGCGGAGTTCCCTAGGGAGGGAGTTCCACAGAGTGGGGGCCACCACAGAGAAGGCCCTCTCCCTCATCCTCACCAGTCTAGCTGTCCTGGCTGATGGGACAGAGAGAAGGCCATCCAAGGCTGATCTTGTTAAGTGGCCTGTCTGGTGTTGCTGGAGGCGCTCCTTAAGATAGGCTGGGCCGGAACCATATCGGGTTTTAAAGGTCAAAACCAACACCTTGAATTTGGCCCGGAAAACAACTGGTAACCAGTGCTGCTCCTTCAGCACTGGAGTGATATGATCTCGCCGGCGGCTGCCTTTAATCAGGCGAGCCGTCGCGTTCTGTCCCAGCTGCAGCTTCCGAACCGTCTTCAGGGGTAACCCCACGTAGAGCGCATTACAGTAGTCTAAACGAGAGGAGACCAGGGCACGTACTACTGATGGGAGCAGATGGCCGGGAAGGTAGGGTGCAGCCCCCGTATCAGATGTTTTATTTGTTTTATTGCATTTTGAAATTTTGCAAGCCACCCAGGGAATTTTTGTTGAAGGATGTAAATCTCCAAAATTATTTATTTATATCATTCTTTAGCTCATTCTGGATATGTTTCACTAAAAGAAAAAAAAGCGTGGGGGCGGGGGAGAATATGTCCAGCAGAGAATATATACATTCCAGAATTCAGGTGTACAACGAGCTGTCTTTCAAAGAAAAATTCCCCCAGTCCTTGTTTTTTCTAAAGCCGTGTGTCGTTCTTGTCTTCCAGTTTGTTCTCTGAGGAAATGCTGTTTATCACATTAGTGAGAGAAGATAAACCTCAAAAGATCCTGAGGTAATTAGTTAAGCATTATTACACATACATCCCCTTTGAGCCATTCAGGGCACAATCCTGTGCATGTTTAGACAGAAAAAAGTCCTACAATTCCCAGCATGACCCAGCCAGCCAATTGGAAAAATTCTCAAAGTTCAGAAGAAACCAAATTTAAGACAGGAAAAAAGACAAATAGGCACCGAGGGGGTTTTAACGATTCCTCCCATGCTGTGGTCCTGAGAAGAATCCACCCTTTGAAGCTGGTGTGCACACATACACTAGCTTTGGTGGTCCCCGTCTGATGGCAACAGGAGATTTCCTCCCAAGTCAAGCACTAGTTTCAGAGGAAGGATTTTCCTCAGGATTGCAGCAGGGAGAAAAAGATTAAATTCCTCCTTCACGACTGCTGTAATCCCACTAATTATCAGCTCCCAGCTGATGCTATCTGCATTTTTAAAAGCAGGAGGTTTCCATGCAAAAAAGTATTGAACATCACATCTAGTTTATCCCTAAATCATACCACAATTTCAAACCAATTTTCACTTTGTTAAATAAAGCATCAAATTTTTATAAAAATTAATGTTGATCATCTCTCCATATATGTTTGGCTCTTCATCTCTAGAGAGATGATGGCCACGGGAGTCCACCGCCACCATAAAACTGGAGTGAGACCTATTAGGGTGGAGGTCCAGCACCAGTGATGTAGTGCAGTGGCGGCTAGTGGCTCCCACACCCGGTTTCAGTCAGAACCAGTCAGAACTCTAAAGAAGCTACCAGAGGTGGTTCTAACTGAAACCCAGAGCAGCTTCACCACCCCACTGACATTGGAGCCACCAGCCTCCACTGGGATATCCAAATCATCCAAAGGATCTCTTCAAAGTCATTGCGCTATGAAGCTTTACCAGCTACACCCTGCAGCTTGTTGACCTGCCCAGAAGGAGCTAATATGGCTTGTTCTCTCCTTTCTTCAAGACTAAAGCAATGCAGCTTCCAAGCAGAACATCTGGTGCAACTGTTCTCCAGGCTGGAAAAATGCATTGCCCTGAGCGTTTTCACGTGAGTTTGTGTTCCCGCTGTCAAGATTACTTTTCTATCCTGGCTGGCATGAAATTCTACTCTGGTTACTTAGGGCCCATCTAATAAGACTCTGTCTCACAAGATTGTCATCTTTGTTCTTAGGTCAACTAATAATGGCATGATGGTCAGCAATGCAGAAGATCTGTTTAGGACCCTAAGGAAACCAGTGGGCATGCTAAGAATAGGGTAAGAATTTCTGTTCTCTCAATTGGTTCTGTTCAAACCATAGCCCTGGGGCCAAACCTGGCCCTCCGGGGTTCCCCAGATGGTTCCATCTCCTTCCCATGTTCCCACCCCCTTTCCCCGGTCACCAATCGTGTGATGGTTTCCTGGCTATTGTGCAGTTTTTCCATCCTGAAAGGTCGGAATGCCTCTCCCAATGCTTCGTTGCTGGCAGTAAAAGCTTTAAGCTAAAATACACTGGTATTTTTGGTATTCTGGGGGGCCACCCCTTTTGCTTTTGGCCCCACCCACCACTGGAATGCGGCCCCCGAGAGCTTCTCTGAAATGGAATTTGGCCCTCTGGCTGAAAGGGGTTCCGCACCCCTGCCCTGCATCAAAGCAAAAGTGGCGTGTGGTTTGCATTGCAGCATAGAAGAACCGTGGGTGAAAGACAAGAGCCTCGTTGCTCTTCTGCAGGTGGCTGCCGAAGTCCAGGGAAACATCACGGCAGTGAGGTAATTAGATTCTCCGTGTCTGATGTCTTCCCGTGTTGCTTCTCTAGAGTTAAATATATGGTTGGCAGAGAAGGCCCAGAAGAGATGCCCCGGATCCCTTACAGAGATATTTGTTCTCTCTCTTTCCTAAGAACATGTTCTCGTATTCCCACAGAGCTGGCCATGGCTTTATAAAGATTTGTATCCCATCTTTCTGGCACAGGCGGGAGAATCTATAACTGCTGAATGTACCACTTCATCTGAGAATTTAAAGTACATCTGTCTCCCAAGTCATTTTGAAAACGGGATGAAGTTTTCGAGTCTTCCTGCTGAATGTTTAAAAAACCTTGAGGGGTTTTTCGAGCATTCGATAGAAGCACTTCAAAAGTGCAGCCCCCTGTCCCCCCTGTCTGTTCCCCCACTTCTCAAGCAGAAACTCTCTTAGTTTCACAAAGGTTGGAGTGACCTGTAAAGGGCTTGCTAGGCACAAGAGAGGCTGTATGTGGCCTGTCATTTCTTACTTACTTACAGCATTTTTACCCTGCTCTTTCGCCAAAAAAAAAAGGCTCCCAGAGTGGCTTACAAAGATGAATACTGAGATAGTTCCTGCCATCAGGCTTACAGGCCCACATGGCCACCCTATTTATAATTTTCCCAAAGAGCATTTGGTATTGGACAGGCTAAAATATAATAAATGAAATAAAAAGGAGGCCCAAAACATTTCAACCTGTCTAATTTTTCCTTGCTTTTTTTTCTTTTTCTTTTTTTGCATACCATAAGGAGAGACGGAGCTCTCTTTGTGGTGGAACAGGAATTTCCTCGTCCGATGGAGAAAGTGGAGTCTGTGGCTACCAGGTGAGACACTCACTGTCCTCTTGCTGCTGTGGCTGTTGCGTATTTTATAAATCAGTTGGTATTTCTCCTGACCCATTCATCGGCACTTGCATCGCCAGGAGGTCTTGGATCAACAGATAATGCAGGATTTGAGCAATATAGTCCCCAGTGTGCTTAGACTGCTTCAGACAAGCAAGTTCCCCTTGATTCCTGCCTTGCGGTGTCTGTACAAATCATCTCATGTTGGAGCAAAATGGTAGCCTGGATCCACCATTGGACGACCACAGTTAGATGTGGGATGCTGAGCGGCATGAGCATGCTTAGGTTCTGACTGACCCCCAATTGTGCAAGTCATATGGGGAATATGGGAATCTCCCCCCCCCATGTCAACATCCCACCGCCCTTGAGAAGTGGGAAGATGCGAGGCTGTCCCCTGTCGTGTGTGGCTTGCTCAGCTCTGCACGTTTGGATGGGCCTTTGTAAATTGCGGGAAGGACATAGTTTGTGTCTGACATGACAGTGAGCTTTGGAGGCACTCAGAGTCAGAGGTAGTCTCTTGCTGTCCCTTCTCAGGAGGGAGATGCAGGCTTGTCTTTCTGTCAGGCTGCACTTTGGAGGTGCTAGGACCTCCTCTGAAGCCCAAGAGCAATCGTAGCAATGACTCCCGCTCCTTTTCTCCAGCCCCCACCTCAAGGGAAGGGTGAAAATTCATCACACTCGCCAGAGGAGGGGGGAATGTTTGCCATGCTGAACATTCACCAAACTGTAATGCAGGGAGGGGCCCCTGAGGGCCTGCATTGCCCTCCCAGAACCTGCCAGGCGCCCCCCCCCCCTGCCCCTGAAATTGCCACCAACAAAGTTGCTGCTGTGGCTGCAGAGAGTGCAGTAATTTTGCAAGGAAACCGGGTGCGTGGTGGAATGCATAGCTTGTTTACAAGCAGAATCATGGTCCCAGGAGACTCCTGGAGACTCCAGAATCATGCTCCCAGGAGACTCCCAGGAGCACGATTCTGCTTGCAGACAAGGAGCGACACCCTCCCTGCTTGCCTTGTTCTCTTGTAAAATTGCCACATTTTTTGCTGCCACAGTGGCAAACCTGGCAGGGGGGCTGCAAAAGTGGCCATGGGAGAACGCTGCCCACCCCTGCCATAACGCAGGCTGATTTGTAGAGATGCCAAAGGCATATATAAAACGGAAGACAATTCAGCTCGCTGGCCTTTTGCTCTCTTCCAGACTGTGATCCCATAACTCCCACTTTTGTTTAGCTAAATTTCATTACTTCCAACATGCTGAAGCAGACACGGTTGCCAAATGACCAGGGCGAGTGGGAGAAACACCAATTTGATGCGCATATACTAGCAGATGATGCTTTTCACAGCATGGAGGTAAATGCAATCAGCTGCCGATTAAGTTTCCATTAAAGGCACAAGGGATCAGTTGAAAAGTTGGCAACCCTACACTAAAGAAGGGAGGGGAGGAAAAAACATGTTTCTGCTTAATTTGAAAATCATCCCTATGGTGCCTTTGTAGATTTCACGGCATTTGTACATGCACAGGCAATATCTGTTCTAAGCTGCTGTGTGTGTCTTTCTGTGTTTGTGTGTCTGAGGCCTGCAGGTTGCATCAGTGTGAACTGAAAGCCAAAGGAATTCACTTCTTGCCAAAACTCATTGAGAAATGCAGCCAGCTTTGGGCATTAAAGTGAGTGTGGGTTTCCCTACTGCAGTGTAAAAAAAAGTCTCAGGAAAAAGAGAGAATTCATCTCCCTTGGGGGAGGAGGAGGAAATGTTTCTCCACCGGGTTGCCTCCCGCTTTTTTCTGGAAGGGCTCCCATGACATTTGCACAGGCTGAAATTTCAGGTGGTGGACTTTACTGCTTTTGCATACCAGGGCAAACTCATCTGCTTTTCTACTTGTCATGAAGCTATTAAAAGCACAGCTGCTCTGCCAGAAAAAGAAGTTGGCAATACTATGAGCCTAGACTAATGTTAGAATGAAGAGTCTGGACAGATACAAATGGTTACCTTGGGTCATTTTATTTGTGGAAAGGTGGGGAGGTTAAACATCTCTATTGCAATTTTAAGACTGAATCCTGCCCCCCCCCCTTTGCAAATGAAATAAGAGATTGGTAAAAGATTATGTCTTAATATATCAGATATACAAACAAGTAAGTACACGTTAGAAAAATGAGTTTAATTTGTGGAGGATATTCATTTTAATGGTAAATGATCTTTTCTTGGAAGAATTAATATTTAAAGGCCAAACTGCTTGTGATTTCAAATGTGTCTTTGCATTTAACCTGTGGGCTTTTCAAAATGCAAATAGCATCAGCTGGGTGTGTATAGTGGGGTGGGGGAGCAGATAATGAACAGGAATGTAGCAGGCACAGAGGGGGAATTTAACCTTTTCCTCCCCTGCTGTATTTCTGAGGGAAATCTGTCTTCTGAAGCTGGTGTTCACTTTGCAGGCATTGCAGGAGGCATTAACCTCTTCCTCTCCTGCTCCCAAAGCAAATATCAGTGTCGGAGGGAAGATCTATTCCTGACAACCACAGTAGGGGAAGAAAGGGTTAAATCCCCCCCCCATGCCTACTGCACTCCTGATCATTATCAGCCCATGACTCTGCACAGCTGATGCTATTTGCATGGGCTTCTTCACAGGAACCTTTTATCTTGCTATTGAGATTGGTTACTCATGGAAGTTTGCAGGCCCTTTAGATGACATCGTCAACTTCCAGGGCGTCTCCCACACTAAATGATCTTTATTCTATTTTTTTAAAAAGATTGGAGATAATGAGCTATCAAATTACAACGCTTGAGTTCCCTCCGTGAAAAGAGGAAAAGGCGCAATAAGAGGCACTAGACCACAGCATATGGAAGACTCAGATAAAGGGGGAAAGGAGGGGGGAAACAGGGTGGGGAAGCACGTGTAAAGGGAGTCCGTCATGCTCCTACATTTAAAATGGAAGCAAAAAGCCCCTTTTTAAATGTGGGATTTTAGGCTGGTGTAGAGATGCTCTATTTTTAAGAAAACAGTGGTGTAGCAGTACATTTTGAAGGCAGGCACTCATCATGACATTCCTCATAGCCAGACCCCCAAGGAGAGCCCAAGAAATGCAGGCAACTGTGCTGATCTATGCATCTTCTCTCCCTCCCCACCCTCCCCTGTATTATTTAGGTCTTTTGTAGGTCTTTCGCAAAGCTAGTGGGTCTTTTTCACTGCCCATTCAAGACCAAGCCACCCCAAATCACTTTGCATTATGACAGGGATAGCTCAGTCACAACAATATACTGTTGCTGGGAAAATCCATTTGTCCTCCACGGCTCCTGTGAGGATTACAACTAAGTTTAGAAGGAGACGTGAGTAGGGTGGCAGTCAGTGGAGGCTGGTGGCTCCGATTTCGGTGGGGCTGCGAATCCATCCTGGGTTTTAGTCAGAACCACCCAGGATTCTAAAGGAGCCATCCAAGGTGCTGGATCAATTTTTGGGATAGGGTTCAGCACTTGGGGTAGCTCCTTTAGAGTTCTGGCTGTTTCCAACTGCAACCTAAAATGGATTTTCAGCCCCACCAAAATCTGAGCCACCGGTCTCCACTGGTGGCCGATGACACCATTGTCTCTGCCAATCAAAAAGTCCCGGCGCTTCAACCTTGCCAGCCCTGGCTCCATTACACCTGTTCATAAACCTCATGTTGAATGCAAAGACACATGTATTAACATGACAGCAAGTTTAGCCCTAAATCATACCACAATTTGAAATCATTTTGCTTTTATTTATTTATTTTTAAATGGGAGCATATCATTTTTTGAAAATAAAGTTTGATTATCATCATCCATATAAACGTAAATGCCATGACCTCAATTTCTCTTTAAAAAAAAAATCACTTTGTAACCAGCAGTATTGCCAGCCCTGTGTCTCTTATAAGGTCTGGTTCAACCCTCTTGGACCGTCTCTGATGTCCTAAGACAAATGGGTTACCCGTGGAGCTATCCAACATAGCTCCTTTAGAGTTCTGACTGGTTCTCACTGAAACCTGGAGCGGAATTACTGCCCCAGTGACATCAGAGCCACCATCCTTCACTGATTTCATCACTTTGTACTTTTCGGAACGAACGCCCGTCAATGCATCACATGAGTTCTTTTGTCACTGCAGGTGGTCTCAGGTGCAGCTCACGGATGCTGAAGCGGCGACCACCTTTGACACCCTCCTGCATTTTCCAGCACTGAAGAGACTTGAGTATGCCCTGCCTGAGTCATGCTTTGGATTATTGTATCCCTCTGTGCCTGAGTATGGGGCATCTTCCAAGCTTCATGGAGGCTTGCTTGTGCTCAGCTTTCTTCTGTGATATGGAGAATCTCAATCTGGACTTCTAGAGCTGAGAACCAGAAACTCAACCTCACGCATCTCCAGTTTGGGAAATTAAAATGGGTGGAATTATGTATTATTACTTTAAAACTATCGTGTGGGTCAGCCTTTCCGAACCTGGTACTCTCCAGACTATTGGAATACAACTCCCATCAACCCCATGCTGGCTGGGGTGATGGGAGTTGTAGTCTAACACAGCTGGAGGGCGCTAGGTTGGGGAAGGCTGATCCAGGCTCTAAATTGGAGGTGGGGAATGTGTGACTCCCCAGATGTTATCAGACTTAATCTCCCATCAGCCCTAACCAGCATAGTCAAAGGTGAGGGACGATGGGAGTTGCAGTCCAACAACCTCTGGAAGGCCACGCATTTCCCCATGCTTGCTAATATGTTTAAGAGAGATGCAGGTAAAACAAACCTCTGTGTATGGAAAATGGTCAATTGTCTCCAGAGCAAGGGAATGACAACCCTCCAGAACTGGGGAGGAGCGGGGGAAGAGAAGTGTAATCTGGAATCATAGAATAGTGGGGTTGGCAGGAGCCTATAAGACCATCAAGTCCAACGCCCCCCCCCCTCGAGTCCAATCTACTTACCATGCTAAACTTTGCAATGTTTCTTAAAGGCTTAGGGCAGCCTTTCCCAGTTTGGCGCCCTCCAGGTGTGGTGGACTACAAACCCCATCATTCCCAGCCAACATGGCCATCGGAGGGCACCAGGTTGGAAAACGCTGTTCTGGATCAATAGAAAACAAATTCTCTCCACCCTGTGTCTGGCAGCACTTCAAAGATGGCTTCCATCTTTCCTCTTAATCGCCTCTTCTCAAAGCTAAACATACTCCGCTCCTTCAGTCTTTCCTCAGGGGACTTGGTCTCCTGGCCAAGAACCTTTGGATTCCCCTGCCCATAACACGACTCTGCCCTTATTCTCCCTGTTAAATACTACAAAGCAAAACAGCTGGATCCCATTCACTTTGATGTTACCCCTCTTCTTCAGCTAGTGTGTCTGTCCAGTAAGCCTCTCGCAGATGTTCATGAGTTGCTCATAACCATAGTAAAGAAGGGGAGGGGAAATTCTCAGTTTCATAAGACATGTGTTATGGGCTTTTATAAAGCTATTTCCCAAGTTGCAAATGGTTGTTCCAGCTGATGTTTTCTGCACTTGGTGGTCAAAATGTTGTTGGCTATTCTGAACTTGCAGTGTTTCCACATTTCTAGGTTCACCTGTTGCAGGATCCCTCCCACTGGAATGGAGAGCCTGGCTGCTGCATTGCACCAATGCCATGCCATTGAAGAGCTTGAGTAAGTCGAATATCCAATGTGGGAATGGCCATTATGCATGTCCTTGACATCACCCCATTTCACCACAGCACAAAATAAAAGATTTCTGGGATGGGGACTTACAATGGAAACTATCAGTCCTACAACTCCCATGCTGGCTGGGGCATGCTGGAAGTTGTAGGCCTTGTTTATTTAATTTATTTACAATATTTATATACTGCTTCACAACCAAAGACCTCGGAGTGGTGAACAGCAGACAGGATAAAGAATAAAAACACCATGTTAAAATAATTTAAAATTGTTTTAAGAAGAGACAGAATTTTGATAAAACCAAGTTTGATAAACCACGGCTGGTCACTCGAGGAAGGCTTCCTGAAATAACAACGTTTTTAGCAGGTGCCAAAAGCAATACAACATTGGTGCTTGCCTGACCTCCAAAGGCAGGGAATTCCATAGGAAGGGGGCCACCACACTGAAGACTCTTTTCCTGGTGGACCCTGATCAGGCCATGGGTCCATGTGGAACCACCAGGAACATGCCCTCTGATGACCTCAGTTTAGGGATGTACAAAATACTTACCTCCAGGTTCCAGGGGGCGATCTGTCCCTCCCCCCGGAATCCTCCATGGCCAGCTCCACTCCACGGTGAGTCTGTGGCACTGCTGGCTGGGCCTGTCCGCAGCCGGACTTCCGTCCGTTGCCGGGCTGTGTCTGCAAATGGCGTCTGACGTAGGGGATGCCATTTGCGTCCCTGCTTTAGCCGTGATAGGCTACGTAAACATTTACGTAGCCTATCACGACAAAGAGCAGGGACACAAATGGCGTAGCGGATGCAAATGGTTTCCGCTATGCTGGATGCCATTTGCGGCCACAGACCTGAGCAGTGGATGGCAGCAGATGGACCGGACCAGCCGGCAGCAGGTAGGGTCCATCTGGGGGGGATTTTGGGGGGTGGCGGCGGGTGTAGTCCGTTCCACCACGGACTCCGGGGGGCCAGTCCGTGGCGGATTCCTCCACCATCCCTATCGCAATGACCAGGCAGGTTATTAAAGGAGAAGGCACTCTCTCAGATATCCTGTTTAGGAATTTGTACTTTAATAGGCGACCAGTGCAATTCCCTGGGCAAAGGAGTTGCATGCTGAAAAGGGGCAGCTCCTGACAACAGCCGAGCTGCTGTGTTCTGTGCTAAGCATGCATAGGACTGTGCCCTCAGTCCCTTTTCCTTCTAGAAAATGGGTGGGGAGAGAGAGCAAATTAGCCATATTAGGTGGGAAACCTAAGTATTAGCAGTAATACCTTGGAGAAGTGTAGAAAATGCTGGTTCAACAAATAAAGCATTATATTTATCCCGTAACTCCAGGGCCCCATCTATATGGCACTGCTTTAACCCCCATAGCCCATCGCAACTGCGCAGCAATGCGGCTTCGAATCACCATGCCCTGCGATACACTCGCGATGTACTGCGTGCTTCCCTAACAGACTCACCGTGCCCTTTTTTTTTGCCATTACACTGAAATGCACAGCTGTGCAGTCCCATGAGTGTGGGGATGTGACACTTCAGTGGCTGTTTTATATTTCAGGGGCTCTGCTGTGTCTTTCTGACTCTGTTTTAGGTAAAAATTGGGTGTTTTGCACTCCTCCATTTCCGTACCATCAGTTCGTCTGTTCCCCAGCCTGAGACTCTTGCAATGGTTCGCACTCACAAGCATGAGCGCTACGTGCCTAGCCATCGCTCTGAAATGGTGGCCACAGCAATGTTGTTCCTCCCCCAAGACCGCCCCCTAGCCCTTGGGTACTGAGTCCAAAAGCAACCGTTGCAAAGATAGGAAGCTGCAAAAATGTGCGGAAGTGTGATTGAATAGATGAAAATGCCCCTCAGTGCCTCTGTAACTGTGCAGCTGTGAAGGGATGGGAGAGCAAAGGGGCATCACAGTATGATGCAGGCACTACGCACGCCTGCAACACGCCCAATGTAAGATGCAGAGTGAGGTCGGGGAAGGAACAGATGGCCTGCAACTGTGGAGAAACACACAGTAAACCCCCAAGATTGCAGTAAAACGACTCCATGGAACTCCACTATTTCTGGGCGGCAGCCATGGATGGCTGTGAAGTCATGGCTGCGTCATCTGACATGAGGGACTTCGACTCGCACCCGTCCTGGAGTAAAAGCCCGGTGTAGATGGGGCCCAGGTTGCCATTCCCATGCCCTTCTGCACAATCACGTGTAAACTGAATATGTAACTATTGTACTTTCTTTCCAGCTTGTCCAAAAGCGAACTCAGCATGGATGGTATCGGTACTCTTCTGAATGCCCTGGAGGGCAAACGTCACTTGAAGAGCATAAAGTAAGTTGTCTTTTAACTGCTGGAGGTCCGCTTTCCCCAGCAGCTCCTATCATCTCCAGCTAGCAGGGCCCTGGTGGCTGGGGGTGATGGGAGTTGTATTCCAACGCACCTGGAGGGTGCCAGGTCGGAGAAGGCTGCCGTAAACTTTTGTGATGTTTAGTGCAATCCTAGGTAGAGATGTACGAATTTTGTTACTTCTGTTCCACCTGTGTTTCGTGGATTGTCCAGCGTCTTTCGTTCCACTGTCAGCTCATTGATGGAATCAGATTTTTTTTAGGGATGCAAGTGTGCAAATCTCCCCCAAAGGAAAAAGCCAGTCCACACACCTGCAGAACCTGCACAACTCAGGAAAAGCTGTCTCCTGCAGAAGCCACAGGTCAAATTGGTAGAAATCCAAATTCAGCTGAAGCCATTGAAGATTTCTCCGACATCCCTAATCCTAGGTACATTTGCTTGGAAGCAAGTCCCAGTCTGTTCAATGGGGATTACTCTCATGTAAAAGATAGCAGTTTTCAGCTTCTGAGAAAACGTGCCCAGGATTGTGGGGCATGAAGGAGAAGAACCATCTTGCAGTTGTGCCATGAACTGTGTCTTTGTTTCAGTGTAAGGCAAAGCAGTTTGAAAACAGCAATGCTGAGCCATGTGCTATTAGTTTTGAGGGCTCTGTGGCGCCTCCAGGTTCAGGGGCAGGATACCACGCTACAGACAAATTCCACTGTGGGGCAGTCAGTGAAGAGTCAAAGTGCCTTCCAAGCCTGCTTGTGGGCTTCCCAAATAGCTCTGCTTGGCCACAGTGGGAAGCAAGATGCTGGATTAGGGTGGACCTTTGGGCTGATCCAACAGGGTTCTGCTCATTGTGGTACCTCGACTCAGGGGTGGGGAACTTCAGGCCTGCATGCCCTCGGGGCAGTGAGCTGCAATGTCAGTGGGGTGGTGAATCTGCTCCACTTCAGTCAGAACCAGTCAGAACTCTAAAGGTGCTCTCCAAGGTGCTTTCAGCACCTGTCTAAACATGCGTAAGATTTTTCCTTTAGGTAATTTCCGGGGAGCTTCTATCTGCAGGTAGAGATGTATGGACTGTGTAAAATCCGTTCCATCTGTGTTTCACAGATTGCCAGGTGGCTTTCATTCCGTTGTCCTCCCATGGACAGAATCGGATTTTTTTGCTTACAAATTTGCACATGCAAAAATGCACAAATCCCCCATGTGCATTTTCATGCATTAGCCTATAGGGGAAATGCACATTTCCTCCCATGTTTAAAATTCTGCATATTTTTCTGTGATGAAATTTGCATGAAATTTGGGAAACTTAGAAAGTTGGTCCACAAGTCCACAGAATCCGCCTGACAGGGGAAAAGCCGGTTCACTGTAGAATCCGTGGTCAGATTCATGAAAATCCAAACTCATTTGGTTCTGTTATAGATTTCTCCAACCTCCCTGTCTGCAGGGTTTGGAATCTCACATGCAGTCCAGTCCAGCAGAATGCTTTATCCTCTACAGATCTCTGCTTGGATGATGCGGGGAAGACTGATGCTGAACCAGTGTGGCTGTGTGTAGGGATTGTGCAGGCACCCCATTCCTTCTGGGAATCCAGAGGAACTACCTCTGCCTGCACCCACAAACCCCGCTCCCCGAGCCCCTGACCCTGCTTGCCCCCCGGCCCTGCACTCACTCCAGTGGCCTCGTCGAGGTCTGCGGTCCTGTTTTGGGGGGAAACAAAATGGTGATTGCAAAAATGTGCATATTCTTGTGGGATCGAAAAGGGGATCTGCTTTTGTCCCAAATACCAAAGTTGTTGCCAGTGGAGGTTAATCCCAAATGATTATTATTCCTGTATCCTACCCTTCTCTATTTCTTAGCCTGGGCTCTCTGAATCTTAATGCAAATATCCTGAAGCTGACTCCAAGACTGTCCACAATGCCTCTCCTGAGAAGGCTTATGTAAGTATGTCTATAGATTGAGGTTCAGCCCAGCTCCTCAAGATCTTATTATGCTGGTGTTAACAATGGCCGTTTTTTGTTGCCAGCGTTATGCAAGAGAAGGATGGGACCATCATGGAGCCAACAGTCTGATTCTGTATAAGGCAACTTCCTATGTTCCTATAGAACATAGGAAGTTGCCTTATACAGAATTAGACTGTTGGTCCATCTAGCCCAGTATTATCAACACTGACTGGCAGGATTTTCTTTCCAGGGATCCAGGCAGGATTTTCTTTCCAGCTGTACCTGGAGATGCTGGGGATTGAATGTGGGACCTTCTACATGCAAAGCAGGGGCTCTATCACGACTGAGCTATGACCCCTTGTAGAGGAAATTCCAGAAGACTGTTGTATATCGAGGAGATGGATGTGACATGCTGCAACTGCTCCTGTCATGCCTAAACTCCCTGTGAGGCCTTAAAAGCCAGGTCTCTTAGGCCTCTTCCAGAACTGTGAGACTCCTAGATCTTATTCTTGTTTTTCAAGGTTAGAATTAAGAGTCTGGATGGCCTTGGAAGGCAGGGAGGGTCTCTTTGGCTGCGGTCCACCTGCTCATTTAACTGAAGTTGCTGAGACATCATGAGACCATCACAGCAGGTGTTATTAAGAAGGCGTAGACCCAGAGAGCCCCTGTGAGAAACACCATGTAGACGGGGGGGGGGGGGGGGGCTTCAAGTATATAAGGCCCTCCAGAGCGTCACTCAGTTGAGCTTCAGTGCAGACCGGGACCATGGAGGTGCTGCATGTCGGCCGACTGGAGTCTCTCCGCTGTTGTTATCTGGGGCTCCCGAGAGCAGAACGGAGGAGTAAGATATTTTGCTTAGTTTGCTTTATAACACCGTATGCTTAACTGTAATACTCTGCCTGCTATAAGTTAGTAAAGCTTTTTGACTCTTACCCACTTGTGTGGTCCTTGCTCCGAATCCTAAAAGAACCTCTCTGCCTTTCGCAAAACACCCCTCCTAATGTTCATCCTGTCTTTGACTTGCCCAAAAAATCGGGTAACTTCTTACACGTGGGTAGAGTGAAAGAGGAAACATTGTCCTTGCCAGAGATCTTTGATCCGACGCTGGGCAGCCATTGGTTGGGGATATTTTAACTCTGGACAGTGGAGGCTGATGACTCCGATGTCAGTGGGGCAGTGAATCCACTCCATGTTTCAATCAGAACCAGTCAGAACTCTACAGGAGCTATCCAAGGTGCTTTCACCTTGGAGAGCTCCTTTAGAGTTCTGACTGAAACCTGGAGCGGATGCACCGCCTCACTGACATCGGAGCCACCAGCCTCCAGTGCTTCAGAATCAGCAGGATTCGGACCACCTGCCTCCGGAAAGAAGTGAAAGCAAGCTTTGGGCACTTCCTTGGAAGTGAGGAATAATGAGTGGAAACTGATATAATGTTTGAAGAGTAGAGGGGCTGGTCTGAAAGCGCCCTCCCTGCATTCACGACACATGTCCTCTTGGTGTCCCAGGGAAAGCTCTACAGAAGAGCTGGGCAACATTGAGGGTTTGGGGACCATACCCTGCCATTGTTGCCAGGAGCGGCCGCCTAGTGAAAATCCCTGAAATTCTGCTAGGAAGCTAGGTGCATGGGGAACTTACAACAGCCTGCCAAACAGCTTTCCAGGCTGTGGAGTCTAAAGCAGCCTTCCCCAACCTGGTGCCCTCCAGATGTGCTGGACTGCAATTCCCAGCATTCCCAGCCAGCACTCCCAATAGCCAATGAGGGGACCAGGTTGGGAACACCTGGTCTAAAGCATTATATGTCCATTTGAAATGGAGGCCTAAAACAGCTGTTGAAGTTGCCCGTTGGGTAGCACCAATGACAACACCAGTGCACTTCGGCCCACCACCCATCTCCACAGTGGTTTAGCAACTGTTTTTGAGATGACTATTTATTTAATAAGGAGACATAAGAAGATCCCTGCGGGGTTCTAGCTCATCTAGTCCAGCGCCCTGGGAGGTGCCACAGCCCAGTGGCAGAGCAGCTGCTTTCCATGTAGAAGGTCCCAGGTTTGAGCCGCGGCTTGTCGTGGTAGGGATGGTGTGAAGGTTTGAGGCCTACAGAGGCGAAGGGGGGAAAGGTCAGGCTTAGAGGCCTGGAGTTTTCTGTTGAGAGGGGGCAACCCTGAGAGGCGCAGTTTCATTTCTCCGGATAAGTGCCAGTTTCATTTCTCCACTTTAGTTTCATTTCTTCAGGCTTGAGGCAGCACTTATGGTTTTGCTGGGAGGAGGAGGGTATATAAGGAGAGAGAGAGAGAGAGAGATGGAGAGCGCCAGTCAGGGTGAGAGAAAGACCAGGCTGCAGCAGAGCAAGAGCGAGTCAGGAAGAGCAGAGCCTGAAGTGAGAGCGTGGAGAAGCAGCCTAGAAAAGTCTAAGGACAGCTAGGGTCAAGGAACTTGAGTTTTGCAACTTTTCTTTTCTTTTAAGGCCTCTTGTATCAAACCGCTCTATTGTGGAAATACTTTTAGTTGTGATTGTTTGCTTTAAATTCACTAGTAAACTGTTAAACCCCAAATGTCTGGTGTGTCACCCCACGTCTACAGCCTAAACCCCACGTTATCAGGAAGGGGAAGTTTAAAAGAAGGAAGGGGAACTCTTAAGGAGGCAAGAGATCCTTGTGGGGTTGCTCAGGGGGTCCAGGTCATAAGGGGAACCTTGACAGATGGACATTTTTGTGCATGAAACTGGAGCGCCGCTGCCAGTCAGTGTCAACAATACTGGGCTAGATAGACCAATGGTCTTGACCCAGTATTGTTGGGAATATTGCATCCTCATCTGCAAGTTACTGGAAGGGGGCCATGTTGGAGTTAGTTAGTTCATAGGAATTTGGACCACAGCTAGCCTTAGGGTCTCTATAGCCTACAGTGTGGTTTCCTGTGATTTATTCCTTTTGCTCCCCCTGTGACCTCCGCCATTTCTGGGAGCGCTTTTGTTTGGTCTCTTGCTCCTGCCTGTGTAATGGAACACAAAATGGACTGAACAAACTTCTTTTAAAATTCTACACTGTACCTGCATTGTATATGCAGGAATACTTGTGAGTTATGCTGTTTTCTTTTCTACACTGAAGAAGGGTGTGGTCTCCTTTTAAGATAGCCTGTGTGCAGGTGGGACTAGTAAACCTCATTCTGCTTTGCCTTTTTTTTTTTTTTCCTCTGCTAGTTGCCTTTCTGATAGGAGGCATCATTACCAAATAAATCCCATCAAGTATAAGGCAGCTTCCTATGCTCATGTCTTGCTTACCACTAGAGATGTATGGATTTTGTTAAAGGACCACACACTACTACTGGTAAAGGACTCACAGTGATGGCCACTGTTACAAACGTTGCATTTCTCACTGGGCCTGTTCAGATGTCAGGCTAAGCTGTTGTGGTTCGCATTTTTGAGTGATCCATGGTGGCTTAACGTGTTGTGTGTGGGGTCAAAATCCCGATCACGATAGCTAGAAAACCACCCTGGCTAACCACCCCTCTGCAGTGGGGTTAAAGGGGCCTGGGTTGGCTCACCATATCATGTGGCGGGATCTGTTAAAAACGGCTGTTTCACGTGAAAATGCAGCGGCCATAGAGACAGCACCCTAGAGCATCCGCCACATCCAGCACTGCTCTAGGCAACGTGACCGGACTCTGGTCGCCGTTGAATAGTGACAAATGCAGCGGCCGGTGTGACCATTCCCCAGCGCAACGGCCACTGGGATAACTGGCGATGGCAGCGAGAGTATGATGCTGTAACCACGGAGTGGGTATGGGTAAATAAACCACAGCGCGCCACACAGTTCCTGATCATGTGATGGTTGTGCACGTCTTGGTTAGCCTAACCTTCCCTGCTCTGTAGTTATCCTAACCACTCTTATCTCTTTCACGTATGAATAGGGCCACTGTGTTGGATTACAACTCCCACCATTGCCATCGGGGCACGCTAGCTAGGAACGATGGGAGTTGTAGTGCGATACATGTGCAGGGTACAAAGTTGGGCAAGGCTGCTCTACCCCCTGTGGTCTAGTGAAGAAAGCACTGATCACTAAATTTGCTTCCTGAGAAGGATTCTCCTGGTTGAATACCATAGTCTTCTACAGAATATTTGATGTAATGTTTGGCATTTTATGACTGTTTCCCAGTTTGAACAATAACCGTCTTGGCAGCGAAGCCTGTCCTCGCCTTGCAGAAGCTTTGAAGAATGCCATTCACATGGAAGAAATCAAGTAGGTTCATGATTTTCACTTTCCTTCTTTATTTATAACCCACCATTCCACTTAAACAATAAAATTCAGATTAAAATCAAAATTAAAACATACAAACAAATAAATTAAAAAACACAATTAAAAGTGCAGCAATAAAAGAAATGAACAGCACCAACCAATTAAAGCCCTATTCAGCAATGTTAAATTGGTCCTGTTTAACTTCAGAACCTACACCAAATGGGTTCTAAACACCTCAGTGGGTAACCAAGCTAAGTCCAAACAGGCAAACATCACCACAGACAAAATTGTGAATTGAAATCTGTGTAATGGCTTATTTTAGAAAGTTACAAAATTAAAAGAAAGTAGCATGGTGGTTATTTGAGTGTCAGGATACCTTTAGCCCCCACTTTATTTCAACGTGAAAACAAACACTGATGAGAGGCTTCAGTCTACAGCTTTTAATCCGTTACTTCACAGGGTCATACAGGTGCAAATTCTCAGTGACTCTCCATCTACAAAGGAATGCCTTCAGAGGATTCAAAGGGAAGTTACGAGAGTTGCCCGCCATTTGAAGAGGGAGGCGGTCTCACTAGCCTATCTTAAGGGGGGGGACGTCCCGCTCTCTCGTGAGGCCTCTAAGCGCAGCTTTTCACACAAGGCCAGTCGGGTAGACCGTATAAGTTCCGCCCCTACTTTCTCTCTCTTTGCCCTGTGCCTACGTCTGGCGTCTATTAGGTCAGACTCCCCAAACTCCTCCTCCTCCTGTTTGCTGCCTCTCACAGGGGTGTGTGAAGAAGGACCCTCATCCTCAGCCAGCTGGACGTTTGTAGCTTGGGAAGCCAGCCTAGTCATGTCTGGACTAGCCTGGGAAAACACCTCCCCCATGTCTGGTGGTTCTACTTCAGAATCTGAACTGCTATCCCCCTCCCTGCACTCAGAAACACCCCTGACATTGAGCGTTAGAAACTTTTTCTGTAATTACAGGGAAAGAGAATGTTAAAAAAGAGCTTAATTTTAAAAATTGTAATTGTCAAAGCTGGTATTACAAATGTAGCTAGCGGGGTAACAACTTGAGCTTCTAACATTGTAATGACTCCTTCTTATCCTCCTGCTCACTACTTGTGGTTTACAGCTAAACTAAAATATATGGAGGGAGCAATCCTATGGTCACTAAACACTGTCTGGAAGGCCATAGGATTTTTTGGTTTCTGGGAACCAAGGTTGGAGCCAGGGCTCCGAACGCAGTTCCCAGAAACCATGCTCCCTGCCCCCCCATAGCCAGTGCGGTTCTCTCCTTGCCAGCTATGTCTCTGTGCTCAGAAATGGAGTGCAGAGATGGGGGAAAGGGGGTGGGCAGGGAGGGGAGGGGAGGAAACAGCAGAAGCTGTGTTATGCAGCTTCCTATGGGCCGCACAGCCTCCTTCCCTCCCCCTCCCTGAAGCCATGGCTAGTCAGCCAAAATCGGCCATCTAGCCAAAAATGCAGGTCGGCCAGAGTACGGAGGCAAGGGTCGCCTCTGTGCTATGGCCACCCTGCACTGGATACTCAGTAGTCCCTAACTTTGGAGGCTGCCAACTATTGCAGACGGGTTGTGCCCTAAACAAAATGGTCAACTCTCCCTTTACTCCCTACTGAGCATCACTTGAGTATGAAAAGTGAAGCTAAAACATTGCTAAGTTCCTCTAGGCATGTGAAGAATTACATTCAGTCAAAAGGAGAAGCTGGAGTGAAGAGAGAAACCAAAGAAGTGGAAATAATTCCCAGTCCCAACATCAGAAATAATTCCCCGTCCCAAGTTCAGAAAATATTACTTCAGAAGGCGAAGGGTTAACACCATTTGCACGTTCCATAGTTACCCAAAGTCTTGGGGCAGGTGGTTCAGACACGTGTGGCAGCAAGCAGCAAAAGAAAATTGCTCTCTCAACCTGTGCTTTTCTACACTTGCTGTCGTCAAAGGCAAGGGCCTCAGTGAGGCTCATTACTCCTTGAAGGAACAGGGATGCTATATCGTGAGGAATTTGGTGCGGGTTCTGAGGTTAAACAGGACCAAATTCATTCATTCATTCATTCCATTTCATTTCATTTCATTTCATTTCATTTCATTTCATTTCTGTACCGCCCAATAGCTGAAGCTCTCTGGCCAGTTCACAAAAATTAAAACCAAAAAGCACAGAGTAAAACAATATAAAATATAAAAACATTAAAACCACAATATAACAGTACAACCAGAATAAAACCAGAATAAAAATTTACAAGCAGCAGACCAGATTATATGCTAAAGGCCTATATGCATGAATAAGAAATCTTTGACTGCCAGTGGAAGGACAACAGAGAGGGAGCCAACCTAGCCCTGCTTAGCAGGGAGTTCAGAGCCTGGGAGCCACCACTGACAAGGCCCTCCCGCACATCCTCACCAAATGTGCCTCTGAAGGTGGTAGTATCAAAAGAAGGGCCTCTCCAGAAGACCTTAAGAACCGGGCAGGCTCCTATGGGAGAAGGCGGTCTTTCAGGTAGCCTGGTCTCAAGCCGTATAGGGCTTTATAGGTCATAACCAGCCCTTGGAATTGTGCATGGAAACAGACTGGTAGCCAATGAAGCTGATGTAACAAAGGAGTCACATGCTCCCTGTAACTGGCCCCAGTCAACAGTCTGGCCACAGCAGTCTGGGACAGCTGACGTTTCCATGCACTTTTCCAAGGCAGCCCCACGCAGAGCCCATTACAACAGCCCAGATGGGACATAACTAAAACATGCGTGGCCATGGCCAGATCAGACATCTCTAGGAACAGGCGCAGTTGGCGCACTAGCCCTCACCGCACAAACGCTGTGCAAAATTCACTCTAAGACGTTTTCCCCCAGCCTGGCTCCAGTACCAGAAGTGAGCCAGCAGGGAGAAAATGTCTTCAAGCAGCAGAACACTGGGAGATAAGGGGAAGGGGGTGGGGTGGGGTTGGTGCACATTCCTGGTGCGCGTTCCTTGTGGTGCACATTCCTGTATAGCTGGACCGGCAAGCGGGTGCTTGATAAACATGCACACATCTAGTTTGGCCCTCATTTTCTATATTTATTTATTGACACATTAGATCACCCTTAACATAAGAAGAGCCATGTTGAATCAGACCAAGGGCCCATGTAGTCCAGCATTCTGTTAACACAGAGGCCAACCAGCTGCCTAGTACTGAGAGACGTACTGGCTCCAATATTGGAGGTAATATATAGCCATTCCAATTAGTAGCCATTGATAGCCTTCTCCTCCACGAATTTGTCCAGCCCCCTTTTAAAGCCATCCAAACTGGTGGCCATCACTGCTTCCTGTGGTAGCAAATTCCATATTTTAACTCTGCACTGTGTGAAGTCCTTCCTTTTATCTGTCCTGAATTTCCCACCAATCAGCTTCATGGGGTGACTGCACTGGGTTTTGGTATTATGACAGTGGGAGAAAAAACATCTCCCTATGTACTTTCTCCACACCATGCATAATTTTGTACACCTCTATCATGTCTTCTCTTACTCACCTTTTTCCTAAGCTAAACAATCCCAGATGGTGCAACCTTTCCTCATAGAGGAGTTTCTCCAGCCCCTTGTTCATTTTGCTTGACCTTTTCTGCACCTTTTCCAGCTCGACCATATCCTTTTTTAAGGGTGGTGACCAGAACTGTATTCCAAGAGTGGTCACACTGTAGATTTGTATAAGGGCACTATGATATTAGCATTCAGTACATTATTGGCACAGGCATGTGCTCAGATGCACTGGATTTTAAGCATCCCCACCATAGTCACTATTTTGCACCTGGCTTCTGTTGGTGGATCTTGGGATTCTATCTGATGTCTGTCCAGCCCTGAACTAGAACACAGTATCATGAACAGCGTGGATACTTTCTCTCATCTTACACGCAATGGGTTTTCTTTTGAAGTTTAAGCTACAACAAGATTGATGATGCCGGTTTGAAAGAAATTGCTACAGCTGTTCCAGAAATGCAGAACATGAAGCAAATTGAGTGAGTCTCTTTCATGTATATCATCCCAGAGAGGGGTCTGCAGTTTCTAGAACTGGGTTATAGGAAAGGCTGGGGGAAGAGGGGGAATCCTCCATCCCCAATCCATCTGTAACAGATTAGCTACCCCACTGCAGGAGAGGATGAGGATTATGGATGGCCCAGCATGGTCCGAGGCAAATGGCATGGTCCCATCAGGCTGGTGGCCAGGGTCCTGGGCAGTCATCCTGTCTGGCTTCCCTGGGAACCTTGAGCCCAGCTAATTTGAAGCAGTTGCACTTACTAAAGGGGTGAGTCAGTATTAAGCCTGCTGAAGCACGATGGCAAGGTCAGACCAGGCAGGGTCTATCAGGACCCTGGACAGATCTATGCTGGCTGGAGCTTGCTCAGGAAGAGCTGTTGTCCCAGCAACTGCAGATGACTTCTGAGGCTTTATGATGGCTGCCTTATCTGGGCCTGCTGTTAACCCTACCCCCTCTGGGGAGCTGCCTGTCTCTTAAAGAGACATTCCCCAATTTTACAGTTTCCCCTTTTATTCCCAACCCTGCAGCCAAGCCCCGCAGTGCAAATTGGTGCAGGGTTGAACATGCAGCACATCACTGATCAGATAGCTTGTGCGTCTTTCCAATTCAGTTACTTACTGTCCCTGTCTTATCCTCCTGCAAAACATTTCAGCCTCTCCTGTAACATTATCAGCTCTGCTGGAGGACAGTGTTTTGTGGAGGCTCTCGCTGATAGCAAGAATCTAGAGATGCTCAGGTAAGCCAAAATGTCTAGCTTGGATTTTCAAGAAGCCCCTTTAGGACACACTAAATTCCTGTTCCTCAATACTCTTCACACCTGCAAAGCCTCTCCCCCCGGCCTCTGCCTCTTCCCCTCATCTCTCAAGTTGACTGATATTGTGCACATTCAGATGTTATAAGGAAATAAAGTGGTTGGGCATGCTCCAAGAGCAAGAGATGATCATCCCCTGGCGGGCAGGTAGGGGAAGGCTGTCTATCCTTATGATTCAGTCAAGTGGCATAATTTGGTAGTGACTCTTGCATCTGATGAACTTGGCTTTAGCCTATGAAAGCCACAAAACATGAATTAGTCATTAAGGTACTGCAGGATTCTTTGGTGTTTATGCTACTCTAGATAGTTGTGATATCGATCCCACTCTCCCTCCAAGTTGCTCAGGGCAGCAGATGTGTTTGCCCATTTTATCTTCACAGCAACCCTGTGAAGGGTTTATTTTATCTTTTTTATCTTCACAGCTAAAAGATAATGATTGGCCCAAGGTCGCTCAGAAAACTCTGTGGTTTAGTGAGGACTGGAACCCAGGTCTTCCCAGTCCAAATTCAATCCTTTAGCCACTACATCACATTAGTCCTCCCTTGGAAGAAAGTTTTCAAGTCACAGGCAGAAGATCTAAGTAACTGTTACAAATAGCTCTTGTAGGTATTTGGTGGCCAGATACGTTTTTAGCATCTGACATCCTGATTGTTGCTAACTTTTCTGCTGAGGTATTGCTTTTCCGCAACCAGCTGGAAATAGAATAAAAATAGAGGTTCTACATGGCACAATACAGCACTGTATTATCTGGTAATGTCTGTCTCCGTGGCAAAGATCCTTCTATAATGTTTACTCAGAAGTAAATCTTGTCCAGCAAAGGTCCCCTGCAACTTTAATTAGTAGGTTCCTCCTTGCATCTTCAGTCCTGCTAGGAGTGCAGCAGCAGTACTGATAGTTTCTTAATGGTCCCTAAATTTATCAGAGCAATCTGAACTGTAGTGCCAGACGATCAGGAAAGTAGGCCATGGAAGAGACATATTCTAAGGAAAGGCAAAATCTCTCCCAGCAGGACCTCTCTTTCTCATCTTACCTGTGTGCCTGTGCACTAAATCATTCTGTTGGGTGCAAGCCCATGCTCGAGGCACAGTGTGCACTGCACATTCTACCTTTGTTGAAGTTCAGGGAGATGCTACCAGCGAAATGTTAAATGCTTTCTCAGTGGTATTTCATATGCTACTTCCTTTCAGTTTATCTGGGAACAATATCGGAAATGAGACTTTGGAAAAACTGGCTCCAGTTCTGCCTTCCATGCTCCGCTTGAAGGTCCTTCAGTAGGTATCAAGGCCTAGGGATGCGCGATTTAGTCTGTTTCTGCTCTGTGCCACTTTCACGTGTGTTCCCCCATGAGTTCATTCTGCCTTAATGTGCAAATTCTTCCTTTTAATCTACATGAAAATCTGTATTTAAAAACACATTTCTAAATGTATTTTCACTCAAAATACAGAGTTCTACATGTATTTTGATACTTTTTTTTGAGCTGATAATGGCATTGGAACATTTGGGAAGTGTGAAAGCCTGTTGATAATTAGTCACAATTAGTGGCAGTCATAGGGCCTTTCCTTTGGCCTTGATCCATCATTATTTTCCAACAGAAGAATGAGAGGAAGCTCTCTTACTCTTTGCAATGTACTGCTCAGGGATTGACTGGTGTACTAGTCTCAACAGGGTGAGAGAAAGCAAGCCAAAAGTCATGCATGTCTCTTAAGATCCAACTTCCTTCTTCTCCAACTTCCACTTAAATGCCCTCTTCTCTCTCCCCCCACCCCCAGCCTGTCTTCCTGTAACATTGACGCTGACGGTGTGGTTCACTTGGCCAGAGGTCTATTCAGATGCCCGCAAATAGAGGAAATCAGGTAAACGCAGCTGATGGTGAAGGAAGCCAAGGCAGGAAGAATGTGAAACAAGGGGCACTTCCATAGGGAGGGATCCATCCAAAGCCATGTGCAGCTCTTCCATCTTTCCCTTCTTTTTTGTGGTAAGAGAGAAGATAGAAGAAGCAGTGGGAAGACACCTGGGGGGGGGTGTTACAAATGGTGGTCCAGATGACTTTGTTTTCCATCACCACCCCAGTAAAACTCCATGACTGAGGTAGCGGGATTAGGGATGCTGGAGAAATTTGAGATGGACTAAATGAGCTCAGATTTCTAAGAATCCAACCTGAGGAATCCGCTGCGGAGCGACCCCCTCAGGCCACACGGAATCCATTGACTTTCAGATGATTTTTTACTTTCCCGAAATTTACACATATAAATTCATAGGAAAATACGTAAGTTTCTGCTGAGGAAACGTTGAATGGAATGGGAGACAATACGCTAAATGTTATGTACTAAGGTAAATCATGTAAATACTTACAAAAATACTTATGTAATTATTTACATATTTCCCGCATGACAAAAAAAATACATTCACATCCGTCTGTGGGCAGACGACGGAACAAAAGGCACCTGAAAATCTGCGAAACACAGACGGAGCGCATTTTACACAGTCCGTACATCCCTAAGGGTGATTGCATAATAAAAGCCCTGTCTGGAAGCACCCCATGATTGAAGTTCATTCATCAGTTATAAACAATTGAGGGAAAAAAGCGTCTTTTTTGGTGTGTGTGTTTGTTTTTTTAATTGAATCCTTCAGGCTGATTACTCTCTTTTCCTTTGCAGTTTGTCGGAAAATACTGTCGGGTACCAAGGAGTGACTGCATTTGCAAAGCAGCTGCCCCAGTCCTCACAACTCAGGAAAATTGAGTAAGTCCTCTGCAACTTTGATCTGGCTTAAACCCAGTGAAGCACTCTATATTACTAGGAGTATAATCTTGATTGCACAAATTCACTATTTCTTAGTCTTCAAATGCCTCAAGACTTCCTTTTTTTCTGGCATGTGTTGTAACAGACTAAGATGGACCTACCTCTGGGATGTATAATTTTAATAATACCACTGAGGATCCCACCTTCATTTAAAAAAAAATGTTTCTACCTATCTTTCACAGTTATACCTCCCTCTTTATTCAAAGTCCTCAGGGTGGCATACGTGGCGGTATTTATTTATTTCGAATTTAACTTTATGACACTACTGACCCATCTTTCCTCCACGAAGCCCAAGGTGGCATACACTTTATTATCACAACAACCCTCTGAGGTAGGTTAGACTGAGGAGAGGTGACTGGCCCAGGGCCACTCAGTGAGCTTTAATAGGGCAGATTTGAACCCAAGTCTCCCCAGTCAAATCCCAACATTCTAGCCATTACACAACACTCACTCTCTTTTACATGGCTTTCAAACAAAGACAAGTGGGCAACAGCCATGCACCCGCCCCCCGGTGATGACATCTAAGGGGCAGAGCTGGACCAGTAATTCCTGGGAGTCCCTTCCTGCATTGGCTACCAAACACTGGAAGAGAGATCTATTCTAATTGCAAAATCTGCATTCCCTTAGCGCAGAGCTTTCCAAACTGTGCCGCGACACATTAGTGTGTAGGTGTGTCACGCGAAATGCAGAAAATTGTGCGGAAGGGCACCGCGGAGCTCCCTTACTCGCATTTGCTTCCCTTGGCCCCTCCCCCAGAACTTCCTAAAGCAGCTAATGTTAAAGCAGCTAAGGCTTAGCTGCTTTAACATTAGCTGCTTTAGGATCATGTGGCGTCTTGACGTAGGACGCACGTGACTGGCGGTGTTGGAGCAGTACGGCGAGGTAGAGGCGCGGAGCAAAGAGAGGGGAGGGGAGGCGCCGCCTTGGGAGCAGAGCTTGGCCAACGCCAGTGCGGAGAAGTGGCAGCGGCCACCAGCCCTGTGAGATTTCGTGCGCGCCCTTCACGGACATCTGCACTGCGCTCCTGCGCAGCCAGGCCAGAGTAGCGCGTGGGTGGAAACGCCACCTAGGACTGGGACTGTACCAAGCGGGCCATCCGCCATCTTGGCCAGTCGGAATGGAGCTCAGTGGAGGCCAGAAGCCTCAGATCAGCGTGCTCCCAATCACCCGGGCGAGCGCAGCTGCAGGCTGTCACCCAGTCAACCCACCTGCTGCTGGCTGAAGGGAGGCCACCCTCCCAAACCCTATGTGGCAAACAGCAAGCCACCCACCACGTGGCACTTATGATTTGATTTCTGCCATTTATTTTTATTTTTACTCTGCTGTAATTGTGGATTAACCAACCACTGGCAGTGTACCACCGGAGAGTGCTGGAACTGGACTCTGGACATAGGCTTTGCAAATATTTACAGCAGTATAGCCTTGTAGTGAGACATATATATTTATTTACACCATTTTTGTTGGACTTTTGCTTCTCTACTTCATGTGTTTTTGCAGCTGAGCTCCTACCTGGGCCTATGTGTCCTAATATGTATTGTAAATACTTTAGTTAATTTTGTTTATTTTTCACATTTTCTTGCACATATTTACACACTGTTACTCATAAATGACAACAATGTATGTTATTATCTTACAAATCGTATATTTTAAAAAATATAAATGAAAGGTTTTCATGAGATATGTTCTATCCCCATACATTTTGTTATTACAATTTATGTATGTGTCCGTATCTCTTATAATGGGTTAGTTTAACCTCCGGTTTGCTAGTAAAACTGAATTACCGTGTCACGAAACGATGCATGTCCAAAAAGTGTGTCACCAACATGAAAAGTTTGGAAAGCTCTGCCTTAGTGTGAGGCAGGCTTCCACAACCTGGTGCCCTCCGGATGTGTGGGACTGCAACTCCCATTACCCCCAAGCCAGCAGAGCTTCGTATGAAAAGCAATACATAAAGAAATGGTAATGTAGGAATCTGCCTTGATATCCAGTTAGTTTATTTGCCCATTTAGCCCAGTATTGTCTACTTAGACTGGTGGCCGTCCTCCAGTTTGTCCGGCATGGAGGGGTCTTCCCACAGTCCCTTGCTACCTCATCCTTTTAACTGGAGAAGTTGGGGATTGACCCTAGGGCCTTCTGCATGCAAAGGAGGTGCTCTACCACTGAGCCACGGCCCCAGCCACTTATCCAGCCGTCGACCTGCCCTTCCGCTACCTTGTTTATGACTGCAAAGCAGTGTTCGTTGTGTGTGAAGGAGCAACTAATCTGTCTTAAATGATATGGAGGATGAACCCTAAGTGAATTCTCTCCGCTTTCCCAAATTGCCATTCTCACGGTGACTTGGGGAAATCCATGACTCTCAAATTAGTGTGAAAGTGGCTGAGCTTTTGCAACATGTCCTTTTTAGGCTCAAGGTCTGTGGCATCAGTGACTGTGCTTCCAAGATGCTCGCCTTTTGGGTTAGCCGCTGCCCTCTCCTGGAAGAGATGATGTGAGTACAAACAAGAGTGTGTGTGTGTGTGTGGGGGGGGTGCCTGCGTCTGTGCTTCTTGACTTTGTGCTGATTCATACAGTACATTGCCGCCACGAGGTGGGAGCCGCTTTGGCGTGGCTGCTTCCCATGCCTCTCCAGTAACATCTGGATCAGCGGCAAGCAACACGTGGCTTGCATGTTGTTGTTTTGGGGGTGACTGGGTGGTTAATCGTTCCTGTTCTCTTTAGCCTATCCTGGAACCAACTTGGTGATGACTGTGCTTTGGAACTGGCCAAGGCTCTCCCGGTGATGGTGAAGTTGAGAGTACTGGAGTGAGTAGAAGTAATCTCTAACCCAAAGTCTTGCAGCAAAGAAACCAGGATTTAGAGCAGAGCTCAATTTTTATCTCTGTGCTTTTGGGGGAGTTTTTCAGAAAGTCCAATGAAAGGCAGGAAGTGGTGGGGCAATTCCTTTTTTTTTCAGGGGGTAAGTAGATAATCTGTATGATGCAGCTTACCAGGGAAAAGTGGTACTGGTGGCATTGACTTTAAAAAGAAAAACCGTTTTCTTCTTTCTTTAGCTCAGTTGCCCCACCACCACTTCCTTGGCAAATTCAGATTTTATTTTTTTTTTAAAGGCAATGCCACCCACCACCGCTTTCGTCATGAGCCAGGGGTGTCGAACCGGTTTCGGCCCGATGGCCAAACTCAGTTTCAGAGAAGGTCTTGTGGGCTGTATTCTAGTGGTAGGCGGGGCTGATGGCAAAAGGGAGGTGGGGCCAAAAATACCAGCATATTTTCACTCAAAGCTCTTACTGTCAGTAACTCAGCCCTAGGAGACACATCTCAGCCTTTTAAAATGGGGGAAACCCCCCACAAAAAACAGGAAACCACTGAGGGGAAAGGACATGGCCATCTGGGAAACCCCAGAGCTCCAGATTTGGACACCAGGTGGGCCTAAGTGGTTCACCACCACACCACTTAGGACCTCCATGCCTGAATTTTTTTAGAATTTCTCCCTAGGGATGTGCAAACCCACCCCTATCCAGGTTCTCCAGCCACATTTCAGTGGTGGGCGGGGCTGAAGGCAAAAGGGGTGGGGCCAAAGATATCAGCCTATTTTAGCTTAAAACTCTTATATTTGAAATAGAAGGCTTGTACTTTTTCTTCCTTTTTCTATTTTTATTAACAGTGTTGTGAATGGTTACTGTGAATTGATTTCCCCCCCGTTTCAGTGTTGTTTTGCAATAATAATAATAATAATAATAATAATGATAATAATAATAATAATGATGATGATGCTTTTACTACCAGTAACTAAGTCTTAGGAGAGGTGTATCAACCTCGTACAATGGGGAAAAGAACAGCATAAAAGCCAGGAAACCACCAAACAACTGACAGTTCAGAAAAGTGGGTGGGGGCAGGGAAGGGTGAGGTGCCCTCTGGGATTTGGCCCTTGGGGGGGGGTCAGATTTGGCCCCCAGGCCTGAGATTTTGCAATCTGTTGGAAGCTATTGATTAGGGGGGCAGGGAGGTAGTTAGACAGATATATTTTCCAAGTAGTGATTGATGTGAGGAGGAAGAGGAAGGAGCACCTAGGGATGGGCAGATTCCCTACCTTCTGGTCTGTGGGGAATCCACCCGGGGGGGAGTCGACCCATTCCTCCCCCCAGAATCCTCCAGAGCCGGCTCCTCTCTGCGGCGATTCCGCGGAGCTGCACGCCAGCTCCATATCTCTGTGAGGAACGAATACAGCCGCAAATGGCGTAGTGGCGTAGTGAGCATCATTCCTCACGGTGATAGGGTAATGGCGGCCACCATTACTGTATCGCCAGCGATATGGAGCTGGTGTGCAGCTCTGTGGAATCACTGTGAAGAGGAGCTGGCTCCGGAGGATTCTGGAGGGGAGGCGGAGGTAAGTGATCCATTCTGCTGCGGACTCCGGAGGCCGGATTCTTTTGAATCTGGCCTCATTTGGGTCTGTGGCGGAATTCTCTGCCATCTCTAGGAGCACCTCACGGGTCTGCCAGGTGGAAATTCACCTTGGGGGAGGCTGAAAATCCGGTGCTTACCCCTTATTCTGTAGTTTTCATAACTATTCAGCTTGCAAGTTGTTTTTTATTTGGTAGGGAGAGGAATGGAGAGGCAATGGACACCACACTTTAAGAAGGATGCAGACAAACGAGAGAGGGTTCAGAGGAGGGCAACGAAGATGATCAGGGGACTGGAAACAAAGCCCCATGAGGAGAGACTGAAAGAACTGGGCCTGTTTAGCCTTGAGAAGAGGAGACTGAAGGGAGATATGATAGCGCTCTTCAAGGATTTGAAAGGTTGTCACAGAGAGGAAGGCCAGGATCTCTCCTTGATCATCCCAGAGTGCAGGACACAGAATAATGGGCTCAAGTTATAGGAAGACAGATTCTGGCTGAACATCAGGAAAAACTTCCTGACTGTTAGAGCAATGCCACCATGGAACCAATCACCTAGGGAGGTGGTGGGCTCTCCCCCACTGGAGGCATTCAAGACGAGGCTGGACAGCCATCTGTCAGGGATGCTTTGACTTAGATTCCTGCATTGAGCAGGGGGTTGGTCTCGAAGATCTCATAGGCCCCATCCAACCCTACTACTCTATGATTCTATGGTAAGTTTGCCATGTTACTTAGCCCCTGTCAGTTATATCCTCACTATTCTTCTGCTTTTTTAAAAAGTCTGGACAAGAACTGTATCACTGCTCACGGTGCCGGAAGTCTAGCGAAGGAACTGGCTCGGTGTCGAGGAATCCAGTTTATACGGTGAGTCCCCTGTGAAAGATACTGGCCTCCTACCAATAGGAGGTGCCAGGTTTTATTTCTTGTGTTCAAGACTGGCGTGCCATGACTCTGAGGCTGGATTAATAACATAAAACTAGTGATCTTCAGCCTTTTCAGACTTGCCTTCTCTGCCCAGTCCCCCACTTTTGGCCCAAACATGCATTATGCAACCACGTCTTAATTTTTTACCATATATTTGTAAGGTGCTGGTGGTGCCTGTATCTTAAGTCAGGCTACTGGCCTGTAGCCAGGAGAGGCTAGGGGGCCCGTAGCCAGGAAGGGCTAGGGGGCCCCTGCCTCCCTAAGTTTTCTCTTGCTCCCCCCAATTTTTTTACAGACAAATAATAAAATTTATTGTGCCATTTTAGAAAACCAACAGGAAAGCCTTTGCTTTTTTTAATTAAAGGTATAGATGCCATTATGTTTTCTTCTTCTTAAAGGTATAGATGCCATTATTTGGGGGCAGTGCCACAGTGGAAGCTGCCCACATATTCCTAATAATGCATGCAATTGAGGCCATACCTGAGATGAAGGAATATTTGGACTTAAGCATGCACGGTTTTTTTTTTAAGAGGGGGCATGTTGTTCAGATTTATAAAGGCAGTTCATTAAAATGTTTGTTGGTTCAACGATGGACTGGACACTTGGATTCAGTTATGGTTATACATTCAGATGAAGAATTCATTCTTTCTACACCCAAATTAATCAGTGCATCTTCACCTTACGAATTTTTTTTTGTCATCCAAAGACTGAAGCTCTTGGACCAGTAGTGTTTCTTTTCCCTTTCTTACTGAAATTATGCTAAAACCTGTAACATCCTTGCTGCAGCAGAAAAATCTGGATATCAAGGCAGCATTGAAACTTCTTGACTGGTCAGAGACAGTTGCAGGACTGCAAAATGATACTATTTTCAACAACACTTTTGAAGCAGCTAAGAAAGCATGTGAATCTGCTGACAATGAAGTACTGTCTTTGTAAACTTCCTTGGACTTCAAGAAGGCTGATTTTATTAAACTCAGAGCACTGATAAGTAGGTTTCTATGTCAGGAAAACTGAACAGGAAGAGGAGTTCAAGAGGTGGGGAGGAATGCTTATCAAATTTGCAGGTGACACAAAATTGTGTGGGACAGCTAATACCTTACAAGACAGAAACAAAATTCAAAGTGATTTTGAGAAGTTAGAAGACTGGGCAGAGAATAACAGAATGAAATTTTAAAAAGACAGGTGCAAAGTTCTTCACTTAGGAAAAAGAAATAAAATGCACAGGGATAAGACGGGGGGATACCTGGCTTGGAAATGGTATGTATGAAAAAGATCTTGGAGTTGTAGTCGATCACAAGCTGAATACGTGTCAGCAGTGTGCTGTGGCTGCAAAAAAAGGCAAATGCAATTTTAGGTTGCATCAATAGAAGTATAGTTTCAAAATCACAGGAAATGATAGTTCCACTCTACTGTGTGCTGGTCAGACCTCACCTCGAATATTGTGCCCAGTTCTGGACACCACACTTCAAGAAGGACTGAGATAAGTTGGAATAAGTTCAGAGAAGGGCAACAAAGATGATCAGGGGGCTAGAAACTAAGTCTCTACAAGGAAAGATTGAAGACTTATCTGTTAGTGGTCAGATCCTGCCTGTACCCAGTGGAACTATTAGTAGAAGCTCTCATTAAGTCAACAGAATATCGCTTATCTTCTCACCCTGAGATTGTGCTCCTTCCCCTGGAGAGCCTGAGGAGGAGGCTTATGCCCTGAACGTCAGTAGCACCATCAGGGCTAGACCACAAGGCACAGGTCAGGTGGCCCAGGGGGGACCAACCACTGCATTTGGGTGTCATGAAAGGACTGCAGAGTGCTACCTATATAATTTAATTATGATGGTATTTTTACTGCCAGGAAGGGAGAGACGTGCTTATGGCAGGGGTGGGGACCGTGTGGCCCTCAGATGCTGTTGGGTTCCCATCACCCCTGCTGTTGGGTTCCCATCACCCCTACTGTTGGCTATGCTGACTAAGGTTGATGGGAGCTGCAGTCCAACAACATCTGGAGGACCATACACTCCCAGCCCTGGCTTAGGGGATTTGCTGCCTCATATTACACCAGTACTTGTCCAGCTGCACTGGCTGCCAGTCCATTTCCAGGCCTGATTCAAAGTGCTGGTATTAACATTCAGAGCTCTAACCAGCTTGGGGCCAAGTTATCTGAAGGATCACCTCCTCCCATATGTGCCTGCCCAGACCTTAAGATCATCCTCAGTGGCCCTTCTCCATGAGCCCCTGCCAAAGGAAGTGAGGCGGGTGGCTACTAGGAGAAGGGCCTTTTCTGCTGTGGCACCCCAGCTGTATAATGAGTGCCCTAGTGAGGTTTGCCTAGCACCTACATTGTATTCCTTCCGGCGCCAGGTGGAGACCTTTTTATTTTCCCTAGCATTTTAGCTTTCTAGCCTTTTAGCTTTGGTATTTTAAATCTGTATTTTAAATCTCTGCATTGCTGCTGGGTTTTACTCTGGTTTTATTCTGGTTGTATTGTTATATTGTGGTTTTACTGTTTTTATATTTTATATTGTCTTACTGTATGCTTTTCGGTTTTAATTTTTGTGAACTGCCCAAAGGGCTTTGGCTATCGGGCGGTATAGAAATGAAATAAATAATAAAATCAAATGAAGTGCCAAACTAACTTGTTCTTCGGCACTATGCACCTTGATTTGTGCCCTCCTCTCTGAAACGTTTGAGTCACAGACAGTACTGAGCTAGATGGCCCACTGGTCCAACTTGGTAAAAGGCAGCTTCCTCTTCATTCTGTGAGAAGGGGGTCCCTGCTGCCCTTAAGGAGGCAGTGGTGTGTGACCACTCCTGAAAAAACCTTCCCTGGATCCAGGGGTTACAGTAACTACTGCCTGGTGACAAATACCCCTTATGGGTCAAGGTTCTGACTCAATTACAGGTGTTCTTGAAGGATACTCATCGTCAAGGCCCGGAATGGGAAGCACTGTGCTCCCCCTGTGCCCCCGAAGTTTTTAAAAATGGCATCTGTAGCAACTATGGAGTGCCAAAAGGCCAATTTTAGCTTGTTTGAAAGCAAAATTTTGGCACTCCATAGCCGCTTCAGACTGCTAAAAGGGTTATACGTTAAGCTTGGAAACAAGCTAAATTTAACCTTTGTTTCACTCTGTAGCACTATACAGCAGTTTCCCCCCTTTTAAAAACTTTTTTGGGGTACACCCCACAGAATGTGGCCCATGGGAAGAGGGGAAAAAATGGCCCCCAGACCTCTCTCAGTTGCCCACCCCTGGTCTAGACCCATTCCAGTCTGGGTTCCAGCGCAGTTATTGGACAGAATTGGCCTTGGTCACTTAATGGATGATCTTTATCCATAGAGGGAGTGTGTGGAAAGGCTGGGTCTTGGGCGGGGCTTTCTACTCTTGGGGAAACCCATCCCTATCCCCAAATGTGGAGGACCACCCCTCACCACTGGGTACTCCTTCCCTTCACTTCCGCTGCCACCAATAAACTACACCCCTTTTATTTAATGTGTGTACACCTTTTCCCCTAAAGTAACTGGTCATTAGGTGAGACAAAACAGATCAGAGGTTCCAGAAAAGTAAACAAAGACAGCATTTTATTCAAAAGAAAACAAGAAACCTTATTATTTGCGGATGTTGTAACTACTTTAAAACAGGTTTCCTATACAGTTACTTTTACCACCAATCAGACGTTAGAAGCCCCAGTTCCTACCCCTAACGAAACGTAAGCGAATCCCCCTATCAAGCTCCACCACAATTAATTCACAGGCCGAACAATCATAGAGTCATAGAATAGTAGGGTTGGAAGGGGCCCACAAGGCCATCGAGTCCAACCCCCTGCCCAGTGCAGGAATCCAAGTCAGGGCATCCCTGACAGATGGCTGCCCAGCCTCGTCTTGAGCGCCTCCAGTGTGGGAGAGCCCACCGCCTCCCTGGGTCATTGGCTCCATTGTCGTATTGCTCTGACAGTCAGGGATTTTTTCCTGATGAGGGCTCGAAGGGCAGTCTTCTCTCTGGTCAGGTTTGCCTTCTACCAGGAACCTTCAAGGCTTCCCCTGAAGTCTTCAGTCTGGTCCCGCAGCTGCTCAGTCTTCAGACCACTGCCACCAGCTGTCACTCGGGCTTCAGCTCGTTCCTCGGAGGGCTGCTCCAGCAGTCTTCCTCTCCCCACCTGCAGACCTCCTTCAGCTTCTGCCTCACGTGCTCTCAGCTGGGCCTCCTGGTCTTGTAGCTGCTCTTCCTCCTGGCTGACGTCTTCTTCAGGCTCCCCAGCCTCTCCCGAAGACACCTCCTCAGGCAACCGTCCGGTCAGACTCCTCCTGACAGGCTCCCCTGTCAGACTCTCCATAGCTCCTTATATTTGTTCCAGTAAGAACCCTCCAGCCAATCAGCTTTGGGATGTCCAACATTCCATCACCCCATCTCTTGTGGAAATGTTCAACCAATGGGCATCTTTAGAATGTTCAGTGATTCCCCAATCAGATGGTACCAATTTCAGTCCTACCATATAAATAGAGGGAACCTGGCCTTCCTGTTCACCTCCTAAGGGTAACAACAACTGCCCATTTGCCAGCACACCATATTTACGATGTAACTCCCCTCAGGCACAAGCCTTGAGTAAAAACCATACATTTTTCTTTTACTGTTAACTGATTCAGACCTTACGCGACTGAAACAAAACGCATTTTACCTCAGTTTTACCTCAGTTTCTTCATAGAATGTAACTCTGTTACTCTTACTCGATCTCTCAGTGGCTTGTGATAATATTGATCATGGTATCCTCCTAGATCAACTCTGCAGATTGGGGGCTGGGGTCAGTATTTTGTGCTGGCTCTGCTCCTGCCTCCAGGGCAGGTTTCAGAGAATAGCCCTGGGCGATTGTATGTCAGCCCTCCGACAGTCTTGCTGTGCAGTGCCTCAAGGCACCATCTTGTCTTCAATGTTATTTAATATCTATGTGAAGTCATTAGGGGATTTGGGGTGAGGTGTCATCAATATGCCAAGGACACCCAGCTCTATTTCTCTATTACATCTGAATTGGGAGAAGGCTGAGCATGACCCAGCTCGGTTCTTGAACGCAGTGGTGGGCTGGATGAGGGCCAGTGAGCTGAATCCTGAGAAGATGGAGGCGCTATGGGTGAGTGGTCCCCAGGTCCAAAAATTAGGGCAGTTGTGAGATTTGGATGAGATTGCACTCCCCCTGAAGTCTGGGGGCTTGCAGTTTGGGGGTGCTCCTGGATCTGCTGACATTGGAAGCCCAAGTGACCTCCGTGGCTAAGAGCTCTTAATGAAAGGAGACAGTCAAAGGGAACATCAGGGACTGTTTCAGTTGGACTAACACCCCCCCCCCCCCGGCTAACTGACGTCAAGCTTCTCTACATTAAGGAAAAATCCCGCAAACTTACCAGGGCTTCATCTTCCGGAGCCTTTGCGGGTTTACAATGGGTACAACACACGCGCTTCCCCCCTCCCCTTGTTTTTTCCAGTCGCTTTGTGGGCATGTTCCATATGTTTCATTTATTCAGCCAGTGGATGGCACTGCAAGATTTCTAAAATTTCATGCAATTCTTGAATTACATCACCTCCTTGATGTGGTTTTTGGCAGGTGTTGTGTTGTGTTTTGTTGTTGTTGTTGTTACTGCATTTTTGGTGATTTTTAAGATGGCAGAATAAATCTAAAAAACAAAGAGAGAAGCACCGGAGGTTGATGACGTCATGAAAAGGACTCGCGAACTTCCGTGAGTGAACAATCACGAGCGCATGATAAATGCCCCATGTAAAAACGCCCATCAGCTGCTCTGTGGAAAGGAACATCAGAAGCTGGCTCCAGCAGAGCTGACTGTATTGTTCAAGTGTTTGTGTTTTAGCATGTGATTCTTGCTGTACCCGTCGCATTTTATAAATGCTGCAAGCCACTTAAGGACTCTATTCAGAAAGTGGGATATAAATATGCTAAATAAATACATACAAGCTGAGGCTGGTTTGCCAACTGTGCCCGTTCCTCGACCTGGATAGCCTGGCCACTGTGATCCACATATTGGTAACCTCGAGACTGGATTACTGTCGTGTGCTCCATGTGGATCTGTCCTTAGGGCAGAATGCCGTGACCAGGTTACTGGCTGGCGTGCCTTACTGCACACATATTATGCCTGTGCTAAAGTATCTACGCTGGTGGCCAGCCAGCCACTACTGAGCTCGGTTTAAGGTGTTCGTATTAGTATACAAAGCCCTATCCAACTCTTTCCTTGAGGTAATCTGGTCCCATCTCCCCCAAGCCAACCTCTCAGGCCGCTACAGTCTTCAGGGATTGTTGTCCATATTGTGGCCTTCCGATTTGCATCTGGCAGCGACATGGATATGGGCTTTCTCTGCATTGGTGTCTGCCCTGTGAAAAGATCTCCCATCTGAGGTACGTCAGACCTCAGTGCTGGCGCGTTTCAGGGTGTCTCTACATTAAGCAAACCCCCCCCCCGCAAAAACCCACATCCTTTCCCGAGCTTCCTGCTTTCGCTTTCTTTGCGGGATTAAGAAGGGCTTCAGTACATGGCAGCCACATGGAATGAGCTGAGGGAGTGCCTTCCTCCCTCCCTCCCTGGCATGTGTGCAAAGGAGAAGTGGGGGAGTCTTGTTTTCGTAGCTCAACTTCTGCTGTACTGTTTTCTCGCAGCCCCCAGGAAACCTCTGATTTACTTCTGAGTGGAGATAATACCACGGTATAAGGCTAGATCTACGCTACTGCTTTATAGTGGTATTGAAGAGCCCTGATAACTGTTGGGGCACGTTACGCATTCGATATACTGCTTTTTTAGTGTTATTTCCTGCTCTTTATTCCACATTATCCAAAATACCACAGCCACTGTCATTGTATGTCCTACGAGGTATAAATGCACAAGAGGGATATAGATCCATGATGGGATCGTAATGATATGACACAAGGTGTAGATCTGGCCTAAGTCTGCAATCCTGGGCACACTTATTTGGGAGTAAGCCGTATTGAACTCAGTGGGACTTACTTCTGAGTAGACATAAGATCACCCTGTAAGTCTGCAACCCTCGGCACACTTACTTGGGAGTAAGCCCCATTGAACTTAATAGGGTGCTCTGAAACAATAGAGGGCATTGCTTCTGAGCTTGGTGGGGTGGGGGATCAGATGTGTCTCCCTTCGTTGCAGGGAGGCATTTTATCCCACTCTCTTCTCCCTCCGATTGAAAAATGCAGAGGCAGGAGACGCAATGGGCAGGCGATTCCTGCCCTTGCACTTGTCAGATCTGCTCGGGTCTCCTTCCCTGCAACCCTGCTCCCATCCTCAATGCCTTCTTCATCCTGACTGCGCCCCCAGCAACCAAAAACAAATGCCCACAGCAGGCAGGCAGAGCGGTTTCTTCCACTATGGGAGAATTTCACGTGGAGGTCATGGAGCTCCTGTTCCGTGGGCTGGGGAAAATTCTACATTTTTTGTGCTTGGGGAAAACACGGGATAGGCTGGAGAAAATGGCGGGAGACACCCTGGAGGGTAACAGCATCATCTAAAGAGCCTGCAAACTTCCGTGACAGAGTCATCTCAATAGCAGGATAAAAGCTCTGTGTGATGAACCCCTTCATGTTTATCGAAAATGTATCTTTTTACTTTGGCTTTTCCCCAGCCGTGAGCTATCTTTGAACCAACCCTTTTTTATGCTTTAAAAAAAGAATTGGAAAAAAGTGCAGAAAATTCTGGAGTCACTCCCCTATGAGGAAAGATCTGTGGCTGTTTAGCTTAGAAAAACGGTAAGGGGAAACCTGATAAAGATGTACAGAATCATGCATGATGTGGAGGAAGTGGATAAAGAGACATTTTTCCCTCTCCCTAATACTAGAACCCAAAGGGGTCATCCCATGAAATTGATGGGTTGGAGATTCAGGACAGATAAAAGGCAGAGCAGTTGCTGGGGAACATGAGCGGGAGGGTGCTGTTGCACTCATGTCCTACTTGTGGGTTTCCCACAGGCAGCTGGTTGGCCACTGTGTGAACAGAATGCTGGGCTACATGGACCCTTGGTCTGATCCTACATGGCTCTTCTTATGTTCTTAATATAATATTATTGTGTATTTTTTGTATTCCTTTCTAAACCACTTTGGGATTCGTTCAACGAGAAGCAGTATATAAATATTAATGATGATGATACTAATAATAACATGATCTTTCCCTTTTTTAGAAACCGTCGGTCTTGCTGGAAAAGAGGTGCAGATGGGGAAGGGTCTAAATTACCTCTCTCTGTCTTTCTAGGCTGTGGCACAATCGGATTCCTAAGGATGTTGAGCGAAAGCTGGGAGAGCAAGAGCCACGGCTGCATTTCTCTTAAATGAAAGAGAAAGGGAGAAGATCAGGGCACCACCAGCCATGGATTTGCTGCTGAAAAACAGCCATGTAACAAAACTGTGAAGGTTTCTGGGTAAAGGGGCAGTAGCAGTGTCTTCTAGAAAGAAAGAAGAGGTTCATTATTGTGCTTTGTCAGCATGGCGAGAAAATAGGTGACTGCTTATGAAAGAAGTCAAGAAGGCTTGCTAGGAGAGGCGGCAGGATCTTGGGCCTTGCCCAATGGGAACGTCTTGCACAAAACCCCAAATCCAGTTTTGTAACCTCCATGCCCATGTGGGATGGTGGGGTTTAGCCCAGGCAACGTCTACTTCATGTGAAAATAGCCAAGTCCTTTGTCAATATTTTTTTTAAAACCAGCATGGAAGGGGGAAAAGTGGGTTCTGCAAGATGTATGAAGTGTGGGCTTTTGCATTTATTTATTTATTTATGATGTGTTTTACTTTTGTTAGTCACCTGGAGAAGCAAGGAGCTATGCAGGCCCTGGAAGGTCTGCCCTGCACCTTTCTCCTGACTACTGAAAATATTTAAACAAGCCCCCTGGCTTTTGAGAATTCATCAGGATGTGCCAGCACATTTTGAAGCTCATCTTCATTCACAGCCATAATGACTAGAAACTGCAGTGTTGTTTTTTTTAACGGGAGCAGGGATGCTCAGGAACCTGGATTCTGTGTATCACATTCTGTGCTTTCCTTGCACCCTTGCAGAATACTAGAATCCTGTTTCTAACCATTGCTAGTCTCACGCACGCACGCATGTGGGTGCGCGCACACACACACACACACACACTTTGCCATTTGGGCTCTTTTGTCATGTTTTTTTTTATTATTTTATTTTATTGCATTTATATCCCGCCTTTTTTCCTCTTGCAAGGAACCCAAGGCGGCTTACATGATCCTCCTCCTCTCCCTTTTATCCTCACAACAACAACCCTGTGAGGTAGGTTGGGCTGAGAGTGTGTGACTGGCCCAAAGTCACCCAGTGAGCTTCCATGGCTGAGTGGGGACTAGAACCCGGATCTCCCAGCTCCCAGTCCAACACTCTAGCCACTACGCCACACTGGCTCTATGTTATTTCTCACTGTATGTGTTTGAGCTCTTGGCTTCGGATACAGTAAATCCTTGTTTCTGTAGTTTTTGCATGTGGATTTCTACAATGAATCTAACATCTGGCATTACAGCCAGCAAGAACTGTTAGATTAAGAACATAAGGAAAGTCCTGCTGGATCAGTCCAAGGGTCCATCTAGTCCAGCATTCTGTTCTGTTCACACAGTGGCCAACCAGCTGTCAACCAGGAGCCCACAAGCAGGGCATGAGTGCAATAGCGCCCTCCCACCCACTTTCCCCAGCAACTGGTGTACATAGGCTCACTGTCTCTGATACTGGAGGTCGCACACAGCCATCAAGACTAGTAGCCATTGATAGCCTTCTCCTCTAGGAATTTGTCTAACCCCCTTTTAAAGCTATCCGAATTGGTGACCATCACTGCATCTTGTGGTAGCAAATTCCATAGTTTAACCATGCGCTGTGTGAAGAAGTCCTTCTTTTTATTTGTCCTGAATCTCCCAATCAGCTTCATGGGGTGAGCTCAGATTCTAGTATTATAGGAGAGAGAGAGAGAGAGAGAGAGAAGTCTGCCAATCTACCTTCTTCTCCACACCAGGTTGCTGGGTATTGGCAGGGAGAGCCTTCTCAGTAGTGGCCCCACACCTTTACAGTTCCCTCCTCAGGAAAGTCATCACCGTTAGCTTTTCAGAAAATCCTGAAGATATTTTTATTCCAGTCTGTGTTTTGTTAATATGGTGTGCTTTGGGAATTTTTTTTTTTTTTGCAGTTTCTGGTTTAATTAATGTTTTAAAATTGTAATTTTTTGTGTTTTTATTTATTGTGTGTGTGTTTTTATTTTTTTGTAAACTGCCTTGTGAGGTTAATGTGAAAGGCAGATTAGAAATATTTTTAATAAAAGAATTAATGAATCGGATACAAAATTTGGATTAGTAGGCATCTCAGGGCCAAACTATAGTTGTGTGAATACAGTTAAGATGCACATTTTAAACATGTAAATCAAGGGAAGACAACTTCTGGCTAGTGGACCTAATCTGGCCGGTGGAGGTGCCCAGTTCGGTTTGTGGAGAGTTGGGCACCCTGCATGGTCCTCGCCCCCTGGTCTGGAAGCTTGGGGACGAGGCAGGGGAAGTGAATCCCCAGTTTATCTCTGATCCAATTGGAGGGCAAGCGGTGCAAAGGGGGTTCCCAACGTTATCACCAGTCGGAGATAACCTGGGGATTCTGTGGACACAGCCAGGGCTGTGTCCACAGAACTGGACTGGCTCTGGCTGTCCACAGAACTGGACTGGCTCTGCAGGACTGGCTCTGGCAACCCTGGCCAAGTCCCTTCCTGAACTGCTAATACCACACTTGGGATGCAAGCAGCATGGGAAGGAGGCGCCCGAATTGGCTCGGTCTCACAGGAGCCAGTCCTGCAAGTTCTGGCCCAGTCCCTTTTTCCATGCAAAGAAAGGCAAGGAACTCCCTGCATGGGGAGGAGAAATAAAATGTGGGTGGGGCAAAGCTGGATGAGGTCAAGGGGCCAGGTTGCCCTGAAGCCCCTCCCCTCCTGTGACATCATCTGGCTCATCAGCTTGGTCCCAGGGGGAATCTGGCCCCCCTGACCAAAACAGGTTTCCTACCCCTGGTACAAATAGTAGCCACACAGGATTGCAAAGAGAGGGTGAATTTAAGCCTTTCCTCCTGCTGTGGTCCCAATGCAAATCACTCTCCCCCCACAAGTTGCTATATGCATTGGTAGGGAAGACTCTGTGGGTGCCATGGGAGACTTCCCTCCCAATGCAAACAGAAGCTTTGGGAGGGGTGATCCCACCATGGCAGGAGGGGAAATGGATATTCCCTCCCTCCCCACTCCCCTCTGCAGTCCTGCTACTACTTCTCCCCCCGCTCTGCCACCCATGGGTGCTACTTAGACTTTTTTAAACATGCAGGTTAATTGTATCCACTAATTCATATCCCTTCTCATTTGGGCCTCAATATTCCTTTTTTAAAAAGAGAAGAACTTTCTAATGCCAAGAGATGCAGAGATACAGCTGAGAAGGTGCAGAGCTTTGTCCCATTTTCTCACTTCCATGTAGGATCAAGAGCTCCCATCTGTGCATGGTACTCTCACACTCAAAGGGATTTCTCTAGGGCACGTAAAAACCAAAGATGAACAAAGATGTGTGGGTCCATGAGTTACAAAACAAAACAAAATCAAGGGAAAAGTTTTTGTGGATTTGGGTTTTGGTGGGTTTTTTTGTAGATTTCCCCCTGAAGGCCCTCTCCTTCAGGGAGTCTACTGTCGGGAGCCCCTTTGCTGCCTTCTGAAATCCTCAAGAAGGCGTAGCCAGAATCAACACGCAGACCACAGGGCTCTTTTCCAAGGCTTTATTTCCATTCATCCTAATGACGCTTACAGATGCTAATTGCAGGAGGCTAATGAGGGAAACTTAAGAGAGCTGCCTACCAGGGGTTTCTAGCCTTAGGGAATCAGTTGGTCTCCATTTGGAGGGGAAAGGCGGGAAGCCTCTGAACTTAAGGGCTAGGAGGCGAAAGTCCTCCCCTTTCCCATGGGGCATCGGGGCGCAGCTGTTGATGTCGTGCCAAGTGGGCTGAGCGCCTCCTCTCGGCACCCTCCATCTCCCACTTGTCCCTGCGCCAGCGCCTCGCGTCTCGAGGCACCAGTTGTCCCTCCCTCCCCCTGCCTGCCAGGGTCACTACCACTCTCAGGAATGTGATCAGGGAGTATAATAAGTATATAAAGTATATAAGCCCCAGCTGGAGCGAAGGAGGCCAGAGGCAGGGAGCCCAGGCAGGAAGGAGAGAACGGAAAGAGGTTTAGAGCAGGGTGGGGAAACCTCAGGCGCATGGGCCAAATTCAGCCCTCTTAGGGTCTCAGTCGAGCCCTCCAGCATTCCCCAGATGGGCATGCCTCCTTCCTTGGCCCTGCCTTTCCACTAGCCACCAACCGTTTGACGGTTTCCCAGCTTTTGTGCAGTTTTTCCCCGATTCTAAAACAAAGGCTTAGCTCCCGGCTGTGAGAGCGTTGTGATAACACAGGGCGATATTTTTGGCCCCGCCCCTTTTGCCTTCAGCCCCACTCCCACTGGAATGCCCACCCCCACCCAAGCGTCTCTGAAACTGAATGCAGCCCTTGGGCTGAAAGACGTTCCCCACCCCAGGTTTAGGGGGTGAGACAGAGAGCCTAAAAGCAAGAAGAAAGGTTGGGAGCGGGGATTGGATGGGAAAGAGAGAACAAAGGTGGCAGCTGAAGCAGGGGAAAGACAAACAAAAGTCAGACAGAGAGCAGTCAAAGGGGAAACACAGGTTGGGACTGCCAGTGGCTTATAGACAGTGCCGGATTTAGGAACAAGCCAAGTAAGCCATGGCTTCGGGCCTCACATTCTGAGGGGCCTCTAAATCTCTTGGAGGTAACCGAGATGTAAGGTAGCCAAGAGGACATCAATTTGGCTTAAATATGTTAGAAAGTCTGGTGTGATTTACAGCAAAGTTGCCTTATACAGAGAAAGCGTGGCAACACAGCATTTAGTATTGGAGGCAATAAGCGCAAACTAGATCCAGTTTAAAAGAAGTTCAAATCAACTCGCTTTATTAGTGCTTTTATGCACATCGTCAGAGAAGGCTATGCAACACTGTTTAGATACAAGCACCCCTAACACTGGGTGGTGCCCTTTCATTACCCTTCATATTATAATATAATACACTTTTTTCTCTTTATTTTTATGGGACGGGGCCTCTGAATCTTGATATGGCTTAGGGCCTCAGCATGTCTTATTCCAGCCCTGCTTCTAGGTCCCTAGGGGGAAAGTGGAGGAGCAGAAAGGGTAGATGGAAACATAGGAGGAGGAGGGCATAGTGGGAAGCCAGACTGGCTCAGCATGGTGGGAGTTGCAGTCCAACACATCTGGAGAGCACCAGGTTGCGGAAGGATGGTTTATTTATTTTTATTAATTTATATCTCACCTTTTTTCCGTCTTAAGATGGCATACATAATCCTCCTCCTCTCCAGTTTATCCTCACAACAACAACCCTGTGAGGTAGGTTGGGCTGAGAGTCAGCGACTGGCCCAAAGTCCCCCAGTGAGCTTCATGGCCGAGTGGGGACTAGAACCCGGATCTCCCGACTCCCAGTCCAGCACTCTAGCCACTACACCACGCCGGCTCTCCAAGGTGGGCCTTTCCTGGGCAGCTATCTCAGCTGCGGCCATGACTACAGGTGTGGTGTTACTCCTAACTTCCCTGCTCTGGAAAAGTATGAACAAGACACCCCAGAAAAGGACTATTAGTCATTTTGTTTTCTTTAAGAGACATGAGGAAATGAGAAACTTGCCTGTTTTGTGGGTTGGGCTGTGAACAGAGAGGATCTCTCCCCCAACGTGCTGAGAGAATCGGTACCTTAACCTTGAATGACAGAGAGAGGCCAAATGCCTCCTCTAGTTCTGTGAACTCAGAGGCAGTAAGACACACCCTGAGTTACCAGGGCTTTCTGCTTCCGGATTCTTTGTGGGATTACCACTGGCTCCTTTACATGGGCAGATAATGTGGTTTGAACCAAGGAAAGTCCTTTCTCTGTAGTTCTATACATTTTATAGGTTTCATTTTACAGCCACTAAATGGTGCTGTGATTATAGCCCATTGCCGTCATTTCACACAGCCGATAGATCGGGTCAATGTATTTTATTGCATTATCTCCGATCTTTTTGAAAGTGGGATAAAGGAGAAAAAGTGCGGGACACATCCTGGAGGTTGATGTTGTGTAAAGGACCCGCAAACTTCCATGAGTGACCACAAATGTGCTATAAATCGCTCATTAGAACTATGCTGGCTGGGGAATGCTCGGAATTGTAGGATTTGTTTCTGTCTAAACATGCATCAGATTGCACCCTTAATTGTCACTAACTATCCACTAGCGCAGCTTTCCCCAACCTGGCACCTACCAGATGTGTTGGGCCCTACAACTCCCATCATCCCAAGCCACCACAGCCTGGGAGTTTGTAGTCCTACACATCTGGAAGGCCCCTGGTTGGGAAAGGCTGCACTAAGAAGTCTCCAGGCTTTCAGACAGGGGGCTTTCCCAGAAGGGAAAGGGGTGTTCTGGGTAACCCTGGATGGTTGGGCCAGGACACTAGGAAGGCTGAATTTGGCCCATGGGCCTGAGGTTCCACACCACTGTTTTAGAGCATTTGAGATCAGCCTTAGTTTACTAGGAACCATGCAGTATCAGACATGTCACCCACAACGTAGACAAAATCTATTAGGACTCAAAATGAAGTCAAAGCGCCTGGAAGAGATTTGATGTGAAGTCAGATGGCTGAAAAGATTAAACTCACATGGAAATGAATAACTGAACTTGATCGGTCAGTCTGAGAAATGCTCACATATGTGTTTGTGTGGTGATTCATGCCTTCCTTGAATGTACAAGGCAGCTCTGGCATGTGACGTGTTGTGAGTAATCTATTAGTTTAATCTCTTCTCTCAGCCCTGAAATGGAACCAGAGGTGTGTGTGTGTGGGGGGAAGCATTTCTAGAAAGCTCCTCCTTGCCTGCCAAATTTGACACTTATCTAAATGAAGAGCTCCCCAAACTTCCGGTTACATGTCATACATAGCTTATATCAGAGGCAGCCCAATATTCATTAACAAATTATCATCATCTCTATACAGCAAAACAGCCAAAGCTCTCTGGGTGGTTTACAAAGATTAAAAACATTAGACCAGGATGGTCTATCCCCTCTTGTATTTGGTCACCCTCCTGTCTGCTGTTCACACAACACTCTAACCTACACTCAGTGGTTGAGTGTGGGTTGTTTTGAACCATGGGTTGTTTGTTGAACCATGGGTTAGAGTGTTGACTGAATGCAGCACGTTTTCTGCAGGGTGGGTTATCGTGTTGTCTGAATGCAGCCAAGGTGGCTTGTTAACCATGCAGTGTGGCTTGTTAATCACCCTGAACAACCTGACAACAATCCATGGGTTCTCAAGCTGGCTTGTTCAGAAAATAAGCCACACTGCATGGTTAACAAGCCACCCTGGCCGCTTTCAGACAACATGCTAACCCATGGTTCAACAAATAATCCATGGTTCAAAACAACCCACAGTTAACCAGTGAGTGTGGGTTAGTGTGTTGAGTGAACAGCCTCTCAGTGTGTATATTTCCCCCCTTCATTTTTGACTTTTTCTTTCTTTAAAAAACAACTACTAAAAAAGAAAAGATAATGGTGGTGGTATCAATGGCCTGATCCCCCCCCAGTTGGGCTCTGCCTTGCTTCTGGGTCCAACCCACACTGCCTCACTTGTTCCTACAGTGCAGCCTTCTGCAATCTGGTGCCCCCCAGATGTTTGACTACAGCTCCCAGCATTCCTCACCATTGGCCATGCTGGCTGAGGCTTATGGGAGTTGACGTCCAACACTTCTGGAGGGCACCAAGTCGGAGAAGGCTGCTGTAGGGACAGTTTATCCTACACCTTTGCTCTCTTGTTCCCCTCTGCCCTTTGTGCTGACCTCTTGGCTGTGATTCTGCCTGTGGCTTGTGCCAGCAGCTGCTATTCAAGGGGCTGTGTTTGCCCGTTGTTCATGCAGATTGGGCTTTTGGACAGCATCCACCGACAGAGATGAAGAGTACGTTGTGACAGGCCCGTAATCTCTTGTTGTGCTTCCGATCTGGTTAGCCAACTGCTGGAGCAAACTTAGCGGTACAAAGCGTCAGCCGCCGCCTGTCTCTCCCCGAGTCCTCAGATCTCCTAGCTGGGATTCAAGGACCTGGCAAGTGGAAGTATCCTGCCCCGCCTCTCTCTGTTGAACTAAGAGAGGAAATTGCATGATAAAAGGCGACCAGCCCTATTTGCATTTATGGCCAGGATGGTATCACTGCCGTTGAATGTGTCGTTCCAAGGAGAATGTTAATCAGCACTAGATGGAGGTTGTGCCAAAATTCTGGAGCAATTTCCTGATAGGTTTTTGCTTTGTGTGTGTTCTGGAAAAGAAAAGAAAAAGCAGCGGGGGGGGGGGAAGGGGAGGAAGCAGAGCAGCCCTTGGAAACTTTGCAATAGCTTCATTGCTAAAGAAACGGGCCTTCCTTGTGCCCTGGAGAAGTGGCTGGGTCACACGCACACACACACCCCGACAGCAGAAACTACACTTTCTGACGTTGGAGCTGTGAGCGCCATGGCTTATGTCGCCAAAATGGCACCGTCTACACACAAAAGGGAGGAATCAGCAGGTTTGCGGGGACTCGGGGGTTTGTGGAAGTACAGCAACTCTTTAGGGGGGAGGGACCTCTAATGGCGGCGGGGGGGGAGGCAGCCTAATGTGGACTGAGTATGCTCAGTAGCCACAGAATGTTAACTGACGGGGAAACCATCAGGGGAATGGTTGGGGGGAAACCACTGTTGGGGGGAAATCATACAAGGGTGTGTGTCGAATGGCTGGAATCCTGGCCAGGGAACACGCCATGCATTTCAGCAATTTGTTGCGGGTTCCAGGGGAGGCTGGTAGCTCCGATTTTGGTGGGGCAGTCAATCCATTCTGGGTTTCAGTCAGAACCAGCCAGAACTCTAAAGGAGCTATCCAAGGCACTGTTCCTAATCCCCAAATTTCAGCACCTTGGGTAGCTTCTTTAGAGTTCTGGCTGGTTTTGACGGAAACCCAGAATGGATTCACAGCCCCACTGAAATCAGACACCAGCCTCCACTGGCAGGTTCCACTCGTAACATTATGGTGCGCAAGTGGAATGCTGCCATGCGGAATGCTCCCTGTTCGGGATTCCAGCAGCTCCATCCCACCACCACCCTCCAACCACTCAGCATTCCATACCCGCTGACATTCTCACATTGGGCTCTTTTTAGTTAGTCCTTCCCCGACCCAGGTTTCCCCTCTCCCAAAGCTTGTGCATGGCTGGTGCCGTTCTGGCTACAGCAGGAGCAACACTCAGAAAATTGAGAATTGTACATTGCATGTATGATATTCTCCCCCTGCCCCAACCCCCTGATTTGCCAGGCTCAGAGCAATTACAGTATAAATGTAGCCCTGCAGGAATGTCGATAAAACCACCCTGCTACCCAAGAGTGCCGTGTGCGCGCGCACGTGGACCCACTTCCTGGCTTGTTAACTGAACGTGGAAACGCTGAGCACGCGGGAGGCAGCATTTTCGCTTGCTGTTGCCCAGCCCCAACAACCATGGCTTTAACACTACGTGTGGAACGGATCTCTGGGTGGTTGTTTGCCCGCCTGCCCCGGGCTTCAGCCAGCCCTAGCTGCACCATGACGTGTTTAGGATTAAAGCAGTGGCGGCTGGGGCCCATTGGAGCTGGTAGGGCAGAGGTCAGGGCAGATGTGCAATATTCTGTTGAGATTGCCAGAGGAGGCCAGAGAAGATCATGTGTGGCACTCGGCTGGTCATGAGCCTGGTCGTCCCTGCCACAAGTGGGTGGGAGACAGGTGGAGGGTCACTGCCCCACTTGCCCCCAATATAGAACCACCTCTGCATTAAGCCTTCAAAGTGCTTCACTTTGACTGGATTGTGCCCTCTGTTCTTAGCAAATGGAGCATATCGTCCTCATTGGTCAGAACAGGAACAGCTTGTACATGACAAGCTGAAAGAACTCAAAAACTTTTCAGAAAACAAATAGAACATTTTTTTTGAAGATAAGCTCATACTTTGGGCATCAAACTCCGTGTTTCAGCAGTAATACTTTAAACTGGCCTGTGGGGTGTGAATTTTCAGGTCCATTGTGTACAGATGATATGTGATGATTAAATGTGCACGGTTGGGCAACAGAACAAAGCTGGCAGGAGTAAGCACCTTAAAGCGTTTCAACCAATTGGGGCCCAGCAACGATATCATGTGGCCAAGGTGATCAATCACATAATAACTGGACTGGCAAATAGTTGGTACAACGGCAAATATTTGGAGTGAGCATAATTTGAGGAAAGTTCAGCCCTTTGCTGTTGTGCTCGCTATGTTTAAACAGGAATAAAGAGACACGTGTGGGATGAATGGAAGGAAAGAAGCGACGGCCTGCCTTCCTGGATAAGATCACGGTTTCATCTAATCCAGTCTTTTGTTTCTCAGTAGCTAAGACCAAATGTTTCAAGGGACACCCAAAACAAAGGACTGTAGTCCTTCCCCTGGAGTTGCCACTCCCCTGCCAGCAACTGGTCAGTGGTAAAGTTAGGTAATGTAAGACTCCGAGCTTCATTGTTTTAGGGGGTGAGGAAGCTAGGGGGCAACGTGTTTGCACTTCAAAATGTGGGGAGCGAGGGGCGTTGAACCTCTTTCAGCCCGAGGGCTGAATTCCATTTTGGAGAACCTCCCAGGAGCCGCATTTCAGTGGTGGGCAGAGCCGAAGGCAAAGGGGCAGGCCAAAGGCAAAAGGGGTAGTGCTAAAGCCCCCCCCCCATATAGTGTGGATTATTTAAAGCTCCTATTGCCCGTCACTAAGCCTTAGGAGAGTCATCTCAACCTTTTAGAATGGGAGAAAACATACACAAAAGCCAGGTAAACACCAAATGATTGGTGGTTCGGGGAAAGGGGCATGGAGAACCCTGGCGCATTAGACTGGGACACTAGGAGGGCTGGATTTGGCCCTGGGCTTCAGGTTCCCCACCTCTGTGGTAAGCCATCCCTGCGGCATTTGGGGCCATGCTGCTCATTCTGCTGAGTGGACCCCTGGACATGATCTGCCCCAAAGCCCTGTCCTGATAGTACCCACTGGAGGCTGGTGGCTCTGATGTCAATGGGGTGGTGAATCCGCACCAGGTTTCAGTCAGAACTCTAAAGGAGCTACCCAAGGTGCACTGGTTCTGACTGAAACCTGGAGTGGATTCACCACCCCACTGGGATAGCTCCTTTCGAGTTCTGACTGAAACCCAGAGAGGATTAACTGCCTCACCAGCATCGGAGCCAGCTTGGGCAGCTCCTTTAGAGTTCTGACTGGTTCTGACTGAAACCTGGAGTGGATTCACCACCCCACCGACATCAGAGCCACCAGCCTCCACTGACAGCATTACATGTAGTAGTAACATGTAGCATGTAGACATCACTACATCACAGTAGTAGTGGAACCAAGTGTCAAACGTTCCTGGATGTGCCCAAGAGCAGAGTGCCAGAAAGAATAATAAAATTAGAGTCCACTTCATGCATTTACTTTTGGATGGGGTCAGAGGCCGCCCTACTCTGAGTCAAGGGAAGGCAGCCGCCTCAGCTGGCAGATTTGGGTTTCCATTCATGGATGGAGTCACAGGGCCGGCCCTGCCATTAGGGCAGAGTGAACTGCCCACCTCAGGCGGCAGATACTGAGCGCAAGGAGGAGGCGGCCCCTCCTTCCCTGAGCTGCCTAAGCTAGCCTGTCGCTCTCTCAGGCGTGGCATCACCAGTGCTGAAGCGAGCACCAGCTGCCGGTCCGCTTGGACACTGCATGAGGAATGGGGGGACTGCCTCCCTCTGCCTCAAGGTGGGCCTGGCCCTGACAGCTGGCCAGGAAGCTGTCTTGTTCAGCCCTTCCTGAAATGAACGTCAACTGCCGGCTGACTTCCAAGGAAGCTTGTGCGGAACATCCCACTGGACCGTGCCCCGTGTCAATCAGCGTGTGAGCATGGCGTTTGGATTTCCAAGCGGAGGCACAAAAACATCTGGATACCGTAAAGGTGGATACCATAAAGTCACCTCCTCATGCTTCAAGCAAGGGATGCCCCCATCATCAAACCACTGGATTAAGGTTCGCACCGGCACAGTAAATACTGACATTTGCCATACGAGGGCGCATTCATACAATATATGATCTACCTGCTGCAATTCACTAGCATAGAACAGGGTGGATTCTTGGCAGCTGTTCACCGTGTAGGCAGCCAGCCGTCTGTAGCTTCTCCTCTGATGACATGAGCGAGCTCAAGAAAGGTGGTACCCTTAGGATGAACAGCAGTTTAACAATAGGTTTAGCTGGCTGATTGGAGCGCCATTCTCACATTCATTGGAACTAGCGTGCGGGACGCTGGGCGAGTGGTTGCGGCCTCACTAGCCCCAGCCCTGTCCTGCATGCACTTTTGGTGGAAGGTCCGGAAGATCGTCCACACTTGCAGTTTGCACGTGCAAAGGCTTTGCAAGCGCAGTCACAGGCCTGGCCTCTTCAAGGGTTTGCAGTGGCATGAACAGCACCTAAGCACACTTGACTTGTGTGTGCAGTCTTCAATCAAACTCGCATCCAGGGCAGGGCTGAAGTCAGCAGCCTCAAGCAGGCCTGATCCCTTTCTCCTTTAGGCCTGTTTAGAGAAATGTGTGACTAACTAGCGCTTGATACTTCTGCATGTGGCTATTACGGGCCCTATAGATATGGTAAGGTGGGGGGGTGTCAGTTCACACATGACATAGCACTGAGACCTCCAACACGATGCCTATGGACACCTATGTGCCAACAGACACCTCTCCTGGCACCCACCAGGCTCCCTCCCGATTTTTATATTTTTTTAGAGTTTTAAAACTATTTTAACTGGCATGCTGCAAAGCGCTGCCTCCCAGGGCTGTCTTTATTTGGGTCCAAAACAGTGGTTTTGTGTGCTGGAGCACAGATCCCACCTGTGCCTTCCACCTGGCTTCTTGAGCAAGTGCCTCTTCTTTTAGTTTCACCAGTTTGCCTTCTGGGAAATGAGTGTTTTGTGATCGGCCATGGTGGCCGTTTTATGAATTGGCGGCAACCCCCTTGGCAGCCGTTTCGTGATACTGCCCATGACATGGTCCCCTAATTCCAAATGTGCCCAGCAACCCCCCAAAAGAGACCCCTGATATAGGAACAAACCCAGGTTTGCTACCTTGTGTATAGTGCAGCAAACGCTCCAGGATTCACGTGTGTTTGGCACACTACATTTCATGTACACTTAAAAAAATAATGGTGTGAAGCAGCCCTTTGAGAATCTGGTGTGGCTCTTGGTTGTCAGAGTGCATACAAAACCATTCCCTGGTTTCCTTACCATCTTAAAAAGTAATGTGTGAATCAAGCCTAAAGTTCTATTAGTTTGAATTCATTTGAGGAGTCAGGGTTGTCCAGCAGGAGACAGAGGCATGGTGGTGGAGCTTCATAGCTCTCTCCCACACTTTTTTTTGCTACTCCCAGGGCTGAACTTTGGGAAGGTGTCTCCTGAGGTTCTGCTTGAGGGTAGTGGGAGGCATGTGCTGTCCTCTCTATGTGCCTTTCTCCTGCTGCTCTCTATTTGTCCAGGCAACATGCAGTGGTCTGAAGTAGAAACGGGCAACTAAATGATTGAGGGGCTGGAGCATCTCCCCTATGAGGGCCGGTTACAACAGCTGGGATTGTTGAGCTTGGAAAAAAGGAGGGTCAGGGGAGACAGGAGAGAGGTGAGCAAAATTATGCACGGTGTGGAGAATGCGGATGGGGAGACATTTTTCTCCCTCTCTCAAGATACTGCAATCTGGGGTCACCCCATGAAGTTGATTGGTGGGAGATTCAGGACAGATCAAGTCCTTCTTCACACAGCACATAGTTAAACTATGGAATTTGCTACCACAGCATGTAGTGATGGCCACCAATTTGGATGGCTTTAAAAGGGGGTTAGACAAATTCCTGGAGGAAAAGGCTATCGATGGCTACTAATTTTGATGGCTATGTGCTACCTCCAGTACCAGAGGCAGTGAGCCTATGTACACCAGTTGCTGGGGAACATGGGTGGGAGGATGGTGTTGTACTCATGCCCTGCTTGTCAGTTCCTGGTTGACAGCTGGTTGGCCACTGTGTGAACAGAATGCTGGACTAGATGGACCCTTGGTCTGATCCAGCACGGCTCCTCTTATGTTCTTAAGTATGTTTACTCCGAAGTAAGGAGTAATATACACTTGTATTTTCCCATAGTATTGTAAGATTTGGCTCATGTGCAGGGTACACCTCAACCCATTGTCTTCTTGCTATTTCTCTTTCAATATGGTGCTTGCTCTTAAACTACTTTTGACAGTTTTGGAGGGGCTTGCAGTTTCCATGAGCTACAAAGACATGTGTGTCCCAATATAGCGGTATTATAACACTTACCAGTGGGAGTGGCTTTAAAGCTGTAGAATCTGTTTTCCCCCTCCTATGGTAGGATCTACACTTCCCCTCCTCCTCTTCCTTTTGTTCCCTGCTCTTTCCTTGCATTGATTTTCATGAGGTTTGTGGGCAGGAAATCCACCGGGGGGGGGGGGCAGTTATTTTTCACTGCACACCTACAGAGCTGCGCAGCAGTGAATAACCACACTTTATTTTTAAACCTCCATTCCTGCACAGCTGCAAAGGTGCGCATGCAGTTTGCGGGCTCACAAAAAGAAAAGAAGCTGAAATTGAAATTGAAGCACGTCTTCCCATTCCTCTTGCAATTGCAACAATATACTGTGGCTTGTGGCATGTGCTCGCACTATAAACACAAACAATGAAACGCGCGTGTGACCGTTCAAGCTCCTCCTACCTCTCCTGCAATTACAACACTATGCATTGGTGTGGGGCACTTGATCGTGTTATAGACACGGGTGATACCATGCTGTATTAATTGATGTGTGCCCTTGGAGCAGCTATTACATTTTGGAATACTGGTGCCTCACAAATGAAAAGGGTTCCAGTGTAGATCCTTCCCAAGTCCCACAGAGATAAGCTCAATGGGAAGTGTGCAAATAGGATTGCAGCCTGGTCCTATGCACGTTTGCTAAGTAGGAGGTGAGTCCCGAAGACTTCAGAGGGCCCCGACCAAAGTTGCAAATCCCATGCATCTTTATTTGAGAGTAGTCAGCTCCCCTCACTGGACAGAGTGAGGCTTACTTTTGAGAAAACAACAGGCACACTGGGAGAGGGCCACAGGGCATGCTGCTATTGAGCAACCTGTAGAGTGTCCTTGTGTCCTCTTTTACAGAGAACAGTCTTCTCTCTGAAGGGCTGCCAGAGGACTGTCCTCAGCTTTGAAGGTGTCCTCTATTTGAGGGCTGTCTGGTTTAAAGATTAAAAAAAACAACATCTTAAGGATGAGCTGAAAGTTGCCCATCAAGAGCCTCTGCACAGCATCCAGAGCAGCCAGGCACACGGGTCACCTGTGCACAGTCTTCCAGGTAAGATGTGCTGTATTTCTATTTAAATTGCAATCCTCATTAGCATTAGCTTATGCAGATCACTCCTTTTGGGTGATGCATTTCCTCTTTTCCGGCCATTCACGAGTGCCCCCCCCCCCCCGCATGGCGGCTGGTGCTCAGTGGGGCTGGTGGGGCGGGAGGCAGGGCAGACACTCGAGACTGTGCTGAAAGCGCCAGCGGAGAGGAGCGAGCAGCTCACGCGGGGCCGCCGCACGCCGCGCAGAGGCGCCACTGTGCCGGACTGCGGGCGGATCTCCCTGCCACGAGTGAGCGGGGACGGCTGGGGGGTGGCTGTCCCTTTTGCCCCGCGTGCAGAGCCGCCTCCGCCTCCGCCCCGAACCCTCCCTTGGGGCTTACTCCAGAGTAAACGCGCGTGGGATCGGGCCCCGCGCCCCTGCGCCGGGGCTGGGCTCCGCCGAGGCAGCGTCGGGCCGCGGGGTCCTGGGCGTCCTGCCCGCGCTCTCCCCGCCGCCCGCTCCGCCCCGGGGCTGCGGCCTCGCCCGCGTCTGTCGGGGGCCGCGAGGCGGCGCGGAAGGGGAGCCGCCCGGCGCGCTGGGACGGGGCAGCGGCGGCGACTCTGCGCGGCCCGTGGCGAGGCCGGCCCGCGCTCCCCGCCCGCCCGGCCGGCCCGAGCCGCGCGGCCCCTCGGCGCCGGCTGCCCGCCCGCCCGCAGCGGCGCGGCCAGCCGTTCGCGCGGAGCCCGGCGGCGAGAGGAGCGCGGGGGCGCTCCGGGGCGGCGGCGCCGGCGGCGGGGAGGAGCGCCGCGCGGCGGACGGAAGGCGCGGGCGAGCAGCGGCGCTGGCGCGCCCCGCTCGCCCGGAGGAAGCGGCGATCGACCGCGCCGGCGAGCCGCCTTGCTCGCGCGCCCCGGGCATGCCCGCGCCTCGGCGGTGAGCCGCGTCCGGAGCGCCCGAGCGGTGAGTGTGCGGCGGCGGCGGCGGCGGCGGCGAGGGGCGGGCTGGGAGCGGCGCGCGGCGCCCGGGGCGGTGGCCTTTGCCCCGCAGTGGCTCCGGGTCCCGCGCCAGCCGCGCGCCAGCCGCGCTCCCCGGCGATCCGTGGCAGGCAGAAGCCTCGAAGGCTGGCTTGTCCGTCGTGCCCGAGGTGAAAAGCTGCCCCGGAAAGGCTTTTCGCACGGGACATGGGGCCAAACGCGGGTTTACATTAATCCTGCCCCCCCCATCAGAGGTGTGTAAGACACGTGTTGGCATACATAACTTTGCCCCCACGTGTTGTTCAGCGCTTCGAGCCTGCCGTTAAGACGGCGTCGGTGCATCGGCGAGGAAAGGGTGGTGTGTGTGAATTGGTGCCCCCGGGCCGGGCCGGGGGGCGGTCTCCGCGCCAGTGCGAGCGTTGGCGTGTGCTTGTTCTGTTTCTCTGTCGCTGCCAGCCTTCAGCACAGACAGTGGATTTTTCCAAAGGGAAGTGGACTTTTGAAGACAAAATCCTAGAGCAGTGACCCAGAAGAGTGCCTCTGAGCAAGTGCAGAGTGCAAAAACACCTCGATTCATTTTTATGGTGAAGGAGGTGCTCTCGTGGTAGGCCTCTTCAGGCTTTATAGGCAGTGGAGGCTGGTGGCTCCGATTTCAGTGGGGCTGTGCATCCACTCTGGGTTTCAGGCAGAACCAGCCAGAACTCTAAAGGAGCTATCCAAGGTGCCGGACCTATTTTGGGTATAGGGTTTAGCACCTTGGATAGCTCCTTTGGGGTTCTGGCTGGTTCTCCTGAAACCCAGAGTGGATGCACAGCCCCACCGAAATCGGAGCCACCAGCCTCCACTGTTTATAGACCATTTCTTGTCAGCTCTGCTTTTGTTGCTACACTCATGCTTCTTACATCAGCCTTCTCCTCCAACCTGGAACCCTCCGGATGTGTTAGACTACAACTCCCATCATTCCGAGCTACAGGTTGGAGAAGGCCGTCTTACATCAACCCTTTCCCTTTAACTGGAGCGGGATGTGAAGTTCTGCTCAAGCTCTGATGGCTCTCCCTCCCATTTAGCACTCTCTGAGATCTCAAACCATTTTCTGAGCATTCGCCCTTAGGCATCAGCTCTTTAAACTTTAAGGCTTAGGGTGCAATTTTGTGCATGTTTAGCCAGAAAAAGTCCTGTAACTCCCAGCATTCCCCAGCTAGCCATGGGTCTAAACATGCATAGGATTGCACCCTGAAAGAGTAATCTCTCTCGCAAAAGATGGTCACCCAGCAGCAGGAACATGGTTTCACCAGCTGTTCTGCCAGAAGTCACTGTCTCCACAGGCAACCTCATCGCAAACATTAGGGCAAATGGATTCCTGTGGAGCTTGGATGGGCTTTTTCTGTTCTGGTACCCATCTGTGGAGTGTAGACACAGTCTGTGATATCTTTTAAGCACCAGGTAATTTTTAAAAATAAAAATAGCTTTTTTATTAAAGCCGTAGGCAGCAGCAGGTCAATTCAGAACAGCTTTCTGCCACCAGGTGCCCTCCAGATGTTTTTATGGGACTACAGCTCCCATATTGCTGGGATTTACAGTCCAAGACATCTGGGGGGGTGGCAGTTTGGGGAAGGGTGTCCTAGATAGTGCTTAGAACTGCATCTTAGAACTGGAACTGTTGCTCTTTGGTTTGGTGGTATTTTTCTTGAATTGATTTTAGATTCACTTTGTATTGGGGCTTTTTTATGTAAGCTGTCTTACATAAGGCCGGATATGCATGTTTAACTAAATTAGCAATAGGAGTTTCTCCATTGAGTAACTGCAGCCAGTCCCCACCTCTAACTAAATATATAAGGAAATTGGCAGTAGAGCACTAATTCACACATTCTGATGCCTGCAGTTGCTACTCAACTGGGTGAAGCTCTTCTAATCCCTTACTGCAGATCACTACCTCTATTTTTTTATCATTTAAAGTTGATCACATTTCTGGTGGAACTGTACAAGGCCATCCCATCCCAATTCACTGTCACTCAATAGACCAGCCTTCCCCAACCTGGTGCCCTCCTAATGTTTTAGACTACAACTTCCATCATGCCTGCTGATTGGCAGCACTGTCTGAGGCTGAAGAGGGTTGCAGTCCAACACACCCGGAGGCTACCGGGTTGGGAAAGGCTGCAATAGTCAGGCATAGGCAGTCACATATCTACTGACAGAGTTTGGCAGACTTCAGGTATGTAGGGTTGTTGTTGTTTTTGCTAGATAGCCCAGGGCCACCAGTTATGGCCAGGTGTAAAATAGTGGCTAGTGGGGAGGAGCTAGATGCAAAAATTGATGCAAAAATTGATACAAAATAGTAGCTAGGTACAAAATTGGGCTGACTGGTCTATACAAATCTACATTTGTAGATAAAATAGTGACTAGTGGGGAGGAGCTAGATGCCAAATGCTGGTTAAGGGAGCAGAGCAAATCATCTTCTGCCAGTCCTGTGCCATGGATTGGGTTGACCTGGATACAAATCTACATTTGAGTTTCTGTGGAGCTGGGATTCTAGCACAGCTTGAAAATTGGCCAGCAGGGGTGGGGAACCTCAAGCCCGGTGTCCAGATGTGGTCCTCCCCGGGGCCCAAATCCAGTTCTCCAGAGGGCCACGCCCCTTCCCCTGGTCCCACCCCCTTTTTCCCAACCATCAATTGTTTGTGATTTCCCGGCTTCTCTGCAGTTTTCCCCCCCATTCTGAAATGTTCAGATAGCTGTCCCAAGGCTTAATTACTGGCAGCATGGCTGGCTGGGGCACGCTGGGAATTGTAGGACATTTTTCTGTCTAAACATGCATAGGACTGTGCCCTTAAGCTACAATATGCTGGGTTTATTTTGTATTTTTGGCCCCACCCCTTTCGCCCTGCCCACCACTAGAACGCGGCCCTTGCGAGCTTCTGTGGAATTTAATTTGGCCCTCAGACTGAAAGAGTTTCCCCACCCCCTTTACACAAACCCCTGGTCAAAAGCAACTACTTTATATGTGTAGAACACTGAAACTGGGTGATGTGAAGCCATAGCAAGGAATTCTTGTCATTTTGACTTGCTGCTGTTAAACTATTGGGAGTCAGAAACTCTTGCTAATCTAGTAGATCCTGATATACCATCTGCTCACCTCCTGATATGGATCTAAGCTACCAGCACAGGGACAACACCATCATCTTTCCTGGGAGCTGCCACCCACAATGGTGTGACAGGTGGCTACCAGCAAAAGAGCCTTCTCTGTGGTGGCCTCCCATCTATGGAATGCACTTCCCAGGGAGATCCACTATATATTTAGATGCAGGCCAAGATATTTCTCTTCTAGCAGACATTTAATCTTTAATCTGTTGTTCTGATTATTAACAGGCTCTTTAATATTTTTTAATGTTTTAATATTTTGATAGTTTCATTGATGTATTGTTTTGGTTATTCAATTGCTGTTTTTGCTTTTTATTATTATAAATCATCTCAAGGGCATACCATATGGGTGGTATATATATTGAATAAAACAAACAAACAAATGACATTGACAACTATCAGCAGCAACAAAACAAACAAAATGGAGAGGGAAATTGGAGTCTACATGTGGGCAGGGCAGGATTTGAAGCAAAATATGAATATTATAATGTCTTCTATTTATGTAAGTTATTTATTTGTTACATTTGTATCCCAGCTTTTCCTCCAAGAAGCATAAGGTGGCATACATGATACTGCTCCTCACAACAACCCTTTGAGGTAGAATCATAGAACAGTAGGGTTGGAAGGGGCCTATAAGACCATCGAGTCCAACCCCCTGCTAAGTGCAGGAATTCAAGTCAAAGCATCCCTGACAGGTGGCTGTCCAGCTGGATCTTGAATGCCTCCAATGTGGGAGAGCCCACCACCTCCCTAGGTAATCGGTTCCATTGTCATATTGCTGTAACAGGAAGTTTTTCCTGATGTTCAGCCAGAATCCAGCTTCCTGTAACTTGAGCCCATTATTCTGTGTTCTGCACTCTGGGATGATCGAGAAGAGATCCTGTCCTTCCTCTCTGGGACAACCTTTCAAAGAGCGTTATCATATCTCCCCTCAGTCTTCTCTTCTCAAGGCTAAACATGCTCAGTTCTTTACGTCTCTCCTTATAGGGCTTTGTTTCCAGTCCCCTGATCATCTTCGTTGCCCTCCTCTGAACCCTCTCCAGCTTGTCTGCATCCTTCTTAAAATGTGATGCCCAGAACTGGACACAGTACTCCAGATGAGGCCTAACCAGTGATGAGCAGAGGGGAACTACTACTACCTGGGATTTGGAAGGTGTACTTCTATTAATGCAGCCCAAAATATCATTTGCCTTTTTTGCAGCCACATCTTATTGTTGGCTGATACTCAGCTTGTGATCTAGGTGAGGCTGAGAGTGACTGGGTCAAAATCACCCAGTGAGCTTCACGGTCGAATAGGGACTTGAACCTGGGTTTCCCCAGTCCTAGTCCAACACTCTAGCCACTGCACCATGGTGGTATAGGATGGTATTCTATTATAGTTCAGAGATGGTGGAAGTAATGGCCAGAAAATTCCAAAAGGTCCTCTAGCCAAAGGTTGTTAGGGGAAGAGACTTTAGCTTTCCTGGCGTGTGGGACAATCCAGTTTGCAACTGCTGCTTATCTTTGCCTCTTCTTGATAAGTGTGTCACACAAGGTATCCTCCAGTACCAAGGAAGTCACTCTAAATCCTGTACACCATGATCAACATCTGAGGCCCTCTGAGGCCCTCCTCAAAGGGAGGTTTGGAGGAAGGCAACAAGAGAGAATGAGAAGGGCTGTGGTTCAGTAGTAGAGTACATGCTTTAGATGCAGACGGTCCCAAGTTCATTTCCTAACATCTTCAGGCAGGGCTGGAAATATTCCAGCCTGAAACCCGCAGAGAGCCACTGCCAGTAAGTGTTGACGCTTTTTGGTGGTGGCCCCCTCGCTTGTGGAATGCTCTTCCCAGCAAGATCTGCCTGGCACCAGCGTTGTCATCTTTTCTGCACCAGTTAAGACTTTCTTCCCAGGCATTTGGCGGCATACGATGGGCTTCTTAATGCTACAATTGTTTGTGGTTGTCGCTGATGTTTTAGTACTCTATGGTGTTGTGGTATTTTATTGATAATTGTTTTCAGCTGTTTAAAATATTTATGTTTTAATTTTATTGTAAGTCACCTTGAGGGGTTTTTTTTCTGAGAAAGGTGTCTTAAGAAATTTAATAATAATAGTAATAATAAATCAATATGCTAAGCTTGCAATGCCCAAACTGCATGCTATGAAAAACCTGCTAGTGTGCTGCAAGAAATAAATTGAATCGGGGGCCCTCTGAGCTCCAAAGCACTCATCCACAGAGGAAGTTGTTCTATGCCTCTCTGCATGATCCATGGCTCTGTCTTGGCCCTCTGCCAATTTACCTTTGCAATGTTGGGTGGGGACGACAACAGTTCTCTTGCATTGGGTATGACTGGATTGTTTTTGATGCAGAAGCTCAGCTGAATCACTCACCCTCAGGAGGGTGCATGTCACCTCTCTGTATGATTTGCTGCTCTGGCCATCTGCTGGGGTGGAAAGCTGGGAAACCCTGCCTTGTCTCTTTTTGTGGCTGTGATGTATCCAGTTGCCAAGATGCCAATACTAAGATGCAGCAGAAGGAGCTACCCTTGGTAGGGGATGTTCCATCACTGTATGAATTTCTGCGTGGAGCTTGTATCTTGCGTCGGGTGGAGTCATCTGAACATACAAAGCTGCTTTATCTCGAGTTAGACTTTGGTCCTTCCAGCACAGTAGGGACCTTCTATGTGCAAAGCAGTGCTCCACCATTGGCCTATGGCCCTTCCCTTACGGCTGCTCTGATGACTTGTGATGCTGACACCTTTTGAGGTGCAAACGTGAAACTTACCTACTGCTTCTAGTTATAATTCAGGGGGAAAGGTGAACTCCCTGCTGGAAGTTTGGGAAAGGCTGTTCTTGGTGTTAAGGGGAGGCAGTCTCCTTTTGCCTTTGGCTTGATAAAGGGAAACGTGTGCGTGGGTGCGCGTGGAAGCACACTGTTACCTCTGTCTTCTATGCGCGAGTTGAATCTGTTGGTCACTGCTGCTTTGCTCTTTTTGTTGAGTTGTGCTTTCATGTCAGCCTGAGATTCTCTTAACGTTGGGTGTCTGATATTCATTCCCCTTTGAATTTGTTCTGGCGTCTCCTTTCAGCCCATGCGAAGGCAGGGGCACAGAGGCAGCCGCTGACTGTGTTTGCAACAGGTCAGTACATTAGCGAGTCTGAGAGCTGCCCGACCAATTCAGTGGCACTCATTCTACCGAGCCAGCTGCTAAACGGGATCTCGTGTCCCCATTAATCCAACCTGCTTTTTTGCATTTGGTTCTGGAAAATTGCTGTAATTAATGTGTCCCACTTGTTTCACGCTCTCTCTCTTTTTTCCCTCCCCCTGCTTCTATGGAATATGTGGTGACTTGCTTCCTGCAGCAGTTTCCTGAACAATGTATTGGCACTTAACCGAGATAAATGGCTAGATCTCTGAAAAACGTGGCTGTTTGGGCAAAGTTCGTCGCTTTTAGCTGAAGTACCGCGTGTTTTCAAATGCCTCAATTAACGACAGATTCCCTCCTGCTTTGCAAAGTGCAGTGAAGTTGCACCACCATGTGCAGCTTAATAGTACTCTATTCCGACATCGTTATGGTTAGAGAAAGGGTGCAGAACCTCAGAGCCGTGGGTCAAATCCAGCCCTCTTGGAGGCCCCAGTCCAGCCCTCTGGAGTTCTCCAGAAGACTGTGCCCCCTTCTGCTGGCCCCACCCTCTTTCCTCCGACTGCTGATCATTGGGTAGTTTCTTGGCCTTGGTGTGTTTTTTGTCCCCAGTTCTAAAAGGTAGTAAGAGCTTTTAAGTTAAAATATGCTGGCTGTTTTGGCCCTGCCCCATTTATTTATTTATTCATTTCTATACCACCCACTAGCTGAAGCTCTCTAGGCAGTTCACAACAATTAAAACCACAAAGTGCAGCATAAAACAGTATAAAATATGAAAGCCTAAAGCCACAATGTAACAGTACAACCAGAATAAAGCCTAGCAGCAATGCAGAGACTTAAAACACAGATTTTAAACACTAAAGCTAAAAGACTAGGAAGCTAAAATACTGAGAGAATACAAAAGTCTTCACCTGGCGCTGGAAGGAGTACAATGTAGGTGCCAGGCGAACCTCTCTAGGGAGCTCATTCCACAGCTGAGGTGCCACAGCAGAAAAGGCCCTCCTCCTAATAGCCACCCGCCTCACTTGGCAGGCGCTCACGGAGAAGGGCTGCTGAGGATGATCTGGGCAGGCACATATGGGAGGAGGCGATCCTTCAGGTAACCTGGCCCCAAGCCGGTTAGGGTTTTGAATGTTAATACCAGCACTTTGAATCGGGCCCGGAAACGGACTGACAGCCAGTGCAGCTGGAAAAGTACTGGCGTAATGTGATCTTGTTGGCCAGTCCCTGTTAACAATCTTGCTTCTATTTAGGACTAGCTGAAGTTTCCAGACCGTTTTCAAAGGCAGCCCCACGTATAACGCATTGCAGTAATCCAGACGAGAGGTTACCAGAGTATGGATAACTGTAGCTAGGCTATCTCTGTCCAGATAAGAGTGTATTTGGTATGCCAACTAAATGGTATACTAAATGGCATACCATTTAGCCTTCACCCCCACACACTCCTGCATTGCGGCCCCCGAGAGCTTCTGTGAAATTGAATTTGGCCCTCGGGCTAAAAAACGGTTGAGGGAAGTGGCAGTTTGGTGTGATATCTGAACTGACAAACTGCAGTTCCCATCACTGCGCCATCCCAAGAGGCTGCTGCGCTTATAGACGGCGGTGCTGTTTGAGGTGGAAAAATGAAAAGAACTTTAAACTTGTATGTCTGGAAGCTGAAATGATGGTTTGGATTCCTAACTGAGGCCAGCGCAAACTGTGGTTTGGGGTGATGCTGACCTGAGCCAGGGTGGTTCATGTGGTCTGCATTGGTTTGTTGTCGTACAAGTAGAAAAAGATCAGGCATAAGCTGATCCCAGCCCCGGGTCAGGCCAAGGCAGGGCTGTATGGGCTAGAGATCTTACACTGAAAAATAATTCTTGGCACCTTCAGAAAACCGCCGATCCCAGGAGAAGCTCCTGCAGCTAAATCAGTTTGGAAGCGGTTTAAATGTGCGAGGAAGATGTGCTCTAAAGCAGGCTGAAAATAGTGCCAGCTCCAGGCTTGAGGGGACTGTGGGGAAAGTGACCTCTGGTGGGCTTCTGTCAGTGGGCCCTGGTGTGGCGGGCCAAAGTCAGAGTGATGGTTTTAACCTCTGAAGCCCTATAAAGCATTGGGATCCCACTGCTTCAAGGACCACCTCTCCCCCATGACCCTACCCACTACCTGAGATTGGCTTCAAAGGCCGTTCTCCGTACACCCCCTTCGGGAAAGGCTCTGGTGGGCAGGTGGCACTTTGGGAATGGGACTTTTCCGTGTTAGCCCTGTGTTTTTGGGATGCTCTCCCCTAGGAGGCTCGCCTGGTGCTGATGCAGTCATATTTTCGGTGCCAGGTGAAGATGTATTTGCTTACCTAGGCGTTAATTCTAGTTGTTTAGTTTTTTATTTAAATTATCTGGACCTTAGTTGTGGCCCAATTGTTGTGGACTGCTCTTGTGATGTTCATTCTGGGCTGTGAGGGGGTGGGGGGAGATTTTGTGTATTGTGGATGAATATTTTTCGTAATGTTTTTAGATTATATGTTTGTGGTGTTTGTTTTTTATTTGTGCTGATTATGTTTTATATTGGGTTTGTGTCTGTTCTGTTCTATTAATTATGAATTTTTGTATTTGTGTGTGTAAGTTGCTCTGAGATTGTTTTTTGTGGTGGGAAGCGATGCATGAATTTTAATAATAGTAACAACAACAACAACACCTGGAAGTGGAGATGTGAAGGCCCAGGCAGAAAAATTCAGGAGGGAAAGAACTGGAGTTTTGCTGTATTTTTCCAAGGCCTTTCTGGGTGCTTTTTCCAAAATAATTTTATTATCACCTATTTTCTTTTAGAAATGATGAATAAAATGTTTATGATTAGATGTCCATATATTGCTACCTGACCTTTGCTCCCCAGAAATGATACCTAAAAACTGTGTAATAGGATGACTTTTTTGGAAGATTATGTACTATTACACTTTAACAATTCCCGTATGCTGAGAACAAACAGTACAATGCACCTCTCAAATGCTAGAGAGGCTAGCTCCTTAGAGTTGAGCTTGGAGTTCCGTTTGTAATAAAAATTAAAATAATTTAAAAGTAAATTCAGTTACTGCATTTGTAATGATTGTCTGAGAGTTGTTGTGACATATGAGAACGTCTGCCAATGACACTTAAATGCTAAAGTCCATGAGCAATTTGCTTTAAATTAATCATTGTACTGATTGCTTGTGTGCCATGGGTCTTGAAGTGGTGAGTGGAGGGATGCTGGGTGGAGTCATCCAGGCTTCAGATGATGCACAGGGAATGGTATAACATAGAGGTGGGCAACTGGTGGCCTTCCGGATGTTTTGGTCGACAACCCCCTTCACCGCTGGCTATGCTGGCTGATGAGAGTTGAGGCCGAAACATCTGGAGGGCCACAAGTTTATTTATTTTATTTATTTACAATAATTATATACCACTCCATATCTAGAACAGATTTTGGAGCGGTGAATACAAAAAATAAAACAGTAAAAGAATAAAAAGATTAAAACAGCACATTAGAATTATACTTGTTTAAAAAATACAATGCCAGTTGAAACAATGACTGGTCAATTAAGGAACGCCTCCTGGAACAGTGCTGTTTTCAGGATGCAGTGTTGGTGCCTGCCTGACCTCCAGGGGCAAGGAATTCCAAAGAAAGGGGGCCACCATGCCGAAGGCTCTTCTCCTGGTAGACTCCGATTGGGCCATGGGTCCATATGGAACCACCGGGAGCAGGCCCTCTGATGACCTCAGTGACCGGGCAGGGGAGAAGGCGCTCTCTCAGATATTCTGGTCCCAAGTTGTTTAGGGCTTTGTACACTAGTACTAAAACCTTAAACCTGGCCCAGTAGCGAATAGGCAGCCAGTGCAGTTCCCTCAGCGAAGGAGTTACATGATGGAAAAGGGCAGCTCTCGACAAGTTGCCCACCCCTGGCATAAAAGAAAGGGTCCTACCCATATTGACTCAGCTTGGTAGACAAACTTTGTGGTTGCCCTTCCCAACTCGGCAGAGGGACGGAGCCTCATCTCTGAGACTGCATGTGAGTTTTCATAGCACCTCTGAAATGCAGCACAGAGTCACGGATGTTCCTCCTCATTCCCTCTCCAGTGCCACGTTTGGGAGAAGGGCAGGGTTTTTACCATGCTTGCCATGGGTCTGGCCCTGTGCACTGCTTGGGAGCCAGATGGGTGCTCGGGCTCTTTGGAAGATGAACCGGGAGGTCAGTTGAGCTTTCTGGAGTCCTTCATCGACCAAGCACTGGCCTCAGACAGGGAGAAGCACTTGCTGCTTCTGAAAGATCTGCCCTTTGGGAGACAGTTACTATAACCATTGTTATTTGCTTTCTGTTGTCGGCTCCTTTGGGAAGCCAGGTAGGTACATGGTTACACTAGAGCAGCATTCCCCACGGCTGGGTAGGGGATGCTGAGAATTGTACTCCAACACATCTAGAGGGCACCAGGTTGATGAATCTGCACTGACTGGAGCATTATTTTTCTTTCTTTCATTCATGTATACTCCGCCTTTCCACAAAATAATGGTGCTCAAGGCAGCTAACAGCCATAAAGCATATATTAAAATACATTTAGTGAAAACAATTGTAAAAACAAATAGAACTCAAAAACAATTGAACCCACTTCAGCAGCAGACTGCTTTACATGCCAAAGACCCGCTTGAATAAAAATATCTTTGCCTGCTGGCAGAAGGGCAGCAGCAAAGGAGCCAACCTAGCCTCCCTCAGGAGGGAGTTCCAGAGGCGAGGAGCCACCACCAGGAAGGCCCTGTCTGGTGTAGCGGAGCCAGGGCTCTCCAGGACGCAGTGCCAGCACTTTTTGTGGCAGGGACACTGCCACCCCTCTCCTAATTCTCTGTTGTCTCTGAGCTTAGCTGCAGTTCTCACAGTAGCTGGGGGCTGGGGGAGAGGGAAGAGAATGAATTTCCCCAACAACAGTTTATGTTGTAATGCAGAGTATTTTGCCCTGGCTTGTTCTTGAATGGGCTATGAAGACCCATTCGCTCTACAACAGATGTGCTCCTGGTGGAAAGGGAAGGCTAGAGCTGGTCATTTGGTATGGATCAGTACAGCTACCTGCAGTTCTGGGCTCTCCTTGGGAGTGTGGCTGTGGGAACTGTCATGATGAGCTCCTGCCCTTCCAAATTTACTACTTCACCATGGCACCGAATGTGCCTCTGAGGGTGCCAGGACCAAAAGAAGGGCCTCCCCCAAGGATCTTAAAACCCAGGCTGGCTCATATGGGACAAGGCAGTCTTACAGGTAGCCTGGTCCCAAGCCATATAGGGCTTTATATAACCAGCACTTTGAATTGGGCCTGGAAACAGACTGGTAGCTCGTGATGCTGTTGTACAAGGGAGTCACGTGCTCCTTGAAACCTGCCCCGGGCAACAGTCTGGCCACAGCATTGTGGACCAGGTGAGGTTTCCAAACAGTTTTCAAAGGCAGCCCCACATTACGGTAGTCTGGATGGGATGCGGCCAGAGCATCACAACTGCGGGCTCTTGGATGGTCTCCAAAGCCATCTGGAATCGCAACTGGTTCCACGAAAACCTCTGTACTTCCATGATTATACCTGGGATGCGTTCAGCATGGAATACAAAAGACCTTGGAACTGGTCGCATCCAGATTTATTTATTTATGTGTGCGTGTGTTTTGTACAAGGGTCGTTCAGACTCCACTTGTAAAAGCTGTTTTCAGCCTGTTGCACATAGTTCCTACAACTGGGGTTTGGTGGGAATAAGCAAACTTCCTAGGAACCCGCGACACAGCCGTACCCCAGGACAGACCATTGGTTTGTCTCACCAGATGTTGTCTACTCTGACTAGCCACAGTCCTCTGGGGTCATCGGCACGAGGTCTTCTGCTTCACCTGTTACCGGATCATTCTAGCTGGAGGGGCCGGGGTTCAACTTGCAGACCTTCAGTGTGCAAAGCAGGCAGCTGCTCTGTCACTGAGTTGTGGCCCCCCTTCCCTAGTTTGATGCAGTCCCATTGATTTGCGATGATAAAGATGATGATGAAGAAGATAATGATGACATTATTATTATTAATGCTACGACTGCAGCTAACAATACTGCTATCCATGTATCATAAGCAAAGATCAGGTCACTGCCCTATAGAGAAAGGGGTGTTGAACCTCTTTCACCCTGCGGGCCAAATTCAATTTTGGAGAAGCTCTTGGAAGCTACATTTCAGTGGTGGGCAGGGCTGAAAGTAAAAGGGAGCAGGGGCAAAATACCAGCCTGTTTTAACTCAAAGCTCTTACTGATAGGAATGAAGGCTTAGGAGAGGCTTTTCAGCCTTTTAGAATGGGGAAAAAACTGTACAAAAGCTGGGAAGCCTCCAAACGATGGGTGGTTAGTGGAAAGGGGGTGGGGCCAAGAGAAGGAGGCGTGGCAACCTGGGGAACCCTGGAGGACCAGATTGGGACCCCAGGCAGGCAGGCAGGCAGGATTTGGCCTCCTGTAGAGGTTGAAGTTTAATTTTAATTTGGGTAGGGGAAGGAAAGAAGGGGTCAGGAGGGAAAGAGGAGAGTAGACTAGACAAGCAAATGCTCCTCAGTGGGGATGAAGGGACGTCATGGAAAAGGCAGGCTTGGTCATGTGTTTGAAGGGAGAGCGAGTGAGAGCGAAGTGGTACCATGCAGGGAGGGGGTCACAAGTGCAATGGGCAGCAAGGGAGAATCGGGTGGAGCCTTTTAAGAGGGCAGGTGTTCTGCCAGCAACTCAGGGTGGTAGAGATGGAGAGGAGGTGAAGGACATGGGCAAGGCTGTATTGTGACATGAAAGCTGAAAGATGAGGAGGCCAGGCGGAGGTGTTCTTTAAAGGTAAGGGCAAAGGAATGAGGGATGCTGGAAGGATGGGAAAGCCTTTTTAGGGATTTGATGGGGACCATCGGGTAGCCAGGATGATGAGGTGGATGATTTTGGCAATAAGAGTTCTAGACAGAGGACCAAGGAGAGAGAAAAGAAAGCTGGGGAGAAAAAGGCTGTGGGGTGAAAAAGGCTATGGGGTGATAGCTCAGGGAAGGGGCCATAGCTTGGTGGTAGAGCACCAGCTTTGACTGCAGAAGGTCGCAGGTTCGATCTCTGGCATCTCCAGGTAGGGCTGGAAAAAAACCCTGCCTGAAATCCTACAGCCACTGTCCATCAGTGTTGACAATACTGGGCTATATGGACCAAGGCATATGTTCCTATGTGTGTTTTTGGATACCCACACAACTTTCCAGCGTCATAAAGAAGGTTGACCTGTGCTGAATGCACAGGCCCAGTTTGGTTATGTTTTTTCTTCTTCTTTATTATGTGACACAGCCCCACCCCACCCTACCCTGCTCGTATTTGTAGAATCGTGGAATCGGATTCATTTGTAAGCAGCATTGGCTCCCTATTGTAATGATAACACTTACCTGCCACCAGAGGGGAAAGTGGTGGGTGTGTGCATATATGTTTAATCCATTAATGCTTATTGAGCATTTGGGACACACTGAGGTGTTGTGTTCTGCGAGTGCCAAATGTTGTCATTAGCCACATGTGAACAGCAGTGCAATGCCAGAGGGGTTCTTTGAACACAGCTAATATGTGTGCTTCCCAGTTCCTGCGGGTCTTTCTTTTCAATTGAGGATCAAAATTGCTGCAGAACACACATTATTAGAGGGATAACATGGCACCGAATTGGCTTGCGACACCGATACAAATCTAAGAGAAGTGAATACTTCCATTGATCTTTTATTTTTTATTAGTCATCTATTATATCTTAAGCATATGGAGGGTTTTTCCTCATCCGTCTGCAAAATACTCATCATTATGATGGACAGAGTATCTCGGGCTGGATAGAGAGAGCCTGTGTGTATTGCAGGCAGCCCTGGGGATGTGCTGTGTATCTGTATGTTCTGTGCATGGAAATGTGTTGTATTCTCCACATGGGGCCTCTCACATTGGGGGATTTTGTCCTCAAATAACAATATTCCCTAATGCAGTACATCTGATCTTCCTGTGATAGTGAATGCTATTCATTTATATGGGAAGAGGTTAGCGGATACTCAGGAATACTGTTCAGGGTAGGGGCTAACCTGCCTCCTGCACATGGCGATGCTAGATTTTTGGAGGAACAGCTCTCCACCCCCACCACTGTGGTTCTGCTCTCCATGGTGGGAAAAAGACAGAGACCTGGTTCACACGACATGATAACCCAACATGGGTGATGACCCATGGTGGGTTATTATGACGTTCGAACCTGGTTTCTATTGGGCTGCTTATTTTTCACGAACAAGTCACCCTGAGAACCTATAAATGGGTTCACATGATCACAGAGGGAAAAAAGCATGATGGTTTATTTTACCTCCTTGGACGGGCTGATCACCAGGTCCTAATTGGCATAATTACTCTCGCCAGGCACAGGTTGTCGTGATGTCTGAACCCAGAGTTGGTGGGTGGCTGGGGTGGGTTACAAACCACCCTGAAACCCATGGGTTCTGTGCCTGCTGGGTGGTTTGTAAACCACCCCAGCCACTCATCCTCACTGGGTTTGGCTTTCATGACAGCCTGTGCCCAGCGAGGGTAATTATGCTAATTAGGAAGCTCATGACCTGCATGCACAGGGAGGGAAAAGAAGCAACCGTGGCTTATTTTTCCTCCATGGTTGTGTGAACTCACCCTAGGGCTTGTTGGGCTGTTCAGGGTTGCTTGACATGACGTCTGAACCTGGCAGGGGAACTTCATCGTGGGCTGTTGGGAGTGGCTAGAGAGCCACCTGGCAAGAGCAGCAAAATCCCCTGCCACTCCTCATGATCTTGTTAGCGCTGCCACCATCCTTCCTTGTCCGTGCCCTCCACCCATGCTTCTAAAAATCAAGAAGAAAGGGCACTGGAGAGTGTCCCAAATGCGTTCGCAACCTTTAAAAAAACATTCAGTCTTGTGCAAGTGCGCAGATGTGAAAGTCTGCTGCTATGAAATTTGCATATTTCCCCCCTCAGCTTTACTGCTCTGCCATGTAATTTGCATATTCTTAGTGATCTGCCTCACTGCTTGGCCGTGCAGTTTGCATAATTTTCCCCTCAGCTTTACTGCTCTGCATTGAAATTTGCATATAATTACTGATCCCCCTCTGTAATCTACACGTATATCTGGCAGCTAACAATGGAACCAGTGGACGGAAGTGACAAGCATGAAGTGGAGGGTGGGGGAGCCAAAACCAGCTGCAGGAGAAGGATCTTTTGGGGTGGGTGTGTTTACTTTGGGAGCAGGAAGCAGCCTTTTTCTTTTTTGAAAAAGGTGTTCTCTAGCAAAGGGATGATGATCTTGACAAGAGGGGAATATCAGTATGCTTGGCTAAATAGTGAACAGGCAGTCTTGCACAAGTGAAAAAATTGTGAACGTGTTCATAAGGGCTTAGAATATTAATTCCATTTGGCAATCTGATGCGGGGAGGGAGGTGTTCCTCAGGAGCAGGCAACCCCAGCGGACCAGTTGCAGAAAGGGTGCTGATGTAGGGACTGGAGAAACGAGGAGTGCTGCCACAAAAGTGCCTGGGATACATGCTGGGAGCTGGTGGGAGGGCTGAGGGGGAAACAAGTCACGGCAAGCTGCAGAGCACACAATAGTTTGTCAGGTTAATGAGCCAACAACCAACCTGTGGTGACTTGTTCTCAGGGTGGCTTAGCGTGATGTGCGAACTCACTCACTGTGGTCCTGCCCATGTGATTGTGGCATGCTCATCCATGTGCGCGCCCATGAACAGAACCATGGATAATCACCTCCTAAATGGCTTGCTCTGTGTGAAAAAAGGAAGGGAGACATCCCCCGATATTGCTTGGGTTTTAGTCTCATTCATTCCATGCATGTGTAAGCAAACCAGAACTGACTGTACTTCAAGGATAGCTAATGGTGTAATTGGCAGTTTTAGTTAGCCCTTTTTTATTATTAAAGTGCAAGCAGAATTTTTGATTGGAGTAGACAAGCATCCTGTGCCTCGCTCCCTCTTCTTATTTGCAGTTAATCTGGGTTGTTTGACAGGTCTCAGATGGTGTATTTAATCTTGGAGCAGGATTTATTTTAGCTGTATGTTAATATTTTAATACATTTGAAAGGCATCGGCATGCTTCTTTAGCATTCAGGAATAAGACCGGTTATAAGTTCAGTAAATCATTCCTTCGTTTTCTTCCATTAACTATCCACCCCCATGCGCTTGAAGCAGGTAACATGTTAATTGCAAAACTCTAAATTACATTTATTTATGCCCGTATGTGTTCTCTCTCTGGACACGAAAAGCCAATATTCATTATGTTCACAGCTTACATCACTTCTGGAAGATACCCAGGCCTGGCCTGTGCATGCAGAAGAATTGCATGCACATAATTTGGTAGAGTCCTGTGGTGGGAGATTGGACAGTAGAAGATACAGGTGTGTGTGTGTGCATGCGCGCGCGCGCGCACGCACATTTTGATCACCAGGAGCAAGCTCTTCTCTGGCATGTATCTTATCTAATTTATTTATATTTACTGATGGATTACATTTCTATACTGCCCAATAGCCAAATCTTCCTGGGTGGGTCACACAATTAAAACCATAAAACACTACAGGATAAAATGTAATATACGTATCTTTTTAAAATTTAAAACTACCGTATAAAACCAAGGTAAAAAACAGCAGCAGTGTAGAGGTTTAAAAATACAATGACAGATTTAAACACAACAGACTTAACAAAGTAAAATGCCTGGGAGAATAAGAAGGTCTTTACCTGGTGCCAAAAAGATACCGAAAAGGTATCAGGTGAGCCTCTCTGGGGTGAGCGTTCCATAACTGGGGGTCACCTCTGAAAAACCTTCCCCTTGGTAGCCACCCACCTCATCTCATTTATGCCACATTTCCAGGACAAAGATCTCCTCCTTAGCTCCCTACTTTTTTAAAAAACGCACACCACCCTGCAAATAAAAAAGCAGAACAACAGGGTTGGAAACCACGATTGCTCAGGGTTCCTGATTGTGTGGAGAGCCTGGTGTGTGTGGTTGCATGTGTTGAGGCCTCCCGCTTTCAGATGTCTCACTGAACATGCAGGTGTCTGACGTGGGGCTGGCAGGACTGAGAGCCACACTTCTGCTGCCCTCTTCATGCATTGGATTATATGGGGAGGAGCTCAACTGAACACCTCTCTAGATTTGGGCTTTGGTGAGGCTCCAGAGCAGGGGTGTTGAACCTCAGGCCCATGTGCCAAATCTGCCCTGCAGGCCTGAGGTTCATTCCCCTGCCCTAGATTTGGCCCTCTGGGGTTCCCTAGATGACCATGCCTGCTTCCCCTGGTTCCACCCCCTTTTTCCTGGCTCCACACCCTTTCTCCCAACGGCTGATAGTTCGGTGGTTTCTCAGTTTTTGCACTGTTTCTTTCCATTCTAAGGGTGCAATCCTATGCATATTTAGATAGAAAAAAAGTCCTACAACTCCCAGCATTCCCCAGCCAGCTGTTCTGGGTGGCGAATGCTGGGAGTTGTAGGACTTTTTTCTGTCTGAACATGCATAGGATTGTACCCTAAAAGGTTGAAATGCTTCTCCTAATGTTTATTATTGCCAGTAAGAGTTTTAAACTAAAATATATGGGTATTTTGCTGCTGCCCGTTGCTGGAATATGGTTCCCGTGAGCTTCTCCCAAACTGAATTTGGCCCTCGGACTGAAAGAGGCTCAGCACCCCTGCTTCATGGCATCCCTGTCTCAGTATCCTTGCAGTCCTGATTTGGAGCACAGATTGTAAGCTTGACCGGGAATGGCCACTTCATCTTCGCAGTTAAAATATGAAATAAAATTCACAAGATATCAATTAACTTACAGGAGTAACGACCAAAAACAGATCAAATATCTGTATTAATACAGGAAACCAAATGTAATCTATCAGATAATATTTTCACGTGTATCCTCATTGCTCTGAGCAAAGATTTAGCTACAATTTGTTTTTTATATAGGAAAGAAACACAACATAATACCTTCCACGATACGAAGTGATCGATGGTTTGATTAACACTACAAGTGAGAAGGATCTTGGAATTGTTGTCGATCACAAGCTGGATATGAGCCAACAATGTGATGTGGCTGCAAAAAAAGCAAATGCTCTTTTGGGCTGCATTAATAGAAGCATAGCTTCCAAATCCCAGGAAGTACTAGTTCCCCTCTACTCAGCACTGGTTAGGCCTCATCTGGAGTACTGTGTCCAGTTCTGGGCACTGCACTTTAAGAAGGATGCAGACAAGCTGGAGAGGGTTCATAGGAGGGCAACAAAGATGATCAGAGGACTGGAAACAAAGCCCTATGAAGAGAGACTGAAAGAACTGGGTATGTTTAGCCTTGAGAAGAGAAGACTGAGGGGAGATAGGATAGTGCTCTTCAAGTCCTTGGAAGGCTGTCACAGAGAGGAAGGCCAGGATCTCTTCTCGACCATCCCAGAGTGCAGGACACGGAATAATGGGCTCAAGTGACAGTAAGCCAGATTCCGGCTGAACATCAGGAGAAACTTCCTGACTGTCAGAGCAATATGACAATGGAACCCATGACCTAGGGAGGTGGTGGGCTCTCCCACATTGGAGGCCTTCAAGACGAGGCTGGACAGCCATCTGTCAGGGATGCTCTGAGTTGGATTCCTGCATTGAGCAGGGGGTTGGACTCGATGGTCTTGTAGGCCCCTTCCAACCCCACTATTCTGTGATTCTAACTTGGTGGCTTCCAGACATGTTGGGCTACAATTCACATTATTCTCACCCAGCATGGCCAATGCTGATGGGATTTGTAGTCTAACACATCTGGAGGGCTCCAGGTTCCGAAAATAATAGATACATAAGACATCAAAGTGTGCTTCAGCTCCCTCTTCACCAAACTGCCCTGTGAGAGGAGTATCAGATGTTGGCTGCTATTTTAGTAAGGCTGGTTGTTGTTTTTTGAGTGTATGGTTCTTGGTATATCCATTGTATTTGCTCAGTGTTTTATAAAAGGAAGTCCTTCTTCACACAGCGCATAGTTAAACTATGGCCTTTGCTACCACAAGATGTAGTGATGTCACCCATTTCAGATCTCAAACTCTTTCCTCGGGTCATACTTTCATGCACGTACGTAGCTTTCTTGCATTTCTTCTTGGCCCTGGTTGTACAGAGCAATCTAAGGATTCATAGAACCATAGAATAGTAGGGTTGGAAGGGGCCTACAAGGCCATCGAGTCCAGCCCCCCGCTCAATGCAGGAATCCAAGTCAGAGCATCCCTGACAGATGGCTGTCCAGCCTCATCTTGAATGCCTCCAGTGTGGGAGAGCCCACCACCTCCCCAGGTAATGGGTTCCCTTGTCGTATTGGTCTAACAGTCAGTAAGTTTTTCCTGATGTTCAGCTGGAATCTGGCTTCCTGTAATTGTTTTAGTAGGCCTAATCATTCTTCCATATTCTTGAGTAATGTGTGTTGTGGACCTAACTGCACTATCCCTTAAAGTACAACCCAGACTTTCCCCTTCCCTTTGTTGAATATCCAGTATAGTTTGAAACATGTTTTGCCTCCATGCTGAAATAAATGGAGGAGGGCAATTCTCAACTTCCTACCATTTAAATGTGCTTGCAAAACGTAGGCTTCTAATTTAATATTTTACAACATTCTCAATTAAGATCTTGCTGGACTTGCGGGTTTTCAGACAAACAGGATGCAATATATTGAATTTGATGAGTTAATGTTTTACATTGTTATACATCATATTTATCAGGAAGGCTTGAAATTCACAAAGCAATCCTATGCCTATCTACTCAGAAGTGTCCTTTGAGTTCAATGGGACTTACTTTTAGCTAAGTGTATGTAGGATTGCCTCCTTCATGGATCACTGCCTTGTTGTGGCGAAGGACCTGTCCGTCTTGGGTGGCCCTGCACGACATAGCTTATGGCTTCAATGAGTTAAGGAGGATTGCCAGGTCATAGTGGAGAGTTCTGACAAAATGTGGTCCACTGGAGAAGGAAATGGCAACCCACTCCAGTATTCTTGCCAAGAAAACTCCATGGAACGTATCACAAGGCTAAAAGATATGATGCTGGAAGATGAGCCCCTCAGGTCGGAAGGTGTCCAATATACTACTGGGGAAGAGCAGAGGGTATTTCCAAGTAGCACCAGAAAAAGTGAAGCGGCTGGGCCAAAGCCAAAAGGACACTCAGCTGTGGATTCTTCAAGTCCTTGAAAGGTTGTCCCAGAGAGGAAGGCCAGGATCTCTTCTCCATCATCCCAGAGTGCAGGACATAGAATAATGGGCTCAAGTTACAGGAAGCCAGATTCCAGCTGAACGTCAGGAGAAACTTCCTGACTGTTAGAGCAATACGACAATGGAACCCATGACCTAGGGAGGCGGTGGGCTCTCCCACACTGGAGGCATTCAAGACGAGGCTGGACAGCCATCTGTCAGGGTTGCTCTGACTTGGATTCCTGCATTGAGCAGGGGGCTGGACTCGATGGCCTTGTAGGCCCCTTCCAACCCTACTATTCTATGATTCTATACTGAGTCCGACCATTTTTAATTCTTTTTTATTATTACAATAATGTCCTGCCTTTTTTCTTCTTGCCAGGAGCCCAAGGCAGCTTACATGTTCCCTGTTCTCTCTGTTTTATCCTCACAACAACCCTGTGAGGTGGGTTAGGCTGAGAGTCGATGACTGGCCCAAGGTCACCCAACGAGCTTCATGGCTGACTGCCAATGAAGTCCCAAACCAACACTCTTAACCGCTACATTACACTCTAAGCCCCAAGCAGGAACACAAGCTGTGCGTAGTGGCATAGGTCACCACCTAAGGCCATTCATGGCTGCAGGAACTAGAGGCGCATCCCTTCCACATGATCTGACTTTAATGCCATTGGTCCATGTAGCCCAGTATTGTCAACACTCTCCGGGGTTTCAGACAGGCTTTTTTCCTGCCCTCCCTAGAAATGCTGGGGGTTGAACCCAGGACCTTCTACATGCAAAGCAGTTGCTCTACCACTGAGCACTGGCCTCTCCAATTGAGGGATGGGAAGAAGCCTGCTACCATGATGCAATCTGGCCCCATGTGGATCCACTTAACCCCCATTTCACATCTGAAGGGGGCTACTACCTGAGATTATTGGAAAGGAAAGGAGAGGCTCTGCATTTTAGCAGCTAGGAGCAGGCATTGGATACATGCTCCCCATAATTAAGGCAGCTTGGCCCATGGAGAGGCAAATATAATGGGGGATTGTATTTAACTGAGCTGACTTAATTCAGCATGACAGTGTCTTTGACTTTGCTGATGAGAGTCACTCTGCAATCCCTGTGCAATGTTCATTAAAAAAAAAAAAGTGATTTTTTATTTGTGTTCCACCATACTGTCAAAAAATGGTGCTCTAGGCTGCTAATGATAAAATCCAGGTTAAATGGAAAGTCTTAATTAAAACGTAACATAAAAACAAATTAAGAATACAACAATAAAAGAAATGAACAGCAACAACCAATTAAAAATCCCATCACCAGCAGACCAGCTTATGTGCCAAATAACTGCCTGAACAGAAATATCTTTGCCTGCTGGCAAAAGTACAACAGAGTGAGGGCCAACCCAGCCTCCTTTGGCATGGAGTTCCAGAGCCTGGGAGCTGCCACCCAGAAGGCCCTCTCTCTCTCATCCCTGCCAAAGGTGCCTCTTATGGTGGTGGTACCAGGTGAAGGGCCTCCCCTGGAAGTTCTTAAAATCCAGGCAGGGAAAAGGCGGTCTCTCAAGTATGTCTATGCACATCTTTGTAAAGCATTGTTTAGTCCTTAACAAAAAATGGCAAGGCTGTTATTTGCCTCCTGGGAACTCTGGGGCTTGAACGGGGAAACTGGAGCCTACTCCATGGAGCTGGTTGAGACTGTGGGCACTCGAGCTCCAGAGTGCAAGCTGGGAAGAAACAGTGGTACAGAAGCATCAAGCTGTGGGATTGGTAGGTAGAAGGAAACTACCAGGTGGGCAGGCCTGGTAGAAATACAGTGAACCCGGCCTCCTCCCCTTGCCTGGTCAATGGGGTAATGGCTAGTGGAGGCTGGTGGCTCCAATGCGAGATGTGAAGCACCTTGGATAGTTCCTTTAGAGTTCTGACTGGTTCTGACTGAAACCCAGAGCGTATTCACTGCCCCACTGACAGGAGTCACAGCCTCCACTTGGTAGTGCATCCTGCTTCCTTGGCCTAGGACTCCCACTCCCATCTCCATTGAGCGCCCGCAGGGAAGTTGCATGCAGTCCTCCCCCCGGCAGCTTGAAGTGGTACAGTCCAGGCTTCCACATGATCCCACTGCTTATGCGAAGTGGTGCCAATGACATGGTCAGGCACAGGCATGCGAATACAGAGATTTCAGGTGCCCTCCTTGCTATACCACTGAATGATGATTTCTGGATTTCTCAAAACAAAACAAAGCAAAAATCTGTATTTAACCATGTGCTATGTTATTACTATCGTTGAAAACTCAGTGTTGCCCTGCCGTAAGTGGTGATTATCCACTAGAGCTCTGCAACTCAGCGTTTCCACTAAGCGAGGTTTACTTTTCCTTAATTACATCTTTAAACTTGTCCTGAGGCTCCCTTCCCTTTTACCCTCTCTCTACCCCGCCACTTGCCTTTTTCAGTCCGCTTTATGAGGCTCCATACTCGCAGGCATTATCCGAGCCTTATCTGTGCGCTGCGTTCTACCTACTCTGTGGTGGTTCCATCCGTGTCAGCAGAACTAAAGTCTGCGCCATTAACAGTTGCCACAAACAAGGACTTAGGATGTGTTCCTTCTTTAGCTTGCAGAAGTCCATTGAGATTGAAGGTGAGTAGGAGAACATTTGACCCTTGGTGCTGTCTCCAAATCCTCCAGCTCAAACTCTTAAAATCTCAGTCCAGGGGCAAACTCAAGGGCTTGACTCTAATCCCTAACTAAATCTACAGGTGTATCACTTTCCACAAGGAGGGATGTCGTGGTTCATTTAGTCTCATGTGCAATGTGTGTTGGGTTATGTACGCGTTTGTTTTGTCAACACAAGAAAAAGGGTTTGGTATTTAAGCCGTTCTCTCCTGTCGAATCTGATCGGGACATTTTTGTAGTTCTCCTTTGGGGCAGCATTGCTAATGCTCTGCTTGTTGTGGTTGTTCTCAAGGCATTATTGAGGCTGTTGTTGCTCAAAGGGAAGGTATTAAGGACTACCTTGAGACAGTCTAACTATATATGAACGTTAGTAGGGTGAGAGAGAGTTTAATTTGGTTCGGGGTTGTTTTTTTTTTTTAAAGAACTTAAAGGTACACATCCCTTTATCAATGGGACAGGAAAAACTTCTGATTTTTTTAAAAAAGAAAAAATAAAATGTAGGAGAAAGCAAAACTGACAGATTTGGCTAGCTTTGAGTGCTTAGCTCTTAAAAGACAGGGTTTGGATTGCTATCCCTATTAATTGAATATTTGCTGTCTTCTATTTATTTTTGCTTACTTTTCTATTGCTTTTATCTTGTACGCTGCCTTGATAGATTTCTCTCATTTTAAAGAAAATTATTTTAAATAAACGAATTAAATAAATATGCCAGCCTTCCTCAACCTGGCACTCTCTATCTGTGTTGGACTGCAAGCCCCATTACCCATTGGCCATGCTGGCTGGGGATGATGGGCATTGTAATCAGAGACAGCTGGAGGGTGCCTGGTTGAGGAAGGGCTGCCCTATGCTTTCAGCCATGTTTGTGGTGCTCGATTACAGTTACCACCTCTTCTTTTTTTGTTTTCTGACACTCTCCTCATCTTTAACAGCTATATGGCAGGTGGGGCCCACTTTTACATTGACTCCAGCCATTGGTCCCTCTAGCCCAGCATAGTTCACTGTGACTGCCAGTGGCTGTCGGACCAACTTCTTTGCCAGCCCTGCCACCCGGGATTCTTGTACCTGGAGATCTAAGGGATAATATCTAGGGATGTATAAGAACTTTGTTTTTGCTTGCAAATATACGAACATGCCATGTTCGAAGGCCCAAACGCAAGTGTGATCATATGTCCACTGAAAATGTTCACAGATTGCCAGACATGTGCTTAGATTCGATTTGTGCAACTTTTGCAGTCAAACTTTGCACAAATTTTCCCTGTAGACTGAATCATCCCCACTTCAGTCAGTGGATGCAAGTTGCGCAAATTAGGAGAGTTGCGCAAATTCCCCCAAATTTCACTCCAAAATTCCAGCCAGCATGGGAGTTGTAGTCCAACACAGCTGGAGGGCACCAGGTTGGACAAGGCTAGCCCAGTGTGATTGTGCTGGCCTTGAGCTCAGAGTTGGAGGAGGATGAGCCAGCTGAGCCTGGGGCTGCTGTACCACTGGCTGAGTGATTAGACTGGGTTCCTGATGCTGAGTGGTCAGGAGCCTGCCAAAGCTGACCCAGGACCCTCCTGGATGACTTCCCCTGAGTTCAGTTCGCCTAAGGAGTCAAGTATCTTCCACTCCACCATGTCTGGGAGCACACGTGATTGGAGGTCACAGAAAGGAGGAGAAATACAGGCCATGGGATTGATCCTTAAAGGCAGGGGTGTCGAACCTCAGGCTCATGGGCCACATCTTGCCCACTTGGGGTTCCAATCCAGCCCTTTGGGATTGCCCTGGCCCCACCCCATTTCCTCCAACCACCGATCATTGGGTGGTTTCTTGACTTATGCAGAGTTTTTCTTCCATTCAGAAAGGGTGAAATGCTGCTCCTAGGGCTTAGTTAGTGGCAGTCAGAGCTTTAAGCAAAAATAGGCTGGTATTTTTGGCCCCGCCCCTTTTACCATTGGCCCGTCCCAGAATATGGCCCCCAAGAACTTCTCCGAAATGCAGTTCGGCTCCTTAGCTTCAAAGTCCAGTGTGGATTTTTATTTCTGAAAAGTAACGTATTGTGGCAGCTGAAGCATCATTGAACAACGTAGATGATTGGCATGCCAGGTCGACTCAGTTTGGGAGCCTTTTACAACCTGAGCTGTGGTGCTCATTTGCTGTCCTTGCTGGGCTCCTGATTGAGTAGTAACATGGTAGTATTACACTGTTATAGAACACATTCTCTGTCAGCCTCGTGCCTGGTTAGTGCTGCAGAGAAATTGGCATGATCTGGCACCTGTGCACATAACCCAGGTGACTACATATGGACCATGGAGGGACCGTAGCTCACCGGTAGAGCACCTGCATTACTTGCAGAAGGTACCAGGTCCAATTCAGGTATCTCCAGTTAAAAGGATCAGATAGCAGGTTGATGGCAAAGGTTTTTGCCACAGACTCTGGAGACCCCTGCTAGTCCATGTGCACCAGGGTTGGGTAGAAGATAGATCAAGATCTACTAGTAGATCTCTGGGTAAATCAGCAAGGCTTTCTGACTCCCAGTTGTCTAACAGTAGCAACAACTGAAAAACAGGTGGTTGAAAAAGAAAGCTGTGGGGGAAAACTAGGAATGGAATTTTGCATGAAAGGACTTGTGAGCTTGGTTCTGGTACTGGTCCCAAACTTCTGAGCTTGAGCATGTGCTAGGAGGCACCCCGGTCCTTCATTCTTAGCGCATGTCTACCCACATATGCCTGAGCCGCTATGTTGTACCTGGCCCCGATGGATGGCTCTCAGGGTTGTTGGAAAACCCAAAGTAGATCCTGCAAGCCTAAATGATGTCAGGCCATTCCTGATGTACTGAACACTGAGTTGGTTGGACAAAATAGCTTGACCCAGTATAAGGCAGTTTCCTATGTTTCTCCATGTACATGCAGAGAGTTATTTTTAAGTGTGCCTGAAGGCTTGTGCACACTCAGCAGGATTTCCAGAATTGGCCTTCATGGGAAGCATCATTGAACCAGTTGCTTCGGATACTGCGTTCCAAATAGGGCTTATCGCAGCTCTCTGTGGTATTAAACCGCCTCCCCCACAAAAAGAAGCTTCATTCTAGAGCAGATTAAGCGGTGTATGTGGTGGTGGTGGGTGATTTGATTTTTGTTTTGCTTTAGATGCAAAATTGTCTAAAGCTAGTATTAGGGGGCTGGGCATCTTCTAATATTCTCTCCCACAGCCCTGGAAGGACAGAGCCCTAGGGGCTTTTAAAAATCCCAGACTTTGCTAATGTGATTTGCCACATGGCATTGGAGGTGGCCTTACAGCCCCATTGGGCATGTTAATCTAGCAAAGGGGCGTAGAAATTCAGATCCAGAGGCCGTATCTGGTTCTCCGGGCGTCTCAATCCAGCCATGCTCCCTTCCCTCCAACCACCGATCATTTCGTGGTTCCCTGGCTTTTGTACCATTTTCCCCACATTCTAAAAGGTTGAAATGCTTCTCCAAAGGTTTTGTTCCTGGCACTAAGAACTTTAAGCTAAAATATACTGGTATTTTAGTTTTTTGACCCCACCCTTTTGCCCCACCCACCACTGGAATGCGGCCCCCAAGAACTTCTCTGAAATGGAATTCGGCCCCTGGGGTGAAAGAGGTTCTGCACCCCTGATCTAGAAGTTTGCTCCTCTCAGTTGTTCCTGCAGATAAAATAGAACCAAATAGCCAAAGATATTTTTCTCCTGACAGAACATGGGCCAGGGTGGGGGTGGGGTGGGGGTGAATGGCTGCCTTGTGCATGACTAATACAGAGACGAGCTGGCAAGCTGCAAGTCTGTTATTAAAACCAGGTGCAAGCTGGCAAACCTGGCAAACTGAACAAAACACACTCTGCCTTGTAAAAGAAGGGCATGTCACCCGGGTAGCTTCTTGTAGTGTTCTCCCCTATGGCCCCAAACACTTTTAGTGCAGTGGCCCTGTAGGGGAAGTTGGCTGGGGAACCTACATAGTTTGGGCTGGTTTTGCAAGTACCCCTCCATTTTGAGGGGTGTATGGACTGAGGCCTAGGCACTTGCTACTAGTGCTGGAATATAATTTTGAAATTGCCCGTTTTTTCCATTAAGAAAGAAAAAAAATCTTCAGTTTCCAAAATCCCCCAAATAAGTATTAAAAACAAAGATAAAATAAGATTGGGTAACATAGAGAATGAAGCCTGGAAATCCTGCCACCTTCCCCCCACCCCCATTACCCAGGAAACCAAATGCCACGTTTCTACGCCCCACCTCTCTATCCTGTCAAATGTCTTAACAGAACAATGGAAGGCCAGGAGTGAGAAGGGGCTCAGGTGATATATTGACCCGGTTCACATATAACAGCATGGTTTGTTGTGGGTTAACTCTGGGTTGTTTAATGCCTAAACATCCCAGAGTATCTGGGTTCAAACATCACACTAACAGCCTATGAAAAGGGCAATTGTAGGTTGTTCCTTGAAAGCAGAGCTCTCACTCCCACCAGATTTTGGCAATTCGTGCCTTAATTAGCCCATGATTGCCATTAACGTGCAAACTGCCTCAAGTGTTGGAAGCAGTATGCATCTCAATACCGGTTGCTGGGGAACATGGGTGGGAGGGTGCTCTTGCGCTCATGTCCTGCTTGTGGGCTTCCCAGAGGCATCTGGTTGGTCACTGTAGGAATAGAATGTGGGTCTAGATAAGTCTTGAGTCTGCTTCAGCGTGGCTCTTCTTATGTTCTTATATACCTCCCCAGAAGTTCCAGAGCCTGGGTGCAGTGACTAAAAAGGCACTGTTCCATTTGCCCACCCGCTGGACCTCCAGAGGTGAGGTGACACTTGACATCTGAAGAGAGGAGACAGGATGGTCCTTAAGGGAGTAGTATCCTGTTCTCCAGCCATTGAAAACGTGGGTGGGCAGATTTCAAGCTTGTAGGTTCAACTTTGGATTTTTTAATAGATAGTCAAGGGACAACAACCAGGACCAGTTGCAAAATAGTGGCTACTTGTGTGTGGGGGGGCAGGGGGCAGGGAGCTAGATGCAAAATGATGGTTAAGGGAGTGTAGCCAATGATCTCTTGCCATTCTAGAGCCATAGGGCTTTTCTACATGATACATTTATCATGGGCTTGTCATTCCCTACTCACTGTTGTTTATGGGTTCTTTAGACGACATCACACTTTTGTTGAGTTTTTTTTAGAGAAGGGCAAATGCAGCATTGAATTGTGAAAGCAAAAGTGTGATTACCTCTTGTGTATTTGCGTGATTTTGCTATACCACAGTGCCACCTAGAGCTTGTGTAGCGGACAAGCAGGAAAGGAAATGCTCGCTGTGTAATGCTTGGATACACCTCAGTTCTGCAACAAAACCAAAAGTAGATACAGTGGATAAATAGCTGATTAACAGCCTCGTGTAGAAAAGCTCATAGTGCAGGCTGGCTTGCATATCCATACCTATATCTGAGTCACTATGGTGCAGGGATTGAAATACAACTCTAAAATTGGCGAGCAGAGCTGTTCCCAAAACTAGTCAAAGGCAACCAATGAATTGGCCAGCGTGGCTGGCACAAAGACCTGGCCGAAAGCGACTGCTTCCTAGGTGCAGAATTCTGAGGCTGGGAGACAAGATCCTGCCTATGTTCTTGACCAGTGTGCCTTCTAAGCCTTCCAGGAGAGCAGGGTAGCGGGACAGATGGGGTGGCTAGGCTGAGCAGCAGCAAAAGGGAGGCACATCCCAAGGACCTGGATTTCAGGGATCAGATGCATTGTTTAGACTCGGGTTGGGCATTTAGGGAGTAATCCTGTGGCCCCTAGACAGAGTCGGGGGGGCGCATAGGATAGTTCAGATTCGTGGATCTGAGGTTGGAGACAGAGCTCTGACCTTGGATTCAGAAGTCCGAGCGCCCCTCCCCCCCCACAGCTGGCGCAGAGAGAACCGCGCCAGCTGCCTCTCCGAGGTTGCAAAGACGACCTTGGAAAGGAGGGAAAGGGGTCGTGCCATTGGGCAGAGGGGAGAGGGGGCGGGGGACAGGGCGGCTTACGACGTATCCCCAGGCCTCCCCAGCTTCCTTCCCTCTTGCTTGGCAGAGCCTCAATTAGATGGGTGAAAAAGCCCATTTAGCCAAAATGTAGAGTGGGAGGAGCATGGAGGAGAAGATCGGCTCTGCTGCTTGTCCTGCTCTGCATTGGATGGCTGGACGCCTCTGCGTTCAGAAGCTTACAGCCATCCCAATAGGATTACGCCCCAAACTGGTCAAAGACGGTTCAGCCAGATATTGGGCAAATGCTGTCAAATGTTTCAAAAGCGTTTATCCTTACCAGATCTACGGGGCGGGTGTGTGTGTGTGTGATATTGGCTTTCCTTGAGTCTTCCTAATTTTTAATGTTTTACTCACAGCAGTATGTTGTGTGTGTTCCCTTCCTTGATACCTTCAGTTCTTTCAGCAGTTGTCTAGACTGGCATCCAATTCTCCACTGGAGAGTTAAAGCCCGATCACGTGGAGGGGGTACAGCCCTAGTACTTGCGGCCATGAATGGCCTTAGTCTGTGACCTTATAGCCTGTGTGGTGGGTGTAGGGATGCTGGAGAAATTCGAGCTGGACTAAAATGAGCTCAGATTTCTAAGAACGCAATCTGCGGAATCCGCTATGGACCGACCTCCTCAGGCTGCGTGGAATCCGTGGACTTTGAGATTATTGTTTTTACTTTCCCAAAATTTACGCATATAAATTCATAGGAAAATGTGTACGTTTCTGTTGAGGAAACGTTGAATGGAATGGGGGACAATACACTAAATGTTATGCACTAAGGTAAATTATGTAAATACGTAAATGCGTAATTATTTACGTATTTTCCTGCATGATGAAAAAAAATTTTGCATCTGTCTGTGGGCGGATGATGGAACAAAAGGCACCTGACAATCCCCGAAACACAGATGGAGTGGATTTTACACAGTCTGTACATCCCTAGTGTGGTGTAGTGGCTAGAGTGTTCGAATGGGGCTGGGGAGACGTGGGTTCTAGAACCCAATTAGCCATCAAGTCACCTTACTGGGTTACTTTGGGCCAGTCACTGACTCTCAGTCTAACCTACCTCACAGGGTTGTTGTGAGGATAAAATGCAGAGGACAACGACCATGTCAGCAGCCTCGGGTTCCTTGCAAGAGGAAAAAAGGTGGGATATAAATGTAATAATAAATAAATACATTTTGTTAAACAATTTTTAACGTGCTTTTTTGGTGGTGGTGGGGCACTGCCTTCACAAGGCGGCTTACAATATTACAAAAACTTAAGTCCCATTCATTTCAGTGGCTCTATTCAAAGGAGGACTGACACTGGATACCACCCAATGATTTCCCACACATCCATGTGTTTAGTGGATGAGCATTTGCTCTTGGATCGAACCCACCACTTTCTTCCCTTCCAGTCCGTCCCGCCACGCGATAAGACTTGTGCCAACACATCTGTTGTGAATGTGTTTTTGGTGTGGAAAAAGAGACGATGTGATATAAATAGAACAAGCCTGCTTATTTTAAGCTTATTTTAAGTGTATCTTCCCCCCCTATATATTTTTTTTTAAAGTAATGCTAGGTGGAAACACTTCATACCAGTCTGGAATATTTTTGAGGCTTTCAGGGGCCTGTAAAAACAGAGCCCTGAAGGGTTATCTAAATTGGAGGGAAGTGGATGATTGATAATCCTGCGGTCAGTGACATCAACACTTTTTCCCCTTGCGTAGCAGCTTTACCGACATAGCTAGTTTTAGCTTGGCCCATGTCACGCCCTTTCTGAACAAAACCAAAATACTCTTCAGCATGGAAAAATGCGAGGCTGGATTCCAAGGCTCAAGATTAGCCTCCGGCATTGCTGTAATCGTGCCCAGGGCTCGCCTCCATGGAGAACCTCTTGTTTTCCCTCCTCTCTTCCTCTGCGCGTGTGCGCACACGCAAGCGCACGCACTCAGACACTTTCACTGCCGTTGTTACACGCACCCCAAACATAGATTACCTCACAAAATTGTTGTGAGGTAAATGAGGTAAGGAAATGTTTAGCCATAAATGTAACAAAATTAAATACGTGGAAACGTGAAATTTGACACAGATGTATATAATGGTTGCTGTCTGTTGGAAGATAATGCGTCACCGGGTGACTGGATATCAGTAATTTAACAACAACAACAACAACAACAGCACAGCATTTATATATTTAAAGTGTCCAGAACACTTCATGTGCGTGATCTTAGTTTGCAACCCTAAACACACTTATGAGTAAGTAAGCTCTATGGGACATGGTAGGACTTACTTCTGAGTAAACATGTGTAGGATTGTGCTGTTAATCTTTACGACAGCCCTGTAAGGCAGGACGGTAGTATCTCGATATTACAAAGACTGCGACTGAATGCAGACTTTGTGGCTTTAATATCAAACCAGCCTTCCCTCCCCCACCTCCACCCCTTTGGCTGCTTATCCTGTAGCCAAATGAAGAGTTCTGGAGATCTCAAAAGCTTGATCATTGTTTTGTGACACTTTATAAAGACCAAATTTATTGCCCAACTGTAGGTTTTAGAACTTGTTTTAAAGGTGTCCCCAGCATCTCACCCAGGAGGTAAAAACAGAGACAAAGCAGTTTTTGACTGGAAATAGGTACCAGAAAATGGAGACTATTCTCAATAAATAGGGACTGTTTGAACGTATGCATGAGGGCTGGCATCGCTTGCCTATTTATTTATTTATTTATTTATTTATGTATTTATTTATTTTACTAAATGTATGAATTCCACCCTCTGCCTACCAGGGGCCCGTGGCTCTACGCAATAAAAATGTCATTAAATATTTTAACTTCATGAAAGCAAAAAACAAAGGAGCAAAAATATCATTAAATGCAATAACATTTGAGAATGGCATTTAACTTGGAATTGAAGAGTGACGTAAAACACAGTTACACAGCATTAAAAGCCCAATGGAACTGAATTCTTTACTGCCTTTCTAAAGCAAAGAAAGAGCCCGTCTTTCCTCCTTTGGGAGGAAGTTCCATACTGAGGTGCTGGTACCGAAAAGGCCCTGTCTTGGGAACCCACCAACCTCACCTTTCTAGATGCTGGGGCATATAACAGAGCCTTAGATGGTGATAGTAAATTATAGGCAGGTCCATATGGGTGGATGTGGCCATTCAAATATCCTGGCCCTATGCCATTTAGGGATTTGTAGGTCAAAACCAAGACCGTGGGCATCTCTACACCAGCCTAAAATCCTGCATTTAAAATGGGGCTTTCTGGTTCCATTTTAAATGCAGGATCACGACTCCCTTTTTCACGTGCTTCCTTTTCCCCATCCCCTTCCCCCTTCTCTCCATATCTGAGTCTTCCATTATCTTTCATTGATCTCGCTCCTCTTCTTGCTGCTTTTCCTTTTTTTACAGAGGGAATTCCAGCGGAACACAATGGGGTAATTTGATAGCTCATTATCTGCGATCTATTTAAAAACAGAACAAAGGGCATTTAGTGCAGGAGACACCCTGGAGGGTCACGGCGTCATGTAAAGAGCCGGCAAACGTCCATGAAGGAGCAACCTCAATCGTAGGATAAAAGCTCCATGTGAAGAAAGCCCTTGAATTATGCCTGGAAACAAACAGGACGCCAGTGAAGTTGATCAGTGACTGGTGTCATCTACAGAGCACACTCCTGACAAATGTCTAGCCACATTTTGCAAAAACTGTAGTTTTCAAACATTTTTCAAGGGTATCCTCACGTTCAGTGAATTGCATTAATCCAAGCGAGAAGTGATTAAGCCATGAGTCACTGAGGCCAGATCTTCCTTCCCCAAGAAAGGATGCAGCTGGTGCACCAGTTGAAGCTGAGCAAAGGCATTCCTGGCTACTGCTACCACCTGACCTTCCAGGAGCAACCCCAGGTCCAAGAGCATCGCCAAGCTTTGGGTCTGATCTTTCAGAGGGAGTGCTACCCTATCCTGAGCAGATTGTATCCCCAGTCCTCAATTAGGTTAGGTAGCCCAACAAGGCTTCCTTCTTGTCTGAATTGAACCTCACTTCGCTCACCCACAACCAGTCACTCACTGTGTCCAGGCAGTGGTTCAGGACTTCCACAGCTCCCTTGGCATCAGTTGAAAAGGAGAGGTGGAGCTGGTACCATGAGCATACAATGAGACCCAACCCCAAAGCAGCTAGACCAGCCTTCCCCAACCTGGTGCCCTCCAGATTCCACCAACCCTGCTGAAAAACTGCTTTTTTCCTCTTCCCTTCCCACCCCCCTTTCCTTGTGTGTTGTTTCTGTTTAGACTGTAAGCCTGTCTTGATTTACTGACTGCATGTAAGCTGTTCTGGGGGCCGTTTTGGCTGAGGAGAGGGATAAAAATATTTTAAATAAATAAACCTCGAGTGGAGGGTTCCCCTGAGAATGTGCAGAGCACACATCGCTCAACAAAATCTTCTCTGCAGCTGCTACTATGCCCCTGTATTCAGGAGCTGCAGCATTGGGGCACGCGCTCTTCCTACAGATTAAGACCTGCTGGCGTTCATGGCGTGGTTCTGCATGTCTGAGCAAGGGAGGTGTCTGAACCATCCGAATGATCACATCCCTGTTGGCAGAAAGATAGCTGAAAGGACCTGGGGAGGGGGAGCGGGAATAAATTGCTGACCCTTAATGGGACTCAGCTGTTAGCAGCTGCAGTGAGTGAGCGCATTTGTGGACATTCCTGCCTTTTGTGATTAAAAAGATGCTGTAAATCGGGTTTTAATGCTCAGCCATATGGAAGCAGGCATGGTCCACTGAACTGGGGAAGAAGATTTTAAGCTGAGGGGAGTGGCAGTTCCGTGAAGGTACACCCAGCTGTGCCTCGATTCAGGGATGGAGCTAATAAACAGCACCATTTTAGTCTATGTTCATTTTTAAGTCGCTGAGGGTGGGGGTGGTACTATTTGGGCCAAAAGGTGACTCATAAATTTACAAGTACATTAAATATAAACAAATAAAAGTCTGGAAGTGTGGATTGCTTCAGTCTACAGTGGGAACCCTTGCCAGTCCATATGGCTTGTATGATCTATGTAGGGATGTCTTTGCTTGCATTGTGCTTCTGGTTGCAGATCGAAGCTGGAAAGCTTGAACTTCATGGGGCTTACTTCTGAGCAGATATGCCTAGGATTGCACTGTTAACCAGATTAATCTCTGCTAGGCGCAAAGCAGATTTCAGGTTGCACTGAGGTAGGGTGACCTTTTATACATTGCCAAAAAAGAGGAAATGTATCACCCAAAAGAGGACAGATACTTGCATAAAATTTGCATCTGATGATTTATATGTAGAATCATAGAATAGTAGTAGGGTTGGAAGGGGCCTACAAGGCCATCGAGTCCAACCCCCTGCTCAATGCAGGAATAAAATATAATATAATATTTGTATATATGCAAATTTAGGAATAATGACTATAATTGAAATAGAAAAACAACACAGTTCACCATAATGGGGAAGACTGTTCGGGTGACTTGTGTGTCTGCTCAGTCTGCAGTCTAGATGCTCACTATTGCTGGGCAACTTCACGGCCTCTTCTGCTCTCGCTCCTTATGGTTCCTTATCTTGAACTTGACAGCCCTTGAAATACAGGACAGTCCTCTGTAAAGTAGGAGACAGAGCCGCCTTGCACCAAGGGCTGCTGGAAGAAAGAAACGATAATCCCATATTTTGACAATATACAGTCTAGCTGTTAACTCAGATCTGTTTCCATCACAGACCAGAACACCTGGGTCCCGTGACGGGGAGAGCAGAAATAACAGGGAATGTGGTGTTTTATATATTATCAAAGCTAGAAATTAATTTTAGATGGTGCACTAGGTAAAAGGTAAGTGAAAGCCAAATTGAGTTGCATTACCTAGTGCCTGAAGGCCAAGTAACCCCCCCCCCCCAAAGTTAAGGGTGGTAGAAGATCATCTTCCTCCAGCTTTTTAAGATCCTATGTCTTGACAGTATTCTTCAAACTGCAAAAATCCTTGACGGTATTCTTCAAAATACAAGAATAATTGGCAGTGTTCTTCAAAACATGCAAATAATGCTGTGCAGGGCCATTAGGGGGGGAAATGAAAGCCACAGTAAGGTAATAAATTGGGGGCCAATTAAAATGTCACAAAATGGTGAGCAAGCTTGATTGTATGGTTTGTCTCCCTCTCCCTATCTCTTTGTACTAATAACTTTTTTTGCCCCTTGCAGACTGTCAGGAGCTGTTGCTGCCTGAACCGATGGCGTACACAATGAGCCCCTCCCCTTCCATGCCTGTGGGACCCCAGTATTGTGTCTGCAAAGTCGAACTGTCTGTGTGTGGCCAAAACCTTTTGGACAGAGATGTGACCTCTAAATCTGACCCCTTCTGTGTCTTATTTATGGAAGTAAATGGCAAATGGACAGAGGTAAGACCCAAAGCTTTGACCTGTTCTCTCTAGCTTGTCTTAATTCTTACCAGCAGCTGGTGCTCTTATTAAACTGGAGGAATAACTGAGCAAGTATGCATCACCACTGACCCTACTGTTGTGGGCTTTCAGGGCAGAGACTGTGGTTTTGCACTGCTTTTTCCTAGGACTGGTGTTTTATAACTGCCTGTAGATCTGAAAGTTTTGTAAAATGTGTGAATCTTCGTCCTTGTTTTTCTTTTTCCTTTTGCTAGTCTAGTTAAGCATGATCCTTTCTTGGGGTGAACTATGTGCAATGCTTCGCTCTCTCTCAGACTTCCCCAACCCATTGCCCGGCGATGATGGGAGTTGTGGTCATACACATCTGGAGGGCAGCAAGTTGGGGAAGGCTGCTATATGTATAGACTGTAAATGGGAATGCCTAGTTTTTATAAGCTATTCTATGCTAGAATGGGGATGTTCTGTTTCCAAAACAATTTCCCCGAAACCAGTGTGGTGTTGGTGAAAAGGTAGCATTAAGTGCTTTCACCAGACAGACTTAAATCACTTCTGGAGTTTTCCTGCATCTTTCTCCAACCAGCATTGTGCATGTTCAACCGTTGGCATTTTTCCTGGTTTCCAGAACTGCTGTTTCCTTTTTCTAACTCAGAAGAGGCCAAGGCCTTGGAAGAACCCCTGAATGTATGTTATGAATACTTTATTATAATGTTTGCTGCACACTCATGCCCCACCGCTGCAAAAAGAAAACTATCTCCCATCATACTCTGAGTCACACTAATGGTCCAGAAGTATGACTAACCTTGACAGATAGATCTCCTAGGAGCAGGGTCTTTTTAGAAGTGGCACCAACTGTAAAATGCCCACTCTAAAGAGGCCCACCGAAACCCAATTCTGAATGCCTTCAGATGCCAGAAGATAAACTTGACTCTTCAGGAAGGCCTTCTAGCTCTCTTCTTTTTCTGTCTCGAGTTATTCTTTCTGTTTCTGCTTATTACTGATTTTGAGGTTTTGTGAATATGATTAGTTAGCTGTTTTACTGGTGTCTACTTCCTTGATTTTATTCTGAAAGTTTAATTCTGATTGTTTTTAATAATTCTCTGTCAGTTGCTTTGAGTTATCCATAAGAAAAGTTGGATATAAATGTTTAAATAAATGCTGGGCCTGATTATAGTCAGATCATGAGGAGAGGCTTAAATCTCTCCCCCTCACAATCCGCCCCCTGTCCCACCTGCTACTTAAGAATCAGCTGAACAGCAGCCAAGAGGAATCAATCTCTCTCTCTCTCTCTCTCTCTCTCTCTTTGCATATGTGTGTATGGATGAATGAGCAATATCCTATAATCTTCAAGTTCTTCCCACACCCAGAAAATACATCCCAGAAAAATCAGAACTGGCCAGCCATGTAGTTATCTTCACCTTCTAAAGTTTGTAGTAGTTGAAGTCTTTGAATTTGAGGCCCAGGAATTAGTTATTATCCGAATGAAAATTTTAGTGACATCCTGGTTGTGTTGGTCAGGCATTTATGTTATCACCTGTTTGCAGACTCCTGCTTTGAATAAATCTGTTGGCAAATTGTTATCTTTCCTTTCATAACAAAGGAATGTTTTTTTTTAAAGTTTTATTAAAGTTCAGTAAGGAATCCTTATGGAGCAAACAGTTAACCAGAAAAATAATTGTTGGTAATCATGCCTTTGACATACAGTTTAGCTTAGTTGCAAATAAATTGTTGTCTGTCATCTCTCCTGCCTCCCGTGAGCCTCTGTGAAAGGCAGCAGGGAGAGGCTGCTGGCAGACTGGTCTATTACAGCTTGTGCGAAGGTTCATGCCTGTGTTCAACACTGAATCTCTTTCAGCCGAAGAGCTGGATTCAATTTCAGAGAACCTTTGGGGACCACATTCCAGTGTTAGGCGGGGCAAAACTAAAAAAGTCAGGAAACCACTGAATGACTGATGGTTGGGAAAAAGGTATGTGGCTATCTGAGGAACCCCCTGGAGGGCTGGATTGAGATCCAGGAGGGCCAGATTTGGCTTCCATCCAATTAGGGCGCAATCCTATCAAGATAAGCAGCTGCCTCCGAACCTCCAAAGCAAGGCAGGAAAGGCATGGGGGGGGGGGATCATTCCCTTTGTGCCTCTTCTGCCTTGCTATTTTTCGCTAGCTGTTTTTGGCTGTCTAGCGGCTGGGGGGGGGGGCCACCGGGAGAGGAAGCTGCCGTACAACACATTGGATGTGTCGTACGCGGAACTCCACTCTCCCCGCCCTGGAACGCCCTTTTCAGTCGCTCCGCGCTCATCCTCCCAAGTGCGGAGGACGGGGCTTCTCTGTGCAGCCTCCGAGGGGGGAGATCGTTTTTCCAGGAACTGACCTTGGAGTGCGGGCTCCGAGGTCGGTTCCCGGATATGAGCATATCCTGTGACCCACCAGACAGCATCTACTGGCCATAGGATTGCTCCCTTAGTAAAGCAAAGCAGTCCTTACCTGCAGTCCTGCCAGTTAAAAATATATGGCACACAAGGAAAAAGGGGTGGGGAGGGAAGAGGAAAACATGAAGTATTCTTTCAGCAGGACTGGTGGAATGGCCCCGCTTCCCCTCTCATCTCCCCCAGTACAGCCTGCTGGAAAAGCAAAACATAAGAGCCTTCCTGGATAATGGATCACCATCCAGCATTCTATATCCAGCAATGGCCAGCCAGGTAGCCCCCTGCAAAGTTCCCAAGAAGGGCATGAATACAGTGGCCTTCCCCCTTTTCTCCCCAGCAGTGGAATTCAGAGATATGCTGCCTCTGAACATGAAGTTCCTATATAGCGATCATGGCTAATACTCATCCTCCATGAAGCTCCCACATCCTCCTTAAAAACCATTTAGGCTTAGTGGTTCCTGCCACATTTTGTGGCAGTGAATTTCAGAATTTATATTACATACTGCGTGAAGGAGTGCTTTTTTATAACAGCTGTGCACTCTCTAAACGGATACTACTATCGGTTTTCTTTGACAAGTGGTGTAAAATGAGACACACACGCACACATAGAGATAATTGAACGAAAACCACTCTCTTTCATGCTAATATATTCAGAGAGAAGACAAACTGTACTGCCCAGTAGCTGGAAGCAGATATTTGCAAGCTGTTGGGATTCCTCTGTGAATATCATTTTCCCCCCCTGCCCATTATGAAGAAGCATCCTCATTTTCTTAAAGCGAAATGCGTTACTGCTTCTGACGATATTGAAAACCTGGTAACAACTCTTGTTCTGATAAGAGGCAGAGGGACATACCTAACACTGTGCAGAGAAACCACTGAGTTGTAGAACTGTCTAGGGAAGGAGTTGGGGAATTTAGATCTGGTTGACGCAGTCCTGTTCGCATGATCAGTAGCTGAAGGTTCTAGTCTGCCTGCTGTATGCATTTGTTTGTTTGTTTGTTTGTTTATTTACCTTTCTAGTCTGCTCAATAACTAATGTTCTCTGGTTGGATTATGAACAGTTGAAAAACTAAAACATCACAGAACAGTTAAAAATATAAAATACAATAAAATATTTAACATAATAAAATACAATATAATGTAAAACAATGTACAGCACAGGCATAGATAAAACAGCCATAATAACCTAGAACTAGGTGTCTAAAATGGGAGAAAAGGTCTCTGCCTGGTGCTGGAATGATTACACCTTGGGTGCCAGGTGAACCTCTCTGGGGAGTTTATTCCATAAATGGGGTGCCACCACTGAGAAGGCCCCTCTCTCTTGTAGCCACCTGTCTAGCTTCCTTTGGCAGGGCACCCAGAGGAGAACTTAAGGGTCCAAGCAGGTACATTGGGAGGAGATGTTCCTTTAGCATCTCTGGTCCCAAGCCGTTTAGGGCTTTAAAGGTCAACCCCAACACTTTGAATTTGGCTTGGAAACCGACTGGGGGCCAGTGCAGCTGACAAAGCACTGGCATCAAATGGGCGAACCAGCCAGTCCCAGTTAGTGCAAAACAGAGCTGCTAGGTTACTAACTGAAGTTTCAAAACCATCTTCAAGGGTAGCCCCACATACAACGCATTGCAATAATTCAACCAGGAGGTTACCAGAATGTGGATAAGTGTCCAGATAGGATCGCAGCTGGGATATCAGCCTAAGCTGATAAAAGGTGCTCTTGGCTACCAAGCCCATCTGGGCCTCAGGTGACAGTGATGAATCTAGGAGCACCCCCAAGCTGCGTGCCTGATGTTTCAGAAGAGTGCGGCTCCCTTGAGGACAGGTTGAACACCACTCAGCCGGGCAAACGAACCACCTGCTAACAGTATCTCCATCTTGTCTAGATTGAGCTTCAGTTTTTTGGCCCTCATCCAGTCCATTGCCCTGCTCAGGCACTGATTCAGAACATCCACTGCCTCACCTGGGTTTGATAAAAGGGAAAGGTACTCTGCATTAGCCTCTCCTGCTCTGTTTAAAAAGATGTTTCCTCTCCTGCCATCCTTCTCCCCCCTTTGGGCTCCCCCACACCACATGAAATTAGTCTGAGGACCTACGTGTGGCCCCAGTGTAGAGGGATAGACATAAGGCAACCTGGTCTTCTGAGGGTGGGGCAGCACGTACAGTGCCTAGATACCCATTTCAGAGGGGAAGAATTTAGAGTGGAGAAGTGGCAACGGCGAAGGTGTGTACCTTTTCCCCTGCTCTGTAACAAACCCCGCAAAACAGCACCATTTGTACCTTGTGGGGGGAAGGAGGCATTTTTGGGTAGGGAGAGGGTTAAGCGCATCCTCTGTCTCCTTCCTCCTCAGTTGTTTATTTTCACTAAATTCTTCCCTCCGGGCAACTCTACACCAGCCTAAAATCCTGCATTTAAAATGGGGCTTTCTGCTTCCGTTTTAAATGCAGGATCACAACGACTCCCTTTTTCACGTGCTTCCTTTCCCCCTCCCCTTTCCCCCTCCTTCTCCCCATATCTGAGTCTTCTATTATCTTTCATTGATCTCGCTTCTCTTCTCTTCTTGCCCCTTTTTTTCTTTTCACGGAGGGAACTCAAGCGGAACTCAATGGGGTAATTTGATAGCTCGTTATCTTTGATCTGTTTAAAAACAGAACAAAGGTCATTCAGAGCAGGAGACGCCTTGGAGGTTCACGTTGTCATGTAAAGAGCCTGCAAACTTCCATGGAGGAGCAATCTCAATTGCAGGATAAAAGCTCTGTGTGAAGAAAGCCTCTGTTTTAACAGTGGCATCTGGACACTCTGCAGCCTTCCTTTGCCCGGGGCCTGTCAGATATTTGGGACTGCAACTCCCAGCCTTCGTGACTAGTGGCCATATTGGCTGGGGCAGATGGAAGTTGGAGTCCAACACATCTGGAGAGAACCAGGTTGGGGAAAGCTGGCATGTCATGTGTAGGTTTCCTCCTGAATTAGAAAAATGTGCTTTTCCCATTGGTGTTCTTGAGGGCCAGTTTTCACTGTTTCAAGCTCCCTCACAGTTCAGGGTTTTCAGTCCAGTAGCATTAGTGCTGGAGAGTCTCTAATGCAAACTTAAAAACATGTGTTTTTTTATTTTTGCCTGTGCTATTTTTAGGCTGCTCCTTAACAAAAAAAAAAAAGTGGCATGGAATGAAAGAGAAAAGGAATCTTGAATGGATACTCTGTGAGATGTGGGCTGTTGCTGTGATTTTGAAGGGAGGTCAGAAAATTGCCAGTAATGGCAATGGGAGGAGGGTGACAGCTGTGTATTTACAGCATAGCTGTCAGAATTTGGGCTGCCTTGAGGTGGGGGAAAACAAGGAGTAGAATACAAAAGGCTTCATTTGAGAGGGTTGTTGGTACATGGGGAATCGTCCAGAAAGTATGTCACTTTTATTTACTTATTTATTTAATGTATATTCCACCTCTCCACTGAAAATAGTGCTGAAGGCAGCTATGGGTGGCTTTTAAATTCCTTTTTTAAAGCCCTCCCCCCATTTTTGGCCATGCTTTGTCCCATTTTAACTAAACTAATAGCGAACTCTGATACTGAGTGTTGAGGAGAGATATGTAGGCTTGGGAAAAAAGAAAAAATCAGGGAAAGGCAGTGTGATTTTTCTCCCCTCCAAGGACCTTTTCTGTTCCCCTCCCCCAAATTGAAAAATTTGAACCATTTTGGATTATGAAATATTTTCTTTTAGAAGTATGAGTAAAATGTTTAAGACAAGGTGTTTGTACATTACTACCTGGCCTTTGCTGCCTAAAAATGAATAGGAAGATATTTATAGGAAGACTAGAGATATAAAATTCCTGGAAATTTTGAAGCCATGGCCGGGGTGTGTGTGTGTGTTTATCATCTCTGTAAGTTTCGCTGCATAGTTATTTCTTCCATTCCTTATTAAAATTATTGATCTAATGTATCTTCTACTGATAAACATTTTAGGCATTCTCCAAGTCATGCTCAGTTTCCCAGCATTTCAGTCACTGTATGTGCAACTTGACAGTTTGGATTTTTTTCTATAGAGTCCTGTGTTTTGGGGGTTGTTCTGGTGAGATGCTTTAGCTGTCAATGACTGTTAATTCTAAAATCCACATGTGAGTGAAACACTGTAGGTTATCCCCCTCTGCCACCATATGTGATGGAATAACACATGGGTTATCCCAGTTATGTTTCTTTAAACAAACAAAAACTTAGAGGCTTTGGTCTATGGAACTCACTGCCACCACAGTTTAATAATGTTACCAATTTGATCTCACTATTAGAGAATACTGCCCCAGATATAAAATCTTTAACTACTGCCATCAAATAAACACTCTATACCTAAAAGAAACCCAGTAGCCTGAGTTCTTATGATGTAAACATAGGATTGGAGACAGGCTTTCAAAATGACCAAAAATCGGAGACAAGCTTTCAAAACAAACAAAAATTAAGGGAGCAATCTTATGTCCCCTAGATAGCGTCTGGAGGACAAAGGATTTTTCGGTTTCCTAGCTCCACGCTCGAAGACAGGGCTCTGAGCTTGGAGCCAGGAAACCGTGCTCCCTGCCCCCTCCCCCTTGTAGCTTTTGCGGAGAGACCCGCGCTGGCTGCCTCTCTGCACTCAGTAAACAGAGCACAGAGACGTGGGAAAGGAGGCATTCCTGGGAGCGGGGAGGGAAGGAGGTTGGGGCAGCTGACTGACACCTTTTCCTGTCACAGCCTCAGCCTCCTTCCTTCCCCCTCCCCAAAGCTTCTTGTAGATGGGCGAATTTAGCCCATCTAGCTAAAATGCAACCTGGGAGTTGCAATAGGATATTGCGTCCCTCTCTGCATAGGATGCTTGTAAGCCTCCGAGTTCAGGGTCATACAAGTACTTACAAGCACAACCCATAGCATTCCACCCTAAGATAAGAACATCAGAAGAGCATCAGAAGAGCCATACTGGATCAAACCAAGAGTCCATCTAGTCCAGCATTCTGTTCACACAGTGGCCAACCAGCTGTCGACCAGGAACCCACGAGCGGGACACGAATTCACCACACAAAACTTAAGCTCTAACAAAGTGGCATTCGAACCCATGCCTCCCGGGGAGACTGCAACCAGAATGCAGCCCCTTAGACTGCTTGGCCATCCTGACTAATAAAGATGTTTATTAAGAGGAATTATTTACAAAAGGGAACGAAATGTTCAAAAACATACTGAGATTGCTGAAAGGTTCTTAAATTAAATATGCTTAGTTACCATACCTAAGAGCTCTTGGTAGCTTTTCCTTCTGCCCAGATTTCCCTAAATTCTACCTTCAACCAATTCCTCACAAACAGGAACAGATGCTATACACCGGTCTTCCACTGCCTCCAGCAATTCCTACTTCTTCTGGCTTCTAGGATAATTCAGATGTTTCAGAGTTGCTGAAGTTCCTAAAATGTATTATGTATAACTTGGTTTGCTCATAAAATGATCATGTTTGGTATATTAAATTTAAAACTATTGTTTATTCAGACAATACTTACACATTTTCTAACTGAATTTACTTTTAAATGTTCTCCTTCTAATGATAATTTTATGAACAAACCAAGTTATACATAATACATTTCATGGTCCTACAGTAACAGTGTGACTTTAGTTCTGTAAAAAGTACTTAAAAACATGTATTGTATATTATTCAATTTCCTCCAAAAATTTCCCTCCCCAAAACTCCAGGGGGAAAACTGTTTCCATGGCTTCAAAATTTCCAGATATTTTCCATCTCTAGTGCCAACAGGGTTGAAGCCACAACAGGCCACCGAGAAACAAGAGGGAGGTATTGGCATGCTTGGGAAATCTTGAGGTTTGCAGAAGTACAAAAATATATTTTAAAATGAGAACAAACTAAGCCTCCCTCCTCCCATCCCAAAACAGTTCAGTGAGGACTGAGCATGCTCAGTAGCCATGGAATGTTGAGTGACAGTTGGAAAGGAAAAAGAGAAACTGGGAAAGGGAAAATGGATCTCTTGGCTAGCCGGAACCCTGAACAGGAACATTCTTATGAGGGAGTGAGGATATATTGCAGCATTTTATCGTAGGTCCCTCTGGTTTTAACGAATACCTTTGTGTCACAACTTTGCTGCCTCCCTCCCTCCCTCCCCTTTCCCTACCAATGTACATGGCACACTGCATGGTTCTGTGGATCTGTAAGCAAGCCAGTAAAATGTTTCGTGGCCTAATAAGTTTTAGTGGACATTTACAAAACTGCAGGATGCACAAAGATTCTTTCTTGTCTTTTAGTTTGGGATACTGAATGCTGGATTAAAAAAAAGCATCCCCCCCTCCCCTTAACTGCAGTAAGATAAATATGTGCGAATAAAATTGAATATTTTATAGATATATGATGGGCTTTATTTCTTTTTGTCTAACAAAATGCTTTTACAGCTGCAATGCAATTGGAAAATATAATACTGTAGTATAAAATATAATAAGGATATATAGCCTTTCTTTGTTTCCTCCAGGTATGTCTGGAATTGCAAGCTCTTTCAGGGATGCTTGAAACTGAGAATTCCCAGCACTGTTATAAAACTATGTTTGACTATGTTTGACATTGATTCTCATGTTTTAGTATAAATTGGGATCAGAAACCCAAATACCACTTAGGTCACACCTCTGACCTATGATGAACCATACCAGCAGCCCCTACCACCATACAAATATATAGTAAAAAAAAAAAATTAAATGGGTCCCCCAAAGCAGGTTTCGGCTAAAGATGGGTTCCAGATCTGAAAAGGTGAGGAACTAGAGATCAAATCGCCAACATTTGCTGGATCATGGAGAAAGCAAGAGAATTCCAGAAAAACGTTTATTTCTGCTTCATTGACTACGCTAAAGCCTTTGATTGTGTGGATCACAACAAACTCTGGCAAATTCTGAAAGAGATGGGAGGACCAGACCACCTTACCTGTCTCCTGAGAAACCTGTATGAGGGTCAAAAAGCAACAGTAAGAACCGGACATGGAACAACCGATAGGTTCAAAATTGGGAAAGGCGTACGACAAGGCTGAATATTGTCACCCTGCTTATTTAACTTATATGCAGAGTACATCATGAGAAACGCCGGGTTGGATGAATCACAGGTCGGAATTAAGATTGCCGGGAGAATTATCAGCAACCACAGATATGCAGACGATACCACCCTAATGGCAGAAAATGAAGAAGATCTAAAGAGCCTCTTGTTGAGGGTGAAAGTGGAGAGTGCAAAAGCTGGTTTGAAACTCAACATTAAAAAAACAAAGGTCATGGCATCTGGCCCCATCACTTCCTGGCATATAGAAGGGGAAGAAATGGAAGCAGTGACAAATTTTATTTTCTTGGGCTCCAAGATCACTGCAGACGGTGACTGTAGCCATGAAATTAAAAGATGCTTGCTCCTTGGGAAGAAAGCTATGGCAAACCTAGACAGCATAGTCAGAAGCAGAGACATCACCTTGCCAACAAAGATCCGTATAATCAAAGCTATGGTTTTCCCAGTAGCAACGTATGGCTGTGAGAGCTGGACTATAAGGAAGGCTGAGGGCCAAAGAATTGATGCTTTCGAACTGTGGTGCTGGAGAAGACTCTTACGAGTCCCCTGGACTGCAAGGAGGTCAAATCAGTCCATCCTAAAGGAAATCAACCCTGACTGCTCATTGGAAGGACAGGTACTGAAGCTGAAGCTCAAATATTTTGGCCATCTAATGCGAAGAGAAAACTCTCTGGAAAAGACCCTGATGCTGGGAAAGATTGAAGGCAAAAGGAGAAGGGGACGGCAGAGGGTGAGATGGCTAGATAGCATCACCGATGCGATGAATATGAACTTGAGCACACTTCGGGAGAGAGCGGAGGACAGGAAGGCCTGGCGTGCTATGGTCCATGGGGTCACGAAGAGTCAAACACGACTTAACAACTGAACAACAACAACTGAACTATGAAATACCACAAAATTAGCCAAGTTAATATTGTTCACAGTAGGAAAAATCTATAAGAAAAGAGTACTTTATCAAATATGGAGTCTTTCTTTAATATTATTGGATTTGTGAGAATACATTTATCTGGCTTTGAGCTATATTTGCTCTGATTCCTTACTTGTCAAAAGCCTGTGGTTCTTGTCAGCAAATTAGATCCAGTGTGGTGCAGTGGTTAGAGTGCTAAGACTGTGGAGATCTGGGTTCTAAACCCCACTGGTGGGTGACCAAGGGGGACTCCCACTTTCTCATCCCAACCTACCTTGCAGAGTTGTCGTGAGGATAAAAATGGGTGGGGCAGGGGAGAAAATCATGTGTGTTGCCCTGAACTCCTTGGAGGAAGGCTATCTATGCCTCATAGAATAGTAGGTTTGGAAGGGGCCTACAAGGCCATCGAGCCCAACCCCCTGCTCAATGCAGGAATCCAAGTCAGAGCATCCCTGCCAGACGGCTGTCCAGCCTCGTCTTGGACGCCTCCAGTGGGGGAGACCCACCGCCTCCATGCATGAAGGCAATGTGGAACTTCCAGGGTCAGAGGCAGAATGCTGGTGGTCAAACAGTAGGGGGGTGTTCTTCACTGCAAGGCCCGAGGGTCACTGGTGGCTCCCAGTCACCCCAAGTTTCATCTGTCTCTCTGTTTCTCTCTGCAGTAGCTGCTCACTCTCATCAGGGAGTCTCTAACTTTGCCTTGTTTGCTTTAGCAGTGGGACGGCTGCTGTGATCTGGGCTACTGGAGGAAGCTTCAGGGGTGGGGAGCTGGGAGAACTGCTGTTCATCAGTTGTAAGGTGGCTGGGGGTGGCTGGGCGGAGAGGAGAATGCAGGAGCAGTCAGCCCAGTAGCTGTTTGAGAGAGAAGTTTGCAAAGCTGGAAAGGCGATCCAAAAGAGAGCAAGTGCTGGAGTCGTGTGTCTGTATGTGACCCATAGGGTTTTCAGCCTCAGAATCTTCATCTGAGGAGACTGCTTGGCCTGGGTCTAGGTCAGTCAAGACCTCAGACAATTTGCATTTATTACTCTTTCCATGATTAAACAGCCCCATAGTTGTTCCTTTATAGAGGAGTGTGCTGGGCTCTTCCAGTGCATGGCTTTGAAGGTTTGAAGCCTACAGAGGCAAAGGGGGGAAAGGGTTAGGCTTAGAGGCCTGGGTTTTTCTGTTGGGAGGTGGTAACCCTGAGAGTAGTAGTTTCATTTCCCCAGTTAAGTTTCATTTCTTCAAGTCTGAAACCATACTTTCGGTTTTGAGGGAGGAGGATATATAAAGAGAGCGAGAGAACCATTAAGAGCAGAGTTGGGGAGACCAGAGCCTGAAGAGGGAACAGGAAGAAGCAGCCTGGAGAAGTCTCAGTACAGCTAGGATAAAGGAACTTGCATGTTGCATCTTTTATTTTCTCTTAATGCCTTTTGTATCACTCGGCTCTATTGTGTACATACTTTTAGTTGTGACTAGTTTGCTTTAATTTACCAGTAAACTGTTGTGGTTAAACTCAGTGTCTGAAGTGCCAGTCAGCCCACGTCTATAGCCTAAACCCCACATTATTGGAAAGTGGATGGTAAAAGAAGGAAGGGGGGCTCTTAAGGAGGCAAGAGATCCTTAAGGAGTTGCTCAGGGGGGTCCAGGTCATAAGGGCAACCCTGACAATGGGTAACCCCACTTTTGACATTACCAAGGGGTGGGAAATGAGGTCTTTTATATATTAAGGGCACAATCCTATGGGGATAGGCAGCCACCTCCGAACTCAGAAGCGACTGCCTATCCAATGCAGGGCAGGAGAAGCACAGAGGGGATCATTTCCCTCGTGCTTCTCCTGCCCTGCATTTGCAGCTAGACAGCTGATTTCAGCTATCTAGCCACATGAAGGCAGAGCGGGGGAGGAGGCAGCTGGACGACACATAGGAAGCGTTGTACTGGCATTTCCACCTTTCCTGCCTCGGATCTCCCTGTTTTGGCTGCTCATGCGGAACATGGGGCTGTTCCACGCTGCCTGTGAGACAGCGCGGAAGTTGGGGAAGATCAGTTCTCCAGGAACCGACCATGGAGCACGGGCTCTGAGGTCGATTCTTGGAAACCCACATATCCTATGGCCATCTAGCCGCTGACTAGTGGCCATAGGTTTACTCCCTAAGTCAACTTCTTCCATGGGAATAATGCTTAGAGTGCTAGTACTGGAATTTAGGTACAGGACATTTTGTTGTTACACCAATTATTCCAAAGCTTTCATCCCCCAAAGTGGAGGCAGTAGGACAACCCTGTTTTATACAAATCTATGGTGCAACCACACTTGGAATACTGTGTGTTATTCTGGTCTCCACACCTCAAAATAGAGATTGTAGAGTTGGAAAAAGGGCAGAAAAGGGCAGCCAAAAATGATCAAAGGGCTGGAGCAACTCCCCTCTGAAGAAAGGTTACAATGTTTGGGACTTTTTAGCTTAGCAAAAAAGTGAGTAAGGGGCGGCATGGTAGATACGTATAAAATTATGCATGGTGTGGAGAAAGCGAACAGGCAGTCATCCCCTGATGGTGAATGATGGGAGATTCAGGACAAATAAAAGGAAGTCCTTCTTCACACAGCACATAATTAAACTATTCAATTTGGTACCACAAGATAAAGTGATGGCCACCAACATGGACAGCTTTAAAAGGGGATTAGACAAATTCATGCAGGATAAGGCTACCAATGGCTACTGGCCCTGATGGCTATATATTACCTCCAGTATCGGAGGCAGTTTGTATCACTATACCAGTTGCTGGGGAACATGGATGGGAGGGTGTTGTTGCACTCATGTCCTGTTTGTGGGTTTCCCATAGTCATCTGGTTGGCCACTGTGAGAACAGAATCCTGGACTAGATAGGTCTTTGATCTGATGATTCAGCACTGCTGCCTTTATATTCTTTGAGCCTCTATGAAAGGTTCTTTCAAAGATTGGTATATGACCTCCTCTGAATATTGAGCAGGTATTTATCATAGAACAACTTACACGTGCTCCTGAAACATGGTGGTAGTTTTAAATACTACAAACACTGTTTTTTGCACCTGCTTGAATCACTTCATGCCATATTTGGATTTGCAGCGCCAGCCTCTTTGCTGTTGATGACTAAATCCTGGAATGATCAGCAATTAACTCCATAACTGCGCAAAGGATGTTTAATGAACTTCCTCTAGTTAATCTATGTTTACGTGTATCCATTAAATGGATACATAACAAAATCTGCATGTTCCTTTAGATTGCCAGCTGGGTGGTCCCGTGGAAAGAGTCTTGGGCTTGGATCCTGGGTTGTAATCCCACTGCAGCCAAAAAAATTACTGGATGGCATAAGTGAGGCCATTTTTTCCCAATCATAGAATCATAGAATAGTAGGGTTGGAAGGGGCCTACAAGGCCATCGAGTCCAACCCCCTGCTCAATGCAGGAATCCAAGTCAGAGCATCCCTGACAAATGGCTGTCCAGCCTCATCTTGAAGGCCTCCAGTGTGGGAGAGCCCACCACCTCCCCAGGTAATTGGTTCCATTGTCGTATTGCTCTTACAGTCAGGAAGTTTTTTTTACAGTCAATCATACAATGAAATGGGGTTAGTAGTCCAGGCTGAACTGACTGTGAGGTTGGATAAATTAAAAAAATACTGCTTCTCATCTTGTGACTTGGGGTAGAATAAGTGTAAATGCTGCTAGACTAAAAATAAACCTCACAAATAAAAGAAAAACAAGTGTGAGGATCTATGTAGCGCCGCAGTGAAATATATCATTCAGTGCACAACGAAACGACAAGTAACAATCAATTCTGAATCCCAAGGTTGTGCTATGTAATTACTACTAATACGTAGCTGATTATTTGATTGCTCTCCTCCCAAACGATCGTGTAGGAATCTGTTTTGAGAAGATAACATTAGTTTTCTACTCTTCCCCCCCCCCCCCGACAGCTGGTCCACAGTAACTTACTGTTCCATTTCCCTACCAACCTTCCCTGTATTTTTAGCACAATTACCATATTGTTGTTGTGCATTTCCAAACATTTCTCCCATGTTTAAAAAAATTTAGACAGTGCTACACTTTTTCTCCTCCTCCCTTTTCAGCTCCTCTCTTCCATCCCCCACCCCCCGTTGTGTACCTATTTCTAGCTTTCAAATGTTGGCAAGCTTTGTTACATCCTTTTCCCTTTGCCAGTGCTAAGAGATCTCAGAGTAAATAGGGAATGGTGCGTTCTCAGATTGACAGTGCATAGTTAGACTCTGCAATGCACTTCCACAAGATGTAGTGACGGCCACCAATTTAGATGGCTTGACAAGGGGATTAGACAAATTCATGAAGGATACGGCTATGAATGGCTACTAGTCATGATGGCTATATCCTACCTCCAGGACCAGAGGCAGTGTCCCTCCTAATACCAGTCGCTGGGGGAGACAAGGAAGGAGGTGCTATTGCACTCATGTCCTACTTGTGGGCTTCCTTCAGGCACCTGGCTGGCCACTGTGGGGAAAGAGGATGGTGGACTAACTAGGCTGTTGGTCTGATCCAGCATGGCTGTTCTTATGTTTTTATGAGTGCATGAGATTTTATTATATTAAGCAGTATGTAACGAATAAAAAATAAAAATAGAATTATAGCTGCAGAAAACAAGATCTAGTGGTTAGCGCTCAGTAGCAATGTAAAGGTGGCATTAGGAGTGGGCAGTGAAGTGGCCAAGTTTGCCGATGACACCAAATTATTTAGGGCGGTTAAAACAAAAAGGGATTGTGAGGAGCTCCAAAAGGATCTCTCCAAACCGGGAGAATCTAAATGGCCAATGCGGTTCAGTGTAAACGCATGTAACATGCTTCATCTTTGTAAACCGCCCAGAGAGCTCTGGCTATTGGGCGGTATAGAAATGTAGATGATGACGATGTGATGCACATTGGGGCAAAAAAATCCCAGCTTCAAATATAACCTGATGGGATCTGAGCTTGTGGTGACTGACTAAGAAAGAGATCTTGAGGTTGTGGTGGAACAGCTCCGTGAAGATGTCAACCCAGTGTGCGGTCACTGTAAAAAAGGCAAACAATGTGTTAGGCATAATTAGAAAAGGAATTGAGATTAAAGCTGCCAGTACCATACTGCCCTTATACAAATCTATGGTGTGACCAAACTTGGAATACTGTGTACAGTTCTGGTCACCACACCTAAAAAAAGATACTGTAGAGCTGGAAAAAGTGCAGGAAAAAAGCAACTAAAATCATCAAGGGGCTGGAGCATCTCCCCTATGAGGGAAGGTTACAACAGCTGGGATTTTTAGCTTGGAAAAAAGGAGGGTAAGGGGAGACATGATAGAGGTTTACAAAATTATGCACAGTGTGGAGAATGTGAATAGGCCATAGGGAGACATTTCTCAACCTCTCTCAAGATACTACAATCCAGGGTCACTCCATGAAGCTGATTGGTGGGAGATTCATGACAGATCAAGTCCTTCTTCACACAGCACATAGTTAAACTATGGAATTTGCTACCACAGCATGTAATGATGGCCGCCAATTTGGATGGCTTTAAAAGGGGGTTAGACAAATTCCTGGAGGAAAAGGCTATCGATGGCTACTAATTTTGAAGGCTATGTGCTACCTCCAGTACCAGAGGCAGTGAGCCTATGTACACCAGTTACTGGGGAACATGGGTGGGAGGGTGCTGTTGCGCTCATGTCCTGCTTATGGGTTTCTGGTCGATAGCTGGTTGGCCATTGTGTGAACAGAATGCTGGACTGGATGGAGCCTTGGTCTGATCCAGCAGGGCTCTTCTTATGTACATGTCAGTCCTCTTGAGAATGAACCACTTCAGAATGCAGTTGGTGTGTGTGTGTGTACATGATTGAATGTTCTCCCAGGTCAAAAACTCCCTGCCTGTGGAAACCAGTGCATTAGGGAAAAGGCCCTTGCCTTTTCTCTGATATGCTTGCTTTCTCTATATACCGAAGCATTGAAGCATGCAGCATCCCACGTGTATGTGTTTGTGTGTGCGTGCGTGTGTACACACACACGCACACACATACGCGCACACAGAGCTCCATGGAAAGGCTTTTGGCGCTGTGGTAGTTTGAAAAGAAAAACCAAGTCAGCTTAGCTCTCATGACTGTTGATTAGAACAAGTCCCCCTAATCTTCCAGTTTTCATTATAGAAACAAACTACTTCCATGCAAAGGCTTCTGGGTGGGGAAGGCCCTTGGGGTGAATGTGGAGCTCTAGCAAAAGGCAGAACCTCCCTCCACGCCCCTTCAGCTGTCTGTCCTGACAATCTTGGCATCATTTGCTGCTGGAAGCAAACAGACAGGTATAGAATGGAGATCATATGGGAGTCAGGTTCTTGGAAGTAACTCATTACACGTATCACATCTGCCTTCCCCATCAGTGGTTGGGGGATGCTGGGAGTTGTAGTCCAACACATCTGGAGGACACGAGGTTGGGGAAGAACTGAGTTGTATACACTCCCTCTCCCTCCCTGTAGTACAGTTTTGGAGGCATGTGATAAAAATGCATTGCCAGGACAGCTAGGCACCTCACAGCAGCTGGATTCCAACCATTCAAACAGAGCTTCTTTCAGAATGAAGGAGGTATTAATACATAAATGCTCAATTCCAGGTCAAGTGGGCCTGTGAAATGTTACCGTTTTCCAGGGTTTCCTGGAAAAGCCTGGAAAAGCCTGTCAGGACTGGAGTTGTGGTGTTTGTCTCTGTGTGTAAGTTTTTGGTTCCAACGGTGGTGCTATTAATTGAGAGCTGTGCAGGGTACACCGTGCCGCATTTGCCAGTTAATTCTCCCGAGGCGCACTGTCTCCGCTCTGGCTACTTTTAACATCTTGATATAATCACTACTGCAATTTTGTGCATTTTTAAGAGCTTTATCTTAGGATAATTGAAGCTGTGGTGAAACGGGGCCATTGTATCTTTTTTCCCCTTGTAGCTCTTTAGAAGCAAGGGTGGATTTTTCTGCCCTTCTCTGTAATTCAGCAATAATACCTCCAATTGAGGCTTAATTTGCAGTAAGAAAGGTGCTGGAATGCGTTCCTCATTGGGAGCTAAACCTTTGGACCGGGACGTACTGTGGCTTTGTAGCAGATGTGTGGGTGCTTTAGTCATGGTGATAAGGGAAAGGCATTTTGCACATTTCTGGAAACATTCTTGTTCATGACTTTTTAGATGGCCAGATCTGCATAGGAACAAGTTAAGCCACCACATAGGGGGTCCAGTCCGGTGGTGATTGATTGAGGTAGCACCTTTAGTGTCCATGGGGGATAATCCCGTCACTAAAGGAAAATTGTGAGAACGATTAACAAGCTGTAAGATGAGCCTAACAGTGAAAATAGGAATATAGGGTGTGGCTTTATGCTGTCAGATCATTCGTCTATTTTCCCCAGTACTGTCTATTTTGAATGGTTCTCCAGGGTCTTGAGGTCTTTTCTAGCCCTGTAACTAACTGGAGAGCCTTTGAGTAGAGCAGAGATAGGCAACATGGAACCCATGGGCACCGGTGTGCCCTAGTCACCTTTCTTGGTACCTACCAAGGTACCCTACTGATCCACTTTTTTTTCTAAATTTCATTTCATTTATTCTGTTTCTATACTGCCCCATCGCTGAAGCTCTCTGGGCGGTTCACACAAATTAAGAACCCTTAAAATACATTATATAAAGTATAAAACCATTCCTGTAATGACATAAAACAGATAGCACACACAACAACAACAACATATATCTAAAACGATTTAAAACCATCAGTCTGAGACCATCCAGGAGCTGATCAAAAGACTTGTTATATTCTACCAAATGCCTGAGAGAAGAGGGCAGTTTTAACCTGGCGCTGAGAAGATGACAAGGTTGGCGCCAGGTGGGCTTCGTCAGGGAGTTCATTCCATAAATGGGGGGCCACCATTGAGAAGGCCCTCTCCCTTGTTGCCGCCCTCGAAGCCTCCCTTGGAGGAGGCTCCTGGAGGAGGGCCTTGGATGCAGAGCGTAGTGTACGGGTCGCTTCCTGCAGGGAGAGGTGCTACATCAGGCACTGTGGTCCTGAGCCATGTAAGGCTTTATAGGTCAAAACCAGAACCTTGAATTGGACTTGGAAACATACAGACAGCCAGTGCAAGTAGGCCGGAATTGGTGTTATATGGTCAGACTTTCCTGTCCTTGTTATCAGTCTGGCCACCACATTTTGCACAAGCTGCAGCTTCTGAACTATCTTCAAAGGCAGCCCCATGCAGAGTGCATTGTAGTAATCTAACTTGGAGTTTACCAGAGCATCAATTACTGAAGCCAGGTTATCCCCGTCCAGGTAGGGGTGTAGCCGGGCCACCAACTGAAGTTGGTAGAAGGCACCTTTTTTGTTTTGTTTTTACTAGCAGCTGGGATCACTGTGAAATGAATTTCTGCTGGAGCTGAAAACTCTCGGTTCAAAGGAGTTGTTTAGTATGTTGGGGCTCAGATCCACCTTTGCCTTGTACTCAGTCTTTTGGGCAGGCTAGTTGTCCTTTGACACACATCCCATGGCAGCCATTTTGTGGTGATACCCAGGACAGTTTCTCAAATGGCAAAATTTAATTTATTTATTACATTTATATCCCACCTTTCTTCCATTGTGGAACTCAAGGTGGCTACATGTGGTTCGCAGTGGTCTTCCCTCCAAGCACGGACCAAATCCAGACCTGCTTAGCTTCCGCAAGGTTGCTGCCTCATGTGCCTTCAGACCATGCCCATGGCCCAAAAAGATTTACTACTCTTGGTTTAGAGACGCTACAGATTTTATGAGTGCAGACCATGTGCTGAGCCCCTTTCATAAAAGCTACCAAAAATTTGGGAAATGCTGCCTTGCAACAAATTTGTAAAATAGGGCTGAAATTAATTACCTCCTTATTGCAGATGGGAGGCTGAGAGATAGTGGCTTACCTTAGGCGAGGGACGGGGGAGAAATTCATTCAGTTTGCATTTTAATAGCACCACCATTGAAGCCAATTTCAATGTGAATTTATCTAATTTCACATTTTTGGACCACTTTGTGGGCCAAAATTCAGTTATCTGGAATTTGCACTTATCTGAATTTTGCAGTGGAGTTCTCCAATCAAAAAATGCATACAAAAATGCATATATTAGGGGAAGTTACATTAAAAAGCATTGTATTAGGAAAATGGCTTGTAGCAGTAGAGTAATACCTATATTAGGACTAACTAAATTATCACAAAATAGGGAGCAAGCTTTCGAGTTCCCCAGAACTCTTCCTCAGCAAAAGCTCTTCTCCTCTCCTTTTATTTAACATCCATTTTGGAAGAGAATTCTAGGGATCTCAAAAACTTCTTTATTACTCTGTGGCATTTGAGAATGAGGTGGAAGAATCCTGAAGTCAGATTCAGTGCCAGGTAGTGATATGGGTTTTCTTGAAAAACAAACAAACATTTGGAACATTTTCTTGAAATTTTACCCTGTGCAAATTAGGGTAATTTGCATCAGAAAAAAACAGTTTTCATTAGAAAATTTTCTGGTGCCCTAGAGAGCCATCAAACTTAGCAAGTTTATTTTATTTGTACTTAATAAACAACAAAGCTTTAAAAAGTGCCCCATGCTAATTTCCTATGCAAATTAGGGTAATTTGCTTATATTTAATAAACATAACTAAAAAAGTACCCCTTAATTTTTTGTCTCAATACACCATAAGTGTTTGATTTGAGGGAAAAAATTAAAAGTTAATGTGAACTAAATATTATATTATGCAGAAATGTTATTGGAATACTTGTAAAAATTAAATACAATTGCATGTACCTCCCATACATTATTTAAAGAAAAAAACCAAGGCTACTGAAAACTGTTGACACACTAATAAATGTTAGCATCTGAAAAAACTGTGCATGATTTGCTGACAGCCACTCATCTATTTCAGCAGAGTTCAACGCTCCTCCACTGAGGTTGTTGGGAGACCTTCGGTTTCGCTGTCACTACCTACTAGTTCCATTTCACAGTGAGGCATATATGAATTTCAATTACATATAAGTATTTTCTCACATACTTGCTAGGGATAATCACCTGAAATACATTAATTACAGCTTTGAAACTGCCAAGGTTGCCTAAGGATTGTATTTGCAGTTGGCATCCATTCATTGTTACGAATGAAATTATGAAATGAAAAATTTTCCATGGAAAAATTAAGCATTGCAGAAATTTCCAGAATATTTTCCACCCCACTTCACTGATGTCATGTTTGGGAGACCACAGAGCATGGTGTCCTGTTGTCTCCCTGCGGCTTACCAGGAGGTGATGAAGATGGGTGGTAATTCCTCATCCTGCGAAGTGCTTTGTGAAGCAGCTGTAACCACCACCATCTTCTGCTATTATTCCCAATGGCTCTGGGCCTTGTCCCCAATGTGCTGCATGTGTGGAGCCAACCCAGAAGCATCAGAAGGGATGTGTTGAGCCAGAACCACCTGGCCCAACACATCCCTTCACAGTGCTGGACCATCATCTGTCTGTCTATCCATCATCCATCCATCCATCCATCCATCTCTTTTAGGTCGCAATCCTGTGGCCACTAGACAGCACCTAGGCAGCCATAGAATTTTTCAGTTCCGTGCTTCCTCTCCCGTCTCCCCTCTCCCATCGCCTCATAGGCGATGTGGTTCGTCCCCAGCTCCGCACTTGTAAGAGCAGCACGGAGCAGTAGAAAAAGGGGGCGTTCCTGGGAGCGGAGACCACAGAAGCACCGTTGTGAGGCTTCCTATGTACCATCCAGCCTCTCCCCCCACTCTCCAATGTTCCTTGGTTAGATGGCCAAAATTGGCTATCTAGCCACAAATTCAGGGTGGCCGGAGCATGGAGGAGAAGGTCCCCTGCCCTGCATTGGATAGTCGGCTGCCTCCAAGTTTGGAGGCGGCCAGCTATCCCCTAGGATTGCAGCCTCCATATCCTTTTTGATGGGACAGTGGCATCCTTCAGATGGGCCCATTGGGGCCATCCCCCCTGGCATTTGGCCCACCATGCATGCTGGGGGGTGGTATTAGACCTGCATAAGGTGGTAGAACAGAGTACACCACTTCATGCTGTAGGTGGAGCATTAATATAAGAAACAAAACCCTCACGCATCAGGGAGAGAGAGTCTGTCCCAGCCTGTTGCTTTACGGGATTGTTTTCTTCTTGTTTTTGCACAGCAGAGCATTCAAAAATTGTGACCCTATACCTGAAATCTAAAGTGATGCCATCTTTTCTTCCACTTCATTCCCATGCATTCTGCTGAATTTGGTCCAATAAAAGAATGTGCCTAATTCCTTTGGGGTATTGCAGCAGAATATCCAAATGCAGTAAGCCAATTGACTCTGCTGTTACTTCTGGATTTTGTTTTCCAACAGGCCAACATGGCTCTATCCAATTTTTGTGTATTTTGCGCTGTATCATGGTCACCTATCTTGTGCTTTTATGCCACCATCCAAACTTGAGTTCTGGTTTTCCTTCCTTGCCTTTGAAGGCATCAACTGGTACAGGAAGCCTAGCGGAGGGAGCCAAAAACCTGTCATTCTCCTTGGTTGGCTTTTCTAGGAATGCGAGTTCCATTAGGCAGCAAAGCCAATTACATGAAAGTAAAACTTTACTGTAGCTTCCTCCATGCCAAAGCTTATAGTTGAAAGGATGCCAGTGAGACAGATGGAGCGAGTTACATTGGTACCAGTCCTCATAAGGAGGAAAAGGCCCTGCTACTGATCCCTGCAAAATCTGCCATTTCAACATGGCAAGTTGTGGGAGGTGTAAGCAATTTTTTGCTCCTTCCTCTTTACATCGGTTCAATTTAAACGTGAGCATGCAGAAAAAAGAAAGAAAAAGGAATTAAGGGAGCAATCTTATGGCCTCTAGTCAGTAGCTAGACAGCCATAGGATATGTCGGTTTCCCGGAGAACCGACGTTCTGCCCCGCCCGCGCTGCCTTGGAGGCAGCTCGGAATGGCCTTGTGCTGTGCACTCAGAAGAGGAGCATGGAGCAGCGAAAACAGGGCATTCCGGGTTGGGGAAGGTGGAAATGCCAGTACAACACATCCTACATGTCGTCTGGCAGCCACTTCACCCGGTCCACCGTCCCGTGGCTAGACAGCCGAAATTGGCTGTCTAGCTGCAAATGCAGGGTAGCTGAAGTGCAGAGGGGATGATCCCCTCCGTGCTTCTCTTGCCCTGCATTGGACAGGCAGTCGCTTCCAAGTTCAGAGGCGGCCACCGATCCCCATAGGATTGCACCCTAAGTCTCTCTCTCTCTCTTTCTCTCTCTCTCTCAAGCCAAGGGAAAAAAAAGATATGTGTTGAAGCATATTGTTGTTGTTGTTGTTGTTCAGTCGTTCAGTTGTGTCCGACTCTTTGTGACCCCATGGACCATAGCACACCAGGCCTTCCTGTCCTTCGCTCTCTCCCGGAGTGTGCTCAAGTTCATATTCATCGCATCGGTGATGCTATCTAGTCCTCTCATCCTCTGCCGTCCCCTTCTCCTTTTGCCTTCAATCTTTCCCAGTATCAGGGTCTTTTCCAGAGAGTTTTCTCTTCACATTAGCTGGCCAAAATATTTGAGCTTCAGCTTCAGTATCTGTCCTTCCAATGAGCACTCAGGGTTGATTTCCTTTAGGATGGACTGATTTGACCTCCTTGCAGTCCAGAGGACTCGTAAGAGTCTTCTCCAGCACCACAGTTCGAAAGCATAAATTCTTCAGTGCCCAGCCTTCCTTATAGTCCAGCTCTCACAGCCATACGTTGCTGCTGGGAAAACCATAGCTTTGATTATACGAACCTTTGTCGGCAAGGTGATGTCTCTGCTTCTGACTATGCTGTCTAGGTTTGCCATAGCTTTCCTCCCAAGGAGCAAGCATCTTTTAATTTCATGGCTACAGTCACCATCTGCGGTGATCTTGGAGCCCAAGAAAATAAAATCTGTCACTGCTTCCATTTCTTCCCCTTCTATATGCCAGGAAGTGATGGGGCCAGATGCCATGATTTTAGTTTTTTTAATGTTGAGTTTCAAACCAGCTTTTGCACTCTCCACTTTCACCCTCAACAAGAGGCTCCTTAGATCGTCTTCGCTTTCTGCCATTAGGGTGGTATCGTCTGTGTATCTGAGGTTGTTGATAATTCTCCCGGCAATCTTAATTCCAACCTGTGGTTCATCCAACCCGGTGTTTCTCATGATGTACTCTGCATATAAGTTAAATAAGCAGGGCGACAATATGCAGCCTTGTCGTACTCCTTTCCCAATTTGGAACCAATCAGTTGTTCCATGTCTGGTTCTTACTGTTGCTTCTTGACCCTCGTACAGGTTTCTCAGGAGACAGGTAAGGTGGTCTGGTCCTCCCATATCTTTAAGCATTTGCCACAGTTTGTTGTGATCCACACAATCAAAGGCTTTAGCATAGTCAATGAAGCAGAAATAGACGTTTTTCTGGAATTCTCTTGCTTTCTCCATGATCCAGCAAATGTTGGTGATTTGATCTCTAGTTCCTCTGCCTCTTCGAAACCCAGCTTGTACTTCCGGTAGTTCTCTGTTCACATACTGCTAAAGCCTAGCTTGTAGGATTTTGAGCATCACCTTGCTGGCATGTGAAATGAGCGCAATTGTACGGTAGTTTGAACACTCTTTGGCATTGCCCTTCTTCAGAATTGGAATATAAACTGACCTTTTCCAGTCTTGTGGCCATTGTTGAGTGTTCCAAATGTGTTGGCATATTGAGAGCAGCACTTGAACGGCATCATCTTTTAGGATCTTAAATAGCTTAGCTGGAATACTGTCATCTCCGCTAGCTCTGTTGTTAGTAATGCTTCCTAAGGCCCACTTGACTTCACTCTCTAGGATGTCCGGCTGAAGTTCAGTGAGCGCACTATCATGGCTATCAGGGACATTAAGATCTTTCCTGTATAGTTCTTCTGTGTATTCTTTCCACCTCTTCTTAATCTCATCTGCTTCTGTTAGGTCCCTGCCTTCTTTGTCCTTTATCATGCCTGTCTTTGCACAAAATGTTCCCTTGATACCTCCAATTTTCTTGAAAAGATCTCTAGTCTTTCCCATTCTATTGTTTTCCTTGATTTCTTTGCATGGTTCATTTAAGAAGGCCTTCTTGTCTCTCCTTGCTATTCTCTGGAACTCTGCATTCAGTTGGGTATATCTTCCCCTTTCTCCCTTGCTTTTCGCTTCCCTTCTTTCCTCAGCTACTTGTAAAGCCTCCTCAGACAGCCACTTGGCTTTCTTGCATTTCTTTTCCTTTGGGATGGATTTCGTTGCTGCCTCCTGAACAATGTTACGGACCTCTGTCCATAGTTCCTCAGGCACTCTGTCTATCTGGTCTAATCCCTTAAATCTATTCGTCACCTCCACTGTATATTCATAAGGGATATGATTTAGGTCCTACCTGAATGGTTTAGTGGCTTTCCCTACGTTCTTCAATTTAAGCTGAAATTTTGCAACAAGAAGCTCATGATCTGAGCCACAGTCAGCTCCAGGTCTTGTTTTTACTGACTGTATAGAGCTTCTCCATCTTTGGCTGCAAAGGACATAATCAATCTGATTTTGATATTGACCATCTGGTGATGTTCATGTGTAGAGTCGCCTCTTGTGCTGTTGGAAAAAGGTGTTTGCTATGATCAGCGTGTTCTCTTGGCAAAACTCTATTAGCCTTTGTCCTGCTTCATTTTGTGAAGCTTCACCAAGGCCATGCTTGCCTGTTATCCTGGTGATTTCTTGACTTCCTACTTTAGCATTCCAATCCCCTATGATGAAGAGGACATCTTTTGTTGGTGTTAGTTCTAGAAGGTGTTGTAGGTCTTCATAGAACCGATCAACCTTAGCTTCTTCGGCCTCAGTGGTTGGGGCATAGACTTGAATTAATGTGATGTTGAATGGTTTGCCTTGGATTCGTACTGAGATCATTGTATTGTTTTTGAGATTGTACCCCAGTACTGCTTTTCCCACCCTTTTGTTGACTATGAGTGCTACTCCATTTCTTCTAGGGGATTCTTGCCCACAGTAGTAGATATGATGGTCACCTGAATTAAACTCGCCCATGCCTGTCCATTTGAGTTCGCTGATTCCCAAGATGTCGATGTTCAATCTTGCCATCTCATGTTTGACCACCTCCAGCTTACCTTGATTCATTGATCTTACATTCCAGGTTCCTAAACAATATTGTTCTTTACAGCATTGGACTTTCTTTTCACCACCAGACACATCCACAGCTGAGTGTCCTTTCGGCTTTGGCCCAGCCGCTTCACTCTTTCTGGCGCTACTTGGAAATTCCCTCTGCTCTTCCCCAGTAGTATATTGGACACCTTCCGACCTGAGGGGCTCATCTTCCGGCGTCATCTCTTTTAGCCTTGTGATACATTCCATGGCGTTTTCTTGGCAAGAATACTGGAGTGGATTGCCATTTCCTTCTCCAGTGGACCACATTTTGTCAGAACTCTCCACCATGACCTGTCTGTCTTGGGTGGCCCTGCACGGCATAGCTTATGGCTTCACTGAGTTACGCAAGCCCCTTTGCCACAACAAGGCAGTGATCCATGAAGGGGGTTGAAGCATATACTGGGAACCAAAGCAAACCTGGCACACCATAGAGCAAACCTCCTGAACTGTGAGTCTTAATTTTGGAGTTGTGAGCTTCAAAAATGTTTGCATTAAATTGCTTTTAGGGATTGGGAAAAAGTGAGAGGGACTACTCAATAGCCCCCTCTCTGCAAAAGTGTAGTATGTGTGTAGCATACAATTTAGTGGTTACTCTAACTAGGGACCCGTCTACATGGCACCGCTTTCACCCTTCACTCCGTCGCAGCTGTGCAGCATTTCAGCTTCAAATTAGCTTCTGCTGGGATACACTCGTGATTTACTGCAGGCTTCTCTAACAGACTCCACTGTGCCCTCTTTTTTTGCCATTCTACTTTAATGTGCAGATCTGCAGTCCCTTGAGCATGGGGGTGTGACACTTCAGTGGCTGTTTTGTATTTTAGGAGTTCTGGTGTGTCTGTCTGTCCCTCGTTAGGTAAAAAGTGGATGTTCTGTGCGCCTTCATTTCCACACCATCTGTTTGTCAGTTCCGCAGCCTGAGACTCTCGCGATGGTTCGCTCTCACAAGGCTTGAGCGGTACATGCCTACCCATCGCTCCAAAATGGTGGCTGGAGCAAAATTGGTCCTTCCCCAAGACCCCCCCGGCCCTTGGGCACTGATTCCAAAAGCAACCATTACGAAGATATGAACCTGCAAAAATGTGCAAAAGTGTGATTCAATAAATGAAAATGCCTCTCTGTGCCTCTGTAACTGCGTAGCTGCGAAGGGATGGGGGGAGTAAAGGGGCGTCACAGAGTGATGCAAGCACTACGCACACCCACAACACGCCCACTGCAAAATGCGAAGTCGGTTTGGAGAAGGGATGGATGGCTTGCGGCAAGCGAAAAACATTGCAGCAAAATGCCTCCTTGGAAATCTCCATTTTCCGGGAAAAAACCACGGATGGTTGCGAAGTGGTGACTGCCCCGAGGGACCTCAACTCGCAGCTGCTCCAGAGTAAAATGCTCATGTAGATGGGGCCCTAGGTCTCAGGCTTTGCTGGCAAAAGGTTGTATCCAAGGAGCCTGGGGAAGGAGGACCAGCCAGCAGCTGCACCAGGTGGATCCTGCTTCTGCCCCCGCCCACAGGTACTTAAGGCGGGGCTGCCAGAGGCTGCTCGGGAAGGAGCCTGGGGAAGGAGGACCAGCCAGCAGCTGCACCAGGTGGATCCTGAGCCTGAGCCTGCTTCTGCCCCCGCCCACAGGTACTTAAGGCGGGGCTGCCAGAGGCAGCGCCTCGGCGTCGCGCCAAGTGCGACGCTAAGTGCGCACTTAGCGTCACACTTGGAGTCGCAAGATCTACCCACCTGCCTCTCCAGAGACACCAGCAGCCACAACACCAGCAGCAAATAGCAGCAGCAGCAGAGGGCAGCAGCTTTAAAGACCAGGGGAAGGGGCAAACGTGGACTATCTGCTCCTTCTTAGCTGCTGTTCTCTTTTATCTCTTTTATATTCTTTTAAACTGTTGTATATTTTATATCTTAATATTTTAATATGTGCCTGGGGGGACTATTGGACAACTCAGGGGGTGGGGGAGGTGCCACCATAACTGTGGTCACGGGCAGGGGGAGGTATGGCGTTGGGGGATTAACAGGCCAGCTGAGGAGAAGAGGGGCTAGACACCTTACAGCTGTCCCCTCTTCTGGTTCTTCCCCCAACCTGATGGTTCCTGGCAGCCTTACCAGTCTGCCCTCGGGTCTGGTGGTGCTGCTGCTGAATGCCAGGTCGGCCCAAAATAAGACCTCCCTCATCCATGATTTGATTGTGGATGAGGGGGCTGACCTGGTATGTATTACTGAGACCTGGGTGGGGGAACTGGGAGGGGTCACTCTCTCCCAGCTGTGCCCTCCTGGGTACTCAGTGCAGCACCAACACCGACTTGAGGGTCGGGGAGGGGGGGTTGCCGTGGTCTATAGGAATTCCATCTCCCTCTCCAGGCTTCCTGCTCATTCGAGTGCAGATCTTGAGTGTCTGTACCTTGTGTTGGGTACCCGGGACAGATTAGGGATTCTGTTGGTGTACCGCCCACCCCGCTGCCCATCAGCCTCCCTGCCTGAGCTGACGGAGGTGGTCTCGGACTTGGTGTTGAGGACCCCCAGGATGATGGTCCTGGGGGATCTCAACTTCCATGCTGAGGCCGCTGTATCCGGGGCGGCTCAGGACTTCATGGCCGCCATGACAACCATGGGGCTGTCCCAACATGTCATTGGCCCAACGCATATAAAAGGACACACGCTTGATCTGGTTTTCTCGACTGGGCAGGAGGATGGTGATCTGAAAGTAGAGGAATTAACATCTGTCCCTTTGTCATGGTCAGATCACTTCCTGCTGAGGTTTAGACTTCTGGCGGCCTTTCCCCTCTGCAAGGGTGGGGAACCTATTAAAATGGTCCGCCCCCGGAGATTAATGGATTCCGATGGATTCCAGAGGGCTCTGGGGGATTTTCCTGCTGGTATGGCTGGTGCTCCTGTCGAAGCCCAGGTCGCTCTGTGGAATGCAGAGATGACTCGGGCGGTTGACACGATCGCACCCAAGCGCCCTCTCCCTCTGAGCAGAGCCCGGCCAGCTCCTTGGTATACACCTGAGCTGAGGGCAATGAAGCAAGAGGGGAGACGGCTAGAACGCAGGTGGAGGAAAACTCATGCTGAGTCTGACCGAACACAGGTATGAGCCCACTATCGAGCCTACTCTGTGGCGGTGAGGGTGGCAAAGAGGCAGTTCTTTTCCACCAGCATTGCATCTTCTCAGTGTCGTCCGGCGGAGCTTTTCCGAGTGGTTCGTGGCCTGTTACATTCTGGGCCAGGGAGAGAGACGGTGGAACCCTCGGTAGCACGCTGTGACGGGTTTGCGCAGCACTTTGAGGATAAAGTCGCTCAGATTCGTCATGAATTGGACACCACGATTAATGCAGTTCCATTGGTAGAGGCGTTCAGAGCACCGTCTGGTCCAGTTTTATTGGATGAGTTTCAGTTACTGAGGCCTGAGGATGCGGACAAGGTGCTTGGCCAAGTCCGATCGACCACTTGTGTGCTTGACCCTTGCCCTTCATGGCTTATTAAATCAAACAAGGAGGGGTTGTCCGGCTGGGTCCAGGAGGTTGTAAATTCCTCCTTGAGAGAGGGAGTGGTGCCTGCCGCTTTAAAAGAGGCAGTAATTAGACCACTCCTGAAAAAGCCTAACCTGGACCCAGAGGATGTTAACAATTATAGGCCAGTGGCCAACATCCCCTTCCTGGGCAAGGTGCTTGAGCGGGTGGTTGTAGGACAGCTCCAGGCACTCTTGAATGAAACGGATTATCTAGATCCATTTCAATCGGGCTTCAGGCCTGGTTTTGGAACGGAAACTGCCTTGGTCGCCCTGTGGGATGACCTCGGCCGGGAGAGGGACAGGGGGAGTGCGACCCTGTTGATTCTCCTGGACCTCTCAGCAGCTTTCGATACCATCGACCATGGTATCCTTCTGGATAGGTTGTCTGGGTTGGGAGTTGGAGGCACTGCACTACAGTGGTTCCGCTCCTACTTGGATGGCCGATTCCAGAAGGTGGTGCTGGGGGATTATTGCTCTGTGCCATGGCAATTGTGCCATGGGGTTCCACAGGGCTCTATTTTATCCCCCATGCTGTTTAACATCTACATGAAACCGCTGGGGGAGGTTATCCGGAGGTGTGGGCTGAGGTGCCATCAATATGCGGATGACACCCAGCTCTACCTCTCTTTCTCATCAAAACCAGGTGAGGCAGTGGCTGTTCTGAACCAGTGCCTGGGCACGGTAATGGACTGGATGAGGGCCAATAAACTGAAACTCAATCCAGAGAAGACGGAGGTACTGTTAGTGGGTGGTTCGTCTGCCCGGCTAGGTGATAATCAACCTGTTCTGGAGGGGGTTGCACTCCCCCTAAAGGATCAGGTTCGTAGTTTGGGGGTGCTCTTGGATCCAGAACTGTCACTTGAGGCACAGGTGAACTCAGTGGCACGGAGCACTTTTTATCAGCTTAGGCTGGTATACCAACTACGCCCTTATCTGGACAGACAGAGCCTAGCTACAGTTATCCATGCTCTGATAACTTCTCGTCTGGATTACTGCAATGCGTTATACGTGGGGCTGCCTTTGAAAACGGTCCGGAAACTTCAGCTGGTCCAAAATAGGGCAGCAAGATTGTTAACAGGGACTGGCCTGCGAGCTCATATTACGCCAGTACTTTTCCAGCTGCACTGGCTGCCGGTCCATTTCCGGGCCCGATTCAAAGTGCTGGTGTTAACATTCAAAGCCCTTAACGGCTTGGGGCCAGGTTACCTGAAGGATCGCCTCCTCCCATATTTGCCTGCCCGGACCTTAAGATCATCAGCAGCAGCCCTTCTCCGTGAGCCCCTGCCAAAGGAAGTGAGGCGGGTGGCTACTAGGAGGAGGGCTTTTTCTGTTGTGGCACCCCGGCTCTGGAATGAGCTCCCTAGTGAGGTTCGCCTGGCGCCTACATTGTACTCCTTTCGGCGCCAGGTGAAGACCTTTTTATTTTCCCAGGCATTTTAGCTTTCTAAATTTTTATCTTTGCTGTTTTAAATCTGTATTTTAAACTCCTGTACTGCTGCTAGGTTTTATTGTGGTTGTATTGTTATATTGTGGTTTTAATGTTCTATATATTTTAAATTGTTTTATTGTGTGTTGTTTGGTTTTAGTTTTTGTGAACCGCCCAGAGAGCTTCGGCTATTGGGCGGTATAGAAATAAATAAATAAATAAATAAATAAATAAATCCAATAATAGTCCTACTTAGACTAGACCCATTGAAAAGAATTGGACTAACATTGGATACCAACCAAGGAATTGTAACAAATAGAAGGTAGCAAGATGTTGAATGATTTTAGTCAAACAAGAACTTGCAAAGAAATGGTAATAGAAATACTTGGGAAGTGGAACCTGGTTGCGTTGACATTTCTCTTCAGGGAACATGTAATATTTCTGGGCCACAGACAACAAACCACAGCAAGTTTTGGTCCTGATGCCACCCATTTTCATTGCTTCACTGTATGCTTGAAACTCCTGTACATTTATCCATTACAGAGTTATACATGGCATGGAGAGTGTGGATAGAGATAAATATATTTATTTACAGCATTTTTACCCTGCTCTTTAGCCCAAATATGCTCCAAGGCAGCTTACTTTGATTAATAATAGGATTAATAATTTCTCTCCTCCCTCCCCCCCCCCCCCATGCTAGAATTTGATCTCTTCTAATGAAATTGATTGTCAGTAGATTCAGGACAGACAAAAGGAAGTATTACTTTGCGCAGACCATAAACTATAGAATTTGCTGGCAAAGATGGTTGTGGTCATGAGTTTAGATTACTTTAAAAAGGGGGATTAAGCGTGTTCATGGAGGATAAGTCTATCAGTGGCTACGTCATGATGGCTATATGCTACCTTCAGGATCAGAGGCAGAATGCCGGTAAATTACCAGTTTCCAGGGAACAACAGCAGGAGAAGGCTATTGCCCTTGGGTTTATCACTGCCTGGAGGCTGCGCTGCAGGACTCTTCCAATCACCATTTAATTAGTGGAGGTTGGTGGCTCCAGTGTCACTGGGGCAGTGAATCCACTCCAGGTTTCAGTCAGAACACTAAAGGATAGCTCCGCACCTTGGATAGCTCCTTTAGAGTTCTGACTGGTTCTGACTGAAACCCGGAACGGATTCACCACCCCACTGACATTGGAGCCACCAGCCTCCGCTGCTTTTAATAATACATTTTTAAAGGATTTTTTTCTCTTTGAGTGCAAACCTGTTCCAGAGATTGGAGGGTGGGTTTCTTGGTGATCTCTCTGGTACTAACCAATCAGCACTGTGCACAGCTGGCTTCTGCTTCAAACTTGCAGAGCTATGGTTTTGTTTTAGTTTTTGGAGCTCAGCTTTGGAGAGGAAAGACATGTCTAGATCGAACGTTGTAAGAGCACTTCCAAATGGGCCCCACCACACAAAATGTTACATCATTCATCTTTAAATGGTGATGAAGGATGTATTGTATTTACCTAAAAGATTTGTTGATCAGGCCACTTGCTCAACCTCATTCTCTCTTTGTAGATTGACAGGACAGAAACAGCTGTGAACAACCTCAACCCAGCCTTCTCCAAGAAGTTCATCATAGATTATCGCTTTGAGGAGGTGCAGAAGTTGAAATTTGCCTTGTTTGACCAAGACAAATCAAGCATGCAGCTGTATGAACATGACTTCCTGGGGGAATTTTCCTGCACTTTGGGAACGGTGAGTGTTGCTGCAGATGCAGCTAAGAGATGCTGCTTCCTGTGCATCACAGGTCACGTGGCAAAGCAATACTTGTTCTTCTTGCAATGGAAGAGAATAGAAGGCGAGACAGTGATAAGAAGAATCCTCCTGGACCAGACTAAAGGTCTATCTAATCCAGCAACCTGTTTCCAACAATGGCCTGCATCCTGACTAGGTGTGAGGCACAGAGGAAGTAGACTGTAGCATAGCACCCGTCTGTTTGAGGTCCCATCAGGACCTTGGATAGCTCCCTGCAGGGAGTGCTAGCTAGGGATGGGTGAACTCCCCCATGTCTTGCTCATGGGCAGCTCGCCAGACTCCCACCAGCTGCCTGACCCTGGTGGGTGTGCAGGACAAGCTGCCAGACAGTCTGCGGATGCCCTGCAAGAGCTCTCCCCACCCCGCGAACTGCCAGTTTGTGCAAAAATCGTGGGTATGACTTTACAGAAATTGTGTTTTGTGCAAAATGATGACCATAAATAGTGCCATTTGTGCAAAATTGCATGTGTAAACGGTCTAATTAGGGGCAGGAGTCCCTGTCACTGCCCACCATCCCCTCACACTCTCCTTGTAAGGAGAGAACGAGGGGTTGGTGGGCGATGTGGGAGTCCTGCCCCTGCTGCATGTCAACCCCTCACACTCTCCTTGTAAGGGGACCCCTGCCGCCGCCACCTGCCAACCGCTTGTGATCACTCCTTATGCATTGGTGAGGAAGGCTGAGGGGTTGGCGGGCGGCAGGAGTCTGTGAGCTGGCCTGACTCATAGTGGTCGAGTCGGGTCAGCTTGTGGAAGAGTGAGCTGGAATCTGGGGTTGGTGGGCTCACCGAGCTCTACCCCCAAACCAGATTCTTCCAGTATTCCTAGTGCTAGCTAGAGCATTCTCCCATCTGCTGTCCCAGTAAAGGACTGCAGTCAACTGAGGCCTTAAGAAAACTGGCAGGACCTGGTCATTCAGTGGGTCCACCCCTGTTAGATTCTGACTGCAGTTGTTAAAGGGATGCTGCCTGTTCCAGCATGTTTGTGATCCTGCATAGCTGAGGGGCAGGGGGAAGCTGCAGGGAAGTCATCCTCGGAGTCAGATGATGGGAGAGGTGCAGGGTGGTATAGAAGCGGGGTGCCGAGGACACGGTGTACAAGGTAACGGATCTCTCTTTGCAAACATGGCAATAAGGTGGCTTGAGAGGAAAGCAGTAGGGGAACTCTGGCCCTGGAAATGTGGAATAGTCAGCAGAGTGGAACAGTGAATCATGCTAGTTTGGTTCTGGCAACTGAATAGAAGGCACAGTGAGGTTTACATTGAGCTAGCTATACTGAGTAGCGTAGTGCAGTATTCAAACCAAACTGTCATTAAGGTTGCTCAGGAAGTGCCAGGGCTTGTGATTGACCAATTCAGTTGGCTGGGCGGCAGCATGGCAATTACGCAAGCATTTGCAGGTTTCTGAGGTCACAGGGGATGACCTTCTTTAATGCAGTCAAGGAGGCAGCAAGTATGTTCTGTGGCTCCTGTGGCTCTGAGATGGTTGAGAGCCTTAATGACATTCCTGGCAGCTTTTCAGGCTGCGCTTTTGGAAGCCAAAATGGATCCGTTAGCCAAGGTGTCAGGGTAATGCCATGACATGCAATACACGTGTTGGTGAGCCATCATGTCCTGAGCTCCTCTGTAACAGGTGGAAGACGCTGACCCACCGCCAGTGTTGAATTAAGCCTCAGCTGCCAGTCTGGTCAGCCTCTGCAGTTGGAATGGGAGGGGGCGCCATCTTGTCCGTCACCTCAGGCAGCAAAATGATAGGCCAGCCTTGGTGAAAGCAGCTGGTGTCTATGGAGAGTGGAATTTTGGAGAGTGGAACAGAAACATCCAAAAGTGAAAGGCTTTCGTGGCTCTTCCCTCTGTGTTATGCCACCTCTGGCAGACTCCTCTTCAGAGGACAATGTGGAGCGCACACACACACCCCGCCCTGAGCCAAACATTGCAGAAGAGCGGCCTGTGTTGAGGAATCTTGAAGCAGATCAGTGTGATCCTGGGCCCTTGAGGGAGACAGACATTGACCCTTCCCCTCAAGGTGGAGTCAACTTTCTCTGAGACTTGTAGGCAGATGCCGAGTGGCCACCTAGGCCCAGGGAGTGCAGTCACCTAAAGGTGCAGGCCCAGCTGGCTGCTTGATGCAGAAAATCCTGCCTGAGGAATAAGGACTCCTTGTGAGTAGAGGTATACTTATGAGCAAGGCTTACTCATGAATAGATCCTTCCTCAGGTGGCACTGATGGCCTGCAGCTGTGCTCAGGGTGAGGCACTGAAGGCTCAGGCTTAAAAGCCTTCAGTTCTAGGCCCAGAGTGCTGCCATGAGATTTATGTATCAGTTCCTAGTTTCATGCCTTGTATTTCCCTAGTAATCTAACTCTTCTCTGAAACTCCCTGTGTTTGGACTGCTTACAGACCTTTAGAACTGACCCTGACTAATCCTGGAGCTCTGACCACCATAAATAAGGGCACGCCTCTGGTTCGCCACTGAAACCTGCTGCCTCAGAAGTTGCTGTTGGTTTCTTCTTTTAAAAAATGCCAGAGAACAGATACATGGGGCCGAGTGGGACATGTATTTGCAGCCTCAGACCCCAAAGTTTCCAGTTCCATCCCAAAAGGCCTGATAGTATACTACAGCTTTCCCCAACCTGCTGTCCTTCAGTTCTGGTGGACTGCAACTCTTACAGGGATTATGGGAGTTGTAGTTCAACACATCTTGGGGAGGCTAGTATAACCTCCTGAAGGACTGTATTACCTTCATTTTATGTGGGTAATAACTCCTTTGAAATCCTCTCCCTGTGAAAATTTTTCCTCAACCTTTCTCCTTCAGGAGGTAAGTTTTCAATTAGGCCATGATCATTGGCCAGGGGAAGGTGCAGCGTGCAGTGATGAATGGAGCCATCTCAGACTTGGTGAGCCTGTATTTCTGGCGGCCTCCTCGGTCTGGCTGTGTTTTGAGCCAGTGCTCTTTAAGTCTATCAAAGGTTTCTTCTAGCCTGCCTTTTTTGTCCAAGAGGTCTGAGCAGCCAATGAATAGACTTGGAATGGACTTACCTAAACTGAGGATAATTTGGCATCCAAGAAGAATGTCTGCCTTTCTCCCTCTTTTTTTAATTTCACTTTACATCAGACTTCTGGCAGCTTAGTCAGGCTGTTGCGATGCACCTGATTAATTCTGTGGCTGGATTAAATGGAAAGACTTGCTTCTCCTGTCACCCCCTGGCAACCTCATAGCCAAGTAAACTAGAAAACCAAGGAAGGTGGGGGAGATAAACCCCTTGGTTTTAGTCATGAGCTGACAATGTGCTGAGATCTGAAAGAAAAGTCTGTTCCCCAACTGAGCTGCACTATGAAAATGTCTACTCCAGTTGTATGCTTTTTGCTTGTGTCTGTCTCTTCTCAGCAGTAGGCATGGCTGTGTGTTTTCTCCAGACCCAAGACAGATGTGAGCAAATGTCACATCTCATATTAAGCACTTTGAGTCCATAGCTTGTCCAAGGCCACTGAGCAGGTACATGTTTGAACAGGGATTTTAGCCGTGCCCAGTATCACACATGTGTTGTACATAGGGATGTATGAGAAACTGGTTTCAGTTCAGTTTTGATCAGGATTTATCCACTTCCCACCTTCCGGACCGAACACAGACTTGGACACAATCTGCAGTCAAAGTCCGTTCATTTCCAAGCTTGCAATGTGATTCATAGACCCCCCTCCAAATGTGTTTGATAGCATGTGTACGTTTGAAAAATGTGCACAAAAAATGGGTACTTTTGAAAAATAAGCAGAAATACACTTTAACCAATGGGAGACGAGTGCATTCATTTAAAAACCGTGCACAATTGATGCGTCCATTTGGAGACGTACACCCGGAAATGTGCACAAGTTTTCATGTGGGAAAAAAAGGCTTGCAGTCTGATATAGAGAGTCAGAACAAGTTTCAAGATGCAGTTTGGAAAACTTTGGCGAGCTTGAGTTTTGCTGATTTGTACATTCCTAGTTGTATGTTCTTTGGATAATGGTTAAATACCTCCCTGTTTTGTGTTCTGTTTTCCCCCTTAGATTGTCTCAAGTAAGAAGATAACAAGAGCACTCCTTTTAGGGAATGGAAAACCAGCTGGAAAGGGAATGATAACGGTACGGCTCGTTTCATTCATTCAATCAATCAGTCAATCAATCTACATATTGCTTGTCTATATCTAAAAAGACATCTCAAAGCAGTTTACAGTGTAAACGTTTGAAATACAAAACGTCCACAGTTAAATCATTTAAAGAACAGGAAATACAAAATGTCTCGGTTTAAAAACATTTAATACAACCTCCTCCCCCCCTTCTCAATTAAAACATTTAATATCAAAGAATTAACCACCAACAAAACTGGGCAGCACAGTCAGTCAAGGAAGGCTTGGGTGAAAAGGTAGGTTTTTAATTGGTGCCTAAAACATGTCACAGTTGGTGTCAGGATTGGGCCGAGGCTCCCTGTGGAGACCGAAGATTCTGAGTCAGATTCAGAGGTGGAGTTGGGAGAAGAGCTGGGTCAGAGAGTGGGGGAGGAAATTCCCCAAGAGACTCCAGGAGTCAGGGATGAATTTTCCTAAGGGCGCAGAGCGCATAGTTAAACTGTGGAATTTACCACCAAAAGACGTAGTGATGGTTACCAATTTGGATGGCTTTAAAAGGGGGTTGAACAAATTCCTGGAGGAGAAAGCTATCAATGACTACTAGTCCTAACGGCTGTGTGGTACCTCCAGTAACAAAGGCAGTATGTCTATGTGCACCAGTTGCTGGGGAACATGGGTGGGAGGGTGCTTTGCACTCATGTTCTACTCGTGGGCTTCCCACAGGAAGCTGGTTGGCCACTGTGTGAACAGAATGCTGGATGAGATAGACCTTGATCTGATCCAGCAGGGCTCTTCTTAACTTCTTATAATCAGTTGGCCAGGCACAGATATGGATTCTCCTTCTGTGGGAAAGCAGCAACTCACAGAGGTGGAGGGGCAAGACTTGGCGGACGCAAGAGCCCGCCCTCGCTCAGAGGGGGCGGAGCATAAGAAGGAACTGAGACGCTCTGCCAGATTAGCCTCTCCGCAGAGTCAATGGAGGAAGGACCTCCGAGTACTGTGTAAGTCACCTAATGTTCGTTCAGCAGCAACATTCTCTCTCTTACTCCACTGAAGTCTTTCTCTGTCAGAGAACTCAGGATTAGCTAATTATGCCTGTGGCAGTTTTGGGCAAGTACTGAATCTATATTGTCTGAAAGACTAGCTGTTAGCATATTAAAGGACTGTTGACTTGAAGATCAAGCCTGGTGATTGCACAGTGGGAAGACTCAGAGTTCTGACAGTTGGTGCCTCCGCCATACCAAGGATGAGGGCATGCCACAAAGTGGATGCCACCACAGAGAAGGCCCGTTTCAGATTGCCACCAGATGGCAATCTGCAGGTCACAGTACAAACAGCAAGGCCTCCTCCAATGAGCTTAGTGATGATCTGTTATGGCAGCTGCATAATAGAGGCCTAGCATCCTGGACTTAAATTCCAGTTCTCCAATTGGAGTACAGTGTGCACATTAGGATATTTTGCCTTTACTCAAAGGGTGTGCTGTAATTTGGTCGCACAGGTCTTTTTTGTCATTATGATGTGTCAGTATTGGATTCATAGGAGGGAACAGCATGTGGGGATGAGGGTACTGAGGGGTGAGCTGCTTCTCTGCTGGGTGATGAAGGCAGTACTACTGAAGTATGGGAAGCCCTTCCTAGAGCCAGATATTAGTAATAGTACCCTACCATTATGCGAGGTCATGCGCCTGCATCAGGTGGTGGCAGTGAAGTGTGCTGCTCTTCCCTGCACCCCGGCCAGGAGGATCCAGAGCTGCCCCCCCCCCCGCCACTTTGGCCGCACCTGCCACCTGCCCACCCACTTGCTCAGCTTCCGTCACCCACTTGGTCAGCCAGCAACCTGGCTAACTTCTTGCTCCTGACTGTTCAGCTACTCTTACGTTGTGGCCCAGCTGCAGTGCTTCTGTGAGAGGTCGTTCCCCACCACCCAACAGAAATGGAGGCACTGCAGAAGTTCTGTGAAAGGGCAGCCCCTGCTCAGGCCAGCCCCACTCCCACCTGGTATATGAGAGATAGCGGATCTCTGGTGCTTCCTGCACCAATTGCCAAGGCAGGCACGTATGGGCAGGGCAGGGTGAGGGGAGCCCTGGGGGCGGCTGCAGCGGTGGAGGAAGGGAGGGAGCAAGGGAGTGCGATCAAGTGATCGAGCGCAAGCAGCAGTGCTCATATACACCCCCCCCAATGTTTCAGTGTTGACTTGAAGCAAAAGGGGCATCCATGCATCCCCTCCTTTGAAGTGAATGGGGATGGTCGAATTCTCGCTGTCCATTTGAGTGTTGGCACGAGCAAGGAGCTGCTAAGTCAACACCACTGGCAGGGCAGGAATAAAGCATGCAGACTATTATTTCCATAGAAATGTCTTGATTTGCAGACTTTCTTTAGAGCGCAGCGTTTGCATGTATGATTTTTGAAATTTGAACTTGTTCAACACCATGTTCCCAAAGTCTGGATTTTTCATTTAGGTCTTTGTAGACTGGCCTCTTACCTTCTTTCTGTTCCAAGAAACACACCAAAGCATCTTGCAACAAGGCGGCTTAAATCTTTCCCACTGGAAGCAATGGGTTACATCCAGTCTTAGTCTCAGTTAAGTTCTATTCATTTCAGTGGGTCTACTCTAAATAGGTCTAAGCTTTGACTGGATGGCACTCAGAGTAAATACAGTCACTGGCTGGGGCATGCTGGCAGCTGTAGGACTTTTTTTCTGTCTAAACATGTACGGGATTGCGCCCTTAAAGCATTTATACACCGCTCTTCATACAGAAACGCTCCCAGAGCAGCCTACGTAAGATCAATAAAAAGCCTTCAGGCTTATAGTCTAAAAGACGCAACACAAAAGGAAAAAGGGATAGGAAAGGAAAAGGAAAATCATATACAGTATATTTATAGTAGTATAAAACCATTTGTATAAATATATATACACACACACACACAAGCAGATATTTCTTGTGCAAATTCTTTCATGCTCTGTGTATCTGTAAGCAATATCACAGGATAAATCAAGACAAAAGGCTAGATTTATTGGGATGATAATATGTATTCTTTGTGGTAAAAGGGATAGGGTTTACTACTTAGCAACAGGTTTCTTAGCAACAGTTTTTCTTCTCTTGTACACTTGACACACAGTGCTATGCCTTTTTCATTATAGACATATTTAGCTAGTTTTGCAAATTAAAAGAAGTAATATTAGCCTGCAAAAAAAAAAAAGGTCTGTCATCTATAATTTTAAATTGACATGGAAAACTAGTTCCGCATATGACAACCTTATGGGATATGTGCCATGAACCAGAGAGCTGCTGGTATGTTGCGTATGTTAGGTCACTGGTTCTCGCATTGTGGCCTTGGGTCCATCCTGATACACTTTCAGGTGGTGTGGACTCTGCGGGCAAGATCCAACTGTGTCATTCTGTTAGCGCAGATGACATTGCGCTAGTGGAAACTAGGTTCTGAACTATGTGCAGGAGAAGAATCCACCAAAGTTACGTTTGTGCAAGTGCGGATGCGCAAGGGGTTGTGCATAATGCTTGAGCATTCTGGTTGCGCATAATGCTTGAGCATTCTGGTTGCGCATAATGCTTGAGCATTCTGGTTGCGCATAATGCTTGAGCATTCTGGTTGCGCATAATGCTTGAGCATTCTGGTTGCGCATAATGCTTGAGCATTCTGGTTGCGCATAATGCTTGAGCATTCTGGTTGCGCATAATGCTTGAGCATTCTGGTTGCGCATAATGCTTGAGCATTCTGGTTGCGCATAATGCTTGTGCAGCAATAATCGGCAACCACTTGTGCAACGGAAAGATTCAGCTGAGTTCCACTAGTGCTATTTGAGTTTGCTGAATGACACTGTGGGATACTGCTCTGATACTAAATTGAAAGTAAGAGAGGAAAATGGTGAAGAGCTCGAAGCGTCTCTAATGTTTAGATTACATGCTGAAGAGGCAAGCTTCTTACAGCTTACATTTTAAGATGAAACCGGGAAAGCGGCTTGCCTCTTTATCAGTGCTAAAGGTTAAAAAAGAATTCTCACGTCCATATTCCTTCCCATATGCAGGAATATATATTTATTGGTCATAGAAAGCTAGTGCTGCAGCCACAAGCTAACAAAGTGGTTTGCAAAGAAAAATAATTCGGGGCTGGGTGTTACAGGAGCATCTGCCCTCACCCTGTCTTGTAGCCACAGTCTGCTTACCAACCCACACCTTATCCAGTGTAATCCAGGGGTAGGCAACTTGTGGCCTACAACTCCCATCAGCCCTAACCTGCATAGACTATGGTGAGGGATGATGGGAGTTGTAGGCCAAAACATCTGGAGGGCCACAAGTTGCCCACCCCGATGTAACTTGTGAGGATATGTCCACTTTGTGATATAACCATGTTAGGGTTATGCCCACAAGGTATTTTCGGCACAGTGCATTTGCACCAAGCCATAAACATGGAGAGGATGTTGGAACTTAAGTCAGTTGGGAAAGGAGGCACCATTCCCTGTGCTTTGGAATCAGAAAGCCAGAAGTGCAAACTGCACAGCTGGCTTGATACCTGGCAGATCATTGTTTTGTGGTGTGGACTCCCAGATGGAGGAGCAATAAAGGGCTTGGAAGTGCATCAAATGCACTTCTGAACTACATCAAAACCACCATGCACGTGTCCATTGAGAAGGACACCGAGCAATTGAGGAACTGGTTGATGCCTGTGTGTATTGGGGAAATGCTAGCATTGTTTGAGTGATGAATGACTAACGGTTCAATGGCCCAATGAATCAACAGTCAGGGTATTGGAGGCAGAACCATTTTATCTCATGTGTGTAAAAGGAAGCCTTTGCATGATGAGTTGTATCAAGTGATAACGTTCCATATTGACTAGGATCATGCAGAGGTGCAAGAGCCTAATGGTGGTGGTGGTGGTGGTGGTAGTTGTTATTGTTATTAATTTCATTTCATTTTTATACCTCCCAATAGCCGAAGCTCTCTGGGCAGCTCTCAAAGGAGACTTAAATTAGTGAGACCCTTGGATATATGCTCCTTAATGGGATATGCAATTCCACTTCTAAATAATATGAATGTGCTCTACCACTATGTATCTAGTAACAAGCACTTCTTGTTACTTAAAGGAGAATTCCACTCCTTCTTGGTTCAGCCACAGCCTAAGATTTTGAGACATTTCTCTATTTCATACACTTGCACTCCACCCCAATCACGTATGGGATGAACATGGAGGATCCAGCAGGAGTCATACAGAAGCGAAAGCACTGATGGTACAAATTGGCACGTCCACATGGAGGCTGTATGCACAGGTGCTGCTGCTGTCGTGATCACAGAAGCTCTTTTACAAGCAGTCACCATTGCATCAGTGGTGGAGATACAGTCCTGTTCAGACTGTTGCCAGACGTATGATTGAACGCATGGAAGGGGAGAGGGAATTCGGTTCATTCATTCATTCATTCATTCACAATATTTATATACCGCTCCTCATCAGAAGATTTCGGAGCAGTGAACAACATGATAAAGAATAAAACAGTGATTAAAAGAGTTACAACATTTTTTTTAAAAAAGACAAATCTCAACGAAGTGGAGTTCAACAAACCACTGCTGGCCATGCAAGGAAGGCCTCTTGAAAGAACAACGTCTTCAGGAGGCACCGGAAGGAACACAATGTTGGCGCCTGCCTGACCTCTAAAGGCAGGGAATTCCACAGGAAGGGGGCCACCACACTGAAGGCTCTTCTCCTGGTGGACTCCAACCGGGTCATGGGTCCATGTGGAACCACCAGGAACATGCCCTCTGATGACCTCAGTGACCAGGCAGGTTGGTAGGGAAGGAGGTGCTCTCTCAGGTATCCTGGTCCCAAGTTGTTTAGGGCTTTGTACACTAGTACTAATACCTTAAACCTGGCCCGGTAACGAATAGACAGCCAGTGCAGTTCCCTCAGCAAAGGAGTTACACACTGAAAAGGGGCAGCTCCCGACAACAGCCGAGCTGCTGCATTCTGCACTAGCTCCAGCTTCCAGACCAGCCTTAAGGGCAGCCCCACATAGAGAGCATTGCAGTAATCCAGTCTTGAGGTTACTAATGTCTGTACCACCATGGTCAAGCTATCCCTGTCCAGGAGAGGCCGTAGCTGGCGAACCAGCTGAAGCTGGAAAAGGCACTCGGAGCCGCCGCAACCACTTGGGCTTCCAGCGACAATGATGGATCTAGGAGTACCCCCAGACTATGGACCTGATCTTTCAGAGGGAGTGCAACCCCATCCAGAACAGGCAATGAGCCTGTCTCCTGGACCCGGGAACCACTCACCCACAGGGCTTCCGTCTTGCCAGGATTCAGCTTCAGTTTATTGGCCTTTATCCAGCCCATTGCTGAGTCTAGGGACTGATTCAGGACTTGCACAGCTTCTCCTGATTCAGATGTCATAGGGAGATAGAGCTGCGTGTCTTCAACATACTGATGGCATTTAGCTCCAAATCCCCTAATGACCACTCCCAGCGGCTTCATATAGATGTTAAACAACTTACCCTGTGGCACCCCATAGCTCAATTGCCAAGGGGCCGAGGAATAGTCACCCAATGTTACTCTCTGAAATCGGCCCCCTAGGTAGGACTGGAACCACTGTAGCACAGTGCCTCCAATACCCATCCCACGGAGTCCATCCAGGAGGATACCATGGTCAATGGTATCAAAAGCTGATGAGAGATTGAGCAGAATTAACAGGGTTGCACTCCCCCTGTCCCTCTCTCGATGAAGGTCATCCATCAGGGCGACCAAGGCTGATTCAGTCCTGTAACCAGAACAAAACCCAGACTGAAATGGGTCTAGATAATTAGTATCCTCCAAGAGTGCCTGCAATTGGTTCCCCACAACCCTCTCAAGTACCTTCCCTAGAAAAGGGGTATTTGCAACCGGGCGGTAGTTGTCTAATACCATTGGGTCCAGGATGGACTTCTCCAGGAGTGACCGCACTACTGCCTCCTTAAGGACAGCAGGGACCACCCCTTCCCGTAGGGAAGTATTTATCACTCCCTGGACCCACCCAGTCATACCCCTTCAGCTAGCTTTTATTAGCCAGGAGGGACAGGGATCAAGAGGGCATGTGGTCGGTCGCATTATTGCAAGCATCTTGTCCACATCATCAGGCTGTAGCAACTGGAACTGATCCCACAAAATTGGGCAGATGGTGGCATCAGACACCTCGACTGGTACTGCACCAACAACAGCATCAAGGTCGCTGCGGAGACAAGCAATTTTGTCCTCAAAGTGTGATGCCAAAAGGTCACAGTGGGTCCTCGACAGGGCCAGGGCCCCATTTATTGGGGAAGATGTTAACAACCGCCGGACCACCTGGAAGAGCTCCGCTGGACGGCTACTTGAGGACACAATGGAGGCAGCAAAATAAACCTTCTTTGCTGCCCGCACTGCCACGCAATAGGCATGATTATGCACTCTAGAGTGTGCTCAGTTGTCTTCACTTCGAGTCTTGTGTCATTTGCGCTCCAGCCGACGTCCAGCCTGTTTCATTGACCGCAGCTCCCCAGTATACCAGGGAGCAGAACGGGCTCCACAGTGCCGGAGAGGGCACCCAGGTGCGATCATGTCGATGGCCCTCCGCGTCTCACTGTTCCTCAGTGAGGCTAGGGCCTCGGCTGGATCACCAGCTCTCTCCACTGGAAAATCCCCAAGAGCATTCAGAAATCAATTGGATTCCATCAGTCTCCTAGGGCGGACCATCCGAATAGGTCCCCCACCGCCATGGGAGGAAAGTAATGCTGTTATTTATTTATTTATTTATTTATTTATTTATTTTCATTTCTATACCGCCCAATAGCCGAAGCTCTCTGGGCGGTTCACAAAAATTAAAACCAAACAGCACACAATAAAACAATTTAAAATATATAGAACATTAAAACCACAATATAATAATATAACCACAATAAAACCTAGCAGCAGTGCAGGAGTTTAAAATACAGATTTAAAACAGCAAAGCTAAAAGTTTAGAGAGCTAAAATGCCTGGGCAAATAAAAAGGTCTTCACTTGGCACCAAAAGGAATACAATGTAGGTGCCAGGCGAACCTCACTAGGGAGCTCATTCCAGAGCCAGGGTGCCACAGCAGAAAAAGCCCTCCTTCTAGTAGCCACCCGCCTCACTTCCTTTGGCAGGGGCTCACAGAGAAGGGCCGCTGACGATGATCTTAAGGTCTGGGCAGGCACATATGGGAGGAGACAATCCTTCAGATAACCTGGCCCCAAGCCTTTAAGGGCTTTAAATGTTAATACCAGCACTTTGAATCGGGCCCGGAAATGGACTGGCAGCCAGTGCAGCTGAAAAGGTACTGGCGTAATATGAGCTCGCAGGCCAGTCCCTGTTAACAATCTTGCTGCCCTATTTTGGACCAGCTGAAGTTTCTGGACCGTTTTCAAAGGCAGCCCCACGTATAACGCATTGCAGTAATCCAGACGAGAAGTTATCAGAGCATGAATAACTGTAGCTAGGCTCTGTCTGTCCAGATAAGGGCGTAGTTGGTATACCAGCCTAAGCTGATAAAAAGTGCTCTGTGCCACTGAGTTCACCTGTGCCTCAAGTGACAGTTCTGGATCCAAGAGCACCCCCAAACTACAAACGTGATCCTTTAGGGGGAGTGCAACCCCCTCCAGAACAGGTTGAATATCATCTAGCCAGGCAGACGAACCACCCACTAACAGTACCTCCGTCTTGTCTGGATTGAGTTTCCGTTTATTGTCCCTCTTCCAGTCCATTACCGTGCCCAGGCACTGATTCAGAACAGCCACTGCCTCACCTGGGTTTGATGAGAAAGAGAGGAGGAGCTGGGTTTCATCCGCATATTGATGGCACCTAGCCCACACCTCCATTAATCCATTAATCTTCGGGGGTGGACCATTTTAATAGGTCCCCCACCCTTGCAGAGGGGGAAGGCTGCCAGGAGTCTAAACCTCTGCAGGAAGTTATCTGACCATGACAAAGGGACAGATGTTAATTCCTCCACTTTCAGATCACCATCCTCCTGCCCAGTCGAGAAAACCAGATCAAGCGTGTGTCCTTTTATATGTGTTGGGCCGTTGACATGTTGGGACAGCCCCATGGTTGTCATGGTGGCCATGAAATCCTGAGCTGCCCCGGATACAGCGGCCTCGGCATGGAAGTTGAGATCCCCCAGGACCATCATCCTAGGAGTCCTCAACACCAAGTCCGAGACCACCTCCGTCAGCTCAGGCAGGGAGTCTGATGGGCAGCGGGGTGGGCGGCACACCAACAGAATCCCTAATCTGTCCCGGGTACCTAACACAAGGTACAAACACTCAAGATCTGCACTCGAATGAGCAGGAAGCCTGGAGAGGGAGATTGAATTCCTATAGACCACGGCAACCCCCCCTCCCCGACCCTCAAGTCGGTGTTGGTGCTGTACCGAGTACCCAGGAGGGCACAGCTGGAAGAGAGTGACCCCTCCCAGTTCCCCCACCCAGGGCTCAGTAATACATACCAGGTCAGCCCCCTCATCTACTATCAAATCATGGATGAGGGAGATTTTATTTTTGGGCCGACCTGGCATTCAGCAGCAGCACCACCAGACCTGAGGGCATACTGGTAAGGCTGCCAGAAACCATCAGGTTGGGGAAAGAACCAGAAGAGGGGACAGCTGTAAGGTGTCTAGCCCTTCTCAGCTGGCCTGTTAATCCCCCAATGCCATTCCTCCCCCTGCCCGTGACCACAGTTATAGTGGCACCTCCCCGACCCCCTGAGTTGCTCAGTAGTCCTCCCAGGGAGATATTAAAATGTTGGGTTATAAAATGTAAAATAGTGTAAAAGAATATAAGAGATAAAAGAGAACAGCAGCTGAGAAGGAGCAGATAAAGTCTACGTTTGCCCCTTTCTCTCTGGTCTTTAAAGCTGCTGCCCCCTGCTGCTGCTATTTGCTGCTGGTATCTGTGGCTGCTGGTGTCTCTGGAGAGGCAGGTGGGTGGGTCTTCAGGTGCTGTTCTGTGCGACTCCAAGTGTGACGCTTAGCGTCGTACTTGGTGCGACGCCGAGGCGCAGCCTCTGGCAGCCCCGCCTTAAGTACCTGTTTGGCGGGGGCAGAAGCAGGCTCAGGAACCACCTGGTGCAGCTGGCTGGTCCTCCTTCCCGCAGGCTCCTTCCCTGTATAAGTTCAAATCTCACCAGGAAATGGTCTGACCATGACAATGGGGTTACTTGGAGCCCCCCAGTCTTCAGACTACCCATCTCACAAGTTGGAGCAAAAACCAAATCAAGGGTGTGCCCTGCTTCATGTGTTGGGCCGATGACATACCGAGACAGCCCCATGGTTGTCATGGAGGCCATGAAGTCCTGAGCTGAAACTCCAGAGACAGCCTTAGGGTGGAAGTTGAAGTCACCCAGAACCACTGTCCTGGGTTCCTCCAACACCACACTTGCGACTGCCTCTGCCAGCTCAGTCAGGGAGGATGCTGGGCAGCAGGGTACACCAGCAGCATCCCCAATCTGTCTCTATGGCCCAACACCAGGTGCAACCCTTCAAAGTCCACCCCAAGGTGGAGTGGTCTCCTGGTGAAAGAGATGGAGGTTCTGTGAACCACGGCAACTCCCCCCCTGGCCCTCAAACCTATGTTGGTGCTGCACTGAGTACCCAGGTGGGCAGAGCTGAGTCAGGTTGACTCCACCCAGCTCACCCACCCAAGTCTCAGTGATACACACCAGGTCGGCCCTCTCATCCACGATTAAATCGTGAACGAGTGCGGTCTTATTGCAGACCGATCTGGCATTAAATAGCAGCACTGCAAGACAGGAGGGCGCAGTGGAAGAGCTACCAGCTACATGAGAACTAGAGGAGGGGGGTTGAAGGGGAACAGTGTATAAACACCTCTGGCCCATTCTACTTTGATGTCCCAACCCCCTCTTCCTGCCGTATCTCCTTCTGCCCCAAGTCACTGGAATAGTGGTGCCTCCTCCATGGGTCCCCGCATTAGAATCTCCTAGGCACATCCTTACCACCGTAAAATACCCACACACTCTCCACAACCACCCACCATTCAAATATACAATCAACCATTCAACTCATACACTCCACTCATTCAACAATCACTCCCAACCAAACTAATACAGTCACAGGTTGTGATTGTGGTTGTAACCAGCCGCTGGTCACAGTTAGGACGTCAGGCTTGTTAATCAACCAAATAAAGCAGAGAACAAGTAGAGTGCTATTTCCTAGCCATGTAACTGTCTTCCATTGGTTCATGCTCATTCTATCTCACCTGGAAAGTGACAAAGCAGTTCTCCCCCCCGCCCCCCAGCTCTCACCCAGGGTGAGCTCCACTTCAAGCTCCCACAGGCTCCCACCCGGGGCAGAGAAGTAGTTGTGGGATATGAAGCCTCTATCCCCTGTCTCTCACCCAGGGTGGGCAACAATAACATATGAAGAACTGCTGTTGACAGAGGGTCCCTGTTCTCACTCAGGGACACCTCACTTCACATACATCACTTCACACAATACAGGCAATCAATAGATGACCAGGATGTAAGTAATCCAAAAGGAAGAGAAGATGGAAGGCACCCTCGCCCTCGTGGCAAACCAAAGGGGCGCACCCCCTTTGGTGTCGGCCCACCACCTCGTAGCAGGGCAGTTTTTAAGTCTCCACAATGCCTGGAGATCTCAAGGCTCAGAGATAGCACTCTGCTCCGGTTGGCTGGAGAAAACTTCGGCAGGTGTCCCCACTCACCCTGCAATCAGCGCAGGCTGACGCAAGGCAGGATACTGGGAGATGGGGGGGGGGGGTTTACAGGCAGCAAGCAACCAGCCAGCTGTAAACGATGGATCAATCCTCTCCCCTCAGTTCTTTTCTCTCACCAGTCCAGCAGTGCAGAATGGCCAGTCCTGTGTCATCACTCTTGGCTCTGCCCAAGACCTCTGTGTGCTCAAGATCCTGTTTGCTCACAGGCCTACGTGCAATCCATACCCTCCATTTTTGCTGGGTACAAATCCTGTAGGTGTGTTGGCTCCTGGGCAAAAAGGCTCTTCAATGCATGGAATTTGAGGGTAGGGCCAGGGGGTAAGATTTCAACACACACACAGACACACACTCATTTGTGCATTTGATGGCTGTCTGCACATGGGTCGTGTGTCTATGTCAGGGTGGAAACTGAGCCAATAGAACCCCAGAGCAGTTCTGATTCTGAAGAGGATCAGCAATCTGTGGGAGAGGAGCCCGCTCATCCCTCACAGGCACAGCAGCTGGCAGAGATTCCTCCTGCCGGCATTCCTGAGATAGATAGTGATCCTAGCAGTGAGAAAGTGCAGGAACGGGGCTTGCTAGACGCTCGATGCAGACGCAGGGAGTGACGAGCGATGGAGGGCGCAGAAAGGAGGCGTAGCACCCGTTTGGCGCGCAAGCAACGGCCGCCTCCCATGGTCCCAGGGGAAAGAGGGAGGATCTCTCCCTAGCCCATAAGTTCAGGGTCTTCAAGTGACTCTCCTTCAAATGGGGATCAACTGCCTACTCGGTGCATAGGCTACTCTGCTGTTCTTTGCTTAGTCGCTGGTGATTAGCATCTGAAAGAGTCATTAAGTTGTAAAAGGATTAAAGCCTTGAAAAGAATCCTTTTGTCTGTGTCTTGAGTTGGCTATTGGAGTCTACTGAAAGAGGCCGCTAGGGCGCTCCTGACAGCCTAGCTCCCAGATTAGGGCTGGACAATGTCCACTGGTCTAGGGCCTGCTTTTCCCCCCTGGAACCCAGCAGGGGACACCCCCTCCCCAGAATTGCCACCACGCTGCCAAATTTGCCAGTGTTTCAAAGCAAAATCACACTCCCAGAAAGCTTCAGAGGAGAGTGATTTTGGTTTTAAACAAGGCTCACGCTCCCTGCATGCCTTGATCAACTGTGAAATTGATTTGTTGTTGCTGCTGCTGCGCTGCTGGATTTTGGTGGTACCTTCAGTGGTGGTAGCTGCAAACAAGGCTGGGGGGGCCGCATACAGTCACCGCGTGTTGCATGCCCCCACCCCAAATGAAGCTGCTGGTTTCATACAGAGATTCATGCACTTCCTGCTGGGCCACAAGCCGACTTGTCAGATCCACACACTCTACGAGTGATCACAGGGGGGCTTCCAGTTGTATGGAATGGGGCACAGTTCACCCTCTGGATTAGTGCTAGTGATGTTTGCATTAAATGTGTCATTAAATGATTCATTAAATGTGTCATTTTCCATAAAAGCGGTACTTACTTCTCATGCTATGGTGGTGTAGCAGCTAGAAATGCCTGAGGCAGATCCAGATGATGGAGATGCAAATAAAAAACCCTGAGCCTGTCAGTTGGCATTTTACCACTGTACTTTGTAAGGGCCATTCCTGTTCCTTGTTAGTAATACTGAGCTCAGGCATCCACTGCCAGATGTCTTTATATGCATGATGAGCTGTCATATCTCTTGCAGGTTCTCTCTTTCCACTTTGTACAATGACCTGTTACTCCGGACGTAGTTGTCCTTGCCAGTTGTACTCATTAACCCTTGTAAGATCCTCGAGATAATTTGATGAGAGAATTTTCTGTTTTGCCAGCAGATTTGCTAGTAGCTCAGCCTATAGCCACTCTGACATGCTTTGCAAAAAAAAAAGGGAAAAAAGGTATTTGTTCCTAATTGAGAAAAAAAACGTGTGTGTGGGACCACCCACATTAGTGAAGAGCCTGTAACACAGGAAATAGCCATTTTTAATTTTAATTATGGTCCATCTGGCTGTTTAATTAGAATGAGCTGGAAGATGCCTGTTTTCATATTTCTGTGTACAGACAGTCTTAATGGGGCCTTAATTATGTTTATTACTGATTGCAAGTTTTACCATTTTGTAACTTAGCATCCAGACTCTTCTCCTAGTGGTGTGGTCTCTCCCATACTAAAAAAAATAGTGGTGGTAGTGCTCGTGACAACATAAAGTTTAACGATTGAGCATGCCAGCATCTCTGTGGAGTTATGTGGTCTCTGGGGGGCATCTTCTTGGCCAGTGTTTAGGGCAGCCTCTCCTAGTGCAGCACCCCATATGTTTTGGACTACAATGCCCATCATCCCCATGAGAGTTGTAGTCCGACACACCTGGGGGGTGCCATGTTAGGAAAGACTAGTGTAGGATTTCCATGTGTTTCCCCTCTAACATGCTAAGAGTGTAGAAGTAGTTGTAAAGCATGGAATGGTGTGTGTGTGTGTGCGCTTGTGTGTGTGTGTAGAATAGAAATGTTAGTTGTGTGTTTCACAAATGAAGTAATACTATCAATTGAGAAGTCTATCAATAGCTACTAGTCCTGATGGCTGTATGCTACCTCCAGTATCAGAGGCAGTATGCCTATGTACACCAGTTGCTGTTGCACTCATGTCCTGCTTGTGGGTTTCCCGTGGGTAGCTGGTTGGCTGCTGTGTGAACAGAATGCTGGACTAGATGGACCCTTGGTCTGATCCAGCAGGGCTCTTCTTATGTTCTTATTTTCTTATGTAGCCTTCTAAAGTCCCCCGTCCCTAAGACCATTAAGTCCAGAGTCTAAATTTAAGATTTAAATTTAAATCTTAGGATTTTAAATTTAAACCCTAAAATCACCTGACTGCACCATTGCTGATTTGCAGTACAGGACATGACGTGATGACCTTGTAGTCCTGAAGTTCATTGAGTTTGCCCCCCAACACCCATTTTTTAAGCTGTCTCTCTTGAGTGCTGGTCAATGACTAACTTTCAACAGGGGTGTATCTTCTGCAAAAGGCCTGGTGATATTGGCTCGGCTGGCTGCCCACCCACTCAGTCGCACACATGCAAAGAGCTCTTTTTAACCCCCTCTCCTTCAGGAGAAAATAGAAAGAGAGGCTTTGGCAACAGCTTGTCTTTTGCCTTTGCTTGTGTGTGGGAGTCAGCAGTTGAGATGCACCAGAAAGAGAAGGGCTCTCTTCCTGTCAAAGCTTCTAGCTGTTTGTATTGGCAGAGAAAGGGTTAAAGAGCGCTTTGCCCATATGTGTTGTATGCGGAGGGGTTCTAGGGATCAGAGGTCAAATCGAAAGCATTTGGGTGCTGTATTTGGCTTCCATTCTTCCAAATATTAAATTATTTGTTTGTTATTACGCCATCAGTGGACATAGTGCTTTGCAGAGGGGGAAAAAGTAGTCATGTCTCTGCCCCAAAGAGCTTACAGTGTAAAATTTGACCCTGGGGAGGCACTTTGAAGGGGTAAATACAGAAAACCTTTTGGGGTTGGTGGGCATATTTGGAATTTTGAGAGAGTGTTATGGGCACTCTCACAAAATGGCTGACATAGTGGAAGCGGCTTGCTCATTCATAAAATGGCTGCTGTGTGGAGTATGGCTGGTCACCAAACACTCATTTCCCAAAAGGCAAACTGGGGAGACTAACAGAAAAATAACTTGCCCAAGAACGTTAAGTAAAAGGCAGAGTTGGGGTCTGAGCTCCAAAACACAGAACCACGCTTTTGAACCCAAATAAAGATGGTGCTGGAGGGCATCCCTTCTCTTTGAAGCATGCCAGGCTCCCAGTTCAAAAAATAAATTAAAATAATCTTTAAGAAATGAAATAAAAATCAGGAGGGGCAGGGAGCTTGGTGGGCACCAAGAGTGGGGTCCTCAGGGATATTGATGCCCATGGGCTTCATACTGGAGATCCCAGGAGTAGGTATTCAGTTCTGTTAAATGTACCTACCCTTGGATTTGGTTGTGAACAAGGACTAAGGGATTAATCCAGTCTTCCCCAACTTGGTGCCCTACAAAGGCATTGGATATCAACATGCTGGCAGGGGATGCTGGGAGTTGTAGTCCAACCCCTCTGGGGGCACCAAGTTGGGAAAGGCTGGATTAAATAAAAAGCTTTATGGAAGCGGTGGGTCTTGAGGAGGGATTGGAAGGAAGGTGGTGGCGGCATTGCAAGGGTGTCCTAAGAGGTTCTAGGCCTAAGGGGAAGCAAGGGGGAAAAGGGGCCAGGCTCAGTACTCTCAGCCTGTCTGCTTCATGATGCAAATTGCAGCCTGCTCTGATTTGGTTGTTCCATGCTGGGCTTTCATCTCCTTCACTGATCACGTGTGCTTAGTGTCTGCTGCTGGAAACATCTTCATCTCAGCTTGGCCTTACTCTGCACTCAGCCAGTTGCCAATCAAGCAGGAAATTATGGAAGGAAATTGTGTCAGTGGATTAGAGAGCAGCCGTTTAACTTGAGTAATTCCCACCCCCACCCACCTCAGTTCAAAGCCTGCTGCGCAATGGATTGAGAAACTACTTGGTGACGCTGTTCCAAGTTGAACTGAACCAGCACTTATCCCTCTGGTGCCCTTTGCTCCACCTGATAAATTTGGGGATGGGGCATTTTGCTAAGACTATCGAGGAGACTGGGAGTGCATTGATGCCAGTGGGGCGGTGAATCTGCTCTGGGTTTAAGTCAGAACTCTAAAGATGCTATCCAGGGTGCAACAGCACCTTGACAGATGGCCATCCGGCCCTGGCTGAAATATATCCAGTGAAAGAAAACTCACCACCTCCTGAGGCAGTCTGTTCGACTGCTGGATGGCCCTCACTGTTAGGACGTGTCTCCTACATTTAGTCAAAATCTGCTTCCCTGCAACTTCCAACCATTGGTTCTAGCCCTGCCCTCTGGAGCAACAGAGAACAACTCTGCTCCATGTTCTGCATGATAGCCTTTCAGGTATTTGAGGACGGCTATCATGCCTTGCTGTCACACCTCCCCTTCATCTTCTCTTCTCCAGGCTAAGCATACCCAGCTCTTTCAGCCATTCCTCGTAGGACTTGGTTTCCAGACCCCTCGCCATCCTGGTCGCCTTTCTCTGGACATCCTCCAGTTTGTCAGTGACCTTCTTAAAATGTGGTGTCCATAACTGGATACAGTATTCCAAATGCAGCCTGACTAATTTAAAATAGAGTAGAACTGTTACTTCCCACGACAGGGGCATTATGCTACTGTTAAATATATCATTTTAGTATGATATTTAGTATGATATTTAGTATGATACCCTGAGCAACCAGTTTCAGACAAAGGAATCCAGCTGGAATCAAGCTTTCATGGAGCCAGGTGGAACCTTATTGGTCTTTTGAGTCACCTGATTGCCCTCTGGCCAGTAACTCCCTCCTCAAGCTATCTACCATGGTAGCACAGATAATAAAATGTCTGAGTCTACTGCCAGTCTCTGTTTTGAGAGCCTTCCACCAGGTGTGGAATTGTAAGGAATCCTTCAAGAAGGAAAGTGGGCCCTCACAGATTATATGAGGCCACCATAATCCAGACTACCATAATCCAGACTACCATAATCCAGACCAGAAGCACAAAACAAGAACTAGAAATATATGCAAAGTCAATCACTCAAGCACATGCTGTCGTCCACAGACTGCTCATCAAAACAGTGACCATGCATATATGGAGCATATTAAGACATGAAGCATTTGGTAAAACGGTTATTTTTTTCTAGCCTGTCTGGAACAGCCTTCCCAAACCTGGTGTCCTCCAGATGTGTTGGACTGGCTGGCTGTGGGATGCTGGAAGTTGTAGTCCAACACATCTGGAGGGCAGCAGATTGGGAAAGACTGGTCTAGCACATGTAAAATGGACTAGACTAGTGAAATTTAATTTTTGAAATAGTTCGCTCGCATGAGAGCGAGCAAGAAGCTGAAGGCCAGTCAAGCAGAGGCGATGAAACCAAGGCCTACAACAACAAGAAGAGAAGAAGAGTAGTTGTGGGAGACTCCTTGCTGCGTGGGTTCGAAACCCAAGTATGTCGCAAAGACCTGTGGACTCACCAGGTATGCTGTCTCCCAGGGGGACGGATTAGAGACGTGACTGAAGGGTTGCCTGCACTCATAAAGCCCAGTGACAGGTATCCCTTTCTTCTCATCCATGTGGGAACAAATGATACCGCTAAGTGGAGCTACGAAGAAATCACGTCAGACTTTGAAGCTTTGGGAAGGAAACTCAAGAACTTTGGGGCCCAGATAGATTTCTCATCCATCCTTCCAGTAGTTAGAAAAGGGATAGAAAGGGAAAGAAAAATACTCCAGGTGAATGACTGACTATGAAGGTGGTGCCGACATGAGAGATTTGGATTCTGGGACCACGGGCTATACTTCCTGGAAGACCGACTGTTGGCAAGGGATGGGTTGCACCTCACAAGGGCTGGGAAGAATGTGTTTGGCCACAGCATGAAGAACTTCATCAGGAAGGCTTTAAACTGAATCCCACAGGGGAGGGAGACGTAAAGTTGGGGGTAACAATGGACGAAGGCTCATGCACTGCAACGGAGAGAACAGCTCTAGTAGAGCCCAATAATAGTCTTCAGACACATGTAGGAAGAAAGCCAGACTATGAAGCACATGGTCTTCGATGTCTGTATACTAATTAAGGATGGACGAAAGTCCCTTACCTGGTCCCGCAGCTTGCTTCGCGGTGGGCGGGAGGCGCTTCAGTTCTCCCCCCGAAGTTCAGGGCAGGGGGGGAGGCGTCCCGCCCGGCCGAAATTCAGGCCAGGGGGGGAGGCGCCCCGTCTCCCTGGCTGCGAAATAAAAAAGTAAATGTAAAAAACAAACAAACCACACATGATAGGCTACGTAACGATTTACGTAGCCTATCACGGCTAGATTTCCAAAGTCAGCCGTGATAGGCTACGTAAATCGTTACGTAGCCTATCACGTGTGTGTGTTGTTGTTTTTTTACATTTACTTTGTAATGGCGGCGGCGGTGGCCGGTCGGAAGACCAGCTGCCGCCCCTGCCCCCGCCGAAACGCCGCCGAAACGCTGCCGGGACCCGCCGCCGAGAGGGACATTCGAAGGAGGTAAGTCCCATCCCGGGGGGGTGGGGGGGGGTGGCGGAGAATTTCACCGCCAATTTCGGGGGGCCGAATGTGGCCGAATTAGTATTACTAATGCCCAGAGTATGGGAAACAAACAGAACGAACTTGAACTCTTAATACAAGAGGGAAATTATGACTTGATAGGTGTAACTGAGACTTGGTGGGATGACTCCCATGACTGGAATACAGCAATTGATGGCTATAACTTGTTCAAAAAGAACAGGAGGAACAGAAAGGGAGGTGGGGTTGCACTATATGTGAAAAATACCGATCTCTGCACAGAAATACAGGAGGATGAGCTTGGTAGCTCCATCAAGAGCATCTGGGTTAAAATAAATGGAGCAAAGAATAAAAGGAACCTGGTGGTCAGAGTCTACTACCGGCCACCCAATCAAGGAGAAGATGAGGATGAAATTTTTGAAAAACAAATGGCCAGTGTTTCAAGGAAGCATGATGTAGTAATGGGGGACTTCAATTTCCCTGGTATTTGTTGGGAGAGAAATTCTGCAAAACATGACCCTTCCAAGAAATTCCTGACTTGTGTTGCGGAAAACTTCCTCCTACAGAAAGTGGAGGAAGGAACTAGAGGATTGGCTATCCTTGACTTGATCCCAACCAATAGAGATGACTTAGTGGATAAAGTAGCAGTTATGGGAACTTTGGGGGAAAGCGACCATGTTATACTTGAGTTCTTGGTTCTAAAGAAAGCAAAAGCCGAGTGTAGCCAAACATGTACCCTAGATTTTAGGAAAGCTAAGTTTAATAAACTCAGAACAATGATAAGTAAGGTCCCATGGCAAGCAACTCTAACGAGAAAAGGAGTCCAAAATGGGTGGGATTTTTTTAAAAAGGAAATTCTCAAGGCACAATTACAAACAATTCCAACAAGAAAAAAAGGTGGAAGATAACAGAAGAAGCCAGTGTGGCTTCACAAAAAGCTTAGAGATGACCTGAAAACTAAAAAGGACACTTCCAGGAAGTGGAAGAAAGGCCAAGCTACAAAGGAAGAGTAGAGGCAGATAGCACAAAATTGCAGGGATGGTGTCTGGAAGGCTAAAGCTGAGAAGGAGCTGAGATTAGCTGGGGATGCTAAAAACAACAAAAAGGCTTTCTTCAGCTATGTGCATAGTAAAAGGCAGAGGAAAGAAATGGTTGTTCAGCTATTAAATAAAGATGGCAAAACGATAACAGATGACAAAGAAAAGGCAGAGGTGCTCAATTCCTACTTCGGCTCAGTCTTCTCCCAAAAGAGGGTCTATGACCCCCCTGGCAAAGGGGAAGTACAGGCTGAAGGGGCAGGATTGCAGCTTGAGATCGATAGGCATATGGTCAAGGAACACCTCATTACTTTGAATGAGTTCAAATCTCCAGGGCCAGATGAGCTGCACCCTAGAGTAATAAAGGAACTGGCAGAAGAACTCTCAGAACCGCTGTCTGTTCTCTTTGAGAAATCATGGAGGACAGGGGAAGTGCCAGATGACTGGAGGAGGGCTAATGTTGTCCCTATCTTCAAAAAGGGTACAAAGGAGGAATCTGGGAACTACAGACCAGTCAGTCTGACATCAATCCCTGGGAAAATTCTGGAGCAGATGATAAAGCAATCCATCTGGAAGCACCTTGAAAACAATGCCGTGATTACTCGAAGGCAACATGGATTTGTCAAGAAGAAATCCTGCCAGACTGATCTGATCTCATTTTTTGATCAGATAACTTCCCTTGTGGACTGTGGAAATGCTGTGGACATCATATACCTCGACTTCAGCAAAGCTTTCGACAAAGTGCCCCTGGGGAGAGGTAACAAGTGGGGTACCGCAGGGCTCAGTCCTGGGCCCAGTGTTCTTCAACATTTTTATTAATGACTTGGAGGAGGAGGTGCAGGGAATGCTGATCAAATTTGCAGATGACACAAAATGGGGCGGGATAGCTAATACTTTTATTTTATTTATTTATTGCATTTATATCCCGCCTTTTTTCCTCCAAGGAACTCAAGGCAGCGTACATGATCCTTCTCCTTCCTCCATTTTATCCTCACAACAACAACCCTGTGAGGTGGGTTGGGCTGAGAGTCGTGATTGGCCCAAAGTCATTGGCCCAAAGAGCTTCCATGGCCGAGTGGGGACTAGAACCCGGATCTCCCGATTCCCAGTCCAGCACTCTAGCCACTACACCACACTGGCTCTCCGCACTTTGGAAGACAGAAACAAAATTCAAAGTGATCTGGATAGACTGGAGAGCTGGGCAGAAAACAACAGAATGACATTTAATAGGGATAAATGCCAAGTTCTGCACCTAGGAAAAAGAAACCAAATGTACAGTTACAAGATGGGGGATACGTGGCTCAACAACACTACAGCCGAGAAGGATTTTGGAATTGTTGTCGATCACCAGCTGAATATGAGCCAACAATATGATGTGGCTGCAAAAAAGGCAAATGCTATTTTGGGCTGCATTAATAGAAGCATAGCTTCCAAATCCTGGGAAGTACTAGTTCCCCTCTACTCAGTACTGGTTAGCCCTCATCTGGAGTACTGTGTCCAGTTCTGGGCACCACACTTTAAGAAGGATGCAGACAAACTGGGGAGGGTTCAGAGGAGGGCAACGAAGATGATCAGGGGACTGGAAACAAAGCCCTATGAAGAGAGACTGAAAGAACTGGTCCTGTTTCGCCTTGAGAAGAGAAGACTGAGGGGAGATAGGATAGTGCTCTTCACGGACTTGAAAGGTTGTCACAGAGAGGAAGTCCAGGATCTCTTCTCGATCATCCCAGAGTGCAGGACACGGAATAATGGGCTCAAGTGACAGGAAGCCAGATTCCGGCTGAACATCAGGAGAAACTTCCTGACTGCTAGAGGAATACGACAATGGAACCACTTACCTAGGGAGGTGGGGGGCTCTCCCACCCTGGAGGCATTCAAGACGAGGCTGGACAGCCATCTGTCAGGGATGCTCTGACTTGGATTCCTGCATTGAGCAGGGGGTTGGACTCGATGGCCTTGTAGGCCCCTTCCAACCCTACTGTTCTATGATTCTATGATACGAGCCCTCTGCTTTTCCTTCCTAGCCTTTGCTTTCTTCAACCTGCGGCCACTTCTGTTCTTTATGTCTTTCCCGCAAATTGCTAGGAATGAAAGTAATAATAAACCCTGGCCTCATTTGAGAGGGGAAGCAGGTAGGTTGGCCACTTACACATCACCAAATAAGAGGACAAACGAGGACTTGCATAAGACTTGCATGTGCTAATTTATATGTCTAGATATAAATTTAGAAATAATGATTCTAATTTAAAGAGAAATACACGTACATCTCACTATAGACAAGAAGACTGTGACCAGGTGACCTGTATGCCTGCTAGTCTCTGCTGTCCAGGTTTTGCTAAACGTTGATGGGCAACTTCAACACCCCTGCTGCTCTCCCTTTTTCTGGTTCTTTATTTTTAAAGCTGACTTGGTCTGGGCACCCCTTCCAATAGACTGAGGATAGCTTCCAATATCGGACTTATCCTCTGTTAAGTAGGACACATGGCCATCTTAGGAGCATGTCTCAGTCTGCTCTTTTTGCCTCAAGGGAAATTTGGAAGGGCTTTGTTGTCATTCTTTTTTCTCTAAAGCCCAAGTAATGGTTCTCTCAGTGTTTATCTCTTTCCAACTGGCTTTTCTTTTAATGGTCTACTGCTCCAGGCTTCCTGCCAGGTAGCTACACTTCCAATGGAGACATTGTCTCTTAAGAAAGACAGACAGAAAGACAGAATTGATTTTCTGTCTTTATACCCTGCAGTTTAGGATGACTCCTCAAACAAGGCTACTTTCAAACGTTTAAGAACAATAAAAACACATCAAATAGAAAAATAAAATCCTGAGTAACAATAAAACAGCATAACACAAATGATGTAAACCAGCACAGCTTTTTTTTAAAGAAGTACTTCTTAAAATCATGCCAGCACATCGAAATAATAATAAATCATTAGAAGCCCTTCTGAATAAAAATATTTACAAAATGTGCTTGAAAGCGCAAAGAGAGGGTGCTCGCCAGATTTTCCAGTGGAGGGGATTCTATCACCTAGGTGCTACTGCAGAAAAGACCCTGTCTCTGGTACTTTGAGGCCTGGGTTTGGGCAACAGTCTGAAGTGAGCCAGGAGCTGGTAATTGGGAACCATGGGATGAACTCAGAAGTATGATCAAAGCGCAAGCCAGGACCAAAGGATATATCGGGAGGCAAGACCAAGGAGTAAACCAGAATTGAAGCACAACCAGAAGGATATAGGGGTGTGCCAGAGCTTAGAAAAGCCTGAGCCCCATTCACACGATAACCAGGAGTGGGCCCATACTACTACTCCACCCCCAGCATGCAGCATGCTGGTGGTACCACCCCTGAGCATCCACCGGTTGGCATGGGCTGTCTGTAGTGAAGGAGGCTTGACGTGAGCCGACTGCTTCCGCATGATCAGGACTCTGGGATAGAAATGCTTTCAATAACTTTTATTTAAGGGGATTATAAATATTTTAAGTGAAAATAAAGTGACCACTATAACCGATGAATATATCCCCCAAAGTAGAACCTGGCTACAATAAAATCATATGCTGCAGTAAAGCACTTGGGTCTCTATAGACCCACCCCACTATTGGGAGTTTTAAAATATAATTATTACTTGCTGCTGCAAATTTATTAATTCATGATGATGATTAGCTGGAATCCATCCTGGCCGTTCCATTTGCAGCAGAGGAGGGAAGGCAGTTTTCACTGATTTCCCCCTGCAGCCCACTGTATTCCTCCCCCCCCCATCTGCTCCAGAGAGTTTGGAAGGTGGTGCAGGTAGCTGCAGGGGAAGGGGGAATGGTTGAAAATAGTCTCCCCTTCTCTTCTGTGAGTGCAGGGCCCTCTGTTACTTGTGGCCCTCCATATGTTTTGACCTACAACTCCCATCATCCCTCGTTATTCACTTTGCTGGCTACGGCTGATGGGGGTTGTAGGCCAAAACATCTGGAGGCCCACAAGTTGCCCACATCTGTGTTAGTGGAAGGTCTGAGTTGGATTCAACCCATTGTCATTACACCATCTATCTGCAGGGTGCTTTACAAAGAATGAGAGGAGAGGTCCCTGCCCCAAGGGGTTTATAATCTAGAAATAGACACAAGGAGAAACAGCCAAGGAACAGGAGGGAAATGGAAGCAGGGGTGGCAGGGGAAGAATATGCAGTTGTTTATGTGACATGACATATACTTTGGATTGGTTACAGTAGGACTACTTTCCCCACCCCGGTGCCCACCAGATGTCTTGGACTGCAGCTCCTATCATCCCCAGGCAGGCTGGCTGAGGATAATGGCAGCTGCAGTCCCAACACATTTGGTGGGCACCAAGTTGGGGAAGTTTGCAGGAGGATTTTGAAACTAGAGGGATGTTGCAAAGGCTTCACCGGAAAGGCAAGTTTTGGGGGAGGGCTGTTTGTCTATAAAATGGCTGAGGGCCTTACAGAGAGGGCAGGAGGGTGTGGCTTGAGATTTCCCCACCATCAGGATACTGCTTCGGAGCAGGACTGGGCTACTGCTACCCGAAAGGTCATGCAGGGGCTTAGTAGAAAAGGGCAGCGAGACCACGAGCTCTCTGGAGATGGTGCCGTGCAGGGACGAGGCCGTGCAGCCAAATGGCTGCCGGCACGTGTAGGCGGCTTCCCGTCAAGGCTAGCCAGATCGGGCTGGCAATGCAACCACCTCCTCCTCCAGTGCAGGCTGCGCTTTCTGTGCTGGCACAAGCCTCCCCAAAGCCGCCCATTTATTTCAGTTTCTTCGTCGCTGTGCTGCCTGGCTCGCGGTTTGCCTTCAATGGCATCCGTTGGTCTGGGAGCAAACTTTCAAGCTGCACATTTTTTGTTTTGCTAGAGCAATAATTTAATCACAAAAAACCATAGCATGTGTATGTTGGAGTTAATGTGAGATGAATGGTTAGCATACGGAGCACCATCTCAGAGCTCTTTAGAAGAACTCTTGGAAGGTATTGAAAGCATCTTGGCTCGAGCTGCCTGTTGTTCCACCCTCCAACCGGTGGCTCGGATGCTGGGGTCGTTGTTAGGCCTGGGTCCATGGGGTCCCAGTCCCAAATCTATTTCCTGTTTCCCAGCGTCCTAAGTGTCTGGGCCAATGGAAGGTGTTTTTTTCTCCTCCGCTTAATTGCCATGCAGGGGGGCAATTTTCAAGAGAGATTACAGCTTGGGAAATAAGGATTAATTCTCCCCTCCTCCCTGTATAGCAACTAAGCTTAGGGGGAAAAAAAACTTTCCATAGGTGCCAAGAAGAGGTTTTTCCAAAGCTACCTTACTGGGAAGCAGGGGAAAGGATTTCCATGGGGACTCACAGTTGGGGAGAGAAGGGTTAACCCTCCCTTTCCTGTGAATTGTCCCCCCCCCCCAACATCCATGTGGCAATTTTGCTTGGCAGGGCGGGGGGGGGGGGATGTCCATTGATGCCAATGGAAAGATTGGGCCTGGAATCTTTTAGGTGCCTAGCAACAGGGAGTGGGGTGTTGGTGTGTGACTAGCAAGACTCCAGGTTTCAGTGCTTGATACCTAGAGATGTCTGTCACCGGCCTCCCCGCTGCCGTCTGCTGCTACTGTTCAACGTTTATTTAGCACGAACAGGTGCTGTACGGAACATAGACGTGAGAGGCGGTTCCAGGCTCAGTGGGTGGAAGAGAAGATGCCAGGGGTTTTTTTCTTCTTTTTTCTTCTTCTTCTTCTTCTTCCAGTGTTCCCTGCAATATCTCTTCTTTTGAGTGCAAAGGCTGGACGTCCCTGCTTGCACCCAGGAAGGAGCTTGTGGTTAAGGATCGACTGGTATTTCTAGGCCCCTGTTCAGCTCCTGTTTTTTTAAGCAGGGGGCTTACTTTCAACTGAATAAAGGCTGAGGGACCAGCAACATGGCTCCATGTGGATATTATACACAAACACTTCTCCTGATCAGAATTAGGGCCTCCAGCTGGTGTTGTTGTTGTTGTTGTTTTTAAATAAAGTTATAGGAGAGTTGATCACAGAGCTCCAACTTATTTAGTTTGGTCCCAAAGGGACTAAAAACAGCATTCCCCAACCTGGCACCCTCCAGCTGTGTTGGACTACAACTCCCAGCATGCCCCAGCCAGCTGGAGAGCAGTAGGTTGGGGAAGTCTGGATTAAAATATCACCACAGGTGTTACCACAATGCAGTTGTATGATATATGCGATTGTTTGAGAAGATGCTAAGCACAGGATTTGGGTCCCCTCTTGTTGCAAACAGTCTGAATCTATATGGAAGATTTTGCTTAGTCTGTGTAGCTCAACTGGATTTATATAGTCTTAGGCTCTCTTCACATCTGGCATTTTATTCCACTACAAACTGTATCTTTTGATTCCTGATCCTTTCTGGGATTTAGACTGGCCCTGTAAACAGGCCTCTGTCATAGTGCCATATTTTTTCATGGCTGGGCCAAACTGCACGGAACAATCAGGACAGAAGGGGGCTGCTGGCGCCATACCGCCCTCCCCTCCCCTGATCATGGGTTCCTGTAACATGATTGATGGCTCCGCCCCATCCCCTCCACTCCCCCAAAGCAGGAGGGAATCGGAAGTGATCTGGATAGCAGACTATGGGAGCTGATCCCCTCCTTCCTCCGCAGGAGTGAGAGTCTTCTCAGTGGCTTACCCCAAGGTTGCTGGCGCTGCTAGTCCTTCTCTGCTAATTATGTCAGTGTGTGATGGAATTCAGTGCAGTATATTGCTTGCACTACTGAGTTTGAAGGGTATACCAATTTCCGGGTTCCCAACTACAGAAGTCAGAATCCACAAATGGACTTGTGTACAGTCAATGCACCAAGCCATCCCTAGCAGCCCCCCCTCCCCCGGTGACTGCTTCATGGGAGACACCTTCTTCATTAGACCCAGCTTGTCACCCCCCCCCCGCTTGCTGTTGTTGCTCGTCCCCCTTATTCTGGCTTTCCAACGACCCTGCAAGGTGGGCTAGGAGAAGAGATAGTGGCTGGCTAGGTGGGAGGGAGTACTATGGAAAACCACTGAAGCATTACTGCCTTATCTAAAACAACTCCACACCTCAAAAGGGAACTATTAAAAATGACCATTCTAAGCTCTACATGGTTAATTTATTCAGGGGAGGAGAAAAGGCACTTTTAATACCCACTGAAATCCTAACTGTCAAGCCTTTCTCCTATGTGGCTGAGAAGGGATACTTCCCCATCACCTGGGAGGAAAAAAAAAACATCAAAGTGGTGAGCAAAAGGGAGAAGAAGCAGTCAGTGAAGTCAATGGGAGGGGGAAGTTCCAAGTAAATGCACTGAAGGGGATGCACTCCTATGCATGCCTACTCAGAAGCAAGCCACACAGATTTCAGTGGCACTTACTCCCAGGAACGGAAAGCCTAACAGCCAATGAGTTTACTCAGAAGTAATCATTGCTGTGTTCAAGGGATCTTGGAGCCCGTAGTGGAATGGGAGAGAGGCAGAAACGGTCAGTGACCTGCCCCCCTTCCCACCAATTTGTTGTCATGCCAATGTTATTCAGCGTCACCCAGCACCACCCCCTCGCACACGCCTACACAAAACAGGAAAAAGCGCTAAAGGGGAAATAAGCAACATGGAGGAAATGGCGATTTCAGCTGCAAGCACAGAAAACGCCAGGTTTTCCCCGTTCTCAGATAACACGGAAAGAGGGAGTGGAAGTTGTGAGATAGCAGCAGAGAAGCAGCGGCATCATCTAACGCTCCTGTGAAAACTAGTGATTAAAGAAGAACAATCCTGCTAAAAATACTCAGGTGTTAAGAGTGCCTTAGTCACGATACAACTTTGTGCATCTTTGAATGCTGCTCAGCAGGATGCCAGGGTCAATATGAAGGCCTTGTCCTCAGCCTGTGTCTCTGAGCAGTACCCCTTCATACTGCAGTTGGGTTGGTATATATTTATACCAACCCATATATTTGAATGCTCTTCCGTACATGAAAATATCCTTGCATGTAGAAAACCAACATGCCGGGAAAGGCTATGCTGCAGCTCTTTTCTCTGACATGCTACTGTACTATGGGCAATGAAGTTTTTTTCTTTCTTTCTATGGAGGAGTAATTAAACATGTGACCCCCCCCCCAGTCTTGCTTCAGCCTCAGGTGGTCTAGGGAAGGGGGGAATTAACCATTTCTCCCTGCACTGTTTCCCCAACCTCTCAAGCTGGGGCCAGCCCAGCTCTTTGTTTCTGTTATGTGCCCTGTTGGGGAAAACTTACAGGCACATGTATTTTTGCCTGTCAGGACAAATAATTTGTAGTGTGGTGTATGTTGCATTGGGAAAACAGGAAGTGAGCAAAGGTTAAAATGTTTTTTAAAAATACCTCCCAATGCCATGGCTGTGGTTGCTTTTAATTAAAAACAAGGGGAGGGGGGGAGATCTTATCACAAATCTCTAATGTCTTGTCTAGTTTGGCCCTTAGTATTATTACGAGAGGGACCAGAACAAATGTTCCAGTCGGCAGTGCTCCTGTTCAGGGTTCCAGCCAGCCATGCCCTTTTCTGGGATATTCTATTCCATTCATCCTCACTTCAATTTTCCATTCTCCCCTCCACCAGACACTCTGTGTTTTGTAGCCACTGAGCATGCTCAGTCTTCATAGAGTTATTTTGGGATATTCTCCTAAATATTTTCTTTTTATTTCTTCAAACTTGCTGATTTGTGTGGATGGTGCAGTTTGGGCTATCTAAGGATCCATGTTCAAAGAATGAGTTTGCTGTTAGTTGTTGTTGTTCAGTCGTTCAGTTGTGTCCGACTCTTAGGATCATATTTTAGCTTAGCATCTTCTGCTAGTATTCATGTCTATTTCACAGTTCATAGTTTTTACAAATAAATAAATAAATTTAATTACTGATGTTAGTCTGGCAGTATAATATATAATATGTGTATCTACGTTGGTGTTTTATGTTTCAGTCGTATTATTACCTAGTGTGTGGGGTATGTCCTTATGGTGTTCCCCCCACACACACACGCACTTTGGTTATTGTTTGGATTATTTTTACTTTCCCCACCCCACTTTTTAATGGTCTAATTAGGGGTTCCCAAAATGTTGGGTTAGTGGGCACATTTGCAATTTTGGGAGAGCGTTGTGGGCACTCTCACAAAATGGTTGTCATGGGGAGGCATTACTCATTCATCAAATGGCTGCTGTGATAGGGATGGCCAGTCACAAAATATTCATTTCTCAGAAGGCAAACTGGTGAGAATCCAAGGAAAAGCCCAGTGCAGTGATTGTCCTCAGGGGTCCTCAACCTTATTGGGTCAGTGGACGCATTTGGAGTGTGTGTTGTGGGCACTCTCACAACATGGGTGCTATGAATATTCATTCCCCAGAAGGCAAATTGGTGAGAATAAAAGAAATGTAACTTGCCCAAGAACCTAAGCACAAGGCAAAAGTGGGGTCTGAGGTCTTTGAACCCAAACAAAGATGGTGCTGGAGGGCAACACTTTGCTTTGCATAATGCCAGCCTCCCAGTTAAAAAATAATTGTAAAAAATCTTAAGAAATAAAATTAAAATCAGGAGGGGCAAGGAGCCTAGTGGGCACCAAGGGAGGTGTCCGTGGGCACAGTGGTGCACATGGCGACCACGTTGGAGACTCTGAGTCCAGTATCAGAACATGAAAGCTGGAATTTCAGCAACCCAACTAGGTTTTGCAGTTGCACCATTGTCCCCCAGCCCAGAAATCCAAAGGCTTTGGCCTGGGGGTGAGCCCAGAATTTTAGCAACTCCAGCTCAAACCCTGAAGGCTGGTGACCACACTCTGAAGAGGGCCAGCAGTAAGAATCAGTTGCGAGATCAGTTAGAGAGCAGCTCTGTATTGTATCTGACTGAGTTAGGAAGGTCTGGCTTTCCATCTGCTTGACACTAATGAGAAAAAAAGAAGCGATTACCAGCTCATCTTGGGTCATCTCCACCAACAAAAGCTCTATGACTCACTGCTCTTTATTCAAATCATTTTGGAAAGCAAACAGCTAACAGGGAAGAGCTATTTTCAGCACTGGTCAATGTCATCCCACTGCCCAGCCCCCGCTCTCCCAGGCAAGATTTGAACAAGGACTCTTGAGTTGGGGAGAGATTCCTTACCCTGCTACAGTGAGGCAAGGAAACAATTTCTAGAGGGGTAGCCCTGTTAGTCTCTTGCAGCACCACCAACAAAGGAGCCTTGTCGTACCTTAAAGACTTAACAAATGTATTAATGGCATGCCGGTTCCATGCTTTTGAGGGCCCTTGGGTAGGACACCCTCCATGGGGCCCTGGGCATATGATGGACTCCTTAATGCATCACTTGAATTGTTTTGGTGTCACTGATGTTTTAGTTGTCTCATGGTTGTTCATGGTATTTTAGTGGATAATTGTTTTGTAGCTGCTTTAAATTGTGTATGTTTTAATTTTGTTGTAAGACGCCTTGAGTCTTTTTTGAGAAAGGTGTCTTAAGAAATCTAAAAAGAAATAATGATGTTGGTAGTGAAAGGAGAAAGGGGGTTGCCCAAACTCCTTACAGTGTAGGCAGGGACAAACAATTGCCCAGTAGACTGCCACCACCAGTTCACAAAAATTAAAACCACAAAATACAGCATAAAATACAATATAAAATATAATTGCTTAAAACTGTAGAAAAGTACAACCACAGTAAAATCTAGCAGCAATGCAGAGATTTAGAATGCAAGAGAGGCGACTGTACACATGGACATCACCAGATGGTCAATATCGAAAACAGATTGATTATGTCCTTTGCAGCCAAAGATGGAGAAGCTCTATACAGTCAGTCAGAACAAGACCTGGAGCTGACTGTGGCTCAGATCATGAGCTGCTTCTTGCAAAATTTTGGCTGAAATTGAAGAACATAGGGAAAACCACTAAACCATTCAGGTATAACCTAAATCATATCCCTTATGAATATACAGTGGAGGTGAGGAATAGATTTAAGGGATTAGACCGGATAGACAGAGTGCCTGAGGAACTATGGATGGAGGTCCGTAACATTGTTCAGGAGGCAGCAACTAAATCCATCCCAAAGCAAAAGAAATGCAAGAAAGCCAAGTGACTGTCTAATGAGGCTTTACAAGTAGCTGAGGAAAGAAGGGAAGCGAAAAGCAAGGGAGAAAGGGGAAGATATATCCAACTGAATACAGAGTTCCAGAGAATAGCAAGGAGAGACAAGAAGGCCTTCTTAAATGAACCATGCAAAGAAATCGAGGAAAACAACAGAATGGGAAAGACTAGAGATCTTTTCAAGAAAATCGGAGATCTCAAGGGAACGTTTTGTGCAAAGACGGGCATGATAAAGGACAAAGAAGGCAGGGACCTAACAGAAGCAGATGAGATTAAGAGGAGGTGGAAAGAATACACAGAAGAACTATACAGGAAAGATCTGAATGTCCCTGATAGCCATGATAGTGCGGTCACTGAACTTGAGCCGGACATCCTAGAGAGTGAAGTCAAGTGGGTCTTAGGAAGCATTACTAACAACAAAGCTTTTTCGATGCTGGAAAAACTGTGGTGCTGGAGAAGACTCTTACGAGTCCCCTGGACTGCAAGGAGGTCAAATCAGTCCATCCTAAAGGAAATCAACCCTGACTGCTCCTTGGAAGGACAGATACTGAAGCTGAAGCTCAAATATTTTGGCCACCAAATGCGAAGAGAAAACTCCCTGGAAAAGACCCTGATGCTGGGGAAGACTGAAGGCAAAAGGAGAAGGGGACGGCAGAGGATGAGATGGCTAGATAGCATCACTGATGCAATGAATAGGAACTTGAGCACACTCGGGGAGAGAGCGGAGGACAGGAAGGCCTGGCGTGCTATGGTCCATGGGGTCACGAAGAGTCGGACATGACTGAACGACTGAACATCAACAAAGCAGATTTTAAACAACAGAGATAAAAGACTAGAATGCTAAAATGCCTGGGAAAATAAAAAGGTCTTCACCTGGCTCTGGAAAGAGCACAATGCAGGTGCCAGGTGAACCTTTTTAGGAAGCTCATTCCACAACTGGGGTGCCACAGCAAAAAAAGGCCCTCTTCCAGGTCACCACCTGCCTCACTTCTTTTGGCAGGCACAGTCCTTCAGATAACCTGGCCCTAAGCTGTTTAGGGCTTTGAATGTTAATACCAGCACTTTGAATTGGGCCCAGACATGGACTGGCAGGCAGTGGAGCTGGGAAAGTACTGGCATAATATGATCACATTGGCCAGTCCCTGTTAACAGTCTTGCTGCCCTGTTTTGGGCCAGCTGAAGTTTCTGGACCATTTTCAAAGGCAGCCCCACGTATAACGCATTGCAGTAATCCAGAGGGGAAGTTGTCAGAGGTTTACCTGGAAGGAAGCATACACACAGTTCTAGAGGTAGAGATGAAGTTTACTTACATGGGGGAAAGAAGAAGGGATAAAAAAGTATACAAAAGTCAAAGGGAACCTTTGGAACAGTACTCCAGGCAAAAATAACAAAACAACACCTAAGCCTGTCCCATACATTCCCTAAGCATGGGTCTCCCAATGGTACAGGGCCCAATCCAGTATCCAAGAATTCACAAGCCCAAAAGCAAGTTGGCACAGGGAGATGGAGACGACTGGGCAACTCGAGTCTTCCCTTGTTATCCTCATGCCCTTGACAACGCCGGGAAGATCTCTGACTGCCAATCACAGGCCGACTCCAGCAGCATTCCCAAAATCCTATGAAGGAGCAGGGAAGTTCCCATAGGAAGGCAGCTGAGATCATTCAGCCAAATTCACTGAGTCTTACTCTGGCCTTGAAAGCCAGGGCTGTCTACAGATAACAGACCCACAGGTGGTTGCATTAAAGGTAAAGGTGTCCCCAACCAGTTGTGTCCGACTCTAGGGTGTGGTGCTCATCTCAATTTCTAAGCCGAAGAGCCAGCGCTGACCAAAGACGCTTCCGTGGCCATGTGGCGGGCATGACTGAACACCGAGGTGCACGGAACGCTGTTACCTTTCCTGCCGTGGCGGTACCTATTTATCTACTTGCAATTTCTTGCTTTTGAACTGCTAGGTTGGCAGCAGCTGGGACTGAAGACGGGAGCTCACTCCGTCACGCGGCACTCGGGTCTCGAACTGCTGTCCTGCCGACCTTCCGGTCTGCAGTTCAGCGTCTTAACCACTAAGCCACCGCGGCCCCTTGCATTACCATGTAATGCGATTACCATGCGCTGTTTCAGGCTGGACAAACGAGAAGTCTCGCATACAGAGTACAGAAAGAAAATGGAGTTCTTAACAATGATGATAAGTAATTGCTATGATTATTTCACAGATGAAAACAGATGTGCAACGCTGATTCCAGGTTTTGGGGGTCCTTGGGCAAGATGCTCTGTGTGTGCCCACCTCCTCCTCTTCTGTTGCTGCTGCAGCTGCACATTCGTTTGCCTCTCCCCCTGGGTCCAGTCTCCATCACCTCCCTGATAAGGCATATGGAGGTTACTTGTCCTCCTGGTTCCTCTTGCTGCTTGTGAAGGTTTGAGGCTTACAGAGGCAAGGAAAAGGAAAAGCTTAGGCCTAGAGGCCTGGAGATTTTTGGGGGGGAGGGGGTATCCCTGAGAGGAATAGTTTCATTTCCCTGATTAAGTTTCATTTTCATTTCCCCAGTTAAATTTCATTTTTAAAAATTTTTTGAATGTCTTTTGTATCACTCAGCTCTATTATGTAAATGGCGTTAGTTGAGATTTGCTTGCTTTAATTCACCAGTAAACTGTTGTGGTTAAACCCTGTGTCTAGAGTGTCAACCACCCCATGCCTACAGCCTAAACCCCACATAACTGGAAAGGGGAAGGTACAAGAAGGAAGGTGGGTCTCTTAAGGAGGCAAGAGATCCTTAAGGAGTTGCTCGGGGGGTCCAGGTCATAAGGGGAACCCTGACACTGCTTGCTCACTGGGAGAGGTTTGGTGAACAGGTAGTGGCAGCAGCAGCAAGGAAGGGAAGCAGCAGGGACAGGAGGGTCTGGGAATCGGCCCTGGGACCCCTCTATTGGGACACGGGCCTTGGCAGCCACCTGAGATGCTGCCCCCGAAGATGGCCCTGCAAACATACTTGGTTCTTGTACCCAGAATTACTGCCTGAGCCCCCATCCCCAATAACTCTCTTGGGTCCTCCCTGCAGAACAGGGTGGCACTGGGCCCTTTTGCCAGGCAAATGCTCATCCTGGGCCAGCCCTGCTGGGTTTTTATTGTTGCCTTTTGTACAGTAGAGGCTGGGGCCCTGATGCCAGTGGGGCGAAGAATCCGCTCCGGGTTTCAGTCAGAACCAGTCAGAACTCTAAAGGAGCGATGTGAGGCGTGGAAACTCCTTTAGAGTTCTGACTGATTCTGACTTAAACCCAGACTGGAATCACCACCCCACTGACATTGGAGCCACCAGCCTCCATTGCTTTCGTAGTATGTAAGTGGGATCCGGAGCACCATGTTACAGCTTGGAGTGCTCCTGTTCGCTCTTCCAATTAGCCAGCCGTGACCTCCTTCAGGATATTTCCTTCCATCGCCCTGCCCCCCGCCCAAAGTCGCCATTCCATGGTTGCTCAGCCCACTCATTCCTCATTGGGTTGTTTTTGAGTGCCCCCTCCCTTTAGCAATTTTTCCCCCTAAACATTTTTTTGGGGCCTTTCTGCAATCCTGGAGGTTTCCCTGACCCTGCTGATACCACCCTCTTGCACATGCATAATACCATGTGCTATATAAGCAACGGCACTCGTGCCCAGACATCAGAACTAGAAGGAGGTGGTCTCGGACTTGGTGTTGAGGACCCCCAGGATGATGGTCCTGGGGGATCTCAACTTCCATGCTGAGGCCGCTGTATCCGGGGCGGCTCAGGACTTCATGGCCGCCATGACAACCAAGGGGCTGTCCCAACATGTCATCGGCCCAACGCATACAAAAGGACACACACTTGATCTGGTTTTCTCGACTGGGCAGGAGGATGGTGATCTGAAAGTGGAGGAGTTAACATCTGTCCCTTTGTCATGGACAGATCACTTCCTGCTGAGGTTTAGACTCCTGGCGGCCTTTCCCCTCTGCAAGGGTGGGGGACCTATTAAAATGGTCCGCCCCCGGAGATTAATGGATTCCGATGGATTCCAGAGGGCTCTGGGGGATTTTCCTGCTGGTATGGCTGGTGCTCCTGAAGAAGCCCAGGTCGCTCTGTGGAATGCAGAGATGACTCAGGCGGTTGACACGATCGCGCCCAAGCGCCCTCTCCCTCTGAGCAGAGCCCGGCCAGCTCCTTGGTATACACCTGAGCTGAGGGCAATGAAGCAAGAGGGGAGACGGCTAGAACGCAGGTGGAGGAAAACTCATGCTGAGTCTGACCGCACACAGGTAAGAGGCCACTATCAAGCCTACTCTGTGGCGATGAGGGTGGCAAAGAGACAGTTCTTTTCCACCAGCATTGCATCTTCTCAGTGTCGTCCAGCGGAGATTTTCTGAGTGGTTCGTGGCCTGTTACATTCTGGGCCAGGGAGAGAGATGGTGGAACCCTTGGTAGCACGCTGTGACGAGTTTGCATGGCACTTTGAAGATAAAGTCGCTCAGATTCGTCATGAGTTGGACACCACCATTAATGCAGTTCCATTGGTAGAGGCGTTCAGAGCACCGTCTGGTCCAGTTTTATTGGATGAGTTTCAGTTACTGAGGCCTGAGGATGCGGACAAGGTGCTTGGCCAAGTCCGATCGACCACTTGTGTGCTTGACCCTTGCTCTTCATGGCTTATTAAATCAAACAAGGAGGGGATGTCTGGCTGGGTCCAGGAGGTTGTAAATTCCTCCTTGAGAGAGGGAGTGGGGCCTGCCGCTTTAAAAGAGGCGGTAATTAGACCACTCCTGAAAAAGCCTAACCTGGACCCAGAGGATGTTAACAATTATAGGCCAGTGGCCAACATCCCCTTCCTGGGCAAGGTGCTTGAGCGGGTGGTTGTAGGACAGCTCCAGGCACTGTTGAATTAAATGGATTATCTAGATCCATTTCAGTTGGGCTTCAGGCCTGGTTTTGGAACAGAAACTGCCTTGGTCGCTCTGTGGGATGACCTCTGCTGGGAGAGGGACAGGGGGAGTGTGACCCTGTTGATTCTTCTGGACCTCTCAGCGGCTTTTGATACCATCGACCATGGTATCCTTCTGGATAGGTTGTCTGGGTTGGGAGTTGGAGGCACTGCACTACAGTGGTTCCGCTCCTACTTGGATGGCCGATTCCAGAAGGTGGTGCTGGGGGATTATTGCTCTGTGCCGTAGCAATTGTGCCATGGGGTTCCACAGGGCTCTATTTTATCCCCTATGCTGTTTAACATCTACATGAAACCGCTGGGGGAGGTTATCCGGAGGTGTGGGCTGAGGTGCCATCAATATGTGGATGACACCCAGCTGTACCTCTCTTTCTCATCAAACCCAGGTGAGGCAGTGGCTGTTCTGAATCAGTGCCTGGGCACGGTAATGGACTGGAAGAGGGCCAATAAACTGAAACTCAATCCAGAGAAGACGGAGGTACTGTTAGTGGGTGGTTCGTCTGCCTGGCTAGATGATATTCAACCTGTTCTGGAGGGGGTTGCACTCCCCCTAAAGGATCGGGTTCGTAGTTTGGGGGTGCTCTTGGATCCAGAACTGTCACTTGAAGCACAGGTGAACTCAGTGGCACGGAGCACTTTTTATCAGCTTAGGCTGGTATACCAACTACGCCCTTGCGTTATTCGTGGGGCTGCCTTTGAAAATGGTCCGGAAACTTCAGCTGGTCCAAAATAGGGCAGCAAGATTGTTAACAGGGACTGGCCTGTGAGCTCATATTACGCCAGTACTTTTCCAGCTGCACTGGCTGCCAGTCCATTTCCGGGCCCGATTCAAAGTGCTGGTGTTAACATTCAAAGCCCTTAACGGCTTGGGGCCAGGTTACCTGAAGGATCGCCTCCTCCCATATGTGGCTGCCCGGACCTTAAGATCATCGTCAGCGGCCCTCCTCCGTGAGCCCCTGCCAAAGGAAGTGAGGCGGGTGGCTACTAGGAGGAGGGCTTTTTCTGCTGTGGCACCCTGGCTCTGGAATGAGCTCCCTAGTGAGGTTCGCCTGGTGCCTACATTGTATTCCTTTCGGTGCCAGGTGAAGACCTTTTTATTTGCCCAGGCATTTTAGCATTTTAGCTTTCTAAATTTTTAGCTTTGCTGTTTTAAATCTGTATTTTAAACTCCTGCACTGCTGCTAGGTTTTATTGTGGTTGTATTGTTATATTGTGGTTTTATTGTTCTATATATTTTAAATTGTTTTATTGTGTGCTGTTTGGTTTTAATTTTTGTGAACCGCCCAGAGAGCTTCGGCTATTGGGCGGTATAGAAATTAAATAAATAAAATAAAAATAAATAAAATAAGGAATGGCCGGCTTGTTGGGCGGTTTTGCACAGCGATGTTTCCCCTTAAAGGCACGGCTTCCTTCATCATTTAGGGCTCAAATTTAGGGCGTGTGTGGCTTGCTGAGAATGAAGGAAGGTCTCCCTTGTTTTTCAGATAGCAGCCCAGGAGCTGTCGGACAACCGTGTGATTACTCTCAGTATGGCTGGCAGAAAGCTGGATAAAAAGGTACGTGTTTGGGGGGCTTTGTCGCCCCCACAAGTATATTCACGAGGATGCAGTATGTAACCAATTATGGAATCTCTTATATTTACTGTGACATTCTTGAGTATATGCCTGCAGTGAAATCTCATTAAGTGAAACCTCGCACAAGCCTTAAGTGTGTGGCAGGCCATTTCCCACTGTATTTTCAGTGTCAGATGTCTTGCAGCGTAAAACATCTCATGTTTGGAATATTGCAACCTTTTCTCCAAGTTACTGGAAGGGGGCAGTGTTGCAGTTAGTTAGTTCATGGGGATTTTTTGACCATAGCTAGCCTCGGGATCTCTGTAGCCTGCAGTGTGGTTTCCTGTGACTTCTTCCTTTTGTTCCTTCCTTCCCCACTCCCCTTTCTGACATCCACCATTGCTGGGAACACATGCGTTTGCTCTCTCACTCCTGACGGTGTAGTGGAACACAAAATGGATTGAACAAACTCCTTTTGAAATTCTATGCTGTACCTGCATTGTACATGCAAGAATGTTTGTGAGTAAAACTGTTTCCTTCACTGAAGAAGGGCATGGTCTCCTTTTATCATGCTAAGATAGCCTCTGTGCATATGGGACAAGGAAACACTCATTCTGTTTTGCCTTTTTGTTTTGTCTCTGCTAATTGCCTTTCTAACAGGAGGCATCATTACTAAATAATCCCATCATTTTATTCACCAAGGAAACTCACACTAGGTACAATGAAGCACAAGTGGAGTGGGTGGAGATCCTGAGTGCATAACTAGGGGAGGAGCCACAACTCAGTGGTAGAGCACCCACTTTGCACGCAGGAGATCTCCAGGTAGAGCTGGAATACGCCCTGCAAACAGCTAAAAACAATTTCAATAAAATACTAGACCTATTCAAACAGCCTGGCATAAATGCCCCATCATATGCCATTAAACGCCTGGAAGTAGAGAATAGTCTTAACCTGATGCTGAAAAGATGACAGTGTTGGCACCAGGGAGGACTCAGTGGGGACGTCATTCTATAATTGGGGGGTCACCAGCAAAAAGGCCCTCTCCCTTGTTGCCACCTTCTGAGCTTCCCTCAGCACCCTTCTGAGCACCCTTAGAGATGGCACTTGGAGGAAGGCCTCGGATGAAAACATGTTTTCAAAAGACAGCCAGTGTGGTTAGAGTGTTGGTCTGGGACTCAGGAAATCCAAGTTCTAGTCCCCATTTGGCCAGTGAGTGACTTTGAGCCAGTCACTGACTCTCGACCTAACCTATCTCATAGTGTTGCTGTGAGGATAAAATGGAGAGGAGGAGGTCCATGAAGATAGCACTCTTCAAGTACTTGAAAGGTTGTCACAGAGAGGAAGGCCAGGATCTCTTCTTGATCATCCCAGAGTGCAGGACACGGAATAATGGGCTCAAGTTACAGGAAGCCAGATTCCGGCTGAACATAAGGAAAACGTCCTGACTGTAAGAGCAACATGACAATGGAACCAATTACCTGGGGAGGTGGTGGGCTCTCCCACACTGGAGGCCTTCAAGACGAGGCTGGACAGCCATTTGTCAGGGGATGCTCTGACTTGGATTCCTACATTGAGCAGGGGGTTGGACTCGATGGCCTTGTAAGCCCCTTCCAACCCTGCTATTCTATGATTCTATGCCTGAAACCACAGAGAGCCACTGCCAGTTGGTGTGGACAATACTGGGCTAGAAGGACCAAAAGTTTGACTCCGTATCAGGCAGCTTCCTGTGTTCCTGTGAGCTACCCAAGCACATCTCTGGTTGATTCTGAGATGCCTTTTCTACACTTATCTCACACCGAGTGCCCTGGAAACGGTGAGGAGTCTTTGTAACACAATTAGAAGGAATGCTACTTCAGTAGCACTTTAGTTTGCTGTCTTTTCAACCAGCCACTGCAGCTGTGCCTTTGACAGCAGCTCCATGGGCAGTCATTAACAGGAGAGAGGCTGTAGCTCAGTGGTAGAGCGCCTGCTTTGCATGCAGACGATCCCATCTTCAATCCCAGCAGCATCTCCAGGTAGGGCTAGGAAGGAATCCTGCCTGAAACTGTAGAGAGCCACTGCTGTCAGTGTCAGTTAGAAGGACCAGTAGTCAGCAGAAGGACCAGTAGTCAGTAGAAGGCAGCTTCCTATGTTCCTAACTGTTTTAGTTCTGAATATAAATACAAGACTTTCTCCTACCTTAGGCTTCAGTTAGCTGTTCCTCGGATTCTGTCCTTTTCCATTCAGAAAACTGTGAGATTCATTCAGACATTTAAGTTATTTAAGTTATTTAAGTTATTGAGGCTCCAGGAAACAAAGGGGCAGCACTAATTTTCTCACTAGTCTTCCAGAGAACAGAGTTCCTAATAACTTGTCCGAACTAAAAACATAAATAATTCCTCCCCTCTCCCTTTGCCTCCTCAGTTGCATTAATTTTTGGCTGAGCTGCTGCAAACGCCTTTGGCCATTTGCACAGCATGATGCTGAAAGTAAGGATGTCCATCATTTGCAAATATGGCCCTTTTGGGGTCTGACGTATTCCTGCTGCCTGCCCAGTTTGGCTTGCATTTGCAAGCCAAGCCATGTTCTTTTCCTGAAATCTGAGAATTTTTTCATTTTTTAAATTTCATAAACAGAAAATTGCACAAGCAAATTCCAGCTGGAATTTGTGCAACTTTCTCTTTACGAAACTTGTCCCCAAAATCTGTGAGCTGGCCTGACTTGATGTAGATTGAGTTGGGGTAGCTCATGGAGAAGTGAGCCATAGACCAGGTGGCGAAGCTGATGAAAGCTCAGTGAGTTCCACCCCCCGGACGGATTCCTGCAGCATCGCTAGCTGAAAGGGTGTGAGCCAGGTTTGCCAGCACAATGCAGCAGAGAGCAAAAACAGTTGAAGGATATACTTGGGACCCAGAAGAGGTAGGGAGATGGGGACTGGCGAATTTAGTAAGGTACGCAGTTCCTCCCCGTTCCCAGACTGTTTGAAGACCTCTTCAGTATCCAGTTTCTGAACTTTTGTTAGCTCTCCTGCTTTCCTATACATCTTCATATCATGAGATCTAGAAGCCTGGTATATTTTTGAGAGAAAATGAAAGTTGAGAGTTGTATCTCTTTTTGGAGTGCAAATTCTATGCACTGTAGACCTTTTGGTGCCAGGCCTTGTCCTTTTGGCGCCAGGCAGAAACCTTTTTTATTTCCCCAAGCTTTTTAGATACAGTTTTAATCCTGCTGAGTGTTTTATGCTGCTTTTATGAAGATGTGGTTTTTAGCTTGCTTTGTTTTGTCTTTGTAAAAATGATTGCATGGTGTATTGAAATGCTTACAATAAACAAACATATTGGGTCTGTACCAATGGATGGGTGCCATGTGTGTGCTTTTGAGAAACTCTTGTGCATCTATAAATCAGGTGGTGTAAACTGATTGAAAACAAGCAGTCCTTTAACAGGAAAAGCTGTAAAGGCCCTATTGAAAGAGACAGCACAGGAATGTTGGCGAGAGTCGGTTTGTTTTTCAGGGTTGTTCCATGTGGTGCAGGTTAAGGTTAGTGGCACCTGATGAAAAGGAACTGGAAGAGGAGTGCTCTGTGCTTTGTTGGTCTACGTTGTATATTTTTCCTCGGGGACACCTCTGCTTTTAAAAATATTTCCCCTCTGGTTTCTTAGGATTTTCTTTTCTGTAGCTGTTTCCACAGGCACACCACTTGGAATTCAAATGATCATCCATTCAGATATGCAGCTTCGATTGAAAATTGCCAGCTGCTTACCTCTTTAGTTATTTATTATAATTCATTTTTACCCTGCTTTTCACGGGGCTTCCAAATGAGACTTTTATTGTGCCATCACCTTGCCTCATTCATTGAATTTTACAGTGAGTCCAGACAACAAGGTCTTTAATTTGTAACCCTCCCATGTTTTCCCACTGCTTCTTCAGTCATTTTTCCTTACCAGAAAAAAATCTGTTGAGGAGGAAAAGCTGGAATAGGCACACAATACCTGTGTCATGGACCAGGATCCTGACCCCTTGTGCTCAGAACAAGAGGCCTCTGAGTTAACTGTTCAGGGAGAGGACTCAGTTACAGAAAAGCATCATATTTCCTCAGGACTCAATTCTCCAGGAAGACCCCAGGGACTCCCCCCTCCCACCACATCCAGAGGAGCAGTGCCATTCTTGGACTGAGGACACCAGCCATGAAGAGCCTAGCATACCACAGCCATGCCTGTGTCATCACAGCCTGAGGCTGCTAAAACAGACAGGGCACTTTTAAGAGAAAAGGCCTTTGTTAGTGTAGAGGCAGGACTAACCAGCCTAAAGGAAGTCAAAAGCCTACTTAAGGCTCAGTCACAATCTGCTGCTTGTTGGAGCAACATACAGACAAGCTTGTCTGGCTTCCAGCCCCACCTGGAGCTATCCGTGGTGCTGTCCTATTCCCATTCCTGTCTCCCTGGGAAACCTGCTTGCCCAAAACTCTGGTAAAGACCCAGTCCATATGGGAACCCTGTAATCCAGGCCTTACCAGTGTCCAATGATGCCACGACTGGAGGCAAAACAGAACACCTTTTTGATTGGTAGCTGTAGGAGCCTTCCATCTGGAAGCACCCGTAGTGATGGCTGAGGCTGGATTCAAATATGATATGGAGTGTCTATATGTGCATGTGTGTGTGTGTCTGCAAGTTTGCCCACATGGGGTTTCCCACACTGAGCCTTGTTCAGGCATTAAGTCCAAACAGGTTATGTAAGGGACACACGGTTGTGTACACTGGTCTCACCCCCAATGTCCCTGCACGCACTGCCCCTGCCCACTCCATCTCCAGCCATACAGATACTGACTGAATTGACAGTTTAATCTTCTTCCAACACTGGTGATGGGACAGCATCCTCCACAGCACCAGAGCGCAGTAGACTAACTTAGGGGCACAGGGCGGGCTCTGTGGCCCTCACAGCTCTGTCCTTCAGCACTCCCTGCATCTGCAGCTCTGTCCACTGTTTCAATTCAACAGGCCCTTCTAGCTTGAGACTAGACAAGTCCAGTCATATAAATTGGTCAGTTATCCCCTATTTGAACTCTCAATGCTGCAAAATGTTGTTTAGCATAATAGTGCAGCAGGCCAAGATTGAGGGTCAAAGTAGACCAGATGTAGGAGAGACATCTGGAGTTTTCTGATTTTTAAAAAAATTGAAAGTAGCTGACTGAATTGATAGTTGAATCTTATTCCAACACTGGTGATGGGACCAAATACCTCTTGCCTTCTGCACCTTGGATAGCTGCTTTAGAGTTTTGAATGGTTCTGACTGAAACCCAGAGCGGATTCACCGCCCCACTGACATCGGAGCCACCAGCCTCCACTGTTAGAAATGTAATAAATAAATAGCTGATGGAGGCTGAAACTTACAGTAGAGAGGGATGGATATTCCTTTCGTTTCCTGAAGTTTGTCTGCTTACAGTTGCGCTCCCCACAGGGGAAAACAACACTGGGTTCCTGATTCTTTGCTGGGAAAGCCACTGGGGGTGGATTTTGCACAGATAACAGGCAAAAGGACTAAGCATCCCCTCTTGCCCACTGATGTTCCATTCTTGATTGCAGCCTTCAGTGCTTCTTTGCAATTTTTAAAAGCCAAGAGACTATTCACACATCTCCCACATATTGTCTACCTTGGCCCTTGGGCATAACTATTGGGTAGCCCTTTAAATAGGCCAGCTGACCAGCACAGCAGGCAATTTTGCCAATTAAAGCCCCTGGCATTGCTGATAAAGTTGCTCAGAATTCGTACGTTGTGATGTCTTTTGTGTGTCAGCACCAGGAGGCAGTTTCATACCAAGAACGTTCATTGCTTTGGGGAAATAACGCAGTATGTGGATGCTTGCTACTCACTCGTGTTTAGATTGTCACGATTTATAGACCTGTGCCTCTTATTCATTTGAATTCTATTGCAGGGAGAACATAACAAGAGTCAGCAGCCATCTCTGCCTTATAGCTTAATGATCTCCTTTCCCTCTTCCCATAATGATCCCTTGCATGGGACCAAGGCTGCTGAAGAGAAATAATTTTATAGCCATTACCATGTTTTTTCTCTTGTAGGACTTGTTTGGAAAATCAGACCCATTTTTAGAGTTCTATAAACCAGGGGATGATGGGAAATGGATGTTGGTCCACAGAACAGAGGTAAGCAGCGGGGGTTGTTGGCATAAATTGAGCATCATCTTGTGCAATGCAAAAGTGATTTTTTTCTTGCAGCAAGGGATGAGTGACTTAAGAAGTGTGGGGAGACCCAGGGCCACTTGGAGAGTTTTATTACCCTTGTGCCTTCAGACCAGTCCTTTAAAACATCTTTGGAAACTTGCAAGAAGCAGTTATTATCACCACCTTTTCTAGGCGTTTGGGGGACACCTGGTCTTCAGTAGCATGGAACATGAACACAGCAGATAAGCAATAGGGAGGCTTGGGACCGAACTAGAGGTGAAAACTATTTGACACATAGTTTGCCCTTGCGTAGTTGATTTTTCTTTAACAATTAGCTGGGGTGGGGTGGATCAAGCAAGATCAGGACCGTGTGTGGCATAGTGGAAGGGGGGATGGTAACCCTTTGCCCCACCATGGCGCCAAAGGAATCTTTCCTCCCATTGCAAATAGCAGGTGTAGGAGGAGGCCATTCCAGTTGGGGCTTCCAAGAAGCCAAGCAGAAATTCCCCATCGCTACTTTCTGGAAAGGGCTTGGGCGGAGAGGAACCACTGTAATAGCATGCCTCCAGCTCCCAACTCACAGGATCGCTTGAGAAACATACCATGGCTGATAATATCAAAAACCACTAAGAAATCAAAGCAAATTAACTGGATTGCACATTCCCTGACCCCTGCCTGATACAACTAATCAATCAGGGTGACCAAAGCTATTTCAGTTAAAAAAAACAAAAAAAAACAGGCCTGAAGCCAGATGGGTCTAACTCAGGGATGAGCAACTTGAGGTGCTCCAGATGTTTTGGCCTAAAACTCCCATCATCCCTCATAATTGGCTGTGCTGGCTAGGGCCAATGGAGATTGTAGGCTATAACGTCTGGAGGGCCACAAGTTGCCCATCAGTGGAGGATGGTGACTCCAATTTCGGTGGGGCAGTGCATCCATTCTGGGTTTCAGTCAGAACTAGTCAGAACTCTAAAATAGCTATCCAAGGTGCTGACCCCTATCCCCAAAATAGGTCCAGCACCTTGGATAGCTCCTTTTGACTTCTGGCTGGCTCTAACTGAAACCCAGAGTGGATTCCCAGCCTTACCAAAATCAGACCAACCTCCACTTTTGCTTGCCTTGGTCTAAATAATCAGCTTCTTCCAAGCACATCTGAAGCTGGCCAGCCACCATCCTCTTTGAGTATATCTTGCCCCAAAAGGAAATATTTGCAACTGGTTGGTAAATATCACACACTTCCTGGTCCACCTCTTTCAGGGTGGCTGGTACTACCATTTCTTACAAGAAAGCATTCACAACTCCCTGGAACCTCCCTGTCAGTCCTCTCCAGCTAGCTTTTCCCAGTCACAATGAGCAAGAGTGAAGTTTATGTGTGGTAGGCCAAACACCTTCAAGTGCCTTGTTCACATCTCCAGGCTGCAAATGATCCAAAACAATCAGATTCGATGGTCCCCCAGACTTGTAAGAACCGTAGTGTCAAGTTTAGCCTGAATGTGAGCGGTATACCTTGCAAAATGGTCACAGTGGGCCTCCAAGGGCTCAAGGCTCTCCCTTCCATGAGAGGGTCCCATCAACTCCTTAACCATTTGGAAAAGCTCTGCTGATGGCTACATGAGGACACAACAGTGGTGGAGGAGTAAGCCTTCTCCACCACCACCACGGCTGCCACATGGTAGGCACAATTATGTGCGTTCATAAGAACATAAGAAGAGCCCCACTGGATCAGACCAAGGGTTCATCTAGTCCAGCATTCTGTTCACACAGTGGCCAACCAGCTGTCCATGGAAACCCACAAGCAGGACATGAGTGCAACAGCACCCCGGCCCCCGCCCACGTTCCCCAGCAACTGGTGTACATAGGCCTATGCCTCTCATACTGGAGGTAGCATATAGCCACCAGGACTAGTAGCCATTGATAGCCTCCTTCTCCAGCAATTCGTCTAACCCCTTTTTAAAGCCATCCAAATTGGTGGCCATCACTACGTCTTGTGGTAGCATCCACCTGTGCTTGGTTGCATTTGTTCCAGTAGCTGCACCACTTGCTGTCCATTCTGCTTCAAAACCTGAGGCTCTCCTGAAAACCCAGGAGCTGCCTGAACTCTGCAACTCCAGAGAGGGAGCTGAGGTGCCACCATGTGGGTGGCCCTTTCAACTTCCACAGGGAGACTAGGGCCTCAGCAGGTGCAACAGTGCTAAGAGGGACCAGAAAATACAGCTGGAAAGCTGGAAACAAAAGTCAAAAAAGAAACCGCTGCACCAGTTAAATTCCCAGTGCGTTTTGACGCTTGGTCTTCATTATGTATTTTATATTTTGTATTCTTCAATTCCCTTGATAAAGACCAAGTGTCGGAACGCGTTGGGAATTTAATTGGTGCAGCGGTTTCTTTTTTGACTTTGGTTTCCAGTTCCTCAGCAGGTGCCCCTGTCATGCCAACCAGAAATCCCCCCGAGGCATTCAGGAATCCCTTGGATTCCATAAGTCTCTGGGTGGTGGCCTACCCTAATATTTCCTCCCCACCCTGCAGGGGACACTGATACCAGCAATCCAAACTCAGGCCGCCACAAAGCAAGGGGCTTTGTGCCTCAGCTTTGGCACATACGGTTGGACCCTAGCCCAGTCCTCAGACATAGCTCACCAAGCCCCACATGTGCATGGGTCCTTGTAGGGGGCAGCAGCAGGGTTCCCAACATTACACCTGCTCCAGGTCCATAAACCTTCCTGGCGACACTGGGTGGTTCTCTTGGCAGTCAGAAGTTAACACTGCCTGCTTTTAAAACACAGTCTCACACCAGACATCTGAGAGCAGTTCTGGGTGTTTTTCTGAGGTTTGGAAGCTGCTGAGAGAAGCAACTGGGATAAAGGTTCTGCCTGTTTTAGCGGAGAACTGAGGCTTTTCTTCCCCCTTCCGTGGTTTGCTTCAGTCCCGATGACAGCTGAACCGCTGGGGTTGTTGGTATAACATTCCTGCTGAGATGGTGGCGCTGTTCTTTGTGGTGTTACTGTTTTAATACACAGTTGCTTTCAGATGCTTTTTGGGAGCAATGAAAAGCAGCCTTGTCCTTGACTTTCAAAGTCAAAATTATGGATGCACACTGCAGGCCAAGTCATGTATGATTTCACTAATGAGTAAAAGCTTCTGTTTCAACCATCCATCTTGACCACTGGAACAGAAGAGAAAAGTTATTTTCTTCCTTTGGTCAAGACAAGTGGTGGCGATGGTAGTCATGGTGGCTGGGAAAAGGTTTACAATGTGCTGGCTAGAGATTTGAAGGGAATGACTATGGGGACGGATTCCTGACCTTGGCTGTGTTCCCTGGACAAGGCAAGCAGATTACTTTCTTCCAGTGGTCAGGATTTCTTTAACTTTTTATTTATTTCAAATTATCTTTAGGCCACCTTTAAGGGGCAGATAAGAGCAATACATAACAATGCTAACCAAATACAATAAAAAGCCATCAACGAATATTCAAGAAAAATGCTATTAAAAACACTAATAAAACCCGTAGCCCACAGACTATTGAAAGACCAGCCAAAACAGGCTTCAGAGCCTTCCTGAAGACCTGCAAAGGGCCTGACAAACCCCCAAATCACTTAGGGTCCGATCCTAAACACATTTATTAATATGTAAGTCCCAGTGAGCTGAATGAGACTTCTGCGTAAACGTGCTTAGGATTTCACTGTAAGTAGTTCTGCCCTTGTGTGGTATTTCCTCCTGGGAAAGGAAGGAAATTTCCACCATCTAGCCAAATAAAAACGTCATTTAAGGCGCAATCCTATGCATGTTTAGACAGAAAAAGGCCTACAACTCCCAGCATGCCCCAGTCAGCATAGCTGGCTGGGGCATGTTGGGAGTTGTAGGCCTTTTTTCTGCCTAATCATGCATAAGATTGAGCCCTTAGAAGACTTTTAACAATTGCTTTGTTGGCTGGAGGTTTGCCATTTTGCGATCTTTGTTCCTTCATTATCGTGAGTATCTGTGGACCTGAACAAGCATTGTGAAGGTTAATGGATAGATGTGACTCCATTGCTTTCTTCTTGACTGGCCAGGAAAAGATTTAAAAAAAAACATTCTCCAGGCCAAAGCTTTTAAGAACCTCTGTGTCTCTCTGCTTCCCAGCCCCGAAAAGAGGCAGTTGCTCTTCTCAGAATCTTACATGGAGACAATTATTTATGAATTTGTTTTCTTCTTCCATGCCAGTCCTAAATAACAGTATGTGGAAGCAAGTTTTATTGATTTTGCATTCCTTAACATTAATCTGCCATTCTTATATGATCCTTGAAATTTTTAAAAAGATCTCAGCATGAAGACAGGAAGTGGCCCATTTCAGACGTAATGCTAAAGTACAGTGTTACCTGGAAGAGCAGAGGTGAGTCTTGGGCTCATCTGCTCGCCTCTCTTGGACTAAAATGTTTGCTGCTTGAAGTTGTGGCAGACATGGAAAGATGACATCCAGTTTTCAGGGCAGCTTGCATTGAAGGAAATATCAGTAGTTAAGGCGGTCCCTGCCTTTAGGCTTACAGTCTAAAAGAAATGGCACAAAAGGAAAAAAGGGATGGGAAGGGAGGAGGAAAAATAATAATTCAGGGACCAGTTCTTAAAGTTGCAGTTCTTATCACAAGCAGTTGGGATGGAAACGGTTCCAGCAACTTGATAAAATGACTTCCAGCTAGATGACAGTTGCAGACAGGCATCTGCTCTGTCAGGAGAGACTGTGGCGTAGCCCTCCTTCTCTTCTCTCCCTTTGCTCTGCAGCCTGATTGAAATTATGGGATGGTGTTACGTCTGCAACAGGCCACAGTTCGTTTTCATTCCAAGGCCTTTTTAAAAATTTCAAGGATCATTTAAGAATTACATCCAAAGTGGAGGAGTGCTTTTAACCCCATCCACTGAGGATGGGATGAAGCCATGCTCTAAATGAATAAAAGGTGGTTCCCAAAATTCCGTCACATCCTGGTGTGACCAAGAAACCCAGCTTGGGAAATAGATGAGACAGGACAAATCTCGCCTGATCCAGATGCTGGGGAGACCAGGGCAGGCAGCAATGGCTGACTGCACCCCTTGACTTTCTTCTTTGCATATGAATGGGTTACCATTCACTTCTATAGGAAAGAATTACATTTTGCACTTCATGACGCTGCCTTCAGTTCCACCCCTAACGTTGAGAATCAAGCTAGATGTGATGCTAAATGCATTATTAGCAACTACTTTGGTTTTTTTGAAAAGGAAATACTTGATACAAGGCCCCTGATTTTCATTAGGACCACAGAATGTGGGGAAGGAAGGTTTAACCCTTTCCTCCCAGCTGCAATCCGCTCTTCAGACCTTCCTCGCAACGTATGGAAGGTGGAGAGGCAGGGGTGACAGGGATATGATGGAGGGGGTGAAGTTCTATGATTGTTTGTATGGGACTGTGCCTAGCATTGCAGCCCTGTGCCCCAGAAATGTAGCAGTCACTGGTTTCTCCATGTGTTTGCAGTGCTTATGCTGTGCCTGCAAGTTTGGCTTCCAGCACTGTGACAGCGACAGACATAGGGGCTCCAAACTGCGTTGCACATCACAAATCAGAAGCGGAGTGGTGTAAGATAACAGAGTGCCAGAGCATGCCTTGGGTCTAGGGTCTCCCAACATGGTGCCAATGTACCCTTCTTTTTTCGGCCACCAGGTTCCCTGCCCCTCATTAGTTTTGTTTTATTTCCTAAGATTGTTTAAAATTAAAGCATTTTTTTTAAAGCTGGCAGGTTTGTTGGTCTTTCTGCGAAGTGAAGTGCTTCCCTCCAGCACCGTCTTTATTTGGGTTCAAAAGGATGGCTCTGCGTTTTGGAGCTCAGACCTCACCTCTGCCTTGTACTTTGGTTCTTGGGCCAGTGAATCTCCTTTCATTCTCACCAGTTGGCCTTCTGAAAAATGAGTATTTCATAGCAGCCATTTTGTGAGAGTGCCCAGAACACACACTCAAACTTCCTAATGTGCCCACTGACCCCAAAAAAGGTTGGGGACCCCAAAGCACAGTCATTGCACTGGACTCTTCTCTGGATTCTGCAGTGTAATTGTTCATGAGCATGCAAATGAAGCACTGTGTGGTGCAGAGCTCAGACGACAGCTGTGGACTGGTGACAGAGCGGCCTGCAGCATCATATGGAAGAACCTTCTTACATAGATTTCCGTCAGTGCTGACACTTTTGCAAAGTGTGGATTTTCCGCATGGGCTGTCCTTCCAGACACCCACACAGGGTTTCAGCATCCTGACAGTTCTACACAGTCTCAGTTTTACACCATTCCTACTATCAGTGTGTGGGTTGTTTTTTATTCTGTCCAGCTCCATGCAGTAAGTGTTTCCAGTCAGAGTAGATCTGATAAGCCTGAAGACTGTCCACCCCTGGGTTAGACCATGGATGAATTGTTAAAATTTAAGCTTGGGTGGACAGAATTCAGGCATGTTGGATCTTTTTTGTTGTTGTTTATTCGGTCAGTCACTTCCGACTCTTCGTGACTTCATGGACCAGCCCACGCCAGAGCTTCCTGTCAGCCGTCGCCACCCCCAGCTCCCCCGAGGTTGAGTCCGTCACCTCCAGAATATCATCCATCCATCTTGCCCTTGGTCGGCCCCTCTTCCTTTTGCCTTCCACTTTCCCTAGCATCAGCATCTTCTCCAGGGTGTCCTGTCTTCTCATGATGTGGCCAAAGTACTTCAGTTTTGCCTTTCATATCATTCCCTCCAGTGAGCAGTCTGGCTTTATTTCCCGGAGTATGGACTGGTTTGATCTTCTTGCAGTCCAAGGCACTCTCAGAATTTTCCTCCAGCACCACAGTTCAAAAGCATCGATCTTCCTTCGCTCAGCCTTCCTTATGGAAGTAAAGTTGTACTGATCCAAAACTAAATGGATCAGTACAACCAGAGATGTTGGAGCTACTTTTGTTTTTTTTTGTTTTTGCTAGACCCCCCAAGATCCACCAAAAACATACCCTTTGAATTAAAGAACAGGGTGCTCCTGATCACACCCTGAGCCTAGGAATATGTTTTCAGTACTAGAACTGAACTGAGCTCACAGAGCTTTCACACAAACATCCACTCCCGGTTACCCCAAACTGTCTTCATTTCAGCAGCCAGGGTTGCTTCCAGATGAGGCCTTTACGATGCCATTGCTCTACCCCATTCACATAATTTTACAGGGTCCAGACATCATCTTACGCTCGTAACCTGCCTGTGTTTTCCCACCACTTCAGCCTTTTCCCTGACTGCAGAAAATCCATTAAGGGGGAAAAGATGGAACAGCTACACGTACCTTTTGATTAGTAGCACTAGAAGCACTCCTAATCTAGTGGGGGAAAGTCATGTGGTTTCATGATTCGTGCAGCCTGATGTTATCCAGTTTGAAGGAACTTGGGAGGAATGGCTAGGGGCAGGGCGATTCAGCATCTAGTGCCTGAGGAGGTTGTCTCACTTTGCCTAATGGTAGGGCTGGTTCCTGTGTACATCACAGCAAGAAATTTGAGTGCATTAATGAAAACCAGTTGATGCACTGAGTGCATCAGGGGAAAAAAATGGAGATGATTTTAAAATCCCATTATGGTTTCATTTGAAGGCTATTGTGTTCAGTCTTTTACTGTGGTTGGCCAGAGATTATTAGCTCATAATTTGTATTACTGTCTTTACTTTGTGGTGGTGCCAAGGTCAAATCAAATGGAACAGGGGAAGCCATGTTTGCTAATTCACTTGTCTGCCCCATTTGTGTTTAAATCAGGGGGTGAAGAGTCTTATTCAAGAGTTGCACGCAGATGAAGGGAGCTGAACCTTTCCCTGCCTTACCTCCTTACGCTTTAACACTTCCGGTATTTTTTCCCCAGTCTCCCTTGCTACCAGTATCAGACCTGGACTGGGAGAAAAGTGCTGGAAGTAATCAAGCATGTGGAGGAAAGTAATCAAGCACATCTGTCACCCTTGCACAACTTTTGATGTAAAAAGTACAGAACTCGCAGACCCCCCCTATTTTCTGTGTCAAGCGTGCAGAATGATATGGGGGAGACTGGATTGTGCCCTTCATGGGCAGGATGCAGTGGAGTAGTGGAGCCAGGGCTCACAAGGATGCAGCGCTGAAACTTCTTTATTAGCAGGGATGCTGATGGCCTCCCCCCTCCCCCCTTAGAATTCCCTTTTCTCTTACGCTTAGCTGCAATCCTCACAGTAGATGGGGCGGGGGGGATGAATTTTCTCAGCAACAATATATAGTTGTGATCTATCCCTGTTGTATTTTGGGGTGGCCTGTTCTTTAATGGGGAATTAAGACCAAATAGCTTTATAAAAGTCCTGCTCCTGGTGGAGATGAACACTGCTAGAATTGGGCTTTCTTCACACGGGGCTTTTATCCTGCAATTGAGATTGCTCCTTCACAGAAGTTCGCAGGCTCTTTACGTGATGCCATGATCCTCCAGGGTGTCTCCTGCACTAAATGCCCTGTGTTCCATTTTTAAATAGATCGCAGATAATGAGCTATCAAATTACCCATTGTGTTCCGCTTAAGCTCCCTCCTTGAAAAGAGGAAGAGGAGCGAGATCAATGAAAGATAGTGGAAGACTCAGATATGGGGAGAAGGAGGGGGAAAGGGGAGGGGGAAAGGAAACGGGTGAAAAAGGGAGCCGTTGTGATGCTGCATTTAAAACGGAAGCAGAAAGCCTCATTTTAAATGCAGGATTTTAGCCTGATGTAGAGATGCCCTTGGTTTGTTCATATGGTTCAGCACAGCTGCCTGCATTTTTGACCTCTCCTTGTGGGTGTGGGGACTATCATGATGAGTGCCAGCACTTCAAAATTTAGCACGACACCCCTGGCTGGATGACATCAGTGGGTGCAGCTATACCCGCCGATGTGCAGGTATAGCTGCATCAGGCATGGAGAAAGGGGCTTGAACACTGCTGGGAGACCCTAGCTTTGTCCAGCATCCCATGGGGGTGCCATGTGAAGCACCTGGCTGTCACAGAGCCTCCCACCACAGTGGGGATTCCTTCAGAGGGATTTCTCCAGGGGGGCCTGGAAGAACCTCAAGAGGCTGTGCAGGCTGGGTTAGGGAGCCTGCTGGGCTGGATTAGACCTGCAGGCCAGGTGTTCTTCACCCTTGTTCTGTGTGAATAGGACAATCACATGAATAAGGCTTTCCCCATTAGATAATTCGGAGGAATCTGCAATGGAATCAAATGAGTTTGAATGTCTCTGAATTTGACCCGTGGATTCCGCAGCGGACTGGTTTTTCCCGAGTCTCAGGGATTCTGTGGATTTGCAGAGCCTTCTTTTTTACTTTCTGGAATTTTATGCAAATGTAGAAAAATGTGTTCAAAGAAACTAGCTGAAAATACATATTTTCCCTGTAGGCTAAAGCATGAAAATACACATTTTGGGGGGTTTGTGCATATTGAGGGGATTTATGCATTCAGGGGGGATTTGCACATTTTCACAAGTGTGAATTTGCACAACTGTGAATTTGCACAAATTCAGTAAATGGGGAAAAATCTGATTCCACCAATGAGCAGACGACAGAAGAAAAGCACCTGATAGTCTGTGAAACAGAGACGGAACAGATTTCACAAAATCTGTACATCCCTTGTCCCCATCATGTCTAGTTTGGCCTTCAGTGTCTGGACAAGACTGTGAAATTCTCTTACCTAATGCCTCTCCATCTCTCTCTCCAAATTGCAGGTGATTAAATACACACTGGATCCTGTGTGGAAGCCATTCACTGTGCCTTTAATATCTCTGTGTGATGGGGACATTGAAAAACAGATCAAGGTACCAGTGGCCCAGTCTTCCTCTGTTCAGTTCCATTGTCTCCAGTGCTGCTGATGGAGAGAGCAATTTTAATTAGAGTTCCTAATCATGAGAGCGGTGTGCCAAAATCTGAAATCTGTGCCTAGAAGCCACAGGACATGTAACCCTTCCCAGTTGCTGCCTCCTCCTCTCCTACTGCCCACTGTTCCTTTTCCACTAACTAAAGAATTAATTTTGAAAACGTTTAGCCTACTTTTTAGCTCAAAGGCCATCAACATGGTTCACGTTTAAAAAAAAAATCCCCATAGCAATATATTGCAATTCAGTAAAGCTCTGTCAAAACAGACATATATATTTGGTGACAGATCCAAGCTTGGGACCCAGGTCTTGTCTCCACTCAGTATTTAAAAAGTGAAGGGAGCAACTGATGGATGGGGAAGGGGTGCTCGCTCAGCTGTACCCCATCTTGCCCCTTCTGACTCCTCCCAGTTGCTTTTCTCCAGCTCAGGCTCTCAGATGTATTTCCTGCAGCTGGGAGAAAAGCAGACTTCAGGAGGAAAGAGGCGAGCAGAGGGGTTAAGTTCCTCTCCAAATCACACTCTCATTCATTTCATCCTGGGTGTTAAAGACTCGAGTTCCTAGACCTGAGTTTGCAACCTTTAAATTATTTTAGTTATGGCTGCCGCATCAGCAACAGCTTACTGACCAGTGCCTTTTTAGAAGCCGTATCATCACCAGCTTCCTAAAAAACAATGAAGAGTGAGCCTTGAAAGTGGATTCTGCATGAGGGGGCAACCATGAAGAAGGCCCTGAGTCTCATAGTCACCTGCTCCTCTTCAGAGGGGAGGAGCACTTTGACCAGGCCTCCTTCAAAGATCCCAGTGCATGTGGGGTGATGCCCCTTAAGATCTATCTTGGTACTAAACCACAAATCCTAAACTTCTGTGCAAATCCTAAACTCCCACCCTACCTCAATTCTTTCATTAATGTCACTGGAACTGGTCATTCAGAGTAGCTTTGTCAGAAAAGATCCATAAATAGGATACTAGGTTTCCTTCCAACCTCTTTATAGTATTACTACTACTACTACATTTATATCCAGCAATTTTTCCTTTTGTAAGGAATGCAAGGCAGCTTACATGGCCCTCCTCCTTTCCATTTTATCCTCACAGTAATCCTGTGAGGTAGGTTAGGCTGACCCAAAGTCACCCAGTGAGCTTCATGGCCACATGGGGACTAAAACCTTCATCTTCTGAGTCCCATTTCCAGTACTCTAACCACTGCATCACGTTGGCTCTCTCAGGGTCATCCCAGAAAATTATCTGGGATGCTGATTTCCTATGTAATGTTTTTTTAAGTGGCTATTTTACAAAAGTCATTCTAGAAGCACCCCAGGATGGCAAATATTGCATTAGATGATGGTCAGAGAATGGATATATACAGAGATGCTGAAACCTGAGGTTTGTTGTGCTCTGGAATAGCACTTGCCACACGGTTGTCAAATGTATCTGTTCTTTTCAAGGCGAAGCGCGGGGAAAACCAGAGCTGTGGGTTAGAAGCAGACTATGCACAGTGTTGGTTGGCTGGTGATTGTGACATCATGATCCTTTCCACAGCACAATTTTGCAAATTTAAAAATTTGGTTGGCTTTTTGCGGGGGATCAATATGTAAATAGGAAGTTCTTGGAAGTTTTTAGAAATAGCTGTCATTGTTTTCATGGCCTCAGTCTTTATCCATTCATTGGAGACATTCTGCTTTAATTTACTCTTTCTAGACAGCATCTTGTTATTTCTGACAATTAGTTGCAACATCTGGACTTTCTTTCCTGAAATTGTTCTTACAGAAGAAGGGGGAAAAATTTAACTTCTAGCTTCTTTGGTGTGCGTGGCTGGCGGTGGGTAACATCTGGACCTCTGTATCCTCCCCCTGACTGCTCTCCTCCTTTTCCTATCAGATCGTGTGTTACGATTACGATAATGATGGGGGGCATGACTTCATCGGAGACTTCCAGACCTCTGTCGCTAAGATGTGTGAATCCCACGATGCCTATGTGGTAAGATCTGAAGAACAGCCTTGGATCTGAAGGGTAGGAGCATAAAAGAAGCTGCCTTCTCCTGAGCCAAATGCACAGTCTGTTGAGTGCAGGAATGGCTATTCCAGGGGTTCCCAATGTGATGCCCGTGGGCACCTGATTTTTTTCATGGATTTGTATGAAATGCATACAACTTTCTAATAATTATGCATGGGCTGCAACAAAAGTGGACCAAATATCCAAATAAGCATCCATTTGAAGATGATGATTATATGCTACCCTTTCAAATATTGAAAGTCTTGAAAGGTCCTCAATCGATTGCATTATAGGAGGTGAGTGTTTATCCTTCCAATGTTGTAATATTAGTCTTTTAGCTGTCAAAAAGGTGCAGAGAATCCATTTACACTGACTGTTTGTTAATTTCCATGAAGCAGGTAAATAATTTAAGAGAGCCTGTACGTCAGTGAATTTTAAAGACTGTTCCAGTACAAAATTTATCTGTGTAATAACCATCCCCCTGCCCCAAAGAAGCAACTTCTGGACATTGCCAAAACATACGTTTAAAAGACGCACTAGCTGCATCGCGCTGTCAGCAGTTAGTTGAATTAGAAAGTCCAATAGAAACAAAGGTTTTTGTTAGGGATGTTGGAGAATTCCGCCACGGACTCCAGTGAGGCTGGATTCTTTAGAGCAATCCCCCCTGCCACCCCACAAAGTCCCCCCCAGAACGGACCTACCTGGCAGCGGATGCGGCGGTGGATGCTGCCGTGGCGGGGGGTTGTGTTCCGGCTGCTGTGGCCACAAATGGCAGCTGTCGTAGCGGCTGCTATTTGCGTCCATGCCTTAGGCCGTGTCAGGATATGTAAATACTTACGTAGCCTATCACGGCAAAGAGCAGGGGCGCAAATGGCGTAATGGGCGCCATTTACGCCCCTGTTCTTTGCCGTGATAGGCTACATAAATACTTACGTAGCCTATCACGGCCCAAGGCACGGATGCAAATGGCGCCCGCTATGACAGCTGCCATTTGCATCCGCAGCATGGCAGCTGTGGCTGGAAGTCTGGTTGCGGCCGGCCCTGGCCGGCGGCTCCATGGCTTTGCTGCGGAGCGGAGCCGGCCGGGGAGGATTCCGTGGGGGAGGGATGGATCGCCTCCCCCCACCAGCGGATGCCCCGGACCGGAACTGGGTGAGTAATCTGCCCATCCCTAGTTTTTGTTGAATAAGGTGCAGCCTAAGATCCATAGACAGGAAAAGTAGATGCCAAAGCGGCCACCCACAGAATAGGCATTTTGTGGTGGTGCCCACAGCATGTTCTCAAATTCCCAAATACGCTCATGGATCTAAAATGGTTGGGGACGTCTGGGCTGTTCCATCCACCAGCGATTCTCTAATGCAGGAATAGGCAACATGGTTCCCGTGGGCATCGGTGCACCCTAGACACCTTTCTAGGTGCCCATCAAGGTGCCTGACCCCTTCCACTTTTTTTCTTTTTAAATTCACACATTTTCTTACCAGCAGAAATTGGTTTCTGTTGTTGCTGAAAACGGGGGGTTTAAGGGAGTTGTTTAGTGTGTTGGGGCTCAGCCCCCAGCTCTACCTTGTACTCAGTCTTACTGATCCTTTTCCATGCCTTCCATGACAGCCATTTTGTGGTGGTGCTCAGGGCAGTTCCTCAAATTGCCAAATGTGCCCATGGTCCAAGAAGGTTGCATACCCCTGTTCTAATATCTTGGCAGAAGGTCTCCTTAGTGGCCTCTGTGCAGCACACATATAGGTCTTGTGTCCACACAGAGCCTTGTTTGGAATGTTCTAGAGCAGAAAGGTTTTGGCAGGGGCCCCCACACTGTCCCCCTGTGCAGGCCTAGGATGTGGTTCCCGCCTACTTGCCCAGTTCCTCTTTGACCACCACAGCAATAGCATAGCGAATAAGTTTCTTCTTGTATCCTCATCTTATCTCTGGAGACTGAGTTGGGTTTTCTCTTTCTTTCTGTTTTTGTTTATAGTCTCTTCCTGTACATCTGCCTTCCCCAACCTGGTGTCCTCCAGATGTGTTGGACTACAACTCCTAGCATGCTGGGAGTTCTAGTCCAACACATCTGGAGGACACCAGGTTGGGAAAAGCTGCTTTAGATGTTTCCATTTTTTAGTTCCAGTCTTTTAACTGGAGATGTCAGGGGTTGAACTTGGGACCTCCTATATGCAAAGACAAAGATCTCATCCCAAGTCAGCATCTAGCTCGGTGCTAGAACGGCTGGGCAGACTTCAGGCTTGCAGGGTCTTTTTTATTATTATTAGAACCCCAAGATCCACTGATTGGAGCCAGGTGCAAAATAGTGGCTCAGGCAGGTAGACATAAGCTAGGAATTAAGGGACAGGGTGGCTCTGAGCACATGCTTAGCCCAGGAATTTGTGATTGGTACCAGAACCAAGTTCTCAAGTCTCTTCCCACAGAAATCCACTCTTGTTTTTCTCCAAATCTTAATTCTTTTTCAACAACCTAATTTTGCAGGGCGGGGGTGGCAGAGAAAGCTTTTTAGTTGTTGCTAGTTAGACAGTTGGGAGTCAGAAGCCCTTGCAAATCTACTGATAATCCTCCGGACATCCACCAGGAGATCCCAACCTACTTTCTGGAGACCCCGGCCTTAGCACATTATGTACCAATTAAACTGATTACAGTTTGCAGCCCTAAATATACAATCTCTTGTTAAATGTCAGTTAAAAGCCAGTGAAAACAACCAGAACCATAGCCTTCTATTGGTGTTACACCATCCTGAAAAAGCCAGTTCAAATATGAAGGATATAGGTAGGGGTTGGCAAATGAACAGTGATCGAGTTCACCAGGATTCTCCAAACATTGTCTTGCCGCTCATTTGTGCCTGGTTCCTGTTTGTATTTGCAATCACTGATTGCTTTGCACGAACGGGAAACTTGCACAGATCTAGCTGTATCTCCCTAAATTTGCATACATTTCCTGATTTGCACAACTTTCCTCCATAGGTTAAAGTGGGGCTGATTCAGTCTACAGAGGAAATTTGTGCAAATTAGGAAATTTGCGCAAATTGAACTGGGAATCGGGAACAAGACAAATGTGAGCAGGTGTTTGACAATTTGCGAATATTTTCGGTGGATACATACTTGGAGCTTCAAACAGGGCATGCTCACATGTTTTGCATGCTAAAATGAAATTCTCATACATCCTTATTTATCGGGCAGTTCTGAAGGATGCTTTGATAAGTTTCCAAGGGGAGGAAATTCGTTAGCAGATACTGAGAACACCTCTTTATCTTGTTTATGATACATGGATGGTTGGAGATGTGGAAGACTCTCAGCATGGCAGACCTGCACAGTCAGTGACCAACCAAGTGAAATACAGCCTACAAACCTTGTATGGCAGTCCACTGAGAGTTTGAGGAATTTCCTGGTTTTGCTGCTTGCCTGGAACTGCAAAAATGTGGGAGGCTTGTCAAGCAAAAACTGGCAGGGAAGGAACAGTTGGCTGTGCCAGGAAGGTGATTAATGCCTCCTTGTGAGAGGGAGTGGTCCTGGGCCTCCTCAAAGAAGCAGTAGTGAAGAAACCCTCCCTGGACCCGCAAAATCTTAGTAATTTTAAGCCAGTGGCAAATGTTCCTTTCCTGGGCAAGGTTCTTGAGCGGGTGGTTGCCAGCCAGCTCCAGACACTCTTGGATGAGACCGATTATCTAGATCCATTTCAGTTGGGGTTCAGGCTGGGTTTTGGCGTGGAAACAGCCTTGGTTGCCCTGTATGATTACCTTTGTCGGGTGAGAGACAGGGGGAGTGTGACCTTGTTGATTCTCCTTGACCTCTTTGCAGGTTTTGATATCATCGACCATGGTATCCTTCTGGAATGATTGTCTGAGCTGGGAGTGGGAGGCACTGCATTGCAGTGGTTTCACTCCTATTTGGATGGTCGGCTCCAGAAGGTGGTGCTTGGGGAATATTGCTCGGCCCCATGGATTCTTCTGTATGGGGTTCCACAGGGGTCAGTTTTGTCCCCCATGCTATTTAACATCTACATGAAACTGTTGAGTGTGGTCATCCGGAGTTTTGGAGTGCGTTGTCATCAGTATGCTGACGACACGCGGCTCTATTTCTCCTATTCATCATCTTCAGGTGAGGCTGTGGATGTGCTAAATCGGTGCCTGGCTGTTACAATGGACTGGATGAGGGCTAATAAATTGACACTCAATCCAGACAAGACTGAGATGCTGTTGGTGGGTGGTTCTTCTGACTGGATGGAGGGTTCTCAACCTGACCTGTATGGGGTTGCACTCCCCCTGAAGGAGCAGGTTTGTAGCTTGGGGGTTCTCCTTGAGCCATCTCTGTGACTTGAGGCTCAGGTGTCCTCAGTGGCACCGAGTGCTTTCTACCAGCTTCGGCTGGTGGCCCAGCTACGCCCCTATCTGAATAGGAATAACCTGGCTTCAATTGTCTATGATCTGGTAATCTCCAAGTTAGATTACTGCAATGCACTCTACATGGGGCTGCCGTACAGAAGCTATAGCTCATGCAAAATGCAGCAGCCAGAATGATAACGGGGACCAGAAGGTCTGAACATATGAGACTGACTCGGGCCCGCCTGCACTGGCTGCCTATATGTTTCTGAGCCCGATTCAAGGTGCTGGTTTTAACCTATAAAGCTTTACACGGCTTGGGACCAAAATACCTGACGGAGCACCTCTCCTGACACAAACTTACCCATACACTATGCTCAACATCTAAGGCCCTGCTCTGGCTGCCTACTCTGAGGGAAGCTCGGAAGATGGCAACAAGGGAGAGGGCCTTCTTGCTGGTGGCCCCCAAATAATGGAATGATCTCCCCGACGAGGCTCTCCTGGCACCAACATTGTTAACTTTTCGGCGCCAGGTTAAGACCTTTCTCTTCTCCCAGGCATTTGGCAGCATATGATAACTTTTAATTCATCCTGGAATGGATTATGGTTATGGTTGTTTGCTTTGAGATTGCTTGTTTGAAGTTGTTTTAGATCTATGTTCTTGTGTATAATGTCTGTGCATGTGCTTCTTATGGAATTGGCCTTAAAATCTGTATATTGTATTTTTAAATGTTTTTAATCTTTGTAAACTGCCCAGAGAGCTTTGGCTATTGGGTGATATAGAAATGTAATAAATAAATGAATGAATAAGCACCATACTACCCTTGGTAGCATTTGATCTAGTAGATCACAAGTTTGTTTGTTTATGATCTGTATATACAGTCTTTCTGCCAAGCCACTCGGAGCAGAGTAAAACGATGGCTTTCCATTGATAAGACATGGATACAAAAGGGATGGGGAGGGAAGAGCACTCTGAGGTCATCAGCAGAGGCCCTTTTCACCTGCCCATCACCAAGGGCAGTTACGTTAGTGAGTAAGAACATAACGATGTAAGAAGAGCCCTGCTGGATGAGACCAAGGGTCGATCTAGACCAGCATTTTGTTCACACGCTGGCCAACCAGTTGCCCACAGAAAACCCACAAGCAGGACATGAGTGCAACAGCACCCTCCCACCCATGTTCCCCAGGAACTGGTGTACATAGGCATACTGCCTCTGATACTGGAGGTAGCACATAGCCATCTGGACTAGTAGTCAGTGATAGCCTTCTCCTCCAGGAATTTGTGTAACCCCCTTTATATAAACGGGGGGGCTTTTTGGTGGTGGCCCCACACCTCTGGAATAGGCTTCTGTCTGTGGTTTATCAGGCCCCCTCTTTGCATGTCTTCAGGAAGGCTCTGAAGACCCATCTGTTTTTGCTGGCCTTTCAGTAATCTGGGTTGCAGGTTTTATTGGTGTTAATCTGTTTTTTATAGCATTTTTAATTGAATATTTATTGGTTGGTTTTCTATTGTATTTGGTTAGCATTGTCTTGTATTAGTTTTTCTCTTGGACCTTCTTCCCTTAAAAGCAGCCTAAAATCATTTTAAATAGATGAAATAATAAAAGTAAGAGGAAAATGACCAAATCCAGTTACTGAATCTTTAGTGCTTTGATCTAACAAGCCATATTGGGGTTGGACATTGGGGTTGGACTCAGTGGTCTTATAGGCCCCTTCCAGCCCTACTATTCTATGATTCTAAGATATAGTGGCCAGATGGAACATCCACTGTAGGAGACAGTTCTGGAGTGGAGGAGTCAAGAGGCAGTTGATCCCAGCTGGGCTGATGGAGGGGGCCTTGCTGTCTCGCTTCTCCCTCTGTGTTAGCTGTGCAAGATTTATTTATTGAAAGTATTTTTTCCACTCCTCAGCCAAAAAGGCTCCTAGAGTGGCTTACGTGCAATCAGTAAAACAAGACAGTCCCTGCCCACGGGTTTACACTCTAAAAAGACATGACATACAAGGTAAAAGGGATGGGGAGGGAAGAGGAAAAAAATAAAGTATTTTAGGAGGGCTGGTGAAATGGCCCCACTTCCCCTCTCATCTCCCTCAGTACAGCATGTGAGAATGGCTGGTGGTGGTGACAGTTGAGAGAGGAGACTTCATGGTTACTGTTATCAGTGGGATTCTGCTGCAAAGAAACTCCAGCTGAGTCTTTTTCTTTAAAAAGGAATGGTTGCTGCCTCTGTATTTCCATGTCCCGCTTTGCCAGGATTAATTTGCCATCTTCATTTACTTGCATTCTCTTGGGTTGTTATTTTCATTTGTGTCCGACCCTTGCTCATTATCAAGTGTTTATACTGACCCTCATTAGCAAATGTCACTTCTACTGCCAAGCTAAGACTGGAATCGGTCCAGTTAAGGCCCTCTTATCAGTTTTTTTGTACAGAAAGTTTTTCTTGCAGAACAGTGCTTAGCGATTTGCTCCCATGTCATGTAGGACTTTGGGGTTCTGATGGCTTTGCTTCAGTCATGGCTTCACTACTTCACATATTTAAATTACTGAATACAGCCAATAATTTAGTTGTGATTTCCAGTGAATATTTGAAATTCATTTTCTCCCCCCAAACACAACTTCTGTCTCTAAACCAATGACTATTCGGAACCTGCAAAAAGTACAGAATGCTTGTGGGAGCTAAGCATTCAGATCATATTACTCCTATTCTGTATGGTTTACAGTGGCTGCCTGTAAGTTACTAGACCCAGTTCAAGGTGCTATTTTTGGCCTTTAAAGGCCTAAATGGTTTCAGACCATGTTATTTGAAGGACCGCCACACCTAGATGAGCCTGTAAGATCAGTGTCAGAGGCCTCTGGCCCACCAGCAAAAGCCATTAGACTGGCGGAATAGGGATTTATTAGTGGTGGCCCCACACCTTTGGAACTCCATCCTCAGGGAGATACATAAGGCCTTATCACTGCTGGCTTTTTAAAAAAACAACTGAAGGCACATTAGTTCCAATCTGCATTTGCGGCTTTAAAATCATTGGCGGTGGCGGCACGTGTGTGCGTTTAATTGTAATTTGTGTGTTCATGTTTTTGTAATATTATAACTTGTCTTGTCAGGGCAGCATGTCCTGAAAGGCAGGTTAACAATCTTTTAAATAAATAATAAGCCCTGGGTGAGGTTTTTCCAACGTTTTCCTTAGCCCTTTGTTTCTATAATCCTTTTCCCACCCTTCAGCTACCCCTCCTGTGTTTCCTCTTCTGACCAATAGCATACAGCCCTTCCTGTTTCTAGGTCCTTTTTTTGGTCCCAATCAAACTGATTTCATATCTCTCACAGCAAATGTATTGTTTCTCAGTGTTATAAGACTGACACTTCCCCTTCGGCTATTGGAACATTTGTGAACATTCTGTGGCATCACAGTAAGAACAAAGCTCAGTGCTGGAGCCTGTGCTTTTCATGCAACAGGTTCCCATTTCAGTCCCCAGCTTCTCAAAGTGAGGCAGGGAAAGATCCCTCTCTCTCAAACCTTGGATATCTATTGCTAGTCATTGGGACAGTGCTGACGTAGGTCTGACCCTGTGTGAGGCAGCTTCCTAGTACCTCAGTGGAAGATTATAGAAGGCTGATAAAAAGTCAGCTTTTCGTGTATTATATAAATCCGAGATCTGTTACGCTGGAGGTTGGTGTGCACAAAGGGCGGAGAATTCCGTTCTGTTTCAGTTCAGTAGTATTACCTAGTGGTTGAAAGGTTGTAGCATTGATCCCTCTCAGAACAGAGTGCGCAGCACAGATTATTCTACAAGCTGATAAAACCCCAGCAGGTCAGATTTTTAAATGGCCATTCATGATTGTTATATATCCATTTCACAGCTCTTTGAGCCTAGGAGTAAACAAAACCTTACTTTTGTCTCCTATAAATGCATGCCGACATGTTCTTGGCTGGGTGTGGGGGAGGTTCTTTCAAAGAGACAGTTGGGGTGCTTCGATATAAAAGCTTAAAAATAAAATGGGCACACGCATTTGTTTACCTTGTGAGTAATCAACATCCTCCCCCGCCCCCCTTCTCAACACCCCAAAGCCTGGAATCCCTACTGCTTTCATCTGCTGTTTCCGCTTTCATTTCTGTCTGGTGCTGAGTGCTTCTAAATGTAGTTACCTGCTGTAAATAGCTCAGGCGGATCCTTTATTCCAAACCTCAGGCCCTAAAGACCATAAGGAATGCTGTGTTTCTGAGCTCCATTGTCAAGACACAAGCCAGAGAACTCCTTTATCACTAGTAATAGTATATGGCTCAAATTAGCAGAGCTTCCCTCGCTAACCTTAAAGGCCTATGAAAAATGTCAATATTATTCTCATTTCACAGAGGGGGAAATGCTGAGAGACTAAAAAGAGCCTTGCTTGATCAGTTCAAGGGCCCATCTATCCCTGATTATACATTTCCTGCGTTTCCTGCTGTTTGCTGACAAACAATGACCTGGTTCGCATGACACGAAAACTCCCCATGACTTAATTTATCTGCAGGCACCGTGGAATTATGTTGGGCACCCACAAACACCGTTTTTGCACGGTGCCTGCAGGCACTTGGCTTGGCGTGGCTTGTCGTGCTGCGTGAGCCCAGGCAGCAGGGGTTGTTTGAGGGTAAGACAGCCCTCAAATAACCCTAAAGCCATGGGTTATTTGAGGGTTGTCTAACCCTCAAAACGACCCTTGTAGCCAGGGTTCGCATGACCTGGCAAGCCAGCAGAATTGGTGCCCAGCATGATGCAATGCCCATGGGTAAATTATGCCATAGCCGACTGTCATGTGGTGTAAACCAGGTCAGTGGATTCTTGGTTCCATACGGACACCAATTCAAGCTGCTTGGTATAGTCACGAAACTTTGCTTGTGGTGACAAATAAAAGCATTGGCTATGAAGACATACTGAAAATAGGAACTAGAGAGAGAAGTAAACACACCCTCACCTACAGGAGACTGAACAATTTGTATGCATGGCCAGTTTATGCCTGCTGCTGCAGAACCTGCCTTGGCCAGGCAACCCTATGTCTCACGGTTCAACTTGACAGCCAAAAAAGCTGACTGGAACACTGTAGTGGTTAGAGTATTGGACAGGACTTGGAGGATCTGGGTTCTAACCCCCACTCAGCCATGGAGCTCAGTGGGTGACTTTGGGCCAGTCACTGCCTCTCAGCCTAACCTATCTCACAGGGTTGTTGTGAGGATAAAATGGAGTGGAGGAGATTGCTGCTGCTGGGCCTGCTGCTGCCGCCGCTGCCACCACCACCAGGTCTTCCCTGTGGACTTCTGCCTGGCAGACCGCCAGTCCCTGCAGGACCAGGCCCCCAGGTACCGAGCCAGCTGTGCTGCTCCACCTGCCCCTCCCTGGAGGGGCTACATAAGCTGGCTGGCTGAGGTGGCCTGGGAGAGCCAGGGCCTGCAGGAGAAGCTGCCACCACCACCACCGGGGAAGAGGCATGCCGCTGCTGCCGCTGCTGCCGCTGCTGCCGCTGCTGCCGCTGCTGCCGCTGCTGCCGCTGCTGCCGCTGCTGCCGCTGCTGCCGCTGCTGCCGCTGCTGCCGCTGCTGCCGCTGCTGCCGCTGCTGCCGCTGCTGCCGCCGCCGGGCCTGCTGCTGCTGCTGGGCCTGCTGCTGGGCCTGCTGCTGCTGCTGCTGGGCTTGCTGCTGCTGCCGCCGCCGCCGCCACCACCACCACCACCACCACCAGGCCTTCCCTGTGGACTCCTGCCTGGCATTTTTAAGGGGATTTTAATTGTTTTGTTTGTTTGTTTTATTTTGTTGGGGGGGATTTTGTTGTGTTTTTAGGGGTGGGTAGCCTGCCTGATAGGCGGGGGCGAGGGGGCATGTGTCCACCTGATGGAGGCAGTGCGGGGACTGTTGGGGGCCAGAAGATACCGAGGCTGGGCGGCAGGCGCTGGCGGAGCGCGAGGGGCAGCCATGCCAGGTAAGGGGAACAAGGGAGAGATGTGTAGTATCTGTCCCCTGCTCCGGGCCTGTCCAGAGCCAAAGGATGGCTGGGGGAGGCGTGACCCCATCTTCTGGCCTTCGTTTGCTGCTCTGCAATGCCAGGTCTGTTACCCAGAAAACCTCCCTCATCCATGACATGATCCTGGATGAGGGCGCAGACCTGGCATGTATTACGGAGACCTGGCTGGCCGAGGCTGCTGCTCCAACCCTTGCAGCCATGTGTCCAGCCGGATTTTCGTGTGCACAGCAGCCGAGGGCTGGGGATCGGGGAGGGGGAGTGGCAGTTATCTACCGAGAGTCCTTGGTCTTCACCAGACCCCCTCCCCGGGAGACCAAGGTTGCTGAGTGCATGTACTGGAGGTTGGGCCCGAAGGGCAGTTGGGGGATTCTGCTCGTGTACCGTCCACCCCGCTGCACGACTGACTCCCTGGCTGAGGTGCTTGAGGTGGTCTCTGATGTGCGTGTACAGTCCCCTAACTTACTGGTGTTGGGGGACTTCAACGTACATTCGGAGGCCATCCTCACAGGAGCACCTCGGGACTTCATGGAGACCATGGCCTCCTGGGAGCTGCACCATATTCTAACTGGGCCCACCCATGTAGCCAGTCATGCACTAGACCTTGTGTTTGTTTCTGGAGAAGTGGGGAGTGATCTGGAAGTCGGGGGTATATCCACCACCCCCTTGTCATGGTCAGATCACTATCTGGTGATGTTGGACTTCTCGGTTCCACAACCCCTCCGCAGGGGTGGAGGACCCATTAAAATGGTCCACCCCAGGCGTCTTATGGATCCAAATGGATTCCTGAACGCGCTTGGGGATTCTCTGGGGCATGCCAACGGCCACTCGGTCGAGACCCTGGTGGGTGGCTGGAATGCCGCAATCACTGGGGCATTAGATCGGGTGGCTCCGAAACGCCCTCTCCCCCTGAACAGGGCTCGGACTGCACCATGGTTCAATCTGTGGTTACGAGCGCTGAAACAGGAGGTGGGATGGCTGGAGCGCCGGTGGCAGAAGTCTCGCTCCAAAGACTATCAGACACGGGCTAGAGCTGTATCTTCAGCCTATCACGTGGTGGTGAAGGCAGCAAAAAAGGCATATTATGCTGCCTCCATCGCGTCTGCAGAGTGCTGTCCCAGGAGGCTGTTGCAAGTGGTCCGGAGCCTGGTCGGTCCTGTGGCTCCGGAACCACTGGAGCATTCTAAGGCCTCCTGTGAGGCTTTGGCAAGGCACTTTGCGGATAAAATTGATCAGATTAGGTGTGTTACTCTGCACACTGTGGATACAGTTAGTGAGCAAGAGGCGGCCTGTGGCACACCGGTTTTGTGGGATCGGTTCCAGCTTCTTCCTCCTGATGAAGTGGACAAGGTGCTTTCATCTGTAAGGCCGACCACCTGCTTACTTGATCCTTGCCCATCTTGGCTCATTATGAGCTGCAGAGAGAGACTGGGTGAGGGGATCAAGGCAGTGGTGAACACCTCCCTTGGGGAGGGAGTGATGCCATCAGCCCTCAAGGAGGCAGTGATAAGACCGCTCTTAAAGAAGCCCTCCTTGGATCCTCAAGTTCTGAACAACTTTCGCCCAGTCTCAAATCTGCCATTTTTGGGCAAGGTGATTTAGCGGGTGGTGGCGGTGCAGTTGAAGGCACACTTGGAAGAAACTGATTATCTATACCCATTTCAGTCGGGCTTCAGGCCTGGGCATGGGACAGAAACGGCCTTGGTCGCCTTGGTGGATGATATGAGGAGGGCTCTGGATAGGGGTGAATGCTCCTTCCTTGTTCTCCTCGACCTCTCAGCGGCTTTTGATACCGTTGACCACGGTATCCTCCTGGACCGCCTGGAGGGGTTGGGCATTGGAGGCACTGTATTGCGGTGGTTCCGGTCCTTCCTCTCTGGCAGGTACCAGAGGGTAGCACTGGAAGAGGAGGTTTCGGACCCGTGGCCACTTACTTGTGGGGTGCCACAGGGTTCCATCCTCTCCCCAATGCTATTTAACATCTATGTGAAGCCGCTGGGGGCTATCATCAGGAGGTTTGGGGTGCAGTGTCATCAATATGCGGATGACACGCAGCTCTACCTCTCATTCAAATCTTCACCAAGGTTGGCCTTAGAATCCCTGTCCAAATGTCTGGAGACGGTGAGTGGCTGGATGGGGAGGAATAAGCTGAAGCTGAACCCTGACAAGACCGAGGTACTTTTGGTGGGAGACAAGAGGAGGCTGGGGGATGTTGACCTGGTGTTGAATGGGGTACGGCTACCCTTGAAAGACCAGGTCCGCAGCCTGGGGGTCATTTTGGACTCCCAGCTGTCCATGGAGGCTCAGGTGTCAGCTGTGAGCCGGACAGCGCTGTATCAACTCCATCTGATACGGCGGCTGCGCCCCTTCCTTCCCGACCATCTGCTCCCATCGGTAGTACATGCCCTGGTCTCCTCTCGTTTAGACTACTGTAATGCGCTCTACGTGGGGTTACCCTTGAAGACGGTTCGGAAGCTGCAGCTGGTACAGAACGCGGCGGCTCGCCTGATTAAAGGCAGCTGCCGGCGAGATCACATCACTCCAGTGCTGAAGGAGTTGCACTGGTTACCAGTTGTTTTCTGGGCCAAATTCAAGGTGTTGGTTTTGACCTTTAAAACCCTATATGGTTCTGGCCCAGCCTATCTTAAGGAGCGTCTCCAGCAACACCAGACAGGCCGCTTAACAAGATCAGCCTCAGATGGCCTTCTCTCTGTCCCATCAGCCAGGACAGCTAGACTGGTGGGGACGAGGGAGAGGGCCTTTTCTATGGTGGCCTCCACTCTGTGGAACTCCCTCCCTAGGGAACTCCGTCATGCCCCCTCTTTAATGAGCTTCCGTCGTGCATTAAAAACGTGGTTGTTCAGGCAGGCATTTGGGGTGGGTTAGGGTATTTAAAAAAAAAAATTATGGTAGAATTTTATTGTTTTAAATTGTTTTATGGTGTGTTGTACATTGCCCAGAGTGGCTGGGTGACCAGCCAGTTGGGCGATTAATAAATTTAATCATAAATAAATAAATAGTCCGAGGGCTGCATTTGGCACTAGGGCTACTGGTTGCCCACCCCTGCTCTACAAACCGGTTCACTCCAGGGATTCTTCCCTCCCATCAAAGCCTCAGCAGCTGCTCCTGCCATCTCCCACATTACAACTAACCTTTCTGTGAAAGTTCCCTCAATCCCTGCTAGTTTATTCATCCATCTATCCATCCATCCATCCATCTCTTATACAGGGCTCCCCGTCCAGTGTCAGGATCTGGTCCGCCTCTGCTTTGCTTCAGCACTTGCTGCTCCAGACCACTCACTTTGGCCATGCAAGATTGGGTTAAAACTGACTCCCTTCAAACCTGGTGCCTTCCAGATGTTTTGGACTACAACTCCCAGAATTCCTGATCCCTGGCCATGCTGACTAGCGCTGATGGGAGTTGGAAGTCCAAAACATCTGGAGGGCACCAGGTGGGGAAAGGCTGGCTTAAAGCATTAATCTTCAAAGCAGAACAACTTTGAATATTACACATTTCTTTTCATGCAGTGGATATCTCGGTAGGATAGCAAATGGCTGTGCGCACCTTTCCACATGTACTGTTGGCCTTCTGCAGGGCAAGGACTGATTTTCAGAATGCCTTGCATTTACTGTGGCATGTATTTCCTTCTTTCTTCCATCCCCCCCCCCCCCCACAACAGGTAGAATTTGAATGCATTAACCCCAAAAAGCAGAAGAAGAAAAGGAGCTACAAGAACTCAGGTGTCATCATTGTGAAATCCTGCAAAGTGAGTTGATCATGTAAACTATTGCTGCTTGACCACATATATTAATTAAAACACTGACAGCTACTTCTTGCAGGAAAAGCTATTGTTTAAGAGAGGGTGGTAGTGGGTGATGTGCTCCCACAGTTTTCCAAATAAGGCAGGTGGAGGGAATACTGCAGCACAAAAACAGTCACAGGGAGGATTTAGCTCCCCACCCCCTGCTTAAAGGAAATAGCCATTGGGTTTTTAATACACATATTAGCATGTAAAGCAGCCTTCACCCAAGCTCGTGCCCTCCAGACTTGCTGGCCATGGGAATGATGGGAGTGGCAGTCCAACTCATCTGGAGGGCACCAGGTTGTGGGAAAGCTGGTGTTAAGGGAAGTTATAGTGGAGGGGAGGAGACAAGGCGAGATGCTGAGATATTTGTAAGAAACTGGGGATGCTACAAATTGTTGTAAGGCAGAAGGGTAGCTCCTTATGGATGCCTGTTTTATTGCTGCAAATGTTGGCGCATAAACAGCAAACCTACTTGCCAGGATGGTCCTAATATGGGAGCTGTGGTACACATATGCACACTCAGAGCCTGAGGATGGCAATATCCAATGATACCTCCATGTGTGTGTGGACCACTGCTAGGGATGCTGGAGACATCTGCAATGGAATCAAATGAGTTCGGATTTCTATGAATCCGACACAAGGATTCTGCAGTGGATTGGCTTTTCCCGAGTTGCATGGATTCTGGGGGCTTGCGGACCATTTTTTTTTTACTTCCCGGAATTTTATGCAAATTTAATCATAGACAAATATGTAAAATTAAAAAAGCACTGATACAAATTTTTCTGATACAAATAAACATGAATGCTAACAATGCTCATTCAAAACACTGTGCCCAGCTCCTCTGGACGTACGTTGCATTGCTTCTACAGTTTGATGCTCACCAGGAGATTTGTTTCTTGGAGATCAAAGATAAAAAGGGGCTTATAATTTTGAACATGTTCTTCCTCTTGCAAATATTGCATCATTTCTGTGAAATCAGCCTTAGATTACACTAAAATTACCCTCCCTCTCTTATCTTCCATCCCACTCCCCAACCCTTTCATGTCCATTTTAAGATCACCAGAGATTACTCCTTCCTGGACTACATCCTCGGGGGCTGCCAATTAATGTTTACGGTAAGGGTTTTCTTTTTCATTCAGTGAACTATAATAAACATAATCATAACATCACAATTGGTGACTCCCAATTAGACTCAAAATTAGTTAAAGCATCAGGAAGGCTCAGTGGTTGGAAATTGGCTTGCTTAGCTCACATATGAGACCCGAGTTGATTTCAGGACCATAGACAGTCATCCCAGAGATAGAATACTGAAAAGCTATTTCAGCACTGACTGGGAGCAACTGGCAGGGTTTCATAGTCAGGCCAGGAGAATATTTCTGGAAGCTCCAGCCCAGTATCTGGCTGTTAAAGGGCCACTAGCCTTTTCCTGTAGTCATTGGCTTTTCTTGGGGAGAGAATGTTGGAGGGGTGAGGAGCCAGTTGGGGACTGCTCCTCAGAAACTCCCTGGTCACAGGCAATAGCACCTCCCCGGGGGTTATGTGGATAGGATATGAAATCCAAGGCAGTGGGGCCCAGTTCCGAGGGACCGGGGATTGGTTCTGGTGCCTCCTCGGAGCCACTGTTTCTGGAGGGCTCCTGGGCTATGACAAATTTTTGTGCTCCTCCATGGCATTGCAGCATATACCCTGTCCCAGTTAAATCTCAAGACTCTTCCAGACTGTAGAGGACTGGCATAAAGCCGATGCTGGGGGGCCCGGGTTTAATCTCTGGGGTCTCCATTGTAAAAGGAACTTGGATAGTAGGGCTGGGGGGAAAAAACCCTCATCGGAGGTCTGGAATTGTTGCTCCAGTCAGAGCAAACCAGTGGTCTCATGGACTTGCCTGGTCTCATTTTATTTATATATGTTTGTTCCTGTAGAGATTTTTGTTGTGCCATTTCAGTGCCCATACACCACTCAGAGTGGCTTACAATAGTTCAAAACTGTATTACAATATAAAACAATACATCTGGTAAAAATACAAAAAACAAATAAAAGCAGAGTAAAATATGTCAGAGACCATAGATAAAATGTAGCTTTAAATAAAACGTTAGTACTGCTGGAATAAAAATGTCTTCACCAGCTGGCAAAAGACAGTCAGAAAGGGGGTCATGTGCACTTCATGGTGCAAGCTGTTCCACTTTATTGGTGCAGCCACTGAGAAGGCCCTGCCTCTAGTCATCATCAGTCATGCCTCCACCTGAGGCAGGATGCAGAGATGGGCTTCTCCTTCTGATCTGAGGGAATGGGCAGGTTGGTATGGGAGGAGGTGATTGCTCAGGTATCTAGGACCCAAGCCATTAAGGGCTTTAAAGGTGATTGCCAACACTTTGGATTGTGCCTGGAAGCAAACTGGCAGATGTTGCAGTATAGGTGTAACATACTTCCATTGGCATGTGCCCACTAGCATCCTTGCTGCTGCATTCTAGACCAAATGCAGCTTCAAAAGACTCTTCAGGGGTAGCCCCATATAGCGCACATTGCACTAAGTCAGTCTTGATGTAACTGAGGCATGTCTTACCATAGCTAGGTCTGACTTCCTTAGGAATGGGTCCAGCTGGTGCACCAGCCTAAGCTGGGCAAAGTTACTCCTGGCCAATGCTGCCACCTGGTCATCCAGATGCAACCCCAAGTCCAGGAGCAACACCCCGCCCCCAGTTGTGAAGCTGATTTTTCCAAGGGGAAGTCAACCCCATCGAGAACAGGTTGAATCCCAGTGCCAGGGACTCTCTCTCCTGGCCAGGAGCACATCTGTCATGTCCAGGCTGAGCTTCAGTTTGTTAGAACTCATTCAGCCCATTACCACCACTGGTTTAGAACCCCAACAGCTTCTTTGATGTTAAATGAAAAAGAGAAACAGAGCTGTGCGTTATCTTCAGACTGGTGGCAATGCACTCCAAACCTTTGGATGACCTCTCTAAGCGGTTCCATATAGGTGTTAAATAAAGTTGGGGACAGAATCAATCCTTGAGGGACACTGGGAGTTGTAGTCCAACATATCTGGAGGGCACGAGATTGGGGAAAGCTGCGATACACTAATAGCTAAGGAACTGAAGAGGGGGGTCCCCAGTTTCACCTTCTGGAACTCCCCCCCACCAAGGAAGGAGTGGAATTAGTGCAGAAGGGTGCCTCCTGTTCTGCCATCAGCTACCCCATATTGAACACATAACAGTGGTCAAAGGGAGCAACCAACATTTCTTTAAAAGAGTTTATATTACACGCTTAAAATTTCCAGAATGCTTTGCAGTCCTTAGCTTGATCTCATAACAGACCTGCAAGGCTCCCATTTTACAGCTGGCAAAGTGAGCCAGAGAGCGAGAGAGAGAGAGAATGATTTGTCCAAGGCTACCCAGTGAGTTCCTGGCATTCAGTCTAGATCAATGTGGTCCAAGTCCATCTCTTTATGAGTACAGGGCATGGTATTCAGGGCACATGAGGCAGCACTTTTGCTGAAGGTAAGCAAGTTTGGGTCTGATCAGTGCTAGGATGGGAAACCACCTGGGAACCCATATATACTGCCTTGAGTCCCGGCGTGGAAGGAAGGTGGGTTATTAACACAAAAAATAATAAAGTAAGACAATGTTGTTGTTGTTGTTCAGTCGTTCAGTCGTGTCCGACTCTTCGTGACCCCATGGCACTTGAAGATGAGAGAAGATGAATGCTATAATGCCTTAGATGCAATTTACTTACTTTGGCTGAATACTCTTTGTGGAAGAACCTTTTTGCTATACACTGCATTTATTGTGTCTGCTTGGATTAAGGCCAGAGTTCTATTTCCTGAATGAAATCATTTGAATACACACCATCCTAGTTCCTCACCTCACACCCCATTTCCACTGAATCAGATCACGAAGGGAATTAAGCTGCTCCAGTAAGGATCTTTTTGATCAGAGCAGCCTTGAGGAGTTTATGACTCTAGTGTGTAGGCAAGCATTGTGGATTTCAGAGTGCTGCCTGTCAGCCCTTACTCTGATCGCAAACAAGGTGTGAAGTACAATAGAAATAGTGACATCAGTCCAGCTATTGGGGTGTAAGGAAAGCAACACTGCTATGCAACCAAGGCAGTTAATTTGGCTGAAAAACTCAAAGCCAGGTGGTGGTTTTTTTCCAGCACATCATCCAGCACATTTTTTTTTCCAGCACATCACTTTCCTCATGAATCCATGTTCATTTTAGGGCCACGGCATCCATGACTTGTTATGCATGCTTCCTCGGTAACCTCATTACTTGAGCTAATGATGAATTATGTCTCAATTAGACAGGCTTGCTGCACACACAAGCAGGGCTCGCCCAAGACACTTTGGTGCACGAGGCAGAAAATCCAAATATTCTCTCACTCATACACAAACACACACACTCTGACACTGCTTAATTATGTGGACCATGATAAACCAGGAGATTCTTTTGTGCACACTTCATTGAAATATCCAGGAGCTGCTATTCAGTGCAGCTCTGACAGGGGAACCTCCTGGTCAGGTCAATAGCCTAAAATTTTGTGGTGAGGGGGCCTAAATTAAGGCTGAGCCAAATTCACTACCCCCATTTACAGTTGTTGAATTGGGGTGAGGCCATTCTGATGGTTTTGGTGGGTTAGGTGTTGAAATTATTTGGATCATGTTGGTGGAAGGGTGTGTCTTTCTTATTTTATCTGTTTAAAAACAAATAATATACTTAGACCCTTAATTAATAATTACTTGTGATTCCCAAAAGGGATCCAATGGTTTTATTATTAGGTAAGTTAGATGAATTGGTAGCATTGAAGAGTGAACAGATGAGTGCAAACATGATGGTTTCAGCTTGGATTCTAATAACAAAATATTTGAAAAAACAGGAAGCGCCATCTCCAAGGGAATGGGAAAATAATATTTGGCATAGAGTATTAATCCATAAGAGCTCATATTATAAAAAATATGGGACAGTCAAGCTACAAACAAGTATTCTAGAAATCACTGGGACAAATTTATTCAGTATTGGCGACAAAAAGAGTAACTATTGGAATATAGAGAAAGAGGTCCCCGAGTGTTGTTTAACAGCTATAATTGATTATAATGCAAGTTTGATTGGGGAAAAAAAGGTAAGTATTGAATTGAATTGAGAAAGTACAGTTATTAATTAATTGTATCAAGATGAAGCTGGACATCTGTCAGAATGCTTTGACCTAGATTCCTGCATTGAGCAGGGGGTTGGACTCGATGGTCTTATAGGCCCCTTCCAACCCTACTATTCTATGATTCTATGATTATTCAATCTAGTTCCTTGCTACTTCTCCTGCAGTGGCTTGAGAGAACCAATGGAGCATACTGAGTTTCTCTGGAACCCAGAGAGGGTAAAAGGGCTGAAGCTTCGATGTCAGTGGGAGCAACTGACCCTGGTGAAAGCAGGCGTTTCCTGAGGGGTTTGTTTCTCACTTTCAGAGGTGGAGGCTGGGGAAAAGGTGGAGCCCAGGCAGGAACGCCACACTGCCCCTAGAACAAGCTGCATTTTTTAAAAAGGGAAGAGCCTTCCACCATGGCCATGGGAAGCTTCCCCTCACCCTAAAAGCATACCAAACACATCCTTCACACCAACCACAATAACTAGTGATTGTGCGGTCTGTGGGAAGACATCACATTTTCTGCATTTCAAGGTATTTTGCCTGGGGTGTTTGAACAATGGCACAATTGTTTGTTTGAAATATTTATATCTCTCCGCTTCCACAGTATTCTCAGGGCAGCTAACAAAAATCAACTATGCTATTTAGAATCAAATATGCTGTTTGAAATACAAAATGCAAGAAAAAAGAAATTACATATCTATAAAACTGCAAAAGCAATCTATAATCCCAAGGCAAAGATAAAAAAAATGATCTAAGCAGACTAAGAAAATAAATTATAAAGTCTAGGTCAGCTTTCCCCAATCTGGTGCCCTCCAGGTGGACTACAATTCCCACATTCCCCAGCTAGCATGGCCATGCTTACTGGAGGTGATGGGAGTTGTATTCCATCATATCTGGAGCACAGCAGGTTGGGGAACACCGGATTGAAGTTCAGGCCCATATTTGGCTTGGTTGATCACAAGTTGTGCAGGTCTGCCATTCTCCCCACACCTTATGGGGGAGATATCATCCAGAGAGCTTTGGATATTGGGCAGAAACCTAACAAATAAATAGCTGGACCCCATGCAGCAACTGCATTTCTTGTCTACAAAATATAAGGGTGAGGAAAGAGGAAGTGCTTTCCCCTAACACTTTTTAAAGAGATGCTAACCCCCTAAAAATGGCCTTTGATTCCAGTAGCTTTGGACGTTTCAGTTATGGCTTGCTTTGACACAAGAAGATCTGAATTCCATTTGTTACACAGCAGAATCTCTGTTCCCTCATGGGCCACCTTTCCCACTGGCTTGATTTTATTGAGACAATCTCGGTTAAAGCTTTTGTGTTTATTCCTCTTGGATGTTTGCGGACATATTACTTGCATGTGATAAAGAGATCTTCCTTTTGTTTTGTGTGGTCCATTTGTGGGATTTGCGTTCCAGGAGGGTCCTCCAGAGCTTTTAAATCTGCCTGTTTCGTGAGGTGAATTGCACACGCATCCCCCACCCCAAACGTCTTCGTTAGAGTGCAGCACGCAAGAGTTTTGTGTCTGCACAAAAATGTAGGACTTAAATTTTTATTTGTTGTTTGGTCTAAAGAGGCATAAAGGGGAAGGGAGGAAGAGTTGCCATAGAAACAGGAATGAGTGCAAGTGTGTTATATATGCTGCTGAACTATTGCATAAAGGTTTGCTGGCACAAAAGGAGGAAATAGTTTATTTGGCATGCAGATAAACAAGCACCCAGAGCCAGAATTGTCTGCCCAAAGCTTAAGTAACTGGTGAGGCTTGTGGTTTTCTCCTGTGGTGTGGTTGGAAGGTATTGGAGTCCTGCAATGACACCGTGTGTCCAAGTGAGTACAAACTGTTTTCCATTGAACAGTGTGGCCCAGTGATGATTCATTATTTCTATAGCACCACCATTGCGTAGGGCACTTTACAAAGTAGAAGAGGACAGGTCCCTGCCCCGTGGAGCTTGCAATCTAAAATGAAACACTAGGGGCGCAATCCTAGGGGATAGGCAGCCCTCCGAACTGGGAGGTGACTTCCTATCCAATGCAGGGCAGGAGAAGCCCAGAGGCGATTGTTCCCTCCGCGCTTCTCCTGCCCTGCATTTGTGGCTAGACAGCCAATTTTGGCTGTCTAGCCGTGGGAAGGCGGAGCGGGGGAGGAGGCTGCCAGACGACACATAGGATGTGTCGTATCGGCATTTCCACCTTCCCCGCCCTGGCACGCCCCCCGGCACGCCCCATTTGAGCCTCTCTGTGCTCCTCTTCCAAGCAGGGAGCGCAGGGCCATTCTGCGCTACCTCGCAGGCAGCACGGAAAAGGGGGAAGGTCGGTACCCGGAAAACCACATATCCTATGGCCACGTAGCCTGACTAGCAGCCATAGGATTTCTCCCTAGGGAGACAATAGAGAATGCTGAAGAAGATGGAGGGATAGATATGTGAAGGAACAGAACTGTCCTCCATTTTTGTATTTAGTTTGGTTTGGGGACGTTATGGGGTTAAGTGTGTGTGTGTGTGTGTGTGTCTGTCTCAGCCAAAAGCTCAAATGTTTATTTAGATTAAAGGAGGCAACATATCTGTTCAGGAAGCCAAAGGTTTGCAGGAGGTACAGCAGAAAGTCAGGAAATAGAAATTTAGGTTGAAGCAGAGAGAAAAGGAGAGAAGGAAGGAAAAAAGACTAGAAAGAGTCAGAGCTGCTAGAACTGGAGAACTTGTTGACAGAGTGTTGGACTTGTGACAGTAAGGAATTACTTGGATAAAATAGGGACACAGTCTACTTAGGTTAGCTGGATGCATTTATCTGTGGTTATTATATTACCCTTTTGCTCGTGTGTGTATCTTTTAATGTGTTATGTGTGTATATTCATTCAGATTTTAAAACTTTCCTATTACCATTTTTCTTCAATAAAATTTAAAACTTTTTTGCTCGAAACTTTGCTGTGGCACAAAGTTTCCAGCAAAAAAGTTTTAAATTTTATTCTTCTTTTTAGGTTACTCACCCCCATGTCTAACAGCCAACCCCCATGCTACCTAAAGTAACGGATGAATAAAACCCAGCTGAAATGGGTCAGATGGGAAACTGCAGCACACAGAGGGGCTGGGTTGGGGGAGACCTCAAGGCCGTGGCACTGGTGACTTGGCGAACTCCTTTCTTGTCCTGGCTGCCTTTCTATAGAGGTTCGGGGGTGGCGAAACACACAGCACTTGGCCAGAATCTGCAAAGGAGCAATAAGAAATGGTGTTGAAAAGGTCACAATTTATCTGCCTGTCATTCAGTTGTTAATGATTCAGGAACTTTGCCAGGAAAAGTTGGCAACTGTGAGTGTCTTCCAGGGAGGATGGTGGCTCTGATGTCAGTGGGACAGTGAATCCACTCTGGGTTTCAGTCAGAACCACTCAGAACTCTAAAGGAGCTCTCCAAGGTGTGAAGCTTGGTGGCTCCAGGTGGCAGAAACCTGGAGCGGATTCACAGTTCTGCTGACATCAGAGCCGCCACCGGTGTTCTTCTCCCACCCCCCTTTGCACATTAGGCTTCCTTGTGGAACAGCCTTCTCCAACCTTGCACCCTCCAGATGTGTTGGACTGCAACTCCCATAATTCCACAATTATGTTGTGTTGGCATCTGCATGGGGGAAGGCTGCGGTAGAAGGAAGAGAAAAAGGAGCATTTTCATTTACATCAGAGCCACTGTGATCCTTGTGGATGTCTTCTCCCAGGAAATGAGAGTTTCCTAGTCTCTTGTGGATTTTCCCAGGAAAAACAGCCCAGTCTTAGCCCATGCAGCTGCTACAGGAGGGGATGTCTAATAAGGATGATCTTTCCTTGCAGGTTGGGATTGACTTCACAGCATCCAATGGGAATCCTCGGGACCCCACATCTTTGCACTACATCAACCCCATGGGAACAAACGAATACCTTTCGGCTATTTGGGCAGTGGGGCAGATCATCCAAGACTACGACACGTAAGTGCTGCCTTCCGTATGGCTGGGGTGGCAACTGCTTAGGGCCCATGGTGCATTTGGCAGTTTGAGAAACTGTCCTGGGCGCCACCACAAAATGGGCGCACTGCAGAGGTCAGCATTGGCCTGTAGCTGCCCGCCATGTTCTTTTCCCATGAATGACTCAGAACCACACATGTGGCCCGGAGGTGTTCATGGGAAAAGAAGATGGGAGCAGCTAGGAGCTCTCACTTAGCTTTGGAGCGATCCCATCTGCCAGTAAGAAACTTTTTAAAAAGTGGAAGGGGTAAGGCACCTTGGTGGGCACCAAGAAAGGTGTCTGAAGGCACACTGGTGCCCACAGGTGCCACTTTGCCTATCCCTGCCCCGAAGGGAACATCTAAACAATGCACCAGATGTCAAATACCTTATCAAATCCGTGGAGGAGAGGCCTATCAAAAGCTAGTAACCACGATTGCTAAGTGGAACCTCTGGATTCAAAGGCACTCCACCTTGATGGCCAAAAACTGCAGAGAGAAAAATCAGCACAAGGCTTATGAGCCTTGGTGTCCTGTTTGTGATCTTCCAGAAGCATCTGGCGGCCACTTAGGAAATGGGATGCTGGCTAGGCGGACTTTGCTCTGAACTAGCAGGGCTCTTCTTAAATCCCCCATGGAACTCTTCAGACTCCCCTTAATCAGTACAGGTCACCATGGTGGAGCATAGTGCTGTTTACAGAACTGTAGAACCAAGAGTCTTGTGGCATTTCAAAGCAGGGGTGATGAACCTCAGGCTTGCGGGCCAAATCTGGCCTGCCTGGACTTCCAACCCAGGCCACCTGGGTTCCGCAGATGGCGATGCCTCCTTCCCCCTGACCACCCATTGTTTGGTGGTTTCCCAGCTTTTGCACATTTTTTTCCTATTCTAAAAGTTAAAAGTGCTTCTCCTAAGGCTTAGATGCTGGCAATAAGAATTTTAAGCTAAAATATGCTGGTATCTTTGGTATTTTGCCCCGTTTTGCCTTTGGCTCCACTACAGTGCGGCTCCTGAAAACTTTTCCGAAATTGAATTCACATCCAGGGTTGAGAGATGTTCAACATCCCTGCCTTAAAGACTAACACATTTGTTATGGCATGATCTTTTGTGGAAACTGTCCACTTTATTAGTGTTTATTTATTTAATTATTCATACCCAACTTATCAACCAAGTTTGGTTCAGAAAGCCCCTTGCTTTCTCATTCTTTTGTTTTTCTGATTCTTTTGTAGAGATAAAATGTTTCCTGCCTTGGGATTTGGTGCCCAGTTGCCACCAGACTGGAAGGTAAATACAGTCCCATTGCTGTGTACTTTTTCATGCCTACAGTGTGCATATCTTTGGGTGGAGTGAACATTTCAGTGATTCCTTCTTGCTTCTAAGTCAAACGGAATGAAAAGAGAGAGGTCACTGTATTGGGACATTGAGGCTAGAAGCATCTGTCAGCTAAGAGTGACATTCCATCTCTGTAACCCCCCCCCCCCGCCCCCTTGTTGGTGTATAGAGTACAATCCATGGTGCAGGTCCCCACAGTTGATCTATAATAATAAAAGGGGATGTGTATCTTGTCTGTCACCACCAAAACAGTGAGACCAAGACACCTAAAATTTGGCATGCATACTAATGGGACCCTAGGAGTGCGCAGCTCAGGGTTATTTTGTTTTTAAAACAAATCAATTGTTCTTAATTAATTCAAATGTGTCCATGTGGTTGAAGCCTGCAGTAACATCAGTCACTAGGGGCAGACATCCCGAAGCAGCACTAGACCTGAGCTGACATTTCTCAGAAGAAATTGTTCTGAGAAAAATTGTGAGATCTTTCTTTCTCTCATGCCCTTGGCCCCTAGAAAATTTTCTCTGAATGTTCTCTACCATGTGCATATGGCAGCTGCCATTATTTTTTATATACACAGCCCTGGATCATTATGGAGGAAACAAAATAGTGGTCAGGTTGCTGTCCCTTGCAATAGCAAAAACACCTTTAGGGGAAAAAAAGAAAGAAGCTGTTTAATTAATTAACAACACTTGTATACTGCTCTACATCTAATAAAATTATTGAGCAATGAACAATAAAAAGGAAGAAAAGAATAAAAATACAGAGTTAAAATCTTTACAGTCCAATTATGCTAGTAAAACCGTTGCTGGTTAATCAAGGAAGGCACGTTTAAATAAAAATGTCCTAAGTTATATGTGGGACAAACTTCTAGACCACTCAGGCTAAGAATCACAGAGCACAAAGAAGGCTTTCCACCTCCTGGCAGACCAGTTATTTCAGGATCAGGGTCCTTGTTAGAACTATTAGCCCAGTATGTAGTTTTCTTTCTCTCGCCAACTGAAACTTCTGCAACATTGTACATTAAAGACACTAGACATTTTATTCAACAGGTTGAGGGCCTTAGTCTGGGTGCTACCACATAAATAAAAGTGCCTTCAGCAGGTACCAAAAACAAAACAACATCGGCACCTACCTGAGATCAACAGGCAGGGCAAGGGAGCCATTACACTGCAGGCTCTACTCTGAGTAGACTCCAAACTGACCACCAGGAGCCCCTCATCTCATGACCTCAGTAACTGGGCAGGCTGGTAATGGTGCTAATGGCGAGCCTCAGCCCCAAGAAACTTGGAGAATTTCTCCTATCCCTGATGAAATTTATGGAAATTTGTTCACAGTTTCCCTGAGCTTTTCTGCCTGCAAATCCTGTGGAGAATTTTGAGAGGCCCTTTGGGCACATCTGTCCTGCTCTAACTGGGTCACACTCTGTGCTAGGCAAATACAAGGTGAATCCAATAGGCAAGTCAATTAAGCCAGCAAGTGGTCAAGCACAAAGGTTTCAATCCAGACTAAGGCAGAAGTGGTCAAGATATAGGCAGTGGTCAAAGCACAGTGTTACCAGACAAGTACGTGATTTCTAGAAGGTCTGAGGTGCAGCCAAGGTCAAAACATAGGAGAGTAGTCAAGCAGAAATGGAGTCCAAAAAGCAGAGTTAAGCAGGAGTCCAGAGGTCAGTAGCACAGAGTTTCACTCTCAAGGCAAGGTCAAGGATACAGGACACTGGAGCTAAAGGTAAGACACTGATCCAACAATGGCTAGACTGAAACTGAAAGCTTACATAGCCAGAGCTTCCTGGGCCCCACCTAGGGCTCAGCTGCAGTTAGGGATGGTGCAGGCGCCTGACTGGGTCCCCCCCACCAAACCACATGAGTGCTTGGGACTTATTGGACCTGTCTGCTCACGCCCAGCAGCCGTCTGTCTTCCTTTCAAGCCGCCATCTTTTATGCAAGATGGGGCTCTATATTTTTGTGTATTTGCTGTTGTGCACAATGGCAGCCGTAAAGGGCCATTTCCACAACGTTAGAGGCCTCTAACGTTGTGGAAATGGCCCTTTACAGCCGCCACTGTGCACAAGAGTAAATATGTGAAAATACAGAGCTCCATCTTGCATAAAAGAAGGCGGCTCACATGGAGCTGTGGGCAGCTGTGGCGCACGCCCAGACAGCCCTCCGAGCCCTCCAGTGGCTCGGGCAGCCTGGCTCGTGCGGGCCAGCGGCTGCTGCTCGGGCACCCGCCAAGCACGGACTCCAGCGACTCCGTCCACCCCTAGCTGCAGTTTGTTGCAGGCCCTCTGGCAAAAGTCCTACTTGTGGGGAGGGCCTTGCTCTTGAGGGGTCTTTTCCTCTTGAGGAGTCTTTGTAATCAAGCACTCCTTCTCAAAGGAGCCCTCCTGGCCCACCTCTTAAGGTGCCAACGCTCTTGGGGACTAGGTGGCCACCCAGCCTCTGCCTCAGAGGCGGAACTCCCCTCCTCCTGTGGGGATGGATCTGCGGTCATCTCCCCTGAGGGCCCAGGCTCCCCCAGGTCAGACAAGGAGGAGGAGGATTCCTCCAGCAAGGGAAGACTTCAGCTCCATTTGGGCAGGCAGCAACAGAGCAACCCCTTTTTTGTGCTCGTGTCGAGGTTTAGAGACATTCTTTTAGTTTAGGCTGCTGTCCTAATGGCTAAGAGTTCCAGTAGAAATCAGTGTGCATTGATTTCTATTGTCCTCCTGCCATCAAGACGGCGGTTTGGAGTACTGTGTGCCCTGTGAACAGAGGTTCTGGTGATGATCACTGCAGGATCAGGCACCCTGTGTACTGCCTGGGAGTGACTCGTCCCCTCTTTAAGCATGAAATGTTATGTCTGCCTGTCACTTTCCTCCTTTACGATGAATTCAGTAAACATCTTTCAGTTCTGAAAGTGTCCAATTTGTTGTTCCTGAGGGTAAAAAAATCATTTTTTGACATTTTAATAGGACTTGAAACAAAGTGAAAAAAGTGAGATGGGTGACATGCTGCTTTGTTTCTGAACATTCAATTTAGGAAGTGTTTTTTCCCCCTTCCCAAATAAAGTGGCAATCTGGGATTAGGGTTTCTTTTCATACACAGATGGGTGGGAGGGTGGCACATTTCAGTATTACATGTGAATAATCAGTCGAAGATTTAAGAAACATTTGGTACCTTGTGAATTGGCGAGGCTTTAAACAAGCAAAAATGCCAGGATGCAGGACACGAAAAGGTCTACGGCTCTGCTTGGCGCTGTAGGACTTTTTTCTCTCTAAACTTCCGTGGGATTGCTCCCTAATTGATTGACAAGTCTAGTATTAGTTTACATGGATTCTGCTATCAGAAACCCTAACTCTGCAACTGGATCTGGTAAGTATAGGGTGGCCCTGTGTCCTCTTTTACAGAGGGCCGTCCTCTATTTGAAGGGCTGTCCTCTCCAATTCCAGTTTAAAGATGAAAAATAATCAGAACTGTTGCCCATCACCAGTTAGTCCCTGAACAGCAGGCTGAACCGGGAGCCACACAGGTAACCTGGTCACACTCTCCTCCACTATGGTGCAAATTTTATGCAAACCACGGTGCTTTTTTTAGTGATGCATTTCCTCTTTGGGGGCAATTCATGGGTGGGTACCCTATAAGCACAGTAGCTCTGTGAACCTAACATTCCCGCTCAGAACCTATTAATCAGACAAGTAACCTCGCCATGTTCCCTCTCCTTCCAGCTGGGCCCAGTGACTCACTTCCCTAAATCTTTAGCCTGCCTATATATATATATATATATATGTATGTATGTATGTATGTCCATAATGCTTGTCCGAGAAGGTAGTTAATGGTCTATAAATCTGATTTAGTCTCCAGCCAGAGAACAGTGAAATTTCTTTCTGGTGTCTCTGATGTGTTGTTAGAGATTATCTGACACAACAAGCAGAATAAACTATCTGTTTTTATCTGTTAGAGGTGATGGCTGGGTACCTTTCGGGAAACCAGACCACCATTCAAGAACCCTCTGTTTATCTTAGCTTAGGAAATCTTTTGCGCATAAGGATGTCTGCCAGAGACTTCAGGGTGGAGGCAGCGGAGAGTGGTGGCTCTGATGTCAGTGGGGCAGTGAATCTGCTCCGGGTTTCAGTCACAGCCACTGAGGTGCAAACCACCTTGCCTAGCTCCGTTAGAATTCTGACTGGTTCTGACTGAAACGCGTGGGGGTGGGTGGGGGTGGGCATTCTGAAATTGTACCTTGCGTTGGGAGCGCTGTTTGAGCTGAAAGGGGATTCATAAAATGGAAACCATTTTTTTTAGTGTGCGGGATGGGGGAGACCAAGACAAAGGATGAGGAAGGCAAAAGCAGCTGTCCTAGCTGCTCAGACCAGTGAGCAAGCTTGACCCAAGACCTTTTATTTATTTGTTTACTTGTTTATTTGTTGATTTAAAATTATATTTAGGCCACTTTTATGGGTGGAATCTCCCTAAGGTGGCATAAAAGATTTATTAAAAACAAACCCAAAACAAATGGATGAAATAACAATTATCATTAAAAATTCTATAAAAACAGAGGTTACCAATAAAACCAGAAGCCCAAGAACCACTTTTATAGTGTTTAACGTGACCCACACTGAGCTGTTGGTGCAAATTGGTTCCGAGGCCGGTGCCACCGCTCTGCCTCCTCTTCCCTCCTTTGCTCAGAGCTGGGAGTTGGCAGCACACAAGTTAATTCTCTCCCTGGCATCCCTTAGGTCAGCAGATTGAGAACCTTGATTCTGACACCGAGGCTCAGGTTGAAACCCTTGGGTTTTCATCTCAGGCTAAGATCATGTTTTCAGCCAGCCTTGCCACAAGAAATGTTAGGCTGCACTGTGGGGAAGTATTTTAGGTTGCAATTTCAGATGTGGATCCCCTCCCCTTTACCCATCATGACCACAACATTTGCAGTAGCATACCTGTGTTCCTCGCAAAGTATCCTGATAGTGTACCCAGCTGATAGGAGTGTAGAACAGGGAGCTGGGAGGCCTGGCTTTAATTTTTTTGATCAGCCATAGTCTCACCAGTAGGCTCTTGGTCAAGCTATCTCTGCCAAGGTTCTGTGAATTAGTTCAGTTTAACAGCCAAAGGCCTGAATGCATATAGATTTTTCTGTTTGCCAATCAAAACTCTTCCCCCCTCCCTTTCTTTCTTGCAAATTGGACAAGCAGTTGAAGAGAGAGGGATACTTAAGTCTAGTACATTGGGCCTCAGCTGGTGGGTTGTGACCCAAAACATGACCTAAGTTGGGTTGCAGCCTGTGATAAGCTGGGTTGCACCAGTTACACTGACCCTGCACATGGTAAATAAATTAAGAAGTGGGTCACATAATTAATGTTTGGGCTAAAGGCGGGTCCAAGGTCTGAACAAGTGGAAGACTATTGACTAGCATACTGTGACAGATTTGTCCTTGACTAGGGATATTATGATATGGGATTTTTCTACTTAGCTTTGAACATGGATCAGCAGGTAATATATCCCATGCCATATTCCTGGTACAAAGTCTCACCAAAGAACTGTTAAGTTTACAGTATTCCTGGTATCAACGCGTAGAGTTTTTAAAATAGATTCAGAGATCAGGTGTGTCTTTTTATCTTTTACTTTAAAATCTTAAGCAGTCTTTTACATTTCATGATGTAAGACCATTGAACGTACAAAGATACAAAGTAGTTGCAAGCAAAATGCAATTTAAAATATTCTCTTCCGTAGATTTATTGTTTCACTTAGTACACTATTTCATGTTCATTTATTTGTGTCATAACCGGAACATGTACAATAGTACGTACTCAGTTATTCTTTCCCCCCAACTTTCTTATCTGATGACCCTGTTACTCCTTTCCCGAATTCATCTGGGAAAATGTTGACTTTCCCATAGCAAGTTCCTAGGTCAGTGAAACGTTCAGTCAAAACTCTCAGCCTGTTAGCCTGAATGCTTCTGCTAGAATGCCTTTGTTAGAATCAAACTGATCCAAATTTCGTTTATCTTCATAAAAGGAATATATCTTAACATTCCATTGCTTGTTTATGAAAATCATAGCTTAGGACAGTTTTGCAGAGAATAATGTGGAAGACCAAATAACTCTTTACATTGGATAAACTGCCGCCACCACCAACACCAGGCCTTCCCTGTGGACTTCTGCCTGGCAGACTGCCAGTCCCTGCAGGACCAGGCCCCCAGGTACCGAGCCAGCTGTGCTGCTTCCACCTGCCCCTTCCTGGAGGGGCTACATAAGCTGGCTGGCTGAGGTGGCCTGGGAGAGCCAGGACCTGCAGGAGAAGCTGCCACCATTGGGAAGAGGCATGCCTGCTGCTGCCGGGCCTGTTGCTGCTGCCACTGCCACCAACACCAGGCCTTCCCTGTGGACTTCTGCCTGGCAGACCGCCAGTCCCTGCAGGACCAGGCCCCCAGGTACCCAGCCAGCTGTGCTGCTTCCACCTGCCTCTTCCTGGAGGGGCTACATAAGCTGGCTGGCTGAGGTGGCTTGGGAGAGCCAGGACCCGCAGGAGAAGCTGCCACCATTGGGAAGAGGCATGCCTGCTGCTGCTGGGCCTGCTGCTGCTGCCACCAACACCAGGCCTTCCCTGTGGACTCCTGCCTGGCATTATTTTTAAGGGGATTTTTAATTGTCTTTTTTAATTGTTTTGTTGTTGTTTTGTTTTTTAATTTCTGGGGGATTGTGTTGTGTTTTTAGGGGTGGGTAGCCTGCCTGATAGGCGGGAGCGAGGGGGCATGTGTCCACCTGATGGAGGCAGTGCGGGGACCTTTGGGGGCCAGAACATACCGAGGCTGGGCGGCAGGTGCTGGCGGAGCGCTAGGGGCAGGCCATGCCAGGTAAGGGGAACAAGGGAGAGATGTGTAGTATCTGTCCCCTGCTCCGGGCCTGTCCAGAGCCAAAGGATGGCTGGGGGAGGCATGACCCCATCTTCTGGCCTTCGTTTGCTGCTCTGCAATGCCAGGTCTGTTACCCAGAAAACCTCCCTCATCCATGACATGATCCTGGATGAGGGTGCAGACCTGGCATGTATTACGGAGACCTGGCTGGCCGAGGCTGCTGCTCTGACCCTTGCAGCCATGTGTCCAGCCGGATTTTCGTATGCACAGCAGCCGAGGGCTGGGGATCGGGGAGGGGGAGTGGCAGTTATCTACCGAGAGTCCTTGGTCTTCACCAGACCCCCTCCCCGGGAGACCAAGGTTGCTGAGTGCATGTACTGGAGGTTGGGCCCGAAGGGCAGTCAGGGGATTCTGCTCGTGTACCGTCAACCCCGCTGCACAACTGACTCCCTGGCCGAGGTGCTTGAGGTGGTCTCCGATGTGCGTGTACAGTCCCCTAACTTACTGGTGTTGGGGGACTTCAACGTACATTCGGAGGCCATCCTCGCAGGAGCACCTCGGGACTTCATGGAGACCATGGCCTCCTGGGAGCTGCACCATATTCTAACTGGGCCCACCCATGTAGCCGGTCATGCACTAGACCTTGTGTTTGTTTCTGGAGAAGCGGGGAGTGATCTGGAAGTCGGGGGTATATCCACCACCCCCTTGTCATGGTCAGATCACTATCTGGTGACGTTGGACTTCTTGGTTCCACAACCCCTCCGCAAGGGTGGAGGACCCATTAAAATGGTCCACCCCAGGCGTCTTATGGATCCAAATGGATTCCTGAACACGCTTGGGGATTCTCTGGGGCACGCCAACGGCCACTCGGTCGAGACCCTGGTGGGTGGCTGGAATGCCGCAATCACTGGGGCATTAGATCAGGTGGCTCCGAAACGCCCTCTCCCCCTGAACAGGGCTCGGACTGTACCATGGTTCAGTTCGCGGTTACGAGCTCTGAAACAGGAGGTGGGATGGCTAGAGCGCCGGTGGCGGAAGTCTCGCTCCAAAGACTATCAGACATGGGCTAGAGCTGTATCTTCAGCCTATCACGTGGCGGTGAAGGCAGCAAAAAAGGCATATTACGCTGCCTCTATCGTGTCTGCAGAGTGCTGTCCCAGGAGGCTGTTCCAAGTGGTCCGGAGCCTGGTCGGTCCTGTGGCTCCGGAACCACTGGACCATTCTAAGGCCTCCTGTGAGGCCTTGGCAAGGCACTTTGCAGATAAAATTGATCAAATTAGGTGTGTTACTCTGCACGCTGTGGATACAGTTAGTGAGCAAGAGGTGGCCTATGGCAAACCAGTTTTGTGGGATTGGTTCCAGCTTCTTCTTCCTGATGAAGTGGACAAGGTGCTTTCATCTGTAAGGCTGACCACCTGCTTACTTGATCCTTGCCCATCTTGGCTCATTATGGGCTGCAGAGAGAGACTGGGTAAGGGGATCAGGGCAGTGGTGAATGCCTCCCTTGAGGAGGGAGTGATGCCATCAGCCCTCAAGGAGGCAGTGATAAGACTGCTCTTAAAGAAGCCCTCCTTGGATCCCCAAGTTCTGAACAACTTTTGCCCAGTCTCAAATCTGCCATTTTTGGGCAACGTGATTTAGCGGGTGGTGGCAATGCAGTTGAAGGCACACTTGGAAGAAACTGATTATCTAGACCCATTTCAGTCAGGCTTCAGTCTTGGGCATGGGACAGAAACGGCCTTGGTCGCCTTGGTAGATGATATGAGGAGGGCCCTGGATAGGGGTGAATGCGCCTTCCTTGTTCTCCTCGACCTCTCAGCGGCTTTTGATACCGTTGACCATGGTATCCTCTTGGACCGCCTGGAGGGGTTAGGGATTGGAGACACCGTATTGCGGTGGTTCTGGTCCTTCCTCTCCGGCAGGTACCAGAGGGTAGCACTGGGAGAGGAGGTTTCGGACCCGTGGCCACTCACTTGTGGGGTGCCACAGGGTTCCATCCTCTCCCCGATGCTATTTAACATCTGTGTGAAGCCGCTGGGGGCTATCGTCAGGAGGTTTGAGGTGCGGTGTCATCAATATGCGGATGATACGCAGCTCTACCTCTCGTTCAAATCTTCACCAAGGTTGGCCGTAGAATCCCTGTCCAAATGTCTGGAGACGGTGAGTGGCTGGATGGGGCGGAATAAGCTGAAGCTGAACCCTGACAAGACCGAGGTACTTTTGGTGGGAGACAAGAGGAGGCTGGGGGATGTTGACCTGGTGTTGAATGGGGTATGGCTACACTTGAAAGACCAGGTCTGCAGCCTGGGGGTCATTTTGGACTCCCAGCTATCCATGGAGGCTCAGGTGTCAGCTGTGAGCTGGACAGCGCTGTATCTACTCTAACTGATACGGTGGCTGCGCCCCTTCCTTCCCGACCATCTGCTCCCATTGGTAGTACATGCCCTGGTCTCCTCTCGTTTAGACTACTGTAATGCGCTCTACGTGGGGTTACCCTTGAAGACAGTTCGGAAGCTGCAGCTGGTATAGAACGCAGCGGCTCGCCTGATTAAAGGCAGCCGCCGGTGAGATCACATCACTCCAGTGCTGAAGGAGCTGCACTGGTTACCAGTTGTTTTCCGGGCCAAATTCAAGGTGTTGGTTTTGACCTTTAAAACCCTATATGGTTCTGGCCCAGCCTATCTTAAGGAGCGCCTCCAGCAACACCAGACAGGCTGCTTAACAAGATCAACCTCGGATGGCCTTCTCTCTGTCCCGTCAGCCAGGACAGCTAGGCTGGTGGGGACGAGGGAGAGGGCCTTTTCTGTGGTGGCCCCCACTCGGTGGAACTCCCTCCCTAGGGAACTCCGTCATGCCCCCTCTTTAATGAGCTTCCGTCGTGCATTAAAAACGTGGTTGTTCAGGCAGGCATTTGGGGTGGGTTAGGATATTTTAGAAAATGTTTTTACTGTAGAATTTTATTGTTTTAAACTGTTTTATTGTACGTTGTACATCACCCAGAGTGGCTGGGTGACCAGCCAGATGGGCGATTAATACATTTAATAATAATAATAATAATAATAATAATAATAATAAATATTTGCAAGGTAGCCTACTATGCAGGTTGGTGCAGGAGTCTTGCAAGATGCAAAGGCTTCTGGGGCAAATATTTGTCACAGTATTTAGCAAATTAGGGTGCAGTCCATTGCATGTTTAGACAGAAAAAGTATTCTACAACTCCCAGCATTCCCCAGCCAGGGAATGGGGCTGAGGAATGCTGGGAGTTGTAGGACTGTTTTCTGTCTAAACATGTTTAGGATTGTGCCCTTAATAAATATTTGAAAGTGTGCCTTTAGGTGTATTTTTTTTCAAATCTTGGGATTTGATGTCATTATAAAATTTTCATTAACCCATGATGGTTATTTTCAAACCGCCTCTGTGAATTATTACCCCTCTCCCTTTTTTAAACATTTTCTCTTAGTTTTTGCCACATCCATAACCTCGTGAATGGTAATCTGCATTCCCAATGGGCGGCATGTAACAAAGTCCAAATGTGGCTATTGTACAGTGGGGACCAGAATAGAAACGGGGCTGATCGTTAAAGATAAGAGACATATAAATCATCATGCTTTGTTCTCTTGATGCTCTTGTTGCCATGGCGTCGCAGAATGCTTTCAAAGAACTGATATGAATAAGATATTCAGCATGCAAAGAGTCATGTGGGAAATGTCAGAGAACATCTTGAAATGCTAACCACCCCGTAAGAAGAATGTCTAGAAGCTTTCTCTGTAGAGGCTGTAAGGAAAGACTACAAACTCCTGTAGATTAGAATCCATCCATGCATATCAGGGGCGGTGAACCTCAGACCTACCGACAAAATCTAGCTGGCCTGGGATCCCAATCCGGCCCTCCAGGTTTCCCCAGATGGCCATGCCCCCTTCCACTGGTTCCACTACTTTCCCCCGACCACCAATTATTTGATGGTTTCCTGCACCCCCCTTCTAAAAAGTTGAAATGCCTCCCCTATGGTTTAGTTACTGGCAGTGAGAGCTTTAAGTTAAAATATGTGGGTATTTTTGGCCCCGCTTCCTTTGTCTTTGGCCCCTCCCACGGCTGGAATGTGGCTCCCAAGAGCTTCTCTGGAATGATATTTGGCCCTCGGCCCAGAAGAGGTTCGACATCCCTGATGCTTCATTCCAAAACAGAAGGCATCTCCCTCCACCTTACTGGAAACTGTGGCTGCTGCATCCATCTGGCCCATTCGTAATTCTTTCTCAATGTCCTTTTTATTTGCTCTCCCCCCCCCCCACCTCCTAGGTGAGTATTTATGGAAAACATGAGATGATGAGTGTTGTGTGATGTGAGGACCTGACCCCAGGTTGTAACAGAGTGATCTTGTTTAGGGCTTCAGCCAGCCTAGAACAGGATCCTTGTAGAGCTGGTCAGGGCTTCCTAGGCTGGGTTGGGCGAGTTCGAAATGGGGGAAAGGAAAAAGAACACCCTTCGAAGCTTTCCCTGCACTGGGCTATGTAGTACCAAAGGATTCTGTTTGGGGCGGTCCTCATATAGTGCACAAAGGAGGGTTTTTTTTAACCTCACGGCTCACATTCCCTCAGCCCTAATGCTGATCACTACAATACCATAAGCTCAGTACTGTACACTGTACCATGCTATACTTAAAATCGGCTTACATACACTAATGAATTCTTTCTTTCTTTCTTTCTTTCTTTCTTTCTTTCATTCTTTCTCTCTCTCTCTCTCTCTCTCTCTCTGTGTGTGTTTCTCTCTTTCCTTTTTTGCTTTATCTGTCTTTCCTACTTTTTCCTTCCTTCCTTTCTCTTTCTTCCCTTCTTTTTTCCTTTCTTTCCCTTTTGGAATTGATCAGTGTTCCATGGTGTCTTAAATCTGGGGCCATGGCAGGAACCGTAGGCACAAATACAGATATAAGGACATTTCTCTAATGGAAAGCAAAACAAAAACAAGATTACTGAGTACATTAAGCACACTGTTCACATTTATGCAGTTTGCTTAATTCATAACACAGGGCTCAGCTGCCCTCAACATTCCTTAGGTCCTGAAGGTCACACACATCCTAGTTGGGCCTATTTGTTGGTTGTTGTTTTTTAAAATTTATTTTTCTTCTAATTTACAAGCTAATCTTCTGTGTATCTGGGCAGTTCCCTGAGTACGCAGAAGCCACAAAAGGACAAAATGAAATGGGAGCTTCAGTGGACAGGTGTGTCTGTGTCACAACTTGATGCAGCCTCCAACCTGACAATTTGTTATCTTTTTGTTTGTTTATTGCATTTATATCCCGCCTTTTTTCCTCTTGCAAGGAACCCAAGGCGGCTTACATGATCCTCCTCCTCTCCTCCCAACAACCCTGTGATGTAGGTGGGGCTGAGAGTCTGTGACTGGCCCAAAGTCACCCAGTGAGATGAATGGGGACTAGAACCCAGATCTCCCAGCTCCCGGTCCAACACTCTCACCACTACACCACACTGGATATTTTTCATGGAACTTCAGCTTGTTGAGAGGTGCACTGAAGTTCTGTCTTGAATTGCAAAGATGCTGCAGAATATGTTGGCCCCATTATTACTGTCAGTTGTTATGTGGACAAGCAAGATGAGTGGTGTAATGGAATCGGGGCCCACAGGGTTGAACAGGGATGGTGACCTCATTGCCCCCCCCACCCCCAGATTCCCTGTTCCTTCTGAACTTAGTCGAAATCCTCACAGTAGCTGGGAGGAAATGGATTTTGCCAGTAACAATATATTGTTATGAGCTGTCCCTTTTGGGGTGGCTTGGTCTTGAATGGGTAATTAAGACCTACTGGCTTTACAAAAGACCTACAAAAGACATATAACACACATGGATCATCGACATGTCATGATGATTGCCTGCACTTCAGAAGCTACCACTATACCACTGAGCAGGATATAAGCAAAAACTGAGGATAGTGCATTGTGCCATGGAACAATCTTTGGTGGGGGATGGAAGACTCCTGAACTTCAAGAGAGGCGATAGTGAGCCTGCGGGCAGAAACTGTCTTATTATTAATCTTAGTATGCTGCTCTGGGAGTATTTTTCGGCTAAAGAAAGAGGTAAAAATGCGTTAAGCAGTGGAGCCAGGGCTCACAGGGATGCAGGACCAGCATTTTTTTAGTAGCAGGGATGCTGATGTCATCTGCCACCTCCCTTACAGTCCCCTGTTCCCTCTGAGCTTAGCTGCGATCTTCACAGTAGTTGGATAAAATTGGATTTTCCCAACAACAATATACTGCTCCTTGTAGTATTTTGGGGTGCCTTGGTCTTGAATGGGCAATTAAGACCCATTTTAGTTTTTACAAAAGACCTGCTCCTAGCAGATGAAAACTCCTAGAACTGGTTTGTTGATATGGCTCAACACAGCTGCCTGCAATTTTGTACTTTCCTTGGAGGATTGCCATGATATGCAACTGCACTTCAACATTTACCGCTCCTCATCATCATGGCGATCACTCGTGACCGAGTAAGATTGTCTTCCGGGGTAGAGTCTTAGCAGTGGGTCTGCAGGTGGCTGTGGATCCACACAGCCTCCCACAGGGAGGACATAGGTTTCCAGGTGGAAGGCGGTCACGGTGAGGATTTGCTTGACGTGCCTTCCGCTGGGCTCGTTTCTCCCTTTCGCCCGTACTCGTGCTTCTTCAAAGCCCATAGCAACTTTAATATAGGCTGACCTCCAGCTGGAATGCTCATGGGTTAGAGCTTCCCAGTTCTCAATGTTTATTTACCACTACACCACTGGTGTTAAATAAATGAATGAATGAATGAATAATAAGCATCAGGTCTGGGGCTCAAATGGATGAAACAATCAAAGGCTCGCCTTGAAAGTTTGATGTCTGGCATGTTTCATGAGCTGTTTGTAAGAGGACTATTTTTAATCCCTGATTGTCTTTATTTCCCCTTCCAGGTTTCTCATGAGTTTGCCATTAACTTCAACCCTACCAACCCTTTTTGCCTTGGTAAGTTTACGTATGATCTCTCCCTGAGAGCTCAAAAGCAAGATCTCAGAGATTCCCAACCATTTGAAAAGACACAAAAGCCCTTATTTGTCATTCAGGCTGATAAGGAAACAAAGGGACCTTAATACTTAAGAGGTATCTGAAACACTTATAAAAGAAAAAAAACCCTTTATCAAGGGAGGAATCAGGTCTCCTAGTAACGTGAGCTCCAAAGTTCTGTGAATAGATTGAATGTGAAGCACTTATTTTAATAAAATATATAAGTTAATTTTTTTACGGATATCAAAGCTAACTGGCAATTAAAGTAAAAAGATGGAAAAGATAAAACTTTAAAAAATGATGATGCTCACCTTTGTTTGTTTGTCTCCATGATATTGGTCTGGCTAGATAGCCTTTAATTCTTGGTTACAGGAAAAATACTTTGAATTTCACCTAAAAAAGAGTGTTCTAGACACATGTTTCAGACAGAGAAAGAGTATGTCTCCTTCCTATGGCTTCCTGGGCATTCTTGCCCAAGAGGAAGTAGGTTCCCTGTCCAGTACACAAAAGGAACTCTGTATACTACTTACCTATGCTCAGAGATACCTAGGCACTTTGCAAATTCACACCCTCCTTTGGATTTGAGCACCACACCCTAGAGTCGGACACAACTGGTTGGGGACACCTTTACCTTTTTTTTTTTTAGAAAACTTGTAGCCCTCCAGATGTTTTGGCCTACAACTCCCATCAGCCCTAGCCAGCCTAGCCAAGGGTGGGGGATGATGAGGGCTGTAGGCCAAAAACATCTGGAAGGGCATAAGTTGGCCACGCCTGTGTAAATAGGCAACACCCTTTCATCTAGAAGTGGGAGCGATCAATCCACTTTGAGATATATAAACCAATAAAAAATGACAAGTCAGATGGAAAATTGAATCTCTTCTTTGTGAAGTGTTGTTGAATAATCACACCTGGGCTTACAGGAGGACACCATCCTCTTTATCTTAGTCATTCACACACCACAGAGCTTATCAGGCCAGGAAGCCAGACATCCTTGCAACTAAGTATACTGGTTAACAGCACATATTTTGCAGGCTGATGGGGTTTGAAATGCATCTGCCATGGGAACCAACTTCAGTGCACAATGAGGAACTGCAGACACACAGATACTGGACCAGTTCCAAACAAGGTTTTTAGGCCTTCCAAATTAGATTCTTTTGACCAAATTTTTAAAGATACAACTTATTTCTGTTGTGCACACACACAGGCACACCTTTGCTTCCAAGAGGTCAACCAAGATTCAACCTAGAAGGTCCCACATTCAGTTCCTCTTAAGAGTTTAAGAAGCAGGGCTGGAAAGACTTCTGTCTGCATCCCCGGAGAGCTGCTCATATTCAGAGTATTTATTTCATTTCTATATCACCCAATAGCCGAAGCTGTCTGGGCAGTTCACAGAAATTAAAACCACAAAGTACAGCATAAAACAATATAAAATATGAAAGCTTAAAATTACAATATAAAAGTACAACCAGAATAAAATATAGCGGCAATGCAGAGATTTAAAATACGGATTTAGAAGAGCAGAGCTAAAAGAGTGCTAAAATGCTGGGAAAATAAAAAGGTCTTCACCTAGCACTGGAAGGAGTACAACATAGGTGCCAGGAGAACTTTTCTAGAGTAGACAATAATGGGCCAGATGGACCCTTGTATAACGCAGGTTCATGTGTTCCTTATTTCCAGATGCCCTGAAGTACAGGATATAGTCAGTAACTGAGTGTATGTAGACTGGAAACCATTCAGGTGACATATCTTCACCATGAGTAGTTACTACAAGAGGGTCAGTAGTATACAGATCTTGGGAAGGCATAATTGCAATGCCAAGTGATTTCTCATAAAGAACCAAAGCAACTCTGTCCAGACATATAACAAGAACAGAATTAATACTATCTTACCTCTAATAAATCAGAGAAGATAATTATGGTTTAAAGCAGAGGTGTTGAACCTTAGGCCCATGGGCCAAATTCAGCCTGCCTGGGTCTCAGTCCAACCCTCTGGGGTTCCCTGGATGGCCACTCCCCCTGGCCCCACCCCCTTTCCCCCCAACTGCTAATTGTTTGGTCGTTTCCCAGCTTTTGCTCATCCCCCCCCCCCAATTCTAAAAGGTTGAAATGCCTCTTGTAAGGCTTAAAACAAGGTTCAACACGCTTGGTTTAAGGGCAGCAAAACTGCAGATAAAATTAAGCCATATTCTAAAAATGTGCTTGAAGGTGAACAGGTAGATGTGACATAAATGGCTGAATCAATGCTCTGAAAATAATGGAATCACTTCATCCTTTTACTAGCCTTGAATCTGAGTAAGAAATAAGGAGTGAACAATAGTGGGTTGTTGTTGTTGTTGTTATGTGAATTTACTATTAAAATTGTGAGTTGTTCTGTCTCCCCAGTCCTAATCGGTGATGAACATGTAACTTCCCAGAGTTTCCCTTCCCCAGGAGATGGATTATGTAACAGCAACCGTGTGCCTCCCTAACGGCTTCAGATCAATAAGCCTTCTGGCACCATAGACTAGATTATAGCAGGCAGGCAGCAGTATGGCTTTGTGGCTAGAGTTCTAGGCTAGGGCATGGGAAACCATAGTTCAAACCTGGCTCCATCACGCAACTTACTGGGAGACCTTGAGCAAAGCACTACCTCACAGTGCGTCATCATGCTGAAACACCACTCTGAGCTCTTTAGAGCAGGGATGGGCAACCGCTGTCCTGTCGAGGGCTGCATTCCCTCGCGGATAATCTGTCAGGCTGCACGTTGGTGATGGGCAGTGTTGAAGCTAGCAGGGTCAGAGGCAAAAGTGGGTGAGTCACCCCTTTTCTCTTTCTTCCATCCCCTTTTTTCAGTGCCCCTCTTCCTTCCCATTCAGCAGTCCGCCAGGGAAGGAACAAAGAGCTCTTGCCAGAGGTATGAACTGAATGCATGTAGAGGGCTTTTGAAATGAGGCTGAGGGCCACATGACATTAGGTTGAGGGCCACATTGAGCTTACCCACCCCTGAGGAAAGAGCAGGATGCATGACACAAATAAGGACCTGGGAATTGCCTTTTTGAATTAGACGAGGGGTGGGCAACCTCTGAGAGTCCATGGGCCAATTCTTTCCCTGGCATTTGCTGGGGGCCACACCCTGCCCCCACCACACCACCGAATTTGCTATGGAAGTTCAGCGGTGCAGCAGCAGCAAAAAGGCTGATTTCCCCTTCTTTGGCTGCCGTGCTGCTGAATTTCGGTGACAACCCCAACTTTTTTCCCTTTACACAAGGGAAAACCAGCCCTTTTTGGCTATTGTGCCACCAGATTTCTGCAGCAAATTTGGCAACAGTGCTGGGGGGCAGCACTTAAAAGGCATGAGGGGGTGGCATGGAGCCCACAGCCCACATTTCACCCATCCCTGGATTAGAACAAAAGCAGTGGGCGCTGGTGGTTCTGATGTCAGTGGGGCGGTGAATCGGCTCCAGGTTTCAGTCAGAACCAGTCAGAACTAGCTCCTTTAGAATTCTGACTGGTTCTGACTGAAACCTGGAGCAAATTCACTGCCCCAGTGACCGAAAGTCTATCTAGACTAGTATACTGTTTCCAGCAACGGCCAGCTAAATGCCTCTAGGAGGCCCACATGGAGGGCGTGAAGCAGATGGTTCGTCCCCTCTTGTTTGTTCTCAGCAACTGTTTCTCAGTGGTATACTGCTTCTGCACATGGGAGCTCCATTCAACTACTATCGTTAGTCATTACTGATCAGGCCTGGCCTCTATGAATCACCTGTATCCTCCGTGAAATGAGAGTTATGATAACTAAACAAGCAGCCTACGCCTCGGAGGCATGAAGCAGTCTGGGAGAGCTTGTAGGTGTTTGTATGCGTTGGTTGAGTGATAGGTTGGAGAATCAACTGACTTAACAAGGTGAGAAGTATAGATAACAGGAATTTAAAAAACAGGAACCCCTACACACTTCTGGATAGAGCAAAGCAGGAGCCCCCCCCGCAAAGCCCAAACAGCTTTTCAAGAAGCTTTTCAAAGGTTATGTCTTTTAGAATAATTTAGCCCCCAGAGATAAGAATGAAGCTGTTTGGGGTTGTATATTTCATTAGTTATATTTAAGGCTCCCCCCCCCCAATTAAACAAGTCTTAGGCAATTAATTGTATGAGTTTTAGGCTGCAATCCTATTCACAAGATGGTGTTGAACCTCTTTCAGCCTGAGGCCCACATTCAATTTTGGAAGCTCTAGGAGGCTGCATTCCAGTGGTGAGTGGGGCCAGATACCCCAAATGCCAGCAAATTTTAGCTTAAAGCTCTTACTGTCAGTAAGCCTAGGGAGAAGCATTTCAACTTTTTAGAAAGGCGTGTGTATGTGTGTGTGCAAAAGCCAGGAAACCACCAAATGATCAGAAGTGGGGAGGGGGGCCAAGGGGGGGACCTTCTGGAGAGCCCTGGATGGCCAGATTAGAACCCAGGTGGGCCGAATTTGGCCCACAAACCTGAGGTTCAAACACCCCTGCTATATACATTTAGCTGAAACCAAGTCCCATTGAACTCAGTGGGACGTATTTCTGAGTTAAACATACATTGTAAGGCTGTATCCTATGTATGCTTACCTAGGCATAAGCCCACTGAACATAGTGGGACTTACCTTTGAGTAAGCATGCACAGGATCACACTGTTAATTGATTAAATTCACGTGGGAGTAAAACAGAAGAAGAAAAAGAATGCTTTGGTTTTTAGACACCAGCAGACACCTTCTTAGAAAAGGCATCCTCTCTCCAATGTGAGAGCGAAAGGGGAAGTTTAAAATCTTAATCATGGTGATTTCCCAAACTACTGACAAATATTTAAAACCTTAACACTAAGACCATACAAAAGTATCAAAAAATAAAACAAGAAGTTATAGTTTGGAAACATTAGAACATCAAATCATATTAAAAGTTGAACTAGAAAGCAGCATGCTCTATTTCCTTCTTGAAATAGGCTTGTAACCAAGTTACCTGTAGTGTTAGAGGGGCCTAGAGATCCCTAATGCTCTGCTTAGGCTCATTATTAGTGCAATGCCCTTGCTAGTGGGCCTCTGAGCATGTGAGATGAGTCAAAGGCCGACAGTGCAGCCTCAGGCGCATTCCATACTAACAAGTGGAGTGTCTTATCAAGATGTGCCTGGGAAGTGAAGCGATGTTTATGCCAAGCTGCAGGTGTCTGTGCTGGGCTGACCAAGCACTGTTATGCCTATGCTGAGAACAAATGCTAATTAATGCTTGCTGTTGTCATGCTGCCCCACTGCTGACATGTATGGTATAAAACCCATTTTGCCCCATGGCTCTGGGTTCAGAGAAGCTGTCTGATTCAACCATTCGGTATGCCTGTGTGCTGACTGTACTCAATAAAGTATCTCCTTGTAAGTAAACCTGGATCTGATTTATCACTATCTTGGCACCTCTAAATTAAGAGTTCGAGGCCTACTGCAGGGGCAATAGAAGAACCCATGGTGTGTTGTTGGGTTGTTCAGGGTGGTTAACAAGCCACCCTGCAGAAACAGGGTGACTTGGAACAGCTCCAATGTGACTAATGTAATGGAGTCATCAGTTGAAGCCCCAGATGTGTTTTATCTCTTCCCAGCCCAGGTAGGTATTTAAATAAACCAAGACAACAGATATTACATATCTTGTTCTCCCCTGCAATGCACAGAGCTCCATTTTGGGGGCTCTCCCCCTCATTTTAGTCCTCTGTATTTATACAGTTGTCATCTGTATGATTTCTGCTGCTGGCATTTTTCCTTGCAATATCCAATCTGGCATCTCTCTGTGGGCCAAACTAGACATGAACAGGATCTCGTGTGTTTTAATAAAATAAAAGCAGTCACAAGAGACTAGTTTGGATTGGGACTGTGGTGCTGGTAGAGGATGGTTTAATCCTCTCCCCGCACCCCCACCCACAGTGCTGTTTCTCAATTTTTAAAATATATACTATTTATTAAAGGAACAAAAAATGACATCTCAGTTAGACTCTGAGATAGATAGATATAGATATAGATACACACACACACACATACATGCAACAGAATAAAAACGTAATAAATACATAAAAATATAGGGCCGTCAGTGCCAGTGATTCTTTTCAGAGCAACATCAACAACATATAACCTAGTCTGTTGCTGAAGGGGGTTTTAATTGGTTGCGTGCTGTTTATTTCTTATATTGTTGTGTTTTCAATTTATTTTTACATTATGTTTTAATTTAAAGTTTTGTTTTTAATGTTTTAATGTTGTAAAGCCGCTGTGAGTCCCAGTATTGGGGAAAAGGTGGGATATTATTATTATTAATAATAATAATAATATCTTTATTTTATCGTTAGCTGACTTCAGAGCCTTTTTTGGTGGAATGGCAGGATGTAAATAAATGAAATATATAAATAATATCACTGCCCTGAGAACCTTACAGTCTTAACTTTCAACAGCAGAGAGGACAACAGCAGGAAGGGAGGAATTGGAGAGACAAGGCTAGGAAGGGATATATAAATCAAATGCAGCCATTTTAGGGGTGGAATTTTGGGAACACAATGCTAGCAAACCAAAACAGGTTCACCTTGGGAACAAAAAATAGGGCTGTGCTGGATTTGTGTGCTGCCGGGAGCCTGCAATGCTTACCATGCATTCTCTTCTGCTGCCCTGAAGGTGTAGATGGTATTGTCCAAGCCTACTCCACCTGCCTGCCTCACATACGCTTCTACGGACCAACCAACTTCTCCCCCATCATTAATCACGTGGCTCGGTTTGCAGCCCAGGCCACCCAGCAGGAATCTGCAGCCGTAAGTTCCAGCACGTTCCTCTTGTTTTTCTTTCTCATTTGACCTGAGATTTCAGTCCAAAAGCTCATTAGGTTTAGGGTTGGCCGTCACTGGGAAATCCGCTTCTTTTTTGGCTTGATGGAGTTCCGCAGTGTGTATGATTTGATGTGTGTTTGCACGCTGAACTGCAGACTGTTCCCCAGCGTCTGGGAACTTTTTTGCACATTTTTGGGGAATTTGTGCAAATTTCTCAGCAATTTATGCAAATGTCTGTGCAATTTGCAGAAATTGTGGCCGAAATTAGCACAAGTTGCTCAGAAATTTGCACAAATTGCAAATCCTGGATAATTCCATGAACTAGCCCGACTCACTGCAGATCGAGTTGAGCGCTACAGCGGGAACCAAAACAAAGTCCGGGGGGCTGACCCTAAGAAAACCTGTCTAACTGCACTCCCCAGATGGATTTCTCTGACATCCCTAATTAGGCTTGACATCTTTTAGTCCACTGGAGGGCAGAGGTTGCTGGAAGGAGAGATGGGACAAGATCGAGTGCATTAGTGTTTACTTTATGTTTCCCCGGATCATGAGCTCTCTTTGAACCAACCTCCAATATGATACCATTATGTATTTTTATATCCTTCTTGTTAACCACTTCAGGATTTATTCAGATGAAGTGATATATAAATATTGCAAATAAATAAATAGGAAAATTGCCTTAGTGGAGCAGGTGAGGCAGCAGCCCCGCCCCTGCCACTAATCCCCTGCTCAGGATTGCTGTCCTTCTTTGCTGCTCTTATTTTTGTTTTTTAATGCAGCGAGTGTGCAATGTTTAGTTTGGCCCTGGGTGAAACCTCTTCCGCCAATGACATGGGAGACAGAAACCCTTTTGTAACTATACCAGCATACAAAACAAGAAGACATCCCTCCTACTTCTCTATCTCTGCCTTGAACCCAGCGAGGCTCGGATAACCCGGTCCCAAGCCATTCGGGACTTCAAAGGTGATCACCGGCACTTTAAATTGGGCCTGGGCACACCAGTGCGGCTAGTGCAGAATTGGTGATACGTGCTCTGACCACCTAGCCCCTGCAAGCAACAGTCGTTAAAGGCAGCCCTGCATAGAACACAATACAGTAGTCTAGCCTGGGTGTCACCAGACTAGATTTGTAGTGCCTTTGGTTCTTTCTGCCTTGTCACCGAATCAGTCATTCTGGTAGCTTACCTAAGACCAGACGTCCCCTTGGCATGAGAAGTCTTCATTGTGTGTTTTGGGATGTGCTCGTGCTTTCACCATAGCAACGCAAATTACGAAGGAGCTGATAAACCCTTAAAGAGATGAGAGCACAGAGCGTTTGCAAGAAGCGAAGCCAGAGAGATGGTATGCCGCTCACGGACTGGACCACTGGCACTGTGGGCAGGATCCAAGGCGACACCACCGCCGGTGTGAACTGTGTTGTGCTCGCTAAGCGGCCTCTAGCGCGATGCCCATGATGTTTCCCTGGAAAGCCTGTTACACCAGCAAACACTATTGATGTTGCGCCGGGGGGCACTTCTGCTAGTGCAGTGTAATTTACATTAGCGGTAGCGTTGCACTGGATAATGCCCACTGCTCCCAAGGGCGATGCCCTTTCTTGAAGAGGCCACATTGCCGCAGAGTAAATACAAAACGGAGCCCTTTCCAACCCCACCGCAAGGTGTCTTCAGTCACTGCAATTGCCATCTGTTTCCTGTATTTTTCCCGTTTCAGGTGGGTTGTGTCTTATTACCGCCACATTTGAAGCAGGGATGAGTGGTGCCCCCACCCCCCAATCCCTGAATTCCACTTTAACTAGGAGGATTTCTAATATGTAATTCCCTAAGTGGAGTATGCACAGTTTGCCACAGCTTATAGTTCTTTCAGTTCATTGAAATCTTCCCCCCTCTATATTACTGATGCACATGTGTGCATTAACAAAACACTGCAGCAGTAGCAGCAACAATATAGGCTTGATAGTCTGGATGTTTACATCAGGTTTCTTTTTGTGGGGATGTTCTTTACTGATGCACACTTACACTCATACACATTGGAAAAACACCATTGTTTTGCAGTGTCTTACCTGTGCGCATACATGTACATTGACATGTGCACACGCACATCCCAGTGTAATCATGTGTATGATCCTATCGAGTTTGTTCTTTGCCACTGTCATTAATGTGTACATCGCTGTGGTGGTGGGGTGGGGACAAGACACAAATAAAATGAAGGGACTGGACACTGCGGTAAACCGCGTCTGCTCTGTGCTCCGTTCAGAAATAAAACAAACAGAAGAATGGAGAATTCCTAGTGCACCAGTTCCACTTCAGATTTGAACACTCGGCCCTTCCTTCATTTAGTTGCTTTATAGATTTTGTCTTTCTCCAGTTGCATGAGTTGCAGCCACATCTGCTTTGCTCATAGCCACTCGCCAGTGGAATTCTCCCCCCGCCCATTTTTAACACTCACACACACAGAGGTGCTCCCATCTCCTGTGTGTGATGTACAGAGGAAAAGGAAGCAAGAACTCCAGTGGCATGCCCAGTTCCTGTGGCTGCCATCCACTTGTCTGACCATGTTCACTGGGACATGGGTTCCACAGTGTTGCCATAACAACGTGCATCGGATGAGGAGCCCTCCTGTGTTCCTGGTGGATTCTGCTAGGTCATGGCAGGTCCCTGCATTCAGATTTCTTGGAGGAGTCTCTGGGTAAGGGAGGAGGTGTAAAGAGTAAATATTAGGTTATAACTAGGAGGGGCAGGCTAGGGAGATAAGGAGTTCAGGGGCTCAGCATTAACTGCAAAGGCCCTCAGAAGAGGTCTAGTAAAGAAGGGATTATTTGTGGTTTTTCAGCATTTCTCTCCTCCTGTGGATAGTTCAAGGTAGAAGAGAGACCAATGTAATGCTCACTCTGATTTTGGGGCCTTGCAGGAGGCAGGTTGAAGGAAAGAAAGATCGGGGAGGGGAACAATACTAGCAACTCCTGGGATTTTACAATTCTATAGATGGGTGGTAGTTAGGTTTCCCATCAGTTGCCACTCAGCTAGAGAAATGCAGCTGCACACTCAGAATTTAGCCCAGAAGGGATCTAGGAAGAAGCTCTTAGGGCCATAACTCAGTGGCAGAGCCCCTGCTTTGCATGCCAAAGGTCCCCAGTTCGATCCCCGGCATCTCCAGGTAGGCCTAGGAAAGAATCTTGCCTGAAACCCTAGAGAGCTGTTGCCAGTCAGTGTCGACAATACTGGGCTTGATGGACCCAGGGTCTGACTCAGTACTAGGCAGCTTCCGATGTTCCTCCTTGTGGGTTGGAGTGGTTGCCTTGCATTGTGAGAGCTGTGGAGTATTCACACACTTCCAACTTTCCCATAGTCTTTACCCTGGTGCAGGAAATGTTCCAAGACAAGGCAGTGACCTGGGCTTGTTTAAACATGAGAAGAATCAAAGCTTTGTGTTTGTTTATTTATACCTTTTTAGACTTTTATACTGCTCAGTAGCTAAGTTCTCTGGGCAGTGGACAGGTGAATTAAAAACATGCAATGCCAAAGCACAATAAAACAATGATAATAAAATAGCACAGGGTAAAACAAGTAGCAAGGGGTAAGAACAATGCAGTGCATAATTAAATGAGGAGCAAAACTCAAATAGTGAAAAGCACTGAAAGCACTGAATATTTGGGAGAACCAAAAGCTCTTCGCCTGGTACCCAAAGGAGCATAACGTAGGCGCCAGGCAGGCCTCTCTGAGGAGGGCATTTGACAGATGGGGGGCCACCATTGAAAAGGCCATGTATCTTGTGGCCACCCGCCTTGCTTCATTTAGCAGGGGCACCTGGTAGAAGGCCTCGGATGACGACCATATGATATGATCATATCAGCCAGTCCCAATTAACAGTCTAGCTGCCCACCGAAATTCCCAGACCATTTTCAAAGGCAGCCGCATATATAACACATAGCAATAATCCAAACAGGATATTGCCAGAGTGTGAATAGCTCTCACAAGGCTACCTCTGTCCAGGTAGGGTTGTAGTGGCTGTATCAGCTGAAGCTGAGAAGAGGCACTCTGAGCCAGCGAGGTCACCTGTGCTTCTAGCCTCCCTGATGGATCCAAGAGCACCCCCGAGCTACAAATCCGATCCTTCAGGGGGAGTGCCAGAACAGCTTTAACTGGACAAACTACCCACAAACAGTGTCTCCATCTTGTCTGGACTGAGTCTCAGTGTATCCATTTCCTTGAATCAGCTGATGGTTCTTTAGGCACAAATGGGCTTTGCCCCCCATATTTCCTCCAGCCTGCCTGCTCCAAGTCCTAGAAAGAGACTGAGCTCCACTGTCCATTGAACCATCAGTCTCCATCCTGTCTTGACCCATCTATGGGGGAGAGAAATGCTGAAATCCCGAGTCTCGGAGAATTCCTGGCCGAAATCCCAGCCACTCTAAGACTCTTTCCAAGCCAATTTACAGTTAACTCTGTGCTGGGAGCGGGCGTCAAAATCCCATACGGCACAAAGAATTCAATCCTGCAGCTTGTAAAATGTAAACAAATTATCCAACACTTGCTTATTTTTCCTCCTTTATTCCCTTGTTGCTGGTCACAGGATTAAAGTGCTATGCAGTGCTGTGTTGAAACATCCCCACTGAAACGCTTTCCAAGTCTCCCCTCTGACTCCATGCTTTGCTCACGTACTTTGAAGCTTATCTCCACAACCACAAGGCCTAGAAACGTCTGTGTGCATTTAAATGACAGCTGCTGCTGACTTCTGTGTCCAGTACCCAGTTCTCCAACTTGCACATATTGTGGAATGCACACAGCTTGGCTCTCTGTGAGTGTGCTGTTGTTGGGATAAATTGAACAGCTGCCCTTGAGGGACTCTTACTGCTTAACGCCCGCCCGCCCACCCGCCCTGCTTGCAAGTGGCCAGAGTGACCTTGGAGGGAGGGGAACCGGAAGGAACACAGGCATATTTCAGTGAACTGTGCAAATAAATGAAAGCCATTAACTTTCCATGCGAGCCAAAAGGGACTTTCAAAGACGCAACTTAAATCTTCTCGGAGGAATTAAATGTAATTACTAATTTATTTGAGCCTGTGCATTTTAACCCATACACTAGATGAGCGGTGTTTTGGCACATTGTTATACCCCTGGATGCTTTATTAGGAAGGATGCAGGAAGAACCAGGTATGTAGGCACTTCGATCTGAACAAGGACCCCGTAGCTTTGTTTATTAATGTGCTGATTTTAAAATGTCTTGGCTGCCTTTCGACTGAAGCTTCCATGGCAGCTAATAAAAAAATTAAAGCAGTGCGCAAAGGGCCTCTTGAAATTCTCCACCTTATTTGTGGGCAGAGGAATTCGGGAGACAGTTTCACCAGTTTTTTCCAGGAGGAGGAGAATGTCTCAACAGTTTCTCCCAGGTAGGGCTCCCCGTTGGCAGGGCTTGTAGCTCAGCTTCTTCCTTTTTTGGTAAGGGCTGTGTGGGTTTTCGTGTTGCAACAGCATCAGCTGTCTTGGCAGGCCGGCCCCCGGGTTGCATCCACCACAGTGCCAGTGGGGGCAGTGTTGTGTCCAGCTCCAGGGATGAGGTGGGGCTGGTGCTCTGCCAAAATCTGACCTCCAATTTCCTGAATTTTTCTCCCCCCGTTAAAGAGGCTTCCATTGCTCTGCCTCACTCAGGATGTTTTATAATGTACTTTTGTGGTGTTTTTGAGCTTACCTAATCACTGCAAGGTGGCTGAGGGTGCTGTGTGTTTTTCTTTCTGTTACACATCTCTCCATTGCTGTACAGCCTCCCAGGCTGCCTGCACTTCCTGATCTGAAAAAGCCCTGTGGGAATAACCACCTCATGTTGCCTTCTGCTGGGCTTTAGTTGAAGTGTAGGAAGGAGGCTCCAGGCTGCCAGAGAGATGATTGTACAATGAAAGGCAGGACCCTTGTGTGGCCACCTCCTAAGGGAAGCAAGCCCAAGAAACCCAACCCACGGGAATTTCTCCAAAATTTCTTCACCATTGAATTTCTTTTCGAAAGCAATTTCTCTTCTATCAAATTGAATGAGAATAGTTGAAAGAAATGTGGGAGAAGTTTTCGGCACAGCACTAAAAAATAAAAATAAAAATGTGAAGCAAATGAACATCAGATACGACAATAATAACAGAAGAAACATGAAAAGCTGCTACAAAATAAGAAATTATAGAAATAAAGCTGTTAAAGAGCTGGGAGAATAAAATACCCACTTGCTGGCGCCAGATGAATGTCCTTGGAGAGAACGTTCTGCAAATGGGGCATCACCACTGAAAAGGCCCTGCTTCTAGCTGCTGCCCACCTTGCTTCTGCAGCTGATGGCAGCTCAGAGCAGGGATTTGGATACAGAGATTGATGAACAGGCAGTTTCATATAGGGACGTCGTGGGAGTCCAGGTGGGGCTCAAAGTTCAGCAATGTCTTGCCAGCTTGGCCCCCCGGATGCCAGTCTGCGGATTCCTGCACATGCCTGACTCGGCATATGCTGAGTTGGGCAAGCACGGGGATCCCCCCTTGTCCGCAAGCCACCATTTTGCATTAAAATGGCGGCCCAGCTATTTACGTAAATCATCATTTGCGTAAAATGGCAGCTGTAAATAGTACCATTTACTCAAAATTACAGGCGTAAATGGTCCAATTATGCAAAATGGCGGCTCGTGGGATGGGGAGACACTGTGCGCCGCTCACCAAGCGGACCCGCGGACTGTCTGGTGGCTCTCCCAGCATCCTGAACAGAGTGGGTAAGTGGCAGGGATCTGGGGAGTGGCATGCGGGGTGGTTTGTCCATCCCTAGTTTCACACAGATATAGGTGGCTTACTTATTTAGATATTTAGACCAATTAAAATGGAATAAATAAAACTCCATCTGTGTCCCGGCCTATCTGCTTGAACCCAGGAGCCGCAAGCCTCTTAGGTATTCATAGAATCATAGAATAGTAGGGTTGGAAGGGGCCTACAAGGCCATCAAGTCCAACCCCCTGCTCAATGCAGGAATCCAAGTCAGAGCATCCCTGACGGGTGGCTGTCCAGCCTCGTCTTGAATGCCTCCAGTGGGGGAGAGCCCACCACCTCCCTAGGTAATTGGTTCCATTGTTCTTTTGGCTCAATTCTCTGTAGCCCACAACCCTTAAATTGGGGTGGATCCTGTCTGTGTCCCCTCCACCTAACACCCACCCACTACCACAGAATGGCTCAGGTTACATATAAACCTGATTTGCCAGGTCTCCTCCTTCCCATCCCAGGCTTAGCACTGATGCACGGTGAAAATTGACTAGGGTCACTACCATTCTTCATCGCCAGGGTCTCTTCAGGAACCCAAAGCCATGTGATAACTAGAAGCCCAACATGAGAGGATGTATCAGGGGATCCATTATATCACGCTATCACATCTGAGACCATGTGGACTCATCTGCTTAGGCTGCTTGCCCCCAGTTGTGCAACTGACCACTGCCTTGATAGACCCCTCACGCCCTGGCCCATCTCAAGGGTGCAACAGACTCTCATGTTTCTACTAGAGTAGACACTGGCAGAAGAAAAAGGGGTGGGCTGAGAAGCAGCAGGGCCCACTGGAGTCAGTTTGGTGCTGGAGGAAGAACCAACCAAATGGCACCAACCCCATCCATTGCCCTTAACTGCCTGCGCAAGCCTCCCTGGATTGAATAGGAGCTGTGCAAAAGCACGGCCTTGTGATTCTTTGGCTCAGTGGGTCTTGCCCAGGAACACGTGCTGCTGAATTGGGCCCCCTGGGTCAGGCGTGTCTCCCATGCCGCCACCCTTAACATTGCCCCCCAAGCTGCCGCCTGAGGCAGCTGTGCCAGCATGCCTCAGAGCAGGGCTGCCACCACCAGCATGAGCAGGACCGCTCCACACAGGAAGCTGCCGTGTACCGAATCAGATCCTTGGTCCATCTAGCCCAGTAGGGCAGCACCAGCTGACAGGCAGCACCGGCTCTCCACCGGCTCTCCCACTGACAGGCAGCACCGGCTCTCCAGGATTTCAGCAGGAATTTCTCCTAGCCTTTCTAGAGATGCCAGGGATCGAACCGGGGACCTTCCGCATGCAGAGCAGGGGCTCCACTACGGAGCCACGGCTCATCCGCCTTCTTAGTCGCCATCTCAAAGGCACACAGCGCCCGCTCCCTCTGGCACGCAAATACAAATGCACCTGGGTCTCAGTGTTTGCTCCTTCGCTCTCCCTCTTCAGCAATACTTCATCCTCTTGATCATCACCGATGGCGTCATCAGCGACATGGACGAGACGAGGCATGCCGTCGTACAGGCCTCCAGGCTGCCCATGTCCATCATCATTGTGGGGGTAGGGAACGCGGACTTCGCAGCCATGGAGTTTCTGGATGGGGACAGCCGCGTGCTCAGGTCGTACACCGGCGAGGAGGCCGTGCGCGACATCGTCCAGTTTGTGCCATTCCGCGAATTCCGCAGCGTAAGTGCATAAGGCTTCCTTGGCCGTCTCGAAGGGCGGGGTGGGGGCAGAGATTGGACCTGGAAAAAGTATCCTCCCTAGGGTGGAAATGCAGCAGCATTCAGGTGGTGCCCTCCTTGGTTTTCTTTCTACAAAGCATTTATTCGTTACAAAGATTTCTATTTTGGGGTAGGGGGTAGGTTATTTCTCAGCCTCAGTAGTAATATCTCCCAGGGATGTCTTGTGTGTGAACTGGCCCCCTGCTAGTTGCAGATGGCAACTAGCCATCAAAGACACACATCAATCAGATGAAACAGCCAGATTTCTCTTGATGGAATTAAAAAAGGGCCACTTCCTGAGTGACGTGATGCAGCAATCCTATTCACCAGGGGAACAACTGTGTGGGGTTCCCAAATGGCCTTCTGGCTGGACATGTCAGAAACTGGACCCTGGATTGAATGGGCCTTTGCTCTGGTCTAGCAAGGCTCTTCTTCTGGGTTTAAACTACCTTTGAGATAAAATAAAATCTTTCTTGGTGCCACCTATGAACATACGAAGTTGCTTTCTGTGGAGTCAAACCATCAGTCCGTGTTAGCTCTATACTCTGATAGGCTGCCACTTCGGCAGAGATCCCTTTCCCGTCACCACTGAATGGTGCTCTTTTGACTGGAGGTGCCAGGGATTGAATCTGGTACATCCTCTGCCACAGCACTGTGATCCCTCCCCAAGGAAGGGGCCACTGCTTAGTGGTGGCTCCTCCCAGAATCCCACACTCAGGGCTCAAAGGCAGTTGGCATATGGTTATGCAGCACTTGGATATCTCAGCTGTTGATCACTCAACTCGCAGCTGATTGTCTGAAATTGACTCTGTTGAAAAGCATTTATGAGGGTCCCATCTGTTGCATTGGCTCCGAGATGGCTCATTCACAAGGTGGCATTTGATACAGAACAGTCCTCAAGTGATGAAACGTGTGTGAACCAGCCCTTTGTCACCGGCGTTCTGGTGTTCTCTCTCTGTAGGCACCTAAGGAGACCTTGGCCAAAGCCGTGCTGGCGGAGCTCCCACAGCAAGTGGTTCAGTACTTCAAGCAGCAGAACCTGCCGCCCACCAATTCAGAGCCTGCTTAGAGCGGAGTCGGTCGCTCTTTGCCTGCATGTACCCCAAACTCGTTGATGACAGGAGGTTGCATGTCTCACGTGGTTTCAGACAATTTGTACTTTTTATTTAAATGATCTGGACCTGTGATCAAGATTCCTGGGCCAAGAAAAGTGTTGTCAGTGCAGGACATTTCCCCTCCTTAGCTCCAAGAATCAACTTTTAAGTATTTGAATGTACTTTGTATGATTTTTGTGAAACGAGAGAAAATTTTTACAACTGGCGCTTGCTTTTTCCAAGCCATGATGTTCTCAATATGTCATTACCCAAAGAAATGTGGACAGTTCATAAATATGTCGTACTTGTACTTCTCATGCTCTATGTTAATTTTTATACTGTGTATATGTTATATTTGTTATACTCAGGTGAATAAACAAACTTGGACTCTTCACAGCTTTGTGAAATCCTGGTGTGATCTGTCTTGAGCTCTACCATCCCACGGTTCAATCAGCAGAGCAGTAATTATTTCCTGGATGCTATGTTATAGATTGGGGTGGGCAGAAGATAGAATGGGATCTACTGGTAGATAGATCTCTGAGTGATTTGCAGTTGATCAACAAGAGTTTCTGACTCCCAGGTGTTTAACAGCAGTGATAACAAATTGACTTTTCCCACCAAAATTAGGCTGCTGAAATGAAGAAAGGTTGGGGTAACAAGGCGTTCAGTTTGGGATGAATGGGCTGAGTTTAGTTCAAAACAAATGTCTAGGCTCAGAATGCACTTAGAGAATGTGTTCTTTAAAAGCATATGTCTTTTGCACCTGGCTTTGGTTGGTGCATCTTGGGTTTCTAGTAAAAAAACAAAAACAAAGTAGGTCCCATAAAACTGATGTTTGTCCAGCCCTGGCCTAGATACCACTTCCAAGACAGAGAAGATTTTCAAGGGGCTCGAACAGCTCTCCTATGAGGAAAGGTTACGACATCTGGGACTGTTTAGCTTAAGAAAAAAAGCACGCAAGGAGAGATGTTAGAGGCGTACAAAACTATGCAGTGTGGGGAAAGTGAGCAGGGAAAGTAGGGAAATGGCTCAGGGATTCGGTGCTGATAAAGGGAAGACTGCCCATGAAGTACAGAATTAACTGCATTCATGGAGGATAAGGTTACTAGTCCTGATGGCTATATATTACTGCCAGTATCAGAGCCAGTATGCCAGTTGCTGGGGAACACAAGCGGGAGAGTGCTCTTGTCCCATCTGGGGGCTTCCCACAGGCAGCTGGTTGGTCACTGTGTGAGCAGAAAGCTGGGCTTTGGTCTGATTGAGCCTGGCTCTTCTTATGTTCTTAGGTATATGCTACTGCTAATTGGGATTTCCAACATTTCTCTCATGCATCCAAGAGCTCAGTGACAAAACATGAGCAGGTGAAGCTTTTTCTGTAGCTGCATTAAGATGCCAGGAAAAGCTTCACTTTGCTGTAATTTGCTTGGCCATAGTTACTTAAAGTTATGAAGCTCTGCTAGTGTGTGTGTGTGTGTGTGTGTGTGTGTACAGTTTCTCTTCTCACAGCACACCCCATGAGTGTCCCTTTAGCAGCAAGTTTTATACTCTGCCAAATCCCAGCTAATTCTGAAACTTGGGAAGTTTTACAAAGCAGTTTCAAGGTTGGGAGAAGACAGGATTGCTGCACCTTTCATTGTTGAAAAATAAAGCAGGGGTAACAAGCTGCTTCCCCACCATAAGGCTGAGAATAAAGCTGCCCTTTGCCTCTGGTCACCTGGACCAGACAGGAGGACAGTGAAGAGCTCTAGCATGTTCCACATATCTATTCACCCCCTGACCATACACGACAAGACTAGGAGTCTAACCACAGCTCAGCAATAGAGCACTTGTGGAGAAGGTCCCAGGCTCCATCTCCAGGTAGTGCTTGGAAAGATTCCCGCTTGGAACCCTAGAACCCGCTTGGAACCCTAGAGAGCTGCTGCCAGTCAGTGTTGATAGTACTGGGCTAGATCACAGGCAGGGATGCAGCCCCCACTGCCTCTCCCAATTTAAAAAAAAATTCCCCCACCCCACAAAAGGCATCTGTAGCAGCTAGGGAGCCCTAAAGGGGTTACTTTTAGCTTGGAAACAAGCAAACTTTAGCCTTTGTGGCACTCTCTAGTACTACAGAGTCATTTGCTGCTGAATTATGGTGGCAAACTAGCAATTTTGATCCTGGGGGCGGGGGTCTGGTGGGCAAAAATGCCCCCCCAAGTTCCTCCCCCCCCCAGGCTGGATGGACCAATGGTCTGTGCCTGTATAAGGCAGCTTCCTTTGAGAAAGCCCAGAGCTCTATAGTTAAAATCTCTCCCAAGCTTGTTGAGCTATTGATCATAAATAGATCTCTCCTCGCACCTGCTTTGCTCCAGCCATTGGCACACAGCAGCAGGCTTCCTCAGAAAAGTTGCAGAGCTTGTCTTTATTCGCAGACATGCCTTTGCTCAGGTTTTACCTGTGACTGGCTCTCTAGCGGATAGAAGAGCTCTGAAGACCTCTGCTCCGAAGTTAATATAGGGGCAGGTTTACAAAAACAAACCCTAGGCTGTATCTAGACTAAATTAGTTGAGCGCAGTGCCATCAGTTTTTAATGGGAACAAGTTTACAAACTGCAACCAAGTTACCAGCCTTGTATTATTAGGCAATTTAATCGGACTTTCCCGTGTCAGAGCTTGTGAACTGCCCAGAGCGCTTTGCCTATTGGGCAGGTATAGAAATGTAATCAACTAATAGTTGTCTGGAGACAGAGTAAGTGAAGCAATGTTGTCGTCCTGTCCAAGAACAAAAGTGGCCATCGTCTGTACTGGTCCCTGCAGTGAAGCCTTTCACAGGAGCTTGATTTGCCGCAGTCAGCAAAGTGATACTGCTCATCTCTGTACCCTGACAAAGATGAGCATTCTCACCTTCCTCACTGTTGCAAACTGAGCAACTGCTGTAGGGCCCAGTTAAGATTATGGCAACTGTACCAACATACTAGAAACAAATTTAAGTTACCTGAAACCCCTTTCAGTTGTCAATATTTCAAAAACCAACTCCCTATACATAGAGATTCATGTTAACTGACGTGGCTTGTGTGAGTTTTTTAGACCAAGGTAGTCTTATTTTATTCGTAACTAGTGAAACAATCTGCACCCCTGCCCCCAGTCTGGGTGCCTACCCACTCCCATCTGAGCAAAGCCATGTTCGCTGGCACCCCTAGGTACCACCGTCCCCACAGTGCACCCCTATAGTGCGGAGGGAGGGGTCTGCCAACTCTACTTTCATGAGGGGGGCACTGCCCCATAGCAGGGGGGAGGGGGCAGACCTACAACTCCACTCTTCAGTCTACTGAACTCCTTGCTTCAAACTCTATGGACTGTAGGGATGTCCAAAATCAACAAAACTTGAGCTTGCCTGAGTTCTCCAAATTCCATCTCAAAGCTGATTCAAATCTGTATCAGATTGCTAGTTTTGTTTTTCTTTCTACATGAAAATCCACGTGTAGTTTTATCACATTTTTCCAAATGTACCCATCAAGTGTGTGCATCTATGAAATGTACGCATTCTTCTCCCATTGACTAAACTGCATTTGTGAACATTTTTCAAGAGTACCCATTTTTTCATGTGCATTTTTCAAATGCATATCCTGTTGAACACATTTTTGGTCTGTGAATCACACTGCAAACTCAGGAATGTATAGACTATGACTGCAGCTTGCATCCTCGTTTGGTCCGGAAGGTGCAAACTCGGTAAATCCTGATCAAAACCAAATTGAAATTAATTTCTTGTACATCTCTAATGGACTGCGACCCTATGTGCTTGCTTCTTCCTGCTTTTTCCTCCCCTGCTCCCATCTTAGCCTGCAGGAGAGAAGACATGCCAAACATTTTTCCAACCCTTGTCTCCTTTCCTTTTTCTTTTAATTTGTGTATCTTACGCAAATGTGAAATGCCTTATTCTTACATGGACTATAGCATAAGCATCCTGTATTATACAAGCCAGGCTTAAAGAAGATTATTTATTTTGCAACCCAGTACCCACCTGATGTTTTGGACTATAGCCATGGGGACTTAGAAGAATTATAGCCCCAAAATATCTGGAGAGCATCAGGTTGTGTAGCCCTTTGTTGTTCAGTCATTAAGTCGTGTCCGACTCTTCGTGACCCGATGGACCACAGCACGCCAGGCCTTCCTGTCCTCCGCTCTCTCCCGGAGTGTGCTCAAGTTCACATTCACTGCATAGGTGATGCTATCTAGCCATCTCATCCTCTGCCGTCCCCTTCTCCTTTTGCCTTCAATCTTTCCCAGCATCAGTGACTTTTCCAGAGAGTTTTCTCTTCGCATTTGGTGGCCAAAATATTTGAGCTTCAGCATCTGTCCTTCCAATGAGCAGTCAGGGTTGATTTCCTTTAGGATGGACTGATTTGACCTCCTTGCAGTCCAGGGGACTCGTAAGAGTCTTCTCCAGCACCACAGTTCGAAAGCATCAACTCTTCGGTGCTCAGCCTTCCTTATAGTCCAGCTCTCACAGCCATACGTTACTACTGGGAAAACCATAGCTTTGATTATACGAACCTTTGTCGGCAAGGTGATGTCTCTGCTTCTTCCTATGCTGTCTAGGTTTGCCATAGCTTTCCTCCCAAGGAGCAAGCGTCTTTTAATTTCATGGCTACAGTCACCATCTGCGGTGATCTTGGAGCCCAAGAAAATAAAATCTGTCACTGCTTCCATTTCTTCCCCTTCTATATGCAGGAAGTGATGGGGCCAGATGCCATGACCTTAGTTTTTTTAACGTTGAGTTTCAAACCAGCTTTTGCACTCTCCACTTTCACCCTCAACAACAGGCTCTTTAGATCCTCTTCGCTTTCTGCCATTAGGGTGGTATCGTCTGCGTATTGGAGGTTGTTGATAATTCTCCCGGCAATCTTAATTCCGACCTGTGATTCATCCAACCCGGCGTTTCTCATGATGTACTCTGCATACAAGTTAAATAAGCAGGGCGACAATATGCAGCCTTATCGTACTCCTTTCCCAATTTTGAACCAGTCGGTTGTTCCATGTCTGGTTCTTACTGTTGCTTCTTGGCCCTCGTACAGGTTTCTCAGGAGACAGGTAAGGTGGTCTGGTCCTCCCATCCCTTTAAGAATTTTGTGTAGCCCTAGCTTACAGCAATGAACAGAAAAATTACCAATACAAAAAGTGAGGGAACTCCTGTTGATTTTCAGCCCTGGTGCTCAAATACATGAGATGGCAGCAGCTGATTTTAATTCTATTTCCACCTATTCCCTTGAAAACAGGTGGCTTAGAGTAGTGAGCGTTCAAGCTCTTGACTCTCAAGGAATCCTTTCCACATACATTTTCGGTCGAGGAACCCCGACACGTCTGCGACATTGTAGAGCGGGAGTGGGCAACTGCAGGAGGTCTGGGGGCCATTTTTGCCCCCTGGGGCCCCCTCCCACCACATAAATGAACGAATGAATGAAGCAAAATATGGCATGAGTCATCACTACAGAGTGCTAAAAGGTTCAAAATTAGCTTGTGAACAAGCTTACTTTGACCCTTTTCATGCCCCCTTGCCACTACGGACACCATTCTTTTTTCAGGAATTTAAACAAATATGTTTAGCGATTATCGGGGGGCGCAAGTGGCCTGTGAGCCACATGTTGTCCACCCCGTTTGTAGCAGATTCTGGGTGCACTCAAGCTTGTAGTTTTGAAAAGTGCTGAACCAACAATCTGTGGTGCACTTTCCATTGACAAGGTATTTTGGCTGAACTGAATGGGTATCCAACAGGTACCCAACACATCAGAAATGACAAGCAGACTGTTTTTCAAGGACGCTTGTCTGCCATTAGTGTGTTTAATAATTTGCCTTATAGTAACATATAACAGTATTCATAGTATTCATCTTGCAAGCATGGATGTTTCAGTTTTACATAGATAACCCCAGAGTTTACACTAAACCTACGTGGTGCACCTCCTATCTCTGCCCAACATTTTGGCTGCTGACCAGTCTCATCCCAAGTTCCTAAATATCACAAAGACCATCCACCCCGTGATCATTCTGCAGACCAGCCTTGCCTGACCTGGCGCCCTCCAGCTCTGTTGGAGTACAACTCCACTCATCCTCATCAGCAGGGGCAGATTGCAGAAGGCTGCTGTAAACAGTGGTTTGCAGTCGGCATTTTCAACAGTTCCCAACTCTGCATAGTCATTCATTTTTAGTAGGCTATGCAGTAGCCAAGGGCTCATGACTGATCTTACAGAGAAACCTACAAAACTCTTTGAAGGAAGCCCAGAACTCCTGCAATCATCTCCACCCCACCCCGGAACTGAAACACACACCGGATGAGGAACCTGGTTATCTCGCATGTTCAGCAAGGAGCTCTGCTCAGCCTGAACTTCAGCAGAAGGACTGAGGGAATAATTATGAATGGCAAAATCCAAGATTAAAAAAAATGTTTTCAGGATTTTTTTAATCAGATGCAACACTAAAACTTTGTTACAGTGGCATGGCAATCCACATTTTACCATCTGCTTGATTCTGCTCTCTCTCCTCTTTCTCAATTACGCCATACAAACGATACGTGAAAACTAGAGAGCCGTCCCACCTGCCAGACATCTATGCCCCAAGAATGTGTCTTGGTAAAACCAGCTTGCAACACCCTCCCGTGTAATATTTTTAAAAATACGAGGCACTTCCCATCCTCATCCTTGAACCTCAAAGCCTCAAGTCTTTTGCTCCAACAAATGTATTTCTGGATTTAAGCTCACTGAATGAGCAACCCACCCACACTCCCTCGCAAACGGAACTCAGCCTTAGAGGGAAAGAAAAAGAGAGAGAGGGAGGGAGACATACCCACAGAGACAGCTTCAGGACATTATCGTGGTATTGCCTGAAAAACAGAGACAGGGGAAAAGTGGCGAGTTTGGAAGATGACCAGGATGAAAAACAAAAACGGGAAATGTCCCAACAGAGCATCTAAGGGGGCTGGGGAGAATTCTACAGCGGGGCGTCAAAGAAGGTACTGCCACGGAACACCGAAGAGACAATCTTGCCGGTGGAGTTGATGGTGCCCTCGCTGTCGGAGCTGGACTCGGAGTCGCTGCTGCCGGAGTAGGCGCCGAGGCCTGGCAGGATCCCGATGCACACGGCAGCCGAGGGGCAGTGGAGCGCAGAGCCACTCGCGGAGCTGCTGCCCAGTGGAACGCACAGCGGCTTTTCTGGAAAAGGGGGCAGGCAGGCCATTATCGGGGGCAGGCAAGAAGGGCAGTTGCGAGCCACATTCAAGGCAGAGCCCCTCAGGTGCTCTGCCTGACAAGCCTCTACAGCAGCCGCCCTCAACCTGGTGCCCTCCAGATATGTTGGACCATTGGCCAAGGTGGCTGGGGATTATAGGAGTTATAGTCCAACACACCTGAGGGTGCCAGGCTGGGGAAGGTTGCTCTACAGAGTCATGTCCTGCTTCTTTGCATTCATTGATTTACAGGTTCTATTTTGAATCAGACTGCGCATTTGTCACTGAGCAGTTCAGCCATGCTGGCATTTATATGTTATTTGGTCTTCACCCTAGCACAGGGGTGGGCAATTCATGTCCCTCCAGATGTTCTGGCCTACAACTCTCAGTCTGGCCAAGAGTGAGGGCTGATGGGGGTCGTAGGCCAAAATATCTGGAAGGCAAGTTGCACACCGTAGCCCTAACACTGTGATTGACATATCTTAAGTTGTCCCAGGAGGCTGCATGAGCAAGGAACTCATGGCAGCTAGGTGCACAAGGCTCCAGATTTAATGTGCAAGCTACTGGTATCTAATATATTTACAGTGCGCAGCCTGCCTGTCCTCTTCCCTAACTGAAGAGAGAGGAGTCACCCTTGCATGAGTAGGCAAAGAATGGGAACTCCAGATACACTAACAAGTCACTACCATAGTCAAATCATTCAAAAGGTCCCAGCGGGAGGGATCGTAGTAGCAGCAGCCAATTTCAGTTGGCCAGTCTAGAACCCTGGCCGGAAACTTCCTCCAGTCCTGAAGCATCTGCACCTCCATACAGATTATTAGGGGAAAGCAGCTCTACCTGACTAGCCCCCTTTGCCTAATTCGACCCCTCAGGGTCCCGTTGTTTCAGGTGGCCTGTACCTAATTATCCCTTGGTGGCACGGCTATGTAATGCCCAATCAGCCTGCCCAGTCCCAGAACCAGGAGTCTAAGGGAAGTTTTCTACTCAGTCCAAAACCCAAGCTCTACAGCCTTGGGTTTGACCCCAGCCTGAGCACACCCAGAGTTGGGATCTCCTTGGTGTCCTTCGCCCTCGGCCCCAAACCCTCAGTGTGAGCACAGGACCCAACATACACAGACCCTCCGCTGCAGGAGCCTACGATTCTCCCGGGGTCTGCCTGGCAGGCCGCCCATTCCTTGGGATCTGCTCCTATTACGGTCCCTCCCTCTGGGTCCGAGGAGCCAGGAGCTTTCCTCTCCTGTGCTGCCTCGCGTTCCCAGACAGAGCCTCACTCCCCAGGAAGTGCCCACTGCAGCACTGAGGCAGCCTCCGTTTCAGGGGTGCCACCCAAGCACACTGGGAGCTCAGCTGCCTCCCGAGGGGCTGCTTCCGTGTGCAGAGTCCCAGGGATATGAACCTCTGTGGGCAGACCCACGCAGCCGTCCAGGCAGACCCCCACCTAACAGTGCAAGTAGCAGGCCTATTCAGAATGGTGGGCTTTACGCTCGTATGTACCCTCCTGCAGCCAAGCGAAGAGCCTGGGGGCTCCCCCTCAGGCTTCCTGGGGCCTCAAGACAGGTGCACCCAACACCTAGCAAAGGTCCCTCCTCTGCTTCCTTTTCCTGGCTCTCTTGCCTCTTCTCTGTATTCTGCTACTTTTTTTGGATTAGCAGCCCCGCTCCACTGCCCTCCACTTCCAATTTATTTTTGCAACCACCTTCCTAAGATTGGCTTGGCCGTCCATCAGTCCCCCCGTCATCGCCTTTGGTCACTTTTCCCCACGTGTGATAGAAACCCACAACGGCCGAAGCTATGCACTGCGTGAAATCAGCCGAAACTATGCATTGCGTGAAATCAGCTCTTTTCATCTGTTCTGAAACAACTGCGGATCAATTCTATTGGGTAGCCCCCAGTTCTAATATGGAAAAATCTATCCATTCTAAGAAGCCATTCACTTCTTAGAAGCAGCATTTCCAGAACTTTTGATACTTGGGGCTGAGGGTTTCCCCCCCACTACACCTTGATTTAAAAATTGAAGAGATACCTCATTACATTCCAAAATACACATGCGTGTCTTTTCTCAGCCAGCTCCCAGTATAACTGGTATGCATCTTCCTTGCTATTGCAAGACAGCCCAATTTTAATAGAGCCTCTCGGTATCCCACCATTCCCCTCTATGGGGCCTCAGGGAAGGGTCCACTCTTTCTAGGCAATGGTGATGTGTCTAGGATCCCCCTCTGTCAGGGATCACCCGCACTGGAATGACAACACTGCTGAGAAGATCCATGCTGCTACATGGGCTTTCCCCACCCCAAGGGACACAGAGCAATAGATGTATCCGCTATAATAATCTTTCAAGGTACACCTCACCTCCAACGGCACATTGTACACATGCTTCTTAATTCTAAGAAGTTGCCAAGGTGGCTTAGAAAATTAAACATGAACCATTCAGACATAAAACACAGTAAAATGACAAAAGCAAGTATAAGCAGAAGACAAACTCAAACACAGAAGCAGCAGTAAAAACCTCAATTTGTCAGTAATACTTCGGAGAATAAAAAGATTTTCATGTGGTGTTCGAAGCTCCATAGACTTGGCACCAGGCAAACATCTCTGTGGAGAGAATTGCACAACTTGGGTGCTAACATGGAAAAGGCCCTGTCCCAGCTGTCACCCACCTCAACTGGGAAGGCAGAGGCACTTGGGAGGAAAGGCCTCCAAAGAGGATCCAAACTGCTGGACAGGCTCAGACATGCATGAATCTCTTCAGGATTTCGAAGTCACTGGCCCCCCCTTTGGGAGGAGCCCTAGCTCAGCAGTGGAGTGCCTGCTTTACGAGCAGAAGGTCCCAGGTTCAATCCCCAGCATCTCCAGATAGGGCTGGAAAAACACCTGCCTGAAACCCCGCAGAACAGCTGCCAGTCAGTGGTGAAAGTACTGGGGTAGACAGGCCAGTGGTCTAACTCAGAAGAAGGCCGCTTCCTGTGTCCCTAGGAGCTTGACAGAATAGATGAGGCCAGTGACTGTCTGAGCCCACAGCTCCAGAACTGTCTCCATTCAGCTTTGACATTTCATGGAGTGCCCAACAAAATGCAAAGTGGTTCTGCGATAGGGAACATTTGACAACCCCCCATCAAGCATTTGGGAGAGTGACTAATGTTGCAAAGAGAAAAACAGCCAACCTTCCATAGCTAATTAGCTTGGAGAACGCTGGACGGGGAGCGAGCCGAGCAGATGGAGAGCCGGGCGGTGCTGCGGTTGCAGTTACACAACTTCTCGGCTCATCACACCCCCAGCCGGAAGTGAAGAGTGAAAGCTTGGCCTGGCCACAATAACAACTAAGTAACAGTAGCAAGTAACTATATTCCAGCTTTGCTCAGCCTTTCTTCTGCCAGTTCTTCCAATACACTCCAGCAAGCCGGCCTTGGAAGGAAGCTTTTGTTACCATAGCAGGTTAAGCTGCTCCCAGGTAATTATTTGCGGGGGGCGGGGAGGAAGGCAGAGGCCACATCTGGAATTCTGAGAACCGGTGGCTGAGTTTCCTTCGTTTCTCTTCCCGCCCCATCCCTTTTTCATTTCGCACCCTGACTTTTAGACTTTAAGTCCGCAGGCAAGGGCTGCCCTGTTGTTCGTTTGCAAGTGGCTCTGGGAGCCTTTCTGGCTGAACAGCTGGGCAAAAATGCTTGAAACAAAACAACTGTGCCCATGAGCAGCAAAGTAGTGCATGTGGCCTGGTGACGCCCAGATGCCCACCTAGCAGGAGTATCTACAGCACCCAGGAGCTCACCGGGAGGAAACAGCTTAGCACTGCGTCCACACAGGGACTCCTGGTTTGCTGTTCCCAAAGAAGGCCGGAATTGTAAGCCAGCTCACTATTACTGGCCATGCTGGTTGGGGTGATGGGAGTTGTGGTCCACCACATCTGGAGGGCACCAGGTTGGGAGAAGGCCGTCCTAAACTGAGGCACAAGCAAAGGGCTCCTTAACACCCCCTCCCCCAGCATGAGTAACAAATGAGGCTCTGGCAGAGTTCCCTTCTTGTTCGTTTGCATTTTGGCTAAGCTACAGTTAACCGCTCGGCTCAAAGCAGTGAGTCAGTGGGCAGAGCCAATGCTGCTGGCCCTTCAGCAGTTCAGAATATATCCCTCACCAACTAGGGATTTACATAGCTATTTGTAAATGTAAATGCAGAATGTAAATGCAGGAGTTAGGCTCAAAGGTCACCAATAAGAGAAGAAAGGACCTCCCTCTGCTTGGGAGCACTGTGGTGTTTCCAGTGTGGTCACAACTGATGTGCATAGGCACAGATGAAATGGGCAGCGTGGCCTAGTGGGTCAGACAACCTGAATCCAAACCCCTAGTTCAGGACTCCTCTAAAAAAGGGAGAGCAGCAAGCTGACCTCACTGAACAGGGACCGAAGCTGCGCCCACCCAGACCCCAACCTGAGAGCAGACCAGATACACATCTACAAGAACTGGCTTCACTCCTCAGGTGAGAGACGCTTGCCAGCATCCAGAGCTGCTCTGCCAACCTGCTTGCCTAGAGCGTATCACACTTCTATTAACTGGAAAGGTATTTCATGCTGCTTACAGAATGCAACAGCTGCAAACCGCACAGGCAGAAACCACCGGGAAGTTCTCTAGGACAGTCTTCAGACTCTTTAGAGCCTGGACCAGCCCCACTCTTAATCCAAGCCTTCAAGGTGGAATCCAGTTTTAATTGTGTATATATGTAAATCACCTCCCCCCACATATGTACATGTACGGATGGATGGGTGTGTGTGTGTGTGTGTGTGTGTGTGTGTGAGAGAGAGAGAGAGAGAGAGAGAGAACAAGACAGAGCGTGTACACACACACACGTTTCAAAAATCCTAAACAAGAATAGCAACAACAACAACAGAAAATGGTGCTACTCCTGCAAGCACTCGAGGTCAATCACAAGCCACTTGTGGGTCTCACCCTATCAGTCCAAGACAGATGCTCTGGCAGAGGTCAGTTCATTAAGGGCTTGCCTGGGCAAGTCTCCTGGCAGGGGTTGTCCAATGGCCTGGCAGAGTAAAATGCCCCGCTCCTCCCCGCAATCACCCACTGATGAAAAGTTCACAAAGGCAAATGGATCCATGCACAGCTAACTAGAAAAGGAATTTTGCCCAGTACATGCCCTCCCCGCAACACACTCATCACACATACCTGGAGCCTGGTCATGGTCAGGATCCGGATCGAGCTTCAGTCTTTTCACACTGTTGGCACCTTCTGAACTGTAAGGAAATGCAAAGTCAAACAGCTGAGGTGTCATGCTAGAGCAAGGGTGGGCCACTTGTGGCCTTCCAGATGTTTTGCCTACAATTCCCATCAGCATTCAACACTGGCTATGCTCACTAGGGCTGATGGGAGTCGTAGGCCAAAACATCTGGAGGGCCACAAGTTGCCCACCCCTGTACTAGAGAATATTCACTGCCTGTCCCTCCCTAGCACCTCTCCATGGAATGCAGAAGTCCACAAAGTTTGGCGGGCACTGGCAGCCAGCCCAAACTTACGCATGCCCTGCCCAGTCTTGCTGAGCTTCAGGGCCTCTTGGGAGCCTCTAAAGCCCAGCATGACTGTTCTCAGCTGGGGCTGATCCCCACCACGCTCAGCTTCTCACTCCTGGGGCAGGGGGAGAAGTGATGCTTGCTATGGCAACTGAATTCATGGGCCTCTGATGGAACAGCTACTATCAATTTCTGCTTAACAGGTAGCCCAGATTACACCCTGAATCATTCATACAAATGTACCTTTTTCCTTTTCCCAGAAAAAAAAGAGCTTCTTCAGTTTTATTTTTTAAAGTTGACCTTTTCCAGGTGGGCAAGTCTGCATGTGACAAACAGGTGTTTGAAAACAGAGGCGCTGAACCAGCCCATGTGCCTGAGAGTGCCAGAGAAGCAGGAGAGACCTGCGTCTGCAGAGGGCTTTTTGGGGTAAGGGAAATTGGGTTGGCTGTCTCTGCCGCTGGGTGAGCCTCCACCATCTCCAGTGGCTTCTCCAGTGAGCCTTTTCTGGCTCACTGCTCCCTTCCCAAGCATGCCTAGCTGAAGATTCGGCGAACTTCCCAGAAAGATCTGCATCGTGCGCAACATGGAGGGGACCAGTACAAGCGCGTGGGGCTTAGTTAAGGGCTGCTGCAGCCTGCTGGAGCTTGCATGGGGGTGCAGGAGCAGTTGCTGGTTAGCCTTTTCCCAAGCCCTGCATGGCCTACACCGCAGCTGTGTCTGCCACGGGGGAGAAGAATGTAGTGATAATTTCATGTAAGCCTTCATTGTAGGGGTGGTCAGAGCGTAGATCAGGATCTACTGGCCGATCTGCAGTAGATCAGCAAGGGTTTCTGACCCCCCCAATCACCTAATAATATCAACAAATGAAAAAGGCTCCTCCATCTCAAATTACCTGATGGGCCACTAAGTTTAGATCCTGTAAGCCTGTGCATCCCTGCATTATGGGTGTTCAAACCACACTGCAGACATCATTCCAGCAATCCTTGCAACGCCTCTCTAAGGTTGGTCAATCTTTTCCTTATATTGGGGGCTGGAGCAGAGGAGAGATGGCTGAGGGAATGTTGGATTGTAGCAAGAGGATAAGACAGTGAAGACAACAAATGGGATTTGGCCTTTTAGCTCCAGTGGAGAGCTCTGGAAAAATCAGTGACAACAGCTTTTGAAGTCTGAGCTGGGGGGAAACTGAGCTCGGCCTGGATGTGTACTCCAGCTCTGCAACATTTGACAGGCCAGTAGGCAAAAGCCTCTGCAGCTAAAAAGGCAGGCCACTTAGCTCAGGCATGCTGCCAAGGACTGAAAGTTTCTGACACTGAGAGCAGAAGATAGAAAAACTATGAGATTTCACATCATAGCCCCATGGGTTCCATTGGCTTGGCAGTGTTCAGAAAGCAGTGAGCCTTCTGAAGGTGTGCACCACCACGTTTGCAAGACAAACAAGATCAGGATTCTAGTCCTTATGGCTAGAGACGGAAGTCTAGCAGACATGTGGACACTGTACTGGGAGGGGCAGTAGTTCAGTGGTGGAGCACGTGCACCACAAAACAAAGGACCCACATCAAACCTGTGGCATCTTGGATTTTTAAAAAAGGAACAGGAAGCAGACGATGAGAGAGACCTCTGCTTAAGATCTTGGAGAGCCTCAGCCAGAGCAGACAACATGGAGCTTGATGGACAAACAGCCTGGCTTGGTTTGGCAGCTCCCTACGCTTCGTCCCAGAAATCTCAAGGGAGAATGGCACAAAGGAAGACCGGCAGCAGCCTGCAGGCTGGCTTCAGTGCCCTGCACAGCTACTAGACTTTCTCCCAGAGCTACCTGACCTGACAGGCCACCTTTCCCCACACCTTGCAAAACAAAAAAGGGTTCACAAGGTTTTCTGTAGTGAGGAGCCTCTGTTGGCCTGTAGCAGCCGGTGGTGCTGGCAGCTGCTACAGCCACCTTCCTAAAGCAGTGCCAAGTGTTGGCTTGTTTTGATTTGGGGGCCAAAAATATAGCTTGAAATGTCCTTCAACCCATCTCCCCCATCACCTTTTTTCAAACCTCTCTTCTCCTGCTTCAGAAGCCTCTGGCTGATTGCTTTGCTGTTCTTATCTTGCTTCCACACCTTTTTGTTAAAGTTTTTTGTCCTGCCTAGAAGGATCCCAGCCAACCAAGGATCATGAGGTGGACATGAGGATATGATAGCACCAATCACACATGGCTGCATGATGGTGTCAGTGAGGGCAAACAAAGCCAACCCAGAGCGAGGGCAACGCTTCCTGCACTGGTCACACTGGAGATGTGGGTCAGCTGGATCACATTCTACACTTATTCAGAACAGGCAAACGCTTTTACCCCTTTCCAGATTTTGCCGGAGTGGGTAGGGGCACTTTCTGCTCCTCTCTCCCATGGCTTTGGCTCACCCCTCTCCAGCCCTCTTTCAGTACACATCTGGCATTGCCGGACTGCCTCCTGGACTTGGAACAGCGGAGAGGAACAAGGCATCACTGCTCGAACGGGGGCACCAAGAGGACTTGGCAAGAAGACCCGCCTTCTGCTAGTGCTCACAGCAGGCACTGGAACCAACAGCTACTGCAGTCACCCAGAGGCTTCTGGCTCACTACACGAAACATCATTCTGGACGCATGCGTAAGCCATGGTTATAACGCCAGTTCCAAGAGGGAGGAATCTTGGCTTTACATCCCAGATCCAATGAGAAGAGGCTTGGATTTGCCTGGATGAGAAAGTCCAGATACCAGACTTTCCCTCATTCTGCCTCACTTTGAGTCTTTAGGCTCTGTTGCCAAGTGCACTACTGTCCCCGAGAACATATACAGGTGCAAAGCTCACCTTCTGTGTTTCACGGCTCCTGCCAACAGCTTTGCCTGAGAGAACTTGCTCTTGTTTTCTGCTGATTTCACCGACAGCTTCTTCTCTGTCTCCTTCTTCAGGTCAGCGCTGACCCCCACCTTTGACAAAGTGCTGTGAATTCAAGGTTAAGGAGCAAATGGAATTTGAGGGGTGACTGGAATGCAAGAAACCAAGAGGAATTGGGTCTCCTTGGATCAGGGCTTGCAGTTCCAGTAGCAGCAGACGGCAATGGGTTTTCTGGACCTTAGCAACTACCGTTAACATCAATGTCTTGGGAAGAGAGAGAGTGACAGACATGAACAAAAGTGAAAACCTGCACAAGAGATGGAAACTGATCTTTGTGGATTTACTTTCCATTAGGGCTGCAAGCTTTAAATCAGATGCCCCAGTAGATTAATTCATTCACCAATGATTTACTCAAATAAAATAAAACGATCGAAATTTTAAACTGTCACATAGTGGTGAGTCTATATTCCTCAGCAACATTTAGTTGCTTAAGTATCCAACCCAACCCATCATATTTCTAACGTTCCTCATCACATCATCAGCTTTCTTGCAGCTACTTAGGGCCGAACTGGAGGAGATAAAATGCATCTTAAGCATGCAGGGTATTTTTTAAAAATCCAGATAGTATCAGCTGACTGGATGATCATTATTTGGATCACAGCAGGTGTGGAGAGGGAATTTAACCCTTACCTCTCTTGCTTTGGTCCCAAGGAAATTGCTCCTTTGAAACCAGAACGTCCACTGGGAGGAAATCCCACAGCGGAGTTAACAGAGGAGTTCCTCCCAAAGCAAATTCCAGCTTCAGTTTAAAGATTTTCCTCAGGACCAAGGCAAGAGATAGAAGGGCTACACTCCACACCTGCTGTGATCCCACATTAATCACACGCTACCCCCACACACACCTGTTGCTGCATCTGTTTTAAAAAGCTAAGCATTAAATACAAATACCCATTAAGGGCACAATCCTATGCATGTTTAGACAGAAATAAGTCCTACAACCCCCAGAATGCCCCAGCCAGCTATGCAGGCTGGGGAATGCTGAGAGTGGTTGGATTTTTTCCTATCTAAACATGCATAGGATTGCACCTTTAATGTCATGTCTAGAGATGTGAAGGCATGGAAAAAAAACCATTTTTCCCCTGAGGACAAGTTTGGGGCTCCCCCCCCCCAAATAGAAAAACTGAACAGCTTTAGATTATGAAATATTTTCTTTTAGAATGTAAGACAAAGTGTTCATATATTGTTACCCAGCCTGTATTCCCCCCCAAATGATTTCTAAATACTATAACAACACCTTTATAGAAAGACTAGAAATGTAAAACGTCTAGAAATAATGAAGCCATAGGGCAAAATTGTTTTTTTAAATCCTCTTCGTAAGATTCCCAGCATAGTTATTTCTTTCATTCCTTATTAAAATTATTGATCTAAAGTATATTTTAGTGATGGACGTTCCTAAACTGAGTCTTTCCTGACTAAATAAAATCTCAGTAGCTTTTCCTTCAGATCAGATTTCCCTAAGCTCCACCCCACAAACAGGAACAGGTTTAGGAATTTCCCTAAATTTCCTAACAAATGGAAACACATGCTGTACATGAGTCTTACTCTGCCTCCAGTTCTTCCTGCTTCTTCTGGCTTCTAGGATGATTCAGATGTATCAGGGACTACTTGCTGATGTTCCCTCTGGTCAGACTTTAAACAGGAACCTAGAATATGTTATATACTGTATATCTTGGTTTGCTCATAAAATTATCATGTTTGGTACATTAAATGTAAAAGTATAATTTAGACAATAATTACAAATTTACTAACTGAGTTTACTTCTAAACGTTTTAAAATATAATAATTTTATGAGGAAACCAAGTTATACATAAAATAACTTTAGGAACAGAAATGCTGCTTTATGTTCCTAAAGCAGCCCTCCCCAACCTGGTGGCCTCCAGATGTTTTGGACTACAGTGCTCAGCATTCCTGACCATTGGCCATGGTGCCTGAGGCTGATGGCAGCTGAAGTTCAAACTATTTGGAGGGCACCAGGTTGGGGAAAGCTGTCTTAAAGCAACAAAGTGACTTGAGATCTCTAAAGAGCACTAAAAAGTAAGTATGGCTTATTTTTCCTCAAAATTTCCATCCCTGGCCCCCACAAAGGGTTTTTTCCATGGCCTCAAAATTTCCAGAAATTGTATATCTCTAGTCCTGTCTAGTTTGACTCTTATTTTATGGGGATGCTTGCCAGTACTGTTAAAGGCAGTTCTCTGGTGCCATCTTGTGACAAGTCTCATCAGCAGAAGTGTCACTTGGAAACTTTTACCACAGACACATTTCAATTCCATGCCAATGTTTCTTGATGGAATTCACATCATTTCAGCCTGGAACGGGTAATGCCAGTAACCTTTAACCACCAGAGTGATAAAAACAAGTTTACTAGGATAGAATTATCAGAGAAATAACACAACACGCCCCCCAGCTTTAGTCCCAAACTCACCCATGCCAAAGAAGGGATCTTGCAACTTAAAAGAGCAAGCAAACCCCAAACACGTCACCGTTAATAATGCCAACCAGCTCTAGCTCTTCAGCTCACGTTCACGCGCTGGGCGCATCTCAGAGCTGAGCAAGCCGACTGCCCCTTTTTACCTCTCGTGTCAGGGCAAGAACAACTGCTGCAGCGCCAAGGATATTCTGTACTCGTTCAGCTCCTTTAGATCTTCTTCTCTACGCTGCTTCTCTATGAGCACTTGCTGGCGAGAAACCTCATCAAGGAACTTGGATTCATCTTCGTCTAGGCCTCTGACCATGTTTTCTGAAGGAGGAGGCAGGAGAACAGGCTTTGGTAAGATGACAAGCTGTTTGACCATGAAGCCATTGCTGTATTGCTATTAGGAACAAAGGAAGCTGCTTTATAGTGAGTCAGACCCTGGGTCTATCTAGCTCTGTATTGTCAACACTGATTGGCAGCAGCGGCTCTTGAGGGTTTCAGGCGGGATTCTTTCCTAGCCCTAACTGGAGATGCCGGGGATTGAACCTGGGACCTTGTGCATGCAAAGCAGGGGCTCTACCTGAGCTTCCTCCCTCCCTCCCACTCCAGCTTGATGTTTCAGTGCTTTAAAGGTGGGTAGTATAAGCAAGCCTGAGCCACAGTAACTCAAAGCCTGTCGTCATGATATATTGCGCATGCATTCGCGTGAACACATACACACACACTTCTCTTATGCATTGTAATCTGCTTTCAAGACTCAAGAGTTTTAAAACAATTTAGATGTCTGCCTGAACTCACACAACAGGTTTATTGCTGAAGCTAAGCCAATTTGGCCTTGCATGGAGGCTGGGAAGGAGCCTAGTTATCAATGGGATAGTAGACCTGTGTCTAGACTGTACCATTTAATACTGCGGGGACAGATGGGACGGACGCATGATTTGAATGCTCCTCTGTATAAAAAGGTGCCCTCCACATAGAAAACTAGAAATCCGGGAGAAGGGTTGTAGCCTAGCCTTCTCCTACATGCTACCTTTCTATGTACAAGGAATTGGCTTTGTACTGAGAAGCACTCAATTGCATGAACTCACCCCCACCTCCTCTTCTGAAGTGATACAGGCCAGACATGGACTCACCCCCTCAGCAAGAACAAGGGCAAAATGTATGGATAGAAAATAGTAGCTTGTGAGGGAGGCACAGGGACCAGGAACTAGAACTCCATGCCATAGGGACTAGAAGTTCATCCTTACTCTTGCTTCTCAGCTTAAGAGACACTGAACACGCTTAAGTTTGCCGTTACAACCTTACGGACTAGAAACATTAAAAAAACTTGGGATTTTTAGGATGCCAAATTTTATGCTTGCGCAGCAACTCTGTGGATGCATAACACTTAGCCCAGATATTTGCTCGATTTTTGCAGCCTGGGCTGTTGGTTTTTTTTTTTTTTACAAAACAAGGCAAGCAAACAGTAGCTATCTGGGGGAGCGGGGGGATGAGAGAGAGAGAGAGAGAGAGAGAAAGAAAGAAAGAAAAGAAAGTGGCATCAGCAGCATTTGCATAGTGCTTTTGAGTATTCAACATGCTTCACATGCATTGTCTAGTTGCAACCCTTATAACAACTATATGAGGCAAGTTGCTATTATTATCTCCCATACTGCAGAGGTGTGATTGGGGACTTCCTGCTTCATAGCTCAGTTCCTTTATTTTCAGAGGCAAGGGACGTCAATGTGGGCCTCACATGGAATCCAAAGCTCTGGGCAGGTGGGACATAGTTTAGTAAGAGGACACAGACTTCGGATGCAGAAGCCTCAATAGCGTCTCCAGCTGAGAGGAACCGCGGAAAGGCCTCTCTGCCTGAAACCTTGGAGAGCTGCTGCCATCCAGAGCAGGCAATCATGGGCTAGATTAAGGGCAGGCAACCTTTCTGGGCTGTGGGCTTGAATAAAAATGTCTTTGCCTGCCAGCAGAAGCACAGCAGAGAGAGAGCCAATGTAGCTTCCCACGGCAGGGAGCAGTCACCGAGAAAGCCCTCTCTCTAATCCCCACCAAACATTGTCATCTTCTCATTTTAGAAAAAAAATGGGAGGACCACCAAGTACATAGAATACATCTCCGCACAAGAGGAGATGCTTGCTCAAACTTACTGAACTTGAACTGCTCCTCAAACTCCTGCTGCTTCTTGTCCTTTTGTTCTTGGAGTCTTTCGTAGAGCGATCGGGAGTCATACACTTCCTCAGGACATTCTGGGAGATGAGAAAGAAACAGACTTTACAGGTGATCATTTTGAAAGGAACCAAGCTAGTGGAAAAGGCACTCTCTAGCAGCCTTGTCAATAAGCCCAGATAAGCCAGGTGGGCATGTTAACTTAATGCATACCTGTTAGTCATTTTTGGACTAAAAAGGAAGTGAGAACAAGCATCTGGAAAGCTCATCCCTTTGTCACCTAGAGGAGATTCTTGCCACGGATGATCCGGCAAGTGGCTATTTACGAACCTGGTATACTGGACTCCACCCATAATTTCCCTGAAGCAGATAACGCTACAGCTTTGTTCTACAGGTCATTCTTCCACAACACACCAACTCTGGACCAGAGGTTAGGAATGTGTGGCCCTCCAGATGTTGGACTGCAACTCCCATCAGCCTTAACCAGCATAGCCAATGGTGAGGGCTGGAAGGAGTTGCAATCCAGCAACATCTGGAGGGCCACACATTCCCCATCCCTGCTCTAGACCCTGTTCAGCACTGTGTGGCTCCACATCACGCTGGTGAGCAGATGTAGCACAGAGGCCAAATTGCTGAGTGGGACCTCCCACGTCAAGTCACAAATCTGCTATGAACTCCCTAGATGCCCCCAGGCAAGCCGCTCCTGATCAGCCTCACCCGCCACATCTGCCAACCTACCTCACACAGTTGTTGCAATCTTTATATAACAATACTGAAAACTCAAGAGCGCTGCATAAGTGCTAGGAAATATTATTACTGTGTAAAAATTAGTCATTCAATCATACCAAAGTAGAGTTTTGCCTCATTTCATTCCTTGGTATAAGATGGAGTAGCCAAGCTTTTTGGGCCCACCGGGCACATTTTCTGGGCCCACCGGGCACATTTTCTGGGCCCACCGGGCACATTTTCTGGGCCCACCGGGCACATTTTCCAGGATACCCAATGTTCTTGCCCCCCCCCCACTCCTCCCCGCTCAGGGCTTCCTTCGCCCTCTGCCTCTCCTTTCTTATTCCCACGCCTGCCGCTTCTTCCCTGCCCCCCCATCTCCCTTCTCACCCCCACTGCTCCATCCCACTGCCGCCTCTGCCTCCCACCACACACAGCTCAGCAGTGAGGAAGCAGGAAGTCAGCACATCGGGAGATAAGCGTCCCAGTCCACTGACATCCTGCTTCCTAGTTGCTTAGTGTGGCAGGAGGCAGAAGCAGCAGTGACAATGGATGTGGGTGGTGGTGGTGGGACAAGAGGGGTTCTGGCAGGCTCCAGGGCTCCCAAGGGTATAGGATTTCTCCACGTGTCCTTAAAAGCTCTTGCCACTTCTCTTCATATTCTGTGGGCTGTGCAGACAGTTTCTCTCTCTGAAGCTGAGGAAGTAATGGTTCTGTTGCACAAGTGAAGACAGCTTATGCAAAAAGGGCTGCGAGCACCAATTGCTGCTAGAGAAAAGGTTTTTGCCTTCTCCAGACAACTAACTGCTTATCTTGTGAAATGGCAGAGCTCCTGCAGCATCCACACTTAGTTGCTGTACATCTGAGTTTAACGCCTTTAAACATGGCAGCAAAAATCACAAAGATAAAGAACAAAGGTAGCCTCAATGGTCCACGAGAAAAAAAAATCCAAAATCCATAGCTGGGCAACGGTTATTAGGATCAACCAAAATTCCACAAAGGAATGTGCAAGCTTTCAGGTTCTCTAGAACGCTTCATTACACTAGATATTAAAAACAAACAAATAGGGGATGGGGGAAGGCGATGCAGAACAAACAAAAAACCTTCATTAAAAAATCTAAGAGCATTAAAAACAGTAAAACATCAAAAATAATCTCCAGCTTTACTACTATGAAGACTCTCATGTTTCTCTTTACTTCTGCTCTCTGCCTACCCAGGAATCTCTGTGCTTTACCCAAAGCAAGAGACAGATGTGAGTTACAGCCAAACTTTTCTTTTCAAAAATGGAGGCGAGCCCTTAATGCTTTGTTCCTGAAATGCTAGGTGTAATCTGATACCTGTAACACCTTCCCCCATCCCGCAGTTTTTTTAAAACCACTTAGCCTGATGAAGCACTCTGGAGAACTCAGAAGCTTGCATAAACTGTTGTAGCATTTTGGTAGATCCTAATAAAGGTATTGGGTCCGATTCAAAGTGCTGGTGTCAACATTCAAAGCTCTATTGTACGGCACAACATCTCTTTAATAAGGGCTTGTCTAAGTTGGGTAATTGCTGAAGGTGTAACACAGCTAATGCTTCTTTTAAGTATATGTTCTGGCAATGCCCAAAAGTTGCCTCATTATAAAGATAAACTCTGTATTGGAACACCTTAATATGTACTAATGTACATGTTCTCTTAAATTATTTACCTGCTTTCTGGAGGTTGACACACAGTCAGCACAAATGGATTCTCTACGCCTTTCTGACAGCTAAAAGGCTGATAATCCAGCACTACAAGGATAAACGCTCACCTCCTATAATGCAATGGATTGAGGACCTAACACAGCTTTCAACATTTGAATGGGTGGCATATAGACGGCACTTCTGAATGGATACTTATATGGATATTTGGTCTGCTTTTGTTGAAGTTTATGTATAATGCTTAGGAAGCCGTATTTTCGTGTATATAAATATATACTCAACACACTCATATGTGTGTATTGAAATAGATATATTCAAATCTCCATAGCTACATTTCTTTTCCTCTTTTGTTTTGTTGAAATTTTACAATAAAAATTAAAAAACATTCAAAGCCCTAAACGGCTTGGGGCCAGGTTACTTGAAGGATCATCTCCTCCCATATATACCTGCCTGGACTCTAAGGTCATCTTCAAAGGTCCTTGTCTGGGAGTCCCCACCAAAGGAAGTGAGGTGGGTGGCTACTAAGAAAAGGGCCTTTTCTGTTGTGACACCCCGGCTGTGAAATGAGCTCTGCAGAGAGGCTCACCTGGCATCTACATCGTGGTCTTTTCAGCTCCAAGTGAAGACCTTCTTATTTTCCCAGGCATTTTAGTCTTTCAGTTTCTGTTGTTTTTAAATATGTTACTGTAATCTAAATCTTTGCACTGCCGCTAGGTTTTATTTTGGTTTTTATTTTTTATTGCGGTTTTATACTGCAGTTTTAAATTTTTATATTGTTTCATTATGTTATATTTTATGGTTTTAATTGTTGTGAACTGCCCAAGGAGCTTCGGCAATTGGGCAGTATAGAAATGTAATGAATGAACGAATAAATAAATAAATATTGCCCAACTGTCGATCATAATGATAGATGAAGGTCAGCAACGTCCAAGAAGGCTATGAATCCCTTTGAGTTTTTCTGTTTAAAAAGCTGGGCAATTATATTTTGGAGATGATTTACGCAGGGTTTGACAAGTTTCAGCTGAGCTTGGTAACAGTTCTTTTTGGTTCCTAGTTCCCAGCCATTTCTTTTGGCTCCTAGTGTCCTGCCCCTTCCCTATTCAGTCAACCCCTCTCTCAAGCCAGTATCCTGCACTCATGTGCTGTAGACAGGTATTGGAGCCTTGACTGGTATTGTGATCCTACTGAAATTATTTATTTATTCAAAACATTTATATCCCGTTCTTTAGTCGAAAGACTCTCAGAGCAGCTTACAAGAACCAGTAATCAGATAAAGCAATCCTAGTGTTTTTCTTGCAGTTTCCCAACCAATAGGGCAATACCTTCGGGGTCTTCGGGTTTCCGGACCTTCTCCCATTCTTCCTGTCTTCGCTTGCGCCGCTCTTCTATCTCCGCTTCGGACACAAACCTTTTGTTAATCACAAGGTCAGCACTACCTTCTCCTCCATCCATTGTGGAGCAGCCTGTGAAGAGAAGAAGTTTAGAACAGAAGTGTTGAACCTCTTTCAGCCCAAGGGCCGCATCCCATTGCGAAGACGTTCCTGAGGGCCGCATTCTAGTGGTCAAAAAATATCAGCATATTTTTGTTTAAAGCTCTTCCTGCAGTAACTCAGCCTTAGGAGAGGCATTTCATCCTTTTAGAATGGGGAAAAAACTGCACGAAAGCCAGGAAACCACCCACCAATGGGGTGAAGGGAAGCAGGTGTGGAGAACCCCAGATTACCAGACTGGGACCCCAAGAGGGCTGGATTGGGACCCCAGGCACAAGGTCCTGCACCCCCAATGTATAACCAGGACAATTTCTACACATGCACACTCACACTCTCTAGAGTAGAACTATGTGGTGCAATTTATTTTTGGCTTTGTGTCTTACCCTAATGGTTGCAGACACATGTCTGAAAGTTAGGGCTACAATGTCTAATAGATTAACGAAGGACGTAGTTAGCCAAACTCGGAGGCGACTGACTATCCAATGTAGGGTGGGCAGAGTGTGGAGGGGATTTTCTCCTCCACGCTCTGGTCACCCTGCATTTGTGGCTAGATGGCAGATTTCAGCTGTCTAGCCAGAGCACCTCGGGGCGGGGGGGGAGGCCGGACAGCACATAGGAAGCATCGTAACAGTGCTTCCGCCATGCCTGCCGCCAGGAACGCTCATATGCACACAGCCGGGGATGAACCGTGCTGCTATGAGGTGGTGGGAGGACGACAGGGAGTCAGTTTTCTGCTCCGAGGTCAGTTCCCAGAAAATGAAAAATCCTATGGCCGTCTAGACACTGTCTAGTGGCCATAGGATAGCACCCTTAATAGATTAATGAAAAACACTTCTGATTGATTAAGAGGGTACCACCAATCAAACAGATTTTTTTAGGTCATTATTTTTAGTGCAAGTGCTTATAAAAACTGCAAATGGCAAGCACCATCTTGAGAGGCATTATACTTTCAACCTCAAATGAAAGGGAAAAACGTCTTTGAAAGGATACCTGCTACAACGCTTATATGCACCACCTAAAAACAAAGAAAATATGCTTTTGCTTCAGAACAATCATTTGTACCAATTTGCAAATTGCATCAACTGAATAACTTAACAGACTGACTAAAACTCATGAAAAATGTGAAAACAGTATTTCCTTAGAAGCTAAGGGAGGCTTACAGTGCAATTCTAGGCATGTCTACTCAGAAGTAAGTCCCATTGATTTCAATGGGGCTTACACCCAGGTAAGTGGATATAGGATTCCAGCCTTTGAAGTCTTTGGCAAGGCTCCTGATCTCAAGAGGCAGGACTGAGATGTTTTACACATCTTTCTGTCCATCCTCTGTCTTCTCCCTAAATTAAAATTATACTGAGATGCAAGGATCTACAAAGCATCGTACTGACAACAGCAGCATCAGGAAGAGCCCTGCCATTCTGTACGACTCCATGCTGAAACTTTGAGACATTCAGAGTAGACTTCCCCTGTTTTTGAAGTGTCTTCACAACAGGGATAAACCCTTACCCTTTCCCAGCTCAGGGCTGGGAGTAGTATCCCATCCCTAGCCATCCTGGCTCTTAAACGAAGCGTGACATCAAACAAGACTCCATCCCTCTCTCTACAAGGTGGGCAGGATCACTGCAAGCACAAATTTTGGACATCTACCAAGGGTGGCTGAAATTAATGAACCCTTCTAGAGACATACAACTTTTCAGAAATGGAGAGAATTTTGTGGAGTCTTACTAGATCTTTATTTTTTATGTATTTAATAAACATACGTCCCCATCATTCTATCAGCAAATAGTGCTGAAGGCACCCAACGATAAAAACCAACATTTAAAATAAAAACACACTTAAAAGCAATCATAAAATACACTAAAAACACAATTAAATTACAACTTGGAGGCAACCGCCAAAGAGAGGAAAAAAGGTGTTTTTTAAAAACACAGAATGTCTGGAGGAATAAGATGTTTGCAGCACCTCCTCATCAGCAAATGCAAAACTATGACAATATACCTACTGAGAAAAAATTGTGTATATATCAAGCAGACACAGAAAACTCTTATCTGTAACACACCCAGTGAAGTAGACTCCTACCCAGAAAAGTTCATGCAAAAGCACTTTGTGTTTTTGATCATGTCTAGAAAATAAATATTGTGGATTTAATTTTTCCTTAACCATTAGCAGCTCTAGCCACAAGACTTCTGCACCCCCAAAACAGCCAGATAACACCACAGATAGCCAACCTAAAACATGCACAGATAAGGAAGGATTTGCCACATGTCTCAACAGAAGGAGGCCTGGTGATCAACATGTGTAGTTACTGTACAACTTCAGACTACAGCATGGGGGCTCAGCTAATGGAATGCACCTCCATGTAAACCAAACATTTGCTGCACATAGAAAACTAGTTGTCAGGGAGAAGGCTAGGCTAAAACTCTTCTTCCAATGTGCCTGTTTTCTATGGAGGTGCACTGAATTATACGAAGCTCTATCCTGCAGTTTAAAGTTGTACAGACACAGGTAGACCACCTGTGAGAGAAAAAGACTACCAAGCTAAAGGCAGATTTGCATTCCTCCCTACAACTTCCCACACTGACCAACCCTACCTCACTAGACCAGAAGCAAAACACAACAGAATACTGGAAGAAGGGAGGCTGTGTATATACTGCAGCAAGAGTTAAAGTGGGACACTCTCCTGCTTGGACTCAGCTTGTGGAGCATTTGTCACAAAAGCTGGCAACCGCTGAATTATGCAAAGAGAAGTGACCTCACAGAGCTAAGTTTCCAGACATCATCTGCTGACTTTGATCGATGAGGAAAGAGAAAACAAAGTGTTGGGGACAGTTTAGTGAAGGATTTGATGCTGTCCCTGGTTTTGTGCTATCTACTGGAATGCTAAATTCAGACACACACACCCCAGCCCTTCCTGTTTATCAGGAGCAGGAGTTTCTTAATGAGAAAGGTCATGACTATTACCTACAAAATTGTACCATCTGGCATTAACAGCAACGAAGCAGGAGGGTGCATTTGCCAAAATGGTCATTTATTCTCTCACATGGCCTGCATAAAAATCATCTCTGCACCACATCTTACTTCATGTACGTTATTTCTACGCCTCACCTCCATGAACTGCAACAGAACGTTATTCTGAAAGAACACAGATATGGAAGCTGGGGTAAATGTGAGCAAAAATACTTAGACCACATTACTGTCCTGAACAGGCAGGTGGTTCAAGTGGTAAAGACCCTCAAGTGATTAATAAAGGGCAGAGTTCGTAGGTGAGTAGAGGCTGATGACAGTCCCCTTTGGCTAGCAAGCCCCTCAAGTTGTGAATTACTTCAGTCACAGGCTCCTTTTACACTCAGAAGGTTCTCCTGGTTGAGAGAAGGATGCAGTTACTTGCTAGCTTAGTATATATAAATAATGGGATGAAACAGATGTAAATACTGGCTACCTGTTACACAAATTGGAGCCATAATCCGCAACATGTGCTTCCTCCTTGCAATCTATCTGGATCAAATTTCCTCCCTTACCACAGTTACACAGTTTACAGGTACTGACAGTAGCCACAGTTAACATTAACCACAGCCAAACCAGACACAATGATCCTGTATGTTTAAACACAGAGATGGCCCTATCATGCAGGAAGGCTGGGGGTTAGGGGAGAGAAGAGTTAAGCCAATAAGCAAAGGCTTAATTCTCAATAACTGGAGCAAGGAAGTTTAGCCTCCACCACAATGTGACCTGAATGTGCCCTTAACTTTCTTCCATATAAATGAATGTCTGCTGTTACCTCCCCTCAGGAAAAGTAAAACATTTGTACTCGGGAACACCATTACAGTGAGACAAAACCTCCCACCCCCCTCCACCCCCCACCACACAGAGTCCCTGACACTGGGACCAATCCTGCAGGCCCTTGAAATTTAAAAGCCCCATACTCCACTTGTCATGATGGGCTTTTTGCTGAAATGTAATAGGGGGAGCATTCAGACAGCGAGCCTTGGGGTGAGAAGAGGGGTGTTAAAAACAGCTTAAGATAACTGTCCTTATTTGCAGTTTTGAGGATGGGAGGATGCCCAAATGCTTTGCTTGGTCTTCTTGTCTAGGGCAGTAGCAATCTCGACCTGCTTTGGAGGGCTGCTGTAAATTGAGAATGAGGAGTGCTTTAAATACTCTGAGGAGTGCTTTAAATACTCTGAAGAGCTAAATAAATGCTGCATTATCCTAAACATACAGATATGTGTATTTTATACATTTTATGTTATGCTGTAAATGGGAAGCGTGTTTTTAATGACCTGTTGTAAGCTACCTTACCCTAGTGGGGTATATATGTTTTAAATAAATAAATAACAGTAACACCAATGGCAGTCATAACAATAATAATAATATGAACAGTATTATTAATAATACCTACCAAAATAGCATAGTGCACCTTCCCCAAGCTGTGGCCCTCCAGATGTGTAGTATGGCAGCTCCTATCATCATGACGGCTGGGAAAAATGGGAGCTGCAGTCCAACACATCTGGAGGACTAGGCTTGCATAGTGCCTAGGACTAAGTTATGGTTCAAGTCTCGCCTCTCTCAGGAGCTCATTAGGCAGCCTAAGGCAAGCCACTCTGCCTCAGCCTCACTCTCCATCTCTGCAATATGGCGGATAATAAAACTGACGTACCTTACATGCAGGGGTGGGCAACTTGTGGCCCTCCAGATGTTTGGGACTACAACTCCCCTTAGCCCTCACCATTAGCTATGCTGGCTAGGGCTGATGGGCGTTGTGGATTAGAACATTTGGAGGGCTACACGTTTGCCCAGCCCTGCCTTAGAGAGCTGTTGTAAGGCCTACAGCTAGATAACAAACGTGAAGTGCTTTGGATACTTTGAAGCACTGGACAAGCATTGATAATAGTAATGCTGGATAAACAATAACAGTAATGATAATAAGATTAAAACCAATCATATTATCAAAACCAAATGCACAGTTACAAGATGGGGGATACGTGGCTCAACAACACTACAAGTGAGAAGGATCTTGGAATTGCTGTCAATCACAAGCTGATATGAGCCAACCATGTGATGTGGCTGCAAAAAAGGCAAATGCTTTTTTGGGCTGCATTAATAGAAGCATAATTTCCAAATCCCAGGAAGTACGAGTTCCCCTCTACTCCGCACTGGTTAGGCCTCATCTGGAGTACTGTGTCCAGTTCTGGGCACCGCACTTTAAGAAGGATGCAGACAAACTGGAGAGAGTTCAGAAGAGGGCAACAATGAGGATCAGGGGACTGGAAACAAAGCCCTATGAGAAGAGACTGAAAGAACTGGACATGTTTAGCCTTGAGAAGAGCAGACTGAGGGGAGATAGGATAGCGCTCTTCAAGTACTTGAAAGGTTGTCCCAGAGAGGAAAGCCAGGATCTCTTCCTGATCATCCCAGAGTGCAGGACACGGAATAATGGGCTCAAGTGACAGGAAGCCAGATTCCGGCTGAACATCAGGAAAAACTTCCTGACTGCCAGAGCAATACGACAATGGAGCCAATGACCCAGGGAGGCGGTGGGCTCTCCCCCACTGGAGGCCTTCAGGACGAGGCTGGACAGCCACCTGTCAGGGATGCTCTGAGTTGGATTCCTGCCTTGAGCAGGGGGTTGGACTCGATGGTCTTGTAGGCCCCTTCCAACCCCACTATTCTATGATTCTAAGACGAATTTTATCCTCCACGGCAGCATTATAGTACGCGTATCAATGATGAAAATAAAGATATCGAAAACAAAGAACAAAATAAAAATAAAGATACCGAAAAGAAAAGACAAAACGAAAACAACCATTAAACCACGTCGTCGCCTGATTATTAGCCGAGCCAGCCGGGCCCCCGGCCCTCCCGCGGCCCTCCCGCGGCCCCGCCACTCACAAGCGCCAGAAGACGCGCCTCAGCCCCCACCTGTCCGCCATGGGCCCCTCAGAGGGGCCTCCTCGTCCTCCCAAGCCCACCTTTGTGGCCGGAGCCCGGCCGCACCAACGCCACGCCTCCTCGCCTCCTACTTCCTCCCCGCCTCTTCCGCCCTCCGCCGACCCAATCAGACACCGCCTTGCTTTTCCCCACAACCGGCCTTACCTGCCCATTCACCCAACGGCGGCTTCCGTTGCAAACCACCCCACCGTCCTGACAGCGGAGCTAGGATTGGGCCGCCTGCCGATGAATGAGAACATAGGCGCCCGCGGGCGGGCGCCAGGATTGGTCAAGCCGCCTCAGAGCAGTGGGCGGGGCTTCGCTTCGGAATGGATTGGCGGGTGTGTGCGAGTGTGTGAGAGAGAGAGGGAGCGAGCGAGCGAAGGAAGGGGGGAGGGGCAGGGGCGTGGCTAGTTGCCCGGGGTTGCGGAGGGGCGGCCGCGCGGCCTGGAGGGGAGGTGGGCGGAGCTGCCTCCGCCGCGCCGGAATGGGGAGGTCCGCTGGGGCCTCGTCCGTCTTTCCGCCCCGCCGCGCCGCTGCCTGAGGGAGAAGGGGATGGCGCACGGCGCCTCCGCCGCCGGCTCTCCGGCCTGACGGTCTGAGGGGAAGGAAGAAGCGGAAGCCGGCGAGGACTGGCCGCGGTGAGCCTTGGGCGGGGCGGCTGGCCGGGAGGGGGGCCCGATCCTGAGGAGGACGGCGGAGGCGTGAAGGGCCCCCCTTCCACGGGTGGGGCGAGGCGAGGCGAGGCGATCCCCCCGGGGTGGGGGTGGGGCAGCTGAGGAAGCCACGGCGGCGGGGCAGGCTTGACGAGAGGGGTGGGAACCTGGAGCTGTGCAGCGCCTGGCGCGACATGAGGCCCTTTGTGCCACGTTAATGTAATACCTAATGATCAATACCAACAATAGGGATTGTGGCATTGATATTCCTTCACAATAATAGGAATGGTGGCGTTGATATTCATAACGATGGATGCCAGTAACCGTATGAGTTGTTACATCCATGTTCAAGTTCATGATGCTGTTACTTAAACCAGGCTTCTCCAACCCGGGGCCCTCCAGCTCTGTTGGGCTGCAATTCCCATCATCCCCGTCCCTGGCTGGTGAGTCGTATTTCTGACACGTCTGGAGGGTGCCGGGTTGGAGAAGGCTGGCGTATAGGACCATAGCAGTGGTATATTAAATACAGCGTCATTAATAACTGATAACGTTATGCATGGTGATAGCGCCTTACGGCATTTGGCGTATGTTTATCTCCGTTATCAAAGGCTGGTAAGCCCTCAACGAAGGGGAAAGCCTGGGAGCTTGCTGTCCTCCCCCCTGTGGTAGACCCGATGGTCAGACAGGCCCCTTCCAGCCCTACTCTTCTATGCTTCTGACAGAAATGCCAGAATTGGGGCTGCTGTTATTTAATAGCACCCAGATAACTGTGCTGTAGGGCAGCAAAAGTGTGTGTGCATCTGAGAGACAAAACCACATTTTAAAGAGGCAGTATAAATAAGGAGTGTGTTATCCCCACACACACACGCGCACATGACTCTGGGTAGGGTGAGCTGTGTCCCCAAAATAAATGAAAATTTTTATTTAAGATTCTTTAAACCCTACGTATCCTAGATTAATTTTTATTAGGAGAAAGTACCTATTCTCCCTCCTGTCTCCATCTTCAGGAGCCATACCTAATCCTTTGCATTTTTCATGCCTGCCCTCCCCTTCACAGGGTTTGTTTTTCTTTGCCCTTCTAATATTGTGTGTGCCCAACCTGCAGACACACTCTAAGATTGCATTCACAAGATCACACTTAAATCTGTGGTGATTACAATTTCCTCACCTGCAAACCTCATTTCTACCCAGTTCATTCCTCCCCTATAGAACAAAACCCTCAACTTACTTTCATTCCTTTTCCATTCTTGTGAGGAGTGGAGCTAAAAGAAAGTACAAATGAATCTATATGCTGCTCTTTGGACAGGACAAGTCACCTAACGACTTTTCTGCTGGTGCATGGAGGGGAAAATACCATGCCTTTTACCAGTTTGTTTGACCCTCTTGCTAAAAGGGCGGCTAAGGCTAGAATAACCTGGTACGCTGTACGAACTTGAACATGTGCATCTAGAAGATGAGGTTTCCCTAGAGTTGAAAATGGTAGGATGAAGCCCTGGGAGTTTGGAATACATCTCCTGTGAGCAAGAGGTTCTGAGAGACTAGAGCAAAACTGAAACAATGTGAGGAATGGCATATGAGGGAGAGCCTGAAGAAAGGAATCTTCTTCTGGAGATAAGACAAAAGTGGGAGAACTGTATGACAAAAAGGTGGCCTGTTTTCTGGGGGGGGGGGTTGATGAGCAGACAGTAGGCACAGCTAGGTTGGAGTGAGTATTCTATCTTGTGATGAGCCAGGCAGTTTCTAGGGGAAATTGGCAGCTGGTTTCCTCTCCCTTCTCAAGATCAGTCATGCCAAATTGCATGTGCTCCTGATGAATGAAAGAGGGGTTCTTGAGAGCTCAGAGTACTCACTTGTATAGGAAGTTGCCTGCTCTGTCTCTCTCTATATGATTCACTGCTATGCCTTGCCTTTTTCTACTTGGCTTCCTCTGGAGGTAGGTAATTCTGTCTCATCTTTAGTTTGGCTGTATTTGGATCATTCAGTCATTTCCAATGCTGCACAGTTATCCACCCCTTGAGGAGTTTGCCTGTTGCATCTCTGCATGAGTCACTGTTCTGGGCTTGCCTCCTGACTACAAGGCAGGCCTGGAGGCACAACTTACACAAGAACATGGGGGGGGGGGACCATTGAACCTAGGTAATTCTTTCACACCCGAAACCAACCTTCCACAACCAGGTGCCAGATGTTGGACTACAACTTTTATCATCCCCAGCCAGCATGGCCAGTTAATGCTGGTTGGAGATGGTGGAAGTTGTAGCCCAGCCTGTCTGGAAGGCAGCAAGTTGGGGAAGGCTGCTCTAAATGTTTTTTTGAGTATAAGAGTGAAGCATCTGTAGCATATCTTTAATTTCAGCTCAGGGAAAAAAGCATACCTCTGCTATTAAAAGTTTGGGAACTGCTGCCCTATTGTCTTGAGGCAATTTCAGAGGGAGAGTGGTGGCTGATTCCTTCTCCTTTTAGAATCTAAAGGTTAGGTGGTAGGGACAGAACAGTGTTTTCTTCTCGTCTTTCATGATGCAGAAGAGGTTAAGTGCTCCTTACAGTATGGGACGTTCTCTTTTGACTGGAGCATAGAACATAGGTGTGCTCCAGAGGGTTTCTCCGGTGCATTCCTGATTTGCATTTACTCTCAATATGTCACAGCTATGGCATTGCTTTTGAGCTACCTGTCATTTTAGTGCTTATAATTGCTCATAATGGAAATGAGGCTGAATTGGTTGCTTCAGAGAAGCTGCTGAAAAATGCCATTTGCAGTTTCTCCCTGTAATCAACCTTCCCCAACCTGGCATCCTTCAGATGTGTTAGCCTGCAACTCCCAGGTGTTGGCCATGCTGGCTGGGAATTATGGGAGTTACAGGCCAACACATTGGAGGGCTTCCGGGTGGGTTCGGCTGCTGTAATCTATGAAGTACTTCCATATCTTCACATCTAATACTTTTTTTCCCATTTACATAGATAGTTCACTTTTACTGCCATTCACTCCTGTGGAGAAAAAGTAAAGTGGTGCACTTCATGATGCTTTTGTGAAGAGAATAAATCCTGCCTTCCATCCCTCATGCTAAATGTCATGAAGCTTACCTGGTGAGGATCTGTCAGTGGAGTGTGAAGTGTCTCTGTACAAAGCATAGAGAAGCCTTCCCCAGCGTGGTGCCCTGCAAATGTGTTGGACTCCAACTCCCATCATCCCATTGATGGGATTTGTAGGCTAACACATCTGGAGGGCACCACATTGGAGAAGGCTGACACAGAGACACACTTCACCCCTCATCAGAGACTTTTGTAATATTCAAGTCCTTCCTCCAAGGCACTCTGTCATAACAGGCATTTTGCTACTAAATGATTAATAGTAGTAGAAGTGTAAGGAACTCCCCCTGGGAAAATGAAATTTAATCAAGTGCTGTTTTTTGTATGTAATAGGAAAGTAGGAGGTAGTACTGTGGAGGGAACGTACAGAATATGGACCCAAATCAGCAATATTTATATAAATAAAGCCTCTTGTCTATATTCTCTTGGTATTGACTCACATGAGTAACCCTTAATCATGCCTGCTGTTCCATTGCTTTTAATGTTTAATGTAATGCAGTCACAGACTCTCAGCCCAACCTACCTCACAGGGTTGTTGTGAGAATAAAATGGAGAGGAGGAGGATTATGTACACCACCTTGGGTTCCATAAGGAGGAAAAAAGGCGGGATATAAATGTAATAAATAAAGTAACTACATGTTTGACTAAAGTTGACACACATCTTGTGTTATATTCATTTGGGTCCTTTAGTGAGAATCCTTATAGTGAAAATGTGTTGCCGCTTCACCCATAATAATTTAAATAAAGAAGATGATTGCTCAGCCTGGAGCATGACTGCTGCTGGAACAGGATGACCCATTGGCCTTAGCACAGTTGATCGGCTCAATATTAAATGGTTTCATAGCTCAAAAACTCTAGGCATGTAGGTGGCTTTGTTGCCTGTGGAGCGGCTTGCTTGCTTATTTATTTCATTTTTAAATCTCCCAGTGACCAAAGTTCACTGGGTGCTGTATAAATTAAAAATAAAATGCAAAGTAGCAATAAAACAATAATGAAACAAATCGGATAAAAGCAAAGTTAAACCAGCAACAGCACATAATAAAACCAAAAGTAAAATCAGCAGCAGGGATAGAACACATTGCATCTTAAAGACTAGGGTAAAGGGGTGAGAATTCATCCTCCTATCCCAAACAAGTCGTATATGAACAGGTCTGGAGGGACGGTGTATTGAAGTTTCATCTCCATGGCTGTTGCATAAAACTTTTCAGCAAATCACGCCCATGTGTGTTTTGAAAACCAGAGTTTTCAAAAGGATCTTTTGGAGCGAGATGTAGGCAGTTGGAGGGTTTTGTTTGACACTGCTTCCTGCCCCATTCCAACTCCTTTCAGTCGCTGCAGTACTAGAGAGTGTAATACAGTGCCTTGCATAAGTATTCACCCCCTTTGACTTTTCCACATTTTGTTGTGTTACAACCTGGAATTAAAATGGATTTAATTGGCATTTTTACCATTTGATCTACACAACATACTTAACACTCTGAAGGTGCAAAATATTTTTAGAGTGCACTCCCTTGGGGATAGGCAGCCGCCGGTGACCTATCCAATGCAGGGCAGGAGACACATGGAGGAGATCGTTCCCTCCGCGCTCCTCCTGCTCTGCGTTTGCGACTAGACAGCCAATATCGGCTGTCTAGCGGCAGGAAGGCGGAACGAAGGAGGAGGCTGCTGGATGACATGTAGGATGTGTCATACCAGCATTTCCACCTTCCCCTCCCCGGAATGCCCCCCAGAACGCCCTGTTTTGGCCGCTCCGCACTCTTCTTCCGAATGGGGAGCGTGGGGCTGTTCCGTGCTGCCTGTGAGGCAGCGTGGAAGAGGGGGAGGTCTATTCTCCGGGAACTGATGCTCCGAGGTCGGTTCCCGGAAAACCACATATGCTATGGCCGTCTAGCCGCCGACTAGCAGCCATAGGATTGCTCCCTTATTGTGGTACAGAAGTTAATTAAATAAAGACAAATTGGCATTTGTTGGTTGCATAAGTATTCACCCCCCTGAGTCAATACTTGGTAGAAGCACCTTTGGCAGCAATTACAGCTGTGAATCGTTTTGGATAAGTCTCTACCAGCTTTGCTCATCAATGCTGCAATTTTTGCCTTTTCTGCTGGGCACAATTGCTCAAGCTCTGTCAGGTTGGATGGGGACCATTGGTGAACAGCCATTTTCAAGCCTTGCCACAGATTCTCAATCAGATTGAGGTCTGGGCTTTGACTGCCATTCTAAGACATTGAGGTTCTTGTTTTTAAACCAGTCCAGTGTAACTTTGGCTGTGTGTTCAGGGTCATTGTCCTGCTGGAAGGTTAACCTCCGCCCCAGTCCCAGGTCCCTTGCAGACTGAAACAGGTTTTCCTCTAGAATTGCCCTGTATTTGGCCCCATCCATCTTGCCCTCAATCCTGACAAGTTTCCCAGACCCCGCCGATGAAAGGCATTCCCACAACATGATGCTGCCACCACCATGCTTCACCGTGGGGAGGGTATTCTCAAAGCGGTGAGCACTGTTGGCGTTGCGCCACACATAGGGTTTTGCGGTAAGGCCAAAAAGTTCAATTTTGCTCTCATCAGACCAGATAACCTTTTTCCACATGTTTGCCATGTCTCCCACATGCCTTTTGGCAAAATCCAAAAGGGATTTGATGTGTGTGTTTTCAGCAATGGCTTTCTTCTCGCCACTCTTCCATAAAGCCCAGCTTTGTGGAGTGTCCAAGTGATAGTTGTCCCATGGATGGTTTCTCCTGTCTCACCTGTGGATCTCTCCAGCTCCTTCAGAGTTACCATTGGCCTCTGGGTTGCTTCTCTGACTAATGCCCTCCTTCCTGGTCACTGAGATTTGGTGGACAGCCTTTTCTAGGCAGAGTCACGGTTGTGCCATATTCTTTCCATTTTGTAATAATGGATGTAACGGTGCTCCAGGGGATGTTCATAGTTTGGGATATTTTTTTATAACCCAACCCTGATTGGTGCTTCTCCAGAACTTTATCCTGGATTTGTTTTGATAGCTTCTTGGTCTTTATGGTGCTGTTTGTTTAGATACACTCTCCCCCAAACTCTGGAGCCTTCCAGAAAGAGGTGTATTTAATCTGAGATCATGTGATACTTGAATTATACACAGGTGGACTCCCAACTAATTATGTGACTTTTGAAGACAGTTGGTTGCACCAGAGCTTATTTAGGGGTGTCACAGCAAAGGGGGTGAATACTTATGCAATCCAGATTTTTCCATTTTATATTTGTGAACCATTTTGAAAAATACGTAGGTTTTTTTCCCCCTGCGTTGACATTATGGACTGTTTTGTGTAGATCAGTGACAAGAAATCCTAATTAAATCCATTTTAATTCCAGGTTGTAATGCACAACAAAATGTGGAAAAGTCAAGGGGTGTGTGTGAATATTTATGCAAGGTACTATATGTCCTACCCTCTTGTATCAAGTGTCAGCATTAGAGATCAATGATATAACTTGATTTTCACCAACTTCGTGCCTCTTTATAATCAACTTCCCAAACTACTCCCATATATCTCACTATGCCCATATTCCTACAAAGAGTTGAAGTAAGGCTGCTGCTTCCAGTGGTTGGGTGTGGCAGTAATACGCATTACTCATAACTCATAACCATGCACTGTATGGGGCAGGCAGCTGATGCCATACCAATGCTGCTGCCCCCCAAAGAGAACCACATTGCCTGGCTGATCTACATGGTCCCCAGTCGCAAACATGCAGCGTGGGGATGCAGCTGCATGGAAGTGGCAGCCATGTTTCCTCAGTCCATAAAAACTGGCCTTGTAATCACAGGGTGCATTCTCCTAATACATGAACTAATTTGTTAGAAGCATTTGGATATGCAATTGTTAGTTTCAGGAGGTTAGGTCAGTAATGGGCTAGCCTAGCCTTCCCCCACCTGGTACCCTCCAGATGGGTTGGGCTGCAACTCCCAGCATCCCCCAGCCAACCAGCTGGGGGTTACTGAGTTACAGTCCAACACAATTGGAGGTCAACAGTGGGGGAAGGCCGGGCTAGCAAATTGCCTATCATGGATGGGTTGTGTGAGTGAAAGTAGGGGCTTGCCTGTTGCAAGGACTCATGGGAGATGCAAGTGTGTTACGCATGTGCTCTCATCCTTTGATCTCTCTGTCAGTGAGGGTCTTAGGAACTGCCCTCTATATGTGATGATAGGACTTGCCTGAGAATCATAGGGGGCCTGTGGATGTCTTGCCAAGCAAAACAGTATATTGAAAACCTACAGCAAGGAGGAATTTGAACATAGACAGTGGACCTGTTCACACTTTATTAGAAGGCCTATTGTGAATGTGCCAGCATGCTGGTTAGTGATGAGGGTTTTCCGGAAAAGTCTGAATTGCATTTTTTCCTATGTAGATTAGGGTAATTTGCATCAGAAAATTTGAATTTAGCATGTTTATTTTACTTATATTTAGCAAACAGAACTAAAAAAAAAGTGCCCCTTAATTTTTTCTCAATACACCACAAGCATTTGACCTGAAATATTTGAGGGGTGAAATTAAAGCACACTTAAATATTATATTACATAGGCATTTTTATTGGAATACTTTAAAAAAAATTAAAGACAATAGCGTGTAGTTCCCTTACATTGTTATTTTCTTAAATTTAAACAAAGGCATTGAAGACCATTGGCACGCTAATAAGTTTTAGCAATCCAAAGAACTATGCATAATATGCTAACAACCACTCATATTTCAACAGAATTCAGCTCTCTTCCACTGAGGTCGCTGGGGCACCTTCAGTTTCCGTGTCACTACCTATTCTGTTTCACAGTGAGACATATATATATTTCAGCGACATATATGAGTTCTCTCACGTATTTGCTAGGGATGGTCATCTGAAAAATATTAATTACACTGTCGGGCAAGTTTCAAAATTGTATCTGCAATTGGCATCCATTCATTGTTACCAATGACTTTTTGAAATGGGAAATGTTCCACAGAAAAATACAGCACTGGAATTTTATTTGCCCCGTAGCATTGGTGCTGGTGCACGCTATCTGATTGCTGGCTTATGACACTGACTGGGTTTGGACAACACATTGCAGCTCGTCATGGGTTATTTGATCCATGTCGGGTCATGGTACCGTGGCCACCATTTTGAATATGCAGCCCTCACTAGGGGGTTGTTGTGTTGTGCAAACCTGGGGAGGTGTGGGTGTTGCAAAGGTTAAGCAACCCTTGTGTAACCCTAAAACAGACCATGAGTTATGCGAGGGTTGGTTAACCCTCGGTTAACCCACCCTTGCTAGGTTTGCACAACATGACAACCCCTGAGCAGGGTTTGCATATTCAAAATGGCAGCTGCATGCTCCCTGCAGACATCACAGCTTCATTGCCGGTTAAATAACCCATGGTGGGCTGTCGTGTCATGCGAGCAGCCCACTAGCTTGTCTGGGGAGAATCAAGCCAGAGTTCCCAGTTCGCACATCGCACTAAACAAATAGAAGGTTTGTTTAGCTGCCCCCACTTGCAGGAGGAGCCAAGCAGGAGCAATCAGGTAGCATACCCCTGCCAGCTGGCTCATTCATGACGAGCCAGAAATATTTTGTTACATGTGAACCAGGCCAGTGTTTTCTCAGACTTAATGTAATTGTCCTCACCTAAACATTTTAGCTCAATCTCATGTTCACGTGTACCCCAGCCCATGCTCTGCTTCTTTCAGACCCCTCCCCGCAGCATCTCCCATCATGCGGCTTCACACCCTGCCTCTTTTCACTCCTCGTTTCTGCACACCTCCCTGTGTCACTTCACCTCCCAGTTGAGGTTAATAAGCCCTGCACAGTCCCATGCTACAAATATATTCTTCCTTTTTAGCAACCCTAGCATGATTGTGACCTGCACGTTTGCAAACCCTGTGCTTTGATTGTGAATAGCCCTGATGCCAAGAAGACATGAAAAACTTAAATACTTACTCACACTCATTATTACTGTCCACCCCCCCTCTAAGAAATTAGACTTGAGGAGTATAACTTTCTAATATAAAGGCTGCAGTATCCTTGTTCAGAAAGCAAATGAATAGTCGGTGTTTCATCAGTAGGGCTAATTGTGTGTTTAAAATGGAGTTTCTGGAAATGTTTTGTAAATGGGGACAATGACAAAACAGGAACTTGTCATAACTTGTCAACAAGAACAAAACAAGTAATTGTTATGTTTTATTGTATTTAAATGTATTGTTTTATTGTTTTAATTCATTTTAATTGTGCTTGCAAACCACCTTCAGTGCCATTGGTGGAAAGGCAGAGTACAAATCAAATAAATAAGTGCTAATTGCAAACCAATGCTTAGAAAAATTAAGGTTTTGGAGGCAATTGTGCATTCATGTTTGGTTTTTAAACAGAAGTTTATGCAGTTAACAGAATTGCCAAACACTTCCTAATTCAGGCAAGATTAATACTAGAATATAAGAAACTCCTGGTATGGTGTGATAGGAAGATACGATTTATCTAGTTCCTCAGACCCCAAGGTCTGGTTCATAAATGGACGTTCTTGTTTTCTGGGCACAAACAGTCAACCAAAGAGGTTTTCATTCTTTGGAATGCAAATAAAATATCTGTAACAGCTTTCAAGGATTGGTTCTCTGAAAGGTAGGGTTTTATCAACGCATGGCAAGTTACTCAGCTAGGAGTGGAAACTGAAAAGAGAAGTAGTTTGGTGGTTGAAATCATGCTCGTATTCAGCTTTAGCTTCTTGGCAAGAATTCAGACCAGGCAGACTTTTCCACAATGAGGTGTTTATGGCTGAGTGTAACCAAATACACAAGACTGTGAATCATTGATTCCTTCACTACATATTACAGAAACAACTGGACTGAAACCATTTCCAGGCAGGTTATTTGCTGATCTTCTCTGCTGTATTGTTTGGACTAGGAAAAAAATGTGTTTGTGAGGGATGGTCTAAATGTCCTGGCTGGGGATGCGGGGGTGGGGGTTCTAGCCGTATTGTATGTCCTGCTAGAAGAATGGATGTAAACGTTCTTTAATTAAAAAGCTTCCCGTAGAAATTTTATGTGGATAGACAGGGCTAAATGTGTTTATATACACTCTGTGGTTCAGAACTATTCTCAAGCCAAAACGTGCATTCTGCTAAATGAGAGGGCTGACTTTTGGCACAAAGGGTGGCAATGAATTGCCGGAGTTCCTGAGCAGTTGGGAAGCTAGCTCATAGTAAGTACTATGTGTATCTTTCTTTTATGGTGAGAAAAGGGAGAGTATCAGGTGTCAAAAGATCCTGGAGTATATTCACAGTGTTGTGCCTGGAGCCCACAAAAATAGAACTCTTGCTCCAAGAATGTGTGTCTGATGCAATCATTTGGCAAACATGTTGCTAAAAATACCTGCTGTGGTTAAGAGATAGCAGCTGAAAGTTGCTTAGTAGTTGGAGTTCTCATGGTTCCTAGCTCCATATTCCATCTTGAAACTCGTTTTTGACTCAGGTCCATCTCAGATTGTGAGCTTCGTGTTTTTCTTCTCATGTGAAAATCGATGTGTATTTTAGTGCGTTTTTCCCAAATGTTCGCATCACTTGTGGGCATCTTTGAAATGTACACATTCTTCTCTCATTGATTAAAGTGTATTTGTGCATTTTTCAAAAGTACACATTTCTTCATGAATATCTTTCAAACGTATGCATTCTATCAGACAAATTTTTGTGGTCCACAAATCACATTGCAAGCGTGGATATGTACATACTTTGACTGCAGATTGCATCCGTGTTCGGTCCAGAAGGTGCAAACGGAGTAAATCCTGATCAAAAATGAACTGAAATGAATTTCTCATACATCCCTAGCTGTGAGTGATACTCGTGTCATATAAGCTGGTAGTTGAGGACTGGGGATGACTGGCCCATTCGCTTTTGGCAGCAGATTGGGTACAAATGCTGGTTTGTATGCTTGACCTTCCCCTTGCCCACCTCCCCTGCTGCTTTTCCCCTTTGATGCGAATGCAGCCTTTTGGAACCCTGGCAGGAGCAAAGCAACTACGAGAAAGGAAAAGTTGTGGGTGAGGGATTGGTTACCCGGAGACACCACTTCTCTGCCAGTCATGTCGCTCCCCCTTGACACTTTGTGTCAGAGGTGGCAATGGGTTTCTAAATCTGTGTCTGCTGCCGAATGTATGGCTTGGCCCGTAGATGCTGCTGGACCTTTGTGATCACTAGCACTTGCCTTGTGTGTCGTTTCTGCTGTCTGTGCAGGCTCCAGAGCTCTGAAGCCCACAGCAATACAAATGGACATTCAAAACTGGAAGCTACTGATCTTTCAGAAACAGATTCTTAAAAGAGAAAAAGACTTGAGATGGTAGCATTTTCACGGGTGTATTATTTATTGTTTAAATGACATATGTTTCATCTGGATAATTTTGCCCATAATTCCTACAATGTTCAGTGCAATACTATACATATCTACTCAGAAGTAAGACCCATTGCATTCATTGGGAATAATCCCAGGTACATCTGTTGAGGGTTGCAGGTTTATTGTGCATGATGCTGATACAATGTTACAAAATTTAACTCAATATTCTAATAGTCCTTAATACCGAGGACTGGTAGGCTAGAGGCTAACACCGTTTTTTTCCAGAGTGCTCAAGCCAGTCAGAATGAGGGATAATTGTTTGTGGTATGTACACTCATCCCACTGTTATCTCTAGTAAACCAGTATTGCACATTTTTGTATGATTCCTTCTGTTTCTCTATTATGATGACTGTACCTGTATACTACAATCATCATCTGAGGCCCTCCTTCAAGTGCCTCCTCTAAGGGACACTTGAAGGATGGCAGTAAGGGAGAGGGCCTTCTCAGTGGTGGCCTCCTGTTTTTAGAACACTCTCCCCTGTGAGACCCACCTGGCGCCAACATTGTGTAATCTTTGTAAACTGCCCAGAGAGCTTTGGCTATTGGGTGGTATAGAGATGGAATGAATGACTGAATGAAACTAAGACAGTTATACTTCTAAATTTCATAAATATACCAAACAATACATTTTAATGTGCTATACAATATTGCATATTTTATTCATAAATAAGTTTATATTCTTAAACAAATTTATTATTGCATATATTTCATTTTTCTCCCAAATTTCTGTGTCTTTCCATGCATGAGGGAGAGTATTTCCCCATGACTTCAACATTTCCAGAAGAGGGGCTGCAGGAGGTGGAGGATATGTGGCGTATGTGAGACAAAGCTAAACAAATTAGAGGCTAAAGACTGTCCCATTTAATCACTTTATAGATTTATGTGTTTCTCTTTATGTGAAAAGAACAGGAAGGAAGGATTTGCCTCTAAAGAGTCACTTAAATGAAGTTTGCTTTTCTATCCTAATATATCTAATGTTAATTTTTATGCTGTTTCTTTCTGTGCCACTGTGACATACACTAACCTAGGACTTGGCAGCTGAGGTGACATAGGAAGCATACTGTGAACTGGAAGACTGCTGATGCACAGATAGTTTCCTTGCAATTGGGAATTCCAGACTACAGCATTTACACATTTTCAGTAAAGTCATGTGGGCTACTTATCTTTGTCTTTGCAGCTTGCATAGAACTTTATTTTCAGGAAAGAGTAATCTGGCAAACTGAGAAGAGTGATACGTTCCACTGGCGGGTGTTGCTAACTCATCTGTTTAATATCATAAGTGGACTCCTCATGATTATAAGAGAAACTTGGAAATCATGTGATTTGAAATTACATAATACATTCTGTCATACAGCCTGCATTTGTTTAGGAAAAAAGTAGGTGGATATGCATCTTCTCCCCAGAGGGGACAGCCCATCTGATGGGTTGTTTTACGTTGGGAAGACTCCATGATTGGCAGATGTTTCAGTCTCCAGGAGTCTGTGAAATTCTGCCTTAAGTGTAGATCTGCAGGATGATCTAAATATATTGACTTTCAAACTACGTTCTCAGGATATATATTTATATAAAAATCTAAGATGACTAATCAAGAATCAACACTTTCCATAATTTTGATCAGTGGACCTGCTCTCTTTTTCCCCACAATATTACGCATGGATACACACACACACACACACACACACACACACACCACCACCACCACCACCACCAAAGTACACTGATGTACCAGGTGCATCAGTGTACTTTGAGAACTCAGACCTTTACTGGATGACAGAATGCTTCAGGGTGGGTATAGGTTGGCAGGAATTGCAGCTGACTGTGCTTTATATACTGAGTAACTGGAAGGTATCTGAACCTGGGATAGATAATGACAAGTAATTGAATGCTGGGGATTGAAGCAGATTTTGGGTTAAGTGGACAGGGCAGCTGCTGGATCAAGTAGCAAGTTTTCCATCTTTTTGAGTAATGGCTGTAAGCGGGTTTAAGGCATGAAGCTTTGCCAAAGGGGAAATCTATTACTTGACTACTTGGAAAGAACCTTGCTAGCTAGCTGCATTATATAATATTACAGTTGACATCTAAATTGATGGGTTTGTGTTTTTTCTTTCCCTTCAGACCTGCTTTTGGATGACGTATGAGTAACTCCTGTGATAATGTCAGAAACGAAACCAACCATTCCGTGTCCATTACTGTTACAAACTTGTATGATGCAAAGGCTGCAATTCAACATCCAAAAAACATTGCTTTTAAAACTGTCTAGATGATTGTCGTTGCTTTGGTTGTGTTCTATGCGAGCAGAAGCCTTCTTCAAGGTTTACGGCTGACCCTTGAACAGCACATTCCTTGTTTGCTGCAAACCTTGGGGGCTGGCAACATGGGCAACTCCTGTGTCTGTCGAGAAGACAGTGGTGCAGAAGACAATGCAGAATCCAGGAGTCGCCAGACAGAGAACAGCAGGGTACCTGTACCGGAAACAAGGAGCCATCTGAGGGACCCAGTACGGCCCCCCCGGCGGGGGCGGGGGCCACATGAACCAAGGAGGAAGAAACATAATGTGGATGGATTAGTACTTGACACACTGGCAGTAATTAGAACGCTGGTAGACAAGTAAGTTCTTCCTGAAGAGCAATGTTGGCATGAATGTGTCTTCTCCTGCAGACTCCTGTGCTGCTGTTTGGGAAGACGCTCTGATGTAATAACAGTCTCGTGACACATTAACGACTATAACACATTTATTTTGGTATAAGCTTTCATAGACTATCACACACTTCATAATGGCCTTTTTTCTAAGCTAAAAAGCCCCAAACATTGTAACCTTATTTTCATAACAAGTTTGCTCCAGCTTCTTGATCATTTTTGTTGCCCTTTTCTGCACCTTTTCCAGCTCTGCAATATCCTTATTAATATGCGGTGAAGCCTAAAGTCTGCCAACCCCTGGTCTAATAATACATGCCATACAAAAGGAGGAATGGATGGGGAAGGAGGAGTAAACAAGCAATTTCAGACTTTAAAGGGGGACTTGATAAATTCATGGAGGATAAGGCTCTCAATGGCAATTAGTTATGATGGCAATATGCTATCACCAGGATCAGAGGCAACATGGCTCTGAATATCAGTTTCTGGGAGATACAAATGGGAGAGGACTGTTGCCTTTTCAGAGGCATCTGGTTGGCCTCTTCATGAATCAGGATGCTGGACGAGACAAGATTTTGGTCTGTTCTAGCAGGGCCCTTCTTACAATATGTGCCAGTTTTTATATAATGTAACATAAATGTTATGACTAGGCGGAAAGGTGACTGGGAAAGACTGTTCTGTGTGGGAAGGAGCCAAATGGCAGGTACTTCCAGCCAGATTGATGGAGTGATGTAAGGTCACTTTCAAAGAAGCAGTCCCTGTGTGCGTTCTCTAGTGGCACAGTTGTGTGATAGGACTGTAACGCATGATCACCTGCATCTTTGAATCAAATTTGAGTGTTGTTGTTAAACTTATATACTGCTTACTATATCTAAAGATATCTCTAAGTGGTTTACAGAATCAGATTAAAGTATATCATAATAAATACAAAAACAAAGTTAAAATGTTTAAAATCAAAGCTCAAAGCACCATAATTCAGGGAAAGCTTGGTTAAAGAGACGAACCTTTAACAGGCGCCTAAAACATACCACAGTTGGTGCCTCCTGATAACCAGTGAGGAGGGCATTCCATAAGATGGGTGCCCCACAGAGAAGGCCTGCTTCTGGGTTGCTGCCAGATGACAATCTGCAGTTTGTGCTACAACCTGCAAGGCCTCCTCCAGTGATCTTTGTGATCACACAGGTCTATATTAGGATCTGTACTGAGTATTTCTGCTGAAGTAGTGTTTTGTCTTTGTGCTATGTAGCATTGGGGAAGCATGAAAAGGAATTCTTGGCTTAGGAAAGCCCCTGGTCTAGGTTTAGAAAAACTCATGTACCTGTCTTGCCCACACACAAAAAAGGAACATACTACTTCCAAGGAATTTTAAATAAATCACAGTGGGTTGTTGTTGTTTACATCTTTCAAATGAAAATGAGCACAGTGGGAGAAATTAGGGGGAGTGGACAGGTGGGGGAAGGAGTGACCAAGACAAGCAAAGTATATATAGGGGGAGGGATGTGATCACTCCATTCAAATGGCAGTGTAGCTACTGCTACATACTGTAGCCAAAAGAAAAAAAAGAAGGATTAACTTGAAAGTTACATCTGCTTGCAATGATGGTGTTTTGTCCTTAAAACCCCACATATTTCCTTCCTTGATTAAAATAATTGTTTTTCATTGCCAGTTTTGATTATCTTCATATCTTACTCTCGACAAGGGTGTTGACAGTTTCTTTCCTGCTTCATTATTCAGACTCCTGCTGCTGCTGTCAAAACGCTCTTTCATAACACCTTAGGTCAACCTTTCCCAACCTGGTGCCCTCCAGATGTGCGGGATTGATGGCTGGGAATGATGGAGGTTGCAGTCCAACACACCTGGAGGGCACCAGGTTGGGAAAGGCTGCCTTAGATTATCATTCTTTGCTGTCTGCCGGCTCCAGATCTCTTCAAATCTTTTCCAGCAAGGAACAGAGCTCCTTTTGGTCCCAGGGCATGGTCTGAAGGCACATGATGCCACAACCTTGCTGAAGCTAAGCAGGTCTAGTGCCTGGATGGAAGATGGCCTGGGAATGCAGTGTATTCCACTTTGAGTTCCATGATGAAAGAAAAGGGGAATATAAATCAGGGATGGGCAACCTCTTGTTGTGGGGGCTTGATTGCCACAGCCCCTGGACAAAGCTGGCAGGCCAGATTATGTCGATGGGGTGGGTCCCTGACCTGATCCCTGCCCCTCCTGTGACCTTTGCCCTGCCTACTTTTTCCTTCTATTCCATACCTCTCTTTGCATGGAGAAATGGACTTGGCCAGCACTTGCAGGAACCAGTTCCTGCAAGCACCAGCTGAGTTGGGCACCTCGTTCCCATGCTGCTTCCCTCCCAGTTGGGGCACGAGAGGTGTGGGAAGGGACTTGGCTGGGGCTTGCAAGAGCTGGCCAAGTCCAGGGAGGCCAAGTCCAGCCCCACCCCTGCCTCCTCCCGAAGCCTCCAGGCCAGGGGTAGCGGCCCACAGAGGGTGTTCAGCCCTTCCTGGGCTGGATTGGGTTGTCCTCCCCGGATATAAATCTAAGTTTTTGAGCAAAATGGAATGTATTTGCACCTACTTTCTCAGGCATCAGTAGTTTCCTTGGGTTGAACCTCAGCTGTATAATGCTTCTCTGGTGCTCTTCACATGGCCTATTTATTGGGGTGAATGACCTTTGCTGCTATTCCTACCCAGCCTCTGCTGAAAAGAAAATGAGTGACTATCTCACTTGTACAAAATGATGGGTGCAGCTTCCTCCAGAACCACTTTTTTTTTTTAGCATTCTTGGGTAAACCACAATAGTTTGAGCACTAGAAATTCATCCCACTTGAATCTTGTTTTTCCTCCTAGGATCCGAAAGTAGTATTCAGGGGATTCTCCCTTTTTGTCTTCACAACAATACTGTGAGGTAGGCTAGGCTGAGCCTTGTCTGAGATCATCCAATGGGCTTTGTAGATGAGCAAGGTTTTGATTACAGTCCTCTGTGTAGAACTTACTGTAAAACACTCATGTTATATTGGTTGGCAGGGGGAGGCTGGCTATTTGAGTATGCTGCTCTTAGCTGCCCACTGCATTATCTATGAAGTGGGAAATGAGTTTGTGATTTCCCCCAACCCAACGCTTGAAAACTGCAAAAGGACATGTCTGGCATTCTGTGCTTTTCTTCCTTTGTGCCCTCTGTCATTCAGTACTTGTCAACATCCATACCCATGGAAGCTGTCTTCTATTGTTGTTTGATTATTATTTACGTATTACTTATTCAAAGCATTTTTATCCTGTTCTTTAGTCAAAACGCTCTCAGAGCAGCTTACAAGAATCAATAATTAGACCGTCCCTGCCCTTATGCTTGCAACCTAAAAAGACACAAGGAAAGAGTTTGGGAGGGAGGAATAAAGCATGATGGTGATGCTTGATTTGGTTGCCCAGATGGATGTGAATATACATATTCTAGAACCAGTTGTACTCAGGTTTGCACTACATCTATTGTCCTGGGCTGCCTGTTTCTATTTTCTTTTTTTCCCCTTCGGTAGTTTCTCTTCTTTTGAGTTCAGTCTTAGCATTACTTGATGTGTAGCACCTTGCCCCAAGTGAGTCAATCTGTGTTCTGCTCTGGAGAGAGAAATGTTCCCCTTCTCTCTCTTGTTCCATTGATGGTGTTGCTTTTTGGATTTTAGACTGTGAGCGTAGATCTCTACTTCTGTCCTTTTGTAAAAGCACTTGGTGTTTTTAGGCACTTTGGAAATATTAAAAATGTTCTACATTAGTGTGTTCCTTTTCATTTCCCTTTGAAGTTGGACTGTTGCAATGTGCTCTGCAGCAGTGAACATGTTAGGGGATTCTCATCCATGGGAGCATATTACATCCAGTTTGCAGCCGCTGCACCAGTTGCCAGTTTGTTTCCAGGCACAATTCAAAGTGTTAGTGATTGCCTTTAAAGCCCTACATTGCTTGAGCCCAGGATACCTAAAGGACTGTGATACCTAAAGGACTGTCTTTTCCCATATGTGCCTGTGTAGTCCCTAAGTTCTGCAGAGGTGGCTGCTCTACATCCTGAGGCTCAGCTGACTGGGATGCAGGAGAGGGTTTTCTCCATGGCCACACCTAGATTGTGGAACTTGGGAGATATACTTGGCCCCATTTCTCCATGCTTTCTGCTCCCCGGCCAAAATGTTTGTATTCCAGAAGACGTGTGGCCTGCCAGGTTGAAGCTTTTAATGTCCAGTCCCCATGTTTCTAGATGGTTTTATCTTCTGCACCTGTCTCTGTTCCATTATTGATCGGCTTTTGATTGTTGGCTTTTGTTTTAAATGCTATAATGGTGGTGAACCGCCCTGAGCGCTTCATGTACCGTATAAGGGTGGGTTATAATTCTTCAGAATAAATAAATAAAAAGTTCAAAGCCTTTGGCTGGAAGGCAGCCTAAAAATCTCTTAACTAAATGAGACAGATGATAGTTTCTGGTCATTGAACTCTGGTGTTCAGGGCTGATTATGGCTGTAGTCTAGAGAATCCCTGCCACATGCAGTAAGAGATTTTGCGTGCCAAGTCGGGTGCTTTGTTTTCATTTTCACTCCAGCAGACTGCAACACCACAAAACTGCTGTTTTATCCACATTGTATAAAATTCTGTTTGCAGTTTGTCAGGGGGCTGGTAAACATCCTTCAGGTTCATCTGTGCATGGAGATCCCTGGATTTTAGTATCTTGGCCCAGTCTAACTACAGTAACTTTCCCCATACTGGTGCTTTCCAGATGTTTTGGACTTCAGCTCCCATCAGCCCCAGGCAGCATAGCCAATGGTCAGGAATGCTGGGAGTTTCAGTCCAAAACATTAGAGGGCACCAGGTTGGAGAAGACTGAGCTATCATGTACTTAGGCGCCACGGATTTCAGCGGACATGTATCCAGTAGCCAAGATCTATTGGACAAAACTAGCTTCTACATTGTCTGCTCCACCCTGCACCCACAAAGTGCCCTGCTGATACCTGTAATTTATATTTTTATTTTTTTAATTGAATTGTGTGCCAAGGAGTACTTCATAGTGAAGCACTGACCTCCAGCTGCTGCCATCTTTATTTCCCTGAATGCCTCTGTGCCCCACATGAACCCAGAGACATTCTTAGGAAGTACAGATGGTGGCTGGCTGGAGACCAGTGCTTTGCTTTGAACCAACCCTGGTTGCTGCCCCACCCTGGCAGGGGCAAACTCCATTACTGCTGCCTGGTAAAGCAGAGTCTTGGGGGTGGCAGCAGGGAAATGGGGGGAGTGCTGGGGTTGACATGGGGGAGAGTTGGAGGTAACCCAGTGGAGTAGGAGGTAACCCAGTGGAGTAGGAGGTAACCCAGTGGAGTAGGAGGTAACCCAGTGGAGTAGGAGGTAACCCAGTGGAGTAGGAGGTAACCCAGTGGAGTAGGAAGCCAGGAGACTAGGGTGTGATAGGGAAAGAGGTAGCAGGAAGACCAAGGCTGCAGGGAGCAATGGGAGTGATGAAGGAGGCTTGTGGGTGACTCGGGGGTGGGGGTTTAATTAACTTATGATTTGCCGTTACATGCGAACCGGGCCATTCTCAGCCTAACTTCCTTCACAGGGTTGTTCTGAGGATAAAATGAGACTGTATGCAGTTGTAGCTACTTGGAGAAAGGATGGGATAAAAATCAGGTAGGCACATAAATACCATGGACAATGAATGTTTTCTGTTGTAAATGTGGGAATTTGCTGGCTATTGGACACTCCTGGGAAACACATATCTACATAGCTGTTTATCTTTTCAATGTGTGTTGGTAGAAGTCTACCAACTCTGATAATGATTCACATAACTCTGCTTTGTTTTGTTTTTCTTTCAGTGATCAGGAACCTCCTTATTCAATGATGACTTTGCATGAAATGGCTGAAACAGGTATCTCCATACTCTTGTGTGGCATTCCGGTTATGATCTGAGAAACTGTTTAGCCCTGAAAAGAAGTATAAAGTTGAACTGCATGTTTATTTCCTAGGGTTCCGGCAATTTACAGTAATTATCTAAGTAATACCAAGACTTGACAACGAGTTTGGTAAAATGGTAATTAGCTTAAAGTGTGTACCTGTCTAATCTGGTTAAATTTATGAGGTAGGTTATTGCAATACCAGCCTGCCAGCTGCCACCAGGCAAAAGCTAACAGGCTTATCTGGGTTTTACAGTGAGCAAGTGAATAGGCTTTGGAGTATCTAAGGGAACATCTATGTCCTTTGCCTCCAAACTGAAGGGGAAATTGTCATTAAAGACTAAGGAGTATTGCAGGAGAAGGGAGGAGTGCGCCAAACAGCACAGTTTGCATGATCACGGTGGCTTGTTTAAGCTCTGGCACGTGCTGGGCACCATTGATCTAATTACCCACCTGGCTTGTCATGTTGTCCGAACCTGGGCAGCATGGCTTGTTGGAGTGGGAAACAAGTCTCAAATAACCCAACAACAGCTCATGGGTTATTTAAGGGTTGTTCCCTCCCTCCAACAAGCCACACTGCCCGGGTTTGGATGACACAATAAGCCACACTGGGGCAGGTAATTAGGCCAATAGCACCCAGCATGCATCATGACTTAAACAAGCCACCGTGGCTTGCCTACGCTGCTGTGATCGTGCGAGCCAGGTCACTGTGTTGATACCTCCAGGCTATCTCTATATCCAGTCTGCTTGTACCTTTTAAAGCATTCTGCCCCTCAGAGCAACTGCAAAGGCCTGAATCCCTCTGTAGCACAGCTCCAAAGTACATAACCTGAGAATTGTGAGTAACTCTTTAGAGGCAGGGCTAGGCAACCTGGTGCCCTCCAGATATTTTGGACTACAACTCCCTTCAGCCCCAGCCAGGATGGCCAGTGATCAGGAAGTCCGGGAGTTGTAGTCTGAATCATCTGGAGGGCACCAGGTTGCCTACCTGTGGGCTAGAAAAACCTCAGTTTCATGTCTCTTTTATATCTAATGGGGGTTGGAATGTCTGTGAAACTGATAGTTTTTTCATCCTTTTTATTTATTTAATTTATAAAAACAGCCCTTTCAGCCCTAAAAGGGTCCCCAAAGAGGCTTGGGCCCTCTTTGAATTAAAAGGCAAAATCCATTGTGATCTCAGAATTACCCATTCTAAATTGATGCTATTCTTAACATGTATGAAAGAAAAATGCAACTAAAAACTCTAATGCAGCCCTGATCATGTCTTGAACTGCTCTATAAGCCTCTAAGCCTCAGTCACTGACCTTCCCTCTTCTTTTCTTGGAGAGGGATTTGGAGAAAGGGGCCAGGGGAACACAACACCTAGCCAATCATCTTTCAAGAGCAGAGACTTGTGAGAATTCAGATTTTCTTATTTGACTAGCAAGTCATGCATGGCTCACTTTATATAGAAATAATAAGAAATATGATTGCCTGTTCACAACTTCCTGTCTCTTGACATGCTCGGGGCATGTTGGAGAGGGAGAATGCTGGGAACTAGTTTGATGCATTGCCTCTCCTTTATGCCTTCCTGAGACTTAGGATCTAGCTGTAGAAGGAGGGGCAACATGTTTCTGATCTTTTGCCCCCTATCACGTAATGCAGAAGCATTACGTGATAGGAGGATGAAGGCGGCAGTATGTTAGAGCTTAATTCCCTCCATCATCCTCTTTCCAGAGGCAGCTCCAAACTGGTGAGGGTGGGACAATCCTTTTCACACTCTTCATCCTCACTCTAACAATAAGCTGTGAAATAGGACATGCGTGCACACGCACGTGTGCACGCACACACCCTGGATTGCTGTAATATACAGGCAATCCATCTACATACACATTTCACTAGTCAGTATGTATAGAAGCCAGTTCCTAGATTCTGTTACACACCAGTTGGAACCCTGGATGAGGGTATGATGAGGTGGGCTGGTCCAGGTCTTGGTGGCTCCCATTGAGTTCTGTGGGGCAAAGTAAAGAAGCTTCAGTGTGGCACAGTGAAGTGGGGTGGGTGGGGAACTAACCTTTCTGTATAAGCCATAGTAACTCATGAAGCTCATTTTGCACACACATCAAGTAATAAATAGCAGCTGAATTTGTGAGTTGCTTCCACTGAAAAGTGTTCTGCTCAGTGGTTGAGCACATGCTTTGCATGCAGAAGGTTCCAAGTTCAGTCCCTGGCATCATCAGTTAAAAGGTTCTTGAATAGCTGGATAACATGTGTCTGTGAACTTGTTCTAACATGAATCCCTGGAGCTATGAATATTTGTCCTATCACTAGGAGCGGCTAACTTTGTTTTACCATTTCAGTCTCAATAAGCAGCTGTTCGTTAACTTCTTAGGGTTTGACTGAGATGAGTTGTACAGATGAATTCTTAAAATGCTGTTGCAATCATACTTGTGATTGTTTTTTATGATGACTGTCTCCATCTATTGTTGCCATTCTGAGATAGTTGTGTCTGTTCTGTGGTTGACAGATGAAGGCTGGCTGGAAGTTGTCCAATCCTTAATTAGAGTTATTCCATTAGAAGATCCCCTGGGGCCAGCTGTTATAACTTTACTATTGGATGAGTGTCCATTGCCAACAAAAGTAAGTTAAATAAATATATGTAATTGGTGATCTAATTTCAACAGCATTTAGCAGCCACAGTTATAGAACCTACTTCAAACACTATTTTTAACAATGCAGATACCTTAAATGAGTAATGAGATCTGTGTTGATGTTGCTTTAGAACAGTAGATGTATGTGAATTTTGCATCAACTAAATATCCTAGAAAACAGTTCAGAGCAGAACTGAAAATCATTGAACAAAAAGCCCCGTTCAGGTGAAATTGATGCACTGGGTGCGGGAGGACGGGGGTGTAACAATAACAATAAAAATAAGAATATTTCTTGTGTTTATATATATTTTTAAAATACCTTCATTTTTAAAAAATTATACTGCTAAATAAGCGCTTGTTTATCTAGGGCTGCTACTTGCTTGTCCTATTTGTCCTATTTGCTTGTACTATTTGTACTTGTACTATTTGCTTGTCCAAATAGAAAAGTCTGTATTTTGATGCCATCTGCATTCATGTAGACTTTGCCATTTTGCAAGGATGTTCATTTCTACCCTTCTTGTATCCTGTCAGTATAAACTTTGTTAATATAACAAAGTTATATATACAACTTTGTTGTATAAACTATTTCCAAATTAAATATGTAACAATATGTTTCACAGCATGACAATGGGAATTGACGAGAATTCTTCTTTTGCAATTTTGCATCATTTTAACCAACTTTATATGGGTTAATCATGACACGGGAGTGTGTAAGTGCCGATAGGATGCTTCCTCTGCATCGTCCAGCCTCCGCACCCCGTGCTCTGATGTCACACGGCTAAACAGCTGAAATCGGCCATCTAGCCGCGAATGCAGGGTGGCTGGAGCATGGAGGAGAGGATCCCCTCCATTCTCCTCCTGCCATGCATTGGATAGGTGGTGGCCTCCCAAGTTCAGAGGTGGCCGCCTCACCACATAGGATTGCTCCCTCCCTGAGCCTCCTCTCATCCAGTAAATGTAGTAAGAGTTAAAGGCAGAGTGGCTTTTATGTTTTCTTTTGGCCAGGATTCCTAAATTGCTTATTCTGGAGTTCAGTGGCATAACTCCAGAGTAAGTGACTTCAGGATTTCAGCTATAAGTTTTACAGTGAGTTTTTTTTGTATATATTTTAAAAAGAAACTAAGTGTTTTCTTGTGGCACAGTTGGGGGAGATATGGCCTGCAGTTTATGGGTTTGAAATTATTTCTTGACTTCCTTAAAAACCTGTGACTGCTAGTCAGTGTTGCTAGCCCGCACAGTTCAATAGGTATGTGTTGGTTTTTAATACAGTGGATAACAGTAAGCAAAGGTGCACAAAAAAGGAAGCCCAGTTTATTTTTTCCAGTGCATACAATTTTAATTACCTGAATCAGTGGATTATTTAAATTTTAATGGGAGTATACTAGAAATGAGCTCTTGATTCTGTATTGAGATGAGCAGAATGGAACATGTCCTCTGGTGTTCTGTCATTCAGCAGCATGTTAACTTCCCTGTTTAGGATGCACTGCAGAAGTTGACAGAAATATTAAGTTTAAGTGGAGCTGTTGCTCGCCAGGATGCCTGTCATCCTGCTAAACATCGGAACACAACCGCAGTACTGGGCTGTTTGGCAGAAAAGCTTGCAGGTAAGGGGTGTTTATGTAATTGTGGGGGTGGTCAACTTAGCCCCCCTTCTGTTTGTCTCTAGTGCCCCCCCCCCCGCCTCTCCTCAGTCCACAGGTTATCTTGCAGTAAATATATTGCATGTAACTAGCCATTATATTCTCCAGATCCTGTGTCAGTGCTTAAAGCTTTAACTTAAAAGTGCCTAACTTCGCTTATCTGCACCCAGGCATCCACAAATATGAATGATTAGAATTTTAAGTTTCATGACTAGCAGGGAAAGCCTCCAATTTATTTTTCCACAGAAATAACATGTAAAAAAAAATCACGCTGGGACTACTGGAAGGGAGAGGGTGATTCTTTGAAAGTGGTGCCAGGTGGGTCATCTGCTGGAATGCAGCATAACTGTTACGGATTGGAGAGGAGGTGAACTGCACACACATATCACCCTCCTGTTGCTCTTCCTTGAAAACCCTTTCCAGGCAGTACCAGGGGAATGTACATTCTTTGCCTCTGTGAAGCAGGTGCCTCTCTGTCTACTAGAAGTAGTAGTTGGCTACCAAACCTGGGCAAAATCTGTAGACTCCTGCTTGCATCCAATATACTTTTGATTGGTAGAGGTACGGCCTAACAACAGGGAATAGACAATTGTCTTCATGCCACATTGTGAACTGCCCTGTGGAATCTAACTTTCTGAGCTCCTCTTATTTGAAAATCACTGACACAATATCTTCCTCCTATAAAGCAAAACAGCAGGGCAGTCAGAGTAGCACACTAAGCTCTTTGAAAGTGACTTTTTAAAGAAAGTAATGCAGCAGCTTCGATGCACATGTTTCATTTTTAGTGTTCTTGCAGGCCCTGCAAGTGTAGGTTTACTCAGCCAAGGAATTTTGGAATACTTACTGCAGAGCTTGGTGAGTATCAAAATAAATCAGTATTCTGAGTTGTTCCTCTTTAAACTGCTTTTGTGTGTGAGCATCAGAAGGAGGAGTGTGTCTTGGATTTCATTCTGTTATGATTCAGTAGGAAAGAGCTGGGTCACATCTCCATCATTGCTTTTCAGTGACAGGATCTGGGTTGAGGGAATACATAGACATGGGAAGCATCCATAGCTCTAAGTTAGCACACATACCTTGCACTCAGAAGCCTTCAAGTTGCATGTATTTAGAAATGTACTAGTCACTTTTTCTGCTTTTCAAAATACTCAAAGGGGTGTACAAAAATAATAGTAAAGTAAGACCAACATTATAAAACCATTGCATTATTTAGTACAAACAAGGGATATAAGAAACAGTAGCAGATGGGGCAGCTACAATTTTAGAGGCTTCAGTTTTGTGGGGAGACCTTGGAAAGTAAAAAACACACACACTCTTAACGTGCTGTTGGAAATTAAAGAGAGTTTTATAGTCCAGCAAGCATCCCTGAATAGGCAATTCCTCTGAAAGAGCCTTAGCTTTTGCTCCTGTAGTTCTCATCTCTGAAAGTGATGCGGACACAGTAGGACCGCCCCTGCTGATCTTAATAGTGAGGCAGGCATCTCTTTGCATCTTGAACATCCCATCTATGGCTTGGCTCAGATGTCACAGTCTAGTCTTCCAAACCATGGTTCAGAGGTTCAGGAATGTGTCACAGTACTAACTCCTTCCTGCCTTCTCATGCACTATTATTTCCTGCATTTGGGGGGTTCATTTCACTATAGTTTGCCAACATAGCTTTATTTCTTTCTCTCCAATCCAGAAGGGCTTAATTTTTCTGTATGTGTAGGACTTTGTGTTGGGGCTTGGATCTATGAAATCAGCCTTGTCGTTGGACAATAATCATGCCGTGTTAGGAAATGAATATTTTGTCTTGGCAATGTTTTCCCTATGTTGGATAAATCAGGAAAAGTTTGTTGTTTCTGAAGGCAGCTTAGTGGGAATTACTGAATCCACTAATTATCTGCTTTATCTTAGGAGTTTCAGTCCCACCCAACAGTAATGCTTTTTGCACTAATAGCCCTGGAAAAGTTTGCACAAACAAGTAAGTATGTTTGCTCAAAATACATCTCATAAGAAAAAACAAGGTGGTTCCTAGTAGTCAATGTGGGGATTCTCTCCCCCCCCCCCCGCTTTTTTTGAAGCACACCTGTGGTCTTGGTTTGCTCCATTTCCTCGCTCCGCATCCCGCAGCACATATGGCCAGCCGTGAGCTACACACAGCTCACATAGGCCTTCCGTACGGCCCGTATGGGGACCCAAATCTCCTCCTGCCCCTCCATTCCCCACTACCGATGGTGAAGAAGGTGTGCGAGGAGCTATGTGTGTATGCATCCAGCCCACGCGCGCTGGTATGTGGCCTCAGAGTGCTCAGCCACCACTGCAGGTGACCCTTGGGGACAGAAATGTTGCCCACCCCGTCCTACAGAGACCTTCATTGTGGGCCAGCACAGCACAGCAGCTCTTTTCTCCCCTCTATGGCCAAGCTTCAGCTGAGATTGTGGGGCGTACTTGGTTGCCTGGAAAGAACTGAGCAAAATGACTGCTGTTTGTCAGTAACAGCTTCCTCCAAAGAGAACAAAATGGCTGGATGGTGCCTTAGTTCAGTGGCTGGGGAAGGGCAGGTCTGTTAGTTGTGCCCCTGATGTCCTGCGAAGACGTGACTCCCAGTGGATGTGGGGAGTGGGCAGGAGGGTTGGGGTCAAAGCAGGTTCAGGCCTGAAGCTGGACATGGTGGGGAGAGGCATTCAGGAGCATTGCAAGGCAAAAAGGGAGTCCACTTGTGACCCCTTGCCCCTGACTCCTGTTCCAGGCTGAAGATATACCTCAGCAACATAGTGTTGCTGGTCTCCAGTTCTTGGATATTACTGCCATATGGGCCCTTTGGGGAAAATATAGAGATTGTGTGGGAGCCCATAAGGGTCTCTTTCCTGCTTGGAAAAGCTGCTTTGTTAGCTAGTGGCCAAACTGCCAGTGACTAGATCACTAAGGGCACAACCCTATTCATGTTTAGACAGAAAAAAGTCCTACAACTCTCAGCATGCCCTATTCAGCTAGGCTGGCTAGGGAATGCTGGGAGTTGTAAGAATTTTTTTTGTCTAAACATGCATAGGATTGCACCTTAAATACTTGAATGTGCATGGTTTTCTCTGAGAAAGAGAAAGCAGAAACAAATCCTCTTGCTTTTGCTTTATGATACTGAGTTTTAGAAAACTGCGTCTTTTTAATTTAGCTTTTTAAAATCTGTCGTTATAATGTTTTTACCATTTTTACTTTTCTTGTTTTTCTTGTATTATGGTTTTATTGTTTTAAATTGTTGTACATTGCCTTAATCATTTTTAGCAGATAAGGCAGTAAATAAATGCTAATACTAAAGAAAGAATGTGTTTATATTTCTGTTGAACTTTTTTTCACAACTATCACTCCATGTTCCAGGAGAGCCAGTGTGGTGTACTGGTGAGAGTGTTGGACTGGGAGCTGAGAGATCCAGTTTCTAGTCCCCACTTGGCCATGGAAGCTCACTGGGTGTCTTTGGGCCAATCACAGACTCTCAGCCCAACCTACCTCACAGGGTTGTTGTTGTGAGGATAAAATGGAGAGAAGGGGGATAATGTAAGCTGCCTTGGGCACCTTGCAAGAGGAAAAAAGACGGGATATAAATGCAATAAATAAATAAATGTCTCAATTGCAGGTGAAAATAAAATGACAGTTTCTGACACGTGCATCAGTGACCAGCTTGTCTTGTTAGAGAAATGGACTGATAATCCAGACTACTTAAAACGCCAAGTAGGATTCTGTGCCCAGTGGAGTTTAGACAATCTATGTAAGTAAGGATGTGTTATTTTTTTCCTTAGTTAAGCAAACATTTGCCATTGTGGCATGTATAATGTCACAGGTAATGTAGCTGTCAAGATCAGAATGTGTAAGCTTCTTGGTTAAAACCAGCACTTCATGCACCTAAGTCTGTAATAGTAGGATGTGCATGTTCCACTGCTGAACTCAGGCCACTAAGCCTGGAGCAGCATCACTCAAAGCGGGAGGAAGGTTGGGGTATGCTTTGGGGGGTAGCTTCTAACAGCCTTTGTGTGCTCAAAGGCCCCGAGAAAATCAAATCCGGCTGCACTTCTGACTATTTCAGCATTCTTTTGTCCCTGTGTATATTGGCTTTTAGGCCAAACAAGACTGTCAGAGGCAATTTTCACAGAGGGTGGTAAGTGAGGTGTACATCTTTTGTAAATGCAACTTGCTCTGACTTGCTGCAGAGAATGTATGGCCCCAAGCAGACATCTGCCTTGCATTTTTGAAAGCGTGCTTCTGCTCCCAGCAAGAAGAAAAGAAATGGACTGGTGGAAATGTTATTCTTGTTGTTGGTCGTATTTTTAATTGGCTTTGTTTTGCCTTCCCTTTAGAAACATTATAATTAGTGTGAGACTGTAACCCACTTCACAAGGTGCCCTGAATTGTGATGTTATGCAACCCACCCTAACTCAGGTGTGAGCTGCACATGTTAACAGGAGTGTTGTGGGAGCATCCATAGAAAGTGACAATCATGTCGCTCTGGGTGGTATATGAAGCAGGATGATACGTTCTTCCACCATTGGATCTTCCTTGTATTGCTACTTTTTGTGGGTCTAGAATCTAGCCTCTGACAAAGGCTTGGTTGCTCCTGGATGTCTGAAAATAAGGGTGCTATTAAAAAGGGGGAATCATGCTTCTAGTCCTTGTATTTGAACTCAGTTGGCTCAGATGAGGCAGCCCATTTGTTAGTGAGACCACTAACAAACCATCTTACGAACCATACAAACATGTATTGGCTTCCAGTAAGTTTATGGGTGCAATCTAAAGGGCTGGTTTTAATTTTTTAAAGCCCTAAATTGCCTCATTGTAAGACATCTAGGGAACACTGCGTCCTGTATGAAGCTCCCTGTGGTACCTTGACCTGACATCATGTTGGCTGATAAAGGGGCAGGGCTTTTGGAGTGATGACACCTTTGTTGTGAAACTTGGCCGTGCTTGATAATGATTTTGTGGAGGTCAATGAAGGCTTATTCTGTTATGGAGCTCAGTGAAGCTTTATTCTGCTTCGGTAGGGTTCAGCGTTTCCTCCCCCTCCCCCCGTATTTTATGGAGGTTGTATTGGTGTGCTGCTGCTACTGTGTATTTTCCCTGTTACAGATGTTTATTGCTTGTGGTATTCTGCTTTAATGTGTGATATTGTATTGATTGGACTTCTTATATGTTATAAGCCACACCGGGGCAGGGGAAGGGACCCTTACTGTGGCATCATATAAATTGCAAAAAGAAATGAATGAAAACCTGTGGACAGTGTCCTAAACTAATGCAGCCTTCCCCAATCTGGTGCCTCCCAGGTGTGTTAGGCTACAATTCTCATCCCCCAGCTAGCTCTACTGGCTGGGGAATTATGGGAGTTGTAGCCCCACAGATCTGGAGGGCACCAATGTTGGGAAGTCTGCACTGGAGGACAGTCCTTTACTGAAGGAGAGGTGCATAATTTCACACAGTTTCTCAGTGGTTCCCTCTTTGTCCTCTTGTACACCTCTCACTCCTCCTCAGGGATCTGAGAATTCCAGTGCTCCATCCTTGACAACGACAACAAAACTTCCCAATTCCATTTACAGTGTGCAAAATCAAGCCTGTAAATGAAGTGTAGCCATGGCGTTTGTCTGCTTTTGCATAACTTCCAATGTTTTGTTCAAACTGGAAAATGTATATAGTGAGATTCCAGGGCTCAGGACTTTCTTCATGGTCACATTCCAGGCCATTTGTCCAGCATGGCCTACTGGGTTGCCTGTGAACAAGATTCATCCCCTGGCACTTTTCCACTCAGCCCCTCCTCAATCCTCCCCCTGAACTGAGCAACACAAATAGAAAAGGCAACCAGGGGGGCATGTGACAAATAGAAAGGCATGTGACGTGGCCCTCTGTCCTCAGTTGCTTGCTTTGAATTCGCATGTTACCTCTTTAACTGGTACACCCAGAGAGGTTTGTCATATTTAGGTAGTGGCAAGCCTGCCTCCTACACATTGGCTGAATGTGAATTCTTGCTAGGGGTTAGCAAGAATCCACAAGGGATTACTGTAGCCTGTCTCTAGTGCAACACTGAGGGCTAAACCCCCTGGAGAAATGCCACCAATTGTAGCGTCTCTAGCCTGTATCAGGCCTGTCTTCAGAGTCTGGGTATAGTTTGGAGGGGTGGGGTGCTTGTTTGGAAATTACCTGGTATATCTTGGCTAACTATCTACATCAGCATTCCTCAACCTGTTGCCTTCCAGATGTGTTAGCCTGAACTCCCATCATTCCTAGCCAGCATGGCCAGTGCTGGCTGGGAATGATGGGGGTTGCAGTCCAACACATCTAGAGGGCAACAGGTTCAGGATGGCTACTCTGCATAAACAGTAGCACTTAATTTTTCCAGTGGTGGGCAACTTGTGGGCCTCCAAATGTTTTGGCCTACTACTCCCATCATGCCTCACCATGGCCTATGCTGGCTTGGGCTGAGAGCAGCTGAGGGGAGGTGAAGGTCAAAACATCTCGAAAGCCCCAAGTTTCCCATCCCTGGATAACCAGATCTTGTGTTCTGCAATATTGACACTGCTGTAGTAGCCGTTTATAATTTTTAAATGTATACCCCCCCTTTTTGCAGTTTTGAAAGAAGGCAGACAGTTTACATATGAGAAAGTTGACTTGACGAACATTAAGGCCATGTTGAATAGTAATGATGTCAGTGAATACCTTAAGATCTCGCCGCATGGGTTGGAGGTAGGTTTTAATGTTTTTAATCCTCATATATTATTTTGCACTCTCCACTTCCCTGAACAGTAAGAAGTTTCAGCAATAGCACTATCTGGGTTTGGTTTCCTTTGGATTGGATCAAAGGACATCATATATTTTGTGTCTTTCTAGCTTAAAACTAACCAGGTCCTAGCTCAAACCAAGCAGGTTTCTCTAAGATTTCTTTAAAACAAAACTATTTGAAATAAGAAAGGGGGAGTATATTAGCTAGAGATTTTAATAGCGTTTTTAGTAATATGATTGTCGGATCTAAGGAGAAACACAACCATATAAGATCCCATCCTTTAGAGGTTAAGAAGGGGATACAGATTTTCTCGTTAATACATGTTTCTAGATGCATACATACAGCTGGCATTCTTTCTCCTGCTCAGCTTCATTGGATGACTCCATTGGGTTCTAATATTACGAGAGAGGAAGAAATATGTCTCCCACTCCACATGTAATTTTATACATCTCTATCATGTCACCCTTTTTTTCTAAGCTAAAAAGCCCCAAACTAGTTATTTTCTAAATCAATGCTGGCTTGTATTATCTGCAAATACAAAAAGCAGAGTATAAGTGGGGGTCCAGCAGGCACTCCTGCAAGGCATCAGATCCGCTGACCCCTACATCGGATTCCCAGAGAGCAATGCGTATAGCACCTCCAAGGTTACACCCCAGTTTCCAGCAAAATCCAGCTAGAAACTCTCAGCTCTGTTGATTTATTCATTTTTTAAAATGCTGCTTCTCAGAAAACATGTGCACCCATTAAAAGAGCATGTAGTTTCTCTTATCAAATCCCTGACTCCTATCAAGACATACTAGAAGCAAACGGCATCAGGAACATAGGAAGCTGCCTTATACTGAGTCAGACCCTGGGTCCATCTAGCCCAGTGTTGTCGACACTGACTGGCAGCGGCTCTTTAGGGTTTCAGGCAGGAGTTCTCCCAGCCCTACCTGGAGATGCCAGGGATCGAGCCTGGGACCTGCGGCATGAAAAGCAGGTGTGCTCTGCCGCTGAGCTATGGCCCTTCATGCACAGTAACCAAGCACCCAGACTCATAACACTGCTTACATTCATTATCTACAAGCCTGAGTTTCTAAGCCAGGGGTCTCAAACCTCTTTCAGCCCAAGGGCTGAATTTGGTTTTGGAAAAACGCTCAGGGGTCACATTCTAGTGGTGGCCGGGGCCAAAGGGGCGCCACCACACAAAAGGCCGTCTCCTTTTAAATACATAGCGTATGTCTCCCACAGATGGTTTTGGAGAAGGGCCTCCTCTGAAGATCTTTGTGCATGGACAGGTGAGAATGAGGAGGCGGTCCTTCAGGAATTTGGGTCCCAAAGCATTTAGGGCTTCGGTAGTTAATAGGGAGTAAATGCAATTCCTTAAGAATCGGTGTAATATGGTTCCATTGAAATGAACCAATGAAAATTCTGGCTGCTGAACTTTGAACAAGTTGAAAGTTCTGAACCATATATTTTATATTGTATAACCCTTATATATTTTGATAAGACAGTACTACAAGGAAACAATAATAAACAGCAAGCATCTAGATCTGCCTTCCCCCAACCTGGTGATTTCCAGATGTTTTGGATTACAACTCCCATCAACCCCAGCCAGCATGACAATGACCAGGCTGGGTGGGGATGATGGAAGTTTTAGTCCAACACAGCTGGAGGGCTCCTGGTTGGGGAAGGTTCATCTAGATCTAATATATGTAATTTTATTCCTACGGCAGAGTTTAGATTTTTCTAGGGGCAGAATTTGGAACTTCAATTTTATTTTTAGTTCACTGCTCGAGATTTACTTAAAGTGATTTGATAGCTGAACAAAATTTGAGTACTTACAAGATTCAGATAGTTTCGTGTTTAGCACAACATAGAATAGCAAAGATTAGTTCTGCTAGCCAGCTTCCTGAAAGTCGCACTGAGAACATCTGTGTGGGTTTAAACTCCTCCTGCTGCTGTGCCAGGCTGTTCTCATCTTTGGCGAGCAGGTGATTATTTTTCCTTTTTGTCTGTTAGGCCCGATGCGATGCCTCGTCTTTTGAAAGTGTACGGTGTACCTTCTGTGTGGATTCTGGAGTTTGGTATTATGAAGTCACAGTCATTACTTCCGGAGTGATGCAGATAGGATGGGCTACCAAAGACAGCAAATTTCTCAATCATGTAAGTGGCTCACCCATGGGAACCTACCCATCAGATTTAATTGGTGTTGGAGGCCCTTCTGTGGGACCCTCCAGCTTTGGAACAGGGGCAGATGAGAGCCAGGTTTTCTGTGTGGCACCATGCTCTTCTGATTTCTTTGTAGAAGCCAAGTGAAGGCTGCTGTTTTCCTGTACCTTTGGGTTCCATGCTCCTAAAATCAGCGAACAACATAATTAGAAAAGTAGGGTATAACAATCTTAAATATAAAGGTACTCATCCAAAGTTATAGCTCAGCCAGTCCTATAAACAGCTATATCCTACTTAAATAATTTTCATCATTTCAGTCTTTCTTGGGGGGGTTTCACTTACTAAGGCATTTTTACTTGCTTAGATTTTACTTTGTTGTTCTCAAGCTTTGGTTTTCAAAGGGGCAAAATATTAAACAAATAGAGCTTCCCTCTAAAACAGCCTTCCCCAAACTGGAGCTTTCCAGATACGTCAGACTACAATTCCCAGTATCTCCCAGCCAGCTCCAGGTTTGGGAAGGCTGCTCTAAAACTTACCACAAGGCTGTTTCCAGATAACCAGCATCCTTCTACAGTCTCCCTCAGAGCAGTGGTAGTGGCAATATCTTTGCTGGGAGAGTGACAACCCAAGCTTCCAGCAGCTATTGATCTCCAGGCAATACCTAACTGCCAGAATCCTAGGTGTCGTTTGGCATCTCAAAGACCAACACATGTATTCTAGCATAAGCTTTTGTGGAATATAGCCCACTTCATCAGATGCATGGAGTGTTATGGAGAGTTTCCGGTTATACAGTACATGTGGCGGGGAGGGGACGAATTGTGAACTGTTAAGTCAACAGGAAATTAAATGCAGAAGGTGACAATCATGTTATTAACAGTGGTTATTCACAGTGTAGTTGTTGCTGATAACACAAACAGCCTGGAACTAGGTAAGCCAATTAAACACATGTAGTGTTATTTTTTTAAAAATCCTTTATCCCGATACAGTAAATATACATTTGTTAATTTGCTTACCTTGTGCTAATCATTTGGCACAATGGCCTGGTTAAGATAGAATTTGTTTAATCTCTTAACTTTGATTAAGAGAACCTGAATACCCCACCTATTTGCACACTCACTCTCCTCCTCCTCTCCTGCACAATCCCCCCTTTTTTCCAGCATTGATTGTGTTGTAGCATTGCATCTCCACCAAAGTTTGAAGATGATTTGCAAATTCTGGTTAAAACTAGCTATAGTTAGCACTGATACCTGTATAGATGTGTACCTATATCATAGTCAATGTTGAAAAGGGATGAGAGGAGTATTTTTTATGAGGGAGGCAGCATGTAAGACTATGGGGTGTTGCCAATTTCTTAACCAAGGTTAAGAAATCAGACAATTGTTGTCTGCACTGTGTCACAGGCTCTCCTGACTGCTTGCCCAAATAACTTCTAAAGCACAGTTTATGAATAGAAAGGACAGTATCTGACTGCCCTTTTTGTTTGTCTAATCTCATTGTACCTATTAACATTCTTGTTTGTGTAATAAAATGTTGTCTTCTACCGTAATTGAAAATGCATTCAGGGTTGGAAAGACCCCTGAATCTGCTAGCTGGGGTATGAAAGAGCAGGGACATAGGTAGCCAGGAAAGCAAAGAGAGGTGTAAAACAGAACAGGTTCCCACTTCCTAGTTTTCTGGAATGAGGGCAGCAGCAAAGGTAAGGAATAATCTCTACCTCTGCTTATGTTGCACTGGAATTTGGGTCCGTCCCAAATAAAATCCGAAGTTTCACACCAAAGGCTTGAGAGGGTGAAGGGCAGGAGAGGCTGGATTGGGAATGGAGATCATGGAAAGTTAAGGGAACACAGACAGAACACGGGAGCCCTAGTCACTGGATCTTTCTGGTGCTACTATTCACCCCATGTACATCAACTGGGTGAGATCACATGATGGGGGATCCACTCTAAATGTGTGGGGCTAAACACAGCAACTGCAAGAGGATTTCAGTGGAGGCCAGCATAGTCGAAAAATGGATCAAGTTTAGACCTACATTCAGATCCCATCCTTGAACAAACAGTTCTCTGACCAGGCTCCCCATTTGTTAAAAGGTAACATATTGATAGTCACATATACCTACAGTTATGTTTGGCTTTTAGAAAAGAATTCCACTAGTTCTGTCATGTCCCAAGAAAATTAAATGCTGTTTCCTGTTTTCCCTGAAGGAAGGTTATGGTATCGGGGACGATGAGTACTCCTGCGCATATGACGGCTGCCGGCAGCTGATCTGGTATAATGCCAGAAGTAAACCGCATTCCCATCCATGCTGGAAGGAAGGTACTCCACCTCTCTTGTTACACATGTTGTTGTCTTTCACCTTTGGTGAGTAATTGTTCTAGGACTCTCCCAAGAGTATAGATATTTATTAATTTAGTATTTGCTAGCAGCATCTTAGAGCCTCTTCTACCCTGTCCTCTATCATTATAGATATTCCCCCTCAAAGTCCCAGTTTACACATTCAGAACAGGCCACTGCTACTTTTGATACACAGCATCCTGTCCCTGGGACCCGTGGCCGGGACCCATGCCCTAATGTGCTTCTGTTCAACATGATCTTGTCTGCATCGTGTGGAATTTGTATGGCATCAGTTGATACTACAAATATCCTGGCTAAAAAGGAGAGCAACATTTCCTGTTCCTCCCAGGCATAAATGTAACCAAATCTATGGAGCTTCCTAAATACTTAGATTTGTGCAAGTGTTGAAGATGGCTTGGTGAAAATGTAATGTAAATGTGGCTTACAAAGCAGGGGCCAGCCTCAGGTATGCATGCTTCCGTCTCCTGTGTGAATTCTCTCCTCCCCAGCTTTAACCATAGTTTAATATTACAGATGCTGACTGATCCTGGTTGGTGCTAACTCAAGTTCCCATCTTAACCAGGGCTTGAAGCAGATTTACAAGCTTTCATTAAGATGGAACCTGGTCATAGTTTCTTGGCCTTTTGGCTAAGACTGCATGTCAGCATAGCCCAGCTCTGTGAAATTTCGCCATTTCAGTGGGCTGGATCAGATAATATCTGAGGCCCCGTTCCTCTTTCACAAGCTGCCACATCTGCTCTTAAGGGGGTGTCTTTTTTCTTCTTCTTTTTTAGCAATTTTTTTCTTCATTTTTTCAAGATGAGGCTGGACCGCCATCTGTCAGGGATGCTCTGACTTGGATTCCTGCATTGAGAAGGGGGTTGGACTCAATGGTCTTGTAGGCCCCTTCCAACCCTATTATTCTATGATTCTATGAATAGGCTTATGGGGGGGTGGGGTGCATTTGTGTTCTAATCAGATCTGTAACAGCCTTGTTTTTTGCCTTGTGTTCAACTTAAGGTGACACAATAGGATTTTTGCTGGACCTCCAAGACAAGAAAATGATTTTTTATTTAAATGGGAACCAGCTTCCTGCTGAGAAGCAAGTCTTTTCTTCTGCTGTGTAAGTACATAGTCCTCTTAAGGGCAGTGGAAATTTAGCAGAAGATTAACATTTTTGTAGTATTTGCAAGGCAGCAGTCAGATATTTGTTAAGTTGCTATAATGTTGCAGGAAGTCCACAAACATTTACTTGCTCAAGATGAATGTGTCAGCAAATGGACAACAGCACAGCTGGTATAAAAAACAAAAAGCCAGCTTGTTTCAAATTAATTTAAATCATTCCTGAGGTCTGCAGTGTAGTGTGTGGCAGGGAGGCTGCAGTCTAGAAACCTGGGTGGGTTGAAGATACTGGAAACAAGGAAGAGTGAATCCCAGAGATTGAGTGGTTGGAGAAGAGGGGACAGAATAGGCAGTGTGCTCATATGTGGAGATATAATGGAAGGAAAGGGGGCATTGAACTGAGGAAAAGATGAACCAAGGGGGAAGTGGTGATGGTGGGGCTTCGAAAAGGCTAAAAGAAGGTAGGGTTTGTAATGTCATTCAGGAGGGATAGGAAAGAGGCACAGAGGGTGAGGACTTGGAAGCTGAATGGGGAGAGATTTGAGAGGCACCGGATAACAGAAAGGAGGGGGATAGATTAGGCCATGGGCTGAGAAGCTAGGACCGGGGGGGAATGAGGAGAGCAGGCATGGAATGCCAGCTGTGAGCTGAGGATATAAGGGGGCAGCAAAGCCAGGAGAGGGGAGAGTCTGCAATCCATCTATTAATTTGACCTAGCCAGTGCTATTAGACTGTGAAAACCTGTGACTTGTAGAGTCGTCCAATACATTAGGGCAGGAGTGGGGAAGCTGTGGCCCTCCAGGCATTGTTGGACTAGAGCTTCTATCAGCCCCAAACAGCATGGTCAGTGGTCGGGATGAGAGTTGTAGTCCAGCATTTGAAGGGCCACGGGCTCCCTTCCCCTGCACTGAGGCTCACTGTGTGACTCTGTTGCATCGGTTGATAGACAAGTCGTGGGTGTTTCCCAGTCTAATCACAGGAATGATATTAAAGGCAAAACTGAAGTACTTTGACCACATAATGAGAAGACAGGACACCCTGGCGAAGATGCTGATGCTAGGGAAAGTGGAAGGCAAAAGGAAAAGGGGCCGACCAAGGGCAAGATGGATGGATGATATTCTGGAGGTGATGGACTCGACCTTGGGGGAGCTGGGGGTGGCAACAGCCGACAGGAAGCTCTGGCGCGGGCTGGTCCATGAAGTCACGAAGAGCCAGAAGCGACTGAGCGAATAACCAACAATCATAGGAAGAGCATCGTGTGTCAGCTGGTTTGCATGGGTGCACTCTGATGTTCTCCAACTTTACTTTGCAGGTCTGGCTTCTTCGCTGCAGCTAGTTTCATGTCTTATCAACAGTGTGAGTTTAACTTTGGAGGAAAACCTTTCAAATATCCTCCATCAGCTAAATTTAGCACCTTTAATGATTATGCCTTCTTGACGGCAGAAGAGAAAATCATTTTACCAAGGTAATGTTTTCTACTTGTCAGGGCATGAAACTGAAGAGCTGGGATTTAAAAAGTGCCTTGTAGGAGCTGACACATCTGTATACGATAAACTCATGAGATGCTGTGAAGTTTTTGTACATTTGAAGTTGTGTCAAGAACCTGCCGCCTGTGCTGGGACAAATCAGTCACCGCAGGGATCTTTTCTGCATGGCTTTTAGAAGATGAAACCTGAACAAAGTAATGTGGGAAATGGCAAACACCTGTAGTTTCAAGAGATGTTTGGGGGGCAAAATTTGAGATAGATTCTGCCATTTTTGCCTAGACTTCATTCATTCCGCACAATTTATCTAGCTTCCGAGATTCAGGTTTTATTTAATAATGTCTGATAGTTTGCTGTTTGACAAAGATCAAAGGAAAGTGAGTGAAGGCAGGGGGAGATACTTCCCTGTTCTGTCTAGCTCCCCCTCTCCAACCATACAGGGTAGAAACTTCTTTTCAGTGGCAGTGGGTTTTGTTAAATGAGAAGTCTGAATCTTCCAGATGCCAGGTATTAAATTCATGTGCTTGTTAGATAAACTTGCAAATATGTAGAACATGCATTCAGCAGTGGCCTTAATTAAAGACTTAATGAAATATCCACAGCTGTGCATATTTTTTTTACAGATTCTGAGATTCATCATTGTACCATGTGATTATGTGCACAGTGGTATACATTTGATATGAGTATGATGCCATGTAATAATCTCTTTAAATGTTGAATCACATTAATCAGTGCTGTGCTATTTTTCTCTTTCTCATTTTTCATCTTCAGACATAGACGCCTGGCCTTGCTAAAGCAAGTGAGCATCCGAGAAAATTGCTGCACTCTTTGCTGTGATGAAATTGCTGACACAGAACTCAGGCCGTGTGGACACAGGTATTATGAATAATAATTATGTTGATGTATCATGTTTGTGTAGCTTTCCCGTATTAATTGTCTAGGTATGGTATGGAGTTTTGCCTTTAAAAATCCTTGCAAGCCAGGCTAGTAGGCCTGGTCTACATACAGTCAGGGCCAGAAATATTGGAACAAGGATAACTGTTTTGGCAGTTGGCCTCTGTACACCACCACATTGAAGTTGAAAGGAAACACACCCAGATGGGAGCGAAGTCAGGACTTTCAGCTGTAATTCAAGGGGTTTGACAAAAGTGGGGCACTAACCATTCGGGAAGGACAGCCGGTGGTATACACACACACCCATCATTGGTGGCTCATAAGTAATGGAACAAATGGCTGACAAGCAGCTGCATGGCCAGTTGTGGCCTGTTTCCTGGTACCCCATGACCAATTAAGCAGATAAAAGGCCTGGAGGTGGTTCTGAGTGTTACATTTGCATTTGGAACTCCCAACATGAGGTCCAAAGAGGTGTTCATGCGAGTGAAGGAGGCCATCATTAGGCTGAGGAAACAAAATAAACCCATCAGAGAGATAGCAAAAACATTGGGAATGGCCAACACAACAGTTTGGAACATCCCAAAAAAGAAGGAATTAACTGGCAAGCTCAGCAACAGGAAAAGGCCTGGAAGACCATGGAAGACAACTAAAGTGGATGACCGCAGAATGCTGCTCATGGTGAAGAGGAACCCTTTCACAACATCTAGCCAGGTCAAGAACGCTCTTGAGGAGGTAGGCATGTCATTGTCAACATCTACAGTCAAGAGACGGCTTTATGAATGTAAATACAGAGGCTTCACAACAAGGTGCAAACCACTGGTAACGCTCAAGAACAGACAGGCCAGATTAGCCTTTGCCAGCAAACACCTAAAGAGGCCTGCCCAGTTCTGGAATAAGATTCTTTGGACTGATGAAACCAAGATTAATTTGTACCAGAATGATGGGGAGAGAAAAGTATGGACAAGGAAAGGAACAGCTCATGATCCAAAGCATACCACATCATCTATCAAACATGGTGGAGGCAGAATTATGGCATGGGCATGTATGGCTGCCAATGGAGCTGGGTCACTGGTGTTTATTGATGACCTTACTGCAGATAAAAGCAGCAGGATGAATTCTGAAGAGTATAGGGCTATACTTTCTGCTCAGATTCAGCCGAATGCTGCCAAACTGATAGGACGCCGCTTCATATTGCAGATGGATAATGACTCAAAACATATTTCTGAAGGCAAAGAAGTGGGATGTTCTTCAATGGCCAACATCATTTCAGACTTAAGGATCGTCTTTAATACCTGGATGAAAATCCTTTGCAGTCAATGACCGCCTGAAGTCTGGAACCCATGGACATGACCAAATACTGAGTTTCTTCCCTTGAGATGCTTTGCCAGGCCTTTACTGCAGCTGCCTTCAGCTGCTGCTTGTTTGTGGGTCTTTCTGCCTTCAGGCTTGTCTTCAGTAAGTGAAAAGCATCACCTGATCTCAACCCAATAGAGCATGCTTTTCACTTACTGAAGACAAGCCTGAAGGCAGAAAGAAATGATGTTGGTTTGTTCCATTACTTATGAGCCACCAACGATGGGTGTGTGCGTATGCCACTGGCTGTCCTTCCCGAATGGCTGGTGCCCCACTTTTGTCAAACCCCCTGAATTACAGCTGAAAGTCCTGACTTCGCTTCCATCTGGGTGTGTTTCCTTTCAACTTCAATGTGGTGGTGTACAGAGGCCAACTGCCAGAACAGTTATCCTTGTTCCAATATTTCTGGCCCTGACTGTATGTAGCAGAATGAGTTGGTAGAGTAGACGATACCACTTCAGACTGTAGGCAAGGCATGCCATTTTTGCAAGCTCCTCCCCGTTAAAAGAAATCCTTGCAAGCAACCCCCCCCCCCCCCCGTACAACAAGTGGAGAAGTTCTAGACCAACTTGCTGCCTTCTCTGCTAGTTTTCTTCTTGTAGGGAATTTGTCTGCGAGAACATTTCCTTTAAAAAAAATGTGACTCCCTATCTGCAGTCTGAAGTGGTACAATCCATTCTACTCCTCAAGACTCTACCACCTGATTCCCAGCTCATTCTGCTGCAAGTGTAAACCAGATCTAAGTTATGAGGCAAGACAGAAGATGAATTTTGCTGCTTAAAATAGGTTTAATATACTTGTACGCGGTGGCTTAGTGGTTAAGACGCTGAACTGCAGACTGGAAGGTCGGCAGGTCAGCAGTTCGAGACCCGAATGCCGCGTGACGGAGTGAGCTCCCGTCTTCAGTCCCAGCTTCTGCCAACCTAGCAGTTCGAAAGCAAGAAATTGCAAGTAGATAAATAGGTACCGCCTCGGCGGGAAAGGTAACAGCGTTCCGTGCACCTTGGTGTTCAGTCATGCCGGCCACATGACCACGGAAGCGTCTTCGGACAGCGCTGGCTCTTCGGCTTAGAAACGGGGATGAGCACCGCACCCTAGAGTCGGACACGACTGGTTGGGGACACCTTTACCTTCTACTTTACTCACAGTTGTCCACAATAAAATTGACATGTCCAGACCATACTAGCTGTATCGTTCCAGATCACTATTCCCGTGCAGGTATATATCACAAGACTTAGTGATGGCCACCAATGTGAATGGCTTTAGACAAATTCCTGGAGGAGAAGGCTATTAATGGCTACTAGTCCTGATGGCTATGTGCTACCTCCAGTATCTGAGGCAGCAAGCCTCTGTTCACCCGTTGCTGGGGAACATGGGTGGGAGGGTGCTTTTCCACTCAGGTCCTGCTTGTGGGTTTCCCATGGGCAGCTGCTTGGCCGCTGTGTGAACAGAATGCTGGACTAGATGGACCCTTGATCTGATCCAGCATGGCCCTTCTTATGTTCTTGTATCTATCTCCCTCATGTCCACAACACAATTGGATGAACTTCTTTTGTTTAAAAAAAGTAAGATATTTCTATTATTCCTGAGGAAGAGTTCTGTGTAACTTAAAAGCTTGCATATTATTACCTGGACAGAAGTTGCCTTAATAATTGGCCTTGTATCATTGTCCTTTTAGTGACCTGTGCATGGCGTGTGCCTTGCAACTGGAGACCTGCCCTTTGTGTCGACAAGAAATACAGACTCGAGTCCGACAGATCGCTCACATTTCATGACAGGTGAAAAACTGTATCTCGTGGATTTGCCTCTGATCCATTCCATCCAGTGCCAGAAAAGAGAACGGCAACTCAACCCAAGCCACGTGCACGCTGAAAGCCCAGCCATGGCCCATTTTTTTTCAGAAAGGGCAGTCAGTGGAAACCTGTTAAATCACTCCACTGTTTCAGACCTGTGGAATAGTTCTTTTAGCAGTAATGAAAGTTGGTGGTGAAACTTGAGTTACCTGTTGGTTTGTCTCCAGCCAAGACTGCTGGAGAGTCTCTCTTGATTTCCTCCCCTACCTTTTCTTTTACTTTCCCCCTTCTTTTGCTTCTCCTGCCACTTGCCTATCACATACTGACTATTTTGCACTGGAAACATATAATTCATAATCTCCTCTAATGGAGGGCATATCTGTCTCCTAAAACCTTTATTTTTGGCAGCCATTATGCATCTACAACAAAATACCAATATTTCATGGTCAATGTAGCTTCCTGCTGGTCAGAGACCCTCTGTATTTTTCGGACTGTTGACATGAAAATGTTCAAAGACTTGAAATCTACATGAAGAAACTGATTTGTAAAGAAGATGTGGAGACTATAGAAGAATCCAATTTTTTTTTGATAACTTAGAGATTCCAAAGAACATTGCTTCATTTCTTTTTTTTTTTTTAACTGCAGAAAATTGGTGGTATTTTCATTCATAGTGTTTCTAATTCCTTCAATTTCAGTACCTACATTTTTGTGAAAAGAAAACTAATTTTCAGGAGAAATTCTTGTAACTGCAGTGCTCGACTGGAGATAGTTTGATATTCTGGATATTTTTAAGATACCATTGATCATTGCTCTTTTTTTAAAAGTCAATACCTGTTCCTGCAAGTTCTGTACATTTTGAAAATTGTTGAGCTATAGACTTCAAGATCTGGAAACAACAGGGAACAAATGTGTTAATATTGTTTTGAAAGAAATACATGTTTGAATAGCAAGTGAACCTAGGTTGGTTAAACTACTATTTTGTTTAAGCAGGCTCCAACAAACTTACAATTATATTTTGCTAAGCTCCTGCATACATACCTGAAGACACTTTAGTGAGGCGACTAGTCACACATAGTCTTGTGCCAAGTTACTCATGGGGTTCTGAAATAACAACTTTTTAAGGTTATGCACGCTAGTGTCAAGAAGTTCATTTTGATATTTGGGGCAGTGTGCATGCTGTGATTCCATGGAAGTGCAGAAAAGATGCTGAATTGGTATAAGAAGCTCAGCTTTAAAAAAATGAATGCACGTTTCTAGCCCTTATGGCTGTAAAGATATACTTGAAAACCTATGTGGGTAGTGCCTGTTGAAATCTGAGATGCCAGAGGCCTGGCTGAATAAAATTCCAGTGGTTCAGGATAGGGCTTCGGTTTCCCATCCAGCTCTTTGCCCTTCCTCATCGCTCCACAAACCAAGAGAAATTTACACAAATTTACGAGTGCAGAATTTAGCTTTCTTTCAAACTTTAATTCTTCAGAGTGATGTAACCTTATATATGCCTCTGCCCATTTTCAATCAAAAATGTATGCCTCAGTTGTAAATACATTTTTTTGGAAAGAAGTCTTCCATTTTCTGCTACCTAGCCAGGATCCAAAGCACCGTGCAACTGGTTCTGTCTTCCCAGATGGGCTTTAGCCTTGCATCTTTTTGAACAGCAACCCCACATGTCAGCTGTCAAACCACTGTTGCACTTGCAAGAAGTTTTAAAAGCAGTTTGTGACATAAACACACTGGAGGAGGGATGTGTCGTGTCCAGAGAAAGTAAAAAAAATCCCACTGGATTTGCCATCCTGCCCATTTGCACTAACGATTTTTTAAAGCGTTGCTGCATCTCACTGTATTGCTGTGGTAACTTCAGTAGTAATTGCCAAATGCAAAAACTGGGTATTTGTAATTTTAAGGAAGAGCTGGAGCCAAGATGTTCTAAGGTCAGTAACGCATCCTGAAAGCAACAAAGTGGAAAGGAATTACTAATGTTTAGAGCAATATGACCTAACTGCCCTTGTCATAAAACCCCTTTTCTATTGCTCTCCGTTTGTTTCTGTGTTTCCATGAACAGGAAACAGAACCTTATTATGGTATAAGCTTTAGTGGGCTAGAATCCACTTCATCAGATGCATGCTGTTATGCTAGGTTGACAGATGTGTGTGTGTGTGTGTATGTATGTATGTATGTATATATGTGTGTGTGTGTGTGTGTATATATATATATATATATATAATTATTATTTTTTTTCACACAGAGATAAGAAGGCGGGGGGAGTGGAGAGGGAGGTGAAGTACACAAACACCCACTGCAGGACAGTTGCTTTCTGTAGAGAAGTGTGGCTCATTACAGAACAGCCTTCCCTAACCTGCTGCCCTCCACATGTGTTGGACTACAGCTCCCACTGGATGATGGGAGCTTTAGCCCGATATACCTGGACGGCACCAGGTTGAGAAAGGCTGTCACAATAACTTCCCTCTTGTGTGTATGCACATGTGTGCAAATACTGCACTTGTGGATTCAGGTATAATTTGCTGTCCTCCCAAAACAGTTGGTGACCCGACCTTGACTGATGAATCCTAGGTGCAGCGACTCTGCATGGAACAGATGTGCTACACCCTTAACCCCAAAATATACAAGTCTCCACATGCACACATGACCCATCGTAATGATAGGCCCTTTTGCTAGTATACAATTAAATGGAATATGTGCCTAACCAAATAATTACAACTAGGTTCAAATGTTTGTTGAAAGCATGCAGTAACAAATTCTGTTGGTGCTCTTTTGGACACAGTATAGGCAGAGCCGCTGCAACAGAATAGCCATTTGCATCCCCAGTAGCCATCCAAAAGATAGCACTGAATTGTCCTGTAGTAAAATGGATTTAGCCTGCAAGAAGAGAAATGGCTGTCCTGCTGCGGGGCTAAGGCACCAGTGCAAATGTGCCTGCTGTAACCATTCAACCATGAAGTCAAGAGGACTTACTCCTAAGCAAGTATACACAGTATTGCTTTTGTAATTAAAAGGACACAAAGAAACATTTGATTTAATAAAGCCTGCAGTGCTGGTAGTGAAAACAAATTCTTGGGTTGAGCACTCCTAGGTAAAAGGGTCTTTCTATCTGAGGTGAACAGCATCATTGGTACTTTAAAGCTTAAGATGTTTTTTTAAAAAAAGAATTGGGAAAGTTCATGGAGGCAGATAGGTCTATCCACAGCTATTGGCCATGATAGAGCTTCTGTGTTAAAAGACAGTATACTTCTGGAGCACTAGATGCTGGGGGGGAAAAACCACCAAAAGATGTCCGTTGGAACCAGGACTGCATTTAAGCTTCTTACTAGAATATTGGACTAGAGGTGGATTTAGCAGGACTCCTCCAGGGAGTGCAACACCAGTAGCACAATGTACTGGGAGCAGAGAGTTGACCCAATCTCCCCGTATCCTGCAGATGTGTTAGACTACAACTCCCAGCATCTTCCAGCCAGCATGGGAATTGTAGTCCAACATGATTGGAGGGCACCCGGATGGGGAAGGCTGGAGTAACCGTTTCACTCCCAGAATTCCTGGCCATTGGCTATGCTGGCTGGGGCTGATGTGAGTTAAAGTCCAAATACCCGGGAGGCACCAGATCGGGGAGGCTGACTAGAACAATACATTTTAGGTTCTTCTCCAGGTCCAGAACCACAGAGTCCAAAGACCTTGACACTGTCCGATTCGTGCTTACAGTTTCTTGAGAAATTTTCCTTCCGCTTTTTTTTTTTTTAATTAATGGTGAAGCAAATTCTCTTCCCCTCCAAATCTGTCTCCGGTGACTTCCAGCGGAGCGAGATACCGCCACGTGCTCCGTCGGCATGGGGTGGGGGGGCGGGGCCCCGCGAAAGCCCTGCCCCTTCTCTCTGATTGGCTTTCTCCTTGCACGCATGCTATTGGCCCGCGGAGAAGCCTCCGCCTAGCCGCCTCTGATTGGCTCCCTCCTTCCACGCCACGCATTGGTCCGCTCGAGCGCGGTTACCGGAAGTGGCCGTTTCCTGGGCAACGGGAGGAGGAGGAGGAAGGTAGCGGCCTTTGTAACGGACTCCATGGGGAAGGCCGAAGCCTTCGCCTTCGCCTTTGTCTTGGTGGGGAGCGACGTGGCGGCGCTGGCTGGACGACGGGTAGGAGCGACGGGGCCGGGGCTGACGAGGGAGGTGCCGGGGCGGGGCCCCGTCCCCCTGCCCGCGCGTCTGGGCCCCTTGCTGCCCTCACAACAGCCCTGCTGGGTGGGCCCTATTCTTGGTCCCCAGCAGGGGTTTGGTATTGGGGGGGGCGGTGCATAGGCTGCTGCCGCCCCTGGAGGCTCCACCTCGTGGCCGCGGACGCAGGCCAGGGTTGGTTTATGTATTTAAAACATTTCTGAGCCGCCTTGCAGGGCAGGAGCCCCTGCAGCAGTACGACGGACCGATACAGTTCCGATGTTTTAAAGGCAGAAATCGAAGCAGCAACGCGCGCGCGCTTGTAACCAGCGAAGGCCAAAGCAAGCGGGCTTTTCCTCTGGGTGTTCAGCGCCTTCCTAAAAGCCTGCGGTGATGGCGCCCTCGATGGCAACCCATCGCGGAGGGCGGGGGGGGGGGCACTGCAAAAAAGGCCCTCTCTCGTGTGCTTGCCCACCTGGCTGCCCTCGAAGGCCGGCGAGTGAGAAGGGACGCTCTTGCAGATCTTTAAAGGGCGGGCAGGCTGACACTGAGTCAAGGTGGCCCTTGAAGTAATTTGCTCCCGAACCATTTAAGGGCGCAGTCCTGTGCATGTTTAGACAGACAAAGGCCTACGACTCCCAGCGTTCCCCAGCCGGCTGGCTGGGGCATGCTGGGAGTTGTAGGACTTTCTTTCCATTGAAACATGCATAGGATTGCGCTCTAACGATCAAAACTTTAAATTGGGCTCAGAAACACACCAGTAACCAGTGCAGCTGATGCAGTATAGGTGTTATATGATCTGACCACCTCACCCCCTCCAGCACTTGGGCGGCCACATTCTGCACCAGCTGAAGTTTCTGAGCCCTCTTCGGAGGCAGCCCGTTACAGGATTGGCTCCTCCCTCTAGTCCAGCAGCGTCCCAGCTTTCCAAGGTGGCTAATCGGATGGCTCTGGGACGCGGCCCCGCAGGCAGAGCATGAGGACACAATAGCTCTCCATTTTTTAGTCATTCACCTATTGGGTGGCATAGAAATGTAATCAATAAAACAAATACATTATGTATTTAAAGCATTTTTATCCTGCTCCTCAGCCAAAAAAGGCTCCCAGAGTGGCTTACAATCAGCAGAGAAGACAGACCCTTCCTGCAGGCTTACAGTCTAAAAAAGATACAACACATGAAGTAAAGGGATGGGGAGGGAAGAGGAAAAAAGTAAGTTGTTTTCAGCAGGGCTGGTGGAATGGCCCTGCTTCCCCTCTCATCTCCCAGTGGTAGGAGGCAGACCAAGTTGTGTCTCTGGCATCTGATACTCAGAGAAAGACAGCCTCTGAACATGGAGGTTCTGTTTCACCCAACAGCAGTGGGTCAGCTTGGTCCCTGCAAACTTTTCAAATCCTTCATAGCAGCCTTCCCCAACCTGGTGTGCTCTGGATATGTTGGACTGCAATTCCTATCATTCCTAGCAAGCATGGCTGGCTGGGAATGTTGGGAGTTCCAGTCCAGCACATCTGGAGGGCACCAGGTTGGGGGAGTCTGTGTTAAACTCTCCTCCATTCACACCACAGTCCTTATTCAGTTCCTCACTATCTCCAAGCAGGGCTGGGGGGAAATTCTGGAAAGCCATTGTCAGTCAGTGTAGACCAGGAGTATGCACCCTGGTGCCCTCCCGATGTGTCAGACTGCAACTCCCATCATTCCCAGCCGGCATGGCCAATGGCTGGGAATGATAAAGATTGCAGTCCAACACATCAGAAGGGCACCAGTTTGAGGGAAGGCTGATTCATAAGAGCATAGGAAGAAGCTGGCTGGATCAGACTGCGATGGGTCTTTCTAGTTCCGCAAACACCCCTTCTTCCACAGTTGTTTCCAGGAAGCCAACAAGCAAGTTTGTGCTGCTGCCACTTCCCAGTTGATGGTACCCAGTAGCCTCCTGCCTCTGGATATGCAGGTCCCATATAGCCAATGTAGACAGAACTCCTGATGGACATGCCCTGCTTCGTGAATTTGGCTAATCCCATATTAAAGCCAACTAAGCAAGTGATGGTCGCTACCTCTTGTGGCAGGCAATTCCATAAATCATTTTTCATGTGAAGAAAGTGCTACTTCACGCAACCTGTAATTATCTGATTATGTGGGCTTTTAGTGTGGACTATTTCTGCTGACAACCAAAGACATGTATATCTGTGTGCCCAGGTATTTTCCTGACTGCTAGGATTGCCAGCTGCTCTTGGTTATTATTTTATCAGTGCTTTATTGATTGGTTCTATTGTACCTACTTGTGAACTACTTTGTTTTTTAAAAAATAAATAAAAGGTGATGTAGTTTTGTTCTGAAATGAATAATAAATAATGATGTATGTAAATTCCATAAATTAATTATATGTTATGTGATGATGCATTTTCTTTTGTGAATCTCCTGTCAAACAGTTTCACTGGGTGACCCAAAGTTCTAGTCTTCTATTGGTGCAGGGAATTTGTGTCCACATCATGCCTCATTTAACAAACCTTTATCAGGCCCTCCCATCTATACACAATCCTAAATAGCTGTATACTGGGGGGCCTTGGGGCTGAGCTCCTTTGTCTCACCTTTTAAATACTTCCCTACTTTAACCATACCACCCCACCAAAAAACCTCCCTACAACTAGAAAACTAGCACAGGAGAGAGTAGGCTGATCTAGAATGTCCTTCGCCATGTGCTAGTTCTTAATGTGCATGGGGGGGGGGGTTAGAGCATTGAAAAATATGATCCTTCTACCTGCAGCCTGATGCTGCACAGTCCACTCTTCCACCTCATTCTCCTGAGCAGTGATCATCAGTTTGTTTTTTCTCAGGGTAGGCAGGAGGGAAAACTCCAGTCATAGTCCTCTTCTGCATTCCTTTCTATTTCTCCCACAGCAAGCCTATAAGAAGGGATTTCCCTGTAAGGTAGTGCCTCTGGAAGTAGCATAGCATCCCAGATTAATGCTTCAAATAAGCAAAGTCTGGAGCTTGATGACTGCATATATACAAGACATCTTGCACGTCTGGCAGCCTAGTTAGAATCACCAAGTCCCATTATATCTTTGTAAGTCTAGATATTCTATGGATCCTCCCCCTTTCCTTTCAAAACCAAACCCCAGGATTCCTAAGATGTGAAACGCTGTATCGTCAGAGCTTCACACCTCTAGTTCTATGTGGCAAATTGCTTTTATTCCAAGCAAACTGCTCTGCTACTTATCTGTGTGTTTATTTTATTTGTGGACTGTCAAGGAAATGGAAGACAAATGATTTTGTTGTTACTTTTAAAGGTATATTAAGAGAGTATGGTGTAATTCACTTTGTGCCAGGACCGATCAGCCCTGGCAGCTCCTTCAGTGCCATCCTTTGAACACATGAATAATTGATAATACCTCTGACCAGGTCCAGAGTGTCCTTCCCTCACTGCTAAATAACTGCATTTATTTTATTACACTTATATCCTGCCTTCCCTCTACAATTAGTGCTCATGGGAGCTAATAATGTAAAATGCACAATTATAATTAAAATATAAACGCAAATCAGAGAATCCCCACTATGAATAATTAGACAAGGGCCCTGAACATCTTTTGGTTGGTGGGCACATTTAGAATTTTGAGAGAGTTTCATGGGTCCTCTCACAAAATGGCTGCTGTACAGGTAGTCTTGCCCATTCATAAAATCGTTCCCATGGTGGGCATAGCCAGTCACAAAATACTCATTTCCCAGAATGCAAACTGGTGAGAGTAAAAGAGAACTAATTTGCCCAAGAAGCTAAGAACAAGGCAGAGATGGGGTCTGAGCTCCAAAACACAAAACTACTCTTATGACCCCAAATAAAGATGGCACTGGAGGGGACCACTTCACTATTTTTTTTAATTTAAAAGTCTTATAGAGTAAAATAAAAATCTGGAAGGGGAGGGAGCCTGCGGACACCAACAGTGGTGTCTGCGGGCACATTGGTGCCTATGGATGCTACTTTGGAGACCCCACAGTGAAAGGGAAGGGCTCCCAGATGAGTGGACGGTATGCTACTTCCAGATAGACTTCAGCCCTGACAATGAAGTTAGAGTGGCCACATGCAGCCCTTGGCTTTTGAGGAGAAATCAAAGTGTGTAAATGTTTGCCTTGTAAAACAGGTGACAGAGCAGTGATGGAGACTTTAGAAGAAGAAAACTTTGGAGTATCCATGTAAGTATATTTCTACTTCTGCATTGCCACTGAAACTTAAAAAGATCAATATGCAGAACTACATTTGAATTGTAAAATAACAATATGATGTAAGGACAGACATCAACTCCTGTAAGAATGTTTGGGGCAGTAGTTGAAAACAACACCATTCTTAAAACATACAGAAGGAAGTTAATCTTGCAGCATTAGAACTGGAGTCCTGTGGGATGTATTGTGGCAGAAGCTTTTGTGGACTTAGAGCCCACTTTGTCAGATGCATGAACTATTATCCTCAACAGGTTACATATGCATGCTTGCATGGGAACTTAGATAAAAAAACAATACAGTGGGGCCAAAAGGTCATGCAATCTAAGAGGATCAGTAGGTGTATGTCACTTCTATGTAAAGCTCAAATGTATCCAAGATAAGAACGATTTCCACAGTGGCCGTTGTGTGAATCTGTTGCAGCAAAAGCAACCATCTTGTGGCACTTTAAAGACTACCAGATTTTTTGTGGTAGAAGCTTTTGTGGACTGGAACCTAGATGATGAAGTGAGCTGTGGTCTACAAAAGCATATACATCTGGTAGTCTCAGGTGAGAACATGAGCTATTCACAACAGTAGTCACTGGTGATAAACACAACCTTCCTAAGTTTGCTGTTATAATTTGATACCTGAAGTGGGAGAGACATCTCTGGTTGCTCAGTACTAATGTTAACTTCCTAAGGCAGAGTTTCCCAACCCTTTTGGATCTGTGGGCACATTTGGGAATTTGAGAAATGGCTGTGGGCACCACCACAAAATTCCTAATCACCACTTTGGCATCTGCCTGTCTTGTCTATGGATCTTGGGCTGTGTCTTATTCAGCAAAAACGTTTGTTGCATGTCTTGGATATCATATAATCTCTAATAAGGAATTGTCTAATTTGGCTAATTGCAGGCAGGGCAATACAGATAATGCTTCTCTTAAACATGTGTTTTGGCAATGTCCAGTAGTTGCTTCTTTTTGGGAGGAGGTTATTACATGGATAAATTTTGTACTGGAACAGTCTTTAATATTCACTGATGTACACACTCTTAAATTATTTACTTGCTTCATGGAAATTAACAAATGGTCAGTGTAAATGGATTCTCAATGCCCTTTTGACAGCTAAAAGACTGATATTACAACATTGGAAGGATAACACTCACCTATAATACAATGGATTGAGGACCTCACAACACTTTCAGTATTTCAACGGGTTGCATATAGACACCACCTTCAAGTGATACTTATCTGGATATTTGGTCTGCTTTTGTTGAAGCCTATGTAAAATTGCTAGAATGTTGTATGCATTTCATATGTCTTCATTGCTATGGATATGTAGAAATTCATGTACATATATTTAAAAAACCCAGAAAAATAAAAAATGTAAAAGTTTTGCAGGTGCCCTGTGGGTGCCATGTTGGAGACCCCTTCATGGGCACTGGGTTGGGGACCCCTGTCCTAAGGGTTTCTCTCCTCCCTGAATTTACTGCCTGTCAGTTTCATCGGGTAACCTCCAGTCAATTTTGCTGAGTAACTGCAAGTCCACGTATTAAGGACTCTCAGTTCTAGTAATATGCAATTCAACTTTTAATGGCAGCAATAAAGATATTCTTGGAAGAGTTCTACCTTAAGGGTGGCCTAAAAATAATTTTAAATATATATATACAAATCTTCTGATTGTGACAGATGGTTGTCATCCCCCTTGTATATGGCTAGATGGCAGTAGGTGGCAATAATTTCTCAAACCATTCTACCCCTCATCTGATATTCTTTTGTCAGAGCAGTTGTCTGCCCCCACACACATCAAGTCTGGTCCCAGTTAGACCTGGTTTCAAACTGTGTCTTAGCCATACAGGGGCAATCTCTTTCTCAGTTTTCATCATAACAATTTATTGTCAGGCGCTTACTGTTATTCCTATGTAATGTCAAGGGAGTAGAAGCTGAAGGATCATGACTTGCCCAGAATCTCACTTAGTGCTTGTATGGCTAAGACACAGTTTGAACCCAGGTCTAACTCTGAGACCAGATGATGTGTGTGGGGTAGACAACTGGTCTGACAGAAGAATGTCACAATAAAATAATTGTGCCTTTCAGAAACTATTGTGTTTGAATAAATAATGGCTGTACGCTGAATGTAATGGAAGCTGCGGAGATCAGTTCTGTGATCTGTAGTGAGAAAGAGAGCACTGCAGTGGCAAAGACTCAGCTATGAACCAGGAAGTCAGATACGAAATCTCATCAGAGCAATGAACACTATAGACCGTCTTGGGTAAACTCTTGTTCTCTTGGCCTGAACTGTGATATGGAGATGATAAGGCTGGACTACTTTACAGGTCTGTTGAAAGAATTACTAGGATAATGTATAAATAGGTTTGTGGTACCTTAAAGACTTAACTTTATTACGGTATAACCTTTCGTGGACTACAGACCATCAGATACAGTGTATATACTCATGGTTAGGGTAGAAATTGTAAGCAGTAAGGCCCTCCATAGATGTATATTCCAGTGGTTCAGGAAACACTCATGCATCGGATGAAGTGGACTGCAGTGTATGCAAACCTATGCCATAATAAGTGTACTTGTCTTTAAGGTGCCATGAGACCCTTTGTTGTGTTTGCTGCAACAGACTAATCTGGCCCTCTGGAAATAAGTAAAGTGCTTTGAATGCTCCTGTATGCTATTAAAGTGCAAAGTATATGTTATGATGATGCACATGCCGGCAACTTCCATGGTAACCTGAATCTAATTTCTCTTACTTCAGCTCTTCACCTTCTGATGCCGAATTTGATGCTGTTGTCGGATATTTGGAAGACATCATAATGGGTAAGTTCTGCTTTAAGTAATACTGCCTCAAAAGGCCTGCAACAAGCAATCTGTCCTCATGTTTGTAGATGACTGGCTAAAATTGTATGAATTTGAAGATGTTAGATAAATTGTTTTAATCCCATTATGTCTGTTGGGTAGATTTTTTTCTGTGTTAAGTTTGTATACATATACTTGATCTAGGTGATCTTATTGTTCATATATTTTGTAGGTTTCCTTGAGGGCTTTGCTGCCAAAACAAGGAATAGAAAACTAGTAAATAAAATAGTTATTCCACAAGGAAGAAGGTGTTGGGCATTGGCACATGGAAAGTATAAAACTTTTAGCGTTTATTTCTGGCTGAAGTTGGAACTTGTATTCCTTACCTTTTACATAGAAGCAGAATTCTTAAAAATTCTTATCCTATCTGGTTTTGGCTCCTGTACTAGCTTTTACTAGGACCACTCCTGTTAAGGGCTGGGGATATGCCACAGTATTGTAATTTAAGCATATTTTATGGAAAGGCAGGTCTCAATAAATCAGTGATGTTTGAGGTATTGTCCAGTAGGTTTCTGAGACCATGAAGCAATCCCTTTAATATACAACTGCTCAAGAGCCATGCTGTGAGTACAGTGGATAAATGATGCCCAATTAATTCATCCTGAATAAAGGATTGTGATTGTGTGCATATTGAACTCTCCAGGGAATTGATGTTGTTTCTCCAGCTCCATTACTGAGATGAAACTTGCCACAAGGCTCTTCTCAGGCTCAGCCTTGTTTATGCCAGTGACAAGAACTCCTCGTCCTGTAGGAGGCCCAGCTAGCTAGCGAGAAATGCAAGCTGCTGTATAGACCGTGCCCCAGCTCGCTGCAGCTGTGTTCTTGTCACCACTGACATGGGGCACAATGTACTGGATTTCAAGCAGCGGACAGCACACCAATGAATGTGGCTACTGTTTGTCAACTAAATGGCTGTACTGAGTGGAACTGTGTTGTGATTTCAGATGATGACTTCCAGCTAATACAAAGAAACTTCATGGACAAATACTACCAAGAGTTTGATGATACCGAGGAAAATAAGCTCACCTACACTCCTATTTTTAATGAATATGTAAGTGTTGGGTTTGGATCATTGCTTTCATAGAATCATAGAATAGTAGGGTTGGAAGGGGCTTTCTTGCACATTGCTGAACTTTGCCATTGAAGGCGAGAAGCTGGATTCTGTGAGTTTCAGCAGTGCGTGCATGTATGCCCCAGCCATGGGCTGCTAAGGGTTGGAGGTGCCGAGATAATGATAAGCCAGATCCAGGTTTGCTTACAAGGAGACTTTATTGAGTACTTACAGCACACAGGGGTACCCAGTGGTTGGATCAGACAGCTTCTCTGAACCCAGAGCCATGGGGTAAAATGGGTTTTATACCATACATGTTAGCAGTGAGGCAGCATGACAGCAGCAAGTGTTAATTTGCAACTTTCCCAGCATAGGCTAACAGTACTTGTTCAGAGGGAAAACAATCAGAACTTTCCCAGCACAGCCACCTGTAACTCGGCATAAACATAGCCTCACTTCTCAGGCACATCCTAGGCCTTGATAAGATACTAGCCTTAGTTAGCATGGAATGTGCTGAGGCCGCGCTATTAACCTTTGACTCATCTCACAGGCTCAGAGGCCCACTAGCAAGGAAATTGCACTTATAATGAACCTAAGCCAAGCATTATGGATCTCTAGGCCCCTCTAAAAGTACAGGTGACTTGGTTACACTCCTGGGGCCATTACAGTGCAACCTGCTAGTGATGACCACGCAGCTGGCACAGGCACGATGTAGTGATGTGGGTTTTCCGGACAATTTTGAACTGGATACATTTCTGGAAAATTTTCCCATGCAAATTAGGCTAATTTGCATAGGAACATTTTCAGCTTGCATCGTAAATATGTTCACTTTCCATCGTAAAATGTTCTGATGCCCTAGAGCCTGGGTGGGCAGCTTCTGGCCCTCCACATGCTTTGGCCCACAACTCTCAGCCTATCCAATGGTGAGGGATGATAGGAGTTGTAGGCCAAAATGTCTGGAGAGCCCCAAGGTGCTCACCCCTGCCCTTGACAGTGATCTTGCTTAGTATGTTTATTTTACTTGCATTTAGTAAACAACAACACTTTTTTTAAAAGTATACCACATTGTTATTTTTTTGTCTCAGTATACCATATGTATTTGACTTGAAATATTTGAGGAGGAAAATTAAAACACATTTAATGTGATTTAAATGTTACATATAATTTTTCATTGGAATACTGAAACACCTGGAAAACATTAATTACAACTTTGAAACTGCCAGGATTGCCTCATATTGCATTTGCAATTGGCATCTGTTCATTCTTACTAGTGAATGTATGAAATAGAAAAATGTTCACGGAAAAATAAAGTCCTGGAAAATTTTCTGCCACACATCACTGGCAGGATGTGCTGGCTTCCATCACACACTTAAAGGGACCCAAGACTTCAGTGCAGATACTGTAGGCCATCTAGTAAAGCTTCAGGGGGACAATATGGGCCTCTTAGGGCCACGCCATCGCTTTTCCCACTGTGCCTGTGGAGTTTTACTCTTGGGAGGAGGGGGGCACCAACCAGCCCGGCCAACTCTTGTGTCTTTAATAGCAGCTTAGGGTGCAATCCTATGTGTGTTTAGACAGAGAAAAGGCCTACAACTCACAGCATTCCCCAGCCAGCATGCTGGGAGTTGGAGGCCTGTTCTCTGTCTAAACACACATAGGACTGTGCCCTTAACTGGTGAAGGTTTTTTTTGTCATTGCTGCAGATCAAATAGCTGTTAGAGGCACAGTTACAGGAGCTGGTTCAGAAGCTGGCCACCCTGATTATCACTGGAACACATCTGACTTTTGAAGGACATTTGTGGTAACTTGCAAGTCTTTAGTTGGGTTCTGAAAGTCTGCATCTACTAATCTCTTTAGTCATTTTCCTTGTAAAAACTTTTAAAAAAATGTTTAATGGCTGTTTTATTAAGAGCCCGCAAGGTTCTTATAACTTGGAGGCAATGGGCAGAAACGAAAAACAAATTTCTTCCTCAAGGCAGAGACTTTATTTCACATATTTTGAGCTGGTGGATTCAACAACTGCCAGTAACTGCCTGTAATGTCCCCCCAAATGTAGTCCCCTTGTCTTTGCTCCCCAGACTGTGAGATGAAAGGAGCCATGTTTCCGTATGTCAACTTCAGCTGGGAATAATAATAATGTGTTCCCCATTTTAGATCTGCTTAGTTGAGAAATATATTGAAGAAAAGCTCCTGGACAGGATTCCTGGTTTCAGCATGTCTGCATTCATCTTGTCATTACAGTAAGCTAGATATTTCCTTTGTGTTTGTTTTTTCATCTTTGTACTCCTCGATGCTTATGTTGTTTTAAGGTCATTTAGTGGGGGGTGGGGGGAGAAGGTATTCATACTGTATACCTGGGAGCATCTTCTCCCACATGTATCACCCCTATTTTAAGGTCTGCCTACGAATCCTTGTTCCAGGTGCTGTCCTTACTCTGAGATGAGGTCGTGTGGTACACGGAACAAGGATCTCTGTAGTGTTACTGTTGTTGTTGTTCAGTTGTTCAGTCGTGTCTGACTCTTCGTGACCCCATGGACCATAGCACACCAGGCCTTCCTGTCCTCCACTCTCTCCCGGAGTGTGCTCAAGTCCATATTCATTGCATCGGTGATGCTATCTAGCCATCTCATCCTCTGCTGTCCCCTTCTCCTTTCGCCTTCAATCTTTCCCAGCATCAGGGTCTTTTCCAGGGAGTTTTCTCTTCGCATTTGGTGGCCAAATATTTGAGTTTCAGCTTCAGTATCTGTCCTTCCAATGAGCAGTCAGGGTTGATTTCCTTTAGGATTGACTGATTTGACCTCCTTGCAGTCCAGGGGACTCGTAAGAGTCTTCTCCAGCACCACAGTTCGAAAGCATCGATTTAGCCTGCCTTAAGGAAACCCACTAGGCCCTCAGCTTTTTTTCATTTAGGTGCCAAATAAAGCAATAACATCCACCATATATGGCAGGGATGGGCAGACGTCAGGCTTGTGGGATCTACGTTCTTTTTTATTAGAACACCGAGGCCCAACAACCAAAGCCAAGTGCAAAATAATGGTAGGGACCAGAGCCAGACACAAAGTAGTGGCTCGGGGATGGAGTCTGTTACCTACTGCATCTCATGAGTCATATAGGTGCTGGAATTCAAGGTGCTGGTGTTGATCTACAAAGCCCTAAACGTAGGGATGGCGGAGAATTCCGCCACAGATTTCAGTGAGGCCGCATGCACTGGCATTCGGCCCCCCGAAACCCATGGCGGAATGTCCTCCCACACCGCGGAATCCCCGCGGGGCGGATGTTGCGGCGGCGGCTCTGGCGGCGGCTGGTCTCTCGGCTGGCTGCTGCGGCTGCAAATGGCAGCTGCCATTTGTGTCCTGCCAGGCTGCCGTGATAGGCTACATAAGAATTTACGTAGCCTATCACGGCAAAGAGCAGGGGCGCAAACGGCAGCCGCTACGTCGTTTGCGCCACTGCTCTTTCTGTGATAGGCTGCGTAAGAATTTACGTAGCCTATCACGGCAAAGGCAGCCACACAAATACTTACGTAGCCTATCACGGAAAGAGCAGCGGCGTAAACGGCACAGCGGCCGCCGTTTGCGTCCCTGCTCTTTGTCGTGATAGGCTACGTAAATACTTACATAGCCTATCACAGCAGCCTGGCAGGATGCAAATGGCGGCCACTGTGGCGGCCGCAGCAGCCGGCCGTGGCTGGAACTCCGGCTGTGGATGGCCATGGCCAGCGGCTCCGCAGAGCTGCCGTGGAGCAGAGCCGGCCTAGGGAGGATTCCGGGGGGAGGGGCGGAGCGCCTCCCCCCCACCGTGAATCAAAGTTGCGAAAAGGTAAGTGAGTTTCATACATCCGTACCTAAATGCCTTGGGACCCAAGAATCTGAAGGAATGCCTCTCCCTGTACCAGCCTGCCTGTTCTCTGAGATCTGTGGGGAAGGCAGTCTCATTGTCCCACCACTGGGGGAAGTACATTGAGTGGTAGCATAAGATAGGGCCTTCTCTGTGGTAGCACCCTGGCTTTGGAATGCCCTCTACAAAACTACAAAAGCCAGGAAACGACCGAACAATTGGTGGTTAGGGGGAAGGGGGTGGGGCCAGGGAAAGGCAGTATGGCTATTTTGGGAACCTGAGCGGGCCAGATTTGGGCCCAGATCCTTAGAACCTGATCTACCTTCTGCCCGGCCCTGAGCCCAAAACGGTTGTGGCCTGCAGAAATGGAGAGCCAAACAGGGGTAAACTTCCATTTCTACTATTAGGTCAGCTCCCTGCAGAGCGAAGGCCCTTTTATGCTCAGCCAGTCATCCCTTTACAAGCCCTGCTTTGGAGATGCTTACAAGGTCCTTCCAGTACCACACTACTTATGGAATCATTCTTGAGGGCCGCATATCGTTGATCATTCTAAAGATCGCAGAATAAAATCTGGTGTCAAATGGATATTCCAGTGCCTAACAAACGGGTCCTCAGAACTTGTTTACACGGCACCCTGTCCATGACAGCCCATGAGCACATGTTGATGTGGAGGAACTTGCTGGGTAAACTAGGTCTTCATGAAAACATGGCTGTGGCCCTTGTTCTTTCACTTGATCACATGACTATGAAGCATCCCGGACCAGTCCCGTTGTTTTCAGTACAAATTACTTTTATGTCAACTATGGCTTATATGGGGAGTCTGATATGTTAAAGAGAAAATTCAGACTTTTGTCAATAGGATTTTTTTCCAGTTTAGATTTTGCAACCTGTCTTACCTCAGTGCTCTTTAAACTCTTTCGATGTTAATGACAGATCTAAATTCCTCACTTATAGGCAGCACAAGGATGAAATAGCTGGGGATATTTTTGACATGCTTCTCACATTTACCGACTTTCTGGCATTTAAAGAAATGTTCCTGGACTACAGAGCCGTAAGTACCCCAAAGCCCAGACAGCACATTGAACGGTCAGAGCAGGTGGTCTGCCTAGCATGGCACGCTCAGCTCCAGCTGGCAGTGGCTTTCGAAGGTCTTGGGCAGAGGTCCCCTTCCCAGCTCTCCTACTGAAGACACAGGCACCTTGGGCACCATTTTTGGTGGAAAGGCTGGGGGTGGGGTGGGGGAGATCAAATAAATAAATAAATTTAACTGGAAATGCTGGGGATTGATTGCTTGATCGATCGATATGCATGCAAAGCAGGTGGAGTCTGTCCCTGAGCTGTGGCCATTTCCTTGCTTTTGCATTCTGTGAGTGAGAGATGGGACCCCAATTCAGGAGAGGTTTGAGGCGGCTTCATGTGTGATTTCTTTCCTACGCAGAAACAACTTCACATATGAAGTAGCCCTGGTCTATAGTTTGGCACATTCTGGATGAGGAAGGGTTTTTCCCTCCCAGATCTGCCTGTGTGTGGGTGGGATATTTTCCTGCTTTTTATAGGTGGAAAAACTGAGGCTAAACATGACTTGCCCAAAGCCACCTGGTGGGTTTGCATCTGCCATTACTTTTTTTGCCCGAATAAGCTAGTTAGGTCTGTGTCTTAAGATTCATGTAAGTGGTTAGATATCTGTCAGTTCCACAGGTTTCTCTCCAGAAATATTTATTCAGAAAAGAGTAAAAGGGTGTGGTCTAGAGGAATGTGTGTTTGGTGAAATTGGCGTGCAAAAGTTCTGTATGTAGTTATTCAAAAAGTGTCATTAATGTGGATCTTAAAACACAAATCTTAATATTTTGCCTCAGTGAGGACTTGAAAAGGCCAAGAGGAAACATGCGGTTTCCAGAGGCTGATTAGGCCGAAGCCAGAAAGAGTAAGGGAAATATTATGACCCAGCCCTACTGCATCCCACCTCCCCACTCTGCCTCTCCTCAAGAATAATTCAGGATTTAGTTTAGTCTATGGTGTGGTGTGTCTGCATTACATGCAGCCTGATGCTGTACACATTTACTAAGAAATCAGTCTTGCTGAATTCAGTGGGATTTCCACTCAAGTAGGTGCGTATAGGATCACAGCCATATAGTGGTAGTTCTCTGAATTTAAAAGAGATACCCACCAAATGAAGTAGAAGTAATCCTGAGTAGCGAGCTCCCACAGATGCACAGGTATATTGTGTGTGCGTGGTCCATTCATATGCATTTATTAACTTGATTCTTGTGAGGGTAACAGATCCGGGTGAAAGAGGGCAAGATGGCAGGGAAAGAACATGGATCTTGGAGGCTAGCTGGTGGGCACCAGTGTCTGGGAAACTTGGAATAGTGATAGAAAGAGGACAGGCAACTGTGCTAGACATCAGAGCTGTGCCCTGGTCACTAGAAAGCCTGCCCGGTCCCCTCTGGCTTTGCCCCCAGCAACTGACAGCTGCTGAAATCCTTGATTGTTTGTGCCAGATTCCATGTGGAATTTCTTGCCTGCATCATTGCAGAAAATAAACGGCCAGTGTTTGTGATGAATTTGCTTCCTTTCCTGTCTGAAAGTCTGCTATTTAGAAATGCCACTGAATTGAGACTGTTTTTTGTCTCCATCTAGGAAAAAGAAGGCCGAGGCCTGGACTTAAGTGGTGGATTAGTGGTGACGCCCTTAAGCAAGTCCTCCCTGTTGCCTTCCCAGAACAGCCGACGACATTAGCGCTTGCCTCCAAAGGAGAGCTGTCTTCACTTGGGATATGTACTGAACACTAAAGACAGCAGAAAATATGAGCGTGATCCCTAGGGTTACAGACCTAATGACATTTTGGCAGGCCCAGTCTTCTTCTCAGCTGCTCGTATGAATTCGTGTTTCCCCATGATCAAGTATAACTCCAGCCCTCTTAAAATAATGGTCTCTTAGCACTCATGCTGTGCCACCCAAGTTGGATTTTATGTCATGAAGGTCAGTGAGCGCAATGCTCTGTTTAATGGCTGCTGGGTGGTTGTTTTTAAAAAGCAACACAAAAACCTGGCACTTCTCCTTCATGGGCAAATAGCAATGGAAGACATGTGTTGAACTTGCCTTGGGTGCGATGGTTCTAACCACACAACCTCTATGAAGTCTCATAACCACAACACATCTGGCCCAATGTTTTTAGTGTAGTTCAGAATGCCACATTTTTACTCTTAACAAGTAGTGTGTGCGTGTGACAAATGAAAATGTTATCTGTTGTCTAGTAATTGTGAACTTGTATCTTCCTTGCCCCTCCTCCCCAGCAGACTTAACTATGTTGCTCTCATAACTTGAACCTAAAGGCCTCCTGAACTGCAAAAGTGACCAAGTTACTTTGGAAATCCAAGTTTTCTTTCCTGGGAAACATCATACCATATATTGTTACTACCAACAGTATATTCTCTAGCATGGACAATGTTTTTTCTGCACCGTCAATATGGTGTGTGTCTGGACTCTCAACCTAAACCTGTAACTGTTGTGGCTTCCAAGGAACTTTTGGAATTACAGTTGTGTGAGATGCGGAGATTTCCCTTACATTTCTTAAAAATGGAAGCATAGCTCCCCAGATACCATAATGATGGCTAAGCTGGTCTTCTACACTACCAACCTAAGCTGGTTGCAATGATCATGATTCCCCCCACAGGTATCTCAGGAATTGCTCTGTGAGAAGTAAAGTTCCCAGGGTTTGTCCAGGAAAGCAGTGGCATTTCAACTAGTTTTAAAGTGTGGCAGATCTATCCTGTATGATTCCATTACCTGTGAGCTCTGGAATTTCATCGGTGTTGGGTTTTCCAGAGACCTTTGCTTGTGCAGATGTATCTGTAGGTTTGCATCTTCACTAGGTATTTGGAAAATTGTATGTGGGGCATACTGTTCCTACTACAGCTTTCATTGCACAATTACAAAAACAGACCTCCAGACCTTCACCGAGGTCTTCCTTCCTAAATCCTGGCTAAGCCAGATCAGCTGATAATACCTGCCAGTGGCATTGGACTAGCTCAACGCACACATCCACATCCCAGTTCTTGCTTGCCCTGACATGGGTCCGTGGAGCTCCTGCCAAGGATGTAGTGACTGCTGCCATCTTGAATTCAGCCTCACAGCAGGGCAAGCCAATAGAAGTAAGAAGTTCAAAACCCCAAGATTCCCATTTTGTGTGTAACCTGCCTTTATTCTAGATTGGCAACACAGTGGTTAAGAACTTGCATATGTACAACCTATAGGTATGCTCCTGTGACTCCTAGACTCAGCCATATCTGGGGAAGACTTTTTCCAAAGACACATAATGGAAGAAAGGCCAAAATGATTGAGACCAGTAGATGTACTAGTGGAGCCTTTCAAACTTTAAATCTTTTTTTCATACAAGGAAAGGTGAGTGTTTCTTGCAATGTGGTTGGCTACAAACTTCTTCCATTGTCATTCTTTGGGTCATCTACAGAGCAGTATGTGCTTGGCAAATACTTGGTTTGGAATAAATACTGAAGATAGAAGAGAGTACTGTGGAGTTTACAATTAGTGATTCCATATTCACAGTTGCTGTGGTATTTCTCTTGCATAAGTTTCCCTCCTGGGGTTGAAGATGTTCTGTAATGTTTTTGAACTGTACACTGATCTCAAATTTGGTTTGCAAGATCTTCAGCCAAAGCAAACTGTACATTGCAAGGGATATTTATTGTAACTTTTCTGTGAGCAGTGTTTCTTCCTGCAGGCTCCCGTGTATATAAATAAGTATCCCCTTACCTTGAAGGTACTGGTCTGTTAGTATTTAGCTTTACTAATACTGAAAGGAGCAAATCATGCATTTTCAAAGTGAAAGGATGCTGAAAATGTTAACAGTATTTATCTTGGTGCTGTTTGCTTTCTAAAGTCCAATCTTGGCCCTGTGGTTTCATCAGCAATAGATGACAAGGTCTGGAGTGCAGAATCAGCTCCCGAGCAGCACATTTCCCCTTTCCCTGGCCTTTCCCCAGTTGCCAAAAGCCCCAGCTTGATTTCAGAGGCACTGCATTTCAACATCTGGAGCAGCTTTGAGAAGAGACAGAAGGAAGAGTTTTCATTTTCTAACCCTGTCCAAAATGACTTAGAACAGCCTTCTCCAGCCTAGTACTCTCCAGATGTGTTGGCTTACAACTCCCACCATCCCAAGGCAGCAGGGCCAATTCATGTGGGTTGTAGTCCCAACTGCTGGGGCACCAGGGTGGGGAAGGCTGGCTGAGGTGCATTGGATTAATTTCGATCCAGGCTCTACGGATTTTTAGATGTCCCTATGGTACTGAATAGTCTAAAAAAAATCCTTGGAGGACTACAAAGGAAGCATCATGTTTGTAATGGCAAAGGCAACTCCTGCTATCCAGAGCCTCGGTGTGAAGGCTGGCGTTACTTTTTGTAGTGTGTTAATGCATGTCTTGTATTGAGGTTTTGAAGCCATGTGGAGACACTAAAAATAACTATTGTTTTGTGTTGGATTAAACAATTAAATTGAAAATAATCCTCTTTGGGGTGTATAAATGCAGAACGTAGCAGATAGCTGAGCCTAACCTTGCAGTCGTGTTTGCACATTTGCACTTGTTCAGTGGAGTTGAAACAGCCCCTAGTTCTTTACCATTCCATTATCATTACGTCTGTATATTTTTTTATCCAAGAATAATGTGGCTTTTGATTCTGCTCCCATAGGGAACTTCTGAGTTAACTGCTCTGTATGCTAGTATTCTGAAGTAATTGTTCCTCATTTTTAGCAGTCCCCCTGCCCCACTGTAGTCAGGGGGCAGTGTTTCTTCTACACTGGGTTGGAAGTCTTCAATCCTACAACAATGGACGGCAGGTATTCTACAGGGAGGGAACATCAAAGCTGCAGTTTTTGAAATATCCTCTTCTAGGCAAATACTAAAGGAGCAGTAACTGCCTTCCACTGCAGCTAGTTGCTCTTCTGCCAGTAAATGGAGATCACCGTTCCCTTTGTAGTGTAAGGTGGTACCTATGAAGGAAGCACTACATTTGGGGGGAGGGGAGAAGCAAGAGGGGACAACCCTCACGCTTAATTTGGCCTTCTCCAGCCTGGCATCCTCCAAATGTGTTTGGGGAGGGCTGCTCAGCATCATGGAACAGCTAGGTTTGAGGGTGGGTCTGGGTCTAGTCAGTGCTGGGATGGGAGATGGCCTGGCACTTCCATCTCTGCTGCCTTGCGTTCTACCAGGGAAGAGAGGCAGGGTGTGAGACATGCCATCATATAAAGCTAGCTAGCTCCCCTGGTATGCTTGGAACTCTTCGTTGCCAAGTCCTATTCTGCCTTAGGAAGCCAGGCTGTCAGTCCCCCTGCAGCATAAGGACTAGAAACTTCCTTTCTGCCTGCCTAACCACAGAATGAAAGCTGACTTTCTCAGGGTGCTGAATTCCATGCTAGGTGGGGGATGATGCACTTGCATGGTGCGATCAAGATGCCCACACTCCTACCGTGGTGCTATCTAAAATGATTAAGAAGGAGGGAGACTGACATTCCCTGCTGATTCATATTAAAGGAGCAAGCTGCCAGTGACACTATCATCTCTGAGAGAGATTTAGATTTTTTTTTAATTTAAAACATTTTTTTAGAAACAAAATACTTGCTGTGTTCTTGTATCAGAAGCATCCCTGCTACTATGAAACATAATGAGTTAATCATTATACATTATTTACACAGCAGCTGCAAGTGGCTGGCGTAAGAGGAGGCTGCAGAGTTTGCATTTTAGTTGATTTTAGTTCTGGTGAGATGTACTGGCTTGGCCATCCCTGGAAACAGGCACCCTCTGGGCTGGTTCGCACATGCATGTTCATCTCTCGACAACTGCACGAGCGAGTGGACCATCCCATTTCAAGCACCACAAAGAGAACATTCATATCACCTTAAAACACAATGCCTTTTCAGGGTAATCGGCCATCAAGTGATGTAAACGCATGTGTGGAACAGGCCTGTGGAGTGTCAAATTAGAGATCTGCACATGTGGATACATGCCACCCATGCTAGACCAATTGCCCAGATGCAGTGGTTTTCAGTAATCCGTTCATATTAAGGTTGGGGTCCCCAATGTGGTGCCCCATGGAAACCTCTTGGTGCCCACAAGGCTCCCTGCCCCTCCTGATTTTTATTGTATTTCTTAAGATTTTTTTAAACTGATAGGCTGCCATGCTGCAAAATGAAGTGCTGCCCTCCAGCAACCATCTTTATCTGGGTTCATAAGAGTGGCTTTGTGTTTTGGAACTCAGACCTTACCTCTGCCTTATACTTAAGATTCTTGGGAAAGTGTCTTTTAGTCTCGAGTTTGCCTTCTGGGAAATGGGTGTCCTGCGATTGGTTATGCAGCCATCTTAGGAATAGGCAAGCCTCACCCCTATGGCAGCCACTTTGTGAGAGTACCCACAACACACTTTCAACACTGCAAATGTATCCACTGATGCAAAAAGGATGGGGAACCCTCTATTAAGGGTGGGGTTCACACGTACATTTCCATCACCGATTACAGTACAGGGCACAAGCCCCATCTAAAACATGTAAAAACCCCTCCCTCGAAAAGCACTGTGTTAAAGGTAGTATGAGACACCATGACATTTCTAGCTGTGGTGTGAAATCTGTGCTGACCCAGCACAAACCAGGAATCGTGGGTTTGCAAACCAGCACTAGGTCATCGTTTGCCGGCCTTGCAAGATGTCCTGTCTTCATGGCTCAGCCGCACCATAGCCAATCTGCCAAGGATGCTGATTAGTGCAAGGCAGGGGGCAAGCACTAAACCAGCTATATAGGTGGCATTAAAACAGCAGGGGCCATGCTAAAAGCTGGGGCCAGGAATATGTTTCAGGCTGTACTAGGTCTGAAAGGGGCGGGAGGATGGGGGGGAGAGAACTAAGCACCCAGAGGCCCCAATAGCCACAGAGCCACCCAGTCAATCCACGCTGATTCAAAATGGCCCACAGTTTTCAGGCATGATTAGAAAACGTTGCCTGGCTGGTTGCTGCATTGCTTCCATATCCTCTCCAGGCTCGGATGCTGAGGCAGGCGCTGACCCCATAGCCAATCATCACCAGGCATGCGAAGAACTGCAAAGACAGGAGGGGGGTGCCGTTAGTGCATCGGGAGCTAGAGCAGCCTTCGCCAACCTGGCGCCCTCCAGCTGTATGGGACTGCACTGGCCGTGCTGGCTAAGAATGATAGGAGATGTAGTCCAACACATTTGGAGGATGCTGGCTGTGGAGTGGTGGACATTGTAGTCTAGCACGCATGGAGAGCACCAGTTTGGGGAAGGCGGCGTTGTAGGCTAACACTTAAGACAGTACCCTTCCAGTGGATCTGGAACCTCAGACCCCACAGTTATGGATATAAAAGTACGAAGGTTAGAGTGTTGAAGCCTGTGGGAAAAGACTGTCTGGCTTGTTTTTACTGATTTTAGGTCAGCCGCTCTGGGACCTTTTTCAGCTGAAGGGTGGGGTAAAAATATTTCAAATACATGGAAGAAGAAAATGCGGAAGACCCAGCATTTCTTTGGGAGATTTCCAGTGCGCCCTGTAGAGGCAACTCACTTTTCAGTTTCAAATCTCAGTGCAAAGTGGGCTGCCTTTTCATCCCTGCAGGCATCTGGAGCAGGAATGTAAAGGAAATGGCAACTTGGCAATGAGCCCTGTCCACAGATCTCTCATGTTCATTCACTGGATCATACTAATAGGTGCTGAGAGAGTGGGGAAGCCTTTCAAAACATCCAACCCAATGGTTTTTCATAAGGTAACAAAAGATGGCGCTCAGCTAGGGATATATGAGAAATTTGTTCGTTTGTTTTTTACCCAAATTTGCCCAGTTTGTACCTCCCAGGATCGGACACAGACACAAACGCAGTCTGTGGTCAAAGTCCATACATATCTGAGCTTGCGATGTGATTCGCAAGACAAAAAACGAACAGAAAAATTGTGTACTTTTGTAAAATACACACAAACATGCTTTAATCAATGGAAGAAAATGCATACGTTTCAGAAATGCCAAATTGATGTGTACAAATTGGGGAAATGTGCACTGAAATATGCACAAATTTTCATGCAAAAAAGGGGAGGGAGCTCATAATCTGATATGGACATATGTCAGAATGAGCTTTGAGGTGGAATTCAGAGAACATCAGCAAGCTCATATTTTGCTGGTTCATGCATCGCTAATTAAGGCCAAGCACAACCAACCCAAAACTGGTCCTCAGTACAACAACATTTAAGAACCACTGTTACTGCAACAGCACTTCACTCTTGATGGTAGAACCAGGCTATTGTAAGACCCTGAATCACAAATGGACCTGCATTCAATACGAGCCGGTAATTTTCAACACAAAGTCAATCTGTTGCCAAAACAACAGTGACAACTTAAAACTGACTTCAGCAGAAACTTCGGGCCAGACAGGGATCTTGGAATCTGACTGGAACTACTGGGTCTGGGTCTACTGGAAAGTTGCCTCAAGTAAACATCTGCCTGGCACCCACCAGATGTTTTTGTCTTCCAATTCCAATCAGCTCCAGCCAAGCATGGCCAATGGTCAGGAATGCTGGAAGCTACAGCCCAAAACATCTGAAGGGCACCAGGTTGGGGAAGGTTGAAATAGATGCAACTTCTTTTCTTACTTATGGATCATGTTTATGTAGCTTGGAAAGTTGACTGGGGTGATTTTGTGACAACATGGAATGTTTAAGTCTTGGAAGAAATAGTACATTTTAACCTCAGCATTGTCAGAGACTAAATCCTCTGAATAATCTAAGCAAGCTGATCTCTCTGGCTTTGCCCCTCCACAAGGATGCAACCTGAGGACCCTAGACTGTGGAAATGTACCTTGTCTAATGAGAACATCCCTAAAGGTTAAATGGCCTTTAGGGAACAGAGGAGCCCCACATAAGCCTCATCATGCTGGTGGCTGGCACTGGAGTAGGGAGTTGTGTGTGGGGAAAGAGGAGGATATAATGTATGATGTAGCTTCAGCTGTTTTCCCAGTTACTGAGTATTAGCTCATTGCTGGCACTGCAAGCTCTGAATGAGGACACAAAATGATGCCCTAGAAAGCAAGCCCCGTTTAAAAAAAAAGATGGCAAGGGGAGAAGAGGCAATCTGGGTTACAGACCATCTTGGAACAATAGAAGAAAACAGTGTGCTCTATTTGGGGCTGATCTTGAGACTGATCCAGATACTGCAGCTAATGCAGAATTTAGCAGCTGGGTTGCTGCGTGGGGCAGCCTCTCGTGAGCATGGTTCACTTTTGCTCCGACAGCTGCACTGGCTGCCAATATATTACCAGGCCAGGTTCAAGGTGATGTTATTGAGATATGCTGCCCTAAAGGGCTTGGGACCAGGCTATTTGAGAGTGCACCTTACGAACATGAAAAGAGCCATGCTGGATCACTCCAAGGGTCCATCTAGTCCAGCATTCTTCTCACACAGTGGCCAACCAGCTGCCCACGGGAAACCCACAAGCAGGACACAAGTGCAACAGCACCCTCCCACCCATGTTCCCCAGCAACTGGTACCCATAGGCATTCCACCTCCGATATTGGAGGCAGCACATCACCATCAGGACTAGTGGCCATTGATAGCCTTCTCCCCCAGGAATTTGTCTCCTTTTTAAAGCCATCAAAATTGGCGGCCATTACTACATGTTGTGGTAGTGAATTCCATAGCTTAACTATGTGCTGTGTGAAGAAGCCCTTCCTTTGATCTGTCCTGAATCTCTCACTAATCAGCTTCATGGGATGCCCCCCCCCCCATTGGCTTCTAGTATTATGAGGAAGAAAATTTTCTCCCTATCCACATTCCCCACACCATGCATAACTTCATAAACCTCTGTCACGTCTCCCGACCCTCCTTTTTTCCAAGCTAAACAATCCCAGCTGTTGTAACCTTCCCTCATAGGGGAGATGCTCCAGCCCTTGATCATTTTACTTGCCCTTTTCTGCACTTTTTCCAGCTCTCCAATATCTTTTTCATTTTTAAGGTGCGGTGACCAGAACTGTACACAGTATTCCAAGTGTGGTCACACCATAGATCTGTGTGAAGGCAGTATGATATTGGCAGTGTGAAATCTAGCCTTCTCCCAGGTCAACCTGCCCGTTCGCCAAGATCCACAGATCAGGCCCTCCTGCTTGCCCCATTGCCTGCATGTGTACCTCTGACAGCAACCAGGGGGAGGGCGTTATCTGCAGTGCTTCCCCCCCACCTTTGGAATTCTCCCCACTGCAGTGCGCCAGGCGCTGCCCTTGGTGGTGTTTAGGCAGCTGCTAGATAAGAAAACTGATCTGTCTGTATATCCTGGCAGCTGCTGATTTTAACACCTACCTAGTAGCTTCTCTTTACTGTTTTTATCTTTGTGTTTTATTTTAATGCGTTTTGTACACCATCCTGTGTGATTTGTTAATGATGGGCAGCATATAAATATTTTAAATAAATAATAAATGGGCAGGGTCTCCATGCTATTTAGCAGGGTCCAGCAGATCTGATGTGACTGGTGGGTGACCTGTGGCCCACCCTTAACTGGGAACAGCTTGCCTTTTCATTTCGTTTATTCAATTTATTCGGCGCCTTTCTCTAAAAAAAAGACTCAAGCAAGGGTTAAAAACATACTTTGCATTAAAAGAATTTTTAGAAACTAAAAACAATTACCACTGATTGATTGTTTGCATTTCTATCCCACCTTTTTTCCTCTTGCAAGGAACCCAAGGCAGCTTACATTATCCTCCTCCTCTCCATTTTATCCTCACAACAACAACCCTGTGAGGTAGGTTGGGCTGAGAGTCTGTGACTGGCCCAAAGTCACCCAGTGAGCTTCCGTGGCTGAGTGGGGACTAGAACCCAGATCTCCCAGCTCCCCGTCCAACACTCTGATCACTACACCACACTGACAAGCAATCAAGACCCAGTAAAATAACTAGATCAAGAAGCCCCTTCATATGCTGACCAATGCCTGGGAGTGGAGGGAAGTCTTAACCAGGTGCTGAAAAGACAACAATGTTGGCACCAGGCTGATCTCACTGAGGAGGGTATTCCACACTCGGGGCCACTACCAACAAGGCCCTCTCTTCTGCATTTTCACTGAGCACAGCAGGGAGGTGAGAAGAAACTGTTACCTACCGATGCAGAGGCTCTCCTGTTGTAGTCCGGTGAATGTGGCCAGGAGTAAGGCTCGACGGACGCAGCACTCGTTATGAAAGCCGTTGCATACAAGACAGTCGCTGCAACATTGAATACTACTAGCTGGGGAAAAAGAGAAGGACGGTCTTGGGGAGAGTTCTACAAAGCTGCATGGGACCTCATGCTGGAGAAGACACAGTGGACTTTTGCCCGCAGCATGAACCCCATGTCACAACTTGCCTTACTTGTGCAAGCTGAATCTCAAGTCTTGCCCCTCCCCCATATATATATTTTTATAATATATATTTTAGAGTTTATCTATATCTATATCTATATGTATCTCACACATCACAAACATTTTGAAACAAGTTGAAAACTGCTGAAGAAATTGGAAAGGGGGAGGTAAGTTTGACCTAGCTGGTTCTAGCCAATAGACACCAATCATAGCTGGATGTTCCCAGAGATGTTGGGAAATTGCAGAACCCTTTCCCCCCGCAAGACCGTGCTCCAGGAGTTTTAGGATGCAAATCCATTTCCAGAACACTGAAGGTGCTTCCAGAACACCTCTGCCACTTTTTAATGGTTACATCTGTCTTCACCCTAAGCAGGCGTTGGCATGGGTTTGCAGTAACTACACAGCCATCCTCTGACCCCCTACCTTCACCCCTCAAAGGCTAAAGCCAGTTTACGTGGTCTCAACAGCATCATTTCCAAGAGTCAGAAGTCATAAGCAGTGATGAGGCCTTGTTTGGAACACACTGTGTTCAAGGAGGTGCAAGCAATATGGTTAAAATATTAGAATGCAAATTTCGGGAGAATTGGTTGATGAGAACTTGTATGCTTATCCTAGGGAAAAGAAGGATTTAGCAATCTTCCCCCACCTGGTGCCCTCCAGGGACTGGATCCAGATTTATGCTGGATCAACTGCGCTGGTGGAAGTGGACTTCCTCATCCCCTCCTTCCAATGGCATCCCCTCCACCCGCCTGAAAACGCGACACAGAGTCAGGAGACCCTGATAAATTGAGGGGTGGGGAATCCCCCAAAATTGGGTGAAGGGATCTTCCGTGAATGGAGCACTTTCTCTCATGGAGGGCAGACCCTGGATCCAACCCCGGGTTTATTCTGTAATCCTATACTCGTCTACCCAGACGTACTTCCCATTGCATTCAATGAGACTTACTTCCAGGGGAATGTGTACAGGATTGCAGCCTTAGTCTGCATCCAACCCCAGATGTGCTGACTGCAAATGGCCATGGCTGGGGAATGCGATTGAGGGCGCCATCCTATGGGACTGCTGCCTGCGAGGCAGAAGCCTCCAATCTCAGAGGCTTCCAAGTATCCGATGCCCTGCCAGGTTGCTGCCCACAGTCAGGGCCGGGGGACCACTGGAGGTGATTTTCGCCTCCCCATCCTTTTAAATTTTCCCCTCTAGCTTCAGCCCATCTAGTGGAGGTGCACTATCAGGGTCGGAGCATGAGAGGCCATCGGATTGTTCGTACTCTGGCCTCTCCCCTCCCTTCTACTCCTACCAGAGCACTCCCTTTTTGACCTCTACAAGGTCTTCTGTGGCCGCGTTTGTGACTTCGGAAAGCAGCCAACACAGTTCTTTCTGCAGCGGCTGCAAGGGGGAGCAGACAGGGGGAAAGCTCAGACTGTGTAGTCCCCCTCCCGAAGTCACAGGGGTGTCTACAGCAGGGGTCGCCAACCTTTTTGGACCCATGGACACACTTGGGAATTTGAGAAACTGCTGTGGGCACCACCACAAAATGGCTCCCTTGGGCCAAATTCTATTTCAGAGACGCTCTCGGAGGGGGGTCACATTAGAGTGGGAGCTGGGCTGAAGGCATAAGAGGGTGGGGCCAAAGACAAAAAGGGGCAGGCCCAAAAGTAGCAGCGTATTTTATCTTAAAGCTCTTTCAACCTGTAAGCAAGCCTTAAGAGAGGCATTCCAACCATTTACAACGGGGTGGGGGACGCTATACATATGCCAGGCAAACTACCAGATGACCGGCAGTTGGAGGAAAGGGGGTGGGGCCAGCAGGAGGGGGCGTAGCTGTCCAGGGAACCCCACAGGGCCAGATTGGGACCTCAAGAGGTCCAAATTTAGCCCATGAGCCTGAGCTTCTGCATCCCAGCTTCAAACTGTAATGCCAGCTTTGCACCACAGCTAATCAGCACACAGAAAATCAGCCTTTCTATTAAGTCTGGCTTCACCCCTTACTGCTCTAGGAAAGGAAAGGAAAGGAAAGGAAAGGAAAGGAAAGGAAAGGAAAGGAAAGGAAAGGAAAGGAAAGGAAAGGAAAGGAAAGGAAAGGAAAGGTGCTCTAAGAAAGCACATGCAATCCCTTAGAAGTGAGCCCCCGTGGATGTGCCCTTTGGCGGATCCGTTCCTGGCCAATGAATGAAATTAGGATGTCATGTTCTCTGGCCCAAATGAGTGCATGCTTCACTAATTTGTGCAGAAGCAACCACAAGAGATGCCCTTTAGATTTTGGAACTCTGGCAACAGTTTATGCTTAGATGGCCGTAAGAATTCTAGTCCTACTAGTCATGAAAGCATAACAATGAAAGCACTGTTCCTTTCCCTGTCTGCCTTCTGGGCTGGCACAATGCAAGCAGAAAGGCGAGGTGCCGCTTTGCTGATCCATGGCAGCAGGGAAGGGACTTGCTGAACTGCTGCAAAAGTGAGCACTTTTATAACTATTTTGCACGGAACTCAGCTATGTTTAAGTCCCTGCTGGCAGATGCAACATGAACCCACTTCTGGTAGTGTAACATTGCAAGTTCTGCATAGGTTCATTTTTTCAAAATCATCCTCCTCATCATCTGATTGTCTAATTCAGGGGTAGGCAACCTGGGGCAGTATCCAACGGTGTCATTGCGCAAACTCGAATAGCGCTAGTGAAGCTGCGCCAAATCTTTCTGCTGCACAAGTGGTTGCCCATTACGCTCGCACAACTGGTTGTGTGAGCAGCTGTGCAACCGGTGGCACAATTCCATTGCACAACTCTGTTGTGCAGCGGGACTACGCAACTCTGTTGTGCGGCGGGATTACGCAACTCATGCAACTTTGTTGAGCAATCCCATTTCACAGCCCAGTTGCACAATGGGTTGCACGAGCGTAGTGTGCAACTGCACTTGCACAAACGTAACTTCAGTTGGATTCTCCTCTTGCCCATTGTTCAGAACCTAGTTGCTGCTAGCATAACGTCATTTGCGCTAACAGAATGACAAAGTGAGATACTGCCCCTGGTGCCCTCCAGATGGTTTGGACCACAATTCCCATCAGGCTCAGCCAGCATGGCGAATTGTCAGGGATTATGGCAGGTGTGGTCCAAAACAATTGGAGGGCACAGGGCTGCCTTCTCCTGGTCTAACTACAAGGTTGGAAATACATTTAATTCTTAAGTGCACACCAAAGTAGTAATTAAAGACTGTTTTCCAATGACCGAAAGAGCACTCAAAGCGGCTGAGATCATAAACTCACAATAAAAACCAGAACACAACTAACAGCACAATCCACTGCAGGCTTACTCCAACGGAAGTCCCTGTGGGGCTGTTCACGCAACACTCTAGCCCACACTCAGTAGTTGAGTGTTGGTTGTTGTTGAACCGTGGGTTAGCGTGTTGTCTGAACGCAGCATGTTTTCAGCAGGGTGGCTAGTTAACCATGTAGTGTGGCTTGTTAACCTCCCTGCACAACCCAACAACAAACCATGGATTCTCAAGGTGGCTTGTTCAAGAAAAATAAGCCATACTACATGGTGAACAAGCTACCCTGCAGAAAAAGTCCTGCAGAGACAACACACTAACCCACAGTTCAACGAACAACCCACAGCTCCACCACTGAGTGTGGGTTAGTGTGTTGTGCGAACCCTATCAATGAGTTTACTCCCCAGGCAGTATGTATAGGACTGCAACCTAAAACCAGGAAAACAGACAAAATCCTACCACTACTTCATTTGTGGAAATGGTCGTGGAGACCCTGTTCGCCATGGTGGCTTGCTTTAATCGGCGGGGCATGCCAGCCACCATTAGCCGAATTACCAGCCTGAGCTGGCTTGTCATGTCGTCCGAACCCAGGCAGCATGGCTTGTGTGTGTAGAAAACAACCCTCAAATAACCCCTGGCCTGGACAGGTAATTAGGTAAATGGTGGCTGGCACAAACCGCTGATTAAAGCAAGCCACTGTGACTTATTTGATCATGTGAACTGGCCCACTGTCTTCTCTTTCACTCAGCAGAGCTTTTTGACGTAGGTGTGGTGTACATATTTGCAATATTAATCACAGACAAGTTAGAGACTGCATGGTAAAAACCTATCCTTAGGTACACTTTTTGTTGTTGTTCAGTCATTCAGTCGTGTCCGACTCTTCGTGACCCCATGGACCATAGCACGCCAGGCCTTCCTGTCCTGCGCTCTCTCCCAGAGCATGCGCAAGTTCATATTCATTGCGTCGGTGATGCTATCTAGCCATCTCATCCTCTGCCATCCCCTTCTCCTTTTGCCTTCAGTCTTTCCCAGCATCAGGGTCTTTTCCAGGGAGTTTTCTCTTCGCATTAGGTGGCCAAAAGATTTGAGCTTCAGCTTCAGTATCAGTCCTTCCAATGAGCACTCGGGGTTGATTTCCTTCAGGATTGACTGATTTGAACTCCTTGCAGTCCAGGGGACTCGTAAGAGTCTTCTCCAGCACCACAGTTCGAAAGCATCAATTCTTCGGCGCTCAGCCTTCCTTATAGTCCAGCTCTCACAGCCATACGTTACTACTGGGAAAACCATTGCTTTGATTAGACAGACCTTTGTTGGCAAGGTGATGTCTCTGCTTCTTACTATGCTGTCTAGGTTTGCCATAGCTTTCCTCCCAAGGAGCAAGCGTCTTTTAATTTCATGGCTACAGTCACCGTCTGCGGTGATCTTGGAGCCCAAGAAAGTAAAATCTGTCACTGCTTCCATTTCTTCCCCTTCTATATGCCAGGAAGTGATGGGGCCAGATGCCATGATCTTAGTTTTTTTAATGTTGAGTTTCAAACCAGCTTTTGCACTCTCCTCTTTCACCCTCAACAAGAGGCTCTTTAGATCCTCTTCGCTTTCTGCCATTAGGGTGGTATCATCTGCATATCGGAGGTTGTTGATAATTCTCCTGGCAATCTTAATTCCGATTCATCCAACCCCGCGTTTCTCATGATGTACTCTGCATATAAGTTAAATAAGCAGGGCGACAATATGCAGCCTTGTCGTACTCCTTTCCCAATTTGGAACCAATCGGTTGTTCCATGTCTGGTTCTTACTGTTGCTTCTTGACCCTCGTACAGGTTTCTCAGGAGACAGGTAAGGTGGCCTGGTACTCCCATCACTTTAAGAATTTGCCACAGTTTGTTGTGATCCACACAATCAAAGGCTTTAGCGTAGTCAATGAAGCAGAAATAGACGTTCTTCTGGAATTCTCTTGCTTTCTCCATGATGCAGCGAATGTTGGTGATTTGATCTCTAGTTCCTCTGCCTCTTCGAAACCCAGCTTGTACTTCCGGTAGTTCTCGGTTCGCATACTGCTGAAGCCTAGCTTGTAGGATTTTGAGCATCACCTTGCTGGCATGTGAAATGAGCGCAATTGTGCGGTAGTTTGAACACTCTTTGGCGTTGCCCTTCTTTGGAATTGGAATGTAAACTGACCTTTTCCAGTCTTGCAGCCAGTGTTGAGTGTTCCAAATTTGTTGGCATATTGAGTGCAGCACTTTAACAGCATCATCTTTTAGGATTTTAAATAGCTCAGCTGGAATACTGTCATCTCCGCTAGCTTTGTTGTTACTAAAGGTTCCTAAGGCCCACTTGACTTCACTCTCAAGGATGTCCGGCTCCAGTTCAGTGACCGCACTATCATGGCTATCAGGGACATTCAGATCTTTCCTGTATAGTTCTTCTGTGTATTCTTGCCACCTCTTCTTAATCTCATCTGCTTCTGTGAGGTCCCTGCCTTCTTTGTCCTTTATCATGCCCGTCTTTGCACAAAACGTTCCCTTGAGATCTCCGATTTTCTTGAAGAGATCTCTAGTCTTTCCCATTCTGTTGTTTTCCTCAATTTCTTTGCATGGTTCATTTAAGAAGGCCTTCTTGTCTCTCCTTGCTATTCTCTGGAACTCTGCATTCAATTGGATATATCTTCCCCTTTCTCCCTTGCTTTTCGCTTCCCTTCTTTCCTCAGCTACTTGTAAAGCCTCACCAGACAGCCACTTTGCTTTCTTGCATTTCTTTTTCTTTGGGGTGGATTGAGTTGCTGCCTCCTGAACAATGTTACGGACCTCCGTCCATAGTTCCTCAGGCACTCTGTCTATCAGGTCTAATCCCTGAAATCTATTCCTCACCTCCACTGTATATTCATAAGGGATATGATTTAGATCATACCTGAATGGTTTAGTGGTTTTCCCTACGTTCTTCAATTTAAGCCGAAATTTTGCAACAGGAAGCTCATGATCTGAACCACAGTCAGCTCCAGGTCTTGTTTTTACGGACTGTATAGAGCTTCTCCATCTTTGGCTGCAAAATACATAATCAATCTGATTTCGATATTGACCATCTGGTGATGTCCATGTGTAGAGTCGTCTCTTGTGCTGTTGGAAAAGAGTGTTTGCTATGATCAGCGTGTTTTCTTGGCAAAACTCTATTAGCTTTTGTCCTGCTTCATTTTGTACACCAAGGCCATGCCTGCCTGTTATCCCGGTGATTTCTTGACTTCCTACTTTAGCATTCCAATCCCCTATGATGAAGAGGACATCTTTTTTTGGTGGTAGTTCTAGAAGGTGTTGTAGGTCTTCATAGATCAACCTCAGCTTCTTCGGCATCAGTGGTTGGGGCACAGACTTGAATTACTGTGATGTTGAATGGTTTGCCTTGGATTCGTATTGAGATCATTCTATCGTTTTTAAGATTGTACCCCAGTACAGCTTTTCCCACCCTTTTGTTGACTATGAGTGCTACTCCATTTCTTCTAAGGGATTCTTGCCCACAGTAGTAGATATGATAGTCACCTGAATTAAATTCACCCATGCCTGTCCATTTTCGTTCGCTGATTCCCAAGATGTCGATGTTCAATCTTGCCATCTCATGTTTGACCACCTCCAGCTTACCTTGATTCATTGATCTGACATTCCAGGTTCCTAAACAATATTGTTCTTTACAGCATCGGATTTTCTTTTCACCACCAGACACATCCACAGCTGAGTGTCCTTTCGGCTTTAGCCCAGCCGCTTCACTCTTTCTGGCGCTACTTGGAAATACCCTCTGCTCTTCCCCAGTAGTATATTGGCCACCTTCCGACCTGAGGGGCTCATCTTCCGGCGTCATATCTTTTAGCCTTGTGATACGTTCCATGGAGTTTTCTTGGCAAGAATACTGGAGTAGGTTGCCATTTCCTTCTCCAGTGGACTGCATTTTGTCAGAACTCTCTGCCATGACCTGTCCGTCTTGGGTGGCCCTGCATGGCATAGCTTATGGCTTCACTGAGTTATGCAAGCCCCTTCGCCACAGCAAGGCAGTGATCCATGAAGGGGATTAGGTACACTTACAGGGTGATAACAGTCATAAGAATATTTGAAAATCATGTATTTAATCTAGTTGGATTGCTAGTTTGCCCTATGTCACAAACTCAGGGTGGGTAAACATTAAACTCAACTGAGAAATGCAGGGTCATAAGTAAAATATTGTAACTCAGGAACCTAGGACGCTATCTTATACCACAGGCAAGAGTAACCGCTGGCCCAGTTCCAGCCTGCAGAGGGTTGGGCACCATGCCTCCTCCTCTAGCCTGGGGAGAGGAATCCCCAAGTTGACGTGGTTCGCATGTAACAACAGCCCATGGTTTAAACAACCTATGGGTTGTCATGCATGAGAGGAGAGAGTAGGCACACTGCCTCCTGCACACCCACCACTTCCACTTTTAAAGAGCAACCTACTAATGCCCCATTCGTAGGTTGTTAGTGTGACCTCTGAACCTGGACACTTTGGGTTGTTAGTGGATTAAATAACCCAAGGTTAACCTACGATTTGTTCTTAGGTCAACTTTGGGTTGTTTAACCCACAAATAACCCAAAGTGCCTGGGTTCAGACATCACACTAACAATCTACAAACAAGGCATTTGTAGGTGGTTTTGCAACCCAGAAGCAGCTTGCGTGCTCTGCACATCCCTGGCAAATCATGGCTTAATTAACCCCCAATTTGCCACTGAATGTTGCCGTTACATGCGAACAGCCCCATTATCGCTGATCAGAGATAAGGCGATTCACCAACAGGAGGGTGAGTGGCAGAGGGGAATTCCTTTGTTATCTACGATCAGAGAGCCAAGATAACAAAGTGATTCCCCTGCATTTGGCTGGAGCTTGCAGGACCAGGTCCTGCAAAGCCCAGTGGAGTCCCTTCCAGCACCTCTCACACAACAACTGTGAAGCAAGTGGTGCACGCAGGAGGCACCGGATTTGGTCAGTTCTTGCAGGTGCTATCTCCTGCAAGCCCCAAGTCACTTTCTCCATGCAGAGAGCACCACGGAGCTCTGTGCCTCTCTCTGCACAGAGTCAAGGCGGAGGGGGAAGAGCTGGCTCAATTAATGGGCAACCCCCCCCCCTTGACACTCACTTTGTGAGAGTGCCCACAGCACTCTCTCAAAATTCCAAATGTGCCTACTAACCCCTCAAAGTTGGGGAACCCTGGCCTAATGGTATACTGCCTGGGGGATTATGGAAGCTGCAGTCCAAGACATCTGGAAGGCACAAGGTTTGGAAAGCCTGTGTGTGAAAATGCCCTAAAGTAGCTTTTCCTGACTTGTAATTAATCGTAATTAATCACGCTGCTGTTCATTTTATTGTTTTTTTCTATTGCTGTTTATTTATTTATTTATTTATTTAATTTCTATACCGCCCAATAGCCGAAGCTCTCTGGGCGGCTCACAAAAATTAAAACCAAACAGCACACAATAAAACAATTTAAAACATATAGAACGTTAAAACCACAATATGTTATGGTAGCTGAAATTGTTTTAATAGCGTATCGGAAGCTGTGCTTTTAATATTGTTATATGTAAACACGGCGGGATTTTATTATATTAAGCGGTATATATGTATTAATAAATAAATAAAACACCAGTGCTTCCAAAACTAACAGAACAGGCCGTCTCTTCCCAGCCTTCAGTACTCACCACAATTGGCCAAGGGATCATGTAGAGCTTCATCTGAAGTTGAAAAAGGTACATCCCAAAAAGTATGACAGTCACCAACCAGAAAAATACAGCTACAAACATCACCCAGCCATAGGAAGGGTAGGGTTGGTAGTACGTGTCGGCAATGAGAGCCCACACCAAACAACCCAGCACCTGCACAAAAGGGAAAGAGAGAAACAGTGTTGACAGTGAGCCATTAACACATAGGTTCAGGGATCTATGTTCTCCAAGGATCTTTTAAGTCCATCTTTTTTCCTCCACACACAGTAACCATGCAGCCTTTACCTAGTTGTTGCACAAAGGATGTTGGATGTGTTATAAATAAATACAAATGCATAAACTGTAGGTTCAGCAATGCTTTCATAAGCTCGTATTCCCATGAGACCTCTGTCACAGCAAAAAAGCTTTTCACCTTTCCTGCCAAACCTTGGCCATAGCAAGTTAGTCTCACCCAAAACAAGAACGCTCATCTTCGTCCCATGTTAGTTATCCTTCCTATCCATTTTTCCCTGCTCGGTGCGGACTTCTTCACTGTGAGAGTTTAGACTGTAAACTCTTTGGGGCAGGGATCTTGCTTGTTATGTCGCTCTGTACATTTCCAGCACTGTATAAATCAGTGGTGCAGTGGTCAATTTGGAAGTGCAGGTGGACATCATGACAGTCCCCATAGCCACGCCCCCAAGGAGGGTCCAATATACAGGCAACTCTGTTGATCTCTGTGTGTGTGCGTGTCTGTGTACGTGTGCACACCCCCCACCAAAAGAGTGGGGTACCCAGTTTATTATGATCAGCTGACAGCCACAGAACAGTGAGCCAACAAAGGGCAGTGTAGTGGTTAGCATGCTGGGCTTTGGCTGGAGAGACCCAAGAATACATGAGAAAGGGAAAGGGAGAGACACAACATGTCCCCACAGCACACGACTACCAACTTAGTTTTTCCCAGCATTTTCTTTTCCCAGCTCCAGGAAAAAAGGTTGAATCTCAAAATCAACAAACCAGATATAGCAGTTTTTATCTCTGTCTTTAGTCAGCGTCAGGGTTCCCCTTATGACCTGGAACCCCTGGGAAACTCCTTAAGGATCTCTTGCCTCCTTAAGAGTCCAACCTTCCTTCTTTTACCTTCCCCTTTTTAGTAACCTGGAGCTTAGGCTGTAGACGTGGGGTGGTTGACACTCTAGACACAGGGTTTAACCACAACAGTTTACCAGTGAATTAAAGCAAGCAAATCTCAACTAAAGTCATTTACATAATAGAGCTGAGTGATACAAAAGGCCTTACAAGAAAATAAAAGTCGCAAAACTCAAGTTCCTTTACCCTAGCTGAACTTAGACTCTTCCAGGCTGCTTCTTCCTGCTCCTTCTTCAGGCTCTGATCTCCCTGACTCTGCTCTTTCCGCTCTGGTCTCCCTGACTCTTTTTATACCCTCCTCTTCCAAAACTGAAAGTACTGCTTCAAACCTGAAGAAATGAAACTTAACTGGGGAAATGAAAATGAAAGCTAACAAGGGAAATGAAACTACTCCTCTCAGGGACACCCCCTTCCAACAAAAACTCCAGGCCTCTAGGCCTGACTTTCTCCCTTTCCTTACCTCTGTAGGCCTCAAACCTTCACACGAGGTCTTCAGCAAAGTGAATTGGTCTTAATTTCCCGTTTGAGACCAAGCCACCCCAAATTACTTTGCGTCACAAGGATAGCTCACAACAATGCAGTGTTGCTGAGAAAGTCAGTTTCCCCCCAGCTAAGATTGAGCCTAAGTTCAGAGGGAAGTCGGAGGGGGCTGGCAGGTGATGTCATCACCCCTGCTAATCCAAACGTCTGGGCGCTTTGACCCTGCAAACACTGGCCCCGCTACACCACTGCTATAAATACCATACCCACACATTGCCTTGCGGCACAGGAACAGGACGCAAAGGAACCAGTGCAGCAATGGGACACCCAGGCTCCAGCCTTCACATCTCCCCTCCCCAGAAATCATGTGCCAGTGACCAAGCCACCTCTGTGGGGGGTCTGAGGGCAACGGCATGCTCTAAATTATGTCTGAAAGATTGAATCCAGAATATACATTCCCCTGCAGCCCAGAAGGGGAACGTTCTCACACAGAAATTATCGATTTGGACACTGTTATTGCTCTAACTGCACATCTCACTCCCCAAATTAGCCTTCTTCAACCCAGGGTCTGCCAGATGTGCTGGACTACAATTCCCATCATACTCAGCCAGCATGCCAAGATTCACGTTCCAAGCACATGCAACCGTAGTCCAACAGCCCTTTTTCACCCAGAAAAGCGACCTGGGCGGGGGGGGGCGGGGGGGGTGCAACTGCTCTGAATCACATCCTCCTGAAACAGCTGTTCTCATTTTAATTTGCTTTGAGGTTTTTTTATGAAAAGAAAGACGGTGAGGTGCAGCCCGCGCCACCCAAAACACGCATCGTCAGCTGGTACATTCCAGCATTAGGCTACTTCAGTCCAAGGGAAAACCACTCCGGAGGTGCACAGGGAGCAGACTGCTGTGGTTTCTCTGGGCTCTTTGCTACCAATGCACAGGTGTGCAGCAGCCGATCCGTCTGCCACTGTTTTGCCTCTGCTCCTAGCACTCCCTCGGGTATCTGTGCTTCCAGAACCTTTAAGTCGCCTCGTGGCATCGGTGTCCATGGTTACTCCTGCACCACGTTGGCATATCCCCACCCACCCAGAGAAATGTTGCACCTCCCCAGAGGCTTGGCGCCCGTTGTCTTTCCTGGCTCTGGGGCTCAGCCCACCCGTTGCTGCCTGAACGAAGGCCGCCGGCCCCTTGGGCCCCTGTGAAAAGCAAGCAATGTCTGCTCTGCTCGTCCGCCCACAGGGCACGCGAGAGCCGTTTCACGAGACTGAATACAAAAAAGAAGGGATATCAAAAAGCAAAACATGCATTACCATAAGCAAACTAGAAAAAGAAGCACCCATCTAAATTACAGCACTAAAACCAGCAAAGGGAAACTTTAGAACATTAAAAGCCGGGACACTGGAAAAGAGCGCAGTTCTCTCTCCATGAGCAGCTGGTGAGATGGCAGCAACCAAGAACAGAAACAGGGAAGGCCCAGGTTCAAATCTCATCTCAGCTATGCGCTCAGGGGGCGCTTCTCCACTTCCCACCAGCTGCAATGTGGGGGGAATCACACAGGACTGCTTCACAGGGTTGTTGTAAGGACTGCTGAGGTCATGTGTGTACCGTGCAGTGGTCAGGGTGTCCTGCTAGGACTGCCTGGACCCCCTACTCAGCCACAAAGCTCACTATGTGCCCTCAGGCCAGGCAGTATCTCTCAGCCCAACCAGGGAGGGGAAGGCTCTCAATGGCGACTAGTCCTGATGGCTCTCTGCCACCTCCAGTATCAGAGGCAGGATGCCTATGTACACCAGTTGCTGGGGAACATGGGTGGGAGGGTGCTGTTGTGCTCCTCTCCTGCCTGTGGGTTCCCCATGGGAAGCTGGTGGGCCGCTGTGCAAACAGAATGCTGGATTAGATGAACCCTTGGTCTGACCCAGCAGGGCTCTTCTTATGTTCCTACCTCACAGGGTTGTTGTCACAGTAAAACAGGGGGTGAACAGGGAGAGCAATGTATGCCTCGACACCCAGTACTTCATTACTGCTACACAGATTGGGAATTTTCATGCTGCAACCCAGTTCCTGCTCACGCCGACTAGAAACTCTTGCAGTGGGGCAAGAGACTTACCGGAGGGCCGGGGGTGAGGGGGTGGGCTTGAGCTGGCTACGTGCATCACTTCTGTTGTGAAACACACCACGCTTCTCCTCTTCCCCACACTGTTACATGGTTTGCAATTGCCTCTACGTTCCTGATAGGCCAGGGCAAACTAACAAAGAAAACCTGTTTGCCAACCCTGATCAGGAAGTACGTGCAGTTCCACATTTTGAGCTCAAATCATGGCACCATCAGGGCTACAGGAATACAACTGAGTTTGCTTCTGCTGCCCTGATTTACTTGGGAAGAAGCGCCGTTTTGTTGTAGAAAAAGGGAATATAGTTTTAAAGGAAAAATAATGAAGATGACCATCTGCAACAATGTACGTGCCCCACGGGCCGCCCTCTGACTCGAAGCTGCTTTTAAAAATAAAAAGGAGGAAAGGATGCTCGGGCAAGTAGTGTCAGCCCAGCGGGCCAGCCCAGGTCCTTACACCGGGCTTGTTTGCTGCTGCCCCTATCACCTGCTGCTTGGGGGGGGGGGGCAGTTGAAGCTCTACCTGCACCACTTGGCGCTCGCACTCACTCCCCCCCGCCAAACTGCCTACTACTGTTTCTCTCACAAACCTTCTGCCAAGCACTGATGTCAGACCCACCCCTGCAGGTGAGAAGGGCCTGTGTCCCAGTTGGGCCATTCCTGGCCCAGTCCTCCGAGGTAGGCTTGCGCCTCCTGCCTGCCCCTCTCTCTAGCTCCAGGTTCAAAAGCCTGTGACACGAGGGGCTCGATTCATTAAAATGCCACCGACGGAGGAGGGGAACGGTGCCATGGAAGCAGCTGTCCGGGCTCTTGATTTACCACCGGTGACTCTACAAAAGTCTTCATTGCTCACAGCCATGAAAGGGACGCTGTGCGGCCAAAAAGACATTGTTTGTCTCCAGCACAAACGCTCCGGCTCCCTCCTCTCGCTCCAGCCTGGACAATGCCTTCTTTTTTGTCCTCGGTTTCTAACCCACACAATAGGGCGGTTTTTTGTTTGGTTTTGTAATGTCAGTACAGAAGGCCAAAAGCACAATTGAGAAAAACTGCTCTTGGTTTAACCGGAGTGGGGGGACTACCGTGAGGGAGTGGCAGTTTTGCGGCACTGTTCGTGGCAAACGCTAAGGCATCGCTGGAGTTTTTAATAAGGGTGGGGGAGAGACAACATTCCCACTAAAGCCTGAAAGGCCTACTGACAGAGCCGGCCCTACCAGTAGGCAGGGTGAAGACCTGCATGCCACGCGGCTTGCTCTGTGCCCCCTAACCTAGCCAGCTGCCTTCGGCTGCAGTGGAAGACGCTGTCTCATCATCAGTGCTGAAGACAGACTTCTCTGCCAGTCCAGCCGAATTTTGTACACGGAATTGGAGGGGGCGCCATCCTGTTGCTCCTCAGGCCTTGAGGTGAAGAACAGGATGGGTCAGCCCTGCTACTCATAGATATATTCGAAGAGCATTTGTGGCAGCTGTTTTTTTAAAATAGTATCTCTTAAGAATTAGAGAGGTGATCCTAAAAAATAATCACAGATGATCTGAAACGTGGCGGCAGCGGAGTGATTGCTCACGGGGGGTTGGGGGCAGCTGAGTGGGGGACACGAGTTTATAGTAAGTCCACTCCCAAAACATGAGAACAAATCAGCAGATACAATAGGAAAAGCATATATTCAGGGCTCACTTCTGAATAAACAAAAACATCAAAGCAGAATAGAGGCCCAGTTTGGATATAAGATTTGTGGCCAGATGGGAATGACGGTCAGGTCTGTATGCTCTCCCCTCGTTGTCTCCCTTTGCACACCAGCTTCGGCACATCCATCCTGGTGAGCTCAAACCACAGTTCCCTGTTACATCCAAACAGGGGAACTGTGGTTTAAAGTCTGTTTACTAACCGGGATCTTAAGCCGTGCTGAAACCACATTCCAAAATTGCCTTTGGATGATCAAACAGGGGATCTTAACAAAGTTGTTTGTTTTAGACCGTAAGTGACAAAGGACCAAACCAGACGAGCGTGGGGTGGCTGGACACACGCTATCAACTGTAATATTCAAAGGAGCACTAGTCCACCCTCCCACCTTCCCTCCCTGCATTCCACTGCTTTGAAAAGTTTTCCCCAACACAGCTCCAATAGCTGGAACTGGAGCTGGAGGAAAACACTGTAAAGCAACAGAGCATGAGGGGCAGGTTTTGCTCCCTTCAAGGGTGGCCAAGTATGAATCACCTGAGAAAACTCCCTGGAAAAGACCCTGATGCTGGGAAAGACTGAAGGCAAAAGAAGAAGGGGACGGCAGAGGATGAGATGGCTGGATAGCATCACTGATGCAATGAATATGAACTTGAGCACCCTCCGGGAGAGAGCAGAGGACACGAAGGCCTGGCATGCTATGGTCCATGGGGTCACGAAGAGTCGGACACGACTTAACGACTGAACAACAACAACAATCACCCCAAAAAAGGAGAAAAGAGGACAGTGAATTGTATAAAATTTGCATATGCAGGTTTATTTATAAATCATTATTTTAATTTAAAGAAGAATACAGTACATCTCGCCATAGTGCGGAAGACAGTGACCAGGTGTGTCCGCCTGCTCAGCCCAGTGCCGATGCCAACTGTTACTGGGCAACAGTTCTTATGGTTCTTTGACCCGACTTGCATGTCACAGCAGCAATTCCTGGGTTGTTTAACCCAGGAATTGCAGGAACGAGCAGACCGTGCAAGCCATTTCCAATTTCAATTAATATTCCAGGAACAATAGTTCATCGTTGGGTTAACTCTGGGTTGTTAACTCTGGGAACCCAGAGGTTCCGGGTCTGCATGTCACGAAACAACCCAGGGCATTCCTGGGTTGTCAATTAACAGCAGAAATGACAAGCATGCAGCTCATGCACTCCACTCATCCACAATTCCTGGGTTAAACAACCAAATTGCCACCGTGACATGTGAAAAGGCCCTGTATCTTTAAATGGGAATTGGACAGGAGGGCCCTTCGAAGAGTAGACCGTCCTCAGTAAAAGACGACACATGGCCAACTGACTCCCATTCCCCACACACTCCTTTCATGGTTAAAAGTTAACCACCCAACCCCCACTTTATAGCTGAACTGGCAAGGCCATGTTTAGTAAACACACATTTCGTTTAGCCCTGCATGTGTCTAGGCAGTAGGCAGGCAAGCTAGTAGCTTTTATGAATTTGTATTTTCAGGGCTGTTTTAAAGCATTACAAAACCCTGCACAATCTCAGTGACCAGAGCAGTAATGGATGACGGTGAAAGATTTGGGGAAAATGATTCTCACACATAGTCAGCTGTCCTATCGCACTGCCTCCTTCATGGATGTTAACAGACAGGGAGGAGATGACATTGTCTACAACTGGAAGCCCTCCCATGTTTTCCCACCACTTCTTCCATTTTTTCTCTTACCACAGATAATCTGTTAAGAAAGAAATGACAGCATAGCTGCTGCACAATGCCCTCTTGTTGGTAGTGCTAGGAGCCCGTCCAGAAGCATACCCAGAATCCTGGCAGCTCTGTTGGTCCCACCAACAAGATATAGATGGTGTAAGTAAGGCAGTACCGTGACTGGATTAACTAACATTCAAAGTCCTGGAAACAGACTTTCGGGTTACACAGAACTCTTCTTCAAGCATCGATGCAGAAAGCAAAATCAGTTTTTCACTTAAGAAGATGTTACACAGACAGGCTTCCATTAACCTTGTATTGTTGAGGACTCTTCCACTCAAGGAACCGGTTGAATTTCTGCATGGACTGCAGTAGGCTTCCTGGTGCCTTCCAGATGTCTTGGACTTCAGCTCCCAGCATTCCTGACCATTGGACACGCTGGCTGGGGCTGATTGGAGTTGTAATCCAAAACTTCTGCAGGGACGCCCAGTGGAGGGAGGCTGGAATACAGCTTAGATCAGCCTTCCCCAATCTGGTGCCCTTAAAGTCCTAGCATCCCCCAGCCAGCCATGCTGGCTGGGAGATGCTGGGAGTTGTAGTCCAACACATCTAGAGGGTGCCAAATTGGGGAAAGCTGCATAGGTAATCTGCTGTTGTTCAAAGGAAACGATTTACATAATACGCCCCAGAAAAAGCAATGGAAAAACAAACCCAAACCATTTATTAAAAAAAGAAAGAAAATACCAACGTAAGTCATGGAACATACACTGCGCCAACCACTGGTCCATCCAGCTCAGGATTATCTTACTCTGACTGATGGCAGCTCTCTCCAAGGTGTCAAGCAAGGGTTTTGCCCACCCTGCTATCCACAATCGTTCCATCGAGGAGGCTGGGGAGCAAATCTGGGCCCTTCTGCACAGGCCCAGTGCCAGCAACAGCAGTGGAGTGATAAAATCTGGAGCACAGGTGCTCATCATGACAGCTCAGCTCAACTCAGAGGGCACAGCCTGGGCAGCTGCCAGGGCCCAAGCGACGTGCGGACATCAGGCACAGCATTTGGGGAAAGAGAAGGCAGTGGCTGCCTGTGCCACTCATCCAGAAGCAGCACTGCCAGCAGGGGACACATCCAGGGGGAGTGATTGGCAGCGGCAGGGCCCAAGGGACAGAGGCTGGAGGTGGGGTGGACGTATTGGCACTACGCCAAGGGTCCGCTCAACCTGGCGCCAGCCCTGCTCCTGCATGCAAAGCACATGCTCTGCATCGGAAGCTGCCTTATACTGTGTCAAGCCATTGGTCCATCTGGCCCTTACTGCCAACACTGACTGGCAGCAGCTCTCTAGGGCAGAGCTTTCCAAACTGTGTGTCGCGACACATTAGTGTGTCACCGGCAGTGTGTAGGTGTATCGCGTGAAAATTGTGCAGAAGGGCACCGCGGAGTTCCCTTACTCACATTTGCTTCGCTTGGTCCCTCCCCTGGAACTTCCTTAAAGCAGCTAATGTTAATGCAGCTTAGCTGCTAAGGCTTAGGTGCTTTAACATTAGCTGCTTTAGGATCATGTGGCGTCCTGATACAGGACGCACGTGATTGGCGGTGTTGGAGCAGTACGGCGAGGAGTGTGGTAACGCTGGCTGCACGAGGAGTGTGGAGAATTCCAAGTTAGCAGAGCAATTAGTCGAGCAATTTGCAATCAGCTCGGGCGAGAGGCTTCCCCACGTCCTCGGTGCGGCTGCAGGGCAGCGGGGCAGAACAACGGCCCGCTGGATGCCCCCAGAGCAGGGAGGGCTGCGCCAGGCAGGTGAGGAGGTTCGAGCCTGCGCTCCCCAGAAAGGTAGAGGAGCGGGGCGAAGAGAGGGGAAGGGAAGCACTGCCCTGGGAGCAGAGCTCAGCCGACACCGGCGCAGAGAAGTGGCAGCAGCCACCAGCCCTGCGTGGTTTCAGGCGTGCCCTTCGCGGACTTCTGCACCGCGCTGCCGCACGGCCAGGCCAAAGTAACACACAGGTGGAAACGCCACCTGGGACTGCACCGAGCGGGCCGTCCGCCATCTTGGCCAGTCGGAACGGAGCTCAGTTGATTTCTGCCATTTATTTTTATTTTTACTCTGCTGTAATTGTGGATTAACCACCCACTGGCAGTGTACCACCGGAGAGTGCTGGCACTGGACTCTGGATATAGGCATTGCAAATATTTACAGCAGTATAGCCTTGTAGTGAGACATATATATTTACACCATTTTTGTTGGACTTTTGCTTCTCTACTTCATGTGTTTTTACAGCTGAGCTCCTACCTGGACCTGGAAATGGTAAGTAGTTATTGGTGTTATTCAACTTTTTAAAATTCTTACACATATTTACATACTGTTACTCATAAATGACAACAATGTATGTTATTATCTTACAAATCATATATTTTAAAAAATATAAATGAAAGGTTTTCATGAGATATGTTGTATCCCCATACATTTCGTTATTACAATTTATGTATGTGTCCGCATCTCTTATAACGGGTTAGTTTAACCTCCGATTTGCTAGTAAAACTGAATTACCGTGTCACGAAATGATGCATGTCTAAAAAGTGTGTCACTAACACGAAAAGTTTGGAAAGCTCTGCTCTAGGGTTTCAAGCAGGATTCTCAAACAAGGAAAAGGAGCTGCAACTGGGGAAACCATCGAGGAAAGAAGGTAGTCACCTCCCCTGACATAGGAAAGTGAGCATATAGGAATGTCGGAAGCTGCCAAGTCAGACCCTTGGTCCATCTGGCCCAGTACTGCCAACACTTATTGGCAGCGGCTCTCCAGGGTTTCAGGCAGGATTCTTTCCTAGCCCTACCTGGAGAAGCTGGGAAGTGAACCTGCGACTGGCGTGCAAAGCAGGTGCTCGACCACTGAGCTACGGTTTCTCTAGCACTGAACTATGGACCCTCTCCTAAAATTTCCACGGAGGTACAGAGCTCCATCTTCCTCCCACAAGTCTTCTGTTCTGCAGGTGAGCTCCTAACCCACTAGGCCACACAGCAGCTGGCCTCTTTCTGAAGAAGAAAGTTAAGGCTTTCAAGGATCTGCATTTGGCTTAAAACGGGAAGAGACAAAGAGCTCTGTTGCCAATGGGTCCTGATCTCATAGAAACAGCTCATCCTTTCCCACAATCTTGTCTCCCTCTCCCTCTCCCTCTCCATGTCTTGCTTGCAGGACTGCCAGCCAGCCAGCAATAATCTTAGCTGATTTAATCATAAATGTGGTAATGGATTAAAGCTGCGTGCAGTTGCGTAGGAAGAAAACAAGACTGGAATCATAGTAGGGTTGGAAGGGGCCTACAAGACCATCGAGTCCAACCCCCTGCTCAGTGTAGGAATCCAAGTCAGAGCATCCCTGGCAGATGGCTGTCCAGCCTCGTCTTGAATGCCTCCAGTGTGGGAGAGCCCACCACCTCCCTGGGTCATTGGTTCCATTGTCGTATTGCTCTTAACAGTCAGGAAGTTTCTCCTAATGTTCAGCTGGAATCTGGATGCCTGTAACTTGAGCCCATTATTCCATGACCTGCACTCTGGGATGATGGAGAAGAGATCCTGGCCTTCCTCTCTGGGACAACCTTTCAAGTACTTGAAGAGCGCTATCCTATCTCCCCTCGGTCTTCTCTTCTCAAGGCTAAACATGCCCAGTTCTTTCAGTCTCTCTTCACAGGGCTTTGTTTCCAGTCCCCTGATCATCTTTGTTGCCCTCCTCTGGACCCTCTCCAGTCTGTATGCATCCTTCTTAAAGTGTGGTGTCCAGAACCGGACACAGTACTCCAGATGAGGCCTAACCAGTGCTGAGTAGAGGGGAACTAGTACTTCCCGGGATTTGGAAGCTATGCTTCTAATAATGCAGCCCAAAAGAGCATTTGCCTTTTTTGCAGCCACATCACATTGTAGTAGAAAGTGAGCGTACTTTGTTTCGAGGCTACGCAGGCACGCAGCTCAGTGACCAGCCCCTCAGAAGAGTCATCAACTTCTGTGTGACAGAGGAGGGTGGGTGTGATGGCACCTTCCCAGCTGGTGCCGGCCACCCACGACTTTGCAAGCAGCCGTTATCAAAAATATATTGTTTTAAAAATCTGCCGATCGATGAGTAAGAGGCACCTTTTTGATTAAAGAGGGTTTTTTTTTTAATGCAATTCATCTAAACCAGAGGCACAGAACCTCTGGCCCAGGTGCCAAATCCGGCCCTCCGTGGTTCCCCAGAGGGCCGGGCTCCCTACTCTTCCCCCCCACACACACCGTTTGGTGGTTTCCCGGCTTTTGTGCAGATTTCTTCCCACTCTAAAAGGGTGAAACGTCTCTCCCAAACTTTGCTTACTGGCAGTAAGAGCTTTAAGCTAAAACAGGCTGCTATTTTGGCTCCCACCACCACTGGAATGAGCCCCCCCCCCCCGCCCCAAGCATCTCCAAATTGGAATTGGGACTTCCGGCAGAAAGAGATTTGACACCCCTGTTCTAAATGAACAAAAGCGACAATCCTAGTCTTGCCAACTTGGGAGTAAGTCCCATTGAACTCAAAGGGGCTTACTTCTGAGTAGACTTGTACTGGATTGCACTGTACTTGACTAAAGCAGCCTTCCCCAACCTGGTGCCTTCCAGATGTGCTTGACTTCAGCTCTCATAATCCCACAGCCAGGGAAGGGAAGGGTGGACTAGCAGTTGCAGCCCCCACCCCACCCCGGCTTGTGAAGGTTAGCCGCCACCCACCCCTTCTGACTCTGGGCAGTCTCCATCTCACATTTTGCCCCCTGCTCTACTTTTGCCAGGTCTTTCAGGACCACAGCAGCTGCAGCAGCTCGGAACTGAAGGAAAACCCAAGAAGGGGGGGACATGCGAGGCCATCACGCGCCCACTGGCCAGCGGCATAGTGGAGCCGGGGCTCGCAGGGTCGAAGCGCTGAGACATTTTCCTTAGCAGGGACGATGACATCACCTGCCAGCCCCTTCGGGCTCCCCTGTTCCCTCGGAACACAGCGGAAGTCCTCACAGTAGCTAGTGGGGGACTGATTTTTCCAGTGGAGGCTCATGGCTCCGATCTCAGGGGGGAGGTGAATCCACTCCAGGTTTCAGTCAGAACTCTAAGTGTAGCATCCAGTGTTAGTCCTGTACAGAGCTGATCCACTGAAATGAATAAGACTTTAGTCAGTCGTGACTAACTTCAGACTCTATTATTTCAATAGCTCTACTCTATGTAGGACTAACACAGGATACTACCCTAAAGGAGGTATTCAGGGCGCAAAGCACCTTGGAGAGCTCCTTCAGAGTTCTGACTGGTCCTGACTGAAACCCGGAGCGGATTCACCGCCCCACTGACATCAGAGCCACCGGCCTCCGCTGGGTTTTTCTAGCAGCAATACACAGTTCTCAGCGATCCCTGTTTTCGGGGTGTCTTGGTCTTGAAGGGGCAATTCAGACCCGCCACATTCACAAAAAGACCTGCTCCCGGTGGAGACGAGAACTGCTGCAACTGGCTTGTTGATATGGATCAACACAGCAGCCTGGATTTTGGGACTCCCCTTGCGTGACGTGGCTAAGGGGGCTGCACGATGAGCGCCTGCCCTGCCAAACCGACCACCACCCCACTGGCCTCCACCCCGGTCCTTTTTCTGAGACAGGCCCGGACGGCCTCGGCTGGGAGACCAAACGCTTCGCATCTCTGCTCCACTTTCACTCGCGCCTCTCCAAATTGTTCTCGTGGCTGGCATAGTACAAATGCTTGCAACGCCCACACTGCGCCCTCCTCCACCTCCAGCACCGCAATTCCGCAGACTGAGCCACGAGGGCTGCATCTCGACCGGGCCGGCCACTGGGTGGGAGTTTGCCCAGGAAGGCACCGGGCAGTGCAAGTGCTGCTGCAAGGGAGCCGGGCTGAGGGGCTGACCGCATGTCCCGAGTGTGCTCACGCAGAGGCCAGCCCCATCCCGCTGATCCGGGCCTCCTCTCCAGGAAGTGCACTTTGGACTGCGTCCTGATCATGAAAGAACAGGCAGTGAGCAGGGTTGTCGCTGGGGCGGGGGGCGCGGTGAGACCCAGGCCCCTGGAATTTCTGCATGTTCAGCTCCTTTAAAATATTCGGCTCCTTAAAAAAAAAAAAGAAGTCTTGAGCCCTCTAACATACAGTGATAGGAGGGAAAAACACAACCCCTCTAACATCCATGGGTGAAACTGGGGTTCATTTACTTACTTTCAACATTACACACCAAGGCTCACTGCCCAAGACACCCCCCACACCAGGCCTGCAGTCGGCACCCAGCAAGGTCGGGAAAACGCCAGGGCTCCAGAGAGCCCAACCAGGGCAGATGCCAGGAATTTGTTTAGTGTTGTGATTATTGACTTTCAAGGATCTGACACTCTCAGCACCAGGCAAGGCCGCCCTGCAAACGGCGGTGTCGTGCTAAATTTTGAAGTGCAGGCACTCATCATGATAGGCCCCTCAGCTACGCCCTTAAGGAGAGCCCAAAATGCAGACAGCTGCACTCATCCCTCTCTCTCGCTCTCTCTCTCTCAGTATTATGTCTTTTGTAAAGCAAATGGGCCATAATTGCCCATTCAAGACCAAGCCACCCCAAAATACTTTGGGATAACCATGTATTGTTTCTGGGAAAATCCAACTCCCTACCTCCAGCTACTGTACAGAGTGCAGCTAAGCTCGGAGGAAACAGGGTAGTCTGAGGGGGCTGGAAGATGTCGGCGGCGTCCCTGCCAATCAAACGGTCCCAGCACTTTGACCTTGTGAGCCCTGCCTCCACCACCCCACTGTCTGCGTGTTGCTGAAGCGTCTTACATAGGAAGCCACCTTATTCCAAATGGTCCATTTACCCCGCTGCTGTCTCCACCGACAGGCAGGGTCTTTTCCAGCCCTCCCTGGAGATGCTGAGGACTGAACCACGAGGCGCTTTTGCATGCAAAGCACGTGCTCTGCCCCTGAGCTTTGGCCCAGCCCTTCTCGGCCTGGGCACACAGGATGGGATGCATTTACCCTGAAACAGTCTGTCCTTTGCTGACCCCTCTGAAGCAGCCTGCATTAATAAACTGACCACAAGATTTTTTTATGAGCGCCTTGGCTATTGGGCAGTATAGAAATGCAATCGATCGATCAAATCAAATAAAAAATGCACAGGTGTAGAACCACTTTCAGCCGGGGGGGGGGGGGGGGTTCAGTTTCGGGGAAGCTCCTGGGGGCTGCATTCCCAAGCTGGGCAGGGCTGAAGCCAAAGAGGGCAGGACCAAAATGCCAGCACAATTTACTTCAAAGCTCTCACTCCTCGTGACTGAGCCCTATGAGAGGCATTTCAACCTTGCAGGTTTCATTTCAGCCAGGAAGTCACCAGACTACTGGCAGTCGAGGGAAAGCAGATGGGACCATGGCAATCGCTGGGGACCCTCAGAAGACCAGACTGGGAACACAGGTAGGCTGGATTTGACCCCTGGGCCTGAAGTTCAACAACCCTGATCTAATGGCACCCAGTGCCAAAAGCCAATTATATTTTTGTGGTATGGTTTTCATTTCTTTCTCTCTTTCTTCGCTGGCATTACATATCCTTTGTTTCTTCTTACAGCGTCAGCTACGGTACTTTGCAATTAACATGAAGATGACACCGGATTCAAGAACTGCGCTGAAGCTAAGTAGATCTCAATCTGGACACCGGATCAGAAACTGGGAGCCCAAAGTGCACAGACCCAGGGCGGGATAAAGGCAGGATGTTTGAGCAAAATAATAAAATACCTTGGGCGGTATCCAATGGTAGTCCTACGTAGACTACGCCCATTCACTTCAGTGGGTGCACTCTGTGTAGGAATACTACTGGCTACTGCCTTACCATTTGGACTCGTACCATGACCTATCCTGGAGATCAGGGTGAGAAACAGACCCATTATATTAAAGTTAGCAAGAAAGAAAAAGAATAGGTCATTTCCATTCCAGCTCAATATTTATTAATGGGTAACACAGTCCTGTGGGCATCAAGCACAGCACTGCACGATCTTTCCAGCACAAAAAGCTATTTAAAGACTGGCGCTGGCATACTCCAGGGCATTTTGCAATCTGCAGTACCCACATCAGCCCAGTCACAGACCAAGAGGACTAGAAGCATGGGCAGAGCTGGTCACAGCAGTGGGATCACACCCAGTTGGAAAGTGACTGGCCTCTTGCAGCTTTCCAAACAGGGCTGGTACCAGAGGGGGACTGCCTGGGCTTTGTCCAAGGCCCGCAGATGCAGCAGAGGACATTCCCTGCTTTTGCAACCATTTCTTTTTCCCTTAAAAGCTTCTGGGAATAAACACCCTGAAGTCCCTTTGTCAGTCTCTGACAATTCTCCCTGCTGCTTCTCTGTGGTAGTCCTTTCCCCAGCTTCTTTTCTTTATTCTTTCTTTCATTCTTCCTCTCTCTCCTTCCTAATTGTCTAGTTCCTTTTGTTTCCTTCCTGGGTACCTGTTAACCATTATTATCCAATTGAGCAAAATAATTGCGGACTGTGCAAGTAATACCAGCTAGTTCCATCATGCAGCGACAAGGACAGATCTAATGGCTGCATGGGAAGAGGGCTCAGGATATGAGGGAATAAATACATTACAACTGGGGTCAGCATGGAGGCTAGGCATGGGACAGTGATAATTACCTTAAGCAGCTGCCATTCACAGAACTTGTTGGGTGATAACACAGACATCATTGGAACCATATGTACTGTGATTTTTTTTTTAAAAAACACCCTTTGTCCTTATTCAGACCACAGGAAATAGAGTTGAATCTCTTGATGAATTGTACTTCAGGAAGTTCGCCTTGATATTGGTCTTTGAAACTGAAATGTTTCCCCAAGGGTTTCTGAACACTGCCACTCCTGATGTCAAATTTGTGTCCATTTATTCTTTTTGCAAAAAGACAGGCCTGTTTGTCCTATGGAGAACGCAACAGGGCATTGCTGGCAAATGATGGCATATATCCTATTGGAAGATGAACAGGTATTCGACCCCTGATGCTGTAGATGGCATTATTAGGCCCTGTATTAATATTGCCATCGTAGATATGGGGAAAGAGTTAGCATCTGTGTCTACCACAGGGTCTGGTTCCTGTCAATGGCCTTAAGGTCATTCTTGAACAAAGCAAATTTAAAGGATATCAATGTGAAATTACTGAAGTACAATTCATCAATAGATTAAAGTCTATTTCCTGTAGTCTGAATAAGGACAAAGGTTTTTATTACCACAGTACATTCTGTACGTTTAATTGGCTCACCATCGCAATTATGTCTGTGTTATCACCCAACAACGATTTGTTAGTGGCAACTGTTAAGGTAATTATCACTGTCTGTACTTTGTGCACTCCAATTCCCTTTGACAACACAGTTTACATCTCCACTGCCACCCGCCCCCAAGCATGGATATATAAATCTGACTGTTTGAGGATAACAGTTCATGCATCTGATGAAGTGCACAGTTGTCCATGAAAGCTTATGCCAGAATAAACGTGTCAGTCATTAAGGTGCCACAAGACTCTTCGTTGTTCTTGATGAATTCCAATTCGCCGGTTTCACACTGCGATAGTCCACAAGAGCTTATTATCGCATAATAAATTTGCTGGTCTTCCACAAGACCTTTTGCTGCAACAGACTAATGTGGCAACCCTTTGGGAAACAACATATGAAACTCCCCAAAAACAGGAGTGCAATAGCCACAAAAGCCTCCCCCCCCCCATTATGGACTTGTGCATGCACACACACACACACACACACACCTCCTCTCAGGACCAGCCCAGCTTCCCCCATCTCACCTGGGGTAGCAAGATTTTAAAAGGAACATGCAATCAGAAGAATTCCCTGCAAAGTTGCTTTATGATGTTTGGATGGTGCCAGCCGCAAGGCGGACACATGCACACACCTCACAAGAGGAGGAGGAGGAGGAGGGGACTCTTATCTCTGGGTTGCACCTTGCAGAGGTTGCGTCATGTTGTGTAGTCACCCGCAGGGGTAAAATGTGCCAAGCAGGCCCTGGTGCCTCCGCGACTGGCCCTCAGCCCTGCTCCACCCTCCCGTAGGATCTAATCCAGCCAGTGGCGGCTGGTGGCTTCAATGTCAGTGGGGCACTGCAGGTACTCCGGGGTTAAGTCAGACCCCATCTGACTGGCTCTGACTGGAACCCGGAGTGGACTCATCACCCCACTGACATCGCAGCCACTAGCCTCCACTGAATCCAGCCTTCCTCAACACGGCACTCTCCAGATGTGTTGGGCCAGCTGGGGAGGATGGCAGTTGTAATCCAACACATCTAAGGGGCCCCGAGTTGAGGGACGCTGGCCTGAACAGCTTCCATGAAGTGGGGAAGACGGCAATGTATGCCACTGCAGAGGTGGGTGCAAGAAGCTGGGCCCCCAGAAACAGCTGCCTCGGACAGGCAGAATAAGAGGGGCAGGGGCTAATCAGGAACCCCCAAAAGGAGACTCAGGGTCTCAGACTCAATTAAGAATGCCCTTGATGGGGGGGGGGGAGAAACACTGTTCTTCATCAGAACATAAGAAGAGCCCTGCTGGATCAGGCCAAGGGTCCCTCTAGTCCAGCATTCTGATCACACAGTGGCTGACTAGCTGTCGACTAGGAACCCACAAGCAGGGCATGAGGACAACAGCACCCCCCCACCCATGTTCCCCAACAACTGGTGTACACGGGTATACCTCTGATACTGGAGGCAGCACATAGCCCTCAAGCCTAGTAGCCATTGATAGCCTTTTCCTCCAGGAATTTGTCTAACCCTCCTTCAAAGCCATCCAAGTTGGTAGCCATCACCACAGCTTGTGGTAGCGAATTCCATAGTTTAACTATGTGCTGTGTGAAGAAGTCCTGCCTTTGATCTGTCCTGTCTACTCCCCCCCCCCGCCCCATTCCTCCAAAGCTCTGAGATGAGGGGGGGAGGTGTGCCCCCTCCATTCCCCTCCCCCCATTTTCAGCTACCTGCTAGGTGTACAGAAGAGGGAAAGGGGGCTGCAATTGGGGAACCCATCAAGGAAGACAATTGCTTCCCCTGACATAGGAACGTAAGTACATAGGAACACTGACTGGCAGCGGCTCTCCAAGGATTCAGGCAGGATTCTTTCCTAGCCCGACCTGGAGATGCTGGGGATCGAGCCTGGGACCGTGGGCGGGCAAAGCAGGGGCTCTACCACTGAGCTACAGATCCTCCCATACACCTGTGATGTGGGCAGAGGGGGTGGAAGGCAAACTGAGTTTCACCTTAGGGAGCAAAAGACCTAAAGCCTTCACTCACCAAGCCTCCCTCACTCCACAGCCTCATTCTCCCTGAGCTGGCAGTCCCAGGTCTGGGCTATACCACTTCTGACTGTGGGGGGCAGGGCTCACGTGACTGAATGTCCCCCCACAGCCCCAAACCAGCTTTCCATGTAGAAAACTAGCGCCTCAGGGAGAAGACCAGGCTGGAAGCTTCCTCACTAAAAGGCTAGTTTTCTCCATAGAGGGGGATTTTTGCACCAAGGAGCATTCTGTCTTGTGAGCCCCCTCCCGCAGCCAAAGTGGTACACCCCAGAGACAAGTTGACCATCTCAAGGTGAGGTAGGCTGAAATACACACTCAACCCTCCCCGGAAAGAGGAGGTGCCAGAGAAAACGCTGGGAATTTCCTTCATCCTGCCCTATGACCTCCACAAATGCAGTGGTGCAGCTGGGTAATTTTAGACACTGGACTTATCGTCTTGCCTGGGTGGGGCGCTTTGGATGGTGGCGTGTAGCACTTCACTTCCGTCAACATGGGGTAAGTCTAGCCTGCTGCATTTGGGGGTCCTCCTGCTCACTGCACTGAATGGGGCCTGGGACATCTCCCCAAAGTCCTGCCCTGCCCCTGGGCACCGCTACATTACAAAGAATGAGAGGACGAGTCCCTGCCTGGAGGGGCTTACCATCCGGGTGGAAACAGATAGACAGAAGAGATCGTGCTCTGTTCTTCTGTTAACGCAATGTTGGATTAGAGCAGTGCTCCCCAACCCGGCCCCCTCCAGATGTGTTGGACTACAAGCCCCATCATCCCAAACCAGCATGATGGGGATTGTAATCCAACACATCTGGAGGGGACCAGGTTTGGGAAAGCTGGACAAGCATCACAGTTGGGACAAAGATCTATCTAATCGACACGCTCTCCTGAGTCGGGGCCCCAAAAAACTACAACAGGCTCAGAAGCCGCTCCCCCGGAATTCAAAATGTTTGAGAAAACTCTAAGTAGAAGACTAACATGTCAGAGGGGAAGGTTCTCCTCCAGCCCTCTCTCTATGCTCTGCTAGTTTTCTATTTGCAGGGAAGAGTTTGTTCTTAGACAGGGAGCATGCAAAAATATGATTCCCCCCCCCAGTCTGACATTGTGCAGGTAAAAGGTACTCTGTACATGCTTAGAGGCACTCATTACTTTACATGGCACAAGAGTTCCAACAGAGGAGTACCAGGAAGCCCCCTCCGTACCAAAAAACTGATGTGGAAGTCATGCCACCCCCACACTCCAACCGCAGCCAGGTATGAGCTAGCGACCCACATCGCGGTATGACGCCCAGTCCTAGCTCTCCAGCAGCCTTCGTGCCTGCCTCAAGGTCCTAGTCCCCCCATGTTAAGCCCTTCGCCTCTTGTCCTATGTCGAGGGTAGCCAGATGCAAAGCAGAATGGGCTCCTGTCAAAAGGGGGAGCAGGGCAGCTTCCCATGAAGGCGTGAAAGGCGCATCCGCCCCAATTCCCTCTTGGACGGTTAGCGTGGCCTTCTTTTGCACCTAGCCCCGCTGACTCCATGCCCAACTTAGGATCGCCCCGACAGCTTCTCGCCTCTCCACTACCCCGGAACGGTCCATCCATCAGTCCCCCATCTCCCGTTCTTGAAACAACTGCTTCCCAGACCCTGTCCTGAATCACCCCCTCACCTTCTCCCAGTCTCCCCTTTCTTAATATCAACCCATGCCTTCCCCCCCATCCCAGCCCAGGCACGGGTGCCTGCCGCAGAACAGAAACCTTCTGGCACAAAAACCAGGACACATCTCGGCCAGGGCTGGCCCAAGCCTACCAGCAACATAGGTGACTGCCTAGGGCAGCTGGGCGGGGAGACTCTTCAGGCTTGCTGGACCTATTTTGTTTTTTACTGGAACCCCAAAGTACCAACCAGAACCAGGTGCAAAACATGACTCGGGCAGGTGGGGAGACCCCAGAATAAAGGGCCAGGGTACCTCTGAGCACATCCTCCGCCCAGGAATCTGTGATCCACACCAGAATCAAGCTGACAGGTCCTTTTGTGCAAAAATCCACTCCTGGCTCCCCCCACCCAAAGCAGTCTTTTCCAGCCCCCTGCTTCAGGGGAAACACGGCTTTTAAGCGGTGCTCTTGGTAGGGGGCTTCCAGATAGCGCCAGCAATCAGAAGGCGCGGCGCAGCTATTCGGATGGAAGAAAAAAGACGGGAGAAGCGGCGGGGAAACACGGGCGGGTTGCAAGTGGATGACGGTCCTTTCCGGACCCCCTAGAAGTCTGTGATTAAGGCAGGGCGATGGCACAATGACAGCCTCGCCTGGAAGCCCCCTTGGACAACCGGGAGCCAGAACCCCCCGCTGCTCTCCTGCAAGTCACCCAGAGCGCCGCCAGTAGGTCCCGTTCTACCTTCTGCGAGCCCTGAATCCGCCAGGTCCTTCGGGATTTATCCGGTTGCCCCCCGACCTAGAGCCTCCTGGGGCAACAGGATCTGGGCAGAGGACAGATTCCCTCCCGCTCCTCCACGCCCCGGGCTCCATCCACTTATGGCGCAGGGGGAAGGGGCGGCGTGGCTGAAAAACAAAAACCTGGGGAGAAGGAGCCCCCCACTCCAGCCGCCCCAAGCAGCACACTCAGAGGAGCCCAGGCTCGCATCGAGCTCCTTGAACCACCCCCGGCGGCCGCTGCTCTTCTCCCCAGGGCGCTGCAACGCGCCGAGCGGCGGCCGGCATCTCCCGGGGAAGAGAGGAGAGGCGCTCTGCACGTGCTCAGAGGCACGCTCCTCTCCCTGAGGCGGCTTCCCGCGGCGGGAAGTGGGGCGGGGCGCTCAGAGCCCCTCGCCGGCACTCACGATTTCCACGACCATCAAGACGCCGAAGAGCGACCGCAGGAACTCGAGGTCCAGGGCGGGGGAGCGCGGCGCGGGCGCCCCGGCGGGCGTGCTGGTGCGGGTGCTCACTTTGGCCGGGAACTCGGCCATGCTGCCGGCGCCCCGCGCAGGGGGGGCTCGGCTGGGCGGGGGGGGGTCCGCGGAGGCCGGCGGCGGCGGAGCTGGGAGCGCGGCTGCCGCGCCGTCGAGCAGCGGCGCTGGTGCGGGTGCCCCGAGGGCGCGCCCGGCCGGTGCGCGCGGGCTGGCGAGGCGGAGGAGGAGCGCGGGGCCGCGCCGCGCCGCCCAGCCCCGCGGGAGCCGGGAGGGCGCGCCCGGGCGGGGTCTCCAGGCAACGGCCTTAACCCCTTCCCGCCGCCCGAGGCGCACGGCCGCGCGCCCCGCCCGCCCGCCGCCGCTGCGAAGCCGGCCCTGCTCCGGCGCCTCCGGGCGGCCGGACAGGCGCTTCCGCGAGGGCAGCTGCCCTCCTCGGCCGAGGCGCAGCTGGGCCGGACCTCGGGGCTGACGCCCGGGAGCCCGCGCCCCGGGGGCCCCGGATGAGCGGCCGGCGAGGAGGACCCCCGGGTAGCAGCCGGTGCGAGGCCTGCGGAGAGCTGGCCCGCGGGAATGCACGGGGCTGACGTCAGTCGCGGCTCGCGCCCGCGCTCATTCCTGTCAGCGGGTCTGCTCGCGCGGGCCTGCCATCGGACCCTGCCCCAGGACAGCCGAAGCGGGCTCCGCGCCGCGCCCGTGCCCGCGCCCATGGCAGGGCTGTGGCGTGAGGGAGCCCGGCGCGCGGAATCGCGCCGCGCTTCGGGAAGCCTGCCCTAAAGCGGGGCTAGCGACCCTCCTAGCGCGTGAAGGCTGCCGAGACAGCTGCGCGACAGGGGCGGCGGGGGAGAAATGCGGGCGGCGCATTTCGCGGCTGAAGTAATGCGCGTGGCCATGTCTCGCTCCTGCGCCGCTGGCCGCGTCTGAAGCCCGAGTCCAGAACGGCCTTGCCGCGCCGTTGCCCCCTGGCGCGGAAGGGAAAGCGCCCCCTGCTCCGTTTCTGGGCACCGGGCCGCTGTTTCAAAAGGGCAGGAGCGGGGCTGGGGAAAAAGAGCGGGCAAGCCCGTTCCCTCCCCTGCAGCGTCTCTGGGCCCTGTCGCACCCATTCCCACGTTCACAGACGGGCCTTCTCGCGCGGGCGTGTGGCGCGCCCGCCTGCTCACATCCGGCCCGCTGCCCGCCTGCTCCCGCGCGACGCGCCGAGAGTTGCCACGCCGTGGCCGCCAGCCAGAGGGTCACTTGCTTGGGAGAAAGCCCCTTTGAGCTCAGTGCGGTTTACCGAGCGAACCTGCGTAGGTCTGGGCTGGAAGGCTGCAGGCCAAGGGACACTTTACCCAGGAGTACGTCCCATAGACTCAGCGGGACTTGCTAACGTGCTTAGGATAGGGCTGTGTAAGGCAGAATACCCCACATGCGACTGACTCTTAAATACTGCATCTGATGAAGTGGGCTGTTAGTGTTTGAAGTGACACAAAAAACCCTATTTTGTAGTAGTGCTTTTATATGCCACCCTTTTCCTCCCAGGAGGCCAAGGCAACTGACATGACCCCCCCCCTCCATTTTATCCTCACAACAACAACCCTGTGAGGGAGGTTAGGCTGAGAGTTAGCGACTGGCCCAAAGTCACCCAGGGAGCTTCATGGCCGAGCGGGGACTAGAACCGGGGTCTCCCCAGCCCCAGTCCAACACTCTCGCCACTGCGCCACCCTGGCTCTTCCTTGCTCTTGCTGCAGCGGCCTAACGAGGCTCCCTTTCGGAAATGAAATACTGCTTTTGTGAGGAGGCGGAGGAGATCTGGGACAAACGAGGAGGCAATAGAGCCAGGCGGGGTCCCACTTTTCATCTGGCCTCTGTGTGGCTGAGCAGCGGTGCCCTTACGACGGGACTTGGGGGCACACGTCTGGGGCCCGGCTAAGCAGAATGAGCAGGAAGGCCGCCCAGACCAGCAGGGCTAGTTCCCACATCTGGCAGGAAGTGAAGTATTACCGTCCAGCGTTACCTAGCTGCCCTGCCTCCCCAGGAGGCTTTTAACAGAGGTGTGATGCTCAGGAGCCAGTAGGCGGAGCTTTGCAAGGCGTGGCGGAGCCCATTCAGATGACCAAGCCAGGCTGGTGGCTTCGATTTTGGTGGGGCGATGAGTCCCCTCTGGGTTTCAGCCAGAACACTAAAGGAGCTACTCAAGGTGCTGAACCCTATCCCCAAAATAGCTCCCCCCCCGCTCACATATCAGATGGCTGCCTCCCTTCTACTGAGTTGAAGAGCAGCAAGACACTTGCATATTAAGGGGGAGAGACCTAACTGAGGTATCAAGTGACAACTCTGCCAGCTTCCAATCCATGTCGACCCAACTCTAACGTTGCCTGTCTCTTGGTCACACTAGTGGGGTGACAGTGTTATTTATTTATTTATTTATTTATTTATTACATTTCTATACCGCCCAATAGCCGGAGCTCTCTGGGCGGGTTACGAAGTGTGATGGGAGCTGGTTTTTAGATATGAAGACAGATGTGAATGGGGCTCCACATTTATTTATTTATTTATTTATTACATTTATTAATCGCCCATCTGACTGGTCACCCAGCCACATCAGTTTCCATGAACAAAAATGGATCTCATAAAGGTGTCTGCAGCTTCTTTGTTGTTATCCATCATCGCCTACTAGTGCAGCTAATAATAATAGCGGGCAGAGCTGGCGTCAAGGGTAGGCATGGTTGGGCACCTGCCAAGGGCCCACACCCCAGCAGGGGCCCACTGACAAGAGACCCCTGGAGCTGCTTTTCCTCTTCCTCACCATGGCAGCCTGCTTGTTCCCCCGCCTCTCACTTTGGCCCAGACTACAGTGGTGGTGAGGCGGAGGAGCAGGAGAGGCCAGGGCCTGCCTGCTCCCTGGCTCTCCGCCTGCCCAGCAAGCACATGGAAGCAAGGATGAGAAAGAGGAGGGGGAGCCAGAGCAGCTGGGGACCATGGCCATGAGAGGATGGACCCATGGAGCCCATGGAGGGTGTCTTGAAGGGCCCCCCAAAACCTGGAGCACTTCCTGGGAGCAGCATCAGTCCTTGGATGGCAGAGCATTCTGAAAAGATTTGCATCCTGTTCAGCATTTGCCAGAGTCAGATAGCCATTGGCCATGCTGGCTGGGGATGATGGGGGTTGCAGCCCAACACATCTAGAGGGCAACTGGTTGGGGAAGTCCATTCTAGGGGTTCACGCACAAGTTTCCCTCACTTTATTCTCACAATGAACCCCGTCAGGTACTTTAGGTTGGCAGTGGAGGCTGGTGGCTCCGATTTTGGTGAGGCTGTGAATACAACGTGTCAAACTTATTTGGGGGGGGGATTCAGCACCTTGGATAGCTCCTTTGGCGGTCTGGTGGGAACCCAGAATGGATGCATAGCCCCACCAAAACTCAAGCCACCAGCCTCCACTGTACGTTGGATAATAGAAAGGATGTTCGAGCGCAACACAGCTCATTTCCTTTCATTCATTACATTTCTATACCACTCAAGAGCCACTCAAGCTCACTGGGCAGCGGCAAACCTTAAAACCTTAAAAATACAATACTTAATATAAAAAAAACACTGACATACAAAAAATAAAAACAATGCTAACAATCAGCGGTAATAAATTCCAGGACCCATGAAAAACCCTATCATATGGTATCAAATGCCTGGGAGTAGAGGAAAGTCTTAACCTGCTGCCAAAAAGATGACATTGTTGTCACTGGGGAGTGTTCCATAATTGGGAGCCACCACCGAGAAGGCCCTCTCCCTTGTTGCCATCCTCTGAACCTCCTCCTGTCAGCTACATGTTTGGTGAGTGAGAGAAGAGGCCCCACGTGCATACCAGCCCAGTATCTCAGCAGTGCCCCAGTGCCCCTGGTACTCTGTCTCAAGAGTCAAGTGACTCTTGAGACAGAAAGTCCTAGATGTGCCTTTACTCTGGTGGTGAAACTACAATAATGATACATTTCTAAAATGTGCTGCTTTTTTATGACATTCCAAATCAACTGCCTAAGGTGGTTGTCTCACTCTGCCTAACGGTCAGTCTGGTCTGGTCCTGCTTACTGCTGACACCTGCCCTGGGCCCTCTACTCAACACCCCCATGTTGGGTTCAAGAACCTCCATTTAAATTCCCACAATTCAGGATGTCGGAGAAATTTGCAGCTGGTTCCAGTGAGTCTGGATTTCTATGAATCCAGCCTGTGGTTTCCACAGTGGACCCACTTCTTCTGAGTCATGGGGATTCTACCAACTCTCAGATCAGTTTTTTACGGGGGGAGGGGGCTTTGTGCAATTCTGTTTGTTTGCAAATGTGCACTTGGGCTAATGTGCATTAATGGTAATGCAGACTTCCATTAATGTACATTAGCACAAGGGTGCATTAGTGCTAATGCGCATAAGCACAAGGGCACATATGCAAATGAATGCAATTCTCATATAAAAAATCTGATTCCGTCAATGAGTGGAAGATGGAACGGAAGGTGCTTGACAATCTGCAAAACACAAACGTAACGGATTTAACAAAATCCCTACCCACAATGCCCTTAATGTAGCATCACTCTGGGATACTGTGGGAAAGTTGGGGTGGTAAACACCTAAACTTTACATCCAGTAACTCCCCCAACCATGCCATAAAGTAAAATAACCAGTGGTACAGCTAAGTAATTTTAGACCCATTGATCTTATTGGTGAGATGGGGGTGTTTGGATGGCCATGAACATCAGTTCAGTTGTGAAGTTCTCAACAAACTTTTCTGCCCCGCCCCAGCCGCCATTCCATGCTTTACAACTTCTTCTACATTCCTGATATGTTGCGGGGGGGGGGGGAGGGGAGGCTGTTTGTCAACCCTGATTTTTTTTTTTTCTTAAAGGAAATAGTCTGAGCATAAGCAATTTTGCATTTTAAACTCCCTTGAACCATCATGGCTACAGGAATAAGATGGGAGTTTACTTCCGCTGCCCTGATGCTAAACACTTGGACTTGCAAATAAGTGCCATTTTGTTGCAGAAAAGGATAACAGACGCTGGAAGTAAATATAATAAAATGGGCATCTGTAACCATGCACATGCCCTGCTGGCTGCTTCCTGACTATAAACAGTTTTAAAATAAGAGGAAAATGATGAGCCGCATCAGCCCAGATGCTGATGCCCAGGCTTGTTTGCAGCCGCCCTGCCATCACCTGCTGCTCTGTCAGTGGTCATTTGGGAACCTCCTGGACTTTAGCCCCAAGATCCAGTTTTAGCTGCACTGCCAACTATAACATTAATCCACGCTATATGGGCTTCACCACACCATATTTGCGTTTTATTCCACAATTTACCAGGGCTTCTGCTTCAGGATTCTATGCAGGATTAAAGATCGGCTTCTTACACAGGCTGACACGGGCTGCAGGTTCTCCTCAACCTCTGGGGCAGAGAGCAAGAAAGCGAGCTGTGAATCAGTGAGTCTCCCGACAGATCCAAAGCCTCTCTCTCTCTGCAAAGCAGTATGGCGCTTCATTGCTGTCAGCTCTTTACATGGGGGGTTATCATCTTCTTCCCCCCGTCAGCTCTGTGCTTGCTTTGAACCTCTCCTAGCTCAGCCAGAAAACTCTCTTCCCAGCCCAGGTTAACAGGCAGACATGCGGGGGGGGGGGGGGGAGCTGTGATTTTCCTGCTCCGCCCCAGTCAGTATGCTTCGCTTCTTCCCAGGCTGAGGTTATTGTGCAACTGCACAATTACATAAGAACATTAAAGCAGATTTACATTTAAGGAGTGCATTATCTCCAATCTTTTTAAAAGTGGGATAAAGTTCAAAAACCGCTGGATGTGCCCTGGAGGTTGACGACCTTGTGTAAAGGACCTGTAAACTTCTGTATGCGACCAATCATGAGCCTGCAATAAAAGCCTCATGTAGAAATGCTCTACATTCCCATTTGTGCTTTTTACAGAACACACACATAAAAATGGAGATAATGCAGATCAGTTTTCCCATCAGCCTAGCTGGGCTTCTTTTTCTTATGGCTTCTGCAAGCATTTCTTAGTGTGCTCCACTAGGTGGCAGACTTCTACAGCCTAACATGTAGAACTGATGCACAGTCAGACACCCCTTGTTGCCATCCTCACAACAACCCTGTAAAGCAGGTTGGTATTATTATGAGATCTATATTTGTAGATTGATTTTGTGGCCAATTCATATCGGGGACTTCTGGACTCATAGTTCAGTCGCTTAGCCTGCACAATCCACAAATTCATTGATTTGTATTTATTTAAAATATTCCTTGGTCGCTTTTCAGAGCAGGAGCCTTCCCATGGCTACATCATATATGGACATAAAATGTGATCTTCCCAACCTGGTTTTCCTCACAACCTTACTGTGGGAAGAAGTGGCACGTCTAGGAGGAAATCAGCCGGTAAGAGGGAAAAATGCTTAACCCTTCCCCTGCTTACTAATTCTTCCTCACAAATCCCCCCTGAGATGGTTTTTAACCATCCCACTCCACTCAGCTCTGAAGGCAGAAGTATGCTTATTTGAGCAAAATGCAACCTTGGGAGATACTTTTGCAGGGGAGAATTAACAGGCCCGAGTGCAGGTGAAGCACTTTCATCCACCATCTTGTTTTCCTCTGCACGTGCCACTCCTGTCTGCCCTGCATGCGTGTTCCTTCAGCAAACATGGATTTGGGAGCATGCCTTGGATGAGATCATGCCTCGTTCTGCCCCAAGTTTATCCTCATCCATTCTTGTGCATGTCATGCCTGAACCAGCAGCAAGAAAACAAAATTTTACAGTAGCATAAATCCACAATGCAAGGAAATCGAGGAAAACAACAGAATGGGAAAGACTAGAGATCTCTTCAAGAAAATCGGAGATCTCAAGGGAACGTTTTGTGCAAAGACGGGCATGATAAAGGACAAAGAAGGCAGGGACCTAACAGAAGCAGATGAGATTAAGAAGAGGTGGCAAGAATACACAGAAGAACTATACAGGAAAGATCTGAATGTATATGATAGCCATGATAGTGCGGTCACTGAACTTGAGCCGGACATCCTCGACAGTGAAGTCAAGTGGGCCTTAGGAAGCATTACTAACAACAAAGCTAGAGGAGATGACAGTTTTCCAGCTGAGCTATTTAAAATCCTAAAAGATGATGCTGTTCAAGTGCTGCACTCAATATGCCAACAAATTTGGAACATTCCACAGTGGCCACAAGACTGGAAAAGGTCAGTTTACATTCCAGTTCCAAAGAAGGGCAATGCCAAAGAGTGTTCAAACTACCATACAATTGAGCTCATTTCACATGCCAGCAAGGTGATGCTCAAAATCCTACAAGCTAGGCTTCAGCAGTATGCGAACCAAGAACTACCGGAAGTACAAGCTGGGTTTCGAAGAGGCAGAGGAACTAGAGATCAAATCGCCAACATTTGCTGGATCATGGAGAAAGCAAGAGAATTCCAGAAAAACGTCTATTTCTGCTTCATTGACTACGCTAAAGCCTTTGATTGTGTGGATCACAACAAACTGTGGCAAATTCTGAAAGAGATGGGAGGACCAGACCACCTTACCTGTCTCCTGAGAAACCTGTATGAGGGTCAAGCAGCAAGAGTAAGAACCTGACATGGAACAACCGAGTGGTTCAAAATTGGGAAAGGAGTACGACAAGGCTGCATATTGTCACCCTGCTTATTTAACTTATATGCAGAGTACATCATGAGAAACACCGGGTTGGATGAATCACAGGTCGGAATTAAGTTTGCCCGGAGAATTATCAACAACCTCAGATACGCAGACGATACCAGCCTAATGGCAGAAAGCGAAGACGATCTAAAGAGCCTCTTGTTGAGGGTGAACCAGCTTTTGCACTCTCCGCTTTCACCTTCAACAAGAGGCTACTCCCGGCAATCTTAATTGCTGCTGGGGCATGCTTTCGAACTGTGGTGCTGGAGAAGACTCTTACGAGTCCCCTGGACTGCAAGGAGGTCACATCAGTCCATCCTGAAGGAAATCAACCCTGAGTGCTCATTGGAAAGGACAGATACTGAAGCTGAAGCTCAAATATTTTGGCCACCTAATGCGAAGAGAAAACTCCCTGGAAAAGACCCTGATGCTGGGAAAGATTGAAGGCCAAAGGAGAAGGGGACGGCAGAGGATGAGATGGCTAGATAGCATCACCGATGCAATGAATATGAACTTGAGCACGCTCCGGGAGAGAGCGCAGGACAGGAAGGCCTGGCGTGCTGTGGTCCATGGGGTCACGAAGAGGCGGACGCAACGACTGAACAACAAAATAGAGCAAGAATACGCAGAATAATCCTGAGAGACCGTTGCAAAAGAGCTTTGCAGCCTGGAATTGGGAAGCAAGCAGAAAACGCCTGCAAAATCCCATTCGGCGTCTTGTAAAGCCTCCCTCCAGGTTGGATCGGGCTCAAGGGGGTGTTCACACGGTCGGAACAATCCTAATCCGGAGTCAGCAGAAGTGCAGCTTCTACCTACAGGACTCGGGCTGAGCAGGGCTTCCGCCTCCCCTTTCTGGTCTGCTCCCGGTAGATCCTGTTTGCAGGGACTCGGGCTGTTAAACAAGGAGGGGAAGGTGGAGGGAAAATTATTGCAAGAACATTTTAGGACGAGGGGGAAAAAATTCAGCTCTTTGTCAGAAGTGGGATTCGAACCCACGCCTCCAGGGGAGACTGCGACCTGAACGCAGCGCCTTAGACCGCTCGGCCATCCTGACTGGCTGATTGGCTCTTCTTGCCCTCACGTAGAAGAGCTTTCATCGGAGACCCGGGTGCGCGCAGCGCGGCAGTTGCGAGGCGCCCGCGCAGGCGCACTTTGATCGCCTTTGGTGTTGCGTTCCTGTTGCCAAGATTGCTGCTCCAGCTTCAGGGAAGGACCCGACCGGTGTGCCCTGGGTCTTAGCGCCCTGTGGATTGCAGGGAAACTTGCAGTTTAGCTGGGGAGGAACACAGGCAGGGTGAAGTTTCCCTAGATCTGCACGCGCTGGTTTGCAGGGGGCTCTAGCTGTGTCTGAAAGGGAGGGAGGGGATGCTCTAGGGAGGAAATACACCGGCCTTCCCCAACCTGGTGCCCTCCAGATGTGTTGCACTACAGCTCCCATCGTTCTGAAAGGCTGGAGGAAAGATCAGTGCAGCCTTATTGTATGCATGCTGATTTCTGGGATGAGGGTGCGGGTTGGGGTGGGGTGGGGGGCCAGGGAAAAAAGTAGTTTGATGCAAAAAAAGAGACCAGGGCTCCTGGAATTGTAGCTCTTGAGTAGAAGGGGGAATTCTGGCAGGTGTGTAGCTTGTCCTGCAAGCCACAACTGCTAAAATCCCCTCTTCTGCACCAGAGGTGGGCAGAAGGGGCATCTGGGGCTACTGGTAGATCTCAAGGTAATTTGCAATGCATCATCAAGGATTTCTGGCTTCCAGTTGTTCAACCATAGCAGCAACAAAATGGCTCCCCAGCCATCCTAATACTGCAGAAATGAAAACAGTTTGGGATAACCTTGAGTGGATAGTTGTGTGGAAGGACTCTGAGCTCAATTCAGGTCTGGTATAGGAAACAAATTCCTGGGCCCAGAATTCTTTAATTCCAACTGTATGACTCTGACACCAAGCTCTGGTTGGTGGATCTCGGGATGGTAGGTTGTTTTTTTTTTTTTAAGTAGATCCTGTAAGCCTGATGTAGTCTGCCTGCTACTGCTCTATACAACTATTAAAGGTGCAGCAGCCCTTTGCATCGGGCCACTCTAAATGGGACCAATCCCCAATTAAGTGTAGTTAGGGCTTGCAACTTCGGAGAGTAATTCTGTGCATGTTTACTCAGATGTCATACTGAGTTAAATGAGGCTTATTTCTAAGTAAGTAAGGGTGCATGAGGCTGCAAGTTTTCAGCCCTTAGAAAAACTCCCACTGGTGCCAAAGGGAGTTTTTTCACTTAAGGCTTGTGGCTGGAGGGGGTGCATCTCACACACACACACACACACCCCGTGCCTAAAATTAAAAATTAAAAAATCCTCCATGTGGCAACTAGGCATGCAGGAAATATAACATATTGTTTGGCCCTTACGAAGAAGAGGGGTGATATCAGCGCACTTGAGAGAGTGCTGACATTTGCAGAAGTACAGAAGATTTTTTGATCATTCTTTTTCTCCTTCCCGAAACAAGCCGATGAGAGCTGGCAAGCCATAGAATGTCATGTGGGTCATTTTGAAAATTACCGTGCGTCGGTTTTAATTTTTTTTTTTTAATGTGTTATTGTGGTTTTAGATCTTTATCCTGCTGCTGGCTTTTACGCTGGCTATTACTTTGGTATTATTCCGCTTTAAACTTTTAAAGGTTTTTATATTATACCATCCAACAGCCAAAGAGCTTTGGCTGTTGGATGGTATAGACCGGGCCAGTGTCACAGGTAGGCATTGTCGGGCATCCGCTGAGGGCCCGCAGCCCAGCAGGGGCCCACGGACAAGAACCCCCTGGACTTGCTCCTCCTCACCATTGCAACCTCTTTGCTTATCTGCCTTTTGCTGTGGTGCGGACAATGGTGGCGGTGCAAATGAGGAGCAGGAGATGCCACGGCCTACTTGTTCACTGTTCTTTGCCTGCCAGCAAGCAAGTGGGAGCAATGATGAGAAAGAAGGAGGAAGAGCAAGAGCAGCTGGAGACAGTGGTGGTGAGAAGGGAGACTCGGTGAGGGAGGGGCCCCACTAAAGATATCCTGCCCAAAGGCCTTCCAAAAGCCGGAGCCGACACTGGGTATAGAAATGTATAAATAAAAACAGGAAACGGAGGCAGGTGGTGGAATTCCCTGCTTGGAGGGAAGGCCAGGCTGTCACCCTGACCAGGAGCACTCCTGCACTGCAACATTTGGTTGCAGTTCCCACTTGCCTTTTATCAAGAGCATCGGAGGACTCCTGCTGAATCAGACCGCCAAGGACAGCACTGTGTTTCCCACAGTGGCCAACTAGAGGCATCTGAAAAGCCTTCTCATAGCCCACTAATGTGCCTCAGCACACAGTTTAGGAGTTCCCATTTTAAGAGCTGAGTGACAGGCAGAAATTCAAGAGGTACAGTTTTGATTTGAATCCAGCAATGTTGCTAGGCCAGGCCTCCACTGGTTTTGCCCATCATCATGAGAAGCTTTTGAGCCAAGGAAGCAATTGCCTAAGGGCTGTTTGGGCGGGCCCGGGCCCGGGCCCTGAGCTTGGCAGCCGGTCAGCCGCACTGCTTGATAATTGCCAGCCTTTGGCCACTGGGAAAAAAACAAAAACCCCTTTGACCATCTGTCCCCTGGGTTCTTTCCATGACTGTACACACACACACACACACACACACACACACACGGGCTTTGGTGGAGGAGGACTCGGATGGTCAAAACAAATCTTGTTAATTCATCCATGGGATAATGGCACCCAGCATGCCAAGCGAAGTTTCTGCAGCCGCCACGGCCCAAGTGGACAAAACCTGCAGGCAGAGCTGTGAATAGATGAAGAAAAAAGCCTGGCCTGGTCTTAGGCCTAAAAACAACGTGATCTGTCGACATCAGCGGTTGCAGGGATGGAAGCTAAGGGTTACCACAGAGAAGGAGCAAGAGCAGGTGGAGACAAGGGTGATCAGAAGGTAGCCCACGGTAGGCCTGGTCAGGCACCTGCTGAGGGCCCACACCCCAGCAGGGGCCCATTGTCAAGAGCCCCCTGGCCTTGCTCCTCCTCTTAGCCCTTACGACCTGCTTGTTCACCTGCCTCTCGCTCTGGGCGAGCCGACGGTGGTGGTGGCGAGGAGGAGGAGCAGGAGAGGCCACAGCCTACTTGCGCTCTGGCTCTCTGCCTGTGAGGCAAGCAAGTGGGAGCCACGATGGGGAAGAGGATGAGGAGCTGGTGATATGGGTGGTGAGAAGGCAGGCCGAGGGAGAGGTGTTTTGCCCAAGGGCTCTCAAACATCTGGAGTGGTTACAACTTCCCTTCTAGGTGAAGGGAAGCAGCCAGGGCTGGCCCAAGACATCTTGCGGTCTGAGGCAAGGACAAGATGGCAGCCGCCCACTTATCCCAAGATGGCACCCTCTGGAACAGAAGTGGACCAAAGCGTGGCAATGGGGCAATGTCCGCCACTGTACCTGAGGGAAGCAGGCTAGCTTGGGGGGCGTAGGGCAGGTGGAGTGGCACACACAGCTCTGTCCTCCAACACCTCCCCGCCTCACCGCCCCAGCAGCTGCCACCTCACTCAGGATTCTTCCTGCCTTTGCCGATAAGATCTTCTTCATCTTTTGCATGTCTCTGGATGAGTCACTGTTCAGGGCTCAACTCCTTCTTATCTGCTGCCCCACTCACTTGCTCTTCCTCTGGGCCCAGTCCACACCACCTCCCAGAATATGGGGAGAAGGTTACTGTTCCTTCTCCTCACACTGAGTGCAGATGAACCCAGGTTCAGATCCCCACCCACCCATGAAACTTGAGCCAGTCACCAACTCTCAGAGTAACCTGCCTCACAGGGTTGTTGGACAAGTATAGCCTGGCTTCAGCGGTCTATGTTCTGGTAACCTCCAGGTTAGACTACTGCAACACACTCTATGTGTGGCTGCCTTTGAAGGCAGTTTGGAAGCTGCAACATGTGCAAAATGTGGTGGCCAGATTGATAGAAGGGGGTCTGAGCATATAACAGTGTTTCTGGTCCACTTGTACTGACTGCCTGTACATTTCCAAGCCCAATTCAAAGTGCTGATTTTGACCTGCAAAGCCTTAGATGCCTCGGAATCACAATACCTGATGGAGTGCTTCTCCCGATATTAACTTACCTGTACATTATGATCAATATCTGAGGCCCTCCTCCAAGGTCCTCCTCTGAAGGAAGTTCAGTGGGTGGAAACAACAGAGAGGGTCTTCTTGGTGGCAGCCCCCTAATTGCAAATGCTTTCCCCAGTACAGTGAGATCTGCCTGGTGCCAACAAAGTCATCTTTTCGGTGCCAGGTTAAGACTTTCCCCTGCTCCCAGGCATTTGATGGCATATGAGGGGCTCCTAAAATTTTGATAGTTATTTTATCAGGTCCTGAAATGTTATTGTTAAGTCCTTTTTTTTATAGCTGTTTTAGATGGTTTTAAATCTTTGTATGTTAAAGGTATTAGATTATGTTTTATCATGTTGCAATTTAGGGTTTTAACTTTGGGATCTGCCCAGGGAACTTTGGCTGTTGGGCGGTATAGAAATGTTAATAATAATAATAATAATATAATATGTGGGGAGAGGACCATGTACACAGTCTTGGGCTCCTGGAACAAAAGATGGGATATAAGTATAAGAAGCGAGCAAGGAACAGCAGCAGCTGTAGGTTAGGAGGCTGTAGAGACCGGTGGTGGGTCCTCACTAGGTCATGGCCCTCAGCAAGTGCCCAGCTATGCCGAACCCTGACATAGACCAAGCATTGTGATAAATTCGAAAAGCTTTGCCCAAGGAGTGGCGACGGGAGGGAGTAGTTGCCCTCCCCTGGGGTGCCCCGGCGTGACTGCTGAACTACCCTCTTCTACACAGCTACGAAAGGTGCAGGAACCCGATTCTCTTTTGCATCTCACCGCCCTGCTTCAGGATTGTGCTTGCCCTGGATGATCTTGGGGCTACCAGGCCTAAGGAAGGATTTGCAAGGGGTGAAGGTAAAGCAGTGAGAGCTTCTGCGAGCACACCGTGCGGTTCCAGCATCCGGCCACCCTAGGCTCTCGTGGAAGCAGCTATAGACGGCAATGTTTTGACATTTATCTCCTCCGCCGCCCCCCCACCACCACCACCCTTTTAAAAAAGGAAACATCTTTCCTTAGAACGTTCAGAGAAATAATGTTCAGGGAACGTTACAGGCGGCCTGTCTTTTCACTTCCTTCTCTTTTGGCCTCCCTTTGCAAGAAAAAAGAAGTACCCCTTTGCTTCACTTTTTGTGGCATGATGAACCCCATGAACGGTCCTCCTTCCAGGTTTGGGTGGTAGCACTTGCTTGGGGGGGGGCGGGGGGGGGGTTTCCGGCTGTGAGCCTTTTTTGGATGAGATGAAGAAGCACCAGTGTTGACTCCAGGTTTTTGAGGCCCTTTGGGAAAGAGACACCCTCAATGGGCCCCCTCCCTTCAGCGAGGCTGCCTTCTCACCAAAGCGCTGAGGAGGAATTGTGTCAACACCCTGGTCATTTCTGAATCCCACTGGGAGGCCAAGGTTTCAACAGGAGCGCCAGCCGTATCAGCAGGAAAATTCCCCAGAGCCCTCAGGAGTCCATCAGTTTCCATCATTCTCTGAGGGCAGACCATTCTAATAGGCCCCTCAGCCTTGCAGAGGGGGAATGGAGCCAGAAGTCCAAGGGCAATTCTACATGAGGCATTTATCCCGCACCTTTACTAAGGCTTCTGCTTTTAGATTCTTTGCAGGATTAAGCTCGGCTCCTTTATACGTGCTTTTGGGGGGGGGGGTCTTTCTCTGCCTTTCTATATGTTTTATTATACAGCCACTAGATGGTGCTGTCATACAGCAGAATTGCGCTATTACAAGAGACTCCCATTCTGCCATTTCTAAATAATACCAGACTTTCCTTGTTAGGAAAAAAAAAATGTGATAATGGTTGCAAAGAGTGGAAGGGGCCCTAGAGGAGGATGACATCTTGTAAAGGACCCGCAAAATATTGTGAGTGAGCAATCCTGAGCGCACAATAACAGCCTCATGTAGAAAGGCTGTAAACCTCAATAGAATGTGATCTGACCATGACAATAGGTACCGTGTTAGGTCCCCCACCTCCAGATCCCCATCCTCCAGCCCAGTACTGAAGACCAAATCAAGAGTAAGTCCTGCCACATGCGCTGGGCCAATGACATGTTGGGATAGCCCCATGGTTGCCGTGGTGGCCACAAAGTCCCAAGCCCCAGAAATTACAGTCTCGGTGTGGAAGTTGAAGTCACTCAGGTCCCAGTGGATTTCAAGCTTAAAACCAGCCTTTTGAATTGCACCTGAAAACAAATGGATCGGCCAGTAAGGTGGCCAGATGCCAAAGATGAGAGAGATCCTGTGCCTTTAATCATTGTGTAGAAGAGGGGATTTTAGCTTGTCATGCAAGCTGCACTTGCTGAAATTCCGAATTCTGCTAAACTATGAAAGCCACAGAAGCCCTGCCCTCTTTGGCATCTGGCCACCCTACTCCCACCTGAGTCTCCTACGCTAGGGCTGGGCAGAAGGTTGATCTCCAGCTGTTTTGGACTTCAGCTCCCAGCAGCCTCTGCCAGCATGGCCAATGGTCAGGAATGCTGGAAGGTGAAGTGCAAAACATCTGGAGATCTCCTTTCTGCCCACTGCTGTCCTAGGCTACAGTCTTAGGTTGCAAGCCTAGTCCCACTTATGTAGGAGTAAGCCCCATTGAGGAAAGTGAAGCTTGTTTCAGAGTAATCAGGCAAAGGATTGTGCTGTTAATTCAGACTCCAACTAGGCCTTCCTGCCTCTTGCACACAGAAAGAGTGGGCAGGGAGCTCCTTGCTCTCTTATTACCCTTTGCATTCCAATAAATCCTTCCCTGTTCAGCTTTAGGTCTGTTTGTTTATTAAGGAAGCTGGGGCAAGACCAGCTTGCAGAGAGTTATATGCATACTGGACCACTCCATGGCTGGTGGATGCTGGGAATTGTAGTCCAATGCATCTGGATGATACCAAGTTGGACAAGGCTGCCCCAAGTTGATTAAAATAAACTACCTTTCTCCTTCTCAATGGCTGGGTTCACACAACATGCTGACCCACCCCAGTGTGGCTTGTTGTTGAATCGTGGGTTAGCATGTTGCCTGAACGCAGCGCATTTTCTGCAGGGTTGCTCATTAACCATGCAGTGTGTCTTGTTAACCACCCTGAACAACCCAACAACAAGCCATGGGCTCTCAAGGGGGTGTGTTTGAGAAAAATAAGCCACACTGCATGGTTAACAAGCCACCCTACGGAAAACACGCTGCGTTCAAACAACACAATAACCCAGCCTGCAGAAAACACATTTCTCTTGATTTCCGAGGTATTCTCTTCTTTATGATGTATTTAGCAAGTCGAAGTTAAACTCTTCCCTCCCTCCTCTGCATTCACCTCTAGCGCCCAGGGGTGGAACAATGCAAAAGCCTGGGTGCATGAGGGAACTGGGTATCAGTTTAACTGCTGCTTTCCCATATTCTTTTCTGTCCATGGAAAGAGGAAATTATTCAAGTGAGCAGTGAATCTCATCACGTTTTCACCACATGTAACACTGAAGACTCAAAAACCAAGAGCCATTCCAGCAGTCTGTACAGAGGGAGACACTTCACTCTGCCAGCCCTGCTGAAAGACTATGTAATTTTTCCCTCTTCCCTACCCATCCCTTGTTCCTTTTGTGTTATGTCTTTTGTAATCCTGTGGGCAGCGGCTATCTTGTTTTACTGATCGCATGTAAGCCACTCTGGGAACCTTTTTGGCGGAGGAGTAGGGCAAAAATACTTTACATACATACATTAAACAAATAAAGATGGGCAGCAGAGCAAAAGGGGCCCTGAGAAGAGCTAGGAGACAGGAATGGCAGCTGCATTGCTAGCTTGCTTGCCTGTTATCCCAGCCCTGTCTGCGTGGTGCTATGAACAATGCATTTCAGAGGGAGCAACACGAAATGGTTTGCATTTACTGAGAAGGCGCACAAAGGGGCCTGTGTGTCCTTAGGCTGAAGAAAGAAGCTGAGTGAGTTGAAAAGGGTATTTTGCTGATGGGGGCATTTGAGTTCACTGGTGGGGAATTCATGCCAGCTGGTGGAGAATTTCCCCAATGCTTTATATGTCTCTTAAAAAATGCCCCGCAGACGCAGTACCTAACGGTGCAAATCTTAGAATGGCCACATGAGGGCTGTGTTAGCTGCAGTAGCTAAACTCAGCAGAATGAGCAGATACCGATGTACAAGCATTTTGTTTGTCGGCAAATCATGCGAACATGCCCCATTTGCAATTCTGAATGTGAGCATGAGCAGGTTTTGGGGAGAAATGTTCACAAATTCCCAAATTTGTGATCACATTTGAAAAATGCATAATTTTTAAGATACGCACTTTGAAATGCACCTTTAAAAAAAACAACAACTGCATTTTCAAGCTTTGGTCAATGGGGGAGAAGTGTACACGTTTGAAAAATACGCACAGAAATGTGCAGTTTTCCCCTTCAAAATGTGCACTTTCCCCCATTCGAACATGCCGGGAAAAGGTTAAAAAGAATAGGAGCAAGCTGAAACAAGCTTCAAAGTGATTTTCAGAGAATCTAAGCAAGCTCGAAAATTGTTGGCTCGCCCATCCTAGAAACTAGAGCCTACACAAAACAAAACGCAAAGGTAGCCGCATTGGCCATAAGAAAGATTCTAAAATCCATACAGTGCCATCCCTTTATGAAGCCAACCAAAAGATTCCCCCCCCCCCAATGTGCAAACTTTTGAGATCTCCAGATCTCTTCATCAGGCAAGATTGAAGGTGGGGAGAAAAAGGCAGAGCCCAATTCGAATATCTGCAAACCCTCCTTCTCTATAACATCTTAAGATTTGGACTGTGTAGATAGGCTGACTACAACATCCAGTCAACCTTCTTCCCCCTACCTCTCCCCCTGCTTGACCTGCTTTTTTGTAACATTTTTCCTGATGAAGAGATCTGAAGATCTTGAAAGCTTGCACATTTTTTTGGCAGTCTTTGGGGTGGCCTAATAAGGGTATTACACTAATATGGATTTTAGAGCCAACTTGTGATTTTCTGCTTCCATCTTACATGAAGGGTAAATCTCATTGTTTCCTGCAGTATTATTTTGCCTTTCAAACAGCTCTTCTGGGGGTGGCCAGATGCAAAAGAGGATGAACGACACCTGCTGAAATTCCCTCTTCTACACAATGATTAAAGGCACAGGAGCCCTCTCCTCTTTTGCATCTGGCCACCCTAGTTGTAACAAGAGATCCAGAGAGACTGTTCAGTTTGGATGGAGTTTTTTCTGGAGTTGCCAACCTTTGAACCAGCTCTTGTAACTGTCCATGTAACAGGATTTTGATCAGCAGCAATGAGCAGAACTCTGTGCCATCTCAGAGTACTGCAGACAAAAGCATGTCAGGTCTGCAGACAAAACATTTGTGGTGATAGGGCAGAGAGGAAGGAATAATTGTCATAAGAATATACGAACAGCCATGCTGAATCAGACCAAGGGTCTATCTAGTCCAGCAGTTCTGTTCACACAGTGGGCAGCTAGTGCCAGAACATAAATATCCATCACTGGTCTCCTGTCCTATTTTGCTGCCTGAGACAATGAGTCAGTTTGTGTCTCTTTCTGCAGTGCGAAGGGCCGGCTCTACCATTAGGCAGAATGAAACGGTTGCTTCAGGCAGCAGAAGCTGGGAGATGACACTGGAGCGTCGGAAGAGAGAACTGTGTGTCAAGTGCCCCCAAAGCCAGCCTGCTGCCTTAAAGTGCTATGGAAGATACCCCTTCATAACCACAGTTGGAGAACAGTCCAGGCAGCTTTTCTACATGGAATGGAAAAGTGCAGCATCTTCTCCTTTGCCTCAGGCAGCAAACTGTCTTATCATTCATTCATTCATTCATTTCTATACAGCCCAATAGCTGAAGTTCTGTAGGAGGTTCACAAAAATTACTTGGGCTGAACCTGTTTGTCCTAAATGAACTTGGAGTCCTCTAACTATCCTAAGCCCTGCTGTCAAAGAGCCAGGTAGGGCGAGAGAGGGACAGAGGCAAAATTCCTCCATTTAAAATGAAAAAGCAGCTAGACAGACCTCTGACTTCTCTTACAAGGCCATATTGCTTTCCAGGGCAGCTGGGAGAGGGGAGGGGAGGGGAGGGGAGGGAAGGAAAGAGCCATGACCAGGTCTCTTCTGCCGTGCTCGGAGTTCCATCTACGGGGGCAGAGGAGGCAATTTGCCGTTTCCTATGGTGCCATTGGATTGAATCATAGAATCATAGAATAGTAGGGTTGAAAGGGGCCTACAAGGCCATCGAGTCCAACCCCCTGCTCAGTGCAGGAATCCAAGTCAGAGCATCCCTGACAGATGGCTGTCCAGCCTCATCTTGAATGCCTCCAGTGTGGGAGAGCCCCCCACCTCCCTGGGTCATTGGTTCCATTGTCCTATTGCTCTCTTAACTGTTTTACTTACTTACTTAATCAGTTTATATCCCCCCCTTCAATGTAAAAAAAAAGAAGTAATAATTCAGGGGTGACTCACAAAGGAACATTAAAGCAATCCATGATAAAAACAGAAACACAAGACTAAAATGACATTGCTTAAAACCAGCACTTAGAACTATTCCTTTTGCAGGTTACAAACCTGGGGAAATAATGCCTGGCTCCCAAATGGCAATAGGGTACATACTGAGTGATGCTCCCTGAGGAGAGCATTCCATAAATGGGGTGCCACAACCAAGAGGCAGTGGGGAAACCTGGGGGAGACCCTCTGAAGGTGCCCTAAGTTGTAGGCAGGCTTATGTTTGGTGTTGGTGATACATCAGAGGAGAGGACCCCTGCGCCTTTAATTGTTGTGTAGAAGAGGGGACTGAAATCCCCTCTTCTGCAAAACTATTAAATGTTCAGGAGCCCTGTACTTTTTTGCATCTGGCCACCCTATGCTTTGGTGCTGGAGAAGACTTACGAGTCCCCTGGACTGCAAGGAGGTCAAATCAGTCCATCCTAAAGGAAACCAACCCTGACTGCTCATTGGAAGGACAGATACTGAAGCTGAAGCTCAAATCTTTTGGCCACCTAATGCGAAGAGAAAACTCCCTGGAAAAGATCCTGATGCTGGGAAAGATTGAAGGCAAAAGGAGAAGGGGACGGCAGAAGATGAGATGGCTAGATAGTATCACCGATGCAATGAATATGGACTTGAGCACACGCCGGGAGAGAGAGGAGGACAGGAAGGCCTGGCGTGCTATGGTCCATGGGGTCACGAAGAGTCGAACACGACTTAACAACTGAACAACAACACCCTATGCTTAGGCCCCAGGCTAGGAAGGGCTTTAAAAGTAAGGCATCAGAACTTTACATTGTGCCCAGAAACTGACCAAGACTGAGCAGCTGTTTACGCACTGGAGAGTTATGTACCTTTCCACTTGTTCCAGTTAGCAGCTGAGCACTATATTTTGAAGTAACTGCAGTGTCCAAACAGTCTTTGGACAGGAAAAACTTCCTGAGTGTCAGAGCAATACGGCAATGGAACCAATTACCTGGGGAGGTGGTGGGCTCTCCCACACTGGAGGCCTTCAAGACGAGGCTGGACAGCCATTTGTCAGGGATGCTCTGACTTGGATTCCTGCATTGAGCAGGGGGTTGGACTCGATGGCCTTGTAGGCCCCTTCCAACCCTACTATTCTATGATTCTATGATTCTTCAAGGGCAGCCCCGCGTATAATTGCATTGGAGTAGTCTAATTTGGCCATGACTGGAGCATGGCTAACTATGGCCAGGCTATCTCTCTGCAGGTGGGGTTGCAACTGGTGCACCAGCCTTAGCTGGTGGGAAACACTCTGAGCCACCAAGGCTACTGGAAGGACTGTTGACAACGCTGGATCCAGGAGCAGCCCTTCAATGGTGGACCTGTTCCTCTGGGGGAAATGCAGCCCTATCCAGAACAGGTTGACCACCACCAACTTGGGCAGACTAACCACCCACTAAGGGCCAGAGCTGAGTGGCAGAGCACATGCCTTGCATGCAAAGGTCTCCCCAGGTTGCGTCCCTGGCATTTCCAGGTAGGTCTGGGTAAGACTTCTCTCCGAAAGCCAGCCAGTCAGCCTAGGCCAGGGGTGCCAAACCTCTTTCAGCCGAGGGCTGCATTCAAGTTTGGAGAAACTCTTGGGGGCTGCATCCCAGCGGTGGGCAGGGCGGAAGGCTAAGGAGAAATGGAGCAAAACTGTCATCGACAGATTTGTCCTTCCCTAGTGGATTGTGCAGGAGGGAGCAGAGTGGGCTGCTGGAAGGATGTGGTTCTGTGTGCAGAGAAGCCCGTGCCAAGGATCTCGGGTTTCATCATCTCGAGCACATGTACTGCTGGCTGGGCCAGGCGAGATGAAGCTTTCCACATCGTTCCCAGGGATTTTCCCTCTGAAGGCCCAACGCTGAGAGTTCCGTGGGGAAAAGGAAACGTGTGAGCTAGGCAGAAACTCCCGGCAGGATGTGGATGATGGCATTTCATCGAGTCTCTGCAAAAGAGCACGGGGTTTTAAGGCTGGTTGGAAGGCCACAAAAAAATCACAGCTCCCTTTTTTCCTTGCACAGGAAAGCGGCTTTGCCTCTCGATGTTTGTGTGTGTCAGGCTGCTGTTGAAAGCACAAGTGTAAAAGCCGTCAGTGCTGGCTGAAGGTTTGGGAGGGCCCCTGGCAAGACCCCCGCCACTGGGCCACTCCCCAAGTGAGTCTACCTTTCCACCACCACTGTCACCAGCTTCTCTTGCTCCTCCTCCTCTTCCTCATCATGGCTCCCACATGCTTGCTTGGCAGGCGGAGAGCCAGGGAGCAGGCAGGCCGTGGCCTCTCCTCCTCTTCCTCACCACCACTGTTGCCTGGGCCAGAGCAAGAGGCAGGTGAACATGCAATGGTGAGGAGGAGGAGCAAGGCCAGGGGGTTCTTGTCAGTGGGCCCCTGCTGGGGTGTGGGCCCTCGGCAGGTGCCCAACCATGCCTACCCTTGACGCCAGCCCTGAGGTCAGTAAAAAACAAAACAATGCTAGCACCTTTTGTTATCCTCCTCGCAAGGCAGGATCCTCAGTGAAAAAAAGAGGTGTACAGGCTTGGGGTGGAGGAAGCCCCCAAATCTTGTTCCAAACTTCTACAATACTGGAATCAGACCAGCAACCTCACTGGGAAGTTTCACCCTCTGGCCTTGAAACCAGCCCACCCAATCCCAGACCAATGGATAGTAATTGCGTTTATTTGGGGCGGGGGGGTGGCGAGGGGGGAAGACCTCTGCATATCCTCAGAGGCACTCTTTCTCATGACTTCACTTCTCCCAAAGGCTGAAACCCAGCTTTCGAAAGACACTTTAAGGCTTGCCCAGGTGGGCATCAGGAAGACTTCACACGGCAGAAGACTTGTTGCTTTCTTCCTAGTAGACATGTATCAAAGGATGCCTGGTGTGGAGAATGTGCATAGGGAGACATTTTCCTCCCTCTCTCATAATACTAGAACCCTGTGGAGTCACCCCATGAAGCTGATTGGTGGGAGATTCAGGACAGATAAAAGGAAGGACTTCACACAGCGCAGAGTTAAACTATGGAATTTGCTACCACAGGATGTAGTGATGGCCATCCATTTGGATGGCTTTAAAAGCCATGGAGGAGAAGGCTACCAATGGCTACTAGTCCTGATGGCTATATGCTGCCTCCAGTATCAGAGGCAGTATGCCTATATGCACCAGTTGCTGGGGAACATGGGTGGGAGGGTGCTGCTGCACTCACGTCCTGCTTGTGGGTTACTGGTCAACAGCTGGTTGGCCACTGTATGAACAATGCTGGACTAGATGGACCCTTGGACTGATCCAGCAGGGCTCTTCTTATGTTCTTATTTGGATTGGGGATGCATCGCAGGAGGGAGGGGTTTAGCCCTTCCCCACCCATGCCTTCCCTCAGTGTGAATTGTGCCTTCTTCAAGCTATTAATCATGCAAGGGAGTGGGAGGAAGTCCAGTACAATATGGATCCCCCACCCCCACCGCAGACAATAGCACCTTGTGAGTGGCAGCCCAGAGAGACTGGTATTAACCCGATAAAAAGATGTTGGGAGATCCGGTCATGTTCCTCACATGTCGCGTCTACTTTGGCTCACGGCTTTGCACTGGCAGGGAGGGGTGTGTGTTTGTTACATTGGGGAGTACAAAACATTGAAGCCTTCCAGCTGCAGCCTGAAATGGTGCCATCCAGGAACCAGGCCCTCTAAGAGCAATCTTCTGAGTCATTGTGCAGAGTTTCAGTTCTTAAGCTTTTCCTGTAGTGTCCATATAGCTGGTCTTTTAAACTCCTCAGACCTAGTGGATTGGAGTTCTGCTAAACCTTTCTCAGACACCTCAGTTTCCATATTGCTTCACCAAACATGAAATATGCAGAGTATCTGTGCAGGCCCAAACGCGTCTGCAATGCACCTACTCCGATTCATGGGCCCTTCCATTTTCAGACAAAATGTCTCTTCAAGAGTTACACAACCCGTCTCCTTCTCATTGTGATCTTTGGGCACTTTTTTACTTGCTGAGGAAGCCATCTAGCCCTCTTGACAAGATGCTACATGCCTGTGTCATCGGGACACTGGGAAACAGCTCATGGGAGGAGACGCCAGGAAAAGGAAGCTCACAATGGACGGGCATCTGGGAGGTTACTTGTGTTATTTTGGAGAGATGATAATAAGATACTGGAGGGGGATGAACAAGCACAGTCACTGGAGTCGCCAGAGGGCCGAGAGTAATTGAGTTTGCCCTTGTTTTGGAAGCTCCATACCTTCCAACATCTCACCAGTGAAAATAAAGACTGTGTGCGAATCAGCAAAACGTGAGTGCACTGACGTTCTCTGAATACCACCTCAAAGTTCATTCCGACTTGTGTCCGCATTATATTACGAACTTTATTTGTTTCTCTTCTTACACAAACACATGCAAATTTTCCCCAAATGGACACATCAACTGTGTGTATTTTTTAAATATGGGCATTTTTCTTCCAATGATTAAAGCATCTTTGTTCATATTTTTCAAGAGAATACATGCTCATAAGCATTTTTCAAATGTACACATTTTTAATGCATCTTTTTTGTTCTGCAAATGACATCGCAAACTCGGAAATGATTTTAGGTTCGGATTGCATTGGGATCTGTGTTCAATTCTGGGAGATACGAACTGGGTAAATTCTGTTCAGAAACGAGCTGAAATGAATTTCTCATACATCCCCATTTATTATATCCCTATTCTCACACCACTACTCAAGCCTCCTGCCCTTAACATACTATGTCCCATGTGCCCCACTTCTATGGGTGGTGTGGAAGAAGTTCCAGAGATGCAGTGCTTACCCAGGTTCAATTGCCTTTGGATGGAGGGTTCACTAGAGATTTAAGGCATTTTGCAAAAACTGAGTTTATTTGCAAATGTACAAGCTGAACATGCATGTAGGCAGACAGCTTAACTCCTGCAAACAGCACATTCCCCACATCACATCTCCAGAAAGGCAGCCCCCCAAAAAGACACTTCTAAGTGCTTCAGTTATGCAATTTTACACTGTGAACTGAATGCCCTTGGATGCTAATGTGTGTTACCTGAAAATATGGCAAGCCAGCCCTACTGCATTTGGAGGCCCTTCTGCTCGTTCTGCTGAGTGAGGCCCTGTACACCTGCCCCGAAGTCCTATCCTAATGGCGCCACTGTTTCCAGAGCTTAAAGCTACACCTCTGCCTCTTTCTCTGCCCCCCCCCTTCTATTTGAAGGAGCTCTCTATTTGATGGGCTTCACCGTCAAAGTCTAGAGGGCACCAGATTCAGGTACACCACTGGAAGGACAAATCCACTTGTGATTTACAACAGTGGAGAGCTGATGTTTGTTCTTTATCAACATTTGAATGGGCTCTTTTTCTGACAAAGGGCTTCTCCACATGGGGCTTTTATCCTGTGATTGAGATTGGTTACTCATGGAGGTTTGTGGATGCTTTAGATGACGTCATCAACTTCCAGGGTGTCTCCCGCACTAAATGACCTTTATCCCATTTTTTAAAAGACTGGAGATAATGAGCTATCAAATTACAGCACATTGAGTTTCCTCATGAAAAGAGGAAGTTGCATAATAAGAGGAGCTAGACCACAGCGCTATCTAGTGGCTGTATAATGAAACATATAGAACACACAGCTAAAGGGGAAAAGTGGGGGAGGGGGAAGGAAGCATGTGTAAAGGGAACCCATCGTGATCCTGCATTAAAACGGAAGCAGAAAGCCCCGGTAAAGTTGTGGGATCTTAGTCTGATGTAGAAATGCTCAGAATGGCAAGGAAGAGAAATTCCAAGCAATTTGGCCTGAGTTCATTGAGTTCATTTCTCCCACTCTCAAAATACTAGAACCCAGGGTCATCCCACGAAGCGGATCAGTGGGAGATTCAGGACAGATAAAAGGAGGGGCTTCTTCACACAGCACATAGTTAAACTATGGAATTTGCTACCACAGGATGTCGTGATGACCACCCATTTGGATGGCTTTAAAAGGGTATTAGACAAATTCCTGGAGGAGAGGGCTATCAATGGCTATTAGTCCTAATGCCTCTATGCTACCTCCAGTTTCAGAGGCAGTATGTCTATGTACACCAGTTGCTGGGGAACATGGGCAATAGGGTCCTGTTGCACTCGTGTCCTGCTTGTGGGTTCTTGGTCAACAGCTGGCTGGCCACTGTGTGAACAGAATGCTGGACTAGATGGACCCTCGGTCTGATCCAGCACGGCTCTTCTTCTGTGTTCATGAGTTGTTCATTTGGGGCTCTCTCTCCCCCTCTCCGTCTCTCTCTCTCTGTATGTGTGATTAGATAGATAGATAGATAGATAGATAGATAGATAGGCAGGCAGGCAGGCAGGCAGGCAGGCAGGCAGGCAGGCAGGCAGGCAGGCAGGCAGGCATGGTTGTTTTTCTTCTCTCACACACTTTTAATTTCTATTCATACATTACGTATTAATATATCAGATATTGGGTTTAATAACCCAGTTTAATAAAATGGGGGGCATAGATGTTTTGAGTGGTGGGGCCACTGTAGGAGTATACACACCGTGTTGGGTTCATATGCACAGTCTTCTCTCTCTCCAGGATTGAGTTCAGAGAAAACTGGATCTGTGTGTTTGACACAGAAGGTGGCTGTGTACTGCATTGACTGGCTGGGTGCTTGTGATGCTGCGTTACCTGCCCACCCCCAGGAAGCAGTTTTTCAACTCTTTAGAGATAAAGTGTCTGTGTGTGTGTGGGGGGGGGGTGTTAAAATAAAATACTGAACTAAATTGGATAAACTTGCAAGTGGTGCTTTAAAAAAAAAAAAAGTAACTGGACTGCCTGAAGCTAGGAGATGGGTATGAGACAGATAAATCATTGTTCAATTCACTGATAAGTCTGTCTGTCAAAAATACTAAGCAAGCGACAACTAAGGAATTAATCCTATTCATACTGATGGCAGCACATAGGGTAATACCTACAAACTGGAAAACTGCAGAACTTTTAACACTGAAGTCTTGGTACACAGAGCTGTGACAAAGAGCCATGTCAGAAAAAAATGATGTATCAATTGAAATTTACTACGGGCAAAGTTAAAATATCTGATTTTTACATATTTTTACATGATTTGATTTCATATACAAATTTAGTACATATCCAGCAACATCTATCTAAGCCTTTCCTCACATTATTGAAAAGAGACTCAGGGTGCAATCCTATTCAGATAGGCGGCCGCCTCCGAACTCAGAGGTGGCCGCCTATCCAGTGCAGGGCAGGAGAAGCACGGAGGGGATCGTTCCCTCCGTGCTTCTCCTGTCCTGCATTTTCAGCTAGACAGCCGATTGCGGCTATGTAGCTGTGGGAGGGCAGAGCGGAGGAGGAGGCTGCCATACAACACATAGGATGTGTCGTACAGGCATTTCCGCCCTCCCCGCTCCAGAACGCCCTCCGGGAACACCCCTTTTCAGCCGCTCCATGGTCTTCATGCACGGGGCTGTTCCACACTGCCTTGGAGGCAGCATGGAAGTGGCAGGAGGTCAGTTCTCTGGGAAGCAGCCTTGGAGTGCGGGCTCTGAGGTCAGTTCCCGGAAAACAAGATATCCTATGGCCATCTAGCTGCTGTCTAGCGGCCATAGGATTGCTCCCTCCATATAATTTCCTATTAAGAAGAAACATAAAGAAAACTTCCAAGCAGCCAATGCATTCCATCTATATTTTTGTCTTTAAAGGGGAAAATATGTTAGATATACTACCCTTTATCAGCAACAAGACTTAAACATGATGTAATTTTCTTTTCTTTTGTTATTTGCTTGTTTGTCCTTTTGTTTGGAAAATTAGTAACACTTAATAAACGATAACAGTAACTCAGCTTTAAGAGAGGAGTTGCAATCTTTTAGAATACAGGGGGAAATGCTGAGAAACCATTAAAAATCAGTAACAGGGGTGTGGCCTTTTAGGGAACCCTGAATTGGGACCCCAGGTCACATTTGACCCCTGAGCCCCACACCTGGCATAGGGAATCCAGGCTCACTTTGAGAGAGAGAAAACCCATGGTAGATCTTCTTTTTAAGGTACATCTGTATGTATCCTTAACAGTTCAAAAGGTCCTTCAACACCTTTGGTGTTTGAAACTGCAGGATGTGCATTACATCAGGGATGGACAACACTCCCCCACCGCCGTCAAATGAGGGCTCCTCTGCCTCTTTTTGGCACCCCCCCCCCAAGCACCACTGCTGTGCCTCTGAGATGCATTTCCCTGTTAAAACAAGGTACACGGTGAGTTGATGCCTTGTTTGAATGGCAAATTATTTTCTTCCAGGTTTTCCTGGAAATGCAGTTTTGCTGCTACGAGATCGCCAACAGCAGTTTGGTGGCAAATTTGGCTGCAGAGGGTGGAGGTGGTGGCGGTGCTTCCCCAGTGGGTTCTGGGGGGGCAAGAAGTAGCTCCTGGACTCTGTGTAGCTGCCATACCTGCATTACATGGTTCCCCAGAATTGCCAACTGTTCCACAGGTCCTTGTAGCTGTACCATTAACAGCCCCATGATGTGGAGATATTAGCGGGTGATCATGTTTACCTCCACGGAATGAAAAGTTTTCCCCTGATGTTTTCTGTAGAATCAAGCTGCTATTAAAGACAAAAATCATCGCTGGAGCCCTGGAAGCCCCATGTTTGTATGCGTCCATCTACTTAATGTTTTAATCTTACCCAATACAGGGACACACAAATAGCAAATCATTCTTGAAAATCACAAAGGTAACAGAATAACATAAGATAAGGCAACGCACCAGAAATTGATTTATATCAAGTTAACAATAAACATTATGATTCACAGTGGTACTACTGGGAATTTCTGAAATAGAATATGCGTCACCGGTCTCCAGATAACACAAACATTTGAGGAGGAAAAAAAAATCACTGTTTGCTCTTTGAGAAGTGGTTTGTTTAACTACGTTGACTAATGCCCAGACTTCACAAAGTCATTCAGGTGTTGTTGTTTTTCTTAAGGAGTTCCAGAGTTTCTCATATGTACCTCTAGCTGCAGGATGTAACTATAAAGCGGGGTGAGAATAGTTAAGAGGTGCAATATTCTTAGCAAAAGTTAGTAAATATAACTTTGGCTGTACAGAGAACTTCTGCTGGGACATTTCATTTATGTCATGTATGAACATTTTCATCTTTATCATCTGTCTGTCTGTCTACCACATAGATGAAAAAGGTCATCTTTCTCATCACAACAATACCAATATTTGCCTTCCTCTATTTTATATCTTTTAAATATATTCCAACCACTATCAATACATCCTTCAACAGCAATTTTCTAACGTAGTCAGGGATTCTGGGTGCTTTGCATGCAGAAAGTCCCTGGCTCAGTCCCCGGCATCTCCAGCGGGTAAAAAAAATCTTTGAGAACCTGGAGAGCTGCTAGCTAGCACAATACTGAGTTGGAGGCATAGGGTGCCTCGCTATGCCTATGATCATTTGGAAAGCAGGAAGTTGCCACAAGATGTGTTGTTCTTTTGCTGCAATAGACGAACACCACTACCCTTTGGAAATCGAAACTTCTCCTGAAATTCAGTTCTCAGTACCTTCCATTTCACCCCCCCCCCCCAAAAAAAGTTTTTGGAACGATTTTTTTATAGTTTCACGAGAAAGTGATACATTCAGAAAGTAATTTTTGTTCCTGATTTGTATGTATGTTTTAGACAGCCAGTGTGGCATAGTGATTAGAATGTTGGAATGGGACTTGGGAGCCGTGGGTTCAAATCCTCACTCACCCATGGAGCTCACTGGGTGACTTTGGGCCAGTCACTGACTCTCAGCCTAACCTACCTTAGGGGCCGTGGCTCAGTGGTAGAGCCCCTGCCTTGCATGCAGAGGCCCCAGGTTCAACCCCCAGCATCTCCAGGTAGGGCAGGAAAAATTCCTGCCTGAAACCCTGGAGAGCCGCTGCCTGCCAGTGTCGACAATACTGGGCTAGATGGACCCAGGGTCTGACTCAAGTAGAAGGCGGCTTCCTATGTTCCTACCTCACAGGATTGTTGTGAGGCTAAAATGGAGAGGGGGGATAATATAAGCTGCCTTGAGCTTCTTGGTGGAAAAGTGGGATATAAACATAATAAATAAATAAATAATAAACAAACAGATACATATCTACATGCATGTGCAGAGGACAGCTCCCTCTTTGAAGGTGTCCTCTGATGGGCTGTCCAGTCCATGTCTGGTTTAAAGATAAAACCATCAGAAGGGAGAGCAGAAAGGAGAGCAGGCTGGGACCTTGAAGATGAGATGTATTTCTATTTAAATTATAGTTATTACTAGAGATGTGAAGGCCCGGAAAAAAACCTGAAAAATCCAGAGGGAAAAAAAGTTTTTTCCAGGGGGGGGGGGTTCCCCCGAGAACCGTCTTTTTTCTGAAAAATTGGAAAAATTAAGAACATAAGAATATAAGAAGAGCCATACTGGATCAGACAAAGGGTCCATCTAGTCCAGCATTCTGTTCACGCAGTGGCCAACCAGCTGTCGACCAGGGACCTGAGTGCAACAGCACCCTCCCACCCATGTTCCCCAGCAACTGGTGCACACAGGCTCACTGCCTCTGGTACTGGAGGTAGCACATAGCCATCAAGACAGGTAGCCACTGACAGCCTTCTCCTCCAAAACTGAACAGCTTTGGGTTATGAAATATTTTCTTTTAGAATTTAAGACAAAGCATTTATATATTGTTACCCAGCTTTTACACCCCCTGAAGTGATTTCTAGAAACTATGTAAGAAGAACACTATTATAGAAAGACTTGAGATGTAAAATGTCTGGAAATAATGAAGCCGTGGAGAAAAATGTTTCTTTAATCCTCTCTGTAAGATTCACAGCATAGTTAGCTCTTCCATTCCTTATTAAAAATACTGATCTAAAGTATATTTTCCTGACAGACATTTATGCTCAGTTTCCCAACATGTGAGTAGGGTCACCATTGTGCATTCTCGACAGTTTGGGTTTTGTTCTATAGAGTCCTGTGTTTCTGATGCTGTAGCAGTCCTTTAGAGAGCAATCCTATGTCCCCTAAACAGTGTCTGGGGGAAATAGGATTTTTCTATTTCCCAAGTCCAAGCTCATAGACAGCATTACGAGCTCAGAGCCGGGAAACCATGCACCCTTCCCCCTCCCGCTCGTAGCTGGGGCGGAGAGAACCACAGCAGATGCCCCTCCGTGCCTGTCCATGCTCGTAACATGGAGCATGGACAGGGCAAAAAGGGGGCATTCCCAGGGCAGGGAGGGGAGGAGGCTGCGGAAGCTATTTAGACAGTTTCCTATGCGGTCTCCAGCCCCGTTCCTGCCCCCTCCATGAAGCCATGCTTAGACGCCCAAAATCAGGTGTCTAAGGAAAACTGCAGGGCAACCAAGGCCCAGAGGGAATCCTCTCCTCATTTAATGTAGTTCTAATCTATTCAGACAAAAATTACAAATTTACTGAGTTTACTTTTAAAAGTTTTAAAATATAATGATAATTTTAAGAGCAAACTAAGCCATACATAAAATACCTTTAGGAACAGACAGGCTGCTTTATGTTCCTAAAGCAGCCCTCCCCAAACTGGTGCCCTCCAGATGTGTTGGACTACAGTGCCCAGCATTCCTAACCATTGGCCATGCTGCCTGCAACTGATGGGAGCTGAAGTCCAAAATATCTGGAGGGCACCATGTTGCGGAAGGCTGTCTTAAAGCAACAAAGTGACTTTAGATCTGTAAGGCGTGCTAAAAAAATAAGTATTGCTTATTTTTCCATTCTTCCCAGAATTACTGGGTTTTTCGGACCCCCCCCCCCCCAAAAAAAGTTTTTCTTCCATGGCCTCAAAATTTCTGGAAATTTTACATCTGTAGTTATTACCACTAAATTTCCACCTATATATATACATTTCCATATGCAAATGTTATGCAGATTAGTACCCCCTTTGGGCCTCTTTTTTGGCCATGTGTACATGGCCTTCCTAATACGATTGCCCTGTAGACTACAAGGCTGAAGTTGGTTTGCAGGGGCGGGGGTGTAATTTTATTTTAAATTATAGTTTTTCCATGTTTTAGTAATGTAAGGGGTTGATGGCACTTTTTTTGGTTTTATATTTACTGTTAATCACCTTGGGTGCTCTTTAATGTAATGAAAGAGAGAATATAAAGGTTTTAAATAAAGACAGTCTATTAAGGTCACAGAGTAGTATGGTTACCACTTTTTTATTTCCCTGGCAGGTAAAACGTCCCTCAGAGAAGCACTGGGTCAAATTTTGCCCAGGCTACAAAGTCCCTCCCATACCTTTCAACAGCTGAAAATATTGTCTCACCTTCCCACACCCTGTTCATTTACAGCCTTTTACAGGAGGCTTTTATTGGGCACTTGTGATTGCTCACTCACAGTAGTTTGTGGGTCCTTTATATGACATCATCATCCGCCAGGGCCATTCCCATTATCATGGGGTTTTTTTCCCAACAAGGAAAGTCTGATAATATTTAAAACTGGCGAAATGAGAGTCTAATGTAATTGCGCAATTCTGCTATACCACAGTCTAGTGGCTGTATAATGAAACATATAGAAAGACAGAGAAAGAAAGCCCCTGGGAAAAAAGCATGCGTAAAGGAGCTGATCTTAATCCTACAAACAATCCAGAAGCAGAAGCCACGGTAAATGTGCGGGATAAAAGCCTCATATAGAAATGGCCTTCCAAGAGCTTATTTGCCACTGATTTAAAAGCCTAGATCAGCCTTCCCCAGCCTGGTGCCCTCCATATTCTGGTCTAACAGTCCCAGGGATACTGGGGGATGCTGGGAGTTGTAGTCCAATACATCTGGATGGCACCAACTTGGGGAAGGCTGATCTAGATGACGATCTTTGGATTAAAGATGTACTAGAAAAACCCAACTGTCCTGCAGTCTTATATCTACAATTAAAAATACACCTCAGCAGCTGCAGCATCTGAAAGCACAAGTTGTGCATTGCATGGTGACTTACTGTTCTTGGACGTGCATTTGCACTAGAGACAAGAGGCATCTGTTCCCCACTCAGAGATTTGCAGTGCAATACTATGCACGTCTGCTCAGAAATCCCACTGAATTCAGTGGAGGTTACTTGCAGGTAAGTGTGCATAGGATCGCAGCCTCAGTGTTAAGAATCCCTGGTTGGGCGGTGAGCAGCAGATGGGAGCTGAATGACAGCACTAGCACCTTAAGTTGCCACAATTTATAAAAGGCACCACCATGCGCATGCGTGCGCAACACCACAAAGGCAAACGTAGGCAGAGGGACCCAAAACCCTGCAAGAACTGTCCCTAGTAAACAGGAATAGGAACATAAGAAGAGCCATGTGGGATGAGACCAAGGGTCCATCTAGTCCATTTCACACAGAGGCCAACCAGCTGTCGACCAGGAAACCACAAGAGGACATGACTGCAAGAGCACCCCCCCACCCATGTTCCCCAGCAAGTGGTGTAGATAGGCTCATTGCCTCTAGTACTGGAGGCAGCACATAGCCATCAGGACTAGAAGCCATTGATAGCCTTCTCCTCCAGGAATTTGTCCAACCCCCGTTTAAAGCCATCCAAATTGGTGGCCATCACTACATCCTGTGGTAGCAAGTTCCATAGTCTGACTATGTGCTGTGTGAAGAAGTACACAGCACATAGTCCTGAATCTCCCACCAATCAGCTTTATGGGATGACCCGGGGGTTCTAGTATTATGAGAAAGGGAGAAAAAGGTCTCCCTACCCATTTTCTCCACAACATGGATCATTTGTACATCTCTATCATGTCTCCCTTTACTTGCCTTGTTTCTAAGTTAAACAGTCCCTTCCCTCACAGGAGAGATGCTCCAGCCCCTGAATTATTTTAGTAGCCCTTTTTTGCACTTTTCCCAGTCCTACAATATCCTTTTTTAGGTGTGGTGACATAAAAGCAGGAATAGCTGAAGTGCACGTTGTCCTGGGCCTGGCAATGTCTTGGAGGGAGCAGAGGGGACTCGTGGATTCAGAGCCTTTCTGCCCCTAAGAGATGGGCACTGCCACTCTTACAGTGCCCATCTCTGGAAGCAGGCCCCAAGGGCAGGGGGCATCTGAACTGTCTAAGAGCATCAGAAGAGCCCTGCCAGATCAGATCAAAGGCCCATCTAGACCAGCGTCCTGTTTCCAGCAGAGGTCAGCCAGATGCTTCTGGTTTTAAAAAAAACAGCGTTTCCTTTTTCGTTGTCTGGGCTGGTGGCCAGCAACAAAGAGCGAGGCCATGCCAGTGGTTAAAACCCCCAAACTGAGCTAATAGCAAACTTAAGAACTAGACCAAGAGCGGGCAACTTTTTTTCTGGCAAGGGCCGCATTCCTTTGTGGGGAATCTGAGCCAAACGTGGGGGGCTCACCCCTTTTCTCTTCCTGCCACCCTCTTTTCTCTCACTTTCTGCCACCCTCTTGTTGCTGTCCCCCTCTTCCTTTCTGCCCAGCGAGCTGCCAGGGAAAGGTCGGAGTGCTCCCACCAGAGGGATAGGCAGATCACAGCCAGAGGGCTTGTGAAATTAGGCGGCAGGCCAGAGGGTGTCCACCCTGGGCTGGGCAGAGGACTGAAGGACACGCAGAAGGCTGCTGCTTCTCCCAGTTCAACAGAATCCAGGAGCCTTTGCATGTATGGGCAACTGGAACATGAGCCTCCCCCACAATGTTCCCCAGGAAGTGGCTGGGGACCAAAGCTCTTTGCCCTTCCCTGCCCTGGCCCCCGGCACCTTTTTCTAATCATGAAGAGGAAACAACTTTACTTAGAAAGGACAGCTACGAAATGTCACCAGCATCCAAGCACCACTTCCTTCTTCTGCTTGACCTTTTGGCCTCCCTTTGTCATATTACAAACCAGTGGAGGGACCTGGCTCCGGAACAGCCCTCAGTTTGAAGCAGGGAAAGCCTCAAGCCAACTTCACAGAGCTGTCAGAGCTGGACACATTGTGCCTCCCTGGCTGAGTGAAGGCATGTCTGCTGGCACCCCTGGGCATGGCTCCTGCCATGGTGCACCCCAATGGAGGGAGGGATCTATCCACTCCATTCCCCCCCTGGGGGGGTCTCATAGCAGCGGGGAGGGGGGAGGCTTATAACTCTCCCCGCACCTCCTGTTCTTCCCTGGGCTTCAGACTGTATGGGCTGCAAAGCCAAGTGCTGGTTAGGGAAGGCTGCCCCTAATGGCTGAAGGCATCACTGCAGGCTACAATCACATGGACACATTTAAATTAATTAAAATTAATTAATGTATTTAAAAAAATCAAATAACCCCAAGGTGTGCACCTCTATGGTCCCCTTAGTACACATGCCAAGTTTCAGGTGTCTAGGTTTCACGGGGTTGCAGTTATGATGCTGACAGACAGATAGATGGGCACACATCCTCTTTTATTAATATATATATAATTGTCTTCTCTTTGGACTCAGGACTGGTATCCTAACCCATTGAGGTGAACACCCGTTGCATGTGGTAAAGTGGGGTCTTGTCCATTAAAGCTTCTGCCACAATCACATTTTTAAAGGTGGTGCAAAGGTTTGTTTTTTTCTGTTATATAGCAAAGATTGTAAAAACACACACACACAACTACTACTACTAAAATAGATGTTTTGTTCACTGCAGCAGCAGTAACAACGAGTCAAGAATTTGTGGAGAAAAAACAGATGTGCTATCTGTTATGCTGCTCTTTATTGACTATGCCTCTGAGTTTGTCACGTTGACTCAGTTTACTCCAGCCCGTGCTTGAGCAAGTTTTGGTTTGGTGTGATGCCTGAATTGTCACACCTTGAGTTACAATACGCTACCAACCAGAATCAGAAACTCTGGTTTGAAGTGGGTTTGCGAATTAAGGTTTATAAATGCTATGGCGTGATGTAATGGACAAACCATGGTTCGCAGTTGTTGCTAAGCCTCTGGACGCCATTGAACATAAAGACTGGAGTGCTGAGTAGACAGAAAATGTCAGACAGAAAAAGCAAATAAGCAGCTGTAAAACATGGTTTGGTTGTAACTTTGGAAGCTAAAAGCATGGCTTAGGTTCTTACCTAAGGTTGGTGCAAACCATGGTTTGGCATATTTTCTAAATTGAGCCAAGACTGTAATCAACTGAGACTATAACTTCTGTTTTTTTAATAATATTTGTTTATTACATTTATATCCCACCTTTTTTCTTCTTTGAGGAATCCAAGGAGGCATACATTATCCTTCTCCTGTCCATTTTATCCTTACAACAACCCTGTGAGGTAGGTTGGGCTGTGACTGGCCCAAGGTCACCCAGTGAACTTCCATGGCCAAGTCCTAGTGGGGACTAGAACCTGGGTCTCCCCGCTCCCAGCCCAACACTCTTGCCGCTACACCACACTTTAAAATAAATATAAAGTGTAATTTATTTTTTCAGCTGGTGACTCAGGATTCTTTAATTGGAGAGACTGCCTAGCTTAAGAATCATTTACAGCTGGTCCACATTATCAATGCCAGTTTACATACCCATGTGACCTAATCAGCCAATGCTCACTTCTGTGTTCTCTTTGCTGGGAACGGCTTTGGGTGTGCAAAACAGCAGCCAGCCTGATGGGCAGTCACATCCACACCTTGCTGGCAGCCCTTCTTCCAGACTGAATCTTCTTCCCGGCTGGGGATGATGGGAGCTGCAGTCCAACACATCTGAAGGGCAGAAGGTTAGGGGAGGCCACAGTAGCCTCTGTGGACCAGATGAACAAGCCCCCTCAGTCTGACGCAGAAGGAACTGTGCATCAAAGTGGCTGTAATTGTTTGCCACACCCAAATCTGCTCCGGGAATGGGAAGATGCAGCCGTTTTCAGTTTCAAAGTTAAGCGCAAAATGGTTGCTGTTTATGTCAAGCAAAGCCAGGAAGATTTTGGAGGAAGGGCCAGTGTGTCTGTGAAAGATGAAAAAGAGAGAGAGAGAGGGGCATGCGTGTGTGTGAATCTGTTAGCTAGCAACCAGGCTGGCAGGAATAGACATTTTAAGGGCTCCTTCACACCAGGGCTTTTATGCTGCAATTGAGATTGCTCCTTCACGGATGTTTGCGGGCTCTTTGCATGACACCGTGAACCTCCAAGGCACCTCCTGCACTAAATACCCTTTGTTCTGTTTTTAAATAGATGGCAGATAATGAGCCATCAAATTACCCAGCTGTGTTCTGCTTCAGTTTCCTCCGTCAAAAGAGTTAAAGCAGCAAGAAAAGGAGCGAGAGCAATGAAAGATAATGGAAGGCTCGGATACAGGGAGGGGAGTGCGTGTAAGGGCAGTCAGTGGTGATCCTGCATTTAAAACGGAAGCAGAAAGCCCCTTTTTAAATGCAGGATTTTAGGCTGGTGTAGAAATACTCTGAAGGTGGCAACGATCGTCTGAGGCCAATAGCCCATCAAATCCTTTGGCATCAGCGACCTACCACTCCTCCTCTCCCCTTCACCAAGAACTATAATGGTTTAGGCTCTGATCCAGGGCAATTTTTTAAAATACAGTTTGGCTTGGTTCTTGCTTCAGGCTCCGTTTGACTGGAAACATGACCAATGTTTTCAGAGGCTGAAGGAAGTTTTGAAAGAAAGGCTGCTGCTGCTAATTTCTTTTACCTCTAGTCAAACAGGCTTTGCAGTTATTTTTTGTATTGCTCCCCGAACCTGTTTGATCAGAGGTGAAAGTGGGACTAAAGAGATGTATGTGTACATCATGGGAATGTGGTGCCTCTCTCAAAGCCCTTCTAGCTCTCCTAAACTCTACTGTCTGCCTGAGGTTGGGCCCAGATTTATGTATTTTTGCATTTGTAGGAGAATTAAAATGCCCCCCTGTGTCTAGTGGAGGCTGGTGGCTCCGATGTCAATGGGGCAGTAAATCCGCTCCCGGTTTCACTCAGAACTCTAAAAGAGCGGAGCACCTTGCATAGCTCCTTTAGAGTTCTGACTGGTTCTGACTGAAACCAGAGTGGATTCACCGCCCCACTGACAATGGAGACACCAGCCTCCACTGCCAGTGTCTTATCATATGGTGAACAGCATAATAGTGCATGAAATGATTAAGAGCTGGTCAGCATATGGTTTTTTCATTTTTAATATTTACCACTCCTCCAGCACCTTTATGACCCTATCTATGCCCGGCGTAGCTGTAGAGAGCAGACTTCTCTTGAGCTGTCTCCCTTGGATTGCAAGGGGTATCGCCTTGCTCACAAGCTGCTAAGCTTCTTCTGTGCATGCATGGCCCTTCCTCGAAAAGGACCAGCGGTGGTGCTGTCTCTACCAGACTTTCACCAGGGCAGGATCAAGGCCATGATGGTCCCTGGGGCTAGCAAGCTATACTGGGCTCCTTATTCTACACTGAACTCACACATTACATCTGTGCACGCGCACGCGCACGCACACACACACACACACACACACACAGGGAGAGAGACAGAGAGAGAGAAAAAGTCAAATAAAGCTATTTTATGTACAACAAACAACTGAAAACTTCTGTCATTACATATCTTAGTCAAAATCATCTCCTGTGTTTTCCTGGGAGGAAAAGGCTAATATCTCACGCATTGTAGAGAACTCAGGTACAAACAGAACCTCCCATTTCTCACTTCCCCTTTTACAGCATACAGCACAGGAAACATAAACACACATAGGAATTCTCTCACTAAAACACTCACACAGAGAGACACTTCAGAAAGAGAAACAGACTGAATCACCAACTCACTAGGACATGAAAGAAAAACAGGGCAGGAGAGGGAGACAGAGACACAAATAAGCAAAAAGCAAACATCTTGGGCTGGCAAGTATCCCCCCTCCCACTCCCAGAGTTACTCACTGGATGACCTTGGACCACTCACTATTTTTTAGTGTAACATACCTCACAGGATCGTTGTGAGGATAAAAATGGGGAGATCTTTATGGAGGAAAGGCAGAACATAAATGTAATCAAATAAAAATAGATATATTAGAAAAACATAATTGTCTTACACCATATCCATAATAAGCCTCCCTAGCATGTAAAATGGCCAACTGGGCGTGCATGTTGCCTTACCATGTACACACACTCACATGCCTGTGCAAGAGACAAGATGCATCCAGTACTCTGCTGGTGTGTCTTCATATAGAGGCCCCTGGGGATGGCGCTAAATCCTGAAGACTGACACCCACTCTTATAACTCATTCTAAACATTCAAAATTTGGGGAAAACAACACAACATTCTCCTGCTTCTCATTCCCCCCACTCATATGCCTCTATCTGCATGGTCATCAACTCAAAGACATTTTATTAATGGTGAAACCTCATACATTTCTACTCAGATGTGCCACTGAGTTCAATGGGGCTTACTCCCAGGAAAGCATGTATAGAACTGCAGCATTACAGCAGAGTCCTATGTATGTCAACTTAGAGCAGAGGGAACCATGGTGTTCAAGCAGACTTGCTCTCAGGTAAGTGTGCGTAGAATTGCAACCTAAACCTCCCTTCCCTCTCTCCCGGTTTCTGTCAGGCACAGAAAGGACTCAAAATACTCATAGACTTGCTCCTTTTTGTTATTATTTGAAAGCTAGGAATCTGGGCTAGTTCGTGGGCCCCCTTAGATGCTGTGCTGGGGGGCTGCAACCAGGCCTGACCCAAGACAAAGGATGAGACGGCGCCCCCTCCCATTCCAGGTACAAAAGCTGACTGGACTGGCAGATGAATCTGTCTTCTATGCTGATGGGACAACATCCTTTACTGCACCTGAAGGCAGTGGGCTAGCTTAGGGGGCACAAAGCAGGCTGCATGGTACACTACTCTGTCTTCTAGCACCTTGTTGCCACTTCCAAGTATCTGCCACCCGAGGCAGTTGCTTCACTCTGCCTTATGGTAGGGCTGGCCCTGGATGCAGTCTCCTTAGCCCATAGGTTAAGCAGGCCATGATTTTCACATAGCTGAGGTCAGCACCTTTGTAATTTTGGGGCCCTAGGTGACTGCCTAGTTTGTCTCGAGGACTGGGCCAGCCCTGCTTCATACCTGTGCACAGCGAGCACCTCTGCTTGAGCAGGTGCTTCACCTCAGGAAAATAGAAAGCTGACATTTTGGATGCTTCGGGCTATGATGTGGTTATGACTCAGCCAACATGCAGGGCTTCAGACCACAGTGAGCAATAATGACCGTACTCACTGGGTAAAGTCGGGGAATGTGAAACCACAAGATAGCCTCTGCAAATGAAGCCATGCACATTTATTTCTTTGTTTAAAATATTTACATAGCACCCTCCTTTTGACTTGATTTCAGTGTGGTTTACAACAGCATAAAAACACAACACAAGACATAACCGTGCAAGGACAGGTGGAGGGGCATTTGTAGGGGACAATGGTTGACATTGATGTCCCATACTTGCCACTCATTCTCTCTTGCAAATGCCCCCCACCCAACATTATCATCCCCTCACCCACCACACATATACTCATCAACCTGGGCTTATTTTCCATCTTGGAGCCCAGCTGGAGAAAAAACAAGCTAATTGTGCAATTCTATGCTTAGAAAAAAAAAAGTCCTACAGCTCTCAGCGTTTCCCTGTCATCTGGTCACAGCTGTGCCGGCTGGGGAATGCTGGAAGTTCTAGGACTTTTTTCTGTCTAAACATGCATAGGATGGTGCCCTAAAATGCAATGTTGGATCTGAGGGCAGGGTGGGTAGAAAAAAAGATGGCCATTTCCACATCACCAAAAAAGAGGAAATGCCTTACCAAAAGAAGAGGGTGGACACAGATCTGTATAAACTGTGTATATGCTATTTTATATGCATAGATGCAAATTGAGAAAGAATGACTGTAATTTAAATAGAAATGCAATGCATCTCACCATAGTGGGGAAGACAGTGACCAGATGCCCCCTCCAGCCTGGTCAGGTGGCTGTTCAGGGGTTGGTTAATGATGGGTATCTTGAAAACTCTGCTTTCAGGAGTCTTTCTCTTTAAACCAGGTTTGGACTGAAACCCTTTCAAACAGAAGACATATTCAAAGAGAGGATTATCCCTGATGGTCCTTTGAGAGAGGAATGTTCTCTGTAAAGTAGGCTATCTGGCCACTCTATGTTTCATGAAATCCAGTGCATCAATGTTTCATCTCCCCTCTGGAAAAGTACTCTTCAGATTATGAGTTAGAGTCCCTAAGCCAAACATTGAAAAAGCTGTTTTGTCAAGGGATCTTGATGCAGATTGTGGGGTGGAGTGTGTGATCCTGAACCCTTGAGAGAGGGCCATTCTCTCTCTTGGACTCAAAGGCAGATGCTGAGTGGCCTGGCCACAGAGCCCAGTTGCAGGCTTGGCTAGCTGCCAGATGCAAAAAACCCACCTGAGGAATAAGGACTCCTCAAGAGTAATGATGTACTTGTAACTAGCAAGGCTCTAATGAGTAGACCTCTCCTCAGGTGGCACTGATGGCCTACAGCTGTGCTCTGGGTGGCCTCCGAAGGATCAGGGGTCAAAGCCTTCAGTTCCCAGCACAGAGGGCTGAGATGAGGGTGGCGTATTAGCTCCTGCTTCACATTTCCCTGAGATAACCTAGCTCTTCTCTGGAACTCCCCATGTTTGGACTTCAAACTGTCTGCAGATCCTGCTTTTTAGAACGAACCCAGATTTGTTCCCTGGAGCTCTCTCCTTGCAGCACTGGAAGCAGAGTGGTACAGTTGAAAGAAAGGCTCAGCAAGCTTCGTGGGCCCTGCTTGCAAACCAGCCTTCCCCGACCTGGCACTCTCCAGATATGTTGGACTACAACTCCCATCATCCTCAGCCAGCATGGTCATGCTGGCTGAGAATGGTGGGAGTTGCAGTCTGATGCATCTGGAGGGAGCCTGGCTGGGGAAGGTTGCCCTAAGCAGAGGCCAAACTAGATGTTCCATAAGAACGGTCCAGGTGGAGCAGATCAAAGGTCTATGTAGTCTGTTCCCCACAGTAGCAAGAGAGGTCCTTCCCCACTGTGTCTCTTCTTGTGCTGCCTGAACTTGAAGGCTCCATGTGGTCACCATTGGCCTAATAGCCACTGATAGATCCATGCTCCTTGTCGAATTTGTCTTGTCCACTTGCAAACCCCTGGAGGCACCACCGCCTCATCTTGCAGCAGCAGATTCAGTACCTGCAGTGAAATCCAACATGCATTTTATGTAGAGAAGACCACTGAAATAAATGGGACTTGAGTTAGCCATGACTAACTTAAGTCCCATTCATAGGTATGTAGGAAGGTGCCTTATATGGACTCAGACCCTTGGGCCATTTAGCCCAGTATTGTTGACACCGACTCACTGTGGTTCTCCAGACTTTCCAGCCCTACCTGGCGAAGTTGGGGATTGAACCTGGGCTCTCCTTCATGCAAAGCAGATGCTCGTCCGCAGCCTCTTCCCATTCATTTAAATGGGACTGTTCTGCACAGAGCTAACATTGGATTTCTCGCATGAAATGCATGGCTGGCACCAGTCTGCATCTCTTCACGCTGTCTTTCAGTAACATCTACTTGAAACCAGTGGGGTCTGGGGGCTCTGATGTCAGTGGGGCGGTGAATCCAGTCCGGGTTTCAGTCAGAATCCTAAAGCAGCTATCCAAGGTGCAGAGCCCCCACTCCTCCACTGCTTGAAGCAGACCTGATCTGTGAACACATCATGGCCGGTGTTTCCCCATGCTGCTGTGAGCAGGGAAATGCTGAATGCAACAACATAATTCTGCTTCAACTAGCTTTCCTCAACCTGGTGCCCTCTGGATCTGTTATAATTCCCATTATCCCCCAACCTACCAAGGCCTGAGATTCATGCAGTGTGACATAGTGATGTCACGGGGCTGTCAAAAGATAACCTGACACCTAGGCAAGGTCTGGGGATGTTTGCATATGGTGAAGATGTGAAGGTCCAAGTGTGTGTTTCCACAACAATGGAAGGAGAAGCGAATGGAGGAGTACCGGATTTTAAAATGCTAAGCTCCGGGGTGGCTGCTGGATGGCCATAACATCATGCATCCCTAACGACCTCAACATGCAGCCCACTTGGAGTAAATTGCTGGTGGAAACACCCCCCAGGAAAATGGAACCAATCAGGGGAAAAACATGTTTGTTTTTCATAGGAGGGATTCAGTTTTTCCACTGGGAAAACTGGAAATGTGGGGAAATCTTGGAGGGAATACCCTCTTATTTTCGCTTTCAGAATGAGTGATTTCCTTTAAGTCATATTTTAAAAATAATACCATTACATAACTGCTAGATCCAAAATCCAGTGGTCATAAGTTGCAATGAGCTGGTGGCCCTGAGATTTGAACTTGCCATTTTGAGAATGGACTCCAAAACCTGAGTCCCAGAGACTTGGCAATCCTACTTGGAGATGTGTGAGGAAAAATGTGGATCATCAATGTCCTCACACATTTTGGGTCGCGTCTGGTTTGGCTTGAAGTATGCACAGAACTGCAGCCAAATCTTTGTGGAGCTATTTCACGGCATTTGGAAGGGAAGCGGAGCCAGGAAGCTGCAGGGTTTACATGGCAGGCAGGCAGGCAGGCAGGCAGCCCTCTGGACCTCTGAGTCAACCTGGACTCTCCTAACCTCTGAGCTAAGTCTCCAGGCTTGAAATGGATTTTTTGTCTGTTGTGTCAGAGCAGAATCCAACATTGGGTAGTGGGTTCAGTAGGGGCAGATAAGGAAAGTCCTATTTTTATCAAACAAGAACAATCTTGTCAGCGGAAAGTTAATAACAAAGAAGTCTTCATTTTTAATTAGGGACATATGAATGCTCATGTGGCATTTTTAACAATAAGGAAGGTGGACAGCTCACTTGAAGCATCGTGGTAGGGGAAGTCTTCCAGCCAGGGCCAGCGTCAAAGGTAGGCATGGTCGGGCACCAGCTGAGGGCCCACACCCCAGTAGGGGCTTACTGCAAGAGCTCCCCGGAGGAGCGAGAGCAGCTGGTGACAGTGGTGGTGCAAAGGAAGACTCACTGAGGGGGGAGGGCAGCAAGGGTGTCTTGCCCAAGGGCCCTCAAAACCTGGAACCAGCCCTGATGCTAGCTGAACCAGCATTCAAGTTGCTGGTAGTATCATACCATCCACCAGCTCACAGGTGAAAAATAGGGACATGTTGCTGCATGGTCCATGTTGGCCTGCACTGTTAGTGGCCTTCAAAGATTGCAGGTGGAGGCTGCTTTTTCCAGTTCTTCCACCTGAGATCCTTCTAACTAGAGATGCTAATTGAAGCTAGGATGAAAGGCACACGGTCTACTAGTAATGATCCACGCCCATTCCTTTCAAGAGGTGCAGAGACGCGATGCAAAGGGGGCAAACTTCCCCGGGCTGAGGGCCCCCAACGTATTGGTTCGTATTTCTTAAGGTTAATGGACAAACAGGGAAGTACCCATCCAACCTTTGGGCAGTGGCTTACACAATCAAATAGGAAGCGTATTTCCCAGAATTCCCTACAGGTGAGCTGGAGTGGTGCACTGCTTCCTTGATTGAGGATTATAAATTGGGACAAGCAAGAGCCCTGAGTGAGAGGAAGGAGGACTAGGCCGTAACACCCACTGCAAGATTACATACTGGTGCCCTCTAGATGGGGTTGACGTCAAGGGTGGGCATGATCAGGCTCCTGTCAAGGGCCCACTGACAAGAGCCCCCTAGACATGCTTCTCTTTACCACTGCAATCTGCTTGTTTATCTGCCTCTCACTCTGGCCCAGACAACAGAGGTGGTGAGGAGGAGAGGACGAGCAGTAGATTCTGCTGCCTACTTACGCACTGGCTCTCCATCTGTCAAGCAAGCATGTGGTAGCAATGATGTGGTAACAAAATGTTGATGAGAAGGTAGGCTTACTAAGGGAGAGGGTCCACTGAGGGTGACTTGCGAAAGGGCCTTCCAAAACCTGGATCGACACTGCTTCCAGATGTATTGGGCTACAGATGTGTTGGCTGGCTGAGGGAAGCTAGGAGTTGGTCCAATACATGTGTAGGGCACCATGTTGCAGAAGGCTGTTCTCCAGGGTCAGCTTCCTCATCTGGTTTTTTTTTAGGAATTTCTCCTTAAAGGAGAACTCAGTTCATTGAGACCAGGCCCTGAACTCTGAGCCTGAATACATTTCACTTCCTCTTACCACTTTTTTGAACTACAGAGGATTGATGTGTTCTACCAAAGCGCGTATTCTGGAGATGGGACTGACCCTATTTTTATTTCTGTTTTCTTGCTGCCCTGCAGAAATTATAGTTTCCGCTCATAATCTCTCCATCCTCCATGCTGAGTTAGCAGAGATTTCTCACTTTTACTTTTAATGCCTGACACTTCCTCCCCTGTACAACTGTCTATGCCCTGGGCAGCCATGAAGGCCACAATCCAAGCTCTTGATGTTGTTGCCTGGGAATGAAGAGGAGGAGACGGCCAGCCAATAAGCTATGAACTGCCTTTGTGCGCCTCCATCTGATAGGGTGGCCCTGTAAATCGTAAATGAACCTGTCAGCCTTCAGAAACAGCAGAATAAAGTTTTGGAATTCCCTAATATTATATAATACTATGCTGCGATATGGTTGTAACATTAGTTATTATTGTACATTAGAGAACATTAGTTGTTGGATGGATTAGAAATATATTCAATAAATAAATAAATAAATAAATAAAGCTATTGCAGCTTGGATTGTTAATATCAATTGTTTATTTTAATTTTATTTCTTTCTTTCTATTCTGCACAATAGCCGAAGCTGTCTTGGTGGTTCACAAAAATTGACCAATTTGGTGCTCTATAGAGCAAAGATGACAGCCTGACTTGGCAACAGTTATCCATGCCTTGGATAACATTTAGACTACTGCAGTCACTCTACATGGGGCTACCCCTGAAGAGTGCATGGAAGCTTCAATTGGTGCAAACTGTGGCTCTTAGGCTGTGTGGTATTGGGGCCACATCACACCTGTCCTGAAAGACCTGCACTGGTTGCCAATTGCTTTCCAGGCTCAATTCAAGGTGTTAGTTTTAGCCCTTAAAGCCCTAAATGGCTCTGGACATGGCTGTCTAAGGGATCCCATGTCTCAGTATGAACCTGCCCGAGTATTAAGATCTGCAGGAGAGGCCCTTTTGAAGGTGCGGTTTCCTCCAGAGGCCTGTTTGTGTGAAAGGGCCTTCTCCTGGGTTGTCCCCAAACTATGAGATGTGCTCCCTCAACAATTAGGATTGGCCATGCTCTCTTGGATTTTAGAAAGGATGTGAAGATGCATCTTTCCAATTTAGCTTTTTAAAATGTATAGTTTTGATGTTTTTAGTGTTTTAATGTTCTTTTTGTTGTTTTAAATGTATTGTATTAAATGGTTGTACATAGCCTTGATGGCTTGTTTAGCAAAGAAGGCAGTATATACATGTTAATAATAAATTTTTAAAAATTAAGTCCTACTGGAATTTGTCCCCTGGTACTGTACTGGCAAATATACTACATCATTAATATTAAAAATAGAAACTATTTGCATGAGAACAGTTCTTGAAGTGTGGGATAGATTTAGAAAATAAATTACTCCAGTTAATTCATTATTAACATCCTTTATATACTCCAACCAGTTTAAGATTGGGGAGAGTTTCAAAAGGTAGAAGGAGGTTTAAAGGTAGCTCTTTAAGGTTTAAAGATAGAGTTTTGGAAGGGAGAGGTTTAAACAGCACTGAAATTAGACAAAAGCTTGAAAATGATTTGCTGGTATCTACAAATCTCAAGTTATGTGGCAACCAATACTATGGAGGGTAATTTGAAGACTGGGCGATCAGATTTTGAAAAGATGATTTTTAAAACTAGAGAAAATAGCGGGTTAGTTTGTCAGATTTATCTTTTGGAGAAAGATGGAGGTCTAGGTCATAATTTCAAGAAAAAAATTCACTTGGGAGAATTCTCAGTGAATCAAAGTGGCAGTTGGTTTTTACTAAAAGAACAGCATGGTTTCCTTGTATTAATATTAAAGAGAATTATTATAAAGTTCAGTATCATTGGTACTTAATCCCAGCACATCTAAATAAGATCTGTCAAAATGATAAAGGGCAGCGCTAGAGAGGTGCACAAAGGAATGCCAATTTTTGACATATTTGGTGGCCTTGTCCCAAAATTGTTATCCTCTGAAAAAGATCAGATATATCATTAATTTACAGACCAATGGTCTATGGTCCTATGGTCTCCCACCCCAGTGCCTCACAGCCACTGTAATAAGCACTGTGGGGGCTTCTCTTCGGAGATCGCTGTTGCAATCTGTGTGTTGGCGAACGGGGAGGGGAGAGGCTGAGGATCCACTGGATTCAAAGGCCTCTCAGGGCCCAGGGACGCCTCTGGTAGCACAACTCCACAAGATGGGCTCAGAGGCCTGTTTAGTGGGAAATGCTGAAAACGGGGAGGGGGAGAGAAAACCCCCCTCCCTTGCTCCTCCAGCAGTGCTGCCAGACAGCAGCCCAGCGGGGCATTGGTTACATGGAAGCCTCCGGGATTGGAGACTTCCATCTATCAGGGAGCAATCCAGCAGGATTGTACCCTTAAAGCACAATCCTATACATATTTAGACAGAAAAAGGGCCTGCAACTCCCAGCACGGCTGGCTGGGGCATCCTGGGACTTTTAGGCTTTCTTTCTGTCTAAACATGCATAAGATCGCACTATTAATGATTGTATATCATTGTGTGTCATTAACATTGATTATGTTATGATTATGTTACATTGTTAGCTTATATCTTATAGTTATATATTTATGTTACATTGTTAGCTTATAGAGAGCTTCGGCTATTGGGCGGTATAGAAATGAAATAAATAAAATAAATAAATATCAAAGAGGAAGTAAAATCATTATACTATGAGCTGGTTTGGAATTTGTTGACAGCTGCAAAAATACTTATTGCCACAAAGTGGAAAAGTAGTGAAATTCCAGCTGTAAAAATGTGGTTTTCTGAATTATTGCATGTTGTTGAAGTGTAAAATATGACTGAGTACTTTCAATTAAGAGAAAAAAGGAAACAGTCAAGAAAATTCCATGAAAACTCATTTCCGTTTTTGACTGATGGAGGAGAAACTTAAGCCCCATTCATTTGGGGGGGGGGGGCTGCTCTAAATAGGGCTTATCTTGGATTTTACCCACACAATGTAACTAAAACATAATCAATATCCATCAGAAAACGAACAAATCAAAATGGCAAGCATCACAAATCATCAAACATCGGGGCAAATATTTTTTTTTAAGTTTTCAACATGGGCCTGAACTGCATCAGAGTTGATGCATGTTCTATTGGTGGGGGGAGGGTACTGCAGCGAGTGGGTGCCACCACAGAAAAGGCCCCCTTCCTGTTTGTTGCCAGATGAACATTTGCAGGACATGGCACAACCAGGAGTACCTCTGATGATTAGGACTGAGTCTGGGAAGATCTATATGTGCCTGAATCCAGTACCATGGGAGCTGTGCCTGGGTTTTCCGATAGAGATAATTATGTTGTTCTGCTCCTTTCAGTAAGTCTTCTTTGCTTAGACTCTTGCCTGCTATTGGTTTTCCTTGTGTGCTACCTTAATGCAGAACTCAACTGTTCCCTAGGCTCTCCTTAGGCGAGGGGTGGAGAACATTTTTGGCCCTTGGGCCAAATTAGTTCTGGGCAACTATATTGGGGAGTGCATGTCAGCAGTGGGCGGGGCGATCCCACTGCTGGCATGCAGCCCCAGCGTGATTGCCCAGACCCCACTCACTCATATTCACACGTGCACACAAACGCATGTGTGCCCGCACACACATATCCCATCACCCCCTCCTCCACTGCAACTCTCATCACTGCTCTAGGCCCTCTGGTACAACATTCCATTCCGACCCAGGTCTCACCCCTCCTGGAACCTGCACCTTCTGTTCTTCACATGCCCAGTAGAGACTATAACCAAGTACTGAGGCCCTCTTCTTCTGTGGTCACCTGACATTCCTTTTCTCCATCTTTCCTGCTCGTTGTCAAGCCCCTCTCCCATCCCACCGCCACCTGCCCTTCCACTGCACATTATATATGTTCATCTTCTGTACAGCATCAAGACTGCTCTGAACAACAAACAGCTCTAAGTATATTTATGGGAATACAGAACATTGCTTTGCCCTAGGTCAGACTATTTATTCATCTAGTTCAGTATTATACATTCCAGGGGTGTGGAAAAAGAAAATCTTCAGATGTTTTGGACATCCACTCCCAGAATGTCCATGCTGGGACTAATTTGGGGGGTTAAAATTCCAAACATCTGAAAATCTATTTTCTGTCCCCTCTTAATCTATTCTAAAAAGCTATAGTTTTCCACGATTTGAGATATAGGTCTTTTCTATCATCTCCTACCTGATTATTTCACCTGAAGATGCCAAGCAATAAACTGAGAACCTCTCTGATAATGCCCCAGGTTTAATTTGCAAGCCTGGTTTCCACGAGGAAGCATTAATAATGGCACCTCCACCTGCAGTCTGACATGATACAATTCACTGTGCCACCTCATTCTGGTGCTGCGTAGATGAGACTTTGGAAACATTTATTGCCAGGCCAGATTAGGAAAAACCAGTGGGCTGCCTTGAGAGTGGAGTTTTGGGTTGGCATATTCCAGGTCCCCAAATCTGGGCATCCTAATTTGCATAGTATGCAAAATATTTGCTAATTATGCAGATCATGTGCTGGGCTGGGCAAGTGTTAAGCAATTCTCTCCCTCTTGATTTCCCACTCAAAATCACCCGTTTCAAAGTTCCTTTAGGGGGAGGAAACATAAAGTTGTGTTTTCTTAGATATTTTGCATGTAATATGTATCTGAACCCTCAAGGGTTAAATAAAGTAATCAACAGAATTATATATTTGTAATATGTGTATGGCTGCAATCCTATGCCCACTTTCCTGAGGGTAAGCCTCACTTACTTCTGGGGGAAAAAATGTATAGGACTACCTTGTTAGCCTAATCAAGGAAGTAATCTTCAATTTGTAAAGGCTGCAGGATGCTACATAATCTGTTTTTTTTTTTTCCTTTATGCTTGGAAAATCCTTACTCTATTCTTTTCTATGTAGTCTGGTGTTTTCTTTTCTTTCTTGGAGAGAGGCATCACTCAATACTTTTAAGTGGTATTTTTGTCTCTGACTTTGATATCAATACCACTGTTAAAAAAAAAAAAAGTGGAGATCAACCCTTTACATCTCTGGTCAGCCCAATTCAGTTGTTGTTCCTATAATCGCCTTCACAGTCCAGCCCCCAACTGCATTTGCCTAAAACATCAACATGCCAGGAGGCTGGACAACACTGAACTTCACTGCCACCCCCCAACAATATGTCTTCTCTCTCAGGAATGAGCGGGGGGCAGTTAAGAATCACCAAAAAAGAGGACAAAAAGGGCAGTGATTTGTATATGATTTGCACATGCTAATTGATATGCATAGTTGCAAATTTTAAAAAGTTATTATAATTTAAATAGAAATACAGTACATCTCCCCCTTCCTGGATCACTGCCTTGTTGTGGCGAAGGGGCTTGCGTAACTCAGTGAAGCCATAAGCTATGCCGTGCAGGGCCACCCAAGACGGACAGGTCATGGCGGAGAGTTCTGACAAAATGTGGTCCACTGGAGAAGGAAATGGCAACCCACTCCAGGATTCTTGCCAAGAAAACCCCATGGAACGTATCACAAGGCTAAAAGAGATGACGCTGGAAGATGAGCCCCTCAGGTCGGAAGGTGTCCAATACACTACTGGGGAAGAGCAGAGGGAATTTCCAAGGAGCGCCAGAAAGAGTGAAGCGGCTGGGCCAAAGCCGAAAGGACACTCAGCTGTGGATGTGTCTGGTGGTGAAAAGAAAGTCCGATGCTGTAAAGAACAATATTGTTTAGGAACCTGGAATGTAAGGTCAATGAATCAAGGTAAGCTGGAGGTGGTCAAACATGAGATGGCTAAGGATGGACGAAAGTCCCTTACCTGGTCCCGCAGCTGTGTTCGATGTGTGTGGGAGGCGCTCCGGTTCTCCCCCCGAAATTCAGGCCGGGGGGGGAGGCGCCCCATCCCTCACTGCCGAAATTCAGGCCGGGGGGGAGCGCCCCGTCTCCCCGGCCGCAAAATAAAAAAGTAAATTGAAAAAAAAAAGTGATAGGCTACGTAACGATTTATGTAGCCTATCATGGCTAGATTTTCAAAGTCAGCCGTGATAGGCTATGTAAATCTTTACGTAGCCTATCACGGCAGACTTTGGGGGGGAAAAAAAAGCGTGCACGCAAATGGCGGCGCCTATGGGCGCCGCCATTTGTGTTCCTTGTTTGGGCAGGGGTAGCCTATGTAAAGATTTACGTAGACTACGGCGAAAATAAGAGCAACGCAGCATTGCCCTTATTTTCGCCGTAGTCTACGTAAATCTTTACGTAGACTATCCCTGCCCAAATAAGGAACGCAAATGGCAGCCCCCATGGGCGCCGCCATTTGCGTACGTGCTTTTTTTCTTTTCTTTTCAAAGTCAGCCGTGATAGGCTACGTAAAGATTTACGTAGCCTATCACGGCTGACTTTGAAAATCTAGCCGTGATAGGCTACGTAAATCGTTACGTAGCCTATCACGTTTTGTTTTGTTTTTTTTACTTTATTTTCTAATGGCGGCGGCGGCAGCTGGTTGGAAGACTGGCCGCTGCTCCCGCCGCTGCCGAAAAGCCGCCGAAATGCCGCCGGGACCTGCCGCCGCCGAGAGGGACATTCGACAGAGGTAAGTCCCATCCCAGGGGGGCGCGGGGGGGCGGAGAATTTCACCACCAATTTCGGGGGGCCAAATGCATTGGCATTCGGCCTCCCGGAGATTCGTGGAGAAATTCTCCGCCATCCCTAGAGATGGCAAGATTGAACATTGATGAACCTGAGCACACTCCGGGAGAGAGTGGAGGACAGGAAGGCCTGGTGTGCTATGGTCTATGGGGTCACGAAGAGTCGTACACGACTTAACGACTGAACAACAACAACAGTACATCTCTGTGTCTACCTGTTCAGTCTACTTTCCAGGTGCTAACTGTTGACAGACAATAGGTCTTACTGTTCATTATTTTTAAACTGGAATTGGACTGGATAGTCATTCAAGGAGAGGGCACCTTTAAATTAAGGCCACCTTCACATAGAAGATGGTTCACCAGCAGCCCCTCAAATAGAGGACTGACACATGGCAACCTCCAGGTATAAAAAACCTCCGATGACTATAATAAGTGGCTGTATTATAATAAGGGAATACACCCTCAAAAGATTCAAAATTGTTGTTGTTATTATTAATTACATTTCTATATTGCCTAATAGCTGAAGCTCTCTGGGTGATTTACAGAGATTAAAAACATTAAACATACAATATACAGAGATTAAAAACCATTTACATTAAAAAAAACACACATGAACAGACAATATACACAAAAGAAATATATATGTAAAACAACTTCAAATGAGCAATCTCAAAAGCAAACCATCATAACCATAATGAATCAAGAAGTTCCTTCTTGAGATGATGGGCATGTCACTCTATTTCTCTTTTTATCTCTATGAGGCTAGTATGGCTCCTCTAAATGTCAATCATATCTACACTGATGGGCTAAAAACGCTGAAAGGCGGGAGCAGGGTAGTTTCTCACAAATCAATTGGGCAGAGTAGTGCTTGCACACTTTGCATGGTATCTCTGGATCTACAGTGACTAGATGATACTTGCTTTTTGAAAGAAAAAAAGAAAAAGAAAGGCAGCCGAGAATGCAGGCCAGCTACTGGTGCAAACAGGCATTGGGTGGCATGACTAGAATATGGGTATAACCTGGGCAATAGGGCAACCCAACTCAAAAGTTTCTCTTTCCCAGGCCTTGTGTTGGCTTTTTCAAACTGTCTCTAGAAAATAAATTAAGGGTGCAATCCTATGCATGTTTAGAGAGAGAAAAGTCCTACAACTCCCAGCATTCCCCAGCCAGCATGGCTGGCTGGGGAATGCTGGGAGTTGTAGGACTTTTCTCTCTCTAAACATGCATAGGATTGCAGCCATAATGGTTCTGCTGGAAACACCCTAACCCCACATTCTAAATGAGATGCCCTCTCTCGAAAGAAGAAAGATTAAAGTTCTTCAGGAGACAGGCTGAGGAAATCTCTACCGTTTCGATGTAGGACATGGTGAGGAACTGTTTTGGGGTCACGGGCCAGATGACCTCACCCCACCCCACCATGGTCTGAATGACTTCAGGGGGTGGGGGCCAGCCCCCCCTCCCATGATGCTTTTTGGTCCCTGGCCAACACACCAGGAGAATGTGCCATTGGGAGGGGGAGAGGTGCACAGGAGAGCCCCCTTGTTATCTCTGATCACAGATCAGAGATAACAAGGGGATTACTCTCCCTGCCTCTCCCTGCCCCCAAGCCCCAGTAGTTTCTAGACCAGGAAGTGGGGCTTGGGGAGGGGAGGGAGCCAGTGGAGATGAGGGCTCCAACATCAGTGGGGCTGTGGATCCAATCTGGGTTTCAGCCAGAACGCTAAAGGAGCTATCCAAGGTGCTGAACCTGGTGCTGAACCCTGTCACCAAATAGGATCAACATCTTGGATAGCTTCTTTAGAGTTCTGACTGAAACCCAGAGCAGAATAACAGCCCCACCGAAATCGGAGCCACCAGCCTCCACTGGAAGGAGCCTAAGTCTCCGCAGGCTGGATAGAGAACCTCTGTGGCCCAGACCAGGCCTGTGGGCCAGAGGTTCCCTTCCTCTGATCTAGGATATAGAGTTATGGCTAATACTGATCACGGCAGGAGATGAAACTCCAGTAGAGTTTGTACTGAGAGCAGTGCCTGATTTGCTCGACATAAGTTAGTCATGGCTCTGGAATCACAGCCTTACCTTCCCCAACAGCAGTCTTCTCCAATCTGGGTCCCTTGAGATGTTTTTGACTACTACACCCAGCACCCCTAGCCATTGGCTGGGGTTGATGGGACTTGTAGTCCTCGGCAGAGAGCCCCAAAGGCTAGGGGCAGCCACTGAGAAGGCTCTCTCTTTCATCCCCAGCCAATATGCCTCTGATGTTTGTGGGACATTGAGAAAGGGCTAGGGTGGCCATGGGTCTTACAGTACAGAGGACAGTCGTCTGAAGGGCTGTCCAGTCCGAAGCCTGTTTAAAGATATAGAACCATAAAAAGGGAGGGCGCGCAGGAGACTTGAAGTTGCCCATCAGCCTTTAGCACCTGCACACACAGGCATGCATACAGGGTGTGCCCAGCCACACCCTAATGTCTCAAAAGAAGAAGTGACTTTGCATTTTAATTTAATCGCATAATACACTGTTTTAGTTTTAAAGTATGGATTGTTGTATTATGCAATAAGCACCAAATGGCATAATATAGATGTTGTAGAAATGTATACAATGTATATAGCCCGCGTTCCCTCCAAACATGCATCCCCACTACTGTGGCGCCGTATTACCATTGGTCCTCCCCTCCGACTAGTTTCTAGAATTTCTAGAAAATTCTTTGAACTATATAAGAAGCCACAAAAAAATCGGTATTTTGTGTCTCATTTTTAAGTTTGTATTTTTAAAGTAAAGTTGTTAATTTAAAAAATTAAGTTTAGTTAAGTTTTAGTTTCTTTAGTTTGTTTTATGAATAAAAATAATGTCTTTTACAACTGAGTATTCAATAAATGTTTGCCTTTAAAATAAAAAAGAATTCCCTAGGCATACACCCTAAAGAAATATGCTGCACACACCTGTACAGCAGACCGAACAGGCGGGCACACAGGTCACCTTCTTCTCTGCTATGGTCAGCTGTACTGTATTTCTGTTTGTTGTTGTTGTTCAGTCGTTCAGTCGTGTCCAACTCTTCGTGACCCCATGGACCATAGCATGCCAGGCCTCCCTGTCCTCTGCTCTCTCCCGGAGTGTGCTCAAGTTCATATTCATTGCATCGGTGTATTTCTGTTTAAATCATAGTAATTATTTCTAAATTTGCATCTATACATATATATTCATGTATGCAAATGTTATGCAAATCTGTGGGGGTGTCCTTTTTTGGTCAATCCCTAGGTGGCCACTCTAAGAAGGCCTCTTCCGAACACCTTAAAACCTGGGCAGGTTTGTAATATGTAGCAGTAATTTTATTGTTTAGCTATAAGCTGTAGCAAAAACAGAAAGAACATTCAGAGCTGAGCAACAAATGTAGCTTTCAGATTAGCTCTGCTGGCTGCCAGGACAAATAAGGAAACTCCAAAAGTAATATAATTTTCATGATCAAAGAATAGAAAACATACACATTCACTAGGGCTGAATCTACACTTAGCAGTTATACCGTGTGATGGAAGGTAGAGGGCATTAACCAAAGCAATGCCATTTTATGTTTGGACCTCCATCTTGTATGAGCCTATTTCTTGGCTCTGTATTTTGGTAAAAGGCTGCACTAGAAAACTTTGCTTCAGAAACTTGCCCATGCTACCTTTTTTTTGTAATTCTTACCACAAATTTGTGGTTAAGCTATTTCCTATGAAACTGGAAAGCACCGTATTGTTGATTCTCATAGGGTTGCATTGCGTTGTCTAAAGGCCACAGGAAAATGGGAGGGGGAGCCACGGAAGAAGCAGCCTGTGACGAATGTCAGGTATAAAGAGTGCAAAGCACCATGTGAAAGTGTTCGTCTTCATACCTGCGTGTATGAAGATAGATCCGCTGCAGCTATCTGTTTTCCTACCCAAATAATAAACAAGGGTTTTGCAAGTGTGGAATTCTTTAATTCCCACTACTACTCAACCTCGACAACCGTTATCATAACTATTGTTACACATGACACCAATGGGCACCAATAGTTATTATAATGATATGATAACAGTGTAACTGCTATGTGTAGATTGAGCCTAGGTGTAACTAAATTCTTCCTGAGTCCAAACTCAGAGATATATTTTTAATGCAGATCTTTATAAAGAGGGCATTGGGTAACATAATACACAATATCCTCAGTAACTGTTTTATGAAATACACAAGAACACTGTTCTAATGGTAATTACTTTTAACCACTTCCTAAGAAAGCAGAGGGGACAACACTAAACCTTAATTCTGCAAAAGCATTCCTACGTGAAGCTAAAGCAATAAGACCCAAAGAACTTGCCTTTCTGATTATCTGACTTGATACATGGACTCAACCAAAAAATCTAGGACCATTACTGCATCAGTTAGAAAGTCTTTTCCAAACACAAAAAGACTGAACTGAGGTTTGGACCTCGACTGGATCTTAGTCAGGGACCATCAAGGACTCTAGAAAGCATCTGAAATGTAGTTATTCTCTTTTGAGATTTTAAGGGAGAGCCATAAATTTTACAGCCTAAACATGAAGATGGCAAAGTTAACATTCTATTGTGAAAATGTAGAAGCTGGACTTGTATTCTAGCCCAAGGGGAAGGCCAAACCATTTCTGCATGGACATGTATGGGAGAAGGGGATTTTTCAGTTAACCTGGTCCCAGGTTGTGTAGGGCTTTAAAGAGATAATAATCAGCACTATCAATTGTGCCTGGGAATGTACTAGGAGCCCGTGAAGTTGTTGTCAGCAAGGAAGTCACACGCTCCCTGCTGTAACTGGTCCCACTTGGCAGTCTGGCTGCAGCATCCTGGGCCAGCTGCAACTTCTGGACAGTTTTCAAAGGCAGCCCAACACTGAGCACTTGACACTAATCCAGTAAAACTTTGTATTACATTCTGTAAGGATAGCAGACACTGAAAACAGACCTGGCACATTGGTTTGTAGACACGTACTGTGTTTCAAAGTTGCTGGATTGCACCTCATAGAATAAAAACGGTGCTCCCTAAACAACTTGCAAGTGTTATTTAAACAAAAAGGCTTTTCTGCAGAACTCTCTCATGCTGTGCGTGCCCGCGCTCCCCTCAGGCCGGAATCACTGGGCGCTGCCCTTACTTCTTGGTTCCTCCCAGGAAGCACAACCCAGTCAGGCGGAACCCTGCAGCTCCTTCATATTGTTACACAGTGCTTGTTCTGTGGAGAACAGGCCCGGCCCGGCCCGGCCGTGAGGCAGAGTCACTTCAGGCAGATGATGGGAGGCCGCAGCAGGATGTCAGATGAGAGAGCTGTGTGCCAAGTGCCCTGCGCCCCCTAAGCTAGCCTGCTGCCTTCAGGCATCACGGAGGATGCTGCCCCACCGCTAGTACTGAAGTAAGATTCACCTCCCAGTCCAGTCAGCTTTTGTACACAGAACGGGAGGAGACACCATCTTGTTCTTCACCTCAGGCAGCAAAATGTCACCTCAGGGAGCAAAATGCTCTAGCGGAGAAGCCATTCGCTGATGGAGATAAGGGGCACAAGGCCATCTGGACCTGTTGTAGGGTGGCCATGTGTCCCCCTTTACAGAGGACAGTCCTCTATCTGAAGGACTGCCAGAGGACCATCTTCTATTTGAAGGTGTCTTCTATTGTAAGGGCTTGTCTCTTCAACTCCGGGTTAAAGATAAAGAACCATCAGAACTGTTGCCCTTCACCAGTTAGGATGCAACAGCAGACTGAGCAAGCAGGTGCCCCAGGCTGGGCACAGCCTTCTGCAGTATGATGAGATGTTCTGTGTTTCAATTTAAATTATAATAATTATGTCTAAATTTGCATCTATCTATTCTTATTCTCAAACACATTTTATAATCGGAGGCAGCCAGCAGGGCACGTTCATGGTTAGAGATGCTCATCTTATGATTTTTACTTTAAATATATATTATTGTCCTGCTCTGGCTGAATCAGCTTCACCATAAGGGCAAATTATGGTGGAATCCAAAAGGTATGGCAAGAAAGCAGGCAAATGGTCAAGCACAAAGGTTTCAGTCCAGTATGGGATCAGGCTAAGGCAAGAGTCATCAAGATACAGGCGATGGTCAAAGCACAGTATTACCAGGCAAGTAGGTGGTTTTCTGGAAACAGGAAACCACCTTCTGTCTTCTGGAGAGATGTCTGAGATGCACCCAAGGTACAACAAATCAGGAGTCCAAGGATCAGTCACACTGAGGCTTAAACACAAGGCAAAGTCACAGAAACAGGATAGAAGGAACTGGCACTGGTAGAATGATGTTCCAGCAATGGTTAGCCTGAAATTGAAGGCTTATATAGCCAGAGCTTCCTGAGCCCCACCCAGCGCTCAGCTGCAGCACGTTACAGGCCCCCTGACAAAAATGCTACTAGGGAGGAGGGCTAATCTGATCTCATTTTTTAATCAGATAACCTCCCTTGTGGACTGTGGGAATGCTGTGGACATAATATACCTTGACTTCAGCAAAGCTTTCGACAAAGTGCCCCATGATATCCTGATGAGCAAACTAGCTCAAAGTGGGCTAGATGAAACAACGATCAGGTGGATCCACAGTTGGCTACAGAATCAGACCCAAAGAGTGCTTATCAAGTGGATCTTCTCAAACTGGGGAGAGGTAAGGAGTGGGGTACCGCAGGGCTCAGTCCTGGGCCCAGTGCTCTTCAACATTTGTATTAATGACTTGGAGGAGGAGGAGGTGCAGGGAATGCTTCTCAAATTTGCAGATGACACAAAATTGTGCAGGACAGCTAATACTCTGGAAGACAGAAACAAAATTCAAGGTGATCTTGATAGGCTGGAGCACTGGGCTGAAAACAACAGAATGACATTTAATAGGGATAAATGCCAAGTTCTGCACCTAGGAAGAAGAAACCAAATGCACAGTTACAAGATGGGAGAGACTTGGCTCAACAATACTACAAGCAAGAAGGATCTTGGAATTGTTGTCGATCACAAGCTGAATATAAGCCAACAATGTGATGTGGCTGCAAAAAAGGCAAATACTATTTTGGGCTGCATTAATAGAAGTATCGGTTCCAAATCACGTGAAGTACTAGTTCCCCTCTACTCAGCATTGGTTAGGCCTCATCTGGAGTACTGTGTCCAGTTCTGGGCACCACACTTTAAGAAGGATACAGACAAACTGGAGAGGGTTCAGAGGAGGGCAACGAAGATGATCAGGGGACTGGAAACAAAGCCCTATGAGGAGAGACTGAAAGAACTGGGCATGTTTAGCCTTGAGAAGAGAAGACTGAGGGGAGATATGATAGCGCTCTTCAAGTACTTGAAAGGTTGCCACAGGGAGGAAGGCCAGGATCTCTTCTCGAACATCCCAGAGTGCAGGACACGGAATAATGGGCTCATGTTACAGGAAGCCAGGTTCCGGCTGAACATCAGGAAAAACTTCCCGACTGTTAGATCAATACAGCAATGGAACCCATGACCTAGGAAGGTGGTGGGCTCTCCCACACTGGAGGCATTCCAGACGAGGTTGTGTATTACTTCTGTTGTGAAGCACACACCTAACATTTCTCCCCCACCCATGGCAGGAGACCTGGGGGAGCCTGGGCCCTCAGTGGAGATGACCATGAGTCCATCCCCGCAGGAGGAGGGCAGTTCCACCTCTGGAGGAGGCTGAGCGACCACCTGGCCCCCAAGAGCATCGTCACCTCAAGAGGCAAACCAGTAGGGCTCTTCTGAGTGCTTGATTAGAAAAGGGGACTCATAGAGTCATAGAATAGTAGGGTTTGAAGGGGCCTACAAGATCATCGAGTCCAGACCCCTGCTCAATGTAGGAATCCAAGTCAAAGCATCCCTGACAGATGGCTGGCTATAGCTGGCGGGGGAATGCTGAGAGTTGTAGGACTTTCTTCTGTCTAAACATGCATAGGATTGTACCCGAAGTCCAGGGTCTAGAATTACCTAGCTGCACCATTAGATGAATGGCACGCCTTCCTTCAGCCCCCAACATGTTATAATACAGTTTTCCAGGGAGCTGGCTGCCTGGAACCCTGAACAGGAACACACCTGTCCTGTTAGGGGTAAGGATATGCTGCAACATTTTGTTGCAGGTTCCACTTGTTCCTTTTAATAGCAAACTCAGGTGGTTCAGTGCCAACAAAACTGGAGCAAATAGGGGCCCACTGAGAAACAAGAGGGTCAGCACACTCAGGGGAACCCCATGGCATGCAGAAGTACAAAACACATTGGTGTAGTGGAGGCAGGGACGCAGCCCCAGTGCTTTTTTATTAGCAGGGACTCTGATGTCATCTACCACCCCCCTCAGAATTCCCTGTTCCCTCTGAGCTTAGCTGCGATCCTCACCGTAGCTGTGGGGGGAATTAATTTTCCAAGCAACAATATATGGTTCCATGTTGGAATGCAAAGTATTTGAGATGACTTGGTCTGGATGTGCTCCCGGTGGCAATGACAACTTCTAGAACTGGTTTGTTGATATGGAGCGACACCGCGGCCTGAAACTTTTGGACTGCCCTTGGAGACTGTCACACACACTGAGCTCCTGCATTTCCAAATTAACCACTACACCAGTGTGTGTGTGTGTGTGTGTGTGCTTCAATCCAGCTGGGTGTGTGGACGTTTCTGTTGCAGGATGGGAGAGATATAATGAAGGAGCTTAGGAAAGGCTAATGGGTAATGTTGGGGCGCTGAGGGAGTGTGCAAGGGGGCTGTTTAAATGAGAAGGGATCTGTCCATGAGGGCTGAGTTGAGAGGGTGAAGCTTCCGTAGAGGGTGAAGCTTCCATATTTTGAAAACCTAAAATGTTTGTGTTTGAGTGAGTGAGTGAGTGAAAAAAAGTGAAAAAAAACCTGCATTTTTTCTCAGACGTCCAATTGAAATACCTTACTCTCAGCTGCACTGTTTTTGGATCCCAGTTGAAGGCTGCTTATCTGACAAGGTTGTACAATCTTAGAAGGGGGTGTGGCTGCGACTGTCACAAAGGGACCCCGCACTTCTGAATTTTCCACTATGCTACTGAAAAGCATTTAAACAAACAAACAAAAAGGGGCATGGTCTGCTTGAACCTCATACAACTTACATGTATAACGTACAGCTGGCTGGAACCCTGAACAGAAGCATTCTTTCCTACCAGAAGGATTTATTAGTCAGAATAATGTAGAAATCCTTGATCTCAGTTGAGAACATAATCTAATGTACTTAGTGAAGCAATAATTTAATTCCCCCCAAGGCCTTTTGAATGTGTTGGATAGATTTCCTTTTCAGAGAAGAACAGAGGGATCAAAAAGGGAGTGGTGTTGGTCTTTCTGGGAAGAATTCCCCACGGAAAGGCCTTTGAGATCATGAGTGAACTTGAATGTTGCTCAATGATAAAACACCAGCTTTGCATGCAAAAGGTCCCTGTTTCAGTTTGTGGCAAGGCTGGGAAAGACCTTGATCTGAAGTCTTGGAGAGTCCCTGATCCGGGGTGAGAAACCTCTTTCCACCTGAGGGCTGTATGCAATTTTGGAGAAGCTCTTGGGGGCTGCATTCCAGTGGTGAGTCGGGGCAAAGGGGGCAGAATTTAAAAATACCAGCCTATTATTATAGTTATATTTATTTATTTATATCCTGCCTTTTCCCCAATACTGGGACTCAAGGCGGCTTTACAACATTAAAAACTTATACAGTTAAAACCTATAAATAGAAATATAGAAAGTTAAAAATATAATGGAATAATCAATAATATTAAAATTATATAAAATATCAAACTTTTAAAAGACAAGAAATAAAAACCATAGTATCCATCATATTCACAGAGGTCCAGACTAGCTATCCATAAAGGCCTGCAGGAACAAACAAGTTTTTACCTGCCTGAGAAAGCATATCAAGGAGGGTGCCACTCTTGCCTCCCTGGGAAGGGAGGTCCAGAGCCTTGGGGCAGCCACCGAGAAGGCCTTCTCCCGCGTTCCCACCAGACGAGCCTGTGATGGTGGCCAGACCGCAAGAAGGGCCTATTTTAGCTTAAAGCTTTTACTGCCGGTAACTAAGCCTTAGGAGAGGCACTTCAGTCTTCTAGAAGAGGGGAAAACCCAGCACAATGACTAGCCATTACTGAATGCTTTCCATGTCCCAGGTTATTCCCCAACAACTCTGCAAGGTAGGTGGATGCTACTTTTCCCACTTTACAGATGGGAAACTGACTGTGGCTGAGAAATGGTCACACACCCAAATAAATACAGTTCTTCAGGGACTAACACATGTCTACTCTGACCTCTCAATTTCTTTGCTGCATCATTTAACTGACCAGAGAACCTGAGGAAAGTTACACACAGAGAGCATCTCCACACCAGCCTAAATCCCACATTTCAAACAGGGCTTTCTGCTCCCATTTTAAATGCAGGATCACAAAGGGCTTCCTCCCCTCTCCCATTTTCCACCTCCTTTCCCCCCTTATCTGAGTCTTCCGTATGTTTCATTATACAGCCGCTAGATGGCGCTGTGGTCTAGCTCCTCTTCTTGCGGGTTTTCCTTTTTCAAGAGGGAACTCAAGCAGAACTCGAGTGTGGTAATTGGATAGCTCATTACCGCCGATCTTTTAAAAATGGGAATAAAGGTCATTTAGTGCAGGAGAACCCCTGGAGGTTGATGACGTCATCTAACGGGCCCACAAACGTCCGTGAGTAGCCAATCTCAATAGCAGGATAAACGCTCCATGTGAAGAAGCCCAGGGTCTATACTGTGTGAGGATTCTAATAATCAATTGAAGTGAATAGCAATGGCGCATGTTCCCTCCCCCTTTCCAATGGAGGTTGGCGCCTCCAATGTCAGTGGGGCGGTGAATCTGTTCCAGGTTTCAGTTAGAAGCAGTTAGAACTCTAAAGGGGCTCTCAAAGGTGCATAGCAGCTTTGAGAGCCCCTTTAGAGTTCTAACTGGTTCTGACTGAAACCCGGAGCTGATTCACTGCCCCACTGACATCGGAGGCACCAGCCTCCACTGCTGCTTTCTTAACCCGGCAAATGTGGAATATAGATATTTAAAATGTATCAATATAAGTAATAGTGAATCTGTGCAAAGATGATCTCTCCACGTCAAGCCCAGCTCTAGCCACAGGAGGTGGCTAACCTTTCTGGGAATTGTGCTACAAGTCAAAATCCAAAATATGAGATAGCCGGGGCTTTATTTTTGCAGGGACTCAGTCAGCACTGCTCAGCATTTGTTTTCAGTTCCAGAGATCAGCCCAGAAATGTGTGTGAAGGAAGTACCAAAGAAAACTACCGTATCTCCAGGAAGTGCAAAGGGCTTTCCCATCACCAAATGCACCGAACTATATCTGTAGAGATTGGTCTGGCTTCAGAGAGATTAGGGTGTATGAAGGTGGAGGTGGAACAGGAATGGGTGCAGCTTGGAGAACTGCCTTTAAGAGGAGGGCACCTACCTACCATGTTCTGAGGCACTGGGCAGGCAGTTGGGATGGCTAGGAACATAAACACACACACACACATATAGATATATATAGATATAGATATAGATACCACCCAATAGCTGAAGATCTCTGGGTGGTTCACAAAAATTAAAACCAAAAAGCACTGCATAAAAGAATATAAAATATGAAAGCATTAAATCCACAATACAACCAGAATAAAACCTAGCCGCAATGCAGAAATTTAAAATACAGATTTAAAACACCAAAGCTAAAAGACTAGGAAGCTAAAATGCTAAAATTGTTGTTGTTGTTCAGTCGTTCAGTCGTGTCCGACTCTTCGTGACCCCATGGACCATAGCACGCCAGGCCTTCCTGTCCTGCGCTCTCTCCCGGAGCGTGCTCAAGTTCATATTCATTGCATCGGTGATGCTATCTAGCCATCTCATCCTCTGCCGTCCCCTTCTCCTTTTGCCTTCAGTCTTTCCCAGCATCAGGGTCTTTTCCAGGGAGTTTTCTCTTCGCATTAGGTAGCCAAAATATTGGAGCTTCAGCTTCATTATCTGTCCTTCCAATGAGCACTCAGGGTTGATTTCCTTTAGGATGGACTGATTTGACCTCATTTTTAAGATTGTACCCCAGTACTGCTTTTCCCACCCTTTTGTTGACTATGAGTGCTACTCCATTTCTTCTAAGGGATTCTTGCCCAAAATACTGGGAGAATAAAAAGGTCTTCACCTGGAGTTGGAAGGAGTACAACGTAGGTGCCAGGCGAACCTCTCTAGGGAGCTCATTCCACAGCCGGGGCGCCACAGCAGAAAAGGCCCTCTTCCTGGTAGCCACCCACCTCACTTCCTCACACTTTATTTAAAGTGTTTTTAATCCTGCTCCTCAGCCAAAAGACTCCTGGAGTGGCTTACCTGCAATCAATAGTTCCTGTCCGCAGGTTTACAGTCTAAAAAGACACAGCATACAAGGAAATAGGGATAGGGAGGGAAGAGGAGAACAGTGAAATAGTCTTTCAGGAGGGCTGGTAAAATGGCCCTACTTCCCCTCTCACTTCCCTCTGTATAGACAGCCGGAATGTCTGCTGGTGGCAACACCTGAGGGGCGAAGAGCCTTCACGGGGGTGGTCTTCAACACGTCTTTCAAAACGAAGAAGAAGAGGTGTCCTGGATCAGACCAAAGGTCCACCAAGTCCAATATTCTGTTCCCACAGTGGCTGGTCAGATGCCTATGGGAAGCTCACAGGCAGGACATGAGTGCGAGAGCTCCCCACTGCTTGTTACCCAGCAACTGGTATTCAGAGTCGTACTGAAGGGGTGTTTGTGTGTGTGTGTGTGTGTGTGTGTGTGTGTGAGAGAGAGAGAGAGAGAGAGAGAGAGAATGATGCCCTGTCCAGCTCACATGGTCAGCCTTCGTCTCTAGCCAAGTGAGCTGGAGAATTCGTACGTTCTTAGGAGAGCAGGCAGCAGTGCAGCGTAGAAGAATTAGGCTATGGTATGCCATGACCAGGTTGGTGGTGCATCCTGCTGCCCCGGTCCAGGTCTTCCCCAAGCGCCCCCTGCCCCACAGTGCAGCCTCCTGGTTTCAGGGGTGCTTTGGCAAAGATCCCTCTAGTGGGCCTCCTCTGCAGCCACCCTTTCAATTTCCCACAATGCCCCTGACTTCGCGTCATCACTCTGGGCAATGTGGGAAATTAAGGTGACGGCTCTAAGACCCAGGCGCATCTTACAAGGGAGCTCCTGACAGTGGGGGTCCTGCCAAGGTGCTGAGGCTCTGCCAACTTCCCAAGAAGGCCACAGGCTGATTCCAGGCCTTTCCGCCCTGCTTATTGTGGCAGCCCTGCCTCAGGTCAGCCACCAACGTTCGACTGCCTTGGCTCTCGGTTTCTGGCGAGGAGAGGTGGCATCGCACGGCCTTCCCCGGCCTCGTGTTCTCTCGCTCAGTTGGACTGCAACTCCCATAATTCCTAGCACCCCGGTAGAGTTATCTATCTGGGGTGTCAATCTGTTAAAGATGAGTTAATCTGGCTTTTAACTGAGCCATTTAATTACTGATTAAAATTAGGTATACTTGATGATAGAAACACCTCAGCAAGGGTGTTATTTAGAACATAAGAAGAGCCATGCTGGATCACACCAAGGGTCCATCTAGTCCAGCATTCTGTTCACACAGTGGCCAGCCAGCTGTCGACCAGGGACCCACAAGCAGGGAATGAGCGCAACAGCACCCTCCCACCCATGTCCCCCAGCAACTGGTGCACACAGGCTCACTGCCTCTGGTACTGGAGGTAGCACATAGCCATCAAGACAGGTAGCCACTGACAGCCTTCTCCTCCAGGAATTTGTCCAACCCCCTTTTAAAGCCATCCATTGGTGGCCATCACTGCATCCTGTGGTAGCAAATTCCATAGTTTAACCATGCGCTGTGTGAAGAAGCCCTTCCCTTTATCTGTCCTGAATCTCCCACCAATCAGTTTCATGGGGTGACCCCCAGTTCTAGTATTTTGAGAGAGGGAGAAAAAGGCTCCCTATCCACATTCTCCACACCATGCATACTTAGTCCACCTCTCTCATGTCTCCCCTGACCCTCCTCTTTTCCAAGCTAAACAATTGGTTCCAGGGCATAAACAATCCCAGCTCTTGTAACCTTCTCTTATAGGGGAGATGCTCCAGCCTCTTGAGATTTCCTTCCCACGCCCCACTGAAGATCCTGAAACGGTTTCTTTAAAAGAGGAAAGCTTTGACCGTAAAATGAAACAAAAGCTACCACTCCTTCTGTAGACTAGTAATAATAGTAGTAGTAGTAGTAGTGATGAAGATGATGATGATGATAATAATAATAATAATAATAGAATAAATTCAAACCTTCCATGTATTATTGCTATCACATATTTGATGCAGGAGCTCCTACGACCCTGAGAGCTTTGTACATTTTATTAGTGATTCACCTCCCACTGTGCAGCCGCCCTCCCCCCAATATAATAGATCAGGAATTCCCAAACTGCGCAACCTGGGAAATAAAATAAATAATTACAGGCTCCTATGAGCTCAAGATATGGAGGTCGCTGCTCATTGCATCTCTGTGTGAGTTGCTGCTCAGCCCCTGCCTCTTTCTCTCCAGCCTCTGTTGCTATCAGATTTTTGAAGCAGCAGATCCTGTGGCTACCTTACTGGCTGGGGTTGCTGGGAGTTGTAGTCCAACGCTGAGAGTTGTAGTCCAATACCTGGCTTAATACATCTGGCTGCCTGAGGCGAAGAATAAGATGGCGTCCCCTCGCATTCTGTGTACAAAATCCGACTGGATGAGCAGATGCAGCACTGGTGGGGGGTCAACTGCTCCACTGCACCAGAGGGCAGAAGGCTAACTCAGCAGGTGCAGAGCAGGCAGTGTGGCACACAAGGCTCTCCTCCAACACTTTCCTGCTGCCTCCCAGCATCTGCTGCCTGAGGCAACTGCTTTATTCTGCCCGGTAGTAGGGCTGGCCTTGCTCTGCCCCCAGAATCTCAGGAGACCTAAACACTGGCAGTATCATCGTTAACTGAAAGTCCTCCCCCAAAGCGAGCAAGCTTTTGAGTTTCACAGAACTATTCTCCTGGCGCGGGGGGGGGGGTATTTTTAAATGAAAAAGGGTGGAGAGCAGGGAAAAAGAGGTCGCTGGCAAAGGGCAGGATGGAAGCCTCGTTGGCTATTTGTGACATCCTTAAGGTGGTGATTCAGGAAGCTCTTTGCAGATTAATTTCAGTTAGTTTGTGCCAAGTGCCAAAGGTCCCAGGGTTTCCCCAAAGCATACTGAGATCATATGATAAAAAAGCAATGACTGCTCTCCCTTTTGAAAATGTAAAAACCACCAGTTACTTCAGCCTTCCCCAACTTTGTGCTCTCCAGATGTGTTGGACTACAACCCCCAGCATCCCTGGCCAGTGTGGCCAGTTGGGGGATGCTTGGCATTATAGTCCTACATATCTGGAGGTCACTAGGTTGGGGAAGGCTGAGTTACTCAGTTCTGTCTCTAGCACCAATTGGAACTGGCAGGTGAGGCTGAGAGCCAGAAAGCAGAAGTAACAAAGAATATGTTAGCTCTGCTATATTAGCAAAGCCCTATCTATCTATCTATCTATCTATCTATCTATCTATCTAATCTCCCCTTCATGGATCACTGCCTTGTTGTGGCGAAGGGGCTTGCGTAACTCAGTGAAGCCATCAGCTATGCCATGCAGGGCCACCCAAGACGGACAGGTCATGGCAGAGAGTTCTGACAAAATGTGGTCCACTGGAGAAGGAAATGGCAACCCACTCCAGGATTCTTGCCAAGAAAACCCCATGGAACGTATCACAAGGCTAAAAGAGATGATGCCGGAAGATGAGCCCCTCAGGTCGGAAGGTGTCCAATATGCTACTGGGGAAGAGCAGAGGGTATTTCCAAGGAGCGCCAGAAAGAGTGAAGCGGCTGGACCAAAGCCAAAAGGACACTCAGCTGTGGATGTGTCTGGTGGTGAAAAGAAAATCTGATGCTGTAAAGAACAATATTGTTTAGGAACCTGGAATGTAAGATCAATGAATCAAGGTAAGCTGGAGGTGGTCAAACATGAGATGGCAAGATTGAACATCGACATCTTGGGAATCAGCGAACGAAAATGGACAGGCATGGGCGAATTTAATTCAGGTGACCATCATATCTGCTACTGTGGGCAAGAATCCCTTAGAAGAAATGGAGTAGCACTCATAGTCAATAAAAGGGTAGGAAAAGCAGTACTGGGGTACAATCTCAAAAACAATAGAATGATCTCAGTACGAATCCAAGGCAAACCATTCAACATCACAGTAATTCAAGTCTGTGCCCCAACCACTGAGGCCGAAGAAGCTGAGGTTGATCGGTTCTATGAAGACCTACAACACCTTCTAGAACTAACCCCCCCAAAAGATGTCCTTTTCATCATAGGGGATTGGAATGCCAAAGTAGGAAGTCAAGAAATAACCGGGATAACAGGCAAGCATGGCCTTGGTGTACAAAATGAAGCAGGGCAAAGGCTAATAGAGTTTTGCCAAGAGAACACGCTGATCATAGCAAACACGCTTTTCCAACAGCACAAGAGGCAACTCTACACATGGACATCACCAGATGGTCAATATCGAAATCAGATTGATTATGTCCTTTGCAGCCAAAGATGGAGAAGCTCCATACAGTCAGTAAAAACAAGACCTGGAGCTGACTGTGGCTCAGATCATGAGCTGCTTCTTGCAAAATTTCGGCTTAAAGTGAAGAATGTAGGGAAAACCACTAAACCATTCAGGTATGACCTAAATCATATCCCTTATGAATATACAGTGGAGGTGAGGAATAGATTTCAGGGATTAGACCTGATAAACAGAGTGCCTGAGGAACTATGGACGGAGGTCCGTAACATTGTTCAGGAGGCAGCAACGAAATCCATCCCAAAGAAAAAGAAATGCAAGAAAGCCAAGTGGCTGTCTGGTGAGGCTTTACAAGTAGCTGAGGAAAGAAGGGAAGCGAAAAGCAAGGGAGAAAGGGGAAGATATATCCAATTGAATGCAGAGTTCCAGAGAATAGCAAGGAGAGACAAGAAGGCCTTCTTAAATGAACAATGCAAAGAAATCGAGGAAAACAACAGAATAGGAAAGACTAGAGATCTCTTCAAGAAAATCGGAGATCTCAAGGGAACGTTTTGTGCAAAGACGGGCATGATAAAGGACAAAGAAGGCAGGGACCTCACAGAAGCAGATGAGATTAAGAAGAGGTGGAAAGAATACACAGAAGTACTATACAGGAAAGATCTTAATGTCTCTGATAGCCATGGTAGTGCGGGAGAATTATCAACAACCTCAGATACGCAGACGATACCACCCTAATGGCAGAAAGCGAAGAAGATCTAAAGAACCTCTTGTTGAGGGTGAAAGTGGAGAGTGCAAAAGCTGGTTTGAAACTCAACATTAAAAAAACTAAGATCATGGCATCTGGCCCCATCACTTCCTGGCATATAGAAGGGGAAGAAATGGAAGCAGTGACAGATTTTATTTTCTTGGGCTCCAAGATCTTCGCAGACGGTGACTGTAGCCATGAAATTAAAAGATGCTTGCTCCTTGGGAGGAAAGCTATGGCAAACCTAGACAGCACAGTAAGAAGCAGAGACATCACCTTGCCAACAAAGGTCCGTATAATCAAAACAATGGTTTTCCCAGTAGTAACGTATGGCTGTGAGAGCTGGACTATAAGGAAGGCTGAGCGCCGAAGAATCGACGCTTTCGAACTGTGGTGCTGGAGAAGACTCTTACGAGTCCCCTGGACTGCAAGGAGGTCGAATCAGTCAATCCTAAAGGAAATCAACCCTGAGTGCTCATTGGAAGGACAGATACTGAAGCTGAAGCTCAAATCTTTTGGCCACCTAATGCGAAGAGAAAAGTCACTGGAAAAGACCCTGATGCTGGGAAAGATTGAAGGCAAAAGGAGAAGGGGACGGCAGAGGATGAGATGGCTAGATAGCATCACCGATGCAATGAATATGAACCTGAGCACACTCGGGGAGACAGCGGAGGACAGGAAGACCTGGCGTGCTATGGTCCATGGGGTCATGAAGAGTTGGACACGACTGAACGACTGAACAATAATATATATATATATGGTGATGCATGAACTATAGAGTCAACAGAAGCCAACGTGGGAAGGAATGACCTAGTGGTTGGAAAAAATGCTATTTGGGAGGACCTGGCAAGCTGTTTAAAAAGACTACAATAAATCAACAATAAAAATACAGCCACCCTTTCCAAAACTTCTGCCCACCTTCTCAGACTTTACCCTGTATTAACCAATGCCTACCCCCTCCTGTAAAGACTATGTTACCTACTCTCCACCCGTTGGTGTGTATATTGATTACCTTTCTATACCTCCTAATAGCCAAAGCTCTCTGGGCAGTTACAACAGTTAAAACCATAAAATACAACCTGACAAAACATGTAAACCTTTTAGAGCGCAAACCTATGGTCCCAGTGAGGGTATCCCAGGGACTATAGGATTGCTAGAAAAAACCTTCAGCGCTTCGACCTTGAAAGGGGGAGTTGGATATCTGGCCTCCTTCCCCTGACCCCTCACAGCCACTGCAGAAAGAATCTTGCTGGCTTGGAAAAGCGGCTTCTGAGGAGGAGGGAAGGAGGCATTCTGGTGGGCAGGGAGGGGAGGAGACCAGAGAGGCCTGGGGCCTGTTTCCACGAGCGATTTACTCTGAGCCGGCTACGTATTGAGGCCGTTAGGGATACATGACATTGTGGCCATCCAACAGCCTTCCTGGAGCTTAGCAGGGAAAAAACGGATATCCCGAAACTGCGTAAAGTCCGATTCTTTTCCTCAAGTCGGGTTCTCCCCAGTATAGTTCCTGGGTGCCCCACCCCCGCATTGACCTCGGGCATGCCAGCCCTGCCAGGGGTGTGCCTTTCACTGTGACCCTGGTCAAGGGGTGTTTCCTGTGTGTTCCCCATCCCTTCACAAACCAATTAGTGTCTACTCAGAAGTAATTCCCATTGTGCTCCATGAGGCTTGTCCCCTAAATGCCACATCAGAATTAAGAGAAAAACCCCTTAGTTGAAGTGGCACAGTTTAAAGCACAAATCACCAAGGCTGTGAAGCGTGATCTTGAGGCTCCAATTCTCTGTTGTTTGGTTTATTGCCATAGGAAGTAACTACTTCACACCTTCGTTATAGAGATCCTGTGGTTAGAAAGCCGGCTGGTTTCCCATCCCTGTGTGCGTGTCCCCCTCGCCCTTTCCCACCACAAGTGTATGTGTGTCTACTCAGAAGTAACACCCACTGTGTTCAATGAAGCTTGGGGCTCGTTGGGAGGCTTGTCTTACAAATGCACACAAGGGGAAGTAACTATTTCGCACCTTCCTTGAAGGGGCCAGGAAGCCCCTTTTATTGGTTGAGCAGCCTCTGCCACTCAGATGACATTCACTCCAAGCCCCCCACCCTACCCGGAAGTAAGTTATGTGAAGCCACTTAGAATGGTGTGCTGTACACCCTCGTGGAGCCCTGCCTGGACCAAAAGTGGCTCCTACAAAAATACGGGTGAGCCACTCCTACCTTCTCCTTCCGTTGTTGTGGAAACAGGGCCCAGGAGACGAGATACCCTGAGCTTCCTCCAGCCTCCTTCCCTCCCCCTCCAAAGCTGAAAAGCCCACCTAGCAAATATTGCCAGACGGAGGACAGGGAGGCAAAGGTTGCTTCCATCGCTTCTCCCTCCCTGTTAGCTTCAGCCTGGCAGAGCACAGGAATCTTGGAAGCCTCTGAGTTCGAAGGTTTCCTGGCGGCGAGAATGCAATTGATAGGATTGCAGCCATAAGAGTTTAAAAGTCCAGTATAAAACCAACAAATGTTGTGGGTGGTCCCCAGTGAGCACCATAATAGCAAACTAAATTCTCCAAGTGGCACTCCTCATGTAGCCAAAACAGCAGCACCCAAGAACAAGAGGGAGGTATCAGCATGCTTGGGGAACCTAAAGCTTTGTGGAAGTAGAAAAAATATTTAAGGGAAAACAATGCACCAAAGTGGAGGGGAAAACGCAAATCAGCTCAATGAGGACTGAGCATGCTCTGTGGGCCCGGAATGCTGTTGGAAGTGGGTATGGAAAACAGAGGGGAGTGGAAATGGAATGGAGTATCCTGAGAGAGGCCATGCCTGACTGGCTGGTCCACTGAACAGGACAACTCTATACCACAACACTTTGTTGCAGGTTCCACTTGTCTCATATCATTGCTGTTTTCTGGATCCTGGCCATCATTACCGCCATATGAAACCTCAGGAGCATGATTAGAATACACACAATTTTATTTATTTATTTAAAGTATTTTTATCCCACTCGATAGCCAAAATGGGGATGGGGAGGGGAAAAATGAGTTGTCTTTCAGCAGGGCTGGTGGAATGGCCCTGCTTCCCCTCTCATCTCCTTCTGTATAGATATGTAATATCTGGTATTGCATCCATAAAGATACATTTGTCGAGAATATCTGCTTTGCTCAATGATTATAATTTCAGTTGCTTGCCCACAGTCAACTGGGAACATGGGGGCAGCGCAGCTGACATTCCAGGGTGGTATAGCTGTGCTCATGAGCAAAAACAACAAAACGTCTTGTGGCACTTTAAAGACGAGTGGATTTATTGTAGCAGGTGCTTTTGTGGAACACCTCCCTATGCAAATTTCTTCAGCTTGGGTCTATGCAGATCCTAGAAGGTGGTGGTCTGTGTTAATCTTGTACGAAAGGGGTTAACAAAGACCGAATTTACAGTCTGAAGGCCCCTGATGTTTGGGAAATGAAGCTAAGCAGGCCTGGATAATGTCAGGGTGTGGGTGGGGGACCTCCCATGCAGCCCAGCCCCACAGCCTTGTGTTCAGTCATGGATGAAAGGCAGGATATGATCATACGAATGAAACACTCAAGTTCATCTTGAGTGTTTGTACCTTGTGTTGGGTACCTGGGACAGATTGGGGATTCTGTTGGTGTACTGCCCACCCCGCTGCCCATCAGACTCCCTGCCTGAGCTGACGGAGGTGGTCTCGGACTTGTGTTGAGGACCCCTAGGATGATGGTCCTGGGGGATCTCAACTTCCATGCCGAGGCCGCTGTATCCGGGGCGGCTCAGGACTTCATGGCCGCCATGACAACCATGGGGCTGTCCCAACATGTCATCGGCCCAACGCATACAAAAGGACACACGCTTGATCTGGTTTTCTCGACTGGGCAGGAGGATGGTGATCTGAAAGTGGAGGAGTTAACATCTGTCCCTTTGTCATGGACAGGTCACTTCCTGCTGAGGTTTAGACTCCTGGCGGCCTTTCCCCTCTGCAAGGGTGGGGGACCTATGAAAATGGTCCGCCCCCGGAGATTAATGGATTCCGATGGATTCCAGAGGGCTCTGGGGGATTTTCCTGCTGGTATGGCTGGTGCTCCTGTCGAAGCCCAGGTCGCTCTGTGGAATGCAGAGATGACTCGGGCGGTTGACACGATCGCACCCAAGCGCCCTCTCCCTCTGAGCAGAGCCCGGCCAGCTCCTTGGTATACACCTGAGCTGAGGGCAATGAAGCAAGAGGGGAGACGGCTAGAACGCAGGTGGAGGAAAACTCATGCTGAGTCTGACCGCACACAGGTAAGAGCCCACTATCGAGCCTACTCTGTGGCGATGAGGGTGGCAAAGAGACAGTTCTTTTCCACCAGCATTGCATCTTCTCAGTGTCGTCCAGTGGAGATTTTCTGAGTGGTTCGTGGCCTGTTACATTCTGGGCCAGGGAGAGAGATGGTGGAACCCTCGGTAGCACGCTGTGACGAGTTTGCATGGCACTTTGAAGATAAAGTCGCTCAGATTCGTCATGAGTTGGACACCACCATTAATGCAGTTCCATTGGTAGAGGCGTTCAGAGCACCGTCTGGTCCAGTTTTATTGGATGAGTTTCAGTTACTGAGGCCTGAGGATGCGGACAAGGTGCTTGGCCAAGTCCGATCGACCACTTGTGTGCTTGACCCTTGCCCTTCATGGCTTATTAAATCAACCAAGGAGGGGTTGTCTGGCTGGGTCCAGGAGGTTGTAAATTCCTCCTTGAGAGAGGGAGTGGTGCCTGCCGCTTTAAAAGAGGCGGTAATTAGACCACTCCTGAAAAAGCCTAACCTGGACCCAGAGGATGTTAACAATTATAGGCCAGTGGCCAACATCCCCTTCCTGGGCAAGGTGCTTGAGCGGGTGGTTGTAGGACAGCTCCAGGCACTGTTGAATGAAACGGATTAACTAGATCCATTTCAATCGGGCTTCAGGCCTGGTTTTGGAATGGAAACTGCCTTGGTCGCCCTGTGGGATGACCTCTGCCAGGAGAGGGACAGGGGGAGTGCGACCCTGTTGATTCTCCTGGACCTCTCAGCGGCTTTCGATACCATCGACCATGGTATCCTTCTGGATAGGTTGTCTGGGTTGGGAGTAGGAGGCACTGCACTACAGTGGTTCCGCTCCTACTTGGATGGCCGATTCCAGAAGGTGGTGCTGGGGATTACTGCTCTGTGCCATGGCAATTGTGCCATGGGGTTCCACAGGGCTCTATTTTATCCCCCATGCTGTTTAACATCTACATGAAACCGCTGGGGGAGGTTATCTGGAGGTGTGGGCTGAGGTGCCATCAATATGCAGATGACACCCAGCTCTACCTCCCTTTCTCATCAAAACCAGGTGAGGCAGTGGCTGTTCTGAATCAGTGCCTGGGCACGGTAATGGACTGGAAGAGGGCCAATAAACTGAAACTCAATCCAGACAAGACGGAGGTACTGTTAGTGGGTGGTTCTGCCCGGCTAGGTGATATTCAACCTGTTCTGGAGGGGGTTGCACTCCCCCCTAAAGGATCAGGTTCATAGTTTGGGGGTGCTCTTGGATCCAGAACTGTCACTTGAGGCACAGGTGAACTCAGTGGCACGGAGCACTTTTTATCAGCTTAGGCTGGTATACCAACTACGCCCTTATCTGGACAGAGATAGCCTTGCTACAGTTATCCATGCTCTGATAACTTCTCGTCTGGATTACTGCAATGCGTTATACGTGGGGCTGCCTTTGAAAACGGTCCGGAAACTTCAGCTGGTCCAAAATAGGGCAGCAAGATTGTTAACAGGGACTGGCCTGCGAGCTCATATTACGCCAGTACTTTTCCAGCTGCACTGGCTGCCAGTCCATTTCCGGGCCCGATTCAAAGTGCTGGTGTTAACATTCAAAGCCCTTAACGGCTTGGGACCAGGTTACCTGAAGGATCGCCTCCTCCCATATGTGCCTGCCTGGACCTTAAGATCATCGTCAGCGGCCCTCCTCCGTGAGCCCCTGCCAAAGGAAGTGAGGCGGGTGGCTACTAGGAGGAGGGCTTTTTCTGCTGTGGCACCCCGGCTCTGGAATGAGCTCCCTAGTGAGGTTCGCCTGGCGCCTACATTGTATTCCTTTCAGCGCCAGGTGAAGACCTTTTTATTTTCCCAGGCATTTTAGCATTTTAGCTTTCTAAATTTTTAGCTTTGCTGTTTTAAATCTGTATTTTAAACTCCTGCACTGCTGCTAGGTTTTATTGTGGTTGTATTGTTATGTTGTGGTTTTAATGTTCTGTATATTTTAAATTGTTTTATTGTGTGTTGCTTGGATTTAATTTTTGTGAACCGCCCAGAGAGCTTCGGCTATTGGGCGGTATAGAAATTAAATAAATAAATAAATAAACAAAATCAGTCTGTCCATAAATACGTTAGGTCAGAAGTCTTGGTGTGTTTGGTGTGGTTTATTCACAAATAAGGGTGCGCAGCTCATTGCAACCTTACAGTGTAATCCATGGCACACTCACTTACTTAGCAGCAAGTTTTCCTCTCCCCTAATGCTAGAAGAACCCAAATGGGGTCATCCCATGAAGCTGAATGGTGGGAGATTCAGGACAGATAAAAGGAAGTCCTTCACACAGCACACAATTCAGCTGTGGTACCACAAGACATAGTGCTGGCCACCAATTTGGATGGCTTTAAACGGGGATTGGACAAACTCCTGGAGGAGGCTATCAATGGCTACTGGTCCTGAGGACTATATGCCACCCCCAGTATCAGAGGCAGTATGCCCGTGTACACCATTTGCTGGGGAACATGGGTAAGAGGGTGCTGCTGCACTCATGTCCTGCTTGTGGGTTTCCCGTGGGCAGCTGGTTGGCCACTGCGTGGACAGTATGCTGGACTCGACGGACCCTTGGCCCGGCCCAGCATGGCTCTTCGGATGTTTTTAAGTCCCTCTGTGTTCAGTGGTGCTTACTCCCAGGTAAGGGTGCACAGGTGTGCCACCTCAGCCTTTATAGGGCCACAGAACACTTTTTGCGGGAGCAGCTGAGTAGCCACAGTGCAACCCTGGAGGCGTCTACTCCGAAGTAAGCCCCAGTCCGTCTCACGGGGCTTCGTGTCCCCAAATCGAGGGCGACGTCTGCGGGATTTCCCAAGGCGCTGTAAGGCATGGCCCCTTTCGATGGGGGGGGGGGGCGGCGCCTGGTGCATGAATAGGTTCAACCCACGGCAGAGAACGCGGATTCCCGCCCCCGCCCCGGGGGCCGCCTTGGGAAAAGCCCCCGGGCATCCCAGCGGCGGCGCGGGAGCGGTGCCAGCTGGGGGGCCGGGACCCGACAACAATGCGCCGGAGTTTCCCGGAGGGACTCGCCTGCCAAAGGAGGCGGGGGCGCCCGCGGGGAGGGAGCGCGGGAGGCGGGGAAGGGGCCGCGGCGCACGGGCGCTCCCGGCGCCGTCCGAGCACACGGCGGCATGGCGCGGCGGGCGGCGGCGGCGCATCGCCCCGCGGCGCGCGGAGGGGGCTCGGCGTAACCCCGCCCCGGCGCGGCGCGCGGCTGCGGGACCATGCGGGGCGCGGCGCTGGCGCTGCTCCTCGCGGCGCTGGAGGTCGCCCGCTGGGCCCGGCCCATCCCGGCGGCGGCAGGTGAGCCCCAAACGGACGTCGCGCTCGCGGAGAAGGGAGCTGCGCGGAGAGCGCGCGCCCCGCGCCGCGCCGCGGCTGCCCACGAGGAGGCCCCCGGGGTTCCGCGGGATGTTCCCCTTGCGCCGCAAGCCTAGACGCGCTTCCCTGGGAGCAAGCGCCGGGGAGCCTCGGGGGCTTCCTTCTGAGCAGACGGGGATCGGCTGGGACTGCGCTGTCGGAGAGGGAAGCCACGTTGGAAGCGGGGGGGGGGGGCGCTCGCCCCCCAAGTCAGCGGCGCGTGAACAGGATCGCGACCGGGGGGTGGGCAGGCAAAGTCACCCCCACTTCGAAACATGTTAACATTTGATCTGTTTTGTTTCTGCCTCGCGTGTTGTAATTCGCTTTTATAGATTTGTCGGGCGGTGTTAAAGCTTAATTTTACGGTGTTTTCTTTTTTTAATGGCGTTAATTCGCGCTCTCTCTCTCTCTCTCTCTCTCTCTCTCCCACACAACCCATTTAATTGTAAACTGCCCGGATAATTTGATTGAAAGGGCAAAGTATAGTAAATCTTAAGGCTCAATCCCATGCATGTTTAGACAGAAAAAAAGCCCTACAACTCCCACATGCTGGCTGAGGGATGTTGGGAGTTGCACCCTTAATGATAGTTTCTTAATTATTTCTCAAATTTAGATACTACCCAACTGGCAGAAGCCCTCAGGGTGGCTTACAATCATAACCCACCCCTCATAAACAAGTAAACCATAATAATGGATAGCTATGCACACTGAAGCTGGTACAATAAAATAGATAACAACACTTTTCATCCCCATTTCTTTAACAGCCCGTACTCTTCCCCACATAGGAGGAACCTAATACTTAGAGCAAGTTTTAATTTGAGCCAGGGCTGAGCTCCAGAAGCTGTTTTAATCCTCAGGGCTCTGTCTAGGACTATGCCAACCGCCCCACATCTGAGAACCAGGGATGCATTCCTGTACACCAGCCTCCAAACAGAAAGGGAAATGGAGACCCAGTGGGCACAACATTCTCTACCATGGGCCGGTCTACCCTCCTGTCCCATCTTTAGAACTGTTGCCATCATATGGTATTTGCTCTGTCTGCTGGGGGGCCATCAATCTTCTACGCTTCTTCTACCTTAGAAGTGCCTTAGGTGCTTCTTCTACCCCATCCTACGCATTGCATTGAGAGAGGATAACTTTTGGGATTGGTTGCAAAAGGAGAGGTGAATTGCCTGTTCCAGAAAGGACAAGAATCAAAGAAGGGAGCTCCTGTTACTCATGGCAGCACCTAGGCAGGTGGTGGGCTCTCCCACACTGGAGGCATTCAGGATGAAGCTGGACAGCCATCTGTCAGGGATGCTCTGACTTAGATTCCTGCACTGAGCAGGGGGTTGGACTCGATGGTCTTATAGGTCCCTTCCAACCCTACTATTCTGTGATTCTTAGGGCAGCCTTCCCCAACTACAACTCCCAGCATCCCCCCAGCCAGGCTGCGGGATGCTAGGACTTATAATCCAACACACCCAGAGGGCACCACACCGAAGAAGGCTTTTTCAGGGACTCAAGTCCTGTTGGTGAGAAGCCTGGTAGCTTCCCACTTATTACACAGTTGTGGAGCAGGCTGGCTGTAGCCATTTACATGGGGGTTGCCACATCTTTTTGTTTTTATTTTGTTTTTTTATTCTGCCATTGCTCCTGTGCCTTTAACGATAGCCCACCAGGCAGAAATCTAACAGGCAAAGCTTCCATATTCATCCACCCTACTTAGCACCCTGCCAGGAAAACCTTTACTGGATGACTTTCTGCCTATGGGGCTGCTGTTTAAGGCAGAGGAGCAAGGCCAATTAAAAATGTGGCAAACTTAAGATACATGACTGGAGACTATAGTATGTTGGTGTGAAACAGCAAAAAACCGCATCCCTTAAATATATGTTTCGCTAATATATCTGGTTTAATTTAGCACTGACATTTTGATCGGTAGAAAGGGCCAAATGCTTGTTGGTCAACCTGTTGGCTTGGCTCTCACTGGCCATGGGAGGGGTGAGGTGGCTGCTATTGGTTTTAACTGGAATTGGATGCAAAAATTGCCTGCGCATTTCCCCTTCTTTCTCCATGCGGGCCAAAGTGAAAGCAGACGCAACAAGATCAGTCATGTTTGCTCTTCATGGGCCTGCCCAGTTCACAGATGGTTGGATTTTAACATCGAAAGAGGTGTGTTTTCTCTCAGCCTCGAACTGATACCCTGTTGCCGGAAATGGGCTGGGATGAAGATGAAAGGGCCTGGGGTTACCGGGGGGTGAGGAGACCTAAAGGTGAGGCATTGCAGGGACTACGCAAGACAATACATACAAGCTGTTTTGATTGCTCGAACGCAAAATAAGTATATACATGCCACACAAGGCATTATTATTATTAGTAGTAGTAGTAGTATTGCCTTTTAGTGCTGAACCTCTTTCAGTCCGAGGGGCAAATTCCATTTCAAAGACGCTTTCAGGGCCGCATTCTGGTGGTGGCCAGGGCCAGAGACAAACTCAGTGAGGCCCAAATCACCAAAAATACCAGCATAATGTAGCTTTTGGGCACAATCCTATGCATGTTGAGACAGAAAAAAGCCCTACAATTCCCAGCATTCCCCAGCCAGCCAAGGCTGGCTGGGGAATGCTGGGAGTTGTAGGACTTTCTGTTGTCTAGATATACCTAGGAGTTTGCCCTAAAGCTTTTCCTGCCAGTAACTCAGCCTTCCGAGAGGCATTTCAAACTTTTAGAATGAGGAAAAACTGCACAAAAGCCGGAAAACCACCAAACGATTGGAGGTCGGGGAGGGGGGCATCTGGGGACCCATGGAGGGGCGTCGTGATTGCCCATATGAGACCAAGCTGCCACGTATCACCCACCGTGGTTTGCAGTGAGCTGTTGGACTGTAAGAGTGAGTTGTTGAACACGGACAACTGGCTACACAGCCGAGCCTGAACCGGTTGCCACACTACTGTTTTATTTGCATGAACTGGGAGAAGACACCTCATGTTTTTTAGGTGCTTTCTACACCTACATGATTTGTTTTTCAGGTACACCTAAGAATGGGGAACGTGACTGTGACATACAGGTGTTGCGCAAACATGTGGATCAGATAGGCACATTTGTCAGGGGGTCGGGATCAGCTGCGGCTTCCTGCTCATGGGGAAGCCGAGCTTGTTGCTGTGTAATGTGTGAAAGAGACATATCTGTATACAGTGCAGTTTCCTGAGGGCTCTTGGGCACGTCGCCCTCAATGGTCCTCCTCCTTCAGTGAGTCTCCCTTCTCACTGCATTGTCACCTCCTCCTCTTTCCCATCATTGCTGCCATTTGCTTGTTTGCCAGGCAGAGAGGCAATAAGCAGACAGACGGTGGCATCTCCTGCTGCTCCTTCTCACCACCGCCCTTGTCTGGGCCAGAGCGAGAGGCAAGTGCACAAGCAGATTGCCACAGTGAACAGGAGGCACCACCCAGGAGGCTCTTGTCACTGACCCCTGCTGGGGTGTGGGCCCTTAGCATGTGCCCAACCAGGCCTACCCTTGACGCCGGCCATATCTGACTGCTTTGATCAAAAGCATTTCAGACGAGAGCCGATTTAGGTCTATTGGTTTGTATTTGTGAGCTAGGCATCTCCTGCAAAAGTTAATAAAATCAGGAGTTTTGAAATATGTGTCCAATCTCTCCCCCGCCCCTAAAGCAATAGGATTTAGTAGTAAGAAAGAATTGCCAGGGTTTTCTAAAATATTGTGAATCTTTGGAAACTAAACTCTTTTGAGCACTGGTGCCATGGCACGTTTTTAATCCTCATAGAAAACAGCAGGGATCTGTCATGGTTTGGGGAGGATTAAATCTAGGCTATTAATTGGAACTAGTATTCCTCAACCATCCACACCTTCCTTCCTTCCCACTCACATACCCCCCGCCTCGCCCATTCCTGGCATGGGTCTGTTCAGCTGTATTCAAAACGGCAAAGTTTGGCAGACTCTTCTGGGTGTTATGACTTTAATTTTCAGGTTTGCGAGAGCTTTTTCCCCCACTTGATTTGCAGATGCTTAGAGCAGGTCGCAGTTTTTTAAAACCTACAGTGCCTGCGACCAATACTTTATTCCACGTTTGGTCACACCTATAAAAAGGATATTGTAGAGTTGGAAAAGGTGCAGAAAAGGGCAAGCAAAATGTTCAAGAGACTGTAGCAAGTTCCTATGAGGAAAGGCTACAACGTTTGGGGCTTTTTAACTTAGAAAAAAAGGCAAGTATGGGGAGATATGATAGAGGTGTGCAAAATTATGCATGGTCTGGAGAAAGTGGTTATCGCTCCTATAATACTAGAAGTTAGAACCCAAAGGGGTCTTCCCATGAAGCTGATTGGTGGGAGGTTCAAGACAGGTAAAAGGAAGCACCTATTCTCACAGTGCATAGTTAAACTATGGAATTCGCTACCATACGACGCACTGATGGACACCAACTTGGATGGCTTTAAAAGGGCATTATACAAATCCATGAAGGCTAAGGCTATCAGTGGCTACTAGTTGGAATGGCTATATATTCTCTCCACTCTCTGAGGCAGTAGCCTCTCAGTACTAGTTGCTGGAGATTATGTATGTGTGTGTGCGCGCACTGTTGCACTCATGTCCTGCTTGTGCGTTCCTGGTTGACAGCTGGTTGGCCACTGTGTGAACAGAATGCTGGACTAGATGGACCTTGGTCTGATCCAGCAGGGCTCTTCTGATGTTCGTAAAACTATCGAAGGTAAAGTTTGCAATGGGATGCATTAAAGGAGGCAGTCTTTATCATCACAACCACAACCCAATGCTCACGTAACTGGGATCTCTTGGAGGGGGAGAAGCGGGCCGTCCCAAGACATTTTGCTGCCTGAGGCAAAGTTGCCACCCCCTGCTATTCCATGTACATTTCTCTGGAGAAATTTGGAAAAATGTCCCCCCAGCTGCCCCAATTCCTCTGTTCTCTAATAGGATGGAGAATTCTAAGAACCATTTGCACACTACACTAACGAATTCAGATCGCCATTCAAATAGTTCCTTATCACAGGATCTGTGTAGCTACTTGGAAGTGGATCATCTGAATAATTTGACTCAGTAGTGGAGAACCATTTTCCACATGTCCATCTTGGGCAAGCAGAAGACGCATACAATTCTTCTCTGCGCTTAGCAGGATGATACAGAACAGGGGTGAGCAGCAGGTAATTTGGGATCTACCCAGTGGAGGCTGGTGGCTCCGATTGTGTAAATCCATTCTGGGTTTCAGTCAGAACCTGCCAGAACTCTAAAGGAGTTGTCCAAAGTGCTGAACCTACTTTGTGGATAGGGTTCAGTGCCTGGGATCACTACTGCAGAGTTCTGGCTGAAACCCAGCCTCAACTGGATCTACTGTTAGATCTCAGGGTGATTTGCAGATCAGCTATAGTTTCTCACTCCCAATGGTTTCACAGAAGCAACAACAAAAACCCTCCCCCTCCCCACCTAAATTAGGCAAGAAAGCTTGCGGCGGTGGGGGGGGGGGTGGAACAGGATTAGATTTGTGTATGAAAAGATTTGTGAGCAAATTCTGGTACTAAAAATAAATTCCTGGGCGGACCATGCGCTCAGTGACACCTTGTTCCACAAATCCTGAGTCACAGTTTTGCAACTGGTTCTCTTTGGTGGACCTTGAAGTTTGAGGGGAAAAGGATATAAATCCTGCAAGCTTAAGGTCTGCCTACCCTTGATCTAGTCAACCAGCTGTCTTAAGTGTTTAAATGGACATTGTGGTAAGTTACCACTTGGTAAACAGGCACGCATATTCTCCTGCTGTGGTTAAAGAAAAGGTAAGTGTGTCTTAGGCTACAATTCTATGCAGATTTACTTGGGAGTAGGTCCCATTGAACTCAATGAGGCCTATTTCTGAGTAGACATGCACAGGATTGCTGTTACAGCACGTGCTCAAAGTCATAGACCTCAAGAGGTTTCAGGGCTTTATAGCAGGGGTGCAAGACCGCAGGTAAATGGGCCAGATCCAGCCAGCACGGGGTCTCAACCCACCTTCCCCTGGCCCATCCCCTTTTCCCCAACTGCCAATCACATGGTAGTTTTTATTTTATTTATTATTAAATTTATTAATCGCCCATCTGGCTGGTCACCCAGCCACTCTGGGCGATGTACAGCATACAATAAAACAATTTAAAACAATAAAATTCTACAATTAAAACATTTTCTAAAATACCCTAACCCACCCCAAATGGCTGCCTGAACAACCACGTTTTTAATGCACGACGGAAGCTCATTAAAGAGGGGGCATGATGGAGTTCCCTAGGGAGGGAGTTCCACAGAGTGGGGGCCACCACAGAGAAGGCCTTCTCCCTCGTCCCCACCAGTCTAGCTGTCCTGGCTGATGGGACAGAGAGAAGGCCATCTGAGGCTGTTCTTGTTAAGCGGCCTGTCTGGTGCTGCTGGAGGTGCTCCTTAAGATAGGCTGGGCCGGAACCATATAGGGTTTTAAAGGTCAAAACCAACACCTTGAATTTGGCCCAGAAAACAACTGGTAACCAGTGCAACTCCTTCAGCACTGGAGTGATGTGATCTCGCCGGCGGCTGCCTTTAATCAGGCGAGCCGCCACGTTCTGTACCAGCTGCAGCTTCCGAACCGTCTTCAAGGGTAACCCCACGTAGAGCGCATTACAGTAGTCTAAACGAGAGGAGACCAGGGCATGTACTACCGATGGGAGCAGATGGGAAGGAAGGGGCGCAGCCGCCGTATCAGATGGAGTTGATACAGCGCTGTCCGGCTCACAGCTGACACCTGAGCCTCCATGGACAGCTGGGAGTCCAAAATGACCCTCAGGCTGCGGACCTAGTCTTTCAAGGGTAGCCGTACCCCATTTAACACCAGGTCAACATCCCCCAGCCTCCTCTTGTCTCCCACCAAAAGTACCTCGGTCTTGTCAGGGTTCAGCTTCAGCTTATTCCTCCCCATCCAGCCACTCACCGTCTCCAGACATTTGGACAGGGATTCTACAGCCAACCTTGGTGAAGATTTCAACGAGATGTAGAGCTGCGTGTCATCCGCATATTGATGACACCGCACCCCAAACCTCCTGATGATAGCCCCCAGAGGCTTCACATAGACGTTAAATAGCATTGGGGAGAGGATGGAACCCTGTGGCACCCCACAAGTGAGTGGCCATGGGTCTGAAACCTCCTCTCCCAGTGCTACCCTCTGGTACCTGCCGGAGAGGAAGGACCGGAACCACCGCAATACGGTGTCTCCAATGCCCAACCCCTCCAGGTGGTCCAGGAGGATACCGTGGTCAGTGGTATCAAAAGCCGCTGAGAGGTCGAGGAGAAAAAGGAAGGAGCATTCACCCCTATCCAGAGCCCTCCTCATATCATCTACCAAGGCGACCAAGGCCGTTTTTGTCCCATGCCCAAGCCTAAAGCCCGACTGAAATGGGTCTAGATAATCAGTTTCTTCCAAGTGTGCCTTCAACTGCACCGCCACCACCCGCTCAATCACCTTGCCCAAAAATGGCAGATTTGAGACTGGGCGAAAGTTGTTCAGAACTTGGGGATCCAAGGAGGGCTTCTTTAAGAGTGGTCTTATCACTGCCTCCTTGAGGGCTGATGGCATCACTCCCTCCTCAAGGGAGGCATTCACCACCGCCCTGATCCCCTCGCCCAGTCTCTCTCTGCAGCCCATAATGAGCCAAGATGGGCAAGGATCAAGTAAGCAGGTGGTCGGCCTTACAGATGAAAGCACCTTGTCCACTTCATCAGGAGGAAGAAGCTGGAACCGATCCCACAAAACCGGTTTGCCACAGGCCGCCTCTTGCTCACTAACTGTATCCACAGCGTGCACAGTAACACACCTAATCTGGTCAATTTTATCTGCAAAGTGCCTTGCCAAGGCCTCACAGGAGGCCTTAGAATGCTCCAGTGGTTCTGGAGCCACAGGACCGACCGGGCTCCAGACCACTTGGAACAGCCTCCTGGGACAGCACTCTGCAGACGTGATAGAGGCAGCATAATATTCCTTTTTTGCTGCCTTCACCGCCACGTGATAGGCTGAAGATACAGCTCTAGCCCGTGTCTGATCATCTTTGGAGCGAGACTTCCGCCGCTGGCGCTCTAGCCGTCTCACCTCCTGTTTCAGAGCTCGTAACCTCGGATTGAACCATGGTGCGGTCTGAGCCCTGTTCAGGGGGAGAGGGCGTTTCGGAGCCACCTGATCTAATGCCCCAGTGATTGCGGCATTCCAGCCACCCACCAGGGTCTCGACCGAGTGGCCATTGGCGTGCCCCAGAGAATCCCCAAGCACGTTCAGGAATCCATTTGGATCCATAAGACGCCTGGGGCGGACCATTTTAATGGGTCCTCCACCCCTGTGGAGGGGTTGTGGAACCGAGAAGTCCAACGTCACCAGATAGTGATCTGACCATGACAAGGGGGTGGTGGATATACCCCCAACTTCCAGATCACTCCCCGCTTCTCCAGAAACAAACACAAGGTCTAGTGCATGACCGGCTACATGAGTGGGCCCAGTTAGAATATGGTGCAGCTCCCAGGAAGCCATGGTCTCCATGAAGTCCCGAGGTGCTCCTGTGAGGATGGCCTCCGAATGTACGTTGAAGTCCCCCAACACCAGTAAGTTAGGGGATTGTACACGCACATCAGAGACCACCTCAAGCACCTCGGCCAGGGAGTCAGTTGTGCAGCGGGGTGGCCGGTACACGAGCAGAATCCCCAGACTGCCCTTCAGGCCCAACCTCCAGTACATGCACTCAGCAACCTTGGTCTCCCCGAGAGGGGGTCTGGTGAAGACCAAGGGCTCTCGGTAGATAACAGCCACTCCCCCTCCCCCTCCCCGATCCCCAGCCCTCGGCTGCTGTGCATACGAAAATCCAGCTGGACACACGGCTGCAAGGGTTGGAGCAGCAGCCTCGGCCAGCCAGGTCTCCATAATACATGCCAGGTCTGCACCCTCATCCAGGATCATGTCATGGATGAGGGAGGTTTTCTGGGTAACAGACCTGGCATTGCAGAGCAGCAAATGAAGGCCAGAAGATGGGGTCACGCCTCCCCCAGCCATCCTTTGGCTCTGGACAGGCCCGGAGCAGGGGACAGATATTACACATCTCTCCCTTGTTCCCCTTACCTGGCATGGCCTGCCGCCCAGCCTCGGTATGTTCTGGCCCCCAACACTCCCCCCACTGCCTCCATCAAGTGGACACATGCCCCCTCGCTCCCGCCTATCAGGCAGGCTACCCACCCCTAAAACCACAACAAAATCCCCCAGAAAAAAAAACAACGCTAGTTTCCCAGCTTTTGTGCGTCCCCTCCCCACCATTCTAAAAAGTTGAAGTGGCTCCCCTAAGGCTTCGTAAATGGCATTAAGAGCTTTAAGCTAAAATAGGCTGGTATTTTGGTTCCACCCCTTTCGGCCTGCCCTGTTTTGTCTTTGGCTCAGGCCTCCCTGGAATGCTGCCCCTGAGAGCTTCTTCAAATCTGGGTTCGGCCCTCGTCCTGAAAGGTTCCCCACTCCTGCTTTATGGGTTAAAGTAAGCGAGCTGAGCCCAGAAGACAAAAGAGAGCCAGTTTTATGTGCTGATGTTCTAACATGCTCCGAGTGACATTAGGAAGTTTGCAAATGGTCTTCAACGTCTGTCCTATGGTGCACTGCAGAACCTGCCCTGGTAGTCATTCTCGTAAGTTTGAGTTCTGATTTCAGGCAGATGTAGGGTAAGTAGGTTCATGTGGGCCTCACCAAAGTATTGCAGTCACTTGGCCTTGAAGCATATTGTTCCAATTTCGTTGCTTTAGCACAGCCTCCCTCAACCTGCTCCCCTCCAGATGTGCTGGACCAGCCAGCATGGCCAGTGGGATGGGAGTTGCAGTCTAACACATCTGGAGGGCATCAGGTTGGGGAGGCTGCTGTTGCATCTCTCTGCAACTGCAGAAAGCGGTAGCCGGATAAGAAAGATACTTAGCTGTGTCACTGTCATTGGTGCATCTGTCCACCGTGTGGATTCTGACACCTGGTCAGATCTACACCTTGTGTCATATCATTACGATCCCATCATGGTGACGTTATATCCCTCTTGTGCATTTATACCTCGTAGGACACACAATGAGATTTGTTGCGGTATTTTGGATAATGTGGAATAAAAACCAGAAAATAAAATAGCGGTATATTGAATGTGTAATGTGCCACAACAGTTATCAGCAGACATCAATACCACTGTAAAGCAGTAGTGTAGATCTAGCCCTGGACTCTCCTTTTGGGTTGGTGCCCTGGACTCCCCTCTTGGGTTGGTGTTCTCTTGAGTTGGCATGTGGTGCAGAATAACGCGCCCCACCCCACAAAAACAAACGAAACAATTTCTCTTTACATGCATTTAGATCGTGAGCCATTGTTTACGTTATGTCTGTGATCGGAGACCCCTATAGAAATAATGATAACGAATCCATTCTGTCTGGGCTGAGTATCACACGGTTGCCTTTCAGTGGGGCCTTGGAGGACTGTTGTTCAGAGGCTTTGTCAAGTTTACTGGTTGTCCAGTAAGCCCTTGGTGCCATATGTCAGATTCCACCGGTGTGAATCTGCAGAATATTGATGCCCCCAGAGAATGAGAATTCTGTGGCTTCTGCTCTGTAGTGGGGAATAACCCAGGGTGGGGGAAATGTGTGTCCTATAGAATGTAGTACAGAACGTAGCCTAACGTTAGTACGGCCTTCTTCACGTTGGCCACCATTGGCACTTGTCTGGTTGTTGTCTTGGTTGCACGTTAGTACTTGGTTTAGCTTTGGAGATCTGCCTGCCCTTTCCCTGCCCTTTGAGGCCATCACTGGCTTAGCTCACCTGGGGTGGTGTTTCATCTTGCCCACTACTCCTCATCTGGAGCTGAGGATTCCGGGCACCCAACATGGTCTCCCCTGCCCCCAAATTATCCAGGCTAGCCATTGCTTGAATTAGCTGTGGTCATGCTAATCCCCACTCCCCATGGCCAGTGAGAGCTGCGATTGATGGGAGTTGTAGTTCGACATTTCGAGAGGGCGCCAGTTTGAGGAAGGCTGCTTTCAGCTGTCCTCCAAGATTGGGGCCGGACAACCCGTGCTGTTGCCTGTCTGCCCTTGCACAATTCCCAAGAGTCAAAGGTGGGTATTTCCCAAGTAGCAGGATCTATGTAGGTCTCCAGAAGCTCCTTTCAAGTGGCATCTGTCCCAGATTAACTGATAACCTAGAAGCTGAGTACGTGGTCAGCCCAGCAGCTATAGATTGAGGCCTTGATAAAGCACACCTGCCTTCAGACGGCAAACAATCCTGTCCTGCCCTCCAACCTCTGTCCTGTTTAGAATATACCCATCTGTAAGCTGCTGTGTGTATATTCCTGGGGACCTCATCAGTGAGGGTGCCTGTATTCACTCAGCCAAACCATATCAGAAAGGGCTGTCAGCTTCTCAACCAACCTCTGCAGTTGTGGCTGGGGACAGACGAGTCTATCAATTTCAGTTTCTCTCCTTTTCTCATTTTTCCAATCTTAAGTTTGGTTCAGCTTGAACTTTTGAGAATTTCTCCAATCTTAAATTCAGTTTGTCCCAAACATTGAGATTTTTTAATAATTCGCATTAAAACCCATGCGCATTTCTCCCAACACCTGCCACTTTTATAAGCAGTTTGATTTAATACACCCATTTTTTGAAATCAATTTTCCTAAGAGAATGCATTCTTCAATGTTATTTTCATGAATATCCACATTTTGGTGTGCACTTTTCCCAATGTATGCATTTTTGTACAGTTCTTTTTTATTGAAGGACTCCATTGCAAAATTTGGAGAAGTACACATTTCAGAAGATAACTGAGTTTCAGTTCACATCCTAGTTCAAGTGCAAAATCAGGTGCGAACTGAACAAATTTCTCCTTCATCCCTAGTTGTGCCTTTAATAGGGTGTTGGTATGCAGAGGTTGCTTATGGCTTTGGAGCAAATGTTGCAACCTAATTGCTGCAGATCAAATTGTTAAAGGTATTAGAGGAGAGTGAGCTTGAGCCTGAGAGAGAAGTCCAGTGAATCCCACTGCAAACACGTAGACTCATTTTCCCCCAGTTTCCCCTGAGAATGGAAAAGGTATTTTTGAACAGAACACTGTGAAGGCACTTTGAAACTGCCTCCATGACTATGAAAATATTTTATCTGTCTACTCTTCACCCACAGAGAGTCTGTGCCTCTAAATAGATCTCATAGACCTCAGGCACGTGCCTTGAAATCTCCCCTCACACACATGCCTATGTACATGTGAATGCAGCTTCATTTCCGCAGGCATAGCTGGGCCATAAGAGCCCACTGCTGCCTCCACCGTCCCCTGGTATGCATTTTGGAAGTCACTGCCATCTTCTGACATCTGTGTTGCCTTAGTGGTATGTTAACAGGAACAGCCGCTTGCTCTAAAAACAAAGAGATCTCTCTCTTCAAAGACACACAGAAGGGAATACAAGGCAGTGTTGTGCAATCCCGGCCACTGCTGTCAAAGTTGTCATTTTCTTCTCATGACCCATTTTTCCTAATGCCAGAAGGCGCATTTGCACGAAGAAACCTTTAGCGGTGGAGGGAGGGTTGTGCAACCAGGGGCAGTTTTGCATCAAGGAGCTAATTTACATAAGCATCCTCCAGAAACATTCTCGGTTAAGATGGGAAACTTGTCACAGCAAAACCATGGTTTGGCTGTTGGTGATCAGGCCGTGGACTCGTGGGCTCCCTGTCTCCCTCCCCTCATCTACTCTGATTCCCTCTCTCACTTTATAATAAAAAAACATAATTTGCCATTATATCTGAACCAAACACAGCAGAAAAGTAGACTGCGTTCAAGGTAAGGATTCACAAGCGTCTTGCTGCTTGCTCTGAAAGGGATCCAGTCCATTGCAGACTTTTGCAAATGGCTCAAAAGGTGCTCACAAAGTGACCTCCACTGCCATTGTCCCTTTCTCCTGTACCGCAAGAGCCCAGAAACTTACCTGGTGCAGGACAAGGCAGGGATGCACTCTAGCATCTGCTGATATACCAGCTATGCCCTTATCTGGACAGAGATAGCCTAGCTACAGTTATCCATGCGCTGATACCCTCTGGTCTGGATTACTGCAAAGCGTTATACGTGGCGCTGCCTTTGAAAACAGTCCAGAAACTTCAGCTCATCCAAAAAAGGGCAGCAAGATTGCTAACGGGGACTGGCTATCATGATCGTATTATGCCAGTACTTTTTCCAGCTGCACTGGCTGCCAGTCCATGTCCAGGCCTGATTCAAAGTGCTGGTATTAACATTCAGAGTTCTAAAAGGCTTGGGGCCAGGTTACCTGAAGGATCGTCACCTCCTATACACCTGCCCAGGCCCTAAGATAATCTTCAGCAGTCTTTCTCCAGGAGCCCCTGCCAAAGGAAGTGAGGCAGGTGGCCTTTTCTGCTTTGGCACCCCAGTTGTGGAATGAGCTTCCTAGAGAGGCTTACCTGGCTGCCTACGTTATGGTCTTTCCAGCACCACCTGAAGACCTTTTTATTTTCCCAGTCATTTTAGCATTTTAGTTTTTTAGCTCTGTTGTTTTAATCTGCTATTGTATTTCAAATCTCTGCATGGCTGCTAGGTTTTATTCTGTTTGTACTTTTATACTGTAGTTTTAAGCTTTTATATTTTTTATTGTGTTTCATGCTGTATTTTGCTATTTTAATTTTTGTGAATGCCCAGATAGCTTCGGCTGTTGGGCAGTATAGAAGCGTAATAAATAAACAAATGAATTCTACTGCTGGGGAAGAGAGAGCTTGCACGATTGGGGGCATCTGAACAGGGGCGCTTACAACTTCCCTAGTTCAAGCCAAGGTTTCAAATTCTGGTTTGCAAGCAAGCTGTGGTGTGCCCAAAACATAGTTTGCCCAGTTCAGATGTAAAAGTAAAACTATATTTTACCGAAACCAGGAAGTGAGGGAGGGAGTGTGCAAGCCCAAGGCAAGGGCATGAGTGGGCAAACGATGGCATGCCATGAGCTGTGAACCAAGCTGCATTATATGCAAGGTCATCCCTACCTGGATGGTCAGTTGCCTTTGTGCCTCCAGGGCCCCCAGTGTACTCATTTATTTACTGTACTTTTAAGCCGCCCAATAACAGAAGTTCTCTAGGCAGTGTTGTTGTTGTTCAGTCGTTAAGTTGTGTCCAACTCTTCGTGACCCCATGGACCATAGCACGCCAGGCCTTCCTGTCCTCCACTCTCTCCCGGAGTGTGCACAAGTTCATGTTCATTGCAGCAGTGATGCTATCTAGCCATCTCATCCTCTGCCGTCCCCTTCTCCTTTTGCCTTCAATCTTTCCCAGCATCAGGGTCTTTTCCAGGGAGTTTTCTCTTCGCATTAGGTGGCCAAAAGATTTGAGCTTCAGCTTCAGTATCTGTCGTTCCAATGAGCAGTCAGGGTTGATTTCCTTTAGGATTGACTGATTTGACCTCCTTGCAGTCCAGGGGACTCGTAAGAGTCTTCTCCAGCACCATAGTTCGAATGCATCGATTCTTCGGCTCTCAGCTTTCCATATAGTCCAGGTCTCACAGCCATACGTTACTACTAGGAAAACCATAGCTTTGATTATATGAACCTTTGTCGGCAAGGTGATGTCTCTGCTTCTTACTCTGCTGTCTAGGTTTGCCATAGCTTTCTTCCCAAGGAGCAAGCATCTTTTAATTTCATGGCTACAGTCACCGTCTGCGAAGATCTTGGAGCCCAAGAAAATAAAATCTGCCACTGCTTCCATTTCTTCCCCTTCTATATGCCAGGAAGTGATGGGGCCAGATGCCATGAGCTTAGTTTTTTTAATGTTGAGTTTCAAACCAGCTTTTGCACTCTTCACTTTCACCTTCAGCAAGAGGCTCTTGAGATCCTCTTCGCTTTCTGCCATTAGGGTGGTATCGTCTGCGTATCTGAGGTTGTTGATAATTCTCCCGGCAATCTTAATTCCGACCTGTGATTCATCCAACCCGGCATTTCTCATGATGTACTCTGCATACAAGTTAAATAAGCAGGGCGACAATATGCAGCCTTGTCGTACTCCTTTCCCAATTTTGAACCAGTCGGTTGTTCCATGTCCGGTTCTTACTCTTGCTGCTTGACCCTCGTACAGGTTTCTCAGGAGACAGGTAAGGTGGTCTGGTCCTCCCATCTCTTTAAGAATTTGCCACAGTTTGTTGTGATCCACACAATCAAAGGCTTTAGCGTAGTCAATGAAGCAGAAATAGACGTTTTTCTGGAATTTTCTTGCTTTCTCCATGATGCAGCGAATGTTGGCGATTTGATCTCTAGTTCCTCTGCCTCTTCGAAACCCAGCTTGTACTTCCGGTAGTTCTCGGTCAGTGTACGATACATTAAAAACTTACAGTACAAGCTTTAAAGCAATAAAAACAGTGCAGGATAAAACCAGCAGCAAAGAATAAAGCCATTGCAACCTCATAAAACCAAATTAAAACCTGCAGCAGAATAGAATACTAAAAGCACCAAAGACAGTTCTTAAAATGCCTGGGAGAATTAAAAGGTCTTCACCTGGCACCCAAAAGACCATAACGTAGGCTCCAGGCTAGTCTCTCTGGGGAGAGCAATCCACAAATGGGGTGCCGCCACTGGAAAGGCCTTCTCTGCTGTGGCCTTCACACAGGGTGCCACCACTGCAAAGGCCTTCTCTCTCCTCCAGATGGCCCTGCCAAAAGAGGCAAGGCGGGTGCCCCTGGAGTAGGGCCTGAGACAATGGTCTCACTCGTACCCCAATTCTTTTTGTTTGCATAGGGCTCTCTCTCCCACTGATGTCACCACCCTCATGGTGTTGACAACATACTTTAGGTAAGAATTGTGAAGCCGTTTGCATATTGCACAGTGTTAAGAGAGAAGACGATAATTGGTCAAGACCATAAATCATCACAACGGTAAAACCATAAAAGAAGAAAATACATACCGGGACGTAGCTCAGTGCTTTGCATGGCGAAGGTCCCAAGTTCAATCCCTGGCATCTCCAGGTAGGGCCTGGGAAGAATCCTGCCTGAAACCCTGGAGAGCCATTGCTGCCAGTCAGTGTTGGCAGTACTGGGTCTGACTCAGTATAAGGCAGCTTCCTATGTAGAATTCCGTAAGTGGTATATCATGAATCAGTCATGGGGAGGGTGCTTGCAGGGCAGGTCGACATTGCCAGGGCCGTTGCGGACTGACACGCATTGCAGCCCCTTCTGGAATCCCTGCATTTGGCGCCCAGACCACGCAGGAGCACAAACAGACAGATTCCCCCTTCATCATGACCCCAAAGGCAGTACTTGGTTTCTCCCCATAAGAGTGAATAGCTGCCATTCACTTATAAGGGAAAAAATAAGTGGGGGGCATGTCTTGGGTGCTAAACCTACCTGGGTGATCCCTATATCGGGGCAAGGGACAGGTTTTGCCCCTCTTAACCATGTTCCTGATTGCAACCTATTGACTATGCCCCGTAGAACTGAATAGGAGCCACTGAGATGACCTTGACGTTTGATATTTGATATGGATGGCTGTTAAAGCCCTGGTGCTCAACCCAGATATTTATTTATTTGTTTATTTACTGCTCTTTACGAATAGCTTACATTAAACCAAGATTTCTAAGCAATATATAACAATACACTATAATCCCATTTATTTATTATTTATTTGACTTATTTTTAACCTGTCTTTTGGGGCACAGCACCCTCACAAGATGGCTTGCAGTATTGCACAATCATGAACACATGAATTACAATTAAACACACACAGCAGCAGTAGAAGCAGCAGCAGCAGCAGCTAATGAGCTTAAAGGCGCAATCGTATGCATGTTTAGACAGAGAAAAGGCCTACAACTCCAACTGGCTGGGGCATGCTGGGAGTTGTAGGCCTTTTCTCTGTCTAAACATGCACGGGATTGTGCCCTAAAGCACCAAATACAGATTAGAATAAATTGTCTTCAAGGATTTTTTTTTTTAAGCCAGCAACGATGAGGCCGTATGTATCTCTTTGGGGAGGGAGTTTGGAAGGTGTGGGGCCACCACTGAAAAAGCCCTGCAGGCCTACTGGCTCTTGGTAGTGGGCCATTGAGTAGGGCCTCTGATGGTGATCTTAGTGCTAGGGCAGGCTCATACCGCTATACCATAAAAATACAAATAATAAAACCATAATAAAATGCTGTATAAAACTTAGAAGAGACAACAGCAGGACAGCAAGGGAAAAAAAAACAAGATCACTGTTCTGGGAAAGCTTGTTTGAAGAAATAAGTTTTCAGTAGGCGCCAAAAACGCAGAAGGGTCACCATCTGTCTAATTTGCACTGATAGGGAGTTCTGGAGAGTGGGGTTACAATACTAAAGGCCTTATTCCAGCCCATCACAGACCGGACCTCCAAAATCTTAGGCACCACCAGGAGGGTATGTCCTGATGAGCTCAGCAACTGAAGGTAGGGGGTCAGGCAGTCACTTAAGTAAACTCAAATATTACAAAATACCATAAGCCTCCAGTGACCTCCTTCCAAAGGAAACCTAACCCGTGCAAGCACTCCGTCCCTAGAGCTTCTGACTCCTGGGAAAAGTGGGCAGGGAATAACAATGCTTCTACTGGAAACCCCCTGTGCCCCCCACGTCACCCCAGTCGGAGCCACACTTGTCAAAGCCTTCCAGCTCGCTGATAAGATCATCAAACAAAGAGCAAAGAATGCTTGAAAAGTCCCAGCTCCACAATGGGGGCCTTTATGAGAGGATTTGCTTTCACATTCGTTTTCCTAGAATTTTCTCTGGGCCTGAGAATATTCTAGAAGCATCTGCTAAATCCTGCTGAAGCGTGATCCTCCCTAGTTCCAGTGTAGAGTCACCTATCTGGGTTGCCCATCCGTTAAAGATTAACTGATTTGGAGTTTAACAGAACAGTTTAGTTACTGATTAAAATCCAGAACATTTGATGATCAAAATACCTCAGCCGGGTCTTTATTTCTCCGTCTGAGGATCCTGAGACAGTTTCTCTTAAATAGGAGAGCTTTGACTATAAAATAAAGCAAAAGTTACCACTCCTCCTTTAGACAAAAAATAATAGAAAAAACTGCAAAACCTAGGTGTGCTATGGCTATCCGATATTTGAAGCAAGAGACTGTCTGAGGCTTAGAGGTATGTAAATCTGAGTGGTGATTCACCTCCCCGCCCCCAAAACAGATCAGGAATTCCCAGACTGTGTACCACGGGAAATAAAGCAAATAATTAAAGGCTCCTGTGAGCGCCAAATACTGAAGTTGCTGCCTGCTGCGTCTCTGTGTGAGTTGCTGCTCGGCCCCTGACTCTTTCTCATCAGCCTGCTGAGGACGAGCGGTTCTGCTGCACTTCGGCACAGGATAGGACTGTTGACATCTTACACTGAAGTGCATATTCAGGTGGTTGTCAGAATCTATCTACATTCGTTCATATCTGATTTGTACACTTCTACTTGAATCCTCCTTGACCAGGTTACAGATCTGGGATGTGCAAATCAGCAAAACCCAAGGTCTCTGAATTCCTCTTTGAAGCTTGTTCTAGCTCGTGCCCATATCAGATCACGAGTAAGGAGAGAGACAGCAATCCAGGCTGCTTTGGGGTTGCTGGGGAAGGGGGAAGGCTGCCGCTTCGTCCCCCAGTGCACTGCCCGATACGATCACTGCTTATCTCTAATTCCTGTTGAGAGATCCAAGATAAACAAGGGAGAGGAAGTACCCTGGCCGTGGCTGATGGTGGGCTGCACTTTTTAGATGTTTGGCTTTTGTGATGGAGATACTGCTAGACTTGGATACCTGAGAGAGCACCTTCTGCCTTACCAACCTGCCCAGTCACTGGGGTCATCAGAGGGCATGCTCCTGGTGGTTCCACAGGGACCTATGGCCTGACTTGAGTCCACCCAGAGAAGAGCCTTCAGTGTGGTGGCCCCCTTCCTGTGGAACTCTCTGCCTCTGGAAGTCAGGCAGGCACCAGCATTGTGTTGTTTTCGGCACCTCCAAAAAGCATCTTTATTTCAAGATGCCTTCCTTGATTGACCAGCCACCATTTTTGTTGGTACTCTGTATTTAAAAACAAAAATTTTAATATGGTGTTTATTCTTTTTATTTTTTATTGTTCACTGCTCCAGAATCTGTTTAGATGTGGAACAGTATATAAATATTGTAACTAATAAGTAAATAAATAAAATTGTAAGGGTTGTGTTAGCTTCTTTCAGGTATAAGTAAGAGAAAAGCAGCATGGGGTGTGAACGAATTATGGGCCCTACCATGGTAATGGACCCCCAGTAGTTGCCCAGTTATGCCTGGCTGCCCCCTGGCTCTGCCCCCTGACTGAAAGTGCTCTGTCCCCACGACCTGCCCAGGTACCAGAACTGGCCATTACACTGCCTGGGAATGATGGGAGTTGCAGTCTGACACATCGGGGGATACCAGGCTGGGGAAGGTTGTGCTATATTGTGATAAGGAAAAAGTGCAGCAAAGGGCAACTAAAATGATCAAGGGGCTGGATCATCTCCCCTATGAGGGAAGGTTACAACAGCTGGGAGTGTTTAGCTTGGGAAAAAGGAGTGTCAGGGGAAACACGATAGACGTGGACAAAATTATGCACGGTGTGGAGAAGGAGACATTTTTCTCCCTCTCTCAAAATACTAGAACCCCATGAGGTCATCCCATGGAGCTGATTGATGGGAGATTCGGGACAGATCAAAGGAAGGGCTTCTTCACACAGCACAGAGTTAAACTATGGAACTTGCTACCACAGGATGTAGTGAGGGCCACCAGTTTGGATGGCTTTAAAAGGGGGTTGGACAAATTCCTGGAGGAAAAGGCTACTAGTCCTGATGGCTATATGCTACCATCAGTATCAGAGGCGTATATCAGTTGCTGGGGTATCAGTATCAGTCGCTGGGGAACATGGGCAGGAGGGTGCTGTTGCACTCATGTCCTGCTTGTGGGTTTCCTGGCCGACAGCTGGTTGGCCACTGTGTGAACAGAATGCTGGACTAGATGGACCCTTGGTCTGATCCAGCAGGGCTCTGCTTATGTTCTTATTCTATCTTGCATATACATTCAGTGAATTTTGAAAGGGAAACCCCGCTTTTGTATTGTCTTCAATTCCCACCCTGAAATGGCAATATTTGGAACCTATAATTGGAAAAAGTATGTAGAAAAAGCAACAATAATAATACTAATAATACTATTATTGATAATACTAATAATAATAGCCAGGGTGGTATACTGGTTAGAGTCCTAGACTGGGACTCGGAGGATCTGGGTTCTAGTCCCCACTCGGCCATGAAGCTCACTGGGTGACTTTGGGCCAGTCACTGACTCTCAGCCTAAGCTACCTCGCAGGGTTGTTGTGAGGAAAAGATGGAGAGGAGGGGGACTATGCAACCACCTTGGGTTCCTTCAAGAGGAAAAAAGGTGGGATATAAATGTATCGTCATCATCATCCCTTGCACTGTTTTCTTGCCTTAGGTGAACCGGTTGCAGCCAACAGCTGTGCAAGAGAATGCCTCCCCAGAGAATTTGCATCCAGACCCATTCCCCTGTACTTGCTGCAAAGCTACAAGAATATCACCTGTAGGGCGAAGAAGTCTGTGATGTAAGTGTCTTTCCGCCATTCATGCTATGCCAGTCATTATGTGAGATGCTTCCCCCCACCCCCAGGTGAGAAGACCTGGGGATGTGTGTTTCATTCATTTTGTTTTTTACCTGTCAGAGGGTTCAGGGAGGGGAAGAGCCATGTTAAAATCAAAGAGGTGGAGTTGTGTCTTTTAAAAAGGTGCATAAGGGATGAAATGGAGTCATACACCAAAAACAGAAGCTGTGAAAAAGAGTGTTAAAAACTACTGATCTTAAAAATACATTGAAAAAAGAAATTCCCCGGAGGAAATATTTCAGCCAATGACAGGGACATGATCTTGCCTGGGGAGAGAAGGGTCAGGCCAGGAAGCTGGGGGAAGGGAAGGGTCTCCTCTTCTGGGCTGGATGACTTATGGGTCAGAGGTGCCCCAACCCTGAGGTATAGCCTTTCAGCCAGAAAGGCTCCCAGAGCACCTTGATAAAATCAAGACAGGCTTACAATCTAAAAAGACACGACACAAAAGGAAAAAGGGGTGGGGTGGGTAAAGGGGAACAAGAATACTCAGGCAGTGCACCAGTTCCTAATGTTATACAGTTCTTACAATGACCAGCTGTGATGGTAACAGGCTGCTCATGAATAGGCCTCATCAGGCCTTCAAGAAATAGCCTGGTGACCCGACCTTCCATGAAATGGCTGAAACTTGTTGCTTTTACAGGGTGGAACTTATGTGTGATTGCATTTGTTTGTCTGAATTCTATGTTATTCTCACCTTTTCCTTTTGTTTTGTCTTCCAATGCATGTGTGAAACGTAGATTGTATGCTCCTTGGGGCAGGCACCTGGCTTTCAGCTTATGGTTCTCCCTGAAATGCTATGTAGGTGGGCAGTACTACATACATACATACATACATACAAGGTGCTATGTGAATTATGGGCTGCCTTCTCCCATATTAACCTACCCACATGCTTAGGCCATCTGTGGAGGTCCTGCTCTGTATTCTTTCTCTGTCCGAGGTGCAGAGGGTGGTGAGGTAGGACAGAACCTCCTCTGTGGTGGTGCCAAGTTTGTGGGACTCACTCCCCAGTGATGCTCCGCTTCCTATTTGTGCATTAATTTTCAGACATTAGGTGAAGATTATTTTATTTCAGAGGGATCTATTGAGTTGCATTAATGGCTGGTGTCAGATTCTCAGTTTTTATAGTTTAAGTTTGTTTTATTGGTTGTTATTGATAGTTTTATATTTTGTAAGCCTCAGGTCAAAAAGTGATAAAGAATATCTTCAATAAATAATACTGAAGCATGTGGTCAAATCTGTCCCATTGAAAATCAAGGGGATTTAAAACTGCTTAACTTAGCTGAATGGTGCCAATTGGGTCTCTTCTGACTGTGGTCCTTTCCTTTCTTTCTCCAGATTGACTACGAAGAAGAACAGGACTTTCTGTGCCAAACCAGAGGACAGCTGGGTGCAGAATGCTATAAAAGAACTGGACAAAAGGAGTGCTCCCCCATCTCCAAATGCTGACACCTCAGCCTGCTGTGAGCCAGCTGTGATTCAGAAATTAGTAGGAGATGCTGCCACTGCAACAGCTCAGGCTGGGCATCCAGGTAGCCCCACTGGAACGTTTAGCACAGCAGCCTACAGAATGGCAACGGTGCCTGTGATGAGAACAGGACATCCCGACTCACCTGTATTGAATTCTGTATCAGCTGGGTCAGAGACTGGAAACTCTTCTACCAAGCCTGCTCCCAACACAGAAGTGGTTGCCCCTGGATCTACCCTTCATCCCAGATCTATTCCAAATGGGAATGTGGTTCCTAACATCACTGATGGTCCAAACAGTTTTGGGGAAGTTCTCACATCTGCCAGGGAAGGCCTGGAGGCAACAACTCATGACCTGGTGGCACCTCCTACCATTCTAGAAACTTTTGCAAGAAGTACCATTTCTGGTATATTTGCATCTGAGAATCCCATGGGGTCTCTTGTACAATCAACCCTCCCTCCCTCCAGCTCTTCCTCGAGCAGACTGATTACAGAATTCAGGGAGAAAGCGATGGAGCCTTCCCCGACAGCTGCCAGGCCCTTGACTTCCTCCAGTCGACAGAGTTCAGCTCCAAGCAGCTCTAGCACAGATAGCGGGCCCCAGTCAACATTTGGTTTGATAACTGTGCCTCAAGGAAGGGGATACACCGATCAGTCCAGCACACACTCCAGTACTGATGGGAGCAAAAACAACTCTGTCACCATCAAAGACAGGAGCGCTGCAGTGAGCAACCCCGCTATTGCTTTGGGGGATGCTTCAGGAAGCCCTTTCTCTCCTGAGGCAACCAGAGATACTGTCCCCATATCTCCAGGTACTTTGCCAGCTTCAAGCTTCCGCAAGGAGAGTTTTATCAAGACAAGCACAGCACAGGCAACAGGAAACCCCACAGAGGTTGCTTTGACCTTACCCTCCGTCCTGGCTGGGTACCGGACTCACATCATCATCTTGGTGTCCTTGGCTGGTGCTCTCTGTCTTGCCTCCGCTGTCATTAGCTACACATATTTCAAATCCCACACTCACACCAGCGCATCGGCCAAGGAAATGGTCCAAGGCTTGCTGTACTCTCCACCCGACTCTCAAGCTGACACATACGCCATGCAGGCTCTTTGACTTGCTTGTGTCTTGCTCGAGGGATTCTGCTTGCAGTGCAAGGGTTAACCAGGCTTAGTCTGAAGCAACAGAAAGCAGATCATGTGTGTGTGCGTGCGTGCGTGCGTGTGTGTGCCTCCCCGCCACAAGACCGGGACCTGAGATGGTTTGCAGCTGTTCGGCAGCAGGATGCATATCAGCCCATGGATAGATAATTGCAATGCAGAGGGATACCGTAGCCTGTCATAAACAAAGGCCACAGCTGTCAACGTGGGAGGCTGGTCTTCTTACAAAAGGATGAATTTTTGCTAGGGGAAAGGAGAGAGCTCAGCCAGTTCCTGAGCCACTGAAGCCGTGTCTGTGCTTGTGTGTGTGTCTCTCTCTCCATGTCTCTCCCTGTGTCTCTCTCTGTGTGTCTGTGGCTGCCTTTACACTAAAGAAACCCCCCACTGTCCTCCCCTCCTGGAGCCTTTCCGTGTTTATCATGGGCTCCCAGACAGGGACCACATGATTGCTGAGGGGGAAGTTTTAATTTTCAAGGTTCCATAGACCTCAATGGAACAGCACCATCTAGTGGATGTTTTAATCGGGTTACATTCTGAGTTTTAAAAACGGTTTATTCGTTCTGGATCTATTTGAGATGGAAAAACCAGGCAATACCTCTGGATGTGCCCTGGAGGTTAACGACATCATGAAAAGGACCTGCAAATGTCTGCGAGTGAGCAATCTCAATCGCAGGATAAAAGCTCTGTGTGAAGGAGCCTTGTGTCTGTCTCTGTGTCTGTACTGGTTGTAGGCAGAGAGTTGGATCAGTGCAACTGTAATTGTTGACTGACAAGGCCAAGACCTACCAAAAAGGGTGAACAGGGCCAGGCCAAGAGGTTTTGCTGCTTGAGGCAGAGATAGCGCCCCCACTCTCACCCATCCCACGTACAGCAGTCACCTGGACTTGTGGTTGAACCTCACTTCATCACTGCTACAGGACAGCATCTTCCACCACAGCTGAGGGGCCATACCTGAGGGCAGCAGCCCCACCCTCTGGCAGCACCTCTCTCCGTAGTTGTCCATTCTAGGCAGGTGTCAAGCTGGTTGGTGTCTTGGCAGTCCAGCAAGATTCATATGATGTGAAGCCAGTTGGTCTTAAAATAATCAGGTGGCAGATTGATCAGGGGTGGGCAATGTGTGGACCACAGGCCAAAGGCAGCCCCCCTGCCCTGAAGTGTGGCCCCTGCCACTGCTGAATGTGATGGTGGAGCAAAGCAGTCAGCAGTATGCCACCGAGCATTGGCAGCCAACTGCAATGGTGGCCTAAAAAGGCCAAACTTGACTTTTTCAGGCCGCTGTTTGGCTTTGTTTTGCTGCTGCCAAAATGCAGGAGCATGTGGCCATAATGACGAGGGTGAGATTGGCCCCCGGCTGCCAGAGTTGTCCACGCCTGCTGTAGATGCGCAGTTTGCACATGCAGATGGTTGTGGCTGAGTACTTGCACATAGAAAGGATCGTGTCAGGGCTGGGAAGGAAGCGCAAAGGTTTACAGTGCAATTGACACTAGAAGTACAAGACCTAAAAAGGATGCTGTTTAGCAAAGCACAAGATGAACTTTTGTATTCTAATCCCGGCAGAGGTTGTTGTTGTTTTTCACCTTCTGGGTCTGTTCTTTGTGTTTTATATTTTCTTAAAAAAAGAAATAAAAAAAATCAAATGAAGCATCATGTCGTCCTTTTATAAATGTGAGCCAGAATCACAAAGGAGGACGAGTAAACCCAAATAGCATGCAATGGTACCACCAGAAGATTCAGCACAACAGGATTATGGATGTAATACTGTTGTTTTATTTTGTTCTAAACTATTCACTGCCTTTCAGTTTTATAAATGTCTCGGGTGGTTCCCAATTCAACAAGGAACAGTATTAAAACAAGACACAATTCGAGCAGCAGAAGAGCAGGGGTGCAGGGGTGTCGAACCTTCTTCAGCCCGAGGGCCCAGGTCCACTTCGGAGAAGCTCTCAGGGGCCCCATTTCAGTGGTGGGCAGGGCTGAAGACAGCGAAGGGCAGGGCCAAAGGCGAGTGGGGTGATGCTAAAAGACCCCAAATGATAGGCTATCTTAGCTTTAAGCTCCTGCCAGCAAGGAAGGAGAGGCGTTTCAGCCGCTTAGAATGGGGGGGAAACGTGCAGCAGCTGAGAAACCATGGAATGGTCGGCAGTCAGGGGAATGGCTGTGGCCACCTGGGGAATGCTGTAGGCCTGGATCGGGACCCCAGGTTTGGCCCACGGCCCTGAGGTTCTCCACCCCGGGGTTATCATTTGAGGGGTCCGTCATTTAGTTATTTTATTATTTTTTCATTATTTCGTTATTACATTTATATACTGCCCAACAGCCGAGGCTCTCTGGGCAGTTCACGACAATTTAGACCATAAAATACAACCCGATTTAGCCCATTAGGATGATTATAGCTCTACTTAATAAGCCGAGAAGCAACCAGCACTTTGCTCCGGCAGACATGGAGCCCCCACATGAGCGGCAGATAAACCAGGAAGCCTCGAATTAACCATAGCTTCCGATTTTGTCTGAACTTGGAAACTATGATTACTGGCTTCTGAACAAGCCAGGGTATTCATCCCATTTCAAACCATGGTTTAATATCTTGCCCTGCAACCTGGTAACCATAATTACCCAGTTCAGATGAAATGAGAAAGTGGCAGCTGACTCTTTCTTCAACACTGGCTCTGGGGCAGCATCCTGTGCCACACCCAAAGGCTGCAGGCTAGCTTAGGGGGTGGGGGGTGGCAGGCTGTATGACCCACAGCTCTCCTCAGCCCCTTGCTTCCACCTCCCAGCATCTGCCGCCTGAGGCAACTGCCTCACTCTGCATAATGATGGGGCCGGCCCTGTTGGCTTGCACTGAAGCCGGTAACCGTAGTTCCCTAGTTTGGATGAAATCGGAAACTCTGGTTCATCAGAGCCCTCCTGGTTTGATTGACTTGGATACCTACATTGAGCAGGGGGCTGGACTCAATCGTCTTTCAGGACCCTTCCAACCCTACTATTCTATGATTCTATGATTGCTCACACGGCAAAGGGCAGTGTCTGTTGGCAAAAGGGTCCTTCACAGCTCGGCTTATATGGTCATCCAAACACGGCCATACATTTTGATGCTTCATGAGCCTCCCTGGGAAGAGCATCCCTGCGATGGGCTGCCATCTCTGAAAAGACTTTCCCCAGGTAGCATTTGCCTAGCCTTTGTTGGTGGGTGCAACTGGACAAGAGTAGGTGATAATCTTAGCCAGGGGTGCTGAACTTTCAGCCTGAGGGCCAAATTCAATTTCGGAGAAGCTCTCAGGGAACACATTGCAGGGGTGGGTGGGGCCAAAGGCAAAAGGGGAGGGGCCAGACATTTAAAAAATACCAGCATATTTTAGCTTAAAGCTCTTACTGTCAGTAACTGACTCTTAGAGGGTTTCTACATGACAACAGAAGAATAAGGAAGGAATAGCTTCCCCACATTTTTCAAGGAGCTGGTTTTGGTCTAGGTAGGGCTCCACAAGCGAGTGCATTGCAATGTTCTAAGTTGCTTTACAGAACATGCGTCTGGGTAGGGTCGGGGGGTTGGAGTGAACATCTGACTGGCAGGGGCTGCTCAGCCAGCAAGAGAGGCTTACCCTCCTCCAGGCTCTCCCCGCTTTCTTCTTAATTACAAGCCTCATTGAGCACAATGGGAGCTACTTCTGAGTAGACACAGTTTGTGCTGGGAAAGACACATAGGGGAAACCAACCCCCTTTCTAACGCGATGGTGCGCAGGATCGCTGTAATGAAGGTGTGAAATAGTTACTTCCGATGTGCGCATTCAGGGGACAAGGCTCATTGACCCGAGGGGGAGTTACTTTTGCGTAGACACACTTTGTGCTGGGAAAGGCACAGAGGAAACCAGCCCCCTTTCTCACCCGATGCTGCGAAGGATCGGGATAACTGAAGGTGGAAGTAGTTACTTCTGAATGGCAATAAACCAAATGATGGAGAATCACTGCTTCGAGAAAGAGCTTTACAGGCGTTAGGGAATTAGTGGTTTAAAATGTGCTATTTCAATTGGGGGGGGATCTCTGTAAATTCTGATGTGCACATTCAGGGGACAAGCCTCACTGACCACAGTGGGAGTTTCTTCTGAGTGGACACACATATGTTTGTGCTGGAAAACACACAGGTGGAAACACACAGGAAACACCTCTTGAACCCTTCACAGTGAAAGACGCCCCCCTGGGCAGGGCTAGCATACCCAAGGTCAATGCAAGGTTTGGGGCACACGGCAACTATACCGAGGAGAACCCAACTTAAGGAAAAGACTCAGACTTTAAGCAGTCTCAGGAGGTCCACAGTGGCTGCTGGATGCCACGGCGTAATGTACCCCTAGCAACTCTGAATGCAGCCAGCTCAGAGTATATCGCTGGTGGAGGCACCCCTTAGAAGAGGCATTTTCCCCACTTTTAGCATGGTGGGGAAAAAGTGCACAAAAGCTAGGAACCCCCCAAAAAATTGGTGGGGGGAAGGGGGTGGGGCTGGGGGAAGGGGGCATGGCTAGCTGGGGAACCCCAGCAGGCTGGATTTGAACCCCTGAGAGTCAACACCCTGTTTTAGATGTTACAGAATGTCCACTCATAAGTAGAGAAGCGCTTGACCAAAATCATCCAAATATTGTAATGCAGTGTTCACCAGAACCTCCTCATTGGGAGACCAGTCCAGTACCCAGTTTCAGAAGGACACTGTCAACATGCGGCTCAACAGTGGCAGGTCAGAATGGAACAAATATAATTTGGGGAAGTAGCAGCTTCCTAGTTCCCTTGCTTCACCTGCATTTTCATAAGGTGAACAGCAGGACACTGAGGACAAAGATGGTGCTGGGGCTGAAGTGACCCTTTTAACTGGGACCCTCTGGAATGGCTCACAGCAGATTCAGGCAGTTGGGTGTTGGTGGTTTGTGGCATCTGCTGACTCTGCCAGGTGTCTCAGCAGCAACGAGCGCCCCGTCCGTCCCTCTGAGTGGGGTTCCTTCAAGCAGCACCCGGGCGGCCTGGCAGAATTAGCCACACCTGTCCTGAGGTTGCAGGGCAGCTTCTTGGCAAGGTAGTGGTAGAAACAGGGCTTGGCGCACCACTTTCGATCTCCTTAGTTCTTGCTGCTGCGGTATATACACAGCTACCTAACAGCCCCAAAGGTACCCACGGAGAGCGATCCAGGATCTGCAAGAGGAAGACGCCTTCTGCATGAAAAAGGGCTCTGCTTGTAGAAGTGTTTGGGGATCTACCCTTCCTGGCCACACATCTATTTAGCACCCCAAGGCCACCCCATTTAGCAGCATCTCCTGACTCTCTGTGCAGCATTTGCCAGGGTCTGGGGGGGCTGCCGTCAGAAGGAGGGGGTGGGCAAGTCCATCACAGTTCATCCAGCTTAAGTCTGGATCCAACCCACAGTGCCCAAGGCATCTTTTCCTGCTATGCCTCCTTTGCCAAAGGGATCCACTTGTGTTCTATTGATGTTCCATCTTATTTATTTATTTACTTACTTACTTACTTACTTATTTATTTATTACATTTATATTCCACCCTTTTTCCTCCATAAGGAACCCAAGGCGGCGTACATAACCCCTCTCCTCTCCATTTTAGCCTCACAACAACAACCCTGTGAGGTAGGTTGGGCTGAGAGTCTGTGACTGGCCCAAAGTCACCCAGGGAGCTTCATGGCCGAGTGGGGACTGTAGTGATTGTAATAATTTAAGACTCTTACGAGTCCCCTGGACTGCAAGGAGGTCAAATCAGTCAATCCTAAAGGAAATCAACCCTGACTGCTCATTGGAAGGACAGATACTGAAACTGAAGCTCAAATATTTTGGCCACCTAATGCGAAGAGAAAAGTCACTGGAAAAGACCCTGATGCTGGGAAAGACTGAAGGCAAAAGGAGAAGGGGACGGCAGAGGATGAGATGGCTAGATAGCATCACCGATGCAGTGAATGTGAACTTGAGCACAGTCCAGGAGAGAGAGGAGGATAGGAAGGCCTGACGTGCTGTGGTCCATGGGGTCATGAAGAGTCGGACACGACTGAACGACTGAACAACAACAAAAAGAGACATTTCCTTACAAGAAACATTGGGATGGGAATTTGGAAATGATCCCTGGAGAGTGGGGTGATGGGGTGGAGCTGGGAGAGCTCCAGCAAAGAACTGCTTGTTGTTCCAACTCTATTTAATAAAAACCACCATGTTATCTTCCTAAGATATGGACCCAAACTTATTACAGGGACCAGAACCTGGATCTCCCAACTCCCAGTCCAACACTCTAGCCACCACACCACACCGCCCTCTCATATGAGATTCGGATACTCTCTTTGCCGGACAACCTCCGAATTACTCGGGGCAATTTCAAGGTCAGTGAAGGAGCTAAGAGGAGTGGGCAGAAAAGAAGGCTTGGTTGGGAATCAGATCCGGCACCCCAGCTGCAGAATTGATTGAGCAGAGCATTCTGCACCATGGAGGAAAACTTTGTGGAGGGGGGAATTTCCCAGGTTCAAAGCTGCTGGTTTAAAAAAAGAAACATCACAATGCTTTATAAACACCATCCATTTTATGCCAACTTTCGTTATCGAGTCTTGTCCTTAAATGGTCCGGAATCGCCTTTTAGAACTGCCTGACTCCTGGAGTCCTTCCCCCGTGGAACCAACTGATATCCTTCCTCTCCTGATGTTTATCAACATAACCAAGAGAGGCAGTACAAATGTCACTTAAATGCATCACTATCCCTTTGTACACCAAGGCCATGCTTGCCTGTTATCCCGGTTATTTCTTGACTTCCTACTTTGGCATTCCAATCCCCTAGGATGAAAAAGACATCTTTTTTTGGTGTTAGTTCTAGAAGGTGTTGTAGGTCTTCATAGAACCGATCAACCTCAGCGTCTTCGGCCTCAGTGGTTGGGGCATAGACTTGAATTCCTGTGATGTTGAATGGTTTGCCTTGGATTCGTACTGAGATCATTCTATCGTTTTTGAGATTGTACCCCAGTACTGCTTTTCCCACCCTTTTGTTGACTATGAGTGCTACTCCATTTCTTCTAAGGGATTCTTGCCCACACCTTCAAATGGAGGACTGTCTTCCGTAAAGTAGAACACACGGCCACCCTAACCAGGTGCTAGGGCTGGGCCTAGGAAATACAGTCGGCGCCAGATGTCGATATAACTAGGCACTTGCCAAGACCGGCGGCCAGCCGGAGACGAGAAGCCAGCCTCCCATTTCCAAATGGGAGAGGTAGCTGGCAGCTCCTTCGCATGTGAGAGAGACGTGGGCCGTCCCAAGACATTTTGCAATCTGAGGCAAAGGAGAAGTTGGCAACTGGCCCATTCCGCATATAGAACCTGACCAGATGGGCAGTTAAATCTTACTCCAACACTGGTGATGGGACAATGCCTCCGTAGTACCTGAGAGCGGCAGGATAGGTTTCGGGGCACAGGCCAAGCCATGCAGCACCCCCAGCTCTGTCCTCCAGTACCTCCCCATCCCGCCCCACCTGCTTCCTGAGCCAGCTGCCTCATTCCGCCCAATGGTAGGGCTGGTCCTGCTCTGCTCCCACCAAGAAAAGTGAGAACCACCTGCCGCATAGCACGAGCAATAGGGCTGGGGAGGGGAACAGGTGGGCTGCAGGCTGCACGCGGCCCCACTTGGCCTTTTTTGCAGCCCCCCACTGGCACCACCCAAATTCCGGGGCCCAACAGTGGTGGAAAGCAGCAGCAAATAGGACGAAGTGCTTGTTTGCTGCTGAAGTTTGCTGGTGGCAGAGGCCAAAGGGGGTGGTATCATTTGAAAGGGGAGCTACTTTGTCACTCCCCCACCCCAAGAACGTGCTGTCAAATTTTGGCAACAGTGGTGCAGTGGCGGGGGCAGCCCTCCATCCCCCAGAGGTTATCCTCCTTCCCTGGGGATTGCCCTAGAGCAGGGCTAGGCAGCTTATGGCTCTCCTACCCGTTGGCTATGCTGGCTAGGTGTCAAGCACCCGGCCCCTGGCTATCTTTGTAGTTAAGCTGTCAGGTCATATTTCCAGTCAGTTGCTTTTATTTAAAGCTGTGCACAAATGGCCTCTCGACACTCTCCACCCTGTTTGTGGGCAGAGAAACTGGAGGGACAAATTCACCGAATTTCTCCAGGGGGAGGAGGAATTCTCCACAGTTTCTCACAGGTAGGACTCGCTATTGGCAGGGCTTGTCACACAGCTTCTTTCTTTTTTGGTAAGGGGTTTTGGATTTTGGTGCTGCCACTTTAAGTGGCAACAGCATCAACTGTGTATGGACATCATGTATGACATCTGTATGACATCATGCAGGTGTATGGAGGGGTGGGCAGCATTGTGTAGCTCCAGGGAAGAGCTGGAACGGTGCTAAATCTGCCCTCCAATTTCCTGGAAGTTTTCTTCCTCCATAAGAAAGGCTCCCATTTTTCTGCCTCCTTCTCAAGGCATTTTCTAAATTCTTTTGAATTCATTTTAGTGGTGTTTTTGAGCTTACCTAATCACTGCAAGGTGGCCGAGGGCTCTGTGTGTGTTTTTGTTGTTGTTTATTTGGTCAGTCGCTTCCGACTCTTCGTGACTTCATGGACCGGCCCACGCCAGAGCTTCCTGTCGGCCGTCGCCACCCCCAGCTCCCGTCGAGTCCGTCACCTCCAGAATATCATCCATCCATCTTGCCCTTGGTCGGCCCCTCTTCCTTTGGCCTTCCACTTTCCCTAGCATCAGCATCTCCTCCAGGGTATCCTGCCTTCTCATGATGTGGCCAAAGTACTTCAGTTTTGCCTTTAATATCCTTCCCTCAAGTGACCAGTCTGGCTTTATTTCCTGGAGTATGGACTGGTTTGATCTTCTTGCAGTCCAAGGCACTCTCAGAATTTTCCTCCAGCACCACAGTTCAAAAGCATCTATCTTCCTTCGCTCAGCCTTCCTTATGGTCCAGCTCTTGCAGCCATAGGTTACTATGGGGAATACAATTGCTTTAACTATGCGGACCTTTGTTGTCAGTGTGATTTCTCTGCTCTTCACTATTTTATCAAGATTTGTCATTGCTCTCCTCCCAAGAAGTAAACGTCTTCTGATTTCCTGGCTGCAGTCAGTGTCTGCAGTAATCTTTGCACCTAGAAAGACAAAGTCTGTCACTGCCTCCACGTTTTCTCCCTCTGTTTGCCAGTTATCCATCAAGCTGGTTGCCATCATCTTGGTTTTTTTAAGGTTTAACTGCAAGCCAGCTTTTGCACTTTCTTCTTTCACCTTCGTCATGAGGTTCCTCAGCTCCTCCTCGCTTTCAGCCATCAAAGTGGTATCATCTGCATATCGGAGATTGTTAATGTTTCTTCCAGCGATTTTAACTCCAGCCTCGGCTTCATCAAGCCCAGCACATCGCATGATGTGTTCTGCGTACAGGTTGAATAGGTAGGGTGAGAGTATACAACCCTGCCGTACTCCTTTCCCAATCTCAAACCAGTCCGTTGTTCCATGGTCTGTTCTTACCATCGCTACTTGGTCGTTATACAGATTCCTCAGGAGGCAGACAAGATGACTTGGTATCCCCATCCCACCAAGAACTTGCCACAATTTGTGATGATCCACACAGTCAAAGGCTTTAGAATAATAAAACAGAAATAGATGTTTTTCTGAAACTCCCTGGCTTTCTCCATTATCCAGCGGATATTGGCAATTTGGTCTCTAGCCTTTTCTAAACCCAGCTTGTACATCTGGCAATTCTCATTCCATGAATTGCTGGAGTCTACCTTGCAAGATCTTGAGCATTACTTTACTGGCATGTGAAATAAGTGCCACTGTTCGATAGTTGGAACATTCTTTGGTGCTTCCCTTTTTTGGTATGGGGATATAAGTTGATTTTTTCCAATCTGTTGGCCATTCTTGTGTTTTCCAAATTTGCTGGCATATGGCATGCATCACCTTGACAGCGTCATCTTGCAAGATTTTAAACAGTTCACCTGGGATACCGTCTTCTCCTGCTGCCTTATTATTAGCAATGCTTCTTAAGGCCCATTCAACCTCACTCTTCAGGATGTCTGGCTCTAGCTCACTGACCACACCGTCAAATCTATCCCCGATATTATTATCCTTCCTATACAGATCTTCCGTATATTCTTGCCACCTTTTCTTGATCTCTTCTGCTTCTGTTAGTTCCTTCCCATCTTTGTTTTTGATCATACCCATTTTATCTTTCTATTATTCATCTCTCCATTGCTCTGCAGCCTCCCAGCCTGCCTGTGCTTCCTGATCTGAAAAAAGCCCAATGGGAGGAATTACCTCAGGGTGTCTTCCCCTGAGTTTTAACTGAAGTGCGGGAAGCCAAGGAGACTACAGGCTGCCAGAGAAATGATTGTATAATGAACGACAGGACACTCACACACACTCCTCAGCCACCTCATAAGTAAGGTAAGCACAAGAAACCTGAACCCAGACCATGAGAATTTCTCTGAATTTTTCTCCTCCTTTGAATTTCTTTTCGATAGCAATTCCTTTTCTATCAAATTGAATGAGAATGGTTGAAAACAAATGTAGGAGAAATTTTTGGCACAGCCCTACTTTATTATGCAAACTACAAACAAACAGGCCTTGCGTCAAGCTACAGACAGAATCCTCGTGCAGCAATTAGGGACAGGCTTTCCCAGCAGGCCTGGCAACAATCCTTTATCGCATAGACTGCTGCCCGGGATAACACACCACAAAAGAAAGTTGCAACTACCTGCCGCTAGGGATGGACGAAAGTCACTTACCTGATCCCGAAGCTTGCTTCGCGGTGGGGGGGAGGTGCTCCGTCCCTCCCCCCAAAATTCTGGGTGGGGGGGAGGCACCCCATCCCTCCCCGCCAAAATTCTGGCCGGGGGGGAGCGCCCCATCTCTCCGGCCGCGAAACCAATTCTCCTGCCGGGACGCAAATGGTGGCGGCTGTAGCCGCTGCCATTTGCGTCCCTGGCCTGCAGTCAGCCATGATAGGCTACGTAAATGTTTACGTAGCCTATCATGGCTGACTTTGGGGGGAAAAAAAACCACGTATGCAAATTCCTTATTTTGGCACGGGTAGTGTACATAAATATTTACGTAGACTACGGCGAAAATAAGGGCAACGCAAATAGCATTGCCCTTATTTTTGCCATAGTCTACGTAAATATTTATGTAGACTACCCGTGTCAAAATAAGGAATGGAAATGGCGGCGCCCATGGGCGCTGCCATTTGCGTATGCGCTTTTTTTTTTTTCTCAAAGTCAGCCGGGATAGGCTTAGGGTTGGCGGAGAATTTCTCCCCGAAACTTTGGGGGGCCGAGCGCCAACGTGCTCGGACCCCCGAACAAGTTTCGGGGAGAAATTCTCCGCACCCCCCTGCCACCCGCACCCCCCCCGGGACGGGACTTACCTTTGGCGAATGTCCCTCCCGGCGGCGGGTCCGGCCGGCGGTTCGGCGGGTGTTCGCCCGGGGCGGGAGCGGCAGCCGGTCTTTTGACCGGCTGCCGCCGCCGCCATTCCAATCAAAGAAAAAAAAAAAACGCCCCCGTGATAGGCTATGTGACGATTAACGTAGCCTATCACGGCTAGATTTGCAAAGTCAGCCGTGATAGGCTACGTAAATCGTCACGTAGCCTATCACGGGTGACTTAAAAAAAAAAAAAGCGCGTACGGATGGCGGCCCCCATAGGGAGCCGCCATTCCCGTTCCTTATTTGGTCGCTGTAGTCTACGTAAAGATTTACATAGACTACAGCGACCAAATAAGGAATACGAATGGCGGCTCCCTATGGGGGCCGCCATTAGCTTACGTGCTTTTTTTCTTTTTTTTTTAAAGTCACCCGTGATAGGCTACGTGACGATTTACGTAGCCTATCACGGCTGACTTTGCAAATCTAGCCGTGATAGGCTACGTTAATCATCATGTAGCCTATCACGGGGGCGTGTTTTTTTTTTACTTTTTAGTTCGCGGCCGGGCAAGGCGAAGCGCCTCCCCCCCGGCCTGAATTTTGGCCGGGCGAGGCGGGAAGCCTCCCCCCCCGGCCTGAACTTTGCGGGGGGAGCAGCGAAGCGCCTCCCCCCCACCGCGAACAAGCTTCGAGGACAGGTAAGTGACTTTCGTCCATCCCTAGATAGGCTACGTAAACATTTACGTAGCCTATCACGGTGTTTTTTGAAAATCTAGCTGTGACAGGCTATGTAAATCTTTATGTAGCCTATCACGTTTGTTGTTGTTGTTGTTTTTTACTTGGAAATGGTGGCGGCGGCAGCCAGTCAGAAGACCGGCCGCCGCCGCTGCCGAACCGCCGCCGGGAGCCGCCGCCAGGGACATTTGCTCAAGGTAAGTCCCATCCCAGGTGGAGGCGGGGGGGCGGACCGTTTCTCCACCAATTTCGGGGGGTCGAATGCATTGGCATTTGGCCTCCCAGAGATTCGTGGAGAAATTCTCTGACATCCCTACCTGCCACAGCTACTACAGGCTTCCCTTCGCAACCTGAGCAGGCTACCGAGTCCCGCCCTCAAGCTGGGTCTTTCCATGGCCTCTTATTCCCACCCCTCCTCCTCGTTCGGATCCTGCATGCCCACGGGTTCAAACAGGCCTGGCTGGCTGTCACCCAAGTGATCAGGCTGCGGCGGGGCCTCGTTCTCTCTGGCCCCATCCTCTCCTGCAACCTTGGCTCCCCAACAAGACCTCCCCCCCGACTCAGTTCCCCCGTCCTCTTGGGGCTGGCCCAGTCCTTACAACAGGGGCCAGCGGGCGCTGTAGGCCAAAACATCCAGAGGGCCACAAGTTAGTGGCCCCTGCTCTACAACCATCCCCGGGGAAGGGGTTCTCGGAGGCGGTGGAAGCAGGCCTCGAGGCGCGCAAAAGAGCGGCACTCTGCTGCCTCCCTTCAGGAAATGGGAGTTCCTCCCAGAAGTCTCTGCACTCATGCAGGGGCCTCTGGGGGGATCTCCCGGTGCCCGAAAGGTGAGGTGCCTGGAGGCAGCAGTGAGGCGTGGCTCTTCCAGGCTCCTTTTAGCCCCACCAGCACTGACGGGTCTAACAGGAATGTGAGATGGGCACGTTCTATTCTCTTCAGTAAAATCATGACTGGCAGGTGGGCAGAGAAGAAGAGAGGAGGTGCTCTGTGAAGGGGTGTCAGGCTCCCAAGCCTGTTTGGAGAAGGTAGGGTGGCCATGTGTCCTCTTCGCAGGGGGCAGTCCCCTGTTTGAAGGGGTGTCCAGTCCAAGTTGGGTTTATAGACAAAGAACCAGTGGAAGGAAGAGCAAAAGGGCCGTGGAGTTGCCCGTCCACAGCACCTGGGCAGTAGAGTGAGCAAGGCACACAGGGCACCTGGTCAGAGGCTTCCACACTTCCGGTGAGATGTACTGTATTTCTTTTAAATTACAATCATCATCTCCAGTGGAGGCTGGTGGCTCCGATGTCAGTGGGGCACTGAATCCGCTCCAGGTTTCAGCCAGAACGAGTCAGAACTCTAAAGGAGCAATCCAGGGTGCGGCATCGCCCTCCACTAAATTCACACCCATAGAGATAAATGAGCACATGGAAATGTTATGCAAATCAGGTACCCTCTTTTGTCCTCCTTTTTGGCGATTCACATGTGGTCACCCTACACACCCAGACCAGCATCCCGTTTCCCAGAGTGGCCATCCAGATGCTTCTGGGAACCCAAGAAGCAGCACACGAAGGCTGTGGCCCTCTCCCTGCTGCTTCGCCCAGCAACTGCTCCTGAACATGGAGGCTGCATATTGCTATCAGGACTAATCTTGGTAGATCTCTCCACCTCCTCCTTTCCTCCTCCCCCATTGCCATTCCATGCTTTAAAACTGCTTCTACATTTCTGAGTTGTTAGTGAAATGAACACAAACACACACAAAGACTGCCAACCTTGATTAAAAACAAATAAAAATACTCTGGGCACATGCAAGTTTCACATGTTAAACCCACTTATACCGCAGCACCGTCATCGCTACAGGAATTAAAATGGGAGTTCGCTTTTGCTTCCCAGATGCAAAAAAATATTTACTTGGGAATGAAGCACCATTAAGTGGTAGAAAAGGGTAATATATTTTTAAAAGTCAAAATAATCTAATCAGCATCTGTAAATATGTACCTGCTTAGTCAGTCCCCTCTGACGGTAAAATGTTTTTAGAAATAGGAAGGAAGGATGCCGTGGGGAGCAGCATCTATCCTGAGAGGGGACCAGCATATCCATGCCAGCCCAGGTGCTGATGCTACACTTCTTAGTTGCTGCCCTCATCATTTGCAGCTCTCTGTGAGGCCCTAGACGTTCGCCCTGTGGTTCAGGCCTAGCAGCATCACTAGGGACATCACATGTAGTGTGAAGCCACAGTGCTTTCTTACGTCTGTCCTGAATCAGTTGCCACTCGGTTTCTACGGACAATTTTAATATGATGAGAAAACAGTGTCTGAGGATCAGCAATATCCATCAGTCCAGCCTCCTCAGAAAGACCTTTGCCCAAGGTTTCTGAGAACCCCCTTCCAGGCAGAGCAGATGTTACTGGGCAAGATGGAGCCATGGTTTGAGTTCACACAACATGACAACCCACACTCAAGGTTGAGTGTGGGTTGTCATTGAACTGTGGGTTGTTGTGCTGAGTGAACCCAGCTGCACTAACAAACCATGGTTTGTTAACCAAGGACAACCCACGGTTCACAACCCAACAACAAACCATGGGTTCACTTTGTGAGTTGTTCGTGGTTAACAAACCATAGTTTGTTAGTGTTGCTGGGTTCACACAACACAACAACCCATGGTTCAACAACAACCCACACTCAACCTTGAGTGTGGGTTGTTGTGTTGTGTGAACCCAGCCATGGTCTCAATTCATACAAGGCAGTTGCCAATGTTCATATGATCCAGGAACCTTTGCCATGTCACAGCAAATGCTGTGGTTCCTACACAGCTTCTAGGGTCTGATATTAGATTTAGGAATAGCACTCAGGACCACAAACTATCTTGGACTTCTCTTGCTCAATGTAATTCTCTGTTTATTTCCTCCACATCATCTTCTCTGTGTTTTCACTTCCTTTTCAGTCTTTACTTCCTGGCTATCTTCCTGTTTCGTTTAGAATTCCTGCATTTAATGCTCATTGCCAGGGTGGAGAAAACCTTCAGAGACTGTCATGCTCATCAAAAAAAAAAAAAAAAGATCACACAAAAAACCCGATCAACCATTTGATTAAATTATATTCCACAATATCTATACACAAAACATTCATCTAAAACAAGAATATTGTCAACTCAGCACCTGGAACTGTAGATGTTTCATTCATAACAGATACATTTTCATTATAAGGTCTTTTTATAATGTCTCTCTATAAACCTGTCCAGTTATTAAGATCCCTTCGAGGTCACCATTGCCCACAGCAGGCTATTTGTTGGGACTTTCTCCTACATTGCTCCCAAACTATAGAATGGTCTCCTTTCAGAGTTTATTGGCCCTCATTCTCTTGGCTTTTTAAAAGGGAATTAAGACACATCTTTTCAATTTAGACTTTTAAACTGCTTCTAGTTGTTTTAAAGTTACTTTAATCTAATGGGCCACTTTTTTCCCATATATTTCTACCCCTGTGCCCTGAGATCATCATCTGAAGCCCTGCTCTGAGGGCCTTCACATGCTGAGATTTTGAGAGTAGCTACTTGTGAGCAGGTCTTTTCTGTGGTGGCCCCGAAATTGTAGAATGCCCTCCCTAGAGAGGTCTACCTGGTGGCTACTTTGTTGCCTTTTCAGCACCAGGCAAAGACCCAGGCCTTTAAAAAGGTGTTTAAAAAATTTTTTTAGCTGCTGCTTGTTTTATTTTATGTTGTATGTTTTAATGCTGTGTTATAAAAAGCCTTTTCCAATTTTTTAGCTGCTTGGATATTTATTTCTTTTAAAAAAAACATTTTAAATTATTTTTGCTGCTTTTAAAACTTTATTTTTAATGTGTCTTATCATTTACTTTATTGCATTTGTTTTTATTATGCCTGTTGCCCTAAGAACTTCAGCTATAGTCATAATTTAATAATAATAATAATAATACATTTTAATGTTCTAATGTTTTAATATGGTTTTATTGTTATTCTAATGTTTTTATGTTATTGTTTTTTATTTGATTTGCTATACACTGACTTATGACTCTTGTGGAAATACTACAACTGAATAAAAAACAAATTCCAATAATTCGCAGAGCATAAAAATTGTGGGGTTGGGAAGGGCAGGAAGAGAGGAATTCGACCCTGATAGCTTTGGGGATGGCTGAATAACCTCAGCTGATTTCTGTCTGCCCCTGAAGAGTTTGTGAAGGGTTCTAGTCAACTTAGGTGGGTCAGAGGAGGTTGTCCACATGGGCAGAAAGGAAGACCCAACCACATCCTGAAATGCTCTTCCCCTAAGCCAGACCTGCAGAGCATAAAGCCCAGAGGCCAAATTTGGGCCCCTCTCTGCCTGCAAAACATAAAGCCCAGAAATCTCTCTTAACTCTTTGTGTATCCCTGTGGGAATTCCAAATGCCTATTGTTTGAAGCTTGTTCTCTCATCTTTGGTGGGTACATGACACACAGAGGCCCATCAGCAGTGTGTGTGGTAATGGGGGAACGCTGGTGTTATGTTGCATCCTCTCCCTTGATTCAGAGCTAAACTACACGTTACACTAATCACTTAGCATGTGGCTGAAGGTTGGCTTTTTATTTACTCCAGCGTTAAGTGTTCATGGCTCTGATTTGGATTGGGACCACCATGCACCACAATTTAATCCCCCCGCCGTTTCCCCCCAAAATGGCCCCGATGGACTGAGAGCAAAATTTCACAGATGTATGGAAATCTGAGATCAGTGAAAGCCAGCTTCTTAGTGGAGACTGACTATTGATTTGTCCTATTTATCCCTCCATTTCTGTTGTCAGTGGTCTATCCAGCAAATCCGAAAATTAATCAGTGGCTGAACCCATTTTCCTAATGACCCTACACTGAAATTATAAACAAGCTTGCCAGTTCCAACCAAACTATTGTTCAAAACAGCTTAAGTTTTAGATGTGTATTGGGGATCAAAAAGGTAGGATTTGCCCTATTCAGGCTTCCCAACATAGACCCAACTTACTTGATGCTTTAAGGGGCACTGTTGAGCTGCATCAGAATATTGGGTTTATTCAGACCTGGCCTGCCTGCATCTTCGCTCAGCAAGGAGGAGTAGAACTGAGCTCCTCCTGCCAGGAGGAAAGGGGAGAAAAACAAAAGGCAAAAAGAAAAGTCTGAAAGCAGGAAGTGGGGGGATTGAGTGAAGACAGGTGCAAAGAAGGGGGGGCAGGATTGTTTATTTACTGCAGCCATTTATATCCTGCCTTTTTACACAAGGTGCACTCAAGCTGGGTTATACCTGGGATGCTAAGACAGAAGAGAGACAGAAGAGAGCGCATCATACTATGGAGTCTAGAAAATGGGGTTAACAGATATGAGTCTGGGAATAGCTTTGTTGCTTCCAGGCCAACAACAACAACAACAACAACAAAATAGTCTGGATGAGAAGAGAGAAAGGGAATTTGCAGAAAACAAATTCAAAAGAAAATGGTTAGAAATATGACAAAAATGCATTTCTTCCAGTAATGTAGCAGACGGACTCTCTGAGTTTAAAAAGAGAGAGGGGAAGAAATGGCCTGGTTTGAGCTGTGCAGCCCTAACCCTAGGCCCAAGCTCTTTTGGTAGATTTGGAGGGTGGACATCAGCTCAACCAGCCTCTGCCCCATCCCAATACCAGCCACCCCACACTTCCCTCCAAAGATGTGGGGCAAAGGGAAGGAAGGAGACTACTTTCCCTTGGGAAGAAATGGGGAGGACAGAAGGAGGAGTCAAGTCCACCCTTTTTCTTTTCTTACAGAAGCTGATTAAGAGCCTTTCAGCATGGCCAATATGTATCCAAATAGTATTTTATTCCATTATCCCTGAGTCCCACAAGTCCCAATCCAGTGACAATCAGTGGGCATTAGTATGAGAGAGTAACCTTAAGAACATGAGAATGTAAGAAGAGCCATGCTGGATCAGACCAAGGTCCCTCTAGTCCAGCATTCTCTCCACTCAGAGGCCAACCAACTGCCCACGGGAAACCCACAAGCAGGACATGAGTGCAACAGCACTCTCCAGCTCATGTTCCCCTGCAACTGGTGTGCACAGGCATACTGCCTCTGATACTGGAGGTAGCATATAGCCATTAGGACTAGTAGCCACTGATAGCCCTCTCCTCCATGAATTTGTCCAATCCTCTTTTCAAGCCATCCAAATTGGTGACCATCACTACATCCTGTGGAAGTGAATTCCGAAGTTTATGCACCATGTGAAGAAGCCCTTCCTTTTATCTGTCCTGAATCTCCCACCAATCAGCTTCATGGGATGACCCTGGGTTCTAGTATTATGCGAGAGGGTGACAAATGTATCCCTATCTACGTTCTCTACACCGTACACAATGTTGTACACCTCTACTGTGTCTCCCCTTACTTGTCTTTTCTCCAAGCTAAACAGTTCCAGATGTTGTAACTGTTCCTCATAGGGGAGATACTCCAGCCCCTTGATCATTTCAGTTGGCCTTTTCTGCACCTTTTCCAACTCTACAATATCCTTTTTGCGGTGAACCAGAACAAGTGTGGTCACACCATAGATTTGTGTAAGGGCAGTATGCTATTGGCTATCTTCCATATGTCTTCCCCAATCTCCTGCTCTTAACGGCACCCATAACCCCGAATACTCTTCTAACCCCAGGTGCAAAATCGTGTGGGTTTTTTTCTCTCTGAACTCTCATACGAGAGAAACAAGTCCAGTTTCACTTCTGCAAACAAGAGTGGTGCTAGGCTCATGCGTGGCCATTATTTGGGCGCCAGCTGTCCATCTCTTTTCCTGGGAAAGAAGAAGTGAGATGTTCTTTTTTCATTGAATCATGTTAAGTGATCTTTTTCTGAATATTCTCTGGAATACCACCCACCAGTGTGGGTGGCAGAATATCAATGGAATATTCTTGGAAAAGGGGTGGGGGGAGAGGATTGCTCAGCATATATTAAGCGCACAACTTTGTTCTCCAAGTCGCACATCCCAGCTTCTAGAAGGAGGGAGAAAAGGTACCCAGACGGACAACCATCCACCCAGGCCTTCAAAAGACACCAGCCATGGCCACTCTGAAGACAGCTCTCCTGATCGCCCTAATACTGGCTATCTCTTATCAACACGTAGCAGGTCAGTGACTGGTCCTTTTCATTATCATGTCATATACATATACATATATAAAAACTGTAATATTTAAGATGTATAAAGTAGCAAAGTGCCCTGTGCTGGGAGAACCCACCAGATCCTGGCAGCACTAGTTGAAGAATTTCAGGTAGCAGATTCTAGCACCTGGCCGGCTGGCACTGCATGGTGCCTTAGTGTTCATGCATGTGCATTGATGGGCATGCACATTAGAGACAAGGGAATGGGACCTCTTGCTGGAGGCCTTAGAGAACTGCAGCTGGTCAGAGGAGAGTAGACCATGTCCCAGCAAAGGCCCAAAATGCATCTTTTGACTCATGTGGCTGGGGGGAGCGGGTGGACAGCGTCATTAGCAGTAGTTCGATGGTTAGGGTAAGCTTTTCAAGGAAAGGAAAGGAAAGGAAAGGAAAGGAAAGGAAAGGAAAGGAAAGGAAAGGAAAGGTTCCTCCTGTGCAAGCACCGGGTCATTACTGACCCCTAGAGGGTCGCCACTTGCGCTGGCGTTTTCATGGCAGACTGTAGCGGGGTGGTTTGCCATTGCCTTCCCCAGTCTTGACTACCTTTCCCCCAGCAAGCTGGGTACTAATTTTACCAACCTCGGAAGGATGGAGGGCTGAGTCAACCTGAGCCAGTTACCCAAGATGCAGCTTCTGCTGGGATTGAACTGAGGTCATGGAGAGAGTTTCGGTTGCATTACTGCCGCCTACCACTCTGCGCCACACGAGGTTCCTAAGCTTTCAAGCATGGAGATAAAAACGGTCATTGGACGTTGCCTTCTACTGAGTCAGACTACCTAGCCTAGCATTGTCGACAGACAACAGCGGCTCTCCAGATTTCAGGAAGGAATTTTTCCAGCCCTACCTGAAGATGCCAAGGATTGAACCTGGGAAATTCTACACCAAAAGCATGTGCTCTACCACTAAGCTACAGCCTTGCCATGCTGTTAAATGCACAGCTGCAGGGGCTGGTTGAAAAGTCAGTGGCATTCCTTCTAACTGCGTTGCACGTGCTCCCCAGTTTGCCCAGTGCGCCCTGTGCAAGCGAAATCATAGACTCAATCATAGAATAGTAGGGTTGGAAGGGGCCTACAAGACCATTGAGTCCAGTGTAGAAAGGCCATCTGGGAATCAACCAGACACCTGCTTGGGAAGCTCACAGGAACATAGGCAGCTGCCTTGGTCCTTCTAGCCCAGTATTGTCAACACTGACTGGCAGCAACGGCTCTCCATGGTTCCAGGCAGGGTTTTTCCCAGCCCTGTTTGGAGATGCCGGGGATCGAAACTGAGACCTTCTGGATGCAAAGCAGGTGCTCCACCGCTGAGCTACAGCCACTCCCCAAGAGATCACAAGCCTGCCTTGTTGTGCAAAGCCTGGCTAGCTTCCAGCAGGGGGTTGACTGGTTCCACTCGGGCTCTAGCGCACTTCACTCTTACGTAGGAGTAAGCCCCACTGAACTCTGTGGTGCTTACCTCTGCGTTGACATGCATAAGGCCAGGCTATCTGTCTGAAGGCCAATAAAGAGGAGTGCTTTTGTTATAATGACACCTCTTTCATTCTCTCATCTCTTCCTCCACCCCGCACCCCATTAGCATTCTGTCCAAGCTGTCCACAGGAGTGCTGCTTCCACGTGAAGACAGGATCACCTCTTCCCCTTAGAAACATGGAATCTTACTACTGGACTTCCAGCGAGTGCCACTTAAAAGCTGTTGTGTAAGTACAGAACAACCCTCTCCCCATCTATCCCTCATTAATTGTCCCCCCAGTCTTCACCCAAGGGACATCCATTTGGGGGTCAGAAACAGTGTTCTCATTTCAGTAAACACGGGGTCTCCAATGTGCACCTACCATGCTCCCTGTCCCCCCTGATTTTTATTTTATTTTTTAAAAGACTTGTATTAATTTGTTTAACAATTCACTGTGAAGGTAGCATCCTGCACAGCAAAGTGCCCCCCTCCCACACCATCCTTATTTGGGTTCTAAAGGGTGACTTTTGGAGCTCAGAGCCCACCGCTACCTTGTACTTCGGTTCTTCAACAAGCTACTTTTCTTTTAGTCTCACTAGTTTGCCTTCTGGGAATCGAATGTTTTGTGACCAGCTGGGTCTGCCATGGTAGCCATTTTGTGAGAACACCCACAACACTCTCTCAGAATTCCAAATGTGCCCACTGACCTAAACATTTTGGGGACCCCTGCAATAAACAATATTTTGTGTAATCTCCCCAATAGGATTTGAATGGTGATCTGGATATTTATTGCACAGGTGTAAAACCATTCCAATGTATCCCAAATATGCATACATTGGACTGGGGAATGGCTGCAAATATCAAATCAAGAGGGCTTTTTGTGCCAGGTGCCTTTAAATATTAGTGTGTGGGCTTTTTTTTTTTTTTTTTTTAAGAGACTGTCAACAGCTTTTGTATTTCTTGGCAGAATTGGATTAGCTTTGTAGGCATAGTTACCCATTCTGAGAGGATCATGCTTTCCAAGTTTCTGATGGATAGGTGTAGGGGATTTTGTACAGGAGTGTTATTTATAGTTTGGGAGTTTCCAAAAAAGAAGGTGTTTATCCCCCTATGTTCTTTCTGGGCAATTATTATAAAAACGACATACAGCATAGAGATGACCCTATGTAAGAAACCTGTAAGAAGGACTTGAACTTCTAGCATTTTCCAAGCAAGCACCCAATGCTACACCTTCCCACAGACTCTACCAAAACTCTTTTGACATTCCTGCTCTTGGGTTAGAGAACTATCAAAGAGCACCAAACTAGGGATTGGGGTGATGATGTATTTCAGGGAGCCCCCTGACTTCGTCTGTGTGCCGCTGTTAGACTTAGAATTGGGCCTGCCACCCAAGGGCATTGCTAGGTTTGGGCTCATGGGACCAGGGCCCCATAACTATTTCTCAAAGCCCCGGATCTATTCCATTGGTGCAAGGTTTTCTTCTCTGCTTTATTGCCCCGCAGGGGGCAATTTGCAAAGGGGACTGCAGCTGGGGAAGGAAGGGTTAACTCTCCATTCCAAATGCTGCAAACTCCTCCCCCCTCCCCAAACTTCCCTTGCATGGCAACTAAAGTTGGTGGGGCAGATCCTATTCCATTGGTCTGGGATATTTGGGTCAGCGTATGAATTAACTGAAGAATTAGTTTTATTTGAGATGATTCAGATGAGAAATTAATTTGGATGAGAAGTTAATAATGCTCTTCCCTCCTGTGAAATTTTTAAAAATCCTAGTAACTATTTCTAAATGTGCATATGGAGATATACATGACCATATGCAAATTTGTGTCGTACAGGCCTGGGCATCTTTGAACAGCCCTGCCTTTGACCCAGCTCCTGCCACCTACATGATGACCGCAGCAGAGTTGATGGTTGGGGCAGAGGAAGGCAGAGGTTGTAAGGGTCCTTGCTTCAGCCTTCAGCTCAGAGTCAGAGAGCCTCCTATATCACCAAGCTGATGATTGGGACAGTTAAAGAAATGGGTCTAAAACTATTGTGTCTCGCTTGAGCTATAGTCTACCCCTGGAAGAGAGGGCCAAAATGCAGAGAAAAGGAGAAGGGAATCGGTGTACAGAAGGTGCATCATTTGCAGAAAATAACATTTTTAAATGCATCCCTCTTGTCTTCTCTCCAAAGCTTTGTGACGAAGCGCGGCAAGCTGATCTGTGTTGATCCTGAAACACTTTGGGTGAAAAGAGCAATGGGACACTTAACAGAGAAAAAGTAAGAAGAACCAGAAATGGAAAAAAAAAGTCCTCCCTGACATGAAGGAAGAGAAATGACAACTCCCACTGTTTACAGCTCCTACACATCCGCTTCTCTGTATTGTATCTGCTTTTATTTTATTTTGCTCTGACACATCTACACAGCAAATGGAACCTGTGTGGAAGATAAATGTAAGCTGTGTCATAAAATGCACAAATACCAGCAGATTATGTATGAAAGTGCCAGCAGCAACTGACAAGCAGGTTGTGAGTATTTATTCCTGTCAGTTGTACTAGATGCTTCACTGTCTGTGGATGCTCCTGGCCTTTACTTGCTTCACTGCAGCATCAGCCACTCCAGTTCCATCTCCGGCTGTATTTGTACCCAGAGCCTGCACCAAGGTGGCTTTCAAAGAGGCGAGGCCTTGCTCAGTGGTGCTCCTCCTTTGGAGGTTAGATGGGTGGCTTCCTGGAGCAGGGCCTTTTCCAGCGGGATGGGTTAGCATTTCAGCGCATTTCGGTTTTGAGAAGAATTTGCCAACATTTGCAAAGTTCTCCATATTTGGGATAAAAAGAATGTGAGATTTAAAATACTGCATGTGGAGAAACCAAAATGACGGATTCATCCATCCAGGCCCAGAGCTTTGAGTGCTTGGCTCTTGGGTCTTCAACATGGTGCCTGTGGGCTCCAATGTCCCTGTGGACACCTCTCTTGGCACCTGCTAGACTCCCTGCCCCACTGCCTCCCCCTCCTGGTTTTCATTTTATTTCTTAAGATTTTAAAAATTAATTTGTTTTAGCTGGACGGCTGGCACGCTGAAAAACAAAGCGTGGCCCTCCAGCGCTATCTTTGTTTCGGTTCAAAAGAGTAGTGTTGTGTTTTGGAGTACAGACCCCACCTCTACGTTCTACTTAGGTTTTTGCTCAGATGACTTTTCTTTTAGTCTCACCAGTTGCCTTCTGGGAAAATAAGCATTTTGTGCCTGGCCATGCCCACCATGCCAGCCATTTTACGAATGAACAATCCTGCTATGGCAGCCAAAATTCCAAATGTGACCACTGACCCAAAGAGGTTGGAGATCGCTGGCTTAAATCTTAAAGGTCTGGGTTTGAACCCCTGGGTATTCAACTGTATCAGTGCTGAATTGGGATTTTCCTGTCAGGCTCTTCATTTTTAGCAGCTACATGGCAGGCAGCTACATCAGTGTCCTCTCCTTGCTGGGAATAGCTGCACCTATTAAATTTGGATGGTGTAGATGGGTGAGAATTTTATTTCGGTTCATTTTTGATAAGAATTTGCCAAAAGTTCTTCATATTCGGGAGAGAAAGAAAACTTTTGAATGTGGGAGAAAGCAAAACGGACAATTCCTCCATCTCTGTTTTTCCACGGTGGGGCCAACCTTGGGAACTCACCCCTGAGGGAAGCCCCCCAGCCTCAGCCAAGAAATGCTGTTCTGTCAGGCCAATAGGCTGCCTGCAATTCCTGTTGCTGATGCATTTTAAACTTGCCTATCTGGATGGATGTTATGTTGAATCAAAGGGATGTAATCTGCTTTGTGTTCTTGTATAAGGAAGAAAGATGCAATGTATGCTTATAAAATAATAATAAAATGAATAACTGTGACATACATTAATTTTCTCTAGTGTCATCACTAGGCCTTGTTCCAATAAGACAGGGGTACAGAGGAACCCCAAATGCACCTTACATTGCAGAATTTACAAAGAAGGAGACCTACAACATAGTCCTCCCATGACCTTATTGTTCACTGTCATCTGCACAAAGTCCCCAGATTTCAGCCTCTTACTACCTACCATTTTCTTTCTGGAAACAAAAACACACCTGGGACATAAAATATCCCCCAAACTTATTGATTTTGTCATTGGGGTGTCTTTATGTTCCCCAAAACAAGCAACACATCGGGGTATAAAACATCCCATGGGTTTTTCCAAAGAAAACTGGTCTAGGAAAGCAGACTTAAGTACCCTGGGTATCAGTAGGCTTGCACAAACCATGGGATTTCACTGGGGAATAGTTAGATTAGTTATGGGGTTAGAAAAATACCCTACAAGATCAAAAATGTTAGTTCTTAGTAATTATAAAGTTTTACCGTGGCAGTTATATGATACTTTTCTAATATTTTGAGTTTAAAACATTCTTTTTCTGACTTCACAGACACGTATCTGTCTGGGGGCATTTTACCACCCCAGGAGGATACATTGGAAAATGGCTGGGGATAGTAGAATGCCCTCCCAAAGACATTCGTGCATATTCTACACGAATGTGTTCTAGATGAAAGATTGAGGAGGTTCCCATTCTGGTTATCACTCTTTTGAATGCATGAAGGTTCCTACAAATTAAGTTTCTGTAGTCCTCTGCACACTTACCTGGGAGTAATTCCCATGGACAAGCCAGAGAAAGAACCCATGGTTTATGTTTAAACAGTGGGAATGCGATGCAGTGGGAATGCCTCGCAGTGGGAATGCCTCGTATTATTTAATTAGGAGGAGCATGCTGCCTCATTAAAAAAAAAAAAATCTGGGTTATTGTTATGTGCAAGCTGGCCCAATGGTATGGGTCAGCACATGAGGAGGCAATCTTTTAGGTACCCTGGCCACAAGCTGTGATGGAAGTACTGATGGCAGGAGAAAGGGCCCACCCCTATGGGAAGAGGTATCCATCCACTTTTGGATTGGGTTGCAATCCCCTATAGTTTGGGTGTGCTCCTGGAACCAGCTGTGCTCCTCGCTACAGATGGCAGCTGGGGCCAGAAGCAGCCACAGTGACACACCGAGGGCAAGGAGGGCTGCAAACTGCCCCAGCCCGTCCCGCCCCCCATTCCTACCCCCAAATCTCTTCCAAACCTTTAAATCCAGTCTGCTTGCTCAGATGCAGAGCGGCACTACCGTGCCTGCTGCTACTGCTGCATTGTGGCTGCAGAGGAGAAAGGAACTCCTGGACCAGCAGCGCCATTCTGGAAACTGGGTGCACATTTGCTGGCTGAGAAACAGCGGCAAGGCTTCCTGGAGTGCTAGTACACCCTCAAACTGGCCAAATCCCCCCACTGCCGCCACCCCAGTCCTCTGCTCAGGTCCTAGCTTGAGTCACCCAATCAGAGAGACTCCTTCCTTCCCAAGAGAGGAGGTCGTACCGGGTGCTGGGATGGGGCGTTCAGCGGTGGTGCAATGCAGCGGCCTGAACTCTTTTGCTGCTCAGCCTGGCTGCCCACCCCTGAAAAGGCCCTCTCCTTAGTAGCCTCTTGCCCACCTCATTCAGTGGGGGCACCCGAAGAAAGACATCTGAGGAAGATCTTGAGGTCCAGACAGGTATATATGGCAGGAGAAGATCCTTCAGATAACCTGGCCCCAAGCCCTTCAGGGCTTTGTAGGTCAGTATCAATATTTTGAATTCGGCCTGGAAATGGACTGGCAGCCAGCGCAGATCATGAAGCACCAGCATAATATGATCATATTCGCCAGTCCCTGTTAATAAACTTGCTGCCCTATTTTGGACCAGCTGAAGTTCCCGGACCATTTTCAAAGGTAGCCCCACAGACAACACATGGCAGGCATCCAAACGAGAGGTAATTAGAGTGTAGCTAGGCTATGTCTGTACAGACAGGATCATAGTGGGTATATCAGCCTAAGCTGATAAAAGGTGCTGTGTGCCACTGAGACCACCTATGCCTCTAGTGACAATGCTGGATCTAAGAGCACTCCCAAACTAGGAACCTGGTCCTTCAGGGGGAGTGTAACCCCCTCCAGAACAGGTTGAATATCGCTCATCTGGGCAGAAGAACCGATCACTAACAGTACCTCGGTCTTACCTGGATTGATCTCAGTTTATTGGCCCTCATCCAGTCCATTACCGCACCCACACCCTGGTTAAGAATACCAACTGCCTCACCTGGATTGGATGAAAAGGAGAGAGTTGGGTGGCATCTGCATACTGGTGACACCTCGGTCCATATCTCTGGATAACCTCCCCCAGTGGTTTCATGTAGATGTTGAACAGCATGGGGGATAAAATAGAGCCCTGTGGCACCCCGTGGCATAACTGCCAAGGGACAGAGCAATAATCCCCCAGCACCACCTTCTGGAATGGCCATCCAAGTGCTTCCAACTTCCTGTTCAGATGGCCTATTCCACATGGATACCATGGTTGATGGGATCAAAAGACACCGAGAGGTCCAAGAGAATCAACAGGGTCGCACATCCCTTTGACTAAGACAGTTTGACAAAGGTCATCCCCAGGGGACTAAGACGGTTTCCATTCCAAAACCAGGCCAGAAACCCAATTGAAATGGGTCAGTTTCATTCAAGAGTGCCTGCAGTGGCCAGCAACCACCTGCTCAAGCGCCTTGCCCAGGAAAGGGATGTTAGCTACTGTCCTATAATTGTTAACATATTCCAGGCCCATATTAGGCTTTTTCATGAGTGGCCTAATAACTGCCTCCTTTAAAGTGGCTGGCATCATTCCCTCTCCCAAAGAGGAGTTGACAACCTCCTGGACCCAGCCAGACATCCCCTCCCTATTAGATGTAATAAGCCATGGAGGGCAAGGGCCAAGCACACAGGTGGTTGACTGGACTTGGCCAAGCACCTTGCCTGCATGCTCAGGTCTCAACAACTGAAACTTATCCAAAAATCCTCAACCAAATGGTGCTCTGGACACCTTTATTAATGGAACTGCATTCACTGTGGTGCCCAAGTTGTGACAAATGCAAGGGACTTTATCTTCAAAGTGTCATGTAAACTCGTCACAGCGTGCAACCGTAGTTTCCACCATCTCTCTCCTGGCCCAGACCGCAGAAGGCCACAAACCACCTGGAAAAGCTCCATGGGATAACACTAAGAAGATGCAGTGCTAGTGGAAAATAACTTTAAATGTGATTTGTATTGTTACTGTAGTTAAAGTGGTTTTTTCATAGTAAAAAGTGATTTTTAATATTTCTCTGTGATCCGCTTAGAGATTTTATTATAGTAAGCGGTATGTAAATATTACTGATAAATAAATAATGAATAAATAATAAAGTTTATTGATTAGAAAGTGGATGTTGAGAAACTGAAATATTGGTAGAGACTGAGGGACCACAGCAAAGCAGGGGTTCCCAATCTTCTTGTGTTTGCCTTTTAAATGCTAATATTGGCCTGTTCAGGAAGAATTAGTAGGCAGGGGGGATGTTAACTCTTCCCCTGTCTGCCTATTTTGCCCTGCATATGCTCTTCCAGGGCCCTTTAAACTGGATTCCCCCCCCCCCGACCTCGCTCAGTTCCAGAAATAACCCCAGTGGAGGCTGGTGGCTCTGATGTCAGTGGGGCGGTGAATCCACTCCAGGTTTCAGTCAGAACTCTAAAGGAGCTATCCAAGGTGCTTCTGCACCTTGGATAGCTCCTTTAGAGTTCTGACTGAAACCAGAGCGGATTCACTGCCTCACTGGTATCGGAGTCACCAGCCTCCATGGAATAACCCTGACTTGGGGGAAACAGCTTGAAGGCTGTCTGCAGGGAATATCCAGCATGAATGAAGGGGTTCAGATCCTGGCCTGCCTTGTGTTTCAAAGCTGGTGTACTGCATGGTGCACCCCACAGACTCACACAGACTCTGAATTCCAAACAAACCGAAATCTTATTCAACCCAGGCCTTCCCACCGAGCTCTCCCAGGCTGTGGCCTCTCTCCCGTCAGGCCAGAAGCAGTGGGCCTTGCCCTCAACCACTTCCTGGTTCCCCCCAGAAAGCACAACCCACTCTTTCAGATAGTCACCCCAAGTGGCTATGTCCCCTTTCCCCGAAAACCAGTCATTTGCTGTTTCCCTGGCTTTTGTGCAGGTTTCCCCCCATTCTAAATGGTAGAAATGCCTCTCCCTAGGGTTAGTTACTGGCAGAAAGAACTTTAAAATGTGCTAGTATTGGGGGGCAATTTTGCCCCCTTTACTTTTGCCCCTCCCCCAACCACCACCGCTGGAATGCAGCCCCCAAGAGCTTTTCTGAAGTGGACTTCAGCCCTGAAAGAGGTTAAACATACCTGGGTTAAGCACTTCCTAAGCCAAAAAAAGGGACGGCTGCACCAGTTGAATTCCCAACATGTTTCCACACAGGTCAAGGGAAAAACTCTTAGAAACTTTTTCGGAAGATTCCCTCTGTCTTACTTCTTCCAAAGAAGATTTCTTCAACTGGTGCAGCTGTTCCTCCTTCGATTTTGGTTCCTGGCTTCCCAGCTGTTTTCTTCTGATCCCTATTGGTACTGTTGTTAAGCTCTTCCTCCCACCTGTTGATTTTCCTCTAAAATGTTACACACGCTCTTTTTATCTTACTATTATTGTTGTTGTTGTTGTTATTAATATCATTATGGGATTATTATTATTACTATTTCTTGTTGGCTAAACCTTTAATGTTTATTCATATGTGTTAGCTGAATGGTAATATATGGCCAATGGAAATGGATTGTTTGCTCCCATTCCTTTGCTATAAGACTGAGGTTATGACACTGAAAGATAAGGTTCACCGTTTGTGGTGTAGTGGATTTAAGATTTAATAATACTTGCATTGTTTGGAAGAGTGCTGTATAGGTATAGTCTGCAATTGGATTTATAATTGGATATTTGGTTTGTTCTTATTGAAGTTTAATATAATCCTTCCCCCCCGCCTTCTTTTGTAATCCTCCCTTTCCCCCCCACTCAGAAACTGTAATGTTGGAAACTGAAGATTCTGATTATGTTGTTGGTAGTGTTTATTTCATTTATAAAAATAAAATAAAAATAGATTCAAATGAAATAAAATATAATGTGACACACTCTCTCTCTTCACATTTATTTGTTTATTTATTTATCTAAATCATTTGTATCCTGCCCTATATCATTAAAATCTCAGGGTGACTTACAGATAAAATCAATTTAAACAGTATAAAACAAGAAATAATTTAAACAGCAAAAAATATTAAACCATTAAACAAGCTAATGCCAAATAAAATGTAAAACAATAAAACATTTAAAACAGTGTGCTACTTTAGGGAAAGCATCTAGTCCTCGAAGGCTTTGGTAAAAAGTCATGTTTTTACTTGGCGCTGAAATAAAGGGCTTGCGTAACTCAGTGAAGCCATTAGCTATGCCATGCAGGGCCACCCAAGACGGACAGGTCATGGCGGAGAGTTCTGACAAAATGTGGTCCACTGGAGAAGGAAATGGCAACCCACTCCAGGATTCTTGAAAAGAAAACCCCATGGAACGTATCACAAGGCTAAAAGATATGGCGCCGGAAGATGAGCCCCTCAGGTCGGAAGGTGTCCAATACACTACTGGGGAAGAGCAGAGGGAATTTCCAAGGAGCGCCAGAAAGAGTGAAGCGGCTGGGCCAAAGCCGAAAGGACACTCAGCTGTGGATGTGTCTGGTGGTGAAAAGAAAATCCGATGCTGTAAAGAACAATATTGTTTCGGAATCTGGAATGTAAGATCAATGAATCAAGGTAAGCTGGAGGTGGTCAAACATGAGATGGCAAGATTGAACATCGACATCTTGGGAATCAGCGAACAAAAATGGACAAGCATGGGCGAATTTAATTCAGGTGACCATTATATCCACTACTGTGGGCAAAAATCCTTTAGAAGAAATGGAGCAGCACTCATAGTCAATAAAAGGGTGGGAAAAGCAGTACTGGGGTACAATCTCAAAAACGATAGAATGATCTCAGTACGAATCCAAGGCAAACCATTCAACATCACAGTAATTCAAGTCTATGCCCCAACCACTGAGGCTGAAGAAGCTGAGGTTGATCGGTTCTCTGAAGACCTACAACACCTTCTAGAACTAACCCCCCCCAAAAGATGTCCTTTTCATCATAGTGGATTGGAATGCCAAAGTAGGAAGTCAGGGTAACAGGCAAGCATGGCCTTGGTGTACAAAATGAAGCAGGACAAAGGCTGAGTTTTGCCAAGAGAACACGCTGATCATAGCAAACACTCTTTTCCAACAGCACAAGAGGCAAATCTACATATGGACATCACCAGATTGATTATCTACTTTGCAGCCAAAGATAGAGAAGCTCTATACAGTCAGTAAAAACAAGACCTGGAGCTGACTATGGCTTAGATCATGAGCTGCTTATTGCAAAATTTCGGCTTAAATTGAAGAACATAGGGAAAACCACTAAACCATTCAGGTATGACCTAAATCATATCCCTTATGAATATACAGTGGAGGTGAGGAATAGATTTAAGGGATTAGGCCTGATAGACAGAGTGCCTGAGGAACTATGGACAGAGGTCAGTAACATTGTTCAGGAGGCAGCAACGAAATCCATCCCAAAGAAAAAGAAATGCAAGAAAGCCAAGTGGCTGTCTGAGGAGGCTTTACAAGTAGCTGAGGAAAGAAGGAAAGCGAAAAGCAAGGGAGAAAGGGGAAGATATACCCAACCGAATGCAGAGTTCCAGAGAATAGCAAGGAGAGACAAGAAGGCCTTCTTAAATGAACAATGCATAGAAATCGAGGAAAACAACAGAATGGGAAAGACTAGAGATCTCTTCAAGAAAATCGGAGATATCAAGGGAACATATTGTGCAAAGACGGGCATGATAAAGGACAAAGAAGGCAGGGACCTAACAGAAGCAGATGAGATTAAGAAGAGGTGGCAAGAATACACAGAAGAACTATACAGGAAAGATCTGAATGTCCCTGATAGCCATGATAGTGCGGTCACTGAACTTGAGCCGGACATCCTAGAGAGTGAAGTCAAGTGGGCCTTAGGAAGCATTACTAACAACAAAGCTAGCGGAGATGACAGTATTTCAGCTGAGCTATTTAAAATCCTAAAAGATGATGCTGTTAAAGTGCTGCACTCAATATGCCAACAAATTTGGAACACTCAACAGTGGCTGCAAGACTGGAAAAGGTCAGTTTACATTCCAATTCCAAAGAAGGGCAACGCCAAAGAGTGTTCAAACTACCGCACAATTGCGCTCATTTCACATGCCAGCAAGGTGATGCTCAAAATCCTACAAGCTAGGCTTCAGCAGTATGTGAACCGAGAACTACCAGAAGTAGTTCTGGATTTTGAAGAGGCAGAGGAACTAGAGATCAAATTGCCAACATTCGCTGGATCATGGCGAAAGCAAGAGAATTCCAGAAAAATGTCTATTTCTGCTTCATTGACTACACTAAAGCCTTTGATTGTGTGGATCACAACAAACTGTGGCAAATTCTTAAAGAGATGGGGCTACCAGACCACCTTACCTGTCTCCTGAGAAACCTTTACGAGGGTCAAGAAGCAACAGTAAGAACCGGACATGGAACAACCAATTGGATCAAAATTGGGAAAGCGGTATGACAAGGCTGTATATTGTCGCCCTGCTTATTTAACTTATATGCAGAGTACATCATGAGAAATGCCGGGTTGGATGAATCACAGGTTGGAATTAAGATTGCCGGGAGAATTATCAACAACCTCAGATACGCAGATGATATCACCCTAATGGCAGAAAGCGAAGAGGATCTAAAGAGCCTGTTGTTGAGGGTGAAAGAGGAGAGTGCAAAAGCTGGTTTGAAACTCAACATTAAAAAAACGAAGATCATGGCATCTGGCCCCATCACTTCCTGGCATATAGAAGGGGAAGAAATGGAAGCAGTGACAGATTTTATTTTCTTGGGCTCCAAGATCTTCGCAGACGGTGACTGTAGCCATGAAATTCAAAGACGCTTGCTCCTTGGGAGGAAAGCTATGGCAAACCTAGACAGCATAGTCAGAAGCAGAGACATCACCTTGCCGACAAAGGTCCGTCTAATCAAAGCTATGGTTTCCGCAGTATCAGTGTATGGCTGTGAGAGCTGGACTATAAGGAAGGCTGAGCGCCGAAGAATCGATGCGTTCGAACTGTGGTGCTGGAGAAGACTCTTACGAGTGCCCTGGCCTGCAAGGAGGTCAAATCAGTCCATCCTAAAGGAAATCAACCCTGAGTGCTCATTGGAAGGACAGATACTGAAGCTGAAGCTCAAATCTTTTGGCCACCTAATGCAAAGAGAAAAGTCACTGGAAAAGACCCTGATGCTGGGAAAGATTGAAGGCAAAAGGAGAAGGGGACGGCAGAGGATGAGATGGCTAGATAGCATCACTGATACAATGAATATGAACTTGAGCACTCTCTGGGAGAGAGCGGAGGACAGGAAGGCCTGATGTGCTATGGTCCATGGGGTCACGAAGAGTCGGACACGACTTAACGACTGAACAACAACAACAACGTGCTAATCAGGCCTCCAAGGGGAGGGCATTCCACAACTGGGGTGCCACAGCAGAGAAGGCCCTGTGCCATTACCACAGCAAATCTTGGAACATGAATCAGAGGTGATGGGTGAGCCCACCCTCATGCACCCACCTCAGTGTCAGAGCAACATCTTTACATGCCAAGGATCCCGGGTTCAGTCCCCACTTGGGATGTACGGATCCCCTTACCTGGGGTCCGCAGGCGGTGGGAAGCAATCCGGTCCTCCCCCCGGAATCCTCCCTGGCTGGTAGGGATGTACGAAAATCACTAACCTTATAACGGAATTGATTCGAGGTGGGGGGGAGGCGCTCCGTCCCTCCCCCTGAAATTCTGGCCGGGGGGGGGGGAGGCGCTCTGTCCCTCCCCCGCCGAATCCTGGCCGGCTGGGCCCGCCGGATTGCGTCCCTGCAGTCAGCCGTGATAGGCTACGTAAATGTTTACGTAGCCTATCACGGCTGAGTAAAAAAACAAACAAACGTGCGTATGCAAAAAAAAAAGTACACAGCCTCTGATTGCGTCCCTGCAGTCAGCCGTGATAGGCTATGTAAATGTTTACGTAGCCTATCACGGCTGAGTAAAAAAACAAACAAACGTGCGTATGCAAATGGCGGCGCCCATGGGCGCCACCATTTGCGTTCCTTATTTTGGCACGTCTTAGTTACGTAAACATTTACGTAGACTACGGCGAAAATAAGGGGAACGCAAATAGCGTAGCGTCTAAGCTATTTGTGTTCCCCTTATTTTCGCCGTCTTAGTCTATGTAAATGTTTACGTAGACTAAGATGTATCAAAATAAGGAACGCAAATGGCGGCGCCCATGGGCGCCGCCATTTGCGTACACGCGTCTTTTTTTTTCTTTTAAATCAGCCGTGATAGGCTACGTAAACATTTACGTAGCCTATCACTTTTTTTTTTTTTAACTGGAAATGGCGGCAGCAGCCGGTTGGAAGACCGGCCGCCGCAGCCGCCGCCGCTGCTGAACCGCCGCCAAACCACCGCCGGAGCCGCCGCCGCCAGGAAGATTCGCCCAAGGTAAGTCCTGTCCCGGGGGGAGTGGGAGGGGCAGACTGTTTCGCCACCGATTTCAGGGGGCAGAATGCACTGGCATTCGGCCTCCCCGAGATTCGTGGCGAAATTCTCTGACATCCCTACTGGCTGGCTCTGCTCCGCAGGGAGTCCACAGAGCCGCCAGCTGGCTCCGGCCGCTGCCGGACTTCTGGCCACAGCCAGTCTGTGTACAGGACGCCATTTGTGTCCCTGCCCTTGGCCATGATTGGCTACATAAATATTTATGTAGCCTATCACGGCAAAGAGCAGGGACGCAAATGGTATAACAGATGCCATTTGCGTTCCTGCCGTTGGCCATGATTGACTACATAAATATTTACGTAGCCAATCACAGCCAACGGCAAAGATGCAAATGGTGTCTGCTACGCCGGATGCCATTTTGTTCTGCAGCCAGCAGTGGATAGCTGTGGAACGAAGACGGCGACCCGGACCAGCTGCTGCCAGGTAGGTTCCGTCCCAGGGGGATTTCGGGGGGGCGGGGGGGGGCTAGTCCGTTCCGCAATGGACTCCGGGGGGCCGGATTCCAAAGAATCCGGCCTCATTGGAGTCCGTGGTAGATTTCTCCACCATCCCTAGCCCCCACCATGTCCACCTGAGGAAGCTGGGCATATAAATGCTTTTGCCCAAGGCCCTGGCCAGGAGAGTAGCTTTTGTCATGTGAATCTGGAGATGCCATTCTCGCTGGTGAACAGCAGAGGGAGATGGAACTCTCCCCCCTTCTCCTCAAGGACCTCCATCTCCCTCTGCTGTTCACCTGTGAGAATTTTTCACTTTTTTCAGGTGTGCACATCCAGCCCACATTTTTTTTTTTAAAGCACCAAAGTTCCTTGCAGGAACACCTTCACACCACCACCATTGTCTGGATCAGAGCAAGAGGCAGGTGAACAAGCAGCTGCAATGGTGGAGAGGAGAACCAAGTCCAGGGGGCCCTTGTCAGTGGCCCCTGCTGGGGTGTGGTCCTTCAGAAGGTGCCCAACCATGCCTGCCCTTGATGCTGGCCTGATCTTTCACCCCACAAATGCCTCTGGGCTCAGCCCCCAAATTAATGATGCTACAACAAGGGGTCTGAGGGCTCCTTCACACTGAGCTTTCATCCTGTGATTGAGCTGGCTCCTTCACGGAAGTTTGCGGGCTCTTTACATGACACCGTGGCCCTCCAGGGTGCCTCCTGCACTAAATGGCCTTTGTTCCATTTCTAACTAGATCGTAGATAATGAGCTATCAACTTACCCCGCTGTGTTCTGCTTCAGTTTGCTCCGTGAAAAGAGGGAAAGCGGCAAGAAGAGGAGCGAGATCAATGAAAGATAATGGAAGACTCAGATACGGGGAGAGGGAGGGGGAAAGGGGAGGGGGGGAAAGGAAGCGGGTGAAAAAGGGAGTCATTGTGATCCTGCATTTAAAACGGAAGCAGAAAGCCCCGTTTTAAATGCGGGATTTTAGGCTGGCATAGAGATGCCCAGAGATATTTGGGGAAAAGAAGATGACAGCTGCTGCAGGGCTGCCTGCCACAGTGGTCGCCCTTCCTGGCCTGGTGCTGAACCCTTGAAAGGAGAAAAAGTTGTGTGGATCTGGGCAGGAAGGGAGAAGCACGGGACCGGGCAGCTCCGCAGCAGCCTTTCCCTGCCACTTGTTCCTGCCACTGCCTGTCCCTCACTCGGGGAGAGGAGACCGGGGCAGGATCTGCACTGGAGCCTCTTTTGTTTGTGAGGTGGCGCTGTGCCGGTATGTTTTCCAAACGCAGTTGCTGCTGGGTGGGCATACATGAGTGAATAGAACTCTGTACCTGCTGTGTTGGTAACGGGCTCAACACCAATGCAATCTGTTGCAACTGCAGGAGAAGTAGGAGGAGTTTTAAGGGCCCACGAGCTGGGGTCTTGTGATAGCATCTCTCCAATGAGTAAGGAATTCCAGAGAATTCCGTGACGGATCTCAGTGGGGCCGAATGCCAGTGCATTCAGCCCCCCGAAATCCGTCACGGAACGAAGCCCCCCCCAACCCACGAAAGGCACGCAAAACAGAGCACTTACCTGCTCCCGTCTGCGCTGCTTTGCGAATGGCGGCCGTCCTGCGGCCGCCATTCGCTTCCTCTTCATAGCTGTGATAGGCTACGTAAATACTTACGTAGGCTATCACGGCTAACGCAGGGACGCCATTTGCTACGTAAGTATTTACGTAGCCTATCATGGCAGGGGGGAAAAAAACCGAGCATACACAAATGGCACTGGCTACCGCCATTTGCATACGCTGGGTTTTTTTCCCCCTGCCGTGATAGGCTACGTAAATATTTACGTAGCCTATCACGGCTAAATACAGGGACGCAAATGGCGGCGGCTACGGCAGCTGCCATTTGCATCCCTGCAGGGCTGCCCAGCGGCCGGATGTCCAGCGGATGGCTTGGCTGCGGAGTGGAGCCGGCCAGGCAGGATTCTGGGGGGGAGGACCAGATTGCCTCCCCCCCCGTCGAGGATTCCAGGGGGAGGGACAGAGCGCCTCCTCACCCAGACGGAAACAGAACGGAATGGAAGGTAAGTGTTCCGTCCATCCCTACCAATGAGCCACACGCTAGATGTGAGCATCGAGAGCCCCTCTGCTCGCCAGCCTTCCGGCCAGTCTCCTCTCTGTCTTCCTCCTTTGTGCAAACCTTGTGAGTGGTTGCTGCCATCGCCAGTAAGGCAAACCAGCAGCCCAGGCAGAAAAGAAGTTTGACAAGGCTGCCTGCCAGTGCTGAGCTGTGCTCTGCCTTCCTCGCCAAGTGCCCTTTAACAGTGGTGGGCTCTGAGGGACTCCTGGACAGGGCCCTGAGGGCTGTAGCTCAGCCCTGGAGTCAAAGGGGGAGGCAGAGTGTCTGCCTAGCCCTAGAAAGCACAGGTGCCAGAAGGCAGAGGCACAAACCGTCGCTCAGGAGAAATACGCACCTCAAGAGAGCCGGTGTAGTGGCGAGAGTGTTGGACTGGGAGCTGGGAGATCCAGGTTCTAGTCCCCACTCAGCCATGGAAGCTCTCTGGGTGACTTTGGGCCAGTCACAGACTCTCAGCCCAACCCACCTCACAGGGTTGTTGTTGTGAGAATAAAATGGAGAGGAGGAGGATTATGTACGCCGCCTTGGGTTCCTTAAGGAGGAAAAGAAGGCAGGATATAAATGTAAGAAATAAATAAATAAGACCCAACATCCTTGAGACTAAAGGTTTACTTGAGAGCAAGGGAGGGAGACTCTGAAGCCAGGACTTACGGCTAGCAGCTGTACCTGGGTGTGGGCTGGGAGATTTGACTATATACCTTCTCACCTGAGAGCTGCTGGTTGCTGGAAGGACACCTTCATTTCGGCTCCCGAGGCCTTGCAACCCAGCTTTCCTGACCTTGCTGCTTCTTTGCACGGATCTCCTGTTAAAACCTGGATTTGGACCCAGGAGGACTGAGCTTTACCCAGTCATAGCAGGACAAGACCACATGGGAACCACAATACATTATAAAAACAAACAATTTAAAGTACTCTTAAGAAATCTGTGATATAAGGACAGAACTAGCATGGGGAGAATGAGTTGGGGAATCTATTGGTGTTGCAAGAGTGAGCCAGGCATTGCAGCGATGAGGGGGAAAAACCCCTCATGTAGATCAGCCCTGGGATGTTTGGAGACACCCCCAAATAGGAAACACTAACCAGGTGCCAGACCTGATTCTGAATAGCTGAAAACCATTTGGACGAGGATTTTTAATAGCTTTTAAATAAAAAGAAAAATCCCCTTTGCCTTTAAGTTCACAGAGGATAGGCTGTTGCAGAGTCAATGCATGCATATGAGAGCCTTCAGCAATGTGTCATAATTGGGGGAGCTCAGGCAGTGATCTTTGTTATGGAGATTGGGGTGTTATCAGCACTTTCCTATATTTGACTGTGAAATCATAAAGTTGGAAGGGACCTTGGCAATCATCTAGTCTGACCCCCTGCTCAATGGAGGCTCTGCTCTGCACCGCAGGGTGCAGCTACAGCATCCCTGGCAGATGGCCATACAGCCTCTGCTTAAATACCTCCAGCAAAGGAGAACCTGAGGCAGAGTATGTTCTACCGCTGACCAACTCTCACTGTTCAGAAATTTCTCCCAACATTAAGCCAAAACCTGCAACTTCCATCCGTTGGTTCTAATCCTGCCCTTGGGAGCAACAGAGAACAAGTCTGCTCCATCTTCTGCATGACAGACCTTTAGATATTTGAAGACCGCTGTCAGGTCTCCCTTTATCCCCATATTAGAGGCCACGGGGGCATGTCCATATCTATCCCACTATATGTGGCTGAAGGGCCTTGGCAAGAGCACTTGAAATCTCCCAGATGTCTTCGCCAGTCTTTTGCTCTTAGTGATGCTCTTCCAAATGGTACAGCAGCCATAAATTTTTGGCCTCGATCTTTCTGCGACGCAATTCTCGTTTCACTTCTGCTACGCTCATCCATGGCGGCTCTTTGTCTGAGACTGTTGGTCTCTTTTACTTGGAAAGGAGAAGCAAGATCCCCTCATTATTTCAATGAATTTTAAAGTGACATTTTCTTTTCTGGAATTGCACCCCAGTGTGGGTGGAAGCAAATCTGTAGAATCCCTTTGGGAATTTCACGCTGTGGTTGGTGGGAGGAGATCTGAGAGTTTATAAGGAGCACAGCCTTGCCCCAAGGACACACTTTCCAGCTTCTAGAAGGAGGGAGGAAAGGTACCCAGACAGACAACTATCTGCCCAGGCCTTCAAGAGACACCAGCCATGGCCAGTCTGAAGACAGCTCTCCTGATCACCCTAATCCTGGCCATCTCTTATCAACACATAGCAGGTCAGCGAGTGGTCCTTTTCATTATGTCATTTTTTTTAAAAAAAATTGCTGTAATATTTAAAATGTATAAAGTAGCAAAGTGCCCTGTGCTGGGAGAACCCACCAGATCCAGGTTCAGTTCCTGGCAGCACTAGTTGGAGAATTTCAGGTAGCAGATTCTAGCACCTGGCCGTCTGGCACTGCATGGTGCCTTAGCATTCCAGCATGTGCACTGGAGACAAGGGAACGGGACCTCTTGCTGGAGGAGGGTAGACCATGTCCCAGCTGTAGTGGTTCCAGAAAAAGCTTTTATGATGCAATGGCCTTGCCTCCTTTATGGAATTGTGTGTGTATGGGGGGGGGGGTCTACACTAGGAGTGGGCAGACTTCAGGCTTGAGGGATCTACTGTTTTTTTTACTAGAACTCCAAGGTCCACCAGATGGAGACTGGTGAAAAAGAGGTACACTTAGAAATGAAGAATTCTGAGCCCAGAAATTTCTTCTGAATACCAGAACCAAATTAAGCTCACAGCCCTTCCACACACAATCCTGCTCCAGGTCATCCCAAGTTGTCTTTATTTCAGCAGTATAATTGAGGGCAGGGGGACCAGTCTGCTTACTCCTATCGCTGAGTCACTGTAGAAATCCTTGCCCATCTCCTGAAAACCACAGGGAGCTCTATTTCTGCCCCCTTCTGGTCTACACAACATCTTCCACTCCTAACCCTCCCGTGATTTTCCACCTGTTCTTCTTCCACCTTTTCTCTCACCAGAGAAAATCTGTAAAGGAGAAAAAGGTGGAATAGTTGCACAATGTCTTCTTATGAGTACCATTAGGTAGCACCCAAGGTTAGCAATGCAGGTAGCCAAGTGACTGGGGATGGGGAACAGCGTTATTACCAGCAACGTGATGTGCAGGAGAAGCTTTTCACAGCATGGAGGTAAATATGATCATAGGAACATCGGAAGCTCCACCAAGTGACTGGGGTGGCATCCCTTTTCGCTCTTACTTAGGACTAAGCCCCACTGAACTCTGGCAGGCTTACTGCTGAGTAGACATGCATAAGGTCTTTAGTTTTAAGTGTTTATATTATGCTGTACTTTGTGGTTTTAATTGCTGTGAACTGTTCACAGACCTTCTGCTATTGGGTGGTATAGAAATGTAATAAATAAAAGTCACCTGCCTGCCTACAAGGGCAATTAGGGTGGTGAGTACAAGAGACAGGGCCTTTTCTGTGGTGGCCCAGTACCTCTGGAATGGGTTTCCATCAAAGATTTGATAGGCCCCTTCACTGCAGGTTTTCAGGAAGGGTCTGAAAACCTGCTTGCTTTCACTGGCCTTTCTGTAGTCCATGGGTCAAAGGTTTTATTGGTGTTATCTGTTTTATTGGTGTGTCCTGTTTTTATCGTATTTTATTGAATATTTATTGCCTTTCGATTTGTATTTGGCATACTTATGTCTTGTTTTCATCTTGTGCACTGCCTTGAGAGGGTTCTCAAGTTAAAGGCAGCCTAAAAATAATTTCGAAAAAATAAATAAAGGTTAGGCTGTATGTCTCAATGCCAATAAACAGGAGTACTTTTCTCATAATGGCCTCCATCTAATTCTCTCATCAATTCTCCCATCATTAGCAATGTGTCCCAGCTATCCGAAGGAGTGTTGCTTTGCAGTTCGGAGGGGATTGCCTCTTCCCCGTAAAAACATGGCATCTTACTACAAGATCACGAGTGATTGCTACTTAAATGCTGTTGTGTAAGTATAGAATGACTACTTATTTCCCTAACCTTCAGCCAAGGGGCATGCATTTTGGGAATCAGAAATGCTGTTCTCATCTCATTAAATCACATTTTGTGACGTTTCCCAAATAAGGGTTGAGCCATGAGTCAAGCAGTTATTGAATATGTGTGCAACCATGCTATATACCAGTACCTGGTGCCCTCCAGATGTTTTGGACTACAACTCCCATCAGCCCCAATCAGCATGACCAATAGTCAGGGAATAGGGAGATGTATTTCTTTATGTATTGCATTTATATCTCACCTTCAGTTACAGAATTCAGGGTTCTCAGGTAATCTTCCCTCCAAGCACCGACCAGACCCAGACCTGCTAAGCTTCACCAAGGTGGCTGCCTCATGTGCCTTCAGACCATGCTCTGGCAGTTGTAGTCCAAGAACACTGGAGGGCACCAGGTTGCCTTCCCCTGCTGTACACAAAATTCCATTCCATCAATAAGCAATATTGACAAAACATGACTGTCATTGGAGCTTTATGTAGCATCACTCCAAAGACTGCTTCTCCATTGCACAGCATTACCAAGAGAGCACTAATTTGCAATGGAAAAACCAGAAAGGACAGAAGCTTGACTCTTCTGATATCCACCACTTTTCCCCTGGGATTTCTCTCCCGCCATAAGCTGCTTTTGCCTCTGCTGTGATTCCAGACCTGTGTTTGGTGTTTAGTGGAAAACTGGGGAGTGGATGAAACGCTCAGCAACTTTTCCTCTCCACTGCTTCTCTCTTGCAAAGTGCAACCTCCTTAAGACACATTACAGAGGAGAAGCAGCCATTGTGCTAATGTTATACATGAGTGAATCAGCAAAACTTGAACTCAACAAGGTTCTTCAAATTCCACCTCAAAGCTTGTTCCGCTTCGTGCCTGTATCAGATTGCAAGCTTTGTGGTTTTTTGTTCACATGAAAATTTGTGCGCTATTATTATTATTATTATTAATATAGCACCATCAATGCACATGGCACTGTACAGAATAAGAATAAAACAGCAAGTCCCTGCCACAGGGCATACATTCTAATAAAAACATGAAATAACCCTGCCGACAAACAAAAATTTCGGTCTGCACCAAAAAGAATGGATGAAATTAATTAATTAATTAATTATGCCAGAGATGGAGAATGTGTGGCCATCCAAATGGTGTTAGATTGCAACTCCCATCATCCCTGACAATTCGCTATGTTGGCTACGGCTGATGGAAGTTGTAGTCCAACAACATCTGGAGAGCCACACGTTCCCCAGCCCAGTCTTACGTTGGGGTTGCAGGCCAGATTTTAACAGCAAAAGGGGCATGTAGATGAGGGGAACTGAGCCCCCACCTTATCTCCCACAGCCTCTCCCTGCAGGCACTTTTCTCCCCACTGGTTTCGTAGTCTGGCTGGAAGGATTCTTGTGCTGCATTGCAGAGAGTTCCCTCACCTCATCCACGCCCGCCACCCACCTGACTTGAATTTAAACAGCTAAAAACAATTATCAATAAAATTCCACCATATAAAACAACGAAAAAGCCAGCGACAACCATAAACAATTCAACAGATGCCTTAACAATACAATCCGATGCATCTCTACTCAGAAGTAAGCCCTCTTGTTTTCCATGGGGCTTACTCCAGGTAAGTGTGTACAGGATTGTTGTCTAAGAAGTCTAGAGGAAAGTCTTAACCTGGCGCTGAAAAGGTGGCGATGCTGGAGCTTAAACAAATGTCGTGTGTCACTTCAGCTGTCGTTGGCCCTGAAAGAGCAGGCTGAAATGCAGAGAAAAGGAGAAGGGGATTTGTTTCCATGAGATACTTTTTAAAAATCAGTTCCAATCTTCTCTCCAAAGGCTCGTGATGAAGAGTGGCAGACGGATCTGCGTTGATCCCACAGCACCTTGGGTCAAAGGGGCAATAGCAGACTTGGCAGAGAAAAAGTAAGAAGAATGCTGAAGAGCCAGGAATAATAGTCTTCCCTGACATGAAGAAAGACGAGTCTCACTGTTTATGGCTCCTTCACATCCGCTTGTCTGCATTATATCGGGCACTGTAATGTGAACATCTACCCTGTAATTTTAAGCTGTGTTGAAAATAGTATATACAAAGGGTGGGCAACTTGTCGCTTTCCAGATGTTTTCGCCTGCAACTCCCATCATCCCTCACCATTGGCTCTGCTGGCCAGGACTGATGGGAGTTGTAGGCCAAAACATTTGGGGGCCCACAAGTTGCCCGCTCCTGGTTTATTCCACGGATTTCCGTCCCCAAAGAACTCTGGGAACTGGCATTCCCTTCCTCCCTGCAGAGCAGCAGTTCCTTGACTGGGCACAATCGCCTTAAGCAGGTTCAAAGCTGTCTACCTTTTGTAGTGCAGGTAAGGCTGTGGAGGCCAAGAGAATAATGGTACATCAGGAGAGCCCTGCTGGATCAGACCAAAGGCCCATCCAGGCCAGCATTCTGTTTCTCACAGTAGTTAACCAGATGCCCCTCTGGGAAGCCCACAATGGCAGAGTTGCCCACTGGCAGCGCGGCCTTCCAGAATGTAACCGCTCATTCACAGGACACACAAATGCCAGCAGGTCATGCATGAAAGTGCCAGCAGCGACTGACAAGTGTGCTGTATTTATTACTGCCATGTATATGAGATGTCTGTCTGTATCCAGGCCTGGCTGCTTCTGGCCTTTACCTGCTCTGCTGCAGCATCAGCTAGGCTGGCCAGGTGTCCTACTTTGCAGAGGACAGTCCTCTGTTTGAAGAGGTGTCCAGTCCAAGTCTGGCTTGAAGTCAAAGAACCAAAAGACAGGAAAGCCGGCGGGGGCCTTGGAGTTGCCTGTCCACAGTTGGCACCAGTGGAGCAGACTGAGCAAGACACTCAGGTCACGTATTCCGTCTTCCCCACGATGGTGAGATGTCCTGTATTTCTATTTAAATTATAGTTATTTCTAAACTTGCATCTGTACATAAAAATTAGCATATGCAAATATTATGCAGATCAGTGTCCTCTTTTTCTTATTATGCATTTCCTCTGTTTTGGTCATGCGCACATGGCTACTCCAGCTGCTTGTTCGCTTGCTCTTCCTCTGAGCCCAGTCCACATCACTTCTGCGCATGAGAGAGAGAGAGAGAGAGAGGTGAATTGGTTACTGGTCATTCTCACTTACTCACTCAGAAAGGATGGGTAAATGGGCAGCAACTGCAAGGAGAAGGAGAATCAGGGCTAGGAATTCACTCCTACCTGCCACCCTCAGCCAAGAGATTTTGTAATGTCGGGTGAATGGAATGGGCTAGCTGGCTATATTCCTGTTCTTCATGTATTTGAAACATATGCTTATGGGTGTTTGTTGGGCTTTCAAAATGCATGGAACCCACTTTCAGTTTCTTTTTTAAAAGGAGGAAAGATGAAACATAAGCTTAAAGAATAAAATTAAATATAATCAATAGCTGTGGTGTATGTTCATTGTGCCTGGTGCTTCACCATCCTGATCAACCCTCCCTTGAATAGGGAAGGTTCTTACATATTAAATTCCTATAATCCTCTGTCCGCTTACCGGGAAGTGGTTCCCATGGATAATGTGTGGCTTGCTTCTGAGTAGACATGCACAGGACTGGTCTGCAAAAAACACACATACACACAATGTGAGGAACTCTGACTTTAAAGAAAAATTGAAGTCAACTTCCTCAAATATACCTTACATACTGAAAGATAATTTTAGCATTGTGTTTCATAGTACAGTTGGAATGGAAACAGGAAATAAAGGTCCTTTGAAATAGTCAAATATTATGTAATGGTCTTTGAGAAAGAAAGGAACAGCAGGGGGAAGGATCTTCTAAATTTAGAGGGGCACAAACTTCTGACTGAACCCCAGAGCGGATTCACCGCCCCACTGACATTGGAGCCACCAGCCTTTACTGCCTCATAGAGATCTCTCTTTTCTCACTGGGGAACATGGGTGGGAGGGTGCCATTGCACTCATGCCCTGCTTGTGGGTTCCTGGTCGACAGCTGGTTGGCCACTGTGTGAACAGAATGCTGGACTAGATGGACCCTTGGTCTGATCCAGCAGGGCTCTTCTTATGTTCTGAAAGAGCGCTCTGCTTCACTAGTAGCAATGGCACATTTGGCAGGAAATTGGGGGATTCAGGAGTGGGGGAGGTCAGAACACCCAGGGGGGTGCACCTAAGGCTTGGGGATGGGCACAGGTTCTGCACTGCTCTACTAAATAAGTTTTGCTGGTAATTCTCCAGCTAGCTAGCCATATTATTTATTATATTTCTATACTGCCCAATAGCAGAAACTCTGTGGGTAGCTCACAACAATTAAAACCATAGAATACATCATAAAATACAAAATAAAATGTAAAAGTTTAAAGCTGCCATATAAAAGTACAAACCACAATAAAACCTAGCAGCAGTGCAGAGACTGAAAATACAATAACAGGTTAAAAACAGCAGACCTAAAAAACTAACATGCCTGGGAAAATAAAAAGGTCTTCATCCGGCGCCAGAAAGAGCATAACATAGGCAGCAGGTGAAGCTCTCTAGGAAGCTCATTCCACAGCCGGGGGGCCACAGCAGAAAAGGCCCTCTTCCTTGTAGCCACCCGCCTCACTTCCTTTGGCAGGGGCTCCTGAAAAAGGACCACTGAAGATGATCTTAGAGTCTGGGGAGGTCAATATGGGAGGAGATGACCCTTCAGATAACCTGGACCCAAGCCATTTAGGGCTTTGCATGTTAATGCCAGCACGTTGAATTGGGCCTGGACTTGGACTGGCAGCCAGTGTAGATGGAAAAGCACTGGCATAATACGATCACGTTGACCAGTCCCCATTAACAATCTCACTGCCCTGTTTTGGGCCAGCTGAAGTTTTGGGACTGTTTTCAAAGGCAGCCCTGCATGTAACACATTGCAGTAATCCAGACAAGAGGTTACCAGACCCTGGATAACTGTAGCAAGGCTCTCCATTCCAGATAAGGATGTAGTTGGTATACCAGCCTAAGCTGATAAAAGGTGCTCTGTGCCACCAAGCCCACCTGTGCTTCAAGTGACAGTTCTGGATCCAAGAGCACCCCCAAACTACTACCCTGATCCTTTAGGGGGAGCGCGGCCCCCTCCAGCACAGGTTGAATATCACTTAGCCGGGCAGCTGAACCACCTGCTAATGGTACCTCCATCTTGTCTGGATTGAGCCTCAGTTTATTGGCCCTCATCCAGTCCATTACCATGTCCAGGCACTGCTTCAGAAGAAGCCACTGCCTCACCTGGATTTGATGAAAAGGAGATACAAAGCTGGGTGACATCCACATATTGATGTCATCTCAGCCCACACCTCCAGATAACCTCCCCCAGTGGTTTCAAGGCGATGTCGAACAGCACGAGGGATTACATAGAGCTCCTGGAGCCCCATAGCGTAACTGCCGTGGCACAGAGAGATAACTGCCCAGCACCACCTTCTGGAATGCCCATCCAAGGAGGAGTGGAACCACTGCAACGCTATGCCTCCAACTCCCAGCCCAGACAGCCTAGACTCCCCAAGGCAGCTTCTGTTCCAAACCAGGCCTGAAGCCCGACTGAAATGGATCTAGATAATCTGTTTATCTAGATCTCCACAGCGCCTGGAGCTGTCCTGCAACCACCCCTCAAGCACCTGGCCAGCGCCCTGACACGGTCAGGGCCCAAGCATTTCTTCAGAAGCCAATGCCTTTCCTTACGAGATCCCTGAGCCGGTGCGGGGAACCTCTGCAGTCCTTTCTGATGCTGTATGGACGTGGCAGGGCAGCCCACAGCGGCTTTGGATCTGGCCCACGGTCTCTCCTCCCCCACAATTCCAGGGGATTGTGGGAAATTGAAATAGTTGCCTCCAGCAACCCGGTGCTGCTTAGAGCGCTGTTGCAACCGAAGTCTGTCATGGCCCACCAACAGAGAATGGGGCCCCAGAGGGCACTTTGCCTAGTATCCCCCCCCCAACCCAGACGCATGTCCTGTGAAGTGGAGACCCTTTGTTGCCTGTGCCAATGAGCACCCCTGACCTGGAAGCTTGTATACCGGTCAGGGAGGGCCACATGACCCGCTCCGGCCTTTGTTATGTCTTGTTAGGATAGGAAGAGGCTTCTTTGCTGGTTGGGCTGTCTCCTCCTTTCCCCAGAAACCTGGTGATGTTTGTGTCCTGACGGCCAGCTAGGGAAGCTCCTAGCATGTCAAAAGACAAGAGAAAAGAGGAACTGCAGATGGAGGATGAGAGCGGTGAGAGAAAAAGGCTATAAACAAAACAAAAACCCAGCATTCTTCTAGAGCGTTTTCACTAGTTCCACGTAGCGGAGGTTTCCTGTCTTTTCCCATCTTTATTTCTTTCAAAAGCAATGTGCTGGAAGTTCCCGTTCTGGTGCATTGTGGGCCATCCCATATTGGGAACCTACCCGAAGATGAATTGTGCTTCGTGGAGTCAGGTGTGACCTGTCACAGCTTCCCCTCATGCCTTTACTCCCAAGGAAAAAGCTTGGACACAGCAGCTCCTAGAAGCTGCCAAGCTATGAGCAACCATGGGAATATCCCTTTCAGCAGAGACTGCTAGGACTGGGTGGTGATGCTGCATTTCCCACACATGTCGGCAATCAGCACAGGTGGGATGGACTAAGCCTACAGGACAGACTGCTGCAAGGCCCTGCTAGTGGGCTATAAAAGACAGCTGGAGAAACAGGAAGGGAGGTTGCCAGCCGATGCCTGGTGTGAGAGTCCACTACCAAAAGCTGCTGGCCTCACTGCTTCCTCTCTCCTTCTTGCCTCTGGGATTCCAGACCACTGAAGCCAGAGAGGTGCTGTGGCTACAACCTGGAAAGAGACCCAGTCCACCAAGGGAAAGAAGGTGTCATGCCTTTGCCCGGGACACACACCATAATTTGGGACCAGTTGAATGAATTGCTGGTGTTCATATATGCCATGGATAAAACCCAGTGGGTCTATTTTGTAATATTTATGTTGGCCAATAAAGCCTTAGAACAGCTGCCTACCTTGATCTGCCTTATATTAGGTAAAATCAAGAACCAAATCACTTTGGCAATACACCCCCGCCCCCGTGGCTGCAAGTGGGCCAGCATCCACCCAGATGCCCGGTAGGAGGGTGCCCAGGAGGGTACCCTGCCACGGGCTCCCCCAAGCCTGGAGCCCATCTAGCACTAGAATCGTGTAAGATGGGCCCGGCAATGTGGGTGGAGCCTGTGCAGCGGCTCCTCCCACACCAGCACCGACCCTCTGGAAACCTGGCATACCCACGACATGGGGCTCCTCACGTGTGCCCCAGGGCTAGTCACTTTACCCGGTGGTGCAGGAACGGGTGGTGCTCGGCTGACACCAGGGCCTGGCCTTGGAGGCAGAAGCGAGCCAGGAGGGGTGACCGTTCTTCCCCTCCTTCCTGACCAGGTGCAGGACGTGCTGTGCTTTCGGCAGGGCTAGCCCCGCTCCGCGAGCAACCCCGGGGGCTGTAGTGGTTTCTAGAGGCGCCAAGGAAACAAGCAGGCCTTCCCCCGACTGTGCTTGAACGGACTGGGTTGAAGCTACAGTTGTGTGCTGTAGGTTCTGTGCTATGCTATGCTGTGTGTGTGTGTGTGTGTTTAGAATGCTTGCTGCCGTTGCTGTTTTTATTACAGCATCAGTTTTCATTAGGTGAGTTCCGCTGCTGTGCGCCGCCTCGGGGGGGGGGGGGGGCTCCTGCCCTGAAAGGCGGCCAAGAAATATTTTAAATTAACACGGGGGGGGGGGATCTCTGACTCCCCCTTCCAACTCAGAAGGGGGAATCCAAACGATCCTGTGGTCCCCGGGACGCTCGCCCAGGGACCGTAGGATTGCGCTCTTAAGTAATAAATAAATAAGCGCATAAGCCAGCCTCCCCAACCTTGTGCCCTCCAGATGTTTTGGGCTTCAGTTCCCAACTTCCCATCAGCTCCAGGAGGTGGAGTTTCAGAGGTGCAGCTGTCAGGAGAGGGATGTGGCTGGGCAGTTAAGCCAGGCACCGAAAGGCAGGGAAGTGTGTAGTGAAGTGCCATCGCAAATGGAGGAAGTGAAAGCAAGAGAAGAAAAAAAGAAAGGAAACCCCAAGCACCCAAAGACAGGGACTGATAACGCTGTTGCTATATGTGCAGAATTGACTGCAGGGGAAAGAACTCTGCAACCCTTCCCAATCTATCACAAATCGGCCCGCGATGGACCAGTACATCCTGATTAGCATTCTGCCCACCCCTGAACGAGAGGGAAAGCAATCCTGTACCTAATCCTGAGCGGTGCTCAGGATCTGGTGGGAGAAGGAAGTGCCTGTGGAACCTCTCAGATACAGCGACCACAGTGCTATTGAATTCAACATCCCCTGCAAGAAGAGTTCCGCCAGAAGTCCAGCACAGTCATGTTCGGTTGCACAAGAGTAAATTTTCAAAACCTGTAACCAATCTGAGGGCATTCATTACAAGGAAGCTAGAAGGGAGTAAGGAGGGCCAAGTCTCTTCAGAGCTCTCGGGGGTTATTTCAAATCACAGTAAGAAAAACTCAGCTAAAGTGAATACCACAACTTAGGAAAGGTACAAGAAGAAAAAGAGGATGCCAGTGTGGTTCATGATCAGAATCACGGGAGCTATCCAAGGCAACAAGGCTCCCCTTGAAGAGTACAAGTCTTGCCCAAATGAGGGGAACAAAAATGATTACGAATACATCTAGCCATAGTGGGGAAGGCAAGGACCAGGTGATCTATGTGTCTGCTGCTCAGTCTGCTGTCCAGGTGCTTTGATGGGCATCTCCAAGAGCAAATAATAGCGGGCATTTGTAAATCATAAATAAATAAATACATAAAATTAAGGGTTGCGTTAGCTCCTTTGAGTATAAATAATTGAAAACCAGCATGGTGTGTGAATGAATCCTGGGTGCTCCTGTGCTCCTGCGCCCATGGCAGTTGCCAAGTTATGCCTGGCCGACCGTTGGCTCTGGCTGCTGACCGAAAGGTCTCTGTCTCCAGGACCTGCCCAGGTACCAGAACTGGTCATTATGCTCACTGGGAATGATGGGAGTTGCAGTCCACCACATCTGGAGGATACCAGGTTGGGGAAGGTTGTGATATATTCTGTCCTGTATATAAGTTCAGTTAGTTTTGAAAGGAAAACCTTGCTTTTTGCATTGTTTTTCAATGTGGGAAATTACATGCATACATACATGTGGTGCCACCCTGAAATGGTAATATCTGGAATCTCTGAGAGATAGAGTATGTAGTAAACCAATAATAATAACAACGATGATGATTATAATAATGATGTTAGTGATAACGATGTTGATGATAATGAATAATCCCTTGCACTGTTTTCTTGCCTTAGGAGAACCAGTTGCAGCCAACAGCTGTGCAAGAGAATGCCTCCCCGGAGAATTTGCACCCAGACCCATTCCCCTGTACTTACTGCAAAGCTACAAGAATATCACCTGTAGGGTGAAGAAGTCTGTGCTGTAAGTGCCGTTCCGCCATTCATGCTATGCCAATTATTATGTGCGATGCTTCCCCCCTCCCCTGCACCAGGTGAGAAGACCTGGGGATGTGTGTTTCATTCACCATCTTAAAATCAAAAAGGTGGATTTTTGTCCTTTAAAAGGCTCGTAAGCCATGAAATGGAGTCACACGCACAAAAGAAGCTGTGAAAAACGGTGTTAAAAACTACTGATTTAAAAAAGACATTTAAAAAAGAAATTCCCAGGAGGAAATCTTTCAGCCAATCATAAGAACATGATCTTGCATGGAGAAAGAAGGGTCAGGCCAGGGAGTGGGGATCAGGGAAGAGTACAGCCCAGCCATGGTCTCCATTTCTGGGCTGGGTGACTTATGGGTCACAGGTGCCCCAGCCCTGAGGTATAGCATTTCTAGCCTCACCCTTAAGCCAGAAAGGCTCCCGGAGCACCTTACAGATTGATAAAAACAAGACAGGCTTACATGATACACAAGGGAAAAGGGGTGGGGAGGCTAAAGGAAAATAAGAACACTCAGGCACTGCACCAGTTTGTAATGTTATACACTTCTTGCAACAACCAGCTATGATGGTAACAGGCTGCTCATGAATAGGCCTCATCAGGCCTTCAAGAAATAGCCAGAGGGGAATCTTCACGACAATGGAATGAGAAGCATGTTGGAGTATTATCTGGATTTTCATGGAATCAACTTTGGTCCATCAGGAACACACAAAACACACAAGCCTCTCTGCTCCCATGGATCCCAAGAGAGTGGTAGATCGCTACTGCAATAAATCCCCTTTGCAGATTTGTTTAAGGCCAAAGGAAAGAGGAGAATAGCGAAAAATGTGGGGATAGGGGGAAAATGCTTACTTTTCCCTGAAGAAACCAAAATCCCCAATTATCCAGTGCAGCATCCAGTCTCGACCACTTTTTTCCCAATGTGTGCAGATTTCCCAGAAGAAGCCCAAATCCCTGATTCTGAAGTACAGCATCTGAAGGCACCCACTGAGAGCAACCCACCGTCCCAATTTTGCCCCATTCCAGCAAACTGTCGCAGGGTTATTTCTCTCCCCCACTTTTCCCTAATGTGCGCACTTTTGCCTGAAGAAGCCAAAATCCCCAATTCTCCAGTGCAGCATCTTTTTTTTTCTAATACTTTTTATTCTACTTTTATCTTTATAAATGAACAAAAGAACACCAACAACATAATCATCCTCTACAGTTTCCAACATTACAGTATTCTTAAGAGGACCCATCAATAATGAAATAGAAAAAAAAGAGAGGAAGAGAGGAGATAATGTAAAAAAGGAGAGAGAAGGGCAAAGGGGAAGAAAACAGAAGAAGAGAAGAAAAAACACAAAAGAGGAAAACAAAGCAAAATATAAACAGAAATTTACATAACAAACTTAAATTTAAACTAAATTACACATAAATTTCAAATGCCACTCTACTTAAAGATTATACCAAACTTACAGGTCAATACAGCATAAATAATCAATTTCAATATTGTATCTTCAGGCTTATAACAAGGAAGCAAGCTTAGAATTCAATTCCATTGGCCGTATCATGCCTGTTAGCTACTATATAATGATAAAGCTTAAGAACAACCAGCCAAAAATATTTACTAATCCTATTATCATAATACTGATAATACTGATAATAATTCAAACAAAAAGAAAGAGATGATAGAGGATAAAAAAACAAAAAAATAGAACAATCACTAATATATTTTATACGATCTATATTTTAGATAGTATCATTTCTAAATATATAAATGAGTGCACACATTTCTGTACACCCTCACACAAAAGAATTAAATACAGTCTATCATATCCATTTTAAAAGAAGAAAAAAAATGAAAAATGGAGCTAGAGCAGAAGTCTCGCATGTTTTTCCAATTAGCCATGCCTCTGCTATTTTGTGATTTAGAAACTTCTTCATCTGACCTTCAGAGAAAATGCAAAACGTAGCAGGATATTTTAAATGATATTGTAGATTCATTTGTTTTGCCAGATTTCTCACCTTGGTAAATAGCCTTCTTTTATCAACAACTTCTTTGGTGTAAGCCGGAAATAACATAACTCTATCTCGTTTCGATCCCCAAAAAAGATTTCCCCCCTGTCTTGCCAAGCGCAGAACATGATTTCTTGTGGAGATTCTTGTAAATTGAACTATAATCGTATAATCAGTCCCTTTAGCATTTGGCACATGGAATGTATGCTCAATGTCAAGTACATAATCAGTTGACAAAGGAAGTATCTCATGCAGGAGCTTATCTACAAAAGTAGACAAATTTATATCAGTAGATAGATCTTTGATACCAATAAGATGCATGTTTACTCTATGTATGAAAGCCTCCAATTGTGAGATTCTTGCAGAAAAATTATTACGAAAAGCTTTCAAGATGGTCTCCTGCGCTGCCCCTCAATCTTGCAGCTCATTAACCTTCGCCTCCATTTTTTGCCAAGAGTTGTTAATTAAATCCACAGCCCCTTGCAGGGTGGTGATGGAATTTTGGATTGTATCCAGTCTCAGCCTGTTCAGCAAATTGCAAAGACAAAGTTTTTATCAAAGCAAGTAACTCCTCTGTATTTTCATCCTTCTTTTTAAACAAATCTTGTAGGTCCTCGAATACTGCTGGTATTCCTTAGTCCATAAACACTAAAAACTACATTGGAACACGTCAGCCCTGATTCCTCCTAATTAGATAGGAGTTTTCAAAACAACTTTGAGCGGTGATTAAGCTCTGGCAAATTTGCCTTGGAGGCCAGCTGCTCTGCTGCGTCGCAGAAAGAGCTACTCTTCCAAGGCTTCATCCAGATCTTGCTCTTGCTTCCCCCTTTCATTCCAGGGGAAGATGAAAAGGTTTTTCAACCTTTTAAAAGCGGTTTGAGATAGCATCCCACGTAAACTCCACAGAACGCCGCCAGGGCGACATTGGCTCCAACCGGAAGTCCCTCCAGTGCAGCATCTGAAGGCTCTCCCTGAGAGCATCCCCCCCACATTTCACCCCATTCCAGCAAACTGTCACAGGGTTAAAGCTTCCACTCTCTTCTCCTTCTCTGAGCACTTTCTCCCTGCTAGACAGCCATCTGTCAGGGATGCTCTGACTTGGATTCCTGCATTGAGCAGGGGGTTGGACTCCATGGCCTTGTAGGCCCCTTCCAACCCTACTATTCTGTGATTCTAATGACAGGCTCCCATGACCCCGAGATCTTGCCAGATTGCTACTGCAATAAAGCTCCTATGCATCAGAGAAGTGACTTTACACAGCATCACCGGAGTGACTTTATACAACACCAGGCACACAGCAGCTGAACTTCAGGGGAGCCAAATTAAAGAAAAACCACGGTACTCTGTAAAAATGCAGCTTCCCCGTAGGTAAACTCTGGGGTGGCTGCAGACTGGCCATGATGTCATCTGCCACAAAGGACCTCTAATTGGTCCCAATCTGCAGCAAATCACCCATGAAGACAGGCCCCTGGTGACCCAACTTTCCATGAAATAGCTGTAACTTGTTGCTTTTGCAGGGTGAAACTTATGTGTGATTGCATTTACTTGAATGAATTCTATGTTGTTCACACCTTTTCCTTTTGTTTTGTCTCCCAGTGCATGTGTGAAATGTAGATTGTAAGCTCCTTGGGGCAGGCACCTAGTTTTCTGATTATGGTACTCCCTGAAGTGCTATGTAGATGCGTGGTGCTACATACATGAGTGTGGCGCTATGTAAATTATGGGCTGCCTTCTCCCATATTAACCTACCCACACGCTTAGGCTATCTATGGAGGCCCTGTTTTATGTTCCTTCTCCGTCCAAGGTGCAGAGGGTGGTGCAGTAGGACAGAGCCTCCTCCGCGGTGGCACCACGTTTGTGGGACTCACTCCCCAGGGATGCTCCACTTCCTAATTGTGCAGTAATTCATTAGGTGAAGATGATTTTATTTCAGTGGGATCTGTTACGCTCTATTAATGGCTGGTGTTTTTGTTGGATATCTCAGTTTTTATAGTTTAAGTTTGTTTTAATGGTTGTTATTGATGGTTTTATATTTTGTAAGCCTCAGGTCAAAAAGTGAAATAAGAATATCTTCAATAAATAATACTGAAGCATGCAGTCAAATCTGTCCTATTGAAAATCACGGGGATTTAAAACTGCTTAATTTAGCTGAATGGTGCCGATTGTGTCTCTTCTGACTGTGGTCCTTTCTTTCTGCAGATTGACAACGAAGAAAAATAGGACTTTCTGCGCCAAACCAGAGCACAGCTGGGTGCGGGATGTTATGAAAGAACTGGACAAAAGGAGTGCTCCCCCATCTCCAAATGCTGACACCTCAGCCTGTTGTGAGGCAGCTGTGATTCAGAAATTAGTAGGAGATGCTGCTGCTACAACAGCTCGGCTGGGCGTCCAGGTAGCCCCACTGGAACATTTAGCACAGCGACCTACAGAATGGTTCCACTATACCACACAGTGCCACCTAGAGGTTATGTAGCAAAAATACTGAAAGGCAGGAGAGAGAAAAACCTTTGTGTAGTGATCCGAGCTTAATACTGCAAAATATCTGAAAGCAGATGCATTAGGTTAAAAAGCCTTGTTGAGAAAAGTTCTAAAAGCCTATCTGCATGTGAGGGTCGGTGTCTATATGTGTTAATCAACCCTGCAACACCAGCACTTCTGAGGCATCACTGTGCTGCTGTTTGTTACAAGTGAAATTGTTGCTCTATTTCCACATGACAATCAGTACTGAATTCATTGCAGAATTCCATGCCATGTGGCCACGTTTAAAGTGGGTGGTGCACAAGGAGCTGGTTTTTAGGTCAGGTGAGCTGTACTTACTTACTTACTTACTTACTTACAATATTTATTATAAGGCTGCAGGCTAGCTTGGGGGTAGGGGTGGGTGGCAGGCTGTATGGCCCACAGCTCCCTCCTCAGCCCCTTGCTGCCACCTCCTAGCATATGCTGCCTGAGGCAGCTGCCTCACTCTGCATAATGATAGGGCCAGCCCTGCTGGCTTGTGCTGAAGCTGATAAACGTAGTTGCCTAATCTGGATAATTAGAGGCCTCCACTGACTCATAAAAAAAAAGGTAAAGGTGTCCCCAACCAGTCGTGTCCGACTCTAGGGTGCGGTGCTCATCCCCGTTTCTAAGCCGAAGAGCCAGCACTGTCCGAAGACGCTTCCGTGGTCATGTGGCCGGCATGACTGAACACCGAGGTGCACGGAACACTGTTACCTTTCCCGCCGAGGCGGTGCCTATTTATCTACTTGCAATTTCTTGCTTTCGAACTGCTAGGTTGGCAGGAGCTGGGACTGAAGACGGGAGCTCACTCCGTCACGCGGCACTCGGGTCTCGAACTGCTGTCCTGCCGACCTTCCGGTCTGCAGTTCAGCGTCTTAACCACTAAGCCACCGCTTACCATACAGATCTCTTTTTTCTCACTAGAAAGAGCGCTCTGCTTTACTAGTAGCAGTGGTACATTTGGCAGGAAATCAGGAGAATTCAGAACATCCTGGGGACGTGCAGCTAAGGCTTGGGGGTGGGCACTGGTTGTACACCCCTGTACTAAAGAAGTTTTGCTGGTAATTATCCAGCCAGTTAGCTGTATGACATGATCAGGGCCCAACCATTTCTTCAGAAGCCAACGCATTTCCTTACAAGATCCCCGAGTCAGTGGGGAGAAGCTCGCCAGCCCCTTCTGATGCTGTAGGGACATGGCAGGGCACCCGTCAGAGCCTTTGGACCTGTCCCACAGCCTTCCTCCCCCACTACCGGGTGGCAACGAGGCTACAAATAAAGCTCCCATCATTGGAATTGGGACTTCTTTTCCCTAAGTCAAATTGTTGTGCTGGGGGACTGGGGGGGGATGTGCTAGTGATGGAAGGGGCAGCCCTCACCTCCCTGTGTCCCGCCCCCTCCCCACCATTCTGTCCCCTGCAGGGCTTAGGAAAGGAGTTTTCATTCAGGGAAACGATCTTTTTTCTAAACCTAATTGCTGTGCAGGGGACAGGGGGAGAAAGAGAATAGAGTGTAAAAGAGTATATTTCTATTTATCTGTTTTAACTGTAAATGTTTTTAATGTTGTAAAGCTGCCTTGAGTCCCAGTATTGGGAAAAAGGCGGGATATAAATATAACAACAACAACAACGGGGGAGAGAGATAATGAGAGAAAGAGAAAGGGAGAATGGAAGACAGAGAGAGAAGGGGGTTGCAAAGGGCGGGGGGGAGAGAGAAGGGTGAAAATCAACTCAGAGAATTATTCAGATTATGTTGATCATGTCTAAAGCAGCCCTGTGTGAGTCATAAGGCCCAAGTTCTTAAGCATCCTGAAGTTTCTTCATCTCCCACAAGACACCGGCCCCCCCAGGACACACACAAAGAACAAACTGGAGGAGATCATATAGGCGCAGTTTGCACATAACAACAAACCAGTTTGGGTTTTTTTTATATCTTGGGTTGTCGTGAATGACAAAGTGTGTTAGTTCATAAGCCAAAGAAATAACCCAAGGACAAACCATGGGTTATTTCTCTGGCTTCTTGTCAGGGGAGAGTCAAGCCAGAGTTCTGCATTTGAGTATCAGGGACAAATTAGCTCCCAAGGCCACAATCGTATGCATGTTTAGACAGAAAAAAGTCCTACAACTCCCAGCATTCCCCAGCCAGCTATGCTGGTCACAGCATAGGATTGCACCCTAAATAAGAGGGAAGATTAGCATAGACAAATAAAGGATTTATTTATCTGCACCTTGGATCGCTCCTTTAGAGTTCTGACTGAAACCAGAGAGGATTGACTGCACCACTGACATTGGAGTCACCAGCCTTCATTGGGTGAATCTACCCAGAAGCCATTTTAATAGGCTGGCTATCCCCACCTCTGGCTCAGGCTTTGACCACATCTGGTGAGTGGCCAGAGACCCCTCTCAAAAATGGCTGAAGTCTTGGGATGGATTAATATGTCAGTGTCGCTTTCTCCCTCATTTGCATTTTTAAAACGTCAAGTTCTTTCTCCCCTGGATATGAGGAACTTTGTGAATTTTGGCTATTTCTTATACAAAATGAACTGAAATGACATCCTCACTCATCTGCACTAGCTAAATTCAGTTTGTGCAGCTATTCGCAGCATGGAGACGACCATGACGTACCTGCCTGCTTTGTCGTTATTAAAGAGGAGAAGCCTTTAAAAAAAAACTGGGGGGAGGCGACAACTCGAATTCTGCACTAATACGGTTGAACACACAAAGGAATTCAAACCGAGACTTCTAAGAGCTAAGCATGCAAAGCCCTGAGGTCAGATGAGCGAAGCTGTCAGTCTCAGTTTCCCCCACACACAGTTTTTTAAGATCTCTCGTTCTTTTCATGCTAAATAGGGAGAGCTTTGCCAATTTTGGTCGATTATTATCAAAACCAAACTGAAATTAATTTTTGGCTGGTCCAAGAAGCCTCCCAGCCCAGACTGTTTGTCCTTTTCAGTGAAAGTGCCTGAAATGCCCTCTAAGGAAAGGGGAAGGGGAAGCGATCTGAATGCCCTCTCTGAGGCCATCTGTGGCCTGCACAGCCAGCAGCCGCACGAGGATAAGAAAGCAGCGCCTGCCAGGAGCATGACAGCTGCCCTGTAGGTTCATGCTGAGAAAGCCACGAGCCTTGCGTTTACCATTGGAGTTATCGAACAGCACGATTTCTTCCTCTACATATAACAAACACATCGTGACAAACGTCCTGGGTGAAGCTCCAGCCTCGGCGGTAGTTAGAGGGGTGGGAAAAATGTGTCCACCGACCATGATACTTTCGGGGGGGGGGGGCAGGGAGCAAAAATGAGCAATACGAAAATTATGCAAAGAACCCCTTCCTTCCTCATTCTGGACTGGGGGATTTGTAACGAGAATTATACAAATATCATTCCAGTATTCAACATTAAAAATGTCCGTGTGCATCCTCCCACACCTACACACCACACACACGTGGGGTGAGCAACTGCAAAACCTCTAAAAACGTCCTGAACTTCAAAGAAAGCAGAACTTCATGGAAGACTGTCTCTTACATCAGCACCCCCTTCAAGCAGCACCTGCTGCAGGGTCTACATTCTATTTTCATCTCCCAGAATGCTCCTGATGTACTATCATTCTGGGGGGTTGTGGGAAATTTAAATAGCTGACTCCAGCAACCCAGAGCTTCTTAGAGCACTGTTGCCAGGTAAGTCTGTCATGGCCCCTGAGAACACTTTGCCTAGCACCCCCTCCCCTCCTCAAACCCAGGCCCCATCTACACAAGCCTTCGGGTCCTCATATGACGGAGTTGCCATTTTGCAGCCAAACCGTGGTTTTCACAGGGAAAAAGCGGATTTCCGCAGAGGCGTTTTGCTGAGATTTTTTTTTAGCTTGCTGCGGGTTTACCGTACTTGCTGAGCTGTCTGTCCCTTCCTTGAACTGACTTTGCAGTTTGCGGTGGGTGTGGGGTAGGCGTGCCTAGTGATTGCGTCACTCTGTGATGGATTGCGTCACTCTGTGATGCCTTTTCACTCCTCCCCGTTCCTCTGCAGCTGCGAGGTAACAGAGAGGCATGCCCGAAGCTCAGAGGGATCCATTTTGGAATGATGGGTAGGCACATACCTCTCACTTGGGCATGCCCCTTCACATGTGCAAACCATTGCGAGGGTGTGGGGCTGGAGAGCTGACGCTGTGATTGTGTACAAACAGTTGGCATGGTAATGAAGGAGCAGACTACCCACATTTTACCAAAGAGGAACGGACAGACACAAAAGAACCCCTAAAATACAAAACAGCCACTAAAAACTTGAAGTGTCGCATCCCCATCGTCACGTGGCTGCACAACTGCACATTTAAATATAATGGTAAAAAAAAAGAGCAGCACAACTGCCACAGTTTACTTCACTTTAATGGCCATGTGTCAGAGCACAGCAGATTTTTCCGTTGGAGAAGTCCGCAGTAAATCACGCATGTACCGCAGCAGAAGCTAATTCGCAGTTATGACGGAGTGAACGTTGAAAGCGGTGCAGTGTATGCGGCCTTCCCAGAGCCAGCCCTGGTCAGATGCATGTCCTGAGACCCTTTGTTGCCCCCAGCAATGAGCAACCCTGACCTGGAAGCTTTTTTAGGGATCAGGGAGGACCACATGACCCACTCTGGCCTTTTCTTATAAAGAGGCTTCTTTGCTGTTTGGGATGGTTCCTGGATGTCTCCTCCTTTCCCCAGAAAGTGTTGGTGATGTTCATGTCCTAACAGCCAGCTAGGAATACCCCGGGCAATGGCTGAACTTTTGTGCCTTTTCTCAGCAACTACAGGATTTCTTAGGTTCTCAGCTTGGCTTTTGAATTAGCTGGGTGCCCCTAAATAAGCTTTTTGGGGTCAGTTCTACTCTCCCTCAGTTTTTGGTTTCAGAAATTCCGGTACTACTTGCATGAGGCCAGAGTGCTAGGGTGGACATGTGTCCTCTTTTGCAGAGGAAAATTCTCTGTTTGAAGGGCTGCCAAAGGACCGTCCTGTGTTTTGAATAGAGCTGTGCGCAAATGGCCTCTTGAAATTCTCCACCTTATTTGTGGACAGAGAAATTTGGGAGACAATTTCATCGCATTTCTCCAGGGGAAGGAGAAATTCTTAAGAGTCTCTCACAAGTAGGGCTCGCCATTGGCAGGGGTCATAGCACAGCTTCTTTCTTTCTTTGTGAGGTTTTTTGGGTTGCAACAGCATCAACTATGTTGCATCCCCCACAATGTGTGTACGGGGGGGGGGGGTGTGGCAGTGTTGTGTCTAACTCCAGGGATGAGGTGGAGTTAGTGCTCTGCCAAAATGTGTCCTCCAATTTCCTGAAAGTTTTCTTCCCCCATGGAAGGAGCTTCTATTGTTCTGCCTCATTCTTAGGGTGTTTTATAATTTATTTTTGTGGTGTTTTTGAGCACGCCTAATCACAGCGAGCCTCCCAGGCCACCTGCACGTCCTGATCTGAAAAAGCCCTGCGAGAGGAATGACCTCACATTGCCTTCCACTGGGCTTTACACAAAGCGTAGGAAGCTGAGGAGGCTACAGGCTGCCAGAGAGATGATGATTGTACAGTGAAAGACAGGACACTTGTGCTCAGTCCTCGGCTACCTTCTAAGTAAGGCAAGAAACCCAAACCCAATCCTACCTTGGGTTGGGTTTGGGTTCCTTACCTTACTTAGGAGATGGTTGAGGAGTGAGCACAGGTGTCCTGTCTTTCACTGTACCCAAACCCCAGCACCAACGTTGTTCTCTTTCCAGTGCCAGGTGAAGACCTTTTTATTCTCCCAGTATTTTAGCTTCATAGTCTTTTGGCTCTGGTGTTTTAAATCTGTATTTTAAATCTCTGCAGTACTGCTAGGTTTTATTCTGGTTGCGCTGTTATATTGTGGTTTTAAGTTTTCTTATTTTATATTGTTTTATGTTGCGCTCTGTGGTTTTAATTTTTTGTGAACCACCCAGAGAGCTTCGGCTGTTGGGCGGTATATGGGAATGGAATTAATTAAATAAATAAATAATAAAACCCACGAGCATTTCTCTGAAATTTCTTCACCACTGAATTTCTTGTTGAAACCAATTTTTCTTCTACCATATTGAATGAGAATGGTTAAAAAAAAAAAAAGGTGGGAGACATTTTCGGCACAACGCTCGTTGTGAAGGAGTTGTTCAGTCGTGTCCGACTCTTCGTGACCCCATGGACAATAGCACGCCAGACCTTCCTGTCCTGTGCACTCTCCCGGAGCGTGCTCAAGTTCATATTCATTGCATCGGTGATGCTATCTAGGCATCTCATCCTCTACCATCCCCTTCTCCTTTTGCCTTCAATCTTTCCCAGCATCAGGGTCTTTTCCAGTGACTTTTCTCTTTGCATTAGGTGGCCAAAATATTTGAGCTTCAGCTTCAGTATCTGTCCTTCCAATGAGCAGTCAGGGTTGATTTCCTTTAGGATGGACTGATTGGACCTCCTTGCAGTCCAGGGCACTCGTAAGAGTCTTCTCCAGCACCACAATTCGAAAGCATCGATTCTTCGGCGCTCAGCCTTCCTTATAGTCCAGCTCTCACAGCCATACATTACTACTGGGAAAACCATAGCTTTGATTAGACGGACCTTTGTCGGCAAGGTGATGTCTCTGCTTCTTACTATGCTGTCTAGGTTTGCCATAGCTTTCCTCCCAAGGAGCAAGCGTCTTTTAATTTCATGGCTACAGTCACCGTCTGCAGTGATCTTGGAGCCCAAGAAAGTAAAATCTGTCACTGCTTCCATTTCTTCCCCTTCTATATGCCAGGAAGTGATGGGGCCCGATGCCATGATCTTCGTTTTTTTAATGTTGAGTTTCAAACCAGCTTTTGCACTCTCCTCTTTCACCCTCAACAACAGGCTCTTTAGATCCTCTTCGCTTTCTGCCATTAGGGTGGTATCATCTGCATATCGGAGGTTGTTGATAATTCTCCCAGCAATCCTAATTCCGACCTCTGATTAATCCAACCTAGCATTTCTCATGATGTACTCTGCATATAAGTTAAATAAGCAGGGTGACAATATGCAGCCTTGTTGTACTCCTTTCCCAATTTTGAACCACTCGGTTGTTCCATGTCTGGTTCTTACTGTTGCTTCTTGACCCTCGTACAGGTTTCTCCGGAGACAGGTAAGGTGGTCTGGTAGCCCCATCACTTTAAGAATTTGCCACAGTTTGTTGTGATCCACACAATCAATGGCTTTAGCGTAGTCAATAAAGCAGAAATAGACGTTTTTCTGGAATTCTCTTGCTTTCGCCATGATGCAGCGAATGTTGGCGATTTGATCTCTAGTTCCTCTGCCTCTTCGAAACCCAGCTTGTACTTCCCGTAGTTCTCGGTTCACACACTGCTGAAGCCTAGCTTGTAGGATTTTGAGCATCACCTTGCTGGCATGTGAAATGAGCGCAATTGTGTGGTAGTTTGAACACTCTTTGGCATTGCCCTTCTTTGGAATTGGAATGTAAACTGACCTTTTCCAGTCTTGCGGCCATTGCTGAGTGTTCCAAATTTGTTGGCATATTGAGTGCAGCACTTTAACAGCATCATCTTTTAGGATTTTAAATTGCTCAGCTGGAATACTGTCATCTCCGCTAGCTTTGTTGTTACTAATGCTTCCTAAGGCCCACTTGACTTCACTCTCGAGGATGTCCGGCTCAAGTTCAGTGACCGCACTATCATGGCTATCAAGGACATTAAGACTTTTCCTGTATAGTTCTTCTGTGTATTCTTGCCACCTCTTCTTAATCTCATCTGCTTCTGTGAGGTCCCTGCCTTCTTTGTCCTTTATCATGTCCGTCTTTGTACAAAACGTTCCCTTGAGATCTCCAATTTTCTTGAAGAGATCTCTAGTCTTTCCCATTCTGTTGTTTTCCTCGATTTCTTTGCATTGTTCATTTAAGAAGGCCTTCTTGTCTCTCCTTGCTATTCCCTGGAACTCTGCATTCAGTTGGATATATCTTCCCCTTTCTCCCTTGCTTTTTGCTTCCCTTCTTTCCTCAGCTACTTGTAAAGCCTCCTCAGACAGCCACTTGGCTTTCTTGCATTTCTTTTTCTTTGGGATGGATTTCATTGCTGCCTCCTGAACAATGTTACGGACCTCCGTCCATAGTTCCTCAGGCACTCTATCAGGTCTAATCCCTGAAATCTATTCCTCACCTCCACTGTATATTCATAAGGGATATGATTTAGGTCATACCTGAATGGTTTAGTGGTTTTCCCTACGTTCTTCAATTTAAGCCGAAATTTTGCAAGAAGCAGCTCATGATCTGAGCCACAGTCAGCTCCAGGTCTTGTTTTTACTGACTGTATGGAGCTTCTCCATCTTTGGCAGCAAAGGACATAATCAATCTGATTTCGATATTGACTATCTGGTGATGTCCATGTGTAGAGTCACCTCTTGTGCTGTTGGAAAAGAGTGTTTGCTATGATCAGCGTGTTCTCTTGGCAAAACTCTATTAGCCTTTGTCCTGCTTCATTTTGTACACCAAGGCCATGCCTGCCTGTTATCCTGGTGATTTCTTGACTTCCTACTTTAGCATTCCAGTCCCCTATGATGAAGAGGACATCTTTTTTTGGTGTTAGTTCTAGAAGGTGTTGTAGGTCTTCATAGAACCGATCAACCTCAGCTTCTTCGGCCTCAGTGGTTGGGGCATAGACTTGAATTACTGTGATGTTGAATGGTTTGCCTTGGATTCGTACTGAGATCATTCTATCATTTTTAAGATTGTACCCCAGTACTGCTTTTCCCACCCTTTTGTTGACTATGAGTGCTACTCCATTTCTTCTAAGGGATTCTTGGCCACAATAGTAGATATGATGGTCACCTGAATTAAATTCGCCCATGCCTGTCCATTTTCGTTCGCTGATTCCCAAGATGTCGATGTTCAATCTTGCCATCTCATGTTTGACCACCTCTAGCTTACCTTGATTCATTGATCTGACATTCCAGGTTCCTAAACAATATTGTTCTTTACAGCATCGGATTTTCTTTTCACCACCAGACACATCCACAGCTGAGTGTCCTTTCGGCTTTGGCCCAGCCGCTTCACTCTTTCTGGCGCTACTTGGAAATTCCCTCTGCTCTTCCCCAGTAGTGTATTGGACACCTTCCAACCTGAGGGGCTCATCTTCCGGCGTCATCTCTTTTAGCCTTGTGATACGTTCCATGGGGTTTTCTTGGCAAGAATCCTGGAGTGGGTTGCCATTTCCTTCTCCAGTGGACCACATTTTGTCAGAACTCTCTGCCATGACCTGTCCGTCTTGGGTGGCCCTGCACGGCATAGCTTATGGCTTCACTGAGTTACGCAAGCCCCTTCGCCACAACAAGGCAGTGATCCATGAAGGGGTGTGAAGGAGTACTCAGTTTGAAAGGCCGCCTAGTTTAAGCCTAGTATAAAGACAAAGATCCATCCGAAGGAAGAGCTACAGGACCTTGGCACTACCCATCCAGAGCACTTGGACTGCAGACCGAAGAGGCAGGCACCCAGGTCATCTGCTCACCGTCTTCCATGCAATAGGGAGGCGTGCTGTCTATCCATTGAAATTATAACCATTACTTCTAAATTTGCACCTGTGCATATAAAGTAGCATATGCAAATTTTATGCAAATCGGCTTCCTCGTTAGTTCTATTTTTTGCTGATTCAGAAGCGGCCATCCTAAAGTAGAGAAGGGCAGGGGGCGGCGGGGGTGGCCTGAGTCATTTTGCCACCTGAGCCAGCCCCATGTTGCCCTGCCACCAACCACCCTGCCCTTCTCTCCTCCTGGATACACAAGTTGGCGGGAGTGTTTTTGCCTTTCTTTGGCTGGTGCGCTGGGTCTTGCAACAGTTATGCCTCATTCATAGTCAGCCATGTTAGGCTACTGTAATAAGCCCCTGAAAAATGCCCACTATATACTGTCTTTCCCTGTAACACACTCTCGCTAGCCCTATGCCTATGCATGTAGGGCTAATGTGCGTAGGGGAGTGTGGGTGTGCACGTAACCCCTGCCCCCAGCATTCTCATGTGCCCGGCTTCCGGGCAGACCTTTGTTGAACACACTTACAGAGCCCTTGCAAAGGCCTACCTGGGTACCATTGAGCGTAGGGATGTTGGAGGAATCTGGTTGGGGAGGTGGAACTCAATGAGATTTCATCAGCTTTGTCCCCCAGACCCTGTTCCATCTTCTACCAGCTGACCTGACCTGGTCCACAGTGAGTTGGACCAGCTGGAGGATTTTCTGTGTCTGTTTTTATTTGCAGAAATAGATATTTGCACAAATTGTGTCCGCAATTTGCTCAACTGTCTACTAACGCTATTTTTTAAAAAATACATCAAAAGCCTCTGGGATTCAGGAAAACTGCTCAGCTCAACTTGCAAATGCAAGCCAAGTCGAGCGCACCATGGCAGTCTGGTGAGCCCAAACAGGGCCAGATTTCCCGGCGACAGACATCCTTACTTGGGGGTGGGCTTACATGGATGTCGATGTGCCCCTATACACATTAGCCCTACACACAAGCAGGCAAATTCCTGCATAGGGCTTCTGTCAGTCTTGAAAAACCGAGTAGTAGTAATTTTTTTAAAAAAGAGAAAGAGATAACCAGATGGCAAAATGGATGAAAGACAGACAGATCGAGTCAAGGAACATTAAAAGAAAAGACAAAAGAGGAACTGCAGACAGAGGATGGGAGTGGTGAGATAAAAAGGCTGAAAACAAAACAAAAACCCAGCATTCTTCTAAAGCATTTTCTCTAGTTTCACGTAGTGGAGGTCGGGCCATTCAGATCTGGCTGAGAGCAAACCCTCACTTCCCAGGCTCCCTTGTGTGGCCAGGGTCCGTGCGCAAACTGAGAGGATTGTGGAGGCAGCGGTGGGGAGAAAATATAGACTGCGTGAGACAACATGAGCCTCCAGCTGGTCGAACTCTTTCTGCCGGTGTTTTTTTCCATTTTCTTGCTTATGGGTGAGTTTCCCATCAGATGAATGTTTTCTCCTGCTTTTAAGAATACTGCTATAGATCCAGGGGCTATAAGTTCTGATTTGTACATTACACAGAATGCCAGACGGTAGACAAGGTTGCAAAATTCTGCCCTGTACCACCTCAGCTTGCAGACAGGGGGTCATATCTTGGAATGCACAATAGTTATAGTACTACTACTACCTTCCTGAAGGAAGAGTGAGCGCTGTGCTGCTAAACGGGAGCGGCAGTTGGCTGAAGTTGTAGAATTCTGGACCGTGCTACTCCAAATTGCAGGTGGAGGGTTCATAGTTTTTGAATGCTGCTCCGTCCATGTAGCTAATAATAAATTCCTGCCTGTAGAAAGCTAGCAGATGAGGCCTATGCTAAACATTTACCTGTTTATTTACATTTACCTGAGCACTTTCCCGGGGCAAATTCAAAACTCTGACCCCCTCCCTGCAATCTGCAGTGGGAGACTCCCTCCCCTCCCATCTCATCCTGTGGGACTGGCTCACGGAGCGGGTGGGCTTTATGGCTGCTGGGGTGGCTGAAGCAGCAGCGATGCTGCAGGGGCTCCTGCATGTGATGTGGGAGGCGGCCCTGCTGCAACTCCTTCCCCTGCAACATTCGCTCTCCAGGACTGACGCGGGGAGCAGCCACGGTGCGGGTGATCTCCTGTGGCCCAGGAGGTCTCGTGGCGTTCCATGGGGCTGCAGTGGCTCCGGTGCCACTGGAGTAGGTTCAGCACCACCACGTGGCATAGTTGGGTAAATGCTGGGGCCCACACGGCCAGTGAGACTTGCGAGGGCCCATCACCGCCTGAGCCCTGTCCCCGGCCCCCTTCATTTTCCTGTCTTGTCCTGTCTTTTCCCATCTCGATTTCTTTCAAAAGCAATGTGCCGGAAGTTCCGGTTCCGGTTCATTGTGGGTCATCCCATCCTCCCCTGCCCCTGTGGCTGGAAGTGGGCCAGCATCCACCCAGATGCCCGGTAGGAGGGTGCCCAGGAGGGTACCCTGCCACGGGCTCCCCCAAGCCTGGAGCCCATCTAGCACTGGAATCGTGTAAGATGGGCCCGGCAATGTGGGTGGAGCCTGTGCAGCGGCTCCTCCCACACCAGCACCGACCCTCTGGAAACCTGGCATACCCACGACATGGGGCTCCTCACGTGTGCCCCGGGGCTAGTCACTTTACCCGGTGGTGCAGGAACGGGTGGTGCTCGGCTGACACCAGGGCCTGGCCTTGGAGGCAGAAGCGAGCCAGGAGGGGTGACCGTTCTTCCCCTCCTTCCTGACCAGGTGCAGGACGTGCTGTGCTTTCGGCAGGGCTAGCCCCGCTCCGCGAGCAACCCCGGGGGCTGTAGTGGTTTCTAGAGGCGCCAAGGAAACAAGCAGGCCTTCCCCCGACTGTGCTTGAACGGACTGGGTTGAAGCTACAGTTGTGTGCTGTAGGTTCTGTGCTATGCTATGCTATGCTGTGTGTGTGTGTGTGTGTTTAGAATGCTTGCTGCCGTTGCTGATTTTACTGTTTTTATTACAGCATCAGTTTTCATTAGGTGAGTTCTGCTGTTGTGCACCGCCTTGGGAAGGCTCCCGCCCTGATAGGCAGCCAAGAAATATTTTAAATTAACACGGGGGGGGGGGGAGATCTCTGACTCCCCTTTCCGACTCAGAAGGGGGAATCCAAACGATCCTGTGGTCTCCGGGATGCTTGCCCAGGGGCCGTAGGATTGTGCTCTAAGTAATAAATAAATAAGTGGATAATCCAAGCCTTCCCCAACCTTATGCCCTCCAGAAGTTTGGGATTCCAGTTCCCATCAGCCCCAGTCAGCATGGCCAATGGTCAGGAATGCTGGGAGTTGTAGTCCAAAACATCCAGAGGGCACAAGGTTGGAGAAGAGTGCCATAATACATTTAGAGGAGCCACGCACAACATGAAGCCTGCACTCCCTGGTTGATTGGGAGGTATCCTGTATACATTCTTGGGGGGGGTAGGAAGGTGGAGTTTCAGAGGTGCAGCTGTCAGGAGGGGGATGTGGCTGGGCAGTTAAGCAGGGCACCGAAAGGCAGGGAAGTGTGTAGTGAAGTGGCATTGCAAATGGAGGAAGAGAAAGCAAGAGAAGAAAAAAAGAAAGGAAACCCCAAGCACCCAAAGACAGGGACTGATAACGTTGGTGCTACATGTGCAGAATTGACTGCAGGGGAAAGAACTCTGCAACCCTTCCCAATCTATCGCGAATCAGCCCGCGATTGACCAGGACATCCTGATTAGCATTCTGCCCACCCCTGAACGAGAGGGAAAGCAATCCTGTACCTAAACCTGAGCGGTGCTCAGGATCTGGTGGGAGAATTACGTTCCTGTGGAACGTCTCAGGCACAGCGGCCACAGTGCTACTGAATTCAACATCTCCTGCAAGGAGAGTTCCCCCAGAAATCCAGCATGGAGGTGACGGACTCGACCTCGGGGGAGCTGGGGGTGGCGACGGCCGACAGGAAGCTCTGGCGTGGGCTGGTCCATGAAGTCACAAAGAGTCGGAAGCGACTGAGCGAATAAACAACAACACCATGTTCAGTTGCACAAGAGTAAACTTCTCCAAAAAGACAAAAACCCAATCTGAGGGCATTCATTACAAGGAAGCTGGAAGGGAGTAAGGAGGGTCACATCTCTCCAGGGCTCTTGGGGGTTATTTCAAATCATGATAAGAACAACTCAGCTAAAGTGAATACCACACCTTAGGAAAGGTACAAGAAGAACAAGAGGATGCCAGTGTGGTTCATGATCAGAGTCGCGGGGGCTATCCAAGGCAACAAGGCTCCCCTTGAAGAGTACAAGTCTTGCCCAAATGAGGGGAGCAAAAATGATCACAAACCCACTCCATTTGTTTGTTCTTGTATCTGCCCCAGTCTAATGCAGAAGATGAGGACGGTCTGACACCTATTTATTTATTTATTTTATTGAAAAAGCTTATATCCCAACTATTTCTCTAAAAGGGGACTCAAGGCTGCAAGCGAACCAAGATCAACACTATCTAAAACAACCTTTAAAATGTATATAAATAGACGACAATAACCTTGTAAAACCAGCAGTTCCAACATAATGGCTAAAAATACTCAAGGGCTATTAAAACTTTTTAACCAACTGGCTTCTTAAGGAGCAATGTTTGTATCATGTACGTGCCACCTAAAACAGTAACATGTCAGGGCCTGACAAATGTCTGTTGGCAAAGTATTCCACCAAGTGGGTGCAACCCCCGAGAACAGCCTGGACCTGGGATGAGGAATGTGCAACCCTTCAGATGTTGTTGGACTGCAAGTTCCATCACCCCTCAACATTGGGCATCCTGGCTAGGGCAGATGGGAGCTCCACCAACATCTGGAGGACCACATGTTCTCCACCACTACTCTCCACCACGTGTGGCTGCTCACCTGGCTTCCTGAGGCCAGGGAATCTGAAGGAGGGCCCCAGATGACGACCTGCAGATGTGGGAGGAACACATAGAAAAAGGTGGTCCTTCAGGTGTGCTGGATGGAGAGGTTGACCACTGCTCCCTCCTGAACCATGCCCTGCTGCTCTCTGTCACTGGAGATGCTTTTCTCCACAGCCCAGTTGACTTATCAGAGTCAGTCTGGCAGAAAAGTGCTTTCCATCACAGACTGAGGGAAGATAAGGCAGGGAAGGTTTCTTTCCCTCACCCAGGCTCTGCCTTTTATGTTAAAAGTAGACCATGCTTAGGGTGACCATTTGTCCTCTTTTACAGAAGACGGTCCTGTATTTGAAGGGCTGCCAGAGGACCATCCTCTCTTTGAAGGCATCCTCTCTTTGAACGGCTGTCCAGTCCAAGACCAGTATAAAGACAGAGAACCATCAGAAGGAAGAGCTGGGCCTTGAAGTTGTGCAACAGCACCTGGACAGCAGACTGAACAGGCAGGCACACAGGTCACCTGGCCACAGTCTTTTCCGCTATGGCAAGATGTATTGTATTTCTATTGAAATTACAATAAGTATTTCTAAATTTGCATCTCTATATATAAAGTAGTGTAAGCCATTTTTAAGGCAAATCAGTGTCTTCTTTGGACCTTTTATTTGGCGATACACTTCCGCTTTTTCGGAGGTTCATAAGTGGCCACCCTAACACTGCTTTATATGTGAATGAGGAAAAGTCATGAAAAACCAGCATGGCTGACATTGCTGGTGTGGTAACCCTTCGCTAGCACTATCCTGTGGCTTGCAAATAACTGCTCAGAGACCTTTTGCTGCTGCAAACCTGACATAGCTCCTTTGCTTTGAGGGGCAATTATCATACCATTTAAAGCAGGGGCGCAGAACCTTTTTCAGCCTGAGGGCCAAATTACATTTCAGAGAAAGTCTCAGGGGCCACATTCCAGTGGGAGGAGCCAGTGGAAGCTGGTGGCTCCAATTTGGGTGGGGCTGTGAATCCATTTCAGGTTTCAGTCAGAACCAGCCAGAACTCTCTGAAGGAGCTATCCAACCCAGAATGGATTCACAGCCCCACCAAAATCAGAACCACTGGCCTCCACTGGGTGGAGCTGAGTGCAAAAGGTATGGGGCCAAAATTTCCTAAAATATCACCATATGTTAGCTTAAAACTCATATGGTCAGCCATTAAGCCTTAGGAGAGGCATTTCAACCTTTTAGAATGAGGGAAAAACGTGTAAAAGCCAGGAAGCCACCAAACAATTGATGATTGGGGGCTAGGGGAAGGGGCATGGTCATCTGGGGTACTGGGACCCCAAGTGGAACAGCCCCTATACCTGTGGTCCTGTACCCCTGATTTAAGGCCTTTAGCAGTCTGCAACCTGCATTGTAAGGACTGTTTCCTTCAGTATGAACCCGTCTGGATGTTTGGTTCAAGAATGCAGGTCCTGATGATTTTCCCCTGCTGTCTGGGGTGCAGTGGGTGGGACACAAGACAGGGCCATTTTAATTACCATGCCTGGTAGCCACTTACACATAAGAAAAAAGGGGAAATGCATCACCAGAAAAAGAGGACAAAAGGGGGCACTGATTTTCATAATTTTTGCATATGTTAACTTATTTGCATGCTTGCAAATTTAGAACTAGTTACTGTAACTGAAATAGAGATTCAATGCATCTGATTATAGTGGGGCAGGCAGTAATCAGGTGACCTGTGTGTCTGCTGCTCAGTCTGCTGTCCTGGGGCTCCTTCATACGGAGCTTTAATCCTGCTATTGAGATAGCTCACTCACGGAAGTTTGTGGGTCCAGGGCACATCCAGAGGTGTTTCCTGGTTATTCCGTCTCCAGTAGATCCGGAACTAATGAACCATTTTTTAAACCCTGAACGTTACGCAATTAAAACATCCACCAGATGTCGCTGTTTCATTGCATTCTATGGAACCTTGAAAATTAAACGCTTCCCTTCTCAGCAGTCATGTGGTTCCTGTCTGGGAGCCAGCGATAAATGCGGAAAGGCTCCAGAACAGGAGGACTGTGGGTTTCTTTAGTGTAAAGGCAGCCCTGGTGCTTTGATGGGCAACTTCAAGAGCCTTGCTTAGGGTTCTATCTCTTTAAAATGGACTTGGGCTGGACAGCCCTTCAACTGGAGCAGGGATGGGAAATCTCCAGCCCATGGGCCAAATGTCACCTTTGGAGCATCAGGATGAGGCCCCTCCTGCTCAGAAGGGGCAGGGGGTGGAAGAGCACTTGATCTGCAGCCTCCCTTGCCTTACCTGTGTGGGGAAGGTGAAGAAGGAGCAACGCCAGCTGCACCTTCAGCCCGTGCTTTGAGGCACCGATGGAGTTGTGAGGGTGAGATTCAGCCAGCTCCTTAAAGCACTGCCTGAGTCTGCCTCACTCTTCCTTCAGCCTCTACATGCCAGGAAGATCAAATAGGAGCAAGTTGCCCTGACTGAGGACCCAACTGGATGGGCGGTCCTCAGTCAGAGAGCCTGCTTCGCTTCGCGCAGTCTGACCCCAGCTGGAGAAAGCCTGTGCAGAGTGAGGTCGGATCCCTGAACCCAGCACCGGCTGGAGCTCCAGTGGGTGCTTTGGCTGGTGACCCAATGATGACAGGGGTGGGCCCTGCTTCTGCCATCATCCAGCCCAAGAGAGGGGGGGTGTTGGGCGGGGGAATCTGATCTCTGGCCCTCCAAAGTTCCCTCCCCTGACATAAAGGATGCCTTCAATCAGAGGAGTGTCCTCTGATAGCCCTTCAAACGGAGGACTGCTCTCTGTAAAGTAGGGCACAATGCTACCTTAAGGCCTGTTTTGTTACTTTGCATCTTAAAAATAGATTTAAAAGAAGGTTTTGGCTCAGATTAATTTTATTTGCTCCTTCTGACATTTTATTTTGCTTTTTTTGAATATTTCCCCTTGTGGCTCTTTTTATAATGTTAATATATTTGAATTACATGTTTTAAACCTTTGTGGTCTACGTTGCCTTAAGGGTCTCTTATGCAAAGATGGGATATAAATGTTTTAATATAAAAATATGAAAATACAAACTTGATGGAAGAAAATAGAATGATCATCATCAGTCTGAGGTTGCAATTTATTTGTTTGTTTGTTTGTTTACAATATTTATATACCACTCATCAGAAGATTTTGGAGTGGTGAACAACATGATAAAAGAATAAAACAATGGTTAAAAGAGTTAAAACATTTTTTAAAAAAGACAAACCCCAACAAAGTGGAGTTCAACAAACCACAGCTGGTCATGCAAGGAAGGCCTCTTGAAAGAACAACGTCTTCAGGAGGTGCTGGAAGGAACACAATGTTGGCACCTGCCTGACCTCTAAAGGCAGGGAATTCCACAGGAAGGGGGCCACCACACTGAAGGCTCTTCTCCTGGTGGACTCCAACCGGGCCATAGGTCCATGTGGAACCACCAGGAACATGCCCTCTGATGACCTCAGTGACCGGGCAGGTTGGTAGCGAAGGAGGCGCTCTCTCAGGTATCCTGGTCCCAAGTTGTTTAGGGCTTTGTACACTAGTACTAATACTTTAAACCTGGCCTGGTAGCGAATAGGCAGCCAGTGCAATTCCCTGTTCTTTTTTCCTTCTAGGCCACCCTTCCTGTGGGTGAGGTTCATTCTCTTTCTAAATTATTTCTAAGAACATGATGTTAAAATATACAACATACATATCTTGCAAAAAATGAGTAAAACATGCCACATATTAAATCTATCTACTAATAGAAATATATTCTACCCAGATTACATCGATCCAGAATGGTTTTCGCAGTATCCTATATATTTCCCCAACGTTTTTTGCAGAAAATAATGTAAGATTATTTTCCATTTCTTTGGTATTGCATACTTTCTGGCTCTTGCTTATGTTCCTTCACTTCTTGGTCCACTGGATTGTTAGCAAGTAGTTCCTTGAGTACTTGACAACAATATTAGTTTCTAGAGACTTTATGATCACTAAAAGCACACCAAAAATCTATAGTACCTTTGTTTTCTATATAGTGTGATATCTGTGCCCTGTGATCTTAGTCAGTTCTTATGCAGAGGACAGAGGATGAAAATAGGGCAGTGTGGAAAAAGGTCTCAGCAGGGAGTGGTTCCATTGGCCTCGATTGCCACTGCCCACCACCACTCTCCCTGGCTCTGCTGCAGGTCTCGCTCTTGTGTGTCTGTGTATCTATAAGGGCTTTTCTACATGAGGCTTTTATTGTGCACTCGCCATTCCTCCTGTGTTTTCCAGTCACCTTCATGGGGTTTTTGGGTGTGTGTGTTTGTGAATACAACCTTTTTTGGAATTGTGAAACAAAGTGCAACTGTCCACCAGTGTAGTTGCATTATTCCATTTTGTTCCACTATACCATACAGCACCACCTAGAGATGATGTAGTAGAAAATAAAGAAAGGCAGGAAAGGAAAAAACCTTTGCACTCTTAATTCTGCAAAGTATCTAGAAGCAGATGGAGTGGGTTAAAACGCCTTGTCAGGGAAAGCTCTAAGAGGCTGTGTGCATGTGAGGGTCTGTGTCTGTATGTGTTCATCAGCGCTGCAACCCTGGCACTTCTGAGGCATTGCTGTGCTGCTGTTTGATACAAGTGAAACTGTTGCTCTATTTCCATGTGGCAATCAATGCTGACTTCAGTGCGAAATTCCATGCCACATGGCCATGTTTAAAGTGGGTGTTGCATAAGGTGGTGGTTTTTAGATCAGCTGAGCTGTCCTTGAGCACAACTTTTCTTTTAATACCTGCACAATGTGTGCCGAGCTTTTGAGGGAGGTGTCACTGAAGTGTCATCCAGGACTATGTGTGCATGAGGGAGAGAGATGGGAGGAGGGTGGCACTGGAGAAGGGCAAAGGAATGAATCGCCTGCCTCCCGCCCTCTCCCTCAACATTTGCTTTTATTGTAATTTCTTGTGGATTCCCAGTTGAGACATCAGAAACTGAATATTAGAAATAATTGCATTCCAGTGTCAAAAAGAGTCTGAATTACCTATAAACTATCCAGCCAAGGGCAAGGTCTTGCTGTTGGCAAATAAAGCCCTGAATAACTTGGGACCAGGTTACCTGCTGTATCACCTCCCCCAATATAGACCTGTGCAATAGCTAAGATAATTGAGGGAGACCTTGCTGCAGATTGCAGATTGCCACTTGGGAAGTCTGTCACTGGGAAATCCAGTTCTTCTTTGGCCTGACAGAGTTCCACAGCATGTATGACTCACTTTGCATCTGTGAGTTGAGCTGCAGGCTGTTCCTTGAACTTTGGGAACTATTTTGAGCATTTTGGGGGGAAGGTTCTGCAATTTGCACAAATGTCTTCATGGATCACTGCCTTGTTGTGGCGAAGGGGCTTGCGTAACTCAGTGAAGCCATAAGCTATGCTGTGCAGGGCCACCCAAGACGGACAGGTAATGGCGGAGAGTTCTGACAAAATGTGGTCCACTGGAGAAGGAAATGGCAACCCACTCCAGGATTCTTGCCAAGAAAACCCCATGGAACGTATCACAAGGCTAAAAGAGATGATGCTGGAAGATGAGCTCCTCAAGTTGGGAGGTGACCAATATACTACTGGGGAAGAGCAGAGGGTATTTCCAAGTAGCGCCAAAAAGAGTGAAGCGGCTGGGCCAAAGCCGAAATGACACTCAGCTGTGGATGTGTCTGGTGGTGAAAAGAAAATCCGATGCTGTAAAGAACAATATTGTTTAGGAACCTGGAATGTAAGGTCAATGAATCAAGGTAAGCTGGAGGTGGTCAAACATGAGATGGCAAGATTGAACATCGACATCTTGGGAATCAGCGAACTAAAATGGACAAGCATGGGCGAATTTAATTCAGGTGACCTTTGTATCTACTACTGTGGGCAAGAATCCCTTAGAAGAAATGGAGTAGCACTCATAGTCAATAAAAGGGTGGGAAAAGCAGTACTGGGGTACAATCTCAAAAACGATAGAATGATCTCAGTACGAATCCAAGGCAAACCATTCAACATCACAGTAATTCAAGTCTATGCCCCAACCACTGAGGCCGAAGAAGCTGAGGTTGATTGGTTCTATGAAAACCCACAACACCTTCTAGAACTAAAACAACAAAAAAAGATGTCCTCTTCATCATAGGGGATTGGAATGCTAAAGTAGGAAGTCAAGAAATAACCGGGATAACAGGCAAGCATGGCCTTGGTGTACAAAATCAGGCAGGACAAAGGCTAATAGAGTTTTGCCAAGAGAACACTCTGATCATAGCAAACACTCTTTTCCAACAGCACAAGAGGTGACTCTACACATAGACATCACCAGATGGTCAATACTGAAATCAGATTGATTATGTATTTTGTAGCCAAAGATGGAGAAGCTCTATACAGTCAGTAAAAACAAGACCTGGAGCTGACTGTGGCTCAGATCATGAGCTTCTTATTGCAAAATTTCAGCTTAAATTGAAGAACATAGGGAAAACCACTAAACCATTCAGGTATGACCTAAATCATATCCCTTATGAATATACAGTGGAGGTGAGGAATAGATTTAAGGGATTAGACCTGATAGATGAGTGCCTGAGGAACTATGGACAGAGGTCCATAACATTGTTCAGGAGGCAGCAACTCAATCCATCCCAAAGAAAAAGAAATGCAAGAAAGCCAAGTGGCTGTCTGATGAGGCTTTCCAAGTAGGTGAGGAAAGAAGGGAAGCAAAAAGCAAGGGAGAAAGGGGAAGATATACCCAACTGAATGCAGAGTTCCAGAGAATAGCAAGGAGAGACAAGAAGGCCTTCTTAAATGAACCATGCAAAGAAATCGAGGAAAAGAATAGAATGGGAAAGACTAGAGATCTCTTCAAGAAAATCGGAGATCTCAAGGGAACGTTTTGTGCAAAGACGGGCATGATAAAGGACAAAGAAGGCAGGGACCTAACAGAAGCAGATGAGATTAAGAAGAGGTGGCAAGAATACACAGAAGAACTATACAGGAAAGATCTGAATGTCCCTGATAGCCATGATAGTGCGGTCACTGAACTTGAGCTGGACATCCTAGAGAATGATGTCAAGTGGGCCTTAGGAAGCATTACTAACAACAAAGCTAGCGGAGATGACAGTATTTCAGCTGAGCTATTTAAAATCCTAAAAGATGATGCTGTTAAAGTGCTGCACTCAATATGCCAACAAATTTGGAACACTCAACAGTGGCCACAAGACTGGAAAAGGTCAGTTTACATTCCAATTCCAAAGAAGGGCAAGCTTGCCTGTTATCCTGGTGATTTCTTGACTTCCTACTTTAGCATTCCAATCCCCTGTGATGAAGAGGACATCTTTTTTTGGTGTTAGTTCTAGAAGGTGTTGTAGGTCTTCATAGAACCAATCAGCCTCAGCTTCTTCAGCCTCAGTGGTTGAGGCATAGACTTGAATTACTGTGATGCTGAATGGTTTGCCTTGGATTCGTACTGAGATCATTCTGTCATTTTTGAGTCATCACTTCCTGGCATATAGAAGGGGAAGAAATGGAAGCAGTGACAGATTTTATTTTCTTGGGCTCCAAGATCACCGCAGACGGTGACTGTAGCCATGAAATTCAAAGACGCTTGCTCCTTGGGAGGAAAGCTATGGTAAACCTAGACAGCATAGTAAGAAGCAGAGACATCACCTTGCCGACAAAGGTTCATATAATCAAAGCTATGGTTTTCCCAGTAGCAATGTATGGCTGTGAGAGCTGGACTATAAGGAAGGCTGAGCGCCGAAGAATTGATGCCTTTGAACTGTGGTGCTGGAGAAGACTCTTACGAGTCCCCTGGCCTGCAAGGAGGTCAAATCAGTCAATCCTAAAGGAAATCAACCCTGAGTGCTCATTGGAAGGACAGATACTGAAGCTGAAGCTCAAATCTTTTGGCCACCTAATGCGAAGAGAAAACTCATTGGAAAAGACCCTGGTGCTGGGAAAGATTGAAGGCAAAAGGAGAAGGGGACGGCAGAGGATGAGATGGCTAGATAGCATCACCGATGCAATGAATATGGACTTGAGCACACTCCGGGAGACAGCGGAGGACAGGAAGGCCTGGCGTGCTATAGTCCATGGGGTCACGAAGAGTCGGACACGACTGAACGACTGAACAACAACAACAACTGAATTTGTGCAAATTATGCCCAACTTTGGGCAAATTGCACAAATTCAGCCATAATTTGTGTAATTTGCACAAAGCTGTAATTTTCAGAAATGACTCAGAAATGTGCACAGACTGCAGAACCTTGCCAAAAAAAAAAGTGCAATCTTCCTGGAAAATTGGCGAACTGGGCTGACTTGCTGCAGATCTAGTCAAGTGCCACAGTGGGGACGAAAACAAACTCTGGGGAGCCAAGCCTAGGAAAACTCATCGAACTCCACTCCCCAAATGGATTTTTTTTACATCCTTAATTGCCAGCAGGCGGCAACCCTGAAACAGCAACAGCTTTTCCGTGGTGGCACCCACCTTATGGACTGCCCCCCTTCCGGTATTCAGGAGACATCAATTGTGGCATGTTTTAGGCGCTCATTAAAGAGCCATCTTTTAACCCAAGCCCTCCTTGAATGGTTGTGCTGCCCAGTTCATTGGTTTTTTAATTATTGTGTGTTTAGTTTTGGTTTTAAATATTTCTAACATTTTAACTGATGAGCTTTTGTGTTTATTATGATTGTTTTAGTTTTTGATTTTGTAAACTGCTTAGAAATATTTTTAGATATGATAAGCGATATATAAATTGATTAAATAAATATATAAATTAAATTAAATGGTCTTTCCCAAGTTTATCATGGAAAAGCAAATCAGATCTGTAGCACTGATTGTTACATTTGATATTCTCTCTTTATTTTAAGGTTTAGGAAGTTATCCCTATATCTCTATAACTTCCTAAGCCTTGCACATTTTAGATTTATCTTGGGTATCTTCTGCCAAAATCTTCTGAAAACACGTAATAGTAGTATCTCCTAATCTTACTTAGTATCACACATGTCATTTGAAGGTGCTAAGATTTCAACGGGGTAGCAATTCCATGGCTTTTGAGAGGCCAGAATTCAGCCAGCATCTCTGCAGAATTAAAATGCCCAGAGTTCCTACAGAGAAGGAAAACAGGCTTACTGATCTGACATGGTTTTGGAATGTACCCTCTTTCCCCCAAATCGAGGCTGGATGCATCTCTCACAAATAAGATGCTTTTGTCTAGCCGCTCATCTTGTTATGCTGTTTCAACTTGTCTTTCAGGGCAGGCAACGGAGGCTGCTCAGCCACCATTTTCAGTGATCCAGACGCCTGCCACTTTGAACGTGGCGGAAGGATCGACACTGGACATGAAGTGCAGGATCAAGGGGAGCATCTCCTTCAAGTGGTTTATGCGGTGGTATATTAATCGACATGGGGGAGGAGAGACGGAATTACAGAACTCATCCAACATTCGTATAATTACGAATCTAACAGAGAAATTTAGTAGTTTCACTCTGGAGAGAGCTGATCTAGTTCATTCTGGAACCTACCTGTGTTATGTTGGCAGCAGTACAGGTGACTGTGTTCCCAGTAATGGGACAGAAGTGATCATTAGTGGTAAATACTTCAATTTCTTTCTCAAATCTTTTTTATGAGGGAAATTTGTCTCACGCTTGTAATTATCTCACACTTGTAAATGTTATGGATTGGTAGACTTTTGTGGGATTTGGGGCTGCTCTATTTGCATGATAGATAGAAATACACACACACACACACACACAGCCCCCTCATATATAGATGAGGTATATTTTTCTTCTGATATGTTGAAAACAAAAAGTCAATTCACAGCACAATCCTAACATGCTTAATCAGAAGTTTGTGTTCACTGGGACTTACTCCCACCTAAGTGTGTATAGGATTACAGCCTTACTATGCCTGTTTTCTCCATTAATGAACCCCTTTTTGCTATTTCCATTACTTTCCATTACTTAAATGACATCTGCAAAACCTACTGGTAGCTGCAATAAAGGTGCCCTTGCCAGATGTTGGAGATAACCATATCCTCGGTGACTGGATGGGAGTCCACCTTTCAAAGGAACGATATTGGGAATCTAATTTACCTCCCAAGGAAATTAAAGGCCAAAGTACACGTTATACACAAACACATGTAACAAAGCCTCAATAGCTTATCCTGTAAGGAGAATAAGCCACACGAGGGACTGAGTCATAGCGTGGGGGTGGGGTGGGAGAAAGGGTGCTTGCTGCTGCTGCTTTCAGGGGTGGGGCCATTTAGAGCAGAGAAGCAACACACATTTGGAATCCTGGGGGAAAGCACTGGGTAGGGAGAAGGGTTAAGCGGGCACTCTTCCTACCCGTCTCTGCTCTCCCCAAGCCACTTTCCCCAGGCTGTCAAATATGTGCGTGCTTCTCTGATCCAAATTGCCCCCTCCGAAAGCAGCAGGAAGTTGTTTGTTTTTTACTGCTATGAAAATCCCATTTAGAAAGCCTGGATGTGTTTATATGAATTCGCATGGTGCCTTCCAGAGGGATGCTACTTAGAAGGTGGCCATGCTCTATGCTCCTGTTCCAAGATTCCTTAAGGAACAATAATACCATGACATTTAAATCAGAGTTAAGGCTATGAATGTGCCTTTCAGCTAGGGCGGGTAGCCTTTTTGTGGGGCAGAGTTCCCGCATCTTTAAGAGCTGCATGACAGGCACACATTAAAGTGGAAACTTATCATTCTATTGAATGATCTCCCATGTCAAAACACTCTAGGAAAAGAAAACCCGCCATGTGGGAGAATGTCTCTAGCCTAGCCTTCTTCCCCATGTGCTGGTTTTCTACATGCAAGGGCTACCACCTAATTAGTCAATTAACTGTATAAGGCCTAGCAAATTAATTTAATAATGCATCACATGCAAATCAATTAATTAACACTACATAAATTTGCATATGATGAAAAACTGATTTGTTTCTGAAGAAAAAAAAAACTTAGATATGCCACATCTATGGCACCAGACTTCATCTTAGAAAGAGAAAGACATCCCTTCCTATGAGAGAGAGAGAAAAAGGGAAATGTCTCTTTTGAGATGGTGCATCTTGCCATCTGCAGTTTTTATAAGTACGTTAATTTAAAATACTTTAAAATCTGTTGTTCAGTTAATTGGGAGGGCACATTTTTAGTCCATAAAAATGGTTTTAATTGATTCATCTAGCCCAGGAGTGTTGAACCTCTTTCAGTCCGAGAGCCTAATTCCATTTCAGAGAAGCTCTCCTGGGCTGCATTCCAGTGGTGGGTGGGACAAAGGCAAAAGGGGTGGGGCCAAGGAAAAACAGGCAGGGACAAAAATAGCAGCCTGTTTTAGCTTCAAGCTCTTATAACCAATAACTCAGCCTTAGGAGGGGCATTTCAGCCTTTCCAAATGGTGGAAAAACTGCACTAAAGCTGGGAAACAACCAACAATTGGCGGTTGGGGAAAGGGGGTGCGGCTAGGGGAAAGGGCGTGGCCACCTGGGGAACAGTAGAGGGCAAGACTGGGAATCCCAGGTGGGCCTGATTGGGCCCCCAGGTCTGAGGATCTGCACCCCTGATCTAGCCAATTAATCAACTGAATGCTGCAGCATTTGTTCTACTACAAACACACACACACACACACACGCACCCATCTCCATTCTGCAGTGTGGTAGAGTCATAAGAGTGTGCAACATGCTTTCTCTGAATGTGTCACTCCCTCTTCCGCCATCCCAGCCACAGTAACAGTGAGAGGTGCTTTAATGGAGCTGCAGGTTATTACATCTTTTCCTACAGAAATCACCGATTTGATGGTGAACCAGACTCCAGGACACATTGACAAAGTGGAAGGGGCCAATGTCAGCATTGAGTGTCGCTTCAGGACAGTTGGCAACCGCAGTGTAATGTATGTGAAATGGCACAAAGAGGGCCTTGAGGAAGAGCTGACCAACAAAACAGGCTTGTGCGCAATGACTCAGGATGTGGAGAAGGGTTTTGCTTCCCTCACTCTAATGGATGCTGATGTGGGTGATTCAGGGTCCTACAAATGTGTAGTGGGGAGCAGATCAAGAAATCGGACAGGATCAGGAACTGGATCTCATGTTGTCATCAGAGGTATGTATGTACAACCTTCTTTCTGGTTATTCTGAGATGAGAAGAGAACGTTTTAGGAATGTACCCCATAAGATAACTTTCCAACTGAGGCGTGTCAGAGTTTCCTGATGAGAGGGTCAGTCCAAGGGTCCAAGAGCTCAAGCCGGTATTTTTACCCCAGAAGGGTTAGAAGATACACACACACACTTACGCACTAACGTCTTTACATTTCCAAAACACTTTTTAAGAATCACATCTTGGATCTTTCAAAACTGACCATCTTGCAAGTGACTGCTGGGACATGGAGACCTTATATACCCCGTCCAGGGCCTGGCCCAATATTATCACATAAGGATCGTTGATGAAACTGGTGCCAGGCTGAAGAGATCACTGTCCTGTATCATAAAATATCCATCTGACTGTTTTACACAGGCCTAACCAAAGTCTGGCAAAAACAAAATAACATTGGGATAAAGCGTTCAAGCCTCCTCTGACTTGCATGTGAAGCCCCATGAAGGGAGACAGTTTGTAACTGGCTTCCGCAGGAGGTTGGAGACTCTCACTTCCCATGGCCCAACATTTCCTCCTGTAGTAACACCTGTGATTGTCATACTTGATGGCTAGAAATGGAATATTTTGGAAAGCGACTTATTGGGTATGGGTGACCTCTTCAGCTCTGGTATTATTCTCCTGCAAATTCATGTACTCTCTTGTAGTTTTCAAACAACACAGGCGCCAGGCCTGTTCGAGTTTGAAAAGGGCCCCAAAATGCCATCCATGCACTCGGTGCAGATTGGAATTATATATGGAACAAGTGAGATCTGTAACAAAGTGTTGCACTGTTCCCTTACCTCCCAGAGGAAATTCAGGTTTCTAGTCAGTCCTCCCAAGTAGTAGGATTCTACTTCTTGTTGAAGAAATCCCGAAGCAGTTCATACAACAAGCTGCCACAGGCTCAAGCAGAACATTCCACACACCCCTTTTCAGCTCCCCCACCCCCTTACACTCAACATTCTCTGTCTCCTGAGTATGCCTGGTCCGGATTGGGCTGTTTGAGGGATCCCCCTGCTTTTCTTTTCTTTTATTCTTATAATTCTGCAAATCCCCCAAGTGTTGCTGATACCTCTCTCTGGTTTAAGTGGCCTTGTTTTGGCTACAATCCTGTCGGCACTTGCAACGTGAGCGTGCTTTTAGGGGGAGTGATAGGCAAAACAGGGGTGAGGAACACATTGCCCTCCAGATGTTGGACTACAACTCCCATGAGCCCCAGCCAGCATGGTCAGTGGTTGGTGGTGATGGGACTTGTAGTCTAACAACATCTGGAGGGGAATAAGTCCCTCACCCCTGGAATAAAATGTCTTAATAGGTTCCTCTGGCCTCACAGGACACTCCTGAACTGCATGGGGAAACGGTCTATCATGGAATGCTGACCATCAGTGCAAGTGATGGAAGGGAAGTGGGAGGTTGCGCCATGGGGTCCAACCCCCTGCTCGTTGCAGAAATCCAGTTGAAAAGCTCTTCCAGTGATGGAGAGGCCACCACCTCCCTAGGCAGTTGGCTCCATTGTCTGACTGCTCTGACCGTTAGGAAGTTTTTCCTGATGTTCAGCTGAAATCTGCCTTCCTGTAACATAAGGCCATTATTTTGTGTCCTAAGTCTTGGATGACAGAGAACAGGTTGCGGCCCTCTTCTGTACATGAAAAGTGCTCTCATATCCCCACTCAGTCTTCTCTTCTCAAGGCTAAACTTACCCAGTTCCATCAGTCTTTTCTCGTAGGCCTGAGTTTCCAGTCCCCTGATCAGCTTTGCTGCTCTTCTCTGAACTTGTTGCAGTTTACCCGAGTCCTTCATAACAGTGTGGTGTCCAAAACTGGACACAGTATTTGAGGTGAGCTCTGACCAAGGCAGAGTAGAGTGGAACTATCACTTCCCGTGATTTTGAGACTATACTTCTATTGATGCAACCTAATATTGCATTTGCCTTTTTTGCAGCCACATCACACTGCTGACACATATTCAGCTTGTGATCGACTACAACTCCAAGATCCTTTTTACATGTACTGTTGTCAAGCCAGGTATCCCCCCATCTTATACATGGATTTGATTTCTTTTTCCTGAATGAAGAACTTTGTTCTTGTCCCTGTTGAATTTCATTCTGTTATTTCTGCCCAGTTTTCTAACCTATCAAGATCATTTTGAATTTTGTTTCTGTCTTCCAGATCAACCTTCCCTGAACCTGGTGTCCTCCAGACGTTTTGGACTACAACTCCCAGGATTCCCAACCATAGGCCAAGCTGGCTCGGGCTGATGGGAATTGAAGTTTGCAGGCACCAGGTTTGCGGAATGCTGTTCCAGACACTTTTCTGGGCCAGAGTAATGGTTGCTACACTCTCAGCTACGTCTGAAGCCAGGACATTTAGCAGCCTCAGTGGGAACCTTTCCAAAGAGCCTAGGGTACAAATACAGGGGCATCTAATTACCAGCACAAGCTCTGCAGCTTGCACATCATCTCAGCCTTCTTCTGTAGCGGTGTCTGGTCCTCTTTGGCTCTTTGCCAAGTTTGCGCATGGAGGTTTCTGAATGCTTTCTCTGTGTTTTCCCCCCACAGCTGCTAAACTGGTGGTGAACCAAACACCTGCTTTCATCAATGGAACAGAGGGGGAAGAACTCATTATAAGGTGTAGCTTTGGGGTGGTCAAGGATCCCAAACGCCAATACAACGTCACATGGTATAAAGACAGCACTAAGGTGATGAAAGGATTGATCGTTGCCACTGAGCGCCTGGCTTCTCTTGTTTTGAGGAACATCCAAATGGAAGACTCTGGAACATATACATGTGACTTCGGTAGTCACGGCAAAGGAAATGGAACTAGGGTGGCAGTCCTTGGTAAACAGAACTATTTTTTTTTTCTTATTGCCCTCTCCTGGGGAATGAGAAGCAGATCTAGCAGGAATGGCTGACACCGTAGGAGTTATGAGTTAGGTGGGAAATGTGCAGAACTATCAAAAATAAGCTAATTCTAGCTGAAGAGGGGTGGGTAACATATGGCCCCCAATGCTATTTTTGACCACCACCACCCCCGTTGTGTGCTTGCACCCCTACCAAACGTACTGCTTTGCCACCAAAGTTCATTGGTGTGGTGGCAAAAAATCAACATAACCCCCTGACCCCTGGATGACCACCCCTGCTGTAGAAAGATAAATGCACTGGGGCATCTTAGGACCAAACTAGAGAACCCATAGTTTGTTGGTGGGTTGTTCAGGGTGGTTACAAGCCACACTGCATGGTGAGCAAACCACCTTGCAGAATATGTCCTGGGTTCGGACAACATGCTAACCCACGGTTCAACAAACAATCCACCATTCAAAACAATCCACACTCAACCACTTGTGTGAACCCAGCCGTTGAGGTGGAGTAGGGACACACTGAGCACAATTATGTGACCTCATGGTTGGATCCAGATCAACTGTGCTGGTGGAAGCGGACGTCCCCGCCCCCGCCTTCCCACAGCAGCCCCTCCAACCCCCTGAAAATGGTACTCAGAGAGTCAGGAGACCCTGCTGAATGGGGTGAGTGGTGGTGTGGTGGGGGCAGGGAAGATTTCTAAAAATTGGGCAGAGGGATCCTCCAAGAGTAGAACCCTTCCTCTCATGGAAGGCAGATCCTGGATCCAGTCTGTGGTGTCTCCATACTTGATGTGTGCATGTGTCGCAGCATGGATCTTTTCAGAAGAGGCATGGCCCCTCTCCACACTTTCCCCCTCTAGTCCTCATGTCTTTCGCATGCATAGGTGAAAAATCAGGTCAGGGAAGGTGACTTTGAATTGGAAAACAGCCAAGCAGAGCCTTCTTCCACTCTGGCAAGCAGTCTGCCAAACAGATTGTGGCTTAAAAAAACAACACAAAAAACACGGCGACGCAAAAAACACAGAATTCCGTCTAAAGTGGCCATTTTGAACCTCGAGTTACCTGTGTTTTTGCCTTTTCTTTTCCCACAAACTCCCCACTGTTGTGTGGGAAGAGCATTTCTTAGTATGTCGCAAGTTCTGCTTTCTGTTTGAAAGAAGAAATCACTGTGGCTGGGGACAGCTGATGGGGGGGTAACCCCTCCTCAAAAAGATGGTTTGAAAGACTTAAAGAAAGTGTTACAGTTATCCCACTTCCACCTTTGCTAAACTGGTGTTGCAGGTTTTTGTAATGTTTCCAAAGCCTGCAAAACCTGTTAAGCCAGAGGCAAAAGCAGGACAAAAAGAACATGTTGTGCACATCAAACCACTTCACTCAAATCACTTTCAGTTTTCCTCAAAACTATTTCCTGTCTCCAGCCTTAGGGACACCCTTACCACAACCTAATTCAGAGCTGCAACAGAAACAATGTAAATGCGGTCCTATCTCAATGCTCTCCTTTCTTTTTTTTTGCCGAGAGTGGAACTTTGGCATGGAAACAGTCCATGGGTTCAATGTTCGCTCCAAATTCAGCCTGGTCTAGCAGTAGATGCATTGCTGTCCTTCCTGCACAGACCAATGGATAAATTGAGCTTCTTCTTCCAGGATAACCATCACTAGGGATGTCCAGCACTGTGGAATCTGGTCCTTTTGGGGCTTGAGGGGCTCCCAGTGAGCACCTGACTTGGCTTGCATTTGCAGGCCGAGCCACCGGGCTTTTCCTGAAATCTGGGAACTTTTTCCATTTTTTAGAAAAATGTATGTTAATAGAAATGTGTGCAAACTGCAGACCACAACTTGCGCAATTTACACTTTTCCATCCGCAATTTGCATAATTTACACAAATTGTGTCAAAATGTGCACAAATTATACCAGTTGCGCCTGCGATTTGTGCACATTTCTATTTACGTAAATTAAAAAGCACCTGGGAAAATCCGTGAACTGTCTCGACTCGATGCAGATCAAATTGGTTCAGCTCGTGGGGAAATGAGCCGACGTCTGGGGACAAAGCTGATGAAAGCTTGACGAGCTCCACCCCCCGGACGGATTCTTCCGGCATCTCTAACCATCACCAACAAGATTTTGGTTTGGGCTTTCATCTTCTTTTGTTTGTTAATCAGCACAGGATAAACGGCCAGAGACCAACGCTGTCAGTGTGAGAATTGGAGTTGGAGCTGGAGCTGGAGCCGGAGCGGGAATCCTCCTCCTCTTGCTGTTGATAAGTGTCTTGGCATGGAGAAGCAAGAAGAGAGCCAAAGGTATGGCTTTCTCCCATGCCAAATCTAAACGGGGGCCGGCCCAAGACATTTTGCTGCCTGAGGTGGAGCAGGAAATGGCCGCTGCCTTCCCAAGTCAAATTGCCAGCCTAGCTATTTTGGCAGCCGAGGCAGCAGAAAATCCCACAAGCACCAGCCCTCCTTGGTGGTTAACTAAGTACAATTATTGGGCTCCTGCCAAGGGCCTCCACTGCAACAGAGGCCCACTGACGAGAGCCCCCTGGAGTTGCTCCTCGTCTTCACCATGGCAAGCTGCTTGTTCACCTGCCTCTTGCTCTGGCCCAGAAGGTGAGCCGAGTGCCTGCCTGCTCCCTGGTTCCCTGCCTGTCAAGCGCACAAGTGGTAGCAATGATGGCAAAGAGGAGGAGGAGGAGGAGGCGTTGGGGGTGGTGAGAAGGGAGACCCACTGAGGGAATCAGGGAGCCCTTTCAGGGTGTCTTGCCCAAGGACCCTCCCAAACGCCAAACCTGGAGCCGGGACTGATTATAATAACTTAAATTACCAGCCATTTTCTGCCCTTTCCTGACATCCCAAATCAGCTGCCTGAGGCAGCTGCCTCACTCTGCCCAATGGCAGGGCTGACCCTGAGAGGCCCGACGGGAGGTAATTGGAAGGGCTCACCCAATGTGGATTTGCAGAAGCCTCTGCAGGCATGCCAGGTAAACACGAGAGGGGCCCCAGGCCCTCGCTGCAAGGTCAAGCCAAGGCTTCTAACAAAGGCAGAACAAGAAACAATGAGGCAGGGCATAGTCCTGATGGGTAAACAAGGTATAGAGCAGGGATGGGGAACCTCCAGGCCGTGGGCCACTTTGGCTCACCAGGCCAGCCCATCCAACCCGTGGGCCATCAGACGAGGCCCCTCTTGGAAGCCCTGCCCCTGGCTAGTGGGAGAAGGGACTTCCCACTGTTACTTGCAATCATTGATTGGAGATAACAGCAGGTATTCCCCTGTGTGCTGCTTGCCCTCCCAACTGGAGGGCACATGGGGAACTCCCTGATGTTATCTCCAATCAATGACTGCAGATAACATCAGAGCTTCCCTTCCCTGCTACTTTCACCCACCTGGCATCCTACCCACTTCAGCACACACTCAATAAAGCCTTTGTAGTGGGAACCATTTTTTTTTATCACTTCCTATTTTTTACATTAATCTTTTATTAATGCAAATAAATTAATTTATATTAATTTACATAGAGTTTCTGCTATGGGGCGGTATAGAAATGTAATAAATAAATAATTATGTGGTGCTAAATAACTTTTAATTTGATAAATTAATTGACATTAATTGACATAGAGCTTCAGCTATTGGATGGTATAGAAATGTAATAAATAATTATGTGGTGCTAAATAACTTTTTTGGTTAGAATTTTAAAATATGTATATATTAAAATAATGAAATACCAGTGAAATGAAAGAATGTTATAGAGTGCCATACCCCTATAATGCTATCACACAATAGATTTGTTTTCAAAATGATGGTGAAGAAAGAAAAACACTTTCCATCCACCACCATTTTAGCAGGTGGCTAATGGTAGTGCTTGAAAAGATTTTTAAAATTATTTTTTAGAATTAGTGTTATTGGGGTATAACACTATGACGCACTAATACAGTTTCTTTAAAGCAGCCCATGTCAGAGTCTCCTAGGACAGAGGGTAGATCAGGTGTTTTGAGCTGCTCGCAGTTCGAAGGCCAAATTCCATTTTTGAATTCTTGGAGGCTGCATTCCAGTGGTGGGTGGGGCCAAAGGCTAAAGGGGCGGGGCTAAAAATACCAGCATATTTTAGCTTAGAGCTCTGGCCGCCAGTCACTCAGGAGAGGCATTTCAACCTCTTAGATGGCATGGAAAACTGCACAAAAGCTGGGAAACCCCAAATGATCAGTGACTGGGGGAAAGGGGTGGGACCATGGGAAGGAGGTGTGGCTACCTGGGGAACACCAGAGGAGTAGATTTAGCCCCCAGACCTGAAGTTCTTCACCCTTGGGCTAAATCGTGCAGTAAGAAGGCACAAGGTGCAGGCTCTTTCCCCCAGGACCCATCTAGCTTCCCTGCCCCTCATTCTACAGTTTAAACTACTACCCTCTTTTCCTAGCATGTTCTTCCAGGCTTCTTCATATCTTTTTTCCTCTTTCTGTGGAGGAGAGAGGCACTCTCCTCCACAGAACACTGATGCAGGTATAAATATATATATTTAATTATATATATAAATAATATACACTTTATGTTTATATTCCCCTGTCCCCTGATGGGACAGGAAAAGACAGGCTCTTCTGTTCTTTCAGACTGGATGGCAGCTACTGTATGTATCATGGTGAAAAGGACCTTGCCCAGTTCTTGAGTGCTACTTGCCTTAATGGTCCTGAGAGGGGAAGCCCCACCCTGCTCATCTCAATACAAATCCTGAGTCTACTCCCTGCCCCTGTGTTGGACTGCATCTCCCATAATTCCCAGCCAACATAGCAACATTGGCCAAGCTGGCTAGGCATTATGGCGTCGCAGTCCGACACAACTGGCGGGCACCAACTCGGGGAAGGCTGTTCTAGATGCACAGCAAGGGCCGTGCCGGGGGCTGTCTGGAATCCAGAAGCCGTGCCAGGCATCAGATTCCACACCAGACCGTCGATGAGGATTTTGACAGGTTAGGGCCATCCCCACCTATGTTGCTGAACTTGTTCACACCACTTAAATTCCTTAATGCTTCAGGAACAGCAGCATTTAATTTCGGTTTGTTTCCCCTCCCTTTAGGAACGCCTGCATGTGCGACAGAGACAGAAACTATTCCAGCCAAAGAATTTGGGAAGGTAAGGTGGAACGTTGCCACAGAATGAACAGATACGCCCAGTCCCATGGCCATGAGGAAGGTCTGCATGTAGAACAGACTTCCAGGTTGTGATGGGCTTTGACCAGGCCTCTCTAGGCTTCCCCCTCATCTGCACTGAGGGTTCTGGTGCACAGAGAGACCTACTCTGGTCCACCCTAGATGTGCCCTTGTCTGTTTCGAGGCCTCCCGCGCATAGTGGCAGATAACAGTCTTCACGTCATCCGCTTCAAGGCTTCTGGCATACATGGCAGCTACGGTGGCCATGTGTTCACTTTTATAGAGGACAGTACTCTATTTGAAGGGCTGGCAGAGGACTTTCCTCTATTATGATAGCATCCTTTATTTGAATGACTGTCTTGTCCACGTCTGGTTTAAAGATAACGAATCATAGCAAGATGGAAGAGTAGGGAGCTTTATTTTTGCCCATCCACAGTAGCTGGACAGCAGATTGAGGAAGGCACACAGGTCACCTGGTCACAGTTTCCCACACAATGGCTTGTGTCCAGTGTTTGTCCTGCTTAGAGTAGACCCATATAAATAAATGGGATTTAAGTTGGCTATGAGTCCTACTCAACTTAAGTCCTATTAATTTCAGTGGGTCTACTCTAAGTAGAATAAACATTGGATACAACCCTATGGTGAGATGTGCTATATTTCTATTTAAATTATAATAAATATGCAAATTTCCTGCAAATTGATATTCTCTTTTGCCCCCCCCCCCTTTTTGGTGATACATTTTCTCTTTACCGGTGACTCAGAATTGGCCACCCTAATGGTGACATCACCACTGAATTGTAGGCCTCAGAGTTCACGCAGAGAGGCCTGTCATGCCCTGAGGGGCTCATAGAATCTATACTGGGTCCTGCAATCCACTCCAGAGTTTGGGGGAATGGAATGGATCCATCCCATTCTCTGACAAAGCTCTTTAGACTGGAACTACTAAGCTCTACTCATCTACACATCCCTGTTAATTTCCCCCAAATTCCAGCATTTCCCACTTGGGGAATTATATTACTGCCATGTATTTTGTCTCTATTCCGTTTGAAAAATTGACCCATGCCAGTTTGGACTCCCAGATTGCACCCAGGGACATCAGGCAACACAAGCAGTGTTGCCATCAGGGGTTGGCTCCATTGGGCACCTGCCAAGGCCCATGTCCCTACCCAATAGGGGACCCACTGCCAGTCCCCAGAACGCCCTGTCCTTGCTCCTCCCCATTCTTTCTGTCACTGCCCATTTGCCTGCCCTTTCTGAGTGAGTGAGGAGAAGGACCAGTACTCTGTGCTCATCTCTTCCTCAGAAATGGTATGGACTGGATCCAGAGGAAGAGCAGATGAACAGGCAGCTCGGGTGGCAACTTACGCATTACCAAAAAAGAAGAAATGTATAAAAACAATTAAAAAGAGGGCAAAAGAGTACACCGAACTGCATAACATTTGCATACGCTGATTTTTATGTACAGATGAAAAGTTAGAAATAAGTATAATTTAAATAGAAATACAGGACATCTGACCATGGTAGAGAAAAGTGACCAGGTGACCTGTGTGCCTGCTCAGTCTGCTGTTCAGGTGATAAGCATGGATGGGCAACTCCAAGGCCCCGGCCTGCTCTCCCTCCTTATGGTTCTTTGACTTTAAACCAGATTTGGACTGGACACCTCTTCAAAGAGACAACAACTTCAAAGAGAGGAGAGTCCTCTACCAGCTCTCCAAAAGAGAGGACTGTCCTCTGTAAAGTAGGACACCTGGCCACTGTTGTAGAAACTACAGTGGGGGCGGGGAGATCAGCCCACTCAGGGCAGGGGCCCATTGAGAGCATCTTGGCCATGAACCCCCCCACACACACACAAAAAAAACTCAGAACTTGGCATGTGTTGAAATCCACAACAGAAATATGGGAAAAAATATGGGAAGCGGCTGAGGAGGGAGTTGATGGGGCACCTCTGATCAGCAGGCCGCTCTGCTTTGGGTGGAGGCTCCAGAAAAGGCTCCAGAAAAGGGGCTGGCAGTAGCAAGTTTAACCAAATGTCTATATTTTTTTCTGCACAGCTACAGAATGTGTAGCTTCACTTAAGCCTAAGACCAAGAGTGCATACATATGGAGCCTTAAGTCCACGAACGTTTGTGCCATAATCCATTTGGCAGCCTTGAAGGTGCCGCACGACTCTTTGTTCTTTTTGCTGCAACAGACTAAAACCGCCACTTCTCTGGAAATCAAAATAGTAGCTGGGGTGTGTGGGGCTTTTGGAGTTTTCTTTTTTCTTTTTACCGCATTTCCTCCCACATCAGCTTTCTCCAACTTTCACTTTGCAAAAGATAGGTGTACTTACCCGGAGAGAGCCTAATACTGATTCACTTATCAGAATGATCTCTCTTATTATACTTCATGAGGGCTGTCTGCTTTTTTCCTTTTTTTCACTTTTTAAATGGCATCAGATTTACCTTTATTCCAGTGGAGGCTGGTGGCTCCGATGCCAGTGAGGCAGTGAATCCGCACCGGATTTCAGTCAGAACTCTAAAAGAGCTATCCAAGGTATGAAGCACCTTGCATAGCTCCTTCAGAGTTCTGACTGGTTGTGACTGAAACCTGGAGCGGATTCACCGCCCCACTGACATCAGAGCCACCAGCCTCCATTGCTTTATTCAGTTTAACATTCATTCCGCACCTTTTTGTTTTGTGAAACCCACAATCTTTAAAAAAGTGATTGTAAAGCTGCTCCAGGGATATAGGAAGGAGAGTTGGGCTTGTGATGCAGTATGTCAGCTGGCAGCCAATCCGTGCTGTGCACAGCCAGCTTCTGCAAGGTAGCAGCAGATCCAGTTTTCCTTGATCACAACCTTGGAGAGGAATAACGATGGGAGAGATTCCAGCCCATGGCAAATGCAGCATAGCAGCCACACAGAAGCTGGCAAATTTGGAAGTTGGATATGGACCAGTGGAAGCTCCTGGAAAATGCAACAGTGTGCATCCTCCCCACTAACAAGACTCTTGCTCAGGGTCCAGCCAGCCAGGCTGTTCTTAAGTAGCACATTCTGCCCACCCGCCCAGGTTTTCCATTTCTTTTTTCAAACTACCACTTAGCATTCCTTGGCTACTGAGAATGCTCAGTCTTTATAAGCTGCGATTTTTTATTGGTGGGGGGGAGGCTTAACCCTTATGGTGTTGTCTTTCTTTTTTATCTATATTTTTTTAACTTCTGCAAACCTTGAGGTTCCCCTGAGCATGCCTGCTCCCCTCTCATTTCTCAGTGGCTCAGTTTTAGCTCCAGTCCTGTCAGCACTCACCCACCTGGATGCATTATTAGCAGGAGTGAAATGGTAATAGCTGTGCTGTGGTGCAGCATTCTGTTCCACCTCACAGAATAGCGAAGGGTGTGTGTGTGTTTGTAAAATAGAATGCAGCCTCATGGGAAGGCAAGATGGCTTCTGCTGTAGCCATTTCCACTCCTCTTTCCCCCGTTAGCTGTCAATCAGGATGTGTCCTGCTTGTTTCAGGCAGAAGGGATGGGTCAGCCAGTTGCTACTTGCATAATGCTTTTTGCAGCTCCCCGCTCCCCCCCTCCCAATTTCCTCTGCAGACAACATGCTTGCAAAATCAGAGACTAAAACCCTTCTATACCACTCTCTTGCCAGCAGCATCCTCCTTTAACCAGCCAAACGAGCGAAGTGATGTACGCCAGCCTCACCTTCAACAAAAAGGAAGAACAACCAGAGAGCGAAGTGGTTTATGCAGAAGTGAAAACAGGTTCGAAGCAGCGAGGTGGCAACCGGATCCAGCCCAGGGTCAACCAGTCCCGCTAGAGGAGATGAAGCAGAGGGGGAGGGGTGAAAGACAAGCCTGCTTCACAAGCTCCTGAGATTGACTCTTCTGCGGAACTGTGACTTCTTCTTCCTCAAAGGGCTGGGCCGTTACCTTGAACCCCAACCACCTGCTGTCTAGGAATGGAAGAACTGCTGCTTCCTTTTCCCTCCCTGCCCCTGGTTTTGCTGGGCAGCCAAACGCACCAGCTCTGCCCGCTGCCCTCTTTGGCCCCATGAGCACCACGTGTAGGAAGAGTGCAGTGCTGAACAGTGGAAGAGCTACAGGTACGAAGGCCTTTTCTGCTGTGGATACCAGCCCACGCAAAAGCAGCAGCATGGTGGATGGGTGAGTGGGAAACGGATCAAGGTTATGGCATGGGCCCTGTAGCTGCTCTTAACTAGGAATAAAAATGTTGGGAGACCTGAGCACGACTCTCCCACATCTTGTGTGGTTTGGCCCTTAGGCAAGCCATTATTCCTTCAGCCTCGGTCTCCAGCCTGCCAATCTGCAATATGGGGGATAATGATAGTAGCTTACAGTACAGGGTTGTGGTAAGGATGATGGAGATAATGCATATGAAGCACTTTTGGAACCCATGAAATATGCCCTATAAAAATCAATGCAAGCTGCTATTACTGCTGTTGAGGTACAGGACAAAGCTACCAGGAGAAGCCAACATTAAAAGCATGAACATATTCTCTCTCCCTTTGTCAGCACAAGCCTGGCTGGGAATACAGCTAAACAGTGCTGACAGTGCATGAATCAGAAATTCACACACCAGCCCCTTCCCATGAGAAATGAAAGCCGCCCAAAATATGCTGAGCCACACATGTGCACGTACTGAAGAATTTGCTCACGTACTGTTTCCTGCAAATGGCATCAGATGCTATGGAGGTGATGCGAATGCTCCGAGAAGGCACAGTCTCTGTGAAATTCTGCTCTCATTTTTCCACACACAGCCCTTTCAATCCCTAGATCACCCGTGAGGCTTCTCCTCCTGAGTATTCTGTGACATCCCAGAATATCACCCAGTTATTCGGAGGGCTCAAGAGCAGGTAGGTTTCCAGCCACCACACCTGCCTAGCGGTTTCCCATGATCCCCGCTTCCTTTGCCAATTTGTTTCATCCACCATCCTTCATTTTGCCCCTGCTTCCTTGACCTAATACCCCAGTTGTCATGCCCCTGCTGGAAGACTCCTTGGAGGAAGAGCTGGAGGGCAAGCGGCCACCCTCCACCAGCAATGCCTGGGATCTTCCAGTAATTCAGGAGGAGCCTGGGCCCACAGGGGTGACCACCAGGAGGGCCTCACCTGTGGAGGACAAGGGCTCTGCCTCAGAGGTGGAGCCAGAGGAACCTCCAAGCTCTCATGGGAGACGGTGCCTGAAAAGACAGGAACTCAGAAGGAGTGTTAGACTGAGGCCTCCTTGCGAGGCTTGCTCACAAGGCGGACAAGGAGCTGCAGTCACTAACAGCTCACAGCTGAGGCTGGGTGCGGCTCTGACAGCCTCTGCATAAAAACAGCACTGCATAAAAACCACAGACCAGATCTTCCTGAATCCAGCTGTTCTTGCCTTGAGTCTGGACTGCTTCTGGTGTGAGTGCTTCTGCATTAAACTCTGATCCTCTTCTTCTTGCCTGCCTGCCCGCCCCCGGTCTGCTTGTGTTGCCTTGCAACCTGGTTGCCTGTCACCTGGACTGTTGGGACCTTGCCTTTTGCCTGATCCCTGTTTGTGCTGACCACCTTGGAACTCTTGGACCCTTGAACCCGCAACTGTTAGGCTCAGACTCTGCAAACAAGACACCAGTTTCCTTTGTCCAGCACTCGCCTCAGGCTTTTCCTCCTCGCTAACATTCATGGCCTTGTCCTCCCACAACTCCCTCTGCTTTCCCATGACTCCACTGGTTTTCAGTGATGTCACCAGAGCTCAGGTAATGGCTAGGGAAGGCTGGCAGAATGTAGGTAACAGCCAGCTTGTATCAGCCAGCTTGTGTTTCCCTTTCCTCTTAATTTAAAAAAAGTTCCTCTGAGAACTCTAAAGCGAATTAGAGGAGGTGGGAACACTGGGGTGAATGTTCTGTGTTTTAATTTGACAGCCCCACTCATAGCTGTAAAACCAGGGCGAGTACTTCAAAATGGCATCTGTACATTTGGCTTGATGATATAGACAAGTGGAAGTGAGCTATAACTCAGAGTTGGGAGGCAGACTGAAGGTCAGCCAGGCATGATGTTAATTGCATGAACTCAATTAAAGTGAATGCTTTTTGTTATATAAATAGCAGCTGTGGGGACTGTGAGGTGGGGAAATTTCTTTCCCTGTCCATAAAAACTGCCCCTCTGAAGCTGCTATTTGCATCAGTAGGAAAGCCTCCATTGGTGCCAACGGCTGGTGGCCCCAATTTTGGTGGGGCTGTAAATTCAGTCCAAGTTTCTATCAGAACCAGACAGAACTACAAAGGAACTATCCAAGGTGCTGAGCCTATTTTGAGGATATCATTCAGCACCTTGGATAGCTTCTTTAGAGTTCTGGCTGGTTCTGACTGAAACCTGGAATGGATCCACAGCCCCACCGAAATCAGAGCCACCAGCCTCCACGGGGTGCTAATGGGACCTTTCCTTGAAGTGCTAATGGCAGCTTCTGAAAGGCGCTTTTTACCAGGACTGCGGCAGAGGAAAAGAGTTACACTCCCCACCACCACACTACCCGTAGTCCCAAGACAGCTTAGAGTTCCTCTCAGCTACTATTTACATAACAAAAAACATGCAGATTAATTGCACTCATGCAAAATATGTCTAGTTTGGCCCTGAGGTACCCGTCACTTGTCCCCTCCATGCCTGTTTCAGGCATGTGGAGGGAAGAGAGAAGAGGATTCCTGCTCCTTTGCCCCTCCCTTTCTTCACTTGACCACCATAGCTAGACCCCGAGGGCAGCAAAGTGGGGCAGTGATCGGGGCCCTGGCGAAGCCCAACTGGAGATCTGCTGAAGAGTTCTGGGAAAATACAACAAAACCTTCAAGCAAAGACACTGCATGGTCTTTGCTGTCCTTTAGTCTTAGCACAGCTTTTGCGCTGCCAGGCACAGGACTTGTTCCTCCCTGCCTCAGCAAATCCCCCTTAGGGAGGCGTGGGAAAACAGTGATGCTGGCAGCATGCCGGAAGCTGTTCTACACCACAGTCACACTACTTCCTCCCTCCAGCCCTGGAGGTGGGGGTGGCTGCAGGTCTAGAGTGCCTGGCTCATTTTGGGAGAAACAGGCCTCTAGGGAGACAAGCATTTTCCACTGTCATCAAAGGGTAACCCTCTGATGACTTCACAGAACACAATTTCTGGTGATGCCTCTCTCTTCTGCTGCCCCTGGACTCTAGTCCTATGTGACTGCATGTCATACATTCACACATACGTATATTTGGGCAAATGCTGGGGTCCCAGGACCTTGGCAGAGCCCACTGCTGCTGATCCTGAGCCTGGTATGCCCCCTACCTTATTTGCCTAGCCCAGACAAGAACCACAGGCCTGTGTGGCTGGACTCCCCCTTCCGCCATTTTTATTCCTACAGAATGCAGTGCCCTATGTATGCATAGCACTACATTCTGTGAGAATAAAAGTGGGAGCAGAGGCAGCTATGTGGGACCAGCGCTCAGGTAGGCCACCCCCAGTAAGCCCATGGGGAGGTGACCTGCTGGGGAGGGCACATTCCTAGGGTTCTCTGAAGCCAGGAAACAGCCCCACATTCCCCCGCTCCACAGCCACTTGGCAATTCCTCCTGTCTTGAGCATTTGTTTGGGGATTTTCCCTCAGTGCAACCAGCTTTCCTCTTCCCTGACAGTAGTTGCACTGACTCTCAACATTCCATGACTGAACCTTCCCTGGCAGCACTGAAAATGTTCTTACTGTGACATCACTGAAGCTCAGCCAATGATAGGAGAGGGGTTGGGCTTGCAGTCAGACAAGAGCCACCATCAGCCTATTTTATCCCTATCTGATATTTAAAAGGCTGTGGTAGCAAGGAAGCTATGGACCCTCAGAGAAGAAGAACTCGTTAACACTGAAGAGATGCCAGGGAAAACATTTACTAGAAGCAAAATCTGTCAAATGAAATAGGCGTGAGGGCCTAGCTATATGTCATATGCATACACGTGTAAAAAGAGCCAGATTGCAGCCAGGAGTTTTGTTACATGCACGTGCTCATCAGGTGCAATTCTCCCTGGTGACTGAAGCAAAAAAAATGATTTCCCCTGGTGCTCTCATGCCACGAAGTTCCCAGTGTTCCCTGGCAAGGAAGGAAAACGGCTAATAAAAAGTGAGGGAAAACAACACTGCTCCTCAGCTGTTATGCTTTGACTGTTCCACCAAGAACCTCCATGTGGGTTTCAAGGTGCAATTCTCAGGGAATAACTCAAACATAAAATTTGAGGAATTCAGACAGGCGAGGGTCCTTGCACAGTTTCTCTTCTAATGCCATGTATTTCAGTGGGGCTTTCTCTTTGTGCCTGGGAAGGAAAAAAACGAGAAGAAAAATAAGAGGAAATCAAGTCCTTTGAGGAACAGCTGAAAGAGCTGCGTATGCTGAGCTTGAGCAAGAGAAGATGAAGGGGAGAGATTCGTGCCGGCGTCAAGGGTAGGCCTGGTCAGCATCTGCCAAGAGCCCACCCCCACAACAAGGGCCCACTGACAAGAGCCTCCTGGACTTGCTCCCCCTCTTCACTGCAGCCTGCTTGTTCCCTTGCCTCTCTCTGGCCCAGACAAAAGAGGGGGTGAGAAGGTGGAGCAGGAGTTCCACTGCCTAATTCCTAACTGTCTTGCTGCCTGTCAAATAGCAAGCAGGGATGGACGGACGCACCTCTGTCCACTCCCTTCAGGTGGTTGACGAGCCGTCCTCGCTGCCCGCCCACACTGCACAACAGGAGCAGCAGGACGGCTCGGCAATCGCCCAAGAAGCACTGTGGGGCTGTCCATCCCCTCACCAAGCTGCGACTGTGTACAGAAATCGCAGCTCGGGCTAGGCCCACATATTTAAAGTTGAGTGTATGGCTGCCTTAAAGGGGCAGTGACTCACGACTACAACATAAAGGGCCCTTTATGTTGTAATCTTGAGTCAGTGCCCCTTGAGGGCAGCCATAGACGTAACTTCAAATATGCAGAAGTAACTGAGTTGCAACTGTGCGCACAACCGTGGCTCGGTAAGGCGGCGGACGGCCCCACGGTGCTTCCCGCCGACCGCTGAGCGGGGAAGCGAGCCCTCTGCAGCCTGGTGAGCGGGGTCCAGCAGGCCGGATGGAGGAGGCGTCCATCAGACTCCAGCCCCTCCTCAGACTCCTGTGCCCTCCCTAGCAGCAAGTGGTAGCGATGAGGAGGAGGAAGAGGAGGAGGAGCAAAAGCAGGCGGTGTCAATAACCATGAGACGGTGTCTTGCCTGAGGGTCCTCAAAAACCTGAAACCAGCACTGGGAGATATGTCAGTGTGCAGCTTTTGGGGGGCTGTCGTGCAGAAGATGGAGCAAGCCGTTTCTCCGTTGTTCCAGAGGGCAGGACTAGAGCCATTGGGCAGAAACTGCAGGGCAGCAGATTTCGGCTCAACATTTGGGGAAGCTCCCTAATGGAAAGAGCTCTTTCACAGTGGGACAGACTGCCCCAGGAGCAGCAGTGGGGCGGTCAGTTTTGAAGTGCAAGCGCTCCTCATGACGGTCCCCACAGCTAGCCTTGCAAGGAGAGTCCCCAAATGCAGACAGCTGTGTTGATGTATATCAGCCCACCCATTCTCGCAGTTTATAACTCCACAAGGAGCAGGTAGAGCGAACGGGTCTTAACTGCTCATTCGAGACCAAGCCAGGAGTAAGACTTTGCATGCCAACAGGGAACAATACATTGTTGCTGGGGATAAATCGTTCCAGCTAAGAACTGCAGCTCGGCTCAGAGGAAATGGAATTCTGCGGAGGGTGGTGGAGGATGTCAGCATCCCTGCTGATCAGAAATTGACTGTGCTGCATCCCTGCAAGTCCTGGCTCCACTACATCACCACTCACAAGGTGGTGGGGTCTCCTTCACAGAAGGTATTTGAGCAGATGCTGGATGGCCAGCCATCCGGGTTGCTTTGGCTGCATCCTGCACAGCAGATCCTGCATTGAGCTGGCATTGGACCAATTCCGAGGAGGACAGACTTCAGGCTGGCTAGATCTACTTGGGTTTTCCTAGTACCCCAAGGTCCACCAAGAGCAAAAATAATGGCTGGGGTACTGGGTGGGTGGTAAGAGACATCCATTTAGAACTAAGGAACAGGGTGCTTCTGAGTACCTGCTCAGCCCTGGGATTTTCTTTTAGTACAAGAACGGGGCTTGCAGTCCTTTCACACACAAATCTACTCCCAATTTTCCTGTAAGTTTTTTCTCCATATTAGCAACCTATTTTAGCAATGAAAAAGGAACCCACCTTTTTGTTGTTGCTATCATTAAACGCTAAGAACCCCTTGCTAATGTGCTGCAGTTCACCCAGAGATCACCAGTAGATCTCAAGTTACCTTCCATCCACCCACAGACTAGATGGCCTCCAAAGTCTCCTTCAGCTTATGATCCTATGAAATGAGACACATGACCACATGGCTGACTTTATGCCATTAAGGATGCAATCCTATGCTTGTTTAGACAGAAAAAAAGCCCTGCAGCTTCCAGCATTCCCCAGCCAGCTAGTTGTAGAACTTTCTTTCTGTCTAAACATGCCTAGGATTGCGCCCTAGGGATGTTATGCCCCTTTGTTTGCTGACTAAGGTCTAAGGTCACAGAGCTAAGGTCACAGGCACCAGTGAAGTATGGACCTCACTACAAAGGCAGGTAACCCATGAATGACTGAAAACAGCCAGCAAAGGTCAAAGTCCCCTGGAGTTCCTTCCCCGTGTCAACCGGGTTTGAGAGATCTAGGGATGTGCAAACCCGCCCCCGTCCAGGTTTTCTGGGCGCCCGCCCAGTCCCTGCTTGCTGGTCCCCAGACTGTGCTCAAACCCCTTCTGCACTTGGCAAGTAGCCTGCACTCACTCCAGCGGCCTCATCAAGCTCTGTGGTCACCATTTTTTGAAAAATAAGATGGTGATTACAAAAATGCACATATTTGCATATGCGAAAATGTGCATTTCTGCGAATGCGCATTTTTGCAAAAATGCATATTTCCGTGCATACACAAATATACACGCTTTGTGATTGCCATTTTATTTCTCAAAAAATGGCAACCGTGAAGCTCTGAGGCCACCGGGGTGAGTGCAGGCCGTTCACTGAGCACCAGCAGGGGGCGAGCAGGGGCTCAGCGAGCAAGGCTCGGGGGTGCAGGCAGGGATGGTTCCGCTGGACTCCCAGATGGAATCAGGCGCCCGCACCATCCCTAGAGAGACCCTTGACGATACCTGCTGAGACGGAGCTCCAAGATGCGTATGCGGAACATGGCATCTGAGCAGTAGTTCAAGTAGGCATCCTCATCCTCCAAGGTCATGTTCAGCTGGTTCTGCTGGTACCATTGCTGCTTCTTCTGAAGCTCCTGGGTTTCCTGTGCAAGAAGAGAGAGGCAGGGAACAAATTGGGAGGGGGATGCATTTGTCAGATAACGGGAACTCTTTGTCGGGGTGGAAGGAGCTGGCTTTCAATCCAGTTGTGCCAGAGGCAGGTGTGTAGACCCAAACTAGCAGGATTTGGCTTCTAAGGCAGCAATAGGAGATCAAGGGGCCAGAAGTAAGCGTGCGGTCAAAGCCAAGCAGGATCAAAAAGGTAGCAACTGAGGAAATGGAGCAGGTGCTTAGGAAGTGTCCTCACACCAGCAAGAAATGGCTCAGATTACAGAGCACGCTCTGTGGCTACAGCTTTATAGGGCCTGGCGGACAGGGATTGGCCCTTGGGGTCATCTAACTCATTTAGGCAAGCTGGTACTGCAGCCTAGATGGTGCTCTTGAAGCACAGCCCACCAGGCTCAAGAAAAATGAGAGTGCTCATGGTGTGGGAGGTAAGGCACTGGAGGCTGACCGCTTGAGGCCCTAATTTCTCTCTCTCTCTCTCTCTCTCTCACACACACACACCATTCTTCTCCAACCTGGTACCCTCCAGATGCATTGGACTACAACTCCCATGATTCTCAGCTAGCTTGGCCAGTGTGGTGCAGTAGTTAGAGTGCTGGACTAGAACTCGGGAGATCCAGGTTCTAGTCTCCACTTGGCCATGGAAGCTCACTGGGTGACTTTGGAGGTCACCAGGTTGGGCCAGTCACTGATTCTCAGCCTAAGCTATCTCACAGGGTTGTTGTGAGGCTAAAATGGAGAGGAGGACCATATACGCAGCCTTGGGTTCCTTGCAACAGGGAAAAAGGTGGGATATACATGTAATAATAATCAATGCTGGCTGGGAATTGTAGTCCAACACATCTGGGGGCCACCAGGTTGGAGAAGCCTGCCTTAGAGAGAGGTCAACAAAAGCCACTTCAAGAGGATGGGTATCAAGAAGAGGCAAAACACATCTAGGAGAGCCAGCTCTTGGTTTGGCCTAGGGATGGTAGAACCAGTCAGCTTTGGTTTCTCTCCATTTCTCTTTTTTCCCAATATTAAGTTCTGTTCATCCTGAACTTCGAGAATTGTTAGAGCAATACAACAATGGAACCGATGACCTAGGGAGGTGGTGGGCTCCCCCACACTGGAGGCATTCAAGAGGAGGCTGGACAGTCATCTGTCGGGGATGCTCTGACTTGGATTCCTGCATTGAGCAGGGGGTTGGACTCGATGGCCTTGTAGGCCCCTTCCAACCCTACTATTCTATGATTCTAATTCTTTTTTAAAATGTTCTCATGAAAATTCATAAGCACATTTTTGCACATTTCTCTCAATACATGGATTTTTGCCTAACATACACACTTGTTGCAAGCAATTTTTCTAATGTAATGGATTTTTGAATGTTATCTTCTCTAATCCAAGTATTTTTCTCCATATTTTGGGATTGGAGAACTCCACTGCAAAATTTGGAACAGTACAAATTTCGAAGGATAACTGAGTTTCTGTTTGCATAGTACAGCCTTCTCCAACCTGGAGCCCACCAGACATTTTGGACTACAACTCCCCAAATTCTTGATCATTAGGCATGCTGGCTGGGGCTGCTGGGAGTCGAAGTTCAAAACATTTAGAGGACACCAGGTTGGGGAATACTGGCATAGTGGTTTGAAAGTGCAAAATTAGGTAAGCCCGCAATAAAATGCATCCTGATCAAATTTCTCCCTCCGGTCAGAACTCTAAAGGAGCAATCCAAGGTGCTGAACCCTGTAAGTTCTGACTGGTTCTGACTGAAACCCAGAGAGGATTCACAGCCCCGTGGACAGCCTCTGTTGGGAGGGGGGAGAGCCAGGGCACCTTCTCGAAACGTGCTTGGATGAGATTGGCCTTGTCGACTAGGCGGTGCTTGAAATCGCTCAGGCAGTCTTCCTTGAGGCGCAAGGCCAGCCACTTGGTCATCTTCTCGACTCCACCCATCTGGATCAGGAAAGGTGCCAGGTAGTCCAGATCCTGCTCCACTTGCCGCTGGCGCTCCTCTTGCTGCAGGCGCTCCTGGAGGGAAAGAGACATTGCTGCTACATTTGCTGGCCTGCCAAGGGCCTCAAGATGGGTCAGCCCCAGACTGAGCTGCACCGCTCCCACCCTGGCACCCCCCAGGCCTAGGCAGCTGTCTGCCCATCCAGAGCAGGAAGGCATGCGGGTGGCCATTTGGATAAACAAACAGACGTGCACCACGTATAAAGCGTTCATCCAAAAGGCATGGCATCGCTTTGGGGGATGATGCAGACCATGTAGGGGGTTTGGTTTCCTATGTAGTTTGACAGAGACCTCACTGAAAAGTCATCCATCAGTTGTGTCTGCCTAGGGACTGCATAGGATGATACCTTTTCCCAAAGGTCATTGGTCCATCAAGCTTAGTATTGGTTACAGCAAGGGTGCTACTGCCTGGGGTAAAATCCAGCCTGCCAGGGGTGTCCCCAGATGACCACACACCCTTTCCACAGCCCCAACACCTTTCCCCCTTCCCCTGATTGGTTGGTGGTTTCCCAGGTTTGCACAGATTTTTCCCCATTCAAAAAGCTTGAAATGCCTCGCCTAAGGCTTAGTGACTGGCTGAAAGGGCTTTAAGCTACAATATGCTGGTATTTTTTGTGTTTTGGTTCAGCCCCTTTTGCATTCTGCGCACCACTGGAATGCGTGGCTTCCCAAGAGGTTCTCCTAAACTGAATGTGGCCCTCGGGTTGAAAGAGGTTTGACACCTCTGGTTTACAGTGACTGGCGGTGGCTCTCCAGGGTCACAGACGGGAGTCCGCCCCGGTCCTACCCGAAGACAACAAAGACTGAACTTGGGATCTTCTGCCTGCAAAGCTTGCGCTTGACTACTGAGCTACAGCCCTTCTGCCAAGGCCTTGCTGATCCATGTGAGCAAATGCTAGGATCTGTCAGTGCCAGTGGTCCAACTTTAACCTTAGAGACCAACAGCATTTCTACATCATAAACGTGCCAGTTTTATGGAACAGTTCTATCAGTTTTCTACTAGTTCAGCTCTCATGGCCACCCCCCTCCCCAAGAATCCTGGGAATTGTAGTTTGTTGATGCGCTGAGAAGTCTCCAATTTGCATCCCTTTCTTGCCTGCTTCCCCGACAAAGAACAACAACGTCACGGGTCCCCTAGGAAGGGGAAATGGCCATTCAACTAGATTAAGTCTGTAACGTAGGTATGCCCTGGATGGGGGCTGCCAAAGGCAGTGTGCCTGTGATCCAAGATGGCCGTCGCCTACCATTGCCTCTCGCTGTTCTTTGCTCTTTTCATTCCTCTCTGTGTCGTAAATGGATACAGTCAGCTTGCTAGCTGCTTCTTCCTCCTCTCGAATCCTCAGAATGTCCAGGACCTTTGATGGGGCAGAAATTTCAGGAATAACTTCACTGACAGGACATCCCCTTGCCTGGCATGCAAAAGGGCCTAAGTGCACATTACCTTCATGACACGATCAGCAACCACGCCAAAGGTTTTTAAAAAATTAGATACCAGGTGTGTCCTTGGGAATGCAGTGCATGTGGTGAGGTGAGGTTTATGCCATTGGGAGGTTTGTTTGTGTCACTAATTGCAGCGCAGAACGGGTATTTCATGTGGGCATCACAGCTGGAGAGGACAAAACCTCTCCTTCGCCCACTCTGCGGTCCTGATAATAATCTGAGCCCCACGTGCTTACTATTAAACAAACAAAAAAACCTGGCCATGATGCGTTTAGCACTGTGTGCAGTTAGGCCCTAAGAAATGGTATGCACCAGAGATTGAAAACAAAAAAGGACACATATAGGAAGTGGAAGGAAGGCCAAGCAACAAAGGAAGAGTACAGGCAGGTAGCACAGAATTGTAGGGATGGCATCAGGAAGGCTAAAGCTGAGAACGAGCTGAGGTTAGCGAGGGATGCTAAAAACAACAAAAAGCCTTTCTTCAGCTACGTGCATAGTAAAAGGCAGAGGAAAGAAATGGTTCAGCTATTAAATACGGATGGCAAAATGATAACAGATGACAAAGAAAAGGCAGAGGTGCTCAATTCCTACTTTGGCTCAGTCTTCTTCCAAAAGAGGATCTATGACCCCCCTGGCAAAGGCGAAGTACAGGCTGAAGGGGCAGGATTGCAGCTTGAGATCGATAGGCTTATGATCAAGGAACACCACATTACTTTGAATGAGTTCAAATCTCCAGGACCAGATGAACTGCATCCTAGAGTAATAAAGGAGCTGGCAGAAGAACTCTCAGAACCGCTGTCTATTCTCTTTGAGAAATCATGGAGGACGGGGGAAGTGCCAGATGACTGGAGAAGGGCTAATGTTGTCCGTATCTTCAAAAAGGGGGGAAAGGAGGAACCTGGGAACTACAGACCAGTCAGTCTGACATCAATCCCTGGGAAAATTCTGGAGCAGATCATAAAGCAATCCATCTGGAAGCACCTTGAAAACAATGCAGTGGTTACTCGAAGCCAACATGGATTTGTCAAAAACAAGTCCTGCCAGACAAATCTGATCTCATTTTTGGATCATTTTTGGTTCCCTTGTGGACCGTGGGAATGCTGTAGACATCATATACCTCGACTTCAGCAAAGCTTTCGACAAAGTGCCCCATGAACTCCTGATGAGCAAACTAGCTCAAAGTGGGCTACATGAAACAACGATCCGGTGGATCCACAGTTGGCTACAGAATCGGACTCAAAGAGTGCTTATCAATGGCACCTTCTCAAACTGGGGAGAGGTAAGGAGTGGGGTACCGCAGGGCTCAGTCCTGGGCCCAGTGCTCTTCAACATTTGTATTAATGACTTGGAGGAGGAGGTGCAGGGAATGCTGATCCAATTTGCAGGTGACACAAAATTGGGAGGGATAGCTAATACTTTGGAAGACAGAAACAAAATTCAAAGTGAACTGGATAGACTGGAGCGCTGGGCAGAAAACAACAGAATGACATTTAATAGGGATAAATGCCAAGTTCTGCACCTAGGAAAAAGAAACCAAATGCACAGTTACAAGATGGAGGATATGTGGCTCAACAACACTACAAGCAAGAAAGATCTTGGAACTGTTGTCAATCACAAGCTGAATATGAGCCAACAATGGGATGTGGCTGCAAAAAAGGCCAGTGCTCTTTTGGGCTGCACTAACAGAAGCATAGCTTCCAAATCCCGGGAAGTACTAGTTCCCCTCTACTCAGCACTGGTTAGGCCTCATCTGGAGTACTGTGTCCAGTTCTGGGCATCGCGCTTTAAGAAGGATGCAGACAAACTGGAGAGGGTTCAGAGGAGGGCAACAAAGATGATCAGAGGACAGGAAAAAAAGCCCTAAGAAGAGAGACTGAAAGAACTGGGCATGTTTAGCCTTGAGAAGAGAAGACCGAGGGGAGATATGATAGCGCTCTTCAAGTACTTGAAAGGTTGTCACAGAGAAGAAGGCCAGGATCTCTTCTTGATATCATCCCAGAGCGCAGGACACGGAATAATGGGCTCAAGTTACAGGAAGCCAGATTCCGGCTGAACATCAGAAAAAACTTCCTGACTGTTAGAGCAATAGGAAAATGGAACCAATTACCTCAGGAGGTGGTGGGCTCTCCCACACTGGAGGCATTCAAGACGAGGCTGGACATCCATCTGTCAGGGATGCTCTGACTTGGATTCCTGCACTGAGCAGGGGGTTGGACTCGATGGCCTTGTAGGCCCCTTCCAACCCTACTATTCTATGATTCTATGATTCACCTGCAATATGCCATTTTCTTATGGTCTTGCAACCTGTTCTTTAATTTTGGAACTCTTCAGCTGGCCACCTGCTGCAGCCCTCCATTTCGTGGCCACGTTTTGGCATTTACAAAGTTGGCTTATACCGAGCCACACCATTGGCCCATCTAGCCCAGGCCAGTATTGTCTCTTCGGATTGGCTCTCCAGGGTTCCAGTCTTGGCAAAACTACCAGGTTCTCCTGTCTTTCCCTGACCTGTGACCTGTGACCCTTTATGGGTGGACTAAACCTTCTACCATATTAAATTACGATCCATCGTCTGCTGAGACTTCTCCTCCCACCCATTACCTCCATTTCTGACTCCCAGACTTGGTGCCGCGAGCACTTCTCCTCTTCCATTAGGTGCTGCATCATTTCATACAAATGGAACAATTTCTTTTCTTTCTCGGTGCACCCGGCCTAAAAGCCAACGAGCAGGTCAGACATGCAGGGACAGACAGATCAGACTATTTTTGGTCATGTCAGTTTCACATACATGCACTTATATGTCCTTTCCACCCCGTTTCCACACTAGTCTGCAAGGAGTTTTTGAGGGAAAATCCACATGAAAATTTGTATGCATTTTATCATAAAATATACATTTGATAAACATATCATTGCAAAATACATTTTATACACATTTCGGTACATTTGTAAAGCTAAAAACAACAGCACAAAAACAGGCAAAGTGTAGAACTGGAAGGATCACTGCATTCCAATCCATACATTAGTTCAGGAGGTGTGAATCAGATCAGTCCACTGCCAAATGGGGACCAAACAAAGTCCTTGAACAGCTCTACTGTGACATCCAGATGACTCACCTGGTAGCTAATGCACATATCTTGAGTCATGATGATCTTATTCCCCTTGCTGTCCACCTCCGACCGTTTGTTAAACTCCCTCTTTGAAGGAGTGATGTAATTCTCCTTGCAGTGATAAGTCAAGAGGATCTTGTCCTCCATCATTGAAAAGATCCGCTCTGCCACGTCTTCGTCGGCTGGCTTGCTCAGGTTCCTGTGGAACCGCTCGGTAATTTTCTGGAGAAGTACAGTCGGAAGAAGAGGAAATGGGGCTGGAATCAAACTCCTGGCCACCAAATTAGCAGAATCTAGGTATGAGTTAGTTAAGAGAGCAATCCTGGGGTCCTGGGGTCGCCAACATGGTGCCCATGAACACCAGTATCCCCACAGATACCACCTATTTATTTATTTACAATATTTAAATACTGCTCCACATCAAAAGATTTTGGAGCGGTGAACAACAAAGATAAAGGAATAAATGCCACATTAAAACAATTAAAATATTTTAAAAGAAACAGATTCTGAACTTAATAGACCGCAGCAGGTCACTCAAGGAAGGCCGCTTGAAATAACAATGTCTTCAGGAGGTACCGAAAGCAACGCAAGGTTGGTAACTGCCTGACCTCCAAAGGCAGGGAGTTCCACAGGAAGGGGGCCACCACACTGAAGGCTCTTTTTCTGGTGAGCTCCAATCAGGCCATTGGTCCATGTGGAACCACCAGGGACATGCCCTCTGTGGACCTCAGTGACTGGTTGTTCAGTCGTTCAGTCGTGTCCGACTCTTCGTGACCCCATGGCAGGTTGGTAAAGAAGAAGACACTCTCTCAGGTGTTCTGGTCCTACCAGTTTCCCTGCCCCTCCTGGTTTTTATTTTATATCATAAGTTTAAAAACAACAACAACTGGGAGGCTGGCATGCTGCAAAATTAAGTGCTGCCCTCCAGCGCCATCTTTATCTGGGTTCATAAGAGTGGTTTTGAATTTTGGAGCGCAGAGCTCACCTCTGCCTTGGACTTAGGTTCTTGGGCAGGTGACTTTTCTTTTAGCGTCACCACTTTGCCTTCTGGGAAATGGGTGTTTTGCGACTGGCCCTGCCCACCACAGTAGTTATTTTATGAATGGGCAAGCCCTCCATGGTGGCCATTTTGTGAGAGTGCCCACAACACTCTCTTAAAATCCCAAATGTGCCCACTGACTGAAAAAAGGGTGGGAACCCCTGCTATGGCCCCAAGTCATTTTTGGCACCTATGCTTATAAATGAGTATATGCAAATTTAATGCAAATCATGCTCTTCTTTTGTCCTCTTTTTCGGTGGTTCTTAAGTGCTGATTCATAATAGGCTAGGATGGTGATGTAAGTGAATATTATCTGCTCACAGCAGATGGACGGAGTGAGGTGGAGAGGGCAGCTTGCAAAAGGCCAATTAATGAATTTGTAGCAGAGGCAAAACATGAACTGGGACTTCCCAATTTGTAGCTCCATTTCTTAGGCAGTACACGCCACCAGCTGTCCTTCGCCACTGCGCTACACTTACCAAAATAGGCCGGGCATTGGTTTCAGTGATGGCAACAGCGTTGGTTGGTTTCTTTATTCTTTTGCCAAACTCAATGTGCCGGTAGTTCAAGAAATCTGACCGCCCTTCAAAATATTCTGTCATGTCTTTGGATGTTTCGATGCGTTTCTGAAGGCCATCCACCCGTGTCTCACTGTAGAATTCCATGGTGCGCTCCGTCTCGGGCTCCATCGTCTTGTAGATGTGAGCTAGGAAACCAACGAGAGACCCTGGGTGGAACCTCCAGCGAGAAGGCGTATGGCATGGTGCCTGCAGAAAACTCAGGAGCCAGGGGAGCTGATGAACTAGATTTCCAGGGCTGGGGAAGGGGTCAGAGCCCCCATAGCTCTTTGTCCCTCCCTGCAGCTAGTGAATAAACTGTGGAAAATTGTTTTTAAAAAAGGAAGATAAAAAGATGTGTGCACAACAACTTCATTTGTATTTACAGTGCAACCTGATGCATTCTTACTCACAAATAATCTCCATTACATTCAGTGGGACTTAGGGCATTTCCACACCAGCCTAAAATCCTGCATTTAAAATGGGGTTTTCTGCTTCTGTTTTAAATGCAGGATCACCACTGACTCCCTTTATATGCGCTTCCTCCCCAGCCTTCTCCCTGTATCTGAGTCTTCCATAATCTTTCATTGATCTCGCTCCTCTTCTTGCCTCTTTAAGTCTTTTCATGGAGGAAACTGAAGCGGAACACAATGCGGTAATTTGATAGCTCATTCTCTGCGATCTATTTAAAAATGGAACAAAGGGCATTTAGTGCAGGAGGGTCATGCCAGGATCATGGAGTCATGTAAAAAGCCTGCAAACTTCCATGAAGGAGCAACCTCAATCTCAGGATAAAAGCTCCGTGTGATGAAGCCCTTACTCTCAGGAGAGTATGCACAGGATTGCAGACTTAGGCTGCAATAATATGGTACCTGGGAGGGCGTCCCAGGGGCATTAGGATGTTTTGGACCTCCTCCTTCTCTGATGGCAGGGGTGGGTGGGGGCTGTTCACACAACATGCTAACACACTCAGTGGTTGAGTGTGGGTTGTTTTGTTGAACCATATCTGAACGCAGCACATTTTCCGCAGGGTGGGTTATCATGTTGTCTGAACACAGCCAGGATGGCTGGTTAACCCCCTGAACAACCCAACAACAAGGTGGCTTGTTTGAGAAGAATAAGCCATGCTGCACGGTTAGCAAGCCACCCTGGCTGCATTCAGACAACAGGCTAACCCACAGTTCAGCAAACAGCCCACAGTTCAAAACAACCCTCACTCAACCACCGAGTGTGGGTTAGCATGATGTGTGAACAGCCCCCTCCCAGCCACCACCAAGGTGTCCGCAGCCCTTGCCTCTCTGACATTTGAGTTCTGATGTCAGCAGAGACAAAAGGGCGGGGCATTATGTGGGCGTGTTGGGGGAGGATTGAAGGAAGGACTGGTTCTGCAGGATCCACAGACTTTCCATTCCCCCAGTATGCCCCCAGAATTGGTGGGGTGCGGGATGGGGAAGGTATGCCCATCCTGGAGCAAAGCCTGCTCCTGGTGGAGATGAAAACTGCTAGAACTGGTTTGTTAATATGGATCAACACGGCTGCCTGCATTTTTGACCTCTCCTTGGGGGTGTGGTTATGGAGACTGTCATATGAGCAGCTGAACTTCCAGATTGACCACTCCACAACTGGCCACTGCCCAAAGACGATTCCCATGAACTCATGGGTGCAACTTGTCCCAGCCAGAAGAACTTTTTCTTCCCAAGAATAAAAGCCCTTTATGGGGCCTGGATACCTCTGAGACCTTGGACGTGTCCAGGAAGGAAATACTCAGTAGTCACATCTGTTTGCTTATTCATTTCTCTCGTCTCCATCATGTCTTCTCGGTTCTTGTACCATTCCTTCACCTCCAGCACTTTGGTACCTTATGGGGAAAGAGAACAAACTACAGCTGTGGTAACTTACTCTCAAGCTACAGACTGATCCTTGGTCTTGATGCAAAGCAAATATGGAGCATAATCAATTGGGGGGTGGAAAATATAAACCTGCACTGACTGCTTATTGGAAGGACAGACCCTATTTATTTATTTATTTATTTATTTCTATACCGCCCAATAGCCGAAGCTCTCTGGGCGGTTCACAAAAACTAAAACCAAACAGCACACAATAAAACAATTTAAAATATATAGAACATTAAAACCACAATATAACAATACAACCACAATAAAACCTAGCAGCAGTACAGGAGTTTAAAATACAGATTTAAAACAGCAAAGATAAAAATTTAGAAAGCTAAAATGCCTGGGAAAATAAAAAGGTCTTCACCTGGCGCCGAAAGGAGTACAATGTAGGCGCCAGGCGAACCTCACTAGGGAGCTCATTCCAGAGCCGGGGTGCCACAACAGAAAAAGCCCTCCTCCTAGTAGCCACCCGCCTCACTTCCTTTGGCAGGGGCTCACGGAGAAGGGCTGCTGCTGATGATCTTAAGGTCTGGGCAGGCACATATGGGAGGAGGCGATCCTTCAGGTAACCTGGCCCCAAGCCGTTAAGGGCTTTGAATGTTAACACCAGCACTTTGAATCGGGCCCGGAAATGGACCGGCAGCCAGTGCAGCTGGAAAAGTACTGGCGTAATATGAGCTCGCAGGCCAGTCCCTGTTAACAATCTTGCTGCCCTATTTTGGAACAGCTGAAGTTTCCGGACCGTTTTCAAAGGCAGCCCCACGTATAACGCATTGCAGTAATCCAGACGAGAAGTTATCAGAGCATGGATAACTGTAGCAAGGCTATCTCTGTCCAGATAAGGGCGTAGTTGGTATACCAGCCTAAGCTGATAAAAAGTGCTCCGTGCCACTGAGTTCACCTGTGCCTCAAGTGACAGTTCTGGATCCAAGAGCACCCCCAAACTACGAACCTGATCCTTTAGGGGGAGTGCAACCCCCTCCAGAACAGGTTGATTATCACCTAGCCGGGCAGACGAACCACCCACTAACAGTACCTCCGTCTTGTCTGGATTGAGTTTCAGTTTATTGGCCCTCATCCAGTCCATTACCGTGCCCAGGCACTGGTTCAGAACAGCCACTGCCTCACCTGGGTTTGATGAGAAAGAGAGGTAGAGCTGGGTGTCATCCGCATATTGATGGCACCTCAGCCCACACCTCCGGATAACCTCCCCCAGCGGTTTCATGTAGATGTTAAACAGCATGGGGGATAGAATAGAGCCCTGTGGAACCCCATGGCACAATTGCCATGGCACAGAGCAATAATCCCCCAGCACCACCTTCTGGAATCGGCCATCCAAGTAGGAGCGGAACCACTGTAGTGCAGTGCCTCCAACTCCCAACCCAGACAACCTATCCAGAAGGATACCATGGTCGATGGTATCGAAAGCCGCTGAGAGGTCCAGGAGAATCAACAGGGTCGCACTCCCCCTGTCCCTCTCCCGGCAGAGGTCATCCCACAGGGCGACCAAGGCAGTTTACGTTCCAAAACCAGGCCTGAAGCCCAATTGAAATGGATCTAGATAATCCGTTTCATTCAAGAGTGCCTGGAGCTGTCCTACAACCACCCGCTCAAGCACCTTGCCCAGGAAGGGGATGTTGGCCACTGGCCTATAATTGTTAACATCCTCTGGGTCCAGGTTAGGCTTTTTCAGGAGTGGTCTAATTACTGCCTCTTTTAAAGCGGCAGGCACCACTCCCTCTCTCAAGGAGGAATTTACAACCTCCTGGACCCAGCCGGACAACCCCTCCTTGTTTGATTTAATAAGCCATGAAGGGCAAGGGTCAAGCACACAAGTGGTCGATCGGACTTGGCCAAGCACCTTGTCCGCATCCTCAGGCCTCAGTAACTGAAACTCATCCAATAAAACTGGACCAGACGGTGCTCTGAACGCCTCTACCAATGGAACTGCATTAATCATGGTGTCCAATTCATGACGAATCTGAGCGACTTTATCCTCAAAGTGCTGCGCAAACCCGTCACAGCATGCTACCGAGGGTTCCACCATCTCTCTCCCTGGCCCAGAATGTAACAGGCCGTGAACCACTCGGAAAAGCTCCGCCGGGCGACACTGAGAAGATGCAATGCTGGTGGAAAAGAACTGCCTCTTTGCCACCCTCACCGCCACAGAGTAGGCTCGATAGTGGGCTCTTACCTGTGTTCGGTCAGACTCAGCACAAGTTTTCCTCCACCTGCGTTCTAGCCGTCTCCCCTCTTGCTTCATTGCCCTCAGCTCAGGTGTATACCAAGGAGCTATATATATATCCTGAATATATATCCTGTATATCCTGAAGCTGAAGCTCAAATATTTTGGCCACCTAATGCGAAGAGAAAACTCACTGGAAAAGACCCTGATGCTGGGAAAGACTGAAGGCAAGAGGAGAAGGGGATGGCAGAGGATGAGATGGCTAGATAGCATCACCGATGCAATGAATATGAACTTGAGCACCCTCCGGGAGAGAGCGGCGGACAGTCCATGGGGTCATGAAGAGTCGGACACGACTGAACGACTGAACAACAACAGTTATACGTGGTCCATGCATCCTCCCTCAAGTATCTAGGTACAGGAAACAATAATCCTTTAAAGTTAAAGTGAAATTATTGTCCAATAAAAAGTGACTAACCTGGAGGCTATTTAACTCCCATTTCTGATTTCGTTAATTTTCGTTTCATTTATTAAATTTATTAGACAGCTTTCTCTAAAAAAGACTCAAGGCATCTTACAGCAAGGGTTAAAAACATACAAAATTTAAAACAATGTAAAACAACTAATGGCACAATCCTATGCATATTTAAGGAGAGACAGACTTTTTTCTGTCTAAACACCCAAAGGACTGCATCCTAATATAATTAAAAATAACCAAGGCCCTGTGTATGCCCCGGCTGTGGGCTTCCAAGATTTAGAGGTGCCAAGAAAGTGATAAGTCAGATCCAGGTTTGCTTACAAGGAGGTTTTTATTGAATACTTACAGCGCACAGGCGTACCCAATGGTTGGATCAGACAACGCTCTGAACAAAGAGCTGTGCTGCAAGATGACTTTTATATCATACATGTTGTTCAGTGAGGTAATATGACAGGTACAAGCATCAACAGAGTTTATCTACAACTTCCCCAGCATAGCCTAGCAGCACTTGGTAACATATTTGGTAGAAGTAAGACTGTCGTAATTGTCTCAGCATGGACACCTGTGACTTAGGATAAACATAGCTTCACTCTCAGGTGCATCCTAGGTCTGATAAGATAAATGGTGCCAGAGCTCATTAGCTCTGGCATTTGCTGAGGGAGCACTACACCAGCCTTTGACTCATCTTATGAGCCCAGAGGCCCAACTGCAAGAAACTGCAACTAATAATGAACCAAAGCAGAGAGTATTATGGATCTCTAGGCATCTCTAAAGCTACTACTAGCTCACTTACAAGCCTGGGGCCCTACACCCTGGAAAATAATAACTTGATCAAGAAGCCCCATTATATGCCATCAGATGCTTGGAAGTAGAGGAAAGCCTTAACTTGGTGCCAAAAAGATAATAACTTGGCAACAAGCGGACCGCACTGGGGACAGCATTCAGTCCACTGTTGTGGGGTCACCTCAAAGAAGGCTCTCTCTTGTGTTGCCATCCTCCGAACCTTCCTTGGAGGAGGCACTCGGAGGAGGGCCTCAAATGTTGATTGCACTGTACAGGTAGGTTCATGAAGCGATCTGATTAGCAAAGTGCTTTTTCAGCCACAGGAGGGTTTAGGATGGAACACTGAACATTCCAGTCATGCAACCCCCATGGTAGGCCATTCATCTGGAACTAGTGTTGCTGCTCTTTCGAGTAGCAAACTTACCCCTTCCTCAGTATTTCAGTGATGTTTCCTGGGCTACATTTTGCTATTATGATAATAAGAAGAGCCGTGCTGGATCAGACCGAGGGTCCATCTAGTCCAGCATTCTGTTCACACAGTGGCCAGCCAGCTGTTGACATGAAACCACAAGCAGGACATGAGTGCAGCAGCGCCCTCCCACCCATGCTCCCCAGCAACACAGGCATCCTGCCTCTGATACTGGAGGGAGCACATAGCCACCAGGACTGGCAGTCATTGATAGCCATCTCCTCCAGGAAAATGACGACTTGTGTAATTGAAAATTGGACTTTGAGCAGATCCCTGGGCTGTGCATGCCATGTGCCCTACAAGAAAACCCTATTTGCCTTTCTGAGAGCATTCAAGGCACGTTTAGGTCCTACTTACGGTCTGGGTCCTCGTAGAGAGTGAGCCGGCTGACCAGCCCGTTGCTGTTCAGATATGGTGCCCATTTCTCCAGCTTGGCATTCTTGTACTGAATCACCTTCTTGCCCTGGGGACAGCGCGTCTCAAATTCTGGAGACAAGAACAGGAACAACATAGCATTAACCACATATAAGCAGAGACAAGGACCTGTTGCACACCAGATTTTGGTCTACAATTTCCATAATCCCCAACCATTAACTATGATGGCTGGGGCTGATGGGAGTTTGTTTGATCATTATTACTGTTGCCACCAGCAACCATTCCAGCAAACTGGAAAGAAGGAGATGTCAGGGGGAGCCCGTCCATTCCACCAGCTCTGATGAAAGTCTACTCCATTTTTTCCCTCTTCCCTTCCCTTCCCATCCCTTTTTCCTTGCATGTTGTGCATTCCCAGAGAGACAGCAAATAGAGCAGCACCATGGAGAGCTCCGAGAGATGCAAGGACTGGAAGCCAGACAACTGTGCCTGCATGTTGCTCCAACAAGCAGCAAATTGTGGCCTTAAGTATGATTTTGGCTTCCTTTAAGCTACTTAGTCCTGCCTCTCTATTGACTGAGACCTTCTCCCTTCAAGCAGGGATGGGAAAACCTGTAAACTTGAGTTCGTCAAGGTTGTCTGATTTCTACCTCAAAGCTCATCTCAACTTGTGTCCGTGTCATGACTCCCCTGGGGGATTCCTTATTAGAGGCTGAACCTTTGGAGCCACAAGTCCCCAGGGAACAGGTCACCTCAGAGGACCCTGGCATGGTCCTGGGCTCTCAGGGGTGATGCCTTCAGATAGGCTTCCTCGAGAGGCAGACAGCTTGGCCTCTGAGGCAGAAGGGGATGCTGAGTCACTACCTAGCCCCCCGAGAATGCCAGTGCCTTAAGATTCAGGCTAGGGCAGTGGCCAGGCGAAGGAGTGCCCACTTGCTGAAAAGGACTCTTTATAAGTAGGGCCCTCCTCATGAGGAGGACTTCTTATATAAGCCTCTGACATGATACAGCTGGGTGGGGCTCTGAAAGCTCCAGCATATAAGTTCTCAATGGATACCTACTGGCCCCTGGAACAAGACCTTACCTCTCTTCTAGTGCCTTGTACCCTGTTTCCATAACCTTGCCTTGTGTTTGAACTCCATGCTACTGACCTCGACTACTCTCCCGTGTTTGGGCCTTGGCTGTACCTCTATTCTGGAAACCACCCATTTGCCTGGAAATACTGTGCTTTGACCATTGCCTGCATCTTGCCTGCTCCTGCCTTTGCCTGATCCCAATAGTGGACTGAAACCTTTATGCTTGACCATTTGCTCGCTTAACAGACTTGCCTATTGGATTTGTCCCTGTGTTTGCCTAGCATAGAGACTAACCCAGTCACAGCAGGACAGTCCATATCAGATTGCAAGTTTTTTTTCATTTGCACAAAAAATCATGTATTTTGGTCACATTTTTCCAAAGGTACACCCCTTTTGTGCCCATTTTGAAATAGAGCACACCTTTTCCCATTGACTAAAGTGTGCTAGTGAACATTTTCAAAACTATGCATCTTTTTCATGCATCCTTTTCAAACCTATAGATTATCAAACTTGCTTTTCTTTTGTTTGGAAATCACACTGCAAGCTTGGAAATGTGCAGACTTCAACCACAGATTGCGTTCGAGTCTGCATTTGGGCTTGAATGGTGTGAACTGGGCAAACACTGGTCTGAAACAAACTGAAACAAATTTCTTGTGCATCCCTACCTTAATGGAGCCTGGTCTGTTTCAGCAGCCTTGGGCTGTGGTGACATGGCAGTGGCTGTGGTGTGGTGGTATCTTCATGGCTAGAATCCTCAGGATCTGAGCACAGCAATGCAACCTATTCTGCACACAGGGGAGCTGGTCTGGAGAACTAGGTCCTAAGGAGATGGGAACCTTCTAACTGAGCCCTCTTCCTGATCTGTTAACTCAGAAGCCTCATCCTCTGAGGTTGAGGAGTAGAAGTCCTGGACTATGACACTTGAACTGCCTCTTCATTTGTCTGGAAGCTGCACCAGAAATACCTAGCAGTGCCATTGTATTTACCCATGCTTAGGCACAATACAGTTAGTGAGGAAAAAGAAAGAATACCTTTTGGAGATATCTGGATCTGCTCCACCCAAGAAGCAGGCATGTCAAAACCCTTTGGTTCCTCTTCTTTAAGCTATCAAGACCCAAGAGAAGGATGTGTTAGGATTCTGACTCCCTCTCTATCTTAACATCCAATGTTAGTGCTAGGAATTTCCATTGCCAGGAAATCCAACTCTTTTGGGGCTCACCAGAATTCTCGGGTGCGCCCAAATCAGCTTGCATTAGCAGGCTGAGCCATAGGTCTTTTCCTGAAATCTGGGAACTTTCCAGTTTTTTAAAATATGCGCAAATAGAGATTTGTGCAAATTGCAAGTGCATAATTTGCACAAATTTCCACCACAACCTGTGTAATTTGCACAATGTTGGCCACAATTTGTGTAATCTGAGCAAATTTCAGCTGCAGTTTTCATAATTGGTGCAAATTGTGGCCAAAATTTGTGCAAATCATGTAAACTACAGGTGCAATTTGAGCAAATCTCTATTTGTGCAAAAAAACACACAGAAACAAGCTGGCCCAATTCGCTACAGACTGAGTCAGCCAGCTAGCGGAAGACCAGTCGAAGTCCAGGGGCTGAGCTGACAAAAGCTTGTCGAGTTCCACCCCCCCAATCAGATTCCTCCAACATCCCTAGTTAGTGCTCTGTGACACTCTGGAAACATTCGGCTAATGGATTTTGCATTTACAGCAGCTTCTCAGTAAGGGACAATCTTGCAAAGAGGCATGGCATGTGCATTTTGCACCTGTATCAGACAGGAGAGCCTTTTCACATGTGTTACTGTCAAGTCAGGTATCCCCTATCAAATGCACAAGTATAGGATGGGGGATTCTTGGCTTGCAGGAGTACATGCCAATTGTAGTCGATCACTAGTTAAACACAAGTCAACAGTGTGATGCAGCTGCAACATCTTTTTTTAAATGCAATTTTAGGTTGCATTAATAGAAGGGCTTGGATCCAGACTCAGTCATGTTTAGAGCAAGCCCATTCGAATTAATGTTATTTGAGTTAGTCATGACTAACTTTCTCCATTGATTTCAAAAGCTTTACTCTAAGCATGACTGAGTCAGGATCCAACCCATCATTTCCAAGCCACAGGAAAGAATAGCTCTACTTTATTCTGCACTAGTCAGACCTCACCTGGAGTACTGTGTCCAGTTTTGGGCACTGCACTTTAAGACGGACGTAGACAAATTGGAATGAGTTCAGAGGAAGGCAACCAAGATGGTCAATGGCATGGAAAACAAGTCCCATGCCAAAAAGTTGAAGGAACTGGGTATGGTTAGAGTTGCTCTCTGCTGCCTCAGAGGGCAGAACTAGATCTAATGGGCTTAAGTTACAGGAGGGCAGATTAGGGATGGACAGACTCACCTCCATCCGGTTTCGCCGGGAGCTTTCCAAGCCGCTGCCCACCCCTGTTCACTGCTGGAGTGCCAATGAGCACCTGGCAAATGCTGCATGAAAATGGCGGTTTGCATCAAAATGGTGGCTCGGGGCTTTTAGGATATGTAATGTTATGTAAATGGCAGCCATAAAGGGGCCATTTACACAACATTTTAGGTGTGAATGGACCATTCACGCCAGTAATGTTGTGTAAATGGCCCCTTTATGGCTGCCATTTACATAACATTACATATCTGGAAAACCCCAAGCCGCAATTTTGACACAAAATGGCAGCTCACTAAGCGGCCAGCCGGCAGCTGGGCACTCACGGACCGCACAGGTGCTCGGTGAGCAGGCCCAGTAAGTGTCAGCGGCTTGGTGAATGGGCTCTGAGGGGCTGAGTGGGGGGGAGTCCATTGGACTCCACTGCCTTCTTGGACTCCTACAATATCCCTATGGTAGAATTTGGCTGGACGTTAGGAGAAATGTCTTGACAGTAAGAGCAGTTTGACAATGAAACAATTACATAGAGGAGTGGTGGGCTTGCCCTCACAGGACATCTTCAAGAATAGGCTGGACAGCCATCAGTTGGGCATGTTCTAGCTCTGGATTCTGTAAGCAGGGAATTGGACTAGATCCCCTGCAAGAACCCCTCCAACTGTATGATTTTACAGTAGAGTCTGGCTGCATGTACACTACACACTCAAACTGGTTTAACACAAAGGAACCCTGAGGATTCTGACCATGTGCCCCCCTGGAACTAGAGCTGCACCCAACAGGTTTAGGCGAAACACTGGGAAAATCTTTGACTGCTATCAGGGCAACCTTATGGGCCTGAGTTGTTCTTCCTCCTGGAGGTCTCGCCATGCAACCGTCTGTCATGCATGAGTCCAGTGGAGGAAACGTCCAGAGGAGCCCCCATCTATCCACCAGGAGCCCTGTTCTTGTACAGTCCATCGGCATAACAGTGAATAGATGGGTCCCGAGGAGCAAGGAAAAGAGCCCAGTCACTTACCAAATCTTCCACCTCATCATCCACAATTTCCTCTTCCTCCTCCACTTCTGGCAGTGACAGGAGAGGCTTGTCTGTACCTAGCAGCAAGAATTCCCACCTCACAGGATCTCCGAGGTCAAACTGGAGATCCTAGAAAAGCATCCATTGGCAATGGAATCAGATTTTGGGAGCCTTACAAGAGATGCTTCCCTCTCACCCCAGTCCATCCCAAGTAGGGATGGACGAACTGGTCCCTTTTGGTTTCTCTCCAGCCCTGTTCAGGTATTCGCCTGAAGATGTGAGGGCTTAAAGTGAGTAGAGTGGTGGGGCTGTGAGTGGAGGCTGGTGGCTCCGATGTCAGTGGGGCAGTGAATCCATGCTGGGTTTCAGCCAGAGCCAGCCAGAACTCTAAGGGAATTATCCAAGGTGCTGAACCCTAGCCCCCAAATAGGTTCAGCACCTTGGATAGCTCCTTCAGAACTCTGACTGGTCCTGAATGAAACTCAGAGCAGATTCACTGCCCCACTGACATCGGAGCCACCAGCCTCCACTGCTCCCTCCTATGCATTCTGGCCCTGCCCCATACGTCCCTGGGCATGCTGACCCCACCCACCTCAATTCACAACTTGCTGAGTTGAACCTCCAAGGTCTGAAAGGGAGTTCTACTTGTGTTGGCTTGAATGCGAGTAGGACTCCCTGCACAATCGTAGACCCTGCCTTTTGTGGGCTCCCAATCATGCTGAGTTCTAGTCGAGTTGAAGTGAACATGAGTAGAACTCACTTGCCGATTGAACACAGCAAGATCTGAACTCAGGAGGGCAGGGCTGGTGTGCCCAGAGACATAGGGGTGTGGGCCAGCATGCATGGCCCCGAACCTCTACCCACTTCAGTTCAAGCCCTCACATGTTCACGCGAATGCCTGAACAGGGACCATTTAAGCAACATTACACAACTTCATTTTTACAATCTTAATTTTGGTTCATCCCAAACATTGAGATTTTTTTATTGTTCTCATGAACACTGCTAAGAATTTTTGTGCACATTTTTGCCTAGCGTCACATTTTTGCAAGCAATTTTCCTAATATAACGCATTTGTAATGTTATTTTCCCCAGTGTCCATCTGTTTGTACCCATGCCTGGGAGGAAAGAGCCAGAGAGGGAAGTCCCCTGTCCATCATGGTTGAATTGCATTTCGCAGTATTTCTGACCTACATTTTGGCCATCCTGGTTTGGAATGGCCCAGCAAGCTGGAGTACAGAAAAGCCTTTTAGAGCAGAATGTGCAGTGAAATGGGCAAAGTTGGAGAGCTGGGCTATGTGTTCATGAGAGATGCAAGGAGAAGTCCAGAAGCCACAGTTTCATTCCCTCCTCTCTGGACACCTTCCTCCCTTCTGTGTGGCCATTATGGGAATCAGGATGCTACACTAAAGAGGCCCTTGGTCTGATCTGGGGTGGCTCTTCTTATCTGTAGCCCAGGGTGTTTCTTTTAGGGACACATTTATTTATTTACTTATTTAAAATATTTCTTGGCCACCTTTCAGGGCAGAAGCCCTCCCAAGGCAGCTCACACCAATAAAATAAATAAAAACAGTTAAAATATTAAGAGTGATAAAATCATAAAAACAATGAAAGCCAACATAAATAAACGACGTTAACAGCAGCAACAGCAACAATAGCAGTCATATCAAGAGAAGGCCAAGGTAAAATAATATGTTTTTAAGGCCTTCTTAGAAGTCTGCAATGAGAGAGCATAGCGCACTTCCGATGGCAACTTGTTCCAAAGGTGTGGGGCCACTGCAGAGAAGGCCCTCCACATGTGGTCACCCACCTGACTGCTCTCACAGCTGGGCAGATGAGAACGGCCTCTCTTTCTGATCTTAAAGTGCGGGCAGGCTGATATGAGCAAAGGCAGTCCTTCAAGTAACTTGGTCCCAAACCGTTTAAGGCTTTAAAGGTCAAAACCAGCACTTTGAATTGGGCTCGGAAATGCACCAGTAACCAGTGCAGCTGGTGCAGTGTAGGCGTTATATGATCGAATCGCCTCACCCCCACTAATGTTCAGGCGGCCGCATTCTGCACAAGCTGGAGTTTCTGAACTGTCTTCAACGGCAGCCCCATGTACAGCGCATTACAGTAGTCCAGCCTGGCCATGACTAGTGCGAGGATAACTGAGGCAAGGTCTGTCCTCTCCAGATAGGGCCGCAGCTGGCGTACCAGCCTAAGCTGGTAAAAAGCACTCCTGGACACCACAGCCACCTGGGCATCCCCAGTTAGCTCAGAGTCCAGGAGGGCTCCCAGACTGCGCACTTGGTCTTTCTGAGGGAGCACAACCCCACCTAAGACCAGTTGTAAGCCTCCATCCGAAGTAGCTGCTTTCTTGTGTTTTTCTTGTGGTTCTTAGCTGTAGCCTGGGCCTTTCTTTTAGGGACAAATAGGCTCTGCATAGTCTCAGGCTGCAGAGCAAAACCACGTTCTACACACCCCTACCAATCCCCACCCCCACCCCCCAAAAAACCTTGATGGTTCCCATTGGTCAGACTCAGCGGAACCGTCAGACCTAGTCACGGTAAGGGGGTGGGCAGCTTTGGAGGCGCCGGTAGCCAATTTCTGTTCCCTGGAAGCCAGCAGTGGCCGCACATCCCCATCCCCACACTGAAATTGCTATCATGCCAAATGCTGCCATACATTGGTGAGAAACTGCATTTTACACTTGAAAAGCCCCAGGGGAGCAGAATTTTGCATTAAATTGAGGCGCACACTCTCTGCATACCTTGTTTTAAAGGGGAAATGTGGCTTTTTTCTTGCCGTTGCCACAAGCTGCTGAAATTCAGTGGCAATTTGGCTGCACGGCAGCAATTTAATTTGGGGGCATTTGGGGGCGGGGGGCACCCCTGCCCTAACTACTTCTAAACTGGGTCACTGTAATTGCTTCACTTTATTTATTTATTTATTTATTTATTTATTTACAATATTTGTATAACGCTTCATATCTAAATCAGATTTCGGAGTGGTGAACACAAAAGATAAAACAGTAAAGAATAAAAAGATTAAAACACCATATTAAAACTGTGCTTTTTAAAAAACAGAATGCCAATAGAAACCGTGACTGGTCAATTAAGGAACGCCTCCTGGAACAGTGCTGTTTTCGGGAGGCACCAGAAACAGCACAGTGTGGGTGCCTGCCTGACCTCCAGGGGCAGGGAGTTCCAGAGAAAGGGGGCCGCCATGCTGAAGGCTCTTCTCCTGGTGGACTCCAATCGGGCCGTAGGTCCATGTGGAACCACCAGGAGCAAGTCCTCCGATGACCTCAGTGACCAGGCAAGTTGGACTGCATTTGAGGCTATCTCGGAAACTCCAGTGGGTGCAAATTAATGTTTTCAGAATGCTGATGGGGACCTGAAAATCTGAGCCTGTGACATCTATTTTGTATCAGTTATGTTGGTTATCCATTGATTTCTGGGCCAATTTCAAAATCAAAGTGCTGTTTTTTGCCTTTCAAACCTTAAACAATCTGGGACCAGGTTACCTAAAAGACCGTCTTCACCCATTGAATCCTGGCTCTACACTTAGGTCACCAGTGGCAGGGTAGACAACTTGATCATGAAGGAGGTTTTCCCAGGGTGAGGCTCATCCATCGCACTCCGGGTGTGCTGACACCCTGCGATTTCCCCAAATGCAGGAAACTCGACTGCATAAATTTGTGTAGGGACTCTGTTTAGATGCCCACCAGTTAGAACAGTTAGATTGGTGAGTATTAGGGGCAAGGTTTTCTTGGTGATGTCCCCTCATTTATGGAACTTCCTTCCCACTGCTTTGCACTTCTCACCTTCAGTACGGGTCTTTAAGAAAGCTTCAGAAGCCTATTTGTTCAAACTGGCCTTTCCTGAGTAGGCTGTTAATATGTGATGTTCTGCTTTCAACAGCCTCAAACGTGGCATAATTTCCTCAACTTTGATATTGGTGATTTTCTATATCTATATGTGCTTGTGTTCAACCCCTTTATTGTTTGCAAGTCACTTGGTTATGGCGTATCTCTGAAAAGTGGGATATAAACGTCTTGACTAAATAAATGGCTTGAGCTGGGTCTATAGTGTGGTGAAGGATTTTCCCCGTTGTGGGAAAGCCCCAACGAGTTGCCCCCAAACTGTGCGTGATAAACCTGGTCAGCCATTCCACATGCTCACCCTGCAGGCATTCCAACAGTCCTGCATATTGACCCAGTAGTTCCGATGGTTCCAGACACTCTCAATGCCGAGAAAGTAGTCATCCGTGGTACTATAGCTTTTTCCCGTGAAAGGGTCGATAAAGAAACTCTCGGGCACCTCACGCTTGCCTGAAAGGACCAGAACCCAGGCGTGGACACGGAGACCATACAAGGCGTCTGGCTTGGGCTTCTCAGCTTCCTGCAACAGAAGGAGAGAGAAGAGCAAGGACTGGTGATTGTAACACAGCTGTAAGCACTTGGCGTTCCTTCTCATTGAGACTCTCATCACTACTCCCAAATAATGAGCAGTGAACCTTCATGATGGTCCATTACCTGTGGATATCTGTGGATTGTTATGGCATAACAACCTTCTTCAGCATGGTGCCCTCCAGATGTTTCGGACTACAATTCCCATCAGGCCAATGCTCAGGGATGAGAGTTGGCGCTCAAAACATCTGCAGGGCACCTGGCTGGGGAAGGCTGTGAGAACTGCTGGCCATAACGAGTCATAGCAGTGGTTAGCCCCAGAATGTATTTACAACTTCGGCTGGAGACAGATGCCATTAACGATAGCCTCCAGGTTCAATTTTTGGGTTGAAACCAGCCATTTTTAATGGGATAGCCATTTTTCCTGAAAAATACTCATTGAGAATGTTCATTATTTTTCAGTAATATTTGGTCTAATTTTCTCCCTGCCACTTCTGCTGCCACTTTTACTTTCCTGGATTACTCAGCTGGTTTGTCCCAGCCAATCAGAGATCACAAAGTAAATGGAATGGTGTCAAAATGCTATGTAGCCAATCATCTTGGCCTACATGATACTGAGGATAAATAAAAATGGGGATAATGCTTCATGGATTAGATCCATGGATGATCGCCCACAATCAGGGATCACACAGTGAATGGGATAATGTCACAGTGCTACAAAGCCAATGAGTTTGGCTTCATGATTATGTCACTGAGGGCAAGTGAGGGCAATCTGGAGTAAGAGCAAGTGAGGGAAGTATAAATGAATACACAATTTTTATTTTTTTTTTTTGCAAGGAATGCCAAAAAATCTTTGGGAAAGGAATTCTTTCAGCACTGATGAAAATGTTTGCAAAAACCTGTGAGTCGTTTCAGCTCACAGGAGACTTTTCTGATCCAAGGGATGCTTCCCCAAACCCCAGACTGTGCAGCTGCAGCAAGGAAAAGTTCACGAGCACACACTCACCGCTATCTTCTCTTCTTCTGCCTTCCGTTTCTTCTCCTCGGCTGCCTGCACAATCGCCTGCTGCTTGGCTTCCTGACGCAGCTCGAATTTGCTGCGCAGATCCCGCAGGGGCTTGATGGCATACTTCTTTGGCTTTGCTCTCCTGGCTTCCACAGCGACCTGTCACCACAAAGCAAAAATGAGGCTCTTCCCCTGTGCCTGATACCAGCCTCCTATTTTGCATGCCTTGGGACTGATGGAAACGCCACTGCATATAGAATGCCTGTATACAAGGGCTGTTGAACCTCTTTCAGCTGAGAGCTGAATTCAATTTCAAGGAAGCTCTTGTGTGGCCCATACCAGCATATTTGAGTTCTTACTGCCAGGAACTAGGGATGCCCATCACTGGGACATCCATTCCATTGCAATTTGCACAAATGTCTATTTATGACTACAAATGGAAAATCTGTGAGCTGGCCCGACTCGATGCAGATTGAGTCGGGCCAGCTCATGGGGAAATGAGCTGAAGTACAGGGGGCTGAGCAGATGAAAGCTCAGCAAGCTGAACCCCCGAGATTGAGCCCTCCGACTTCCCTACCAATAACTAAGCCTTCGGAAAGGCATGTCAAGCTTTTAGAATGAGAGAAAAAAAAAATTAAAGCCAGGAAACCACCCAAAGATTGGCAGTTGGGGGAAAGGGGGTGCCCAGGGAAAGGGGTGTGGCCTTTTTGGGAACCCCAGAGGACTGGACTGGGACTTTAGGAGGGCTGGGTGTGGCCTGTGGTTCAGCACCCCAGTTATATATAGTTGTGTATAATCAGGCAGCAGCAGGGGATTTCCCTGCTCCGTTTGGCAGCCTCTGCCACTTGGCTGCGTGGAGCGACAGGTGTCGGCTTAATGTTGCAGCAGTGCACCACAAATCCACCCACTGTAAGGATGCACAGCGGGAGAACATGTTGTAAAGGAGGCAGGACCCCTGGGCTCTACTAGCCCCCTTCGGTCCACTGCCGCCACTGCCGCCACCTCTCTGAGCCGGCCCTGCCAGACCCAAGAGGACTCCCCAGCCTCCGCCCCATTTGGCAGAGGACAGAGCAGCCACTGAATTTAGCACTGCCCCAGGGAAGAAACAGCAGCAATAGTTTGAGGTAGATATTTATTTACAAGTAAGGGGTGAGGGACTCCCTGGAAAAGACCCGGATGCTGGGAAAGACTGAAGGCAAAAGGAGAAGGGGACGGCAGAGGATGAGATGGCTAGATAGCATCACCGATGCAATGAATATGATGAACTTGAGCACACTCCAGGAGAGAGCGGAGGACAGGAAGGCCTGGCGTGCTGTGGTCCACGGGGTCACAAAGAGTCGGACACGACTGAACAACAACAACAACAAAGGGGTGAGGGAATGGGAAGAGAAACAAGGCAAAATACACTTCATGATTCCCACAAGTACCAGTTCCCCGTTTGGAAACCTAACATAGACTAAAACAATACAAGACTACCTAACCTAGTCTACTCACACCTCTGAGTAGGATCCTTTGTTAATGCCAGCACTCCAACGCCTTCCAGATGAAAACCAGAGGACAAAGAAGGATGGCTGTTTGTCTGTTTTTATCTGTTTCCCTAGCCAGCTTCTAGCTCTTTTGCCCTCCCTCTCTTCCCTCAAGGAGGATGAGCTGGGTTTTTCACACCTCTCCAGCTGTGCTGGCCCCTTGGCAGGCCGAGCTGATTTACAACCTTGAGTGCCTGATAAGGCCTCCGTCCTGGCACCTTCAATCCCAGCATGCCCACATCTCTTCCTCCCTCCAGGGCCCATCTATATGGCACCGCTTTAACCCCCCACCCTGTTGCAACCGCGCTGCAATGCAGCTTGGAAACAGCACGCCTTGCGATACACTCACAGGCTCCCATGCGTGGCTGTGCAGTCCCATGAGGGTGGGGGCGTGACACTTCAGTGGCTGTTTTGTATTTGAGGGGCTCTGCTGTGTCTTTCCGTCCCTTGTTAGGTAAAAAGTGGGTGTTTCGTGCTCCTTCATTTCCACACTATCAGTTTTTGTCCGTTCCCCAGCTTGAGAATCTCACGATGGTTCACACTCAGAAGCGTGAGCACTATCTGCCTAGCCATCGGTCCGAAATGTTGGTCTTCACCCAAGACACCGCCCCCCCCCCCCCCGGCCCTTGGGTACTGAGTCCAAAAGCAACCATTCCGAAGATACGAAGCTGCAAAAATGTGCGAAAGTGTGATTGAATAGATGAAAACATCCCTCTGTGCCTCTGTAACTGCACAGCTGCGAAGGGACAGGGAGAAGTAAAGGAGTGACACAGGCACTACGAACCCTTACAACACACCCACTGCAAAATGCGAAGTCGGTTTGCGGAAGGGACAGACAGCTCACAAGCATGGGGAAACCCATAGCAAACGAAAAACATTGCAGCAAAACGACTCCTTGGAACTCCGCATTTCCTGGGGGGAAACCACGGATGGCTGTGAGGTCATGGCTGCGTCATCTATCATGAGGGACCCTGACTTGCACCTGCCCCGGAGTAAAAGCCCAGTGTAGATGGGGCCCAGGTGGCCTGACTTGTAAATCTTCTTGCAGGATCCCCCTCCTTCCTACCATAAAAATGACTCCTTGGAAGTCCACATTTTCTGGGGGGAAACCACGGATGGCTGTGAGGTCATGGCTGCGTCATCTATCATGAGGGACCTTGACTTGCACCTGCCCCGGAGTAAAAGCCCAGTGTAGATGGGGCCCAGGTGGCCTGACTTGTAAATCTTCTTGCAGGATCCCCCTCCTTCCTACCATAAAACACTACAGCGCGATCTAAAATTATACCAAGTAAAATTAACTCTTCCCACCACATCTTGGGCCCCACAAGGCCTTCTCCTTGACACGTGTGTATAGAATGAGCTGTTTCCAGTGGGGGAGCCAAGTGAGTTTGTGGCAGCAAGACCTGTACGAGTTTCCCGTTCGCCAGCCCTCACCAGCACCAACAGGAATCATGCATGGGACAAGCACGAGGCAATGTTCGGAGAATCCTGGTGATGCCTAACGTTGCTCTTTCGGACGTCCCTAATTAGCACTATTTTTTATGAGGTGATTTATGAACCTTTGGGCTGAAAATGGTGCGCAGGGCAGTAGGGAGAAGGACCCCAAGCCCACCTTCCTCTCCCTCAGCAGGGAAACCACAGCCCCCTCAGTAACGACGTTGCTCTCCCACAGAAACTAATATAACCACTGAACTCATTTAAACAACAAAATGTACAAAGTAATGGACATTTATAGTTCTGGACATATGATGTGCATTCATGATTTATTTTTTTGCCAGCCACAGAGGCATCCGTCACAGGTGCCTACCACCGATTCCTCACCACCAGTCCTAGCACCTCCTTTGCACCCCAGGAAATTAAGCCTTTGCTGCACCCCTAGAGGCCTTACTGCCATTTCATGAAAGAATAGCAGTGTGGGTTGGCAAAGCTTCTATAATACTTGCGCAAGGCAATCTTTGCACTTCCCCGAGTCTTAACTCTGCAGCCTGGGGCAGGAGAGCCAACTGAACTCTTGCCGCTCAAGAAACCTCCCACCCCGGTTTGCCCAGACCCTGGCGAAGCCCTGTGCCCTGCCCGTGTCTGAACATGCCCCCCTCCCTGGCTCTCACCTCTTTGGATTTTTGTAAGAGCGGGCACACCTCCCTGGACTCATCCATCATGCAGATCTCCCGAGTGGCATAGCCGTTCACGCAGTAGGCATCGTAGCCTGCGCCAATCAGCAGAGAGCACAAGAGGACGCTGAAGTCAAAGCAATTTCCCCGCTGGTATCGCAGGATGGTGGTGGGGGAGTACAAGTGACTGGGCTGATACAGAGAAAGAGATGGAGTTTTCAATGAGATCCTCCCCTTCCTCATTCCTGCAGTTTGAGCTAGGAACATAGGAAGCTGCCTTATAACTTTGGTCCATCTGGCCCAGTATTGTCGACACTAACCGGCAGGAGCTGTCCAGGTTTTCAGGCAAGTTTCTTTCCTAGCCCTACCTGGACATGACAGGGATTGAACCTGGGACATTCTGCATGCAAAGCAGTGGCTCCACCACTGAGCTACAGCCCCCACCCCCCCAAGGCTCGGGAATCAGAATAAAAGAGATGTCACGCTGGGACGGCCCCTCTCACTTCTTATCCTGTGGCCAGAGAAATGCTTCAGGTGGGAGGGGATGGCAGCTCTTGTCAGGAGCTGCTGAGACTAGAACTAGGGGTGTCACCAGGAAATCTGGCCCTTTGGGGGCTCACCAGAATTCCGTGGCATGCCCAGCTTGGCTTGCATTTGTGAGCCAAGTCGCAGGTTTAGCCTGACCTCTGGGGACTTTTTGCATATATATTTTGTGTGTCTGCCATAATTTGCGTAAATTAGAGCCAGAATGTGCATGATTTGCACAAATTTCAGCTGCGATTCGTGCAATTTACAGCCATTACTCTTGCCAATTGTGGCCATAGTTTGCACAAATTAAAAAACACCAGAAATCCACTCGCTAGCCTGACTCGCTGCAGGATGAGTCAGGCCAGCTAGTGGAAGGCAAACCCAAGTGTGAGGGGCTGAGCTGATGGAAGCTTGTGGAGTGCCAACCCCAACAGGATTCCTCTGACATTCTAGCTGGACCTGGAAGTCCACGGCTCTGTGTGCAGCTGCACCCGGTGGGGAACCACCAGGACTGTAGGTTGGTGAAGTCCTCTCAGGCTCTGGACTAGTCCTACCCACCCAGATTGGCCACTGGAGCCTCCTAGACAGGTAGGGCTATAAAAGGTTTCCTGGTTGGGCTGGGCAAGGCCTTCCTACTCTGGCTCCTCTCCAACCGCTGCCTGTGTCTCAGGGGTGGCTCTTTTGGGGCAGTGGGATTAACACTTTTCTTACCACACAGTGCTTTATTTAAGCCATACACAGATAGTGAAAGCCCTAGGGCAAATCTTGCCTCCACCACAAGTTCACAAGGTGGTCTTGGGCGAGCTGCTGTCCTTTCAGCCTCAGCCCTGCACATCTGTAATAAAGGGATTCTAGACCACCTTAGAAGGTTATTGCAACATTTACCACAAGATCACGCGTGTGAAGCGCTCTGAACAATTACACACATTGTGGCCAAGAAACCAGCGGAATGATCTGAGCAGGGGTGTCATTTAGGGTAATCCGTCCCTGTATTATTATGTTTCTTCCATTGGTGGAAAGCAGCCAATGGGCGCTTTCCTTCTGGGGCTAACAGCAGCTTGGGGAGGAAGGTTTCCACTGGGCCCCTGGCAAGGGAAGAAAGGGTTAAACCTCCCTTCTCCAACCTCGTATGTGTTGGACTACAGCTCCCATCATGTTCCATCCAGCATTGGCTGTTGGATGATGGAAGCTGTAGTCCAACACATCTGGAGGGCATCAGATTGGGGAAGGCAGTGTTAAACCTTCCTTCCCTACATTTTGCGGTCCTGATGAAAATCACACACATGTATCTCACATGTATTGGTATTTCTATACCAATTGGCGGTATAGAAATGTAATGAATGAATGAATGAATAAATATCACACAGATGCAGTTCCTTATGATGCATCTAGTGTCAGGTCTGGTTTTGTGCTTCGTGCAGCGCCTTGGATTGTCTTTTGCACTGGCTCACCTCCAGAAATGCCCCAGTTGGGGCTGGGAGGGGACCAGCGCTGCTTGCTTTTGTGAGCTGAAAACAAGGGGCAAGGGGAATGGTTGACAAAGATCCTCTTGCTTACCGGAGCGATAGGAGATGGAAGGGGCTCCATAGTGAGAGAGTCTGAGACAAAGCGGGCGCAGCCATCCCAGTTGTACAACTCAGAGTAGGGGAGAAGAGTTGGCCGCACTGTGGTGCTCACAAATTTCTGCAAGAAAACAGCGTCCATTTGTGGATATATTAGGGAACAAGAAAAATGTAACACAAAGCAGGACTTGAGGCTTCCGCAGAGGAAAATAAAATACGGCCCTGAGATTTCTTAGGGTCCTTGAAGCACCACAAAAAACAACAACTTGTTTTTACTTTCTAGTACTCAGGAGTTTTTAGATAAGCACTTCAGTGGCTCAGTGAAATAAAAACATTTTGGGGGTGGGGCTTTGATGAAATGTACTAAATACTCTGTAAAATAATTATGCCCACAAATCAAAACCGCTAAGATATTTAAGGGTGCAATCCTATGCATGTGTAGACAGAACAAAGTCCTACAACTCCTACATACCGGCTGGGGAATGCTGGGAGTTGTAGGACTTTTTTCTGTCTAAACATGCATGGGATTGCACCTTAAACACTTTTTTATTTTTAAGAGGCTGTGTTAGGGAATTTCTCATAGGGAGCAACAATTTCAGAATAACAGTCACATAATATCATAGAATCACAGAATAGTAGGGTTGGAAGGGGCCTACAAGGCCATCGAGTCCAACACCCTGCTCAGTGCAGAAAGATATGTTCATCAGCGACTGTTCACTATTTACTCTGTTCATGCAAAATGATATGCAGATTATGCAAATGACAAACAAAGCCCAATCTTTGAAAAAGCAGTTGTGTTGGTGGATTGGAGGTGAAACTCATAAACCTTCCATCTAGTATAACCCAGTGGACTTACATCATGTTTGGTAGTTGCACATCTGTGCAGATCTGAAGTCCCTGGTGTGTCCTCCCCCAGCTGCATCAGTGGCTCAGGAGACATGGCAACACCACTAAACACTCGTCCCTTAAACACATTTTTGCAGGAACCCCACCCCACAACCAATGGGAAGTGGAGGGCAAGGAGTGTCGGACCACGGGAAGTAGTCACTCCTGCACCACGTTTTTGTGTGAGTTTCTGTATCAGATTGCACGGAGAAATCATCTGACTGGCTGAACTCCCAGGGTATCTGTATTACAAACCACAAGGGAATGCTGGGAATTGTAGTTCTCTAATGAGCAGGGGTTAGACAGCATTCCCCAACCTGGTGTCCTCCAGATGACTTGGACTACAATTCCCAGTATTCCAGACCATTGGCCATGCTGGCTGGGGCTGATGGGAGTTGAAGTCCAAAACATCCAGAGGGCACCAGGTTGGGGAAATCTGAGCTAGGATCTCTGTCTGAGAATTCTTGGCATCCTCATCAAACTTCAGCTCCTAAGTTTCCCTAAGGGTGCAATCCTAGGCATGTTTAGACAGAAAAAGTCCTACAACTCCCAAAATGCCCTAGCCAGCCATGCTTGCTAGGGCATGCTGGGAGTTGTACGGCTTTTTTCTCTCTAAACATGCCTAGGCTTGTACCCTAAGTCGGGACAGTACAAGTGTGTAACACAGATATGGGCACATCTACATCACAGACTTGAAATTGGTTTAATAGTCATTCCTTCTCCCTAGGGAACGCTGGGAACTGCAGTCTAGGGATGTTTAGCAGACATTTCTCAGCACCCTCATCAAACTGCAGTTCCCAGGAGAACGTATGATGTTTAACAAGAATTTCATTTTCTACACAGAGAGGATCTAGGCCCAAAGACAAAGAGGACTGGAAGGTCCAACTCCCAACTGCATGAAAACGATGTAGTATGGCTTACCAATGGTAAATGAACCAAATCAAGCATACAAATCAGAGGAACTCCTTCATTTTCCCCCACTGGGGCCCTCCAGATATGATTGTAACTCCAATAATTCCTTGTTTGAGAGCCTGAGCCCCAGCACCGAAAAGTAGGGGTGGGTGAGAAATTTGTTTCCGTTTGGTTTTGACCCAAATGTACCCAGTTGGCACCTCCCAGAGCTGAGTGTAGACCCAAACACAATTTGCAGTCAAAGTCCATACAGTTTTGAGCTTGTGATGCCATTCGCAGCACACACAAAAATGTACAAAAATGCATACTTTGGGGCAATGTGCACAGTCACACTTCAATGCATGGGAGAGAATGAATACATTTCAAAAATGTGCACAATTGGTGTGTACATTTGGGGAAATGTGCACAAAAATGCATACAAATTTTTGTGTGATAAGAAAAAACAAAGCTTGCAATCTAATACGCACATGACTTGGAACAAGCCTCGAGGCGGAATTTGGAGAACCTTGGGTATTGCTGATTTGCACATCCCTATTTTCTTTTCAAGTTCTGGAGCTCAGTTGTCATGAGCCCGACCCCAAATGAAATCCTGCCCATGCAAGCATACGGGCAGGGTATTAAGCACATTGGCAGGATAAGGCCCTGACATCGACCCCACTTACTTCCACACCACATTCATTTATAGGGTGGAGGAAGAGCGGCTCACGGTCTGGGCAGAGGTGTGCATACTGTCGGTGAAAATTGTTGGCCACTTGCAGGAGCATCTCCTCTTTGTGAGAATTTGTTCTGTAGGACTCTGGCAAATTGGAGGTGTCAATGGAACTCCAGTCGAATTCACTAGAAGGGGAAGGGGCACAGAAAAGAGATGGGGGGGCAAAATGACCCTGGGTGAGGACAGATGTACCATTTGGAGACAGTTGGGCAGGCTTGGAAGCAGGAGTGAAATCTGGAGAATTTCAGTACGCTTGAACATCCCTGGTTCTTCCATCCTCAAGGGCAGCGTCCTCCATTGCATCAAAGGGCAGCTTAGGGTGTGCAGGGCAGCTTGTAAGGCACACACACGGCTCTGTCCTCCAGTTCCTCATCAACACTCCTGCCCCAAACAGTCGCCATAGCCACACCCCCAAGGAGAGCCCCAAAATGCAGGGGACTGTGTTGATCCATTTCTGTATATTTGTGTGTGCGTATTATATTTCATTTCATTTATGTTATTTCTATACCGCCCCATAGCCGAAGCCCTCTGGGAGTTCACAAAAATTTAATGCGTTATATGCATGTGAATATGTATAGACACACTCACACCGGCGCAAGATTTTTCAGGAGTTTCTTTTCCCAGCACCAGGAAGACACTTTTGATCTCAAAGCCAAGAAACCAGTCTTATCAGTTTTCATCCCCACCAGGCGCACGTTTTGTAGTTAATGGGTCTCAATGACCCATCTGAGAGCAGGCCACCCCAAAATATTTCACATTACAACAGGGATCGCTCACAACAGTATCTTGTTGCTGGGGAAATCCACCCTCACCTTACTGAGGGATTGCTCAGGGGGGACAGGGAAGCCGGAAGGGTGTGGCCGATGATGTAATTGGCCCCACTAAACAAAATGTCCTGGCACTTCGAACCCGCACACCCCGGCTCCGCTACACCATGGCTGCCGCTATGCTCTGTCACTGCGATGTGCCCCCCCCCCTTTTGGGTCATGTTCTGACATAAATAATTCTGCAAACCTGCAACACGTGCCAGATAGCACCCACTGGCTAGCCCCCCCGATGCCACCACTGCACCGTCCTCAGTTCCTGGAGCAATTTTGCATCTCTTTTTTTTTAATCGATTTATTTTAAAAAGACAGACAATTACGTACATGTGCCTTTAGAAAAATATGAAGGGCAGACAGCCCATCAGAAGCACGAGAGAGGGGCAAGACTCATTTCACCAGACAGAATCTAGGTGGGGCAGTAAAACTGTGAAGTTGATAGGAAGCTGGATTCACAAGGCAGGAATTGGGTGTCAACTGAGCTGTGATTAAATATGTCGGTCTTCCCCTGCAATGATGCCAAGTGGACAGGCTGTCCCTGTCTTTCACCTTTAGTTGTGCCCTCATGCTCCTTCACCCCCGCCTCCGCACCAAACCATCTCATCTAGGCTACTGTAATGTGCTTTATTTGGGATTGGCCCTCGATGACTGTTTAGAAGCTGCTGCTGGTCCAGAATAGAGCAGCTTTTTGCTCCTTGACAGGGGTGGACTACAGGAGCATATTGAACCCATGGCTTCAGCATCTCCAACTACAGCCTGCCCCCCCCCCCGGAACACTTGACCCCTTCTTACATTCCCCAGAGATACAGAGGGAGGCATTCCTGGTGACAGACCCATAACGCTACACATCCCCTTAAGATTCACCGAGTGTGAGCACACTGCAGAACAGGGGTGTTGAACCTCAGACACGGGGGCCAAATCCGGCCCTCTGGTTTCCCCCCGAAGGCCATGCCCCCCTCCCTCATATCACCAAGTGGCTTCCATTTTTAACCCAACACCACCTATGGTTTTATGGTCTCCCAGTTTTTGTGCAGTTTTATCCCCATTCTAAAAGGTTGAAATGTCTCTCCTAAGGCTTAGCGGCTGGTGGCAAGAGCTTTAGGCTAAAACATGCTGGTGTTCTTGGTGTTTAGGCCCCAGGCTCTTCTACCTTCAGCCACGGCCCTTTCGCCTTTGCCCCCGCAAGAGGTTCTTCAAAATGGAATTAGGCCCTCAGGCTGAAAGAGGTTCAGCAGCCCTGCTGCAGAGGCATTACAGAGTCTTTTGATCTGGGCTGGTTTTTCAGACAGGGGTAGGCGTGTGTCCATGCACGCACGCATGCACGCACGCATGCACGCACAGAAACTCCTTACTATACAACTTCCGGAATATGGACTTGGATCTGTGAAAGTTGCTCCTCCAGGTCTTGGAGTTCATCACTGAGGTGGAAGGAACTCAGCTCTTCTTCTTCTTCTTCTCCCAGTACTTCGTACCCTTCCTCATCGTTCTCCATGCTGCTGCTACAGGCTGCCGCAGAAGTCGTTTAGGAAACCTAAGGGAAGACATTGAGGGGAGATGGAGGGGAAGGGTGAGAAATAATGGATGCAACCCATCAGGAATGTCTCCTTTGCATGCCCAGTGGAAAGACAGAAGCATGCTAAAAGGTGAGGCCAAATATTTTTAGGACAAAGTAGATGTGAGGCCAGAGACCCTGCCTGTGTTTCGGAAAAGTATTAATAGTAGCTGTGGGGGACTCCTGTGTGGATCAGGACTTCAGTGCTGAGAGGAGAAGTAATCTTCACTTCCATACCCAAACCACTTGGAGCAAAACATTAAAAAAAAACATTTTAAAAAATTTGAATGATTTCTTTGAAATTCTAGGACAGTAATTTGGGGAGGGAATCAAATTTTATTGTTTCCCACCTCCCAGCTGAGCAGAGCAGAGCAGAGCAAGCTGCTCCAGCTGGTCCAGGGACTACAGAAGCAAGCAAGCTCCCACAGAGCGAGCGACCAGAGCGAGCAAACAGGGGGAGCAAACAGGAGTTGGCTAGGGGAGTTGCAGTGGTTGAAGAGACAAAGGAGACAAAGGAGACAGAGGCTAAGAGGTAAGTGGGCTGCAGGAAGCCCAGGGGGCTGCCCTTTATCCTTCTGATTGGCTGTTAGCTCACCAGGTGCTTCTGAGAGCTCCAACTGAATTGGGGGGGTGTGGCCTGAGTACTCCCAGCAGCTGAGTGGGCGGGAAGCTTCAGTCTGTTTCCCGCCTCCCAGCTGAGCAGAGCAGAGCAGAGCAAGCTGCTCCAGCTGGTCCAGGGACTACAGAAGCAGGCAAGCTCCCACAGAGCGAGCGACCAGAGCGAGCAAACAGGGGGAGCAAACAGGAGTTGGCCAGGGGAGTTGCAGTGGTTGAAGAGACAAAGGAGACAAAGGAGACAGAGGCTAAGAGGTAAGTGGGCTGCAGGAAGCCCAGGGGGCTGCCCTTTATCCTTCTGATTGGCTGTTAGCTCACCAGGTGCTTCTGAGAGCTCCAACTGAATTGGGGGGGTGTGGCCTGAGTACTCCCAGCAGCTGAGTGGGCGGGAAGCTTCAGTCTGTTTCCCGCCTCCCAGCTGAGCAGAGCAGAGCAGAGCAAGCTGCTCCAGCTGGTCCAGGGACTACAGAAGCAGGCAAGCTCCCACAGAGCGAGCGACCAGAGCGAGTGAACAGGGGGAGCAAACAGGAGTTGGCCAGGGGAGTTCGGCAGGGGAAGTCAAGGGGAGGCCCTTAACATTTTTTTTCATTTTTTCATTTCATTTTATTTTTTAACTTTTTTCCATTTATTTGTCTTGTAACACACACTTCCACACCAGTGGGACTCTGCTTTTAACCTCTATTGAGTAGAGGAGCAGGCACAGGCTAGTCTAGAACAATTATAAAGCTAGACACAAAAAGGGAAAAGAGGCAATGGAAGGACAGGACTCTCCAGTGGTGGTGACCTGCAAGGTGTGTGCAATGTTTGTTTTCTTGCCTGAGAACAACATGGCCTACACCTGCAACAAGTGCAAGTTGATCATGCTGCTGGAAGAAAAAGTAAGTGGACTGGAGCGGCGACTGTCGACCCTCCAGGGAATAAGAGAACACGAAGAGTTCTTGGACAGAATGGGGGAACTACAGCAGCAAAGGGAAGACCAGAAGCTTGAAGAGCAACAGCAAGATGAGGCAGTGGGAAATGCTGAGATGAAGAAAAATGGAGTAGAGGATACTCCTTGGAAAAGGGTGACAGTTAGGAGAAGAAGAACTAGACGCCACCCTGCACCAGTGGAAGCAGTGGAGCTGTGGAACCAATTCCAGGTACTTGCGGATGAGACTGGAGGACAGCCTGCAGAGGAAGAATCACAGGGGAACCTACATGAGAGTCAGCAAGAGACTGAAGGTCAATGAAGCAGAGGCGATGAAACCCAGGCCTACAACAAGAAGAGTGGTAGTAGTGGGAGGCTCCTTGCTGCGTGGGATCGAGACCCAAGTACGTCGCGAAGACCCATGGACTCGCCAGGTAGGTTGTCTCCCGGGAGGACAGATTAGAGACGTGACTGAAAGGTTGCCTGCACTCATAAAGCAGAGCTATGAAGAAATCACATCAGATATCCCTTTCTTCTCATCCAATTCTATGATTCTATTTGCAGGGGCAAAAATTGAAAATGCAGACTGACACCCAACTTTGCTATCTTTCAGTTGCCACGAAAAGTCCACCCTAGTCTCTCATACTTTTCATGTCATCTGAGGTCCTCTAGTGGTTCTGGGCTACTGGCTGCAGTTTTATTTTATTTTGACACTGCAGTTTTATCATTATGTTGTGGTAGCAAATTCCATAGTTTAACTATGTACTGTGTGAAGACATCCTTCCTTTGATCTGTCCTGAATCTCCCACCAATCAGCTTCATGGGATGACCCCAAGTGCTAGTATTATATGAGAGGGAGAAAAATGTCTCCCTGTCCACATTCTACACACCATGCATAACTTCATAAACCTCTGTCCCGTCTCCCAACCCTCCTTTTTTCCAAGCTAAACACTCCCAGCTGTTGTAACCTTCAGGAGATGCTCCAGCCCCTTGATCATTTCAGTTGCCCTTTTCTGCACTTTTTCCAGCTCTCCAATAGCCTTTTTAGGTGTGGTGACCAGAACTGGACACATCTATATAGTCCAACACATCTGGACAGCACTGGCTTTGGGAAAGCTGTTCTAGATGGGAAGCCCCTTGAGGCAGGAATCTCTCTTCCCGTTCTTTGTAAAGCGGCATTTATAAGATAACGATGTTATAATAGTATCGCTTGCATTAATTGCATTTCTTAGGCGCCTTTCTAAAAAAAAACAACCTCAAGGCAACTTACAACAAAATTAAAGGATACGCAGAGTTAAAACAATTTAAAACAGCTAAAACCAATCATCAATAAAATGCCACTACTCCATAAAACAACTGAAACTTCAGTGACAACCATAAATAATACAACTGCTGCATTAAGAAGCCCATCATATGCCATCGTATGCCTGGGAAGACAGGAAAGACTTAACACAGCGCCGAAAAGATGACAACATTAGTGCTAGGTGGAACTCGTTGGGGAGAGTGTTCCACAATTGAGGGGCCAGCACTGAAAAGTCCCTTTCCCTTGTTGCCATCCTCTGAACCTCCCTTGGAGGAGGCACTAGAGGGATATATCTATATCTATTGCTCTCTTCAGTCATTCCCTCTTACCGCACATCTAGAATTGTGGAGCGGGATAATGGGAATGAGACCGTTGGCCCTGTTCCCTCTGCAGCATCCTCATCACTGGATTGTCACTCTCCCTGTGTTGGTGGGGTAACTTCTTCCGCAGGGTGCCTGATCTACTTGTGTAGGCTCCTCACATAAGGGGGGGGGGGACCTGGAAAACCAGGGTTCTAAATAGCACAGGAAGCCTATACGAGTAGAATGGGGTCCCTGCTCCAGATGTTGCACCCCCTATGCATAGAAAGTTTGACACTGGTGACAGTGACATGTGAAAATGGGCAGAGCCAATGGGCTTGTTTCTGCTTCTCCTTCACACAATTCGAATTTTGTATGTGGGGGAGAAGAAATGAACAGGACTTCTATGAGGGGTGCCAAACCAATCCAGGACAAGGACTAAATTCAATTTTGGAGAAGCACATTCCAGTGGTGGGCACAGCCAAAGGCAAAAGGGCCAAAATACCAAAACATACTGGCATAATGTAGCTTAAAGCTCTTACTGTCAGTAACTAAGCCATAAGGGAGGCATTCAGAATGGGGAGAAAACAAGCTGGGAAACCACTCAATGATTGGTGGTGTTGGGAAAGGGGACATGAAACAAGCATTCTCAGGGATTTAACAAATTTGATCTTGAATTGGTGAGAGGGGCTTTCACAATTACAGCAGAGAGTGGCAAAGATCTCTTCAGTATTTGCGGGGGCGGGGGGATGACTTTCAGCTAGGACTGAAGGACTGATTCCAGGGATTAAGGGTGCACTGCTATGCATGTATAGACAGCAAAAAGTCCTGCAATGCCCAGGATTCCCCTAGCCAGCAAAGTTCTAGGGGCAGCTCACACAATAAAAGCAGATTAAAAACAGGTTAAAAACAAGTGCATTAACAAAACAAAAAAATCTAACCACATTTGTTGTGGTTACTTTTGGATACATCCTAAGAGAGAAAGCAAAGTAATTGCTGCACCTGCACGTAATGGTCATCCAGAATTTCAGGCAATCCTGGCTTACCATCAATGAGCCTTGGGCTCCCCTGGTGGAAAGTTTAATATGCTGTCCCAAGCCAGGACCCTGGCTTGTTGCTCCCTCTACAAGCCAGGAGTGCAAACCAGGGTTTGTTCTTGGTTTACAAATCCTGGCTTATTGGGGAGTAACAAGGCAGGTTCAGGTGACGCACTAAGCTTCTGATTCCTCGTTACTTTACTCGGTCACACTAGTGGGAGGAGCAGACGCAGGGGCTGCTTGCACCAGCATACAGAACGTTCATGGTAAACCAGGATTCTTTGGAAGTCTGGCTTACTGGTGCCAGGGTGGCCAGGTGTCTTGCTTTACAAAGGACATTCCTCTATTTTGGAGACCTGACAGAGGACAGACCACTATTTGAAGGTGCTATCTTTCAAGAGGTGTCCAGCCCAAATCTGGTTTAAAGTCAAAGAATCATAAGGAAGGAGAGCAGGACGGGGCCTTGCTGTCGCCCATCCACAGTTGGCACCTGGTCAGTCTTCTCCATTATGGTGAGATGTACAGTGTTTCTATTTCATTTATAGATATTTCTAAATTTGCATCTATACATATTTGCATATGTAAATATTATGCAAAGTGATAGCCGCTTTCATCCTGTCTTTTGGTGATGCAATTCCTCTTTTTTGGCAATGGTCACCCTATTTACACCCTAGTTCATGAATCATGTGCATGAATCCAGTAAAGTCATCAGCAGGCATATCTGGATTCTTGATGAGCTTTTAATGCATCAGTTGAATTGCTTACAGTTGCCACTGATGGTTTCAGTTATTTTATGGTGAGTTCCCCAGATGGCCACGCTCCGTTCCCCCGATGGCCACGCTCCGTTCCCCCAGTCACAAATTGTTTGTGGTTTCCTGGCTTTCGGGCACTTTTTCCCCATTCTAAGCCTAAGGCTTCACTGCTGGCAGTAAGAGCTTTAAGCTAAAATAGGCTGGTATTTTTGGCCCTGCTCCTTTAGCCTTTGGCCCCACCCACCAGTGGAATGTGGCCCTCAAGCGCTTCTCCAAAAGGAAATTCACCCCTCGGTAGGGATGTATGGACTGTGCAAAATCCAATCTGTCTGTGTTTCATGGATTGTCAGGTGCCTTTTGTTCCACCGTCCACTCAGACAGGCGCATTCCCCCCCCCCCGTCGTGCAGAAAAATACGCAAATAATCGTGTAAGAGGTTTCATAACAATTTACATAATTGACCTTAGTACGTAACATTTAGTGTATTGTCCCCCATTCCATTCAACTTTTCCTCAGCAGAAACATGCGTATTTCCCTACAAATAAATATGCGTCCATTTCGGGAAAGTAAAAATAAATCTGAAAGTCCACGGACTGTGCATGGCTGGAGGGGGCCGCTCTGCAGCGGATTCTGCAGGTTGGATTCTTAGAAATCCGAGCTTCTTTTAGTCTGTCTTGAATTTCTCCAGCATCCCTGCCCCTCAGGCTGAAAAACTTTCTCAACCCATGTTATGGGGTGGTTGTATTTTAGAGGATAATTGTTTTTAGCTATTTATCAAAGCTATGGTTTTCCCAGTAGCAACGTATGGCTGTGAGAGCTGGACTATAAGGAAGGCTGAGCGCCGAAGAATCGATGCTTTCGAACTGTGGTGCTGGAGAAGACTCTTACGAGTCCCCTGGACTGCAAGGAGGTCCAATCAGTCCATCCTAAAGGAAATCAACCCTGAGTGCTCATTGGAAGGACAGATACTGAAGCTGAAGCTCAAAGATTTTGGCCACCTAATGCGAAGAGAAAACTCACTGGAAAAGACCCTGATGCTGGGAAAGACTGAAGGCAAAAGGAGAAGGGGACGGCAGAGGATGAGATGGCTAGATAGCATCACTGATGCAGTGAATATGAACTTGAGCACACTCCGGGAGAGAGGGGAGGATAGGAAGGCCTAGCGTGCCATGGTCCATGGGGTCACGAAGAGTCAGACACGACTTAACGACTGAACAACAACAAAAATTTTGAATTTTGCTGTAAGAGGACTTGAGTCTTTTTTGAGAAAGACATCTGAGGAACCTACATAACAGCAGCAGCAGGAACTAGCACAGGTCAATTACCTGCTTCTGTTATACAATGTATTTGTGCTTTTGCCGTGCTTCCTTAGGGCCCGTTTAATTGTTTATAACAGAATCAGTAAGTTGGCCAGAAATAGAGGCGCTCCTGAGGAATAATCATACACAGCCTGAAATATTGTGCGTGTGGGATGTTCTCCATATCTTCCCTAAGTGACACCCATAGATGGATCCTGAAACGGAAATACTTTCCCAGCCCTGCTTTATTAGAATGGAGGTGAAAAGGCATTTTTCTACCCTGGAGAATGAATGTCGATTCCCCTCCATATCTTTATAACAAAAATGTTATTCTTAGAGAGGAGATTCTGAGAATGTACAATAAATGGATAAACGGCAGAGGAGAAATAAGAGAAGGCCTGGGGATTTCGTTTCAGGTCAAGCTGCCCCCCACATTTTGTTTTTGTATTAGGAGGAGATAACAAGTGACAAAAAGACCGCAAGCATCCCCTTTATCTTGGCTTGTTTGGGAGGAAAGTATGACAATTATGCAGGGAGATTAAGTCAAGAACATATGGAGTCCTTCATGGAGAGAGAGAAGAGAGAATAATGAATGCCCATCTGGATTTTCCTGTGCACTGGAATATCTAAAAGTGACCTGACTGAGCACCGAGGACTGCCCGTGTGGGGCCTCCACACACATGCAGAATAGGTTTGGGCACAATGCCAAAGCATGGTTTGGTGCCACATGGACGTGTCCTGATTTCATGCCCTCCTTTCTCCCACTCTCTCCTTCCCTTGCCAGATAGTTTGTATTGCCAGATAGCTTGTATCCTGGCCTCTCCAGTCTCCTCCCCTCTCCACCCATCAAAACACCCCTTTTCCCCCTCTCTGAGGACGTGTTCTCCCCTCTCCTGCATGTCAGGTCTATTTCAGGCATTTATTGATCATGTATCTTCTTTCCTTTGGTTTTCCACCACCCAGGAGCTGTCGTGAACAATCTCTAACATTGTCCTCTTGTGCATTTTTGTATTCTGCCATTTGACAGTGTTGTTGTAAACTGCTTTAGGATGTGCACAAATGAGAAGCAGTGCAGAAATATTGCTAATAAAATAAATCAGCCTTCCCCAAATGGGTGTCCTCCAGTTGTGTTGGACTAGCTGGCTGGGGCATTCTGGGAATTGTAGTCTAACGCATCTGGAGGGCACCAGGTTGGGGAAGCCTGAAATAAACAGATAGATAAAGTGCTTGCCACCATTTGGTGAGGTTTCATGCTGGCTGAGGGTGATGGGGGTTGTAGTCCAACACATCTGGAGGGCGCCCGGTTGGAGAAAGCTGAAATAAATAGATAAAGTGTTTGCCACCATTTGGAGAGGTTTCATGCCGGCTGAGGGTGATGGGGGTTGTAGTCCAACACATCTGGAGGGCGCCTGGTTGGGGAAAGCTGAAATAAACAGAGAGATAAAGTGCTTGCCACCATCTGGCGAGGTTTCATGCCAGCCGAGGGTGATGGGAGTTGTAGTCCAACACATCTGGAGGGCGCCTGGTTGGGGAAAGCTGAAATAAACCGAGAGATAAAGTGCTCGCCACCATCTGGCGAGGTTTCATGCCGGCCGAGGGTGATGGGAGTTGTAGTCCAACACATCTGGAGGGCGCCTGGTTGGGGAAAGCTGAAATAAACAGAGAGATAAAGTGCTCGCCACCATCTGGCGAGGTTTCATGCCGGCCGAGGGTGATGGGGGTTGTAGTCCAACACATCTGGAGGGCGCCCGGTTGGGGAAAGCTGAAATAAACCGAGAGATAAAGTGCTTGCCACCATCTGGCGAGGTTTCGTGCTGGCTGAGGGTGATGGGGGTTGCAGTCCAACACATCTGGAGGGCGCCCGGGGGGGAGGTGGGTATTTCGCGCGCACAGCTGGAGGCGGCGCTTGCGGCACGGCGCCCGGCCTGGCCTCGCTCGGCCTGCGGGCCAGGGTCGCGCAGGGCCGCCCGCCCTCCCGCCGCCTCCCGCCGCCCGCGCCGCTCGCTCGCTCACCGCTCCGGGGCTCGCCGGCCTGCGCCTTCTCGCCGGCCTGTTGGTCCCCATCCCCATGACAACCACCTTCTGGCAGGGGAGGCTTCTGGGCGTTGTAGTCCCTCCCGCGCGCTCCCGGCGGAGCAGCGGGCGCGCGCGTGCCAAGGCAGGGACGGGCCCGTTGAGATCCGCGGTGGCCCGGGCCGCCGACCCCTGAGCGTCCAGCGGAGCGGCCGCAGCGGGGCTCCTCTCCCGAGGACGCTGGCGGCGCCCGGCCGGACCGACCCCCGCGAGGGGCGGCGAGCTCGGCGCCCTTCGGTTCTGGCGCCACCAGCGAAGCCCTCGGCCCAAGGCGCGCCCCGAAGCAGCCCGCCCTTTGCTCCCGGCCCGTTGCACCGGGCTCCGACCGGCGGCTCTTCTGGGAAAACAGCGGAGCAGACCCTGCGAGCCTGAGGCCTGCCCGCCCCCCCCCGAAGCCTGGTATACCCCGAGCAGCGTAACGTGGCTCACAGGGAGAGGAGTGGAGCAGCGGAGAAGCGAACATCCAACAGGTGCAGGTGTCCCATCGCTCAGATGACAGGCAGACGGGGCCTGGCCGCCTTACTTTTTATGGACCCCCCCCCCCCGCCGCCACTGTTTTTTTTTAGAAGGCGACGAGAGTGCATGATTTGCCTAAATTGGGGGATGCCGGGGGGGGGGAGGGGGCTTGTGGAGTATATTAACCCACCTTACCTTTCTCCCATAATTAAAGGACTGTGATGACCACAGCGTAAGAGATGCATGCTTGGATACGGAAAGCTGTATCAGTTTAATTTCTGCCTGCCGGATAAATCCATGCTGGGGTGTTTTTAAATATAAGGCTGCAGCCGTTGTGCCGCCATTCTCTCCCTCTGTTCTTCGATTGGTCCTCTTATTTTTTTTTATTTAAGGAGCAATCCTATACAAGCTTGGACAGAAAAAAGTCTTACAACTCCCAGCATTCCCCAACCACCAACGCTCTTCAGGCAACGAGGCTTCTGAAGTGGCTTACAAATAATCAAGAAAAAAAGACACTCCTTGCCCACAGGCATACAGTTTAAACGACTCAACACACGAGGGGAAAGGAGTCAGGCGGGAAGAAGGGAAAAATTAAGTCTCTCCTCTTGCTCACCCTGGGTAAAATCCAACATAAGTTCTACCTAGAGTAGAACCATTGAAATGAGTAGGATTTAGTTAGTCAAGACTAACAAGTCCCAGTCATTTCAATGGGACTACTCTATGTTGGATTTTACCCCCTCTTTCCCAACCTGGCGTGGCCAGCAGGTAGAGATCTGTCAATTTAGGCTTCTCTCACTTCCACCAGTCTTAAGTTCTGGTTCATCCTGAACTTCGAGATGTAAAAAAATCAAGTTCACATGAAAATTTATTCACATTTTTGTGCACATTTCTCCTATTACATGCATTTTTTATGCAATTTTGCTTAATATACACGGTTTTGCAAGCATTTTTCCAATGTAATGCACTTTTGAATTGCTATTTCAATAATATATCCATTTTTATGTGAACTTTTCCCAGATATATTTTTATGATATACTATTCTCTATTCGTATGCATGTTTTGATTGGAAAACTCCATTACAAAATTCAAAGTACAAATTTTCAAGGATAATTGAGTTTCGGTTCACATTTTGGTTTTAAACTGCAAAATTAGGTAAGTTTGCATTAAAATGTGAACCAAACAAGTTTCTCTCCCATCCCTACCAGCAGGTGGCTAAAAGTTTGGCCTTAGAGCAGACAGCAGACGACTGATGAGCGAGAGGAGGATTATATGTTTCGGGACATTTAGGGCGCAATCCTATGCACGTTTAGACAGAGAAAAGGCCTACAACTCCCAGCATGCCTCAGCCAGCAATGCTGGCTGCGGCATGCTGGGAGCTGTAGGCCTCTTTTGTCTAAACATGCATAAGATTGTGCCCTAAGGAATAGATAATATTCTTCTGGATAGGTGCTGGTCAGGTCTAGCTGCTATGCCCAACCACTCAGACATGGATAAGCAGTCCTGCCTGACAGCTGTAAAGAGAGGGAGGGCTCCTCCATGAAACAAATGAACTAACAAAAGCAAAATCTTGTCTCTATCTGACTTGTCTATCCAAGAGGTGCCCATGAAGAGTCACATCTCCCACACAGATCTACGGAGAGAATGCAGCTCAAGATGCTGGAAAATATAACTTAAAAATAAGGTTACATTTCCCAGCATCTTGAGATGCTTTCTCTCTCTGTAGATCTGTGCTGGGTGCTTTTCAGTTTGTCTACACTCAGCATCTCCCAGACAGCAATCATATTAGCAGTGATGGTGCTAGCTAGGAGAAAAAAACTTTCCCACTGATCAGATTAATCATTTTATTTGAGAATGTTTGAATTTCCAAGCTAAAATATAGGCAGTGAAGCAGCATATATCATTCTCAAAAAGAGGGTAGGTGCTATTACAAGTGAGATGAGGAAATGCAATGTTACCACAACCAAAGCACAATGTGGAGTGAAGACATTTAGAATATCCTGCAAAAACATTCCAAATGTGCATGCATGCATGCATGCCTCTCTCTCTCTCTCACTCACACTCACTCACTCACTCACACACAATTAGCTGGAAAGGCTATAAAACCTAGTGGACGTAGATCCTTGTAATAGGGTCTGCAGTTCTCATGGAAATCAGATGAATCCACTCCTCTGCTTATAGGTCGTCAGTTTATTTGTATGTTGTAGCAGCTGATTTCCAGCATTGATGGAGGGTGGTCAGGTGCAAAAGAGGATAAGGCTCTTTCTTGCACCTTTAACAGTTGTGTAGAAGAGGGAATTTTCCAGCAGGTGTAGTTTGTCTCAAGGTACGCTGGCTGAAATTCCCTCATCTACACAGGGAATAGATGCCCTCTTTTACATTTGCCCTACCTAGATCAGGGGTGGGCTGAAGGTAGATCACCAGATTTCAGGACTTTAACTCCCAGAAGCCCCTGCCAGCATGGCCAGTGGTCAAGAAAGCTGGGAGTTGAAGTCCAGAATATCTGGAGTTACACTTTCTGCCTACCCCTGACCTAGATAGCTTTTGATGTCCCTTCAGGCTCTCTGATTCTAGTACAGCCTTCCCCAAGCATGGCTGGCTGGGAATGATGGGAATTGCAGTCCAACACATCTAGAGGGCATTAGCTTGGGGAAGGCTGTACCGGTAGAAACGTCAAAAGTTTTTTGTGGGTGCCACCACCCTGAACATGAAGGTTCTGTGAAGATCTTGTAACAATGCATATAGAAAATGTCAGCTCATTGTCTAAAATTTATTTATATTTATTACAGTTATTTATATGTCACCTTTCAGGATGGAAATCCTACCAAGGCAGCTTACAAGTAACATAAAAATAATGAAATCACAATAAACAATATCAACACTTTAAAAAAGTTCAGGATCCTTCCCAAAGGGCAGGTGAGGAAAGATGGCTCTGGGATCAGGGAGAGTCCAGCTGGAGCAGGTATCTGGTGCTCTCTTCATCTACCTCCCTCTCTCTCCTGGGTAATTCTTCCCACAGGGCACTTGATTGTAGATGGCTGGGAGAGGGTGGAAAGGAAAATCCAGCTGGTCCTGAGGCCTTCATCACCGCTCTCTGGCTTTGCTAATTTATGGGCTACCACATTTTGTCATCTTTACCTTTGCTGTTTGCCTTACAACCGGGGTGGCCTGGTGTATGATTTTACAAAGGGCAGCTTTCTATTTGAGGGGCTGTAAGCCTGTTTGAAGTTATAGAGACATGCAAAGGGAAGAAGTCCATGGGCCTTGAAGATCCCATCCAGTTGGTAGCACCTGGGCAGCAGACTGAACAAGCAGACACACAGGTCACCTGGTCACAGTCTCCCCACCTATCATCAGATATACTGTCTTTCTATTTAAATTACAGTAATTATTTCTAAATTTGCATCTATACATATAAATTGGCATATACAAAAGTTACGCAGATCTGTGTCCTTTTCTGGGCAATGCCTAAGTAGGCATCCTCAAGGGGCCCATGATGTATTTTGATCAGAGTTAAAGACACACCCAAGTAACTGGGGTCTTCTATATTTCCCAAGAGAGAGTGGCCCTTGCTTCACAGTTCTGTCATGCCTTGCAGCAATCTTAGATGATTACCTTTTGCACTGAGCACAGGCTAATTTAATTCATCTGTAAAAGGCCACCCCAATCACCACCGGAAGACTGTTAAATATGGTAGACAGTGCATCTACAAGTCTTTTTACCAGCAACAACCTTTTTCTCTTCTCCTCCTCCCCAGCTATTTTTGTGTGTAATGTTCAAGCTGAGGATGAGTTCCTTGAAACTCGAAAGTTAGCTCACTATTTTGGGACTTTCAGTTGGTCTTAATAAAGGTATTATTCTACTGCTGGTTAAAGAGTTTTTCCTTTTATCTCTTTCTCTGGCTCATTGTATCCAACCACATTTATCTGCATGCTTTAGAAGGATAAAATGTGTACAGAAATCTTATCTGTGACTGCTTCTGCTGTTTATAGATATAAGAGCCAGGATGTATTAAACATTCCCATTGATTGCATTCAGTGGTCATTATGGGGAGCATCTGGAAGAACAAAACAAACTCTTTTACAAGTACAATGGACATTCAAACATCAGAGGGTGGGAAACACCAAGGTTTCTCTAAATCATGAGAAACACAAACAATAAAAAATAAAGCCCCAAATCTGACCGCTGTTTAGTGTCTTGGACTTTTGTTGATGGAGAACCATTTCTGTTGACTGCAGCAATTAGCAGATCTTGAATTTGGCACAGGAACAACCACTGGGGTGGCTTTGGTGGGATAGGAAGGATCAGCTGCTGGGAGATAATATAAGAAGCAGAGTGGGTGAAAGGGGAAGGATTGTGTGGATGGCCATGTGTGAACTAGGAGGTTGCGCACTGGTTAGGGTAAGTAAGGGACTGGACAGGGAAGGCATGCAGCCTGATCCCTGCTTACTCAGAAGTAAGGCCAACTTTATTTAAAGGGACTTACTTGGAGGTAAGTGGGCATAGGATTGCATCCTGAAAAGGGTTGGAGAGGGGTGCTGGGAAAGCCTCTATTACTCCTACTGTCATTGTACTTTAGTCTTCTCTTCTTCCCAGGTTTAACCACTTAGAAGCTTATCTCGTTTTAGTCATTTCCTATCTCTGCATCCAGGTGCCCCCTTCAGAGAAAAAACTCCCCATTCTCCAAATATATGTGTGTGTGTATTATTTATACGTATGTATGTATATGTAGTCTGTGTGTGTGTGTGATGTACACACATGCACACACATATGGAGAGACAGACTAACAAAACAGAAATATTAAAATCTTGAAGCAAAATGTTTTGGTTTCTGCCTTCTTCAGCTGCTCTGATATGAATCAAAGGGCCAAGTGTATATAATTTCCAAGCAATTATTTAACAGTCAAAGGGCTTGGTAAATGGCCTTGGAGCTTTGGCTGTGCAGGTGCCTGGATAACACCCAGATAGCTTTTTTATCAGGACTTTATAAATACTGTACTGAGGTGGTTCCGGTTTGGAGGCTCTTTGGCATTCTAAATATTTATATTTAGAATAAATTCATATCTAAATTGTCCCAGTGTCTATTGAACCTGAGTTCCCAACTCTGCTCTAATCATCTTCTGTGCCTTTGACACAGTCCTTGCCATCCTCGTGCTGCCCAGATACACTGAACTACAGCTCCTAACACCCCCAACCAGCATAACAGTTGGACATGCTGTATAGGGATGGTGGGAGTTGAAGTCCCACACATCTGGAGACATAGTGTGGAGTAATAGTTAGAGTTTTGGACTACAATTAGGGAGACCTGGGTTCAAGCCATGAAGCTCATTGGATGACTTTGGGCCAGTCACTGCCTCTCAGCCTAACCTACCTCACAGGGTTGTTGTGAGGATAAAATGGAGAGGAAGAGGTTCATGTATGCTGCCTTGGGCTCTTTGGAGGAAAAGGAATCTGGAGGGCACCAGGTTGGGTGAGGCTACTTTAACAGTTGCCTGAAAGCCCGATGCTTCATTGGTCACACTTCTCCTGACACAGTGGTAATGTGATGGGAAAGGGTTGACCTACTAAGCACCTGTGAGGCAGGTCTTAAAAGCAGAAGAGGCTTGCTTTTGGGAGGGGAGGGCAAGTGAAGAGTTGGGAATTGTTTGGGTTATAGAAAATTCTCTGCAAACACTAAATATTTGAAAGCAGTTGGTTGAAAGTTATTACAAGTCCAGCTAGGCAGAGCAATAGATCCTTTTATATTATTAAGATAATGGTAGCTCATCTGTCTGGTGATCCCTTGGTCTCTTTTAAGTAACTGTCAAACAAATTCTTTGAAGATTCTGTGGCCTCTGCCTGCCTGTAAAAGTCTTTGCAAAGCAAACTGACTTTAATATAAGCCCTATTCAGGTGTTCTGAACCTGAATAGGACAAAAGCATGAAGAGAAGGAGGGCGTAAAGGGTGACCCTCTGAAGAGGGGACCCTCCTCCATCCATGGAGACCACCTGAGCCAGAACGCTGGAGAATCGTGTCTCCTCTGTGCTGTTAATAACTCTTTAATAATGATGACCCGCACACTTAGCATGGCCAGTTGCAGAAGAGTAGAGGGCTGTTGCACCTTTAATAGCTGTGCAGAACGGGGGATTCCACAAGGTGCAGCTTGTCATGCATGACAGGCTATACCCGCTAAATTCCTTCTCCTGCACCACCATTAAAGATGCAAGAGCCTTTTCCTCTTCTGCGCCTGGCCATCCTCAACAGAGCAGAGAGGCCATGCCAGCTGGGGAAGATGGGGGTTGCCCTCCAACACATCTGGAAGTCACCAGGTTGGGGAAGTCTGAAATAATAGAACATCTAAACAGAAAATGGTTATAAATAAGCTTGTTGCAGTACGTGCAAGCGCACATGCGCGTGCACACACACAAATATGAATGCAGGATGGCTAACTTTCTTCTAGTGAGCATACACTATGACCAACACCATGAATCAGGATGTCCCTGACTTGTACTGGGTCCCTGCCCTGAACTGAGTCAGTGGCCTTGGACATGAGCTCTCAGCCTCCAGTCTGCAAAACGGTGGTGATCATACTAGCCTGCCTTACAGGGTTGTTGGAAAGATGACTGATGTGCAGGAGTTTCGAACACTCAAGCTTTTTTTTTTTAAAAAAGCCTAAATATTGCTGATACTAAGAGGGGATATGCTATTGCTAAGCATCAGAGGCTGAGAATACCAAGAGTTCCCTGGTTAAATCCATGGCATCTCGTGTGTGTGTGTGTGTTTAAAATCTCTGGTAACTAAAGTGGGAAAGGTTGTTGCACATGGTGAACCAATGTGGTGTAACCTTCCCTAACCTGGTGCCTGGCCTCCAGATGTGTTGGACTGCGACTTCCAAAAAAAACAGAGGAGACAAAATAGAGCCCTGAAGAACCCTGGAGTCCAAAAGCCAAGCGGCCAAGCACCAGTCTCTGAGCATCACCTGCTGGGAATGCTCAGCCAAATAGGACCAGAACCACCATAGAGCGGTGCCTCCAAGTCTCGCATCAGCCAGACATCCCAGGAGGATGCCATGGACGATGGTATCGAATGCGGCTGAGTGTGGTCCAACCAAACCAACAAGCCCACACTCCCCCTGTCCAGTTCCCGGTTCCCTTGTCCATCTACCACGGTCAGCATCCCATACTATTTCTGTCCCAAACCTGAGCCTGAACCCAGCTTGAAAGGGATCCAGATTATCAGCTTCACCGAAGAAAAGTTGTGATGCCACCACCAGCATAGAGTAAATGTGCCAGCGAGCTCAGGCTGAGCACCTACCCCTTTCTGTTGAGGAAGGGCATCCTAATCTGCCATCCCATGAATCCCCCACCTCAGGCAGAAGAGTGGGAGGGGCGGTAAATGGGGTGCCCCTCCTCCCTTCAGCAGTAGCGGGGGGTGAAGGAGAAGCACATGAGTCGGGGCAGAGCGTGTCCTCCTGTCTTGGGTGGTGGGGCGCCTTGCACCTCCCTGGATAGGAATATTGGAAGCTGCCTTATGCTGAGTCGGTCCATCTAGCCCTGTATGATCAACACTGACTGGCAGCAGCGGCTCTCCAGGGTTTCAGGCAGGATTCTTTCCTAGCCTTTCCTGGAGATGCCGTGGATAGAACCTGGGACCTTCTGAATGCAAAGCAGGGGCTCTACCACAGAGCCATGGCCCCTGCCCTCCCTGACAGAACTAAAGAGAAAGGATTATAGGCCAGATGGCATTGCTCCCTCAGATTCCAATCTCCCCCATGTGTTTCACATATACACGTTGAGCATCTGAATGTGGCAGAAAGTGCCAGGCGGGCACAGTAACTGCCCCCACATAAAAATGGCAATATTTTATTATTTTAATTTTTGAATTTTAATTTTAATTAAAATTAATTAATTGTATGTTAATTTTTGATTTTGTAAAGTGTTTAGAGATTTTTTTAGATATGGAAGCAGTGCAGAAATTGACTAAGGGTGCAATCCGATGTATGTTTACACAGAAAAAAACTCCTACAATTCCCAGCATGCCGGAATGCTAAGAGTTGTAGGCCTTTTTTTCTGTCGAAGCATGCATAGGTGTGTGTGTGTATAATAAGCCCCATTGAGATCTAAGGATGAACACATCTGTCTCTTTCCTATATATGTCTGCTTCACATCTCTTCATTCATAGGTCCGTTTTGTCCCATTTCCCCATTAATCTCCAACTTTAAAAAAATCTGTAGAAAAAGGTATTTAAATATGTAATTCTGAATGCATTTTCTCACAAAATATGCATTTCTACACGTATTTAATCTAAAAATACACATGCCATTGTGTTTTATTAAAGCCAAAATGTCCAAAGTCTAATTCCATTCCATGCTTTAGTCCTGAGGGTGAGGATCAGGTAATCCAACTTCAAAATGTGGACCAAACAAAACCCTTTAGCATCCCCATCAATAACATATTCGGTGTACCCTGGTGAAGGGTTACTGATGGGCTCTGTATTATTAAACTGCTTCTTTTTTCCAGAAAGTGACCATGTTCTGTTGGATCCTGGTTCCAGCTCTCTTGCTGCCTGCTGTTGAGGGCTCTAACAGTAAGTTTTCGAGTTGCCATTGTGGCAGGCCAAGAGGCCAGTGGAACATAAAGGCTGGGTTCACACATAACATGCTAACCCACACTCAGTGGTTGAGTGTGGGTTGTGGTTGAACCCTGGGTTGTGGTTGAACCACGGGCTATCATGTTGTCTGAATGTCGTACGTTTTCCACAAGGTGGCTTGTTCAAGAAAAATAAGCCACACTGCATGGTTAACAAGCCACCCAGTGGAAAACGTGCTGCGTTCAGACAACGCGATAACCCACAGTTCAACAGCAACCCACATTCAGCCACTGAGTGTGGGTTCGCATGTTGTGTGGACCCAGCCAATGTTTGTGTGTGGGGGGGGCACTCTAGTTTCCTCTAAGGCAGGGGTGCAGAACATCAGGCCCAGGGGCCAAATCCAGCTGTCCTGTAGTTCCATCTGGCCTTCTGGGGTTCCCCAATGACCGTGCTCCCTTCCCTTGGCCCCACTCCTTTCTCTCAACCACCAATCGTGTGGTGTTTTCCCAGCTTTTATGCAGGTTTTTTCCATTCTAAAAGGCTGAAATGCCTCTTCTAAAGCTTAGTGGCCCAGCAGCAAGAGCTTTAAGATGAAATATGCTGATGCTTTTTGTCCCTGCCCCTCTTGCCTCCTGCCCTGCCCACCACTAGCGACCTTCTCTGAAACTGAATTTGGCCCTCAGGCTGAAAGAGGTTTGGCACCCCAAATATATAGGATGTATTTGGGGTGCCAAATATATAGGATATAGATTATATAGATAGATATGGATATAGATATGTCTGCACAAATATTCATACACATTTCTCCTAATACAGGCATTGTTGGACACAATTTTCCCTAATAATTTTGGCATGCAATTTCCCCAAATAATTGCATTTTTATTTTTTTTCACTAATATACACATTTTATATACATGAGTGCGAGCCATGCTGTGTGCACCTGAGCTCGTTTTAAAAGCCCCTGGCTTAGCCCTGAGCCTGTCTCTTTGTGCAGTCAAGTGGAAGCATGCAGGCCCCAAGCTGCCAGGCGGGAAGCTGCCACCCAAAGGCGCCTCAGCTTTGGGTGGGGGGTGAAAGCTGCGGCCTTCTCTGCTGTCGGCCGAGGGGTTGAGCGATTCCCTCTGCTGCAGGTCACCTGGCGGAGCCTCACAGCGCACGAGGGGAGGCTGTCTCACGTGCCCGGAGGAATCTGGGGCCTTGCTTTCCGAGCCCATGTTTTCACCAGGGAGACTGCAAGGAGGTTGGCAACAATCCCATTTGCACTTGCAAGCCAGGCTTCACTGGCCCGTTCTGCAAAGGTAAGGCAGGCAGTGCTGCTGCTGGGGTTAAGCCTGGGCAGGATGCATTCCCTGGGGATGGGGGAGAAATTCATTTCGAAATTCGCATTCTTGAACCAATACGGGAACCAAATGGGAGTTATCCTTGGAAATATGCACTTTTCCAAATTTTGCAATAGAGTTCTCCAATCAAACAGTGCGTACAGAAATGCATGTATTAGGGAAAAGTTCACACACGTTAGTGAAATATATATTAAAAATGTGTTATATTAGTAAAATTGTTTGCAAACGTGCATATAAGGGAAAATTGTATTAAAAATGCACTTATTAGGAGAAATGCGCACAAGCATGCACAGGAATTTTTATGCACACTTTAAATAAAATTCTCAAAGTTTGTGATGATCTGAACTTAAGACAGGAAAAATGAGAAACAAAGGAAACAAAATGGACAAATTTGTCTATCCCTACTGCTCCCCATCCCCATTTTGCTCCCCCCTCCTGAGGTCTTTCTTTCTGTGATCTCCTCCCACCCCCACCATGTGATTTTAGGGTGGCCACGTGTCCTCTTTTATAAAGGGCAGTCCTCTGTTTAAAGGTGCCCCTTATTTGAAGCACTGTCCTGCCTGATTCTGGTTTAAAGATAAAGAACCATCTGAGCTGTTGCCCATTCACAGAAAGCACCTGAAGCACAGGAAGCAGCCTGAACAGGCAAGCACACAGGTCACCTGGTCACGGTCTTTCACACTGTGGTGAGAATGGATATACGAAAGTTCCGCCACGGATCTCGGGGAGGCCGAGTGCCAGAGCATTCGGCCCCCCGAAATCGGTGGCTGAACGGCCCGCCACTCCCCCGCCACCCCCCCGGGATGGGACTTACCTGGGGCGGATCTTCCTGGCGGCGGTGGCGGCAGCGGTGCGGCGGCGGTGGCGGCAGCGGTGCGGCGGCGGTGGCGGCAGCGGCCGGTCTTTCGACCGGCTGCCACCACCGCCATTTCCAGGTTTAAAAAAAAAAACAAATGTGATAGGCTACGTAAAGATTTATGTAGCCTATCACGGCTAGATTTTTAAAAAAACACCATGATAGGCTACGTAAATCTTTACGTAGCCTATCACGGCTGGCTTAAAAAAAAAAAACCGCGCGTACGCAAATGGCGGCGCCCATGGCCGCCGTCATTTGCGTTCCTTATTTTGGCACGTCTTAGTCTACGTAAACTTTTACGTAGACTAAGACGGCGAAAATAAGGGGAACGCAAATAGCGTAGCATCTACGCTATTTGCGTTCCCCTTATTTTCGCCATCTTAGTCTACATAAATGTTTACGTAGACTAAGACATGCCAAAATAAGGAACGCAAATGGCGGCGGCCATGGGCGCCGCCATTTGCGTACACGCGCTTTTTTGTTTTTTGTTTTACTCAGCCGTGATAGGCTACGTAAAGATTTACATAGCCTATCACGGCTGACTGCAGGGACGCAAATGGCGGCGGCTACGGCCACCGCCATTTGCGTCCCTGCTAGCCAGCGGCCGGATGTCCGGCTGCTGGCGGAGCCGGCCAGCGGCTCCACAGAATCACTGCGGAGCACAGCCAGCCGGCCAGGATTCCGGGGGGGGGGGGAGGGACGGAACGCCTCCCCCCGCACCATCAGCATAATCCCCGAAAGGTAAGTGATTTTCGTACATCCCTAGCCGTGAGATATGCTGTAGCCCTGTTTAAATTACAATGATTATTTCTAAATTTGCATCTATACATATACATTAGCATATGCAATTTTTATGCAGATTGCTGCCCTCTTTTGCCCTCTTTTTCTGTGACTTATTTCCTCTTCTTCTTTTTGGCAATTTAGAAACAGACACTTCTCGGCTCTTTCTCTCCCTCCCCACCCTAACACAGTACTCTTTCTCCTCCCCACCACACCACCGCTCTTTCCCTTCGCTGACTCTCCATCTGGAAGAAGAGCATCCATTGCACCCGATCAGGAGCAGTGCCACAGCCTAGGAGTTAGAGATTGGGTCTATGTAAAAAGGCAGCAAAGAAAGGATCGCCTAGAGCCCAGGCAGAAGGGCCCTCGCCAGGCGCTGCTCACCACTCATGCAGCAGAAAAGCTAGAAAGAATACCTGCCTAAATACACACTTCCCAGTATAAATGTGCACCCACACCAAGACCTCCCCCAGTTTACTCAGTCATTGCTCTTTCCAGCACAATCCCCTACCTGGCACCACCACCTTTCTCTTTTTCTTTCTTTTAAGTTTGGAGTGGCGTCCAGCATGTTCCAGCGTGCCTCTGGCCCATGAGGCCATCTAGAAGCCATATGTAGAAAATTTATAGAAATGAAGATGCCGAGTGTGACTGCAGCTCCCTCTGCAGTGAACCCAAACTCTTCTAAAAGTAGGAGGCAGGGAAGGAAGGAAGGAAGGAAGGAAGGAAGGAAGGAAGGAAGGAAGGAAGCCGTTGCCTGGGGGGAATAAACAGAGGAAGAGCAAACAGCATGCTGGTGGGGAAGGGGGAAAACAAGAAGGGGGCCTGTATTTAGGGGGCCCTAAGGGCTGCAGGGCCCTGGACTTCTGCCTACTGGCCTGACACCAGCGGCACCTTTGAAGGCAGGTCTGCACTGGGATGGAATGTCCATTGCCCCTTGCGTGTTCGTGGCCATTCCGAATCCCCCTGTGCACTGACGGAGTTCTGCAACTCAGCAGCGTTCAAGATTTTGACCTTCCACAGCAACCTGTTTGCCAAGACATCCCAAAGCTTTGGCCATAGATTCCCTGGACACTGAAGAGGGCTCTGGGGCATTGCTAAGGGGAACACTTGGTTCATGCACTGGCCAGGCCTGAGTGGGGAGGGCTCACCATTGGCCTAAATGAAGGGAGCACCCTAAAACTCATGCAGCTCAACAGAAACTTGCCCCCTGGGGCTAATAGCAGTCACAGGGAGGGGGCAGCTTTTGTCAGGACCACAGCAGGGGAGGAAAGAGTTAAACCTCCCTCTCTACCCACTGTGGTCCCAATGAAAAGGTGGTGGGGGGGGTAGACACACCTGCTATTACTTTTTAAAAATAAGCACTCTGACATGGATACTTCTGCATTTACCTTCACATCTAGTTTGGCTGACCTGCCATTTGAAAGCGAAAACTGATCGTGGCAAGCAAACTTTCTCTCAAGGAAACTTACTGATGTTCTGAGAACACCCCACCCCCAGGGTTCTTTGGAAACAAATCAGAAAATGATTTCTTTAACTAAGGATGGAATTATTTACTGCTCTCACAATCTTATTGTAAGGAGATTTGTAGTTGGTCTGAATGATCTTTCAGGATTCTCTTACAGCAGAGGTTGGCAACTGGTGGCCTCCCAGATGACTTGGCCTACAACTCCCAACAGCCCTAGCCAGCAGAGCCAATGCTGAGGGATCATGGGAGTTGTAGGCCGCAACTGGAGAGCCACAAGTTGCCCACATTTGTCTTACAGGCGGGTGCTTCCAGACAAGGCTTTTATTGTACCATCCCCCTGCCCCATTCATGGGATTTTATGGCAGAGTATGTGTTGTGACCAGATGATGTCGCCTTTCCCTCCCTTGTTTTTCCACCACTTCTTCCATTTTTTTTTTCTTACCAAAAAAAAATCTGTTGAGGAGAGAAAGATGGAATACCTGTGCAATGACTTCTAATTAGGATTAGAAAAGGAATTAGAAAAGGAATTAGAAAAGGAATGGAAAATAATTAGAAAAGGAACTGAAAATAAAGCTGCCAATATCATATGGCCTTTATATAAATCTATGGTGTGACCACACTTGGAATACTGTGTACAGTTCTGGTCACCACACCTAAAAAAGAATATTGTAGGGAAAAATGCAGAAAAGGCAAAATTATCAAGGGGCTGGAGCAGTTTCCCTGTGAGGAAAGGTTACAACGTTGGGGAGTTAGAGAAAAGATGAGTAAGGGGAGACATGATAGAGGTGTTCAGAATTATGCATGGTATGGAAAAAGTGGATAATTTCTCCCTACCCACATTCTCCACACCATGCATAATTTTGTACACCTCTATCATGTCTCTGCTTACTCACCTCTCTCATAATACTAGAACCAGGGTCATCCCATGAAGTGTAATGGTGCGAGATTCAGGACAGATAAAAGGACTTCTTCACGCAGCGCAGAGTCAAACTATGGAACTCGTTACCACAAGATGTAGGGATGGCCACCAAATTGGATGGCTTCAAAAGGGGACTGGACAAAAGGGGATTGGACTTGTAGGCTTCCCACAGGTGTGTGGTTGCCCCCTGTGGGAACAGAATGCCGGACTATATTGGTTGAATTTTCACTGGTAGGACTAGGAGCCTTGTGTCTGGGACCACCCTGACTAGGAAAGATTCAAGACCAGAGGGAAGCCAGAACCTGGCAGATCCCCTCTGTAATAGGCCAATGACTCTTAAACGGTTCTTAAGGGCTAGCAAATATCAGAAGGGATACCTTTTCCCCCTTCCCTAAGGAATGTGCAAGTTAAGTGAGGGTCTGTGTCCATTTTTGCAGGGAAACTGAAAGAGAGAGACAGGGAGGGCTGAGTGGCGCTCTGCAAGGATCTGATGATGCCAGTGGTTCGTTCCCCTAGAAACCTCTCGGAGGGTTACAGATTTGTTGGGTGAATGCTGTGTGCCTGTACTCAGGTTGAGCTGTACTCATGCTCAACCTGTGTGTGTGTGTGCTAATAAACCGCACTTTGCAAAAATACCAGTCAGTCTCCAGTAACCTCATTCCAAGGAAGCCAGACCTTGGGTGAAATGCTTGCACCGCTGGAGTTCTCACTCTTCAGAAAACTGGAGTGCAATCAAGGGCGTCATGTTCTTCTCTCCCCCAGAAATGGTGGTGAAACTGCAGTGTGAGGAAGAGTACATGAAGATGATGGTGAGGAAGGAGGTGTTTGAGATGCTTAAGATCCCCTCGGCACTGGTCCACCTGAAGAACCGCGCCTGCAAAGTCTCTGAGCAGGACGAAGAAGGAGCAAGTTTCTGGGGAGCAAAGCTGTCGGGCGAGAACCATACAGCGTGTGGGTCTGTGATCAAGGTGTGGATCCTTGGCTCCCTCCCCTGCCTCTTTGTGGCTCAGTCGTGCTCCATTAGACCTTTCAGTGCCCCGCACAAGGCCATAATGGAGTGCATTTGGTTGGGTGGGCTCCTTGCTGACTTCAGGGCCCCAATAATACACTGGACCTCACCCACCACTAAATGGCTTTATACCAAGTCTGACCATTGGCCTATTTAGTCCAGAATTGTGCAGTTTTAGTGGCAGTGGCTCTCCAGATCTCAGCCAGGGGGGTCTCTGCTAGTCTTACTACCTGAGTTCCTCTAAATTCTCCATGCAGAAATGTATTTATTTATTTATTACATTTATATTCCACCTTTTTTCCTCCTTAAGGAACCCAAGACGGTGTACATACTCCTCCTCCTCCATTTTATCCTCACAACAACAACCATGTGAGGTGGATTGGACTGAGAGTCTGTGACGGGCCCAAAGTCACCCAGGGAGCTTCCATGGCTGAGTGAGGACTAGAACCCGGATCTCCTGACGCCCAGTACGGATGGTGTAAAGTCCATTCCGTCTGCATTTCACAAATTGTCAGGCACCTTTAATTCCTTCACCCCTTCATCGACGGAATCCGATTTTTTTCTGAATTTGCTCAAATCCCCATTTGTGCAATTTTGCACTTGTAAAAATGTTCAAATCCCCCCCAATGCACCAGTGCCCCCAAAATACATATTTTCACACTTTCACCTAAGGGGGGAATGTGCATTTTGGGCTATTTTTTAATTTTGCCTATTTTTCTTTTATTAAATTTGCGCAAAATTTGTGAAAATTAGAAAAATGGCCCACAAGTCTGTGGAAACCACCCGACTGGGGAAAAGCCTGTCTGCTGTGGATTCATAAATCTCCAAACGCATTTGATTCCGTTGCAGATTTCTCCGACATCCCTAGTCAGGAGTGATCACTCTTGCCTCTCTCTGCAAAGAGAAAAGGATGATGTCAGGGAGTGGGGCTTTGTGGAGGGGAGGGGTTTCTGGAGGAAGGGCCCTCCCCTAGTGTGATCTGGCCCCAATCCCTCAGGCATTTTAGTAATTCCTGTTAAAATGTTTTCTGGCCTTTTCTAAAATACAGCAAAGACTTATCCTTAAAAACTGCTGAATGGCCCAACCGAAACATGAGTTGGGAGGTGACGCAAGCAAGACTCACAACTAAATCAGTGTTTGATTGGCTGATATGTCTGTCTGTCATGCCCACTGTGGGTGCACTGCGACTTCTGGTTCTATATGACGGCTGCCTTCACCCATGGCTGTGGTTTGAATCCCCTAATCCAGTGTGTGGTCCATTTTCAGGTCAACAGCTCCCATGTGTCTTACGCCAATGTGATTGAGTCGGACAGGGAGGATCAGGGCGTGATCACCAGGAGCATCCTCACCCGTGTACACTTCTCCTGCATCTATGCTTACAAGCGTGTGGTTGGTCTGCTCCACCCGGTCAAGGCTATGGACACGTATGTTTGTTGCTTGGGCTCTGCCAGGTGTTCCCCTTTCTGATCTACAGAGCCGGCCCTACCATTAGGCTGAGTGAAGCAGCTGCCTCAGGTGGCAGATGTTGGGAGGCAGCAGCAAGGTGTTAAGAGAGGGATCTGTGTGCCGTTCCGCCTGCCATGCACTTCCTGAGTTAGGCTGCTGACTAGGAGCAGTGAAGGATTGTGCCCCACCATCTGTGATGTGGGGGAGCAGAGAGGATAAGTATAGACAATTGGGTGAGGGTATTCAGGCAACGTCCCACTTCCGTGGATTACTGACTAGTTTGTGCGGGGGGGTGCCTCTCTTTCTTAGGATTGTGCAGTTTGCGGTCAAGGAAGGGGACTTCACAGTGACGATGGTGCTATACAAGAACGCCACCTATGAGCAGCCCTACCGCCAACAGCCATTGATGCTTCTCATGACAGACACCCTCTATGTCCTCCTGCAAATTGAAGGGCAGGATCAGGTGAAGTACTTCTTCCTGAGTGTGGAGGACTGCTGGGGCACCCCGACGGCTGACCCAAACCACAGCACGAAGCACCCGCTGATCATGAAAGGGTGAGAGCTTGGCATGAGCCTAGTTGTGGCCATTGCTTGTGTAGATGACCTCGGCCAACAAAATTGGCTGCTGGGGTTGGTGTCCTAGGGCTTCTCTACGCCAGTTTTATCTAGGGATGGCAGAGAATTTCTCCCCGAATCTTCGGGGGGCTGAGCGCCAACGCATTTGGTCCCCTGAAATCGGCGGTGAAATTCTCCGCCCCCCTGCCCCCCCCCCGGGACGGGAATTACCTTTGGCAAATGTCCCTCCCGGCAGCGGTTTGGCGGGAGTTCGTTGCAGGCGGGGGCGGTGGCCGGTCTCCCGACCGGCTGCTGCCGCCGCCATTGCAAAAAAAAAAACTAAAGTAAAAAAAAAACACCACACCCATGCATAGGCTACGTAACGATTTACGTAGCCTATCACGGCTAGATTTCCAAAGTCAGCCGTGATAGGCTACGTAAATCTTCACGTAGCCTATCACGGGTGACTTTGGGGGGGGAAAAAAAAAGCGCGTACGCAAATGGCGGCGGCCCATGGGCGCCGCCATTTGCGTTCCCTATTTTGGCACATCTAGTCTACGTAAAGATTTACGTAGAGTACGGCGAAAATAAGGGCACGCTATTTGCATTGCCCTTATTTTCACCGTAGTCTACGTAAATCTTTATGTAGACTAGACGTGCCAAAATAAGGAACGCAAATGGCGGCGCCCATGGGCCGCTGCCATTTGCGTACGCGCTTTTTTTTTTCCCCCCAAAGTCACCCGTGATAGGCTACGTGACGATTTACGTAGCCTATCATGGCTGACTTTGGAAATCTAGCCGTGATAGGCTACGTAAATCGTCACGTAGCCTATCACGGGGTCTTTTTTTTTTTTTTTTTACTTTTTGTTTCGCGGCCGGGGAGACGGGGCACTTCTTCCCAGCCTGAATTTCGGCCGGGCCAGGCGGGAAGCCTCCCCCTCTTCGCCTGAACTTCGGGGGGGAAAGCGAAGCGCCTCCCCCCCACCGCGAAGCCAAGCTGCGAAAAGGTAAGTGACTTTCGTACATCCCTAGTTTTATCCCGCACCTTTACTGGGGCATCTGCTTCTGGATTCTTTGCAGGATTGAGATTGGCTCCTTTACACATGTTTACACATGCCTTTTTCAGGGATTTGGGGAATTTCCTTTCTCTGCAAGTTCTATATGTTTCATTATACTGCCACTAGATGGTGCTGTGGGATAGTGGAATTGCAAAAATACATGCAGACATTGCAGCGCTTCAAGAAAAAATGCCAGACTTTCCCCATTCTTTAAAAAAAACAGATAAAGGTTATAAAGCACGGGAGAGGCCTTGGAAGTTGATGACATCATGTAAAAGACCCACAAACTTGCATGAGTGACCAGTCATGAGCACATGATAACAGCCTCATGTAGATATGTCATCTTGCTCTGCCAAACAGCAGGTCCTCATCATGATAGGGATGCTTAAAGATGTCACTCAGTCCACATTTCCAGGCAAACCGACCTGATCCACACCCCCTGGACTAATGTGCAGATGAGAATGCAGCTATCCTTCAGATGTTGCTGTTCTCTGAACTTTGCAGTGCACCTCCCAGCTCAAAAACTGTACCAAAATGTGTGAAAAATGCATATTTTAAGATAAAAACAGTTAGAGATTTGTACTGTGGTAGAAAATACATTTAAAAATGCATATTTTGTGAGAAAATAGGTATTGAAATACAAATTTTCATGAGGATGTGGGGAGGAGCTGCAGATTAATATGGAAACAACAGACTTATGAATGAGCACATGTGAAACCAGCATGGGCCAGAAACCAGGCTGATCTGCCCATCCTAGTAGAATTGCATGTCCCAGGTTCCCTGGCAGCTTTAATAACATTGCTGGGTGGCATCTCTTGGCTTGCACACAACAATCGCATATTCGTTATTTGTGAAGAGCCTAAAAAGTAGGGCTGTGCAGGGACCCCCGATCTTCCCTGGAGGCCACTTCAGGGCTTCTGAGGTGGGCCTGATTAATTTTGGGCTGATTCAGGGGGGCCCTGACCTGCTTCGGCCTCCAGAGCAAAAGCGGATTTTTTGGATGGCCAAATCCTGCTCCCCACCCCAACCACCCACACTGTGCGAGTTCCCATCTCCTTACCTGGGCCCTCCGGTCGCATGCTGACAGCCATCTTTCTGTTCCAGGGAGTCGCCATTCTTAAAACGGAGATTCCCTATATTTCCAGAAATAGATCCTGTGCCGTTTTAAAAATGGCGACTCCCTGGAACAGGAAGATGGTTGCTGGCGTGCGTCCTGAAGGTCCAGGTAAGGAGCTGGGGGTTGGGCGGCGGCAGCAGTGTGGCTGGGCTCCCAGATCGCTCCGAAGCGCCACCGAAGCACTCTGGAGCGACATGACCCGCTTTGTGCCACTTCGTGCCCCCTCGACTGTGTGAGCCCCTGGAGGGCTTGGAAAGCTGTCTGGGAACACGCCACAGCTGTCCGCTCCTCCATACAGGAGGAATGCTGTTCTCCATGCAGGCTACCATTTTTTACACAAGATGGAGCTCTATATTTTCGTCTCTTTACTGCTGCGCACAATAGTGGCCATAAAGGGCCATTTCCACAGTGGAAATGGCCCTTTACAGCTGCCGTTGTGTGCATGAGTAAATATACAAAAATAGAGCCCCATCTTCCGTAAAAGCTTGAGAGGAGGATGGGCAGCTGCCGGGCATGAGCGGATGAGTCTAGGAAGTCCTCGCCGCTCGCTCGGCGGACAGGGGCGGCAGATCACCAAGCTGGATTCGGGGATGGGGGGTGAGCAGGAGGACGTCTGACAGATTCCTGGCCCCAGTCAGGAGTCCATGCCATCCCTACTCCAAAGTGTCCCAAAGCATCCCACTCTGGCTCAGAGTTCGGGCTTCTGGCCAAAGCAATGCGCAGCCCTATTAAAAAGCTAGGCACTGTGTGAAATGCATTAAAAGCCAGGCCCTCTCCTGCCTTCGAGGAGGAGATCCGATCTCACCTCAGACCTCCGGGGAGGAGTTCCAATCTCTCTCCTCCACAGTCGGAGGCAGATGTCCAACCTCAGCAGGGTAGACCTGGGATGCCCCCTCCCTGCCCCCATGGATCATTCCATGACCCTTCTTGCCCTGACATTGTAGTGGGGGAACTGGGGTGTGGGTGTGGGCAGAGCAGAGCAGAGAAGGCTGTCAATATGCAGCATCCAAAACCCTCCTAGGCTTCTACCATGCTCCCAACACTGGGAAGAAACAGAGCTGGTCTACATGTTTCGCCTTTTCGCCCTCCTGGCAGAAAACATCAGGGTGTTCTGACCTCAAAGCACCTGGAACAGACAACACGATTGCCCTGCCTGGCTGCTGTCCTCTACACCCTTACAGAGGAGTGAGTCCCACTGAATGCACTTCAGAGTAGAAATGCGTAGGACTGTACCATTAATTTCTGAAATGACAGATGTTAGGGTATGCCCTGCTTTCAGCTACCTTCTCCCTGCTACCCGTTCCCAGAAGGGTGAAAGGCACTTTGATGATGATGTCGTGTGTCCCAGGGCTGAATGCTGGTATTTAAAAATCCAGGTGAGCCACTCTGGCTCTGCCAGCTCAGCCTGTGTTTGGATCTGAACATCCGGACAGCAACCTGATGGGCAAACTGCTTGGCTTCTTCCAGGTGTCCCCATGACAAGACGCTGAGTTTCCTGAATGCCATCGGGACCAGCACGGTGGCGAAGTTCAAGTTTCAGATGTTCCAGTTCAAAAACTTCACAGAGGTGTTCCTGCACTGTCAAGTGCGTCTGTGCGTGCCAGACAACCAGGACCCTTGTGCCAAGGTAAACTCTGTGGGGGGGGGGGTGTATGTGTCTTGTGTGCGCACGTGCAAAGGGGAGGGTTGGGTGTGCATGAGTGCGATGTGGGTGTGAGTGCAGGGTATGTGTGTGTGGTGTGTGTGTGGTCAGGGTGTGCATGTGTATGCAGGGTGTGTGTGCACATGGGGGGGTGGGGGTGTAGGTGTGTGTGCATGCTGTCAGGAGTGTCCTTGCTGCCTTCTAAAATCCTCAAGTAGCCAGAACCAACACGCAGACCATAGGGCTCTTTTCCAAGGCTTTATTTCCATTCAACCTAATGATGCTTACTACAGATGCTAATTGCAGGAGCCTAATGAGGGACATTTAAGAGAGCTGCCTACCAGGGGGTTCTAGCCTTAGGGAATCAGTTGGTCTCCATTTGGAGGGGAAAGATGGGAAGCCTCTGAACTTAAGGGCTAGTAGGTGAAAGTCCTCCCCTTTCCTGTGGGGCATCGGAGCGCAGCTGTTGATGTCGTGCCAAGCGGGCTGAGCGCCTCCTCTCGGCGCCCTCCATCTCCCGCTTGGCCCTGCACCAGCGCCTCGCATCCCGAAGCGCCAGTTGTACTTCCCCAGCCTGCCAGGGTCGCTACCACTCTCAGGAATGTGAGCAGGGAGAGGCTCTCCCTCCAACGGCGCCTCTGAACAGCGCGCAGGTTCCTCTCCCACGGTTTCTATTTCTTCCTCAGAATCAGAACTGCTTTGGGGCTCTATGGGCTCTGATCCAACCCTGACACATGCATGCGGGGGTGAGGGTACGCAAGGTGTGTGGGGGGTGTATGATTCTAAGATCCTGGGCTCATTCCCACACTCTCTGGGGCTTGAACATTTATTTGGTGCAACAGAAAAGCCTTTCTCTCCAGTGTTGCATTCACCACCCTGGAGCAATAAGGCCGTAACAGTTGACACATAGTAAGCGATGGCAGCCTTGCTCCAGAGGCATCAAAGCTTGCTTGTGTGTTGTTTTAAGTGAGCCATCTTCACTTCCGTGTAGGACAATTTGAACAGCAGAGCTGCCCTGAGACTTTGCAAATGTTTGGAAAGTTTTCAGAATTCAGATTTTGGGCCAGGTTTTCTCCAACCTTTCCCATTTGAATTTCAGAGCTGAAATTGGGCCTCCGTTTGAAATGTGATTGCCGTGGGTTAATGAAGTTAATACAAAATGTACTGAATTCTGTTGCAAGTCATCTATCAGATTCCGACTGCTGCCGCCCCACAAGCCAGGCGTCTGGCGCTGTCCAGTGTTGGCTGCTGTGGCAAAAGTCTTCAGGCATTAAATGCTGGTGCTGAACTGGAATGTTGATAGTTAATGGAGGACTGGGGGTGCAAATTTTTGTTTCAAACACTGTGAACATGCATACTTGTCAGATATTGTTTTTAAGGTCCTTTACATGCCAGGGCTTGTTGAAGGGAAGTAACCATGCATAATTGTGTATTGCTTTACATTAGGGATGTATGAGAAATTCATTTCAGTTCGTTTGTGATCAAGATTTATCCAGTTTGCACCTTCCGAACCGAACATGGACTCAGACACCATCTGCGGTCAAAGTCCTTACATTTCCGAGCTTGCAGTGTGATTTGCGGCCCCCCAAAATTTGCATTCAACAGGACACGTACATTTCAAAAATGCACATGAAAAAATCTGTAGTTTTGAAGAAAGCACACAAATATGCTTTAATCAATGAGAGAAGAATGCATATGTTTCAAAGATGCACACAACTGATGTGTACATTTGTAAAAATATGCACAAAATACACATGGATTTTCATACGAAAAAGAAACCCCCAAAGCTCACAATCTGATATGGACTCAAGTCGGGATGAGCTTCAAGATGGAATTTGCGGCCCTTCAGCAAGCTCATGTTTTGCTGATTCACACATCCCTACTTTTCATAGGGCTAAATAACAAATTATGTGGTGTTGTTTTTTAAAGCAAAACAAGAAGGAACCCCAACACCACCACCGCACACCTTCAAAAGATCCAGTATGAATTGTGAACAGCTGCCATAGGAGATTGTGACGTCACTGATGAAGTCACAGGCACTATCCAGTAGAGGCCAGCAGGAATAGTTGTAACTAGGGATTGGTGAACTCGCCCCCATTCATGCCATGTTCCCCTCGCCAGAGCCCTGCTGGCTGCTTGAACATGCTTGCCACATAAACAGACCATTTACACCTGTAATGTTGCATAAATGGGCCTCTTTGCTGCAACCATTTATGGAAAATCGTCCTCTATGGAAATTGCCAAGCCACCATTTTGCACAGAATGGCGGCTCAGGGGAGCAACAGGGTCTGCCGCATCAGGCAAGCACGGCGGTCTGTGAACTCCAGTCTGGGGGACCAAACTGGTGGTAATCTGCCAAGCTTGAGCCCCCAGCTGGACTCTGCCTCCGTCCCTGGTTGTAACGTGCTCATAATACTCTCCATAGCAACAGAGGTGCCCTGCTGATGGGGCTGATTTGACCAGCACCATCTCAACGTGGTTTCAGGCTTCTGCTCTCTGCAACAGGGATGCAACCTGGAAGCAAGACTTCTCTCCCCAGCTAGTTGAATTTAGGTCCCATTGAAATCAATGCGAGAAGTTAAGCATGACGAAGAGACGTCCTGTTGATTTGAATGACATCTCCACAGAGCTGTTGCAGGGATAAAGAGAGTATATTGTATATCCACCAGTGCTGAATTCGGACACTGGAATTTGGTGGTGCAGCAGCAGAAAAGGTCCTTGCTTGGAAGAAAAAATGGCCTTTTCTGTGTCTGCGCTGCTGAATTTCAGCAGCAAATTTGGTGGCACAGCTGCGCAGGGCAGCAGACGTGTGGCCCATGGCAGGTTTGCGAGGGAATAGGGCCCATCCTGCCCTGACTTCAATAGTTTTCAACCGCCAAGGGCTAACCATGGGTCTATTTCCTGCAGAGATGGTCTAATGTGGGGCTGTGTAATGGCTTTGCTAAGAAGCAGGGCGCTTGGAGCTGCTAGCCTAACCGTCAGAGAATGCATCGTTTGCACCGTCAGCAACATTCTTGCTTTGGCCCACAGCAATGTCCCAGCAAGCAAAGGAACAAGAGGGCCCTGTTTGATGACTACAAGAAGATCGTCTCCTACGGGCCCATTCAGTTCCTGGTCCCATCACGCTTGGAAACACGGAACACCAAAGACCAGCCGTCCCTCTGGAGTATGTATGCATTTTCCTGGATTAGGTCATGGCCCAGATCCCCAGCACGACACCCCCGGTTACACAGCTGTGCCTATGTCCTTCTCTCTCTCTTCCCAGGAGTGCAGATGTGGATCCCTGGTGCAGCGGTTTCAGCAGGCCTTGCCACCGCCTTCGTCTTGATCGCTGTTGCAAAAGCCATGAAGAAATGAGCAACTTGTAAACAGCAGAATCCCAAATAAATTTCATGCTTGCAAAGAGTAGCAGAGCAGGCATGGACCTCTCTCTCTTCGGAGGTTTCTAGCCCGGAAGAAGTGGCGTAGCAAAGTCTGGGCTCACAGGGACGTGGCGCCAGCACTTTTTGATTAGCGGGGATGCTGACCTGATCTGCCCGCCCCGTGGGCCTCACAGTAACGCAAAGTATTTGGGGGTGGCTTGGCCTCGAATGGGCAATTAAGACCCATGAGCTCTGCAAAAGACCTGCTCCTAGCTAGGGATGTGCGAAAGTCACTTACCTTTCCACGGATTATGTTGAGGGGGGGGAGGCGTTCCGTCCCTCCCCCCGGAATCCTCGACGGGGGGGAGGCGATCCGTTCCTCCCCCCCGGAATCCTCCACGGCCGGCTGTGCTCCGCGGCAGCTCTGCAGAGCAGCCGGCCAGGCCCAGGCCAGGCCAGAGCTGTCCGCAGCCGGATTTCCGGCCGCGGAGGGCTCTGGGGGAAAGAAACAAAACAAAACCGTGTACGCAAATGGTGGCGGCTACAGCCGCCGCCATTTGCATTCCTTATTTTTGGCTGTCTTAGTCTACGTAAATATTTACGTAGACTATTACAGCGAAAATAAAGGGGAACGCAAATAGCGCCCGCTATGCTATTTGCATTCCCCTTTATTTTCGCTGTTTTAGCCTATGTAAATATTTACGTAGGCTAAAACGGCGAATCAAAAAGGGACGCAAATAGCGCCCGCTACGCTATTTGCATTCCCCTTTATTTTCGCCGTCATAGTCTAAGTAAATATTTATGTAGACTAAGACGGCCAAACATAAGGAACGCAAATGGCGGCGGCCGTAGCCGCCACCGCCATTTGCATTCGCGGGTTGTTGTTGTTTTTTTACTCAGCTATGATAGGCTATGTAAATCTTTACGTAGCCTATCACGTCTTGTAAAAAAAAAACAAAAAAAACGACAAGACTGCAAATGGCGGTGGCGGCAGCCGATCGGAAGACCAGCCGCCGCAGCCCAGAACATCTGCCCCAGGTAAGTCTCATCCCAGGGGGGATCCGCGGGGGGGCGGGGGGGCAGGCTGTTCCACCACAGATTTCGGGGGGCCGAATGTACTGGCATTCAACCTCACCGAGATCCATGGCGGAATTCTGTGACATCCCTACTCCCTAGCAGAGATGAAAAGTGAGCACCAGCGCCAGCTGGGGCCAGAAAAAAAAAGCCGCAAGGCTGGAAACCCACATCAAAAAAGAAACCGCTGCACCCATTGAATTCCCAATGTGTTTCAACACTTGGTCTTCATCAAGGGGAAAACTCTTAGAGATTCTTTTGGAGGATTCCCTCTCCCTTGCTTCTTCTCTGTCTTCTTTGGAAGAAGCAAGGGAGAGGGAATCCTTTAAGAGTTGTTCCCCTGATGAAGACCAAGTGTCAAAACGTGCTGGGAATTCAATGGGTGGAACTGTTTCTTTTTTGACTTTGGAAATGAAAAGTGCTAGAACTGGTTTGCTGATTTGGATCAACACAGCAGCCTGAATCTTGGGACTGTCCTTGGGGGTGTGGCTACATGGACGAATGCCTGTTCTTCAAATTTTACCACTACATCACTCTTTGATTTCACTGGTATTTCTATATACAGAAGTGCTTCAGTGCAACCTAAAAGACTGATTTAAAAAATAAATAAATGGGCGATTTAAAAAATGGCTCCCACAACAAAGGGTGTAGTGAGTGTGTGCTGAGCGGTGATAGGTTGGGCTGCCTGATCAGTCACTTACAAAAGGCAAAAGAGTAGTGCTAACGGCACTGGTGTGACTGGACCACGGTGGGATGTGCACAAAGAAAATACGCAGTAGTCTCCGGCGATGTGGAAAGTGAGCTGTGATGCTGCTGCTTGTAGCTTTACCGTGGAGGCGCAAGGATGTATAAGCACTAGTAACCATCTGTCTGGAAGCACAAGGTGTCTAAAGCCCTGAAAAGTCAGGTCAGATGCTGAGATCTGGTAACTTTAAGGCCCAAATGGGACATGACAGATGCTTCCAGACGGAGGGTTCCTAGCGCTAACGATCAGAAAGCATTGTACAGCTCTTCCGTCTTTTCTTCCTAAGGACGCGGTCCTATGGGGATGGCTGTAAGCCCTCGAATTCAGAGGCTTGCGGCCATCCAATGCAGAGCGGGAGGCGAATTTTGCCTCTGCGTTCCTCCTGCTCTGTGTTTAAGCTCTGCATTCCATGCATTTTTGCCCATCTAGCTGAGGCATCGGGGAGGTGGAGGGAAGGAGGCTGGGGCAGCCGGAGGATTCCTCATAAGCCGGCCTCTCCAGTCCCCTCCCCTCCCCACCCATGGAAACGCCCCCTTCCCTTCCCTCCAAGGTCACCTTTGCAACCTTGGAGAGGCAGCAGGTGCAGTTCTCTCTGGGCTGGCTGCAAGGGGGAGGGGTGGGGAGCTCGGACTCCTCGGTCCAAGGTCGGGGTGGTGTCTCCAACCTCAGATCCAGGAATCTAAACTGTCCTATGGCCCCCAGCTGCAGTCTGGATTGCTCTCTTAATGTATTAGCTCCCGTAAGAGAAAAGAAAGAAGAAGTGATAGGAAAACATCGGAGGGTTATGAGTGGAAGATGACAATGTTTGGACCACCCCCACCCCTGCAAGACTTTGTGAGTGAGGCAGGATGATGGCACAATAAAAGCCTCATCAAGAACCCCTCTTCACTGGAGAAGGGATAGGAGGGGATTTGTTAATTTTGCACTTTTGAACCACTTTGAGAACTGAAACTCAGTGATCCTTTGACATTTTGCACTTCTCCAAATTTTGCACTAGAGTTCTCCAAACAAAAAATGTGTACAAAAATACGAATAAAACAGGAAATATAAGAGAACATAAGAGCCCTGCTGGAACAGAGTTTTAACTGCTTCCCCCATGCAAATCCAACTTAAATCCCCCCTCCCAAGGATGAACTATACAGGGCTTTGGGTCTGATCCAAGACAGGAGGATTCTCTTAGGTGTGATTTGAGCCATGGGGGACTGCAGGGGGCGGTGGGCTGTATGGATGAAAATTGTGCCCATAGGTTTTCCCCTAAGTGGCTAACCACAGCTTCCCCAATTTAATTTGGGGAACTGGTGCAGGGACAAATGGTTAACTCCTCCCCCGCCCCCCGTAGCCCTGATCTAAATTGCCCCCTATGGCTGCTTTTTGAAGAAGAAAATCACATGGGAAGGTCCAAGCTGGGCTTCTCCTGCCTTGATTCCACTGTCAGGATCGCCAGCCACTGGTGCAGACCCCAAAACTAGGCTGCAGCCCAGTTCTTCCAGCCACTGGAGAGCCGTTTGGAAAAAAGCCTGGGCGGCTAAATGTCCTGGGCCGGCCCTGCTCCTATTTGTCCTGGGAGAGAGCCGTACCTTTCGCTCTCTTCTTGCATCCCCACGCTGAGACACTGAGCAGCAGCAAGAGGAGGAGGATTCCAATTCTGATTCCGTTCCCAAGTCCAAGTTGGGCTCCAGCAGTTCCAGTGCTGCTCTCTGGTTAGCAAACAAAAGAAAACAAAAGACAAAACCAACATCCTGTTGGTGACGGCTGTGCTAGAAAAGAAGCTCTAGTATTCACCCATTGGTTTCTGGCAGGGAAGGACACCAATGACTTCAGCTGGGCAGGGCTTAATCTGGGCCAACCCAAGATGGTTCCATGTTCTTGGCAAAAAAGAGTGTTGAGATAGGAATGCATTTACACGGTTTCTGTTGCAGCTCTGAGATAAGCTATGGTAAGGGTGGCCCTAGGCCTGGAGATAGGATATAGTTTTGAGGAGAACTGAGAGTGGTTTGACTGAAGCACGTTGCTTTTCCTAAAATGCACATAACATGTTCTTTTTGTCTCTTTTTTGCCTCTGGCCAAATAGGTTTTGCAGGCTTTTGAAATATCACAAAAGCCTGCGACACTTTTTTGGCAAAGGTGGAGGTGGGATAAGTATATACACATCTTCCTTAAGTTTTTCAAACCATCTTTTTGAGGGGGGGTATACCCCCCACTATCAACTCTCCCCAACCATAGCTATTTCTTCATGATGTACTGTCAAACAGAAAGCAGAACTTGCAACATACTAAGAAATGCTGTTCCCACACAACAGTGAAGAGCTTATGGGAAAAGGAAGAAAAGGACAGGCTCAAAACTCAAAACAGCCACTTTAGATGGAGTTCCACGTTTCTCCTGCATTTTTTTTAAGCCACAATCTGTTTGGCAGGCAATTTGCCAGAGCAGAAGAAGATTCCTCTTGGCTGTTTTTCAGTTCAAAGTCACCTCCCCTGACCTGCTTTTTTGCCCATGAATGGCAAAGATATGAGGACTAGAGGGCGGAAGGGTGGTGAGGAAGAATGCCGCTTTTAAAAGGATACCTGCTGCAATGCATGCACACATCACCTATAAACCCACATTCCCTGGAGACACATGATGCAACCTTGTTGCGCTCAGTGCTTCCCTGCTCCACCTCATATTACAGATGGCTGAGAATTCTCTTTCGGTTTGTTTTTGATAAGAATTTACCAAAACGTGCAAGTGCAGGAGAAAGCAAAACTCGCAGATTCATCCACCCTATGTGCTACTTGCAGGGGGCAGGGAAAAGCCGAGTGTGCTAACTTTCCATCATCTTAACTCCTTTCACTAGGCCTCATCGGGGATGGGCTGGAGGGTGGGCAACAACCACATGTCCTCAGGAACATCTAGTTTGGTCCTAAGATGCCCCAGCACATTTATCTCTCTACAGCAGGGGAGCGCAACTTCCAGGGGGGCGCACTGATTTTTTGCCACCACACCAATGAAATTAGGTGGCACGGCAGCAAACTCGGTAGGGGTGTCGGCACACGATGGGGGTGGCATACAGGGCTGTTTTTCTACAATGAGGCAGTCCTATAATGAGGCAGCCTGATGTGGGGGTATCAGGCGCCACGGAATGGGAAGAGTGGCGCATTGTGGCCTGCAAAGGGCCTGCCGCCACCTCCCCCCCGCTTGCTTGGCTGGCAGGCGACCAGCCAACTGTTTGCGCCTGCCTGCCCGGCTGGCCAACCAGCCATAGTGGGGGCAGCTCCTCCTCCTCCCTCCCTGCTCCCCGGCCCACTGGCTGGCCACTCCCGCCTTCTGTCCGAGCCGCAGGGTTGTTGGGAGAGTCAAGCAAAAATCACGAGAGGTCCTGAACTCTCGCGGGAGCAGCCAGGATATCACGAAAGGCCCTGAACTCTCGCAACAACGGCTGGGACCTCTCGCGGTAGTTGGCTGATTCCCAGGAGCCCCATGGCTGGGGCAGAAGGTGGGAGCAGCCGGCCAACCAGCGAGCAGGGAGGGAGGGAGGGAGCTGCCACTGCCAGCCGCCCACTGGCCGCCCAGAAGTGGGGCGGGGGCTGCAGCGGCACGCCTCTGCAGCAAGGGCTGGGGGCAGCAGTGCTGCCTTGCCTGAGGCGGCAGCTTGGCTTGGGCTGGGCGTGGTGGCACAGATAGCCTTGGAGGCCACGTGTCACCCACCCCTCTTCTCCAGCTAGAATTTCCTTATTTTTGATAGCTCCACATACTTCCCACCCAACTCATAACTCCCACGGTGTCAGCCATTCCTGCTAGCTCTGCTCCTCGTTCCCCAGGAGAGGGCAAGGAGGAAAACAAATGGTTCTGTTTACCACATATTGTCACCCTGGTTCCATTTCCTTGGCCATGACTACCGAAGACACATCTATAGGTTCCAGAGTCTTCCACTTTGATGTTCTGCAAAACGAGAGAAGCCAGGCGCTCAGTGTCGAGGAGCGAACCTCTTCTCGCCTCAGCTCCATCTTTATACCATGTGACGCTGTGTGGGTGTTTGGGACCCTTGAAGCGACAGCTTATCGTGAGTTCTTCTCCCTCTGTTCTGTTGATGAAAGCAGGTGTTTGGTGCACCAGCCGCTTAGCAGCTGTGTGTGTGTGGGGGGGGAGACAGAAAACGCCTCCAGAGCCTCCACGTGCAAACCTGGCAAAGAGCCAGAGAGGACCAGACACCGCTACAGAAGAAGGCTGAGATGAGGTGCGCTTGCATTAGCGAGGTGCCCAGATGAGCAGCCTCAAGCGGAATACGCAGCTGCGGAGCTGGTGCTGGTTTTTAGCTGCCCCGTAATTGCACTCTTGGTTCTGGCAAGGCTGCTAAACGCCCTGGCTTTGGATGTGGCGGAGAGTGCAGCAGCCAGGACTCTGGCCCAGAGAATTGTCTGGAACAGCATTCCCCAAAGCTGGTGTCCTGCAAACAGACTTCAGCTCCCATCAGCCTGAGCCAGCTTGGCTTGTTTATTCTGGGAGCTGTAGTCCAAAATATCTGGAGGGCTCCAGGTTCACGGAAGGCTGATCTGGAGGAACATGTTGGAGTCTCTCGTTGAAGCTACCTGGGCCTGATCTGGAGCAACTTCTGGATGGGAGACTATCTGGGGGCCATATGCAAGTTGTTGTTCTCAAGGCAGGGTATTAAAAGGCATACACACAATAACATCAGGAAAAAAAATGCTCTTAGCCATTTTTTCTAGCATTTTTATACACCCAGTTAATAACCATTTATTGAGCACTTATTGAATGTTTATGGAGACCAGACACCTGTGGGCTGGATGTGGCTGGCAGGGCCTCCCCAATATGGCAGGAGTCCCCAAAACTTTTGAAGTCCGTGGGCACATTTGGAGTTGTGAGGGAGTATCATGGGCACTCCTATAGAATGGCTGCCATGGGGAGGCCTGCCCATTCACAAAATGGCAGCCATGTTGGGGATGGACGGTCACAAAACACTCATTTCCCAGAAGGCAGACTATGAGAAAATAAACTTTCCCAAGAACCTTAAGTCCAAGGCAGAGGTGGGCTCGGAGCTCCAAAACACAGAACCATGTTTTTGAACCCAAATAAAGATGGCTCTGGAGGGCGGCACTTAATTTTGCAGCATGCCAGCCTCCCAGTTGTTAAAAAAATGGTCCTAATTTTTTAAACAGTCTTAAGAAACAAGATAAAAATCACTGGCAGGGAACCTGGCAGGCACCAGAGAGTTGTCTGTGGTCATATGTGCACCCACGGTCACCAGGTTGGAGACTCCAGGTTTATTCGCTAAACCACTTCAGGATGTATTCACTGAGAAGCAGTATATGAACAGCAACGAACAATGTCATTCTGAACAAGGGTATGGGTGGCTGAGCAGAAACCTGAATTCCCACTAGGAGGTAAGGAAAGCGTGCAACATTTTGTTACGGATCTCACTTGTTTCACATATAATTCCAACGTGCACCAAGTGCATGGATGGCATTCTGAGTCCCTTATCAAACTCGGACATGCCTGGCGCCTCTGTTGTTTGCAAACCATGAATTTGCAGAAAAATAATACCAGGGCTGAAACTGTCACCCCTGTTCAATAATTCATTTTCCAAACTATTCCATTTCCAGCTGTCAAGTATGACACAGCTTTAGGGGGGGAATGTAGGGTCATAGGAAGTGAAAGTCTCTGACCTCCTGTGGGAGCAGTTTTCAAACATCCTCCCTTCAGGGAACTATTTGCACATTGACCCATCAAAGGTGGGCCCCTGAATTCTGCCACATGGAACCCCAAAATGCTGCCAAGAGTTTGGAGGCATATTCTGGGGCAAAGCTTCCCAAAACTGTGGTCCATAGACCAGCGTTGACCCACAGCCATTCAGGTGGTCCACAAAAAGGTTGCAACTGGTTGAGAATATTTGTACTTGTGATTGAGACTGAGTCCATTTTGATCAGGGCTGGATTATCAAACAGGCTAACAAGGCCCTGATTTTCATTAATGCGGGTAATGGTGAAGTCTACTAATTTCCTCCAGAATTGGCCCGTCAAAGGGGCCCTTCTTAGTGGCCTGCCATGGGGCCTGTAATGTCCACAACATGGCTCTAATTTTGACAATGGCATTGGCACTGAAGATTTATTAAAAATTAAAATATGAATTATGTGCTTTGATATGTAAGAGGAGAAAACATTTAGTAAGTCTTTTGATGAGACCCCTGGCAATGTACACGTGGCCCAGAGGGAGGAAAAGTTTGAGAACCGTAATTCTAGAGCATTTTCTGCACTTACTAGCTGGTCCTGTTAGCCTCACCATTGTCTCATGTGCACTGAGAACATTCCCACCACTTTCCTACAGCTCCACATTGCAAGGGAAGTGGTGGAAGGAGGGCCAGCTGTCTTTCAGGGACGTTAATGTCAACCTCTAGTTGATTTTCTAGTTAAAAGTCATTAATAATTACAACTTGTGTCACTTAAGAAGACCTATAAAAAGAAAAGAGGATGTGTGTCTTTCTGTTTCTCACTGCCATAGCACCAAAACCATGAAACCTAGAAACATGAAACTTGGCATGCATACTAAGGGAACCCTAGGGGTGTGCACCTCGGGGTTATTTTGCTTTTTAAAAGCATTAATTACTCTTAGAGAGCAATCCTATGGCCACTAGACACTATTTAGACAGCCATAGGATTTTCTGGTTCCCAAAAACGGTGCTCCCCTCTCCCTCCCCCTTGTAGCTAGGTGCACTACTTTCCACGCCACTGCCCTCTCTGTGCTCATAGACGACGCATGGAGAGGGCGAAACGGGGCTTTCCTGGGGGCAGGGAGGGGAGGAGACTGCGGAAGCTGTTTGAGACAGCTTCCTATCCGGTCTCCAGGCCCCTTCCCTGCCCCTCCCCAAAGCTGCAGCGAGACGTGGGAAAACACGTGTCTAGCCAACAACGTAGGGCGGTCGGAGCACAGAGGGCATCCTCTCCTCTGTGCTGCAGCTGCCCTGCATAGGACAGTCGGTAGCCTCCGAGTTCAGGGACTACCGACTATCTCAATAGGATCACGCCCTTATTTAATTTAGATGGGCCCGTGTGGTTGAAACCTGCAGTTACGTCTTCAGCCACTAGGGACCGACCACCGCAAAGCTTTGCAGTCAATGCGGTTGGAAAGCAGCAGAGAGTAGCCCAAGCGACAGAGTTATGCGGCCCCCTTCCCCTCAGAGGAATGGAGTGGACAGGCCCCCTCCCTCAGGGGAATAGAGCGGTGAACCATGGGTGGGGTTGTGCCTAGGGGTACCAGCGGCCGTGGCTTCACTCAGTTTCCTCAAGGCCTTCGCTGTATCAAAGGAGGGGCTATTCCAACACATACAAAGCCAGGTCTGTTCACAAGTTTGAAATAGAAGGGTTGGTTCGGATCAGGTGTAGTGCAGATTGGAGCTTGTTTTTCTTTTTTTCTCTCTTTAAAATAAGCCCTTGCATGTAGAAAACCAGCACATGGGGAAGAAGGCTATAGGCTAGAGACATTCTCCCACATGGCGGGTTTTCTTTTCCTAGCGTGTTCTGACATGGGAGATCACTCAATGGCAAGATAAGTTTCCACTTTAATGTGTGCCTGTCATGCAGCTCTTAAAGATGCGGGAACTCTGCCCCACAAAAAGGCTACCCGCCCTAGCTGAAAGGCACATTCATAGCCTTAACTCTGATTTAAATGTCATGGTATTATTGTTCCTTAAGGAATCTTGGAACAGGAGCATAGAGCATGGCCGCCTTCTAAGTAGCATCCCTCTGGAAGGCACCATGCGAATTCATATAAACACATCCCAGCTCTTTCTAAATGGGATTTTCATAGCGGTAAAAAACAAGTTCCCACTGCTTTCGGAGGGGGCAGTTTGGATCAGAGAAGCATGCACGTATTTGACGACTTGGGGAAGTGGCTTGGGGAGAGTGGAAGAGGGTAGGAAGAGTGCCTGCTTAACCCTTTCTCCCACCCCACCCCCACGCTATGACTCAGTCCCTCGTGTGGCTTATTCTCCTTACAGGATAAGCTATCGAGGCCTTGTTACATGGGTTTGTGTGCAACATGTACTTTGGCCTTTAATTTCCTTGGGAGGTAAATTAGATTCCCAATATCGTTCCTTTGGAAGGTGGACTCCCATCCAGTCACCGAGGATACGGTTATCTCCAACACCTGGCAAGAGCACCTTTACTGCAGCTACCAGTGGGTTTTGCAGATGTCATTTAAGTAATGGAAAGTAATGGAAATAGCAAAAAGGGGTTCATTAATGGAGAAAACAGGCATAGTAAGGCTGTAATCCTATACACACTTAGGTGGGAGTAAGTCCCAGTGAACACAAACTTCTGATTAAGCATGTTAGGATTGTGCTGTGAATTGACTTTTTGTTTTCAACATATCAGAAGAAAAATATACCTCATCTATACATGAGGGGGCTGTGTGTGTGTGTGTGTGTGTGTGTGTATTTCTATCTATCATGCAAATAGAGCAGCCCCAAATCCCACAAAAGTCTACCAATCCATAACATTTACAAGTGTGAGATAATTACAAGCGTGAGACAAATTTCCCTCATAAAAAAGATTTGAGAAAGAAATTGAGGTATTTACCACTAATGATCACTTCTGTCCCATTACTGGGAACACGGTCACCTGTACTGCTGCCAACATAACACAGGTAGGTTCCAGAATGAACTAGATCAGCTCTCTCCAGAGTGAAACTACTAAGTTTCTCTGTTGGATTCGTAATTATACGAATGTTGGATGAGTTCTGTAATTCCATCTCTCCTCCCCCATGTCGATTCATATACCACCGCATAAACCACTTGGAAGAGATGCTCCCCTTGATCCTGCACTGCATGTCCAGTGTCGATCCTTCCGCCACGTTCAAAGTGGCAGGTGTCTGGATCACTGAAAATGGTGGCTGAGCAGCCTCCGTTGCCCGCCCTGAAAGACAAGTTGAAACAGCGTAGATGAGTGGCTAGATGAAAGCATCATATTTGTGAGAGATGCATCCAGCCTCGATTTGCGGGAAAGAGGGTAAATTCCAAAACCATGTCAGATCAGTAAGCCTGTTTTCCTTCTCTGTAGGAACTCTGGGCATTTTAATTCTGCAGAGATGCTGGCTGAATTCTGGCCTCTCAAAAGCCATGGAATTGCTCCCCCGTTGAAGTCTTAGCACGATCAAATGACATGTGTGATACTAAGTAAGATTAGGAGATACTATTACGTGTTTTCAGAAGATTTTGGCGGAAGATACACAAGATAAATCTAAAACATGTAAGGCTTAGGAAGTTATAGGGATGGATACACACAAAAGGGAGAATATCAAATGTAACAATCAGTGCTACAGATCTGATTTGCTTTTCCATGATAAACTTGGGAAAGACCATTTAATTTAATTTATGTATTTATTTAATCAATTTATATATCGCTTATCATATCTAAAAATATTTCTAAGCAGTTTACAAAATCAAAAACTAAAACAACCATAATAAACACAAAAGCTCATCAGTTAAAATGTTAGAAATATTTAAAACCAAAACTAAACACACAATAATTAAAAAACCAATGAATTGGGCAGCACAACCATTCAAGGAGGGCTTGGGTTAAAAGATGGCTCTTTAACGAGTGCCGAAAACATGCCACAATTGATGTCTCCTGAATACCGGAAGGGGGGGCGCTCCATAAGGTGGGCGGCTGGGCGCCACCATGGCAAATGTTGCTGTTTCAGGGTTGCCGCCTGCTGGCAGTTGGGGATGTCAGAGAAATCTGTTTGGGGAGTGGAGTTCAATGAGTTTTCCTAGGCTTGGCTCCCCAGGCGTTATTTTGGTTCCCGCTGTGGTGCTTGACTCGATCTGCAGCGAGTTGGGCCAGTTCAACGATTTTCTGGGAATTTTGCACTTCTTCTTCTTTTTTGGCAAGGATTTGTAATTTTGTGCACATTTACAGCTGAGTTTGTGCAAATTATGCAACTTGGGCTTGTGACTGCATTTGCAAAATGCGTCCTATTAGGAAAATGCACACTTTAAAATGCATGTATTTTTTTAAATGTGCATTCATTTTCATGCTTTAGTCAGTGGGGTGGGGGAGGGTACATTTGGTTGTGTGCTTTTAAAAATGTACATTTTTCCTGTTCGCAAACGCACACTTTTCCTGTTCAGGAAAGAAAAGGTGCTTGTGTTCAGGAATGGGAATGGGGAAAATGAGCTTTGAGGAGGAAATCAGAGCACCCTGATGGGTTTGAGCCTCACTGGTTCCCTGTTCCTATCTGAAAGAAGAAGAAAACGTCTCTTGAAAGGGAAACTCACCTGTAAGCAGGACAATGAGGAAAAGCACGAGCAGAAAGAGTTCGACCATCTGGAGGCTCATGTTGCCTCACGCAGTCTATGTTTTCTCCCCACTGCTGATCCACAATCCTGCCAGTCCACACACAGTCCCTGGCTGCACAAGGGCGCCTGGCAGGTGGGGGTTTGCTCTCAGCCAGATCTGAACTGCCCAGTCACGCGGAACTAGAGAAAATGCTCAGAAAGCTGTTTTGTTTTTGTGCCTTTTGGCCTCACCGCTCCCATCCTCTGCCTGCAGTTCCTCTTTTTCCTTTTCTTTTGAGTTGAATTGTCTGTCTTTCCTCCATTTTGCCAATGGGTTATCTTTTGCCCTTTAAAAAATGTTGCTGCTTATTCAGTTTCAGTATCCAAATTGCAAGACTGACAGAGACAGCATGTTCTAGGAAAAGGCAGTATATACCGGACTTTTTCAAGGGCATATTACAGTAGTCTAACACAGCTGAGAATGAGATGAGGCTGGGCATGTATAACTGTTGCAAGACCAGCTTTCTCTGGAAAAGGCTGTGGTTGGCACACCAGCCAAAGAAGGGCAGAAGCACTCCTGGCCAAATGCACCATTTGTGTCTCCAGGAGAAAAGTGGGGTCCAGGAGTATTCCTGCTCCTAAAGAGGAGTACAGTCCCATCCAGAACAGGTTGAATGCCTCTTCTCGGATCAGCCCCTTTCATTACCATAACTACCTCCGTCTTGTCTGGATTTAACTTCAGCTTGTTAGTCCACTTGCAATCCTTCACTATTCCGCAGCCTGGGGCTGGGTAGCTAAAAGATCCCCTGTCCCCCACATGTTCCTGCCCATCTCATTGATTCATTCATCTATACATAGGGCGCACATATGCACATATGCATCTCTAAAAAAAAGGAAATGCATCACCAAAAAAAGAGGCTGCCAATTTGCATAACATTTACATATATCAACTTATATGTATAAATGCAAATTTAGAAATAATATTTTTTGCGCCCAGGGAGCTTGGTTGACTTAGATTTCCACTCACGGGTGCAGACTAGTAGTTCAGCCATAGCCTCTCTTGCTTTTTGAACCAGGCCCTGTAACCTGATTGACTGTGGCACCCATTGGGGCAAACCAGCTAGAACTGCACAAGGAGGGAGGCTTGCATGATAGCTCAGTGAGCCCCAGTGACAGAGCGTCTCAGCCTGGATGACAAAAGCACAACCGTAAAAAGAAGTTCCTCAGCACTCAAGTGAGTTAAGCACCCATGCGAGTTTAGCAACAGGACGAGGAAGCCAGGGTAGTCAACTCTTCTCCATGTTCTCCTAGTAAATAACGTAGGTTTCCAGGTCAACAAACAATAACAATAATAAAACCAGCTATGCAGGTAGAAAGCCCACGGCAGTTTGGGGGCTAGCACTGAGTGCCACATGTATGACTATCTGCCAGCTGGACCAAAGTCGTGGGTGTGTGCTTGGTGTAAAGAGCTCCTGACTCCCAGAATACAAATGTGTTCCCTTGAAGCCAAATAAATATCCTCTCCATGCCAAGGTTATCCCTCCAGTGGGCAGGGGCCTTGTGGTAGTGGGTGACTCAGGCATTAGAGACATAGACAGCTGGGTTTGTGATGGGTGTGTAGACCACATGGTAAATTTCCTGCCTGGTGTGAAGGGTCCAGATATCATGCGCTGTCTAGATAATTCTGTAGATAGTGCGGAGGTGGAGTCAGTGGTTGTGGTCTATGTTGGTACTAATGACATGGGGAAATGTAGTTGTGAGGTCCTGGAAGCCAGAGTTAGGTTGCTAGGTAGGAGGCTGAAATTCAGGAGCACCAAGGGAGCTTCCTCTGAAATGCTACCAGATTCATGCACAGAGCCAGCTAGTAGGGATGTACGAAAGTCACTTACCTTTCCGACGGGGTGATTTGTGGTGGGGGGGAGGCGCTCCGCACCTCCCCCCGAAATCCTAATCCGGCTGGATCTGCTCTGTGGTGATTCCACAGAGCCACCAGCCAGGGCTGCCCGCAGCTGGACATCCAGCCGCTGGGCAGCCTTCCGGAAAAAAACCCCCACGTACGCAAATGGTGGCGGCTACAGCGGCTGCCATTTGCGTTCCCTTTTTTCCCCTGTTTTAGCCTATGTAAATATTTATGTAAGCTATTAGAGTGAAAAAAAGGGAACACAAATGGCAGCCGCCATAGCCGCTACCATTTGCGTACGTGGTTGTTGTTTTTTTTGCTTGTCGTGATAGGCTACGTAAGTATTTACGTAGCCTATCATGGCAAGGGCAGCTACGCAAATGGCATGGTGGCTGCCATTTGAGTCCACAGCAGCCGGCCGAAAGACCAGCTGCTGCTGCCGCCGCTGCCGCCAGAGCCGCCGCAGGAGCCTCCGCTGCCGGAACATCTGCCCCAGGTAAGCTTTGTCCTGGGGGGGATTCCGCAGGGGGGCGGGGGGTGGGAGGCCATTCTGCCACGGGTTTCAAGGGGCTGAATGTCAGTGCATTTGGCCTCACTGAAATCCGTGGCGGAATTCTCCACTAGATAGGTGAAGCTGAGGAGTCTCAATGCATGGCTGAGACAGTCATGTAGGGAGGAGGGCTTCAGATTTGTTAGGCATTGGGGGTCATTTTGGGATAAGCCAGGCCTGTACAAGAGTGACATGCTCCACTTGAACCAGAATGGAACCAGACTGCTGGTACATAACATTAAAAAGGTGGCAGGTCAGCTTTTAAACTGAACCCTGGGGGAAAGCTGACAGGAGCTAGGAAGCACCCAGTTTGGGCTGAATCATCCCTGGGGGAGGCAGATGAAAATATTTCCAATTGCCCAAATGGAGATGGGGAAGAAATAGGCCAGGAGCATGCGGTGAAACACGTTAGCCTGTCAAAGAAGCCTAAGTGCCACTAGGGGTGTATGAAACCCCGCTTACCTGGCTCCGCCGGGTTCCACTGCGGAGGGGAGGTGCTCTGTCCCTCCCCCCGGAATCCTCGCTGGGAGGGGAGGCGATCTGGTCCTCCCCCCCGGAATTCTCGAAAGCCGGCTGTGCTCCGCGGTGGCTCCGCAGAGCAGCCGGCCAGGTCCAGGCCAGGGCCATCTGCAGCTGGATTTCCAGCGGCGGAGGGCTCTGGGTAAGGGGGGGAAAATGCGTACGCAAATGGCGGCGGCTACGGCCACCGCCATGTGCGTTCCTTATTTTTCTTCGTCGCTTTTTTTTTTTTTACACAGACGTGATAGGCTACGTAAAAACTTACGTAGCCTATCACATCTCTGTAAAAAAAAAAAAAAAGACAAGACAAGACTGCAAATGGCAGCGGCAGCAGCTGGTCAGAAGACCAGCCGCCGCCGCCGCCGCTGCTGCCGCCGCCGCCTGGAACATCCGCCCCAGGTAAGTCTCATCCCGGGGGGGATCCACAGGGGGGCGAGGGGTGGCAGGCCGTTCCGCCACGGAGTTCGGGGGGCTGAATGCACTGGCATTCGGCCTCACCGAGATCCATGGCGGAATTCTCTGACATCCCTAAGCACCACAGCAGAAGATGCACACACCAGAGACATCTCAGAAAGGACACCATGTATAGGTGTTTCTATGCAAATGCTAGAAGCCTCTGAGCCAAAATGGGAGAGTCGGAGTGCCTAGTTCTGAAGGAGGACCTAGATGGAGTGGGCCTAACTCGGTGGAATGGAGAGAACCAGTGGGATACGGTTGTCTATGATATAAACTCTGTAGGAAGGACAGGGAAGGGCGTACTGGAGGAGGTGTTGCTCCGTACGTCAGGGCAGAGTGTCAAGGGGACTAGAAAACCAACAAGGGACAGGCTCCTCCACAGAAGCACTGTGGGTGGCTCCAAGAGAAATTTAGTACTAGGAACATGCTATTGCCTCCCGGATCAGAATGCTCGGTGTGATCTTGAGATGGAAAATGAAATCAGGGAGGCATCCAAATGAGGAACTGTTGTAATAGTGGTGACTTCAATTACTCCCACCTTGACTGGATAGATGCATGTTCCAGTCGTGGCAAAGAGGTTACATTTCTTGGTGCCCTAAACGACTACACCCTAGACTACACCAGAGGGGAGTTGACCCAGGGATTCATCCTAAGTGGGGCCACCCAGGACCTAGTGCGAGATGTGAATCAAACCAGCTGGAAACAGGGAACACAGCGCTATCAGATTTAAGTGGGAAATTGCCCAGGAAGTCCAACACAGTTACATTTGACTTCAAAAGAGGAAACCTCTCTGAAATTAGAGGACTGGTAAAAAGGAACTTGATAGGGGGAGTCAAGAGGGTTAAATCTCACTGAAATGTTTGGAGGTTACTCAAAACCACAAGCAAAAGCAAAAGAGAAGCAAAAGAGCATTTTGAGGAGCATATTGCTAACAACATCAAGGCAAACAATAAAGAATTCTTTAAATGTACCAGAAGCAGAAAACCAGTTAGGGAGGCAGTTGGACCACTGGATAACAACAGAGATAAATAAAGGGGTGCTAAAGGAAGATAATGACACTGCAGTGAAGCTGAATGAATTATTTTCGTCTGTCCTCACTGCAGAAAATGTAAGACAGATACCCGTGCCTGAACTGATGTTTCAGGAAGGGAGCCTGAAGAACCATGACAAATGGTGGTGACAAAAGATGAAGTTCTTGGCCTTAATGAAAAACTGAAAACTAATAAAACACTAAGCCCAGATCGTTTCCATCCTAGAGTCCTTAAAGAACTCAAATGTGAGATTGCTATCTTCTAACAAATACATAACATGGCCCTAAGATCAGCCTTTGTACAGGAGAATGGCCAACGTAACACCATTTTTTTCAACAACAACAACAACAACAGAAAGGAACCAGGGGAGATCGAGCAAATTACAGGCCTGCTAACTTTACATCTGTTCTGAGTAAATTCATAGAATCATGGAAGGGACCTCTCTGACGGATGTCCATCCAGTCTCTGCTTAAGTCCCTCCAGTGAAGGAGAACCTCCCAAGGCAATCTGTTCCACTGCTGAACAGCAATCACCGTTAGGAAATTTCTCCTAATGTTTAGCCGAAATCTACTTCTCTGCAATTTCTTTTGGTTCTTGTTGGTGGAAAAAAAAAATTAAGACAAAATTAGAAAGGACAAGCCTTGCTGAAGAAGAATCAACACAGCCTCAACAAAGGTAAGTCCTGTCTCACTAACCTCTTAGAGTTCTTTGAGAGGGTCAATAAACACATAAACAGGGGTGATCCAGTGTGGACATTGTTTACTTGGACTTCCAAACGAGTTTTGACAAAGTCCCTCACCAAAGACTCTTGAGTAAACTTAGTAGTCATGGAATAAGAGGAGAGGTCCTCTTATGGATCAGTAACTGGTTAAAGAACAGAAAGCAGAGAGTGAGAATAAATGATAAATTCTCCCAATGGAGGGAAGCAAACAGTGGATTCCTACAAGGATCTATACTGGGAGTAATGCTTTTCAATTTGTTCATAAATTATCTAGAATTAGGAGTGAGCAGCAAGGTGGCCAGGTTGACACCAAGTTATTTAGGGTGGTTAAAACAAAACAGGATTGCGAGAAGCTCCAAAAGGATCTCTCCAAACTGGGGGAATGGGCATCAAAATGGCAAATGTGGTTCAATGTAAGCAAGTGTAAAGTGATGCACGTTGGGACAAAAAATCCCACCCACTTATATGCTGATGGGATCTGACCTAGTAATGGCTGACCATGAGTCAGAGTTTGGGGTTGTGGTGGACAACTCACTGAAAATGTCAATCCAGTGTGAGGCTACCATGAAAAAGGCAAATTCCATGTTAGACATAATTAGGGAAAGAACCAAGAATAAAACTGCCAATATCATACTGCCATTATACAAATCTATGGTGCGACCACACTTGGAATACTGTATACAGTTGTGGTCACCACACCGGAAAAAAGGATATTGTAGAGTTGGGAAAAGTGCAGAAAAGGGCAACTAAAATGATCAAGGGGCTGGAGCATCTCCCCTATGAGAGAAGGTTACAATACAATGTCTGGAAGTGTTTAGCTTAGAAAAAAAATGAATAAGGGGAGATATGATAGAGGTCTACAAAATTATGCATGGTGTGGAGAATGTGGATAGGGAGATCCTGTCATATCTCTCATACTAGAACCCAATGACCCCGTGAGGCTGATTGGTGGGAGATTCAGGGCAGATAAAAGGAAGGGCTTCTTCACGCAGTGCAGATGTAGGGATGACAACCAACTTGGACAGCTTCCAAAGGCACTTAGACCAATTCATGGAGGATGAGGCTGTCAATGGCCACTGGTCCTGATGGCTATATGCTGCCTCCAGCATCAGAGGCAGTTTGCCTATGTACACCAGTTGCTGGGGAATGTGAATGGGAGGGGGCTATTGCACTTTTGTCCTACTTGCTATCAGCCGTGATGGCTATGTGCTGCCTCTGTACTAGTTGCTGGGGAACATGAGTGGGAGGGTGCCATCGCTTGTGGGTTTCTGTGGGCAGCTGGTTGGCCACTGTGTAAACAGAACGCTGGACTAGAGGGACCCTCGGTCTGACCTAGCAGGGCTCTGAGGCTCTAATGATAATTTAAACAGAAATACAATGCACCTATCGTAGCAGAGAAGCGAGCCGGATGTGCCTCCTGTCTGCTGTCCTGGTGCTGCCTGTGAATGGGCAACTCCGAGGCCCTGGCCTGCTCTCACTCCTTATGCTTCTTCAGCTTTAAACCAAACTTTGGGCAGTCCATAAAGCAGAGGACACCTTCAAATAGAGGACTGTCCTCTATAAAGGGGGACACCTGGCCACCTACTTATATGGTGCCCTCAGTTGGCATGGTGTTTTGCAGGATCATGGGCTTTTCTCTCCGTTCTTTCACCTTGTCCAGTACCTCTGAGGGGTCCTCGGACCAAGGCATGGGCCTGATTTGTGGTCTGGCAAGCTGCAGCAGCCGCTCTCCTGCTGTGGCAGATGCTGCAGATGGCATGGCTCTCAGGAGCAGCTGCTCATCCAATGCCTCGTGCTGAGGAAGGGCCTCCACGGAGCAAGGCGCTGAGGGGGAGCGTGGCAATGGCAGCAGAGACGGGGAGGCACCGGGGGGGAGCAGGCAGTGCGTGTCCTCCTGCAGGACATCTCCCCCCTCCCCGCTCTGCTCTTGTCCCCTCCCCAACACCAGCTGCCCTAGACGCTCCTACACAGGTGTAGGACAGAGGGTGGGAAGGGGACTTCTCGCCCACTAGGAGAAATGGGAAGAACAAATGGTGGGCTGCAGGGAAGAACTGAGACCCCTTTTTTTCTTTACTTGTAGAGGGTGCTTCTGCACGACCAAGGGGTACCCAAACTGTATTTTATCCCTCGCACTCTGTTCCTGCAAGTCACACGCTTGTGGCAATCGTGCATGCTCCTGTGGCGGGTGGCAGGGCAATGAACTTGGAAATGTATGAGCTGGCTATGCACGCGCAAAGAAATGGAAGCCAACTCTGCACTCCGCTCCTCAAAGACCTCCATCTCCCTCTGCTGTTCACCAGCGAGAACGACACCTCGACTCACGCGACAGACGTTCACCTCCGGGGCCTGGGGCAAAAGCATTTACATGCCCAGCGTCCTCAGGAGATGATGGGGACTGAACCCAGGACCTTTGGCATGTAAAGACGATGCTCGGACCCTGAGGTGGGTGCATGACCGTCACAGTGCCTCTTACCTTGGGGGATTCATGTTCCCAGATCCGTATTTGCTGCAGTAATGTGAAGGGGGTGTTGTGTGTGTGACATTTCAGAGGAAAACCAGCAGGCAGGAGGGCGTGCATAACCCTTTCTTGCCTTGGTGATCATTACCTACAAAACAGCTGCCAAGCCTTTCCTCACAAATCAGGTTTTTTTTCTGAAATTGGGGGAAATCTAGTAAAGAAAGGTGGCATAGTAGGCCATAAACAGGGAAGAATCGGCAGGCAGGGAAGGGGTTAAACACCCTTCCACACCCACTAATTGTCCCCTGCAAATTTCTCCTCCACCCCTGCTAGAGATGGGCAGATCTGTCAACTTCAGTTTCTCTCCATTTCTCATTTTCCCAGTTCTAAATTCAGCTCATCTCGAACTTTGAGAATTTCTCCAGTCTTAAATTTGGTTCATCCCCCCAAAAAATTATTTAAAGGTTTGCATTAAAATTCATAAGCATTTTGAGCACATTTCTCCTAATATATGCGTCTCCTAATTTTTAATGAATTCTTGGCTAATAAACATTTTTGGTATCCAATTTTCCTAACATAATGCATTTTTGAACATCGTTTCCCCTAATGTATGTATGTATGGCTTAGTGGTTAAGATGCTGAACTGCAGACTGGAAGGTCGGCAGGTCAGCAGTTCGAGACCCGAGTGCTGTGTGACGGAGTGAGCTCCCGTCTTCAGTCCCAGCTTCTGCCAACCTAGCAGTTCGAAAGCAAGAAATTGCAAGTAGATAAATAGGAACCGCCTCGGCGGGAAAGGTAACAGCGTTCCGTGCACCTCGGTGTTCAGTCATGCTGGCCACATGGCCACGGAAGTGTCTTTGGACAGTGCTGGCTCTTCGGCTTAGAAACGGGGATGAGCACCGCACCCTAGAGTCGGACACGACTGGTTGGGGACACCTTTACCTTTACCTTTTTGGATTGGAGAACTCTATTGCAAAATTAGGAGAAATATGAATTTCGAAGGATAACTGCGATTGTTTGCATAGCAGTTAGGTAGGTTTGCGTTTAAATGCGAGCTGAACAAATTTATCCCCATCCCTAACCCCACCTCCTCCAGTTCCCACATTATCATTAAAAGACAAAGACAAGGGTGGGAATCCATTTTTGGCTGATTTCTGGCTTGATCCTTGGACCAACTCTGACCTACTCCCCTGCTTAGCAATTCCAATCTTCTAGCTTGACCATGCGTAGGCAACCAAGGTGCCCTACCCCAGGGGTCCCCAACCCCCGGGCCATGGACCAGTACCAGTCCGTGGCCTGTTAGGAACCGGGCCGTCCAGCAGGAGGTGAGTGGTGGGTGAGCATCCCTGTTCTTTGCAGTAATAGGCTAAGTAAATCTTTATGTAGTCTATTGCTGCAAAGAACAGGGACGCAAATGGCGTTGGCTATGCCGGATGCCATTTGCGTCCGCAGTCCGGGCACAGCAGGTGGACAGCAGTGGGCAGACCCAGACCAGCCGCTGCCAGGTAGTTTCCATCCCAGGGAGATTTCAGGGGGTGGCGGGGGGGTAGTAATAATAATAATAGAAAGTACAGAATAAATGTAATGCGCTTACATTTAACCATCCCCCCCGGTCCATCCACAAAACCGGTCCCTGGTGCCAAAAAGGTTGGGGACTGCTGCCCTACCCCCCTTTAAAAAAAAAAAAACACACATTTTCTTACCAGCAGCAGGGACTGCTGTGAAATAGACTTTTGTGGGTGCTGAAAAAAACTGGATTCAAGGATGTTGTTTTGTGTGTTGGGGCTCAGACCCCCCACCTCTGCCTTGTACTCCATCTTTGAGGCAAGTTCCTTGTCCTCTGCCATGCCTCCCATGACAGCCATTTTGTGGTAGCACCTAGGACAATTTCTGAAATGGCCAAATGTGCCCACAGCCCCAAATGGTTGCCTACCTCTAGGCTTGACCCTTGGGCTGTTCAGATATGCTCTGTCCCACTACTTCCCAACTGGTCCTCCTACTGACCCTGGCTGTTATTTGAGCCAAGTATGGCATGAACTGCCATATTAGCACGACCCCGTCACTTTACCAAAGGACCTCACTCCCTGGAACAGGTTTGTTACAGCTGTTTTTTTAATTGTGCCAGTTTTTAAAAAGGAAGAGAACTGCTCATCTGATACATACAGGGACAAAACCAAGGCCTGAAACAGAACTTCAGCTTGCTGGTGTTATACACTCTTAAGTGTCCCTATTTACCAGGGACCGCTTCTTTTCTTTCTTTCTTTCTTTCTTTCTCTTTCTTTCTTTCTTTCTTTTTCTTTCTTTCTTTCTCTCTCTCTCTCTCTCTCTTACTTTCTTTCTTTTTTTCTCTTCCTTCCTTCCTTCCTTCCTTTCTTTTTCTCTTCCTTCCTTCCTTCCTTTTCCTTCTTTCTTTTCTTTCCTTCTTTCTCTCTCTCTTTCCTTTTCCTTCCTTCCTTCCTTTGTTTCTTGTATCTGCCCCTGTTTGTCAGTCTTCTCGTCTTTTAAAAATCTTATTAGTGCAAAATGCTATAACTGCCATTCTTCAGCTTCAGTTACCTCCCCCAGGTATCTCAAACGTATGTCTTTGAGGGCATCTCTACACCAGCCTAAAATCCTACATTTAAAACGGGGCTTTCTGCTTCCATTTTAAACGCAGGATCATGACGACTCCCTTTTTCACGCGCTCCCCTCCCCCGCTCCTTCTCCCCGTTTCTGAGTCTTCCATTATCTTTCATTGATCTCACACCTCTTCTTGCCACTTTTCCTCTTTTCACGGAGGGAACTCAACACAGCGGGGTAATTTGATGGCACATTATCTGCGATCTGTTTAAAAATGGAACAAAGGGCATTTAGTGCAGGAGACACCTTGGAGGTTCACAGCGTCATGTAATGAGCCGGCAAACTTCTGTGAAGGAGCGATCTCAATTGCAGGATAAAAGCTCAGTGTGAAGGAGCCCTGAGTGTGGGGTGGTGGATGCATCTTGTCTGTAACACACATGCACATCAATCCACAGGCATGAACATTTCTGCCCCATGCAGTTCATGGCCTGCTATTTTACACCTAGCAGCTGCTGGGATCTATTCTGTACAGGCTCAGTGGCAGAATCCAGCATGGTCAGGCGAACCTGCAGTTGTTTTTATTTCTTGATTTAAAATATTTATATGCAGCCCTTCATTATCAAATCAAATTATAAGCCATGTGGTGCAGCGCAACATAAATGCCTCTGGGAAATTATGCCTTTTCCATTTCCTTTACACTGAAAATTGACCAAAAAGTAAACAGCTGCTCCCATTGCCGGCCCATTGCACAGCCCTTAATTTTTCTACAAAATTGTTCCTGTAAGCAAAAATGAAAAGAATGTAATTTCCCTCCCGACCCAGAAGTATTTCAGCGTTATGCAAAGATATGCTGGTATTTTAGGTAGTCTGGCCTCACCCCACCTTCAGCCCTGCCCGCCTCTGCAATGCGGCCCCTGGGAGCTTCTCCAAAATGGAATTTGGCCCATGGGCTGAAAGAGGTTCCACACCCCTGCCATACAGTGGCAGGGAGGTAGAATGGCCTGGGCCACTGGTGCTCCTCTGTGTGAGCTTCTGGGGCAAGTATACCACCCAACGCCAGCCCTGCTTTTGTGTCCTGTCCTGTCTCGGAACAGCACAAGGGAGAAGAATGCTCTCTTCTCACAAGGCCCAAGCCTTCCCTGGGGTTCACTGTGTCAGGGTTGTATCTGAGCCCACAGATTCCCAAAGCAGCTCTGATTCTGAGGAGATGCCATTCATGGGAGAGGAACTCTCTCAAGACTTCAGAGGTGCAGCTGGAGGGGGAGCCCCCCCCTCACATCCCTGGGAGCAACAGTGAACCAGGCGTGGAAAGGGAGGGTCAATCTGAACTTTTAGACGCAAGACGCAGACGCAGGCACAAGCAAGAGATCGCAGGGGCCAAGCTTAGGTGCTCAGCCCGATTGGCTCAGTGTCAACAGCTGTGCCCTGGCCTCATGGGAGAGGGGGAGATCTTCCCCTCTCACCCCTTAAGTTCAGTGGGTTGCTGCATTTTTCCCAAACGGAGATCAACTGATGACCTAACCCTTAGAAACCCATAGATGGCTGTTCCTTTGCAGTTTCTCTGAGTCTCAAGCAATTAGCATCTGTATGCCTTATTAGGTGAAATGGAATTAAAGCCTTAGAAAGCAGCCCTTTTGTCTGAGTGTTGATTTTGGCTATTGGAGAATTCAGTAGGCAGCAGGGGCATCCTGACACACTGACGCTAGAAGCAAAATGTGTGGTACACCTGATTTGTCAAGGATGGGAAGTCGCTTTCAAGCTTGTCTTGTGCCAAATGGTTGTTCCGTAGCTTAGCTTCAGCAGATGGAAGCAATAGCAAGGAAAATGTTCAGTGGAAATGCGAGAGCGCTCCCTGGAGCGACTGCTATCTTGTTCTCACCTGTTGTCCCTCACTTTCTTCCCTTTGCCTTTATGCAGAACTCTGCTGCCAAAACTATTAGTTGGTCTCATTGCTCCGATCACATGCTGTCCCTCCTCAAATCTAAGGATGGCGGAGAATTTCGCCACAGATTCCAGGGAGGCCGAATGCCAGTGCATTCGGCTCCCCAGAATCCGTGGCAGAGTGAAGCCCCCCACCCCGCAAAATGCACATGGAACGGAGCTTACCTGCTGCTGTTCGCTGGTGCTTTGCAAATGGCGGCCGAATCTGTGGCCGCCATTCACCTCCCCACGAATGCTGTGATAGGCTACATAAGTATTTACGTAGCCTATCACGGCAAAAATGGGGACGCAAATGGTGTAGTGGCCGCTGTTTGCGTCCCTGCCCTTTGCCGTGATAGGCTACGTAAGTATTTACGTAGCCTATCACGGCAAAAGGCCCCGTTGGCCAGTTGCCTCTAAGGCTCATAACGTGCCAAAGCCCATTCCCTGTCCTGTAGACCTGCCTCCCAGCTCTTCTTCCCAGCAAGAAAAATGGGATTACTATGACAAAGTCTAGATGGTAGCTGCGTTCATCAGTTCCAAACACAAAGAGAGTCTTGTGGCACCTTAAAGACTGACATTTGTTGTGACGCAAGTGTTTGTACACTTTGCTGCTGAACTGCAGGTCACCCTTCTCCAAAACAAAATAAATATATATACTCTACTTCGACTGTTTCACACTGAAATCTCCCTTTGAAGTTGTTAGCAAGTTTGATTCTACATTCTTAGGACTCCACTGAGAGCAAAGCTATCTCTCCCATTACAGGTGTCAAATTGGCACAAAGGTTACATCCTACTTTAAAGACAGAGACAGGGATCTGTTAGTCTTTAAGGTAGCCTAAAACATTATTTTGCAATTGGGTAAAGTGAAAGAGAAGGGTGTCGGGAACATAACCTCAAATGTGGTACTGAAAAATCATGCAAGCTAGTGTCCCCTAGTGTCTGTTTGATGCCTAACTGCTTCCGCACCCCCTGTCCCCACAGCACCCTACCAAATAGAATTGAATAGTTGTTTTTGTTCAGTACTCTCTGCTTCACAAGAGAACTGCTTTATTGTTCTTTGTGTTATGCCCAGAAGGAAATAGGAAGCCTGGACAGATGGCTGGAACACTGCTAGAACATGCTCTAGGTGGGGCGTACCCAGCAAGAGGGTGGCAGTGGGTCTGGTCTGCTGTGGAATGCACTACCCAAATTGGTGCTTCAGGCAACCCTTTACATTCTTCATCTCGCTGTAATCAAGAAAGCCCCTGCAGCCTTTGAAAGGTGTTCCTAGAAAGGCCGATTTTTAATTAGTGCATTTTGAATTTCAAAGTATTTTCATAAAACTTTTTACACCATAGTTAAAAAATAATATTTACATTAGAAAAAGAGCCTTTGCAAATATTTTTCAAGGATGAAAATGTGCACACCCTGCCATCTTTCCACCCCTCTCTCCCTCCCCAATACATGAAAGAGTACATATACACAGAAGCGATTTTCTATTGAGTTCCAAAAGGAGCCAATGCTGGACGGCCAAGCACAAAGCCATCCCCGCCAGATCATATGGCGGTACTGCTGGATGGGAGCCGTATGCTGTTAGACGTGAACTGCATGGAGTCCCTCTTGTGGGACTGCAGGGCTTTCGCCAAGTACCAAAGGAAGATGAGGAAACCTATAGAGAAGAGAGAGGAACATAATATAATATATAATATAATATAATGTAGTATAACATAATATAATATAATATAGTAATAGAATACAAGCAGCAACTGGAGAGGGCAGAGGAATTGGGGAGGGGCCGCGAACTGCAGTGTGTCAGAACTTGTTCTCTGCCACGCCTCCCATCTTGCCGACAGTCAGGGAAGGGACATTGCTCGGTGGCAGAGCATCTGCTTTGCATGCAGAATGTCCCAAGTTCTACTCCTGGCATCCCCAGGTAGGGATGGGAAATGTTGGATAATAGGAACTACTCCGCATGCTTCCAGACACTAGGGGGTGATAAAGAACAAGTTGCATCAACAGCCGCTTGTATTGTTCATCCTCCTTGTTGTCTGATCAGTTCCTTTTTTCTGCTCCCTCTCCTTCCTCTTCTTTCTTCCTCCTCCTCTCTTGCCTGTGCAACAAACGCCATGTGGTTTCTCCAGAAAGGAATCAAGGAACCAGATCTCATGCCTTCGCTCACTCACATTCACACACCCAGCTTTAGGGGGTGCTTGTATCTAAACAGTGTTACATAGCCTCCTCTGACAATGTGCATAAAAGCACTAATAAAGTAAGTTGAGCTGAACGTCTTTTAAACTGGCTCTAGCCTGTGTTTATCACCTCTAACACTAAATGCTGTGTTGCCACGCTTTCTCTATGTAGGGCAACTCTGCTGTAAGTCACACCAGGCTTTCCAACAGGCAAGACACCTGCCTGAAACCCTGGAGTGCTACTGCCAGTCAGTGTCGATAATACTGAGCTAGATGGACCAAGGGTCTGACACAATATAAGGCAGCTTTCTGTGTTCCTAGCAGATGTGTTGCGCCATAGCTCCATGGTAGAGCCCCTGCTTTGCAGGCAGAAGGTCCCTGGTTCAATCCCTGGCATCCCCAGGTAGGGCTGGAAAAGACTCCTATCTGAAACCCTGGAGAGCCACTGCCAGGCAGCAAAGACAATATTAAGCTAAATAGACCAGTGGATCGCATTGCGTCTATATAAGGCAGCGTCCTATGTAGTATGGCAGCCTTTCCATTATTTCTAAATAACCGCATTTCCTCACACAGCTTCCTGTTCAAGGTAGCTCATAAGAAAACACCAGGTGAGCTGGAAATGGGAAGAGTGTGAGTCCAGGGATGCAATTTACACCTAACTAAGCACTTTATAGCCTCAATTTGGGCAAATTGCGTTAATTACGGCCATAATTTGCCTAAGCTATGCAACCTGTGACTGGAATTTGCGCATCTCGCCATTTTAAGAGAAAAAATAAAGCTGAAATCTGCAAGCCATTCACCGGCAGGGAGAGCTGCGGATTCTGCAGGTGGGATTCTTAGGAATCCGATGTCCATTTAATCCGGTGAGGATTTCTCCAGCATCCCTATCTAGGGATGGATGAATCTGTGAATTTCGGATTCTCTCAGTTTCTCATTTTCCCAATCTTAAATTCAGCTCTTCTCCAACTTTGAAAATTTCTCAAGTCTTAAGCTAGATTTGTCCCAAAGGTTGAGAATTTGGTTTTCAAAAGTTTGCACGAAAATTTAGAGGCATTTTGTGCACATTTCTCCTCATAAACAAATAAAATTGTCATGGCTCCTCCACAAGAACAGTGAGGATGTTAGAGATCACCAATGGGGCATCTCCCTCTCAGCATCCTCAGTGGACTCTGAAAGTGAGCCATGTAGTGCCTTAAGGCGAGGTTAAGCAACCTTTTTGGGCCTTGGGCACATTTAGCAATTTGAGAAACTGTTGTGGGGCACCACCACAAAATGGCTGCCGTGCGAGGTGTGGCAAAGGGCAACAATGAGTACAAAGCAGAGGTGGGTCTGGGCCCCAAAACACTAAATAACTCCTCTGAACCCCATTTTCAGCACCCACAGAAACCTATTTGGCAGCAATCCCAGCTACCAGTAAGAAGATTTTTAAAAAATTAATTAAAAAAAGAAAAGTGGGAGGGACAGGGCATCTTGATGGGCACCAAGTAAGGTCTCCAGTGGCACATTGGCCCCCGCAGACATGATGTTGCCTTAAGGGCTAACAGATGTATGGAGGTATGAGTTTTTGTGGGCTTTCGCCGCAAGAACTCTGCCAGTCTAAGGTGTTACAAGGATCCTAAAACTAACACAGCTAATCTTCTGGAATTTGTCACAAAAGTATATTAACCAGAGTTCCCAGGGAAACACTGGCCAAAGGCCATCCTGGCTGAGGGTGATGGGAGCTGTAGCCCAATACATCGTGCAGGCGCCATGGTGGGGAAGGATGGTTGACACCAACTTGCAGTCACTCACTCTGCACATGTTTTTCCCCACCTTGCTACTTGAAGTATTGGGGGAGGGAACCAGCCACACCCACTGACCTTGGAGGGAGTTGATGATGGTGAAAAGGTAGACCGCCACCAGCTTGAAGGTTCCAGAGGTGAACGAGAAAAAGATCAGCCCCCAAGGGATCCCCAGGACACAACTCAGCCCCAGAAGCATCACGGCATATTGCCAGTGCTGCTCCTGATGTTTCAATTTGAGGATCTCTCGCACCATAGCGGCCAGCATGATGGTGTTGAAGAAGAGCACCAGGCTTAAAAAACCCAAGTTCAGGAAGCTGTTGATCTCTTTTTTTGTGATCCAGCAACTGGAAAAGAAAAGGCAGAGATTTGAGGCCCGTGGTACTGGATGGAGGAGTCTCCAAAGCATGATCTATGCACCTTTTCTCCCTGGAGATCCTTCTTCCCAGGTAAACTATGCAGCATTCTTAGATGCTGCACTGACACACTCTAAAAAAAATGAAGAAACTAGAATGCAAATGCAGTTTAGGCCGATTAAATATATTTTCAAGCTTGGAAATGTCCTGGTCGCCCATAATGAGTAAAAATCATACCCAAGCAACCAAGCTTGGAAGTTAAAATGTTGGTTCTTTTAAAACAGATGTCTTCAAGCAAGCATTGAGGCAGGCTGCTAACATTTTTTGGACAGTAACAGTTGTGGAATGATATGACAGGCTGGCAATCTTCTGGGGAGCGAGTGTAGCTCTCTGAGAATATCTATGTGGATTATGGACAAAACGGATGCGCGCATGCGCGCACACACACAGAGCAGAGACTGGGTAGAGATGTTGGAGAAATCAGCAATGGATTCAAATGAGTTTGGACTTTTATTAATCCGACCTGAAGATTCTGCAGCAGACCGGCATTTTCTGGGTCCCGCGAATTCCATGGACTTGTGGACTGGTAATTTGCTTTTGCGCAAGATTTGCACAAATGTGCAGTAGAGCACATCAGTGTAAATGGGCATTTGCAATCAGGAACGAAACACTTCTACATCCCTAAAAAAAATCCGGTTTCATCAATGAGCGGACGACAGACTGTAACACGCCTGACAATCGGCGAAACACAGATGGAAGAGATTTCACAAAATCTGCACGTCTCTGGACTTTTCCATCCATTGTGGGACCTCTAAAGCACAGCAGCAACATGCTAATGACATCTGGTGCTACCTGCCCCAGCTGCTTATGTGGCACCTGCAGAGAGCAACGTTTGGAGCAGTCGCAGCAGTAACTTCTAAGGAAGGGGTGCAGAACCACAGGACCAGGGGCCAAATCCAGCACTCCACGGATCCTCGGACAGCCACACACCTTCCTCTGACGTTACCCCAGGTGTGCAGAACCTCTTTCAGCCTGAGGCTGCATTCCATTTCAGAGATGTACAGAGACACCCCTGGTCTACGGCTAAATGCAGTGGAGGCTGGTGGCGCCAATGTCACTAGGGCAGTGAATCCGCTCCAGGTTTCAGTCAGAACTCTACAGGAGCTATCCAAGGTGCAGCTTGGATAGCTCCTTTAGAGGTCTGACTGGTCCTGAATGAAACCCGGAGTGGATTCACCACCCCACTGACATTGGAGCTGCCTTGGATAGCTCCTTTAGATTTCTGCCTGGTTCCAACTGAAGCCTGGAGCGGATTCACCACCCCACTGATCTCGGAGCCACCAGCCTCCCCTGGCTCAGTGGCGCACGCAGCTGTCTGACTCGGCGTGGCTGTATGAGTTGTGGTTGTCCTGCCTCCCTCATCCCCAAGGACTTACATGGTTGCATTGGTGTACCTCTCCGGGGAGTCGTAGACTTTGAAGGAGGAGGGTCCATAGTGCGACTGATCAATCACGAAGATCAGGGAGACGATGAATACAGGAACGCCTGCAGGGAGAGAACAACCCAAGTGAATGTTTGTACCCCACGTCGAGTTGCGGTCCATGGAGACCTTCCTTCTCACGCACATTTATTTTATTTTTAAGAATGCATTAATTACTTTCCCACCGAAACCATGAAGAGTCTTGTGGCACCTCAAAGACTGACAAATTCATTCTAGCAGAAGCTTTCATCAGTTGCATGAAATGTTAACCTCAAATTGGCATATGTGTACACACATGCTGGGGTGGGGTAGGGAGACAGAAATGTAATCTGTGTACTCAGAGGTAATTGAAATGTAAGAGCTACAGACCACGATAATCACCTTAATAGTTCAGTTGCCATTCCTGAAACATACTTGGGTGACAACACAGACATCACTGCAGTGATAAGCCACTTAATATATGTACTGTGGTTAAAAAGAACCCCTCCATCCTTATTCAAACCACAGGAAATAGAGTTCAATCTCTAGAATTCATCACAAGATACAACTCTATTTCTTCTGGTTTAAGTAAGGACAAATGACTTATTTGTGCATGTGTGTTTTAAAAAAGGACAAAAGGAAGCTTTCAAAAATGGTAACCCCCTCCTACAGCCTGAAGTGGTGTGGTCCATTCTGCCTCCAAATTCTGCTGCATCTGTAGACCGGTCCTGAGGCTCAGAGAGAGCAGCTTGCCTATGGCCAGCTTCTGAGTTCATGGCCGAAGCAAGATTTGAATGGGCGGCTTTGCAGCCATCTGTTCACACACTTGACCACTACCCTGCACCGGATGTATCTCTTCTCAGTGGGTTGTATCCAGTGTTAGTCTAACTTAAGTCCCATTCACTCTAAGGAGGTCTATCATTGGATAGGACCCCATGTGGACTCCATTTCAATAGGGCTTCAGGCCTGGGCATGGGACAGAAACGGCCTTGGTCGCTTTGGTGGATGATATGAGGAGGGCTTTGGATAGAGGTGAATGCTCCTTCCTTGTTCTCCTCAATCTCTCAGCGGCTCTTGATATCGTTGACCATGGTATCCTCCTGGACCGCCTGGAGAGGATGGGCATTGGAGACACTGCATTATGGTGGTTCCGGTCCTTCCTCTCCAGCAGGTACCAGAGGGTAGCACTGGGAGAGGGGGTGTCGGACCCGTGGCCGCTCACGTGTGGAGTGCCACAGGGTTCCATCCTCTCCCCGATGCTATTTAACATCTATGTCAAGCCGCTGGGGGCTATCATATGCAGATGACATGCAGCTCTACCTCTCGTTCAAATCTTCACCAGGGTTGGCCGTGGAATCCCTGTCCAAATGCCTGGAGACGGTGAGTGGCTGGATGGGGAGGAATAAGCTGAAGCTGAACCCTGACAAAACTGAGGTACTGGTGGGAGACAAGAGTAGGTTCGGGGATGCTGACCTGGTGTTGAATTGGGTAAAGCCACCCTTGAAAGACCAGGTCCGCAGCCTGGGGGTCATTTTAGACTCCCAGCTGTCCATGGAGGCTTAGGTGTCAGCCGTGAGCCAGACAGCGTTGTACCAACTCCATCTGATATAGCGACTGCTCCCATCGGTAGTACATGCCCTAGTCTCCTCTCATCTAGACTACTGCAGTGTACTCTACGTGGAGTTACCCTTGAAGACGGTTCGGAAGCTACAGCTGGTGCAGAACAGGGCAGCTCGCCTGATTAAAGGCAGCCGCCGGTGCATTCATATCACTCCGGTGCTGAAGGAGTTGCACTAGGGGTGTACGAACCCCACTCACCCAAGTCCGCTGGGGGGTCCGGTGGCAGGGGGGAGGCAATCTGTTCCTCCCCCCAGAATCCTCCCCGGCCTGCTCCGCTCCGAGGCAAGTCCGTGGAGGTGCCATCTGGGTCTGTCTGCTGCCAGACCACCATCCACTGCCTGTCTGCGGACAAAATGTTGTCCGGCGTAGCGGGCTCCATTTGCGTCCCTGCTCTTTGCCCTGATAGGCTATGTAAATCTTTACGTAGCCTATCATGGCAAAGAGCAGGGACGCAAATGGCGTTCGCTACGCCGGATGTGATTTGCATCCACAGACCGGCAGCTGACAGCAGCGGAGCGCGCGGACGGACCTGGACCTGGCCGACAGCAGGTACGATCCAGCCGGCGTGAACTTTGTGGAGTGGCAGAGGTGAGTGGTCCGTTCTGCCACGAACTCCGGGTGGCTGGATTCTTTAGAATCCGGCCTCATTGGAGTCTGTGGAGGCATTCTCCGCCATCCCTAAGTTGCACTGGTTACCAGTTGTTTTCTGGGCCAAATTCAAGGTGTTGTTTTTGACCTTTAAAACCCTATGCAGTTCCGACCCAGCTATCTCAAGGAGCGCCTCCAGCAACCAGACAGGCCGCTTAACAAGATCAGCCTCGGATGGTCTTCTCTCTGTCCCATCAGCCAGGACAGCTAGACTGGTGGGGACGAAGGAGAGGGCCTTCTCTGTGGTGGCCCCCACTCTGTGGAACTCCCTCCCTAGGGAACTCCACCATGCCCTCTCTTTAATGAGCTTCCGCCATGCACTGAAAACTTGGTTATTCAGGCAGGCATTTGGGGTGGGTTAGGGTATTTAAAATAATGTTTTAATGTATAATTTTACTGTTTTAAATTGTACCTTGTACATTGCCCAGAGTGGCCGGGTGACCGGTCAGATGGGCGATTAAGAAATTTAATTAATAAATAATAAATAATAAATAAAATGTGCCCTTTTCTCTCTTGGCCCAGTTTTCCAAGGACCCGGGGCCCTGGCTTCCGGTAGCCTAGCCTGCTAGAGATCTGCTCCATTCCCACCCTCCTGTTCTACTCACCCCAGCCCACAAGGCAGAGCTTGAGGAGGAAGTTCTTGACGTAGGAATGGAAGACCTCGATCACAAGCAGGTAGAGGCTGTAGCCCTCGAGGGCCATCCAGGTCAGGCAGGCAAGCACGCCAAAGTGCAGGAACATGGCACCAGCTTTGCAAGATGCGTTCCCGCCACTGGGGGCCAGGGGCACGGCGATGAGGAAGCTCATGTCAAGGAGGAAGATGGCCCAGAGGAGGTTCATGTGGACGTAGACAATCCGGTCTCTCTGCTTCTTCCTGGGGAGGATGGAGAACATGAGAAGAACATAAGGAGAGCCCTGCTAGGCCAGACCAAGGGTCCCTCTAGTCCAGCAGTCTGTGCACACAGTGGCCAGTCAGATGTCGACCGAGAACCCACAAGCAGGACACGAGCACAACAGCACCCTCCTGCCCATGTTCCCCAGCAACTGGTGTACTTAGGCTCACTGCCTCTGGTACTGGCGGTACAACATAGCCATCAGGACTAGTAGCCATTGACAGCCTCCTCCTCCAGGAATTTGTCTAACCCCCTTTTAAAGCCATCCAAACTGGTGGACATCACTACTTGTTGTTGTAGTGAATTCCATACTTTAATTATGAGCAGTGTACATACAACATACATACACACGCATACAGAAAACATTTTCATAAGAACATAGGAACACAAGAAGAGCCCTGCAGGCTCAGACCAAGGGTCCATCTAGTCCAGCTTTCTGTTCACACAGTGGCCAGCCAGCTGTCCTCGGGAATCCCACAAGCAGGGCACGAGTGCAACAGCAACCTCCCGCCCATGTTCCCCAGCAACTGGTGTACATAGGCATCCTGCCTGTGATTACTGGAGGTAGCATAGAGCCATCAGGACTAGTAGCCATTGATGGTATTTCTTTCCTATTCCTGCATGGGAACTGGACAGCTACAGCCAGATTCTAGCAGCGTCAAGAAATGTTCTGATATCTCTTGCCATACTCCTTAGCAATTAAAGCAGGTTTGCAGAACCTGAGGCCCCTGGGCCAAATCTGGCCCACCTGGAGCCCTGGGTGGGCCCCCGGGTGTCCCTAGAGGGCCATGCCCCCTTCCCCTACCCCACCCCCTTTCCCCTAGACCGCCGAGGGTTTGCTAGTTTTGCAGCATTCATGCGATTTTTTCCCCCATTCTAAAAAGTTGAAATGCCTCTCCTAAGGCTTAGTTGTTAATACTATGAGCGTTACGCCAAAGTATGCTGGTATTTTTGGTACTTTCACCCATCCCCTTTGCCTGTGGCCCTGAACACTGACCATGCTGGCTGGGAATTATGGGAGATGGGATGGCTGAACTCACCCCTGCCCACGCCACTTGCCAGACCCCTGCCAGCCGCCCGACCCTGTTCACTGCATGTGGCGACTCACCAGGCAGTCTGCGGGCACCCAGTGAGTTGCACACGGTGTCCCACTGCTCCACTGAGCCACCATTTTGCAGAAAATTGTGGCTCATCCTTTTATCTAAGGGGCCATTTTGTGCAAATGGTGGCCTTAAAAATTTATATTTATTTATTGCATTTATATCCTGCCCCTTTTCCTCTTGCAAGGAACCCAAGGCAGCTTACATTATCCTCCTCTTCTCCATTTTATCCTCACAACAACAGCCCTGTGAGGTAGGCTGGGCTGAGAGTTTATGACAGGCCCAAAGTTACCCAGTGAGCTTCCATGGCCGAGTGGGGACTAGAACCCAGCTCCCAGTCCAACACTCTCATCACTACACCGCACTGGCTCTCAGTAGGCCCATTCACGCAAAATTATAGGCATAAATGGTCTACACATTGCCGAGCCTCGAGCCCCAACCAGATGCCCACAATATCCCTATATGGGGGTTGCCATTCCATAAATCTGGATGGCACCAGGTGGGGGAAGGCTACTCTTAACATGTCTCCTTCCCCACAGCTCTGCCCTCTTCCCCCACTGCCGATTTTGCTAACATCCCATCCCCACTCCTGCCTAGCACATAATCCCCTGTAGATCTTCATCACTGGCGTCCAGGAATTCCTCGGTTTGCTTCCTCCTTCTGGGCTGCCCTCCCAAAGACCCCCACCCCCCAAAAAACTCTGCCCCATTTCTGATTCACAGCAGGAACGCCGACGCTACCTGGAGCAGAGGAAGAAGAAGATGGTGAGGAACGAAGCCAGCGCTGAAATGATGCAACCAACGTAAGTGACAACGGTCAGGTATTCATGGTGGATGCGGTCGACATCTGGTGAGGACACCTGACGGGGGAAGGGAACAGACTGAGAGAACCAGCGAAGGGCAGGAGAAGGACAGGGAGATCTTTCGGCAGCTCAGCAGGGAGCACTTACCATCAGCACTGCAAAGAAGGTGAGATGGTTGCAGAGGCAGGTCATGTGGCTTTCTCCACGGAGCACTTCGCAGCCTGAGTCATTCCACTTGCCAGAGCGGCCAGCTAGGGTGAAACGGAGAGTCCTCATTAGAGACTGGGGTCTTTTGGCAAGTACAATGTGGTGGGGGCTGTTGGTTCTGCTAATGTTGGGATGGCGAGGAGGGGCATTTTCAGAGCCAGTTCAAATTAACTGGAGCCCAAAGCCTGGGGCTACATCCCACGCTGCTACGGAAAGGAAGGAAAGCTGGAGACCACGTAGGAGGGGCCATGGACGGGCCTATGTCCTATACCACTGTCATCCACTTTGGGATGGGCCATAGCTCACTGGCAGAGCTTTGCATGTGGAAGGTCCCAGGTTCAATCCCAGCATTGCCAGGTAGGAAAACTCCTGCCTGAACCCCTGGAGAGCCGCTGCTGCCAGTCAGTGTTGGCAGTACTGGGCTATATGGACCAAGCGTCTGACTCAGTATAAGGCAGCTTCCGATGATCCAAATGAGTGCCAGAGCTCTCACAAGATTAGGGATGTCGGAGGAATCTGTTTGGGGGACAGAGCTCGATGAGCTTCTCCCGGTTCAGCCCCCCAGACTTCAGTCCATTTCCCGCCAACTGGCCCAACTCAATCTGCATCAAGTCGGGCCAGTTTGTGGATTTTCCGTATTTTTAAAATTTGTGCAAATAGAGATTTGCACAAATTTCAGCTACAATGTGTGTAATTTGCACAAATTTCGACCACAATTTGCACAAATTTCAGCAGCAATTTCTGCAAATCTGTATTTGCATAAATAAAATATGTGGGGGAAATTCCCAGAGTTTAGAGAAACCTACGGCTTAGCCTGCAAATGTGAGCCAAGTTGGGCACGCCCCCCAGGCCCGCCAACTGACACCCCCACACACCCCTTCTGTATACTAATAGTGAACTCAGTTCTTAGAGTGTGGCTCCATCAAGCCAAAAACGAAACTGATTTCTTGGCAACGGACAATCGTGCACAAGTGCGATGGTGCCCCTGCTCCGTATCTTGCATTTTGTGGGACCAGCCAGGAAACGGCACCGCAGCTGCCCTGACACTTGTGCAGCTGAAGCATCCAGCAGCCCAGTTTCTCCCCAGGGCCCTGGGCCCCCAGCACACCAGCCACCCTTACAAGCAGTCCGGAAAAGCGGGGCCTGAAGAGGAGTGGAGCCACTGGATGTTGCGGTCAGTAATTCCCATGGCACATTTAGCAGAGATCTGTCAAATGTGCCATGAGAAATTCATTAAAGTGTATTAAAGAGGAGGCTGGCTGCCCGTGGGATCTCTGCATGAATCCCTGCACTAGCCTGGTATCCTTCCAATCAGCCTCTGCTACAGACAAATAATTCCACCCTGTCTCAGGTCTGGGTGCGACTGGAGAGTTCTGGTGCAGCAGAATTACCTGCCCACAGAGGAGGCTGCCCGCTGTATTTCTGCCCATCTTGCTGCTCTGGGTTTGCCTCTTTCCAGTCAGGAGGCACGACCAGAACTGTGCCGGAAATGCAGAAACAGAGAGGGGTGGGTGGCACTGGGGTATCCCTTACACACTGGAAAGGTAAGCCTCTCCGGGGTAAAAATGGACCTCCAATTTTGAAAGGAAGAAGGAAAGAAAGTTAAGGAAGGAAGGAATGGGAGGGGAGGGAGGGAGGGAGGGAGGAAGGCGGGCGGGCGGGCGGGCAGGCAGGCAGGCTGGGCTGGGTTCAGCTATCAGAAATCTGGAAGTCCATACAGTCAGTCCCATTCTTGGCCATGGGGTGGGGGTGGGGTAGGGGTAGGGGTATTTGATCTGCATTCTATAGCCGGTTTTGCATACTATCAATAAGCAAACAGTGCAGAGAACACAGAAAGAGGGGCCATGGGCTCCCTTCCAAGCCTGCACCTTCACACCCCAGCTACTTTAAGTACTTACCTTCAGAGTCCATATCCCAGAACACACACTGAGGGGTCACATTCCTCTGAAAGAACAAAAATCCAAGGGTGAATTCAATGGATGTGATCTTTCAAAACAACAACAGGGAAAGGTCATCATGACATGAGATGTCCCTGTAGTTTTTCCTTCGTTACTTATTCTCCTAAATATGCATCCATACTGTGAAACCGGGGTGGGCAACACATGGCCCATGGGGTATATGCCCCCTGCCCTTTTTGCAGCCCTCACTATCCCGCTGCCACTGTGCAATTTGGTGGTGCTGCAGCGGCAAAAACAAAACAAAAAACCAGCGGGTTGGCACCGAAATTTGGCAGTGGTGGGAAAACAGCAGCTATTTTAATTGAACACAAGGAAAGCAGACAGTGCATGCCTTGTTTTCAAGCAAAATTGTGCTCCTGGAAGCCTGCCAGAAATGCGATTTTGCTTAAAAACAAGCCATCCGCTCCCTACACACCTTATTTTAAAGAGACCCTTTTTGGTGGCAAAATCACTACTTTTAACGGTTGTGGTGAAAAACCGACCCCCACCCAGGCCCACCAAAATTGCCCACACCTCCTGTATACTAATAGCGAACTCAATTCTCAGGGTGTGGATCCTTACGTGGCCAAAACACCACCATGCAGACCCAAGAGGGAGGTATTAGACGGTTCTGAAGAATCCCAAAGTGTGCAGAAGTACAAAAGAAAGCTAGGGGAAAAAAACCTAAATTTAGGGGCGGGGAGACCCAGAAAACAGCCCAATGAGTGCTGAGCATGCTCAGTGAGCATGGAATGCTGTGGGGGAGAGAGTGGAAAACTGTGGGGGGAGAGGCAGAACGTAATGGAGTACCCTGAAAAGCACATGGCTGGCATCCTGAACATGAGTCCTCCACATTGCAACATTTTCTTACAGGTCCCACTTATTTTCTTCTATTGAAAATAATGCATCTTCCCGGTATTATCACTCTTCACAAAGCAGGGGTTTATTTATAGTAGGAGTGGGGAACCGCTTTTAGCTTGAGCGTCGGATTCAATTTTGGAGAAGCTCTTGGGGGCCGCATTCCACTGGTGGGCAGGGCCAAAGGCAAAAAGGGGCTGAGACAAAGGTGAAGGGGGCTGGGTGAAATACCCAAAACACCAGCATATTTTAGCTTACAGCTCCACCAAACAATTGGGGGAAAGAAGCACGGCCAGGAGGGGTGGATTTGGTCTGCGGGCCAGCAGTTCCCCACCCCTGATTTATAGGAACAAGCGACCACATCATAATTACAGGGAAATGGCACCTAGTGTTGATTTTTCTTGTGTGAAAAAAAGCAACTGGAAAAAGTTTCTCAGATATCTGTACTTGATTCCCCAAACAAGCCTGGTCAGAATGATTAGTTCATACAAAGAAACATTCCTGCTTTAAGGAGAACTTGGCCACAACCGATTCCACGGTCATCTGAATGGAACAAAGGTTTTAGACCTACTGGGAAATGGTTGTGCTGGAAAGTAATGGCCACACGCTGGTCGTTGGGCAGGTCACGGACTGCACGGTTCCCCACAGAGATTCCGATCACCTTTCCACCAAGGATCTGGTTAGAATTTTGGTCCTGCAGGAAGGGAAGGTGGGACCACTTGAGACCAAGGAAACCCCACAATTCTTTTGCAGTCAATTTTATATAATAAATATCCCTTAGCATTTATACATCTATACATTGCATATCACTGTGCTCCATGTACATTTTTCACAGATTTACATTTCTGCTTCACATTTGGGCTAGTTTGGGTGGGTAGTTTGGTCTCCCATAGCATCCAGCTTGGCTTGCTCGCTCGTAACTCTGTTTTGTCAGTTCCTTCAGCCAGCAGGGAACCTTTAATGTGGTTGTTTCTGTTTGTGGCAAGCCCTGACCCAGGGATGTGGATGAATCTTCAAGGGAAATTTGAGAATAAAGATTCCTATCTCCACATATGGGGGATGGCCAAAATGACGTTTGGGGTCACCTCTTGCCCTATAATTCCAGCTCAGTTTTTGAAGCAAACACAGCCAGGCTTTTGTTGGAGTAACAGGCTACAACCCAATACTGCCGGTTACACACACACCCTTCTCAGAAGGGTGTCAGAAGAATCCATTTGGGGGGTGGAGCTCGACAAGTTTCCTTTGGTTTGGCCCCCTCCCAGACTTCAGTCCATTTCCTGCTACAGAGTCTGCATCGAGTTGGGCCAGTTCATGGATTTTCTGTATTTTTAAAAATTTGCACAAATAGAGATTTGCACAAATTGCAGCTGCGATTTGCACAAATTACGCAAAGTGCGGCCAAAATTTGTGCAAGTTACACAAATTGCAGGTGCAATTTGTGCAAATCTCTATTTGGGCAAATTAAGAAAACCCAAAAAGTTTCCAGATTTCAGGGGGAAAAATGTGGCTTGGCCCACAAATGCAAGCTGAGTTGGGCATGCTGCAGAACTCCATTGTCTAAGAAGAAACGGATTTCCCAGTGATGGACATTGCTAGCTTCAAGTCTGATATCACCTGTCTGAAGAGCCACCCTGGCATACATCCGGCACCCTCAGAGCCTTCTGGTTTTCTCCCCAGCCCTTTTCTCCCTCCAATTGGTCCGTTCCCACAGTACGGGGCCAGGTTTGAGAGGGCCCTGGGCAAGGTGCCCTGCAGGAGTACCCACACCACTCTGGCCGCTCTCCCCATTCCCGCTGCCACCACAGTTCCTCTTCCCAGTGCTGCCACCATTCTCTGTCCCCAGGATCCTGTTCTGCTTGCTTGCCTGCCTGCCTGCCTGCCTGCCTTCCTGCTTGCCTGACGGCCACGCTGACCTCCGGGGGCAGTCTCTTGACAGCAGCAGCACCGTTGGCCAGCTCATGTTCTGCAAACAGCACTGATGGGAAATGGGAAGTGCCCTACGCAATCACGTCGCCTGCAGGTTCCTTTCCCACTTCTTGTCAGTGTCGTTTGCAAAACAGGCAGCACCTGGTCACCAAGGCTGCTGAGCTCATCTGCTGCTGAGATAGCAGGAAAACCACCAGTGGGTGCCATGGGGATGGATTTTACAGTGCATTTCCCCCTTTGCCCATTTTAACATCCGAGCAGAGAGATCGTCAGCTGCAGCACCCTAGACATTGGGGCCCCGGAGATGAGCCCCAAAGCCACGTCGAGCGGCACCCCTTTGCCATATAAATAGGGTCCTTTCCCATCCAAATACAGTTATTCTGCAAGGGCTCTTTGCTTCCCACGAAGCTTGCTACTCTAGTCTAGGCAGAAGCCTTTGGTGTGAGAGGACCTTGCAAAGACCAGTCGTGTGCCTGGACTCCAGCCTCTTTGCTGCTTCAGCAGCTGTCCAAAGTGCACTTTTGTAATGGGGATAACATAATGCCTCGCTTTATTGGACCTGTCCTGCCAGTGCTTCCCTCCAAGCAGACTTGATCTGGTCCGGGCTGTCTCCACACAGGTCCCCTAACACGGGTGGATCCTACATGGGTAGATCCCCAGATGTTTTGCACTACAACTCCCAGCACCCTTGGCCAGTAGCCATGCTGCTAGGGACTTTGGGGAGCTGAAGCCCAAAACACCAGGAGGTTTGCCTTCTGGCACCCCTGCCCTAACACCCATTAAAAGAACATGACGCCATCCGGCCCCAAGCCTCAAAAGCAAAAACACACCCTGCAATTTGAGCCTCTTTCTTCTGGCAGAAGCAAAACCTGGGAACTTCATGTCAAGACCTGAGCATGCTGAAATGCATCTGAACTTTCTGCGACTGTGGAATTTATCCCTGGCTTGGAAGACGTTTCAGTTTATGCCCTGAAGCAGACGGTGACTCGAAGCAGGCAGGCAGGTGGTCCCTTGCTCAGTTTTCAGTTCAAGGAATGCTTCAGTGGCAGGACAAACCTGGCCCCCTCTGGAAGGGGCTTCCTGCACTCCAGATTTCAACCCGTCGCATTCCCCTGGGTGCAAGGGAAACAGTCGGGGATGGAACCTGGGTCTTCCAGCACTCCAGGGCAGGAAGAGAGAAAGGAGTCGCATGCACCGCTCAGCCCCATTCCTCCTCAGGGCCCTTTCTGCACTCTCCTTTTCCATCTGCCCTGGGGCAAAGAGAAAGGCCCTGCTGGCCATGGCATGCAAGGAAAGGGGATGGGCCAGGAGCCAGTGGAAGGGTGGTGGAAGGAGCGGCCCCTCATCTTCTCTTTGTGCCTTGAAGCGCTTACACCAGGGCTGCAGAACCAGCGGCCTCCTGGCCAAATTTCAGTCTTCTGGGGTTCCACACCTGGCCACACCCCCTTCCTCTAGCTCCACCTCCTTTCCCCCGACGACCTATCATCGGTGGTTTCCCAGAACTGGTGCTGTTTCCCCCCTAAAAAGTTGAAATGGCTCTCCTAAGGCTGAGGTACTGGCAGTGAGAGCTTTAAGTTAAAATACACTGGGATTTGGGGACCCACCCCTTTTGCCTAGGGACCCCCAGAGGGCTGACTGGAAGACCAGGAGGGGCAGATTGGTTGCTCAGCCTTGCCTCAGCTATTATTCAAATGGAGAGATGGCCAGTTTCCTACGGAAGATGCCACATATGCCATCTTAGGAAGATGCTGTTCTTTGGAGCATCTGGTACTAAATAAATTATTTTATTTATATTTATTTATTGCATTTATATCCCGCCTTTTTTCCTCTTGCAAGGAACCCAAGGCGGCTTACATTATCCTCCTCTCTGTTTTATCCTCGCAACAACAACCGTGTGAGGTAGGTTGGGCTGAGAGTCTGTGACTGGCCCAAAGTCACCCAGTGAGCTTCCATGGCCAAGTGGGGACTAGAACCTGGATCTCCTGGTTCCCAGTCCGTCACTCTCATCACTACACTACACTGGCTCTCTACATTTACATGGCTTTGTAAATGTAAATGACGTGGCTTTGGGGCCCATTTACATTAGACCCAAAGGTGGAGAGAAACGTCTCAAGATGCTAGAGCAAAGACTTTATCTGGGCTTCTTACAAATAAAATTTGTTCTAGCATCCTGAGACGCGTCTCTCCATCTCTGGGGCTGTCCTGGATGCTCGCCCGCACTTTTGCACTAAATAAATGAGGTCTGAAGGTGGCAGAGGTCTCTTTGTCTTCTAAGTAGGAAGGCAGATGAGCATCACTGACATAACTGGGGGAAATGCTCCCAGCCTTTGTCCCACACTGCTACCTGGAAGAGGGTCTGGCTTGTGACCGCCATCAGCACGGCCCTCATCGTGCCACTGCGGTGCCCGCGTTGGGGCTCTGAGGGTTCTGCAAAGATGATTTGGGGCAGAGTCACTGCAAAGCCACGGAGCGCTTTGTCCTCCTGCAAAAAGGAAAGAGAGGGCATTGCAGGCCAAGATTAGAGTGGGCAGAATCTTTGTTAAGGATTTCCAGAGGGGTAACGAAGGTATTTCAAAGACACATACTTACGTCAAATTGCTGAAGTACAATTCATTAAGAAATTCAACTCTATTTCCTCTGGTTTGAATAAGGACAAAGGTTTGTTTTTTAAATCACACTACATGCATTAATTGGCTCACCATTGCAATGATGTTTGTGTTCTCACCCAACAATGTTTTGTAAATGGCAATTGTTAAGCTAATTATCAATGTCTGTACTTCTTTTGCAGTTCAGTTCCCTCTGACTACACTGCTTACATCTCCCTCCCCACCCCATGTGTATATAGATCACCCAATTTGTGGTTGATACTACAACTGGGCAGCGTCCACAAAATCTATGCCAGAATAAATAAATTCGTTAGTCTTTAAAGTGCCACAAGACTCTTTGTTGCTTTCATTAAGGATGGAATGATAAATTACAGAGCAGGACACGTTGTAACAATTCCACTCCTGCCTCTCCCACCACACTCACCTCCAGTGGAGACCTGATGGGTAGGTCATGAGGACTCTGGGATGGGACATTCCAGACGCTTGCATGCAGCAGTGCTCCCTCCCCAAAACTCTTGTTCTTTCCCTGGAACTCCACTTTTCCCAACGTCGACTCCAAATGTTTGAGATACCTGTTGAGAAAGGGGGAAACTGAGTGGGGCCAGAGGGCTTGGCTTGCAGCCCACACAGCTGCTTCCAGGGTTGCCAGATGTATCCAAGACTGTGACTCCTCTGGCCTTTATTAGCCCAACAGTGGACCTGATGCTGGAGACTGTGGCAGACCCCACCAACAGACTCGAAAACAATTTTGCTCGCAAGACACCTCTGTGAATGCCGACATCAAACAAGTCGACATTCCCTGAACATTTGCATACTGTGGTCTTCCCCGACCTGGTTACCTCCAGGTGCAACTCCAGCAGTCTGGAACAGAGTAAGGGTGGGGGAACTGGGAGGGGTCACTCTCTCCCAGCTGTGCCCTCCTGGGTACTCAGTGCAGCACCAACACCGACTTGAGGGTCGGGGAGGGGGGGTTGCCATGGTCTATAGGAATTCAATCTCCCTCTCCAGGCTTCCTGCTCATTCGAGTGCAGATCTTGAGTGTTTGTACCTTGTGTTGGGTACCCGGGACAGATTGGGGATTCTGTTGGTGTACCACCCACCCCGCTGCCCATCGGACTCCCTGCCTGAGGTGACGGAGGTGGTTTCGGACTTGGTGTTGAGGACTCCTAGGATGATGGTCCTGGGGGATCTCAACTTCCATGCCGAGGCCGCTGTATCCGGGGCGGCTCAGGACTTCATGGCCGCCATGACAACCATGGGGCTGTCCCAACATGTCATCGGCCCAACGCATATGAAAGGACACACGCTTGATCTGGTTTTCTCGACTGGGCAGGAGGATGGTGATCTGAAAGTGGAGGAATTAACATCTGTCCCTTTGTCATGGTCAGATCACTTCCTGCTGAGGTTTAGACTTCTGGCGGCCTTTCCCCTCTGCAAGGGTGGGGGACCTATTAAAATGGTCCGCCCCCGGAGATTAATGGATTCCGATGGATTCCAGAGGGCTCTGGGGGATTTTCCCGCTGGTATGGCTGGTGCTCCTGTCGAAGCCCAGGTCGCTCTGTGGAATGCAGAGATGACTCGGGCGGTTGACACGATCGCGCCCAAGCGCCCTCTCCCTCTGAGCAGAGCCCGGCCAGCTCCTTGGTATACACCTGAGCTGAGGGCAATGAAGCAAGATGGGAGACAGCTAGAATGCAGGTGGAGGAAAACTCGTGCTGAGTCTGACCGAACACAGGTAAGAGTTCACTATCGAGCCTACTCTGTGGCGGTGAGGGTGGCAAAGAGACAGTTCTTTTCCACCAGCATTGCATCTTCTCAGTGTCGTCCAGTGGAGATTTTCCGAGTGGTTCGCGGCCTGTTACATTCTGGGCCAGGGAGAGAGACGGTGGAACCCTCGGTAGCACGCTGTGACGAGTTTGCACGGCACTTCGAGGATAAAGTCGCTCAGATTCGTCATGAATTGGACACCACCATTAATGCAGTTCCATTGGTAGAGGCGTTCAGAGCACCGTCTGGTCCAGTTTTATTGGATGAGTTTCAGTTACTGAGGCCTGAGGATGCGGACAAGGTGCTTGGCCAAGTCCGATCGACCACTTGTGTGCTTGACCCTTGCCCTTCATGGCTTATTAAATCAAACAAGGAGGGGATGTCTGGCTGGGTCCAGGAGGTTGTAAATTCCTCCTTGAGAGAGGGAGTGGTGCCTGCTGCTTTAAAAGAGGCGGTAATTAGACCACTCCTGAAAAAGCCTAACCTGGACCCAGAGGATGTTAACAATTATAGGCCAGTGGCCAACATCCCCTTCCTGGGCAAGGTGCTTGAGCGGGTGGTTGTAGGACAGCTCCAGGCACTGTTGAATGAAACGGATTATCTAGATCCATTTCAATCGGGCTTCAGGCCTGGTTTTGGAACGGAAACTTCCTTGGTCGCCCTGTGGGATGACCTCTGCCAGGAGAGGGACAGGGGAGTGCGACCCTGTTGATTCTCCTGGACCTCTCAGCGGCTTTCGATACCATCAACCATGGTATCCTTCTGGATAGGTTGTCTGGGTTGGGAGTTGGAAGCACTGCACTACAGTGGTTCCGCTCCTACTTGGATGGCCGATTCCAGAAGGTGGTGCTGGGGGATTACTGCTCTGTGCCATGGCAATTGTGCCATGGGGTTCCACAGGGCTCTATTTTATCCCCCATGCTGTTTAACATCTACATGAAACCGCTGGGGGAGGTTATCCGGAGGTGTGGGCTGAGGTGCCATCAATATGCGGATGACACCCAGCTCTACCTCTCTTTCTCATCAAAACCAGGTGAGGCAGTGGCTGTTCTGAATCAGTGCCTGGGCACGGTAATGGACTGGAAGAGGGCCAATAAACTGAAACTCAATCCAGACAAGACGGAGGTACTGTTAGTGGGTGGTTCGTCTGCCCGGCTAGGTGATATTCAACCTGTTCTGGAGGGGGTTGCACTCCCCCTAAAGGATCACGTTCGTAGTTTGGGGGTGCTCTTGGATCCAGAACTGTCACTTGAGGCACAGGTGAACTCAGTGGCACGGAGCACTTTTTATCAGCTTAGGCTGGTATACCAACTACGCCCTTATCTGGACAGAGATAGCCTTGCTACAGTTATCCATGCTCTGATAACTTCTCGTCTGGATTACTGCAATGCGTTATACGTGGCGCTGCCTTTGAAAACGGTCCGGAAACTTCAGCTGGTCCAAAATAGGGCAGCAAGATTGTTAACAGGGACTGGCCTGCGAGCTCATTTTACGCCAGTACTTTTCCAGCTGCACTGGCTGCCAGTCCATTTCTGGGCCCGATTCAAAGTGCTGGTGTTAACATTCAAAGCCCTTAACGGCTTGGGACCAGGTTACCTGAAGGATCGCCTCCTCCCATATGTGCCTGCCTGGACCTTAAGATCATCCTCAGCGGCCCTTCTCCGTAAGCCCCTGCCAAAGGAAGTGAGGCGGGTGGCTACTAGGAGGAGGGCTTTTTCTGCTGTGGCACCCCGGCTCTGGAATGAGCTCCCTAGTGAGGTTCACCTGGTGCCTACATTGTATTCCTTTCGGTGCCAGGTGAAGACCTTTTTATTTTCCCAGGCATTTTAGCATTTTAGCTTTCTAAATTTTTAGCTTTGCTGTTTTAAATCTGTATTTTAAACTCCTGCACTGCTGCTAGGTTTTATTGTGGTTGTATTGTTATATTGTGGTTTTAATGTTCTATATATTTTAAATTGTTTTATTGTGTGTTGTTTGGTTTTAATTTTTGTGAACCGCCCAGAGAGCTTCAGCTATTGGGCGGTATAGAAATAAATAAATAAATAAATAAATAAATCTCTGCGAATGAGGCAGGGCAATTGCAGAGCAAAAGTCTTGTCCTGACTCACCCTGAGATCCTTTCAACTGGAAATGCCAAGGACCGAATGCAGGAACTTCTCCAAGCAAAGCAAGCAGGGGCACCAGTTTGTATGGTGATAGAGGTCTCGTGCATGGGTTTGCAGTGTGGGGCGGAGGCCTTTTCCCCCCAGAGTGGCACTTCCTCTCTGTGCGTTCATGTGTGTGCACGTGTGTGCACGTGTGTGTGTATTTGATAGGAACTCCCCAAATCAAATTTTCCCCAATTTGGGAAAATAAATTTGGCGGTACAAATCAACTTTAAAGGAACTTTTTGTGAGTTGATTTCTGGAAATTGGTCCGCTTGCCTCCTCTGAAATAGATATTCTGTTGGAGCAGAAAAATGTGGGCTCAATGGAGTGGTTTTCAGTTTGGGGGGCTAAGACCCCACCTCTGGCTTATTGTTAAATGTTGGGGAAAGTTTTAGCTTCACTGGTTTGTCTTATGTGAAATGAGTGTTTTGTTGCAGTAGTAAATGTTATGACTGGCAACCCCCACCCCACCCCCAGGCAACCATTTTGAGACTGGTAGCCATTTTGTGACAGTGCCCATGACACTTTCTCAAAATTCCAAATGTGCTCACAGGCCCAAAAAGACTGGGGACCCTATGGGCTAATAACACACACACAAATGTCTTCTGTGGCTTCTGCCCTACATATTGCACCCACCACCACCACTTTGCAGCAGCGGTGCAGTGGCTGGGGTTCCAGACCTATGTTTACCAATAAGAATGCAAACTGGTCTGCAGACACTCACACAAATGGGTTTCCGCGGTTGATGCTCCTCCCTCGCATGGGAGTCCTCATCTCATTTTCTAAGTTCTTTAGCTTTTCTTCTGTGCTTCTGAATTCTTTTTCAGCATCGCTCACTTGGACAGCTCTTTTGGGGTCCACTTTTCCAGAATCTATCATGCAAAGCAAGAAAGAAAGCAAAAGACAATTGCCTCATTAATTACCAGCTGCTCCTCTCTGATGGGATTATAGTCAGGACAACCAGACTCCTCCACATGCACACGATGAAAGAGCAGAAAATGGCACTGGATAAAAATTCAGCATCCTAAGAATCTCCACTTTCATTTTTCAGAACTTAGCCCTCATGGTTGTGAAGATAGTCTTGAAAGTGTGACCCACACCTGGTGAACCCTCAGGAGCCAGGAAAGGGCTCAGCAGGATTTCCAGCGGCCAAGGGGTCAGGGTTTCAAGGGGTCGGCGTATGTACAGCAGCGAGGGGCAGAAAGTAAATCTGGATCTACTGGTAGATCTCCAGGTGATTTGTTGTCGATGGGTTTCTGCCTCTCAATAGTTTAACAAAACCAACTAAAACTGAATGTTTTTTAAAAAATGAACAAACTCTGCCAGGGCTGGCCTTGCACTAATCACTTATGTCTTAGCCTCAGTGTTCCTCACCTGTAAAATGGGAGTATTCATTGGCTGCCTTGACCAGGTTTTTGTTCAGCTCAACCAGCCACTTTGACAACTTTGACAGATCTCAAATACAGATGTAGATATAGGCCCCATCACTGCAAGCTTCCAGGAAAGCCCTGAAGACTTCCTTGTTTCCTCTGGCCTTCCCCTGAATGTGTTTTACAGAATCATAGAATATTTGGGTTGGAAGGGGCCTACAAGGCCATCGAGTCCAACTCCCTGCTCAATGCAGGAATCCAAGTCAGAGCATCCCTGACAGATGGCTGTCCAGCCTCGTCTTGAACGCCTCCAGTGTGGGAGAGTTTATTGGACAGTTAAACAGTTTATAAATAAACAGTTTATTGGACTGTTCTGGTTCGAAACTGTAATTGTGCTGCAGATTTCAGTATTGTCTGAGCAAGATGTTTAATTGCTGGTGTATGTCATTTCAATGAATTTCTGCTCTTTTATTACTGTATCGGTTTTTACTGTGGGCAATATCCAACAGAGTCATTCCAGAAACAAAACAGTGCTAGTGGAGCTCTGCCAAATCTTTCAGTTGCACAGGCATTTGCACACTGCAGTATCAGAGCATGGTTGCATGAGCTCTTGCACAAGCGGCTGAGCAGAACTTTAGTTGGATTCTCCCTGTGGAACCTAACTTCTGGAGGGCAATGTCATTTATGCTTGTGGAACGACACTGTTGGATGCTGCCTTATATGAGCGTTTATTGTTGTGAGCCACTTTGGGAGGGCTCCTGTCCCGAAAGGCAGTCAATAAATATTGTAGATAAATAAAATAAATAAGCCCCCACTAACACCTTATCTTAAGGTTATCACATTGGTCATTCCCTCATCCATGGACTCCCCTCTGCCCCTTTCACTTCCTGTCCCGGGACTGCTCAATGCACACCTCAGCAAATGTGTATCCTCCTTCCCACTGCCCTCTCCTTAATCTCACAACAGGCTGCCTCCTGCGCACAGCAACGGCCCCGCACACAGGCCTCGGCTGCCCAGGAAAGGAGCCACGTCACCAGGCAGATGCTGTCGCTGAGCAGCGAGAAGAGGGATTGAGGGTGGGAGTCAGGGTGAAGGAAATGAGCCCATTCCCTTCCCTTTCCTGCCCCATACTTCCCATTGCTCACTGGCTATCCTCTACACCCTTCCCTCCAGACATGGAGCGGCTGGATCATCACCTTGGTAACCATGCCTTGGCTATATCATGGTTAGACTACTGCAATGTGCTGTACGTCGGGCTACCCCTGAAGAGCATCAAGAACCTTCGAGTGGTGCAAAATGCATCAGCTAAGCTGCAAACCGGCGCATGGTATCATGATCACATCACCCCAATACTGAAATGGCTGCACTGGTTGCCAATTGTTTTCCGGGCTCAATTCAAATTCAACCTTTGAAGCATTAAGCAGCTTAGGCCTGGCTATTTGAGGGACCACCTATCTCAATATTAATGTGCCTGAGTATTCAGATCTGCAGGAGAGGCCGTTTTGAAGACACTCTTGCTCACAGAGGGTCACTTATTGGGCACGTGGGAAATGGCTTTCTTCTGTCTTGCTTCCAAATTCTGGAACGCTCCCCCTCTGGAGTTGTGACTGATCCGCACACCCTCTCCGTTCAGGAAGGGGGTCAACATGCAGCTTTAAATAATATTATTATGGGTTTTACGGTCATTTCCAGTATTTTACTATATTTTTATTTGATCCATGTTTTTATCTCCTGACTTCTTTGTAAACCACCTTGGTTGGCTTCAGAAAAGCGGTACAGAAATGTCACAAATAAATAAAGCTGAGGGACTGGTGAACAGGTGTTTCTGTGAAAATCAGATATATAACTTGGCTTGCTCATTTGGGTCACCTGCAGCTGCGTACCTGCACCTTTCTTGTGACCCACTGTACTCTGTACACTGAAGTTGATGGATTGTTGGCGGGGGGAGGGGGAGCTGCCTTTCAGCAACAGGGCTAGACTAGATAGCCTTTGAATTCCTTTCCACAATTCTGTATTCCAAAGTAATCAAACTTACCTGTGAAGACGAAGTCGTAGGCAGATGAATTGGGAAGGGATTTGTTGTGGAAGCCCTTGTCAAAGGCATAGGAGACATTGAAAAACTGACGAGCACCTTTTTTATTGGGTTTTCCATTTATATTGGGATAGTGGAGGGAATAATTAGCCTGTTTACTCAGGGTGTAATTCTTGGTGTTCCCATAGCTGAGCATGAAAACACGGTCATCCTGAAACCAGTAAAGGCAGAAGCGATAACTCCCTGGAAGGTGTGGGAGAGCCCAGCTGCTGGATCTCGGAGGATTGCTGCTCTGATGTTCTGGTGGGAATGGGGCGCTTATATTCAGTCCATATGCATCATTTACAATACTGATGGCCTTGTCCTGGATTTTGTAATGGATGTGGCCTTTTTGGGTTTGCATCCTGTCAGCACAAAACCTGAAGTCTTCTTCATGTCTCCCGATCCCGCAAATACCTGTGGCACACGCGTACACAAAACAAAACATTGCATGGTATCAGGACCTGGAGGAACACCCCATGATCCAGAAATCTTTGCATTGACTAAATAAAATATTAAATAGAGATATTCTGTTATCAAATAAAGCTGAAGAGATTCTTAGTTACACCATTACGTCAGTTAGCACTCTTAGTTACACTGGTACATCAATCAGCACTCTGGAGAGTTCTTTTTACATTGCAAATTAGCAATGAAGGGCCCTAGGGGGAAGCCTTGGTGCAGGGATAGCAAACTTTATGTCCTCCTGGTGTAGTTGCAGTACAAGTCCCTTAATCCCTGATGGGAGTCCAAGGGCATCTCTACACCAGCCTAAACTCCTGCATTTAAAACGGGGCTTTCTGCTTCCATTTTAAATGCAGGATCACAATTGCTCCCTTTTTCACCCGCTTCCTTTTCCCCCTCCCCTTCCCCCTTCCTTTTCCCCATATCTGAGTCTTCCATTATCTTTCATTGATCTCGCTCCCCTTCTTGCCGCTTTAACTCTGAAGAGGAACACAACAGAGTAATTTGATACCTCATTATCTGCAATCTATTCAGAAACGGAACAAAGGGCATTTAGTGCAGGAGACACCTTTAAATGATCACAGGTCCTGTAAAGAGCCTGCAAACTTCCGTGAAGGAGCCATCTCAATTGCAGGACAAAAGCTCTGTGTGAAGGAGCCCCAAGACACCTGGAGGGCACCAGATTGGGGAATAATGCACTAGTGCTTGCAGTGGTAAATGATGGAAACCATTTTACTGCAGAAGACAAAGGGTGCAACAACAGCCTATTCCGAATGGAGGTAACAAAATGCTGTGCATTACCTTGGAGCCCGAACAGGAGAGGCAGCAGGAAAAACAGCATCCTGGGTACTTCACTCGCGCCTGGGCTATTCTGCAGAGGGTTTGCTTTGCAATCACGATCTTATGCAGGTAGAGGGCACCCCCAAGCATCCCTCTGCAACCCCATGAATGCTCGTCCCTTCTGCAGCTCAGCAAATCTGGATGGAAGCTAAAATCCCATCATCCTGTTTCTGCAGAAGGTAAGAAATGGTTGCCGAGAGTTACGGGTCCTGGAATTACTTCCATACTTTAAGCACTTTTCTTATTCTTTTAACTATCTGTATTGTATTGTATTCTTTTAAGTAGTCATAATCTGCCCAAAGAATGTGTTATTGGGAGGCTTAAAACTATAATAAATAAACAAAATGTTAATCCCCACTGATTTCACTGTAAGGGATTTAACTGGGAGCTTAACTCTACCACTGAAGAAGGGGTGTGGTGTTACAATGAGTGTGTGTGTGCGCAATGTATATGGGGGATTTACACATACTTTATTTATTTAGGACACAATCCTATGCAAGTTTAGGCAGAAAAAAAGGCCCAGAACTCCTAGCACCCTAGCATCCAGCATGGATGGCCAGGGCATGTTGGGAGCAGTAGGGCTTTTTCCTGTCTAAATATGCACAGGATTGTGCCTTTAGGGTGCTTCTATACCATCCTTCAGTCAAATGGCTCCCAGGGTGGCTCCCAGTAAAACAACCAGCAATACGATTAGTGCAATACTGCAAAACAATCATAAAAAGCCCAGGAATAAAATCTGCAATCAAAGTAGGTTAAGAGAGAGAACTTAACAAGAATTGTATATCTGCATTGCACGATCAATGAAGTTAAATACAAGAACTGGATTTAATATAACGGTGCAGACACAGCTTTTATAGCGCCATCACCCTGCTGATACAGAAAAAAAATTGGGGGGTCCAGGCAATGTCATGGTCCACTCATAATTCTCCTGTGTTTTCCCACTGTCTTTTCCATCTTTTCTCTTAGAGCCAGTGTGGTGTAGTGGTCAGAGTGCTGGGCTGGGAGTTTGAAGATCCGGGATCTAGTCCCCGCTTGGCCATGAAGCTCACTGGGTGTCTTTGAGCCAGTCACTGACTCTCAGCCTTACCTACCTCACAGCGTTGTTGTGAGGATGAAATGGAGAGGACCATGTGAGCTGCCTTGGGTTCATTGCAAGTGGAAAAAAGTGGGATATAAATGCAATAATAAATAAAGTAAATATCATGGAAAATCTGCTAAGAAAGAAAAGATGGAATAGCTGCACAATACCTTTTAATGTTTAGCACTAGGACCCTTCCATCTGGAAGCACCCTAAGAGCTGATTCACACATTAAAGCATCCCTACACTTCATGTAGGGAAATTGTGGCATATGACGCAGCCTTTAGGAGCTGCTGTATTCTGTGTATTCTATCTAAATATATATCCCATGCTAGCCCAGAGACCAAGAGCAGGGAAGCTGGTGTTTACCAAACTTCTGGGACTAGGCTTCCTCCCACCCACCCCTCAGATTAAAACTGGGGGGTCATTTTAGTTCACATCCCATAAAAGGTGTGTGTGTATATATATATATATCCCAATCAGCACTGGGCAGGCACTTTTCCTGCAAGGCCTAGGGCTTTGAAATAGAGGGTGCTGGCTTGGGACCTTGTTTCATAAGCCTCAAGGGTGTCCTGGCAGATCTGAGAGTCCCCTAGCTCAGGCTAAGTTGGATGTGAGGGATGGCAGCCTACCTTGCTGGGTTGGTGTTCAATCCAACCAACCTTTTGTCCCCTGTCTATTCTGCTGGGTTAGGGTACACCCCCTTCCTCCCTTCACAGAGGACCTTACAACACTTTCTATATTTGAATGGTTGGCATATAGGCACCACCTTCAAATGGATACCTATTTGGATATCTGCTCCTCTTTTGTCAAAGCTTATGTATAATTGCTAGAAAGTTGTATTTTCACATATATGCATTTCATATGTATTCACTGCTATGAATATATACAAATCCATGTACTAAAAAAACTGGGGGGGAAAAGAAAAAAGAAATCTAAATATATATCCTAGCCTAGCCCAGAAACCAAGAGCTGGGAAGCCGGTGTTTTCCAAACTTCTGTCACTAGGCCTTTTCCCCCTGGATTAAAACTGGAGTTGTATTTTACTTAACAACTCCTAGTCACATCACTGGGCTTCTTCATGCGGAGCTTTTATTCTGCTATTGCGACTGCTCACTCACGGACATTTGCAGGTCCGATGTCGTCAACCTCCAGGGCACATCCAGAGGTGTTTCCTGGTTATTCCATCTCAAAAAGATCTGGAAAGAATGAACTATCTAAGTCAGATTGCTATGCTGTTAAAACAGCCACTAGATGGTGCTGTTTCATTGATCTCTATGGAGCCCTGAAAATTAAAACTTCCCCTCTCAGCAATCGCACGGTTGCCATCTGGGAGCCCGCTGTAAATACGGAAAGGCTCCACAATGGGAGGACTGCGGGGGTTTTCTTTAGTGTAAAGGCAGCCATTGACTACAACATCAATCAAGCATCAGTAATATCCAGGGATACCCTTCTTTGTGATGCAAAGGCTAACTCTTCGGGGGGGGGGGGGGGATCACCTTCCATTTGTTGCAGTCTATCATTGTGCTGCCCCTATTAAAGGTAGTTACTCTGTTATATCTTATTCTGCTTGTTTGACGGAAACCATTAATTCTCCACCATGCATCGCATTCAGAAAACCACCCAATCTGCGTGAATTGTTAGTTACGGTGGCACTTAAATGAGATACTTGCAACCCAGGATCATACCATTGTAAATCAATGCGTTGCATTAACTGCAGTTACCTCCAAGAAACCCCTTCTTTCAGGAGCACAGTTACTCACAAAATGTACTGCATTAGGCAATCATTAACATACGCTTCTACTAATGTGGTTTATTTAACTGGATGTTAAAAAAAAAAAATGCGGTATGAAATACGTAGGGAAAACTACAACGGAACTAATCTGCAATTGTTACCAAAAAACTGGAGCAGCCTGTCGCAAGACATTTCAGCTCTTTTGCACATAGTCTCTCGGATTTACAGTTGCTTCCAATAGAACGAACAAAAGACAATGACATGCTTGACAAAAGGGAAAACTTCTGGATCTATAGACTGAAAACTCTTCGTCCCAATGGCCTTAATCTGGAGGACAATTCAAAGGCAACATACCACTCATACCTTGGGGGGGGGGGCAGTCTCCTAAGGAACTTTCATCTCCAGGTATTCCAGACTGCCACTCCTGATGATATCCATGTTTAGCTTAAATATATTTTTTGAATACTCTGTTGTTAGTCTTTCTGTCATATATATATATACATCCCAATCAGCAATCAGACCAATGGACAGGCAATGGATAGACAGTCTTCCCAGAGCTGCAGGACAGAGCAGGCTGTTTTTCATCCTGCCCCCCCCCCCTGTCCTACTGACTAGGGTTCAGAGACAGAAGTGCTTTCCAGCAGAGACTGCATCAGGGAATCCCAGTGAAGCCTTACTGCCTTCTACCTGAAGTCAACACTATCCATCTCCTGGCAGAGAGGGGGCAGCAATCAACAGTGTGGCAGCTAGATAATTTTAAACCAGGGGTGTTGCACCTCTTTCAGCTCGAGGGCCGAATTCCATTTCGGAGAAGCTCTTGGGGGCCGTGTTCCAGTGGTGGGTGGGGCCAAAGGCAAAAGGGGCAGGGCAAAAAATACCAGCATATTTTAGCTGAACCCTCTTGCTGCCCAGTTACTAAGCCTTAGGAGAGATTTCAACTTTTTAGAATGTAGGAAAAAACTGCACCAAACGATCAGTCGCAGGGGGATAGGAGTGGGTCCTTCTGGGGAAACCCAGAGGGCTGGATTAGGGCCCTGGTTAGAACCCCTGGATTAGGACCCCTGGTTAGAACCCAGAGGGCTGGATTAGGACCCTGGTTGGAACCCCCCAGGCCAGAGGGTTCGCGCCCATTTTAGACCCTGGACTCAGTTGTGTTGCAGAGCGGCCCTTCAGATGGCCACGTCTAATACTTCCGCACACAATTAACATTTTTCTCTCCCCCTGCCTCCCGCCCCTCCACCACTCCATCTTTTGCAACTCCTTCTACATCCCTGAAATATTACAGCAAACAAATCAAAACTCTTTTACCAACCCTGATTTAAAATAAAGAAATACTCTGAGCATGTGCAGTTTTGCATTTGAAACACATCTAAATCATCGCCCCATCGTGATTACAGGAATACAGTGGGAATTTGCTTCTGCTGCCCAGATGCTAAACACATTGGCTTGGGAACAAGCATCATTTGGTTGTAGAAAGGGATGATATAGTTTAAAAGTAACAATAATAAAATGAACATCTGTGACCATGAGCATGCTGCCCCCCCCGACTATAACACCTTTAAAAGAAGGGTGCTGTAGTAAGCAGCGTCCCTGGTGGGCCCTTGCAAGCCCATCCTGGTCCAGATGCTGACGCCAAGCCTGTTTGCCGCTGCCCCACAACCCGCTGTTCTCTGGGTGGTCATTAACTCCACCCACCCACCCACCCCCAGGCTGCAGGGCCCCAGACTTCAGCCCAGAGATTCAGTCCCAGCTGTCCTACTGGAGGCCAACACTGCACAGCGCCACCTTGCCCAAAGGTGCACAGACACCCAACAGCGTGCTGTAATTTTTCAAGGCACCCTTCCGCTCTCTACGTGGCACCTGCCCCAGCAGTACAAGCTCCAAGGCCTGGTGTAGCTTAGAGACAACATGAGCCTGGGGTTAAAACTGAGCCTTTTGTTTAACAAAAAACACAGTAAGCAAAAAATTATACCAAAGCCCAGAGGTGCAGACATCCACGACCCCAGACAGACACTTGGCAGGAGGTTTACGGAAATCGCAGGCTTCTTTTAGAAAAACCAAAAGAACCACTTTCTGGTTTCTATCTGAACCGATTGTGCAAGCTGTGTGTACAACTGCAACACTGATGCAATGGAAATATACAGACGGAGGAGGAGGAGGAAGAGGAGGAGGAAGCACACATAGGCAGATCTACACCAGTGCTTTTTATTGGTACTGAAGGGCACTGGTAACTGTTGGGGCACATTTGGCATTCCGTGTACTGCTTTTCTATCACTATTTCCTGCTTTTTATTCTGTATTATCCAAAATACCACAACAGATGTCACTGTGTGTGCTACGAGGTATAAATGCACAAGAGGGAAATAGCATAACCACGATGGGATCATATCAATACGACATCTGGCCATAGTCTGATGAAGACTAAAAGAAGGGAATGAGGAAGGAGTTGTTTCATTTCGATCACTTTGACTCACCTTTCATCCTTTTTGTGGGGTGCACAAAGAGGCCTGTCACAGCAAGCAGCAAACTCACTCTAATACCAGTGCAAGTTTAAATCAAAGCCCTATTCAGGCAGTCCCAAAGCCCTATTCAGGCAGTCCCAAAGCCCGCATTTCCAAAGCATGTTGTTTAAACCCACACGGAGAAGGAGACTGCTAGCCCCAACGTCTTCACAACCTGTACACTGGAGGGTGACTGTCTGATGCAGAGAGCTTCCTCTGCCCATGGGGGCTCCACGCAAACCAGGACACTGATTATCCAGCATTCTGGATCACGTGGAGAGCCCCCGCAGACAGAGGCGGCTCTCTGCTTCAGACAGTCACTCTCCATGTGTACAGGGCAACAACAGCGATGAAAGGGAGGAATGGGGCTGGAGCTCTCCCGCTCCTCGCATGAGTGAACAACACGCTTCCAGGATGCCTAAATAGGGCTCTAGGGTGAGTGACAATTTAAATCAAATCAGCTCAACAAAAGCAAGCAGCGACCAGCGATCCTAGGTTTTGTTTCCTTTGAACAAGAGAGAGAGAAATGGAAACTTGCGGTGTCCATGAAGTAGGCACTTCATTGACAAATTTACAAGGAGGGAGTAAGTGCAGGCAAACAGGCACTTTGACAAGGCAGATCCATGGAGAACAACTGCGAAGCCCCCAAGGCTGCACACCCCCATACCCCAGTTTCAGCTAACTCCAGCTGGAACTCTCATCTCTCTCAGTCACAATCCTCCTTGGTTGCTGTTGTTTTTCAAAGCTGCCAGTTCCTATTTCTTATCTCTCTTTTTCTCTCACACACAACTTCCCTCCTCCCCACAGGTGAAGAGGTGTCCCCTTCTGCAAACTCTGCTGGGTGTCTCGCTCAAAAACACAGAGAGACCCTCAACTATCAGGAAACCCTCTCCCAAGCACTAGCTCCCATTACAGAAGCATCAGTTGACCAACCTTGGACTGTTCCACATGAATCTCCCTGCCAAAGAAATGGCTGGCCACAGCATCAAAATGTATCAAAAGGCACAGCCAGGAGAAAAATATGGCCACCCCAAGGCTTGCCAAAGCAAAATGGCCCTGATCTGCAACACTCTAGCTTTGGACTTCATAGGGGAGAGTGCTCCATAAACTAAGGTGCCACTACCGAACAGGCCCCGATCTGATGGATGCTGGCCTCAGAGGAAGACATCCAGAGCAGGTCTCCCCACACAAAGACCTTAATGCCCAAGGAGAGTCATATGGAAGAAGTCGCTCTGAATGGTACTGGGACCAGGGCAGGGGTGGGGTGGGGAACCTCTTTCAGACTAGCGGCCCAATTCAATTTCAGAGACGCTCTCAGGGGTTGTCTTCCAGTGGTCGGTGGGGCTGAAGGCAAAGGGGGCCAGACCAAAGGCAAGAGGGGTGGGGCCAACATAAGGTCAAAAAAGAAACAGCTGCATCCATTGAATCCCCAACGCATTTCGACACTTGGCTTTTATCAAGGGAAAATCTCTTGGGAGATTCTTTTGGAGGATTCCCAAAGCCTTCTTTGGAAGAAGCAAGGGAGAGGGAATCCTCCAACAGAATCTCCAAGACTTTTTCCCTTGATAAAGACCAAGTGTTGAAATGCGTTGGGAATTCAATGGGTGCAGCTGTTTCTTTTTTGATGTTGGTTTCCAGCCTTACAGCTGTTTTTTCTGGTCCCTATTGGCACTGGTGGGGCCAAAATGCCAGCATATTGCAGCTTGAAGCTTTTATGTATTTATTTGACTTGTACAATGCCTTTCTACCAAAAATGGCACTCAAGGCCAATACTGCCAGGGGCTAAGCTGCAGGAAAGGCATTTCAAACGTTTAGAGTGAGGGAAATACCACACAAAAAATGGGAAACCAAACATTTGGTGTTTGGGGGAAAGGGGGCACAGCCATTTGGGGAACCTTGTATCTGGCCAAGAGCATTTAGGACTGTCACGGTCAAAGCCATCACCTTACATTCAGCCTGGAAACAAATCGGCAACCAGTCAAGGTCTCTTAAAAATGGCATGCAACGCCTCCAGGGATCAGCAACAGTTAATAATCATGTCACCACATTCTCGACCGTCTGACATTTCCAGCCCATTTCCAAAGGCAGTTGCAGAAGACACACTTATCTTTAAGTGTGATTCTTAAAATTATGCAAAGAACAGACCCTGGAAGTCTGAAAAAAACAGTAGTTGCCACTGCTACCTGATGGGATTCTCCCAGGTGTGGGAGGGGTGAGATACAGGAGGAGCGGTGACCTTGCCAGCCACAGGAGTTTTTGGTATTGCAGTTTTGCGGGCGCCAGGGGTCTGCAGAGGCCCAAGCCTTCAAGCCCAAGGGCATATGAACTTGGGAGGTTCCCACAGTGGCCAGTTCTGTGCATATATGTGAATTCAGATTCTTCCCCCATCACCACCAAATAAGAGCGTAAGAAGAGCCATGCTGGGTCAGACCAAGGGTCCATCTTGTCTGGCATTCTGTTCACCTGGTGACTGACCAGGTGCTGAGGTACTATGCCGCACAGAGTGTTGTGCAATGCATCTCAGCGCGGCCTGTGCCACCCATCCTGGACACCCCATGATTGCCCCAGTTTGGACTGCAAACAACCATGGTTAAGTATAGGGAAGAACCCCATAGCTGTGCACTTGGTGGGGTCAGGACTTATAGCTGGGGCTACAGCAAAGCAAACAGCGCTCAGAGAGTGAAAACTGGCTCCTTCCTAACAAAACATCCAGCTTCCTGTGGGAAACAACCTTTCAGGAATGTGAGGGAAGCATAATGTAACCAACAGTTGAGACTTCTCAAGGTTGTTGTATTCATTTGAGAGCAGATAACTGCCCAATTATTTATCTGTCTCTTAGGAGGAGCCGTACAATCTGGTCTTCAAGAAGACAGACGGAGTATGACTTTTTTTTTAACCTTTAACAACAAAACAAGATAATTTATAATACCAACCCAATGGACGTGCCACCACTGGTCTCCCCACGCTGGGTTCACATGGGAGAGGGGCATTTTCAGATATGGAGAGCAAAGCCAACGAGAATCCCACTCCTCACACTCTCTATCCACTGGACCACAGTGGCTTTGGTTTCATGAGATCCAGCTCCTTGCCACATTACAAAGTTGTTTGGCAGGCATGCCTGCCTGATATTATCATTATTATTATTATTATTATTATTATTCTATTTATACCCCACCTTTTTCCCAGTACTGGGACACAAGGCAGCTTAACAAACATTAAAACATATGAAAATATACAAAAGTTAAAATATGATTAAACAACAATACAATTAAAATTATATTAAAACATTAAAACAGCATTTTAAAACAGCATTTTAGCAGCTTCCCCCCAAATATGGCCTTTGCAGAATGAGGAATTCCTTACAACATTGGCTCATGGAGACATGCGTCCGTCATTCTAGATAGCCGCATGTAAAATTCTGTGCACGTAGGGCGACAACCACAGCATCTATCAATTTCCTCAAAAGGTTTGGGGCATGAATAGAAATTGGCTAGATGTTAGCAATGAATGCAGGAACTTGCTTGGTTCCTGCTGCAGGGCATTTCAATCCCCCCACCCCCATATCAAACTGAAACTTCACACCTTTTACCAAAGTGAGTCGACTTTTTGCTTTGATTAGCAAAAGAAAGAAAGATTTTCTGGGTGTCTTGTTCCAGTGTGGGACTATTTTTGTTGCTGTCAAGTTGGGATGGGGGACATCAGAGCCACCTTGGAGAGCTCCTTTAGAGTTCTGATGGGTTCTGACTGAAGCCCGGAGTGGATTCACTGCCCCACGGACATCAGAGCCACCTTGGAGAGCGCCTTTAGAGTTCTGACGGGTTCTGACTGAAGCTCACAGAGGATCCGCTGCCCCACGGACATCAGAGCCAGCTTGGAGAGCACCTTTAGAGTTCTGACTGAAGCTCGCAGAGGATCCGCTGCCCCACAGATATCAGAGCCACCAGCCTCCACTGATGTGGGGGTTAGCATGGGGAGTGACCAGCCAAGGGCAGGTTAGTGGTTGCATGTTGGATTTTGACTGGAGAAAACTGGCTTTATGTCCCATATCCACCATTAAACTTACTGGGTGACCTTGGCCAAGGCTGAGCTGCCACTCTGCACAGAATGGTGGCTGGGTAGAGCAGTGGCAAGTTGGGCAAGCACAGTGGCCTGCAGACTAGTCCGGGGGCCCGAGCTGGTGGTAACCCGTCAAGCTCGAGCCCCCAACCAGACTCCGCTGCCACTCCCTAACCACTGCTGACATGTGTTTGATGTGCAACGTTTCCTTTCCTATCAGCCAGTCTGAAGGCATGATTGGATTTTATGCTGGGGCAACCACACGCTTTTACTGTTCACTTGTCAGGGTTGGATCTGAGCCCACAGAGACCCAAAGCAGCTCTGATTCTGAGGAGGAGATACCATTCGTGGGAGAGGAATGCTCTCAGACTTCGGAGGTGCAGCTGGAAGGGAAGCCTCCCCACCCACCCCCACCCCCGCTCACATCCCTGGGAGAGACGGTGACCCAGGCATGGAAAGGGAGAAACAACTTGAGCTTTTAGATGCGAGGCGTAGGCACAAGCGAGAGGTTGCGGGAGCCGAGCTTAGGCGCTCAACCCGATTGGCTCGACGTCAACAGCTGCGCCCCGAGGCCCCACGGGAGAGGGGGAGATCTTCCCCTCCGACCCCTTAAGTTCAGAGAGTTGCCCCGTTTTTCCCAGAGATCAACTGACATCCTAATCCTTAGAAAGCTCTAGATGGCTGTTCCTTTGTAGTTCCTCTGAGTCTCAGGCAATTAGCATCTGTATGCTTCATTAGGTTAAATGGAATAAAAGCCTTGGAAAGTAGCCCTTTTCTCTTGAGTGTTGATTCTGGCTGTTGGAAGATTCAGTAGGCAACAGGGGCATCACTTATGCCGGATGTCACAAGCAAACTGTGCATTGTCATGACTCATCATCCTTACCAAAACATAGACCCCAATTCATATTATGAGTCAGCAGAGATGCACTGCTGGAACCCTACTAAACATATATGCAAACTGGGAGTCACCCCTGAAGATGCATGCTCCCTCCCACTCGTCCTTAGCAATTTCCTCCCTCCCTTTTCCCGTTGTGACGTTACACTCATGTCACCCGTGTGCAGATGTGACCCATGGTTAATGCAAAGCTGTAAAGCTGTGGACTGTATTGTTATAAGGAGATCTTTATGTTCACCTCTTGTGGGAAAGGTTGTCCTGCTTACAGTGGCTCAGAGACAGAGCTCAAGGGACTTAGCCACGGTCGGTTCTCAAGGCAAGGCCAGCAGGCAGTTCAAAGTCCAAGCAGAAGGGAGGTCCAGAAAAGAGCAAGGTTAACAGGGGAAAGGCTAGGCAGGAATCTGGGAGCTGGAGCACAGACATTAATCCAGCACCCTCAGCCTGGAACTGGAGGCTTTTAAGCCTGAGTCTTCAGAGCCCCACAACTGCATTCCATGAGTGCCGCCTGAGGAACAGTCTGCTCGCAGGAACATCGGAAGAGCCCTGCTGGGTCAGACCAAGGGTCCCTGTAGTCCAGCACTGTGTTCACACAGTGGCCGACCAGCTGCTCACAGGAAACCCACAGGCAGGACAGGAGCACAACAGCACCCTCCCGCCCATGTTGCCCAGAAACTGGAGGTGGCATATAGCCATCAGGACTAGGAGCCATGGATAGCCATCTCCTCCATGAATTTGTTTAATTCCCTTTTAAAGCCATCCATGTTGGCAGCCATCACGATGTCCTGTGGTAGCGAACTGAATAGTTTAACTCTGCACTGTGTGAAGAAGTCCTATTACCTTTTATCTGTCCTGAATGTCTCACCCATCAATTCCATGGGATGACCCCTTCGGGTTCCGGTATTATGAGAGAGTGAGAAAAAATGTCTCCTTACCCATTTTCTGGGTGAATATATCCTTACTCACAAGGAGTCCTTATTCCTCAGGCAGGCACTTCTGCATGTGGCCACTGGCCGATCCGGAACTTTTAGGCGCCTGCACTGCCTGGGTCTAGGTGGCTGCTTGGCACCTGCCTCTGACTCCACCTTGCGGGGATGGGTTGAGGTCCACAGCCATCCCCCAGGAAGGGCCCAGGACCCTTCTCATCTGCTCCAAGGTCCCTTCACATAGGACAGTTCCTCCACAATCTTTGGTGGGCTCCAGTTCATCCTCCGAAAAGGAGTCCTCCAGCGGAGTTTGGGAGGAGGGCTGATTATTTCTTGTGCTTTAATAAATCATCCCCCCTTCAACTTGAAAGATTCCAGATAGCGGCAAGAGAAGAGCGGCGTACGTGGCCTCTCACCTGCCACCCATCCACTCCTGGACACAATCTTTAAAGCAAGGATGGTCAACCTTGGGCCCTCTGGACGTTCTGGCCTACAACGCCCAGCATCCCTCACCATTGGCTATGCTGACTGGGGCTGATGGGAGTTGCAGTCCAACACATCTGAAAAGCACCAGGTTGGGGAAGGCTGATTTAAGACACTGGAACCTAATGACTCAAAGTACTGGGATTTCACACATCTTCCCAGCAACTACCCCACTGCACTGATATGCTTCTGGGCTCACATGCTGGGCACATTCTTCCTCTGTTGACCCTTGCGTCTGTTGCCTTTCACTCCGTTCCTTCTATGGTCTCCTCCTCAGCCAAAAATTCAGACGGTAAGCTGCATCTCTTTGCTTACATTGCTATATAACCATTATGCATACAGATAATAAATATACACTGATGGTTCTAGACAGAAAGATTAACCTACGAGAATAATAACTGGGACTTCAGAGCTGAAGGGCAGCACACCTTAGCCTCATCCCTCTGCCAGAGGACCAAGGGCCACTGGGAGGGTGCCCCCAAACCAGCCAGGAAGAACATTATGGCAAGGGGGAGACCAACCTGGCCCCGTACAATCACCCAGACCAGGAACAGTTGCAGGGAGCTTGTTTCACCCTTCCCTGTCAGAAAGAACATGTATAAGAGCTTTGTAACTAAGGACTCATTCTTGAGTTTTGTTTTTTTCCTCCTCCCTCCCAATCCCTTTTCTTTTTGTGCTGTGCCTTTTCAACTGTAAGCCTGAGGGCAGACGCTGTATCACTCTTGACCTTGGCAAGCCCCTCTGGGACCCTTTTTCAGCTGAAGTGTGGGGCTAAAATGCTTTCAATAAAATTTATTGATGAAAGTGGGATGCCATTCAAGTTCATAGGATTCTGCCAGCAAAAGCAAGAAGGTTCTGGCTATGCTCTGTCCTCTTGCTGCTGTCTGGAAGTCCCACTTGTGGTTGCAACCACAGCCTTATCAGAAAGTGCACAGAATCAAGCTGCAAATGCAAAGATTCGGTCACGAGGCTGGTTTCCCAGCCCAATAATTTCTACTGTTTCTCTTTCTCAGGCGTTTTGGCGATGTGTTCAATCACATGGCCTCGTGTACAGTGTGCATTTCAGGCACATTTTCACTTCATTTTCAGGCACAGATGGTGGACACTGAAAGCTGGAAGGAAGATGACCCTGAGGAAAGAAGCCATTTCCCTTCCAAGGCTTTCCAGTGATGACGTAATCTCAAAAGGCAATTTCGACAAGGGAAACCATGTCGCCGAGGAGTGGAGGCAATGCTGTGGTTTCCCTGCAAAGTGCTAATGGTGGGGGCTGGGGAGCATGCTCAGGAGGCATTTGCAGACCAAGAGGCAGAAAAAGCAAACTGGGTATAGCAAGCAAGCAAACAAAAACCCTACAGGCAACATTGATCAGAAGTGGGAAAAATTAGTCAGCCTCAGCCATCCTGCAACCCCACTGACAAGAGCATGGATTATTTTATCAAATCACGTATGGAGCAAAGTGCCTGGCCTCAGTTATCCTCACAACTGCCCTGCGAGGTAAGTTAGACTATGGGACATGGCCTGACCCCAAAGCCACCCAGCAATGGAGACATGCTGGCTGAGAATGATGGGAGTTGCGGCCCTACACATCTGGAGGAAACCAGGTTGGAGGACCCTGCCATAGGACAGGACAGAGATTATAACCTCTAGGGCTGGAGTCCGATAATGGGGCAGGGGAGAAACTCTGTCAGAGTTGAGAGTGGTATGGCATATACACACGCCTTCCATCAGCTCTGGTGCACAGGTTTCACAGCACTGCAAAAATCTGCAAGACCTTCTTGACCAAAGGTGACCATGAGAGGGGGGAAATGCACCACCTCCAACTTCCCTTTAAAAACTATCACCTAGAGTTTGATGGCATAAAGCAGGGGCCACAGCTGGGACATTTAGCGGACTCATTGGGCCACGAAGAAAAGCGCTGCGTAGAAAGTCATAGCCAAAACAGGCTGCCGTCAGGTCCATGAGAAGGGTGAAGGCAAGGCTATTCCTCCATGGTCATGGTTTGACGATTTTTTTTAGAAATGGAAGCTGAGCATGTTCACAAGAGCAGAAAGGCCTTGGAGCATCGACGAACATGCAACATTTCCCTTTCTCAGCTCCATTTAAGCAACAGGGCAAAGAACTGGGCGCCTGGGGCAGTCACATTTCAGCAAGGGCTGGGGCTGCAGGATGTCTCTGGTCTCTCCACGCAGGCCCCTGTCTGCAACCCTAGAGAGCTGCTGCCTCCCAGTGAGATCAGGGATGGTGCACCTGAACCTGGAATGTAAGATCAATGAATCAAGGTAAGCTGGAGGTGGTCAAACATGAGATGGCAAGATTGAATATCGACATCTTGGGAATCAACGAACTAAAATGGACAAGCATGGGCGAATTTAATTCAGGTGACCATCATGTCTACTACTGTGGGCAAGAATCCCTTAGAAGAAATGGAGTAGCGCTCATAGTCAACAAAAGGGTGGGGAAAGCAGTACTGGGGTACAATCTTAAAAATGATAGAATGATCTCGATACGAATCCAAGGCAAGCCATTCAACATCACAGTAATTCAGTCTATGCCCCAACCACTGATGCCGAAGAAGCTGAGGTTGATCGGTTTTATGAAGACCTACAACACCTTCTAGAACTAACACCAAAAAAAGATGTCCTCTTCATCATAGGGGATTGGAATGCTAAAGTAGGAAGTCAAGAAATCACCGGGATAACAGGCAAGCATGGCCTTGGTGTACAAAATGAAGCAGGACAAAGGCTAATAGAGTTCTGCCAAGAGAACACGCTGATCATAGCAAACACTCTTTTCCAACAGCACAAGAGGCGACTCTACACATGGACATCACCAGATGGTCAATAGTGAAATCAGATTGATTATGTCCTTTGCAGCCAAAGATGGAGAAGCTCTATACAGTCAGTCAAAACAAGACCTGGAGCTGACTGTGGCTCAGATCATGAGCTGCTTCTTGCAAAATTTCGGCTGAAATTGAAGAACGTAGGGAAAACCACTAAACCATTCAGGTATGACCTAAATCATATCCCTTATACAGTGGTGGTGAGGAATAGATTTAAGGGATTAGACCTGATAGACAGAGTGCCTGAGGAACTATGGACGGAGGTCCGTAACACTGTTCAGGAGGCAGCAACTCAATCCATCCCAAAGAAAAAGAAATGCAAGAAAGCCAAGTGGCTGTCTGATGAGGCTTGACAAGTAGCTGAGGAAAGAAGGGAAGTGAAAAGCAAGGGAGAAAGGGGAAGTTATATGCAACTGAATGCAGAGTTCCAGAGAATAGCAAGGAGAGACAAGAAGGCCTTCTTAAATGAACCATGCAAAGAAACTGAGGAAAACAACAGAATGGGAAAGACTAGAGATCTCTTCAAGAAAATCGGAGATCTCAAGGGAACATTTTGTGCAAAGACGGGCATGATCCGAAAGGACAATGAAGGCAGGGACCTAACAGAAGCAGATGAGATTAAGAAGAGGTGGCAAGAATACACAGAAGAACTATACAGGAAAGATCTGAATGTCCCTGATAGCCATGATAGTGCGGTCACTGAACTTGAGCCGGACATCCTAGAGAGTGAAGTGGGCCTTAGGAAGCATTACAGGAGCAGACCTCGGGACTAAGTGGGCCTTAGGAAGCTCACAGGAGCACCTCGGGACTTCATGGAGACCATGGCCTCCTGGGAGCTGCACCATATTCTAACTGGGCCCACCCATGTAGCCGGTCATGCACTAGACCTTGTGTTTGTTTCTGGAGAAGCGGGGAATGATCTGGAAGTCGGGGGTATATCCACCAACCCCTTGTCATGGTCAGATCACTATCTGGTGATGTTGGACTTCTCGGTTCCACAACCCCTCCGCAGGGGGGGAGGACCCATTAAAATGGTCCGCCCCAGGCGTCTTATGGATCCAAATGGATTCCTGAACGCGCTTGGGGATTCTCTGGGGCATACCAACGGCCACTCGGTCGAGACCCTGGTGGGTGGCTGGAATGCCGCAATTACTGGGGCATTAGATCGGGTGGCTCCGAAACGCCCTCTCCCCCTGAACAGGGCTCGGACTGCACCATGGTTCAATCCGCGGTTTAGAGCTCTGAAACAGGAGGTGAGACGGCTAGAGCGCCGGTAGCGGAAGTCTCGCTCCAAAGACGATCAGACACGGGCTAGAGCTATACAGCCTATCACGTGGCGGTGAAGGCAGCAAAAAAGGAATATTATGCTGCCTCCATCGCGTCTGCAGAGTGCTGCCCCAGGAGGCTGTTCCAAGTGGTCCGGAGCCTGGTCGGTCCTGTGGCTCCGGAACCACTGGAGCATTCTAAGGCCTCCTGTGAGGCTTTGGCAAGGCACTTTGCAGATAAAATTGATCAGATTAGGTGTGTTACTCTGCACACTGTGGATACAGTTAGTGAGCAAGAGGCGGCCTGTGGCAAACCGGTTTTGTGGGATCGGTTCCAGCTTCTTCCTCCTGATGAAGTGGACAAGGTGCTTTCATCTCTAAGGCCGACCACCTGCTTACTTGATCCTTGCCCATCTTGGCTCATTATGAGCTGCAGAGAGAGACTGGGTGAGGGGATCAAGGCGGTGGTGAACGCCTCCCTTGAGGAGGGAGTGATGCCATCAGCCCTCAAGGAGGCAGTGATAAGACCGCTCTTAAAGAAGCCCTCCTTGGATCCTCAAGTTCTGAACAACTTTCGCCCAGTCTCAAATCTGCCATTTTTGGGCAAGGTGATTGAGCGGGTGGTGGCGGTGCAGTTGAAGGCACACTTGGAAGAAACTGATTATCTAGACCCATTTCAGTCGGGCTTCAGGCCTGGGCATGGGACAGAAACGGCCTTGGTCGCCTTGGTGGATGATATGAGGAGGGCTCTGGATAGGGGTGAATGCTCCTTCCTTGTTCTCCTCGACCTCTCAGCGGCTTTTGATACCGTTGACCACGGTATCCTCCTGGACCGCCTGGAGGGGTTGGGCATTGGAGACACTGTATTGCGGTGGTTCCGGTCCTTCCTCTCCAGCAGGTACCAGAGGGTAGCACTGGGAGAGGAGGTTTCGGACCCATGGCCACTTACTTGTGGGGTGCCACAGGGTTCCATCCTCTCCCCGATGCTATTTAACATCTATGTGAAGCCACTGGGGGCTATCATCAGGAGGTTTGGGGTGCAGTGTCATCAATATGCGGATGACACGCAGCTCTACCTCTCATTCAAATCTTCACCAAGGTTGGCCGTAGAATCCCTGTCCAAATGTCTGGAGACGGTGAGTGGCTGGATGGGGAGGAATAAGCTGAAGCTCAACCCTGACAAGACCGAGGTACTTTTGGTGGGAGACAAGAGGAGGCTGGGGGATGTTGACCTGGTGTTGAATGGGGTACGGCTACCCTTGAAAGACCAGGTCCGCAGCCTGGGGGTCATTTTGGACTCCCAGCTGTCCATGGAGGCTCAGGTGTCAGCTGTGAGCTGGACAGCGCTGTATCAACTCCATCTGATACGGCGGCTGCGCCCCTTCCTTCCCGACCATCTGCTCCCATCGGTAGTACATGCCCTGGTCTCCTCTCGTTTAGACTACTGTAATGCGCTCTACGTGGGGTTACCCTTGAAGACGGTTCGGAAACTGCAGCTGGTACAGAACGCAGCGGCTCGCCTGATTAAAGGCAGCCGCCGGCGAGATCACATCACTCCAGTGCTGAAGGAGTTGCACTGGTTACCAGTTGTTTTCCGGGCCAAATTCAAGGTGTTGGTTTTGACCTTTAAAACCCTATATGGTTCCGGCCCAGCCTATCTTAAGGAGCACCTCCAGCAACACCAGACAGGCCGCTTAACAAGATCAGCCTCGGATGGCCTTCTCTCTGTCCCATCAGCCAGGACAGCTAGACTGGTGGGGACGAGGGAGAGGGCCTTCTCTGTGGTGGCCCCCACTCTGTGGAACTCCTTCCCTAGGGAACTCCGTCATGGCCCCTCTTTAATGAGCTTCCGTCGTGCATTAAAAATGTGGTTGTTCAGGCAGGCATTTGGGGTGGGTTAGGGTATTTAAAAAAAAAAAAAATTATGGTAAAATTTTATTGTTTTAAATTGTTTTATGGTGGGTTGTACATCGCCCAGAGTGGCTGGGTGACCAGTCAGATGGGCGATTAATAAATTTAATAAATTAATTAATAAATAAAAATTACTATCAACAAAGTTAGCGGAGATGACAGTATTCCAGCTGAGCTATTTAAAATCCAAAAAGATGCTGCTGCTAAAGTGCTGCACTCAATATGCCAACAAATATGGAACACTCAACAGTGGCCACAAGACTGGAAAAAGGTCAGTTTACATTCCAATTCCAAAGAAGGGCAATGCCAAACAGTGTTCAAACTACCGCACAATTGCACTCATTTCACATGCCAGCAAGGTGATGCTCAAAATCTTACAAGCTAGGCTTCAGCAGTATGCGAACCGAGAACTACCGGAAGTATAAGCTGGGTTTCGAGGAGGCAGAGGAACTAGAGATCAAATCGCCAACGTTCGCTGGATCATGGAGAAAGCAAGAGAATTCCAGAAAAATGTCTATTTCTGCTTCATTGACTACGCTAAAGCCTTTGATTGTGTGGATCACAACAAACTCTGGCAAATTCTGAAAGAGACGGGGGTACCAGACCTGTCTCCTGAGAAACCTGTACGAGGGTCAAGAAGCAACAGTAAGAACCAGACATGGAACAACTGATTGGTTCAAAATTGGGGAAGGAGTACGACAAGGCTGCATATTGTCGCCCCGCTTATTTAACTTATATGCAGAGTACATCTTGAGAAATGCCGGGTTGGATGAATCACAGGTCGGAATTAAGATTGCTGGGAGAATTATCAACAACCTCCGATATGCAGATGATACCACCCTAATGGCAGAAAGTGAAGAGGATCTCAAGAGCCTCTTGTTGAGGGTGAAAGAGGAGAGTGCAAAAGCTGGTTTGAAACTCAACATGAAAAAAACGAAGATCATGGCATCTGGCCCCATCACTTCCTGGCATATGGAAGGGGAAGAAATGGAAGCAGTGACAGATTTTACTTTCTTGGGCTCCAAGATCACCGCAGACGGTGACTGTAGCCATGAAATTAAAAGACGCTTGCTCCTTGGGAGGACAGCTATGGCAAACCTAGACAGCATAGGAAGAAGCAGAGACATCACCTTGCCGACAAAGGTCCGTCTAATCAAAGCTATGGTTTTCCCAGTAGTAACGTATGGCTGTGAGAGCTGGACTATAAGGAAGGCTGAGCGCTGAAGAATTGATGCTTTCGAACTGTGGTGCTGGAGAAGACTCTGACGAGTCCCCTGGACTGCAAGGAGGTCAAATCAGTCCATCCTAAAGGAAATCAACCCTGAGTGCTCATTGGAAGGACAGATCCTGAAGCTGAAGCGCAAATATTTTGGCCAGCTAATGCAAAGAGAAAACTCTCTGGAAAAGACCCTGATGCTGGGAAAGACTGATGGCAAAAGGAGAAGGGGACGGCAGAGGATGAGATGGCTAGATAGCATCACCGACGCAATGAATATGGACTTGAGCACGCTCCAGGAGAGAGCGCAGGACAGGAAGGCCTGGCGTGCTATGGTCCATGGGGTCACGAAGAGTCGGACGCGACTGAACGACTGAACAACAACAAGTAATAACGGGCTGAGAGTGATCTGTGTCATGACTGCAACACTAGCAGTGATGTGCCTGCTGCTGTACTGGGAACAAGATGTCTCTCTGAATATGTTACAGTCCTCCCCAAAACAAGACCTAGGGGAGGGGTGTCAAACCTCCTTCAGCCTGAGGCCAAATTCCCTTTCAGAGAAGCTCTCGGGGGCCGTATTCCATTGGTGGGCAGGGCCAGAAGCAGAAGGGGGGGCAAAATACTAGCATATTTTAGCTTAAGACTCTTACTGCCACTCACTAAGCCTCAAGAGAGGCATCTCAACCTTTTTGAATGGGGGAAAACTGGGAAACCACCAAAGGCCGGGAAACCACTGAACGAACTGTGATTGGGGGAAAGGATGGGGCTGGGGGGGCCATCGGGGGAATCCCAGAAGGCCAGATTGGGACCGCAGGTAACAGCGCACTGCTAGGGTTTTCTGAAAAACACTGAAGAGCACAAGTCTTACAAGGGCTGGGTGACAATCTACCAGAGCATGAAGTTTGGAGTGCCCAGTTTTGCTTCTTCTTCTCCTTCTCCTTCTGCTTCACCACTGAACCACAACATAGAGAAGCAAGCAGGGTAGGGCGCGGAGCTTCTGAGTGGAGTGAGGCCGCATTTCACGAGAGCCTAGGCAAATGCTTCTCCCCCCACACACCCTCCTCCACTTCCACCTCGGGCCGTCTCCATCCATCCTCCAACCCTCCATCACACAAAGATTCAGCCTTAATCCCCCCTGCAATGCAGCTCATCCAAATAAGGCCCCAGCACTTCATGCTGAAACTAGAATGAGCCCGCCCTCCTTGCTGTGGAGAAGGTGTACGTCAGGAGAGCAAAATGCCACATCGAAGTGGCGGGAGAAGGGAGGGAGGCAGTGGAGGGAAGAGGCTGGAGGTTGGCAAATAAAGGAACAAGCCATCCTTCTAGTTCGGCATGGATTCATGGCAGCTAGAGGCAGCCTGCCCCAAACTCCAGTGGGGTGGTGAATCCACTCCGGGTGTCAGTCAAACTCTAAAGGAGCTATCCAAGGTGCTCTGCCCCAGACAGGATGGCCAATGGTCAGCAATCCTGGGGGTTCTTGCCCAAAACATCTGGAGGGCATCAGGTCAGGGAAGGCTGGCCTTGAGCTACGATATGATCACTTTGACCCGTTTCACATGCAAGCTTTTCCTGCACGGAGCATCACTTCTCTCAATACAGATTTGCCCTGGTGACGTAGATCGGGGGAGGAAATGTGGTCTCTGCAGGCACCAAGGTGTTCCCAGACACCTTTCTTGGCACCCACAAAGGTGCCCTACCCCTCCCACTTAAAAAAAAAAAAGGAACACATTTTCTTATCAACCACTGAGATGGCTGTAACGTGGGTTTCTGTTAGAAAGGTTTCTGCTGGTACTGAAAACTGTGGGTTCAAAGGAGTTGTTTAGTGTGTTGGGGCTCAGACCCACCTCTGCCTTGTACTCAGTCTTTTGGGCAGGTTACCTGTCCTTTGCCATGCCTCCCTTGGCAGCCATTTTGTGCTGGTGCCCACAAAAGTTCCTCAAATTACCAAATGTGCCCATGGCCCCAAAAGGCTGCCTACCTCTGTGACTGGGGTGGGACAGGCAAGGCAGGGGTGGGAGTGGGGGGCATCAAGGCCAGCCCTGCCATGAAGTGACCTGATTTCACGGTGAAGTGACCTGATTTCAGGCTGCACCGGGGGTGGGGGGCGCGGTCAGGGTATGTGCAGGCATCGGTGGCTGAATGATGCAGCAAGACATTTTAAAGTATTGGCCCAAGCAGAGTGTGTGTGTGGGGGGGGGGGAACCTTCAGGCTGGGCTTCAGGCAGCATGAATTCTTGGGCCAGCACTGCTGGGCACTGCACAGAATGCTCATGGGGGTCTCTATGACTAAGGAGACACCCTCCTGCTCAGAGACTGGGAAAATCACATACAAAAAGGCATATATTTAAGAGAAATAGCTCACCAAAAGTGTGTATGCTAGAAGGAAATGCAAACAAAAATGCAGATGACAAATATACATACCCATTTTGTGCAGTCGTAAAAAAAAAAAAAAAACAGTCACAAACTAATGGAGAAATGGGATGGGAGAAACTTGTATTTGAAAAAAATGCAAACATTCTAGAAAGCAAACCAGACAGATTCAACCATCCCTACTGTGCGTGAGCCTTTGTGCTTCAGTGCAAGCGTGAAACAGAACCCAGGGCAGGGGTGTACAAGCAGAGGAAGATCTCTCCAAGGCAGAGAAGCCACCGTTCCACTGGGATCCCCAAGTACACCAATGATTCTTCCTTTCTACAAGTGCATGACTGCTGTTCATTTCTGTGGGAGGGCAAAAGGGTACTTGAAAGGTACTGCTGTACGTGAAGCTGAAGTTGTGAAGGGAGGGCAAAACCTGCCCACCATACTGGACAAGAAGCAACCCTGAGAAGGCCACTACGGGAGAGGAGGGGGCAGCATTCTTCTTCTGAAGACAGCACAAGAGTTGGGAGCAAGAAGAACCCTCCCCCAAGTATGAAGCGAGGCAAACTGGAGAAGCTAAAAGACAAGTAACTTGCCCCAGCATTTGACAATAAGCCAGAGGTGGGGTCTTAGCCCAAAACTGAAAACCACTCTGTTAAACCCAGAGTTTTCTGCTCCAACAGGACATCCACTTAACAGATGGCAAGCTGACTGATTTCTGGCCCACCGGGGGTCCCCCAGATGGCCAAGAACACTTTCCTTGCCTCTACCCGCCTCCCTCAACCACCTATTATTTGGTGGTTTCCTGACTTTTGTGCTGTTTTTTTCTCATTTGAAGAGGCTGAAATGCCTCTCCTAAGGCTTAGTGAACAGCAGGGAAAGCTTGAAGCTACAATATGCTGGTATGTTTGGCATTTTGGCTCCGCCCCTTTTGCCCTTGGCCCTGCCCACCATTGGAATGCAGCCCCAGAGAGCTTCTCCAAAATGGAATTCAGCCCTGAGGCTGAAAGAGGTTCTGCGCCCCTGCTCTGCACTGACTGACTGCATCTCTCCAGGGTCTCGGGAAGGGTCTTTCCTGTCCCTACCTGGAGATGCCAGGGACTGAACCTGGGATCGTCTGCATGCAAAGTCCACGCTCTTCCTCTGACCTATGGTCCTTCTCAAAATGATGATAATCAGGTTGCCACTTACAAATCACCAAAAATGAGGAAATGCATCACATCACACACACACGCCCGAAGGAACAAAAGAAGGCACAGACTGGCAACAGTTTTGCAGATGCAAATTATATGTACAGATGCCAATTTAGATGTAATTACTATAATTTAAATAGAAATACAATATACTTTACCATAATGGGGAAGACTGTGACCAGGTGACCTGAATGCCTGCGCAGTCTCTTGTCCAGGTGTAACTCCAAGATCTTGTTATGGTTCTTAAACCAAACTTTGACTGGGTGACCCTTCAAATAGAGGTAGGGATATCAGAGAATTCCACCACAGATCTCGGTGAGGCCAAATGCCAGTACATTCGGCCCCCCGAAATCCGTGGTGGAACAAAGCCCCCCCCGCCCCGCAAAATGGGTCCAGAACGAAGCACCTACCTGCTGCCGTCCGCACTGACTTGCAAATGGCAGCTGCGTTTGTGGCCACAATTCGCTTCTTCCATATAGCTGTGATAGGCTATGTAAATACTTACGTAGCCTATCACGGCTAACGCAGGGATGCCATTTGCATCCCTGCGGAAGCCGTGATAGGCTACGTAAGTATTTACATAGCCTATCACAGCTTAACTAAGGGAACACAAATGGCAGCGGCTAGAGCGGCCGCCATTTGCGTTCCCTTTTATTTTTTGCCGTAATAGCCTACGTAAATATTTATGTAGGCTAAAATGGCAAAAAAAAGAGGGAACACCGTAGCCGCCGCCATTTGCGTTCGCTGTTGTTGTTTTGCCGTGATAGGCTATGTAAGTATTTACGTAGCTTATCATGGCAAAATACAGGGACGCAAATGGCAGCGGCTACGGCCACTGCCATATGCGTCCCTGAAGGCTGCCCAGCAGCTGGATGTCTAGCTATGGGCGGCCCCGGCCAGCAGCTCCGCGGAATCTCTGCGGAGCAGAGCTGGCCGGAGAGAATTTCGGGGGGAGGGACAGAGCGCCTCCCCCCCACCGCTAATGTCACCCTTCAAAAAGGTAAGTGACTTTCATACATCCCTAAATAGAGGACACGTTCAAATAGAGGACTGATATCTGTAAAGTACGATGTAAGACCACTCTAGGCCATTAAGCAAGATCAATATAAATAGGATCTCGGGTGGGGTTGGGGAATTAAGTAAAAACCAGACAGGTGGAGAACCTTTCTGTGGTCCAAGAGTTGAAGCAAGGCTTCTTTGGTCTCCCAAATATATGCCCCAAGTGACTCCTCTATGAAGCCATTGTGAACCCTCGACTGTTGCCAACAACCTAAAAAGGGCATTATCTCTGCTGTCAGCTGGTTCTCTCTGGTTTCTGACCATAGTGGTTCCTTGTTTCCAGGAGGTTCCGTCTTCTTAGAAACTAAACAGCCCCCTGACCTCACTCTCGTAGGAACGCATGCACAGACTTGCGCAAGAGAGCGGTCTTATCTCAGAAAGTCAGGCCAGGCTGGTCTTCCTCCTCAGAGAATCCAGCAGGCCAAGATGTCTTTTTGTTTCTGCCGCCCCATATCCCGGAATACAGGCTTTTCCTCCTCTCTGTGGCATAACAAACAACCTTATCTCCACCCTGAGTGCGCTGTTCCGAATGAGCCTGGGGGTATATTTAGAACACGCTTCACTGCTACGACTCATATGAACCCATCGCTTCCATTGGCCGCACTTAGAACAATGGGACATAAAAAGTCCCTGCTCAGTCAGATGAGGGGAGAGAACACAAAGAGTGCTCCCAAGGGGATGAGATAAGCGGGGGGGGGGGGACACTGGTACAAACGGAGCCTTTCCTCCTGCCCCTTCCTGTACCTGACAGAATTAATCCTCCTCTCGTGCCAGCCATGCAACTGCCTGGAAAGGGCAGGCAAAGACTGATCCCACCACAAGCATAGGATGCAGTGCCCAATTCCTAAGGCCCTAATTAAACTTATGTGCAAATATGTGTAGCGACAATGTAGCGTGCATGTGCGTGTGTGTGTAAAGGCCACTTTGGGGGGGGAGGGTTAAGCAGCACCCCCATCACTTCTCCACTCTGCATCAACCCCTCCCAAAGAGGCTTGCCTCTCACAATAAAAAGTCACTGGGGAGACTGTGTCTGGTGGTCGCCTCAGACATTTTTGGGGGCCCTCTGGATGAGTATGCTGTTTTCTCAGAGGAACATAAGAACATAAGAGCCCTGCTGGATCAGACCAAGGGTCCATCTAGTCCAGCATTCTGTTCACACAGTGGCCAACCAGCTGACAACAGCAAACCCACAAGCGGGACATGAGTGCAACAGCACCCCCCAACCCACCCATGTTCCCCAGCAGCTGGGAGAGTCATGATCAGGTCTCCTGACCAAGCAGTCAAGGGGAGCAAGGAGGAAGTGTTTGGGGTATAAAACTCTTTCTCCTGTGCTGTTCCCCCCCCCCCAATGAAAATCAAGGCTGCTATTAACACTGCTGGAGGAAGAAAAGAAAAAGAAAAAAAAATGCCCTGGCGTTTTGCCATTTTAATTTCAGTATTTAAACATTTTAATGTAAGTTATTTTAAAACTGAATGGATTGTTGTGGTGTTTGATTGCCTTGCTGTTTGCGGAGTTGCTGTTTGATTTGCTTTTTCAATGTGCCATTGTACGGTTTTTATATTGGATGTGTACTCCGCCCTGGGATTTCATGTTGTATATACCGCCCGGGGATCCTGTGCAGGAAGGGCAGATTAAAATGATATAACTAAATAGGACGGGCACCCATATTGGGCTTGTCTTTTTTTCCTAGCAAGGCAATAAGCAGCTTCAAGGATGTGAGGACATTTCATCAAAAAATGGTGCAGGGAAGGAGTTAAACGACCCCTCCGCCAATGTCCCTGCCCTGAACCAACCTCCTCCCTTCCTCTCTTTAGCTGCCTTTAAGCTTTCATAGAATAGAACAGCAGTAGGGTTGGAAGGGGCCTACAAGGCCATAGAGTCCAACCCCCATCTTTAAAGGAAGATGATGGTGTCGGGTTATTGAAGGGGGGCAGAACTTTTCTCAGCCTGAGGGCCAGTGGAGACTGGTGGCTCACATGTCAGTGGGGTGGTGAATCTGCTCCGGGTCCCAGTCAGAACCACTCAGGACTCCAAAGGAGCCATCCATGGTGCGAGCCAGCCTCCACTGCTGAGGGCCACAGTTCAATATGGAGAAGCTCTCGGGGGCCATACTCCACTGGGGGGTGGGGCCAAAAATACCAACCTTTTTTACGCTTAAAGATCTTACTAGCAATAACTAAGCCCCAGGAGAGGCATTTCACCCTTTGAGAACTGTACAAAGCTGGGAAACCACCAAACAGTCAGCATTTGGGGAAATGAGGTGGAGCCAGAGGAAGAGGCGTGGACTTCTGGGGAACCTCAGAGGGCCAGATCGGGCCTGAGGTTCTGCACCCCTGGGTTAATGGATTATGGATGTCCTACATCACATGCAGCCCAAAAGCACACTAAGCTCCATAGGCAATGTTATAAGCCGGCCTACCTGGGCATGGGCCCCATATCTTTGAACTGTGACCCAGATCTTCAGAGCTGCCCCAATTGCCATCAACTGCCTTAATAGAAGCCTGCTTCTTCCCTCTGAAATCAGTAGCCTTGCGGTTACTAGGAGACCTCAGGACTCGCTCCCCTAGCAGACTAATAGTAAAGTCTGAATTTGAGGCATGGTAATGTATGACTGTAAGGTTTGCCCTGGCTTGCCGGCATGTGCCTGGAGCTCCTTGGCTCTGCAATCATCTTTCCGGAGTGCACCTGCTTCTTGCATGATCCGACCATGCGGCCAGATTGTGGTGGGTGCGTGGTCCTCCTTGGCATCAGGGGTTTGCACTAGGCTGCAGAAAGGTGAACAGATGTGGGAGGAGGATAAGGGGTTCTTGCTGTTTTGTGTTCAAAAGCCACAGTGCCTTGTGGGACCTTAAAGACTCACAAATTTACTGTGGCATAATAAGCTTCCATGGACTGGAGTTCACAGTACAGAAAGTTTTTTTTGAAAGGTGTTGCTTGTAAAGGTACAGGAGCCCTGATGACCTCTGTTGCACCTGATCCCCCTGGACTAGCCAGCTTCCCCCCACCCCTATATGTGTTTCCCCTCCTGCTGCCTCCCTTGAATCTTTCTAGGGATGGCGGAGAATTTCTCCACGAATCTCCATGAGGCCGAATGCCAATGCATTCAGCCCCCCAAAATTGTTGGGGAAATTCTCCGCCACCCCCCCCCCGGGATGGGACTTACCTCCTTCGAATGTCCCTTTCGGCGGCGGGTCCCAGCGGCGTTTCGGTGGCGGCGGTGGGTCTTCCGACCGGCTGCCACCGCCGCCATTACAAAAGTTAAAAAAAACAAAAAAACACGTGATAGGCTACGTAACGATTTATGTAGCCTATCACGACTAGATTTCCAAGTCAGCCGTGACAGGCTACGTGACGATATACATAGCCTATCACGGCTGACTTTGAAAATCTAGTCGTGATAGGCTACATAAATCGTTACATAGCCTATCACGTTTTTTTTTTTACTTTACTTTTTTTATTTCGCGGCCGGGGAGACATGGCGCTCCCCCCCGGCCTGAATTTTGGGGGGAGAACCGGAGCGCCTACCCCCCACCACGAAGCAAGCTGCGGGACCCAGTAAGGGACTTTTGTCCATCCTTAAATCTTTCTGCCTGAGGCTTTTTTCTGAAATCAGATTCCCTCCTCTCCCCTGCTCATACATCCCTTTTTACAAATTGGGATGTCCTTAGGAGACAGGGTCCTTTAAAGAAAGGCACGCGCGCGCACACACACACACACACACACACACACACGTTTTAGAGCCTGAGGCAGCTGCCTCAGACAGTTGCTTTGGGACGTCATGAAAAAGCAGCAAATTATTCATGATTTAATGTCTTAATTATTATTGTATTTTCAGTGCCAGGGAAGCAGAGAAGTACTTGTAGGATTTTCTGTCTGTGTGTGTGTGTGGGGGGGCAAAATAACTTGACTGGCTTTGAGTATTATTATGCACCTTGACTGGGGCCCGAGGGGGACAGAGAATGGGCCATTTGCTGCTCTGCCTCAGGCAGCAAAATGTCTTCAGCCAGCCCTGGACATGGCTATGGAGACCTGTGGGGTGGGAAAGGGTAGCTGAGGTGGTACAGGAAATGATGTGGGGTAGGGAAACAACTGAGAGATCTGTGGATGGGGAAACACGTTCAGGATTACGTCACACTTACTGTGTAATCCTAAACATGTTTACTCAGAAGTCATCCTGAGTTCAATGGGAGTTACTCCCAGCCCAGGTAAGTGTAGGTAGGATTGGAGTCTTACTCCTTAGTAAATGTGCTCAGAGCTGCAACCTGCCTTGTCCACCCTGAAGGTAGTTCCGCAATCTGGATGTAGAGAGAAACCTGGGGATTGATCCTTTTAGTAATTTAAAAAACAACCAGCCAAAAGCAAGGTAGCCATGTTGGTCCATGAGAAATTAAAACCCCAAATCCACAGTTGGGCAATGCCTTTATTAGGAAGGTATTGGTTGATCCTAGTAAAGGTCTCCAACTATGCATTTGGGTACTTTCAGAGTTGTATGATGATGAGGGTGCTAGAAACTTAATATTGCAACAGTTGTTGTAAATTTTAGGATTTCAAGAAGTTAGAACCCAAGAAGTGTTAAAAAAAAGTGTTCAAGAATCCCAGAAACTACCAAAAAACAGTATTTAATATTAAATGAGAAGCCACTTTTGGCGGCCGCTTTCTCTGCCTCCTCACCTGATCCAGGGACCAGGAGCAGCAAAGCAGCATCCTCCAGTCCCGAGGTGCTGTTGTGCTTGTTGGTGATGGGTGGGGGGGGTGGGGAGTGAGTGAGGTTTAATGGGGGTTACTCCCTAGTAACTGTGTAAGTTCACAGCCTAAGAGCACGTGTCATTACGCATCCCTACACTCTCCCTTGCCAGTGTGCCATGTTCAGATTGCAATTCATCGCTCAACGCCTAAGGTGCCAAGCAGCTCTGGTCCCAGGCACTCACTCCGCCCAATCTGGATTTGGGCCTGAAAGACCAAGGAAAAGCGTGGGTGCGTGGAGGGTAAGGTATAAGCAAGCACAATTTGGGACACTGCAAAGTCCAGTCCTGAAGGCAAGCAAGAGGTGAATTAGCTTGCCTTCTATACAATTTAAATCATAGTAATTATTTCTAATTATGCACATATATTTGCATATGTAATTTAACATATGCAATTTTTTTTGTCCTATGGGCCTGAGCCTCGGATCTTTTAGGTATTTAGCACCACCCCTGCTAAGCTCCGTTAACTAAGCTCCACTCTCTACAGCGCCTTCACCAGTCTGGTGCCCTCCAGATGTTTTAGACTACAACTTGCAGCATTCCTGACCATTGCCCTTGCTGGCTGGGGCTGATGAGATCTGAGGTCCACAATAGCTGGAGGGCACCAGGTTGGGAAAGGCTGGTCTACAGGAACAAGCAGTGCCCTCCACCTTGCCAATTCTCTTGGGCTATTCACAGGTCGATCTGTCTCACTCTTTCAGACTCCATCCACCAGAAAGAACATCCCTGTTGTGCTTGGGAAGAAAGAGAAAAGAATCAAGATCTCCTAACCCTGCCTGGGGTTGCCTGTTCTCTTTCAGTTCACTTCAGGGCTTTGATTCAATCCCTCGTTCAAGATCAGGTGATTTACGGCAGCAGCACTCCCCACCCCAGGGTGCATCCTGCTGTTTCATGAGAAAAGAGAATTACAGGCCTCTGGAAGAACAGACTTTCTGCAATGAACACGCACATCTATGCAGCCCATTTTCTTTCCTAGAATGCTGCCACTGAGGTCAAAATACTTTGACTGACTCACCTGCCATGGAAAAAATAAATGGGTAACTTCCATTGCAACAGCTCATGGTTGGGCTGAGATGCAGTGACTCAGACACAGGCCCCAAGGCCATCTCTCTATCTGCGCAAGACAGGATGATCCATCCAGCAATCCCATATCTCCAAAGCATAGATCAGCCATGATCAGAAGGCTTGGGTGACCAAACGTATCCACAGAGCGCTGAGTTCTTGCACCTTTCTTGCTAGGATACATGAGGGAAGTTTAGCAGATGTAGCTTCTCTCCTTCCCCTAGCACTGTGACACCTATCAGATTTCCCCTCCTACGAATTATTAGATAGATGGGAACCCTATATCTATATCTGCCTTTCCCAAACTGGTGTCCTCAAGATGTGCAACACCTCATCATTCCCAATCAAGGGGCTTTGCTAGCTGGGGGTGATGGAAGTTGTAGTCCAATGCTTCTGAGGAAGGGTGGTTTAAAAATGTGCATTTCAAAATGGAAATGTTCGCCATTTAATCCTTCACATATACACAAAAATATATTAACTGCATGGATTTTAAGTGAATTACATTCCTTCCTCCATTCCATTTTTCTCTGGTTATCAACGAGATGCTGCAGAGCTCTCAATTCTTTTTACTAGCCTTTGCAGGAAGACTGCAGCACTTTGATTCTGAAAACAGAGAACATGATCTAGCCAAAAATAAGGACTTTTGAGTTCTACCAGTTTCAATGGGAAAGATATAAGCACATGCTAAGGTCTCCCCCTGACATCAAAGGGACTAAGAGGTGATTAACTATCGTTGGATCATACCTGATGTTTTTGCTGCAAAATTTCTCTCTTTAAAAAAAAATCAGCCCCCCATAACACAAGGGTGCATGATAATTAGATATTTCCAGTCCATGTACACCACTAAATGAGAAATAGTCTATAGATCAAGAGGGAATTCAACATACTGTCAATTGAGGTATTATTTCTCCCTGCTTCTACAACGCAGTGCCATTTTCTCCCCTAGGAAACTCCCTCTGAAAAGAAAACTTAACAGCACAATCCTAAGCATGTTTAGACAGAGAGAAGTCCTACAACTCCCAGCATTCCCCAGCCAGCATAGGACTTTTTCCTCTCTAAGCATGCATAGGATGGCACCCTTAAGGATTTTCCCCACACTTCTATCTATACCCAGTCTGAAGACACTTAAATCCTCCCACCCGCAAGCTAGATAACTTAGCTCAGCCACAAAAATATATATTCAGGAAGAAAGAGGGCATATACACTAAGCAACTTTTATACTGAAAAATATCCACTGTTTCAACTTAAAATGGAGATTTTGCACTGCAAGATAGGCGTGAAACCAGCCATCATATTTTTGGCTCTCCATCATCTCCCATTTCAGCTACAGGTTGGTTGAAAACGTCTACAGAATTTTTGGAATTCAGCCTGTACGCTCTGCCTGGTCTCTTAAGCACCCAGCAGTTGGACTGCTGCAAATGAAAGCCACGATTCCACACCAGACCTCGCAAGGCATACCAAGCATACCATGTCCAGTGTGAATTTCTACTTCGTAAGAATTGCAAAGGAAAAAGAGGGGGAGAGCAGTCTCCAGCTTTTGCTATTTGCTTGAATTGTCAATTGCTTCAGCGTAAGCAAATAAGCAACCATCCTGGCATTGGAAATATTTGGTTAAGAGTCTTTGAAGCCAGCTGCCTAATTTGCAGTGAGGTGTGGCTGCAAAGCCTATGCTCCCAATGTGCAAAGAGAAGTTGGGGACTCTCTCCGTCAAAAGTTGCTGATCCGGCCAGGTTCTAGTGGTCAAAAGTTCTTGGCACACGGCAGCTGTTATTACGGACAGCTGTGAAGTGGGCAACTGGGCATGCAGTGAGTGTGGTTTCTCAAGAAGCGATGGTCCCTGTGAGGAGGAAACCCACCCATCCTCTCCCTTGCAGTGAGGCTGGTGACTCCGATGTCAGTGAATCCACTCCAGGTTTCAGTCAGAACTCTAAACGAGCTATCCAAGGTGGCTCGTTTAGAGTTCTGACTGAAACCCGGAGCAGATTCACTGCCCCACTGACATCAGAGCCACCAGCTTCCACTGCCCTCTTGTTGTCTGGCTCAGTAGAAAGGGCAAGAGATCAATGGAGGAGAGCATGGAAACAGGGGGAAAGGTCTCAGAGGGACAACAGGCCATGCCCCCAGGCCACATCTTTTTGCAAGACAGCTCCTCTTACCCCACTGCCCAGGAAGTCTTTTTGGATCCACAGCGTGGTGGAATTCGGGAGGTCCCTCCTAGGGCTGGATCAAAACAAGCCAACGGGGTATCCCCACTTCCCAACCTCCCGGCGCACACTTGTTTATGACTGTGTCGCTTTCCAAACTCCTCCTTCCCTCCTTCAAATCGCTCGATTACAATCTGGATCACAACCAAATATGTAACATTTTGCAGTCACGGCCTGTCTGTGCAAGAGCCGGGGAACAAGGAAAATACACTGCAGACAGGCGACGCAAGGTGCCTTTCTGGGCACTCACTGGTCCAAAATGTTTCAAGGTTGGTGGACTGCACCCCGCAGGTTCAAACAGACATTGCGCCAAACAAATTTACAAGTTCTATTTAAAAACAAAGGCTCCTACAAAGAGCTCTTTTGGGGGGGGGGTGTCCCAGCACTATCAGTCAAAAGACATTGTGCAGCTATTCCACCTTTTCCTCCTTAACAGATTTTTTGTGGAGAGAAAAAAAGGCAGAAGAGGCACTGACTCTACCCATTTTACAGCTAAGAACGCTGCACTGACCCAAACTCCCTCTTGTTTGGATTAAAAGGCACAGAAGCCTGATCGTGGCTTTTCTTTCCATCTGGCCACCCCATGAAAGGTAGACAAACATACAAAGCCGACGTTGGGCCATCAAGATTTCTACCTGGGCTGTCTCCTGCTCTCCAGAATCCCAGGTGGGGTCCTTTCCCAGACCTCTTACCTGAGACCCATTTACCACACCCCTTTCCTCCAGCCACCTATCGTTCAGTGGTTTCCTGGCTTTGGTGGAGTTTTTCCCCATTCTAAATGTTTGGAGTGCCTCTCCTAAGGCTTAATTCCTGGCAATGAGAGCTTTGAGCTAATATATACTGGCATTTTTGTATTTTTGGCTCCTCTCTCTTTGTCTTTGGCCCTGTCCACCATTGGAAGGTGGCCCCTGAGGGCTCCTCTGAAACTGAATTTAGCCCTTGGGCTGAAAAATGATCCCCACCACTGACCTGGGGAATGAAACCTGGAACATTCTGCATAGAGAGCATGTGCGCCCCCCCACTAAGCCATTAATATATATTTTTTTATAATCCCGGTAAGCTCCTGTTTCCCACCAGCAAAATACAGTGGCGTCCTTATGTCTGTTGCCCCTGCAGTTTCTTCCTTTCTTTCTCTTTCTCTCTCCTGGCTGAAAGAGAGAGAGAGGGAGAGGGAGGCTTGGTAAACCATGCTAATATCATAAGATGAAGGGCAGTGTGGAAATATTTTAAACAAACAAACAAATAAGCAAGCGATGGGAGAAATAAGCAAGCGACGGGAGAAGGCATACGTATTTTCCCAGGCATCTGGACATTTATTACAGGCCAATTATTGTGGGCTGCTTTTGTGGTGTTCATTCTGTGTATTGTGGATGAACACTTTTCATATTGTATTGTTTTTAGATTATGGTTTTTATGGTGTTTATTTTTATGTATATTATTGTGCTGGTTATAGTGTATATTCTTTGGGGAGGGGGTTCTGTTATATTATTGTTGGATTTCTGTATTTGTGTGTGTAAGTCACTTCAAGACTGATTTTTGCAGTGGGAAGCAATGCATAAATTTAATAAAATAGAATAACAGTAAAATCAAGCCAAATTTGCTCACAACTACTCTGGTCTGCACATAATGACAACCCAGAGTATGGGTCGAGCATGGGTTGACATTGAATCATAGGCTGATGTTGAACTGTGGGTTGATATTCTGTACGAACCCTGCACAACCCAGAGTTCACAACCCAACAACAAACCATGGGTTCTCTTCCTGGGTTGTTCATGGTTAGCAAGCCATAATTCAACCATAGTGTAGGGTTCGCATGTAACAACAACTCACGATTCAACAACAACCCATGATTCAACGACAACTCAACCCGTACTCTGGGTTGTTGTAAGTGCGAACCAGCCCAAGTATGACAATTACTTGGTCTAGAACAGGAGTGGGCAGAAAGTAGATCTCCAGATGTTTTGGACTTCACCTCCCAGTAATCCTGACCATTGGCCATGCTGGCAGGAACTTCTGGGAGTTGAAGTTCGAACCATCTGGAGATCTACCTCCTGCCCAAGATTCTTAGCCAGAGGTCTTTTCCAGCCCTGCTAGCTAAGTGGAATGTCCTCTGCCACAGACCTGTAGCTCCTCTCTTGCTGAGACTTGCCCAAACCTCCCACCAAGTCCTCAGCTGGCTAAAAACTACCTCTCTTGAATCAAACTGGTCCTGCAGTACTACCAAGGGAGACCCTACCTGGAAACAGAGCAGAAACTCTAATCTGCTGACCTCTACAGATTGGGGGGGGGGATTCTGTGGGAGAAAAGCCCATACTCATTTTTAGCAGAAATATATATTCCCCCACAAACACACACACACTTTTTTTTCATTTTCAAGAAAAGCAGCAACCCGTGCGACTCTCCTCCCTCTAAGCCAGTTGCAGTCCAACACATCTGCAGGGCCACCAGGTTGGGGAACTCTGCTGTAAACCAGGCTGTACAGCAGCTGCACAGGATGGGGGGGGGGATGTGCAGCTTTCTGACTCCCTTCCACTTGCACTTTAAAGAAGCATGAAGACAGAGAGCCACTGAAGCAGGAAGCAGCACGGAAACGCTCAAGCGCTCCCTGGCCTGGATGCTCTCTCAGGAGACCCGCCAGATGCACAGGATGAGGGGTGCAGAAAAGGGCATTCCAAGCAGGTGCTGCTTCTCCGGCCGCGGCGTGGCACCCCTGCTGAAAAACACCCTCTTCTGCACAACCCAGAAAGAAGAGGAGGCCTGTCTGCTCTCTGGCATCCAGCCACCCTTTCAGCACGAGACTCCCTCCCTCCCTCTCTCTCACACCCTCTCAGCCAGGAGAGAGACAGAGAAAAAAGGAAGAAACTGCGGAGGCAACAGACATGAGGACGCCACTGCATTTTGCTGGTGGGAAACAGGAGCTTACTAGGGCTACCCCCAGCAGAACACTTTCCCGTTCACTGCCAGGCACGAGAGACAAGGGCGTGCAGGCGCAGAAACGCTGGGGCACTGCTCCGCTTCCCTGGCTGGAGAAACAGAGCGCTGCCCAAAAGCCACATCTGATCCCACGCAGGCAATGTTTATCTGCCACAGACAACTGAGTCAGGGGTGCTCCTGAGCCGAGGAGCAAAGTGCGGATAAAAGGCTCCTATCTGTAGCCACATGAATTCATCAGCTGCTAAGAAGCGCTAAGCCTAGCGAAGGTTATTCGTATCGGTAACGGCGGAGGCGACACCCACACTGAAGGAGCCACCAGGATCAATAAGGCTGCAATATGCAACACAAGTTATCACTTTGTTGTTCAGTCGTTCAGTCGTGTCTGACTCTTCGTGACCCCATGGACCATAGCACACCAGGTCTTCCTGTCCTGCGCTCTCTCCCGGAGTGTGCAACAAGTTATCACAGCTTTCCTGAATTTCACGCCCTCCAGATATGCTGGACTAGAGCTCCCATCAGATGGCTGGGGATAATCGGACTTGTAGTCCAGGTTGAGGAATGCTGAGTTAGCAGAACTCAGACATGGGATCTGCTCCCATCCCAGATTGATCACGCCCCAATTCCATCTTCGTCAAACTCTTAAATAGCAGAATCACACCTCTCTCTCTTCTTCAAAAGTGAACTGAAAGGCCAACTTCACTCCTGCATCCAAAAAGCATTGTTTTAAAGGTGTCAGGGATACCTGCCCCTGGAGGAGCCCAATCCCTGTGTTTCTGTGTGACTCACGGGAAGTCCCTCCTTGTTTGAACGGGAGGCAAGCCCAGAACCTGGAGAACCACCAGGCAGCCTCTTCCAAGGGTGACTAATTCTGCTGTCTCCCTTTGTTGGCTGCAACAGAATGATCCAAATCATTCTCAATGCCCAGCAAAGGCTGAGTGGATGAAAGCAAAGCAAAGAGTTACAGTTAGCAGCCTCCTCTGTGGTTTGGGAATTGGGGCTTATACAAACTTCTAGAGTGCAATCCTATGTGTGTTTCGACAGAAAAAAAAGCCCGATGACTCCCAGCATGCTGGGAGTCGTAGGGCTTTTTTCCTTCTAAATATGCACAGGGTTGCAGCCTTGATGATCGGAAGCCCCCGAACTTGGAGGCATCCAATTATCAAATGCAGGGCGGGAGGAGGAGCAGCAGAGGCGACCGTTGCCTCTCCGTCCTCTCGCCCTGCAGATTTTGCCAAATGGGTTTTTTTAGCCAGTCTAACAAGAGCGCTTTGGAAGGGGGCAGAAGGCAGCTGAAGGAGGCTCAGGATAAATCATATCCCAGCCCCTCTGGTCTCCTCCCCTCTCTGCCCTCGGGAATGTCCCTTTTCCTCCTCCATCCCTTTTCCAACCTTAGAGAGCAGCCAGAATGGTTCTTTCCATGCCATCTGCAAGGGTCGGATCTCCAGCTCCCCCTTCCGAGATCAGATCACTGTCTCCAACCTTGGAAAGGGGGATCCGAGCAATCTCTCCGTTAGTTAAATTGATTTCTCACCATGTGCTAGCAGCTTGCTCCTATCACACCATTTGTGATCATCACACTAAGTTTTCAATATTTTGGCAATCTTGAAAGACCACCTTGCCCAGTATCGACCAACCCGGGATTTAAGATTGGACAGGAAAGCTTTGCTTGTGGTGCCCTTGAGAAATGTAGTGCGTGGGGCAACCACACGTGGCAGAGCCATTTCCCCAATGGTGGAAGTCCCGTCTAGTAGAGATTCGGCTGCCCCCCACACTGTTAGCATTCATGCCCCAGTTAAAGATGTATTTCTTTGTACAAGCTTTTGGGGTACAGGCAAATGTTATCTGCTTTCTGGTGTTATCGTGATGGCTTTATTGCATTTTATTGTATATTTTTAATTTTAGGGTTATGATTTTCACAGTGGTCATGTGTTGTGTTGTTTAATATGGGTTGTTAGCCACCCTGGGTTCCTTGTGAGGGAGTGTAGGATATTAATATAAATAAAATACAATAAATAAATAAATAAATAAATATTTGTCTACAGGGGCTTGCCAATGAATCACCATTCTGACAGGACTGAAGTGATTAAGTGAATTAACTCTTTTTGGGAGGGGACAACATATCTCCCCTCTGTCCAACACTGCCAGGAGATCAAGTGACACTTTCTGTTAGTATCATGATGAAAGATCACAGTCGCTTTCTCAAACACATCACTACTGAAAAACATCCCAGGAGTCTGAGAGAGAGGTATTGAACCATCTGGAGTTTGCAGCAAGCTGGATCACAACCACTTCAGGGGCTCTGCACAACTATTTTGCTAGCAAACTGTCTGAGAACAGCAAACTGAGAAAAAGCAAAGCAGGCTCTCACCAAGGTCAGAGGCAGCAACCACAAAATTGCAAGGGAGAGGCATAAAAATGGACTCCAAACCCAAACAAGTAGGATCACAACTGCTTGAGGAGCTCTGCGAAACTATTTTGGTAGGAAACTGTCTGAGAATAGCAAAATGACTAAAACCAAAGCAGGCTCTCACCAAGAACAGAGGCAGTAACCACAAACCAAGGGTTGAAGTTGCAGGAGAGGGTTACAAAAATTGATTCCAAACCCAAACCAGACCAACCGTGATCATCTTAGGGATGTCCAGATTTGGAGAAATCCGTCCCATGTGTGTTTTGTGGATTGTGCGGTGTTGCTCATTCTGGAGTCCATTCACAGACAGATTCAAATTTTTTTTTTGTTATGCAGAAAAATATGCAAGTAATTCCATAATAGGGTTCGCAACAATTTACATAATTTAGGTTAGTACGTAACATTTAGCATATCATCTCCCATTCCATTCAAGTTTTCCCCATTCATATTTTCCAGGATGGCCTATGTCTCAACAGAAACTTGCGTATTTTCCTAGGAATAAATCTGCATAAATTTGGGGGGGGGGAATCCGAAAGTCCACAGACTCCATGTGGCCCAGAGAGGCTGGTCTGCTGAGGATTCCACAGGTCAGATTCTGAGAAATCCAAACTTGTTGTAGTCCATCTCGAATTTCTCTAGCATCCCTACTGCAATGTCCCATAACTGGGAAAGAGAAGGACTACTCCTCTTTAAAATGAAGACAAACCGCACTTCTTGCCCCATCTAAAAGGCGATGGGACGCGGAGGGGGAAAGAAAAGGCAACCAATCTCTCTTCCCATCCAATACCCTCAGGCGCCCTTGTATGGGGCTTCTCCTGAGCTGACTTTAGTGCTTCAGTTGCCAACCCAGAAGTCTGGGAGGTGTTAGAGGATGCGGGCGTGGGAAAACAAGGCAACATCATGCCTTGGGCTGAACAGACGGTGCAGTTGCTACCTCCACAGTCAATTCCAGCTGTTCAGACAAAGCAAGCAACTAAGGGCGCCATCCTATGGGGACAGTGGCTGCCTCTGAACTCGGAGGCGGCTGACTCTCCAGTGCAGGGCAGGCGGTGCACAGAGGGGATCCTCTCCTCTGCGCTCCGGCCACCCTGCATTTGTGGCTAGTCTAGCTGAGTACCTCAGAGCTGGGGGAGGAGGCCAGACGGCGCATAGGAAGCATCGCACCAATGCTTCCGCGGTCTCCTCCCTTCCCCGCCCCCAGGAGCTTCCGCGGTCTCCTCCCTTCCCCGCCCCCAGGAGCTTCCGCGGTCTCCTCCCTTCCCCGCCCCCAGGAGTGCTCCCTTTTCACCCGCTCCGTGCTGCGCTTACAAGCGGGGAGACGGGGACGGACCGTGCTGCCTACAGGGGGCGGGGGAGGGGCGGGGAGTGAGGTTCCCAGAAACTGAAAAATCCTATGGCTGTCTAGACGCTATCTAGCAGCCATAGGATTGCTCCCTCCATCTACTGGCCACTTCGAACAGTCAAGGGCAGTGGTCAGCGCCGGCCTAAGACATTTTGCTGCCTGAGGCAAACCAGGAAATGGCGGCTCTCCCCATACAACCTGATTAGGAGGTGCAACAATCAGAAGCAACAGAATAAATCTGGGTTTCCGAGCCTAAGACGAGCAGATGAGCCGACTGCAGACCACCGCAGCTTTTGGCCAAAACCTCATAGTACTGTGGCTCAGTGCACTGCCGCTAAACTATTTGATCGAAGTCTCCTGCATTTGGCAGGACTGCCGAAGTACAATCTTTTAACCGCTCAAAGACGAAGACAAAAGGACTTGCTTGTTAACACTGCAAAGCCAAGGACCACTGCCTGAGCTCTGGGTCCCTCACCCCTGCCAGCCGCCCAGCGTACACACTACTCGAGTATCAGGTTCAACTTCCAGCTTCCCCATGAAGCTCATGAGGTCACCTTGGGCCGATCACAACCTCTCAGCCTAACCTGCCTCACAGGATTGTTGTGAGGATGAGAACGGGGAGATCATGTTCACCAACTTTAGGCCGTGGAGGAAAGGTGGAATATAAAAGTTAAGAACAGATGTAACAGTTAAAAATATAGTCGGAAGAACTTACACTATGCTATAAGTACTTCAAAACAAGGCACCCTGACAGGCAGAAGGACCGTCTTTGCGCCTCATGGTCCCTTACAATGTGCACACATTGACATACATGCACAGAGAGCAGACACGTCAAATGACCGTAAACTGCCCCGAGGGCATTTGTCAGTTGGGCAGCGTATACATCCAATAAATAAATAAATACACCTGGTTTTGAGATTAAATTTACAGATACCCTGGGAAGACAGCTAAGGCAACAATCCTATCCTGTACACTTACCTGGGAAAACATAGCGAACTGAATAGTGGGACCGACTTCTCAGTAAACATGCACAGGGTTGTGCAATAAATCCTACCAACTGGCACAAACCAACTCTTACAGTAGATATTAATAATTCAATACCTGAAGAAGACATCATCTTACTTCTCATTTCCCCCAGCCATACGCCCTCATTTCTTGCACGGTCCTCAAGAAACTTCACTATTAAATCCCCACACACACACACCGCTGTAAGACACAAGAAGGCAACAGTCCCAAGCACACTAACCGAGGGAGCTTGTGTGTTGCTGGGATTCTGCTCTCCTGTTCTGCCCTGGAATTACGGGATCAGGGTACGGTGGTGTTGGCTGGCTCTGGCTGCCGGTGCCTGAGAAACGCCAAGGACAAGTTCAAGCCCCAGAGGTTGCACAAATGAGTCAGTAATAAGAGGGGAGTCACAAACTTCAGTTAAGGCTCCTGTCAGGAGCGCCCTGGCGGCCTCTTTCAGTACACTCCAATAGCCAACTCAAGACACAGACGAAAGGATTCTTCTCAAGGCTTTAATCCTTTTACAACTTAATGTCTCCTTCAGATGCTAATCACCAGCGACTAAGCAAGGAACAGCAGAGTAGCCTATGCTCTGGGTTAGGCAGTTGGTCCCCGTTTGAAGGAGAATCACTTGAAGACCCTGAACGTATGGGCTAGGGAGAGATCCTCCCTCTTTCCCTTGGGTCCACGGGAGGCAACCGTTGCTTGCGCGCCAAACAAGTGGTACGCCTCCTTTCCGCGCCCTCCATCACTTGTCGCTCCCTGCGTCTGTGTCAAGCGTCTAGCAAGCCCCCTCCCGCACACTCTCGCTGCCAGGGTCACTATCTATCCCAGGAAAGCTGGCAGGAGGAATCTCTGCCAGCTGCTGTGCCTGTGAGGGATGAGAAGGTTCCTCTCCCACGGATTGCTGTTCCTCCTCAGAATCAGAACTGCTCTGGGGTTCTATCGGCTCAGTTTCCACCCTGACAGCTCCAATCTTATACCTTCGTACCTGGGAGTAAGCCACACTGAACTCAGTAGGACTTACTTTTACGTGCACATGCATACAATTGCACTGTAGGAGTATATAAATCAGGTTTAATGAGATTTCTTTTAAAAAGTTCAAAGCAATGGAGGGCATATTTTCAGAAGGAGTACAAGGGTCTGGCCATTTACATCTCTACTCCCTTAATTCTGAAAGGCACATTATAGCTAAAGTGGTGAGGGGGAAAGGGAGTGCATCAAAAATGCACACTGGACACATCAAGGAGTTGAGAGTTGCTTTTTTAATTACAAATCTCTAGTTTACGCAACCAGTATTGCTTATAGCACCAATATCAATACATCAGATGGTCTGGGGCAATTATAGGAACCCTGAATATTGCAGCTTTTTCACTAACCTCGCTTTTTCAATCTTTTTTCTACCCTCTCTCCATAGCCTCCTTCTACACCACCACATAGCATTCTTTCATTCCTGTTCACAGTAACATTCTTGGATTACACATTACACAGTGAAGGGGTGGGGAGAACCCAGCAGGAAGAGAGAGAGATGTACAGATCCTGAAATCAACGCAGCAGAAATGCATATATCCATAAGCAATTCCATTTCAAACATATTGTCTGCCATTGAATTGATAAGGGTTGGCGCTGATTTGATAAGGGTGCTAATTTTTTTTATAAGTGCCTAGACATCTCGGGAGTGGCATGTGCTGTGCAGTTGCTGGCCTTTCGTCTTGTCCTTGTGATGCTCTGCCCAGCCCAGTCCACACATGTGCTGTGCCTACTGCCCTTCCCCCTTCCAAAGCCTTCCTACTCACAATAGCCCGGGCTTACGCGCAGCTGCCACGCACTATGAGTGGCCAGGCGGGCTCCATGACTCATCTCTGAGCTTGGCTGAAGCGGAGCAACACGCTTTCCTCACCCAGAGCTGCTGCGTCGCTGAATGTCTCCTTCCCGGTCTGAACTCCTGTGGCGCGCTGGGGGAGAGAGGAGACTGAAGTTCCCTCCACCCTCTCCCTTCCTCTGCAGCAGAATATTGCACTCTAGACGACTGTGTGTGTGTGTGTGTGTGTGTGTGTGTCAATGGCTGGGTACACACCCCACACTCAAGCTTGAGTGTGGGTTGAGTGTGGATTGTTGTTCAACAGGAGGTTGTTGAAACATGGCTTGTTGTGTTGTGTGAACCCAGCCACACTAACAAACCACGGTTTGCAAACCATGAACAACCAACCGTTTGCAACCCAACAACAAGCCATGGGTTCTCTTTATGGATTGTCTGTGGTTAACAAATCATAGGGCAGCTGGGTCATACAACACAACAACCCATGGTTCAACAACAACCCACGCTGAACCCATATTCAACCTTAAGTGTGGGTTGTCGTGTTGTGGGAACCCAGCCAATGGCAACCTAGCACAGCTGCCGAAACAATACAGCCCTGTCCAGAAGCTGCTTTGGCAGTGGAGGTAAGGATGTCAGAGGAATCTGGTAGAGGGGTGGAGCTCAAAGAGCTTTCATCTGCTTGCCCGCCTGCCCCCCCCCCCCGGCCCCCGGACTTCAGCTCGTCTTCCACCAGCTGACCTGACTCAATCCGCAGCAAGTTGGGCCAGCTAGAAAATTTTCCATTTTTTAATTTTTATTTGTGGAAACTGTGACAGCGATTTGCATAATTTGTGCACCTTGCACCTGCAATGTTTATTTCCACAAATAAACAAATATGGAAAAGTTCCCAGATTTCGGGGGGAAACCCAGCTCGGCTTGCAAATGCAAGCAGAATCAGGCACACCGTTGCAGTCCAGCAAGCGCAAAAAGGGCCGGATTTCCCAGAGACAGACATCCCTACGTGGCTGCTTGCGACGCGAGCAGCGTGGGTGGGAAGAAGCAGCCTGTGAGACTGCTAGCACGCGCTACGCGGGGGTGAAACGCAGCAGCAGCAGCAAGGTTAAAGGCGGGTCTGGAGCAGCCTCAATCGCCCCAAGCAGAAACACCAATGCAGCTTTTGGGACAGGAGGGCGGCGGTGGCGGTGGCTCCAGTCCGTCCCTCCTTGCAGCACACCGCCTTCACACTGGGCCTAGCTGCACGATCGCCATGGCTCACTGTAACTTACTGAAGCCACGGTGGGTTGCTGTGCGTGCCAGCGGCCATTTTGAGTATTCCATAGGGATGTCAGAGAATTCTGCCACGGATCTCGGTGAGTCCAAATGCCAGTGCATTTGGCCCCCCGAACTCCGTGGCAGAACGGCCTGCCACCCCCCCCCCGTGGATCCCCCCTGGGACGAGACTTATCTGGGGCGGATGTTCCGGGCGGAGACAGCCCCGGCGGTGGCTTCGGCGGCAGCTGGTCTTCCGACCGGCTGCAGCCGCCACCATTTGCAGTCTTGTCGTTTTTGTTTTTTTTACAAGATGTGATAGGCTACGTAAAGATTTACGTAGCCTATCATGGCTGGGTAAAAAAACACGAAAAACCACGCACACAAATGGCGGCGGCTACAGCCGCCGCCATTTGCGTTCCTTATTTTTGGCCGTCTTAGTCTACGTAAATATTTACGTAGACTATGACAGAGAAAATAAAGGGGAATGCAAATAGCGTAGCGGGTGCCATTTACATCCCTTTTTGATTCACCGTTTTAGCCTACGTAAATATTTACGTAGACTATGACAGCAAAAAATAAGGAACGCAAATGGCGGCGGCCATAGCCACCGCCATTTGCGTACGCGTGTTTTTTTTACCCAGAGCCCTCCGCAGCTGGAAATCTGGCTGCGGACGGCTCTGGCCTGGGCCTGGCCGGCTGCTCTGCGGAGCTGCCGCGGAGCACAGCCGGCCGTGGAGGATTCCAGGGGGGAGGAACGGATCGCCTCCCCCCCCACCATCAACATAAGCCATGGAAAGCTAAGTGACTTTCGTACATCCCTAGTATTCCAACCTGAAACAGCCCATGGGTTCTGGGTGGTTTGTTAACCATGCCAACAACCCGCCCTTCGGATGTCACGATAAGCCACAGTGACCCACCTGCCGCAGCGTGCATATTCAAAGGGGCCACCAGAATGCACTGCAACCCACCGTGGCTTAAATAAGCCAGGGTGGGCTGTGGTGATCATGTGAACCAGTTTCTGTATTGTGGGAGGGCCAGCTCTGGAAGTGATGTAGAGCTCACAGGGTCAAAGCCCCGGGACCTTTTGATTAGCAGGGAGGAGGAAGGATATCATCTGTTGCCTCTGGGTTGAGCTACAATCCTCACAGTAGGTGGTGGGAAAATGGATTTTCCCAGCAACAATATATCATTGTGAGCTACCCCTGTTGTAATGCAAAGTATTTTGGGGTGTTTGGGTCTTGAATGGGCAATTGAGGTCCACTGGCTTTGCAAAAGACCCGCTCCCGGTGGAGATGAAAACTGCTAGAACTGGTTTGGTTATATGGATCCACACAGCTGCCTGCATTTTTGGCCTCTCCTTTGGGGCTTGTTCATGGGGATTGTCATGATGAGTGGCTGCACTTCCAATATATCACTGCATCACTGGTGCAGAGTGAGAGGAAGGTTCCAGCCCAGTCAGTGTCCCTTCCCTTCCACCTTTCGGGTGAGGAAGCAGGCTGGGATAAGGCATGACAGTGCAAAACGTCTCTTCCTCTCTCTCCCGCCCTTCTCTTCCTCCTGCTGCTCCATTTCAAGATGTTTGTAGAGCTGAAGCCAGGGGGAGGGGGGGCAGAGTTCCCTCAGGCACCCCCAAGGGGCCAGACTCAGCTCATGGGCTGCCAGTTGCCAGCACCTAAACTAGGACACATTACTTCATGGGGGCTCAATACACTCAACGCTGTGAATGGAGTTGCACTTGTAGGGTCAATTCAAACACGACATTTTCTTTCCTGCACAAGGAAAATGCATGTGGGGAAATCACACGTGTGTCTGTTCTTCTATATCATACATGTGTACAGGATCATGGTTTCCCCATTCGTGTGCTCACGGTAACACATAATGAGTAGCTATGAGCGTACGCTGGTTTTCCATGCACCCATGAGGGATATGTCCTTCTAAAGTGCTTCTATAACTTTTCTATACTTTGTCCTTTTAATATAGGTGTGTAATTTAGCCAATTAGGGCTAAACTACACACTGCATTAAATGTGTAGCATGTAGCTGATCCTAACTTGCTTTTATGTAGTATAAGCGTATGGAGCCCCAATCCAAATTGGGGCCATCACACACAGGTAGGGGGGTTAAATCTTCCCACCCAGCCACTTTCCCCCCTAAATCACCCCCCCCATACACACATACACACACACGGGGGGGGGGGCGCTAAGGAAAAGGGAGAAACTTCATTGGTGCCAATGGAGGGGCAAATCTGGGGGGGGGAGAGCAGCTTGGTGGGAAGATTTAACCCCCACACACATGTGGTAGTCCCTATTCAGGTTGAGGCCCCACACATTTATACTAAAATAAAAGAAGTTAGGATCAGCTACATGCTACATATTTAATGTAGCATGTAGTTTAGTCCTTAGTTCTCTTGGAAATGAGCTCAAATTTAGCCCCCATACACCTAAGCAACTCCAGATCTCTGGCTTACATTTAGCTCCTTTTATCACTGCGGAATGCCACTGCCAAAACTCTACCTTCTCCTCCAGCGCATCAGATCAAAATGCAAAGACACAGCTGGGGAGTCGGGGCATTTGTTCAACAGCTGTTGCTGGAAGTCAAAAGGGATGTCTGAGGTCAAGGGAGCTGTCAGAACGGGGGGGGGCTTGCTCTTAATAGAAGACACCCATGTCTTCTGAACTAGATAGCAGAGTTAACAACATGCTACACGTCCTCAGGAGCAGGAACACAGGAAGCTGCCTTAGTCAGTCCCCTGGTCCATCTAGCCCAGTATTGCTGACACTGACTGGCAGCCATGGTTCTCCAGTGTTTCAGAGAGGAATTTTTCCAGGCCTACCTGGAGCTGCCAGGAATCGAATCTGGGACCTTCTGCGTGCAACGCATGTGCTCTACCACTGAGCCACAGCCCCTCAAACGCAATGGAGCCGCACCAAGTAGTCACAGCTCCAACTGGGGGATGTTAATCCTTTGTGGGGAAAGGGACAGCTGTGAGCCTGTTCCCTACTTACAAGATCTAGTTCTCACTAAGGTGGTCTACCTATGCCTGGGCTGTACTCACTTCAAGTTGAATATCCTCTGTGGCCAGAGAATGCTGAGTATCTGTTCGGGTGGAAAAGTGGAAAACTGGACAGAACGGGGAATGAAATGGAGTTTCTTGAAAAAGAATATGGCTGGCTGGTTGGCTGGCACTCATAATAATAATTATTTTTTTAATAAAGCACCCCTAAAAATGGTTTAAAAGCTTGTCCCTCCCATTGTCAAGGCATGCTTTTCTCTGGCCACCTTTCAGAGTTTTCTGAAGATGTAACTCAGAAATATAGTTGTCATACAAACAAATGAGCTTCTTCTCATACTAGAAGAGCGTGATGCAGCGGGACCGAAACATGGTGGGGATTTCACTGGGCACCACCTAAATGGGTCGCAATGAAAAATTAGCAAGCCTATGATGAGATTTTGGCACTGGATGTCAAGCGTCTGCCTTTTGTCTACCCACGCGGTGCTTTAAAATCTCTCTCCCTCTGACCCACCCTTTAATAAGTACTCGGCAGTGGCCCAATCCTGACTCAGGGGTCTGCAGTCATAGCATCTAGCCTGGCTCTTAAAATACTCCCATTCAACAGTATGCATATATGTAGTAATAAGTACATTATTATTATGACAGCTGAAAAGCTAAAATAAATGTTGCAACTATCTGAAAGGTTACAGGTACTCAGGTAAGTGTGACCTAAATGTGGCCGTCAGCTTAAACCCAGTGAACATTCTGAAAAAAGATGTCAGACATTCAAACACTTCACCCGGGATTGTCAGTACCCACAAAACATAAATGTCAAAATCACATAAAATCACATAAATGTCCAAATGCCCAAATCACATTCACCAAAATTTGGGCACTCAGCATGAACTATATTTAGTGCTATGGACAGAACACATGGATACCAGCACCGTCATTCCTGGGGCATACATATTATAATGGAAAAGCAATCGGTTGCCAGTGTGCCCCAGTATGGCCTCAAGGGCTTCCAGGCTGGCTTTCCTTCCAACATATCCCCCCTTTATCATGCATAGGAACATCCAAAGCTGCCTTATACGGAGTCAGACCCTGGGTCCATCTAGCCCAGCATTGACAACACTGACTGGGAACAGCTCTCCAGGGTTTCAGGCAGGAATTTTTCCAGCCCTACCTGGAGATGCCACTGTGGATTGAACCTGGGACCATCTGCTTGCAAAGCGTGTACTCTACCAGTCCGCCACTTTTTCCAGAGCCAACATACATACACAGAAAGATTTCTCTCTCGCTCTTTTCCCAGCAGCCTGCTTGAACAATAACAGAGGTTTTGGCAGAGCACGCCTCAGTGTACCTCAGCTGCGCAACGCATATTTATGAGCCAAGTGGGGATTCTAATCCACGCAGGCAATTATGAATAGAAAATTAGCGGTGGGGGGTGTAGGTGGGAAAGGGGGATTCCTTTCTTCTCTGTGTCTCAAAAGAGAAAAAAGAAACATGGAAAGATGTTCACACCCAAACAAAAAAGCAGTAGCTTTGAACTGAAACTGAACAGAACATCACTGAGACTGCCTCGCCAGGACTAACCCATTGAATGTGGATTGTTTTCCCCATTTATTTTTACTTCTCTAGTTAGATTTTCAACCTGCCCCACCTTGAAGGCTGGGTTAAGTAATCATCGTGATTACTGTTGTTAAAAGCACCAAAACAGCTTACAAAGGGTTAACACAGTACAATCAAAATCACACAAAATTAAAAGTAAACAAGACACAAAGATGTTCCAATCCCTTAAGGCAAAGAAAGCCCATAACAAACCAACTAAGATATAAAATAGATTGTACATATCAGAATAAAACTGGACAAAGCTCACAATCCTAAATGTTTTGAATGGTACAGGCAGGATCCAGCCCAAACATTTAAGCACTTTGAAACTGCCACTGACTCTGATGGCAGAGATGTGGAGCGCAATCCTATGCATGTTTACACTGTAGCAATTCCCACTGTGTTCAGTGCAGCTTACTCCTAGGTAAATGTGGTTAGGAATACAGCTCTTAAGTCACTCACACATGCGTCACTCCCTGATGGGAATCAAATGGGTTTCAGCGTTGTTTTGGCTGGATTGTGCGCTTTGATGTTTTGAAATGGCAGGAGGGAGTGGCACAGAAGGAACAGCGAAGGGAAGCTAGAAATTCAAATAAATGCAGACTCTAGAGTCCTGTAGCAGCGTTCCGGCCGCAATCCTATGCCCTAGTGAACTCAGTGGGCCTTGCTAAGCAAGTAAGGAAGCACAGGATCGGGCTGTGGGGTACCGCAGCCAAAAGAGCAGAGTCTAACGCACTTCTTGGGGCAAAGGCGTTATGGATTATGGCCAAACTAGGCACGGGATGGGTCAGCTGCATCGGTGTGCAGTGGGAGGGGGACAGGGAGAGTCTTACTCTTTTCCCTGCCACAGTCCCAATCTTCCTCTCCAAGAGCTGCTATTTGCATTGGGATTTGGACGCAACCCCCCACACAAAGCTGGGGCGGAAAGGGCTAAGCGCCCCCATAATCCCAATGTTGCTCAGGATCCACCCTGCCCGTTGACTGTGCACGAAGCTCCTCTGACTGAACCCCGGCGCGGATTCACCGCCGGCCTCCGCTGGTGCTGGGCGCTCGCCCTAAGCTGAGCACTTCGGCTCGGGGTTTGTCCGGCGCCCCTCCGGCACTGAGTTACGGCTAAAAAAAAAAGCAGCCGTTGCCTTTGACCTCCCCCCCCCCCGCGCGCGCGCCCCAGAAAGCTCCTCAAGCAGCCTTGGCCAACCTGGCCCCCTCCAGGTGTGTCGGACTACGGCTTCCGCCAGCCCCAGCCAGCACGGCCGAGAGCCGGGGGTGACGGGAGCTGCAGTCCGAGGCATGGGGAAGGTGCCCGGTGGGGAGAGGCCGCCCGGGTGCTCGCCGGAGCTGGCCAGCCGCTGGCTCTGGGGCACCGCCGCCGCGCGCCGCGGCAGCAAAGCCGTCCCGCCCGCGCCGGGAGGCGCGGGGCTGTTTCCCGCCTGAGCGCGCGCGGCGTCGCGCCCCTCACGCCCGTTTCTTCTCCGCCGGCTCCCAGCGCGGGGCCCCCGTCCTGAACGTGGCCAGAAAAGCAGCGGCGCCCGGCGGCGCGCCCAGCGAAACTTGGCGCTGGGCGCGTATGCCTGGCGGCCGGCGTCACGCGGCAGCCCCGCGGGCCCACGCGTCCGGCGGGGCCCCTCGCGGGCAGGCGCCCGTCCCCGCTGGCTCGGCGCCGGCCTCGGCCGCCCCGGCCCTCGCGCGCCCTGGCAGCCCCGGGCAGCCGCGCAGCCCCCGCCCGCGCGCGCACCCGCCCTCGGCCCGCTCACCTGCCGCGACGCTCCCGGGAGGCGGCCAGGCGCTCGCGGGCGGCGGCTGAGCGCGGCTGCGGCGTGCGAGCGCGCAGCCACCGGCGAGCGCAGCAGCGTCGCCGCGCCTTCCCCGCCCACCTGCTCCGGCGGCGGCGGCGGCGGCGGCGCCTGCCCTCCCCTCCTCTCCGGGGCCGGGCTTTCCGCTCGCGCGCTTCGCGTGACTGCCCGGGAAAGGCGGCGGCGGCGAGCCCCGAGCCGGGGCCGCGGCGCGGCGCGGCGCGGTGCGTTCCCCTGCGGGGCGCTGGCTTCGCGCGTGGCCTTTCGCCAGGCTGGACCGGCGGGCCCTTCTCCAGCGGGGTCTCCGCCCGGACCCGGGTGAACGAAGCGCGGGTGTTCAAATGCTCCCAAGCGTGCGCGGAGTGCAGGCTGGCAGCCTTCCAACGGGATGAATGGGAATGGAGTGAAACAGCTCCAGAGGGTGTGCAGAGTGCAGGCTGTCGGCCTTCCAACGGGACGAATGGGAATGGAGTGAAAGTGCTCCCAAGCGTGTGCAGAGTGCAGGCTGTCGGCCTTCCAACGGGATGAATGGGAATGGAGTGAAAGTGCTCCCAAGCGTGTGCAGAGTGCAGGCTGTCAGGCTTCAACACACTGAATGGGAATGAGTGAAAGTGCTCCCAAGCATGTGCAGAGTGTAGGCTGTCAGCCTTCCAACATGCTGAATATTAATGGAGTAAAACGGCTCCAGAGGGTGTGCAGAGTGCAGGCTGTCAGCCTTCCAACGGGATGAATGGGAATGGAGTGAAAGTGCTCCCAAGCGTGTGCAGAGTGCAGGCTGTCAGCCTTCCAATGGGATGAATGGGAATGGAATGAAAGTGCTCCCAAGCGTGTGCAGAGTGCAGGCTGTCAGGCTTCAACACATTGAATGGGAATGAGTGAAAGTGCTCCCAAGCATGTGCAGAGTGTAGGCTGTCTGCCTTCCAACATGCTGAATATTAATGGAGTAAAACGGCTCCCAAGCGTGTGCAGAGTGCAGGCTGTCAGCCTTCCAATCAGATGAATGGGAATGGAGTGAAAGTGCTCCCAAGCATGTGCAGAGTGTAGGCTGTCAGCCTTCCAACATGCTAAATATTAATGGAGTAAAACAGCTCCAGAGGGTGTGCAGAGTGCAGGCTGTCAGTCTTCCAACACCTTGCATGGGAGCAGAGTGAAAACACTCCCAGACATGTGCAGGCTGTCAACCGTCCAACACATTAAATAGGAATAAAGTGAAAGTACTCCTAAGCGTGTGCAGAGTGCAAGCTGTCAGTGTTTGAACACATTAAATAGGACTCTGGGAATGAAGAGAGGAGCCTGAGGAGGGCAGAAATAAAACAGGCTGAAGTACAAATGAAGGCTTATTATTCTGGCCTGCTGCCTTCTTCAGGGCCACTGGTCTTGCCCTTTCTGGTCCTGGTGGCTTGCTCATCTCCTATCTGACGCACCAACACATTTAGCACCGATTCATCAGAGATGACATTTGCTACTGTTATTTATTTAGTGCCATCAGCGTATGCTACATCGCAGGGGTGGGCAGACTCCAGACTTACGAGATCTACTCCCAAGATCCACCAGCCAGACCCAAATGAGAAAACAGTGGCTTAGGGGGAAGGCAGATGCAAGATTTAAGGAACAGGGTACCTCTGAGCACATGCTCAGCTCAGGAATTTGTTTTCAGCACCCAACCTACGCTCACAGTTCTTTCACCCACAGCCCACTCTTGGTCCATCTGTCCCCCACATTCTTAATGTCAACAGCCTAATTTGGGGTAGAGGAGCATTTTTCATTTGTTGCTAGTGTTAAACAGTGGGGAGTTGGAAACCCTTGCCCATCTATTGCAAACCACCCAGAGATCTACCAGTAGATCCTGATTTACTTTCTGCCCACCCCTGCGATAGAGCACTTTGCCCAGTTTCTTAAGCCAGCTGAGCTCCCGCCCTGAACTGGCAGGTCCCTGCATCCAGGGAGTTTACAATCAAAAGGCAGAGAAAACAATAGAAGGAGGAGTGAGAGTAAGGGGAACAGGAAAAAAGGGCTGTGGTGACTCACACAGAACACTTAATGACTCCTGGAAAACACCCATGATTTTTACAGCTGATTAAATCTACCTATGACTAAAACAACAGTTCTGAATAATTCTTTGTTTTTAAAATTATGCACACAACATCTGCATGAGAGATGCCCATGCATGCCAAAAATGTTTTTAATAAATATTGGTATTAAAAACAACTAACAATTAAAAAAAATAATAAATTTGGTGCCCAATTAATTCATCCAAGAATATAAGTTAAATTCGAACCCTGGTACACTTTTCATTGCAGAATTTATACAGAAGTAGACCTATAAGGTAGTCTTTCTAGGACATTGTTACTTGCACATATAAGTAAAGTCTCCAAATTTTAGCCATTTACCATTTACAACTTTCATTTTATACACAGAAAGTGCCCAGGACAAAAAATATCCCCAAATAAACCCAGCTAAATCCTTGGTTTGGGGATATATATATGTGTGTGTGTGTGTGTGTTTGCATGCGTGCGTGTGTGTCTATGTGTGTGTCTGTTTTGTGCCACCCAATGAAATGTGTAGGGGCAAAAAAAAAAATGTGTAGGGGCAAAAAAATGTGTAGAGGTAAAAAAAATGTATAGGGGCAAAAAATGTGTAGAGGCAAAAAATGTGTAGGGCTAAAAAAGTGTAGGGCTAAAAAAAATGTGTAAGGGTAAAAAAGAATCCAACAAGAACTGTTCCAGGGAAGCAGATTTAAGTTCCCATACACAGTTTTGTTTCTGGAAACCAAAATGCCAATGGATAGTAGTGGGAGGAAAATATTTCACATTACAGTTAAGCAGAATTAAGTGCACTTCTTTTGTAATCACATATATGGCTTTGTTTGGGGAAGATTGTACTACCCCAAGATATATTTGAATGTGAGTTGGGTTGATTTCTAATAGAATAATTACTATAACCAATGAAAGCACTAAATATTTCAGTCCTTCTAGGCAAAGATGAAAGTGGACAAATGGAGAGACAGATACAGAGGCTGCAGTCCTCCATGGCAGTAAGCCCTATTGAACTCTGTGGTTCTTACTTGTGAGCAGGCATGAATACAATTGCACAGTTAGGCCTTGGTTATATCTGGGCCTAGGGGTTAAAACTAGAGCTGGGCACAAAAGGCCTTCAATATTCTCTGCCCTGTGTGTGGTCAAAGGAACTGGGGGGACAATTTGTCACACAGCTTCTTTCTTTTTTGGTAAGGGGTTTTGGATTTTGGTGCTGCCACTTTGAGTGGCAACAGCATCAACTATGTTAGCAGCCTGACCCCCATTTTGCGCCTCCCATCATGCAGGTGTACGGGGGGGGGGGGCAGCATTGTGTCTGGCTCCAGGGAAGAGGTGGAGCTGGTGCTGAGCCAAAATCTGTCCTCCAATTTCCTGAAAGTGTTCTTCCCCCATTCAGGAGGCTTCCATTGTTCTGCCTCATTTGCAAGGTGTTTTAAATTTATTTTTGTGATGTTTTTGAGCTGACCTAATCACTGCAAGGTGGCCAAGGGTGCTGTGTGTGGTTTTTTGCTTTTTTCCCCCTATTGCACATTTCTCCATTGCTCTGCAGTCTCCCAGGCTGCTTGCACTTCCTGATCTGAAAAATGCCTCTGGGAGGAGTTACCTCAGGACGTCTTCCACTAGGGTTTCATTGAAGTGCAGGTAGCCAAGGGAGCGACCCGACAGGCTGCCTGAGAGATTATTGCACAGTGAAATTCAGGACACTTGTGCACGCTCCTCAGCCACCTCCTAAATAAGGTGAGCACAATAAACCCAAAGCCAACCCATGAGAATTTTTCTGAACTTTTCTTCTCCTTTGAATTTCTTTTCAAAGCAATTTCTTTTCTGTCAGATCATATGACAACAGTCGAAAAATATGAGGAAGACAATAATCCTGGAAATATCCCCAAATTGCTTCCATTCTTGTTGCACCCAAATTTTTGCTTACATAGATAAACAAGAGCAATATGAAAAGTGGAAACAAAAGGGGTTTTAGGGAATGAGAGATTTTTATGAAAACAAACCCCCTGTTACTGTGTAAAATTAGAAGAACTTCAGGGAATGCAAATAATTGGATGCTTCTTCATCAAATGCATCACCTTATTACAAATCCTTTAGTAAAGAGTGGCTAGAAATATGACGAAATTTGAAGGTATATTATTGGAACACATGGTCAATACAAAAGGATTAGTTTCTAACATTTATTCATATTCTATCAAAATAAATACAAATATGTCAGATGGAAAGAAAATAAGATAGGATAACAATAGAGCAAAAGGACTGGGGGGGGGAAGAAAAATATGGGGAAGGCATTTTTGGCACAGAACTAGTTAAAACCAAAGAAATCCAAAGCTTAAGGCAAGGGTTGGCTTTCCAGATGTTGTTGGACTCCAACTCTCATCAGCCCCAGCCAGCATGGCCAATGGTCAAGGGTGGTGAGCGGTGGAGGCTGGAGGCTCCGATGTCAGTGGGGTGGTGAGTTTCAGTCAGAACTCTGAAGGAGTTGTCCAAGGTGCCCCTATAGAGTTCTGACCGGTTCTGACTGAAACGCGGAGCGGATTCACCACCCCACTGACATCGGAGCCACCTGCCTCCACTGGTGGTGAGGGTTGCAGTCTAACACCTGGAGAGCCAACAGCTTCCCTGCCATTGGATTAAAGGGTTAAGCCGAAGGTTTGGCCATCACACACTGCACAGCTGCTGCTCTGTGATGCTCCTCTCCTGGATGCGCAGCCAGGAATCACCATGCTGGGTCTCGCTACAGCCTTTAATCTCACACCTGCAAGGGCCTGTTGTCTGAAGACACGTGCTTTGCCCTAACCGTCTTTCGGGGGTTGCTGTGAGGTTTCCCACAAATAGAAGGGCAGGTAATTTTCCACTTGCCCAAACACTCAATTGCTATTCTGCACCAAAAGCTTATGCTTATTTATGCTGCACCATCAATATGTATGGTACTTTACAGAGCAATATCGGTAAAGAAGAGAGTGGGGTCCCAGATCCAAGGAGACCCACCAGTCATGCCCCAGTAACCTCTCAACTTGACTAATGTGCTTTCTGTTGGGCTGCCCTTGTTCAGAAGTGGCAACAGGTTCAGAATGCAGCAGCTAGATAAATTTTTGATGCTAGCCATAGATAACATATTGTTACAATAAATCATATTATATATAACCGTTTTAACCTTCTGTTTACAAATTCAAGGGTTAAGTGTAGCACAAATATAGACTGTTTTAATTGTTCAGATAGGTTAATAAATTAGCATGCGCTTTTGTGGGTTACAACTCACTTCATCTGATGCTGTAAGCGGAACTTTTGAGTCTGGAAAGACAGTTAAACAGGTAGCTCTGCAGCAAGCATTCCGTTCTCTCAAAGCAACGGTTACAAACCACAAGGTGCACTAAGAACCACAGTCCCTATTCAGTCCCTGGTTAACACCATCAAATTTCTTTATTATCTCTTGTTCTGCAATCTGAAGTTCCAAGCGAGCCTCTGATTTCAATTTCTTTACAACTGCCACCTGGAAGTCCTTGATAGTCTGTCCAGGGAGGTTAAAGTGTTCACCGACAGTTTTATTATTGTTCTTATGTTTGATGTCTGATTTGTGCCTATTTAATCATAGAATCATAGAATAGTAGGGTTGGAAGGGGCCTACAAGGCCATCCAGTCCAACCCCCTGCTCAATGCAGGAATCAAGTCAGAGCATCTCTGACAGATGGCTGTCCAGCCTCGTCTTGAATGCCTCTTTGTCCTAAAGATAGTCCTGAGCACATGCTCAACTGAGGAATTTGTTTTCAGCACCCAACCAAAGCTCACAGTTCTTTCACCCACAAACCCACTCCTCGTCCATCTGTTCCCCATATTTTTAATGTCAACAGCCTAATTTGGGGCTGTGGAGGCTGGTGGCTCCAATGTCAGTGGGGGAATGAATCTGCTCCAGGTTTCAGTCAGAACCAGTCAGAATTCTGAAGGAGCTATCCAAGGTACTTCCACACCTTGGATAGCTCCTCTAGAGTTCTGACTGGTTCTGCTGACTGAAACCCAGAGTGGATTCACCACCCTGCTGACATCAGAGCCACCAGCCTTCATTGATATGGGGTAGAGGAGCATTTTTCATTTGTTGCTAGTGTTAAACAATTGGGAGTCGAAAGCCTTGCCAATCTATTGCAAACTATCCAGAGCTCTGTGAGTAGATCCTGGTCTACTTTCAGCCCACTGCTGCAATATAGTACTTCATACAGTTTATTAAGACAATTCTTGCCCTGAACAGGCAGGTCCCTGCACTGAAGGAATTTACAATCAAAAGGCAGAGAAAAGAAAACACGAGTGAGAGTAAGGGGACTAGGAAAAAGGGGCTGTGGTGACTCACACAGAACATTTAATGACTCCTATAAAAAACTGATCTGATTAAATCTACATATGACTAAAGCAACAGTTCTGAATAGTTCTTGGTTTGTAAATGATGCATGCAACATCTCCTGTGTGAGAGATGTTGATGTGTGCCAAAAATGTTTTTAATACGTACCGGTATTAAAAATAGCTAACAATTGTAAAAAAAAATAAAAAATTGATGCCCAGTTAATTCATCCAAGAATGTAAGTTAAATTTGAACACTTGCAAAATTTATACAGATGTAGATGTAAAATACAGTCTTTCTAGGACATTGTTACTTGCACATATAAATAATGGCTCCATATTTCAGCCACTTACCATTTACAGCTTTCTTTTTATACACATAAAGTGCCCAGAACAAAAAAAATCCCCAAACAACCCAGCTAAATCCTTGGTTTAGGGATATATGTGTGTGTGTGCGTGTGCATGTGCACGACTGTTTTGTCCAACCCAATGAAATGTGTAGGAGTAAAGAAAATTCAACAAGAACCGTTCCAGGGAAGTAGATTTAAGCTCCCATAGTCCTGTTTGACTGATGTAAGTGGCTTTGGGGCACTTGATGCAGGAGATCAAATACACAACGTTCGATGATGCGCAGGTATATTTGCCCTGGATGTGCTGGATAGCTCCTTTGGCCCACTTGCATTATTATTATTTCGGTGTTTATAATGAGCACAGTTGGCATTTAGGTTTATTGCAAGGTCTAGTACTTTGCTCTGAGTCCAGTGATAGCGTTTTGTCCCTGGTCAACAGTTGTTTATGGGCAGCTAGCATAGGAGTGCCTCCTGTTAGGTCTCTTACAGTGGGTTCACTTTCCAGGATGGGCTGTAGGTCTCCGATAATGTGTTGCAGCACCCTTAACTGTGAACTATAGGTGACCACTAAAGGTGTTCTGTTGAGGTTTTTATCTTGCTTGTGTTGGAGCAGTTTACTTCTAGGTAATGATTTATTTAGGTAATGAAGGGCAACGCCAAAGAGTGTTCAAACTACCGCACAATTGCGCTCATTTCACATGCCAGCAAGGTGATGCTCAAAATCCTACAAGCTAGGCTTCAGCAGTATGCGAACCGAGAACTACCGGAAGTACAAGCTGGGTTTAGAAGAGGCAGAGGAACTAGAGATCAAATCGCCAACATTCGCTGCATCATGGAGAAAGCAAGAGAATTCCAGAAAAATGTCTATTTCTGCTTCATTGACTACGCTAAAGCCTTTGATTGTGTGGATCACAACAAACTGTGGCAAATTCTTAAAGTGAGGGGAGTACCAGACCACCTTACCTGTCTCCTGAGAAACCTGTACGAGGGTCAAGAAGCAACAGTAAGAACCAGACATGGAACAACCGACTGGTTCAAAATTGGGAAAGGAGTACGACAAGGCTGCATATTGTCACCCTGCTTATTTAACTTATATGCAGAGTACATCATGAGAAATGCCGGGTTGGATGAATCAGAGGTCGGAATTAAGATTGCTGGGAGAATTATCAACAACCTCCGATATGCAGACGATACCACCCTAATGGCAGAAAGCGAAGAGGATCTAAAGAGCCTCTTGTTGAGGGTGAAAGAGGAGAGTGCAAAAGCTGGTTTGAAACTCAACATTCAAAAAACTAAGATCATGGCATCTGGCCCCATCACTTCCTGGCATATAGAAGGGGAAGAAATGGAAGCAGTGACAGATTTTACTTTCTTGGGCTCCAAGATCACCGCAGACGGTGACTGTAGCCATGAAATTAAAAGACGCTTGCTCCTTGGGAGGAAAGCTATGGCCAACCTAGACAGCATAGTAAGAAGCAGAGACATCACCTTGCCGACAAAGGTCCGTCTAATCAAAGCTATGGTTTTCCCAGTAGTAATGTATGGCTGTGAGAGCTGGACTATAAGGAAGGCTGAGCGCTGAAGAATTGATGCTTTCGAACTGTGGTGCTGGAGAAGACTCTTACGAGTCCCCTGGACTGCAAGGAGGTCCAATCAGTCCATCCTAAAGGAAATCAACCCTGAGTGCTCATTGGAAGGACAGATAATGAAGCTGAAGCTCCAATATTTTGGCCACCTAATGCAAAGAGAAAACTCCCTGGAAAAGACCCTGATGCTGGGAAAGACTGAAGGCAAAAGGAGAAGGGGACGGCAGAGGATGAGATGGCTAGATAGCATCACGGATGCAATGAATATGAACTTGAGCACGCTCCGGGAGAGAGCGCAGGACAGGAAGGCCTGGCGTGCTATGGTCCATGGGGTCACGAAGAGTCGGACACGACTGAACGACTGAACAACAACAACAACAACAAATGATTTAGCCCTAATACCAAGTGTGGGTGGTGTCTTAACTTTAAGAATACATGTTGAAGTATGCTCAACAGATTGTCAAGATCTTGTTCATCAGAGCATATACATCTGTAAAGTATAGCTTGGCTGTAAACAATGGATTTTGTTAGTGTGATGAGGATGGTAGCTGCTTGCATGGAGAGTGTATATTAGTCAGTAGGCTAAAAAAAACACCCCTGTCTTTTCAGACTCAAAGCCTCCACTTACAGCATCTGGCGAAGTGGGTTGTAACCCACAAAAGTTCATACTAATTTATCAAACTATCTGAACAACTAAAACAGTTAGTCTGTATGTTGGCTACACTTAACCCTTGATGTTGTTATATGTTTTCTGTCAGATTTTTGTGAATAGGGCTATCTATCGGTGTGGTATCCCAAAGGAAACACTTGACCAAAGTGTTAATACCCACACAGTTCCCGTGGGAACTAATTGTTAGACAGTTTCCCTTGAGTCTTCAGAAATACATGAAAAGAGGGCAGAACTCACACCCGCCAGCTGAGCTAAGGCTGAGATAACCTAGGCGTCTTGTGTGTGAAAAGGACAAACATGCTCCCACCCTTTACACTTATAACAGCCCTGTGAAATAGATGAGGCTGAGAGTAGTGACTGGCTCAAGATCACCCAGTATGTTTTGCGGCCAAGTAGGAATTTGATCCCCTGATCTCCCTAGTCTATGTCCATGACTCACATGAGAAGGGCATGGCCTCAGACTTTGGACTTGAGATGTGGCCCACTTGCCAAGAAGGTTGGCCACCCACAAGTGGTACACTTGTTCTCCCCCAGCTGTCACCACCAGCACGCACTCCAGCAGACGGTATAGAAGGAGATGAGAGGGGAAGTGATGCCATTCCACCAGCCCAGCTGAAAGACAGCCACATTTCTCCTTTGCCTTCCCCTTCCCTTTTTCCGTGTGTGTCATGTCTTTTTAGTCCCTGCCCACGCACGTCTGTGGGCAGAGACTGTCTGATTGCATGGAAGCCATTCTGGGAGCCTTTTTGGCTGAGGAGCTGGATAAAAATACATAATTAATAAATAAATAAACAAACATTAAAGAGGCACTTAAATGCAATAAATAAATGCAATAAATAAATAAATTCATAATGTGCTCTTCAGTACGCTGGGCTGTAACTACTTTCTCCCATCGGTCTGAACAGAGCAGGGATGGGGAAATAAGCGTACATGGAAGAAAGGAAAAGTTTGCTAATGTTTACATTCTTGAGAACAACATTTGCCCTCCTTCTATGACAATGATGGTAACTGGTATGTGGGGTGAAGGATGGGGCCTGAATTCAGCCCTTCCAGGGCCAGCTCCAGGTGTTGAGGGCCCTTGGGCAAGACACCCTCCATGGGCCCCTCCCTCACTGATTCTGCTTTCTCCCCACCACTGTCACCAGCTGCTCTGGCTCCCCCTCCTCTTTCTCCTCGTTGCTGCCACGTGCTTGCTGGGCAGGCAGAGCGCCAGGGAGCAGGCAGGCCGTGGCCTCTGCTCCTCCTTCTCACCACTACCAGAGCTGTCTGGGCCAGAGTGAGAATGGGTAAACAAGCAGGGTGCCATGGGGAAGAGCCACTCCAGGGGGCTTTTGCCAGCTGGCACCGGCTGAGGTGTGGGCCCTCAGCAGGTGCCCAGCCATGCCTACCCTTGACTCTGGCCCTGAGCCCTTCCCTGCTCCCAAAAGTTGATCAACCTGGTGTCCAAGCTGATTATGCTGGACATCTTGTTAGTGGACAGCACACCAATGACCAGATCTCACAGAGAGAGAGAGAGAGAGAGAGAGAGAGATCTCCCATGCTGCACCCTTTTGCACGTACAGTACCCAATCTAGTAATAAAGCTAAACAAAACGATGGATCCTTACAGTCTAAAGAGGCTGATTGTTCTTGTAAAAGGTGTGAAGGAAGAGTTCATTTGGCCATTGGTTACCCTCTCAAAAACTTCAGCAACCTATATATAAGAAAGATAGAAAGAGTGACTAACAACAGAGTATTAAAAAAATAGACATTTAAGCTAAATGTTTCGGCTTCCGCCCGCATCAGTAGCTCTGCCATTAAATGGATATCAGGACTCAGGAGGGATATCCATTTAACAGCAGAGCTACTGATGAAGGTGGAAGCTGAAACGTTTAGCTTAAATATATCTTTTGAATACCCTGTTGTTAGTCTTTCTATCTTTCTTATACATTTGACCTTCAGACTGACAGCATCCACAGGGGATCCAGCGCCTCCTTCTTGCTTTGCTGTTGTGCCGCTTTACACCAACCCCTTCCCTCCCTCCCTCCCTCCCTCTCTCTCTCTCTCTCTCTCTCTATATATATATATATATATGTGTGTGTGTGTGTGTGTGTGTGTGTGTATCTCTCTCCCTCCCACCCTCCCTCTCTCTCTCTCTCTCTTTCTCACACAACCCCTATCAACTAGGCTGGTGTGTGTGTGTGTGTGTGTGTGTGTGTGTGAGGTGTGGGGGGGGGCGGAGGGTTAAGTCATTCTCCCCACAAACACTGATCCACATTTTAATTAAGATGAAGTCAGATTACTAAACTACAGACTCTGATTTACTGAAACTGCATGGTTTGATACTTATTAAATTTTACATCCCACCTTCCCTCCAAAGGGCCCAACGTAGCATACATGGTTCCATCCCCCCCCCATTTTATCCTCACAACAACCCTGTGAGGTTGGTTAGGCTAAGAGAGGGTACCTAGCCCAAGTGAGCTTCGTGGCTGAGTGAGGGGATTGGAACGTGGGCATCCTCAGCCCTAGCCCAATGGGTAAATGGATAATCAGTGCAGGTCGTCTTTTTCCTGTGGCTAGGAAGAAAAGGGGGAAAGGCTCTCGTGCTGAGGGTTGGCAGCGCTGCTTGCTTTCTGCCAATTCAACTGATGTTTCTGTTCCCACGGGAAAGAGAACCAGTCCCCGCTGAGATTTCTTGAGGCAGGATTTGGAGGACACAGCCCACTAACGTCTGTGCTACAGCAGCTGATAGAACATGACTGTTTGCGCATGCACAGAGACTCAGAGAGAGAGAGAGAGAAATGGAGCTTGACCATGGATAATGCCTCTTCCTTTGAACAGATGGTCTTATGTGCAAACAGACTGACGAATGCAGCATGACGGCTCCTCATGTCCACTGTGCTCACAATTGGACCTTTGTGCCTCTGATTACAATGCTCAAGACTCAAGTTCACGTGGAGAAAGATCAGGGGTGCAGTGGTCCATTTTGACGCGCAGGCACTCCTCATGACAGTGCCCACAGCCACACCCCCAAGGAGCGTCTAGAAATGCAGGCAGCTGTTTTGATCCATCTCAACAAACCAGTTTTCATCTCCAACAGGAGCAGGTCTTGGGTAAAGCTAATGGGTCTTAACTGCCCTTTCAAGACCAAGCCCCAAGGAGCCCCAAGGCAGTTTACTACATGAAAATCTCACTACATGTTTAAAAGGAGGGTATTAAAAGCCAGAGGAAAACACATAACTATAGCTAGCAAGATTAGGATACACTAACAGCCTGGTGGTACAATACAAATGTCTTAACCGGCCACCTAAAAGTCAACAGTGAAGGGGCCACTTGAGGGTCCCTTGGGAGGGAGTTCCAGCCCCAGACCATCTACGGCAGGGGTGGGAACCTCAAGCCCAGTCTAGTCCTCCATGGTTCCGTAGATGACATGACCATGCCCCCTTTTCCTGGCCATAACCCTGACCTGAACTGCTGATCATTTGCTGGCTTTCCTGCTTTTGCATAGTTTTTTCACTCATTCTCAGATGTTGCAATGCCACTCTGAGGGCAGGAAGAGCTCTAAGCTAAAATACGCTGGTGTTTTTGGCCCCACCCCTTTTGCTTTTGGCTCTCCCCCTTTTGCCTCCAGCCCCACCCACCACTGGAACATGGCCCCCGAAAGCTGCTCTGAAATTGAATTTGGCCCTTGTGCTAAAAGTGGTTCCCCATTCCTCATTTAGGGCGTTGGGGGCAATGAACAGCACCTTGAATTAAGCCAGGGAGCAAATCAAACAGAAACTGGTGTGATGTAAAGAAGGCCAGTGTAGTGTGGTCAGAAAAGTGGACACCAGAAATTATTCTGGCCGCAGCATTCTTCACCTGTTGCAGTTCCCAAATGCTTTTCAAGGACAGCCCCACATAGAGTAGGTTGCAGTAATCTAGGCTTTCTCAACCTGATGCTATCCAGATGTTTGGACTACAACTCCCAGGGTTCCTGACCATTCACCATACTGGCTGGGGCTGATGGGAGTGGAAGTCCACAACATCTGGAGGGCACCAGGTTAGGGGAAGGCTGCAGAGCTAATCTGGTTGTGACCCAATGTGTAACTGTGGCCAGATCTGCTTCCTCCAGGAAGGGGCACCGCAAATGAAGCTGCTCAAAAGTCCTCCTAGTCACAGAAACCACCTGGCCATCTAGGAGCAATGCCGGGTCCAGGAGCATACCTAAGCTGTGAGCCCAGTCCTTCAGAGGGAATACAACCCCAGGCAGAATAGGTTGTACTTCTCTCTTGTCTGGATTAAGTCCCAACTTGTTAGCCGAAAAGGTCAAAGATACACAAAGTACTAGTTCCCCTCTACTCAGCACTGGTTAGGCCTCATCTGGAGTACCATGTCCAGTTCTGAGCACCGCGCTTTAAGAAGGATGCAGACAAGCTGGAGAGGGTTCAGAGGAGGGCAACGAAGATGATCAGGGGACTGGAAACAAAGGCCTCTGAGGAGAGACTGAAAGAACTGGGCATGTTTAGCCTTGAGAAGAGGAGACTGAGGGGAGATAGGATAGCGCTCTTCAAGGACTTGAAAGGTTGTCACAGAAAGGAAGGCCAGGATCTCTTCTGGATCATCCCAGAGTGCAGGACACGGAATAATGGGCTCAAGTGACAGGAAGCCAGATTCTGGCTGAACATCAGGAGAAACTTCCTGACTGTTCGAGCAATACAATGGAACCCATGACCTGGGGAGGTGGTGGGCTCTCCCACACTGGAGGCATTCAAGATGAGGCTGGACAGCCATCTGCCAGAGATACTCTGACTTGGATTCCTGCATTGAGCAGGGGGTTGGACTCGATGGTCTTGTAGGCCCCTTCCAACCCTACTATTCAATGATTCTAGGACGGTACCAATAACTGCTGGAAATAATTTGTGTTATGGTTCAATAAGCTTTTACACCTAGATCCACTTTGTGTCATAAGAACATAAGAAGAACCCTGCTGGATCAGGCTATGGGCTTATCCTGTGTCCCACAATGACCAGGCAGATGCTTCTGGCCAGAAGCCTTCGAGCAGGACATGAGCACAAGAGACCCCTCCCACTTGTGACCCCCTTTGTGCACAGCTGTAATATTGCTGCCTTTGATTCTGGAGGAGGCCTCTTCCCTCTAGCTTGCTGGGTTACCTGCAAAATGTGTCTTGTAATTATCATTTTGAGCTGGTTTTGAATATATTCAAGGCTGCTCAAATTAATAGCTGCAACATGATTTCAAATATGATCAAAGAATAGTTCCAAATGTGGCATCTAACTCTGATGGCTAAACTCACCGAATATATTCACTTATGAAATGGCAAAAGACAGTATGATTCCAATCATAATGATATGGACTCCGAGCATGGACAGGGCATGCTCCTGTCTTAGGTTACTTGGCTACTACGGTACTTACTTAAATCTTATACAAATGCATCAGTTTACCTTTCGTACTGTTTTTTTTTCTAACATTCCTTTTAAAATTAAAAAAGGGAAGAAAATTGTAATTTTCCCATAATACGTTGGTAAAAGTGACCAAAGGACCTCACAGTACATAAAATAGTATGTATGTATGTATGTATGTATGTATTTATGGGTTTGTTTATTTGTGACATTAGTATACTGTTGAATATAATAAAATCCCTCAACGCTTCACAATAAATGTGAAAATACATTTAAATACAATATTAAAAACACAACATTAAAAGCACAAAATTGAAACAACTTCAGTACAACAATTCAAGGGGCAGCAAAATGGAGCGGCATGATTAATTTCTTTACAGCCCAGGGAAAGCCTGGCTGAAAAGGTGTGTTTTCAGGAGGCACTTGAAACATGCCAAGTTTTCTGCCCCCCAAACTGCACGAGGGAGGGTTTTCCAGAGGGTGGGCACCACTACCAAGGAGGCCCGCCATCGAGGTATTACGTGGCGACATTCTGTTAATTTTGGAATGACCAGCAAGGCCTCCTCTGACAATCTTAAAGGTCAGCTGGGTATGTATAAGGGGAAGAGGTCTGCTAGGTATCTCGGCCCCAAGTCGTTTAGGGCTTTATATGATAATATCATGGCCTCGTACGTGGCTCGGTAGCTAATAGGCAACCAGGGCAGTTCTTTTAACGCAGCCATCATGTGAGCCTAGCTGGGTGTCCCAGTGAGCACCCTCTAGGTGAGGCGTTCTGCACTAAAAGAGCAGGTTGGGCACCGCATAGTGCCTATGGGGCTAACAATATGTTACACCAGCTGTTCCCAACCAGGTGCCCTCCAGATGTGAGCTTTTCTAGACAAGGTTGCTTAACCTGCTCTTTCTACTTCCAGTTTCATTGCAGAGTAAAGACCAGAGCTCTGCATGGAGTTCTTTTTCTTTTCTGCCTTTCCGTACGTTCCACTATATAACCTCTAGGTAGTGTTGTGGTATAGTGGAATAATGCAACTATGCCGGTGGGGACTTGTGCTTTGTTTCACAATGCCCCCAAATACCTGATTTTCCCCACTCCACCTCCACCACCCCACCCTACAAAATTGCTCTTTAAAAAAACAGGCAAAAGTGAATAGTGATGTCATTGTCTAAAGCATCCATAAACAACCAGGAACTAGGAATGATAAACACACAATAAAAGCCTCATCTAGAAAAGCTTGCAGTTGGACTACAACTCCCAGCATCTCCCAGCCAACACGTTGTAGTTGTAGTCCAAAGCATCTAGAGGGCCCCAGGTTGGGGAAGTCTATGTTTCACATAAATGTGTGTAACTAAATCCTGACAACAAATTTTAGAATGAAAACCAGTTTTGAAAGAAGAGCATTTAGAATGGAGAAGCAGCAGGCACAGATAGGGTGCATAACCCATTCCCGTCCCACAGAAACATCTTCACTCCAAATGGCCCCCACAACTACCCCATATTTTGGGGGCCCATGTGGAGGAAAGCCACTTGTGGGGGCAATTTGGGGGAAAGGAATGACAGGAAGGGCAAGCAGTAAGTACTCCTTCCCCCACCACCAACAACCCACACTGCTTTTCCACTCCAAAGTCCCCTCTCCCAAAACTGCTTTTCATTTTCAAAAATGGCATTTGGGTGTGTTTACAATTACATATGTTTGCATTCAATATGTACTTATCCCCTTAATCTTCATGTGTATGCATTTGCATGCATGTGCACTGGAGACAAGGTCTATCTGTCAAACAACGTGGGGATTTAACTTTGCTGAAGAAAGATTAAAAACATAAGAAGAACCATGCAGGATCAAACCAAGGGCCTAACCGGTCCAACATTCTGTTTTCACAGTGGTGAAGCAGATGCCTTTGGGAAGCCCACAAGCAGGACATGAGTGCAACTGCACCCTCCCGCCCATGTTCCCCAGCAACTGGTATTGAGAGGCACACTGCCACCGATACTGGAGGTAATACATAGCCATCGCACAACTAGTAGCCACTGGTAGCCTTCTTCCCCATGAATCTGTCTAATCTCCTTTCAAAGCCATCCAAGCTGGTGACCATCATTCCATCTTGCAGTCACTAACAGTTCACAGGAATTGGTTTGTTTTTAACACATCCCCAAACTCTTTTCCGAGAAGCAAAATCGGAGCAAAACAGGGGTAGTGGTTCTATCAAGAATGGGTAAAAAAAAGTTGGGACCATCCCTGGCTAAGAGTAAGGTGGCCATGTGTCCTGCTTTACAGACACCACTCTTCTGTTTGAAGGGCTTTCAGTGGACAGTCCTCCATTTGAAGGCATTCTGCATTTGAAAGGCTGTCCAGTCCAAGTCTGGTTTAGCAATAAAGAACAATGAGAAACCAGGAATGCAAAGGCAGTTAGCACCTGGACAGCAGGCTCAGCAGGGAAACAAGCCACCTGGTCTTCCGTACTATGGTGAAATGTATTGTGTTTCTATTTACATTTTAGTCATTATTTCCAAATGAGCATCTATATTTTTAAATTGGCACATGCAAATTTTGTGCAAAACTGAGTCCTCTTTTGCCCTCTTTTATGGAGGATGTATTTCTTCTGTTTTGATGATGTGTAAGTGGCTACTCCAGTTAAGATGGATGATGGGAGCATAAGGGACGATTGGCACATGAGCCCAGCCATTCCTCCTTCTAAGAATGCAGAAATGAGAGCATCTAAACATACAATTACAAACCAATATTGCAGTGATGCAGGAAATATATGAGCGCAGAGGGAAGGAGAGACTGACAATAATCATGTGTGGAGAGGAAGTGAAGCTCAGCAACTCCAAAACCAAGTGCTCAGAAAAGACTACTACTAGAGCAAACCACCACAAATGTCCTGGTTTCCAGTATTATTTGGGGTCTTTGACCTCCAATCTTTGTTAGAGTATTAAGAGCATAGTGTGCCTGCATGTAAATAACCTATCCTACATTAAAAAATAAACTGTTCCTGTGTTGCAGAGGGAACAAGAGGAAGAACTAAATATGCTTTTAGTGATTATAAATACACTTTCACTGATTAATTTGAAAATGGCTTGAGTTATTAAAATTTTGTTTTTTAAACTGTTGCTGCTTGTTTTACTGTGTTGTTTAAGGTGGTATGTGTTGTGGCTTTCTATACTGATTTTGCGTTTTATAATGATATGTTTAAATGATTTTATTATAATTATGTTGCGTGATCCACCTTAAATCTATAAAAATAAAAGAGGCTGTGTGTCTCTCCATCCATCCTTCAGCACCTTAGCACCAAGACCAAGAAACCTGGACACCTGAAATGTGGCATGCGTAGTAAGGGGACCCTAGGGGTGTGCACCTCAGGACTATTTTGTTTTTAAAACACATTAATTAATTTTAATTAATTTAAAATGTGTCCATATGGTTGAAGCCCACAGCAGCAACTTTGGCCCCTAGGGGCAAACTTCCCTAAGCAGCTTATAGTTTTGCAGTCCATATATTTTGATGCCAGGGGAGATTTGCTGGCTGAGAGATGGAGTTATATTCTTACCCCCTCCCTCTGCTATGGAACTCCCCCCCCAAGGGGAATGGAGTGGACAGACCCTCCGCTCTGGGGGCTAGAGGGGTGCACCATGGCATGGGGTACCAGTATGCTTCCCTTCTCTCAGACGGGGTGGGTACAATCGTCCAACTCTGACAGCTGCATGCTTGCTTGAACACTTTGCAGTCTCAAACGAAGAGCTATTCCAACACACGCGAAGCCGGGTCTGTTCACAAGTAAATAATAAAATAAGCAGGCTGAGAGAGAATGGCCTCCATTGCCATAAATCACTCTGCCTCTGCTCCCTTCCCCCCTCCGCACTGTAAGCCATTTTCTCTCAGTTTCTGCCCCATCGTCTCACATCTCCCAGCCTGCAAACGGAGACTGTGAATGGTGAGCCACATCACATCACATCACATCACATTCCAGGGTTGTTATAAGTCACTCTGTCCCAGCCCCAGCCCCAACCCCACAATAATATTGCACTGGACTGCACTGCAAGGTTATTGAGAGCCATTCTTCTCATCTTCCTGCCGCTTACAATGTGGGGACAAATAAGTCTGGCCTACATTACAGGAGTGTTGTCAGCCCAGGGCATTACACCTCTTTCAGTCCAAGGGCTCAATTCTGCTTTAGAGAAGCTCTCAAGGAGGGGCACATTACAGTGGTGGGCGGGGCCGAAGGCAAAAGGGGCAGGGCCAATACCACCAGCCTATTTTAGCTTGAAGCTGTTCATGCCAGTGACGAAGTCTTAGGAGAGGCATCTCAGCCTTTTAGAATGGCCTGGAAAGCATTGCATGATTGGAGGTTGGGGAAAGGGGGAGGGACTTTATTTCTCCCTTTCTAGTGCAGGAAGCATTTGCAGGTTAATTTTTTTATGTTTTCACTCCCCTCCCAAGAAGTCATAATTGCCTCACCTACAAAGACCTACATTTGAAAGAGCATGAACAGCTGTCTTCGTCCTTCTTTGGGGGCGGGGGGGGGCAGACATGGAGGGAAGGGATACCACCATGTTGCCAATTCACTGTGACAATAAAGTCCTGGATTTCTACATTGTCTCCTATACTCAGCTGTCACTCTTAAGGAAGGATAGCCAAGGAAAATCCGGCGGGCACTCTGGCCTGCTGTCAGACAGCTGCCTGTCTAGTAGTTACGTCGCGAGAGTCCAAGGTGTGTGTGCATGGAGTCCAACGGACTCCCCCTCACCCGCCCGCCTGGCCCCCGCTGACTGAACTACCAGGCGCTCATGGACTCGCTTGGCAAGCGCTCTGTGGCTTGGGGAACTCCCAGCAGCTGTCCCATCCTCCTACGTGCCGCCATTGTGTACAACAATGGCTGCTCAGACACTTCTGGGTAGGTAACGTTGCGTATCAACTATCAATATCTATCAACTCCCATTATCCCAGGCTAGCATGGTCATTGTCCATGTTGGCTGGGGCTAATGGGAGCTGTAGCTGAACACATATGGAGGGGCTCCAGGCTGGGAAAGACTAGTGTATAGTATGTTAGTAGTACATTTTTATTAGAACGTGAAACACATCTGGGGTCTCTAGTGGAATATATTTTACTATTATTCCTGATCAATTAGAGGGGAATCAAAGCATGTGAAATTAGTGTATCTATTGTCTGATCAGAGTAAACATATAAATTGATTTATTTTAAAAGGCTACAGCAGATCCCTGATCATGGATCTCCTTCTGCATGTCTTGTTTGACTTGTAGGTTTAATTTTCCCTGCAGTGGAAAACCTGCATCTGGGCACATTCCAGATGGCAGGTGAGGCCTCGCGTGATCAATGCTCCTCTGCGCAAAAAGCCAGCATGTCAGCGGGACAGCTGGCCTAGGACCCATCTCATTTACTGGGGTAGGGATAGGAAACTTATAGCCCTCCAGCTGTTGTCAGACTACAACTCCCACCATTTGTCTCCATTGGGTAGGGCTGATAGGAGTTGCAGTCCAACAACACCTAGTGGGCCATATGTTCCTCACTTCTGTTCTAGGTACAGGATATTTTATTTTTTATTATTATTATTATTATTATTATTGGATCCAGAGTTTGTCATGCTTAATGTAGACCCGCTGAAATCCGTGGGACTTAAGTTAGTCTCCCTAACCAGATCTCTGCTCAATTTGCGCAATTTTCATGTTTGCTCAGAGTGGCCAGCGATTGCAAACAGGAATCAGGCACAAGACAAGTGGCAAAACCATGTTTGGACATTTGTGGCGATCTCGAACATCACTTGTTCCTCCATCCCTACCGTGGGAGGTGTCCAAGTACATCTGCTAAGCGTAGGCAGGCAGAACCACTGCCAAAGTCATAGATCTAACCATACCCAAACTATTATCTCTCTTTCAGTCTGGAAATTATATCGACACCATCAGATCCTCTCCAACAAGCATAATCAAATCATGTAACACAACAAACCACAAAAGCCACAAGGGGAAATAGCACTCAGGCCTCATGAGTATATTTAGCAGAAACAACCACAGGCCTGGCCCTTCCATACTCTGGATCAAACGGAAGCAGCGTCAGCATTGCTTCTATACGTTATTTAATCGTGGTGCTTATTATCATAGTTTTCCATGGAACATGCACAGTGACTGAAATGGCGCTTTCAGGGGGGTTGCTTCTCTTATCTCTTTATTCACAGTGCAATCCTATACATATCTACCCAGGACTTACTCGTAGGAAAATGTGTGTAGGATTGCAGCTTAACTTACTTAAGGTGCTTCCAGACTAGGCTTTTATTGTGAAATTGCTCTGACTGGTGGAATTTCACTGGGCCTGGGGGTGGAAGGCAGTCCAGACGTCATGGCCTTCCACTTACAACCTTCCCATGTTTCCCTACCGCTTCTTCTTATTACAAATGGAAGAAGACAATGTCTAGACCACACTACCATCACCCATAAAAAGCACCCTTTGTAGTTCTTAGATGGCAATTTAGAAAGCTCTATGGAGGCTGGATTGGCAAATTGTCACCTTGGGGGCCCTATTTGGTCCGAAAGGTGACTTGTATATTTATAAATCACTAAAATGAAAGCGAAAGCGAAAGATCTCAGGTTGCACCAAAGTATCCTGGGACAAATAAGCAGCTGTTGCTCTCCCTTTGAAAATATTACTGCCATCAGCTTTTCAGAGCGGTATCTACCAATGATTGGAACACAACGATCCAGGCTGTTGTAACTGTAAGCCAGAGAGAAGAAGCAAAGAAAAGCATGGCAGTCCTGATATTACCAAAGATGACAATTAATTTTAGATGAAGTACTCGGTATGGAATCCTGGAAACCAGCTTAGGTAATATTACTGGTGGTTGGGAGGCAATTCTTTTCAGTGCCAGTTGAATACCTTTTTTATTCTTCCAGTGCCAGGTGAATACCTTTATTATTCTTAGTCCTACAGGGTTTTTGTTTGTTCATTTTTAAATGTTTTTAGTGTGTTTTATTATCTTTGCACTGGTACCAGCTTTTACATTGGTTTTTAATCCATTTTTATTCTGTTCTAACTTTTAAAAGTTTTTATATTCTGTTTTATCATGCTGTTGTTGTTTATGGTTTTAAGCCTCATTTTGTGAACCGCCCAGAGAGCTTCAGCTGTTGGTCATTATAGAAAGGGAATCAATCAATAAAAATGTCGCTCCCCTTAGACAATGTCCCACTATTTTTATAGATGATAGAAGATCTGGATCAGTGGGGGCTGGTGGCTCCCATGTCAGTGGGGCCTTGCATACGCTCCGGGTTTCTTTCAGGCAGAACCAGTTAGAACTTTAAAGGAGCTACCCAAGGTGCTGAGCTATCCTTTAGAGTTCTGACTGAAACCTGGAGTGGATTCACAGCCCCACTGACATTGGAGCTACCAACCTCCACTGATCTGGGTACCGGTTGTCACTAGTACAGTCAGCTCCAGGTTTTGGGAGACCTGTGGGCAAGATGCTGTCAGTGGACCCCCCCCCCGAGCGGGCCCCCTCCTCTGCACCAGTGTCGCTGCCACCCCTGCACTTGCGCTCTCCCTCTGGGCCAAGTTTGCCCAGCCACCCAGAGGGAGAGCGCAAGGCCTGTGCCAGCTCCAGGCTTTGGAGGGCCCTGGGGCGAGGCACCCTCCGTGGGCCCCTCCCGCAGTGAGTCTCCCTTTTTACCCCCACCGTCACCACCTGCTCTTGCTCCTCCTCCTCCTCCTCGCTCCCACTTGCTCGCTTGCTTGACAGGCAGAGTCTGGGAGCGAGTGGGCAATAGCATCCGCTGCTCCTCCTCCTCACCACGATCGTTGTCTGGGCCGGAGCGAGAGGCCGGTGAACAACCAGGCTGCCATGGTGAGGAGGAGGTGCAAGTCCGGGGGCCCCTGTCAGTGGTCCCCGGCTGGGGTGTGGGCCCTTGGTAGGTGCCTGACCGTGCCTACCCATTGACACTGGCGGTACCCCCGCCCCTCTCAGCTGAATCACCCAGCTTGCCAGGGAAGGTGAAGACCCGGTACCTCGCTGAGTTTTCCCTGCTAACCTCCCCCCCCACCCGCTGTCACTGCCCTCCCGTCTCAGAAGAGGCAGAAAGGGAAATTGAAATGGGATCTTGGCACTGTCAACCAGGGCCACGTTCGGGGCCAGCGTCGTTATTATTATTATTATTATTATTCTGTTTATTTATATCCCGCCTTTTCCCCCAATATTGGGACTCAAGGCGGCTTTACAACATTAAAACTTATACAATTAAAACCTATAAATAGAAGTACAAGTGTACAAAAGTTAAAAATAAATTATCAATATTAAAATTGTAAAAATATCAAAACATTAAAAGGAAACAAGAAAAATAGTATTGAAATTACTCTGCTGTCCTTTCTTCTTGATTTTTAGGAGCAAGGGGTGGAAGGCACTGACAAAGAATGAGGAGGAATGGTGAGATTGCGGGGAGCCGCAATTTTCACTGCTCGTTGGGTGGCTCTCTAGTGGTTCCTGACAACTCACGATGAAGTCGCCCTGCTGGGTTCAGATGTCACAACAAACCACCCTGAACAACTCAACAAGCCATAGGTTCTCAGGGTAGCTCGTTCGTGGAAAACAACCCATGGTGAATAAATCACTCTGGGTTCAGATGTTATGACAAGCTACCCTGATTATATCACAAAACAGTAGGATTAACATATGCTTCTTGGCATCTTTCATAAGCTCTGGGTCTTGAAGGCAGCAGGCCTCCTTCAGCAGACATGGGCAATTGCTAAGGGCAATTAAAAGGCCATTTCCTGTTCTCTGCATAGGCAAGACATTCCTGTCTGGTGGACACACACTATACAAGGGGAGCAGAAAGGCCTCGGGGAATATCTTAGCACATTCTCCAAGACGGAAGTACCATGTTTTGCTAGGTATCAAGTCTCAGATTTCACCTGGTTCTCCACTGGAGATCATTATGTTTAGAGAAGGTGCTTAAACACTTGATACTATAGCTAACTTCACCATATTAAAAAAAAGTCTGAACACTGGCTTTAATGCAGATTGCAAATAAGGATGTTACATTACATACGCTTCTTTTTCCTTCCACAAAATATCCCTATTGAACATTTTAAAATCTTTCATAAGATCTCAACAGCAAGCCAAAAGTGAGGATGCCTCTTATAATTTCACTGGCAGTTCAAATGACCTTCATTTTTAGAATTGCCCATAGAATTTCATAAACTGGAGGAAAGTATTTGCCTCACTAATGGTAACACACTTGGATACACTGAACATAGAACATGCATTGAGCACTGTTGATATCGTTACACCAAAAAAACCTGGATAGCTGGCCTGCGTATTAAGAACTGTATAAGCAGCATCTGGATCCAATCTGTCACCGAGGAAGGCCACGCAAGCTGAAACGCGTCTGGTTTTGTTTTGAGAATCATTTGAGTATTTTTTCCTGTTTACCAGTTCCATGAGCATCCAGCAAGGAGTGATATGAACTACTATTCCATCATTTTCATCATATGGCCTACATATTGACTTTTTTCATTCCTACGTAGGCTGTGCTGGGCTTTATGAGAATTTGTCATACATGATATTGTATTGCAGGGATTCTGATTTTGGCGTTGTGCTTTTTAAATAATTGGGGATTACACCCATAATTTAAATAAATTTTGTGCTCAGTATTTAGTTTATTGTATTAGTGACCTTTCTGCTTAGAAGCTCTCCACATAAGACGAGTGAACACACGGAAGTGCACAATTAACTCCTTCTCCTTGCTTTTGCTACTGATTTGCCCGCCCTCTCCAAGCACCCGAGCAGCGACAAGAATGGGGAGTGCGGTGCCGTCATCCACTTGCCTTGTGCAGGGCCGGCATCAAGGGTAGGCATGGCTGGGCACCTGCCAAGGGCCCAACAGGGAGACTCACTGAGGGAGGGGGCCCATGGAGGGTGCCTCGCCCAACAGGGCCCCACTGACAAGCGCTCCCTGGAGTTGCTCCTCCTCTTCATCGTGGCAACCTGCTTGTTCACCTGCCTGCCTCGCTCTGACCCACACAATGGTGGTGGTGAGAAGGAGGAGCAGGAGATGCCGCGGCCTGCTTGCTCCCTGGCTCTCTGCCTGTCAAGCAAGCGAGAGGAAGAGGAGGGGGCGCAAGAGCAGCTGGTGACAATGCCAGCGAGAAGGTGAACTCACCGAGGGTGGGGGCCATTGAGGGTCCTCATCATATGCATCATATTCCAACTGGATAAGAGGGTCCAGGGCCAGCATCAAGGGTAGGCATGGTTGGGCACCTGCCGAGGGCCCACACCCCAGCAGGGGCCCACTGACAAAAGCCCCCTGGACTCGCTCCTCCTCTTCACCGTGGCAACCTGCTTGGTCACCCACCTCTTGCTCCGGCCCAGACAGTGATGGTGGTGAGGAAGAGGAGCAGGAGACGCCATGGCCTGCCTGCTCATTGCCTCTCCGCCTGTCAAGCAAGCGAGTGGAAGCCATGAGGAGAAGGAGGAGAAATAACAACAATGGCAGTGAGCAGGTCGCTTTACTGTGGGAAGGAGACCGTGGATGGTGTCTTGCCCAAGGGCGCTCAACATCCTGGAGCCAGCAAGGGAGTGGCCATCATTTACTACTACTTCACAATGTGGCCCTAAAGAACTGCAATATGTCAAGTAGAAAGAAACCCCTTTTTCCATGGGCCCCCAATTTTCCTCCAAGGGTTCTTCTACTTTCCATTTTCTTATGAAACTGTCCAAAGAGCAAAGTCTTTTGGAATGAAAAGCTGTTCTAGCAAAATGTGAATCCCTTGACTGTGTAAAATAACAGGTATGCACTCTGTTATTCCGTCAGCAAGGTATGCAGATCAGATCCCAATAGAAAAAACTAAAAATTGAAGAAACAAGAAGTACCATCTCCAAGGGAATGGGAAAATAATACTTGGCGTAGAATATTAATCCATAGGATCTCATATCATTAAGAAAATGGGAGGATCAAATTCCAAAAAAATGATTCTTTAGATTAATGGGTCAAATTAATCAGTATTGGAGACAAAAGAATAATTACTAGAATATAGGGGAAGAGGTCATAGAAGTTGTTTAACAGCTACCATTTATTTTAATATGACTGGGGAAAAGTAAGAGAAGCATTGAATCTAGAAAATATGTTGCATTTCCGTTTAGTGATCGCTTGTGTGTGCCACAGCAGACCAGCTTCAAGAGCCTGACGCAGTTTGCAGCTTGTCAGCTTCAAAAGCGTGACTTTGTGTGTGTGGGGGGGGGGTTGCCTGTCAGCAGTATTTGTGTGTGTGTTTTGGCATTATGTTCTGAGGTTTCTCTGACGTCTTGCTGTTCTAAATTCAGTTCTGAGTCTGAACAGGCTGTGTGAATCTACCCGGATGCCTCAAGAATAAAGGAACCAACAAAGATGCTTTGTGTCCATTCCTTTGTCCATGATTCCTAGCAACCATTAGCTGGGCCAAGGTCCTGCCCAGCCTTCCATCCGGGAAAATCTCCTCGATTCAGTCTTGACTTGAGAAGCATGGGCCAAAACAAAGCCTGATGTAACACAGCTGACTTCAGTGGTTCTGTTTACTCCATGTCTGAACTTGTATTCATTAATCCCCATACAAATGTTCTGTTCATTAACCTGTCTTTGAGAATCTCCAATGATGTTGCTAGTCTTACAGTGCAATCTTGTGCATGGGTCCTCAGAAGCACGTCCTATTGTGCTCAATGGGGCTTACTTCAGAGTAAGCGTGCATAACGTCGCAGCCTTATACTCCACAATGCACCATTTTCTTTCCTTGGAATTCTTCTTAAGATGCCGTCTCCTCTTGGAGGTTAGCTATCATTACAGCTATTCTTGTTTTTGACACCACTGCTCTGAATAGTGCAGCTGAATCATTCCCTCAGATTCTTTAACCATCTTTGACTTCTTCTTATTGATCTTTTTTTCTGTAACCGCCGCCATTTGCGTATGCGTTGTTTTTTTTAACCCAGCCTTGATAGGCTATGTAAATCTTTACGTAGCCTATCATGTCTCTGTAAAAAACAACAACAAAAACCCTCCAGACTGCAAATGGCGGTGGCGGCAGCCAGTCGGAAGACCAGCTGCCGCAGCCGCCGCCGCCGCCACCACTGCCGCCCAGGTAAGTCTCATCCCGGGGGGGATCCACAGGGGGGCGGGGGGGGAGGCCATTCCTCCACAGATTTCAGGGGGCCGGATGCACTGGCATTCGGCCTCACCGAGATCTGTGGCAGAATTCTCTGACATCCCTAGTGCCGAAAGGATGACGATGGTGGTGCCAGGCAGACTCACTGAGGAGAGTGTTCCACCGTTGGGGGGGTCACCACCAAAATGGTGCTCTCCCTTGTTGCCATCCTCCAAACTTCCAAGAGAGGTTCGAAAGAGGCACCTGGAGGATGGCCTCAGATGATGTCTGTAGTGTATGGGTAGATTCATACCGGGAGATCTGCGAAACGCATCTTTGCAATGATGTGTATGAAATAGGTAAACTCATCAAGAACCAGTATGGGCTATCAAGAATTACATTTGCCCTGACTGGCGACTTTAGGGGCTTCTCCACACCCGGCTTTTTATCCTGCAACTTTACCAAGCCGCCTGGATTCTTTGTGGGATTAAGATTGGCTCCTTCACACACACTTCCTCTTTTTATTCCAGGGATTGCCTTTATCTGCAAGTTCTATATGTTTCAATATACAGCCACTAGATGGTGCTGCTGTTATAGCGCAACTCCCTCTTTACATGGAGTAATTCAAATCAGTTTTTTTTTTAATAGCTCATTATCTCCATTTCAAATAAAGCCGCAGAAATGGTTGGAAAGGATGGGAGAGGCACTGGAGGTTGACAATGTCATGTAAAGGTTGTGCAAACTTCCATGAGTGGCCAATCTTGATCATAGGATAAAAGCCACATGTAGAGAAGCCCTAGGTCTGATGCTGTGGTGATGTGTGAAATGACCGTTGTCATCTGATGCCTTTCATATCCAGTGCATTGATCTGAGAGAAGATATGTCATCTTTGTTGGAATAACAAGGGCAAGGGATCACACCAAATAAAGGTGCAAGCTAAGGCTTAACTTGTTCTTAGGGTTTTTAAAGCAGTTAGGTGCAGTGACATGGATCACTCAGGGTGCAGAGCTAATGAACAGTTCTGGATGCATCAGAGAGCACTGGGTGCAAACGGGAGGCACAGGGTGGTCAGCGGTGGGGTGGGAATGTTGCCTAGCAGCCAGGTGGAGCCAAATAAGTGAAAAGGCAAATGTGAAAATTTAAGAAGGGAAGTAAGATCATTGTAGAAGTATCTGAGAAAGAACAAGAAGAGATTAGGAGGAGGCTGGGTTAGCTATGTTGTGTTACTAAAGCCAAGAACTTCCTTCTTAGCATAGTGGGGATTAGTCATTTCTGGAGAAGGAACTGGATGTGTTCATAAGTATGCCTCTCTAATAGTATTGCAAGTAGTCATCTATATATTGGGGGGTTTCTTCCACAAGGTGACCCCTCCCCAACCTATTGATTTGTATTGACAATTTAGCTATAATTTCTTGTACTCTGCCATCAGGATTCCAACTGAAGTCAGGCAAAGAGGCAATCTTGCGTCACTCTCTTGCAAAAAAAGAGGTCACAGCTGAAAGTCTGCTTTCAGTGCTAGCAAAGAAAACTACATCCACTTCTAAAATGCACACAAACATGCAATGGGTGCATGCATACAAAAATACAAGCATCTGAAAACGGTGCATCAAAATATGTACGTATTTCTGTGCAGGAACTGGGAAAGAATGGGCTCTGTGGTGGAAAAACCTTGATGAGAGCTGCCCATCCCTGTTCTTAGGAAAATGTGGCAACCTTTTCCCTTGGCTCACCTCACTGAGAGCAAAGGCCATCCAGCTGCATCGGTTCTACAGTCCCTATTACAACTTTCCCCAATCTGATGCCCTCCAGATGTCTTGGACTACAACTCCCACAATCCCCCAGCCAGCTTATCTTCCTAAGAACACTGCCCATGTTCCAGCTTATCCACAGTAGCGCCCAGTCTGGCATGTGAGTAGCTGCCATGTGGAAATGCCCCGAGTGTTTCTTTACATCTTGTCTCGGAGTAGGGATAGGCAGATCTGTCAAGCTATGGTGGCTGGGGGATTATGGGAGTTACAATCCAACACATCTGGAGGGCACCAGGTTGGGGAAGGCTGCCCTGCTGGCTTTCGCCCATAAGCCACTTCAGCTGGTGGTGGACCAGTGCTGGCTAAGGTCAGCTTCCAATGGCACGTTGTGGGGACTGGATGCAGTGGCGGAATCATAGGAACATAGGAAGCTGCCTTATACTGAGCCAGACCATTGGCCCATCTAGCCCAGTATTGTTGACACTGACTGGCAGCAAGGGCTCTACAGCATTTCAGGCAGAATTCTTTCCTTGCCCTACTTGGAGAAGCTGGGGATCGAACCTGGGACTTCCTGCATGCAAAGCATGTGCTCTGTCACACTGAGCTATGGCCCCTCCTCAACACATCCTGTTCTCCAAACGAGCTCTTGGGACATACTCCCAAAAAACATGAGTTCAACATTTGGGGCAACTTCAGAACTTGAACAGAACTTCAACATTGCAAAACATGGTCCAATTTTATTTACAAGATTTCAGATTTGAGGGAAATGTTAAATGTTCAGCGGTTGTTGATGGATTTTAAGGTCATGTCGTTTTCATCCTTGCTCACATACTCAGAGTAGCACTGACTGCCATTTTGGGGGTCAGGAAGGACATTTCCTCCTTGGGCAGGCTGGAACCTTTCTTTAGACATCCGGGAGGGGGTCACATTATATAACTTAAATATAAATTAAATTACTATTATAAGTTGAAAACTTGCAAAAATTGAACTCAGCAAATGAAAATACAATCCCATTAAAAGCCTTAAGCATTGAAATGGACTTTCCCTCTTTTTCATTTTTTTCCCAGGGTTGGTTCTCCTCCTGGGGCATCAGCAATTCAGGAAAGCATCATTAGTCTCGCCTTAAGGCCCAAGGCAGGGGTGGGGAGCCTCTCTCAGCCCGAGGGCCAATTTCCATCTCGGAGAAGCTCTCTGGGGCAGCATTGCAGTGGTGGGCGGGGCCAAAGGCAAAAGGGGTGGGGCCAAACTACCAGCATGTTTTAGCGTGAAGCTCTGACTGCCAGCAACTAAATCCTGGGAGAGGCACTTCAGCCCTTTAGAATGGTTAAACAACTGCAAAAACCAGGTCACTACTGAACATTTGACAGATGGTCAGCAGTGAGGGGATAGGGCCAGAGGAAGAGGTTATGGCCTTCCAGAGTAACCCAAAGGGGCTAATTCAGACCCCAGAAGGGGTAGATTTGGCCCATGGACCTGAAGTTCCCCATTTCTGGCCCAAGGCTTAGGTGGAACTGCCCGTGACTCCAGGAGATATGAAGTCTGAAGTCTGTGTTCACTGAATAACATGAATACAGGGACAGTCTTTCTCAGGGGAGAAGCTGTGGGTGGGTGCGTGGAGGATGCTTAACCCTTGCACCCTCTGCCAGCACCTCCTTCTGGCTCATCCTCAAGGCCATTTTGTCTCCAGTCTGGCTTCGAGACCAGAAATAAACCTGGCTGGAGAGGAATCATCCTGGTCAAGAAAGAGTCAGGTGGGGGAAGAGTTAGTAACCCATTTGCCCCCACATTCACAGCATCTGGCAAAGAGGGAGTTGGGAACCCAACTTGTGGCTCTGCCCTTCAACGCTTTGACCCAGGAGGAGTGACTTTGGTCAGGAGCTGGATTAAGAACGCTACAATACAGGGTAGGAATTCCACAACCTTAGCTGTCCTCACTTCCCATAGCTCTTGAGCAATAGGGATAAAAACAAGTTTGCCAACATGATACTGCATTTCTCTTGAACATGCAGGAAGCAAGATGCATATTTTTAAAGAATTTATTTCAAAGATTTACATACCACTTTTTTGGTACTTTTCAAAGCAGTGTACAGAATAGTTCCAAAAAGCAAACAAACTCCACAAACCTTAAAATCAAATAAGACAGGAATAAGTCACAGGCAGCTCTTAAGTGCTGGAGGAGCTTCATACAGCAGGAGACATTTCCGAAGATGTACTTTTACCCTGTGATCTCCAGAAAATATCAGCTCCAATTTCGCTGCCCCTGCCCCAACCTGCACTCTACTTAGGGTCCAGTGGTAATCCAGCCCTGACTGAGGCAGGCTACAGTTCAGTTATGTTTAACTGGAATATCTTCACGTATCCTTGGTGGAGCATTAACCGCTTTTTCAGAAACTTCCTTAAATGGTATCTCGTCACACTGATGCTCCTTGCTTTGCAGGAAAACCTACAGAGCTTTCAGAGCCAGTTTTGATCCTTGCGAAGGGCTTTATTGGGAAACAGACGCGATACACAACACACACAATAATGATTGCAGCCTGACTTCTGCTGCCACCTAGTGGTTAGAATTTGTACATTTCTCCCATTCAGTTTGCCCTGCTCCAGCTTGAGTCCTCACTCTGCAAAGCAAATACAGGGAGGTATACAACAGAGTAGTCAACTTAGCAAGCAGTCAAGCACACAAGTTTCAGTCCAGCAGGGTTCACGCTAAAGCAGGAGTGGACAAGATAGCAGGCAGAGATCAAAACACAGGCAGTCCAGAAGCAGGGTCAAGAAACAGTCCAAGGGTTGATAGCACAGAGCATCGATCAGAGGGCAAGGCATGGGAGACAAGGCAGCAAACACTAGAGCTGGCAGATACATTGCTTCCAACAGCTCTCAAATTACCAGTGAGAGCTGATACACCTAGAGCTACTACAGCCCCACCCAGTGCTCAGCTGCATCACATTAGAGGCTTGTCAGATGTCCTCCTCACGAGGACAACCCAACTCATGAGTAGTCCCTTCAGTAAGCAAGCACTTCTTCACCTGGCCACCATCTTATTGTGGATCTTAAGGCACCGGCATTCTTGGGGGCCAGGTGATGGCCCAGCATCTCCCTCAGAAGCTGAGCTTTCTGCCTCTTGAGGAGGCAGACTCAAAGGCACCATTCCTGAGGGGCCCAGACCATCTTAGCTAGTGCCAGGGTCTCCTGTGGGGTCAAGTGGCTCCAAAGGTTCTGGGTCCTCCTCTGAAGATGACTCCAGTGGTAGTATGACACCTGGGACCAGGACACAGTTCTCCTTGGCATGGTGCTTGGAGATGTCGGTCCTGTCATCTGTCACTTTCCTTAACATTTGCGATATCCATGTGGGTGGCAGCCTGGGAGAGAATGAGATGCACCCTTCTCCCAGGAATGAGATGCAGCCTGTGTCTGCTGAAGAAAAGCAGGGCACCTTTGAACCTAAGAAGCAGCCTCAAGACCATCAGCCCATGTGGCTCAGCATTGTCTACTTGACTGCAAGGCCCAAAAGCCACTGGCAACTCCCAATACCTCAAGTCCAGCTCTCTGCCTCTCTCTCTCATTCACTCTCTCTTTGCAATAGCACTCTAAAAGACCAAAAAGAGATAGCAGTTTTCAAGGGTAGGTAGCAGAAAATAGGGACTTTGCCTGGTCCCAGAGGCAGGGCAGATGAGACTAGGGATGTGCAGATTGTGTAAAATCTGTTCCATCTATATTTTTGTGGATTGTCAGGTGCCTTTTGTTTCATCATCCACCCATTGGCAGAATCAGATTTTTTCCAATTTTCTGAATTTGTGCAAATTTGCACTTGCGAAAATGTGCAGATTCTCCCCTAAATGTGCATTTTTATGTTTTGGCCTATGGAGGAAATACACATTTTCAGTCAGTGTTTTTTTTTTAATTTACATATTTTTCTATGATTAAATTTATGTAAAATTCCAGAAAGTAATAACTGGTCCGCAAGTCGTGGAATCCATGTGACTTGGGAAAAGCCAGTCTGGTGCAGAATCTGCAGTTCATATTCATACAAATCCGAACTCATTGGATTCCACTGCATATTTCTCTGACATCCCTAGTTGGGGCACAGAAAATAGCAACTCTAGGCTTTTAACAGTTGCACAATAGGCAATTATGCAATAAATCAGGGATGCAGAACCTGTGGCTCGTGGGCCTAATCCAGCGCATGGCGTTTCTCCAGGGGACAGAGCTTATTCTAATCCCTGTCCCCTGGAAGAATCAGAGACAACAGCTCAGAGATAACAGTGCAGATACAGGCAGTGAGTGGCTGGCTCCGGGAGGAGTGGCTACTCTTCCCAAGGCCAGCCAAGTCCTTTCACACAGTGCGTTCTGCCCCCAAGGGGACAGCATGCACCAGCCAAGTCCTTTTCTCCCTTCTCTGTCACTAAATATCCCTTCTCTGAGACTAAGGTACTGGCTCCAACTAATTATCTGACTAATTTAATAATTCCCAAAAATAGAAAAGCTTTTATATTAGCCAAATTCAGAGAGCAATCCTATGGCTGTTAGTCAGCAGCTAGACGGCCATAAGATACATTGGTTTCTGGGAACCAACCTTGGAGCCCACGCTCTGAGGTCAACTCCCGGAGAACCGACTTTCCCTCCCTCCCGCGCTGCCTCGCAGGCAGCTCGGAACAGCCCTGTGCTCCATGCTCGGAGGAAGAGGTGGAAACAGGGCATTCCAGGGGGCATTCCTTCCTGGGGGCATTCCCCGGCAGGGAAGGAAGGAACACCGGTACGACACATCCTATGTGTTATCCAGCAGCCGCTTCCCCCGCTCCACCTTCCCTCAGCTAGACAGAAATCAGCTGTCTAGCCACAAATGCAGGGCGGCTGAAGTGTGGAGGGGATGATCTCCTCCCCGTTTCTCCTGCCCTGCATAGGTGGTTTGGATAGGTGGTTTGGAGGCGCCCGCCTATCCCCATAGGATTGTGTCCTCAGTGTGTTACTTTCCATGCTTTTAGAGGGAAGATATCGGAAGCTGCCGTATCATGAACATACATGTCCTTGTGATGGAGGGAAAGTGGAAACTGCTGGGAATGTGCTATAATACTGTTCCTTTTACCATGATATTCACTACGTTTTTACACCTATTTTACAAGAAATGCCAGGCAGATCAAACAAATGTTATCTTCTTTTTTCTTCTCTCTCACCAGGACCCAGCTGAGCAGAGCAGAGCAGAGCAAGCTGCTCCAGCTGGTCCAGGGACTACAGAAGCAAGCAAGCTCCCAGAGAGCGAGCGACCAGAGCGAGCGACCAGGGGGAGCAAACAGGAGTTGGCCAGGGGAGTTGCAGTGGTTGAAGAGACAAAGGAGACAAAGGAGACAGAGGCTAAGAGGTAAGTGGGCTGCAGGAAGCCCAGGGGGCTGCCCTTTATCCTTCTGGTTGGCTGTTAGCTCACCAGGAGCTTCTGAGAGCTCCAACTGAATTGGAGGGGTGTGGCCTGAGTACTCCCAGCAGCTGAGTGGGCGGGAAGCTTCAGTCTGTTTCCCGCCTCCCAGCTGAGCAGAGCAGAGCAGAGCAAGCTGCTCCAGCTGGTCCAGGGACTACAGAAGCAAGCAAGCTCCCAGAGAGCGAGCGACCAGAGCGAGCAGACAAGGGGAGCAAACAGGAGTTGGCCAGGGGAGGTCAAGGGGGAGGCCCCTAACATTTTTTTTCATTTTTTATTTTATTTTATTTTTAACTAACTTTTTTCCATTTATTTGTCTTATAACACACACTTTCACACAAGTGGGACTCTGCTTTTAACCTCTACTGAGTACAGGAACAGGCACAGGCTAGTCTAGAACAATCACAAAGCTAGACACAGAAAGGGAAAAGAGGCTATGGAAGGACAAGACTCTCCAGTGGTGGTGACCTGCAAGGTGTGTGCAATGTTTGTTTTCTTGCCTGAGAACAACATGGCCTACACCTGCAACAAGTGCAAGTTGATCATGCTGCTGGAAGAAAAAGTAAGTGGACTGGAGCGGCGACTGTCGACCCTCCGGGGAATAAGAGAACATGAAGAGTTCTTGGACAGAATGGGGGAACTACAGCAGCAAAGGGAAGACCAGAAGCTTGAAGAGCAACAGCAAGATGAGGCAGTGGGAAATGCTGAGATGAAGAAAAATGGAGTAGAGGATACTCCTTGGAAAAGGGTGACAGTTAGGAGAAGAAGAACTAGACGCCACCCTGCACCAGTGGAAGCAGTGGAGCTGTGGAACCGATTCCAGGTACTTGCGGATGAGACTGGAGGACAGCCTGCAGAGGAAGAATCACAGGGGAACCTACATGAGAGTGAGCAAGAGGCTGAAGGTCAGTCAAACAGAGGCAATGAAACCCAGGCCTACAACAAGAAGAAGAGTGGTAGTAGTGGGAGACTCCTTGCTGCGTGGGATCGAGACCCAAGTATGTTGCGAAGACCCGTGGACTCGCCAGGTATGTTGTCTCCCGGGAGGACAGATTAGAGACATGACTGAAAGGTTGCCTGCACTCATAAAGCCCACTGACACGTATACCTTTCTTCTCATCCATGTGGGAACAAATGCTACCGCCAAGCAGAGCTACGAAGAAATCACATCAGACTTTGAAGCTTTGGGAAGGAAACTCAAGAACTTTGGGGCCCAGATAGTTTTCTCATCCATCCTTCCCGTAGTTAGAAGAGGGATAGAAAGGGAACGAAAAATACTCCGGGTGAATGACTGGCTACGAAGGTGGTGCCGACGAGAGAGATTTGGATTCTGGGACCACGGCCTATACTTCCTGGAAGATGGGCCGTTGGCAAGGGACGGGTTGCACCTCACAAAGGCTGGGAAGAATGTGTTTGGCCACAGCATGAAGAACTTTATCAGGAGGGCTTTAAACTGAATCCTATGGGGAAGGGAGATGTAATGTTGGGGGTAACAATGGACGTAGGCGCATGCACTGCAACGGAGGGGACAGCTCTGATAGCGCCCAATAATAGTCTTCAGACACATGTAGGAAGAAAGCCAGACTATGAAGCACATGGTCTTCGATGTCTATATACTAATGCCCAGAGTATGGAAAACAAACAGAACGAACTTGAACTCTTAATACAGGAGGGAAATTATGACTTGATAGGTATAACTGAGACTTGGTGGGATGACTCTCATGACTGGAATACAGCAATTGAAGGATATAACTTGTTCAAAAAGAACAGGAGGAACAGAAAGGGAGGTGGGGTTGCACTGTATGTGAAAAATACATATCTCTGCACAGAAATACAGGAGGATGAGCTTGGTAGCCCCATCGAGAGCATCTGGATCAAAATAAATGGAGCAAAGAATAAAAGGAACCTGGTGGTTGGAGTCTACTACCGGCCACCCAATCAAGGAGAAGACGAGGATGAAACTTTTGAAAAGCAAATAGCCAATGTTTCAAGGAAGCATGATGTAGTAGTAATGGGGGACTTCAATTTCCCCGATATTTGTTGGGAGACAAATTCTGCAAAACATGGTCCCTCCAGGAAATTCCTGACTTGTGTGGCGGATAACTTCCTCCTACAGAAAGTAGAGGAAGGAACTAGAGGATCGGCTATCCTTGACTTGATCCTAACCAACAGAGATGACTTAGTCGATAAAGTAGCAGTTACAGGAACTCTGGGGGAAAGCGACCATGTTGCACTTGAGTTCTTGGTTCTAAGGGAAGCAAAAGCCGAGTGTAGTCAAACGCGTACCCTGGATTTTAGGAAAGCTGATTTTAATAAACTCAGAACAATGATCAGTAAGGTCCCATGGCAAGCGACTCTAACGAGAAAAGGAGTCCGAGATGGGTGGGAGCTTTTAAAAAAGGAAATTCTCAAGGCACAATCACAAACAATTCCAACAAGAAGAAAAGGTGGAAGACAACAGAAGAAGCCAGTGTGGCTTCACAAAAAGCTTAGCGATGACCTGAAAACAAAAAAGGACACATATAGGAAGTGGAAAGAAGGCCAAGTAACAAAGGAAGAGTACAGGCAGGTAGCACAGAATTGCAGGGATGGCGTCAGGAAGGCTAAAGCTGAGAACGAGCTGAGGCTAGTGAGGGATGCTAAAAACAACAATATTGTTATATTGTGGTTTTAATGTTCTATATATTTTAAATTGTTTTATTGTGTGTTGTTTGGTTTTAATTTTTGTGAACCGCCCAGAGAGCTTCGGCTATTGGGTGGTATAGAAATGAAATAAATGAAATAAATAAATAAACAACAAAAAGGCTTTCTTCAGCTACGTGCATAGTAAAAGGCAGAGGAAAGAAATGGTTGTTCAGCTATTAAATAAGGATGGCAAAACGATAACAGATGACAAAGAAAAGGCAGAAGTGCTCAATTCCTACTTTGGCTCAGTCTTCTCCCAAAAGAGGGTCTGTGACCCCCCTGGCAAAGGCGAAGTACAGGCTGAAGGGGCAGGATTGCAGCTTGAGATGGATAGGCATACGGTCAAGGAACACCTAATTACTTTGAATGAGTTCAAATCCCCAGGGCCGGATGAACTGCATCCTAGAGTAATAAAGGAATTGGCAGAAGAACTCCCAGAACCGCTGTCTATTCTCTTTGAGAAATCATGGAGGATGGGGGAAGTGCCAGATGACTGGAGGAGGGCTAAGGTTGTCCCTATCTTCAAAAAGGGTAAAAAGGAGGAACCTGGGAACTACAGACCAGTCAGTCTGACATCAATCCCTGGGAAAATTCTGGAGCAGATGATAAAGCAATCCATTTGTAAGCACCTTGAAAACAATGCCGTGATTACTCGAAGCCAACATGGATTTGTCAAAAACAAGTCCTGCCAGACAAATCTGATCTCATTATTTGATCAAGTAACCTCCCTTGTAGACCGTGGGAACGCTGTAGACATCATATACCTCAACTTCAGCAAAGCTTTCGACAAAGTGCCCCATGATATCCTGATGAGCAAACTAGCTCAAAGTGGGCTGGATGAAACAACGATCCGGTGGATCCACAGTTGGCTACAGAATCGGACTCAAAGAGTGCTTCTCAATGGGACCTTCTCAAACTGGGGAGAGGTAACGAGTGGGGTACCGCAGGGCTCAGTCCTGGGCCCAGTGCTCTTCAACATTTTTATTAATGACTTGGAGGAGATGGTGCAAGGAATGCTGATCAAATTTGCAGATGACACCAAATTGGGTGGGATAGCTAATACTTTGGAAGACAGAAACAAAATTCAAAGTGATCTGGATAGACTGGAGTGCTGGGCAGAAAACAACAGAATGACATTTAATAGGGATAAATGCCAAGTTCTGCACCTAGGAAAAAGAAACCAAATGCACAGTTACAAGATGGGGGATACGTGGCTCAACCACACTACGAGCGAGAAGGATCTTGGAATTGTTGTCGATCACAAGCTGAATATGAGCCAACAATGTGATGTGGCTGCAAAAAAGGCAAATGCTCTTTTGGTCTGCATTAATAGAAGGATAGCTTCCAAATCCCAGGAAGTACTAATTCCCCTCTACTCAGCACTGGTTAGGCCTCATCTGGAGTACTGTGTCCAGTTCTGGGCACCACACTTTAAGAAGGATGCAGACAAATTGGAGAGGGTTCAGAGGAGGGCAACAAAGATGATCAGAGGACTGGAAACAAAGCCCTATGAAGAGAGACGGAAAGAACTGGGCATGTTTAGCTTGAGAAGAGAAGAATGAGGGGGGATATGATAGCACTCTTCAGGTACTTGAAAGGTTGTCACAGAGAAGAAGGCTAGGATCTCTTCTCGATCATCCCAGAGTGCAGGACACGGAATCATGGGCTCAAGTTACAGGAAGCCAGATTCCGGCTGAACATCAGGAAAAACTTCCCGAGTGTCAGAGCAATACGACAATGGAACCAATTACCTAGGGAGGTGGTGGGCTCTCCCACACTGGAGGTGTTCAAGACAGCCATCTGTCAGGGATGCTCTGACTTGGATTCCTGCATTGAGCAGGGGGTTGGACTTGATGGCCTTGTAGGCCCCTTCCAACCCTACTATTCTATGATTCTGTGACCCCAGATTACTGATACGGCGGCCAGGTTTTGCACAGCAGCCAGCGTGTGCTGTAAACTTTTGACAAAACAGTAATATCCTATTTGGCTAATACATCAGGGTCAAGGCAGTCTGTTTAAGCGTTGTTGTTGTATATTTATGTACACTGTGTGTAATTATTGTGTATTTTACATGCACTGATCTTGGATCGTAATAAATTATCTATCTATCTATCTTTCTCCATGGCTGTCTCGGCACAGAGAGAGGCAAAATGGGCAGGGTGATGATTTCAGCGGGCATGGCCATGCCCACTGATGTCATCTGGCCTGCAGAGGGCAATTCAGGGCCCCAACCCAAAAATGGATCAGCACTCCTGCAGTAGATGTGTGCTTGAATAGGGTGGAATTGGAAAAACTGCACAGTCATCTAAAATGTAACAAGAGCAGCCGAGACAAAATCTTGTGTCTCCAGTGGTTTTGTATATCGGGGCAGGCAGACAGTGGACTGTAGTCCAGCGTGGACCACGTGGGCAATTTCCACCAGGCCAGCAAGCACCTGCTGAGGGCTGGAATATAGGCTCACAATGCTGAATTAGCTGGGCCTTGGTCTGATCCTACATGGCGCTTCTTATATTCTTGAGGAAGCAGGTTCACTCACGATGAATTAATAAAGATGAGTGATGCTTTTCCTGATGAAGAGGTCCAGAGTAGGCACCCTCACTTTCTATAGGCGTAGAATCCATTGGTGGCAGGATGGAGCTCGGGCCCTCTGTTTTGGTTTGGGGCTCTGATTCAGACTTGGAGACAGGGTTAGAAGGAGCCCAGCAGAGACAGGGTATGGGGAGGAAACTCCCCAAGACTCCCCAGGAGCCAGTGAAGAACCTTCCCAGGGGCTCATCGAGGAGGAGGGCCAGGCTCAGAGACCCTCTTCCCTCCTCCCCGTGGGAACCCAGGCTCTGTTGGAGGGGGAGGAAGCTTCGAAACTGACAGATGCCAGAACCCTCCACCGAGGTAAGCGGGTGGAGTTGAGAGGAGGAGGTGGGAGGCATCACACCAGATTGGCTGCCCATCAGAAGTTGAGTGAGAAGGATCCTCCTTGAAGGCTGGAGCTCAGAAAAAGCCAGCCGAGCAGGGCAGAAAACCCGTCCGGAGGTGAAAGCCAGCCGAGCAGGGCAGAAAACCCATCCGGAGGTGAAAGGCAACTCACTTGCTTTCAGTAGTTCTCTTACCAAAAGACTTACTTTGCAAATTAAATTAGGCCTAGAGAACAGCTCTAAGCTTTTGCCATCACTTGAGAGGTGAAGAGGTGCTACTGGCTGAATAAAAAAATTGTGGATTACCTAGAGAGATGATGGGCTGTCCCACACTGGAGGCCTTCAAGACGAGGCTGGGCAGCCATCTGTCAGGGATGCTCTGACTTGGATTCCTGCATTGAGCAGGGGGTTGGACTCGATGGCCTTGTAGGCCCCTTCCAACCCCGCTATTCTATGATTCTATGACACAGTGAGTCTCCGCTGCCTCATTACTCAGCGGGAGGGCTTGGCATCCGTGGCAATTGGCGCATCACAGAGGCTCTATGGGAAGAAAAGAAACAGACTATACAGGACCACAGTAAGCCCACCTTTGCTACACTGGATTTTGCAACAGGCCCACATGCTCCCATGGGTGGTGGTATGGGGACCACTCGCTTTTCGTGTGAATGGGGACTTAGCCCTAAGAACAGTTTCCTTTCCATTGCATGAACTGGCATCACCATGTGGGGCTAGGCAGGTAACATCTCCAGGCAAAGAACCACCAACCCTAAGCTTAGAGCGTATTCACACAAATCTGAGTAAGAAGGGGTTTCTTGTCATGCAAATTCAGGGGGATGAGCAGGCTCCGTGATGGATTAGAGGACAAAGCTATGCACGGCTACTAGTCCTGACGGCTACATTCTTCCTGCAGGATCAGAGGCAGGCAGCATGCCTCAGAATATCAGCCCTCATCAACTGCTCCTGGGCTTAGAATCATAGAATAGTAGGGTTGGAAGGGGCCTACAAGGCCATTGAGTCCAGCCCCCTGCTCAATGCAGAAACCGAAGTCAGAGCATCCCTGACAGATGGCTGTCCAGCCTCGTCTTGAATGCCTCCAGTGTGGGGGAGCCCACCACCTCCCCAGGTAATTGGCTCCATTGCTGTATTGCTGTAACAGTCAGGAAGTTTCTCCTGATGTTCAGCTGGAATCTGGCTTCCTGCAGCTTGAGCCCATTATTCTGTGTCCTGCACTCTGGGATGATCGAGAAGAGATCCTGGCCTTCCTCTCTGTGACAACCTTTCAAGTCCTTGAAGAGCGCTATGATATCTCCCCTCAGTCTTCTCTTCTCAAGGCTAAACAGGACCAGTTCTTTCAGTCTCTCCTCATAGGGCTGTTTCTAGTCCCCTGATCATCTTTGTTGCCCTCCTCTGAACCTTCTCCAGCTTGTCTGCTTCCTTCTTAAAGTCCAGTGCCCAGAGATGAGGCCTAACCAGTGTTGAGTAGAGGGGAACTAGTACTTCCCAGGATTTGGAAGCTATGTTTCTATTAATGCAGCCCAAAAGAGCATTTGCTTTTTTTGCAGCCACATCACATTGTTGGCTCATATTCAGCTTGTGATCTACAACAATCCCAAGATCCTCCTTGCTTGTAGTGTTGTTGAGCAACGTATCCCCCATCTGGGATGGGCCACCTGGTTGGCCACTGTGGGAAACAAGATGTTGGACTTCAGTCTGATCCAGCAGAGCTCTTCTTATATTCTTAGAACATTTCCCTTTTTAGCATTTTACTAGGCCAGTAACAGGATAGATGAATGTAGGGTGGCCAGAAAAAAGAGAGGAAATTCATCACCAGCAAAGAAGGAAGCTTTGTTGTTGTTCAGTCGTTCAGTCGTGTCCGACTCTTCGTGACCCCATGGACCATAGCACGCCAGGCCTTCCTGTCCTGCGCTCTCTCCCGGAGCGTGCTCAAGTTCATATTCATTGCATCCGTGATGCTATCTAGCCATCTCATCCTCTGCCGTCCCCTTCTCCTTTTGCCTTCAGTCTTTCCCAGCATCAGGGTCTTTTCCAGGGAGTTTTCTCTTCGCATTAGGTGGCCAAAATATTGGAGCTTCAGCTTCATTATCTGTCCTTCCAATGAGCAGTCAGGGTTGATTTCCTTTAGGATGGACTGATTTGACCTCCTTGCAGTCCAGGGGACTCGTAAGAGTCTTCTCCAGCACCACAGTTCGAAAGCATCAATTCTGCGGCGCTCAGCCTTCCTTATAGTCCAGCTCTCACAGCCATACATTACTACTGGGAAAACCATAGCTTTGATTAGACGGACCTTTGTTGGCAAGGTGATGTCTCTGCTTCTTACTATGCTGTCTAGGTTGGCCATAGCTTTCCTCCCAAGGAGCAAGCGTCTTTTAATTTCATGGCTACAGTCGCCGTCTGCGGTGATCTTGGAGCCCAAGAAAGTAAAATCTGTCACTGCTTCCATTTCTTCCCCTTCTATATGCCAGGAAGTGATGGGGCCAGATGCCATGATCTTCATTTTTTTAATGTTGAGTTTCAAACCAGCTTTTGCACTCTCCTCTTTCACCCTCAACTCTTGAGATCCTCTTTGCTTTCTGCCATTAGGGTGGTATCGTCTGCATATCGGAGGTTGTTGATAATTCTCCCAGCAATCTTAATTCCGACCTCTGATTCATCCAACCCGGCATTTCTCATGATGTACTCTGCATATAAGTTAAATAAGCAGGGTGACAATATGCAGCCTTGTCGTACTCCTTTCCCAATTTTGAACCAATCGGTTGTTCCATGTCTGGTTCTGACTGTTGCTTCTTGACCCTCGTACAGGTTTCTCAGGAGACAGGTAAGGTGGTCTGGTACTCCCCTCACTTTCAGAATTTGCCACAGTTTGTTGTGATCCACACAATCAAAGGCTTTAGCGTAGTCAATGAAGCAGAAATAGACATTTTTCTGGAATTCTCTTGCTTTCTCCATGATGCAGCGAATGTTGGCGATTTGATCTCTAGTTCCTCTGCCTCTTCTAAACCCAGCTTGTACTTCCGGTAGTTCTCGGTTCGCATACTGCTGAAGCCTAGCTTGTAGGATTTTGAGCATCACCTTGCTAGCATGTGAAATGAGCGCAATTGTGCGGTAGTTTGAACACTCTTTGGCGCTGCCCTTCTTTGGAATTGGAATGTAAACTGACCTTTTCCAGTCTTGTGGCCACTGTTGAGTGTTCCAGATTTGTTGGCATATTGAATGCAGCACTTTAACAGCATCATCTTTTAGGATTTTAAATAGCTCGGCTGGAATACTGTCATCTCCGCTAGCTTTGTTGTTAGTAATGCTTCCTAAGGCCCACTTGACTTCACTCTCTAGGATGTCCGGCTCAAGTTCAGTGACCGCACTATCATGGCTATCAGGGACATTCAGATCTTTCCTGTATAGTTCTTCTGTGTATTCTTGCCACCTCTTCTTAATCTCATCTGCTTCTGTTAGGTCCCTGCCTTCTTTGTCCTTGATCATGCCCGTCTTTGCACAAAACGTTCCCCTGAGATCTCCAATTTTCTTGAAGAGATCTCTAGTCTTTCCCATTCTGTTGTTTTCCTCGATTTCTTTGCATTGTTCATTTAAGAAGGCCTTCTTGTCCCTCCTTGCTATTCTCTGGAACTCTGCATTCAGTTGGGTATATCTTCCCCTTTCTCCCTTGCTTTTCGCTTCCCTTCTTTCGTGAGCTACTTGTAAAGCCTCATCAGACAGCCACTTTGCTTTCTTGCATTTCTTTTTCTTTGGGATGGATTTCGTTGCTGCCTCCTGAACAATGTTACGGACCTCCGTCCATAGTTCCTCAGGCACTCTGTCTATCAGGTCTAATCCCTGAAATCTATTCCTCACCTCCACTGTATATTCATCAGGGATATGATTTAGGTCATACCTGAACAGTTTAGTGGTTTTCCCGACGTTCTTCAATTTAAGCCGAAATTTTGCAAGAAGCAGCTCATGATCTGAGCCACAGTCAGCTCCAGGTCTTGTTTTTACTGACTGTATGGAGCTTCTCCATCTTTGGCTGCAAAGGACATAATCAATCTGATTTCGATATTGACCATCTGGTGACGTCCATGTGTAGAGTCGCCTCTTGTGCTGTTGGAAAAGAGTGTTTGCTATGATCAGCGTGTTCTCTTGGCAAAACTCTATTAGCTTTTGTCCTGCTTCATTTTGTACACCAAGGCCATGCCTGCCTGTTATCCCGGTGATTTCTTGACTTCCTACTTTAGCATTCCAATCCCCTATGATGAAGAGGACATCTTTTTTTGGTGTTAGTTCTAGAAGGTGTTGGAGGTCTTCATAGAACCGATCAACCTCAGCTTCTTCGGCCTCAGTGGTTGGGGCATAGACTTGAATTACTGTGATGTTGAATGGTTTGCCTTGGATTCGTACTGAGATCATTCTATCATTTTTAAGATTGTACCCCAGTACTGCTTTTCCCACCCTTTTGTTGACTATGAGTGCTACTCCATTTCTTCTAAGGGATTCTTGCCCACAATAGTAGATATGATAGTCACCTGAATTAAATTCGCCCATGCCTGTCCATTTTAGTTCGCTGATTCCCAAGATGTCGATGTTCAGTCTTGCCATCTCATGTTTGACCACCTCCAGCTTACCTTGATTCATTGATCTGACATTCCAGGTTCCTAAACAATATTGTTCTTTACAGCATCGGATTTTCTTTTCACCACCAGACACATCCACAGCTGAGTGTCCTTTCGGGTTTGGCCCAGCCGCTTCATTCTTTCTGGCGCTACTTGGAAATACCCTCTGCTCTTCCCCAGTAGCATATTGGACACCTTCCGACCTGAGGGGCTCATCTTCCGGCGTCATATCTTTTAGCCTTGTGATACGTTCCATGGGGTTTTCTTGGCAAGAATACTGGAGTGGGTTGCCATTTCCTTCTCCAGTGGACCACATTTTGTCAGAACTCTCTGCCATGACCTGTCCGTCTTGGGTGGCCCTGCACGGCATAGCTTATGGCTTCATTGAGTTACGCAAGCCCCTTCGCCACAACAAGGCAGTGATCCATGAAGGGGAAAGAAGGAAGCAGGCTTCTCTAAAAATTGCATATGCTAATTTTTTGTATAGGTGCAAATTTAGAAATAATGATAATTGAAATAGAAATAAAATACGTCTTACCATAGTGGGAAATGCTGTGACCAGATGACCTGGGTGCCTGCCCAGTGTGCTGTCCAGATGCTAACTGGTGATGGGCAAATCCAAGGCCCATGCTGATGCTTTATGATGGACTTGACAGCTCTTCAAATAGAGGACTGTCATATGTAAAGTAAGGCACATGGCCACCAGAGATGAATGTGAAAGTAAAGCCGGTATGGCTCGTGATGACTCCTGAGAAAAGGAAACAGTAATTTTCCCTGCTTGGGCTTCATGCCAGGTTGTTGAAGTGAGGAAGGGGGGAAGAAGGAATTAGAGAGACAGAGAGAGAGAGAAAAGGAAAGGAAAGGAAAAACTTTCTGTACATGTTCTCTCTCTCTCTGTCTCTTAGGGCAGAAGAGGAACATTTCTTCTGGGTTTCCAGTTTGGGGCTTTCCAGAATTTTCCAGAATTCTGTCCAAATCTTTAGAAAGAAATGCGAAAGAAATGACTGACTTCCCACATTGGTCTGCCAATGTGGGAAGCCAGTCATTGTTGTATACTATATGTGGAAAGCAGTGATATCAATAGAGACTGGAAAGTCTACAGTCATAATTCTATTATTAGGAGATAAAACTTCCTGGCTTATTATGATGCTATTGTTGCTTCTTCCTCCCCAGAGCAAAAATGAGAGCTTCCCAGAGAAAATCATAGACAAATCCAGGATTTTACCTGTGTCACAGACAAACCTGTCACTGGCCATGAGCATGTTCACCATTCGGGGCTTCTCCACATGGGGCTTTTATCCTGCAATTGAGATTGGTTACTTATTGACGTTTGTGGGTCTTATAGATGACATCGTCAACCTTCAGCACCTCTCCCATGGTTTCTGACCATTTCCACAGCTTAATTTGAAACAGAAATAATGAGCTAATAAAAAGAAGTGGTTTGAATCAGTTTGAATTTGTCCATGTAAAGAGAAAGTGGCGCTGTAACAACAGCACCATCTAGTGGCTGGATAATGAAACATATAGAACTCACAGAGAAAGGGGAAAGGGGAAGCTCATGTAAAGGGCCGTCCTTAATCCCGCAAAGGCATGAAAACTCTCGGGATAAGCGCTCATTCTTTAAACAGTATGATGGTCTTGGCATGTGATTCGACTTTTCCTCAGTCCTCCTGCGCATACTGCCCCCTTCCGTTTTTCTTAGTGCTATTGGATTGGCCAGCCACGGAGAGATTGCTCTTCACCTGATATGGAGTCTCCCTCCCAAAACATCTGTATGGTCTTCACGAAAATTAGGGTTGGGCACCGCTGCCTGACTGTGCCCCATTCAACCACAGGCAGCATCACCCAACATTGCTAACGACACCTCTGCCTTTCCCTCAGGAAAGACCAGGGGACATCATTCAGTGCCACTGCCCAGAAGCAGCAAGAACCCAAAGGGATGGTGGGGCCCTCCCAAGCACTCCCAACCACATACGGTACTTCTAGTGGAGATGCAGAACTGAACACAGGGGTGGGAGCTCAAAACGTCTGGGAGCATGATCAAGGCTGAGGACTCCAGCAGACACGTGAGTAACAAAATATGGGTGCACATTCAAAAACCACCCACATTTTACGTAATGTGTAGGTTTTACTAAAGTTTGGTCCCTCCCCAATCAGCCTCCTCTAATTTCCATGATGTGCAACAGTTGTACATGATGCTGTTACATGATATCTGCCCAAGGTGGAATGGTGGGAAGAGGAATTCAGATCCAATATCAGAGCAGATTTGGATTTTGTGATTTTCAGAGCCCATTTGACACTCTGCTCTCTTTTTTTCAGGTACTGTAAACATTAGATAGCTTTTTGGTAATGGATTAATGTTTGTAGAGTTTCAGATTCTTACAGGTGAATGAGCATAAATCATCCTGGAAACCCATGGGTGCCTGTAAACGAGACTATAAAGATGAACTTCAAAAGAACCGTCACTGGTTAAGAGATTTGAGGGAAAGAGCTCTGAGAGCATGAAACATTTCAAATCTGCCGATAGGTCTAAAACAGAGGCCAACTTTATGGATCTACCACAGGTGAAATGTAAGGAAAATACTGCTTTTTCACCATTTTAGTGATGAAAATACAGCAACAAGATGACCCAACAGGAGGGGTGATCAGCCTAGCCTCAACTGGATTGAAATGCCTGTAGAAACTCACGTAAGTATTTTCAAACTCATTTTGCTTCTTACTTCCCCCACAACACATCCCTTCCTTGTGCTTATGTTCTTCCTTTATTGTAAGCCCGAGGTTACATCCTGTGTCTTTTATTTGCTTTATTTGCAGCACTCCATTTCCTCCACAAATAATAAACAGCACAAGGACATTCCTAAGCTGAGGTTGAAGAAGAGGACAAAGACTCAGACAAAATGGCTGGCCAGGAGAACTGAAATCAGGCCTCCTAAACACGCATCTAGCACCTGGACCACATCAGTGGCCAAACTATTTTACCAGTGAAGGACGAAGGGAAAGGCAAGCAGCTTCAGTCAAGATCAAGGCATCTTGCGACATCACAGACCAAGAGGTAGGGCCCTCTTTTCAAATAAGACCGATGTCTCTTTACAGGGCTGGCTCTTATGAAAGACACAGACACTGTTTTTCCATCTCCTCCTTACAGGCCCCAAAGGGAATTTTCCAGTGACAACATTGCAGACTGCTAGATCTCTGGAGATGCCTGCACTGCCAGAGAAGCTCTTCAGACTCAGAGAAGATCCTCCGACTTACAATTCAACAGAAGCAGTTAAGAGAAAAGGTGCTTGACTTCTGGCCTAGTAACATTCATTTCCCAGAGGAAGCGAAACCTTACATTCTGCATCGAGAAAAATAGCAATGAAGATATGTTCAATATAGCTCTTCCAAAGAGACAAGTGAGGACAGGTGAGGCACAGGTTGGACAGGTGAGGCACAACCAACCATATTCTCCAGTGTCAAAAGTCCTTTTGCGTATTACGTGTGTGAAGGCTTCTCATGCTCATGCCAAGACTGGGGAGCAGGGCTGTGGTGCCAGACCAGCTGCCCAGCACTGCATGCCTGGATTAGTCCTGCCCCGACATCTGTAAGCTGAGCGAAGAGGAGCTGCATTACATTAGCAGCCTTGTCGCGTGAACACCCTTCATGCAAGTCGCACAGAAAGGGCACTACATGTAAAGGCCACTGTCCTGTGCTCGGGTATAAAATCCTTATGTGGAGGCATTTATGGGGCAGTGATGGTAGGAGGAGGAGCATCGCTTTGTTAACTGCACGCCGCCCTCTGTAGCCACATGCAGATGGGTGCCCAGTTGGAACCTGAGTGAGCAGAACAGAATGCAGAGTTGCTGGAGGCAATTTCCTGTGCTCAGGTATAAAATGAGGAATGAGATGTATAATGGGGAATGAAGTGAATGTCAAAGAAGACCAAGGGGCTGGTAGTTTGGGGTCCTTACCCACATGCCCAGGGTAGCACTGACCGCCACCTTTGGGGTCGGGAAGGAATTCTGATCCAAGGCAGATTGACCAGATACTCTGGAGGTTTTTTGCCTTCCTTTGGGCATCCAGCAAAGAATAAAAGGAACCTGGTGGTCGGAGTCTACTACCAGCTACCCAATCAAGGAGAAGACGAGGATGAAACTTTTGAAAAGCAAATATCCAATGTTTCAAGGAAGCATGATGTAGTAGTAATGGGGGACTTCAATTTCCCCAAGTTGGGAGACAAATTCTGCAAAACATGGCCTCCTCCAGGAAATTCATGACTTGTGTGGCGGATAACTTCCTCCTACAGAAAGTAGAGGAAAGAACTAGAGGATCGGCTATCCTTGGCTTGATTCTAACTAACAGAGATGACTTAGTGGATCAGCTAGAAGTTACAGGAACTCTGGGGGAAAGTGACCATGTTATACTTGAGTTCTTGGTTCTAAAGGAAGCAAAAGCCATGTGTAGCCAAACCCGTACCCTAGATTTTAGGAAAGCAGATTTTAATAAATTCAGAAAAAGGATAAGTAAGGTCCCATGGCAAGCAACTCTAACAAGAAAAGGAGTCCAAGATGGGTAGGAGTTTTTAAAAAAGGAAATTCTCAAGGCACAATTACAAACAATTCCAACAAGAAGAAAAGGTGGAAGACAAGAGAAGAAGCCAATGTGCCTTCACAAAAAGCTTAGAGATGACCTGAAAATGAAAAAGCACACATATGGGAAGTGGAAGGAAGGCCAAGCTATAAAGGAAGAGTACAGGGAGGTAGCACAGAATTGCAGGGATGGCGTCAGGAAGGCTAAAGCTGAGAACAAGCTGAGGTTAGCGAGGGAAGCTAAAAGCAACAAAAAGGCTTTCTTCAGATACATGCATAGTAAAAGACAGAGGAAAGAAATGGTGGTTCAACTATTACATAAGGATAGCAAAATGATAACAGATGACAAAGAAAAGGCAGAAGTGCTCAATTCCTACTTTGGCTCAGTCTTCTCTCAAAAGAGGGTCTATGCCCCTCCTGGCAAAGGCAAAGTACAGGCTGAAGGGGCAGGATTGCAGCTTGAGATTGATAGGCATATGATCAAGGAACACCTAATCATCTGGCCCTGGAGATTTGAATGAGTTCAAATCTCCAGGGCCAGAGAACTGCATCCTAGAGTAATAAAGGAACTGGCAGAAGAGCTCTCAGAAACACTGCCTATTCTCTTTGAGAAATCATGGAGGACGGGTGAAGTGCCAGATGACTGGAGGAAGGGTAATGTTGTCCCTATCTTCAAAAAGGGTGAAAAGGAGGAACCTGGGAACTACAGACCAGTCAGTCTGACATCAATCCCTGGGAAAATTCTGGAGCAGATGAAAAAGCAATCCATCTGTAAGCACCTTGAAAACAATGCAGTGATAACTCGAAGCCAACATGGATTTGTCAAGAACAAATCCTGCCAGACAAATCTGATCTCATTTTTTGATCAAGTAACCTCCCTTGCAGACCATGGGAATGCTGTAGACATCATATACCTTGACTTCAGCAAAGCTTTCGACAAAGTGCCCCATGATATCCTGATGAGCAAACTAGCTCAAAGTGGGCTAGATGAAACAACGATCCGGTGGATCCACAGTTGGCTACAGAATCGGACTCAAAGAGTGCTTATCAATGGGACCTTCTCAAGCTGGGGAGAGGTAACGAGTGGGGGACCGCAGGGCTCCGTCCTGGGCCCAGTGCTCTTCCAAATTTTTATTAATGACTTGGAGGAGGAGGTGCCGGGAATGCTGATCAAATTTGCAGATGACACAAAATTGGGTGGGATAGCTAATACCTTGGAAGACAGAAACAAAATTCAAAGTGATCTGGATAGACTGGAGCGCTGGGCAGAAAACAACAGAATGACACTTAAAAGGGATAAATGCCAAGTTCTGCACCTAAGAAAAAGAAACCAAATGCACAGTTACAAGATGGCCGATGCTTGGCTCAACAACACTACAAGTGAGAAGGATCTTGGAATTGTTGTCAATCACAAGCTGAATATGAGCCAACAATGTGATGTGGCTGCAAAAAAGGCAAATGCTCTTTGGGACTGCATTATAGAAGCACAGCTTCCAAATCCCGGGAAGTACTAGTTCCCCTCTACTCAGCTCTGGTTAGGCCTCATCTGGAGTACTGTGTCCAGTTCTGAGCACCACACTTTTAAGAAGGATGCAGACAAGCTGGAGAGGGTTCAGAGGAGGGCAGCAAAGATGATCAGGGGACTGGAAACAAAGCCCTGTGAAGAGAGACTGAAAGAAATGGGCCTGTTTAGCCTTGAGAAGAGAAGACTGAGGGGAGATAGGATAGCACTCTTCAAGTACTTGAAAGGTTGTCCCAGAGAGGAAGGCCAGGATCTCTTCTTCATCATCCCAGAGCACAGGACATGGAATAATGGGCTCAAGTGACAGGCATCCAGATTCCGGCTGAACATCAGGAAAAACTTCCTGACTGTTAGAGCAATATGACAGTGGAACAGATGACTTAGGGAGGTGTTGGGCTCTCCCACACTGGAGGCATTCAAGACGAGGCTGGACAGCTGTCTGTCAGGGATGCTCTGACTCGGATTCCTGCAGTGAGCAGGGGGTTGGACTCGATGGCCTTGTAGGCCCCTTCCAACCCTACTAGTCTATGATTCTGTGATGGGGAAAGGGGAGACGGGAAAGGAAGGCTGTGAAAAAGGGAGTAGTTGTGATCCTGCATTTAAAACGGAAGCAGAAAACCCCATTTTAAATGCAGGATTTTAGGCTGGTGTAGAGTTGCCCTAAAAAATATTTAGCCTCATTTACTATTTGGATAGATGGTTATTAGGGGATGGTAAAGGAACCTAGTAAACACTTCTGCATGTGCATATATAGGAATATTTTTAATTTTAAAGAACAATATGAAATATATATGACAAAACAGACAGTGATTAGCTGGGTAAGTTACCAGAAAATGGGGAGCATATCCGTGAGGCTATCTGTGCTCGCTCTGTCCTCACATGTTCCCTTGAGCCACTTTCAGAACGCCTGAAGAGGACTCAACTTTCAAGCTGTTCAGGCCACTGTTCCCAGCTAGGCCTCAATGAGACTCATCTATAGAAAATTAAGGAAAAGCAGAGAACCTGTTGAAGGCCGGATAAGAAATTGGCAGGATTGCCAAGATTTAGAAGGATATTAACTCGTGTGGCACAGAGTGGTAGGCGGCAGTATTGCAACCGAAACTCTCCCCACGACCTGAGTTCGATCCCAGCGGAAGCTGGGTCTCGGGTAGCCGGCTCAGGTCGACTCAGCCTTCCATCCTTCCGAGGTCGGTAAAATGAGCACCCAGCTTGCTGGGGGAAAGGTAGTCATGACTGGGGAAGGCAATGGCAAACCACCCTGCTATAGTCTGCCATAAAAACACCAGCGAAAGCGGCGACCCTCTAGGAGTCAGCAGTGACCTTTGGCTCCCCTTACACAACAAATGCTCATTATTATTCTCTACTTATCTTAGTTGTATATCATACATTGAGTTCACAGACACTATCTCATTTCTCTCCTAATTTTAACAACAACAGAAAAAAGAGAATCAACCATCTCAAAGTTCAAAATCCACATACATAGATATCATTTTTCTCTATTTCTTATACAAATTCTATAAAAGGTTTCCATTCTAACATAAATTTAGTTGTTGATCCTTCTTTAATTATAATAGTAAGTTTTGCCATCTCTGCCAGCTCCATCATTTTCACGATCCACTCGCTCACAGCTGGTATTGTTTCATTCTTCTACTTTTGTGCATTCCAGTTGAGATTATCAGATGCTTTCTCTGCATCTAAAAAGAGCAGAGCTGCTTGTTTTTCTGGGTGTTTTTCCAAATATTCCACCACATTCAAGACCGTTCTTACATTATTTCTCATCTGTCTCCTAGTAAGAAACCACTTTGGTCCTCATATACAAACTCCTGCAATATTTTCTTGAGCCTTTCTGCCAAAATTGTTGCAAATATCTTATAGTCACTGTTTAATAATGAGATTGGTCTGTAGTTTTTTGTCGAGGTTAAATCCTGTCCTTCTTTAAGTATTAATGTTATATATGCTGTTTTCCATGTTTCCGGTATCTCTCCCTTTTCTAAAATACCGTTCATCATATTTTTCAATGGTTGTAAAATTTCTTCTTCACACTTCTCATAATATAATCCTGATATTCCATCTGGTCCCAGAATTTTTCCCAGTTTAATTTTTTTTATTGCTTCCACCATTTCATTTACTGTTATTGGGCCATTCATCATTTGTTTTTGTTCCTTAGTAATTTTTGGTAAATTTTGTTAATGAATATATTTATCCATTAATTCTGGGGAGATATCATGTCCTTTATACAAATTTGAATAATATTGATGAAAGACTTTCTGAATTGCCACATTATCGGTTAATTCTAATCCACTTTCACTTATTTTCACAATTGTTTTCTTTTCTTTTTCCTTTCTAAGTTTATAGGCCAACCATCTTCCTGGTTTATTAGCAAATTCAAAATTTCTTTGTTTTACAAAGTTTAAATTTTTTTTCATATCCTGAACTGTTAACATCAACAATTGTTGTTGTTGTTGGAGTAATTTACTTTGCTTGGCTACTTTCATGTGCTGTCATATCGGTGGCCATTCCATTCCTGCCGAAGCCCAGCTGTGGCTTCAATGTGCAAAGTGAGCATGTGCGTCAATCGCATATGCTCAGATCATTCCCCTGTAATAGGAAAGGCAGTGGGAGAGTGTCTGTGTATAGGGCACCTTTGGGAAACGATCCCGTACCATTTTAAATACCTAAATAAAGAGGCTGGCTCTGCCTAGGCAGAAGGAGGAGGAGCCGTTAAGCCAGGCTGTTGCACGTCGGTGTGGGGCGTTCGGAGCCACTGGGCAGCAATCAGGAGAGAAGTGGGGGTGAGGGAGGAGACATTCAGCAGCTGTGCAACAGCAGGAGGTCATCTGGTCTGGAAGTTGCAGAGCAAGAATGTGACTGGCAGAGGTAGAGAGAGAAAGAGAGAGGAACTGTTACAGCATGATGAGACTAAGTATTGGGGGTTATTTAATTATTTTTAAAAGGAGGGGAGTGTGTGTGTGTATTGGAGAGAGAGAGAGAGAGAGAACAAGCAAGCATAGGAGAGAGAAAGTGTATGGGCTTCTTTACACCAGGCTTTTTATCCCACAACTTTACTGGGTCTTCTGCTTCCAGATTCTTTGCACAATTAAGCTCAACCTTCTACATGTGCTCCCCCTTTTTTTCCAGGGATTTCCTTTCTCTGCAAGTTCTATAAGTTTCATTATGCTAGATGGCACTGTGGTATAGCTTCTGGTATTATGCAACTCCGTAATTGCACAGAGACATTCAAATCAGCATTTTAAAATAGTGCATTTCCCCTGCTACAAATAAAGCCATGGAAATGGTCACAAAGCATGGGAGAGACCCTGGAGGTTGATGATGTCATATAAAGGACCCACAAATTTCCATGAGTAACTAATCTCAGTCGCAGTATAACAGCCTCATGCAGAGAAGCCCTGTGTGTATGTGTATATGTCCTTATTTCTTTCTGCATTGTGTTTGCAGTGCACTCTTCAAAGTTTTTCTTCTACTCACCACCAGAAGTATATATGCAAGCTGGATTTTTGTATTGTGCTGCTTCTCACCAAAGTTACTTCTGAGTAGGCATGCAAGTTTGGGGGATGTCTGTGGTGGATATGCAAAGGGATAGATTTGGGGGCTGTTCTGAGAACTTGCTGCTGTGTTCCAAGGGCTTTCTGTGTGAGATTATTATTATTATTATTATTATTATTATTATTATTCATGATGATGTGTGGCTCTGTGGATTCTCCCTTTCCACTCATCATCTTAACATCATTTGATTCTTTGTGCAATGAGAGTTGCTGCTGGAGCAGGAAAATGTAGGTCCAAAGAAGTGCATTTGTGTAGTCTGTGTTGTGCGATCCCTTCCTCCCCCCAGTCCCTACACGCTTGGCACGTATTATTTTAATGTCACTTGATTCAGATTTCTTCTCTGTTGCTGGAACAAAAAAAGTGGCCCCAAAGGAGTACCTTTGTGTGAATGAATATTACTACTAGTATTTGGGGAGGGGGGACAAGGGGAGTATTGTGAGATGTTTAATGAAAAGAATGGCATTCGCCTTCATTAAATACTTTCTTCCATTTAATTTATTTCTGACCTCATTGTTTAGCTTCACCACCACCATATATACTGTAAAAAAACATTATACTCCATGTATCTAATGAAGTGGGCTATAGTCTACGAAAGGTTAGGCCACAATACATTTTTAGGCTTTAAGGTGCCACAAGACACTGCGTTGCTTTTGCTGTTAGTAAAGGTTCTTTGAGCTGATGTTCATACAGAAGACGGAGGCGCATTGCTGGGCCCTATGAGAACCAAGAGGATGTGTGGGTTTTTGTAAAAAAAAAAAAAAAAAAGTTTAATATTAGTTATAAGAGCTGGTGTCAATCTTCAGACTCCCCCCCAGAGTCTCTCTAACATAAATGTCCAAGTGAGGTACTTGATGCTACTTGTCTCTGTCACACATGCATTTAAATGAGTACACACAGTAATGCAATGCACGTGTGGCCATTTTACCTGCTAGGGAGGCTTATTATGAACACAGTGAAAAGCAATTGTTTTTCTAGTACAGAAATATTTACTTACTTTAATTTATTATTATTACATTTATATCCTGCCTTTCTTCCTCTTGCAAAGAGCCCAAGGCAGCTTACATGGTCCGTCTCCTGTTGATTTTATCCTCATAACAACCCTGTGAGGTAGGTGAGGCTAAGAGTCAGTGAGTGGCCCGTAGTCACCCAGTAAGCTTCATGGCTAGGTGGGGACAAGAACCTGGGTCTCCCCAGGCCAACACTCTGCTGGCTCTCATATTTATGTTTTGCCTTTCCTCCGGGGAAACTAGATCTCCCCATTTTTACCCTCACAAGAATTCTGTAAGGTCAGTTAGGTTGAGAGCTAGTGACTGGCTCAGATCATCCAGTGAGAAATGGGAGGCATTTGCTGGTCCTTCTCAGGCAGCAAAATGTCCTGGAGCAGCACTGGCTGTGTATGCATGAGGCAATGCTCAGCCTATGTCTCTTTCTTCAGTGTGTGTGTGTGCGTGCGCGCGCGTGTGTGAGAGGGGCAGAGAGCTTCAATGTGTATTTATGTTTTCTGTGTCTATATGCTATATGCTGTAAAAGAGGAAGCTTGTGTCTGTATTTGAGTTCCCTACCATAGAAGAGAAAGCATGGAAGATTATGTCCACTAACATATGAAGTGATTTATTTGTTTGTTTGTTTATTGCATTATTATTGTACATTGTTGACTCTGTGAGTGTGCGCGCGCGCGTGCGCATTTGCACAAATGTCATATGTGAGTTCAGTACTGGGGGCAGAGTAGGGGGCCCACTGCAGATGGCTAACCCCAGGGCCTGTCATGGCCTTGATCTGACCCTGAGGATGGGCTTCTCCACAAATAGGCTTTTTATCCCACAGTTTTACCAGGTCTTCTGCTTCCATATTCTTTGCAGGATTAAGATCAGCCCTTTACATGTCCTTCCCTCCCCCCCCCTTTTTCCCTTTATCTGCGAGTTCTTTATGTTTCATTATACAGCCACTAGATGGTGCTGTTCTTATAGTGCAGCTCCCTCTTTACACGGACCAATTCCAATCGGTTCTTTTTATTAGTTCATTATTTCCATTTCAAATTACGCTGTGGAAATGGTCAGAAACCACAGGAGAGGTGCTGGAGGTTGACAACGTCATGTAAAGGACCCACAAACTTCCATGAATAACCAATCCTAATCACAGGATAAAAGCCCCATGTAGAGAAGCCCGATATCTCCATAGGACTTCATCATTAGCAGCAGCGGCAGGATTTTGTATGGTTGTGTGAATTCTCCACATTCCCACCCCACCCCCTCCCCGTGTGCAGTCAAGATCTTAAAGTCATTTGATTCTCTGTAGAATGGGAGTTGTTGCTGAAACAGGAGAATGTGGGTCCAAAGGACTGCTTTTGTGCGGCTCTGTGATTTCTCCATCCCGTCCCTTGCACATACAGTCTTAAAGTTCATGTGCCTCAGTTTTCCCTTTCTGTGGTATGAGTTGTTGGTTGTTGAGGATTCAAAAGACTGCTCCACCTCCAGTGCCTCTCCTTGGCTCCACCTCAGATGATCCCCTCCAAAGAGTACTGCTTGTTTAGCGCTAAATTCTGCAGTTGGTTTGTGAGTGTGTTTGGCTGATAAGTCAGTGTTCGTGAGTGGTTTGTGGCCACATTCAGCCAAACGCACTTACAGATTCACTGCAGAGTTAATGCTCAATGCATAAATGTCTTTAGAGACATCCGTGCAGCCAGGGATGCTGGGTGGGGCAGTGTTCAGCATGCTCCCCCCCACACACACACATCATGGTCCCACCTTCAGTTGCATCCAATGGGGGGAAGTCACAACTAGGATTGACAGGTAAGCAAAGTAGTGATGGCCATAAATATAGGCAAGTCTGAAGCAGGGGCGCAGAACACGTTTAAGGTGGGGGCAAAGACCCCCCAGCAGGCCGCCCATGGGCCAGTTGACATCAGTGGCACGGTCACACACGCTGAGGTCATTGACATTCTCACACACACTGTTTTAACTCTTGCTGGGAAGGGCATGGAGTTCTGTACATCTGCACAGTGTGGAGAAAGGGACTCGGCTGGTGCTGGCACTCAGAGGAGCACAGAGGAAGGCTTGGCTGGAGCTGTGCAGAGCGGCTGCTCCTCCCCGTGCCGCCCAAGTCCCTCACCGCCCGCATCCTCGCTATAATCTCCGGTCTGAGATCGGAGATAATCATGGGATTCCTCCCGGGGAAGGGGCTTGGATGATCTTCCAGGGAGGGGCGTAAAGGCCCCGCCTGCTTGCCGTTCTCAGGGCTCTTCATCTTTAATCCGGACGTGGACTGGAGAGCCCTTCCAGTAGAGCACGCCGGCCAACAGAGGAGAGTCCTCCAGCAACCCTTAAACTAGAGGACTGTCCTCTAAAAGAGGGCGCATGGCCACCTCGCAGCGATTGCACTCAAAATGGCTGCCGTCCCAGGTTTCACTTCTCTGCTGGAGAAGCGTTTCTGACTGGGCACCTGCTCATGGAACACTTTGGTTCTGATTGCCATTGCACAGGGTGTTATATGAACCACAGGCAAAATGGAAGTGCGCTATCCTGCCACCTGGAGCAATTCAGGTCAGCATGTTGCTCATCTCACTGTGGCCTATCCAGGATGGAGACGATGCGTGAGCTTCTATTATGATGCGCCTTTTGTTCTGTGGCAGTTAGAGGGCAGCCGGGCTGGCTCTGCCATGGGCTGGGCAAAGCAGTTGCCTCAGACACTGGATTCTGGGTATCATGAAACGGAGCAAAGTGTGATTTAATCTATTAGTGTTCTGTTTTACTGCCTGGGAAGGGCAGAGGGGATTGCAGGATTTTCAGCCTCGGGTGCCAAGGCAGCTCGGCTGGCCTTGGTACTGTGAGCCGGGCCTTGGAGGGAGCCCCGTTTGCTGCTCCACCTCAGGCAGCCAGTCTCTTGCTCCGCCCTGGCAGGACTGAATACACACAGGGGCATGGGGCAGGTTGTGGAAACGGTGGGAGAAGGAAAGGAGGGTCTTTGGGGGGAGCTGCGATTCCTGCAGGACGGTGGGAAGGCAAAAGGGGGCCGTCACAGTGCTATAGACGCCGGTGCTGGCCCAAAAGACGTTGCTGCTCTCAAGCTGCTGCTGCGTATTGTCTGATGAGTTTGCTCTCTAACGTTGCAGAGGATGCTTGGCAGGGTCCTGGTGGGGGAATCGAACAATCGTGTGGTGCTTGGTCAGTGCCATAACTATATGTTACAGCTGCAAGGGACCCGTTGTGTCGCTGAAGCTGACAGGCTGCTCCTGGCGCTGCTGTACGAGGGACGGAGATTTCCGAGGTGGTGAGTAAAGGGCAGAGATGCTGTGTGATGGGGGGAAAGTTTAACCATTGGAAATGGAGAGCATATGAAAAAAGAGAGAACAAATGGGGAAGTGGAAGGAAAGTGATTAAGATAGATAAGGGGTGACCTTGCGGAGGGTGGGAAGGAAAGAAGGAAAATGAAGAGAAGGAAAACAAAAAGAGGTAAGGGAAAGAAAGAAGAAAGAAAGAAAGAAAAAGAAAAGCAAGAATAAACGAAGGAAAGGAGTCATGAGAGAGAAGTGAGGTGAAGAAGAAAGGTAGGCTAGTCAAAATGAAGAAAAAGCAAAAGGGAAGAGCAGTTTTTCAGAAGGATGGGGAAAATGGAAAAGAATATAAAGATGGACAGGGATAAGTTGGTAGATAAGACAGGTAAGAAGAAGAAATAGCTAAAGCTGAAGGTGTACAAAGATGGAAAGATTAGGCAGCAAATAGCAGGAAGCATAACGTATATGGGCTTTCTGAAATTGTTCCTGGTCTAACTGCTTTGTGCATCCCAAATGGAAGCTTCTTAGATCTGAAAGTTCCAGGACTCAACTGTCTTTACTGTGAGTTGTTATCATCGCAAGAGGCATGAAAAAAGGATAACTGGTTTGTAAGAAGGCCACATGAGTCAAGGAAATCTCCTCAGCTACATCAGAGCTCCTCTCATGAAACTTCTTTACCTGTTATGAACTGTTCTGGGTCAGGCTTGGCTGCTGGTCTGCACAACTAGGAGGCCAGCTCTTGTTGGAGAAAGGTCTCCTTTGCCTGACTCTTTCCTGAACTACAACAGGAGCTTGGTTATGCACTGGTAGGCAAGATGAGTATGTTCAAGCTATGCTGTATGGAACCCCCTTAGGAAAGGTAACTATTAACACTTTTGCACATTCAGTTGCATCCATGTCACCGGCTCAGTGGTGGCAGGTTGTCCTTTACACTGGTGCACAGGTGAGTATTCCTTACTGACCCAGGGGCCAACCCCATTCCTCCGATTTCTGTACTGTGCATGATAGCTCTACACAACCTCTGGGAAAGGTGGCTGATGTCAAGAGGATTCCAGGTCTGATAATGGAGCAAGGTGGGAATATTTACTCTTGCAGGTAGATGAGGATAAATTCTCTTGCAAGTGGAATTACTGCTAGCCCATAAGTGCATGAAAACACCACAAAATTTACTTTAAACAGACAATCTTCAGGTAAGAGATTTGCAAGAATGAGGCCTCTAAACATGAGATTTAAAAGCTGCTGCTGTGTATCATCTAGGTTTGGCGAATAAAGGGCAAAAAGGCTGTGTGAAGGTGGGGAAATATAACAGTTGGAAAGGGAGAGCAGATGAAAAAAGAAAGTACAGAACAAATAGAGAAATGGAAGGAAAGCAATTAAGATAGAAAAGGGGCAACCCTGAGGATGGAAGGAATGAAAATTAAGAGAAGGAAAAGAAAGAAAGAAAGAAAGAAAGAAAGAAAGAAAGAAAGAAAGAAAGAAAGGAGGGAGGGAGGGAGGGAGGGAGGGAGGGAGGGAGGGAGGGAGGGAGGGGAAAGAAAGAATAAAAGAAGGAAAGGAAAGGAAAGGAAAGGAAAGGAAAGGAAAGGAAAGGAAAGGAAAGGAAAGGAAAGGAAAGGAAAGGAGAGTCGGTAAGAGAGAAGTGGGGTGAAGAAGAAAAGTAGGCTAGTCAGAATGCAGAAAAAGTAAACGCGAAGAGCGCATTTTCAGAAGGACGGGAGAATGGAAAAGGATATAGAGATGGACAGGGATAAGTTGGTAGAGCAGATAGGTAAAAAGAAGGAACAGCTAAAGCTGAAGGTGTTCAAAGACAGAAAGTTAAGGGCCCAATCTACACAGCCAATTTCATGCGGAGGAAGAGCACATCAGGGTTGTTAGCAACAGATGATGCTGGCACCCATCTGCAGCCATCCCACAGTTTCCCTCAGAAAAAGGCGCATTTTCAGAAAGTCATTTTAATGCGTTGTTTTCCTTAAACGTGGCTCTGGAGAGGTATGCCCGGTCCCTTCGCATTAAATCCTGGGCATGGAGTTTCTGTAACCTGGCAGTGACCTGCTCAAGCAGGGGGGCACCCAGGGTGCTTTTGGACACAGGCCTCCTTTTCCACTTAGCAGTACTTGTCTCATTCGTTCAGAACAGCGGAGCAGCCTGCTTTCCCCATTGGCAACAGGAGCCTGCCCATCATAAGAACACGGTCACTCAGTTTGTTCATTCAGAATAGCAGAGTCGCTCGTTTTCTCCATTAACAATAGTGGCCTGTTTGCTGTTTCCCCCGCGGGTGTGATTTTCCGGGGGAGAGGAGGTGGAGGCTTTCCCGCTGAAACATGAGTTTGGGGCCGAACCCGAGAGCAGCAGGGGTGTCACCCCCTCCGAGGGTTCCCCTCAACCTCCCCAGAAGGAAGCTGGACGCGGCTGGCTCCGCACCGCCGTCCCCCCTCTGCCTGTGCATATTCATAGCCAGGCAAGGTGGCAGGGGCGGCTGCCAAGCAGGGAAGCAGAGGCAGCAGCAGCGCTAGCAGAGGGCGGCCACTCCAGCCCTGTCCCTCCGTGCAGAGCTGAGCAAGGCAGCGTGCTGAGCATCCGCCAAGGCAGGCACCTCCTGTCTGCCCACCTGCCCACCCGTCTGTCTTCAGTATTGCTCCCTCACAGTGGATGCGAGGGGAGAGGTGTGGGGGAAACTGCCCGACATCCTTCCTCTCTTCCATGAAACTCCCCTGAGCAGGGGAGCAGGGAGAGGGACGGGGAACAAGCCTCTCTCATGCGCCGAGCAGCATCTCCGCATTTGATGACGTTCACTTCTGCTGGAGGGACTCCGCCCAACCCCAAAGGAAGGCAGTTCAAAGTGGCCTTGCGTGACGTGTGAAAATGTTTTTTTAGGTGGTGTATGCTCTGCTTTCCTTGCTTTGTGTGACGCTGATGGACCACAGCCGATTTCCTGAAAATCCGGGATAAAACCAGAAACACTTGTGGCCGCGTTTCCATGTAGTTTGGTCCAAGGCAGCAAATAGCAGGAAGCATATTTTGTACGGGCTTTCTGAAATTGTTCCTGGTCAAACTGCTTTGTGCATCCCAAATGGAAGCTTCTTAGATCTGAAAGTTCTAGTGCTCAATGTCTTTACTGTGAGTGGTTCTCATCATCACAAGAGGCAAGAAAAAAACCCTTACATGGTTCGTAGGGAGGTCACAGAGCAAGGAAATCTGCCACACAAGTCAAGGAAACCTCTTTCTCATGGTTACATCAGAGCTCCTCCAGTGGAACCTCTTAAGCAGCTATGAAGCCTTCTGGGTCAGGCTTGGCTGCTGGTCTGCACAGCTAGCAGACCTGCTCTTGTTGGAGACAAGTCTCCTTCACCTGGCCCTGCTCTGATCTGCAGAAGGAGCTGAGTTGTGCACTGGTAGGCAGGATGAGTGCATTCCAGCTGTGCTACAGAACCCCCTTAGGAAAGGTAACTATTAACACTTTTGCACATTCAGTTGCATCGTTGTCACCAGCTCATTGGTGGCGGGATGTCCTTTACACTGGTGCACAGGTGAGTATTCCTTACTGACCCAGGGGTCAACCCCATTCCTCTGATTTCTGTACTGTGCATGATGGCTCTACACAACCTCTGGGAAAGGTGGCTGATGTCAAGAGGATTCCAGGTCTGATAATGGAGCAAGTTGGGAATATTTACTCTTGCAGGTAGATGAGGATAAATTCTCTTGCAAGCGGAATTACTGCTAGCCCATAAATGCTTGAAAACAACAACACCACATTTACTTTAAACAGACAGTCATCAGGTAAGAGATTTGCAAGAATGAGGCCTCTGAACATGAGACATTTCAAAGCTGCTGATAAGTGGGGTAGTGGTGAAAGCAGCCGGAGTTTAATTTGTTACCTGCATGACCTCTTCTGCAGCCACCGGCAGGATTGGAGCCCTTGTTCTAATCCTACACTGGGAGGACAGGACAAAAGCAGCAGCAGCAGGAGACAGTTACCTGGACTCCAGTATGAAGTCTTTGTGCTAAGGCATTGATGGGGCAGGGATGACAGCAGCAGGAGCTTTGCTCTGTTAGCTGCACACACGCGCGCGCACACACACCCCCTGTAGCCTTCTGCAGGATTGGAGCCCTTGCTGCAGTCGGAAGCTGGGAGGACAGAAGAGCATACGCGGGATCTGGAGTCAATCTTACTGTTTCCGAGGTGGAGCCAAGCCTTGGCTTCTGCCTCCAAAAAAACAGCAGGGAGGCTATGTTCAGCATGGCCCTTCTGAAGACAGCAGCTGGACGCAGATGAGGCACAACTCCCTTCCAGCATCACTCGGAGAATCAGGTATCACACAACGTCCGTCCCGGAAGATAGGCCAACCTGCTGGCCCAGCCCCCACTTCCCATGCCCAGGGGGATCCCTGCCTTGGGAGGTTGACATGTTCAACTTAGATGTCTGAAGAGGAACCCCTAGCGAACGGAGCGAAGCCTACTGCAAGGGAAACCACAGCTTTTCTTTCAGTTTTCCTGGAGCAATGGACACAGCGAGATGACCAAGTGGAGGGATGAGCAGCCTGGCTTTGACTGATTTGTAACATCTTTGAAAAATTCACATTGCTACCCTCAAATTCTCCAGTTCAAGCTCTCACATCCCTGGTCCGTCTCATCTTTCTCCTTCAGTCCTCTGCCTTCGTTGGTCTCTTCTCCTTAGCCTGGTCCTTGCAACCTGCTTCCTCTAATTTCCATGATGCGTAACAGATGTATGTGATGCTGCTACATGAGATCAGGCCAAGGTAGACGGTGGCAAGAGGAATTCAGATCTGATATCAGAGCAGGTTTGGAATACCAGAATGCCGCAGCAGATGACTCACTACAAGGCAAAGCAAATATTTTGTAAATTTCCAGAACCCATGTGAAATTCTACTCTCTTTTTTTTCAGGTGCTGTAAACATTAAATAACTTTTTGGTAATGGATTAATCATTGTAAAGTTTCAGATTCTTGCAGGTGAATGAGGAAAAAATCAGCCTGCAAACCCATGGGTGCTTGTAAATGAGACTATTAAGATGAACTTCAAAGGAACCATCACTAGCTAAGTGATTTGCAGGAAGGAGCTCTGAGAGCATGAAACAAACAGTGACCCAACAGGAGAGATGATCAACCTGGCCTCAACTGGATTGAAATGCCTATAAAAACTCAGGTAAGTATTTTCAAACTCATTTTGCTTCTTACCTCTCCCACCATACATCCCTTCCTTTGTGTTTCTATTCTCCTTTTATTGTAAGCTTGAGGTAGTGTCCTGTGTCTTATAATAATAACAGCACAAGGACATTCTTAAGCTGATGTCTCAGATGGGGAACAAAGACTTTGGGCTTTTCTATAAGAGGCATTTATCATGTGTGGCTGTTTATGGGTTCTTTAGATGACATGACCTCCAGTTTCACTTCTGTATCTCACAAGCACTTTCAGTGAGTTTTTTTAAGAGTAGGGAAAATGCAGCATTTAATTGTGACAGCATAAAATCCCACTTTTTTACTTATGTATTTGCTCTATTCTACTCTACCACAGTGCCACCTAGAGGTTATGTAGCAGAAAAGCAGGAAAGGAAACACCATGTAGTGCTTGGATCTCCATTCTGCAATAGCGCTGAATGTAGATACAGCAGATTAATCATTGCTGATCAACAGTCTCATGTCGGAAAGCTTTCAGAGAAAATGGCTGGCCAAGAGAACAAAAACTGCATCCATAGCAGAAGCATGATTTGAAATCAGGCCTCCTAAACACGCATCCAGCACATGGACTACATCAGTGGCCAAACTATTTTACCAGTGAAGGAAGAGGGGAAAGGTAAGTAGCGTCTGTCAAGAACAAGGCACCTTGCAACATCACAGACCAGGAGGTAGGGCCCTCTTTTCAAATAAGACCGATGTCTCTTTACAGGGCTGGCTCTAATGAAAGACATAGAACCTATTGTTACCATCTCCTCCTTACAGGCCCCAAAGGGAATTTTACAGTGACAACATTGCAGACCACTAGATTTCTGGAGATTCCTGCAGTGCCGACTCACAATTCAACAAAAGCAGTTAAGAGAAGAGAAAAGGTGTTTGACTTCTGGCCTAGGTAACCTTTCCCAGATGAAGCCACACCTTGGTTCTGCATCCAGAAAAATAGCAACAAAGGTATGTTCAATATAGCTCTTCTAAAGAGACAGGTGAGGCACCAGTTGGACAGGTGAAGCACAGCCAACCACGCTCTCCAACATCAAAAGTCCCTTTTACATGTTACACGTGCCAAGACTGGGGAGCAGGGCTGTGGTGCCAGACCTGCCGCCCAGCACCGCATGCCTGGATTAGTCCTGCCTCTGACTTCTCTAAGCTGAGTGCAGATGTCGGAGGAGGAGCTGCATTACATTAGCAGCCTTGTCGCGTGATCACCCTTCATGCAAGCAGTGCAGAAAGGGCCCTAAAATGTATCGTAGGAGAGACCAAATTTGTGTGTCGTTTCATTGCAGCTTGGTGTGTGGTGAGGAGGGAAGAGAGAAGAGGCGATGCTCGGGCAACTAGTCACATATGACAAAAAAAACTGATGGAAAACAACAGGCGCTCTGTCAAGAACACCAAGAACAAAGCTGAACTGACACCTGGCTAAGAACGAGATGAGATCTGCCCAGACCTGTTTAGCTTGGCATGGCTCTGCTATTGGGAGATTTCATAAGAAATGGTCTCCGTCGTGCCCAGCCAGGATGTTGCGGATCAGCTTGTATTAGGGGGAGAGTTGGAGGCCAGTTGTCCAAGTGACATGGCTGATCCTCGTGGCAGGGCTGCCGCCTAGATAATAGCAGCAATGGGGTAGCAGATTCGCCTGAGCAAGCAGCAATGGCTTGGGAGGTCCTGGTCTTTGCTGACATGCCCAGGGTAGCACTGACCGCCACCTTTGGGGTCGGGAAGGAATTTTCCTCCAGGGCAGATTGGCCAAAGATCCTGGAGGTTTTTCGCCTTCCTCTGGGCATCCAGCAGGGGTCACATATTAGGGTCTTAGATATATTAATATTCACCAAATATTAACCTGCAAATAGAAATATCACCCTAAGAGAAAGTTAATTAAAAACGTAAACACTGAAATGGACTTTGCCTCTTTTTAATTTTTCCCCATTATTTTATTAAGTACATGGCTGGTACTCATCACAGGTTATCAGAAGTTCTGGAAAAGCATCCTTGTTCTCCACTTCAGCAGAATGGCACATTACTGCAGGAGACATGGGGCCCGGAGTCTGTGTTCACTGAATAACATGAATGCTGGGGCAGTCATTCTCTGCTTCTCCTTGTCTCCAGCCTGGCTGCAAAACTAGAAACTTCACTTGGCTTCTGAAGAGCCATCCAGGTGAAGGAACAGCAGAGGAAGGAGCAAGAGTTTACCACCACCATCCTTGGCCCTGCATTCACATTATTCAGCAAAGAGGGAGTTAGGAGCCTGTATTTCCTGACATGTAGTTCTATCCTTCAATGCTTTGACCCAACAGGAGCTGGGTTAGGAAGGCTAAGTCAGAGTACAGGTGTTCCACACCTTTAGTAGAACTTCTCACCTCCCATAGCCTTGTGGGGGGGGGGGTGTCTTGAGTGATACAGAAAATAGTTTGCCCCAACATTCCTCTGCATTTCTCTCAAATTTGGAATATGGTCCCTGCTTTCTAGTTTTGCAGTGATGGAGCAGCTACAGCATTATGAGCCATACACCCTTCCCCTTTCCCCCAACTACCTATCTTTTGGTGGTTGCCCGGGTTTTGTGCAGTCTTTTCCACCATTCTAAAAGGTTGAAATGTCTCTCCTGAGGCTTAGGGCTTCTCCACACTAGGCTTTTTATCCCGCAACTTACCAGAGCTTCTACTTCCAGATTCTTTGCAGGATTAAGATGGGCTCCTTACATGGGCTGACGCAGGCTGTTTTTTTCTTTCTCGGCAAGTTCTATATGTTTCATTTTACAGCCACTAGATGGCACTGTGCATACAGTTTAACTCCACCATTACACACTGCTGATATATCGGATTAATGTTCCTTATCTGGTTATCTCCAATCTTATTAAAAGCAGGATAAAGGTCGGAAAGCATGGGAGATGCCCTGGAGGTTGACGACATCATGTAAAGACCCCACAAACGTCCATGAGGGACCAATCATGAGCGTGCAATAAAAGTCTCTTGTAGAAATGCTCTTAGTTACTGGCAGTAAGAATTTTAAACTAAAATATCCTGTATTTTTGCCCCTGGCCCATTTTGCCTTTGGCCCCACCCAACACTGGAATGTGTCCAAGACCTTCCCCAAAACTGAATTTGCACCTCTGGATGAAAGAGGTTGAACACCCCTGATTTATATGCTCTCAGGGGAGAAGTAAGGTGTGGGTGTCGGGTGTTTTAAGAAATCAGTTAGGGGGGGCATGCTGTGACAAGAGAGTCTCCTGCCTCTGTAAGGAGAATGGGGGATGGTAAGGCAAACATCTCATGGGAATGCATTCCAGAGGCCTGGGGCTGCAACTGAAAAGGCCCTGTCTCTAGCGGAGGCCAATCTAGCATCTACATAAAATGGAGCCTTCAGCAGAGCCTCACTGACAGATCTTAAGTACTGGGGTCTTCATACAGGAGGGACACATTTCCTGAGACCAACACACTTTCGCCCTGTGAATCTCCAGAAAGCAGAAACTCCAATCTTGCTGCCTTCCTAATCTGTAGTATACTTGGAATAATGGATCATCCAGCCCTGACTGAAGCAGGCCTCAGTTCAGTTCATAATCTGTACCCTTGATGACAGATTAACCACTTTTGAAGAAACATTTTTGGAAACGTAACAAAGATGTCATGTCCTGTCAATGCTCATTACTTTCTAGGAAAAACTAGGAAAACAGAACTTTCCATGGCCAGTTGTGGTAATTGCTGAAGGTCTTAGCAGGGAAACAAACATGCATACACAATTACAATGGTTCCCCTGCCCCCTCCTCCTTTGTGGCTTGTCCTTTGGTTCCATCTAGGGGTTACAATATATTCCTCCCATCCAGTTCTCTCCTGGGCATTGTACCTATAGATGCCAGTGATATCTTGTCAAGCAAATGGCCACTTCCGGGTTTTTTTTCCTTAGTCTGTTTTATCAGGGTGGCTGGCCCAGGCAATGGCTGGAAGAAATACGCTGCATTTCCTGAGCGGGCTGATAGCTGGCACTGGAGGTGATGGGGGAGTGAGCGAGCTTCCTTTCCAAAGTAATAGTAGATGGGGCGGGGAGGATTTTCATTAGGACAGCAACATGGGGAAAAAGATCCAAAATCCATATCAGTGTAAGACTTATTAGGCCAACCAAAAGATCAAGAAAAATGTGCAAGCTTTTGAGATCCCGAGATCCCTTCATCGGGCAAGATGTTATACAAAAAAAGGAGGAGTGTGTAGGGTTGCAGGGAGAAATAGGAGAGAGAGGATAAACCTGACTTGATGGTGAAGTCGCACCTCCTGCATTTTCAGAGTCCCAAGACAGGAGAGGGGCCTGCAGATATAAAATATAAAATCCAGCTTTTCTCAGAAGTGTTTTCCATCCTGGGCAAAGTACACAGGCTCCTTTCACTGGCGGACCACAGAGAGAAATTAGGCAATCTTTGGCCTTTTCCACAGCAGGCTTTTATCCCGCAACTTTACCAGGGCTTCTCCTTCTGGATTCTTTGCTGGGTTAAGATTGGCTCCTTCACATGCACTCCCCCCCCCCGAAATTGCCTTCATCTGCAAGTTCTATATGTTTCATTATGCAACCACTAGATGGCACTGCTGTTATAGCACAACTCCCTTTTACACATTTTTTTTAATTAGCTCATTATTTCCATTTCAAATAAAGCCACAGAAATGGTTGGAAAGTACAGGAGAGGCCCTGGAGGATGATGGCATCATGTAGAGGACCCACAAACTTCCATGACTAACCAATCTCGATCGCAGGATAAAAGCCCAGTGTGGAGAAGCCCTTTACTGTAACAAAGAAAGAGGTCATTTTAGATGCTGTTTGGGTTACAAAAAAAACTATTAAAGCCAAATTCTATTGACGCCAAATGTGAGAACACCTTCAACTCCCCTTGTCAGCACATACTTGTGAATTTTCACATCCCCATCCGTTCCTATTTATAGTTTTTAAAAGATCCATACAGTTCCAAGTAACACATTTAAAGTGCAATTCTGGGAGCTGCAATTTCAAAGGTTGACAAATAACTCTGAATTGGATAAGTATGAAGCCAAAATATCAGAAGATGATGAAAAAGTGTTAAGGCAAGAATGGGAAGCAAAGGTTTCAGCAGCTGGAAGAAACAGAATGCTCAATTAATTGGTCCTGGATGTGTCTTTAGTTATGACTGATAGTTCAATGTTGTTTTTTGTTACATGTTGTTTGTGTATATTGTCTGTGTGCTTTTATGTGCTTTTTTGTAAATGGCTTTTAAACGTTTTATATTGTATTTAATGTTTTAACTAAACTGCCCAGAGAGCTTCAGCTATGGGGTGGTATAGAAATGCAATAAATAAATGTTTAGACAGAAAAAAACTCCTACAGCTCCCAGCATTCCCCAGCCAGCATGTAGGATTTCTTTCTGTCTATACATGCGTAGGATTTGCACCCATAACCACCATGAAATGAAATTTGTCCCTCAAACAAAGATCCAGCTCATGTAATAGATCCCCACCCCAACACACACACACAGCATCACTCATGGGGACACTGTTGAGCTATTCTATGAACTGGCAATTGCCCTTCTTCCCTATTGTGGCCTTCCCATTGGGGGATCTAGTTCACCACTGTGGGAGCAGGATGATGGACTAGAGTTCACCTGATGTGGTACAGTTCTTATGTCCTTGTATGGTTTCCTTCTTTTAGCCATTTAAGTGGGCCAACAAAAGGATGGATGAGTGTGGTAGTTAAACCAGTATCATGAATGACTCCTGAAGGGAGCATAGATGCACATGAAATTAACATGCGTGCATGAATTACAGTGCTTGCTGACCACATATTATTACATATATGCAAACACATATATTTACGGTTACAAAGGCCTACCCAAGGTCTCATAGCAATATAGCCATAGAAAAGTTAGGTCTATCAGCAGGTCTGGCATCAAGGATAGGCATGCCACCTGCGGAGCTCCCAAGCCCCAGCAAGGGCCCACTGACAACAGACCTTTGGCCTTGCTCCTCCTCCTCCTCACCATGACAGCCTGCTTGTTCCCCTGCCTCTCGCTCTGGCCCAGACAACGGTGGTGGTGAGAAGGGGGAGCAGGAGATGCTGTGGCCTCCCCGCTCCCTGGCTGTCTGCCTGGCAAGCAAGCAATGGTGAGAGAGAGGATGCGGAGCAACCGCAGCTGGTGACAATGGCGGTGAGAAGGTGGACTCACTGAGGGAGGGGTCCCATTGAGAGTGTCTTGCCCATGGACCACCAAAAACCTGGAGCCCACACTGTCTATCAGTTTGCTTAGCATCAATGCAGAGGGGCTCGCACATTTACGAAGGAGAAGTGCTTTGCAAAGGACAAAGAGAAGGAAGTGCCAGTCTTGCGGTTAGAGCTTGATGTATAAAAATATCACAGGTAGACTTCAGGAGGTTTCGATGGAAACCAGCGCTGTCTGAAAATAGGGGCAAACAGCTAAATAGGTAGAATGTATATGCAGCTCAGAAAAGGCTGGAACAATTGGTAGAGTTACCAATTAAAAATCCAAACACACGTCACGACCAAGTTTAGAATACACTCATGTTTAAAGTAAAAGAATAAAAAGAGATGGTTAGGACTGGCAGGGGCTGCTTCTGACATCAGGAGGTCCAGGGGGAAGAACTGACCACCATCAGCAGGTACAATTGTCCTGGCTTGGAGAAGTTATTTAAGACGTTTATTCCCTTTTATCATTCTGTGTGAGTGTGTAACTTCTATTTCCTTTAACAGCACCTTTTTGATTCATTTCTACGCCATTCAATTCATTGAACAGGCAGCTAACTATGGACCAAGTACTAGCAACAAGGTAAGCTAGTAGGACTCCTTTGCTGTTGTACTAATACTTGAAGTATTTTCAGCTGCTACCTTAATGCAGCTATAAATTTAAAATCCCTACACTCCCTAGAGCAGGGGCATTAAACCTTAGGCCCATGGCCCAAATCTGGCCTGCCTGAGTCCAAATTCAGCTCTGCAAGGTTCCCCAGATGGCCACGCCCCACTCCTATGGCCACGCCTCCTTCCCCTGACTGCCAATTATTTGGTGGTTTTCTGGCTTTACCGCATGCGTGCACACACGCATGCACGCACACACGCACGCACACACACTTTTAAAAGCTTGAAATGCCTCTCCTAAGAGCTTCTCCACATGGGGCTTTTATCCTGCTATTGAGATTGGTTACTTACGGAGGTTTATGAGTCCTCTACATGACTCTGTCAACTTCCAGCACTTCTCCTGTGTTTTCCTACCATTTCCGCAGTTTTTTTTTAAAAATGGAAATAGTGAGGTAATTTTTAAAAATGAATTGCATTTGTCCATGTAAAGGGGGAGTTGCGCTATAACAACAGCGCCATCTAGTGTCTGTATAATGAAACACATAGAACTCCCCCCACCCCCACCCAAAATGAGGAAGTGTGTGTGAAGGAGCTAATCTTAATCCCGCAAAGAATCTAGAAGCAGAAGCCCCAGGAAAGTTGCAAGATAAAAAGGCCAGCATGGAGAAGCTGTAAAGTTTAGTTACTGGCAGGAAGACCTTTAAGTTAAATATCCCGATCTTGTTGGGATTGTTGCCCTGCCCACCACTGGAATGTGGCCTCTGAGAGCTTCTCTGAAATAGAATTCATCCCTTTGGTTTGAAAGAGGTTCAACACGCCTGCTCTGCAGAAAGCTTCCCTTGATTGCACTTCTTGCCAGGTTGCTGCAGTGAAGAAGGGGGAAAAGGAAGAAAACTTCAACACACTCTCTCTGCGGGCAAAAGAAGAGCTTCTCCGATCTTGAGCTGTCCTGTTCTGCTCCACATCAAGAGCAATTGGCACCAGTGGGAACTTGAGGTTGGCCCATGGCAAGACTATTTCAAGTTCCCCCTTCCTGAAGAAGTCAGGGCTCTGGCTTTTTTTACTGATTAGACTGACCACTTCCAAAAGAGAAGAAATGCAGCATCAAAAAAGAGGACAAAAGAAGGCACCAATTTGCATATTTGCACATCCTCATTTATATGTATAGGTGTACATTTAAAAACAATCGCTGTAATTTAAATAGAAATACAACACTTCTTACCATGATGGGAAAGACTGACCAGGTGACCTGTGTGCCTGCTCAGTCTGCTATCCAGGTACACTTGATGGACAACTTCCAGGCCCAGCTCTTCCTTCTGATGGTTCTTTATCTCCAGGTCAGATGTGGACTACTCAGCCCTTCAGAGGACTGTCCTCTGTAAAGTAGGACACCTGGCCACCATATAAAACTGCTAACGATATCATGTGTTGGACAGATCCCTGGCAGCATGAAGGGCCATGGGTATCTTTGGGGGCTCATAAAGCAGCTGTTACCCACCCACTCATGAGCTGAAACTGCAAATTCAAAGCAAGGCTTTGATTTGGATGTGGGAAAAGGGGGTTATCGCTTGGAGCTGCAACTGATTACTATCGGGGGGAAACAAATCCATGATATGCAGCGTTGAAGGTTGGCCTGGTAGTCCCAGACCCTTCCCATAAGGAGACAATAGGCCACCTTGGTCTCTAGGGCCCAGTCGAAACTTCATGAGGGGTCAGGATGCTCTCTCCTTCAAGCACCAAGTCGAAAGGTCCCCGTAGTTCATGAATTGATATATTTATTTTCTATATTCAGGTATTTCTATCCTGTCATTTGGCTGAGTGGTAGCGCTTCCCGAGGCGGCTCACGACAATGCTAGACCAACAATCAATGTTTTATTCAAAGCTGCAAACATAAAAGCAAAGCCAAGGAGCAGCAAGTCACCTGCATAATAACAAGTAGTGATTCCGCACTAACTGGTGTTGTTGATTTTTGGAATTGCTATCCTCTGTTCACTCGGTTTTAACAGAGAATCCAGACAACTTCACTGTCAATCCACTGCATTACAGTTGTTGTCATCCCACCTTTTTAAAGACCTGCACAGTTTTTTCCTCACCTGGAATGCGGTTGTAGCATCAGAATGTCCAGGGTGCTATTGATGTGTGCGCCTGCATGGGAGGAGGGGTCCATAAGGCAGTTTAGTGACGTACTTTTGCCATCCCCTTTTAGGGAGGGGACGTAGCTCAGTGGTAGAGCCCCTGCTTTGCATGCTGAAGGTTCCAGGTTAGATCCCTGGCACCTCCAGGTAGGGCTAAAAGGAATCCTGCCTGAAACCATAGATTGCTGCTGCCAGTCAGTGTCAGCAATACTGGGCTAGATGGACCAAGGGTCTGACTTAATATACAACAGCTTCCTATGGAATTGGTGATGCCTCACTTTTCTGCATTTTTTACTCTGCATTTCTGTGGTACTGGCGTGGCGTTACATGCATGGCTGTGGGGACTCTGACAGCCAGAATTTGTTCTTTCATGGCACAACCCTATGCAGGTTTAGACAGCAAAAATGCTGGTGGGGGAATGCTGGGAGTTGTAGGACTTTGTCATGTCTAAGCCTGCATAGGATTGCACCCTTATTCTCCTTCCGTCTTTGCCTTAAAATGGAACTTCCCACACGTGTTGACATCTTAAAATGACAACAAAGCATAATCTTGCAAATCACCAAATAAAATATGATCACACGGTGAGATGGCTTCATGAAAAAGGGTAATTGGAGGTGGTGGGATAGCAGTAAATTTTAAACTACAGGCACTTATCCTGGCAGTCCCCAAAGACACGGTACCAAGAAGACTGGCATGCAGGCAGCCACGTTGATCTGTATCGACCAACTGGTTCTAGCAGTTTTCATCTCCACCAGACTCAGGTCTTTTGTAAAGCTCACAGGTTTTAACTGCCCATCCCAAAATCCATTGCATTACAGGATTGCAGCAAAGGCCAGAGGGAACAAGGAAGCCTGATGGTGCTGATAGATGATGTCATCGTCCCTGCTAGTCAAAAAGTGCCAGAGCTGTGTCTTTGTGAGCCCTGGGGGGTGTCTCCATGAGTGATTTACTGTGAGTTGGCTGCATTTGGAGGTCGTTTGGAGCACATGATGTTATGGCTATCTCGCAGCCATCCCGGAGATTTTTGCGCAAAAACCAGTTCTTCTGAGATGACTTTTAGTCCGATTGTTTTCCTTAATTTGGCTTGCCCGCACTTCTGTTGCGGTGTGTACCAACCCTCCACATTTACATTGGCATGATAGCCTGGTCCTGGCCATGACCTCGCTGACCCTGGTCAAGGGGGGTTCCTCCAATGTTTCCCTGATGTTTCCGCCATTTTGCAGCTGGCCATTCAGGAGTTCTGAGCTACCTTTGCCTTGCCTATCACTAACCTCTAGCAGCCATCCCCCCGAAAGTATAGGAGCACTCTGCTCCTCAGTCTCTACCTTAAAAAAAAATCCCCTTAAAAGCGCAACATCGAAATAGCACATTGCCGCTCCATCGTAAACCCAAAGTAAGCACTCCAGTTTCACCAACTACAGCCACCTGGGGGTGTGGGGGTGGAGTTATTTAGTATGGGGTATGGGGTATGAAGTGGGTGCACATAGAATAATAAAAGGTGGAGAGACCAATGAGTGAGGCTTGTTTCCCACCCCTGTCCAGGCACCCTGTTGCTACTGCATTATGAATGCTCCCGTAAACCGGAAACAACGTTACTGCGATAAAGCAGAGATGGGGTTTTACATAATAACTGAGACACCAGAAAACATCAAGGAACCTCTCATATTACCACAGTAGTGGGGACACTCTATCACTTTAGCTAGCCTGCTTTCAATCTTTAATATCTCCCTCCCCCTTCTGTGCATGTTTACTCAAAAGTAAGAAATAAATCTCACTCCCCTGCAGTTAACGGGTTAAAGGCTAACTGTAGTAACTCACCCTAAAGCGCTCTTTCACTTCTCCATTGCTCTCTTAGATTGCTATTGCGACGACATTGTGCTTCTTTCATTTTCTGTAGTTTGTTGTTATGTAAAGTCTCTTCTCTGCTTTATCGCAGTAATGATCTTGCCTTCTCATTGCAAGCAGGGGGAAGGAGAAAGGGAGAAAGGGGGAGTGGAGGCAGTAGGCAAAAGTGCACACATGGGGAAAAATGGGGTGAGGAGCAGTAACTCTGCAGCAGATTGCTGGGATGAGGTGAAATTGGGAACATTGCAATCCTATGCATCTCTACTCAGAAGTAAGCCCCATAATAATAATAATGATGAGAATCCCTTCCAAAATGGGCAAGCTGAAATCTAAATTTGAAGACTTCTTTTTAGGGATGCACGAAAGTCACTTACCTTTTCGTGGATTCTGTTCATGGGGGGGAAGCGTTCCGTCCCTCCCCCCGGAATCCTCGACGGGAGGGGAGGCGATCTGGTCCTCCCCCCCGGAATCCTCGACGGCCGGCTGTGCTCCGCAGCGGCTCCGCAGAGCAGCCGGTCAGGACCAGGCCAGGACCGTCCGCAGCTGGATTTCCGGCCGCAGAGGGCTCTGGGTAAAAAAACAAAACAAAACGCATACGCAAATGGCGGCGGCTATGGCTGCCGCCATTTGCATTCCTTATTTTTCGCCGTCTTAGTCTATGTAAATATTTACGTAGACTAAGACAAAGACAAGAAAGGGAAATGCAAATAGCGTACTGGGTGCTATTTGCGTTCCCCTTTCTTGCCTTCGTCTTAGTCTACATAAATATTTACGTAGACTAAGACGGCGAAAAATAAAGAACGCAAATGGCGGCAGCCATAGCCACCGCCATTTGCGTACGCGTTGTTTGTTTTTTTACCCAGACGTGATAGGCTACGTAAGTATTTACGAAGTCTATCACGTCTATGGGGGGGGGGGGAGAAAAAAACACAGACTGCAAATGGCGGCACTGGCAGCCAGTTGGAAGACCAGCCGCCACTGCCGCCGTCACCGCTGAAGCCGCTGCTGGAGCCGCCACCGTCCGAAACATCCGCCCCAGGTAAGTCTCGTCCTGGGGGGGAATCCGCGGGGGGCGGGCGGGTGGCAGGCCGTTCCACAATGGATTTCGGGGGGCTGAATGCACTGGCATTCGGCCTAACCGAGATCCGTCGCGGAATTCTCTGACATCCCTACTTCTTTGTGAACCCAGTCCTCCAGAGCTCCCTCCCACCTGAATTTCACCGCATCCCAGCAATCTGCTTCAAATTCAGTCTTCAAATTCAGATTTCAGCTCGCCCATTTTGAAAGGGATTCTGCTTATCATCATCATCATCTTTTTGTTTCTCAGAACTCCTCTAGGAGATTTTGGCTGCAATTCTAAACCTACTTACAGGGGAGGAGGCCCTATTGAACCCAATGGGGCTTACGTCTGAGCAAGCTACCAAAAGCGATTGAGCGACAGAGTGTCCCCACCAATATGAGTGGTCACTGCTGTGCATTTTAGTCCTGTCACTATTGCGCTATTGTGGTTTTATAGGGGAAATAATTTCTTAAAAATTGGGTGGGGAGGGTTGGATATAGGTTGCGGAGGGTGGGGGCACTAACACACACACTGGCCAGAGAAAGCAGAAGGGGCGGAACAAGGGGAGAGTGGGAGGGAGGGAAAAGGCTCTCTAAATGATGACATGGACGAGACTCCACCCAGTAGCTACCCAAACAATTCGCGGTAAACTGCGTGTGACCTGCCAAGAGCCCCAGGCTAGCTTTGGAATAATCCGGGTTTTTGACCCCCGTGTTTCTCCAGACGGGGCAGATTTGACTCCAGTAAAAACCACAACGAAGTGGAGCGCGAACTAAACCTCTCGCCGTGGAGATTCCCCTCTAGCTACTCTATACTGCTGATGTGAAGGCCAGGCGTGGTGGACTGTCTGAAAAAACTGGCCATTAAAGGGCTACCTGTCCGGGGTGCTTAGCCGACGCCCCTTGGTCTTTCCCCAGCACAGGCAGTGTGTGGCAGGAACAACTAATTCAGCCTTCCCTGACCTGGTGCCCTCCAGATGTGTTGGACTACAACTCCCATAATTCCCAGTGCCCTTGTATTAGGTAAACTACAGATCTATAAGATTCTGGCCATGCCTTTGCACTTGCCTTTCTTCTTCCTCCTGCTGTGAAGATTCTCCTCTGGAAGACAAAACTCCCTCCCACCCACAGGTGACCAGGGAGTTATAACAAGATTCCACCGGGCTCAGTCATTTGTGCACTGCAGAGATTAGCAATGGCAGCCTGGCTTCTTTGCATCTCAGTGCAGTCTGGAAGGCACTGATGGCCTCCTCTTGTCCAGTGGCTTCACACATCACATCAAGCTGCAGTTACTGAGATGAACGAGAGGAGGCCCTCCATGAGGTGGCTTCTTGGGAATGGCACCTCAAGAAGCAATACCAGAGGCAGATGAAAAGCCCTGTGAGCAAAGAAGACAATTTTAAGTGAATTGAACTATTTGCAAGCTGGAATGTATTGGAGGGCAGGGCTCATTGGACTCTCAGCATGGCCGGCCCTATCATTAGGCAGGGTGAAACAGTTGCCTCAGGCGGCAGATGCTGGGAGGTGGCAGCAAGGTGTTGGAGAAGAGAGCTGTGTGCCTTATGGCCTGCCCTATTCTCCCTAAGCTAGCCTGCTGCCTTTGGGTTCAATGGAAGATGTTGTTCCATCACCAGTGTTGAAGAAACAGTCTACTGAGCTTTTGTACTTGAAATGGGAGAGGGTGCCAGCAAAATATCTTGGGCCAGCCCTGACTTGCACTTATATGCAGCACTCACAAACCTTGCAGTGAGTTGAGGATAGTGAAGAGGAAGATCTGTACGACTGAGAACACCCCAAAGGAGATGAAAACCAATGTCCATGTTGCACCTAGGAGGCATGTCAGCCCAAGGACTGTCACCAGGTCCTTGCAGGAATGCTCTTTCTCCTGATGAGGAGGGTTGGCTTTGAGCTGCCTGATCCTCCAAACCACCACAGCCAGGACAGCCATGTTGAAGAGGATGGTGGCACTGAAGTAAATCAGGTTGATGTGGTGTATGATGGGGACTGTGATCCAGCACCTGGAGAAGAAGAGGAGCCAGTGAGATACTGGAGGGCCGGATTTGGCCCCCAGCAGTGCTGGATTTGGCCCCTATGCCTGAGGTTCCCCACCTCTGAAGTAGAGCATCACATCAACACTTTCCACAGAGAGAACAGGGAAGCCAGAGCATGGCGGTGGATGATAGTGGCGGGTGATGGCTCTGATGTCAGTGGGGCAGTGAATCCGCTCCAGGCTTCAGTCAGAACCAGTCAGAACTCTAAAGGAGCTCTCCAAGGTGGGCCTGATGTCATCAGTGAGGTGGTGAATTCACTCCAGGTTTCAGTCAGAACTAGTCAGAACTCTAAAGGAGCTATCCAAGGTGTGAAGCTCCTTTGGAGTTCTGACTGGTTCTGACTGAAACCTGGAGCAGCAGATGCATTGCCCCGCTGACATTGGAGCCCCCAGCCTCTACTGGCAGATGGTATTGTCCCTGCTAATCAGGAAGTCCCAGGCTCCAACCCTGCTCACTCCGGCTCCACTCCACCACCGCCCCTCCGGCTGAAACTTGTCCACGTCAAACAGCACTTCTGAGGCACTCAGAGGCCCAATGCTCCTCCTGAATTTGAAGCTGGGGAGAGCTGGCAAGGGATCATCCCCACGGTTGCGCTCTGCTTTGGGGGCATTCCAGTGAAACTAAGGCTAAATATGGGTAACTGCAGACACTCATATTCACCCCATTACTTTTGCCATGCTCTCCCCCTGTCGCTTCCTCTTCTCTCCCTTTTCATTCATTTAAATGTAGACTGTAAGCGTCTTGGGACCCGTCTTTTCCTTATGTTGCTAAATAAAGGGTCGTACACAGTGACGGCACTATATAAAATTCACAGAGCTGAGATGACAGTGGGGTTACTTATTTATCTTGTTGACTTGAGCCCCACCTATGGCCCTCAAGGCAGCCACTCTGCCCACCTCCTCCCCAAGGTAGGGGCAGGGGCTTTTGAAGGGGGCAGGGCTTGCAGACCTGGGGGGGCCTGCAGAGGGAGCACAAGGCTCGGGGGGCTGTCTGTGGAGCCTCTGCGGCCGGATGAAACCCCCGGGCTGGCAGTTCCACACCCCTGATGTATATAAATAATAATACCTATGTAACTGAACACATGCTGACTAAAACTATGCAAAGAAAGCCACTGTTTTTCCAACACTCACATGGCACTGCTGCTGTAACCAGAGCTGGTTTGGACGAAGTGGAGACCATAAATACTGTTCTTGATCAGGAAGATAGCCATCACTGTTAAGCCAGGGAAGCCTACGGAATCCAAGAATGCATTCTGATCAAGACAAAAAACAAGGCCTTCGCCGATTACATACGGAGACTTAGGCACCCTCGCCCAGGGCTCTGCAGGCTGCAGCAGCCCTCCAAGCCGGATGCAATGGCTTCTTTCCAAACTTGCTTCCATTTCTGACCTTCCCCAGACGAGGCAGTCCAGAGAAGGCAAGTAGGGTGGGTGTGGGCCACCAGAATGCCAAAATAATCCAGTCAGGAGAACAGATGCCGTCGCTGCTCTTTCACTGTGACAGAAGTAGCTGAGAAACATCACTCCAACTAGCCCTGGAAAAGCCTCCCTTGCAAGATGAGTCATCTGGTGGTTTCACCCAGGTGCCCAAACCATGATACTTTCTCTCAATCGTAGCGTGTTTATTTACTTAAGCAGGCTTTTGCAGGATTCCGGTGTAATTGCATGTTCTGGTGCTGCTTTAAATTTTTTTTTTTTTTTAAACATTTTTGCAGTCATTTGTTGTGATTTTTAAGGTGGTGTTTTATCTTGTTTTGTATTATATTGGTATTGTTTAAGCCACCTTGGGTGCTTTGGTTAAAAAGGTGGGGGGAGGAGGAGGAGGAGGAGGAAGAGGAAGAAGAAGAAGAAGAAGAAAGTTGAAGACTACAACGATGACAGTGAAAGACCACAAAATTCCCACCCCATTTTGTGGTGGCAGAACAGCGATACACTTGACAAGGCTGAGCTGTGTGAAATCCTATCTGAAGGAGCACGCTTTACCCTAGTTAAATCACACTGGAGACTCTGGAGAATAAGAAAGCTTGCATTTACTGCAGGCAAGAAATGTTTTACAGGAGGGCCCCCAGTGCAAGATGGAGACCTGAGAAGATGCCTCCTCTCTGAGAGGCAACAGCATGAAGAAGTAGGAAGTGAGGTTAGCAACTCGAAAATTATCTGTCTGCCGTGGGAAGAAAGGTCAGCACAGATCAGAGGACAGTCTAGGAAGCTTGGAGCTCCTCTCTCTCTCTCTCTCTCCCCTTTCCACACAGACACATCTGCCGTTCTCTTTTCTCTTTGAAGCTAGCTGAGTTTCACCCACACTTCCAGCATCTTGAGCGAGCGCATACGCCCTTCTTAACAGGGATGTTTCCCCTTGGAAATGGCCCTATAAGTACCCAGGCTGTATTGCAAAGACATGCAGTCCATCCATCAGTCCGTGACTGCTTGCCTGGCTGGCACAGGCTCTTTAGAGAGGCCTGACCCAGCCATTGAGATCCTTTTACCTGGAGGCCCTCAGGAGTAACCAGGACCTTCTGCCTTTACATCACTGAGCTACAGCCCTCTGTTAAAATCAAGTTGCCTTTGCTCACAACTCCACCTCATCTGGCTGCCTTACTGACAGACCATACCTGTTCCAACCAGCAGTAAGAACATAAAGACAGCCCTGCTGGATCAGACCGAAGGCCTATCTAGGGCAGCATTCTGTTCACACAGCAGCCAATCAGCTGCCCAGCAGCTCTCCAAAGCCTCTTTTCCAGTCCCTTTGGCCAAGATCCGTCATGCCCAAGAACTAAACACTGGTCCCAGTTCATTTCCAGACTCAAGTCCAAGTGCTGGCTTTGATCTTCACAGCTTGGGACCAGGGATCTAGTGCACTGCTTCTCTCCCCGAGAGTCTGCCTCTGCTCTCGGATCATCAACAGAGGCCCTTCTTTGAACACCTCCACCATCAGAGATGCTGCAAGTGGCTGGTCAGCAGTTGTTCCCCCATTGTGAAATGCTCTCCCCTCTCACCTGCATTCTCACCTGGCACCTTCTGTAATGTCACTTGAACTCTCACCTGTTGCCTACTGCCACGGTGCCCTCACGGCCTCACCTGACACTCTCACCTGGCACCTCCCGTAATGTCATTTGAACACCAGCAAACACATTTTATTTCCCCCAGCCTTTAAAATCTCTTATTTATCTTTGTTTTACCTTTACTTTATCCTGCTGATTGCTTGCATATTCCTCCTTTAAATTGTGTTGCATTTAAGGTTTAAATGATTTAAATTGCTTCTATGGTCACTTGGATTGCTTGTAAGCTGCCCTGAGGTATAAATCCCTATAATTAATAACATAATACACTGGAGATGGCAGCAGGCATTGAAACTAAATCTGTCTACCCCCGAATTATGGTACCTCTCCAAAAGGTGTGCCCTTCCTGTCCCCCAGAGAGCAAGAAATCGAACCCAGAACCTGTCACACCAGAAACAATGGTCATGCCCTCAGCTAGACCAACAAACTTGACTTTCTCCAACACGATCCACCAGCTGAGACTTGATTTCTGGAGAGATACATTCAGAAGGTCATCTTTCTTCAAGTTGCATGGATGTGCCAAGAAAACCTGTTTTCTCCTTTCATAGAAATAGGAATGGGATGTGGGTATTGGGGAAAGGGCTCTTTCTTTGTGGAGCCTTTTCAGCAGTTGCCAGAATATTGAACCTTACCCCATCCAACAGAACAGAGCTTAAGGAGGTAACGCCTTATGTACGAGTTGTAAACTCTGATCATGAGTATGTAGAGATGGAAGCCTTCAATAGCCATCCAGGTCAAGCAACAGAGCAGTGAGTAGTGGAGGAAGACTGCAGCAACTGTGCACGGCCATCGGGAGCTAACGGATGCCACGAATGTACCAACCAGGAACGACATATTGAGAAAGAAGAGGGCCCCCAGGAGGTTCATGTGGATTTTTGTTGTGGAATCATGCTGGATTTTCCTGTCAAGGGTAATGAATGGAACATCAACTGGAGAGTTTTGCTGGTTCAGCACAAAAACAGAAGATGAAAAGGACAGTGCAGGTCATGTCTGCCCCATCCAAAGGCAGTCTGTTAAGACACTCTTTGTAGCACTTACAGGGATCTCAAGGGTGTGGAAGTGGCTTTCGGCACAGGATGTCAGCATTCTTACTGCAGGGGTGGACAACCTGTGGCCCTCCAGATGTTTTGGCCCACAGCTCCCATCATCTCTCACCATTGGCTATGCTGGCGAGGACTGATGGGAGTTGTAGGCCAGAACATCTGGAGCGTCACAAGTTGCCCACCCCTGCTGTACTGCGCAATCCTTCACATGTCTACTCAGATGTAAATCCCATTGAGTTTAGTGAGGCTTACTCCCAAGTAAATGTGTATAGGATTGCATCGTTAAAATCCTAAGGTTTTTATCTTTATTTTTTTTAAAGGCCAAGTTACTAGATCCTGTGATTAGTGCCGGTTCCAGGTTTTTGAGTGCCGTTTTGCAAGGTTTCCCCAGTGGGGCCCCTCCCTTCTCAATTCCACTGTCACCAGCTGCTCTCGCTCTTCCTCCCCATCATTGCTACCACAGTGAGCAAGCAGGCAGGGGCATCTCCTGCTCCTCCTTCTCACCACTATCGTTGCCTGGGCCAGACGGATAGGCAGGAGAACAAGCAGGTCTCGGTGGTGAAGAGGAGGAGCAAGCCTTGTCAGTGGGCCCATGCGGGAGCGTGTGCCCCCTCGGCAGGTGCCCAGCCATGCCTACCCTTGATGCCAGCCTTGCTCATGACTGTAGTTAAACACAGAACATAGAATCTGCACACCCGGTCTTGGTCTGAAAAAGAGTGCGTTGTGGGGGGAGGGCAACCCCCCTCATTGTCCATCCTTCACAGATCCTTCATGAATTAATTGCACCTGTCAGCTCTGACTCCAAAGAAGTTTCTCCGGCTGAATTCCTCCTCACCCCTCTCCACAGGTCCCAGTTGCTGCCTACTACTCATACGCTCCCCCAATGACTTACAAATCCCATCCTTCCCTCTTACTAATCTAAAAAAAAGGGTGCTTGTGTCAAGCAATAACATTTATAATGCGAATCAAGTCAGAAAACGAAGAGCAATAGTCCAAACAGTAATACTACGTTATTGTTGTGTTTTCAGTGGGGCATGATATAAACCTATTAAAACAAATGATTAAATAAATGTAATAGAGGTTCTTACTACTTTGTAATGTGAAAAAAAATCGATAAAAAGGAAGCTTTAAAGAAAACAACCTCGACAAATCTCAGTGGATTCCTGTAAAGACCCCACTGAGAAGAATGGAGAATTTAAGCAACAACACAGCTTGGTGAACTCCCCCCTAAATGAATTTGTGTACACATGTCTCCTTTCAATAACTTGTTTTTCAAAGTTTTACCAATGACCTTTACTTTGTTGTAATTTGAAGGTGGGGGGAGGAGACAATAAAAAATAAAACTTCAGTTTCACACACATGGGATTGGTTTTCTGGATACAAAACTTGGGAGTTTATTTTAGAGCTTTTCTACATGAGACTCTCAATTCAGTGTATCTACTTTCATTTTTGTCACAGAATTGAGATCCAAGTGCCACATGAAGAGTTTCCTTTTCTGCTTTTCCACTACATAACCTCTAGGTGGCACTGTGGTATAGTGGAATAGCACAAATGCATAAGTGAAAAAAAGCATTTTCTTTTGCTTTTAAAAATATCGCATTTTCCCTGATCTAAAAAAAAACTCACCAGAAGTGCTCTTTAGACACAGAAATGAAACTGGGGGGTCACAATGTCATCTAAAGAACCCATAAACATCCATGAGTAGGAATGATGAGTGCACGATAACTGCCTTGTGTAGAAAAGCTCTTAATATGAAAGTTTTCAAGCCCTGCCAAACCCAGGTCTCTAACAGGCAAGCATAGCAAACAGCCTTAACAGGGGGGAGGGGGGAGGAGCTCATCAAAGAATGCTGCTGCAGCCCCCTCCAAGACCTTTAACCACAATTCTCCCCTTTTGCCAGTTCCCCAGTCCTTGTAAGCAATGCCAGAGTCCCACTTCCCATCATGGAAACAGGAAATGGCTCCCCTGGGTCCTAGTTTCCAGGGTCAGCCCAAGACATTTTGCTGCCTGAGGCAAAGGACAAGATGGCATCCGCTCCCCATCACATGTATGGAAGCTGGATGGACTGACCATAGAAACTTCGACACTTCTGATGGCATAGTGTCCTCTGCCACGCTTGAGGCGGCAGGCTAGTTTAGGGGGCCAAGGATAGGTTGTGTGGCATATACCGCTCTGTCCTCCAACAGAGGGAACAACCAGGGAGTTCAGGAGGAACAGCCAGGAGGCCTCTGCCGCTGCCCCCGGTATCTGCTGCCTGAGGCAGTCGCCTCATTCTCCCTAATGGTAGGGCTGGCCCTACTAGTTTCCCCTTTCTCCTCCATGCCATTTCATAGGAGATGGTTCCTGTCCTAGTGGCCAGTGGCTAGTTACCCCACATTGCAAAAAGCTAGCTCCATTGGTCAAACTTCCATCTGAGCTCCTGATATTACATAACTTGCAAAATATTGGCTCATCAAGATTTCAAGTCACCTCAGTATGGCTGTGTTATGGAGAGAGACAGAGAAAACACTCAAATGTTCTTCTTCATAGACTGGGGCTGGAGTCAAACAATCGTTTTTCAGAGGCTTGAGGGTAGTTTGAAAGAGGGATCACTATTTATAGTTTTTTATACTCATCCCACTCTTGTGTCTGGTCAGACAGGCATTGCAGGTTTTTGTAACATTTCAAAAACCTGCAAACCCTGTTTGAGCAGAGGAGAGAGTAGGATAGAATTAATGCATACGCCATAGGAAGGAAAACCTCTCTTAAGTCACTTTCGATTCTCATTAAAACTATTGTCTGTCTACAATCCAGCAAGCAACGTTCCTCAGATATTGACTGAAGGAGCACTGTAGTTACCTGGAGAAAATGTATAAGAAGATGATGAGCAGACAAGCAGAAGCTGAGATACCACAGCCTATACCCGTGATATAGGTTAAAGGAGCCAATAAAGCTTCATCCACAGGGGCTGGTGAGATTTGCTGAATGAGGAGAGAAGGAAGAGGATGCAAAGACAAAGATGGAAGGAATTAAGGCGGGATGGAAATGTATCCTTTGCACAGTACGTCTCCCATCACTGTTGAAGCAGTGTATTTTTTCTACCCCGCTGTAACTCTGACTTCAAAGCCTTACACACATACTTGCTTGCTCCCCTTGCAAATTCGCATTCCATCCACAGCACGTGGAATGCTAGAGCAGGATGCCGCTCGCACTCTTAAGTGGTGTGCTCTACAGTTCCAAAGGCATGTTTCGTTTGTTTTACTAAGGCTGAGGTGCAGAACCTCAGGAGTGAGGGCCAAATCTGGGCCGACCTGGACTGCCAGTCTCACTCTCCATGTTCCCCATGTGGCCACGCCCCTTTATTCTGGCCCCACCCCTTCCCTCTGACCACCTATCATTGGGTGGTTTCCTCGCTTTTGTGCAGCCCCCCCCCATTCTAAAAGGTTGAAAGGCCTCTCTCCAGCCTTAGTGAGTGGCAGGAAGGGCTCTAAGCTAAAATAGGCTGGTATTTTTTGTATTCTGTCTCTGCTCCATTTGCATTTGACCCCTTGGACGTCAGCCCCACCTACCACTGGAATATGCCCCCAAGAGCTTCCCTGAGATGGAATTTGGCCCTCAGGCTGTAAGTGGTTCAACAGCCCTGGAGAAAGGAACTAACAAGGACAACCTGTGGAGTTCCTACAGCTGCAGGAGTTAAGCAGCACTCCCTCCTCTCTTCTCCTGTCCCAGCCAGGCTAGGCGCCACAAAAATGAGAGTGGTCTCACGGCAACAGCTCACAGCAACACTTCCCTCGGGCCTTGCAGAAAAGGACCAAGGAGGTGGAGCGTGGCTGTGAGAAGGCAATAGCGGCCGCTAGGACCACCGTTACCATCTCCAGAGCAGCGAGAGAGGCTGCCTCTGCCGTGGATATGGGAGAGGAGGCTGGAAGAGCTGCTTGGACAGGGCTCCTGCCACAGAAAGAGCTTCCCAAACAGCAGACTCCTGGGGCACTGATGAAAAGGTCAATGCTGGGGCCATACAGAAGGCAGAGACCACCCATGATACAGGAGCTTGGGCTGAGAGGAGGGAAACCTTGCCGTCTAGTTGAGTGTCTGGGCACCTGAGGGAAGTGCCAGGCCAGGGCTGTGTCCTCTGAGCCCAATTAACAAGCATGCTTTGGTTGCAGCACATCTAGGCTACTGCAGTGCTCTTCACCTTGGGCTACCCTTGAAGAGTGTCCAGAAGTTTCCATTGGTGCAAAATGCTGCAGTTAGGCTGCTAACTCGTGCATGGTATCGAAGCCATATTGTACCTGTCCTGAAAGACCTGTACTGGTTCGGCAGTTGTTTTCCACGCACAATTCAAAGTGTCGGGTTTAACCTTTAAAGAGCAAACTGGCTTAGGGCCTGGCTACATAAGGGACCGCCTGTCTCACTCTGAACCTGCTCAAACATTAAGATCGGCAAGTGCAGCCCTCCTGTGGGTGCCATGGCCCACAGAGGCCTCTTTCTTGGGCACGCATGAAAGGGCTTTTCCCTGTGTTTCGGCCACACTATAGAATGCGCTCCATCAAGCGCTACCATTGGCCCCCCACTCTCTTGGATTTTAGAAAGTGTGTGAAGACCCATCTTTTTATTTTAGCTGTTTAAATTATGTTGCTGTTTTAAGGCTTTACTGCTTTTAATGTTCTTTTTTATCACTTTAAAGTTTCATTGTTTTCAATTGTTCACCTCCTTGATGGCTTTTTAGGAAATAAGGAAGCATATAAATGTATAATAATGACAAAGAACAGGGCTGGCACGGATGGGGTGAATGGAGTTGCTACAAACTCCAATTATCTCAGACAGGTGTGTCTTGCTTCCCCCTCTTCTCTCAGGCCTGGAGCAGGCGGTTCAGTCTTTTGAAGTCTCAGAGGTTACCCTTTACCCCATACTTCCCTCCATATTTTGTACGTCAGCTGACACATTTCCCCATAATTCTTTGCAGCTTGTTGCCATTCTGGCATTCTGGAACTGAGCAAATGGATCCTATTCTACATGTTCTGTGGCTGGCTGGCTCATCCCACAAAGCCGTTGGCCTACTGAATGAACATTTATAGCCATCTCCTCTGTACTTATCCTAGCTTCTCCTTCAACACTATTTTAGTGTATTGTGCCAGTGGCACCAGGGCTCACAAAGATGCAGCACCAGTTCCCTTTGAGCTTAGCTGCAACCTCCGTAGTAGCTACAGGGAAATGCATTTTTCCAGCAACAATATATTGTTCCCTGTTGTAATACAAAGCTTTTGGGGTGGCTCCGTCTTGAATGGGCAATTAAGGTACATTAGCTTAACAAAAAACCTGTTCCTGGTGGAGATGAAAATTGCTAGAACTGCTTTCTTGGTATGTATCAACACAACTATCTGAATGTTTGGACTCTCTTTAGTGGCGTGGTTATGGGGTCTGTCATGGTGAACACCTGCACTTCAGAACACTGCTGCTTTTCCTTCCTGGCCTTGCCCTCTGGATGGAGCATCTCTCCTGACCCCGTGTTCAGGTGAGCAACTGTAGCATCGTCAGTGCAGGCATCAGAGGCCCAGTTCTCTCTGAGGCAATCAACCTCTGTCAGGGCTGCGCTGCTTCAGTCTGGAAGTGATGACTCATAGGACCGAATGCTCCTCCATACAAAAATAAGAATAAATCCCTCCACACAAAAACACTAGCATGTCAGGGAGAAAGGTTCCAATCAAGCCATCTCGGTAACTAGAAGTGTGAAGCCTTGGGAAATGGCAGGGGGGGTCTGCATTTTTGTGCCCCCCTCTGCATTTCTTCTGTTTGTTTGTTTCCCAGGCCTTCAGACCTCCATCCCTGAAATGCTTATTTTCTATATGTAAGGTATTTTTATTCCCCAAGAGGGCATATTCAGTCTCATGAGTCTGCCTGAAGCATTGTGTGAAGTGGTACAGCCCAGACACAGGTAGACCTCCTCAGGGAGAACGTTATCCGCAAGAGAACCATGTCGCGACAGCAGCAGGCTTACCAGGAGGACAGCAAAATAGGTGAGGTGGTTGCACTGGCACAGGACGATGCCCTCCTGGCTGGTATTAGTTTTGCAACCATCCTGGCTCCATTTCCCCAGGCCGTTCTCTTCTGCCAAACAGAAGAAACACAACTGTACTCAGAAAGCAGCAGCACCTTCCTCTCTGAAGGGCGACAAATGAGGGGCCAAACTAGACAAGGCCAGTGATGCCCTAAGGACAAAGCCCAGGGGGCCCCCAAATGACCACCCAGAGAGTGGCAGGTGAAGAGGGCAGCAGAAGCAAAACCCATTTTATTCCTGTAGTCATGATGGTCTATTATTTAAGCGAGTTTAAAATGCAAAACTGCACATGCTTGGAGAATATTTTTTAAATCAGGGTTGGAAAAGACTTCTGTTGTTGATATTGTTCTGACATATTGTTCTAACCCTGCCTGGGTTTTAAGATCTTCTGGGGAGGCCCTTCTCTTGGTCCCGCTGCCATCAGAGGCACATTTGGTGGGGATGCGCGAGAGAGGGCCTTCTCGGTGGCAGCTCCTAAGCTCTGGAACTCCCTGCCAAGGAAGGCTAGGGGCTTCTCCACACTGGGCTTTTTATCCCGCAACTTTACTGGGGCATCTGCTTCCGGATTCTTTGTGGGATTAAGATTGACTCCTTCACTTCTTCTTTTTTCTAAGGATTGCATTTATCTGCAAGTTATATATGTTTCATTATACAGCCACTAGAGGGTGCTGCTTTTATAGTGCAACTCCATCATTACATGCTTAGATTCACTTCAATTCAAACCGCCATTTTTTTAATAGCTCATTATCACCATTGCAAATAAAGCCACGGAAATGGTCACAAAGCATGGGGGAAGTCCTGGAGGGTGACAACGTCATGTAAAGGACCCACAGACTTCAGTGAGTAGCCAGTCTCGATCGCAGGATAAAAGCCCCGTGTGGAGAAGCCCTAGGTTGGCCCCCTCTCTGTTGTCCTTTCACGGGCAGGCAAAGTCGTTTGTATTCAGGCAGGCCTTTTGCATGTAAACTGTTCTGATGCTGAAGGCAATTTTAATTAGTTGGTGCAGGGTTTTTTTATTGCTGTCTTTTTAAAGTTTCTATGTTCTGTTTTAATTAAGATTTTATTTTTAATCCTGATTTTATTGTTATCCGCCTTGAGTGTCACTCACTCTTTGGGAGAAAGGCAGGATATAAATTAAACAGATAATAGACAAATAAGGGGAATGTCGACGCAGTTGTAAAGGATGGAGTGGTGGTTGGGAGGCGAAGAGAAATGTTAATTGTATGCTTCACAATGGAAGTAATTGTCAAGGGCCCCTTGGAGGCCTCTCTCAGTCTAATCCAGTAGCCAAGTCCAGACACAGACAAAGGGATTCCTTTCAAAGCTTTATTCTTCTTTTACAACTTAACAACTATACCGTTTGCAACTAGATCTGAGCAGCACAGTACCTATGCCCTAAGTGGGAACAGGTAGTCCCCGTTTGAAAGGGAATTACTGGCAGACCCCTGAACTTAAGGACTAGGGAGAGTCCCTCCCCTTTTCCCTTGGATCCTCTGGGCGCAGCCGTTGTTTGCGTGCCAACCGGGCACTACGCCTCCTTTCTGCGCCCTCCATTTGGCACCGCTCTCTGTGTCGGCGTTGCGCGTCCATCAAGTCTGCTTCCCGCGCTCTGTCACTCCCAGGACTGCTATCTAAGCTAGGAATGCTGGTGGGAGGAATCTCCGTCAGCTGTTGGCCCTGGGAAAGAGGAGCGCACTCCCCTCCCAGGAGCGACTGCTCTTCCTCAGAATCAGAACTACTCTGGGATTCTATGGGCTCAGTGTCCACCCTGACAGTAATACATGTGCCATCATCTAAAAGGGGGGCAATAAGACCATTCCATCCAGGGACTAAAATTACCTAGCTGCACCACTGGACAAGTCACACAAGGCACCATTAACACCAATAGCAATTGTGTGAACAGCTGTAAGAAAGCAACGGCAGGGGGGCTGATGCAAATGGGGACCCCAGCATGAGGCTAGGGAGCTTTAACCCTTTACACCCTGCTGTGGCCCCAGTCCGGTTCAGGGAACCCCATGCCTGCTTTTTGTTTCCTAAAATGGTATCCACTGGCATGAATAGGAGCTTTCCTTCCACAGGAATAGCAACCATGTGGTGCCTGATCTGGATTGGGATCATAGTGGAGACCCCAGTGCTTGCAATTGAAATTAAAATGCCATTTATGTTAATTGCATATATGCTGTTCTGTCCAGTAAATAATAATAACAACAACAACAACAACAATAGGCTTTTAAACTCTGTATATTATATTTTTTTATGTTTCTAATCTTTGTGAACCACTGTCAGGGTTGGATCGGAGCCCATAGAGCTCCAAAGCAGTTCTGATTTTGAGGAAGAGATAGAAACCGTGGGAGAGGAACCCGTGCGCTGTTCAGAGGCGCCGCCGGAGGGAGAGCCCCTCCCTGATCACATTCCTGAGAGTGGTAGCGACCCTGGCAGGCTAGGGGAGGGACAACTGGCGCTTCGGGATGCAAGGCACCGGCGCAGGGACAAGCGGGAGATGGAGGGCGCCGAGAGGAGGCACTCAGCCCACTTGGTGTGACGTCAACAGCTGCGCCCTGATGCCCCACGGGAAAGGGGTGGACTTTTGCCTCCTAGCCCTTAAGTTCAGAGTCTTCCCACCTTTGCCCTCCAAACAGAGACCAACTGATTCCCTAAGGCTAGAACCCCCTGGTAGGCAGCTCTCTTAAGTTTCCCTCATTAGGCTCCTGCAGTTAGCATCTGTAAGCGTCATTAGGTTGAATGGAAATAAAGCCTTGGAAAAGAGCCCTATGGTCTGCGTGTTGATTCTGGCTACTTGAGGATTTCAGAAGGCAGCAAGGGCGCTCCTGACAACCGCCCAGAGAGCTTTGGCTATGGGGCGGTATAGAAATGTAAGAAATAATTACTAATAACAATAGTAAAGGACTGCCTGCGCTCAGGATTATGAGTCATATCAACCCTCTTTAAATACTGTTTTATTCCTCCTATCCACTATATGCTTGATTTGTTAGTTTGTAAGCTATAGGCAGGGACTTGTTTTTGTTTTATTTCACATACCAGTTATCACAGTATTAAATACTAATAATAATAATAGAAGAAGAAGAAATAGTAGCAGCAGCAGCAGTATTGACTATAGTCCTGAGAACTTTTTGCACATGGAACGCATCCATCAAGTTAATGCTACTACTACCAGTAGTAGTAATAGTAGTACTTGATGGATGTGTTCCATGTGCAAACAGTTCTCTGGATTACAGTTTGTTGTGGTTGTGGTTGTTATTATTGAGGAGCTGTATAAAAAATATAAGGTTCTGCCTGCAGGCTTAGAGTCTAATAGACACAATACAAACAGTGTCCCAAATTTTCAGTATGTTATTGCCTTTGTTAGGAGCAACTAACATGTCACAAAATAGCAAGCAGGTTTTTGGGTTCTCCACAATGTTAATTAAAATGGAGAAAGGAGGTGGTGGAGGAGAAAAGGCTGGGAATGGTGTAGCTGCAAAAGCTGAAAGGGATGGGGAAGGAAAAAGATGTGCAAATTCTGACATTACCTGTTCCTTCCAGCCAAAAGACGCAGGTCATATTGGAATTGGCCTAGAATGGAACAAGAGATGAGTTGATGTAGCTTCTCTCTCCCTTCTGTGGCAGAATTCCTCCATGCAAATATGATTGCCATTCTCCTTCCACATCACTGACGTGGAGGCATGCAGCAACTAGAATAGTGCCTGTCGGTTGAATGATGACCCATAGCAACACAATCTCCCTCCCCACCTTCGCCGTTCATCACCTTTTTTTGGTCTTGTCATCCTTTCCCAGATGAACACTCCCCCTCTTTGCCATTCTGGTTGGGAATGCTCAACCAGGCCTGTGCTATGCACACCAGCCTTCTCCAACAGCTATGCGCTACAATCTCCCGCATTGTAGTGGAAAAGGGGACAGAGTAGCAGCATGGCTCTCCCATCACAGCAAGCCATTCCCCCCAAAACTGCCCCCCTGCCCAGCCCCCAATCTTTCATAAACTGGAAAACTGATGGAGACGTATGTGTCCACAGCTCTCGTAAAGAGCAGTCATGGCCTGTGTTGATCCTGCGGTCCCCAGCTTGATGCTCTCAACCTCTGTTGATGTCTGCTAGGCTGCTTGTCCCTCCTGATTTTTTTGTTAAATAGATTTTTTTTTAAGTAAAAGAATAATTAACCGGGAGGCTGATAAGTGCAAAGTGCTGGTCTCCGGTGCCATCTTTATTTCCAAGAATGCCTTTGAGCCCTAGAGGCATTCTTAGAAACTAAATGTTGTGGGTGGTTTGGTGTGTGTTTTGTCTCTCTGTGTGGTGTGTGTTTTGCCTATGTTTGTTGAGGGGTGGAGTGTTTCTCTGAACATCGCTAGTTTGCCTTCTATGAAATGGGTATTTTGTTGTGCTTTGTGGGGGCAAATCTGGGATTTGGGGCTTACTCCCCACTTCTGCCTTGTACTCAGTTCTTGGCCAGGTTACTTGTTTCAGAAAACTGTGGGTTGAAAGAAGTGGTTTTATGTCTTGGATATCAGGCCCTACCTCTGCATCCTTCTTAGGTTCTTGCAAAAGTTACTTTTTGTTTAGCCGCACTGGTTTGCCTTCTGGGAAACTGATGTTTTGTGACTGGCCATGCCCACCTTGGCAACCATTTTGTGAGTGGGAAAGCCCTTCCTGGAAGCCATTTGTGTAAGCATGCCAGCAACACTCTCTCAACATCCCAAATTTGCCCACCGGCCCAAAAAGGCTGAGAACCGTTGTCAAATGCTCCAGATAAATGCTGGTCTTATGCAGTGGGCCAAAATAGCTTTGGTGTTACACCTGCTACAGTGTTGAGACTGCCGCTTCCCTACGCCACCCCACCTGATCTTTGCAAGGCAATGATGCTTCATTCTCCCAGGGCACAAGCTCACCGGGCAATGGCCATGGCAGGATTACTACTCACCAGCGTGTGGTTGTGCCAAAACTGGATCTCCACTGGATGACTGAGGTTAGTAATGTGAGTGTTCCCCAGGGTGGCCCCTAAGATGTCATCATTCAGGAGAGAGCTGTTCTCCCTATCCTGCACAGCAAAGAGCAGAAACGTTTGGCTGCAATTTGTAAATTATTTTTTAATTGCGACATTTATAATTCACTTTTCCTCCACGGAAGTCAGGGTGGCATACCTGGTTCTCTCCCCACTTCCATTTTTTTCTCACAACAACCCTGTGAGGTAGGTTAGGCCGAGAAATAGCAAGTGGCCCAAGGTCACCCAGTAAGCTTCATGGCTGAGGGAGGATTTGAACCCTGGTCTCCCCGATCTTAGTCCGCCACTCTAACCATTACAACCACTCCTGTGGTGGTTCTACTGAGGTGGAAGATCTTAGCTCCTGATTTCCTATAGTATTTGTTTTTAGGGATGTACGGACTGTGTAAAATCTGCTCTGTCTGTTTCGTGGATAGTCAGGTGCCTTTTGTTCTGTCATCTGCCCACAGACGGATGCAAACATTATTTTCGTCATGCGGAAAAATACTCAAATAATTACAGAAATATTTACATAATTTACCTTAGGACGTAACAGCTAGCGTATTGTCTCCCATTCCATTCAAAGTTTCCTTAGCAGAAACTTATGCATTTTCCTAAGAATGTATATGTGTAAATTTTGGGAAAGTAAAAAAATAATCCGAAAGTCCACAGACTCCGCATGGCCTGAGGGGGGTCGCTCTGCAGCGGATTCCGCAGGTCGGATTCTTAGAAATCTGAGCTCATTTTAGTGCGTCTTGAATTTCTCCAGCATCCCTATTTGTTATATGGGATTCCTACAGCTGATCTCCTGAGTACCATTTTGAAAGAAGTTGCAAAATTGGCCCATGGGATTTCAGTTTAAGTTTTTGTTGTGTAGGCTGCAAAGCAGACAGATTTGCCAAAGTGGTGCAAGAAATCCACATGACTGCACTGGAGAGGCAGATGATTAATTATAACAGTGGTAAACTTCAGTATAGTATGTTTTATTTTTGGCTAGTGAACAGCACAGCTTTTCATGGATTGGAATACTCCTTACTTTGATACAGTGAAGCCTTCAAGCAAACTTATGTATCTGTCAGAGTGGGATACGTTTTACCCACCCCATCTGAGTGAAGCCATATCTACTGGCACCCTTTGGCACCGCCCCTGCCATGGTGCACCACGGGATCTGTCCACTCCATTCCCCTGAGGGGGGGCTGCCGCACAGCAGGGGGAGGGGACAGCAGTATAACTGTGTCCTCCGGACTACTGCCCCTGACCTCATATTGTACTGAAAAGCTATGCAGTGGTTTGCGAAGTCTGCCACCTAGTGACTGTAGAAGGTGCTATGTGCTTCAAACACAGATATTTAAATTAATTACAATTAATGAATGTGTTTTTAACACAAAATAACCCTGAGGTGCACACCCCTAGGGTTCCCTTAATATGCATGGCAGGTTTCAGGTGCCTAGGTTTCATGGTCTTGGTGCTATGACACTGAAAGGTAGACAGGCAGAAAGACAGACAGAGTCTTTTATTATTATAGACAGTGTGCATTTCCTTTTAAAATAGTTCTGTTTATTTCATGATTTTAAGGCAGTAGTGTTTGATAGGTGGTTTTATATGATGTACTATGCTATATTTGTATTCTTCTACATCTTCTGACAATCTTTTAGATCATTCAATAAGTTCACTTGATTTTACTGCAATTCAGACATCCAAGGGAACATTTACATGCCTCATTTGCATTCTACCTTTTGTAGAAGGAGCTCAGGATAATGTCAGGAGCTGAAGGTGGTGGAGCTGGACAAGCAAAGTTCACAGGCAGAATTGTATAAAATAAAACAAAACAAAATGAGCCAAGGACAGTCAAATTATTTGGCCTCAGTGTATCACAGGTATACTGATTTTCCCAAGACCCAGATAAGAAGGTATGCAGTCATTGTCTGGAACCAGTCTCCAACTCCAATTGTTGCCAGTTCTTTCCCAGGTTCACTTCAAGGTGTTGGACTTAACCGTCAAAGCTCTAGCATAGGACCTGGCTATCTGAGAGGACCACTAGAGTGGCTACTTCTGATTCGACCAAAAAAGAGGACACACATCATCCAAAGAGAAGGCAAAAGAGGATGCCAATCTGTATATGCTAATTTATCTGTGTAGATGCAAATTTAGAAATAATTACTATAATTTAAACAGAAATACAGTACATCTCACCACAGTGGGGAAGACTGTGACCAGTGATGTGGGGTAGAAAATTTTCCAGTGCTTTATTTTTCCATGGAAAATTGTCCATTTCATAAGTTCATTAGTAAAAGTGTGCTAATTGCAAATACAATATCATAGAAGCCTGACAGTGTCAAAGTTGCAATTAAAGTTTTTCAGGTGATTCTTCCTAGCAAGTATGTGAGAGAATACGTATATGTCATTGAAATACACCTATGTCTCAGAGTGAAATGGAACTAATAAATAGTGACAGCGGAACTGAAGGTGCCCCAGCAACCTCAGTGGAAGAGAGCTAAACTCTGTGGAAAGAGATGAGTGGTTGCCTTTGGGCTGCTCACATTAATTAGTGTGTCAACATTTTCAGTACTTTTGTGTGTGTTTTTCTTAAATTTAAGCAATGTAACGGAAGTACATGCTATTGTCTTTAAATTTTTAGAAGTATTCCAATGAACATTTCTACATAATATAACATTTAAATCGCAATAAGTGTGCTTTAATTCCCCCCCCAAAAATATTTCAGGTCAAATACATGTAGCGTATTGGGGGGAAACTGACATAGGGTACTTTTTAAAGCTTTGTTGTTTACTAAATGCAAGTAAAATGAGCATTCTAAATTAGATCTCTCTAGGCCAGGGGTGGGCATTTTGTGATGTTTTAGCCTACAACTCCCATCAGCTCTAGCCAGCAGAGCCAATGGTGAAGGATGATGGAAACTGTAGGCCAAAACAAGTTGTCCACCACTGCTCTAGGGCATTTTCTGATAGAAACTGACAATTTTCCTATGCCAATTAACATAATGATTTGCACTGGGGAAAAAAATCTATACAAACAGAATTTTTCCTATGCAAATCAAGCTAATTTGCACTGGAAAATTTTCTAATTAAAATTTTTCCAGAAAATCCACATCACTGACTGGGACCAGGTGACCTGCGTGCCTGCCTGCTCAGTCTATGAACATGCTCGGTTACTAAGATCAACAGGAGAGCCCCTTTTGAAGAAAGAGCTTGTTGGAAAGGGCTGTTTTTCTCCCCAACTGTAGAACACACTCTGGGCTTCTTCATATAGAGTTTTTATCCTGCTATTGAGGTTGGTTACTCCCGGAAGTTTGAGGGTCCTTTAGATGATGTCGTCAACCTCCAGGGCATCTCCTGCACTAAAGGACGTTTATTCCATTTTTTAAAAGATCGGCGATAATGAGCTATGAAATTACAGCGCTTGAGTTCTGCTTGAGTTCCCTCCGTGAAAAGAGGAAAAGCCGCAAGAAGAGGAGCTAGACCACAGCGCCATCTAGCTGCTGTATAATGAAACATTAGGAAGTCTGTTGTGATCCTGCATTAAAATGGAAGCAGTAAGCCCTGTTTTAAATGTGGGATTTTAGGCTGGTGTAACGCAATCCTCCCACTGGAGTTGCGACTGGTCTCCACTGTTTCTGCACTCAGGAAGGGGGTCATCTTTTTAACTTTTCTTTTAGAATTATTACTATGTTTTTAAATGTTGTATGATATTTTTATTTAATTATTATCTTCTGAATTTTTTGTAAACCATCTTGGCTTGGCTTCAGAAAGTTGGTACAGAAAAACCATAAACAAACAAACAAACAAACTCCATCACCCCATTAACCAATCTTCAAGTTCCAAGGAATGCCTACCTGAAAGAGGCAAGAAGCTTTCAGGTAAATGCAGAAAAGTTGCACGTCTTTTACACATTTGTCCTTGACAGTCTCCATAAGCGCATCAGGGAAATACATGGAATGTCGGGTTGGGGTCTTCACTGAAGCACTGCGCTATTGATGTTCAGAACAAAAGAAACATGTACACACTGGAAAATGTCAGGTTATCATAATCCCAAAGACAAATTTAACAGGCTGCTACAGTCAAGCAACATAAAGTACCACAACACAAATAGGTGATCCAGTCAGCACTATCTTTGACCCACAACAGCAACCCCATTAATCTATGTATGCTCCCTGAAGCCATGTACCATGTACTAGCTTCTTCTGTTTGGCCCAAATTGGCCTCCATTGTTCACAGGAACAGGAGCCAGTATGGTGCAGGACATTTGAAACTGTGCTCTGTGGAGCCCTAGGCTTTCTCCCTGGAAGCTTCTTAGGGGGTTCTTATTGAGATCAGTAAGAGCAGAGCAGCTTTCCTGAATGGTATCTTGTGTTTCACTACCAGTCTTGTTCTGTGTGCAATGTGTGGCTATGTCCGGGGTCTCAATTCATGTGGGGTGAGGGGGTGATCTAACAGGTCTGACCTCCACCTGGTGTGAACTGATAATATACCCCATAACATGCCTCTGCATTTGCAATTCATAGCAAGAAGAAGCCACAGCTCAGCGTCAGGGGACATGCTTTCCATCATGCAGAAGACCATTGATCATGCTGGCTGGCTGGGCTGATGGGAGTTGAAGACAAAAACATCTGGAGAGTCCCAGGTTGCGAAGGTTGTCCTGGGGCCACAAGTTAATGCAAGAGTGACAAAACAATCATATTGGGGAATCACCAAAAAAATGATCAATGTATGCCACAGAAAGCTCTGGAATGACAAATTTTCTTCATTTTTTTTTCTGCCAACAAAGGAAGAAAAAAGCACCCTCCTACTTATGTCCCCAAGGTTCATGGATCTCCAGCAACAGATTTAATTTGGTCCTGAGGCTGCCAGATGTGTTAATACCTACTGATTCGGTAGTTTGTCTTGCCCCCCATGCTTTAGGCGGACAGCGTTTTTTAATTTTTTTAATAGGTATGTGTACATTTATTCAGTGCACAGCATAACCCCATGTGGGTTCACTCAGAAGTAAGTCCCACAGTTTTAATGGGGCTTATCCATAGGTAAATGTGCATAGGATTGCCACCTAAACATACATTCATCCTCCTTTTTGAAAAAAGAAAAAAGCAGAATCAAAACTGTTGAAAACCCTTTTCAGGGAGAAAGATGGAAGAGGGTTAGCCAATGAGCATGCTGCACTGCCAGCATCTGGGCTAGCCAATCAGCACCCTGCACAACCAGCTTTTGAAGCAAATAGGAAGAACAGGTTTCCCCAGAAACTGACCTTCTGTACATCTAATCAAAATGTGATGTATTTCTAAAGCTATGTATGCCTGGACATACATTTATGCTGTGTAGCATGGCAGAGAGCATAGATCAAACAACAATGTGACAGGGCATGAGGAGAGGGGAAAATACTGACCATTAAGTTGTCACTGGTGATATTTAGCCCTCTGAAATCGCAAGGGTTTATCCTGAATATTAATGTTTGAATATTATCATGCGTAATGGTGATATTCTCACTAAGGATCCTGGCTTCCAGCAAGGTCATCTCCAAATGTTCTTTCTCTCTGTAATGGATAATTGTAGAGAGAGGGTGCAGGGAAGTGTAAATGAACATATACAGTACTTACAGATGGACATACAGTAATGTGACGAACCTCTATATTCTGATGTAGCTCAGCAGTGACACCTAGAGTGCCTCCATTTCATCACATACACCCCTGGAGAGTTCATCAATAGCTAAAATCTTATAAATTTTCCTCCAAATATAAATCCAAAGGCTAAGTTATTCTTCACAATGCTGCAACTAATTAGAACCAACTAGCTGTTTTACGTTATGTAAGTACAGTCATTAAGCAGCCCCTAAATAACTTTCTGTCTGGGTGGCTGACATCAGAAATGGAGCTCATCTGATCTCAACCATTGGACAAAACAACAGTCCATCTCTACTAAGGGGCTGGCTTCTTACTGGACTCAAATTCCCACCAATATGTGAAACATCTTCCTCAGTTTTTGTGTTCCTAGTACACCTAATATGGAATCCAAAGATGCTCTCTCTCTCATACCCTGTTCTCCCTTAGACTGTATTGATTTTTATTTTATAGTAAATACTATTATAGTATAACCATGTTAGCCTTGTGTTTACAAATTTAAGGGTTAAGTGTAGCACACATACAGACTGTTTTAGATATTCAGATATTTTAATAAATTAGTGTAAGCTTTCATGGGTTACAACCCACTTCATCAGATGCTATAAGTGGAATGGGAGGCTTTCAGTCTGAAAAGGTAGATCTGTGGTAAGCAATTCTATTCGCATAAAGTGACATGTACAAACCACAAAGTGCATCAAAAGTCTTTATAATGTGCATAGAAACCATAGTCCCTATTGAGTCCCTGATGAATACCGTCGACTTTCCTTATTTCTTCTTCTGCCATCTCACATTCCAAGCGAGCCCCTGATTTCAATTTCTTTAGAACTGTCACGCTTGGTATGACCAGGGAGGTTAAAGTTTTCACTGACAGGCTTATTGATGTTCTTATGCTTGATGTCTGATTTATGCCCATTTAATCTTTGTCTTAACAATAGTCCTGTCTGACTGATGTAAGTGGCTTTGGGGTACTTGATGCAGGAGATCAAATACACAACGTTTGATGAATGTGCAGGTATATTTGCCCTGGATGCGCTGGATAGCTCCTTTGGCCCACTTGCATTATCACTGGTGTTTATTAACACAGCTGGCATTTAGGTTTATTGCAAGGTCTGGTACTTTGCTGTGAGTCCAGTGATAGCGTTTTGTCCCTGGTCAACAGTTGCTTATGGGCAGCTAGCATAGGAGTGCGTTTGTAACCCACAAAACTTCATGCTAATTTATCAAACTATCTGAACAACTAAAACAGTATATATATTGGCTACACTTAACCCTTGATATTATTATATTTCCTGTCAGATTTTTGTGAATAGGGCTATCTATCAGTGTGGTATCCCAAGGAAACACTTGACCAAAGTGTTAATACCTACACAGTTCCCATGGGAACTAATTGTTAGACAGTTTCCCTTGAGTCTTCAGAAATACCTGAAAAGAGGGCAGAACTCTCACCCTCCAGCTAAGGCTGTGATACCAGGATGCAGAATCTTGGGCCTTGGGGTCCCCAGAAGGCCATGTCCCTCCCCCAGGTCCCACCCTCTTTCCCCCAACACCAGTCATTTCATGGTTTTCCAGCTTTTGTGCAGTTCCCCCACCCCTTCTAAAAGGTTGAAATGCCTCTCCTAAGGCTTGGTTACTGGCAGTAAGAACTTTAAGTTAAAATATGCTGGTATTTGAGGGGGGTGGCTAAACCCCCTTTTGCTTTCAGCCACACCTGAAAGCAATGCAGCCCCCAAGAGCATCACTGTAATGGAATTCCAGTTTAACAAATGCTGCAGCCCTGCTAAATAAACTCTTATGGTTTGGAATAGCAGGAGCTGAAAGAAAGAAGGCCCCCCGCCTGCCTCTGTAGCACAAAAGCACAAGAATCTGAGGCAGGGACTTACTTTATTATTGCCTTTCTTTCAGAAACACATCTTGCTTCTGTGTGCCGCTCAAAGGCTCTCATGGCTTTCTCAATATTGCCCTTTACATCGGTCTCAGCCACTTCCCCACCGGGTGCTGATCCTTAGGGATGTTGTGGAAAACAAGGGGCATCAGCATGGGAAAAACAGCACCTCCCCACAAAGCAAACTGACCAGGTCATTCCCCAACCACTCCAGCCACCACACAGACCAGTGATTCCCAAACCATGTGCAAACAAAAGGGACATATTCGTGTTCTCCAAGAGGGACTGAAGTGGGCTTTGAAAAATGAAGGCATCTGTGTTTAGGTGAGCCACTTATGAATCACCAAAAACGAGGACAAAAGAGGAGATAGTTGCATAAAATTTGCATATGTTGATTTATATCTATAGATGCAAATTTAGAAATGATTATAATTTAAATAGCAATACAGTAAATATCCCCATAGTGTGTAAGACTGCAATCAGGTGACTTGTGTTCCTAACTGTTCAATCTGCTGTTCATGTGCTACCTACTGTTGGGCAACAGTTCTTACAAGGGGTTTTTAAATCTTTAAACTGGAATTGAATTGGACAATTCTTCAAACAGAAGATGCCTTCAAGTAAAAGACTGTCCTCTCTAAAAGAGGACACATGACTGCCCTAATAGCACTGGGCCTCACCTTATTCTCTATCATCCAAAACTGTAGGACATGAAATAATGGGCTTAAATTAGAGGAAGGCAGATTTCAGTTGAACATCAGGCAAAACTTCCTAAGGGTCAGAGCAGTCAGACAATGGAACCAAGTGCATAGGGAGGTTGTGGGCTCTTCGTTGCTGGAGGTATTAAACCGGATTGCTGCACTGAATAGGGGGTTGGACTTGATGGCCTAAATGGCTCCTTTCAAGAGAATTTCTGCATGAAGCAAAAAATCTGCACCCTTACCAGGGCTTCTTCTTCCGGAGTCTTTGCGAGATTACAATCAGCACAATACATGTGCTTCCCTCCCCCCCTTTTTGGGCTGTTTCCTTTGTGGGCAAATTCTATATGTTTCACTTATACAGCCAGTAGATGGTGCTGTGGTATTGCGTGATTCCGGAAATACACCACCATTTTGATGGTGGTTTATATTTATTACTGCACTTTCAGTGAATTTTTAAAAGGCAACATAAGGCTTAAAAAGAACAGGAATGGCACCGGAGGTTGGCGATGTTGTGAAAAGGACTGCAACTTCTGTGAGTGACCAACCATGAGTGCATGATAAAAGCCTCATGTGAAGAGGGCCCAACTCTATGATTCTATCTGTGTTGGATGTGTACACCTCTCTACCCACCAGAACTGGGGGGGGGGGTCTGTGTAGCATTTGTCCTCCTTTCACTGCTAATGTATGGGCAGTGGATCATCCTAAGGGTGCCCTGGGATTCCCTGATGAAGCTGATTCTACAGCTGAGTGCACAGGGATCCCAAAAGCAACCTCAGTGTCTGGCACAATTCCACCTCTGAACCCTGGCTGGCAGAGTGTGATTACCCTATTACTGACCACAAAGTGTCAAAACACAAAGTGTTTATCTTTGCTTTGGAACAGAAATGTTTTTTTTTTTTGAGGTGTGGGGTGGGAAACCACGTTCTTGAAGTGGCGGTGATCAGAAAGATAACAGATTTGGGGTGGGGGGGTAAAATAAATTATTTAATTAGTGCTCTACACTTTTTTAGTTAAGCACTATTGTACAAATATTACTATATACAGAGAGAGAGAGAGAGAGAGAGAGAGGTGGAAAAGCATTTTAGCACCAAGACCAATTAAAAATAAATAAATGGGGTGATAAAATGGCATTCATTGGAATGGTTAAAGTAAAGCTATACCCATAAAAAATAGTGAGTAGGAAATGACAAGCATGGGATAAGTGCCTCATGCAGAAATGCCCAGCAGTTCGATGACAGTGTTGTGTTTTCCCCACAAAAAATGAGTGAATGATGTGTGGCAATTCTGCACTAAACACCCAGTGTGGAAGCACCTCTGATATTCCTTTGAGTTTGGCCCTTAAGCCTCCACGTCACAACCCCTTGCTAGGAAATTAGGACAGCCTGCCCTCGAAGCCCTCCAAAAGAGATCCATACCTGATATCTGGATCAGAAAAGTTGTGCATGCGAAAAGGACAATGCATAATCCCGAGTCCATCTCTGTATTACGCTAAATGTAGACAAGGCCCCAAATGCCCCAGATGACTGGAAGCTGTTTACAAATGGAGAAGAGACAGATAAGCGGTAAAGATTAGAGGTTGCTGATACCTCTGTGTATTTGAAAGTTAGCAAGACACTGTCAGGAGCGCCCTAGCTGCCTCTTGCAGTCCCTTCCAATAGCCAACTCAGGACACAGATGACGAGGATTCTTTCCAAGGCTTTATTCCTTTATGACTCTTACAGATACGAATCACTAGCGACTAAGCAAGGAACTGCACTGGGGAAAGATAGCAGAGTAGCCTAAGCTCCAGGTAAGGCAGTTGGTCCCCGTTTGAAGGAGAACCGCGGGAAGACTCTGAACTTAAGGGCTATGGAGAGATCCTCCCTCTTTCTCTTGGGTCCTTGGGACGCAACCGTTATTTTAGTGCCAAATGAGCGGAGCACCTCCATCTGTCGCCGCTCCCTGCGTCTGCGCTGAGCGTCCAGCAAGCCCCCCTCCAGCGCTCTCTCACTGCCAGGGTCACTAACTATCCCAGGAATGCCAGCAGGAGGAATCTCTGCCAGCTGCTGAGCCTGTGGGAGATGAGCGCGCTCCTCTCCCACGGATTGCTGTTCCTCCTCAGAATCAGAACCATGAATGTATCCAGTTAAGACTAGCTTTGGTTACGGCTGGAGGCACTACTGAGAGCGTCTGAACCTGCACTCAGCTTTGAATCCAGGAACACCCCTTGCTCCCACAACCAGTCAAAGGGAAGGAGACATTGCAGGAGAGGGTCTCAGTGAGAGAGCCCAGGCTTCGTGTGCAGAAGACTCCATGTTTAATCCCTGGCATCTCTCATTATAAGGATCACGGGTAACAAGTGATGGGCGGGACCTTGGAGATGCTGTTGCCTTTCAGAGTTGCGCAGTCCCAGATTTAACCCCTGGCATTTCTATTTCGTTGGTCTTCAACTGGTAGGTTGGGATACATGACTGACAGCCTCCCCCGTGTGGTGCTCTGCAGATGGTTTGTACTTCGCCTCCCATCAGCCCCGGCCAGCATGGCCAGTGGTCACGAAAACATCTGGGGGGCACCAGGTTGGGGAAGGTGGGAGTGCGGGATTGCAGCCTGAGCTAAGGTGGGTCGCAAGAGCAGCACTGCCCCCATGCAAATAATATGTTTTAAAATGGATGCAGAACTTCACACTCAGGGACCACATCTGGCCTGCTAGGGGTCACAATCCAGCCCTCTGGATTTCCCCAGAGGGACACACCCCCTTCCCCTGGTCCCACCCCCTTTTCTCCAACCAGGATCGTTTTGTGGTTTCCTGGCTGTGCACAGCATTTTCTCCATTCAGAAATGTTGAAATACCTCTCCCAGGGAAGGCTTAGTGACCGGCAGGAAGAGCTTTAAGATAAAATATGCTGGGATTTTGGCCCTGCCCTCTTGGGCTGATGAGGTTCAACACACTTTTTTTTAAAACCACCCATATGCTTTTAGGTGGCTTAGTGCAAATTAAACATCCTGCAGTTAATGAAGGTTATGGGGCTCTTTAGTGGCCAACATAGGTGTTGTCCTCTTGAATGCCAGAAGGTATGGGATTTGGTTCTCTTTCTTTTGGTGTACCCATTGTATTCAGAGTTGAGGACTTTGTACCTTGATCCCCTTTTTGCTGGTATTACAGATCTTCTCTTTAAACAACATGTTATTTTTATTGGATGGGATAGATTATTACGTGTCATACCGTACGGCTAAATTTGTTGATCTAGGGTTAGGGAAAAGGAAGTCTCTTATCTCAGTAGATGAACATACGGGTTACTGAACTATTTAATAATTAGTATGCACATTATTTCCCCTTCATGGATCACTGCCTTGTTGTGGCGAAGGGGCTTGCGTAACTCAGTGAAACCATAAGCTATGCCGTGCAGGGCCACGCAAGACGGACAGGTCATGGCGGAGAGTTCTGACAAAATGTGGTCCACTGGAGAAGGAAATGGCAACCCACTCCAGGATTCTTGCCAAGAAAACCCCATGGAACGTATCACAAGGCTAAAAGAGATGACGCCAGAAGATGAGCCCCTCAGGTCGGAAGGTGTCCCATATACTACCGGGGAAGAGCAGAGGGGATTTCCAAGTAGCGCCGGAAAGAGTGAAGCGGCTGGGCCAAAGCCGAAAGGACACTCAGCTGTGGATGTGTCTGGTGGTGAAAAGAAAATCCGATGCTGTAAAGAACAATATTGTTTAGGAACCTGGAATGTCAGATCAATGAATCAAGGTAAGCTAGAGGTGGTCAAACATGAGATGGCAAGATTGAACATCGACATCTTGGGAATCAGCAAACTAAAATGGATAAGCATGGGCGAATTTAATTCAGGTGACCATCATATCTACTACTGTGGGCAAGAATCCCGTAGAAGAAATGGAGTAGCACTCATAGTCAACAAAAGGGTGGGAAAAGCAGTACTGAGGTACAATCTCAAAAACAACAGAATGATCTCAGTACGAATCCAAGGCAAACCATTCAACATCACAGTAATTCAAGTCTATGCCCCAACCACTGAGGCCGAAGAAGCTGAGGTTGATTGGTTCTATGAAGACCTACAACACCTTCTAGAACTAACACCAAAAAAAGATGTCCTCTTCATCATAGGGGATTGGAATGCTAAAGTAGGAAGTCAAGAAATCACTGGGATAACAGGCAAGCATGGCCTTGGTGTACAAAATGAGACAGGACAAAGGCTAATGGAGTTTTGCCAAGAGAACACGCTGATCATAGCAAACACTCTTTTCCAACAGCACAAGAGGCGACTCTACACATGGACATCACCAGATGGTCAATATTGAAATCAGATTGATTATGTCCTTTGCAGCCAAAGATGGAGAAGCTCCATAAAGTCAGTAAAAACAAGACCTGGAGCTGACTGTGGCTCAGATCATGAGCTTCTTATTGCAAAATTTCAGCTTAAATTGAAGAACTAGGGACAACCACTAAATCATTCAGGTATGACCTAAATCATATCCCTTATGAATATACAGTGGAGGTGAGGAATAGATTTCAGGGATTAGACCTGATAGATGAGTGCCTGAGGAACTATGGACGGAGGTCCATAACATTGTTCAGGAGTCAGCAACTCAATCCATCCCAAAGAAAAAGAAATGCAAGAAAGCCAAGTGGCTGTCTGATGAGGCTTTACAAGTAGCTGAGGAAAGAAGGGAAGCGAAAAGCAAGGGAGGAGGGGGAAGATATATCCAACTGAATGCTGAGTTCCAGAGAATAGCAAGGAGGGACAAGAAGGCCTTCTTAAATGAACCATGCAAAGAAATCGAGGAAAAGAATAGAATGGGAAAGACTAGAGATCTTTTCAAGAAAATCGGAGATCTCAAGGGAACGTTTTGTGCAAAGACGGGCATGATAAAGGACAAAGAAGGCAGGGACCTAACAGAAGCAGATGAGATTAAGAAGATCATGGCATCTGGCCCCATCACTTCCTGGCATATAGAAGGGGAAGAAATGGAAGCAGTGACAGATTTTATTTTCTTGGGCTCCAAGTTCACCGCAGATGGTGACTGTAGCCATGAAATTAAAAGATGCTTGCTCCTTGGGAGGAAAGCTATGGCAAACCTAGACAGCATAGTAAGAAGCAGAGACATCACCTTGCTGACAAAGGTCCGCATAATCAAAGCTATGGTTTTCTCAGTAGCAACATATGGCTGTGAGAGCTGGACTATAAGGAAGGCTGAGCACCGAAGAATTGATGCCTTCGAACTGTGGTGCTCGAGAAGACTCTTGCGAGCCCCCTAGACTGCAAGGAGGTCAAATCAGTCCATGCTAAAGGAAATCAACCCTGAGTGCTCATTGGAAGGACAGATACTGAAGCTGAAGCTCAAATATTTTGGCCACCTAATGCAAACAGAAAACTCCCTGGAAAAGACCCTGATGCTGGGAAAGATTGAGGTCAAAAGGAGAAGGGGACGGCAGAGGATGAGATGGCTATATAGCATCACTGATGCAATGAATATGAATTTGAGCACACTCCGGGAAAGAGCAGAGGACAGGAAGGCCTGGCATGCTATGGTCCATGGGGTCACAAAGAGTCGGTCACAACTTAACGACTGAACAACAACAAATGCACATTATTTATACTATATTATGCAAATGTTTTATACTAGTATACAAGTTGACAGTTTAATTGTTTTTAATCACTTTGTTATTATCTTTAGTCTGATTCTCTTCTATGTTGACACTAGCATTTTTTCTTGTGTTTTTAGTCTGATGTATATGCAAAAACCTGGTTGACTAGTGAACAATAAGCTGAAACGGTTTTTTAAAAATTGAGAACCGCAAACGCATGTTTAGAGTAAAACTGGGTCCTGAGTCTAAAAATCTGTTCTGGTTAAAAGGATCTCAGATAGCAAGTCTGATGCCTTGGAGAGACACTGACCTGGTTTGCACATAACAAGAAGCCACCATGGACGAATTTCCCCACAGAGGAAATTCAAGTTAACCCATGTTCATGTCAGCCAATGCTCAAAATTCATGACAGCCAATGCAAATGGAAAACACTGCTGAACATGTTGAAGTCACCACTATTCTATAATAAGTATAACTACATCCTTTGTGAGATGAATCATTCCATTAAACTTCCTTCCGTATTATTTTCTTTGAATTCAACTCCCAGTGCAGCCTTCCCCAACCTGGTGCCCTCCATATGTTTTGGACTTGAATGCCCATCAGCCCCAGCCAGCATGGCCAATGGCCACGAATGCTGGGAGTTGTAGTCCAAAACCTCTAAAGGGGGAGGCTGCCATAGAGGAGCAAAATTCAGAGTATTCTTTTCAACATAGAATAAAAATTAAAAATGGTTCCAGGCAATATACTAACAGACCCTGATTTAGAAGGCGGGGTAGAACAATCTATAAATGGATGCTGTCACTCAGTGAGAGAGCACGTGCTTTGTATGCAGAAGGGCTCCGGTTCAATCCCTGACATTTCCAGTTAAAATGGAGGAAGTTCCACCACTGAGCTGTAGGGCGGCCACTTCTGCATTGCCAAAAAAGAAGAAATCTGTGTCCCCAAAAAGGACACCAATTTGCACAAAATTTGCACATGTGAATTAATATGTATACATGCAAATTTAGAAATAATTACCATCACTGAACTACAGGTACAAGACATCTCACTGTAGCATGACCAGTTGACCTAAGTGCCTCTGCTGCTCAATCTACTGTCTGGGTGCTCAGTGCTGACGGGCAACTTCAAGGCCCTTTCGCTCTTCCTTCTGATGGTTCTTTATGGTTAAACCAGACTTGGATCGGATGGCCCTTCAAAGAGAGATTGCTTTCAAACAGCAAACTGTCCTCTTCCAGTTCTCCAAAATAGAGGAATGTCCTCTGTAAAGTAGGCCATATGGCCACCCTACTGAGCTAAGGTCCATCTCCACACACCATGTGGGTCCCAGCAGAGATGGACTAAACACGGTTAGTCCTGGCTAGGAATTTTGGGCACTGAGCTCCCACACACCTGGAGGTCACCAGGTTGGGGAGGGGTAGCCTAAGACATTTGGCTTTCAGGAATAAGTTCCCAGTTACTTTCTCACCCCAACACTTAAAAAAGAAAAAAAAAAAAGTAGGCCTATAAATATTGGTGTGACCCATTCTGGGGCCTTGGGACAGGGCAGACTATATGTCTAATCTCAGGACCAGCCCTGCCATGAGGCAAAGTGAAGCAGTCGCCTGAAGCAGCAGATTATGGGTGTCATAAAAGGGCAGCCAACTGTTAGTTATTTACTTCGTTATTATTGTATTTCTACTGCCAGGGATGGGGAGAGGTGCTTATGGGATATATTGGATTTGTTTGGAAGAATGGTGGGCAGTCAGGTGTGAATTTGCTCAGAATCATATGCAGTATGGAATGCAGTAATTAACAGCATAAGTACACTAATTTGCTAGAGCAGTTGGCAATTTTTATGATTTTAGAGTTGGTTCTCATAGTTGTATTGTCAAACAGTGAAGGCCACACTTTTTTGCTACCAACAGAAGCTAAAACAATGCACAGTAGTCACTCTTCACACTGCGTAGCTTCTAACTGATAAGAGATGCTGCTTTCTGTACGATGAGAAACTTATTTTGCTGCCAAGAGAGAAAGGCCCCACTTTCTCCTTCTCAGTGAAGGGAGGGGTGAGTGTATGTGTTTTCTAACAGTCTGAACTAGATGATGAGACCAGCCAGATCTACACCTTGTGTCATATCATTATGATCCCATCATGGTGATGCTGTATCCCTCTTGCACATCTGTACCTCTAGGACACACAATGACATTTGTTGTGGTATTTTGGATAATGTGGAATAAAAAGCAGGAAATAACAGTACAAAAGCGGTATATTGAATGTGTGATGTGCCCCAAAAGTTATCAGTGCACTTCAATATTGCTTTAAAGCAGTAGTGTAGATCTTGCCCAGGCCCTATAAAATCCTGAACAGATTGGCCTGCTATCTGTTCTCATCTGAGAGGGGGAAGGTCTGCCACCTGCTCAGATAACCAGCCCCACAGGATGGCGCCCGCCGCTCCCCTGGGAACCACAGTGACTGAACTGAGAGTGAGGGGTGTGTGTAAACTTTTTTTGTTTCTTTTATTCTATCTGCATCCACTTTTCATCAATAAACTCTGTCATACTTTCACACAAGTGGGCTTGAATCATACTGGTATCCCCGAATCTGTTTAGTGTGTGGGTCCTGAGTGCACCAGGCCCCAGTTTAAGATGTGGGATGTCCTGTCTCATGTACCAAAATTACTTGGCTGGCTTTGGTTTCTATGAACCTTAGGTGAGTGGGTAGGTGGGGGTGCCGTTTGCCACTCCGCATCAGGCAGCAAAATGTCTCGGCCCTCCCTGCCTAATCTTACACATCCCACATCAGACTGAAAGCACAGCATTACTTTCCAACCTTGTACAGATTAACATCGCCTACAGATGTTCTTATGTGCTTTGAAAACCCACATCCTCCCCTCGCACCAAGAATCCCCTTTCCCTCCCCATGCACGCGTTGCTTTTCTCCACTTGCCGAATAAAAACTGACCATAATAGATTCTTTTCTTTTTAATGTAAGAATATTGAATAGAATATTGATATCAGCGGGACTTACTTCAAAGTAAGCATACATGGGATTTCCACTACTAATCTCAGAATGGATCTGGTTGTACTTCTTAGACAAGAGGAACAGAGCAAGCTGCCTTAGACCAAATCAGAACATTGGTCCAGCTAACTCTGTCTTGTCTATCTACACCAGGGATGGGGAACCATTTTCACACCCGAGGGTCTGACTGCCACCTGGGAAACCTTCCAGGGGCCGCATGCTAGCAGCACATGTGGCCAGAGCCCAAAGTGGGTGCTGCCACCCCGAGTGGGGTCGTGGAGCCATGGTTCACATTGCTGAAGTGCTGGGACTTTTTGATTAGTAGGACCAATGATGTTGTCTGCCTCCCCTTCCCCCAGATTTCCCTATGCCCTCTGAGCTTAGGTGCAATCCTCATATTAGCTGGCAGGTTCGGGGGTGGGGGTGGGGGGGTTGAATTTTCCCAGAAACAATACATTGTTCCTTGTTCTAATGCAAATCATTTTGTGGGTGGCTTCGTCTTGAATGAGCAATTAAGACCAATTCCCACTCCTGGTGGAGATGAGAACTGCTAGAACTTGATTGTTGACTTTGAGATAAAATGTTTCTCCCTGGTGCTGGGAAAATAAACTCCTGGGAGAATGTGAGCACCTTCGGGTTCAGCACACCTGGGATAGCTCCTTTAGCGTTCTGGCTGGTTCTGGCTGAAACCCAGAATGGTTGCACTGCCCCACCGAAATCAGAGCCACCAGCCTCCACTGGTACTACTGCTCAAGCACACATCACACACACGCACACGCACATGCACACAGAGCTATAGATATGGATCAACACTGCTGCCTGCATGTTGGGACTTTCCTTGGGGCCATGGTTATGGGGATTCTCATGCTGGGTGCCTGCACTGCAGAATTTACCACTGCATTATCACAGAATTTTCCTAGCCAGCCCCCCCCCCATTCCCCCTCTCGCTCACACACACACCCTTCCCAGCTCCCCTCTTCAGTGATCCATGTAGATCAGCTGGGGAGGGGCAAGTCCAGGTGTTCTGGGTGGGGAGGTTTAAACTCCTCCATCTCATGTGTCACAGTGCGGATGAAAACCAGCCCCCTCCCTTCCTCTGCTGCCCGGCATGGGTCAGCTGGGGGTGGGTGGGGGAGGCTGAGAAATAGTCCCCATCCTCAGCTGTGAAATACCTCCCCCCGCCCCCCATTCTGTGCCGTGAGAAAGCAGTTCTCTAGTGTTCCAGATAGGGAACTTCCCCAGCCCTGCCTGGAAACGGTGAGGACGGAACCTGGGGCCTTGTGCATGCAAAGCAGGTGCTTGGCCAGCGGTGTTCACTTTGTAGCTGGCCCTTGTTCTCACTGCAACTTCAACACATTTTCTGCCTGGACAGGCAATGTGATAAGCAGCGTACTGCCAATTTTGTGTCCGTGTGCCAGCAAAGCATGCATGCATGCAAGAGTCACAGTGTGCACACAGACCCGCACAGAGTTAGCTCCAGACCAGGAAAGCAGCTGACCCCTGAAACGCTCTGGTGGATGCCTGTGCACACAAACACATGTTTTTAAAAGATGGTCCCCATATATCCCCAAAACAAGAACAGAAGCAGTGACTTACCAGGGACTGGTATCAGTAGAGAGATATGGAGCATAGGGTGGCCAGATTAGACGGGCATAAAATACTTATGTAACACGGAGCAGTCAGAAAGATCCACCTTCCATCGTGCTCATTTTCATTTGTGTCTTTTGCATGAAGCTCGTCTCTTGCCTCAGCTTCTCTGTGTACTGTTATGAGCATCTGAGAAAGTGAAGCATTTCCTGACCCATCGAGACAGCCTGGTGCAGCCGCAGGAAAAGGAAATGTTACATCAGACCGACTATTGCTGTGGAGTCAAAAAGCCTCTGCAGGTGCAAATGGGTGTAGATGGCACAACTGAGCCCTCATCCTGCTGGGTGTGTCGCTGCTCTCTGCTTTATTGTGATGATGTCCAGACCGCTGGAGGATGCCAGTTTCCCATTCTGGACCTCCCACCGCTACTCTGAAGTCACACACATGACATTGGGATGCACGCAACGAGTACTGCGATGTGCAACATGACATTTGCATGCACAGTCAAAGAATACTATGATGTGCATCAGCAGTATGCGAGGAAATGACTACATATCTTACAGCAGCCTCCCCCAACCTGGTGGCCTCCAGATGTGTTGGGCCACCATTCCCAGCCAGATGGGAGTTGTAGCCCAACACATCTGGAGGCTACTAGGTTCATGGAGGCTATCTTAGAGGAACAAAGACTTCCATAGTCCCTTTTTTATTTTTTTCCCACCTTATATAATTGGGTGGCCAAATTATTTAATCTGCACCCAAATTATCTGGCGCAGAGTGGTGGGTGGCAGTACTGCAGCCGAAACTCTCCCCACGACCTGAGTTCGATCCCAGAGGAAGCTGGGTCCCGGGTAGCCGGCTCAGGTCGACTCAGCCTTCCATCCTTCCGAGGTCGGTAAAATGAGGACCCAGCTTGCTGGGGGAAAGGTAGTCACGACTGGGGAAGGCAATGGCAAACCACCCCGCTATAGTCTGCCATGAAAATGCCAGCGAAAGCGGTGTCCCTCTAGGAGTCAGCAATGACTTGGCGCTTGCACAGGAGGAACCTTTCCTTTCCTTCCCTAATTTCACACTTTCAAACCACTATGCAAACTGAAACTCGGTTATCCTTCGAGAATTGTACTTCTCTGAATTTTGGAATAGGGTTCTCCAATTAAAAAATGCATACAAAATGTATATATTAGGGGAAATAATTCAAAAATGCATTTTACTGGGGAAATCGCTTGCAAAAAAAAAGTGTATATTAGGAGAAATCCACACAAAAAATATTTCATGCAGTTTTTTCAGAAACAATTCTCAAAGTTCAGGGTGAACCTAAGACTGTAGAAATTCTCAAAGTTCAAGATGAACAAATTTTAAGATTAGAAAAATGAGAAACTGAAAGAAACCAAAACTGTCAAGCTAATCCAGTGGTCCTCTGCATTGGGGTCACTGGCAAGGCCAAGATTTGGATACAGGTTGCCGGTTTCCTGCTGCTATTAGCAGCAAGACCACAGCCATCTGTTCCCCACCCCAACTGATGGCTGACCAGCAAGGTGGCAAGGAAAAGTGGCTGGAGCACACCATAGCTCTGTGGGCCACAGAGATCAGCTAACGGCTGCATGCGGTCCCAGGTAGCCTTATTATTTGTTAGATTTATATCCCATCTTTCCTCCAAGGAGCCCAAGGCAGTGTACAGCATTTTCCTCTTCTCCATTTTACCCTCACAAAACCCTCTGAGGTAGGTTAGGCTGAGAGTCGGTGACTGGCCCAAAGTCACCCAGTGAGCTTCATGGCCAAGTGGGGACTAGAACCCGTGTCTCCCGAGTCCCAGTCCAACTCTCTAACCACTACACCACACTGGCCTTGTATATGCTTTGGGAGGAGGGCAGCCCCATCTAGAACAGACTGTACACCATTCACCCAGGTAGAACAGCCAACCAACCAAGAATACTTTTGTCTTGTCTGGACTGAGTCTGTTTGGCCTCATCTAGTCCATTACTGGACCCAAGCACTGGTTCAGGACAGCCATCGCTTGACTTATGTCAGATGAAAATGAGAGATAAAGCTGGGCATCATCTGCATACTGGTTCTCAAACTTTCTACCCTCAAGGCCCTCTTGAGAGAGCTGAAAATGACTTGAGGGCTGAAGCCCACCAGTCACAAAATGGCAGTGCAGGTCAACACCAGTTACAAAATGGTGGTAGATCGAAGTTGAGTTTCTCATTATCAGCTGGCAGTTACTGATATAATTTTATATCGATACCTAATCCGTCTTTGGAATTCCTTAAATTTTTCGCTACCGCTATTTTCCTTGTAGCAGAGACTTCCATAGTTCAGCTTTTATCAAGTGAAGTACAGAGAGGAGGTATCATGGCTCCGCCTTCCCATTTCAGACTGAATTTGCTGATTCAGAGGCTTTAAGTAGAGGAGACTTTTTATGTTATATTATTTTTCTCTCCCCCCCACCCCAGCTCCGGCCCCTGCCATGTCTCTCAAAGTACTCTTACTCATTTCCTGTCATTTCTTCTCCCGTTCTCCTTTCACACTTCACTTGTTGCCTGCCTCCAGCCTCCAAGTCTTCCAGATGAGAGACCGAACTGAAGTCACACATCCTAGCAATGGTGTGAAATATTGCTGGAATCCAGGGTAGCAAAAGATGACCTTTTCCATTGTGCAAAGAGTTACTGCATGTCCAATAAACATGGCTTGGAGGCAGAAGCATAAAGGGACATCTGTCGGCAGCTGGAGGTGCCCCCCTTTGAGGGCGGGAGCATTTCTTCACCTATATTTTCTCTACCTTTGAAAAGAAAACTGTAAATGCTGGATACAGTGATGGTTAGGTTTTGTTCAACTGTGGACTTCAAGGAGTTACACTGACCTCAGTCCTACAGCCCGGCCAAGCTGGGAAGGGAGCATAGTTTCGATGTACAGCATATGCCTTGCATGCAGAAAACCCCATGCTCAGTCCTTGGCATTTCCAGTTAAAAGGTTCAGGTAGCAGGTGATGTGAAAAGTCATCCGGCTGAAACCCTGAAGAGTCACTGCCAGTCAGAGTAGACAATATTGGAGTGGGTGGACTGTGGCGTTCCAGCCTGGGCTTCAATGTTCCTCAGCCTCCACTTCTGAAACTGAGAAGCAAACCCCCCAAGAAACGCCTGCTTTCACCCAGACCAGTTGTTCCCGCTGACACCCAAGCTTCAGCCCTTTTACCCTCTCTGGGCTCCAGAGAAACTCAGTATGCTCCATTGGTTCTCTCAACCCACTGCAGGAGAAGTAGCAAAGAACTAGATTTAATAATGGTAGCACAACAATTCAATCAACACCTGGGAGTGTGTATTTTAAGAAACAAAAGATTTTATTTGTTTGTTTGTTTATTTTATTTACAATATTTATATACTGCTCCACATCAGAAGATTTCAGAGCGGTGAGCAACAAGGTAAAAGAATAAAACACCAGGTTGAAAGAGATAAAACATTTTTTAAAAATACATAACACATAAAAAATTATGTGTAACATAAAGAGTTTTATGTTATTATTATTTGTTGTTGTTGTTCAGTCATTCAGTCCTGTCCGACTCTTCGTGACCCCATGGACCACAGCACGCCAGGCCTTCCTGTCCTCCGCTCTCTCCCGGAGCGTGCTCAAGTTCATATTCATCGCATCGGTGATGCTATCTAGCCATCTCATCCTCTGCCGTCCCCTTCTCCTTTTGCCTTCAGTCTTTCCCAGCATCAGGGTCTTTTCCAGGGAGTTTTCTCTTCGCATTAGGTGGCCAAAATATTGGAGCTTCAGCTCCAGTATCTGTCCTTCCAATGAGCACTCAGGGTTGATTTCCTTTAGGATGGACTGATTGGACCTCCTTGCAGTCCAGGGGACTCGGAAGTCTTCTCCAGCACCACAGTTCGAAAGCATCGATTCTTCGGCGCTCAGCCTTCCTTATAGTCCAGCTCTCACAGCCATACGTTACTACTGGGAAAACCATAGCTTTGATTAGACGGACCTTTGTCGGCAAGGTGATGTCTCTGCTTCTGACTGTGCTGTCTAGGTTGGCCACAGCTTTCCTCCCCAGGAGCGAGCGTCTTTGAATTTCGTGGCTACAGTCACCGTCTGCGGTGATCTTGGAGCAATGCTTGGTCCTAATCTCCCTCCCAACTCTCCCCCTTCTAAAATCCTGTACACAACTAACTAGATGTAGCTTCCAGAATCTTAGGCCCTATCTGACTCTAGACTGCCAGTTCATTCCTTCTATAACCTCACAGTCCTCGCACACACACACACGCACACCTTTCACTCGCTCACTACCAAAGTTAACCCCATCTTATCTAGGTCACATTTAACAATGAAAACACACACATGACCCTAACAGGCATATGTTACATGGACCAACAGTCGGACTTTGTGTAAAGGCAACTTCCAGTGGAGGTTGGTGGCTCAGATTTCAGTGGGGCTGTGCTTCCACTCTGGCTTTCAGTTAGAACCAGTCAGACCTCTAAAGGAGCTATCCAAGGTGATGAACCTATTTGGGGGATAGGGTTCAGCACCTTGGATGGTTCCCTTGGAGTTCTGGCTGGTTCTGACTGAAACCCAGCCTGGATGCACAGCCCCACCGAAATTGGAGCCCTCAGCCTCCACTGGCAACTTCATACGTGGAAAGGGGAGAAATTACTATGCCCCTGCAGCATTGTTGTTGAACCCCACTTTCTCCGGACCACAGTGCTGTCCACCATGACCCCAAAATCTCAGACCCCAAGTTCAGATTGTTTTGCCCCAACATACATCACTTTACGTTTGCTTACACTGAACTACATTTGCTCTTTTAATGTCCATTCCCCCAGTTTGGAGCACTTTGCAATCCCTTTTTTGTTTTCTCCCACCTTAAATAATTTGGGTGGCCAAAAAATTATCTGCAATCCTGGCCACCTCCCTGCTCACTCCTAATTCCAGATAATTTATGAACAGAGTGAAGCGCCCCCCTCCAAATACAGATCCACAGGTACTTTCCATCTCTCAAGCACACGCTTCAGCGGAGTGGTTGCGCACAGAGCAGCAGGTTCAGGCCCAACCATCTCTGGGTAGGGCTGGGAAAAGCTCCTGTCTGAAACTCTGGAGAGACACTGCTGGCCAGTGAACGCTGAGCTAGATGGACCAATGGCTGGTCAACAGCATCTCTTGCCATTGCAATGCAGTGGGGGCAAACAGAGGAGCAGCCCACAGGGGCTGGGGAGACACTCAGCCAGTGGAGGCTGCTGGTGTCTCTGGAGTCAGCAGGGTGGTAAATCCGCTCCGGGTTTCAGGCAGAACCAGTCAGAACTCTAAAGAAACTATGCAAGGTGCGAAGCTACCCTTTAGTGTCCTGACTGATTCTGACTGGAATCTGAAGCAGATTCACCACCCCACTGACATCAGAGACACCAGCCTCCACTGCACTCAGCATACCTGTACGTTGATAGTCTTGACAAGTGATTTCTGCAGTGCCACTCAGCTTGCATTTGTAAACTGAGCCACGGGTATTTCCTGAAATCCAAGAAGTTCTTCCAGGTTTGGGTTGGGGGGGGCATAAATAGAAATTTGCACAAATTGCAGCTGCAATTGGTGCGATCTGCACTGCAGCCACACTTTGTGCAAATTGCAGCCACAATTTGTGCAAAGTACGGCTGAAATGTGCACAAATAATGCAAATTGCAGCTGCAATTTGTACAAATGTCTATTTATGCAAATACCGCCCCGCCCCCCCGAAAATCCATGAACTGGCCTGATTCAATGCAGACTGAGTCAGGCCAGTTTACTGAAAACGAACCAAAATCTGGAGGACCAAGCTGAGGAAAGCTTGGCAAACTGCACTCCCCCAGACAGATTCCTCCATCATCCCTACACCACCCTCTTTCCCCCAACCACAGGTTGTTGGTGGTTTCCCAGTTTTGCATGTTTTCTAGGGTGGCCAGGCATCCTTCTTTACAGAGGACAGTACTCTGTGTTGGAAAGCTGGCAGAGGACAGTCCTCTATTTGAAGGTGTCGTCTGTTTGATGGGCTACCCAGTCCAGTCCAAGACTGTTTTAAAGTCAAAGAACCCTAAGGAGGGAGAGCAGGCCAGGGCTGTGGAGTTTCCCATCCACAATCGGCCCATCAACATTTCGCACCTGGGCTGCAGATTGAGCAGACACATATGGGCCACCTGGCCACTCTTCTCCACTATGGGAGAGAGGTACTGTATTCCCATCTACATTATAGTTATTATTTCTAAATGTGGACCTATACATACGAATTTGCACATGACAATTGTTGTGCAAATTGGTGTTCTCTTTTTTGGTGATGCATAAGAGGCCACCCTACCCCCCCGCCCCATTCTAACAGGTTGAAATGCCTCTACTAAAGTTTAGTTACTGGCAATAAGAACTTTAAGCTAAAACATGCTGGTATTTTTGGCCCTGCCCCTTTTGCTTTCAGCCCTGCGCCCCACTGGAATGCGCCCCCTGAGAGCTTCTCCGAAATGGAATGCAGCCCTTGGACTAAAAGAGGTTCAACACCCCTGATCTACACTATAAACCTGTATCAGTTTTATACTACTTTATGTATCGTAGTTTCCCCAAAGGTTCCTGGGAATTGTAGTTCAGCAAGTATGGTGAGCCTTCTCTGTTAGAGATCCCTAGTCCCCCTCCTCCCCCAAAATAAATTTCTCAGGATTCCTTAGAGAGAGGAAACCTACCCGTACACTACATTCAGCATCTAAGGTCCTGCTCCAGATGCCTCATCTGAGGGAGGCTTGGAAGGCAGCAACTAGGGAGAGGGCCTTTTCAGTTGTGGCCCCCCAATTATGGAATGATCTCCCTGACAAGGTCTGCCTGGCACCAACATTGTTATCTTTTTGGCACCAGGTTAACACCTTCCTCTTTTGTCAGGCATTTGGCAGCATATTATGAGTTTAATTAAGTCCTGGATTTGTCGTTGATTGCTCAAAGTTGTTTTAGATAGAGAGCCAGTGTGGCGTAGTGGTGAGAGTGCTGGACTGGGAGTCGGGAGATCCGGGTTCTAGTCCCTGTTTAGCCATGGAAGCTCACTGGGTGACTTTGGGCCAGTCACAGACTCTCAGCCCAACCTACCTCACATGGTTGTTGTTGTGAGGCTAAAATGGAGAGGAGAAGGATTACGTAGGCCGCCTTGGGTTCCTTAAGGAGGAAAAAGGGCGGGATATAAATGTGATAGAGAGATAGATGCTGTCTCAGTATCTACTGTCTGTGTGTTTTTATGTAAATGGTTTTTAAGCTTTGTATACTGTATTTTTTAATGGTTTTTAATCTTTGTAAACTGCCCAGAGAGCTTCGGCTATGGGGAGGTATAGAATTGTAAATAGTAGTAGTAGTGATGATGGTGATGGTGATGAAAATAAAAATGATGACAATGATAACTGTTAAACAGGTTTCAAGGTGGGAGACTGAAAAGAGATTCCAGAGTTTTGCCTAAGTTTTGGAGGGCTGTTTGATTTAAATTAAGAGAACGAACAGAAAGGCAACTGTTGCTGAACAGAAATGTTATAAAGCAACCAACATGTGTATAACAATTTCAAATGAGCATTAAGGTCAAATTCAAAAGCACAGTAAGCCCATGAACAAAAAAGGGAAGGAAACTGTTAAATCTAGACCAAGCACAGACTTAGGCTCTAGTCTAAGAATACACAGGGATGGACATCCGGTAGTACCTGCTTCATGGATCTTCATCAGACATTACCGAGACGTAATGTGAATTCGTCCTTCGTTAAATTGTGCAAACAGGAACCCCACACACATCTGGAAGGCACCAGCTTGGGGAAGGCTGCCCTAGATGTGTTCAGTATTTTACATTTGCAGCCACGGACATGTGGCAACAGGCCCTCTGCACGTGCTCAGCAGTGCTGTTGTATTCAGCCAGTTTACTGGTGCAGAAAGAGAGAGAGGCCTCAACTAACCCATGATAAGGAAGAACATTCTAGGGCAGTGGTGGGCAACCTGGCGACCTCGAGATGTTATTGGACTCCATTTCCCATCAGCCCCAGCCAGCATGGCCAGGGGTGATGAGAGTTGTAGTCCAACAACATCTGAAGGGCCAACATTGCCCACCCCTGTTCTAGGGGGCCTAACACTGGGAATCGGATACTAGCATGCCCCGAGTTATATTAAACGCTGATAAATTACACCCACTGACAGCACAACCTGTGCATGCTGTGCCAAGTTAGTGTAAGGCAGGGGTCCAGAATGTAAGGCATGGGGTCCCAGTCTGGCCCTCTGATGTTCTCCAGATGCCCCCTTCCCCTGGCCCCACGCTCTTTCCCCCAACCACCAAGTATTTGGTGGCTTCCTGGCTTTTGCGATTTTCCCCCCATTCTAAAAGATTTAAATGACTTTACTAAGGCTCTGTGACTGGCAGTAAGAGCTTTAAGCTAAAATATATGGTATGTTTTGGCCCCACCCCTTTTGCTTTCGGCCCTACTCACCCTAGGAATGCCCCCCCCCAGCTTCTCTGGAATAGGATTCGGCGTTCAGGCTGAAAGAGGTTCAACACCCCTGGTATAAGGTTATGGGGCCGGGGGGAGAGGTCTAGGTGATACTGTGAAGTAGATAAATAAATGGTGGGAGGGGGATCTGAATTCTTCTACCATTTGTGCTTTCCTTTCCAGAGCTGCCTCCCTCCGCAGTTCTTTTTCTCCTGGTGGGGCAGCTGGGGCTTCATTTCAGTCTTGGAAGCGCCACCAGGAAAACAGTGATGGGGGGGGGAGTTGCTGGTATAAAATAGCAACTGTAGGGTTTCCCCCACAGCACTTTTCCACTTGCAATCGCCCCCATTCACCCCCCCCCACTATTCCATACAAATTCGGTGGCAGGTCAGCCCTCGTTCTTTTAATAGAATGTGTAGTCTTGAGCTTGAAGAGCTCCCTTCCCAAGCCTGCCCAGTGCATTTTCTGCACAAGGCATGCTGGGACTCTGTTGGCGATTCAAAGCTGGGAACAGAGATGGCCATGAGCTCAACTGAACTTAAGTTCGCAGAGGCCAGCAGACGTGTTTGCTTGCTGTACTTTGGGGGGGGGGGGTGTGTGTGTGTGTGAATTGCCTTGTGGTGGTTGCATTACAGTGTGGCTTTGCTGCCCCCTCGTCCCATCAATAATTCACTCCTGGGCAGATGGCACGTTTTGAAAAGGCTGCCCTTTCCCTGGGGCACGTAAAAATCACTCAATTCTATGTGGAACCGTTGGTAAGGCTAATCCATGTTGTCACTGCCTCCTATACCCAGCTTTAAGGTTTTTGCTACTTTGGGCAGTGAAGCGGGTTTCTCTAGTTCTCCCTCAGCAACTTATAAACATATTTACTTATTAAACTGTACCCTGCCTTTCCTCCAAGTAGCTCAAGGCGGCTTAACACAGGACCTTCCTGTTTTATCCGAACAGCAATCATGTGAGGTAGCTTCAGGTGAGAGTGACTGGCCCAGTCACCCAGTGTACTTCATGGCAGGGTCTCCTTAGTCCAGCTCCTGCAAGCTCCCCATGGCAGCCATTTTGTGAAAGCACCCATGACAATCCCTCAATATTACAAACATGCCCATCAACACAAAGAGGTTGGGGACTGAGGTCATTGATCCAACTAGTACAGTTTTGTCTACACAAGGGCTGTTGAACGTCAGGCCTGCAGACCAAATCTGGACCTCCATCGTTCCCCAAATGGCCCCTGGCTCTTCCCATGGCCCTGCCCCACCCCTTCCCCCAGTTGTTTGGTGGTTTTCCAGCTTTTGCACATTTCCCCCAGGGTGAAATGCTTCTCTTAAGGCTTTGTGACTGTAGTAAGAGCTTTAAACTAAAATATGCTGTTATTTTTGGCCCCGCCCATTTAACCACTGGAATGCACCCCCCTCCCAAAGCTTCTTTGAAATTAAATTTGGGCTGAAAGAGGTTCTCCACCCTTCCTTTACCAGGGTAGATTGATTTAAATCAAGGTGATGCAAATCACTGATTTAAATCAGACAGTAAAATGGTCGGTTTAAATCACTGATTTAAATCTTGTTTCCCATTGAAACTTTTGCAAGTATTTCCTGAACAATGCTGCAAATCTGACCACCAAGCCAGGTTAATTTACAGCTAAATAATTTACAGTATCATTTACACTGTTTCATTCTCACAAGCAGGCTTTGCATCTCTTTGTCTCACTGTATATATTTTGCATGCTTTCCTTTCTATCTATAGAGGGAATGTTTCTAAAATATTCCTATATAGTGGCTTTTTTTAGGACCAGCACCCATGTTAGTTTGTGGTGAACAGCACAATCCTATGCATGACTCCTCAGAAATAAGTTCAATGGGGCTTACTCCCAGATAAGTGGGAATAGGGTTGTAGCCTTAATATGGGAATACAGGAAGATGCCCAGTGCCCAATTTTGTCTTTTCCTTTCCGGTGTTGATTCCTTCTGCTTCGCTCTTTCTTGGCCCTCACAAAAAAGTAGCAAACAAAAACAAAATGCCCATGTTTGATAGGTCGAAATAACACTGTTATTATAATGTGACAGTTACTGCCCTGAAAAAAATCATCTTAAATTCATTTAGGGCACAATCCTAACTAAATAGGTGGCCGCCTCCGAACTTGGAGGCAACCACCTATCCAAAGCAAGGCAAGAGAGGCACAGGGGGGATCGTTCCCTCCGCTCCTCTCCTGCCTTGCTTTTTCTTGCTAGACAGCCGTTTTCAGCTGTCTAGTGGCTGGGGGGCTGACCGGGAGAGCAAGCTGCCGTACGACACATAGGATGTGTTGTACGCGCAAATCCGCTCTCCCCGCCCCAGAATGCCACCCAGCCCCGCCCCTTTTCAGTCGCTCTGCGCTCTTCTGAGGCAGCACAGACAAGCGGGGAGGTCAGATTTCTGGGAACCAACCTCAGAGCGTGGGCTCCGAGGTCGGTTCCCAGAAAAAAGCATATCCTATGGCCCTCTAGACAGTGTCTAGTGGCCATAGGATTGCTCCCTTAAAAGCATCGTTTTTTATCCACCCTGCTATATTATTTTCTGTCTTAACTTGCTTAGCTCAGCTCCATGGTCACCTAAACTCAGAACCACAATCCTATCTATCCTGTGACTTTGCACATGAGACTTTAATCAGAGAAACTGAAAGCCAAAAACTTTCATGAGGCAAGAGCAGTTACTTAGGCTGGACAGAGTTCATGAGATAAAAAAAACTGAAATTAGTGCCCATTTTTGATTGGTAGGTAAATTCATTTTCATGAGAATATAAATATAGGTTCAGTATCTTTATGATGAGATTTAATTGTTTAAATTGTAAAATTTAATTTTTAAGTTAGAGAGGAATGTATTTTATTTGTGATTTTTTTAAAAATAAAACAAAATGCTTTAAATTGAGTTAAGATTTTAAAAATCTGATTTTTTAAAAAAAATTATTGATTTTTAACCACCCTGTTCTCTAGTGACTGGCAGCAGCTTCGGATGTGTGAATCAGCAAAAGTAAAGTTGGCCAAAGTTCTCCGAATTCCCTTTCAAAGCTCATTCTAACTTGAGTCCATATCAGACTGCAAGCTTTGCTTCTTTTCACATGAAAATCCATGCATATGTTTGTATTTTCCCAAAGGTATGCCTCAGTTATGCACATCTTTGAAATGTACATATTCTTCTCCCATTGATTAAAGCATATTTGTGCACCTTTTCAAAAGCACACGTTTTGTCATGCACATTTTTCAAATGTATGCATACTGTTGTTGTTGTTCAGTCGTTCATTCGTGTCCGACTCTTCGTGACCCCATGGACCATAGCACGCCAGGCCTTCCTGTCCTGCGCTCTCTCCCGGAGCGTGCTCAAGTCCATATTCATTGCATCGGTGATGCTATCTAGCCATCTCATCCTCTGCCGTCCCCTTCTCCTTTTGCCTTCAATCTTCCCCAGCATCAGGGTCTTTTCCAGGGAGTTTTCTCTTCGCATTAGGTGGCCAAAATATTTGAGCTTCAGCATCTGTCCTTCCAATGAGCAGTCAGGGTTGATTTCCTTTAGGATGGACTGATTGGACCTCCTTGCAGTCCAAATGCATATTTTGGGAGGGTCCACGAATCACATTGCAAGTTTGGAAATGTACGGACGTTGACTGCAGATTGCATCTGAGTCTGTGTTCAGTCTGGAAGGTTCGAACTGGATAAATCCCGATCAAAAATGAACTGAAACAAATTTCTCATAAATCCCTAGCAGTAGCTTTCCAGGGTTTCAGACTGGAGTCTTTCCAAGCCCCACCTGGAGACGCTGGACGTTGAACCTGGAACTTTCTGCACACAAAGCATGAGCTGCACCACTGAGCTACAGCCCTTCCTCCAAGCATACAGCACAGCTATTAATCCTTCATCAGATTCCGAGAGCTCAACTTGTGCAGGGAACCCCTCACCCACCCGAGACTGCTTCCTCCCACCCACCCCGGCCCATCAGGTAACTGCAGGTAGACATTCCCAACTCTTTAAATTCCAGGCTGCAAATCCAGGCCAAATCTCTTTTTCTGCCCCATCTTCTAGCTCTTCATGACTGTCACCTCCTGAAGGCTGGATTCCAAGCCATCAGGAAAAGCATCACCCGGGCACTCCAGACCATGCCTCTTTCGTCTTTCCACACATTCAATGCAACCAGCATGGTCAAAACTCAGAACAATATGGTCTGCAGAATGCCATCAAACACAAGCAACAAATCTTCTGTTAATGACAGATATGTGGATGCATTTGAATCACTCTGCTTGGGCAAAGCAGTGAGATTCTCGGGTGGGTGGGAGGCCTGTTGATATTCCCATTTCAGCTGTGCAGCCTAACAGTGCAAACCTATGTACAATTTCCAGAGGGGTAGCATGTGTTACAGTCTGTTGCAGCAAAGCCAACGAGGACTTGTGACACCTTTATTACGGCATAAGCTTTTGTTGACTAGAGTCCACTTCATCAGATGCATGAAGCATCATCTGAAATTGGCAGAGATCTGTACATATGGCTGTGTCCGGGGCAGGGGGGGATTGTGCACAGTAAGGTTAGAAGTGCAACAGACTCACTGTTGCATAAGTATTACTGCTTGTTGAAACTGTATTTATTTAAATGCTGGAAGCATTTGTTCATTTTGGCATCATTGTTATATGTACTGACTTCCCTTTCTTTATTATCTGAATTCTGTACATACTCCTTCCTTTATTTTATAAGTTTGTGTTAATTTTGCCCTGTTGTTTAGGTCTACTTACATTTCTAGGAACCTGAGATCCGCTACAGAAGGAAAACCATTATAAGACCTAAAAATGTCAGCCACAGCATCAAGGGTTTGTTCACCAGCTCAACTTCCAATGTGGTATATGCCTCATCTGGCAGTAATCACCTTCTGTATTCTACACAGGGCAAACAGGCCTATGCAAAAGAATAAATGGACACAAATCTGACATCAGAAAGACCAATATTCAGAAACTTGTGGGAGAACATTTCACTGTTCTGTTACTGACAGTAAAGTGGCCATTCTTTAAAAAAAAAAAAATCAAACTTCAAAGAGAAACTCCAGTGTGAATTAAAACTCTTCAAGAAGTTCAGTTTTATCACCGGCAACCTGAATTGGGATAATGGGTTTTTATACCACTACGGCTGTTTTTTAATTAAATAAATAAATAATTGTGACATTTGTAACCTGCCTCATAACATACAGCTCTCTGGGCAGCTTACAAACAAACATAAAAATAATTTAAATTCAAAATAGAAAGTGAAACCATAAAATCAAAAGCAACAGGGGGAGCAATCCTATGTCCTATGTGGCCAGTCCGGGGGGGCCACAGAGTAGTTCAGATTCCTGGATCCAAGGTCGGAGACACCCAGGAGTCCGAGCTCCCCTCCCCCTCGCAGCCAGCGCAGAGAGAACCACGCGGGAGCAAGTTAAAGGGGTGTGCCAGTGGGCAGGGAGGGGACGGCTTATGCCATATCCCCAGGCCTCCACAGGCTCCTTCCCCTCCCCTCCCCTCCCCTCCCCTCCCCGATGCCTCAGCTAGATGGGCAAAAAAGCCCGTCTAGCAAAAATACAGAGTGGGGGGAATGCAGAGGCAAAGATCGCCTCCAGCGCTCCTCTTTCTCTGAGTTGGATGGCCATAAGCCTCCAAGTTCAGAGGCTTATGGCCTTAGGATTGCAGCCATAAAGTATGACAAAACCCATAGGACCCCAAAACGAAACACAGATTTTAAGACTACATGGATTATTTCCCATGCCTCTTTTCAGCGTGCAACTCCTTTGCTGAAGGAACCGCACTGGCTGCCTATTCACTACTGGGCCAAGTTTAAGGTATTGGTACTAGTGTACAAAGCCCTAGAGAGCCAGTGTGGTGTAGTGGTGAGAGTGTTGAACTGGGTGTTGGGAGATCCGGGTTCTAGTCCCCACTCGGCCATGGAAGCTCACTGGGTATCCTTGGGCCAGTCACAGACTCTCAGCCCAACCCACCTCACAGGGTTGTTGTGAGGATAAAATAGAGGAGGACTATGTACGCTGCCTTGGGTTCCTTAAGGAGGAAAAAAGGTGGGCTATAAATGTAATAAATAGATAAAAAACAACTTGGAACCAGGATACCTGAGAGACTGCCTCCTTCTTTACCAACCTGCCCAGTCACTGAGGTCATCAGAGGGCATGTTCCTGGTGGATCCACATGGACCCATGGCCCAGCTGGAGTCCACCAGGAAAAGAGCCTTCAGTGTGGTGGCCCCCCTCCTGTGGAACTCCCTGCCTTTGGAGGTCAGGCAGGTACCAACATTGTGTTCCTTCCACGCCTCCCGAACACACTGTTATTTCAAGAGGCCTTCCTTGCGTAACCAGCCGCAGTTTATTAAATTCGACCTTGTTGGAATTCGTCTTTCAAAAAAATGTTTTAACTGTTTTATCCTGGTGTTTTATTCTTTTATCTTTGTTGTGTACCGCTCTGAACTCTTCTGATGTGGAGTGATATATAAATATTGAAAATAAATAAAAAATAAATACATTATTCAAAATCCTGGGAGAACAGAAAGGTCTTCACCTGTCACTGAAAAGACCACAGGGGTAGCACCAGGTGAACGAACCTCTCTGGGAAGACTGTTCCCCAACTGTGGGGACACTACTGAAAAGGCCCTCTCCTTAGCGTTCTCCTGCCTGACCTCATTTGGCAGGGCACTCGAAGTATGACCTCCAAGGAAGATCTTCAGGGTTTGGGTAGGTACATATTGGAGGGGGCAGTCTTTCAGGTCACATGGTCCCAAGCCATTTACTGCTTTAAAGGTTAAAACCAGCACTTTAAAATTGGGCCCAGAAATGAACTGGGATCCAGTGCAGTTGACAAAGCACAGATGTACTATGGTCAAACCAGCCACTCCTAAGCAGTAATCTAGTAGCCCTGTTTTTGGTGGACTGCAATTTCGAAACCGTTTTTAAAGGCAGCCCCACACACAATGCATTGCAATAGTCTAAATGGGAGGTTGCCAGATCCTGGGTAATTGGGTCCAGGCCATCTCCATCCAGGTAAGGTCACAGCTGGTGGTGCATCAGCTGAAGTGGATAAAAGGCGCTTTGAGCCACAGAGGTCACCTGAGCCTCTAATGGCAGCGCTGGATCAATGAGCACTAGACTGCAAACCTGATCCTTTAGGGCAGGGTGGGGGCAAAATGTTTGGCCCCAAGGGCTGCATGCAATGCTGGGTGGTGAGACGGGGGTCGTACATGTGTGCAGACACATCTCAACACACAAGGAGATCAGGGGATGGGGGGGCAGTTCCGGCAGCTGTTTCCCAGGATTAAAGCCTCCCCCGTTCCCATGATCTTGATACAGATTGCTGGTATCCTCACTGCTGGCAACAGCTAGGAAACAGCCATCTCTGCATCGGGGTCACTGGCAAGGCCAGGATCCGGATACAGATTGCTGGTTTTCTGCTGCTGTTGGCGGCAAGTCAAGAGCCATCTGTTCCCCACCCCAATCAGCAAGGCGACAAGGGAAAGTGGCCAGACCACACCATAGCTCTGTGGGCCACAGACAGCAGCCAACAGCTGCATCCAACCCCCAGGCTGCCTTATTTGTAAGATTTATATCCCACCTTTCCTCCAAGGTGGTGTACAGCATTGTCCTCTTCTCCATTTTACAACCCCGTGAGGTACTAGGCTGAGAGTCGGTGACTGACCCAAAGTCACCCAGTGAACTTCATGGCTGAGTGGGGACTAGAACCCGTGTCTCCCAAGTCCCACACTCTAACAACTACACCATACTGGCCTTGTACGTGCTTTAGGGGGAGGGCAACCCCATCTAGAACAGGCCATACACCATTCACGCAGGTAGATGAACAACCAACCAAGCAACCATCCTTCCGTCTTGTCTGGATGAAGGCTATTTGGCCTCATCCAGTCTATCGCTGGGCCCAAGTTCAGGTCAGCCACAGCCTCACCTATGTCAGATGAAAATGAGAAATAAACCTGGGTATCACTGGCATATTGGTGACACCTCAGACCAAATCTCTGGATGATTTCTCCCAGCAGTTTCATGTAGCTGTTACACAGCATGGGAGAAAGAACAGAACCCGGTGGAACCCCAAAGCATGAATGCAGAGGGGTCACGCAGTCATCTCCCAGCACCACCTTCCAGAAACGTCCCTGCAAGTAGGAGCAGAACCACTGCCAAGCGGCACCTTTTGTGGTCCCTTGAAATGCGAAAAGCAAGCCTGCTTTTGCATTTCCTGCACCTGTAATAGGGATGTACGGACTGTGCAAAATCCAGCCCATCTGTGTTTCGTGGATTGTCAGGTGCCTTTTATTCCATCATCCGCTCACAGAGAGATGCCAATTTCCTCCCCCCCCCCGTCATATGGAAAAATACGCAAATAATTACACAAGAGTTTTCGTAACAATTTACATAATGTACCTTAGTATGTAACATTTAGCATATCGTCCCCCACTCCATCCAACTTTTCCTCAGCAGAAACATGCGTATTTTCTTATGATTAAATGTGTGTGCATTTTGGGAAAGTAAAAAAAAATCCGAAGGGCCACGAACTCTGTGCAGCCTGAGGGGGGTCACTCCACAGTGGATTCTGCAGGTTGGATTCTTAGAAATCTGAGCTCATTTTAGTCCGTCTCAAATTTCTCCAGCATCTCTACGCTGTAAGTCTAATAACAGGCTTCCCCAACCTGGTGCCCCCCAGATCTGTTGGACTGCAACTCCCATCATTTGCAGCCAGCATGGCTAGGCTGTTCCAACGTGACACCTACCTTGGGTGGAAGGTAAACCTCTGTCTTCTATACTATGCTGCAATCCTATACCCGGACGTAAGCCCCATTTGACTCAGTGGGACTTACTTCCGAGTAGCCATGCCTACTACTACACAGCTCCTGATTTCAGCCTCCCTAGTGCCCAAGGGTCCTGCAGTCCGATCCTGCGCAAAGTTCTCTCTGTTCAGGAAGGGCTTACTCCCAAGTAAATGTTCATAGACGGCAGCGACAGAAGCCTCGGAGGCCGATGCCAGGCACAACTGCTCGGACCAACCCAGGCCACGATCCAAAACCTGCTTACTCCAGAGCAGTCTTATTTAAAAAAACAAAGCAAAGGTTGACTATAAGAAAAATCCCTATTAGTGTAATTAATGCATTTATTAGGTCAAACAAAAGCCCCCCAAAATCGTTCTACCTGCTTCCAGGCGGGGCCAGGCCTCCCCCCCCACGACCCCCGTATCCCCCCCCCCGCTTCCCTCCTGCTTGGAGGGGGAGGAGACTAAAAGTTCTCCCTCTCGGGCCGCGGCAGCGGCGGCAATCCGACCCGCCCGGGCTTGCCTGCAGCGGCGCGGACGGACGGGGGGAGCGATTTCGCCAGCCCCGGGGGCCCCGCGTCTCCAGCCGCCCCGTCGCAGAGCGCCGGAGCAGGACGATCCCCCGGGCCGAGGTACGCGGGCACAGCCGCGGCGGGGGGAGAGAGAAGCGCGCCGGGGGCCGCGCGTCGCATTCCCCCGAGACGGGAGTGGGGCGCCTCTAAAAGGGGGCGGCGTGTGGGCCGGGGGGGCCCTTCCCGTCGTGGCGGGCTGCAGGGAAGGAAGGGCTGCTTCCAGAGGGGGCGTCCGGAAAGGCGGGGGGCGCCCACACAGGTCGCCTCCCTGACCCTCCCCCGGTGGAGCAGAAAGTTGCTCCGCCGGGCTCCTAGGCGGCTCTGGGGAGGAAGGGGTTAAATGTGCGCGGGCGGGCCGGGGGGGGGTTGCTGGGGGCGTCGCTTCTCCGCCAACCCCCCCCCCCGCGCGGAAAGTTAAGCCCGAACTTTGCCCGCTCGGTCCCTGCTGGGGCGGAGGGGTCCGGGGAGCCGCCTCGGCTTGGAGAGGCAGAGCCTCCTCTCCCGGGCGCAGCGGCGCTCGGGGCGGGCGGAGGGGCGCCCGGCCCCCGCGGCTTGCTCGGGCTGGCCCAGCGACGCGCGGGGGCCGGAATGCTGAGCTGGGGGCGCGGGGGCTCCCGAGGTGGTCGCTCTTCTTGGCCGGCTGCCGGACTGACGGGCCGCGCCGGCCAATGGGGCGGCGGCGCCTGCGGCCGGAGGAGCCGCGTTCCGACCAATCGAGGGCAGCGGAGGGGAAATGGGGGGGCTGGGAATGCGGGGGGGGCACGGTCACCGTCAGGAGGAGGAGGAGGAGGGGGCGCCGCCGCCGCCGCCCCGCTCCTCCCGGCAGCGTCCCGCGGGCAGGCCCCAAGGCCGGCGTGGGCAGAACGCGCGTCGCCAGATGGCCGGGGCTTCAGCTCCCCGCGTTCCTGACCGCTGGCCGGGCTGGCCGGGCCTTCTGGGCGCCGAAGCCCCCAAGCACCTGGAGACCCGCCTTCGGCCCACCGCTGCCGCCCGCGCGAGGCTTCGTTCAGAGCCCTAGCAGAGGACGGGGGCAGCTGGGGCAGCTCTCGCCCTCCCACTCTCCGGCTCCAGCCCGTGGCGTGAGGCCCCTTTCTAACCCTGCCCAGGGTGCTTGCCTGGGAGGCCGCAGGGAAGGTGGGGCACCGTGTGGCCCTAGAGCTGTCCCGTGGACCATGGGGCAGGGGGGCATGTAGAAAGCAGAACCTTCGCTCCGCCTAAGGCAAGGGTGGGGGATGTGGCCAGATGTTATTAGGCTGCAACTCCCATCAGCCCCTAGTGAGAGCTGATGGGAGTGGCAGTCCAAGATCAGTTGAAGGCCGCACCTTCTGCATCCCTGTTCTAAGGCAGCGGTGGGCAGAAGGTAGATCTTCTGGCCTTCAGCTTCCAGAACACTCCTGCCAGCATGGCTAACGCTCAGGAATACTAGGCGCTGAAGTCCAAAACATCTGGAGAACTTTCTGCCCACCCCTGTTCTGAAGCAACCTGATTTAAAGGTAGTGAAGGCAGGCCAGCCCTAGACCAAATGATGGCCGGGCAAGGTGCTTCCTTGGCACCCCTCCATTTATTCAGCTTTTGAATATTTTATTATTGCATTTCATAGCCCATGATAGGTGCCCCCCTAAACCCAGCCGCCTCAGGCACTCGCCTGGTTCACTTGTACTGGAATGTGGCCCTGTTAATGTTACAGTTTTGCAGAAGTAGTTGAAGTGGGTGCACCCTTTTGTTCCTCTGGGCAACAAGCTGCACCTGTCCAGATTCCCACTGACCCACCTGCACGGTGATTTTCAAGCCAAAGGCCTCCCAAACTGTCTAACATAAAAGGATACCACAACAGTCCATAAAAGCACAATAAAAGTCAGTGAAACAGAGCAGGAGAGAAACTAAAAGCCGGATGAAAAACAATAAAACTGTACACGATAAAAAGTCTGTGCAAATAAAAAGATCTTCACCTGGCACCAAAATATATTGGATCTGGCTCCAGGCAATCTGCCTGTGGAGTGTATTCCAGAGTTGGGGGCCACAGCTAAGAAAGCCCTATCATAGGTCACCACCCTCCTCTGTAAAAACACAACATTTTTTCCACATGGCTGCAAAATTCCCAGAAATTTTACAGCTGTAGCTGCGTCGGAGTTCAGAGTGTGGAAATGTTGGAATTAGAAGTGTGTTTTAGTTAATTACTTGTCTGGATCTTACCAGTTAATTGACTAAAAATGTGGGATAAATGTTTCAGAGCAGGGGATTAATATAATGGGAATATTGTTTTTTCTCAACCAAATATCAGTGCTAATTTAGAAATAGGTGCCCTATGCAGACATTTGAACATGTGAACGGGGCCAGTGGGAACACATGTACTGGCAAAGACCTCAAACCAACACATGATTGGCTCCATCCGAAAGGAGCCTCTTCTGCACCAATCCCAGTTCCCGTTCCCATGGAGGGAACCGCACACACATAATTAATTAGTAATCTCTCTGCCATAATTGAACCCCCAAGGCAATTTACAATTAAAACTGTTTTAAAACAATTTAAAAGTTTACATTAAAAAACAACTTTAAAATAATTTGAAAACATAGGAGAAGTTTGCTCCTAAGACTGAGCTGATCATGTGGCAGATGAGGAATGCTGTCGGTGCATGTGGTGTCATCAAGGGGACAGGAGTAGCCTCGTACATTCCTGCTGGCCCCTTCACACATCCGGTACCCACACAGCTATCCAACACCTCAATAGGTCATGATCCCTTGAATAGGTTGTGATCCCAAAGTCATGTACTCATAAATAGGTCTGTGGATGATATCAGGGCATATTAGGACACCAGTACAAACTATATGATACAAGTGCTTCCAAAAGTGATTGGAAACATATCATACATCCATTTGATCAGGGATGGGGAACCTTCCAGCTGCAAGCTTCTTTTGCCCTTATCTCCATCACTGAGGTATTTAAAGGCAATTAACCGTTAAATCCCTTGCGAAGAATGGAGCTGTTGCAAAGATTTTGAGGTGTGCATTTTACAAGCAGGAGGGCTGCTGCACAGAACCAAGGTGTGCGTTTTGAAGGCAGGAAAGCAGTTGCAGATAATTGAGGCGTGCATTTTACAAGCAGGAGAGCTGCTGCAGGGAGCGGAGGTGTGCGTTTTGCAGACAGGAGACCTGCTTACTTGGGAGCACACGTGCAGAGGCTTGGCAGTTGGGGCACTATGTGAATGTGCTGCTGAGTGATTCACTGTTGGGGTGCAATCTCAGACATAACTAACGGCTCAGGTACTGTATGTGAGAAGCTGGTAGCTGTCTCCTGCGAGCAGAGGCGGCATCCCAGTCCCTCTGCTGCCTGCTGTGTGGGCAGCCACTGCCGTGTCTGTGGTTCCAGGGTCGTTTTATCTAGATGGCACTTCTGGGCGAACATGGGCCCACCGCAGGCCTGACTCAGTCCTGCATGCTCTTGACATTACTGGGTGTGGGATCACCGTCATGTGTTCACTGGTCCTCTGGAGCTGGAAATTTGTGGAGGCTGCATGAACAGCACCCACACAGGGTAACTGGTTCATACCTTCTGCAAGCCCAGCAGCAGTTCCTACATGCCTGCCATCCTGTATGAACCAATCAAAGAATGTTGTTTTCGGTGACCATTTTTTTTTAAATGTAAGGGTGCAATCCTGTGCGTGTTTAGACAGAAAAAAGTCCTTCAGTATGGCTGGCTGGGGCATGCTGGGAATTGTAGGACTTTTTCTGTCTAAACATGTAGGATGGCTCTGTAAGATATGATTACCTGCATTCCATGCTGTAACACAGCTGTCTCCAACCCGTTGCCCACCTGATGTGCTGGACTATGACTCCCATTGTCCCCAGCTAGCCTGGCCATTGGCCAGATCTTTGTTCCTGCCCTGGTGCAGACATGATGTAGTGGCAAGAGTGTTGGACTAAAGAGTGTAGGAGCTGGGAGATCCGGGTTCTAGTCCCCACTCAGCCATGGAAGCTCACTGGGTGACTTTGGGCCAGTCACACACTCTCAGCCCAAACCACCTCACAGGGTTGTTGTTGTGAGGATAAAATGGAGAGGAGGAGGAGGATAATGTAAGCCGCCTTGGGTTCCTTGGAAGAGGAAAAAAGGCAGGGTATAAATGCAATAAATGAATGAATGAATGAATGAATGGGAAACTCTGGTTTCCTGCTATGTGAACAGGCCTCAGGCTCACGGACTCCTCCTCCTCTTCTTTTGCATGCTGGAGAACGAGATCAGAAACATCTACTTCTGGTTTAAAACTTGCCACAGTTCCCCTGTACATCAAAACCTGAAGAACTGTGGTTTGTTTAAACTCTTGTTAGTGAACAAGCCATTGTCTGAAACCGGGGCTGTTCTCACTAACTAGAGTTTATAGAAACTCCTTACCAAACTCTTCATCTGCAAACTGGGAAACAGGTAATTTCAGAATATACTTGAGAGGTCTACTGGTCATGAGTTTTGTTGTCAGCTCTTCAACTGCCTCTCTGCGCCCCCCACAACACTTAAAAACAAAGAACTGTACGTCTCAAACACTATGCAGACTGAACATTATGCATTTCAAAGAATCATCAGATTTGGAAAGGCCTGATCCTTTTAAATAGCTATTTCAGAGGTCACTTCCAGGGCTGGCATTAAGGGTAGTCATGGCTGGGCACCTGCCAAGGGCCCACATCCCAGCAAGGCCCCACTGACAAAGGCCCAAAGGCACCTTCTCTTCATCATGGCAACCTGCTTGCTCACACTCCTCTCACACTGGTCCAGGCAAGGGTGGTGGTGAGAAGGAGGAGCAGAGGCCACGGCCTGCCTGCTCCCTGGCGCTCTGCCTGCCCAGCAAGCAAGTGGCAGCAACGAGGAGAAAGAGGAGGGGGAGCCAGAGCAGCTGGTGACAGTGGTGGGGAGAAAGCAGAATCAGTGAGGGAGGGGCCTTGCCAGGGGCCCTCCAAAACCTGGAGGCGCTGGTCTCTTCCACCTGGTAACCAAATGTGGTTGTGTTGGAGCTTTTGGCTGCCACCATCAGTCTCTTGATAATGTGTATGTGCTCACATCAAATCATGCACTTTGTTAACCCAGGCTGACTTTTCTCTTTTGTTTGTTAAGCCCCTCGCCTTGGATTCATATAACATCAAAAGAACCAGCCTGTACAATTTAGTTAACGCTTGAAATGTTCATGCTTTTATTTTCTTCAGTGCTCCTGATGATGGAATATTTTTCTTCATAAATAGATTCCTGGGTTATGTATCAGATGCTGTACTTGTATCTTCAAACATCAAGTGCTTTGAAATTTGCTACGTGTGCAGTGATGAGGGATGGGTGACAAATTTGTTTCGTTCACATTTCAATGTGACCTTACCTAATTTCTCACTTCTAAACCAATACACGAACCAAAACTCGTATCTTTCAAAATCTGCACTTCTCCAAATTTTGCAATGGAGTTTTGCAATCAAATGGATTGATTGCAATGGAGTTTTCCAATTGAAATGCATACATTAGGGAAACATGCACACAAAAATGTGTGTATTAGTGAAAATAACTTTAAGAATGCATTTTATTAGAAAAACTGCTTCTAAAAATGTGTACAATAGGCAAATGTTTTGTACAAGAATGCATGTGTTAGCAGAAGTGCATGTGAAAACGAACATGAATTTCCCTGTGAACTTTTTTTTAATGCAAAGTTCAAGACAAACCAAACTTAAGACTGAAAAAATGAGACGCTGAGAGAAACTGACATCAACAGATTTGTCCATCATTAGTAGTGATATGGGGGGGGGGGGCTCTGAATAAAATATACTAGCCATATGTCCTTTACAAAACTAGTGAGCCAATAGTTCCTAGAGATTATTCTGGAGCGGCTTTCAGGCTAGGAATGATAGCACTCTTCAAGTACTTGAAAGGTTGTCACAGAGAGGAAGGTCAGGATCTCTTCATCATACCAAAGTGCAGGACACGGAATAATGGACTCAAGTTACAGGAAGCCAGATTCCAGCTGAACATCAGGGAAAACTTCCTGACTGTTAGAGCAATACGACAAGGGAACCAATGGCCTCGGGAGGCGGTGGGCCCCTCCACACTGGAGGCATTCAAGATGAGGCAGGACAGCCATCTGTCAGGGATGCTCTGACTTGGATTCCTGCACTGAGCAGGGGGTTGGACTTGATGGCCTTGTAGGCCCCTTCCAACTCTACTATACTATGATTGTATGAACATCCTTGTCCCTGTAACCAAATTCTGGATGCTTCCATTCTCACAGTGATTGCAGAATAGAGGTGGGAAATGTCTTGCACTGCTTGCCATGTGCGATCATTCCTCTTGCATAGAGGGGGGTTGTCCCCAGTGTTAGGGTCAAAGGGGGCACCATCTGAACACACATGATGGAACATAGGAAGCTGCTGAGTACTGAGTCATAGAATCATAGAATGGTCAGAACCTTGGTCCATCTAGCTCTGTATTGTACACTGACCGGCAGCAGTGGCTCTCCAGGTTTCAGGCAGAATTCCTTCCCAGTCCTACCTGGAGAGGCCGGGGATGGAAGCTGGGATTTTCTGCATGCAAAGCAGGGGCTCTACCCTTGGACTACAGCCCTGTCAGTGAGACTCCCTGGGACGCTCAGTCTGCCGCCATCATGGCAGAAAAGGGGAGCCACCTTGTCTGTGCGGTTTCAGGGCTGGGTATAAATCCTAATAATAAATGAATAATATACACGTAGCAATAAATATTGGATGTTCTGTTGGGGGTTCAGGGCTAGTGAGGAGGAAACACACCATGTCTTAGGTAACAGGGTAGTTTGTTTGTTTATTTATTTATAGTGTTTTTATCCCACCCCTCAGCCAAAAAGAGCCCTGGAGTGGCTTACATATAACCCGTAAAACAAGGCAGCCCCTGCCTGCAGGTTTGCAATCTATAAAGACACAACAGGCAAGGAAAAAGGAATGGGGAGGGAAGAGGGAGGAAAAATATCTCAGCAGGGCTGGTGGAATGGCTCTGCTTCTCCCTCTCATCTTCCTCAGTATTATTACAGCAGAGAGGGGTAAAACAATCATCTAAGATGGAGAAATCAGGATGTCACCCTAGCAGTAAAGTGCAGTTCCACTTTTGACTGTTAGACAATTGATTTTTCTTGATTAAGAGCACATTGCTGGTCAGTTTTCTATGTTTTCTTAGAAGATAAGTTAATTGTACTACTTGCAGCTTTTGTTCACTACCTTGAAGAGATAATCCTGGGCAACATGTGTACGGCTTCTGAGAAAGCTGCAGCAGACGCTTCTGCGATGTATGTTTGGGGCAATCTTTGGCCAGTGGGGGCTGGTGGCTCCGAGGCCCGTGGGGCAGTGAATCTGCTCTGGGTTTCAGTCAGAACTCTGACTGAACTCTGACTAAAAAGCACTTTGGATGGCTCCTTTAGAGTTCTGACTGAAACCCAGAGCAGATTCACCGCCCCACGGGCCTCGGAGCCACCAGCCCCCACTGTCTTTGGCCCTGCAAAATTGTGGACTAGCGGCTTTAAGTAGCTTGCAAGCCCTGCACCAATGTTTACTTGATACCTAAAGAACCATAAACAACCCTATTCCTGTGCCTATTTCAGTTGGAGGGAGGATGGGCCGGCCAAGGTCAACAAGGCTGCTGTGGGCTGTTGGGAAGAACCTTTATGCATAATCTCCAGCAAATACAGCATCGGGGCCTTTCCTAAGAGCATGGACATGCAGGACATTGGGGCAAGGTCATTGCAATGCTGTGGGGCAGCACCTGCGCTCTGGCACGTTCTTGTCGTCTTTCCCCCGTTCGTTGTGACGGCTAAGTTGGGTTTAAGCAATTGGGCTGTCTTGACACTGGTGGGCTGACCATCCTCTGTGCCCTGTACTTATCCAATTAAGACTCTCCGGCACCCTCCCATTAAGGTTTCCTGCAGTACTTTCACAGCCCGGCAGAACCGCTGGCCGCTGCACTCTGGTTACGAGTTCTTCAGTTTCAGCTCTTGGCACAAAAGCTCCCCAAGTCGGTTGCGTAGAGCCATCTAAACCACGCAGAGGACAGCTCTGGCACGGCGCAGAAAGCCCTAGAGCAGGGGTGGGTAGCACGCAGGCCACACGTGGCCCCACCTTCACCCCTGGCCAATTTGTGGTGATTTTGCTATAAGACAAGGCACGTGGGGAGCCCTTGTTTTAAAGCAGAACTGGGCCCCCTAGTCACCTCCAGGAGCAAAATTTTGCTCTAACACAAGGCTGGCACTCCTTTAAAACAAGGTGCATGAAAAGCTGCCATGTGTTTCAGCAGCAAATTTGGCAGGGATGGGTATGCCCCCAAGTTGCCTACTCCTGCCCTACAGAATGGGGCAAAAGTATTTGAAGACTCTACCTGCTGGGTGCATTCTGTCAGAGATCGCTATACATGGCAGAGATGCAGCTGTTTTGTTCAGGCCTGGGGTGATGGGCTCCTGAACATTTCTGTTTGAGCTCAGGTTTTTCTACCTGCAGGGGAAATAGTAGGGCACAGAGGACTATAAGAACTGCCATAGTTTTGTTGCCTATAACCAAAATTCTTTGCCACAAAAAAGCTGGGTTTTGTGATGTGTATCAAGTATGCAAATTAACGAATTCTGCTTGATTTATGTTATTTTGCACAGTTTATTCCACATGTTTAAAGATCTATTTTTCCTCTTGATGCTAATCATGCTGAGGGGTAAAAGCCCTGCAAATTTATTCAGCAGCTGCTGCAATTTTATTTATTATTTATTAGTAATACTTACATACCGCTTAATATAATAAAATCCCTAAGCGGTTCACATGTAAATATAATCACATTTAAGTACACTACTACAAAGAATTACAATAACAATTACCAGGCATGATTGACCACATACTGTCAAGCAACTAGAAGGACCACAAACTTTCCATTAAAACAAAACAAAAAAAACACAAGTCTTCGACCCTTAGGAATTCTGTAGAGAGTGCCACCTTCTGTGACTACTCTATTGTGCTTTGACCAAATTTAGCATTAGGCATAAATGATGGCTTGACAATAGGGTGCTATCAGGGCACAGCCCTCCCCAAGCCTGGAAACTGGGGTCTCTGAAGATGAGCAGGGGGAGTTGGACACCCCCACCCCCACCAGCAGACTCTCACACCCCAGCGATCATGAGGAGCCTTCAGATCAAGTCATGACAACCACAGGATCAGAGGTCTCCACATCAATTGCCTGGGCTCCTGGACGTCTCTCAGACCCATCCTCATCACCCCCAGGACCGCAGGAACAGAGGAGATGGCATCCCTGGCAGGAACGTCATGGCTGCTGGTGAAATGCCTGGCTAGCCGCACATCAGTCTGCTTGGGAGAATAGGGGAGCTCATGGAAGCATCTGCCTGAATCAGGGCCTGGTTGAGAATCAAGGAAGGTTGGAGCCTCCATCTCAGGAGGCGTTGAAACACTTTTGCCCTGAAAGCCAAATTCCATTTCAGAGAAGCTCTTGGAGGCCGTATTCCTGTGGTGGGCGGGGCCAAAGGCAAAAGGGGCATCATCAAAATACCAGCATATTTTATCCAGAAGCTCTTCCTGCCACTTGCTAAGAGGCATTTTGACCTTTTAGAAAGGGGGAAACTGTGCAAAAGCTGGGAAATCATCAAACAGTTGATTTGGGGGGGAAGGGGGTCGGAGCAGGAGATGGGGTGGGTCCATCTAGAGACCCTTGGAAGGCTGGCTCAGGTGGGCCTGAGTTGGTCCGTGGGCCTGAGGTGCTGCACCTCTCCTCCGGCTCCTTTGTAAGACTCTGGTCTGACCTGCATCGTCGCTGAAGCAACAGCTCCTTTAGAGCTCCAGGCTCCAGGCCGTCCCAAGCTGAGGGAAAGTTGGCCCGATACAACAGACGTTAGGACAGGGCAACTCGGCCTTTGACAGCTATGTTGAAAAGATATTTCAGCAGCTGCAGCTTTTCTGACTCCTACACAGAAGGAAATAATGTCTGCAAAAATGAGTCAGTACTGAAACAATGAGTTAAATACCACCACCACCTCTTCCCCCCATGTGTTAAACACACCCGTTCTAGAAGAGTTTCTATCTTTTTGTGCATCAGTCTCATATCTGACAGTTTCAATATTTCCAAGACTAGAGTCTTCAGGAATTTCTCCCACCTCCCCCCCCCACCCCCATTTTCTCACTTGCATCTTAGACAAAGGAGTAAGGAAACAGGCTGCCAGGACATGGGGCTGTGGAAAAGGACTCCCTTCATAGTAGGAAAATATGCTTTGTTCACACAGCTGGATTAACCATTATGCAAGGCACGCTGTCGCTTGGGCATCAGCCAAACCAGGGTTCCTCTGTTGCTGCCTTTATCCCTCACAGACTGCCTCTTGTCTTGCTTCCTGCATTTGTTCCTTGATCCTGTAACAGGGAAGCAGAGATGCGTACCTCCGAAGTATCTTTTGATGAAGGCTGTAGTCGTCTTAAAAGTCTGATTTCCAGTGTGAAAAGCAGTGTTGTCCTGCTTTGAGACAATTATCCTGACCCACCCTTATGGCTAATTTACTTTCCGTTGGAGCAGGGTGGGGAGGGGGGGGGATAATCTGTGGCTGGATGTGCAAAGTCTTGCACATCAAAGGCTAAATGTGCATTGGAATGCAGATCTGAGTGCTGATGTCTGGCAGCACTGTATTGCTTGCAATGAACCGTGCATTTGAATATACTAGTCTGGTGTAATTATATGTGTCATGTTCCTTCATCCTCCCCCTTCACAATCAACACACTCCAGGAAACAAGGCTTCAGGCCAACACTACTTTATTGGTAAAGGACTAGCTTCTTTACAAATGCAGATTCTAGGAAACTCTCAGACTGCATAGAACCAGCTAATCCACACTATACGAAATGTGGAGTTAAAGGATACGAAGTGGGAGTTAGAGAACTTGCCAGCAGCCTGTGCATGAACTTCATGGCCAGACTTGCTTTGCAGGGATGCCCCTCTCTTAGGGTGGCTTCCTGCTATGTTGGCTTCCTTGAGTGACCAACCTGGCCAAGTTTCTGAGCCCTGCCCTAACTTTTCCCGCTTTGCTCTGCAACAGGCCCTAGCATCCCTCAGGTCACGCCCCTCACCTTCCTCCTCTGTGTTCTCATGGTGGAGGAATGGGAGAGCAGTTCAGCCTGGGCCATCTGTGTGTCAAGGTCTTGGGAAGAAAGTCTCGCCATATCTGGGCTCACTAGGGAGGGTGCTTCCCCCTGTTCTGACCATTCCCATTCTGATTGCGAATCTGAGCTGCCAGACATCTCCACACACTCAGATGCATTCCTGACAATATGCAGCTAGAGTTGGGCTTTTGTGTGGTTCTCCCCCCACCCCAAAAGGTTGAAATGCCTATCCTAAAACCTAGTAACTGGCTGTTAAGAGCTTTGAGCTAAAATCTGCTTGAATGGGGGGGGGGTATTTTGGCCACGCCCCTTTAGCCTTTGGCCCTCCCACCACTGGAACGCAACCTCTGAGAGCTTCTCTGAAATGGAATTCGACCCTCAAGCTGACAAAGTTTTGAGAGCCCTAATCTTTAGAGGAAGGGCCGTAGCTCAGTGGTAGAGCAGCTGCTTTGCATGCAGAAGGTTCAATCCCCGGCATCTCCAGGTAGGGCTGGAAAAACTGTTTGAAACCTGGAGAGCTGCTGCTGCCAGTCAGTGCCGGCAATCCTGGGCGAGATGGACCAACGGTCTGACTCCGTAGAGTCAGCTTCCGATGTTCCTGTGTATATGAAGCCCTAGGAGAGGTCATCAGGGGATTTGGGGCCAGGTGTCAATATCATGCGGATGACCCCCAGCTATATTTCTTCTTGTCATCTGAACTGGGTGAGGCTGTGCAGGTGCCAGATCAGGGCCTGGAGGCAGTAATGGTTTGGAGTGCCAGTACATTTAGACAGAATCCTGACAAGACGGAGGACCTGTAGGTGTGTGGTTCATGGGTGGACAGCCTGTTTTTGATGGGGTTGCCGTCTTCATAAAAGACCAGGTACGTCATTTGGGGGTCTAGCTTTGGCACTGGATCCAGCTTGATCCAGCTTTGGCACTGGAGGTCCAGGTGGCCTTAATGGCACGAAGTACCTTTGCCCAGTTTTGGCTGGTGTGCCAGCTATGACTGCTCCTGGGCAGAGATTGCTTATGCACAGGGTTTCACGCTCTGGTAACCTTGGATTGGGATTATTATTATGTGCTTTATGCGAGACTGCCCTGGAAAAAGATCCAGAAGTTACAGTTGGTACAAAATGCAGCGGCCAGGATGCTGACAGGCACAGCTGTCAGGGATTGTGTAATACCAATCCTGAAGGAGCTGCGTTGGTTGCCTATCTGATTCCAGGTGGAAATCAAAATTCTGGTGTTGACCTACAAAGTCCTAAATAACTTGGGACTCCCCTATCTGAACGAAGGCCTCTCCCTGTACCAGCCTGCCCATGATCTTAAATTTGCCCATCTCATTGTCCCACTACTGGGTACGTTGAGTGATGACATGAGACAGGGCCTTCTCTGTTGTGGCAGCCCAACTTTGGAATGGCTCCTTGCAAGAGGGGTATGCCCGGCAGCAACTTTACTATCATTTCGGTGTCAGGCTAAGACCCATTTGTTCGCTTGGGCATTTATAAGCAGTTAGGTCTGCTGCTAATTAATTGGTTTTATTTGAGTTGTATTGTTTATTTTATTGTTGGATGTTTTGATGTTGTTGCTACCTGTCCTGGGATTATTTTTGTTTAATGAATGGTGGAATATAAATAGGAATAATAAATACATCATCCTTTTTATTTATATCCCACTTCTTTTTCCTCCAAGGAACCCAAGACAACTTACACAATCCCCCTCCTCCGCATTTTATCCTCACGACAACCCTGTGGGATAGGTTAGGCCAAGAGACAGTGACTGTCTCAAAGTCACCCAGTGAGTTTCATAGCTGAGTGGGGACCAGAACCTGGATCTTCCCAGTCCCAGTCGAACACTCCAACCATTATACCATGCTATACCATCCCTTTTTCTTTCTTTTTTGAACTTGTAGCGGGCACTTTCTAGGATGGTCCACAGACATACAGTTTCCTGTCCAACTTTGCTCTCCATCCTTCTCAAACTGCAAGGGCTCCATACATTTTGACTGGACATCAGCCAAGAATGTGTGGGCTCCTGGATAGGAATGAGCTCGTGTCCCTGACCTCACGGTGCACCGTCAAAATGTGGCTTGAAGTCAGGGGCAGTGCTAGCTCCAGGCAAGGCCCCCTCCATGGGCCCCTCCCTCGCCGAGTCTCCCTTCTCACCCCCATTGTCACCAGCAGCTCTTGCTCCTCCACCTCTTTCTCCTCATCGCTCCCACTTGCTCGCTTGACAGGCAGAGAGCCAGGGAGCGAGGAGACCGCGGCATCTCCTGCTCCTCCTTTTCACCATCACCCTTGTCTGGGCCAGAGAAAAAGGCAGGTGAAGACACAGGTTGCCATGGTGAAGAGGAATAACACCTTCAGGGGGGTCTTCGCACTGGGTTCCTGATGGGGTGTGGGCCCTTGGTATGTGCCCAACCATGCCTACCCTTGACGCTGGCCCTGGTCAGGGGACGATATCCTGCTCCCTCTTCCCAGGTTGGAGCTGTACCCAAATAAGCTCTATCCTTCCTCCCAAATTTGGAGTTGGGAAAGCTTTACCTCCAGTCTGATGGAGGCCAGGGTTGAGCATCTGGGGATGTCTGATCAGGATCAACCTAGTCTGATCAGGCAAGAACAAAACTAAGCCCAAGGCTCAGCAAACAGAAGCTGAACTCAATGGCCAGAGAGGAGTTTCTGTAGTGAGGCAGGGAAGTCCTGACAAATATTTATTTAGGGTGTAATCGTATGCGTGTCTAGACAGAAGAAGTCCCACAATTCTCAGCATGCCCCAGCCAGCCATGCTGGCCGGGCCATGCTGGGAAATGTAGGAGGTTTTTTTCTGTGTAAACATACATCGGATTGCACCTTTAGTCAAGTCCTACACTGCTTACCGTATCTAAAAAAATCTCTAAACACTTTACAAAATCAAAGGTTAAAATACAACATAATAAAGAAAAATGCTCATCAGCTAAAATGTTTTAAACACTGAAAACATTTTAAATATTGGTTACTCTTTCAGTTACATTTTAGTCCTTCCATTTTGTTTTTGAGGGAGCAATCCTATGTCCCCTACTCAGCGCCTGTGAGGACATAGGATTGTACAGTTCCCTGGCTCCAGGCTCGTAGACAGGGCTGCAGGCTGGGAGCCAGGAAACCACGCTCCCTGCCCCCTCTCCCTCGTACTCAGTGCAGCTCGCACTGGATACATGTAAGCGGCCAAGTTCGGAGGCTTATGAGTACCCAGGGCACATCCCATAGGACTGCGCCTTAAATGCATTATCGTGTTTTTAGGTTTTTACCGACGGTGGTTTTCTCTCTCATTTTTCCTTTGGTTTTGTTTTATTCCATTTTAAACTTTTAAAGGCTTTTCATATTTTTAGTGTGTTGTGTTTTGGGTTTTAATTTTTGTGAACCACCCAGAGAGCTTTGGCTATTGGGCAAGATAGAAATGTAATGAATCAAAACCAAAACTGAAAACGCAGTCAGTACTAAACAAACTGAGCACCACATTCATTCAGGGAAGATTTGGGTAAAGAGATGTGTCTCTAACAGATGCCCCAAATATGCCACCGTGGCACCCCCCAGATACCAGGGGGGAGGGCCTTCTATGTGGATGCCACCACAGAAAAGGCCTGCTTTCAGGTTGCTGCCAGATGGCAACCTGCCGGTCATAATACCACCCACATGGCCTCCTGCGATCGTAGCGACCACACAGGACTCTATCAGGGAAGGTGATCCACCAGGTAACCAGGTCCCAAGTTATTCAGGGCTTTATATGCTATCAGCTGGACCTTGAACCTGGCTCAGTAGCTTATAGGTGGCAAGCGGAGTTAATATAAGAACATAAGAAGAGCCCTGCTGGATCAGACCAAGGGTCCATCTAGTCCAGCATTCTGTTCACAGAGTGGCTAAGCAGCTGTCAACAGGAGACCTACAAGCAGGGCATGAGTGCAACAGCACCTTCCTGCCCATGTTCCCCAGCAACTGGTGTACATAGGCATTCTTTCTTTGATACTGGAGGTAGCATATAGCCATCAGGACTGGTAGCCATTGGTAGCCTTTGCCTCCATGAATTTGTTCAATCCCCTTTTAAAGCCATCCAAATCGGTGGCTGTTGCTACATACTGTGGTAGTGAATTCCATAGCTTAACTATGCGCTGTGTGAAGAAGCCCTTCCTTTTATCTGTCCTGAATCTCCCACCAATCAGCTTCATGCGATGACCCCGCTGGGTTCTAGTAATACGAGAGAGGGAGAAAAATGTCTCCCTGTTCACTTTCTCCACACCGTGCATAATTTTGTACACCTCTCCCATGTCTCCCCTCCCTCACCCGTTCTCCAAGCTGAACACTCCCAGCTGTTGTAACCTTCCTTCATAGGGGAGATGCTCCAGCCCCTGGAACATTGCAGTTGCCCTTTTCAACACCCATTCCATATGTGCTTGGCCAGGCACACCAGGTCCCAGCCACTGGCCACCAACAGAATGATTTGGGGTTGACCTGACCTGGAAGGATTTATATACATCTCCCTGCCAGTCAGAAGGCCAGAGTGTGAGCCCCTTCTGAGCCTGAGAGAGCCTGTAAACAGCAGAGGTCTTTGGGAAAATGCAGCACCGGCCAAGGCCCTCCTTTTTGAAACAAAGGGCCTGTCTTTTGGCCTCGCCCGGAAAAATGCAGCAGATGCACGAAGCCAGTAAGACAGAGACAGAAGCATCGCTGAGTGAGTATTCTCTGGCGGTTATCCAGGAAGCTTTTCTAGAAAGCCATAAAAGACGTAAGATGATCCCCTCCTTCCTTAGGCAGTTGGGAGCTGAGCAAGCAAATATGTACATTTCATTCAGCCTCTTGCTTTTCTCAGAATGGGATGCGGGGCAAGGGCCCTGGGTGGACGTTGGCCTGCAGGTGCGACTCCCAACAGCCGTGGTTCCTGGAACACGGGAAGCCGCCATTTATTGAGTCAGATCCCTAATCCATTGAGCTCACTACTGTGTGCACCAGGGGTGTTGAACCTCATTCAGCCTGAGGGCTGAATTCCATTTTGGAGAAGCTGTTGGGGGCTGCATGCTGTGGTGGGCAAGGCTAATGGGGCGGGGCCAAAGGACCAGCGTATTTTAACTTAAAACTCTTACTTTCTGTACCTTAGGGGAGGCCTTTCAACCTTTTAGAATGTGGGAGGAAACTGCACAAAAGCCGGAACTCCACCAAACGATCAGTGGTAGGGGGAAAGGGGCATGGCTATGTGGATTAGGACCCCACGTGGGCCAGAGGTTGCCCACCCCTGGCTTATTCTGACTGGCAGCAGCTCTCCAGGGCTTCAGGCAGGGGGCTTTCCTGGTCCTCCCTGAAATTGAACCCGGGACCTTCTGCATGCAAAGCAGGGGCTCTACCACTGAGCCACAGCCCCATCCCCAACAGTTCAGCATGAGCAGAGGACCTCTATGCTTTTTCAGTTAACCCTATAGGCTTGTATTATGCTACACAAGGCCTCTTTCCTCTCACATTCCCTTTGGATGGGAACCCCTGATGTCGGAGCATTTGGCGGTGGTGGTGGCGTGAGAGCCCCCGAAGGGCTTGGTGGAAAATTGGCAGACACACACACCTCCTTACTCCCTCCCCCTGCAATGTCTGCTTGGTGTCTGGCTGCTAGCACCAGGACCTTTTCATGTGGGCAGCACTCCGCGGGAACAGGCAGGCCTGCAAACAATTAGGGCAAGTTGTGGGCGGCTCACTTCCCTTGTGCGATTCCTGTGGCTCCGGGATGTGCAGCCCATGCTTCGGGAATCGTTTCCAAAAGAGAAGGACACACAGATACACTCTCTCCCACTCTCCTTCTCCCCAAATGGAGCAAGGCTGGGAGGGCACCCCAAGGACTGCATGACCTTGAAAGCGAGTGGATTTCAGCACAAGTATTTTTGTGGCCTTCAGCAAAATACACCCCGCCTCCTCAGACATGCATTACCACCCATAAAATCATCAAGGCTTGCCCAGGATACGATTTTCTTCTGTTATCCATCTTCCTCCTCTTTACAGCTGGGTGGCTGATGGAGATCAGAAGGCTCTGGATTGTGTCCCCTGGATTGCAGAGGAGTGCCTAGTAGTCTACAACCTTTTTAGACCCACCATTAGCCCATTTGGGGACCCACTTTTTATTGTTTACCAAGTTTTTTTTTATTGTTTTTTACCATATTTTTGCAAGTTGGTAGTGCTGCTGTTGCGATGCAGTAGTGCAGGGGTGCCGAACCTCCAGCCTTGGGACTAATCTGGCCATGGTGCCAGGCCTCTAAGCTTTGCCCCCTGGAGAAATGCCCCCCGCCCCGGTTGTTTTTGATCTCAGAGAGGCGGGAGGTAGAAGACTTGGGCGGTGCTGAGATGAGCGGCTGCTCTTCCCAGGATCAACCATGTAGGTTCACGTGGTGTGTGCCGCCTACATGGAGTAGATGCATTCCACTCAAAGCCAGGGACTCAGTACCCAGCAGAGAGAGACAAAATGCCCAAGGGTGTGTGTGTGAGATGACATCAGTGGGTGGGTGTGTATTAGTGAAAACAACATGCAGTGTATGCATGTTTGTATTTATTTATTATTACATGCATATCCCACCTTTTTTTCTTCGAGGAACCCAAGGCGGCTTATGTAATCTCCCTCCTCTCCATTTTTCCTCACAACAACTGTGTGAGGTAGGTTGGGCTGAGACTCAGTGACTGGCCTAAGATCACCCAGTGAACTTCATGGCCGAGTGCAGACTAAAATCTGGGTCTTCCCGGTCCAGCACTCTAACCACTGTACCACATTGGCTCTCTCCTGCATTATATTGGGGAAATGGTTGCAAAAATGCATACATTAGGCAAAATTCTGTACCTGACTGTGTATATGCACACAAAAACACCTAGAATTTTCATATCAACTTTAAAAAGTCAGGAAGAGATGTGGAAAAATGAGAAACTGAGGAGAAGCAAAATTGAGGGATTTGTCCATCTCTGCTCTTGCCATCTGCAGGTTTTATTATAAGTACTTGCATTAAAACAGTATCTGCTGCCCAATTAACTGTGGGCACCTGTTTAATTAAAGTTATGTGAGTCAATTTAACTGGTCATTCAAGCCGGGGTCGTTGAACTCCTTCCAGCCTGAGGGCTGCATTCAATTTTGGAGATGCCCTTGGTGGGGCCAAAGGCAAAGGGGCCAAACCACAAAGAATACCCCAAATACCAGCATATTTTAGCTTGAAGCTCTCACTGTTGGTGACTAAGCCACAGGAGAGGCAATTCGACCTCTAAGGGCACAATCAATGATTGAAAGCATCCGAACTCGGAGGCTTCCGATCATCCAGTGCAGAGTAGGAGGAGCAGTGGAGGCAACCTTTGCCTCCCTCTCTTCCTACCCTGCATTTCTCATTAGACAGGCTTTTTTGCCCATTGAGTGAGGGTACTTCAGAGGGGGAGGGAAGGAGGCTGGAAGAGCTCAGGACAGCTCAGATCCAAGCCTCCCCGGTCCCCTCCCCACCCACCGAAACACCTCCTTTCTCCCTCTCTGAGGGTGCTTTTCTGATCTCGGAGGCCAGCTGCACTGTTCTTTCCATGCTGGCCTCGAGGGGGCAGGGGAGGGGGTTGGATCTCTGACTCCCCCTCGAAGGTCAGAGAGCTGACTCCATCTTCAGAGGGGAGAATCCCAGGTATCCTATGGCCCCTCAGACAATGTCTAGGGGCCATAGGATTGCTCCCTAAGCATGGGAAAGAAACATGCAAAAGCTAGGAAGCCACCAAATGGACTGGTGATTGGTGGAGAGGTCGTGGGGGTCAGGTGAAGGGGGCATGGTTTTCGGGGGAACCCCAGAGGGCCAGACTGGTAGCCCAGGTGGACTGGATATGGCCCATGAGCCTGAGGTTCAACACCTCTGATTTAAATATTGTAGCCCTATTTCATTTGGAAAACCACGGCAAAGGTGGCTGTGGAGACGATCACAATTAGTCCCTCCAGCAACTGAGGAGGGAGAGGGAATGTAATTGATTATATCTCAGCACTGTGTCCACAGTAGACATTTTCCTCTGACCTTGGATAGGTTTCTTCAACTCTCTGCTCTTTAAGTTCCTCACATGTAAACAAGGGTGATTGTCCTCCTCGCCACACTGCCCCAAATGCTTCTTCACCCTCCCCCCCTTTTTTTCTAGGAAGTCCTAAAAGGATTAAGTGGCTCAGCCTTTCCCTGGTGACACGCCTCCAGAGCAAAGACACACGGATATGCCAGCGTCTCCTGTCCTGTTTATTTAACTGGGCTTATATGGTTGTGCCTGCAGGCAGGACCTGACATGGTGCTCCACTGGAAAGGCAAATGCTCTTTCAGTGAAAGCTGTGCATGTCTGGATTTGCAAAGTCCCCCTTGGAAATTCTTGGCTTTGCTCATGCTGCCCTGTGCTGTGCTGTGGGGTTCTTTCCCCCTCTCTAAAATGGAGGAAAGCAGTGTCTGTCCCATCCTGGGGGCTAGAGGGGTGCAAGCTTAAGTTGGAAAAGAGCCTTTTGCAACCAGAAGTCACATCAGGATTTGACGCGGAGTTCTTTTCGGGCCTGGATGGGCAGTCCCAGCAGAGTGAATCCCATGGTGCAGACAGGATTAGAGCACTTTGGCCTGTGCCGCTCATATGGCCGACAGTAGGCCCTGCAGTTCTGGTAAGGGATGACACTGCAGAGTTGCCCATGCTGGTGCTGATCACCTTTTCCTCTTTGTAAAGGGGGTACAGCTGTGCTCCTGTTCTTGAGGGCTGCAGTGCTCAGCCTCTAAAGCAGAGATGCAGAACCTCGGACCTTGGGATCAAATCTGGCCCACCTGGAGCCTCCAGTCTGGCCCCAGACAGCCACGCACCTTTTTCCTGACCGCCAGTTCTTTGGTGGGTCCCGACTCTTGTGCAGTTTTATCCCCAATTCTAAAAGGTTGAAATGCCTCTCCCAAGGCTTAGGCAGTGGCACTAACAGCTTTAAGCTAAAACATCCTGGTATTCTTGGCCTTGGTCTGTTTTGTTTTTGGCCCAGCCCCCTTTGGCCTCCACACCCCTGGAATGCGCCCTGGGCTTCTCTGATACGTGTGCAAATTGCTGTCCTGGTTTCTGGTGATACATTTCCTCTTTTTTGGTGATTCAGAAGCGGCCAGCCTCAGTATGTCTTCTTTCTCCCCCTAACCTACCTTCTGTGCCTGTTGCAGCAAGCACAGATGAGACCAGAACTGGGAAGCACTTTGTATATGGGGATATGCATCAGAAATGGTTAAGAGTGGAATGATTCATAGGAATAACATCTTGGAGACATTTTATATATCAGAGTTAGTTATTTAGTTATGCTACATATCGGAGGCTCTTTTTGCTTGGGGAGTTTGGAAGAAAGGGTGATGCAAGGGGAGGGAGGTCATAGGTCAGGCATGCTTATCTAGCCTTGCTCTTGGGACAAAGGCGGAGAGTTCTGCAGCAGCTGTTCTCCAAGTTGGAGAGGAAAGCCGTAATGGGCAGATTAGTGATTGATCCGAGCAGTCAGGACTGAAAGGGGTCACGCTTTTTGATGGACAGAGGAGGGTCGTCGTCATAACCTGTGCCCCCAAAGCCCAAGTTCTTCCATTGTGCACAGAGGAAACTCAGATTCCATTGTTCACAGGTTGCCCAAAATACTGAATTTTGGGCAAGAGACCCCTGCGCGTGTTCTGTTGAAGTTCAACAGGGCTTGCACTGTAGAACATCCAGGTGGATTGGAATCAGCTTGGCATAATGAGAGAAATAAAGGCGCTCAGTGGTTCAGATCATACATTTATGGCAGCTTTCCCCACCCTGGTGCCCTCCAGATGGACTACAATAGCTGGCTAGGGGATTATGGGAACTGTAGTCCAACACATCTGGAGGGCATCAGGTTGGGGAAGTCTGATATATGGGTTTCATTCCTGTTTCACAGTACAGTGTGAAGGAGTGTTTTGGAATTGATGCATGTGACATTATGATGTCTGTTGTGTGTGAGGAGGGAGGCCCAGTATATTATTACAAGGACCTAGGGGGGCATCAAGCCTGTGATTCATTAACCACGATACACCTAAAAGACTGGGTAGAAATCAATTAAATATTAACATTGAGGTACATCCCAGGATCCTCTGCCCCATTGCAAGGGGCAGTGGAGCAACTCTCTTGGGAGCAACTCTTAGATTGTGTGGTAGAGCCAAGATTATCTCAGGCCAGCCCTGCCTTTGGCTGACACTAAACTCTCATCAGACTTTTCCAGGCAGCCAGTGTATCTCTCCACGGCCCTCTGCCGCATTCTGAACGGCTCCCATTCACCCTTCAGCAACCCCTTCCTTGCGGTGTCACCTCTGGTGATTTATGTGCCCCCCCCAATCAATTTAACGAGTATTCTCTTTCTTAGCAGCTCTTCCTATAAAAAGGATAAATGGCCGTGGGAGTAGGAAAGAGGGTCCTTGAGCGATGGAGAATGCTGACAATCCTGGATGAATTTTGGGAATGCCTGAAAATAGATCGTCGCTTGTTTTTCGAACATAGTTAAGAATGCTGATCATCACATTTAGCTGACTCTCACCATTCACGGGTGAGTCTCTTGAGTTTTTGGACATTCCCAGCCTGTCCCTGGGGTTGATGGCAGTCACCTGCAAACGCCGACAGTTGTGATACTTTGGATGTTTGCTTTAACGGGTAGCTAGTTCTTCTTGTTAAATTGATTTTAACTTTGTACTCCACCTAGAGTATTTTTGTATATAGGCAGGTTATAAATAGTATTGTTGTTGTTGTATTTATTATTATTATGATTAAATAGTACTGCCTTAGTCCACTTCATGAACCTGATGAAGTAAACACTTGACTTTAGAAGGGTCACAGTAAATGAGGCTGGCTGGTATGTACCGTTGCTAGGAATAATCAAAATATGCATTAATATGCATGTTAAGAAAAAGCTGCAGCCTGTATAAATTACACAAATCAAGTCCATTTTGCATATGTGGCCTTGCAGAATTTACTTTGTCTCTACTTTCCTTGGGGAGGGGCAAAGAATGGCAGATCACAGAAGCTCCACCCCCTGGCCACAGGCAACAGTGGTGTGGCTAGGTATTTTTAGATCCTAGACTTAAGTGCCTTATTGTGTGACCTCCTTTAGACTGCTGGGTGTATTAGATCAGTTGCGAAGCACACGGCTAACATTTCACTCCCCCCCCCCCCATATCGCTCCATGCTGTACAACTGCTTCTGCATTCCTCGTATGTTAGAACAGCAACAAAACTGCTTGCATGGTTAAAAAATTATTTTGAACATGTGCGGTTTTGTATTTTAAACTCACTTGGATCATAGCACCAGCATGGCTAAAGGAAGAAAATTGAGTTTGCTTCTGCTGCCCTGATGCCTTCATCACCTGCTTCTCTTTGGGTGATCATTTGGGGGTGCCCTGGATTTTGGCCCCAAGGTTCAGCCCTAGCTGCCCCACTGACTGACAGTCCCGCTGACCAATCCTTCTGGCCTCTGAGATTTTGCCAGTTTTTCATCATGCTTTAAAGCCTATCATCACAATCATAAGGGCTAGAAACTTGCTTCTAAAAAATAAAGCTGAGTTTCCCCAGCATGCTGATTTCTGTTTTCATTCTCAAATTCTGTGCTTGGGCAGGATTGTGGACAGGGCTGGCCCAAGACATTTTGCTGCCTGACATGAAGAGCAAGGTGGCACCCTCTCCCATTCTGTGTACAAAAGCTGACTGGACTGGCAGTTGAATCTGTGTTCAGCACTGACAATGGGACAGCCTCCTCCACTGCGCCGGAAGGTAGCAGGCTAGCTTAGGGGTGCAGGGCAGCCCACATAGCCTACAGCTTCCTCCTCTGACACCTTACTGCCATATCACAGCCTCTGCTGCCTAAGGCAACTGCTTCACTCCACCTAATGGTGGGGCTGGCCCTGATTGCAGAACACCCAAAATCCTGAGCTGAGTTAGATTTTAAGGTGCCAAAGGAATCTTTTTCCTATTTGTTCCTATGGACTAACACAGTTACTTGTAAGAAAACTGTTTTTCAAAATAACACTGATAGGAAATAGATGGGGCATGCAGTTCACAATTTGGCATGCTACCGTTCACCCCACCTTAAGGAAATTTACCGACAAATGCGCAGTTGCTGTCCTGATGTCCGACTGCTCGCATGTGCATTTCACCGTGAGCACCTTTTGAGCCAGGATGAAAAGCCCAGGGATTTCAGTCCGAGTGCATGCAGGTCGTCCAAGTTGGCCCTTTCTCACATGGTTTCAGAACAGGCCCAGAATTGCTGAACAGCACCCAGATGAGAGTTGGTAGGAGGTAGTTGCATATGGCTTTGGAAGATCTTACTGCTCTCATTCCCTCTGCCAGCCTCCTAGGACTGTGAAGGCCCCAGACTGCTTCTGGGGCGTTTGCCTCCAGCTCTCTATGTATGAACTGGAGAGCAGCAGACATCTGGTGGGGGGCGGGGTGCAGGGAAGAGGCAGCCAAGGAATTTGGGCTGGGAAAGATGTGTCTGAAAGAGGCTCCCAAGATTTTTTGGCCTCTGTGGCTGGGTGCAAATGCAAGACAGGCTTCTTGGGAGAGGAAGAGAAGGGGCCCAGGTTTTCACTGGATCGTCTTCAGACAGCCAAGGGACTGAAGCAGTAGAAGCAGAAAGCATGAGGCACTGATGGAGGTTTGGGTAGGTAACAATAGGTTTTAACAAAAATCCACTTTAAAACAGAAGTACAATTTCACACAACCTCTTATCTAACCTCCCCCTTAAAAACAAAAACTCTACTAAGCCATAACACCTTGTTAGTACAGAGAAGTAAGAGATGCGTGTAGCCTTGTTGTTGTTGTTGTTGTTGTTCAGTCGTGTCCGACTCTTCAATGTTCCAATGTCTTGGGAAAGAGGCTGCTCTTGTGAACAAGCTACAGACATCCTTTGACACAGCTGGTGTTTTTTCTTACAGTGCCTCCTGCCCGGAGGCGCTGTGTAAGATTTTCTCACGGCGCCTCTTTCTACTCCATCCCTCCTCTAGCTTTTTCTGTCTCTCTCCACCACCCACACGTTCCTTGACTTCCTGCTTCTCAGTCCAGTGTTGACTTTGCCTCTCGCCTTACCCAGACTTGCTTCCCCTGTTGCAGACATCCCACCAAGAGGACACAGGTGCTTATGCCAGCATGGCCGTTGGACATGACTCCCATCATCCTCAGCTAACAGCGTTGTGTGGGCAGGGGATGATGAAAACATAATCCAACACATCTGGAGGGCACCAGCTTGGGGGAGGCTGACCTACGGAATTTCTTCTCCAAGCTGAACATTCACTTCCTTCTTGGAAGCGGCACTGTTCATCAACGTTGCGTGGTTCACACCTTCCTCTCAGAAGCCAGAATACCCATGAACATTCCTTAGTTATTGCAGTAACTCAGAGAATGGCCCATCCATAGGCAACAATATGTTTTAGCCTATACGAAGTGCCCCTCTTTATAGGACTGATTGGGGGGGGGGGTGCTAAACTGAAGGTGGACTTTTTTGCCTCCAGGTCAGAACAGAGCTTCCCAAGAGCTGGTCCATCTGTTTCTACCAGCTTAGCCTGCCTCATTGTAAAGCACAAACCAAGAGCGAGCGATCTGTTTTATCTTTGGCCACTGGAGAAACTGTGTGGGTTTCTCTCTAATGACACCCTCTTGGTGGACTTGCTGGCCTAAGTCTGTGCTTTGTGGTTTCCGATTCCTTCCGCACGTGTATTTCCCTCTCTCAATTTGTCTCACCCTGGCTGCAATTATCCCTTCTTCTTTTGTCTGTGCATTTCTTCCATGCTAAAAATTTATTCCTCCTCCCCTTTTCCTCCAGTTTTGTTTGTCTCCCTCCTACACTTTCCAGGCCAAATTCCTAGATAGGTGGCATGACGTCACCTTGCTGCTCTTGCCAGTCCGTTCTTTAGAGAAACGGGCAGGGCTGTTTCCACAGCTCTGTTGCCAAAGCACAAAGTGAGCTGCTTGCATTAATTTAAATGAGGGATGACACTGTCTTGCAGGTTTGGATTAATTTTCAGGCAGCTAGGAACATAGGATGCTGTCTTGGATGGTGTCAGACCACAGGTCCGTTGAGCTGAACTCCCATCATCTTTCACCATTAGCTGCGCTGGCTTAGGATGATGGGAGTTGTAGTCCAGTATCTGGAGGGCCAGAATTAGTTGCCCACCCCTGAACTACTCTGGCCAGCAGTTGCTATCTGGAGTCTCAGATGGGGTCTCTCCCAACCCTACTTGGAGATGCCACGGTTGAACCTGGGACCAGCTGTGGCCCATCCTTTCAAACCATTTCACCACGTATGTGAGGGGGTGGGGGGAATGTTGATGTGACCAAGTGAGATTCACAGCCCAATCCTTACACAGAAGTAGGTACCACTGAGTTCAATGGGACTTATTCCCACCCCTTATTATAGAATTGCTCTGGCTTCTAGTCAGATGATGGGGGGGGGGGTGAGTGTGTGTGTGTGAGTGAGAGAGAGAGAATGAGAGAGAGAGAGAGAGAGAGAGAGAGCGTGTTTTAAATAAATTAAAAATGCCTCTTTGGCTCTCCACAGCACTTTCATGCCTATTATATGTATATAGAAAGTTTTTATAGGGAAGGAGCAGTGGAGATGTGTGTGTGTGATTAAATATTTTATTAATTTTCTAGAACAAAATTAAACAAACCAACAGTGAGAGAGAAGAATACATTAAAAAACCACATTGGATTTAAATCTAATTATTGACAGAGGGTAATACATTTAACATATATGTATATTTGTCCTTTACCTTACAAACTAAGATATAGGTGAAATCCATACTCTGCTTGGAGGTTTTCTTTATAATTCTTCACCATAACAGATTATATATAGTCTCTTTTCCATAGTCTGAGGAAATACTTTGACAAATACTGCTATGTATGTCCCTGATTAGTATATAAAATAAAATCCTGCTGTATTTTATAAAAGTCAGATGTTTTGACTTTGCTTTTAGCTAGTTTTGTTTGGTACGTCAATTTTTCTGCCATGGCTATTTGCCACAGTTCCATATACCAAGATTTGAATGTTAGAAGTTCTGCAGTTTCCCAACTTTTAGCTATGTGTGTATGTGTTTTTAAGCTATCAGAACACAGCTCAAATAGTCCCTTTTTACAACAGCTTCACTGGCTACCGGTCTGTTTCCGGGCACAATTCAAAGTTCTGGTTATGAGCTATAAAACCCTATGAAGCTTGGGACAGGCTATCTGAAAGACTACCTTCTCCCATATCAGCCTGCCTGGTTTTTAAGGTCTTCAGGGGAGGACCTTCTCTCAGTCCCGTCACCATCACAGACACATTTAGTGGAGACACAAGAAAGGGCCTTCTCAGTGGTGGCTCCCAGGCTTTGGAACTCCCTGCGGAGAGAGGCTAGGTTGGCCTCCTCTCTTGCTGTCCTTCCATGGGCAGACAAAGGCATTCAGGCAGGCCTTTGGCATGTAAGCTGGTCTGTTGCTGAAGGGATTTTAATTTTGTTGTTGTTTATTCAGACAGTCGCTTCTGACTCTTCATGACTTCATGGACCAGCCCACGCCAGAGCTTCCTGTTGGTCGTTGCCACCCCCAGCTCCCCCAAGGTCGAGTCCGTCACCTCCAGAATATCATCCATCCATCTTGCCCTTGGTCGGTCCCTCTTCCTTTGGCCTTCCACTTTCCCTAGCATCAGCATCTTCTCCATGGTATCCCGTCTTCTCATTATGTGGCCTAAGTACTTCAGTTTTGCCTTTAATATCCTTCCCTCCAGTGAGCAGTCTGGCTTTCTTTCCTGGAGTATGGACTGGTTTGATCTTCTTGCAGTCCAAGGTACTTTCAGAATTTCCCTCCAGCACCACAGTTTAAAAGCTATCTTCCTTCGCTCAGCCTTCCTTATGGTCCAGCTCTCGCAGCCATAGGTTACTACGGGGAATACAATTGCTTTAACTATGCAGACCTTTGTTGTCAGTGTGATGTCTCTGCTCTTCACTATTTTATAAAGATTTGTCATTGCTGTCCTCCCAAGAAGTAAACATCTTCTGATTTCCTGGCTGCAGTCAGCGTCTGCAGTCACCTTTGCGCCTAGAAAGACAAAGTCTGTCACTGCCTCCACGTTTTCTCCCTCTATTTGCCAGTTATCCATCAAGCTGGTTGCCATAATCTTGGCTTTTTTGAGGTTTAACTGCAAGCCAGCTTTTGCACTTTCTTCTTTCTCCTTCGTCATGAGGTTCCTCAGCTCCTCCTCGCTTTCAGCCATCAAAGTGGTATCATCTGCATATCTGAGATTGTTAATGTTTCTTCCAGCGATTTTAACTCCAGCCTCGGCTTCATCAAGCCCAGCACGTCGCATGATGTGTTCTGCATACAGGTTGAATAGGTAGGGTGAGAGTATACAACCCTGCCGTACTCCTTTCCCAATCTTAAACCAGTCCGTTGTTCCGTGGTCTGTTCTTACCGTCGCTACTTGGTCGTTATACAGATTCCTCAGGAGGCAGACAAGATGACTTGGTATCCCTATCCCACCAAGAACTTGCCACAATTTGTTATGATCCACACAGTCAAAGGCTTTAGAATAGTCAATAAAACAGAAATAGATGTTTTTCTGAAACTCCCTGGCTTTCTCCATTATCCGGTGGATATTGGCAATTTGGTCTCTAGTTCCTCTGCCTTTTCTAAACCCAGCTTGTACATCTGGCAATTCTTGTTCCATGAATTGCTGGAGTCTACCTTGCAAGATCTTGAGCATTACCTTACTGGCATGTGAAATAAGTGCCACTATTCAATAGTTGGAACATTCTTTGGTGCTTCCCTTTTTTGGTATGGGGATATAAGTTGATTTTTTCCAATCTGTTGGCCATTCTTGTGTTTTCCAAATTTGCTGGCATATGGCATGCATCACCTTGACAGCATCATCTTGCAAGATTTTAAACAGTTCAGCTGGGATACTGTTGTCTCCTGCTGCCTTGTTATTAGCAATGCTTCTTAAGGCCCATTCAACCTCACTCTTCAGGATGTCTGGCTCTAGCTCACTGACCACACTGTCAAATCTATCCCCGATATTATTATCCTTCCTATACAGATCTTCCGTATATTCTTCCCACCTTTTCTTGATCTCTTCTGCTTCTGTTAGGTCCTTGCCATCTTTGTTTTTGATCATACCCATTTTTGCCTGGAATTTACCTCCGATGTTTCTAATTTTCTGGAAGAGGTCTCTTGTCCTTCCTATTCTATTATCTTCTTCTGCTTCCACGCATTGCTTGTTTAAAAATAATTCCTTATCTCTTCTGGCTAACCTCTGGAATTTTGCATTTAATTGGGCATATCTCCCCCGATCACTGTTGCCTTTTGCTTTCCTTCTTTCTTGGGCTGCTTCCAGTGTCTCAGCAGACAGCCATCTTGCCTTCTTGGTTTTCTTTTTCTTTGGGATGTTTTTTGTTGCCGCCTCCTGAACAATGTTGCGAACTTCTGTCCGTAGTTCTTCCAGGACCCTATCTACTAAATCTAGTCCCTTAAATCTATTCTTCACTTCCACTGCATATTCATTAGGAATATTTGTGAGCTCATATCTAACTGATCTGTGGGTCTTCCCTATTCTCTTTAGTCTGATTCGAAAATGTGCAATAAGAAGTTCATGATCTGAACTACAATCAGCTCCAGGTCTTGTTTTTACCGACTGCATAGATGTCCGCCACCTTTGGCTACAAAGGATGTAGTCAATCTGATTTCGGTGTCAACCGTCTGGTGAAGTCCATGTATAAAGTCGTCTCTTAGGTTGTTGGAAGAGAGTGTTTGTTATGCACAGTGAGTTGTCTTGGCAAAATTCTATCAGCCTATGTTCTGCTTCATTTTGTTCTCCCAGACCATGCTTGCCTGTAATTCCAGGTGTCATTTGACTACCCACCTTAGCATTCCAGTCTCCTGTAATGAAAGTAACATCTTTTTTTGGCGTACTATCCAGTAGGTGCTGCAGATCCTCATAGAACCAATCTACTTCTGTTTCTTCAGCATCTGTGGTTGGGGCGTATATTTGGATCACTGTGATGTTAAATGGCTTACCCTGAATTCGAATTGAGATCATTCTGTCATTTTTGGATTGTATCCAAGCACTGCTTTAGCCACTTTATTATTAATTATGAAGGCTACTCCATTTCTTCTGTGGTTCTCTTGTCCACAGTAGTAGATCTGGTGGTCATTTGATGTGAAGTGGCCCATTCCGGTCCATTTCAGTTCACTGACACCCAAAATGTCTATATTTAATCTTGACATCTCCCCAATAACCACATCCAATTTGCCCTGGCTCATAGATCTTACATTCCAGGTTCCTGTGGTGTCATTACCATAGCACCGGGTCATTGCTGACCCCTAGAGGGATGCCGCTTGCGCTGGCGTTTTCATGGCAGACTGTAGTGGGGTGGTTTGCCATTGCCTTCCCCAGTCGTGACTACCTTTCCCCCAGCAAGCTGGGTACTCATTTTACCGACCTCGGAAGGATGGAAGGCTGAGTCGATTTGAGCCGGCTACCCGAGACCCAGCTTCCGCTGGGATCGAACTCAGGTTGTGGGGAGAGTTTCGGTTGCAAGACTGCCACCTACCACTCTGCGCCACACAAGGCTCATCTTGGTTTTAAATTAGTTGGTGCTATTTATTTATTTCATTGTTGTGTTTTTATTGTATTTTAATGCATTTGTTTTAATGTTATGTTTTAATTAAAATTTTGACTGGGTTTTATTGTTGGCTGTCTCGAGCGCCATCGAGATATTAATTAATTAATTAATTCATTAAATTACTATTTGAAATGTGGTGTGGGCATGACGCAGCAACAAAACCTTTGGGGCTGCTACCTCAGCGCAGCTAGGCAAAAGTACATCAATATTACAGTCAATCGGAGTCCTTGACTTCTGTGAGGGAAAAAGGCTAATTTCCATTTGTAGCCTGTATCCAGCACAAACTGCTTGTCCTTTAATACTCTCCATGGCCCCCCACACCTCCCATCATATCCCTCGTATCTCAATATATCCCTTCCTGAGACCTTGCTTTGTCCAGCTCCACCACCCTCCACCATCCAGAAATCTCCTGATCCTTCAGACAACTCCATCTTTTCTCCCTTGCTTCTTGGAACTCCCAGGGCACCTGTGTAAAGTCACCTCCCTTACTACTTCCTTCAAATCCCTCCAAAAAACCCCACCTTTTCTGTGAAGGATTAGGTACAACCCTGTAGGCCTAGTCCCTTACTGAAAATAAACCTTGATGTGCGCCACTGAACATACATTCTTCCCTGTTTCCCCTCACCTCCATCTTCCATTCCTCCCTCTGTAGGCTCTCCCCATGTCAAACTGTAGACTGTAAGCTTCTTGGGGCAGAAACCTGTTGTCTTTTTTGTTGCTCTGTAAAGGCCCATGCAGCTGCATGGTGCTATATAAATAAATAAAATTGGGGTGGGGGAAAACCCATCCCTTCCTTCAGCTGGTGGTCTCAGTGGCTGTGGTACAGATTCCTGGCTGCAGCCATTTTCTTTCTCCCACAGAAGTGAATGGGAGCCATTGATTTGTATGGGAGAAGGTAAAGGAACAGAAATTAAGGACATTGTTGGCATGGGAGCAGAAGCTGATCTTTCCCTCAACCAACCCAGTTCCCTACAAAGGTCACCAGTGTCATGAGATAGTGAGAGAGAAATTAATGGGAGTCATGGGAGAAAATAGAGCAGCAACATATACTTGTGCTAGGATAGGAAGGCATATCTACTAGGAGGGCAGTCAACGAGATCACATTACACCAGTTCTTTTCCAGCTTCACTGGCTGCCGGTCCATGTCTGGGCCTGATTCAAAGTGCTGGTATTAACATTCAAAGCCCTTAACAGCTTGGGGCCAGGTTACCGGAAGGATCGCCTCCTCCCATATGTGCCTGCCCTGACCCTAAGATCATCCTTAGCGGTCCTTCTCTGTGAGCCCCCACCAAAGGAAGTGAGGTGGGTGGCTACCAGGAAGAGGGCCTTTTCTGCTGTGGCACCCTGGCTGTGGAATGAGCTCCCTAGAGAGGTTCACCTGGCACCTACGTTGTACACCTTCTGATGCCAGGTGAAAATTTTTATTTTCCCAGCATTTTAGCACTCTAGTCTTTTAGATCTGCTGGTTTAAGTCTGTATTTTAAATCTTTGCATTGCTGCTAGGTTTTATTCTGGTTGTATTTTTATATTGTAGTTTTAAGCTTTCATATTTTATATTGTTTTATGCTGAACGTTGTGGTTTTAATTTTTGAGAACCGCCCAGGGAGCTTTGGCTATTGGGTGGTATAGAAATTAAACAAACAAACAAACAAACAAACCCCGTTCCTAGATAGTGGCAAAGAGACTTGAGCTATGAATCAGGAAGTCCCCTGTTCAGATCTCTCCTGTGCCATGAATGCACAACAGTGGCCTTAGGCAAGCCACCCCCTCTCAGCCTCTGCTCCTCCATGTGCTATACAGGGGATAATAATACTGACTTACCTGAAGGGGTTGTTTGTAAGGATTACAATGAGGTAATGCATGTGAAGCTCTTTGAACACTTGAAAGCGCTATACGCATTTTCCATATCTGTTTGTTTTCCTTGCGTAACTCCCCATCCCCTCAACCATCATTACGGAAAGGAATGGCAAAAACTAAAGCCAAGGCTGCAACATGGCAGCCATGCTTAAATGTGCAAATTCCATTAGTTTCAGTGTGTGTGGGGGGGTGTGCCGGAGACGTTTCCTCCATAGAAGTTGGATATGTGAAAAGTTTCCTGTCGTCATTATCATCATAGTAGTGGTGGAAACAACTCACGATGAAAGGCTACAACTGCGAACTGCCAATCAGATTCCTTTTGTTTTTTACTTAGGCCGCTGCATCCTCTGGTTTCCACAGTAACACTTGACCCAACTAAAGTGGGCGCAAGAGGTCCCTTTCAGCAGTGAGGCACCGGGGAAATCCCCTTTGCCTGGCTTGCTACCTCTTGCACCTTCCCCGCCTCTCTCTGGACATCCTGCTCCCACCTGCCTGGCGTCATCTGAAGTGGGTTTTGGAGAGGAAAGGCTCTGAGGCCTCTGTCATGCCTATCCTCTGTGTGTACAGTTAGCTGAAGGATTCCTTGAGACAAAAAGAAAACCGCTCTCATTGGGGGCCATAGATGGCGACTTTGCCTGTTGACAGAAGAGTTATCTGCTATTATTTGAGGCTTTGACCCAGATGTGAAATGAGCCACAGCACGAGTTCCCACTTGGCCGATTCGCCTCAGCTCTCTAAGAGCAGCCTCCTCAATATCCTGGGCAGCCCGCAGCCAGAGAGGATGAGCCTGTCTGACTCCATGCCCCCCACCCCAAAGAGTGGCACCCCCTCCCCCGGGCCACCGCAGCTCCCCCTGCTGAGCGCCGGCTGCCTTGATGGTGACTGGGAGGGCCGGGAGGAGCTGCGCCTGCGCGAACTGGAGGAAGCCCGCGCCAGAGCGGCCCAGATGGAGAAGACAATGCGCTGGTGGTCCGACTGCACCGCCAACTGGCGGGAGAAATGGAGCAAGGTGCGTGCCGAGCGCAACAAGGCCCGGGAGGAAGTGCGCCAGCTGCGCCAGAAGCTGGAGACCCTGACCAAGGAGCTGACCAGCTTGAAGCGGGAGAAGCAGGAGGTGCTGAACGAGAATGAGCAACTAGGCAAGGAGGTGGCGCGGCTGAAAGAAGAGGGCGAGGGAGAGAAGGAGAAAGAGCTCGACAACCGCATCGCCTCTGAGAAGGAGAGTGAGGCCTCCCCAGACCAGGAGCCCGTGCGAGATGTAGGCTCTGAGAAGCTGCCAAAAAACAAGGTAAGCAGGGAGAGGGAACAGGTGGCTTTCCTCACATTATGGGCTGTTGTACACTCTGTTCTATAATTTTAAAAACCCTCTATCATCTACACCAAGCAAAATTCAAACCTGCGTCCTGAAACGTTATGCAAAGAAAGTCAATCTGCATACGTTTGCTTATTTTGCATAATTTTAATCTGCTTCTGTTAGGTGTGGGAACAGGGGTGGAGTCAAGGAGAACTAGGTTGTCCATCGCACGGACATCTGGCCCCTTTTGGGGCTGACGGATCCCCACAGTGCCCCTAACTTGGCCTGCATTTGTGAGCCGAGACATGGGTTAGTTCCTGAAATGGTCTAATTTGCACAGATTAGACCACTTACACCTGCAGTTTTGTTCAAATTGCGCTATTTACAGGTGCGATTTTGCACAAGTCATTATTTGCACAAATAACACACATACACCCCCCCAAAAATCCACAAACTGGCCCAACTCGTTGCATGCCGAGTCAAGCCAGCTCACAGAAGAACAAGCCAGAGTCTAGGGGGCCGAGCTAGTGGAAACTCAACGAGCTCCACCCCCCAAACAGATTCCTCTGACATCCCTAAGCAGAACCCAGTAGCGAAAAATCCCCGTTAAGGGAAGCTTATGGTTCTCCAGCTTCCTCAAGGACTAGGAACCTGGGAGCAGGGGGGATTTAGCTAAAAGCAAAGATTTGTAGAATGCCAAATTATGCGCTTATTTGGCCCAATCATGTGCATAAACTACACTGCATCCTTGCCCTTTAACAAGGTACAGTAAACATTCCATCTTGAAATGCACATAATGTTTCCATAGGATGAATGTGATTCCTCTTTATTTCAGAACATGGAAGAACTCCAGAGAAGAGATGTCTTACCTCAGACATTTTTATATAGCAGTTGGATCTTCCAATAGTTTGCTAGACCCACAAGAGGTACTTCTAGGGCTGGAACCTCCAATGTGATGCTTGTGGGCACAAATGTGCCCACCTGCAGACACCTCTTTGGTGCCTGCCAGGCTCCCTGACCTTCTTATTTTATTACTTAAGATTTTTTGTAATTAAAACAAATGAACTGGGAAGTTGGCCTGCTGCAAAGCCAAGTGCTGCCCTCCAATGCCATCTTTATTTGAGTTCAAAAGAGTGGTTTTGTATTTTGGAGCTCAGACCCAACCTTTGCCTTGTACTTAATGTTCTTGGGCAACATTTCTTTTAGTTTCACCAGTTTGGCTTCTGGAAAATGAGTGTTTTGTGAACAGCCATGCTCACCAGCCATTTTATGAGTGGGCAAGCCCCTGCCATGGCACCCATTTTGCGAGAGCGCCCACAGTAGTCCTTCAAACTTCCAAATGTGCTGACCAGCCCAAAGATGTTGGGGAGACTCCTATTTTAGGGGCTTCCCAGGAGTCTTAGCAACCCATTTGCCCAACCTAAATGTTTTCGATGGTGGGACATCTCAAGGAACTGACAATGACGGCTGCAGTAAGGTACTTCCTCCCACCCACCCAGCAATAAAGCACTTGATTAGGGGGTCCTCTCACATACAGGGTTGCCCCTCCTTTTCACTGGCCTTGCTTCTGCACCTTCCAAAGCACCCTGAAATGTGGAAATTGAACAGGTGACGCTCCCCCCCCCTTACTCTTTATGTCAGGAATTGTTTCACCTGCTAATTTCTGCATTAGCCTGTTGATTTGCTTCCTCTCATTTGGCAATCGGCAAGAAATGCCAACTTTCAACATTCACGTACTATTTGTGTTCTGTGCCTTGGTTTACTGAGATAAAGGCAGGCAAACCAAAACATGGTTTTTAATTGTACACATTTCTTGGGGGGTTCTGAAAAAAAGGGCCTCTTCACAGAAGCCCAATGAAAATTTCATTCTGTGGACTCCCGTCTCTCTTTCATTTGCTGCATTTGAAACAACAGCAACCCTCCATCTGCCATTTCTTGAACTGCCTGCCTTGGCGCTCTCCCTGGCACTGTTTCTTTAAAAGCTGCAAATATTTGGGGGAGAACGCCGAGGCTGTTACAAAGCAATTGAAATATGTTCAGCATTGATTGTTTCTGGGAGGAGTGAAATGCAAAATAACTAGACATTTTGCTGTGAGAAAGCGCAGGGCCAGGGATTCTGACTCCCATTAAGAGGCAGCTGGTACACATCAAAAGAAAATTGCTTGAGCTCAAAAGACTGAGGCGGATGGGAACTGATTGTTGAGAAGATAATTTTTACATTTACAGAATATTGACGGCGAAGCATTCATTGTCCTCCAAATAGTTACAGTTTGCTAAACTCCCCGGCTGCCGGTGCTCTGGGATGATTAAACAGCTCCACGGTGCCTTGGCTGTACCAACTTTGGATAGTCGGATCCAAGCTAAAGACAGCTATTTGGGCAGCATGTGCTGCAATCAGTGCTAATGGCCGACTCATTCACCCTCTCTTATATTTATACTAAAAACCCTCAGATGACAATTTGGCTGGGTCAATGGCCTGATTCAGGCGATCCATGGCGCCGAGGATCAGGAATGGGGCACAGCCGTGCATGCTCCCTTGACAAACATGCTCCACGCCTCTCTTCTCTTGCATGGCTTCCTTTTCAGTTTTCTCTTAAGCCCAAACGTCCATAATGGCAATGCTGGGGTTGTACTTGCCCTGCAAACCAGGACTGGAAACCATGGTTTGAGGTGAGGTTCCGTTCCTCTTTGGAGAGCGAGCACAAACCATAGTTTGCTGATCCAGCTGCTATGCCAGACTATGGCTTGTTGTAAAGTGAAAATGGAGTTGTGCAAGAGGAAGGGGGGGGCATGGGAGCCTACCATTCGTTTCTGCTCTTCTGAAATATGTTTTGGGGGATTGTCCCTTCATAGTAATAGCACAGAACCCCACCTGCCTCTAGACCAAGGGAGGGAAACCTGTGGCCCTCCAGATTCCAACTACCAGCAGCCTCAGCCAGTATGGCCAATGGCCAGGGAAGATGGGATTTGTAGTCTGACAATCTCTGGAGGGCCATTAGTTCCCCACCCCTGATCTAAGCCATGAATGAAGTTTCTCCCATGCCCCCTACTCTTGAGTCCCCCTGTAATACACAATATCCCAGTCAAGTTGATTCTATTACAGATTTTCAGTGCAGCGTTTCGGCACTACCTACTTTGCAGTTGGAATATTCCTGAATATTCTGTGATGTCAGAGCATCTCAGCGAGTGACAAGGGAGGAGTTGCTTGCAGATTGCTGCCTTGTAACCTTCTTTATTACGAATTGGAAAATGTTGAAATGTAGATAGTCCCTTTGCTGGTGATCATTGTTGTCGAATATATTTGTATGGCACTTTTCCACAATAAAGATGAGCCCAAAGCAGCTCACAACATATCAAAATAAGATAGCCTACACTTTTTTCATGATTGTCAACATTCACTAGAAAAGTAAAAATGGCTCACTCCAATTTTAGACATCCACAGTAATATAATATATGACACCTGGCCATGATAGATGTCTACAAAATTATGCATGGTGTGGGGAATGTAGATAGGGAGACATTTTTCTCCCTCTCTCAAAATACTAGAACCCAGGGTCATCCCATGAAGCGGATTGGTGGGAGATTCCGGACAGATAAAAGGAGGGGCTTCTTCACACAGCACATAGTTCGACTATGGAATTTGCTACCACAGGAAGCAGTGATGGCCACCAGTTTGGATGGCTTTAAAAGGGGGTTAGACAAATTCCTGGAGGAAAAGGCTGTCAATGGCTACTAGTCCCGATGGCTATGTGCTCCCCCCAGTACCAGAGGCAGTGACCCTATGTACACAAGTTGCTGGGGAACATGGGTGGGAGGGTGCTGTTGCACTCATGCCCTGCTTGTGGGTTCCTGGTCAACAGCTGGTTGGCCACTGGGTAAACAGAATGCTGGACTACCCTGGGTCTGATCCGGCATGGCTCTTCTTATGTTGTTGTGTTCTTATCCTGTCTTGCTGATGTCTTTCATTTCTTGCTACACATGGATGTTGTGCAAGCCTCACTTATCTAGAACTCACTGATTTCATGGACACAACTAAAACAAGTTATGCTCATAAGCATTCCTCAAAGAGGTGGAAGCAGCGTTACCCTGAGGGGAGTGAGCACAGATGTCCTAGCACTGGTGTTAGTGATGTATTCTTGGTCAGGGTTACAGCTAAGCCATCCACAAGCTTAGCTGTAATCCAGGGTTGGCCTTAAGGGAAGTCAGGCGTGGGAGTCAAGGCCTAGTCTTTGATCTTCACCTGTTTAGGAGGGAAGAACCTAGCACTCTGCAGCTGCAGTCACAGTTGAAGGCACAAAGCAAGGCAACTGCTTTAGATGGTGGATTTGCGGTACCGTTAAGGGCAGGAGAGAATTTGTGCTTCCTGTTGCCTCTATTCAAACACGTTTTGCAGATTCTGGAAACCATGAAACCCTGCAAAACCTGGCTATCGGGGGTAGACAGGGATGAGGATAACTCAACTGCCTTCAACTCTCTGGGGGAAAGTTCTATTGTCTGTCTCTAGCCTTAATTTCCACAAGGAGTGCCTCTAATTATCACCAGTTAAAATCTAATCACTATGGTCCAGGTAGTCTTAACATCCCTGATTAATTCCTCTAGGAGGGTATGTGCAATGACATCAGTAGCATTTTGTTATGCAGGTATTGGGGCCACAAAACTCTAGCATAGGGTGCTTCCAGACAGAGGGCTCCTAGCCGAGAAGGCATTGTGAAGCTGTTCCAACTTTTCTTTCTTAATGGATTATCTGCAGTAAGATTTAAAAAATGGAAGAAACAGTGGGAAGAGACAGGAGGGTTACACTTGAAGATGCCCCCATCTGGACCCTCTGTAAACTTATGTGAATGAGACAGGATGATGGCGTGATAAAAACCTCATCTGGAAGCACCCTGGGAGATAGGAGCACAATCCACTAGATAATTCTTCTGCACGAGCCTCATTGCAGTAAGTTTCACAAGAGCACTACACTTGTGCAAGCCCCATTCATTTCATATGAGGCTTGTGCAAGAGAAAGTGCTAGTGGAGTGTGCCCATGTTAATTCAGGAGGAGTTGATGCCATTCGCTTATGCTTCAAGCACCAAACAGTGTTGAGCTGGTCCTGGACACAATCCACCCCGAAGTAGAAGAGGTTTCCCAGTGGATGGTTCCCAGCGGCATTCGTGCATATGCCGCTCCCTCCCCTCTTCCACCCTCTGAATTGCTACAGCGATTGAAATAATTCTTATTGACAGGTTCCAATCAGATCTGATTTGTATACAGTCATCAGGCCATCACAAAGCAAACATTAAACAAAAGGTACTAGATATAAATGCAAAGACAACTTATTTACCAAAGGTAAACACAAAATTTAACACATAAACTTACATTCTGGATCTCTAGCTAAACTCAATAAACAAACCTAAATAAAATTATGTAAAATCACTCATGAATGTAAAGTTCTGAATCTCCCTGACAAGGCACAGCGTTCTCCTTTAAGCATTTTCCCCTAACACCAATTGCTGTAAATATGGGATGGGGTTCATGTGGCCCTCCAGATGTTGTTGGACTGCCAATCCCGTCAGACCTAGCCAGCATAGGCAATAGTGAGGGACAATGGGAGTAGCAGTTCAGTCACATGTGGAGGTCCACAAATGGCCCACCCTGGCTGCAGACGGACAGTGTGCAGTCTTTGCAGTAAGTCTGACCTGCCCACAAAGCAGATAAGTTGGCATGCATCTCTCAGTTGCACTCAGGTCTGATTCACACTGTAGTGAGAAGGGGGCTGTTTTGTGGAGGGCGTACCAGCAGTGGTGCCAGCTTGACGGTGGTGCCAGCTACCACTGCAGGCCTTCCCAAAGTAGGGGGTGCAGCAGTGTTTAGTAACAGTAAGAGAGCACAATCTGGGTACTCGGAGAGGGACCGATCTCAATAGGCTTGCAAAGCCCTGCGAATGTGTTGCCAAAATGTCTTGAAAGCCTGCACTTCTTCTATGATCTCTCTATTTATAATCTCCCCCACCCTCTCCCAACTACATTATCCACAGTCATTGCAGGAGTTTGAGCTGATGGAGAACCTCTTGAAGAGCAAGCAAGAAGGGCCAGAGTGCTGGGACCAACGGAGTTCAGTCAGCGTACGCTCCTCTTTCACCCGCCAGGAGAGGAACCGGTTGCTATGGGAGGACGCCTCCGTCATCGAGGAGGACGCCACCAAGATCACCGCCCTGAAGCTGCGGCTGGACGAATCTCAAAAAGTGCTACTCAAGGAGCGGGAGTGAGTGCAGGTGCCACCTGTGATATCGTCACCTCTTGCTCATTCACCCAGTTTCTTCAGGACGGGCAGATCTCAAGCCTTTGCAGAAAAGCACGGCCCCCGAAGCGCGGCCCCTCAGCCTTGCCTTTGTGTTGTTGTCTCTTTCAGGGACAAGCTGTCCCTCAGCAAGAACATCGAGAAGCTAGAAGGGGAGCTGAACCAGTGGAAGATCAAGTACGAAGAGCTCAACAAGAACAAGCAGGAAGTGTTGAAGCAGGTGGGCAGCCTCTGAACTAAAGGCCACCTGACTGTGCAGGAAGTCAAGTGCTGGTGCAGTCGGACCATTGTGGCCCGGGAGTCCTGGAGCACAGCTTGTGAATTGGGCCGTGCTGTCACTGGGGCAGGCATAATGCCTTGGTTCAGCCCTGTCTGAGCCTTGAAGTTGGCCATTAGGCTGATGTGTCCCACACTTGCCAAGTTTTTCCTCAACCTCATCCCCTTTACCCATTCCGCTGTCTGAAGGTGTTGAGCCTCAGGCTCGTGGGCCAAATCTGGCAAGTCTGGAGTCCCAGTCTGGCCCTCCGGGGTTCCACAGATGACCACACCCCCTTCCCTTTCCCCCTATCGCTGATTGTTTGGTGTTTTCCTGGCTTTTGTGCCATTTTCCCCAGGTTGAAATGCCTCTCCTAAGGCTTTGTTTCTGCTGTAAGGGCTTTAAGCTAAAATATGCTGCTGATTTGGGGTATTTTGGTCCTGCCCCTTTTATCTTCAGCCACACCCACCGCTGCAGTGCAGCCCCCGAAAGTGTCTCCAAAACAGACTTTGGCCTTCAGGCTGAAAGAGATTCAACACTTCAAGGCGGTTGGAGCGGCGTTATCGTAATGTCCCACTTCTTGTCTCTCTCTACAGCTGAACATTCTCAAGGAGCTCCACCAGGACGAGTTGGGACGCATCTCTGAAGATCTAGAAGATGAACTGGGGGCTCGATCAAGCATGGACAAGAAGTTGGCTGAGTTGCGTTCAGAGGTGAGAAAGAGTGCAAGATTGACCTGGAGACCCGCAGGACCACTTGGGGGGTGGGTGTCTCTGAGTCATCCCATTGCTCACCCAGTTGTCCCACTAATATTTAATGACAGCTGGGCTCCTACAGTTTGTGTATTGCTCTACAAGTGCTTTAAAAGATGTGCCATTTGACTTGGGGAACTGGGACAGAAGTGTGGGGGCTCAGTGGTAGCAGAGCCCATGCTTTGCATGCAGACGGCCCCAGTTTCAATCCCCAATATCTCATAAGAACGTAACAAGAGCCCTGCTGGATCAGACCAAGGGCCCATCTAGCCCAGCACTCCATTCACACAGTAGCGAACCAGCTGTCCATGGGAAACCCACAAGCAGGACATGAGTGCAAGAGCACCCTCCTGCCCATGTTCCCCAGCAACTGGTGTACATAGGCATACTGCCTCTGATACTGCAGGTAGCATACAGCCATCAGGACTAGTAGCCATTGATAGCCTTCTCCTCCAGGAATTTGTCTAAGCCCCTTTTAAAACCATCCAAATGGGTGGCCGTCACTACATCCTGTGGTAGCAAATTCTATAGTTTGACTCTGTGCTGTGTGAAGAAGTCCTTCTTTCTGTCCTGAATCTCCCACCAATCAGCTTCATGGGATGACCCTGCTGGGTTCTAGTATTTTGAGAGAGGGAGAAAAATGTCTCCTTCTCCACACCACGCATAGTTTTGTCCACGTCTATTGTGTTTCCCCTGACCCTCCTTTTTTCCAAGCTAAACAATCCCAGCTGTTGCAACTTCCTCTCATAGGGGAGATACTCCAGCCCCTTGATCATTTTAGTTGCCCTTTTCTGCACATATCAAGGTAGGGCTGGAAAAATTCTGCCCCCGAACTCTGGAGAACCATGGCTAGCCACTGTTGACAAAACTGGGCTAGATGGACCAAGGGACTGACTCTGCATAAGGCAGCTTCCTACGTCCCTAAGTGGTGTTTTTGAGCCATACTCTCTGGCTTGTGATCTAGTGGGATGACCTAAGTTAAACGACCACCCTGCTAAGAAGGGATGTCAGGAAGATGTTTTGCTGCCTCCATTGGCAAAGCTGGATGATATGGACCATAGCTGTGGGGTGAAGCACATACTTTGTAGGTGGAAAGTCCTAGGTTTTGTCCCTGGGATCTCCATTTAAGAGAATTTCAGATTGCTGGGCTGGGAAAGACCACTGCCAAAGATTTTGGCAGCAGCTCTCCAAGCAGAGTAGGCAACACATGGCTAGATGGACCCACATTCACCTTCTTTAAAGAGCAGCTTCATAGATTCATATCCAAAGTGTGCATCCCAGTATCTCTTGCGATGTCATAGAATCAGAATAGTAGGGTTGGAAGGGGCCTACAAGACCATCGAGTCCAACCCCCTGCTCAATGCAGGAATCCAAGTCAGAGCATCCCTGACAGATGGCTGTCCAGCCTCATCTTGAATGCCTCCAGTGTGGGAGAGCCCACCACCTCCCTAGGTCATTGGTTCCATTGTCGTATTGCTCTAATACAACAGTGTCACAGTGTCACAGAGTTTCACGCTAGCATCCTCTGTGGCGCACCTCTCACACACATCACACATGGCTTCATCACTGCCCTCAGGCCTTCCTCAACCTGGTGCCCTCCAGGTTACAGCTTTCCTGACATTCCTGACCCTTGGCTATGCTGGCTGGGGCTGATGGGTGTTGGAGTCCAAAACATCTGGATGGCACCAGGTTGGGGAAGGTTGCTGCCCTTAATCGTATAACCTCCCCAGGTGACGCCCATTGGGGACCTCCAGCTTCAGGGACTGAGTCAGGCCAAATAAGCTTTTAGATCTTTAAGAGATTGGTTAAGACATCCCAGTTCCTTAAGGCACAATCCTATGCAAATTTAGACAGAAAAAGGCATGTTTAGACTGCTGGCTGGGGCATGCTGGGAGTTGTAGGCCTTTTTTCTGTCTAAACTTGCATAGGATTGCACCCTTAGAGTCTTGAAGAAGGAGCTTGGGCTAGATAATGTTTTACCTTTGCTGCTGCATATATCTTTTGTTTTCTCATGCTGTATTAGTTTCATTTATTTATTTAAAGTATTTTTATCCTGCTCCTCAGTCAGAAGGTTTCCTGGAGAGACTTACAATTAGTTAAACAAGATGGTCCCTGCCCATAGGCTTACAGTCTAAAAAAACACAACACACAAGGAAAAAGGAAGAGGAGGGAAGAGGAAAATGTAAGTCTTTCAGCGGGGCTGGCAGAATGGCCCTGCTTCCCACTCTCAGCTCCCTCAGTACAGCCAGTGGGAATGGCTGGTGGTGGGAGCAGTTGAAGGAGGACAAGGCTTCATGGGGGAGGTCTAATTTTTAATTTTAATGTTAAATCAAAATTATTTTAATGTTAGTTTAACGTTTTAATGTATTTTAAATAGTTCTGATTGTATTTTGAATTGAATTTATACCTGAACTATAAAGGGCCCTTTGGGGGTGGAAAGGCAGCAATAAGAGAGAGATAAAATGCCGAGTTCCCAGCATTCTTTCCCTTTGTCACGTTCTTAAAAGCCCAAGATTTTAACACGCTGGCGTAGCCTTCCCCAACTTGGTGCCCTCTAGATGTCTTGGGCTTCAACTCCCATCAGCCCTAGCCAGCATGGCCAGTGGTTTTGAATGCTGGGAGTTGTTGTCCAAAACATCTGGAGGGCATCAGGTTAGAGAAGGTTCCACTAGCATAACACCCCCACACACACATACACAAGACTCCAAGGCCAGGATATGCAAATAAAGGGGTGGGACTATGCAGATGGGCAATGGTTCCATTCTTAATGGCTCCTCTTTAATTCTGTGGGACAAAGTCAGTGGCCTGTAATCCCAGGCACAGTTGAAAAGACACCCCAGACTCTGGGTTCACTAGAGTTGCTGGACAAGTTTAGCACCACCACAGTGGAGCCTTCCCTGTGTATTTATGGATGGCCACCATTCCCTCCTATAGGGTAATATGAAGTGCTCAATTTAGGTCCAGGATTGCAGGGTGGAAAGGAGGGCAGCAAAGTAGGCCCTGCTCCTGACTGGGTGGCCCACCCAACTGCTGACAGGGACACCGTGAGGGCCGACGTTATATGACTTATCCAGGGGTATCTGCATTAAATCAGCCCTACCTCTGTACACACCCTGCTAATAAAACAAAGAAATGCCGTTCGAATTAGTTGCTTGTACCCTCGAGCTGGCCCCAGTCAGAAACCTCAGCCCACCTACTGAATTTGCTCTTTTGAAATGGCCTTTAGTGACCCATGCTTGGTCTGTTGGTGAAGCTGCCTGGCGCCTTTTCAGTAGCTGGTCTGAGTCACCCCGTCTTCCCTTTCCCGAAGATGGAGCGGCTCCAGGCTGAGAATGCGGCAGAATGGGGGAAGCGCGAGCGCCTCGAGACAGAGAAGCTGAACCTTGAACGGGACAACAAGAAGCTGCGGGCCCAGATCGAGGACCTGGAGGAAGTGCTGGCCCGGAAGAGGAGGCAAACCGCCAGCGCCCTGGACACCGATTTCAGGACCATCCAAGCCGAGCTGTTTGAGAAGAACAAGGTAGCTTACACTTAGGTCAGGGACAGAGGGGAGGATCACCCTTGGGGTAACAGCACCATCTGCGTACGTCTGGCTCAGCGACTCTGGGATGGGAGTCTCTGAGGGAACCCCACTGGTCAGACCTGGCCTTTGGACTCTGGAAGTAGCTAACCCCACTGCTACTTTACTCAACCATGAGTTCCTAAATAGTTGACACCAGGTGGAGCCGCAACAAACAGGAGTGCTCCTGTTCAGTGTACCAGCCAGCCATGTCCTCTCCCAAGACACTCCATTCCATTCCTCCTCCCCTTCCCTGGGTTTTCTCTTTTGACCCCTTCCAATTGATCAGCATTCTGTGGCTGCTGAGCTTGCTCAGTCTTGACCAGGCTGGCTGAGGTCCCGTTCCCTTCCCTCCCCCCTCCCCCCGCCACCGCCCTTTTAGGTTTCTTTTCCCTAAATATTTTTTGTATTTCTGCAGCCCTTGAGGTTCCCTCAGGCCTGCTGATACCTCCCTGATGGTGCTGTTTGGGATGCACACTCAAATGAGTTCACCATTAGTACTATGTAGGACAAGGGTAGGCAACTTGTGGCCATCCATATGTTTGGGGCTACCACCTCCCAATAGCCCTAGCTAGCATAGCCAATGGTGAGGGATGGTGGGAGTTGTAGGCCAAAAATCTGGAGGGCCACAAATTGCCAAGCCCTGATACAAGAAGGAGCCTAGAATGTGTGCTGGGTGAACTGTCTTCCTAATGCATTCTTTCTTCTTGGAGAGCCTTGGTGGGTATGTTTGCATTGTGCTCAGCGTCTAAGTCAGGATTGGCGAACGCATGGCCCTCCAGATGTCGGACTGCAGCTCCGCTCATCCCTCACCATTGGCGGTGCTGTCCACCGACATCTGGAGGGACAAATATTCCCCACCCCTGATCTAAGTTGTCACCATGAGCAGAGCACACCATTAAGTTCTCCTCTGCCTGCCATGGTCAGAGCAGCTGGCTGGATGCGCCTGATCTTTTCTGATCTCGGAAGCTAAGCAAGGTTAGCCCTGGTTGGTTCTTGGATGGGAGACCGCCTGGGAATCAGGCTTCCTGCATTGAGCAGGGGGTTGGACTCGATGGTCTTGTAGGCCCCTCCCAACCCTGTGATTCTGTGATTCTATCTATAAGCAGAGTGCGATTTTGAGAGGCACATCCAAGGTGCCTTTCTGAGGATCTACACCAGGGGGCAGGCAAACCATTCCATTGGCAGGAAGAGAGAAAACCGGTCCAGAGTGAATTCCAGAGGGATAGCTGGTGCAGCAAAAACAACAGAGTCTTGTGGCACCCTAAAGAGTAGCAGATTTATTGTGGCACAAGCTGATGCTTTGGGGGGCTTCAGTCCAGAACAGGAGCTCTGAAAGGTATGCATTTCTCAGCCTCTCTCAGACCTCTTCATACATGTAGAAGAGAGATCACTAAGTACAGACCAGAGAAATAACTCCTCCAATTCAAAGGGATGTGCATGAGTAGGAAAAAAAAAACACTTTCCCCTTCAAAATACAGGCAAGCAGAAAAGGACGTGGAAAAGTAGCGAGCTATTTTGTAACGAGGCACCTGTTGCAGAGCATAAAATGTACCCCAGGAAGCAGCCTATAGAAGAGCCGTATCAGTTGGATAGCACTGAACTTGGCCCCTTGTCCTAGTGCATGCTGGCTGGGAATACTCGGAGTTGCAGGCCAGCACTTCTGAGAGGAACCAGGCTGGGGACAGCTGCCCTAGTGGAAAGGTTAAAACGCCAGCTGGAACTGGCGAGAGGGACTGGGCCAAACAAGAGCACCTCTTGGAAACTGAGTTTCCATTTTCCTCATACATCAGCATACGAACCGCCAGAGTATTCCCCCCAATGTCTTGTTCTTCTTTTGTGAGGGGGGCGCTGTCATAATCTTTCAAGGGATGATAAGCACTAAAGGTCAACAAGATGTACAAGGAAGGTATAAACCAGCCATGAGTATATAGCTGCAATGTTCTGTTAAAAAGAAAGGGCAGCTGTGTCATCATGGAAACCTTCAGCAGATAACTCCAGTGATGAACCTATGAGTTGGGTCCCTCAGGAAACCCTCTTTCCTGCAGTCAGTCAGCCAGCCTCCATTGCCTCTCAGCCCCTGTCCAAGCAGGGTTAAGTAACAATAGAGACACCCTGAGCAAGTACGGGGTCGGGGGTGCTTCTTACTGATAAAGAAGCATGGCCGTGCCACCTACATCACGAGTGACAAACCTCTTTAAGCCAAATTCCATTTTGGAGAAGCTCTTGGGGGCCACATTCCAGGGCCAAAGGCTAAGGGAGCTGGGCCCAAACCACAAAAATACTATCACATTTTAGCTTAAAATTCTGACTGCTGATAGATGAGCCTTCAGAGAGACATTCCACCCTTTTAGAATGGGGAAAAAATCCATGCAAAATCCAGGAAACCACCAAACAATCAGCGGTTAGAGGAAAGGGCTGAGGCCAGGGGAAGGGGTGTGGCCATCTCGGGAACCCAAATTGGGACCCAGGTGGGCCGGATATGGCCCACAGGCCTAAGACTCGACACCCCTGACCTACACCTAGGCTTAGCAGGGTTGGCAGAATGCGTAGGTAGCTTCCAGGCAGCATCCTTGTTTTGAGCCAATCAAGCACGATCCCGCTTACTGCCTAGCTGACATTGTCTCCCTCAGGAGCTGGCGGACCTGAAGCACCTGCACACCAAGCTGAAGAAACAGTATCAGGAGAAGATGGCTGAACTAGCCCACGCGAACCGGCGGGTGGAACAGCACGAAGGCGAGGTGAAGAAGTTGCGCCTGCGCGTCGAAGAGCTCAAAAAGGAGCTGGCCCAAGCTGAGGACGAGGTCAGTCTTGGCACCTTCCTCTTCGTCTTTCCCACCCCTGCAGCTTATACTTTCAGGGTTAGATGCAGGGGGTGGGGTGGGGTGGGGGGAGAAGAGATGTCAGCTGTGTTGTCGGAGGGAATCGAAATGCGGGAGATTCTAGGAAGGATCCTCCTTTTCCGAAGATACTCACACAGGCTGGATGGCTGTCGGTCAAGGACGCTGTTGCTGCATCCTGCACTGCAGATCCTGCATTGAGCTGCGCGGTGAACGAGATGGCCTCAAAGGTCTCTTCCAACTCTGTGATTTTATTCTTATTTTTTATCTTATTCTTTGTCTTTATTCTTATTTTATTTTTGCAACATGTATGGTGTGTATGCAGCATTGCATATCTAGTTTGTGGTTATGATTTTATGTTAAAATTGCTACGACCCAGATGGCTAGTCAATAAAATGGATTATTCTTTCTTCACTATTTCACATATACTATCCCAACAGTACATACCACTTCATCACTGTCAGTTACTTCTGATGAAGTGGACAGTGTCCATGAAGATTTATGCCAGAATAAATCTGTTAGATGCCACATGCTTTGTTGTTTTTGCGGCAGAAGACAAACACAGCTACCCTTCTGGAAATGGGGTTGAGCATTCCTTTCTCATTGTACGCATGTGCAAGAGTCTCTGGAACTTGCCATTGTGCCTCCCGCACCCCGCCCTCGTCATCCCAATTAGCCTGAACAGGCTAACCTCCTGCAAATTTCAACAATAATCCATCAATTTAGGCTCCTGATTTGATTCCAGGTACCATCCAGGGTGCTAGGTGAAAATAGATGGGATCCTTCCCAGGACCACAGTCCAGAATAGAATTAATTTGCTTGTGAGTCAGGGCAGTGCACATTCAGCCCAAAATTCCTTTGAATGGTCTGTATCGCAGTTGCTGCTCCTGAAGAGGCAAGCTGTTTTTGAAACCAATCAGCGGCTTGCCTCTTCGAGGGCATTCGCTGCAGTGGAGAAAGCTTCAAAGGAAGATGTAGCTCCACACTAAGTATGCATAAATGACTATTTTGGTTTGCGCCACCAACTCTGGCACCCAACTCAGACTTGGCCACTGGTGCCTGGGTGAGCATCTGGAATGCAAAGTGCAGAGAGAGATTCTGGTCCACCCTCCCTTGTCGGGTTGTTGCCCTCACTTATCTGTGTTTCTGTCTGCTCTGCAGCTTGACGAGGCCCATAACCAGGCACGGAAATTGCAGCGGTCGCTTGATGAGCAGACAGAGCAAAGTGAGAATCTCCAAGTTCAGCTGGAGCACCTGCAGTCCAGGTAGGGAGAAGCAGAGAGAAAGCTAGGGAAGCCGATGGGTGGGCATAGGAAGTGGGCACAGGGATGGAGAGAAGGGACAGGGGGGATGGAATGGGCATGCTAAGCAAGCAGTGATCGCCTCAGAGATTGCTGCAATCGGAGACTGAATGTTTGGGATGGGGGCATAAAGTTCCATCCTCACAAAACTTCCCTGGATACACACATGGGCTGGTTTATGCCCACATGTTCATCACTTGATGACTACAGCATCAAGTGACATGGGTTGCACAACCCAAAGTAGTAATTTATGCATGAATAAGGGTGCTGTGCTTGCAGCCAGGCCATCCTTGACTTTTTTTCTCTACAGCAGCTCTTGTTCCTGAAGAGGCTAGCCACTGTTCAGTTTTACAAGTGACTTGCCTCTTCAGGAAGCTGCTGAAAAGACAATTCAGAGGAATTTCTGCCTGAACATAGACTGCGTCTTATTCACATGTAAATCAGGGGTAGAGAAATCAAGTGATCTACATGCATGTGTGAATGAGTGCTCAAGTTCTCACTGATTTGCTATAGATGGGTTTGGAAAGAAATTCCTGAAGTGTACCTGGAGGTTGTCTTCTTCTGCAGCATCTAGCTTGGCTCACTTGCTTGAGTGATCTGGGGCTATTAGTTGTGCCTTCACCTTTCTGTGGTGTTCATGCTCTTTGTTCATAGCACGCTGTGGTCCAGATTGCACAGTCCAGATGATTTTATGGGGGCTGGTATATGGGTGAACCTGCTTCAAAATTGAGATGGTGGATTTGGGGGGTCTTTCCAGGTCTGCACAATTTATATAATTTATTATAAAGGCAGAATGTAAGTGGTTGAAACACAGAACTCCCAGATCTCCTTGACTAGCCAAGTTGGTTGAAGTTATTAAACCAGCTAGGATTTTCAGAAGATGGGGTGAAACAGTTGCCCTCTTCACTAAAGGCTGTGGGATTCTACATGGCCCCATCACACAACTAGGTATCCCCACAAAACCCTAAGAACCTTAGCTTTCATGTAAAAGAAGATCAAGTTTCTAGTTTTCATTGTTATGGAGAATGACTTGAAAAGGTATTGTTGTGAAAGCTGGCGACAGACTATGGTGTTTAAGCAGCTGGAAGTTGTTTGAGAGAGACATCACCTCCCATATTTTCACACTTTTGTGCCACTATTCCCTCTGGTGAAACAGGTTTTGCAGTACAAAATGCATTATATATACAATACTTCTTTTACCAGAAGTGTAAGTGGGCTGATTGTGTACAGTATGAGCATGGATCCCCCTTTCAACCTGCCTTTGACTTTCTGAAAAAAAAACCACTAAAATCTCTCATGGATGATCAATGTGCCACAATGTTTGTTCTTTCAACTTTGCAAAGTTCCTTATCCTTCCTGTATTTCATTTCTTTATTGCAACTCTATGACCTACCAAACCAAATACAGCCCACCAGCCATGTCCTGCAGTCCACCAGGGTCTCAGTAAACCTGTTTTTCACTTCATTTATTACATTTCTATATTGCCCAATACCTGAAATTCTCTGGGCTGTTTAGAAAGTTTGTGATGCCTCTCTGTGACTGCCAAAACAGGAGACTTACCAAGCATCTCACGAACCACCATACTTGGCTGGTTGCCTGCATTTGGCTTGCTGGGTCACAAGCTGGGCAGGTCTGATTTAATACATAGGGTAGTGTACCATTTCAGGCCAAGGGCCCTGTAAAGCCTTGCACTACCTCAGTGGTGGTGTCACTGGGCATTGCTGTAGCTTGGGCTGCAGGGTTCTGTTACAGGTCAGATCTTTAGCAGAGGTCTGAGTGGGTCAGATTTCACAGGGAAGCCAAGCGGGAATAGATCAGCATCATAGAAAGCTCCAAGTGGGGCTGAAAGCCAGACAGGGTTGTCTCTGTGTTACTCCAACAAGCAGCAGATCAAGACTGAGCCTTAAATAGGAGTTTGGCTTCCTATAGACTGGTTGGCCCTGCCTCCACACTGACTGAAGTTTTGCCACTTAAAAGGGCCTGGTCTACTTTAGCAGCCTCAGGCTGCAATGACACGGGAGTGGCTGTGGCACACTAGTGTCATCATGGCCCAGGTCCTCAGAGTCTTAGGATGGTAATGCAACTCCTCTGGATGCAGGGTCTTTTTGGAGAACTGGGTCCTGGGAAGGTGGACGTCTTGTGACACCTTTCCATGGCCAAGTCCTCTCCCTGAACTGTTAACTCTGGAGCCTCTTCTTTTGAGGACAAGGGGTCAGGATCCTCTGAGGAGAAGAATTCAGGGACCTGGTCCATGACAGGTAAGGGTGGGAAACCTTATTCACCCCAAGGTAGTCTGGGGTGGGGGGAATTCCTTGTGGGTAACCTTCCTGGACCGCGGTGGCTTAGCAGTTAAGACGCTGAACTGCCGACTGGAAGTTCGGCAGGTCAGCAGTTCGAGACCCGAGTGCTGCGGGACGGAGTGAGCTCCCGTCTTCAGTCCCAGCTTCTGCCAACCTAGCAGTTCGAAAGCAAGAAATTGCAAGTAGATAAATAGGTCCCGCCTCGGCGGGAAAGGTAACAGCGCTCCGTGCACCTCGGTGTTCAGTCATGCCGGCCACATGACCACGGAAGCGTCTTCGGACAGAGCTGGCTCTTCGGCTTAGAAACGGGGATGAGCACCGCACCCTAGAGTCGGACACGACTGGTTGGAGACACCTTTACCTTTTACCTTTTTAACCTTCCTGGGGCCACATGCAGCGGTGGGTAGGCCAAAGGCAAATACACACCCCATCCGCACATATCCATCCGCACACTCCTCCTATTCACACACACAGGTACGCCACCCCTGCAATGTTGGGAGGAGACGGTTAACCCTCCCCTTCCCAGTTGCAAGCCCACTGCCCCAGTCCCCTCCCGTGCTGCAATTCGGCTTGGCTCCAGGGAGGCTTCCTTCAAGCATAGCTGTCGCAGGGGACAGGGCCAAGGAGCAGAGATGCAGGCTGGTCGGGGAGGCCCCACAGGCCACCAGTTCCTCATTCCTGACATAGGTCAGCAGCATGCCTGGTGTGTTCCCCACCCCACCCCTCCATTTTATCCTCTCAGCACTCCTGAGAGGTAGGTTTAGCTAAGAAAGTGTGGCTGCCCCAACCATCACCCAGTCAGTCTCAGGACTGAACAGGGATTTGAACCCTGGTCTCCCAGTCCATTGCACCATCATACCTCTTCTGCCTTAGGTCCCTGTGCCTCCACTCCCTCCCCAGTTTCTCTTGCCCATCAGGAACGTGGGGGGGGGCAGGGGTGGGGGGTTGCAGAATTTCCTCCCAGAACAACCCCTTGTAGTTTGCAAGCAGAACACAACAGGCAAATCTGCTGTGGGAAAATTTGGGCCATAGAGGAGTTGCTGGTGCTTCAGCTCTTAAATGCCATTCAAAGGGTAATTTGGAGGAAGGCTCATCTCTCCGGAGGCACGTCAGCAGCATTTCCTTCTGGGAAAGGAGAGTTGCACCAAGAGGTGGGGAGGGAGGAGCCGGTTCGGAGCCAGGGATTCTCATTGATAAATTGCAGGGGAGCATCAAGGGGAACTCTTCAAATTGCAGCCATTCGTTTCCCAGGGGCTCACCTGTCAGCTGCAGGGTGCGGATGAGAAGGGAGGAGAGGAATCGGGGGATGAGGGAACGTCGTGCCTGATCAGCAAACGAGGGTGATGAATGGCACGGGGCTGAAGGGCAGCTCTCGGTCACCCTCGCTCCATCTCTCTCTGTCATATTCACTGGAGGCAGGTTGGGAGGTTAAATGTGGGGGGGGGGCTCAACCCTTCCCCTCCCTTTGATCCATACAGCTCGGAGCCTGTCAAGGCCGGGGCCACACAATTAGCTGGCTGAAAGCGCTGCCTGACATGAGCGCCAGGATCGCTTACCACAGGAGTGGGCAACAGGAGAGGGCCCAGGGGCCAATTTCTTCCCTCCCCCCACTGGCGAATTCAACAGTGAGGGAAAGCCCACATTTTTTGCTTGAAAACAAGGCGCTCAGGGAGCACACGCCTTGTTTTAATGCAAAATCATACTCCCGAATTGTGAACTTCAGCAGAAATTTGGTGGTGTGGCGACAGCCGTTGGAGTGGGGGTGGAGGGCTGCAGAAAAAGACCAGGAGGCTGCGTGGAAACCGTGAGCCTCATGCTGCTCACCCCTGGCTTACAGTCTCCCTGAGGATTCTGGGGAACACCTCCTGGATGGGGTACCGATATCCTGGTACCCCTGCAAATATTGCTCCTGCCCCCAGCGGCAGCTGGAGCTGCTTGTGCGGTCAGTATGGCTCTGCAAATTACTCTCTGTGAAACAGAACACAGACAACTGCAGTCCAGGGGAAATGACACCTCCCCAAGTCCCAGTTCCGTGAGTGGCATTTTTAGGCACTCAAAGTTCATCCCGTTTCAAGGGGGACAAAACCTGAGAGACGTTTCTGTGCAAGTGCCAGAAGTATGAGGCTGCCTCCAGAAGCTGGTTGGCTGAGTTGGGCATTTGCCCAGGTCCCCCACGCTGGAGGAGGAGGAGTTGAAGCTCTCTGGGTGGTTTGATGTTGTTCAGTCGTGTCCCGACTCTTCGTGAACCCTTGGACCACAGCACGCCAGGCCTTCCTGTCCTCCGCTCTCTCCCGGAGTGTGTTAAAACTTTAAAATACAATATACAAAGTGTAAAAGCCGTTTACATAAAAGCACACAGACAATATACACAAACAACTAAAAACAGCTTTGAACTGTCAGTCATAACTTAAGACACATCCAGGACCGATTAAAAACTCATCATGTGCTGCCAAATGCCTGGGAAAAGAGAGAGGTCTTAAGCTGGCACCGAAAAGATAATACTGTTGGTGCCAGGCTGACCTCATTGGGGAGCTCATTCCACAGATTGGGGGCCATCACCGAGAAGGCCCTCTCTCTCGTTGCCACCTTCTGAGCTTCCCTCGGAGGAGGCACCTGGAGGAAGACATTAGATGCAGAGCATACTGTATGGGTCGGTTCATTTTGGGAGAGGTGTGCCATCAGGTATTGCGGTCCCAAGCCATGTAGGGCTTTATAGGTTAAAACCAGCACCTTGAATTGAACTCGGAAGGATATAGGCAGCCGGTGCAAGCCGGCCAGAGTTGGTCTTATATGTGCGGACCTTCTGGTCCCTGTTAAGAGTCTGGCTGCTGCATTTTGCATGAGCTGCAGCTTCTGAACCATCTTCAAAGGCAACCCCACAACCTTAATATTGCTACCATTTGAGCTTTGAACAGAGTAACCAAGAAGGCAATGTACGAGAATGCTCAATTTGCAAGCCTTGCCAGTGGTTAAGGAGGTCAACAACTCAGGATGCTTCGCGTGAGTCCCCCACAACATTGATCCCTAACATGGGATTTGCCTTTTTCGCAGCTACTACCCACTGGGTCAACATTTTCATTGACATTTTCATCCATGACTCAAAGATCTCTTTCCTGGTCAGTCACTGCCAGCTCAGGCCCCATCAGTGTATATGTGAATTAGAATTTTTTGGCCCCAATGTGCATCATTTTACACTTACTTACTTTGAACCACATTTGCCATTTTGATTTTCATTCTCCCAGTTTGGAGAGATTGGAGCACTTCACAATCCCTTTTTGTTTTTACCACCATGAATAATTTGGTGTCACCAGAAAACATAGCCAATTCACTGCTCACCCCTAACTCCAGATTATTATGAACAAGTTGAAAAGCCTTGGTCCTAGTACAAATCCTTGGAGGAACCACCTTCTTACATCTCTCCATTGCAAGAACTGTCCATTTAGTCCTACTCTCTGCTTCCTGTTCTTTAACCAGTTACTGGTCCATAAGAGGACCTCTCCTTTTATCCCATGACAGCTAAGTGTGCTCAGGAGCCTTTGGTGATGGACTTTGTATACTTGGACTTTCAAAAAAATATTTTGACAGTGTCTACTGGATCACCTCTAGCCACATGCTTATCCACACTCTCAAAGAACTCTAAAAGATCTGTAAGACAGTACTGACCTTTGCAGAAGCCATGTTGATTCTTCTTCAGCTGGAGTTGTTTTTGCATATGCTTGATAATTTTATCTTTAATAATGCTTTCACTCAATTTTCCTGGAACAGAGTTACATTAACTGGTCTGTAATTTCCTGCATCTCCCCTGGATCGCTTTTTAAAAGTTGGTTTTACATTGGCCACTTCCCAGTCCTCTGATAAGGACAAGTTACACATTTTTCTTAGAAGATCAGCAGTTTCACATTGGAGCTCTTTAAGAACTCTCAGGTGGATACCATCTGGATCTGGTGAATTGCTTCAATTTGTCATTAAGATCTAGTACTTCACCTCTTGTCACCACTATTTGCCACAATTCTTCAGATTCCCTTCCTGAAAATGTCAGTTCAGGTAAAGGTATCTGACCTACATCTTCAACAGTGAAGACAGGCACAAAGAATTCATTCAGCTTCTCTGCAATCTCCTTATCTTTCTCTAGCTCAACTTTAACTCCCTTATCGTCCAATGGTCCAACTGCTTTCCTAGCCAGTTTCCTACTTCTAGTATATTTAAAGATGGTTTTCTTGTTGGTCTTAAGTTTTAGTGATGTGCTCCTCAAAATCTTTTTTTCTTTTTGCATCCCTTTTTGTCTGCTTGCATTTCTTTTGCCAAAGTCCGTTCCCTTTTGTTCTCATTTGGGTAAGACTTCCATTTTCTGAAGGAAGCCTTCTTGCCCCATATAGCTTTTTTGACTCTCCTGATTAATCACTCTGGCATCCTTTAGAATCATAGAAGTGGTTCTAATTATGCATTCTAGCTGAGCTTCTATTATTGTGGTTCCAAATAACCCTCAAGCATTCTGGAGAGTTTTGACCCTCTTGACTTTACCTTTCAACTTCCCTTTTACCAGCCCCTTAACTTTAGAGAAGTTTCCTGTTTCGAAGCCAAATGTGACTGGGTTGGACTTTCTGGGCAGTTGTCCACTTACATAGAAATTGAATGTGATAGCACCGTGGTCACTGTTTCCAGTGGGTTCTAAAACACGTTTGTCACACCTGGGTACCACTTAGGATTAAGTCCAGGGTCACCTCCCCTCTGTTTGGTTCCACAGCCAACTGTTCTAGGGCACAGTCATTTATAGTGCAATCTGTACAGGTCTCAGAAGTAAGTCATATTAAGCTCAGTGGGGCTTACTCTCAAGTCAGTTGGTATAGGATTGCAGCCTTAGAGTATCTAGAAATTTTGCCTCTTTGTCGTGACTGGAAAATGCATTTATCCAGTTTGTGTCAGGGCAATTGAAGTCACCTTTTACTATAACACTTCCTCGCTAGATGCCACCCTGATTTTATTCTCCATCTCAAGATCACCCTGAGCATTTGGCGGGGGGGAGGGCAGTATCTTCTTAGAACTAAATCATTTGGGGGGCCTGGTATTGCTACCCACGGTGATTCTATGGTGGAGTTCCCCTTTTGAGATTTCTAGTTTGTGTGACACTGTGCCCTCTTTGATACACGGAGCAACATTGCCCCGCTACCCCCTGTAGAGTAGGGGTGGGCAGCCTGCACCCCCTAGGGCCACAAGCGACCCTTGGCCTGAATCCAAAAGCACTCTGCAAGCCATCAGACCTCTGGCAAGAATGACCTCAGCAGCCACGGGATGGCGAGAGTAGGGGGGGGCAAAGAGAGAGACAAGGTGGCCCCGCCCACTTTCATCTGTGGCCCTGCCCGCTCCTTTGGCCCTGCCCTGCCCCCGACAGATTATTCCAGAAGGAATGCAGCCCTTGACAGAAAAAAAGGTTCCCCACCCCTGCTACAGAATTGGTATCCTGAGATAACGGTTTCCCTCTGATTTCCTCAATTCCACCAGGTTTCTGCTATGCCCACGCCATATGTGTTCTCCTTTAAAACCAAGCGCTCACTTCAGCAGCCCTGTTTTGGCCCAAAGGCATATGCTTGCACACACTCCCATTTGCCATTAGAAGGGAGGAGGGCTTTGTGTAGGAAGGACCCCCCTAACCCAGCAAAAGAAGGAGACTGGCCTTGAGCACTACACCTCCCTCTTCAAGGAGACCTGGTCATGGAGGGAAATGAGGGGTGAGGTTAGAGGGCACATGGCATGCCAAGCAAAGTGCCTTTAAGAGATACTTTAATTTTATTGCCTTTGAAAAGGGTGTTTTTTTAAAAAAAGATTTGCATGTGTGCTTCTCTAGCAATAAAACACTGAGATGCCTGCCAGACGAATCGATTCTGCTCCATCCAAAGAGCCTTTGCGCAACTGGGCTTTTAAAAAAAAGAGAGAGAGAGAAGGGGAACGAGAGGGAGAGAGAAGACATGATTTTTATCTTCCTATTTTATTGGGGATGTTGCCATTAAATCATAGGAGAATAATGGAGCCTTCCTCCCCCTCCTCAGCAGATCCCGCCGCCCTCTTTCCTTAAATAATTCATGCTTTTTCCAGTAAAAAGCAGTTGAAGTCAGGCAGCTGCACCTAGAGAGTTATAGGAGTGGCATCCTCCATCCAAGCTCCATGGCTCCGGATTGGAAATCCGGCACATAAATTTTCACAAGTGAAATTTACTGCTGGGGAAATCAGAGCGCTAACCATGCTGTAAATGCCCAGTGGACGGGGTTGGTGGATAACAAGGCCTCCAGTGAAGGAGCAGAGAGGTTGGGCAGCCACAGGCCTTCTCGTGACTCACCCCGAGTCTCCAGTCCTGGTAGGGCCATTGTTGGTAGCAGCTTGACTGCACCAGCCACCCTGGCATTTGCTTGAGGCAGCAATACTTCCCTGGCCACTCACAAAGCAGTGTCTCAGGACAACCATTTCAGTGTCACAAAGGAGAAGGAAGTACCCCAGCATCCTCTGCAATGTTGCAAGGAATCCTCTCGGCTCATGCGCGTCTCGGATCGCGCTACTTGGTTTGGCTGTGACAGCTTTACTCCAGTCTTCCCTGACCCGGCGCCCTCCAGATGGGTTGGACTGCAACTCCCAGAATTCCCAGTCAGCACAGCCAATGGCCATGCTGGTCAGAGGGTGATGGGAGTTGTAGTCTAACACATCTGGAGGATGCCAGGTCAGGGAAGATGGGTTTACACTTTACGCAGTAGCGTACACCAATAGTGTTACGTTTCTACAGTGCAGCAGTGGTGAAATGCCTATCAAGCAATCCCCCAAACAATTAACTGCATATTTAATGTTACATTGCTGTTCAGTCGTTCAGTCGTCCGACTCTTCGTGACCTCATGGACCACAGCACGCCAGGCCTTCCTGTCCTCCGCTCTCATTCGCTTCCAATTTTCTCTGCTTTGACTGTAGACGAGGATTCCCTGACAAGTGCCATAACTACCCTGGTTTGACAGTTCTTGAGGTGCTGTAGCAACAGGAGGCGCAGAACTGAGAGGGCTGCAGCACTGGCTGTTTTTCAAGATGGCAAGTCATTGTGAGGTAGTGCTTAGAGCAGGGTGGTGAACCTCTTTCAGTTCAAGGCCTGAATTCCGCATCAGAGAAGTTCTTGGTGCTTACATTCCAGTGATGGGCGGGGTCAGAGGCGAAGAGGGGGGGACCCAAATTACCAGCCTCCTTCTTTAGCTTCAAGAGGCAGTAACTGATTCTTAGGAGAAGCATTTAAACCTTTAGGAATTGGGGAGGGGGGGTGCACACAAGCCAGGAAACCACCAAATGATAGGTGGCTGAGAGAAAGGGGTGAGGCCAAATGAAGGGGGCGTGGCCTTCTGGGGAACCCTGGGGGGCCCAAATTGAGGCCCAGGCAGGCCAGATTTGGCCCACAGGCCTGAAGTTTGACACCCCTGGATTAGTGTGCTGGGCTAGGATCAGGGAGATCCAAGATTAGCTTCCCATTCAGCCATGAACCTCACTGGGTGATTTGGGGTCAGGTTCTCTATCTCTCCCCCCTTGCCCCCCCTCTCTCAGCTTAACCTTCCTCACAGAGTTGTTGTGAGGATAAGATGTGAGGAGGAGAACCATGTATACTACCTCATGCTTCTTGGAGAAAAGGTGGGATATAAATGAAATAAATAATAGAAAGCAGAGGGAGGGCAACTGTCCAACTAAGCCAGTGCAACATCACGGGCAGAGCTGTGTGCCTTCTCTGCTTTGAAAAAGAAAAAGCCCACCCTCAAAGTTACTCACTCAGAAAATATGAATTTTGACCTGTATAAAATTTGCACATATTTGCTTATTGTTGCATAGTTTGGTTAATAGGAGAGTGTCAGGGTGGAAACTGAGCCGATAGAACCCCAGAGCAGTCCTGATTCTGAGGAGGATCAGATTCCATGGGAGAGGAGCCCGCTCATCCCTCACAGGCACAGCAGCTGGCAGAGATTCCTCCTGCCGGCATTCCTGAGAGAGATAGTGACCCTGGCAGTGGGAAAGTGCGGGAGGGGGGCTTGCTAGACGCTTGACGCAGACGCAGGGAGCGACGAGCGATGGAGGGTGCGGAAAGGAGGCGTAGCGCCCGTTTGGCACGCAAGCAACGGCCGCCTCCCATGGACCCAAGGGAAAGAGGGAGGATCTCTCCCTAGCCCATAAGTTCAGGGTCTTCAAGTGACTCTCCTTCAAACAGGGATCAACTGCCTACTCGGAGCATAGGCTACTCCGCTGTTCCTTGCTTAGTCGCTGGTGATTAGCATCTGAAAGAGTCATTAAGTTGTAAAAGGATTAAAGCCTTGAAAAGAATCCTTTCATCTGTGTCTTGAGTTGGTTATTGAAGTGTACTGAAAGAGGCCACCGGGGCGCTCCTGATAGCGAGGCAAAGAGCTATCCACTGTAGCCCTATCCTTGGCAAATCCTGCCCTTGCCGCTGCCACCCGCCCCCCAGATTTCTTCTGAGATTTCACCAGGTGTAATTTACCGATTTCCTTTCAAGCCAGTGTTTGCAGCCTTAAGGACTAGGAGCCCAGGCTCTTCGCATGTTCAGGGTTCCTAAAGGGGATTCAATTCCCTGTCAGGGAAGGTTCCTCAGTGATCCCCTAAAGGGAGCAAGGGTCAGATCCAGGAAGAATGCACACTGCAGTGGTGTGGCTGGTGCCAATATCTGGTAATGCTGAGCAGCTGCCTGGGGCCCATCAGATCCAGCACAGTCCCACCTGTTGGGCAGGAGTGCTGGTTAGGATTTCATCTTGTTCTACAGCACGTGTAGGGGAAGGGGAAGAACAAGCGAAACACCCTCGGATGGACCTTGCAGGGCCTCCAGCAGAAGTTCCCTACTGGGTGCTCAGGAATATCCCCTTGTTGCCTCTGGTCACAAATCGGCAATAACAAGGAGATTCCTTGCTCCCTCCCCAAGCCCCTAGCAGCCTCCAGGCCAGGGTGCAGGGCTTGGAGAGGGGCTGGGATCCGCAGAGGGAACCCAAGGCTCTGCTGGCCAGATGGGGAACTTTGGTGAGCCAGATTAGGTCCTTGGGCTTAAGGCTCCCCATCCCTGGTTTAAGGATTTCTGTGGCTCCACCTCGACTGTTAATCTCCTTTCTTACATTTCCCCTCTTACCTTCTTCTGCTGTCTCCACTCTCTGCTCTATACCTCCTGCTGTGCTGCTCCCTTTGCCTGGAACAGCCTCCCACCCACCCACCTAGCCCTTTACCTCTCAAGCTCTCTTCTCTTTCAGGTCCTTCCCCAATACTCAGTTCTTAATAAGAATAGTTAACGTTTGTATGTAGTGCTTTCAAGAATTCAACGTTCTTCCAGTACATGACTGAGTTGCAATCTTTACAACAACCCTGCAAGGCAGCCTTCCTCAACCTGGTGCTCTCCAGATATTTTGGACTACTACAGCTTGCATTCCTGCCCATTGGCCATGCAGGTTGGTGCTGATGGGAGTTGAGGGGAGGGGCCGTGGCTCAGTGGTGGAGCCCTTGCTTCGCATGCCAAAGGTCCCAGGTTCGATCCCCAACATCTCCAGGTAGGACTAGGGAAGAATCCTGCCTGAAACTCTGGAGAGCTGCAGCTGCCAGTCAGTGTTGACAGTACTGGGCCAGATGGACCAAGGGCCTGACTCAGTACAAAGTAGCTTCTGATGTTCCCAAGTCAAAAACTTCTGGAGAGCACTAGGTTAGGGAAGGCAGCCGGTGTAAGGCAAGCATGTGGTTCACAATGTACCACATCATTGGCACTAAATATCAAGATGTTGCAGCAGATTTCTTCTTTAAATGGTAGTGGGCTTAGCACCAATTCTGACAGAGATTTTCTTCTGCCATAGTCCTTTCAAATGAGGAGAGCCACAGATCTCACTGGCATGCGCGCACACAGACGCAGAGTCACACATTGCCCTCCTATGATTGCACAAATATACATCATGCACACATACAGCCCTGTCTGTAGTCATGCAAGTAATCAGTGTTCTCTAACCTGGTGCCATCCAGATATGTTGTACTACAACTCCCACTATCCCCCAGCCAGCTGAAATAAGTATTAATGCTATTTATATTATTTACATGGAACAGAAGACCTAGTGGGACTGCTGGATTCTGGGGTGTTAGTTGTATAAGTTCATCCACCGCCCACCCACCCCCCTTGATAAAAGGTTCCAGATAATAACGTGCTGCTGTTAAGTACCCTGGATCTGAAAAGGATTTGAAGTGAACTTTGCTTGCTTTAATCAAAAGGTCTATTAAGTGCTGCTTGGAACCATTGAAGGACGATCTGTCCAAATTTGGCTTTATCAGCATGTAACACCCACTTAAGTTTGATGAAGTTTAAACATGCATGAAGCAATTGCTGTGGTGTGCAGAGAGGGCGGGGGGGGGGGTGGAGAGGGAGCAAATTTATTTATATCTCTTCGAAGACTTTAATGACAAAGGTTAGTTTCTTGCTGAGAACGTAAAGCGAAACAAAGGAAGAACAAAAATCTATGCAAGATTGATTGTTTTATTATTTATGTATTTATTACATTTATATACTGCCCAACAGCTAAGGCTCTTTGGGCAGCTCACAACCATTAAAACCATAAAATACAGCACAATAAAACATAATATAAAAATTTGAAAAATTTAATAGCATGTAAAACCAAAGTAAAACCCAACAGCAGTTACAACCCAGGGAAAGCCTGGGTGAAAAGGTGTGTTTTTAGGAGGCGCTTGAAAGATGCCACATCTTCTGCCCCCTGAACTGCACGGGGGAGGGTTTTCCAGAGTTTGGGTGCCACTACAGAGAAGGCCCGTTGTTGGGGTTCTTCATGGCAACATTCTTTTCATTTTGGAGTGACCAGTACAGCCTCCTCTGATGATCTTAGGTGTTGCCTGGGTATATATAAGGGTGATATCTAAGATCATCAGAAGAGGCCTTGCTGGTCATTCCACTGGATTATCTTCCATTTTGCCACTCCATAGTAACATTGGCTAGAACCAAAAAAACTGGTGGTGGATTATTTCTCAGATTGGCTTTCGATGTGATGTGGACATGACAATGGAGGTTGCACATGTGACTTCTCGATCTTCTTTCCATGCTTCCAAGTTTCATGCAAAGTGGAAACCAGTTAGGACTTTTGTAAGGCAAAGACTAGATCATGGAGGGAAAACAGGCTGATCTTCTCTTCCCAGAGGGAAGCTGTTTGTCCTAGGGTTGCCACAAGCCCCAAAGGACAGCAGCGGGAACATCAGAGATCTGTTCAACCAACACCTCTCCCAGCTTTCTTGCCGCTGTCACTTGGCACTGAACTCTGTAGTTTGCTAAGCCACCTTGGAGATCTTTTAGATCAAAAAACAGCATACTGATCTTTTAAATAAATAAATGAAACATTGCCAGAACAAATGGAGGCAAATTTGGGCTGTCTTCCGCTAACTGATTAATGGTCCATAGTTGAAGCCCACGTGGTTCTGAGTCCAGTGCTGTTAAGGAGCAGGCAGGCAGAGCTCCCTTCTTTCTGGGTGGGGCTGGGCGGACCCTGAGCCGTCACCCCCAGGGGTCCAGGCACCTCCTGGGCTGCTGGTGTGGGTGGTTCCTGACAGTGGAGTCTGGTGGCTCTGGTGTCAGTGGGGCGGTGAATCTGCTCCAGGTTTCAGTCAGAACCAGTCAGTTCTCTAAAGGAGCTCTCCTTTAGAGTTCTGACTGGTTCTGACTCAAACCCGGGCAGATTCACCACCCCACTGACATCGGAGCCACCAGCCTCCACTGGTTCCCGAGCATCGTCAGTTACTGGGGGCTCTAGGTCCTCCTCTGAGGAGGAATCCTCTAACAGGAGCATAACACATGATCCCTCACCCCTGGCTAGGCTGGCTAATGCTGATGGGAGTTGTAGGCCAAAACATCTGGAGGGCCACAAGTTGCCCAACCCTACCCTAGAAAGTGATCTAATTGAGCATGCTTATTTTATTCGTATTTAATAAAGAAAAAACTAAACTAAAAAAAATGATACCCCATTGGGTTATTTTGTCCCATTATATCACAAGTATTTGACCTGAAGTAGCTGAGGAAAAAAATTAAAGCAAACTTGTTACGTAGATTTTTTTTTTTATTGGAATACACGGAAAAATTTAAAGACAATAGCATGTACTTCCCTTACATGGTTTAAATGTAAGGGGGGAAAACAGAGGTGCTAAGAAATTGTTAACGCACTAATAAATGTATATATTTGACACACCTGGATTAAACTATATGATGATGGTTGGGCGATGGATTGTACCTGTAGCTGAGAATTACATGCTTGCCCCCTCCCCTCTGCTGTGGGGCAGCCTCCTGAGGGGGGGGGAATGGCAGACCCCTCCCTCAGGGGAATATAGCAGCGAACCATGGGAGGGGCCATGCCCAGGGGTGCCTGTGAGCGTGGTGTCGCTCAGATGGGACGGGCACAACATGTCCAGCTCTGACAGATGTGCCAGTTTGCTTGAAGGCTTTGCTGTATCAAACCGAGGGCTATTCCAACCCTTGCGCAGCTGAGTCTGTTCGCTAGTCAATAATACTTTACTTTGGGTTCTTCTCTTCCTCCTGGGACAGGCTTCGACGTCAGCAGAACATCCCCCTTTTTGGGAAGATTCGCAGCTCACGCTTTGGCCCTGATGACCCTGGAGATGGCACCAGCGACCTCGACGAAGACGAAGACCTGCAAATCCAAGTTCCTTAGCAGCGGCCACCTGAGAGATACTCAAGGCTGCATGTGAGAGACCAAATGGTTGTGGAGCTGATCACAGAACTTGGGTTAGGACAGTTGCTCATGTGCAGCAAGGACATTTGACCCTTTTTTTTGCCAACCCAAAGAGGACAAACGCAGAGCAGAGAGGCTGAGGAACTGTGGCGGGGCAGTGGATCTGGGGTTCCATAGGCCGGTCTCCTCAATAAGAAGATTTGCTGACTAGGATGGGAGCTGAAGACGGCCCCCGAAAAGATTTCATGGAGGGAACTGCCAAAGATTATATAACATCCTCTTTCTCTTCCCCCACCCTAACCCCAACCCATAAGACATCACTGATGCTCTAAAGGGAAAAAAAAACCCAGAGTACAAGCCTCACATACCCCAGAGCAAAGGGAACCCTCTGCCTGCATTTAGATTCCTAGCATAGCCGCACTTTCACCCGAGCCTCTCCGGCGTAATGCCTCTCCAGCTAGCACCTTACCACGGCTGACAGGCTCCCTGGAGGTGAACCACAACGCCTCTGATTCCAACCCATGCAGATCCAAGCAAGTGAAGACAAACTCTCATGATATGGAGGGAGGGGGGAACCAAAGTGTCGGAGGGAGAGGAGAGGAATCTCCGTTGCCATAGAAACTACCGAGGCCCAGACATCCACTTTGGCACTTCCCTTTATCACCTCTCCACCAAACAGGCCCCTCCAGGACAGCCTGCTAGTTCATCTCCTCCATGCCTCAGGTGTGGAACCGGTGCTCACGTAAGATGCCTGACAGGAAGGCGATGGAAGAGACGGTCCCAGAAAACTGGGAGACGGTCGTCTTTGGAAGCACCCCGTCGCCTCAGTCTATCCATTATATATATATATATATATATGTGTGTGTGTGTGTGTGTGTGTGCATTTGTACATGTTTTGTATTATAAATATTGAGCTAGCCATGGAGTCCAGCAGTGGTCCATTGCAGCTGTTTCTCCCACTCCTGCAACAAATGGCTGACAGACTGAGCAACTACGCAGGAAGCCCCCGGTTCAATTCTACCACACCCTCTGCCACAAACTCAATAGGGGGCCTTGGGCAAGTTACTTTCAGCCTGCACCTCCCACCCACCAACCCCAATATTGAGATAACTATAATGGCCTACCTTTCAGGGCTGTATGGATTACAAGATAATGGGCTGATTTGGATGTAGTGTTAAACCATAAGAGGATGAGCCTTAGAAGCCTTGAGCTTACACACTTGTTACATGATGTGCTCTAGTTAGACCCATGCACATCCTTGCACACGTTCTAACAAGACTCACACACCCACTTATAAGGAATATTTAGACATTGGCAATAGAGCATCTATGGCTAAGAAGGCGATTCCCACCCAAAGAGATTCATACTCAAGACACTGTTGGAGAGGATAATGCCACAATGGCACATTTATTGGGGTTTACAAAGATTCAGATGCACAAGCTAGTTTTGGGGAATTAGCTGAGCAAATGGATTTAACACTTAAGACCAAATGGAGATGCTCCAGCTTTGAAGCCCACACACTAGGGATGTACGAAAGTCACTTACCTTTTACTGGATTCTATTCATGGGGGGGGGGGGAGGCGTTCTGTCCCTCCCACCAGAATCCTCGACGGGGGGGAGGCAATCCGGTCCTCCCCCCGGAATCCTCGATGGCTGGCTGTGCTCCACAGCAGCTCTGTGGAGCAGCCAGCCAGGCCCAGGCCAGGGCCGTCCACAGCTGGATTTCCGGCCGCAGAGGGCTCTGGGTAAAACAAAAACGCGTACGCAAATGGCAGCGGCTACGGCCACCGCCATTTGCGTTCCTTATTTTTCACCGTCTTAGTCTACGTAAATATTTACATAGACTAAGACGAAGAATCGAAAGGGGAACGCAAATAGCGCCCAGTACGCTATTTGCGTTCCCCTTTCGTTTCTTCGTCTTAGTCTACGTAAATATTTATGTAGACTAAGATGGCGAAAAATAAGGAATGCAAATGGCGGTGGCCGTAGCCGCAGCCATTTGTGTATGTGTTTTGGGGGGGGGGTTTACCCAGACATGATAGGCTACGTAAGTCTTTACGTAGCCTATCACATCTATGGGGGGGGGGGGAGAAAAAAATACAGATTGCAAATGGCGGCAGCGGCAGCCAGTCGGAAGACCAACCACCACTGGAGCCGCCGCCATCCGAAACATCCGCCCCAGGTGAGTCTCGTCCCGGGGGGGGATCCGCGGGGGGCGGGGGGGGGCAGGCCGTTCCGTGATGGATTTCGGGGGGCCGAATGCACTGGCATTCGGCCTCACCGAGATCCGTTGTGGAATTCTCTGACATCCCTACCACACACACGCACAGGGCAGGAGAGCTACAATTTCTACAAAGAAACTCTAAAAGCAGTATACTTTGCCTTGGGCTGAAGCCCTTTGCTGTAGACAGGAACTAGTGCACATTGCAATTCTTGGTCTTCGGTGAAGAGGAAAGAGCAGAGAGCCTTGACTAGGGGAGGCAAAGCACCCACTGTTGGCACCTTGCTCTGGCAAGCGAGGAGCTTCACGATTTCAGCGTGGCGCCTTTCCTCTGGGAGGAGAGACTCTGGGTGATTTCAGCAGCAGTGTGGCACCTTACCCCTGCAGGGGTGAGGTACCTAGTGATTTCAGCAGCATGGCCCCCCACCTCTGGGAAGAGGGGGACACACTCGGGACTGCCCCACTCGGCTTCTTATATAGTTCAGAGAAAGGCAGTGGCATCACAACTTTGATGAACCTGACACTGCTCATAGGCACTGGAAATGGTGCTGCTTGCTAGGGGAGAAAGACTGAGTTGGCCTCCCACCCTATATAACAAAGAGGGTGCTTGAGGAGGATGGCTGTTGTTGTTCAGTCGTGTCCAACTCTTCGTGACCCCATGGACCATAGCACGCCAGGCCTTCCTGTCCTGCGCTCTCTCCCGGAGCGTGCTCAAGTCCACATTCATTGCATCGGTGATGCTATCTGGCCATCTCATCCTCTGCCGTCCCCTTCTCCTTTTGCCTTCGATCTTTCCCAGCATCAGGGTCTTTTCCAGTGAGTTTTCTCTTTGCATTACGTGGCCAAAATATTTGAGCTTCAGCTTCAGTATCTGTGAGGATGGCTGTACTTGCCAAAAACAAAAGTCCTTCTTACTATATCTTATTCACTTAGCAAAAGATGACCTTGCATCTTAGTGACTGTCTTAAAGACAGGTGTCAAGGTTGGAGTTCAGCAATGGGAGCACATTGCATGGTTGACTAGGTAACTTACCAGATATCACTCTTGCTATCCAGCACATTCATGTTTTGCTGAATTTTGACCCCACCTTTGCCTTTGGGGAATGCATTTTAAGAAGTCCATTAGAAACTGAATGACTTGATCTAGCCTTGCATGTTGCTCTCAACCCCATTGCTGTGCCTTTCTCCCACCTTTGCTGAGGCTGGGGATGAAAACGCCTGGCTTTGTGGCTGTGTCTCAAAATAGCTGATAGACCAGTACTGTTCACTCAAAAGAGAGCTACTTTGAAACACACTACACACACACACACTGCTCTGGCACACACTGCTGTGAGAAGTTTGGAAGCTTTTGCCTCTGTTTTAGATTAAACGCAGCTTGCCATCTTAAAACCTGTTGTTGTTGTTCAGTCGTTCAGTCGTGTCCGACTCTTCGTGACCCCATGGACCATAGCACGCCAGGCCTTCCTGTCCTGCGCTCTCTCCCGGAGCGTGCTCAAGTTCATATTCATTGCATCCGTGATGCTATCTAGCCATCTCATCCTCTGCCGTCCCCTTCTCCTTTTGCCTTCAGTCTTTCCCAGCATCAGGGTCTTTTCCAGGGAGTTTTCTCTTCGCATTAGGTGGCCAAAATATTGGAGCTTCAGCTTCATTATCTGTCCTTCCAATGAGCACTCAGGGCTGATTTCCTTTAGGATGGACTGATTTGACCTCCTTGCAGTCCAGGGGACTCGTAAGAGTCTTCTCCAGCACCACAGTTCGAAAGCATCAATTCTTCGGCGCTCAGCCTTCCTTATAGTCCAGCTCTCACACATTACTACTGGGAAAACCATAGCTTTGATTAGACGGACCTTTGTCGGCAAGGTGATGTCTCTGCTTCTTACTATGCTGTCTAGGTTTGCCATAGCTTTCCTCCCAAGGAGCAAGCATCTTTTAATTTCATGGCTACAGTCACCGTCTGCGGTGATCTTGGAGCCCAAGAAAGTAAAATCTGTCACTGCTTCCATTTCTTCCCCTTCTATATGCCAGGAAGTGATAGGGCCAGATGCCATGATCTTCGTTTTTTTAATGTTGAGTTTCAAACCAGCTTTTGCACTCTCCTCTTTCACCCTCAACTCTTGAGATCCTCTTTGCTTTCTGCCATTAGGGTGGTATCGTCTGCATATCGGAGGTTGTTGATAATTCTCCCGGCAATCTTAATTCCGACCTGTGATTCATCCAACCCGGCATTTCTCATGATGTACTCTGCATATAAGTTAAATAAGCAGGGTGACAATATGCAGCCTTGTCGTACTCCTTTCCCAATTTGGAACCAATCGGTTGTTCCATGTCTGGTTCTTACTGTTGCTTCTTGACCCTTGTACAGGTTTCTCAGGAGACAGGTAAGGTGGTCTGGTACTCCCATCACTTTCAGAATTTGCCACAGTTTGTTGTGATCCACACAATCAAAGGCTTTAGCGTAGTCAATGAAGCAGAAATAGACGTTTTTCTGGAATTCTCTTGCTTTCTCCATGATGCAGCGAATGTTGGCGATTTGATCTCTAGTTCCTCTGCCTCTTCGAAACCCAGCTTGTACTTCCGGTAGTTCTCGGTTCGCATACTGCTGAAGCCTAGCTTGTAGGAATTTGAGCATCACCTTGCTGGCATGTGAAATGAGCGCAATGGTGCGGTAGTTTGAACACTCTTTGGCGTTGCCCTTCTTTGGAATTGGAATGTAAACTGACCTTTTCCAGTCTTGTGGCCACTGTTGAGTGTTCCAGATTTGGTGGCATATTGAATGCAGCACTTTAACAGCATCATCTTTTAGGATTTTAAATAGCTCGGCTGGAATACTGTCATCTCCGCTAGCTTTGTTGTTACTAATGCTTCCTAAGGCCCACTTGACTTCACTCTCGAGGATGTCCGGCTCAAGTTCAGTGACCGCATTATCATGGCTATCAGGGACATTCAGATCTTTCCTGTATAGTTCTTCTGTGTATTCTTGCCACCTCTTCTTAATCTCATCTGCTTCTGTTAGGTCCCTGCCTTCTTTGTCCTTTATCATGCCCGTCTTTGCACAAAACGTTCCCTTGAGATCTCCAATTTTCTTGAAGAGATCTCTAGTCTTTCCCATTCTGTTGTTTTCCTCGATTTCTTTGCATTGTTCATTTAAGAAGGCCTTCTTGTCTCTCCTTGCTATTCTCTGGAACTCTGCATTCAGTTGGGTATATCTTCCCCTTTCTCCTTTGCTTTTCGCTTCCCTTCTTTCGTGAGCTACTTGTAAAGCCTCATCAGACAGCCACTTGGCTTTCTTGCATTTCTTTTTCTTTGGGACGGATTTCGTTGCTGCCTCCTGAACAATGTTACGGACCTCCGTCCATAGTTCCTCAGGCACTCTGTCTATCAGGTCTAATCCCTGAAATCTATTCCTCACCTCCACTGTATATTCATCAGGGATATGATTTAGGTCATACCTGAAAGGTTTAGTGGCTTTCCCTACGTTCTTCAATTTAAGCCGAAATTTTGCAAGAAGCAGCTCATGATCTGAGCCACAGTCAGCTCCAGGTCTTGTTTTTACTGACTGTATGGAGCTTCTCCATCTTTGGCTGCAAAGGACATAATCAATCTGATTTCGATATTGACCATCTGGTGACGTCCATGTGTAGAGTCGCCTCTTGTGCTGTTGGAAAAGAGTGTTTGCTATGATCAGCATGTTCTCTTGGCAAAACTCTATTAGCTTTTGCCCTGCTTCATTTTGTACACCAAGGCCATGCCTGCCTGTTATCCCGGTGATTTCTTGACTTCCTACTTTAGCATTCCAATCCCCTATGATGAAGAGTACATCTTTTTTTGGTGTTAGTTCTAGAAGGTGTTGTAGGTCTTCATAGAACCAATCAACCTCAGCTTCTTCGGCCTCAGTGGGTGGGGCATAGACTTGAATTACTGTGATGTTGAATGGTTTGCCTTGGATTCGTACTGAGATCATTCTATCATTTTTAAGATTGTACCCCAGTACTGCTTTTCCCACCCTTTTGTTGACTATGAGTGCTACTCCATTTCTTCTAAGGGATTCTTGCCCACAATAGTAGATATGATGGCCACCTGAATTAAATTCGCCCATGCTTGTCCATTTTCGTTCGCTGATTCCCAAGATGTCGATGTTCAATCTTGCCATCTCATGTTTGACCACCTCCAGCTTACCTTGATTCATTGATCTGACATTCCAGGTTCCTAAACAATATTGTTCTTTACAGCATCGGATTTTCTTTTCACCGCCAGACACATCCACAGCTGAGTGTCCTTTCGGGTTTGGCCCAGCCGCTTCACTCTTTCTGGCGCTACTTGGAAATACCCTCTGCTCTTCCCCAGTAGCATATTGGACACCTTCCGACCTGAGGGGCTCATCTTCCGGCGTCATATCTTTTAGCCTTGTGATACATTCCATGGGGTTTTCTTGGCAAGAATACTGGAGTGGGTTGCCATTTCCTTCTCCAGTGGACCACATTTTGTCAGAACTCTCTGCCATGACCTGTCCGTCTTGGGTGGCCCTGCACGGCATAGCTTATGGCTTCACTGAGTTACGCAAGCCCCTTCGCCACAACAAGGCAGTGATCCATGAAGGGGCTTAAAACCTGACACACTGGTTAATCTTAACTGTGGCTATTGGAAACAAGCCAGCTTCAAACCACAGTTTATGAACTCGGCTTGTTTTCACTAACCATAGCTAAGATTAACCACAGTTGAGGGTCCGGCTAACAAAAAGTTGCGGTTGGTTTAAAACGGAAGTGGAAATTTCAAATCTGCACCTTGTAGCTGTGTTGGGGGAGGGGCAGAGGCTAGGCTCGTACTTGTAATGCTAAACCAGTACTGAGAGCCCATGGGCCGGATGCGCCCCACAAGGCCTCCCCATCCAGCCCACCGTCCCACCCCCTACAGCAGAGGAATTTGATTTCTTATTTCATTGGGACAAATAGAGGCCTTTAAAAGCCAAATTGTGGTCCTGGGGGCATTTGGGGAGGGAGTCACTGAGGGGAATGGAAGGGCTCTCCCTCGGGTGCTGTGACACCCACCCAAAATTGGCACTCTCCATGCTGCAGTTCAGCATTTTTGCAGCCTTTGGGCACTGGCCCCACCCACTGCTGGCATGCAGGTCCCGGAATGTTTCCCATGAGGGAATGTGGCCCTCAAGCTGAAAATGGTTCCCCAGCCCTGCGCCAAACCATGGCTTAGTCTGAATGTAGTCAGTGTACATAGAATCATAGAATAGTAGGGTTGGAAGGGGCCTACAAGGCTATCGAGTCCAACCCCCTTGCATGACCTACATGACAACCTACATGAAGCGCCTTTAGCACTTGGAAGTTCAACATAAAAGCTAACTATGGCTGTACAATATAGGGGTGTATGAAATATCCTGTTCCGTTTTGTGGTGTCCACTGGGGGGGGAAGCGATCCGTCCCTCCCCCCCAGAATCCTGGCTGGCCAGCTCCGCTCTGCGGCAATTCCGCAGAACCACCGGCTGGCTCCGAAGCCCCAGCAATACGGCCACCATAGCCGTATCGCTGGCTGGACTGACGTACTGCGGACGCAAATGGCGTCTGGCGTAGCGGACGCCATTTGTGTCCCTGCTCTTTGATGTGATAGGCTACGTAAATCTTTGTGTAGCCTATCACACAAAGGAACAGGGACGCAAATACGCCATTTGTGTCCCTGTTTTGCACGCAATAGGCTACATAAAGATTTACATATCACATCAAAGAGCAGGGATGCAAATGGCGTAGCAGACACCATTTGCGTCCACAGTCTGTCAGTCCAGCCAGCGATACGTCAATGGCGATCGTATCGCTGGGGTTTTGGAGCCAGCGGCAGGCAGGATCTGGCCAGCAAGGACTTCGCAGGGAGGCGGAGGTAGGAGATCTGATCCTCCACAGACTTCAGGGGCCCGGATTCAATAGAATCCAGCCTCATTGGGGTCTGTGGAGGATTTCTCCGACATCCCTAATATGAGCCCTTCACCCTGTTTCTGCATATTGCTGGTCTACTCTTTTCCAGGGCAGTGTGCATTCCCCACCTAGGATTTTCAGGCCCAGATCCAGAGATGGCTCCTATGCAGGGCAGCACAAGTGGTGACCCACCAAGCTGAAGGCCACCCACAGTGACCTGCAAGATGCTTGACAACTCTCCTGTTTTTGCAGCAAAACCAGTAGGTTTATGGGCCCTGTGGTGGATGGCCAGGTGTAGTGGATGGGCTGGATTCGGCTTGGTGGCACATGAATGTTGTGCAGGCCCTGGTTGAATAGTAGCATAGAGTGCAGTCACAAGGAAAACCTCACCTGGTGGCCTATTGCCTCTCCTGCAGTTCTGGACTGTCTCAGGGTCTGGACCCAGCAAGATGCAGGGGAGTGATGCAAGTGTGGAATTTGTTACCCAGCATAAATTCTGGTTGCTTGTGAATCTCCACCCCCCACCCTGCCCCCAGTGTAACCTTCATGTCGGGTGGGCAGCTTCACCTCACTCCCAACAGGCTACACTCTCTGGGGCGCCAGGAAAAACACCACTGGTTTGCTGCCAATTGATTGATTGATTGAATTTCTTAATTGCCCATCTGGCCGGTCACCCAGCCACTCAGCAATACAACAGCGTTAAAACAGATTTTCAGCAGCAAACCACTGAGGAAGCCTAAAACGTCCAAATCTCACTTGTTTTCATGGGAGATTTGGCTGCTATAAGCTTCCATGGCAGTCAGGATGTTTTTGCCACCATGAATTTCAGTGGCTAGCATGCGCCAGGAGGTGGCAAGGGCCACATGCATGCTGTGTGTTGTCCACCCCTGCTTTATGTGCTACCGTGATAAATTTTGAAACACTTGGCAAACTCAAGGGGCAGAAAAGAGCTGAGGGAGACGTCTGAGCATGGGACTTCCCTGCATGGGTAGTGTTTGCTGTCCGCTGCTTCCCAGCATGCAAGTCACCAGCCCTTCCTACCTTTCCTTCTGCTGTTCTACCTTCCTTTGTCAAAAAATTCCAGCTACCTCGCCTTTGCAACTTCAACCCTTGGCATCTAGAGAAATGACGCCAAATTGGCAAGTGTACAAAACTGCACGGGATTTGCATTAGGGATTCAAATTGGAGAATTTTGGTTTCTGATTTGGGCTTCCGTAGTGTGAAATTTTGGATTGGTTTGGGACAGAATGTGCATCACCCTAGATTTAGCAGACCGAATGCTGCTTCTGACATTACAAGAGCAGCTTGGGTGAGGCTCGGGGAGCCAGAGCGCCCTCCTGCCAGCACCACTTACAAACGGAGCGTGACAACTGTTCAGTCAACCTCCTGCAATAAATGAGTTTATATCAGCGTCCGCCAACCTGGTGCCCTCCAGATGTGTTGGACTACAACTCCCATAATTCTCAGTCCCACCACCTGATTGGACACTTGTCAGCTGACCTGAGCTGAGAACAATTTGCAAGGCACCACCAGACCTTTATAAGGAGGGAGAGCAGGCAGAGGAGGACTTGAAGCTGCCCATCAAGACTCAGCCCCTGGACAGCAGACTGAGCCGGCACACGGGTCACCTGCTCGGTCTTTTCCCCCATGGCAACCCTAAGCCCAGTCTCTCTCGTCCGAGCAGTTTCTCACTGGGGGCTGGGGGGCTGGGGTGACCGACTGGGTCAGGTTACAGCTCTCCCTTGGGTTACGCTCAGGGTGGCCACTTCCACATCATGAAACTAGAGGAAATGCCCCTCTGAAAAGAGGACAACTTTGCATAACGTTTGCACATGCTAATTTATATGTATGTATAAGTGCAAATTTAGAAACAATGGCTGTAATTTAAATAGAAATGCAACGCATCTCACCGTGGTGGGAAAGACGGAGCAGGTGACCCGTGTGCCTGCTCAGTCTGCTACCCAGGTGCTGAGTCTTGATGGGTGGTGAACTTTCCATGGAGGTATTGTAATCGTATGCATGAGAAGGTGTCCACTGGGTTTTTTAAGTGGGATGTTGCACTCTTTGGGACAGATCTGGGAAACTTGAGCTGCTGCCTCCTATCCAGCCTTGGACTGTAAGAACCCCGTTGCACATTTGGCCACCCTGGCGGTGATGCCGCTGCCTGCCAGCTTCACCCCAAAGTCCGTGGCTCCTCTCAGAGGTCTCCAAACCATGGGAGATGGGGAGGTTTCTAAAGCTCCAGGGCTACAGAGGCAGCGATTCAGGCCTTCCCCCTTCTTTTCAGAGTACTGTTTTGCGCCATCGGTGGAAAGCACTTCATACACAACTGGTTCCCAGTGGTGGTCGTCTACCCCCGATGCTAATTCCCGTAAAGGAGCGTGAAAAAAGTGGGCTGGAGGAGTCAGACTGGCTAAAGAAAGAACTTCTCCAATTAATCTGTGGAATTCATCGCCACAGGGTAGCGTGATAACTATTAGCATAGGCGGTGCTTTTTCATTACAGGATTGGGAAAACTCACCGAGGGGCTAATCAGAGCAGATGAGCTCTCTAGCAAAGCTGACTGTGTCCTGAGAGCGAGCAAGCGAACGGGGTGAGCAAATGGGAGTTGTGCGTGGGACTGCTCCAAGGGCAGGGCGTTTCTCTCTCTCCGGTTTGGGATTTTGTTCTTTCTTTCTTTGCTGAGGTTGCGGCGTCCCCTGACTCTGCTTGCTATTGTAGTTCTCCCCCCCCCCCAAAAAAAAAAAACTTTTTTAAGAAAACAAAAACAAAACAAACTTGGGGCTAGAGAGTTGGCTGCTGGGCCACCTGACTCAGCTCACCACTAGCAGCTTGGGCTTGGGGCCACAGTCCTCCGCTGGGGTTCATCAGAGCAGGTGAGCTCTGTAGGCCCATCCTAGGAGTGAGCAAAGGGGAGCTTTGCATGGGAATGGAGTGGGGAAGGTTGAAGGGGAGTCCAGGGAAATGGCGGCGTTATCTGGTGATGCCAAGGCTGAGTAAGTTCCTAGAGCAGGGTTACGAGGCAGTCCAAGGTCTGAGCCAGCAGGGTGCAACCAGAAAGCTAGTAGCCAGGCAAAGGCGGGACCACATGCAGAGTCAGAAGGCAGTCCAAGGTCAACCACGAGGGGCAAAGGCAGGACCACATGCAGAGTCAGAAGGCAGTCCAAGGTCTACCACGAGGGGGCCTGGTGAAACAAGACCTAGACAGTCAGGGAGGATGCAAGCGAGGTCTAGAGCGGGTTCACAGATGTTGTTCCAGCAACTCTCCTGCCTAAGACTGAGGCTTATAAGACTGAGCTTCCAGGCTCCACTGCATGTCATTATAGGACTTTTGGCAGAAGTCTTACTTATGAGAAAAACCTTGCTCATGAGGAGGCCTTTACTCCTAAGGAGTCTTAGGCAAGTGGGCACTCCTTTGCCTGGCCTCCGCCCTAGCCTATCCCTTTAGTGCCTGCATTTTCGGGGACTAGGTGGTGGTTCACCATCTCCCTCCATCTCAGAAGCAGAGCTCTCTTCCTGTGGAGGGGGGTGGATTTGAAGCCATCTTCTTCAGGGGCCCAGGGCTCCCATGCGCAGCCCCTGTGTCCTCTAAAGCGTCCTGTTCCCTGGGGACATCTGACTCCAAGGGCTCAAGATCAGTGGTGTCGTGGTAAATTTGGAAACGCAGGAGCTCATTGTGACTATCTCCAAGGGCAGTCCAAAAATTTCAGGCAGCTGTGTCGCTCCATATCAACAAACCAGTTCTAGGAGTTTTCATCTCCACCAGGAGCCCATCTTTGGTCAAGCGAAGTGGTCTCAATTGCCCATTCCAGACCAAGTGCTCCCAAATACTTTGCATTCCAACCTGGAACAATATATTGTGGATTGGAAATTCACCCCCCATCCCCGAAAGCTACAGTGAGGGTCTCAGCTAAGCTCAGAGGGAACAGGGAATTCTGAGGGGATGGCAGATGACATCAGAGTCCCCGCTACTGAAAAAGTGCCGGGGCTGCATCCCTGCGAGCCCTGCCTCCACGACACCAGTGTTCAAGATCTTCCTCTGACGAGGAATCCTCCAGGGGAGTCGTGACGTCCGGCAAGCTTAGCGCCATGGCCGCTGAGGAGGCCACTCCAATGACTGCAGAGCGAGTGCCATCTTTATCTTCCTGCTGAGGGAAGAATGGTGCATACACCTGCAGCAAGGGCAAGCCAGGAGCTCTGCTGCAAGATAAGGTGGAGGGGCTCATGGCATGCCTCTTGACACTCCAACCTACCAGGGAGGGTGCAAGGTTTTTGGCTGAGAGGTAGGAGGACCTCCAAAAAGAGCAACAGAAGAGGAAGATTTCCAAGGAAGAGGAATAAAACAAAGGACAAGAGATAGGGGAGTGAAAGAATGTGACACAAAGGACCGGGAGAATCAGGAGACATCCCGTGCCACTGGAACGACACAACTGATACCAGGCTCTTCCCGTGGAGGGCAACCCTGGGCCACTTGCAGATGAGACTCTGCCCTATGCTCCATAGGACATTAAGGAAGATGCGGCAAAGGGCTGGATGCACCTGATCTCGTCTGATCTTGGAAGCTAAGCAGGGTCACCCCTTGGATGAGAACCGCCTGGGAATCAGGCTTCCTGGACTGAGCAGAGGGTTGGACTCGATGGGCTTGTAGGCCCCTTCCAACCCTATGATTCTATGATTCTATGCTCAGGCCCACATGGATGGGAAGAACTGTACCACTATACAAGGAGGAAGAGGCTCTTGGTGGTGTTGGAGATTCCCTATTGAGAGGGACGGAGGCATCTGTGTGCACATTGGACATCTCATCTTGGGAGGTGTGTTGTCTTCCTGGAGCATGTGTTCAAGATCTGATGGAGAGACTACTGAGACTCGTAAGACCAACTGACTATTAGCTGAACTATATGCAAACAAATGATACAGCCAGAAATGCTGGATGGGTCTCCAAAGGCTATGAGGCTTTGAGGAGGAAAGTGAAGGAATTGGAGTTGCAAGCAATATTTTCATCAGTTTTTCCTGTCAAAAGCCAGGGTGGTGATAGAGAAAGAAGGATACTGAAAGTGAACAGCTGGCTATGCAGATGGTGTCATCAGGAAAGGTTTGGTTTCATGGACCATGGCCTGCGATACCAATATGAAGGACTCCTGGACGAAGGAGTGCGACCCACAGGAGCCTCACGCACCTGATCAAGAGGGCTTAAAACTAACTGCAGGCCCAGAGCTAACGACCAAGCCAAGTATACGGGACAAGAATGCTAGGGTCAAAGGAAGAAGCTAGACAGCGGAGGGGGAGCCCAGTAATTTGCAGGGAAACTGGGAAGGTGCAATACCCATAACCTCTGATGCCGATATACTAGTGCATGGAGCATGGGAAACAAACAGGATGACCTTAAAATCCAAATCCAGGATGGTGAGTACAATCTGATAAGCATCACTGAGAATTGGAGGGATGAGGCACATGACTGGAATATAGCAACTGAAGGCTATACCTTGTTCAAAAGGAATAGATCCAAAAGAAAGGGAAGGGAGTAGCATTATATGTAAAGAATCTATACACCTGTATGGAAATCCATGGTTCTGAATATGGAAGCCCTGTTGAAAGCACCTGGGTAAGGAGAGAAGGAGTGCAAAACAAGAGCAATATTCTGTCTGTAGCCTTAGTTTCTACAATGACTGCCTCTAATTATCACCAGCTGAAATCTCACTGCTGTGCTCCAGGTCTAACATCCCTGATTAATTCCTCTAGGAAGGCCTGTGCAATGGCATCTGGGGCATGCGGTTATGGAGCATGCGGTGGAACCGTAGCAGCTGTAGCACAGGGTGCTTCCAGACGGAGCGCTCCTGGCGCTACTAATCTGGAGGCGTTGTGCACTTATTCTGCCTCTTTCTCCTTCATAGATCATCTGCAGTAAGAGAAAAGACAGAAGCAGCAGCAGGAAGACACAGGAGGGCCTGACTTGAAGAAGGGGACGATGTCTGGACCTCCTCACCCCCCACAATACAATTCCTTGAATGAGGCAGGCTGATGGCGCCATAAAAGCTTCATCCGGAAGCATCCGTAGAGTAGATCAGCAGTTCCTCCCTGCTCCCTGTTCTGTGTATTTCCTTCTCCCCAGTCAAAAATAAGCACCTACACCTATTTGATTGAGAGATTTCTCAATTTGCTGATGAGAAGAGGGCATTCGGGCATCCTCTGCCATTATCTAGCAGTGTCCTTTGCGATCTGCTGGGATTTCCTGTGGAGATGACATGCAACTTTGGGGGGAAACCCTGATGCTCCTTGTGGATAGGGGATTCCATTCGACAGTCCTTTTGGCTCAATGTTCTGAGAACATCATATCCTTTTTTTCCCGTGTGTGTGTGTGTGTGTGTAGGGGGGTGCTGTGTACGTGCCTGTAGAGGATCCTTTCCATGAGTTGGTCCATGAATAAAACATTGTGGCTTGCAATTACCAGCTCACTGAGGCTCGTTCAGCTTTATGGCTAATATGGTTCTTGGAGCTGAGCCTAAAACAATGGTTAAAAATTAAGCAATAATGGCCTGTGATCACCATTTTATAGCAAATGTGGGTTTTATAGTTCCACCATCACAGAGTGATGTAATTGGCGTGAGCTCACTTCCTCCACACACAGAAACACACAGTTGCACAGGGGCTCCCAGGAATCACTACAAAAAGCCTAGCAGGGTGGCCACGTGTCCTTCACAGGGGGGTTTTGCTCAGTCCCAGCACCTACCTTGCAAAGAGGAGTGGGAGAGGATGTGCAAATGTATGTATGCTGAGTCCTGCACCCTTAAGCCCAGGGGTGTTCAGAACCAGGGCTGACTCCAGCATTTAGGGAGCCCTGGGCAGGCTCCCTGTGGTGCCCCCTAGCCCCACTGCCAACTGGATGCCCAGCACCCGTTGCCACTTGGACCCCAGTGGCTGCCAGACTCCCTCTCTTGCGTGCGGCTTTGCCCAGCAGCGGTAATGGCCCACTGCAGCACCGGCGCTGGATAAGATCTCAAGCGGGAGCTATGGGAAGGAGGTGGGGCCCTGGACTCACTTGTGAGCAGGTTTACCCAGCGAAGGCACTGTAATGGGTCGCCAGCTCCTGAGCGCAAGGAGGGGAAGGCTGCAGGGCCCCAATGACATGGGCCCCAAGTGGCGGAGAGCGCCGGGAGCAGTGCCAGGCAAGGCATCTGCCCCACTGGGCCTCACCCAGCAGTGTGGGCCTCAGCAAATGCCCCAGACAAACCACCCAAGCCATGTGGGCCAGGCAGAGGTTGTAAACACAGTGAAGGAGCCATATGGAATCAGACCTTCCCTGCCACCCCGATAACCTTTCAAAATGGTTTCTATACACTGGCCCTCCAGGGTTCCCTAGAAAGCTGTGTCCCCTTCCCCACATCACCCGGTCTTTCCTGCTTTTTCCACCCGTCCCCAATCTCTGGGTGGTTGGTTTCCCAGCTTTTGCATGTTTGCCCGGATTCTAAAGGGTTGAAATGCCTTTCCTAAGGCACAGTCACTCTCAGTAAGAGGAGCTCTAAGCTACCATGTGTTGGGTTTGAGGTTTGGTTGGATTTTTGTCCTTTGGCCTTCCCCCTTTTGCCTTCAGCACCACCCAGTGCTGGAATGTGGCCTACAAGAGCACCTCCGAAACTGAATGCAGCCCTTGGGCTGAAAGAAGTTTGGCACCCCTGATATACACAGACGGGGCCTGGCCACGCCGAAGGGGCACCTGTCACATTATCCTCTCCCTTCACGGTCAACACACTCCAGGAAACAAAGCTTCAGGCCAACACTACTTTATTAGTTAACAAATAGCTTCTTTACAAACGCAGATTCTGGGAAACTCTCAAACTGCATAGAACCAGCTAATCCACACATCTACATCAATACAGAGGAGATGAAGTGGAAGTTAGAGAGTTGCCAGCAGTCTGGGCATGAACTTCACAGCCAGACTTGCTTTGCAGGGATGCCCCTCCCTCAGGGTGGCTCCCTCCTACATTGGCTTCCATAAGTGGGCAACCTGGCAGAGCGCCTGAGCCCTGCCCCTAACTTTTCCTGCTTCGTCCTGAACAGATCCTACCGACCCTCAAGTCACACCCCTCGCCCTCCTCCTCCTCCTCCTCCAAGACTTGAGTTCTCATTGCAGAGGAATGGGGAGCTGTTCAGCCTGGGCCATCTGTGTGTCAAGGTCTTGGGAAGAAAGTCTCGCTGTATCTGGGCTCACTAGGGAGGGTGCCTCCCTCTGTTCTTGCTGTTCTCATTCTGATTCCGAATCTGAGCTGCCAGACATCTCCACACGCTCAGAATCATTCCTGACAGCACCCATGTTGTCATGGTAATGTGTTATTAACAGGCTTCCCACTTTGTTAAGTGGTGTGACGTTCCAGGGGCAGTACCGTAAGATTTAGTTTCATTTGGAGAAGAGAACATTGGAGATGTAATAGTATGGGGGGGGGTATGTAATATTTACTTTATTTAGAATTATAAATTATTTAGAAACAGCGTGCACACCTCCACGGCAGCCATTCCGTTACCCCACATTCAGTCACAAGGTTGCTTCAGCCTTCTGTTCACCTCTCCCCCCGACAACCCCCATCCGCATCCCTGTCAGATCTCAAACTGCCCCCCAAAACTGTTTCTTCACTCTAGGTACTTTCAGACGGAGGGCTCCTCGCTCTACTGATCAGAAGGCCTTGTGCAGCTAGTCTGGCTTTTCTTCCTTAACGGGTTATTTTCTGGTAACAAAAAAGATGGGAGCAAGAAGTGGGAGAATGTGGGAGGGCTACAAATTGAAGGTGACAATGTCTGCCCCCCCCCAATTCTGTGAATGAGACATGATTGCACAATAAAGGCCTTGTCCGGAAGCAGCCTCTCTATTATTGTTTCAAAAACCTGCCTGTGACCCTCTCAGAATGCTGGCATCGGTCCCCATGACTTGCTGTGATCAATCTTACGGGTTTTCCTTCTACAAAGGGCTGCTTGTGGAGGCTGCAGTCTAAAGGGCAATACAAGTCTAAGGCGAGGAGAGCGGCTTCTTCACTCTTTCACCTCTTCTGCTTTTCCCATGAAAAGCTCCCTAGGAAAAGCAGCCGGGGGCGAGGAGGAAGCAATTTTTAACAGAGTGTTGCTTCTTTTTCTCCTGCAAGCTATTGTCGCACTACAAATTAATAAAATGGGTCAGCTGAATGGGCTACTAACTTTTGTGGACTTGTTCACAAAGCTGGATTTAATCAATAAAATCTTGCAACCCTAATAAAAACCCGTAAAAGAGATGTTCCCTGCTTCCCACTCCCTAAAGTAAAGACACCAATTCGCTTAACTTAAAAAAAGTAATACCTCAAGTAAGGGGACTGGTAAACAACCATTTGTCCAAAGGATACTGGGGTGAGGTGGGAAATGGTATTTCCTCCCTTCAACTTTACTATTTGGGTAGGGTGGCCATGTGTCCTCTTTTACTGAGGACAGTCCTCTAATTGGTAGTGTCCTCTATTTAAAGTTTAAAGTCCAGTTTAAAGATGAATGTTGCCCGTCACAAGTTAGTACTTGAACAGCAAACAGTGTGCCAACAGGTGGGCACACTGATAACTGAATATGAGCCAACAATGTGATGTGGCTGCAAAAAAGGCAAATGCTATTTTGGGCTGCATTAATAGCAGTATTCAGTATTCCAGCTGAGCTATTTAAAATCCTAAAAGTTGATGCAGTTAAAGTCCTGCACTCAATATGCCAACAAATTTGGAACATAGAATCATAGAACAGTAGTAGGGTTGGAAGGGGCCTACAAAGCCATCGAGTCCACCCCCTGCTCAGTGCAGGAATTCAAGTCAGAGCATCCCTGACAAATGGCTGTCCAGAACATTCAACAGTGGCCACAAGACTGGAAAAGGTCAGTTTACATTCCAATTCCAAAGAAGGGCAACGCCAAAGAGTGTTCAAACTACCATACAATTGCGCTCATTTCACATGCCAGCAAGGTTATGCTCAAAATCCTACAAGCTAGGCTTCAGCAGCATGTGAACCGAGAACTATCGGAAGTACAAGCTGGGTTTCGAAGAGGCAGAGGAACTAGAGATCAAATCGCCAACGTTCACTGGATCATGGAGAAAGCAAGAGAATTCCAGAAAAACGTCTATTTCTGCTTCATTGACTACGCTAAAGACTTTGATGGTGTGGATCACAACAAACTGTGCCAAATCCTTAAAGAGATGGGAGTACCAGACCACTTTACCTGTCTCCTGAGACACCTGTACGAGGGCCAAGAAGCAACAGTAAGAACCGGACATGGAACAACCGATTGGTTCAAAATTGGGAAAGGAGTACGACAAGGCTGTATATTGTTGCCCTGCTTATTTAATTTATATGCAGAGTACATCATGAGAAACGCCAGGTTGGATGAATCACAGGTCGGAATTAAGATTGCCGGGAGAATTATCAACAACCTCCGATATGCAGATGATACCACCCTAATGGCAGAAAGCAAAGAGGATCTAAAGAGCCTCTTGTTGAGGGTGAAAGTGGAGCGTGCAAAAGCTGGTTTGAAACTCAACATTAAAAAAACTAAGATCATGGCATCTGGCCCCATCACTTCCTGGCATACAGAAGGGGAAGAAATGGAAGCAGTGACAGATTTTATTTTCTTGGGCTCCAAGATCACCGCAGACGGTGACTGTAGCCATGAAATCAAAAGACACTTGCTCCTTGGGAGGAAAGCTATGGCAAACCTAGACAGCATAGTAAGAAGCAGAGACATCACCTTGCCGACAAAGGTCCGTCTAATCAAAGCTATGGTTTTCCCAGTAGTAACGTATGGCTGTGAGAGCTGGACTATAAGGAAGGCTGAGCGCCGAAGAATTGATGCTTTCGAACTGTGGTGCTGGAGAAGACTCTTGCGAGCCCCCTAGGCTGCAAGGAGGTCAAATCAGTCAATCCTAAAGGAAATCAACCCTGAGTGCTCATTGGAAGGACAGATACTGGAGCTGAAGCTCAAATATTTTGGCCACCTAATGTGAAGAGAAAACTCACTGGAAAAGACCCTGTTGCTGGGAAAGATTGAAGGCAAAAGGAGAAGGGGACGGCGGAGGATGAGATGGCTAGATAGCATCACCGATGCAGTGAATATGAACTTGAGCACACTCTGGGAGAGAGCGCAGGACAGGAAAGCCTGGCGTGCTATGGTCCATGGGGTCACCAAGAGTCGGACACGACTTAACGATTGAACAACAACAACAAATAGCAGTATAGCTTCCAAATCATGTCAAGTACGAGTTCCCCTCTACTCAGCACTGGTTAGGCCTCATCTGGAGTACTGTGTCCAGTTCTGGGCACCACACTTTAAGAAGGATGCAGACAAGCTGGAGAGGGATCAGAGGAGGGCAACAAAGAGGATCAGGGGACTGGAAACAAAGCCCTGTGAGGAGAGACTGAATAACTGGTCATGTTTGGCCTTGAGAAGAGAAGACTGAGGGGAGATAGGATAGCGCTCTTCAAGTACTTGCAAGGTTGTCCCAGAAAGGAAGGCCAGGATCTCTTCTCGATCATCCCAGAGAGCAGGACACAGAATAATGGGCTCAAGTTTCAGGAAGCCAGATTCCGGCTGAACATCAGGAAAAACGTCCTGACTGTTACAGCAATACAGCAATGGAACCAATTACCTAGGGAGGTGGTGGGCTCTCCCACACTGGAGACGTTCAAGATGAAGCTGGACAGCCATCTGTCAGGGATGTTTTGACTTCAGTTCCTGCATTGAGCAGGGATTTGGACTCGACGGTCTTTAAGGCCCCTTCCAACCCTACTATTCTATGATTCTATGATTTATAACTGCTCACAGCTTTCCATACTATGGTGAGATGTAATGTATTTCTATTTAAATCATAATAATTATTTCTAAGTTTGCATCTATACATATACATAAGCATTTGCAAATTTCATGCAAATCACTGTCCTCTTTTTTGACAATTCAGAAGTCTCCGCCTTAATTTGGGGGGTGAGATTAAAGAGGCTTGTTCCTGCAAAACATGATGGCCATGTTGAAAGCTGAAGGTTTTGGGGTCCACAGAAGAATAGCAATGCAACTCGCTGGCAGGCTCAGTTCATACCCATCTGCCTGGCAAGAGAACACTCCTCATGCATGCGCCGTGCAAAAGCTGTGGAGAGGAAGAGCAACGGAACATGGGATCAACATACTGAGAGGAACCAGGAGATGCAACAGTATTAAAAATTGATATTTCGATGAGATAATTCTGCTTGCTCTGGCTTTTAATTGATTGCCTCAATGAGAAGTGCCCTTCTTGGTTATTGGTGGACCTTGTTTTCTTTTTTAATTTGTGGCAAACATTATTTTTTTTAATAGCCCAGTAAATCAAGCCCAGAGTGGTGGAGGTCCCCCCACAAATCATGCACACCAACTCAGATAGCTGCACAGTTTGGAGGACAGTTCTCATGAGGCGAGCTGGTGTGGAGAAGGGGTGTCAATGGGGCTCCTTGGCTGGGGAAGCAATGGCAGGCTTCGAAATGAACCACACGGCCTGCCCATCTGTGCTGACGGGGCTGCTGCTGACTGCTGGGCTTCTTGTACATGTTAGTAATGAACACATTCATTGTATAGAGCAGCCTTCCCCAACCTGGAGCCCTGCAGGGGTTTTGGAGGTTCACTCCCAGCATTCCTGACCACTGGTCATGCTGGCTTGGAATTATGGGAGTTGCAGTCCCACACATCTGGAGGGCACCAGGGGTAGGGGAAAGCTGTAGGTGGCCGCTTGCACTTCACAAAAAAACAGGTTGAAAGGGGACACCATTTTAAGAACATAAGAAGAGTCATGCTGGATCAGACCAAGGTGCATCTAGTCCAGCATTCTGTTCACACAGTGGCCATCCTGCTGTTGACAGGAAACCACGAGCAGGACATGAGTGCGACAGCACCCTCCCACCCATGTTCCCCAGCAACTGGTGTACATAGGCATACCGCTTCTGGTACTGGCCTGTGCGCATTTATACGTAATGGTGCAAATGTCAAAATAACGATTATTTAAATAGAAACAAAAGACATGTCCTCATGGTGGGAAAGACAGACTGGGTGAGCTGTGTGCCTGCTCTGCTGTCCAGGTACACTCAATGGGCCACTTCCAGGCCCTTTAGCTCTTCCTTCTGATGGCTCTTTATCTTTAAGCTGGACTTGGGCAGGGCAGCTCATCGAAGAGAGGACAACTTCAAATAGAGGAATGTCCTCTGCAAAGTAGGACACCTGGCCACCCCAGAAATCTGGTCTAGAGCATAGATTCAGGTCAAACAGGACTTTTGTCCAGGCTTCTTTGGTCCCACTGTCCTTTTGCCTGAACTCAGAGCTGATGGCACATTATGCACAAAGGGAAACAGGCAAGCAAGCACATTCCAGGAGGGGAATTTTTCTAAGCATAGATGCTTCAATGGGAGGGCTGCTTAACCCTTTCCCTGTTGTCATTTCTCCTTTTCAAATCTGCCTCCAGCAACTACCCTCCATCCCCTGCAGGAGAAATGCCTGCTGAATTGTCCGGAGTAGTGCCCATGGGTGAATCTCCTACCCACCCCAGAGTTGTCAGGTCTCTTATGGCTCAAACCCTGAGCCAGGTCCCACGTGAGGGGGGAGCCTGGAGGTACAGTGGCAGACCCTAGAAGTGTCTGATAGGGCACAGGATTGACTGGTGGGTCAATCAGGGGGACAGGGAACAATACTTGGCTCTGCCAAGCGGACATGGATTAAGGTGGATCGAACTGGGGAAACGCTCAAACCAAGCCAAAAACAGCTCCCCAGCCTTTGGCTTCTCATCCAGAGAATTAACTCCTTTCCCGGAGGTTCTGAGAAGGAGGCTACTACCCTGTAACCTTGGGTTAAACCCTGGTAACCTCTCCCACTCTGCTATTCATAATGTCCCCAGGTTTTATTTTTAAAAATGGCCACCAGGTCTGCCGCCTGGGTCTTGCACTGTTGATGATCTACAGCAAACTGATGACAAAGCTACGGCGGTGGCTACGTTGTGGCAGAGTAAAGTTTGATCTGGGCACAAAATAAATAAACAGTTGGGACCACGGTACCTTCTGTCTCGCCACAGCACAGAACAGTTTCCAAAATGCAATGATGATGATGATGAATTTCATTTCTATTCCCAATAGCAGAAGCTCTCTGAGCAGTTCACAACTATTCACAGATTAAAACATAGCATCAAAATTTAAAATATACAAAATTTAAAATAATTTAGGGAGCAATCCTATGGCCGCTAGACAGTGGCTAGACGGCCATAGGATATGCCATTTTCCAGGAACCGACCCCAGAGCCTGCACTCCGAGGTAGGTTCCAGGAGAACCGACCTCCCCCCATTTCTGCACTGTCTCAGAGGCAGCATGGAACAGCCCTGTTCTCTGCGCTCGCAAGAGGAGCATGGAGCGGCCGGAAAGGGGCATGGCTGGGGGCATTCTGGGGCAGGGAGAGTGTAACTGCCTGTATGACACATCCTATGTGTCGTACAGCAGCGTCCTTCCCCGCTCCAACTTCCTGCGGCTAGACAGCTGCAATCGGCTGTCTAGCAGAAAAAGCAGGGCAGGAGGAGTGTGGACGGAACGATCCCCCTCCGTGCTTCTCCTGCCTTGCTTTGGATAGGCAGTCACCTCCGAGTTCAGAGGTGGCTGCCTATCTAGATAGGATTGCACCCTTCAACAGCTAAAAACAATTTAAATAAAATACTAGACATGTTCAAACAGCTGGCATAAATACCCTATCATATGCCATTAAATGCTTGGGAGTAGAGGACAGTCTTAATCTGGCGCTGAAAAGATAACAGTGTTGGCACCAGGCGGGCCTCAGTGGGGAGATAATTCCAGAACTGGGGGGCCACCACTGAAAAGGCCCTCTCCCTTGTTGCCACCTTCTGAGCCTCCCTTGGAGGTGGGACTTGGAGGAAGGCCCCAGATGTTGCTTGTATGTCCAGGCAGGTTCAGGTCAGGAGATATGGTCTGTTAGGTATTGTGGTCCCTAGCTGTGTAAAGCTTTATAGTTTAAAACCAGCACCTTGAATCGGGCTTGGAAACATACATAGAGAGCTCTAGAATCTTCTTCCTTGATAGGCAGCTCATCAGGCAAGCCTCAGCCCTCAGCTTCTTCCCCTCTTGGCCAATCCTACCCTTTCCTACAACTACTCGGGATCCAAGTCCAGAATGATACGTAATCATGTACGTAATCATGATATGTAAAATAGCAGGAACCCAAGTTTTTCAGGAGTGGGTGCATAGGGGGAAGCAGTTCTGGAGAACACCAGGGGAGAATTGAAGTTACACCAGCAGCCATGTTGAGATCAGTTGTGACAAAAGCTCTTTAGTGTTAAATAAAGGTGCCTTATTGCTCTTCCCTTCAGTCTCCTGCGGTATAATTTTGCAAGGTTTTGCAAGCCATGGTTCCTTGTAACTAAACAACGATGTACACACTTGCAGTATAGAAGATATCGCTGCTACAGCTAAACGAAGCTACACCTACAGGTTTCCGTGGGAACGGCTATGTCTGTTTACACATGGTAGCCAATGGAAACATGGTAATTGGGACCGGCATGCCAGCATGCCACCTGTAACAAGAGCAGGTGTACAGAGATCATGTGCCCACGGCCAGGTTGCGGGGGTGCAGCTGGCCTGTCAGCTGAAGTAAAATGGCTCTAGAATGTAGACCAGCCTCTCGCAATCTGGTGCCCTCTAGATGTGTTGAACCACAACTCCCATCACCCCAGCCAGCATAGTGGCCAAGATGGCTGAGATGATAGGAGTTGTAGTCCAACACATCTGGAGGACACCAGGTTGGGGGAGGCCGGTGTAAAATAAGGCAGGACAGAATCCCTTGAAATGTTGAGCACATTCAAGAAACGTTAGCTTCTATTTCAGAGGTGCAGAACCTCAAAGCCGGCCCTCCTGGGTTCTTCAAGGCGGCCACACCCTTAACCTATTCAAAAGATGGATAACACTGGAGGCCTTCAAGACGAGGCTGGACAGCCATTTGTCAGGGATGCTCTGACTTGGATTCCTGCATTGAGCAGGGGGTTGGACTCGATGGCCTTGCAGGCCCCTTCCAACCCTACTATTCTATGATTCTATGAACATAAATCAAAGTTCTATAAAGAATCCAACATACTATATTGTGATTAATTTACTAGCAAGAGGCAGATCTTTGTACTCCCATAACAAATTGTTTAAGAACTGATCAACCATATTTGCTGGTGTCCACTTAATGTTGTCTCTATACTTTACATACATTGTTTTCCAAAACAAGCTTTGGCCAGGGGTGTCGTGAACACGGCTTACCTGGGCACAGGCCCTGGATCTTTGGAGCTGTCCTAAATGCTTTTTTTTTTTTACATTTTCCCATTGACTTGCATTGGAAAACAGAAACGGACATAACTTTTTTAGTTTGTATGATAAATACATGAAATTTGGAGAACTGGTAGCCCCCATGGAGCTGATTGAACCTACCACATTTCAGGCAGTTAGGTCCACTGGCTTTTGTGCTAGTCACAGGTAAAACTTGCTTTTTTTCAAGAAAATCTCTCAAAGAGCTATAATTTTTTTGTGCTTCCACATAAGTTCATGGAATCTGGGGACCTGGCAGCCGCTATAGAGATGACTGAACCTGCCAAATTTCAGACAGGTCCAGTGGCTTTTGTGCTAGTCATGCATAAAGTTTCCTTTTCTCAAAGACTAATACAAAAAGGAAAAACTGTCAAGCCACACAGGGGATTAGAGATCCTAACCAGAAGGTGTTTAAGGTGACCATGAGGAGATCACTATCCCTAATCTCTGGTGTAAGGTTTTTGTTTTGTTTTTTGAGGTGCAAAAAACCTGTCTCCCCTTCTTTTCTGCTCTTGCATGCCCACTGTTGGGAGCTTGCTTGCAATGAAATTTTGAAGAGGGAGAAGGGAGGGAAGAAAGAGCTCCATGTGAAATACTGGTATTTCACACAGCAACTGATTTTACTGCCCCAAACTGGAAACTTTGGCTTCTGCAGAAGTTTAGTAGCTTCAGTACAGCAAAGGATCCAATCAGCCTCCACAAACCTCTTTCTCCCCCTCCACTTTAATTTCTCCTAAATAGCTGTAGGACCCAAATTATTCCAAAAGGAGGGTTAGGACTATATGGTGTCATGATCAAGGTACTGCTGAGGCTTTTAAATAGGTTCTACAGTTTAAAAAAAGCCCTCAGCCACCCCACCTCATAAACTTGATTTAAGTACATGCAATCCTTAGAAACCCTCCACAGCCTCCTAAATTCCTCTGAAGTACTACCTCTCTGAAAGGAGCCACTTGGCTTAGGGAATTCTGTCTACCCTCATCTCCCGTGCATTTCCAGTCACCATTCTTATTTTCTTCTTCCCTCCCCTCCCCTCCCCTCCCCTGTTCTTTCTTTCTCTTTATTCCACCCAGAGCATATCTTGGGGAATTCTTACAGAGAATTTTCTTCAGTGGGCAAGAGAAGTTCTGAACTGTATTTGACTTTATACAGACAAGAGCATTGTTCTTTCTCCTTCTCACTCAAGCCTTTGAGAAGAGTGGGTTCACATGGCTGCAGAGAAACAACTCTGGGGCTGTTTTGTTTGTCAGTTGCCATTATCCAGCAACAGGAAGGGCTGCAGCTCAGTGTTGGAGCACACGCTTGGCATGTAGAAGGTTCCCAGTTCCCCAGAATCTCCAGGTAGGGCTATGAAAGAATCCTGCCTGAAACCCTGGAGAGCTGCTGCTGCCAGTGTCAACAATACTGCGCTAGATGGACCCAGGGTCTGACTCAGTATCAGGCAGCTTCCTATGTTCCTATGAACAGAAAGCTTTAATAAAAATAGGAGGTTTTGGTTTGTTTTTTAAGTGGAGGGGAGATAAACACTGCTAATTTATACAACCCTATGTATGCTTACTCAGAAGCCCCATTATATTTAATGACGCTTACCCTCAGAAAAGTGTGCATAGGATTCCAGCACAAATTACTTTTGCAGGGAGGTTAGCACCCTGATGTTCTGCATGTTTACTCAGAAATAAGTCCTGAGTTGCGAGTATGGCACTGCAGGCTTAATACAGCGGCTACCCAGTTCCGTCCAACGAATTGACTACCCTCTCAGCTCAGTCCTATGCATGTTTTATTGTTTGTGGGTTTGTTTGTTTTTTAATTTTGCATGAACTCTAGCTTCAGTGGTGAGGGAAAGACACTTAGAACATGCTCAGAGTTTCTCCATAACTTAGCCCTAGTTTTGAAAACAGACCCATTGGCTGAATCCTGGTGAAGTCTTGGCACAAATGAAGTTATGGGAAGGAAGATACAATGAGAGCTTGGCCATAGCAAGGAAGAGGTAGAGGAGAGTTGCACAAAACATCTGTTTTTATGAAGAGTTGCTGGAGGATGGTAGGATGAGGAAAGATGGTTGCACAGACGGGAAAAAATTGGGTAAGGGGAGAATGTAAGTGCTCAGTGGCGAAAGAAATGCATTCTGCATTTGCTCAGAGGCATATATTTAATAACATAAGAGCCAAGCTGCATCAGACCAAGGTCCATCTAGTCCAGCATTCTGTTCACACAGTGGCCAGCCAGATGTCACAGGAAACCCACAAACAGGACATGAGCGCAGTAGCACCTTCCCACTGATGTTCCCCTGCTGCTAACATTGGTGAAATGTAAATAAACTCTAGTCATTCTAAATTTGCATGCATGCATATCCTTCAGAAACTTTCCAGGTTTCTTGCCTGGGGGACACCTCTAATGACCTGTGCATTTTCATACAATTTACCCAAAACTATTGGGGAAGGTGTGAAGGGCAGGGAAAGCAAATCCCTCCCTCCCCCAAATTGGAGAACTCCCCTTCCACATGAACTGCTGCACCTATCCTTCTGAAACTTTGCTGGTTTCTTACTTAGGGACAACTCTAGGCTATCTGTAATATTCAGAACAATGGTCCACAAGGAAAATAGGGAGGTAAGTATGCCCTCTTTTGGAGACGTCAAAATGTCAAGGCCAGCCTTGCACAAAACCTCTTGTGGCTATCACTGTGAAATTTGGCAGACATGATCTCCTCTGATGGGGCAATGAAGCCCGAAATGTTTACCCAATTCTTCCAAGTAATAAAAATGTTATTGGCAGTTCCCTTTAAAAGACAATCAAAATATAAACCCTGCACCTATTTTTCTGACATTGGGCAGGTATAATCCCCTACTATGGCTGCGAGAGCTGGACCATAAGGAAGGCTGAGCGAAGGAAGATAGATGCTTTTGAACTGTGGTGCTGGAGGAAAATTCTGAGTGCCTTGGACTGCAAGAAGATCAAACCAGTCCATACTCCAGGAAAGAAAGCCAGACTGCTCACTAGAGGGATGATATTAAAGGCAAAACTGAAGTACTTTGGCCACATAATGAGAAGAAAGGATACCCTGGAGAAGATGCTGATGCTAGGGAAAGTGGAAGGCCAAAGGAAGAGGGGCCGACCAAGGGCAAGGTGGATGGATGATATTCTGGAGGTGATGGACTCAACCTTGGGGGAGCTGGGGGTGGCGACAGCCGACAGGAAGCTCTGGCATGGACTGGTCCATGAAGTCACAAAGAGTCGGAAGCGACTGACCGAATAAACAACAACAAGGGGGCTACTATGCCTGAAATTATCATCCAGTTCTGACCAAGAGAAAAAAGTTAGTTTTTTCCTGATTTCCCATGGTAGACAACAGGAAGCATAAAGACTCATTTTTCCAAACCTTGACTCAGGTTTGGTGCTGAGCTGAAGTGGGATGTTTCCCCAAATGCTGAATCGGAGTCTGAGTTGAAGTGGGGTGGGGGGTCAGTGCACACTTCATATGTACAGTATGTAAGCTATACACACACGCAAGCACACCACGTGCACACCACACACACACACACACATACGGGGTGCGCTTAGACACTCTCTCTCTCTCTCTCTGCGTGCAAATTGGTGTTATGGGCCTGTGCCCCGGATCTTTTAAGAACCTAGCAACGCCCCTGGCTTTGACTCAGCATCTCTGCTTTTCTTAGCTGTCATTAAGGCCTTTAATGGAGCTGCCCAGTGGAGGATGTGCGCGCTTTCTTGTGATTTAGTTTTTTCCTGATATCCGTCTCTTCCTCTGTTTTCTGCTACCACTATTATCACAAGGCTCACATACAAGGATTATGTGTGAGGTGTCACATCCCCGTAACACATACAGGGATGTCACACTCCTGAGAAGTGGTCAGAGGCCATCTGGCGAGAATGGCCTTTCCCCCATTCTTCCTGCTGAAGAACTTAATCCAGCCTTCCCCAACTTGATGCCCTCCAGATGTGTTGGACTACAGTGCCTAAAATCCTCCAGCCAGCACACCAGAGTGGGGAAGGCTGATCTAATCTATATTTGTGGTCAGAATGTTAGGGTAGTTATCGGGGTAGAGGGCAGTGAATTTGTATCTATGCCCCTAGGACAGGGGTGGGCAACTCCCAGGGGTCGAGTGGCTGCATCCGTGCCCCCACCACGCTGCTGAATTTTCTTGGGATTTCACCATGGGGACTTAATTTGAGCCAAGGCTCAGCCGCAGAATCTCCTAGGGCTTAGGCAAGGCTGGCCCTGTTATTAGGCAAAGTGAAGCACCTGCCTCGGGCAGATGATTTGGGATGTCATGAAAAGGCAGTGTTATATAATGTTTTATTATTCGGTTTCTTTTTCACCACCAAGTTGTGGGGGAGAGACTTGTAGTGGGGGGGTGGGTTGTTTTACGTTCCAAAATAACTGGGCTTGCCTCAAGTAGTGCTGTGTAACTTGACTTTGAAAAACGGGGAAGGGCACCATTTACTGTTCCACCTCACCCAGAAAAATGTGTCAGGTTGGTCCTTAGGCATGGAACATGTGAAGCATTAGTAAAGGGGTGTTTGCTTCTGAGACAGCACAGAGTGCTTTCCCTTCTCCACCAAGTGACCACCACTGCTCACCCGTCCACATTTTGATCACGGCATAGGGCTTCCTGACTGGAGGCTGGGTCTCCCGGATGAGCTTAAGGCGGCCATCAGGCCAAGTGTCTTATTTTATAGGTGTCCTCTATTTGATGGGTTGCCCAGTCCAAGTCTGGTTTAAAGACAGTAAGGAGGGAGAGCAGGCCAGGGCTTGACGTTCCCCATCCACAGGTAGCAGCACCTGGACAGCAGACTGAGCAGGGCACACACCTCACCTGGTCACAGGTCTTTCCTACTGTGGTGAGATATACTGTATTACTGTTTACGTTATACCCATATTTCTAAAGTTACACCTCTCCATATAAATCAGCACATGCAAACAGTATGCCAAGCTGTGCTCTCCTCTGTCTTCTCTTTTGGCGATGTGTAAGCAGCCATCCACCTTGAGCTGTACCATCTCTCTCTTTAGAAATTAAACACAGCCATCCAAGTTGAAGTTTACTCTGGGCACGACAGTCTGTTCTGCAGCCTGCTGGCTGGCCCCCAACTCTGGATGCAAGACGGCATGCAGGGGGTTAAGGAGAGGAACGCTTAGCAGGGTCTGCCTGTCACTCATCCTGCCCAGGTCTGTTTCTTTTCCTAGTGCAGCTTCATCTGTCTGTCTTAAAGTGGCAGTCCGCTCCAGGCCAGGCTCCCTGGGAATCTGACACATCCTCTCCCAGATATGAGGGGCCGGGGGAGGGGGGGAGATGAGGATGATGGCCGGGCATACTCAAATCCAGGCTCCAAAACAGACTGATTTGATGTTCCTGATGGAGGCCTTGCCCATGTTCCTGTGCCACCTTGAGCTTCTTTGTTTCCCCTTCAGGGTGGGACTTCAAAGAGACTGGGAAAGTCAAGCCGTCCGTTGGCAGGGCCACCCTTTCAGGTTTCATTTGAGGAAGGCAGCTGGACCTTGGGGCTGAAGCCCAGGGACCCACAGCCCAGAGGGGTCCCCAAACGACCACTCAGAGCGCGGCAGGTGACAGGGCAGCAGCAAAGAGGCCTTCCTTCAGCACCTGGGCCAGCACAGGCATGCCAAGACCCACCAGGGTTGGCGCTGCATGCTAGCGCTCTGCCGAAAATGTCTTCCCCATTTTTTTTAGCCATTCTCGTTCAGTTTGATAGAAAAGAAATTGCGAAAAGAAACTCAGCGGAGGAAATTTCAGAGAAATTATCATGGGCTGGATTTGGGTTTCTTGTGCTTACCTTCTTCAGGAGGTGGCCTGTCTTTCATTGTACAGTCATCTTTCAGGCAGCCTGTAGCCTCCTTGGCTTCCCACATTTCAGTTAAAGCCCTGGGGAAGGCATCATGAGGTATTAGGGCTCCCACAGGGTTTCTCCAGATTGGGAAGCACAGGCAGCCTGGGAGGGTGCAGAGTAATGGAGAGGTGTGTAATAGGAAAACATACAGGCACGCAGCACCCTCTGGCACCTCGCAGTGATTAGGTCAGCTCAAAAAACATCACAAAAATAAAGTTAAAACATCCTGAGAATGAGGAAGAACAATGGAAGCCTCTCTCATGGGGGAAGAAAACTTTCAGGAAATTGGAGGGCAGATTTGGCTCAGCACCAGCTCCACCTCTTCCCGGGAGCCGGACACAACGCTGCCACACTTACTCTTGTATTGTGGGGGATGCAAAATGGAGGCCAGGCTGCCAACACAGTGGATGCTCTTCCCCCTTGCAGTGGCAGTGCAAGAAACCCAAACACTTAGGAAAGAAAGAAAGAAAGAAAGAAAGAAAGAAAGAAAGAAAGAAGCTGTGTGAGAAGCCCTGCCAATCGCGAGTCCACCGGTGAGAAACTGTGGAGAATCTCTCCTCACCCTGGAGAAATTCGGTGAAATTGTCCCCCCGGTTTCTCTTGCCACAAATAGCGGGGAGAATATTGAGAGGCTGTTTGTGCACAGCTCTGCTGCTCACCACAGTATCTTTTCTTCTTATTTTCCAAAAACATTTTATAGTCAGTGGGAGGCTGGCCGGACATGGTTACAGATGCTCATTTTATTATGGTTTTTTACTTTACGATATATTATCTTTTTTCAAATCAACAAATTGTGCTTTTTTGTTTAGCCTCAGGGCAGCAGAAGCAAACTCCATTTTATTTCTGTAGCCAAGGTGGTGTTACTTTTATTTATTTATTTATTTTGTGGCATTTATATCCCGCTCAGTATAATAAAATTTCTCCGCAGTTCACGGTATTAAAATACAATATTAAAAACACAACATTAAAACACAACATTAAAAACACTTCCAACTACAGTAAAAAAAATAATAATCAAGGAGCAGTAAAATAGAGCAGCATAATTAATTTACTTACAGCCCGAGGGAAGCCTGGGTGAACAAGTGTGTTTTCAGGAGGTGTTTGAAAGATGTCACATTTTCTGCCTCCCAAGCTACAGGAGGGAGGGTTTCCCGGAGGGTGGGTGCCGCTACAGAGAAGGCCCGCCGTCCGGGTATTTCACGTGACATCCATTTGTTTTGGAACACACTGTCATTGTGCTGTAAAGAATCAAACATCAAACCAATATAGGTGAATCCAGCACAAGGGCATTGTAGTGGCGCCCACCATCTGGAAATAAAAAAACCCTCGTGTGTTTCGGGAGACGCAAAACGTGACTTCTTTGTTATTTTTCATGTATATTTGTTTTTTTACTACATAGATAAAAACCGTTCTTATTAGATTTGTTCTCTTTATATTTGTTATCACCAGTAAGTCCAATCCAGTCGTTTCTGGCTCTCAACCTAGCCTACCTCAGAGGGTTGCTGTGAGGGCAGAATGGAGGGATGAGGAGGCGCCGTCAGCTTTCTCGCGTTCCTGGCGAGAGGAAAAAAGGTGGGATATAAATATAGTGAGAATAATGAATAAAATAGATGCCCCTGCCTGCTTGCTCTCTGGGGGTCAGGCGAGCAAGTGGTGGCAGTGAGGAGAAAGCGGGCGAGGAGCTGGTGCCGGGGGCGCTGAGAAGGTCGGGCCGCCGAGGGAGGGGGCCCACGGAGCGGGCCTCGCCCAAGAGCCCTCCGGAACCTGGACCCTGCGCTGCCCCCACGGATATTGTATTATTATTATCATCATCACCATCACCATCATCACCATGGCACGTGCCCCGTCGGTACCCGGAGCGGTTCGCCCGGCGTCACCAGCCCTGCGGGCCTCGCTTCCCATCTGGGCTTCTGGACCGAGGAGGGCGAGGCGAGGGGGCGGCGTGGCCGAGGACCGGAGCGGGCGGCTCCTTGCCCTTCGCCCCCTCCTCGCACCCACGGATGCTCGCCCGTCCCCCGGAGGAACGTGCGCCGCTGCGCGCCCGGGGCCGCGGCCCCGCTGCCTTCGCTTCGCGCTGCCGCCTTTCCCGCGGGGAAGATGGCCCGGCGGGGCGGCTCGGCCACGGAACCGCGCGGCGGCGGCCTTCGCCGGTGCCCTCCCTCTCGCCTCCGCTCGCCCGCTGCCTCCTCGGCCGAGGGGCGTCGGGCAAGCGGAGCCTGCGCCGCCGCCGGAGAGGGGCCGAGCCCGGGCGCGCCAGGGCGCGAACAGAGGCGCGGCGCGGGCGGGCCGGAGGCGCGCGCCGCCCTGGCGCCACGCTCGGCCGCGCCGCCGCCTGCGCCCCCGAGCGAGGCGGCGGGGGAGAAGGGGCCGCGCCGGCTCCGGCGCGCCGCGCAGCAGCCCGGCGGCGGCGGCGGCGGGGGACTCCCGGTGGCGCAGGTAAGCCGGCGCTGCGGCGATGGCTGGAGCGGCGCGGGGACCTGCCCGCCTGCGCCCTCGCCTCGCCTCGCCTCCGCGGGCGCGGCGGAGCCATGCGGCCGCGCTGGGGCGGGTCGCCAGCCCGCCTCCTGGAGCAGGGGGCCGGGCAGCGGGGGAAGGGGCGCGGGCCTCTGGCGCGGGCCTCGCCTCTCCCCTCCCCGCGGGACCGGGGCGCCCCGCTGCCTTGCCGCTCCCCGGGACGCGGCTGGGGGGCGGCGCGCGGCTCCGCGGGGTGGTCGCTCGTGGGGACGGAGGTGGCTGAGGACCCGAGTACGCGGCTGGCTGGAGGGTTTCGCCCTCCTCCTGGAGCGACGGTTAGTGCAGCCTCCCCCCGCCCACCTGGCGGCCGGCAGGTGTGCTGGACTGCAGCGCCCAGCATCCCCCGCCGGCCACGGCCGGCGGGGGATGCTGGGCGCTGCAGTCCAGCACACCTGCCGGCCGCCAGGTGTGTGTGTAGGGGAGGCTGATCTAGAGTTTTGGGAGGACATCTGTATCCCTGGGGCTCAGGCTGGATTGCACAGGCACCCGCGTCTATTTCTGTCCCCTACGGGCTTGCTTGCGGTGCGAAGGATCTGCTGGAGAAGAAAAAGGATGTTCCAGGACATTGCCCTACACAGACCTGCCCCCAGACCCTTGTTGTCCGTTTCCTGGTTGGTTGGTTGGTTTCTCCCCCTTTCTGCTACAACCCTTCCCATCCCCCACTTCCTCCCCGGAGTTTTGTTTATTTATTTATTTAATTATTTGCAGTATTTGTATACCGCTCCATATCCAGAGACCTAGGGACACTGAACAGCAGACAGGATAAAAAAATAAAACCACCATGTTAAAATAATTTCACCTCGTTTTAAAAGAGATAGAGTTCTGATAAAACCAAGTTTGATAAACCGCAGCCGGTCGCTCGAGGAAGGCTTCCTGAAATAACAATGTTTTCAGGAGGTGCTGGAAGCAATACAAGGCTGGCACCTGCCTGACCTCCAAAGGCAAAGATTCCATAGAAAGGGGGCCACCACACTGAAGGCTCTTTTCCTGGTGGACTCCCGTTGGGCCATAGGTCCACGTGGAACCACCAGGAGCAAGCCCACTGATGACCTCGGTGAGCGGGCAAGTTGGTAAGGGGGAAGGCGCTGTCTCGGGTATCCTGGTCCCAAGTTGTTTAGGTTTTTGTACATTAGTACTAAAACCTTAAACTTGGCCCAGTAGTGAATAGGAGTTCAAGGCAATATTCTAGTTTCACAATTACCCCGGTCAGGGTAAGCCATGAAGTCCCCACATGGGGTTTTAAGCAACTTCCCTGTTCCCTCATTTGTCAAATAGGAATGATGGCGATTGACCTTCGGTAACACACTAGCATCTATCCCCGGCACAAACTGAGCAGGGGCTCAGGAGAGATTGTGTGACTAGTCAGTTGACCACAGTTAAAAAGAATGTTACGTTAGTAATTTCTTTTTCGTACGGAATTAATAAGTGTGTCTTATTAATGGGCAGATGAAAAAGCCAGGTAGCAAGGCTTGGTAAGGGCAGTAGGCTAGGCAGAGCAGTATTGCTGCTGCTGCTCTTTAGACATGTGCCTGCAGCCTAATGCAGGAGAGCACAGGTAGCTTTACTGCTGCAGATGTGGGGAGGAAAAAACTGGAGATGCAGGAAGCTTGTATTTGTTTTGCTTGTTTCCTTCGTTTTTGCACAACTGCTTCTGAGCAGTAGCCGCCTTATCTGAGCAGTGAGAATTTGAGCATCAGTACCCTTAAAGGTCCACAACTAGGGATGTCCGAGAATTTCGCCACGAATCTCGGGGAGGCTGAATGCCAGCGCATTCGGCCCCCCAAAATTGGTGGCGAAACGGTCTGCCCTCCTGCCCCCCCCCCCCCGGGACGGGACTTACCTTGGGCGAATCCTCCTGGCGGTGGTGGTTTGGTGGCGGCGGCCGGTCTTCCGACCAGCTGCCGCCGCCGCCATTTCCAGTAAAAAAACAAAAAAAAGTGATAGGCTACGTAAAGATTTACGTAGCCTATCACGGCTAGATTTTTAAAAAATACCGTGATAGGCTATGTAAATCTTTACGTAGCCTATCACAGCTGAGTAAAAAAAACAAAAAACAAAACTGCACGTACGCAAATGGCGGCGCCCATGGGCGCCGCCATTTGCATTCCTTATTTTGGCACGTCTAGTCTACGTAAACATTTACGTAGACTACGGCGAAAATAAGGGGAACGCAAATAGTGTAGCATCTACGCTATTTGCGTTCCCCTTATTTTCGCCGTAGTCTATGTAAATGTTTACGTAGACTAAGACGTGTCAAAATAAGGAACGCAAATGGCGGCGCCCATGGGCGCCGCCATTTGCGTACGCGCGGGGGTTTTTTCTTTTAAATCAGCCGTGATAGGCTATGTAAACATTTACATAGCCTATCACGGCTGACTGCAGGGATGCAAACGGCGGCGGCTATGGCCGCCACCATTTGCAGCCTGGCCGGCCAGGATTCGGGGGTGGAAGGACGGAGCGCCTCCCCCCCCCGGCCAGAATTTCAGGGGGGAGGGACGGAGCGCCTCCCCCCCAGCCAGAATTTTGGGGGGAGGGATGAAGCGCCTCCCCCCACCATGAATCAAATTTCGTTCAAGGTAAGTGACCTTCATACATCCCTATGACCACAACTGGTGACAGTTCTCTACGAGGGGCAGTGTAGAGCTGAGAATTAAGGACATCTCTGTTGTCCTTGTGAGGATGTTGTGAAAAATAGAGGGGAGGAGTAGAGGGTAAAAGTTTGCCAGTTAAAAGTGATATATAAATAGGATACCTAGGAGAAAATATTTCCTGGAAGATAAACTGGAATATTGCTCACCTGTCCCCCATTTTGTAGGTGAATTTCTCACCACATAGCTGGGTCCCCAGATCAAGATGCTCTCAGAAAACATAATCCATGACAAGTTAAAAGAGGTGTTGAACCTCTTTCAGTCTGAGGGCCAAATTCCATTTTGGAGAAGCTCTCAAGGCCCCATTTCACTGGGGTGGGGTGAAAGGAGTGTGGCCAGAAGAACAGCCTGTTTTAGCTTCAAGCTCTCACTACCAGTGACAAAGCCTTTGGAGAGGCATGCCAACCACTTAGAAGGGGGAAATCATAGAATAGTAGGGTTAGAAGGGGCCTATAAGACCGTCAAGTCCAACCCCCTGCTCAATGCAGGAATCCAAGTCAGAGCATCCCCGAAAGATAGCTGTCCAGCCTCGTCTTGAAGGCCTCCAGTGTGGGGGAGTCCCTAGGTCATTGGTTTCATTGTCATATTGCTCTAACAGGAAGTTTTTCCTGATGCTCAGCTGGAATCTGGCTTCCTGCAACTTGAGCCCATTATTCCATGTCCTGCACTCTGGGATGATGGAGAAGAGATCCTGGCCTTCCTCTCTGGGACAGCCTTTCAAGTCCTTGAAGAGCGCTATCCTATCTCCCCTCAGTCTTCTCTTCTCAAGGCTAAACATGCCCAGTTCTTTCAGTCTGTCTTCATAGGGCTTTGTTTCCAGTCCGCTGATCTTCTTCGTTGCCCTCCTCTGAACCCTCTCCAGCTTGTCTGCATGCTTCTTAAAGTGCGGTGCCCAGAACTGGACACAGTACTCCAGATGAGCCCTAACCAGTGCTGAGTAGAGCGGAACTATTACTTCCTGGGATTTGGAAGCTGTGCTTCTATTAATGCAGCCCAAAAGAGCATTGGCCTTTTTTGCAGCCACATCACATTGTTGGCTCATATTGAGCTTGTGATCTACAACAATTCCAAGATCCTTCTCGCTTGTAGTCTTGTTGAGCCAAGTCTCCTCCATCTTGTAACTGTGCATTTGGTTTCGTTTTCCTCGGTGCAGAACTTGGCATTTATCCCTATTAAACCACCAAATGATCGGGGGAAAGGGAATGTGGCCATTTGGGGAGCCCTGTAGGGCTGAATTGGGACCCTAGGCAAGCTGGATTTGTGCCCCAGTCCTGAGATTCTCTGGCCCTGAAGTAAATACAAGATGTGGACGGCTGAAGGGACCCCTCAGAAGAGAACCTGCCTACTTTCCTGGGACTTGGACTAGTCAGATGCAGTGAATCTTGTGTGGCCTTCCCTCTTCAAGGCCAGTCTCCATGGCCCAGTAAAACAAAGAGTGGTGTAAGTCTCTCTGGCCTTAGCTAAAATCCCACAGTGGTTTGTGTTCCAGGAAAATGCACAAGCTGCACATGGTTTGTTAGTGAAGTATATGTGATCTCCAATTATGGGTTCTTGAGTAGCAGGCCTTAAAAGACCGCAGACTGTGACCCAGCAAGACTGGATTATTTCTGGACATGGTCTTTCTGGAGACTAAGGCTCATAAAAAAACAAATTTTAAAGACTACTTTAAAAGTTGTGTTTCACCTTCTGGTCCATCTCCCCAAAACCCCTGGAAGTGACAGTTTTGTACAGATGCTGAGAATTCTATTAGAGGTGCTTTTAATGCACTATCACCTTGCCTCATTCACAGAATTTTACTGGGGGAGGAGATCCATATGATGCTGTCAGGCTCCTGTAATGCTCCCCTGTTCCCGATCCCTCTCTTTCCATCTTTATTCCTTCCATGGAAAATCTGTCAGTTTTTGAAAGCGTGCAATAACAGCGCAGATGTATGCAGGTGTGGGATGTACAACAGTGGAGCTTTCAGTTTCTCTCTCTCTCGTGGAGTGTGGTGGTTCTGTTCTCAAGGTTCCATGGGGAAAGCCATGGGAGATAAAATGGATTAGATTTTATTGCAGACATGTTAATTGTCACTCACTTTCCTCTTGCCCACCTCCTCTCAAAGCCAGCTAGTTGCAGTGTTCCACACCCAGGCTGCAGGAAATAGTTGGATCCAGTGGGGGGAAAGTCATTTTGCTGTGTTATTTTCCATACTTTTGTTCGAAGATCTCCAAGCATCTTCCGGCTTGCCCCAAGCAGCAAACTCTCCGTTATCATCTGCTTGAGTTGCCAAAGAGAGACGATCCTAATGGCACTCCTTGTCTAAGACTGAGCTGGTTTCCAGCTCTGTTTCCCAACGGGCTATCATCATAGCGATGCCAAGGCCTAGAGCGCTGCCCCTCTGCATCCACAGAGAATTGGGGCCAAATGGCCACTTTTCAATTTATAATGGAAGTTCCATTCTGCATTGTACATTGATGGAAATTGCCTCTGCAGGAGCAAGTTTGTTTCCACTCAGTAGAGATAGCCTTAGAACAGTGGTACTTCTGAGTGCCTCAGGCGCTGTGCTAAGCTGCAAGTGTGAATCTCCGAGAATGAACAGTTAGTTCGGCCTTCCTCAACCTGGTACATTCTGTGTGTGCATTGTTGGACTACAACTCCTGTCGTCCTCATGGGAGTTAAAATCCCAAACATCTGGAGGGCGTCAGGTGGGGGGAGGCTATGTTACAACCCAGAGGGCTCTTCTTTTGTTATGTTCTTATTGCAGAGGCATCTGGGTTGTGTTGCATCAAAGGAGCATTGCTCTAGGGCAGCCTTCCCCAACCTGGTGCCCTCCAGATGTTTTGGACCACACTCCCCACCCTTCCTGTCTGTTGGCCATGCTGTGCCTAATGCATGCCTTATTGTCTGCAATCTGGCCCCCTCCCTGATTTTGTGCAGTGCCAGCCTCTCCTGGGGGAAGGTGAGAGTGTAACCCAGCAGTATCTGCCCCATTGTGGAGAAAGTGAATAGGGAGGCATTTTTCTCCTCTCTCGTATTACAAGAACCTAATGAGGTCATCCCATGAAGCTGATGGGTGGAAGATTCAGGACAGATCAAAGGAAGGACTTCTTTGCACAGTGCATAGTCAAACGATGGAATTCACTTCCACAAGATGTAGTGATGGCCACCAATTTGGATGGATTCAAAAAGGGATTGGACAAACTCTTGGAAGGCTTTATCAGTGGCTACTAGTCCTGATAGCCATATGCTGCCTCCAGTGCCAGAGGCAGTATGCCTCTGTGCACCAGTTACTGGGGAACATGGGCTGTTGTGCTCATGCCCTACTTGTGGGTTTCCCGTGGGCAGCTGGTTGGCCACTGTGTGAACAGAATGCTGGTCTAGATGAACCCTGGATCACAACCCAGAGGGCTCTCCTTTTGTTCTTATTGCAGAGGCGTCTGGGTTGTGTTGCATCAAAGGAACATCTGAAGCAGCCTCATACTGGTTCAGACCATTGGTCCATTTAACCCAGTGTGGTGTCGTCTGACAACAGTTCTGCAGGGACTGGGGCAGAATTCTTTGATGACGCCTCAGAGTGAACTTGGGGCCTCCTGAATGCAGGGTGTGCACTCTACCACTGACCTACTATGGCCCCCTCATTCAGGGCACCTGCTGGGATGGGAACACGGTAGAACGCACAGCCTTTTACAGCAAGCCAAGATGCTGCTTTCGGCCTGGTTAGAGCCACTGTCTTGGTGAGAGATGTTGTTTATGACCGGCCAGATTTCTCACATGAAGTGACATCAATCTGCCTGTTCACCGAGATCAGGGCCTCCTGACAGCAACCGGGGAGCATCTTTGGGGCTGCGGCACCCCACCTTTGAAATTCTTTCCCTCCTGCAGTGTGACAGGTGCCTTCTTTGATGGCCTTTTGGTGCCTGTTAAAAACACATGACCCAGGCATATGCTGAAGTTTAATCCCCAGTTTAGTAGATTTTTCTTTTTTTTATCCTTGCATTTTATCTTAATGGTTGTTTTATTGAATTTTGTGCATCGCCCTGTGATCTGCTAGAAAAAGGCAGTATAGAAATATTTTGCATAAATGAATAAATAATAACAAAAAATAATAATTGACAGCAAGCCCAAAGGCTTCTGGGATACCACTGCTCTCTGAGTGCTTCACCCTGCCTTGCCCCATTACTCCACTTCCTTGTATCATCCCCCTTTCTGAGGTATATGCTGTCCCCCACCCAACGCCAGTCTCAAAACCTGGCCCGGCCTGCTCTAGAATAACTCCTGAACGGTGGTCAGTGCATGGTGCCAGTCATGTTTACGCAGCCAGGACTTAATTGCTACTGGTTGTCTCGACAAGACTATATGTTATGCATTGGTTGTGATAATGGCTCCAGAGTTAGATCTGGTAATGATACTGGTTGAAACAGAAAACAACTGCGTTGGGGGTTTAGGCAACCAACAAGGGGTGAGGAGGGGGAGTCCACCTCTGCTGCATCCTCAGCGTCGATATTGGCCCTGCCAGGAGCACAAAGAGCCTTGCACACGTACGGGAATCAAAGGCCTCTTGCATGAGACCTTTTGTACTCTTTTACGCCAAAGCTCCCATGTGCAAGATAGGGTGGTCACCTGCGCACGGCCAAAAAAAGAAGAAATGCACGACAAAAAAGAGGGCATGGATTTCCATTAAATCTCCATGTGCTAATTTATACATATAGGTGCAAATTCGGAAATCATTACCATAATTTAATTGAGAAATATAATGCATCTCATTGTAGTGGGAAAGACTGTATCCAGGTGACCCGCGTGCCTCCTCTGTCTGCTGTCCAGGTATTAAGCGTTGATGGGCAACTTCCAAGGCCTTTGCTGCTTTCCCTTTTTATGCTTCTTTTAAGTTTTAACTGGACTTGGGGCATCTCTACACCAGCCTAAAATCCTGCATTTAAAATGGGGCTTTCTTCTTCCGTTTTAAATGCAGGATCACAAGGACTCCCCTTTTCACACACCCCTTCCCCCTCCCTCTCCCTGTATCTGAGTCTTCCATTATCTTTCATTGGTTTCGCTCCTAATGGCGTAATTTGATAGCTCATTACCTGCTATCTATTTAAAAACGCAACAAAGGGCATTTAGTGCAGGGGATGCCTTGGAGGTTCACAGCGTCATGTAAAGAGTCTGCAGACTTCTGTGAAGGAGCCATCTCAGTCGCAGGATAAAAGCTCCGTGTGAAGAAAGCCTTGGACTGACTGGAGAGCCCCTCAAACAGGGTTCCTTTAAATAAAGGACAGACCTCTGACAGAGTAAAGTAGAGTGCATGGCCAGCCTAAGCAAGAGCGTGAGTGTGAGGAATGGTGAGAGGGAGAGAAAGAGAAAGAGAGAGGACTTGTTCTCTCCACTTTACTGCTCCTGTTGCCCCAACACAAAGAAGAAAGCAGAAAAGGGGTGGGTTGTAACCATGCATGCTTTTGAATAAAATTAGATGTGAAAAACAGCGGGTATGCTGGATTCTTGCTGGATGGGGGATTCTGGGAGTCTCACATTAGTGACAGTAGGTTTCTCTTCCAGCTGGCATGGTAGATTGCTCATTAATGCAGCTGGCTGGAGGTTTCTGGGAGTTGTAGTCCAACACATCTGGAGGTGATCCCCTTCATGGATCACTGCCTTGTTGTGGCGAAGGGGCTTGCGTAACTCAGTGAAGCCATAAGCTATGCCGTGCAGGGCCACCCAAGACGGACAGGTCATGGCAGAGAGTTCTGACAAAATGTGGTCCACTGGAGAAGGAAATGGCAACCCACTCCAGTATTCTTGCCAAGAAAACCCCATGGAACGTATCACAAGGCTAAAAGAGATGACACCGGAAGATGAGCCCCTCAGGTCGGAAGGTGTCCAATATGCTACTGGGGAAGAGCAGAGGGTATTTCCAAGTAGCGCCAGAAAGAGTGAAGCGGCTGGGCCAAACCCGAAAGGACACTCAGCTGTGGATGTGTCTGGCGGTGAAAAGAAAATCCGATGCTGTAAAGAACAATATTGTTTAGGAACCTGGAATGTCAGATCAATGAATCAAGGTAAGCTGGAGGTGGTCAAACATGAGATGGCAAGATTGAACATCGACATCTTGGGAATCAGCGAACGAAAATGGACAGGCATGGGCGAATTTAATTCAGGTGACCATCATATCTACTATTGTGGGCAAGAATCCCTTAGAAGAAATGGAGTAGCACTCATAGTCAACAAAAGGGTGGGAAAAGCAGTATTGGGGTACAATCTTAAAAATGATAGAATGATCTCAGTACGAATCCAAGGCAAACCATTCAACATCACAGTAATTCAAGTCTATGCCCCAACCACTGATGCTGAAGAAGCTGAGGTTGATCGGTTCTATGAAGACCTACAACACCTTCTAGAACTCACACCAAAAAAAGATGTCCTCTTCATCATAGGGGATTGGAATGCTAAAGTAGGAAGTCAAGAAATCACCGGGATAACAGGCAGGCATGGCCTTGGTGTACAAAATGAAGCAGGACAAAAGCTAATAGAGTTTTGCCAAGAGAACATGCTGATCATAGCAAACACTCTTTTCCAACAGCACAAGAGGCGACTCTACACATGGACGTCACCAGATGGTCAATATCGAAATCAGATTGATTATGTCCTTTGCAGCCAAAGATGGAGAAGCTCCATACAGTCAGTAAAAACAAGACCTGGAGCTGACTGTGGCTCAGATCATGAGCTGCTTCTTGCAAAATTTCGGCTTAAATTGAAGAACGTAGGGAAAACCACTAAACCGTTCAGGTATGACCTAAATCATATCCCTGATGAATATACAGTGGAGGTGAGGAATAGATTTCAGGGATTAGACCTGATAGACAAGAGTGCCTGAGGAACTATGGACGGAGGTCTGTAACATTGTTCAGGAGGCAGCAACGAAATCCATCCCAAAGAAAAAGAAATGCAAGAAAGCAAAGTGGCTGTCTGATGAGGCTTTACAAGTAGCTGAGGAAAGAAGGGAAGCGAAAAGCAAGGGAGAAAGGGGAAGATATACCCAACTGAATGCAGAGTTCCAGAGAATAGCAAGGAGAGACAAGAAGGCCTTCTTAAATGAACAATGCAAAGAAATCGAGGAAAACAACAGAATGGGAAAGACTAGAGATCTCTTCAAGAAAATTGGAGATCTCAAGGGAACGTTTTGTGCAAAGACGGGCATGATAAAGGACAAAGAAGGCAGGGACCTAACAGAAGCAGATGAGATTAAGAAGAGGTGGCAAGAATACACAGAGGAACTATACAGGAAAGATCTGAATGTCCCTGATAGCCATGATAGTGCGGTCACTGAACTTGAGCCGGACATCCTCGAGAGTGAAGTCAAGTGGGCCTTAGGAAGCATTAGTAACAACAAAGCTAGCGGAGATGACAGTATTCCAGCCGAGCTATTTAAAATCCTAAAAGATGATGCTGTTAAAGTGCTGCATTCAATATGCCAACAAATCTGGAACACTCAACAGTGGCCACAAGACTGGAAAAGGTCAGTTTACATTCCAATTCCAAAGAAGGGCAACGCCAAAGAGTGTTCAAACTACCGCACAGTTGCGCTCATTTCACATGCCAGCAAGGTGATGCTCAAAATCCTACAAGCTAGGCTTCAGCAGTATGTGAACCGAGAACTACCGGAAGTACAAGCTGGGTTTCGAAGAGGCAGAGGAACTAGAGATCAAATCGCCAACATTCGCTGCATCATGGAGAAAGCAAGAGAATTCCAGAAAAACGTCTATTTCTGCTTCATTGACTACGCTAAAGCCTTTGATTGTGTGGATCACAACAAACTGTGGCAAATTCTTAAAGTGATGGGAGTACCAGACCACCTTACCTGTCTCCTGAGAAACCTGTATGAGGGTCAAGAAGTAACAGTAAGAACCAGACATGGAACAACCGATTGGTTCAAAATTGGGAAAGGAGTACGACAAGGCTGCATATTGTCACCCTGCTTATTTAACTTATATGCAGAGTACATCATGAGAAATGCCGGGTTGGATGAATCAGAGGTCGGAATTAAGATTGCTGGGAGAATTATCAACAACCTCCGATATGCAGACGATACCACCCTAATGGCAGAAAGCGAAGAGGATCTCAAGAGCCTCTTGTTGAGGGTGAAAGAGGAGAGTGCAAAAGCTGGTTTGAAACTCAACATTAAAAAAACGAAGATCATGGCATCTGGCCCCATCACTTCCTGGCATATAGAAGGGGAAGAAATGGAAGCTGTGACAGATTTTACTTTCTTGGGCTCCAAGATCACCGCAGACGGTGACTGTAGCCATGAAATTAAAAGACACTTGCTCCTTGGGAGGAAAGCTATGGCCAACCTAGACAGCATAGTAAGAAGCAGAGACATCACCTTGCCGACAAAGGTCCGTCTAATCAAAGCTATGGTTTTCCCAGTAGTAATGTATGGCTGTGAGAGCTGGACTATAAGGAAGGCTGAGCGCAGAAGAATTGATACTTTCGAACTGTGGTGCTGGAGAAGACTCTTACGAGTCCCCTGGACTGCAAGGAGGTCAAATCAGTCCATCCTAAAGGAAATCAACCCTGAGTGCTCCTTGGAAGGACAGATCCTGAAGCTGAAGCTCCAATATTTTGGCCACCTAATGCGAAGAGAAAACTCCCTGGAAAAGACCCTGATGCTGGGAAAGACTGAAGGCCAAAGGAGAAGGGGACGGCAGAGGATGAGATGGCTAGATAGCATCATGGATGCAATGAATATGAACTTGAGCACGCTCCGGGAGAGAGCGCAGGACAGGAAGGCCTGGCGTGCTATGGTCCATGGGGTCACGAAGAGTCGGACACGACTGAACGACTGAACAACAACTGAACAACATCTGGAGGGTGCCAGGTTGGGGTGGAGTGGATGTTACTGTGCCAGAAAGGCCTGATGAATATTGAGGGCCTGTGGAAATCTGTCCCAAGTCCCATTTATTTCCATGAAACAGACTTCTTAGGGTTCAAACCTCTGCATGTTTAGACAGAAAAAACTCCTGCAACAGGCTGGGGCATGCTGGGACTTGTAGGACTTTCTTCTGTCTAAACATGCATAGGATTGCGTCCTTAGTCAGTTAGTTTTGTGGAAGCTGGTTTAGGGAGTCACCTGGATTCAAGTCCCACCTGTTTACAAGCTCAGTGTGTAGTTTGGGGCAAGTCTGCATTGCTCAGCCTCAATTACCCTTCTGTGAAATGGGGACCTATCTTTCAGGGTTGCATTGGTGTCGATATTGTGAAATGCTTCCGAATTCAGAGTCTCACGTTAGCGGCAGGAGGTTTCTCTTCTTCCAGCTGGCATGGTGGATTGCTCATTAATGCAGCGTTGCAAATTGGTCCACAAAAGTTACTAGCCCTCACGAGAAAATAGGAGGTATTTTTATTCATGAATTTCTCTGCTACTTTATTGTGCTTTGCTTTTGTTTTATTTTAGTGGTTTTTATCTCTTCTGCGTTGTTACCTTTAAGTCATCTTGAAGACCAACTGGTAGAAAATCATCCTGTTGATTTTTAAGAGAAACGGTGGATCTGCGAACGGCCCTGAGACCTGCCTTGGCCCCGTCACAGTTGCTGGTGCACTGCGGTTGGAGCTGAAAAACAAGCAGATAGGTCGAGGCGTGCTGAGGCCTTAAAGTTTGTTGTTGATTATGCTTGCATTGGAATGTGGGTCAATTCTAAGGTCCAGGAAAAGCACACGGTCCTTCTGACATGCTAACTTTCTATGTGCTGGTGCACTGCAATTGGAGCTGAAAAACAAGCAGATAGACGTGTGCTGAGAGAGCTGGTGGTCATAGAATAGTCATAGAATAGTAGGGTTGGAAGGGGCCCACAAGGCCATCGAGTCCAACCTCCACTTTTAAAGTAAATGTCTAGGATCAGAGTTTAGGGTAGATCTGTTTTTGCTGCATGCTGGGGTAGAAAAATAAAATTGCACCTGGCCAACCTAATTATACTCTAGGAAAAGCTAAATTCTGTGGCCTGCATAAATGATATCAGTTGAGTGTATTTGCAAAATATATTCTGCTGGAAAATAATTTCCAATCTCCAGAATGCCAATGTTTAGGAGAAAAAAGCTGTCATTGTTCTTAGGTGTCAGCATCAAAATTGTAGGCTGTTGAGCTTACTCCAGGCTTGTCCTTCCACCTTGATTGTGTGTTTCTTTTTGTGCTTGCATGTGTGTGTGTGTGCGTGTGCATGTGTGTGTGTGAGAGAGAGAGAGAGAGAGACCTCTTTCAAACCAAGCCATACAAGGACAGAGATTAAATTCCTTTCCATTTCAGGAGCTGGAGGATCATCCTGTAGAGATGGAGCCTTCTGCCCATTCCTCAGGTCTGGGGCTGTGTCCCGCTCCCCATCCAAAAAGCACTGATAAGGTCCCATTGGCATGGCAGGGCTGGGCTTTGCACTGGGGAGACAGGAAGGGGTGTGTGTGTGTGTGTGTTAGCTCATAGTTTCCACAGCCCTTGATAAGGCTGACAAGGCCAGGCTAGAAAGGGAACCAGCGACAGACAGCTGGGCTCTGGCTATCCCGAAGAAGGTGAAACTGATAAGATCACTGGGGGTAGGAAGGAATGTTGTATGCTCCCCTGCCCTCCAGTAGAGGTAGAAGAGCTGCTGCCGGGAAGCAGATAAGATATCCTCATCCTTCTTTGCTTTGTCTTAACAGAGTTATTTGTTAACCCTGCAGGGCACCCGTGCCACAGTGCTTCTTCTGAAAACAGTGTAAGAATGCATGCGCACGCACCGCATAAGCTACAGGTGAAAAGGGAATGGGCAAAGCCAAAGGATTTCACATCCTGATCTGCTCCTAGCGTAATGTTTTGGGCTGTTTTTCCCACACCATGCATTTGTTGTTCTGCATTGCATTTTATGATTTATTTTACCTTTTAAAGAGGATATTGTAGAGTTGGAAAAGGTGCAGAAAAGGGCAACCAAGATGACGAAGGGGCTTGAGTCTGGGATGTTTAGTCTAGAAAAAAAGGTGAATAGGGGATGATGTGATAGAGATGTACAAAATTATGCATGGCGTGGAGAAAGTGGATAAGGAGACATTTTTATCCCTTTCTCGTAATTCTAGAACCCGATGGGATGATCCCATAAAGCTGATTGGTGGGAGATTCAGGACAGAGAAAAGGAAGGGCTTCTTCGCACAGCGGAGACTTAAACAATAGAATTCGCTACCACAAGATGTAGTGATGGCCACCAACTTGGATGGCTTTAAAAGGGGGTTAGACAAATTCATGGGGGATAAGGCTATTAGTGGCAACTAGTCATGATGGCAATATGCTACCTCCAGTATCAGAGGTATACCTGTGTACATCAGTTGCTGGGGAACATGATCATGAGGTTTATAGTGCACACATGCCCTGCTTGTGGGCTTCCCAGAGGCAGCTGGTTGGCCACTGTGTGAACAGAATATTGGAATGGATGGTGCCTTGGTCTGACCCAGCATGGTCTTATTTAATGTGTGTGTGTTTCAAGTTATAATCTACCTTACACATCAATTGGGCCAATGGCAGGGTAAAAATATTATAATAAATATCTGCCTTTAAAAAAATAGTTCAGGGTTCTAAAAACAAGCAAAGGTGATATGAATTAAATACAACATAGGCTTAAATTATCTTTTAGTTCAGCCTTTTCAGACATTTTACCAACTTGCAAGATGGGAGCCATTATTATTATTATTATTATTATTATTATTATTACCACCACCACCACCACCACCACCAAATATGAACTTCTTTCACCTTCTCTTGAAAGGTTGAACATGCGCACACACCCCACACACGCATGCATGCACTGCAAAGGAAATGGAGATTTGGCTGCCCCAGCATGGCCAATGGTTAGGGCATGATGGGAGTTTTTGTCCAACATCATCTGGAGGGCCACAACTTCCTGTTGCAAATCTTCTATGAGCTCAGCCAGGGTTCAGCGAGTCAGCTGTGAAGACTGTTTTGAGTGCCAGCATTCATCACCCCTGTTGCATGTGAAGGATTGGTGACAAGAGTGCATCTGAACACATGGGCATTGTGCTGCTTTTTGTGCATCATTTTAAATATGTGTCTAAATTCCTATCCTCAAAAACCTAGTGTAGTAGTATTTTAATGTGTACCCCACTGGCCACAGCTCCCTGCTTTGAGTATCAATAACAAGATGTGTCTGTCTGCAGCGTGTTGTAACCTCAACCCACCCACATGTACCTGAATTCCCAGCATTCTTTATCAGGTTAAATTAAAAGGGAGTGTGATGAAGACTTCTGTATAACTCAGAAACCCACACACACCTGCATCTGATGCAAGTTCAATTTACCAGTTTCGATCTTATTTTCTATCCAGTCGTGTCGGCTTCACGCCAAATAGTGTGCACTGGATTACAAGAGGATTTAATCTTGATATATGCAGGTTTGTTTCTAGCAGTCTCTGGAAGAAAAACACCTCTAGGCTTTTTTTTTAAGTTTCTTGTTGAGTGGTGGGAGTTGTAGGACTTTCTTCTGTCTAAACATGCATAGGATTGCGCCCTTAGTCAGTTAGTTTTGTGGAAGCTGGTTTAGGGAGTCACCTGGATTCAAGTCCCACCTGTTCACAAGCTCAGTGTGTAGTTTGGGGCAAGTCTGCATTGCTCAGCCTCAATTACCCTTCTGTGAAATGGGGACCTATCTTTCAGGGTTGCATTGGTTTTGATATTGTGAAGTGCTTCCGAATTCAGAGTCTCACGTTAGCAGCAGGAGGTTTCTCTTCTTCCAGCTGGCATGGTGGATTGCTCATTAATGCAGCATTGCAAATCGGTCCACAAAAGTTACTAACCTTCACGAGAAAATAGGAGGTATTTTTATTCATGAATTTCTCTGCTACTTTATTGTGCTTTGCTTTTGTTTTATTTTAGTGGTTTTTATCACTTCTGCGTTGTTACCTTTAAGTCATCTTGAAGACCAACTGGTAGAAAATCATCCTGTTGATTTTTAAGAGAAACGGTGGATCTGTGAATGGCCCTGAGACCTGCCTTGGCCCCGTCACAGTTGCTGGTGCACTGCAATTGGAGCTGAAAAACAAGCAGATAGGTCAAGGCGTGCTGAGGCCTTAAAGTTTGTTGTTGTTGATGATGCTTGCATTGGAATGTGGGTCAATTCTAAGGTCCGGGAAAAGCACACCATACAGTCCTAGTCCTTCTGACATGCTAACTTTCTCTGTGCTAGAATCTTTGAATTTGGGGAATGGGAGAACTTGAAGCGGAGAAGCAATGGGCAGGGAAAGGGTCAAGCAAACACCCACCGGCTTGGGCATCTTTTTCCACTCTAAATTGCCACCATTTGGGCTTTTGTTACACAAGTATGTGTGTTATGTATAGTTAGGCCCTAGTGATCATGATGTCTTGGACTAGGGTTGTATCAAATTTCTGAGTGGCACAAAACTAACATCACCATTTGGAGGTGTTCCATGATGCCTTGTTTGCAGGAGAGATGTATAAAAGTGTCGTGTGTCACATTTTTCTAATAATTTGGGTGTCGTGGGCAATACACACACGCGTGCACACACGCACACACACACACACACACCAGTTTTCAGGACTCCAATTCCTGGGGGAGTACCCCAGCAATTCTGATACTAAGGGTATTTATGGAGGAACCCTACCAGGAGGGTGTGTGTGTGTGTGTGTGTGTTTGAAGGGGGTGTATGTGTGTGTTTGGGGGGGTGTATGTGTGTGTTTGGGCGGGGGGTTGAATTGGAAGGCAGAGGAACTCCCTCATGCAAAAAGAGGGAGAACTGGCATTTCTCTTTTATTCCCCCCCCCCCCCGCCCCCAGTTTCCTTTCCACCAGGAGGGATATGAACAATGCCAGCTCTAAGGCTGGTGCAGTTTCCCCCCTGTTCCAGGGGGTGGGGGCATTTGTCGGCATTGGTGGGCTTTGGATCCTGCACATCAGGGGTGTCAACTCCCTTTCAGCTCAAGGGCTGCATCCCATTTCAGAGAAGCTCTCAGAGGCCACCTGCCAGTGGTGGGCGGGGCCAAAGGGGTGGGGAAAAATGCCTTCATATTTTAGCTTAAAGCTCTTACTGCTTAGGAGAGGCATTCCAGCCTTTTAGAACGGGGTGAAAACTGCACAAAAGCCGGGAAGCCACCAACCAATCGGTGGTTGGGGGAAAGGGGGTGGAGCTATCTGGGAAGCCACAGCCTCTTCAGGGATGCCCCGAGAATGCCCCTGGTTGTGCTCTCCAGCGCCGGAGTTCCGACGTCGTAGAACCAGCAGCTACGGAACCTTCTGCGGCTTCATGGAGGAAATGAACGAAGTTGCATCTTCCTCTCTGTGGGCAGACCTCTCTCTCCATCCGCAGAGTGGGAGAGCGAAAAAAGCCAAGGGCCCTGGAGACATCATCCCAGGGACCGTAGGATGTCACCCCTAGAGACATATTTCTGTCCGTTATATTTTGCCCTTTCTCCAAGGGGCTTGGATTGGTTTTGATATGGTTTCCCAAACAATGGAGGCTGGTGAATCCGCTCCAGGTTTCAGTTAGAACCAGTCAGAACTCGAAAGGAGCTATCCAAGACGGTTCCAATGTCAATGGGGCGGTGAATCCACTCCGGGCTTCAGTCAGAACTCAAAAGGAGCTGTCCAAGCTCTGCACTCTGGATAGCTCCTTGTGAGTTCTGACCACTTATGACTGAGATCCAGAATGGATTCAACGCCTCACTGACATCAGAGCCCCCTGCCTCCACAGTTCCCAAGCAGTCCCTGATCCAGAGAACATACCACGCCAATCCTGCTTCGGTTTGTGTGCAGACGTGCTTCACGTGCCCTCAGCTCATTCTCTGTGATCCATTTTGCCAAGCCACTATGAGATCATAGTGTGAAGGTGCTGGACCATCTTTCCCAGGATGGGCTGTGATATAGTGAAAAGTTCTGCTCAGTGTTTTTGACAAGGGCATTGTGCTTTGTGGGAGCAGAAGGGCTGAACCTCTTTCAACCCGAGGCATGAATTTCAGAGAAGCTCTTGGGGGCCGCATTCCAGTGGTGGGCGAGGCTGAAGGCCAAAGTGGTGGGCAGGGCCAAATTATGAGCATATTTTAGGTGAAAGCTCTTTCTGCCAGAGGCACAAAAGCTCAGAAACCACCAAACGATCAGTGGTTGTGGGGAAGGCTGTGGGGCCACGGGAAGGGAGCGTGGCTTTCTGGAAGGCCGAATTTGGCCTCTAGGCCCGCAGTTCTGCACTCCTGACCTGGAGAGTATTTGCAACAGACTGCTGTCGGAGATCAAGGGTTGGTGGAACGATTGTAAGCAAAAGGTTAGAGGCACACAAGACTTGTCCATCCATCGAGACAAACTGGGTAACACCCTGGGGCGTGCAAGACACGTTTCTAATGCATTTTGCTCCCTCTATAGACACAGCATCTGATTGCATGAGCGTCTGCAAAATATAGATTTCTACAGAATCCCTTGTCCTTTATTGGGGATGAAGTTTTGGGGTAAAAGCCCAGGCCTCCCAGTCATGACCCTGGGGTTGCCATAGCTCAGGCGGCCCTGGATGCCAGCTAAACCTGTGCCTGGGTGTGGGTGTTGTGTGTATTTTGCCCCCGAGTGTGCAAGCAAAGAGGCTGGTGTTTGGCTTTGGAGTGAATCTGTTGGTTTTTGTACTATTATCAACGCATGAATTATTTAACTTGGAGACTCTGCAACTCATTGTGCAGAGAGAGGCTCCAGCTGGGCTGACGCCTTTGGTGTGTTGATGGAGGCGGCAGAGAAAATCACACATGGGGGGCCAGCAGAGAGGTGATTGCTTTCAGGCGGGCTGTGCAATTGCTCTCTGACTCTTAAAGAGACTCTGCCTCAGAGATCAGAGCAGTGTGCGGAGGGCAAAGGGGCAGCGGTACAACCACAGATTTGTTCTTGGAATACATCCAGTCAAGGTCATCCGCTGCAACGGAGAGGCATTTCGTTTCCCAGACGAAATGGAACCCTTGCTCCGGGGCTCTGGGGTTTGCTCCGGCAACCGTGGGGCCTGTGAGCCCTGGTGCTTGACCTAGTGACCTACTTGGGAAGGACTCTGTGTGCTCAAGCCTCAGGAACAGAAGGGAACAAATGGGACCTGGACAAAACGTTGCAGTCTGGACTGCTTCTGTACCGGGATGCCCCGTTCCATCCTACAACTCTCCCCCCACCCTTCCGAGATATTCCATGTCTTGCGCCTACTTACCGTGCTCAGTTCTCATTGGGCTGGGGGAGAGGGTTGCCCCCATAAGATTTTTTGAACCTTGGCATTCCCCCTGAGCATGCTGATGTTTCTGAGTGGCCATGTTTTGGTGACATTCCCATCGGCACGCACCGGCTGCGATCGGCATTAGAGGGAGTGATAGGGACACCCCTGTGATTTACGGGCAGTATGATTGGCTGGGCCTGCTATAAATATAGGAAGCCTGGCCTTCTGCCTGTGCCATTAAAATGGCCACTCACTGCTGACACAACCACCTGTAACCAAGGGGCAGAGGTGTAGGAGGGAGTTCATCAGAGGGCTCTTTGCTGAGAGCCCCCTCCAACTCAGAGTGCCCAGCTCCACTTCTGGACCTCTGAGGTCCTGGGCTGGAGAGCACAACCCCACCTTAGAATTAAGCCCTTGAAGTGTTCTCCTGAAAAGGATGCTCAACCCGTGCTCGCCCCACGCAAGTCAAGTAGGCAGACTTAACCATTCATTCATTCATTAGATTTCTATACTGCCCAATAGCTGAAGTTCTCTGAATGGTTTACAAAGGTTAAAACCTTAAAAATACATTATGAAAACCATTTACATACAAACGTATAAACAGACCGCACACAGAGAGACATACAGATATCTAAAATAATTTTAAACAGTAAGAAAAATCCAGGACCTGATTACAACCTCATCATATGCAGCCAAATGCCTGAGAGAAAAGGAAGGTCTTAACCTGGCCCCGAAAAGTTAATAATGTTGGTGCCAGGCGGGCCTCATTGGGGAGATCATTCCACAATTGGGGGGCCACCACTGAGAAGGCCCTCTCACTTGTTGCCACCTTCTGGGCCTCCCTCAGAGGAGGGCTGTAGATGAGGAACTTAGTGTGACTCTATTTATATTTCCGTGGTGGTTCTTAGTGATGAATCTATTTCTCTACCAGAAACTCTCAGCCTCTTCCCTCTTCTCTGAAGCCCCCAGACCATCTCTGGCTACCAGGTGAGTTTATGGTCTGTTATAAATGGCTCTTTAGGTGTGGATGGCCATTTCTTTAAAAACAGCATGTGTGATATTGTAAATGCAAAGTCAGTGGCTTCTGGGAGAGTTGGGGGGTGGGAATAATGGAGGGGCTGTAGCTCAGTGGTAGACAGAAGGTCCCAGGTTCAATCCCAGGCATCTCCAGGTAGGGCTTAGAAAGAATCCTGCCTGAAACCCTGGAGAGCCACTGTTGCCACCCGGTCAGTGTCGACACTACTGGGCTAGATGGACGAAGGGTCTGACTATAAGGCAGCTTTCTGTATTCCTACTAATAATACCTAGCATTTATACTGTGCTTTAGAGCAGGCTTCTCCAACCAGGTGCCTTCCAGATGTACTGGACTGCAACTTCCATCATTCCCAGTGACATCATTCTGGGAACGATGGGAGTTGCAGTCCAATACATCTGGCAGGAGGGGACATCAGGTTGGAGAAGGCAGCTTTAGAGAGTTCAAAGCACCTCACATACTTCGTTTCAGAAAGCCTAACAACCACCCTGTAAGGTAGGTCAGCTTTATTACTGCTTTGTTTCAGAGGGCGTCTGAGAGAGAGAGAGTAGCTTGCCTATGACCCCCTAATAGTGAACGTACATATGGCAAAGGTAAGGTTTGAATGGAAGAGACCCTGTTCTGTAGCTCAGCCTCTTAGGGCACAATCTTGTGCATGTTCAGCCAAAAAAAAGCCCTGCAACTCCCAACATGGCTGGCTGGGGAATGCTGGGAGTTGTAGGGCTTTTTTTCTGGTTAAACACGCGTAGGATTGCACCCTTAGCCATTGTGCCACACCAACTCCTGGGTGGTCAGTGTGGGAGGGCTGAAACACCAGGCAAGTCACATCGTGGAACAGAGTTTCTTAGAATAAGCGTGTTCTCCGCTCCCTTTCCTTCTCCTCAACCGCGTGGACAGCTTTCATTTCGAGGCCTGACAATTTGGCTCTCCACAAGCATTCCATCTGGCGCAGCAAATCCTCCCCCCCCCCCCGCTTTTGAGGGCAACTTTCCAGCCACAAGTGTCCTCAGTTTCCCGCATGCTGTGTGGGGCCTTGGCCATGTACTACCAGACACTCTGCTGTTTTGGATTACTGCCGGCGACGTTTGCAAAAGACGCCTTTCCAGCATTGCTAATCTAAACAGCCCCCTCTAAAGCAGAACAGTGACATTGGTGGCTCAGTTTGTCCTCATCTTTAGTTACTCCTCATTCAGACCAGCGCAAGTTTATTTTATTTTTGATTAAACGTATGTATCACCCAACTGTAAGATGCCCTCAGGGTGATTTACAATTAAAAAAAACCCCAAAATAATAAAACAACCACCAAAACAATGCATACAACAATTAGTATATTGAAATATTAAAAAATAATAACGAGTCAGCAGTCAAGTTAATAATCAGAGCAACAGATAGCAGATTAAATGCCTGCTGAAAGACGGAGGTCTTAGCCTGGCCTCTAAACATACACAGTGAAGATGCCAGGCAGAACTCTGGGGAAAGCACACCACAGTCGGGGGGCCGCTACAGAGAAGGCTCTTTCATTGGTAGTCACCCATCGCACCATTGTGGGTGGTGGCATCCAGCGAAGAGTCTCCAAAGATGATCTTGGCAGTCGGATAGGAACATATAGGAGAAGGTGCTCCTTCAGCTTGATTTGGTGTAGCAAATGGGGTGACATGAGCCTTAGTCCTTTGACCTAGGGGGTGTTTCCACCAGCGACCTACTCTGAGCCAGCTGCATGTTGAGGCCGTTTGGGATACATGCCATTGTGGCCATCCAGCAGCCACCCTCGAGCTTAGCGGGGAAAAACTGGATTTCTTGAGACTGCGTAAAGTCCGATTCTTTTCCTCAAGTCGGGTTCTCCCCAGTATAGTTACTGTGTGCCCCAACCCCCGCATTGACCTCGGGCATGCCAGCCCTGCCCAGGGGTGTGCCTTTCACCATGACCCTGGTCAAGGGGTGTTTCCTGTGTGTTCCCCATCCCTTCACAAACCAATTAGTGTCTACTCAGAAGTAACTCCCATTGTGCTCCATGAGGCTTGTCCCCTGAATGCCCACATCAGAACTTACAGAGATCCCCCCTCAATTAAAATGGCATAGTTTAAAGCCCAAATCCCCTAAAGGCTGTGAAGCGCGATCTCGAGGATCCAATTCTCTGTTGTTTGGTTTATTGCCATAGGAAGTAACTACTTCACACCTTCGTTATAGAGATCCTGTGGTTAGAAAGGCGGCTGGTTTCCCATCCCTGTGTCCCTGCCCTTCCCCAGCACAAGCATATGTGTGTCTACTCAGAAATAGCTCCTATTGTACTCAGTGAGCTTGCTCCTGAAATGAAGGTGCACCTGGAGGTTCAGGGGAAAGGAGAAAGGGGTGGGGGGAAGCCTCTGTCATTGGTCGAGCAGCTCCTGCCAGTCGGATCACGTTCACTCCAACCCCCACCAGGAAGTATATTCTGTGAAGTGATTTTTACTGGTGCGGAGCACTCGCTCGTGGAGCCCTCATGGACCAAAGCGCAGCAAAGCTGATTCCTTTTTAAAAATCCAGTACATTACAGTAGAAAAATCAATTTGCTTCTCCTTCCGTTGTTGTGGAGACACGGTCCTTGTCCTGATTCATGCGTGCGCGTTCAGCACTTGATCTTCCCGTGTGACGGGCCCATCACAGCTCAAACACCACAGTTCATGGTGCTTTCCTATGCCCTCCTGGGTCAATTTACACATTCAGCTGCCAGTCCAGTGCTTGGAAAGGCATGCATGTGAGAACTGCCCCTTAACGTCTTGGAACGTGGGGATGCATCCTATTAAAGCGGGGGTGGAGTGAAGCTCAGGCCTGCGGGCCCTCCGTGTTTCCCCAGATGGGCACGCCTCTTCCCTTTTCTCAGACCAGGGATCGTTTGCTGGGTTTGCACTCCTCTCACCTCCACCCCCCATTCCAAAAGGTTGAAATGCCTCTCCTAAGGCTTAGGGATTTTCTACGCTTTACCAAGGCTTCTGCTTCCACATTCTTTGTGGGATTAAAATTGGTTCCTTTACATGTGCTTTTTCCCCCGACAGGGTTCTTTCTCTGTCTTTCCATATGTTCTATTACACAAGCACTAGGTGGCACTGTGGTATAGTGGAATTGTGCAAATTACACCAGGATTTCATGCTGCTAGTCACAGAAATACCAAGCTTCCATCGTTAGGGGGGGAAATACCATAACTGTTGCAAAGCACACGAGAGGCTCTGGAGGAGGAGGATGTCATGTAAAGCACCCACAAACTTCTGTGAGTAAGGACCCACGAGCTCACAATAAATGCCTCGTGTAGGAAGGCTCTCAGTTACTGGCAATAAGAGTTTTGGGGGAAGCGTTTGGGGAAGGGAGCGTGGCCTTCTGGGGAGCCCCAGAGTGCAGGATTGGGACCCCAGGTGGAACAGATTTTACCCCCAAGCCTGAGGTTCCCCACTCCTGGTGTGGATGGAACATTTCCAGCATTCCAAACCATTGGGTTTGCTGGCTGGGGCTGATGGGAGTTGAAGTCCAAAACATCTGGAGGGCACCAGCTTGGGGAATGCTGGCATAATGCCTATATGTGTGGGCCTATATGCATGCACAGCTGTGCTGGTGTTTCCCAGAATTTTATTGGGGTCAAGAACCATGTGGTTCAGCCTATGTGCTCTGGATGTCATTCATGTATTAAGCAAATGTCACACCCATGCGTGGACATCCAGCAGACACAGATGGATGGGATCCTTCTCCCCTGTTGTGCATGGACTCTGTGCGCCAAAAGTTCATCCAAACAGCGGTTGTGTTTTCCTGCCATGCTGTTCCCAATGCCTGGGGAAAAGCCACCCAATGCTGCCGTCCCCTCCTCCAAACAGGGTCAGCCCAGGACATTTTGCAGCCTGAGGCGGAGCAACAAATGGCACCCACTGCCCCAGGTGCGTCATACCCAAGACCCAAAACGTTTATTTTGCACCCGGCAGAAAATCCCAGAAGTGCCTCTCCCACCCCCCACCCCGGGCAGTAAAAAATACAATAATAATAAATTAAACAGCTGACTCTTTGCCACCCTTACACGCAGTGGAGTAGTAGTAAATTTGGAAGCGCAGGGGCTCATCGTGAGGGTCCCCATAGCCACATCCCCAAGGAGAGCCCAAAATTGCAGGCAGCTGTGTTGACCCAGATCACCAAACGAGTTCTAGCAGTTTGCCTCTGTAGGGGAGCAGGTCTTTTGTAGAACTCATGGCTCTTAATTGCCCATTCAAGACCAGGACACCCCAAAATACTTGGCATTATAACCGGGAACAATATCGTGTTGCTGGGAAAAGCCTTTTCACCCCAGCTGCTGTGAGGATTGCAGCTAAGCTCGGAGGGAACAGGGAAGCTGGGGGTGGGGGGAAGGTGATGCCACCATCCCTGCTAGTCAGAAAGTGCCGGTGCTTCAACCCTGTGAGCCCTGGTTCTGCTGCAACTCTGCGTAGATGCCTGAGGCAGTGGCCTCACTCGGCCTAAAGGCAGAGCCGGCCTTGCCTCAAAGTCTCTCCTTAACTGCCTCTTTCACAGCAGAATCTTCACTGAATTACATCCAGTCTTCTACTAACTCCATCCCTGCTATTAATTTCTCCATCTTGTCCACTCTTTAGTGCAGAGAGACCATGCTCCTGCTGTGTTCACCACACCGTGCTGGTGTGCGCTTGCTTAATACATCACATAAATGTATAGTGTGTTCAGCTATAGACAAGGGGGATGTTGTTATCCCTCAAGGCTGCCTTCCTCACCCTGGTGCGCTCTGGGGCTTTCTTCACACAGAGCTTTTACCCTGCGATTGAGATAGCTCCTTCACGGAAGTTTGCGGGCTCTTTACATGACGCTGTGACCCTGCCGTGACTCTCCTGCACTAAATGCCCTTTGTTCCATTTTTCAGTGGATTGCAGACAATGAGCTATCAGATTACCCCGTTAGTTCCCTCTTTGAAAAAAGCTGCAAGAAGAGGAGCGAGGTCAATGAAAGATAATGGAAGACTCGGATACGGGGAGAAGGTGGGGGAAAGGGGAGGGAGGGAAGGAAGCGGGTGAAAAAGGGAGTCTTTGTGATCCTGCATTTAAAACGGAAGCAGAAAGCCCCATTTTAAATGCAGGTTTTTAGGCTGGTGTAGAGATGCCCTGGGTGTATTGGGACTGCAACTCCTATCATCCTCAGTCAGCATGGCTACTGGTCAGGCTGGCTGGAGTGATGGGAATTGTGGTCCACATCTGGAGGGTGCCAGGTTGGGGAACGCTATACCAAGAGGTTCAATAGTTTTTGTGGAAGAACAAAGCAAACGAAGGCTAATCAGAGGTTGTTTGGTGGACCTATAATTTGGGTTGGTCCATAAGCTATTTTGGGGTGCCGATCTGTATGAAACCCCAAGTCCTAATTCAGGTGTCATCCACACCTATTGATGCTGTGTGTGTGTGTTGGGGGAGGGGGGATTAGGAACTAGGAGCCAAGTTCATCCTCATCTGGTTGCAGGGAATACAGAACTCTTCCTTCAGATTTCCACCTCCAGGGCTGGCATGAAAGGTAGGCATGGTTGGGCATCTGTCGAGGGCCCACGCCCCAGCCCACTGACGAGAGCCCCCTGGGTGGTGCCTGACAGCAGGCTGTCATCATGGCAGCCTGCTTGCTCACCGGCCTCTCGCTCTGCTCCAGACAACAGAGGTGGGGAGGAGGAAGGGAGGCCACGGCTTGCTTTCTCCCTGGCTCTCTGCTGGTCAAACAAGCAAGTCGTGGCAGCAAGAAGAAAGAGGGTGAGGAGCGAGAGCAGCTGGTGATGCCGGCGGTAAGAAGACAGACTCCCGGAGGGAGGGGCCCATGGAGGGTGTCTTGACTGAGGGCCCTCAGAAACCTGGAGCCGGCACTGGCCACTGCTCTTGGTGGGGGAGCCAGTGCTGCAAATCAGGGTCAGTCGCTCACGCCACCCCCGCTAACACACCCTGCGCTCTTGTTAAATATGTGTGCGATCTTGTTGTGAAACTGTTGCGGACACCGACAGTGCCTGTAATATCCCTGTCAACACCAGACAACAGCCCCCCCCTTCACTTTCGGTGCCGTGTCTTTTGTGTTATTCTGCTAAATGTGCCTGAATATGTTTTGTTTCGGTTCTGCAAAGGCTTGGCATTGGTTTATAAATAGCCGGTGGCAAGTGAGAATCGCCTTTGGGTGACTGGCCAGGGAAGCTTTACAGAAGGTCTTTAATTCTTTCCTTTTCTTAAGACTGGAAATGATTTCACATCGGTGTATACGTAGAGTGGTACGGAAGTCAGGGTTAGACCCTTCCCCAACCTGGTGCCCTCCAGATGTATTGGAGTACAACTCCCATCATCTCCAGTCAGCATGGCCACTGGTTGGGTATGATGGGAATTGTCGTGTAACACACATCTGGAGGGCACCAGATTGGGAAAGGCCGTTTTAAACTAGGAAGCCTCCACAGCTTTGCCCCTTGGCTGGGGAACCTTTTTCAGCCCGAGGGCCAAATTGGCTCCAGGGAAGCAGTGGGCATACCCCAAAGTGGGCTAGGTTACCCCACTGATAGCATGTGGACCCCATTTGCGTGCGCACGCGCGCGCACACGCACACACACACAGAGCATCTCTATACCAGCCTAAAATCCTGCACTTAAAATGGGGCTTTCTGCTCACAACAGACTCTTTACACACGCTTCCTTCCCCCACCCCTTTTCCCCCTTCTCTGAGTCTTCAACATGTTTCATTATACAGCCACTAGATGGCACTGTGGTCTAGCTCCTCTTCTTGCTCTTTTTCCTCATTTCACAGTGGGGACTCATGCGTGATAATTTGATAGCTCATTATCTCCAATCTTTTAAAAAATGAAATAAAGGCCTTTTAGTGCGGGTAGGGATGGGCTGATTCCCTACCTGGTGGTCCAGGTGGGAATCCGCCCGCAGGGGGAGGCGATCCGTCACTCCTCCCGGAGTCCATCTGAGCCGGCTCCGCTCCCCGGCGATCCCGAGGAGCCGGTCGGCAGCTCTGCAATGCTGGCGATACGGCCGGCCGTCATTGCCGTGCCGTATCGCTGGCTGAGTGAAGGCTAACTCTGGATGCAAATGGCGTAGTGGATGCCATTTGTGGCTGTCAAGCTGTTAGATTAACCTACATGCAGCAGTAAATGCCCTCCCTCAGCCAGTGATACGGCATGGCAATGGCGGCCCGCCGTATCGCCAGCAATGCAGAGCCGGCGACCAGCTCCACAGGATCACCACTGAGCGGAGCCGGCTCAGACAGATTCCGGAGGGAGGTGGAGGTAAGTGCTCCGTTCTGCCATGGAATTCGGCCTCATTGGGGTCCGTGGCAGAATTCTCCGCCATCCCTAAGTGCGGGAGACTCCCAGGAGGTTGATGACACCATCTAAAGGGCCTGCAAACTTCTGTGAGTAACCAATCTTAATAGAAGGATAAAAGCTCTGTGTAAAGAAGCCCACAGTCATTCACATACATCACCTTATGGCCTCCAGATGAGTTGGACTACAACTCCCATAACCCCCCAGCCAACATACCAAAAAACCCAGCATATTTTAGTGTAAAGGTCTTACTGCCAGTCATTAAGCTTTAAAAGAGACATTTCAACCTTTTAGAATGGGGGGAAAACTGCACAAAAGCCAAGAACCCCCAAATGATGAGTGATTGGGGGAAAGGATGTGGGTCCACCTGGGGAACCCTGGAGGTGGTGGGGTGGTGGTGGTGGATTGAGACCCCAGACAGGTCAGATTTGGGCCCCAGGCCTGAGGTTCTGCACTGCTGTGATAGGGGTGTTGCCCAACTGTGGATTTTGGAGTTTTATCTCATGGACCGATAACCATTGCCTTTTACTGCGCCAGGTATGGCTTACCTAAGGCCACCTAGCGGCTTCATGGCTGAGAGGCTGCTGCACCAAGGCCTTCCCAGATCCTTGAATGGCCATGTGGCCCAGTGAGGAAACGGAGCTAGCTCCGCTCATCCCCAGACTCTGGTGGTGGCCTGTTGCTGCTTCCCAGTGTGAACCTGCAGTCTGCACAAACGCAGGCCGGGCGATCTCCCTTACAGGTTGCTATTAGGATGAACAAGAAATGGGCAGCATCACCCTGTCTGAGCTGGGGGGGGGGGTGGCTGGGGGCTGGATGTGGAGTGGGACATCAATCAGAAAGTGAACATAATCCCCCCAGTTCCGCCTACCTGTTGTTGGCATCCGAGACCAGTTCTGCCCTAGAGCTGGCAATAGAAGTCTGGCAGCCGGGGCAAACATCCTGGAGCAGAGCAATTCAGGATTGTCATTGGGGGTTGTGAGCACAGAGCACTGCCTTTTGGAATGCACGGTGGTCTTCGGTGGCTTATCAGTCTGGAATCTTCACGGGGGGCCAGTGTGGTGTGCTCCTCAGCGCATTGGAGAGCCTGTGGGCTTCCTGCCGGGCAACAGCCCGTTCGCCAGGGCTCAGCTGCTGATGCAGCTAGGCTGAGTGGTACAGAAATGGAGAAAGGCTCTCAGCATGAAGAGCAAAGCTTCGGTTGGACTTTATTTTTGGGGGGTAGGGGACAAGAGCTGCATGGGTTCCCAATCATGCTGTGAGTTCTGCTCACAAATACCTTTCAAACCTGGCAAGGTCCAAACGGGGGGGTGAGGGTGAGGTTGGTGTGCCCAGAAATTTGGAGGCCGTTGCAGCATGCACAGCTCTGTCTCAGATCCCTCTTTGAGCCCTCCTGCATTCTCTTGAACAGGGCCAGAGTATTAGGATGGGGGGGGGGGGTTTGCAGTCTTTCAAATTGGGCAGCTGTAATAATGCAAGCTGGTGCTCACCAGCTGTGTTGGGCTACAACTTCCATCATTCTCAGCCAGGCAGAGATGGCAGCAATGTCCAGAGGGCAGGTGAAGATAGATTATTTTGTACAATGTGAGGTGTGGTGTGAATAGGGGCTTGGGGGCCCCAGGGAAGTTTTAAAACACACCGAAATAAAGCACACCATGCACAGAAATATGGGGAGAGCCACACATTTCAGCTTAACATCTTCAGTGTTCTTGATGATAAATTAAAGCATGTGAAAGGTTTATTCAGGCAGGCCTTTGGTATAGAGCTGCTCTGTTGCTGAAGGGGATTTTAATTGGTTGGTGCTGTTTATTTCTTTTGTTGTTGTTTGTAATTTATGTTATAATTACATTTTTTAAAAAACATGATTTTATTATTAGCTGCCGTGGGCACCATTCTTTTGGCAGGAAGGCAAGATATTTTATATATATATATATATATATATATATATATATATAAATAAATAAATGTTTTTTCATCTAAAGCAGCCTTCCCCAAGATTATACCCTCCAGAGGTGTTGGAATACAATTCCCATAATTCCCAGCCAGCATGACCATTGGCTGGGAATTATGGGAATTGCAGTCCAACACCTCTGGAGGGCACAAGGTTGGGGAAGGCTGATCTACAGTGACTGCATATGAGGCAGGCCACAGATAACACTCTCTGGAGCCGGCGGTGTTCTGCAAATGCTTTCCTTCTGAGCTTCCATCCTCACATTTCAAGGCCTGGAAGGAGGTCAGATGTATTACTAGCCAGGCAAAATTAGAAGCAGAAGGGCAAGTGGAAGGGTCCCTTTGCATGCTACCATTTGAAAGGAGGCTTTTTTTTTTTAAGGGCAATGTTTCTGCTCCTAAGGCCTGACGGAAGCATAGAATCATAGAATAGAATCATAGAATAGTAGGGTTGGAAGGGGCCTACAAGGCCATCGAGTCCAACCCCCTGCTCAATGCAGGAATCCAAGTCAGAGCATCCCTGACAAATGGCTGTCCAGCCTCGTCTTGAAGGCCTCCAGTGTGGGAGAGCCCACCACCTCCCCAGGTAATTGGTTCCATTGCCGTATTGCTCTAACAGTCAGGAAGTTTTTCCTGATGTTCAGTCGGAATCTGGCTTCCTGTAACTTGAGCCCATTATTCCGTGTCCTGCATTCTGGGATGATCGAGAAGAGATCCTGGCCTTCTTCTCTGTGACAACCTTTCAAGTACTTGAAGAGCGCTATCATATCTCCCCTCAGTCTTCTCTTCTCAAGGCTAAACATGCCCAGTTCTTTCAGTCTCTCTTCATAGGGCTTTGTTTCCAGTCCCCTGATCATCTTTGTTGCCCTCCTTTGAACCCTCTCCAGCTTGTCTGCATCCTTCTTAAAGTGTGGTGCCCAGAACTGGACACAGTACTCCAGATGAGGCCTAACCAGTGCTGAGTAGAGGGGAACTAGTACTTCCCGGGATTTGGAAGCGATGCTTCTATGAATGCAGCCCAAAATAGCATTTGCCTTTTTTGCAGCCACATCACATTGTTGGCTCATATTCAGCTTGTGATCGACGACAATTCCAAGATCCTTCTCGCTCGTAGTGTGGTTGAGCCACGTATCCCCCATCTTGTAACTGTGCATTTGGTTTCTTTTTCCTAGGTGCAGAACTTGGCATTTGTCCCTATTAAATGCCATTCTGTTGTTTTCTGCCCAGCACTCCAGTCTATCCAGATCACTTTGAATTTTGTTTCTGTCTTCCAAAGTATTAGCTATCCCTCCCAATTTTGTGTCATCTGCAAATTTGATCAGCATTCCCTGCACCTCCTCCTCCAAGTCATTAATAAAAATATTGAAGAGCACTGGGCCCAGGACTGAGCCCTGCGGTACCCCACTCGTTACCTCTCCCCAGCTTGAGAAGGTCCCATTGATAAGCACTCTTTGGGTCCGATTCTGTAGCCAACTGTGGATCCACATGATCGTTGTTTCATCTAGCCCACTTCGAGCTAGTTTGCTCATCAGGATATCATGGGGCACTTTGTCGAAAGCTTTGCTGAAGTCGAGGTATATGATGTCTACAGCATTCCCACGGTCTACAAGGGAGGTGACTTGATCAAAAAATGAGATCAGATTTGTCTGGCAGGACTTGTTTTTGACAAATCCATGTTGGCTTCGAGTAATCACTGCATTGTTGTCAAGGTGCTTCCAGATGGATTGCTTTATGATCTGCTCCAGAATTTTCCCAGGGATTGATGTCAGACTGACTGGTCTGTAGTTCCCAGGTTCCTCCTTTTTACCCTTTTTGAAGATAGGGACAACGTTAGCCCTCCTCCAGTCATCTGGCACTTCCCCGGTCCTCCATGATTTCTCAAAGAGAATAGACAGCGGTTCTGGGAGTTCTTCTGCCAGTTCCTTTATGACTCTAGGATGCAGTTCATCTGGCCCTGGAGATTTGAACTCATTCAAAGTAATGAGGTGTTCCTTGACCATATGCCTGTCGATCTCAAGCTGCAATCCTGCCCCTTCAGCCTGTACTTCGCCTTTGCCAGGGGGGTCATAGACCCTCTTTTGGGAGAAGACTGAGCCAAAGTAGGAATTGAGCACCTCTGCCTTTTCTTTGTCCTCTGTTATCATTTTGCCATCCTTATTTAATAGCTGAACAACCATTTCTTTCCTCTGCCTTTTACTATGCACGTAGCTGAAGAAAGCCTTTTTGTTGTTTTTAGCATCCCTCGCTAACCTCACCTCGTTCTCCGCTTTAGCCTTCCTGACGCCATCCCTGCAATTCTGTGCTACCTGCCTGTACTGCCTGTACTGCCTGCATCTTCTTATGAATTTATGAACTAAAGCGTCTGGTGGGTTAAAAGCTGGACTGTTCCATTTTTCCACCCCCATCTCCTGTGTGAGCCACCTTGGATTCTCCTGAATGGTTTGGTCGGGAGTGGGGAAAGACAGGAAGGAGGGAGGGGGAGCGGAGCGGAGCAAGAGAAAGATGTCACAATCTCTAATCTATCTGTCATTTTTATTTTCCAGCGAACAAGAGGAAGCAGCCGGTGAGCTCCCGGCTAGAGCGATGCTGAGGAAGCGGGGAGGGGAGGGGGCTGGCACGCCGGCGAAAGTCTGAAAACAGGTGAACAGCGCAGGAGCGGAGGGCAGAGGAGGGACTGTTGCGGCTGCTGCCCTCAAGGACCAGCGAGAGCCTCTGGGCTCTGTGGAGGTGGATCCTGGCTGGCGCTGCGGCTGAGCCATGGCTACGAATTTCAACGACATCGTCAAACAGGGATATGTGAAAATGAAGAGCAGGAAACTGGGGGTAAGTGGCAGGCGGGTGCCGCCTTTCCGAATGGCTCTTTGGCAGATTCGTGGCATTTGGAGGCTTTGTGGACATGTGGGCAGGTGTGAACTGCAGAAAAAACGGTGCCTTTTGTGAGGGTGGGGGGAGGAATTCCCGCTGGAGCATCTCTTTCTCTCTCCGTTGTTCTCTTTCTTCCCCTGCCTGTTTGGCTGGCATCGCTTCCGAACGGACCTTCATTTCTGCCGCCTCAGCCTGAGTGCTGTGGATGTCGGGCTGGTGGAGGTGCTGGTTGCTGGCCGTTTTCTGGCGTTGCTGTGGAGGATGTGGCGTCCCTGGAGTTAGTGACCCGAGTGTCGGGGGCGGGGGGGACTTTGCATTTTCAGCTGTGAGGATTTCCTTCCAGGATGCAAGCTGGTTGTACATCCTGAAGCTCAGGAAAAAAGCCCTGTGTGTGTCTTACATTATTTGTGTGTGTGTGTGCAGTATGAATTAACCCTCCCTGCTGGGGGGATGGTTTATGGTACCTTTTTTTGGATGCTTCGGTGGCAGTCCCGTCCCCCAGGGACGCCCATAAGCTTGAGCCTGAACATGAGCCTACGAAGGCCTTTTATCTTGGTGGGGTTTTGGTGGCTGGGGTGAAATCAGTAGCAGGCTTAGTGATTTTGTTGCACTGCTTGTATTTTCTGGCTGTTTTGAATATAGGGTTTTTGTTTTCTGATTCATGCATGTTTGGAATGATTTAGCTCCTTTTGCCCTGTGACTTGAGAAAAAGCTGGGCTAGGAATGGATAAAAAGAGAAAAAGGAAATGAAAAAGGATGGGTATATGCATTGAGATGTTTCTTGTTCTGTCTGGACTTCTCAGTTGAGATTTTTTTTCATTCTGTCTGGACCTCTCAGGTGCAGAGTCATGTTGTGGCCGCGTTCTTGTCAGGCACCTCTGGCCCATAGGGGCAGGACCAACACTGACAAAGCCAGGCAGACCCCAATGTGCGCTCCCTCTCTCTCTCTCTCACACACACACACTCTCTCTCTCTCTCTCTCTCTCTCTCTCAGTCTCTCTCTCAAGGGGACTTGCCACAGACTTCAGGAACAGTTCCATTTTCAGGGCTTGGCTTCTAGGGTGTGTCTCCCATGGGTCTCTCAGCTGCCCTGCTTGCAACAGGGGCACCGGGAGCAAAGAACAAACCTCTTCCTTTCTCCTTTCAAGCCGGCTTTTATTGGCAAGGCTTATCGAACCCTGTGCCAGAGATGTCGAGGTTGCGCGCAAAGGAAAGCCATTGTCTTGCGCTTGGAACAAATCTATATCAAAAATCACATTAAATCTGACTTCGCTGTCCTGGCGCCCTCCAGATGTGTTGGACTACAACTGCCATTGGCCCCAGCCATGCTGGCTAGGGGGATGATAGCGGTTGTAGTCCAACACATCTGGGGGGCACCAGGTTGGAGAAGGCTACATTTAAATCTATCTTCTCTATACAATATTATAATTGTTTTAATAGAATCTGGGGGATATTATTACAAGAAGGGCTCTTTGAAGGCTGCAGAGAGGCTGGGAGTGGAGCAAAGGGCAGAAGAGAGCTTCGGCTATTGGGCGGTATAGAAATGAAATAAATAAATAAAATAAAATAAAAAGTTGTTAGGCACAAGGCCCCGGGTTCGGGGGCCTTGTGCAAGCCGCTGTCTCTCCGCCCACGCTGGCCATCCTCGCAACAGGATTGTCAGTTCCTGATTACAGGACATTTAGGTCCCCCATCTGTCGTATGGGCAACCCTTCCCCCAAGTGGAGGCTGGTGCCTCCAATGTCAGTGGGGCGGTGAATCTGCTCCGGGTTTCAGTCAGAACCAGTCAGAACTCTAAAGGAGCTATCCAAGGTGGCTCTGATGTCAGTGGTCCAGTGAATCCGCTCAGGGTCTCAGTCAGTACCAGTCAGAACTCTAAAGGAGCTATCTCCTTTAGAGTTCTGACTGGTTCTGCCCGAAGCCTGGAGCGGATTCACCGCCTCACTGACATCAAAGCCACCAGCCTCCACTGCCTACCCCTTAGAGTTTTGACGAGGAATTATGGCCATTGTTAACCTGCCCAGAGCACTGGGGAAGAATGATCCACTCCTGGGTGCATTTCTGTTTAATGTCTCACAGCTACAGTAATCCCATGAGCCTCAAAGCGAGAGGAGGGGTGGCCTGGGCAGTCCCAGTGACTGCATTTCTCCCCACTTCTCCCTTGCTACTTCACGGAGTGGCCCAGGACATGCCCTTCCCCTTCACCACAAGTGCCTTGGGGCCCGTGCCTGTGAAATCTGGATTTCTGTGTGTGAGAGTTTTTTTTTATTCCGCAGAGAACAGGGGTATCGGCCCACTTTCATCCTGAGAGGGCGGGCCAAAGGCAAAGGGTGGGGGCAAAACACCAGCCTATTTTCGCTTGAAGCTCATGGTGCCAGCAGTGAAGCCCTCGGGGAAGCCTTCCAACCTTTCAGAATGGTGGGGTGGGGGGCTGCACGGAAGTCAGGAAAGCATCGAATGATTGGCAGTGGGGGGAAAGGGGGTAGGGATATTTGGGAAGTGGGCGTGGGGAAGGGGGTAGGGCGGATTGGGACCCCAGGAGGGCCAGATTTGGCCCCCGGCTTGAGGTTTTACAACCCTGCTTTAACACATGCTGGTCTGTTCTTCCTTTAATTTCCCTGTTCATAAAGGTGGGTGTTATCAGGTGAACCATCTGTTTCGTTACAGCTCAGATAGGCAAGGCCCTCACCCTGAGCCACGGGGCACGAGTGCTGCCCCCACGCTGGCTGAGTGGTACTGCTGTGTTGGTGTGGAGCCCTGGAAGCGGGGTATCGGTACTGAGTGCCCTACAGGCTGGACCTCTGAAATGCTGTTTGAGTAATCCAGGCAGGCATTCGTTGGCCAAACCATGTGCCTAAACTCCTCGCCCCCAAAGGCAGCACCGTCTGCCTTCCGCTGTCCTGTACCTGCTGAGTAAATGGCCCCAAAGGCATCGAGGAAGTGAGCCCTGCCGTGCTGTACTACAGCCATTGCGGGTAGTGGGGCCAGTCTAGGTTAGAGAGTTGAACTAGGGCTGGGCTGACTTCGGTTCACTGGCGCCATCGTAGCAGTGGCAGCCAGTGAGGGTGGCGTGCTGAGAAGTCAAGAGCCCGCTGCCTTGTGACACCCCAGCAGCCAGGGCCAGGGCCTGATCTCCCTCTCCTTAGGGCTGGACATATCTGACCGGGTTCGCACGATCGTGGCGTGGCTAACAAGCCATGGCGGCTTGTTAGCCTCTCTGTGTGTGCTGGCCGCATGGATTTCCCTAATTACCCTCCCTGTAATTACCCGTGGGCTGCTGTTGGGGTACTTGAGGGTTGCTGCCCACCCCAAGGCCATGCCCAACGCTACTTCCCGCGTTTGGATCACACTGCAAGCAGTGCCAGTGAGAGTAATCGGGGAAATCTGGCCGGCACGCAACACGGTGGGGTAAATAAGCCACTGTGGCTTATTTCCCTTGCTGTGAGCGTGCGAACAGGCCCTCTGTCTCTTTCACTCTCTGTAACGGTTTCCTCCAACCTGGCACCCTCCAGATGTGTTGGACTACAACTCCCAACACCCCCAAGCCAGCATGCTGGCTGGGGGGTGCTGGGAGTTGTAGTCCAGCACATCTGGAGGGGTCGAGGTTGGCTGTTCTGTAACATTCACATTTTTTCTGGCACAAGCTAATTCCGTCCTGTTTCCGCATCAGGTTGTGAATTTTTTTTTTTCAAGTTGGCATGAAAATGTGTACACATGTTCATAGAGGCGGAAATGAGTGGGCTTCCTGTACGCAGTTGCACACAGTTCTCCCAAATATATGCATTTTTAAGGCAGTTTCCCCGTTTTGTATGCCTTTCCCCCTTAAAATACACATTTCTGTGAGTGTTCCTTGATCAGAGCGCTGCAGGAAACAATTGGAGACATGCACAAAATGAAGGGTAATTGCATTCCAGTTCACATACTATCGCAAATGAGGTCAGTTCATATTAAAATGCTAACCAAAAAACCCTCTCCACATCCCTTTCCCTCCTCGGATCGTGCTCAGTGCCATCGGCCTCTTTCTTTCCAGTGCACCTTCTCAGCGGCCACAATTATTTCTCCAGGAGTTGGAATTTCCTAGAAGGACATTGGGGTAATGAGGAATATCCATGCATTAATTATGTTAGATCCTGAGCCCCAGAGGAGGACGACAATGAAAACATGTACTGGAGGGGAACGGAAGGCTTTCTGACTCCAGTGGGTTACAGCCGAGGGCTGCTTCACACCTTTCTTTTTTTTCCCCCTATACATGAAAAATTCTGGGACACACTCATGGGGAGAAGCATAATGTGTGAATCTGCTTTTTTATCTTGTTTAAGTTGAGGGCAGGGCATGGCAAAGGCAGGATTGGGAGCAAGGCAAAGGTGAGAACGGAGGTATAGCCTACAAGAGCAATCTCCTGGCAGCTCAAGCCCATGAACCAGCCTGACTTTGGGAAGCCTTTATAGAGGTTAAGCCAGGGCTGCCAAACCTTGGAGAAGTTCTCGAGGGCTGCGCTCCAGGAGCATGTGGGGCCAAAGGCGAAAGGAGATCAGCCAAAAATAGAAAAAGAAGAAAAAATACCAGGATATTGTAGCTTAAAGCGCTTCTTGCTAGTAACTAAGCCTTAGGAGAGGCATTTCAGCTTTTTAGAACGGGGAAAAAGTGCACAAAAGCCAGGAAGCCACCAAACAATTGTTGGTTGGGGGGGAAAGAGGTGGGGCACGGAGAAGGTGGGAATTCAAGACCCACTGCAGGCTCAAGTCCTGTTGGAACCCACGGATCACGGATATAGTTGGCAACCGCTTCTGCTGTTGTGACAGCCTTTTACTGTGATCACATAAATTGCTGCCAGCTGTAGCCATGATCCGCTGGTTCATGCATTAACATTTCTGCCTGTAAGGAGCACGTCTTGGACGACAGTTGCATGTAGAAAAGATTTTCGTGTGTGTCGGTGGCACTATGTGAGCTGGCCCTGGGCTAGTTTGGAGGATCGTCATAAACGTATCCATCTCTGCTCCATGCCCAGGGATGTGCTGTGTGTGCGATTCCACCACCAACCCCTTCCACGTTGCTTTTGTTGCTGTGCTGCAAGCCAACAACTTGTAACTTTGAGCCGCCGGAGCAGACTTTCCAGATCAGACCATTAGCTTCACTGAAACTGCTATTTTTGCCTGGTGAAAGTAGCTAGAGAGGAGATGCCCTTCCTTTCCCATGAATACGAAAAGCCAGGATCATCCCATGAAATGAACTGGCAAGAGGTATTTAGAACAGACAAAAAGGAAGAACTTCTTCACGCGGCACATCGTTACCCTCTGGCGGGGTGTCGAGCCTCTTTCAGCCCAAGGGCCAAATTTTTCGGAGCAGCTTTCAGGGCCCATCGTCCTGCAGTGGGCGGAGCCAAAGGCAAAAGGGGCGGTACCGAAACGCCCGCATATTTTAGCTTAAAGCTCTTTCTGCCAGTACCTAAGGAGAAGCATTTCAGCCTTTTAGAATGGGGGAAAAGCTGCACTAAAGCCGGGAAACTGCCCAGCATTCAGAGAATCCCAGGTGGCCATATTGGGATCCCAGATGGGCTGGATGTGGCGTTCTGCACCCCTGGCCTATGGAATTCCGTGCTCCAAGACGTGGCAATGGTGACCACTGTAGATGGGCTTAAAGGGCCATTAGACAAATGCACGGAGGAGGAGGAAAAGGGGGAGGATGAAAAGGAGGAGGAGGAGGGTTTTATCAACGGCCACTAGTCATGACGGCTACATGGAACCTCCAGCTTCAGAGGCAGGCTGTGTCTCAGGGACAGCTGCTGGGGGGCAACAACAAGAGTGGGTGCTGCCTCTCCCCAGGTTCGCAGAGGCATCTGGGTGGCCATGGCAGCAGTGAATCTACTCCAGGTTTCAGTCAGAACCAGTCAGAACTCTAAAGGAGCTATCCAAGGTACAGAGCTATCTTGGATAGCTCCTTCAGAGTTCTGACTGGTTCTGACTGAAACCCAGAGCGGATTCACTGCCCCACTGACATCGGAGCCACCAGCCTCCACTTCATGGTAGGAAAGAAGTGTCCAGATGCTGACCCCGGAGAGCTCTTTTCTGTCTTCATGTTTTCTTGTCATGGTGAGGCTCGTGATGGCGCAGTTGGAGAGCCTCTGCTCAAAGGAGACTCCGTGGACTTGTACGAATGTGCTTTGGATGGCTCTCTGGGTCCCAGGCCTGACCTAAGCACGCCAACTTGTCCAATTGTCTTGTTTCGGCTGCCTACCAGCTGGAATGGGCTGCGGGATACGCTCTTGGCATCTGAGCACAAGTTTCCATCGCCGCCCAGCTCCCTCTCAGGGGAACCCGCCAAGAGCAGCACCACAGCCCAGGGCACTGTTGCCAAAGCAGAACCCACCCTCGGTGACTCCTGTGTGACTTCTCAGAGGCCTGCTCTGGCAGCCTTTGACGCCCCCAAGGGCTCTGCTCCAAATCGAGGAAATTTCAGTTGGAGCGCCGGCTTCCAGGGGACTTGGCGTTTGTTGACTGCACAGTGGGGAAGGGAAGCCTTTCTGCCTCTCCTGCTCACTGCTCACTGCTCACTGCTCCTGCTTCCTTTTCCTTATTAAAAAGGAAGATGTGTGCTCTAGATAGAAGGGGAGTTGGTGGGGAGAGTTTTATAAATGACGGGGGATATCTGCAGGCTGCCCACCATTTTTTTAAATGGTGGGATAGCACAACAGGGATTTTTTTAGCTTCAGTCCAAAACCATCATAAAAATGCATCTATAATAATAAAAAGGGATGTGTTTCTGCCTGTCTGTTTGTCCATCAGCACCATAGCATCAATACCATGAAATCTAGGCACCTGAAACCTGGCATGCATACTGAGGGGATCCTAGGGGTGTGAACCGTGGGGTTGTTTTGTTTTTTAAATGCATTAATTAACTTTAATTAGTTTGAATGTGTCCGTGTGGTTGACGCCTGCAGTAACATCTTCAGCCACTAAGGGCAGTCTTCCCTAGCCAGCACAAAGCTTTGCTGCCCATACAGTTTGAAGCCAGGGGAGACTAGTCGGCCGAGGAACAGGGTTATATGGCTGCTCCCTTTCCCCTCAGGGGAACAGCGTGGACAGACCCCTCCCTCAGGGGGCTATAGGGTGCACCGTGGCAGGGGCCGTGCCTAGGAGTGTCAACAGTTGTGGCTTCACTCAGACAGGCCAGGCATATTGTGTCCAAGTCTGACCGCTGTTTAAGTTTGCTTGAAACCTTCACTGTATCAAACAAAGGGCTATCCTAACCCATGCGAAGCCAGCTAGTTAAAAATAAGAGAAACGTTTAAATTAGTTCCTCAAAATGTTCACCTGTGATATTACAGGTACTAACCAGGAGTCGTGGCTTCAAACAGCAACAAAACCTCTAGTTGGGGTGGAAGCACTGCATTTTCCCTGTGGCAAAAAGATTTTCTGGGGAAATGTGTTTTCCCTTGTCAGCATAAAACGTTTATATCCTCTACAACAACGGAGTAAAAACCAGTGAATTTATTGTACAGTAAACAGATTGTCAGGAAACCCTCCACCACACACCTTACAGCAGGGTCGGGCAAGATGTTTTGGCCTACAACTCCCCTCACACCTCACCACTGGCCAGGTGGCTGGGAGTGGTAAGCCGAAATATCTGGTGGGCCACAAGGTCTCCATCCCTGCCTTACAGAATTGTGAGGATAAATGTAAAGCACTGAAAAATTATTCAGAAACAATAAGTAAAAATGTCAGTGCCTTGGGGAATTAAAATGAGGCGGGGGGGGGGGGTGTTTTGGTGTCTGTGTACACCCTTTCCCCCAAGGAGCTCGGAAGCATGTTAGTTTTGGGGCTTTATCTTCACTGCAACCTGCTGACGTAGATAAGTCTGAAAAATAACGATTTGCCCAAGTCCGCCTTCGTGGAAGAGGAGGGATTTGAATCTGAGGTTTCCTACATCGGGACCCAACAGTCTAACCCTGAAGTCTCCAAAATGGTGTCTGTGGGCACCAGTGTGCCTGCAGACACCTCTCTTGGTGGCCACCAGGTTTTTTGCCCCTCCTGATTTTTATTGTGTTTCTAAATATTTTTAACTGAATTATGTTTTAACTGGGAGTCAGGCATGCTGCAAAGCGAAGGGCTGCCCTCCAGCACCATCTTTTTTCATACTCCAAAGAGTGGTTTTGTGTTTTGGAGCTCTGACCCCACCTCTCCCTTGCACTTAGGTTCTTGGGAAATTTCCTTTTCTTTTAGTCTCCCCAATTTGGGGAGATTTCTGGGAAATGAGTGTTTTGTGACTGGCCGTGGTGGCCATTTTATAAATGGGCAAGCCCCTCCCCTGTGGCAGCCATTTTGTGAGAGTGCCCATGACACACACTCAAAATTCTAAATGTGGCCATCAACACAAAAGTGCTCACTGACCCAAAAAGGTTGGGGACCCCTGCACTAGCCCACTACTCTCCACTGTCTCCAACTAGCCAAGAATGTTTCCCCTTAGGGCCTAACTTGACACTCTAGGGGCTATGTGGCTGCTGTGGACCCAGGGAACATTTAGTGAAGCTCACAATGTGACGCCATTGCATCCAGCAATTCCTTTCTTGTCCCCTAATGCAACACCCAATAAATCAGGCCATGGAAACACTAAACATGATAATGGCATGCATTTCTCAGGAAGGTGCGGGGTGGCGGCAGTTGCATGCCCCCCATAATGGGTTACACTCCCCCTGAAGACTCCAGCTTGCAGTTTGGGTGTACTTCTGGACTCGGCCCTGAACCTAGATCCCCCGGTTTCGACAGTGGCCAGGAGTGCATTTGATAACTGAGGCTACTGTGCCTACTTTTAGCGATGTCTGATCTCGCCTTGGCCATGCATGCCTTAGTTACATCCTGTTTTGACTACTATAACACAGTCTACATGGGGCTGCCTTTGAAAACTGTTCAGAAACTTCAGCTGGCCCAGAATGCTGTGGCCAGACTGATGACTGGGGCCAGTTACAGGGAGCACGTGTCTCCCTTGTTATAACACCTTCACTGGCTACTGGCTTGTTTCTAGAAAGAATGCAAAGTGCTGGTTATGACCTAGAAAGCCCTATACGGCTTGGGACCAGGCTACCTAAAAGACCGCCTTCTCCCATATGAGCCTGCCTGGGTCTTTAGACCTTCAGGAGAGGCCCTTCTTTTGACACCACCACCTTCAGAAGCACATTTGGTAGGGACACAAGACAGGGCCTTCTCAGTGGTTGCTCCCAGGTTCTGGAGCTTCCTGCCAAGGGCGGATAGGTTTGTTCCCTCTCTGCTGTTCTTCTGCTGGCAGGCCAAGACCGCTTTATTCAAGGAGCCCTTTGGCATGTAAGTAGGACTGCTGGATTCAGTGCTGTTTTTATTCTGTTGTTGCTGTGTTTTTATTATATTTCAATGCATTTGTTTTCTTATTATTTTAATCCAGTTTTATATATTATTATAAGCTGCCTTGAGTGTTTTTTTTCCTTGGTAGACATGCGGGGTACAGATCACATCAATAAATAATGTTTAGCTGGGTCCTCAGAATCCAGTGTTCGACAAACTCAAACAGTTGAGGTGATGCATGCGCACAAATGTGCAGACGTCTGCATGATGTTTTCTGGCTTCAGGTTCTGAAACCTTCCCTCTCTGACTTTTGTCATGGACTAGGCTGGGAAAAGACAGGCTGGGATTCATTAAAAAAAACACAAAAAAAACATTGTGAATGGGTATGGTGGGGGCAGTGAGAGTGGGGAACCAGCATGCATGGACAGTAAGATGGGAAAGCAGGCACATAGCATGGCCCGCCTTCATTCTGGCTTTGCGATGCATGCACAGGCCCACAAGTGTTTCCGCCTTTTCCAATTCCGTCAATGTTTTCTTGGCAAGAGAGCACCAGTCCAATTGGCAAGAAATGGCCATTTACAGACTCAGCTTCTGGTGGGGAACAGGAGCAAAATGGGGCTCCAGTCCCACATCTCCTTTCACCTGCCCACCAGGCAGTCAAGAAAATGGCCCTTAACAAGATGCGATGTGAGGTTCTCCATTATCCCCAGGGCCCCACCTAGCCGACCTCTGGAGCCAGCATGGTTTGCAATTTACCTTCCTTCTTAGGAACCTAGGGGGTGGCCTTATATCGAAGCAGACCACTGGTCCATCTAATTCAGTATTGTCTACACCAGGAGTGGGCAAATTCCAGGGGTTGGGGGACTGCATTCCACTGAAACTGCTACTGGGTTTGCCACAGCAGCAGCAAAAATCCTCAGCAGTTTAGCAAGGGAACAAGGGGAGTGTGCCCTTCGGTACAAGCAGAATCGTGTTCCCAGGAAGGTTCTGGGAGCGCAGTTCTGTTCCAAGAAAGGTGCATGTTCCCTCCACTCCTTGTTTTCTTACACAATTGCTCTTTTTTGTGGCAAATCTGACAGGGGCGACCTCCCCACCATCTACAAAACTGGCTGTAGAGGTGCCACGTGCCCATGGGCCACGTGTTGTCCACCCCTGGTCTACACTGACTGGCAGCATCTCTCCTGGGTTTCAGGCCAGGGTCTTTCGTAGCCTGGCTTGGCAGATTCCAGAGTCTGAACCTGAACCTGTCTCTGCCTCTCAGGGGCCCAAGAAGACCAAGTCAAGGGAGTTGGGGATGGCTTTGGAGGGGCTGGAGCTGGAACGATGGCCACTGAGTCCCCCCAAAGAGACTTTGTGGCTGCATTTGCTGTGCTGTTTGCAGCCACTGATGCTTACTAAGGCTGGTGCTGTTCCAGGAGTGTCTTTCTGGGCGGGGTGGGAGTGGGGACTACTCTTTGGAACAGCCCCCCCCTTTACACATAACGCACACCAGTTTCCCCACTTACTAATCCCAGTTGCTTTTGTTGCATTATTTCTTCTGACCATTTGGTTAATGTCCTGGTCAACTGCCTGGCACCTGATGCTTCTATATAACATGGGTGCCAAATGCACAAAAGGGAGCAGGAGAGAGCAGAGGTGGGGCATGTGCGGCTTACCCAAGGTGAGATTTGAACTTGGGTCCACCCAGCAATCAGTCTTCACCGCCATCTACCTCGCTGGGCTCCATGAATGGAAGCATGCAACGGCTGACGGATGGTGCATTTTGATCCCCAGACCCCACACAGCGAAACAAGTCCAGTCTTAAAACTGAACTTGCCCTCGAATGGAGGACTAGCTCCTTTTGTTTTGAGGTGAGAAAGAGGAGAAAAACCCCTGGAGCGATTCAGCTTCTCTCATATGCCCCTGGCAGCAGTGTGGTCCTTTGGCATCCTTCTGTTGGGGGGGGGGGGGACACGTGGTTGGAGCTCCTCAGAGCCTCCCAGGTGACGGACAGGATTTGAAGTGCGTACCTCTAGGCTTGGCCCTCGCAGACAGCTCCGCCAAGATGTTTCCTTTTAAGAGCAGACCCTCTGAAAGCACCGGAGATGGGCCGCATGGAGCGCGCTCACAGGAAGCCATGCTACGTGCCAAACAAGCGCTGTGCTCCCAGGGGGCTCGTTATGTGTTTGCGAGAGCTGCGGAAGAGCATCGCGTTCCTACATCCTGGCAGCCCGACCAACGCAGTCATTTCGCACTGGGGTTTCCTTCTGCAAAAGCCACGGTTTGCTGGCAGCCCCCTTTGCCCCCGGTTCTGGCTGTGTATTTTATTTATTTATTTGGAGGATTTTTATGTTGTTCCACAGTCAAAAAGCCTCCCAGATCAACATACATAGGATCAAGTAAACAAGACGGTCCCTGCCCGCAGGGTTAGAATCTAAAAAGACATGGCACGCAAGGAAAAAGGAATGGGGAGGGAGGAGGGGGGAAATTAATTCTTTCAGCAGGGCTGGTAGGATGGCCAGCTTCTGTTCCCCCTCTCATTTCCCTCCGTAGAGCCAGCTGGAATGGCTGCTAGTGGGGCAAAGTTTTGAGGAGACCCCGTCCCAGCGGGCTGGCCTGGTGCTGCCTGGGCAATTGCTGGGCCAGAACCTCTAGAGTCTTACTATTTGAGGGGCAGCCAAGTGGGGGTCAAGGAATCTCTTCTGGGGCATCCAGGCAATCCATGTAAGGCAGTGCAGAATTAATGTATGGCATGAAATGCCCCGCAGTATGGCAATAGCCTCCAGCTGAGGACCGATTCAGAACTTTAAAGCACCCCTCCCCAACCTGGTGCCCTCCAGGTGTGTTGGACCCCAGCCAGCCCAACATACCTGAAAGGCACCAGGTTGGGGAAAGGTGATTTAATGGTCCTGCTGGGAAGTAGAAATATTTCTGCTCTGGGGGATACTTGTAGGCTTTGCTGCCACAGGACATGTCATCTTAGCAGCCTGTCATCTCATCAGTCTGGACCACACGACGGCTTCTGAGTAGAGCCTGCACAAAAGGTGGTGCCCTACCTGGAACTTTTCTTTCATTCTTTTAATTTTTTATTGTGAAATGTCAACAAAAATTGAACAAACAAAAAACCAGCAAGCAAACAAAAGAGGAAAAGAAAAGAAAAATTTAGCTACATACATTTGACTATTTCAGTTTCAGTGCATGCCTATGAAATGCATGTATATGAACATACTCCCTTAGATAGCTTTTAAAATGGATTCGACAGACTCCCACGTTGGCTGGAATTTAGGAGCAGGAGTCCCTGGGCTACTTCCAGTCTGGAGAGTGGGGAAGGGCCATACAAGCTTCTGGTCCCAGCTTCAGTCCCTGGCATCTCCAGGTAGAGTTCAGAAAGGCTCCTGTCCGAACCCCTGGGGAGCTGCTGCCAGTTAATGAAGACCAGGTGTCAGCAACCTGGTGCTGTTTTGGACTCCAACTTCCATCAGCCCCAGCCCGCCTGCCAATGGTCAGGGATTATGGGAGCTGTAGTCCAAAGCATCTGGAGGACATTGGGTTACCTTTGCCTGGTGCAGACACTATTGAGCTACGAGGGGCCATCTCGGTATAAAGCAGTGTCCTGTGTCCGTATAGCTTCAGGGAAGGGCCATAGCTCAGTGGTAGAGCAGAGGCTTTGCATACAAAAGGTCCTAGGTGCCCCCCTGACATCTCCATTGCAAAGAAGGGCTTAGCTCAGTGATGGAGCGCACGCTTGCACACAGAAGTTCCCAGGTGCCTGCCTGGAATCCTGGGGCGTCGTTGCCAGGCAGTATAGAATCTACTGCGCTGGATGGACCAATGGTCTAGCTGGGTATAAGGCAGCTGCCTATATCCCTTTTTTATATCTGCTTGGTGCCGCAGTTGCTGGAAGAGCTGGTTCCTCCTTCGACTCTCCTGAGCTGCAGGAGAGCTGAAGCTGCTCTATATGTGCTAATAACACGGTGAAAAAAGATGGGATCCTAGAGGAAGGAGAGCAGCACGGGGAGAGATGGGGGGAAACCTTGCTCCCTGCAAACCAATTGTCTTGCAGGGAGCGGGAGGTCAGGGAGTTGGGTCTGGGCAAGCGCAGGTGTGCAGCAAAGGGGCTGGGAACACTCTGGGGCCGAACCTGCGAGCCGGAGACAGGAGGGGGGCGGCAAGAGCCTCCAGAGAGCAGGCTGTGCTGTGGCCGCGCACTTCTTCTGTTGGTAATTAAGCGGCTGTGCTGTGATTAATACTGGCGTTGTGACAGGTAGGGAGTCCCGAGGGAGGGCCGAGGGGCCGGAGGAGAGCTGTCAAAGGCAGGCGTTCGGTCCCCCGCTCCTCCGCTGCCTGGCAGGGCTGGCTCGTGGGGAGGCAGGCCCTTCTCATGGACCATAATGAGTCAATCCTCGAAGAGGCGGCATTATCGCTGTGTTAATGCAGAGAGAGAAAGAGGGTTCCTCGCGAGCCCACAGCCTTCCCCCACCCCCGGTGGCTGGATGTGCTGCAGCGGAGGCGGGACGGCTCCCTGGCTCGCCCTGGCTAACTCCTGGCCTCCATCAAGCAGTGGGAGGTAATGGAGGGAGCTGGTGGCAGTAGGCTTTACCCACCGGAGGCCTCTGTCTCGAGGGCCCTGGCCAGCGGCTGGTCTGCCCTGGCTCTGCACTGGGGCTGACATCACTGCTCCATGGAAAGCGTAGCCAAGGTGTAATGCGAAGCAGACCCAGGAATGCTCAGGCTGGAAACAATCAAAGGAATAATGAAGGAGAAAAGAGCACGGCTGAGGGCCTGTCCTTTAACGCTTGAGTAGCTGGAAGCAACCCTACACACTTGGGCTTAGGAACCAGGGCTCTGGGGTAAGGCCAAGCCAGTTCTTTGGTGAGAACATAGGAAGAGCCCTGCTGGATCAGACCATCTAGTCCAGCCTTCTGTTCATACCGTGGCCAACCAGCTGCCTCTGGGATGCCCACAGTAGGACACGAGCGCAAGAGCACCCTCCCACCCATGTTCCCCAGCAACTGGCATACATAGGCATGCTGCCTCTGTTACTGGAGGTAGCATAGAGCCAATCAGGACTAGTAGCTCTTGATAGCCTTCTCCGGGAATTTGTCGCACCCCCTTTTAAAGCTATCCAAAGAGGGGGCCATCACTGCGTCTTTTGGTAGTGAATTCCATCGTTTGACTATGCGCTGTGTGGAAAAGGTCCTTCCTTTTATCTGTCCTGAACCTCCCACGAATCAGCTTCATCGGATGATCCCAGATTCTAGTATTATGAGAGAGGGAGAAAAACATCTCCCTGTCCACCTTCTCCACACCATGCATAATTTTGTACACCTCTATCATGTCTCCTCTCACTCACCTTTTCTGTAAGCTAAACATTCCCAGATGTTGTAATGCATCCTCCAGGATTGCTGCGGTTCCAGTTCAGCTTGTATCATGTTTTTTTGCAGCCCCTTTGTGGGGGCTCCTTTTTGGGGGTTGCTCAACTGCACTAGGGCCCTGCTTGTCTGTACCTGCAGTGGGCATGGGCAGGGGTGGGCAAAGAGCCCAGTCCCCCAGCATCTGCCACCACTGGAATTTAAAAAGGGGGGGGGGACTGCTCTACAAACCAGCTCTATGGTTTCTGTCATACAAGCCTTATTCCTAGAGTGCCCCCGAAGCATCCTAGAGAGCATTGGTGGAAAGTTCCTGCCAGTTTCCTAGGAATAAAGCTTCTCTGGTAGGAACCATTGAACCTGTTCCTGGACCATTTTTTCCCTCTTGTTTTTGGCAGTTGGGCTGGGATGGCTGGGGGGGGGCTTCAACCCCTTGATGCTGTGACATAGAAATGGAGAGCATGGCATTCCCCTTTTTTTTGCATCCCCAGAAAAAGCTGCCTGTGATGGGAGGCCAAACAGTGGGTCAAGCGCAGTTCCTGTGTCGCTGTTGAGGGCTGCGTGTGTGCCAAAGCTCTGCAACAACCCAAAATAAATGTAGAATGGGCTGGCTGGCTGCTGAATTCAGCTTTCTGAGCATCTTGTTCTTCACGGCCCCATCCTGCCTCCCTTCATTGGTTGGTGGTTGTGGAGCATCGTAGAGAGCAGTGATGTTATATCCTTTATTGTGTTAAATTTTGGTGGTCCAAGAAAGAGAGGAGTTGATGGTGGCAGCTCTGGGTGCCTCATAATATCTAGGTCAGCCTTCCCCAGGCTGGTATCCTTTGCATGTGTTGGACTACAACTCCCAGCATGCCCCAGCAGCCATCTAATGAATGGGCAACCCCTCCCCCCCATGGCAGCCTTTCTGTGAAAGTGCCCACAATACTCTCAAAATTCCAAATGTGCCTATCAACCCAAAAGTGTTGGGAGACCTCTGGTATATACCCTGCCTTACCTTTAAAAAACCCCAAACTCTAAAATGCTCAAGGCCGTTTTCACAGCATATGGTTTTTACCTTGAAGAAACATCCCCCTCCACTTTGGAGGCCCTTTTCCCAGACTCCACTGCCAGGATATGCTACACATAGGTGCAAAAGATAGGGCCTTCTCAGCGTTGGCACCCAGAATTTGGAACAGCCTTCTCAGGGAGGTTTGCCTCACTCTGTTTCCACTTGTATTTTGGCAGCCAGAAAATAGTATCTCTTTTTTAGCTGACCTTTGCTGGGCACTGCTCTTAAATTAATTTTAGCTGCTGCTGCTGCTGCTGCTGCAGTTGACTTGAATTTATTTGATGATTGTATCAGTGTTTTATTTTACTCTTTTATTGTATATTTGTATATTTGTAGCGTGCATATTTTTGAAGACTGCCTGGAGTAGATATTTTATAGAAAGGCAACAAATAAATACTAGAAAGAAATACACAAAGTCTGTATCAATCACTTTAATATTACTCGATCTTCGTAGCACATCTTTGCCAACATGCACAGGTTTGGTGGGACGGCTCTCTGGAGTGATCTATCAACACTTCCTTTGCTGAGTCCAGCTCCTTCTTGTCATTGTGCTGGGGCTGACCCTTCCCTTTATTCCTTCCCTTTATTCCTTCCCCTGGTTCCTTGATCCCAGACTAATTATTTTGCATTTGCCACCTCTGGACTGGGAGACCCAAACCACTGCCATGCTTTTTAGCCTGGGCTCATGGGGACTGGCGTGAGCGATGCCTAGGGCTTGCAGTCCCCCATGACAAAGGCTTGAAGTCCCTTCCTGTGGGGAATGAGTTCCTGCGGCAAAAGACTCAGGGGACCAGCCCTCCTTGAGCATCTTCCTCCATTCTTTGGATTCAGAAGTTGCCGCTTTTGAGAGACTGGGTGCAAGACAGGAGCAAGGCGATGTCACAAAACAGTGACCTGGTTTGGACATCCCAATGACCCAGGTTGTTTTTTAAACCATGGATTGTTGTGGACAAAACTGGAGTGCCCAAGTATATTGGTTCTTGCTGGCCAATCACTCCTGCTGCAAGTGGGAGAGGTAAACAATCCAGGAACATTCTGTCCCTGGGTTGTTAAGCATGATGAGCGAACCAGGAATTCTGGGTTTTTGGAGGAGAGATAACTCAGAGTTGGAACACATGGTTTAACCCAACAATCCAGAGTTCCCGGTTCATACGTCATGCTTAACAACCCAGGAACAGAGCACCCCTGGGTTGTTCAGCCCCAGTGGGAGCAATTGGGCAGCAGGAACTAGTTATTCCTAACAACCCAGGATCTTAAGAAAAACACACCTGGGTTGTTGTAATGCCTGAACGAGGCTGCTCTCAGTGTTGTGTCCTGGTCTTGAGGAGGATCCCACGGGGCACAAGAAGGCAGGGTAGGCCGGGGGTTGCAGCTCCCAGCAGAGCTCCTTGTGTTCAACTTCATCCAACAGAGTCTTGGAGTGGACTAAAAGCCTTTATGCTCCCAGTCCCTGCTTCTTCCTTGAGAGAGAGATTGCCTCAAAGGGGCAAGCCGCTGACAAGAGCCTCCAGGCTTGCATATGGGTCAAATTAAGGCTGTGGTTTCCTGATATGGAGGGGATCACTCCCACACTCTGAGGGCACGGGCTCTGGAGGCCGCATTGCCACTGGAGGCTCCGCACCTGAAACCCAGAGCAGATTCACCGCCCCACTGACATCGGAGCCACCAGCCTCCACTGTGGGGGTCCCTGGATTGAGAGTCCCTGATCTAATGGGCTCAGGCTCTGGCCTGAGAGTAGCCCTGGGCTGGTCTCCAGGACCTGTGCCTCAGGTGCTGCTGATCTCCGGGATCTGACCGGCCCCTCCGTGTCTGAGTCTAAGCCCAGGCCAGGGTCCCTAACAGTCAGATTCAAAACGATAAAGGGGGGAACACCTTTAATCCCTGAGCATCAGAACACCGTTTTAATGCGAGCCTGGTGCAAGGATAGCAGAGGGAGGGGAGGAAAAGATATTCAGGGTCCCCGTGTCTTTTTCCATGTGGAGACGTTGTTAGGGCCAAACTCGATCGTGTGAGGGAGGCATGTGACTGTTCCCATATTTTTACGTTCAAAAGCAACTTTGGAGGCAGACATCGGAAGTGGCAGACCAGCAAGGGAGGGGCTTAACCCCTCCCCTTCCTGTTTACTACTGAAAGACAAGAGCCCCTCTAGCTGATTTTGCTCCTATGAAGGAAAAGATATTCAGGGTCCCCGTGTCTTTTTCCATGTGGAGAGAAAAGCAGCTTCAGTAGGGCAGTTTTGAGTGAACAGAAGGCGGGAGGGGGAAGGGCTAAGCAGCTCCTTCCACCACCATTTTTTCAATCAAGCTGGCAGCCACCCGAAGCTGCTTTTTACTTTGGTATTCAGGTACCGGTGCCATATTTTTCCAGCCCAGCGAGGAGGAGCTGAGGAACCTCATGACGAAGGTGAAAGAAGAAAGTGCAAAAGCTGGCTTGCAGTTAAACCTCAAAAGACCCAAGATGATGGCAACCAGCTTGATGGATAACTGGCAAATAGAGGGAGAAAACATGGAGGCAGTGACAGACTTTGTCTTTCTAGGCGCAAAGATGACTGCAGACGCTGACTGCAGCCAGGAAATCAAAAGACGTTTACTTCTTGGGAGGAGAGCAATGACAAATCTTGATGAAATAGTGAAGAGCAGAGACATCACACTAACAACAAAGGTCCGCATAGTGAAAGCAATTGTATTCCCCGTAGTAACCTATGGCTGCGAGAGCTGGACCATAAGGAAGGCTGAGCGAAGGAAGATAGATGCTTTTGAACTGTGGTGCTGGAGGAAAATTCTGAGAGTGCCTTGGACTGCAAGAAGATCAAACCAGTCCATACTCCAGGAAATAAAGCCAGACTGCTCACTTGAGGGAATTATATTAAAGGTAAAACTGAAGTACTTCGGCCACATATTGAGGAGACAGGATACCCTGGAGAAGATGCTGATGCTAGGGAAAGTGGAAGGCAAAAGGAAGAGGGACCGACCAAGGGCAAGATGGATGGATGATATTCTGGAGGTGACGGACTCGACCTTGGGGGAGCTGGGGGTGGCAACGGCCGACAGGAAGCTCTGGCGTGGGCTGGTCCATGAAGTCACGAAGAGTCGGAAGCGACTGACCAAATAAACAACAAGGCTCACTCTGGCTGTGGGTATAGGCGAGACAGGCTGGGAGCTGTGTTGTTTTCTCACCTTTGGTCTCGGAGGAGTTCCTTCACTCATCCAAATTACTAGTGAATGGGAATTTGCATTGAATTGAGGCTTTTGTACTCTCAGGACTTCCTCTTGAGGTTTTACTGGCTTCCCTTTTCTCCCACATGGGCTGGCTGCTTCCTCCTCCTGAGCAGGGCCGGCGGCAAGGGTAGGCATGCTTGGGCACATGCCAAGGGCCCACACTGACGAGCCCCCTGGAGTTGCTCCTTCTCTTCACCACTGTAACCTACTTGTTCACCTGCCTCTCGCTGTGGGCCAAAAAGCGGTGGTGGTGATAGTGAGGAGGAGGAGCAGCACATGCTGCTGCCTGCTTACTCCCTGGCTCTCTGCATGTCAGGAAAGGGCATCTCTACACCCAGGTTTTATCCCCAGCTTTTCCAGAGCTTCTGCTTCCGGATCCTTTGCAGGATTAAGATGGCTCCTTTACACGTGCTTTTTTTCAGGGATTTCCTTTCCCTGCAAGTTCCATATGTTTCATGATGCAGCCAGTAGATGGCGCTGTGGTATAGCGGAATTGCGGAAGTACACACAGACATTGCAGTGCTTCATCATAGGAAGCTCCTTATGCTGAGTCAGACCGTTGGTCCATCTACCCCAGTACTGTCAACACCAACTGGCAGCGGCTCTCAAAGGTTTCAGGCAGGATTCCTTTCTAGCCCTACCTGGAGAAGCCAGGGATCGAACCTGGGCCCTTCTACATGCAAAGCATGTGCTCTATCACACTAAGGCATGGCCCCTCCTGTCACGCTTCTAAAAAAAATTGCCGGACTTTTCCCAATCTTAAAAAATATGGGATAAAAGTTATAAAGCATGGGAGAGGCCCTGGAGGTTGACGATGTCATGTAAAGGACCTGTAAACTACTTGTGAGTGAGTGACCAATCACAAGTGCATGATAAAACCCTCTTGTAGAGATACCCAAAGCAAGTGCTTGCAATTATAAGAAAGGGGGAAAAGAGCAAGAGCAGCTGGTGACAATGGCAGTGAGAAGGAAGACTCACTGCAGGAGGGAAGCCCTTGAGAGTGCCTTGCCCAAGGTTCCTCAAAAACCTGGAGCTGGCACTAAGCCTGAGCTTCTGTTCCAGTGTATCATAGAACCATAGAATAGTAGGGTTGGAAGGGGCCTACAAGGCCATCGAGTCCAACTCCCAATATCACATCTTCACATGGCCGGTCCTACCACTAGGCAGGGCAAGGCAGTTTGAGATGTTGTGAAAGGGCCGCACATTTTTCTTTCATTTGTCACTGTGGTATGCTAACTGCCAGGGACAGGGAGGGTTGCTTGTGGGATCTCCTACATCGGTTACCAAAACAACAAGGTTGCTCTGGCCTCCGGTACGGAGCACTTTGACTTGGGGGGAAGAGGGAGGTGCCATGCTCCTCCACCTCAAGCAGCAAAATGTCTTGAGCCAGCCCTGCTTCATCCTCCCTTGCCTTCCCTCTGGAGCAGAGCTGAGCTCATTCAGGGGGCCGGGGGGCTGTACACGCCCCCCACACACACTGCCAAAATCGCTGCCGCACTGCTGAATCGCCGCTCAAACTCTGTGGTGTTGCAGTAGCGTTTGGGGGAGCGGCGGAGGCAGTAAGTCCAGGGGGCTGCACGTGGCCCATGGACTGTGGCCTACGCGTTACCCACCCCTGCTCTGGAGCATCTTTCCTTCCAATTGGTCCATTCGGGCAATCGCCCCAGCAGTGCAGGCATCAGCGGCCGAGCTCGCCCTGGGGTGTTTGACTTCAGTAAGCCTGACTTGTGCCACTTCAGAATGCGGGGCGGGGTGGTGAGGGGATAATATAACAAAAACAATGCCCTCCATATACACATCCCTCATCCACGCAAAAACAGATTCAACCTTTGGGAGGCAAGCGGCATCTTCCAACCACCCGCTTGCTCTTTCTTTCTTTCTTTCTTTCTTTCTTTCTTTCTTTCTTTCTTTCTTTCTTTCTTTCTTTCTGTCTGTCTTTCTTTCTTTCTTTCCTTCCTTCCTTCCTTCCTTCCTTCCTTCCTTCCCTCCCTCAGAGACATCCTCAGTAACAAAAAAAGGAAATGGTTGGGACAGCTGGGGCTGGTACTTTCCTTTCCGGCACACCCAGCCAAACTCCCTTTAAGAATTTTTAAAGAAAGGAAACATGACAGGGAAAGGGACATACCACTTCCTTCGGGGTGGGGGCAGCTGGAGAGGTCAGTGGGTAGCACACTATCCTGGGAGGGTGCTGTTGTTTTAACTTGGGGGGGGCGGATCTGTGCGTGTTACCTGGGTGTATTCATGTGGGATGGTGTTTTGGGGGGAGCAGAGCCTGGTTGTGTGTGTGGGTAGGTGGAGGTTTGGCGTTTGTGTGTTTCTCTGAGCATCACCAGTTTTCCTTCTGAGAAACGGGTGTTGTAATAATTTCAAATATCTGATTTGGCATTCGGGGCTCAGACCTGACCTCTGCCTTGTACTCAGTCTCTTTCTTGGGGAAGTTATTTGCCCCAGCCTCTTCCGCTTTCCTTCCCAGTTTTCCTTCTGGGAAATGGGTGTTCTGTTGTACAATGTGGGGCCATTTGGAGCTCCAGTCCTCAATCTCTTGGGCAAATTGCTTATCTTTTGTGACTAGCAAGGCCCCCGTGGCAGCCATTTTGTCATGGCTCTCAAATGAAATGTGAAATGTGCCCCCAAAGAGTGGGGACCCCTGCCGTACATGACTGAGCCTTCCTGCGAAGGCAGAATTTGTTTTGCATCACCTCCTCTTGAAGCAGCTTTCTGGAGTACAGCAAATGGGTCAATGGTCTCCATTCCCTGGCCTCCATTTAAGGGACACCAGTCGAATGATTGGCCAGTTGTCAACTGACTGCTTGTCATTTTGACCCTGCTCAGATATTGTCAAATATTCCATGAAGCCAAGGATGGCCACTGGGTTAGGTGGCCTCCTACCTTTGCCATTGCATTAATGAGGTGATTGGATAGCTGTGGCAGGGGTGAGGGCCGGATGCCACCCAGCTCTGCAGAAGCCAGGTACAGGCACCCTTGCAGGATGAGCTCCACCCCATCCCACCCAGAGAGCTTGTTCCTCCCTCTCCCCTCCCAGTTAAGTGCCATGGCCCAGCTCCTCCCACCGACCACATGCGACTCCCGCCCACAGACCTTCCCGCATGCAGCAGAAGATTCTGATGAGGATGTGGCAGCCAATGCCTTATTCAAAACTCTCCCGGCCAGAGGACACAGCCCTGCCATTACCCTCTGGCTCATTCAGCCTTTGAGAATGGGGAAAGACTTCACAAAAGCTGGGAAGCCACCCAATGATTGGGGGAGCGGGGGCAGGGGTGGGCGGGGCCAACTGGGGAACCCCAGAGGGCTGGATTGGGACCTCAAGCAGGCCAGATTTGGCCCCTGGGCTTCAGGGTCTGCACCCCTGATGTAAACAGACCTTCCTTGCTTCTCTCTGTCAGATTTACCGACGTTGCTGGCTGGTGTTCCGGAAATCTTCCAGCAAAGGCCCACAGCGACTGGAGAAGTACCCAGATGAGAAGTCGGTGTGTTTACGTGGGTGTCCAAAGGTGAGCCCCCCCCCCCCCCGGTTCCCAATGCAATGATGCTTCTGCTGTGAGGAGATGGGACTGGATATAGAGCAGAGTGTGGCAGGGAGGGGGTTCTCCCATCATCCCCAGCTACTATCACATCCCTGCCTCATTTGCAGCAAGGGGGTCTTCTGGGAACTTTCTGAATGGGCAACCGCCTACACAGAGCCAACTTGCAGTTTGCCTGCTCCAGTGATGTTCGCCACCGTTTCCCACTTTGGTGACGTTCTCATTACCATTAAATGTCTCCCTAGGGGCCCATTGTGGCCACATGACACTGCATGCTGGAAAAACATCCCTGCCCAAGGGAGCCGTCATGGCAAAAATAACCCTGTTTATGTTTTCGAGGGAGCGGTTCTTCCGTCCTCGTCTCTTCTGCCTCCTCACCTGCCGCCCAGGCTTTCCACTCCATCGGCCCCCTGTCCTAGCCCCCTCCCCCCCACCACCCCAGTGCTCAGATTCCTCAAGAGCCCCCTCCCCAGCAATGGCACCAATCTCACTTTACACAGGGTAGGTATCCAAGAAGATTGCAGGCAGTGGGTGGTGTGAGTCAATTCTACCTTTGCACATTCCCCCTCTTTCAGGGCTAAACCTCACAGTATGTTGCATGTGTAATGCCTAGCTGATACTAACTTTCTTTTTTACTTTAGTGTAAGTGTTTGGGGGCCCGATCCAGACTGGGACCACCATGTGTGAGTACAGGGAGGAGGTTAAACCTTCCTACCCAGCTGCTTCTCCTGCCCCCAAATTCTCCCCCTGCATGCAGGAGCTAGAGACAGAAAAAAGCTGCATTGGTGCCAATAGAGTTTCCCCCCTTTCTTTAGTCTCCGTGTGGGCAGGAGGGATTTAGAGGAGGGGAAGCAGCTGGATGGGAAACTTACATGTGTGTGGTGGTCCTGATCTGGATTGGGAACCTACATGCTTATACGAAAGTTTAAAAGAAGTTAGGATCAGCTACACGCTGTGCATTTAATGCAGCGTGTTGCTCACTTAGCCATTTCCAGAGCTCCCCTGCCTCAATCCCTGGAGCCAGAACCTCTGACAAACAGAGCCATCCAGCCCGATGGGTTCTCCCTGTGAAGCAGATTCCTCTCTACCCCCACCCTACCAGATAGTTCTCTGCTGATCTTCAGCATAGAGCCCTCCCAACGTCCTTGGACCACAGGCAGGCAGCTGAGCAGAACTGGTGATTCCTTTACTTGGTTGTAGGGCTGGGTGGGTTTTGGGGAGGTGCCCCAGAAGGTGGTGCTTCCCTAAAGAATCTGGCCCCCCCGACAGGTCACGGAGATCAGCAATGTGAAATGCATCACGAGGCTGCCCAAAGAGACCAAGCGCCAGGCTGTGGCAATCGTATTCACGGACGACTCGGCTCGGACGTTCACCTGTGACTCAGGTAGGGGGATGCTGCCCAGCGGCTGCTAAGCAGACTGGTGCGTGGGCCAGTTTGTGTCCGGGCAGGGCTGGTGGTGGCAAGGAATGGGCCTGAGGGCTGGATGCTGACTGAGGGCCCTTCGGATTTTGCAGAGCTGGAGGCTGAGGAGTGGTACAAAACGCTGTCCGTTGAGTGCCTGGGCGCCCGGCTCAACGACATCAGCCTTGGAGAACCAGATCTGCTGGCGCCCGGGGTTCAGTGTGAGCAAACAGGTAAGGGCGCTGATGGCCCTTGGCTTGCCCTGGAGCAGAGGGGGGCAGAACCTCTTTCAGGGGAAGGGGGCATGGACATCTGGGGCATCCCGAGCACCAGACTGGGATGCAAGGAAGGCTAGATCTGAGGGTCCGTATGCCTTCCCTGGAGGGGCATGTTTGATTCGGGCATGCCGGGGGCTGAAGTCCAACACATCTGGCGGACACCTGATTGGGGAAGGCTGTCCTAGCTGGAACTACAAACATGGAGCCTGGGAGACCACGGATGAGTGAATTATGTCGTCGTCCCAGCAAAGTCTTAGGGAGGAATTGAAGGGGAGGAAGCTGGAGATGAGCAGTAAGGGCACTCCTGACCCTCCTTCACTGCATTTCCTCTGCAGATCGGTTCAATGTCTTCCTCCTGCCCTGCCCCAACCTGGACATCTATGGCGAATGCAAGCTCCAGATCACCCATGAAAACATTTACCTCTGGGACATGCACAACCCCCGTGTCAAGCTCGTCTCCTGGCCCTTGTGTTCGCTGCGCCGCTACGGACGGGACGCCACGCGGTTTACCTTTGAGGCCGGCCGGTATGCGCACTCATGTGTCTTTTGGGAGATGTTGTTGTCATGCAGGAGACCTTCCTGCGACCCAGAAGGCATGCCAACCTGAGTTGATCAAGGAGCTTGTGTGCTGTGAAACTTGAGAAGGGTTTGAAGGACTGGTCCCCACTCTGCACATTGGATGTAACAGCTGGGTACAGGCACATCAGCCAGGAGGCTTGCTGGGTGATTTCGGGCCAGTCGCTCTCTTAGCCCAGCCTACTTCACAGAGTTGCTGTAAAAATAAAGAGGAGGGGTGTACACCATCATGTACACCAGGTGTGGGGAAACCTCTGGCTCACGTGGTGGATGTGACCCTCTAGAACATAAGAACATAAGAAGAGCCCTGATGCTGGAGCAGACCAAGGGTCCATGTAGCCAAGCATTCTGTTCACACAGTGGCCGACCAGCTGTCGACTGGGAACCCATAAGCAGGACATGAGTGCAACACCACCTTCCTGCCCATGTTCCCCAACAACTGGAGGTCCCCTTCTGGTCAACCAGCTCCCGTGCAGTCTTATCTCTGATCAGAGATTGGAGATAAGAGATTTCCACTCCTCCCACACTGCCATGAATCTTTCCAAAAAGTCTTGTTTCATTTTGGGTGGGGTGTTGCTGTTGGGAAGAGAAGGGCTACCCCCTTGAAAAAGTCATACACATCCTTACTGATTGCAGTATGTGATAGAGTGTGTGTGTGTGTGTACGTTTGTGAGTCTGTGTGTAAGTGAATGGTGTCTGGGCAATCGTGTTGGGGTCGTATGCCAGCAGTAGGGTGGCCCTGCCCACTTTGGCTGTGGCCCTGCCCCCTGCTGGCATGCAGCCCCCAATGTGCTTGTCCAGAACCATTGGCCATGCTGACTGGGAATTATGGGAGTTGCAGTCCAACACATCTGGAGGGTGCCAGGTTGAGGGAGGCTGCTCTAAGGTGGATTTCCCCAAGTTTTGGACTACAACTCCCAGAAACCCCTGACAGCATCGCCAGTGGTCAGGAATCCTGGAAGTTGAAGTCTAAAACATCTGGAGATCTACTTTCTGCCCACTCCTGCTCTAGTTAGTTATGCCTGCTAACTTCCGACAAATTTTAACTGCTCCAGGACAGTGTTGTGAAGAATCAGCCTGGGATCCATGAGGATGGATCATCACATGCAGTGATTGCTAGGGGAAAGGAATGGTCCCTGTAATAGCCACCCACATGGAATAAAGCTAAACTGTTTGCTCCGCTCAACCCATTGCAGGATCTTAAACCCTGGCTCCACAAAGCTAAAAGCTCGTTCCCAGGAGCTCTTGGCCATTCCCCTTTCTAGGCCCATGTTACTAAACTTTGCAAATTGATTTAGATCATCCCAGTCTGCACCTATTAGCGACTCCAGCTAATTACCAGCTACAAAGGAAAGACATTTGATCTTTTTCCCTTTTATCCCAGGCCTTCAATGACTCATTATGCCCGGCTTTTATACAGAGATTAGAGAAATTCTTCCAGCTCCCCGTCCCACCCTGCTCTGAGGCTGTGGAACAGGCTGTTCTGACAATAAAGCTGTTTGTTTCTTTGGCAGCAAAAAAGAGGGGAATAACCCATCCGCTATAGGGATAAAGTGCTCCAAGCAAGGCAAAGGTCCCATTCACCTCTTTCTTTTCTAATGTGGGAGGATCCCAGATCTTTGCAATGGAGAAAGAATGCATGATCTGTTCAAAAGATGCAACAATGGATCTGTTGTTGCATCTAGAACAAGGGTGGTCTCTAGATTCTCTGGACATTCTTGGACAAATCTTAGGCCGCAATCTTATGCACGTATAGCCCAGTGGAAATGTGTGTCTCAGCACAACCCAGAGTCTGTGCCATCTCAATGGTGATCATATTTGTCCCAAACCACAGTTTGCAAATCCACTTCTAACCGTGTTTGCAAAATGCCACATGCTCTGACTAAGGTTTGCAAACGTGGTGCAGACGTGCCACTAACTATAGTTAACTCCCAAACTAGAAGTGTGTATGGGAGCAGGGGGTGGGGGCGGAGGGCATCAAGTGCCTGTGCAAGTGGGCAAGCTCAAGCACGTGACCAAGCGATCTGGCAACATGCTTCCAGTCTCGTGGCCATGGTTGTGCCTGCACCAGGCTCAGAAAGAATGTGAATTGCCTGCCCATATAAACAATCCCAAATCAACTTCTTGAAAGAACTGCAGCTGTGTCTGGTTCACCAAATAGGCTGTGTGTTTTGTAAGGTTCTTCAGGGTCGTAGGAAAGTGCAAAGAAGGGGTCTAAGCCAGGGGTATTAAACCTCTTTCAGCGCAAGGGCCAAATTCTATTTTGGAGAAACTTTCCGGGGCCACATTCCAGCGGTGGAAAGGCAAAAGGGGCATAAGCAAAATTACCACAGATACCAGCCTGTTTTAGTTTAAAGCTCTTACTTCCTATAAGTAGGCCTTCAGAGAGGCATTTCAACCTTTTAGAATGGGAGAAAAAAGCACACACACCGGGAAACCATCAACTGATCAGTGGCCGAGGGGTAGAGGTGTCAACATCTGGAGAATTTTGGAAGGCTGGATTGGGACCCCAGGTCTAAGCAAAGTATGGTTTTATTTCAACAAATTTAGTGTCAACTGAGTACTTAGAGGTTGGCCTGTGAGAATCGTTCATGGCTGCCTGACCAGGCCTAGGTTATGGGGAGAGAGAACTAAACAAACCTCGGTCAAAACTGCTCCAGGTTCTAGTATGCTAGCACAGCTAAGAAAGCAGGGAGTGAAACGCTGTGTGGCCGTGGCCTGCAGCCGGGGTGTCTCACGCAGGGCGATAACTGCAGGATTCATGTATTCGCACGTGGGTGAGGAATGCGTGGCACCCATCTGTGTTGGTGACCTAGTGGCAAGCCAGGAAGCAGGCAGGCAAGGATGAGGCAGAGTCTGGATTTGTTGGCCAGGGGGAGTATAGATCCTTGTCTCCTTGCCATCACCAACAGAACCAGAGTAACTCTGGCAAAATAAGGGCACAATCTGGCTGGGGAATGCTGGGACTTTTTTCTGTCTAAACATGCATAGGATTGCGCGCTGAGAGAAGTTGCAGTGCAGATTTGGGCTAACTTGGCTAGTGTAACTAGGGTGGGTATGTTAATTTTAACTTATAGACTCCCCACAAACGACTCTGCTCCACCCTCTAGCAATCACAGCAGTTGCAATACTCTGAGGAAAAGGGCTTATTGAGGCCATCTTCAGATCTTGTCCTTTCAGGAGGTTAGGTCAGCAAGGGGCCAAGAATCCAAGCCATCAGTAGGCCAGTTATTGTGAATGATGTTGGTTAAAACACGGTTAACTCTGTTTATTACCATTTTTCTTCATTTTTTTTATTTCGTGAAGAAAGGAAATTCTTACAAGATTTTATACACACATACACACACACACACACACATGAAAGGGAAAAACACAAGAACAATTATTTAAGGTGTAATCCTATGCATGTTTAGACAGAAAAAAAAGTCCTACAACTCCCAGCATCCCCCAGCCAGTATGACTGGCGTAGGATTGCACTCTAACTTACTTACTGCATTTCTCTGCCTCCCCATAATTGAGGTTCTCTGGGGGACCGAGTGAGGGGTTCCACTTAAGTCATCGAACTCTGCGTTGAGTGTATGAGTAGCAATGAAGGGCCCTTTCGGTGCAAAGTGGGAAGCTTGTCTCCTTTTGCTGCGGTCTCTCTCCTGACCCACTGCCCTCTGTCACTGCCCTTTTGCTTAGCAGGATGTGCGACGCAGGTGAAGGGCTATACACCTTTCAGACCCAGGAGGGGGAGCAGATCTACCAGAGGGTGCACAGCGCCACCTTGGCCATCGCTGAACAGCACAAGCGCGTCCTTCTTGAGATGGAGAAAAATGTGAGGGTGAGCGTCCATCCATGTGCTGGCGGGGGGAGGTGTTTTATCATCTCTAGGCATCCCTAAGAAAGGGGATGCCAGAAATCAGCATGCAAAATTAGCGTGCAACACATAGAAAGGTACAAAAGCTATTCTTTGACTTTGGCAACATCTTTTCATCATCATGCAAGTTCTGTTGGTCTGACTCAGCCTTCCGCAACCTGGTGCCCTCCAGATGGGTTGGACTACAACTCCCAACATCCCCCAGCCAGCATCTAGAGGGCACCATGTTGGGGAAGGCTGGTCTAACTTCTAGATTTAATTTAGCTAGTATCTTCCTAAGGAGACGAGCGGAGCCATTTCTTCTGCTCCTAGGAACAGCAATCAACCATATTGGAAGGTGGGGAGAAAAATTGCATAACCTCATTCCTAATTTGCTTAGCATCTTTAGGGTGCTATGGGAACCAGCCCCTCCAATATTTTGACAGGGGTGCTTCCAGATGAGGCTTTTATTGTGCAATGGCCCTGCCTCATTCACAGAATTTTACCAGGGTCCAGATGATGTTGTCCTCCATTGGTAACCCTCCTACATTTTCCCACTGTTCCTTCCTTTTTCCTCCCACAAAAAAGCCCTGAAGGAGGAAAAGATGGAATGTCATTTGACACAGTGTCATTTGACTGGTAGTGCTAGGAGTCCTCCGTCCGGAAGCACCCTGTCAGTAACTCACTGGAGTTGTACCATCTTTTGTTATGGAAACCTCGTCTGTTCCCAGACCACTCGCTGCAGCAGCTACTCCGTGCTGTTTCATCTCTGAGGAGATGCAGTCTTTCACAAAGTGCCTCTCTTCTTAAAAATGGCTGAGCCCGTCAAGCGGAGTGGCAATGATAGGTAACAGAAGGAGAGTTTGTACTCTCCCAAGGTAGACCTGCTCCGTTGTTGAACTCTGCTTACACTGAGGAAGATGTTGCTATTGATCGTTCTCGTTTGTAGTGATGGTACCAAATGTATAGCTCCTTGTCCCATCCCCATGACCCACAAAACCAGAATAAACTTTGCATAGTGAGAGTAATCATTGTGCAAATTTGGGCGACCTTGGCTATTGTAACTAAGGTGGGTCGATGGGGGGCTTGCTCCAGGCCAGCTGAGTTAGGGGTTCAAGATGGGCATCAAATTCAGTTACTAAAAGTTCAATGTTTTCATTCATTTTTGAATAATTCAATGTTTTCAAAGCAGTAGACAAAAAAGCCAGATATCCACTTGCTTCGGGGTTAGTGAGAATTGCAGGCTGAGCAGAGCAGCATCATTGCAGCTTCTCATCAGCCTAGCACAGCACAGTGCATTTTACTCCTGAATACTGCTGGTGGGAGTGGAGAAAATCAGAGACATGACACTCCATAGATATTTACTCTCCGTTTCCCATACAGTTGGCCTACAGGAAGGGTGATGCACAACCTTCTTGGCTCTGAGGACTGCATGTGATGCTGGGTTGGGGGGCTGCACAGACATGCGCACACACACACCCTGGCACACACGCACACACAGATGTACACACAGAGCCACATATAACCACACATGGATGCACATACATGCATGCACACACACTAGTAGTCTTGATACGGATTGCTCCTTCCGCGCTGTGGCAAGAAAAGAGCGGTCTCCCTCTGGGGGAGGGAGTGGAGCGTACAGTTAGTGAGGAAATCAATGGGCGAGGGGAGTTCAGGAGGAATGGGTGGAACAGGCCTATAGATGGCATGCCCCTGCTCTAGGGGCTGTTTGTGCCAGAGGGGTGCTGAACAGGCTGCCTGCTTTAGAGACAGAAGGGGCTCGTCCTGGCACTGCCTCGGTACAGAATCACCCGCTTCGTTTGGGGTCCTGCCATTGAGACACAGCCCTTCCTCCTCGCAGCCTCCCCAGACGCCAGGGGCCCACTGTGCACAGTGCTGACTTCTAAACCTCCTCCTCCTCCTCTGTTGCAGCTGCTGAACAAGGGCACAGAGCACTATTCCTACCCCTGCACGCCCACCACTATGCTGCCACGCAGCGCCTACTGGCACCACATTACCGGCTCTCAGAACATCGCCGAATCCTCCAGCTACGGGGGTGAGTGGTGCTTCTCGGCAGAAGTCCAGCCTTTCCCCTGGATACATCTCGCCCCACTTTTTTTTCTCCACGGGGGCCTGTGTGTTTTTCCAACTGCATATGCCTGGGAGGATAGCAAGCGGTGTCTCTTACCAATCTCCCCAGGCGCAGCTACAGACTACATCCTATCATGATCTAACAAGTACCACGTTGTAATGTGTCTTTGGTTTATGGCCACAAAGATTCTGAGGTGTGCAGCAAGGGCAGCAGCACAGCTATTGCCCATGTTGGACCTTGGGGCTGAAGTCCAGGGTCCCACAGCCCCCCCCCTGCCATAACCTCCCAGAAAGCAGCAGGCAAAGGGGGCAGGAGCAAACAGGTGTGGCATCAACACCTGGGCCAGTGTGGGCATGTGGGCATTTGCTGGGCTTGATGGCGCTGCCTTCATCCTCCCTTCTTATTTTTCCAAACATTTTGAAGTCAGTGAGTGGCCGGCCGGGCACGTACACAGTTACTGATGCTCACTGTATTATTTTTACTTTTATATTATCCTTTGCTACAACAAAATGCTGCTTATTCCCAAGCAGATGCATTGAGCATCAGGGCAGCAGAAGCAAACTCCTGTTTTCTTCCTGTAGTCATGATGGTGCTATGATTTAAGGGAGTTTAAAATGCACATGCTCAGAGCATCCCTTTTCGTATCAGAGTTGTTTGTTTGCTGTAACATACCAGGAATGTAGGAGCAGTTGCAAGATGTGGAACAGAGCTGGGAAGGGGAGAAGAGAAGTGTTAGTTATGTGCCTCACAACGGAAGGAATGCGCGTGGCCATCAAAACCCTCCCCCCACCCTGGTAAGTCCAGGGTCTCGGAGCAGCCTCGCAAAACCTGCTACCTTCCAGATGTGTTGGACTGCGTCTCCCATAATTCCCAGCCAACATGGCCAGCGTTGCTGTCTGGGCATGATGGGAGTTGCACTCCAACAGAGAGCGCTGGCTGGGTAAGGCTTCTCTAAGATTAGAGAACAAGAGTTGTAATCTGAACAAGAGTTGAAGTGGTGTTTGAGGACCTTGGTTTAAGCTTTGCTAGGGCTGGTGGGATCGTGCAACTAAAACTGCTTTGCAAGCCGGATCCAGCCCTGTGGCTGCCAACTGGCTGTCCTTGGATGAAGCCGTCCTTCTCGGGCACATAGAGCTTTGTCTAGATTTGGTACGCTGCCATGTGTAAGAAAGCTGACAGCACAACTCTAATTTAATACAACATTGTGATTCTGTTTTGCAGTCAATCACTCTACATTTCATACTGAAATACTAATGGGCACAGTCCAAACAAAGCTGAACACTTTTAAGCCCTATTGATTCCCCTGGGAGATCGAAGCATATCCTTAAATTTCTCCATTTGAAATCAATGGGACTAAAAAGTGCTTACCTTTGGCTGGATCATGTCCAATGAATTCCTTTATTTAGAACATTTCTATACTGTTGTTCAACCAAGAGAGTTCTCCATCTTGTGGACTGATTCCTTGATATGTCGTGAGTCTTATCTTCCCCAACCTTCTGCCCTCCAGATGTGTAGGATTAGGATTAGAACTGTCCGTGCTGTCTGACAGTTGTGAGAGTTGTAGACCAGGTTCACACATCACACTAAGCCACATTAATTAACCCAAGGGGCTTTGCAATGGGTGCTAGCCACCATTTTCAGTATGGAAGCCATGGTAGCCACATGCCATGACTTGTCATGTCATGCGAACCTGGGCAGTGTGGGTTACGTGAGGGTTAAACAACGGTTATGCAAGGATAATTGTGTAACCCTCGCATAACTCACCCTACCAGCGTTCACACAACACAACAAGCCGCAGCACACGCCCGCTGCAGCTTGCTTATTGAAAATGGTGACCAGGCCACATCACAAAGCCCCGTGGATGAATTAACCCATGGTGGCTTGTTGTAATGTGCAAACAGGCCCATAGTCCAACACATCTGGAGGACACAAGGTTGGAGACGACTGGTCTGTAAATCAGGCTTTTCTGGCCTAAAGTTTCCAGGACAATTTAGACCTGTATACTGTAATTCATTTAGGATATTAGAATATAATTTTTAAACGGAATCAAAGATTGCCTATGTTTAAATAATAGTTGTTCATCACAAACTTAAATAAGAATAAAAGTATACAAGTATTATTAATAATGAAATGCTTCACATGCATAATTTCAGTACATAGTTTCAATTACACTTACAACAACCCTGTAAGGTAGGGTGATATTATTATCCCCGTACTGCACATATGAACGGCGGGGAGGGGAGACTAGCCTAAGGCCACCCAGTGACTCCATGGCAGAGTTGATATTCAACCCAGGGGCTTCCTGGCTGTCGCTCAGAGTAACCCCCATGTCCGATTGGTGATCTGGTTCATTTCCAGCATCGCTTTAGCCACCTGCACCCGAATCATTCACAACCAGTGTGGCCAACCAGCCCCAGAAAGAAGGGCTAGAGAACTGGCCATCATCTGCCACTGGCCATCATCTGCCACTGGCCATCATCTGCCACTGGCCATCATCTGCCACTGTTTGCCTGTCTCCGGCTACAAGTGTGTGGGATTAGTGCACTGAACCTGCAAAAGGGTGAACACGAGACAATGGAGTCCCCACCTCATGTCAAGCATATAAGAATTCGCCTGGCGGATCACTCTGAAGATCCATCTAACCCCAGCCAGATGCTTCTGGAAGGCTCACAATCAGGGCATGAAGACAAAAGCTCTGGCTTGTCCCCAGAATCTGGCTCTTAGAGATAGACTACCCCCGGTTATGGAGTTTCCATTTAGCTGTCATGGCTAAGGACCACTTTGCTGTGAACTTGTCTAATTCTTTAAAAAACAAACAAACATTGAAGCTTCTTCCAAAGCAGGGGTGTTGAGCCTCTTTCAGCCTGAGGACCAAATTCCATTTTGGAGAAACTCTTGGGGTCCACATTCCAGTGGTGGGAGGGCCAAAGGTCAAAATACTAAAAATTACCAGTATATTTTAGCTTCCTGCCAGTAACTCAGCCTTAGGAGAAGCATTTCAATCTTTTAGAATTGGGGGGGGGGGGGGGGATTGCATAAAAGTCAGGAAACCACCAAACCATCGGGGGGGGGGGTGTAATTGTCATAATGCTGTTCCATTTTACTGCGTTTTTTATTGTTTCTCTTCATCTTACTCTTGTTGTTGAAAGTTGAAAAATTTTCAGCATTGTATTATATACGTTTGCTTGTTTTTAGGTATGTAAACAGCGTAGAGGTTTTTCTATATTATGCGGTATATACGCATTACTAATAAATAAATTATCAATCAATTTATTATTATAATCACTGAAAATACAAAATATAAAACAAGCTTACAAATGCAAATCCAAACTGCAAGTGCAAAATATGCATAAAATAGCAGATTCAAACCAGAATTAATTTCAGTGACAGCATCTGTTAGTATCAGCTAATACTAGAGTGAATTACAATGAGATTTAACCATCTGATTCCTAATAGAACATGCCTGGGCACAAAGTTTTGCCACCTTAAGAGTAAACTCATTGGTAGAATCTGAGAGAAGAAGGGAGGAGTAAAACTTATCAGATCTGCCTGGAAATTTTATGGGGCCATATAATGGGAGCGAATGTCTTTATAATATAAACAGCATAATAAGATCTGTTCAGCTGTTTGAACCATTCCCCACTAGCAGGGGCAAACACGCTGAGAGTGAGGGGTTCGTAAGTATCTCCCTTCCAAAAAAGCTGATGGTAAGGTGTTAAAATGGGCCAAGGTAAAAGCCCTGAATAAATAAATGGGTGGAGCCAAGAGGAGAGGGCAGAGCTTCCTGAGGAACCCCGGTGGGCCGGATGGGGACACCAGGAAGGCCAAATTTGGCCCCCAGGCCAGAGGTTCCCCTCATTCATCATAACATTGATGCATTTCTGCATACAGAGACTCGGTCTGCTGTCTATCCCCAGGTGACACGTACCCAGGACCCCAGGCCAGCTCAGAGACAGACCTCCTCAACCGTTTCATCTTACTGAAGCCAAATGCTCCCCAAAATGGAAAGAGTGACAGCAAAGATCCAAACGCCGCTTCACAGTGACGTGGCCCTGAGTGGAGAGAGAGAGGCCCAGCCAGGGTGCTGGCTCAGTCCAAGAGAGCAGTTGCTCAGCACCGAGGATTTTTTGTTCCAGTTCCTGCTCCTTTCCTGCCGTGAGGGGTCTGCGGTTTGGGGACAGCTTTTTGCTGTGGGGAAGAGGAGCAGAATTTGCACAGAAGGCACTCCAAGGAGAACGTTGCGGATCCAGGGGTTTGGCCCCGACAGCCTGAAACTTCAGCCTGGCGGGCAAAGCCCCGCTAGGCCCAGAATGACAGCAAGAGCCTAGATGTGAGGACGAGAGTTAGCTATATATTGTTACAACTATTTTAAATATATAATATTACTTATGCATATTCTATATATCAAGAGATTTTTCTCACACGAATGCACATTTCTTAGCCATCAAGGTGAGATTTTTAAACAGTCAGAGGGTGGGGTGGGTGGCTGTTTTCCTTTCTTTTATAGGGACCACAACTCCAGGCCCAAAGGGGAAGAATTTTCAGCCATGACTAGATGACGTCTTCCCAAATCCGCCTGGGAGCAGAAGGACTGAGTTCTCTGGTGGACAAAACTGGGCTGTTTTTCTTGGCGGCGTGAGGGGGACGGGTAAGGCTTGCTGCTGACACAGGCCTCCGGGAGAGTAAGCCTTTCTGCAAAATGGCAGGGCGGTCTCAATCCTCAGCGGATCATTTGCTTCAGACATATACCGGTCTTTAGGAGGCCAAAAATAAATCCGCCCTGCTCGCAACAGCCCTATTGGCAAAAACAAGAGTGTCTGGACCTAAAAATAAATTAACATGGGGGAAGTTTGCAACTTCTAAAAACTGAGCTAAGTTTGCACTTCTCTGAAACACTGGTTACCTGCAAACACACAGCCCTCCCCAACCTGGTGCCAATGGCTGGGCTGGGCATGATGGGAGTTGTAGTCCGACACCAGCTTGGGGAAAGCTGTGGTAGACCCTTGAGGCGTCTCAGGAGAAGCCAGCTTTCTTCCTGGGCTATGGCTTCTGCACAAGCTTCCCCCCTCCGGCCTTCCGAGCAGGGCACACGCACGCTCGGTCTGGGCAGCCCATTCTGGACGGGCTGGGCCTTTCACTCTGAAAGTGTTTCACTTGAGCTCTGCTGGCTGTTCCTTTGTGGGCATTTGTCGACCGTTCACGAGGTGCAAGGGGCGGGCCTCTCCTCCCTTTCACGCGTGGGTGCTATATTATGGATAGATAGGTAGGTAGGTAGATAGATACGCAAGCCAGCCAAACAAGGCAGTTTTCCAAATGGCTATTGTGAGAGTGTGTGCGTGTGTGTTTTTTGTGCTGGTGGGGGAACATTGGGGGCTGCCTTGTTGATCAGCGGCTTGTCGGAAGGTTCTTGCTACATTCCACTTGATGAACGTTTCACCGACCCTCAATCCACCCACAAGGCAAAGCTTCCCTTTCTGGCAGGGCCCTGCACTGAACGCTCCAACCTCTTCCCATCCTCACGGCCCACCCAGGAACCTCTTCCCCGCCAAGGGTTCTGCATGAAGTCAGCTCAAACCTTCACTTGACTGGCTGGAGACAATCAATTGGGCACAAGGCCCCCGTTTCCCAAGGCTCGCCCTGCCCTACCACCCGCTTCTCCCTCTGTCCTGGACGGAGCGGCAGTGTGGGAGGTGGGCAAGCCGTGCGGTTGCCCCTGCTCTTGTGGCTGCGGCAGCACCTTGACCTGCAGGCCTTCCACGGCGATCATGCTTCCCTCGATGCCTTGAAATGCTTCGCCTGCCGCCTCGAGCTCTATTTTTTTTAGTGGAAGGACGGCATATAGACATAATTAATCAACGAACAAACAAGCAACCCAGTTTTCCGATCTTCCCCATTCCTGCCCTGCAAAAGGCCAGTGCCCAGCACAGCACAGGTGGGCAACTTGTGGCCCTCCAGATGCTTTGGCACACAGCTCCCATCTGCCTTAGCCAGCCGAGCCAGGGGTACGATGGAAGTTGTAGGTGAAAGCATCTGGAGGGCCACAACTTGCCCGCCCCGCAGTGCTGGGTTCGACCTTCCCTCTCCCTCCTCTTCTGCCCTCTGCATCCCACCCCCCACCCACCTGCCCTTCCCCATCTGGTTAGTGATTTTAAGAGGAATTAGTGAAACACTTTCACAGAGCGGCTGGTTTTTCCTATGCTGAACTTTAAAAAAAAAAGCAATTGATTTTTCTAGTTTTACTATTTATTGAATAACTTTTAGAAGGGCTATCTTTTTATTGTAGTACAAACCTTGGTATTGTGTTGTTTTGTGTTTCGTTTTTTTCTTCAAAATAATGCTGGAGGTACTATCTTGTGCTCTGTATGTGTAAATAACTGTGTTTGGATGCTGTGTGTACATGAGGGGAGGGGGAACCTTCCAAGCCAGAGCTACTGGGGAGGGAAACTCAAAAAGCGGCCACTGACTGCTTGAGCTGCCTTACTCCGACTTCAGTTCCAGTTCAAAGATAGTTTAAGGCCAAAGTCTACGGAGGAATGGGAAAAGAGACCCACAAGACAACAGATTCCTGGAAATATTTGCCCTCCGTGTTTAAGGCAGCTGTCCTGGCACCCTCCAGATGTGTTGGACTGTAACGCCCATCATCCCTGTTGGCCATGCTGGCTGGGAATGATGGGAGTTGCAGTCCAACACATCTGGAGGGGGTCAGGTTGGAGAAGGCTGCTTTACGGTCTACAAAGGGTTCATCCCAGTGCCCACACTTCGTTGCTAAATGCTATTCCCAGTGTCCCAACCTTGTTCTCAAGACCATCCACGAGAACCCTGTGAGCAATAGCATCACCTTTGCATGGCATTGAACCAGCCACAGAGCCTTTTCCCTGCAGCGGCATCATATTTCCGAAGCGTGATTCTCTTCCAGGCTTGCTGGATCGCTACCCTCAGCATAGTTTGTGGCCTGTTCAGGAGGCATTTTGTGCCTGGGACTAAATGATGCCCCACAACTTCTTTAACATTCCATGGTTATCTGTCCTAACCCCAAGGCAAGACCATTAAAAACCTAAACAAAACCATGACTGTCCCAGTGCTCGGGGGAGTTCATGGTGAACCTCATTCAGAGGCTGCCCACCCCACACCCCTCCTTTGGGGGAGGGGGGCTCTCCTTTATTGGCATTCAAACGAAGTAAGCTCCATTGGCTTGGACCAGCCTTCTCCAACCTGGTGCGCTCCAGATGAGTTGGGCAGCCAGCTCTGCCCCAACGCCAGCTGAATGCTGCAAACTGTGTACATTATGTAAACGTGCATCTATCTGCCTGCGTTACATAATTTATTCAATCTTTTGATGAAAGCAAGAGTGCACAGAAGCCATCCTACCAAACCACCCCCCCCCCCGCTTCAGAGGTTTAACGTGTCACCCACTTAGGTTCAAGCTCCTCTTAGCAGCATTGTGGGCTACGTTTTGTTTTTAAAAAAAGGAAAAAGAGCTGGGTAATGCATTGGTGGGAGGCAGGGTTGGTTCTTGGCCAAGCCATCCCCTTCGCCTGCAAGTGGCCGAAAGTACAAACTAAAAATTCTCTTGTGCCGCCTCCTGCGAGCTCCATGCCCTTGTTGGTGCAGCTTAAGAGCCCTGGCAAACTCCCGACCTCCTCAGTGATGTCCTTGCAAACCTCCGAAAAAGATGGAGGCCTCACAGCTTTCCTGGACAGCCTATCCCAGCCTTCCAGGTGGGTTGGACTGCAGGTCCCGTCCTTCCCATCAGAATGCCCATTGGCCATGCTGGAGGCTGCCAGGTTGCAGAAGGCTGAATGATGTCATGTCTAAGCTGCTCCCATCAGGACGGCGCTCTTAAGCTAACCGTGCAAATGTTTAGAAAGCACACGCGCACCCCCAACCCTCCTTCAGCGGCAGTTTCTCTTTCCCAGGCCCGGCCCCCCAACTTGAAGAGAAGTACGGAGCATGCACTGGAAGCAGCAGCAGCCCCAAAATGTGCTGCCCCCCCAATCTCCTCAAAGCATCAGGAGGGCAGCCTTAACCACGGTAGCAGCAAGTCCCTCTTTCCAGCATGGGGGAAGCCTGTAGAGGTTGTTCCAGTGGAGGCTGGTGGCTCCGCTGTCAGTGGGGTGGTGAATCCGCTCCGGGTTTCAGTCAGAACTCTAAAGGAGCTATCCAAGGTGCAAGGCACCTTGGATCACTCCTTTAGAGTTCTGACTGAAACCCAGAGCGGATTCACCACCCCACTGACAGCGGAGCCACCAGCCTCCACTAGGTTGAGCCGATCCCCCCTCCAAAACCCCCTTTCAGAACAGGCCATTGGGTGGGGTGAGGAATTCAGCCCCCTTTGGCGGTCTGTAAGAACAGAAGGTTTGGGTTTGGCAGGGTGGGGAGGCCTCTCTCCCAGATTAGCTAACAGCATCTATGGAGTATGATCTGGCACCAAGGGGCGTAATGACCAGGACAGGGAAATGCTTGGATGGTGCTTAATGGGACAAGGCTGGGATGTTTTGACACACAGATGGGGCTTGCCAAAAAATGCTTTGGTTGTGGGTTTTTGTTTTTTAAAATGGAACTGCTCAGTCAATAAACAAACATTACTCACTACTCCAATCTGGCTATTTTTAAAATCCACAGTCTACTGGGGCGGAGGGGGGGCGTGAGTGTGTGTATGTATGAGAGAGAGTGGGGGGGCTTGCCAGTTGATGGAGTAAATTCCAGTTGACCTTGTTGCAGCAGTTTCTCTAGGAGGCAGAAGGAACACCGGCACCTCAACATCTCTTGAGCCTTTAAAGCAGGGATGGGGAGCCATTTTTTTCTGTTGAGGACCAGATTCCCTCAGGACAAATCTGCCATGGCTGAAGCCAGACGAGCCAAAGCCAAAACTGAGTGGGGCCACTACCACCCTTCCTGAAACCCCTTTGCTCTCCCCTCCCCCTTTCTGGCACCCTCCTTTCTCTCTCTCCCCCTCTCTCTGACACCCTCCTCTCTCTAACTCTCTCAGACACTCTAGCACCCTTGTCTCTCTCTGTTGGGGTAGTGACAGTTTGCTCTTGCTGGAGGTCTCAACTGATCACTTGCGGGGCGCTTTCAAAACTACACCAAGGTAGGGCTGCAGGATGCCCACCCCTGCTCTAAAGCCAAGACAGATAAACTTATGGTTTTGGCTGTTGCGATCAGCATGAATGGACCTGTTGCCATTGCTTTGCATGACAAACTCCATAAGTGATCAGGGATGTAACAAACTGATTTTCATGGCCCTTAATAGTCTAGAACAGGGCAGGGCAATTGGTACCCCACCCTGTGCTGCTGAAATTTGGTGGCAGCTGCAGTGGTGGCAAAAATACCGGCAGTTTGCTGTTGAAATTTGGTGACAAAACGACTACAGAGATTCAAAAAAGGCAAATGTGGCTTGCTTTCAAGCCAAATATAGCCCTTTTGAGTCTATCATTTTGCCACTGAATTTCGATAGCAAACTACCTATTTTTTTAGTGATGCAGCAGCAGGAGTGAGACCCAAGAGGGAGGTTGGAAATTGGCCCCTGACTGCCGTGCTCAAGACTCTCTCTCCAGCGTTGGGAATGCAACACCAGGCACATCAAGGTTTGGCAATCGGACAAAGAACCCAAAGCAGATCCAGTTGAGAGGCAGTAGATCCGATTTTTTAAATTATTTTTTTTGGTCTGAATTAGCTGGACTTGACGCAGCCTGAGGGGCTGTAGGCATCCATGCCTTTGCTCTCTGGGAATCTGAGGTAAGAAGAGTGGTTTTGGTGTGTTTTTATGACCTTGCTTCCTTTCAGAAGGCCTTGCTTGTGTGAAACTTATTCCAAAAATGCCATAAGGCTCCAGTTCTCTCACATCCAAAGGAAATGGAGCACTGCAGCATTGCCCAGTGGACTTACAACCAAAAATAAAACCACAATAAAAACAGTTTTGGAAAAATACTTTTAAAATGTTACAAATACAGAGTCAGTGCAGAAACGCTTAAAATAACCATGAACCTGCACCTTTAAAACTGGTTGAAAGACTGGATGTGTAAGTTTTAGCCAGGTGCCTATAGTGCAGCCTTCCCCAACCTGATGCCCTCCAGATGTACTGAACTACAACACCCAAATTTCCCAGCCAGCATGCCAGTGGCCATGCTGGCTGAGAATTATGGGAGTTGTAGTCCAACATTTCTGGAGGGCACCAGGTTGGAGAAGCCTGCTCTAATGAAACAAACCAAGCATCAGGTGAACAGCCCTGGGAGGGGGAAGCCTTCCACAGGGAGGGTGCTACTACTGGAAAGGCATTTTCTCCAATCTCTACGTGTTTGATCTTTGACAGTGAGCAGGAGCTCCTAGAGCAAGGCCCCCAATACAGCTCTTCATGCAAGGCAGGTTCATTGGGAAGGAGGCAGTCCTGAGCAATGTGTGTGTGGTGGGGGAAGCTCTGTGCGGACAACAGAAAGTTAGCTGCATGCTGCCACAGACAACCCCCACTACTCCAGGACAGAGCTGTGTGTACACCATGATTATTGGGGGTTTGATTATAGTGTGATACCTTTATTAGGACAACTCAAAGATCACCAAAAATGAGCAAGCTTTTGAGCCTTCCATCTCTCTTCATCAAGCAAGATGTGACAAAAACCTGGGTGGTGGGGGAGGAATAGGAGAGAAAAAAGACTGACTGGACGTTGTGGTCAGAGAAAGTACAACATCCAATCAGTCTTTTTCTCTTTTTTTCTGCAGAAACAGACCAGGCGGCAAAAATCCAGCCCACTGGGGGGGGGTCACATCTGACCCTCTGGTTTCCCCAGATACCCTTTCCCTGGATCACCTATTGTTGGATAGTTCCTCGGCTTTTGCACAATCCATTTGAAAGGCCTCTCCTAAAGCTTAGTGACTTGCAGTAAGAGCCTTGAGCTACAATAGGCTATTTTGGCCCAGCCCCTTTTGCCTTCAGCCTCACCCACCACTGGAACGCAGCCCCCAAGAGTTTCTCCAAAATTGAATTCAGCCCTCGGGCTGAAAGAGATTCAACACTGCTGTGCTACATGTTCTCCATGAGGTGTGCAGCCAAGCACATAAAAGGCAGGGCTACCAATGTCAACAGCCTTCGTCTAGCTGCCAGAAGTCAAGATACACAAGGGAAACAGGATAAACATCAGTTTACAGCCAGCACATCTCTCTGGATCTCAACTGGGTTTGGGATTGCTCTTCAAGATGCACAGCACTAAGAGGATGATGGTCCCAGGATATAGTTGGAATTCCACTTTCCCTAGTGGTGGTGGAAGCCATGGGACCTAGGTTTATACTGTAGTGGGATGGGTGAAGGAGGAAAATGCTGACCCTAAAGCCTCCAGTTTGAGAAGATCAGGAAACTGTGTTGTGGGGTTGTGATGAAGTTTCAAGCAGATAGCAGAGCCCAGCACCAGAAGGTTTCTAGCGAAGGTCTCACCAGAGGGAACATCATCAAGCCATCCTGGAAACATCTGAATCATCCTAGAGGCCAGAAGCAGCAGGAAGAGCCTGAGGCAGAGGAGGACTAGTGTACAGCATCTATTCCCAGTTGCGAGTGACTGGCTTGGGATGAAGGTTAAGGAAATCTGGTCTGGGGAAAAGCTATTGAGAATTTACTGGGCTGGGGACCACTCTCTTGCACAGTACAAATTGTAACCAATCATATATAACCTAAGTACACAAGCAATCTCATCGTCTTTGAGAAGTGATACTTTATTCCCTTATGTAACTAATTCCTTTAAATATTGTAATTTTCTTCACCTTAAAAGCTTGTCTCTTGTGCTGGTTTCAATCCCATGCCTATGGAACCAAGCTACCAAGTTTCTGTAAAGTACCGAGGGCTTATTTCAGTGGCAGTAGTTAAAGCTTTTATAGTTAGTGCAGCATTCCCTGAGGTCTATTTGGGAACTTTATTAAACACTCTGCCAGGGAGTTAGACTCAAGCTTCTAAGATTTAAAAAGGAAACATAGGTGGGATAACCACATTTTGTCACAATACATTTTCTCAGGAAGTCACACTGTTCATGACACTTACTTAGAAGTGACTTTACATAGATATATAGCCTTAAGAACAGAGCCCTACGAATACTTTTGAGGCATTTCATGAGGGAGGCTCTGCAGAAGGGAGCATTAAAATGCAGGATTTTAAAATCATTTTTTTACATGTTTCTCATTTGCTTTTAGAGTTCGTATCTTCAAAGGTATCCCTCATTTATAGAAAACTTGGCCATAACTATAACAGCTAGGAAAAGGTTTTAATGAAAGCCAGGATCCAAGAATTCCAGAAACTTGGGGATTAAAGAAAAAAACAGACTAACATCACTAAGGCTTGAGTCTAATTCAAACAATGTAAAAAAGCACTTGATTGAATGGTTGCTGAATCTGACTTACCTACACTGAATAGTTTGAAGTGATGTGATATAAATTGTATGGTAGCTCATTCGCACATGCAAGCCAGGAAAGGATGTATAAACCAGCACTACCTAAAACGGCTATATGTGGCAATCCTTGTATTTCTTGTACCATTACTGCACACCTCCAATCCCCTGCAATCTCTCATACTAGCTGTACCAAGCTATAGCAAAAGACTGAAAGCATTCTCAGAATGAAAGAGCGGTAAATTGTCACACTGAAAACCACTTGTTTTTAATTGGTTTACAGAAACACCACTGTCCAGGAACTAATGAAATTTTATATCCAAAAGAGAACTGAGAATATACCATCAGTGAGTAGCCATTAAAGAATTGGGCTTTGAGCTGACAATTGTCATCAACTTTAATGACCTAGAAGAGAAGAGACCATGATGATACGTGAACAGGAGCCTGCCATTCAATGTACTGGATTCATATCATACAATATTGCCATTCCCACCAATAACACACAATCCTCTTTTAGCCAAAAAGTGGGGAGGGGGAGGATCCACTAGGTCCGAAAAGATTATCAACCTTCATCCACACAATTTTCTATAAATGGGCCCTATTTGTTACTTTTCATTGAGCTGGTTGAACCAGAAAACCCAGTTTTCACATTTATGTGGTCCAGAAAATAATGGCTTCATACATTAGGCTGCTGCTGCTGTGTATGCGCGCGCATGCATGCACATGTGTGTTTTGTGTTAATGGTACTAGAGAAATTATGACAGTTTAGAGTTCTTTGGATGGGATTTCTCAGCACCATGTCCCATTTCTTTACAGGTCTTAAGATGCTCACTCTTCCCAGCTCCTCCATTTCATCGACGCTGGTTCAGTCCTGTGAGGTTCTTTATCTGTCAGGTGCACAAACAATGTGGCATTTCAGAAAATGGACAATGAAAAATTACATGCTCTAAACATGCAGTATGGGCATATATTACAACTGGGATGGGCAACTCTAAAATAGTGCTTTTCAAATGATGTTCCAGGGAAACTTGGGATTACTTGAATGCTTATCAGGAGTTCTTCAATGAGAAGATCAGTAAGGTGAGCCACCTCCCCTGAAAGAAAGCTTGCTCACCAACTGATATTTCTCTAAAACGTGTGCCATTCTCATCTCAGTTCACTTGGGATGAAAGTGAGGCCCAGCAGGCCTGATCAGTACCCCCAGATCATATGCCCAAAAATATGCACTAGAATCCAGAACAACGTACAGAGGTTCCTTGGCTGGAACAGTTACCCTGAAAGCATGACATTCAAAAACCATGGCTGCTCTGGAGGAAGGGCCACGGACAGCAAGACACTACACAGAGTACTCTTAGACTTGTGCTCACTGGATAAGCAATGTAGCAAAACCTTATCTTGGAATTAAAACACCCTTCTTGTACGTGGGTGGGGAAGTTCTTTCAGCCGAATTCCATTTCGGAGACGCTCTCGGGGGCTGCATTCCAGTGGTGGGCAGGGCCAAAGGGGTAGGGTCACAGCACCAAGAGTATCATTGCATTTTTGCTTAAAGCCCTTGCTGCCAGTGATTAAGCCTCAGGGCTTGCATTTCAGCCACTCAGAATGGGGGGAAAAACCTGTGCAAAAGCTGGAAAACTATTAAATGATTGGGGCGTGAATACCTGGGAAAGGGGGCGTGAATAGCTGAGAAACTCTGAAGGGCCAGACTGGGATCCCCTGAGGGCCAGATTTGGTGCAAGGGCCTAAGGTCGTCCCCCCCGCCACTTCTAGTGATTGCCATGAAGGAGCCCAACCCCACTAAATCAAATCAACATTTCTCCCTTCAATTAACTGGGGAGGAATTAATAGAGCAGCAAAAGTAATAGATACTAATGCTTGGGACAGGAAAAACAAGATCTGGCAAAATAATATTTGTGTCCGCTGTTGGAAGGATTCTTATATAATGAAGAACATTATTTTAGAACTGGATCATCCATATAGATTATTCTGGAAAATCCCACAGACCCTTCATTTAAACATTCCATAAGAATAACCCAATTCCAACGTAAAATTTCGCTATGTGTTTCTCCGCTCCTATAATTGTGTAAATATTCCTCGGGAGAAAGCTGTTTTGTGAGCAACGGCCCCCAAAAAATCCTGCCTCTGTCAATACTTACAGTAACAGCAGCACCCATAAGTCCCTGGACAAGTGCTTCTCCTGTTGCCTGCACCTAGAAACATAAGCACATCAACTGGAAACGTCCACTGTGTACTGGTTTTAGTCTTGTGGACAAACCAAATGGGAATTATTTTACATGGACAAAGCATTCAGCAAGCGCATGTTACATGGCTGGTGGTATTTGTGGAAACCTGAAGTGAAACTACAGTGACATGCAGATGTCAGGTATTAGTGGAAACTGAGGACCGACGCATATATCCAGGCACAATCAGGACCAACACAATACATTACCACAGCAGTCTCCAATGCTAAAGAAGGTCTTGCCTAGAAATCTCCAGGAAGATTTTCTAAGCAAAACTGCCTGATTAAATTCAGAGACCCAGTCCACTGCAGAATCCATGGGTCGGATTAATAGAAATCCAAACTCATTTGATTCTGTTGTGGATTTCTCCAACATCTCTACTTGTCTCCATCTAGAGCTATGCAACAAGCAGCCAAGAACTTCATTATGGCTCCTCCATGATGCACATGGATTTTCATAAGCTGTCTTTATACTGGAGGACTTGAAAACATGGTGGCTCTCATTGGGGCTTTTAGGCACAAGTAATATGCGGATTCTCAGAATGCTGCTTGAGAAGTGTACAGTGCTAGAAACCTGATGAGGCGCAGAATCTTATTTAAGCACTTGGAACATCAGATGCTAGAAACATTTCAGTGCACTGAATAAGAATAATGCCCAAGAGTAAAACAGCCACAATTAACAATGAAGTTGCAAAGCAGAACCTTTTTCAGCCAGAGGGCTGAATTCCATTTTGGAGAAGCTCTCGGGGCCGCATTCCAACAGTGGCCAGTGCCGAAGGCGAAAGTAGGTGGGGAAAAAGCAAAAGGGGTAGACCAAAAGTATCCGGATCTTTTAGCTTAAAGCTCATACCGCCAGTAACTAAGCCTGAGAAGAGGCATTGCAACCTTTTAGAATGGGGAAAAAACTGCACAAAAGCTGGGAAACCACCAAACGATCAGGGCCTGGCATTCTGGAGAACCACAGAGGGCCAGATTGGGAGCCCTGGAGGGTGTACTTGGCACCCAGGCCTGAGGTTCTGTAGCCCTGGCTTAAATAGGTGAAGTTTCATCTGGGATTTTTAAGAGAAACACTGATGGAACTTGTTCAATGCCATAGTTCATGTGAGTGATGGAAGGGTGGGTTGTTTATAAATCCAGTGTTAAGGTATCCACCTGTTTAGCTGTGTGGCCCATGTTCATAGCATCAGCTATTCTGTTTTGTAGGAAGGACCAGGTCTCCTCAAAATCAGGAGAGGAGTCTTGAATCATCACCAGCTCTGTAGTGTTGTAAATGCCAGCCAGCACTGCTCGACGAGTGTACCAGTTTATCTGTAAGGGCAGAAATCAAGTGACAAAGTTGCAGGATTACCAGTAAGAAATTAAGATTTCGCAAGCTAGATAGGAAACTCTCCCACCCATCACCAGTAAGCCCACCACGTATAATTAGTAATTTATATACTCTGCACTATTTTTAAAAAGCACACACTAGATTTCTGTGCAAAGTTAAGCAAGTTCTACACCAAGAAGTGCTGAATTCTGCAACCTGTAAAAGTATATTACCCAGTATAATTCCACCCTGTTTGTCATGGAGACATGCAGTGATCTATGAAGGCACTGAAGTCAATCAATCCGTTGACTGGGATTGCCAACTCTAGAAATACCAAAAAAATCTAGTACCTGGATAGGTCCCAGCAGTTTTTGGTGGAACAGAACATTCTTGCAGAATATTGGGGCAAAGCCCAATGAAAAGTCTGTATGTTCACTTACGTTGTATTGGTGAAAAAACAACAGCTGAGCTGAAAAGCAAACTGGACTTGGCCACTGCTAGTCTAGAAACTGTCCCCGCAGCAAGAAGCTGAGCAAGAAGCCCTTTGTTTCTGGTCGGTTGGTAAACGCACCCCGTGCGTGGACAAAAGGCCTTGAAGTGGTCACAAGATTCTTTGCTGTTTTTCCTGTATGAGAGCAAAGGCTACAGCCCACTTACGTGGGAGCAAGACCCTTTGAATTCAGTGGTACTTCTGTCTGAGTAAACATGCTCAGGACTGCACTGTAACACTGCTAGCCCTTTAAAAGTAGTTCAGGGCGTACTTTGTACTGGAACAAAAACATCACCAATAAAAGTCACTCTGGTACTTATCCATCACATATGAAACCAGTGGAATTAACACAAAATGAGACACCATCCAGAAGGTCTATGAATAAATGTGGTTTCTTTCGGAGTGCTACAGAACATAATCTCATCCTGAAACTCCACATGTATAAAGATTTCTGATTAAACCGAAGGCTGCTTACCCTATGCTTCCACTGTCAGCTGAGGGTGGGATCCAATGCTGTCATTCTGCTGATGAGACTGCATCTGTCAGCAGAACTGGGAAGGGGAAATTCCCCCTCAGTCATGCAGCCTCTGCCCTCACACACACACACACACACACCCTCAAAATTTGTGCTGGAGGCTACAAAACCCTCTGGAGCAGATTTTCAGGCCGCACAGAGGGCTGCAGGAAAGAGGGGAGGGGAAGAAATACTGTTGCGGTGGCAGATGTCCACTAGCACAACATTGGATTCAAGCCTGAGATTGCAGAGGGAGACTTAGAAGTGTTCTTGGCGGCAGCCAGCTCGTTACTGTGCAACTAGCCAGCCACAGTGCCCAAAAGCTCACACCAAAATCTGTATCACGCTACATCAACCGTTGCTAACAATACCACAACAGATGTTCTAACAAGGAGATGTATCCATCTCAGATTCTGGAGCTAGGTTCTTCGTCTCTCTCATGTTTTAACAAGTGCAACTAGGAACCTCCAGATCAGCAAGGTAGACACTTTCTTATTGGACTAACATCTGTCGGGGAGTATGTCAGCTTACAGAGAACTATTGTCAGGCATAACACAGCTGAGAACCAATTACTTTCTCATTCAACCTGCCAGAGGTTCAAGTAACTTGGAAGTATACACACACTTTCCCATATAGAATCCAGTCTAACAAAAGGACATCCTCATATTTATTTTTTCACTTCTCAAACCAACATTATCCAAAGTGGAAATGGGATCTGTTTTCAGCTCCCTAAAGACCACATCTGGTGCTGCCCCAGAAGAGCTGCAAAAAAGCTTTGCAAGTGACACCGGTGCATTTTCCCCCGTTTCCAAGACAGTAGGGAAAAAATAAGTTAGACACTATTGCTAAGGCTGAATCTTTTAAAAGGCTCATCTGTAATTTGCAGACTCCAAGAAGAACTTTAGTTTCCTGGTGTGCTCACTGTCTTTTATTTGGCTTTCTGGTTTATTCCTTTAATTTGTCTGTGTGCTACTTATTTGTCACCGCAGCGACTGCTATTTTATTCTCCACAAGTTTATTAAAGCCATTCATTAAAAAGACCCACTAAGCACTTCCTACCCCTTAGTTATGTCTACAATAGGTCAAGTAATTCATTAATTGCTTTAATTAAGATATAATTTACTTTGCCTGTATTTCCTGCCATAAAGATGATGGCTCTTAAGCCCTGGGTATTTTTAGGTAGCTGCTTAAGAGTTTTCAAGAGAATCTTTCACTTTCTATCGTCCCAGCTGGAGGTGGGAGACTGAGCCGCAGAACTGTGTTGTAAGCTGGCAAATGCCCAAATCAACTTTGTGTGTCACTTAAATAAACACTCTCCATTCTGCTTGTTTCTATAAAAAGAAAACAATTTTGTAATTAAAAAACCTAACGCAATACAGCCAGCTTATTTACTGCCAATTTTAGACATACGAAGTTCTAAAAGTGCTGGGTGTTTTGATTTGGCCATTTTCAGTTTGCATAATTGTTTTAATGGTTTTTATAAAGTTTTATAGTATATCATTTTAGGTGTCTTCAGGAAAGAAAGATGATATATGAGTGTTAGAAACACAATACGGGAAGAGAATTGTGGCTGTGTGTGATGTACCACATAAATTTGTAATCTGGTCTCTGGCTCAGAAACTGGCACTGTGGAAAGCCCAGCGTTCTTCTATAAAAACAAATCAAACAAAAACCTTCTAACACTTATAGGCTGGATGCACGCATAATACTGCTTAATTCCAAACCACTTGTAGGAGATCAGGAATGCCACTTTTCCCTCCTCCTTCTTCCTCTTGCATATGGATTCACTTGCTTTTTTGGAGCTTACCGTGGTGAATGTTAAGAACATAAGACGAGCCCTGCTGGATCAGACCAAAGCCCTCTCTAGTCCAGCATTCTATTCACAGAGCAGCCAACCAGCTGCCTATGAGAAGCTCGGAACTTGGGACGTGAGTACAACAGTGCCCTCCTGCTTGTGTTCCCCAGCCACTGGTACTGAGAGGCATACTGTCTTCAATACTGGAGGGAATATATAACCATCAGGACTAGTAGCCACTGACAGTGTTATCCTCCATGAATTTGTCTAAACCCCATTTGAAGCTATCCCAGTTGGCAGCTGTCACAATAACTTGTGGTAGCAAATTCCATAGTTTAACCATGTGCTATGTGAAGAAGTACTTCCTTTTTTTTTTTGTCCCAAGTCACCCACCATTCAGCTTCATGGGATGACCCCAGGTTCTACTATTACAGGACAGGGAGAAAAACATCTTTGCTGTGTGCACAAATCTTAACTGTTAACTATGGCTAGCTGCAAATCAGAGACTGCAACGACGATTAAAACCAAATTTGCAGACTCTGCAGGCGAATGGCTCACACCAACAAGCTGCTCTATACTGCAAACATGAAGATGGTACATACGTGCTACCCTCAGTCTACACTGGTTGGAGCCCAGGAGGTGGGAAGAGAACAGGGCTTAATGTTTTTAAAATTAAAGCAGGATTTTTCTATATACCTGCTGGGACCCCCACCAATCCTTTCCCATCTCCTATTTTGGTTCCTAGCATATGTGCACATTACAACCCCCACTATCACTGGTGTGTGTGTGTGTGTGTGTGTGTGTGTGTGTATGTATCTAGGGCTGTGCAGGGACCCCCTTCCTCCAACCCTCTTCAGAGCTTCCGAATTGGCCCCGACCTGCCTTGGGCCAATTTGGACCCTGTCCAACCCACTTCGGACTCTGGGTCTGAAGCAAGGTTTGGACATCCAAATCGGGGCCCACCCAGCCGTGCAAAACCCATGCACCCCTGCTCCTTACCTGGACCCGTGGGGAGCGCTCACAGCCATCGCTCTCAAGGAAATCGCCATTTTCTTTTAAAATAGCGACTCCTATTCTCCAGAAATAAAATCCTGTGCAAATGGCAGCTGTAAGGCTATGTATGCAACATTACAGGTGTAAATTGGCCATTTACACCTGTAATGTTGCACACATGATGGACTTATAGCCACTATTTGCATAAGATTTTATTTCTGGAAAAGACGAGTTGCCATTTTAAAAGAAAATGGCGACTCCCTTGAAGAGGCTGTCCGGATCAGCCCAAAGAGCTTTGGATCACTCCAACCTGCTTCAGACCAATCCTGACCCACCCCAGATCCAGACCAAAGCAGTCTGAATTGGCCCCGCTTCAGCTCAGGACTTGGATCTGGAGCCAAAGCAGTGCACAGCCCTAGTGGTATCTGCTACGTTCTCAAAATTACCAAAATTACCTATGTCTAATGCAATAAAGATTGTCAATCATATCCACACCTCTTTGGAAACCTGAATTGTGAAAACTTATTAGGCAACGCAAGTGTCTGAACTGTATAATTTCCCCCAAATGCAGCTCAGACCGAATTTATCATACAAAGCGGCACTTTTACTTTCCTGTTGCTACCTGAAGTTCTATAAATGACATCCGTGTGATGCTCAGACTTACATCAGTGGACTGGTCTCCTGCATAGTGCCACATGTCATCCACCATGCTTGTCAGGAGGTTTAGGCTGGCTGGGATATTGTGTGGCAGCAACAACACACTAATAGCCTAGGGAAAGCAAGATAAATTAATGAGGCAAGAAGTACCCCTAACCAGCAATCTTGCAGATGCTTTCCTCTGCTGTTTTCTAACCGCTAGTCTTCTTCTAAAGTATGAACGTCTTCCCAGCCTGGACTCCTTGTAGCCTCTACCTTCGGCAACGTAACTTCAACCCCACCGCCAGTCTCTGCCTTATGAGGAGGAAAACACTGACAATGCTTTTTCAGTGCCGTGAGGAAGAGCACTAGCAGTTGCCTGAGCCCTAAAAGTGACTGCCGATGATCCCTAGGTCACATTCTTTATTCCGGGGCAATCTAACTGAAGCCTGAATTTCCCAACGGTTCTTGACCCAGAAGAAAAAGATTATGAACACATCTGATGTCTAATAAGAATGGAATCTATCCCACTCAGGCACAAAGCCCAGGTTGTCTAACCTACCTCACAAGGCTGTTGAGAGGATAAAAGGAGGGAGGAACTGAGCTCCTTGGAGGAAGAATGGAATCATGGCTACGACAAAAAGTGCGACCTGCAATGCAGTGTTGCAGTGTATCCCCACTCTAAAAGGAGTGGTCATGTTCAGGTTCCACCCAATCTAGAACAGGAGCCATTTAGTGTTGTTTGAGCTTCTTGAAGCGGGGAGGGGGAAGAATTTTAAGAAGGGGGGGAGACACCTTTCCACACCCTCACAGAACCCCCTCCCGTATTCTTGGGTGGCCCCATTTCACTTCCAAACTGACAGGCACATGACCACCTGAGCTCACTATCAGAAGGAATGATAATAAATATACTAGCTCTAATATACAAAGTAATGAACACGGGTGGAGCTCTAGGGAAAAGCACACTAAAGAATAACCTTAGTTTTGTACCTGGGGCCATTTTTCGATATATGGAATGAGCATCCTCAGCCTGGCTTCTACGGCATCTTTTAAAAACTGGTCTGTCTTCTTCTTCCTTGGAAAGTAAAGGGAAAAAAGCCTTTATCATAATTTGACTCTGACCTTTATTCTTCAACGCCAATAGCCAAAATGCGCAAGGAAGGCTATCTTGCAAGCATCCTCCTCCCACAGCAGCTGCAATGCCCAGGACTTACTCTGCCCGGCCTAGCTGCACCAATTTGCGTTGTTCCTCGAGAAGTTCAGAGAGCTTAGAGTTACACTGGGATACGAAGTGCAGAATCAGTTCACTGCCATCATTGTGAAATAGCCCTGCTGCAGCAACAGAGAGACCCAATGACTAAAAGGAGGAAGGGAGACAGGTTTAGTAGGTAAATTACCACCAAAGAGCCAGAAAGCAGGGAACACTATTGTGTAGTCTATTCGGTAGTGAGGCAACACCATTTTAAGAGCACTCGCCATTGGAAAGCAGCAGGAGACTGCACTGAGAATTAGGAGGTCCCCGTTTCAAATCTCAGCTTGCCACAAAGTCATAAGGTGGCTTTAGACAAGCCATTCTCTCAGGCCCCCATTTGTAATATGGAGAGAATACTGAGCAACTTTGAAGGGTTGATACAACAAGTACTAAGATAATGTACAGGAAGCATTCTGATCTGGAAAGTGCCATACAAATGCTCAATATTATTAGTATGACTCGCCCTTAATTACTCCTCTCTTCAGCTACTTTTGTGTCACTCTAGCCTGACATTACAGCCCTATCTCATTTACACAGTAGTTTTCATACCGCTGTGAAAACTACTATTTATTGCCCTGGAACACTATAAGGATCCTGAAGTTAATCTTCCAGCCCATTACATGGATTCAACATCCAAACCCCCCTATGTTAGCACATGTCCTCCAAATGATCATCTATAGTACACAGAGAGTAGAAGCTAGCAGAGTCTTCTACAACAGAGGGGCCCACAAGGCAAGGTTTAGTAATTTCTTGCATAGGGTTTGTTAGTAAAGATCATAGGGGCCAACAAATTTTAAATGGGTTAATTTTAACAATTCCCCACTGGGGAACCCTGGAAGTTCTAGCTCTACAAAGCATTTAATGTTCTTCACCAGAAAATTGCCATAAACAATAATAATGTTACTTTGGAACACCACAACACTTAAAACTGACAATTTTGAAGGTGCTTCTTGGGTCTCTTAGGCTACAAACCTATACTCACTTACCTGGGAGTAAATCCCATTGAACGCAGTAGGACTTACTTCTGAGTATACACTTACAGGATTATGCTTATAGGATTACACCAGTCCTCTTAATATGTACCTTTGCTCCCTCTGCAATAGCATCCTCTGTCCAGCCATGAGTAGGCACAAACTCCAGCGCTGCTGTCAGGATCCGATGCTGCAGCTGCTCCTCACTCTCATAGCCCTCTGATTCTTCACCACCCTGATCCGTGTAACTAGGAGGAAAAAGCATAGGAAGTCACACTCTATGAATTATCTCAAGTACCAAGAAGTCTGCAATTCAGTATCTCATATTGCTTTCTCATAATCATCACAACTAATGCCAACATAAAACTGCCCTCAGACTCCTGTGCACACACTTGTGTTTGATGAATTGACACACTGTTTGCCCATTCATGTTTACAAGGCCACAGATGCCATGCCTGATAAATCCAGGCATCTGTTTTTCACAGGACTGTTCAATTTTCAGTATGGCGGGTGGCTTTTGTGTGGGTAAAGGAAGAACAGGAACTGTGATGCTGCTCACGTCACCCTGGGATTATGGACAGGAGAAGGCAATACCAGCTTCAAAAGGGCTCACTAGAACAGGCATCCCCAGTGGTGCAAAAATATCACACCCTCCTTGCAATACAAAGGATTACACCAGGACTGGCTGTTAAGCTTGGGAAAAATAAGATCGCACACAGCTTTAGAGGGAGGCAGGAGCTATGCAGGTTACCTGGGGCGCGAGTGTGGATACTCTTGATCATGCTGCTCTCCCACAGGCTCAGACTCCAAATGCCGCTGGGTGGGAGACTGGGGGGGCTGTTTCTGCTCATCTGAAGCTCTCTGCAGTACAGCTACAGCACGGATACCACGCTGGGCTGGGAAGAGCTGGTGTCTGAAGACTGAAGCAGAACTCAGTTCAGGAAGACAGTTTGTTTATTTAAAACATTTGTATCCTGCCCTATATCATTAAGATCTCAGGGTGGCGTACAGATAAAATCAATTTAAGCAGTATAAAACAATAAATAATTTTGGGCGCAATCCTATGGGGATAGGTGACCACCTCCGAACTCGGAGGCAACTGCCTATCCAATGCAGGGCAGGAGAAGCATGGAGGGGATCGTTCCCTCCACGCTTCTCCTGCCCCACATTTGCGGCTAGACAGCCGATTTCGGCTGTCTAGCTGTGGGAAGATGGAGAAGGCTGCCGGACGACACATTTCCGCCTTCCCCGCCCCAGAACCCACCCTAGAATGCCCCATTTTGGCTGCTCCGCGCTCTTCTTTCAAGGAGCTGTTCCGGGCTGCCTCAGAGGCAGTGTGGAACGGGGGGAAGGTCAGTTCTCCAGGAACCAACCTCGGAGCATGGACTCTGAGGTCAGTTCCTGGAACACCACATATCCTATGGCCGTCTAGCCACTGACTAGCAGCCATCGGATTGCTCCCTTAGACAGCTAAAAACATATTAAACCATTAAGCAAGTTAATACCAATTAAAATCTAAAACAATAAAATAGTTATAACAGTGTACTACTTTAGGAAATGCATTTTAGCCCTCAGAGGCTTTGGTAAAAAGCCATGTCTTTATTTGGCGCCCAAATGAGACCAATGTCTGCGCCAATCGGGCCTCCAAGGGGAGGGCATTCCACAACCGGGGTGCCACAACAGAGGGTCCTCTCCCACGTCCCACCATAGTGTGTCTCGCACTGGTGGGATGCAGAGGCAGGACCCTCCAACATATTTCAGTCCTCAGGCAGGCATATATAGGGAGAGGCACTCCCTCAAATATCGAGGTCCCAAGCAACTTAGGGCTTTAAATGTCATGATGAAAACCTTGAATTCCAACCGGAAGCGTATTGGCAGCCAGTACAATTCCTTTAAAACTGTTGTTATATGATTTTTATATGGTGTTCCAGTCAGCAGTCTAGCTGCTGCATTTGCACTAGCTGCAACTTCCAAGTCGTCTTCAAGGACAGCTCCATGTAAAGTGCATTGCAGTAGTCTAATTGGGAAGCTACCAGTGCACGTACTACTGTGGCTATGTTATCCCTGTCCAGGAAAGGCCATAGCTGGTGGACCAGCCAAAGCTGGGGCCAAGTACTCCAGGCCACGGAGTCCACCTGGGGCTCCAATGACAGGGATGGATCTAGGAGTACTCCCAAGCTACGCACCTGCTCCTTCAGGGGGAGTGCAACCCTGTCCAGGACAGGTCGCTTACCCAATTCACAGGTTCAGGAACCACCAATCCACAGAGCTTCCGTCTTGTCAGGGTTTAGCTTCAGTTTATTGGCCCTCATCCAGCCCATTATAGCCTCCAGGCACTGGTCCAGCACCTTCACTGCCTCAGCCGTCTCCGACAACAAGGAGAAATAGAGCTGAGTATCATCAGCGTACTGGTGACACCCCACCCCAAAACTCCTAATGACCTCACCCAACGGCTTCATGTAGATGTTGAACAGAACAGGAGATAGAATAGAACCCTGTGGCGCCCCACAGCTTAATAGCCATGGGGCAGAACAGGAATCCCCCAGTACCAATCTCTGGAATCAGCCCTGCAGGTAGGAGCGGAACCACTGTAGCACAGTGCCAACTCCCATTCCACAGAGCCGATCCAGTAAGACACCATGATTAATGGTGTCAAAACCACTGAGAGATCCAGAAAGATCAACAGGGTGGCACTCCCTCTATCTTTCATCTGGAGTAGGTCATCAGTCAGAGCAGCCAAGGCCATTTCAGTGTCGTACCCCGGCCTGAAACCAGACTGAAATGGGTCCAGATAATCAGTTTCCTCCAAGAACGTCTGAAACTGCCCAGCTCAAGCACCTAGCCCCAAAAGAGGATATTAGCAATGGGGTAATAGTTCTCATACACCTCTGGTCCAAGAAGGGCCTCTTCAGGAGAGAGAGCACACTACAGCCTCTTTCAAGAACCACTCCCTGACACAGTGAAGCATTTACCACTCCCTGGACCCACCCAGCCAATCCACCCCTGCTAGATCATATTAGCCAAAATGGGCAAGGGGCAAGCTTACATGTAGTGGGACAGACTGAATCAAGCATCTATTATCCAGTTTATTATCCTTACTAACCACATCAACTGCACTCCTGAAGTACAATTCCTTACATAGTCAATGTACAGATCAGGGTCTGGTGCTAAAAGAGAATGGCTTGTTTATGGCCACCTTATGTATTTGCAGAGATCTAGGCCCATAGCCAAATCTTTATGCACTGAATTATACTGCAGAAACTTTTTACAGGGTTCTTTTTACAGAAGCAAATCACTGTACTCCAAACAATAATAGTCCTTCTGAAAGCCAAAAGGAAGTTAGCCAGCACCACCAGCATGTTAGCCAACAACTTGACTATTTCCAGTGATGAATGAACTAGACATTATGCCGGCAATTATCCACATGGTCAGTGGTCCATTCAAATATATGTTCTATTTGACTGTTGCAGAAGAACGCATTTCTGTTCACCAAAGTAGAACTTTTTCCAAAGTGGTAGAATGACTGGGTTAAACAAGCGACTGATCATTTGATGATGAATACGCAAGTGTTTAATATACTTGTGTACATGTTGGGTTAGTTAAGATTTTTGTCAGCTTGTCCAGCAACTTCTTCCGAAGAGTCAACTCCTGTCATTTGGTGCAAAGGTCAGAAGATGTGGAAGGAGCAATCCTATGGCCGCTAGACAGCGGCTAGACGGCCATAAGGTATCTGGTTTTCTGGGAACTGACCTCAGAGCCCACGCGGAACAGCCCTGTGCTCCGCGCTTGCAAGAGGAGCATGGAGCGGCAGAAAAGGGGCGTTCTGGAGCGGGGAGGGCAGAAATGCCTGTACGACACATCCCATTTGTTGTACAGCAGACTCCCCGGCTCAGCCCTCCCGTGGCTAAACAGCCGCAATTGGCTGTCTAGCTGAAAACGCAGGGCAGGAGCACGGAGGGAACAATCCCCTCTGTGCTTTTCCTGCCCTGCATTGGATAGACGGTCACCTCCAAGTTCAGAGGCGGCTGCCCATCTGAATAGGATAGCACCCTTAGAGAAACACACTTACATATAGATACAGACATTCATTTGAAGCCATACTTTCCGAGCTATCAAATTAAAATGTCAGGCTCAGGCTGGAAATTGCATCACAGGTCCCACCTAAAAAGAGCAACTCAGAGCGGCAGAAAAGGGGCGTTCCAGAGCGGGGAGGGCAGAAATGCCTGTATGACACATCCAATGTGTTGTACAGCAGACTCCCCCGCTCAGCCCTCCCATGGCTAAACAGTTGCAATTGGCTGTCTAGCCGAAAATGCAGGGCAGGAGAAGCACGGAGGGAACTATCCCCTCCATGCTTTTCCTGCCTTGCATTGGATAGACGGTCACCTCCAAGTTCGGGGGCAGCCGCCCATCTGAATAGGATTGCACCCTTAGAGAAACACACTTACATATAGATACAGACATTCATTTGAAGCCATACTTTCCGAGCTATCAAATTAAAACGTCAGGCTCAGGCTGGAAATTGCATCACAGGTCCCACCTAAAAAGAGCAACTCAGAGCTAAACTTGCCCAGGAAGTAATGTGCTCAAATCCTAAACCTTGTCCCTTTCCAGTTCTTAGAGGTGTGGCGACTGGCTGCAGTAACCTCAGGGATAAGGGGGAAATAATGCAGTAACCTCAGGGATAAGGGGGAAATAATGCAGTAACCTCAGGGATAAGGGGGAAATAATGCAGTAACCTCAGGGATAAGGGGAAATAAATACATATGTACAGTACTGCTCACATACAGGTGTAGTGGTTAGAGCAGCCCATCCCCCCTACGGATGCTTCGACCACAGCCCGCATTGCCTGGGGGTGATGGGAGCTGTAGTCCGACACATCTGTCAGGGATGCTTTGACTTGTATTCCTGCAGGGGGGTGGGCTCGACGGCCTTATAGGCAGGCCCCTTCCAACCCCACTATTCTAGGATTCTACGCCTGGAGCCAGAGACTGGCACGAAGCTCCCTGGGCGACCTTGAGCCAGTGCACCTTTCATTATTTATTTATTATTAAATTTATTAATCGCCCATCTGGCTGGTCACCCAGCCACTCTGGGCGATGTACAACATACAATAAAACAGTGTAAAACAATAAAATTCTACCATAAAAACATTTCCTAAAATACCCTAACCCGCCCCAAATGCCTGCCTGAACAACGGCGGTTTTAATGCACGACGGAAGCTCACTAAAGAGGGAGCATGGCGGAGTTCCCTAGGGAGGGAGTTCCACAGAGTGGGGGCCACCGCAGAGAAGGCCCTCTCCCTCGTCCCCACCAGCCTAGCTGTCCTGGCTGATGGGACAGAGAGAAGGCCTTCCGAGGCTGATCTTGTCAAGCGGCCTGTCTGGTGCTGCTGGAGGCGCTCCTTGGGATAGGCTGGGCCCGAACCATACAGGGTGGTGGCAAGGATAAAATGGAGGAGGGGAAGCGGAGGGGAGAGCTGTGCGCATCACCCCGAGCTCCTTCGGGAACAAGCGGAATAAAAGGAAGCCGGTTGCTACTCCACACGTGCCGAGCCACCGGTCCGACGGCCGGGGAGGGCTCAGCGGCCCCTCGCCCTCCCCGGTGACTGGCACACACGCGCTTGCTGCTTCAGCGGCCCGGCGCGGAGGGGCCGCTGCTAATCGCCCGCCTCGCCTCAGGCGGCGTCCTGGAGCGCCTCGGCGCCGCTTGCCCTTCACCTCACCTTTCCCTCCCCGGGGCCCCGCCACCGTTTCCCAGCGCGGGGGGCGACAGGCGGCTCCCCCCACCCGCCGCCGGCTGGCCCTTTCCCGCCCGAGCTCCTCACCCTCCTGGCAGCGCAGCAGCCCGCAACCCGCGCGCCTCAGGGCCAGGCCCGCCGCGGCCGCCGCCATCTTTGACGCGGGCCGCGGAGCGGCAAGAACCGCCTCTAACAAGGCGGCTGAGGGCGGCTGCCGCCATTTTGGGGGCGGGCGGAGGGCAGCAGCAGGACCCGCCTCTAGAGCCAGGGTCGCCTCGTAGAGATAGAAAAAGAGGATAGAGTTACGCCCGATAGAGTTACCTTTCATTGACGCTTCCGGCCATCAGACTGAACCGAAACGAAGAGATCTGTAACGATTTTCAGCGGGGTCGCCGTGTTAGTCTGTTGCAGCTAAAACAGCTGAGAGCCTTGTGGGACCTTAAAAGATCTGATTATTTATTTATTATTATTATTATTATTATTAAATTTATTAATCGCCCATCTGGCTGGTCACCCAGCCACTCTGGGCGATGTACAGCGTATAATAAAACAGTGTAAAACAATAAAATTCTACAATAAAAACGTTTTCTAAAAATACCCTAACCCGCCCCAAATGCCTGCCTGAACAACCGCGTTTTTAATGCATGACGGAAGCACATTAAAGAGGGGGCATGGCGGAGTTCCCTAGGGAGGGAGTTCCACAGAGTGGGGGTAAACACATTTGTTCTGACATAAGTTTTCATGGGCTCTGTCCACTTCGTCAGACGCATGGAGTGGTGCAGTGGCGAGAGCGCTGGACTGGGAGTCGGGAGATCCGGGTTCTAGTCCCCACTTGGCCATGGAGCTCACTGGGTGACTTTGAGCCAGACAGACTCAGCCCAACCTACCTCACAGAGCCGTTGTGAAGATAAAATGGAGAGGAGGAGCCGTGGGTTCCTTAGGGTGGAAAAAGGCGGGATATAAATGTAATAAATAAATCATCTCAAATTGGCGGATAGATAGACACATATACACATGCTGGGGACAGAGAGATGTAAACTGTGTTGTCAGAGGAAACTGAAATGCAGAAAGTACAGACAGTGATAATTACCATAACAGTTGCCATTCACAGAACGTTGTTGGGCGATAACACAGACATCATTGTATGGTGTAGGGTGGCCAGGTGTTCTACTTTCAGAAGACAGTCCTCTGGTTTGAAGACCTGGCAGAGGACAGTGCTCTGTTTAAAGGTGTCCTCTCTGATGGGCTGTCCAGTCCAACTCTGTGTTAAGGTCAAAGAACCCTAAGGAGGGAGGGCGAGCAGAGGCCTTGAAGTCGTTTGGTCACAGTCTTCCCCACTATGGTGAGAAATGTATTGTATGTCTATTTAAATTATTGTAACAATTTCTAAATTTGCACCTATACTTATACATTTCTGTATGCAGATGTTATGCAAATTGGTGTCCTCTTTTGCCCTTTTTTTTGGTTATGCATAAGTAGTTACCCTAAGTGAGCCGCTTAACATACGTAGTGCGATTAAAACAACAACTACGAAAAAAACACTTTTGTCCTTAATCAAACCACAGGAACGAGACAGTGGAGGCTGCTGGCTCCGATGTCGCCGGGGGGGGGGGGTTCCCCAAAATGGGTTCAGCACCTTGGAAAGTTCCTTTAGAGTTCTGGGCGGTTCTGACTAAAACCCAGAATGGACTTATCCACCCACCGGCATTGGAGCCACCAGCCTCCACTGGAAATAGATTGGAATCTCTTGATGAATTGTCCTCCAGCAATTTTGCCTTGATATCTGCCTTTCACACTCTTTGTGGACTGGTTTATTTGTTAGTCTTTAAGATGCCAGAAAAACCTGTGCAAGTTTCGCCGCAAGAGACTAACCCGGCGACCCCTCCGAAGAGGGCGCTGGTTTTCCCCTCTAACTTCCAAGGCAGTCTATAGAGGGATTTCACCCCCCAGACATTAGCAGCGGAAGAATCAAGCTCAATTTCCCCGGAATTTCCAAATGCGCTGCTGCTCTGCATTTATCTCTATAAGCAATGAGCTCGCCGCCGCCATCTTTGCAGCGGGCAACAGGAGCCGCTTTGACGGTAAGACTCGCCGCCATCTTTGGAAAGGGCACGGGGACGTGTGGGGGGGGGGGGAAGCCGGGCCTACATAGGTTGCTACCATTATCGGGGCGGGGCGGGAGAGGTTTGGCGTGAGTCGGCGGGCTGAAGGCGGCTACTGCGGCGCGGGGCTGGAAAGGTAGACCGGGGACCGGGAGGGAGGCCGGCCTGAGGGGGCCGTTCCCCGTCGCCTCAGGCGCGTCAGCGAGGTGACGTCGGTGGCCTGCTCGCCCCACGAACCCCTCGGGGGTCTTAAAGGCCCTTTCTGAGGAGGGGGCCGCGACCAACGAAGGGAGGGGGCCGCACGGCCCGCCCCTCACAGGCCCTCCCTAGTGAATGGCGCCCGATCGGGCGCCATTCACTAGGGAGGGCCTGTGAGGGGCGGGCCGTGCGGCCCCCTCCCTTCGTTGGTCGCGGCCCCCTCCTCAGAAAGGAGGGCGCCATTCACCGGGGGGGCCTGTGAGGGGCGGGCCGTGCGGCCCCCTCCCTTCGTTGGTCGCGGCCCCCTCCTCAGAAAGGAGGGCGCCATTCACCGGGGGGGGGCTGTGAGGGGCGGGCCGTGCGGCCCCCTCCTCAGAAAGGAGGGCGCCATTCATCGGGGGGGGCTGTGAGGGGCGGGCCGTGCGGCCCCCTCCTCAGAAAGGAGGGCGCCATTCACCGGGGGGGGGGCTGTGAGGGGCGGGCCGTGCGGCCCCCTCCTCAGAAAGGAGGGCGCCATTCACCGGGGGGGCCTGTGAGGGGCGGGCCGTGCGGCCCCCTCCCTTCGTTGGTCGCGGCCCCCTCCTCAGAAAGGAGGGCGCCATTCACCGGGGGGGCCTGTGAGGGGCGGGCCGTGCGGCCCCCTCCCTTCGTTGGTCGCGGCCCCCTCCTCAGAAAGGAGGGCGCCATTCACCGGGGGGGGGGGCTGTGAGGGGCGGGCCGTGCGGCCCCCTCCCTTCGTTGGTTGCGGCCCCCTCCTCAGAAAGGAGGGCGCCATTCACCGGGGGGGGGCTGTGAGGGGCGGGCCGTGCGGCCCCCTCCTCAGAAAGGAGGGCGCCATTCACCGGGGGGGGGGCTGTGAGGGGCGGGCCGTGCGGCCCCCTCCCTTCGTTGGTCGCGGCCCCCTCCTCAGAAAGGAGGGCGCCATTCACCGGGGGGGGCCTGTGAGGGGCGGGCCGTGCGGCCCCCTCCTTCTTTGGTCGCGGCCCCCTCCTCAAAAAGGACCTATGGGGAAAACCCCAGCGCCGCTTGGGATTGCTGCCTTTTCTTTTCAGTCGCGGGATTTAATGGCAGCTTTCCTCGCTGTAAACATTACTGCTCAGCTCAGCGTTCCCTGACCGGGCGCCTCCCCAGATGTGTTGGACTGCGGCTGCCGGAATCCCCCCAGCCAGCCACATCTGGAGGCACCCGGCTGGAGTAGGCTGTGCTAAGCAGTAACTGTCAGGGCGAAGGAAGAAAGCTGCAGCTAAATCCGGTGATTCGGGTTTTGCTTTTTGTCTCAGCAAAGGCAGAAATCCCGAGGAGGCCTTGAAGTCTGCGGCCATCGCATCTCTAGTTTGGATGACGGTGTGGAAGGGTGTCTGAGAAACAGCTGCATCTTATCCACGTCCTGTTGCATTGAATTTATGTAGATAACACCACTACGTTAATGTTATCTTGCTAATCCTCGCATTAGTTTAATTAAATGTATTAATCTGAAGATTTATTTCACGGGTGGGCAACTTGGGGCTCTCCAGATGTTTTGGCCTACATCATCCCACACCATCGGCTATGCTGACTAGGGCTGATGGGAGTTGTCGGTCAAAACATCTGGAGGGCCACAGGTTGTCCCTCTGAGATTTATACCCTGCCTTTTGATCAAATTGGCTTCAAGGTGTTGTCGTTCAGTCGTGTCCGACTCTTCATGACCCCATGGACTATAGCACGCCAGGCCTTCCTGTCCTCCACGCTCTCCCGGAGCATGCTCAAGTCCATATTTATTGCATCGTTGATACTATCTAGCCATCTCATCCTCTGCCGTCCCTTTCTCCTTTTGCCTTCAATCCTTCCCAGCATCAGGGTCTTTTCCAGAGAATTTTCTCTTCGTTCCATGGGGTTTTCTTGGCAAGAATACTGGAGTGGGTTGCCATTTCCTTCTGCAGTGGACCACATTTTGTCAGAACTCTCTGCCATGACCTGTCCGTCTTGGGTGGCCCTGCACAGCAAAGCTTATGGCTTCACTGAGTTACGCAAGCCCCTTCGCCACAACAAGGCAGTGATCCATGAAGGGGGGCTTCAAGGTAGCTTCTAACCAATTGAAGTCACACAAAAATCCACTCTCTCGTATACATGCAATCAAATTGTCTTTAGGCACACAGGAAGCTGCCTTATAATGAGTCAGACCCTTGGTCCACGTAGTCCAGTGTCATCGACACTGACTGCCAGCAGCAGCAATCCAGAATTTCGGACAGGAATTTGTCCAGCCCTCCCTGGAGGTGCCAGGGATTGAATTTAGGACCTTCTGCATGCTCAGCATGTGCTCTGCCACTGTGCCATGGCCCTTCCCCCTTGGCCCTCTGGCTGTTGGATAGGGCTGGAACATGCTTCAGTTCTGCAGTCCCTGGATTATTATCTCCATGTCTCTATGCAATTATGGAATAGAGCCTATGAATCTCCTGTCTCTTTTCCTTTTGCAATCAATGTGAACACATGTGTAGTTCTGACATCTTAAAAAGACTTGGTCCTTCTCCCAGTTTGCCTAGAGGAGTTTGCTTTTCAAGCTGAGCAGCACATTTTTCTAAGTTATAATAGCATATGTGAGGAGACTTTGTTTGATGCTGATCAGAGGTGTAAGAGAAGTAGAGAGCAAGCAAAAGGTCTTGGGAAGGATAATTACAAAGGTTGTTATAATGCTGAATGCAATGGCAGATTATGGCTAAAACCTGATACCTTGCCCAGATGTCAGTGGAAATGGAATTCCCCTTGGTGGAAATGGTATCCCTCTTTCAATTGCTGTGCAAGCCTGGTTTCACAGCTTGCTTCCCATGGATTGTAGACTTCCTATTATTTGGTTCTTGTTGGCTTCTTCAGATGTCTGTATTGGCAGTGTCTAGTTTTAAGGGCTTTAACAATTCTTATCTTTACCACTTAGGGAAGGGTGGATTATTCTAGAGATACGTTGTTTTTAAATGTGTGCAGCTGAGATAAGGGTAAAGAAATGTTCCAGTCTGGTGTTCTCCAGTTCTTGGTATCCCTAAAGTTTACAGTACTGTAACTGAAAATAAGTTTCTTGATTGGAGATCTTAGAAGCAATGTCCCCTAAACCATCTGTTGTAATGAATTCCACCAGATATGTTTGGGGAAACTGGCTGACTGCTTCTCTTTGGCAGTATTCCTCTAATACTGCCAAAGGCCTCCAGAAGGGATCCCACCAATTAAAATAGGGCTACACAACCTAGTGCCCTCCAGATGTTTTGGGTTATAGCTCCCAGAAGCCCCAGCCAGCATGGTCAGTGGTCAGGGTTTATGGGAATTTTCATCCAAAACTTCTGGAAAGTACCAGGTTGCCTGCCCCTGATATAAAACAATATTCTCCATATTTTGTTTCTTGCAAATGTCTTTTGTTTTGGTCAGCGGTTTCTTGTTCCTTTCAGGCCGAGTGATATTTCAGACATGGCAGAGCATGGGATCTGTAGGGGCCAGCAAGTGGCAGTTGTTTGGGATAGCCACTCCTCTCCTGAGGCACTTCAGAGTCTTGTACAGAACATCCAAGCTGTTGTTGGAGCTGAAGGTCATGTTTCTGTAGAAAACATCAACCAATTGCTACAGTGTAAGTGTTCAGAAGTATTCATTGCTGTGCTTGGTTTAAGATTGCCATCATGCTGAATGGGTACGAGTTAGGCATCATTAAATGTCCCATCCAGGGAGGGACAGTAGAATTCCTCATTATATCATTAACAACTTGAGACAATGCCCCCTTGCAACGCCAGTGACATGGACAGGTTGGGAAATAGGAAGAGCTAAGGAGGGTGCTCTGTATCAGCCTCTCCCATCCTGGCACCCTCCAGGTGTGTGGGACCACAACTCCCATAATCCCCAGCCAGAATAGCCATTGGCTGTGCTGGTTAGGGTGATAGGATTTGTAGGCACACCATGTCTGGAGGGCACCAGGCTGGTGAAGGCTGCTCCATATTAACATGTCTGTTTTGTTTGCACCACACAACAATCACCTTAGCTTGTACAACGTTGACAGAACATGTGGCTATAAGTGGACAGGACAAAATATATATATTTCTCATGTTACTGTACCTGATCTTATCTATATCACATGACTCTGATCTGTGCGTGCCTGCAAGGAGACAGCTGGCGCAAAGCAGTGCAGCCTTGTGTGTGGAGTTATTGGGCTGCCTGGTTGGGAGAGCAGACAAAGGGAACCTGAAAGTTGTGTTTATTGGCCAGCTTCTGCCATCTGATAGTGACTTTCAGTGAAGCATTCAAGGATTGCTACTTCGCAGTATTTTCCCCAAACTATTCTGATTTCACTATTACTTATTCATAATGTATAACCCCATCAGATATTATGCTATCCATATATGCAAAAGGAAATTACAGAATGGTTATGTGTACGCTTAATAATTTTATCTCTTTAGCATCCTATAAGGAGTCCAGTTTTGACGTGGTTCTGTCTGGCCTGGTACCTGGCAGCTCAACAGTGCACAGTGCAGAAGTCCTGGCTGAAATAGCTCGGGTGGTCAAGCCAGGGGGACGTATCCTTCTAAAGGAGGTGGTGACAACAGAAATAGGTAAGGAATTAGCCTTTATCTTGCCATTGGATTTGGGGGTGTCAAAAATTAATTAGGCTGAAGGGGCTTTATTGGATCTAAACTACCACAGATGAAGGCTTGTCTGCATTGAGCATATGACTTGAAGCTAGCTTAAAGGGCCTGTAGCAGGATTGCTGGGACAGGGGGTGGAAAGAAGGCTGTCTACTCCCTCCCCCAGAGATCCTCGCACAGATCACTCTTTCTGTAAGTATGCACACAGCCCCCAACCTCTGAACCAGCATCACATACAGCTCTCAGGTGCCTCCAGATGTAGCTAGGGGATTCTGGGATTTGTAGTCCAACACATCTGGCAGGCACCTGGTTAGGGAAGGCAGAGCTAAGCAATTATGATTATGGAGAGGAAATCTGCCATTAAATCCAGTGACTCGGGTTGAAAAGAAAAGAAAAGGCAGAAATCCCAAGGAGGCCCTGAAGAAACTGAAGGGCAGCTTGGACCATCATGGAAGGCATTGGTGTTTTTTCCCTAGGTCCTTTTTGAGGAGGAGGGTACGACCAGCAGCAGCACTCCAGGGTTTCAGGCAGGAGTTCTTCCTAGCACTACCTGGAGAAGCCAGGGATTGAACCTGGGACCTTCTGCATGCAAAGCAAGGGCTCTGCTTCTCAGCCATGGCCCCTCCCCTGCACCATGGTCTCTCCCGATAAGATTAGCTAGAGGGCTTCTGGGATTCAGTTTTCTGGGGGCTTGTTGGAAATAATGGATTTATATCAGTGAGAGCCTGAATCCACTGAATTTGCTTATTAATTAAATCACTGTCTAGCTCTGCTTGAAATGATTCAGAAAATAGCTAAACAAAGGATAAAAGTCTTCTGTGGGATTTTCACATTTTGAGCACCACACCCTATTCTTAATAATGAATACTGTTTTTCTCCCTGTCCTATACTTCCCAGGTAACAACAGCAGACTCAAGTCAGTAAGCAAGCTGCCCACAGCTTTGACACTTTCTGGACTGGTAGAAATAAAGGAGGTATGTGTGTGGATTTTGAGGGTTCTAAGATTGTGCAGGAAAAGGGCATTCGTTTTATTTTATTTAAGGGCGCAATCCTATGCACGTTTAGACGGAGAAAAGGTCTACAACTCCCAGCATGCCCCAGCCAGCATGGCTGGCTGGGGCATGCTGGGAGTTGTAGACCTTTTCTCCGTCTAAACGTGCATTGGATTGCGCCCTAAGAGGCTTAACACCACTTTTCAAAAATAAGTCTTCCCAAAGTGGCTGACAAGACATTTTAAATATGAATAATATAACAAAACAACATTATAATGTCCAGTCTAATTGTGAAAGGAATCCACAGTACATTTGAAAAACAAAACTTGGGTTTGTGTAGAGAGCAAGCAAAAAAGGGTTTGTGTTGGTGAGATTTCTAAAAGGGGGAAATATATTTTGTGGGCAACATGGCAGTGATGGTAGTGTGCCACTTCTTCCAGGTGTTCCTGTCAGGAAGAAGTTAACCACTAGGCCAATACTTTGCTTCCTCTTGTATTCCAGCTCCAGAAGGAGCCTTTAACCTCGGAGCAGACCCAATCTGTCCAGGAGCGTCTGGGTTTGCAGTGCAATGATCTCCTCTCAGTTCAGATTGAAGGCAAGAAGCCCAAGTTTGAAGTGGGATCTTCACGTCAACTCAAACTTTCCTTTGCCAAGAAACCTGCTGCACCTGGTAAGAGAGGCAGATGGAGACCTCTCCTCTTCACAGTGTCACCTATACAAATGGGAGCTCTAGAACCTGAATTCACTAAATTCTTCAACAGAAGGCATCATAATAGTCTAGGTGGTTGTTGCCATATGACCTTTACACCCTGGTTAGCAAGCACAGCCTCGTGAAAGAATTACTATACTGATGATGAACAGCATCTCCATGTTGCCTTACATAAAGGAACGTTGCATTGGCCCATATCGAGATCTGCTTGTACATGTTCAGAGTGATGGTATTAGACTAAGAAGCAGCCCAAGAGTTGGTTGCTTCAGTTGTTGCAGTTGCCTGCCTCTTAAACTATACAGCATCAAATTCTTGAAGATGGTACGACACGTCATTTAGAAATCAAATAGGAGTGGAGCAAATAATTACATGCAACTGTCATGTCTCTTAGTAAGGATCAAAATTAGATACAAGAGGCAATTGATATAGATGGGATTTCAAGAGAGCCTTCAGTCTATAAAAGTTCAAAGAGTTGGCTAGCACCATAATTTTCAGCTGTGTGATCTTATCATGGCAGTCCATCTTATGGAAATTCAGCACAGTGTAATGTGCTTCTGGTTGTTGCACCATATTCTGCTAGTTGAAGCTTCTGGATTGCTATCAAGGGAAGTCTTATGTTGGATGCATTAAATAGATTTTCCACAGTTAGCTTAGAAAATATACGTCATGAGATGCCCTCTTTCAAAGTTCTAGTTCTAGCATACTAAAAGGCCCCCAAGAATTTATTATACAACAGAAGTAAGGCATGTTGTGTCATAATTGGAGTTCTGTTCTCTACAATCCTTCCTTATTCTGTTGTCTTTAGAAAAGCCAGCTGTGGATCCCACTGCTGCCAAGCTCTGGACTCTCTCTGCCAATGATATGAATGATGAAGACATGGTAAACATGAAAAGAATGCCCTAAAACAAGCTGAGAAATTTCATTTTTTATATATTGCAGTTATATGTTGGTTTGTCATCATTCCCCACCCCCAATGGAAAATAATATTTTAAACGTTTCTCTATGTTCTGATGGCTAAATGAGCACTATGCTACTTTGGCTATTTTATAATGAAATGTCTACAGGACTCTGCAGCAACACTACACAGTTGGGTAGGGGAGGTGGGGGGAACTTTCTAACATGGAGAATGACTTAAATGTAAAACAAACATTGTAGTTTCATATAGGTCAGGGCCCTTACTCTTCACTTCTCTTCAGGATCTGCTGGATTCAGATGAGCTTCTGGATCCTGAGGATTTGAAAAAGCCAGATCCAGCTTCCCTCAAAGCCCCCTCTTGTAAGGAATCTGGAAAGAGGAAAGCCTGTAAGAATTGGTGAGTACTAAAGTACATGAATATACTGTATGCTGACCCCAAGGTGAATTTAATTATGAGGCCATAAGCCTGGTAGCTTGTTGCTCCCATTGAGCAAATGCGATGGCACTTTTTATGACATGGATTAGGATGCTGGAAACAAGCATCCTAAATCTACATACAGTTTTCCCAGGTGTAGGTGTTGCTCTTTTTATTTTTAATATTTGTTTTGGTGTTAACCAGTAAGGTTGGGTGAAACAAGTAGAATAACATAATTTCTTTTTATTACACTGACAAACTGACAAATCTTCTAACCTTTATTGCTGGGATAAGTTATGTGGCGCGCGCACGCTCTCTCTCTCTCTCTCTCTCTCTCTCGCGCGAAATAGATAGCCAAAACATTCCTCCAGTTGTAGGGGGAAATCCAGCCAGGAACTATAAAGAGAGTGGTTCACAATCCTATGAATACCTACTTGGCAGTAACTCACATGGAAATCACAGCTTCCAAATAATAATGCATAAGATGGGGTTGAACATGTAGTTTCTTCTAGGTTAATAACCTAGGTGAAGAGCAAGAGATTTTCAAATAAATAATATTGAAGACCTCAGAATTGCAACTGGCATTTCCCAGTGTTTTGTCCTGCTTGGGTTAGTATGAGCAGATGAGGTGTTGCTGCCACCGCCACTTCCTTTTTTGTACAGCATGGCTAAAAGAATGAAGAGGGATGAAATAAGAAATAGGATAGGTGTCCACACCCAGAGTCCTTTGTGCGAGAAGATTTATAGTCCACCCACATCTCGTAAAACGGCTATGCAATGAGTGCTTTGTTAAACAAATAGACTTATAAAGCCTGCTTCTTCTGCAGCACCTGCGGTCTTGCTGAAGAGCTGGAGCAGGAGAAGAAGAGCTTGCAGCCCAGATCTGCTTGTGGCAACGTAAGGGTGTATGCTCACTGACCTGTTAATTCAGATATGTTTTGTATCTAGGAGCATTTAGAATTTAATGCCAGCTATGTTAACATGTGGCTTTCACCATTTGCTCTTGCAGCATGAAGCACAGCGGATTTCAGATGTTTGTATATGTGATAAAATAGACACAAGCGTATACATGTAGGCTGTGCTCAATTTCCTACATGGAAGAGAAATCTGTGTAAGAATTAGTTGTGTCAAGTGGCAGCTGTATAAAAATGCAACTCTCACTCCTCAACTCTTGGCATTCTCCAAATTGTGTTTATTCCCTAAATCTGGCGTTTCCAGCATGGTGCCCGTGAGCACCAGTGTGCCCACAGGCACCCCTCTTAGCACCCACCAGGCTTCCTGCCTCTCCTGCTATTTAATTAATTTAAGTTTTTTAAATTGTTTTTTATTTGGGATGCTGGTATGCTGCAAGCAAAGGGCTGCCCTCCAGCATCATCTTTGTATGGGTTCAAAAGGAGTGTTTTCGAGCTCAGCCCCCACCTCTGCCTTGTACTTAGGTTCATGCACAGGTTACTTTTAGCCTCACCAATTGGCTTTTTGGAAAATGAGTGTTTTGTGACTGGCTACGGTGGCCATTTCAGGAATGGGTGACCCCCATGGCAGCCATTTTGTGAGAGTGCCTGTGACATTCTCCCAAGATTCCAAATGTGCCCACCAACCCAAAAGATTTGGGGACAGGTGCCCAGCTATTTTGTGACTGAGGATGAACCTAGAGGTGAATGTGCAGCCATTGACGAATTCTGCCACTAGGGGGATGTGGCAGTGCTTTATATGCCTTTCAAGAGCCTTCACTGGACCCCAACACAGACCTTGGCTCTTGGAAGCTGATTCTCTCCCTCCCCCATTCTCCCTGGTTCAATGTACTTTGATCAAAAGTTAAAGTAGTATTTAATACAAGCCATTTTCCACTTAGAAAAGGACAGACATTGTGAAATGTAGCCCTTGGCAAGACGCTGACTCAGCCTCTCTTCTCTCTGCAGTGTTACCTGGGGGATGCATTCCGCTGTGCCAGCTGCCCTTACCGGGGCATGCCAGCCTTCAAACCTGGGGAAAAGATCCTCCTGAATGAAAATAACCTTCATGACGCCTGAGAGGGGCAGCAGCAAGCCTCCATTTGCCTTTTTGGCTCTTCATTGTACCGCTGACACAACTCACACACTGGGAAGTTCTTTAATAAAGAGGAAGAAGAGTGGAGACTTTGTCGGGGCAACAGAAAACAAACAGATGAGCTGCTCTAAACTAAAAGCAAAGACTTGCTTTCCAGACTAGATTCTGAGTAGCTGATCGTTTTCAGTGTTCACCGGTATCCTGTTTAGTTTAACATCTTGATGCTGGCCATCATATTCCCTGTAGACAAAAGGACTCTAGTGGCAGTTGATATCACCTTGTCCTGGAAATTCTGGGGCAGCTCCAAGATACTGGCTTTTCTTACTGAGCCAACACGTGAAGAACCTGTTTGTTTTTTGTCTGCCAAATGCAGTGCTGCAAAGCATAATACAGTGTAGATTAAGAGGTCTGAGTTACACAGTATGTATTTCCTCTCAGTTTTGTGCCACTGTAATGGCATGAGGATCTGAAATTAAACCCATAAAATGAGCAGGCTTGCTTTCATCTATCTCTTAAAGAATACACTGTCCAGTTGAGTTCAGTGGAGCTTACAACTTGGATGAGGTTGCCTGGAATTGAAGCCCTAATGTCATGATTTCAAGGGGCATTTGTGAAACAGGTACAAATGCTTATCCTTTAGTGTGTTTCAGATATATATCACTGAGAAAAACTAGTGTGATGGCCCTCAGAAGACTCAGTAATAGGGTGGCGGTTGTTTAGGAGTAGTGATAGGTTTTTCTTTGAGTTGGTGAGAGTCGTGCTGAACAGATGCTTTTAGAGAGGGTTCCTGCTGTCTGTTCTGCTCTTCATAATTGCTTTCTTTTTCCTTCTTGCAGAAGGGGAAAGGGCAGAGGAGGAGACCAAATATATGGGCAGGTTCTTGTAATGCTTGATGGGAATCCATTTGGCTTGGGGTTCTCTCTCTCTGGACCTCTTATAGGGGATGCTGGTAGCTTCTTCCTGGTGATACCTGTGCAAGCAGCAAATTAAGAATTCCCAACAGTACCCCCATTCTTTTGAACACATGAGGATCCAAATTCCTAAGGAGGAAATAGCACTCTGTCAGGATTGAATATAGCAAAAGGTGGTTTGATCAGAGACTGCTCCAGTGGACTTCTAGAGGCAACAGTAAATTATTTTGGTACATCCTGAGAGCAGAAATAAGCCTGGAAAAGCTCAAGCTAAATCAGTACGTTTTGTTCTAGTCACACAGGCCTGTATAATGTGACCTGGGAAGATGAGTGCAGCCCAGTAGTGGCTTAATAAACCTATTTTGCTGGCTGTCTGGAATAAGCAAGTGAGTCACATGTTGTGCAGGCCTATTTTGGGATTTTAGTAGGCTTTGGCCAACATACACTTGTTACTTCGTTTTCAACCATCCCTCACTTTACTGCTTCAGAGAGGCACAAGGCATGCTCTTGAGACACCTCCTGGGGAAGTGGAGCAGGGTGCCACGATGTGAAGTCATGTGCTTCTGCAGCTCACCAGGTTTATGCGACCCGAACACGTCTAATGGCCTAGACTTAGCCAAGCATCTTAAACTGGCTTGATTTCAGTGATACCACTCTTGGTTCTAGCATGCAACATACGAGCTTCAGGTTCAAAGGATTGTGCCAGGAAAGCGAAGTGCCATTTCAATCCATTTGATTCTTGCTCTTCTGGGTCTTGCGAACTGCATGCCCACTGTGTAGTCCTTGCTGGTTTGGTTACTAGCTGAGTTCCTTGGTGGACTCTGCTCCCTTACGTTCCAACTGATGAGGGCCAGCTCCCTTGAATGCCTGTGTTAAAACTTCGCAACATGTCACTGAGTAAAGATCCACTTGGAAGTCCCTAAGAATTAAAGGATGTGGAAAATCGGTCAACTTGGCATCTTTAAGGCAGAGCTAGAGTGAAGGGACCCAGTTAGTCAGTAGCAGTAATTTTTGTTTTAGATGCATTATGTCCTTGAAATGCTGGGAATTGCTTGCTGTTTCTCCTTGACTCTGCAATCTTGCTGACATACTATTTTTATAAATAAACATGAAACAACTTCAGTAACTGGTGCCAAAGAGGCTTTGTAGTTGAAGTTTGTTCCTACTCCTTTCCTCCAGGTCCAGGTACCTATGATTGAAGATTATATTTAGTGTACACATTGGTCTCATCTAATAGATGTTAAAATAAGAAAGGAAAGCATTAGTATGGGAGGACAATAGGATGCACTGCTGTATACATTCCCTCCAGCTTCACTTCCTTAGGAACTGAAATGACTCTTAGGCTCATACAATGAGGTAGGATTAAGGAATTTAAGAGACCAAGAATAAAAAATTTGGATAAAAAACACTGTTGCTTGTTCTCTGCATTGTGGGTGGGTGCGGGGTTAAAGCAATGACTCAAATCTCCCTTTAAAATGGATTTACCTTTAAAGTAAGCCAGCTGTTTGTGGTTCTGGTTTATGGCAACCCGGTGCCCTCTGGATGTTTTGGACTACAACTTCCATAAGCCCCAGCCAGCATAGCCAAGTATTGTGGAACTGTAGTCCAAAATATCTGGAGGGCACCAGGATGCCTACCCCTGAGATATTTGTTAATCCGGTAGGGTTGTCCTTTAAAGCTGGTTCAAGCCAGTTAAAGGCAGTGGAGTAATTTATTCAGCACAAAAACCTGGGTTTTTCTTCTCATAAACCAGTCAACAACATTCAGGAACAGTCTATTGCAGGCTTATAAATAGCTACTCACCTGGTTCCCTATGGACAGGAATCTTCTCTAGGCGATGAGGTAGGGAAGGGTTTTATAAATCAAAAGGGAATTGGTTTTCTTTCAGCGTGTCATTGCTCATGCATACTGATGTTAGTCGTTTGGGGTGCACACAGGCTAATACGTTTTGGAAGAAATAGAATGCTGTGGGGATTATTTACAAGGATGACATTTGCTTGCGTGTACTCTACATCATGTAAAGTAAGGAAATCTCCACCATTCAAGTTCACAAAGGGACACGCCACTTCCTCCTTCACCACTCCCCACTTGCACAGCAGCAACTTCTTCCTTAGAAATGGGCAATTTAGACTTGCACTGATAATTTGTAGAATAGTATGTAGCTTGGACAGGGGAGTTAGGTTCCTAGGCTGGCATCTTCACACTTGCAGTAAAAAGTAAAAATTACTCCTCTTCCATGCTACTTTTTATGAAAACACACCTAATCTACCTTTGGTTGGTTGTGAGGCTAAAAGAAAAGTTTTATTTTGTATCCCATATAATAATAGCTTCTTTCCCTCCGTTTGGGCATAATAGGGGGAAAATGAAGTGGTTAGCAAGGCCTTTTAGGAACATCGGAAGCTGTCTTGCATCAAGTTGGTCCATTGCTCTGCCTATTTCAGTACTGCATATCCCATCACCCCCACTGGCTATGCTGGCTGGGGCTGATGGGAGTTGTAGTTAAAAACGTTGGGAGGGCACTACATTGGGGATGACTGGTCTATGGTGATGGGCAGTGGCTCGCCGGAATGTCCCATGGGTTTTTCCCAGACCTACCTGGAGATGCTACGGATTGAACCTGGGACCTTCTGCTTATTACCCCCAGCTAGAATGATGAAGGGGGTGGTTGGAATTGGAGTCCAATACATCAGGAAAGCACCAGGTTGGGGAATGCTGGATTAGTCCAAGGTTGCAGAGGGAATGATTCTGTGGCCCCTAGACAGCATCTGAGAGGCCATAGGATAGCTCGAATTCCCAGATCCAAGGTCAGAGACAGCACTCCAACCTCAGACCTGGGAATCGGAGCACTGACACACACCCCCAGCTGGTATGGAAAGGGCCATGCTGGCTGGCTCTCCAAGGTTGGGTACATAACCTCGAAGTGGGGGGGGGAAAGGGGGTGTTTTGGTGGGTGGGGAGGGGAGGTGGGGAGACTGGGGAGGCCAGGATATGAGCTATCTGGAGGCCTCTCCAGCCTGCTTTCCTCCCCCACCAAGAGGCTTTTGCTAGACAGGCGAAAATGCAAGGCAGGAGGATGAGCAGGCGAAGATCGCCCTCACAACGTCTGCCCTGCATAGGATGATTGGACACTTCGTTTTCCCACAGGGGCAAAAAGTCCGTTCTGGGAGCATAGCTAAGCTCCCCCTTGTCTGATGTGCCCCAAATTTTGCACGTAGATGGGGATGCGTGAACACAACCCAGCTTGGGTTCTCCATGCGCCTGCTGAAGCATTGCCCCCACTTGGCCCCCACTTGACCCCCCTGCCCCTGGACCTGTGCTCTAGTCCCTGCAAGCTCAGCGAGTCGCCCGCACTCACCCCAGGTCCATCTGGTGAGCGCCCGCCATTTTGCTTCCTTTTTTTTAAATGGAAAAAAGAGGTTTTTAAAATGCATTATTTAAATATGTGCCATTTGGGGCCGGGAAAGCTTAATATACACAATATTAGAGGCATAATGCCTCCAGTATTAAGCATGTTAAGCTTTCCCGGCCCCAAACAGCACATATTTAAATATGTGCATTTTAAAAACCTCCCTTTTTCCCGTAAAAAAAATAGGGCAGCAAAATGGCGGGCACACGCCAGACAGATTGTGGTGAGTCCAGGAGGGTGCAAGTGGGCACAAGCGAGGGCAGGGGCTTGGCGGGCAAGGTCCGGAGGTTGCAGGTGGCGGGAGGCAACGGACTTCTTGACCCAGTTGGGCGTCTGCAACATCCATACATGTAGATAGCGATGTAATTTGCTAGCTAGGTTTGGTGCATATCAGCTTATTACGGGATGTTACAGGGACAAAGGACTAGCCACCCATGTGGGGCCTCATGGACAATGTAGCGTTGCCTTTTGCGATACGGTCCACGGGGAGTTCTTCTACAGCATAGGCTATGGTAGAAACAAAAACTGAGCGTGAAAATCCGAGAAAAAAGAACTAAAAGGCATGACCAACCGCTTGTCACATGAAATATGGATGGAAAGCCACCAATTTGCCAGGCTGAGAAAGAATGGTCTAACTAGCAGTGAGGTCAACATCCAGCAAGATTGGTCAAGGACTGAGAAAAAAATTAGGCTTTGTGGGGGAGGGGGGATTGTGCCTTTAGTGAGCTTCCTCGCTGAGTGGAGAGTGAAGGCTGGGTCTCCCCAGCTCTAGTCTGACACGGATCATGCGAGGCTTCTCTCCCCACCTGCCTAGCCGCTTGGCTCACCGACCTGCTTACCGTTTGCGCCAAAGGGAAGTAAGAAGAAAGCAGTCTGCCTGCCCATGGATGGGAAGCCTCAGCTAGATACTACCTCATCCCTTGCAGGTAACTTGCCCGTAGTCTCCCTATCCAGGTTTAGAGGGGAAAGGGCGTGATATAAGGCGTGTATGTCTTACTGACCAGATAAAAGTGTGAACAACTGGTCCACCTCACAAGGCAGTTGTGGCACAGCAAAACGTTACAATATGTATTTGCATTTATTGCTAGCTGTCTTGGATGCTGCTTCACAGAAAGGCTGGGTATACATCCATACAATCATAGAATAGTGGGGTTGGAAGGGGCCTACAAGGCCATCGAGTCCAACTCCCTGCTCAGTGCAGGAATCCAAGTCAGAGCATCCCTGACAGGTGGCTGTCCAGCCTCGCCTTGAATGCCTCCAGTGGGGGAGAGCCCACCACCTCCCTAGGGAATTGGTTCCATTGTCGTATTGCTCTAACAGTCAGGAAGTTTTTCCTGATGTTCAGCCGGAATCTGGATGCCTGTCACTTGAGCCCATTATTCTGTGTCCCGCACTCTGGGATGATCGAGAAGAGATCCTGGCCTTCTTCTCTGGAACAACCTTTCAAGTCCTTGAAGAGCGCTATCCTATCTCCCCTCAGTCTTCTCTTCTCAAGGCGAAACATGCCCAGTTCTTTCAGTCTCTCTTCTTAGGGCTTTGTTTCCATTCCCCTGATCATCTTTGTTGCCCTCCTCTGAACCCTCTCCAGTTTGTCTGCATCCTTCTTAAAGTGTGGTGCCCAGAACTGGACGCGGTACTCCAGATGAGGCCTAACCAGTGCTGAGTAGAGGGGAACTAGTACTTCCCGGGATTTGGAAGCTATGCTTCTATTAATGCAGCCCAAAAGAGCATTGGCCTTTTTTGCAGCCACATCACATTCCTGACTCATATTCAGCTTGTGATTGACAACAATTCCCAGATCCTTCTCGCTTGTAGTGTTGTTGAGCCATGTATCCCCCATCTTGTAACTGTGCATTTGGTTTCTTTTTCCTAGGTGCAGAACTTGACATTTATCCCTATTAAATGTCATTCTGTTGTTTTCTGCCCAGCGCTCCAGCCTATCAAGATCACTTTGAATTTTGTTTCTGTCTTCCAAGGTATTAGCTATCCCGCCCAATTTTGTGTCATCTGCAAATTTGATCAGCATTCCCTGCACCTCCTCCTCCAAGTCATTAATACAAATGTTGAAGAGCACTGGGCCCAGGACTGAGCCCTGTGGTACCCCACTCGTTACCTCTCTCCAGTTTGAGAAGGTCCCATTGATAAGCACTCTTTGAGTGCGATTCTGTAGCCAACTGTGGATCGTTGTTTCATCTAGCCCACTTTGAGCTAGTTTGCTCATCAGGATATCATGGGGCACTTTGTCGAAAGCTTTGTTGAAGTCGAGGTATATTATGTCCACAGCATTCCCACGGTCCACAAGGGAGGTGACTTGATCCAAAAATGAGATCAGATTCGTCTGGCAGGACTTGTTTTTGACAAATCCATGTTGGCTTTGAGTAATCACTGCATTGTTTCCAAGGTGCTTCCAGATGGATTGCTTTATCATCTGCTCCAGAATTTTCCTGGGGATTGATGTCAGACTGACTGGTCTGTAGTTCCCAGATTCCTCCTTTTTACCCTTTTTGAAGATAGGGACAACATTAGCCCTCCTCCAGTCATCTGGCACTTCCCCTGTCCTCCACGATTTCTCAAAGAGAATAGACAGCGGTTCTGAGAGTTCTTCTGCCAGTTCCTTTATTACTCTAGGGTGCAGCTCATCTGGCCCTGGAGATTTGAACTAATTCAGAGTAATTAGGTGTTCCTTGACCATATGCCTATCGATCTCAAGCTGCAATCCTGCCCCTTCAGCCTGTACTTCGCCTTTGCCAGGGAGCTCCTAGACCCTCTTTTGGGAGAAGACTGAGCCAAAGTAGGAATTGAGCACCTCTGCCTTTTCTTTGTCATCTGTTATCGTTTTGCCATCCGTATTTAATAGCTGAACAACCATTTCTTTCCTCTGCCTTTTACTATGCACGTAGCTGAAGAAAGCCTTTTTGTTGCTTTTAGCATCCCTCGCTAACCTCAGCTCATTCTTAGCTTTAGCCTTCCTGACGCCATCCCTGCAATTCTGTGCTACCTGCCTGTACTCTTCCTTTGTTGCTTGGCCTTCTTTCCACTTCCTATATGTGTCCTTTTTTGTTTTCAGGTCATCGCTAAGCTTTTTGTGAAGCCACATTGGCTTCTTCTGTTGTCTTCCACCTTTTCTTCTTGTTGGAACTGTTTGTGATTGTGCCTTGAGAATTTCCTTTTTTAAAAGCTCCCACCCATCTTGGACTCCTTTTCTCGTTAGCGTCGCTTGCCATGGGACCTTACTGATCATTGTTCTGAGTTTATTAAAATCAGCTTTCCTAAAATCCAGGGCACGCATTTGACTACACTCGGCTTTTGCTTCCCTTAGAACCAAGAACTCAAGTACAACATGGTCGCTTTCCCCCAGAGTTCCTGTAACTGCTACTTTATCCACTAAGTCATCTCTGTTGGTTAGGATCAAGTCAAGGATAGCCGATCCTCTAGTTCCTTCCTCTACTTTCTGTATTTATTTATTTATTTATTTATTCATTCATTCATTTCATTTCATTTCTATACCGCCCAATAGCTGAAGCTCTCTGGGCGGTTCACAAAAATTAAATCCAAACAACACACAATAAAGCAATTTAAAATATGCAGAACATTAAAACCACAATATAACAATACAACCACAATAAAACTTAGCAGCAGTGCAGAAGTTTAAAATACAGATTTAAAACAGCAAAGATAAAAATTTAGAAGGCTAAAATGCCTGGGAAAATAAAAAGGTCTTCACCTGGCGCCGAAAGGAATACAATGTAGGCGCCAGGCGAACCTCACTAGGGAGCTCATTCCAGAGCCGGGGTGCCACAGCAGAAAAAGCCCTCCTCCTAGTAGCTACCCGCCTCACTTCCTTTGGCAGGGGCTCATGGAGAAGGGCCGCTGACGATGATCTTAAGGTCCGGGCAGGCACATATGGGAGGAGGCGATCCTTCAGGTAACCTGGCCCCAAGCCGTTAAGGGCTTTGAATGTTAACACCAGCACTTTGAATCGGGCCCGGAAATGGACTGGCAGCCAGTGCAGCTGGAAAAGTACTGGCGTAATATGAGCTCGCAGGCCAGTCCCTGTTAACAATCTTGCTGCCCTATTTTGGACCAGCTGAAGTTTCCGGACCGTTTTCAAAGGCAGCGCCACGTATAACGCATTGCAGTAATCCAGACGAGAAGTTATCAGAGCATGGATAACTGTAGCAAGGCTATCTCTGTCCAGATAAGGGCGTAGTTGGTATACCAGCCTAAGCTGATAAAAAGTGCTCCGTGCCACTGAGTTCACCTGTGCCTCAAGTGACAGTTCTGGGTCCAAGAGCACCCCAAACTACGAACCTGATCCTTTAGGGGGAGTGCAACCCCCTCCAGAACAGGTTGAATATCACCTGTAGGAGGAAGTTATCCACCACACAAGTCAGGAATTTCCTGGAGGGGACATGTTTTTCAGAATTTGTCTCCCAACAAATATTGGGGAAATTGAAGTCCCCCATTACTACTACATCATGCTTCCTTAAAACATTGGCTATTTGCTTTTCAAAAGTTTCATCCTCGTCTTCTCCTTGATTGGGTGGCCGGTAGTAGACTCCGACCACCAGGTTCCTTTTATTCTTTGCTCCATTTATTTTGATCCAGATGCTCTCGATGGGGCTACCAAGCTCATCCTCCTGTATTTCTGTGCAGAGATATGTATTTTTCACATACAGTGCAACCCCACCTCTTTTTCTGTTCCTCCTGTTCTTTTTGAACAAGTTATATCCTTCAATTGCTGTATTCCAGTCATGAGAGTCATCCCGCCAAGTCTCAGTTATACCTATCAAGTCATAATTTCCCTCCTGTATTAAGAGTTCAAGTTCGTTCTGTTTGTTTCCCATACTCTGGGCATTAGTATATAGACATCGAAGACCATGTGCTTCATAGTCTGGCTTTCTTCCTACATGTGTCTGACGACTATTATTGGGCGCTATCAGAGCTGTTCTCTCCGTTGCAGTGCATGCGCCTACGTCCATTGTTACCCCCAACATTACATCTCCCTTCCCCACAGGATTCAATTTAAAGCCCTCCTGATGAAGTTCTTCATGCTGTGGTCAAACACATTCTTCCCATCCTTTGTGAGGTGCAACCCGTCCCTTGCCAACAGCCCATCTTCCAGGAAGTATAGGCCATGGTCCCAGAATCCAAATGTCTCTCATCGGCACCACCTTCATAGCCAATCATTCACCCGGAGTATTTTTCATTCCCTTTCTATCCCTCTTCTAACTATTGAAAGGATGGATGAGAAAACTATCTGGGCCCCAAAGTTCTTGAGTTTCCTTCCCAAAGCTTCAAAGTCTGACGTGATTTCTTGGTAGCTCCGCTTGGCGGTATCATTTGTTCCCACATGGATGAGAAGAAAGGGATACCTGTCAGTGGGCTTTATGAGTGCAGGCAACCTTTCAGTCATGTCTCTAATCCGTCCTCCCGGGAGACAACATACCTGGCGAGTCCACGGGTCTTCACGATCCAATAAAGAAACAGATAAAATAAGGATATCCAATCGATATGCAAATTAGCCCTGTCCTCTTGTCTTCTGATGCATTTCTAGCGTGGCCTCAGTGCAGGATGCTCAGCGGTAGAACACTGGGAAGTAATCAAAGTGTTTCTGACTATGTGCAGAGTTGCTTTACTGCTGGGTAACCACAGCCAGCCCCCTCGCAATTGGGACTGGGGGAGGGGTCTCTGGGCAATGATGTGACTTCAAGTTAAGCCTAATCCTTGACACTTTTCTATTAGCACAGTGTATTTTAGAACTTTGTTCATGATGCAATGCATTTCGGGGTCTTCCAAAATGCTACTTATTAATTTAGCTGGTCCCTTGGTGTGAAAGCTGGTTACTTTGTATATTTATAGGTAACATAACTCTTCTGGCTCCATAAAAATGCATTATTAACAAGAAACTATGTGCTAACACACCGTTACAACGAGCAGTTTTTAATAGCAACCAATTAGCAGGCTAAAAAGTGTTAATACCGCGTTGGTCTTTAATCATGAATGAATGGCTTGATTCTCCCTCTTTCCCCCTTACCCCTTAATTTCTTTCCTTAAATCTTTTATTCCGTTACTATCACTTCCAAATAGCTGCTTAGATTAAAAAATGAATCTTGTTTTAAGAGCAACATGTTGAAAAGAGTGCAAGAACTCCCAGATCCATTTAGTGCTCTGTCCTTTTTCTTTATATCTTTCACCAAATAAATAGCCTGTAGCTATTCTCTAGAGCAGCTTCGCCCAACCTGGTGCCCTCCAGATGCATTGGACTACAATCCCCACAATCCTCAGCCAGGATGGTCATTGGCCATGCTAGCTGAGAACTGCGAGAGTTGTAGTCCAACACATCTGGGAGGGCACCAGGTTGGGGAAGGCTGGCTAGGGCTGATGGGAGTTGGAGCCCAACAACATCCAGAGAGCCACATTCCCCCGCTCTAGCAGGAGAAAGACCGTCATTCTACAGCCATGTATGATTTATGATAAATCATCACCTTGTCCCAAGTCAGACCTTTGGTCGCTCTAGGTCAGTATCGTCTATTCTGGCAGTAGTTTTCCAGCATCCTTGTCCCAGCCGTACCTGGGGTTACCAGAAATTGAACCTGGAACCTTTTGCATGCAACGCGTGTGCTCGCTCACTGAGCTATGACCTATCCCCAAGTACTAAGGGTACAAGACCCAGGATTGCTGGTTGATGATTTGTGGTGTTTTAACGGCATAGACATGCATCAATTAAATATACTTCACCACCTGAGTTTACTTTTACACACAGTTTCTTACTCCTCTGTTGCTAGATGCTGGCAATGTAATTGAGGCATATGATGTGGGCATGTCCTGTGCTGGCTTCTATCTGGTTGGAAGTTATGGCCCACATAAATTTTGTTCTTGAAAAAAACTGTGATAACTGTGCATATTCACCTGCTTTTAAATTATATTCCCGTGATGTAGGGATTAACAAATGGACTGCAAACCTGGATTTTTAGAGCCCTAGCAGTTGCAGAGAGACTGATACCTTCAAGCCTGGAAGGATAAACACCGCCACCATCTAACATTCAATGGTCTGAAGATCCTACTGCTCTTGCTGCATTTCAACACATCTGCTACAGCCATCAATTTCATCTGAATGCTTATTTAATATATGGACTGCTTATATTAATGTATATATTTTTAACAGAACTGTTGCATCCTTCTCCCCCCCGCCCGTCTTCTCCTTTCTTTTTTCTTTATTAATTTTAATTTAACAATGTTTTTTATAAACTGTTATTGTAAATATATTGATCATGTTCTTTCTCCTTTTTTCTGTTGCTGTTTTTGTTGTATTCCCCCTTTTGCTTTGTTATTTTTTTTACATTTGCAATTATAACAAAAACAGATTAGTTACAAGATTATTTTTTCCCCACTTTTTTTGTTGGGGAAGATTCTTAATAGATGTCAGTAATGAGTATGGAACAAAGGCATGGTTGTTACTCCATATGAATTAACGTAGACACCTGTGATCTTTGTATGAGTCTTGACAACAGTTAGAGTCACCAAAAGTTGGGTTTCTTCAATCCCCAGCTGGCCAGCAGAGTCTCTCCTTAGGTTTCGGGGGTGTGGGGGAGAGAAGATAGCCTGCTGTTATCACCAATCTGTAATCAGATAAAAGAGTGAGGATTCCCCTGTGTGATGCTTGGGTGAACAAGGTGCAGGGGAACCCTGGCTGTTCTCTCCAGCCACAAATTGGAGATAACAGCATGGATGCAGGTGGTCGGGGATTTGGCCAGTGCTGGGAGGAGCTAGGAACATCGGAAGCTTCCATCTCCTGAGTCAGACCCTGGGTCCATCTAGCCCAGTCCTGTCGACACTGAGTGGCAGCAGCTCTCCTGGGTTTCAGGCAGGATTCTTTCCTAGGCCTACCTGGAGATGCTAGTATCAAACCTGGGACCTTCTGCATGCAAAGCAGGTGCTCTGTCACACCAGGCTATGACCCATTTGCATGCCACCCCCATGGGATGATGCATGCCACCCAAAGCCAGGGGCTCATCTGTGCTGTGTCTTCCCCCCTTGGGGAGGACACAGCATGGGGGAACAGTCCCCAGCAGAGGCAGTGGCTGTAGCATTCCAGCCGCCACCTTGATCAGGCTGGCTTTGCTTATGCTCTACCTCCCCCCCCCCCATGCTGTGGAGGATGCAGCACAGGTAAAGTGACCAGGACCAAGGTGGCTGCTGCCTTAGTTGGCTTGTCTTTGCTGCATGTGAGCATCCCCCAAGTAGAGGACAGTTCCCTTGATGTCATCAGGTCCTCAAAGGGCCGGGGGGGGGGGGTGTCACTCTGTTCCCCACCCTGTTTTGAAGCATGTTTCTGGCTGAAGTGTGGATTCTAACTGGAAATGGTGGTTATGAGGACAGTGGTTGTTCTCAAGTATTTAACCAAGAGTTAAAGGTTGTGCCATAAAAAACTGAAATTGGAGATTTCCGTGGCAATTTATATACTTGCCCCAGAAACCTGGGAGCAGAGCTGGCCTCAGGGGGAGGCGTGGGCAGGACCCTGCCAAGGGCTCACACCCCAGCAGGGGCCCATTCACAAGACGCCCCGGGCTTGGTCCTCCTCTTCCCTGTCGCAGCCTGCTTGGTCACCTGCCTCTTGCTCCGGCCCAGACAGTGATGGCGGTGAGGAAGAGGAGCAGGAGACGCCACGGCTTGCCTGCTCGTCACCAATCTGCCTGCCAAGGAAGCAAGTGGGGGCGAGGGGGAGCAGCGGTGGCAGCAGCTGGTGAGAAGGTGGCCTCGCTAAGGACGGGGCCACATGGCCCTCCCCAACCTGCAGCTGGCCTTTTCTGGGAGGACGCAGCAGGACCACCAAGACAGGCACCTGTAGACGTGGACCAGGCCGCAGTGAGCAACAGGGACCAGCAGTGAAAAAGCAGCAGGCAAAGGAGGAGCTTAGCAGAGTGGCAGCAGGGCAGAAGTTCTGCTCTTGTTCCAAGATTAGGGATGTACGAAAGTGACTTATCTTTTCATGGATTCTGTTCATGGCGGGGGGGAGGCGTTCCGTCCCTCCCCCCGGAATCCTCGACGCGGGGGGAGGCGATCCGGTCCTCTCCCCTGGAATCCTCGACGGCCGGCTGTGCTCCGCGGTGGCTCTGCGGAGCAGCCGGCCAGGCCCAGGCCAGGGCTGTCCGCAGCCGGATTTCTGGCCGCAGAGGGCTCTGGGTAAAACAAAAGCAAAAACAAAAACGCATACACAAATGGCGGCGGCTACAGCCGCCACCATTTGCGTTCCTTATTTTCCGCCATCTTAGTCTACGTCAGTATTTACGTAGACTAAGACGAAGAAAAGAAAGGGGAACACAAATAGTGTAGTGGGCGCTATTTGCGTTCCCCTTTCTTGTCTTCGTCTTAGTCTACGTAAATATTGACGTAGACTAAGACAGCTAAAAATAAGGAATGCAAATGGCGGCGGCTGTAGCCGCCGCTATTTGCATACGCGTGTTTTGTTTTGTTTTTTAAACCCAGACGTGATAGGCTACGTAAGTCTTTACGTAGCCTATCACGGCTATGGGGGGGGGGAAGACACAGACTGCAAATGGCGGCAGCGGCAGCCATTCGGAAGACCAGCCACCGCCGCTGCCGCTGGAGCCACCGCCATCTGGAACATCCGCCCCAGGTAAGTCTCATCCCGGGGGGGATCCGCGAGGGGCGGGGGGGTGGCAGGCCATTCCGCGATGGATTTCGGGGGGCCGAATGCACTGGCATTTGGCCTCACCGAGATCCGTCACAGAATTCTCTGACATCCCTATCCAAGATACTGTTCGAGTGTGGAACCTGTGTCGGTTTGCCCTCTGTTCTTCCCACTAACATTCCCAAGGGCGTGTCGTTCACATGACACTTTCTGCAGTGATTTAAGGACATAACCCACTCACCTCACCTCCACCCTAGGTAATCATATGGACGCTGCAACCAGGAAGACCAGGCGAGGAGGGGAAATTGTGCCCCCTCTGAAATGGACGGCATTGGCACATTTCACTGAGATACCGCCATCAGCATATCTGCACTACAAAGGGAGGCCAGATTTGTATTAGTGAGGCTATCATGGCTTTCCTCACAGAATCCTGGAAACTCAAGTTTGGGGATAGTGCCAAGAATTCTCTCAGAGATCTCATGTCCCCATCACAGAACCACAATCCCCAGGATTCCTTGGGAGGACAAAATGGATCCTCAGGGCGCAATCCTATGCATGTTTAGACAGAAAAAAGTCCTACAGTTCCCAGCATTCCTCAGGCAGCATGGCTGGCTGGGGAATGCTGGGAGTTGTACTTTTGTTACTGTCTAAACATGCATAGGATTTCTCCCTAAATCAGTTTAGGAGAATAGTGTAAATAACCCCAGAATCAGTACTCAATATATAATGAAAAATCCAAAGGAGGCAAAAAAGCGTTTATCAGTACATTTATTTTTCTTCCTTGCTTTTAAAGTTATTTTTAATTAATAACTTTTAAAGGTCTTTTATATAAGCTTATCAACTGACCTATAAAGTGAACCCTGCTGGATGCTCAGAGGAAGGCGAAAAACCTCCAGGATCTCTGGCCAATCTGCCCTGGAGGAAAATTCCTTCCCGACCCCAAAAGTGGCGGTCAGTGCTACCCTGGGCATGTGAGCAAGGGCCAGGACCTCCTAAGCCATTGCTGCTAGCTCAGGCAAACGCACCACCCCATTACCACTAGTGCCTAATGTCACACCATGCGTTTCTGCCCTGCCAATTCTATAACTAACCTCCAGGAGACAGCATGTGTTCCTCTCTGTCTCTGATAGAAGAGACTGATGGCCAACATACTGGCCAGGCAAAACTGAGACCACTCCCTCCAGTAGATGCACCATTCCTAGGTAAACAGGTCTAGGCAGATCTCTTCCTTTATCCCCGCAGGCTCTTCCTTCCCGGCCAGGTGTCAATTCAGCTTCCTTGACAGAGAGCCTGTTTTTTTCCATCAGCTTGTTATCATTTGTGATTAGCTCTGTAATGGTTCTCCAGCTCTCGGACAAATCCCCTGCCATGACCCAGCTCCCATGTCTCCCATAATGCACTGCCTCTGTTCTTTGCAAGTTTTCACATCATCGTATTCATTTCATTTCTCGGACAACCTGATATGTGACCCTGCTGGATGCTCAAAGGAAGGCAAAACACCTCCAGAGTCTCTGGCCAATCTGCCCTGGAGCGGAATTCCTTCCCAACCCCAAAGGTGGCAGTCAGTGCTACCCTGGGCATGTGGGCAAGGACCCAAAACTACCAGCCCCTTGGTGTTCTTTGATGTTAATCTCATTCCCTATTATCTCTAGTAATTTAGGATTTGCCCTGCCAGTAGTATTTGCCTGACATTTCCTACTGCTGACCTCCATGAAAGCCTCTGATGCTCACAAAAGCCCATGAAAGCCCATGGTGTGGGTCAGCTTCTGCTGGCAGTACCTCTGTCTCCAGCAGAAGCTGGCCCACATCATACCAGCTGGAGAAAATGGAGTTCATTCCTTCTTGATTTCTGCCAAGAACCGAACTATTCCCATGTGACCAGGTCTGGGCTCATGTCTTTTTCCTCCTGAGCTGGCTCCTCTTTGCTCTCTTTCTTCTTCTTTGCTCTCCTTTGTGCTCCATCTTTCTTGTCGGAGATCCTGTTGTTCCTCATAAACCCTTCCTAATTTGACTGTATGTCTGATTTGATGTAATCATGTCCTGAGAGCAATCCTTGGGAGGCCTGGATGCATTGATTCAGCCAGGGCGTCCAGTCCGCACAACACACCACTGGGAAGTTACTTCAGCCAGCGCTGGTCCGCCATCAGTCGACATGTCCGACAGGTGGAAGCACACAAGGGCTGTGCAATCCATACAATTTGGTGGTCTTGGCAAATAGTGGAACAGGCCAAGTGAAAAGGCTGCTTCTTTTTCTGAGAACACTTCCTACATTCCAGATTGTCCACTGTGATGCTCAGTCTGGAATATGAACAGCTCACTAATGGAAATGCTCTGAGTGATAATGATGCACTGTTTTACTTATCTCCTTCTGAGCTTGTGACCAGGCTAAATCATGAGTGTTTCCTACCTTCTTTTAGTGAAAGGTGCTTCTTTTCTTGGCCAGATGAAATGGCTATCCTGTGATGATACAAAGCTTTTGTTTCACTACATTCTCCTCGGGAGGCCCATTACTTATGCTTCAGAGACCCTGCCTGTCTCTCAATCTCTTTCTTCAGGATGTCTTCATCTCTCTCCTCATCTCTCTCTTTCACCAGTGCCAGCCACAACTTCATAACAAAATCATAAAAGAGGAGACAGTTTGGGCAACCCAAAAAGGCCATTACAGAACCTGAAATATTCACTTCCCTTGAATAGTCCTCCAATGCACGACAGGCTCAAAAAATTCCTATGTAGGATCATACTTACAGCGAGGTGCCATCCGTTCTCCACACTCTCTCTTTGCTGCTCATCTGACATGTTCCAGATTACCACTGTATAATAATGTAGTCTTTTGTCGGAAAAGTCTGAAGGAAAAAAAAAATCGCCCCAAACATTCATTGTCAAACGTACAATCATCAGACATTTAGGAAGAAGTGGATTTTCATATTATCTTACCTCTAGTGCAGTAGCTGGCCTTGCTTCCTGAAGACTGCAGGATGCCCCTTTCTGCGAGTGATGCATGAAGGTGACTTTTAGAAGAGGACAGCAAGGGTAGTTGTGCCTCACCTGCATCTGACCACTGCTTTTATAGAAGAGCCATACTGAACCAACTCTCCCTGCTCTTTTTGTGCAGGCAGAAGCCAAGGATTGGCTTTACCTTGGAAACAATAAAACTGCCTACAGCTGCTGCTTATGATCTTCTGCCCTCCCAGCTTCTGATTGGAACACGACACCAATCTTGCAGGAGGCTACAGAGGGATATGTGCAGCTAACAAAACAAAGCTCAAGCCGTGACCATCACTGCCCCACAAATGCCTCAGCACACGGATTTTGTGCCTCAGCACAAGACATGGGCCTCAAGCAATTCTGTATTCTATTCCGCACACCCAGTTTCAAATTAGACCAAAGGCTCCAATCCTGCAGGTGGCCACAGAGTGGGGAGTGCAGCTTACACAGCAGTGCTCCTGCTACTATCATCAGGTCTCCACAAATGCCTTAGCACAAGGACTTTATGTCTAAGTTTAGGAAATTGCCTCCAGCGTCTTCTTTCTCTGTTCCGCTCACCCAACTTCCAGCTGGATCAACATATCCAACATATCCAACATATCCTACAGAGTGGGGCATGCAGCTTATAGAACACTGTTGCTATAATCAGGGCCTCACAAATGCCTCAGCAAAAGGATTTTTTGTCTGCATACACGATATTACGTCCAGCATCTTCTTATTCTGATCCGCTCATGCAGCTTCCCATTGGAGCAAAGTCTCCAATCCTGCAGGTGGCTACAGAGAACGGTGTGCAGCTAACAGAACAATGCTCGTGCTACGATAATCAGTGCTCCACAAATGCTTCAGCAGAAGGATTTCAGACTTTAGGTGTCTCTACACCTAGATTTTGTTGTGTGTTCATCATTCCTCAAGCATGGAGTTTTCCGGGTGCTTTACATGACATCATTGTCCTCCAGTGGTTTTCCTGCGTTTTCCCCCTGCTTATCCCATGCTATTTCAGAACAGGGAAAATGCTGTATTTTCTCTGGTTGCACTATGAAAGTGCCAGCACCAGCCTGTGTACTTGTACCATGGCGAAATGAGACGCTGTGTGTGGGCAGTTGCAGGGGGTGAGATTATGGTGACAATGGCAGCGATGACAACAGCGTGGGAGTGTCACCCCATCACACCTTCTGCCTCCTTGTCATTCCATATTGTTTGCCAGCACAGCACAACGCGGTGGGAGTCTGTAAGAGCTGCAGAGAAGCAGAACAGCATGCTGCCATGCCATGATCATGGAACAGCCAAACTCGGAACAACACGGAATGGCCAGCACAGGAGCATTCCAGCGGTCCACCAGGCAACCAAAAGCCATGTCTGAAGGGGAGGGGGGTTTCGGTGGAGTTGCTGTCTATCCGTATTGCGTGGCAGTTTCAATCACAAACCACCGACCAGTAATCTGCGAGGGGAGGGAAAGGGGCAGGTTCCACAGAGGAAATTGTGCAATGCTCCTGCCCCGTGTGAAGGTTTGTCCCGCAAGGGTAGCGATGTTTACAGGAGGCTTCCCCCCTCCCCATGAAAAGAAAATAAGTGGAATGTAGCAAGTTAAAAACAACTAGTGTACAAAGCCCATGCTTGAACAAGAATTAGAAACAGTGGTACAGTGGTGGGAACCAGTCATATGGAGAAGCCCTGTATCACAGGAAATTGCCTCCAGTGTCGTCTTATTCTGTTCCGCTCACCCAGCTTCCAATTGGAGCAACGGTTCCAGTCCTTCAAGTGGTTACAGAGTGGGGCATGCGGCTAACAGAGTATTGCTCCTGCTGCTGTCATCACAGCCCCATAAATGCCTCGGCCTAAGGATTTTTTGTCTGTAAACAGGAAATTGTCTCCAGCAACTCCTTCTTCTGTTCCACTCACCCAGTTTCCAATTGGAGCAATGGTTCCAGTCCTTCAGGTGGCTAGAGAGTGGGGCATGCAGCTAACAGAGCACTGCTCCCACTCCTATAATTACTGTTCCACCAGGCGGCCATCATTTCTCTGGATGCAGAAAAGGCCTTTGGCAAAATTCATTTGAAATTTCTTTTTACTACATTGACCAATTTGGGCTTTCCTATGGATTTTTTTTAATGGGTTAAAATTTTATACTCAGCCCAGAGAGCTAGAGTTTTGACCAATGCTTTACTTTCAGCATTTTTTCTACTTGGGCAGGGTACCAGACAAGGATGTCCACTTTCTCCATTTATACTCTATTTAAGTTTGGAAGCCCTGGTGTGTGCTATTCGACATAACAGCAGTATTCATGGTTTAGCACATGCTGGTTTAGAATAGCGGCCATAGCGGGGGCCACTATGCAGTTCACAAATCAATGCTCCTGCTGCACTCACCGCTTCCCCAGCTATCAGCAGCTTTTGCATGTTTTGTGTTCATAGGCCTCATTGTTGGAAGTCTCTTACCAGCAAACAGTCTCACCAAGGGTCATTTTTGCAGTGTTGTTTTGGTGCACTTATAGGCAAGCAGCAATTATGCTTTCAGGAGATATGCAATTATTAATTGATTACAAAAATGTTCTTTAATACTTATAGTTCCTAGAAAGAAAAAGATGGAGTTGCAAATAGATTCTAAATATTGAGAAACATTTCCTTCATCTTGTGGCTTCTCATCTGCTGCAGCATTTTGATATTTCCAACTTGCTCCAGCATCAGACCTACATCGACCTGAACCAGATGTTGTGTTAAACCATCATGCACAGAATAGAGATTGGGGAAATTGGGTGGGGCCGCTGGGTCAGTAAGGAATACTCACCTGTGCACCAGTGTAAAGGACATCCCATCACCACTGAGCCAGTTACATCGAGACAACTGAATGTGCAAAAGTGTTAACAGGTACCTTCCCTAAGGGGGTTCCATACAGCATAGCTGGAATGCACTCATCCCACCTACCGGTGCATGACCCAGCTCCTGCTGCAGCTCAGGACAGGGCCAGGTGAAGGAGACCCGTCTCCAACAAGAGCAGGTCTCCTTGCTGTGCAGACCAGCAGCCAAGCCTGACCCAGAAGGCTTCATAGCTGCTTAAGAAGCTTCACCGGAGGAGCTCTGATGTAACCGTGAAGAGATTTCCTTGACTGGTGTGGCACATTTCCTTGCCATGTGACCTCCTTACAAACCTGTTTGACTTTCTCCATGCCTCATGCAATGAGAATAACTCACAGTTAAGACAGTTGAGTGCTGGAACTTTCTGATCTAAGAAGATTCCATTTGGGACACACAAAACAGTTTGACCAGCAACAATAGCTCCAATTTCAAAAAGCCCATGTAAACTATGCTTCCTGGTATTTGCTTCCCTTTCTTTCTGTCTTTGAACACCTTCAGCTTCCCTTTCTTCTTACCTGTCTTCTCTACCAACTTATCCCTGTCCATCTCTATATTATTTTCCATTCTTCCCTGTCCTTTTGAAAATGTCCTCTTCCCTTTTGCATTTTCTGTATTCTTACTAGCTTACCTTTCTTCTTCAGCCACTTCTCTCTCACTCACTCCTTTTCTGTTCTTTCTTTCTTTCTTTCTCTTTCTTGCTTTCTTTTATTCTCACTTTTCTTTTCCTCCCTTGCTTTGTCTGTCTGTCTTTTTCCTTCCTTCCTTTAATTTGCCTTCTCTTCGTTTTCTTTCCTTCCTCTGCAGCCGCCCTTATCTATGTTAATTGCTTTCCTTCCATTTACCCATTTCTGTACTTTCTCTTTTCATCTGCTTTCCATTTCCAACTGTTAGAGGGCTTCTCCAGATGGGGCTTTTATCCTGTGATTGAAACTGGTTATTCATGGAAGTTTGTGGGTCCTTTACATGATGTCGTCAGCCTCCAGGGCCACTCCCACGTCTTCTGACCTTTATCCCATTTTTTTTAAAGATCAGAGATAATGAGTCATTAAAATACAAGTTGAATTCTCCATGAAAAGAGGAAGTTGTGTAATGCTATACCACAGCACCATCTAGTGGCTGTATAATGAAACATATAGAACTTGCAGATAAAGGGGGAAAAGAGGGGGAAGGGAAGCGAATGTAAAGGGCCAAGCTTAATCCCACAAAGAATCCAGAAGTAGAAGCTCCAGTAAAGCTGTGGGATAAAAAGCCTCTGTGTGGAAAAGCTGATGCTTTCCCCCCGTCACACAACATCTCTGCCCTTTACTCACCACCTCGGAAATCTCCGTCCCTCGTACAGCAGCGCCAGGAGCAGCCTGTCAGCTTCAATGACACAAGGGGTCCCTTGCAGCTGTAACATATAGTTATGGCACTGACCAAGCACCACACGATTGTTCGATTCCCCCACCAGGACCCTGCCAAGCATCCTCTGCAACGTTAGAGAGCAAACTCATCAGACAATACGCAGCAGCAGCTTGAGAGCAGCAACGTCTTTTGGGCCAGCACCGGCGTCTATAGCACTGTGACGGCCCCCTTTTGCCTTCCCACCGTCCTGCAGGAATCACAGCTCTCCCCAAAGACCCTCCTTTCCTTCTCCCACCGTTTCCACAACCTGCCCCATGCCCCTGTGTGTATTCAGTCCCGTAGTCTTGCCAGGGCCAAGCAAGAGACTGGCTGCCTGAGGTGGAGCAGCAAACGGGGCTCCCTCCAAGGCCCGGCTCACAGTACCAAGGCCAGCCGAGCTGCCTTGGCACCTGAGGCTGAAAATCCTGCAATCCCCTCTGCCCTTCCCAGGCAGTAAAGCAGAACACTAATAGATTAAATCACACTTTGCTCCATTTCATGATACCCAGAATCCAGTGTCTGAGGCAACTGCTTTGCCCAGCCCATGGCAGAGCCAGCCCGGCTGCCCTCTAACTGCCACAGAACAAAAGGTGCATCATAATAGAAGCTCATGCATCATCTCCATCCTGGATAGGCCACAGTGAGATGAGCAACATGCTGGCCTGAATTGCTCCAGGTGGCGGGATAGCACGCTTCCATTTTGCCTGCGGTTTATATAACACCCTGTGCAATGGCAGTCAGAACCAAAGTGTTCCATGAGCAGGTGCCCAGTCAGAAACGCTTCTCCAGCAGAGAAGTGAAACCCGGGACGGCAGCCATTTTGAGTGCAATCGCTGCGAGGTGGCCATGCGCCCTCTTTTAGAGGACAGTCCTCTAGTTTAAGGGTTGCTGGAGGACTCTCCTCTGTTGGCCGGCGTGCTCTACTGGAAGGGCTCTCCAGTCCACGTCCGGATTAAAGATGAAGAGCCCTGAGAACGGCAAGCAGGCGGGGCCTTTACGCCCCTCCCTGGAAGATCATCCAAGCCCCTTCCCCAGGAGGAATCCCATGGTTATCTCCGATCTCAGACCGGAGATCATAGCGAGGATGCGGGTGGTGAGGGGAGGAGCAGCCACTCTGCACAGCTCTAGCCAAGCCTTCCTCTGTGCTCCTCTGAGTGCCAGCACCAGCCGAGTCCCTTTCTCCACGCTGTGCAGATGTACAGAACTCCATGCCCTTCCCAGCAAGAGTTAAAACAGTGTGTGTGAGAATGTCGATGACCTCAGCGTGTGTGACCGTGCCACTGATGTCATCTGGCCCATGGGCGGCCTGCTGGGGGGTCTTTGCCCCCACCTTAAATGTGTTCTGCGCCCCTGCTGCAGACCTGCCTATATTTATGGCCATCACTGCTTTGCTTACCTGTCAATCCTAGTTGTGACTTCCCCCCATCGGATGCAACTGAAGGTGGGACCATGATGTGGGGGGGGGGGGAGCATGCTGAACATTGCCCCTCCCAGCATCCCTGGCTGCACGGATGTCTCTAAAGGCATTTATGCATTGAGCATTAAGTCTGCAGTGAATCTGTAAGTGTGTTTAGTTGAACATGCTGTTAAGGGAATATCCAAGGCAGGTTAGGTTGAACAGTCAGAAATGTATTAAAGCACATCACGGCCGTGGGATAGACGAAACTGTGTCTCTCCCCCAAAAAGAAAACAGGATGCATTTATATGGACTGGAAGCTGGAGAACAAAGAAAAACACACTACGCATGCTCAGAAACCAATTAGTACTCAGCACAGTCTTATCAGCACAGAGGCCTTCTTATCTTTAGGGATGAGTTACTTTGGTGGACAGGAATTTCTTGCTTATGAGCAAGTTACAATTACCTTCTCATGGTCACACGCGCACACACACACACAATCCCATCAGGCACCTCGCCTGAACCAAACTACTTTCAAGGCATAGTCAGGCCTACCTTCACAACGCTTACAAACCATTGCAGTCGAGAACCCTGACTGATCAGCCAAACACACTTAGAAACCCACCGTAGAACTTCGTGCTAAACATGCAAGGCTCTTTGGAGGAGCCAGGAGCATGGGGTTATTGGGGGTAGGATGTGCATGCGCGCCTTCGCCCCCAGCACAGTTTTAGTGCTCATGCGAGGAGGTTGAATGTCTGCAGAGGGCTGACTAATGTAATACTTCTAGCAGATTGGTTCTGTGATTCAAGCCCGTCTTTCAGAATGCCCTTGCTTAACACGAGGCAAGGTCTTTCCAGGATTTATACTAGACTTTGTCTTTGTCTTTGGGACAAAGAGGATCCTGGAAGAAAGAATGGCAGTGTGCTTGTGGATGTAGGCGAGGAAGGGACAAGAGCATTGCATTCTACATCTTTTAAGCTGAGGGTGCTTCTAGCAGAAGCTTTTCCTGTGCATTTGCCCTGCTTCATTCAGAGAAGTTTATGGGTGGAGCAGATGCTGTTGCCTTCCATTTGTCATCCTCCTGTGCTTTTCCTCCGCTTCTTCCATATGTTTCCTTTCCACATGCAGGAAAAGATTGAAGAGTTGCACAGTGTCTCTTGATTGGTAGTGCTAGGAGCCTTCCCTCTGGGAGCTGTAGGGTGGCCCCTTATGCATTGCCAAAAGAAGACATGCATCATCAGGAGGGAGGAGAAAAGAGGGCTCCCATTTTCAAAACACATTGACAGCCAGTGTTGTGTAGTGGTGAGAGTGTCGGACTGGGTTTTGGGGGACGCGGGTTTTAGTCCCCACTTGGCCATGAAGCTCATTGGGTGATTTGAGGCCAGACATTGACTCGTAGCCTAACCTACCTCACAGGGTTGTTGTGAGGATAAAATGGAGAGCACATGGTTTATGTAAGCCGCCTTGGGTTCCTTGGAAGAAGAAAGAAGGTGGGGAATAAATGTAATAATAAATAAATAAAATGGAGATTCATATGTGTAGGTGCACATTAGAAGTAATAACTACGATTTCAATATACATACAGTGCATCTCACCATAGTGAAGACTGACCAGGCGGCCAAAATGTGCCTGCTCGGTCTGCTGTCCCAAGCGCCAACTGTGAATGGGCAACTCCAAGGCCCCGGCCTGCTCTCCCTCCTTAGGGCTCTTTGACTTTAAACCAGCCCACCAAATAGAGGACACCTTCAAATGCAGGACTGGCCTCTGTAAAGGACACCTGGCCACAGCCTAGGAAGCAGCCATAATCTGCTGCATCCACAATGACATTTTTCCAAGCCTTTCAGGGCCTCTGAAGACAACACTGCCAACAAAAGTGATGAAGAGCCCCCCTCTCTGTATATCTATATATACATCTATATATACGGAGGGTGCGGGGGAGAAAGATTGATTTTAAAAGGTTTATTCGTACAACGAGGTATGGGGGGCGGGGTGCATGTGTATGTGTGTGATAAATATCTAATAGAATTCAGCAGCTTTCCCCAAAAGGTGAAATTCTGTTAAAAAGGAAAGGGGGAAAAATCGTACTCCTGCTGGCAAGAGAATGGCCGTAAGAGCTGCTTATTATAAAAAGATGTTGGCCTAGTTTGCCAGCACATGAGAACCAGACTTTCCTCCCAGGGCTTCTGTTATAGAAATTTCGATTGTAATATGTCTGTTATCCCGTAATTTTATAAGCTAGGCTATGTCTATTCTACCTTTGTGTGAAATTGTCATGCCAGACAAAGACACAGTGCCTTATCAGAGACTCAGGAATGCCAGGAATGTATTTACGTTAGAGTGCAAGGCTACTTCTCTGCGCATGCCTAGATATGTAAAAGGCACTGCCTGTTTTCTGTTTCCCTCTCAGCTAGACAAAGAGATTAGTACAGCGCAAGCGTAAGACAGCCCCCAAAGGTCTTGCCTATATAAATTTTTGGATCACATCACTTGATTGTGACCTTTGTTGGAGCGTTAGCCCCAAGGGTTGCCTTATTCTGCAGAATAAAATTGTGTTGGACCAGATCTCTGCCTCCTCTTGTTCTTGGTAAACAAATTGGAAAGTCTACCAGGGAAAAGAACACAATTTTTGTAACACTTCTGCTCACAGGCTTTCCATACTCATCCGCCCAGTCCTACCAAGTACAGTCGCCATTTCACGTCTTGTATAATCCTGGTTCTTCCTGCATTAATCTGAAGGCTCCCCCCAACATCTGAAGGCTCCCCCCAGAGCATCCCACGCTCCCAATTTCACCCCATTCCAGCAGAGTTATTGCTCTCTCCCCTGTTCCCCAATGTGCACACTTTTGCCTTGAGAAGCCAAAATCCCCAGTTCTTGAGTGCAGCATCTGAAAGCTCCCCCTGAGAGCAGCCCACCCACCCCAATTTCACCCCATTCCAACAAACTGTCACAGAGTTCTATCTTACACACACACAAACACACACACACACCCCTCCTTCTCTGGACATTTCCTTCGTGCTCACAAATGCAGGCTTCACCAGCGACCTCGCGAGATCGGTACTGCGATAAAGTGGAGAATCGACTCTAGACAGCATCAGAGAAGTGACTTTGCATAACATCAAACAAGTGACTTTGCACAGCATTGGAGAAGCGATTTAACATAACACTGAGGAAGCAAAGTAATGCAAACTAAGGATAATTGCTCCCATTGGGGAAAAGGAAGTGCAGGGTGATCCCGAAGGCTAGAAAGAGTGCTCTGGGGCTTTGATGTGTGGGAAAGGCAGGCACGTTTCTGTAGTTACCTAGGTTACCGAGGGCACAGCCACACCCCTAGGAATGCCCCCATCATACCAAATTTAAAGCGGAGGGATGCGCACACAGCAGCTGAACTGCAGGGGAGCCAAATTAAAGAAAAACAATGGACTAAAAGTACTCTGCAAAAATGTGGGCTTCCCCACAGGGCCCTAACAACTTTAAGCCACAGCAGCATTAGAGAAAAGTTCCCATGTAGATGGGCCCCTGCTGAGTCAAAGCACTGAAGGGTAGAGCCACCAGCTCCTTGAGGAAATATGGGTTCCCAACTCCCTCTCTGATTGTTTGCCAACCCTCCCTGTGAATGTGGGGACAAAGGGGTAGTTAACCTTTCCCCTGCCTGACTCTCTTCAGTTCCTCCACCAGCCCACTTTATTCCTGGTCTCAAAGCCAGGCTGGAGCTAAAGTGGCTTGGGGAGGAATTTCAAGGGGAGGCACTGAGTGGGTGGAAGGGTTTCTCTCCTGAGATGACTGTCCCTGCATTCATCTTATTCAGCAAACATAGATTTGGGTCCTTGTACAGTCATGCTGAATTGCTAACGTCCTATTAGGAGTACCAACCATGTACTTAGTATAATGGGGGAGGGGGAAACAAAAAGAGGCAAAGTCCATTTCTATGTTTATGGCATCTTTATTAATTTTCCAATTGGATTATACTTTTATTTGCTGAGTTCAGTCTTGCAACTTTTTAAATTATAATATATTTTTAAAATTCAAATAGTCTATTAGGTGACCCCTGCTGCATGCTCAGAGGAAGGCGAAAAACCCCCAGGATCTCTGGCCAATCTGCCCTGGAGGAAAATTCCTTCCCGACCCCAGAAGTGGCGGTCAGTGCTACCCTGGGCATGTCAGCAAGGGCCATGAGACTGTGAACTGCTGCTGGCGCTCCCTCCAGCCACTTTCCTTCCCAGATGTTTTGCTGGTATCCTGCAGGCTTCACTACCGTCCTCCATGGAAAGTCATCCAGTCTAGACAGTGTAAATTAACTTCCTGGCCATGGTTCTCTCTCTGTCATGCACTCATCAGGCTGGGTCTAGATTACAGATGTGGAATCAGTCCCATACTTACTTACTTACTTTATTTATTTATTTAAATATACTCTGCCTGAAAGAATAAGTAGAGATCAGTTTAGTGTTATTTAAACGTTATGGGGGAGCAGTCCCTTTTGATTTTCAAAAATAATTAATTGTATGCAATGTCTTTCCTTCTCTTTCCTCTATTTGGTGTAATGATCAGGAATGCACAGATTTATGTCTCTGCAGCAACAATTTTACACTGGAAAGATTACTTCCTTCTTGAAATGGAGTTTTCCACCTCAAAACAGAACTGATTCCCATTCTCATAATTTTCAGCGGCTACTCTGCAACTGGTACGTTTCTGTACAGTCAAGATAATGGGCCAGTTTAGATCTCATGATAAATGGAGGTTTATCATTATGAAAACAAGCCACACCGAGCCTCAGGCTTGTGCGTTACCCCTTTCCTCTCTCTTCCAGAGAAGCTGCAAGTTGGAAATTGGAAGCTTTTGTCTCCATTTTTCATTAACCATAGTTTAGCATTACACCCAAACCCTAAACTGTGGTTAATCTTAACTATAGTTTCTTGAAAACAAGGCAGCTTCGTATTCTATGGTTTGCAGTTGGCTTGTGTTAATCAAACCATAGTTCAGATTAACCACTGTGTGCTGAGTTTGGAGAAAATTACAAGCTGTGGTTAATTTAATATGGACCAATGTCCACCTTTCAGCTGTGACTGGGCGGGAGGGTGAGTGCATGAGCTCACTGCAGCCTGTCCCTATCACATTAAATCATAGCTTATTGTGATGCCTCAACCAGATCACTATTTCTAAGTCTTTGATATAATCTATCATTGAATCATTCCAGTTTTCCAATGAAGCCAAGCAGAAGATATATCTTAAGTTAACAATTCAGGTAGCTGAAATATCACTAAACTGGAGAGGATTGGTAATATATATAAGACTGAAGCAGAACATTTCAAAACCATATATTTGTACTTGGGGTACAATGTGACAAAAGTTGAAATATTATTAGCTGTGAGAAATATTCTTGTTTGATGGCTAATAATGAAAGCACAAGTGGGGTTCCGAAGAGGCAGAGGAACTAGAGATCAAATCGCCAACATTCGCTGGATCATGGAGAAAGCAAGAGAATTCCAGAAAAACGTCTATTTCTGCTTCATTGACTACGCTAAAGCCTTTGATGGTGTGGATCACAACAAACTGTGCCAAATCCTTAAAGAGATGGGAGTACCAGACCACCTTACCTGTCTCCTGAGACACCTGTACGAGGGCCAAGAAGCAACAATAAGAACCGGACATGGAACAACCGATTGGTTCAAAATTGGGGAAGGAGTACGACAAGGCTGCACATTGTCGCCCTGCTTATTTAATTTATATGCAGAGTACATCATGAGAAATGCCGGGCTGGATGAATCACAGGTCGGAATTAAGATTGCTGGGAGAATTATCAACAACCTCAGATACGCAGATGATACCACCCTAATGGCAGAAAGCGAAGAGGATCTAAAGAGCCTCTTGTTGAGGGTGAAAGTGGAGAGTGCAAAAGCTGGTTTGAAACTCAACATTAACAAAACTAAGATCATGGCATCTGGCCCCATCACTTCATGGCATATAGAAGGGGAAGAAATGGAAGCATTGACAGATTTTATTTTCTTGGGCTCCAAGATCACTGCAGACGGTGACTGTAGCCATGAAATCAAAAGACGCTTGCTCCTTGGGAGGAAAGCTATGGCCAACCTAGACAGCATAGTAAGAAGCAGAGACATCACCTTGCTGACAAAGGTCTATCTAATCAAAGCTATGGTTTTCCCAGTAGTAACGTATGGCTGTGAGAGCTGGACTATAAGGAAGGCTGAGCGCCGAAGAATTGATGCTTTCGAACTGTGGTGCTGGAGAAGACTCTTACGAGTCCCCTGGACAGCAAGGAGGTCAAATCAGTCAATCCTAAAGGAAATCAACCCTGAGTACTCATTGGAAGGACAGATACTGAAGCTGAAGCTCAAATATTTTGGCCACCTAATGCGAAGAGAAAACTCTCTGGAAAAGACCCTGATGCTGGGAAAGACTGGAGGCAAAAGGAGAAGGGGACGGCAGAGGATGAGATGGCTAGATAGCATCACCAATGCAATGAATATGAACTTGAGCACGCTCCGGGAGAGAGCGCAGGACAGGAAGGCCTGGCGTGCTATGGTCCATGGGGTCACGAAGAGTCGGACACGACTGAACGACTGAACAACAAAAGTATACTATAAAATATAATTTTATCATTACGGGGTTGAAGGTACATTTCTGTATATATTATGTATAGGGATTTCTATTCAGTATGAGAAAATTTTGCTTTTGTTCTTTAAACAAAATTAAATATACATTTTGTGTTCTTTTGAAAATGGGATATCTTAGAGATTTCCAGTGGTTGAACTGAAAAGGACAACGGGAAAAGGAAAAGAGACAATTTTTCAGAAGTTTGTTTGAACGGGCTAGTGAGCCAGGAAAATAAACTCTTTTGAGAGGTTTATATGAAGAGGCCACTAGGCCAAGTAAATAAACCTGTTAGGGCCAAGAAGAGACTACAGGGGAGACTGGAGGGCACCCGGGAGCCACAAGAAGAGACCCAATAGTAGGTTGGAGGCTAGTGGGCCAGCAAAAGACAGCCCTTGAAGAGGGCTTTATGCAGAGGCCAACAGGCCTGGAAAAAAGACTCCACTAGGGAGGTTGCAGGAGGGCATTGGGCCAGGAAGAGAGACCCCCACGGGGGGTTAGAGGGGGCCAATGGGGCAGCAGAAAGAGAGAGCCCCACTAGGGAGGTTGCAGGAGGGCACTGGGCCAGCAGGAAGAGAATGCCCCACGGGGGGTTAGAGGAGGCCAGTGGGCCAGCAGGAAGAGAGAGCCCCACGGGGGGTTAGAGGAGGCCAATGGGCCAGCAGAAAGAGAGAGCCCCATGGGAGTTAGAGGAGGCCAGTGGGCTAGCAGAAAGAGAATGCCCCACGGGGGGTTAGAGGAGGCCAGTGGGCCAGCAGGAAGAGAGAGCCCCACAGGGGGCTAGTGGGGGCCAGTGGGCCAGCAGAGAGAACACTATGGGGTTAGAGGAGTCCAGTGGGCCAACAGAGAGAGCCCCACAGAGAGTAAGAGGAAGCCAGTGGGCGAACAGAAAGAGAGAGCCCCACAGTGGGCTAGAGGGGGCCAGCAGAAAGATGGAGCCCCACGGGGGGCTAGTGGGGGCCACTGGGCCAGCACAGAGAACACCACAGGGGGTTAGAGGAGGCCAGTGGGCCAGCAGGAAGAGAGAGCCCCACAGGGGGCTAGTGGGGGCCAGTGGGCCAGCAGGGAGAACACCACAGGGGGTTAGAAGAGGCCAGTGGGCCAGCAGGAAGAGAGCACCCCACGGAGAGTAAGAGGAATCCAGTGGGCCAGCAGAAAGAGTGAGCCCCACGGAGAGTAAGAGGAAGCCAGTGGGCCAGCAGAAAGAGAATGCCCCACGGGGGGTTAGAGGAGGCCAGTGAGCCAGCAGGAAGAGAGAGCCCCACGGAGAGTAAGAGGAAGCCAGTGGGCCAACAGAAAGAGAGAGCCGCACGGGGGGCTAGTGGTGGCCAGTGGGCCAGCAGAGAGAACACCACAGGGGGTTAGAGGAGGCCAGTGGGCCAGCAGGAAGAGAGCCCCATGGGGGGTTAGAGGAGGCCAGTGGGCCAGCAGAAAGAGAGAGCCCCACGGAGAGTAAGAGGAAGCCAGTGGGCCAACAGAAAGAGTGAGCCCCACGGAAAGTAAGAGGAAGCCAGTGGGCCAACAGAAAGAGAGAGCCCCACAGAGAGTAAGAGGAAGCCAGTGGGCCAGCAGGAAGAGAGAGCCCCACGGAGAGTAAGAGGAAGCCAGTGGGCCAGCAGGAAGAGAGAGCCCCACGGAGAGTAAGAGGAAACCAGTGGGCCAACAGAAAGAGAAAGCCCCACAGGGGGCTAGAGGGGGCCAGCAGAAAGATGGAGCCCCACGGGGGGCTAGTGGGGGCCACTGGGCCAGCAGAATGAGAGAGCCCCACTGGGAGTTAGAGGAGGCCAGTGGGCCAGCAGGAAGAGAGCCCCACGGGGGGCTAGTGGGGGCCAGTGGGCTTGCAGATAGAGAGAGCCCCACAGGGGGCTAGAGGGTGCCAGTGAGCCACCAGAGAGAACACCACAGGGGGTTCGAGGAGGCCAGTGGGCCAGCAGGAAGAGAGAGCCCCACGGGGGCTCTAGGAGGCCAGTGGGCCAGCAGGAAGTGAGCCCCACGGGGGTTACAGGAGGCCAGTGGGCGAGCAGAAAGAGAGAGCCCCATGGAGAGTAAGAGGAAGCCAGTGGGCCAACAAAGAGAGAGCCCCACGGGGGGCTAGTGGGGGCCAGTGGGCCAGCAGAGAGAACACCACGGGGTTAGAGGAGTCCAGTGGGCCAGCAGGAAGAGAGAGCCCCACGGAGAGTAAGAGGAAGCCAGTGGGCCAGCAGGAAGAGAGAGCCCCATGGAGAGTAAGAGGAAGCCAGTGGGCCAACAAAGAGAGAGCCCCACGGGGGGCTAGTGGGGGCCAGTGGGCCAGCAGAGAGAACACTATGGGGTTAGAGGGGGCCAGTGGGCCAGCAGGAAGAAAGAGCCCCACGGAGAGTAAGAGGAAGCCAGTGGGCCAGCATGAAGAGAGAGCCCCGCAGGGGGCTAGTGGGGGCCAGTGGCCCAGCAGAAAGAGAGCCCCACAGTGGGCTAGAGGGGGCCAGCAGAAAGATGGAGCCCCACGTGGGGCTAGTGGGGGCCACTGGGCCAGCAGAATGAGAGAGCCCCACAGGGAGTTAGAGGAGGCCAGTGGGCCAGCAGAAAGAGAGCCCCACAGGAAGTTAGAGAAGGTCAATGGGCCAGCAGGAAGAGAGCCTCACGGGGGGCTAGTGGGGGCCAGTGGGCTTAGAGATAGAGAGAGCCCCACAGGGGGCTAGAGGGTGCCAGTGAGCCACTAGAGAGAACACCACAGGGGGTTCGAGGAGGCCAGTGGGCCAGCAGGAAGAGAGAGCCCCACGGGGGTTCGAGGAGCCAGTGGGCCAGCAGGAAGAGAGAGCCCCATGGGAGGTTAGAGGAGTCCAGTGAGTCAGCAGGAAGAGAGCCCCACAGGGGGTTAGAGGAGGCCAGTGGGCCAGCAGGAAGAGAGAGCCCCACGGGGGTTAGAGGAGGCCAGTGGGCCAGCAGAAAGAGAGAGCCCCACGGAGAGTAAGAGGAAGCCAGTGGGCCAACAAAGAGAGAGCCCCACGGGGGGCTAGTGGGGGCCAGTGGGCCAGCAGAGAGAACACTACGGGGTTAGAGGGGGCCAGTGGGCCAGCAGGAAGAAAGAGCCCCACAGGGGTTAGAGGAGGCCAGTGGGCCAGCAGGAAGAGAGCCCCACAGTGGGCTAGAGGGGGCCAGCAGAAAGATGGAGCCCCACGGGGGGCTAGTGGGGGCCACTGGGCCAGCAGAATGAGAGAGCCCCACAGGGAGTTAGAGGAAGCCAGTGGGCCAGCAGAAAGAGAGCCCCACGGGAAGTTAGAGGAGGTCAGTGGGCCAGCAGGAAGAGAGCCTCACGGGGGGCTAGTGGGGTTCAGTGGGCTTGCAGATAGAGAGAGCCCCACAGGGGGCTAGAGGGTGCCAGTGAGCCACCAGAGAGAACACCACAGGGGGTTCGAGGAGGCCAGTGGGCCAGCAGGAAGAGAGAGCCCCATGGGGGTTCGAGGAGCCAGTGGGCCAGCAGGAAGAGAGAGCCCCACAGGGGGTTAGAGGAGGCCAGTGGGCCAGCAGAGAGAGAGCCCCACGGGGGTTAGAGGAGGCCAGTGGGCCAGCAGGGAGAGAGCCCCACAGGGGGTTAGAGGAGGCCAGTGGGCCAGCAGAGAGAGAGCCCCACGGGGGTTAGAGGAGGCCAGTGGGCCAGCAGGGAGAGAGCCCCACAGGGGGTTAGAGGAGGTCAGTGGGCCAGCAGGGAGAGAGCCCCACGGGGGTTAGAGGAGGCCAGTGGGCCAGCAGGGAGAGAGCCCCACAGGGGGTTAGAGGAGGCCGGTGGGCCAGTAGGGAGAGAGCCCCACGGGGGTTAGAGGAGGCCAGTGGGCCAGCAGGGAGAGAGCCCCACAGGGGGTTAGAGGAGGCCAGTGGGCCAGCAGGAAGAGAGCCCCACGGGGGTTAGAGGAGGCCAGTGGGCCAGCAGGGAGAGAGCCCCACAGGGGGTTAGAGGAGGCCGGTGGGCCAGCAGGAAGAGAGCCCCACAGTGGGCAAGAGGGGGCCATCAGAAAGATGGAGCCCCACGGGGGGCTAGTGGGGGCCACTGGGCCAGCAGAATGAGAGAGCCCCACAGGGAGTTAGAGGAAGCCAGTGGGCCAGCAGAAAGAGAGCCCCACGGGACGTTAGAGGAGGTCAGTGGGCCAGCAGGAAGAGAGCCCCACGGGGGTTCGAGGAGGCCGGTGGGCCAGCAGGGAGAGAGCCCCACAGGGGGCTAGAGGGTGCCAGTGAGCCAACAGAGAGAACACCACAGGGGGTTCGAGGAGGCCGGTGGGCCAGCAGGGAGAGAGCCCCACAGGGGGCTAGAGGGTGCCAGTGAGCCAACAGAGAGAACACCACAGGGGGTTCGAGGAGGCCAGTGGGCCAGCAGGAAGAGAGAGCCCCATGGGGGTTCGAGGAGCCAGTGGGCCAGCAGGAAGAGAGAGCCCCACGGGAGGTTAGAGGAGTCCAGTGGGCCAGCAGGAAGAGAGCCCCACAGGGGGTTAGAGGAGGCCAGTGGGCCAGCAGGAAGAGAGTCCCACGGGGGTTAGAGGAGGCCAGTGGGCCAGCAGGAAGAGAGAGCCCCACGGGGGTTAGAGGAGGCCAGTGGGCCAGCAGAAAGAGAGAGCCCCACGGAGAGTAAGAGGAAGCCAGTGGGCCAACAAAGAGAGAGCCCCACGGGGGGCTAGTGGGGGCCAGTGGGCCAGCAGAGAGCACACTACGGGGTTAGAGGGGGCCAGTGGGCCAGCAGGAAGAAAGAGCCCCACAGGGGTTAGAGGAGGCCAGTGGGCCAGCAGGAAGAGAGCCCCACAGTGGGCTAGAGGGGGCCAGCAGAAAGATGGAGCCCCACGGGGGGCTAGTGGGGGCCACTGGGCCAGCAGAATGAGAGAGCCCCACAGGGAGTTAGAGGAAGCCAGTGGGCCAGCAGAAAGAGAGCCCCATGGGAAGTTAGAGGAGGTCAGTGGGCCAGCAGGAAGAGAGCCTCACGGGGGGCTAGTGGGGGTCAGTGGGCTTGCAGATAGAGAGAGCCCCACAGGGGGCTAGAGGGTGCCAGTGAGCCACCAGAGAGAACACCACAGGGGGTTCGAGGAGGCCAGTGGGCCAGCAGGAAAAGAGAGCCCCACGGGGGTTCGAGGAGCCAGTGGGCCAGCAGGAAGAGAGAGCCCCACGGGAGGTTAGAGGAGGCCAGTGGGCCAGCAGGGAGAGAGCCCCCCAGGGGGTTAGAGGAGGCCAGTGGGCCAGCAGAGAGAGAGCCCCACGGGGGTTAGAGGAGGCCAGTGGGCCAGCAGGGAGAGAGCCCCACAGGGGGTTAGAGGAGGCCAGTGGGCCAGCAGGGAGAGAGCCCCACGGGGGTTAGAGGAGGTCGGTGGGCCAGCAGGGAGAGAGCCCCACAGGGGGTTAGAGGAGGCCAGTGGGCCAGCAGGGAGAGAGCCCCACAGGGGGTTAGAGGAGGTCAGTGGGCCAGCAGGGAGAGAGCCCCACGGGGGTTAGAGGAGGCCAGTGGGCCAGCAGGGAGAGAGCCCCACAGGGGGTTAGAGGAGGCCGGTGGGCCAGTAGGGAGAGAGCCCCACGGGGGTTAGAGGAGGCCAGTGGGCCAGCAGGGAGAGAGCCCCACAGGGGGTTAGAGGAGGCCAGTGGGCCAGCAGGAAGAGAGCCCCACGGGGGTTAGAGGAGGCCAGTGGGCCAGCAGGGAGAGAGCCCCACAGGGGGTTAGAGGAGGCCGGTGGGCCAGCAGGGAGAGAGCCCCACAGGGGTTAGAGGAGGCCAGTGGGCCAGCAGGAAGAGAGCCCCACAGTGGGCAAGAGGGGGCCAGCAGAAAGATGGAGCCCCATGGGGGGCTAGTGGGGGCCACTGGGCCAGCAGAATGAGAGAGCCCCACAGGGAGTTAGAGGAAGCCAGTGGGCCAGCAGAAAGAGAGCCCCACGGGACGTTAGAGGAGGTCAGTGGGCCAGCAGGAAGAGAGCCCCACGGGGGTTCGAGGAGGCCGGTGGGCCAGCAGGGAGAGAGCCCCACAGGGGGCTAGAGTGTGCCAGTGAGCCAACAGAGAGAACACCACAGGGGGTTCGAGGAGGCCGGTGGGCCAGCAGGGAGAGAGCCCCACAGGGGGCTAGAGGGTGCCAGTGAGCCAACAGAGAGAACACCACAGGGGGTTCGAGGAGGCCAGTGGGCCAGCAGGAAGAGAATGCCCCACGGGGGGATGGCGGAGGCCAGTGGGCCAGGACAAGAGAGACCATAACAGGGGTTGGAGGAAGCCAGCAGGAAAAAAGACCCCCAAGGGGGGTGGGGAGGCCAGCGGAGCAGCATGAGGAGAGACCAGATTTATTGATTTATTACATTTCTCTGCTGCCCAGTTGCCAAAGCTCCACTGCCAAAATCAAAAAGGGCATATTACACTCCTCTTTCAATATTTTCAGGCAAGGCACTATGTGGGTTGAAATGTTAGAAATCTGCCTTTGTATGTGAACAACAAATGGCACTGAGGCTAGAGAGAAGGAGGGATATTTGAGGGACTTAGTTTTGTTGCTTACTTTAAATAAAAAATACACAAATATGCAGAGCATTCGAATAAGGAAATAGGAGAGTTCTGGTCCTATAGTTTGGAATGTGGCCAGGTTTTCCAAGTTCATCTAATATTAAGGTAACATCAGTTACAAAGTAATATGCAGATTGTATTTAACCCCAAGGATAATTAAAAAAAAAAAAAAAGATGCTGCAGGCAGGCATAGATGTATGCTGGGAGGGATGTGGAAATAAAGGAACCGGAATATGTTCTGAGGCTGTTTTGATATGTTTTGATATTTTTCAGACTATATTTTTTATCATGGGACACTCACTAACAGGTACACCCAAGGCATTGTTGATGGAATATATACTAGAGAATGTGACCCGAGGACACCATGATCTGATTCAGCTGATGTTGCTGGCAGCAAGAATTAGCCTTGCTAAATTGAGGCAGGATTTAATATTCCAATAATTAAAGCATCCCCAGTCATGTTGGCTGGGGGATTCTGGGAGCTGTAGTCCAACACAAAATGAGGGCACTTGTTTGGGGAAGGTTGCTGTGGGATATTGCAATCATGGAAAATATGACAGTTTATGTCCAATCTCGAGCTGACAGTAATCCACTCAAAAAAATCAAAATAAATGATAATGATAACAGTAGTAGTAATAATGAAAAAGATAATGATAATAATAATGATAATAATAAGTAATTAATGATATTGAGAGATTATGGATAGATGTCTGTTTCTGAAAATACCATTGTACAAGTGGGAAAATATTTTTTTATGTTACTTTCTGGTGTTATTTTATAATCAATTAGTTTTTAAAAAGCATGGCTGGCTGGGGAATGCTGGGAGTTGTAGGACCCTTTTTCTGTCTAAACAAGTGTAAGATTGCACCCTAAGATGATCTGGGCAGGCTGAAAACATCTAAGACAGTCTCTTTTCCTGGCCCACTGGGCTTCTAAAACCAACCACTGAAAGCTTCTAAGGTGGTCTCTTAAAAAAAAACTTTACTGAGAAAATTTTAAAGGACAGGAAAAGGAAAGGAACATCTGCTTTCTTTGGAAATTAACTACCTACCTATTAAGGAGCTACCTTCACGTTGGTTATATATTCATCTGTGATGTTTTATGCTTTGGGCTTTTCTTCCCTTTCCTGAAGCAGTGTAACTATATATGTTTCTTACCATGCACCAGATTTTTGTTGGTTTGGTTCTTGTTGGAAATGATTATTTTCTTTATGCTTTTCAAGCCAAGCCAAAACCTGCAAATGAAAATGGTTGTGTTGCTGTTGTCCGTACTTCTTTAAACTGAGCTGTGCATTTGCAAGAGGAAAGCATATTTTCATGTACCTTGGGGAAGTATCTCTTTTTCTCTTTGAAAAATGTATGGCATCCTTTTCACTTGGAAAATTCCTTTCAAATCTGCAAAAAGAATTATTAGTATTATTATTTAAAATTTTAACCATCATACACAGTTTTAGTGGTTGGTCTGAAAAGGCCAGTAGGCCAGGAAAAAATAGTTGTTCCGTTCCCTAAAGAAAAAGGGCCAAACTCTTTCTGAAGATGGTCTGATCCGGTGACCTTTTCAAACCAGTCCCCTCTTCTACACCCTGTGACTCTGCTGAGCCAGAAAAGATGAGCACATCATAGAAGAAACATCAGAGGTGGGATTATTATTGCCACATCCTACATGTGTGGTGGCGGGAAAATGCCTTGGCTGGTACCTATCTACACTACTGAATTATTTAAACGATTTATATCATGGTTTTCTTTCTCACAACTGCCTCCAAAGTAGTGGACAATAAGTGAAAATTAATCCAATGGGTGTAGAACCTCAAGCTGGGGGTCCAAATCCAGTCCTCTGTGATTTCCCAGAGGGCCCCACCACCTTTCCGTGGACCACCAATCATTGGGTGGTTTCCCGGCTTTTGCAGTTTTTTCCCCATCCTAAAAGGCTGAAATGTCTCTCCTGAGGCTTCGTTACCGGCAGGAAGAGCTTGAAGTAACAACATGCTGGCATTTGGGTTATTTTGGCCCTGCACCTTTTACCTTTGGCCCCGCCCACCACTGGAATGTGGTCCCTGAGAGCGTCTCCAAAATGGAATTCAGCCCTGGTACGGAAAGAGGTTTGACACCCTGCATGAGAAGACTGTTTTGGAAGCCCGGGGCGGGGGGGAGGCGCTGGAGTGCCCCCTCCCAGCTGCTCCAACTGCTGCTGTTCAAAGTTTCCATAGTAACTAGAGGAGAGAATCGCTCCAAATGTTGCTCTTTGAAGGTTCCATGGTAACCCTGGAACTGGGCTGCTACTTAGCAACCACGGCCAGTTTGTACCAGATGTTTAGGTCCTTGGGGCTGGGGCATCTCCTCATATGGGCAGCTGGATAGCCTGTTGCTCTTGGCACTTCCCAACGGCAGGGGGAATGTGATGGAGGCTATGTGAAGACAAATATGGAAACTGGCCTCTCCCCAAATCTGAAATATTCCACTACAAGCAATTATTAGTTTTTAAAAAATTATTCTGTTATTGAAGGGTTTCTGTCACTTTTATAACACACACACACAATATTTTCCCATCCTCCTCCACCAACTAATTCCCAGTCCTTGTTACAGTGAATTAAAAAAATTCAAATATTAAATCAAGACAGGTACACCACTGAATAAAATAAAGATGATGGTATTAAAGCACTGAAGATAGAAACCTACCCACCCCTAAAAGCGTCCTTTCCCAACCTGGCACCATCCAGACCTCTTGGACTAGAAATATCATCCTCCCCAGTCTGTATGGTTAATGCTGGCTGGGAATGATTGAAGTTGTAGTTGTGCCAGGTTGGGGGAGGCTTTCAGAAAAAACACACACAGTGTGCAATACCCAGTAGACATATGTAGTAAAGTACCCTCAGATGGACAAATGATACAAATTGCAGAAAGCATTGAGTTGCTGTACTGTTTAAGGGAGCTGTTCTACAACTCATATTTATTGGCACTTCTGTCCTCATAAGAGGCTGTCTATTCCCATCTCACTTGTATTATGGCCAAAACAGACCTTGCTTTAAATGTGTCTTTAGCAGCCCCTGGTCCAGATTGGGACCCTAGCTGGGGGGACTGGGGGGGTCATTTAAGATCCAGATTGGAGGGCTGCTCTAGAGTAAAAATGAAAAACAGTCATAGCAGCTAGACGCAGATGTAAAGTAAAGTATGCTTTGGCCTTTAGCATCTCTCCAATTTCTCTTCCAGATTAAGCAAGGGATTACTTTTCCAAAATTGCAGGATTATATGAGTGGGATCTGGCTTTAGTCATAGTCAGAGTAGACCCATTGAAATCATTGGGATTTAAATTAGTTGTGACTAACTTACATCCCATTGATTTCAAGGGGTCTGCTCTAAGTATGGATAAGTCTGGCTCTAACCCAATGCTTAGCCGCTGAAAGGGCCCCCAAAAGTCAGGGTCTTTCTCAAAAGAAGCCAGGGAGGAGGGTGGTACTCAGCCTAATAGTGCATAAACAGCTTTGCCCTTAGAGAGATGTGTTCAGAATCATGTTTTCTCTTATGATACCCTCTGTCTGAATGGGACTACAATGGAACAACTCAAAAGCATACAGGTCAGGTGTGGGACCAATGTTTGCACCTCAGGCACCTGTCACCGGTGGAGAGGTCCTATGCCCAGAAACAGAAAGGAGCCCAATATTTTCTCAGTACCACTTTCTGTTGTACAAGAGCAACCCTTCCCCAACCAGGTGGTGGCTTATTTTTGGCCCTGCTCCTTTTCCCTTTGGTGCCCCCACCCCACCCCGAGCTTTTCTGAAATTGAATTCAGCTCCTAGGCTGAAAACAGTTCAACACCCGTATTTTAAGAACTTTTCATTCTGCCTTCTTCTCTACCATGTGGCAGCTAGGACTAGCAAGAGATCAGGTAAAAAATATATCCCAGCCAGCGGAGGCTGGTGGCTCTGATTTCGGTGAGGCTGTCTATGCACTCTGGGTTTCAGTCAGAACCAGCCAGAACTTTAAAGGGGCTATCCAACATGCTGAAGCTGTTTTGGGGATAGCATCTAGCAGCTTGGATAGCTCCTTTAGAGTTCTGGCTGGTTCTGACTGAAACCCAGAATGGATTCACAGCCCCACCAAAATCGGAGCCACCAGCCTTCACTGATCCCAGCCTGACCTTTTAATTTTTTGTTTCTTTTGAGCCCAACTGCCAGGAAAGCAAAGAGGCACGGTTCTTCTTTCTCTCCCCTGAACACTTTTTTAAGTGATGCATCTTGTGAATACACCCCTTTTGTACTGGAGTGTCAGAAGCAGCCAGGGCTCAAACTGGGAGCTTTTGGAACTCTGTTCAGCTACCCCTTGTGACGAATCACAGATTTCTAGGTTGGAGCAGACTTCCCCAACCTGGTGCCCTCCAGATGTGTTGGATTGCAACTCCCATCATCCTAGACTGGGGTGATAGGAGTTACAGTCCAACACATCTGGAGGGCACCATGTTGGGAAAGGCTGGGTTGGAGTATCCGCCTAGGCCAACCTTCCGCAATCTGGTGCCCTCCAGATACTTTGGACTACAACTCCAATCATTCCCAGCCAGCATGGCCAACACATCTGGAGGGCCCCTGGTTGAGGAACGCTGCCATGGAGTTTGCATCTGGTTACAGTGTTCAGACAGAAAGTGGGAGAAGGCTGCAGACCTTCAAATTAAGGCTCTACCAGCTGCTGAGAGTAGTCCAAACCTCCTCCTCCTCCTCCTCTCCTCCTCCTCAGTACACTTAGGAGAGTCTCCCAGGTGCTGCAACCTGAAACCACCCTCAGTGACCCTGGAGTTGGCCTAATAAAGGCATTACCTAATATGGGGATTGACATTTTTCTTTTGCCCAACACAACCACCTTCCCTTTTTGGGTAGTAAAAAGGCTTTTTTAACAGAAAACCAGCACAGCTGGTCATGGGAGGTGTTTTCAAAAACAATTGGAGATAGCATTAAAAAATGCAGGTCTCTTGACTGCAGGCTGAAGTTAAGAATATAAAAACACAGAGTCATACAATAGCAGGGTTGGAAGGGGCCTATAAGGACATCGAGTCCAACCCCCTGCTCAATGCAGGAATCCAAGTCAGAACATCCCTGACAGATGGCTGTCCAGCCTCTCCAGTGTGGGAGAGCCCACCACCTCCCAAGGTCATTGGTTCCATTGTCGTATTGCTCTAACAGTCAGGAAGTTTTCCCTGATGTTCAGCCGGATTGTGGCTTCCTGTAACTTTAGCCTGTTATTCCGTGTCCTGCACTTTGGGATGATGGAGAAGAGATCCTGGCCCTCCTCTCTGTGACAGCCTTTCAAGTACTTGAAGAGCGCTATCCTATCTCCCCTCAGTCTTCTCTTCTCAAGGCTAAACATGCCCAGTTCTTTCAGTCTCTCCTCGTAGGGCTTTGTTTCCAGTCCCCTGATCATCTTTGCTGCCCTCCTCTGGACCCTCTCCAGTTTGTATGCATCCTTCTTAAAGTGTGGTGCCCAGAACCGGACACAGTACTCCAGATGAGGCCTAACCAGTGCTGAGTAGAGCGGAACTAGTACTTCCCGGGATTTGGAAGCTATGCTTCTATGAATGCAGCCCAAAAGAGCATTTGCCTTTTTTGCAGCCACATCACATTGTTGGCTCATATTCAGCTTGTGATCTACAGCAATTCGAAGATCCTTCTCGCTTGTAGTGTTGTTGAGTCACGTATTCCCCATCTTGTAACTGTGCATTTGGTTTCTTTTTCCTAGGTGCAGAACTTTGTATTTATCTCTATTAAATTTCATTCTGTTGTTTTCAGCCCAGCACTCCAGTCTATCCAGATCACTTTGAATTTTGTTTCTGTCTTCCAAGGTATTAGCTACCCCCCCGCAATTTTGTGTCATCTGCAAATTTGATCAGCATTCCCTGCACCTCCTCCTCCAAGTCATTAATAAAAATGTTGAAGAGCACTGGGCCCAGGACTGAGCCCTGCGGTACCCCACTCGTTACTCCTCCCCAGTTGGAGAAGATCTCATTGATAAGCACTCTTTGGGTCTGATTCTGTAGCCAACTGTGGATCCACCGGATTGTTGTTTCATCCAGCCCACTTTGAGCTAGTTTGCTCATCAGGATATCATGGGGCACTTTGTTGAAAGCTTTGCTGAAGTCGAGGTATATTATGTTCACAGCATTCCCACAGTCCACAAGGGATTGATAAAAGAATGAGATCAGATTTGTCTGGCAGGATTTGTTCTAGACAATCCATGTTGGCTTCGAGTCATCACTGCATTGTTTTCAAGGTGCTTACAGATGGATTGCTTTATCACCTGCTACAGAATTTTCCCAGGGATTGATGTCAGACTGACTGGTCTGTAGTTCCCAGGTTCCTGCTTTTCCCCCTTTTTGAAGATAGGGACAACATTAGCCCTCCTCCAGTCATCTGGCACTGCACCCATCCTCCATGATGTCTCAAAGATAATAAGACAGTGTTTCTGAGAGCTCTTCTGCCAGTTCCTTTATTACTCTAGGATGCAGCTCATCTGGCCCTGGAGATTTGAACTCATTCAAAGTCATTAGGTGTTCCTTGACCATATGCCTATCAATCTCAAGCTTCAATCCTGCCCTTTCAGCCTGGACTTCACCTGTGCTAGGGGGGTCATAGACCCTCTTTTGGGAGAAGACTGAGCCAGTAGGAATTGAGCACTTCTGCCTTTTCCTTTTCCTTGTCATCTGTTATCATTTTGTCATCCTTATTTAATAGCTGAACCACCATTTCTTTCCTCTGTCTTTTACTATGCACGTAGCTGAAGAAAGCCTTTTTGTTGCTTTTAGCATCCCTCGCTAACCTCAGCTCGTTCTCAGCTTTAGCCTTCCTGACACCATCCCTGCAATTCTGTGCTACCTGCCTGTACTCTTCCTTTGTTGCTTGGCCTTCTTTCCACTTCCTATATGTGTCTTTTTTTGTTTTCAGATCATCTCTTAGCTTTTTGTGAAGCCACATTAGCTTATTCTGTTGTCTTCCACCTTTTTTTCTTGTTGGAATTGTTTGTAATTGTGCCTTGAGAATTTCCTTTTTTAAAAACTCCTACCCATCTTGGACTCCTTTTCCTGTTCGAGTCGCTTGCCATGGGACCTGACTTATCACTGTTCTGAGTTTATTAAAATCGGCTTTCCTAAAATCCAGGGTACGGGTTTGGCTATACTCGGCTTTTGCTTCCTTTAGAACCAAGAACTCAAGTATAACATGGTCACTTTTCCCCAGAGTTCCTGTAACTGCTACTTTATCCACCAAGTCTTTTCTGTTGGTTAGGGTCAAGTCAATGATAGCCCATCCTCTAGTTCCTTCCTCTACTTTCCGTAGGAGGAAGTTATCCGCCACACAAGTCAGGAATTTCCTGGAGGGGCCGTGTTTTGCAGAATTTGTCTCCCAACAAATATTGGGGAAATTGAAGTCGCCATTACTACTACATCATGCTTCCTTGAAACATTAGTAATTTGCTTTTCAAAAGTTTCATCCTCGCCTTCTCCTTGATTGGGTGGCCAGTAGTAGACTCTGACCACCAAGTTCCTTTTATTCTTTGCTCCATTTATTTTAACCCAGATGCCCTTGATGGGGCTACCAAGCTCATCCTCCTGTATGTGCAGAGATATGTATTTTTAACATATAGTGCAACCCCACCTCTTTTTCTGTTCCACCTGTTCTTTTTTAACAAGTTATATCAGACCAAGGGTCCATCTAGTCCAGCATTCTGTTCACACAGTGGTCAACCAGCTGTTGACTGGGAGTCCACAAGCAGGACACGAGTGCAACAGCACCCTCCCACCCATGTTCCCCAGCAACTGGTGTACATAGGCTCACTGCCTCAGGTACTGGAGATAGCACATAGCCATCAAGACTAGTAGCCACTGACAGCCTTTTCCTCCAGGAATTTGTCTAATCTTCTTTTAAAGCCATCCAAAGTGGTGGCCATCACTACTTCCTGTGGTAGCGAATTCCGTAGTTTAACTATGCGCTATATGAAGAAGTTCTTCCTTTTATCTGTCCTGAATCTCCCACCAATCAGCTCATGGGATGAGCCCATTGGGTTCTAGCATTATAAGAGTGGGAGAAAAATGTCTCCCTATCCGCTTTCTCTACACCATGCATAATTTTGCGCATCTCTCTCATGTCTCCCCTGACCCTCCTTTTTTCCAAGCTAACCAATCCCAGCTGTTGTAACCTTCCCTCATAGGGGAGATGGTCCAGCCCCTTGATCATTTTAGTTGCCCTTTTCTGCCCTTTTTCCAGCTCTGCAATATCTTTTGTTAAGGTGTGCTGGTAACCAGAGCTGTACACAGTATCTGAGGGTGTGGTTGCACCATAGATTTGTGTAGAGGCAGCATGATATTGGCAGTTCTATTCTTAATTCCTTTGCTTTATAACTTCTTCTACATTCCTGATATGTTAGCACTAAATCCTTCTGTAGGTGTGGTGACCAGAACTGTATACAGTATTCCAAGTGTGGTAGCACCATCGGTGTGTATAAGGGCAGTGTCAGGAGCGCCTTGGTGGCCTCTCTCAGTAGATTCCAATAGCCAACTCAAGACACAGACGAAAGGATTTCTTTTCAAAGCTTTAATCCTTTTACAACTTAATGACTCTTTCAGATGCTAATCACCAGCGACTAAAGCAAGGAACAGCAGAGTGGCCTAAGCTTCAAGTAGGCAGTTGATCCCTGTTTGAAAGAGAGTCACTTGAAGACCCAGAACTTATGGGCTAGGGAGAGATCCTCCCTCTTTCCCTTGGGTCCATGGGAGGTGGCCGTTGCTTGCGTGCCAGACGGGCGCTACGCCTCCTTTCCGCGCCCTCCATTGCTCGTTGCTCTTTGCGTCTGCGTCGAGTGTCTAGCAAGCCCCCCTCCCGCACTTTCCCACTGCCAGGGTCACTGTCTATCTCAGGAATGCTGGCAGGAGGAATCTCCGCCAGGTGCTGAGCCTGTGAGGGATGAGTGGGCTCCTCTCCCACGGATTGTTGTTCCTCCTCAGAATCAGAACTGCTCTGGGGCTGTCTGGGCTCAGTTTCCACCCTGACAGGCAGTATGATAACAATCACCCCCTTGGCTTTTACATCAGCAGCAGACGGGCATCTGCAGAGTAAATGAATGCAGCATATAGACGCTGGATTAAAGCCCTCAGCAGTAGGCCTGGATGTCAGGCAGAGATTGTTGGCATGCCCTCACTTACCAGCTATCCCTACATGCTCCATCTGCTCCTCTTACATACGAGGTACACTGGCACAGTGATTATTCAGGGGGCGGAATCATACATTGCCTTACGCTCTGTCTGTGTGTGCTCAAGACCTCAGCTCTGACACAGGTACCTTGGAGCACAGTGGCCTGTCCTTGGCGGTGGGGAATTGCTCAGGACTGGTGGGAGGTTGATAATGACTGGCCCTTGTACGGAAGAACCTCCCGTCATGCTTCTGATTGTCACAGCAATGCCAAATGGGGAGCATGGCCAGTCAATCTGATCACTTTACGGATGTGCCCTTGGAGAATCCTGTACATCAGGGATCCCCAACTGCTTTGGGTTAGTGGGTGCATGTGGGTGCTCTCACAAAATGGCTGCCATGGCCAGCCGCAATACACTCATTTCCCAGAAGGCAAACTGGTGAGACTAAATGAAAAGCAACTAAAGGAAAAGAACCTAAGTGCAAGGCAGAGCTTGGGTCAGAGTGCCAAAACACAAGGCCACCCTTCTGAACCCAAATAAAGATGGCACTGGAGGGCAGCCCTTTGCTTGGCAGCACGCTCGCTTCTTCCCAGTCAAGAAAAGATAACTATTTTAAAATAATAAATCATAAATATCAGGAGAGGTAAGGTGCCTGGTGGGTGCCAAGAGAGGTGTCCATGGGAACAATGCTAGACTCCCCAGCTGTACAACCAGATAGCTTCAGCTGCCCCTCTACACCAGACATCTGTGGATGTTTTGGGCACATGGCACTGATTCAGCTGTATGAATCATGTGATTCTGCAGGAGCACATAATCCAGCTACTTGAGATCCTCAGCTTTCTTTCTTTTTTAAAAAAAGCAAGTTTCTAGTCCTCTTGGTTGTAAAAGTATGCTTGAAAGTGCCTGCTGATAAGCCACTCAGAAGCCAGCCAGGTGGCTGAATAACCCTGAGTGGCTGGGTCTTTCGTGCTGTCTGTCTAGCTCCTTGCTCTCTCCCCATGACCAACACAGCCAGAATAAAAGCAACTTCATTGCTGCAAAATAAGAGAAATTATGCAGATGTGCACTGCTATGACATGTCTCAGAATCTAACTTTTCTTGGTGGAGCATTTTATATTTTCAGGTCAGAATCCAGATAGCCTTGAAGATTGGTGGCCACCACCATGCCTGTTGTGTTTTGCCCCCCGTAATGCAAACCCTCTTCTCATTCCAGGAACTGAAGATGCTGGCTTCGAAACATCCCAGCCTTGTGATCCCGCAACTCGGTACGTCCACCTCACGGTTCTTTTATTTCATCCCCTCTGGCTCCACTGCTGAGTGTGAGCTGTGCCAATGTGCCTGCCAACATCTTTCCATGTCAATTCTCTTCCTTTGTTCCCCTGGCCTCACTGCATAGCACAAGCTCTGCAGAAACCTGCCTGCCCTCTGGCTCCATTTAGGTTAGGAAAAAAGGATGCTCGCTTATTAAGTGCTCCTGTCAGAACTCGTTATCTGTGCTCCAGGCAGAACCCTCACTGCTATTAGCTCTGATCCTCTGAAATGTCGCTCTTCCTTTCAGCCATCCATAGAGGCAAGGAGTTCAAGGCAGTCTTTACTGAGTCGAGATCTTTAGTCCAGCTTTCCCCAACCTGCTGTCCTCCAGATGCGTTGGATTACAACTCCCAGCATTCCCCAGCCAGCATGGTCAGTGACCATGCTGGCTGGGGATGCTGGGAGTTGTAGTCCAACGCATCTGGAGGACACCAGGCTGGGGAAGGCTGCTTTAGGCTGATCCAGTAGGTCCCTGTTATCGCAGCAGGTTCTTCAGCCATGCTATGAACTCAGCTTTGCATAATCCTTGAAGTCTCTTAGACTGATACCTTAATCTTCATCCTCAACTGTAATGACGCCTAAAGATATATAACTGCATTTCCTAATATCCATCTCTCCCCTCCCTCTCTTGTTTTTCTTTGCTGTCAAACTTAGATTATAGTAGATGGGGGCCCATTTTACTCTGCATTTGAAACTCTGTAATACCATCGAGTTTAATGCTGGATTGGAAATTTACTTCTCGTACAAGGAGGCGTATCAGTCCTCAATCTTGTCCTCATGTATCAAGAAGGCTAACACCCCCTTAAAAAAAAAAAAGTACTACTTATGCATTTGTATGTATATATGTTTATTCTCTTTACCTTACCCCCAGCCCAAATCACAATCCTTTTTAAATGGTTGTAAAAATGCTCTGGAGATTGGTGGAGAGGTGTGTTGGTGACAATATTGTTGCTAGCCAATAGGTGCCCGCCATGGTCATTGTTTCCCACATTCAAACCAAACCCTACCAAAAATCTATGGGATTCCCCCCACCTGCTCCCTCCTGGACAGAAAAATGTCTTGACGTTCTGGGAGGCCATAACTGCCAAACCACTGCTCTTAAAATACGAAGAGTTTTCTGGCACCTTAAAGACTGAGAAAGACTCCGTTGCAACAGAGTAACATGGCTGCCCCTCCAGATCCTGTGATGTTTGTCTTCATCATCCTTAACCGCTCTCAGAGGGAAAGGTTTTGGCTTCAGTGTCTTCTGCAGTCAGGCCAATGTGAAGCAGCCAACAGCCCTTTGCTGGCCTAACCCTTTGTTCATATAAAATTAGAGCAAAGTTATCTGCCTAGCCTAGGAAAGTATCATGAAGAGCACAGGAACAGAGGAAGTGGCTCTGCATTGCGTCAGACCCTGGGTCCATCTAGCCCAGTATTGACAACACTGACTGGGAACAGCTCTCCAGGGTTTCAGGCAGGATTCCTTCCTAGCCCTACTTGAAGATGCTGCCGGGGATCAAACCTTCTGCATGCAAAGCAGCTACTGCACCACTGAGCCACAGCTAGAAGAGATTATAGAGTTTGTGGAAGAAACTGTAAATCCCAGATTAAATGTGCAGCTTCTGGACAAAAGGGACCAAATGCTTCCCTAAGACTGCTGACATACCTTCATTTCAATAATCCACATTGCCCCCCTCCCGCTGCACATTTCTGGAAGGTTTTGTATCCTACCTGCAGCCGCTCCTTAGTTTTCCGCACCAAAATAAATACTTTTACAAAGACAATTTGCCCACTTCGTCCTTCACAAACTCCCTGGGCAGCTTTTCCCAAGTGACTTTCCCAGCCTGAAACCCTTTTAACTGGAGATGCACTGGTCTCCAGTCCATTTCCAGGCCCAATCCAAAGTGATGACTTTAATCTTTCAAGCAGGAGTGGGGACTGTGGGAGGTCCAGGTGCTGTATTTGCCCCCGGCAGCCCTCCAGTGGGCTGCCCCCCCCCCAAAATTAGCACAGCTAATAGGGGCTCAAGATATTGCTTCCTCAAATCGATATACAATGGGCATTCTGCTAAAAAGTGTACCATGTCCTCTACCTTGGGGCAACCAGCTGGGCAATCTGCACTCATGCCATGATGGATCCTATAACGTGCCTTCACCTCCATCAATTGGAGTGAGTTCAGTCTACACCTAGTCATGAGCCATCTCAATTCATGTGAGGTGATGGAAATCAAATACGGGAGAGCCTTCCCCGGAGAGGTCATGATGCTTTTATAGATCTTGTTAGAGCGACTTTCAGCAGCAACAGCCATTGTTGTTTGAATATCAACATCCTGTAACCTCTTTGAAATCTCATCCCTAGCTCTATCATAGCCCCTCGCAAGCAAATATGATTGTGAAAAGCCCAACTCAGAGATAGATGTGGTTATCCTGTCTGCCCATGAGCCCCTTCCCATAGCTTCATATGCTAATAAGACCAAGGGGGAGGCCAGCTGGAACACTATCTTTAACCAGAAGAAAGTGGCAGCTTTTTGGACAAGCATTCCCACTGAGTGACAAGCTGTTTCTAGTCGGACAATGGCCTTAGAAGTGGATCTGGGAACCCCCAGTACTCTGGATAGACATTTATGCTGCACTGACTCCAATGAAGCAATGTTAGCATGGGTCCAGGCAGGTGCCCCATATAATATTTGGGGAAGTAATTTGCCCTTGTATAGCTCTATTAAAGGGGCCACCATCTTACCACCTGGTCCAGCAGCAAAACGAAGAATGGCATTACTAGTTACATTAGTTGTCAGGGCTATTGCATTCAAGTGCTCCGACCAAGATCCTGAACTTTGAAATGTCACTCCTAGGTATTTATATTTGTTGACCTGATCAAGCAGATGGTTATCCAGCTGCCTTCGGTATTTTTTCCTCCTTTTGCCAAAGACTAAGATTTTAGTTTTTTCGTAGTTGACCTGAAGGGTCAGGGTATGAGCTTCCGTCGTGCATTAAAAACGTGGTTGTTCAGGCAGGCATTTGGGGTGGGTTAGGGTATTTTTAAAAAAAAAAATTATGGTAGAATTTTATTGTTTTAAATTGTTTTATGGTGTGTTGTACATCGCCCAGAGTGGCTGGGTGACCAGCCAGATGGGCGATTAATAAATTTAATAAATAAAAAAATAAAAAAAATTCTCTCACACAATATGAGCTTAGGGCTCTTAAAAGCCTACGCATCCCCACCTGGGTGTATGACAGGAGAACAGCATCATCTGCATATAATAACACTGAAATATTCCTGTCTTTTAAAAGAGGTGGGAAGAAGTCTGGATTAGATAAGTAGGGAACCATATCATTAAGATATAAATTGAATAAAAGAGGTGCCAGCAAACATCCCTGGCGCACTCCTTTGTTAACAATAATGGGGCCTGAAAGATCACCTGAAGACTCTCTCACACGCAAGATAGAATTCTCATACAGCCCCTGTATTCTCCTGAGCAATTTATAATCCACATTTAAAAGTGTAAGCTTCTGCCAAAGGCGAGGTCTAGATATAGAATCAAAGGCTGCTTGAAGGTCTACAAATGCAGCAAAAAGTGAGTGATAAGGGGGAGATGTATATTTCCCAGCCAAATATTTTAGTAGAAAACAATGGTCTACTGTAGATCTGCCATATCGGAAGCCTGCTTGTTCTTCAACAAGGAGATTCTCCCTGAGCACCCAATTTTCCAGCTTATCTAAAAGATGTCTTGCATACAACTTACTTATAACATCCAGTAGACTTATAGGGCGATAATTCTTAGGGTCTGACCGATTGCCCTTTTTATAAATAGGCACTACAATAGCTACTGCCCAATCTTGGGGAAATTTCCCAGTTCTATCAATAAGTGTAAATAAGGTTGCTAACATTGGGATCCACCAATGAGGATAATCGATCAAGAAATCTGGTGAAATGCCACTCCTTCCGGGGGCCTTTCCGTGCTTCAACTTCCGTATCAGCATAGCTATTTCCTCACAGGTGACTGGGGGCCAACTAGATGATTCTGGGTCTTCCTCCTGCAATGGGGGAAGACAGGCCATCTCATCATAAAAGAGGGAATGGAAGTGTCGTTCCCATTCATGTGTTGTAATAACAGAGTCAATGGATAGAGTCCCAGAGTATCTTAAGTCTGAAGTAAGGTGCCAAAATCTAGGTCTATCATTTCTTTCGAGTGCTGTTGCTAGTTCCACCCATTGTAACCTAGCATGCTCTTGCTTTTTTTCTTTAATTGTATTTTTATATAATTTACGCAGTGCCAAATAGGACTGTGGTAAAGGGACTATACCTCTGTCTCTTAGGAGTTTATGTTGTCTTTTAATTTCCTGCTTAAGTTTCCTACAGTCCATGTCAAACCATGGATTACCCACTTTTGGCCTCTGGTTCTTTGACTGGCCTTTCCAAAATAAGAGAGGTTCGACTGCTGCTATAATCTGGGCATAACATTCTAGTACTACTTCCGTCTCTTTGAAAGAGGACAGGGTATTCAGCAAGAGTTGTACATTCTCAGAATGCCATAAGCGTTCCAAAGCATTTAAATTCACATTTGCCCATTTATGATGGTATGTTGCAACCCTCGTGCTTGGGACTGGGAGCCTATTTTCTTGATTTGCCTGGGCATTTTTAAAACATTCTAACTGGACAATCAGTAGTTGGTGATCACTACATGGATATGAATCTACTCTAAAGAGCGTAATCAGCCCAAACACAGCTGGAAGAACTGCAATATAATCAATTACACTAGCCCCAAGATGGTTGATAAAGGTAAATTCCCCTGTCAAATCCTCAGACAGAGAGCCATTCAGAATGAGAAGTCCAGATTGAAAGATCATTTGAATAAACTGCTTCCCTTGGGTGTTAATCGTGTGATCCTTTGACTGTCTATCCTTTATCAGTGGGAAGTCATCCAGGGAAAAATAGGAGACTGGCTCTATTGCATTCCAGTTTGGGCCAATCCGGGCATTAAAATCACCAACTAATATCAAATGAGCTCCAGATAGTTGGGTCTGCAGGCCAAGTATGTAATCTGTAAGGCTTTCCCAAACATTTTTGCTGTGATTCCAAGGAGGAATATATACATTTACCATGATATATGATGTTAAATTAATTTTGAAAAATACAGCCAAAGCCCAGGACTCCAAATTACTGATGAGATAGCTTTCGCCTTTCAATGAAGTTGATATACAACAGGCTAATCCCCCCTACGGGTGTCCCATGCCTCTGGGGATACTTGCAGGGACTTCATAGATTTTGTAATTACTCAGAAGAATTTCCCCCGTGCACCATGTTTCCTGTAGGAATATGATATCAAAAGATCTAAGGTACCTTCTGAATGAACCATCTGCCCTTTTATTAGACCATCCAGAGATGTTCCAGGAGACACACTTAAGTGAACTCCCCAAAGCCTTATTTTGTCAGGAGGAACAATCTAATGTAATTTGATCTATTGAGGGGTCAAGCTGCACGGCACCATTTAAGCGGGAAGTGGAGTTCTGGATCATATGTTTCCTTTGAGAATTATTTGCTATAACACACATATTTAAAGTAACAACAACAGTAAAATAAAACACAGAACAAAAACAAAATAATTTAACAATACAATCAAGATACAATTATCCCTGACTTAGGGCACAGTTCTATCCCTGGAGGCTGACAGGCATCATATGCAGAGTGGGAGGAGCACGGATCTTCTCCCGCTCTGCATTTTTGCTCGACAGGCATTTTTGCCCATCTAGCTAGAGCTCTGCAGACGGGGAGGGAAGGAAGCTGGGGAAGGCTGGGGTTAGCTTGTATTCCTGCTTCTCAGACCGCTCTCTGCCCACAGACTCCTCCATCCCTTTCATTCCTCTCCAAGGTTGCTTTTGTGAGCTCAGAGAGGCCGCTACCGCGGTTCTCTCTGTGCTGGCTGCGAGGGGGAGGGCACAGGGAGCTCAGAATCCTGGATTTGAGGTTGAACTGCTGTCTCTGACCTCGGATCCAGGAATCCAAAATATCCTATGGCCCCCGAGACACAGTCTAGGGGCCACAGGACTGCTCTCCCCGTCAGTTCCTGCTCCCTGCAAAGGTGTTGGGGGGGGTGTTACTTGTGTGAACTTTAGATTGTACACTCCTCGGGACAGAGGCCTGTCCTTTTAGACTTTATAAAACATGATACAGATTTGTGGGATAATAATAATGTGTTGATCAAGAAAAAGAGGGGCAGTAGGATGCATGCAGTTGTGTTCCTAGCATATACAGCAGCAGTGTCAAACATCTTCCAGCCCAAGGGCCAAATTACATTCCAATGGTGGGTGGGGCCCAAGGCAAAAGGGTCGGGGTCAAAAATACCAGCATCTTGTAATTTAAAACTCTCCCTGCCAGTCACTAAGCCTTAGGAGAGGCATTTCAACCTTTCAGAATGGGAAAGACTATGGCAAAATCAGGAAACCACCAAACTATCAGTGGGCAGGGAAAAGGGGGCGTGGCCAGGGGAAGGAGCCATAGCCATCTGGGGAACCCCAGAGGGCCAGTTTTGGCCCCTGGGCCTGAGATTCATCACCCCTGATATATAGACTGGGCAAGTCGTACCACAGCCCGTGGACAGTGGGGCATCAAGCCTGTGGCATCAAGGATGAATGGCTTGGGAAGAAGGAGAAGAAACTGATTCTGTTGAATTTCATTGCAGGCATTTCTTCCCCTGCTGCAGGCAGCTGCAAAGAGGAGCCGCAGGAAAGGGTGGCACTGCAGCAGGGCTGCCATGATCAGCCTTTCTACCGTTGGCAGCTCCACTGGGCATCCCCCCAGCATGGCCACCTTCCCAGTCACCTCTTACAGCTGCAGCAAGGTAGCTCGGGAAGAAATAAACCATCTCCCATTTCCCAGTGCCCTGAGCAATAAGTACAAAGCCGCTAGCATGGCTGACAAGCACTGGGGCACTTAATACTTCTTTAAAGACGTTGCTAATTGTCAAGGATAAGGGACCGTGGTGGCTTAGGGGTTAAGAGGCTGAACTGCAGACTGGAAGGTCGGCAGGTCAGCAGTTCGAGACCCGAGTGCGGCGTGACGGAGTGAGCTCCCGTCTTTAGTCCCAGCTTCTGCCAACCTAGCAGTTCGAAAGCAAGAAATTGCAAGTAGATAAATAGGCACCGCCTCGGCGGGAAAGGTAACAGCGTTCCGTGCACCTCGGTGTTCAGTCATGCCGGCCACATGACCACGGAAGCGTCTTCGGACAGCGCTGGCTCTTCGGCTTAGAAACGGGGATGAGCACCGCACCCTAGAGTCGGACACGACTGGTTGGGGACACCTTTACCTTTTTTAATTGTCAAGGATAACAGGCTGCTTTCCGCCAGAAGATTGGGTCAGGCTGTCATGTCGGATGTAACCACCTGGGATTGTTTGTGATCTAGAGGCTCCTGGGCCCTTTGCCCAAGGCCAGGCGCAGCCCCTGCTCACTAGAAAGTGCCAACAGCTGGAGGTGGTGGGGAGTTCCAGCCTCTCGGATGCCAGGGCGGCCCACCCAGGGACTGAGCCAGTCATTGGCTGAAGCAAAATCGGCCCTGGGTTGCCTGGGCTGGGCTTTAAAAGTGGGCTGAGGTCGAGGCATGGGGTCTCCCTTCATCCTGGTGGTCCTGGACCTGCAGACGGCTGGAAGCTATCCAGGGAGATCCATACTTAGGTATGCTAGGATAGGCCAGGTAGATTTATTATTTATATTATTTATATAGTGAAGTGATTTAGCTTTGTACCCTCTGTGTACCTTGCTACTTCCATTCTACCCTTTCCCTCTACCCCTTTATTTTGATCTTAATAAACCTTTCCCCTTCATGGATCACTGCCTTGTTGTGGCGAAGGGGCTTGCGTAACTCAGTGAAGCCATAAGCTATGCCGTGCAGGGCCACCCAAGACGGACAGGTCATGGCAGAGAGTTCTGACAAAATGTGGTCCACTGGAGAAGGAAATGGCAACCCACTCCAGTATTCTTGCCAAGAAAACCCCATGGAACGTGTCACAAGGCTAAAAGATATGACGCCGGAAGATGAGCCCCTCAGGTCGGAAGGTGTCCAATATGCTACTGGGGAAGAGCAGAGGGTATTTCCAAGTAGCGTCAGAAAGAGTGAAGCGGCTGGGCCAAACCCGAAAGGACACTCAGCTGTGGATGTGTCTGGCGGTGAAAAGAAAATCCGATGCTGTAAAGAACAATATTGTTTAGGAACCTGGAATGTCAGATCAATGAATCAAGGTAAGCTGGAGGTGGTCAAACATGAGATGGCAAGATTGAACATCGACATCTTGGGAATCAGCGAACTAAAATGGACAGGCATGGGCGAATTTAATTCAGGTGACCATCATATCTACTATTGTGGGCAAGAATCCCTTAGAAGAAATGGAGTAGCACTCATAGTCAACAAAAGGGTGGGAAAAGCAGTACTGGGGTACAATCTTAAAAATGATAGAATGATCTCAGTACGAATCCAAGGCAAACCATTCAACATCACAGTAATTCAAGTCTATGCCCCAACCACTGAGGCCGAAGAAGCTGAGGTTGATCGGTTCTATGAAGACCTACAACACCTTCTAGAACTAACACCAAAAAAAGATGTCCTCTTCATCATAGGGGATTGGAATGCTAAAGTAGGAAGTCAAGAAATCACCGGGATAACAGGCAGGCATGGCCTTGGTGTACAAAATGAAGCAGGACAAAAGCTAATCGAGTTTTGCCAAGAGAACATGCTGATCATAGCAAACACTCTTTTCCAACAGCACAAGAGGCGACTCTACACATGGACGTCACCAGATGGTCAATATCGAAATCAGATTGATTATGTCCTTTGCAGCCAAAGATGGAGAAGCTCCATACAGTCAGTCAAAACAAGACCTGGAGCTGACTGTGGCTCAGATCATGAGCTGCTTCTTGCAAAATTTCGGCTTAAATTGAAGAACGTCGGGAAAACCACTAAACCGTTCAGGTATGACCTAAATCATATCCCTGATGAATATACAGTGGAGGTGAGGAATAGATTTCAGGGATTAGACCTGATAGACAGAGTGCCTGAGGAACTATGGACGGAGGTCCGTAACATTGTTCAGGAGGCAGCAACGAAATCCATCCCAAAGAAAAAGAAATGCAAGAAAGCCAAGTGGCTGTCTGATGAGGCTTTACAAGTAGCTCACGAAAGAAGGGAAGCGAAAAGCAAAGGAGAAAGGGGAAGATATACCCAACTGAATGCAGAGTTCCAGAGAATAGCAAGGAGAGACAAGAAGGCCTTCTTAAATGAACAATGCAAAGAAATCGAGGAAAACAACAGAATGGGAAAGACTAGAGATCTCTTCAAGAAAATTGGAGATCTCAAGGGAACGTTTTGTGCAAAGACGGGCATGATAAAGGACAAAGAAGGCAGGGACCTAACAGAAGCAGATGAGATTAAGAAGAGGTGGAAAGAATACACAGAAGAACTATACAGGAAAGATCTGAATGTCCCTGATAGCCATGATAGTGCGGTCACTGAACTTGAGCCGGACATCCTAGAGAGTGAAGTCAAGTGGGCCTTAGGAAGCATTAGTAACAACAAAGCTAGCGGAGATGACAGTATTCCAGCCGAGCTATTTAAAATCCTAAAAGATGATGCTGTTAAAGTGCTGCATTCAATATGCCAACAAATCTGGAACACTCAACAGTGGCCACAAGACTGGAAAAGGTCAGTTTACATTCCAATTCCAAAGAAGGGCAACGCCAAAGAGTGTTCAAACTACCGCACAATTGCGCTCATTTCACATGCCAGCAAGGTGATGCTCAAAATCCTACAAGCTAGGCTTCAGCAGTATGCGAACCGAGAACTACCGGAAGTACAAGCTGGGTTTCGAAGAGGCAGAGGAACTAGAGATCAAATCGCCAACATTCGCTGCATCATGGAGAAAGCAAGAGAATTCCAGAAAAACGTCTATTTCTGCTTCATTGACTACGCTAAAGCCTTTGATTGTGTGGATCACAACAAACTGTGGCAAATTCTTAAAGTGATGGGAGTACCAGACCACCTTACCTGTCTCCTGAGAAACCTGTACGAGGGTCAAGAAGCAACAGTAAGAACCAGACATGGAACAACCGAGTGGTTCAAAATTGGGAAAGGAGTACGACAAGGCTGCATATTGTCACCCTGCTTATTTAACTTATATGCAGAGTACATCATGAGAAATGCCGGGTTGGATGAATCAGAGGTCGGAATTAAGATTGCCGGGAGAATTATCAACAACCTCCGATATGCAGACGATACCACCCTAATGGCAGAAAGCGAAGAGGATCTCAAGAGCCTCTTGTTGAGGGTGAAAGAGGAGAGTGCAAAAGCTGGTTTGAAACTCAACATTAAAAAAACTAAGATCATGGCATCTGGCCCCATCACTTCCTGGCATATAGAAGGGGAAGAAATGGAAGCAGTGACAGATTTTACTTTCTTGGGCTCCAAGATCACCGCAGACGGTGACTGTAGCCATGAAATTAAAAGACGCTTGCTCCTTGGGAGGAAAGCTATGGCAAACCTAGACAGCATAGTAAGAAGCAGAGACATCACCTTGCCGACAAAGGTCCGTCTAATCAAAGCTATGGTTTTCCCAGTAGTAATGTATGGCTGTGAGAGCTGGACTATAAGGAAGGCTGAGCGCCGAAGAATTGATGCTTTCGAACTGTGGTGCTGGAGAAGACTCTTACGAGTCCCCTGGACTGCAAGGAGGTCAAATCAGTCCATCCTAAAGGAAATCAACCCTGAGTGCTCATTGGAAGGACAGATAATGAAGCTGAAGCTCCAATATTTTGGCCACCTAATGCGAAGAGAAAACTCCCTGGAAAAGACCCTGATGCTGGGAAAGACTGAAGGCAAAAGGAGAAGGGGACGGCAGAGGATGAGATGGCTAGATAGCATCACGGATGCAATGAATATGAACTTGAGCACGCTCCGGGAGAGAGTGCAGGACAGGAAGGCCTGGCGTGCTATGGTCCATGGGGTCACGAAGAGTCGGACACGACTGAACGACTGAACAACAACAATAAACCTTTATCCAACCTTTAGCTGGTGTGCTCTCTCTGCATAACCTCAGTGCTAATTTCAGTGCCTCTTGGCTTAAGAGGGTGGCTACTGGGTATTTTGGGGGACTGAAAGGCCAGGTTTGGCCAGTCCTGTTTTGGGGAAGGGGGTCCCGGGATTGGATCCTGGGCGGTCCTCCCTCGCAGGGAGGTTGGGGCCAGTCCCGGCGGCGGGGATCCTCCTTCCTTGACATGGTGGTAGTGGTGGGATAAGACACTGAGGTTATTCAGGTTGGGTTTTGGTATAGAGGGATTTGGAGAGAGTGAAGTGTGAGAGCTTTTGAACTACACGCCAAGGTTTGTTATTTTGCTAGTTAGGAACTATGCAGTTTCCAGCTAGGGCAGGTCTGTGACAGGACCGTAAAGTTTTGTTCCAGCTGCCAAGGCTGGATGCTTTTATCTCCGGACTGGAGGAGAGTGGCAGGCCAACCCCTGTGGCTGTTGCAACGGAGGCTGAAGATTATCGGCCAGGAGAAGGTGGGAGAGCTTGACGCCTGGCCCCGACAGCAGCAGCAGCAGGCAGGAGAGCACGGAAAGTTGGAAGCAGGCCTTGTGGGAAGCTCATGAATGGGAGGAAAGACTGATGATGCTCCAGATCGAAATTCTGGGGCTCCAGTTACGTCTTTTGGAAGAACAACGTCCCTCTGGCTTTCCTGGTGAGACTGTTGCCCTAGCTGGTGACAGAAGTTTTGGGGCTCTGAAAAATGCTGAGTCCCTGGCTGACCAAGCGAGCATAGACTGGCAGCAGGGTTCCTCATGTGTGGCTAATGCACAACGCCCTGGGAATGGGAGGAGTGAACTTGGTTGAAGAAGAATTTGGTGGCTCTCCCCCGGTTGCTAGCTGCGAGAGCTGGAAGGAAATCGGACGCCGTGAAGGACGCTGCTTGAAGTTAGCAAGGGAAGGGCTGCGGCCTTCAACTGCTGGCATTCCCCAGGCTGCGGGTTGTTATGACTACAACGGAATTGGACACCGGCCAAGAGACTGTTTGCAGCTGGCAAAGGGGAGGCAGAGCATAGCCCAGCCCACGGTGAGAGGGAGTATCTGCTCCAAGAAGCCCTTGTCGGCCCCTTGCCAACCCCCTCAGTAGCACCTCTGCCCAAGCCCACGACAGTCGAGACTTTTGACGCTGATGGGAGTGGGGAGAGGGAGCAAAGCGGCATCACTTTTGTTGAGAGCTGCCGGGGAGCTCAGAAGGCTGCTCCTTCGGCGTTGGCGCAACTGCTGCGGGCTGGACGGAGAGAGTGGAGCCACAGGCAGTTCAGGGAGCTGCTGGGGTGTCCAGACACGGGGGCACATGTTACTATAGTTGACGGGAAGTACGTGGAAGAAGATCAGCGGTGGGAAAGGCAAGCTCTCCCTGCAGCTCCTTGTAACTTCCCGGGTCCCGAGTTGGGGCCGGACGGGAGCGTGAGATGTCTCGGTTTGCGAAGGCGCTCCGCCTGGTGCCCCCCCCCCAGTGCCACCGCGGGACTTGACTCATTGCTTAGGCTTGCCTAGATGGAAGCCGGTGCCCACAGCCAAGCTGTCGAACTGCTGGACGAAGCAGGCAGGGGGAGGGAGAAGGAGCGCTGCTCCCCTGAGGGGAGCGGGGCTGCTCCTCCAGCGCCACTGGCTGTGTGGGGAAGGATGGAGCAAGGAGCTGGGGCTTTGCCAGAGGTGGGGCGGGAGTCAAGGACTGAGGAGGAAAGAGAGCCTCTGTCCATAGAGACGGCGCTCAGCCCAACTCCTAACCCTGTTCAAGCCTCCGGGTCTACATTGCAGAAGCACCAAGATGGAGTGGTGTGGGGTGATACGACGGTGCCCCTGGCCCCTCCCGTGCGCCCCTGTAGGGCACTTGGGACTTCTGATCGAGGATTTGCCTTAGGGGACAGTGGGGCAAAGTGGACTCTGCCAAGACAGTTAGCAGTGCCCCAGGTCCTTCGAGAGCAGGCTTCTTGTTTAGCCCAAGAAGCTGCTGGGGGTGGGCAGTTAGGCACAAGCAAGTTTCAGTGCTGGGTGGCCAAAAGTTTTCCTTGGCCCCCAGTGGTTATAGCTGGGGAAAACGTCTGCAAGTTCTGTGATGTGTACCAGAACATGGGCTTTATTTGTGAATGCTTGGGGGCACCGTTCTACCCACTCCCTCTGGTTGAGGTTCCTTCAGAGCGAATAGACACTGACCTGTTAGGTTTTTTCTGGAGCCCCTACCACAGCGAGGGAAAGACTTGCCCCTCTGTTCTATATTACTGTGATGATGCTGGCTACAGCCTTGCTTTTTGTTTGTTCCTGCCTGGGAATGCCCCAGACTAGTGTTTCAAATTGGGGCTCCGGGTTTGTTTTGGGGTTGCTGTCAACAAGGGGGGTGAAAACCTTCCACAGTGCCCCCTCCTATTTTTTGATTGCAGGGTTGGTGGCATGGCTTAGTCAGATGCTGGGCAAGGTAATGCAAGATAACTTCGCCAGGCTTCCTGTAGAGATAGACCTAGGCCTGCAGTTTCTGCTTTTTGCTGAAGAAGACGTGCCTCTAGAGAGTTCAAGTTTGTCCCCCTGCTCAATTGACGCTGGGGAGGGAGCTTTGGGGGCCATTAGATCTGTTAAGGGCCGAAGTTACTTTCCTCTCCTCACTGTTATTCATTCAGCTGTGCCAACTATGGGAATTGGCTAAGGACCATCCTGCTGTGCCCTTTTTCAGGCCTGAGCGAGCCTCCTTGGCTCAGCATTCAGTCCTGATCGAGGACCTTATGTTTTTGGGTTTTTTTATTTTGGCCTGGTAGGCCTCTTTTTGTTGCGTGTTAGGGCAACATGTTTCCTTTAATCCGGAGAAACTCTAGTTATTACCAAGGGCAGTTTTAGTTATAATGTTTTTTTCCCCCTTCCCCTTAGGTTGGTTAAAGAAATAAAATAATTTTTATTGAACTAAGAAGGGGATGATTGTAACTAGTGTGTTCATGAAAAACTGTAATGTTAGTGATTGGTGTATGCCTTGTACATGTTTTTCATTTTTATTGTTGTTTTATTTTTTATTAGTTTTAATTGGTTTACATTTTGGAGTTGAGCTTATTTAGATGAAGGTGGAAAATCTGGGGTACGCACACCGAGATTTCATCTTCCCAAATGGGAGCGTGGCAATGATAACAGGCTGCTTTCCGCCATAAGATCGGGTCAGGCTGTCGTCAGATGTAACCACCTGGGATTGTTTGTAATCTAGAGGCTCCTGGGCCCTTTGCCCAAGGCCAGGCGCAGCCCCTGCTCACTAGAAAGTGCCAACAGCTGGAGGTGGTGGGGAGTTCCAGCCTCTCGGATGCCAGGGCGGCCCACCCAGGGACTGAGCCAGTCATTGGCTGAAGCAAAATCGGCCCTGGGTTGCCAGGGCCGGGCTTTAAAAGTGGGCTGAGGTCGAGGCATGGGGTCTCCCTTCATTTTGTCTTTTGTAGCTGGAGAACCTGTTCATGGCTGTCAACGTGCACTGGAAGTTGACGGTCCAGAAGAGACTACTTGTCCTATCTGGGTTCAGCATCTCTCAGCTAGTCCTTCCATAGATGAGAATGGGTACAGTTTCTTTGGAAATAGGTGCTGTCCGTGGCCCTGCAAAGATTCTGTAGTGACTCACACTTATTCTGGGGGTAGCAAGCAATCGCACACGACTTACTACAAGGACCAGAAGCATTTGTTTCAGCACATATGGACACGGGAGCGCTGCCCTGTCCTGACTCAGACCACTGGTCCCTCTAACTCTGGTGCAGAACCTTTTTCGGCCCGCAGGCCAAATTTCATTTTGGAGATGCTCTTGGGGGGCACGATCCAGCAGGGGGCACGCCTGAAGGCAAAAGGAGCGGGGCCCAAGATCCCAGCATATTTTAGCTAGAAGCTCTTCCTGCCAGGAACTAAGCCCTAGGAGAGGCATTTCAACTTTTAGAAGCGGGGGAAACTGCAGGAAAACCCTGAACAATTGGTGGTTGGAGGAAAGGGGGTGGGGCCAGATCCGGACCCTGGGCGGGCTGGATCTGGACTCTGGGCCTCATGTTCTGCACCCTGCTGTAGCTCACTGTTGTCTACATTGACTGGCAGTGGCTTTCTTGGGTTTCAAACAGGAGTCCCTCCCAGCTCAACCTGGAGATGCCTGGGATCGAACCCAGGTGCCTCTGCATGCAAAGCAGGGGCTCTCCCACTGAGCCACAGCCCCTCTTTGTGTTTCTTATCCCTACAGTTTAGCTGTACAGTGTGTCCGTCCACCTTGCTTCCCCGGTTGTTTTATTTATCTCTCTTCCATCAGTTCTTGCCAGCCATATACAGTCATGTGAAAAAGAAAGTACACCCGCTTTGAGTTCTATGGTTTTACGTATCAGGACATAATAAAAATCATCTGGTCCTTAGCAGGTCTTAAAATTAGGTAAATACAACCTCAAATGAACAACAGCACATGACATATTACACCGTGTTATCGTTTATTTTACAGAAATAAAGCCAAAATGGAGAAGCCATGTGTGAAAAACTAAGAACACCCTTACTGCTTCCATGGGTATGAAGAGGCCAAGTATCAGCCAAGTGCTGCTAATCAAATGCCCTTGATTAATTGATCATCAGCAAGTGTGACCACCTCTATAAAATCTGAAGTCTCAGGAGTTTGCTGGTCTTGAGCATTCAGGTGTGTGTTAACACAATGCCAAAGAGTAAAGACATCAGCAGTGATCTTAGAGAAGCCATTGTTGCTGCCCATCAATCTGGGAAGGGTTATAAGGCCATTTCCAAACAATTTAAAGTCCATAAAGTGAGGAAGATCATTCACAAGCGGAAAACATTCAAAACAGTTGCCAATCTGTCCAGGAGTGGACGTCCCAGCAAATTCACCCCAAGGGCAGACTGTGCAATGCTCAGAGAAACTGCAAAACATCCAAGAGTTACATCTCAGACTCTACACCTCAGCATGTTAAATGTTGAAGTTCATGACAGTACAATTAGAAAAAGACTGAACAAGTATGGCTTGTTTGGAAGGGTTGCCAGGAGAAAGCCTCTTCTCTAAAAAAAACATGGCAGCATGGCTTAGGTTTGCAAAGTTGCATCTGAACAAATCACAAGACTTCTCGAACAATGTCCTTTGGGCAGACGAGACCAAAGTGGAGATATTTGGCCATAATGCACAGCGTCACGTTTGGCGAAAACCAAACAGCATATCAGCACAAACATCTCATACCAACTGTCAAGCACGGTGGTGGAGGGTTGATGATTTGGGCTTGTTTTGCAGCCACAGGACCTGGGCACCTTGCAGTCATTGAGTTGACCATGACCTCCTCTGTATACCAAAGTATTCTAGAGTCAAATGTGAGGCCATCTGTCCGACAGCTAAAGCTTGGCCGAAATTGGGTCATGCAACAGGACAATGATCCTGAGCACACCAGCAAATCTACAACAGAATGGCTGAAGAAGAAAAGAATCAAGGTGTTTTAATGGCTCAGTCAAAGTCCCGACCTCAACCTGATTGAAATGCTGTGGCGGGACCTTACGAGAGCTGTACATAAACAAATGCCCGCAAACCTCGATGAACTGAAGCAATGTTGTAAAGAAGAGTGGGCCAAAATTCCTCCACAATGATGTGAGAGACTGATAACGTCATACAGAAAACGATTACTTCAAGTTATTGCTGCTAAAGGTGGTTCTACAAGCTACTGAATCATAAGGTGTACTTAGTTTTTCACACACAGCTTCTCCGTTTTGGCTTTATTTCTGTAAAATACATAATGACACAGTGAAATATGTCATGTGTTGTTGTTCATCTGAGGTTGTATTTACCTAATTTTAAGACCTGCTAAGGACCAGATGATTTTTATTATGTCCTGATATGTAAAACCATAGAACTCAAAGAGGGTGTACTTTTTCACATGACTGTATATCTATATCTGGCTGGCTGGCTGGCAAGAACTGATGGAAGACCAGGGCAGGTTAAGAACTGCACATGATGTGTTTCCTGGAGTGCACCGGTGCTGTCTTCAGTGCCGACTCCAGGTTTCGAGGGCCCTGGGGCAAGGCCCCCTCCATGGGCCCCCTCCCCCCATGACTCTCCCTTCTCACCGCCATTGCCACCAGCTGCTACTTCTCTTTCTCATCATTTCTACCACTTGCTTGCTGGGCAGGCGGAGCGCCGGGCAGTGGCCTCTCCTGCTCACCGCCACTCTTGTCTGGGCCAAAGCAAGAGGCAGGTGAACGAGCAGGTTGCTGTGGTGAAAAGGAGGAGCAAGTCCAAGGGCTTCTTGTCAGTGGGTCCCTGTTGGGGGGTGGGCCCTTGACAGGTGCCTGACCATGCCTACCGTTAATGCTGGACCGGAGATGTAAAGATTGCCGCTAGAGGCACGCACAGTACTTTTAACCCACCTTACCCACCTTTCCCACCAGGGCTGGGACTACACAAATTGGGAGTAACCCTCAGTCCTCACACGGTCACCCGGGACAGATTTTGCCTCCAGCCACTCTTGCCCACAAAGGAAGATCCAACAGCTGTTTTTCCAAGCAGCACTAGATGTATTTGTCAGGCTTCAGCCGCTAGCGGGTTCCTGCGTTGTGCCTCCTCCTGGTTCCTTCACCAGGGCGCAGGTCTGCCCTGCTGATCTGCCGCTTGACTGCTTTGCTCCTCAGAGAGGCTGGAAAGCGCCTTGGGGATTCAACACATGCTTCCCTTCACTGTCACTTCTGCCTGCGTTAGGCAAAGATTTTGTTTTTAAAGAAGAAAAAAAGTTCTGCCATGAGGACAGAAAATCTGGCCACTTGGGTGTGTGGAATGGGTTGGGGGAGGCACCAGCTGTTGCCAAACACACTGAGTGGCATTGAAGGGCAGAAGCACCTATAATATATAGCAAAATCGCGGGGGGGGGGTGTTGCTGCTACAGCACTGGCAAATTCAGTAGCAGTTGCCCACCTCTGATCTAGATGTTGATGTTTACTTCTTCTGAGCCACTTTAAGCACAATTATGGGAAAGTGGCAAAAAAATTGAACTTAATAACTGTTATAAAACAGCAAAGCTGGCTATCGGATTATGGGAGTTGTATTCCAATACACATCTGGAAGGCACCAGGTTGGGCAAAGCTGTTAGAAGAACTGGGAGCAAAGGCTAGAAAAGATGCCTAGGGTCCAACCTTCTAAAAGGCTGGATAAGTAGATCCCACTTATAAGAAAACCGGCACTGGGGTAGTTCCAGAGGAGGTGTTTATCTCGCTATCCCCCTGCCTCATTCACGAAATGTTATGGGGGTCCAGATGTTGCCCTCCTTTTGTAGCCCTCCTGTGTGTTCCCACCATTTCTGTCCTTTTCTTTCCACAAAAGATCCATTAAGGAGGAAAGGGTGGAATAGCTGCACCACATCTTTTGACTGGAGGTGCTAGGGGCCCTCTGTCTGGAAGCACCCTTGCCTTGCCAAGGAATAGGCTATGTAGATTACAGAGATGGGGGGCCCACGTGGACGGAGTATGATGGATGCAAGCATATGGGTCATGTGCGGATGGGAGAGGCCCTAATCAGCGCCTTTCTGGCCACTTGGCTGAAGAAGGCTGAATCTCACATACCGATTCAAGCAATGCTGCCAAGCCCCTCTCTAGCACAGGGGCATTGAACCTCTTTCAGCCCGAGGGCCAAATTCCGTTTCGAGGCTCTTGGGGGCTGCAATGGAGTGATGAGCGGAGCCAAGGGCAGAAGGGGGCAGGGCCAAAATACCAAAAATGCTGATGTAATTTAGCTTAAAGCTCTTACTGCCAGGAACAAAACCTCAGGAGACGCATTTCAAGGACTGGCGGTTAGGGGAAAGGGGTGTGGCGCTCTGGGGAACTCCGGAGGGCCAGACTGGGGCCCCAGGCAGGCTGGATTTGGTCCATGGGCCTGACGTTCAGCACCCGTGCTCTAGTACATGGCCCTGTACGTTGTGCTCCTTGTCCCATCCCACATTTGTTCTAACCGCAAATCTTTCTTGGATGGTACCTCGTCTATCCCCAATTCTGTTTTCACCCAGCCTGGGTGGACCGCAGCACACAGGATGCCGCCGTCCTTGTACTCCAGTGTCTGGCACCATGTGAGCATACTGAGTGCTGCCTGAGGAAAGAGTCAGAAGAAGGATCGTGGAAATTAAGGAGACTCTGGATGTACAACCTTCAGAAGACCCCTTAGGCAGAGGTACAAACATTGGAGGGCTGGTGGCTCTGATGTCAGTGGGGCAGTGAACCCACTCCAGGTTTCAGTGACATCAGAGCCACCTTGGAGAGCTTCTTTCAAGTTCTGACGGAAACCCCGAGCAGATTCACCTGGCCCACTGACATCAGAGCCACCGTCCTCCACTGGGTTCAACCTGGGCGCAGCTGAGATGCTCTGATAAGAGACTTTCCAGTTACTGCTATGGTAACGCAGGGGTGAAGGACCTCAGCCCCCTGAGCGAAATATGTCCCTCCCCAGGATTCCCCAGAGGGCCGCTCTCCTTCTGGCCCCACCCCCTTTCCCCCTAAACAGCCATCATTTGGTGGTTTCCCAGGTTTGAGGCAGGGTTTCTCCTCATTCTAAAAGGCAGAAGTGCCCCTCCTGAGGCTTAGTTACTGGGAGGGAGCGCTTTATTTATATTTATTTATTACATTTCTATCCCATCTTTTTTTCCTTTGCAAGGAACCCATGGGGGCTTACATAGTCCTCTCCATTTCATCCTCACAACAACCCTGTGAGGTAGGTTAGGCTGACAGTCTGTGATTGGCCCAAAGTCACCCAGCGAGCTTCACAGCCGATTGGGGACTGGAACTAAAACTCGGATCTCCGGAGTCCCAGTCCAACACTCTAACCACTCCACCACGCTGCCTCTCTTGAGCTAAATATGCTTGTATTTGGGGGGGGGTGGCCCCAGCCCTTTTGGCTTCAGCCTTGTCCACCACGTGAGTGCGGCCGCCCAAAACTGAATTTGGCGCTTGGGCTGAAAGAGATTCAACGCCCCTGGTGTAGCCTTTGGGCTATGAACAGGTTCTCCAGCTACAGAAGACAAACCACTCTTTGTTCACAAGGATCAGTAGGGATTTTATTAGCGAAAATACCAACGCTGGAATCAGCAGTGTCAGTAGAAAAACAAAAACTGGTCAGCAGCAGTCCTGTTATCCTTGCATACAAAGTTTTGTTCACATTTGCAGCAGCAGATAGTGGAATACAAAGCTTGAGAAACCACCTAGATACGGCCACTGTCCCTTCTCTCCATCTCATGCAAGAAGGGCTCATATTCACAGTTCCTGGGTGGAGATCATTGCAGAGAAGGGTTCTTTGAACTGCCACCCTTAAATGGACCTCGCACCTTGGAGGAGTGCATAACAGTGAACTGCACCTTTGCAGTCACAGGAATGATCTTCTCTGCGGCCCCACTATGATTCAACAGGTTTACCTTCTGCAACTGTCAACATTTGGTAAGTATTTTGGCAACAGGATATGCTATCCTGCTATTTCATTTGAACTGGTAAAAAGTGGGATCCTGGAAGCTTTCTCGGGTTTTACTAAGGCCGCTGCTTCCCTGTCATCATGGGGCTACAAATCTGAGGGCACAATCCTATGCATGTTTAGACAGAAAAAACGGTCTGCAACTCCCAGCATTCCCCAGCGAGTATGGCTAGCTGGGGAATGCTGGGACTTGTAGGCCTTTTCTCTGTCTAAACATGCACAGGATTGTGCCCTAATTATACTTACTGACAAGCTACTTGGCTACACCCATTGCTCAGGGGTGGGTGACTTGTGGCCTCAAGATGTTTTGGCTTACAACTCCCAGCAGCCCCAGCCAGCGTAGCTAATAGTGAAGGATCGTGAGATGTAAGCCAAAACATCTGGAGGGCCACAAGTTGCCCAGCCCTGCCTTAAGCTGATGGGGAACGACTTTTATGCCCACACAGGTTGTGGCTGAAACACCTAGGGGAAAAACAACGGATTTGATCATGGGGAGGGGGGAGTGTAGGAAAGAAAAAGAGAAGGAGAACTACCCCTGACCCCATTCTTGGCTCAACAAGGAGTTACAAAATCAAGCAATACCAAAATCAAAGAACAGAAGGTCAGAGGAAAAATAAAAATACTGTAACAACATTTTCCCAATCTGGGGAAGGTAAAAGTGACAAGTTACAGCTATAAAGTCCCCCACCAACCCTAAGGCATGGAAAGCCACAGCCAAGCAGTTGGAAATATCGTGATGCAAACGGCGCACTCAACAGATTCATCCTGATTGCCACGTATAAATCTTCCTAACTAGTTCTCTGCTGCCACATTTTAAGCCTAAATCATTCACAATGTTTGGAGCTTTTCCTATTTGAGGATGGTTGCCAGACCGATCACTGGACCCCAGCTCTGTAATGGTGGCTGAACAGGAAGAAATGGTGTGGCTGCACTGGTGGCTGAACAGGAGAAAACAGAGAGGGCGCGCTGTACAAAAAGATGCATTTTGCTAAGCGGAAGTTGGGTCTGATCTTTTAAAGTCTATTGGACAGCAATATGTAGAGCCAATTTAAATATTTAGGGAAACTTCACCACAGAATGCATGTGGGGAAAGTTTGTTTCAAAGCACCCCACGACAAAGCCTCCGCGCGTGGGAGTTTCGAGCCAAGTCTGGGTGGGAGAGTCCCCATGTCTGGATGTAGACAGCAGAGATATTTTAAAACAACTAATTCCCATTTTTGTATTCAGAGGGTGGAATCCAATGTCGTGCAAGTGGGCTCTCTCCTTCCTGCTCCCCCCAAAATCTGCTCCGGGGGTACACCAGCCCACCAGAGCAGATTTTGAGGATACATCGTGGACTGCAGGGGAGGGGAAATGAATCGCCCCCTCCCTGTTCCATTAACAAAAGCAACGGTGTCAGCAATGGATTCCACCTTGAGACTGCAGAGTCCCATGAGAGGCTTGCACCACATCTCCCCATCCCCCAAAACAGCTCAATTGACTCCGTCGTAGTCTCAAGAGAGAACACATCAGGGATTTGTCTTTTCCTGGCAGGCTGGTGAACCAGGAACCTCTGGAGGCAGCATTTCTAACTTCGCAGAGAGCGGGTCAGGAATCTGCTCCGGGTGGCACTTAAGGAGGACAACAGGCCAATAAGGGTTGCAAGACTGGTCCCCGGAGGAGGGGCAAGCTGCCCAGGCACTTGTGGGGCTCCAGAAGCGATCCAAGCCCTTAGTGGGGAGATCCATCTGCAGGACACCTAGTGCTCCTACACACACACACGATCAAAAATACAGGCCTGATATAGATATATATAATTTTACAACAAACAAGATTAAGACAACGGTTGATCACAACACTCCTCACGCAGGACAAGCGTTCAAAATACTTCACAGAGAATCTGAACAATCGAAAAACAGTGGGCCTTGTTTACGAAGCAGCGCCCCAGGGTTTAGGGACTAATTATTGTAGCATTTGCTCCATTTTTCTTGCAAACAAAGGACACAGTGACCACCTGCACGTTTCAGTGGAACTGCACTTCAAACCCATCCCATGTATATGAGGTAGCAATGGAGAATTGTCCGTTTCACTCAGCCTTCGCTGCAGCCCAAACACAGAACTAGAATCCAAGATGTTTCGTGCCAGAAGGAGCAGTCTGACATGATCTCTTTTACAGCTTCCGGTCCACATTCTTCCCCATGGAAGGGCTTAAGTTCATTAAAGTGCATCTCCCTTGCAAGGGATCAGACTTAACAGTGAAGTTTCTTCGGTGGAACCATCCTAGGATGGAATCCATCAAGGATATTTTCAGGGAATGTAAGACAGCCTCAGTATCGCATTTGTTCATTCAGTTCAAACTCCCCACACCCCATTAAAAAAAAAAAAAATTAAGAGAAAAGAGGAACATCCAGCTTGGCACTTAAGGTTACAAAAATGTTACAAAATAGAAACACAGAATTGGCTTCAGTTTCAGCCAGAGAGACTGAATGCTTGTTCAACAGCAACGGAGGATGGGAATGTTTCCAGGCCAAGGAGCCTGGCAGTGCTCGAGCAATATTTAAACCTTCCCTCTACATCCACCTCTCTCTCTCTGTCTCACACACATGCACACACCTCCCTCATATTGTTTGACCATAAGAGAATCAATCCAGCTATTCTGCCTCTCATGCAGTTAGAGAGCAACCATGATAGAGCTAAAACAGCCTTCCCCAACCTGGCCCCCTTCAGATGGGTTGGACTACAACTCCCAGGAAGGCGCCAGGTCAAGGAAGGCTGAGTAAGAATGACATGGGCGTACAGCAACGGCTTTCTCCTGGATCTTTGGCTTTCTGTTCGCACACTCCGGGCACTCCAGACTGCCAGAGACGACTGTTGGGAGGAAATCTGCTTTAATCCACTGGGAAGTTCTCCTGAGCAAGCCTCGTCTCACTTTCCCTTCAATAGGGCTTCCACAGCAGATCTCCCCAGCAGATCGTGCCCGCTGACCTCTTCGCCCCGGAATCCTGCACTATGCCACGTCGTCCCGGTTGGCTTCCCAATGCTGAGGTGAGGCTAAAGAGTGGCTAAAACCCGTAAGAAGGAAATGATCACCACACAGAATGTCTGTCCCACTCCCAACGTCAGGGCCTCGAAAGGGATCATCTCTTTCCCAGCAGCTCTGTAGACACCAGCAATCGCAGCACCTGTACAGGTAGGGAGGAAAAAAGCCATCTTCGCATGCTGGTTGCTAATCACTCATTGTCTCACATGATAATACACAACATCAAAGCTGAAGATCCAGTTCCATTAACTTTTCCGATGGCTTAGGCCAGTGGTCAAAAACATAAAATCAACAAGCTGGATCAAACTAGTGTAGCATTTTTACTTTTACATTTTTCAAACTCTGCTCTTTCTCCAAGGACCTTGGGGCAGCATATGCCGTCCCCGTCCCCGTCCCCTGCTCCCTTTTTATCCTCCCAACAACCCTGGGAGAGGTTAGGCTGAGAGAGGGAGGGAGAGAGAGAACAAGAGAGGGGAGTAAAGGGCCCAAGGTCACCCAGTGAGTTTCATGACTGAGGATTGTATCCAATGTTAGTCTACAACTTAAATCCCATCCACTTCAATGGGTCAACTCTAAGTAAAACTAACATTGGATACAGGCGGTGGCGGGGGGGGGGTTAACGTGGATCGTCCCAGTCCTAGGAGTAACAACTACAGCATGCTGGCAAGTATGAATCCCAAAAGGGACATCAGAAGGCAGGACATGGACATAGAGCGATCTGTGGTCCTTAACCCTCAGTGTAGGGTAGTCAGAGATGGAGATCCTCAGGGAGCCTGGTGGTTGCACTTCTGGCTCTCAGAGACTGGAACCTGGCACTCAATGGGAAAATGAGCAGGGGAAGTGATGGGAGGGAGGGGAACACTTAAGCCTTTGCGCTGCTCACTGCTGCTGGCCACCTGACAGACATCTGGTATCAGAGGTGGGTTGAGTGAAAAGTAGCCAGGGGGTGGGTTTGTAGTGGACAAGCAGCCATTGGGGGATCAAGAGCACAGACCTCCCCGCCTGCCATTTCTCTGCTGTAAATGCTCTCCCATCTATATTTTACGCCCTAGAGGCAAACATGAGACTGAGGATGCTACACTGGTTGCCCAACATTCATTTGCACCCACAAAGTGCCGGCCTGTCGCTTTGACCATTCCTGGGCGTGCAAGGAAGGAGATCACCCCAGCAGCATCCCAGATGGCAAGCAGGTACACGTTCCAAGCAGCCAACCTACTTGTGAGGATCCCGGCGGCTATTGGCCCCATGATGCCCATCAGCAGGATGCTCACCGACATGAACCTGCCATATTTGTGCCGCCGGAGGGTGAAGAGTGCCAGCAGCCCAGCAGGAATGTGGAAAAAGAGGGAGGACACCACTGCCCACAGGAAGACGCCATACCACATTTCTGTTATATGAGAGAGAGAGAGAGAGAGAGAGAGAGAGGAGGGAGGGGAGGAGAGGAGGCTGAGAGACAGGGCCCCAGGTCACTTCGACTAACAGGCCCACAGAGGCCGATGCACCCCCAGTGATGATCAAGCCCCCACTGCACTTGGGCCTATTCAAGGCCAGAGCATGTCTGGAGTGCATTACAAGCAACTGAGATTAGATGTGGCCCTAAAACTGCCTTGTGGGAAAATACCACCTATACTCCAAACACTGACAACAGCCCCCTCCCCACTATGTCATGACGCAGCATGAATTGGGGTTCTGACATGCTAAGGGTCAAACCATGGCATAGAAGAAGCGATGCCATCCACTTCAAGGTCATGCGGGGAGTGGGGGAGAGGAGGTTTTAGCCTCCTCCCTCTTCCAGAGACCCCAATTGACAGGGAGGGACATTTGGCAGCAGGACATGGGGGCTACACAACAGGCATCCATGTGGCCTGTGAGTTCTGCACCACTGATTTAATGTCTAGCAATCAGAAGGACAGAGCACAGGGACAGGAGCTGACCTATGAAAATCCTCCCGCCCGCCTGCTGGTATTAATCCTGGGAGGGGGGTTTCCCTAGGCACAAATGCAGGCTTCCCTGCTAAGATAGTGCCAGCTTGTGGGGGGAGGAGATTTTTATTGGGACCATGATATGGGAGTTAAGGGTTCAATGTTCCTTCCTTTGTACTGCAGTTATCTAGGAAAATAGTCCGTAGACATGCTAAATGCACTCACGCTTTTACCACTACACTTAATTTGGCAGTAAGTCATTGAAAAACAGTAATTAAAATTACAAGTCTACCTTCCTGTATTTTGGGATGCAGCAACTCTAAGCAACACATGCCAGAACTCTTTTCTTTTTTCTTTTGCAGAATCCCTGTGGTCTACCAACATGCTCTGAATTGAGAAATTCTGTCAGAGTGTAGATAATTTGCGTGAAGTGATCCCGAGCATGCCCTCTTGCTGAAGAACAAAACATGCCTTGCTCAACCAAACCAAGGTCTACCTGGCCCAACATTCTTTGCATAAATTGCAACTGGCATCACATGGGTCCACCAGAGGCCTGCCCAAGCCAGCGCTAGGCAGCACCCTTTTGTCTTACTCTCCTTTGCCATTTCCTGTGTCTAGGACTCTGCTCTTAGGAGGCACTGACACACACGGATCCTTCACTACCCGCAAGCCTTCCAGCTTCAGGTGGCTACAGAATCAGTTCACCTGACCAGAACAATTTGCCTGACCAGCTATCCCAATTGGGGCAGGGCCTGGTTCAACGAAGACTCCTCTGGAGATGCAGCTGCTGTCCCAGGGTTTGGGGGGCTCAGCTGCAGAACCTGTTTTCAAGATCAGAATGGTGGACTATCCTCCCTGGACAATGGTCTGGAAAGGCATAATAGAAATGCACTCTTCATCCCGGAGTGCAGGACACGAAATAATGGGTTCAAGTTATAGGAAGCCAGATTCTGGCTGAACATCAGGAACAACTTCCTGACTGTTAGAGCAATACAAGAATGGAACCCATTCCCTAGGGAGGTGGCGGGCTCTCGCACACCGGAGGCATTCAAGACGAGGCTGGACAGCCACCTGTCAGGGATGCTTTCACTTGGATTCCTGCATTGAGCAGAGGTTGGACTCGAGGGTCTTATAGGCCCCTTCCAACCCTACTATTCTATGATTCTATGAAATGTTTCAAACAATCAAAACAAAGTGCCTCTGAGCATCTACAGAATGTTTTCCTCTCAACACTGAGTAATCATGGAAAAATCCACCTAGGATCATCTGCCTGATCCTATACAACATGCTTGCTTGTAAGTAAGTCCCACTGAGTTCAATAGGGCTTTTCCCCAGATATGTTGCAAAGGACTGCAGATTGAAGCTGGAATCCTATGCACACTTACCTAGGTGTAAGCCCCACTGAACACAGTGGAACTTTTTTCTGAGTAAACATGGATAGCATTATGCTGTTGACCACTTTTTAAAAGTACCCTGAGTGTGTGACAAGGTGTTAAATATGCAATATAACTTGCCTTAAAGCTGCCATTACTCCCTTAAAAAAAAAAAATCTATGCCACAAATCCATGAAAGTGGACTTAAAGCAGTTTACATTGAGGCTTTAGAAACAAGGGGAAAGACCATTTCTAAGGTCTAGCGCCTGCAAAAGAAGGTTAGGTTATCTTGTTTAGAATTCAAAACAAATACAGGTTAAACAATCTCAAGTCCATGCCCTCCGAAAACACTACCATCCTGGGAGTTGGGATATGCAGTCTGATCCTGAGCAGGTCTACTTGGAAATAAGTCATACTCCTAGGTAAGTGTGTGAAGGAGGATTGCAGCCCTGGAAGAACCAAACTGGAATGCAAGGGCTCAACCACACAACATGCAAAAGAAACACTAAGGGCGTAATCCTATGCATGTTTAGACAGATGCATGTTTAGACATGCTGGCTGGGAAATGCCGGGAGTTGTAGGACTTTTTTCTGTCTAAACATGCATAGGATTGCATCCTGAAAGATGCAGAGGCTAGTCACTGTTGGCACTGCAAGGAGCTCCAATGATGCCCTAATTCCTAGATTATGGGGGTGTTGGAAGACAGCACCTGCCTGGCAAAAATGGCCTTTGAATATAATTGTATTAGCTGCTTTTTAGTGCTTTGTCTACTTTGACCCGAGTGAGTACAAAGTGCAACTTTCCACAGTAAAAACAATGAAGAGTGTTACAACATTTTAAAGAGTAACGATACAAATTGTATTGTAACAAAAATCTCCCACTTCCTTCTTCACTTCTCCTGGCTTATCGTTATTATTTTTACTCTTACACTCCCAATAATAATAATAATAATAATAATTTATATCCTGCCTTTCTGTGACAACAGAAACATCCTAGGCAGCTTATGCCCAAATTTTACAGCCAATCAGCCAATGTGAAAACAAAAACAGGAGCAGCAGATAAAAAGTAGTAATCGCATACATGGACCCCAGGTAAAATAAAACGAGGCCAAAGGCCAGCAGAAACTAAAGGCCTTTATGCAGCAGCGACGGTGACCATTCCAGGCATCCAGCCATTTAGGCCAGCCTTCCCCAACCTGGTGCCCTCCAGATGTCTCGGACTACACCTCCCATCAACCTCAGCCAGCATGGCCACTAGTCAGGAACCCTGGGAGTTGTAGTCCCAAGCAGCTGGTTTCTCCCGAGCCGGGCTGCCCCAGCTGGTGCCCGCCAGAGGAGTTGGGACTGCAACTCCCGTCGTCCCGCAGGAGGCTGCGGCCATTAGTCCACCCGGCTCAGCAACCGGCCTCCACTTCGCTTCTTCACGCCAGCGCCCCTCTCACAAGTGGGATCTGGCGGGAGGCGATGCGAGCATGTGCAGAGCGCAGAGCCCCCTCGCCGGCGCCCTACCTGGGAAGTGGCAGAGCGCGGTGGGGCAGGCGGCTCCGGTGACGTTGCCCGGGCGCGGCACCAGGCGCAGGCTCAGGATCTGCTGCAGGAGCCCGCCCGCGTCGCCCGGAGCCGAGCCGCCGCCGCCCGCCATGCCGCCGCCGCCGCCATCAACGTCCCCGCCGCCGGCGCCATAGAGCGGAGCAGGCGGAGCGGCGCCCGGCCGGAACTTCCGGGAAGCCTCGGCGAGCCCGCCCTGCGGGAGCCCCCGTCTTCGCCAGCGTCGCTCTAGGCTCACGCGTCTCCGTGCCGGAATCCCTCTCTCCTGTGTAGGCCGCGGAGAATCCCGTCCATTTATTTTGTACCCACATGACCACTTGCATCCTAAGTTCTGTATATTTTATATAAGTTATTCAATGCAAGCAACATATTTGAGGCATATTTTAGTGTCCATAAAGTCTCGGCTTATCGTTGACGTGTGGCGGCTCTGACAGCTTATCTCTATGGGTGGCGACCCAGTTCAGCTTAGTCCCGGAAGTGGAAACAGAGGCCGCCCCGCGGAAAAGGAGAAACGCGGAGGACGGGAGGATCACGTGACCAGCGCCAGCTGTCTGTGGTCCCCCTCCCTCACGCCATCATTCATTTTCTATTACTAAGAGCCGAAAGGGGGCGAGTCCGGCCTCGTCACGCCCTTCAGACTACAACTCCCGTCACGCCTTGCGCCACTGCCGCGACTCCACTGCGCACGTCAGGAAACGTCGCGCGTCTTTACGTCGCGGAGATAGACAACGATAAGGCTTCAAGGTAACCTTCATTTCCGGGATCCAATTGCACGCTGACATATGCGGGGCAAGAGCGCCGCACAAGATGAGGGGCCTCCGGGCCCCCGGATTTCTGTGGCGCTCCGCCTTTTTTCTTCGTCGCAGCTTCATCTGAGTTTCTGACTCCCCCCCCGACCTGCCATTCCTTACAGCAGAGGAGGGCAGCTCGTGGCCCTCCACTCCTTTGGCCTACGACTCCCATCAGCCCTCGCTATTGGCTGTGCTGGCCAGGGCCGATGGGAGTTGTAGGCCAGAGCATCTAGAGGCCCGCACGTCCCCGTCCCCCCCGGGTGGCACTGAGGTGGGGACATTCAGAGCCCCACGCAGCATCCTCATCCTTATTGGCCTGCCCGGCCCCAAACTGAACTGTTTCCCCGCACCAGCTTCTACCGCACAGCACGCTTCCGCCCACGGAGGAGACGCAGGCGATACCACCCCAGCCCTCCCGATGTGCTGACTACAACTCCCCCGTGGCTGGCTGCGGGATGCTGGGAGCTGTAGTCCAACGCATCAGGAAGGCACTAGGCTGGGGAAGGCTGGCGCAGTGGAAAATGCAGTTATACATGCATGTAATGTTAGTTTACGTCCTAGGTGGTTCTGTATTGTTGCCTAATTCATTGCAATCGAAAGCTATTTGAGGCCTTTTAAAAAACAATACAACGTTGAAACACTCTAGCTGGGGGATGCTGGGAGCTGTAGTCCAACACACCTGGAGGGTACCAGGGGTAGAATCCGGCTAAAGTCCTACTTAGAGTAGGCCCTTTTAAACGAATGGACTGAAGCTAGTCACGACTTCTACCCCAGGCTGGGGGAGGCTGGCCTCGCCTTGTTTTTATCCCTCTATGCGTATTTCTTTCCTCTATGGTTACGCTGCGGGGCGCTCTGGCGGAAGCGACCGGATGTTCTCTATCGTAGGGGGAAGCACTTCCGGCCCCTGCCGCAGGAGGGGTGTTTGTGCGCGGGAAGGGCCATGTCGGACTCTGAGGAATATTCGTCGGGGGAGGATGAGGACTACCTGCCTTCAGGTCCGGGCGAGGGTGGTCGGGGCCCCTGAGGCGAGGCGGGGCGGGGCGGGGCCTGCCTAGGCCGCTGCTCGCCGAGTGGCTCGTACATCCGGGCCACGCGCGGTGCTCGTCACGTGACAGCAGCCCGGCTCTGCCCGCTGAGAGCCCTGAAGGCTCGCTTCCCTACATGGGCCAGAGCGAGGCGGCGGCGCGGGATGCGGGGCGCGCGTTGAAATGCGCCCTCCCTGCGAAGATCACACTCCCTGCCAGCAGAAGAGTTGTGCCCCAGGGAAACAGCAGGACTGGGACCACTCTGCCTGATGTGCTGGTTTTCTGCTTGCAGGGACTGTCACCTCAAAGAGCATTTTAAAATACAACAGCTGGTATCTCCTTGTTGCTGTTGTTCATACCTGGAGCCTGAACGGGTGCGGTGCATTCTTGCGTTTCTACACTGCAAAGCAAACCGGTTGAGTTTTAAGAAGGAGCATGCTTCTACTTTTAATACAGACAAAAGTTAATAGGATTGGGCTGCGTGTCTGTTCAGTTTCTCTTTTGAAGGGAAGATATTACAGTGGGGTATGCATAATGGCTTGTTGGCAGGGGGTGGGGGGTGGTGCAAAGCAATGTGAGACACAGAGTGATGTGACCAGAAAGCGTTGTAAGTCAAGTTCCTGCCCAGTAGCAATACCATCTTTCTCCAGGCCCCCCTCCCTAAAAAACGTGAGTCAAGTTCCTGCCCAGTAGCAATACCATCTTTCTCCAGGCCCCTCTCCCTAAAAAACGTAAGTCAAGTTCCTGCCCAGTAGCAATACCATCTTTCTCCAGGCCCCCCTCCCTAAAAAACGTGAGTCAGGTTCCTGCCCAGTAGCAATACCATCTTTCTCCAGGCCCCCCTCCCTAAAAAACGTGAGTCAAGTTCCTGCCCAGTAGCAATGCCATCTTTCTCCAGGCCCCCCTCCCTAAAAAACGTAAGTCAAGTTCCTGCCCAGTAGCAATACCATCTTTCTCCAGGCCCCCCTCCCTAAAAAAACATGCAGTCCATGCCCCAGTGTTCCACAAGTACAAAATGACCTTTTTGGTAACTGAAGCTATGTTGATACAGGGGAAGACTACAGTGAAGATGATGTGAGCGAATTGGTAAAGGAGGATGAGGTGGAGGAAGAGAAGCAATCACCCAGGGCAAAATGCAAGAAGAATTCCAAGGGGATCATATGTCGGTAGGCAATAGCTTCATTGTGTGTAAGTGGAAATAAGTGAGCAGACGATAAGTAACCTTGGGAATGTACAGCTTGCGATTAAATGGCTGAGGTCAAGAATTTTGCCTTTGGTCAGATCCTTAGAAAGTGATGGCAGTGGGAGATTGGATTCATGGTGGGATAGGAGGAAAGAGTTGGCCAAGAGCTCCCCAAATGCTCTGTTATGTCACTAGCATATGTTTGCTTCTGGTTATGTTTGAGATACTGACCACTACCACGATTGAGTAATCTGAGCAAATTACTAGAGCCTTTGCTGAGTGTCTCAGGCCTTGTTTTCTTTGGATGCTAACAAAACTGTCAACCCCCTCACCTATCAACCTTTTAGCCTAACTGAGGTTTCAACATTGCAGCCACTGGGCATTTGAAAGATCATTGCTCCAACAGTATAACACTGGCAGTGGCAATAACTCATTTCCTAATGTGCATGTGGTTTTTGGTGGCATTTAGGAAAAGAAAGGAAGGAGGCGGTCTCTTCTTAGAACCAGGTGGAGGAAAGTCACCAAAAGATGATGAGAGCGACAGTGAGGATGGCGAGTTGGGAGAAAGTCATAATACAACTGTAAAAGAAAGTGAGAAAAGGGAAAAAGAGGAGGCTCTGTGGGCCAGTTTCCTCAGTGATGTGGGCCAGAAACCAAAAGCAACTCCTACAGGTCAGGTATCCTGCACACAGAAAAAAAAGGTAAGAGAAACTGTCTAATTCAGGCTCTGCTGTTTGGAAAATGCACAAAAAGGATAGTATCTTATACTTGATCGTTAACGGCTGTCCGAACTAGTGTCTTGAATTATCTCTGCAAGATGTTTGGGCTTCAACTGATCTCTGCTCAAAGACTTCCTTGAGCTGGGGAGCTGCTGCAAGAATCTCCCTTTGTGGGCATTTGCTGGTGATGCTTCCTGAATACCTTGGCTTGCTATTACAAACAGCAAGTTGGCTGGCTTCCCCTTCTGCTAGTACATCTGCTTTGAAGGGAGGGCTTTCAACCCAGATGCTGATATTTCCAGAGATTATAGGGAGAAGGGGTGGAGGGTAAAAGGCTCAGAGAGAGAGAGAGAGGAAGCTGGGTTTGGCAGAGAATCGAGGCTGGGTCTGTAACTTCTTGTGTTTTGATTAGCCAGCTGAAGAGAAAAACTTGTGCAAGCCTCAGGAGGTAACAAACAAACCTGGGAAGAACAAAGTTGCCATCACCCAAGTGTTTGACTTTGCTGGTGAAGAGGTGAGGTGAGTTTGGCTTGTTGCACCTACGGTGATGAGGAACTGTTCATCCAGTCCTTCTAAGCAATTGCCATTTTGTTTAGATGTTCCCCTAAAATTGTGTCTGAAAAGTATTTTACTTTTTGGTTACTTTGTTTATTAAACTATTAACACCCTGCCTTTGTCCTGAGACTAGGAAGTTCCTTAAAAATGAACTCTGCCATGTCAATGGATGTCTGCAGGACAAAGATAGGATTTTGCTTCTGTTTGGCCCTTGTAGCTTTAAAATTCCTATTGCTTAATTTAGGTTCCCCATCCCCTTCATTCACATCAAAGTGGTCTGGGTCCCTGTTTTAGCCACTGAAGGTTTATTTCCTTCTCATCCAAACAGAATTGCTGTTCCTGGCACTGAGAGCAATTAATTTGTTACGAGCCCCTGCACTGATGGGGAAGGGTGATAGCTCAGCGTAGTAGAGCCCCTGCTTGGCCTGCAGGAGGTCCCAGATTCGATCCCCGGCGTCTCCAGGCAGGGCTAGGAACGAATCCTGCCTGAAACCCTGGAGAGCTGCTGCCAGTCAGTGTCAACAATACTGGGCTAGATGTGCCAATGGTATAAGGCAGCTTCCTGTGTTCTTGTGTTCCTGTGGTGTGAATTCAGAGAGCAAAGCTGTTATGCCAACTGTTTCTCTTGCTTAGGACTTAATCTCATAGAACCCAGAATGTAGCTAAGGAATGCAGGGAAGAGCAGAGAGGTAGGTAGCAAATGTCTGTTAAGTGACTAACATTTCAGATGTCTGGTCTGATATGAAGCATTATGGAGGTAGCATTGCACCTCACCCTTCCCTCAAGCCTGATTGGAAAAAGCCAGTCTTTCTTTCTGAGTACACAAAAGCTGTCACATAAGAAAAGTCCTACTGGATCAAACCATGGGCTCATTTAATCCAGCACCCTGCTTTCCGCAGTGGAAGCAGGACTTAAAGGTTCTCTGACGTTTCTTCCCAGGATCTGGTATTTGGAGGCAGTGATGAGAATGTGGTGACTACAGGGGAGATGGGGAGGCTCAGTGGCGAGCACCATTTTGGCTGGTCAGCAAGAACAGCCAAAACGTGTGGACCCAGGGGCTGGGGGTGAATGGCTAGAGGAGGAGAAGGTGGGTTGTTGTTTTTTTTACAGTGAATAGCCAGTTCAACACAAATCAGCAACCTGACGGCATGGCATGAAGGGTCGATGCCATTTCAATTTTCTTAACAGGAGATTCAGTCCCAAGGCTTGGCAAATAATATTACTGCTGTTCAGACTTCACTGTACTCAGTTTTGGGAGCTGTAATTGAAAAAAGATGTTGACAGACTAGAGAACTTTCCGAGAAGAATTGGAGATCTTGGAAGCAAGTCATAGGAGGGAGAAGTTTGAAGGAACTGAGATTGTTTACCCTGATGATAAGGCCATAGGCCAGGAGTATGTTGACACTTTTCAAATATTTAGGAAGGAATAGAATCGTTCACCAGATCCACCAAGCATACTACAGGAAGTCACAGGGTTAAAAAACAGGAAAGTGGATTTGGGTTAAGCATTAACCACAACTTCCTAAGTGAAAGATCAGTAGCAGGATATATCAGCCCTCCTAGGAGGTTGCTGTGGGTTCTTTGTTGTTGTTCAGTCGTTCAGTCGTGTCCGACTCTTCGTGACCCCATGGACCATAGCACGCCAGGCCTTCCTGTCCTGCGCTCTCTCCCGGAGCTACTACTGGGTTCTACTTGACAATTTTCAGAGAAAAGCAAAGGTGGCATCTGTTGAAGATGCTTAAGCAACAGATGCTAAATTAAACAAATTACAGGGTCATGAATGAGGGAAAACATGACAGGATTAAAAATTGGTTAGGCAGCATCGTTGAGGGTGGGTCGTTTAGACTGTATTTTTTATTGAATATTTTGTGTTTTTTAGCTTGTGAACCACTTTTGAAATTAATATGAAAAGGTGGTGTATAAATCTTTTTCAATTGGTCTTTTAACCACGCTAGCTAAGGATGAAGCACATATGTTCAGAAGTAGCATACCTCCAGCTGCTGGATACTGGGGACAAGCAAACAGGACAGAGACTTCAGCCATGCCTTGCTTGTCAACCACCCAGAGGCATCTGGCTAGCCGCTATTGAAAAGAGAGGGCTGGGCCTCTTGTCAGGTCCAGCAAGATCATTCTTATGTTCCTAGTGTCTCTTTCATTTCATTGCTCTCCAAGCCAAGTGCTCGCTCACTACCCATTATCTAGCTGAGAAGGAATGCTAAAATGTTTGTTGACAAGCAATGAACCCTGCAGTTTCTTTTCAAGCTCCTGGGCACGGTGCAGCACTTCTACCTTTGTAGAACTAAACCTGAGGCGCAGAGCTGTTCAACCTAGCTTCCTGCCAGCTGCATTCGGGTGCGATGGCAGTCAGCTGTGATTCATAATTGTATTGCAACAGTGTTGTGGGTGGCCAGAAATCTTCTAGCAGTGGAATGGCTGCATAGGAACCTAGGATGCTACCTCATACTGAGTCGGACCCTTGGTCTATCTAGCCCAGTATTAACAACACTGACTGGCAGCTCAGGAAGAATTTTTTCCAGCCCTTACCTGGAGATGCTGGGAATTGAACTTGGGACCATCTGCGTGCTGAGCACACACACTGCCACTGAGCCACAGCCCTTCTGCCATGAAGCTGGTTGTGTATTCAGAAGATGTTCTCAATTCTGCAATATTTGGTGGCCCTTTTCCAGCATCAAAGTCAATTTCTCCATACTGAGTCTCATAAGAACACGAGAAGAGCTGTGCTGGAAGGTCTGTGTAGTCCAGCATTGTGTTTGCACAGTGACCAACCACATGCCAATGGGAAGCCCACAAGCAGGACATGAATGCAAGGGCACCCTCCCACTCATGTTCCCCAACCACTGGTATTGAGAGGCATACTGCTTCTGATGCTGAAGGTAGCATATCGCCATCAGGACTAGTAGCCGTCAGTAGCCTTATTCTTCATCAGTTTGCCTAATCTTTTAAAGTCATCCAAGGTGGTGGCCATCACTATCTGTTGTGGTGGTTAATTCCGTAGTTGAACTATGTGCTCTGTGAAGAAGCGCTTTCTTTTATCTGTCCTGAATCTCCCACCATTAAGATCCACTGGATAACCCCTGGGTTCTAGTATTATGAGAAAAGGAGAAATATCTGTGTCTTATCCCCTTTCTCTACACCATACATAATTTTGTACATTTCTATATGTCTCTCCTTACTTGCCTTTTTTCTAGGCTGCAAAACCCAAAATGCTGTCACCTTTCTTCATAGGGGAAAACTTTCTCTTTGAGCTTTTCTGTTCCTCTTCCTGTCTCAAGCCTTCTCAAATGTAGCATGCATGTACATGCATACATGCACCCCCCCCCCAAGTAGTGTGTTTCATTGAGGAGGGATATTAGTTCAGTGGGTAGAGCACATGCTTGATTCTGTTGTTGGCATCTTCAATTAAAAAGAATCTTAACAATTAGTGTGGGGAAGGATCTCCACCTGTAACCTTGGGGAGCAGCTGCTTCTTATAGTACACAGTATTGAGTTAGACAGATGAATAACCCATATCAGTACATGGGAGCTTCATGTGCATCCTTTGGGGAAACATAGGATAGTCCACTTCCACCGGGGGATTGGGATGTGTTAGAGCACAACAGTTGATCTGTGTGTACAAAGCAATATGGAACTTCGGGAGTTTACAGCTGAATATGAAGATGAGATTCATCAGCGGCAAAGTTGTGCTTCATTGGCATGGCTAACTGTAGGGTTAGAGAAAGAACCAGCACAGCGCATTATGGCGGGCTAAACAAGAGAGGGGCTTTGCATAGTTGTGGTGATGGTATGTCAAGTTTATAGCCACCTCCCTGGTTTCTGGCATGAGTCGTCCTGCTTTGATGTGTGGCTTTGCTATTCTCTCCTCTCACTGTGGCAGGGTCACGAAGGAAGTAGATGCTGCATCAAAGGAAGCACAGTTCTTTCTGAAACAGCAAGAGCAGAAGACAGTGGGTCCAGCATCACATCCCACCGTTTCTGGGTAAGTTTGTGGCATTTTGGTCATCTGATGCCAAAGATCCTGTGGAGGTCAGAAATTTGTTGGGGAAGAGTCATTGTTACACCTTTGGAACCAATGGAGATCTTCATTCCTTAGTGGGCCCCTGGGATTCTACCCAGTGTGAGACCATCCCTCGCTTCCCTCGCCATGGGACAAGGGCAGTGAACCTTTTTCAGCCGGGGGCTGCATTCTAATTTGCAGGAGAAGGAATGGGTCTCAGAGGCCACACTCCAGCAGTGGGTGGGGCTAAAAGTATGAACCTGGGCCAAGGATAGATATAACTCCAACCAATTTGAACGTTTTCCCCCCAAGCGTACAAAACATAATTCCAAGCAAGTCTACTCAGGAATACCCAGTGTAACAGCTCTCAGGCCTGCAAAAGTACAGCTCAATTCTGTGCATGGTATTAAATACCCTCCTATCTGATAGCTGGAAATAACAGCAGAAGCTTGCGGGCCGGAGGTTCCCCATCCCTGCGATAGGAGGAAGTGCATGAATGAACCAGAGCATTCTTGGAGGGGGAGGGAGATTCCACATTCAAAATAAAGTGAGCTGTTGCTGGTTCATTCACTCACTCCTCTCCCCACTGAGTGGAGTGAAGCAACCTGAGGTCTGCTCCCGATCTCAGCAAGGGTACAGATGGGCCCTGAAGGGGTTCTCAGACGGCACACGTTTCTTTAGTTACTTCTCTCTCAGGTGTAGTGCCCTGTTCCTGCCCCTCCCTGTTGCACCCTGCCTTTGAAGCTATACTTGCACAGGATTGTGGATGCTGTTGTGAAACTCTAGGTGGGTGCATTACACCATTTCCTCATAATTACTTGATGAGGATAACTTCAAAGTTTGGCAGTAAGTGCTTCCTACTCTGGATAAGGTGCGTCAACAGTAAATGCACGAATGGAATGAGAGCGCTCAGCAAAAAGCTGCAGTGGCAGAAAGCAGCCACACTAAAAGCATCAATAACCATGTTGCTCCATAGGAAAAAAGTCTCACATCCACAGTTGGGTAGGGATGGCAGAGAATTCCGCCACAGACTCCAGTGAGGCTGGATTCTTTAGAAGCCGGCCCCCCAGAGTCCATGGCGGAATGGACAACCCCCTCGCCACCCCCCAAAATCCCCGCCAGAACGGACCTACCTGGCGGCGGCTCCAGGTTGTCTTCCAGCTGCTGCCGGGCTGTGGCCGCAAATGGCAGCCGCTACGCCGGCCGCCATTTGCGTCCCTGCCAAGCCGTGATAGGCTACGTAAGTATCTACGTAGCCGATCACTGCAAAAGGCATGGACGCAAATGGTGGCTGCTACGCCATTTGCGCCCCTGCTCTTTGCTGTAATAGGCTACGTAAGTATCTACATAATCTGGAAAGAAAGTAGGCAGATCGTTTTCCTTGCAGCCCTCTCTGGAAAGCCCAAGCCCTTCTCCTTGTGCTTTCCCTATCCTTGGTAGTGGCACAACAGAGCCTCTGGGAACACTGTGTTCATAACTTGTGCCATTGAAGCATTGAAGGCCCTTCTCTTTGTAAATTAACAGGGACATGCAAAAAACAAGTGGAAGCGTGCGGCTCACTGTTTGGGAGTGAGCCTTGAGTGAACAAGCCTTTCAGTTTGGCCTTGGTGCCTTTGTGCAAAATGGCACCACATTGTGGTTTCTCATCCCTAGTTGTTGTTTTGGGAGGGAGGGGAGATTCATCCCTGTGGAAGGCCAGCATGATGACACAGGGTCTGGAAATATTACTCATTCAGCTCAGGTGACTTGAGGGTATTGCTAAGCAATCTCAAGCTTAAACCCTCATTTAATCTCTCTCCTCTGGAGGGCTGTCATCACTGACAGACTCCCTGAGAACCTCATATCTATCTTCACCAGTCTTGGTTGGTTGGAGCACTGACCAGCTTTTGGGTTTTCTTCCCTCTTGTGGCCAGCCAAGCTTCCCTCTATCTTGCAGCTGCCGCAGAAGAGAGAGGAAGGCCAAAGGCAACTTCTGTGATAGGCCCACCCACAAGCATGGCATGGTTTGACAGGGGTGGGTGGTGGAATGCCTTCTTATTTATTTATTAATTAAATTAGTCGCCCATCTGGCTGGTCACCCAGCCACTCTGGGCGATGTACAGCATATAATAAAACAGTTTAAAACAGTAAAATTCTACAATAAAAACATTTTCTAAAATACCCTAACCCACCTCAAATGCCTGCCTGAACAACCACGTTTTTAATGCATGGCAGAAGCTCATTAAAGAGGGGGCATGGGGGAGTTCCCTAGGGAGGGAGTTCCACAGAGTGGGGGCCACCACAGAAAAGGCCCTCTCCCTCGTTCCCACCAGTCTAGCTGTCCTGGCTGATGGGACAGAGAGAAGGCCATCCAAGGCTGATCTTGTTAAGCAGCCTGTCTGGTGTTGCTGGAGGCACTCCTTAAGATAGGCTGGGCCTTCTGTCCTTACAGATCTGCTGCATTGCCTAGGGAGTCTTCATGGGAGTGTCTGTTTGGCACTGACATTCATGCTCCCTATATAAAGATGACACATTGGCCAGTGAGCAGTGGCATGGGTTATGGCCTCTTGCGTTGTACCGTCACCACACAGAAACCTTTTAGACAGCATCTATATGGGTGGAATGGAACTTACGTATTTAATAAATGCATATGCTGCCTTTCTCAGGGTATTCTCAGGGTAGGTTACATACAGCAATTAAAATTAAGTGTTACAAAGTTATGTTTTGGTCCCAAGATTGAGGGCAGCTTTAGAGAATGCATTATAAAACTAAAGAGCTGACTTGAGAATTGCATACGTCTCTACTTCCATGCTAGCTCTGCTCAGGTCTGCACCTCAGGTCCACGTATATGGTGATGGGATCTGAGCTAACAGTGACTGAACAAGAAAGAGATCTTGGGGTTTTGGCGGACAGCTTGATGAAAATATTGACCCAGCTGGTTTGAGAAAGGCAAATTGTTAGGTATAATTAGAAAAGGAATCAAAAATAGAACTGCCTATATCATACTGGCCTTATACAAACCTATGGTGTGACCACACTTGGAATACTGTGTACAGTTCACACTGAAAAAAGGATATTGTAGAGTTGGGAAAAGTGCAGAAAAGGGTAATTACAACGATCAAGGGTCTGGAGCAGCTCCTCTATGAGGAAAGGTTACAATATCTGGAACTGTTTAGCTTAGAAAAGGGGTGAGTGATGGGAGACATGATAGAGGTGTACAAAATTATGCATGGTATGGAGAAAGTGGGTAGCAAAACATTTTTCTCCCTCTCTTATAATCCTAGAACCCAAGGGTCACCCAATAAAGCTCAATGATGGGAGATTCAGGATAGATTTTGAATACTGAATAAAGTGAATAACATTTGTATGAATTGTTGCCCCTTCTGAGGGGAGTCAAGCCTGCCAAGTTTCAGATGAATAGGTTCAGGGAGTTTGGGGGCTTCCAAAATAGGATGTATTTACTCCCCAATGTTCTTTGTGGGCAATTTGTATGAAAATATATTAGAGACATGCCTATGCAAGAAACCTGCAAAATGTCAGAAGGATAGGTACAGAGGCTGAGTAATTATGATGAATGCAAAACAATTTCAGGGTTTGTTAAATTTGAAATGCAGAAGGACAGACGCTTAGAATTATAACACTGGCCATTCACAAAACTGTTGGGTAATAACACAAGCATCCTTGCATTGATGAGTTGATTCATAGAGTGATAGGAAAAAATACACTTGGTCCTTGTTCAAACCACAGGAGTTGGAGTTGAACCTCTTGAGTTCAGCTGTTCCACACTGAAATCTCTTTGAAGTTTGTTCAAGAATGGCCACCTTAATATCAGTGACAGTAGTTCTGAGGGGTTGAAGTGTTTCCCCATTGCATTTTTGAATATCGCCATTCCTGATGGCAGATTTCTGTCTGTTTATTTTGCGTAGGTCGAGTCTGGTCTGTTTGTCCTATGTAGGGTATTGCTGGCAAATGCTGGCATATGTTATGTTGGAAGATGAGCAGGTGTGTGAATCCCTGATGTGAGTGACATTATTAGGTCCTATAATAGTGTTGCCAGAGTAAACATGGGGACAGAGCTGGCATCTGGGTCTGCCACAGGGTCCAGTTCTTGTCTTTGTATCTCCATTATGTGGTCTATTGCTCCTTGTGAGTAGTTGTTTTGGGTTTGCGCGGAGGGGCTGTCTGTAAGCAAGTACAGACCTACCAGCCAAGGCTTGTGAAAGGCATGAGTTGTAGATCCTTGATGATATATATGACCACTACACATACTTACATGCTTCCAGTTTCTACCCACAAGATCCACTGTCCACAGCCAAGCCGTATGATATAACCGTATCTGCTCAGATTCATTAGAGGCTCGCAACGGAAGGATTTAAATCAGGCGTTCCTCAGACTACAGTGCCCACCCAGCAAAGGGGTGGGGGGAGGATCAATGGGGCTGCTGGTATCCAGGATCAATCTATCTCAGGACAGACCCAGAAGAGACAACTGCAGAACAGCACGCTGGGGAAGGCTGCGGTAGAAGCTTCGTCCATAGCTGGCGAACTCCTGTCCCAGGGATGCCTTTATTCCTTGTAGACCTCGTTTTGGAGCCATTTGCGATCTTGTCTGTGGATGTTGCATGTCAGTAGGCTGGTGTGACCAAGCTGTGGTCCTGGGATCTGCGGAGTCCCTCCGCACATCTGCAACAGGAGCTTCAGGCTTGTGGTATGCATACATTATTTTGCTGATCCCAGCCACCAGAGGGTGCAGGACTGCTCTCGGCTGCAGGAGCCATCCAGGTGATGTCATATCGCCTGCAGATTTAATAACCATTCGAAAACTCTTTGTCAGGCTAGAGTGAGCCTCGTGCATGTCCCTCCAACAGCACCTCGGAGCTGTCCCACAAGTGATGTGGCCAGCTTTAATGACTTTTTAAATCTGCATAGGTTTGTTTCCAGATGAATTGTGTGTTTTGCCCTTTGGTGTGCTGTGTTTTAGTTCAAGTTAGCTAGCTGCATCAAGAGAAGAGGCAGGGGCGGCGTCAAGGGTAGGCACGGTCGGGCAGCTGCTAAGGTCCCACACCCCCAGCAGGGGCCCACTGACAAGAGCCCGCTGGACTCGCTCCTGCTCTTCACCATTGCAGCCTGCTTGTTCACCTGCCTCTCACTCTGGGTCAGACTGGTGGTGGTGAGAAGGAAAGAGGAGCAGCAGATGCCACAGCCGATTTGCTCCCTGGCTCTCTGCCTGCCGAGCAAGGAAGTGGCAGCGTTGATGGGAAAGAGGGTGAGGAGCAAGAGCAGCTGGTGACCGTGGCGGTGAGAAGATAACCGCACAGAGGGAGGGGGCCCACTCAGACCCATGGACCCTCCAAAACCTGGAGCTGGCCTCTCCTTCCCTGTTTGTTTGGAGCTCATGTGAAGAGGTCTCTTGCTGAGAAAAGTGCCACCCTTCCAAAGCGCGCTGTCTCCCAGCAGTTAGAAGTGCCACTAAAGGAGGCGTGGACCTCAAGTCTGAAGCAAAAGCCCAAATACTGACTGGCTGAGCCTGCAATTGCTCTCTTGGGGGTGGGCATCTGTGCTGGTTGGTCCCATCAGCTCACCTTCTTTAAAAAGGGTAGTAAGCTTTGTGAAGAAATCTTCAATTCCTATTTTTGGCTGTGCAGCTGATGGCCAGCTGTGGAAACCATTTCCTGTGGTTTAAGAAACTGATGCTGATTTTACACTGCTTTGGGTAGAAGCAGTGCTTTCTCTGGATTAGAGCTGCTCCACTCCTGGGGATTTAGGCCTTTCTGCGCTGTGACGTTGCGCCTTGACTCTCTGCCAGGCACAGGCAAGGCGTAGCAATTAGCAGATCAGAGCTGATTTGTCCAGGCATCGGAGAGGAGGGGCCTGGCGGTGAGCATCTGTCCTTCATTAAGCTGCTCTGTGCTTTGTGGAGACTGGGAGCGCAGCTGCGAAGCACCGATTCTGCAGGCACCAGCCAAAAGGGGAGCTTGAAGCGGCTCTTGGAACAAAATGCAGCTCCTGTAACTGCGGGCGTTTTGCCCTAAAGCTCCATTAGGTTGTTTGGGAATTTCTTTGCATTTGGCCAGGGTGTCTGTGTGCGTGCGTGTGCAGGCAGAGTAATGGGCCTTTAATTGAGTAGCCATCATTGGCACTGCTAGGACTTGATCCAGTAACCTGCCAGTCCTAGTAGAAAGCCGGAGCCTTTGCTATATGTGCTGGACAAAAAAGTGTCCTGGTCCAGCTACCAAATCATACAGAGAAAACAAACACTGAGTGTTAGTGGTCTTGTAGGCCCCTTCCAACCCTACTATTCTATGTTCTCGGCCCAGTGTTGAAACTCCAGTAACCAGCCAGGGTCTTAAGTAGCAGCTACCTGGGAGAGCATTTCAGTGAGTTCCTGGAAAAGGTCTTGGTGCTGTCTTTGACCCTTGAGAAAAGGCTTCTGGTGTCATCTGGGGTAGGGCATTTATTAGACCCATTTTCCAGATGAGCCAGGCTTCCCATCTGTCTGGGTATTCGTGTCAAGCAAAGGACCTCTTTCTGGGGGATTTTGCTAATGCAAATGGCATCACCCCCTTTAGTTTCTGGTGAAAGGGATAAATGCCTGTCTCAGCCAGTGCTTCTTGTTTTATCACCTGGATCCTGCGAGGGGACATTGGAGCACCTCCCCTCAAAGCATCCCGGGGCAGTGTCGGGTCCCACGTGGCACAGCCAGGAGGAAACCAGAGAGGCCCAACCAATTTCAAGTGCAAAGCAGCCTTCGGCCTGTGCTGCTGCTGCTGTTGCCCGTTTTTTTGTTTTTCTTGGCAGCTCCTTCCTTTTGCTGAAGGCATGCAGAGGGGGTCAATGCCAGACTGCTGTGCTGGCTGTGGAGGAGTGACCAGCACCTGCTCTGAAACACTCTTTGGCATGAGTTGCTCTCTGCACATTTCCACCCCTCTGAAGCGCCTGGAAAGGTGCAAAAGAGCGGGCAGGGACTGCTCTGGGAATTGGCACCGGTGCTGGGCACTGTAAGCCATTCTAGCTGTCAAAGGGGCAGGGTCCTCAAACGCCTGAGGAAGCAATGCAGGCCTCTGTGGGACTGGACAGAGATCGCATGCATGTGACCCTGCAGCTGCCACCTGTTGTGGGTGCCTGCGAGGCCTCTCTTAGGCTCCCCACCTCCCTTCCTTGTGGTGCAAAATAGCGGGGAGTGTAGCCCGGGTACGCGGACCCTTCCACTTGCAGGCTTTGCTTTTTTGGTGGGTTTTTGCTCTATGCAACGCCACAAATTTGCTAGGCAAACATCTTTATCATTATCATCCCCCTAATATTTTGCATTATGTGGCTCTGTGGAGTGTTCAAAACATCTCCTGTACGTTGCAGAAGAAGCTGCCTTCTAGTGGCTGAGACCATTGGTCCATCTTGCTCATTCGCCCTCCAGGGTCTCAGATAGAAAAGTTACTTTTCCAGCCCCACCTGGAGGTGCCAGGGAACAGTCCTGGGCCCCCTGGGCTCGACCACTGAGCTACAGCCCTTTCCCCTTGTTGGAGTAACCCTTACAACAACCCTGTATGGTAGATCAGTATTATCCCCATATTACAAAGGAGTTGGGCAAGCCGAGGCTGAGAGTATGTGTGGCTTGCCTAAGGCAATTGCTGTAATAAATTTGCTAGGCACTTCGAGGAGAAAGTCACTCGTATTCACTCAGAACTTGACGCCACAGTTATCACAGAGCCTGGGGAGGTGTCCAGTACTCACTCTGGTTGTGTTTCCTGGGATCATTTTCAGTTGCTGCAGCCTGATGATGTGGACGAGACGCTTGCATCAGTCCCGTCCTACCACATGTAAGCCTGATCCTTGCCCATCTTAGCTAATATGATCTAGAAGGGGTGAATTGGCTAGGTGGGTCCAGGGAGTGGTAAATGCTTCACTCTGTCGGGGTGGTTCCTACCACCTTGAAAGAGGCCGTAGTGCGCCCTCTCCTGAAGAGGCCCTCCCTGGACCCAGAGGTATGTGAGAACTATTGCCCCATTGCTAATATCCCCTTTTTGGGCTAGGTGCTTGAGTGTGTGGTGGCTGGGTAGCTTCAGACGTTCTTGGTGGAAACTGATTATCTGGACCCATTTCAGTCTGGCTTCAGGCCGGGGTACGGCACTGAAATGGCCTTGGTTGCTCTGACTGATGACCTCCTCTGGGTGAAAGACAGGGGGAGTGCTGCCCTGTTGATCTTCCTAGTTCTCTCAGCAGCTTTAATGCCATTGATCACGGTATCTTACTGGATCGGCTCTGCGGGATGGGAGTTGTGGGCACTGTGTTTCAGTGGTTCCTACCCGCAGGGCCAATTCTAGAGAGTGGTACTGGGGGATTCCTGTTCTGCCCCATGGCTATTAAGCTGTGGGGTGCTACAGGGTTCTATCTCCTGTTCTGTTCAACATCTACATGAAGCTGTTGGGTGAGGTTATTAGGAGTTTTGGGGTGGGGTGTCACCAGTACGCTGATGATGCTCAGCTCTACTTGTCGTTGGAGTCAGCTAAGGCAGTGAAGGTGCTGGACCAGTGCCTAGAGGCTGTAATGGGTGGATGAGGGCCAATAAACTGAGGCTAAATCCTGACAAGATGGAAGCTTTGTGAATTGGTGGTTCCCAAGCCTGGGAATTGGGTAAGCGACCTGTCCCTGGACTCCCCCTGAAGGAGCAGGTGCATAGCTTGGGAATGCTCCTAGATCCATCCCTGTCATTGGAGCCCCAGGTGGACTCCGTGGCCTGGAGTACTCGGGGCCAGCTTCGACTGATCTGCCACCTATGGCCTTTTCTGGACAGAGATAACCTAGCCACAGTAATGCATATACTGGTAACTTCCTGATTAATCTACTGCAATGCACTTTACGTGGAGCTGCCCTTGAAGATGACTCAGAAGTTGCAACTAGTGCAAATGTAGCGGCTAGACTACTGACCGGAACATCTCGTAAAATTCATATAACACCAGTTTTAAAGGAATTGCACTGGCTGCCAATATGCTTCCAGTTGGAATTCAAGCTTTTGGTGATGGCATTTAAACCCTAAGCGGCTTGAGGCCTCAATATTTGAGGGAGTGCCTCTCCCTATATATGCTTGCCCAAGGACTAAGATCTGTTGGAGGGGCCCTCCTCAGCGTCCCACCAGTGCGAGACATACACTATGGTGGGACGTGTGAGAGGGTCTTCTCTGCTGTGGCACCCCGGTTGTGGATGCCCTCCCCTTGGAGACCTGAATGGCATAGACATTGGTTTCATTTCGGTGCCAAGTAAAAACATGGCTTTTTACTAAAGCCTCTGAGGGCTAAATGCATTCCCTAAAATAGCACAATGTTTTAACTGTTTTATTGTTTTAGATTTTAATTGGTGTTAGCTTGTTTAATGTTTAATATGTTTTTAGCTGTTTAAATTATTTATTGTTTTATGCTGTGTAAATTTATTTTATCTGTATGCTGCCCTGAGATCTTAATGATATAGGGCAGGATATAAGTGTTGTAAATAAATAAATGAATAAGGCTGGACCACGAGTTCTCGGCAGGAGCCAGATTTGAATCTGGGATTTCTGGGCTCTCTCAGCTCAGTAGGGCAAGCCGAGGAATGCTGGATTTTCACTTCCGTTCTATTTCAGTGTAAAGGAAGAGGAGGGGCTCCTTTTTAATGGATGTATGCAGACACAAGGGGTGTTTCGAAGGTGGCTGCTTTGATGAGAGCAGGGCCCGTCCATTAGGAGGACCAGCCAGCTGCTTCAGTATAAGGTTCAGGATGTGCTCATAGATATTGGAAGAGCAGGCACTGTACGTTGTATGCAAAGAAAGCAGCTTGAGTCTGAATGTCAACGAAGGCATGTCCCCAGCTCCTGCCACTTCCTTTTCCACTGGCTTCCATATTTTCCACTGGCTTCCATATAACCCTTCCATACAGGATTGTTTTGAGAATAAAAATGGAGGTGGGAGAACAGTGCATTCTGACCTGAGCTTCTTGGAGGAATTATGGGCTAAAAATGTGCTAAAATATTCAGATTGTTTGCTCATCAGAACACAGATGCGGCTCTGGATTGTATTTCCGACTGCACTGGATTCGTGGACAGGAAGGAATAGCGAGAGGGTTGCACACCTGGAAAATCCCAGTTTTGGACTGAACTTGATAACAAAAGGGCTGGAAAATATTTTTCTCTTGGTGACTCATTGTCTTCCAGTAAAATCTCCTGAACACTGGGTATATGCTGGCCATGGTTTCCCCCCCACCTGCCTTAGAATGCAAGTCATTTCCTCTCTGGCTTTTCAGATTGGCAGAGAGGAAGTTATCCCAGGAATGCAAATAAACAGCAAGTTTGAGGCTCTGCTGATAGTTAAGGCAAGTTTGCATCTGCATTTCCACGTCTTTGGTGATTGATCTGCTGCAGCCCCATTAAGGCTGCCTAGGATTGGCAGGGCACTGCTGTCTCGTCACTTAAGGGGTGGGCTTTCCCACAGAGCAAATGGCTGTGCCTTGTGGCTCTCTTCCAGGATTGTTCTCCATTATGAGACAATGGAAGAATAGGCATCAGAAAAGCCAGTGATCTTTGGCAAGCAGTGGGGATTCTGCTTTGGTGGTGCAGAGCAAAGGAACGGGACTTGCTGCCTGAGGCTCAGTGATCAACTCTCTCAAGGGTTCAGATGTTTTGCATTTTTCTTAAAGTCTGTCCCACAGAGCCAGAAAGCTGTGTGCTGGCAATACAAGGCAGCTCTGCCACTGTGGGCACGTATAACCCATCCATGGCTACCAGTCATGATGGCTATGTATTATCTCCAATCGGAGGCAGGTATGTTTCCATGTGCCAGTCGCTGGGGAAGGCAAGCGGGAGGGTGCTGTTACCCGCGTCTCCTGCTTGTGGGCTTCCCATAGGTATCTGGTTGGCTGCTGTTCGTACAGAACGCTGCAGTGGATAGGCCTGTGGTCTGAACCAGCATGGCTCCTCCTGCGTTCATAACCTCGTCGCTGTTTCCATGGGAAAGTCTGAGCGCAAAAGATAGGATTTTGTATCCACAGGTGAACTTTGGGCATCATGACGTCTGCATGTATGTGACCACTGTTTATCGGAATGGGGAGTGGGGGGCATTGAGGTTTAGTGGTTAGAAATTTGGCTGACAAGGCTCACCTATGCCACTTGTCGATCCATTTCCTTCTTTCTCTGTTCCCCCATTTGTAAACTGAGGGAGACGGGGCAGAGATATAGTGAGGGTGAATGCATTGAAGGTTTTAATGCATAAGAACATGGGCCTGTCCTTGTTAGGTAACACACCTCCTTGCAGTTCGGTGGATGCAGAACACTTGTGGGTCAACCAGAGAGCAGCTGCTGTCACCTCACCTTGGCATCGATAGATCATGGCCAATTCTCTTATATTTATTTGTTCCACTTATATCCCACATTTTCCTACAAGGAGCCCAAGGTGGCATACATTATTGCCCCTTTATTTCATCTTCACAATAACTGTGAGGTAAGTTAGGCTGGGAGTCCATGACTGGCCCAAAGTCACCCAGTGAGTTTCATGGCCGAGTGAGGATTTGAACCCAGGTCTCCCGAGTCCAGCCTTCCACCACTACACCACACTGGCTTATATAGTCTTCCCTCTGCTGGGCTGTGCCATCTTGTCATCTTGGTAGCTGAAGCAGATATAAATTCTTGCAGTGTTTCTGGGCTGTCAATTCCAGCTGCTGGGCTTGATGACCAGATGGATCATAGCTCCCTGGAAGACCACGTGCATTGTATGTAGAACGTCCCAAGTATCTCCATGTGAAAGGATCAAGTAGCAGTTGATGGTAAAGGCCCTTCTTTGCCTGAGATCCTAGGGCAGCTTTCCCCAACCTGGTGCCCTCCTGATGGTTGGACTGCAACTCCCAGCATGCCCCAGTCAGCATGGTTGGTTCCTAGGGGTTCTTCGATATTGAAACTCTGACTAGGATTCCATGGGGCTGATCTGAAGCAGTCCACTGCACAGCTGTCTGGGTGCATCCTGTCAGGGGTGTGGGGTCTCAAGGAAAGGCCAGGGGTGCTGGGCCAATGCCTTCAGTCATCTTCCTTTGCTCCATAGGACTTGTAGTAGTACTCATAACATTTACTTTTTCTTGCTGTGCTTCAGAGGGTTCAGCATACATTCTCTCAGCCATCTTTACAACAACCCTGTGGTATCACAGCAGCCTTGTATTATCTCCCTCTATTAGGGAATGGGCTGAAACAGAGAAGGGGCAGCGTTACAGAAAAGAAATGTTTTGAACCAGAGACTTCTTAACTGCTGTGTTGTGGTAGCTGCTAGACTCATAACTATGTGCTTCAGACAACACCTAGTTAAACTATGGAATTCACTACCATGAGATGTAGTGATGGCCACCAAATTGGATGGCTTTAAAAGGGGGTTAGACAGATTCCTAGAGGAAAAGGCTGTCAGTGGCTACTAGTCCTGATGGCTATGTGCTACCTCCAGTACCAGAGGCAGTGAGCCTATGTACACCAGTTGCTGGGGAACATAGGTGGGAGGGTGCTCTTGCATTTATGTCCTGCTTGTGGGTTCCTAGGCGACAGCTGGTTGGCCACCGTGTGAACAGAATGCTGGACTAGATGGACCCTTGGTCTGATCCAGCAGGGCTCTTCCTATATTCTTACGATGGCTTGGGCAAACCTGGAGGAGTTTTAGATAACCTTTTCCAGCCTGGTGCCCTCCAGATGTGTTGAATGACAACTCCCAGCATAGCCAATGCACTCTTAACGCATGGCTGTGCGGTGATGGGAGTTGTAGTCCAACATATCTAGAGGGCACTAGGTTTGGGAAGGCAGGTTTCAGCTGCAGAGGGAGTATTTCATGGATGCCGGACTCTGAAGCAGTGCCCCTTCCCAAGCAAGCTTGAATTTTACCAGGGCTTCGTTTAAACCTGCCTTGTTTTCTGCTCTATCTCCTTTCAGAGTGAAGCGGCCGAGCAGCATGAACAGCCTGCTGGGCAAGATTGGCACCAAAAAGCAGAAGATGAGCACACTGGAGAAATCCAAGCTCGATTGGGAGAGCTTCAAAGAAGAGGAGGGCATTGGTGATGAGCTGGCCATCCACAACAGAGGGAAAGATGGGTAAGAGGGTGGGCTGTTCCCCTGGCAGCTCTCTGAAGCCCTTTGCCTGGCTCCTCTTGCAGCAGCACATCTTTTCCAGAAGAACTCTGCATGAACCATAAGCAGTAGTTGTACCGTTTATTACGGTAAACAACCAGTATATCAGAGCAGTTAAACAATAAAATACAATTAAAAATCAAAGATTTAAAACAGGACTGTACAAACGATAAAACATTCAATGATGTGATTTGTCACCTCTCTCCGACAGATGATGGCCGCTGTGCAAAATCTAGCCACTTTAACCATGACCTGAGAATACCAATCAGATAATCGGGGTTATAAGGGAAGATCAGAGATCTCAATAAAAGTGGCAGTAAAGTAGGACATGTCCCACTGTCATAAGCCACAAGGCTCCAGCTCAGTGCTTCAAGTGGGTAGCAGATACCTACAGTCCCTGTGACCAAGTTGTGTGCGCACACTGTGAGTCTTGTCTGCAGTGAGCTCCAAGTTTATGGAACCAGAACTATGCCTTGTTCTGGCCTGACCTGGTTTTGCAGGAAGGAGGAGAAGGACCTAACTCCCATGGGCTCTGGAGCTATGCCTCATTATGGTGTTATCTAGGGCAAGCCCCTTGGGAAATGCCCCTTAAGTTTTTATCTGTGTGCCCGCCATTATGTAGGACAGGCCTCATGAGAGCTCCTGGGATGTGGAGTGATAGGAGGCCTTGTGATGTCATGCAGAGTCCAATGAGGGACGACTGAAGATTCCACCAAAATGCACCTGATTTCATTAGCATGTGCCTCCAATGTCATTATGGAAAATTATTTATAGCTTGTAATTACCTGGGCAATTTGGGTTATTTTTTAAAAAGACGAGAAAGAACTTAGCTCCACGATGCTTCCCATCCCACTCTTAATCCACATACAAAGTTGTTGCCAAGTTGTATTTGTGTGTGGGCAGAAGAGGATTCGCTGGGCACACCAGGGTCCCTCTGCAAGAGGAACAGATGATACTTGCCTAGCTCTGTGCAGGTATCTAGGGGTGCAAAAACCTAGATGGGGGCTAGGGGAAACGAGGGCTTGGAGCCTCCTGTAAGAGGGGTTGCCGTGCCTTCCGTATTTCTCCCGCTGGCTCTCGGCTTGCTCTTTGTGGACCCTGGAGCTGACTCCTTGTCTCCTCTCCTGCAGGTACCTCGAGAGAAAAGCGTTTCTGGAGAGGGTTGATCACCGGGAGTTTGAGCGTGAGCGGGACATCCGTCTGAGTACCATGAAACCCTGAGACTTCTGCAGAGCCCGATCCTAGAAATGCCTCTAATCTGTCCATCCCCAGAAGATAGTATCTCTGTGACCTGTATGGGTTTCCTTTTTCACCACAATAGTAAATAGGTGAACTGAGGTCTCCGTGGCAGATTATTTGCCTGCCAAGGGCTGCTGTGTGCAGCAGACACCAGCGTGGTTCTGTTCAGGGCTTGTTGGTAGCTGCTTGCTCAAGATGGGGCCGCGGCGGCTATTTTCCAGGTCTTCAGGTTCCTGCTAGTTAGGATGGGCAAGGCAGATGTCATGCTGCGGAAGTAGCACCCTGCCTGCTCATGCCCGCCGACTGGGCACTGATTCCATGGGGCACCAGCCCCGGGATCCTAACGGTCGCAGGCTTGCGTGGCCTCCTTGTGCAGCAGAAAGGTTTTCTTCTCAAGGACATTCTGCAGCTGTACATCGTATCAGTGTCAAACCCGTGGGGAGTAGCCCATCAACGCCCTCTTGCTCTGGAGTCCCACACTAGTTTTTTGTAAAGCCTTTTCCCAGGATTTTTAAAAACATGTCCTCCGGGTAATTCACTTCATGCTCTGCAGGAACATCAGAGGAGTGGCAGCAGCATGCATGTGAGGAAGGCAAGCGTTCCTTTGAATAAAGTGTTAAATCCGTACCGATGGGTATGTCGTTCTTCAGTCCTTGGCAGAGTACACTATTTCACGTATTTTTATCCTGATTGTCAGCTAGAAGGGCTCCGAAAGTGGCTTACAATCAGTAAAACAGGACAGTCTGCCTACAGTTCTGCTGCATCCAGTATTGTTCCATGATGTTCAGAGGGTAGCTGTGGCCAGTAGTCTCACAAATTACATCTGGTACGCTCGATGTGACCCATTCTTGAGGACAGAGATCTAATCCTAGCTAATCTCTACTATGTGAGACTCTCATTGAAGACTGTTCATGCTACAGCAGGTGTGGAGTTCTGTAGCCTTTCTGCATATTGTGATCAGATACAGGGGTTCCTATTGCTCCAGTACTATCTGTCCCTGTTTCTTGTTGATTCAGGGTAATAATTATTAGGGGAATCATCCATGACCAACTGTCCTAGGGCACCATCGTTGAGGGTATATAGAAATTTAAATGGAAGTGTAAAATTATCAAGGAAGACCAACCCAGTTACCTTTGACTTCAAAAGAGGAAACTTCCCTTAAATGAGGGGATTGATAAAAAAATGGAAGTTGAATGGGAAAGTCAAGAAGATCAGATCTTTCCAGATTGCTTGGAAAGGGGGGGGGGTGTTACTCAAGACCACTCTAATAAAAACTCAGCTAGAATGTATACTGTGGGTCAGACAAGGTAGCACCAAGTCCCGAGACTCCCCGAACCTAGTTGGGTCTGGCTGCCACTTTAATTTCCCACCGCTCCAGTTCCAGGGAGACCCATTGGGGATTTTATTCTCTTAGACGTTTAATGTTAATTCTCTCTACCAGGATCTGTCTACGTATTTATTGGATGCCTGTTTTTATTGGTGCTTTATTTAAAGATTGTCCTGTTTGATGCACGTATGTATTTATTTTTATGATCTGTACCGCTGCCTCCTGAGCACACTTGGGAAAGAGCGTCGGAGGAAATGTATAAATAGATATATAAAACTCTTCCCAGACCTGCCTCCCCCTTCTCCTCCTCTGAGCCAGCCCCACTTGGCTCACTGAAGTGCCTTCCCAGCCAGCTCTGGACGGGTTTGTATTCTGCTGCAGCTGCCACGTTGTCCCTGGCTCGTGTGCTTGCGCTTTTGCAGGGCCTTGGCACCATCTCAACACTCCCTTCAAGAAGTGGGGGTGCCTGTCTTCCGGTGTGAGACAGAGTAAAGCCAACGTTGCGTTGGAATACTGGGTGAGAGTTTGCTTGAGGAGTGGAATCAGTTCTGTAGATGCTCTCAGCGTAGCCTTAGAGAGCCATCCAAACCCATGCCAGAGAAATTTCCACGCTCTGATTTGGGGCTGGCTTTTACCTGACATGTTTAATCCAGAATGAGGTCAGTTTAATACATTCTCATCCAAAATGTAGTGGGGGTTCCACCCCACCCCATGTTTTTTCCCCTCGTTTTTATTGGCTAGTTACCTGCTCCTAGAAATGAGATGGATTAGAAATATGTATACCATGCCCTGCACCAGTAAACACCACACATTCATGCATTCATTTTATTTCTATACCGCCCAATAGCCAAAGCTCTCTGGGCGGTTCACAGAAATTAAAAACAAAGCGCAGCATAAAACAATATACAATATGAAAGCTTAAAACCACAACCAGAATAAAACCTAGCAGCAATGCAGAGATTTAAAATACAGATTTAAAACACTAGAGCTAAAAGACAAGGAAGCTAAAATGCTAAAATACTGGGAGAATAAAAAGGTATTCACCTGTCACAGGAAGGAGTACAGTGTAGGTGCCAGGCGAACCTCCCTAGGGAGCTTATTCCACAGCTGGGTGCCACAGCAGAAAAGGCCCTCTTCGTGGTAGCCATCCGCCTCACTTCCTTTGGCAGGGGCTCACAGAGAAGGACCCCTGAAGATGATCTTAGGCACATATTGGAGGAGGTGATCCTTCAGATAACCTGAGAGTGTGTGCAAGAGAGAGGTCTTAATTTCTCCCCCCCCCCGGGGGGGGGGTGTTCATGCTTTTAGATGCTCCCTCACATGAAACAAACTTTCCTGCATGTAATAAAACACAGGGTGGCAAGCTAGGCCTTCCTGATACTACCTTCACTGCATGCAAAGAGTTTTCCATGAAGGCTGGGGAGGACAGTATTCAAAAATATGTTCTGCCCCCACCCACCTGCAGTCTGAATTAGTACAGTCCAGTATTCTTCTATTTCATTCTGCATAACGTATGCAACAGCTCACCTATAGCGGAGAGTGTACGCTTACACACCATGCATATCTCGCCCCGTATCAAGTACAAGTTCCAGTCTCCTGCTACTACAGGAGAGGTTAAAGAAGAGTAGGAAATTATAGCTCCTGATGCTGGGGACGGGGGCAAGAAAAGTTTCCATAGTGAAGTTTATTCTGTGCTATAAGAAATGTCCAGTGCCTTGACACATGGATTTTTTGCAATTAAAATCAAGATGGAAGGCGCTCCCATTGATTCCAGCTGAGCAGTGTCTCCTTCCGTTGCCCTTGGTTGTTGGTAGAAGCAACTGGCAGCAGCAGCTTCACCTTGAAAGACAATCAGTTTCTTAGCACAAGAGTACGATGGGAAGAAAAGCCATCTTTAAATGTGCTTTCTCATCCAATTTGGCAAAAGAAGAGGAGGGAAATGACCGTTTGTGATGGGCCCCTTCGTAGCCCTGACTCCTCCAAAACATTTTTTGTTGCCGCTCCTCCCTAGTTAATCAGAGGAGACATATTTTAATCTTGACAATCAAGCTGTAGTTGATTAAACAGAGAAGTTAATCAATTCAAGCTTGTAGGCCCCATTTCTTCCGTTTGGGCCTTGACTTTTCTACCCTTGCTCCAGAAATGTGGAAAACTTGGAAACCAGTTGAACTGCTGGCACTGCAAATTGCAGGATTTGGCGGCTCTGCTCTGGGCCACTGTCCCAGCAGGAAAATCACATCCAGCATCCCCAACAGCACTGCATCTAGAGTGAGGCCTGTCAGCAGCTCGGAGGCTGGGAACAGCCGTGGCTGCCGTGGGCAATGCCAACAGACCATTTCCAACTCATGTTGTTATGCCAGGAGTCAGACCAGCTTTGAAAACCAGGTGGAGGATTTGGGAGGGCCCAGGTACAGTAAAGCAGTGGGGCGGTTCCCCTAATTGGTAAGTGGTGCAAGAGGATGGGGTGAAACATCCATTGATTAATTTAGGCGTCTCTGTACCACCCTCCATAAACCTATCTCAGAGTGGCCTACAATACAAATGTCAGTCCAGCAGTAATAATACACAATAATGCAATGAAGTCAAAGACCACAGAATTAAAGCAATAAATTAAAACAAGTCAATACAATTCAGCAGGAGAGTGGAGTGAACAACTCCTTCCAGGGTTTAAAATAAATTTCGCTTCATATACTAAAATCCACTTTATTAAAATGCATGCAAGAAATGAAACAACCTGATGTCTAAAGGGTAACAAATTAGGGGTGCTTCCAGAGGCTTTTATCATGCAATCATCTCGCCTCATTCACAGAATTTTACAGGAGGTCCAGACGACGTGCAATCCTGTGTTTCCCACCGCTTCTTTCCACCAAAAATCCACTGAGGAAAAGACAGAATCGTTTCGCAATACCTTTTGATTGCTAGCACTAGGCCACCCTAGGTCCCAGGCAAGCTTCCCTGGGGCAGGAACTCCACAGCTGGGGTGCTACCAATGAAGAAGCCCTCTCCTTAGGCGCCACCTGGCTAGTCTCAGATGGTGACGGTGCTTGAGAAGGAAGATCTCAATGCGCAGAAAGATTGATACAGGAGAAGGTGATCCGTAAGGGGCCCGAGCCCCAAGCCATAGAGAGCTTTAAAGATTAATAACAGCACCTGGGCCGTAGCTCAGTGAGAGAACACGTTTTGCATGCAAAAAATCCCAGGTTCAGTCCCTGGCAGTTCCAGGTAGGTCAGGGAGTGACCTCTGTCTGAAAGCATGTGCTTTGTGGGCAGAAGTTCCCGGGTTCAATTATCCACATCTCTGGGTAGGACTGGAAAAACTCCTGCCTGAAATCCTGGGAGAGCCACTGCCCATCAGCGTTGACAATACTGGGCTAGATAAACCAAAGGTCTGATTCAAGATAAGGAAGAACACAACGCCACCTATGCTCCTTTTCCTACTGAGCTTGGAAGCAAACCTGCACAGCGGACGAACGCAAGAGGCCAAGCACTCCTTTAAAGGCACGTTCGAACTTCTGTCGAAATACCTTCCAACTGTCCGTCGGAAAGAGCAGTGTCACTAGTTTGCACGCTGCTGCTGCTGCTCCTCGGCTCCAATAGCTTGACCCGCTTATATAAGAGACGTCTTTCTATTCTGCAGTTGTCCAGAATGACACACCCTGGGTTCAGCCACAGGGCCACTGTGCAAACGTCATGACCCATCTCAGAAGAAAGCTAGCAGGATCCTGCTCCCCGCTCCTTGAGTAGGTGTTGGTGCTGGAAGGGTTGTGTCTCTTGCTGGTAGGAATGGTGAAAGGGTTGCAGTAGTTTTACTCCCAAGTTGCAATGGCGTTATGGGCAGGCCCATTCTGCTGGAGCTGGGTTCTGCCTGAAATGTTACCTGGGACTGGGAGCACATTTCCAAACTGTTTTCTTTTCCCCCAAACACACATATACACCCTTTCATCTCTGTTCCACAGGCACTGGGGAATTCCTGTGGGAGAATCCTCAAGCCACCATATTTGAGTCCTTATGGACAGCCATTGTGGTTCCTGGAGATGAGAAAAGTGTCTTGAGCACCAGGGCTGGCGCCAAGGGTAGGCATGGTCAGGCACCTGCCAAGGGCCCACATCCCAGCAGGGGCCACTAACAGGAGCCGCCTGGCCTTGCTCCTCCTCATCGCCATTGTAATATGCTTGTCCACCTGTCCCTTGCTCTGGCCCAGACGGGTGGTGGTGAGAAGGAGGAACAGGAGAGGCCACTGCCTTCCTGTTCACTGGTTCTCTGCCTGTCAAGCAAGCAAGTGGGAGTAATGATGGGAAAGAGGAGGAGGAGGAGGAGGAGGCGGAGGAGGAGCAGCCAGTGACAATGGCAGTGAGAAGGGAGACTCACTGGAGAAGGGAGTCCCTTGAGGGTGTCTTGCCCAAGGGCCCTCCAAAACCCAGAGCTGACACTGTTCAGCACTCCTCCTTTCAAAAAGGGAGGAAGGTGAAGCCAAGGAAATTATGGTCATATTAACTCGACTTCTTTATCTGGGAAGATATTAGAACACATAGGAAAACAATTAATTGTGAAGTGCCCCGAGGGAAATTAAGTGATTAAAGGCGGCCGACGTGCTTTTATTAGTAACTAATCATGCTACACCAGCCTAGGGTCCTTCTTTGATAAAATAATTGGTTCAGTAGGCAAGGGAAAAGTAGTTGAAAGCAGGACGAAGACTTCAGCAGAGCGGGTCTCCTGTGATACCCTCACAAGAATGCTCAAGCAACGCAGGCCCGAAGAGGTACGTGCAACATGAGTTGTAAGATGCGTACATCATTGATTGAAAAGCAGTACTTAAAGGTAAAGAGGAGTCAATATGGTAAAGCAGCCTTCTGCAACCTGGCGCTCTCCAGATGTGTTGGGCTACAACTGCCCGGGAACCTCCAGCCAGCATATCTGGCTGGGGATACTGGAACTTGTAGTCCAACACATCTGATGGGTCCCAGGTTTGCGAGAGGCTGCGGTGAAAAGTATCCTGAAATACTCCACCAGGATCAGAGTGTTGGGTCCACGTGTAAGTCAAATTGTCTGGCTCCTTTAGCTTAGGGCCACTTTCCAAATTTCACACATGGTGGCAATTTTTAAATCTTTTGAATTGTTTATATTATATTTAATTATTATATTATACTATACCTATATTAATTATACACATCTCATCCTGCCTTTTTGGTCAAAACTTTGAACCCAGATTCCACCAGTCTGACCCTCTGCCACATTGGTGTGCTTCACCACACTGGCACACTGAAATATAGTAAGTCAGATTGGTATGTCAGCGGACCGCTGTGTTAGTGGGTGCCACACGGGACAAGCAGTGGCCAAGGATGCTTGCCCTACAGCAGCCTTCCCCAACCTAGCGCCCTTTGGGTGTGTTGGATTGCAGCTCCCATGATTCCCAGCCAGCATGGTCACTGCTGGCTAAGAGTGATGGGAGTTGCAGTCCAAACCCATCTGGAGGGCGCCAGGTTGGGAAATTCTGCCTTTTAATCATTATGGGATCAAAATGGATACAACACTCAAGACTCCTGGGCCATCAAGACTCCTGGATGTAGAGACCAGGCAATGTATTCATGATTCCAGCCCGAGGGAATACAGGAGGGGCAGGACATTGGAGAAGCTGCCGTTGCTGAGTGAGATGTAGGAGTGTAACCCACTGGTGTATTTTTCTTTAAGAATTCTAAGTGGGAATATCCCTGTGCATGTTCAGTAAAGAAGTGAGATAGGGGGCATCTCTACACCATCCTAAAATCCTGCATTTAAAATGGGGCTTTCTGCTTCCCTTTTAAATGCAGGATCACGACGACTCCCTTTTTTGTGTGCTTCCTTTCCCCCTCCCCTTTCCCCCTCCTTCTCCCTGTATCTGAGCCTTCCATTATCTTTCATTGATCTCACTCCTCTTCTTGCCCCTTTTGCTCTTTTCAAGGAGGAAACTGAAGTGATCTATTTAAAAACAGAACAAAGGGCATTTAGTGCAGGAGATGCCTTGAATGACCACGGTGTCATGTAAACAGCCTGCAAACTTCCGTAAAGACGCCATCTCAGTCGCAGGACAAAAGCTCAGTGTGAAGGAACCCTGGGAGTGGCCACCATTTTAGGCAGTTACCAAAATGCAGTGTGGAAGAAGTTTGCTTTCTCTTCTCCGTAAGACCCTGAACCTTTGAGGCAGGTTAGTAGGGCGGTTTCCTTTTGAAATTGTTTTGAGTCATGATTTTTTTTACAAATACTATGAGTTCCTTGTTGTTTATATTCTTTTATATTGTATAAAGGGCTGTTTGCAAAGTTGTTCCTGTGTTGCTGGATCCTGGTCCATTTTGAGAAGATTGCTGCAGAGCTGGAGTGAACTGAGTAGAGACTATTTTCCTTCTTTGGCAAGCAGAAAAATCAAGCTTCAGAGAGAAGTTTTATTTATATTTTTTTTTCCTGTGGACTCAAGCTGAAAGACAGAACTTTGGGAAGGCTGTTTTATTGTTTTGTTGATAAGAGAATTGTTATGCATGTAAAATTATTACGTATGCATTTTTGTTGTTTTTAATTAAGAAATTAAAATGATATATGTTAATTGTCCCTGTACAAGGTTGTTGCTGTGAGTGCCTTTAGAGGCCCTGAAGAAAAAGTGTTACAGGATCACTTGATCGCAGGAGGAGGAGGAGGAGAGGCTGACCATTCCCGTCAGCTTACAGGCCTCAGAGGAAGGCTTCGTGGGCATCTTTGCAACAGTCACTAGTGATCTGAAGTGAGGCATTTGCAATGTCCCGCCTTGTCAACAGACCTTTTACAATGCGAGAGTCACTCATTGTAGTGTGACAGCCAGCCTGTGGTAGGAGCGACCTTGTTCTGCAGGACCTAGGTCTTATTTTTGTTTTGTGTTTGTTTATAAAATCATTTAGGCCTTTCAGTCCTCAAGAAAGCCCCCAAGGTGATTTACAAAATTATAACAGACGGTCCAAATAAATTAAACTCTAAAACGAGAGAGCATTAAAACAAGCCAACAGTACCAATCCAGAATCAAATAGGAATTAAAATAAATCAAAGGCATGTGGAACAAATGCATCTTAACTGCCCTCCTAAAACCCATTAATGAGGGGGCCAACCTAACCTCTTCTGGGAGAGGGTTCCACAGTCGGGACCCTGCAGCCAAGAAGGACCTGGCTGTCCTGTATCCCAGCCAAATGTGGCAGAATGCAAAGCAAGGCTTCTGAAGGTGAACACAGTTGATGGGCAGGTTGGTGACATTTCAACCTTTTAGGATGGGAAAAACCTGCAAAAGCCAGGAAGCCACCCTATGATTGATGGTTGGGGGAAATGTGGTGGGGGCAGAGGAAAGGGGTTTGGCTGTCTGGGAACCCCAGGCGGTCCAGATTTGGCCCATGGATCTGAGGCTCAACACCCCTGAACTAGAGGCTTGACTGGCAGCCACAGCGGTGTGGTTGTGGAACCCATGAGGAAGCAGCTTAGACGCCCTGTGCTGCATGCCACCGACTTGGCCCGGCCTTCCTTGTGTCTGTCAAACTGAGCCTTTCCGAGCAAATCAGGTCACAAAGATGTGCTTATTTAGGCCACAGTGCTCATCTCTGTAGCCTGGTCACAGTGGCAAGGAGTCTGTCTGCCACAGCAAGGGGAAGAACAAACCCCACATCCAGTGGGCGCAGGCCGTGGCACTGTGGCTGTACGATACATAACCACAGAGCATGTTCAGAGGAGCAGTAATCAGGTCACAAAACTGCGCTCATCTCTGGTGCTGCCTCACAGAGACCCAGAATCTGTCACTTCAAAAGCAGAATGAACGGCAGGCATAGAATAATGCTTGCTATGGGACTTAAATAGCTACTGTGGAGCTTCACTTGTATACCTCCCTATACCAGAGGGGGCAGAACCTCTTTCAGCCCAAGGGATACATTTCATTTCAGAGAAGCTATTGTGGGTTGCATTCCAGGGTGGTGGTGGGGCAAAATATCAAAAGCACCAGCATATTTTAGCCTAAAATGTAACTGGGCCAGTAACTAGGCCTTACGAGAGCCATTTCAACCTTTTAGAATGAGGAAAAAACTCCCCCAAAGCCAGGAAACCAACAAACTATTGGTGATCGGAGAAAATGGAGTAAGGCCAGGAGAAAGGGCTGTGTAGCCATCTGGAGAATCCCACAACACTGGAATGGAAACCCAGGTTGACTAAATTCGGCCCCTGGGCCTGAGATTCTGCAGCCCTGACCTTTACCTCCCTAGGCCGCACAATGCCCACTGAACACAATGGATTGAAACACATCTAACCTGCGTTGGACTGTGTCTAAGTGCCAAACGAGATGTGACTGTGGCAGATGGGTGCTTCATTTTAAGTGTCTGCATGGGGTCACGAAGAGTCGGACACGACTTAACGACTGAACAACAACAACAAACCTCTCACATAGAAACTTGAACGCTCTCCCCTACCCCATACATACTTCCCCTCTCCTCCCAGAGTTAAGTGGCCCCAGCCACTTTAACGCTGCCTGTGGCTCACCTTTGGTATCAGGAATTGGGAATGGAGAAAAGTGGTTGGAGCAACAAATTTTGGGGAGATGCAGGAGAGTTCAGCATCCATCTCTTGAGTGCTCCTTTTACTGTTAAGGTAAGACCACCCCACATCTTGTACGGCAATGGGGCAGGCACGCAAATGATGGCCCTGCACGTCTACTGACGTCTACATGATTTCTTCGCTTGTCTCGTACGAACTCCCTTGTTGCTTTTTTACTTTCTGTACATCATGGCGATAGCGCAAAATGGCCACTCAGGAACTACATTGTACAGGAAACCTAATGGCGCCTACACTTACCTCCACACTCCCAGTTCCTGTCCAGAAGACTCACTTTGACATCTATTGTGTATAGCCAGGTCTTTAGCACAAGAAACCGTCCCCTTTCTGTGCCTCCTTGACAAGCGTCTCTTTGCTGAAGGCAGCTTGGGGGCCCGCAGGTTCGAGCTTTTAGCTCCACAGTCTGGTTGTGAGAGAAGGAAGTGGACAGGGCTGACATCGGTGCCCAGCACCTTCATCAGTGCTGCTGCCTGCATTGGCCCTCCTGCCCACCTGTTACCCTGGCTGTAGGTTATCTGGGGGCGGTGTCTCTGGGTACGGCATGCCATTTAAAATTACCCGCAATAGCCTGGAGAGCCCAACGTGATGTCACTCAAGGGCATGGTGGGAGTTAAAAATGGCTGGTGGCTTTGTTGACCAAGTGCCAGGCTTATGCCAGGTAAGCTCACCGTTGCGGGGGCGGGAGAGAGAGAGGGCACCAGGGGGATACCTTGTCAATCCTAGGACCAACCTTGAAAGCTGAGACACTACCTGGGTAGTTATGGGTTGCCCCCAGTGTGCATGTATGGAACCTTTGGTTATACATTGCAGAGGAGCAAGAGGTAGGGTGGCCAGGTGTCCTACTTTATAGAGGACAGACCTCTTTTTTGGAGAGCTGGCAAAGGACAGTCCTCTATTTGAAGGTGTCCAGTCCAAGCCTGGTTTAAAGTCAAAGAACCCGAAGGAGGGAGATGAGGCCGGGGCCTTGAAGTTGCCCATCTAGTTAGTATCTGGACAGCAGATTAAGCAGGCACGTACAGGCCGCCTGATCAGTCTTCTCTGTGGTGAGATGCATTGTATTTCTATTTAAATCATAGCTATCATTTCTAAATTTACACCCATGCATATATATTTGCATATGCAAACGTTATGCTAATTGGTGTCCTCTTTGGGTGATGTGTAAGTAGCCACCCTGAAAGAGTGACAGTCGCTGCCTCCATCTCTTGTCTCCATTCCCTCCTCCCCTCGTTCTCTCCTAGCAAGCTAAAGGTGTGTTTTTTCTATATCCCACTTTGGCAGGCATCTTTAGTGCTGGTACATGGACATCTGCAACAGAACAGCCACCCAATAAAGTATCTGTGACACTGCTGGGGAGGGAAGGAGGGAGGGAATCGTTCAAACTATCTTGCTAATTAAATCCATAGCAGGGCTGAGGGGTTGCCTTCAGCCGCCACGACGGGTTCTCTCCCGTCCTTGCCGCAGAACTGCTCAGTCCAGAGAGAGAAAGGTGCCCCCAAGCTTGTGCCCTCCAGATGTGCTGGACTACAGCTCCCAGCATGGCTGGCTGAGGTATGCTGGGAGTTGTAGTCCAACACATCTGGAAGGAACCAGGTTGGGGAAGGCTGCACCAGGATAAGAGTTGCCATAACAATGTGCAGGCTTCAGCCAGCAAGCAATCTCGAGGTTCCACTGGCATCCATGGCAGGGTGTTGGAGGACATGGGACCCACGAAGGAGCTGCTCAGACACTTCAGCTGCATGACTTGGACTCAACCTGGCCTTCATTCAGCCTGGCAAACTGACCCTTTCAGAGCAAACCGGGTCACAAAGATGTGTTTATTTAGGCCACAATGGTCATCTCTGTTGCCTGCTCACAGTGGCAAAGAGTCTGTCGCGACAAGAGCAAACAGCATGGACAGTGAGTGCAGTGTGTGCAGGCCATGGCGCTGTGGCTTCACGCTTTCGCAGAACTTGTGTGCGGGGTGGGGGGCACTGTACAGCACATACAGGGAAGCATTCATACAGCAGCAGTGAGTGCCTGTTGGAGGAGTACATAATCATCCTTCTTCATGGTGAACGTGGTTATCTAACTACTGGAGAAAGAAGACATGGCCCTCCCTGCTTGTGGTGTGCACTGGTGCAGCTAGGTAATTTTAGACTCTGGACTTAATGATCTTATGGGGCGTTCAGATGGCCACGGGTATTGCTCCCGGTGTGAAGCACACAACTAACATTTCTCCCCTCCAACTGCCATTCCATGCTCCACACATTGGTTCTAAATTCCTGATATATCACAGCAAAACGACAAAATAAGCAAAAACCTGCTTTCCAATCCTGATTTTTTTGGTAAAGAAATACTCCAAGCATGTGCCGTTTTACATTTTAAGCTCACTTGAGTCATAGCACCATCAGGACTACAGGAATAAAATCCTTCTGATGGCGTGACCTTAGATGCATTCACGTGGGAATAAACACCATTTTGCTGTATTTACGCATTTATTAATTACATTAAATGCCCTGGCATGCCCATGCTGGCCCAGGTGCTGTTTACCCGATGGTGATACAGGGCCCCCATCACCTGCTACTCTCACCATTTGGGGTTCCCAAGGGCCATTCCTAGGTGCACAGTTCAGTTCAAACTTAAAGCACTGTAACAGGCCAGGAGAGCCAGAGGGCGGGGGCGGGGGCTGAATTTGCCCATCCCGGGTTAGCAGCTGGACAACAGACTGAGCTGCAGGAGCAGAGGCTACTGGGGCACAGTCTTCCTCCCTGTAGTGAGATATTTTGTGTTTTTATTTAAAATGTGCTCATTATTTCTAACTTTGCACCTCTGCATATCAATTAGCGTATTCAAATGTTATGTAGATCGGTGTCCTCTTTGGGGGTCATGCGTTTCCTCTCTTTTGGGGGGATGCTTTGGTGGGTGAGCCCTTTTGCTCCAGGTCCCTATGGGGAAAGCACTTGCGTCTGCACTGTTGCAGGTGAAAGCACTCGAGGTTTCCTAGCAGCGATTGCCAACTGGTGGGGCCCTTCTGGGGCTCACGAGCACCATTGCGAACAATCAAAGAGCCCCTCTTGTCAGCTCCCTGCTGGGTCTCTAAGTGGAAAAGCCAGACAGTCGTGACAGAGCCTGCCTCTGCGGTTCAGGGCACGCAGGCCGGGGTCGGCCAGCAGCAGGAAGGATCAGCTATTTTTCACAAGTTAGGCACAGCTTCGTTTGGCAAATGGCTGCTCCTAAACCCAGGGTAACATGGCTGTTGGGGTGGGGGCATGTATGGGAGACTTGGTGGGCAGCAGGAGGGAGGGGTGTTTAACCCCTTCCACACTCACCACTTCTTCCCCGTAGAGCGGTAGTTTACGAATCACCCAAAAGGAGGAAATGCGTTGCTAAAAAACAGAGGAGACCAATTTGCATAAAGTGTACATATGCTATTTTTTAGACACATAGATGCAAAATTTGAAATTATTATTATCCTTGCAATAGAAATACAGTACATCTCACTTATAGTGTGAAAGACTGTGACCAGGTTTACCTGTGTGCCTGCCTGTTCAGTCTGCTGTCTGGGTGCTGCTGATGGGAAACTTCAAGGCCAGCTCTTCCTTTATCTTTATACCAAACTTGGACTGGACAGCCCTTCAAATAGTTAACACCTTCAAACAGCATCCTCTGGCAGCCCTTCAGATAGAGGACTGTCGTCTTTAAAAGAGTGCATGTGGCCACCCTACTTCCTGGTAAGTGCCCTCTTGGGCCGGTTCCCAAGTTATCAAAACAACCACCGCCATTAAAACAGCTTGGGGGAGGTGAGGTTGCAGGGGTAGGGGAAGGGTTAAGCACCATCTCCCACCGGCTGATTCTCTGCAACTGTTGGCACCCCCTTCCCATGGCATTTGCCTTATGAGCAGAATACAGCATTGGGAATCCTGCTGTCAGGGCTGGCATCAGAACCTCTTGGTGTCCCAGTGTCCTGGCAAAGGCCGCTGTTGGTGCCTGTCCTGTCCCTTCCCCCTGCCACTTGAAAAAAATCCTGGTCCAGTTTTCCAAGCAGCCCCCATCTTCTGGGTCTGCCTGCCACTTGAATTTCCCACAATGCCTTAGAACAGTGCAACATTTTTGTATGACTCCGCTGGGCACCTATTGCCCTTGAGGGTGAGACGGATGCTGCAGCCAGTGCAAAACACAGCAGCTAGATTGCTGTTGGGAACAGCTTGCAGAAAGGATCAAACACGGGTTTTGAGGGAACTGCACTGGCTGCCAGCATGCTTCTGGTCTGAGTTCAAGGCGTTAGTGATGACATTTGAAGCCCTAAATGACTTGGGACCTCCATATTTGAGGGAGCGCCTCTCCCTGTATACAGCTGCCCAGGTATTAAGACCTGCAAAGGGACCCCTCCTAGGGTGGCTATGTGTCCTCTTTTACACAGGACAGTCCTCTGTTTGAAGGGCTGCCAGAGAACCATACTCTGCTTCAAGGTATCTGCTGTTTGAAGGGCTGTCCAGTCTAAGTCCAGTATAAAGGTGAAGAACCATCAGAAGGAAGAGCTGGGCCTTGAAGATGCCCATCAACAGCACCTGGAGACGCAACAGGAAGGCACACAGGTCACCTGGCCACAGTGCCTACGGTAGTCACACAAAAGCGTACATGTTTCTAGCATAGCTGGCTGGCACCTCAGAGGCAAGGGTGTCCCCCCTCCCCCCCATTTTAGCAGGTGCCACATTTTTAAACTCGGTGTCTTATAACTTTTTAAGCCTTACGATGTATGTAGGCCTTTTACAACACAGTCAACACTGGCATTAAGATAATTAGAATTATGACAGCTAATAAATTAGCAGGTCGTTCATGAGGCACTGCAAAACTCCTGAAAATCCCCTTCGTCACAGAGTTAAGTGTGACGGAAAAAATGGAGGTGTGCAGTGCTTGAAACAAAAGGAAGGCAGAGATGCTTCCGCTCTGCTAAAAAGCATCCCAGTTATACAACATTTTAAGTGGGGGATGCTGAACCTCCTTCAGCTCAGGGGCTGAATTCAATCTCAGAGATGCTCTTGGAGGGTGCATTCAAGTTGTGGCTGGGGCCAAAGGCAGAAGGGGCAGGGCTGAAGGCAGAAGGGGTGGGGCCAAAAATACCAGCATATTTTAGTTTAAAGCTTTTTACTGCCAGTATCTAAGCCTTAGGACAGGTTTTTCAACCCTTTAGAATGGGGAAGAAAGTGCCCCAAATCCAAGACATCACCAAATGACAGGTGGTCAGGGAAAGGGGGTGGAGGCTGGGGGACCCTGGAGGGCAGGTGTGGGCTGGACGTGTCCCCAGCCCTGAAGTTGCACCCCTGCTCTAACTGTGGAAAGGAGAGAGGGTGTCCAGTAGGAAAGCCAGACTGGGCAAAACAACAGAAACGGTTTGATGTTACCCTGAATTGGGCTAAGACTGTGGTCTGTTTCTAGGGCGTCTCCCCTGAAATCTGAGTCCTATCTCTGCCTTTGCTAATTGATTAGACTTTACTTTGGAATGTGAAGCGCTGCAGTCCTGCTCTTACACAAATGATACATGGGTCTGTTTGTGGATTAGTCCATTTCGGCAAGAAAGGTTGCATTATTCACATTTAACTTTAGTTGCACTCCTGTTAGTTTAGCCTTCTTCACTTATTCTTGGGACATTTCCCCACCATAAAGACATTAGAATGGCAGCAACAGTTATGTGCCCCAGTCCAATAAGAGAGATCTGTGCATGCAGGCAATCTTTTGTGCGCAATTCCAACCCTGATGTGAATTAAGGCACACATTGCCACTGCAATGCTTATGCAAGCCCCAGTGGGCTGGTTGGATGTGTCTTTTGCTGAAAGTGGGATGCATAACCCAGTCCAAGGCCATCAATTATTAAGTATGACTGCTACAGCTGGATTGAGGCTATGCATTTTTTAATTTCCCTATGATCTTGTGACATTGGAAATTTCATTCCAACAAATATTTGTGAATGGATGGATGAGTTGTGTTTGCTGGCAGTCAGAGAACTGGTTGTGTTTCAGAAGCAAGTGAAATGAGAAACCTGTAATCAAATCTGGCACTTGTTTTCTGAATATATATTTCTCTGGATAACATGTGTTTCCTCTTGCAACAGTATTTTCTCTCCAGTTCTAGTCTTGATCAGGCTCTTCTGTTTTGCATTTTGGAGACCTCCTTAGTCACTCTTAGATATGCAAAATTGCCCTCCCTTTAGCTTTTTTGTACTTTGTGAAATGAAGACTCTTGATGACCTTTGATGGCTGGTGGCTACTACCTAGTAGAATTTGTGACATATCCCACAAGAGAGGGCCTTTTTCTCAATGGCCCCACCCGTCTGGAATAAGTTGCCATTGGTGGGCCGCCAGGCCCCATCACTGCAGGCTTTTAAGAAGGCCCTGAAAACATACTATTTTACTTTGGCCTTCCCCTATTCACTGTTGTTTCTGTTTTTATCACTGCTTTTGCTGTTTTATTGTGTTTTTATTGCTTTTTAAGACCATATTGGTTTTTATGATGTGTTTTAGTACTGTACAGCACTTTGGGGGGGCTTATGCCCTGAAAGGCAGCCAAGAAATATTCTAAATACTAATACTAATGCTTGGGGGAGGGCTGAAGAAAACAGATGTACCTCCTCAAGTACTTGAGGGGGTGTGGCCAGAGTACTCCCAGCAGCTGTGTGGGCAGGAAGTTTCAGTCTGTGTCCTGCCTCCCAGCTGAGCAGAGCAGAGCAGAGCAGAGCAAAGCAGAGCAGAGGAAGCTGCTCCAGCTGGTCTAGGGACTACAGAAGCAAGCAAGCTCCCAGAGAGCAAGCGATCAGAGCGAGCACATAGGGAGAGCAAACAGAAGTTGACCAGGGGAGTTCAGCAGGGGAGGTCAAGGGGGAGACCCCTATCATTTTTTTTCTCGTTTTTAAAAAAACATTTTTTAAAATTTATTTGTCTTGTAACACACACTTCCACACCAGTGGGACTCTGTTTTTAACCTCCAGTGAGTAGAGGACCAGGCACAGGCTACTCTAGAACAATCAGAAAGCTAGACACAAAAAGGGGAAAGAGGCTATGGAAGGACAAGACTCTCCAGTGGTGGTGACCTGCAAGGTGTGTGCAATGATTGTTTTCTTGCCTGAGATCAACATGGCCTACACGTGCAACAAGTGCAAGTTGATCACACTGCTGGAAGAAAAAGTAAGAGGACTGGAGCGGCGAGTGTCAACCCTCCAGGGAATAAGAGAACACGAAGAGCTCTTGGACAGAACGGTGGAACTACAGCAGCAAAGTGAAGACCAGAAGCTTGAAGAGCAACAACAAGCTGAGGCAGAAGTGGGAAATGCTGAGGTGAGGAAAAATGTAGTAGAGGATACTCCTTGGAGAAGGGTGACAGTTAGGAGCAGAAGAACTAGAAGTCACTCTGTACCAGTGGAAGCAGTGGAGCTATGGAACCATTTCCAGGTACCTGAGGATGAGATTGGAGGACAGCCTGCAGAGGAAGAATCACAGGGGAACCTGCATGAGAGTGAGCAAGAGGCTGAAGGTCAATGAAGCAGAGGCGAAGAAACCAAGGCCTACAACAACAAGAAGAGTAGTAGTAGTGGGAGACTCTTTGCTGCGTGGGATTGAAACCCAAGTATGTCGCGAAGACCTGTGGGCTCACCAGGTACGCTGTCTCCTGGGAGGACAGATTAGAGACGTGACTACACTCATAAAGCCCACTGACAGGTATCCCTTTCTTCTCATCCATGGGAACAACTGATACCGCCAAGCGGAACTATGAAGAAATCATGTGAGACTTTGAAGCTTTGGGAAGGAAACTCAAGAACTTTGGGGCCCAGATAGTTTTCTCATCCATCCTTCCAGTAGTTAGAAGAGGGAAAGAAAAATACTCCAGGTGAGTGACTGGCTACGAAGCTGGTGCTGACAAGAGAGATTTGGATTCTAGACCACGGGCTATATTTCCTGGAAGATGGACTGTTGGCAAGGGATGGGTTGCAGCTCACAAAGGCTGGGAAGAATATGTTTGGCCACAGCATGAAGAACTTTATCAGGAGGGATTTAAACTGAATCCTATGGGGAAGGGAGATGTAAAGTTGGGGGTAACAATGGACAAAGGCTCATGCACCGCAAAGGAGAGAACAACTCTAATAGCGCCCAATTATAGTCTTCACAAACATGTAGGAAGAAAGCCAGACTATGAAGCACATAGTCTTCAATGTCTATATACTAATGCCCAGAGTATGGGAAACAAACAGAACAAACTTGAACTCTTAATACAAGAGGGAAATTATGACTTGATAGGTGTAACTGAGACTTGGTGGGATGACTCTCATGACTGGAATACAGCAGGGAGGAAAAGAAAGGGAGGTGGGGTTGCACTATATGTTAAAAATACATATTTCTGCACAGAAATACAGGAGGATGAACTTGGTAGCCCCATCGAGAGCATCTGGGTTAAAATAAAAGGAGCAAAGAATAAAAGGAACATGGTGGTCGGAGTCTACTACTGGCCACCCAATCAAGGAGAAGACGAGGATGAAACTTTTGAAAAGCAAAGAGCCAGTGTTTCAAGGGAGCATGATGTAGTAGTAACAGGGGACTTCAATTTCCCTGATATTTATTGGGAGACAAATTCGGCAAAACATGGCCCCTCCAGGAAATTCCTGACTTGTGTGGCGGATAACTTCCTCCTACAGAAAGTAGAGGGAAGGAACTAGAGGATGAGCTATCCTTGACTTGATCCTAACCAACAGAGATGACTTAGTGGGTAAAGTAGCAGTTACAGGAACTCTGGGGGAAAGCGACCATGTTATACTTGAGTTCTTGGTTCTAAAGGAAGCAAAAACCGAGCGTAGCCAAACGCGTACCCTGGATTTTAGGAAAGCCGATTTTAATAAACAATGGTAAGTAAGGTCCCATGGCTAGCGACTCTAACGAGAAAAGGAGTCCAAGATGGGTGGGAGTTTTTTAAAAAGGAAATTCTCAAAGCACAGTTACAAAGAATTCCAACGTGAAAAAAAGGCGGAAGACAACAGAAGAAGCCAATGTGGCTTCACAAAAAGCTTAGAGATGACCTGAAAACAAAAAAGGACACATATAGGAAGTGGAAGGAAGGACAAGCAACAAAGGAAGAGTACAGGCAGGTAGCACAGAATTGCAGGGATGGTGTCTGGGAGGCTAAAGCTGAGAAGGAGCTGAGATTAGCTGGGGATGCTACAAACAACAAAAAGCCTTTCTTCAGCTACGTGCATAGTAAAAGGCAGAGGAAAGAAATGGTGGTTCAGCTATTAAATAAGGATGACAAAATGATAACAGATGACAAGGAAAAGACAGAAGTGCTCAATTCCTACTTTGGCTCAGTCTTCTCCCAAAAGAGGGTCTATGACCCCCATGCCAAAGGCGAAGTCCAGGCTGAAGGGGCAGGATTGCAGCTTAAGATCGATAGGCATATGGCCAAGGAACGCCTTATTACTTTGAATGAGTTCAAATCTCCAGGGTCAGATGAACTGCATCCTAGAGTAATAAAGGAACTGGCAGAAGAGCTCTCAGAACCACTGTCTATTATCTTTGAGAAATCGTGGAGGACAGGGGAAGCCAGATGACTGGAGTGGGGCTAATGTTGTCCCTATCTTCAAAAACGGTAAAAAGGAGGAATCTGGGAACTACAGACCAGTTAGTCTGACATCAATCCCTGGGAAAATTCTGGAGCAGATGATAAAGCAATCCATCTGGAAGCACCTTGAAAACAATGCAGTGATTACTCAAAGCCAGTGATTACTCGAAGTCAAGAACAAATCCTGCCAGACGAATCTGATCTCGTTTTTTGATCAAGTAACCTCTCATGTGGACTGTGGGAATGTTGTGGACATCATATACCTCGACTTCAGCAAAGCTTTCGACAAAGTGCCCCATGATATCCTGATTAACCCCATAGTGGGCTAGGTGAAACAACTATCAGGTGGATCCACAGGTGGCTACAGGATCGGACTCAAAGAGTGCTTCTCAACGGGATCTTCTCCAACTGGGGAGAGGTAACGAGTGGGGTACCGTAGGGCTCAGTCCTGGGCCCAGTGCTCTTCCACATTTGTATTAATGACTTGGAGGAGGAGGTGCAGGGAATGCTGATCAAATTTGCAGATGACACTCAAAATTGGGCAGGATAGCTAATACCTTGGAAGACAGAAACAAAATTCAAAGTGATCTTGATAGACTGGAGCGCTGGGCTGAAAACAACAGAATGAAATTTAATAGGGATAAATGCCAAGTTCTGCACCTAGGAAAAAGAAACCAAATGCAGAGTTGCAAGATGGGGGATACTTGGCTCAACAACACTACAAGCGAGAAGGATCTTGGAATAGTTGTCAATCACAAGCTGAATATGAGCCAACAATGTGATGTGGCTGCAAAAAAAGGCAAATGCTCTTTTGGGCTGCATTAATAGAAGCATAGCTTCCAAATCCTGGGAAGTACTAGTTCCGCTCTACTCAGCACTGGTTAGGCCTCATCTGGAGTATTGTGTCCAGTTCTGGGCACCGCACTTTAAGAAGGATGCAGACAAGCTGGAGAGGGTTCAGAGCAGGGCAACAAGGATGATCAGGGGACTGGAAACAAAGCCCTACGAGGAGAGACTGAAAGAACTGGTCCTGTTTCGCCTTGAGAAGAGAAGACTGAGGGGAGATAGGATGATGCTCTTCAAGGACTTGAAAGGTTGTCCCAGGGAGGAAGGCCAGGATCTCTTCTCGATCATCCCAGAGTGCAGGACACGGAATAATGGGCTCAAGTTACAGGAAGCCACATTCCGGCTGAACATCAGGAAAAACTTTCTGACTGTTAGAGCAATACAACAATGGAACCAATGGCCTCGGGAGGCGGTGGGCTCTCCCACACTGGAGGCATTCAAGATGAGGCTGGACAGCCATCTGTCAGGGATGCTCTGATTTGGATTCTTGCACTGAGCAGGGGGCTGGACTCGATGGCCTTGTAGGCCCCTTCCAACCCCACTATTCTATGATTCTATGATACTTGCGTAAACATGGCTTCCAGGATGGTGTTTAAGAAAGAACAGCAGGAGCTCATGCTTTCTATCAGGGGTGGGCAAGCTGGTCATGTTTTGAACTACAACTCCCATCAGCCTCAGCCCTCATGGCAAATTATCAGAGATTGTAGGATTTATAGTCCAAAGCATATGGAGGGCACCAAGTTGCCTACCCTTGCTTCATACGTTTGCCATGGGAAACGCTGCTGTCTTTGCAGCAAATTCAGAAGCCGCATCAATGATTTCAGCCAAGTCATCCTACAAGCAAGTCGGCCTGAAATGAGAAAGCCGTTTGCTGCTACCAGCCTGGAGGGGTAACCAGAGTTCCCACATCCCGGTTGAAGGGCACAGCAGTAGGCGGCCACTTATGAATCGCCAAAAAAGAGGACACTGGTTTGCATAAAATGTGCATCTGATGATTTATATGTATTGATGCAAATTTAGAAATAATTGTTACCCTTTGAATAGAATACGGTGCATCTCACCGCAGCATGGAGCACGGTGATCAGGTGGGCTGTGGGCCTGCCTGCTGGCTCAGTCCGCTGCTCAGGTCCTGCTGCTGATGGGGCAACAGTTCTTCTGGTCCTTTACACTGGAATTGGACAGGACAGAGTTGAAACGATTCCCCCCCCCCCCCGTGCCTCTCCTGCCTTGCTTTGGATAGGCAGTCACCTCTGAGGTTGGAGGCGGCCACCTATCTACTTAGGATTGCAACCTGAACCACTAAAAACAGCTAATAATGCCAAGGCCCAGTGAAACAAAGAAATTAAGAAGCCCCATCCATCACATGCCATCAAATGCCTGGGAGTAGAGGAAAACCTTGCCCCAGCACTGAGAAGCTGAGAGAGCTGCCACCAGGCAGGCCCCACTGGAAGCCCATCAAAGCAGAGGCGGCTCCATGTTTGGGGGAAATGGGGCAGTGACCCCCTGCCTGTCCCCCACCCACTTGTGGCAGAGAGATCCCTCCACAACCAGGCACATTTGCTTCACTGTTTCCAAGTGCCCCACATGGTCTCCTGTCCTGCCCTCTGCCCCACCAGCCTCAGCGGGCACCAGAGAGGACCGTCCTCTGCAAGAGAGTGCCACAGAGGGGCCACTGAGGAATGGGGTGCAAGGAGCCCCTCCACCACCCCTTGCGGGGGGAGGCGCATGCAAAAGTTTCCCCATCAGCAGTAGGCACAGACCGGCTGCTGGGAGGGGAAGGCTTCCCTTCCTGGCTTCGGGCATGGAGCATTCAGGAAGTGGAAACATGTCCGATGATGTTAGGAAAGCCAGAAGAGGCCGGTGTGTTGGATGAGCCGGCCGTGGCTTGCGCCTGAGCACCTCGCTGCCTGGGGAGGCTTCCGTCGGCGCTTTGCTTTGCTGCCCTGCTCCTGGGTTTTCTTCCAGGCTGCATGTCTTTTCTGCTGACTCCAGCAAGGCCGTCAGGAAACACCTTTGCCATCTGGGCGGCTGCTGAACAGGATGAACCCCGAGAAGCCTGCCCCCAGTGCCGGAGCCAGAGAGGAAACTCGGAGGAAGCTGAGAGGAGGGCTCGTTTCAAAGGGAGCGGGGGAGTGAGGCGGCCAGCAGAAGGCTTAAAGCCGCCCCCAAATCCCTGCAACCGCTGCAGAAAACAGTCCAGTGGAGATGGCGGAGGAGGAAGGGTGGCCATCTCAGCACTGTCAAAAAAGAGGAAATGCATCACTAGAGAAGGGGACAAAAGAGGACACCAATTTGCAAAGCATTTGCATTGGCTCATTTCATGCACAGGGGCAAATTTGGAAATAATGGGGAAGACTGACCAGGTGACCGGTGTGCCTGCTCAGTCCGCTGTCCAGGTGCCAGCTGGTCAGGGGCACCTCCAGGGCCCCTGCTGCTCTCCCTCCTGATGGTACTTTGACTTTAAACCAGGCTTGGACTGGACAGCCCCTCAAATAGAGGACTGCCGTCTGCCAGCTCGCCAGAACAGAGAACAATCCTCTGTGAAGCAGGGCACCTGGCCACCCAGGAAGACGGGGAAGGTCAAGGGATGCCAGCTGGAGCGGCAGGTGGCAAGGGCTGCCTCCCTATGTTGGGGATTCTTCTCGGGGTGTCCAAGGGAAGGACTAAAAGCCCAGGGGAGGGGCTGGAAGACTCACGGGGAGGGCCACAGCCTTGGGCAGCTGGGGGCCCAGAGCCCCAGCAGGGTCCGCCACTGGCCCCACACACAGGGGCCCCCTTTAATGGAGCAGCTGGCTCCAGCAGCGGAGACTGGCGGCTCCGATTTGGGTGGGGCTGTGACTCCAGCCTGGGTTTCAGTCAGAACCAGCCAGAACTCTAAAGGAGCTATCCAAAGTGCTGAACCACAGCCCAAAATGGGTTCAGAGCCTTGGAAGTCTCCTTTAGAGTTCTGGCTGGTTCTGACTGAAACCCAGAATGGCGTCACAGTCTCACCAAAATAATAATAATAATAATAATAATAATAATAATAATAATAATAATAATAATAAATATCCCGCCTTTTCTCCAATACTGGGACTCAAGGTGGCTCCAAGATTGGAGCCACCAGCCTCCACTGGACTCCAGGAGCTGCCATTTTAATGTCCCACAATGCCCTTGTTGTCACGTCCCTTCAGGGTAATTTCAGGGACATTTAAATGGCAGCTCCCAGACCCAGCCACCTGGAACTGAGCAGAGTGCTGCTGTCACCACCCGTGGTTGCCACTCTCATAGGAACACAGGAAGCTGCCTTGAATGGAGACAGACCCTTGGTCCCCCTGGCTCAGCACGTCTACACCAGGAGTGTTGAACCTCAAGCCCGTGTCTGGCCCATCAGGGTTCCACAGAAGGCCACGCCCCCTGCCCCCCCCAAGCGCTGATCATTTGGTGATTGGGTTTTGCACAGTTTTTTCCTCCTTCTAAACGTTGAGATCCCTCCCCTAAGGCTTAGTCACTGGCAGCAGGAACTTTGACTGAGATATGCTGGTATCTTAGGTAATTTGGCCCTGCCCCATTTCCCTTTGTCCCCCCCAACACTGGAATGCGCCCCCAAGAGCTTCCCTGAAATGGAATTTGGCCCCAGACCCTGGTCTACGCTGATTGTCATCAGCGCTGCCGCTTCTCACACAAAGGACTTTCCTCGCCCCACCTGGCGATGCCAGAGATCGAACCTGAGGCCTTTGGCGTGCAAAGCAGGTGCTCTGCCCCTGAGCGATGGCCCCTTCCCCTTCCCTGTAATCAGGTAAGCCAAAAGGGGCCACACATGTAGGAGGGGGCTTACCTAAAGTGGCTATGTGTCCTACTTCACATAGGACAGTCCTCTGTTTGAAGTGCTGTCAGACTCTAAACCACAACAGGTAGTGGCTTGACCATGATGAGGGCAATTGAAGAGAATTCCCCACATTATCCTTCAGCGCAGTGGAGAACACTGGGCCAAGAATATTGGCCTGCCTCATGTGTGGGGCTGATGGCAAGTTGGGACGCCTCTGGCTTTCCAAACAAGCTCTCCCTCTCTGAGAAGCTACCAAATATAAAAAGTATTCCACTCATGTGTTGAAAATAGACATGTATTTCTCTAAGCCTAAACTTCTTAGGACCTGTCTACTTGAAGGCGTGGCCATATATATCCCATATATATCCCATATATCCCTGCCAAACTGCTAACATCATCTTTGGAGGGTCTACCCCGCTGCCTACAGTGGTGTGATGGGGTGGCGAAGAGGGAAAGAGCCTTCTCTGGAGTGGCCCCCGCATCCAGGGAATGCCCTTCCCAGGGAGATCCACCCGGCCTCTTCTTCACTGTGTACATTTAGACACCAAGTTGAGACCTTCCTCTTCCAACAGGCTTTTAACCTTTAATTTGTTGCTCTGATTATTATCTTTACTGCTGGCTCTTTAATGTTTTTAAAATACTTTTAGGGCACAATCCTGTGCATGTTTAGACAGAGAAAAGGCTGGGAGTTGTAGGCCTTTTCTCTGTCTAAATATGCAAAGGATCGTGCCTTTAGTGCTTTAATATTTTAATTGTTGCATTGTTTTGCTTGTTATTGTATTGTTGTGTTTTTTTAAATGACTGTATACCTCCTTGAAGACATCTGCTAGTTGGGCGGTGCATAAAACTAATTAATAAATATTTCTCTATAAGCCCTCCTTGACTTCATGTGACCACCAAAGCGGTAACGCCCCAGATATCCCAAAGGGGATATTCTCTTTGATGTCACCTCTTGGCAGGGAGGGGAGGAGTGACCCGCTGCCCATAGCAGCCCAGGAAACAGCCCGAGAAATACCGCAAGGACCAGCAGCCCTTGTGGCCCGTGAGGTTGTGGTTCTGTGGTGCTGGTTTTGGCCCTTTAAGCCCCAAACAGCTTAAGTACAGCCTTTGCCAACCTACGGCCTTCTGGATATGTTGGACTGCAGCTCCCATCTTCCCCAGCCATTATGGCAGTTGGGAAGGCTGTGGCATTACATCTCCAACAGGCAAGGCAAGTGAGGGCTGCAAATCAGGCCAGGAGCCGTGCTATGAATAAATATAGACATTTTGGGTGACAGTGAACTGAAATGGACTGGAATGGGCCACTTCACATCAAATGACCACCAGATCTACTACTGTGGACAAGAGGACCACAGAAGAAATGGAGTAGCCTTCATAATTAATAATAAAGTGGCTAAAGCAGTGCTTGGATACAATCCAAAAATGACAGAATGATCTCAATTCGAATTCAGGGTAAGCCATTTAACATCACAGTGATCCAAATATACGCCCCAACCACAGATGCTGAAGAAGCAGAAGTAGATCAGTTCTATGAGGATCTGCAGCACCTACTGGATAGTACGCCAAAAAAAGATGTTATTTTCATTACAGGAGACTGGAATGCTAAGGTGGGTAGTCAAACGACACCTGGAATTACAGGCAAGCATGCTCTGGGAGAACAAAATGAAGCAGGACATAGGCTGATAGAATTTTGCCAAGACAACTCACTGTGCATAACAAACACTCTCTTCTAACAGCCTAAGAGACGACTTTATACATGGACTTCACCAGACGGTTGACACCGAAATCAGATTGACTACATCCTTTGTAGCCAAAGGTGGCGGACATCTATGCAGTTGGTAAAAACAAGACCTGGAGCTGATTGTAGTTAAGATCACGAACTTCTTATTGCACAATTTAGAACCAGACTAAAGAGAATAGGGAAGACCCACAGATCAGTTAGATATGAGCTCACGAATATTCCTAATGAATATGCAGTGGAGGTGAAGAATAGATTTAAGGGACTAGATTTAGTAGATAGGGTCCTGGAAGAACTATGGACAGAAGTTCGCAACATTGTTCAGGAGGCGGCAACAAAAAACGTCCCAAAGAAAAAGAAAACCAAGAAGGCAAGATGGCTGTCTGCTGAGACACTGGAAGCAGCCCAAGAAAGAAGGAAAGCAAAAGGCAACAGTGATAGGGGGAGATATGCCCAATTAAATGCAAAATTCTAGAGGTTAGCCAGAAGAGATAAGGAATTATTTTTAAACAAGCAATGCGCGGAAGCGGAAGAAGATAATAGAATAGGAAGGACAAGAGACCTCTTCCAGAAAATTAGAAACATCGGAGGTAAATTCCAGGCAAAAATGGGTATGATCAAAAACAAAGATGGCAAGGACCTAACAGAAGCAGAAGAGAGCAAGAAAAGGTGGCAAGAATATACGGAAGATCTGTATAGGAAGGATAATAATATCGGGGACAGATTTGACAGTCTGGTCAGTGAGCTAGAGCCAGACATCCTGAAGAGTGAGGTTGAATGGGCCTTAAGAAGCATTGCTAATAACAAGGCAGCAGGAGACAACAGTATCCCAGCTGAACTGTTTAAAATCTTGCAAGATGATGCTGTCAAGGTGATGCATGCCATATGCCAGCAAATTTGGAAAACACAACAATGGCCAACAGATTGGAAAAAATCAACTTATATCCCCATACCAAAAAAGGGAAGCACCAAAGAATGTTCCAACTGTTGAACAGTGGCACTTATTTCATATGCCAGTAAGGTAATGCTCAAGATCTTGCAAGGTAGACTCCAGCAATTCATTGAACGAGAATTGCCAGATGTACAAGCTGGATTTAGAAAAGGCAGAGGAACTAGAGACCAAATTGCCAATATCCGCTGGATAATGGAGAAAGCCAGGGAGTTTCAGAAAAACATCTATTTCTGTTTTATTGATTATTCTAAAGCCTTTGACTGTGTGGATCATAACAAATTGTGGCAAGTTCTTGGTGGTATGGGGATACCAAGTCATCTTGTCTGCCTCCTGAGGAATCTGTATAACGACCAAGTAGCAACGGTAAGAACAGACCACGGAACAACGGACTGGTTTGAGATTGGGAAAGGAGTACAGCAGGGTTATATACTCTCACCCTACCTATTCAACCTGTACGCAGAACACATCATGCGACGTGCTGGGCTTGATGAAGCCAAGGCTGGAGTTAAAATCGCTGGAAGAAACATTAACAATCTCCGATATGCAGATGATACCACTTTGATGGCTGAAAGCGAGGAGGAGCTGAGGAACCTCATGACGAAGGTGAAAGAAGAAAGTGCAAAAGCTGGCTTGCAGTTAAACCTCAAAAAAGCCAAGATTATGGCAACCAGCTTGATGGATAACTGGCAAATAGAGGGAGAAAACGTGGAGGCAGTGACAGACTTTGTCTTTCTAGGCGCAAAGGTGACTGCAGACACTGACTGCAGCCGGGAAATCAGAAGACGTTTATTTCTTGGGAGGACAGCAATGACAAATCTTGATAAAATAGTTAAGAGCAGAGACATCACACTGACAACAAAGGTCCGCATAGTCAAAGCAATGGTATTCCCCGTAATAACCTATAGCTGCGAGAGCTGGACCATAAGGAAGGCTGAGTGAAGGAAGATAGATGCTTTTGAACTGTGGTGTTGGAGGAAAATTCTGAGAGTGCCTTGGACTGCAGGAAGATCAAACCAGTCCATACTCCAGGAAAGAAAGCCAGACTGCTCACTGGAGGGAAGGATATTAAAGGCAAAACTGAAGTACTTTGGCCACATCATGAGAAGACAGGACACCCTGCAGAAGATGCTGATGCTAGGGAAAGTGGAAGGCCAAAGGAAGAGGGGCCGACCAAGGGCAAGATGGATGGATGATATTCTGGAGGTGACGGACTTGACCTTGGGGGAGCTGGGGGTGGTGACGGCCGACAGAAAGCTCTGGCATGGGCTGGTCCATGAAGTCACGAAGAGTCGGAAGCGACTGACTGAATAAACAACAAAAGATGTTTCAGAGACTACTGTTGCTGGTGCTCTCACTAGGGTGCCCTCTGGGGTGCCACCCCACCCCCTCACCCTCATCCATGGCTGCCCGGTAAGGGGAGGAAGGGATGGGGGGATAAAGAAGACCAGGGAGGAAGGGAACAAATAGGTAACCTTTCTTTTCTTTAAAAAAAAAAGTTTTACAGAAGTTGTCGGGTACTCTGAAGCTGAACATCTGGGGGAAATGACTCAGGGGAGGTTTAGGAGGCACAGCCATTGCAGCAGCCAGGAAGAGAGCCTTCTCCGTGGTGGCGCCCAATTTATGGGGTGATCTCTCCCCCAGTATTCAGGAGGCAGCAATTGTATCATACTTTAGGCACCAATGAAAGACCCATTTCTTTCTCCAGGCCTTCCCTGAGTGAATGTGCTACCCAGTTTGTTTGTAATTATGGTGTTGTTTTAATTGCTTTTAATGTTTTTATTAATGTTTTATATTAATATGTTAGCAATTTTTTTGTATTTAACTGTATTTTAATTATAATGTATTTTGTGAACCGCTTAGAGGTATTTTTAAATACGTTCAGCGGTATATGAATCTATTAAATAATAGTATGAAGAATAGCCACAGGGCAGCTGCCACTGAACGTCAAGTTGTCATGGGACGCAGCCTCTTTAATGAAATGTTGACAAACCGGGGAGATGTCGGAAACCTCCTCACTGGGGTGAGGTAGGATGATGGCAGAAATCACGCATTTCTTGTAATGCATGTGGGTTGAATGTTAGAGGGGGGCCTCTAGCCACGCAGGGCGCCAAGTATCACCCCCGAGTACTGGGAGTCTTTGGCAAACACTGCATACAGGCTTTCAAACATGTCTACACACATCAATGAGAGCTAGAGCCTTGCTGCTTCTGCTGCTTCTGAAGGCTGTTATTCACAGGGATCCAAAGTGCATGCCAAGCGGTAGATTCCACATGGGATTTGTTTAGGTTGCCTGGTTTCCAACTCTTCCTAAGCTCATAATCTTTTCAACCTCTTAATATATGGCCACCTTCCAAAGTCCTGGCTTTTATTCTCACCTTTTCCTTGCTAGGTCCTTCCCCACTCCCCCACTTGTTTGTGTTTCGGCCTTCCCTGGAGTGTATGGATTGGCTCACTTGCTTGAGTGAGGCATCGGGGACAACTTCCCTTCTGTTTGTGGCACAACTTGATCAAGCTGGTGTATGTATTCTGGGCAAGGTGAACAGTATTGCCCCAGTGGAGAGTTGGCCTTCGTGGCCATTTGGTCTTTCAGTTGTAGCCCTATGCTCTCCTACAATCATAGGATCATAGAATAGTAGGGTTGGAAGGGGCCTACAAGGCCATCGAGTCCAACCCCCTGCTCAGTGCAGGAATCCAAGGCTGTTGCGAACCTCTTTCAGCCTGAGGGCCGACCCATTTCAGAGAAGCACTCGGGGGCCGCATTCCAGTGGTGGGCGGGGCAAAGGAAAAGTGGGCAGGGCAGAAATGCCAGCATATCTTAGCGTAAAGCTCTCACTGCCAGTAACTCAGCCTTAGGGGAAACACGTTAACTTCTTAGAATAGGGAAAACACTGTACAAAAGCATTTGCCTTGCACAATCCCTCTGGACAATTGTACAGACGAGGTCCAGAGGGATAAGATGCATGAGTGGGCAGGGGGAACAGAAGAACCCCATGGAAGGCATCCTGTTCAAAGGCCCTGCAAAAGCTGGAGCCCACATTGCTGGTTGCAACTCAGTCAGTATATTTTATTCTGTCCCTGCACCATTAGTTCTGCACCATGGAGGCTGTGGCTTCAATGTCAGTGGGGCAGCAAATGTGGTCTGGGTTTCAGTCAAAACCAGTCAGAACTATAAAGGAGCTGTCCAAGAAGCCCCACTGACCTCGAAACCACCAGTTTCCACTGGCTCTGTATAGATCTAAGGCAGAACTCACTTCCGCCCATGCTCATTGACCTGTTCCTTGTGCCTTGCCATCAGATTCCTTTGGGGTTTTCAGATCATTAACAGGGCTTTCTCCTGAATCTCCGCGGGTCTGGCCTGGAGCTCGGGGACAGCTGCACAAAGTCATCAAATACATTTAGCTGCTTCTGACTGATGGGATCATAGAGGGAGACAGAGACCTTTCTGCTATCGTTCATCACTTCACCCCCCACCCCCGTTCTCACTTTCAAATCCAGGAAGGAGGCTCAGTTTCAAGCATGGAATTAACTTTGGACCATTTTTGTGCTCAAACGCCTAGGAGGGGTCTTGAATCAGGACCTCCAGCACTTTACCTCCAGTACCACCAGCATTTCAGGAGGCGGATTAGTCCGTAGGGCAGCCTTCCGCAATCTGGTGCCCCCCAGATGTTTTGGACTACAACTCGCAGGATTCCTGACCATTGGCCATGCTGGTTGAGGCTAATGAGAGTTGAAGTCCATAGCATCGGGAGGGCACCAGGTTGGGGAAGGCTGCCTTAGGGGAAAATGTGGCCTCTATGCTGCAGTCAGCTGACACCCAACTGCATGCCCCCCCCCGCTTAGATACTATCACCTGACTCTACAAGCCAATAGAGACACACCAGGACCTATAAAGCCTTTGCGCCAAGCCAGCTCATCAGTCTGAGCAATAGTGGCTTCCTCCTTGTGTCATGGCCTGTTTGATCAGGTACTCTGACCATGTTGGATGCATCTGGCCTTTGTCTTCCCCAACACCTGAACTGGACCCCAGCGGAATCCTGTCCTGGAGCGGGGCCAAGGCCTGTTCCTAGAGCTCCTCTTTTCCATAGGACAAGACTTGCCTCGAGAAGGTACTAAAGCAAGGACCCATTGGAGATCTGAATGGAAAGGCAGCCACCGGGGGACTCAAGGGCTGAATATTCAGCCACAACATCCCTCATGATTTGATTCTGCTGATGCCACTTGAACCAGGGTGGCCACTTGTCCTACTTTGAAGAGGGCAGTCCTTTATTTGACGGCATCCTCTTTTTCAAGGGTGGGCAGTAGTGGCCTGGGGGTCGCATGCGGTCCCCTGTGTCTTTTTTTGCACCCCCTGCCCCTGCTGCCACCATTGTCAAATCTGCCACGGTGGGAGCAAAAGCATGGTGATTTTACAAGGAAACAAGGTGTGTGGGAGAAGTGGAATCATACTCCCAGGGCTCCTTCACACGGAGCTTTTATCCTGCAATTGAGATGGCTCCTTCACGGAAGTTTACAGGCTCTTTACATGACGCCGTGATCATTCAAGGCATCTCCTGCACTAAATGCCCTTTATTCCGTTTTTTAATAGACCACAGATAATGAGCTATCCAATTACCCCGCTGTGTTCCGCTTGAGTTTCCTCCCTGAAAAGTGGAAAAGCGGCAAGAAGAGGAGCGAGATCAGTGAAAGATAATGGAAGACTGAGGGCATCTCTACACCAGCCTAAAATCCTGCATTTAAAACGGGCTTTCAGCTTCCGTTTTAAACGCAGGATCACAACAACTCCCTTTTTCACGTGCTTCCTTTTCCCCCACCCCCTTCCCCCTTCTTCTCCCCCGTAGATGAGTCTTCCGTTATCTTTCATTGATCTCGCTCCTCTTCTTGCCGCTTTAACTCTTTTCACAGAGGGAACTGAAACGGAACACACCACGGTAATTGGATACCTCGTTGTCTGCGCTCTATTTAAAAACAGAACAAAGGGCATTTAGTGCAGGAGACGCCTTGGATGATTGCGGCGTCATGTAAAGAGCCCGCAAACTTCTGTGAAGGAGCCATCTCAATTGCAGGATAAAAGCCCAGTGTGAAGGAGCCCTCAGAGACGGGGAGAAGGAGGGGGAAAGGGGAGGGGAGAAAGGAAGCACGTGAAAAAGGGAGTTGTTGTGACCCTGCATTTAAAATGGAAGCAGAAAGTCCTGTTTTAAATGCAGGATTTTAGGCTGGGGTAGAGATGCCCCCAGAGACCTCCTGGGAGCATGACTGTGCTTGCAAACAGAGCGTACGTTCCCTGTGTGCCTTGTTGCCTTGCAAAATCACCACACTTTTTGTTAGGACCATCGTAAATATGGCAGCAATTTCTGCAGTGCTGGGGTGCAGCCCTGGTGAGTTCTGGGTGGGGGACAATGTGGCCAACCAACCCCTGAAAGTTGCCCACCCCTGCTCTATTTGAAGGGCTGTCTGGTCCATGACCAGTTTAAAGCAGTGGAGGCTGGTGGCTCCGATGGCATCCACTGGTTTAAAGATAAAGAACCATAGGAGGGAGAGCAGGCTGGGGCCTTGAAGTGGCCCATGAAGAGCTGGCTCCCGGACAACAGACAGCGCAGACACATATGGGTCACCTGTTCAGTCTTCCCACTGCAGTGGGATGTATTGTATTTCTATTTAAATTATCGTCATTATTTCTAAATGTGCTTCTATGCATAACATTAGCATATGCAAATTACATTGGTGCCCTCTTCTGTCCTTTTTTTGGGGGGGGGTCATGCATTCCATCCTTTTGGGTGGAGTAGGTGCCACCCTTCCCCATTTCAAATGGACACAAACTCACTGGCCTGTGGGAACTGAATAGAAAACGGGAGGGAAAGGAGTCTATTCCTCTGCTGCTACTCTGGCATCTGCCTGGTGCTGTTATGGTAGGTGATAAAAGGCTTCTTCTCATGGGGGCCGTCAACATGTGTCTGGACTGTACCACTTCATACGGGGTGGGGGGCTCACAAGCTTGAATGCCTCTCCATAACAAAATTAATACATTTTTAGGCTGCCGTTAAGGCTGGAAACTTCTCCAGGCATTGTACAATTAAAAAAAAACAAACCCATACAAAGTAGCTACAATAAAAATCAATAAGAACATATTCAGTAAAAATCCATAAAAGTAGAAATTACCAATACATATCCTGTGCGGATCTTTCTTTTAAAGAAGAATCCTGCACGTGCCAGGCAAGGATTTCTGTACTATCACTATTCTTCTCTGGCAAGTGTTCTGGGTGAGTCTACATGGGATTCAGATTAATTCCAAATTGACCTTGCTCTTTTTCTTCTAGAGGTCGAGTGTCTTTGTGCCAGCAAGGGAATGAACCTTGCCCGCTTGCCCAGCTGCTGGGGCTCTTGGTTGCTTATCTCACCTTGAGCTTCCGTGTTGGTGCTGGGAAGATAGACTGAAATCTATGGCAGGCATTCGGTTGCCTGCAGTGTTTCAAGGGAGAGATTTTGAGCAGGGTGTTAATTCCTGGGCCTTTTATTGGACTCTTCCTACTTGCTGAATTTATTCCAAGCAAAGGGGGGGGGACACACAAACCATTTTCCAAGTTTGCACACTTGTTGCTTTCTCGTATTGCTTTGTTTTGTTCATTTCTACTGCCCCCCCCCGACTGTACTGTACTGTAGCTATTTTTATATTAGTGATCCAGCAAGTTGAAGGGTAGTCTACAGTAAACATCTGCCTTGGAGTACTGAGCTGGATGCAGCCTCTAATTGTGAGCCACTAGGGTTGGGCGGAGAGCTTGAGAGTTTGCTCGCAGATCTGCTAGATCTCATCCATCTTTAACAGTTGCACAGAAGAGTAGGTCAACAAGTGCAGCTTCTTCCAAAATATCCTGCTCAAATTCCCCTTTCCTCCAAGCCTCCCCTTGGAAGGGGTAGTGACCTAATTGCAGAAAGAGCCCTTTAGACACAAGGACAGCTCACTGCAGGGCTGTTCTCGCAGTTTTGGGGTGCTTAAGGTGTGCCCAGCCCCATCAAACTGCTTCTTCCAGGAGACAAAAGGATCTCTGAAGGCGACGTGGAGTCATCGCTATGATTGTCAACTTCACCATGGGATGTCTTCTATGGAAACAGTTGCCAGGGCAACCTATAGGCAGAGCTTCATTCACTGAAACTGTCCACTTATACAGATTCAGATAAAGGGCCAGACATGTTATAGATGTGGCCTTGCGTGAAACAGGGAACGGAGCAAGACAGACCAGTAGTGACTTTATTTGCTTATTCTCTGTCCCTTAGGGCTGATGTTGGCAGAGTGCCCTGGCAGTTTGCAAAATATTTATACAGTTCAAGATGATATTCAGACATGTTTGTATTCCACATGTCTGTGATTCCCCTACAAGCACAGTTAAGGATCAAGTGCAGAACCCAGCCTGAGGCAAGTTTCTATCCCATATGGCTCTCGGATATAACCTGGAACATTTCTGGGCAGTTCCTGGTGAAATTGCAGAAGCCAAGGTGGGGCTGAGTTGGATGTCCAATAGCCAGGAGGTGTGGCTTAATATTCTGGATGGGAGGAGCCGTGGCAGAAAACATGTGTGCCAGTCCTAGGTAGTGATGGCAGAACTTACTCCAACAGAATTCATTATTTCCTCAGAAATTTCTGTCGAATCTCAGACAAGAGTTTTCTGTTAATTTGAGATGTACTGTTTTGTTGTTTATTCGTTCAGTCGCTTCTGACTCTTCGTGACTTCATGGACCAGCCCACACCAGAGCTTCCTGTCGGCTGTCGCCACCCCCAGCTCCCCCAAGGTCGAGTCCGTCACCTCCAGAATCTCATCCATCCATCTTGCCCTTGGTCGGCCCCTCTTCCTTTGGCCTTCCACTTTCCCTAGCATCAGCATCTTCTGCAGGGTGTCCTGTCTTCTCATGATGTGGCCAAAGTACTTCAGTTTTGCCTTTAATATCCTTCCCTCCAGTGAGCAGTCTGGCTTTCTTTCCTGGAGTATGGACTGGTTTGATCTTCTTGCAGTCCAAGGCACTCTCAGAATTTTCCTCCAACACCACAGTTCAAAAGCATCTATCTTCCTTCGCTCAGCCTTCCTTATGGTCCAGCTCTTGCAGCCGTAGGTTACTACGGGGAATACCATTGCTCTGACTATGCGGACCTTTGCTGTCAGTGTGATGTCTCTGCTCTTCACTATTTCATCTAGATTTGTCATTGCTGTCCTCCCAAGAAGTAAACGTCTTCTGATTTCCCGGCTGCAGTCGGCGTCGGCAGTCACCTTTGCGCCTAGAAAGACAAAGTCTGTCACTGCCTCCACGTTTTCTCCCTCTATTTGCCAGCTATCCATCAAGCTGGTTGCTGTACTGTACTGTACAGATGTACTGCAGTTCTCCATATATTAGTTTTTGTGCACGCACATCATCAAAGTGCACCTTGGGAGCTGTGGTTTGGAATCACATCATGACATCATGCGCCACTATGTTATGTTCCTTTTCCTGATTGGTTGGCTGAGGACAGGCCTGGGATAGGCCTGTCTGAGCAACTGCCCGCCCAAGAAGACCGTACAAGGTGAGATGGACCAATGGCCTGATTCAGTAGAAGGTTCCTTCACGCGAGTAGAGGTGCTGCCGCATCACGCATCTACTGTGCCAGACTTTGTACGGGGCAACTGTGTGGCATCGTCTCACAACTGTTGATTTCTTGTGTTCCCCCTGTGGTTCTTCCAACCTTTTTCACACTGCAAAAAATCCCTAGGCATGGAGGGTTCGTAGTGCTACTCATCTGTCTTTTTTAAAGAGACGTGGTTTTGACATACACAGTGATATATTGGGTCAGTGAACCTCTCTTTGTGCATCTGCTCTGGCGCAGCTTCACTATTATCTTTCTAGAACCCTGGGTGATAGTGCCCTGCTAGCTAAATGACATCCCTGTCATATTTTCCTCATTGTGCAGAACATCACAAATGTATCTATTTGCGTGCGCGCGCGCGCGTGCGTCCACACGTGTTGGCTTTGCAAATCCCTGTCATGCTCCCGCAGCACGTGCCAGAAGATCGGGCCTGGGCCTTCAGGGGAGATGGCTGCAGGTCTGTTCCACAAGAGGAAGGGAACTCTGCCTCAGAACCTTATTTCAGCTCCCAGTACCTTGAAACTGTGCTTCCTTGATCTTGGAGTGATCTCTCATGCTGCTGACTCCTGATAAGACTTGCTTTTGGGCCGCCATTTTTTCCTGGACTGGTGATACTGTGCTTTGACCTTTTACTTGCTTCCTGACTTTGCTAAATGGATTTGCCCCTAGTTTGCCTCAGGGCCGAGCCTGACCGTGCCATAGCAGGATGGCTCCCAACGTTTCCCCACCTGGACCTCAGGCAGGACTTGGCCAAATAGGCACTGTCTTTTATGACTGGCACCCTGGCAAGATATGTGTAATTCGGAAGGACAGGGCTGGGCTAGGTAAAGTGTCTGCTAAGTGCCCCAGGTGACCAGCAGGAAACAGCTGGAGAGTCTGCAGCCCAGCAGCTGGCCTGGCTCACTCTGCCTTCCGGCAGAGAGTACATTGCAGGCCAAAACCAGAAGCGCCAACATTTCTGCAGTGTTGAGTGCTGCTGCTTATACTTCTTCTGCTGGCAAGCAGTGGTAAATTCTGACGTGCAGGCAGTCATTGTCCCCTTATAGAATCATAGAATAGTAGAGTTGGAAGGGGCCTACAAGGCCATCGAGTCCAACCCCCTGCTCAATGCAGGAATCCAAGTCAGAGCATCCCTGACAGATGGCTGCCCAGCCTCATCTTGAACGCCTCCAGTGTGGGAAAGCCTACCGCCTCCCCAGGTCATTGGCTCCATTGTCCTATTGCTCTAACAGTCAGGACGTTTTTCCTGATGTTCAGACAGAATCTGGCTTCCTGTAACTGGGATGATGGAGAAGATATCCTGGCCTTCGTCTCTGTGACAACCTTTCAAGTACTTGAAGAGCGCCGTTATATCTCCCCTCAGTCTTCTCTTCTCAAGGCTAAACATGCCCAGTTCTTTCAGTCTCTCTTCATAGGGCTTTGTTTCCAGTCCCCTGATCATCTTTGTTGCCCTGCTCTAAACCCTCTCCAGTTTGTCTGCATCCTTCTTAAAGTGTGGTGCCCAGAACCGGACGCGGTACTCCAGATGAGGCCTAACCAGTGCTGAGTAGAGGGGAACTAGTACTTCCCGGGATTTGGAAGCTATGCTTCTATTAATGCAGCCCAAAAGAGCATTTGCCTTTTTTGCAGCCACATCACATTGTTGGCTCATATTCAGCTTGTGATCGACAACAATTCCCAGATCCTTCTCGCTTGTCATGTTGTTGAGCCATGTATCCCCTATCTTGTAACTGTGCATTTGTTTTTTTTCCCCCTAGGTGCAGAACTTGGCATTTATCCCTATTAAATGTCCTTCTGTTGTTTTCTGCCCAGCGCTCCAGTCTATCAATATCACTTTGAATTTTGTTTCTGTCTTCCAAGGTATTAGCTATCCCGCCCAATTTTGTGTCATCTGCAAATTTGATCAGCATACCCTGCCCCTCCTCCTCCAAGTCATTAATATAACTATTGAAGAGCACTGGGCCCAGGACTGAGCCCTGTGGTAACCCACTAGTTACCTCTCCCCAGTTTGAGAAGGTCCCATTGATAAGCACTCTTCGAGTCCGATTCTGTAGCTAACTGTGGATCCACTGGATCGTTGTTTCATCTAGCCCACTTTGAGCTAGTTTGCTCATCAGGGTATCATTGGGCACTTTGTCGAAAGCTTTGCTAAAGTTGAGGTATATGATGTCTACAGCATTCCCACGGTCCACAAGGGAGGTGACTTGATCAAAAAATGAGATCAGGTTCGACTGGCAGGATTTGTTCTTGACAAATCCATGTTGGCTTGGAGTAATCACTGCATTGTTTTCAAGGTGCTTCCAGATGGATTGCTTTATCATCTGCTCCAGAATTTTCCCAGGGATTGATGTCAGACTGACTGGTCTGTAGTTCCCAGGTTCCTGCTTTTCCCCCTTTTTGAAGATAGGGACAACATTAGCCCTCCTCCAGTCATCTGGCAGTTCCCCTGTCCTCCATGATTTCTCAAAGAGAATATACAGCAGTTCTGAGAGTTCTTCTGCCAGTTCCTTTATTACTCTAGGATGCAGTTCATCTGGCCCTGGAGATTTGAACTCATTCAAAGTAATGAGGTGTTCCTTGACCATATGCCTGTCGATCTCAAGCTGCAATCCTGCCCCTTCAGCCTGGACTTCGCCTTTGGCATGGGGATCATAGACCCTCTTTTGGAAGAAGACTGAGCCAAAGTAGGAATTGGGCACCTCTACCTTTTCTTTGTCCTCTGTTATCGTTTTGCCATCCATATTTAATAGCAGAACCACCATTTCTTTCCTCTGCCTTTTACTATGCACGTAGCTGAAGAAAGCCTTTTTGTTGTTTTTAGCATCCCTCGCTAACCTCAGCTCGTTCTCAGCTTTAGCCTTCCTGACGCCATCCCTGCAATTCTGTGCTACCTGCCTGTACTCTTCCTTTGTTACTTGGCCTTCTTTCCACTTCCTATATGTGTCCTTTTTTGTTTTCAGGTCATCCCTAAGCTTTTTGTGAAGCCACATTGGCTTCTTCTGTTGTCTTCCACCTTTTCTTCTTGTTGGAATTGTTTGTAATTTTGCCTTGAGAATTTCCTTTTTTAAAAGCTCCCCCCCCCCCCATCTTGGACTCCTTTTCTTGTTAGCGTCGCTTGCCATGGGACCTTACTGATCATTGTTCTGAGTTTATTAAAATTGGCTTTCCTAAAATCCAGGGTACGGGTTTGGCTACACTCGGCTTTTGCTTCCTTTAGAACCAAGAACTCAAGTATAACATGGTCGCTTTCCCCCAGAGTTCCTGTAACTGCTACTTTACCCACTAAGTCATCTCTGTTAGTTAGGATCAAGTCAAGAATAGCTCATCCTCTAGTTCCTCCCTCTACTTTTTGTAGGAGGAAGTTATCCGCCACACAAGTCAGGAATTTCCTGGAGGGACCATGTTTTGCAGAATTTGTCTCCCAACAAATATCGGGGAAATTGAAGTCCCCTGTTACTACTACATCATGCTCCCTTGAAACACTGGCTCTTTGCTTTTCAAAAGTTTCATCCTCGTCTTCTCCTTGATTGGGTGGCTGGTAGTAGACTTCGACCACCATGTTCTTTTTATTCTTTGCTCCTTTTATTTTAACCCAGATGCTCTCGATGGGGCTACCAAGCTCATTCTCCTGTATTTCTGGGCAGAGATATGTATTTTTCACATACAGTGCAACCCCACCTCCCTTTCTGTTCCTCCTGTTCTTTTTGAACAAGTATATCCTTCAATTGCTGTATTCCAGTCATGAGAGTCATCCCACCAAGTCTCAGTTATACCTATCAAGTCATAATTTCCCTCTTGTATTAAGAGTTCTAGTTCGTTCTGTTTGTTTCCCATACTCTGGGCATTAGTATATAGACATCGAAGACCATGTGCTTCATAGTCTAGCTTTCTTCCTACATGTGTCTGAAGACTATAATTGGGCACTATTAGAGCTGTTCTCTCCGTTGCAGTGCATGAGCCTACGTCCATTGTTACCCCCAACTTTACATCTCCCTTCCCGGTAGGATTCAGTTTAAAGCCCTGCTGATGAAGTTCTTCATGCTGTGGCCAAACACATTCTTCCCATCCTTTGTGAGGTGCAACCCGTCCCTTGCCAACAGCCCATCTTCCAGGAAGTATAGCCCGTGGTCCCAGAATCCAAATCTCTCTCGTCGGCACCACCTTCGTAGCCAGTCATTCACCCGGAGTATTTTTCATTTCCTTTCTATCCCTCTTCTAACTACTGGAAGGATGGGTGAGAAAACTATCTGGGCCCCAAAGTTCTTGAGTTTCCTTCCCAAAGCTTCAAAGTCTAACGTGATTTCTTCGTAGCTCCGCTTGGCGGTATCATTTGTTCCCACATGGATGAGAAGAAAGGGATACCTGTCAGTAGGCTTTATGAGTGCAGGCAACCTTTCAGTCACGTCTCTAATCTGTCCTCCCAGGAGACAACATACCTGGCGAGTCCACGGGTCTTCGCGACATACTTGGGTCTCGATCCCACACAGCAAGGAGTCTCCCACTATTACCACTCTTCTTCTTGTTGTAAGCTTGGGTTTCATTGCCTCTGTTTGACTGACCTTCAGCCTCTTGCTCACTCTCATGTAGGTTCCCCTGTGATTCTTCCTCTGCAGGCTGTCCTCCAGTCTCATCCGCAAGTACCTGGAATCAGTTCCACAGCTCCACTGCTTCCACTGGTGCAGAGTGGTGTCTAGTTCTTCTAGCCTCACTCCCAAGGAGAGTCCAACAGTGCGGGTAGCTGTGTTGAGCCATATCAACAAACCAGTTCTTAGGAGTTTTCATCTCCACCAGGAGCAGGTCTTTTGCAAAGCTAATGCAGGGATGGGCAACTTGCAGCCTTCCAGATGTTTTGGCTTACAACTCCCATTGTCCTTCACAATTGGCTCTGCTGGCAAGGGCTGATGGGAGCTGTTGGCCAAAAAACATGGAGGGTCAGAAGTTGCCTACTCTGGAATGCGTGGGTCTTAATTGCCCATTCAAGATCGAGCCACCCCAAAATACTTTGCATTACAGCAGGCATAGCTGACAATTATCTACTGTTGCTGGGAAAATCAGTTTCCCCACCAGCTTATGTGAGGATTGCAGCTCAACTCAGAGGGAACAGGGAAGCAGGAGGGTGGTGGCAGATGATGCCCGTGTCCCTGCTAGTGAAAAAGGCCTGGTGCTTTGACCCTGCAAGCCCCTGCTGCACTACAGCACTGTGGGCAAGGCCTCCGCCCTCCTCTCCCAAGGACCGCCTTCACACAGCCAGCCTTCGGGAAGGGGTGCAGTGAGTGGGTTGCTGTCCAGAGAACCTGTCCCAGGTTGTCAGCTACAGGCAGATGCAAACTGTTGTCCGAGCTGAAACATCCAGTAGGATGGAGCCAAGCCAGGAGGGGTCAGACCAAGATGGGAACTGAAGCAAGGGGAGATGACCCTTGCCCAGGAAGAGTCCCGGCCTTAACACAGGAAGCAGCTTTATACATGGCCAGACTGTTTTTTCCATCTTGGCCAGTACTGTCCACTTTCCAAGGTCTTGTGCAGAGCAGGGTCGACATGTTTTATTGAAGATGTATTCATTGATGTTTATTGTATCCACTTTGTACGTTTTTATCTTCTACGCTGCCTTGAGTAGGTTCCACCCTCAAAGGTGGTCTAAAATGATGCCCTGATCCCCCTGCCACTGCTGCTAAATTTCCTCCCACAGAGAGACTCATACAGATCACTCTTTCCTCACTGGAAAGAGAGATCTGTATGAAGATCACTTGAGTGGTGCTGGTGGTGTGGGACAGAAAGCTCTTCACTGTCTCCCCTAGCAATCCTGATACAGATCATTCTTTCCCTGCTGCTCCTAGCAGGGAGGAAAGAATGATCTTTATCAGGATCACTGGTGTGTGTGTGTGTCCTGGCCCCCAATTACATGTGGCCCGCGGAGCTGAAAGGGTTGTGCACCCCTGCATGCTGCCTGATCCCTTTTTAGCTGAAGCTGACACCGACTGAACGCACTGCACGCATTGCAAAGCTACAGTCTCTGCCCTGGGCAGGAAGCTTTTATGGCCCCTCCTGTCTAAGGATGAGGGATACATTAATTTGGCTCTTGTTTGAATGTGAACGTACCTAATTTTGCACTTTCAAACCAACACACGAACCAAAACTCAGTTGTCCTTCAGAATTCACATTTCTCAGAATTTTGCAACAGAGTTCTAAAAAAAAAAAGCATGCAAAATACAAATCCCAGTAAAAATAATATTCAAAATGCATTGCACTAGGCAAATTGCTGGTAAAAAAACATGTATGTCAGGCAAAATTGCATACAAAAATGCATGTATTAGGAGAAATGCACACAAGAAAGCATATACAGTTTTATGCAAACTTAAAAAAAAACACCCTCAACTCTCGAGCCAAAATGAATTTAAGATAGGGAAAAATGAGACGCAGAGAAACTGAAGTAGACAGATTCCTCCTGTCTTGAGTCACTGCACCTTTGTGGAAAGCCAGATCTTTACCAGCTCTTTGCCTTGCTTGGTACGCTCAACTCATGTGGCACAATGGCTGGTCCTGTTGGGTCCAACGTCGCCTACTGTGAACTGAAAGGGCACTCCCTTTCCGCTCTGCACTGGGCAAGCATTCTGCCATTATGGTTTGCCCACCATGACTGATCTTCTCATTAAGGAACCCCTGACGAGCCTTTGACAAAGGTTCCAGGCCTCTCCGTTAGTGGACAGGCACACCTGACTGCGTGCCTGCTCCGGAGCCCAGGGTGGACACACAGCAGAAGAATGGGTGAATCAGAGCCGGAGAGAACTTGGCATCCGTTGCACGCACATGTTGCATCTCAGCAGAAGCTGGCCGCTGGTGACAGTGGCCTCTGTGAGCCGTGATGGGTGGGCAACAGATGGTCCATGAAAGCCTCCTCTGACTGTCCACAGATGATGCTGGTTGCCATGGTGGGAAAGAAAAGGAAGAGTGAACAGATGGCTGCGCATAGGGAGAGGGGGCAGGAGGCAATGTCCATCATTCCACCGGTGTTGTGGCTTTCAGTGCTCTGCCCCCATTCCATAACTTCCCTGGAGGAGAGGGAGGGGACGTAGGCATCTCTCAGCTTGAGGGCCAAGGGTCTGAGATAAGCATGAACGTTATCGATTGCCCTCCACCCCTAACGTCTAGCTGTGGCCAGTGGTGTGACAATATGGGAACCTGTGTCTAGTCGAGCAGGCGTGGCATCAGCGCCTGGCACCCTCTGGCAGCTGCTGGGATGCTCGTGCCCCGGACCAGCCACAGCGCCCTCCCGCCCTGCTGACACCTGCCCCTCGCACGAGGCCTCTGGGTCTGGGAGCTGCAGTTTACATTCATCAATGCCCACAACACAACATTGCTCTGGGGCTTTGTGGGAAATGTGGATGGCAGCTCCGACCTGCTGCTGCTCAGACTGCATTTGGTGACACTTCCCACAGGGGCCCAGCACCACAGGAGAGGGGCCCCTCAGGCCGGGAGCTGACCCGGCCGCCAGGCTGTGCTGTGCCGTTTCAGATTGGGCTCATGTGATGGGATTCAAAAAATTATATCTCTGCACATGGAAAACTAGAAGTCGCGGAGAAGGCTGCCATGCCCCGCCACAGGACTCTGCTCTGGATGACGCCCCCCCCCCCGATGTGCTCCATTGCTGGGAGCACGTGTCTGCGCTCTTGCTCCTGCCAGTGTAACAGAACACAAAACAGACTGAACAATCCCTTTTTGAAACTCAGTGCTGTACCTGCATTTTATATGCAAGATGATTTGCAAGTAAAACCATTTTACCTTTTCTTCATCAAAGAAGGATGCGGTCTCCTTTTATAAGATAGCCTATGTCTGCATAAACACTCATTCTGCTTTCGTTCTTTGTTTTTCTCTGCTAATTGCCTTTCTAGCAGGAGGCATCATTATTAAATAATCCCATCAGGACCAAGGACTGGGCCTGTCCTCCCCTCACAGAGGCCATTCCAACCAACTGGACTGTGACATTATGGGGACTTCTCCTCCCGCCTGGCAGTAAAAATACAGCAATACATAAATTCAGTCACCAACAGTTTGCTGCTCTCTCAGGAAACCCAAAGGCCTCACTCTGCCCAATGGTAGGGCCGGCCCTACAGGCCCCTTTGCCATTGTGCAGCTCTGCTTCCTGCCCTCAACAGAGAAGGGCAGCGCTATGGCCACAGCAGCAGGGGTCCTCCCACCCCTGTTATTTGACCTGCATTGGTCCACCGTGTTGCAGTTTAAAACCCAAGTTTCCTGTCCTAGTCGATCAGTCACTTCCTCTTGACATTCTTTAGCGCTGGAATGAGGCTTACCAATGCCTAGTAGCAACATAATGCAATTTCCCAGATCTTGGACACACATGCTTTTGTGAGGCGAGCCTAAAATGGCCTTGGCTGTTTGTGCCACATTGTCATGCTTCTGACTCATGTTCTGTTTGTTATCCTCCATATGCCTTAAATCCTTCACAGGAATGGTACTGCCTAGTCATATATTCCCCACTTCATTCCACTGGAGTGTTTGCAACACTTGCGTGCGTGTCTGTAAATCTAATTTTGTTTTTGTCATTGCTGTCCTTATTGAAGTGACGTGTCTTTAGCACTCTGCTTCCAGATGAGGCTTTTATCATACAATTGTCCTGCCTCATCCAGGGAATTTTACAGGTGGTTGGTTCAGACATCATCTTCCATTTGTCACCCTCCCGTGTTTTCCCAGCATTTCTTGCTTCTTTTTTCTTGCTGCAGAAAATCTGTTAAGGAGGGAAAGATGGAATAGCTGCACAATGCTTTTTCTGATTAGTGCTAGGAGCCTTCCATCTGGAAGCACCCTGGGTAGGTTAATCTTTGGCAGAGGCAGTGACAGAATCACTAGGGGCTAATCTACACTGCCATTTCATCCTGCTACTCTAACACCTGGCTCATGTGTGGGCCACACGATCGATCGATCTATCTATCTATCTATCTATCTATCTATCAATCAATTGCCCATCTGGCTGGTCACCCAGCCACTCTGGGCAATGTACAATAATAGAAACAGTTTAAAACAATAAAATCCTACATTAAAAACATTATATTTCTAAAAATACTCTAATCCACCCCAAATGCCTGCCTGAACCACGTTTTTAATGTGTGGTGGAAGCTCATTAAAGAGGGGGCATGGAGGAGTTCCCTAGGGAGGGAGTTCCACAGAGTGGGGGCCACCACAGAGAAGGCCCTCTCTGTGCACTCCTTGACCCATTGTCCTGTCACTATTTCCCCCTCAATATTCCATTTTTCCTCAAATTATTTCATGATGTTTTTTCTGTGCTTGCAGCTTCTGTGCACTACAAAGATATGTGTGTTACAATCTAGTGGCTTTATAACTCTGACCAGCAGGAGTGGCTTTAAAGCTGGAGAATCTATTTTGCAACACTTCCCCCCTTCCCTGCTCCCATGGTAGGATCTACAGTTTCTCTCTTCCTCTTCCTTTCGGTCCCTGCTCTTTCCTCACATGGATTTTCATGGGATTTGCAGACAGGAAATCCACAGTGTTGGGGTGTTGCTATTTTTCACTGTGCACCCACACAGCTGTGCAGCAGTGAATAACCCTCCAGGTAAACTCCAGAATAGTTTTAAACCTTCAGTGAAGGTACTCATGCAGGTAGGGGCACTAAAAAAAAAAAAAGTGCGAATTTAAGCAGCAGTGCGCCTCCCATTTCCCCTGCAACTGCAGTCCTGTACTGTGGCTTGTGGCATATGCTTGCACTATAAACACAAATGGTAAAATTCACATCAGCCCCCTGGAGTTGTTCCTCCTCTTCACCGTGGCAAGCTGCTTGTTCACGTGCCTCTTGCTCTGGCCCAGACATCGGTGTGGGGGGGGGGAGGAGCAGGGATGCCACCGCCTGCTTGCTCCCTGGCTGTCTGCCTGTCAGGCAAGGGGGAGCCACGATGAGAAAGGGGAGGAGGCGCAAGAGCAGCTGGTGACCATGGCAGCAAGAGGATGGGCTCGCTGAGGGAGGGGCCCCATGCCCAAGGGCCCTCAAAAACCTGGAGCCGGCGCGGATTTCTCGGGACAGCAGTGGCTGGTGACGTCCAAGGGAGATAGACGGCTGCAGCAGCTTTTGCGCCATGAGACCACCAGCAGCTGCTGGGAATGGTAGTGCTGCGCCCGTGAGCTGGCAGTTGGGAATGGTAGAGCTGCTGGGAAAGGCTGCTGGGAATGGTAGCACTGGGCCTGTGAGCTGGCCTTTCCCCGCTCAGCCCTTGCAAATGGAAAATCAGAGGCCCACTGACAGCTTTTCTCTATTAGAGTGGCAGAGAGGCATTGAGTGGATGGCAATCCCTGGCTGGCCCCAAAGAGGAATTCCCATCCAACTGTCCAGGGGGAGGGGAGGTCAGGGGAGCACTGCTTCCCCCCCCCCCCGCAGCACAAACCTGTCTCTGGCTGCAGCTCCCTTTCCGCAAGAGGTCGTGAGCAGCGAGCATCTGGAGGGGAGGGTTGCCAGGTAAAAACTCACCGCATACTAGCCTCCGCGGCAGAGAGCGGATCGGCAGAAATCAGCAGGGAAGACGTCTCTAAACCTTGTCTCCTGCACATTGCTGGAGCTGCTGTTAAAGGGCCAACTGCAGGAGCTGCTTCAAGAGTTCACAGTCCGACGCGCAGCCTCTGCGCAAGCTCTCTCGCCACCTGAGAGAACACGTGCCCCTTGCCGCTACATCGCAGCCCTTCCCCCTTCCCCAATTCTGTGCCCAGCTTACCTTTGCCACCAGCCGCCCTCTGTTTGCCTCGCCACGGGGAGTGCCGCATGGCCAGAAGAAGGGGCTGCGGGGCTCTCGTGAGACCCCCGCAGCTGAGGCAAACAGGCACATGTGACAAGGCAAACAAATGGGGCGGCTGCTCCAGAGAGCCCCACCAGCTGCTCTCTCACTGTGGCAAATGCCATGGCAGGATTGTGGCTGGGGGTGGGGGCATTCCAGAGTACCCACTGGAGGCAGCAGGGTAGCAGCAGTGGTGGCAGGCACTCTGGGGTGGTGGTGGCACAATGCCCCACTTGTCCCACTCTGCTGGCTGAAGTAGGAGCCTCACTCTGCTTCATGGGAGGTCTGGCTCTGCCTGCTTACGATGGTGGTGATGGGGGACTGTACTTGCTGGTCCTGGGTCCGGCATCCATGTGCTTGCTTGTCTGTGTTATTAATCATGGAATGTATATTCCACTCTTCAGCAGACCTGTCAGAGCGGTGCACTCTTCACAGAGTAGGCATCAAGGGTAGGCATGGTTGGGCACCTGCTGACGGCCCTACCAACAATTTAACAAATCGTAAAATACAAGTGTGAAAAATGCCATTATAATAATAAAATAAATACAGGCAACGGAGCAATAAAATATATCAAAAGCTAATAAAAAACATCAAAGCAGCAGTTTAAAACCAACTAGGTGAAATGCCCTGAAGATCTGGGGAAAGAAAAAGGTCTTCGCTGACCTGGCACGGGAAGGACATCAGACAGGCAGATGAGCCTTCCTGGGAAGGGTCTTCTACACTGGAGGCACCCTAACTCAGCCTTCTCCAACCAGATGTATTGGACTGCACTTCCCACTGTTCCCAGACTGCAAGACCCAGGCAGGCGCTGACACGGACATCCCCCCTCCTTGCAAGTAGGCTCACGTGAAGGGCAGCCTCATGTGCCTGGCTGGGCACTTTGCCAGCAGCCCTGACTCACCATCTCCTCTGCTCCTGTGGGTCTGGGAGTGATGAAGACTGATGCAAGAGCCTGGGCAACGGGTGTGGAGGCCTCCAGTCCTATGGCTGGAACGCCAGGGTCTGAAAGCTCTGCAAGCAGCCTTCCCCAACCTGGTGTCCTCTAGGTGTTTTGGACTTCAAGTCCCGTCAGGCCCAACCATCATGGCCAATGGGCAGGAATCCTGGGAATTGTAATCAAAAACATCTGGAGGGCACCAGGTCGATGAAGACTGCTCCCCAGGAATAGCTGATTTCTCAGGGTCATTCCCAATGCTGGTATTTGCTGGAGGGGGTGGTGGACCTGGTCGCGCTGCTCCTCCTCTGAGGAGGAGGCCCCAGGTCCAAGGTCTGGGCAGGACTGAACTGAACTCTAACAGATACCCAGGTCCAAAGCTGTTAGGGCTATACATTGTGCCTGGAAATGGAACAGCAGAAAGTGAAGTTTTAAAAGAATTGTGGGGTCAGGTCCCTCTAGGCAGCCCCAGTTAGAAGTGTACAGTAGTGCTGTCACAGCAGGACTTTGGGACAGAAGTCTGGGGCCCAGTCAGTAGAATGAGCAAGAGGGGCCCCAATGGCCAGAGGGCTGCCTTCCCACATTTTGAAGTACGTGAAGTAGTTGGTGGGGCAGTGAACCCGCTCCTGGTTTCAGTCAGAACCAGTCAGAACCCTAAAGGATAGCTTTGCACCTTGGAGAGCTCCCTTAGAGTTCTGACTGAAACCTGGAGCGGCTTCACTGCCCCACTGACATCAGAGTCACCAGCCTCCAGCGGCAGTAATACACCTGGCCATCTAAAGAGCCCTTTAAGGAGGCGTTGGGTGTTTACAGCACCGTCACCCTGCCTCCTTCATGGAATTTTACGGGAGTCCAGATGGCGAGGTCGTCTTCTACTCCTGGACCCTGCCTTGTTTTCTCACTGCTTCTCCCTCTTTTTTTCTTAACAGAGAAAATCCTTTAAGGAAAAAAAAGACCCAACAGCTGTCCAAGATATTTGCACTGGTAGTGCTGAGCCCTCTGGAAGCTGTAGGACTTAAAAACGCCTCCGGTGCGTTTTTAGACAGAAATAAGTCCTACAGCTCCCAGCATGCTGCCTGGAGGTTGCTGGAAGCTGTAGGACTAATTTCAGTCCAAACATGCATAGGATTGCAGCCTTCAGAACATAACATGATTATACATATTATTTTTCCGTTTATTTTATTTTTTTAAATTAATTTATAGAATTAATTTTCCAAACACAAAGACACAAAAAGGCCTCATATTTATTTAACTATAGTCATTGACAGAGGTAGTTCATTTAACATCTCCCCCACCCTTTACTTTACAAACAAAAATATAGGGGGTGTCTCCATGAGCGATTTATTGCGAGTTTGCTGTGTTTGGAGGTCATTTGGGGCGCATGACATCATGGCCAACCCGCAGCCACCTCGGAGTTTTGCGCCAAAAAAATGGTTTTTCTTAGACTACTTTTAGTCCGATTGTTTTCCTTAATTTGGTTGTCTGGGCTTCTGTTGCGGTGTGCACTAACCCTCCACATTTGCTCTGGAATGATAGCCCTACCAAGGGGTGTGTCTTTCACCTGGCCATGACCCCACTGACCCCAGTCAAGGGGTGTTTCCCCAATGTTTTCCCTGCCTGTGTTTCCCCGATGTTTCTGCCATTTCATGCATTGAACGGGAGTAGCTATACCCCTATCACACTATAGCACTATGGCGCTATCTTGAAATAGCGCATTTGAATGGGAGTAGCTATACCTGCTATTGCACTACTGCGGTTTTAGAGGGACAATGATAAAAAAAGAGAGGGAGGAATTGGGCATAGGCTAGGGAGGCAGGCACTAACACACACTGGCCAGAGAAACCAGTAAGGGCAGAACAAGGCGAGAGTGGGAGAGAGTGGGTGGGAGGGAACGGGTTCTCTAGGTGATGACGTGGATGAGACTCCACCCGGTAGCCACCCAAACAATTTGCGGTAAACTTCCATGTGACTGGCTGAGAGCCCCAGGCTAGCTTTGGGATAATCCAGGCTTTCAAGCCCCACGTGTCCCCAGACGGAGCAGATTTGACTCCAGTAAAAACTGCAGCACAGTGGAGAGCAAACTAAACCCGTCACCGTGGAGATCCCCCCTGCCCAGGTGGACTCCATTGGCTGCTTGGTGTTTTGTTTGTTTGTTATATATTTATACTACTTCTATACTACTTGATATCCCAAGATCTCTAAGCAGTTTACAAAAAAATGCATATAATATAATATAAAACCAATATAAAACAATAAATACATTTAAAATGTTACAAAAACAGTAGAACAGAGCAGGATCATAGCTGACTACAAGTCAGGGAAAGCCTGAATAAACAGATACTGTTGTTAGGAAAAATCCATGTTTTCCCCAGCTACCGAGAAGACTGCAGCTAAGCTCAGAGGGAACATGGAAGTCTTGTGGGGTGGCAAATGAGGTCGTCATTCCCGCTAATAAAAAGTCCTGGTGCTTTGACCCTGTGAGCCCTGACTCCACTACACCACTGCTTATAGGAGTGCTTAAACTGTTTGTCTCCACCAATGCTCAACTTGTTTTATGGGTATCAAAAAAAGCAGAAAAGATGGGAAACCACCAAATGATCAGCTGTTAGGGGGTGGGATGGGGAGGGACTGGGCAGAGCATGGTCATCTGGGGAGATTTCTTCCCCAGGCCTGGGGTTCAGCACCCCTGATCTCTAGAGCAACCCTCCCCGACCTGGTGGCCTCCAAATGTGTTGGACTACAACTCCCAGCAGCCCCAGCCAGCATGCTGGGAGTTGTGGGCCAACGCATCTGGAGGGGGCACCAGGTTGAGGTTGAGCTGCCCCAACACATTATTATGCACGGCTACAGGCGCTTCTTCACGAAGTTGCATGCTTTGTCTGTTTATTCTGCAACCGCTTGTCCTATATAAATTTAAAAGCAAATGGAGGCTGTTCGTTTGGTCAGAGATCTACACAAAACACAAAAGAAGCCCTCGAAGATCATCAGCCACGCCAAAGGAGCCTCACCGACTGTAGGACATGAAGCGGCAGACTGCCGGTACCTTAGGGAGCGCCTTCTCCCCTGCGTCCCAGTCCGCCGCCTAAGGTCCTCTGAGGGCTCCCTGCTGCCGCTGCCTAACGTGAGACCGGCAGCCGCACACAAGGGGACCTTTTCCTCGGCCGCCACTCCGTTGTGGAAGGAGCTGCTGGCTGAAATGCACCTGCTGACCTCTTTGAAGGTCATCAAGCAGGAATTAGAGACTCTATTATTCCAGCAGGCCTTCCCTTTCTAGAACTCTTGTTCCTTTTCCTGACTTTTGTATACTGTTTTTAAGCCGTGTGGTTTTAAACTGTGTTGTTTTATGGTTGGATTATTATTTTGTTGTTGTTAAATTGTTCTTAGTTCAAAGCTATTTTTAATTATGTGTTGTTTGTATATGTCCTTCTGCTTTTATGTAAATGGCTTTTAAACTTTGCATGTTGTAATGTTTTAACTTTTGTAAACCGCCAGAGAGCTTCAGCTATGTGGTGCTGTAGAAATGTAATGAATGAATGAATGGTGTCATCGTGTTCCAGCAAATGTTCTCCTACAAACGCATTTGAGAGGCGCAATGCCTCTGCCCCACACCCAAGATTCAGCTCGTAGGGTGACTCCTGGCAGAGAGGAATGAAAGCGGAAGAACAGCAGCTCTGGAGAGTGGAATTCCAACATCTGAAAAAAGGCATTCCCCGAACGCAAAATTTGGGACAAAAAATCAAGGCTGCCCCTGATAGATGGGGACCGTTGGAGGATATCTGGGGCAGTTCCAAAAAGCATGTGTGAATATACTGTCCCGGATCCTTGAGCCCAACATTCAGTGGCCTGGTGCCCTCCAGATGTTGTGGACTTCAACTCCCATCAGCCCCAGGCTGCATGGCCAAGGGTCAGGAAAGCTGGGAGGTGTGGTCCAAAACATCTAGAGGGCACCCCGTTGGGGAAGGCTTCTGGAGACTTCTTGGGCGTAGCTGGCTGGGGCATGCCGGGTGCTGTATGGTTTTTCCTGTCTAAACTTGCCCAGGGCTGTGCTTTAATTCTCTGGGGGAGTGGGCCAGAAGGCAGCAGGAGGACTGCCGGCATTCTCCCAGAAGGAGGAGGACAGCGGCAGGCAGAGGTTGCTCTGTTTCCAGGGGGTGTCGTTCCTCCCAAGGAGGTGGCGGATGTGACACCGAGGGCAACCAGCAGCTTCAGCCGTGACTAGACTGCTGGCTCCTGTCTCCAGGCCCTTGGCTTGCTCTGGGCAGGAGTCTTCTGCCGGGGAGAGAACAACCCGGGGCTTCGCTGGGGCCTGGTCCTGTGCTGGAGCAGTCGTCCTCCTCCTTCACAAGGCAGGGGCACAAGGAACCGAGCAGGCCAGGCAGCGACATCCAGCGCCCCGGAAGAGGCGCCACTGTGCTCTTCTCAGAGGTGATCGCAGGGCAGCGCTTCAGAAGGAGTGGGAGGCTTTGCCGAAAGCCCATGGGGCAAAATACAGGGCACCCAAGCGGGCTGAGGCCAGAGCAGAACTTAACCAAGGACTGCAGGCGGAGGTGGCCGGAATTCCCTTCTCCGTTTGCTCTCCCCACTGATGCAGCCTTGCCTGGGAAAGCTGCTCTTGGTGGTTTATATGATATTAGGAGAGCCGGTGTGGTGCAGTGGCAAGAGTGCTAAACTGGGAGCCAGGAGATCTGGGTTCTGGTCCCCACTCAGCCATGGAAGCTCACTGGGGGACTTTGGGCCAGTCACAGACTCTCAGCCCAACCCACCTTGCAGGCTTGTTGTGGTGAGAATAAAATGGAGAGGAGGAGGAGGATTATGTATGCTGCCTTGGCTTCCTTAAGGAGGAAAAAGGGGGGATATAAATGTAATAAATACATAAAGGCTATATTATGTACACACATACACACACAGGCACACGCACATATATGCATCCATCACAAATGAAGGGTGAACATGGCTGTAACATTTTACAAGTGTGGTGTTGGAAGTGGCAGGGAAATGCCTCCATGCCCTAAAAGCATGCTCAGATTTTAATGGCCTCTGGGCCAAATCTGGCCCACCTGGGGGTGCTAGATGGCCATGCGCCCTTCCCCTGGACCCACCCCCTTTCCCCCAACTGCTGATTGGGTTTTCTGCCTTATATTCAGTGGAGGCTGATGGATCCAATGTCAGTGGGGCTGTGAGGTTTCAGACAGAACTCTAAAGGAGTTATCCAAGGTGCTGCACATCTTGGACAGCTCCTTTAGAGTTCTGACTGGTTCTGACTGAAACCTGGAGCGGATTTGCTTCCCAACTGACATTGGAGCCACCAGCCTCCACTGCTTATATTCCCGTTCTAAAAAGTTGAAATGCTTCTCCTAAAGCTTCATTACCGGCAGAAAGAAGCTTCAGCTGGTGTTTCTGGTCTGGCCCCATTTGCTTTGGCTCCCTCAGGCTGAAAGAGGTCCAGCACCCGTGCGCTAGACAGAATGCGCCTTGAAAAATTACACCATTGTGTCTGCAAAACTGGTTCTATATTTCCAGCATGCCAGCAAAAGCACAGCTGCAGCCTATTGGCCAGCACCTGTGCTGCCTCCAACACCCTTAGAATCATAGAATCATAGAATAGCAGGGTTGGAAGGGGCCTACAAGGCCATCGGGTCCAACCCCCTGCTCAATGCAGGAACCCAAGTCAAAGCATCCCTGACAGATGGCTCTCCAGCCTCGTCTTGAACGCTTCCAGTGTGGGAGAGCCCACCACCTCCCTAGGCCATGGGTTCCATTGTCATATTGCTCTAACAGTCAGGAAGTTTTTCCTGATGTTCAGCCAGAATCTGGCTTCCTGTAATTTGAGCCCATGATTCCATGTGCTGCACTCCGGGATGATCAAGAAGAGATCCCTCCTCTCTGGGACAACCTTTCAAGTCCTTGAAAAGCGCCATCCTATCTCTCCTCAGTCTTCTCTTCTCAAGGCTAAACAGGACCAGTTCTTTCAGTCTCTCTTCATAGGGCTTTGTTTCCAGTCCCCTGATCATCCTTGTTGCCCTCCTCTGAACCCTCTCCAGCTTGTCTGCATCCTTCTTAAAGTGTGGCGCCCAGAACCGGACACAGAACTCCAGATGAGGCCTAACCAGTGCTGAGTAGAGGGGAACTAGTACTTCCTGGGATTTGGAAGCTATGCTTCTATTAATGCAGCCCAAAAGAGCATTGGCCTTTTTTGCAGCCACATCACATGGTTAGCTCATATTCAGCTTGTGATCGACAACAATTCCAAGATCCTTCTCACTTGTAGTGTTGTTGAGTCACGTATCCCCCATGTAGTGTTGTTGAGCCATGTATCCCGTCCCCAAGCCCTGGAACAGTTTTGCAACTATTTATTCTGTGCATAGAAGACATTTTGAAATCTAGTTTTACAGAAGGTGACCCATTCTGCCTGAAACATGAAGACTGCAGGGGCAAGACTTAGAACTGATTCAGCATTTGACTTGTATGCATGTGCGAAGAACACGTGGTTACCATTGTGAAGACTGTTACATTTGCCTTCACCCCAAATGTGAGCGGGTTCAAACTGCTGGAGAGAAGACTTGAGGAGAACTGGGCGGCCACCTGCCTTGCAGCACAGCTCTGGCTACGACACTCCGCTCTCACTTTCTTCAGGTTTTTTGCCTCTGTCCCTCAGTTATCCTCGATTCTGAGGTGAGGGGAACCCCAAGACAGAGGTATACAAAATCTTGCATGGTGTGGACATTTTTCTCCCTCTCTCATGATTCTAGAACCCGGGGTCATCCCATGAAGCTGATTGGTGGGAGATTCAGGACAGATAAAAGGAAAGACTTCTTCACATGGTGCATGGTTAAACTATGGAATTCACTACCACAGGATGTAGTGATGGCCACCAACTTGGATGGCTTTAAAAGGGGGTTGGACAAATTCCTGGAGGAAAAGGCTATCAGTGGCTACTAGTCTTGACGGCTCTGTGCTGCCTCCAGTACCAGAGGTAGTGAGCTTAAGTACACTAGTTGCTGGGGTGTATAGGCAGGAGGGTGTGGTTGCACTCAAGTTCTGCTTGTGGGTTTTCCTGGTTGGCCACTGTGTGAACAGAATGCTGGACGAGACGGACCCTTGGTCTGATCCAGCAGGGCTCTTCTTACGTTCTTAACTCTTAGCAAAGCATTCCAGTCCCTAGGCAGAGCCCAGTCTGTTGACTCCTGCCTCCCCCGTAACAAAGCATCTGGTAGAGATGAGCTGTCTAGCATGGAAGGTGAGCAATCCTTGGGACTATAGAGTATATAATCAAACCCCAGGTCCCAATTAAGGAACTTTGATTAAGATAAAGGAAAGAGGGAGAAATTAGATAAGGAGACTGCAAAATAAACATTTTACTCTAAATCAGGGGTGTCGAACATCTCTGAGATTCAATTTTGGAAAAGCTGGGGGGGGTATTCCAGTGGTGGGTGGGGCCAAAGGCAGAAGCGGTGGGGGAAAACGGCACAAAAGCCAGGAAGCTACCAAATGATTGGCAGTTCTGGGGAATGGGTGGGGCCAAGGGATGGGGGTGGGGCCATTTGGGGAACCCCAGAGGCCTGTGTTAGGATTCCAGGAGGGCTGGATTTGAACTGGGGGCCTGAGGTTCATCACCCCTGACTGCATAATCCTGCACTTACACAGAGAGGTTTGGTCACTTGCACACGAGTTGTGCTCATTGAGTTCTGAGATGGTGAAGGAGTGTTTCTCTTGAGACATCACTTATCAGCAGGGGAGGATAAGCCATTAACCCTGCTCCAACCCAGGAAGGTGAGAATGGGAGAGTTAATTTCTCCCCATCACTGCTTCTCAGTACTGTGTAGGAGGCTGGCTTGCTCACCTCACAAAGGTCCAAGCTGGGTGGTGGGAATTAACCCTAAAAGTGTGAGCTGTTAGCCTAGGACAGCCTTCCTTGACCTGGTGCCCTCCAGATGTTTTAGACTTCAACTCCCCTCAGCCACACCCAAGATGGTCAGTGGTCAGACAGGCTGGGAGTTGTAGTCCAAAACATCTGGAGGGCACCAGGTTGGGGAAGGCTGGTCTAGGAAGTCCCCGAGATAAAGCTTAAACTGGCTATGTCAGCCATAAAAATTACCCTGGTCTCCTCTTTTCTCTCCCACAGTAGGGTAATTAACAGTCATATGCATGTTTACTTGGGGATTAAGTCCCACTAATGCCAATTTGGCTTGCTCCTTAGTAAGTGTGCATAGGACTGCTGCCTAAGGCAAGGCATTAAGAGAATCTGCTCTGGACAAGGGCATAAATGGGCATCAAAGACCACGTCATAAACTGACCATTAATTAAAATAATGTTACATGGTGTAATGGTTTCCTTTCATTAAGAAATGTCTTTGGCAGAAGGCAACAGTGAATTATTCCCCATTTCAGCCCATAAAATTTAAGAGGCCACATTTTCAGAAGAGACCAAGATCATAGAAAACAAACACATGGGGCATCATCCAGTAAAAACTTGTTTGCTTTTCAACATTTGTCATGTATTCAAGATGGCACAGGCTTTGAGGCTTAGTAAGGGCAGTATTCCTGGCAGGAAACACTCTTGCAGCTTGTTATTGATAATTTGCCCACAGCCGAATACAGTCAAGCAACCTTTATTCTTACATATATACACTCCAAGATGATCCTTTTTAATTTTTGTGGTGCTGCTTCCTACAGGTAAATGACAGAGTCGCATGACTGTAGAAATTACTGATCACAGCACTGAAGAACAATCACCAGACCGTACCATAAACAGCATGGTGAGCTATTTAAGAGCTGTTTAAGTCTCATGTGCAAAAACATCCTGAGATGCTCTGCACACCTTATAAATGGCAGAGAAGTGATGAGCATCCTGCCCTTCAGTGGAGGCACGGTGCCCACGTTTTCTTGGCAAGGGCCTTGGCAAAAGTGGGAGAACATCTGGGGTACAGAAGATAAAAAGGAGAAAGGCCCTCCCTGTGATGCTGCTCCTAGAAAATGAAATCATAGTGCAAAATGTGCTCAGGAAAATTGAAAGAAGAAAAAACATTGTTTCTATACATGATGGCATGTGTAGGGGAGGGGCAAATCTGTCACTTTCGCTTTCTCCACATTCTAATTCTTTAAATCCTGAGTTCCTTCTCTCTTGAATATGAAGAGCTTTGCCAATTTGGTTAAATTCTTTTAAAGAACAAACTGAGCCAGAATTCTCACCCTTCTGCACCGGCCAAATCCAACAGGTGCAGCGATTCCCAGCATGGAGAGGACCATGCCGTAGCTGCCTGCCGTGTAGCTGTTAAAGATGAGGAGCCTGCCAAAAAAAGAGAAAGAGGTGGAAACCCTACTTTAGCACCACGAGCGAGGCTGAACACACAGGGATTCAGCCCCAGGCTAGACAGTCAGTGCCCTCTGCCTAGATGGACAGATCTGTCTGTTTCAGTTCCTCACACATCTGAATGTTCAAAATCTCATGTTCTTTTTGTCCTGAATAAGGTGTACTTTGCAAATGTCGGGAAATTCTTGTCAGAAACCAGTCTGAAATGAGGTTCTCTCCCATCCCTAATTAGGAGGGAGTCCCCCTTTTCCCTGCGAAGAGAAAACTCCCTGGAAAAGACCCTGATGCTGGGAAAGACTGAAGGCAAAAGGAGAAGGGGACGGCAGAGGATGAGATGGCTAGATAGCATCACCGATGCAATGAATATGGACTTGAGCACGCTCCGGGAGAGAGCGCAGGACAGGAAGGCCTGGCGTGCTCTGGTCCATGGGGTCACGAAGAGTCGGACACGACTGAACGACTGAACAACAACAACCCCCTTTTCCCAGGCCTGTAATGTGAATGCAAACCTTACGTTGGCCAGAATGTACACTTGAATTAGAAGTGGCACTCCCACTTCCTATCCCACATTGCCAGCATTCACAGCATTCACACATAAGTAGTGCGGGACTCAAAGTTGCCTGTAGCACAAGGTGGCCAAATGCTCTTAAAGCTACCCAGTTGGTCAAGAAGCCAGGCACATACAGGTAGCCAGCTGCTGCCTGCCAAAACCTGGGTTCTGCCATGCTCTCTTACTACAACCGGGAATGTGGCACGGGCAATAGCTTCTAGCCAGCAGGGAACACTCCTGCTCAATGCAGCCGTCTGATTCCGCCAAACAAAACCTCACACGACCCACAGGAAACTGTCAGAGGCCATTCCAAAATCCACAGGGAATTAGGCGTGTCAGGTTTTGTCCCAAGCCTATGACTTCACAGAACAGTTCTGTGATCAGAACAACGTGACCTGAGGCTGGATGGAGTAACCTGGACTGGGATCCAGCCGGATAGTGCATCTGCCAGATGATGTGCAAGAACATGCGCTTGCAGGGATCAGCCTCAGCGGAATGGAAAACATAGCCGACTCTGCTCCTGTTACCCAACTGCAGGACAGCTTGGTCCTCTGGACCTTCCCCCCCTTGGAGGCAGGGGGCGGGCAGCAGCCGTAACCAGGCGCCTTAGGGGTGGGCACGCTGGGTGTTTCCCAGAGTGCCAGACTGAGCTTGGTGACGTGGTGTTTGTCGAGTGTACTGACTGCAGGAAGCAAAGGCAAAGGAAAACAGTCAGGGTGCAATCCTATCAGGATGGCTGTAAGCCCCTGAACTGGGACACTGATGGGCATCCTAGGCAGAGTGGGAGGAGCAGAGAGGCGATCTTTGCCTCTACGTTCCTCTTGTTCTGCATTTTTGCTAGACGGGTATTTCCACCCATCTAGCTGAGGCTTTGCAGTGCGGGAGGGAAGGAGGCTGGGGAGGCCAGAGGATTCTTCATACGCCAGCCTCCCCAGTCCCCTCCCCTCCCCACCCACAGAACCGCCCCCTTTTTCTCCTCTCCAAGGTTGCTTTTGCAACCTTGGAGAGGCAGCAGGCATGGTTCTCTTTGCACTGGCTGCGAGAGGGAGGGGAGCTCAGACTCTGGGCTCCGAGGTCAGAGCACTGCCTCTGACCTCGGATCCAGGAATCTGAACTATCCTATGGCCCCCCAAATGCTGTCTAGGGGCCATAGGATTGCCCTCTAAAGCTGCAATCCTATGCATGCTTAGACAGACAAAAGTCCTACAACTCTCAGCATTCCCCAGCCAGCTATGCATAGGATTGCGCCTTAAGTGTCTTTAGCCTTATTTCTCAGAGTTCTACAGGCTGTTTGGGTGCAAAGAATAAAAATGAACTTCTTCGAACAATTAGCTTTGAAGTTCCTCTTTCAATTTCCTTTTCAATGCTTTTTCAATTTCCAGTTTAATGTCATTTGTTCTGGATAAAACCTAGTGGAAGATGGCTTTACTTTGAGATGTGACCCAGCATTACCAAGCACTATGGAACACTCTCAAGGAAGCATCCCACGTGCTGACACGGTCATCTTTTTGGTGCCAGGGGAAAATGTACTAATTTCCCCAGGCATTTGCACAGGGGCTAGGGCCCAATTCTTGTGGGTGGTTTTTATGGTGTTCTTGGATGTGGGGATGGGGGATTTTGTGTATTGTGGATCAACACTTTTCAGATTCTGTTGCTTTTAGATTATGTTTAGATTATGTTTATTTTTATTATCTCACTGATTATGGTTTAGATTGATTTTGTTTTTTTCTGTTATATTAATTTCTGTATTTGTCCACGTAAGTTGCCTTGAGGCTGCTTTTTGTGGTGGGAATAACAATAAACATACTATAAATGACTACAGATAATAATAGAAGAAATTATAAGCTGCCCGGGCTGGGGTTGGGTAGCACTGAAAGTGCTCCTTGCCCAGAGCGCTAGTTTTCCTATGATCAGCCCCAGCTGTGGCAATTCCAAGATTTCCTGGCATGTGCATTGCCCTGTCCCATGCATCTCTGCAGGATGCATGCGCCCCATGCCAGTATGCCGTCTTTGACGGACCTGCCTTCCCGTCCCAACACCGCCAGCAGCACATGCAATTCAACACGTCTGGAGGCCATTGGGCTGAGGAAGGCTGTTCTAAAGGGTAGCAAATTTTGGACAGCTCAGCCGTCACCGTCAGTAAACCTGTCCCAAAATATACTTCGCCCCTGCTGCACCTGTTTGACTTCTGCTTTGTGGCGCTTCCCACTTGGAACGTTCCAAAGTTCCCCCCACCCCCCATTGCCCCAGCATCCGCCACTCAAGAGGGCTGCTTCATTGTATGGCTGGGATTGTGGCAGATGGTCTGGTGAACAAAAGGCCTTGTGAGGAAGTCCAGAGGCTCCTAAATAAAAATCCTTGCAGCCTTCCTCAATCTGGTACCCTTCAGAAGGTTGGGATCTACCCCATTATCCCCAGGTGGCCTAGCCCGGTACTCAAAAGAAATTCCTGTGCTCAGAATTCTTCAGTTTATTTATTTATTTAATTTATTATTTATATCCCGCCCTTTCCCCCTCTTTTAAGAAACCCAAGGCGGCATACATGATCCTCCTCCTCTCCATTTTATCCTCACAACAACAACCCTGCGAGGTGGGTTGGGCTGAGAGTCTGTGACTGGCCCAAAGTCACCCAGTGAGCTTCCATGGCCGAGTGGGGACTAGAGCCCGGATCTCCCGGCTCCCGGTCCAACACTCTTGCCACTACACCACACTGGCTCTCGTTTATTTAATCCATCGATTTATAGACTGCTTACTATATCCATAAGTCTCTCAAAGGGGTTTACAATACATTCCTAAGTGTTGGCCTTTTGCACCAGGCTCCATTGGTGGATCTTGGGGTTGTTCTACAAAACGAAGTAGATACTGCAAGCCTAAAGTCTGCCCAGCCCTGGCCTAGAGGACAGATGTGGCTGGAGAGAGACCTCTCCTTTACTCCTGACCTAGGGAGGCTCTTCGTACCTAGGATAGCTCCTCTAGAGTTCTGAGTGAAACCCGGGAAGGATTCACTGCCCCACTGACATCAGAGCCGCTAGCCTCCACTGGCTATTCCCCTTTGCAAAAACTGCTCCTGAAGGCTTTGGTGACAGCTGGGGCCACCATAAGTATGTCTTCCCACCTAATACAACACCCTTTTCTCTTAGAGCACATGGGGGCAACCTGTGGCCCGCACATGGCCCTTTGTGCGGCCTGTGGGGCCCCACCCACTTCCCCGCCACCCAGCTGATCAGCTATCCGCTGTGTAGTGGCGGACAGATCACTGTTTCCTCACTGCTAATAGCAGGAAAATGCAATCTTGAATAGGGTCACTGGGTGAGGTGGAGGTGTTAACTCCCTCACTCCAGTAGTCCAATCTCCAGGTAGAACACAGTCCTCTTAGGCCACCAAGAGCAGCATTTATTTACTTACTTACTTTATTAATCGTCCACCTGGCTGGTCACCCAGCCACTCTGGACGATGTACAATATTAGAAACTGTTTAAAACAATAAAATTCTACATTAAAAACATCAGATTTCTAAAAATACCCTAACCCACCCCAAATGCCTGCCTGAACAACCACGTTTTTAATGTGTGGCGGAAACTCATAAAGAGGGGGCATGGCGGAGTTCCCTAGGGAGGGAGTTCCACAGAGTGGGGGCCACCAAAGAGAAGGCCCCTTCCCTCATCCTCACCAGTCTAGCTGTCCTGGCTGATGGGACAGAGAGAAGGCCATCCAAGGCTGATCTTGTTAAGCGGTCTGTCTGGTGTTGCTGGAGGTGCTCTTTAAGACAGGCTGGGCTGGAACTATATAGGGTTTTAAAGTTCAAAACCAACACCTTGAATTTGGCCCCGGAAAAGAACTGGTAACCAGTGCAACTCCTTCAGCACTGGAGTGATGTGATCTCACCAGTGGCTGCCTTTAATCAGGCGAGCCGCCGCGTTCTGTACACGCGTCCCAGCACAGTCTCTCCCTGCTGGGCAAAGAGGGTCCTAGAATCATAGAATCATAGAATAGTAGGGTTGGAAGGGGCCTACAAGGCCATCGAGTCCAACCCCCTGCTCAATGCAGGAATCCAAGTCAGAGCATCCCTGACAAATGGCTGTCCAGCCTCGTCTTAAAGGCCTCCAGTGTGGGAGAGCCCACCACCTCCCCAGGTAATTGGTTCCATTGCCGTATTGCTCTGACACTCAGGAAGTTTTTCCTGATGTTCAGCCAGAATCTGGCTTCCTGTAACTTGAGCCCATTATTCCGTGTCCTGCACTCTGGGATGATCAAGAAGAGATCCTGGCCTTCTTCTCTGTGACAACCTTTCAAGTACTTGAAGAGTGCTATCATATCTCCCCTCAGTCTTCTCTTCTCAAGGCTAAACATGCCCAGTTCTTTCAGTCTCTCTTCATAGGGCTTTGTTTCCAGTCCCCTGATCATCTTTGTTGCCCTCCTTTGAACCCTCTCCAGCTTGTCTGCATCCTTCTTAAAGTGTGGTGCCCAGAACTGGACACAGTACTCCAGATGAGGCCTAACCAGTGCTGAGTAGAGGGGAACTAGTACTTCCCGGGATTTGGAAGCGATGCTTCTATTAATGCAGCCCAAAATAGCATTTGCCTTTTTTGCAGCCACATCACATTGTTGGCTCATATTCAGCTTGTGATCGACGACAATTCCAAGATCCTTCTCGCTCGTAGTGTGGTTGAGCCACGTATCCCCCATCTTGTAACTGTGCCTTTGGTTTCTTTTTCCTAGGTGCAGAACTTGGCATTTGTCCCTATTAAATGCCATTCTGTTGTTTTCTGCCCAGCATTCTGTTGTTTCCTGCCCTTCTCCACCCCAGCAGGGAGAACCTTTGAAAGCTAGGACTGCACAGGCTGGCACCAGCAGGGGCCCCAGCATTCACAGAGCTCGTCTCCTCTGATCTCAGCTCACAGGAAGGGAAGTTTTACCCTCTCCATCCTTGGGTGCTGAAATATGGGTGAGTGCATGCAGGACTGTGTGTGTGTGTGCGCGTGTGCATGCACCGCCCATCATCAGATGTGGCCCTTGGGACCAAAAAGGTTGCCCACCTAGCCTTAGAAGCACATTTCGTCCCAGTCACTCCTGTCCTTGTAGCCTCTAGGCTAGACTGCTGTAACATGCTGCCCTTGGAACTAGTGTTGCAGTGGTCAATTGCGAAGTGCAGGCATTCAGCATGACAGTCCCTGCAGCCACGCTCCCCACGGAGAGTCTGGCATTGCAGGCAGCTGCGTTGATCCAAAACAACAAACCAGTTCTTGGGAGTTTTCATCTCCACCAGGAGCAGGTCTTTTGTAAAGCTCAAGACGGAGACACCTTGCATTACAGCAGGGAACTATATACTGTTGTTGGGAAAATTCATTTCCTGCCAGCTGCCGTGCGGTCCAGCTCAGAGGGAAGAGGGAACTCTGGGGGAGTGGCGGATGACGTCAGCGGCCCTGCTAATAGACAAGCGCCAGCACTGCGTCCCTGTGAGCCTGGGTTCCGCTACACCACTGCTCCGATCTACTGTTCATACCAGTTGGAGATGCCGGCTGGTGCAAAAGGTACTTGGTCTGCTATTGAAGAATATTGGCTACCTGAAGCTCAGTGCTGGCCAGACTGAAGAGGGCGTCCAGTTTCTTTCTGGATGCAGTTCAAAGCACAGAGTTCAATCCATGAAATGTTGTGTTGTTCTTCTGGAAGTCAGCCTGTAATGTATTCCTTCTCCACCCTGGACCCTCCAGATGTGTTGGACTACAGCTCCCATCATAAATCAGCATCTTGGCTTGGGGTGATGGGAGTTGTAATCAAACACATCTACAAGGTGGATCTCTCTTGGTTTCTTTCTCCCCCCTCCCGCCCGGAACATTTACCTCTGTTAATGACCAAAAAGCCACAAGATGTTGATGGTGCTTGATGGGATTTGGGGCAATTTCTCTTAAAGCCGCCTACCTGGTCTCCTTCTCTCACTGTCCAACAGCTGCACAGCCTTCGTCAAGCACTGGACCCTTCCAACCCTACTATTCTATGATTCTATGACCCAGAGGATGCTGGGAAGGCTTCTGCTCTGGGAGCCATTGTCCTTTGGCCACTTTCTTTTGTTGTTCTTCTATTTTCTCTGTCTGTGCAATGACAACACAGGCCTACAGTCAATATTCAGGACCGCTGCGCTAATGTTTTCCAACACTTAGGGCTTTTCTACATGAGGCTTTTATCCCACACCTTTACCGAGGCTTCTGCGCCCAGATTCTTTGTGAGATTAAGATCAGCTCCTTTACACGTGGTCTTTTTTTCCCCCAGGGTGTGAGTGTCTCTTCCTTTCTAAATGTTCCATTACAAAACCACTAGGTGGGGCTGTGGTATAGTGGAATTGCACAATTACACTAGGTTTCTATGACACCATTCAGAAAAAATACCAGACTTTCCTCCTTAAGGAAAAAAAGTGGTTGCAAAGCACAAGAAAGGTGCTGGAGCTGCAAACTACCGTGAGTGCGGAATCACGAGCGCACGGTAAAAGCCTCAAGTAGAAAGACTGTTAGAGCTGCTCCCACCATTTTATAGGGGGAGTGAGGTGACCCAAGCCTTGGGTAGTGTGTTTACAGTAACAAATAATACTCACTGGCGACACATAGAGCAAATCTTTAAGACCACATCATTTCCCAGGAATGGAAAAGGGCACACTCACCAATTCCAGTCCGAGTCGTTTTGTTCAAACGATCTAGTATGTGTACCTTTTCCATTCCTGGGAAATGATGTGGTCTTAAAGACAGAATGAGGCCCAGTGACTTCAGAGGCTATATCTGGACTGAAAAATGCTTGTTTCTCATGTTACATGTTGCATGATTCAGAAGTTCCATTTAGAGAGAACAGGGTTGGTATGACTCGGGAAAAATGGCATATGGCAGCAGTAAGGGAGACAAAGTCTCATATTGGCCCAACAACAACAAATATATATATATATCAATATATATATCATTTTAAGTTTTCCAAATGCCTCACACACACGATCTCAGCACTCTTCCCAACAACCCTGTAGGGTGGGCCAATATTATTATCCCCATATGGTAAAGGTACTGAGGTGAGCTTGAGAGATGGAGGTGGGGCGCTTACCTAAGGCCACCTTGTTAGTTCATGACCCAGGAGAAATTTTGAATCGGGTATTTCCGAGCTCACAGCTAGTCCTTTCAGGGCGCAATCCTATGCATGTTTAGACAGAAAAAGTCCCGCAACTTCCAGCATTCCTCAGCCAGCATGCTGGGAGCTGCAGGCCTCCTTTCTGTCTAAACATGCACAGGGTCTGGCCCTTAACTGCTTGGCACAACTCGGGAGCAGGGAACTCACCGTCCTCCCCGTTCCCAGTAACTCAAAAGACGCCTGGCAGCTCTAGGTGACTCTGCACATGTTCAGAGGCATGCTCTTTCTGAGGCACATCTCTCCCGCCCCACTCTTCAGGATCGAGCGCCGGCACTGGGGGCGGCGGCGAGCCCCGGCCGAAAGGGACGCGCTTCCCCGCTTCACAGCTCCCAGGGCGGGCGCGAAGGAAACCGGGGCACTGAACGACCCTTCCCCGCCGGCGGCGGCGCGCTCCTGGAGCGGCTGTGCGCGGCAGGGAGGCGAGCGGGGCCGGTCGGCGTCAGACAATCCGCCTCTTTTTCTCCCCCCGTGCCGCCGCCGCCCGGTGCCCGGTGCCAGGCGGAGGCAGCCTCGCGCGGCCCTCGCCGTCCCGTCCCTGGGCCCGGCGAGGGCGCCGCCTCCTTTTCTCCCGGGCAGCCAATGAAGGCGGCCGCGGGGAGGGAAGGGGGCCGGGCGGACTCCTCCTCGCCCTTCCCTCTCTCCCAGGAGCTCGCCTGGCCGCCGCCGCCGCCGCCGCTGCCCTAGTCGTCGGCCCGGCTGCGACGGGGACGCCGCCACCGCAGCCAGCCCGCGGGATCATGCGTTAAGGCGCGCGGCCGGGCACTGCGGCCGCGCCAGTTGCGCGCGGCGGGCCGGCAAGATGAACTACCTGGTGAGTGGCGCCGCGGGACGGGGGCCAGGCGAGCCGTCCGGTCTTCCGGGGGGGGGCGGCGGCCCATAGCGGGGCCGCGCGGCGGCTGGCGCGGGGACGCCTCTCCGGACGCGCATCGGGGAGAGGGGGCGGGCGCCCCTCGCCGGGGAGCTCCCGCGGCGCCGTGCCGGCAGGACGCGCTGCCCGGGCCTCTCCGGGCCGTCTGGCGGGGCGGGGGCGGGGGCGGCGAGCGAGGCCGGAGCGGGGCGAGCAGGACGGACGTGGCTCGCGCTGCTTGCCAGAGGAGGCGCCCAGCACGGCGGAGCCTGCAGGCTGGAGAGCCCTGACGTGGCCGGAGAAGCCCCGCGGCGCCGGCCGCGGGCAGAGCGCGGGGCTGCCGAGGGAGCAGGCGGAGGAGGGTCGCCGGGCCGATGCCCCTCGGCCTTCCAGCCTGCCTTCCCGCGCGGGAGGGGAGAAGGCGCGCGGGGGGGATCGCTGCGCTCCGCCTCGGAGCCGGGACGGAGCGAGCGGCAAGGAGCCGTCGGTCGCCGGGCCCCGCCGCCGCCCCTTCGGAACCCGAGCGGCTCTTGCGCTCCCCCCGGGCCGGGCCAGGGCCAGGACGGGAAGCGCAGCGTCTCTCCCGCCCTCCCCTTCCCGGGAAATGGGCTGGGGCGGCCTCGGACGCGGAGGGAGAGACGGCACGGCGAGCGGGGGAGTCGCCCGCCTGGAGCCGGCCGCCTCGTCCTCCCGCCCGGACCTTTCCGCCTCGGCCCTGCCGTCGCTGCGCCCTCCGAGGGGAGCTTCCCGGGGCCGCGGGCGATCGAGGCTGCGCTGGGACGGGGGCTGTTGGAGGCTCAAGCGAAATCCAGTGGCCCCCGACTTGGGGAGGGACGGGAACGCAGCCAGAAAGAGCCCCGTGGCGCCGGGAAAGCGGCCATAGTTTCAATAAGCGGGATATAAATCTATTCCAGGCGCAGTGCTATGCATGTTAGACCCCCCAAAAATCCTACAGCTCCCAGCATGCCCCAGCCAGCCGTGCTTGTCCGCGAATGCTGGGAGTTGTAGGCTTTTTTTCTGTCTAAACATGCATAGGATTGCACCCTCAAATAAATTAAATAGCGGGAGGGGGTACCAGTCCTGCACCCACAGTTTCCACTCTGCTCCAATGAAATAACAGGGAGTAACGGCTGTTCCTGGGCTGCCTAGTTCGTTGCCTGTGCTGTTCCTTAGTTTACTCCCAAGTATGCAGTGCAGGGCTGGTAAAAACCCACACTGGAACTGCCCCCGAATTGCTGTGAGTCTGGCAGTGCAGTTAATGCAGCCAAGCCCAACCTCCAGATGTGTTGGACTACAGCTCCAGCATCCCCCAGCCAGCCACATCTGGAGGGCTCTAGGCTGGGGAAGGCTGGGTTAAAAGGGCTTCATCGGAGGGAACCGCTCCATGTGAAATGTGCGCTCTGGGGCTGACTTGAAAGGGGGTGTTGAGTGAGTGGATGGGGTCTGTTTAGGCCTGGGTGTGAGCAGTGTGTTGCATGCTTAAACCCCCCAAATGGCCTTGAATCCCAGTTATCTGGATCTAAATTGACACATTTGGGAATTGCAGAGGATGTACTGAAAGAATGGGAGTTGCTCTAATGAAAGCAGGACGTACAAAGAGCTGGAGCCCTATGAGGAAAGGTTATAACATCTGGGACTGTTTAGAAAAACGGGGAGACAAGGTAGAGGTGTGCAAATTGTGCATGGTATGGAGAAAGTGGATAGGGAGACATTTTCTCCCCCTCTTAATACTAGAACCCAAAGGGTTCTCCCATAAAGCTGAATAGTGGGAGAATCGGAGACAGATAAAAGGAAGTCCTTCACACACTGTATAGTTAAACGATGGAATTTGCTACCACAGGAAGTAGTGATGGCCACCAATTTAGATGGCTTTACAAGGGAATTAGTCAAATTCCTGGAGGAGAAGGCTATCAAAGGTTGCTAGTCATGATGGCCAAATATTCTCTCCACTGTCAGTGGCAATATGCTTCTATATGTCAGCTGCTGGGGAACATGGGCAGGAGGGTGCTGTTGCACTCATGTCCTACTTCTGGGTTTCCTTCGGGCTGCTGGTTGGCCACTGTGTGAACAGAATGCTGGACTAGATGGACCCTTAGTTTCATAGAATCATAGGGTTGGAAGGGGCTGCAAGACCATCGAGTCCAACCCCCTGCCCAATGCCGGAAGCCTGATTCCCAGGCAGTCTCCCATCCAAGTGCTAATCAGGACTGACCCTGCTTAGCTTCCGCGATCAGCATGGTTCTTATGTTCTTAAAGAATGTGATATTTGCTATAACTGGCCAGGTGGGGTAAAACTGTGTGCCTGCAGAACAGGAGGTTTTGCTCTTGCTCCGGGTCTGACCTGGAGGGAGTTTTCTTTTTCCTTTCTCACACTGGTTACTGGTGGCCCATGGGCTTTTTGTCATCTGCAAAACCTGGCCTGAGTTGCTTCCTTGAGCCCCCTTGAGCTATTTGCCTTACAACCACCTTTTGTGGTGGGTGAACTTCTTCAGCTGGGGAAGAAGGGGGTACCCTGGAGCTGGACAGGTTGATGTGGAGTAAGAGATGGGTGTGGATGGGCTTTCCAATCGCTATGTTTTAGTCCCTTTGATTTCATTGAAGTGTGCCATGATTTCGGATGGCTAGGCACCCTCAGTGAGCTTTCTGAATCTGGAAGAGGTGGGAGTCTGTCAACTGCTAATTGTGTTTCCCTCCTCCCTCCCCACCTTCCTGGGTGCACCATGCAAATTGGGAACAGCAGAACCATTGGCCTGGTGGCCCCCTGGTAAACAACTGACATCCCCTCTCTCTGGAGTCAGCCCTGATGGGAGAAACTTCAGCGTTAAGTCTCCCATTGAAGTAAATGGGACTCTGAAATGCTTCATGGCTGCCTTCTTGTTGTTATGCTCAGACACTGTATTCTGACATCACAGATGCCTGTAATATTTTGTTCATGAATAAGGGATAACTCCTGTTCAAATGAGCCATGATAATTGGCAATGCTAGGAAACAGCTCTGTTGGGCAGATGTGGCTAGAGTCGAATCCTGGCACAGGTCTTACCAGTCTAGATTTCCAGCAGATTTAAAGTAAGACAGACCCTGATCTCTAGTACATTTATATCCTGATCCTAAATATCTGGATCCCTACTATGGGGCTTAAATCCTGGTAAATATATTGCGGATCGCAGTCTTGTTAGCTACAACTCTGCTGGTTATCTATATTTGGTGGGTTTGGGGCCCACTGTGCGGCATTTGCCGAAGGAAACGGACGCTCTGATTTGTGCATTTGAAGAGCTCTGGCTGCGTCAGGTCTTTTGGAGAGGGCCAGCTGAAGCTGGGAGGGACTCCCTGTGGCAGCTAGACATGTTTACATCTCTCTCTCTTGTGCCAGTTGCTGGCAAGGGCAAGGATTAAACCGAGGCAACCTGCCGCCGGTCACTTGATTTCCAGCGTTAGTAGCTGCTCACCCTGCAAAGTAATAGAAGTGGTGTATGGCTTTAATTGCAGGGGGTGGGGATCTGATAGAGTTAGACCATGGCAATTCATGAGAGGCTGGCTGACAAGAAAAAGAAGTGATGCATGGACAGACTGGAAAATTAGGAGGCCTACAATCAGACAGTCAACAGAAGCAAGAGACGGCTTAAGCAAGCCTTCTCCAGGCTGGCACCCTCCAGATGTGTTGGACTACAACTCCCAACTTCCCCCAGCTGGCTGGGGATGCTGGGAGATGTAGTCTAACACATCTGGGGGGTGCCAGGCTGGGGGAAGGCTGGCTTAAAACATGGACCAGTGCTTTGTACAACATGCTGTTGTGCCATAAAACCCTTGCTGTAGCTCTCCACTTAATAAAGTTCTGTGCAATCCAAATGCTTTGAGCTTTACTCTCTTTCACCGGCCAGTATGGAATCATGCAAGTCACAAGGCTATGGAGATGGGAGACTGCCTTCTGGCAGCTTGCAGGTGAAAACCCCCCCCCTTTTTTTTTTGTTGTTGGCTGGAGAGGCCAAGGGTAGTGGGGTGTTGGGGGAGGACTTGGGTGGATGCTTCTTCCAGGTGCAGCTTTAGAATTGCACAGGTGTTTGGCGCTGTTCTGTGCCAGGTGCCTCAGATGTTTGGTGCCCTGCTACTTCTCTTCTACCTCCCCATACATTGTGCCAATTCACATGGATAGGGTAATTCCAAAATCCATATTAATATAATGCCTTTATTAGACCAGCCGAAAGGTCATAAAAACTGTGCAAGTTTTTGAGATCTGCAGATCTCTTAATCAGGCAAGATGTTACAAAAATCAGGTCTGGGGAATATGGGGGGGGGGCAAATCTGGCTTGATGGTGAAGTCACATTTCCTGCATGTTCAGAGTCCCAGGATGGAATGCAGGAGGAGGGGACTATGGACGTTCATTTTAGACTCTGCAGGACATGTGATGGTTACAGGTTGGATCTGCAGCTGCAGTGGGGGTTTTATGGCGCAACAGCTGGATTGCTGGGAACCAGAAAGGGGGAAATGTTGGATCCCCCACTTTGGAAATATAAAATCCAGCTATTATTCAGACATGTTTCCATTCTGGGTGAAGCACACAGGTTCCTTCTGTTACTGGATCACAGAGAGAAAAAGTCAGTCTGTGTTAACAAAGCAGGAGATAATTTTAGATGTGATATAAGTTTTTTTACACCTTATTTTCCAAGCCTGGGTCTTTGTTTCCAGTTTTTGGCTTGGAAGTTTAATTTCCTGACTGGATGCCTATGTCAAGAAAAGGCAGCAGCAATATGTTTGGTGAAGTTTAACTTGATTCCTCGGTGAGTTTGGGATTGAATGGGGCACCTGGGATGCCTCAGCAACCCCCCCCTCCCAATCTCTGTGCCAATCTGGACTGGGCAACTTTAAAAGGCTGCAGTGCCCTCAGAACCCCCTTCCTCTGATATCCTTGTGTGGTCATGGAAGAGAGCCTGATATACCATTTGTCACAGGGACTTTCCCAGTCTTACTGTCTCCTGACTACACCATTTCCACCCTTCATGTCATTTACTGCTTTAATTTGGGCTCTTGATTTGCAAAGTGCTTTTTAGCCTGAATTCTGTATGCCCTTGCCGTGGCCCTGTGAGGAAGGGCAGTATTGCTCTGGTTTTTATGCAGGTAGTGAAATGAGCCTCTGGGAAAAATGAGCTGCTCAGAGGCTGCTCAGCAAGCCCATGGCAATGTTGGGACTTGGAAATGTTTGCTTCTAATGAAAAGAATCTTTCTGACATCCACAGAAAACAGTGGCGAAAGCAGTTCTGCAGGTTTGGGCCAAGATCCTTAGAAACACAGACCTAGTTTGCACTTAATGACAAGCCAGAGTACGGGTTGTTGTTGAATCCTGGGTTGTTGTTACGCGCGAACCCTGCACTGTGTTTAACTGTGGTTTGTTAATCATGAACAGCCCAGAGTTTACGACCCAGCAACAAACCATGGGTTCTCTTCCTGTATTGTTCATGGTTAACAACCCAACGTTAAACCATAGTGCAAGGTTTGCACGTAATGACAATCCACAGTTCAATGACAACCCATACTTAGCCCATGCTCTGGGTTGTCATTACGTGTGAACCAGGTCTGTGTCTGATGTCATAAGAACTAACTTGTCGATCAGCCAAAGACCCATCTTAGCCTAGCATTCTGTCTCCGAGATCAGCCAGCCAATGCACCTGGAACACTCTGGAGCACAGCATAGCAGTCGTGGCCAGCCCTTGCTGCTTAACCCCAGCACCTCTGGCATTCAGAAGTAAATGGCTTCCATGACCATCTCCGTGATGGCTGGATTGGTGTGCCATTGGTGGGGGTGGGGGCAGCCAAGCTGAGGTCTGAGTCCCAACTTCAGCAGCAACCCTGCTGACTTGAGGACGATGGGAAATTCTGCACCTGGAGCAGACCAGCTGGGACAGCTTTGGAGCAGACCAGCTCTGGCAAAGGCATCTCAGAGGAGACCCACGGCTTGTGCATGGGGGTCAGCAGATCCCTTGAGAGCGCACAAAACCTGGGGTGGACTTGGAGGGAGGGGAGCAAAGGGAGGGCGTGCCCCTTACTGCTTCCTTTGTAGGAAGTCTGTGTGCGGAGACAAGCAGTGGAGGGTGGTGGCTCCGGGTTTTAGTCAGAACTCGAAAGCAGCTGTGAAGCCCCACGGAGAGCCCCCTTGAAGTTCTGACTGAAACCCAGAACAGATTCACCACATCAGGGCCACCAGCCTCCGCTGGAGACAGGCAAGGATGGAGTTCTGGAACAGCAGAGTGCCGGGCAGGCTGAGGAAAACCAGCTTTCTCTGCAGGTTGACACTTTCTCAGAAGGAGCAGAGCTTAATTTGTGCCTGAGCTCATTCCTGGCACCTCTTCCCACTTCCCAGGAACAAACTCTAGAGCGCCTTGGGAAAGAGACCAAAAGGTGCCCCTGAGCAAGTGCAGAGTGCATTTCCCTCACAACTGAGGGAGTCCGCATCAGAAGGGGCAGTGCTTCGTGACGGCTTTGAGCCCCGCCGTCTCTCTGTGGCAGCCTTCCCCAACCTGGGGCCCTCTAGATCCCCAGCATTCCTGACCATCGGCCTTGCTGTCTGGGGCTGGTGGGAGTCGAAGTCCCAGGCAGAAGGGGCCGAATCCAGGACCTGCCTTCTGCGAGAGGAAGGGCTCCGCTTGCAGAAGGTTGCTCTGCCGGATTGGGGGGATCCTGCTCCCCCCTCCCGCACCTCACCCCATTCAGCAGGGTCTCATGACTCTCTCTGTAGCATCTTCTGCTGGAGGGGAGGGGGCTGGGAAGTCCATGTCCCACAGCGCAGTTGCTCCAGCATAAATATGGATCCAGCCCCGGAGGGCAGCCAGGGAAGGCTGTGCTGTGGGGCAACATGCAGAGGAATCAAGCCACCTGTATGCATCCTCAGCCCCCACCCCATCATGCAACCCCCCTTCTGGCCTCCTTAGCCACTGGCTCCCCTCCCTCCCTCGGCACTAGCAGGCTGAGCCCCGTGATCGAGTGGCTGAGCAGAACCTGCCTCATGGTGGCTGGCATGGGTGTGCGGGCCAGGCCGTGCAGAGCCTGGCGTCAGTGATTCACCAGCGGCCAATACTCAGGTCGCTGGCCAGGCTGGGATGGGGGGCCCAGCTGCTTTGCTGCCGCTGCCATCCAGCAAATGCCAGGGCTCCGCTGGGGCAGAGGACGGTCTGAGGAGCAGCCTGCCCCATGGAGGGTCTGTCCGACCTGGGGCAGATTTTGTCCTGCATGTGGAGAGACCTCGCTCATTCTCCCCGGTGCTGCGTTGATTTCTAACATTTCTTTCAAGCCTCCTGGCCTGATTCCATGCCGTCTTCCGACCAGCAAGCCCCTCGCCCTGAATCCAGATAGCATGGGCTGGCAGGCTGCGGTGAATGGCAAAGGGAAATGCATTCTGTACATGCGCTGAGGTACATTTGCTTGTTCTTGCTTCACATGTTTCAGGATCAAGGCATTGAAAACAAGGACAATGGAGCCTTGACTTGGGGTTGCCCCCCCACTTCCTGCTGCTGCCCTCGGGGCTCCTGAGCAGGGCTGGCTTTTTAAAGCCTTCTCAGGCCCCAAGGTGCAAACACCACAGCTGGAGGCAGGCAAAGGCAGCGGAGACTGTGAAAGTGGGATGCCTGCTGCCTCATCTCCCTTTTGCGTCTGGCAAACAGGTTTTGTAGGCGGGAGGGGGAAGGTAGGCCCCCAAACCTGCCAAACCTGTTTGCCTGGAGGCAAAAAAAGGGTTTGCACCAGCTTTCCCCAATCTGGTGCTTTCCAGATGTGTTGGACTGCAACTGCCATCATCCCCAGCCAGGTTGGGAGACGGCTGGTGCAGACGAAAGGCAGTGTTTCCTCTCCCAAAGCATTTTCAACTCTCTTAACAACGACTGCTCATCTCCATCCCCACTTGCTGCTCCATCCTTTCCTTTGCCCTCTGCAGCCGTCCAGACCGGAGTTTCCGATGCAAGGAGCACAGGAGGAGCATTGTTTGGGCCCAGAGTGGTCCAAGGTTCCTGCTTGAGGTGGCGTCGGTTCCGGCCCCCGGTGCCCTTGAGTCAGCCAGGAAGGGCATGCCGGGAATCTGCGCTTCTGCAACGGAGTCTGTGCCATGGGAATGGCTTTCTGGTTTGCATGGACCCTTTGTCTGAGCAAGACTGGGAATTGGTGGCTGCAGGCAGGGTTGGCACCAAGGGTGGGCATGCTCGGCTATCTGCTGGGGCCCACCCCCAGCAGGGGCCCACTTACAAGAGCCCCCAGGCTTGCTCCTCTTCAGCATTTCTTGTTCGCCTGCCTCTCGCTCTGGCCCAGACAGTGATGGAGGTGAGGAGCAGGAGATGCCAGGGCCTGCCGGCGAAGCAAGCAAGTGGCAGCAATGGCGGTGAGACGGTGGGCTCACTGAGGCAGGGGACCCACGGAGGGTGACGTGCTCAAGGGCCTCCAAACCCTGCCTGAGGGCAGCTTTACTTTCCAGGTTTGACTGGGAAGGGTGCTGGGGCATGGCGGTGTGGTGCGGTGTCACGGCGACGTGACTGAGTTGCAAATTGGGGAGCCCCGGTTCAAATCTCAGTTCTGCCCTGAGCCCACCAGGGCAGATGGTCTTTGGCATGCTGCTCTCTTTTGGGGATTATAATACCAGCCTACCTTACAGGGTGGTTGTTTGGATTAAAGATCCTTCCAAGATGCAGCAAGATTGCGGCTGTGAAACACTTCGAAGATTTGAAAGTACTATATGGTGCTGATTACTATGGGGCTGCTGCTGCTGCTGCAGTAGAAATGTGTGGTGGCATCAAGAGAGGATGCGGACAGACTTTTATTATTTCTTTATGATGTTTGTATCCAAGGAGCAAGATACAGGGATATGAGGTTATCAACAACCCGTGATATGTTTTAGGCTGAGAGAGTGACTGGACCACGGTTGTCTGATAAGCTCTGTAGATGTGAAGAGATTTGAACTCGCGGCTCCCCGATGTCAATCTCACTGCTTCTTAGCCACTCCACAGAATTCCTTCTGAGGACGCCGGATTGCAGATTGCATTGGGCCTCTCTTGTCCCGTTGCTCCCCACCCATCACGTCATGGTTGCGTTTTGCCTCGTTTATTGCAGAAATGCAAAGTCAGGTGAGGTGTGAAGTGAGGCAGAAGCAGGGTAAGGAAGGAGCCATTCATCACCGCTGACTTCTGAAGCTAGCATTGCTCCCTGCCGAGGTCTGGGGTGGAGGCCAGCAGGTTTCATGATTCCGGTCACAAGACGCAAAAACGTCTGCGTGTCGGGCTCCAAGCAAGTCTCGACAGGAAGCGAGCCGTCGGTGCTGGTTATAGGTTGGGTCATGTGCAGTGCAGGGCTGGCTGAACTGCTATTCCGTGTACAGCATTCAGCAAGTTCTCCTGGCTAAACTGGGGGGCCCTCTATGGGGACCCCCCTCTCTTTTGAGTTGGCATGGCTGGCAGGGAGGCATGATGGCATCTGTTGCATGGGGCAGCCATGCTTCCAAAGTGCTGATCGGTGGTGGCACATTTGGAAGGGCGCACCTTCTGCAGTGTCGGAGAAAGTTCTGGGGCACAGTGTACTGCAGTCATGCGCTGCTGAGCGCAGCCAGAACGCTGCATGCCAGCTGCATTCTGTCCGACAGTTGAGTGACCCCTGGTGTGCACCTCTCCACTTGTGCAGGGCAGCAAAATGTCATGGGTCACCACTGCTGAATGCTTGCTTGGGGTTGCTGTAAGTCTTTTAAAATAGAGTAGCAGTCTGGTGTTTCATTATTTTAGTCCCTGCAATGTGGTTTTACCTCTTATACCGGATACTGTATTTTATGCTATGTTGCCAACATTTATCAGTTTTATATTGTTGATGTTGTTGCCCTTTTATTTGCATGATGATGAAGATGATGATTTAAATGGTGAAACACCTAGAGATTTCATTGGGTGCTTAATGATTAAATAATAAACGAGAGGACCGTCCCTGTGGCAATGAGAAGCTGTTTGGGTCTGGCTGCCAGGGAGGGCCTAGCAGACTTTCCTCTGTCTGATGTTCCGATGCCCTTCCTGGCATAGGAGCAGGATGAGTGCCAGCATGCCGCCCTGTGCAGTATTCCTAGCCTGCAGCTACAGGCTGAAGAATGGCTTACTGAGCACTGCGGTCGTGTTTGGACAGGCTGTTGGGAAACCAGAGGAGGAGGAATGCCTCCGAGTACCGGTTGCTGCAGAACCCAAGCAGGGTGTGTGTGCCACTGCGCTCGTGTCCTGCTTGTGTCCTGCTATGGCTGAGTCAAGCTCAGCCTCGGGGAGCTCTGTGCAGCAAATCCATTCAGCAAAGTCAGAAGGCGGGCAATGATCAGAAGCCCAGGACTACCAGTCAAGAAGAAGGGCACCCAAACACACGGTCTGAGGCAGAGCTGAATTCAAGCCCAGCCAGCAGTCCAAACCATGCACAATCCAAGGAACAGGAGTCCGGGGTCAGCAGCACGAGAGGCGAGCGAAGGCCTGGATGCGCCCGATCTCATCTGATCTCAGAAGCTGAGCAGGGTCAGCCTTGGTTAGTACTTGGATGGGAGACTGCCTGGGAATCAGGCTTCCTGCACTGAGCAGGGGGTTGGACTCGATGGTCTTGTAGGCCCCTTCCAACCCTGTGATTCTGTGATTCCAAGATCAGTCAGGAGAAGAAGCAAGGTCAGGAAAACTGGGCTGCAAGGCCCTGGGAGCTGAAATAAAGGTGTTGTTCCAGCAACCAGCAGGTCGCCAGAGCTAATTAGCCAAGTCTCCCAGCCTACATCCAGGTGCAGCTGCAAGCCATTAGTCCTGGCTTCAGCGTCTTCTTACTTCCAAGGAGACCCTTGTTCTCGTGTAGACCTTCACTCCCGAGGAGCCTGGTTGCTGCAGGCCTTAAGACATGCGTTTGGCCTCTGAGTGGTGTCTTGCACCTCCTCCTTCTGGCGCCAGGCAGATGCCCAGCCTCCTCCTCTGATTCCACGTGTGGGCTGGTGCCCTCAGGAGCCCCGGCCTCAGGCTCCCTCATTGCTAAATGGCCCGGGGTGGCTTGTCCACAGGTGCCGGAGGTAACTGGGGTATCACAGGAGTCGGGGGTCCCACAGGGCCTTTAGGCTCTGCAATGTCAGGGTCTTTGTCCAGAGAGTCATCGGGGCCTGGGACAGGCATGATGGCTTGTGGGCTTCCCAGAGGCACCAGTGCAAACAGGTTGCTGGACTAGAGAGAACCTTGGTGTAACCCAGCATGGCTCTTAAGTTCTTATGAGAGCTTCGGCTATTGGGCGGTATAGAAATGAAATAAATAATGAATGAATGAACGAACTTTAACTGGCTGCCTTCCCCACAGCTCTTTATAATTGCTTACCTAGGCTTTCCTTGGCCTGTGGTGCATTAGGACTCTGCTCTGCTTTATTGTTGCCTTTGCAACGACGTGTGTAGTGCAATATTTTTAATTATTTATCATTCTGTAGTGTTCTTATATTGTGTTATACGTGCATTTTAGGTATTGTATTATATGACGTGCTATAGAGGTATGGTTTACTCTTTGGAGCAGATTGCACGTCTTTGGAATGGGTTGTCGTTTCTGGAACGGAAGCATAGCAGCCACTAAAGCTGCTGCAGCTGTAAGCTTTGCACATGCGAAAGGGATGTGTGATTGCTGTACAAGTGGAGCAAGAGTGTGGCCACCAGAGAGGCTTCACGCAGCAGTCGTGCTTCTGCCATCTCCGCTATCCCGTCAATTCAGAAAGCCTCTGCTAAAGTCCGCTCTGTCCTGTTGCTGTGCCTGCATCACCCCTTTCCTTGGCTCCTCGTTCTGCTGCTTCCGCACATCCCTAATTTGTTCCTAAACTTAAATCATGGTGCTAGTTTTACAGCCCAAAGTGACCTGAAACTATTCATCTTCCTCATATGAACCGGCCTGGTCACTGCGACCCACTCCTGAGGCCCTCCTCCGAGTCCCTGTTTCCCATTGTCATAGAATCATAGACTAGTAGGGTTGGAAGGGGCCTACAAGGCCATCGAGTCCAGCCCCCTGCTCAGTGCAGGAATCCAAGTCAGAGCATCCCTGACAGATGGCTGCCCAGCCTCGTCTTGAATGCCTCCAGAGTGGGGGAGCCCACCGCCTCCCTAGGCCATTGGTTCCATTGTCGTATTGCTCTAACAGTCAGGAAGCTTTTCCTGATGTTCAGCTGGAATGTGGCTTCCTGTCACTTGAGCCCATTATTCTGTGTCCTGCACTTTGGGATGATTGAGAAGAGATCCTGACCTTCCTCTCTGGGACAACCTTTCCAGTACTTGAAGGGTGCTATCATATCTCCCCTCAGTCTTCTCTTCTCAAGGTAAACATGCCCAGTTCTTTCAGTCTCTCTTCATAGGGCTTTGTTTCCAGTCCCCTGATCATCTTTGTTGCCCTCCTCTGAATCCTCTCCAGCTTGTCTGCATCCTTCTTAAAGTGTGGTGCCCAGAACTGGACACAGTACTCCAGATGAGGCCTAACCAGTGCTGAGTAGAGGGGAACTAGTACTTCCCAGGATTTGGAAGCTATGCTTCTATGAATGCAGCCCAAAAGAGCATTGGCCCTTTTTGCAGCCACATCACATTGTTGGCTCATATTCAGCTTGTGATCGACAACAATTCCCAGATCCTTCTCGCTTGTCGTGTTGTTGAGCCACGTATTCCCCATCTTGTAACTGTGCATTTGGTTTCTTTTTCCTAGGTGCAGAACTTGGCATTTGTTCCTATTAAATGCCATTCTGTTGTTTTCTGCCCAGTGCTCCAGTCTATCCAGATCACTTTGAATTTTGTTTCTGTCTTCCAAAGTATTAGCTATCCCTCCCAATTTTGTGTCATCTGCAAATTTGATCAGCATTCCCTGCACCACCTCCTCCAAGTCATTAATAAAAATGTTGAAGAGCACTGGGCCCAGGACTGAGCCCTGCGGTGCCCCACTCGTTACCTCTCCCCAGTTTGAGAAGGTCCCATTGAGAAGCACTCTTTGAGTCCGATTCTGTAGCCAACTGTGGATCCACCGGATCGTTGTTTCATCTAGCCCACTTCGAGCTAGTTTGCTCATCAGGATATCATGGGGCACTTTGTCGAAAGCTTTGCTGAAGTCAAAGTATATGATATCTACAGCATTCCCACGGTCCACAAGGGAGGTGACTTGATCAAAAAATGAGATCAGATTTGTCTGGCAGGACTTGTTCTTGACAAATCCATGTTGGCTTCGAGTAACCACTGCATTGTTTTCAAGGTGCTTCCAGATGGATTGCTTTATCATCTGCTCCAGAATTTTCCCAGGGATTGATGTCAGACTGACTGGTCTGTAGTTCCCAGGTTCCTTCCTTTTTACTCTTTTTGAAGATAGGGACAACAGCCCTCCTCCAGTCATCTGGCTTCACCCGTCCTCCATGATTTCTCATAGAGAATAGATAGTGGTTCTGAGAGTTCTTCTGCCAGTTCCTTTATTACTCTGGGATGCAGTTCATCTGGCCCTGGAGATTTGAACTCATTCAAAGTAATGAGGTGTTCCTGCCCCTTCAGCCTGTACTTTGCCTTTGCCAGGGGGCTCATAGACCCTCTTTTGGGAGAAGACTGAGCCAAAGTAGGAATTGAGCACCTCTGCCTTTTCCTTGTCGTCTGTTATCATTTTGTCATCCTTATTTAATAGCTGAACAACCATTTCTTTCCTCTGCCTTTTACTATGCACGTAGCTGAAGAAAGCCTTTTTGTTGTTTTTAGCATCCCTCGCTAACCTCAGCTCATTCTCAGCTTTAGCCTTCCTGACACCATCCCTGCAATTCTGTGCTACCTGCCTGTACTCTTCCTTTAAGGTCAGGGAGGCCTTGTCAGTGGTGGCTCCTAGAATTTGGGATAGCCTCCCAAAAGAGTTATGCCTGGGCACATTCTTTTCAGTGGGTAGCAAATACTGTTTTATTTCAGTAAGCCCTTTCTGGATGCTGCCTTTAACAGGACCTGGCTGCTGCTGCTGTTTGAGCTCAGGGGTAAGCAGCTTGTCACCCTTCAGATGTTTTGGCCTACAAGTCCCATCAGCCCTAGCTGGCATAGCTAATGGCAAGGGATGATGGGAGTTGCAGTCCAAAACATCTGTAAGGTCTTATCGCTCACCCCTGTTCTAGATCCTGTCCATGACATTTTTACAGTTGTTTTATTGCATATTTAATTCTGCTTCTTGTTAGATGAAGATGATAATAGTGATGATAGAAAGGCTGGCTATTTGCTACCCAGCCAGATTTAAGATTTTGATACTAGTGTAAAAAGTAAAGGTGTCCCCAATCAGTCGTGTCCGACTCTAGGGTGTGGTGCTCATCTCCATTTCTACGCCGAAGAGCCAGCACTGTCCGAAGACGCTTCCGTGGTCATGTGGCCGGCATGACTGAACACCGAGGTGCACGGAACGCTGTTACCTTTCCCACCGAGGCGGTACCTATTTATCTACTTGCAATTTCTTGCTTTCAAACTGCTAGGTTAGCAGAAGCTGGGACTGAAGACGGGAGCTCACTCGGTCATGCGGCACTCAGGTCTTGAACTGCTGTCCTGCCGACCTTCCGGTCTGCAATTCAGCGTCTTAACCACTAAACCACCACAGCCCCTAGTGTACAAAGCCCTAAACAACTTGAGACCAAGATACCTCAGAGAGTGCTTTCTCCCTTGCCAGCCTTCCCAGCCACTGAGGTCATCAGAGGGCTTGCTCCTGGTGGTTCCACATGGACCCATGGCTCAGCTGCAGTCCACCCAGAGAAGAGCCTTCAGTGTGGTGGCCCTCTTCCTGTGGAACTTGCTGCCTCTGGAGGTCAGGCAGGTGCCAACACTGGGTTGTTTTTGGCACCTCCTGAAAACAGCTTTTTCCAGCCTTCATTCGTTGATCAGCCTCAGTTTTATTGGCACTCTGTTTTTTAAAGACTAATTTTAATATCATGCTTCATTCTTATCTTTTGTTCATTTTACCTCTTGTTCACTGCTCTGGAATCTGTTTAGATGTGGAGCAGTATACAAATGTTGTAAATAAATAAAGGTAGGATATAAATATTGGCCATAATAAGCAGCTTCTAGCTTCCAGCCCTTGATGCTTAAAGATCTCACCCCTGTCACTCCCAAGTGCATCTCTTCCCTTACTCCCCCATCCCTAGCTTTTTGCTGCACAAAATCATCCAAAGCCCATTCCTGCCGGCCTCTTCCCGCTCACCTGACGTAACGCATCGAGGCTGCCGGTTCCTGCATGTGCAGCATGGCACATATCTGAGCTGTGGATTTCTCGCGTGATGACCATGGCAGGTGTCAAAAGCAGTGACCCAGTTTAAAGGCGATGTTGGCCAAGGGTAACACGGCACCTTTTACATGCCCAGCGTTGCCTTTAAGTCGAATGATAAGGTAATTATGCACCACGCATGGAAGCATTTATTTTTCTCTTTCTTGAACCGGCGGCCAACCGGCTTCCCTTGGTGATGCACAGCCCTGCCTGGTGTGTGTGTTATATGAGGGGGAGGGCATTCTCTCTGGAATTGTCTTGAGTGGCTTCTTGGGGGCAAACAACACTGCTGGCCCTGTAGTTCTCTTAGTGGGCTGGTAATAGGGGAAGGACAGCCTGAAGCATGTTCCCCTGATTTGTAGCTGCTCCAGTCAGAGGCTCATCTGGCACATGCCAAAAGCCAAAGGAGGCGGCTGCAGGGAAGGGGGAGAGGTGATGGGAGCGCTTGTTTTGGCCATCTCTCTCTCTCTCTCTCTCTCTCTCTCTCTCTCACACACACACACGCACGCACGCACGCACAGAATTTCCCTTCCCACGCCGCTGCTGCTCCTCCTCCTCCAGAGCTGTGTCAGAGTTCAATAGCATCCCTTGCGACAGCTTTGCCGGCTCATTTTCTGGGTCACAGACAATTCCAGCCGAGGGGGAGTGAGGCCTCTGCTTCCTGGCGTCAGCGTCATGAGCCCCTGCCCGGATCTGAGAGGCCAGGCGTTTGTGTTATCCAAAAAACAGTTTATACCAGTTGTCCCAGCCTGTGGGGGAGAAGAGGAAGCCAGCGTCATAGCGAGAACCTTGACACCTCTGTGTAGTGAGTTTTGTTGCATCTATGCATATGGGGAAATGAGGCGGTAGAGTCTTCAGGCAGTAAACAGGACTGTACCACTTTATTATTTATTTATGGCATTGAAGCCAACCAACAGTTTACAAAGATTTCAGAAAATAAAAACCATAATCAAATGAAAACACAGTAAAATGTTGAACACAACCTCAACAAGCAATAACAACCATAACAACAATTAGACAAGTTAGAAAGATGACCCCTTCCTGTGGACAGAGAGAATGGGAGCCAATCGCAACTCTAGAGGGAGAGCGTTCCAGAGTTTGGGAACAATACAGGAGAAAGCCCTTTTCCACATACCTGACAAGCAGGCCTCTGCAAGCAAGCGGGCCTTCAAAAGGGCCTCCCTGCTGAGGCAGGATCACAGTTTCAAATGCTCCCCTGCAGAAAAGAACACCCAAACTGAACAACGTGCAAACAGAAAATTAGCACAGGAGGGTATGGGTTGGGTAAGAGCTGTTTTCCATGGTGTCCTGTTTAATTTCCTTTTTTTAAAATGTGATTTCCCTCACCTGCAGTCTGGAGTAGCAGGGTCTGCTCTTTTACCCCATTTTGCTGTAGGTCTGTTTTGCTTCTCGGGAATAAAGCCTGCTTGGGGAGATGTTTCCTGGGATTCCTTGAAGGTTGTCTTAGTTCAGTTAATGGTTGAAGTCCTGCACCTGCCTTTGACTCACCGTGTGTCTTTTGGGCAATTTGCTTCCTTGAGGCCCCAGTTTGCTATTGGAGAAATAGAAACTTCCAGGGGTGGTTGTCAAGCCAAGAACTGAACAGAGGATTGCAACGAGCAATGGGATACCTAAGACTCTGGGAGCCAAGTGCATGCTGGAAGATCCCTGGGCATGACATTTGTCAACCCAGTGTGCAGCCGCTGTAAAAAAGGCAAACTCCATGTTAGGCATAATTAGACAAGGAATTGAAAATAAAACTACCAATATCATACTGCCCCTATACAATTCTATGGTGCGACTACACATGGAAAACACTGTACAACTCTGGTTACCACACCTAAAAAAAGATATTGTAGATGGAAAAAGTGCAGAAAATGGCAACTAAGGGATTGTTTATCTACTCATTTGCTTTCTCCAGCCTATCCAAGGAAGTAACCAAAGTGCTATGAAAAGCACTTGGACAGAGGTAGCTGTGTGTGTATAATAATTCTATGAACAGTCAGGGGCAGCAAATACTTTGGCAGGAGTGGGTGAGGTTGCTGATCAGTGCCCAGATAAATTGCTCTGGTGTGTGTGGCTGGGAATGATGGGAGTTGTAGCCAAGCACATCTGGAGGGTCCCAGCTTGGGGAAGGCAGCCTAGCGGCATCTTTGTGCATATATGAAGCTGCTTTATGCCCATGGGCACCAGCGTACCTGCAGACGCCTCTCTTTTGCCCACCAGGCTCCCTGCCCCTTTTTTGTTGTTTATTCGTTCAGTCGCTTCCGACTCTTCGTGACTTCATGGACCAGTCCACGCCAGAGCTTCCTGTCGGCCGTCGCCACCCCCAGCTCCCCTAAGGTCGAGTCCGTCACCTCCATCCATCTTGCCCTTGGTTGGCCCCTCTGCCTTTTGCCTTCCACTTTCCCTAGCATCAGCATCTTCTCCAGGGTATCCTGTCTTCTCATGATGTGGCCAAAGTACTTCAGTTTTGCCTTTAACATCATTCCCTCAAGTGAGCAGTCTGGCTTTCTTTCCTGGAGTATGGACTGGTTTGATCTTCTTGCAGTCCAAGGCACTCTCAGAATTTTCCTCCAGCACCACAGTTCAAAAGCATCGATCTTCCTTCGCTCAGCCTTCCTTATGGTCCAGCTCTCGCAGCCATAGGTTACTACTGATTGTTATTAATTCATTATTATTTTTTAATTGTGAGGCTGGCTTGCTGCAAAGCATAGTGCTGCCCTCCAGCACCATCTTTATTTGGGTTCAAAAGAGTGGTTTTGTGTTTTGGAGCTCAAAACTCACCTTTTCCTTGTACTTAAGTTCTTGGGCAAGTTACTTTTCATTTAGTCTGTTTGCCGTCTGGGAAATGAGTGTTTTGTAACTGTCCACGGTAGCCATTTTATGAATGGGCAAGCCCCTCCCCCACCGCAGCCAAAGCACGTGGTCTCCCCCGGCCTCTCTCCTCTGCGGAAGGCGTGCGTTTGAAAGCTGCGTTTCTCAAAGTCAGAGTTTATTTATTTTCTACATTTCAGTAGTGCCTTTCTGCCCATGCACTCAAGGCAATTTACAGTCCAAAATCACAGCTTCGGATCTACTAGATGTAGACAATGAAAGAGGGATAGGGAGGGGAAACATTTTTAAGAAATCAGGTAGGGATGGCTGATGCCATGGCCAACGCAGTTCTGGGTGGGAAGGAGCTCGTTGCAGTTGCCGAGTTGGCTTTTGTTCTGTTTTTAAGGGGAAAGTGTCTTCCGATAATAAAGGAAGGAGAGGGTCAGGATGGGGAATATTAGGAGGCTTCTGCCTAGATGGAGGCATTACTTATCCTACAAAGAAACCAGGAAGTGGATCACGACTGGTGGTTGGGGAGGAGAGGACTGAGAAACCCAGTAGCAGGTCACTGTCTACAAGGCAAACGGCTTCAAATCCTTGCACTCCTCTCTCTCTCTCACTCACAGCGCGGGTACAGACTTCAGCCAGCAGAGCTCTTCAGTCTCTGCCTTGTCTGACTGTTTTGCTTGCCAGGGACTGTCCGCCCCTTCCTCTGTTTTGAGGCCTCCCAGGAGACCGGCCACTGCAGAGTAGCAGGTATTTAACGGCTCTTTCCTCCCACCCCCGTGCCCCAGGCCTTCCTGGGACAATTCCCGTGCTGTCTGCAGTGACTTGGGCACAGAAAGCACATTGTTGTCCAGGGCCCCGAGAGCTGGTGGGTGGACTGATTGTGCCGGGCCCGTGAGCAGGATTTGACGGGGCCTGAGTAACCACAGCTATGTTCTAGCTTGCTAAGGAATGTGTGGCTGCGGGAGGCAGAGAAGAAGCCGAGAGAGCCACAGGAGCGTCACTTTAACTTGGGTGCTCTGCTCATTTTTCACATGGTGTTTCCCAGTCGTCTGAATCACACTTTGTTCTTGTCTGGAAGCACATTTCATTCTTACACTCCGAAAGGTTTGTGTTTTGTGGAGTGTGTAAAAAAGCAAGAATTCCCCAGTTCTGGTGGAGCCTGCCCCTATGATAATCCTGTGTGAGTCACTGCTGGGCATGTACCCTGATGAAGGAGACGAGCCTGGAGCAGTGACTTGTGCAGAGATGTAACAAGCAGCCTCTTCCAAGGCAGAGAGAATTCTGTTCTTTGCCTGTGTCCAGTCACATCAGATGCGGGGAGACAGAAAAATAGGCTGCCGCCAGCAGCAGTGATGTGGGGCAGAAAATGTTCCGGTTCTCAGTTTTTTACACGGAAAGTTTTCCATTTCATAAGTTCATTAGTAAGTTCATTAGAATGGGTGCCATTTGCAAATACAATATTAGGCCACCTTGGCAGTTTCACAGTTGTAACTGATATTTTTCATTTGGGTAACCCTGGCAAGTATGTGAGTGGATATGAATATGTCTTAGAAATATATAATATGTCTCAGTGTGAAGTGGAGCTAATAAGTCAGGACAGCGAAAATGGAGATGCCCCAACAGCCTCAGTGGAAGAGAGAGGGACTCTGTTGAGAGAGATGAGTGGTTTAGCAACCTCAGTTCATTGGGTTGCTAAAATTAACCTCCCCGGGCTGAATTAAGGCCGCAGGCCAGAAGTTCTACATCTCCGGTGTAGTCAATAGCTGGACCAGTTGCCAGACTGAGAGCAAGGAAGCTTCCGGTGCTCCTCTCAGATTCCCTGGTAGTAGAACACATGCTTTGCAAGGTCCCAAGTTCATTCCCCCGCATCTCTGGATAGGGCTGGGAATTACTGTCTTCCACCGTACCAGTCAGTCTGTAGCAGACAACACGACGCTAGTTGGAGTGGTGGCCTGCCCCAGCTTAAGACAGCGTTGTGTTTAATTCCTGACTCGGATTCCTGCATTGAGCAGGGGGTCGTGCTCGATGGTCTTATAGGCCCCTTCCAACCCTACTGTTCTAAGATTCTCAAACAGGGCTGTAAAATAGCAGTCAGCATGCTGGAATAAATTTAATTTCAGCAAATGCTCCTGTGAGCCCAAAGTGCTCATCTTCAAAGGGGTCTGCCCACTGCATAGGAACACAGGAAACGGCTTTGTACCGAGTCTGACCGTTGGTGCATTTAGCTCAGTGTTGCCTTGTACCTGCTCTCAGTGGCTCTCTGGGGTTTCAGGCAGGAGTCTTCCCCAGCCGCGTTCGGCGATGTCTGGGATTGAGCCTGGGACCTTTTGCATGCAAGGGTTGTCCTCAAGCACTAAGCTAAGGGACTCCACTATGAATGTGAAACGACTGGAAGTTGGGAACTGTTGATGATCTTCTGCAAATCATCCCGGAAACTACCAGTAGATCCCACTTTTCCTTTCGCCCATTCCTGCCTTGGGACATTTCCCCAGACCTTTTGCAATACACAAGGGCTCTGTGGCAGATGAGCAGGGGGGCAGGGCCTAGTTGGGAGAAGCTGATTTAGAAACGATTTTCTGGAGCTAGGAAGGTTGGAAACCACACCCCATCCTGTGCTGTCCCTCCCTTTCTACTTGTTCTCCTGGGCATCACCAAATCAAAGCGGGCGTTGGCATGATTGTGGTGCAATTGATGCCCAATTGGCAATGCAGGTTATGGCTTGAACCCGTTGAAGAGCTACCAGTGTCTTCTGCTTCAGCTTGTGTCCTGGACGAAAGCCCCCCTGACTCCCTCCAGCCTCTCAGTCGTTTACGAGGTCAGGGGATGGAAATTGGGGTTGGGCGAGTATTGTGACGGAGGGCCGTGGCTCACTGGATTGCTCCGGTCAACATTCACAGGATTTTATCTCGAGTACACAGAAGTGGGTGGAATAGGCAGCTGCTCACAGTAACCTTTGAATAACCCCTTGCTGACTGCCAGAGGTTGTAGCCAAAACACCTTTGGCGTTTCGAGTCTGTGTAGACAGGAACGGGGGTCTTCAAACCAGGAGCATTGAACCTCTTTTAGCTGGAGGGCCAAATTCTATTTTGGAGATGCTCTCAGGGGCTGCATTACAGTGGTGGGCGGGGCCAAATGCAAAAGGGGCAGGGCCAAAACACCCAAATTACGAGCATGTTTTAGTTCAAAGCTCTTCCTGCCAGGAACTGAACCTTAGGAGCGGCATTTCAACCTTTTCGAAAAGCAGGGAGACTGCTGGAAAAGGTTGCTTTGTGGAACCCCAGAAGGCCAGATTTGGCCCGTGGGACTAAGGTTCAACAACCCTGCTTCAAACAGTTACCTTGTCAATGGAACTTTTTCCACCTCTGCCTTGTGCCTTGAAACCTGTGCTGCTGCTTCTCCTCTGCAAAGTGTCAACAGGAGTGCAGGTTGACTTGCAGGGGCTACAGGACTCTGGCCGTGCTGCAAATGTGTCCGGTGGAAGAGCAGCTGTAGAGGAGAGTGGTAGGGGAAGTGGGCAGGGAAAGGGAGAAGCACCTCTCCCACCCATCCTTGTGCCCCTGCAAATTGCAGTTTTGCAGCACCTGAGGTTTCTAAAGACAACGGTGGAGCCCGGATGTGTGTTTACGAGCTTGCGAAACGTCAGGCTCTTTAATTGCGTGAGCAAGCTCTGATCTGTCTCTGTGGCTGGAGGACCCCCTCTCCAGGAACCTCTGATGAAAGGATCTTCAACTGAATGGCCCAGAGGGAGAGCTTTTGTGTTCATTTAGAAGGGTTTTTAGGGAACTTTGGCATTATTGGAGATCGTCCACAGGTAGGAAGTAAAAGGCAAAAGAGTGGTGTGTGTGTGTGTGTGTGTGTGTGTGTGTGTGCGTGGGGGGGATGCCTGTAATGCAGAGGTGGGCCTCCCGATGTTTTGGTCTACAACTCACATCTCTCACCATTGGATATGCTGGCTAGGGCTGACGGGAAAATTCTGGAGGGCCACAAGTTTCCCTTCCTGGATCTAATGCAATGACATGTTGCAGACTTATCTTTCTTGTTCTGAGCTGGCAACCGCTAAATTAGAGTTGAAGGAAGCCTTCTAGCCTTCCCCACTCTGGTACCCTTCAGATGTTCAGCTCCCATCAGCCCCAGCCGGCATGACCACAGGCCAGGGATTCTGGGAGTTGTAGTCCAAAACATCTGGAGGGCACCAGGTTGGGTAAGGCTGAAGGGATCATTCAGCACCATCTGGCAGTGGACTAGCCTAGGATCAGGCCCTTGCTTCCAAATGACATCATCTGAACCTGAATGACTGATCAAATCCCAGTGTGTTTTCAAAGAGGCGTGCCTTCTTATACATCTCAGTTCCCAGCAGATGTCCACTGTGGTCTTGGGTGGACCATTCAGGCAGTGCTGGTGCCAGGTTTTGGAGGGCCCTTGGGAAAGACACCCTCCATGGGCCCCTTCCCTTAGAAAGTCCATTTTCTCGCCAGCCGCTCTTGCTCCTTCTCCTCTTTCTCATCATTGCTTCCACTTGCTTGCTTGGCAGGCAGGGCACCAGAGAGCAGGAAGGCCACGGCATCTCCTGCTCTTCCTTCTCACCACCACCCTTGTCTGGGCCAGAGTGAGAGGCAGGTGAGCAAGCCGGTTGCAATGGCGAGGAGGAGCCACTCTAGGGGGCTCTTCAGTAGGCCCCTCTTGGGGTGAAGGCCCTTGGGAGATGCCCAACCATATCTACTCTTGATGTCAGCCCTGCATTCAGGAAACTTGCTGATGGCTCCGTCTCCCCAATTTGGCCTTGGCACTGGCTGGAGAAGAAGGATGCTCAAGGAAGCAGCAGCAGCTGTCTCCGCTGCTCCAGGTGTTTCTTTGCTGTTGCTGCAACACCTAAAAAAGGTTGCGGGGCTGCTTTGCACAAGCCCGAGGGCTGCGCTGCGGGGATACGAAAGGTGTAAGGCGCCCATCAAGCCTGGAGAGGCCGAGTGCAATGTCGCCAGCTGCTTGCTGGTACAGCTGTTTTGATCTGATTTTAATTGAGTCATGAATGGTTTTTAAGATGTGTGTTTATTGTAAACCATCTTGGGAGTCATTGTGGCTGAAAAGATGGTCTGTAAGGGTAGCAAATAAATATAGTTGGGACCAAACACCATTTGTGGTGAGGGTGTTGCGGAGGGCATACCCCTCTAGACTTTCTGGTGTTCTATTTGCCATGTGTTGAAAGCTAAATATTTGACCCAGCCTCCTACCAGCTTTAGCTCTTGGGCAGATGAGCACAGTGAGCACAATTGAGTTCTACTTTACAAGTAGAGGGGATTAGAAAAGGTGCCATTGTTTAATAATATTTCATCTACATTCCGAAAACCATGTTGGTGTAATACCTTTATTAGGCGAACCAAAAGATCACAAACAATGTGCAAGCTTTTGAGACCGCCAGATCTCTTCATCAGGAAAGAAGTTATATAAAGCAGGTTGGAGTGAGGGGAATAGGGAAGGGGAAAGAAGCTGATTAGATAGTGAAGTCAGTGTCTACATGTTCAAATTTCCAAGGTGAAATGGGGGGTCTGCAGACATCCTTATTAGACTCTGCAGGTCATGTGATGGTTAGTGGTTGGACCTGCAGGTACCCCTAGGGCTGCTGGGTGCAAGAAATCCTCCTTTCTTGAAAATATAAAATCCAGCTGTTCTCTGAAGTGCTTTCCTGCATGTCTTGCCCAGAAGTGGGTGAAACATGTGGGCTCTTTTTACCAGTGGACTACAGAGAGAGGTTAGGCAGTCTTTATAGTAACAGGGCAGGAGATAGTTATAGATGCTATTCTAAGTAAAGTCCATTGAAGCCAAAATGGGTAGCTTTACCTAGTGGCTGGAGGGGATGAAACCTTGGAGAATGAAGCCTGGGCTTCTGCTGATATAAAATCCTTTTCCTCTAGCATAGGCCCTGCGGTAGCATGGCTAAATTTGGTATTCTCCAGGTCTCACAAAAAACAAAGGTAGCCCTGTTGACCATAAGTAGCATTCAAAGATCCCTGCATTCCTTATTTTGTAAGATTTGCAACAGGTCAGTCAGAATTCTCTCCTATATTGCAGGTGGGGGCTGCAAGGCTTGCTTAAGGCCACTTAGGGTCAGACTACAGCTCAGTGGAGTAACACCTGCTTTGCATGCGGAAGATTGTGGGTTTAATCCTTGGCATCTCTTCTTGCAGGGCTCAGGGAGCAGGTAAGGGGAGCGACCTCTGCCTGACACCTCTGAGAGCCGCTGCCAGTCAAAATAATAGACAGTACCGGACTAGGTGGTCAAATAGCCTGACCTAGTACATAATCGCTTCCCAAGTTCCCTAGTGAATGCATGGCCAAAGTGATGTTTGAACCGGGGACTTCATGCTCTAGCTCAGCCTCATAGACCAGGGGTGAGGAATGCGTGGCCCTCCAGATGTTGGACTACAACTCCCATCAGCCCTAGCCAGCTTAACCAATGGTGAGCAATGATGGGAGTCCTCATCCAATAACATCTGGAGGGCCAGATGTTTCCCAACCCTTGCTTAGACGCTGCACTTCACCAGCTTTCTCCTGTTTACACTGTCAGTGGAGCGACGGAAATAAATTTATTGGCTGCTTGCGCAGTACGTTGTTTTTTAAAAGGTTAACTGAACTATTAACTATTGTTTGTCTGCTTGGTGGCCTAGATCCTGCAGTCAAGGCAATAAAGTGCTGACGATGATGTTGCCAGGGGATGGTTTGATTGTGTTGACACAGTACCTGAAGCTGGCAGTTTTTGCCTGTTAGAGGCAGCTGTCCTGAACCAAGTTTTTATGCAAGGGTACAGAACCTTTCCCCTTCATGGATCACTGCCTTGTTGTGGCGAAGGGGCTTGCGTAACTCAGTGAAGCCATAAGCTATGCCGTGCAGGGCCACCCAAGACGGACAGGTCATGGCAGAGAGTTCTGACAAAATGTGGTCCACTGGAGAAGGAAATGGCAACCCACTCCAGTATTCTTGCCAAGAAAACCCCATGGAACGTATCACAAGGCTAAAAGATATGACGCCGGAAGATGAGCCCCTCAAGTCGGAAGGTGTCCAATATGCTACTGGGGAAGAGCAGAGGGTATTTCCAAGTAGCGCCAGAAAGAGTGAAGCGGCTGGGCCAAACCCGAAAGGACACTCAGCTGTGGATGTGTCTGGCGGTGAAAAGAAAATCCGATGCTGTAAAGAACAATATTGTTTAGGAACCTGGAATGTCAGATCAATGAATCAAGGTAAGCTGGAGGTGGTCAAACATGAGATGGCAAGATTGAACATCGACATCTTGGGAATCAGCGAATGAACATCGACATCTTGGGAATCAGCGAACTAAAATGGACAGGCATGGGCGAATTTAATTCAGGTGACCATCATATCTACTATTGTGGGCAAGAATCCCTTAGAAGAAATGGAGTAGCACTCATAGTCAACAAAAGGGTGGGAAAAGCAGTACTGGGGTACAATCTTAAAAATGATAGAATGATCTCAGTACTAATCCAAGGCAAACCATTCAACATCACAGTAATTCAAGTCTATGCCCCAACCACTGAGGCCGAAGAAGCTGAGGTTGATCGGTTCTATGAAGACCTACAACACCTTCTAGAACTAACACCAAAAAAAGATGTACTCTTCATCATAGGGGATTGGAATGCTAAAGTAGGAAGTCAAGAAATCACCGGGATGACAGGCAGGCATGGCCTTGGTGTACAAAATGAAGCAGGACAAAAGCTAATAGAGTTTTGCCAAGAGAACATGCTGATCATAGCAAACACTCTTTTCCAACAGCACAAGAGGCGACTCTACACATGGACGTCACCAGATGGTCAATATCGAAATCAGATTGATTATGTCCTTTGCAGCCAAAGATGGAGAAGCTCCATACAGTCAGTAAAAACAAGACCTGGAGCTGACTGTGGCTCAGATCATGAGCTGCTTCTTGCAAAATTTCGGCTTAAATTGAAGAACGTAGGGAAAACCACTAAACCATTCAGGTATGACCTAAATCATATCCCTGATGAATATACAGTGGAGGTGAGGAATAGATTTCAGGGATTAGACCTGATAGACAGAGTGCCTGAGGAACTATGGACGGAGGTCCGTAACATTGTTCAGGAGGCAGCAACAAAATCCGTCCCAAAGAAAAAGAAATGCAAGAAAGCCAAGTGGCTGTCTGATGAGGCTTTACAAGTAGCTCACGAAAGAAGGGAAGCAAAAAGCAAGGGAGAAAGGGGAAGATATAGCCAACTGAATGCAGAGTTCCAGAGAATAGCAAGGAGAGACAAGAAGGCCTTCTTAAATGAACAATGCAAAGAAATCGAGGAAAACAACAGAATGGGAAAGACTAGAGATCTCTTCAAGAAAAGTGGAGATCTCAAGGGAACGTTTTGTGCAAAGACGGGCATGATAAAGGACAAAGAAGGCAGGGACCTAACAGAAGCAGATGAGATTAAGAAGAGGTGGCAAGAATACACAGAAGAACTATACAGGAAAGATCTGAATGTCCCTGATAGCCATGATAGTGCGGTCACTGAACTTGAGCCGGACATCCTAGAGAGTGAAGTCAAGTGGGCCTTAGGAAGCATTAGTAACAACAAAGCTAGCGGAGATGACAGTATTCCAGCTGAGCTATTTAAAATCCTAAAAGATGATGCTGTTCAAGTGCTGCATTCAATATGCCAACAAATTTGGCACACTCAACAGTGGCCACAAGACTGGAAAAGGTCAGTTTACATTCCAGTTCCAAAGAAGGGCAACGCCAAAGAGTGTTCAAACTACCGCACAATTGCGCTCATTTCACATGCCAGCAAGGTGATGCTCAAAATCCTACAAGCTAGGCTTCATCAGTATGCGAACCGAGAACTACCGGAAGTACAAGCTGGGTTTCGAAGAGGCAGAGGAACTAGAGATCAAATCGCCAACATTCGCTGCATCATGGAGAAAGCAAGAGAATTCCAGAAAAACGTCTATTTCTGCTTCATTGACTACGCTAAAGCCTTTGATTGTGTGGATCACAACAAACTGTGGCAAATTCTTAAAGTGATGGGAGTACCAGACCACCTTACCTGTCTCCTGAGAAACCTGTACGAGGGTCAAGAAGCAACAGTAAGAACCAGAGATGGAACAACCGATTGGTTCAAAATTGGGAAAGGAGTACGACAAGGCTGCATATTGTCACCCTGCTTATTTAACTTATATGCAGAGTACATCATGAGAAATGCCGGGTTGGATGAATCAGAGGTCGGAATTAAGATTGCCGGGAGAATTATCAACAACCTCCGATATGCAGACGATACCACCCTAATGGCAGAAAGCGAAGAGGATCTCAAGAGCCTCTTGTTGAGGGTGAAAGAGGAGAGTGCAAAAGCTGGTTTGAAACTCAACATTAAAAAAACTAAGATCATGTCATCTGGCCCTATCACTTCCTGGCATATAGAAGGGGAAGAAATGGAAGCAGTGACAGATTTTACTTTCTTGGGCTCCAAGATCACCGCAGATGGTGACTGTAGCCCTGAAATTAAAAGACGCTTGCTCCTTGGGAGGAAAGCTATGGCCAACCTAGACAGCATAGTAAGAAGCAGAGACATCACCTTGCCGACAAAGGTCCGTCTAATCAAAGCTATGGTTTTCCCAGTAGTAATGTATGGCTGTGAGAGCTGGACTATAAGGAAGGCTGAGCGCCGAAGAATTGATGCTTTCGAACTGTGGTGCTGGAGAAGACTCTTACGAGTGCCCTGGACTGCAAGGAGGTCAAATCAGTCCATCCTAAAGGAAATCAACCCTGAGTGCTCATTGGAAGGACAGATAATGAAGCTGAAGCTCCAATATTTTGGCCACCTAATGCGAAGAGAAAACTCCCTGGAAAAGACCCTGATGCTGGGAAAGACTGAAGGCAAAAGGAGAAGGGGACGGCAGAGGATGAGATGGCTAGATAGCATCACGGATGCAATGAATATGAACTTGAGCACGCTCCGGGAGAGAGCGCAGGACAGGAAGGCCTGGCGTGCTATGGTCCATGGGGTCATGAAGAGTCGGACACGACTGAACGACTGAACAACAACAACAACAGAACCTTTGGCCCAAGGCCCAAATTCCAGTCTGGCCCTCCAGAATTCCCCAGAGGGCTCCAGCCCCTTCCTCTGGCCCTACCCCCTTTTCCCATACCACCAATCATTTGGTGGTTTCCTGGCTTTTGTGGAGGTTTTCCCCCATTCTAAGAGGTTGAAATACTTCTCCTAAGACTTAGTTACTGGCAGGAAGCGTTCTAAGCTAAAATATGCTGGTGTCTTTGGCATTTTGACCCCATCTGCTTTGCTTTCAGCCCTGTCCACCACTGGAATGCAGCCCCTGAGCTTCTCCAAAGTGGAATTTGGCCCTCGAGCGGAAAGAGGTTCAACGTGGGTGGAATGTGCGCTTGGGCTGTTGGAGGAGAAAATAATTCTTACCCTTGCTCTTTGTTGGTTGCAAAGAGCCTTTTGTGTATCCTAGTTTCTGGCAGCTATTTGGGGTGACCAATGCTATTTGGAGAGACCCTGCCTTAGTTCTGTGAATTTCACTACCACCCTCAAGAACCCACTAGAAGACAGGGGGTATACATAGCCCTGCTTCGCATGGAATAAGGTTCCAACATATGTAGCATGACCTCCTGCAATATGCCTTCCTGGGTCCTCTTGCTCGTTGAAATGGATGATAATTCAACATTGTACAATGCCTAGAGAACTTGTTTTATGTTATATGAATATAGTGAATCAATGAATGAATGAGTGAATGACTATAATGTTCTATCTGTGAGTCTATTCCACCTTGTTACTGTAGCCTGCTCTTGATGAGCCTGCTCTTCATAGCTCATCCTTTAGCAAGCCGCTCTCTCTGTATGTGCCACCGCTCTCTCTGTATGTGCCACGTAACATAGAGATAATGCTGACCTACCACAGAGTCGTCGTAAGGATTTCCGAGATGTTTGTAAAGGACTTTTAACTCTCTGTAAATGCGGAGCAGTATTATCTTTCAGTTATTAAGGCTGCCCTGTGCCCACTTACTTTGGAGTAAGTCCCACTGAACTTCCAAGTGAACGTAGTCGGGACTCCGTGTTTCTTTTCGCATCCCTTGCAAATTGCACAGCCCACCCTCCCGTGTGTTTGTCCAAATCGTGAATGAAAATGTTGCTTGGGACTTCCAGAGGCTCATCTGGTGCACCAACTCCTTCCTCCTCATAGCTGGACGCTTTCCAGTTTCTTGTGTGCCCACTTGAAGTCGGCACCTTTTTTTATTGCCTCTCTAGTTTGCTCATGAGAACTGACGTGCACACCTGCTGTGTGAAAAAGCCCCCAGAAGGAAGGGGCTAGCGCAGCCTCCCCTCAACCTGGTGCCTTCCAGATGTGTTGTCTGGGGATGCTGGCTCAGCACATCTGGAGGGGGCACCAGGTTGAGGGAAGGCTGTGCTAGAACTCAGAAGTTTCATTTGAAGGGCCTTTTTAGGAGATGATCCAACAGGAAACGAGGATCTTGTTTAAACGGATTTTACATAAGTGACTCATTCTGCTTTTGAGTAATTTCCCCCACCCCCACCCCACCCATGGACGGGTTCACAGGATGACTTTAGAAAGTCATTGCGTGAGCATGGAGCGTTATGTCGTAATCGAAGCCCTATCTGAGAAAATGGGCAGTTTTGGCCTTCTGTGCTGCTTGTTCCTTTTTTTTTAAGCTGCATTAATCATGCATTCTTTTAATGGGAGGGCAGGTGAGTTTAACTCCTCTGTTTAACCTGCAAAAGGTCTTTGGGGGCAACTCAGGAACTTTTTTTTTCTTGTTGTCTATCTTTTGTATCTTGCTTTCTCCAGCAAGGGACGTTGGCTGGGCACCTCTCTTAATTGGTTTTCCGAACAGTGACAAAATGTACAAGACATGCTTGTTGCTCCTGGAAATTATGCCCAGTTGTGAAAGCTATCCCTGCATTCTGTGCTGGGGGGGCAGGGGGGGGCAGGGAACTGTAAGTCAGCAAACGTTACGAATGAATACGCCATTCTTGACTCCAGGAGTCCTCTTCCAGCACATAGAGTCTGCTTGGTAGTGCGTGGGCCTTGTGTGCAGAAAGTCCGAGGTTCAGTCCACTCCAAAGGATCTCGGGTAGCAGGGCTGGGAAAGACCCATCTGAGGCTTTGGGGAGCAGACTGTGCTGGATTACATGGGCCAGTATAAGGCTGCTTCAACGCTTCTTCTTGTCACCAACTTGGGTGGTTGAGTGCTGACAGGACTGGAGACAAAAATGGAGCCACCAAGAAACAAGTGGGGAGTATCTCCATACTTGGTGGAACTGAGGTTTGCAGAAGTACTATAGTGGGGTGTGTGTGTGTGTGTGTGTCTGTGTGTGAGAGAGAGAGATCCAACAACCTAAGGGAGGAAAAATACCCCAAACACAGGCCAGTAAGGACCAAGCATACGCAGCAAAGATACTTTAAAAAAATGAAAAGAAACAATAAAACAGAGCAGCAGCGTAATCGTCACTTACAAGCCAGGCAAAGCTTTTGCAGATAAGCATGGTTTCTGGAGGCATTTAAAACACACCACACCTGCATGAGGGAGGGTGTTCCAGAGGGTGGATGCCGCTACGATTGATCACGGAATGGCCAGCAAGGCCTCCTCTTACAAGTTGCCTAGATGAATATAGGGGAAGGTGGTCCATTAGGTATCCCGGTCCTGAGATATTTTGGGCTTTTGTGCATTAACCACAGAACCTTGGAACGGGACTCGGTAGTGCATAGGCAGCTGGTGCAGTTCCTTTAGCACAGGTGTAACGTGTACATGGCTGGGTGTGCCACTGAACAACCTTCCTGCTGCTGCTCCCTCTGCAAACTGCAGCTTCCAAATCAGGGCAGCCCCACGCAGAGTGGATGACAGTAATCTAATCGTGAGGATACCAGCACAGGAACCGCAGTGGCTAGGCTGTCCTCAGATTACACTGAACATCGTTATCAAGCCAGCCAAAGGACAGGTTTCAACGAGGGTGGAGCACAGCAGGAAGCTAGCTGCCTGGGCAGTCTGCAGTCTTTTCTATGCAGTTTCGAACCAGAGGATTTTTATCCTTTGTGTCGGCGTGCTTTCCTGGGATGTCATTTTGCGAGGTAGAAGGACTGGACCTTTTCTGTGGATGCCCTGTGCTGGGGGAGGTGGCACAACTTGGTTACTTGGTCCATGTGGACTGTGTTTTCTTGCTTTCATTTCCCTGCAGGGATCTCTGGATTTGGCACAACGTGGTCCTGTTGGGAACATTTGCTCCGAGGAGACCACAAAACACAAAGTTCTTATTTTTCAAAACAAATGCATTCATTGGGGGCTTAATTTATTTTTACACTTTTTAACTTACAAATCAGCAATACATTAAGAATGAGAGGGGAAAACCCCAAACTGAAATGAATTCGATGGGAAGTGACTTCTAGTCGAGGCTTTTATGTGCAATTGCCCTGCTCTATTCATAGAATTTTACTGGGGTGGGGGCAGATTACAGATGTGAAGTGGGAGGGGGAGGAAATTGAAAAATTGGGGGGAGAACCTGGTGGTTTCCCCCCTAAATTTTCCAAAAACCCACGAGGAAAAAGTGTGTGTGTGTGTCTGTGTACGTTTAAATACATTTCCCTCGCCCCATTTTTTCTGGCTCTTTTCCTGGCCTTCATGTCTCTAGTCCAGACACTGTTGTCTCCCATTTGCAGTCCTCCTGTGTTTTCCCACTAGTGCTTCTGACTTTTTCTTCTTATCACAGAAAAACTGATGATGACAGAAAGACAGAATAGCTGCACAATGCCTTTTGATTGGTAGCTCTAGGAGCCCTGTGTCTGGAAGTGCCCATGGACATCTAAAATGTAAAAGGGCCAACCCAACCACAGTACAATGATATCTTCCTGTATTATTCCTAATAACAAATGAAGTTCTACATCTCCCTTCCCCAGCCTGGTGCCCACCAGAGGTATTGGACTACAACTCTCAGCATCCCCCAACCAGTAGGCTGTTTATACGTAATGAACCTTGTTATTCCAGTACTTTGAAAAAAATGCTCAATTTTCAATAAAACGCTTATCTCTCTCTTAACTTGTTCATATATGCTGTTTTCCAAATGCTTCATGATGGATCAGGTGGGTCAGGCCCCCATTTATAGCTTATGGCTGCTGTAAACCAATGAACAACTTTTTTATTTTATTTGAAGTATTTTTATCCCATTCCTCAGTCAAAAAGGCTCCCGAAGCAGCTTACATGCCATCAGTAAACAAGATAGTCCCTTGTAAGCAGGCTTACAATCCAGAATGTGTGACATAAGAGCAAAAAGGGATGGGAAGGGAAGAGGGAAAAATTACAGTAGCCTTTCAGCAGGGTGGAATGGCCCTGCTTATCTCTCTGTATCGCCTACTGGAATGACTGGTGGTGGTGACGGTTGAGGGAGGTGGAGCCTTTATGAGGGAGGCCTTTCAGTCTGTCAGTGATGCCTAAATCCCCACAGGTTAGGCATCTGGTTATCCTTCAGGTATTTTGGATGATAACTTCCTAAGTCTTAGCCAGCATGGCCAATGTTCAGGTATTATGGGCACTGTAGTCCCCCCAAATATGAGGGGCAACCGGTTACCTACTCAAATAACAAAAGGGGACTACGAACGAATCACACAGAATAACATAACCAGCCATCTCTGTGATATATTCCAATATTAGTGTTCACAACCATATGATTTTAGGAAGGAAAGGAAAGGTTCCTCCTGTGCAAGCACCGAGTCATTGCTGACCCATAGAGGGACGCCGCTTGTGCTGGCGTTTTCATGGCAGACTATAGCGGGGTGGTTTGCCATTGCCTTCCCCAGTCATTGTCCCAGAGAAGAAGGCCAGGATCTCTTCTTGATCATCCCAGAGCGCAGGACACGGAATAATGGCTCAAGTTACAGGAAGCCAGATTCCAGCTGAACATCAGGAAAAACTTCCTGACTGTTAGAGCAACACGACAATGGAACCAATTCCCTAGGGAGGTGGTGGGCTCTCCCACACTGGAGGTGTTCAAGACGAGGCTGGACAGCCATCTGTCAGAGATGCTCTGACTTGGATTCCTGCGCTGAGCAGGGGGTTGGACTCGATGGCCTTGTAGGCCCCTTCCAGCCCTGCTATTCTATGATTCTATGATCTCCAGCAAATGCTGTTCACTGTATTTTTAACAAGTAGGCGTTGTTTTTGATGGTATCTAATATTATACTAATAATAGTAATGCCATTTGTAGCTTGTATACAGCACTTTCAAGTCATGCACTTTCAGTTACCCTTTCAACAACCCTGTAAGATGGGCCAGTATTATTATCCCCATATATCAAAGATTTTTGGGGTGGGGGTGAACGCTGAGAGGCAAGTCGCCTGCTCAAAACCACAGAGCAACTTTGTAGTCCAGGTTAAATTTGATCTGGGGCCTTGATGGCTCACAGCTCGTGCTCTCTTGCAGTCACAACCAGGGTGCTTTGTGATAGCGGGTGACTGCTGCATGTGCATGCGCATGTGTGATGTGCGTGTTGCATGCATTCATCCAGATAAGTGATTCCTCCTTCACCTTGGGCTGTTACAGCCTTCTCCACCATGAGGAACCATTGGCCATGCTGGCTGGGAATTATGGGTATTGTAGTCCAACACATCTGGGCAGCACCAGGTTGGGGAGGCTCGGCTACTGGCTCCCCCATGTATGCCCTTCCCAAGTACAATCTGATGTGCTCTGGATGTTATCTGTACTACTTCTAGCACATGACTGGCACTACTTTACTAAGTCTAATTCTGGGCTGGAAGAAGTGGTGTGTGGTCAACAATACTATTGCTGGAGGAAGGGATAGGGAGTGTGCGCGTGTGTGTGTGACAGAGCCGGTCTTTGTGGAGCTGTACATCAGCTTGGCCAGATGCTTCGTGGTTACATTTAGGCACCCAGGCCAGGGTTGTGAACTATAGCAACCCTCCCTCTTATTCCCTCCCTCAGATCTGTGCATTTGAGGCCCCTCTTCCATCTGCCTTTTGTTTCTTTTCTGTAGGGAGAGTGGGTTGAGAATCCTGTTGCTTACAGTTTTTGAGCTTCCAGATTGTCTTCTATTCCAGGAAGCCTCTTCTGGTAGAGTTTGGGCAAGCTTGGATAATACTTCAGATTAAGAACATAGGAAGAGCTCTGCTCTTCCTGGAGGTGTTGGACTACAACTCCCATAATTCCCAGACCAAAGACCTATCTAGTCCAGCATTCCCTCCACATAACAACTAACCAGGTGCCTCTGGGAAGCCCACAAGTAGGACAGGAGTGCAATAACGTCCTTGAAAGCTGGCTTCAAAATTGTAGACAAAATAAGACTTCAGTGCAATCGTACATGTAGGACATGAATGAAAGATATCCCTAACATTAACAGAAAACATTCTGCTCAGCTCAGTGGTCAAGAGAGAACAAGCTGGCAGGGGCGGGGGCGGCTTATGTCCTGGCAAGAACCCACAACAAGCCTCTGGGTGGAGTTGGGTCCCGTAGCCATGTGCTCTAGGAGGTGGGCATGAGTCCTGGGCGAGGCTGGTGAGTCCTGGGGGTGCCCAGTGGACGCACAGCCTTTGAAGACTTGGTTTTGGAGGCTGCCTGAAACATTTTCTTCTCATTTCGCGGAGGGGCCACCCGCCGTCCGTTAAGCTGTAAACAAAGTGCTCTAGATGGAGAAAATGTACCTCTTGTTCTCCTGGGAGGAAATGCAGTACAGGAAGCCTGGACGGACACAGAACTAGGAACCATGTTAAGGATGGGACAAGCGCTGGGAGCAACGCTGTTTGCTGTGGTCTGCTGACCGGCATCTCACTAACACATGAAGTGTATATTTCCCAACTGAGTAAAAATAATGCCTGCTCACAAACCTTTCTGTTTGTGCCGTCCCAAGACTTAACTTTCCACATACAGTCGCTCTTGGAGCGAGCAAAGTCTCTTCTGTGAACTAGCGTGGAAGTGAGCAAGTGAAATATTTTGCCAAAGCAGCCAAACTCCTTCAGAGATGGCCCTCTGCTCTTGGGCACAGGGCTGGCACCAAGGTCGGCGTGGCCAGGCACTTGCCAAGGGCCCACACCCCAGCAGGGGCCCACTGACAAGATGCCCTTGGAGTTGCTCCTCTCCTCTTCACCATGGCAACCTGCTTGTTCACCTTCCTCTTGCTGCTTTGTTTGCCCGCCTTCCGCTCTGGCCCAGACAGTGGTGGTGGTGAGGAGAAGCAGGAGAGGCCACGGCCTGCTTGCTCAGTGCCTCTCTGCCTGTCAAGCAAGCAGGTGGGAGCAAGGATGGAAAAGGGGAGGAGGAGTAATAGCAGCTGGTGACCGTGGCGGTGAGAAGGCAGGCTTGCTGAGAGAGGGGGCCCACTGAGCGAGACCCTCAAAAACCTGGAGCCGACACGCGGCTGTACCGGGAGTTGTAGTCCAACACATCTGGAGGGTGCCAAGTTGGGAAAGGTCGACATGCAGGCATCAGGGGCCGGCAAAGGCCTCACTGTCCTGCTCTCCTTTCTTTCTGGCTGCATTGGAAACGCTTGCCTGGGGAAGCGAGGCCCGTCCTACCGCTGGGCGAGGCCAAAGGGAATTCTCTGGTTGACTCACAGCTCTGGCACGTCCTGCCTGGGAGAGGAGGCGGCAAGCCCAGTGCGTGGGCTAGAAGGGGGGTCCTGGGCAGCCCCTGGGGCAGGCAGCCCCTTCTGATAAAGCAGCTGGGCCAAGATCAGCTCTCCCCCCCCCCCAGCTGTTGGATTTTGAATACTTCACAGTCTAGGAGGAAAAAAAGACTCCAGCTAATAAATGGTTATAACACTGGCTGTAATTTATTGGCTTCACATTCTTTGAACTGAAGGGAGAGCAAGTGTGTTCACACCGGTATGCTGCGAAAGGGGAATGGAAAGAGAGCATCGGGGAAGCCAGGTGGGGCAGGGAGTGACGCACAGAACTTCTCCTGGGCTGAGCAGGGATCTGCTTGTGCAGTGCACGGCACGCTCCTGTGCACTGCAGTCCTGTACACACATGTGCCTAGGTGTAAGTCCCTGGAACTTGCCTCTGAGAAGATAGCGCATAGGAGTGCGCTCTTCGGTGTCCTCAAACTGCTTTTTTTTACTCAAAGCAGGACTGGTTTGCTTGTGTGGCCCACAATTACGTGACGTTTGTAAAAAGAATAAACTGTGTTTAAAGCTTGTACCATCCCTGTTGACTTGCTCCTGATTAAAAATATGCAAGTGTGTGTTCTTCTTGATCAGGGATGGGGAACACAGGGCTCTCCAGATGTTAGCCTCCAGCTCCCATCAGCCCTGGCAGCATAGCCAGTGTTGAGGGACGATGGGAGTTGCGGTCCAGTAATAATTGGAAGCAGTTGAGGCTGGTGGTTCCCACAGTGGGGAGGTGAATTCGCTCCAGGATTCTGTCAGAACCAGTCAGAACTCTAAAGGAGCTATCTAAGATCTGAAGCTATCCTTTCGAGTTCTGACTGGTTCTGACAGAAACCCGGAGCGGACTCACCACCCCACTGACATCGGAGCCACCAGCCTCCACTGACTGGGAGGCCACGCATTCTCGTTCCCTGCTCTTGATGCAGTGTGTTTGTTTCTGCAAGAAAATGTGTCAGTGTTCTTGTTCAGAGTTCCACCCATGCCCCTTTCCAGTATGCGCCGTTCAATTCTCTTTCCATCCCCCCTCTCCCCCCCCACCCTGCTCCTGGTTTTACACACACACACACACACACACACCCAACGGATTCTCAAGTGTTTGTGGACACTGAATGTGCTCAGTCTTTATTGGGCTCTCCCCACTACTTTGGGGTTTCCCCCCTACAGATTTTGGTACACCTCCTTGGATCCCCCCAAGGTGTGAGAGTAAAGAGTATCCCTCATTTTAATTCTTAAAGAAAGGATGCCAGAGGGGCAAACTACACAAGGCATGCCTGTAAATAATGCATTATTAATTAATAGTAATTAATTAATTAATTTCAGTAATTATACAATACAACTGTTTTGTTCTCAGTGTCAGTAAACGGGCAGGAAACTCTTAGAAATGTTTTCATTACTGCAGGGGTGGGGAACCTTACGGTCCAAGGGCCAAATTCCATTTTGGAGAAGCTCTTGGGGGCCGCATTCCGGTGGTGGGTGGGACCACATGCCAAAGAGTTGTGGCCAAAATGCTAACAACACCAGCCTTTTTTAGCTTAGAGCTCTTCCTGCCATTAACTAAGCCTTGGGAGAGGTATTTCACCTCTTAGAATGGGGGAAAATGTGCAAAAGCCACAAAATGATTGGTGGTTGGGGGACAGGGGAGCCACGGGGGGTGGGGGTGGATTTGGCCTTCAGGCCTGAGTTTCCTGCTTTATGAAAATGCAGACCTGGGAACATGAGAACTTGATTGCAACAGAGGGGCTGGGAGGGGGGCTGCTTTCTGCCCCATCCCACCTGCCTTCTGAGGCATGGCTCATGTGATGCTGCCTGCCAGGTTCGTGGCCCCGTTTGGCTGCTGGCTGCTGGCCCCTTCCTACACAGCCAGAGCAGCATCTAAGCCCCTGCCTCTTTCCTGCCGCCGCCCATCTCCCGGCCCACCACTCTCAACCTGTCCTCTCTCTCTCCTTCTTGCAGAACGTGCTGGCCAAGGCCCTCTACGACAATGTGGCCGAGTCGCCGGACGAGCTCTCCTTCCGCAAGGGCGATATCATGACGGTGCTGGAGCGCAACACGCAGGGCCTGGATGGCTGGTGGCTCTGCTCGCTGCACGGGCGGCAGGGCATCGTCCCGGGCAACCGCCTCAAGATCCTGGTGGGCATGTATGACAAGAAGCAGCTGCCCAGCTCCATCCAGGGCCAAGCTCAGCCTTTGCCACAGCAGCCGCCGGCACCGGCTGGACCAACCCCTCTGACTTATCCTCACCCAGGGGGCTACTCCCCCCTGTCTCCTGCATCTCAGTACACCTCTATGCACCCCTCCTACCTGCCCCAAGAGGACAATGTCTACCTGGTCCCAGCACCAAATAAGGCCCCAGGGACACTCCACCACAGCCCGTTCCAGTCTCCTCCGGGCAAGCAGCCCGCCGCCTACCCAAAGCAGAGCCCCCCTCAAGGCCAGGATGTGTACCAGGTGCCGGCCGGACCCGCCAGCCCGCCCCAGGACATCTACCAGGTGCCCCCAGCTCCCTCTGGGCTGGGGCAGGACATCTACCAGGTGCCACCTTCTCTGGATGGGAGGGGATGGGAGGCACCGAAGACCCAAGGAAAGGTAGGCTGCTCCCGGTCGGACGCTTGCGTCTCCTGTTTCTTAACCTTTAGAGAGCACGAGCTGTGTGCAAGGGGGGCAGAAAAGGGCAGCCAGAACGATCACAAGAGCGCAAGAAGAGACCTGCTGGATCAGACCAAAGGTTCCTTCCGTCCAGCCTTCTGTTCACACAGTGGCCAACCAGCTGCCTGTGGGAAGCCCACAAGCCGGACATGAGTGCAAGAGCACCCTCCTGCCCATCATCCCCAGTAACCGGTGCGCATGAGCATACTTCCTCCAATACTGGAGGTAGCACGTAGCCATCAGGACTAGTAGCCATTGATAGCCTTCTCCTCCAGGGGTTTGTGCGAAGGAGCCCTCCCTTTTCTCTGTCCTATCCACCAATCAGCTTCATGGGATGATCCTACTCAGTTCTAATATTATGAGAGAGGGAGACAAATGTCTCTCGATCCACTTTCTCCACACCATGCATGGGCACTTTCCCTATGAGTAAAGGCTACGGCGCTGGTTGCTTTTTAATTTTGAGGCATGGCTGCAATCCTGTGCACACTTACCTGGAAGTAAGCTCCATTGAACATGGTAGGACTTACTCCTGAGTAAACACATTCACTGCACAGTAAACACTGAAAGAGTTGCACAGTAGAGGTTTATAAAATGATGTATGGTTTGCAGACATTTTTCTCTCTTTTTCACAATATTAGGGGGTCATCCAACGAAATTCATGACACTATATCCAGGACAGACAAACACAAGTGCATAGGAAGCTGCCTTGTGCTGAGTCACCCTTGGTCCATCTAGCCCAATACTGTCAACGCTGACTGGCAGCAGCGGCTCTCCAGGGTTTCAGGCAGGATTCCTTCCTAGCCCTACCTGGTGAAACTGGGGATACAAACTGGGGCCTCCTGTATGCAAAGCAGGGGCTCTACCACTGGCCTGTGGCCCAGCATAGGAAGCTGCCTTGTGCTGAGTCACCCTTGGTCCATCTAGCCCAATACTGTCAACGCTGACTGGCAGCAGCAGCTCTCCAGGGTTTCAGGCAGGATTTCTTCCTAGCCCCACTTGGTGAAGCTGGGGATACAAACTGGGGCCTCCTGTATGCAAAGCAGGGGCTCTACCACTGACCTGTGGCCCAGCATGGGAGTACTTCTTCACACAAGATAAAATAATTTGCTGCTGCAAGATGTTGCGAAGGCTACTACTAGTTTAGATGGCATTAAAGGGGGATTGGATAAATGCATGGAGGATAGACAGGTCCATTAGTTCAGTCAGCCTTTCTCCACCTGGCGCACTCCACTTGGTTCCAGCAAATTGGTGCTGGGTGCTTCTAGCTTCTGCTGCAAACATACAGAACCAGTTTCCCCCGAGCCCAATCCAGGAGCAAAGAACATAACGCAGCACACGCATTCCACAGTGAACTCAGCACTGATCATACACATCTGTGCATTCTTAGTTTCAGTGAACATTAGCAGGGTTCTGTTCTCACAATCGGCTGGTCATCGTAAATGTTTCGCCTTGCTAATGTTGGCAGAGTTGAGGTACGTGCATGGATTGTTCGGTGTTAACCGTGCTGAGGTGAGCAGTTTTCACAAGAGCACCGATCAGGCTGAGATGAGTTTCTTTTGTGTGAGCCCTCTGCTATTACTGTTAATTATTTATATAATTCAGGGTGCTTTACAGAGAAACAGGAGCAAAGATGCTTCCGCCCCAACAAGCTTACAGTCTAAGGCCGGTAACCTATCCTGCCCGACCACTAACAGAACCAGCCGCTGGTGCAACGAGAAATTGCGGTTTTAGTAACATCTGGAAACGAGCGGCAATGCTTGTTTCTGGAATGGGGCAGGTGAGTGGAACTCCCAGAGGGGCGCTCCGCGGATATCCTCCATTTTGGAAATGAGCGTTGCCGCTCATTTCTGGGGTTACTTTTGGACACGCTGGTGCCTGTTGTGCAAGTGGCTGGTTCCGCACGTGCAAGAGAACCAGCAGCAGCCGTATAGGATACTGCCCTGACAGTGTAGCCCTATACATGTCTACTCAGAAAAAAGGCTCACTGACTTCAGTAAGGCTTACTCTCGGGTAAGTGTGTACAGGGTTGCAGCCTAAATTTCAGAGGTAGGCAATATGATGGAGGCAAGTGAAATGAGGTCAGTAGGTAATATTGCACCCTTGACGTGGGTGGCCCTTTATGGATTTATTTGGGTATATTATAATTTGACAAAGGGGAGACAGTGGAGGAAGGTGAAAGAAGAGTTTCTCTCTGCGCCCTATGTTTGGTTTACATTTTTATTTGAACTTACCTAATTTCACACTTTTGAACTAGTATGCAAATTGAAACTCAGCCAGCCTTCAAAATTTGCACTTCTCTGAGTTTTGCACTGGAGTTTTCCAATTAAAAAATGCATATATTGGGGAAAGTGCACACAAAAATGCATGTGTTAGCGAAAATAACATTAAAAATGTTATTCCTAAAAATATTAGGAAAATTGCACGTACAAACTGTTGGTGTTTGGCAACATTGGATTCATGTATTAGGAGAAATGCACACAAAAATGCATAGGAAGTTTCATGCAAAATTTTAAAAAACATCCTCAAAGTTTGGGAAGGACCAAATTTAAGGTGGGAAAAATTAGAAACCGAGTAACCAAAATTAACAGATTCAAACATCCCTAGAAGGGAGGCAGGGTAAAAGGGGATGAATGTGTGTTAGTTAAGTGACAGGGGGTGCTTTCAGATGAGGTTTTTATTGTGCAAGCGCCCTGCCCCATTGATGGGATTTTCCGCGGGGATCCAGACATCGTTGTCTTCCACTTGTAATGCTCCTGTATTTTCACACGCCATCTTCTTTCTTTCCACAAAAAATCCGTTGAGGAGGGAAGTGACATAACAGCCTTTTGGTTGGCGGCGCCAGGACAGGGGCTCTTCCGTCTAGACGCCCCCACGTACTTCGGCTTAGTTAAAATAGAAGATGGGCGCGAGGGGGGTGTGCCAATGATCCGCAGCCAAGGTGGGCTCGATGCCATTAATGTTCCTTTGTCCCTGTGAGGCTACTTCTCTAGAGCACAAAATGAGTCACTTCCGCAGGGCCAGTGAGGTCCTTGCTTAAAAATGAAACGAAACAGCCCTGCAGTTTTAAGGCTTTCATTGCATCAATTAATTGCCGGCGTCTTCCTTTGATGGCTGTCCATAACTCGGGCTGGCCTTGGAGGTGCTCGTATCGGGAACTTTCTTTTCCCGGAGCTACGATGGGTCTGTTTACGTAGCCTGCTGCCAGTGACTCAGCTGCTCCCGCCAGCAACGGGGCTCCTGCGGGGCCCAGGGACCCCAGCGGCATTAGAAGCAGCCACTGAACTTCAGATGGCAAAGAAATGCTGGGGCAGCGGAGGCTGGTGGCCCAGACATCAGTGGGTGGCTCTGCACCTTGGAGAGCTCCTCTAGAGTTCTGACTGAAACCCGGAGTGGATTCACCGCCCACTGACCTCGGAGCCATCCGCCTCCACTGTGCTGACATCTGGGGCAGGCACCTGCCGGTCCCACACCAGGGCTGCTGTCCTGTTTGCAATGTGGCGGGGGCCGGTGGGCCGGCGCACGGTTTTTATTGGTATTCTGTTTTCAGCCGACATTTAATGTGGTGTTTTATTCTTTTTATTCACGGCTCTGGAGTCTATTTCGATGTGGAGCGGTATGCAAATGTTGTAAACAAAACGCATCAATAAGCATCCGTACAGGGCGCAGACGGACCCCTTCTGCTTTTAAAAGCCCACGGCTCGCCAGAGGGACGGCAGCAGCTCGCGTTCTGGGGCAATTGGGTGTGGGGGCTCCCCAAAGTGGGTGGTGTGCCTCTTGCGCAGAGCTCCCTGGCGGGAGGAGCCAACGCAGCCTCGCCTCTCTGTTCTGCTCCCTCTGCTGCGGGGCGGCGGAGGCAGCGCACCAACAGGCACCGAGGCTCGGCCGTGCCGGGGGGTTTCCACCCGTGTGGCTTTCCCCTGTGTGGGGTGTTGCAGCCGGCTGCTGGGAGCGGTTTCCTGTCCCTCCCTGGGAAAGGAAATGACCTCCCATGGGGCGTGGGGCTCCTGCTCCATCTCGGAGGCCCCCTTGTCTTGACTCCTGGGCCGTCCGCTGTCTGGATCCCGGGGCGGGGTGGGGAAGGCCCCTTGTAAGCGTTTGGAAAGGAGGCCTTCTGAGCCCATCCAGTGCTGTTGCTTTACCTCTGGCTGCTAAATCTGCCAGTGCAGAGGAAGCGTCCCTTGAGGGAAGGCCCTGCTTCGGGAAGGGCCGTGGGGCTGTTAGGTTTCGACCTTGGGACCGAAGTCCCAGGCCCAGCAGCTGGGGTGGCCCAGATGGCCAGCCAGAGACCGACAGAGGCAGAAGCAAACGCCGTTGTATTCCTTGCTCACGATGGTGCTTTGGCTGAAGTGAGTTTAAAATGCAAAAACGCACGTGCTTGGCGTATTTTTTCTCTTAAATCAGGCAAACAGTTTTGTTGTTCCAACCTATAACAAATGTAGAAGTCGCTGTGAAGCATGAAATGGAGGTTGCGGGGGGGGGGGGGGGATACTAGTCGTGTGCTTCACAACTGAAGTAATACACATGACCATCTAAATGTGTGTGTGTGGGGGGGGGGGCAATACGTCCAGGCCTAAAATCACCCGGCTGCAGCACTGGTGAGGGGCTGTTGGTGCGTGCCTGGTCCAGGCTGAGCCCCCGAGCCCCCTCCCCCTCGCCGCTCCTGCGTGCTTGTCCTCCGTGGAGCTGCTGACCTTGAAGGAGATTCGGAGGGAGCAGGCTGGGCAGAATGGGAATGATTCTGAAAGTGCCGCTCCGGCTTGGCCGGCAGCCAGCATTGCCTGCCAGGTTCCCGCCCACACCTCTCCCTTGCTGCGGTTGACCTTGTTGCTTTTCCTGCCTTTGAGGGTAGGCCAAAGGCCATCAGCAAAGGGTGTGTGTATGGGGGGGTTGAATAGGATAGGGGGTGTAACATACAGTGGTGCTGCATGAGTGCCAGCTACAGAAAACACCTTCTCCCAGCAAGCTGCATTCCCCCCCCCAAGGAAAGTTGTGCATGATGATGATGGTGAGGCAATGTGGCGTAGTGGCGAGAGTGTTGGACTGGGACTTGGGAGACACGGGTTCAAGTCCCCACTTGGCCATGAAGCTCACTGGGTGAATTTGGGCCAGTCACTGACTCTCAGCCTCACCTACCTCACAGGGTTGTTGTTGTGAGGATAAAAATGGAGAGGACAACAACCATGTCAGCCGCCTTGGGTTCCTTGCAAGAGGAAAAAAGGTGGGATATCAGTGTAGCAAACAAATAAATAAAAGTGTTATTAATTTACATTTTTGAGGGCATCGCCAGTTGGGCAGTATATAAATTAAATAAATAAATTTGTATATCATCCAACCGGCAGATGCCCTCGGGCCTGTTTACAATCACAGAAAGCCCAAGACAACAGCAAAATAGCAGCCAAAACAATAAATACGACAATGAAAATATCAAGATATTAAAACTATTGTAATCCTATTGGATCCACCCTTGATGCTCATGATCCTCTGAACCTGGAGCCTTACTAGTATCCAAAACAGAGTGGAAGGCACGCTGTGCCTCCCTCTCTGCATTTCAGCTAGATGGGTGTTTTTGCCCATCTAGCTGAGGCATCGGGGAGGGGGAAGGACGGAGGCTGGAGAGCCCTGGGGATATGGCGCAATCCATCTCCCCCCATCCCCGCCACTGGCACCCTTCACTCCGAGGTCGCTTTTGCAGCCTCAGAGAGGCAGCGGGTGTAGTTCTCTCCATGCTGGCTGCGAGGGAGAGGGGAAAGAGGCAGGGAGCTCAGACTCCTGGGTCCGAGTTTGGAGCACTGTCTCTGACCTCGGATCCAGGAATCTGAAGTATCATATGGCCCCTCAGACGCTGTCTAAGGGCTGTAGGATTGCTGTCTAAAAATATTATAGAGCCATCAGTGAAATGGATAATGAGAGTAATCGATTAACAATGAAGCGCCTGCAGGAAGAGGAAGGTCTTAACCTGGCATCGAATTCAGCCAAGTGCCCCCCTTCTGTGCTGCTTTGGCCACAGTGACCTGACAGATACCCTGCCCTGGGCCTTCAAGGCAGAAGAGTCTGGAGGAGACACGGTCATCTCCGTGCGCCATCACAGATCCAGCTCTGGGGTTGTGGCACATCGCCATGAGCAAGCAACATGCTGTTGTAAAATTAATGCTTAACAAAGAAAATAACACCAAAGGTTTTATGTTTCCATTAAATCTTTTCATTCGGTGCACAAATAAGAAAAGCCCCATTTTTTATAACCCTGTTGCTTTAATTGGTGTCCTTCTCTGACCCAAACATGTCCGGGTAATATGATTGTCTACATCTCTGCCCCTCCATCCCTGAGAATATATATCTGCCAACTGAGAATAACACTTCATGCATCTGCTGATAACCTGTCCTTCAAAAGCTTCTGGCACAATGCACTTGTTAGTCTTTGAGGCAGTGTTGGACTGCAACACCCATCATTCCCAGCCAGCATGGCCTATAGGGTAGACCAGATAAACGGCTTCCTCCAAAAGCATGTTGAGCTGCTGCTGCCTTCTCCAAGATCCTGCCCCAGAAGGTGAGAGCAGCGGCTGGGCGATGGTTAAAATCGCCCCGATCCAAAGAGGGTTTCCCAAGGAATGGATGCACAGTTGCCTCTTCGAAGGTGGCCACCCCCACCCTCTCCCTCAAGGAGGCATCAGCGTCATCTTGGGCTCACCCAGTCAACTCCCTGGTTGCAGCCAAGATGGGCAGGGGTCCAGACTGCAGGTGGCTGCATGCGCCTCCGAGCACTTGGCTCACATTCTCCGGCCCCCATCGCTTGGAACTGACCCCAGACAACCAGACTAGATGGGGCTCTGGACAGCCCACTAGAACTGGCGATAGGGTGGCCATTTTATAGGCGACAGTCCTCTATTTGAAGGGCTCTCCTGTCCAGTTCCAGTTTAAAGAAAACGAACCATACACACTCTTGCCCATCGACACTTAGTGCCTGGACAACAGACTGAACAGGCGGGTATGCAGGTCAGCTAGTCACCGTCTCCCATGCTATGGTGAGATGTGCTGCATTTCTATTTAAATGATAATGATAATTTCTGCATTTGCATCTATACATACACATGAGCAGGTGCAAACTCTGTGCAAATCCCTGCCCTCGTTCCTGGTGATGCATTTCCTCAAGTTCAGGACAGATAGGAGCAATTTTCTCCTTACAGTGCCTTGCAAGCCAGAACAGGCCTCCGAGGGCTGATTTAGCTGGCAAGAGCTGGCTTGTGTGAAGAGCGCCCACGCTGACCTTGTAGTGGAATTCCCGATTTGCCATGGTGTGTGGCACTTTGCGTTTGTGTACACGCACGCAACTCGGAGGACGCGCAGCCTCCCATCCGGCTTGGCTGGGAGGGCTCCGTGCAGGTGCTTTTTCTCTGCAAAGTCACAGCCGCTGGGAAGGCTGCTCCTGGCTTCTGCGGGGTCCCTTGTCCTCCCATCCAGAAGCGGCCGCCCATGAGGGAACGAGCGCTCATTGTGCTTCATCTCCAAGCCCCTCATGTGCTCTGGATCCAGAAATAGAGCATGATGTCATCCCTGCCGTCCCTGGAGATGCAGCTCCTGCTGCAAGGTGGGCGGGAGGTTCCTCTTCCCAGCCAGGAGCTGCTTGTAGGCGGACAGTGCCCTCTCCTGGGGAAAGGGCTAAATGCACCCTGTGAGGAACATTTAAGAGCATTTGGGGCCGGGGGGAGTAAGTACGTAAGAACATAGGAAGAGCCCTGCTGGATCAGAGCCCATCTAGTCCAGCATTCTGGTCACGCACTGGCCAACCAGCTGTCAACCAGGAACCCACAAGCAGGGCATGAGTGCAACAGCGCCCTCCTGCCCATGTTCCCCAGCAACTGGTCTGCTGCCCCTGATACTGGAGGTAGCATAGAGCCATCAGAACTAGTAGTCATTGATAGCTTTCTCCTCCAGGATGTTCCCAGTTCCATCTGCCCCCGCATGGAAAAAGTATTCAGCAATATTGGATCATAAGAAAGCAGACAAGGAGTCCGATGAGGTGGTGGGTGTAATGGATTGTGGGGTGGACTGGACTTGAGAAAAGCTAGGTTCGAACCCCTGCTTGGCCATAAAACTCAGAAGGTGACTATGGGCCCACCTCTGTGGCAGGGGTGGGCAGCCAGAATCAGGTACAGGGCCGGATGACCCCCCCCCCACCATTGGGGAGAGATCCAGAGCAGGCAAAGCTCTGCCTGACTTCACTCATTCTTTGTGTTCTCCGCATGGGGAAGGCAAAGGAAGAGTGAAGCCCACTCATCCAGTGAATGTGCAGCCACCACGCCCCCAGTCCCCTTGTGATCTCAAATCTGTGATCGGCAATAACAAAGGGATTCATTCCCCTTTGGGAGGAGGGAGTGGCGCCCAGGGGAATCCTGAAATAACAAGGCAATTCCGCTCCCTGCCTCCACCCAAAGCCCCCAGGGCAGGGTTTGGTGAGGGGTAGGGGCTTAAGGAGGGGCGTGGGCAGGGCCCACACTGGAGCCCAAGCCTCCACAGGCTGGATTAGGCCCTCAGACTGGAGGTTGTCCACTCATGCTTTACGGGGTCATTTTGAGGACAGAGTGGGAACAACCCATGTAAGCCATTCTGAGCTCCTTGGAGCAAGGAAGGGATTACAATGGGGACGAGTGACTGAAGTGATTAAGCTTAGAAAAGGGTCAACTCAGGGAAGAGAGAAGTCGGGTGACGGGGAGCTGCTCCAAAACTTGCCACGCGACACCTGTTCTGCGTGTCGAAAGCTGCTCTCCAGAAGCTGCATCTGTGTAGCCAACCCCAGCATCCCCCTCCCTCCACAGCTGCAGTCACAGGTGCCACAGGGGCTTGGCGTCGATGGGCTGGTTCACACACATCTGCACATCACTTGATGATCGGCAACTGACCTGACTGCACTGGAAAGTGCTCCATTTGTATGTGGAGCTAATTTCGGAGATTAAAGCAGGTAGTAGACACTTTAACAAACCATGGAAGGATTAAAAAGTCATTCCGTCAATATTATCCTGCAATTTATTCATCAGAATATCCAGATTAACAAGCAATGAGGGGTTATAAGCTAAACATACTGACAGTTTCAGGAGGCGAGTGGGAAGGACGCAGTTGGCTAGTAGAAGATGAAGATGTGCATCTGGGATCAACATGTAAAAAATTGGGAGGAATTAGAAGTGTTGCGTCTGAGATGATAGAAACGTAATAAAATGATAAAACGACAACAAGAATTTGTTTTTTCTGTTTAAGAAATCTATCCACTGTTTTCTCAAAACAACTCTGCCCAAAGTGATATGCAGGACCGATACAATAAAACAAGGAGAAACTCATGCCTCCTTTTGAATCGGGTGTGCAGGTTAAAAATCTGCAAAATAAAAACCAGGTTATTTTTATGTCCTGTTAACCTCCTGCATTCATCCTGCCTGTAGCATTGTGCAGAAAGAAAGCGGGCAGCGTGTCACCAGAACAGTTCCCTTGTGCACAACAAGTTTCTTTTTTTTTGCGATGTGCCCCTGACTTCAGATGATGTCAGTTTATCCATCGCTCCACGAGTCTCTCGCCAGCGGTCTCTACCATGGTTCTTACCAGGTGTGACAGACAAGGTCTGACCTTTGTTGCTGGGATGACAGGGCTGGCCACCCGGCAGGCGACATGCCTCCAGAGGGGGCTGGGTGTTGTCTGCCTGGCTGCCCAACCATGTCATCCCAGCAGCCCACCCAGGTGATGTTTTTAGATGTTCTCTGAACTGTTGTGAACAACCATCGTAGGGGCTGCTACGCTTTTGCCAACAGGAAACCCTGAAACTGCACAGTTTGGTGGTTGGGAAACCACCCAATGATTGGTGATTGGGGGGAAAGGGTCTAGGCAGGGGAAGGAGGCTTGGCCATCTAGGGACCCCACGGGGGCTGGATGTGGCCCTGGCCTGAGGTCCCATCCCCCTGCTGTAAACCCATGGCAACCACGGGGAGGCACCTTTTTATGGGAGGCAATGCTGGCGCTACATATTTGGGGGACGGTCAGGTAAGACACACTGGGTGCTACCCTCTTGCAGGGTGGGACTCTCCTCCTGACCATGGCCGGCAGCATCCGTTCCTGCTCCTCTTCCTCACCACTGTTGCGTGCTTTCTTCCCTCGCTTTGGGCCAGAGGGAGAGCAACTGGGCAGCAGCAGTGAGGAGGAGAGAAGCTGGAGCAGCACCAGCAAGGCCGGAGGGCTCTCGGCGGTGGAGCGCCTACAGGGCCGTGGGCCTCCGCAAGTGTCGGCCGTGCCAAGCCCCATCCCTGCTCATGGCAGAAGCCTTGGGAGCATGACAGTCCCAGGGAGAGAAGGAGGTTCCCAGGGCTGCTTCTAGATAGACCAAGCTGGCTTTGGGCAAGAGCCGTTTTGCCCAGCCGGTTTTGCCCCTGCCTCACCTGGCCAGTTTTGTCTCATCTGCACCCTCTTTCCTTCCCTGCAGGTGGTGGTTCCCACACGGGTGGGGCAGGTGTATGTCTACGACTCCCCCAAAGGAGAGCAGGAAGAGTATGATGTTCCCCGCCACCTCCAGGAGATCTACGACGTGCCCCCGACGCGAGGCCTGCTCTTGAACCAGTGCAGCCAGGAGGTCAGTGCCACCCAGCCTCTGGAGGTAGCAGAGAGCCCGGGCAGCATGGGGCATGCAGGGGGGGGGGATGCCCCCAGTTCAGTTTCTCCTGCCCAAGTGTTTCCAATGGTACTGGCACACTCTGCGACTTGGGCCTGGTGGATGAAGTGGTAGGACCCCGAGAGGGCCAACCGGCCTGTACCCCTTCAGGCTGCAGGTGGGGGAAGTCTGTTTTTGAATGCTCCCCCATGTAAGGACATAACTCTCTGCAAGGAAACCAAACCACACCCCTGCATCGCGGGGAGAGAAGCTTCCTCAATGCATCTGGAGGGCTTTGTATAATAATGATATTGTATAATTCTATTATGCAATGCAATGACACTTCTGTTGTTCTCCGTGTCAGTAAGTGGGCAGGGAGCTCTTAGAAACATTTTCATTACAGCAGGGGTGGTCCAAGGGCCAAATTCAGTTTTGGAGAAACTCTCAGGGGCTGCATTCCAGGGGTGGGCGGGGCCCAATGCAAAAGGGGTACGGCCAAAAATAACAGCATATTGTAGCTTCAAGCTCTTCCTGCCAGCCACTTGAGCCTTAGGAGAGGCATTTCAGCCTCTTGGAATAGGGGGGAAATGTGCAAAAGCTGAGAAACCACCCAACAATTGGTGGTAGGGGGAAAGGGGCAAGGCCAAGGGAGGACCAGATTTGGCTTGCAGGAGGGCCGGACTTGGCCCACAGGCCTCAGCTTCAATACCCCTGCACTAGGATGTGGCACCTGAAGCAGGCTTTTGTTGCAGGGCACAGCTAAGAGTCCAGAGGTTGTAGCTGCAGCTACCATCGTCATGTCACTGCCTGGGTGGGAGGCTGCCTGGGAACCCCATGTAGGCCACCGTGAGTTCCATCATGGAAGAGAGGCCGGGTGTAAATGCCATGGGTGGGAACCAACACCTCCTTCTCCTCCTTTTGCCAGGTATATGACACCCCCGCCATGGCAGCAAAGGGCCCCAACAGCAGGGATCTGAGTCATGGACAGGAGATCTACGATGTGCCACCCAGTGTGGAGAAGGGCCTGCAAGTGGTGAGTGGGGAATTCAGGGTTTCCAAGGGGCAGGGGGCTCTGGCCTAGATATTAAGGGAGGCTGGAAAGTTCTGCAGTGAGGCTGGCGCTAGCAGGGGGCGCTGCTGCTGCTTGGGATACTTGCTCCGCTGGTCTGCAAATAAAGACGCTCTTCGCGAAAGCTGGACCAGTCTGTGTGTCTTCTGCATTATCATGATTGCAGAATTTGCTGGGCAGGACGCTGTGTATTCTGTGTTAACGTGATTGCAGAATTTGCTGGGCAAGACCGTGTGTCTTCTGCATCAACATGATTGCAGAATTCGCTGGGCAAGATGCTGTGTCTTCTGCATCAACGTGATTGCAGAATTCGCTGGGCAGGAGCATGTGTCTTCTGCATCATCGTGATTGCAGAATTCGCTGTCAGGTGCCAGACTCGGGATTTTGAGAATGCCTGGCTTTGAAAGCAAGTTTCAAGTTCTTATTGCTGCAGAGACAAGTGTGAAAACAAGGCCCGGCATTGTCTCAAGAAGCGGGCTGAGCAACTCTTGTGGTGGAGCGCTGGAGTGCTCCTTGTGCTTCCTGTCTGGAAGCTCATCAAGTTGTGATTCCAGCCATTTCTAACAGTGGCCAACCAGATGCATGTGGGAAGTTCATGAGTACAGCAGGAAGGCAGCAAAACCCCCTGCCTCCTCCTAGCTGGGTTATGTCCTCCTGGCATCTTTCGTGTTTAGAACAGCCTTCAGGGCTGTGCAGTGTAACCACTGGCTGTGCTGGCTGGGGATTATGGGAGTTGTTGTACAGCACATCTGGGTGGGCACCAGGTTGGGGAAGTCTGATTTAGAGGTATGGTATCGCTGAACATGGAGGTTTATTTATGGGGAGAGCAATCCTATGGCCACTAGGATCCCGTCCGTGCTCCACCCGCCTGTACTGCCCCTGCAGTAGGCTTCAAACTCCTAATTTAGAGGTGCCAAGATAGTGATGAATCAGATCCAGGTTTACTTACAAGGAGTACTTTATTGAGTAACTTACAGCACACAGGCGTACCCAATGGTTGGATCAGACAGCTTCTCTGAACCCAGAGCCATGGGGTAACATGGGTTTTATAGCATACATGTGAGCAATGAGGCAGCATGACAGAAGCAAGCGCCTTTAGCGTTCATTCCCAGCATAGACTAACAGCACTTGGTTCTCAGCACAGCCACCTGTACCTTTAAGGTAAACAAACTTCACTTCCCAGGCACATCTTGATTAGATACTCTGCTCATTAGTAAGGAATGTGCTAGGCCGCGCTATCGGCCCTTTGACTCATCTTCACATGCTCAGAGGCTTACTAGCAAGGGAATTGCGCTAATAATAAACTTAAGCAAGGCATTATGGATCTCTAGGCCCCTCTAACACTACAGGTGACTTGGTTACGCTCCTGGGGCCAATACACCGCCCTGCATTGGATAGTTGGCCTCCTCCAAGTTAGGTTGAACCCTTAGTTATTTAGGCATTGCTAAAATGTATAAACCACCCTTTATCCACAAGGGATCCCAGGGCAGTACACAGTCAAGCCCCTGAGAGTCATTTCTCGTGAATCTGTCTACCCCCCCTTTTAAAGCTATCTATAGTAAGAAAAACATATGATATTTTTTCCTAGGTTGCGAGATCAGACTAAATTACACAGGGATAGGCAAATATGAACAGCAGAGGCGGCTTTATATTTGGGGCAAATGGGTCTGTGGCCCCCTGCCTGCCTGCCACTCACTTGTGGCAGAGAGACCCCCCACAACCAGGCACATTCACTCCCAGTGCCACGTGTGGGTCTCCTCTTGTACTCCTCCAGCAGTGTCTGCCCAATGCAGGCCCAGTGGGCATCAGCCGCCACTGATATACAGGTGTCCCTAAGCTGCACAGTAACATACTGCTGTCTGCGAATGGGGCTGCTCCTTGCACAGAATTCAGTAGGCCTTGGCCACCTGGCTGAGATGGGTTGGCCTCGGCAGACATCCCGCCGCTCTGCCTGCCTCCAGGTCCCTTGATCTGTAGCTTTCTACAGAAGGTAGCTTTCTGAGAGAGCGCCAGTGGTGAAGCAGAGGTCTCGGGAGCGTTCCAGCTTTGACTTCAGTGCTGCTTCTCTGAGTAGAGGTTGGGGCCGGAAATGACGCTGGCTTTGATTTCTCCCTGCAGGTGTACGACATCCCCCCGTCCGTCAGCAAGGACGTCCCAGATGGCCCAATGCGGGAGGAGACCTACGACGTGCCCCCCGTGTTCTGCAAGGCCAAGCCTTTTGACCCGTCACGGCACCCGCTCGTCTTAGCTCAGCCGTTGGTGTCGCTGGCCGAGACTTACTTGCCCGAAGATGTCTACGACGTCCCTCCATCCGCCAGCAAAAGTGCCCCCGAGGCCCAGGAGATCTACGACGTCCCACCCGCGCTGCGGAAGCTGGCGAGCCAGGAGGTCTACGACGTGCCGCGGGAGCTGCCCATCGGCAGCAAGGATGGGGGAGGCGACTACATCTACGACGTGCCCCCCCAGGTGGACCGGGAGGGCAAGGCGAGCGACGGCAAGCGCCTCTCAGCCTCCAGCACGGGCAGCACCCGCAGCAACCTCTCCAGCTCCTCTCTGGACGCGGTGCCCGTCAAGGACGCCCCCGACAAGGAGCTGCGCCTCGACCAGGACGTTGCCATGGAGACGCTGGCCCGGCTCCAGAACAACGTCAGCACGGCCGTCTCCTACCTCATGTCCTTCATCAGCAGCAGCTGGCGCAGCCCCGAGCAAATGGAGGTGCAGGCGCCCCACCTCCAGGGGGCGGCCGAGAGCATCAGAGGGGCTCTGGCGGAACTGCTGGAGTTTGCCCGTGGCGCCGTGAGCAGCGCCGCCCAGGCCTCCGACCGCTCCCTCCACTCCAAGCTCAGCAAGCAGGTGCAGAAGATGGAAGACGTGTACCAGGCACTGCTGCGGCACAGCCAGGCCTTGGACGGCTGCGGCTGGGCCCCCAGCGCCCTCGTGCCCAGCAAGCCCGGCGCCCCGGACGACCTGGAGCGCTTGGTCATGTACTCGCGGGGGGTGCCCGATGACACCAAGCAGCTGGCCTCCTTCCTGCACGGCAACGCCTCGCTGCTCTTCAAACGGACCAAGGCGCCCCCCGCCTCCCTGGGGGACGGCAGCCTCTCCCACAGCACTGCCGCTGATAAGGCAAGCAGCATCCAGTCCCGGCCCTTGCCCTCTCCACCCAAGTTCCTGGCCCAGGACTCGCCCGAGGGGCAGTACGAGAACAGCGGGGGCGGCTGGATGGAAGACTATGACTACGTGCACCTGCAGGTGGGGCTGGCGGGCGGGGAGGAGCGCTCTGTCGAGGGAGGGAAGGGCGAGCCCCCCCCAGGCGCTGCACACAGCAGGGAGATGGCGGTGGGCAGGTCTCTCCCTGTGACGTCACCCTTGACACTCCAGACGGCCAAGCTCCTTGCTGGGAATGGATATTTATTTTTACCATTTTTATTAAAGTTTTACGCAGTGCCCTTCAGCGGGGCTTTCAGAGCAGCGTGTTGCCGAGAGGCAACAGTTCGTTTTAGGATTCACTAATAGTTGAAGGGGGGGGGAATTAAGCAGGAAGAAAGTAAGAAAGCAAAACACTATAAGGCAATGATTGCAGCGAGAAACTATAGAGCAAGATTATAAGGCTTATGCCGCTGTTGCTGGGATCCCCCTTAGAATTCATGACAGATGGTCTTCAGTAACAGCCTGGTATGCAGCACATTTCATTTCATTTATTTCATGTATTATATTTCTGTACCGTCCCACATTGTGGATCTCAGCCTGCATCGAGGTTCGGAATTGGGAGTGTTCCAGGGACACATATGTTACTATACTCACACGAATCCCTCCTATGTTCTGGCCATGTTCCAATAACCTCGAGAATATTTATGTATTCTCACAAAGTAGAAGGTTTAGCCCTATCAAGTGGCAAGTAACTGGTACAGATAACTCTGTGACTATCCCAGACACGCCCGCCTGTATTAGGTGGCAGACCTTGAGATCTGGCCAAAGGTGACCTAAAGGTAAATAATCATCTCTCCAGTCGTACCATTTCCCACAGATAGCTGACCTGGGAAATAATAAGAAAAAGAAGAGTAGCCAACTACTTAAAGCAACAGACCCAACTGAAAGTCTAGGCACAGAAAGGAGCAATTGTTGCTCACCACTAACTCCTTGAAGTGACCGTGGCCTTCTGCATTTCTGCTACTAGCTGTGTATGACAACACAATACAATTTTAAAAAATCAAGTCAAAATATAGCAAATCACAGCATGTTGAAAGAGCAGTTACATTTAAAAGCCTGTGAAAATTAAAAAGAAATCTTTGCCTGGTGCTGAAAAGATAGTAATGTTGGCAGCAGATAAACATGCAGAGGGAGTTCCTCAAACTGGGAGCCACAACTGAGAAGGCCCTCTCTGTGGTCGCCACCCACCTCAGCTCAGAAGGTGGCAGCACCTGGAGGGGAACCTCCGAGGATGATGACCTCAATACAGTAGTTATGATGATGATATCTACATTTTCCTAAGTACTGTAGAAAGATTTAAAAAATACCAGACAGTCCTTGCATCTGGGTTCATAATCTTATAACCACAAGGACACCTCTGGCTTGGGGTCAGCTCACAGCTCCCACCCTGGGCTCTGCACTCTGGCTTGGAGGCTACTGGGGCTTTGGGAGGTGGGGAGGCGAGGAATCCGTTGTGATCGGAGATAGCAAGGGGACTCCCCTGCACACCACTCCCAGTAGGCATACATAGTTTAAAGGAGTGTGCACCTGGTAACATGGCTTCTCGCTCCCCACATGTCAGTAGTTGCCAGACTGCCAATCAGACCCCAGAACTCCCTTGATTTGTTCTTCCCCGCTCCCCACATTTTATAACCATAATGATCCCACTACTGCCACTACCACCACCGTTTTCCAGTGCTGTATGTCAGATCTGGGGAGAACTGCAAAGTGAGAAATGGCGCTTGCAGGTGGGCAGAGGTGGGCAGGATCACCCGTGGGGGCTGGGCACTTTCAGGACACTCCTTTTGGCACTGGCACATACGGTTGCCAGGGTTGGAGGAATTGCAAGATAGAGTTGGCCCTGCTGGCCTAACATTTGCTCAAATTCCCCAAAGCTAGTGCACACCTGGGTCCGGTATGGTGTCTGTTTATGGCACAGCTCCTGCTGGAGTGACTGCTTGTCCCCTTTGAAGTGTGTGTGTGTGTGTGTGTGTGAGAGAGAGAGAGAGAGAGAAGGCTGGGGATGCAGTCAAGCCAAGATCATAGAACAGTAGGGTTGGAAGGGGCCTACAAGGCCATTGATAACTATCCACCCTAATACCAGGCCTCTTCAGCTTGTGACCTTCCAAGCCAAATGCACCCACGTGGCGTATCATGGCCCACTGGGACTTGGGAAGCCAACTGTATTTTGCCACCTGTCTCAGTTTGCAAAAAGGAAGATCGGTCAAGTGCCTGGCAGGCCGTAATATATGGCTGCTGGGCTGGGTTGGCTTGGCAGGTCACACGTTGTGCAGGTCCGTATTAGCCTTATGCCTGGAGACAAAGCTGTCACTTCCAGCTTTAGTCACAGGGAGCCAGTTGCCTGCTTGGACATGTAGTCCAGAGCCCTGCCTTTTTGAATGGTTCAGTTCTGTGCAGATATTTTGGGGGCTGGATATGCCCTTTGCGTGCAGAGAGTCCCAGGTGCAAGGCCTCCAACTTGAGTCCCCAGAGAACCAGCTCCAAACCTAGCGCACACAATATAATGTTGTTGTTCAGTCGTTACACAACGACTAGTACACAATATAATACTGGCTTAGATTTCAGGCAGGAGTGGGCATTTTGTCTGCAAGGGTGTTTCATTGGGGAAATGCAACTCTGGACTTCTACTCAGTGAGTGCAACTACCAGTTACCCACCCTCTCCACGAGACTCTGTCTGTTCTGCTGTCACAGACTAGTACAGCTGCATTTCTGGAAGCTCAAAAACCCATATTAGTGTACCTTTATTAGGCCAACCAAAAGATCACACAACCTTCTGAGATCTTGAGATCTCTTCATCAGGAAAGATGTTACAAAAAGCAGATAAGGGGGGTAGGATAGGGAGTGGGGAGAAATCCTAAATCAGGGATCCAGCATTTTTTTCCATTTCTAGTTCCCAGCAATCCATGGGGCAGCTGCAAGTCAAAGCTGTAACCATCACAGGACATGCAGAGCCTAACTAGAATGTCTGCAGACCCTTCGTCCCCCTCTTCAAATCAGTTTTCCCTCTCCCCTATTCCAGCCCCCAAACCTGTTCTTTATAACATCTTGTCTGATGAAGAGATATGGAGATCTTGAAAGCTTCCACATTTTTTGCAATCTTTGGTTGGCCTAATAAAGGTATTGTTCAGTTGTTAAGTCGTGTCCGACTCTTTGTGACCCCATGGACCATAGCACTCCAGGCCTTCCTGTCCTCCGCTCTCTCCCGGAGTGTGCTCAAGTTCATATTCATTGCATCGGTGATGCTATCTAGCCATCTCATCCTCTGCTGTCCCCATCTCCTTTTGCCTTCAATCTTTCCCAGCATCAGGGTCTTTTCCAGAGAGTTTTCTCTTCACATTAGGTGGCCAAAATATTTGAGCTTCAGCTTCAGTATCTGTCCTTCCAATGAGCACTCAGGGTTGATTTCCTTTAGGATGGAGTGATTTGACCTCCTTGCAGTCCAGGGGACTCGTAAGAGTCTTCTCCAGCACCACAGATCGAAAGCATCAATTCTTCAGCGCTCAGCCTTCCTTATAGTCCAGCTCTCACAGCCATACGTTACTACTGAGAAAACCATAGCTTTGATTATACGAACCTTTGTTGGCAAGGTGATGTCTTTGCTTCTTACTATTCTGTCTAGGTTTGCCATAGCTTTCCCCCAAGGAGCAAGCGTTTTTTAATTTCATGGCTACAGTCACCGTCTGTGGTGATCTTGGAGCCCAAGAAAATAAAGTCTGTCACTGCTTCCATTTCTTCCCCTTCTATATGCCAGGAATTGATGGGGCCAGATGCCATGATCTTAGTTTTTTTTTAATATTGAGTTTCAAACCAGCTTTTGCACTCTCCACTTTCACCCTCAACAAGAGGCTCTTTAGATCCTCTTCGCTTTCTGCCATTAGGGTGGTATCATCTGCGTATCTGAGGTTGTTGATAATTCTCCCGGCAATCTTAATCTGTGATTCATACAACCTGGCGTTTCTCATGATGTACTCTGCATATAAGTTAAATAAGCAGGGTGACAATATACAGCCTTGTCGTACTCCTTTCCCAATTTTGAACCAATCAGTTGTTCCATCTCTGGTTCTTACTGTTGCTTCTTGACCCTCGTACAGGTTTTTCAGGAGACAGGTAAGGTGGTCTGGTACTCCCATCTCTTTAAGAATTTGCCAGAGTTTGTTGTGATCCGCACCATCAAAGGCTTTAGCGTAGTCAATGAAGGAGAAATAGTTGTTTTCCTGGAATTCTCTTGCTTTCTCCATGATCCAGCGAATGTTGGCGATTTGATCTCTAGTTCCTCTGCCTCTTCGAAACCCTGCTTGTACTTCCAGTAGTTCCCGATTCACATACTGCTGAAGCCTAGCTTTTAGGATTTTGAACATCACCTTGCTGGCATGTGAAATGAGCGCAATTGTATGGTAGTTTGAACACTCTTTGGCGTTGCCCTTCTTTGGAATTGGAATGTAAACTGACCTTTTCCAGTCTTGCGGCCACTGTTGAGTGTTCCAAATTTGTTGGCATATTGAATGCAGCACTTTAACAGCATCATCTTTTAGGATTTTAAATAGCTCAGCTGGAATACTGTCATCTCCGCTAGCTTTGTTGTTAGTAATGCTTCCTAAGGCCCACTTGACTTCACTCTCTAGGATGTCCGGCTCAAGTTCAGTGACCGCACTATCATGGCTCTCAGGGACATTAAGATCTTTCCTGTATAGTTCTTCTGTGTATTCTTTCCACCTCTTCTTAATCTCATCTGCTTCTGTTAGGTCCCTGCCTTCTTTGTCCTTTATCATGCTCGTCTTTGCACAAAACGTTCCCTTGAGATCTCCAATTTTCTTGAAAAGATCTCTAGTCTTTCCCATTCTATTGTTTTCCTCGATTTCTTTGCATTGTTCATTTAAGAAGGCCTTCTTGTCTCTCCTTGCTATTCTCTGGAAATCTGCATTCAATTGGATATATCTTCCCCTTTCTCCCTTGCTTTTTGCTTCCCTTCTTTCCTCAGCTACTTGTAAAGCCTCATCAGACAGCCACTTGGCTTTCTTGCATTTCTTTTTCTTTGGGATGGATTGAGTTGCTGCCTCCTGAACAATGTTACGGACCTCCGTCCATAGATCCTCAGGCACTCTGTCTATCAGGTCTAATCCTTGAAATCTATTCCTCACCTCCACTGTATATTCATAAGGGATATGATTCAGGTCATACCTGAATGGTTTGCTGGTTTTCCCTACGTTCTTCAATTTAAGCCGAAATTTTGCAATAAGAAGCTCATGATCTGAGCCACAGTCAGCTCCAGGTCTTGTTTTGACTGACTGTATAGAGCTTCTCCACCTTTGGCTGCAAAGGACATAATCAATCTGATTTCGATATTGACCATCTGGTGATGTCCATGTGTAGAGTCACCTCTTGTGCTGTTGGAAAAGAGTGTTTGCTATGATCAGCATGTTCTCTTGGCAGAACTCTATTAGCCTTTGTCCTGCTTCATTTTGTACACCAAGGCCATGCCTGCCTGTTATCCTGGTGATTTCTTGACTTCCTACTTTAGCATTCCAATCCCCTATGATGAAGAATCTTTTTTTGGTGTTAGTTCTAGAAGGTGTTGTAGGTCTTAATACTGATCAACCTCAGCTTCTTCGGCCTCAGTGGCTGGGGCATAGACTTGAATTACTGTGATGTTGAATGGTTTGCCTTGGATTCGTACTGAGATCATTCTATCGTTTTTGAGATTGTACCCCAGTACTGCTTTTCCCACCCTTTTGTTGACTATGAGTGCTACTCCATTTCTTCTAAGGGATTCTTGCCCACAGTAGTAGATATGATGGCCACCTGAATTAAATTCATCCATGCTTGTCCATTTTAGTTCATTGATTCCCAAGATGTCGATGTTCAATCTTGCCATCTCATGTTTGACCACCTCCAGCTTGTTGTTGTTGTTCAGTCGTTAAGTCATGTCCGACTCTTCGTGACCCCATGGACCACAGCATGCCAGGCCCTCCTGTCCTCTGCTCTCTCCCGGAGTATGCTCAGGACCTCCAGCTTACTTTGATTCATTGATCTTACATTCCAGGTTCCTAAACAATATTGTTCTTTACAGCATCAGACTTTCTTTTCACCACCAGACACATTCACAGCTGAGTGTCCTTTCGGCTTTGGCCCAGCCGCTTCACTCTTTCTGGCGCTACTTGGAAATTCCCTCTGCTCTTCCCCAGTAGTATATTGGACACCTTCCGACCTGAGGGGCTCATCTTCCGGCGTCATCTCTTTTAGCCTTGTGATACGTTCCATGGGGTTTTCTTGGCAAGAATCCTGGAGTGGGTTGCCATTTCCTTCTCCAGCGGACCACATTTTGTCAGAACTCTCCGCCATGACCTGTCCGTCTTGGGTGGCCCTGCACGGCATAGCTTATGGCGTCACTGAGTTACGCAAGCCTCTTCGCCACAACAAGGCAGTGATCCATGAAGGGGAATAAAGGTATTGCACTAATGTAAAGGGGCATTATACTAACACGGCTGACTTTGTTTCTTCTTCTTCTTCTTCTGGAATTGGCCTCTGAAGCTAGCAGAAGCCAGGCCCTGTTTGGGTTCCAGTCATGGCACAGCCCGTGCTGAACCGCGAGTTGTCCTCATCTCCCATTGGGTCATTGGATGCTGCTAGTGAAGAGCCATCTGAACTGGGTGTGGGGTCCAGAGAGGGAGCCAGTTTCCTGGAGCTGTGGGCCCCTCCCTGAGGCTCTCTGGCTGCGCCCCTGCTAACCTCCTTTCATCCTTTCTAAACTAGGGGAAGGAGGAGTTTGAGAAGACCCAGAAGGAACTGCTCGAGAGAGGCAGCATCATTCGGCAGGGCAAGGGGCAGCTAGAACAGCAGCAGGTCAGTAGGGTGGGCACAGCAGGCAGCGTCCTGCCACTAACGTTTATGCTGGTTGCATGTTGCTGTCGACAGCCATGCCTTTTCACAGCTGGGATGCTTGCGATATTGTGTTGATTTGCTCATGACATTCCTCAACAAGGACGTGAGTTTCCTTGGCACAGGGGAAAAAAGTGCTGATGCGAAAGCTGAATTCGAAAAATCGATGCTGCATCGAATCTTGAGCCATGCTATCTACATATTCTCAAAAGAGCTAAACAGCAACCAGACCGTGCTCAGTTAGAAAAATGGGGCCACGTTTTCCATCCTTTTGACTGCCGGAATCTGATGTGCACCCACTCGGGAGTAAGTCCAGTTGCGAGCTGTGAGGCTTGCTTCCAAATATGCAGGCACAGGATTGGTCAGCAAGTCTCATTGTGCAACAGCAGCATAACTTTCCAAGGCACAGAGTGCTTATCACCATGACTTGATTCTGCTATAAACATCAGCCTTTCAGATGAACTCAAGGCCTGCCAGAGAAAGAGAGAGCATCATATGCGTTGCCATCAAACTAACCAAGCATGGGTGTTCTGTGGGAACACATACCCTGCTGAGCCCCCCCCCCCAATTCAGGAGTGGGGCCCCTGAAGGGGACAAGGAGGAGAAGAGAGTGGCCTGATCAGGGAGGGAGGTCATGGGGGAAGCAGCACTTTGTCACGGAGGTGGCTATTTCCCCTTGCTCATTGTGCAAATCTCTGAAATGCTCTGCTCTCAACTATTGACAGTCGATAGAACAGACACATTCCTAAAGAAATAGAGGCAGGCTTGACCAAGAGATTAATTGCTCCTGAAGAAGAGAGTTTGTCTCAAAACGCGTAGAGCAGAGCATTTTAGAGATTTGCACAATGAATAAACAATTTCTATAGACCATACTCCATGGCACTTTGGGATTTTTTTTGCACGTAGCGCCTTCCCTCCCAGTTTTCCTATTTCCCCTTGTTGGCCAGCCCAGGAAACGGAGAATACATTAAGTTGTCCTATATCAAGTCAGACCCTTGGTCCACCTAGCCCAGTATTGTCTACACTGACTAGAGAATAGGAATAATTGGTAAATTCTCCCAATGGAGGGGAGTAAATAGTGGGGTCCCACAGGGATCTGTATTAGGACCAGTGCTTTTCAAGCTGTTCATTAATGATCTGGAATTAGGAGTGAATAGTGAAGTGGCCAAGTTTACCAATGACACCAAATTATTTAGGGTGGTTAAAACAAAAAGGCATTGTGAAGAGCCCCAAAAGGATCTCTCCAAACTAGGAGAATGGGCATGTAAATGGCAAAGGCAGTTCAATGTAAGCAAGTGTAAAGTGATGCACACTGGGGCAAAAAATCCCAACTTCAAGTATAGCCTGGTCAGATCTGAGCTAGCAGTCACTGACCAGGAAAGAGATCTTGGGGTTGTGGTGGACAGCTCAATGAAGATGTCAATCCAGTGTGCGGCTGCTGTAAAAAAGGCAAACTCCATGTTAGGCAAAATTAGAAAAGGGATTGAGAATAAAACTGCCAACATCATACTGCCCCTATACAAATCTATGGTGTGGCCACACTTGGAATACTGTGTACAGTTCCGGTCACTACATCTAAACAAAGATATTGTAGAGCTGGAAAAGGTGCCGAAATGGGCAACTACAATGTTCCAGAGGCTGGAGCATTTCCCCTGTGAGAGAAGGTTACAACAGCTGGGGCTGTTTAGCGTGGAAAAAAGGAGGGTCAGGGGAGACATGATAGAGGTCTACAAAATTATGCATGGTGGGGAGAATGTGGATAGGGAGACATTTTTCTTCCTCTCTCAAAATACTAGAACTCGGGGCCATCCTATGGAGCTGATTGGTGGGAGATTCAGGACAGATAAAAGGAAGTCCTTCACACAGTGCATATTAAACTATGGAATTCACTACCACAGGAAGTAGTGATGGCCACCAATTTGGGTAGCTTTAAAAGGGGGCTAGACACATTCTTGGAGGAAAAGACTATCAATGGCTACTAGTCCTGATGGCTATGTGCTGCCTCCAGTACCAGAGGCAGTGAGCCTATGTACACCAGTTGCTGGGGAACATGGGTGGGAGGGTGCTGTTGCACTCTGGTCCTGCCTGTGAGTTTCCCATGGGCAGCTGGTTGGCCACTGTGTGAACAGAATGCTGGACGAGACAGACCCTTGGTCTGATCCAGCAGGGCTCTTCTTATGTTCTTATGACTGATGGTGGCTCTCCGGGGTTTCCGACAGGGGTTTCCTCTAGTGCTACCTAGAGATGCCAGGGATTGAACCTGGAAACTTCTGCATGCAAAGTACATGCTCCACCACTGAACTACAGCCCTTCTGCTAAAGATAGATTCCAGTCCTCACAGCTCTGAATACAATTATTGATTTAAATAAGAATAGGTGGAGCTGCCTTATACCTTATACCATGTAGTGCAATATCAGCCACTGGCTGGCAACAGTGTCAAGCCTCCTTTCTGAGCCCTACCAAAGAGGCCAGGGATTAAACGGGGGACCGGTTGCATGCGATGCAGGTGCGTGTCCACTGAACTATGGCCATTTCTCAACAAGACTTCCTCTACAACAGCCTGACCCAAAGCAAGGCTTACTTTTGAGTGACTGCTTGCTCATCAGTAAAGGCCTGCCCACGAGTAGGTACCTCCCTGTGAGAGAGCCGAGAAATGGGCATGGGCGGAGAGCCACATATAGCAAGTTGATGGGGGAGGCCAGCGAGAAAAGGTGCCATCATTCTTCCCCATGTCCCAGATCATAGAAGGAGCCTCTGGGAGCGCCCTTAACCCCCTTCTGTCTAGCTGGAGATGAAGGTCCACCCCCCAACCCTCTTCCTCTGGGCCGTCTGGGTCTCTTACCTGTCAGTTGGGCGTTATGGGAATCGGTGACTGAGGCGCCCCTATATTTCAAATGGCCAAGCCCAGGTCTCATGGAACCCAAGCAGAGGCAGTCTGCTGTTCCCGTTGCTGAGGCAACCCGCAGAGGCAGGCTGGGCAGCCATGCTGACAGGATCCGAGCTGGCGGTGACTGGCCAGGAAAGAGATCTTGGGGTTGTGGTGGACAGCTCCATGAAATGTCCACCCAGTGACATTTCTCAGCTGCTGTGAAAAAGGCAAACTCCATGTTAGGCATAATTAGAAAGGAATTTAAAATAAAGCTGCTGATATCTTACTGCCCTTAGATAAAGCCATGGTGCTATCACACTTGAAATACTGTGTACAGTTCTGGTCACCACATCTAAAAAGGGATATTGTAGAGTTGGAAAAGTCGCAAAACAGGGCAGCCAAAATGATCAAGGGGCTGGAGCAACTCCCCTATGAGCAAAGGTTGCAGCTAGGGATGTGCAAACCCACCCCTGCCTGGGTTCTCCGGGCGCCTGCGCAGCCCCCGCTCACCAGTCCCCGGACCACACTCACGCCCCTTCTGTGCTTGGCGAGCAGCCCGCACTCAGCCTGGCGGCCTCGTCAAACTCCACAGTCACCATTTTTGGGAAAATAAAATGGTGATCACAAAAAATGTGCATAGTTGCATGTGCGCGAAAATGCGTGTTTTGCGAGTGCACATTTTGAGTATGCACAAAAATGTGCATACACAAATGTGCGTGTTGTATATGTGCAAATACGCGCATTAGCAAAATGCACATTTTTGTGATCGCCATTTTATTTTTAAGAAATGGCAACTGCGGAGCTTGACAAGGCCGCTGGGGTGAGTGCAGGCCGCTCACCAAGCACTAGCAGGGGGCGAGTGGGGGTAGGGGCTTGGCAAGCGGGGCTCAGGAGTGGGGGGTGGGGGTTCCACTGGATTCCTGGATGGAATTGGACTATCCCTAGTTGCACCATCTGGGACAGTTTAACTTAGAAAAAAGTCAAGGAGACATGATATAGGTGTACAAAATTATGCGTGGTGTAGAGAAAGTGGATGGGGAGACATTTTTCTCACTTTCTCATAATGCGCTCATCCCGTGAACCCAATGCGCTCATCCCGTGAAGCTGATTGGTGGGAGATTCGGGACAGATAAAAGGAAGGACGTCTTCACACAGCACATAGTTAAAACGATGGAATTCACTACCATAAGGTGTAGTGATGGCCACCAATTTGGATGGATTTAAAGGAGAATTGGAGAAATTCATGGAGGAGAGGGCTGTCAATGGCTGCTAGTCCTGATGGGCTATATATTTCCTCCAGGATCGGAGGCAAGGTGCCTCTGTATCCCGGTTGCTGTGCAGCATGAGTGGGTGGATGCCCTTGCCTTTGCGTTGCACTTGTGGGCTTCCTTCCCACAGGCAGCTGGTTGGCCGCTGTGTAAACAGAATCCTGGACTAGATGGGCCCTTGCTCTGGGTCCGCGTGAGTCCCCTTACGTTCTGACAGTCTTCTCCCAGCTCATGGAGTGTCCTGTGCTCTCTGCCCACAGCTGAAACAGTTTGAGCGGCTGGAGCAGGAAGTCACGCGGCCCATCGACAATGACCTGTCCAACTGGACGCCGCCTCAACACTACGCCCACGGGCGGGGGGGCGGGGGTGCCGCCCTGTGCCCCTCCGACCGGCAGCTGCTGCTCTTCTACCTGGAGCAGGGCGAGGCCAACCTCACCACGCTGACCAACGCCGTGGACGCCTTCTTCACGGCTGTGAACACCAACCAGCCGCCCAAGATCTTCGTGGCGCACAGCAAGTTCGTCATCCTGAGCGCCCACAAGCTGGTCTTCATCGGGGACACGCTGTCACGCCAGGCGAAGGCCCCGGACGTGCGCCACAAGGTCACGCACTACAGCAACCTGCTGTGTGACATGCTGAAGGAGATTGTGGCAGCCACCAAGGCCGCCGCTCTCCAGTATCCATCCCCGGCGGCCGCCAAAGACATGATGGAGCGGGTCCACGAGCTCGCCAACAGCGCGCAGCAGTTCCGGATGGTGCTGGGGCAGCTGGCGGCCATGTGAAGCCACCTCTGGCTCACCGGGGAAGAGATCTGGCCGCTGTGAATGGACTGTAAATACTTCGCCAGACTCCCTCCTGCTTGCTGAAGAGTTGTATTGGGGGAGGGCTGGGCGGGTCGGCTGGCAGGCTGCCCCTGTCTCCCCTCCCCCAGCATGTCCTCCAGATGAGATGGCTGTGCCAGCAGGTCCAGGAGGGTCTGGCATGGGGCCAGGCCTGCTGTGGCCCACAAGGGAGGACGTTTCTGGCCCTGATGGCAGCCAGGAGGGTAGCAGAAGACAAATAATTATTTTTTCTTGTTTGATTCTAAAATTGTTTGGCTGATGGGCACTATTTAAATCAAATAAAGAGACACAGAATCCAAGCAACTAGGAGGTAAAGGAACAAAGTCCGCATTTTGTGTGTGTTGACTGGCATCAGTGTCTTAATTCAGCCTTCCCCGGCCTGGTGCTTTCCAGATGCCTTGGACTACAATTCCCATCATCCTCAACCAGCACCAGGTTGGGGAAAGCGGCCCTAATTTAACCACACTGCATCTGTGCACACGCTCCTCCTCAGGCGGTGGTAGAGTAGAGATCGGAGGAGTGTCTATAACAGGGGTGGTCAACTTTGGGAGGCCTGGGTGCCATTTTTGTCCCCTGCCCCCCCATCAGGCTGTCCTTCCCATCCCCCCCTGCAGTGCTGAAATAACAACAACAACAACAATAGATATCCAGAGCATCTATGGAACACCCAAAGGGTCAAAATTGGCTTGTTGTCAAAATGGCCACTCCAGATGCCATTTTGTTTAAAAAAAAAAAATTCTGGAAGCTGGCGGGGCTGCAGTCAGGATCAGTAGGGTCTGCATGGGCCACCTCTGGTCTATAATGATGGTTGGTGACTCATTTTTAACAGAGGCCCTACTGTGGCTTGAGCAAGGGCAGAAAAGTCAGCAGCATTGGCTTTTCCCTCTTCTCCGCCAAGGTGACTGGCTCTTCTTCCACCCTCTCCTGCCCAGGGTGAATAACAGGGCTGCCTCGTGCCTCCAGACAAAGCTCACTCTGGGAGCAGGTGCAGGACAAACTTTACTTCCTCTGTCTTCCTCCCTCTGCTGCTACACCTACCTGGCTCTGGCCGTAACGTTGACCTTTGCCTCCTCCTGCCATCCAGCTTCAGTCAGGCTTTGGGGCTATTTATTAAAAAATCCTTCTTCCTTTTCTTTTGAGGAGCCGGGCTTATCCCTTTAAATTCAGGGTGCAAAAAATGTGGCCTGCCATTCCATTTCTCCAGACCGCGCTGCCTCTGCCGTGGTGGAGGCACTGCCTGGGGTTTCCCGTTCTAGCAAGGGAATCCCTTTATTTCTGATGACAACATTGGTTAATGGGCGGACTAAAAATACAATTAAAATAAAATTTAAAAAGAGATCCAAGCTAAGGAAGGGATTCCCTTGCTAGCACTAACAAGGAAATCCCCAGGCTTGTGTGAGTGTGTGCATGTGTGTGAATGTATAGGGCACTGGCACTGCCCTATACAGCCCTTGGGGTCAGAAAGGTTGTGCACCCCTGCTTTAAATATTTATTCAGTGCCTTTTCAAAAAGCCAGTGTATTGGGGGTCCAGATTTACACCACTGTTGACGGTGAGTGGGAGAGAGCGGCTTTGTGGCTGCCACACGGGCCAGCCAATCCTCAACCTGCACAGCCGGCTTCCCCTGGAAACTTTTAAGAACTATGTGCTAAAAGGCTCCAAACAAGCGCACAACTCCCAGCCCTGAGTATCCGTATGCAGCCGCCAAGAGGCTTTGGCAAGGGCATCTGCTCACACACATGCACACCTTTGCTGTGCTTTCTCTTCTGCATGAGAGTGCACAGCCGAGGTGCATAATAAGGCAGGGTGGGGTGGGGGACTCTGCTCAAGCCTCGTGTTCTTCATAAGGGGAGAGGTTAAAGAGCCCTTTGCCTGATTCAGACTGGGGAAAAGCGGCTGAGGAGTACAACAGGGCGTGTGCATGTCGGGGGCGGTCTTTAGGATCACGGGCTGTGCTAGAAGCCAGGTAAGGAGTCTGTGGGAGCCAGGTTTCCATGAGACTTGAGTTGCCTGACATAACCCCACTCCAACCTATGGCCAAGCTGGCTGGGGGTGATGGAGTTGTTATCTAATTCGCCTGGAGGGCGCCGCGTCCAAGAAGGCTGCATACTCCTGTAAAGCGAAGAGAGGCCTTCGTCAGAAGGAGCGTCTGTGCAGATGGCCCTGGCCTGACCGGGTCCTGACCAAGTAGCCCAGCAAGGAAGGAGCACCTTGGTTGGTGGTTGGCTGTTCCAGGTCTTCCTTTCACCTTCGGGTTGGGCGCATTCCTGGCTTTATTAAAATGGCAGAAGGAAAGGGGTGCCCTGACCTCTATGTAGGCCTGTATTTATCCATGAGCCAGTCGACAAAGAAAACATCACAGCATGGAAGCCCTGTGCCTCCCTTGCGTGGCCGTAGTTGTGGCTGAGGTTGCATGTGCGTGAGAGAGAGACCCCAGAGATCTCACATGAGATCAATTTAGTTGGCTGTCCTGGCTCTCCCTGAGGCTGGTCTGTTGTGGCTACCACAGACAAAACCAATGTAATTGTATGTTGCCTCACAGTAGGGCCACATCTACCAGCTGGAAGCGACGGGGGGGGGGCTTTGCTTCAGAGGGACGTTTTGGGGTACCACAAAGGCCAACAGAATGGGAGAGATCTGATCCATGGAGCACCATCCCACTGAAATGGCTGGGAGTTGTGCAGATATAAGCTAACAAAAATGGTTCCTGTACTAAAGGAGAATAAAAATACTGCAGCGAAAAAGGCCATTGAACCATTTTAAAAACTGCTTTTTGGAGGAGGAGGAGAGGGAAGAAATCCTTCGCATAGTTTACTTCTAAAGAAAGAACCATGTTGGGAAGGGAGCCTTTTTAGAAGCTTAGATGTGGGAGAAGGATCCAACCATATTCACCCTCTGCACAGGGGTCATTTCTTTGAAGACATTTCCAGCCAGGGTCCAAAGGACTACACTGCACGATTTGTGTGCTTTAAGGAGGGGTAGGCCACTTATTGCCCTCCAGATGTTTTGGTCTAGAAGTCCCACCTGCCTTAGCCAGCATAGCCAATGGTGAGAGATTGTGGGAGCGGTAGGCTGAAACATCTGGAGGGTCACGAATTGCCCACCCCCGGCTTAAAGAGGTGTTACGTGTGGTGTTTCTCAAACAGCATCTCCCCCCGCCGCCTCCTGCCATGCTGCATGTAATTTATAGGTTTGCATCCCACCTTTTTCCATCATGGTACTTAAGGTGACACAGATGAGGGGTTCCCAGGTGGTCTCCCATCCAGACTTTTACCAAACCCCAGATACGCTTAGCTTCCGCAGGTGGCTGTCATAATCCCTTGGGGCGCACTATACAAAGAGGGCCAGGGCGATGTTATGGTTAGAGTGTTGGACTGGAAATCAGGAGACCCGGGTTCTAGCCCCCAGTCAGCCATGAAGTTCACTGGGTGACTTTGGGCCAGTTCCTGACTCTCAGCCTAACCTACCTCACGTTGTTGTGAGGATAAAATGGGTGGGGGGAGGATCATGTGAGCCACCTTGAGTTCCTTGTAGGGCTGTGCACAGCCCCCCTGACCTGCTTTGGAGGCCAGTTCAGAGGTCCCGAATACGCCCTGACCTGCCTCAGGCTGCTCCAGATCCAGGCTGACCTGCTTTGAGCTCCAAATCCAAAGCAAGATCCGGAGACCTGAAGCGGGCATCCCGCCAAGCCATGTGCCACCATGGCCGAGTGAGCCCCCTGCCACCGCACACAGCCCTGCTGCCACGCTGCATGAGCTCCCAGCCACCCAGCCACCCCCCGCTCCTTACCTGGACCTGTCAGGAGTGCCTGCAGCCATAGGCCTCTGCAAGGGAGTTGCCAAGCAACTCCTCTTACCAGAAGAAGAACGGTCACCATTTTGAAAGAAAATGGCAACTCCTTGCAGAGGCTGCCGGCTGCCAGCACTCCCCAGGAGTCCAGGTAAGGAGCAGGGAGCTGTCCGGAACCGGCCGAAGCACTTTGGAGTGATCTGACCCGGTTCAGAATACTTCGGCCCAATCCTGACCCACTCTGGAACCACACCACTTTGATCTGAAGCGCCCCAATCCAACTCAGGATTGGGGGTTTGGACTGAAGTGGTGCACAGCCCTCCTCCTGTGCAAGTGGGAAAAAAGGCAGGATAGAAATGTAATAAAAATAAGTGGCAAATCTTGAAACGGAGGGGACTCGCACAGCAGATTTTGAAACTGCAGAGACGCCTGCCGGTCAACGGGGAAGAGACGTCAAATTAGTCCCAGTGGGCCTGCCTAAAGGAGCTGCTCGTGGCTTCTAGGCCCTGTGCGTAATGCCTGAGGCCACGCCCAGAAGTCAGGGCATATTTAGGGTGGGGGGCAATTGCCCTGGGGCCTCACCCATGGAGGGGCCCCCATCATATTTGTCACTGTTCTGCCTGCTAAGATTCCTTTCCTTCCACGGCGGCACCAGTGCTCAGTGAAGATGTAACCCTGGAACCAGTGGTGCCTCCAGATGGAGGGCTGCTAGAGCTACCAGGCAAAAGGTGTTGGGCAGCTATTCCGTCTTCCCCTCTCAACAGATCCTTTGCCGCAAGAAAAATATTGGAGAAGCAGCAGGCAAACACAGGAGGGTTACGAACGGAAGACGGCATCATCTGGCCCCGCTGCCAGTTTCCAGGAACGAGGAAGGGCACCTGCGCAATAGGGGCCTCACCCAGAAGCACCTCAGGAGTCATTTCAGGAGTCTGGATTTGCCCCAGGCAGCCTTTAGTGGCCTTCTGATTTCAACGGAGGGGTCTATTCCTATTCTCCTGTTGTTTTGATCTGGACATTTAATCAACACATCACCCGTCACGCATCAAGGCAGACTTCGTGGATGGCCTAGCCCTGGCTTGTTGAACCTTCCAGCCCGACGGCTGAATTCCGTTTCAGAGAAGCCTTCGGGGGCCACGCTCCGGGGGTGGGTGGAGCCCAGTGCAAAAGGAGCGGGGCCAAAATACCAGCATATTCTAGCTTAAAGCTCTTCCAGCCTGTAGCTGACCCTTAGCAGAGGCACATCAGCCTTTGAGAATGCGGGGAAAACTGCACAAGAGCTGGGAAACCACCAAATGATTGAGCCTGGATGTTGCACTTGGTGCAGTCAGTAGAAGTCAGGAATGCCTACTACCAGGGTGGGCCACTTATGGCCTTCCATGTTTTGGACTACAACTGCTGTTGTCCCTCACCGTTGGCTTTGCTGACTAGGCCTGATGGGAGTTGAAGGCCACAACTTCTGAAGAGCCAGAAGATGCCTACCCCTGACCTACTGGCTCCGCTCATGTTCCTGCTAGGCAGTGATGTCGGCACTACTCCCTCTTCCCCAAATGCCATTAACATGAAGTAGGGAAGCCACAAAACATTTGGAAAATTCACAAAGCTCCCCCATGGTGTGGTCATGTCCTTTTTATCATAAATTTATCGGATTTCAAATAGTCCTTGGAACAGCCTTCCTGAACCGGGTCCCTTCCAGACGTGTTGGACTACAACTCCCAGCATCCCCCACCAGCCATGCTGGGAGTTGCGGTCCAACACATCTGGAGGGCATCAAGTGGGGGGAGGCTGCACTAACACAAAGCGAGTTCCTAATGGCAGATGTGCCACAGATAAGATTCGCTGCTTTGGGTCACACTCCAGCCAAAGGCGAGCATTGCTGTATTAAGCTTGCTAGCTTGCCTTGTCGTAAACCAGGTGCGGGAGAGAAGCAGGTCATGTTCAGCGAGGGGCTAGTTGGTTCATCGGGGTGTCAGCCAAAAGCAGAACTGGCATGCAGAGTTTGCAGTTGCTGCAACTGTCTTTGAGCAGGAGAGAGTGGAGGGCTGGTTTGAAGCAGAGACAGGCCCACCATTCAGAAATGCAGAGGACTGCCAAATTCCAAACATTCCTCCTTTCACAATGGCGCTCCACAGATAACTTCTCCTTAAGGCCCTGGGTGTTTGAGGGGGGCGTATGAAAAAAATGGAGCCTCTCTCACTCAGACACACAGTGTCGCAATAGCCTGGGCAGCGTCGGCTGCAGGTTTTTGAGGGCCCTTGTAGAAGAAAAGGGATTGAGACTAAAACTGCTGATATCATACTGGCTGTATACAAATCTGTGATGCGACCACACTTGGAATGCTGGGTACAGTTCTGGTCACCGCACCTAAGAAAGAATATTGTAGAGCTGGAAAAAAAAGTGCAGAAAAGGGGAACTGAAATGATCAAGGGGCTGGAGCATCTCCCCTAGGAGAGAAGGTTTCAACCGCTGGGATTGTTTAGCTTGAGAAAAAGGGGGGTAAGGGGAGACGAGACATGATAGAGGTCTACAAAATTATGCATGCTGTGGAGAACATGGATAGGGAGACTTTATTCTCCCTCTCTCAAAATACTAGAACCCAACGGGGTCATCGCATGAAGCTGCTTGGTGGGAGACTCAGGACAGATAGAATAAGTACTTCACACAGTGCATTGTCAAACTATGAAATTCACTACCACAAGATGCTGTGATAGCCACCAATTTAGATGGCTTTAAAAGGGAGTTAGATAAAAGCCTACGGGAGAAGGCTGTCAATGGCTACTAGCCCTGATGCCTCTATGCTGCCTCCAGTATCAGAGGCAGTAAGCTTATGTACACCAGGTGCTGAGGACCATGGGCAGGAGTGTGCTTTTGCATTCACATCCTGCTTGTGGGTTTCCCATGGGTAGCTAGTTGGCCACTGTGTGAACAGAATGCTGGACCCTTGGTCTGATCCAGTATGGCTCTTCTTACGTTCTTAAGATACCCTCAATCGGCCGTCTCCCTCAGTGAGTCGACCTTCTCATCACCACTGTCACCCGATGCTTTTGCTCCCCATCCTCTTTCTCATCATTGCCACCCCTTGCCTGCTAGACAGAGAGGCCATGCGCAAGTGGGCCGTGGCACCTCCCGCTCCTCCTCCTCCCCACCTCCATTGTCCAGGCCAGGGTGAAGTCAAGTGAACAAGAAGGGCGCAACAGTGAAGAGGAGGAGCAACTCCGGGGTGTTCTCCTCAGTGGGCCCCTGCTGGGGTGCGGGACCTCAGGGAAGTGCCCAGCCATGCGCACTCTTGATGCCAGCTGTGGGCCTTGGATTCATTTGTCTGGTTTAGCAGGAATGAAACAAGGACAGGACACTCATGAAGGAGAAACAGGTTTTATTGGTCCCCGTGACCTCTGCCTCGGGCGGCTCAGTTTTTGGCCATGGTTTCCTCAACCCACCCGCGGAGCCGACTGACGCGAGCATACACGCCTGGGCTGGTGACTGTACAATACTTGCTGCCCCAAGACACGATGCCCACCAGCTGCCAAACACCTTCCTTCTGGCACACGAGGGGTCCCCCGGAGTCACCCTGGAAACGCAAGCATAGCACTTAGAACTTGTTGTGTGAGGGGGGCTCTGCCACTTTCCTCCTTATCTACATCCTGTTTGGGAACCAAAGCAATATTCACAGGACATTTTTTCCATGTTCAGTAAAGATTAGAGTACGGTTTCATGTCAGAGTGACCGTGTGTCCTCTTCTACAGAGGACAGTGTTCTGTTTGAAGGACTGCCAGAGGGCAGCCCTCTCCTTCAAGACATCCTTATTTATTTATTCAGTCATTTGAAGGGCTGTTCTGTCCAATTCCAGTTTAAAGATAATGAACCATAAGAGACTCCACAGGCAGGTGCACACAGGTCACCTGGTCACCGTCTTCCACACTATGGTGAGATGTACTGTATTTCTATTTAAATTATAATAATTGTTTCTAAATGCACATCTATACATACACATGCGTTTGCAAAGGTTATGCAAGCTACTGGACTCTTTCGTCCTCTTTTTTGGCAAGTCTTAAGCGCTCACCCTATTCATATACCTATTTCTTCCACACTTAGGCCAGTTCACAAACAGCGGATGAGATGAGCAACATTCTGTTCCCAACATGTGCCATTTCAAGTTGGGGGGTGGGGAGAGAGGCTTATGATGCTCCTCCAAGCTTGCTGACACACACGAGCCCTCTTCTCGTCAGCCCTGCTTTAGTCCCTTTTTAAATAGGGAATCCAGATGTCATAGTTGCAAGTTTCTGGGTTTTTCCATACCTGATTTGTGGCTATTTTTGTTTTTGAAATGAATTGCGACTGCTGTGGCAGCTTCTTTAATGCAGGCAGGCAAAGCGGTGCTGAGGCTTTCAAGGGCTACTGCAAGAAATGTGAGCTTTGCAAATCTAAAAAAAGCAAACTCTGCCATCCGGAACTCTTCTCTGTGCCTTACTGGACACCCAAGGTAAGTTGCATGAGCGTGAGTATGAGCTGCAAGAATACAAGGGACGACAGGAAAAGAGGCTTGAGGCACAATGTTTAGACAGAGAAAAGGCCTACAACTCCCAGCATGGCTGGCTGGGGAATGCTGGGAGTCGTGGGCCTTTCCTCTGTCTAAACATGCATAGGATTGCGCCCTTAAAGAGTGGGAGGAGGAATATAAGATTGAACTGCACGTTTGCAAAGTGTGTGAGTGGGAGGGGGATGTTAGAAGCAGAGGTGGGTGCATGGAAGAAAAAGGAGAGGGAATAGGAGGGGGGGAGAAAGAGAGAGAGACTTGATTTTACTCTGAAAAATGCAAGTGGGCTGCTTGTGCGAATGGCATGCAAGCAGAACGGGACCAGGCTTGACCAGAAGTATGCATAGCAGAAACTGAATGTGCTACTCTTTCAAAACGCTTAAAGTCCCAATGGCAGCGATATTTCTAGCAGAGCAGCATAGATCAGCTGTAGCTTTGGTGAGCCATGAGGACTGTCGGGCAACCAATCAAGAACTGGAAGAGCAGCTTAGCATCCACAAGGAGCTGAGGCAGCAGTGAGGGTGGAAGAGGAAGGGCACGGTCCCGTGGGGATGGCCGTAAGCCTGAACCCAGAAGCTGACGATCATCCAATGCAGAGTAGGAGGAGCGCACCTTCGCCGCCACGCTCCCCTCACTCTGCATTTTAGCTAGATGGGCGTCGACCCCTCCCCCCTCCCCATCTAGCTGATGCATCAGGGAGGGGGCGGGAAGGAGGCCAGGGAGGACGTGGCATAAGCCAGCCCCTCCACTTCTTTCCTCTCCCCTCCCCGCCCATGGAGATGCCCCCTTCCCTCTAAGGTCCTTCAGATGGGCAGCTGGTGTGGTTCACTCCATGCTGGCTGGGAGGGGGAGGGGGCATGAAGCTCAGACTCCTGGGTCCGAGGTTGGAGCACTATCTCCGACCTCGGATCCAGGAATTTGAACTGTTCTACACTCCTCCACAGACTCTGTCTACGGGCCATAGGATTGCCCTCTACATGATATAGGCTGGATGTGCCTGATCTCGGAAGCTGAGCAGGGTCAGCCCTGGTTAGTACTTGGATGGGTGACTGCCTGGGAATCAGGCTTCCTGCATTGAGCAGGGGGTTGGGCTCGATGGTCTTGTAGGCCCCTTCCAACCCTATGATTCTATGAACCTCCATCCCCACTCATACAGTGAGTACAACATGCCCCCTCCTCCAGACCCCATTTAACCCAGACTGGTGAGAACTGCAAACACCAGAGGCCCACGAACCAGTTGTCTGACTTTAGATACGAGTGTGACCTTCTCTATGGGCGCCAACCACCTGCTGGCCTCCTCCAAGGACGTCATGATAAGGGGGCGGGGCAGTTCTGGGCTTTCTGGGAGGGGGCTCGGGGCGCTCACCATGCACGAAGAGGAGCCGGCTGCCCCCGCGCAGATCATCAGGTCAGAGATGTTGCTGCCCCAGTACTTCTTGCACTGTTCATTGGACAGGAGGGGCAGGGCAGTTTGCTGCAGCTTGCTGGGGGCGTTGAAATCTGCAGGAGACAGGATCAAATCAGGAACTGGTACGCCCACTGTCCGCTAGATGCGCCCACAGTGGGATCGTCCTTGCTTGGAAGAACATCTCCAACCCACTTACCCCCAGAGTCTCTATTCCAGTCTTCCCCAACTTGGTGCCCTCCAGCTTGGTTGGACTACAACTCCCAGCATCCCTAACCAGCCATGCTGGGAGTTGCAGTCCAACACACCAGGAGGGCAGCAGGCTGGGGAGGGCAGCCCTGCTCCGTCTCCCTTGCTGCCCTGCAGGCTTGGAACTGAAAGGCAGGGCTGCCCCTTCTCGTACCGCCTTCGGGGCCCTCCGCAGAACCCACCTGTGCTGTGACGCCTCTGGCACCACGCCAGAGTTCCCCTGCCCACCTGTAACTACGCCTAAGCACCGGCTGCAACCACACCTCTGCCGTCACCTCCCGGTTTCCGCCTCCGCCTTCTCTCCCCTGCCCCTCCCCTGTCATCTCCCCTGAGTTGGATTTCAGATTGCAAGGCCATTGTGGCGGGGACCTGTCCTGTCCATAAACTGCTGTGCACACTGATGGTGTAAATAACAATGATGGTGATGATGTGCAATTAACTCCTCTCTCCTTGTGGTTGCAAACTGGGCCCAGCGTGCCTTGCTGGGCTTGTAGCAACATCTATGACGCTGCCTATCTCCCACCCGCAACTTCCAAGGGTGATGGAACGAAAGCCTCCTCTGAAGGAGGCTCCATGGGCCACTGGACTGCTCTGCTTTGTTTTTGGAAGAAGCATTCAGGCAGCATGAGAACCATCCTGGAGAAAAACAGGCTCCTGCTTTCTCCAAGGCAACCCCGTCCCCTGTGAGGTGTGCAGGAAGCTGGCTGTGCCAACCGTGCTGCCCGCCTTGGCCTCTCTGAGTGCTGTGGAGTGGTGTGAGCAGAAGTGCCCAGCCAATCGCAACCCACTGGGAACAGTTGAATCAACTGGAGGAAGTCGCCCTCCTGACCCCTGAGATACAGGTTTCCTGGAGGAGCCCTTGGGCTCAAGGCAGGCTGCGTCCCTGGAGTCCAGGAATGTCGGACCTCTTTCAGCCTGAGGGCCACATTCCATTTCTGGAGAAGCTCTCAAGCACTGCAGTCTAATGGTGCGCGGTGCTGAAGGCAAAAGGAGCTGGACCAAATGCCAGCATATCGACTGGAAGCTCTTCCTGCCAGTCACCAAGCCTTGGGAGAGGCATTTCAACCTCTGGAAATGGGGGGGGGGCCCTTCACAAATGCCAGGAAACCTCCAAACCATCAGCGGCTGGGGGAAGGGGACCAAGGGAAGGGGGCAGGGCCATCTGGGGAACCCCAAAAGGCTGGACTGGGACAAAGGTGGGCCTGAAGTTCTCCACCCCTGCTGTAGTCCAAGGATGGCTGCCTGCTTTTGTCTGCGGGGCTCTTTGCTCAAGATGATGGTTTGGACGGCAGAAAGAAGTCTATTTACCGCACAGCACAGTCCATCTACAGACAGGCATGGTCGATGATCTGTCTGGTGCCAGCAGAGACACCACTTCCTCACACCTTCTGCGACTATCTGCCTCCTCACCAGTGGACATCTCTAGGGGGCACCAGGAAGGCTGGAGATGCACAATAGCCGAGATGTGCCTCCTCTTCCTGCTGCAACCTGCGCCTCTCTTTCAACCCAAGATGGAGGCAAAAAGCGGGGGCGGGGCAGCTCTCTTCTTGTGACATGCAAGCCCCTGCCAGACCCACCGTTGTAGCGCGTCCTGCCCCAGCCGGTGGTGACACAAAGGTCTCCGCTCTTGAACAGATCCACGGCATCTGTCAGGCACACGGGGGACACGGTGGGGCTCATCTCAGCAGGGGTGGCCAGCTTGATGAGGGCGACGTCATTGCTTTTAGGAGGGCGGTTCCATTCTGGGTGGATGAAGACCTGGAGAGAGACAGAGAGAGAGAGAGAGGCTCTGTGAGTGCAGCAAGCAAGAGCCATGGTCGTATCGTACCATCAAAATGAGCCCATTTCTTTCCCTTGGGATGCGCATGTACATACCTCCCAAGAAGAGGAAATGTATCACCCCAAAAGAGAAACATGGATTAGCGTTAAATTAACATATACTGATTTATAAAGTATATAGAGGACTGTTCTCTCTAAAGTAGGATACATGGCCATTCTACCCTCCCTGCTCAATAGGGTGGCCAGGTGTCCTACTTTAGAGGGGACAGTCCTCTATTTGAAGATGATGAGCTACTTGATGAGCTGCCCTGTCCAACAGGAACCTGTTGAAGAGCCGAGGGGAGGAGGCTTGAATTGCTCCGAAAAAGGCCACTGCAGTGCAGGAGGAGGCACGGAAGGAGAGGTGCCGCTCACTAGTGCAGAGAGGGGCACGGTTGAGCAACAGGCCCAAAATCGAGCGGGTGGAGCTTGCTAGAGATTTGGTTTGTGCCCCAGAAGCATCTGGGGAGAACACATAGGAACATTTCCAGGAACTGGATGCCCAGGAGGCAAGCCAGAGAGCGAATAAATGTCTCCTGTCTGCATTGGCAACACGTCACATAGCTCAGAGCAAGGGCAGTTCTGGAGAGTCAGTAGCTACCACCCTGCGCGAAGGCATGGACGCCTCGGATCAGATATTTGAGAAGGCCATGGCAGAACAAACTGCCGCAGTGGACAGGCAGACCGATGCTCTACATATATTATCCGCAGCCTTGACAGCAGCTCAAGCCGCGTAATGTCCCTACCCTGCAGCAGCTTCTGTCTCCTCCCGCTCAGCTTCAGGTTCATCAGCCCTGGCATGCTCAGGTGTGCCTATTTGGGCTGTGTCCCTACAACCCACATCCGCTTCATGTTTACTGCTAAAGCAAGGTTTCAAGGGGAAGCAGGAAGCGGCAGAAGAGTTCCATCGGGACGGCACGAGCACTCCCAGGAGCAGCCAAAGATGAACACGTGCCCGGAACACAGAGCGGGCTGATGGCAACGAGGCTGCTGACACAGCGAAGGAGCCTTGCCCAGGAGTGGCCCACCCTTCAGCACTGCAAAGGTTCCAGGGATACATGCTGGGAGTGGGTGAGGAGGGCAGAGGAAAACAACCCACAATTTGGGAAAACAAGCCATGAAGTGCTCGATTGTCTGGCGAGTTTATTGTGAGTTAACTATGGGTAAAACAACCCACTGTTGCTTAATTAAACCATGGACTGCCGTAACGTGCAAACTGGCCCTATGATTTGTTGCTGGCTTATGAAGTCTGGCTTGTTTAAAACATGGATTATTGTGATGACTGAACGCAAACTATGGGTTAGCCATGGCTTCTTTGCTCTGCTGCCCACCCCAGAACAGACCCACCCAGCAAGAGTGGCCTGAAAATGAGACTGCTCTGAAGGCTGACAAAAGGGTGAGCGACATGCTCACCAGATACAGGGAAAACAAGCTGCAGTTTTGCTCATCTCAAGGCAATTCATGGCCAAAGCAACAAACCGGGTTTAACATAAACGATGGCTTAGCGATCGGTATGAAAGCAGTCTCCTTAGGGGTGTGACTATGGGAACAGTCACGATGAGTGCCTGCACTTCAACATTTGCCACTGCACAGCTGCTAGACAGCATGCCGCTTTGCGCTGTTTCACCCACCTGCTCAACCGCCAGTGTCTGAATGCTCTCCGCAGGGGAGCTGCGGTCATGTTCGCCAATCACCACAGTGTGGCTGGTCCTGGGAAAAGCAAACAAAGGCTGTGGTCTGACGGTGAACTGGGTCTGATTGCAGGCAGCACATAACTCACACAGCACATAATCAAACTATGGAATTCACTACCACAAGACATAGCGACGGCCACCTCTTTGGGTGGCTTTAAAAGGGGGTTGGACAAATTCCTGGAGGAGAAGGATCTCAGCGGCTGCTAGTCCTGATGGCTCTGTGCTGCCTCCAGGGTCAGAGGCAGGATGCCTATGCACAGCGGTTGCCAGGGAACATGGGTGGGAGGGTGGGGTGGCACTTGCGTTCTACTTGTGGGCCCCCCACAGGCGACTGGTTGGCCACTGTGTGGGTAGGATGCTGGACAGATGGACCTTTGGTGGCTCTTCCCGCATGGCTCTTCTGACGTTCTCATGTTTTAACGCTTCGCTGGCTACCAGGCTGTTTCTGGTCACAATCCAAAGTGCTGTTTATGACCTATACAGCCGAATATGTCTTGGGATGAGGCTATCTCCCATGTGAGACTGCCCAGGTTTAAGATATCAGGGAGATCTTCGTTTAGTGCCGCCACGTTCAGGGATATGTTTGGTGGCGACATGACAGAACGCGGCTCCCAGGCTGTGCAACTGCTTGCCCAGGGAGGCTCTGTTGGCTCTCTGCCGACCTTCAGCCAGCAGGCAAAGACATTTCTGTTCAATCAGACCTTCGGCTTGTAAGCAGGTCTGTTGGGCTAAGTGCTGTTCTTATGTTGTTATTCCTATATTTTTAATTGTGTTTGTAAGGCATTTATTTTATCACTGTTTTAATCATGTTTTTATTTAGATATTATTGTAAGCCACCTTGAGTGCCATTTTCTTGGGAGAAAGGTGGGATATAAATCAAATAAATAAATAAAACAACATTCAGAAATGAAATCCTCCCAGATAATGACCGTTTGGGGCCCAGTACCATCATTCACGCCCTTGCACTGGCCAGGCACGGCTGCCATGTCTCTTAGCGTTGGCTGTGCATTTCCTGATCCACATAGGCTCCTCCGAAACTTCAGTTACTATTTTTATATCCTCGCAACAATGGAGGGGCTATGTACTTACGTCACCTTGCAGTGGGCTGCGGTCACTACCCAGAATTCGTTGAGTAGAGATCCACCGCAGAAATGCCGCTTGTTGCTATTCTTCAGGAAAGACCAACAAAAAGAGATGGTGAGACCCAACAAAAACAGGCTCGGAGAAGCCCAGCAGTAGGGAACCTTTCTTTTGTTGAGGGCTGCATTCCCTCAGGAGTATCTTGGGGTGGAGGCCATGTTCCAGTGGGCTGGGCAAGAGTCAAAAGTGGGCAGAGCCATCCTTTCTCTCTCTCTGGAGCACAAGTGTTGAGCCACAGATCTGACATTGGGGAAATGTGTATTCTGCACATGAACAGAAGCACTACAACCTCTTTATTATTTTTCTATATATTCCAGGGCAAAGTCCTGGAATCATTACCAAACCGATGTTCCAGAGTTAAGCTCAAGTAGAGGAATCGTGAAGCAAACGGGTTTCCAATCATTTCCCAAGCGCCCTTACCTGCAAGGAGACCTGCCAGGGCCATGATCCAGGCACCGCCTCTTCACCATTGACGATGCGGGTGTAGCCAGAGACAACAGGGTGGATTGCGGGGAGACCGCAGCCTGGAAGCAACAAAGGAAGTGAGCCCCTCACTCTGAGGCCCCATGGCAAGAGAGGAAAGCAGTCAAGGGGTCCCCTGTACCCCTGTACCTCCCCCCTTGTCACACGGCAAAGACAGACGCTCCTAAGCAAGCTGCTAAGTGACTGGTGTGTCTGTTGGTGTCTGCGCTGGAAGAGTGGGATGTTGTAATACACATGAAATTACCCCCTTTCGAGTTTCTGCCCATTGCTCTGAGGCCCATAGGAAGGGCTCTTTCCTTGGGAAGCAGCCAAGGGGTCCCTCCATACTCCCCCCCTCTGCAAGACACATGACAAAGCGACAAGCGCAAAATGAGCTCTTAAGTGACTGTTTTTTGTGGTCGTGTTAGAACTGCCCGGTGTTTTAATACACAGGAAATTACCTCCCTTTGTCCCTCTGACCTGGGCAAATTTACATGGAAATTGCTGAGGTGATTATGTTCAAGTACAGGTCGGGTTAGGTCCCACCGGGGCAAAGGGCAGCCAATAATGCAGTGTATACATTTTTCAAAAGCCACTTCAATGGGGCAAACGGCACCTGAAACCGCATTAGTTCGAGGATTGCGTGGGTGGAGTCCTGCAAGTGCATAGGTGTGGGGCAGCGGATGAGCGGGGGCTTGCTCTTGCCCCCCCCCATTCAGTGAAGCTTTTAAAATCAGTAAGGCTCTGCGTACCTCTGCGCTTCCATACGTAACAGAGTCGTTTCAAAACAGGCTCGAGGCTTGCTCTCTGCCACTCCCCCACCCCTGAAGCCACTGAAGTGCAATTGGAGAGAGTTACTTCCGAGTAAGCCTGATTATCCAGCACACCTTCACAACTGCACAGCTTCAAAGCAACAGGCCTGGCTCCCCCGTGCTCAAACCACAGGCAAAGGAATTATCCCGACCCCTCTGCTCCTGTAGTCAGCGAAGTGCAATTGGAGGCCATGAGCTTGATTTATGGATTGATTGCATTTATACCCCACCTTTTTTCCTCTTGCAAGGAACCCCAAGCAGCTTACATGATCCTCCTCCTCTCCATTTTATCCTCACAACAACAGCCCTGTGAGGTGGGTTGGGATGAGAGTGTGTGACTGGCCCAAAGTCACCCAGTGAGCTTCCATGGCCGAGTGGGGACTAGAACCCGAATCTCCCAGCTCCTAGTCCAACACTCTTGCCACTACACCACCCTGGCTACTTCTGGGTAGACATGTTCAGCCCTCCGCTCCCCCCATGCCCCTGCCCCATGCAACGATCCCTTCCACCAATCAGCGCTGCCTCCACCAGCCCGCGCTGAAGCCAGCTGAGCTCACACAGATTCCCAAACTGCACTGTAGCTGCTGTGATGGGAAAATCTGTCACAAAATGAGTTTGGGGGAAAACGGGATTTAGGGCAAGAAATGCCCCGCTAGCTACAGAGAGTGACGGGAGAGAGGTGTGCATCATCTGCCACGATCGTCTTGGGGGTAGAGTAGAACCGGAATAACAACTCTGTGTAGATACCTCCCTGGTTTACATGAAATGGTGGCAAATTGTGGGTCAAATAAGCCATGATTCGTGGGGATGTCACCACCTGTGAGCCACTTCCAGTTTCCGTAAACAACCTCTGATCGGTGTGATTCAGGTTGTCAGCATGATGTATGAACCCAGAGCCCTGGGTTGTTTAGAGGGTAAACAACAACCCATGGTTTGTTGTTGTGTTAATCACTGGGTTATCTAGCCCCTAAATAATCCATCAGCCTGGGTCCGCATGTCATGCTGACAGCCTCTGATTGGAAGCTATTTATGGAGACCAGAAGTGGCTGGCGTCATCATGCGATCCTGCATATCATGCCGCAGTGATGTGCAAACAGCCTCTCTGTCTTTGGGAGCTTCCAGGTGGACAGCATCTAGTGCTACCTGTCAAAATGCTTTGTACAGCCACACTTCTGTGGATAAAAGTATTGTCTGAAGGCCCCCTTTCTCTTTCTCTTGAGCCACCTGCCTGCCTTTGTCTGCCTGTCCACTCTGCAGTGCCTGGACCTGCTTTGTCCTATACTGAATGTTGCTGAGACTAAAGATCAACCTACACATTCATCATCATCACCACCACCGTCATCATCACCATCACCTGTGATACACTCCTTCTCAGTCTATGGCTGCCTTTACATTAAAGAAAAAATCCGCAGTCCTCCAGCGGTGACCATGTGATTGCCGAGAGGGGAAGCTTTTAATTTTCAAGGCTCCATAGAACTCAATGAAACAGCACCATCTAGTGGATGTTTTAATACTGCAACATCGCAACTTAGTTCATTATTTCTGGATCTTTTTAAGATGGAATAACCAGGAAATACCTTTGGATGTGCCCTGGAAGTTGACAACATCATGAACAGGACCCACAAATGTCTGTGAGTGAGCAATCTCAATAGCAGGATAAAAGCTCCATGTGAAGAAGCACTACATCACTTTATAATAGACTTGGAACCCACTTTGCTATTTTTGTATCTCTTAGAATACATACAATCATAGAATCACAGAATAGTAGGGTTGGAAGGGCCCCACAAGACCATCGAGTCCAATCCTCTGCTCAGTGCAGGAATCCAAGTCAGAGCATCCCTGACAGGTGGCTTTCCAGTCTCATCTTGAATGCCTCCAGTGAGGGAAAGCCTACCACCTCCCTAGGTAATTGGTGCCATTGCCATATTGCTCTGTCAGGAAGTTTCCCCTGATGTTCAGCCGGAATCTGGCTTCCGGTAACTTGAGCCCATTATTCCGTGTCCTGCACTCTGGGATGATTGAGAAGAGATCCTGGCCTTCCTCTCTGGGACAACCTTTCAAGTACTGGAAGAGCGCTATCCTATCTCCCCTCAGTCTTCTCTTCTCAAGGCTAAACATGCCCAGTTCTTTCAGTCTCTCTTCACAGGGCTTTCTTTCCAGTCCCCTGATCATCTTTGTTGCCCTCCTGTGAACCCTCTCCATCTCGTCTGCATCCTTCTTAAAATGTGGTGCCCTGAGCTGGACGCAGTACTCCAGATGAGGCCAAACCAATGCTGAGTAGAGGGGAACTAGTACTTCCCGGGATTTGGAAGCTATGCTTCTATTAATGCAGCCCAAAAGAACATTGGCCTTTTTTGCAGCCACATCACATTGTTGGCTCATATTCAGCTTGTGATCTACAGCAATTCCAAGATCCTTCTCACTTGTAGTCTTGTTGAGCCAAGTATCACCCATCTTGTGACTGTGCATTTGGTTTCTTTTTCCTAGGTGCAGAACTTGGCATTTATCCCTATTAAATTTCATTCTGTTGTTTTCAGCCCAGCGCTCCAGTCTATCAAGATCACTTTGAATTTTGTTTCTGTCTGCCAAAGTATTAGCTATCCCGCCCAATTTTGTGTCGTCCGCAAATTTGATCAGCATTCCCTGCACCTCCTCCTCCAAGTCATTCATAAAAATGTTGAAGAGCACTGGGCCCAGGACTGAGCTCTGCAGTACCTCACTCATTACTTCTCCCCAGTTTGAGAAGGTCCCATTGATAAGCACTCTTTGAGTCCGATTCTGTAGCCAACTGTGGATCCACTGGATCGTTGTTTCATCTAGCCCACTTCGAGCTAGTTTGCTCATCAGGATATCATGGGGCACTTTGTTGAAAGCTTTGCTGAAGTCGAGGTATATTATGTCCACAGCATTCCCACAGTCCACAAGGGAGATTACCTGATCCAAAAATGAGATCAGATTCATCTGGCAGGATTTGTTCTTAACAAATCCATGTTGGCTTCGAGTAACCACTGCATTGTTGTCAAGGTGCTTCCAGATGGGTTGCTTTATCACCTGCTCCAGAATTTTCCCAGGGATTTATGTCAGACTGACTGGTCTGTAGTTCCCAGGTTCCTCCTTTTTACCCTTTCTGACGATAGGGACAACATTAGCCCTCCTCCAGTCATCTGACACTTCACCCGTCCTCCATGATTGCTCAAAGAGAATAGACAGTGGCTCTGAGAGTTCTTCTGCCAGTTCCTTTATTACTCCAGGATGCAGTTCATCTGGCCCCGGAGCTTTGAACTCATTCAAAGTAATTAGGTGTTCCTTGACCATATGCCTATCAATCTTGAGCTGCAATCCTGCCTCTTCAGCCTGTACTTCACCTTTGCCGGGGGTGTGTGTGTGTCATAACCCTCTTTTGGGAGAAGACTGAGCCAAAGTAGGAATTGAGCACCTCTGCCTTTTCCTTGCCATCTGTTATCATTTTGCCATCCTTATTTAATAGCTGAATCACCATTTCTTTCCTCTGTCTTTTTCTACGCACGTATCTGAAGAAAGCCTTCTTGTTGCTTTTAGCATCCCTCGCTAACCTCAGCTTGTTCTCAGCTTTAGCCTTCCTGATGCCATCCCTGCAATTCTGTGCTACCTGCCTGTACTCTTCCTTTGTTGCTTGGCCTCCTTTCCACTTCCTATATGTGTCGTTTTTTGTTTTCAGGTCATCTCTTAGCTTTTTGTGAAGCCACATGGGCTTCTTCTGTTGTCTTCCTCCTTTTTTTTCTTGTTGGAATTGTTTGTAATTGTGCCTTGAGAATTTCCTTTTTTAAAAACTCCCACCCATCTCGGACTCCTTTTCTCGTTAGAGTCACTTGCCATGGGACCTTACTGATCATTGTTCTGAGTTTATTAAAATCGGCTTTCCTAAAATCCAGGGTACGGGTTTGGCTACACTTGGCTTTTGCTTCTTGTAGAACCATGAACTCAAGTATAACGTGGTCGCTTTCCCCCAGAGTTCCTGTAACTGCTACTTTACCCACTAAGTTATCGCTGTTGGTTAGGATCAAGTCAAGGATAGCCGATCCTCTAGTTCCTACCTCTGCTTTCTGTAGGAGGAAGTTATCTGCCACACAAATCAGGAATTTCCTGGAGGGGCCATGTTTTGCAGAATTTGTCTCCCAACAAATATCGGGGAAATTGAAGTCCCCCATTTCTACTACATCATGCTCCCTGGAAACATTGGCTATTTGCTTTTCAAAAGTGTCATCCTCGTCTTCTCCTTGATTGGGTGGCCGGTAGTAGACACCGACCACCATGTTCCTTTTATTCTTTGCTCCATTTATTTTAACCCAGATGCTCTCGATGGGGCTACCAAGCTCATCCGCCTGTATTTCTGTGCAGAGATAAGTATTTTTCACATACAGTGCAACCCCACCTCCTTTTCTGTTCCTCCTGTTCTTTTTGAACAAGATATATCCTTCAATTGCTGTATTCCAGTCATGAGAGTCATCCCGCCAAGTCTCAGTTATACCTATCAAGTCATAATTTCCCTCCTGTATTAAGAGTTCTAGTTCGTTCTGTTTGTTTCCCATACTCTGGGCATTATTATATAGACATTGAAGACCATGTGCTTCATGGTCTGGCTTTCTCCCTACATGTTTGTGAAGACTATTATTGGGTGCTATTAGAACTGTTCTCTCTGTTGCGGTGCATGAGCCTTCGTCCATTCTTAAAACCCTTGCAAGTGGCTTGATCAAATTGAGCCCAGATAATACAGCCATGGAAAAGGCTTACCTTCCTGAGACTGGATGCAAAATCATAGGCATGTGGATACTTACCCTGTCCCTGAGCAGCACTAAAGAGTGCGAGGCAGGATAAAAACCACAAGGCAGCCATGCTAGTGACGTCCGTAAGCAACATTTTCAGGATGGATTGCGGTGGCTGCACCATTTTTATACTGAAAGCTGGGAGCAAAAATAGCCCAGAGCCAGCAGTGACATGGGAATGAACGCACCTGACTGACTGTTGATAACAGGATCGATAATTGGCCGGAGCTGACGATGGCACCCGCTTCGGAAATAGATAGGTTATTTTTAGGTCTATCACACCTGAGTTGTTTCCAGGACACTGTCTGTGGGGGGACTCCCCAGAGGGGAAGGGAGCTTGAGAGTTTCTGTCCGTTTCAACTCCGGCATTGCTAAGGGGCTGTGGTTTTCAAACTTTTCCACTTCAAGGGCAGTCTTCCCCCAACCTGGTGCCCTGCAGATCTGTTGGACTGCAACTCCCATCATTCCCAGCCAGCATAGCCAATGCAGGGCACCAGGTTGGGGCAGGCTGTTCCAGGGAACCCTCTCCACATTGTGTCATTTGTTAAGGAGCTCCAGTATGGCTGCCATAGCTTCGCTGTGCCTTGCAGAGAACAGTGCACACTTGAACACAGTCTGCGCTTGGATCTCGCTCTCATGGAGGCTGTTGGATTGTGCTTGGATTGTACCACTTCAGGTGGCGGGTGGAGGAAGTTCACATGATGGAATCCACTCCATGCAAACAAATAAAAGAAAATCCCAGCCCTGAACATATCTTGCATGTGCTGAGCAAGGGTTCTAATGTACCCTTCTCCCTAACATGCTTTTTGTCTAAATGCAGGGATCTGTTAATTTTTGTACGTAGGAGCATTCCATCATGACAGCCTCCTCCACTTGCCATTTGAAGTGGTACAATCCAGCCACAGAGTTAAACACTACAGTGAGAACTAGGCCTACATCCACGTGGAGTGCTATGGGTAACTTAGGGTGGCCACGTGCACTTCTCCCCAAAAGAGGAAATGCGCTGCCAAAAAGGAAGACCAAAGAAGACAGAAATTTGCATGAAATTTGCATATGCTGGTGTATATATCTAGCTGCAAGTTTAGAAACAATAGCTATAATTTAAACTGAAATACAATACATCCCATCATAGTGGGGAGCACTGTGACTGGAGGAGATCTGTGCGCCTGCTCAGTCTGTTTTCCAGCTGCTAAATGTGAATGGCCAACCACAAGGCCTTTGCTCTGGTAAAGTGCCACACTTCCATCACTCCTTGTTGAACACCAACACACACACACACACACAATGTATCCCATCAGACTGCAGGTGGACACAGCTGCTCTGTCAAACACAAGGTCTGTGCAAGGTTTCGCGAGGGCCAAAACCCAATTTCACGAAGAAAAATATCTCTTCCTCCCCATGAAAAGGGGTCAACGCTGGCCTTTACTCACCTTCGATTCGAGCAAATGGACTCAGTGAGGCAACAAGGAAGATTCTGAGGGATTCCAGGGCAAGACAGACTTTGCATATGTGGTACATCTGAAGTGGAAGATCTGCCCACTATTTACTGGAATGCTGGTCATATTCCAGTTGTAGGGAACATCATTTATCCCCATTTCTTGGCCGTATGTGACATTGAGCAGTTCAGGACAAGCTGAATTTTCTCTTATGATAATCTAACGAGTTTGTGACTCAGAGGGTTGCCCTTTTTGTGATTAAGATGGCCAGTTTAAGGAAGACAGAAAAGGGAAAACTGTCTGATTAAATGAGCCATGTAACAGCTTTTAAATCATGTGGGGTCTCAATGGGTCCATAAAACCTTATTTTGTTAAAAGGCATGCATATATTTTTAAATATTTTATTACTTCAATTTTAGATTATTTTTTAAAACTTAGTTTAATGTTTTAAGATGCTTGTATTAGTTGTTTGTTTTTAATGAGTGCTTGAAATGGTCTAAAGACTTATTCAATAAAATTTGACTTGACAGAATGTATCCCATGGCATCTTGCTTTACTCCTGAGTTATAAAAGTTTGTTATCTTTTAATGTTCTCAATGTTAATATATTTTCTATGTATCATTCTAATTCCACTGATGCATTTCTAATTCCCCTGGATGTGTAATTTAAATCATTTAAAATCCTTCTTTAGTGATATAAATAATTTCTTCAAAGCCTTATCTATGGTCTCTTACTCCCTCAGCATTTTAGGTATCACGTTTTCCTGCCCACCCAGAATTCAATGCCAAAAGCTCCTTCATGTGTATCCTTGCTTTACATGTATGTCATATGCATCTATCCATGTACATTAAAGCAGACTTCTTAACGGATTTGTGGAGAATGTGGGCAAGACAGCTGAAAATAAACTATTGAGACATAAAACTTGGGTACTTATGGAAAATCAATACCCTAGGTTTTTCCCTAGGTTTTCTGTATGTTCTGTGTTCCTGAGTGTTACTCTTTGACAAATGTTTTGTTGCTCTATGAATTGGAAGTAATACTGGTTGGGAACTGTTGAAATATTGGGGAACTGTTTAAAATATTGCTGAAAATTTAGCATTTAGTGAACTTCCTAAATAAAGCTGACATTAGCTCAAAATTAGATGCTCCTCTCCTTGAATATATTGATCCTAAGAACCAGTTATTGAGGTTTAAGAGTACAAACCCAGTGAGTGAGCAAAAACTTCAATGTGTGAATGTGGAATCCTGTATTTGAGAAATGCTCTTCTTCAAGAGAACCAAAAAACATAAAAAGAGCCATGTTAGATCAGACTAAGGGTCCTTCTAGCCCAGCATCCTGTGCACACTGTGTCCAACCAGCTGCCTGTGGGAAACCCACAAGTACAACATGACTGCAATAGCACACCTCTGCCCATGCTCCCCAGCAACTGGTGTACATAGGCACATTGCCTGTGATACTAAAGATAACATATAGCCATCATGACTAGTCGCCATTATCCTCCATGAATTTGTCTAATGGTCCTCAGTCAGAAGGTACATGAGGCAACCACCTTGCTGAAGCTAAGCAGTATCTGGGTCTGGTCCACCGTGAATTCCACAATGGAAGAACAGTGGGATATAAATGTAATCAATAAAATTAAATAATAAATAAATAATCTCATTTTAAAAGCCATCTGAATTGGCCATCACTACATCTTTGTGGTAGCAAATTCTATAGTTTAACTATGTGCTTTGTGAAGAAGGATTTCCTTTTATCTGTCCTGAATCTCTCACAAATCACCTTCATGGCATGACCCCATTTGGGTTCCAGTATTGTGAGAGAGCAAGAAAAATGTCTCCAGATCCACTTACTCCACACCATGCATAATTTTCTACTCCTCTATCATGTCTCCCCTTACTTGCCTCTTTTCTAAGCCAAACAATCCCAGATGTTGTAACCTTTCCTCATAGGGGATCTGCTTCAGCCCCTTGATCATTTTACTTGCCATTTTCTGCACTTTTTCCAACTCTTTCCCTTTTTTTAGATATGGTGAACAGAACTGTAGACCGTGTTCCAAGCGTGGTCACACCATAGATTTGTACTAGGGCAGTAAGATATTGACAGTTTTATTTTTGATTCCTTTTCTAATTACGCCCAACATGAAAGTTGCCTTTTTCACAGCATCCACACACCAGGCTGACATGTCCATCGAGCTGTCCACCACAATCCCAAGATTTCTTTGTTGATCAGTCACCACTAGCTCAAATCCCATGAAGTTGGGATTTTCACACTCTTTACATTTAACTGCATTTACCGTTTGGATGCCCATTTGTAGGTAAAAAGACACCCAGAACAACCAGATTGCATCTATTCCATCATTCCTTCTTAATGGATTATTTTGTGGAAACAAAAAAAGACAAACGAAGCAGTGTGAAAACATGGGAGAGTTATAAAAAGAAGGTGATAACTAAACCTTTGTAAAATTCCATGAATGAGCCAGGGGATTGCACAATAAAAGCCACATTGGGAAACACCCCTGGTAACAGTACAGATCTACAGAATATATTGAATAGGGGCAGTTGATAGCCTGTTATCATACAAAGCCATCCCTCCCTGCCAATGTAACCTCAGGGGGCACCTGACTCACTCTTTCCTCCCACGACACATCTGGCTTCTTTCTGAACTGAACACAGCTCAAGGGCGTGTTTCTACGGCTATCGGCTTCACTTTGTTTGCAACTCTGTTGCAACATTTCCCCAATCGCATCTTCTCCTTTTCCAGTGTCCACAGCCCCTAAAGTCCCGGCTTATCATTGCTGTAGCCTGGGGCTCTGTGCTGTTTCCACTGAGCTCTAATTGAATTATTTTCTTGATGGCCAGGTGGAGTCTGAGTGGAGTCTGGGTTGGGTCTGATGACCTCATCTGTGTTCCCACCTCCTCAGCCATGTTTCCAGGACAATGGAAGGAGAAGCTAATGGAGGAGTATGGGATTTTTAAAAAGGAATCAGCTTTGCTGTGAAAAGAGGCTTCCCCCTCTCCCCCCGCCCTTTCTCCTTTCCCCTGAAAGTCCAGATGCACCTGCATTTCAGGAGCAAGCCTCATTGAGCACAATGGGAGTTACTTCCGAGTAGGCACACATATCCTTGTGCTGGGAAAGGGGGGGAGAACACAAAGAGGGAAACCAGCCCCCGTTTTAACCCAGAGGACCTCATTGACCACAATGGGAGTTACTTCTGATGAGACAGTAATGGGTTTGTTGTGGGAAAGAGGGCAAAGTCAGCCCCCATTTTAATGCATAGGATCTCTGTATGGAAGCTGTGAATGAGTTACATCCTAAGGCAATGGACCAAAGCCTCAAGATCGTGCTTAATCACATTTAAGGAATTGGGCTTAAAAGTGTGCCATTTCAATTGAGAGGGAATCTCAGCCTCATCCCCTGCAATGGGAGTTAATTCTGAGGAGACACTCATGGGTTTGTTGTGGGAAAGAGAGTGAAACCAGCCCCCCATTTTAATGCACAGGATCTCTATATGGAAACTGTGAATGAGTTATGTCCAAGGCAATGGACCGAAGCCTCGAGATTGCACTTAATTGCATTTAAGGAATTGGGCTTTGATATGTGCCATGTCAACTGAGGGGCTTCTCTGTTATTTCTGTGGTCATTGAGAGGGCAAGCCTCACTTAGCACAATGGGAGAAAACACCCCTTGACTGGGGTCGGGGGCCGTGTTCTAGTGCTTATTTTCAATGATGTTTTAAAAGTTGGTCCCTGGGCATCCTGCTCCAAAACGGTGATGAAACTTCCGGAAAACAGGGAGGGAAAGGGTTGGGTCACTGAGGTCAGAGCAGCATACCCACAAAGGCCGGGCTAAACACTCCACAGGCAGGACTGTGATACCGGACCCAGTGCGATTGTGGAAACAGGTCAGTAACGGAGCCGCGGTAAGCTGAAAAAGTTGGATTATAAGCAGTCTCAGAAGAAGGAGTTTTTCCGCGATAAAATGCAGGGTTGCTGCTGAATGGCCACATCATCATGGAAACATGGAGACCTCACCGTGCAGTCAGGTTGGAGTAAATCACTGGTGGAAACACAGCCCAAGAGAGCAGCACCTGGGGCCTGATGCAATAATATTTTCTTCCAGCCATCACACAAACGTAGCTGAGAAGCAAGAGCAGACAGCAGCAGCAGTTGGTGCCAGCTAGCCAGACCTCTCATAGAATCATAGAATCATAGAATAGTAGGGTTGGAAGGGGCCTACAAGGCCATCGAGTCCAACCCCCTGCTCAATGCAGGAATCCAAGTCAGAGCATCCCTGACAAATGGCTGTCCAGCCTCGTCTTGAAGGCCTCCAGTGTAGGAGAGCCCACCACCTCCCCAGGTAATTCGTTCCATTGTCGTATTGCTCTGACACTCAGGAATTTTTTCCTGATGTTCAGCCGGAATCTGGCTTCCTGTAACTTGAGCCCATTATTCCGTGTCCTGCACTCTGGGATGATCGAGAAGAGATCCTGGCCTTCTTCTCTGTGACAACCTTTCAAGTACTTGAAGAGCGCTATCCTATCTCCCCTCAGTCTTCTCTTCTCAAGGCTAAACATGCCCAGTTCTTTCCGTCTCTCTTCATAGGGCTTTGTTTCCAGTCCCCTGATCATCTTTATTGCCCTCCTCTGAACCCTCTCCAGTTTGTCTGCATCCTTCTTAAAGTGTGGTGCCCAGAACTGGACACAGTACTCCAGATGAGGCCTAACCAGTGCTGAGTAGAGGGGAACTAGTACTTCCCGGGATTTGGAAGCGATGCTTCTATGAATGCAGCCCAAAATAGCATTTGCCTTTTTTGCAGCCACATCACATTGTTGGCTCATATTCAGCTTGTGATCGACAACAATTCCAAGATCCTTCTTGCTCGTAGTGTGGTTGAGCCACGTATCCCCCATCTTGTAACTGTGCATTTGGTTTCTTTTTCCTAGGTGCAGAACGTGGCATTTGTCCCTATTAAATGCCATTCTGTTGTTTTCTGCCCAGCGCTCCAGTCTATCCAGATCACTTTGAATTTTGTTTCTGTCTGCCAAAGTATTAGCTATCCCTCCCAATTTTGTGTCATCTGCAAATCTGATCAGCATTCCCTGCACCTCCTCCTCCAAGTCATTAATAAAAATGTTAAAGAGCACTGGGCCCAGGACTGAGCCCTGCGGTACCCCACTCGTTACCTCTCCCCAGCTTGAGAAGGTCCCATTGATAAGCACTCTTTGAGTCCGATTCTGTAGCCAACTGTGGATCCACCGGATCGTTGTTTCATCTAGCCCACTTCGAGCTAGTTTGCTCATCAGGATATCATGGGGCACTTTGTCGAAAGCTTTGCTGAAGTCGAGGTATATGATGTCTACAGCATTCCCACGGTCTACAAGGGAGGTTACTTGATCAAAAAATGAGATCAGATTTGTCTGGCAGGACTTGTTTTTGACAAATCCATGTTGGCTTCGAGTAATCACGGCATTGTTGTCAAGGTGCTTCCAGATGGATTACTTTATGATCTGCTCCAGAATTTTCCTGGGGATTGATGTCAGACTGACTGGTCTGTAGTTCCCAGGTTCCTCCTTTTTACCCTTTTTGAAGATAGGGACAACATTAGCCCTCCTCCAGTCATCTGGCACTTCCCCCGTCCTCCGTGATTTCTCAAAGAGAATAGACAGCGGTTCTGAGAGCTCTTCTGCCAGTTCCTTTATTACTCTAGGATGCAGTTCATCTGGCCCTGGAGATTTGAACTCATTCAAAGTAATGAGGTGTTCCTTGACCATATGCCTGTCAATCTCAAGCTGCAATCCTGCCCCTTCAGCCTGTACTTCGCCTTTGCCAGGGGGTCTGGACATCAAACAGTGATGTCCAGACGATGTTCCAAGCGTCCATCAGATTCCTTAGAAGTGCAGTGGAAGTTTCTCAGTTAGAAGATCAGTCATGCAAGGCTGTGGCTACAATGGGGCCTGGTGGCTTGTGGATACTCCAGGGCCCTTCCCTGAACAAGGCTGGCATCAAGCGTTGGCACGGCTGGGCAGCTGACAAGGGCCTACCCCAAGGGGCATTTGTGACTTGGGGGGGGGAACTTCCAGGGTGTTCACTTTTCTTTCCCCTGTCCTTTGCAGGATTCCCACTTTTCTTGCCCCATTCCTCCTCCTCCTCCTCATCACTTTCCCTCCTTCTTGGTTGGGCTTTTCTTCCCCCATCACCTCTCTTTTCATGTCCTCACCCTTGCTGCTTCATCTGGAGTACTGTGTCCAGTTCTGGGCACCACATTTTAAGAAGGAAGCAGACAAACTGGAGCGGGTTCAGAGGCGGGTAACAAAGATGATCAGGGGACTGGAAACAAATCCCTATGAAGAGAGACTGAAAGAACTGGGCCTGTTTAGCCTTGAGAAGGGAAGACTGAGGGGAGATAGGATAGCACTATTCAAGGATTGTCACAGAAAGGAAGGCCAGGATCTTTTCTCGATCATCACAGAGTGCAGGACATGGAATAATGGGCTGAAGTTACAGGAAGCCAGATTCCGGCTGAACACCAGGAAAAACTTCCTGACTGTTAGAGCAATACGACAATGGAACCGATGACCTGGGAAGGTGGTGGGCTCCCACACGCTGGAGTCATTCAAGACGAGGCTGGACAGCCATCTGTCAGGGATGCTCTGACTTGGATTCCTGCACTGAGCAGGGGGTTGGACTCGATGGCCTTGTAGGCCCCTTCCAACCCTGCTATTCTATGATTCTATGACTCTAAATAGTGCTGCGTACCAGAGACTGTTATTGGGGTCACATTTGCCACTAATTAGAAGGGGTTCCCAGGGGCAGACGGGACAGAGGCTTTATGATCTTGCTCTGTAGTTTCTTTTTGCAGCAGTCATTATTCCGTATTATTTTGCTTTATTCTTTAATTAGCTTGTTTTTGCTAATAAATTCCTCAGCCTTCACCCATTAGTGTTCATTGTGTTCTGAATCCTTAAAAGGCTCATTGCCTACTGGCAATACAGGCAGTCCCACCATCCTCCTGAAAATGCTACACAGAGAGACAAGAGACTTAACGGAATGGGGTGAGCTGAAGGGAGGGATCCCCCAATACTTGGGTGGAGGGATATTACCTGAGCAGAGCCCTTCCTCTGGGAGGAGGACTCTTCCTCTCAGAGGAGGCAGTTCCTGGAAATAACCTATCATGTGGGTTTCATACTTTTAAAATACAAAAACCTATCCGTGCACTACTCTAGTCATCTGAGGTCCTCCTCCAAGGGAAGTTTGGAGGATGGCAAGAAGGGAGGGAGCCTTTTCGGTGGGGACCCCCCTCCCCTTCATTGTGGAACGCCTTCCCCAGTGAGGTCTGCCTGATGCCAACAGTGTAATCTTTTCAGCACCAGGTTAAGACTTACTTCTACTCCCAGGCATTTGACAGCACATAATAAATGTTCGAATGGGTCCCAGGATTTTTATTGTTGATGGTTTAAAAATGTTTTAAATTTTGTATGTAAATTGTGGCAATATTTGCTACTTTGGCTCAAATTCCACCTGAAGATGTAGATTGTTGTATTAATGTTGCTATTTTGCCTTGTCACAAACCAGGAGTGGGAGAGACAGAGACCGTGTCCAGCAGGGTGGCCACTTATGCATTGCCATGAAAGAGAACAAAAGGGGACACCAACGTGCATAACATTTGCATGTGTGCGTGCGCACATGGGCAACTTCAAGGCTCTGGCCTGCTCTCCCTCCTTAGGGTTCTTTGACTTCAACCCAGACTTGGACCAGACAGTCCATCAGATAGACGACACCTTCGAATAGAGGTCTGTCCTCTGAAAAGCAGAACATCTGGCCACCCTAGAGGATCAGCCAGTCACAAGCCGAACTGGCATCCAGAGTTTACAGTGGTCACCGCTGTCTTTGAGCAGGTGAGGGTGAAGGGCTGGCTTGAGCCACTGACAAGGCCCGTAAGCCTGACTTTGTTGCTAGCCACATTCAGACACGTTGAGGGCTGTGGAATTTAAAACATTCTTCCCTTCGCAATGGCACTCAAATAACAAACAGCTACTCCTTAGGGGGATGTATGAAAAAATGGAAGCTCTCCCAGACATGGCACAGCGAAGGCCTGAGATTAATTTGTGCTGTATGGCAGGAACGCAGCAAGTGCAGGTCACAGGGATGGCTCACAAAGGAGAAACAGGTATTTGGGCAGGCGAATTGACTGCAACAACCTAGAGTGTGGCAGCCACTTATGAATCACCCATAAAGAGGAAATGAAGGTGACAAAGAGTTGCGTCAAATTTGCATATGCTAATTTATGTGTAGAGGTCCGAATGTAGAAATAATTATTATAGTTTAAACAGAAACACAGTGCATCTCTCCATAGTGGGGCTGCGCCCAGGGGACCTGTGTGCCTTGCTTACTCTGCTGACCCGGTGCCAACTGTGGATGGGCAATTTCCAGGCTCTTTAGCTCTACCTTCTGATGTTTTTTTATCTTTAAACTGCTAGGAAAGGTAGCCCCAAGTCCAAGAGGTTGCCGGCATGGTTAATGAGCAGGGTTAAGGGAGCTATTAGAGAAAAGAGAGCTTCTTTCAGAAAATGGAAGTCTTGCCCAAGTGAGGAAAACAAAAGGGAACACCAGCTTGCACAAAGACGATGCAAGCAGACAATAAGAGATGCAAAAAAGCCTTTTGAAGAGCATATTCTTAACAACATCAAGGCCAACCATAAAGAATTCTTTAAATATATCAGAAGCAGAAAACCAGCTAGGGAGGCAGTTGGACCATTGGGTGACAATGGAGTTAAAGGAGTATTGAAGGAGGACAAGGAGATTGCAGAGAAGCTGAATGAATTCTTTTCATCCGTCTTCACAGCAGAAGATACGTGACAGATGCCTGAACTGATGTTTTCAGGGAGTCTGAGGAACTGAAGCAAATAGTGGTGACAAAAGATGAAGTTCTCAACCTTATTGATAAATTGAAACCAAATAAATCACTGGGCCCAGATGGTATCCATCCTAGAATTCTCAAAGAACTCAAATATTAAATTGCTGATCTTCTAACTAAAATAGGCACGTGTCCCTAAGATCAGCCTGTCTACCAGAAGACTGGAAGATGGCCAATGTAACACCAATTTTCAAAAAGGGATCCAGGGGGGAAATTACAGACTGGGTAGCTTAACAGAAATTTGTGGAAGACATTATTAAAGATAAAATTAGTTTGCATATAGAAGAACAAGCCCTGCTGAAAAAGAATCAACATGGCTTCCGCAAAGGTAAGTCCTGCCTCACTAACCTTTTAGAGGTTTTTGAGAGTGTCAACAAACATGTAGATGGGGTGATCTGGTAGACACTGTTTACTTGGACTTCCAAAAGGCTTTTCACAAAGTCCCTCACTAGACTCCTGAGCAAATTTAGCAGTCATGGAGTAAGAGGACAGGTCCTCTTATGGGTCAGTAACTGGTTAAAGAACAGAAAGCAGGGAGGAGGAACAAATGGTAAATTCTCCCAATGGAGGGGAGTAAATAGTGGGGTTCCACAGGGATCTGTATTAGGACCAGTGCTTTTCAACCTGTTCATAAATGATGTGGAATTAGAGCGAGCAGTGAAGTGGCCAAGTTTGTGGATGACACCAAATTGTTTAGTGTGGTTAAAACAAAAAGGCATTGTGAAGAGCTCCAAAAGGATCCCTCCAAACTGGGAGAATGGGCATCTAAATGGCAATGTAAGCAAGTATAAAGTGATGCACATTGGGGCGAAAAATCCCAACTTCAAGTATCACCTGATGGGATCTGAGCTAGCAGTGACCTACCAGGAAAAAGATCTTGGAGTTGTGGTGGACAGCTCAATGAAGATGTCAACCCAGTGCTGCTGTAAAAAAAAGGCAAACTCCATGTTTGGCATAATTAGAAAAGGGATTGAGAATAAAACTGCCAACATCATACTGCCCCCATACAAATCTATGGTGTGACCACACTTGCAACACTGTGTACAGTTCCGGTCACCACACCTAAAAAAAAATATTGTAGAGCTGGAAAAGGTGCAGAAAAGGGCAACTAAAATGATCAAGCATCTTCCCCATGAGGGAAGGTTACAACAGCTGGGATTGTTTCGCTTGGAAAAAAGGAGGGTCAGGGGAGACATGAGAGAGGTGCGCAAAATTATGCATGGTGCAAGACTGTGGATAGAGAGACATTTTTCTCCCTCTCTCATACTGCTAGAACCCAATGGGCTCATCCCATGAAGCTGATTGGTGGGAGATTCAGGACATATAAAAGGAAGTCCTTCACACAGCACATAGTTAAGCCATGGAGTTTGCTACCACAGGATGTAGTGATAGCCAAAAATGGATGGCTTTAAAAGGGGGTTGGACAAATTCTTGGAGAAGGCTATCAATAGCTACTAGTTTTGATGGCTATGTGCTACCTGCACTACCAGAGGCAGTGAGCCTGTGCGCACCAGTTGCTGGGGAATATGGGTGGGGGGGTGCTGTTGCACTCATACCCTGCTTGTGGGTTCCTGGTCAACAGCTGGTCGGCCACTGTGTGAACAGAATGCTGGATCAGATGGACCCTTGGTCTGATCCAGCAGGGCACTTCTTATGTTCTTACCTGGACTGGACAGCCCTTCAGACAGAGAATACAGGTTCAAAATAAAGGACAGTCCTCTGTACAAGAGGACGCATGGCCATCCTAGCTGAGATGTGTGGAATTTAAACATGGAATTTTAAACACAATGGTGCTCCCGAAAAACAAAACTGATCCTTAGGGGCTGTGAGCTGTTTGAGGGGAACGTAGGAAAAGACAGGGTCTCTCTCACTCAGACACACAGTGCAGCAAAGGCCTGGGATGGATGTGTTGTGTTGTGTAGCAGGAATAAAGCATGAACAGGACACTCATGAAGGAGAAACAGATTTTATTGGTCCTCCGGCCGCTTGGCTCAGTTATTGGCCATGATTTCTTCGGCCCATGTGCGGAACTTGCTGACGCGAGCATACACGGCTGGGGTGGTGACTGAGCAGCGGCCGCTGCCCCAAGACACAATGCCCACCAGCTGCCAAACACCTTCCTTCTGGCACACGAGGGGTCCCCCGGAGTCACCCTGGAAACGCAAGCATAGCAGCTTAGAACTTGTTGCGGGGGTTTAGTATTTCAAGAGTGCAATCCTATGCAGGTTTCGACAGAAAAAGTCCTTCTGGCCAGGGAATGTTGGGAGTTGTAGGACTTTTTTCTGTTTAAACATGTGTAGGATTGCACCTTCATTGTATTAGCTCCACATTCTGTGCTGAATCTTGGATCTGCCTTCTGCAAGAGGAAGGGCTTCCTAACAGGCTAACACAGCTATCCTTCTGGAAACTTAAGGGTTACTGTATGTTTAATTAACAGTTTCCAGGTCCTCTGCCATTTTCCTCCTTATCCACCACCCCTTTAGAACCAGGACAATTGTCCTGGGACATTTGTTTTCCACATTCCGGAAAAATCAGAGCACACATTCATATACCTCTGCCTGCTTCTCCCACACCTGCCTAAGCTATGCCTTGGATCAGCTGATAAACAGATAAAAGGGTCAACCTTCTGTTCCTACCATTTACCATTTCATGCTGTTGGCGGCGGGGGGGGGGGGGTGTTGCATGATTATGTTCCCCCAAGGTTGCTTCCACACGTACGCCCTTTTCTCTGGAATTGTCCTCCCTTCTTTCGTCTCTTTTTACAGAGAATCCAGAGATCACAGTTGCCAGTTCATTGCATTCCAGTCATTGCTTTTTGTAATAAATCACAATTGCTGCACCAGCCTGACCAATGCGGGTGGGTAAAGTGGCTCTGAACCTTTAAACTCTAGCTAATAGTTTCCAGAGGGCTAGCCGTGCGAGTCTGTTGCAGCAAAAAACAATAGTGTCTTGTGCTGAGATTTCCAAGGGCTAACGTAAGTTTAATTAACAGTTTCCAGGAAATAGCCATATTAGGTATGTTATATTTGTTTGTGTTGGGTTTTTTTTCTCCCAATGGGGAAACATTCCACTATATGATTCCCCCACCAGCAGTGTGAAATGAGTCCCTGGAGTCTGAGCTTATTTTCAGGGAGTGTTAAGAGACCCTGCCTTTGATGTTAATTTTTAGCAGCCAGAGAGAATCAATACATTTTTCAGAGAGATTGGAAGGCGGCAGCGGCTCAAAGGAGAGATTGCTGCTTGCGGTGAGTACAGTCGTCTGCTACTTCTGGTAAATGAGTTTTGCAGAGTTCTGTGCAGTTTCAAAAACCTGTCAAACTGGTCTGAAATCGAGGCAACAGCCGGAAAAATGAAGAGTGTGCGCGCGCACTGTGGGAAGGAAAACCTGTCCTCAAACCTGGTTTGCAACTTTCCTAACTGTGGCCTGCCTCCAGCATGAATTTGATTGTGTGTTACTTGTTTTGATGTCAATAAAACACTGGTTGTAGTTTTTATCCGTATTGTTGTACACTGCCTTGGTGACGCTGGTGGAAAGCGGGGGTGCACACATAGACAGAGAGACAGACCGCTGGCATCTCCAGACAGGGCTAGGGGAGACCCATAGGTGAGAACATGGAGCACCACAGCCAGTCAGTGGAATTGAAGCAACTGCCAGACTTGAGAGACGAGTGTGACCTTCCTTCGCTGTGGCGCCAACCACCCACGGTTCTCCGCCAAGGAAGTAGCGATGAGGGAGCGGGGCAGTTCTGGGCTTTCTGGGAGGGGGTTAGGGGCGCTCACCATGCACGAAGAGGAGCCGGCTGCCCCCGCGCAGATCATCAGGTCAGAGATCTTGCTGCCCCAGTACTCCTTGCACTTCTCGTTGGACAGCAGGGGTAGGGCCGTTTGCTGCAGCTTGCTGGGGGTGTTGAAAGCTGCAGGAGACAGGATCAAATCAGGAACTGGAACACCCACAGTCCGCTAGATGTGCCCACAGTGGGATCGTCCTTGCTTGGAAGAACATCTCCAACCCACAATTACCCCCAGAGTCTCTACTCCAGCCCCCCCAACCTGGTGTCCTCCCACTATGGATTGCTGGCTGTGGACGCTGGGAGTTGCAGTCCAACACACCGGGAGGGCAGCAGGTTGGGGAAGGCTGCCCTGATCCGTCTCCCTTGCTGCCCTGCAGGTTTGGAACTGAAAGGCAGGGCTGCCCCTTCTTGTACCGCCTTCGGGGCCCTCCGCAGAACCCACATGTGCTGTGACGCCCCTGGCACCATGCCAGAGTTCTCCTGCCCACCTGTAACTACGCTTAAGCACCGGCTGCAACCACACCTCCGCCGTCACCTCCTGGTTTCCACCTCCACCTTCTCTCCCCTGCCCCTCCCCTGTCATCTCCCCTGAGTTGGATTTCAGATTGCAAGGCCATTGTGGCAGGGACCTGTCCTGTTTTACTCCGTAAACTGCCGTGCACACTGATGGTGTAATAAGAATAGCAGCAACAATACATGTGCAATAAACTCCTCTCTCCTTGTGGGCGCCAACGACTGTGGCCAGTTGTACAGCCAGGCCCAGCATGCCTTGCTGGGTTTGTAGCAACACCCACAATTTTCAAGGGTGACGGAACAAAGCCAGCTTTGAAGGAGGCCACTGAACTGCTCCACTTTGTTTTCGGAAGAAGCATTCAGGCAGCACGAGAATCATCCTGGAGAAAAATAAGCTCCTATTTTCTCCAGGGGGGTGTCTCCACAAGCAACTTACTCCAGCATGATAGCCCTGCCCAGGGATATGTTTTTCACCTCACTGACCCCAGTCAAGGGGTGTTTCCCCAGTGTTTTCCCTGCCTGTGTTTCCCTGCTGTTTCTGCCATTTCAGGGCCGGTCGTCAGAGGTCTGTGCTACCTCATGGCATTTACTCCACCTTGCCTCCCACTAAACTCTGGTGGCCGTCCCCGCACAATATAGGTGTGCTCCGGGCAGCCTCTAACTTCTTTAAAAAAATTAAAGTGTTAAATCGAAATAGCGGTTTTGTCGGCAGCACCTACACCTCCTCTATCTCGCTAGCTCGGTATGTCGCTATGTCGCACCTGCAGGATGGCTGCCTGCTTTTGTCTGAGGGGCTCGTTTGTTCCAGATGATGGTTTGGACGGCAGAAAGAAGTCTATTTACCGCACAGCACAGCCCCTGTACAGACGGGCATGGTCAATGATCCGTCTGGTGCCAGCAGAGACACCACTTCCTCACACCTTCTGCGACTATCTGCCTCCTCACCAGTGGACATCTCTAGGGGGCACCAGGAAGGCTGGAGATGCACAATAGCCGAGATGTGCCTCCTCTTCCTGCTGCAATCTGCGCCTCTCTTTCAACCCAAGATGGAGGCAAAAAGCGGGGGGGGGCAGCTCTCTTCTTGTGACATGCAAGCCCCTGCCAGACCCACCGTTGTAGCGTGTCCTGCCCCAGCCGGTGGTGACACAAAGGTCTCCGCTCTTGAACAGATCCACGGCATCTGTCAGGCACACGGGGGACACAGTGGGGCTCATCTCAGCAGGGGTGGCCAGCTTGATGAGGGCGATGTCATTGTTGATAGTAACTGGGTCCCACTCTGGGTGGCTGAAGACCTGGTGCGGGAGAGAGAGAGAGAGAGAGAGAGAGAGAGAGAAATTGTGAGTGCTGCAAACAGGATACAGTGGGCAAAGTCCGGGGGGAGCGTGTTGTCTCATCAGAATGCCCCTGCTTCCTTCCTTTTGGGTGTTCTTCATGTATCCCCGAAAAAAGGAAACGCATCACCCAGAACACAAACAGAGCTTTGCCTAAAATGTGCATATTCCAATTTATACGCATATACGCACATTTAGAAATACTTACTATAAATACAGTGCCCTTACGGGAAGACTGTGACCTGGATGTGCCTGTGCATTCTTCTTTGCAGGTGTTAGCTGCTGATGGGCTACGTCAAGGGCCCAGCCTGCTCCCCTCCTTAGGGTCCCTCGTCTTCAGACCAGACGAGGTTAGGGATGGGCGAATCCCCCAACGTCCGATCTGGGGGTCTCCACTGTGGGGCAATTCAGGCTGCTTGGGGCCCCGCGGATTTCTCTGGAGCCCTGCCGCGCCCTCTGGAGCTGGCAGAGTGGCTCCCCAGCTTTCTAAAAGACACTATCGTGGGAAAATTGCAGCAGTAAATGGCATATTTTACGCCATTTGTGGCCGTAAAGCACTTACTTTCACATAAACTGCAGCAGTTTATGGCTTTATTTATGTAAAAGTAAGTACTTTACGGCTGCAAATGGCATACAATGCGCCATTTACAGCTGTAATTTTCCTGCAATAAGCTAATGGCAGCTGCCATTAGCCTACTGCATTTTTTAGAAAGCTGGAGAGCTGCCCTGTGGGAGCTCTTGAGCATGCAGAGGTGAGTGCAGCCGGTCTTCTGTGGACTCCAGAGAATCCAACCTCATCTGAGTCCACAGCAGATTCCTCCAGCATCCCTAGATGAGGGCAGGCATTTATGAATTGCCAAAGAAGAGGAAATGCATCACCAAAAAGGAGGACAAAAGGTCTTTCAGCCCTTAATCCAGATAGGGAGGATGGTGTGTCTGGGACCAGCAAAGATGCCCCATGTTGTCCTGCATGCGGGGCGGGGGATCTCCATGACAACAGAAGGTCTTAACCTGGTGGCTCACCAGGATTTTTCAAGGAATCAGCTTTGGTGCACACAGGACTCCACGAATGAGTGCACCGTACCATTCTGAGCCACTTCACAGGAACATACTCGGGGGGGGGGATTAGAGTGAACGACATTAGACTAGCGGGGGTTACTCAAACAATAAGAGAGGCTCCCCCACATCCAGGCTCTACCCCCCCTTTCTCCTTCCCCCTGAAGCTCCCGTTGTGAAGGATTGAAGCAGTGCATTAATTACTTCCGAAAACCAAACACCAAAGACACGCGGCTTTGACCTAGCAATTCACAGACATGTGTGGGGGAGTTACTCCAGTCTGCCTTTAACTTGATGAACATGATGTACTGTGGCTCCACCCCCCCCCCTTTTAACCCCCTTTCTGCTTCCCCCTTAAGCTGCTGCTGTACGACGCGGTGAAGGATCGAAGCTATGGATTAGTTACTTCTGAACGGCAATAACCAAATATCAAAGAACAGCAGCTTCGACGGAGTGCTTCACAGCCTTTAGAGGATTTACTCTAGTCAGCCTTTACCTTTAACCCCATAACACTCGATTCACTGTAGCTCCAACCAGCCCCCCTTCTACCCCCTTTGTGTTTCCCCCCCAAGCTGCCGCTATACGACGCTGTGAAGGATTGAAGATGCGCATTACTTACTTCCTAACAGCAAGCGATGTTACTTCAAACATCGAAGAATCGCAGCTTTGAGATAGCACTTCACAGCCTTTAGGGAATTAGTGCTTTACAATGTGCAATGAGGGGACGAGCCTCATTGACCACGGTGGGAGTTACTTCTGAGTAGACACTAATTGGTTTGTGCTGGGAAATACAGGGGCAGGAAACACCACGTGACCAGGGTCTAGCATACCCAAAGTAAATGCAGGGGTTTACTTTGGGTACGCAGAGTAAAGCGTGGAGAACCAGACTTAAGGAGAAGAACTGGACTTCAAGTGGTCTCAGGAAATCCGCTTTTTCTGTGAAAAGCTCTGGGGTGGCTGCTGGATGTCTAGAACATCATGTGCCCCAAACAACCTCCAAACGGAGCCGGCTCGCAGCAACCTGACCGTGGAGACACCCGTGGATGTCCTGGTCCTGTATTGCCTTATGAAGCATCAGAGCCTTACTGTTTTGCTAGAGAAATCCTCCTAAGTAACACCTTACATCGGTACCTTGCTGGATGGGTGAAACAGTGAGAGGAAGCCCTCTCCTAGCAAAAAGGCCAGATGCCTCATAAGGCAATACAGGACCAGGACAATGTGGGGCATCTTTGTTGACCAAGGAAAAGTGTGGCTGGATGGAGGGTAAGCTTGCAAGCAAGCACAATTTCTGGTATTGCACAACATCATCACGGATCACAGAGCACATCACTTAAGGCATGAGCTTTAGCTCCCAGTTTCCTGGCTGCGTGGAGCAAACATGAGACAGCCTTAACTCTGGTCTTAAAGCAGTTTTAAAACAAACAAACAAACAAACATTGAACTTCCCCAGTTTTTGAAAAAGGAAATTCGTAATTACTGCGTCGGCAATCCTACCTTCTCCCCAATGTATTTGAATCTGCTTTCTTGCTAGTTTACCCATATGATAAATGAGATTATAAATGCTTAACTAATGGTAATTATGATTCCCTTTCAAGAATCAGGAATCTCAAATCTCAGGGAGATCTGCTACGGAACATCCGCAGACGGTCATGCTGCACATGTAGAAAGTGATGAGAATGGTGAGGCAGGGGGTGGAGCTCAGGAGCTCAGCCCTGCTTTCCTTCCTCATGTGTAGAGCTGACACACGATGGAATGGCTGAACAGGGCTAGATTCTCACAACCGTCTTAATGCGCTGACCTAAACAGTGAACAGACATTCAGTGTGACAGGTGAGACACGATTTTGTGTGCCCTTTTCTCACCACACAGAAGTGAGGAGCAATGCCTGGGGGCCTTGTACTGCATTTCTGCTTTCAAAAAGGTGGTGTGAGGCCTGACCCTTCAGTTCTCCCCACCTGTGCATTCCACCCAACCCCTCCCAAATTCTCTGAGGGTCAAACTGCATGTTCCTTTAGAGATGTAGCTAGCGGTTGTTTTTTTCTTCTTTTTGACTCAAGGGACCCCATAGAGTGGTGGGTAGGGGGCTTTAACCCTTTCCCCTAGGCCTGCAATTTACATTGCAACTGGATGCCTTTTTGGCAATGGAAATTAGAGACATAGGGGCCTCATCCAGGTTTGGGAACATGGGGGTGGGGGGGTTAAAGTCCCCCTTAGCCCTTCTCCATGCTGGGGCCACAATCTGTGTAGTAACATGTAGCCTCACCTTTTAAGGTCACATTCCATAATGCCGGGATCGACTTTGCACACGGAAGCCCTCTGTAACAGAATTCCTCTGAAAACACTGGACTACGGCCAGCGTTCTAGCTTCAGAGTGAAACTGAGCATGCCCGATATAACTTTGCCAGCAGTTGCTGCCGTAGGCTTTCATGGGGCAGGAGAACCACTATAACATTTGAACCACTGCTCAGAACTTCACAAAACCGATGCAAGGCACACCTCCTCAACATGCCTGAATTATGTACATCAGTAGTTCCCACCCAAATTTGAAGAAAATATATGACATGCCTAGCCGCAGCTTGGAGTTAAAAGGACGAATGTGCTCATTTTCAGCACTTTTTAAACTGGCTGTACCTACAGAAATTTGTATCGGATCACTTTGAAATTTTGCACAGTGGTAGAACTCATCAAGTAGATCGTGGATGCCAAGTTCCATGCTATTAGCTGAGAAGGTTCATTTTTATAAGCAGTGGAATTTTGAAGCTGATCAGGGCAGAACCTTGTTTAATTTTGTGACTCACCTTAACTCTAAGGGGCCACCCCTGAGTACACACCCACAAACACACCCACGGATCAACACCACTGACTTCCTTTTTTTACGCTCCTTGGGGATGTGGCAATGGGGCCTCTTCTGATGCACGCCTGCACGCCAGCATTTACCCCTACACCACTGCCAGCGAGTGTCTAGTGGCCAAGCTGCTTCACCAACCTTCTCAATAGCCAACTTCTGAATTTTCTCCACCGGGGAGCTGCGGTCATGTTCACCAAGCACAACAACCTTGGAGGTGCTGGAAAAAGCAAGCAAAAGCAGTGAGAAAAAGGAAGCGAGGTCATAGAATATCATGGAAACATAGGGTTGGAAGGGGCCTACAAGACCATCGAGCCCAACCCCCTGCTCAATGCAGGAAGCCTGATTCCCAGGCGGTCTCTCATCCAGGTACTAACCAGGGCTGACCCTGCTTAGCTTCCGAGAACAGACGAGATCAGACACAGCCAGCCCTTTGCTCCTCGAAGGTTTGGTGTCACCCCCACAGGGTGTGTGGGCAACCTCTGCATTACACAGGAAAGAGTCCTGGAGCTGGGAGCAAAGGCCCCTTTCTGTTCACTCTGCTGACAAAGGAGCCGAGGCTTTGCAAGGTCAGCTTGCAAGGCCTCACATCTGGGCTGTTTAGCAGCTTGGATTTATCGACATTTATCGTCCAAGTCAACTGAGCTATTGCCAGGAGCGCTTTTTTGTTCTTACACTACAGGTGTGCAAAGTATATTTTAACAGGCTCGCAGAAAAACCTCAGGCAAAGTGGTTTCCCCTTGATATAGCAACTCAGTTCTTGGAATACTAAACTTAACTCCAAAAACACGGTTGGTGGTCTTCTTCATAGTAAAGGTGGCTGAATTGTATTTTATCCTTCATGCGATGCTCCCAGGAGCTCAGTCCTGCAGCAGTGCGTTGCCCACACGCACCAGAAGTGGGGGCAACAACCTTGCTACTGGGGGGCACACCAAGCCACCTAACAAATCCCCAATGGACTTTTGTTTCTAAATAAAAAGCAGCTTCAGGAGGGGGCAATGCTGAGCGGAGAATCAGCGTAACCCTTTCCCTGCCTGCATTTGCCCACTCTGGGAACCCCACAGCTGCTTCCCTTCACCCGGCCCCCCATCTCCATGGAATGTCATATATATTCCTGAGTCTCTGGAGCTCCGGGGGGAGGCGAAGCAGTGCTGATGTGGATTTGGGATGCCAAAACAGCAGTGGGGGGGAGAGTTAAGCACCCCGTTTCCTCTCACTGCCATTCCTCCATGCAAAGTTGCCCCCTCCGGTAAATGTTCTCATTAGAATAATGTCGACAACAATATGAACAGCAGCAGCAACACTTCTGGTGCTTTGTCTCACAGGTTAATTACGCAATTATTTCGAAGGCCGCCTTCTCCCACACGAACCTGCACGCTTTGAAAGGTCTCCTGGGGAGGTCCTTCTCTCAGACCCATCACCATTGGAGGCATGTTTGGCGCGGTCATGAGAGAGGGAGGGCCTTTCGGGGAGGGGGCACTCCCAGGCCCCCAAACTCTCTGCCAAGGGAGCTTTACGGCCGTCTTTCTGTTGTCCTTCCGCAGGCTCTTGTCTAAGTTCTACTGGCGGGGAATTTTAATGAGCGGCTGCTGCGATACAGGAGGCCTTATTCTGACCCATCATGGGCCAAAGTCCAAAATCTTAGGCTCCACCAGGAGCGTATGTCCTGATGAGTGCAGCCAACGAACCACCGGCAGCCATTCCAGCAGGCTGAGCTGAGGACAATGAGAGGGACAGCGGGGCCATTCCACCAGCCCTGCTGAAAGAATTACCCCCCGCTTCCCTTTTTCCTTGCGTGTTGCGCCCTTTTAGATTGTAAGCCTGCAGGCAGGGACAGCCCTGTTTAATTAATTCTATATATACACCACTCTGAGAGCCTTTTTCGCTGAGGGCTGGCATAAAAATACTTCAAATAATCAGTCAGTCAGTCAATCAATAATAGGGTGATCTCTTCAATACTGATTGGAAGCTATTTTGTATAGTTGTGTTTTTAATTTTTTAAAAAATTTGTTATGCTATGTTTTAATTAAGATTTTGTTTTTAATCCGTATTTTGTGACTGCTAGCTGCCTTGAGGGCCATTTTGGCAGAAAGGAGGGATATACATTTAATAAATACATAAATAGGTTGTGGGGAGCTAACTGGTGTCAGCTGTGGGTTGACTCCAGTAGGGTTGTTGTTATAATTCCGTAGGGAGGCGGGGGAGCATCACTCGTTTTGTAACAAACAAAGGCATGCCTGAACAACATTCAGAAACGAAATCCTCCAGGCTAATGCCATTTTTGGGCCCAGGGCCATCATTCACTCCTTTGCTCTGCCAGACGCAGTTGGCATATCTGTTAGCCTTGGCAGTGTATGACCTCCCCCCACTTAGGCTCCCCCCAAATGTCCGTTCCTGTTTTTATATCCCCACAACGCCGGAGGGGCTGTGTTCTTACGTCATCTCGCAGTGAGCAGCGGTCATCACCCAGTCCTTATTGAGTAGAGATCCACCGCAGAGATGCCAACCGCTCTTCTCCTGCAAGACAGACCGACAAAAGGAGAAGATGAGATCCAGCAAGAACAGGCAAGAGGCCCCTGAAGATCTGCCGTCAGAGCAGACAGTGGCGGGGAACCATGTCTCTGTTGAGAGCTGCATTCCCTTGGGGCTATGTCAGGGTGGGGTCCCACGTTCCAATGGGCAGGGATGGAGTCAGAAGTGGATAGAGCCACCCCTTCTCTGTCTCTTATTCTGCCCACCCCCCCTTTGAAGGGCAGATGTTTGGGCACAGGCCTGGCATTGGGGAAGTGCATATTTTGCACATGATCAGAAACACAGTGTCCCCTTTATTGTTATTTCATATATTCCAGTGCTAACCCCCTGTTGTATTGAAAGAATCCCAAGACAACAGAAAAAGCTACTTAAACGCTTCTTTATTCTAGGCCTTCACTAGGCGTTTCCTAAAACTGAAACTCAAGCAGTCTCCTCCTCCAATCCTCCTGACTCCTCCCTTTCACTTCCTCTTCCTCCCCACTTCTTTCCATGCCTATACTACAACTCCCAACATGCAGTTCACTTACCACAACACCACATATCCCCCTTATTTAAAACACAATACCTGCTCCCCAACCAACTGATACATAAAAGACTAGGACATCTCTGCAAACAACGCAAGACAAGTTGTCCTCGAATCAACGACCTTGTTAATTGCAGCTGATGTAAGAAAATTACAGAACTTAGTCTTTAGCCCATGCAGGCTGTCGTCTGGTGCGTTGAGAACATTGATCCGGCAAAGGTCCTGGTTGGCTATTCTGTGCAAGGGGTAATGCACTGGAGACATCAGTGCCAACTAGGTGACCAGTAGTGTCAGCAACAGGATCATACTGAGTAGGAGCCAGGTTGCTGGCATTCCATATCTGGCTATTTCTGGTCAGAATGAACAGGAGTCAGCTACCAGGCATTCCATATCCGGCCATCGGACAGTTTATAGGTGTATTGTCATACTCTGTCGAGTACCTTGAGGGGTAAAGTGAATCTCGATTCGCCTTTTCGAATGATCCCGGTTTCTTCACCCGTACAAATGAACCACATTGTATTCCTGGTTCCTTGGCTCCATAGCGGTGATCTGTATACCTCTTATACTTTTGTTGTTTCTTTTGTACTGTTTGCCTCACATCTGACTGTCAAGAAGTATCTGGCTTAAGCATTTGTAGTCCAGCAACGCTAAGCTTTGTATGCACCTCATTCCCGTGTAATAATTCAGACTGTGACTTCTGTGTTGTGGCATGCCTTGTGGCTCTATAAACTTGTAAAAACTCTGTAATGAAAGGTTTCCACGCCTTGCCTTCCAAGTCAGCTGATTGTAGACTTCCCTTCCAACTCCTATTAAAATGCTCCATCTCTCCATTCGCCTGTGGATAATAAACTGATGAGCGTCTGTGTTTGATATTCCTTTCTGACAGGAAAGTTTCAAACTCTACCGAAGTAAATTGGGTGCCATTATCTGAGATCAATTCCTTGGGATCGCCTTCTCTACTGAAAACTGAAGCGAGGAACTTGATAACAGTAGCAGAAGTAGCATTTGGAGTAAAAGCCACTTCGGGCCATTTACTAAAATAGTCTGTAAGGGTAATGGCATAACGACAATTGGCAGGCCCCTAATCAAATGGCCCCACAAGGTCAATGGCCAGCTTCTCCCAGGCTGAATCAGGTGTGGGACAGGCTGTAGTGGAGGCAAATGTGTGGTTGCTGTTTTGTCATGAAGCTGGCAAGTCACACAAGATTTGGTAGCAGCCTCAACTTGTGTATCCATTCCAGGCCACCAGTATAAATTACGCAGTCGTTGTTGGGTTCGTACAATCCCTTGATGTGTATCGTGGCCCAATTGTATCAGTTTTGCTTGTAATTCTGGTGGCATAATGAGACGTTGAGTACCCCGGATCACTAACCCATCATATAAGGACAATTCCTGATGAATCTTAAAGAAGGGCAACAGGGCCTGATCCACATTATGCATATTGTGTGGCCATTTCACCATGAGGTAATCCCGTAGTTTGCATTGTACTGGACAGGACAAGCAAGCAGCTTTAAACTGCTCCTTGGAAATAGCAGTCAGAGCAGATGTGATGGAAGCAATCACCTCTGGTTGCTCAGGCCTAAGAAGGAGCGCAGTGTTTGGACATCTTTAGGTGGTAGAGCATCTGTAACTGCCTTGACATGGTCGGGATCAGGTTTCAATCCATATTGTGATATAATATACCCAAGGAAAGGTAACTCCTTCTGTCTGAACACACATTTGGAAAGGTTCAACTTTAGTCCTGCATCTGTTATGCACTGCAAGACAGTTTGCAGACTTTTTCATGTTGTGCTGGGGTCTGTCCAAATACGATAATGTTGTCCAGATAGCACTGAATTCCTGGCTGATTCTTAAGAATCAGAGACATCATCCATTGAAAGGCACTGGGGGCTGATGCTAAACCATATGGGACATGTTTAAAACAAAACAAGCCATCATGGGTGATGAATGCAGTGAGGTTTCTACTCTCCTCATGTAATAAGACTTGATGATATGCACTTTGTAGGTCAAGGGTGGAAAATAATGTGGCTCCCCACAGTTCAGTAAAGATTTCTTCTATGTGAGGGAGTGGGTGGCTATCAACTACCACAGCCTTGTCTGGCTCCCTCAAGTCCACACAAAGACGGATATTTCCTGTCTTCTTTGTAATTGCAACAATTGGGGAAACCCACTCAGAAGAATCAATAGCCTCAATGATGTCATTCTGCACTAATTTTTTAAGTTCTTGTGATACAGCATCTCTCACAGCAAATGGTAACCGGCATAGTTTCTGTTGTACTGGCCTCACATTGTGTCTAATTTTAACTTTGTGAATGAAGCCCTTTGCACAGCCTAATTCTCCTTCTGTGTTGTGAGCTATTATGGTTGCAAGCGAAGTATGAACTGTAGTATTGTTGTGTGGTATGGAGGTGATAGTCCCATTAAGTACTTGCATGCATGCGCAGTGCAACAAAAAGATCTCTGCCCAGGATGGGAGTTCCCTTTGGTACAACGTAGAACTCAGCTGCCACACAATTTGTCTCAAATGCTACTTTTGCTGACAGACAACCAAGAACTGAGATTGGATTCCTTGAGTAAGTTACGAGACGCAGTTTAGGTGCTGTAAGTGGGGAGCTACTGAAGTACTGTATATAAACAGACTTGGGCAGTATGGAGACTGCAGAGCCTGTATCTAACATCAACTCAATGTCCTGGGACTTCCTTATCGTAGGAACACGCACTGTTAACAACGCATGTCATTCTGTCCACTGTAGTAGCTTCAGCAAGTTCTTCCAGACTTAAAACAGTAACTTCTGGCACAGCAGCTTCACCTATAGATTGTTGAGACTGGGCCCTCTGGCATACCCTGCGCTGAGCCTCCCTTGCAGGGCAGTTAGCATCATTTGCTGGATGTTGTGTTGATCCACAGCGATAGCATACTGTCTGTGCACATTTTGAGGGCTCTGGGCACTTATTTATAGGGATGGGCAGATTCCCTACCTGCAGCTCTGAGGGGGAATCTGCCCACAGGGGGAGGTGATCCGTCCATCCCCCGGAATCCTCTTCGGCCGGCTCTGGTCCATGGTGATTCCATGGAGCCAGCCGCCGGCTCCATATCACCAGTGATACAGCCAGCCGCCATTGCCGTGCTGTATCGCTAGGTTAAGGGCTGACTCTGGACGCAAATGGCGTCCACTACACCAAATGGCATCCACTACGCTAGCCTATTGCAGGAAAAACCACAGACGCAAATGGCGTACTGGATGCCATTTGCGTCTGGAGTCAGCCCTTAACCTAGCGATATGGCGCAGCAATGGCGGCCATATCGCTGGCAATACGGAGCTGGCCAGTGGCTCTGCAGAGTCGCCGTGGGTAGGATCTGGCTCCAGAGGATTCCAGAGGGAGGCGGAGGTGAGTGGTGCCATTCCGCCACAGACTCTGGAGGCTGGATTCCTTTGAATCTGGCCACATTGGGGTCCGTGGCGGATTTCTCCGCCATCCCTACTTATTTGTACCATCTTTAAACTTGTCCATAGACCTCAGGATTTTCTTGAAAGGCAGCACAACTTGTACTGGTTCTATCTTGCCTTGATCCATTAGCTTTGCCTCTGCCACTGCAGTTTCTATCTGGCTGGCAACTGTCATGGCTTTCTGCAAGGTAAGATCAGTTTCTAGCAAGACGCATTCCCTGATGTGGGGCATCACTGTTTTCTCCACCAACTGATCCCGGATCATTTCCTCTGCCATATCTCCAAAATTACAAGTAACAACCATTTCCCTCAGAACAGCTATATACTGATCTGTAGTTTCTCCTTGTTTCTGTCCCGGCGAAATTTATAGCATTCCACCACAATATTAACTTTAGACACAAAAAGTTTTCTGAAAGCAGCCAAAACTGTCTCATATTTATCATCCACAACAGGTAAATTATGGAAGATCCTCTGAGCTTCTGCTCCCAAGCGATGGATGAGCGATGCACGCTTCCTTGCATCTGGATGTTCCTTATCGTGAATAGCCAGCACACAGGCCTCAGGCATCCTAGGCCAAGAAGTAAAGGGGATGCCTGGCTCACCCGGGGCTTGGAGGAAAGGGGGTGCTGGCGTCAACGGTGGAAGAGCCACCCCACCCTCCTTGCCAAGTTGTTGTTGCAAGAATCCCAAGACACCAGGGACAGCTACCTGAATGCTTCTTCATTCTAGGCCTTCGCTTGGCCTTTCCTAAAACTGAGTCTCTCCTCCAATCCTCCTGACTCCTCCCTTTCACGTCCTCTTCCTCCCCACTTCTTTCCATGCCTATCCTACAACTCCCAACACGCAGTTCACTTACCACAATACCACACCCCCACACAAAGATGTTCCAGAGTTAAGCTCTGGTAGAAGAACTGTAAACCAACACAAGAAGCAAACGGGTTTCCAATCATTTCCCAAGTGCCCTTACCTGCAAGGAGACCTGCCAGGGCCATGATCCAGGCACCGCCTCTTCACCATTGACGATGCGGGTGTAGCCAGAGACAACAGGGTGGATTGCGGGGAGACCGCAGCCTGGAAGCAACAAAGGAAGTGAGCCCCTCACGCTGAGGCCCCATGGCAAGAGAGGAAAGCAGTCAAGGGGTCCCCTGTACCTCCCCCCTTGTCACACGGCAAAGACAGACGCTCCTAAGCAAGCTGCTAAGTGACTGGTGTCTGTTGGTCTCTGTGCAGGAACAGTGGGATGTTGTAATACACAGGCAGTGGCCTCTCTTCCCTCTCTTCCCTCTGTCTCGGGAGCTTCTAAGCGGACAGCCCCTGGTGCTACCGGTCAAAATACTTGTGCGGGACCCCTTTCTCTTGAGCCAGACGCCTGCCGGTGGTCTGCCTCTCCATCCTGCAGTGCCTAGGACAACCTGGTTCTATACAAAATGCTGCCGAGACTAAAACTCAACCTACGCCAGGAGCGGGCGACTTCAGGAGGCCCGAGAGCCATCTTGGCCCTGCCCTCAGGCCGTACTCCTGCTGCAGCACCGCCACCCAATTTGGCAACTGCAGCTAAATAAATGGGTACGTCCCTTTAAAATGCTCCCGAGCATGGCATGGTTTAATGCTCCCCACATTACCCTTCTCCCCAGGCCATGCCCACGAACAGCTAGCGTGTCAGGAAGGCACGTTAGGGAGAAGGGTTCCAGCCTCGTCTTTCCCTGATGTGCTACGTGTTTTTTTGTTTGTGTTTTAAAACGCTCAGCATTTTGAACGTGCACAGAGTTTTAACATTAGCATCCTAGAGCTGGCAGGGACTGACAGATGGCTGTCCAGCTTCTGTTTAAATACCCCCAGTGGAGGAGAACCGCCCCCCCCCCCGTAGCCTATCCCGCTGCCAGACAGTCCTCGCTCTTACGAAAACGGTCCCACTCTGTAGCCAAAAGCTGCTTCCCTGTGACTTCCGCCCATTGCTTCTTGCCCTGCCCTCTGGAGCAACCCAGAGCACCTCTGCCCCATCCTCTGCATGACCACCTTACGGATATTTGAAGACCATGATTGTGCCTCCCCTTTCACCTGCACTGCCTCTGGGGACTGTACCGTGAGTGTCTCCCCACGCCCTGAGCATGTCGATCAGCTCTTGCTGTCTTTGCTCTAAGCTGGGAAATGCTGCACGTACCCGGGACACACTGGCTGTTCACAGGCATGGATTGGGGAGGAGTGGTAATGTGGGGCGCTTGAAATCATGCTGCGCTCAGGGGCATTTTTAAGTGAGACACCCGTTTATGTTGCCGCAGTTGCCATGTCTGGGCCCGATTCAAAGTGCTGGTATTAACATTCAAAGCCCTAAACGGCTGGGGGCCAGGTAACCGGAAGGATCCTCTTCTCCCATATACACCTGCCTGGACCCTAAGATCATCTTCAGCAGTCCTTCTCAGGGAGCCCCACCAAAGGAAGTGCGGTTCTAGCTACCAAGAAGAGGGCCTTTTCTGCTGTGGCACCCTGGCTGTGGAATGAGCTCCCTAGACAGGTTCGCCTGGCACCTACGTTATACACCTTCCGGTGCCAGGAGAGCACCTTTTTCTTTTCCCAGCATTTTAGCGCTCTAGTCTTTTAGTTCTGCTGTTTTGAATCCGTATTTTCAATCTCCGCATTGCTGCTAGGTTTATGCTGGGTTTATACTGTAGTTTTAAGCTTTCATATTTGATATTGTTTTACGCTGTACTTGGTGGTTTTAATTTTTGTGAACTGCCCAGAGAGCTTTGGCTAGTGGACAGGATAGAAATGGGATAAATAGTAAATAAAACCCTAAGTAGCCCCCTGTCTGTCACCTCCAGGTTTTCTGGAGTGAAAGAAACAAAGACGATGACGTTGCCTACGCTTGCATCTTCTCCTGACTGATCTCTCATGCGGCTGGCCCTTGACTCCTGGTCAGGTCCCATTCCTTGGATTGTGCTTGCTTTGGACTGCTTGCCTGGGCCTGAATTTGGCTGTGCCTCGGACCGTGCATTTGGGTGCCCTTCTTCCTGACGGGTAATCGTGTGCTTCTGATCTTTGCCTGCCTTCTGACTTTGCTGAATGGATTCGCCGGTCCCCTCCGGACTGAGCTTGACCCCGCTGTAGCAGGACAAGACCAGAAGCTGCCCCCGCTGTTTATCTCACTCTTACCAAGCTCGTGCAAACTACTTTGATCCACCCAAGCCCAGATAATACAGCCACGGAAAGGCTGCCCTCCGCCCCAGATGGGGCACCAAACCGCGGGCATTGTGGAGACTTACCCAGTCCCTGAGCAGCACTGAAGAGTGCGAGGCAGGATAAAAGCCACAAGGCAGCCATGCTAGCGACTCCTGTGAACGACGTCCAGGAGAGGCTGAGGTGGCCTCCACCATTTTTATACCAGGCGCTCCGAGCAAAAGTAGCCCCGAGCCCCAGTGACGTGGGAACGAGCACACCTGCCCCTTGATAACAGGATCGATCACTGGCTGGAGCCGGCGAAGGCTTTCCACTTTGGAAAGCGGTGGGTTATTTTTAGTCCTTTCACAGCTGAGAGTTTTCCAGGACACTTTCTTTGGGGGACAGTCCGGAGGCGAGGTGGCGCAGCAGAGCTTCATCCCTTTTCACTTTGGTACTTGCTCCACTTCGAGGGAACCCTCTCCACATTGTCCTGTCTGCTGAGGCCGTGGTCCCAGCAGACCCACTGGCCATACCGTTTGGTGGCCATGCAGTCAACGTTAGTGTTGAGGGGCCCTGCGTGGCTTCCACACGCAAGCAGGAACCCCTATGTACGTACATCTTTATGTGCACTGTGCACATGCGGCACTGGGGCTGAGTAGGGGTGGCCGGCGGGTGCTTTGGTGTCCAGGAGCTTGTCCAGGATGCGATCCCACCCCTCCTCTCGTGCATTTGGTGAATTCACTGGGAGGGGGTGTCTTTGAACGCAGCCCCCAATGCATTCACCAGCCCAAAATATACTGGGCAGCCTCTGGTGATGCTTGTTTGCCATGACCAATTTTCTTATTCAGGAGGAAGCCTTGGATGAGTTCCTGAGGAACTACAGAATGTCCCACAATATGGCTTGAATTCAACTCCAGAAAGCCCCGCAGTATACTGGGATAGAGAGCAGGGAACGGAAACACTGTTATACTCCTCTATCATGTCCCCCTTTGTAGTTTGGAAAAAGGATGACGGGGAGGGGGAGGCATGACAGGTATGTAGAATTAGGGATGATGGGGAGGAAGCAGATAGAGGCCTGGTTCGCACAACACACGGGTGCTTAATAAGCCACAGTGGCTTGTGAATCCCCTGCACGTGTGCCAGGCACGTGCTACCCATTTTCCCCAATTACCCTTGCTGGGTGGAGGGCTGGGGTGGTTAACAAACCACCCAGCAGCCCTACAACACAGCACGGCGTCTAAGTGGTTTGGTAACCACCCCAACCCACCACCCTTGCCGGGCTCGCACGTAACGACAAACCACGCCTGGCAAGGGTAATCGGAGAAATTGGGGGGCACGTGCAGGGCACCTGTGGGGGTGGCTAACAAGCCACTGTGGTTTATTAACCCCCCGCATGTGTGCGAAGCTGATTAGGGAGACGTTTTTTCTCTCTCTTTCTCATAGTACTGGAATCCAGGAGGGTCGTCCTATGAAGCTGAGTGTTCAGGAGATTCAGGACAGATAAAAGGAAGTGCGGCTAGTTCAACACAGCACCTCGTTCAACTACGAGCGGTGGAGGAGTGGTACATTTTGACGTGCCCATGATGGTCCCTGCAGCCATGCCCCCAAAGAGAGTCCGAAATTAATGTTGGTCCATGTCAACAAACCAGTTCTAGCAGTTTTTCTCTCCACCGGGAGCAGCTCCTTTGTCAAGCGAATGGGTCTTAACTGCCCATGCAAGACCGAGCCACCCCAAAATACTTTGCCTTGCAACAGGGATAGCTCACAACAATATTTTGTTACTGGGAAAACCCATCCTCGCCCTCCCGCCTGCTACTGTAAGGATTGCAGCTTAGCTTAGAGGGGTGTCTGAGTGGTGGGGGTGGCAGATGACAGCAGCGTCCCTGCTAATAAAGAACGTGCCAGGACTGTGTGCCTGTGAGCCCTGGCTCCTCTACCCAACTGACCATGGAGTTCGCTACCACAAGATGCAGTGATGGCCACCAACTTGGATGGCTTTTACAAGGGGATTAGACAAATTCATGGAGGATGAGGCTATCCGTGGCTACTAGTCATGATGGCTCTATGTTACCTCCAGGATCAGCGGCTGTGTGCGTCTGTATGCCAGTTGCTGGGGAACATTGCTCTTGCACTCATGTCCTGCTTGTGGCTTCTCATATGCATCTGGTTGGCCACTGCGGAAACAGAATACTGGGGGGTTCATCACACGGAGCTTTTATCCTGCTATTGAGATGGCTCTGTCATGGAAGTTTGCGGGCTCTTCAGATGACGCCGTTACCCTCCAGCCTATCTTGTGTTCTCCCCAAATGCAAAAAATGTGGTATTTTTTCCAGCCCATGGAAAGGGGCGCCATGACCTCCCTGTGAAATTCTCCAATAGCGGAAGAAACCGCTGTGTCTGCCTGCTGTGGGCATTTGTTTTCAGTTGTTGGGGGCGCGGTCAGGGTTGACAGGAGTGAGGGCAAGAATCGCCTGCCGATTGCGTCTCCTGCCTCTGCATTTCTCAGTTAGAGGGAGAAGAGGGTAAAATTCCTCCCTGCAATGAAGGGAGACACATCTGATCCCTCACCCCTCCAAGCTCAGAAGTAACATCCTCTGTTGTTTCAGAGCACCCTTTTAAGTTCAGTGGGGCTTACTCCCAAGTAAGTATGCCGAGGGTTGCAGACTTACAGGGTGATCTTATGTCTACTTAGAAGTATGTCAGAGGTTTCCTGGGGGCTGTGAGAAAACAGTACAGCAGAAGGTAAGCTGTGAAAACAAGACTCCCCCACCCTCCTTTGCACACATGCCAGGGAAGGAGGAAGGCACTCCCTCAGTTCAAACCACGTGGCTGCCGTGTAAAGAAGCCCTTCCTAATCCTGCAAAGAAAGCGAAAGCGGGAAGCTCCGGAAAGGATGTGGGTTTTTGCGGGGGGGTTGCTTAATGTAGAGACACCCTGGACTACATACCGATCCAGCACATGGCTCCTCTTATGTTTTCAAAACAAGTGGCTCTTGTGGGACTTCTAGGTTCTTAACCTTCTCAGAAAATCTGGGAATTTTCATAAAGGGTGCTTCCAGATGGAGTGGTCCTAGTGCTATCAGAAGGCATTATGTAGCTATTCCATCTTTTCTTCCTTAGTAGATTTTCCATTTGTTAGGGTTCCCCTATTGAGGGGGGGGGGGCTGGACAATTCCTTACGGATGTCTTGCTGCCTTGAGAGTCCCACCTTCCTTCTTTTAAACTTCCCCTTCCCAATAATGTGGGGTTTAGGCTGTAGACGTGGGGTGATTGGCACTTCAGACACTTGGGTTTTAACCACAACGGTTTACTGGTAAATTAAAGCAAGCAAATTACCACTAAAGGCATTTACGGAATAGAACTGAGTGATACAAAAGGCACAAAGAGAAAATAACAGTTGCAAAAACGCAAGTTCCTCTATCCTAGCTGCACTTAGACTTCTCCAGGCTGCTTCTTCCTGCTGTCTCCCTTCAGGCTTTGGTCTTCCTCTCTCGCGTGCTCTCTCTCTCACACACACGCTCTCTGGCTCTCTCTCCTTTTTTATCCCCTCCTCCCCCCAAAACCGAAAGTACTATTTCAAAGCTGAACAAATGAAACTTAGCTCTGGAAAATAAAACCTAACCAGGCCAATTAAACAACTCCTCTCAGGGATACCCCCTCATAGAATCATAGAATAGTAGGGTTGGAAGGGGCCTACAAGTCCATTGAGTCCAACCCCCTGCTCAATTTATTTATTTATTTATTTATTAAATTTATTAATCGCCCATCTGACTGGTCACCCAGCCACTCTGGGCGATGTACAACCCACCATAAAACAATTTAAAACAATAAAATTTTACCATAAATTTTTTTTTTTTTAAATACCCTAGCCCACCCCAAATGCCTGCCTGAACAGCCATGTTTTTAATGCACGACGGAAGCTCATTAAAGAGGGGGCATGACGGAGTTCCCTAGGGAGGGAGTTCCACAAAGTGGGGGCCACCACAGAGAAGGCCCTCTCCCTCGTCCCCACCAGTCTAGCTGTCCTGGCTGATGGGACAGAGAGAAGGCCATCCGAGGCTGATCTTGTTAAGCGGCCTGTCTGGTGTTGCTGGAGGCGCTCCTTAAGATATGCTGGGCCGGAACCATATAGGGTTTTAAAGGTCAAAACCAACACCTTGAATTTGGCCCGGAAAACAACTGGTAACCAGTGCAACTCCTTCAGCACTGGAGTGATGTGATCTCGCCGGCGGCTGCCTTTAATCAGGTGAGCCGCCGCGTTCTGTACCAGCTGCAGTTTCCGAACCATCTTCAAGGGTAATCCCACGTAGAGCGCATTACAGTAGTCCAAACGAGAGGAGACCAGGGCATGTACTACCGATGGGAGCAGATGGTCGGGAAGGAAGGGGCGCAGCCGCCGTATCAGATGGAGTTGATACAGCGCTGTCCGGCTCACAGCTGACACCTGAGCCTCCATGGACAGCTGGGAGTCCAAAATGACCCCCAGGCTGCGGACCTGGGCTTTCAAGGGTAGCTGTACCCCATTCAACACCAGGTCAACATCCCCCAGCCTCCTCTTGTCTCCCACCAAAAGTACCTCGGTCTTGTCAGGGTTGAGCTTCAGCTTATTCCTCCCCATCCAGCCACTCACCGTCTCCAGACATTTGGACAGGGATTCTACGGCCAACCTTGGTGAAGATTTGAATGAGAGGTAGAGCTGCGTGTCATCCGCATATTGATGACACCGCACCCCAAACCTCCTGATGATAGCCCCCAGTGGCTTCACATAGATGTTAAATAGCATCAGGGAGAGGATGGAACCCTGTGGCACCCCACAAGTAAGTGGCCACGGGTCCGAAACCTCCTCTCCCAGTGCTACCCTCTGGTACCTGCCGGAGAGGAAGGACCGGAACCACCGCAATACAGTGTCTCCAATGCCCAACCCCTCCAGGCGGTCCAGGAGGATACCGTGGTCAACGGTATCAAAAGCCGCTGAGAGGTCGAGGAGAACAAGGAAGGAGCATTCACCCCTATCCAGAGCCCTCCTCATATCATCCACCAAGGCGACCAAGGCCGTTTCTGTCCCATGCCCAGGCCTGAAGCCCGACTGAAATGGGTCTAGATAATCAGTTTCTTCCAAGTGTGCCTTCAACTGCACCGCCACCACCCGCTCAATCACCTTGCCCAAAAATGGCAGATTTGAGACTGGGCGAAAGTTGTTCAGAACTTGAGGATCCAAGGAGGGCTTCTTTAAGAGCGGTCTTATCACTGCCTCCTTGAGGGCTGATGGCATCACTCCCTCCTCAAGGGAGGCGTTCACCACCGCCTTGATCCCCTCACCCAGTCTCTCTCTGCAGCTCATAATGAGCCAAGATGGGCAAGGATCAAGTAAGCAGGTGGTCGGCCTTACAGATGAAAGCACCTTGTCCACTTCACCAGGAGGAAGAAGCTGGAACCGATCCCACAAAACCGGTTTGCCACAGGCTGCCTCTTGCTCACTAACTGTATCCACAGTGTGCAGAGTAACACACCTAATCTGATCAATTTTATCTGCAAAGTGCCTTGCCAAAGCCTCACAGGAGGCCTTAGAATGCTCCAGTGGTTCCGGAGCCACAGGACCGACCAGGCTCCGGACCACTTGGAACAGCCTCCTGGGGCAGCACTCTGCAGACGCGATGGAGGCAGCATAATATTCCTTTTTTGCTGCCTTCACCGCCACGTGATAGGCTGAAGATACAGCTCTAGCCCGTGTCTGATCGTCTTTGGAGCGAGACGTCCACCACCGGCGCTCTAGCTGTCTCACCTCCTGTTTCAGAGCTCGTAACCGCGGATTGAACCATGGTGCAGTCCGAGCCCTGTTCAGGGGGAGAGGGCGTTTCGGAGCCACCCGATCTAATGCCCCAGTGATTGCGGCATTCCAGCCACCCACCAGGGTCTCGACTGAGTGGCCGTTGGTGTGCCCCAGAGAATCCCCAAGTGCGTTCAGGAATCCATTTGGATCCATAAGACGCCTGGGGCGGACCATTTTAATGGGTCCTCCACCCCTGCGGAGGGGTTGTGGAACCGAGAAGTCCAACGTCACCAGATAGTGATCTGACCATGACAAGGGGGTGGTGGATATACCCCCGACTTCCAGATCACTCCCCGCTTCTCCAGAAACAAACACAAGGTCTAGTGCATGACCGGCTACATGGGTGGGCCCAGTTAGAATATGGTGCAGCTCCCAGGAGGCCATGGTCTCCAAGAAGTCCCGAGGTGCTCCTGTGAGGATGGCCTCCGAATGTACGTTGAAGTCCCCCAACACCAGTAAGTTAGGGGACTGTACACGCACATCAGAGACCACCTCAAGCACCTCGGCCAGGGAGTCAGTCGTGCAGCGGGGTGGACGGTACACGAGCAGAATCCCCCGACTGCCCTTCGGGCCCAACCTCCGGTACATGCACTCAGCAACCTTGGTCTCCCGGAGAGGGGGTCTGGTGAAGACCAAGGACTCTCGGTAGATAACTGCCACTCCCCCTCCCCGATCCCCAGCCCTCGGCTGCTGTGCATACGAAAATCCGGCTGGACACATGGCTGCAAGGGTCAGAGCAGCAGCCTCGGCCAGCCAGGTCTCCGTAATACATGCCAGGTCTGCGCCCTCATCCAGGATCATGTCATGGATGAGGGAGGTTTTCTGGGTAACAGACCTGGCATTGCAGAGCAGCAAACGAAGGCCAGAAGATGGGGTCACGCCTCCCCCAGCCATCCTTTGGCTCTGGACAGGCCCGGAGCAGGGGACAGATACTACACATCTCTCCCTTGTTCCCCTTACCTGGCATGGCTGCCCCTCGCGCTCCGCCAGCGCCTGCCGCCCAGCCTCGGTATCTTCTGGCCCCCAACAGTCCCCGCACTGCCTCCATCAGGTGGACACATGCCCCCTCGCCCCCGCCTATCAGGCAGGCTACCCACCCCTAAAAACACAACAAAATCCCCCCCAACAAAATAAAACAAACAAACAAAACAATTAAAATCCCCTTAAAAATGCCAGGCAGGAGTCCACAGGGAAGGCCTGGTGGTGGTGGTGGTGGTGGTGGCGGCGGCGGCAGCAGCAGCAGGCCCAGCAGCAGCAGCAGCAGCAGCAGCAGCAGCATGCCTCTTCCCCAGTGGTGGTGGTGGCAGCTTCTCCTGCAGGCCCTGGCTCTCCCAGGCCACCTCAGCCAGCCAGCTTATGTAGCCCCTCCAGGGAGGGGCAGGTGGAGCAGCACAGCTGGCTCGGTACCTGGGGGCCTGGTCCTGCAGGGACTGGCGGTCTGCCAGGCAGAAGTCCACAAGGAAGGCCTGGTGGTGGTGGCAGCGGCGGCAGCAGCAGGCCCAGCGGCGGCAGCAGCAGGCCCAGCAGCAGCAAGCACGCCTCTTCCCCAGTGGTGGTGGTGGTGGCTTCTCCTGCAGGCCCTGGCTCTCAAGGCTCAAGGCAGGGATTCAAGTCAGAGTCAAGGAATCCAAGTGAAGGAATCCCTCCCAACAAGAACAACAACAAACAGGCTTCTAGGCCTGACCTTTTTACCTTTCCTTGTCTCTGTAGGCCACAACCCTTCACGCCATGCTAAAAAAAAAGAGGGAAGAAGTGGTGGGAAAGTGCAGGAGAGTTACAAGTGGATGTTGATGATGCCTGGACCTGCTGCAAAAATATCCACGAATGAGGCAGGGCGATTATGTATTAAAAGCCTCATCTGGAAGCACCCAAAATAAGTGAACTAAGTGTGGCAGTTCTGGCATAAACAGGAAGCACCCAGGGCTTACTTTTCTGCCTCAGGGAACCATATATTTATTTCCCTGTGTAGCAAGGCCTGCGTCAAGGGGACGCCCGGCCAGGGACCTGCGGAGGGCCCACACCCCAGCAGGGGCCCACTGACAAGACCCCCTGGCCTTGCTCCTTGCCTGCCTCTCGCTCTGGCCCAGGCAACGGTGGTGGTGGTGAGGAGGAGGAGCAGGAGAGGCCACGGCCTGCCTGCTTCCTGGCTCTCCACCTGCCAAGCAAGCACGTGGGAGCCATGATGAGGAAGAGGACGGGGAGCAAGAGCAACCGGTCACAATGGTGGTGGAAAAGTAGACACACTTGGGGAGGGGCCCATGGAGGGTGTGTTGTCGAAGGGCCCTCAGAAACCTGGAGCCAGCATTGATGTGTAGTCTAAAGCAGCGGTCCCCAACCTTTTTGGCACCAGGGACCGGTCTCGTGGAAGACAATTTTTCCACGGACCTGGTGGTGGTGGTTTTGCTGGCAGACCACTGGCCGCTGGGACGCAAAGGGTGTCTGCTACGCGAACGCCATTTGCGTCCCTGCTCTTTGCAGTGATAGGCTACATAAAGATTTATGTAGCCTATTGAAGAACAGTGACGCCGCCATTTGTGTCCCAGCGGCCAGAAGTCCGCCAGCAGCCAGAGCTGGCCGGCAGCTCTGCGGACGCGCCGCACAGCGGAACCGGATGGGGCCGGCAAGAATTCCGGGGGGGGGAGGGACGGATCGCTCCCCCCCCCCCCGCGGACCCAAGGTTTTGCACACCCCTACTGCGGCCTGGTTCCTAACAGGCCATGGACTGGGACTGGTCCACAGCCCGGGGGTTGGGGACCCCGGTCTAAAGGATTTAGATGCCACAAGTATGCATGCTCTTTGGTGGGGGCCACAGGAGCAGGAGATGATGCCATACAGGTCCTAACTCTAAAATAGGATAATGTCCAGAATGTTTCCTCTGCACAGCTGCCTAACCAGCAAATTTGGCACTGTTCCTCTCACAGTAGGTAACGTTGCATTGTGACCTCCTTTAGTACAGGTAGAAATTACCTACGCCACAGCTATCAGTGGGAGGGTTCCTAGGCCTGCCAATCAAAAGGGCTGTGCACCTGTTCCGCCTTTCTCTCCGTAATGGATTCTTTTGTGGAAACAAAAAAGACGAAACAAGTGATGGGAAAACATTGAAGGGGTGCAAATGGAAGACCATGAGGTTTGGTGCCCTCACGCCCTGCACAGTTCCATGACTGAGGAAGGCCGATTGCACAATAAAGCCCACACTGGGAAACACCCTGGTGACAGAATGCGGATACAGAATGTGTTGAATAGGGTCAGCTAATGGCCTGTTATCATACACAAGCTATCCCTCCCTGCCAACGTAATCTCAGGGGCCACCTAACTCTCCCCCTCCTCCTGCAGCACACCTGGCGTTTTTCAGAGCTTTCACAGCCCAAGAGAGCAGCACTGGGGGCCTGATGCAATAATACGTTCTTCTCGCTGCCAGCAGACAAACCTCCAAAAGGATCTCTCCAAACTGGGAGAATGGCAAATGTGATTCAATGTAAGTAAGAGTAATGTAATGCCTGTTGGGGTAAAAGTCCCAACTTCAAAGATAAGCTTTTTTTTTTTTTATAATACTTGTTATTCTACTTTTATCTTTAGAAATGAAATAAGAAACACCAACAACATAATCATCTTCTACAGTTTCCAGCATTACAGTATTCTTAAGAGGACCCATCAATAAAAAAGAGAGAAAAAAAGAGAGAAGAAAAAGAAAAAGTATAAAAAGGAGAGAGAAGGACAAAGGAGAAAGAAACAGAAAAAAAGAAAGAAAAGAAAACAGAGCAAGGTATAAACAAAAGATTACATAACAAACTTAAATTTAAACTACATTACCCATAAACTTCAATTATCACTCTACTTAGAAATTATATCTATAATATTACTAATCTTACAAATCAATACAGCATAAGTAATCCATTTCAATATTGTATCTTCAGGCTTATAAGAAGGAAGCAAGCTTACAATTCATTTCCATTGGCCATATAATGCCTTTTAGCTACTATATAATAATAAAGCCTAAAATCAACCAGCCAGAAATATGACTAATCCTAGTATTATAATATTGAAAATATTATTATTAATAATAATAATTAAAAAGGAAAGACAGAGATCATAAAGGATAAAAAAAGAAAAAAATATACAACAATCACTAATGTATTTTGTACTATCTATATTTTAGATAGTATCCTTTCTAAATATATAAATGAGTGTGCACATTTCTATACATCCTCACACAAGAGATGTATATCATATCCATTAAAAAAAAATGAAAAAAATGAAAGTAAAGAGACGTATATATATAAACAGTTATCTCTGGTCTAGCCTAGATCTTACAGACTAAACATAGCCAATTGACAAAACATGTTCATAAATTCCAGTTCATGAGGCTGGAACAGAAGTCTCGCGTGTCTTTCCGATGAGCCACGCCTCCGCCATTTCGTGATTTAGAAACTTCTTCATCTGACCTTCAGAAAAAATGCAAAATGTAGCAGGATATTTTAAATGATATTGTAAGTTCATTTGTCTTGCCAGGTTTCTCGCCTTGGTAAATTGGCTTCTCTTATCAGCAACTTCTTTGGTGTAATCCGGAAATAACATAACTCTATCTTGTTTTGATCTCCAAAAAAGATTTCCCCCCTCTCTTGCCAAATGCAGGATATGATTTTTTGTGCAGATTCTTGCAAATTGAACTATAATCGTATGATCAGTCCCTTTAGCATTTGGCACACAAAATGTATGCTCAATGTCAAGTAAATAATCAGATGGCAAAGAAAGTATCTCATGCAGGAACTTATCTACAAAAGTAGACAAATTTATATCAGTAGGTAGATCTTTGATACCAATAATATGCACATTTGCTCTACAGGTGAAAGCCTCAAGTTGGGAGATTCTAACAGCCAAATTGTTGTAAAAAGCTTGCGATGCAATCTCCTGTGCTGCCACCCGATCTTGCAGCTCGTTAACCTTCACCTCCATCTTTTGCCAAGAAGTATTAATTAAGTCCACAGCCCCTTGCAGGGCAGGGATGGAGTTTTGAATTGTATCCAGCCCCTTAGCCTGTTCAGCAAATTGCGAAGACAAAGTTTTATCAGAGCAAACAACTCCCCTGTATTTCCATCGCTTCTTGGAGCCTTTGCCAAGGAAGATGTGTGTGGGGGGTGTCGGTGGTTATCCTGCTCCTTTTCTCCTCCTTGATGTTGCCATCCTTCTCTCTGAACAGACCTTGCAGGTCCTCAAATATTGTTGGTATTCCTTAGTCCATAAACACTAAAAACTACAGCTTGTCAGCCCTGTGTTCTCCTAATTAGATAGGAGTTTCAAAACAACTTTGAGCGGTGTCTAAGCTTTGGCAACTACCCTTGGAATCCAGCCCTTCTGCTGCTTTGCAAAAGGAGCTACTCTTCCACGATTTCATCCAGATGCTGCTCTTGCTGCCCCTTTTAATTCCAGGGGAAGATAAAAAAGGGTTTTCAACCTTTTAAAAGCTGCGTGAGATAGCGTCCCATGGAGCCTCCGCAGAACGCTGCCAGGGCGACATGGCCCCAGACCGGAAGTCAATTTGCTCCAACTTCAACCATAACCTGATGGGATCTGAGATGACCAAGAAAGAGATCTTGGGGTTGCGGTGGACAGCTCAATGAAAATGTCAGCTCAGTGTGCAGCCGCCATGAAAAAGGCAAACTCTGTGTTAGGCATAATTAGAAATGGAATTGAGAATAAAACTGCCAATATCATACTGCTCTTATACAAATGTATGGTGGGACCACACTTGGAATACTGTGTACACCACACCATATGTATATATATATATATATATAGAGAGAGAGAGAGAGAGAGGGAGGGAGGGAGGGAGGGAGGGAGAGAGTAGAAGTGGGAAAAGGGCAGAAAAGGGCAACTAAAATGATCAAGGGGCTGGAGGAACTCCCCTATGAGGGAAGGTTACAGCAGCTGGGATTGTTTAGCTTGGAAAAAGGGAGAGTAAGGGGAGACATGATAGAGGTGTACAAAATAATGCATGGTGTGGAGAATGTGAGTAGGGAGACATTTTTCTCCCTCTCTCAAAATACTGGAACTCGAGGTCATCCCATGAAGCTGATTGGTGGGAGATTCCAGACAGATTAAAGGAAGGGCTTCTTCATACAGCGCATAGTTAAACTATGGAGTTTCCTACCACAGGCTGGACAGCTTTAAAAGGGGGTTAGACAAATTCCTGGAGGAAAAGGCTATCAATGGCTACTAGTCTTGTTGGCTATGTGCTGCCTCCAGTACCAGCAGCAGTGAGCCTAAGTACACCAGTTGCTGGGGAACATGGGTGCGAGGGTGCTGTTATGTCCTGCTTGTGGGTCTCCCGTTGGCAGCTGGTTGGTCACTGTGTGAATGGAATGCTGGACTAGATGGACCCTTGGTCTGATCCAGCAGGGCTCTTCTTATGTTCTTATGTTCTCGCTGGGACGCAGGAGCCAAGAGCAGCAGCAGCTGGTGCTGGGCAGCCAGGTTGTTTGAACGGTGATGTACAGACCGTGTTCCAAGTAGGGAAGTCCTTTATGAATGGCAAAAAAAGAAGACATGCATGACCAAAAAGGGATGACAAAAGAGGATACCGATTTGCATAAAATTTGCCTATTCTAATTTGTATGTATAGCTGCGGATGGAGAAATAGGGGGAAGATGGTAGACCGCAGGTGGAGGAGGACTTGTGCTGAGTCTGACCGAGCACAGATTAGAGCTCTTTATCGAGCCGACTCTGAGGCAGTGATGGTGGCAAAGAAGGAGTTCTTTTCCACCACCATCGCATCTTCTCAGTGTCTTCCAGAGGAGCTTTTCTGAGTGGGTCATGGCCTTTTGCAATCTGGGCCAGGGAGGAGATGGTGGAACCCTTGGTAGCATGCCGTGATGAATTTGCACGACACTTTGAAGATGAAGTCGCTCATATTCGTCACAACTTGGACACCGCAGTTAATGCTGTTCCATTAGGAGAGGTGCCCAGAGCACCGTCTAGTTCAGTTTTACTGGATGAGTTTCATTTGTTGAGGCCAAAGGAAGGTGCTTGGCCAAGTCCACTCGACCACCTGTGTGCTTGACACTTGCCCTCCATGACTTATTACATCTAACACAGAAGGGGATGTCTGGCTGAGTCCAGGAGGTTGTCAACTCCTCCTTGAGAGAAGGAGTGTTGCTGGCCACTTTAAAGGAGGCAGTTATTAGGCCACTCCTGAAAAAGCCTATCTTGGACCCAGAAGATGTTAACAACTATAGACTGGTTGCTAATGTCCTCTTCCTGGGCTTGAGTGGGTGGTTGCTGGCCAACTCCAGGCACTCCTGAATGAAATGGATTATCTAGATCCATTTCAACTGGGCTTCAGGCCTGGGTTTGGTACAGAAACTGCCTTGGCCACCCTGTGGGATGACCTTTGCCAGGCAAGAGGTGGGGGGAGTGTGTGACCCTGTTGATGCTCTTGGACCTCTCGGCGGCTTTCAAAACCATTGACCATGGTATCCTTCTGGATAGGCTATCTGGGTTGGGAGGAACTGCACTGCACTGCAGTGGTTCTGCTCCTCCTTGGATGGCTGCTTCCAGAAGGGGGTGCTGGGGGATTATTGCTCTGTCCCTTGTCAGTTATGTGTGGATGACACCGAGTTCTGTCTCTCCTTTTCATCAAACCCAGGTGAGGCAGCGTTCATTCTGAACCAGTGCCTGGGCGTGGTAATGGACTGGATGAGGGCCAATAAACTGAGACTCAATCCAGACAAGACGGAGGTACTGCTCGTGGGTGGTTCGTCTGCCCAGCTAAGTGATGTTAAACCTGCTCCAGAGGGAGTTGTACACCCCTAAAGGATCAGGGTCATAGTTTGGGGGTACTCTTGGACCCAGCATTGTCACTAGAGGCACAGCTGGACTCAGAGGCACAGAGCACCTTTTATCAACTATGGCCTTATCTGGACAGAGATAGCCTAGCTACAGTTACCCTGCTCTGGTAACCTCTCATTTGAGTTACTGCAATGCATTATATGTGGGGCTGACTTTAAAAATGGTCTGGAAACTTCAGATGGTCCAAAACAGGGCAGTGAGATTCTTAACGGGGACTGGCTATCGTGATCATATTATGCCAGTGCTTTTCCATCTGCACTGGCTTCCAGTCCATATCTGGGCCTGATTCAAAGGGCATTTCTACACCAGCCTGAAATCCTACATTTAAAATGGGGCTTTCTACTTCCGTTTGAAATGCAGGATCACAACGACTCCCTCGTTCACGCGCTTTCTTTCCCCCCTCCCGTTTCCCCCTCCTTCTCCCCGCATCTGAGCCTTCCATTATCTTTCATTGATCTCGCTCCTCTTCTTGCCGCTTTAACTCTTTTCATGAGTTAAACACAACAGCGTAACTTGATAGCTCATTATATGCAATCGATTCGGAATGTATGAAAGTCACTTACCTTTTCGAAGGGTGACATTCGTGGTGTGGGGGAGGCGCTCCGTCCCTCTCCCCGAAATTCTGGCTGGGGGGGGAGGCGCTCCGTTCTTCCCCCCCGATTCCTGGCCGGCCGGCTCTGCTCCGCAGGGATTCTGCAGAGCCGCCGCCCGGCTCTGCCAGCGCTCGAACATCCGTCCACTGGCTAGCAGGGACGCAAATGGCGACGGCCGTAGCCGCTGCCGTTTGCATCCCTGCAGTCAGCCGTGATAGGCTACGTAAATCTTTACGTAGCCTATCACGGCTGATTTAAAAGAAAAAAAAACACATGCGTACGCAAATGGCGGCGCCCATGGGAACTGCCATTTGTGTTCCTTATTTTGGCACGTCTTACGCTATTTGCGTTCCCCTTATTTTTGCCGTCTTAGTCTATGTAAATGTTTACGTAGACTAAGACGTGCCAAAATAAGGAACGCAAATGAAGGAACGCATTTTTATGCCAGCCCTTTCGCTGAGGGCTGGCATAAAAATACTATAAAAATATAGCCTGGAAGCAACAAAGGAAGTGAGCCCCTCACTCTGAGGCCCCATGGCAAGAGAGGAAAGCAGTCAAGGGGTCCCCTATACCCCTGTACTTCCCCCCTTGTCACACGGCAAAGAGAGACGCTCCTAAGCAAGCTGCTAAGTGACTGGTGTGTCTGTTGGTCTCTGTGCTGGAACAGTGGAATGTTGTAATACACAGGCAGTGGCCTCTCTTCCCTCCTTTCCCTCTGTCTCGGGAGCTTCTAAGCGGACAGCCCCTGGTGCTACCGGTCAAAATACTTGTGCAGGACCCCTTTCTCTTGAGCCGGACGCCTGCCGGTGGTCTGCCTCTCCATCCTGCAGTGCCTAGGACAACCTGGTTCTACACCAAATGCTGCTGAGACTAAAACTCAACCTACACCAGGAGCGGGCGACTTCAGGAGGCCCGAGAGCCATCTTGGCCCCTGCCCTCAGGCCATACTCCTGCTGCAGCACCGCCACCCAATTTGGCAATTTGGTAATTTTGCAATTTATTTGCAGCTAAATAAATGGGTACGTCCCTTTAAAATGCTCCTGAGCATGGCATGATTTAGTGCTCCCAACATTACCCTTCTCCCCAGGCCATGCCCACGAACAGTTAGCGTGTCAGGAAGGCACGTTAGGGAGAAGGGTTCCAGCCTCGTCTTTCCCTAATGTGCTACGTGTTTTTTTGTTTGTGTTTTAACACGCTCAGCATTTTGAACGTGCACAGAGTTTTAACATTAGCATCCTAGAGCTGGCAGGGACTGACAGATGGCTGTCCAGCTTCTGTTTAAATACCCCCAGTGGAGGAGAACCGCCCCCCCCCAGGCAGCCTATCCCGCTGCCAGACAGTCCTCGCTCTTACGAAAACGGTCCCACTCTGTAGCCAAAAGCTGCTTCCCTGTGACTTCCGCCCATTGCTTCTTGCCCTGCCCTCTGGAGCAACCCAGAGCACCTCTGCCCCATCTTCTGCATGACCACCTTTCAGATATTTGAAGACCATGATTGTGCCTCCTCTTTCACCTGCACTGCCTCTGGGGACTGTACCGTGAGTGTCTCCCCACACCCTGAGCATGTCGATCAGCTCTTGCTGTCTTTGCTCTAAGCTGAGAAATGCTGCACGTACCCTGGACACGCTGGCTGTTCACAGGCATGGATTGGGGAGGAGTGATAATGTGGGGCGCATGAAATCATGCTGTGCTCAGGGGCATTTTTAAGTGAAACACACATTTATGTTGCTGCAGTTGCCATGTCTGGGCCTGATTCAAAGTGCTGGTATTAACATTCAAAGCCCTGAACGGCTGGGGGCCAGGTAACTGGAAGGATCCTCTTCTCCCATATACACCTGCCTGGACCCTAAGATCATCTTCAGCGGTCCTTCTTAGGGAGCCCCACCAAAAGAAGTGCGGTTCTAGCTACCAGGAAGAGGGCCTTTTCCGCTGTGGCACCCTGGCTGTGGAATGAGCTCCCTAGACAAGTTCGCCTGGCAACTACATTATACACCTTCCAGTGCCAGGCGAGCACCTTTTTCTTTTCCCAGCATTTTAGCGCTCTAGTCTTTTAGTTCTGCTGTTTTGAATCCGTATTTTCAATCTCCGCATTGCTGCTAGGTTTATGCTGGGCTTATACTGTAGTTTTAAGCTTTCATATTTGATATTGTTTTATGCTGTACTTGGTGGTTTTAATTTTTGTGAACTGCCCGGAGAGCTTTGGCTAGTGGGCAGGATAGAAATGGGATAAATAGTAAATATAACCCTAAGTAGCCCCCTGTCTGTCACCTCCAGGTTTTCTGGAGTGAAAGAAACAAAGACGATGACGTTGCCTACGCTTGCATCTTCTCCTGACTGATCTCTCATGCGGCTGGCCCTTGACTACTGGTCAGGTCCCGTTCCTTGGATTGTGCTTGCTTTGGACTGCTTGCCTGGGCCTGAATTTGGCTGTGCCTCGGACCGTGCATTTGGGTGCCCTTCTTCCTGACGGGTAATCGTGTGCTTCTGATCTTTGCCTGCCTTCTGACTTTGCTGAATGGATTCACCGGTCCCCCCCGGACTGAGCTTGACCCCGCTGTAGCAGGACAAGACGAGAAGCTGCCCCCGCTGTTTATCTCGCTCTTACCAAGCTCGTGCAAACTACTTTGATCCACCCAAGCCCAGATAATACAGCCACGGAAAGGCCTTCTCCCCCTGCCCTCTGCCCCAGATTGACACCAAACTGCAGGTATTGTGGACACTTATCCAGTCCCTGAGCAGCACTGAAGAGTGCGAGGCAGGATAAAAGCCACAAGGCAGCCATGCTAGCGACTCCTGTGAACGACGTCCAGGAGAGGCTGAGGTGGCCTCCACCGTTTTTATACCAAGCGCTCCGAGCAAAAGTAGCCCCGAGCCCCAGTGACGTGGGAATGAGCACACCTGCCCCTTGATAACAGGATCGATCACTGGCCGGAGCCGGCGAAGGCTTTCCACTTTGGAAAGCGGTGGGTTATTTTTAGACCTTTCACAGCTGAGAGTTTTCCAGGACATTTTCTTTGGGGGACAATCCGGAGGCAAGGTGGCGCAGCAGAGCTTCATCCCTTTTCACTTTGGTACTTGCTCCACTTCGAGGGAACCCTCTCCACATTGTCCTGTCTGCTGAGGCTGAGGTCCCAGCAGACCCACCATACCGGCCATACCGTTTGGTGGCCATGCAGTCAACGTTAGTGTTGAGGGGCCCTGCGTGGCTCCCACACGCAAGCAGGAACCCCTACGTACGTACATCTTTATGTGCACTGTGCACATGTGATACTGGGGCTGAGTAGGGGTGGCCAGCGGGTGCTTTGGTGTCCAGGAGCGTGTCCAGGATGCGACCCCACCCCTCCTCTCATGCATTTGGTGAATTCACTGGGGGGGGGTCTTTGAACGCAGCCCCCAATGCATTCACCAGCCCAAAATATACTGGGCAGCCTCTGGTGATGCTTGTTTGCCATGACCAATTTTCTTATTCAGGAGGAAGCCTTAGATGAGTTCCTGAGGAACTACAGAATGTCCCACAATATGGCTTGAATTCAACTACAGAAAGCCCCGCAGTACACTGGGATAGAGAGCAGGGAATGGAAACACTGTTATACTCTTCTATCATGTCCCCCTTTACTCCCCTTTTCAGTTTGGAAAAAAGATGACCTTTTCGAAGGGTGACATTCGTGGGGGGGGGGAGGCGCTCCGTTCTTCCCCCCGATTCCTGGCCGGCCGGCTCTGCTCCACAGGTATTCTGCGGAGCCGCCGGCTGGCTCCGCCAGCGCCCGAACATCCGTCCACTGGCTAGCAGGGACGCAAATGGCGACGGCCGTAGCCGCCGCCGTTTGCGTCCCTGCAGTCAGCCGTGATAGGCTACGTAAATCTTTACGTAGCCTATCACGGCTGATTTAAAAGAAAAAAAAAACACACGCTTACGCAAATGGCAGCGCCCATGGGTGCCGCCATTTGCGTTCCTTATTTTGGCACGTCTTACGCTATTTGCGTTCCCCTTATTTTCGCCGTTTTAGTCTATGTAAATGTTTACGTAGACTAAGACGTGCCAAAATAAGGAACGCAAATGGCGGCACCCATGGACGCCGCCAGTTGTGTACGCGCATTTTTTTTTCTTTTAAATCAGCTGTGATAGGCTACGTAAATATTTACGTAGCCTGTCACGTTTTTTAATTTTTTTTCACTGGAAATGGCGGCGGCAGCAGCCGGTTGGAAGACCGGCCGCCACAGCCGCCGCCGCCGAACCGCCGGCGGAGTTGCCGCCGCCGCCAGGAAGATCCACCCAAGGTAAGTCCCGTCCCGGGTGTGGTGGGGGGGGGGGTTGGCAGACCGTTCCACCACCGATTTCGGGGGGCCAAATGCACTGGCATTTGGCCTCCCCGAGATCCGTGGTGGAATTCTCTGACATCCCTACGATTGATTTAAAAATGGAACAAAGGGCATTTAGTGCAGGAGGGTCACGGCAGGGTTAGCCTATTATGGCTAACGCAGGGACGCCATTGGCGTCCCTGCGGAGGCAGTGATAGGCTACGGGTAAATATTTACGTAGCCTATCACGTACGATATTTAAGTAGCCTATCACAGCAAAAAAAAGGGAACGCAAATGGCGGTGGCTACGGGGAAGTATTTACGTAAATATTTATGTAGCCTATCACAGCTAAAAAAGGGAATGGAAATGGCGGCTGCTGTAGCTGCCGCCATTTGCATTCCCCTTTTTTTTTGCCGTGATAGGCTACGTAAATATTTAAACGTGACAGGCTATCACGGTAAAAAAAGGGACGTAGCCTATCATGGCAAAAAAAGGGGACCCCCCCTCCCCTTCATTGTGGACCGCCTTCCCCAGTGAGGTCTGCCTGATGCCAACATTGCCATCTTTTCAGCAGCACATTAAGACTTACTTCTACTCCCAGGCATTTGACAGCTCATAATAAATGTTCGAATGGGTCCCAGGATTTTTATTGTTGATGGTTTAAAAATGTTTTAAATTTTGTATGTAAATTGTGGCAATATTTGCTACTTTGGCTCAAATTCCCCCGAAGATGTAGATTGCTGTATTAATGTTGCTATTTTGCCTTGTCACAAACCAGGAGTGGGAAAGAAAGAGACAGTGTCCAGCAGGGTGGCCACTTATGCACTGCCACGAAAGAGAACAAAAGGGGACACCAATGTGCATAACATTTGCATGTGTGTGCACACGCATGGGCAACTTCAAGGCTCTGGCCTGCTCTCCCTCCTTAGGGTTCTTTGACTTCAACCCAGACTTGGACCGGACAGTCCATCAGATAGACGACACCTTCGAATAGAGGTCTGTCCTCTGAAAAGCAGAACATCTGGCCACCCTAGAGGATCAGTCAGTCACAAGCAGAACTGGCATCCAGAGTTTACAGTGGTCACAGCTGTCTTTGAGCAGGTGAGGGTGACAGGCTGGCTTGAGCCACTGACAAGGCCCGTAAGCCTGACTTTGTTGCTAGCCACATTCAGACATGTTGAGGGCTGTGGGATCTGAGCTAGCAATGACCAACCAGGAAAGAGATCTTGGGGTTGTGGTGGACAGCTCAATGAAGATGTCAGCCCAGTGTGCAGCCGCTGTAAAAAAGGCAAACTCCATGTTAGGCATAACTAGAAAAGGGACTGAGAATAAAACTGCCAACATTGGTGAAACATCCTGTCGGAGCCATGTTGTCCTGGCAGCAACTTGCGGAGCTTCGCGGGTTGCTTATCTCAAACAGTGGGGAGATGGTTGAGAAACCTTTTTATCTTCCCCTGAAATTAAAAGGGGAAGCCTACAGTACCATCCGGATGAAATCTTGGAAGAACAGCTGCTTCTGTGGAGAAACTGAGGGGCTGGAATCTAAGGTTAGATGCTGGAGTATCATCTACTGAACACTGTTTGAAACTCCTCAGCAATTAGGAGACATAAGGACAGACAGCTCCAAAGGAATTTCTCCATTTAAACTACCAGCAGTATCTGAGGACTTGCAATTAAATCTGCTTACATGTTTGTTTTTCTGCAATTATACTTGCTTGCCTTGTTGTGCTTTTGAAAGCGGAGGATGGCAGTACCAAAGGAAAAAAAGAAAGGCTTGGGAATGTCAATCCCCCGCCCCCCATTACTCCCTCGGCAAAGGTTTCTAGAAATGCTGGAGATGAAGAGGAGTTGCCCGCTTTGATAAAAACTATGTCTTCTCAGCTATCAGTGCAGTCGAAGAAGCTTGAAGCAATTCAGAACTCAATCATTGCCCTTCAAGGGGCTGTGGATTTAATTAATATCTCTTTTCAGAAGATGGAATCGAAGGTTAATGCCCCCAAAAATCGGGTTAATGCTCATGAAACTGCCATGGAAGCTCCTCATAATTTCTACTTGATATTGAGCATGCATATCGTGTTCCTGGTTCAAAACGTAGCACTAAAGGGACTTTTGGGACTGTTATTGTTCAATTTTCATGAGTCTCTACAAAAATTTATCTTATGTGTCTGGCAAGAGAAGAGACCCTATCTTTTCCTACGTTCCCTTCAAACAGCTCATGGCCCCTAGGGATCAGGGTTTTTTTGGGAGCAAAATTGTGTTTAAAATTCCATGTTTAAATTCCACACATCTCAGCTAGGGTGGCCATGCGTCCTCTTTTACAGAGGACTGTCCCTTATTTTGAACCTGTATTCTCTGTCTGAAGGGCTGTCCAAGTAAGAACATAAGAACATAAGAAGAGCCATATTGGATCAGACCAAGGGTCCATCTAGTCCAGCATTCTGTTCACACAGTGACCAACCAGCTATCGACCAGGAACCCACAAGCAGGGAATGACAGCAAGAGCACCCCCCCCATGTTCCCCAGCAACTGGTGCACACAGGCTCACCGCCTCTGGTACTGGAGGCAGCACATAGCCATCAAGACTAGTAGGCTTCTCCTCCAGGAATTTGTCCAGCCCCCTTTTAAAGCCATCCATTGGTGACCATCACTACATCCTGTGGTAGCAAACTCCATGGCTTAACTATGTGCTGTGTGAAGAAGGACTTCCTTTTATGTGTCCTGAATCTCCCACCAATTTGGGAGACTGGCAGGGCAGCAAAGGCCTGGGATGGATGTGTTGTGTTGTGTGGCAGGAATAAAGCATGAACAGGACACTCATGAAGGAGAAACAGATTTTATTGATCCTCCGGCCGCTTGGCTCAGTTATTGGCCATGATTTCTTCGGCCCATGTGCGGAGCTTGCTGACGCGAGCATACACGGCTGGGGTGGTGACTGAGCAGCGGCTGCTGCCCCAAGACACGATGCCCACCAGCTGCCAAACACCTTCCTTCTGGCACACGAGGGGTCCCCCAGAGTCACCCTGGAAGCACAAAAATAACAGTTTAGAACTTGTTGCGGGGAACATCCAGTTGGAGCCATGTCATCCTGCAGTGACTTGCGGAGCTCCGCAGGTTGCTTATCTCAAACAGCTATGAAAAGGTTGGGAAACCTTTTTATCTTCCCCTGGAATTTAAAGGGGAACCTTGCAGTACCATCCGAATGAAATCTTGGAAGAACAGCTGCTTCTGCGGAGAAACAGAGGGGCTGGAATCTAAGGTTAGACGCCAGAGTATCATCTACTGAACGCTGCTTGAAACTCCTAAGCAATTAGGAGACAAACGTTTGGACACACGGCTCCAAATAGTATTTCTGAATTCAAACTACCAGAAATATTTGAGGACTTGTAATTAAATCTGCTTAAGTGTTTGTTTTTTGTTTCTGCAATTATACTTGCTTGTTGTGCTTTTGAAAGTGGAGGATGGCAGTACCAAAGGAAAAAAAGAAAGGCTTGAGAATGCCACTTCCCCTTCAATTGCTCCTCTGGCAAAGGTTTCTAGAAATGCCAGAGATGGAGCGGAGTTGCTTGCTTTGATAAAGACTATGTCTTCTCAGCTACCAGAGCAGTCAAAGAAACTTCAAACAATTCAGGACTCAACCATTGCCCTTCAGAGGGCTGTGGATTTAATTAATATCTCTTTTCAAAAGACGGAATCGAAGGTTAATGCTCTTGAAAATCGGGTTACTGCTCATGAAACTGCCATGGAAGCTTCGCATAATATTTTGTCTGCTCGAATTTCTCAACTGGAGGCCTTCACACATAGAGCAAATCTATGCATCCTAGGTATTAAAGACGTAGCTACCAATATAGGTTTGGCTGAATTTATGGATAAACATCTGCATGAGCTATTTGGTTTACCATCTGATTTTTTACTTGATATTGAGCATGCATATTGTGTTCCTGGTTCAATATGTGGCACTAAAGGGCCTTTTGGGACTGTTATTGTTCAATTTTCACGCGTCTCTACAAAAAATTATCTTATGCGTCTGGCAAGAGAACAAGGTGAGCTTTGGTGGGGACCAGCAAATGTCAAGATTATGCTCTTTCCTGATTATACTAAAGAAATTGCTGACAGAAGAAGGCAATTCACCAAGGCGAGAAGTTTGGAAAAGCAAATTAACCTTCAATATCACATTAAATGTCCAGCTACATTTTGTGGTCAGGCTGGTGCAGCAACGGTGATTTATTACAAAAAGCAAAGACTGAAATGCAATGAACTGGCAACTGTGATCTCTGGATTCTCTGTAAAAAGAGACAAAAGAAGGGAGGACAATTCCAGAGAAAAGGGCATACGTGTGGAAGCAACCTTGGGGGAACATAATCATGCAACACTCCCCCGCCCCGCCAACAGCATAAAATGGTAAATAGTAGGAACAGAAGGTTGACCCTTTTATCTGTTTATCAACTGATCCAAGGCATAGCTTAGGCAGGTGTGGGAGAAGCAGGCAGAGGCTTGAAGGAGAGATTGCTGCTTGCGGTATGTACAGTCGTCTGCTACTTCTGGTAAATGAGTTTTGCAGAGTTCTGTGCAGTTTCAAAAACCTGTCAAACTGGTCTGAAATCGAGGCAACAGCCAGAAAAATGAAGAGTGTGTGCGCGCACTGTGGGAAGGGAAACCTGTCCCCAAACCCGGCTTGCAACTGTCATAACCGTGGCCTGCCTCCAGCATGAATCTGACTGTGTGTTACTTGTTTTGATGACAATAAAACACTGGTTGTAGTTTTTATCCATATTGTTGTACACTGCCTTGGTGGAAAGCAGGGGTGCACACATAGACAGACCGACCCCTGGCATCTCCAGACAGGGCTAGGGGAGACCCATAGGCGAGAATGTGGAGAGCCACTGCCAGTCAGTGCAGGCAATACTAAGCCAATTGAAGCAACGGCCAGACTTGAGAGACGAATGTGACCTTCCTTTGCTGTGGCGCCAACCACCCGCGGTTCTCCGAGGAAGTAGCGATGAGGGGGCGGGGCAGTTCTGGGCTTTCTGGGAGGGGGCTCGGGGCGCTCACCATGCACGAAGAGGAGCCGGCTGCCCCCGCGCAGATCATCAGGTCAGAGATGTTGCTGCCCCAGTATTCCTTGCACTTCTCGTTGGACAGCAGGGGCAGGGCAGTTTGCTGCAGCTTGCTGGGGGTGTTGAAAGCTGCAGGAGACAGGATCAAATCAGGAACTGGTACGCCCACTGTCCGCTAGATGTGCCCACAGTGGGATCGTCCTTGCTTGGAAGAACATCTCCAACCCACAATTACCCCCAGAGTCTCTGCTCCAGCTTCCCCAACCTGGTGCCCTCCCACTATGGATTGCTGGCTGTGGACACTGGGAGTTGCAGTCCAACACACCGGGAGGGCAGCAGGTTGGGGAGGGCTGCCCTGATCCGTCTCCCTTGCTGCCCTGCAGGCTTGGAACTGAAAGGCAGGGCTGCCCTTTCTCATACCGCCTTCGGGGCCCTCCGCAAAACCCACCTGTGCTGTGAGGCCTCTGGCACCATGCCAGAGTTCCCCTGCCCACCTGTAACTACGCCTAAGCACCGGCTGCAACCACACCTCCGCCGTCACCTCCCGGTTTCCGCCTCCGCCTTCTCTCCCCTGCCCCTCCCCTGTCATCTCCCCTGAGTTGGATTTCAGATTGCAAGGCCATTGTGGCGGGGACCTGTCCTGTTTTACTCTGTAAACTGCCGTGCACACTGATGGTGTAATAAGAATAGCAGCAACAATACATGTGCAGTAAACTCCTCTCTCCTTGTGGGTGCAAACGACTGTGGCCAGTTGTACAGCTGGGGCCAGCATGCTTTCCTGGGTTTGTAGCAACACCCACAATTTTCAAGGGTGATGGAACAAAGCCACCTTTGAAGGAGGCTCCATGGGCCATTGAACTGCTCCGCTTTGTTTTCGGAAGAAGTATTCAAGCAGCACGAGAATCTTCTTGGAGAAAAACAGGTTCCTATTTTCTCCAGGGGGGTGTCTCCACAAGCACCTTACTCCGAGCTGGCTGCGTTTGGGTGTCGCTAGGGACGGATGACGTTGGGCCCATCTCGCAGCCACTCTGGAGTTTCGTGCCGAAAAACCAGGTCTTCTGAGGCTACTTTTAGTCCGATTGTTTTCCTTAGGTCAGCTTCCCTGTGCTTCCGTTGTGGTGTGCACCACCCTCCACATTTATTCCAGCATGATAGCCCTGCCCAGGGATATGTCTTTCACCTCACTGACCCCAGTCAAGGGGGTTTTCCCCAGTGTTTTCCCCGCCTGTGTTTCCCCGCTGTTTCTGCAATTTCAGGGCTGGCCGTCAGAGGTCTGTGCTACCTCATGGCATTTACTCCACCTTGCCTCCAACTAAACTCTGGTGGCCGTCCCCACACAGTATAGGTGTGCTCCGGGCAGCCTCTAACTTCTTTAAAAAAACTAAAGTGTTAAATCGAAATAGCGGTTTTGTCGGCAGCACCTACACCTCCCCTATCTCGCTAGCTCGGTATGTCGCTATGTCGCACCTGCAGGATGGCTGCCTGCTTTTGTCTGCGGGGCTTGTTTTTTCCACATGATGGTTTGGACAGCAGAAAGAAGTCTATTTACCGCACAGCACAGCCCAGCAGAGACACCACTTCCTCACACCTTCTGCGACTATCTGCCTCCTCACCAGGGGACATCTCTAGGGGTCACTAGGAAGGCTGGAGATGCACAATAGCCGAGATGTGCCTCCTCTTCCTGCTGCAACCTGCGCCTCTCTTTCAACCCAAGATGGAGGCAAAAAGTGGGGGGGGCAGCTCTCTTCTTGTGACATGCAAGCCCCTGCCAGACCCACCGTTGTAGCGTGTCCTGCCCCAGCCGGTGGTGACACAAAGGTCTCCGCTCTTGAACAGATCCACGGCATCTGTCAGGCACACGGGGGACACGGTGGGGCTCATCTCAGCAGGGGTGGCCAGCTTGATGAGGGCGATGTCATTGTTGATAGCAACTGGGTCCCACTCTGGGTGGGTGAAGACCTGGTGTGGGAGAGAGAGAGAGAGAGAAATTGTGAGTGCTGCAAACAGGATACAGCGGGCGAAGTCCGGGGGGAGCGTGTTGTCTCATCAGAATGCTCCTAATTCCTTTCTTTTGGGTGTTCTTCATGTATCCCCCAAAAAAGAGGAAACGCATCACCCAGAACACAAACATAGCTTTGCATAAAATGTGCATATTCCAATTTATACGCATATATGCACATTTAGAAATACTTACTATAAATACAGTGCCCTTACGGGAAGACTGTGACCTGGATGTGCCTGCTCTTTCTTTTTTGCAGGTGTTAGCTGTTGATGGGCTACTTCAAGGGCCCGGCCTGCTCCCCTCCTTAGGGTCCCTCGTCTTCAGACCAGACGAGGTTAGGGATGGGCGAATCCCCCAACGTCTGATCTGGGGGTCTCCACTGTGGGGCAATTCAGGCTGCTTGGGGCCCTGCGGATTTCTCTGGGGCCCCGCCGCGCCCTCTGGAGCTGGCAGAGTGGCTCTCCAGCTTACTAAAAGACGCGATCGTGGGAAAATTGCAGCAGTAAATTGCATATTTTACGCCGTTTGTGGCCGTAAAGCACTTACTTTCACATAAACTGCAGCTGTTAATGGCTTTATTTATGTAAAAGTAAGTGCTTTATGGCCGCAAATGGCATACACTGTGCCATTTACAGCTGTAATTTTCCTGCATTAAGCTAATGGCAGCTGCCATTAGCCTATTGCATTTTTTAGAAAGCTGGAGAGCTGCCCCGTGGGAGCTCTTGAGCATGCGGAGGTGAGTGCAGCCAGTCTTCTGTGGACTCCAGAGAATCCGACCTCATCTGAGTCCACAGCAGATTCCTCCAGCATCCCTAGATGAGGGCGGGCATTTATGAATTGCCAAAGAAGAGGAAATGCATCACCAAAAAGGAGGACAAAAGGTCTTTCAGCCTTTAATCCAGATAGGGAGGATGGTGTGTCTGGGTCCAGCAAAGATGCCCCATGTTGTCCTGCGCGGGGGGGAGGATCTCCATGACAACAGAAGGTCTTAACCTGGTGGCTCACCTGGATTTTTCAAGGAATCGGCTTTGGTGCACACAGGGCTCCACGAATGAGTGCACCGTACCATTCTAAGCCACTTCACAGGAACATACTTCCGGGTGGGGTAGGGGGATTAGAGTGAATGACATCAGACTGGTGGGGGTTGCTCAACCAATAAGAGAGTAATTATGATTCCCTTTCAAGAATCAGGAATCTCAAATCTCAGGGAGATCTGCCACGGAACATCCGCAGACGGTCACGCTCCACATATAGAAAGTAATGAGAATGGTGAGGCAGGGGGTGGAACTGAGGAGCTCAGCCCTGCTTTCTTTCCTCATGTGTAGAGCTGACACACGATGGAATGGCTGAACAGGGCTAGATTCTCACAACCGTCTTAATGTGCTGACCTAAAGAGTGAACAGACATTCGGTGTGACATGTGAAACACGATCCTTGCATGCCCTTTTCTCACCACACAGAAGTGAAGAGCAATGCCTGAGGGCCTTGTACTGCATTTCTGCTTTCAAAAAGGTGGTATGAGGCCTGACCCTTCAGTTCTCCCCACCTGTGCATTCCACCCAACCCCTCCCAAATTCTCTGAGGGTCAAACTGCATGTTCCTTTAGAGATGTAGCTAGCGGTTGTTTTTTTCTTCTTTTTGACTCAAGGGACCCCATAGAGTGGTGGGTAGGGGGCTTTAACCCTTTCCCCTAGGCCTGCAATTTACATTACAACTGGATGCCTTTTTGGCAATGGAAATTAGAGACATAGGGGCCTCATCCAGGTTTGGGAACATGGGCGGGGGGAGGGTTAAAGTCCCCCTTAGCCCTTCTCCATGCTGGGGTCCCAATCTGTGTAGTAACATGTAGCCTCACCTTGTAAGGTCACATTCCATAATGAAGAGATCGACTTTGCACACGGAAGCCCTCTGTAACAGAATTCCTCTGAAAACACTGGACTATGGCCAGCGTTCTAGCTTCAGAGTGAAACTGAGCATGCCCAATATAACTTTGCCAGCAGTTGCTGCCGTAGGCTTTCATGGGGCAGGAGAACCACTATAACATTTGAAACACTGCTCAGAACTTCACAAAACCGATGCAAGGCACACCTCCTCAACATGCCTGAATTATGTACATCAGTGGTTCCCACCCAATTTTGAAGGAAATATATGACATGCCTAGCCGCAGCTTGGAGTTAAAAGGACGAATGTGCTCATTTTCAGCACTTTTTAAACTGGCTGTACCTACAGCAATTTGTATCGTATCACTTTGAAATTTTGCACAGTGGTAGAACTCATCAAGTAGATCGTGGATGCCACGTTCCACGCTATTAGCTGAGAAGGTTCATTTTTATAAGCAGTGGAATTTTGAAGCTGATCAGGGCAGAACCTTGTTTAATTTTGTGACTCACCTTAACTCTAAGGGGCCACCCCTGAGTACACACCCACAAACACACCCACGGATCAACACCACTGACTTCCTTTTTTACGCTCCTTGGGGATGTTGTGATGGGGCCTGTCCTGATGCACGCCTGCACGCCAGCATTTACCCCTACACCACTGCCAGCGAGTGTCTAGTGGCCAAGCTGCTTCACCAACCTTCTCAACAGCCAACTTCTGAATTTTCTCCACCGGGGAGCTGCGGTCATGTTCACCAAGCACAACAACCTTGGAGGTGCTGGAAAAAGCAAGCAAAAGCTGTCAAAAAAAGGAAGCGAGGTCATAGAATATCATGGAAACATAGGGTTGGAAGGGGCCTACAAGGCCATCGAGTCCAACCCCCTGCTCAGTGCAGGAAGCCTGATTCCCAGGCGGTCTCTCATCCAGGTACTAACCAGGGCAGGCCCTGCTTAGCTTCCGAGAACAGACGAGATCAGACACAGCCAGCCCTTTGCTCCTTGAAGGTTTGGTGTCACCCCCACAGGGTGTGTGGGCAACCTCTGCATTACACAGGAAAGAGTCCTGGAGCTGGGAGCAAAGGCCCCTTTCTGTTCACTCTGCTGACAAAGGAGCCGAGGCTTTGCAAGGTCAGCTTGCAAGGCCTCACATCTGGGCTGTTTAGCAGCTTGGATTTATCGACATTTATCGACCAAGACAACTGAGCTATTGCCAGGAGCGCTTTTTTGTTCTTACACTACAGGTGTGCAAAGTATATTTTAACAGGCTCGCAGAAAAACCTCTGGCAAAGTGGTTTCCCCTTGATATAGCAACTCAGTTTTCTCTTTTGTTCTTTTCTTTTAAATCCTTTCTCTTTAAAATTGATATGATAGAGTGTACTTAAATCTACTGTCTGAGGGTGTATAGAAATGTGCACATTCATTTATATATCTAGTACAAAATACATCAGTGATTGTTGTAAGGTTGATTATAAGCTTTATTATTATATAAGAGTAAAAAAAATTATTAGTGATTTGTTATTATTATTACTTATCCTTTTTAATTTCCTTCCTTTTTATTATTATTACTAACATTATTATGAGACTTTGGTTAGTAATATTTTTGGCCGATTAAATTGTTAAGTTGTACTATTATATGTTAATTGAAGGGCAATACATGGTTATTGGAAATGTAAGCCTGCTTCCTTGCTGTAAGACTGATGATATGATACTGAAATGTAAGGTTGATTATCTATGCAGTACTGAATTGTAATATTGCCAGTGTTATAGGTATAACTTTTAAGTAGAATGGTATTTGAAGTTTGTGTGTAATGGCATTTAAATTTAATCCTATTAAGTAACTTCTTTATATTTTTTCATTTTCTTTCTTGCTTTCTTCTTCCTTCTCCTTCTTTTGTTTTCTCCCCCCCCCCTTTTTCGTTATTGCCGAGTCCACCTAAGAATACTGTACTGTGGGGAAACTGTAGATAATGATTAGGTTGTTGGTATTGTTTATTTCATTTATAAAGATAAAAAATAGAATAAAAAGTAGTTTTTTAAAAAAGATATAGCAACTCAGTTCTTGGAATACTAAACTTAACTCCAAAAACACGGTTGGTGGTCTTCTTCATAGTAAAGGTGGCTGAATTGTATTTTATCCTTCATGCGATGCTCCCAGGAGCTCAGTCCTGCAGCAGTGCGTTGCCCACACGCACCAGAAGTGGGGGCAACAACCTTGCTACTGGGGGGCACACCAAGCCACCTAACAAATCCCCAATGGACTTTTGTTTCTAAATAAAAAGCAGCTTCAGGAGGGGACAATGCTGAGCGGAGAATCAGCGTAACCCTTTCCCTGACTGCATTTGCCCACTCTGGGAACCCCACAGCTGCTTCCCTTCACCCGGCCCCCCATCTCCATGGAATGTCATATATATTCCTGAGTCTCTGGAGCTCCGGGGGGAGGCGAAGCAGTGCTGATGTGGATTTGGGATGCCAAAACAGCAGTGGGGGGGAGAGTTAAGCACCCCGTTTCCTCTCACTGCCATTCCTCCATGCAAAGTTGCCCCCTCCGGTAAATGTTCTCATTAGAATAATGTCGACAACAATATGAACAGCAGCAGCAACACTTCTGGTGCTTTGTCTCACAGGTTAATTACGCAATTATTTCGAAGGCCGCCTTCTCCCACACGAACCTGCACGCTTTGAAAGGTCTCCTGGGGAGGTCCTTCTCTCAGACCCATCACCATTGGAGGCATGTTTGGCGCGGTCATGAGAGAGGGAGGGCCTTTCGGGGAGGGGGCACTCCCAGGCCCCCAAACTCTCTGCCAAGGGAGCTTTACGGCCGTCTTTCTGTTGTCCTTCCGCAGGCTCTTGTCTAAGTTCTACTGGCGGGGAGTTTTAATGAGCGGCTGCTGCGATACAGGAGGCCTTATTCTGACCCATCATGGGCCAAAGTCCAAAATCTTAGGCTCCACCAGGAGCGTATGTCCTGATGAGTGCAGCCAACGAACCACCGGCAGCCATTCCAGCAGGCTGAGCTGAGGACAATGAGAGGGACAGCGGGGCCATTCCACCAGCCCTGCTGAAAGAATTACCCCCCGCTTCCCTTTTTCCTTGCGTGTTGCGCCCTTTTAGATTGTAAGCCTGCAGGCAGGGACAGCCCTGTTTAATTAATTCTATATATACACCACTCTGAGAGCCTTTTTCGCTGAGGGCTGGCATAAAAATACTTCAAATAATCAGTCAGTCAGTCAATCAATAATAGGGTGATCTCTTCAATACTGATTGGAAGCTATTTTGTATAGTTGTGTTTTTAATTTTTTAAAAAATTTGTTATGCTATGTTTTAATTAAGATTTAGTTTTTAATCCGTATTTTATTACTGCTAGCTGCCTTGAGGGCCACTTTGGCAGAAAGGAGGGATATACATTTAATAAATACATAAATAAGTTGTGGGGAGCTAACTGGTGTCAGCTGTGGGACACAGTTGACACAGCTGTTAGCCTTGGCGGTGTATGACCTCACCCCACCTAGGCGCCCCCCAAGCGTCCGTTCCTGTTTTTTTTGTTCCTGTGTCCGTTCCACAACGCCGGAGGGGCTGTGTTCTTACGTCATCCCGCAGTGAGCAGCGGTCACCACCCAGTCCTTATTGAGTAGAGATCCACCGCAGAAATGCCACCCGCTCTTGTCCTGCAAGGAAGACCGACCAAAGGAGAAGATGAGATCCAGCAAGAACAGGCAAGAGGAAACCCCCACCCCACAAGAGGCCCCTGAAGACCTGCCGTCAGTCAGAGCAGACAGTGGCGGGGAACCATTTCTCCGTTGAGAGCTGCATTCCCTTGGGGCTATGTCAGGGTGGGGTCCCACGTTCCAATGGGCAAGGATGGAGTCAGAAGTGGACACAGACACCCCTTCTCTGTCTCTTATTCTGCCCCCCCCCCTTGAAGGGCAGATGTTTGGGCACAGGCCTGGCATTGGGGAAGTGCATATTTTGCACATGATCAGAAACACATTGTCCCCTTTATTATTATTTCATATATTTCAGTGCTAACCCCCACACAAAGATGTTCCAGAGCTAAGCTCTGTTAGAAGAACTGAAAACAAACACAAGAAGCAAATGGGTTTCCAATCATTTCCCAAGTGCCCTTACCTGCAAGGAGACCTGCCAGGGCCATGATCCAGGCACCGCCTCTTCACCATTGACGATGCGGGTGTAGCCAGAGACAACAGGGTGGATTGCGGGGAGACCGCAGCCTGGAAGCAACAAAGGAAGTGAGCCCCTCACTCTGAGGCCCCATGGCAAGAGAGGAAAGCAGTCAAGGGGTCCCCTATACCCCTGTACCTCCCCCCTTGTCACACGGCAAAGATAGACGCTCCTAAGCAAGCTGCTAAGTGACTGGTGTGTCTGTTGGTCTCTGTGCTGGAACAGTGGAATGTTGTAATACACAGGCAATGGCCTCTCTTCCCTCCCTTCCCTCTGTCTCGGGAGCTTCTAAGCGGACAGCCCCTGGTGCTACCGGTCAAAATACTTGTGCAGGACCCCTTTCTCTTGAGCCGGACGCCTGCCGGTGGTCTGCCTCTCCATCCTGCAGTGCCTAGGACAACCTGGTTCTACACCAAATGCTGCCGAGACTAAAACTCAACCTACGCCAGGAGCGGGCGACTTCAGGAGGCCGAGAGCCATCTTGGCCCTGCCCTCAGGCCGTACTCCTGCTGCAGCACCGCCACCCAATTTGGCAACTGCAGCTAAATAAATGGGTACGTCCCTTTAAAATGCTCCCGAGCATGGCATGGTTTAGTGCTCCCCACATTACCCTTCTCCCCAGGCCATGCCCACGAACAGTTAGCGTGTCAGGAAGGCACGTTAGGGAGAAGGGTTCCAGCCTCGTCTTTCCCTGATGTGCTACGTGTTTTTTTGTTTGTGTTTTAACACGCTCAGCATTTTGAACGTGCACAGAGTTTTAACATTAGCATCCTAGAGCTGGCAGGGACTGACAGATGGCTGTCCAGCTTCTGTTTAAATACCCCCAGTGGAGGAGAACCGCCCCCCCCCCCCGTAGCCTATCCCGCTGCCAGACAGTCCTCGCTCTTACGAAAACGGTCCCACTCTGTAGCCAAAAGCTGCTTCCCTGTGACTTCCGCCCATTGCTTCTTGCCCTGCCCTCTGGAGCAACCCAGAGCACCTCTGCCCCATCCTCTGCATGACCACCTTACGGATATTTGAAGACCATGATTGTGCCTCCCCTTTCACCTGCACTGCCTCTGGGGACTGTACCGTGAGTGTCTCCCCACGCCCTGAGCATGTCGATCAGCTCTTGCTGTCTTTGCTCTAAGCTGGGAAATGCTGCACGTACCCGGGACACACTGGCTGTTCACAGGCATGGATTGGGGAGGAGTGGTAATGTGGGGCGCTTGAAATCATGCTGCGCTCAGGGGCATTTTTAAGTGAGACACCCGTTTATGTTGCCGCAGTTGCCATGTCTGGGCCCGATTCAAAGTGCTGGTATTAACATTCAAAGCCCTAAACGGCTGGGGGCCAGGTAACCGGAAGGATCCTCTTCTCCCATATACACCTGCCTGGACCCTAAGATCATCTTCAGCGGTCCTTCTCAGGGAGCCCCACCAAAGGAAGTGAGGTCCTAGCTACTAGGAAGAGGGCCTTTTCCGCTGTGGCACCTTGGCTGTGGAATGAGCTCCCTAGACAGGTTCGCCTGGCACCTACGTTATATACACCTTCCGGTGCCAGGAGAGCACCTTTTTCTTTTCCCAGCATTTTAGCGCTCTAGTCTTTTAGTTCTGCTGTTTTGAATCCGTATTTTCAATCTCCGCATTGCTGCTAGGTTTATGCTGGGTTTATACTGTAGTTTTAAGCTTTCATATTTGATATTGTTTTATGCTGTACTTGGTGGTTTTAATTTTTGTGAACTGCCCAGAGAGCTTTGGCTAGTGGGCAGGATAGAAATGGGATAAATAGTAAATAAAACCCTAAGTAGCCCCCTGTCTGTCACCTCCAGGTTTTCTGGAGTGAAAGAAACAAAGACGATGACGTTGCCTACGCTTGCATCTTCTCCTGACTGATCTCTCATGCGGCTGGCCCTTGACTACTGGTCAGGTCCCGTTCCTTGGATTGTGCTTGCTTTGGACTGCTTGCCTGGGCCTGAATTTGGCTGTGCCTCGGACCGTGCATTTGGGTGCCCTTCTTCCTGACGGGTAATCGTGTGCTTCTGATCTTTGCCTGCCTTCTGACTTTGCTGAATGGATTCGCCGGTCCCCCCCGGACTGAGCTTGACCCCGCTGTAGCAGGACAAGACCAGAAGCTGCCCCCGCTGTTTATCTCGCTCTTACCAAGCTCGTGCAAACTACTTTGATCCACCCAAGCCCAGATAATACAGCCACGGAAAGGCCTTCTCCCCCTGCCCTCCGCCCCAGATGGGGCACCAAACCGCGGGCATTGTGGAGACTTACCCAGTCCCTGAGCAGCACTGAAGAGTGCGAGGCAGGATAAAAGCCACAAGGCAGCCATGCTAGCGACTCCTGTGAACGACGTCCAGGAGAGGCTGAGGTGGCCTCCACCGTTTTTATACCAAGCGCTCCGAGCAAAAGTAGCCCCGAGCCCCAGTGACGTGGGAACGAGCACACCTGCCCCTTGATAACAGGATCGATCACTGGCTGGAGCCGGCGAAGGCTTTCCACTTTGGAAAGCGGTGGGTTATTTTTAGACCTTTCACAGCTGAGAGTTTTCCAGGACACTTTCTTTGGGGGACAATCCGGAGGCGAGGTGGCGCAGCAGAGCTTCATCCCTTTTCACTTTGGTACTTGCTCCACTTCGAGGGAACTCTCTCCACATTGTCCTGTCTGCTGAGGCCGTGGTCCCAGCAGACCCACTGGCCATACCGTTTGGTGGCCATGCAGTCAACGTTAGTGTTGAGGGGCCCTGCGTGGCTCCCACACGCAAGCAGGAGCCCCTACGTACGTACATCTTTATGTGCACTGTGCACATGCGGCACTGGGGCTGAGTAGGGGTGGCCAGCGGGTGCTTTGGTGTCCAGGAGCGTGTCCAGGATGCGACCCCACCCCTCCTCTCATGCATTTGGTGAAATCACTGGGAGGGGGTGTCTTTGAACGCAGCCCCCAATGCATTCACCAGCCCAAAATATACTGGGCAGCCTCTGGTGATGCTTGTTTGCCATGACCAATTTTCTTATTCAGGAGGAAGCCTTGGATGAGTTCCTGAGGAACTACAGAATGTCCCACAATATGGCTTGAATTCAACTCCAGAAAGCCCCGCAGTACACTGGGATAGAGAGCAGGGAACGGAAACACTGTTATACTCCTCTATCATGTCCCCCTTTGTAGTTTGGAAAAAGGATGACGGGGAGGGGGAGGCATGACAGGTATGTAGAATTAGGGATGATGGGGAGGAAGCAGATAGAGGCCTGGTTCGCACAACACACGGGTGCTTAATAAGCCACAGTGGCTTGTGAACCCCCTGCACGTGTGCCAGGCACGTGCCACCCATTTTCCCCAATTACCCTTGCTGGGTGGAGGGCTGGGGTGGTTAACAAACCACCCAGCAGCCCTACAACACAGCGTGGCATCTAGCTGGTTTCGTAACCACCCCAGCCACCCACCCTTGCCGGGCTCACACGTAACGACAAACCACGCCTGGCAAGGGTAATCGGAGAAATTGGGGGGCACGTGCAGGGCACCTGTGGGGGTGGCTAACAAGCCACTGTGGCTTATTAACCCCCCGCATATGTGCGAAGCTGATTAGGGAGATGTTTTTTCTCCCTCTTTCTCATAGTACTGGAATCCAGGAGGGTCGTCCTATGAAGCTGAGTGTTCAGGAGATTCAGGACAGATAAAAGGAAGTGCGGCTAGTTCAACACAGCACCTCGTTCAACTACGAGCGGTGGAGGAGTGGCACATTTTGAAGTGCCCATGATGGTCCCTATGCCCCCAAAGAGAGTCCAAAATTCATGTTGGCCCATGTCAACAAACCAGTTCTAGCAGTTTTCCTCTCCACTGGGAGTAGCTCCTTTGTCAAGCGAATGGGTCTTATTTGCCCATGCAAGACCAAGCCACCCCAAAATACTTTTTTGTTGTTGGACTCCAGCTCCCATGAACCCTCGCCATCAACTGTGCTGGCTGTGGCTGATCGGGGTTGTAGTCCAACATCTGGAGGGCCACAAATTCCCCATCTCTGGCTTAAGCCTAACGGCTTGGAGGCTTTCTCAACGCGCCTCTTGCAAACGCAGCAGCCACTGCCAGGAAGTGTGGAGAGCATCTGTCAGGTGGCTCCAGCGTCTCCGAGCCTGGGGGAAAGCTGACTTTCAGGAGAACCCTTCTGCCCCAGCCCTGCCCTGCTGCCTCACAGATCAGTCAGCACCAGTGACTGTCCTTGCCCAGGTCACCTGGGCCTCTGCATACGGTCCCCGCAGAGCTGGGCCACAGAGCCTCCTTCTTATCTCCAAGGTCCTCCGTTAACAGGAGGCTGGAAAATTTAGCCTCCTTTGCCAGCTGTCCCTGGGCCTGCTGCATATATAAAGATCCACAGCACTTGTGTCCTTCCTGATCCTTCCAAGAAGCAAGAAGGCCCTCCTCTGGCTCCTGTCCTGCCTGGCCTTCCTCGGTGCTGCCCATGGTGAGCGCCCCACTGGAGCACTGGGCACGAGACTGGGCTGGGGGAGAAGGAAGCAACATCAGCTCCTCTTCTACAGATGGAGAGATCACCACAGTAGGCCAGGCCAGGCCAGGCCAGGCCAGGGGCTCTCAGGGGCTCTTTGTATCTCTGAAGAAAGCATCCCCTAGACGGCTTGCCACTCAAGGCTGGGGGTTGACGTCTGGGTGGGGTGGGGGGTCTCAGCATGGAGCTCTGCGTTGGACCCTCGCTCTGAGCCAACATCAGGGCTCGTCTTATGTTCTCATGTTCTTATTGGAAATAGGTTAGGGGGGGTTTTCCTTAGTGATAGCTGGCTCCGATGAAGCCCAGCACAGGATGTTCCTGAACCCCGGCCAGCAGCAGGTTCGCCAGAGTTAACGTTCCGTTTTCCCGTCAGGTTGTGGCAGTCCCGCCATCCATCCCGTGCTCAGTGGCTATTCACGCATTGTCAATGGAGAGGAGGCAGTGCCTGGATCATGGCCTTGGCAAGTTTCCCTGCAGGTAAGAACCTGGCACATCTTTGCTCAGATTGGAGACCTGGAAGGGTGAGTGAAATGAGAAGCAGGACCACGTTAGGTGCTTCTTCGTGTGGTGCATAATAAATCACTCGTGGAAGGGGCTGCCACCGTCAGATGTGGCAGTGGCCACTGTTTAGATGGATCAGACCACCTTCCCCAACCTGGTGACCTCCAGATGTGTTGGTCTGAAACTCCCATCTCCCCACACCCAGGTGGGCTGGGGAAGGCTGGATTACACAAATTCATGGAGGAAGAGAAGTCGATCCATGGCTACTGGCCACAGTGCGGCTCCAGGTTTTTGAGAGCTCCTGGGCAAGGCCCCTCCCTCAGGGAGCCCACCTTCTCACCACCACGGTCACTGGCTGCTCTTGCTTCTCCTCTTTCCCATAATCGCTGCCACTTGCTTGCTGGGCAGGCCGAGGGGCAGGGAGCGGGCTGGCCGTGGCCTCTCCTGCTGCTCCCCCAGTGGCGCAAAGAGGACGGGCGAGCTGCAGAAAGTGCGCCCCAGAAGCCATGCATTTGTTGGGTCTTTCCCACCGACTCGTCTGTTGCTTTCCGCCCCTCAGGACAGCACTGGTTTCCACTTCTGCGGAGGTTCTCTGATCAGCGAGGACTGGGTGGTCACCACGGCCCACTGCAACGTCAGGTAGGAGACACGTCATGCGCAAGTTATCCATTCGTGGGGCAAGTAATCCATTTCTATGAAGAGAAGTTCTGGGGCGCAAGATAATGAGGAAGCCAGACGCCCGGGAAGCTCCAGCCTTCTAAGCCCACGGGGTGTGTGTGTACAACCATGATGATGAAGATGAAGATTAAATTCATTCGTTTGATTTATGCCTCCACCTTTCTACCAAAGAAACGATGATCAAGGCAGCTAACAATAATCCTGGTCGTGGATTATTAGGGGCAAGAGAATTGTACTCAGAAGCACTCCACTCTTACTTAGCACAGTATTTTTCAGACTTGTTTATTATTTATGTATTACAATTATTAATACCCTGCCTTTCAGGATACAAATCCTTTCAAGGTGGCTTACAAGTAACATCAACAATCAGGAATAAAATCACAATGAACAATCCTGCTTTAAGACTGAGCTACTTCTCTTCTGCTAAAATTGCACTCATAACATTAAAATAATAGCGGATGCTTAGAATTATTGTATTAGATCTCTCCACTTTTGATTTGTTTTTTAAATTGCCAGGGGACACCCTTCTGTTTGGATGTCAGATGTCTGTAACTGGCTGAAACCATCCGTTATATGAGCCGTCCTTTATATGAGCCCAGGGGAGGGAGCCCAAGCGGCTGCCCAAGGATACCAAGGTTGGCACCAGTCCTGATTCCTAGCTTGAGCTGTGAACTAATAAGTTGTTGGCTGAACTTCTTTTGCTATGAATTCAAGAGGTGGCCATAGGCAAACCCCAGCTGTACCCATTCTCCCCCAGCTGCACGCCACCCGCCCACCCCCAGAAGCAATATTGGGACAGTGAAGGGCTGGATGCACCTGATCTCGTCGGATCTCAGAAGCTGAGCAGCGTCAGCCCTGGTTGGTACTTCGATGGGAGACCGCCTGGGAATCAGGCTTCCTGCACTGAGCAGGGGGTTGGACTAAATGGTCTGGTAGGCCCCTTCCAACCCTGTGATTCTATGATAGCAATACTGGCCTGCCCTTCAGGATTGGTGTAGGAATTACTGAGGTTATGTATGCAAAGCACTTTATATATTCTCATGCATTTTTTATTTATGAATGAATCTCATAGCCACTTTCACGACTCCCTCTCCCATTGCAGGACAAGTCATCTTGTGGTGTTGGGTGAATTTGATCAACGCAATCCTGGAGAAAATGTTCAAATCCTGAAGATTGCCAAGGTATGTAAGTGATCTCCCCAGATTACAGATATTCCTTGATCTTTTTTTTGTGCCAAAATAACAGGGCTTCTCCAGGCCAAGGTACTGCAAACATTAAGCTGGAAATCTCTGTTGCCACAAGTCAGATCCTCTTCCAGTGCTCGCAGTGGCGTGTGTCTGTGATTCCAGTCTGCAAGCACCAGCACCACCTCTCTTACATCCTTACTTGTTTTCTCCCAAAATGCATTTGCCTTGTTGGCCTTGCAACTTGGGGTTGTCTTCAGATGAGGCATTTATCCTGCTATCAGCCCACCGCATTCACAGAATTCTGCAGTGGATTCAGACATCATTCTCTTCAACACGTAACCCTCCCATGTTTCCCCATTGTTTCTTCCATCTTTTTTTTTTTTTTTTTAAGATCCATTAACGAAAAAAGATGGAATAGCTGCACAATGCCTCTTGATTTTTAGCCGTAGGACCCCTTCACCTGGAAGCACGTTTGATCTCTAGTTTCAGTTCCTATCCTAAATAACTAATGTCTTTGCTATTTTAAGGGCACACGCAAAAACAATAACAGTAAAAAAAAGAGTAAATTAAAAAGTAAAGAGAACATTGCACAATCAAATTAATTTCTAATTAGAAAGAAAAACCAAGAAAAGTTGGTGGAGGAGGAGCAAGGCTGGGATGGAAAGAGCTATTGTTGTTGTTGTTGTTACTACACTACCACTATTTTCTAAATAACCAATATTAGTTCAAAAGGGACTTTTTGGTAAGCTTGGCATCGACTTTGTGAGGAACTATTTTTGTTGTTGAAAACAAAACAAACAAACAGGAAGGAATCAAACTGTAGACTAGGGCCTCTTTTACACCCGGCTTTTACTCCGGGGCAGGTGCAAGTCAAGGTCCCTTATGATAGATGATACAGTCGCGACTTCGCAGCCATCTGTGGTTTTCGCCCGGAAAATGCGGAGTTCCAAGAAGTCGTTTTGCTGCGATGTTTTTCATTTGCTACAGGTTTCCCCGCGCTTGTGAGCGATCTGTCCCTTCCCCAAACCAACTTTGGGTTTTGCAGTGGGCGTGTTGTAGGCATGCGTAGTGCCTGCGTCACTCTGTGATGCCCCTTTACTTCCCCCATCCCTTCACAGCTGCGCAGTTACAGAGGCACAGAGGGGCGTTTTAATCTATTTAATCACACTTCCGCACATTGTTGCGGCTTTGTAGCTTCACAATGGTTGCATTTGGACTCAGTACCCGAGGGCTGGGGGAAGGGGAGTCTTGGGGGAGAACCAACATCGCTGTGGCCACCATTTCGTAGCATGGCTAGGCCCGTACTGCTTACGCTTGTGAGTGCGAACCATCGCGAGAGTCTCTGGCTGGGGAACTGACAAACTGATGGTTTGGAAATGAAGGAGCACAAAACATCCACTTTTTACCTAATGAGGGATGGAAAGACACAGCAGAGCCCTTCAGATACAAAACAGCCACTGAAGTGTCGTACCCCCACACTCCCAGGACTGCACAGCTGCGCATTTCAGTATAATAGCAAAAAATAGTCTGTTAGGGAAGTGCGCAGTACATCGCGAGTGTATCACAGGGCATGCTGATTTGAAGTCACATTACTGCACAGTTGTAATGGGGGGGGTCAAAGCGGTGCCATATAGATGGGGCTAGGACAGATAAGATGTCATGTGCAAACTATTATCTAGGATGGATGGAACCTCCTAAATCCAATCCAGAAATAAACCAAGATATACAAATTAATACCACAGCATCACATAAAATAAAACTGGACTGTGGATTGGTTCCTATGCCCTGGCACAAGTCTGTCACATGTCTACTGTCTGTCTGGGTCCAACAGCCAAAGACTGAGCTACCTGTTGGGCACCCCCACTACCCACTGCTGGACAGACTACCAAAATCCAGTAAATTAGTCTGGACTTTGAAGAGCTTGCTCACAACAGTAAAGCTTAGTGCTGTAGATCAGAACATATTGCAAGAAGCTGGGCTGGTGTGGAACATCCTTTTGGCACAAGATAGGAACATAGTTTCATGCATACGTTACGGTGCATCCAGCTAGCAGCTTCCTTCCCATGCCATGAGTGCTCAAATCAACACTGACATGAAAGCACCACAGGTCTGTTTCCCGCCTCCCAGCTGAGCAGAGCAGAGCAGAGCAAGCTGCTCCAGCTGGTCCAGGGACTACAGAAGCAGGCAAGCTCCCAGAGAGCGAGCGAACAGAGCGAGCGAACAGGGGGAGCAAACAGGAGTTGGCCAGGGGAGTTGCAGTGGTTGAAGAGACAAAGGAGACAAAGGAGACAGAGGCTAAGAGGTAAGTGGGTTGCAGGAAGCCCAGGGCGCTGCCCTTTATCCTTCTGACTGGCTGTGAGCTCACCAGGAGCTTCTGAGAGCTCCAACTGAATTGGAGGGGTGTGGCCTGAGTACTCCCAGCAGCTGACTGGGCGGGAAGCTTCAGTCTGTTTCCCGCCTCCCAGCTGAGCAGAGCAGAGCAGAGCAAGCTGCTCCAGCTGGTCCAGGGACTACAGAAGCAGGCAAGCTCCCAGAGAGCGAGCGAACAGAGCGAGCGAACAGGGGGAGCAAACAGGAGTTGGCCAGGGGAGTTGCAGTGGTTGAAGAGACAAAGGAGACAAAGGAGACAGAGGCTAAGAGGTAAGTGGGTTGCAGGAAGCCCAGGGCGCTGCCCTTTATCCTTCTGACTGGCTGTGAGCTCACCAGGAGCTTCTGAGAGCTCCAACTGAATTAGAGGGGTGTGACCTGAGTACTCCCAGCAGCTGACTGGGCGGGAAGCTTCAGTCTGTTTCCCGCCTCCCAGCTGAGCAGAGCAGAGCAGAGCAAGCTGCTCCAGCTGGTCCAGGGACTACAGAAGCAGGCAAGCTCCCAGAGAGCGAGCGAACAGAGCGAGTGAACAGGGGGAGCAAACAGGAGTTGGCCAGGGGAGTTCGGCAGGGGAGGTCAAGGGGGAGGCCCCTAACATTTATTTTTTAACTAACTTTTTCCCATTTATTTGTCTTGTAACACACACTTCCACACCAGTGGGACTCTGCTTTTAACCTCTACTGAGTAGAGGAGCAGGCACAGGCTAGTCTAGAACAATCACAAAGCTAGACACAAAAAGGGAAACGGGGCTATGGAAGGACAAGACTCTCCAGTGGTGGTGACCTGCAAGGTGTGTGCCATGTTTGTTTTCTTGCCTGAGAACAACATGGCCTACACCTGCAACAAGTGCAAGTTGATCACGCTGCTGGAGGAAAAAGTAAGTGGACTGGAGCGGCGACTGTCAACCCTCCGGGGAATAAGAGAACACGAAGAGTTCTTGGACAGAATGGGGGAACTACAGCAGCAAAGGGCAGACCAGAAGCTTGAAGAGCAACAGCAAGATGAGGCAGAAGTGGGAAATGCTGAGGAGAAGAAAAATGGAGTAGAGGATACTCCTTGGAAAATGGTGACAGTTAGGAGAAGAAGAACTAGACGCCACTCTGCACCAGTGGAAGCGGTGGAGCTGTGGAACCGATTCCAGGTACTTGCAGATGAGACTGGAGGACAGCCCGCAGAGGAAGAATCACAGGGGAACCTGCATGAGAGTGAGCAAGAGGCTAAAGGTCAGTCAAACAGAGGCGATGAAACCCAGGCCTACAAGAAGAAGAAGAGAAGAGTGGTAGTAGTGGGAGACTCCTTGCTGCGTGGGATCGAGACCCAAGTATGTCGCGAAGACCCGTGGACTCGCCAGGTATGTTGTCTCCCGGGAGGACAGATTAGAGACGTGACTGAAAGGTTGCCTGCACTCATAAAGCCCACTGACAGGTATCCCTTTCTTCTCATCCATGTGGGAACAAATGATAGCGCCAAGCGGAGCTACGAAGAGATCACGTCAGACTTTGAAGCTTTGGGAAGGAAACTCAAGAACTTTGGGGCCCAGATAGTTTTCTCATCCATCCTTCCAGTAGTTAGAAGAGGGATAGAAAGGGAACGAAAAATACTCCGGGTGAATGACTGGCTACGAAGGTGGTGCCGACGAGAGAGATTTGGATTCTGGGACCACGGGCTTTACTTCCTGGAAGATGGGCTGTTGGCTAGGGATGGGTTGCACCTCACAAAGGCTGGGAAGAATGTGTTTGGCCACAGCATGAAGAACTTCATCAGGAGGGCTTTAAACTGAATCCTACGGGGAAGGGAGATGTAATGTTGGGGGTAACAATGGACGTAGGCGCATGCACTGCAATGGAGAGAACAGCGCTGATAGCGCCCAATAATAGTCTTCAGACACATGTAGGAAGAAAGCCAGACTATGAAGCACATGGTCTTCGATGTCTATATACTAATGCCCAGAGTATGGGAAACAAACAGAACGAACTTGAACTCTTAATACAGGAGGGAAATTATGACTTGATAGGTATAACTGAGACTTGGTGGGATGACTCTCATGACTGGAATACAGCAGTTGAAGGATATAACTTGTTCAAAAAGAACAGGAGGAACAGAAAGGGAGGCGGGGTTGCACTGTATGTGAAAAATACATATCTCTGCACAGATATACAGGAGGAGGAGCTTGGTAGCCCCATCGAGAGCATCTGGGTTGAAATAAATGGAGCAAAGAATAAAAGGAACCTGGTGGTCGGAGTCTACTACCGGCCACCCAATCAAGGAGAAGCCAAGGATGAAACTTTTGAAAAGCAAATAGCCAATGTTTTAAGGAAGCATGATGTAGTAGTAATGGGGGACTTCAATTTCCCCGATATTTGTTGGGAGACAAATTCTGCAAAACATGGCCCCTCCAGGAAATTCCTGACTTGTGTGGCGGATCACTTCCTCCTACAGAAAGTAGAGGAAGGAACTAGAGGATCGGCTATCCTTGACTTGATCCTAACCAACAGAGATGACTTAGTGGATAAAGTAGCAGTTACAGGAACTCTGGGGGAAAGCGACCATGTTGTACTTGAGTTCTTGGTTCTAAGGGAAGCAAAAGCCGAGTGTACTCAAACGCGTACCCTGGATTTTAGGAAAGCTGATTTTAATAAACTCAGAACAATGATCAGTAAGGTCCCATGGCAAACAATGCTAGCGAGAAAAGGAGTCCAAGATGGGTGGGAACTTTTAAAAAAGGAAATTCTCAAGGCACAATCACAAACAATTCCAACAAGAAGAAAAGGTGGAAGACAACAGAAGAAGCCAATGTGGCTTCACAAAAAGCTTAGGGATGACCTGAAAACAAAAAAGGACACATATAGGAAGTGGAAAGAAGGCCAAGTAACAAAGGAACAGTACAGGCAGGTAGCACAGAATTGCAGGGATGGCGTCAGGATGGCTAAAGCGGAGAACGAGGTGAGGTTAGCGAGGGATGCTAAAAACAACAAAAAGGCTTTCTTCAGCTACGTGCATAGTAAAAGGCAGAGGAAAGAAATGGTTGTTCAGCTATTAAATAAGGATGGCAAAATGATAACAGATGACAAAGAAAAGGCAGAGGTGCTCAATTCCTACTTTGGCTCAGTCTTCTCCCAAAAGAGGGTCTATGGCCCCCCTGGCAAAGGCGAAGTACAGGCTGAAGGGGCAGGATTGCAGCTTGAGATCGACAGGCATATGGTCAAGGAACACCTCATTACTTTGAATGAGTTCAAATCTCCAGGGCCAGATGAACTGCATCCCAGAGTAATAAAGGAACTGGCAGAAGAACTCTCAGAACCGCTGTCTATTCTCTTTGAGAAATCATGGAGGACCGGGGAAGTGCCAGATGACTGGAGGAGGGCTAACGTTGTCCCTATCTTCAAAAAGGGTAAAAAGGAGGAACCTGGGAACTACAGACCAGTCAGTCTGACATCAATCCCTGGGAAAATTCTGGAGCAGATCATAAAGCAATCCATCTGGAAGCACCTTGACAACAATGCCGTGATTACTCGAAGCCAACATGGATTTGTCAAAAACAAGTCCTGCCAGACAAATCTGATCTCATTTTTTGATCAAGTCACCTCCCTTGTAGACCGTGGGAATGCTGTAGACATCATATACCTCGACTTCAGCAAAGCTTTCGACAAAGTGCCCCATGATATCCTGATGAGCAAACTAGCTCAAAGTGGGCTAGATGAAACAACGATCCACAGTTGGCTACAGAATCGGACTCAAAGAGTGCTTCTCAATGGGACCTTCTCAAGCTGGGGAGAGGTAACGAGTGGGGTACCGCAGGGCTCAGTCCTGGGCCCAGTGCTCTTCAACATTTTTATTAATGACTTGGAGGAGGAGGTGCAGGGAATGCTGATCAGATTTGCAGATGACACAAAATTGGGAGGGATAGCTAATACTTTGGAAGATAGAAACAAAATTCAAAGTGATCTGGATAGACTGGAGTGCTGGGCAGAAAACAACAGAATGGCATTTAATAGGGACAAATGCCAAGTTCTGCACCTAGGAAAAAGAAACCAAATGCACAGTTACAAGATGGGGGATACGTGGCTCAACCACACTACGAGCGAGAAGGATCTTGGAATTGTCGTCGATCACAAGCTGAATATGAGCCAACAATGTGATGTGGCTGCAAAAAAGGCCAATGCTCTTTTGGGCTGCATTAATAGAAGCATCGCTTCCAAATCCCGGGAAGTACTAGTTCCCCTCTACTCAGCACTGGTTAGGCCTCATCTGGAGTACTGTGTCCAGTTCTGGGCACCACACTTTAAGAAGGATGCAGACAAGCTGGAGAGGGTTCAAAGGAGGGCAACAAAGATGATCAGGGGACTGGAAACAAAGCCCTATGAAGAGAGACTGAAAGAACTGGGCATGTTTAGCCTTGAGAAGAGAAGACTGAGGGGAGATATGATAGCACTCTTCAAGTACTTGAAAGGTTGTCACAGAGAAGAAGGCCAGGATCTCTTCTTGATCATCCCAGAGTGCAGGACACGGAATAATGGGCTCAAGTTACAGGAAGCCAGATTCCGGCTGAACATCAGGAAAAACCTCCTGAGTGTCAGAGCAATACGGCAATGGAACCAATTACCTGGGGAGGTGGTGGGCTCTCCCACACTGGAGGCCTTTAAGACGAGGCTGGACAGCCATTTGTCAGGGATGCTCTGACTTGGATTCCTGCATTGAGCAGGGGGTTGGACTCGATGGCCTTGTAGGCCCCTTCCAATCCTACTATTCTATGATTCTATGATTCTAGGTATAAAGTTGCACATGGCTTTGTGCAAACCCCACAGAGGAATGTGTTGTGTCTGTCTTCCCAATGCCACTGACAATTTCCTTGGAGCCATGGACTAAGTCGCAACTGAATAGGCCCTTACCAGCCATGGTGGTAGCATCTAGCATTGCCTCTATTTGGAAATGTGCAGAGGGAACTCTAGGGACTGGTCCTGGTATTTTGCAGCCCTAAAGCCATGCTGAAACTATCTCCTGCAAGGATGGATCCATTTTTTGAGAGAGGAACCCAACTCTCTCTTGGCTTTGGCCAAACTAGTCCTGATGGCTGTGTGCTCCCTCCAGTAACAGAGTCAGTAAGCCTATGTACACCAACTACTGGGGAACATGGGCAGGAGGATGCTGTTACACTTGTGTCCCGCTTGTGGGTTTCCTGTGGGCAGCTGGTCGGCCACTGTGTGAGCAGAATGCTGGACTAGATGGACCCTTGGTCTGATCCAGCAGGGCTCTTCTTGTGTTCTTATGTAAACAGTCTCCTTTCCTTTGGCAGGTTTTCAAGAAGCCCAAGTTTAACATGTTCACCATCCGCAATGACATCACTCTGCTGAAGCTTGCCACCCCAGCCCAGTTCACGGATCGCGTGTCTCCTGTGTGTCTCCCTGAGGCTACGGACGACTTCCCGGGAGGCATGACCTGTGTCACCACTGAGTGGGGGCTTACCAAGCACACTGGTAACGTCTAGGCACTGCCCTGACTTGGGAATGGGCAGCGGAAGCTATCAGGGTCTCTGTCAGCATGGCCTGTATCTCCTTTGTGAGAACTGGATGAGACAGAAGTACTGTGGAGCAGCCATCTCTGGACAACTCCAGTGTCAGAACCTGGGCTGAGATGGGCCTGCCGGGGCCGACTGTGACTGCTTTCACAGCATGCTTTTGTCCTGTTTTTTAAAAATATTTTACAGTCGGGATGGCTGTGCAGGCATGTACAGGGTTGCAGATGCTCATTTCATTGTTCTTACTTTTAAAACATCTTATCCTTTTCTACAACAAAATGGCAGTTAGGGTGCAATCCTGCACTTCAGCTAAAGCCATCATTCTCATCTGCTCTCAGAAGCTAAGCAGGGTCAGCCCTGGTTGGTACTTGGATGGGAGACCGCCTGGGAATCAGGCTTCCTGCACTGAGCAGGGGGTTGGACTCGATGGTCTTGTAGGCCCCTTCCAACCCTGTGATTCTGTGATTCTGTGATCCTATGCATGTTCAGACAGAAAAAGGTCCTACAGCTCCCAGCATGCCCCAGCCAGCTGGCAGAATTATAGCCACTGCTGGAGGGGGAGGGGTTCTGCATCGGGGCATGAGCAGGAGGGGGAAAGGTTAGCCCCTCTCCTCATGCAGCGCTGACCGAAATTGCACATGGCTGCGTTTGGGAAATGAGAAAAGTCTCCAGACAGCATTTCGTGGATCTCCTGCATATCATCTCATTCAGCCCTCAGCATCCTACCACCAGACTAGAGCTCCCAGGATTCTTTGACAGAAGCTGTAGGATTTAAATGGGAAGAGAAATGACACATTTGTCATGCAGATCAGCCCTGAATTCAACAGTGGACACGGGTGAAACACTTTATGGGGGTCCTGTTTGTATACATTCTGGGAAAGACCTTCTCCCGTTTGATCTATTTCAGACAAGAACACACCGGACACGCTCCAGCAAGTGGCTCTTCCTCTCTTGACCAATGCAGGGTGCAAGAAACACTGGGGCAACCGCATCGCTGATGTCATGGTCTGTGCAGGAGCTGCGGGGGCTTCCTCTTGCATGGTACGCCTCCCCCACCCCCACTCTGTGTGCGCTAATGCCTGGGCCCGGGGCCCAATGTGGTGCCCGTGGACTCCTCTCCTGGCATCTGCCAGCTGCCCCTCTCGATGTTTATTCCTTTTTATTTCTTAAGTTGGCTTTTTGTCTTGGACTTAGCTGCTTGGGCAAGTGACACTTTTTAGTCTGGGAAGTAAGTGTGCTCTGACTGCCCATGCCCACTGTGGCAGCCATGTTAGGAATGGACAATCCTCCATGGCAGCCATTTTGTCAGAGCGCCCGCAACATTCTTGGAAAACTCCAAATATCCAAATCTTGGAAAACTAGACCCGAACGTTTGGGGACCACAGGCATACCATCCCTCCTCAGAGGGCCCCCTTCCCAAAGCCCCTCTCTCCCCCCTCCCCCTCTGGAGGCACTCAGTCATGGCAACATCTCCTGCCTGAGTGGGACCCGCCAGCCAACCATCCCCTAGTTGCTTCCTGGTAGTTTCTAATTTGCGCCGTTCCTTTACTGCTCTAGTCTGCTGCTCTTTCTTGCTCCTGTGCTTAATTTCTGGGAGCCAAAACTTACCAAAGGCGGTGGCATCCACTCTAGAAGTCCCGCTCCTCAGTCCTTAGGGCAGGCAGGGGTTGCTTCAGTGATGACGGGAGGGCAAGCATTTGTCTTTATTATTATCTCACATCTTCCAGGACTCATGCCTTTCCCTCATCATCTAAAATGGGAGGCAGGGCTCAGAGCAGGGGCGGGGAGAGGTCCCATGTCCTCCCTATGGAACCTCCCTTGACATTCTGCCATGGTTTTTCCCCACAGGGTGACTCCGGTGGGCCCTTGGTGTGTCAGAAGAACGGTGTCTGGACTCTTGCCGGAATTGTCTCCTGGGGCAGTAACACCTGCTCCCCATCCAAACCAGGGGTCTACGCCCGTGTTACGAAGCTCCTTCCTTTTATTGATGAGATACTTGCTAAAAACTAACTCTGTGGAACAATAAAATCAGTATCCACCACACATTCCTATGTTTCTTCTTGAGCCTAAATGCCACACATACAAGAACACAGCCTCAGATATTGCATTCGCTGATCTGGAATAAGTAGTCTTCTTAAAATATGCAGCCAGACACAGCATCTGCAGTTCCATGGGAAAATGGGCAATTCCAAAAGAACATCAGTGCGCTTCAAAAATTCAAGGCATGCCACAGTTGCATTGTGTTAGCTGATGTAAAAAGTAACTGATAACAATCTGAAAAGTAAAGTGTGTAGTTTAGGCTCCTCTAGAACCCAAGACCGTGATAAAGCGTTCCCATTTCTTCTCCCCATGTCAAAGACGCTCCCCGCAGACTGCTGTGCCAAAGAGTGTTTATCAACGTTTCAAAGATGAAGGAAGTCCCTAGAATATGAGGACCCTTTTCTTGACAAATCATGTGAAATTGTCAAAGTTGTGATAAGGGCACTGATGCAACAAAAAAATCCCATATGACATTCTTAACAGAGACTTTAATGAGGCGAGGCTACATTAAACATTTGTGTTGGAAATTTTATATTATTATTATTATTATTATTATTATTATTATTATTATTATTAACATTTCTTAGACACCTTTCTCAGAAAAGGCTCAAGGCATCTTACAGCAAAATCTGAAACATACAAAAATTTGAAACAATGCAAAGCTGCTAAAAATTAACAATAAAATACCACACTCTGATCAAATGACTAAATAAAGAAGCCTGTCATATACTATCAGATGCCTGGAAGGAGAGGAAAGTCTTAACCTGGAACCAAAAAAGATGACAATGTTACAGAATCATAGAATAGTAGGGTTGGAAAGGGCCTACAACACCATCGAGTCCAACCCCCTGCTCAGTGCAGGAATCCAAGTCAGAGCATCCCTGACAGATGGCGGTCCAGCCTCGTCTTGAACGCCTCCAGTGTGGGAGAGCCCACCACCTCCCCAGGTCATTGGCTCCATTGTCGTATTGCTCCAACGGTCAGGAAGTTTTTCCTGATGTTCAGCTGGAATCTGGCTTCTTGTAACTTGAGCCCATTATTCCGTGTCCTGCACTCTGGGATGATTGAGAAGAGATCCTGGCCTTCCTCTCTGGGACAACCTTTCAAGTATTTGAAGAGTGCTATCCTATCTCCCCTCAGTCTTCTCAAGGCTAAACAGGCCCAGTTCTTTCAGTCTCTCTTCATAGGGCTTTGTTTCCAGTCCCCTGATCATCTTTGTTGCCCTCCTCTGAATCCTCTCCAGCTTGTCTGCATCCTTCTTAAAGCATGGTGCCCAGAACTGGACACAATACTCCAGATGAGGCCTAACCAGTGCTAAGTAGAGGGGAACTAGTACTTCCTGGGATTTGGAAGCTATGCTTCTATTAATGCAGACCTTGCCGACAGAGGTCCGCATAATCAAAGCGATGGTTTTCCCAGTAGCAACGTATGGCTGTGAGAGCTGGACTATGAGGAAGGCTGAGCGCCGAAGAATTGATGCTTTCGAACTGTGGTGCTGGAGAAGACTCTTACGAGTGCCCTGGACTGCAAGGAGGTCAAATCAGTCCATCCTCAAGGAAATCAACCCTGAGTGCTCATTGGAAGGACAGATAATGAAGCTGAAGCTCCAATATTTTGGCCACCTAATGCGAAGAGAAAACTCCCTGGAAAAGACCCTGATGCTGGGAAAGACTGAAGGCAAAAGGAGAAGGGGACGGCAGAGGATGAGATGGCTAGATAGCATCACGGATGCAATGAATATGAACTTGAGCACGCTCCGGGAGAGAGCGCAGGACAGGAAGGCCTGGCGTGCTATGGTCCATGGGGTCACGAAGAGTCGGACACGACTGAACAACAACAACAAAAATAGCGCTTGCCTTTTTTGCAGCCACATCACATTGTTGGCTCATATTCACCTTGTGTTCTACAACAACTCCAAGATCCTTCTCGCTTGTAGTGTTGTTGAGTCAAGTATTCCCTATCTTGTAACTGTGTATTTGGTTTCTTTTTCCTAGGTGCAGAACTTGGCACTTGAGGGGTCATCACCAAGAAGGCCTTCACACTTGTTGCCGTCCTCTGAACCTTTCTCAGAGGAGGGCCTCAGATGCTGATCATAGTGTATGAGTAGATCCATACCAGGAGAGGTGCTTAGTCAGTATTGTGGTCCCAAGCCATGAAAGGCTTTGTAGCTTAAAACCAGCACCGTGAATTGGCTGTTGGAATGTACCATCACAGAGCAGCAGGCAGTCTCATCTTCACTGAAAAAAGCCTCCTTGAAGCCATATAAAGAGTCCACCAAATACAACAATGCAGCACTCCAGGCCAAATTACTGAGCTTTGTGTAGAGAGAAATCTTCTATGTACATTTATCAGTGCAACGAGAATGCAGCCACATCCTGATCTCAAAGAGGCACTTGGAATGTGTTCTTCACTCTAGGTTTTCTCATGGTCTGTGTAGGCTTCTAAATGTTGGAGGATGGAACTTTAAGCAACAAATCATGTGTGCACCCACAAGGACAACACAACACACCTTTGCTCCTGCTAGCGTGTGCTATGTGCATGAGAAACAGTCACGTTCTACTGTGCTGTTCCAAATTTTCCTTTTAAAAAGCCCATTACTGTTATACACTGTCCAATTCCCAGAGTGGTGAGAAGTTCCAGGAGCAAAAGTATAGTCTGTACCACTTCAGGTGCAAATGCGGAGTGTATCGTATTTGAAATGTTCTCCCATGTAAACAAACTTACCTCCATACACATAGTAATCTACAGAAGTAGAAAGATTTTGCATGTGCTAGTCTTACTACATGCGGGGTGTTGTTGTTTTTAAATATGAACATTCAGAAATAATTATCACCTGTATGCATCCCCATGACCACACTTGCAGCCTGAAGTGTTAATGCTGAGTATTCTACTACCTCATTCTGCATAATGTGTAAATGGGCTCTTATAATTTCCTGCATTGCAAATGTGATGGGGTTGCACATCCCTGTGGCGGTTCTGAATGTATTGAGGCTCTAGGCTGCACACAGGGCCACACCCTGGAACAGTCTTCCCCAACCTGGAGTCCTCCATATGCGTTGGACTACAACTCCCATCATTCCCAGCCAGCACAGCTGCCCTGGCACTTCAGGTCAATGTATTAATGAATAACTGCCATGCCCTCGGTACTGTATTAACAGTCACTGAAGTGAATGGGTATTGTTGCTTCACCCGTGAGCATGATTTGAAAGGGCAGAAAAAGCAAATATTTTCACTCTTTAACCATGTGGTTGTAAAGAGAACTCTGGAAGATACGATAAAGGTGCTAATGGGTGACTAGTCCACATTCAAGATCTCTTCCTCCAGATTACTTAGGCTGCAATCCAAAAGATACTTACTAGAGCAGCCAGGGCCTTGGGCAAGGCAAAGACAGTCCTAGAAGCAGCAGAGAGCGAGCAACCAGTTCAATGCAGTCATACACAGAAGTTCTGAGGAGGGTTGGCAGGCACAGGCAGAGGTGATGTCAAGGCAGCCCAGGGGTCAGTTCACCAGCGCCTGTTTTAGCAAGCGTCCAGGCCAGGCCAGGCCAGGCAGGTGTCTAAACACATTATCCAGAGACATAGCCAAGGTCCAGGAGCTTATCCAATCCAGTATCTTGAAAGCGAAGCCAAGGTAAAGGCACTGTTGTTTGCAGCCAAAAGCTGGCGTCAGCGAGGCTGAATTTATAGCTGGTCGTTAATCAGCGCAGCTGGCTAATTAGGTCAGCATGTTGCTTTTAAGGGAGGCCCCCACGCTGCGACTTCCATTTATTCTTTTGCTAGATGCATCATATCCTACGCCGTTCAGAGGGATGGATCCCCTCAGAATCTGCCTCCAGCATTTGGGGAAGTTCAGGAACTGTTCAAGAGGGGCCCGGCTGCTCCTGCAATGTTTCCAGAGGAGGACTGTCAGCCAAGGCCTCCTGTTCCTCCCTGAGCTCCGGCTGGGACCCATTGTGCCAGCTCTCCCACTCCTCCTCTTCCTCAGATGAATCCTCCTCTAGGTAGGACATGACACTCCAGATGTTTTCGATGACAACCCCCAGGGTTCCTGACCATTGGCCATGCTAGCTGGGGCTGATAGTAGTCAAAGTCCAAAACATCTAGAGGGTATAGGTTGGGAAAGACTGTACTAGAGTGTAAGCCCCACTCAACGCAGTGGGTCTTACTTCCCAGTAAACTTCCATAGGATTGCACTGTTACTCAAAACTGGTGATCTTGGCTGAGACAGTAAGTGTCCCTAAAGATGGCACGTTTTGATTTAGTTGGTGTAGCTCTCTAGGGAAAGCTTTTCTGCTGCATCTATATACTTGGCCCAAAGGCATATGAACATACCACTGACCATGTGCAGAGTGCCTTTCCTCCCTTTAACTCTAAGCATCTCTTCTGCATCTGGGTTTTCTTCGTATCCTTTGAGAACATAAGAACAGCTGTGCTGGACCGGACCAAAGGACAATTTGTGCCCTGAGTGCCCAACCAGAAGCCCCAATGGGAAGACCACGAGCAGGGCATGAGCACAACAGCGCCTTCCCGCTCATGTTCCCCAGCAGCTGGTATTGAGAGGCACACTGCCTCCAATACTGTAGGTAATATATAGCTCTTGTGACTAGTACCCCTCGATAGCTGCATCCTCCATGAATTTGTCTAATCCCCTTTTAAAACCATCCAAATTGGTGGCCAACCCTACATGCTGTGGTTCCAAATTCCATAGTTTAAGTATGTGCTGTGGGAAGAAATGCATCCGTTTGTCTTTCCTGAATCTCCCACCGTTCAGCTTCATGGGATGACCCCATGGGGCTTTAGTATTACATCTTTCTGGGGGCAATGGCATTAGAACAACGCCACCAGCTTGATGGATAACTGGCAAACTGAGGGAGGAAACGTGGAGGCAGTGGCAGACGTTGTCTTTCTAGGCGCAAAGATTACTGCCAACGCTGACTGCAGCCGGGAAATCAGAAGACGTTTACTTCTTGGGAGGACAGCAATGACAAATCTTGATGAAATAGTGAAGAGCAGAGACATCACACTGACAACAAAGGTCCGCATAGTGAAAGCAGTGGTATTCCCCGTAGTAACCTATGGCTGCGAGAGCTGGACCATAAGGAAGGCTGAGCGAAGGAAGGTAGACGTTTTTGAACTGTGGTGCTGGAGGAAAATTCTGAGAGTGCCTTGGACTGCAAGAAGATCAAACCAGTCCATACTCCGGGAAATAAAGCCAGACTGCTCACTGGAGGGAAGGATATTAAAGGCAAAACTGAAGTACTTTGGCCACATCATGAGAAGACAGGACACCCTGGAGAAGATGCTGATGCTAGGGGAAGTGGAAGGCCAAAGGAAGAGGGGCCGACCAAGGGCGAGGTGGATGGATGATATTCTGGAGGTGACGGACTCGACCTTGGGGGAGCTGGGGGTGGCGACGGCCGACAGGAAGCTCTGGCGTGGGCTGGTCCATGAAGTCACGAAGAGTCGGAAGCAACTGAACGAATAAACAACAAACCAGTGGTGTACTAGTATCCCAGAATCCAGGGCAAAATTATGATGCTCATGCAGGCTGTCAAGTTGCAAATGCTTATGTTAGGCTTCCTGGGCTGAAATGCCAGGTTCCGCACTACTGACCTACATATTTTGCTAGTGATGTGGGTTTCCCAGAAAATTTTGAATCGGAAAATGTTCTGAATCTTCCCCAGTGCCCTAAGTTGATTGGACTTTTATTTGACTGTTATATTTGGCAAAGAAAACTAAGAAGTACACCCTGTCAATTTTGCAAGCCATATAAATATCGCAAAAACTTTTCAAATCATATAATATATTTGAGCTGAAATATTTGTTTAGAGGGAAAATAAAGCAGATTGAATATGGTTTATTTAATATTATATTCAAACAATTCTCAAAGCTTTAGTCTGGGTATTACAAGTATTTTTACAAGTTACAACTTGTAAAAATACAAGTATTTTTTAACAAGAATACTTGTAGATATTTTTCATACATGAAATAAGTAGCATACATGCCCTTCCATTATTTAAGTTTTGAGAGAAAAAGATGGCTGTCCGTTTACTGTTAGCATACACTTTCTAAAGATAAATAATGCTAGTTTTAGCACGCGAAGAGCATCCCTGGGCATTTCTATTTATTATAGACATATGCATGCTTCCTTGGCATAATCATTTTTTTACATTTCCTTATTTGGTGGGCTAAATTAGCATATGATAAGGATTTCAATGGGTCCTGGGATTTACTGTTGATTGTTCAAAATCGTTTTATTTTTGTACTTGGCTTTGTAGTGCGTTATGATATTGTGTTTTTAGGGGCTTTATCTTTGTACACTGCTGTGAAAGCTTTGGCTATTGGTTGATATAGAAATTAATAAAGGAAATGAAATACTAATAATAGAAGCTATCCCATGCAATAGTTTCAGCGAAGTTTGTTGCGATCGTGCCCACGCCTGAATTACAAAATGAAAGAAATCCGAGTAACGGAGCCCGGCGAAAGCTGCGGCGCTCCCCTTATTCGAACTCCCTCCAGCCCCGAAGGGAGCCGCAGCCGCTGCGCCTGGCCCGCAGCCCCGGCCAGCCTCCGGCGGGGGCCGCCCCTCGCGCCCCCGCCGCCTCCGCGGCCCGTGGTTCTTCCCCTGGGGGTGAGCATTCACACGCGCGCTCCCCGGCTCCCTTTGCACGGGTAAATAGCACTCGCCCGGAGGCACAGGATGAGGTTAACGCGGCGCCGTTGAGCATGTGCAGACCGCCGCCCCCTGCGCCTCCTCGCCATTCCGGCCCGAGCCCGGCGCCTCCGCTGCGACTCGCGCCCAAGCCAGTCGGCGCTTGGCCCGGATCCCCGGCCGGCCGCCGGCGGTCCACCTTAAGCCGGAGCGGGGCGGCTCGTCCCGCCTCCCGGCCCGTCCGCCGACTGGCCCGGCCCGGCCCGGCCCGGCCCGGCCCTCGGCCCTTTCCCTGCGGGCGGCCATGGCTGTGCGGCGGGCGCTCGGCCGCGCGGCCAGAAGCTACTCGCGAGGAGCCGCCCAGGTAGGGGAGGCCAAGCGGCGGGGCGCGCCTGGGCTTCGGGCGGGAGGCGGTGCTCGCCCTGCGCGGAGTGGACCCCCCGGGAAGCGCGGGGCCAGCGGCGGAGCCAGCCCTTGGGCGTCCCTGCGGGAGACGCCAGGCCGTGGGGTGCCGCCCTGCGCCCCCCGCTTCCGCCAGCGGCGTTTCCAGGCCCTGGCGGGGCTCGTTCTCTGCACTCTCCGGACTTGTTCCGCTGCAGCGGCGGCAGATCGCCGAGGGCCGCGGAAGGGGCCGCTGACCGGGAGCCCGGAGGGAGCTGCCTCGGTTCCCGGCGCAAACACACGCGCTCCGCAGGGGCGCGGGCCTCGGGGGGTCGGTGCCTGCGCCAAGCCGGAGGAAGACCCCTAGACTGACTTCCCCGACGTGGCGCCCTGCAGATGTGCTGCACTGCAGCTCCCGTCGTTCCCAGCCAGCATAGCCGGAGGGCACTGGGTTGGGGAAGGCTGCTTCAGAATGGGAGAGTTGAAGGGAACCTGAATCGTCATCTAGTCCACCCCTACCCTGCGGTGGCAGGGAATCCACTGCCCCAGTATCTTTGATAGGTGCCATCCAGCCCCTGCTTAAAAATCTCTAACGCAGGGAATCTACTACTTTCGGGAACAGAACTAATCCCAGTTGATTGATTGGTGAGACTGATTTAAAATATCTTGACTGAACACAGTGGGATTTACTTCAGAGTAAACCTGCAAAGGATTGCATTGTTCTACATTGTTATGGTTATTACCGCATTTCTTGCTCTCCAAATAGTAAACTGCTCAAGTCATGAGATCCAGCTGGCAGGTAAGCTCCAGTGCGCTGTACAGATTCAGAGTGCATTCAGTGCGTACAGATTCACCTTTGCATCCTGCCCTGGGCCTTTACTCACCCAGTGCCAATAAAGATTGCAAAGAGATCGGCCCACGCTTTGTGCGCGTCTCTCTGCCCATGTGCCTCTCCAGCTGTGCCTCCTCCTCTGTCTCATCTGCCTCCAGTGGAGGCTGGTGGCTCTGCACCTTGGAGAGCTCCTTTAGAGTTCTGACTGGTTCTGACCGAAACCCAGAGTGGATTCACCACCCCACTGACATGAGAGCCACCAGCCTCGACTGTCTGCCTCCTCCATTATATCATCCCCACAGGACTGGCTGACAGAGGACTTCCTTGATTCCCTGAGAGCCGTGGTGGGGAGAACCAATGTGTCCACAGCTATAGCTGTTTGTGAGCAACATGGCCACGATGAGTCCATGCACAGGTACAGCGGGATTTCCCAGGATTCGTCTTTTGCACGTTGCTCTGGGTTGATGGGTGCTAAGAAGTCCCAGGCACAAGAGAGAACTCCACGCATCTGTTACACCTGAGGCCAGACAGCGTCAGACATTAATGCAGATATACTTGTGTGAAGTAGCCAAGTGTTACCAAAGAATACAGAAAGAAACAGTGATGTAGTGGTAAATGTTGACATGCAGGCGCTCATTGCGACAGGCCCCAGAGCCATGTCCCCAAGGAGAATCCAAAAATACTGGTAGCTGTCTTGATGATGGATATCAACAAACCAGTTCTAGCAGTTTTCATCTCCCCCCAGGGAGTAGGTCTTCTGTAAAGTAGGGCTAATGAGTCTTAATTGCCCACTGAAGACAAAGCTGCTGGAAATACTTTGCATTACAACAGGGATAGCTCTCAACAATATATTGTTGCTGGCAAAATCCATTTCTAGTGTAGCTTGATACCTCTCATCGTAGTAGTGACTTCAGCCAGGAAAGAATTGAGAACATAAGAAGAGTCCTGCTGGATCAGACCCACGGTCCTTCTAGTCCAGCATTCTGTTCGCACAGTGGCCAGCCAGCTGTCGACCAGCGACTCACAAGCAGGACACAGTTACTTACAGCATAAGATCTCTGTAGAAAAGCTTAGCAAATCTGTTTTAAACATACAGCATGAAGATAGTCCAGCTCCTATAGACCCCATAGTACAGCCTTCCCCAAACTGGTGCCTTCCAGGTATGTCAGACTACAACGCCCATCAGTCCCTGCCAGCATGGCCAGTGATCAGGAATTCTGGGAGTTCTAGTCCAAAACATCTCGAGGGCACCAGCTTGGGAAAGGCTACCGTAGCAACAAGCTATAGCACCAACCAGTCAGCTTTTACATTCACTCCATAAAGAGAAAGAGCGGTTCTCAGCCTCAGCCCCTTTCCCTGAACAGATCTGTGCACCGCTTGGGCTCAGGATGACCCAGCATCCAGACTCTAACTTGCTGAGGGTGGCTGATGAGAAGGCACAAGGATCCCCAGCGCCAGTGTGTATAACATATGCAAATAGCATGTTCCAACAGTTATAGTAAAGCACCTGCCCATCATGCAAAGGCGTAATTTGTCACTTCCCAGTAGCGAATCCTGGGTTTTTTCTTTTGATAATAGCGCACTGCCAGTTCCCGCCACTTGAAGGCTTACTGTATGTGTACTTTTTCCTCTACACTTTTACACAATCTTGCAAAACACGTGGATTGCACAGGGGCACTTTTCATGGAGCCATCACTGGTTGCAGCCCCCCTTATTTTATTTATTATGACTTAATTAATTTTATTTATTCATTTAGTAACAAGCATTCTCTGGGCAGATTACAAACAGTTAAAATAATAAAACACAAGTCTTTAAAAGAATAAGACACGATACAGCATGCTTGATGGCACTCCCAAGGGCTTCTCTACATAATATTTCAAACGGTGCCTAGGAAGCATCGTTCTGTGTGTGCAGCAAAAAAGTACAATAGAACAGCCTTCCCCAACTTGGTGCCCTACAGATGTTCTGTACTACAACTCCCAGAATTCCTGACTATTAGCCATGGTGGCTGGGGCTGGTGGGAGCTGAAGTCAAGATAATGTAACGAGATGATCGTACCTTTCCTGGTAACGTGGGAACGAGGCCTGAGCAAGAACAAGGCCTAGGCTAGAGCCATCGGCTGCGTTGTGTTGCCACAGGCTGGACGGTGAGAGTCGAATAAGATGCGATGGCAGCAGCCACGTGTGTTGCCCGTGGCAGCAGTGGTGCCAGGTTTGTGAGGGCCCATGAGTAAGGCACACTCCCCCTGAGCCCCCTCCTTCAGTGAGTTTCCCCGCCAGTGCCACCAGCTGCTCTGGCTCCCCCTCCTCTTTCCCACCATGGCTCCCACTTGCTTGCTGGGCAGGCAGAGCGCCAGGGAGCAGGCAGGCCGTGGCCTCTGCTCCTCCTTCTCACCACTACCAGAGCTGTCTGGGCCAGAGTGAGAATGGGTAAACAAGCAGGGTGCCATGGGGAAGAGGAGGGGCAACTCCAGGGGGCTCTTTCCAGTGGGTCCTTACTGGGGTGTGGGCCCTTGGCCAGTGCCCAAGCATGCCTACCCTTTGTGCCAGCCCTGGTCCATGTGCCCTGTCCTATCTAGCTTGACTCAGAATGAGCCATCTGGATGCTCCCTCCAGTTCCCTTTTGCTTGCATCCTGTCAAGGCTCAGCAAGGGTCCGACTCCAGGTGGTTCAAGTTTGGAACTGGTGGCAGTGGCCAAAGCGGAGTGGAGCTGGATGGCTCTCGACCCAGCTGCGCCAGTAGCAAGTGTGTGCTCCGAGCCAGGTGGGAGTTGAGTTTTGAGGCTGCAGCAGCAACAGCACCAGAAAACCAGGAGGGACAGTCGCAGATGTGGTGTCAAAACTAGGCAGGGATCCAGACAGAAGGCAGCAGGTGCTTGACCAGCACCCTGCCCCCAGAGACAAGTTTCTTACACTGAGGAGCAAGTGCCGAGGAGAAGGGCTTCATAGGGCCGGGCAAGCAGGGATTGGGTCTTGGGGATCAGCTGACTGAGTGCTGGGGTAGGGTGGTACCGCAGCCTGGATGGCGCCCTTGAAGCACAGCGCTCAGGCCTCAAGCAGACATTGCTTTGAAGGCGCAGCTGTGTCTTTCAGTCTTTCTTTCTGTCACTCTGCAGTAAGCGCAAGGAGCCTGAGCTGTATCCGGACCCTAGTGTGGGGGGCAGGGGACCCCCCCCGGTGCAGTCCCGATCCAGATTGGGGGCGCTGCACCTGCAATTTATATGGTAAAATAGCGATCCGCGAAACCAAGCGGGTATGTCTTGAAAGTGCTGCCTGCTTCTGCTAGTGGAACCCGAATGCTGGCGGCCCGGGAGGTGAGGAGCCTTGGTCTCCCTCCCTCTCTCTCTCACACACACACACTTCACGTGCACGCCTTATAGCGCTACACATAGCTCAGGCAGTGCCTCGGAGCCCAGGAAGCTGCCCTGTGCTGAGTCAGATCCTTGGTCCGTCTAGCCCAGTGCTGTCGACACTGACTGGCAGCCTGAGACCCTCTTGAGGGTTTCGGGCAGGATCCTTGCCTTGCCTTGCCTAGAGAAGCAAGGGATCGAACCGGGGGCCTCCTGCCTGCAAAGCAGGGGCTCTGTCAGGCTGAGCTATGGCCCCTCAGCGTGCCCTGCACTCGGTCTCTCCATCTTAGGTGCTGCCCACCGGATGCTGTGGTCTGGCCTCAGAATGTGGAGCAGGTCAGCTTGCTGGCGAGGACGTGCTATAGCCGAAGCGCTCCCATCATCCCCTTCGGCACAGGCACAGGGCTGGAAGGCGGCGTGAACGCTGTCCAGGTACGGCATCTGCAAGGTAAACAGGGGAGGGGCCGGCTCCAGATTTGCGAGGGCCCTTGGGCGAGACACCCCCATGGGCCCTTCCCTCGGGGCATCCCCCTTCTCACTGCCGTTGCCCTTGCTGCTGCTGCTCCTCTTTCCCATCATGGCTCCCTCTTGCTGGGCAGGCAGAGAGCCAGTGAGGAGGAAGGGGGCGGCCTCTCCCGCACCTCCTCCTCAGCCCCACCGCTGTCTGGCCCAGAGCGAGAGGCAGGTGAGCATGCAGGTTGCCATGGGGAAGGGGAGGAGCCACCCCCGGGGGCCTCGCAGGGGTCCCCTGCTGGGGTGGGGCCCTTGGCAGGTACCCGACCGTGCCAACGCTTGACACCAGCCCTGGGGGGGGGCGGGGGGCAGAGTGGCCAGCAGGGAGGGGCATTTCTGCTGTGCCCCATCTCAGCCCTAGAATGTGTTGCGTATAATAATCACAAAGAGAGGGCTTCCGAGTATCTTTCTCTCGTCATCAAGGAGACCCAACCCACAGGCTTTTGGGGGATTGTGGGGAAGGGTCTCCTGGTCTGGCGGTGGTGAGACTTGCTGGCAGGCTTCAGTGCCAGCACCGATGACTTTGGAGATTAAACACTGGTTGCTGCTGGCCTGCAATCACAGAGAAAGCCCGAGGGAGCTTTTGAAGGCCCTTCGGAGACGCCTGATGTTGGTGTCCCTGGCCTCAACTCCTTTGGCTCAGAGCTGAGCCTTTGCAAAGCAGAGGAGGGCAAGCAAAATGGCTGGGGGGCTGGAGCAACTCCCCTTTGAGGAATGGTGGCATTTGGGAGTCTTTAGTTTGGAAAAAAGGCAAGTGCCAGGGGGACACGCTAGAGGTTTATAGAATCATGTATGGTAGGGAGAGGGAGAAAAACGACCCCCCACCTCTCTCATGATACTAGAACTCTGGGTCATCCCGTGAAGCTGAAAGGTGGGAGATTCGGGACAGATACAAGGAAGGGCTTCTTCACACAGCGCGCAGTGAAACTGTGGAATTTGCTGCCACAAGGTATAGCAATGGCCACCAACTTGGATGGCTTCAAACGGGATAGACACATTCATGGAGGAGAAGGCTATCAGTGGCTACTAGTTCCGATGGCTATATATTATAGCCAGTATTGGTGGCCTCTCGGTACCAGTGGCTGGGATGGAAGGAGGCGCATGCTGTTGTGCTCTTGTCCTTCTTGTGGGCTTCCACAGGCATCTGGTTGGCTGCTGTGTGAACAGGATGCTGGGCTAGAGAGGCCTTTAGTCTGATCTGACACCACTCTCACAGCTGTCAAATCTCCTCTGTTCTGCCGAGGTTCTTATGTCCTGCCAATTTTTGTCTACAGCTCTGTACATATGTACCGGTGGAGGGCAATTTCTAGGGGAGGGGGGGTTATATGTGGCACTGCCCCTCCTGCCCGTGCCAGTCCTGCTCTTCTTTGCTTTCCGGTGGCAGCCGCCCCTTACGTTAACTCTGTTTACACCCTTCCATGGGACAGGGTGGTGTGTGCTTCAACCTGACCCAAATGGACCAGATCTCTCAGCTGAACACGGAGGACTTCACCGTTGCTGTAGAGCCAGGGGTGACCCGGAAGGGCTTGAACCGCTTCCTGCGGGGCAGTGGACTCTGGTTTCCTGTCGGTATGGCTGGCTTCATGACAGTTCTTGCAGGTGTACAGTGGCCTGAGGGATGCTGCACTCTGGAAAGTGATGGGGTGGCCACTGATGAATGGCCAAAACCAAGGAAACGCATCGCCAAAAAAGAGGAGAAAAGAGGGAACTGATTTGCATAGAATTTGCATCATTTTAATGCACAGTTATTTTCACTGATTTGCATAAAAATTGGCTAATTTATATGTATAGATGCACATTTAGAAATAATTACTATAATTTAAATGAAATAGAGCACACCTCACCACAGTGTGGAAGACTGTGACCAGGTGACCTGTGTGCCTGCCTATTCCTGCTGCTGTCCAGGTAACTGGACAGGTAACCAACTAACTGCTCGTATGTTAATGAATTAATTCCTTAATTAATGTGTACCCTGCCTTTCCACCAAGCAAATGGCACCCAAGGCAGCTAACAATCATAGGAACGAAAACATTTTTAAAAATAAAAACATGAGTAAACAATAATAAGAAAAATACATTAAAAACGCAGTTGAAAACACAAGAAAATAAAAATAGCACCCGGCCCAACAGACCAGCTCACATGCCAAAGGCAAGGAGTTCCACGGGGAGGCTAGGTTGGCTCATTCTCCGCTGCTGATGGGCAACAGTTCTTATGCTTTTTCTTTAAACTAAAATTGGACTGGACTGCCGTTCAAATATTATTTTATTCATGTATGTGTGACATTTATATCCCACCTTTCCTCCTAGGACCCCAAGGTGGTGTACATGACCCTCCTCTCCATTTCATCCTCACAACAGCCCTGTGAGGTAGGCTAGGCTGAGAGTCAGTGACTGCCCCGACGTCTCCAGTGAGCTCCATGGCTGAGTGGAGACTTGAACCCGGGTCTCCCCAGTCCCGGTCCAACACTCTAGCCACTGCACCACGCTGGCTGTCAAACAGAGGACACATTCAAACAGAGGATGGTCCTGGGGCAGCCCTTCAAATAGAGGACTGTCCTCTGTAAAAGAGGACACAGGGTGCTGTGGGCTGGGGCGTGATCTGGCCTATTGCCTGGCAAACCATTGCTGCTCTGATCTCACTCAGGTCCAAAGAGTGAGAATCCAAAGAGCCAGTCTGAAGAGGGACAGGACACCTCTGGCCCCTGCGGTGTGCATACAGGGGGCCCTGTCTCTCCTTGCCTGACCGTGTTGCAGACAATCACAGTGAGACAGCACAGGTGTATGCAGGCCGTGGGGCAGATGCTGTTTTCAGCGAGCCTGCCAGGCAGGGACTCTGGAGTCTGTTTGAGGTGTGGGTGCCTGTAGCATCCACATCTGAAAAATCAGCTCCCGCCTAAACTAGCACAATGAGGGGTCCGGAAGGACCAGATACTGCAGCATTTGTTGAAGGCTGCAGACAGGACACGGGGGGTTTCAGACGGTTGAAGGCCGTCGGAAAGAGGGACGGTGGCTCTTGCGTACGGTCATACCACCATCGCAGCCTGCCCCGGCCTTGTACTACGGACTGTCATCACGGGGTTTGTCAGGTTTTGTAGTGTTTCAAAAACGTGCAAGACCAATGTGGTGGCAGTGGGACCCCTCAAATTATGTGAACATACACCTCAGGAAGCGAAACCTTTCCAACCCCGCTTTCAACTCTCCTCAAAACGGCTGCCTGCTTGCAGCCAAAGCTGAACCAGGGCTGGGCCTACTTAGTGCCTGCCTGGGAAACCTTTGGGATCTTCTGAGCTTCCCACTGGAAGAGCTGGATGTAAGCATAAGAAGCCAGTTGGGGGATTCCAGGAGTTGCATCTGGAGGGCACCAAGGTGGGGAAGGCCGCCCTTTGCCCTGCTCTGGCTGCACGTGATCCCTGCGGCTTTGCCCCATTGGTGCTTTCTGGCTCCTCTTGGGCTCTGTGTGGGGCTGGTTGTCGTTTCTTGACCCTCCCTTGGCAAAACTAGAGGTCTTTGAGTTCCTGGCCCAAATCCAGATGGCCCCAGCCGCTCTTGCGTTAGGTGTGTGGAAGGGATGAAGTGGGGGCTTCCATGGCTGCCTCACCTCGCTGTGCCTTTTCCTCCTCAGATCCCGGGGCCGATGCTTCTCTGTGTGGCATGGCAGGCACTGGCGCCTCGGGCACCAACGCTGTGCGCTACGGCACCATGCGCCAGAATGTGCTCAACCTGCAAGTGGTGCTGCCCGACGGGAGGGTGCTTCATACAGCTGGGCAGAACCGGAGGCCCAGGTACTCCTCTGAACTCCTCCCAATGTCCTGAAAGCTCCAGCAATGCCGTGCCTTCCCGTGAGTCTCAGCCTTGGCTCTCTGGCGTACGCTGTGTCAGGCTTGGAGTCCTTACGTGCAGAGCTCTCCTGGGCATGTGGCTTGGCACGCATCCAGATTTAATTGCTGTGTGGGTAGCATGCTGAGGCACATGCTCTCCATGTGCAGGACCCCGGGGTCTGCTTGGCATAGGTTGATCAGTGAGGGTTTTAGAGAGTGGGGCTATGTGTATGTCGAAAAATGCGAAATGTGGTAGTCGAGGCAGAAGTCAGCTTCCTGGTCATCTTGGCTTTTGAGAGTTATTGTCGGGGGGAAGCAAGTTTCTAGCCCTTATGGCTGTGAAGATATGCTTGAAATTGCATGGGCAATGTCTTTGGACGAGGAAGCTGAATAAGACCTCTACCGATTGGGAACAGAGCTTCATATCTCCTTGCCTCTCCTTGAAGCTAAAAAAAGGAGTGAATTATGTAAAATAGTTTCAGTTTCAGAATAAATTATATGAAATAGGCTAGATTAGACACACCTCCTTAATTTGCATAATTTGCACCAGGGTGGGCAGATGTCAGGCTTGCGGGATCTACTTTGTGGCTTACTAGAACCTTGAGATCCACCAGCTGGAGCCTGGTGCAAAATAGTGGCTCAGACAGGTGGAGAAATGCTAAGAATCAAGGACCAGAGTGCCTCTGAGCACATGCTCAGCCCAGGAATTTGTGATCACTGCCAGAACTAAGCTCACGAGTCCTTTCATGTGAAAATCCACTCCTGGTTTCTGCCAAAGGAATCTTTCTCAGCAACCTAGGCAGAAAAGGCTTTTTAGTTGTTGCTATTGTTAGACAATTGGGAGCCAGAAACCCTTGCCGATCGACTGTTGATCACCCAGAAATTCATGAGTAGATCCAGATCGACCTTCTGCCCAACCCTGATTTACACCAGTTGCAGGATTCAGCCTTTCTTGTTGCAGAATTTATTTTGGGGTTTTTAGGAAACTTGAGGGATTAGTTTACAACCGCCGTTCCCAACCTGGTGCCCTCCAGGTGTTTTGGATTGCGACTCCCAGTGTTCTTGATTATTGGCCATGTGGGCTGGGGCAGATGGGCATGGAAGTCTAAAACAGCTGGAGGGCACCAGATTGGGGCAGAAGGCCTTCTGGTGCCTTCTGGTGCTATGATTCTCCTCCAGTTTGCCCTCCCTGCCAAGCCAGCCCTTCCCACGCTGATCTGCGCAAGCTCTCTCGCTGTGGTCCCCTTGTTCCTTCCCCCAGGTTTCTGCAGCGTTGTTCCCTGGGCCTGCGACAGCCTCTTGCTCTGTAGACATAACACCACCATCTTCCCCTGCAGAGCTGGCATTTGTTTGTTTCCTCATCCCCCCTACCCCCAAAATAAAACAAAGATCAGCCAAACAATTGCACCAAGTATTTCAAGCAGCAATTCATTAGAGTGCCTAAGTAACAAGGAATTATGCCAGTGACCAATTATGCAACTGACCCCAGGCCATCCCTGGAGCTGTACAGGGCCCCACCCCAGATCATATGGAGACCCTCCTCCGCCACGTAGCAAATGCAGTGCGGCTCCATGGTGGACTTGCCACTTGGGCACTCATTGAGACCTGTGCCCCGTGGCGGCTCTTGTGACATGATCCCCATCCATCCATGGGTTGCCTCCTGTGCTCATGTAGAGGTGTCTGCAGTGACAGCACATGGCCAAGAGAAGGAGCTGGGCCCTGTGGCTTGACTGGGAAGATAGAAGGTGGAACAAGCTCATGGGGTGGGGTGGGGTGGGGTGTCTGACCCGGGCTCCTTTGGGGCTGGCGAGTAAGGGATCTCCTGCTGTTGCAAGGACCTCACGATTCAGTGGCAGAGGTATGCTTCCACTTAACACAGTGGTCATCCCTGACCCTGGGGAATATCTGAGAACATTGGGGTGCTGCTTTGACTGCCATCGCTGCCCTCTTTTCCTTCTTCAAGTCTAGTTCCAAGAGCTCCTTGAGCAGCTTATCCACTCTGGGGAACCCTCACTGATTTCCCCTGCAGTGTGCAGCTGCCTGCAGACAGGTGGGTGTGGGGGGGTGTTTCTAGGTCACACTCGCAGTTCAAGCAGAGCAGCCATGAGACCAAACAGGCCAGGCGGGTGCCCCACGATAATGGAAAGCATCCCTGGCACTTGCACCAGCATTCCTCAGCAGCAAAATGGAAAAATGTCCCCCAAACATGTTTGCAAACTCCTGCTCTAACAGAAATGGAAGCCCCCTGAGACCGGTGTGACTTGGACACCACCTGCCGTGCTGTAGTGCAGCCTTCCCCAATCTGCTTCCTCCTAGAGGTGTTGGACTGCAATACCCATCATTCTGAGCCAGCATAGTCCAACACATTGGGAAGGCACCAGGTAGGGCCTTGTAGAACAGGGGTGGAGAACCTCTGGCCCGGGGTCCCAATCCAGCTCCCTGGGATTCTCCAGGTGACCACGCCCACTTCCCCCGGCCCCACTCTCTTTCCCCCCGACCATTTGGTGTTTCCCCAGCTTTTGTGCAGTTTTCCCTAACATGCTAACCCACACTTAGTGGTAGAGTGCGGGTTATCGTTGAACTATGGGTTGTTTGTTGAACTGGGGGTTATCATGGTGTCTGAACATAGCGTGTTTTCTGCAGGGTGGCTTGTTAACCATGCAGTGTGGCTTATTTTTCTCAAACAAACCACCTTGAGAACCTGCGGTTTGTTGTTGGGTTGGTCAGGGTGGTTAACAAGCCACACTGCATGGTTAACAAGCCACCCTGTTGAAAATATCCTGGGTTCAGACAACACTAAGCCACCGTTCAGCAAACAACCCACGGTTCAACAACAACCCACACTCAACCACGGAGAGTGGGTTAGCATGTTGTGTGAACCCAGTCATTGAAATGCCTCTCCTAAGGCTTAGTTACTGATAGTAAGAGTTGTAGGCAAAAATATGTTGGGGTTTTTGTTTGTTTTTGCCTCTTTTGCCTTTAGCCCTGCTCACCACTGGAATGTGGTCCCCTGAAATGGAATTTGGTCCTCAGGCTGCGAGAGATTCTACACCCCTGCTGTATTTAATTAACTAATTAATTTTCTAATCTGCCCAATAGCTAATGGAATTATAAACAGTTGCAAAACTCAAATACCATAGAACAGTTCAAAATACAAAATACAATACAACTATTTCAAAGAATAACATACAATGTAGTGCAGAACGATGAACAACACAGCTATATAATCCAAATGCTGAGTATTACATACAGCAGAGAACTGGCAATTATGTCTCCCCCAACCTGGTGCTCTCCAGAGATGTTGGACTACAACTCCCATCATTGTCCAACCAGTATTGGCAACACCAGACTCCCCCAACTGCCTTGCTGGGGATGTTGGGAGTTGATGTGGCAGGCACCAGGTTGGGGAAAGCCGATACAAGGCTAACAACCCCCCCCCTTTTGCCTTTGGGCCCGCCCACCACTGGAAGGCGGCCCCTGAGGATTTGGCCCTCAGGCTGAAATGGGTTCGAAGCCCCTGTCATGGCAGGCGCGCGTAGGCCATCCTTGTGGGGAGGAGGCCGGCCTCGCTCACATCAGGAGAAGCAGGCGCAGTCGGCTCCCTGGAACTCACAGGTCACTCGCTCTCCGCTCGCAGGAAGAGTGCCGCCGGCTACCAACTAACAGGGCTCTTTGTTGGCTCGGAGGGGACACTCGGCCTCATCACCCAGGCCACGCTGCGCCTGCACGGCATCCCTGAGGCTACCATGGCGGCTGTGTGTGCCTTTCCCAGCGTGCAGGCCGCTGTGGACAGCACCGTGGAGGTCCTTCAAGCGGGGATTCCCATTGCCCGCATCGGTGAGTGGGACCCAGGGCTCTCCGGAAGACAGCGGAGGGGAGGGAGCGGCCAAGGGAGGAGAGCTGGGTGGGACAAATTCTGTGGACAGCACTTCTTTAGAAAATGGGAAGCTCCTTCACCTTACTGGCAGATTTTACGAGTTTTGCAGAGTCCGGTCTCATGCATTCTGAGCAACCCAACAGAAAATCTACCTGCCTCAGTCTCAGTTCTGATGTCGGTTCTGATGTGGTTCTGATGTCAGCGGAGCAGTGGATCTGCTCTGGGTTTCAGTCAGAACTCTAAAGGAGCTCTCCAAGGTGTGGATCACCTTTAGAGTTCTGACTGGTTTGGACTGAGACCTGGAGCAGATTCACCGTCCCACTGACATTGGAGCCACCGATGACTCTGTGAGACGACAAAAGGCCGCGGGAGGTTTCCTCGTTGCCTGAGGGTGCTTCCAGCAGAGAGGGCTCCTAGTGCTACCAGTTGAGAGGCGTTGGGCAGCTATTCTGTCTTTCCCTCCTTCATTTATTTTTTGTGGCAAGAAAAAAGATGGAAGAAGCAATGAGAAAACATGGGAGGGAGGGGTGCAAATGGAAGATGTCGTTGCCTGGTCTTCTTGTAAAATTCCGTGAATAAGGCTAGCTAGATGCCCAATCAAAGCCTCGTTTGGAAGCACCCTCAATCTTCTCAACAAGGCGCAACTATCTTCCCTACCTACCTAGTCTAAAAACTGGAAGACCTGCTGTTGGCTGGGCTATGCGACAATGGAACCAATTCCCTGGGGAGGTGGTGGGCTCTCCCACGCTGGAGGCAGCGAAGATGAGGCTGGACAGCCACCTGTCAGGGATGCTCTGACTTGGATTCCTGCACTGAGCAGGGAGTTGGACTTGAGGGTCTTATAGGCCCCTTCCAACCTACTATGATTCTGTGATGTCATGGCACATCCCAAAATGTTCTAAATGCAAAGGGGGAAGGGGGAGGCCTGGTGTGCAAGGCAGTAAATGTGTTGCGTCAGCAGGGAAACAAAAGCACAGCTAGCTTGGTGGGAAATTCTCAGCTAGTGCACAGGAACAAGAAGATCTGTAGGCTATAGGGCAGAGGCATCAGACCTCAAATCTGGCCCACCTGGGGTCCAAATCCAGGCCTCCGAAGTTGTCCAGAAAGTCTCACACTCTTCCTCTTTCCTCTGAGTGGTGGTTTCCCGGCATTTGTTTTTCCACTGTTCTAAAGGGCTGAAATGCTTCTTCTAAGGCTGATACTGGAAGTAAGAACTTTAAACTCAAAGTTGCTGGTGTTGTTGTTGTTGTTCAGTCGTTCAGTCGTGTCCGACTCTTCGTGACCCCATGGACCATAGCACGCCAGGCCTTCCTGTCTTGCGCTCTCTCCCGGAGCGTGCTCAAGTTCATATTCATTGCATCCGTGATGCTATCTAGCCATCTCACCCTCTGCCGTCCCCTTCTCCTTGACCCCACCCCTTTTGTCTTTGGCCCTGCCCACCACTGGAATATGGCCCCCGAGAGTTTTTCCTAAATTGAATGTGGCCTTCATGCTGAAAGAGGTTCAGCACCTCTGTTATGGGGGTTGGGGTTGGGAAGCAGAATGGCTAATGGCCAGCAAGCTTGGGGTGGGGCAGGGAAGGAAGCAAGAGGGAGATCAAAGGCGCCTCCGACCACCCAAGAGCAGGAGCGGCTGATGGAGGAAAGATATGCAGAGAAGTACGGACAGCTGATTTCATTACCAACCTTTCCAGCCACTGAGGTCATCAGAGGGCCTGCTCCTGGTGGTTCCACATGGACCAGCGGCCTGCTGGAGTCCACCAGGAGAAGAGCCTTCAGTGTGGTGGCCCCCTTTCTTTGGAATTCCCTGCCCCTGGAGGTCAGGCAGGCATCGACACTGTGTTGCTTCCGGTGCCTCCTGAAAACAGCACTGTTCCAGGAGGCGTTCCTTCAGTGACCAGCCACAGTTCTAACTGGCATTCTGTTTTTGAAAAGCATAATTTTGATATAGTGTCTTAATATTTTTATCCTTTTACTATTTTACCTTTTATGTTCACTGCTCCGAAATCTGTTTTGGGTATGGAGTGGTATACAAATATTGTAAATAAACAAATAAGATACAAATATATATGAAAATCACCAGTTAAATCTGTTGAGTGCAGGTGTTCAGTTTGTAATCTAAGGGTGCAATGCCTTACTGTAAAAACTGGCGTTTTCTCCCACAGCATGAGTCCCGCTCCCACCCAACATTGCAGTGGAAAATATCAGACTTGCACACTTGCAACAGACTTGCCCTTCCCTCCACACTTCAGGCAGCCTGCTTTCCTTGAAAAGAAGGAAATGCATTCTGTAGAGCAGAGCTGGGCAGCTGGTGGCCCTCCAGATGTTTTGGCTTAAAACTCCCATCACCTTTAGCCAAAGGCATAGCCAGTGCAGAGGGATTATGGGAGCTGCAGCCCAAAACATCTTGAGATCCACACTTTCATCCCAGCATACTGGCTGGGGAATGCTGGGAACTGTAGGATTTTTTCTGTCTTAAACATGCATAGGATTGCACCCTTATTTCAGTTAAATGTACATTTCTTCTTCTCCTTGTTTTGCCAAAGACACACAAAAACATAGCAAAGCTACTCCCGGGGGGAGGTGGTTTTGTGATGATGTAGGAGTGAGGCACAGCTGCTTGGGCTGCGAACTGGATGAAGGGCTTTTACTGAGCTCGGTCCTGGGGAGAAGATTCTTTATCTGATTGAAAGTTATTCATTTATGACATTTATATCCCACCTTTCCACCAAAAATGGTACTCAAGGCAGCTAACCATAATAAAACAGACAAAACATAAGACAAAACCAAATAGATTTAAAAATGCAATTAAGAACACCACAACAAAAGAAGGAAACAGCACCCAACCCAATAAAAGCCCCCTTAGCAGCAATCTGCATTTGCATCTACAGCAGACCCCCTACTCAAATTATGTCTGTCTGTCTGTCTGCACTAAGAACAGCTCCAAATAGCACCTTGGTTTTTTGTCCACAGGTCCACACACTCTAAGGCAGGGGTGTTGAACTACAGGCCCATGTGCCAAATCCCAGATGGGTTCCTCCAACAGCCAACCCCTTGCCCTTGCCCCCACCCCACTTCTCCGACCACTGATCATTTGGTGGTTTTCCAGCTTTTGCACAGGGTTTTCCCCCTTTCTAAAAGGTAGAAATGCCCCTCCTAAGACTTACTTACTGGCAGTAAAAGCTATAAGCTGAAATATGCTGGAATGTGGCCTCGGAGAGATTCTCAGAAATGGAGTTCAGCTGTTGGGCTGAAAGAAGCTCAACACCCTTGCTCTAAAGCATCATCTCACTGCATTGTGGGAGTTTCTCGAAGTACCTAGGGCTGAGGAAGAGTTCTGTGTCGTTCCAAATTTTGCTTCCTGCATGGTCTAGAGCGCTGTGTGTCTTGCATTTCGCTGCAATAGCCTTCTCTTCCCTCACCCATCCTAGAGTTCCTGGATGATGTCATGATGGGGGCCTGTAACCGCTACAGTGGCCTGAGCTATGCAGAGGTGCCCACCCTCTTCCTGGAGTTCCACGGCACTAAGCAGAGTGTGGGGGAGCAAGTGCAAGCCACAGGTAGGTCCGGCATGGAGGACAGGCACGGCAGCCAGACAGGTCTGGGACGGGGCTGAGCGAGCATGTGCATGGCACAGCTCGGTGGTAAAGCACATGCTTTGCATGCAGAAGGTCCCAGCTTAAATCTCTGGCTTCCCCAGGAAGAGCTAGGAAGGTATCCTGCCTGGAACCCTGGAGAGCTGCTGCCAATCAGTGTTGCAAGAACTGGGCTGCAGTGGAGGCTGGTGGCTCTGATGTCAGTGGGGCGGTGAATCCGCTCCGGGTTTCAGTCAGAACCAGTCAGAACTCTAAAGGAGCAATCCAAGGTGCACACTAACTGGTTCTGACTGAAACCTGGGGGGGTCATTGACCCACTGACATTGGAGCCACCAGCCTCCACTGTAGGTGCCTATGTTCCTGTGACCCTGTTCAGGCACACGTTGGGACAGAGTGGTTAGGCTAACCATGCTGCAGGGTGGTTAGTGCTAACCACCGCGAGAGCTCCTGCCACATGTGCAGCTAACCATGGCCTGCAGCGTGGTTATCCTAACCACTGTCTAACCACCCTCCCTCCTGCAGTCCTCCAACCGCTTCATCACACATCCTAGCAGCCTCAGCAGCTCACACAGCCATTGCAGGAGCAGGGCTGCTGCTGGCTGTTGGAAGCCATTTTCTTCTTTCTTTCTGATTCCGTTAGAGAAATAAGCAAAAAATAAAAACGGTGGGAAACGGTGCAAAAATCGCCATATTGCTAAAATGCACGTTTGTGCAAAATCGCCGCATATCGCTGAAACATGCATTATCCCCGTATATCGCTAAAATGCGCATATGCACATGAGTGCGAAAACACTATATCTAACACTATACCTGTGTGCGAAAACACGTATGCGTAAATGCACATTTTAGTGATATATGGGGATAATGCAAGTTTTAGCACTATATGGCGATTTTGCATGTATGTGCATTTTAGCGATATGGCATGGTCGCACAATTTTTGGCCGTTTTTATTTATCTTTTACTTATTTCTGTAATGGGATCAGAAAGAAAGAAGAAAATGGCTGCCAATAGCCATCAGTAGCCCTGCTCTGTTGGTGTTTTTCAGCCATTCTTGCCATGGAACTCTGTGGAGGTGCTCTGTTAACCACAGGGCCTGTTCAGACGGCATAAGCCACGGTTAGCGCTGCTGACCATCTTGCAGCAGGTGGTTAGTGAGCGTGGTTTGTGTGTGGTTAATAAACCACTGTGGTTGGGTCTGACCCCCAATCAGACGTCACGCTAAGCCACCATGGTTAGCTCAAAACTCCTAACTATCATGGCTCAGTGAGTATAGCCCCTCCTCCTTGTGGGGCTGTTGGTGGTGGTGTCAGGAGCAGCGGGGCTTTGACACAAGGCTTCCTCCGCAGGGGAGATTGTGCAGTCGAACGGTGGCTCGGACTTCGTATGGGCACGGGAGCAGGGGGCTCGCAGCCAGCTGTGGACAGCACGGCACAACGCTTTTTATGCCGCCCTGGCCCTTCGCCCTGGCGGGAAGGTGAGTTGGAGGGAGGGAAGGGCGAGCTGCAGTTGGCCCTTGGTTTTTGTTTTTTTACTTCTCTCCTTTGTGGTTTGGCAGTCTGGTTAGAGTTATCCCGACGGCTCTCCATTATACTTCTCTTTCTCACCTCACAGTTCTGAATGTAGTGTCCCGAAACCTGGGTGATGATCCCCAAATGTTGGGCCCCCCCACATTTTCAATCAGTGGGCACATTTGGAATTTTGATAAAGTGCTGCGGGCACTCTCACAAAATGACTGGCATGGGAGCGGGAGGAGCTTGCGCATTCATAAAATGGCTGCCATGGTGGGAACGGCCAGTTGCAAAACACTCATTTTCCAGAAAGCAGCTGGCGAGACGAAAAGCAAAGTCACTTGCCCGAGAACCTAAATACAAGGCAGAGGTGGGGTCCGAGCTCCAAAACATGACATCAGCCTTCTGAACCCAAATAAAGACGGCGCTGGATGGTAGCACTTGGCTTTGCAGCATGCCGCCTCCCAGGGGCATACTGCAGTTAAAACAATATGAATAAAAAAATCTTAAGAAATAAAATTAAAAGCAAGAGGGGCAGTGAGCTTGGCCAGTGCTGACCCCGGTGTCTGCAAGCATGCTGGAGCCCACATGCACCTTGTCAGTAGCCCCAGATCTACACACTTCGCTCGGGCTTTTGAAATCTGTTGACCACCTGCCTTCTTTTTAAGACTGTCTGGATTACTGGGAAGTCCCAGATGAATGTACTGTCCTGCATTTGCAGCAAGACCAGCATATGACACGTTAGGGCCCAGCAGCTATTCTGCCACAAACCTCCATCTGCCTCCACCTCCAGCGCGGTTGGATTGCTCCTGCTGATATGCTGGGTGGGAGGGTAGGGGCAGGGCAGATCATTTAGCCGTGCAGCAGAGGGCTGGCAGAGGTGCCCTCTTGGGGTCCCTTCCAACCTTCTCTCACAGCCCTGCCCCCCCCTCCTTGGACTGGGGGCCAGACACAGGAATTCTGTGGCCTTGCAGGTCTTCAAAGGCACAGAAACAGTGGTTGCCTCCCCTAAAAAAACCTCCCCCCCTTTTTCTTCCCCCCACTCCCTTCTCCACCTGCAGAGTTACACCACTGATGTATGTGTCCCGATCTCGCGCCTCCCTGCAATTCTGCTGGAAACTAAGGAAGATCTGCTGGAGTCCAAGCTCACAGGTGGGTTGTCTGAAACCAGCAGAGGCCTCTTTGCTGCTGCCAGCCATCCACGCACTTCCATGGAAGGCAGGAAGGAAGGTTGATACTTCTCCATCCTCCCCCCCCCCCCGCCCCAAGGAAGGTGCGTGGCCAATGAGCCTTCCATCAAGCATTATTTGAAAGCATTCAATTTGCGGTGCCATCTTGAGAGTGAAGGTGGCCCACTCCTGCTCGCCAAGCCCCTCTCTCCTACGTAGTATTGTTTCCGGTGCCAGCTGAAGACCTTTTTATTTTCCCAGGCATTTTAGCATTTTAGCTCTTTAGACTTTTAGCTTTGCTGTTTTAAATCTGTATTTTAAATCCCTGCACCGCCGCTAGGTTTTATTCTGGTTTTATTTTGGGTGCATTGTTTCCTGTGGTTTTAATGTTTTATACATTTTGTATTAGTTTTATTGTGTGCGCTTTGGTTTTAATTTTTGAGAACCGCCCAGGGAGCTTCGGCTATTGGGCGGTATAGAAATGAAATGAAATAAAAAAATAAGAGGACTCGACAGCCCCTCCGTAACAGCAGCAACAGGGGGAACGGCCCTCTCAGTGCTGAAGGATTAAAAACCAGCAGCACAGAAGTCTTTCTTTTCTTAGAGCAAGCTGGTGGAGCTGGGTGGAATGAGTAACAGCGAGAGTTTATGAGCCAGAGAGTCCCCAGGTCAAATCTCCCCTCAGCCAGGAAGCCGCACGCTGTCCTTAGCAAAACGAATCTCTCGACGTTTCCCTTACCTGCAGTATGGGAGTAATACTGAAATTACAGGACTACTGTATGGGTTAATGGCATAATGTGTGCTGTATAACAGGGCTACAGAACCTCAGCCCTGGGGGCTAAATCTAGCCCTCCTGGCCCTACCTTTCCGCTAGCTCCACCCCAAATCACCCATCATTTGGGGGTTTCCCACTTTTCTGCAGTCTTTCTCCATTCTAAAAGGGTTGAAATGCCTCTCCTAAGGCTTAGTTCCTTAGTGCAGTAAAAGATTAAAGCTAAAATAGGCTGGTATTTTTGCTCCACCCATTCTGCCTTCGGCCCCTCCCACTACAGGAATGTGATCCCTGAGAGCATCTCCAAAATGGAATTTGACCCTTGGGCTGAAAGGGTTTCTGCACCCCTGCTGTATAATCCAAATGCCAGGTATTACAATTACAGCCAAGAAGCAGCAATGATGTAAGGCAGCCTCCCCGCACCTGGTGCTCTCCAGAGGTGTTGCAGTACAACTCCCATCATAGTTTAGCTCAGTATTGTCTACAAGTGGCTTGCTGGGGATAATGGGAGCTGAAATCCAGCACATCTGGAGGGCACCAGATTGGGGAGGGCTCGTTTACCCTGTTGGATTCCAGCCAGGGAGACTTGGACTGGAGTCGCTGTTCACCCTGAAGTTTTCTGGGTGGCCTTTGGCCTGGCACACACTCTCAGCCTCACCTACCTCACAAGGTTGTTGTGATTGCAGGGGGTGCCCCTTAAGTTTGTGGCCCTCTGCTTCTTGGAAGAAGGGCTGACATATCAATCTGGGAAATGGGTGCTCACATAACATTTATTGTGTCATAAGTTAAAACCTACACGCATGTGTGTTTGTCATAATTAGCACAAGTCCCTTGATTCTGGAGGATTAAACATTTGGCCGACTGCCCAGGTCTAGTGCACTGTGACAAGTAAGAGGGTGCAAGCTGTTGATGCCTGTTTCTCTGCAGGTCCCGTTGTTGGCCATGTTGGAGATGGAAACTTCCACTGTGTCCTCGTTTTTGATCCCGACGATGCTGAAGAAAGTGGCAGAGTGGCAAAGTTTGCTGCACGGCTAGGCAGGTCTGGCGGCTGACTCTATCCTGTTGACCGGGGTGGGTGGAAAGTTGGCCGGCCAACTGGCCGGCACCATTCCCACCGGCCTGACATAAGTCTGGTCCTTGCTTCACAGGGATGAGTAGCGCAGGCAAGGAAATGCAGGGAGACGCCATGCATCAGCATCCACTCTAGTGCGCGGGAGCCCCCATAGGCTGAGCTGTGTCAGCGGTGCATCCGTGTCTTGTTGGGCCTGCCTTTCCCATTCTCTCTCACAACTCCAGAACTTAGGGCCATCCCCATGAAACAGACTGGCCAGGGATTCAGGGCAGACAAAAAAGGATTTATTTCTTGAGTATTTATTGACTCATGGAATGTACTGCCATTAAGGCGTGAGATGGGTTTAAAAGGGGGTTAAAGAAACTCATGGAGAGAAGCAGTCTATCAGCAGGGAGGAGCTATGATGGCTAGTGGTCAGAGGCAGGATGGTACTGAAGAGGAACATTAAAAATGGCCATAGACCAGCTCAGACCACTGGTGCAGCTGGCTCAGTATGAAGCACCAGCCTTTCCCAACACAGTGCCAAGCTGTGTTGGACTAGACCTCTCATAATCCCCGGCCAGCACCAACACTGAGTAGCCGAGGCTCTCCAGGGTCTCACACAGGGGTCTTTCCAAGCCCGACCTGGAGATGCCATAGGCTGAACCTGAGCCAGTGCGGTGTAGTGGTTAGAGCAGAGGTAGACAACATGGCACCCACAGGCACCAGTGCACCCTCGGACAACTTTCTTGGCACCCATCAACTGCCCTGCCCCGTCTACTTTTTCTTGATGTTTTTAATAACAAAATTTCTTACTGGCAGCTAGAATTGTTTCAAAATAAAGCAAGGGTATCTAGCTGCTCCCCTCTTCTTTTCCCATAAATGCCTTTGACCCACAGGTGGGGCTCAGACTCTGAGGATAATGCAAGTTTTAGCAATATATGGCGATTTTGCACGTATGTGCATAATGAGGTTGGTGCTGGCCATGATCCTCCTCTCTATTTCATCCTCACAACAACCCTGTGAGGTAGGCTAGGCTAAGAGTCAGTGACTGCCCCGATGTCTCCAGTGAGCTCCATGGCCAAGTGGGGACTTGAACCCAGATCTCCCAAGTCCCTTTCCAACACTCCAACCTAGCCAATGTGTTGGACTGCAAGTCCTATGATTCCAAGCAAGCATGGCCAATGGTGGCTGGGAATGATGGGAGTTGCAGTCCAATACACCTGGAGGGCATCCGGTTGGGGAAGGCTGCTCTAACCACTACCTCACACTGGCTGTCTGATCAAGTGGGAGGCCAGGCCTCTGAAACGCTCTGGGCAGGAGTTAGATGTGAGTGAGTGGTGTGTGAGAGAGATGTATGTGAATGTTTGTGCATGCACACACAGATGTCACCACACCTAAAAAAAGATGTTGTAGAGCTGGAAAAAGTGCAGAAAAGGGCAACTAAAATGATCAAGGGGCTGGAGCATCTCCCCCATGAGGGAAGGATACAGCAGCTGGGATTGTTTAGCATGGAAAAAAGGAGGGTCAGGGAGACATGTCAGAGGTGTACGAAATTATGCATGGTGTGGAGAATGCGGATAGGGAGACATTTTTCTCCCTCTCCCAAAATACTAGAACTTGAGGTCATCCCTTGAAGCTGATTGGTGGGAGATTCCAGACCGATAAAAGGAAGGAGTTGTTCACACAGCACAGAGTTAAACTATGGAATTCGCTACCAAAAGACGCAGTGATGGCCACCACTTTGGATGGCATTAAAAGGGGGTGGGACAAATTCCTGGAGAAGGCTGTCCATGGCCACTAGTCTTGATGGCTATGTGCTACCTCCAGTACCAGAGGCAGTGAGCCTATGTATATCAGTTGCTGGGGAACATGGGTGGGAGGGTGCTGTTGCACTCATGCCCTGCTTCTGGGGTCCTAGTCGACAACTGTTTGGCACTGTGTGGACAGAATGCTGGACTAGATGTACCCTGGGTCTGACCCAGCAGGGCTCTTCTTATGTGGCCCTCAGGGAAGAAAAGCTTGTGCTCGCCTGGAGGAGATGGACCTGTGTTCTAATCTGACTCTTCCACCCTTTTCCTCCAGGCGCGCTTTGGCAATGGACGGCACCTGCACAGGTGAGCATGGCGTGGGCCTGGGCAAGCAGCAGCTTTTGCGCGAGGAAGTTGGCGAGGTAGCGCTTTCCACCATGCAACAGATCAAGGCGGCGCTAGACCCGAAAAACCTCATGAACCCTGGGAAGGTGTTGTGTCCGCCTGAGACGGCCTGGGCAGGCCCAGCACCCTATTCTCACGAAGAGTAGCACGAGCTCCCTCTCTGGCTTGCATCAGTGGCTACCGGTGCTGCACCCCGCAGAGGACTGGGAGGGCAGGCGTGCCCTCGGCTAGAAGGCGAGCGTACAGGGGCTAGCCTTCCACTGCCCTCGTCTGCATTACAAATCTGTATTGTCAAGTGGAGCTAAAATAAACCCTGGATGTGTCTGTGTCTGCGTGGGGAGAACTAGAGCTTTGTGCATTTATGCAAATGTTAAGAAGGTACATGCCTGGAAGTGGGACTGCAATGTTGGCTGTGTAGAAACAGGCTGCCAGGCCAGTGGAGGGAAGGCAAAGTATTTTCTTTCCCGGAGACCAGGGGTGCTGAACCTTGTTCAGCCTGAGGGCTGAATCCAATTTCAGAGCAGCTCTCAGGGGCTGCATTCTGAGGGTGGCAGAGGCCAAAATACCAGTAATACCAGCATCTTTTAGCGTAAAGTTCTTCCTGCCAGCAACTAAGCCTTAGGAGAGGCATTTTAACCTTTTAGAATGGGGAAAGATCTGTGCAAAAGCCAGGAAACCACCAGTCAGGGGAAGGGGGTATGGCCATCTAGAGAAACTTGGATGGCTGGTTTGGGACCCAAGGTGGGCCAGATTTGGCCCACGGGCCTCAGGTTCCACACCCCTGCTGAAGGCCAATTGGAAAGTGTGCCAGTATCATGAGGGGCAAGAAGTCTCATCTTAAGGGTCCTCGACCTTCCTTTTCAGTGTCATCTTTTCTAATGCCTTTGTGGGAAGAGGTTTATACTCCTTGTGTTGGATGGAAGATGCAAAGGGTCAGTGTAATAGGATACACAGTTGCTTGGAGCAAAGTTTCAGTTGCATGCCTTTCCTAGCTTCTCAGTCTTATTTCCCCAACTAGAGGTGTCTGTCAGTCCTTCACCGTCATTTTTTTTGGCTTGCAATGTTGTATCACCAGGACCTTTTGAAAGGCAGCAAAATGACTACCCCAGCCTAAATTGTACTGCTCAAAGAGATCTTAGGGTAACCAGGCATAGATTTTGGGTAGGAGTGTGAACTCTGTTCAGTTCTGGCACTCAAAACCAAACACCTGAGCTCGGACACCTTTAATTCTAAATGCATGTCTATTTCATCAGGCGCTAGAGTGGTGGAATCTCAGGGTTTTAGAAGAAAAACAAAGCAGGGCACGCAAGCCTGCCCATTCACGCTATAGAGGAATGCAGAACTGTTTAGGGATGGGGGGCCATGTTGCCCCACTAGCACCAGGCCCACTGTAGGCCAGATGACATCAGCGGGCGTGGCCCTGCCCCCAGCCCTTTTTCGTTCTTTTTCTCTTTACTTTGTGGTGGAAGGAGGCACAGAGAAAGGGACCCAGGGCCAGGCCGCCTTGCATCTGAGGCTGGAGAAAGCAGCAGGGATGAGGACTTTCCCACCCAGGGAAGAGTGAGCAGTCTTTGGTGCAGGCAAGCTCAGATCAGAGATAGCAGCAGGGCAATACCTTCCAAGGGGATTCCTCCAGGAGGCAGGGCTTGGAGCCAAGAGGCTACGTGGGCTGGATTGGGGTGCCCATGGGTGGGATTAGGGCCACAGGGCTGATGTTGTGAACTCCTGCTATATAGAATGTAAGGAGGCCTCAGGGTTGGAGTATCTGTGAACCCTGCACAGGCAAAATCCGGTGATGGGGGATTGGGCACTCCACCATCAAGGGCAGGTTGTGTCTTCTCTTGCAACCATGTAAAATTTCTCCCATATTAGGAAGTGGTTGCTATTCCCTCACACGGGGGAAAGGAAGAGGTGCATCCAGAGACATGGTTTGGAATGGAAGTTGCACCTGTTCCTTCTGGTCCTCTCAGTGTCTGTGGGACGGGAAAATGTTTCACTCCTCACTTTTCTCACAGAATGTGCTCTTTCCTCTGTCCCATTAAGAGTCAAGCTTGCTGCTTAAACAAAGCACCTTCCACATAGCTTCATCATGGGTTCTGGGCCTTGGTCAGACAGTCGCTTGACACAACTTTGAAACAGAGGCTACAGTGTTGAACCTCAGGGGCCAAATCTATCCCAAACTGGCCACCTGGGCTTCCCCAGAAGGCCCCCCCTCCCCCTGGTGCGTCCCAGTTCCACCAGCTATTGTTGCCTATTGCTTGGTGATCCGGCTTTTGTGCAGTTTTTCCTCTGGTTCCAAGCGGTTGAAATGCCTCTCCTAAGGCTCAGTCACTGCCAGTAAGAGCTTAAAGCCAAAAATTTGCTATTTTTGATATTTTGGCTGCATCCACCACTGGATTGTGGCCTCTGAGAGCTTCTCTGAAATTGAATTTGGCCCTCAGGCTGAATGAGGTTCAACAGCTTGAGTTAGATCAGCTGTTCCCATTGGCCATGCTGTCTGGGGATGGCAGTTGTAGTTCCACACATCCGGAAGGCACCAGCTTAGGGACAGCTGGTTGAAACAGATACGCTCATTTCCCCCCAGGCTTGGGGCAGAATCACAATCAAGACACTCGTTCTTTTAAATCTGCCACCCAGAGCTCCTTCCTCTGCAAACTGACCGAACCCTTGGCCACATCCTTTCTCACATCGCTTCTGAAGGGTACCCAGGCTTTTTCCAACTTGTGCTGGCCGTCCCAAGAGGAACGACTCCTCTAGCCTAACCCACACAACTCCCCTTGCTCAGCCCAGTAAAAGCCAACCATCAAGCACTAAGCCCAGTGGTGAAGAGGACAGTGTCCAACAGGATAAAGGTACCCCCAAACCCTTCTGTGGTTATTATTAATGTGCCAAATCCTGCCCCCCGTTTTCAGGAATTTTTTCTTTCCATGTGAAGGAGGCATTATCGGCCTCTTTCGCAGGGAGGGGGAGAATTTCGGAGAATGGTCTCCTTGGGGATGGGGACAGGGTTTCCACATACCTTTTAAAAAATGTAGGCAATTCTTGAGGGGTCTTCTTTCGATTTCTTTAAAAAAATACCCCCTGCACTTGCAGGAGCCCAGGACACTTCTCCAGCCCAGCAGTTCTTTCTGAACTCTCAGGAGACCATGTGACCTCGTTCTCTCCAATAGGCATTCAAGAACTCCCAGCTGGAGAAGAGTCCTGGGTTCCTGCAAGTGCAGGGGGTGTTTTTTTAAAAAAGAAAGACCCCTCAACAACCGCCTACACTTAAAAAAAGTATGTGGCAACCCTGTCCCCCTCCCCAAGGAGAAAATTCTCCAAAATTCTCACCTCTCCTAGCCTTTCACCAGTTTTTGTTTTGCCTCCATTTCTGCACGAAATGCCAAAAATGGAAGAATTTAGATTTTCGGCACAGCACTAGTTATTACTTAGCAGTGAGTCACAATAAGAAGCAGCAAAAGATGCAGCCACCCCTGGGAAAAGGCACTTGATTTTCAGTGGGAGAATGCTGGAAACCGAATTGTTACCTGGTGTGTGAAAGAGATACTGTAGCCATAGAAGGCAGGGATGTGCATAGGATGCAATATGTGTGGAAAAGCTGCGGACAGTGGAACCAGTTGTGGAATCGTGCTTCCTGAGTCTCAGCTATAACGTTCAGGAAACACAACTTTCTAGCCCATGGTGGTGAACTCCTGCTTGGAGTTGTGTGGGTGACACCTGTTGACTCTTCAAAGCCAGAGAACATAGCTGAACAAGACTTTCAGCATTCAAGGGCTGGGGATCCAGTGCCCCATATGCCTGCTTGGTCCCCACCCCCCGTACACACAGGAGGAGGAGCAATAACAGCAGAGTACACTATGCCGGAGATGGCTCCATCTGCAGAAATGTACGCAAGACCCAGCGGTTTAAAGCCACACAGACCTGGCTGCAGCATCCTGCCTCCCTAACGGCTGCGCTGATCAACAGTAACATTACAAAAGGCTGTGAGCTTGCAGCCAAGGAACTGGCTGGCTATTTTGAATTCAGCCCCACCTCTGCTGCTACTTGCCCCTTGTTGCCTTCTTAGGGTTGCCAGCTCACGATGCAACTGCAGAATTCCCTCATCAAGGTCTAGAGTAGCCTTCCTCAACCAGATGCCTTCCAGTTGTTTTGGACAATATAGTATTCCTGACCATTGGCCAGGCTGGCCAGGGCTGATGGCAGTTGCAGTCCAACACATCTGGAGGGTGCCAGGTTGGGGAAGGCTGGCCCTGAGCCCAGACCCAGGGCTACCATGTGCTTTGGCTCCTTTCCACCAATAATGCACAGTCCACCTCAGCCCTAAGCCCTGCATATGACCTCCACTTTGCGGGCCGTGGTCAAAAGGTTTGCTCCACTTCTTTCATCCACCCTGACTCTCTGCCCCCACCGCCACATTTTGGGCTAGGTTGCACAACATGACAGCCTACCATGTCTTAATCTGGCCGCGGGGGCTGCCGCGGTGTGCTGGGCGCCTGGCTTACTGTGGCTTGTGTGAATCTGGGCGGCATGGCTTGGTGGGAGTGGGCAGCAACCCAATCACAGCCCATGGCCTATTTGAGGGCTGCTGCCCACTCCAACAAGCCACGCTGCCTGGGTTTGCCTGACATCGCCACCCACACCAGTAGGGGCAATTATGGAAATAAGCCACAGTGCCTTCTTTCCCATGCCACGATTGGGTCTCTCTCTCTCTCTTCTTCCCTCTTTAATCCATGTCCCCCCAATCTTAGCCACCATGAGGTCTCTTCAAAGCTCCCTCTCGACTGTGCTTTTTTCAAATCAGTCTCCTCTGCCCTTTTCCTCAAGCTTCCCCACACCCTGCCACCATTCATTTCTTCAGGTCCTTTCTTGGTGTGTCGTCTACCCTTTGCCCTTCTATCTTGTCCCGGGCTCCTTGTCTTTTCGCTTCCTTAGGGCACAGGGGCTTCTTTCTAGTTCTCAGCCATCCTGTGTGAGGTTTTAATCCCAGCCAAACAGACTTTTCCATCGCTCAAAGAAACTGACTGCAAACTGCTCTGCTCTCTGAGCAACTGAACATTCCATGCCATCATAGATTAGTAGGGTTGGAAGGGGCCTATAAGATCGAGTCCAACCCGACAGCAGCTCAGCCAATCAATGGCAGAAGCTTCAGTGTCACAAGCACATATTCATGGCAGGACACACCTCTGACATTACACGCTGCTTCATGTGTAGACGTACCCCCTCCAAGCGCTTGCTTTACTGTCTAGCTGGCCATGATAGGGATTTCTTACCTTGTGGTGACATTTCAAGGTTCAAAGAAGAAGAAAAAACCCAGCTGTAGACATATGATTGGTAAAGTACACACTCACCATTTCCCGAGCCAATCTGACAACTAAGAATACAACTGAAATAAAATAACGGTGACTATTTTATTGAACATTATTTAATACCATATCAAAACACCTTGACTAATAGGGGAAGTTTCCCTTCCCAAGCTTTGAATGTTTTTTTTTTTATTTTTTAAAGTTTTTCTTTTTACTATATAAATACAGATACCTTTCCTGCTGGATGGAAGCTACCTGCAGGGGCTTTTCCCATGGCTGAGACGGTCTCTGCTTCGTGCTCAAATGTGGATTGGTGAAGGGGTGTGTGTGTGTTGTTTAAGAAAAATCGCTGTTTATTTTCCACACAGGGCTGAGAAAGTTTCGGGCATCTTAGCAGGACACTTGTGAATGGCAACAGCTCTTCAGAATGCCCCCAAAGCCGCTCCGGAGCGGGGAGTTCAAACCGAGACTAAGAGGAAGGAAAAGCCAGGGGACTTTTGGCAATGAGGTGGGTTGTCCCCCAGGCAAGGCAGAGGGGCGCAGAGGGGAGAGAAGAGAAAGGTCTTGGGAAATTCAGCTCCTCAACTGCCAGAGTGGCTCTGGCTGGGAGGCCACGAGGATGCAGTCTTGTAAACATCACCAGGAACACACATCAGTTGACACAAAATGGCTGTTTTGTAAACACTTGAAAGACAAACCTACAACGCCTTCAAAAAACGTGACAGAAAATGCCCTTTCCTCCTCAGGATGTGGGTAGGCAGGCCAGGGGGGTGGGGAGGGGTTCTCTTCTTGTTCTGAGGGGGAAAAGGAGTGGGAGGGAACCACCACCACCCTGTCAGTGCAAAGGTGTGACCTGCGTGTGGCAGGAGGAGGGCCGGGTTCTTGTCAGATGGCAGCGACTCTCATGCTCCGTTTGGCTAGCGGCCGGGTCTGGCCCAAACATCATGGCGCCGTGGGAGGGGGATAGCTGTTGGCCTCGGGTGCTGCAGCGCTCCTCTCTTCCCCTGTTGGCAGTGGCCGAGGTTGGGCCCTGCAAAGGCCACGGCTCCTCTTTGGGGGTCTTGTCTGCCCTTTTTTAAAGTTGAGAAGTTAACACAAAGGCCCCAGACTGTCATCCCAGTAGGTTCCAGAGCTCGCTTGGAGAAGGTTGGGTGTGGGAAGGATGGATGGTGGGGTGACCTGTTGAGAGAAAAAGCAGGATCAGTGCCCGGCAGGTGCACAGAGAGGACTCCAGGATCTTAGAAGCAAACCTCCTCACTTCCCGGCTTGCTCAGGAAACAAATCCATTGATACAACTTTATAAAAACCATTGCCACATCCTCCCCCACATCAGCAACTGCTTCTGTCTTCACGGTTATGATTACTCAAGTACAAGTTGCTGCACTTGCTTATGATTTTTTATGCCACAAAAGGACCAGAGAAGGATGCATTAAAATGGGTGGGCAACAAGTAGATTTGGATCTACTGGTAGACTTCTGGATGATTCGCAGTAGACTGACAAGGACTCCCAGTTGTTTAACAGCAGCAGCAACGAAGGGACTCACCTCCCACCCGAAATTATGCTGCAGAAATGAAGTATGCTTGGGGTAACCACAGCGGGTTTGTTTTTGGAAGGACTGTGAGCGCCATCCGATTTTGGTATTAAAAAACAAATGCCTGGGCTCAGAATCCTTCATTTCTGCAGGCGCTTCCAGATGGAGGGCTCCTAGTGCGAGCAACTGAAATACATGAGGTTATATCCAGTATCTGTTCCGCTTAGAGCAGACCCATTGAAATGAATGGGGCTTAAGACAGACCAACGTTGGATACAACCCACTGTGCAGATACTACATGTTTTTTAAAAATCTGGTAAGAAAACAAATGGAAGAAGTGGTGGGGAAAGATGGGGGGGGTGTTTACAAGTAGAAGACTCCATCATCTGGATCCCTCGTCAAATTATGCGAAGAAGGCAGGCTGATTACATAGTGACTGCACAATAATGGCTCGGTCTAGAAGCACTCGTGGTCTTCATCTTTTGCACTAGGTTCTTGCTGGTGGATGTCAGGGTCATAGTAAGACAGATCCCACAAGCCTGAGATCTGCCAGCCCCTGCAGCCGAAGCACAACCCTGGCAGGAGAACTTCAACCACTGACGCCTCTGGGACTCCCTCCTTTCTCGTGTGTTCCGCTCTTGTGCAATATCTGCTCTATCTGATATTGACTGGATTTGCAACCCCCTGGGCCCTGCGGCTGGGACTTGGGTCTCTTCCCCCACGAGAGCTGTCATTTCAGCTTCTGCCCCATGCTTGCTCTCTCCATCCTGCCTGGCAGCCTTTGTGGGCTGGCAGTGGTCGAACTGTGCAGCTAGCATGGGAATCCCTGCACAGCTAGGGCACGGAAACTAGCAGGGGACTAGGGAAAGCTCTCGGCTTTGGAGCTATGCAGCGAGCGGTAATGATTTGGGTGCTCAGGCTGGGTTCAAACCAAACCATGCGTTAAGTTGAGACACGTGGCTCTAAGCGGGTTGGATACACAAGTGCAGGTTCATAGAATAGTAGGGTTGCACGGGGCCTGCAAGGCCATCAAGTCCAACCCCCTGGTTGAACCCAGAATCATGGGGACAGAGTGAGTTGTATATCCCATGCAACTAGTTTCCTATTTTGAGCACAGTGTAGGTGGGAACTCCTACCTTCTTCAGGGACTTTCCCCAAATGCCTGGATGCATGCTAGCACATCCAACTGAGAGGACAAGAAGCCACATAAGCTTAGAGGAAGGGGAATATTCTGGAGCAAAGGAAGGATGTGAATGATGAGAAAGGCCTGGCTCTTGAGATACATACAACACTAAAAACTAAGGGGAATTTAAACTTAACAAACAACAACCGGGGAACTCTCACCACAAGATGAGAAATCTCCTATTGTGGTTATACCAATAAATGCACCCTGTGTTGTGAAACAAGTACAAGCTTTCAGTAGAAGAAAATTGAAATCCTTTTTCTGTGCCTGATTTTATAACACTGAAATGTGTTTCTAAACCCAGTGTAACCTGGGGGGAAATAGCAGAGAACAGGGTACCATGCAGCAAAACACCCTGCAAACCTTGGTGAGTCAACTCAAAATGTGTCAGCTTCCCAAGTGGTAGACAGTAAGGCGGGGCTAGGCAGTGTGATCATCACCATATCCCAGAAACATGTTTTCACTTTTTGCAGTAGAACACAGAATGTACCTGTTAATTTGAACATCAGTTCATTGTTTTAAACAAAATTGATTATCCTACGTCACATGACCAAAGGGTACTTTTGCTAAATAATTCTAAAAAGTTATAAATCCCTTATACGGCCATTCAGTCCTTGAGATCATCTGGTGAGGCCCTCCTGAGGTCTGCCCCATGGTTCTCTGGAACAAGGCCTTCAATGTGGTGGCACCTAGTATGTGGAATGACCTCCCCCACTGAGCTTAGACATGTGTGGACTACTCTCAGTTTTAGTAACACGTTGAAGACACTTCTGCTTATGCAAGTCTTCCCAGAGTAGCTTCATCTTCCATCTATGTTATTCTTGTGGGTGTGTACATACCCCCTTCATGGATCACTGCCTTGTTGTGGCGAAGGGGCTTGCGTAACTCAGTGAAGCCATAAGCTATGCCGTGCAGGGCCACCCAAGACGGACAGGTCATGGCAGAGAGTTCTGACAAAATGTGGTCCACTGGAGAAGGAAATGGCAACCCACTCCAGTATTCTTGCCAAGAAAACCCCATGGAACGTATCACAAGGCTAAAAGAGATGACGCCGGAAGATGAGCCCCTCAGGTCGGAAGGTGTCCAATATGCTACTGGGGAAGAGCAGAGGGTATTTCCAAGTAGCGCCAGAAAGAGTGAAGCGGCTGGGCCAAACCCGAAAGGACACTCAGCTGTGGATGTGTCTGGTGGTGAAAAGAAAATCCGATGCTGTAAAGAACAATATTGTTTAGGAACCTGGAATGTCAGATCAATGAATCAAGGTAAGCTGGAGGTGGTCAAACATGAGATGGCAAGATTGAACATCGACATCTTGGGAATCAGTGAACTAAAATGGACAGGCATGGGCAAATTTAATTCAGGTGACCATCATATCTACTATTGTGGGCAAGAATCCCTTAGAAGAAATGGAGTAGCACTCATAGTCAACAAAAGGGTGGGAAAAGCAGTACTGGGGTACAATCTTAAAAATGATAGAATGATCTCAGTACGAATCCAAGGCAAACCATTCAACATCACAGTAATTCAAGTCTATGCCCCAACCACTGATGCCGAAGAAGCTGAGGTTGATCGGTTCTATGAAGACCTACAACACCTTCTAGAACTAACACCAAAAAAAGATGTCCTCTTCATCATAGGGGATTGGAATGATAAAGTAGGAAGTCAAGAAATCACCGGGATAACAGGCAGGCATGGCCTTGGTGTACAAAATGAAGCAGGACAAAAGCTAATAGTTTTGCCAAGAGAACATGCTGATCATAGCAAACACTCTTTTCCAACAGCACAAGAGGCGACTCTACACATGGACGTCACCAGATGGTCAATATCGAAATCAGATTGATTATGTCCTTTGCAGCCAAAGATGGAGAAGCTCCATACAGTCAGTAAAAACAAGACCTGGAGCTGACTGTGGCTCAGATCATGAGCTGCTTCTTGCAAAATTTCGGCTTAAATTGAAGAACGTCAGGAAAACCACTAAACCGTTCAGGTATGACCTAAATCCTATCCCTGATGAATATACAGTGGAGGTGAGGAATAGATTTCAGGGATTAGACCTGATAGACAGAGTGCCTGAGGAACTATGGACGGAGGTCCGTAACATTGTTCAGGAGGCAGCAACGAAATCCACCCAAAGAAAAAGAAATGCAAGAAAGCAAAGTGGCTGTCTGATGAGGCTTTACAAGTAGCTCACGAAAGAAGGGAAGCGAAAAGCAAGGGAGAAAGGGGAAGATATAGCCAACTGAATGCAGAGTTCCAGAGAATAGCAAGGAGAGACAAGAAGGCCTTCTTAAATGAACAATGCAAAGAAATCGAGGAAAACAACAGAATGGGAAAGACTAGAGATCTCTTCAAGAAAATTGGAGATCTCAAGGGAACGTTTTGTGCAAAGACGGGCATGATAAAGGACAAAGAAGGCAGGGACCTAACAGAAGCAGATGAGATTAAGAAGAGGTGGCAAGAATACACAGAGGAACTATACAGGAAAGATCTGAATGTCCCTGATAGCCATGATAGTGCGGTCACTGAACTTGAGCCGGACATCCTCGAGAGTGAAGTCAAGTGGGCCTTAGGAAGCATTAGTAACAACAAAGCTAGCGGAGATGACAGTATTCCAGCCGAGCTATTTAAAATCCTAAAAGATGATGCTGTTCAAGTGCTGCATTCAATATGCCAACAAATCTGGAACACTCAACAGTGGCCACAAGACTGGAAAAGGTCAGTTTACATTCCAATTCCAAAGAAGGGCAACGCCAAAGAGTGTTCAAACTACCGCACCATTGCGCTCATTTCACATGCCAGCAAGGTGATGCTCAAAATCCTACAAGCTAGGCTTCATCAGTATGCGAACCGAGAACTACCGGAAGTACAAGCTGGGTTTCGAAGAGGCAGAGGAACTAGAGATCAAATCGCCAACATTCGCTGCATCATGGAGAAAGCAAGAGAATTCCAGAAAAACGTCTATTTCTGCTTCATTGACTACGCTAAAGCCTTTGATTGTGTGGATCACAACAAACTGTGGCAAATTCTGAAAGTGATGGGAGTACCAGACCACCTTACCTGTCTCCTGAGAAACCTGTACGAGGGTCAAGAAGCAACAGTAAGAACCAGAGATGGAACAACCGATTGGTTCAAAATTGGGAAAGGAGTACGACAAGGCTGCATATTGTCACCCTGCTTATTTAACTTATATGCAGAGTACATCATGAGAAATGCCGGGTTGGATGAATCAGAGGTCGGAATTAAGATTGCTGGGAGAATTATCAACAACCTCCGATATGCGGACGATACCACCCTAATGGCAGAAAGCGAAGAGGATCTCAAGAGCCTCTTGTTGAGGGTGAAAGAGGAGAGTGCAAAAGCTGGTTTGAAACTCAACATTAAAAAAACGAAGATCATGGCATCTGGCCCCATCACTTCCTGGCATATAGAAGGGGAAGAAATGGAAGCAGTGACAGATTTTACTTTCTTGGGCTCCAAGATCACCGCAGACGGTGACTGTAGCCATGAAATTAAAAGACGCTTGCTCCTTGGGAGGAAAGCTATGGCCAACCTAGACAGCATAGTAAGAAGCAGAGACATCACCTTGCCGACAAAAGTCCGTCTAATCAAAGCTATGGTTTTCCCAGTAGTAATGTATGGCTGTGAGAGCTGGACTATAAGGAAGGCTGAGCGCCGAAGAATTGATGCTTTCGAACTGTGGTGCTGGAGAAGACTCTTACGAGTCCCCTGGACTGCAAGGAGGTCAAATCAGTCCATCCTAAAGGAAATCAACCCTGAGTGCTCATTGGAAGGACAGATAATGAAGCTGAAGCTCCAATATTTTGGCCACCTAATGCGAAGAGAAAACTCCCTGGAAAAGACCCTGATGCTGGGAAAGACTGAAGGCAAAAGGAGAAGGGGACGGCAGAGGATGAGATGGCTAGATAGCATCACGGATGCAATGAATATGAACTTGAGCACGCTCCGGGAGAGAGCGCAGGACAGGAAGGCCTGGCGTGCTATGGTCCATGGGGTCACGAAGAGTCGGACACGACTGAACGACTGAACAACAACAACAACAACAACAACATACAATATATTCTATGTATTGGTTTTATATTTTTATATTTTTCCGTTTTGTGATTTGAAATCTGTAGAAATAAGCAGTTTATAAATACTCATAAACAAACAAGGTGTTCACTCCACTAAGGGTGTATCCTGCTATTTGTTCATTGCAGCACAGACAGTAATAGTGAGGCTCAGTAGTGTGCAAAAATATGCTCCAAGTATTACCAGAAAAATTTACCCAAAGATTAGCAAGTTTGGCAAATGTAAGCCAGGGGCATTTATGAGAGTTTACTTCCAGTTTGCAACTCATGTAGACAAATCAGATTCACAAATTGCAAAGCTATCCAAATATTGTGTTTCTGTTCAGTGATCACTGGCAGATTTTGTTAGTCAGCTGATGATATCTCTTTTAATTTCTATACATATAATACATTTGATTGTTTAGGGATTCATCTGTCTGGTAAACAATGACCCAGGAATTGTTAATTTTTTGTTATAAAGCTGTTGGGTTTGGTAACCTTTTCATTTATATAGTGTGTATTCATCTACTGCCTTGTGCTTGTTTCTGTTTCGCTAAAGTTTTCTATGTTTAAACTATTAAGCTGAAATCCCATGCATGTTTAGACAGAAAAAAAGTTCTACATCTCCCAGCATGCCCCAGCCAGCCAAGAGATTTCTGACCCAAGCCAGCAAACCCTCACCTTGGGAGAGGTCAGCGAGCATCGCCAGGGTCAATCCGAGGGGTGTTCCGGGCAGGATCTGTTCACTTCAAACCAGGAATCTATACAACTGCAGAAGAGAAGGTGGGTGTGTCAGAAAAGGATCCATCACTATGCATCATTAGGGCTGGTGCCAGGCTCTTCGCAAGGGAGCTCCTTTGAGGCTCAGCACCTGCCCAAACTTGACAAAAGAAATTGGACAAGGAACAGCATCACTGTACTGGCACAAAACACAAGGATCTAGGGGAAGAAGGAGCACCTGTGGGAGTCCTGAAGCCGTTATGGTTTTTAAGGTTGCTTTTACTGTTTTACTATGTTTTTATTTAATTGCTTTATGAGTTTTTTGTAAACTGCCTTGGTTGGCTTCAGAAAGGCGGTATAGAAATACCACAAACAAATAAATCTATAATAATAAAAGAGGATGTGTGCCTGTCCTTCTTTAGTGCCATAGCACCAAGACCATGAAACCTAGATACCTGAAACTTGGTATGCATGCTAAGGGGACCCTAGAGTGGTTATTTTGTTTTTAAAATGCACTAATTATTTAAATTAATTTTAATGTGTCTGCGTGGTGCAAGTGTGCAGTTACATCTTCAGCCACTAGGGTGAAGACTTCCCTAACTAGCACAGTCTGAAGCCAGGGGAGATTAGTGGGCTGTGTTTTAGGCCTGCCCCGCCCCTGCTGTGGGGCAGCCCCTCCTAAGGGGGATGGAGTGGACAGACCTCTCCCTCAGGGGGCTACAGGGGTTGACCGTGGCAGGGGACGCGTCTAGGGGCAGGCAGCAGGCATGCCTTCACTCAGGCAGGGCGGGCACAACGTGCCCAGCTCTGACCGTTGTGTAAGCTTGCTTGAAGGCTTCTCCGTATCAACGAAAGGCGATTTCAACCTGTGCGAAGCCAGGTCCATTCGCCAGTAAATAACAAATAAATATGGGGGTGCTGCAGGACAGGCCCGGGCATTTCCGGGAGCCCTGTATAAGCCAAGCCAACGTTACCCCACCTCAGGGACTTCCCAGAGAGGAGGCTGAACAAAGCCTTCTTCATACTCTACCTCTTGTGGTAAATGCACAGGCAGGGAAGGCGAGCTATTGTGTCCCCCTGCAGGAGCTCCTCCAGGCAGATGACACACTCGCCTGCATCCTTTGTCAGCACGTCATCTGCAGGGACAGAGAGAGAGAGAGAGGCGGGCAGAAATCAGCTCCTCCTCTTCGCCAACATTCCCCTCTCGAAAGGGAGACCAAGGCCCATAACACAGGGAAGACAGCCCTGCTTCCCTCGGCAGCCACCTCGTGAAGAACTGCTCCCTCGCTCATTTGTGCCGAGTCAGAACAGCCTCCAAGCCATCCGGTTTTGGAAAAAGTAGTTCTGCCTCTCTTTTAGACCACAAAAGGACTTATGCAGGCATGTGCAAACACGTGGGCTACTGACACTTGTGACTTCTTTGCACAATGAGTCTTGAGCATGAGCTAAGACGGTGCCTGTTCCTGCCATGTCTACTGAAATGCTGCACCTCTATTGAAAAGAGGACTTTTCTGGCAGATGTCGGGTGGTTATCGCTGGAGACTTGGGCCTAGTTCATAGAAAAGAATAGTAGGGTTGGAAGGGGCCCACAAGGCCATCGAGCTCAACCCCCTGCTCAATGCAGGAATCCAAGTCAGAGCATCCCCGACAGATGGCTGTCCAGCCTCATCTTGAATGCCTCCAGTGTGAGACATTCAAGATGAGTGAGAACTAGACTTGGGCCTAGTTCTCACAAAGATGGTAAAACCTGTGCCCAGACTGTATTTCTTCGGACTACAGGTGAGGGCTCACATGAGGAAGGCCCACTTTCTCAGCAAAAAAACCACATTCATACACAAAGATAGTGTGTCAGTGAGAAGGCCTCTAACCTAGCTTTCGATATGGCGGAGCGTGTCTGTGGAAGGTTTTTTCCCCCCATAAAGGAACGTCCCATAATGTGAGGTCTCACCTGCAGTGGCACCTTCCTGACACAGGTTTACTGCCTCAGGGAGGACCAAAGAACATGTTACTTAAAAAACATAGCTAGCCTTTCCCCCTTCATTTCCTCTAGAGTAAGCGCTGGGATCCTGATCTGGACAGAGATCAGTATGAGGGGGTAGGGAAGCTTTAACCCTTCCCCCCTGCTGCAGTCTGGATCAAGGCCCCAACACCTGCAGCAGTGATCCATTAAAAGATTCCATTTGTTTTAATGGATCACTATTTGGCAATATAAATTGCAGGCATGGAGGGCCTTGACCCAGACCGCAGCAGATGGGAAAGGGTTAAATACCCCTCTATTTCTATGCTGGCTGGGGATTAGGGAATTGCTGTCTAACTCATCTGGCAAGCACCAGGCTGGGAAAGGTCAGGAAGAGCCAGAGGCTGCATGGCTTCAGGACAACAGCAAGTTGCGTAGTCATGGCTGAGCCCTGTCAGACACATCAAGCGGCAGCCCTCTGGGATTTGCCCCCAGCACAAGCTGAACGCATCTAGGATGGAAGGATAGCCACCACTTTTCTTGGCCAGGGAGAAGAGGACAAAAAACCCTCTGCAAAAAAATAGTGGCGGGAGGGAAGAACTGTTCAACAGACAACTGATTACTTTACAATGTCAGCATCTTAGTGCGAGCTGTGTGGGTCTCAAAAACCAGCATACAAAGACAACTAGACTGTAAAATATAGGAAGGCAGCCTGTGAGTTATATCCAATGTACAAGCCTGAAGAGAAGTCCCATGTTTTGCAGACTAGTTTATTTGATGGCTGCTTCAAATGTTAACAGTTTTCCTACTCTGAAAGCAGGTTGTATAGGAAAACAGCAGGGAAACAGCATAAGAACATAAGAAGAGCTTTGCTGGATCAGACCAAGGGTTCATCTAGTCCAGCATTCTGTTCGCACAGTGGCCAATCAGCTCCCTAAGGGAAACCCACAAGGAGGACGCACAAACAGTGACAGGCAACTTGGTGCCTTCCAGATGTTTTGGGCTATAACTCCCATGAAGACTGGGAACGATGGGAGTTGTAGCCCAAAACATCTGGAGGGCACTAGGTTGCCTAACCCTGATGCAGATAGGCCTCGATGCAGACTATATATCCATTCTGTTAATTGTGCATGCAATTCAAGGGAAGCCTAGGCTATCCCATTCAAGGGTTCTGACCAGTGCCTAGATGGCACAAAGACATGATGTGTTGGACTACCACTGGCTGTGCTGACTGGGAATGGTGGGAGATGTATAGCACATCTGGAGGGCACCAGGTTGGGGAAGGCTGCACTAAGGGTGCCCCATTTAAACTTAGCTTAGCTTCCCTACACAGATGTTGGGGTGTGTCTGCTCCACTCATGACAGTGACTTTCCCATCAAGACAACTCGATATTCCAAGCAACCTAGTGCAACCTGATAATTAAATCTTAAATTGCATCTTTTAAACACACCTCACTCAACTGCGAACATTACTAGTCTGATGAAGCTAATCTTGCTGGTGTTCCAAAAAGCATCCTTCCATGAACAAAGAGAAATGGAGCTCAGACCGTGGATGTAGCTACTGAGGTGGGGTGAAAAATTTTCTAGGGCTTATTCATTCTGTGGAAAAAATTCCATCTCATAAGTTCATTAGCAACAATGAATGGATGCCAATTACAAATACAATACCTTGGAAGTTTCAAAGTTGTAATTTGGCTTTTTCAGGAGACTGAGTATTCCAATAAAAAATTCTGTGTAATATAAGACTTAAATTACATTAAGTGTGCTTTAAAGTTTTTCCTCAAATTATTTCAGGTCAAATGCAAATGGTGTGTTGAGAATCAAGCCACAGCTGCACACATGTCTGAGGGTAAACAGAAAAAACTCAGGAACAAACTAACTCAACATCTGTAAGGTCACATGTTTGGAAGCTCAGACCATTGTTTGAGTTCTAAACTGTGGTTAGCACAATCATGGTTTGCTGTGGCATTTGTGTCAAACCACTCTGTAATTGTGGGAGCTTTACTGCAACCTTTGCCCAGTTTGTTTGTTTCTTTGTTTATACTTGTTTGGCTATCGCACTTCTAATACATTTAGGGCACATGTTATAGAGTGTTCATTTTATAGAACATACCTTGATTATTCACTCTGAGAATTTATTATTCAGTCTGGGAATACTAATTTCAGGAGACTCTTTCTATTCTCCCACCAGGTAAGCTAGCAAATTTAAGAAGATCCAGAACACTACCACCAATATGGCCTTCTTAGACATGAAGCAATAGCTTTTTTTTTCTTTTTTAAATGTGAAGTGTGCATATTTAAAGAATTGTGATCTGTATGCAGTGTGGCAAAAGAACCTTTTGTGCGGTTGCAATAGTTAAGGATGCACAAAATCTAATCAATGGGTTAGAAGGCAGTGGAATTGATTAGAAGATCTTTAATTGGTTGACAGTCCTAATAATGCAACGTGCTACTCCTCCTGAACTCTCCCAATACAAGCCAAGAAAGCTGGTCAGTCCATACCAAAAGGCATCAAAGGAAACTGGCTCATGAAGTCAGCATTCCATTGTCCTCGCCTTGAACGCAATTCAGTGAAAACCCTCCTTTGCTTTACGACTCCAAAAATAAGCAATAAAGGTGACAGCAACGTAATTTTGTGTGTGTGATTGGGGGGGGGGGGATGGCAGTGTTGCTAAGCACCGAGGTTTTGCTTTCAGAAATCCTACTCCCCCTGCATTGTCTGACCTGACACAACCCTGTGTAGGAGCATGCTGGCTGCATGCCAAGGGTTCACAGATGGGGAGGGGGAGAGAAGAAAGGGACCGTCGTAGCGGGAGTGGAAGGAGGCAGGGAGGGACGGGAAACCAGCTGCGCTTGCTCGCATCCCGTCCCGTCCTCCAGCACCTCTGCACAAGGCACCTCTGCTCCGGCCCCGCTCACTTTGGCAGGCCGAGGCGTTTCTGGGGGTGGAGCTGCCCTTCCTATCGCAGGCTGCTGCCAGCAGGCTGGGGAAGGCCTGGCCGTGATGCTGAGCAGCCGGCTCCTCCCCCTGACCTGATTTCTAGCTCACAGCCCGGGAGCTGCCTGGCGCCATCTCTGCCAGCGCAGCCTGGGCGGATCCCCTGCTACGTCAGGGGCACTGTGGGATGCACGCAGCCTGGCACCGACAGCGGGAGCAGGTGCCAGTCAATCCACTGGGCCCCTCGCTGCGGAGGCAAGCACGCTCGTTTCGGGGGGGGAGGGGGGAGTCCGCCCCTCGCCAAGCCTAGAGCGAGCCAGGCCCCAACAGAGCAACTTGCAGCAGCGCTGGGCAAGGCTGATGCTCTACTTCTGCCACCCTGAGACAGGCAGGAGGACACCGGCTCTGGGCACAGGGCTGAACAAGTCACACTGGGTTACTGGGCTACACCCATGGTCCATGCTCCCCCCTCCCCCCGCCACAAGCCCGACCGGAGGTAGGGAACCTGTCGCCCTCCAGATGTTGCTGCAATACAACTCCTATCATCCCTGACAATCGGGCGCGCTGGCAGAGATGACGGGAGTTGTAGTCCATAGCACTTAATCAGGGGTAGGGAGCCTGTGACCCTTCAGATGTCGCTGCATTACAACTCTCATCACCCGCAAACACTGGTTGTGTTCGCCGGGGCTGATGGGACTGCAGTTCAACAACATCTGGAGTACCACAACTTGCCCGCCCCTGTGCTAGACCACATGGAAACTATGAACAGGCAATTCCTTTCAACACTGGACTCCTCCCGAGTACCACATCAAAAAACCCCTCAGCTGAAAAATTAAGAAATCCCAGCATCTCTGCCCACTTGCACATATTTTTGCGACCATGAACCATATTGCATAACGCTGGCTTAGCCACCCCTCATAACAGGATTTGGCCTTTTTTGGTGCGTAATTTTGTTTTGCTTTATGGCACATAGCCCTGAGCAACACAGGGGAGGCCAGCAGAAGAAGCCCAGTCTGGGAGGGCAGGACTCTGTTAGACACCTTGCAGGACAGCTTACACCAGCCTTCTCTAACCAGGAGCCCTCTATATGTGCTGGACTACAACTCCCAAGATGCTGGCTGGGGGTTTATGGGAGTTGCAGTCCCACAACTCCCATAAACACAACTCCCATAAACACAAGTAGAGAGCTTACATGAAAGGCAGCGAGAAAGGGGAACTGGCTGGGAATACATGCTGGCCACAAACCGGATAGAGGGGGCTCTACCTTCCAAGGAACGTCCCAAAGCAGTTGCCCCAAGCAGCATCCACCAATGCTACCACTCAGCCCAGCAGCAGGAGCCCCGGCTGACTTACCGTTGTAGGAGAGGCGGGGCTTGCTCAGACACATGATAAAGTGCATTTCCATTTCATCGGAAGCCACGGATTTGGAGCAAATGGGGCACTTGAATCCTGGAAAGGAGCAGAAGAAGAAGGGCATATGGGTTAGATATGTACATCTACTCTGATACGATCGGTAGCAGCCTTCCCCAGGCTGGTGCTCATGGCCTCCAATGGCTGTGCTGGCTGAGAATTATGGGAGTCGTAGTCCAGCACATCTGGAGGGCACCGGGCTGGGGAAGGCTGAGCTACAGAGCGGTTGTGCTGCAGGGGAAGTGCAGGGGTGGGAAGAGAAAACCACAGAGGCCAGTGCTGTATTTTAAACTGCAAGCTCCTTGAGTGCAGGGGCCTGTCCTATTCTGCTTACGCAAGTTTGCAAAGTGCTGCCTAGGTTGATAGGCCCGTAATAACAACATGAGAAAGCTTTGAGCCACAGGCATTTTTGCTGTGGACTTTTCTGTAGGCAGTAGATCAAACGCTGAAACAGCCTTGTCCCAGATCAGACTATGGTTCCGTTTAGTCCAGCCTTGCCTGCTCTGATTGGCAGCGGCTCTTCACTCCAGGGCAAAGAAGGGTTTTTCATATCACTGGCTAACTGACCCTTTTAACTGGAGAGACTCAGAATTGAACCAGGGATGTTGTCCAGGCAGGCAAACGCGCTACCACTGAGTTAGGTTCCCTTTCCTAGAGGCAGGTTGCTGGCCACAGAAGCTCATGCTCTGATGTGCCAGTTACCCTCCAAAATTGGACACTTAGTAAATTTTACTCTCAGTTTGCACAAGATCCAAGAGTGGCTCTGGGTACTGCAGAGGACTGGTGGAAGAGAAGACATCAGTGGCTTGCCATAAGTCTTGTCTGAACTCTCCCTTAGGGTGGCTTCAGGCAATCCCCTCACCCCCCCCCCCCAGCAGGGATAGGACACAAAGTGAGAACTCCCTATAAAATTCATCTGTGTCCTTCTAAGCATGTCCCTGCACAGTGGGGCACATTTCTAAGAACAAGTAATAACTGAGAGTTACAGGGTTCTTGCCTCACAGGGCCATTAAGGGTTGTAGCTCAGTGGTATAGCACTTGCTATGCATGCCTAAGGTCCCGGTTCGATCCCCAGCATCTCCATGTAGGGCTCGGAAGGACAGCCTCTGCCAGTCAGTGTTGACAGTACCGAGCCAGATGGACCAAAGGTCTGACTCTGTATAAGGCACCTTCCTATATTCCATTTCCTTGTAAAAGATGCTTATGCAGAGACTTCTCTTGTGAAATTTTTCACTTTGCTTAAAAAAAGAAAAAAGAAAGATCCTGCTACTTTACTGATTCCCAAAGTTCCTCTCCCCAGCCACAGCTCATCGAGCTATACGTCCTCCTCAGCCGAGGTGTGCATTCACCAACTTCCAGAAAATGCACTTTTTTTAAGAGGTGGGGATCTGAAACTGCATTGGCAGCTTTACACAAGACCCAAACTCCCTTCCCCATATAGGTAGAGTCCATTCCTTCTCTGGGTTTGAACACCCTCTGCTTTTATGCAGCCAAGTCCTGCTCTCTCGGCTTTGGTCAAAGCCCACACAGCGAGGTATAGAAGTGCTGTCTAGGATGCAAGAATAGCTGCCCAAAACACTATTCCACCAGCCCTGATGAAAGACCAGCCCCATCAGAGCTCCTCCTTCCTCAACTGTTACCACCAGCAGTCATTCTGTTAGGCCATAACAGAGGGAGATGAGAGGGGAAGCCCTGCTGAAAGGCAACTTAATCCCCCAGCACCACTTTTTTCTTGTGTGTCATGTCCTTTTAGACTGACTGGGTGTGTCATGGTGCAATTTCTGGGTTGTTTAACCCAGGAATTATCAGGGATGAGCACACTGCCTTTTGTGTGCTCACTGTTTCCCCTTTCAATTAACAACCCAGGCATGTTTTGGTTAAGTTCGGGTTAATTAACCCATAAACAACTCTTGAGTTTCTTGGTTCCCATGTCACACTCATTGCTTCGCTTGTCCCCAGCAATTCTTGGGTTAAACAATCCAGGAACTGTAGTGTGACGTGCGAACCGGGTCACTGTAAGCTTGTAGGCAGAGGCTGTTTCATTTTACTGATTGTAAAACATTCCAGGAGCCTTTTTGGCTAAAGAGCGGGATAAAAATACTTTAAATGAAATAAATTATACTCACTAGGAGCAGTCACACACACACAAAGCCAGGAAACAGAAGCAGCATATTTCAGAACCAAGAAAGCTCTACCCACTACACCAGCGATAGGGAACTACTTTGGGATGGGGGGGTGGACAACCCTGCCCACCCAGCCCTCCGCGGGCTGCGTGACTTCAGTGACTGTGGCCACGACCCTTGACATCATTTGATCCCTGGCTGAAGCATCAGCTGGTGGGCCGGAAGCCCAGCTTTGCTGCATGCAGGCTTTCCCCAGTCAAGGAATGCCCATGCACAGCGAAGCCAGGTGCCTGGCAGAGGCGCTAGGTGGATGATGACTTAACCTTGTTGTCCAAAAGCTAGGCCTCTCCCAAATAGTGGAGGCTGGTGGCTCCGATGTCAGTGAGGCGGTGTATCCGTTCTGGGCTTCAGTCAGAACTCTAAAGAAACTATCCAAGGTGTGGAAGGAAAGTGTCAGTAGGGCAGTGAATCCGCTCTGTGGAAGCACCTTGGATAGCTCCTTTACAGTTCTGACTGAAACCCGGAGTGGATTCACTGCCCCGCTGACATGGAAGCCACCAGCCTCTACTGCTCCCAACTCACCACATATATGTGGAAGAATGCCCCAAGAACTGTCCATTCAGCTGAAGGCTATGGAAGATCTCAGGTAGAGATCTTTCACAGCCCTGCTACCTCAGAACTAGAGATGTCATTCATTCATTCAATTTCTATACCGCCCCATAGCCGAAGCTCTCTGGGCGGTTCATAAAGATGTCAAGGACCGAAACTTATGCATGATATTTAGCACATATGACATGGAGCTGAAAGTGACATATTTGTTCATCATTTGAAGCCCTGTTAACAGCTCCCACCTTCTAGAACACCCTTCCGCAATCTGGTGTCCTCCAGATATGTTGGACTGCAAGTCCCATCATTCCCAGTCAGAATGGCCAATGACCATGCTAGGTGGGAATAATGGGAGTTCTAGTCTGGAGGGTACCAGACTGGGGCAGGCTGTCCTAGAGATGTGGTTGGTGAGTAATCAAGACAGGGCCTTTTGTGTAGCAGCCCCTCCACTGTGGAACTCCTTCCCCAGGAATGTTAGGGCTTCTCTCTGTTATCTTTTAGACAGCAACATTATTCCACCAAGCTTTTAAGAAGTAATGCTGCTCCCCAGTTTTATTATTCATCCCTGGTTTTATTGAACAATTTTTTGTACAGCTTTTTGTAGTTTGTGTGTTCTGCTCTTTGTTGATTGTATTTGTACATTGCCTTGTGTGCTCACTAGGAAGAGGGCAATTCAAAAATATCCTAAAAATAAATAGGTTTTGACCTCCCAATAAACCCGTGAGGTAGGCTCATCTGACAGTGAGAGTGAGTAGGGTTTGCGTAAGCCTACTTAGTGCACTTTTCCCATTGGACCACAATTGGGTTCCCTCTCATCCAAAACATGACAGACCTGCTGCTGCCTTTTGCTGCAAATGGGGGGAAAGGATGGGTAAGTTGCTTCACAAAGTTGTTACAAAGCTGAACAAGATGGAAAGTGTTTCAGAAGCTTTATCAAGTGGAATGAAGCAGAATACCTGAGAGTGGATTTTAAATACCCTCCTGGTTCCATGAACCTAAAAGGCTACCTTCTGCCAAGGCATTGTTAGTATGCTGCAATTCTACATGAGTGCACAAAAAGTACATGGCGTTGTATTGGCTGCACAATTCCACTTCTTGAGAACCTAGGCTTAAAAAAAAAAGTTTATATTCCATATGGCTGCAAATACAGGGTGTTTCAAAAAGATGGACCCAATTTGAAATCGCTATATCTCTGCAACCACAAACCGCCCATGAATGAAACTCTTACCCCTTGAAAGGGTGGGGCATAGAGTTTCAAATGATTACCACTAGATGCCTCTCAGCACACAAACAGCACCGCCACATCGGCGCCTGCAGGTTCAACGTTTTCTAAATGACACACTGCCTCAACGTTGGATGGGCCGCACGGGACCCCAAGACTTGGCGCTACACTCTTGGCCCCCAAGATCTCCAGACATTATACCCTGTGACTTTTTCTTGTGGGGATACATCAAATAATGTGTTTTTGTGCCACCATTAGCGACTAATCTGGATGACCTCAAAAACAGAATCATGGCAGCAGTGACTTCAGCGGAAGAAGACGCTTTGAGAGGCGTTTGGGGCGAATTCAACTATCGTCTCGATATTGTCCGTACAGGAGGTGGAGGGCACATAGAGCATTTATAAAATGGCTAGTAAAACTTGGTAACTCATTAAACCGTTTGTAACTTTTGGTGTAATTGTAACATGTTGCCATCACGAAATATACTGCTTTGAAATTGGGTCCATCATTTTAAAACACGCTGTATATGCTTGCAAGTGTGTGGACCATCCCTGCTGAAATCTCAAGAAGACAGAGGGATGAATGAATAACAGTGAGTGACTAGGGTAGGGGTGGGGGCTTTATTGTCCTGCACAGCCCCTTCCCCTCCCCATGATTAAAAAAATCAAAATATATTATGCAAAATAGGGTGGGGTAAGGTTACTAAATTATCCAAGAGAGGTTACAAAAAATGACCAAATTTGCATAATTTATACAAGCCACCAAGTTCAGCTTTCCTTGGCAGACAATTTGGATCACCTGGATACGGAAGAAGTTCTTTTGCAGAGCGTCTGCACAGCCTTGTTTAGGATTGCCTGCCTCCTTTCCTACTCTAGCATGGGCTAGTTAGAACATCAACATTCTCTCTCTCTCTCTGATAAACTATGACAATGAGATGCAGCAAAGATGAGAGACAGTGCATTTACACACAGGAAAGAGGCACCAAAGATGACAGAGGGTCGGGGGACAACTGAATTTGCCTGTGCTCAAATGAGAGACGTCACACCTCTCTTAGGAAAGCAGTAACACACTGAAAATTATGCACAGTTAAAACTGGGCTTTATTAATAGCACCTCTTCTTGGAATATGCTAGTTGGCACAAAGAGGAACTTGCAGCATTCCCTAAGCTGGTACCCTCCAGATGTGTTGGACTACATTCCCACCGTCCTCAGACAGCTGTAGTCTAACACATCTGGAGGGCACCAGGTGGGGGAAGGCTGCAATAAGGTCATAGGAACATCGCAAGGCGCCTATACTGAGTCAGACTATTGGACCATCTAGCCCAATATTGTCAACACTGACTGGCAGGCAGCAATGGCTCTCCATGGTTTCAGGCAGGAGTTTTCCCTATCCTACCTGGAGATGCCAGGGATCGAACCTGGGACATTCTGCATACAAAGCATGTGCTCCACCACTCAGCTATGGCCCTTCCTTAATGGCACCATGAGGTGAACTCTTTGTGTAGCCCTTGAAAAACCCAGAGTGTCCGGGTTTGGATGTCACACTAACAACCGAAGGATGGGACGATGGTAGGTTGTTAATTGAAAGTGGACGTGAAGAGTGCACTGGAGGCAGCATGCTTGCTTTCTCCCACTCACCCCCTCCAATTTGTGAGTTCAACAACCCAGGACTGGCACTATGCGCAAACTGCGTCACTGTGTACAAAAAGACCTGGCATTTCCACTCTCCAATGCATCATTTAAGTGCCTTATTCAGAGTTACTTCAGCTTAACACACCCACTTCCATTGGGCCCAGTGGGTGTTCTGTCCCCACGGTTAGGTCCAGAAGTTAATAAATTGCTCCAGGTGGAGTAACGGGTAGTGTAGTGCAACCAGGGCTTATAGGGAGACAGCACGGGCACTTTTTGATTAGCAGGGATGTTCCCCTCAGCAGCCACCACAACCCCCACCGCCAGCATTTCCTGTTCCTTCTGAGTTTAGCTGCAATCTTCACGGGGGGGGGGGGGGAGAATTTCCCCCAGAACAATATATTATTCCTTGTTGTAATGTAAAGTATTTGGGGGTGGCTTGTTTTGAACGGGCAATTAAGGCCCATGAGCTCTACAAAAGATCTGCTCCTGGTGGAGATGAAAATTGCTAGAATTGGTTTGCTGATATGGATCAAAACAGCTGCCTGCATTTTTGGCCTCTCCTTGGGGCTGCAGCTATGGGGACTGTCATGAAGAATGCCTACGCTTCAAAATTTACCATTACACCACTGAGAGTGGTCCAAGGTACCCCAGGGACACAGTGGCACGGGGAAGTAAAACCTGACCTAATAGGTCAATGGATAAAGCTGTTGCTTCCTGCACAAGTGTGGCAGCTCGAAAGTGTCCAAACACAGGAAGCTGCCTTATACCTCCGTCAGACCCTTGGTCCATCTAGCTCACTATTACCTACACTAATGAGCAGCAGCAGTCTGGGGTTTCAGGCAGGAGGCTTTGCCAGCCCTACCTGGAGATGCCAGGGATTGAACCTGGCACCTTCTGCATGCAAAGCAAAGCTGGGCCCAAGAAAGGAGGAAACAGAATAATTCTCTTTGTGGATGGATACACAAGTGTATTACTGACATGTTTGTTCATGCATGTTACCGGACTTACATGGTCCTCTCCAAAATACCTCTTTCTACCACAAAGGGGGAAATAGCTCACTTTCCAAGAAATACTGCTACACCTGCACTTCCCCCACATGCTCCAGGCAACTGACCAAGATGCAGTCAATGCCCAGATCGCAGTTCAGGCTTTTCGTGTTTGGAAAAGAATTTCTGGGAGATATATTAACCATTCATTCTTCTAGATTTTCTCGATTGTATCCTGTATCAAGTCAGATAATCAGAAAGCCAGTTATTTGGACCTTATTACTTTACCTAGGAATGCTTTTACAGAATTAAGGGTTAACATTATGCCCTCTGCTTTCTTTGAAGGCCATTATAAGAAATTACTGTTGGAACAGCAGTTACTGAGGATATTGTCCATTATGTTACCCAAGGTCCTCTTTATAGGCATTTGACCTTAGGCTCAGGAGGAATTTTGTTACACCTAGGGAATGTAGAGGTTTTCTGTTGTTTGATAATGAAAATTATGTTACCTTGCATGTTTTCTTATTTGCACTAGTGGTCAGGAAATTGAGAGCTTAATTTGTTGCTCAACTCTGTCCCTTCTGTTTTTGTTATGGCTTATAGCTAAACAATAACATTATTACTACTCCTACAGGCAACTGCAGTCAGATGTGTGTTTGGCAAACTGTACAAGAGAACTGTGGAATACACCAACATGTGAGTTTGGTGAAAGAGCAAGGAATATGTAAGAGCACTTTGCATGCTCATGTGCGAATGCAGAAGGCACCAACTTGTGCATATCCCCCAGAAAAGCGTGGCACAGGACTGGCCTTTGCTTACACGAATGCAATTTAGTGTTCTTCGGAGAAATGTTAGCAAGACCCACGGAACACAAAATCATAAAAGGGGACTACAGATGTCACTATTTCTTACTAGGGTCCAATACAGCAGGCCTGCACAACATGTGACTCAACAAGCCAAACATAGACCGGCCGGGGCTCTATAAATCTCTCGTGTTTGCTGTTTGACTGGGACTGTGATGACAGGATGGTTGTCAAACACCTGACAGGCCAAAATACGTGACCCATGGTTCATAAGTTGTTGAGGTTTATTATACATGTTTAAAGAAAAAAGAAAAAAAGGTTCCCTTAATGAGATTTAAAAAAACAACACCTGCACACATATTTCCACTAATACTGGAAAGCCTCATTACAAAATAAGATCAAGCAGGGACTTTCTCAATCAAATTAGAAGCAAAACCAACTTCTGCTATGAGCAAATCCAAGCCAGAGGCAACCCACTGCATTAAGTTGGCTATAGAAATGTTACCCCCCCAACACACAGCAGCAGCAAAATGTGCCCACGCATCCCTCTCCTTCATCTGTCGCATCTCTGCGGCAGCCATTCCAGGAGGCTGCAGCACAGGGAGATGAGAGGGGAAGTGGGGCATTCCACCAACCCTTCTGAAGGACTACTTAATTTTTTCTTCTTCCTTCCCCATCCCCTTTTCCTTGTATGTCATGCCTTCTTATATTGTAAACCTGCAGGCAGGGACTGTCTCGTTTTACCAATTGCATATCTGCCGCTCCAGGATCCTTTTTTTGGCTGAGAAGCAAGATAAAAATACTTATAAAAAGCTCAAGTCTGCCAAGTCATTGGGCCAAGAACAAAACCGATAGACAGGCTCCTGACCAGAGACCTGTCTCTGTTTTGGGACAGCAGGAACAAGAATAGAAACAGCATAGGTGGGTTAAGGTTAAAGTCAATGCCTGTCAATCAGCACAACAGGCAGTGTGGCTTCCATTGTCTGACTCCCTGATCAGTTACCACAGCAAAAAGCATTCACATTCTTGCTATCGCCTTCAACCATATCATTAAAAAACTACTCTGTATGACATATATTTCTGTAGGCAACTGCTAATCTCACCTGGGAAACTGAAGCTGTAATAAAGACTCTAAAATAATACTGCTAAACCAGACTTCCCCAACTTGGTGCCCTCCAGGTGTGTGAGATGAAACTCCTGTAATTCTCAGCCCAGCATGGCCATACTGGCTGAGAATTATGGGAGCTGCAGTCCCACACATCTGGAGGGAACCAAGTTGGGGAAGGCTGGGCTAAACAATAAAGTTATCCCCCTTTGCAGCTATGCAATAAACTGAGCCATGGGATTATCCAAACAAGAGGTCAAAATGTTGCACAAGCAAGAGTTTCTCCAACTCGAGAAAGGTCTGCACCTCTTGCCTGAAAATAAAGAGTCTTTTTGTGATATTGCAGAAAGTCTAAGAAACTTACAGTTTGAAAAACAAAATGCTACTAATCATTATAAACTTTAGGATGGCCTTTCCCTCTCTTTTCCATTCCCTGTTACACTAACACACCAGAGTGGCTTTGGAAAATAAACATGTCCTTGGCTTGCAGACTGACTTAAATCTGACATCAGCAATGGCAATGTTGAGAAAATAATGGGGGAATATTTCAACCTTCCAGAACACTCCGTAAATGGCCTTAAGGTGGCCATTCTTGGAGAAAGGAATTTTCAAGACAGATACCAACATGAAATTGCTGAAATACAATTCATCTAGAGATTCAACACTATTTCCCGTGGTCTGAATAAGGATAAGGTTCTTTAAAAATTACACTATATATGTTTATCAGTTTATCATTGTAATGATGTCTGTTATCACCCAATGTTTTGTGAATGGCAACTGGTAAAATAAACGACCTGTATTTTTTAGCATTTCACTCCCCTCTGACAACACAGTTTACTCTCCCCCATACCCCAACATGTCTATATGGATCTACCAATTTGAGGTTCATGCATCTGATGATATGGACAGTGTCCACACAAGCTTAAGCCAGAATAAATGTGTTAGTCTTTAAGGTGCCACAAGACTCTTAGTTGTTTTTCCTGCAATAGACTTAGCACAGCCTCTGGAAATCATTCAAGATTGTACTCACTAATCAACTAGATTGTCAGTAATGCATCAAATAAAAAAGGAGTGGGCAAATTGTGGCCCTCCAGGTGTTTTGGCTTACAACTTTCATCAGCCCTAGCCAGCATAGCCAATGGTGAGGGATCATGGCAGGTGTATGCCAAAACAGCTAGAGGGCCACAAGTTGCCCACATTGAATTAAAAGATTGCTGCCACCATGAAAACAATCCTGATGTAGAACTTTCCAAGCCACATGCTGGCTCCAAGCCAGGAGTGGGCATATTTTTATTTTTTAAAAAATGTTTCCTGCATCCCTTGGAAAGGAAAACCCATACATCAGGACAGTAATTTTGCAACAACTGTATGGTGTGCACAGAAGACGGGAACTCAAATACAGAGAGCTCAAGTTGAAACTACTCAACTGTAGTTCTTGGTGAAAAACAAGTATTTTCAGTTAAACCATCAATTATACTGTGTGCACCTCAGCACTGTGTTAAAATGCTTCAGTGGCTGTCATTGTATTCTAGACACCAAATATCTATGTTGCACCATTCATTTTGACACGGCACCGTTGCCGTTTTGGAAATCAGTTTCATGAGTACCACAGCACTAGCTGCAGCTGCTATGAAGGAGGCAGCAAACCTTTCGGCCCCCATTCTCACACAGCCCAGGAATATCAACAAGATGGAATGCCCCATTTCCATAGGAAGCAAAGTGTTTTGTGAGAACGGGGCCTCTATTTTGGCTCAGCCCCAGTTTCCACACCCCTTTCGAAGTAGGTTGCAGAGCCTGTCCAGGCTGACGTAGACATTATGCTGACCACTGCATGCAACAAAAATGCCACCCCATCTTTCAAAACAAACCCAAGCAGCAGGGGAAGAGTTGTTTGTCAGGTGACACAAGCTTTCACCTGGGCAACCAGAAGCAAGTCTTTCCTGTCACCCAGCAACCATCCTCTATTTTTGTAGCTTCTAAGCCTCTTTTTCCTGTGTCCAAGCCTAGATGCACAGGCCCAAAAGCTGCACAGTTGCCTCAGAATCAGCACACACAATCCAACACCCCTCTCCACAATGAGGGCTTTTGAGTGATACAGCCTTTTCCTAAATTATGAGATCATCAGTAAGTATGATCATTGATATTTGAGAGAATGCCTTCTCCCTTACCAGGCTGCCCGGTCACTGAATACATCAGATGAGGTGGTTCAGCATCGACCTGTGGTCTGTTTGGAGTCCACTTGGAGTAGAGCTTTCAAAGTATTGGCTCCCTCTCTGTGGAATTCTTGCCTGTTGATGTCAGGCAGGTGTCAATGTTGCTTTGTTTTCAGTGCCTGCTGAAGACAATTTTACCTAAACAGGCCTTCCCTGATTGATAAGCCATGGTTTTATTGGCATAATTTTATTTTAAATGTTTTTATTCTGTACTTTTGAGTGCTTTTCTTTTTCTGTTTTATTGTTCACTGCTCAGGAATCTTGCTGGAAGTAGAGCAGTATATACATTCTGTAAATAAACAAAAAACAAAGACATTAACCCCGCTCAGCTGAGTCGAGATGAAACTGGCTGGAAAACTATAACTCTCCTGTTACCCTCAATGTCCCTGCCATCACTGTCCTTAAAGTGGCAGAAAGGATAGCAAAAGCAGCTTGGCTTTCGGGAGGAAGGAAAGGTGCTTGGGGCTTTGGCATATTGGCTAATCTAGTTGCTGACCAGACATTCAAACATCTTGCTGATTGCAAATAAGAAAAAGATCGTGCTTTGAACCCCAACCAGCCTTCCCCAACTTCGTGCCCTACAGATATGTTAGACTGCAATTCCCATTATCCCCAGCTGGCTGGAAATAATGAGTTGCAGTCTAATACATCTGGAGGTCTGCACTCACCCCTCCTATGCAGCTGGAAGGAGGAATAAAACACCATTCAGCATGCACCAGGAACCATGGTTTAAAATAAACTCCAGACAACTGCAAAACAAGATGCATACAAAACCTGGACCGTTTAGCAACTGACTAGAGTTTGTCTGAAACCACAATTCTTGGTTCGCACATAACAAGTCAGGAATTGGAGAAAGTGAAAGGGAATGCTGATTTATTCCTCCTCACAGCCACATAGGAGGAGGGAGAGGAGCGCTTGATCCTGGCATTTTGTGCAGCCTTCCTGCTTGTGCATGTAGCTCCAAAGTAGGGTTTAATGTTATGTGCGCAGACAGCCTTTGCCCTGGGACTGTTGCTGGACAGGTTGCAGAAATAAAACTTATGAATGTGTATCAGCAGAGAACAGCCTTCGCCAGCTGAACACTCTCCTCTTCTGTGCTGGAGTGCACAGCATCCGGCCTCTGAGTGGGCTAACTCTCCTCAAGCTGCATGTGGCTTGTAGCTTCAGAGGAACCCCCCCTGATCTATGAAGCCATGATTTCCCACTCCCACCTTCTTGGAGCACGCGAAGACCCTTTTGAGGTGCACACAGGTGGGAGGAGTCCAAGAGACAATCCCAACCGAATGGGAGTGGAGAGAGGCCTATGGAGAGGAAAATTCAGCAGCGCTTTCATCTGAAGTGGAAGTTGAAACAGAGGTTGTGTGCTCAGTCACAACTGGGGATCGAGCCACAGAACAAAAATAAGGGTGCACACACACTTTTAAGTCAGGGCCTGTCAACCGCCCAGAGAGCTTCGGCTATTGGGCGGTATAGAAATGAAATAAATAAATAAATAAACAAACAAACAAACAAACAGCATGCTCAATGCCCCCAAAGGCCAAAGCAGGGAGGCTGCATTGACTGACACCCCCAGGTGATGCACAGTGGCTGAAAGTCTGACTTGTAGCCAAGGGACAAGGTCTTGGCATGCCCAGGCAGAGTTTATTTAGATTTGCGCAGTGGTGCATCAGGGTTATCACTCACACACACAGGCCTCAGCAATGCTGACTTTCCTTGGCCTCCGAGCAGGAAGGAGCCAGCAAAGCAGTGCTGTGGTGGCATGAAGACTGTAGGCCAGAGACCTTGACCGGTGGGAGTCAGGAAGGATTCTGCTCTCCCCCTCCCCACAAACAGCCTTGAGCAGCATTCCCCAACCTGGTGCCTGCCAGAGGTGTTTATTTTATTTATTTATTTCATTGCCATACCGTCCAATAGCCGAAGCTCTCTGGGCAGTTCACAAAAATTAAAACCAAACAGCACACAATAAAACAATTTAAAATATATTGAACATTAAAACTGGGTGTTGGACTACACATCCCATCACCCCCAGCCAGCTCATAGTCCAATACCTCTCAAGAGGAGCAGGTTGAAGAAGGCCAGACTTGAGGATTACCTGTCTTTCTCTGGGGCACTGGGGATGGTCGCAACAAGACATCCAACACTGGATGACACAGGCTTGTATCCCAATAAATCTGAACTTTGGCAGGACCCAGTGGATGGTTTCTGTTTATGCCACTCTGATCATCCTATCTGATGTCAGTCCTTTCAACAGAGAGAGAGAGACAGACACACACACACACACCTGCCTTGTAGCAACCTTCTTGGCTCAGGTAAACAGCTATAGCTATGAGCTGCAGACAAGATCCCGACCGTTACTAATGGGTCACAGATCGTTCTCAAAACATGCAACCTGGCACCCTCCATATGTTTTGGACTTCAACTTCCAGCATTCCTGCTCATTGGCTGTGCTGGCTGGGGCTGCTAGGAGTTGAAGTCCCAAACCTATATTGGGTACTAGATTGGAGAAGGCTACTTTATTGGATGCAACAACCAGGCTAATCATTAGCCCCGCTTCGGCATTCAGCGTGCAATTATACTGAACAGGCAGAGAGGAGGGAGCTGCTCTAAACCCATGTTTGGTTGGAACAAGGGACAGGGTTCCCTCTATTGCTCAGACTTGTGAGTATTCCTGTCTAGGTAGATCTTTGTTTGCCTTTTGTTGTAATGTTATGTTTCTTGTGTTAGTCACCTTGTACTGTATAAGGAAAGGCAGGATATAATTATTTCAAATAAACAAACAGGGCTGCTGGAAGGCACCCTTGCCTCCGTTTGCAGTAACATAAGCCTCATGCCCTTTACATCCTGCCCTGCTTTCTCCAACACCTTTCCCTTCATTCAGATACTAAACTTGACTGCAGGCCCTTCACAGTCAAGAGACTCATGACCCTTGATTAATGTTCCTTGTTTAACCCAGATCTTGTCTCCGTTTGTTGTCAGCCCATCCGGGAGGAAAGTGATCCAGGAAATTATAGACTTGTCCATCTTCTATTACAAGGAAAATAATAAACACAGAGGAGAAGTAATATATGAGCATAGAGGGACTCTGAGTAATCAGCATGGTTTTATTTTTTAAAACCTAATTGTGTACAGTTCATTCTTTTAAGAAGTAACTGATTTAGATAACAAGGGACAACAAAAAGTCAATATTTATCATATTTATACATGAAAGACTTTTAACCAATGCTTCTAAGAGGACTGGTTAAGGAAGCCTTCCCAAACATGGCACACTCTAGATGTGTTCAACTGCATCATTCCCATGCTGTCTGGGAATGACGGGAGTTGCAACTCATCACATCTGGAGGGTGCCTGGTGGTGGAAGGCTGGTTTATGGTTCATGTTGTTAGTTTCCAACTTGTAGCTTAATGCCCATAGTCATCTGTGCCTGAATTCTGAGAGACTGTATGCTCCTTTGTGGAGTCACCATCACCACCTTTCCTTCAAGACTGTGCTCGGTTTTACTGGTGGTGGTGGTGGGGGGGTTGCTTGTCTTTCAAGACCTCTATGCATTCAAGGGTGTGGGTGCTGCTCCAAGGAGGACCATAGTGGCCAGGAAGGAGAGACAACCTCACACTTAAAATATCGTTTCTAGCTCTGCATTACGCTCCTCCCAAGTTCTGAGGAGTAACTGCAGCTTTGGGGCAGAGGACTTGCTTTGCATGCAGAAAGTCCCCGCTTCAATCCCTAGCATCTCCAGGTAGTAATAGGAAAGAATCCTGCCTGAAATTGTGGAGAGCCGCTGACAATCAGTGCCGACAATACCGGGCTAGATGGACCAGTGGTCTGACTTGGGATAAGGCCGCTTCCTATGTTTCCCTCCCAATGGTCCGGCCAGTCCATTAGCAAAGGCATCTTGCAATGGGAAGCTATTGGTGAAGCAGGGGGAGGGGAGGGGAGGGGAGGGGCTGGCTGGGGGAAGGACAGATGAGGCTGACAGCAAGAATGGAGAATAGTATAGCAGGAATGGTCCTTTTCTACCGCCCCAGATCCAGTGGGAAATTAAGAGCTCAGCATGTGAAATAATAGCCATGCGTAAGGCCAGCTCTGTCTGATGAGAATTCTGAAGGGGATTACAGACACACATGAGGAAGCTGCCTTTTTTAAGTGACCCTAAGGCAGGGGTGTCAAACTCTTTCATTTTGGAATTCCATCTTGGAGAAGCTCTTGGGGGGCACATTCCAGTGGTGGGCGGGGCCAAGGGCAGAGAGGGAGGGACCAAAGCCAAAAGGGGTGGGGCCAAGAATACCAACAAAAACAGCTCCACCCCAGCCCACCTTAGGAGAAGCATTTTAACGTTTTGGACTGGGGGGAGAATTGCACAAAAGGCAGGAAGCCATCAAATGATTGGTGGCCAGGGAAAAAGGGGTGGGGCATAGCTATCTGGAAAATCCTGAGGGCCAGATTCGGTCATGGGACCTGAGGTTCCCCATCTTTGCACCCTAACAGTTGAGCGGGAGGAGCAGGGACAGCCAGGCGCTAACAGAGACACACGGTAAGCAAGTCAGCCTGCCTTACACCACCTTCCGAGTTCAATATTAAGAACCCAGTTTCAAGGGGGCTACTTTTGACATGATGAATGCCACATGAAGCCAGGATCCTAAAGGACAGACGTGGACAGTACCCTTCAGGCGATGGAGGTTGGAATGTGGGCAAGGAAGCTACAATCTGACGGGAGACACAATTGTTAGAAGCAAAAGGAAAGAGCTAGGCAGAACTGCTTGAGCCAGGAGAGCGGCTGAGCGAGTAGTGTGTGCCTCCCCATATAGGCCAAAGGAACATGGGTAATGAGGCACGGACTTCCTATTTCCCACCCCTGCCATCCAGAATAACTCTTGCGGGACAGTTGTGGCCCAGCTCTCATTCCCCTCTCCTGGCTACCAGTGTCACCAACCCCTGCTCTGGCTTCTTTTCCAGCCAGGCCCCGTCTCATGGCCACAAGGAACAACACTGATGTCCCGCCAAGGGCTCGTGGTTGTTCCACATCAGCCTCCCTCAACCTGGAGCTCTCCAGATGTGTTGGAGTGCAACTCCCATCACCCCCTGCCAGCAAGGCCAACAGGATGATGGGAGTTGCACTCCAACACATCTGGAGGCACCAGGTTGGGGAAGGCTGCTTTACACTGTCAAATATATTGCTATTCTGATAGTTTTCTGTCTGAATTACAAACCTAACCTATCCTTTGGGGTCCCACTTCAAGAGCTAACTCCTTCCAGCCATCCAGACCCTCTCTCCATCTCTGGCTAACCCCACTGCCATGCCTTTTGGGACAATCCCCATCTCTTAGCCCATAAATAGCAAGCTTATCCTGATTTCTGGAGGGGGTTGATTGTTATCAATTTCTGCTTGCTCCATATGCAAACCACTCCTAGTGATCAATGAAAGCTGGCAACTGGGGTGGGGAGGTGTGGGAGAGAATGATGGGAAAAGAGTCAGCCACACATTAATGCAAGAGCATATTACAAATACAAACATTATAAAGGCAAGCAAAATACCCTTTAAAAAGTTGGTGGGTGAGTGCCCTTGGCTAGAGGTGCGAAGGCATGGGGGGGAAAAGAAAGGGGTGGGGGCAAAACCAGATTTTAAAAAACAAAACAAAACCATTTTCCCCGGGCTGTGGGGGGTGGGGGTGTTGTTGTTTCCAGGGATTGTTTGTAAATTTATAAAAACCATAGAGTTTTCCAAATTCTTCTGGGTTTTTCCAATTTTTCCCCAAGGCTTCATCTCTCTACCCTTGACCCAGCACAGCAAATGCACATATTCTTTTTAGCACCCTCAACCCCCTTCTACACCAAGACAGACATGCATGGAACTCCGCCTGTGTGCCAAGGTTCACACTTACTAAAATAGCTGGAATACTGGGATCAGCGGTGTGATACGAGCAGACATATATTTCACTTCTATGTGGAAAGCATCACTGTTAAACTGGAATTTTGCACACAAGAGCCCTTTTTATCCTAACTTAAAAGTGGTAAAATGTGATATGATGCTATATGAACACAACAGAATGTGAAAAGAGAACATTTTCTCAAAAGTGTCAAGTTTTTTTAATTGAACCCAAAGTGTTTGGGAACAAAGAGCTCCTTCTTTAGAGGTAATCTAAAGAGAATAACAAAAGTAAAGTCGACTTGATAAAAAATAATATATTACATGGAGATGGTAAAACATCTAAAATGTAACATCTTAAAAGGGTAAAACCGTCATTTTAAATACTCCAAAAAATATGAACAATTTGTAAGGAGCTATATTTAGATGTTTTATTCATTAACATCTCAATGTACCTTCTTTTTTAACCTAGTATTCTGTTCTGTTTTGGTACTTCCCTTTTTTTGTTGTTGTTGGTTGTACACACGCACACACATACAGACCATAGCAGGCACACTATTACCTACACTGGCCCCACAACTGCAACGTCCTAGTGGCTCCATCCCAACAACTGGGTCCTCCTTCCTGCATTTGCTCATCCATGCAACAAAGACCACACCAAACATGGAAGTAGGGTGGGTCAACCAGGTCATGCGTTTACAACAGCACAGTAACACACTCAAAAGAAGTCAGCTGCATTTTGTAGGTTCCTGTTTTGCTGACTATCCAGCTTCCAGGTGATAACCAAGCACTCCATGGCATCCACTAGTCTCAACACGAGGACTGATGCTCTTAAGCCAGCCTTCCTTGACCTGGTGCCCTCCAGATGCATTGGACTGTAACGCCCACCATTCCCAGCCAGCATGACGAGGCTGCTCTAAGCCACTATAGATGCAACAAATGAAGTGTACTAGATTGGGGAAGACTGATCTAGTGCTTCACCCAAAGATCTACCTGTAGATCCCAACCTACCTTTTTGCTCAACCCAGCATTACAGTAACCTCCTCTCTTAATCATTTTTTACATATTTGACGCAGCACTTTGAACAATGCAGGCCAAAGCCACGTGACACACTGCAATAGAGAACTTCCATCCATCATGTAACAGGGTTGTTTATTACTGCCTGCTTATATTTTCAGTCTATGCACCAAGGATGCCTTGTCCCCTTTCCCCACTGATATGTAATCAAAAAGCAATATCAGCTGTAGTCCAAGTTCACAGGCAAGACACAGCAACAACACCGCTTTACTTTTAAAGACACAAATGATGTGGCTAAACAGCCGGCTGCGGATTAACAATCACTGTCTTTTCTATCTTGGTTGATTTATTCCTGGATGAAAGGGGAACAACCTGGATTGTTCTCTGAAGATGAACATCACTGAAGGTCAAACTTCCCCAATCTGGTACCCTCCAGATGTGTTGGGACTACAACTCCCAGCGTCTCCCAGTCAGCATGAGAGGCTGCTGCAAGTTTTTGCCAACACATCTTTCATCACAGAAACGCCATACTGTAGAGAGTCATTGCAGTTTACGCTGCTGTTACCAACTATTCCACTTGACAGTGAGACCAATTTTCAAATTAAGAACTCAACTTGAGGCAGGTAATGAACTTGTCGCTGTCCTTGTTCTCATGTTTTTGCTTAGATCCACAGAGTTCAAGGTGCTGCTCTGAGCTTACCAAAAGCACTCTGGTGAATGTTTAAAATGAATCTATCAGTCAAGATGATACATTCATGGCATGGATCCAGCAGGCTACAGTGGAATCGGACAATCCTGTTCCACAAGTAAGCCTACCAGTTGTCCTTAAAAGTTCCTGTTCAATGTTCATATCCATGCTCCTGACCAGAATTTTTCACTTTGACAGACAGCGAAAATCTCTTGCTGAGCAAACCTGTTGAACTTCTTCAGAGAAATCTGACAATAGCAGCATTATGATAAGACAAACAAAACAATATCCCTTTCACGCACTGATAATTTTTCTCCTTTCTATTTACCACAAAAACATGGTTGTAGACACCAAAATCATGGTCTTAGGTGGTATACAACCTACCTTACAGGCATTTTCCACATTTTTCCAAGATGTCTGCTGTTGCCCAAGTGGGACTGTTTGGGATTTTCAGTCTGTTGTACAGCAGGAGTGGGCAGAAGGTAAATCTCCAGATGTCGTGGACTTCAACTCCAAGAAGCCCATGCCAGCACGGCCAATAATCAGGAATGCTGGGGGCTGAAGTCCAAAGCACCTGGAGATTTACCTTCTGCCTACCCCTGTTGTACAGGTGGTCAAGCTCCAATTATGTATCATATTTTAGCTTTTTAAAAATTTATTTTGCATCCACTGCTTTCTTTGGGTTAACCCATTCCTAAACGCATGTGTCTGTTGCTTTTCCCAAGGCAGACGACACACCTGAAGCATGGGGAAAGAGCAGCAGGACTGCCATTCTATACTTATTAATTAAATTTGTATCCCATCTTTTCTCTCAGGATCCCAAAGCAGCATACATGATTCTCCTCCTCTCCACTTTCTCCTCAAAACAACCCTGTGAGGTAGGTTAGGCTTAAAGTCAGGGACTGGCCCAAAAGCACTCAGTGAGCTTCATGGCAGAACAGGGACTAGAAGCTGGATCTCCTGAGTCCCAGTCCAACATCCTAACTACTACAACACACTGCCTCTATATGATAGAATGCATATCTGATGTGCAAATAGCAAAGCTGGACACCCACTGCAGGAATGGCATCTCCTTAAATGTGATGACTGCCGTCACCCTGAAGGTTCCCAAGCTTTACAGCACGGGTGGGCAACTTGTGGCCCTCAGATGTTTTGGTCTATAACTCCTATCAGCCCTAGTCACCACAGCCAATGGTGAGGGATAATGGGACTTGTAGGCCAAAACATCTGGAGGGCCACAAATTGCCCACCTCTGCTTTGCAGGAAGGATCTTTTACCCACAATGAGGGTTGTGAATTTCCTAAGCATTTTTAGACAAGGCAAAGGGAGTCTGCAGAACCACCAGTATCTGGAAGCAACACCCCAGGTATAACTAACACGCTCACAACAAATAGATAACCATCAGCTTGCAGCTTCTCTGACAGCTTGCCCACTGCCTTTCCCAGAGGAAGTATTAAACCATGCACATGGTCGCCGCTTCCTACAGAATATACATGCTGAAAACAAAACTCGGTGAAATGGCCCTGCCACGTAAAAGAGCACAATTCCCGTCTCCTGACCCTTTTGTCAGGTCACCCCTACTCACTTCCTGTTCCAAATGCACCTTTTCCTTTAAAAAAGAAAAAAAAGAGAAATATGTGGTTGTACCAGTATTACCCATATTGATGGATCTGATTTGTATTCCACCTTTCTACCAGGAAACTGGCACTCAAGGCAGCTTACAACAGTTCAAGTCTATCACATAGTTCATGTCTATTCCACAAAGCCTGAATTTTCCTGGAATTTGATGGGCACAAATGCTTAAAACTCTTCAACAAAGATGCCTCAGAAGGCTGGGGGGGAGGGGGCTGTGAAGCTAAAAGTGTAGCACCCCATCGGAGGTTGAAATTTAAAACACACATTTTGCTGAAATCTGTTACTTGGTTATGCATTTTACTGAGCAACTGTATCTGATCTGTAAATAACCATCAGTAAAATATTTATATTCCTCCTTTCTTCCATGGGACTCAAGAGAGCATGTGTGAGGTTCCCAGATGATTTCTCATCCAGGCACTCAACAGACCCAGGCCAGCTTAGCTCCAGCATTGTTGCTATATCTTGTACCCGCTGTACTGAGACAAGGGCTGGATGTGCCTGATCTTGTAAGCTAAGCAGGGTCAGTCCTGGTTAGTACTTGGATGGGTGACTGCCTGGGAATCAGGCTTCCTGCATTGAGCAGGGGGTTGGACTCTGATGGCCTTGTAGGTCCCTTCCAATTCTATGATTCCATACTGTTAACTCAGCCCCCAGTGCATGCAGTGCCACAGAGTGAGAAGGCTTACACTGGAGCAAGCATCCACAGATCCGCACAAATGTTCTCTTTCCACTCACAATTCTTTGGAGCCAAGCCAAGGGCAAGCGATAATCTTTTGTCATGCTCTTGCTAATAACATTAAAAGGCCTAAGGTCGGGCCCTCCAAGACAGCTACATGGATGCCAGCGCATTCACTGCATGCCCCAGTATAGCAGCTCCAACATCGTTCCTATTCTCAAGTGCATCGGGAAGTCATTCCAGCTAAGCCAAGCTTGCCTGCACTGGTCCAGGCTTCTCCTGTGCCTGAACAACAGCTCAGCACAAGGAACCACCAGGGGGATTACAATGCAGTTCTGTCTTTAAGGCACTTGTCTGCAGCCAAACTGGTTTTCCACCCTTAACTTCCAATGCAAGCTAAGCAGAGCTTTAATCATAGAACTGTCAGAGTGATGTCCCCACTTCACATCCAGAGAATTGTGGCCAATGGTAGGTTTCAATTTAATCCATACAGAGGATAAAGAGAGGAACCAAATAGTTATAAAGTGGGTATAATTGTGATAGTACAATATCAATATAGTGTGTTTAACACAACAATTACAAATGTTGCAGTGGGTGGAACAATTGTTCTTATTTGTTAATGAGATCTCTGGATTATATCCCATTTCATTACTTCGCCAAAACCAACTTAAAAGCAAAAATTCCTCTGTTAAACCTACATTTCTTACTCATGGAGAACAGCTGAATTCTTTCTCCGGCCTATAATATACCTCTTACAAACCACTCATGAACCTTCCAAAAATCTCTAACCACAGAATTTGTCAGAGGCATGTGTCTGTTTTTCTTATTGCCCCAAGAGGTATATTGTAGTCCAGAGAAAGAATTCAGCTGCTCTCTGTGAATAAGAAATGTAGGTTTAACAGAGGAATTTTTTGCTTTTAAGTTGATTTTGACAAAGTAATGAAATGGGATATAATCCGGAGATCTCATTAATAAACAACAACTGTTCCACAGGCTACAACAATTGTAATTGTTATCTTATAACAAATGCACTATATTTATATTGTACTATCACAATTACACCCACTTTCTAAGTATTTGGTTCCTTTATCTTTTGTACGGACTGTGTTTTGGGAACCTCCTCCTTTGGTTTATCAGGTTTTAATTTAGAACAGAAGCTCAAGTTATGTGTGACTCTAGCCTTGTTTCATTATTATTATTATTAGTAGTAGTAGTATTAGTATTATTATTATTAGCATTTCTATACAGCCCCATAGCCAAAACTCTCTGGGTGGTTTACAGAAGTTAAAATATTAAATACAATACAAAAAGTTTAAAAGCCATTTACATAAAAGCACACAGAGAATATACACAAACAACAGATCACTAAAACTAACTTTGGACTGTCAGTCATAACTAAAGACACACCCACGACTGATTAAAACTCATCATGTGCTGCCAAATGCCTGGAAAAAGAGATAGGTTTTTGCCTGGAAAAAGAGATAGTCCAAATGCCTGGAAAAAGAGATAGTCCTGGCGCTGAAAAGATAATGTTGGAGCCAGGCAGACCTCATCAGGGAGCTTGTTCTACAGATGGGGGGACCACCACTGAGAAGGCCCTCTCCCTCAGTGCTGGCTTCCGAGCGTGACTTGGAGGAGGCACTCGGAGGAGGACCTTAGATGCTGAACATAGTGTACAGGTAGGTTCATTCTGGGAGAGGCATGCCATCAGGTATTGCAAGGAACCTGCTCAAAAACAGTGCCTACTCTCCAAGGCAAGAATCAGGAACCTTTAGTCCGCAGGCAGGCCAAATACAGCCTGTAGCAATTCCCCATATGGCCTGCCTCCTCTCCTGGCAGGGGAAGTTCTTATCTGCAATCAGCAGCTCTTCCAAGATAAGAGCTTTACCCTCCTGAGCACTGACAAAGGGCTCTTTCTTGGACTCTGCAGAGAAAAGCTCTGATCTCCAAACAGCAGTTTTTCCATGTGGAGCCTGGGGAGGAAGCTGCTGAGTGATGAACCTGGCTTACTTTTGAGGCTTGTCCTGCTTACTTCTGAATAGGCTTAAATAAGAATCATATTTGGCCCCACTCACAGATGGTATGCGGCCCCTGAGACCTTTCCCAGATTGGAATTCACCCTTTGGACTGAAAAAGGATCCCCACCCCTGCTCTAAGACAGCCTCACACTCTAATCCCAGATGCATGAGGGCAAGCTGCAGTTACTTGATGGATGAGGAAAACAAACTGTCCACATGGCCCAGAGGCACCATCTCTTCTACCAGGACACTGAAAATTGGTTCTGTGGCAGAGGTCAGAGCCCTGAAGAGAAGGCTGACCCAAATTCTGTGTATTCTATACAGAACATGGTATGCCTTGAACATACCAGCTCCACAGATCAGACATATTTCTCCAATCTGGTGCCCTTCAGATGTTTTGGACATCCAGTCCCATCAGCCCAGCCACCATGGCCAATGGTCAGGAATGCTGGGAGTTATGGTCCAACAAATCTGCAGGGCACCAGGTTGGGGAAGGCTGATCTGGACTGTCTTTTTAAAAGACTATTATCTTACTGCTCATTGCGAAGAAAAGGTTATGGCTGCTTCCCAAGGGACTTCCAAATTGCACCATATGGAGCCACGCCTGTACCTACTGGCATAAAAGGGAAACACAAGGGCTAAGTGTGAGAACCAGTGTGGTGTAGAGGTTAGAGTTCTGGACTGGGACTTGGGAGATCTGGGTTCTAGTCCCCACTTGGCCATGAAGCCCACCAGATGACTTTAGGACAGTGACTGACTTTCAGCATAACCTACCTCACAGGGTTGCTGTGAGGATAAAATAGAAAGGAAGATCATGTACGCTGCCTTTGGTTCCTTGGAGGAAAAAAGGTGGCATATAAATGCAGTAAACAAATAAATTTCAGGAAGTTTGCTGCCTTATTAGTTAGATATTCTGTTCCATATGTCTACTGTCAAAGACATACAAAGAAAAGGTCAGCAGCTAAGAGAAAACAGACGTTGGCACAGCTGTAATGATGGTTCCAGAAAGTCCCATCTAGAGGCTCTTGAAGTCAACAGATGTCAAAGGACTGTTGCTCAAGAAAACAGAAGGCAGCAGGAGGAAAGCACACAGCATTCTGACTGTGGATGATGGGATATGTAATTCAACATATATGGAAAAGGAGCAATAAATACTTGGAAAGTTGCTGAACTTATGCCTGTGCTAAAATTCTATTTTAGCTATAAAGCCTAGCTTAGGGGAGGAAATACTAGCAGTTTGGGTGGGGTTATAAATAGATATTTGCCTGGATGCCTGAAACAAGCAAGAGCCTTCTTTAGAAGTTTTGCAAAGTTTGTTTTTCTCCCTTTAAGGTCACAAGTGATTAAACTTAGGCATGTGTAGGCAGGTGAGCTACTAATTTGAATGTTCGTTAACTTGTAAGGTAGAGTTTGTTAAAGTGGTCTTCTGTGATATCAGTAGTTTGTGCTCATCAAGTGGCTTGAAAAGAGGTGGGGGTGGGGGGCAGGCTAGCCTATTTCTCCAGGCCAGGAATCAGGGCCCAGGGAATGGTCTGAAGGCACACCATACAGAATAGAACAGAAAAGCATTGGGTTTATTAAATTAGTCCAAAGAGCATTTCAAAAGACACGAGCTAGCAATTGTGCTGAAACCATTAACCAGTTGGGTTAAAGCTTAGATAGGATCATGCCTGGGAAGACGATGCACATTGCCTTGAGTTCCACAGGAGTGGGGGATATAAATAAAATAATTAAATAAATAAATACCCTGGGGGGCAGAGTTCGGGAGTCCTGATTATTTGTTAAATGTCACACCACGCCACACTTCTCTGTTATAACAGACAGGGCTGCGACTACATTGCAAAACAAACAAAACCCCCCAATGATTTTGCAAGGTTTTTCCTGCTCTTCATTCAAGAAGTTAAGCTAGCCTTCCCCAGCACGGCACCTTCCAGATGTGCTGGACTACAACTCCCATTGCTTTGCTGCTGGGTTATGGGAATTGTAGTCCAGCACATCTGGAAGGCACCATGTTGGGGAAGGCTGACTTATGAGTCAAGAACCAGAGACCTTCTATCAGAGCTCTAAATACAAGCAGCAGTCTGTGGAGTGGAGATGAATTCTGTGTATTGTGTGCTCTGACCTTCACAGGCTCCTGCCCTTCCCTGGGAAGAAACGCTCCCCCCACCCCACAATGGGATATCAAGAATATTGCAACACAGATATAGCCAAGCAGAAAAGCCCCCAGCTGTTCAGGGAAACATCAGGTGATGGAAAACATTAACTGGAAGATTAACCTAATTACCTGGGCACTAAACACATGGATTTTTAATCAGCTCTGTCAGAGCCATCCTCTGAGAAAGGGTGTCAAGCAAAGAAGAAGACATCACGGCAGGCAGTAAACCATCTACACACACCTCAAGATGGTTTCCCAAACAATACATGATTTGTCTGTTAGCTGTTCCAGAGAAAATTAGCATCACTTAGCCATAAATCTGTGCCGAAGTGGTACAATACTTTGATCAAAGTCATGGCAGCCAGGCTGCTCCTGCAGAGGTGAGGAAGAACGCAAAACAAGGAACAAGTCGGGGAGCACAACTGGACAAACATTCAAAATTAACTTCCGAGTCACACAGAACTTTCTTCAGGAAGGGTAGGAATTCAAAACAAAGATACAGATGTAGCACCACCACTCTTAAACATAGCAAGTAAAATTAAGGCCAAGAGGTTTGAAGAGAAGCTACATTGGGTAACAAACTATCTGGGCTTTGTGGATAGATCAGTTACACCCCATCTGCCCCAAACTAAAAAAGGATTTGCAAAACATTTGAGCAAGGAATACAAGGAAATTAGATTGCAGACCATCTTCTCATCTCTAGCACCACTGGGTCAATGCAATTCTTGTAAGATACACAAAACAAATGGATAATTATATTTAACAGAGCAAGAATTTAGGAAGAAGCCAATCTACATTAGATCTGCTGATGTCATCTACTTTAATTGATATTTTAATCTATTACGCAAGTATCATATCAGATAGATGACTAAAGTGTAATCAGCTGGCAAGATGCAAGTGACTTCCTCTACTCCTTGCCAGAACATGGGTTCAAATTGCCTTGCTTGGAGATGCTGCTTAATTTTTGCATACTTACTCCCTGCAGTACAGTTGACAGAAAACTTGAGCAGCATTTCTATATGTGTGGGAATACACCCCACCAAACCGAGTGGGACTTACTTCCAACTTAACAAGCACAGGATTGGGCTGTTAATGCCTCTGTTCCCCACCCCCCACCTCAAATAATGTCTTCTAAGCTTCCTCTCTAGAACAATCTGGCTCTGAGCTAGCTGGGAAAACCCCTTGGCCTTTCTCAGAAACGAATAAGTTTCTTGTCATCCAGCTTTCCAAACAAGACACTAAACCCTCTTCTCTCACCAAGGGACCACTAAACTAAAGTACATCATGCCATGTATTAGATATATAGTCCCTTCAACCCCCGCCCCACCCCGCCCAATGGATATATTTTTATAAGTCTTCTATACACCTCAGGGAGTGCTAGGCCCAAGTGCTACTTTCCAAGTCACCTAAAGATTTTATCTGCACACTGACACCTCCCGTCTCCTGCATAATAGCATCAGGAGTCCTGGCTCAGGTATTCTGAGAACTGAGTGAGATTTTAAACCTAGAATCATCCCAACCCTTACAGCACAACAGCCTACGGAGACCATACCACACATTCCTGCAACTCTATCAGCTCCAATTAGGCATGGCCTTCAGTCAACATAATTTAAAAAGAGCTCTGCTGGATCAGACCGAAGATCCATCTAGTCCGGGGCAGGCAACTTGTAGGCCAAAACATCTGGAGGGCCACAACTGCCATCAGGCAGCATAGCCTATGGTCACAGATCATGGGAGCTGTGTCCCTCCAGATGTTTTGGCCTACAAGTTGCCCACCCTGATCCAGTCCAACATCCTATTTCAAATAGGCATCAGTCAAATGCCTCCACAGGACACCCATAAAACAAGCATGCCTATCACATGCTGTGAATCCCAGAGTTCCCACCAAAGTCTCTTCCTGGCTTTGATAAAAGATAGAAAGAGAGGAGCACCACAGACAGGAAAATACAGAGGCTCTTACCACAACAAAAGCCCCATGTTCCTCCAAGAGCCCAACAAAAAGAGGACACTAAGCAAAGAGAATGTAGCCTTGTGAGGTGACTTCCTTTTGCACCAATAGGGCACACTAATCAATCCTTCCAGGTACTACTAGCAAAAATGCCACACATATCAAACCTTACAAAGGGGCACATCGGGTACTGCTGCTGCCCCCCATCCTTTCCTCAGTTCCCACCACTAGCTGGCTGGGGATGATGGGAGTTGTACTCCAACACATTTGGAGGGTGCCAGATTAGGGAATGCTGCTCTACAGAGGGGTGCACCACCTCTTGTGTCAGACATCAGAACAGGCCACAAAGACCCCCTCCCCCAAGTTTTCTAAGGAAAACGAGGAAAGGATTCCACAACTTTCAGGGTATAGGACACAGTAAGAAAGGCTGCTCCCAGGATTCACCAAAGCCAAATCCCATTCGCCCTACTTCTAGAGGGAGCCTTTGGCCCGCTCCACGGAAAGAAAGAAAAAGGAGCCCAATACATTTGGGTTTAAATCCAAGGGCTCCGGGTCTCTACTCAAGCAGGTGGCACGCAGGCAAACTTGAGCCCCAGAGCCTCTTCCGCGCAAAGCGGCAAGTCCACAACGCCTCTTATTTTCTGACTAACCGGGCCGGCGGAGGCGAGATGCAGACCTGGGTTTTCGTGTGGGGGTGTCGCTTCCCTTTTAAAGAGGTTATGGACATACTGCAGCCCTATGACGCTGTCTGAACCGTGCATTTCTGACTCCACCGCGGCGGCGGCGGGGGGCTTTCGGGCCGACGGGCAGCCCAGAAACACCCCGGCCCTGACACGGCGCCCCAGACTCCCCGGCAGGGCGCCAGGCCCGGCACCCGCGCCCCGGCAGCCACTCACCGCCGTGCGAGCTGAACCATCGGGGCCCGATGTGGAGCGGCAGCGCGTCGGCCAGCGAGGCCCTGGGGCCCAGGTAGAGCATCCCGTCGCTCGGCGGGCCGCCTCCCGTCTCCTGGTAACCGTTGCCATGGGCGTAAGAGGTGGAGTCCGCGCCCGGCCCGCCGCCGCCGCCGGGCCCCCGCTCCGAGTCGCCCGCCGCCGCCGCCGCGGGGCCGGTGGCGGCGGCCGCGTAGAGGCCGAAGGGGACGCTGCCGGCCGCCGCGGGCTCCACGCCCAGCCCCACGCCCACGCCGGCCACGGAGCTGACGGAGCGGCTGCGCAAGCCCATGGCGGCCCCGCCGCCGCCCGCGCCCCGGTAGTGCCCGAAGTGCGGGCCTGCCCCGGGCGGCGGCACCGCGCTGTCGTCGCTCGCCACGCCGGCCCGCGAGCGCCCCGCGGCCGCCGCGCCCGCCGCGCTCTGCTTGCCGCCCATGCCGGCGGCCGGGCGCCGCCGCAGGAGCGCGCGAGACTAGGAGCTACGGCGGCCCCCGCGGCCGGGCATCCTCCCCCGGCCGCCGCCTTCGCCGCCCCGCCGCCTTCGCCGCCCGCCCCCGCGGGAGCCGCCGCCGCCGCCGCCGCGCCCCAACGGGCGGCCCGCCGCGCCCCCCGGGCTCATCCGAGGCGGCGGGGCCCGCCCTACGGAAGCGAGCGGCGCCTGCGGCCGCCGGGGCTTCGCGCGCGCCCCGCAGCGCTGCTCCGCATCCAGGCGCGCGCAGGCCGGCCGCGCTCGCCCCGTCAAGGCGCGCCCCCGCCGGCCGCCGAGCACGCGCGGGCCCACGCGCCGCCGCCGCCGCCGCCGCCGCCGCCCCGGGCTGCCGGGCTCCGTCGGCTTCGGCGCGGGCGGCCGCCTGTCCGCCCAGCCAGTCCGCCTGACGGCCACCGGGGGGAGACAATGGAGGCGCGCGAGGCGCCTGCGCCGAAGGCTCCGCCCGCCCCCTCTCGCGCCGCCGCCCCGCCGCCGGGCTGCGTCAACGGCTGAGCCCGCGGCGGGCGCCCGGACGGGGCGGGCGCCGCCGGGCTGCCCGCGCGGGGCCCGGGGAGAGGCTGGCGGGGCCGCCGAGACGGACGCCGCTGGCCTGGCGGGCGCCTCCGGGGGCTCCTCCGCGGCCCCCGGTGCCCGGGCGCGCGCCTGGAGCGGGCAGGCTCCTGTGCGCGGGGGCGGCCGGGCGGGCCGCGTTGTCAGAGGGGGCTGAAACGCGGGCAGCGCGAGGAGGCCCTGCCAGGATTCCTTGCTCTCCCGCCCCCGCCCCGCCACAGCCGCGCTTTGCACCATCGTCCCTGGCGGAGGGAGGTGGGCATCTTGAACGCGCGCGGGTCGCGTTGTGAGCTTTTGGTGGGCTGAAGGTAGGTATTACGCTAATGCGGGTTTTGGAACTACCTTCACAGCTGCCGCGCACAAAACCTTGCCGACATCGCTGCAGTGGTGGGCCGATTGACATCGGCAGTGTGGTAATAACGGTGCTAATAAAAAAAAAAAACACCTTTGTCCTTATTCAAACCACAGGGAGCAGAGTTGAATCTCTTGGTGACTTGTACTTCAGCAGTGGGATGGAATGGGATGGAGGAGGGAGCCCTGTAGAAGTCTTCCAAGTAGATATCCTTGCAGGGCTGCAAAGCAGCCGTGTATTGCGCTGAACTCAGCAGGGCTTGCTTCCGAGACAGTGTGTACAGGTTCAGGCTGCAGACGTGGGCCGGAAACTGGTGCCAGACATGGCAGCAACCCAGTCCTAGCTATATTCACTCTGAACCCCCAAGTAAGTGCACATAGGTGTTACAAAGCACCCCCCAGATTCTGCTGTTTGGGGAAGAAGGGGCCTGGGCAGTGTGGTAATAACAATGCTAATAAAAACACCTTTGTCCTTATTCAAACCACAGGGAACAGAGTTGAATCTCTTGGTGACTTGTACTTCAGCAGTGGGATGGAATGGAATGGAGGAGGGAGCCCTGTAGAAGTCTTCCAAGTAGTTATTCTTGCAGGGCTGCAAATCAGCCGTGTATTGCGCTGAACTCAGCAGGGCTTGCTTCCGAGACAGTGTGTACCGATTCAGCTTGCAGACATGGGCCGGAAATTGGTGCCAGACATGGCAGCAACCCAGTCCTAGCTATATTCACTCTGAACCCCCAAGTAAGTGCACATAGGTGTTACAAAGCACCCCCCAGATTCTGCTGTTTGGGGAAGAAGGGGCCTGGGCAGTGTGGTAATAACAATGCTAATAAAAACACCTTTGTCCTTATTCAAACCACAGGGAACAGAGTTGAATCTCTTGGTGACTTGTACTTCAGCAGTGGGATGGAATGGAATGGAGGAGGGAGCCCTGTAGAAGTCTTCCAAGTAGTTATTCTTGCAGGGCTGCAAATCAGCCGTGTATTGCGCTGAACTCAGCAGGGCTTGCTTCCGAGACAGTGTGTACCGATTCAGCTTGCAGACATGGGCCGGAAATTGGTGCCAGACATGGCAGCAACCCAGTCCTAGCTATATTCACTCTGAACCCCCAAGTAAGTGCACATAGGTGTTACAAAGCACCCCCCAGATTCTGCTGTTTGGGGAAGAAGGGGCCTGGGCAGTGTGGTAATAACAATGCTAATAAAAACACCTTTGTCCTTATTCAAACCACAGGGAACAGAGTTGAATCTCTTGGTGACTTGTACTTCAGCAGTGGGATGGAATGGAATGGAGGAGGGAGCCCTGTAGAAGTCTTCCAAGTAGTTATTCTTGCAGGGCTGCAAATCAGCCGTGTATTGCGCTGAACTCAGCAGGGCTTGCTTCCGAGACAGTGTGTACCGATTCAGCTTGCAGACATGGGCCGGAAATTGGTGCCAGACATGGCAGCAACCCAGTCCTAGCTATATTCACTCTGAACCCCCAAGTAAGTGCACATAGGTGTTACAAAGCACCCCCCAGATTCTGCTGTTTGGGGAAGAAGGGGCCTGGGCAGTGTGGTAATAACAATGCTAATAAAAACACCTTTGTCCTTATTCAAACCACAGGGAACAGAGTTGAATCTCTTGGTGACTTGTACTTCAGCAGTGGGATGGAATGGAATGGAGGAGGGAGCCCTGTAGAAGTCTTCCAAGTAGTTATTCTTGCAGGGCTGCAAATCAGCCGTGTATTGCGCTGAACTCAGCAGGGCTTGCTTCCGAGACAGTGTGTACCGATTCAGCTTGCAGACATGGGCCGGAAATTGGTGCCAGACATGGCAGCAACCCAGTCCTAGCTATATTCACTCTGAACCCCCAAGTAAGTGCACATAGGTGTTACAAAGCACCCCCCAAATTCTGCTGTTTGGGGAAGAAGGGGTCTATATCTGGAAGGAGACGAGGTTTTTTTGGTGGGAGAAGAACAGAAAAGCAGTTTCCATATGAAATTGGGGCCTTGCAAGTCCCAAGTGGAGCTGCAGACTTCTTGCAGGCAACTTTCTGGCCAGCCATTGTGCTCTGATTACTTAATTGCTCAGTGTTAACACTTGCAAATTTCAGAACTTGCCTTAGGACTATAGCCACAGAAGCCCCCTCCCCGCCCCCATTTTCTAACCTTGTTTAAGCCAAATGGAAGGGAAAATTAAGAATTCAACACCTTTTAAAGCTGGGAGAACCTGCAAACCCAATATTCTGTCAGCAGGCATGCCTACATGACTCTTTTGTCACCTTTGTTTAAGACCTTCACTAAAATCCCCCTGACTATCTCGCTCACCTGGACCTATGATAGCTAGAGAGATGCAAAAATACTACCCATCAACTCCCACCCCACTTTCCTCACATCAAGAAGGAAAGAGGAGCCCATTGTCTTCTTCCCTTAATGTCTGACACCCCAAACTCCATTTTTCAAACATCCAGTGAACAATCTCGAAAGAAGAACTTGTTTTGTTTTATTTTGATTACTAAATCCTGAGAGGAGGGATAAAAAGAGCAACCCAAATCCATAGATTACACAGAGAGGAAAAAGGATTCCTTCTATCCAGGAGGGATGCCTCATACTTTCTGCTCACCAGAAAGGCTTTTACAGCCCTTCTTTCCAACTGTGCCTACAGCTTATTTGGATGGGAAGTACAGTAGGGTCCCTTTGGCTCAGCGAACCTGCATTTGTGGCTCTGGGGAAGTTGAGGATCTAGTGCATTATCTTCTTCTTTGCCCCTTGCATGAGGAACCTAGGACGTGGTTTTGGGGGGACCTCCTGAAAAGTAGAGCTGGCAGGTCTCCTGTGGAAATCATTTGTGATCTATTGGCAGACTATAGCAAATTTATTACAATGAGGGTCACATCTTTTGCAATAGCAGCTCAAAAATCCACTGTAACTTTTTAATGACATATGCCGTGAATTGCCAAGGAGATCATTTACTGTAACATAAATGTTGCATGAGTTTGTCCAGCTTGTTCGTTTGGTATATTTCTGTTATATGATACTGTTTTTATTCTTAGTGCTAGTTTTTAATGAACTTATTCATTTTAACGTTTGTATGGTTATTCTGTTTTATTGTGGCCTGACATTTGCATTTTTATTTTTTATTTTTTGTATAGCCCCCCAGTTTCTGTTTTTAGGTATTCATTATTTGATGTTTTTGATTTGGGTTTATGTTATATACAGCCGTCATGTGTCTTGTATTTGTAAAGGCCTTTGTGCTATGGACAAATAATAAACAACAAACTTTCTGCTCAAAGAGCATTCCCCTCCCCCACCCTTTCCTCCTCTTTTCCAGAGAAGGAGCTCAACATCACTTCACAAGCCAGCAGATAGAGAGGTAAATCTTTGCATTATCTTCTATTTTCCTTCTAAGCGGCCCATACACCAATTATTCTCTTTTCTTTCCTTTTTCTTAATATTCTGCCCCATTCTAGAATCCCCCAAAGCCTTGGCTTTTGCTGTTTATGCCATCCACTTTCTTCAAAAACCCCTGCATTTGCTCTAACCCCCTCCTCCAAAACTCTCTCACAACCCCCCAAAACAGTCTGTTTCTCCCCCATTCAAACCTCTTCCCCCTTCTCCATGATCAGCTACATGCACACACGCACACTCACACCTCACTAAGAGTTAAAACTGCTTCCATCACTCCTCTTTTGAACACACACACATAATTTTCTGTGCATCCCAGTGACTATGCAGCCTAGCTTCACTACTGACTTTCAGTGCTTGTTAATTTTAGCATTCTCAGTGTTAATGTATAATTCTAATTCCCCAGAAGTATGCATGGTTCTAATTCCCCCGATGTGTGATTTTAATTCATTTTAAATTCTTCTATAATAAAACACAGAATTGCTTTCAAAGACCTTGTTGTGGTTTCTGACTCAGCTTTCGGGGGTATCAGGTTTTCCTAAGCGCCCAGAGTTCAATGCCAAAAGATCCCTCATGTATGTGTTTGATTTACATGTATGTAATATGCACATCCATTAAAATATACTTCGTAACATAGGATTGGGGCCAGAAGCGACAAGATGGTTCTCAAATGTTGTGATAATTGTTAGTGGCTCAGGACTCAACTTCAGATGAACCTGAACCAAACTGCCTTCAGGGCTAAATAATAGTTCATTGCTCAGACCTCAGAATGCAGGAAGCAACAACAGAACAACACGTTCTGTTTTGTGGTTCCAGAGGGAGCAATCCTGTGGCCCCTATACAGAGTCAGGGCAGGGGGGGGGATAGGATATTTTGGATTCCTGGAACCCAGGAATCTGAGCTCCCTGCCCTCCCCCTTGCAGCCAGTGTAGAGCCAGCTGCCTCTCTGCACCCTCGGAGAGGAGGTAAAGGCGGTGTTCCAGGGGGACTGGAGGGGCCAGCTTAGGCCATATCCTGAAGCCTCTCCAGCCTCCTTCCCAACCCCTCTGCAATGCCTCAGCCAGATGGGTGCAAAAGCCCATCTAGCAGAACTGCAGAGCAGGAGGTGTGGCATCTCCGCTTCGCCTCCCACTCTGCAGTGGATACTCAGAAGCCCCTGAGTTCAGAGGCTTATGAGTACCAAGGGTGGATCCCATAGGATTGTGCCCTTAAGGACTGATCATGCTGGCTTTGATGGGCCAGAGCCTGCATCTGTCTTCTTCAACCTAGTGCTCTTCAGATGTGGCTAGCTGAGGCATGGTGGGAATTATAGTCCCATACACCTGGAGGGCTAGGCTGTGTGTGTGTGCAAAAGCTAGGGAACCAAATGACCAGTGGAAACAGGAAGTGGCAGTGGCCATCTGGGGAACCGTGGAGGGCTGAATTGGAACCCAGGATGGGCCAGATTTGGCTCACAGGCCTGAGCTTTAGCACCCCGATTGTAAATGAAGCCCCTGCATATCCCTTACATCTGAATGCTTCTCTTGTGCTAGCATTCACATCGACACAAGTTTACAGGGTCAATTACTATTATTTCTACAGCACCATTTGCGTACATGGCACGTGACGGCTTAATGAGAAAAAAAGAGGTCCCTCTCTTTCCAAGAAGGTTCCAGTCTAAAGATGAAGCGACACATGCATCATTCATCCTGTCCTGACTCCGAAACGTTTTGCATTCTATTTTGCTGCTTGTATGTATTCTCAGTTTTCCACCAGTTGGGAATCTGGCCATTGTTCCCCAGTTCTGAGCTTTTCAGGAGACTAGCCCAAGGTGTAAGCGAAGCAAACTCTTCACAGCGTTAATGATACCAGTGCTGGTTCCAGGTTTTTGAGGGCGCTTGGGCAAGGCACCCTCAATGGGCCCCCTCCCTTAGTAAGTCTTCCTTCTCCCTGGCATTGTCATTGGCTGCTCTTGCTACTCCTCTTTCTCACTGCTACTCCTTGCATGTTTGACAGGCACAGTGCCAGTAGGGAAGTAGGCTGTGGCATCTCCTGCTCTTCCTTCTCATCGCCAGTGTTGCCTGGGCCAGTGCAAGAGGCAGGTGAGCAAGCAGGTTGCAATGATGAAGAGGAGGAGCAAGTTCTGGGGTCTCTTGTCAGTGGGCCCTCAGAGGGGGCCTGACTAAACCTACCCTTGATGCTGGCCCTGTATACTACAAGCAAGGTGTTACGAAGTACCCCACAATTCTGCCGATCTGGGAAAATGTGGCCTGTATCTGGATGGGGACTAGGGTTTTTTGGTCTTGGAGAAGGGCAGAAAAGCAGGTCCCATAGGATATTGAGGCTTTGCACAACCCAAGAGGAGCTGCAGACTTCTTGCATAAACTTTCTGGCCAGCCACTGTGCTCTGATTGCCTTAATTCCTCTGTGTTAACCCTTGCAAATTTCAGATCTTGCCTCAGGACAACAACTACAGAAGCCCCCTCCATGAAAATATTTTACGCTGATTTCTAACCTCCCTGTTTAAGCCAAATAGAAAGAAAAATAAAGAATTCAGTGCCCTTTAAATCTATAAGACCTTGAAAACCCAATATTGTGTAAGCAAGCATGCCTACATGACTCTTTTGTCACCTTTGTTTAAGACCATCACCAAACTCCTCCGGCTATCTTGCTCACCTGGACCTGTGAAAGCCAGAAATATGCACCCATCAACTCCCATCTTTTCCTCACATCATGAAAGAGATTGTCTTTCCATTGTCTTCTTTCTTCCCTTAATGTCTGACACCTAAAAATCCATTTTCCAACATCCATGAGTAATCTTGGAAGAAAGACTTGTTTTATTCTGAGAGAAGGATAAAAACTGCAACCCAGATTCATAGAACATGCAGCTAGGGAGAGAAGGAACACCAAAAGATCCCTCATGTATGTGTTTGGTTTACATGTATGTGATATGCATGTCCATGCCAAGTAAATTAAAGCACACTTCATAACAAAAGGTGTGGTTAATTTAGCAGGTGCGTTTAGTGGCTTCTACAAATTTAAGGCCAGAGTATGCATAAAGGACTCCATCCAGTGAATTCACATGCATGCAGAAGCTAACTCCACCCAGAGGACAAGAAAAGGATTCTTCAGAGGCTCTGCCTATGAATACCAGCGGAGAGGGAAGCCACCTTTCGTCTGTTTTACAAACGCTCTTGTTCCAAACTCACTTCCATGCCCAAGAGGATTCTGAAAAAAGCGCTTGACACACACAATGGCACACAGCTTGAGTGCTTATCTACTTGGTTGGGAAGTTCACCTAGCACGTAGGACACATGGACTGTTTAGCTCTACTACTGAGTACACATACATAGCCTGATCCTGTGTATGTTTACTCAGTAGTAAAGTGATGGATTGCAGCCCAAGGTCCAGTGATATGGTTGCTACTTGGAACGCACCCTGTGGCAAGGCATTTGTGTGAATTGGTAATTCACATCGGCCCCCACACCCAATGCAATACCTCCTGTTTTCTTTCTTCTTTGCACAACACATAATTAACTTGTGAAATCTGATCAAAGTAGGGATAGTTTGCTAATTTTTAACAGAAATTATATTGTGTAGTAAGCCAGGATTGAAGGACCAGCAACATTAGACATGGGCAACAAGTGCTTTCAATGCCCCTTCTCCAGTGTGAGCTACAAGAGAGGTTTGGCTTAGCAGGGCCCTCCCCTCCCTGTTGTGCCTCTGCATGAGTCAGTGCTATAGGCTTGCCTCCTTCCTATCAGGAAGCATGTCCAGAAGATCAGTGAATCTTGCAAAAACATGGGTGGGGATGAGCTCCGCTGAGGGCTGGGTAATTCTGACTCTTGCAGTACTTGAAAACAGCCCTTCCCAACCTGGTGCTCTCTAGATGTCTTGGACTATGACTCCCAGCATCCGACACATCCTGAGGACACATCCGACACATTTTTATTAATGACTTGGCGGAGGAAGTGCGGGGAATGCTGATCAAATTTGCAGATGACACAAAACTGGGTGGGATAGCTAATACTTTGGAAGACAGAAACAGAATTCAAGGTGATCTTGATAGGCCGGAGCGCTGGGCAGAAAACAACAGAATGACATTTAATAGGGATAAATGCCAAGTTCTGCACCTAGGAAAAAGAAACCAAATGCACACTTACAAGATGGGGGATACGTGGCTCAACAACGCTACAAGCGAGAAGGATCTTGGAATTGTTGTCGATCACAAGCCGAATATGAGCCAACAATGTGATGTGGCTGCAAAAAAGGCAAATGCCATTTTGGGCTGCATTAATAGAAGCATAGCTTCCAAATCCCAACAAGTACTAGTTCCCCTCTACTCAGCACTGGTTAGGCCTCATCTGGAGTACTGTGTCCAGTTCTGGGCACCACACTTGCAGACAAACTGGAGAGGGTTTAGAGGAAGACAACAAGGATGATCAGGAAGAATGGGCTCACGTTACAGGAACCCAGTTTATGCTGAACATCAGGAGAAACTTCCTGGCTGTTAGAGCAATACGACAATGGAACCAATTACCTAGGGAGGTGGTGGGCTCTCCCACACTGGAGGCGTTCAAGACGAGGCTGGGCAGCCATCTGTCAGGGATGCTCTGACTTGGATTCCTGGCCTTGTAAGCCCCTTCCAACCCTACTATTCTATGATTCCATGACACCAGGTTGGGGAAGGCAGCTCTAAAAGTAAACCCAATTTCAATTCAGGGGAGGAAATGGGCCTAGGCAGGCAGATGTTTAGGAAACACTGCTACAGCCTAACACTGATCCTCTTCTGAAACTCGTGAATGGGGATAGCGGTCTGTCTCAGAATAGGCTCAGCTGGACTTTCCTCTCATGGGAGAGTATTGAACTACCCCCACCCCTGGGGCTTAGACTGTGCCCTCAGATCATCAGGGTATAATTCCAGAGCCTGTTTCTAAAGGTTAAGGCTCAGTGGAGCATATCAATGGGAACCAGTGCCATGTGAGCTGGCCCCACAGTACCAGATGAGCTGGCTCTGTATTGCGTACGGTCATTGGTTGGTCTAGCCCATGCTAACTGGGGGCAATGGGATTGTAGTCCAACACAACCAGCGGGCACCAGGTTGGGGAACGCTGTTGTAGACGATGTAGACTCTTCAAGTACTTGAAAGGTTGTCCCAGAGAGGAAGGCCAGGATCTCTTCTCGATCATCCCAGAGTGCAGGACACGGAATAATGGGCTCAAGTGACAGGAAGCCACATTCCGGCTGAACATCAGGAAAAACGTCCTGACTGTAAGAGCAACACGACAATGGAACCAATTACCTGGGGAGGTGGGGCTCTCCTGGAGGCCTTCAAGACGAGGCTGGACAGCCACCTGTCGGGGATGCTCTGACTTGGAGTCCTGCATTGAGCAGGGGGCTGGACTCGATGGCCTTGTAGGCCCTCCCAACCCTACTATTCTATGATTCTATACTGGGCACGATGGGTTAGTTCTCTGGTCGGAGCGTAAGGCAGCTTCTTTCCTACGAACCTAGGGAAACCTGCTGTGCGTGGCATGTGCTCTACCACCGAACTTCCCTCATGGGAAGCCGAAGATGGTCGCCTCTGAACGTGTGCAAAGTGCATTTCCTCGGCCACGGAGAGAAAACAACGCCCCGCCCACATAGTTGACTGCCACAGCAGCAGACTTCGAGGCAAGGCTTAGCATCCATTCCAGAACCTGAATAGCTGAATATGCAAACACACACGGCCACAAAGCGGGCGGGGAGCGAGGACCGGCCTTGGGGGCGGGCTGCCTCGCCTAACCCCCTCCGTCCGCTCTTGGCCTCCTGAAGACTACATCCCCCGGCAGGCCTTGCGCGCGAGGCGCCCGCCGACGCCTTCCTCTTCCGGCGCTGGCTCCAGCGGCGCGCTGGGCAGCCCAAGATGGCGGCGCGCTGGAGCAGCGAGAATGTGGTGGTGGAGTTCCGGGACTCGCAGGTAACCGCGTCTCCACGGCGTAGGGCGAGGGACTCCTCCCCGCCAGACGTGCCTTCTCCGAGGGAGGGGGCATGTTGTCTCTTCCCCCCGCCCGCTCAGGGGCGGGGGGGATCCCTGTCCCGCGCCTGGCACTTCGCGGGGGGACGCTCGGGGGTCGGGGCACCCGCGTATTCGCACCGAGGGTCGCTGTGCGGGCCCCCCGGGCTCTGCTGCAGCTCGTGGGGCCATCTGCTCCTAGCAACAGCCTCCTGGTGTCCTCTAGATGTGTTGGACTACAGCCCCCATCATCCCAGCTAGCATGATGGGGGTTGCATCGCAATATAGAGAGAGAACACGTTATGGAAGGCTGGCCATGCTGGATGGGGGTGATGGGGTTTGTAGTCCCAAGGTGCCCGGAGGGCACCAAGTTGGGGAAGGCTACTGTGAACAGTACTGAGCATGATGGGCCAATTCTCTGGCTGGGATGCAAGGACGCTTCTTTCCCGTGAACCTAGGAAATCCTGCTGTGCATGGCATGTGCTCTACCACCGAACTTCCCTCATGGGCAGTAGAAGATGTTAGCCTCTGAGTATGTGCAAAGTGCAAAGCCTCAACCCCGGTGTCAGGCTGGGAAAGGCTGGCCATGCTTGCTGGGGTGATGGAGGTTGTAGTCTCAACACATCTGGAAGGTATCAGATTGAGAAAGGCTGCTCTTAGGAACATAAGGAGACCTGCGCTGGATGAAGCCGAAGTCCTTTCTAGTCCTGCATCCTGTTTCCACAGTGGCCAAGCAGATGCTTCTGGAAAGTCCACAAGCAGGACATGAATGCAGTAGTCTCCTTCTGCTTGTGAATCCCAGGAACTGGTGTTCAGAGGCTGCCTCTGAATATGGCTGTCCATTCTATTTCGCTGTCATGGTTAATAGCTGCTCATTGACTTCTCTGTGAGAGCATAAGGAGAGCTGTGCTGGGTCAGACCAAAAGATCATAAAGTCCATCATCTTGTTTCCTCACAGTGGCCAACCAGATGTTCTGCAAAACCACAGTGCAATCACACACACACACCCATTGTTCCCCAGCAACTGGTGTTCAGATACATGCATGCTGCCTCTGAATCTGGAGGTAATATATACCTATCATGACTACTAGCCATGGTTTAGCCCTGTTCTCTGTGAATTTGCCTAATCCTCCTTTAAAGTTATCTACGTTGGCAGCTGTCATCGCATTTTGTGGCAGTAAATTCTGTAGTTTAACAATCTGCTGTTTGGAGAAATATTTTTGCAGTAAAACCAGGTGGAGAAATATTTTTGCAGTAAAACCAGGCTTAATCCAGCTACCTTTCCTGGAGTTGTTTTCATAAGAGTCAAGATATATTTCTATTCCTGCCCCCATCAGAAATCTAGCTTCTAGATACCTGGGGAGGGGTGTGTGAGCCAGAAGTGAGGTAGTCTCAAGTATCTCTAGGAAGTATTAGAAACAAGTGAAGGATTTCCCTTGATATAAAAATGCATCTTGAAATGTATCTGGATCAATGTATTAGCACAACTGTCTTTTTTGTTTTTGTTTTTACAGCTGTTCTTAAAAAAAAAATCTTTTTGTTGTTGTTTAAGAACTTAAGAGCTGTACTAGAACAGATCAAAGGCCTATCTAGACCAGTATTCTGTTCCCACAGTGGCCAATCAGATGCCTATGGGAAGCCCACAAGCAAGACATGAGTGCAATAGCACCCTCCTACTTACGTTCCCTAGCAACTAGTGTATTTAGGCATACGGTCTCCGATACTGGAGGTAATATATAGCCATCATGATTAGTAGCTATTGATACCCTCATCGTATATGAATTTGTTTAATTTCCTTTTAAAGACATCCAAGTTGGTGGCCATCTGTATATCTTGTGGTAGAGAATTCCTTAGTTTAACTATGCACCATGTGAAGTACTTCTTTTAATCTGTCCTGAATTTCCCACCATTCAGCTTCATTGGATGACCCCAGGTTCTAGTATTATGAGAGGGAGAAGTTTTCCTCCCCTGTCCGCTTTCTCCACGTGATCCTTAATCTTATGCACCTCTTTCATGTCCCCCCTTACTCAACTTTTTTCTAAGCTGAAGAGCCCCGGTGTTGCAGCCTTTCCTCGTAGGAGAGTTGCTCCAACCCCTTGGTAATTTTGGCTTCCCTTTTCTGCATCTTTTTCAGCTAAACAATATTGTTTCTGAGGTGCGGCGACCAGAACAGTACACAGTATTCCAAGTGTGGTTGCACCATAAATTTGTAAAAAGGCATTATGATATTGGCCATTTTATTTTTGATTCCTTTCCTAATGATCTCCAACATGGCATTTGCCCTTTTCACCTCAGCTGTACACCACTTTGACATTTTGTCATGGGTGGTGGCGATGCAGTTGAAGGCACACTTGGAAGAAACCGATTATCTAGATCCATTTCAGTCGGGTTTCAGGCCTGGGCATGGGACAGAAACGGCCTTGGTTGCCTTGGTGGATGATATGAGGAGGGCTCTGGATAAGGGTGAATGCTCTTTCCCTGTTCTCCTTGACCTGTCAGCGGCTTTCGATACCGTTGACCTGGACCGCTTGGAGGGGTTGAACATTGGAGACATCGTATTACGGTGGTTCCAGTCCTTCCTCTCTGGCAGGTACCAGAGGGTAGTACTGAGAGAGGAGGTTTCGAACCCATGGCTGCTCACTTGTGGGTTCCATCCTCTCCCCAACGCTATTTAACATCTACATGAAGCCGCTGGGGGCTATCATCAGGAGGTCTGGGGTGCAGTGTCATCAACATGCGGATGACATGCAGCTCTACCTCTCGTTCAAATCCTCACCAAGGTTGGCTGTAGAATCCCTGTCCAAGTGTCTGGAGACTGTGAGTGGCTGGATGGGGAGGAATAAGCTGAAGCTGAACCCTGATAAGACTGAGGTACTTTTGGTGGGAGAGAAGAGGAGGCTGGGGGATGTTGACCTGGTGTTGAATGGGGTATGGCCACCCTTGAAAGACCAGGTCCGCAGCCTGGGGGTCATTTTAGACTCCAAGCTGTCCATGAAGGCTCAGGTGTCTGCTGTGAGCCAGGCAGCGCTATACCAACTTCATCTGATACGGTGGCTGCGCCCCTACCTTCCCGACCATCTGATCCCATCAGTAGTACATGCCCTAGTCTCCTCTTGTCTAGACTAATGTAATGTGCTCTAGGTGGGGTTACCCTTGAGGACGGTTCAGAAGCTGCAACTGGTGCAGAACGTGGCGGCTCGCCTGATTAAAGGCAGCCGCTGGCATGATCATATCGCTCCAGTGCTGAAGGAGTTGCACTAGCTACCACCTTTAAAACCCTATATGGTTCCAGCCCAGCCTATCTCAAGGAGTGCCTCCAGCAATGCCAGACTGGCCGCTCAACAAGATCAGCCTCGGATGGCCTTCTCTCTGTCCCATCAGCCAGGGTAGCTAGGCTGGTAAGGACGAGGGAGAGGGCCTTCTCTGTGGTGGCCCCCACCTGGTGGAACTCCCTCCCTAGAGAACTTCACCATGCCTCCTCTCTAATGAGCTTCCGCCACGAAGTGAAAACCTGGTTGTTCAGGCAGGCATTTGGAGTGGGTTAGGGTATTTTAGAATATAATGTTTTAATGTGTAATTTTAATGTGTAATTGTATTGTTTATATTGTGTACATTGCCCAGAGTGGCTGGGTGACCAGCCAGATGGGCAATAAAGAAATTTAATAAAAATAAATAAATTTTCATAGCACTATCTACCGCAAATCCAAGATCCCTTTTCAGGCCAGTCATCACTAGCTCAGACCCCCTCAGTGAATATGTGAAGTTAGGATTTTTTGCCCCACTGTGCATCACTTTACACTTCAGCCCAGTCCTAAGTAGTCTCTTCCCACCCCATCTTGGGAGTTATGAGAGATGTGAAGGCCTGGGGAAAAAACCCATAAAAATTAGCTGGGAAACGGGGGTTTTCCAAGGACCATTTTCGTTTTTTTTCTGAAAGCTCTGAATTATGAAATATTTTCTTTTAGAATTTAAGACAAAGTATTTCTATATTGTTACGCAGCCTGAATGATTTCAAAAAACTATAATATGAACACTTCTAATGAAAGACTAGAGATGTAAAATGTCTGGAAATAAAGAAGCCATAGGGAAAGATATATGTTTTAATCCTCTCTGTAAGATTTCCAGCACTGTTAGTTCTTTCATTCCTTATTAAAATCATTAAACTAAAGTATATTTTACTGATAGACATTTATGCTGTGTTTCCCAACATGTGTGTAGAGTCACTATTCTGTATTCTTGACAGTAATTGTGCATTTCTTGACAGTTGCATTTTGTTCTGTGTTTCTGATGCTTTAGTAGTCATTTAGTGTTGTTCTAATCTATTCAGACAGTAATTACAAATTTACTGAGTTTACTTTTAAGAGTTTAAAAATATCATGATAATTTTAGGAGCAAACAAAGTCATACATAAAATAACTTTAGGAACAGACAGGCTGCTTTATGTTCCTAAAGTAGCCCTCCCCAACCTGGTGCCCTCCCGATGTTTTGGATTACAGTGCCCAGCATTCCTGACCATTGGCCATGCTGCCTGAGGGTGATGGGAGCTGAAGTCCAAAATATCTGGAGGGTACCAGGTTGGGGAAGGCTGTCTTAAAACAACAAAGTGACTTTAGATTTGTAAAGAATACGAAAAAATAAGTGTTTATTTTTCCAAAATTTCCAATTTTTCTGAAAACCCACAGAAAAAAAAGTTTTTTTCCATGACCTCAACATTTCCAAAAATTTTACATCTCTGGGGTGGTTCATTTTATCATTTATAAACCACCACAGATGCTAAGAACATAAGAGCCCTGCCGGATCAGACCAAGGGTCCATCTAGTCCAGCATTCTGTTCACACAGTGGCATGGGAACCCACAAGCAGGACACAAGTACAACAGCACCCTCCCACCCATGTTCCCCAGCAATTGGTGTACATAGGCTCACTGCCTCTGGTACTGGAGGTAGCACAGAGCCATCAAAACTAGTAGCCATTGATAGCCTTCTCCTCCAGGAATTTATCTAACCCCCTTTTAAAGCCATCTATATTGTTAAAGCCCAATTTGTTTTGGCTAAATTTGTTCTAAGCGATGTGCGAAGATTAAAAAAAAACTAAGACAGTCCTTGCAAGCAGGCTTACAATCTAATAGATATGATACAAAAGGGAAAAGGAATGGAGGGAAAAGAGGCATAGAATCTGTGTGTCTCAATATACATATAAGGATGCAGTCCTATCTGGATAGTCGCCAGGCTCTGAAATCAGAGGTTGCCAACTATCCTATGCAGGGTGGCTGGAACGTGGAGGGGATCCTCCTCCATGCTCTGGCTGCCTTGCCTTGGCCATCTAGGCGGGGCTTCAGGGAGGGGGCCAGGAGACCTGATAGGAAGCTGCATAAATCAGCTTCTGCTTTCTCCCCTCCCAGCCCCTGGGAGCACCCCCTTTTTCCCGTCTCTGTGCTCTGTTTCTGAGTGTGGAGATCTAGCCGACGTGGAGAGAACTGCGCCGGCTACAAGGGGGCAGGAAGCGCAGTTTCTGGGAACCGAGATCAGAACCCTGGCTCCAGTCTCAGTTCCCAGAAACTGATCAATCCCATGGCCCTCTAGACAGTGTCTAGTGGCCATAGGATTGCTCCCAAAATTAAGAATTGCCTCGTTTGAGGCAGACCAGTATTTTCATCTATTGACCAGGGAAAAAGCAGACTTAGTCTGCTCTTATGTCTTTACCTGCAACTTTATCTGAAGGAACGGGTGGATTCCAGAGCGTTAGCCATGTTAGTTTGTAGAAAAAAAAGAAAAGAAAAAGGCGCCTTTAAAAACTAACAGATTTCTTATGGCAGGAACTTTTATGGCTCAGAGCTTAGTTTATTACATGAATGAGGTATTATCCCCAGTTGGCAGATTCTGACACATACATGAAGTAAAGCAAGTATCAAGTATTTTACCACTGAACGACAGCCGTTCCTCACCTGTGCGGGATCGTTGCAATATGCAAGCTTGCCCTTTACACGCACCCCACCTGGGCATTTTGCAACCGCAGATCTCAGGGACAGTATCTGGCTTCTCTTACTTGGTTATATTGAACTTTTGGGTGCAGTGCAGCCCTCTGCCCTGAAGAGGACATATGCAGACTGGAAGGGCTGGTGCGACCCAGTTAGGGGTGGGAAACATGTGGCCCTCCAGATATGTTGGTCTACAGCCCTCGTGATCCCTCACCATTGGCTATGTTAGCGAGGGCTGATGGGAGTTATAGGCCAAAACATCTGGAGGGCCGCAAGTTGTCCTCCCCTGGACCAAGAGATTGTGAAGGCTGCCCATAGTTCCATGTTTCTTGTCAGCAGTGACTTGAGGATGGAAGTATTTTAGGCGATGGTGGGGAGGCAATACCCACCACCACTTGTCCTGTGGTGACAACCTCCCTGCACTTATATCTGTCAAAGAAACAGGCCAAACTGCACTGGGATGAGGAGGCTTCCTTGGCTTGTTGCTGCAAAACCGCCCCGAGTTTTATCTGATTTGGTTTATTGTCATTATTTTATTGTTACTTTTTATTCAATGCTTTGAATTTGTACAGACCTTTGGTTACTGGGAAGTTTAAGAATATAATAAATGTTTAAAAATGAATAGAAGAAGAGTATTGTGATTTACAGGATTTGGGAAGTAATAATAACACTGCTCCTTTTAGTACTAGTAAGACCCTCCTCTAAGCACTGGTTAGGCCCAATACTGATCAGTAAGTTTGGGGAGCTGCAATTCGTATTTGTAAATAATTTCATCATGGGTGGCAGGATAGACGATTTGAAATTTAAATCGAGGCATTCAGAATGTATTGTTTGAATTGGCATGAAAAAGCCAAATTAAATCAAGTTTCCCATTGATACTTCATATGTATCCTAAACAGTGGTGCAAATGAGTACACTCAAGCTGCAATCCTATACCCACTTTATAGGTAAACCCCACTGAACTCAGTGGGACAATTCTGAGCGGACCTGGATAGGATTTCATTGTAAACCATGTTATTTTACAACTAATATATTATTTACATGATTTGATTCTTACAACCAGACCTTACATCTCTGTCACACTGTATATGTTTTGCATGCTTTCTCTTTTAACCTGTAGAAGGAATGTCTTTAAAATATGTTCATATGGTAGCCTTCTCCACCTGGCACCCTCCAGATGTTTTGAACTTCAGCTCCCATCAGCCCCAGCCAGCATGGCCAATGGACAAGTATGTTGGGAGCTGTAGTCCAAAACATCTGGAGGGCACCAAGTTGGGGAAGGCTGCCATGCAGGGTCTTTCTTATGACCAGCACCCATAACAGTTCGTGAGGATAAATACGAGCATGTTGGGAGCAGTCTTCTTTCTAGTGTTGCTCCTTTCGGTTCCACTCTGCCTCAGCCTAGCAATAACCTCACAAAAACTAAGCAGCAAACAAAAATGAAATTCCCATGACTGATGCATCGAAGCCAGCTTTGATAGTTACTGGACAGACTAGAGCAGTTTTTGTTCTTTGGGTGAAAATGAAATGCCTGCTGTTGTTATTATTTGCACATGTTTAGTAGGTAGAGTGTTCTTATTTGAGAAACGATCAAATTTGTTCTGCAGTTACCTAGGAAAGCCTGCTTTGACTTAATGTATCTTGTAGAGGCATTGATTTGGTTTAGAGAGTAACTTTAAAGCTAACATGCTTATAGCTAGATTATTTAGTATCAACCTAGTTATTATTTAAGAGAAACCTAGTAGTCACAATTTTTTTTTAAAAAAATCTGATTTATATTTTTAACATCCTATTTTTAAATTTAAAAAGACAAATGTTATCCACCCCCATTGGTGGTCAGGCTTGTGGCTATTTTTAAGCATGCACAAAATACTCATGTGATCTTGCATGTACAAAATGCAACTGACATCTGCTGGTAATTTCTGCGAGGCTGGGATTTCTTCTCAAACATTCCCAGGAGCTGTTTCCTGTGCTTTTGTCTGCTTCTCATTTTTGTCAGGCCTCAGCAAGGGTCAGGATCCAGGCCATTGGGTTCTGGGACCTGTGGGAATTGACTTTCAGTCCAAATGGGCTAGAAGCAGATGAGAGTGGTCAAAGCAGGCAGGGCTCAAGATAACTGGAGACAAGTTGCTTGGACTGAGAAGCAAGCTCTGTGGCTAGGACTTTATAGGGCTGGGTGAGCTGGGATTGCTGTTGGGGTCAGTTGTCTAGATGTTCAGGCAGGCTAGTACTGCAGCCTATATGGCACCCTCAAAGCCAAGAGGTATCTGCCAGGTTTATAATAAAACCGGAGCAGTGGTGGTGCAGGAGGTAAGTTGCTGGAGCAAACTGTCTGGGAGTCCCGGTTCCAGCCCTGCCACCTATCCTGTAACTTAGCTGCTGAGTTGCCGGGGGGGGGGGGGAGTTATATGTAATTGTTTTGTTCTCTATTATTGCAAAAATCTGTTGTAATATTAGTGTAATACCTTTATTAGGCCAATAAAAAGATCACAAAAATGTGCAAGCTTTTGAGAACTCCAGATCTCTTCATCAGGCAAGGTGTTCTAAAAAATAAAAAATACAAATACAAATAAAAAGCAGATGTGGAGGGGAGGGAGGAGTAGGAAAGAGAGAGAAACTTATTGTCGTTTGAGTCCCAAGATGGAATTTGGGTGGGGGCGGGAAAGAAGGCTGTTGTTGTTGTTGTTCAGTGGTTAAGTCATGTCCGACTCTTCGTGACCCCATGGACCATAGCACGTCAGGCCTTCCTGTCCTCCGCTCTCTCCCGGAGTGTGCTCAAGTTCATCATATTCATTGCATCGGTGATGCTATCTAGCCATCTCATCTTCTGCCATCCCCTTCTCCTTTTGCCTTCAGTCTTTCCCAGCATCAGGGTCTTTTCCAGAGAGTTTTCTCTTCGCATTAGGTGGTCAAAATATTTGAGCTTCAGCTTCAGTATCTATCCTTCCAATGAGCAGTCAGGGTTGATTTCCTTTAGGATTGACTGATTTGACCTCCTTGCAGTCCAGGGGACTCATAAGAGTCTTCTCCAGCACCACAGTTCGAAAGCATCAATTCTTCGGTGCTCAGCCTTCCTTATAGTCCAGCTCTCACAGCCATACATTACTACTGGGAAAACCATAGCTTTGACTATAGGGACCTTTGTCGGCAAGGTGATGTCTCTGCTTCTTACTATGCTGTCTAGGTTTGCCATAGCTTTCCTCCCAAGGAGCAAGCGTCTTTTAATTTCATGGCTACAGTCACCGTCTGCAGTGATCTTGGAGCCCAAGAAAATGAAATCTATCACTGCTTCCATTTCTTCCCTTTCTATATGCCAGAAAATGATGGGGCCAGATGCCATGATCTTCGTTTTTTTAATGTTGAGTTTCAAACCAGCTTTTGCACTCTCCTCTTTCACCCTCAACAAGAGGCTCTTGAGATCCTCTTCGCTTTCTGCCATGAGGGTGGTATCATCTCCGTATCTGAGGTTGTTGATAATTCTCCCGGCAATCTTAATTCCGACCTGTGATTCATCCAACCCGGCGTTTCTCATGACGTACTCTGCATATAAGTTAAATAAGCAGGGTGACAATATGCAGCCTTGTCGTACTCCTTTCCCAATTTTGAACCAATCGGTTGTTCCATGTGTGGTTCTTACTGTTGCTTCTTGACCCTCATACAGGTTTCTCAGGAGACAGGTAAGGTGGTCTGCTACTCCCATCTCTTTAAGCATTTGCCAGAGTTTGTTGTGATCCACACAATCAAAGGCTTTAGCGTAGTCAGTGAAGCAGAAATAGACATTTTTCTGGAATTCTCTTGCTTTCTCCATGATCTCTAGTTCCTCTGCCGCTTCGAAACCCAGCTTGTACTTCCGGTAGTTCTCAGTTCACATACTGCTGAAGCCTAGCTTGTAGAATTTTGAGCATCACCTTGCTGGCATGTGAAATGAGCGCAGTTGTACGGTAGTTCGAACACTCTTTGGCGTTGCCCTTCTTTGGAATTGGAATGTAAACTGACCTTTTCCAGTCTTGTGGCCACTGTTGAGTGTTCCAAATTTGTTGGTATATTGAGTGCAGCACTTTAACAGCATCATCTTTTAGGATTTTAAATAGCTCAGCTGGAATACTGTCATCTCCGCTAGCTTTGTTGTTAGTAATGCTTCCTAAGGCCCACTTGACTTCACTCTTGAGGATGTCCGGCTCAAGTTCAGCGACCGCAGTATCATGGCTTTATATTATGGCATATCATGGCATGTCTTTATATTAACAAAGCAGGAGTTAATTCTAGAGGCTGGTCTAGGTTAAAAAAAAGTTGATTGAGGCCAACTTGGAAAGCTTTACCTAGTAGGTTGAGGGGATCCTTGAAGATCATTCGATCAAAGATGGGGCATAAATCTTCCAAACAAATAAATGACAAGTGCAGCCAGGGCAGACCTGGACTATGCACTGCCCTTAGAAACTAGATATTTTTTTTCCAAGGTCTTAATCCTTTTTCAAAGCAGAGAATGTGCCAAGGTGGCTCTTATGGGGGGATTTCTGACAAAACCTGAAAATGTCCCTGGAGCTGCTGGAATGCTGTCTGTAGCCATGGCTCTGAATTCCTCGCCAGCTTTGCAGCTGTTTCAGCTGCATGTCTCCTTACAGGTATGCCTGTAATGGGAGCAATTCTGAGTGCCCAAAGGGCCTAGTCAAAGGGGATCCTGCTGTTTGGGCAGCATTTCAGAGGTCATGAAGAAATCCTTCCCAGAAGGCCAAGCCCTTGAGGCTCTTCTGATGCTGGCATTTCTCCTTCCAGAACTGAGCTCATCTTTCTCTTCCCACATTCCTCCAACAGCTGTTGTGTTTACCTACTGACCTAGTCTGTCATACTGACAGGGTGAAAGCCCAGCAAGGAGAAGCTGGAAGGCAGCATTTCATCCTCTTCCACCCAGTCTCTGGCTTTTTTGGTGTTCCTCTTTCATCCCAAGGCAGGCTGACAGCTATCCAGCAATGTAATATGCTTGTCTATCAGCCGTTATTAAAAGCAAGTTCATTGAGGTTGTAGTGCAGGTTTATCCGTACTTCTCTGGGAACAGGACCAACAAGCTCTGGTAACTCCCAACTGCCTGTGCTAAATCACTCCCAAATTGCAGCAAGGCAGTTGGGTCCAGGGTGGGATCACTATTAACAACCAACCCACTGAAACAAGAGTTAACCCCAGCCAGGAGTGAGGCGAGAAGCCTGAGATTTGGCCAGTAATGCTGGCTTTCCGCATTCGTTTAGGGGAAGGGGCAAGGCAGGACCCTCAAGCTCAGGGGTGGGAAGCCTCAGGACTGGGGGTCAAATCCAACCCTTCTGGGGTCTCAGTCCAGCCCTCTCAGGTTCCCCAGGTAGCCCCAACCCCTTTCCTCCAGCCACTGATTGCTTGGGGGTTTCACAGCTGTTGTTCAGTTCCCCCCCCCATTTCATTCTCGAAATGCCCCTCCGAAGGCTTAGTGACTGGCAGCAGGAGCTTTTAGCTAAAATATCCTGGCATTTGGGGCATTTTGGCCCCAGCCCTATGCCTTCAGCCCTGCCTCCCTCTGAAATTTGGCCCCTGAGAGCTTCTCTGGAATTGAATTCAGCCCTATGCCTGAAAGAGGTTTCCTCACCCTGCTCAAGATGGTAGGGCTTGTCTTCAAGATACAGGATCTTGTTTGCTTGCAGGGCTCTCTGTAACAGCAGTGAGACTTCTGCCTGTCCTTGTGCACCTCCCCGCTGTCCGTCCATCCTTGATCAACTGGAAATAAGGGTGGAACACCCAATCAACCTTATCAATTATTTATCACATGCATATTCTGTTCTTCCTCCAAGCAGCTCAGGGCAAGCATGCATGATGAGGATTATCATGTTTTATCTTCACAATAACCCTGTGGAGCAGGGCAGGCAGAGAAAGCGGGAGAGAGAGTAACTGGCTTGAGGTCCCCCAGCGAGTTTTGCAGCTGACCAGGGATTCAAACCCCAGCCCACTCAGTTGAAATCCAACCTCCTGTTCACCACCCTGCACTCTCTCTGTTTCCATGGCAAGGGAGTATTATTATGCCAGCGAACATTGAAGTGATGTGGAGAAGTATTAATGTAGCTGAAGGCAACTTTGCCTGGTGAGATGTCCACGTGCGAATAGCTGTTCAGATGACCGCTTTTATCATGTTGGACAATTGCACTTTTAAGTTTGGAAGTGATCAGCCTATTATTGGATCGCCATTACTTCAGCAGAACTTGAAAAATGATGGGAAAAAAACACTTCATATGTAGGCGGTGAGGAGAAGCTTCAATCTATAAAGTACTTAAGTTTGGAGTGCTTGGTTTTACGTATATGGAGTAGACAACTTCAGATCCAAGTAACTCTTGAGCAAATTATTTGAATTTGCCAATTTGAATTGGCAAGCATGAGTTCCTGCATGTTTTTTCTGGCTCCCAAACCAGCTACTTACCTTACAATGCGATGCGCTCCTATTCATGTCTAAATGGAAGTAAATCCCAACGCTTTCAGTGGAACTTACTCCCTCGGTAGTTGACGAGGTGAAAGTAGCAGGAACTTTGGGGGAAGTTTGAGTACTTGATTTTAAGGGAAACTAAAGCTGAGTGTAATCAGATGTGTACCTTGGACTTCAGGAACGCTTATTTTAATAAACTCAGCGTGATGATAAGTAGTATTCCATGGCAGGAAAACCTAACAGGAAGAGGAGATCAGGAGGGATGGGATTTCCTAAAAAAAGAAACTGTCACTACGATGAAAAAAATGGAAGACTATAGAAGAAGCCAATATGGCTACACAAAAAGGTGATCTGAAAATAAAAAAAGATACATACAGGAGGTGGATGGAGTGACAGACCAGTAAGGAAGTGTACAGGCAGTTAGCCCAGAATTGCAGAGGTGGTGTCAGGAAGGCCAAAGCTCAGAATGAACCGAGGTTGTCGAGAGATACTAAGAATAAAAAATAGGGCTTCTTCAGAGTAAAAGGAGAATAAAAAAGGGCCTTTTTCAAAGTAAAAGGAGAACAAAAGTAATGCTAGACCAGCTGCTCAGCAAAGATGGCAAAATGCTGACAGGTAACAAAGAAAAGGCAGAACTGCTCAAGTCCTATTTTGGCTCAGTCTTCTCCAAAAGAGGATCTGTGTCCCATCTGGCATATGTGACAAAACAGGCTGAAGGTATAGAGGCTGACAGAGATGGTCAGGGAACATCTAGGCATCTTAAATTTGTTCAGGTCTAGATGAATTGCATCCTAGGGAGTTGAAGAAGCTAGCAGATAGATTCTCAGAACCTCCATCTATTATCTTTGTGAAATCCTGGAGAACTGGTAAAGGACTGGAGGAGTGCAAATGTTGTCTCTGTCTTCAAAAAAAAAGATCTAGGGGATTTTAAACTAGTCAGTCTGACAACAATACCTGGGAAGATTCTGAAGCTTATCAGATTTGCAGATGACACAAAATTGGGTGGGATAGCTAATACCTTAGAAGACAAACAAAATTCAAAATGATCTTGATAAGTTAAAAAACTGAGCAGAAAATAACAGAATGAAATTTAACAGGGACAAGTGCAAAGTTCTTCATTTAGGAAAAAGAAATCAAATGCACGTGTATAAGATGGGGGATACCTGCTTGACAACAGTACATGTAAGAAGGATCTTGGAGTCGTAGTCGATCACAAGCTGAATATGAGTCAGCAGTATGATGTGGCTGCAAAAAAAGGCAAATGCAATTTTAGGTTGCATCAATAGATATAGTTTCTAAATCATGGGAAGTAATCTACCCTGTTCTGCACTGGTCAGACTTCACCTCAAATACTGTGTCCAGTTCTGGACAACATACTTTAAGAAGGATTCAGATAAAATGGAACAGTTTCAGAGAAGGGGAACAAAGATGATCAGGGGACTAGAAACTGAGTCCTACGAGGAAAGATTGAAGTATCTGGGTTGTTTAGCATTGAGAAGACTAAGGGGGGGATATGGTAGCACTTCTCCTGTACCTAAAGGCTTGTTTCACAGAAAAGGGCCACAGCCTGTTCTTTGTCATACAGATCTATAGGACATAAAATAACAGGCTTATGTTACGGGAAGGCAGATTTCGGCCGACCATTAGGAAAAACTTCCTTATGGTCAGAGCAGTCAGATAATAGAGCCAACCACCTAGGGAGATGGTGGGCTTTCCATCGCTGGCAGTATTCAGGCTGAGAGTGGACGGCCATCTGCCTGGGATGCTTTAAACTGAATTCCTGCACTGAGCTGGGGGTTGGCCTACATGGCCCCTTCCATGATTCTAGTAAGCATGCCTAGGATTGGATCCCTAAATCCCTAACTGTGTTTTTAAACAAGTAAGTTTCACCCCTCTTGGATTCATTGCAGTGGTCTTTTTTTTTCACCAATGTCCAGAGGGGTAGCTGTGTTAGTCTATTCCAGCAGAAACAACGAGGAGCCTTGTGGCACCTTAAAGGCAAATATTTATTCTGGCATAAGCTTTGGTGGACTGCAGTCTACTTCATTGGATGCCTGAAATGTTACTGAGCATTTCAGGTATATGTACAGTACATGTGGTGGGGAGGGGTGGAAATTGTTAACAGTGAGGTTGGAAAGAAATTAAATGCAGAAAGTACTGGCAGTGGCAATCATAATCTTTCCACCAAATATGCCAACCTAACATTGAGCGGTGTGTGTGTCTTTTTCTTGATGAGTAGATGTATTATTTGAAGAGCTGAGCTAATGTGAGGAGAGCTTATTTCTTTCTTTTTCTCTCTCCTATTTTTGCAGGCGACAGCCATGTCTGTGGACTGTCTTGGACAGCATGCAGTGCTTTCTGGGTGAGTGCCAAAACCTTTGGGATAGAATTGCAGTTACTGCTCGCAGGCGCTGGGCTGGTCCTTGAAGGTGGATGTGGAGGGCAGAAGGAAACCTCTTCCAGCGACTCTGCTTCATATTCCCAGTGCTTCAGAAGGTTATCAGCTGAGAAGGGAATTGATAACACAAAGTCAAGAAAAAGGTGTAAAGACGATTCTTCCCTCCTAGATGAGACTTGGGGGCCCTTTTAGTCCAGCAGGCTGTTCTCAACAGTGGCCAATCAGATGCCTATTTTGGGAAGCCCACAAGCAGGGCATGAAGGCAGCACCTGCTCCCCATTGTTTGTCATGTTCACAGATACGCTGCCTCTGAACATGGAGGTTCCATTTAGCTATCGTGGCTAATAGCCATTGACAAGACCTATCCTTCCTGAATTTGTGTAATCTGGCTTTCCCCAGCCGGGTGCCCTCCAGATGTGCTGGACTGGAACTTCCAGCATTCCCAGCCAGCATGGCCAATGGCTGTAATCCTTATTTAAACCTGTCTAAGCCAGTCACCATTGGTACATCTTGTGGCAATGAATTCCAGATGTTCATTATGCATTGTATGAAGAAGTACTTTCTCTTGCTTGTGCTGAACCCACACTGCTCCCCCTGGCAGATGCTGCTGCTTTTTGTTGTTGTTGAAAGACCCAAGGTGTGAGTGGGTTGCCTAGAGCAGGGGTGTTAAACCTCTTTCAGTTTGAGGGCTGAATTCCATTTCAGTGAAACTTTTGGGGAACCGCATTCCAGTGGTGGGTGAGGCTGGTTGCAAAAGGGCAGGTCCAAAATACCAGCCTATTTTAGCGTAAAGCATGTATTGCCAGTAACTAAGCCTTAGGAGAGGCAATTGAGACCTTTTAGAAAGAGGGGAAATAGCAAAAGCCACAAAACCACTGTATTATTCTGGGGGTCCTGATCCTGTCAGGTCCAGGTCCTGACAGGATTAGGGGGTCCAGATCCATGGGTTGCCAAAGTGAGACAGTCACAGATGTGTCAGAGTAACAGTTTATCGATTACACAGGTGATAAATAGATGCAGAAAGAAATACAAAGAAAGCTCTCATATGTCCCTTCAGCAGGTCAGAGCCTCTGTCACAACTGATTGTGCGCTGGGGTCCCCACAGCACACAGGATGCCGCCCCACAGACCAACAGCTTTCTCCAGGCTGGTAGTGCACATTTTCCCCCTTGGAGCAAGACTGAAGAGCAAAACTAGCTTGCTGGATTTTATAGGTGTCTCTCCCTAGTTCAGAAGCCTGTCATGAGAAACACACTCCTTTCTCAGGAGAAGGAGCGCTACTCTTTGGCTCCTCACAGGAGAGAAGAACAGCATCCTTATCTCAAGGGATGAGATCACTTCACATAGGCCAAACAGCTCTACTTGCTTGATACCAGTTAAGGCATGTGAGAGGCCCGCTAAAAAGCTGCCCATTATACAAGGGGCCTACCTCAGTTCGTTAAAACTAACTGAGTTAAGCTACACCATGTTAAGCTACGCAAGTGTCTCTGCATTACAAAACGGCATATAGGACATTGAGTCAGTTCACACCTGACTCCTCGCCAGTTCTTCCAGAATCAAACTGTCTACAAGCACCAAACGATTGGGGGAAAGGGGGTCCGGCCATCTGGGGAACCCCAGGAGGACTGGATTGGGCCCTGGTCCTGAGTTTCTGCACCACGGCGTAGTGCTAGGCCTATTGGTTAAGTCTTTTAAGGTTTCCACCCTTAAAGGTAGCCTAGAAATAATTTGAGAGAGAGATGTTCATCTTACTGCTTAGATCCAAAGTTAAGAGCCATTGACTATTGGTGGGCCTTGACCTCTGGGACTTGCACAGACAAACACCTCCCCCCTTCCACATCTCTGATGTTTGAAGTCTTTCTTTGTCTTATTGCTAATCCCTTCTTGCATGTATTTAGCTTTGTTCAGGTAGTGACCTTCTACTTCTGTTGATCTGATTGTCTGATGTCCTTGTGTGTGTGTTTTTTCCAGCCTTACCTACATGCTGCTTTTCAGTCTAGTCTGCTGTTGCTTCCCATAATCATCCCAAATGCCCTGTGCAGTCAGTTGTTGTTTACGTGTAGTGAGAGCTTGGGATTCCACTAGCATGCCTCATATCCATACTTTGGATATCACATTTGCACTGAGGCCCCTTTTGCTGCTTTTGTGCGGTCTTTCCCCAAAACTCTTGGGCCCCAAGTCAGGTCTGTGCGTGTACTGTGATTCCACAGGTGTGCAGAAAACCTAGCTTTCTGAGAAATGCAGCTTCCTTTCTCTTCATATGAGAATAGGTTTCTACCCTCATGATTGCTTGAATGTGAATCTGTACAGAAATCTCCAAAGCCGGAGAGGTAGCTGATGAAGACTTCAGTTTTTTAGAAGTAGTGCTTTGGAGCTCTTTCCTTCTCCCCGTGACCAGCAAAACTGGAACAAATTATGCAAAACTAAGAAAAAAACAAGCTAATGTGCTTAAACATGTAGGTTGCAGAACAGAACTGTTCTTGGCAGAGAATTCGAATTAACTCGGTGCAGAAGTGCACATAGCCTTTCCTCAGGGCTGTCCGTGAACAGTTCATTAGTTCTTCAGTGCAGGGTCTTTACTCACACTCCTCCCTGCCCTCCCCAAGTGACACTTAGATCCAACTCTCATGTTACCTTCTGATGTGACAAAATTACCATAAGGTGACCCTTGTGGTAAATGTCTCATTCAAAGGTGTCTGCGCATGGTGGAATCTACCATGTGCCTGCTTATCTCAGGAAAAACTTGTTTTTCGGTGGGTTTCCCATACATGGTAAATGCCAGCTTTTCAGATGAAATATTTATTGGGCAGAGTTATCAGGCAAAGTCAGACAGTAACCTGAGCATCTATCCTCAGCCTCTGAAGCCAGGCAAGCAGCTAAATTGTGGTCTAGGTCTTGCAATCTGCAGAGGAAGCGATAGACCTGTTTCTAGACTACAAATGAGGGTTCGTATGATTGAATGCTCCTCACTCCATACAAAAACAATCCCTGCTCTTAGAAAAGTAGTATATCTTGGAGAAGAAGGCTGGGCTGGAATCTTTCTCCGTCATGCTGATTTTCTAGTTACAGGGCATTCAAGCATGTGAGAAGCATGTGAGCGCCACCTGCAGTCTGAAGCGGTACAATCCAGAAACAGGTTTACATTTTCAATCTGCTCTTTGCAGAAACTAGATCAAAGTTCTGGCTTACAGAGTAATGTTGGATATAGTTGTCTCCATGCAGGACATTCTATGATTATTGGTAAGCCATTTGGGAGCCACCCCGTGTAGATGTGTCTAGCTGCACTGTCTGGCAGTCTCTCACTGGAGCAGTGGCGCGCACCACGTGGGACTTGATGTGCTTAAGCTTTGGCAGTGTAGCCTAAGATTGCTCTCATCCAGTGTCTTCATCAGTCCCATGGGGTGGACCAGGCCAGCTACAAGCCGGATGTCCAGCTGGCACATTCTGCATTGGCCTGGCCTGGAATGTGTCACGCAGGACTTGGCTGTTGCAGCATTTTCATGAAAACGAAGTAAATGCTGTCTTGACTGGGGCTCCTTTTAACTTGTGTCATCTTCACTTTAACTTTCTGTCATTTATGCTAGGGGATGATTGTAGCGATTAGGGTGTTGGATTTGGACCAGGGAAGCTCATGTTCAAATCCTTGCTCCACTACGAAGCTCAATGGGAGACCACAGGCTAGTCACCATCTCTTGCCCTAGTGGGTGTCTTTTTCCTTTCCCACTTTCCTGAAACCTTCGTCTGCTGTGAAATATAGCACCAAAAGGTATATAACCCTATACGAGCCTTTTTCTTCAACCTCTTCTCCACCCATCGCTCCCTGAAGAGTGGGTTAGGCACTCGTCAGGCTTTCAAGAAGTATTTTATTTTCTGCTAGAACCCTGAGCTGCAAGGTGATGGCTCATGAGCCAAAAACTTGAATAACATGCACAGACAAATCCAAATCTATATCTGCATTACTAGAGACCAGGGATTTATATTCTAAAATTGGCTAGCAGAGCTGCATGAAGACCTGGTCCAAGGTAATTGATTAATGCTCATATTTTACAGAAGGGGAACAATATGGCTGAAAGAAGTGACTAGCACAAGCCCAGCCATGGCAGAGGGTGTGTTTTTTGTGTGGTTTTTTCCCCCCTTTCCATATTAAGGTAATACCTTTATTAGGCCAACTCACAGATTATAAAAATGTGCAAGCATTCAGGATTTCCAGATCTTGTAATCAGGGAAGATGATACAAAAAAAAAAGGTGGCTGGAATGGGGGCGGGGGAACAGGGTGACTCGATGTTGAAGTCATGATGTCTGCTTAAGATGATATGGATGGTGATATTAAGATACGTCTTTTAAGATGATAAATCTTTTGTGACCTTTGAGTTGGCCTGAGTATTATACTAATATGGATTTTGGATTTTGTCTTATAGCCAACACAGCTAGCTTCGTTTTGTTTTTTTAACTTGCAATTTTGAACATATAGGAAGGTTCATTAGCACTCCTAAACCTTTACAACTGGGGAACACTTAAGACCTGGTTTGCACATAATGACCACACAGAGTATGGGTTGGAGCTGTTCACATGTAACGACAACCCATCGGTTTAAAAATGATGGATTATCAGGGATGCACACCTCTTCTGCTTTACTCCACAACCCCTGATCGGTTCCTGCTGTGTGTGACATCCGAACCCAGATTGCTGGGTTGTTTAGGGGCTAAACAACCCAGAGGTTTGGGTTCAGATGTCACATTCAGCAGGCGCCGATCATGGGTTGCTGAGTAAAAGCAGAAGTGGCAGGTGCAGTGCAGGCAGAGCACCCGCTCCTTCCTACTTGTGCATGGCAACCCATCACTTGTTAAATCAATGGGTTGTCATTACCTGTGAACTGGGTCATTGGATGTGGGTCGTTGTGAATCAGGGGTTGGTGTGAATCATGGGTTCAGTTGTGGGTTGTTGTTATATGCGAGCCCTGCACTGTGATTTAACTATGGGTTGTTAACCATGAACAACCCAGAGTTCACAACCCAACAACAAACCATGGGTTTTCTTCCTTGGTTGTTTGTGATTAACAAACCATTGTTAAACCATAGTGCAGGGTTCACATGTAATGATAACCCATGGCATGAGATTTTTTAACCTCATGGCATGCATTCCCTCCATACTAGAAGCTGTTAGGGGCTCAAACAGGCCAGTCCCCCGCCCCTTTTCCTATCTTCCCCCTCTCCCCCCCACAAACATTCCTCTGATCTGTACATTCTGAAAGGCAATGTGCCCTCATACATATTGGGATATGTTTTGGGGATTGGGACCTGATTGCAGACATCTTGGGTGATTAGTTGTGTGAGTTTCGGTCTGATTGATTAATGAATCATTAAATTTGCGTACAGGTAAAACCAATAATTGTGATGCAAGAGGCATACTTGCTTTATTTTTTGATGATCACCTGCATGCGTTATCTTGCATTCCCTCCCATATGTGAGAGAAGGCGGAATGTCTCTCTTAAAAGGGGGCCTCTTGCCACTTGCAGTTTTCGTATCAGTATTTGTTTTTAAAAATAGTAACTTGTATTTTTAAAAAGAAATTTGCTTCCCAATATATTGGAGCTACCTTTTTAGTCATTATGAAAGGTTTTTAAAAATGTAATTGATTAAATATTGCAGACCTAGGTTTTTTGAATGTATTTCTTCTAATATACAGATGTATATACTTCTGCCTACTTGGAGGTAGGGTTCTAAACTGATAGGCACCAGACCATGTAAGTTTGGTCTTGGAAGAAATGCATGGGGAGGGATTCACAACACAATGTTGCAGTATATTCTATACCTGTGCAGGAGTGCTCCTGTTCAGGGCGCCAGTCAGACTGGAACAGGAACTGTGTTGTGCGGTTTGGGGCTCCACAAGGGCAGGAAGTTCCAGAACACTTTTTTTTAATTTTCTCCCATCCTGGAGCTTTTCCTGTGTTATAAATTGCTAAAGGATAGCTCCCAGAACCAACCCTAAGCGCTTTATTGCTATATACTGTGTGTATATGTACAGCTGTATTTCTGGAGAGAGGAAAAGGGAGAAATGTCCTTTTTCCTTTCCCCCTTCCTGAAACTTCCCTGTTTTGCACAGAGAGGGAGGTTGTTTAGCAATCTGCATCTCCTTCTCCAGGATACTGTAGGTTATTGGGGCAAAACCAGGCCCAGTTTCCTCCCCCTCCATTTTCTTCCCAGCTCCACTTAACATCCTCATTATCTGGAGGCCTTTGTAGAACTGGTTTTTTAAGCATTTGCATTTTTTTTACTTTACAAAGTAATATACTTCTGCATCCCTGTGGAGTCCCCAAGTATTCAGAGACCGTTAGTTTATTTCTGGATGATCCCATTTTGCTTCCAAGCTGGTAGGCAGAAGAGTGCCCATGTTTGGTATTAGATGGAATTGTGATATACATTAAAACAGCCTTCCCGAACCTGGCACCCTTCAGATATGTTGGGCTACAGGTCCCATCATTCCTAGTCATTGTGGGAATTGTAGTCCAACACATCTTGAGAGCACCAGGTTCAGGAAGGCTGCATTATATATGTGTGTGAGTGAGGGAGATACACCTAGAAACAGAATATTGTGCAGATAGCAGCAAACTTGATTGCCAATGGCTGGCGTTGCAACATGGAGAGACAAGGTTTAGCTTCAATCTCAGAAGTGTCCCTCATTCCTTTAAGAAAAGCGCATGACATGGGTGGCCTGGCTCTCACTGCTAGAGATCCCACCGTTGATTACATGCTCGCCCCCGCCCCCACATCCTTGCCCAGTAGAAGCCCTCCACTAGACATCCGCCACCTGTCATAATGATAGGCATTTTGCTAGTAGTAATAAAGTCTTGTGGGGTCTTTCTCCCCATATCTCCTTCTCTCTCTGCTTTACGGCTTCAGAAATAGGATCGAGTTTATAGTTGGTCAGCTGTGTGCTGTGCTGTTCTGGTGCTTTGGGAGAGACGGCTGCAGCTCACAGGTTCATCCCAGTATAATGATATCTGTGTGGTGTGGCGTATCACGTGCGTGTCTTGCAGGCGCCGCTTCCTGTATATTGTTAACCTCGAAGCACCTGCAGACGGCCACCGCAAGATCTCCCGCCAGAGCAAGTGGGACATAGGAGCTGTGCAATGGAATCCACACGACAGCCATGCGCACTACTTCGCTGCTTCGGTAAGCTCTGTGCTGGTCCTGATCCTGTTGCTGTATTTCCTCCTCAGTTGGATCCTAACTGTGCAACACCTGTGTCCAACTAATGTGTGAGAATGGGGCTGTGTTGGTGATTCACTCTGTGTGCACGTGCATGTGTGTGAACGCAAATTTATATCCTGCATAAAGGATATCCTGCACAGTTATATCCCGCACAAATTTATATCCTGCATAAACTTTATCCTTCGACAAAGTGCTGAAGGAGGTGAACAATAATGAAAGCAATCACATTTCTGCCACATGCAAAATGCAGCACCCCTCTGCTCTGCAATTCTTCTGCAAGAAGTGCTGCCCCTCCCCCATTCGGTCCTTGGAACCTTGAGGATGAGATGCCTAAATTCAGCAAGCTACATTCCCTGAAGCGCTCTCAGATGCAGTTTCCAGCATTAAAAAGACATGTCTTCATGTCTGGCCAGACATCAGTCAATCAGTCATCACAAAGCAGAAGAAGAAGAACAAAAAAAATCCACAATGAAGGGTCAAATCAGATAACCTCCACTACTAATAAATACGACTATACATAATTCTGCCTCATTTTAAAAGCAACTTTTGCAAATAGCAAAACTTGATATGTAACATATTTGTTCTGGTCAGCTGATAAACCTACAAATGTTCTCAACGTCTGACAGCTCGGGGCAAGAAAGAAAACTCAGTTAAAATCTCTAGGTGCCGCTAATGATTGATGCACATCTTTAACACTTGGTTAGGGAAATGTAATGTCAGAAGTGGCTCCACGTATATGTGAATGCGGCTGGGATGTCTTCATGGGAGGCAGCTGCTAGCAGCACAGTTATGACTGGCAAGGTAAAGAGTGCTACCATCTGGGAGAGTGCAGTGGGACAGTTGCATTGTTCATTGCCAGTGAGCTCTAACAAAGGAGAGTTCTTCCTTGGTTGTGTGCAAACATAAACATTCTTCTTGGGCAGGAAGGGATGCTGGCAATACCAATGGTTTTTGAATGATACCTTTCTACTTTGCTTCATTTGATGTTCAAGGCAGCTAATAAATTTCAGAACTGATAAAACATCCTGAGGATAAAAACTAAATTAAGCCAAGAAACCATGAAAAATAGAAGGGATGATCTAAAACAGGGGTGGGCAACTTCATAGAATCATAGAATAATAGGGTTGGAAGGGGCCAACAAGACCATCGAGTCCAACGCCCTGCTCAATGCAGGGATGCAAGTCAGAGCATCCCTGACAGATGGCTGTCCAGCCTCATCTTAAATGCCTCCAGTGTGGGAGAGCCCACTTGTGCCCCTCCAGATGTTTTGGCCTTTCAATTCCCATCATCCCTCATTGTTGGCTGTGCTGGCTGATGGGAGTGATAGGCCAAAACATCTGGAGGGGCGCATGTTGCCTCCATTCCTGATCTAAAACAAGGGAGAGCTTAAAGCAACAAAGGCTGTTCTTGAACAGTGTGCCTTGCCTGATTCCTGAAACCTTTAAACTGGGAGGTGCACAGATTCCTCTCCTTGGGGAACTCATTCCCGAGTTGAGTAGCAGGGGTGGCTGCTGTAGCCAGGATGCTGGGACTTGTATGTCTAGTTAATGGGATTTAGAGGAAGGGCTGTCCACCTGATTTTAAAGGGGAGGGAATGTTTAAATTCTAAGGAGTGATTCTGTAGCTGCAAAGCACTCTTCTGCCCATGTTGTGGCCTCTCATGTCTTCTGTTTAATTTCAGAGCAACCAGCGAGTTGACCTGTATAAATGGAAAGATGGTAACGGGGAAGTTGGCACTTCCTTGCAAGGCCACACGCGTGTGATCAGGTATAGCCCCGGGGAGCCCCAGTGCCCTCCACTATCACGTGAGTCAGTGAGCCTGCCCTCTGGCTCGTGGTGCCGGGAATTTCAGCCCTGAACCCTGGCCCCTTCCTTTTTCTCATGCCCTCCTGTTGGCCCTTCTTGCTTGTCGAGTGTGGAGTGCAGCAGGTGTTGCTGTGGTATTTTGGGGGGCCTGTGAACATGAACAGATATCTTAGGGTACTAACCCCTGAGTTTCCCTGGATGTGTTTTATGTATTCAGGGGTGAGTTGGAGATAGAATTGACCTGAACACAGCCCAACAGTCTCTCTCACCCTCTGGCGTAGGATGATTTCAGCAACAGTTGGGGTGGCTCTCTCGGGTAGGGTGGTGCTCACGATCCGTTAGAGCAGTGGCTTTCAAACTTCCTACCCCCAGGGAACTCTTTGCCTGTTACTTTGCCTTCTGAGAGATTGTTTTGCATTGTAGAGGATTCTGAGCAATATTCTAGGACAGCCTTGCCCAACCTGGTGCCCTCTAGATATGTTGGACTACAACCCTCAGCCAGCATGAGCAGTGGCCACGCTGGCTGAGGACTGTGGGAATTGGAGTCTGACACATCTGGAGGGCACCAGGTTGGGCAAGGCTGTCCTGGGTCACAAACGCTGAGGGCTGGTGTAGCCTAATGGTTAGAACACTGAGCTACGAATCAGGAAGCCTCACCAGTTGGAATCTCAGCTCTGTGATATGCTCAGTGGGTGGCAAGGTCCTCTCGCAGCCTCAGCACCCCTGTCTGTAATAAGAAAAGAAGAGCACATCCACCTGTCTACCTGTTAATGCCACAGTACCCAAGACCATAAAACCTAGGCACCTAAACCTTGGCATGGATACTAAGGGGACCCTAGCAGTACACCTTGGGGTTATGTTATTTTTAAAACACGTTGATTTTAACAATTGCGAGCGTGTCCATGTGGTTGAAGCCTACAGTAACGTCTTCAGCCACTAGTAACAGACATCCCTAAGCAACACACAGCTTTGCAGCCCATGCAGTTTGAAGCCAGGAGAGATTAGTAGGCCAAGGGACAGAATGATAGGCCTGCCCCCTCCCCTGTGCTGTGGGGCAGCTTCCCCCTCTCAAGGGAATGGAGTGGACAGGCCTTCCCTCGGGGCCGTAGGGGTGCAGCATGGCAGGGGCTGTGCCTGGGGGTGTCAGCGGGTGCGGCTTCACTCCGATGGGGCGGGCACAGTGTGTCCAGTGTGTCTGACAGCTGTGTAAGTTTGCTTGGAGGCTTCTCTGTATCAAACTAAAGGCAATTTCAACCCATGCGAAGTCAAGTCCATTCGCTAGTCTGCACTATGGGGATAATAATACTGACTTGCCTTACAGGGTTGATGTAAGGATTACAACTGCATAATGCATATGAAGCACTTTGAATGCTTGAAAGCATTATAAAATGCAGCTGCTGCTGCTGCTGCTATTATTATTATTATTATTATTATTCAGGATGGTTAAGGCTAGCAGCCTCCTCACTGAGAACGTGTCCTAGAGCAAGGATGGACGGACTTCAGGCCTGTGGGATCTACTTTTTTTTTTACTAGAGCCCCAAGGTCCATTAATGGAGCCAGGTGCAAATTAGTAGGTATGGGGGGGTGTCGACTCAGTCACCTATTTCACCCCATGAGCCATACATGGTGTACCAGTACAGATCTACATCTGAGTTACTGTAGTTCAGGGATATTCTGTCTCTGTCTCTCTGTCTCTCTCTCTCTCTGTCTCTCTCTCACACGCTCTTTCCCTCTCTCTCTCTCTCTCTGGCCATTACAGCTGCACAAAGAACTGGTCAAAGGCAACTAAGTAATACTCAGATTTTACAGTTAGGAAACATTGAGATGACGAGATAAGTGATTAGCACAAGGCAGCCCTGGCAGAGAGTTCTTTGGGGGTTTTTACTTTAATTTTTTCTTGTTTTTAAACTGGTGGACGCCAGGGGCCCTTGCCACTCCAGTGCAAATCACCCAGATATCTGCCTTTTGCCCACCCTTGCAGTCAAGTGCCCCAAATGCTTTGTTACAGGAGATCAGTGATGGTGCTCAAGCTGTCTTCCTGGGGTATTGGTCTGCCGTCCTAGATCTTGTCCTCGAAGAACTCCTGATAACCTTCTGAGGAACCTTGGGGGTTCCCTGGAACACAGTCTGAAACCCACTGCCCTGGAGACACACAGTGGTCTGTGAATGACCCAGGATAGTAAGCGGAGGGTGTGTCGCCAAAGAACCCTAGAATTCTTTGATGGGGGTTTGTGTCTCAGTCTTTTGTAGAGAATCCTTGGTGAAGCCCCATGAGAAAAGTTGGCCTATGGGCAATGGAGCAATGCTGTTCTAGGGACCAGAGGCCTGGGCAGGGGAGTGGTGGATTCCTGCTTTTGCTCTTAATGTATTGCTGCTCTTTCTGTTGACAACGGACAAGATAGCTGCTAGTGACCATGCAGAGCCTTGTGATCACAGACTTCCTCCTTCTGATACGTTCCCCCCCTCTGTTTGTACCTTTCCTAGTGATTTGGACTGGGCAGTATTTGAGCCAGATCTGCTGGTTACCAGCTCGGTTGACACGTACATCTACATCTGGGATATCAAGTAAGAGTGGGGCGTTCTGTAGAAGAAGATAGTCCTTTGGGAGCAAATTCCTCTGGGGCATTTGGCACTGCTGCCACTGAAGCAGAGTGGTTCGGTAGAGCAGAACTGTTCCTAATAATGTTTTCTCAAGTGATGTCTCAGTGACATGAGTTTTACGCATGCGTGAGATAAGAAAGGACTTTTTCTCCAGTCAAATTGGCTAGAAACCTGGTCAGTTGCTGTGTGTCTGGTGTGGGATGCCCTTTAACTGACTAGTGTGATTAAGCTGCAGCTGGTGTACTGAAGGCAGCTTTCCCCTGTGCACCTGAGCAATGTGGCCACTGAGATTGTGGGGGTTGGTGGTGGCTGAATGGTTTGAGACCCACCGAGGTCAGTAATTTGCAAGCTCTGCGTCATGCGAAATAAGTTGTGTGAATGAATGCCCGAAGTCTTCACCCACAGCGAGGGTCACCTGCTGTGTGTCTGCATGTTTGACCAGCCTTCTTCCAGCCAGCCTGTCCGAGAGGCAAGTGATTCTGCCATGTCCCTGCATCGGCTGTGATCAGAGCAAAGAGGTTACCCCTGGTGCAGAGGAATTGCCCATCTTTGGAGGGCAGTACCTCCTGCTGCCTCTCTGCACAAGTCAGAGCTCTGGGGGTGCATTTTTTCCAAATAGGGGCACGCGCAGATCCGTGACTCACACAGAAGTGCCAAGGGCGACCTCTGAGGATGGGTTTCTTTGACAATTATGCACACTAAAAGCATGCCTTCTTGGGTGTAAGAAAAGGGTGCCTCCAGTTATAGTTTGGGATAGGGGTGGGGAGAGTTTTGAGGAACACACTCCTGTATGGAGGTTTATGTGCTTATGCCAGTATTCTGTATTTCAGAGACACCCGGAAGCCGACGGTCTCACTGTCAGCAGTCGGTAAGTACTGGTTGATGGGCTGATTGGAATTCTCCACTTGTGTTCTGGACACAGTGCCTACCTGCTGCTGTCTGTACCTTGCGCACAGCCATAGGCACGAGAGAGCCTCCCCCTGCAGCCATTCCTGTGGGTCTCTGCCTCCCCCATTCCGGCACCTTTAAATTTCCACCAAAAGCGTCTGTTCTTGAATATTGACACTCATGTGCTGTCACTCACTCAGTAGTTGGTATCTGGTGCATTTTGCATAATAGAAATTACAATGGTAGACTAATAGTATTAAAAAAGATTTTAGAATGGGGAAGGGGAGAGAGCTGGAGCTGGATTTCCCATGGTTTTGGGTGGTGTCTGAGCGCAGAACTGATGCCGGTATGCTTTGGAAAAAGAGGTTTTGGTGCTGTACCTCTTTTCAGTGTAGATTCTCAAGTAGCCCATGGGGTGGCCAGCCTGTGGGCTCCATGCCACTATCGGCACAGGCATCAGGGGCTTGTGACACCTCTGGCCAGAATGTGCCTGGCTCCAGCAGGACATCACGCCTGCCTTACTAGAGGCAAAAATGGCACCGTGGCACAGAGCAGTGTGGGCAGGTGGATGGGTACTAGAGTGGTGCTGGCTTATTCCTTGGCCTTGCCTTGTCTCCACCTTGGCCAAAAGATTGGCCGCCACAGCTGTAGCTGCAGGCGAGCCACTTTGGTTTGGAGTGGTGTCCTGGGCTGGCCTTTCTGAGTGTGGCTGTGCTGCTGCCGCCTGCAACATTCTGTGCAATGCTTAGGGTGACGACCCCTTCCATGAAAGCTGCACCGGCCTGCAGTGTATCCATTGTCAACTGTTTGCATCAGGCAAGGCGTAACACCCCAGGGTGGGTTTGAGTGACAGCTCCCTTGAGTTCGCTTTGGGGTTATCCTACCCCCATGACCCTGTGGCCCTGTTGGTGGTTGTTTCTGGAAGCTGTGTATTGACCCCGAGTGCTCTGCTCCTTCCGCAGCTGGAGCCTCCCAGGTTAAATGGAATAAGAAAAATGCCAGCTGCTTGGCAACCAGCCATGATGGGGATGTGCGCATTTGGGACAAGCGGGTGAGTCCGTGTTGCCCTCCGTCCGCCTTTCCCCTCTCAGGAATGAGTAGCGCCCCTTGGCATCATACGCTGGTGAGCACCTTTCGCCCTTGGGGTCCTGAAGCCCTTCAGCTCGTGCAGTGCTGCAGGTGGGCTCCACGTTGCCCTGCTCAGGAGGGGACCCCTCCCGTGGGAAGGAAACACAATATGGTTTGCTTCTCTGTACCGTTGCTGGAGAAGTCGCTTTGGCTCCTTCAGCTTCGGGATTTCCAAGGGGCAAGTAGCCTAGAGGTATACATGGGCTGCTGCTACTGCTATGTAGCACTTGCTGCGCAGTCAACGGCTTGCGCTTCCCAGCTGCTTCCAGCTGGCCTTGTGGATTCCGCATTCCCCCCCCCCCCCGACACACTGTTTGCATTCCATGCTTCTGCAGTCCCGCTTCTAAAACGTGAGGTGTGGTGCAGAGCCCTGTATCCTGTGAGTCTGTTACAGCGGAGGAAATGAAGGCGTGTGGCCAGTGATCTTGTGGAATCTTGTATCCCTGCAAAGGACAATGCAGGATTTCCTGGTGGTAAAGAGGAGGAGCTTTCTGGCACTCTGAAACCACCGGTCCTTAGCCAGGTGCTTACAGGCATACAATTAAGAAAAAGGAAGCCGACTGATGCTCTTGTTCATAATTTGGCTTTCCGTGGAACAGGACTGGGCTTTTTGGTGCAGCCCGCACAAAGCCCTGAGTTAGCCCATTAAACAAAGGGTCTTGAGTCAGTGTCTGGGATCTGGCCCATTGCTGGGCAAGAGAGGCCACAAGCATCAGGCAGTTTTCCTTAGGGTGGCAGTAATGATTTTTGGTAACCCCAAACAACTGGCTGATATGCAACCAAGTCCCAGATGCAGCTAGACTTCCTTCCCTGATGTACACAACTTTCCTGTTCAGCTTTGTGTGAATCAGTGGTGCTGAAACCTTCCCACCCAAGAGCTGGATTCAGTTTTGGAGACGCTCTTGGGAGCTGCATTTCAGTGGGAAATGCAGCTCCCAAAAGATAGGAGATAAGCTGGGGGTTCCCCTGTGCCACTCAGCCAGGGCACACAGGAACTGGCTTGTGCAAACCCTAGCCAAGTCCCTTCCCCCGCTGCTCATCCCCTGACTGGGACAAGAGTCGGGCGGGAAGGAGCAGCGCCACTTGGCGGGGGCTTGCAAGAGCCGGCTTCTGCTGGCATCAGCCAAGTTCCTTCCCCCATCGTTTGTGCCCCGATTGGGACGCGAGCAGTACTGGAAGCAGGAGGCCAACTTGGAAGGGGAAAAAAGCGGGGTGGGGTGGGGTGGATGATGTCATGGGAAAGGCTTTGGGGACAGGCCCCACCCCCTGGACATCATCTGCCCCGCTGACTTGGTCCAGGGGTGTAATCTGACCCCCAGAACAAAAGTGGCTGCCCCCTCCCTTGCTGAAAGGGATTCCCTGAAAGCAGAAAGTTTGACAAGCTCTGGTCTATTAGGCTGCATGCCAGTTGGGTTGCTGTTGCCTCTGATGGACCCATTCAAGGAGTCTGTCTCTTCTTGCAGAAACCGGGTACTGCTGTGGAATACTTGGCAGCGCATCTCTCTAAAATCCACGGCCTGGACTGGCACCCAGACAATGAAAACATTTTGGCCACATCCAGCCAGGACAACTCCGTCAGGGTAGGTAGCTGAGTGGACTGGATTCTGGGACTCTTAGCAAGATTCTGACGAAGAGCAGGCCCACATGAGGTGCTGAAACCTGATGCTCCCTGTCCAAGCAGGCAGTGCGCTCTGGCTGAGCTGGTCCCTGTTGGTCTTGACTGCTGTTGAGGACCACTGGGAAGCTAAAGGAGGGTGTGCAGACTCTGTGTGTCCTGCTTCCGGATTTGAGAGGAGGGGTCTCCTGTCTTCTCCGGGACCGTTTCCCATGCTCCTAGCTGTGTACCATAGTCTATGATGCTGCTGCAGGCTAAAAAGTTGTGCATTTCAGTCTTTGGGAATCATTGCATTTGTTTGAGCAGACACTGGATCTGCCTGTATTTTTGTGCATGTTTATTGATGTATAGCTCCGTTTTCCATCCCTATAGAAAGCTCACCAAATCATGAAATGCCTTCAGAACCATCATATTACTCCTCCAAATAAAATGTCATCATACATCAGCTGCAGCTGCCAAACGCCCATCCAAGTAGAAATGTTGTTCTAGGCTTTTGAAATGTTGCAAGGTGGCACAAAATGCCTTTAATGCATTTTGGATCACTGTGCCACAACTCTGAAAGCCTCACCGACTTGATACACAGGAAGATGAGATTGGAAGCAGGACATCATCTGCCCATCTTAGTAAGGAGTGGGGTGGAGCGGGCGAGGGGAGAGTTGTGATTCTTTAGAGCGGCCTTCCCCAACATGGCACCCTCCAGATACGTTGGACTACAGTTCTGCTGGCTGGGGGATGCTGGGAGTTGTAGTTCAGCGCATCTGGAGGGTGCCAGGTTGGGGAAGGCTGCTGTAATGAATCAGGCACAGGCTGTTTATAGGGCTTTACAGGCTGTGGCCATCAGTTTGAATGGTACTGGGAAGCTCTCAGAGAGGTGGTGTACTCAGAGTGTACTAGTCTTATCTCTCTGTTTGGTTCACTCCGAGGAGGAGGAGGCCAGCAGCATTTTGCACCAGCTGCATAGCTTCCAAACTCTTTTCAAGGGCAGCCCCACACAGAGAACATTTTGAGGTTGCCAGGGCATCAGCATTCTGTGCTCCAGCTGCCTCCCAGGTACCTTGGGGGCAAGACCACGTCTAGGAGCACTCCTAGGCTTTTGTAACACTTTGTTGCCGGGAGCTTCTTTCAGACATGCACAGGTCTTCATGCTGGTAAGAGAATCTCAAAGCTAATGGAGGGCGACGGCCTCTTCTCCCTTTCCCACTTTCCCACTTTGACAAGGGATTGTTTTCTGAAAGGATGTTCTTAGGTGGGACAGGGTGCCCCCCAGTAATAAATGGAGCCTCCCTGTAGCACAGGGGTGTTGAGCCCCTTTTGGCTGAGGGTGAATTTGGTTTTGGAGCAGATCTCAGGGGCTGCATTCCAGTGGTGGGCAGGGCCAAAATACCAACATCACCAGCCTATGTTCGCTTAACACTGTTACTGCTAGTGGCTAATCCTTGAGAGTGGCACCTCAACTTTTTTATGATGGGGGAGAAAAATGTGCAAAAGCCGGGAAACCACCAAATGATTGGTGGTCAGAGAAAGGGGGTTTGGCCATCCAAGGGACCATGGAGAACTGTATTGGGGCCACAGGCAGGCCAGATTTGGCTCACGGGCCTGAGGTTCAGCACCCCTGCTATAGCAGGATAGAGTGCTGGGGGGGGCGGGGGGGCGGTGTTCTTATGAGATTTGATACTGAAAAGCCCGTGGGGCTCCTGGGTAGAAAACCCATCCATGAATCTCCAAATCCTTGAGCCAGGTAGGTGTTCCAAATAACACACATGCCACTTGTCGAAATGCCCCGCTCACAAATGTCTCGGCTCCTTGCAGCTCTTGTTTATATTGTGGCGGTGTCATTGTGTTGTGATCTCCCAGGGTGTGCTAAGTTGCTGTTGGTAAGCATTCTTCCCCTGAGCTGGCTTGTTATCTCTTTTGTTGAAGTTCTGGGATTACCGACAGCCCCGAAAATACCTCAACATCCTGGCCTGTCAGGTTCCAGTCTGGAAAGCCCGATACGCGGTAAGAACGGGGCCTGCGCTGGAAAGCTGGTGAGGCAAAAGGGCCAGCAGGCATGAATGAAAGTGGCAGCCGCTCAGAGCAAGGGGGTCGGCTGAAGGGCCCATCAGCCAATGTCTGGTGGAGTACCTCAGCCAGCCTTGGTCAACCAGGTGCCTTCCAGATGTGTTAGGCTGCAACTCCCATGACAGACTGGGGGTTGTAGTCCAACATATCTGGAGAGCAAGAGGTTGGGGAAGGCTGGGCTAAATACTGCAGCCCTTTCTAAAACGTATCCGAGATCCTGGGGCGTGTGGGTGGACTGAAGTAGGCCTCGTCCAGACTGACAGCAGTGAGCAGACTTGCGTGTTTGTGTGAACAGGGGGTGGCTGTTGCTTCTCCGTTCTTTTTAGCCTCTGCTTGCATCTAGGTAGAAGGGAGTGGGTATTCTACATTTTATTTATTTCATTTATTTATTTCATTTCTATACCGCCCAATAGCCGAAGCTCTCTGGGCAGCTCACAAAAATTAAAACCAAGCAGCACACAATAAAACAATTTAAAATATATAGAACATTAAAACCACAATATCACAATACAACCACAATAAAACCTAGCAGCAGTGCAGGAGTTTAAAATACAGATTTAAAACAGCAAAGCTAAAAGTTTAGAAAGCGAAAATGCTAAAATGCCTGGGAAAATAAAAAGGTCTTCACCTGGCTCCGAAAGGAATACAATGGAGGTGCCAGGCAAACCTCACTAGGGAGCTCATTCCAGAGCTGGGGTGCCACAGCAGAAAAAGCCCTCCTAGTAGCCCCACATCCTTTTCTGGGTAACTCAATATGCAGTCATCCTGCTTCCTTGGGAGAAGCATTTGAACACATGTCTCCTCTTGGCATTCCTCTGGCCGAGAACGAATTGACAACAGAGACGTGAGTGTGTAAGACTAATATAGCCCCATTCCAGACGGGCTGTGCCTTCTGTTGACGCAGGCCTACAAATGCGTGTGGCTGAATGTTGTAATATGGACCTTCTCCAAGGCAAGAAAACCCAAGACTCCCATGTGCACCTAAGATGACATAAAAGACAGATTCTCCTCTGCCTCAGCTAAGGGGTAGGGGGTGAGAGCAAAAAAGCAAAGGGGAAGTGTGGAGCAGCATGAGATGCTTTAAGCCCCCCGCCCCCACCTGCCTTGTTGATACTCTTAAGGAAATTGAAAGCTTGTAAAAATGGTTGATTGCCCCCTGGACACCTTAGCACTGCTAACACAAGAGCTGCGCCCAGTCTGGTCCACGGAGGGTTAAGCACCCTCTGCAGGCCCTGCCCCCTCCCCTCCCTAAGCCCCAGCTCCTGAGGGCGAGCGGTGCCCTTTCTTGTCTCTGATTACTGAGCTAGGCTGCACCACTTTGCGCACTGCTTGTACCCCAATCGGAGTGCAAGTGGTGTGAGAAGGAGTAAGCGCGACTTGCCTGCAACTCCTGCAAGCCCCAGCCAAGTCCCTTTCTCTGGGCAGAGAGTGGCGTGGAGCTCCATCCCTCTCCCTGCACAGAGCGGGGGAAAACGTGGGTGAGGCAGGAGGTGGATAATATCAGGGGAGGTGAGGGGCTTCAGGGATGAGGCCCTGCCTCCTGATGTCATCTGGCCCACTGGCTTGGTCCTGGGGAGTAATCTGGCCCCTGGACCAAAAGTGGATGCCCTCCCTTGCTGTACAGCTGGGGGGGGGGGGGCAGGTGGAGGAATGTCAGAAACATTTCCGAATTTCTGGGCCGAGTGTTGAGCCGCTGACCTCTCCTCCTCTCCTTTCCAGCCTTTCAGCAACGGGCTGGTGACGGTGATGGTGCCCCAGCTGCGAAGGGAGAACAGTCTCCTCCTCTGGAATGTCTTTGATCTGAACACGCCGGTTCACACCTTCGTAGGGCATGATGACGTGGTGCTAGAATTCCAGTGGCGGAAGCAAAAGGAAGGTGCGTGGCAGGCCGAGGTCCTTGCTGCAGCCCCTCTTCCCTGACCCACGAGGGACAGAGAGGGCCCTGCTGCCGCAGGCATCTCCAGGCTCTTTTCTACTTGTGCACCATCAATCCAGGGAAAGTGTAATTTATTTATTCATTACATATTTATTACACGTGCGTATATGCTGCCTTTCAGGATGCAGCTCCTACCAAGGCGGCTTACGTGTAACACAGAAATAATACAATCACAGTAAACAGTATTTACTTAAAAAAAATAATAATTGAGATCCTTCCCAAAGGGAGATTGGTGTGAGATGGCCATGGAGCAGGGGGAGTCTTCCTGAAATGTGGAGCTTAATTTTCAGGCGCAGGCAGCTGCAGCTCTGCTGGATCTTCACAGCTAGCGCAATTGCTGCGGAAGCTGCCTCCTACTGCATCAGACCCTTGGTCCATCTAGCCCAGTATTGTTGACACTGACTGGCAGCGGCACTCTGGAGCTTGAGGCAGGATTCCTCCCTAGCCCTACCTGGAGGTGCCAGGGATCGAACTTGGGACCTTCAGCATGCAGAGCAGGTGCCCTACTGCTGAGACACACACCCACCCACAGAAGGATGCATCCGAGATTCTGAAATTGTCAGTTGGGCCATGGAGAGCAAGGATTGCAAGGAGGGGTTGTGAGGGGGATGGGGCAGGTGTCCTCTCTGTTTTTTCGTCTCTCAGGATTTGCATCTATCATAACATCTGTTTCTACACCAGCTTTAGATTGCAACCCTAAATACCCTTGCAAGGGATGCAGCGGGGAATGCAATGGAGCTTCCTTCTGAGTAACCTTGAAATGGGATTGTGCTGGAAAGCATACGACCTTCTCCTGTGGTCATAATAGATCTGCAGTCTTCATAGCACCTTCCCAGAATCTAATCATACATGTCCGTTTGAATATGTTAGTGACGCCTAATATTTTCAGAAGCCAGAGATTCTCTAGGCCAGAGGTGGGGAGCCTCTTTCGGCCTGAGGGTTGAGTTCAGTTTTGGAGAAGCTCTTGGGGCTGCATTCCGGTTGTAGGCGGGGCTGAAGGCAAAAGGGGCCCAAGGCACCAGGTGTGTAACCAAAATGACTAGCATATTTTAGCTTAAAGCCCTGACTGCCGGTAGCTAAGCCTTAGTAGGAGAGGCATTTCAGCACTCTAGAATGCAGGGGGGAGGGGGGAGTTGCACAAAAGCCAGGAAACCACCAAACGATCCGTGGCCAGGGGGAAAGGGAGCAGGGCCATCTTGGGAACCTCAGAGGGTAGTATTTGGCCCATGGGCCTGAGATTCAACATCCCTATTCTAGGCAATGATGGGGTCTCTTCCTAATATTTAGCAGTTAGTATATTTACTGCTGTAGCCAACAGATAAATACATTCTTGGTCTGTTTTAATACACCTAAGAAGGCCGCCTCTGTCTCTGGGGAAGTCTGCCAAGCAGCAGCTATTCAGCGCCTAGAGAAGCCAGTATAGCTTTGTTGCCAGGCAAGCAGGTGGAGGCGATGAGGCCGAGGAAAAAGGTGTAGGGTTTGGGCTTAATATTACCTTCTCAGCAGCTTGCATCCTGTGAGAGACACTCAGCCACCAAACAAATGGTTGGCTCTTTTCTCTGTGTGTTGTGGGGGGTTGCGTTGTTAGCAAGAGGTGTTAGCTTGCCAGCAGACCTTTGGTTTTTTACATGATGAGGTCTGTGCTCAGACCAATCTGTAATGGCCAAAGATAGTGGAGAACTTGGGTTTCACGTTACAAAGGGAAAATGTATTCTTCTCATCAAGAGAGAAAACTAGCATGTACAATTCTCTCCCGTTCGGATCCCTTTCCCAGCTTTAGTTTTACTTGTGATTCACCAGAGTAGCAGCAGCAGCACCTGTCCGGATGCTCTCCCGTGAGTCAAAATAAGGCAGACTGAAATAAAACACGATTCGGAGTCCAGCCAACTGCTGTCCAGAACTTTCCCAACCTTCTCTGTTCCAGATATCCTCTCCCCAACCCCACACCCGTGGCAAATGATTGTTACCCTGGCTCAGACATCATAGACCATGGGTCCCAACAGAGCACCCAACGTAGACCTCCAGTCTACAACCCACAAAGCTCTCCATTCCCTGCCCCCTTCAAAAACATTTTAAAATAAAAACCTTGGAAAATGTTAGGGCTCTTCTTTCTCTCCCTTTCTAGCCTATAGCCTTGTTCTTTTACCCCTTTGCCTTGCTGTTTCCCCCTCCCTCCCAGCCTCACTGTTTTTCTCGCCACCTCTACCTTGCTGTTTCTCCCACTCCCACCCTCTAGCCTTGCTCTTTCTCTTCCCCTTTGGCTTGCTATTTCCCCCAGCCTTTAGCCTCGTTTTTTCTTCCCACACATACTCTAGCTCACTTTTGACTCGTCAGGCTGCCACATCAGCCATTAGGTGACTAGCCACATCCTCCGTGGGGGCCATTTTGTGGTGGTGCCCACAGCAGTTTCTCAAATCCCCAAATGTGCCCACAGTTCATGAAAAGGTTGGGCACTTCTGTCATAGAAAAATGTGGAAGGTAAGCACCTATTGCTGCCCCAGAAGGTAGAGTAAGTCTAGAATGGGTGGTGGGAGGGGGGCGGGGCTGGGATTCCAAACATTTAGACAAGACTGCCTTACCTGTGACATGGAGTGGGGCTATGGTTCTTTCTGCAGCCCTTTGTCCTTTCCTCATGACTAGCAAGAGCAGAGCACTTGACAGAGCATTGGTACATTTGGATAATTTATTCTGACTGTAGCATTCACATTTTCTTGTTTGGGACGTGCAATACTTGTAGGGCTTTGTGCAGGCATTTTTTTGGTCTTGTTTTGCAAACAATACAATTCAAGCACAGCACAAGCCAGGGAAAGAATTCTGGATGCCTGTGCTGCAAGGGCTTGGGCTTCAGCCGCGTTTCTCACAAGCCCCAACTTTCCCCTTCCCCTACCTGTCCTATGTTTCAGTTTTAACTCTTTGCTCAGAAATGCTTTTCTCCTCTCCTCCTTTCAGGGTCAAAGGACTACCAGCTGGTCACCTGGTCTCGAGATCAAACACTACGGATGTGGCGGGTTGATGGCCAGTTGCAGCGGGTAGGTATGGTGGCAGGCAGATTCTTTCTTCTCGCATCCTGCTAAAAGTTGCAGGCTTGAGAGGTTAAATTCCGGAATATGAGTATTAGCCAACAGAATGGTCAGTTTGGCCAACCCCAACCCATGTACCTGTCATCCTGCATCCTGTAACTGTAGATGCTGTTATGGGTCTCCTATAGAACTTCTTCTTAGCGGTTTCTTATGCATTTCTGTAATGAACCTCTTTCCTGTTACTGATTTCATAATGGATTCAGTAGAATAAATCTAGCAGTTGGAAACTGCTTCGAGGGTCATCTGGATTTGCATTAGAAAAATTCCCTAATTGGAATATAAACTCATCACATGTTCAGGCTACTCCAGGGAAGACCATGGCATAGTGTCCATGGTCAACCTCATCATTGCCCTATTACTCTTTACATCAGGAAGTATCCCCCCCCCCCTCCCCTGCTGCCGCCTTATTGCAATTCCAACCCTTTCTGCTTCTCCTTTCCTCAGTGACCCAGGTAAATAGTCACCCTTCTTCTTGATGGCAGTCATACACCACTCTTGACAGAGAGATCAGGTCCTTGTATCTCCTTTCCTCTAAGCCAGCAGCGAGCTCCCCCCACGGGATGTCTGTGTGTGCGCGCACATGCGTGTATGGGGTACCAGCAGGGGAGGCACATAACTTTGCCTGCCTTGCTGCCTCTTTATTTATTTAGCATATTAAAATGTCTAAGCAGTTCACATTAAAACAGAACATAAATTAGAAACAAAATAAGAATCATAAATAAAAACAATCTGAAGCAATTACAAACATCATCATAACAGTAAAGCAGGTTGGTAACAGAGTCTCTCACAAGTCAAGGAAAGCCTGTGCGAATAGGGGTGTTTTTAAGAGGTGTTTAAAACTTGCCATCGTTTCTACCTCTGGTATCACACATGGGAGAGTGTTCCAAAGGGTAGGTGCCACCACTGAGAAGGCCTTGTTATGTGCTGCTACCTGGTGATGTTCCATTGGTCACAGAATGACCAGTAAGGCTTCCTCGGGAGATCTCAGGTCGACTGGGTACATACAAGTGAAGACAGTCAGCTAGATATCCTGGTCCCAAGTTGTTTAGGGCTTTGTATGCGAGCAACAAACGCTTGAACATGGCTCAGTAGCTAATAGATAGCTAAAAACTGAAGTTTCCTGAAGCGTGGGCAGGGGATCCTTTTGGGATTGTGGGAAGGGAGAAGTGCATGTCTGTGTCTGTCTTGCCTCTTGTAGGTCTGGCTGGGATTAAAGAGCTGTAGGGAGAGGGAGCATATAGGAGCTAGGGGAGAGCTGGCATGGCGGTTGTAAGAATGTGGCTGGTGGGGTGTGTGGGTGGGAACCAAATGAGAAGGGAAGAAGGCAGTGCAGAGCCAAACGGATATAGCAAATGGGTTCTTGAGACAGTGTGGTGCCAGTACAGAAAATCTATTTGACATACGTTGGGGTGGGCACCACACTGGAGAAGTTCAGCAACGGTACTGAAAGCCACACAGAACATCAAAGTCTGTTTTCTTTGCCCTTGAAAATTCTCAGTTGCCTCTTGCCTATTCTGCTGCTTCTCCCCACCCCCCACCCCCGGCTTGGCCTCCATGTGCCTGGCTTTGTTTCTGTTTTGCTGCATTTGCTGCCTCTTGTTCCAGCTGTGCTCCAATGACCTCCTGGATGGGGTGGAGGAGCTCATCGATGGGATTTCTCTCCTGCCAGAGCCAGACAAGGCCCTGCCCGCCCAGGACGCCGAGCCCCACCACAACTCCAGCCATGGGGAGGAGGAAGGTGAGGCCATGCAGGCAGGCAGAGTTTGCTTGTGGGGTTGGCAAGCCCTCTCCTCCCATGGAGTCATTTTAGGGGCAAGGCAGAGGAGATGACGCCTGTTCTGTGTTGCTCTAGGAACACCTGCCCCAGCTTCACCCCAGGCCCTCCCAGTGCATCACTCTCAGGCTATGGGGTGAGGTGCCTTCACCGTATGTCTGAATGCTGCGAAAGGCAGGTGGCATGCGAATGGACAGTGGGGTGGGAGCTCCAGGTGAGGTGCCACAGCCCAAAAGGCCCTGTTTGTAGCTGGTCACAGATCTTCCTCTGGTGAATTCGCTTGCCCTCTGCAGGTGATAACTGAGTAGCATATCTGGACTTAAGCCTTCGAGCAGCTGTTCCCAGCCTGGTGCTCTCCAGATGTGTTGGACTACGACTCCCATCCTCCTCAACCCATGCTGGTTGGAGAGGATGTGAGTTGTAGTCCAGCATATCTGGAGGGCACCCAGCTGGGGAAGGCTGCCTCGGAAGCTTTGCGCTGAGTATAATGGCTCTAAAGATTACTTCCCAGTTGACGAAGACGCGAATCCCATCCATCCTCTCCACTTACTGCTCTACTCCTGTGGCTCTGCAGACCCTGGAGACTGGCCTGGCTGGAATGGGCCCACCAGGTCCCATGTCAGTACCCCCGACCTCTTCATAGCCTGTGGTACCTGCCCCATCGCTATCCCCCTTGGGAGTGGGAGTGCTGAGAACCAGCCTCGCTGTTCCAGTGCTCGCTGAATGTTCTCTTCTCTTCCTGGCAGCCTTAAAAGAGGAATCCCAGAAAAGCCTCCTGGTGGGGAAAAAGCTGGACCAGCTGGGGCTGCCCCAGACGTTGCAGCAGGAATTCTCTCTCATCAACGTGCAGATCCGAAATGTCAACATGGAGGTGAGGGAGAGCAGCCTCCTCCCGATGGCACGCCAGGGCTGGCGAGGCGGAGGTGGACAGGGCCCTTGCTTGCTGTGTGCTGGGGGCGCTTGCCGTCCACCCTCCCCTACCCCCAGCTGCCTTTGCTGGGCCATGGCTCTTCTTATGTACTGATGCATTTATTATTGCATTTATACCCCGCCTTTTTTCCTCTTGCAAGAAACCTAAGGCGGCTTACATTATCCTCCTCCTCTCCATGTTATCCTCACAACAACCCTGAGAGGTAGGTTAGGCTGAGAGTCAGTGACTGGCCCAGAGTCACCCAGTGAGCTTCCATGGCTGAGTGGGGACTCGAACTCGCATCTCCTGAGTCCCAGTCCTGCACTCTGACCGCTACACCACACCGGTTCTCTCCTTGTACCTGGCAGCCTAAGGGACAGCGCAGCAGAGGTTGCCCCACCAGGTTGTCTGCGCAGTGGCCTCATTCCCCCCCCCAACGGGTCTGTATCACTTGAGAAGAAAGGGGTCGGGGGAAGCAGTGGTGGTGCCCAGCCCAGCCCAGGCTTTCTGTTTGGAGCCCCACTTAGAGCACTTTGGCAGTGAATGGACTTCCTTCACGATTTAAGAAAGGTTTGCTCGAAGCAAATACAAAAAAAAAACATGTATTTTAAAATCAGATTCTAAAATCTCAGCAAGGATATAAAAAACATGTCTTAAATTGTGACCCTTCTGGCATGGGCTTGTCTCTGTAATTCAGGGGTTCAGAATCTCTTTCAGCCCGAGAGCTGAATTCAGTTTTGGGGAAGCTTTGGGGGGATTCATTCCAGTGGTGGGTGGGGCGTGAAGGTAAAAGTGTGCGCTAAATTTCCCAAAATACCAGCACATCAGCTGAAAGCTCCCACTGCCAGTCACTAAGCCTTCAGGGGGGCATTTCAGCTTTTAAGAATGGGTGGGGGGCCACCTGCACAAAAGCTGGGAAACCACCAAGCCTTCAGTGGGTGGGGGGAAGGAGTTGGGGCCAGGGGGAGGGGGTGTGGTCCCCCCCCCCCGGAGGAGGGCTGGATTTATCCCCTTGTAGGCTATGGCTCCTTGAAGGAAGAGCATGCCGGTGCAAATGTAACCACTAACTCAAGGCTCTTGTGACGTGTCTGTGTGCCTGGCTTTGGCAGATGGATGCCGTGAATCGCAGCTGCACAGTCTCGGTGCACTGCAGTAATCACAGAGTCAAGATGCTGGTGATGTTCCCTGCACAGTACCCCAACAATGCTGCCCCCTCCTTTCAGTTTGTCAGCCAGACCACCATCCCCTCCACCATGAAGGCCAAGCTGCTGAAGGTGGGTCTGTGTGTGAGCACCTCCCCCCACCCTGAAGGCAGGGGAGCTCTGATAGCGGGGAAGGCTCCCATGCCCAAGGAAGAGGAAGGAGGGCCCGTGGGTCTGTCCTGAGGAATCTGGGCTGATTCCTTGGTCCTGGAGCCTTGACGATCGTGCATCTTCGTGGGCAGGCTGGGGATGGGATGGACCCAAACTGTTCAAACAACATGCAGGACCTCTTGCAGATCTTGAAGGACACGTCCATGCAGAAGGTGAAGCGAAACCAGTGTTGCCTGGAGCCATGTCTACGCCAACTAGTCTCCTGCCTGGAGTCTGTCGTGGTAAGAAATGGATGTTCCCCCTGCTCCAGTCTCTCATTTTGCCCCAGACTCTTGGTCTCTGGTACTGGCACTGTTGCACTCACTTCTGCCTTTGTCTAGACCAGCCTTGGCTGGGGGATTCTGGGAGTTGTAGTCCAACACATCTGGAGGGTGCCAGGTTGGCAAAGGCTGGTCCAAATTTTCATTTCCATTTGCTACGTCTGAATCCCTCCTTCCTGCAGGCAGGTGAGAATGGAGCTTTAGAGCTTTGAAACAACTATGGAGTAGGTTAGGCCTCCCAGTGAACTTTATAGCTGTGGCAGGATTTCAGCATTCCCTTGCATTGCGTTTATTTATTTTAACAAACAATATCCCTCTTAATAAACGTAACTCAAAGCAGCTTGCAACAACTTTTAAAACAAAAACCTATCAGTATCATTTTCTTTGCTATCGTTTTTTAGCAGTGTGCCACTAAACCAAAAGTGCAGAAGGCTGGTTGGACAGAAGTGCAAAAATCCAGCTGCCTGAGAGCCACAGACTCCTAAAACTAAACTGGCCCTGGTGACTGTTGTGTTACGTGGGTTGCCGCAGAGGTCAGATAGCGGGTTTCTTTCTCCCCTTAACTTGTCACAGAAAATTTTGCTGGTTCCAATTTCGTACCCCTGACACAGGAAATGCTCATCAAACTGAGGAGGCTCATTTCCCCCATGCAGCTGGTCACGCCATGCGCTAATCCCTTTCTGTGGTTTGGACTCTTGGGAACCATATTTCCGTGTGCTGCAGGATTTGGAAATGCTTTGAAATTTCCATGCACGTGTGCCCCTAAGGCCGGGAGGGGAACTTCCTTCACCCAGAGGATAGAATTCTCTCTCGGAGAAGCTCTCAGGAGCCATGTTCCTGTGGTGGGTGGGGGCCAAAGGCAAAAGGGTTGGATGTCACTGGGTTCATGTCGCCACCTTCCAGTCCCAGGAGACAGCACTCATTTGCTCTGGACTCAGCTCTTTTTTTTGCAAGGTGAAATGTGGCTGGTCCCACAATGGTATGTTTGGTGACAGGTACTAAAGCCCCAAATATGCAAACAAAGTCAAATGCAGCCCTTGCTTTACTTTGCTGTTAGACAGGGTCCTAGAGAGAGGCAGCAAATGTACATGGGGCATGTTCATCGAAGCCAAGCAGGACTCTGGGCTCTCAGTTGAGACCATTGGAGGCCCAGAGCTTATCTTTGGACATGGCACACTAGACCAGTTTTGAGAGAAGCGTGGGAAGGGTTAACCCTGCATAACATACTCCACATGTTTTGGTCTACAACTCCCATCAGCCCTCACGATCAGCTATGCTATTGAGGGCCTGTGGGACATGTGGCCCTCCAGATTTTTGGCCTACGGGTTGCCCGTCCCTGATCTGGCTCAACACTGTCTACTCTGGATGACAGAGAGAAGCCTTTTCCATCAGCTGCTCGCTGATCCTTTCAACTGGAGAAGCCGGGGACTGAACCTTGGGCTTTCTGGAGGCAAAGTGTGTGCTGTGCCCTGGAGCTGTGCTCCCTCCCCAGTCGATGGGTGCATTGGCTTTGTAGTCACGAATCCAGTGGCCCAGGTGAAGTGCATTCCATCCGTTCTTATGTTTCAGAACCAAGAGGGCAGCTCTTCCAGCAACCCCTGTGCACTCCCGAACTCTGTGACACCGCCTTTACCGACCTTTCCCAGGGTCTCCAACGCCTACGGTTCCTACCAGGATTCCAATATTCCGTTCCCACGCACCTCTGGAGCCAGGTTCTGTGGGGCAGGTTGGTTGAGTCATAATGTAGCCGTGCCAGAGAAGAGCAGAAAAATGGTCAGAGCTCCTGGCGTGGATGTGTTTTGGGCTGCCACCCAAAGGAGGGTAGGGGGAGATGAGGCTGTGGGTCCTAGTGGCAAGGGGCACCATTGAGCCCCTCACCCTGTCCTTCGTCTGTGCAGCAAGCTGTTTCCTCTTAACGCTTTGACTCATACATCCAAACAAAGGAGGTGATTTACACTGTTTGCGGACAAACCTGACTTCTTCAAAATAGACTTGGACAAATTCATTAATGTATGATTCTGGGATCTAGAATTTTGCTTTAGAACCGCCGTTTGCATGATGGGGATTAGTAGCCAATGTTTTGGGGAAGAAGGTATTCATACATTCCAAGGTTGCAAAGAATAGTTAGATGTGCACAATATGAAGTGATACCAATTTTTTCAGGTTTGTTATGTGATCAGTGTCCTGGTGAGGAAATACTGGTCTTGCAGGGATTTAACATCTATTGAAAATTGTTATATCTACTCCTTTAGTAAAGGATTGATAGGAATAATACACTTGATTATAACAGAGCTTGCAGAAGGAACAGCCATTAAGGTTTTAAAAAATGGGGAAGGATTTACCTTATCAGACATTTAGCAATGGATTGGTGAAAATATGGTAAAAAGCCCAACTGCAATAAATTTGAATATTTTAAAACGTTACATCAATGATTTTATAATGTGTTAAATACAAAGAAGATATACGGTTTAGAACATGATAGATGCTGGAAAATATGGTTCCTGTGGAGCAGAATATATGGATATTTTTTGGCATTGTGTTAAAGGCAAATCTTATTGGAATCTGGTTGTGTTTTATACTGAGCAAATAATGGGCTGGTTTGCATGATTATCACAGCCTACTGTGGCTCATTTAAGCCACAGTGGATTGCAGTGTGTGCCAGAAGTCATTTTGAATATTCAGTCCCTAGTGGGGGGTGGCCGTGGTTTCCCATGTTGTCTGAACCCGGGCAGCAGGGGTTGCTTGAGGGTTAAACAGCCCTCAAATAATCCATGGTCTTTTGTAGGGTTATTTGTGGGTTTAATGATCCTATCATTAGTGCTCATCTACTTGTACAAGTGGCATTGAACTTTACTTTAGAGCAGGGGTGGGCAAGTTGTGGCCCTCCAGATGTTTCAGCCTGAAACTCCCACTATCCCTCACCGTGGGTTCTACTGGCTAGGACGAATGGGAGCTGTAGGTCAAAACATCCGGCGGGCCACAAGTTGCCCACCCTCGCCTTAGAGGCGATGTTCTTCAATGTGGGGTGTGTGGTCTTTGCAGGGTACCTGGTGTACTTCACACGGCCAATGACAATGCACCGCGCAGTCTCACCCACAGAACCGACTCCCCGGTAAGTACATGGGCCAGGCCAGGAAATTACACTGATAGAAACTGTCCCAGTGCTCAGAGGTGTGAGTGTTGGTGGGTAGCTGAAACCCTCTCTCTCTCTCTCTCTCTCTCTCTCTGTGAGATTGCAGGAGAGGGAGTTTCAGCTGAGCTTCATTATGGCTCCTGGGAAGGGTCCACAGCTCCGTAGCAGAGCTCGTGCATTGCTCACAGAAGGCCCCGGGTTCATTCATTCCTTGCGACCTCCGGTACTAGGCCTGGCAAGGAGCCCTGTCTGAGACCTTGGAGAGCGGCTGTCATTCAGCATAGGCAGTCCTGGACTGGATAGCTCAGAGGCCTGACTCTGTAGACTCGGCTTCCTCTGTTTGCGTGATGCTGCAGCAGCCTTTGCTCCAGTCCCAGCGTGTACTGCTTGGTACTCTGCATGCCCGGCGTTCAGGGATGTGTTTCCTGCCTTCAGGTCCCTGTCGGCACTCTCGGCCTACCACAGTGGTCTCATCACTCCCATGAAGATCCGAACGGAGGCCCCTGGCAACCTACGCTTGTATGGTGGGAGCCCTACCCGCAGCGAGAAGGAGCAGGTCTCCATCAGTTCCTTCTACTACAAGGAGAGGGTAAGCATGCAGCCAATGGGACTTCCGGTCTGCTTTGCCTTCAGCCGTTTGGGTCAAGCCTGTCAGCACTGTTGCCCATAGCAGCAGTCTTGTGGGTGGGCATCTTCCTGTCCTGCCGTCGAGCACCAGAGGCCCAAGGAGCCCCCTTGGAGATGCTGTGCTGCCAAGAGAGCACGTTGCTCCCGCCGGCACTCTCAATTGTAGCCGCTGCGGCCTCTGTTCAAAAATCAGCTCCATCGTTCCGTCGTCCATCGCGGGAAAGGGCCTGCTGTCTGCCATCGGGGCTTGTCTGGCCGGAAACCTTCCATGCATTCCAGTGGTCCCTGCGCTGGCTGCTGCTAGGTGCAAGAACTCTGCCGTGTCCCTGCCAGCGGTGTGGAGTTTGCGTGCAAAGCTGCATGGGCGGGGCAGCGGCACTGGGGCAGGCCTCTGAGCACGTATTGCACTGGGGTCCGAGTGGGAGGAAGGGAATGCTGAGATGCCAGCTGGACAGAGCTTTCCATCTTAGACGGCAGACGCTTGCAGAGCAGCCCTCCCCAGCCTCGGCCCGCCAGGGGCTCAGTACCTCAGCCCCCATCGGCTCCAGCCAGTACGGCCAATGGTCAAGAATGCTGGGCACTGTAGCCCAAAACATCTGGAGGGCACCAGGGTGTCTCCTGTAGGGATCCTCTGGGTTGCCAAAGCTACAGCACAGCTCCCCCCCCCCCCCGGCATCCTTGAGTGCAGAGAGCTGGGCCTCTTGACCTACTTGGGCTGAGCAGCTCCACTGCCCATGGATACTTGTTATGTGTCTCAGGGCAGTCTGGTCGCATCCAGGCAGTGGCAAGATGATTCCTGACCTGTTTTGAACTGCGGGATCCTTCATATAATGCAGCTCTTTTGGGATGGAGCTGCAGTTTCCCTCTTGGCTGAGAGCAGAGTCCCGCCCTGGCGCATACGGTGGCCTAAGAGGATTGTCTGAAATGGGAGCTGAAAGTGCCTAAACCAGCCTTCCCCAATCTGGTGCCCACCAGACGTGTTAGATTACAACTCCCAGCATGCCCACCCAGCATGGCCATTGCCTATGATGGTAGTCCAACACATCTGGAGGGCACCAGGTTGGGAAAGGCTGCTCTAAACTGAACGGGCCCAATACTGAGTGCTGCTACCTGTTGGAAGCTGATATGCTTCCAACTGTAGTTCAGGTCTTGTTCTGAGCTGGTCACAGAAGGCAGCACAGCCCACCTTTAAGGGCTTCACTTGCCCGAAGCCAGTAGGTGGTGAATGCAGCTTTGCAAAATCCAGTGCAGCACAAAGATACCCCCAGCAGCTGGGCATGAGCTGCCTTGGGCCAGCCAGATTCCCAGGGTTGGGTCCAGATTTAATCTGGATCAGCTGCACTGGCAGAAATGGACTTCCCAGCCCCCTCTTTCCCACGGCAGCCCCTCTGAAAATGCTACACGGAGAGTCAGGAGACCCTGATGAATGGGGCGAGCTGGTGTGTGGGGGTGAGGATCCCACAAAATCGGGAGAAAGAAGCCTTCTTGAGGAAGGCTGAGTCTGCAGGGGAGCCCTTTTGGAAGGAGCATCTCCTGCTAAAGTTCTATCCAGTAATAAGTATTCAGGGGCCAGTCAGGGCTTGAAATGTCCTGGTGATGCCTGACTGGGATGTCTGACTTGCAGGCTGGTTTTAAAATTGCCTTGTCACAGTAAACCAGCCAGAGTCTCCTTGAGTTCTTTCCTGCTGTGCTTTCTTACGTTCCTGGGCTTTGGTATGCCAAACTATGGGAAGCGTGGAAGCAGTGTGCGGATGTGCTGCGCTGACACCCAGGAAACGGTCCATGCAGGCTGTGATGGTCCCAGTATGATGCAGGTGCAGGACTGGACCTCTTCACATCCTTTTGAATGCCTCAGATGGTGTTCCACGAGGTGCTGAGCACCTGCTGGGCGCTGAAGGATGCCACACACTCCAGTGCCCTCAGCCAGAATGCCTGTATCCTGCCATTCAACCACTTGCTGGACAGCTCTCAGTGCCATTCAGGCACATGCCCTAAAGAACCATGTAATGCATGGGCTGGCATAGGCTGAAAAGCATCTGCCACAGCTCCCCCACCCTAAGGAAAAGACCCTCTCTTCACTAGCCTACTTTCTTCTCTGATGGTGCTTTGTGGGAAACGTGGCAGTTTTCTCTCGAGGATGGTGCAGATCTGTTCTGTCCAGTGAAGTCAATGAAATGGCCCTAAATATACCTGGGTTTGTTCTATTCCTGGGTTCTCTGAGTAGGTGTCCATGGGCATATGGACACCTCTGTTGCATTCGCCAGAATCCTTGCCCCTCCTTAACTTTACTTTATTTCTTTAACTTTTTTTTAACTGAGAGGGTGGCTTTGCTGCAAAGCAAAGTGTTCCCCTCCAGCGCCATCTTTATTTGAGTTCAGTTGGGGTTTTTTGGAGCTCAGACGCCACCTCTTGCCATGTATTTAGGTCCTTGGGTAAGTTACTTTTCTTCTAGTTTTGTCATTTTGCCTTCTGGCAAATGAGTGTTTTGTCTCCAGCCATGGCAGCCATTTTGTGAGAGCACCCATGACTCTCTCAAAATTCAAAATCTGCCCACTACCCCCAGAAGTTTAGAGACCCCTGTTTTATTTCTTTTTCTCATGCTTGTAAGACAAGCTCCTGTAACCCAGACACAATTTGGGACATGGGGTGGAAAGGTGGAGAATGGTTCTCAGTTTGGAAGAGGTGGGGCAGTGGAAGATAGTATTAGCAAGCCTGTTCCTCTGTCCGTTTCCGTCATGTGCTGTGCCATAGCCAAAAAGCAAATATAGAATCAAGGACTTTAGGCCACACTGACTAATAAGCAGCCCCATGAAGTCCAAGCAGATCTTGTGTTAAGCTGTGAGCCATTCCTGTGCAGGATGAGATGGTACAATTCTGGACTCCACTACTTTAGGTTGTGGAGCGTGGGGAGGCTGTCATATTTTTGAATACTCATGTAAAAAGCCCCCCACTAATAATGAAACTAGTGTAGCCTTCTATTTTACGACGTGGAAGATTTTTTTAAATGTAATCAAAAGTGGTATAGTCCAGTAAAGTGGTATAGTCCAGAATTCTGCTACATTCACCTAATGTGTGAATCGGCTCTGAGATCCTACCTGCATGTTTCCCTTACCACGTGAAGGCAGCTCAAATCTGCCCAATAGGAGTACTGCATGTGGCACCTGACTAAAAGCATAGAGCTGGAGGCATCCAGGCGAGATGGATCCGCTTCGCCTTAGAGGCTAATTCTCCTTGCTCCCCCTCCCCCTTCGTTCCGCTGAAAAATTAGTTGCTAAAGGAAAAGAGATAAGCAGAGATAAATGGACTGAGGGTGGCCAGTGGATCCTTCTTGTATGTGTGTTTGACTCGGTGGAGAAAAGAGACAGAGTCAGAATGTAGAAAACATATAGATAAGTATATTTACCCACGGTGGCTTAGTGGTTAAGACGCTGAACTGCAGACTGGAAGGTTGGCAGGACAGCAGTTCGAGACCCGAGTGCTGCGTGACGGAGTGAGCTCCTGTCTTCAGTCCCAGCTTCTGCCAACCTAGCAGTTCGAAAGCAAGAAACTGCAAGTAGATAAATAGGAACCGCCTCGGCGGGAAAGGTAACAGCGTTCCGTGCACCTCGGTGTTCAGTCATGCCGGCCACATGACCACGGAAGCGTCTTCGGACAGCGCTGGCTCTTCGGGGATGAGCACCGCACCCTAGAGTCGGACACGACTGGTTGGGGACACCTTTACCTTTTAAGTATATTTACATCCTGAGGGTTTGCCTCTTTTTTTCTGTCAGGTTATTTTGGATGTTCTCCAGTTCTGTGTGTTTGACTGCCATCTCCTTGAGTTTGCTCTGCTTTTAGTTGGGGGAGCCTTTGGAACTGCCCAACAGGCAGATCTGGGCTGCTTTCACGGGATGAGTATTGAATGAACCCCCCTGAACCTGGGAGGAACCTGCCGCAGAACCTGGTGCCGCAGAACCTGCCAGCATAGGGGAGTTGTGGTCCAACACATCCAGCAGCTGCTAGGTTGGGAGCGGGCCCTAGATTCTTCGAAGGCTGAATCCACAGGATCTGCCCTGCACAAGACTGTTTTTCCCATGCTTTCCCTAAATCCCATTCAGGAAGGGCAACGAAGACATTTACAGATTAAGGCTGAAATCACACGGGCTGTTAGAATTGCCGTTAGGTGCACTCTGCCATTTTCGAAAGCCGTAGACAAATGAGAAGTTGTAGTCATTGAGCCCTTTTTTCCTTTGCTTTGTAGCCTCATCAGCTGGAGCACTTTGCGCATAATACGTGGCCGCAAATATGCAACACCATCTGCAAACTCCTTGGGTGCAGTCGCACCCTAGAGAGCATCCCTGCATAACGCACCTCTGTGTGTGTGTCGCACGTGTGCATTAAATTTTTACACGTACAAGACATTTTGCGAGTGTATTTTTTAAAAAAATGCAATGTGAGAATTGGCCTTAAAAACCTGGTCTTGCATCTTATGGTCACGAGGGGTTTTCTCTAGCAGCGCAACGGGAGCCAAGTGTCCAGGCGGTGGCCAGCAGGCTCACCCTGCAGGGCTGGCTTCCCAGGCTACTCTGTGTCTCCTTGGAACTGGAGGGTTCTGACTTTGGAGTCACTGTCGGGAGCACCTGCCCATGCTTGAGATGTTCTCCATTAAGTTACAAAAGTAGAGGAGATTGGCACGGAGCAGGCTTGGGGTTTGTTGGAGGCCTGCTGGAAGCGTGTTTTGACAGCTCGGCCAGGTTGCTTCTGTTCCGGGGGGGGGGGGGGGAGCAGTCAGAAGTGGCTAGAAGTCGCCTGCTGCACGTCGAGGGTCATGGGATCTGCGGCTGCTGCTTGACAGCCTGGCAGGGCTGGTCAAGGCTTGGCCTGTGGCCAGGGATAGCTGCTGGCTGCAAGGCAGACACTGATAGCAGCCATCTCTAACCTGGCGCTGGCTGGGGGGTGCTGGGAGTTGTAGTCCAAGCCATCTGGAGAGGGCCAGGTTAGAGAAGGCTCTGTTATTGGGTTACCTCCTTTACATGCCCCACCTTTCCACCTTGGCCTTGCTGACTGTGACCAGTGAGACCTCATCTGCTGCCATGGGACAGGGAGCATTTCCAGCTGGGCCAAGGTTTGAATCTGCACTCCTGCAGCACAGAGCCCCGTGATCTCTCAGCTCAAAGTTTCTCAGCTGTGTGTTCTTTTCTTCCTCTTCTCTTTTCTTTTTTTTCCCGACGGCTCTCCTTCCCTCCTCTTCCTCTTCCTCCCGGGCGTAACATTCTCATGCGCAGATGTCTCCTTGCTCTGCCAGACGGCGCTGGTCCATACAAGCGATTAACGACTTCCCGGTACTGTGCGCTGTGTTACTGCTGCCCTTGACTGACTCTTGTCCGCTGCCTTGGGCCCAAGAATAACCTGCCACTTGCCTGGCTTTGCGTAACCCGGATTGTAGCTGCAGGAGGGGGCTTATCCTTTGCTTATGTAGTCCCACAGGTTTAGTGGTGGCATTTCTGAATTGGCCGAATCTCCCGGCGCAACCAGGATGGCTGTGAATACAGTTTGGTAACGACGGGGGCAAGATAATAGGCCCTGTGTCAGAGATGTTGGTAGGGAGAGGGCATATTCCTTCTAGTGGCACCAGGTGTTGAATTCAGCTAAGAATCGCAGCTCTCAAGAGCTGGGGTAACCTAGCAGCTAAGAGACTGAACAATGACCTGGGGTGTCCCTGATGCGAATATTACTTCTGCTGTGAACGCACTAGGAGCCGTAGGCAAGTGCATACTGTTTCAGCCTCTGCTTTGCATCTGCATTCTGGGGGTAATAATACTGGTCTACTTTATGGGGTTGTGAGGATTCCCACAAGCTAATAATATATCTGAAGCAATTTGAACACCCAGAAGAATGGTACAAATGCTAACTATTATTATTCTTGCCCTTATGTGTGTGGGAAATGGCTGGTGCCTCTGAGAAGCTCAGGATGTGACTGGACGGGACTTCTGGTAGTCTTGAGGATGGGGCTTCAATGGTCTATAGACTTCCTTGCCTTTCCCTCTGAGAATGAATTATGCAAAATATTTGAGCTGCTCTGATTTGCATAATTTATATTGAACACTAAATTCAACTTTTCTGTGTTCCCACTGTGCACGGTATTGGTTTTAGTTTTAAAAGCAGGCCCAGCCCTCCTCTTGACTCAGCCTCTTTCGTTCGTCCCCCCGATCATGAAACCCCCTTTTGCGTGGTCCCTTGAAACCCACCCAAAACGTTAATCAGTGTTGCCCACTGTTTCTTGTAAGGAAAACCATTTTTGAGAGCAGAAAAACGGAGAGGGGGAAGTTCCATGCACGTTGCGACGCTCTTTGGTTTGTCAGCATAACACGTGCTTCTCATAACTGTGAAGCCCCTGCTGCTGAGTGGGGAAGACTTTTAATTCTTGAACCAGCGGGGATCAGGGTGTAGTATTTTAGGGCTAGCAATAAGCCTGCCAACTTTGCTGACTCCGGGCAGGCAAAGGCACACAGTGCAGCCCGTTTTGGGCGGTGTGTGTGTGCTGAACTTCCCAGGTCCGTGATCTTCACTATTTTTCAAACAGGAGCCACAGATCCCCTGCCCCCCATAGCCTGGGAAAGGCCCTCAAGTGGTATCTGCTGTCCCCCCCGCCCCCAGCAAGAGGCGATGCTACGCACCTGACTTGGTTGAAGTACGCACGTCATCCCTCCATGTCATCCAAGCCAGGCCTCGTCAGCCAGTCACCAGGCAGGCAAATTCCGACAGGCTCACTTGGTCCTTGGATTGGGGTGGGTCTTTTTCTCATCACTGAGAGAGTGCCCTGCTCTGCTCAGCGCTGCAAAATCTCCCAGCGCAGGTCCACGTTGCGCTCCCTTCTCACGCTCGCTCGCGTGCGCGCTCTCTCTCTCTCATCCATGCATTCAGTTTTGCCTCGGGTGCCTGCGCAGTGCAGCGCTGCCGCTAGCCACCCACATTTCTCTCTGCCTCTTGGCCTCCGCTGCTCATTGGCTCCTCTTCCTCCCCTCACTGCTGCAGTGGACAAATGACAGGTTTCCTGACTCCACACCCCCGGAGCCTCCTCTGGTAGCCCAGATTGCAGCAGCCGGCCTGCTGTTATCCCTCACGCTGGTCCTTGGGGCGCCATCTGAGAGGGCTTCCTCTGCTGCTTGCCTTGCCCGCTTGCAGACGGCGAGGGGCAGTTGAGGTTGGCTCGGGACGCATCCTGTGCCTCAAGGAGCATCTTGCCTGAGAGGGGGGCAGGGGAAGCCAGTTCCCGACTCGGCAGGTGCCTCAAGTAGCTGGCTGAGTCTGGATCTGGAGAAGGGAAGGTGCAGGGGAGCCCCATGGGGCAGGGAGGGGTGCACGAATGGGGAGACAAGCTCCTCAGGGGCCACATGCCCTCAGGCCTCCAGTGTGGGTGTCCAGAGCCAGGTTGGCTCTTGGGCCAAAAAAGCTTCCCCGCCTCTGCTTAAGACCAAGGGCTGACTAGACTTCAGAGAGAATCAGAACAGGGTCAGAAAACTAAAGCACTTGCTTCATTAAATTAGCAAAACCCTTTTCTGCCGGGGCCTTGGAGGTGTATTCCCCTTGATAACTGAAGGGAGGAAAGCATTGTTCTTTTTCCCCCCTTGCTTGATATTCTTGAACCCAAGTTCCCCTGAAATCTTGTTAGAGGCCAGCAAATGTTTTCTTAGAGTCTGTTGCTGGTCTGTTGCTGAAGGGATTTTTAATGAGATGCTGTTTATTTCTTTCATTGTTGTGTTTTTAATTGGGTTTTAATGTTTTTTTTAATTAAGACGTTGTTTTTAAGCTGTATTTTACTGTTAGCTGCCTTGAGTGCCAGTTTTGGCAGAAAGGCGGGATAGAAATTAACTAAATAATAAAATAATCCGGAGGCTTTTAGAAGTAGAGGCCAGTCTGCAGGGTGGCCAGGTTCGAGGAAGATGCCAAGAGAACCTCTCCTCCTTTGTAGGAAAGTGTGAAATGTCAGGTGCTTGGACAGCAGTTGGATCTCTTCCCATTCTGGGCCCTCCTGGGTCCCTTGTTGTGAGACCATCGGTATTCCTCCATTTGGGGGCGCTGGCTTTCTGCAAGCCACCCTACTTGACCATGTAAAAGGTGGCCTGCTTGCAGCCTCTCTTTCCTCCTCAGGAGCTGGTGGGCATTTTCCAAATGCAAGCAGTGCCTCTCATGGCACTGGAAGATGTGCTTTATGCATTCCCATGCAAGGCTGCGCCAAAGGGTGGTGGAGCTTCTTGCCAAATTACTCATCGTTGGCTGACCGGGTTGCTGGGAGGGACCGAGGGGGGGGTCGAAGTGCAGTAGCAGTCTGCGTGCTTGGCTTGGGCAAGAGCGAACGTGTGCTTCTGTTTCCCAGCGCCTTCAGCGAAAGAGCCTGAGGGTTGGTCTACACATGTAAGAGACCAGCAAGGTGGTGGAGTGGGCAGCACTGCTTCAGACGATAGTTCCTGTGAGCAGAACGCTGGCACAGCAAGGGGAGGGCTGAGCTAGAAACTCTCGACTCTGCTTGTTCTTTACTTGAGGGAAGAGTGGGGTGTTGCGCAAGAGAGCATCGAAAACAGCATTCCTGATCTGAAGCAGTACTGCCCACTTTCTGTCGCCGTGTTCTTGCTGTATGCGTAGACAAGGCCTAAGCTGACGGAGCTGGATAAATACTTCTGAGTCCCAGGCCTGTCATGGAGAAACGTGTTGCAGCGGGTGGCGATCTCCCCGTCGATGGGAGCTCAAGAGCCAGTGATGCTGCTAAGACCAGGGGACGGTGATGGTCAGGATGTGCACAACAGTTCCCCTCTTGCGGCATCTGAGCAGCGGAACAGGGCAATCGGTACTCGTGTTCCTAGCAGCCAAGTCCTACAGCCACCCAGCCCTCATGGTTTGTGGCCCTGGCCCGGTCTCCCATCTGCTGGCCATAGGACTCAGCTGCTCAGAATATAATCAGAGTCATTCTTCATCCACTAGATGGAGAACTGGAAAGGGGAAAGCTGGGGGTTGTGGAGCTCCTTCTCTTACCTGCTCTGCCTCTCCCCTCAAATCAATCTAATGTTGAGGTGAGTTAATATGAACTCAGCGTTACATGGGTGTAGCACAGATGCTTAGTACCAAGAACATTTCCCTCCCTGCCCCTCCAAGAGTCACCTGAGGCTCCACCTCTCTTTATACTGCTGAAGGGAGTCATCCACAGGTTGCCAGGGGGTGCTTGGCGTGCCCACAGTGACGCCTGCTGATTGTGCAAAGATCCCGGCGGTTGCTACAAAGCGGTCAGTGGCTTATTCTTGGGCTGGCTCCATGTTTTGATCCATGATTGGTTGCTATGGCTTTCCCTTCCTGTGAGTGTGGTGGTGCGGACATAGGCTGGCTGTGTGCTCATCGAGTGCTGTTCCCACTTTCGTCCCCACCCCGTGGTGTCCACCTTCCTGACGCTTAGAGGATGCAAGGGGTGCTCGATCCATTCATTAGCTCTGTGGCTGTTTTGCTCTTTCCCTTCCTCCTGTCAAGCAGCTGGCTATGCATCCAACATCTGTTTGCTTGTGTTCCAATCCATGTAGAAGTTGCCCTTTCTCTCTTACATGCCTTGCTAGATGTTTGCAGGGGAAGGCTGCCTTCTCTTGTCCCTTAGGGCTGCTTGCCACTGCTGAAAACAGGGTATTCCATGTGAGGTTGCCAGCTTCCCCTCACCAAGTGGTAGCAATGCCTTCTTAGCTCTTAATAGTTCAGAATGTTCCAGAAATGGAAGAGGACAAGGTGATGGCGAGACCTCAAAGGAACCGCTCTAGATTGGGTGCAACACGGCCTAGCTGCCCTGCCTCATACCATCCCTAATCTACCTACCTTAATTTCCTTAAAATTGGGGCAAATAGCAGCTTGGAGTATTTTCACTGCAAGGGGAAGCACCCCTCCTCCTTCATTGTAGTCCTAATCTGAATTGGGGCCCTGGTGTTTTCTTTTTGTAAACAAAGCAATGCGACTGATTGCAAATGCATGGCTCAGAAACGTGCTTCAAGGCACGTTTGACTTTCTATCTGTGATTTTAAACAAACAAATACATAATTCCTAATGCGGAAGACATATTTGAAAAGTATGCCAGCCAGCCTTCTCCCACCTGGTGCCCTTCAGATGTGTTGGACTGCAAACACCCATTATTCCCAGCCAGCTTGGAGGGCACCAAGTTGGGGAAGGCTGTTGTAGGCCAGGAGAGGGCAGAGAAAATAGATCTCCAGAAGTTTCGGACTTCAGCTCCCAGCATTCCTGACCATTGGCCATGCTGGCAGGGGCTTCTGGGAGTTGAAGTCGGAAATATCTGGAGAAGGAAATACCTTCTGCCCACACTTGTTGTAGGCAAGACACTGAGATTTCTGAAGCCCAAGTGGGCTTTTCAGCTGTCAGGGTGGGAGTTGGGAATTACTTCAGAATAAAATGGTTAAAAATGAGTTATTTATTTACTTACTTACTTACTTACAGTATTTGTATACTGCTCCACATCCAAAGATCTCGGAGTGGTGAACAGCAGACAGGATAAAAAAATAAAAACAACATGTTAAAATAATACATTTTTTAAAAGAAACAGAGTTCTGAGAGACCGAGTTTTGATAAACCACAGCTGGTCACTCAAGGAAGGCCTGCTGAAATAACAGTGTCTTCAGGAGCTGCCAGAAGCAGCACAACATTGGCACCTGCCTGATCTTGAAAGGCAGGGAGTTCTGTAGAAAGGGGGCCACCACGCTGAAGGCTCTTTTCCTGGTAGACTCCTGTTGGGCCATAGGTCCATGCGGAACCACCAGGAGCAAGCCCTCTGATGACCTCAGTGAGCAGGCAGGTCGGTAAGGAAGAAGGCACTCAAGTATCCTGGTCCCAAGTTGTTTAGGGTTTCCTACACTAGTACTAATACCTTAAGCCTGGCCCGGTAACAAATAGGCAGCCAGTGCAGTTCCCTCTGCAAAGGAGTTGCATGCTGGAACGGGGCCGCTCCCAACAACCGCCAAGCTGCTGCGTTCTGCACTAGCTCCAGCTTCCGGAGCAGCCTTAAGGGCAGCCCCACACAGAGTGCATTGCAGTAATCCAGCCTTGACGTTGCTAGAGCTTGTACCACTGTGGCCAAGCTGTCCCTCCCCAGGAGAAGCCGTGAACCAGCCGAAGCTGGTAAAAGGCACTCTGAGCCGCAGCAGCCACCTGGGCCTCCAGCAACAGTGATGGATCTAGGAGTGCCCCCAAACTATGGACCTGATCTTTCAAAGGCAGTGCCACCTCATAAATGGATGTAGATTGCATAAATTGGGACAAATTGCAGAATTCTGCTGTATGTTTGTTTTGCATAGAGTTCACACACAGGCCTGTGTGTTGGTTATCTCTGCATGAGCAGAGGGGCTGGGCGGACTTGCTGTTGGCCATACCAGCAACACCTGGCCCAAGAACCCCATTCCCATTCTGCACGAACCCCTGGCTTTTGCCATTGTGGAATTCAGCTCCTGTCTCCCGAGTGTTCGTCCCTTCAGGGAGCAAATCCCAAATGTATCTTTGACGCCCTGCTGATCAGACACCGAGCACTCCTTAAATATTTGACCCAGAGGTGCGTGAGGCATAGCTGGCCTTGTTTGTCTGTTAGGCGCACTCTTCTCCAGTTTAAAGCTTTCCCCTCTGTAAATTCTGTTCCACTCTGAAACCAGTGTTGGAGGTTAATGATTTGTGCGAATACAGGAACTTTTGTGTTTTCATATATTTGCACATATGATTAATGTTTGTGGCGCAGACTTGCACATCACTTGCACAGGGTGTTGCGTAACGCCCATCCCCCTACACATGAGCTCCCGGTTTAGATGCAGCATATCTTTTGAGGGGAGAGATGTGCCAAGTCCCCATCTTGGATGTGAATGACTTGTACAGAAAGAAAGCACAGCTGTCCATGCAAAGAAACGTGGTGTAAACATGAGTGTTTACATCCAAAGTCACTCTGAAAGTGGATTTGGGCTGGAAATGCAACCTGCCCAGATCCCTAGCTGCTTCATCTTGCAAATTAGGTACCAGTCACTCAAGCTTAAATTATTAAGGGTGTGATCCTATGCATGTTTAGAGAAAAAAAAACATCCTGTAACTCTCAGCATTTCCCAACCAGCTATGCTGATTAGCCGATGCTGGGAGCTGGAGGACATTTTCCTGTCTAAACAGGCATAGGATTGTGCCCTGACTCCCGTACACATATGCACACATGACACTGAGACCCAGAGAAGCTCCCTGCTCTTGTGAATGTGGTGGTAGTCCAGTGACCTGCATTACTGCTGGACCTTCCTTGCTTCCATCCTTCCCTCCCGACTGCTTGTGTCCCCCTTCCCTCTCACCCAGTGGGCAATTGGAAACAAAACAGCTCACTCGGGAAAATGGCCAAAGGAAGGGGTCAAGCCAGCGGCCTGCGCCACCTTCACAGCTGTGAGCACAAGGTGGCACAGTTGAGCTTGCTTGCCACCAGGCTGTGACTAGGCAGCTCTGAGTCGTTTTGGGAGGTGGCACTGCCTGTCCTCTTGTGTGGCACTGCCAGCCTAGAGCTCGGAGACCCTGTGGTGTGGGGATAGGGAACGTCTGGCCCTCCAGATGTTGTGGGACTGCGACTCCCATCATCCCTCCCCATTTGCTGGGCTGGCTTTGGCTGATGGGAGTTGTAGTCCAACAGATGCTGTTCGCCGCTGCTGCTGTGGTGCATGGCTGCACCCTGCCCGTTCCCATGGCTGTGGCCACTTGGGCTCCAGGAAAGTTTCCCTTTGCAGGCCTTCCTTCCTGTCTCCATGTGGTGCATGCAATGTGCCTTCTGCAGTCAGCTGGTGGACTGGGAGGGCGCCTTCCCATCAAGCCTGTGCAGGGATTCTCCTGTTGCTTCAGGGGAAGCAGCACAGCTCAGTGGCAGAGCCCCTGCTTTGCCCAAAGAAGGGCCCAGGTTCGACACCTGGCGTCTCCAGATCAGGCTGAGGGAGTCCCCTGGAGTGCCACTGCCAGACAGTTGATAATACTGAGCTCAACGGACCATGGGTCAGTAGAAGGCCGGCTCCTGCATTCCTGCTTGAGCTGCCGCCTCTGTTCTGCTCCAGGCTTTGCCCAATAACCCCAAGAGACCTTCCCTCTGTTCTTACTGCTCATCTCAGTGTCTTAGCTGTTCCTGTCTGGTTGGTTGGTTAGGGTGATGCTTTGAGGGCTGTGGGCTGTGACTGTCCTCCTCCCAAACTTTCCCCACCACACACACACGAACGAAAAAAAGATGACGAAGAAGATGCTGAGGTCTCTCTCTCATCACCACCTCTAACACGCTGCTCTGTCTACCGCAGAAATCCCGACGATGGAAGAGCAAACGAGAGGGGGCAGATGCCGGCAGCAGGCCAATCAAAGCTGCTGGGAAAGTGATCATTCAGGACATCTCGTGCCTGCTCCCTGTCCACAAATCGCTAGGGGAGATGTACATGTGAGTACAAGGACTACACACAAGGGGTGTGTGTGTGTGTGGGAGGCTTAGCACCTGCCTTTGCTCCTCCTCTTCTGTCCTTCAGTTTCTGTTGGTGGCTGGTCTTTGTGTGCGAGGTTGATCCTGTTAGGAACAGGAAGGTGATCTCTGGGCCAGCTGCGTTTCTAAACCACAGAATCACAGAATAGTGGGGTTGGAGGGGGCCCACAAGGCCATCGAGTCCACCCCCTGCTCAATGCAGGAGTCCAAGTCAGAGCATCCCCGACAGATGGCTGTCCAGCCTCATCTTGAACGCCTCCAGTGTGGGAGAGCCCTCCACCTTCCTAGGTCATTGGTTCCATTGTCGTATTGCTCTAACAGTCAGGAAGTTTCTCTTGATGTTCAGCCGGAATCTTGGCTTCCTGTCACTTGAGCCCATTATTCTGTGTCCTGCACTCTGGGATGATCGAGAACTGATCCTGGTCTTCCTGTCTGTGACAACATTTCAAGTCCTTGAAGAGCGCCATCCTATCTCCTCTCAGTCTTCTCTTCTCAAGGCTAAACAGGACCAGTTCTTTCAGTCTCTCTTCATGGGGCTTTGTTTCCAGTCCCCTGATCATCTTTGTTGTCCTCTAAACCCTCTCCAGCTTGTTTGCATCCTTCTTAAAGTGCAGTGCCCAGAACTGGACACAGTACTCCAGATGAGGCCTAACCAGTGCTGAGTAGAGGGGAACTAGTACTTCCCGGGATTTGGAAGCTATGCTTCTATGAATGCAGCCCAAAAGAGCATTGGCCTTTTTTTGCAGCCACATCACATTGTTGGCTCATATTCAGCTTGTGATCGACAACAATTCCAAGATCCTTCTCGCTTGTAATCTTGTTGAGCCAAGTATCCCCCATCTGGTAATGGCAGAGGATGAGATGGCTAGATAGCATCACCGATGCAATGAATATGAACTTGAGCACGCTCCGGGAGAGAATGCAGGACAGGAAGGCCTGGCGTGCTATGGTCCATGGGGTCACGAAGAGTCGGACACGACTGAACGACTGAACAACAACAAGAACTTGGCATTTATCCCTATTAAATGTCATTCTGTTTTCTGCCCAGTGCTCCAGTCTATCAAGATCACTTTTTGTTTCTGTCTTCCAGAGTATTAGCTATCCCGCCCAATTTTGCGTCATCTGCAAATTTGATCAGCATTCCCTGCACCTCCTCCTCCAAGTCATTAATAAAAATGTTGAAGAGCACTGTGCCCAGGACTGAGCCCTGCGGTACCCCGCTCGTTACCTCTCCCCATTTTGAGAAGGTCCCATTGATAAGCGCTCTTTGAGTCCAATTCTGTAGCCAACTGCGGATCCACTGGATTATTGCTTCATCTAGCCACTTTGAGCTAGTTTGCTCATCAAGATATCATCGGGCACTTTGTCGAAAGCTTTGCTGAAGTCGAGGTATATGATGTCTACAGCATTCCTACAGCCCACAAGGGAGGTGACTTGATCAAAAAATGAGATCAGATTTGTCTGGCAGGACTTGTTTTTGACAAATCCATGATGGTTTCGAGTAATCACGGCATTGTTTTCAAGGTGCTTCCAGATGGATTGCTTTTTCATCTGCTCCAGAATTTTCCCAGGGATTGATGTCATACTGACTGGTCTGTAGTTCCCAGCTTCCTCCTTTTTACCCTTTTTGAAGATAGGGACAACCTTAGCCCTCCTCCAGTCATCTGGCACTTCCCCCGTCCTCCATGATTTCTCAAAGATAATAGACAGCGGTTCTGAGAGTTCTTCTGCCAGTTCCTTTATTACTCTAGGATGCAGCTCATCTGGCCCTGGAGCTTTGAACTCATTCAAAGTAATGAGGTGTTCCTTGACCATATGCCTATCGATCTCAGGCTGCAATCCTGCCTCTTCAGCCTGGACTTTGCCTTTGCCAGGGGGGTCATAGACCCTCTTTTGGGAGAAGACTGAGCCAAAGTAGGAATTGAGCACTTCTGCCTTTTCTTTGTCATCTGTTATCGTTTTGCCATCCTTATTTAATAGCTGAACCACCATTTCTTTCCTCTGTCTTTTGCTATGCATGTAGCTGAAGAAAGCTTTTTTGTTGCTTTTAACATCCCTCGCTAACCTCAGCTCATTCTCAGCTTTAGCCTCCCTGACGCCATACCTGCAATTCTGTGCTACCTGCCTGTACTCTTCCTTTGTTGCTTGGCCTTCTTTCCACTTCCTATATGTGTCCTTTTTTGTTTTCAGGTCATCGCTAAGCTTTTTGTGAAGCCACATGGGCTTCTTTTGTTGTCTTCCTCCTTTTTTTTCTTGTTGGAATTGTTTGTAATTGTGCCTTGAGAATTGCCTTTTTTAAAAACTCCCCCCCCCCCCCATCTTGGACTCCTTTTCTCGTTAGAGTCGCTTGCCATGGGACCTTACTGATCATTGTTCTGAGTTTATTAAAATCAGCTTTCCTAAAATCCAGGGTACGACTTTGGCTGCACTTGGCTTTTGCTTCCTTTAGAACCAAGAACTCAAGTACAACATGGTCACTTTCCCCCAGAGTTCCTGTAACTGCTACTTTATCCACTAAGTCATCTGTGTTGGTTAGGATCCAGTCAAGAATAGCCGATCCTCTAGTTCCTTCCTCTACTTTCTGTAAGAGGAAGTTATCCGCCACACAAGTCAGGCATTTCCTGGAGGGGCCATGTTTTGCAGAATTTGTCTCCCAACGAATATTGGGGAAATTGAAGTCCCCCATTACTACTACATCATGCTTCCTTGAAACATTGGCAGTTTGCTTTTCAAAAGTTTCATCCTCATCTTCTCCTTGATTGGGTAGCCAGTAGTAGACTTCAACCACCATGTTCCTTTTATTTTCTCCATTTATTTTGATCCAGATGCTCTCGATGGGGCTACCAAGCTCATCCTCCTGTATTTCTGTGCAGAGATATGTATTTTTCACATATAGTGCAACCCCACCTCCCTTTCTGTTCCTCCTGTTCTTTTTGAACAAGTTATATCCTTCAATTGCTGTATTCCAGTCATGAGAGTCATCCTGCCAAGTCTCAGTTATACCTATCAAGTCATAATTTCCCTCCTGTATTAAGAGTTCAAGTTCGTTCTGTTTGTTTCCCATACTCTGGGCATTAGTATATAGACATTGAAGACCATGTGCTTCATGGTCTGGCTTTCTTCCTACATGTTTGTGAAGAGTATTATTGAGCGCTATTAGAGGTGTTCTCTCCGTTGCGGTTCATGAGCCTTTGTCCATTGTTACCCCTAACTTTATGTCTCCCTTCCTTGTAGGATTCAGTTTAAATCTCTCCTGATAAAGTTCTTCATGCTGTTGCCAAACACATTCTTCCCAGCTTTTGTGAGGTGCAACCTGTCCCTAGCCAACAGCCCATCTTCCAGGAAGTAAAGCCCGTGGTCCCAGAATCCAAATCTCTCTCGTCGGCACCACCGTTGTAGCCAGTCATTCACCCAGAGTATTTTTCTTTCCCTTTCTATCCTTCTTCTAACTACTAGAAGGATGGATGAGAAAACTATCTGGGCCCCAAAGTTCTTGAGTTTCCTTCCCAAAGCTTCAAAGTCTGATGTGATTTTTTCGTAGCTCCGCTTGGCGGTATCATTTGTTCCCACATGGACAAGAAGAAAGGGATACCTGTCAGTGGGCTTTATGAGTGCAGGCAACCCTTCAGTCACATCTCTAATCCATCCTCCCGGAAGACAGCATACCTGGCGAGTCCACAGGTCTTCGCGACATACTTGGGTCTCGATCCCACACAGCAAGGAGTCTCCCACTACTACCACTCTTCTCTTCTTCTTCTTGTAGGCCTGGGTTTCATCGCCTCTGCTTGGCTGACCTTCAGCCTCTTGCTCACTCTCATGCAGGTTCCCCTGTGATTTGTCCTCTGCAGGCTGTCCTCCAGTCTCATCTGCAAGTACCTGGAATCGGTCCCACAGCTCCACTGCTTCCACTGGTGCAGAGTGGCGTCTAGTTCTTCTGCTCCTAACTGTCACCCTTTTCCAAGGAGTATCCTCTACTGCATTTTTCTTCGCCTCAGCAGTTTCCCCTTCTGCCTCAGCTTGCTGTTGGTCTTCAAGCTTCCGGTCTTCCCTTTGTTGCTGTAGTTCCCCCATTCTGTCCAAGAACTCTTCCGTGTTCTCTTATTCCCCGGAGGGTCGACAGTCGCTGCTCCGGTCCACTTACTTTTTCTTTCAGCAGCATGATCAACTTGCACTTGTTGCAGGTGTAAGTCTTGTTGTTCTCAGGCAAGAAAACAAACATGGCACACACCTTGCAGGTCACCACCCCTGGAGTGTCCTGTCCTTCCATACCCTCTATTCCCTTTTTGTGTCTAGCTTTCTGATTGTTCTAGATTGGCCTGTGCCTGATCCTCTACTCACTGGAGGTTAAAAACAACAGCCCACTGGTATGGAAGTGTGTGTTACAAGAAAAACCTTTTTTTAAAAAAAAGAAAAAAATGGTTTTTGAAAAAAGAAAATGTTAGGGGCCTCCCCCTTGACCTCCCCTGGCGAACTCCCCTGGCCAACTCCTGTTTGCTCCCCCTGTACACCCGCTCTGATCACTAGCTTTCTGGGAGCTTGCTTGCTTCTATAGTCCCTAGACCAGCTGGATCAGCTTCCTCTGCTCTGCTCTGCTCAGCTGGGAGGTGGGACACAGCAAGCTTTCAAATATCCCTTGCCTGGCTGCCTGCGGTGAGTTAGGTTTGCCCCCAGCTGACCAGGCGAGTCCCTGTTCTCCTTTGCGCCTTTGTAGCCTTAAACGATCTGCTGGCTTTGTATCCGGCAGCTTCTCTCTCTCACTCCCTCTCTCCTTTCTCCCTCCGTCTTGTTTTTCTTCCTCTCCCCCCCCCCTTTCCTTTCTGGAAGGGGGAAAGCAAGAGTCCTGAGCCCACTTCCAGAACTCAGTCTTGCATTTGAAGAAGACTAAGTTCTGGAGACCCAGTACTGGGCTTCTCTCCTTCCAGCCTTACAACTTCCACCTTTTAAACTCCCTCCTTGCCAGGAGGTGATGAGAAGGAAGCAGGGTGGTGGGAGAACAGGGAATGGGCAGTAGCCGCCCCCCAAAAATCCTTTTTGCATTGCTGGTTGTATTGTGTTTCTGTACATAACGTATATATATTTGCACCATTGGATTCTTAAACTGAAAGCCCCCATAGCTTTGGGGAGGCGATTGAGCAATTCCTTTTCTGCCCGGCAGCCAGTGGTTCTGCAGACGAGAAGGGACCCCAGCCATTCCTTCTTCTCCATCAGCTGCTCTTCTCCCCTTTCAGACTGAACGTGGCTGACATTCAGGAGACCTGCCAGAAGAATGCTGCTTCAGCCTTGACGGTGGGACGCCGGGATCTCTTGCAGGTACGGTTCCTGTCCCGAAGGGTGCCTTCTACCACTCGGCAATGGTGTCCGGAGAGCATTCTGGGGCAGGGCGTAACTGAGCGGGGCAAGGGGCTTGTTTCTGGAAGGCAGCCTCTGTCCCTGTTGCACCTCTAACCAGTCCGCGGTGTGAGCTTTTCCTCTCTTTCTTTGTATGATGAGCTGCTTGCTTGCCTACTGCCTTCTTCTATCTCCCCACCCCACCCCACCCCACTTTCTCGTGCTCACTCTGTAGCTTGGGGAACAGACAGGGGTGGAAAAGGAGACTTGCATCTCAGCTGGAAAAGGATTGATACAAAGAGCATGCTGTGTTCTGGCTCAGGATGGAACGAGATATTACATGCAACATGGAGCTGCCTCTGAAAATGGCATCCCTGTGCTGAATTCTTCCCCCTTCCCCACAATGTTGCCATGTACTCTGTGGGCTACACGGCATGGGCCAGATGTATATATTTCTGGGGGTGGGGGGGCAGGATAGCTGTGTTCCAGAAAACAGTATCCCCTTGTGGAGTTCCTCCCCTCTACTCCATGCTGTAATGCCATCACATGCATCTCATTACCCCTGCTCCACACTCTTAGCTGCCACTACCCTGTGGGAAACACAGGGTTAGTGTTTTCAGCAGCAGACCCGTGTTGCATGTCAAATTGTAGTCCTGCTCTCATAAGATGCACATGGCCCTCCTTGTGCATCACTGCAGGATTTTTCCTGCTTTTGCTCATTCACAAACCCAGACTTCCTGACACTCATTTGGTATGGGACATTAAAAGGATTAAAAGGATCGATTGTTGAACGAAGGCTGTGAGAGGGGAACTAGGCCCAGTGCTCTGGCTGTCTGGCCCACTCTGTTTTTTGCCGGCCTGAGAAGCGCCTGGTCTGGTGAGGCTGAGGGAGGTCTGGCCAGGCTAGCAAACACGATCGCACAAAATGTTGGAGAAACTGTAATGGGCAGGGTTTATACATTCATACGTGGTGGTCATCTCCCCTTGTGTCAGAGTTTTGGAGTGTTATATTTTCAGAAATGCAAATACGATGCATCAAACTAAATACATTACACCAGCATTGGTTCCGCTAACAACACCAGGGACGCCACTCAACGAGTTTGGCCTCGGAAGGCTTTCTGTCTGTCCCGTCAGCAGGACATCTAGGCTGGTGAGGACTGGGGAGAGGGCCTTTTCTGTTGTGGCCCCCACTCTGGAACTCCCTCCCTCGTGACCTCCGGCATGCCCCCTTTTTGATGAGCTTCTGCTGGGGTTTAAAAACCTGGCTGTTCAGGCGGGCATTTGGGGTGGGTTAGGGGTCTTTGCTCAGTCTGCAGGTGCTGTTGCTGGGCAATTTCAAGGACCAGCTCTTCCTTCGGATGGTTTCTTGTATTATTAAGCTGGGCTTGGACTGGACAACCCTTCAAATGAGGACAGCCCAGAGAGCTTTGGCTATGGGGCAGTTTAGAAATATAACGAATGAATGAATGGATGACATCTTCAAAACAGAGGACAGTCCTATTGCAGCCCTTCAACTAGAGGACTGTCCTCTGTAAAAGAGGACATCTGGCAACCCTATGATGGTTTAGGACCAGCATGAGTAATGTTGTTTTGTTCAGTTGATTTGTTGTATTTTATGCTGTTATTTGTATTGTACGCCACCTAGAGTGGCTGGGTAGCCGGCCAGATGGGCGGCTAATCAATCAATCAATCAATCAATCAGTCAAATAAATAAGTAAGGGAAGGACAAAATGTAACAGTGACATCTAAGGAATCAGTTGTGTTTGTGCTGATGGCAGGTTCCTGGGTAGTAGCTAAAAGCAGAATTTTTCACACTGAAACTTTGATATGTGGAGTTACGGCAAAGAGCCATGGCCAAAACTTTGACGTATCAACCAAAATTAGCTAAAGGCAAAGGTAAAATACCTGACTTTCATAAAATTGTATAAGAAACAAATGTTTTTGTTTCGTATACAAATCAGGGATATATGCAGCGACATCCAGCAAAACCTCTCCTCATGTTACTGAAGAGGCTAAACATTACTTCTCATTATGAAGGACCCTAAAGAAAACCTCCAAGCAGCCCGTGGGTTCCACCTGTATTTTTGCCTGCAAAGTAGAGGTGTGTGTGTGCCGCGGGCGTGGGGGACATGTTACATGTGTTACCCTCTGTCAAGAGCTGGACTTAAACTTGATATAACGTCCTTTTCTTCTTCGTTTGCTTGTCTTCGTATTTGGAAAATGCATTAAAGGTATTTGAAAGGGAAGCAAGACGGACGGGAGGTGGGTCGCCAGCTGCTTTGAAGTCCAGCCCCAAGGCCATCCGCTGGTCTGCCTTCCAATCTGTTTGGCCTGGGTGAGTGGTAGCTTTGGCCATCCCTGGGGCCTCTGTGTCCAGTGTCTTCTCGTTCTGTTCCAGGTCTGGTCGCTGGCCACGGTAGCAACTGACCTCTGCCTGGGCCCAACCTCTGACCCCGACTTGGAGACCCCCTGGGCCCAGCATCCGTTCGGTCGCCAGCTCCTGGAGTCTCTGTAAGCAAGTGTCTCAAAGGATGATGGGGTGGGCACAGCTCCCTTGCAATGATGCTTCTCAGCAAATGGTGTACGGGTTGAAACTGCCCCATATAGCTGTCCTAACCTCTCGCCCCCCTCCATGAATTTGTCTAGTCCCCTTTTAAAGTCATTTCTGCTAGTAGCCACCACCGCACCTTGCAGCAGCAAATTCCTCCGAGGTCCAAATCTGGCCCTCCTGGAGGCCCCAGATTGCCACGTCCCTTCCCCTGGCTCACCACCTTTCACCCACTGCTAGGGCAGGGGCCATGGCTCAGTGGAAGAGCCCCTGCTTTGCATGCAGAAGGTCACAAGTTCGATCCCCAACATCTCCAGGCAGGGCTGGAAATATTCCTGCCTGAAACCCTGGAGAGCCGCTGCTGCTAGTCAGTGTCAGTAGCACTGGGCTGGATGGGCCAAGGTCTGACTCCGTACAAGGCAGCTTCTGACATTCCTGTGGAATCTGGCCCCCAAAAGCTTCTCCATAATGGAGGCCAGTCCTCGGGCTGGAAGAAATTCAACCTTTCAGCCATAAATAATGTGCTTCCTTCATCAGATCAAAATCTCCTGCCAGTCAGTTTTATCAGATTGCCCCCGGTTCTACCATTATGATGGAGAAAGAGCTCTTTCTCCACACTACACAACATTGTATAAACCTCTGCCATGTCTCCCGTCAGTCTTTTTTCTGAATTTACGTTCCAAACACTTTCGTCTTCCCTCATTGGGAAGATACTTCAGCCCCCTGATCATAGAATCATAGAACAGTAGGGTTGGAAGGGGCCTACACGGCCATCGAGTCCAACCCCCTGCTCAGTGCAGGAATCCAAGTCAGAGCATCCCTGACAGATGGCTGTCCAGCCTTGTCTTGAACGCCTCCAGTGTGGGAGAGCCCTCCACCTTCCTAGGTCATTGGTTCCATTGTCGTTTTGCTCCTACAGTCAGGAAGTTTTTCCTGATGTTCAGCTGGAATCTGGATGCCTGTCACTTGAAGCCCATTAGTCTGTGTCCTGCCCTCTGGAATGATGGAGAAGAGATCCTGGCCTTCCTGTCTGTGACAACCTTTCAAGTCCTTGAAGAGCGCTATCATATCTCCCCTCAGTCTTCTCAAGGCTAAATAGGACCAGTTCTTTCAGTCTCTCTGCATAGGGCTTTGTTTCCAGTCCCCTGATCATCTTTGTTACCCACCTCTGAACCCTCTCCAGCTTGTCTGTATCCTTCTTAAAGTGTGGTGCCCAGAACTGGACACAGTACTCCAGATGAGCTTGTGATCGACAACAGTTCCAAGATCCTTCTCGCTTGTAGTGTTGTCGAGCCACGTATCCCCCATCTTGTAACTGTGCATTTGGTTTCTTTTTCCTCGGTGCAGAACTTGGCATTTATCCTTATTAAATGTCATTCTGTTGTTTTCTGCCCAGCACTTCAGTCTATCCAGATCACTTTGAATTTTGTTTCCGTCTTCCAGGGTATTAGCTATCCCACCCAATTTTGTGTCATCTGCAAATTTGATCAGCATTCCCTGCACCACCTCCTCCAAGTCATTAATACAAATGTTGAAGAGCACTGGGCCCAGGACTGAGCCCTGCGGTACCCCACTCGTTACCTCTCTCCAGTTTGAGAAGGTCCCATTGATAAGCACTCTTTGAGTCCGATTCTGTAGCCAACTGTGGATCCACTGGATCGTTGTTTCATTTAGCCCACTTTGAGCTAGTTTGCTCATCAGGAGATCATGGGGCACTTTGTCGAAAGCTTTGCTGAAGTCGAGTTATATGATGTCTACAGCATTCCCACGGTCTACAAGGGAGGTGACTTGATCAAAAAATGAGATCAGATTTGTCTGGCAGGACTTGTTCTTGACAAATCCATGTTGGCTTCAAGTAATCACTGCATTGTTTTCAAGGTGCTTCCAGATGGATTGCTTTTTCATCTGCTCCAGAATTTTCCCAGGGATTGATGTCAGACTGACTGGTCTGTAGTTCCCAGGTTCCTCCTTTTTGCCCTTTTTGAAGATAGGGACAACATTAGCCCTCCTCCAGTCATCTGGAACTTCCCCCGTCCTCCCATGATTTCTCAAAGATAATAGACAGTGGTTCTGAGAGTTCTTCTGCCAGTTCCTTTATTACTCTAGGATGCAGTTCATCTGGCCCTGGAGCTTTGAACTCATTCAAAGTAATGAGGTGTTCCTTGACCATATGCCTATCGATCTCAAGCTGCAATCCTGCCCCTTCAGCCTGTACTTCATCTTTGCCACGGGGGTCATAGACCCTCTTTTGGGAGAAGACTGAGCCAAAGTAGGAATTGAGCAACTCTGCCTTTTCTTTGTCATCTGTTATCATTTTGCCATCCTTATTTAATAGCTGAACCACCATTTCTTTCCTCTGTCTTTTACTATGGATGTAGCTGAAGAAAGCCTTTTTGTTGTTTTGAGCATCCCTCGCTAACCTCAGCTCGTTCTCAGCTTTAGCCTTCCTGACACCATCCCTGCAATTCTGTGCTACCTGCCTGTACTCTTCCTTTGTTGCTTGGCCTTCTTTCCACTTCCTATATGTGTCCTTTTTTGTTTTCAGGTCATCGCTAAGCTTTTTGTGAAGCCACATTGGCTTCTTCTGTTGTCTTCCACCTTTCCTTCTTGTTGGAATTGTTTGTAATTGTGCCTTGAGAATTGCCTTTTTTAAAAGTTCCCCCCCATCTTGGACTCCTTTTCTCATTAGCGTCGTTTGCAATGGGACCTTACCGATCATTGTTCTGAGTTTATTAAAATCAGCTTTCCTAAAATCCAGGGTACGCTTTTGACTACACTCGGCTTTTGCTTCCCTTGGAACCAAGAACTCAAGTACAACATGGTCGCTTTCCCTCAGAGTTTCTGTAACTGCTACTTTATCCACGAAGTCATCTCTTTTGGTTAGGATCAAGTCAAGGATAGCCAATCCTCTAGTTCCTTCCTTTACTTTCTGTAGGAGGAAGTTATCCGCCACACAAGTCAGGCATTTCCTGGAGGGGCCATGTTTTGCAGAATTTGTCTCCCAACGAATATTGGGGAAATTGAAGTCCCCCATTACTACTACATCATGCTTCCTTAAAACATTGGCTATTTGCTTTTCAAAAGTTTCATCCTCGTCTTCTCCTTGATTGGGTGGCCGGTAGTAGACTTCGACCATCAGGTACCTTTTATTCTTTGCTCCATTTATTTTGATCCAGATGCTCTCGATGGGGCTCCCAAGCTCCTCCTCTTGTATTTCTGTGCAGAGATAAGTATTTTTCACATTCAGTGCAACCCCACCTCCCTTTCTGTTCCTCCTGTTCTTTTTGAACAAGTTATATCCTTCAATTGCTGTATTCCAGTCATGAGAGTCATCCTGCCAAGTCTCAGTTATACCTATCAAGTCATAATTTCCCTCCTGTATTAAGAGTTCAAGTTCGTTCTGATTGTTTCCCATACTCTGGGCATTAGTATATAGACATCGAAGACCATGTGCTTCATGGTCTGGCTTTCTTCCTACATGTTTGTGAAGACTATTATTGAGCGCTATTAGAGGTGTTCTCTCTGTTGTGGTTCATGAGCCTTCATCCATTGTTACCCCTAACATTACATCTCCCTCATAGGATTCAATTTAAAGCCCCTCTGATGAAGTTCTTCATGCTGTGGCCAAACACATTCTTCCCATCCTTTGTGAGGTGCAACCCATCCCTTGCCAATAGCCATCTTCCAGGAAGTATAGCCCGTGGTCCTAGAATCCAAATCTCTCTCGTCGGCACCAAATCTCTCGTTGGCTACGAAGAGAGACTGGCTCTCTCTTCGTAGCCAGTCATTCACCCAGAGTATTTTTCTTTCCCTTTCTATCGCTCTTCTAACTGCTGGAAGTATGTATGAGAAAACTATCTGGGCCCCAAAGTTCTTCAAAGTCTTGACGTGATTTCTTCGTAGCTCCGCTTGGCGGTATCATTTGTTCCCACATGGATGAGAAGAAAGGGATACCTGTCAGTGGGCTTTATGAGTGCAGGCAACCTTTCAGTCGTGTCTCTAATCCGTCCTCCCGGAAGACAACATACCTGGTGAGTCCACAGGTCTTCATGACATACTTGGGTCTCGATCCCATGCAGCAAGGAGTCTCCCACTACTACCACTCTTCTCTTCTTGTTGTTGTAGGCCTAGATTTCATCGCCTCTGTTTGACCTTCAGCCTCTTGCTGACTCTCATGTAGGTTCCCCTGTGATTCATCCTCTGCAGGCTGTCCTCCAGTCTCATCCTCAAGTACCTGGAATCGGTTCCACAGCTCCACTGGTGCAGAGTGGTGTCTAGTTCTTCTTCTTCTGTCACCCTTTTCCAAGGAGTATCCTCTACTCCATTTTTCTTCACCTTAGCATTTCCCACTGCCTCATCTTGCTGTCGCTCTTCAAGCTTCTGGTCTTCCCTTTGCTGCTGTAGTTCCCCCATTCTGTCCAAGAACTCTTCATGTTCTCGTATTCCCCGGAGGGTCGACAGTCGCCGCTCCAGTCCACTTACTTTTTCTTCCAGCAGCGTGATCAACTTGCACTTGTTGCAGGTGTAGGCCATGTTGTTCTCAGGCAAGAAAACAAACATTGCACACACCTTGCAGGTCACCACCACTGGAGAGTCCTGTCCTTCCATTGCCTCTTTTCCCGTTTTGTGTCTAGCTTTGTGATTGTTCTAGACTAGCCTGTGCCTGCTCCTCTACTCAGTAGAGGTTAAAAGCAGAGTCCCACTGGTGTGGAAGTGTGTGTTGCAAGACAAATAAATGAAAAAAAGCTAGTTAAAAAATAAAATAAAAAAAACGAAAAAAAAATGTTAGGGGCCTCCCCCTTGACCTCCCCTGTCAAACTCCCCTGGCCAACTCCTGTTTGCTCCCCTCGTCCGCTAGCTCTGGTCGCTCGCTGTCTGGGAGCTTATTTGCTTCTGTAGTCGCTGGAGCAGCTTGCTCTGCTCTGCTCAGCTGGGAGGCGGGAAACAGACTGAAGCTTCCCGCCCAGTCAGCTGCTGGGAGTACTCAGGCCACACACACCCAATTCAGTTGGAGCTCTCAGAAGCACCTGGTGAGCTCACAGCCACTCAGAAGGATAAAGGGCAGCCCCCTGGGCTTCCTGCAGCCCACTTACCTCTTAACCTCTGTCTCCTTTGTCTCTTCTACCGCTGCAACTCCGCTGGCCAGCTCCTGTTTGCTCCCCCTGTTTGCTCGCTCTCTGGGACCTTGCTTGCTTCTGTAGTCCCTGGACCAGCTGGAGCAGCTTGCTCTGCTCTGCTCTGCTCAGCTGGGAGGCAGGAAACAGGATCGTTTTGGTTGCTCTTTTCTGCACCTCTTTTCCAGCTCTACGGTATCATCTTTCAGGTGGGATGACCAGAACTGCGCACAGCATTCCAAATGTGTCTGTGCTGCTGATTTATATAATGATGTTGACTGTTCCATTTTCAATCCCTTTCCTAATAATCCCCAGCAAGGAGTTTGCTTTTCCCCCCGAAACTGCCACACCCTGGGTGTTTTAATTGAGCCCAAGATCTCATTCCTGGTTGCTGCCAGTTCACATGCCAGCAGTGTATATATCGTGGGTGGGCAGCCTCCGGCCCACGCAGCCTTAGGCTCTGCCTATTCCCCTCCCCCGGCTTGGTGCTTGGGAGGAGGTGGGAGTCCCCTCATTATCTCCGATGTGTGATCAGAGATAACAAGGGGATTGCCCTACGCGTTGCTCACGCTCCCAAGGAGGAGGAGCAGCAGGCAGGGGCATCCCTTGTTATCGCCAAAGATGAGAAGGGGATTCCCTGGTGGGAGTGGTGGCTGGGGACTCATCTAGCAAATGCAGGACACACATACTACAGTGCCTTGCATAAGTGTTCACCCCCCTTTGACTTATCCACATTTTGTTGTGTATGACCTGGAATTAAAATGGATTTAATCAGGATTTCTTGTCACTGATCTACACAAAATATTACATAATGTTGAAGTGGGTGGAGAATCTACATATTTTACAAAATGATTTGCAGATAAAAAACTGAAAAAGTCTGGATTGCATAAGTATTCACCCCGTTTGCTGTGACACCTCAAAATAAGCTCTTGTGCAACCAGCTGCCTTCAGAAGTTACATAATTAGTTGAATGTGCAATTCAAGCGTCACATGATCTCAGATTAAATATATCTGTTTCTGGAAGGCTCCAGAGTTTGTTGGCAAGCATATCTAAACAAGCAGCATCATGAAGACCAAGGAGCTATCAAAACAAGTCTGGGATAAAGTTCTGGAGAAGCACCAATCAGGTTGGGATATAAAAAAAATTTCCCAAACTATGAACATCCCCCCGAGCACCATTAAATCCATTATTTCAAAATGGAAAGAATATGGTACAACCACAGCTCTGCCTAGACAAGGCCATCTACCAAATCTCAGTGACCAGGAAGGAGGGCATTAGTCAGAGAAGCAGTCCAGAGGCCAATGGTAACTCTGAAGGAGCTGGAGAGATCCACAGCTGAGACAGGAGAAACCATCCATGAGACAACTATCACCCGGACACTCCACAAAGCTGGGCTTTATGGAAGAGTGGCGAGAAGAAAGCCATTGCTGAAAACACACACATCAAATCCCATTTGGATTTTGCCAAAAGGCATGTGGGAGACATGGCAAACGTGGAAAAAGATTCTCTGGTCTGATGTGACCAAAACTTGAACTTTTTGGCCTTACCACAAAATCCTTTGTGTGACGCAACGCCAACAGTGCTCACCGCCTTGAGAACACCATCCCCACAGTGGTGGCAGCATCATGCTGTGGGGATGCTTTTCATTGGCAGGGTCTGGGAAACTTGTCAGGATTGAGGGCAAGATGGATGGGGCCAAATACAAGGCAATTCTAGAGGAAAACCTGTTTCAGTCTGCAAGGGACCTGGGACTGGGACAGAGGTTCACCTTCCAGCAGGACAATGACCCTGAACACACTGCCAAAGTTACACTGGAGTGGTTTAAAAACAAGTACCCGAATGTCTTAAGCCCAGACCTCAATCTGACTGAGAATCTGTGGCGAAGCTTGAAAATTGCTGTTCACCAACGGTCCTCATCCAACCTGATGGAGCTTGAGCAATTTTGCCAAGAGGAATAGGCAAAAATTGCAGGATCCAGATGCGCAAAGCTGGTAGAGACTTACCCAAAAGGACTCATAGCTGTAACGGCTGCCCAAGGTGCTTCCACCAAGTATTGACTGGGGGGGGGGGAGCGGGGGGGAATACTTATGCAACCAACAAATGCCAGTTTGTTTTTGTTTAATTAGTTTTTGTGCCACAATAAAAATATTTTGCACCTTCAAAGTGTTAAGGACTTGGTGTAAACCAAATGGTAAAAATGCCGTTAAAATGCATTTTAATTCCAGGTTATAGCACAACAAAATGTGGAAAAGAAAAAGGGGGGTGAATACTTACGCAAGGCACCGTATGCGTGAAAGACTTAATGAGGTCTGGGACCACAGACCTTTGGTTAAATTAACAACATTTCAAGCCAATTACTAAACATCAAAAGGTGACTGAAGGTTGAAATCAGGTGGTTAACTTTGAACAAGTGTTCCCTGTATTCCAGTTATGATTTATGTATTGGATGTGTACCTGCCTTTCCACTGAAAAAAGCTCCTTCTTTGATCTTAGACTCTCTTTTTTTTTCATGTATGGTGATTTGCAATACAGTGTACAAAAAAAAAGAATCGTGAACCCTTGTAAATAAGGCACATGCTATTAGTCCTCACACATCTTTACCAGCCTGGATGCCCATATGGATCTTTGGCTAGTCAGATGTACCCCGCATGGTATGGCATGAAATGGCATTTGGGAGGTTTTAGCAGCTCCATCCGAACGCGGCTGGTAACTGTGTTTCTGCTGGGGGCCGTTCCAAACTGTGGACCCTGCAGGATCCTCTTGGATGGTGATGAGGTTTCCCAAGGCCTGCACAGCCCGGGCGGCTACGGAACTTGTTTCATAAAGATGATGGAGACCTAAAGCCTTGGAGAGACTCAAGGAACAGGTGTGCCACCCAGCCAGCAGGGGTGCTTCTGTTTGTTCTAGTCTGTGCTTTTGTGTATTGCACAGCAAAAGCATCATGTGAGTGAGGAATCTTGGGCACAGACATACTGCTCTGTGGAAATCTCAGCTTTTCCTTTGAGAAGTGGGGGAGAACCTCACAGGAGCCCTTTCTGCTGCCAAGAAAAGCTCAAAAGACATTTTCGGGGCGGGGAGGGGGGAGAAGGGGCTGTGCTTTGTCAGTCCCCGGAGCTGCAGGAGGTGAGGGTGAGCAGGAATTCCACTCCTGAGCTCCACATAGCCTCCCCCCGTTCCTGACTGTGCATCGGCCCGACCTGACCTTTCTTTTCCTTCCCAGGGTGGCACATTATTGCCAGCTCCACGATGTGCAGACCTTGGCCATGCTGTGCAGCGTCTTTGAGGCCCAGGCCAGGCCACAGGGAGCCCTAAACTCCGCAGGACTCTTTCCTCAGCGCTCCTCCAGCCACAGCCGATATGTACGGGTAGACATTGATCCCGGCTGCTTTCCCCAAAGCCCAGCCTGTGTTGGGTCCACCTGTGGTGTAATTCCCGCTTTGTTTCTCCTACCACAGCCCAGCTTCACCTCCTCTGGCTCCTGTTCCAGCATGTCCGACCCTGGACTTAGCACCAGCAGCTGGAACATAGGTAGGCATACCACGGTCAGCTTCAGAATGCATCTTCCACTGGCCTTAGAAACCTCATCTCCCATCCCTCTTTGTGCAGATTGTATTCTTAGATCAGCCTTCCCCAACCTGGTGCCCTCCGGCATAGCTGGCTGGGGGATTCTGGGAGTTGTAGTTCAGTACATCTGGAGGGCCCCAGGTTGGGGAAGGCTGCTAGATGTTTGCTAGATGTTATCTGTAGGTTTTTATATCATCTGTGTTTTTGGGGGTAAAATTGTAAGCTGCTTTGAGAACCCAGGTTGCAGTATAAGTTGGATATAAATTTCCAGAAATAGGCTTGTTGCTCTGCTAAAGACATCCTACTTTAATTATTCATATGAGTTTTAATCAATTAATTGATCAATTACATCTGCCTAATCTGAGTAGATGAAAAAAGCCTCCTTCCTTTTTAGATGCATGCGGCAAAGCAGACCCCATCTCAGAAAAGGCCTTCTCTCCTGTGTGAGTGAAGAATGCCTCTTCTGAGAAGAAGCTGCTTTGAGAACCCAGGTTGCAGTATAAGTTGGATATAAATTTCCAGAAATAGGCTTGTTGCTCTGCTAAAGACATCCTACTTTAATTATTCATATGAGTTTTAATCAATTAATTGATCAATTACATCTGCCTAATCTGAGTAGATGAAAAAAGCCTCCTTCCTTTTTAGATGCATGCGGCAAAGCAGACCCCATCTCAGAAAAGGCCTTCTCTCCTGTGTGAGTGAAGAATGCCTCTTCTGAGAAGGAGCTGCTTTGAGAACCCAGGTTGCAGTATAAGTTGGATATAAATTTCCAGAAATAGGCTTGTTGCTCTGCTAAAGACATCCTACTTTAATTATTCATATGAGTTTTAATCAATTAATTGATCAATTACATCTGCCTAATCTGAGTAGATGAAAAAAGCCTCCTTCCTTTTTAGATGCATGCGGCAAAGCAGACCCCATCTCAGAAAAGGCCTTCTCTCCTGTGTGAGTGAAGAATGCCTCTTCTGAGAAGAAGCTGCTTTGAGAACCCAGGTTGCAGTATAAGTTGGATATAAATTTCCAGAAATAGGCTTGTTGCTCTGCTAAAGACATCCTACTTTAATTATTCATATGAGTTTTAATCAATTAATTGATCAATTACATCTGCCTAATCTGAGTAGATGAAAAAAGCCTCCTTCCTTTTTAGATGCATGCGGCAAAGCAGACCCCATCTCAGAAAAGGCCTTCTCTCCTGTGTGAGTGAAGAATGCCTCTTCTGAGAAGGAGCTGCTTTGAGAACCCAGGTTGCAGTATAAGTTGGATATAAATTTCCAGAAATAGGCTTGTTGCTCTGCTAAAGACATCCTACTTTAATTATTCATATGAGTTTTAATCAATTAATTGATCAATTACATCTGCCTAATCTGAGTAGATGAAAAAAGCCTCCTTCCTTTTTAGATGCATGCGGCAAAGCAGACCCCATCTCAGAAAAGGCCTTCTCTCCTGTGTGAGTGAAGAATGCCTCTTCTGAGAAGAAGCTGCTTTGAGAACCCAGGTTGCAGTATAAGTTGGATATAAATTTCCAGAAATAGGCTTGTTGCTCTGCTAAAGACATCCTACTTTAATTATTCATATGAGTTTTAATCAATTAATTGATCAATTACATCTGCCTAATCTGAGTAGATGAAAAAAGCCTCCTTCCTTTTTAGATGCATGCGGCAAAGCAGACCCCATCTCAGAAAAGGCCTTCTCTCCTGTGTGAGTGAAGAATGCCTCTTCTGAGAAGGAGCTGCTTTGAGAACCCAGGTTGCAGTATAAGTTGGATATAAATTTCCAGAAATAGGCTTGTTGCTCTGCTAAAGACATCCTACTTTAATTATTCATATGAGTTTTAATCAATTAATTGATCAATTACATCTGCCTAATCTGAGTAGATGAAAAAAGCCTCCTTCCTTTTTAGATGCATGCGGCAAAGCAGACCCCATCTCAGAAAAGGCCTTCTCTCCTGTGTGAGTGAAGAATGCCTCTTCTGAGAAGGAGCTGCTTTGAGAACCCAGGTTGCAGTATAAGTTGGATATAAATTTCCAGAAATAGGCTTGTTGCTCTGCTAAAGACATCCTACTTTAATTATTCATATGAGTTTTAATCAATTAATTGATCAATTACATCTGCCTAATCTGAGTAGATGAAAAAAGCCTCCTTCCTTTTTAGATGCATGCGGCAAAGCAGACCCCATCTCAGAAAAGGCCTTCTCTCCTGTGTGAGTGAAGAATGCCTCTTCTGAGAAGGAGCTGCTTTGAGAACCCAGGTTGCAGTATAAGTTGGATATAAATTTCCAGAAATAGGCTTGTTGCTCTGCTAAAGACATCCTACTTTAATTATTCATATGAGTTTTAATCAATTAATTGATCAATTACATCTGCCTAATCTGAGTAGATGAAAAAAGCCTCCTTCCTTTTTAGATGCATGCGGCAAAGCAGACCCCATCTCAGAAAAGGCCTTCTCTCCTGTGTGAGTGAAGAATGCCTCTTCTGAGAAGAAGCCTGACACCAGCACGCATGCAAGTGCTCCATTAGCTGTTTAAAAATAACCACTGCCTGGTTAGGGGTATCTTTAAAAAAACAAACTTATCTAGTAGCTTTATTGATTGACTAAATGTTGGAGCCCTAAAATACATTAAAATTGCATACAAGCAGTAAGATGATTCTTACTCCCTTGCTTTAAGGCTGAGCCATACATCCTTATTTTAACTGCTTTGTCTGTCAAAAACCAGGCATCTCCTACAAGGATCTGTTTGCAAGACCTTAGGACCAGGCTATGGAGTGGGCAGGCAACAGGGCACATTTAGCAAGCCTTTGTAATAAACTTGCTAAAGAGCTGAGGTCTTGCAACTGAGTTTGCTGCATAGGTTTGGTTTGCTTGGATTAAACCAGATAAATAAATCTGCTTGCAAGGGGAAATGAGCTGTCTCGCAAAATGCTTTGCTTCAGTTTTGTTATCTCAGGCTCTTGGGCAACCTATCTAATGTGAGAATGACGTATACTTCAGGGAACCTGGTAGAATCAAGGCATAGTTGGGAGAGCAGGTTACAAACTGGGATGAAGATTGATCAGAGAAGGGACAGAATACGGAGTGTCTATCCTGTTGAGCTGTGACACGCTGGGTTCTGCAGCTTTCCTTTGGGCCCTACTTGTTTTATCGCTTCAGTGGCTGTTGCAGGATTCGCCACCCCTGAATCTGCAACATCCTCGCCTCTGTGTGGAAACTCTAAGCCAGGTCAAGGAGCGGGAGACTGCCGCCGCCACTCCAGACAGGCCCCGGCTGGCAGCTGGGTCTTGGGCTGCATGCCTCCCTGGGCGCAGCTTCCACCGCGAGGCTCCCCCATCCCACCCCAGGATTGGCCAGTTGCCGCAGCAGAGCAGGAATTCTCTGGCGGGTAGCCATCTAGGGAAGATATGCGTGGATGGTGACTTTTGCTGCGAGGCTTTCCCATCTTCTCCAAAGCCTCTGCACCTGCTTGTCTTGGAGAGGCAAGCCCTCCGCTCCCTTTCCTGGGTCTCTCGTTAAAAGATGCTTTTGGCTTCTTTTCTCCTCCATCAGGGGGTTGGGTGCGGCGAGGTTCCTATTCGGAACAGTGGAGCTTGGCTGCCTGTCAGTTTGCTGGTTTTCGGGAAACACTAGATTTTGTTTTGGAGTGGTGGGGAGTTCCTAGATGGAGAGGTCTGCTATAGCAGAGGGGGGGGAAACTGTGTCCCTCCAGAGATGATCAGGGGACTGGAAACAAAGCCCTGTGAAGAGAGACTGAAAGAACTGGGCCTGTTTAGCCTTGAGAAGACTGAGGGGAGATAGGATGGCGCTCTTCAAGTACTTGAAAGGTTGTCCCAGAGAGGAAGGCCAGGACCTCTTCTCCATCATCCCAGAGTGCTGGACACAGAATAATGGGCTCAAGTGACAGGAAGCCAGATTCTGGCTGAACATCAGGAGAAACTTCCTGACTGTTAGAGCAATCTGACAATGGAGCCAATGACTTAGGCAGGCGGTGGGCTCCCCCACACTGGAGGCCTTCAAGACGAGGCTGGACAGCCATCTGTCAGGGACGCTCTCACTTGGATTCCTGCACCGAGCAGGGGGCTGGACTCGATGGTCTTGTAGGCTCCTTCCAACCCCACTATTCTATGATTCTGTGATGGGAGTGGTAGTCCAGCAACGTTTGAAGGTTGTTGGCCACTGTGCCTGAGTTTGTTAACTCAGTCTGTGGTCTGTTCTGGTGCAGCCTACGCTCGGTGCAGCCTACGCTCGGTGCAGCCTACGCTCGGTGCACCGAGCTGCAAATCCTGCTCTTCTTGTGTTACTCTCCAGGGCGGGGGGCAGGGGGAGCTGCAGCAGGCTGCCTGCTAGCACAGGAGCCTTCTTCCTAGGGACCGAAGGCCTTGGCAGCCTGAGGCCAGCCAGCTCATCTGCACCAGCGTGGCATTCTCTGAGCTGCCACCGCTGCCTCCGAAGTCCACTCACCATCTTTGACCCCCGCAGCCAACAAAGAGATGGACCACACCCCAGCCTGGTGCGAGTCCTCCCCTGAGGACTTCCGCTTTGGCAGCCTGCCCTACACAGACCATCGGGACCGGGAGAAGGATCAGCACGACAGGAACAAAAGGTGACGGGCGGGGCGTGGTGGGTCTTCTGCTTCTTTGGTTGGAGGGGGGCCCAGGCGGCTGTCAGGGGGAGCCCACAACCTCTTTGTGACATCACAGAAGAAGGGAAGTGGGCGGACTCTGGGCTGCAGAAGGGCTCTTCTCCCACTTTCTCATTTTAGAGCTATCCCTATTCCCATTTGGGCAGCCCAGGCCGGGAGGGAGGGAGGGAGGGATTCCTGCACCTCCCAGTTGGTTCCTGGTTTGACTAAGGAATCTAGCTGAGCTTCCAGATCACCTTGATCTTCCAAGGACCTGGAATCTTAATCTGTTTCCTCAAGGGACACTCTTTTGGGGGTGTGGGTCTTTGCAGTTTCTTTGTACGTTTATTACATTTCTATATTACCCAGTAGCCAAAGCCTTCTGGGCGGTTCATGTATAGTTCTCATATATTGGGGGTTTTCTCCCCACCGTGCTGATGTTCCCCCAGACCACCTATTCATGATTTGAATGTTAATTATTTTGTGGTCTTGGAAATATCCCCACAGTCATCACAATTTTGAATCAGAAGGGTCCTCACCAACCTGAGGAGCAACAGTCCCAGTCTTATACACCTTTTTGTTAAAACTGGCTGTTGGTGACCGATAAATACTGTGCATCGTTAATGCTGGATCTGCTAGGTTATTCAGTCAAATAGCTACATTTTTAACAGATCGCAGCTCAGATAGAAATGACTGCTCCCTTCATGACATGATTACGTTAATTATATTCTCTTCCTCACCACCACCACTCCCCAAATTATTTTTGTTATTTATGAAAGTGCTAAAATCACGGCCGTTTTTCTAAACTTCTTGATGCACTAAACCGAGAGCCACAGAGATCAAATGGCTTAAGAGGGAAATTTATCCTCCTTCATGTATGCATGGATGTATTTCTTTAAAAATGTTACACCGTGCCTTTCCAGCAATCTCAGACAATGACCTCAACATGGCTTACTACGACATATGTCTTGAATCTTTTTAGATGTGGAGTGGTATACAAATGTTGTAAATAAATGAATAAATGAATGAGTGTGTGTGTGCGCGCGTGTGTGTGTGTGTGTGCGTGCGCGCACACTCACACACAAGAAAAAAACTAAAACTCATAAATCTATAAGAATAAAGAGGATTTGTGTCTGTCTGTCTATCCAAGCCATAATGTGAAGACCATGAAACCTAGACACCTGAAACTTGGCATGCATACTAAGGTGTGCACCTCAGGGTTATTTCATTTTAAAAACATATTAATTTTAATTTGTTTTAAATGTGTCCATCTGGTTGAAGCCTGCAACTACATCTTCAGCCACTAGGAGCAGCTTTCCCTAACCAGCGGATAGCTTTGCAGTCTGTAGAGTTTGAAGCCAGGGGAGACTAGCAGGCCAAGGGACAAAGTTGTATGACTGCCCCTCCCCCCACTGCTATGGGGCACCCCCCTCCCCTGGGGAATGGAGTGGATAGACCCTCGCCCAGGGGGCTGTAGAGGTGTGCCATGGCCAGGCCTGTGCCTAGGGGTGGCTTCACTCAGATGGGGCGGGCACAATGTGAGCAGCTCTGACAGGTGTGTAAGTTTGCTTAAAGGCTGTGCTCTGTGGAACGATGGGCTGTTCCCCCCGTGTGAAGCTGGGTCCATTTGCTATTACTACAGTAATAGAAAGCTGAGAACAAGAATAAAAACAGTAGCACAGAGTAAAACCAGCAAGAACTGTGTGGAGAATGAAGAATGTACAGGCTACCTTTGCAGAAACCAAGCCAGGCAGGTCACTGCCCCATGTCAGTAGTGGAGTGGGGGGGAGAAGAAAGAACAGAGGGGGTGGTATCAAAGGGTGGATGTAAGCCCAGGCCGTGACCTGCACGGAGGCTTCCTTTCAGCTGGGGATGAGGACTCTGGGCTCTTTCTCCAGGCTTCTGGATCCAGCCAACACCCAGCAGTTTGATGACTTCAAGAAGTGCTACGGTGAAATCCTTTACCGCTGGGGCCTTCGGGAGAAGCGGGCTGAAGTCCTCAAGTTTGTTTCCTGCCCCCCTGACCCTCACAAGGGGATTGGTGAGTGGAAGCCTGCTCTGCCTCTGCATGCCCAAAGGCCCAGGTCCAGTCTCTGGCAGCTCCACTCAAAAGGATCAGGGAGCAGCGGATGGGCCTGCTCCTTGCCCAAGACCTTGGAGAACCGCTGCCGTTCAGGACAGACAGGGCTAGGCCGGGCCGGCAGTCTGTCCTGGCCTACGGCAGTTTCTTGTGTCCTCGTGGGGCACTAAAAAGACCTTTCTATTTAAAAGGGCAACTTATAGTGTAGCAGCAGCAACAAAGCGATGAAGCCCCTGCCCCAGTTTCAACAGGGAGGGGAGGACAGCCAGATGGGCAAAGGTACCAGGAGCAGAGTGTGTTCAAATGCAGTTCTGTATATTTAGGCTTTACAGAAGAGGTGTGTTAATCTGGAAAAGCCTGGGGTCCCAATCAGGCCCTTGGGGTTTCCCCGGATTTCTCCCAACGGCCCCCCTTCCATCAGCCACTGACCATTGTTTCCCCCTCTGCTGAACTGGCAGTAAGAGCTTTAAGCTAAGATATGCTGGAATTTGGGCCTGCCCCCTTTGCCTTCTGCTTTGCCCACCACTGGAATGTGGCCCCTGAGAGCTTCTCCGAGAGATAGTTCGGCCCCAGGCTGAAAGTGGTTCCACCCCCCTGTTGCAGAGGCGCCCTCCCATAAGCACTCTTCTGCTCTCTTGCTCTCCCGGCAGAGTTTGGTGTCTACTGCAGCTACTGCCGCAGCGAGGTCCGTGGCATCCAGTGTGCCCTCTGCAAGGGCTTTGCGTTCCAGTGCGCCATCTGCCACGTGGCCGTGCGAGGCTCCTCCAACTTCTGTCTGACCTGTGGACATGGAGGGCACACCAGCCACATGATGGAGTGGTTCCGCACCCAGGAAGTGTGTCCCACTGGCTGCGGGTGCCGCTGCTTGCTGGAGAGCACCTTCTGACCAAGCGTCCTGCAAGCCTGAGTCTGCGCACACCATGGTCTCGGCTGGGTCGCTCTTGAAAAGCAACGAGGCCACCGTTCTCCCAGGGTGCTTCTGAAACACGTGGGTGGTCTTCTGGGTTGCTGGTGGCATTCTGCGCTCCCTGGCAGAAGGTTGAGTGGGATGGTTGGTGGCCCCAAGAGCATCTCTCAAGCTCCTTGTGGGTTTCCTGCCTCAGCAGAGTCTTTCCAAGGTGCAAAGAGAGAGACAGTCATATGTAGAAGACAATCACTGTAGCTTGGCATGGGTGAAATAGTTCTTGAGCAATGGAGGGATCACGGGCCTCATACCCTGGAGTTGGAAGAGTGAAGCAAACACTCCTGGAGATTCTGGTGGATATTTGAGAAACATGCAGTGAACTCTGAGCTGGATGAGGTTGTATTGATGTTTTTTGAACTGCCATTCCTTGGCCTTGGAGTTCTCTGTATTACACAGACAGGAAAGATCAAAACAGAGCGAGCTTCCTACACAAACACAGGGGGAAGACATCTGTCTTGGCTGAATTAATTGGTGTGTCCCTTGTGAACAGAGTACAGCATAGGGTCTGCCCTGAGCGCCGGACAGAAAGTTCTCCTTTCTCCTCTAGGTGATTTTTTTTTACTGCTCCATCTGAGGCTCTAAAATAGCTTCAAAGGTTGATGGGCCAGTAGGATTTGGTCCCTTGTAAAAACAAGGCTGTTATTTCTGGTGGTACTTCAGCGACTTGACTTGGATGTGCCTCTGACACTCCTCCAGCAACCAGCATCCACTGCAGGACTGGAATGGACTGTCTTGTTGAGTGTGAGAATGGATTCTATAAGAAAAGGGGGTCGAAGAGTTTCAAGGGGCAGCACCAGCTGTCCACTTTGGAGTAGTGATTTCAAGACTCAAATATCAGTATTTTTTATGCCAAAATGCATTCCAGCCCACAGGAATGGGTGAGGGCAAGAGTCTTCTTTGCTGCCCAGCAACTGCACAAATACCTTTTGGGTGCAAACGGGCGGCTGAGCTGAGCTCTCCTGCTTTGGGTCCAGGCTTGCTGAGCCCATCAAGAGCATGGATGCTGTCGACACCGTTATTTTCAAGCTGTGTAGCTGAGGAAGTGTGTTTGTGTATATTCTGTAATAAAATAAGAACATTTTATAAAAGCTGTCTTGCTATCTACCACCTTTGAAATTATTCAAAAGCCATCATTCTCGCTTAGTAACTCAGTGCTTGTATTTTTCCTTGGGTATGGTCTTCTCTGTGCCACATATGTTATTGATCAACAAAACGCCCATAATTATGCTCAAAACAGCCTTGGCTGAGAGAGCGATCTGATAGCTTGCTAGGTGTCTGTGACATCACAGCAGTTCTGCCAATGGTTGATGGAGGGCATGCAGCTTTCTCTGCTGTTCTAATGCAGGCCTTTCCCTTTTGTGAGAGCTGCTCTGTGCTTCCTGTTTGGTTTGAAAATGAAGTTCTTTCTTTGCACCAGTGGGCAAGAAGGTGTAATCAGAGATGCCATTTATCAGCGGCCATTTACAGGTGCAATAAATTTGAAAGATTTATTAACTCACAGTAGATAAACGGCGAATCAAGCCTATAAGACGAAGGCACAATATACAAGAAATTAGAGGAAAAATATATACACTGTATATAAATGAATGTTAGGGGAAATATAAGGAGCATTACAGGCATGGGAAACATAATGCAATGACTAAATGAAAAAGTCAAAAGGGGAACAACTTGGATTAAAGCATAAGATGAAGTGGCCTGTTACATACGAGGGTCACAGCATGCAAAATTAGCTACAATTGGTCCTTTATAAAACTCTAGATTTGCCCCTAGTCTTTCACCAGCTTCCTGTTTAAAGTTCACTGTGTTTCCAAAGGGAACCTACTTATCCAAAGCAGAGAAGATCTACCTGTTGTAGAAAGCAGAAGATCCAGGGAAAATTAATCCATCTGAAATTTTAGAATGTTTAAAAATAAACATTTATTTCCTTTCCTTAGGAAGGCTGAACTTCATTAGGTACTAAATGTAATAAAACAAGAAAGGAAAACCTATATAACTAAGATGGTTCAGAGTTGCCCATAAGCCAAGAACCCAACACAGGAAAACGTTAGGTTTGTGTAAAAATCAGAAGGGACAGTCCTGATAAGGAAGGAGTGCAGTCTAAAAGCAAAGGTTCTTTATACGCTGGGAAAAAGTTACCCTGGGACCCAAGTGGTGGTACTAGGAAAGTAATTCAGAGGGGAAAAACAATCCTGAAGAAGAAGCACAAAGAGTAATTGGAACTGTGCAAAAAGATTCTTTGAGAAATTAGCAAAAAAAGCCTAGCCTGTTGTAAAATGATTGTAAGCAAAAAGAATGAAACCTAAAAGCAAAGTTCTTTTTTCTCTGTGTTGCAGAGAACAGTCACAGCCAAATAGGCATCAGGAGAAGCAACAGCATGTAGGACTAAGAAGTAAAGCTTCTCTCCGCACTACCCCCATAAGTCTTCCTGCTCTCTGTTGGGTTCCTTCTCTCCCTCCCTCCCTTCATAACTAAAACTTGCTTCTCTATTGGATAATGGAAGGCCGGGGGGGGGGCATGGGGGGATTCATCATTGGTTCTCTATTGGATAATGGCAGCCTGGTGGGTGGGGGTTCATAATTATCACAGTACACAGAGCACCAAGCCGTTAGAAGTATCCAACTTCCTACCACCTTCATGCTGGTCCATTAGATTTGTACTCAGGGTAGACCCAATGAAGTTGCTGGGATGTAAGTTATGATTAACTTGGGTTCCATTAATGTCAATGGGTCTACTCAGGCTGGATCCAGCTCATTGCCTTGCCATTTGGCCAAGACTGTGCCACCAGCTGTTTTTTATGTAACCAAGGGTCCAGGCTCAAAGAAACCTCTGCCCTCAGAAAAGGCATGAGCCAAGAGTCTCTTGACCATTACCCCTTCCATTCTATTCCCAGCACCCCTGGACACCCCTCAGATCCTTCAAACAGGACCTGAGTAACTCTGTTACTTGTTGCCGCATTGAGAGGATCCCTATCTTCCACTTTGGGGGAACAGCTAGAAGCATGAGCCCCACCTTCCTCTCACTGCTTCTTTGAAAAGTCCGGCAGGACTCAAAAGATGAGCAGCGTTCCCTGCACCTGTGCCCACTGTTGACGCTGCTGCGACTGGCCATTGAGGGTCTTGTCACCACCAGGTGGCAGCAGCGGATCACTCAGAAAGGCGCCGTTGCTCCCAAATTGCGCCTAGTCTGTGGGCATCTTTGTACCAGGGGGGTGATCTTGTGGTTCCAGGTGCAGGGGTGTTGACGGCCATCTGGCTGGTATGTGAGCGGAGGGGGCTGCAAAGCTGGGTGCTCCATTCCAAGGATGGCACACCTTTCAAAAACAGATAACGCACGCGCCCTCCTGCAGCCACAAGGACTAAAAGCTTACTATCAAAATCCAAAATAAAATTAAGCCTTCCCACCAGCTAAGAGGTGCAGGAAGGCGATGCTGTTCCAGCAAGCAGGCAACTGGACATCCTATAACTAAGGCTTGGCTTACATGCTTTGCTGATATCTAGATCAGGGCTACAGAACCTTGGGTCTGGGGGCTAAATCTTGACCTCTGGGGCTCCAGGTAGCCATGGCCCTTTTCCTGGTCACTAATCATTTGGTGGTTTCCTGGCTTTTGTGCAATTTTTTCCCCATCCCAAAAGGTTGAGACGTTTCTCCTAAAGCTTTAAGCTGTTTTGGTCCCACCTCCCTTGCCTTTGGCCTCACCCACCACCAGAATGTGGCCCCCGAGAGCTTTAAGCTGTTTTGGTCCCACCTCCCTTGCCCTTGGCCTCACCCACCACCAGAATGTGGCCCCCGAGAGCTTCTCTGAAGTGGAATTTGGCCCTCAAGCTGAAAGAAGTTCTGCGCCCTGCTCTAGATGAAGGCGTCGAAAGAGGGTAGTGCTGGAGGTCTCTCTTGTGCAGCTGGAGGCCTGTTGTGCGGAGCTGTGAGTGATGAGGTGCTTTTCTTCAGGCATGCATGCTCAAAGCCAGCAGTGGGCAGGACGTCAGCTGGGATCACTGGGCAATTTGCTGCCTTGAGCCCTGGAGAGTGGAGAGGGGTGGCTTTGAAGTCAGTAGTCCAGTGAATCCACTCCGGGTTTCAGTCAGAACTCTACAGGGGCTAGCACCTTGGAGAGCTCCATTAGGGACCTGACAACCCTGGAGCAGATTCACCGGACCACTGACATCGGAGCTGCCAGCCTGCACTGGCCCTGAGGGTCTCTGGCTCCCATTCAGTTCTTCTGTTTCTGCCCTCCCCACCCTGGCATACACCCACCATCATTATCTAGAGGCTCTACACAACCTAAAGCCCATGATGCCCATGCAGGAATCCAAGTCAGAGCATCCCTTCTCTTTTGCCCTTCTCTTGGCATCAGTGGTGCTTTCAGGACAAGAATGGGCAAGAGAGGGCCCCCAAACGCCACACCATGGCTGGCTAACCACATTTTGAAGTAAGCAAAGTAAAATAGCTTGTCATCTAAAGTGCCTCCCGTAAAACCACCTAGAGAGCCCCCCGTAAAATCAGTAAGCCCAGCATCTAAAATAACCTACCTGCACCACCGCGAGCCGTGTCTGGTTCTTCCTGCTGACAGGCCCTTTTCAGCGTGCCACCAGGCCTGACAACAGGTACCTGCTGTCACCCGGACCCCATGCCTGCAGCATCTTCCAATCGTCTGTGTGCATGTGTCTTGGGGACTAAGCCAAGGGGTTTTGGAGTTTGGAATGGGATGAAATATTAGAAAAGAGAGAGGAAAAGAGAATAATTGGAGTATGGAGCACTTAGAAGGAAATCAGAAGATAATGCAAAGTTTTGCCTCTCCTTATCTGCTGACTTGTGAAGTGATAGGAAGCTGTGTTGAGTCCCTTCTCTGGGAAAGAAGGAGAGAAAGAAGGGAGGAAAGGGGGCGGGGAATTGCTCTTCTGGGCAGAAAGGATGGAAGAAGTCCTCTTTCCTTCTCTTCCTCTCTGTATGTTCTACAGTTGCAATCAAAATTATTCGACCCCCATTGCAAATCAGGTTTATTGTCAAAATTTACAGACGTTCAGCTGTTTGCAATGAACAAATCAAACACAAGCAGTGGAAATAGCTTTTGTTGTGTCTCAGGTGCCAAAATAACTTGGCTGGCCTGAGGCACTATTGACTTGGTGTTGGGTAGGGAACATTTGCTCCTCTACCTCAGGCAGCAAACTGTCTTGGGCCAGAGCTGCTGTGAACCTGTCACGCCTCTGCTGGAGGAATTGTCCTCTGAGGAGGAACTAGAGCTCCCAGAGACGGACAAGGCCAAGGAGCCACCCATGACAGGAGATCTGGGGGAGCCTGGGCCCTCAGAGGATATCACCGCTAGCCCATCCGTGTAGGAGGAGGGGAGTTCTGCCTCTGAGGCAGGGGCCGGGGACTCACCTAGCCCCTGGAAGCATTGCTGCCTCAAGCGGCAGACCAGTAGGGTTCCTTTGAGAAGGAATACTCAATAACAAAGGAGGACTCCTCAGGAAGAAAGGACTCCTGGGAAACAAGGTCTTCCTCCCAAGTAGGCCTTTTGCCAGAGGGGGTGTAACACACTGCAGCTGAGCCCTGGGTGGGACTCAGAAAGCTCTGTCTGTGTAAGCCTTTCAATTTCAGCCTAGCCAGTGCTGGAACAAGATTGTTCATCAGCTCCTGTGCTTGGCTTTCTGGACCTTGCCTAGACTTTCTGTGCTACCGACCCTTAGACTCCTGCTTGACTCTGCTTCTGGACTGTGTAGGTCCAGAACCTACTGCTTCACTGTGCTTTGACCTTTACTTGTAGCTGGACCACTCCTGCCTTGGCCTGATCCCATACTTTGTGCATGACCATTTGCCTGTTTTGTTGCCTTGCCTTTTGGATTTCCCCATAATTTGCTCTAATGCCAAGTCTGATTCAGCCATAGCAGGACAGCGCCCTAGGACCACTTGCTGTGTACCTTAAGGTAAGGACATACCCTAGAACAGCCTTCCACAAACTGGTGTCCTCCAGATGTGTTAGGCTGTATTTCTTGGACTTTCCACACCTGTTCACATTGACTTGCCCCTGCAAGACAGCCCCCGGATAAACCCATCCAGGCTGGGTAGCCCACAGAAGGTACGTTGGTACCAATCCACATCTTGCAACCCCATCAGAAGTGGGCTTTGACAAGTTTTCAGAATTATTTTTAAAAAATCTCTGTGCAGTTCAGCCTTTAGACATTAATAAACAGTAATAATGTCCAAATCTGCAATGAGCAAAGCACTTTCCGACTCAGAGAATTTGCAAGGTGCTTCTCTAACAGTGTAATCATTTATCTAAAACACAGTTATCCCACTTATCAGCCAAAAAGGCTCGTGGAGTGGCTTACATAAAATCAGTAAAAACAAGACAGCCCCTGCCCACAGGCTTACCATCTAAAAAGGACGAAGAGTCTTGTGGCACCAGGGGTTCCCAACGTGGCGCCCTCCAGCAGTGCCCATAATCTCACCACTCCCTGCCCCCTTCAAAAATTAACTTTTAATAAAAAACATGGAAAATGTTAGGGCACCAGGTCCTTCTTCCTGTTCCTAAACCTGCTGCTGATCAGCTGCTCAGTGGGCAGGAAGAGGGGCAAAGAGTTGCACCCTGGCCTCGCCCAATCTTCTGTCCACACAGGCTTTCCCTCTCTCCCCCCACCCCACTCCAAGCCTCTAGCCTTGCTCCACCCAGCTCCTCTCCTCACTTTCTCTCCCTGCCCCATCCCTAGCCTTCTCTCTCTCTCTTCCTAGCCCCTAACCTTACTCTCTCTCCCACTCACCCCTTTATTTCGTGTTTCTCCTCCTCCTCGCTATTTCCGCCTTGCTCTTTCTCTCCACCTCTTTACCTCACTCTTTCTCTCCCTTCTTTCGCCTTGCTCTTTCCCTTTCAGCCTCTAGCCTCACTATTTCTTTCCTCTCACCTCTTTTGACTAGCCAGGCCCCCAATAGCCACATCCTCCATGGGAGCCATTTTGTGGTGGGTCCCACAGCAGTTTCTCAAACTCCCAAATGTGCTCATGAGTCCAAAAAGGTTGGGAACCCCTCTAGAAATCTGAAAAGGCACAACACAAAAGGAAAAAGGGACGGGGAGGGAAGAAGGAAAAAGCAAGTGGTCTTTCAGCAGGGTCCAGTTGGAAGAATGCCCCGGCTTCTCTTTTTCATCTTCCATTGCTTCAGCCTACTGGAATGGCCGCTGCTGGATTATCAGGGAAGTATGCTTATTCTCACTGGGTTACTATTTAAGGGATGTGCACGCGCTCATGTTGAAGGGTAGGGATCTGGTCCAGAAGTGATGTGTCAGGGCACCGAATTAACTGGTGCAGTGGGGCTCCCCAGTTAGCTGGCTGGATTACTTAAAAGGATATAGATGGCTATTTTGTGTAATATCCCAGCCATTCAAGGCTCTTGAGCAAGCACGAAGCTGACAATTCTCAGTGGAGCAAGAGGCGGGGTGGAGCGGGGGCATTCCTCTGGGTCCAGGTGTGGGCATTTGACATTTCATCATTGCCTAACATTAAAAGCGGAGCTAAGAAGGAACAGAGCTGGGTGTTAGGAAAACTGACTTGGCCTGTTCAAAACCAGCCAGGTGACCTGCCTCAGGTCGTGCGAGGGTGAGCAAACATCCTCGTTAAGACATTTCTGTATTGTAGGTACTTTTTCACAAATAAAGAATAAAACAACTAAAATGTAAATGCATAATAGACTAAAAGCCGTAGAGCCATAGATGCTCTGACTTGGATTCCTGCATTGAGCAGGGGGTTGGACTCGATGGCCTTGTAGGCCCCTTCCAACCCTACTACTACTATTTTATGATTCTATGAGCCTGATGATGAAACGAGGACGAAACTTTTGAAAAGCACATTGCCAATGTTTCAAGGAAGCATGATGTAATAGTAATGGGGGACTTCGATTTTCCCGGTATTTCTTGGGAGACAAATTCTGCAAAACATCCCCCCTCCAAGAGATTCCTGACTTGTGTTTCTGATCACTTCCTCCTACAGAAAGTGGAGGAAGGAACTAGAGGATTGGCTGTCCTTGACTTGATCCTAACCAACAGGGATGACTTAGTGGATAAAGTAGCAGTTACGGGAACTCTGGGGGAAAGTGACCACGATATACTTGAATTCTTGGTTCTAAAGGAAATATGAGCCAGCAATGTGATGTGGCTGCAAAAAAGGCAAATGCTGTTTTGGGCTGCATTAACAGAAGTATAACTTCCAAATCACGTGAAGTACTAGTTCCCTTCTACTCAGCACAAAGACAACAGTTACGGGCTTTTGAGGAATCTGCCACACTGGCACAAAGAAGCCGATCTACATGACCTTGCTTTAGTTATTTTCCACAAAAGAAGGTACCGGAAAGCTGAATAAAAAGGTTGTTGTTGTTACAAAGACAAGTCAGCCTGTTTGTGAGAGACCAGAGATAGAGCAGAACAGAACAAACAAAAATAATGTGTTTGAAAAATGTGCCAGAAAGAATCTATACTGGGGCGGGGCGGGGCGGGGCGGGGGGGGGGGATATGTACACAAACACGGTTTAATCAATGGGAGAAAAATGCATACATTTTAAAAATACGCACAATTGTTGCGTACATTTGGAAAAATGCACACAAAATAAGCACAAAGTTTTGTACAAAAAGAAAAAAAATGAAGCTTTCAAGCTGATACGGATATGAGACAGAACAAGCTGGGGTCACCCCATGAAGCTGATTGGTGGGAGAATCAGGACAGATAAAAGGAAGGGCTTCACACAGTGCATAGTTTAAGTATGGAATTTGCTACCACAAGACATAGTGATGGCCACCAGTTTGGATGGCTTTAAAAGGGGGCTAGATAAATTCCTGGAATAGAAGGCTATCAGTGGCTACTAATCCTTATGGCTGTATGCTACCTCCAGTATCAGAGGCAGTATGCCTATGTACACCAGTTGCTGGGGAACATGGGCGGGAGGGTGCTGCTGCACTTGTGTCCTACTTGTGGGTTCCCGATTGGCAGCTAGTTGTCCACTGTGTGAACAGAGTGCTGGACTAGATGGACCCTTGGTCTGATCCAGCACAGCTCTTCTTGTGTTCTTATGTTCTTCAGGTGGAATTCTGAGAACCTCGACAAGCTCAGGTTTTGAGAGATCTGCACATCTCTCATAGGCATTGAAATCACTGATAGGCCTTGAAATCTTGGGAGTATCTCATAGGCCTTGACATCTTGGAGTATTGCTGTTGGCAGCAGCTATTTTACAGGGTTCCACCTATCGTAGCAAGAAGGCCAACTTAAATTGGAGAGCCAGGGCCTGCAGGAGAGGCCACCACCACCACCGGGGAAGAGGCGGGCCTGCTGCTGCTGGGCCTGCTGCTGCCGCCGCCACCGCCACCACCAGGCCTTCCCTGTGGGCTCCGGCCTGGCATTATTTTTAAGGGGATTTTAATTGTTTTTTTGGTTTGTGTGTGTGTGTGTGTTTTTCTGGGGGATTTTGTTGTGTTTTTAGGGGTGGGTAGCCTGCCTGATAGGCGGGGGCGAGGGGGCATGTGTCCACCTGATGGAGGCAGTGCGGGGACTGTTGGGGGCCAGAAGATACCGAGGCTGGGCGGCAGGCGCTGGCGGAGCGCGAGGGGCAGCCATGCCAGGTAAGGGGAACAAGGGAGAGATGTGTAGTATCTGTCCCCTGCTCCGGGCCTGTCCAGAGCCAAAGGATGGCTGGGGGAGGCGTGACCCCATCTTCTGGCCTTCGTTTGCTGCTCTGCAATGCCAGGTCTGTTACCCAGAAAACCTCCCTCATCCATGACATGATCCTGGATGAGGGCGCAGACCTGGCATGTATTACGGAGACCTGGCTGGCCGAGGCTGCTGCTCTGACCCTTGCAGCCATGTGTCCAGCCGGATTTTCGTATGCACAGCAGCCGAGGGCTGGGGATCGGGGAGGGGGAGTGGCAGTTATCTACCGAGAGTCCTTGGTCTTCCCCAGACCCCCTCTCCGGGAGACCAAGGTTGCTGAGTGCATGTACTGGAGGTTGGGCCCGAAGGGCAGTCTGGGGATTCTGCTTGTGTACCGTCCACCCCGCTGCACGACTGACTCCCTGGCCGAGGTGCTTGAGGTGGTCTCTGATGTGCGTGTGCAGTCCCCTAACTTACTGGTGTTGGGGGACTTCAACGTACATTCGGAGGCCATCCTCACAGGAGCACCTCGGGACTTCTTGGAGACCATGGCCTCCTGGGAGCTGCACCATATTCTAACTGGGCCCACCCATGTAGCCGGTCATGCACTAGACCTTGTGTTTGTTTCTGGAGAAGCGGGGAGTGATCTGGAAGTCGGGGGTATATCCACCACCCCCTTGTCATGGTCAGATCACTATCTGGTGACGTTGGACTTCTCGGTTCCACACCCCCTCCGCAGGGGTGGAGGACCCATTAAAATGGTCCGCCCCAGGCGTCTTATGGATCCAAATGGATTCCTGAACGCGCTTGGGGATTCTCTGGGGCATGCCAACGGCCACTCGGTCGAGACCCTGGTGGGTGGCTGGAATGCCGCAATTACTGGGGCATTAGATCGGGTGGCTCCGAAACGCCCTCTCCCCCTGAACAGGGCTCGGACTGCACCATGGTTCAATCTGTGGTTACGAGCTCTGAAACAGGAGGTGAGACGGCTAGAGCGCCGGTGGCGGAAGTCTCGCTCCAAAGACGATCAGACACGGGCTAGAGCTGTATCTTCAGCCTATCACGTGGCGGTGAAGGCAGCAAAAAAGGAATATTATGCTGCCTCCATCGCGTCTGCAGAGTGCTGCCCCAGGAGGCTGTTCCAAGTGGTCCGGAGCCTGGTCGGTCCTGTGGCTCCGGAACCACTGGAGCATTCTAAGGCCTCCTGTGAGGCCTTGGCAAGGCACTTTGCAGATAAAATTGATCAGATTAGGTGTGTTACTCTGCACGCTGTGGAAACAGTTAGTGAGCAAGAGGCGGCCTGTGGCAAACCGGTTTTGTGGGATCGGTTCCAGTTTCTTCCTCCTGATGAAGTGGACAAGGTGCTTTCATCTGTATGGCTGACCACCTGCTTACTTGATCCTTGCCCATCTTGGCTCATTATGGGCTGCAGAGAGAGACTGGGTCAGGGGATCAGGGCGGTGGTGAACGCCTCCCTTGAGGAGGGAGTGATGCCATCAGCCCTCAAGGAGGCAGTGATAAGACCGCTCTTAAAGAAGCCCTCCTTGGATCCCCAAGTTCTGAACAACTTTCACCCAATCTCAAATCTGCCATTTTTGGGCAAGGTGATTGAGTGGGTGGTGGCGGTGCAGTTGAAGGCACACTTGGAAGAAACTGATTATCTAGACCCATTTCAGTCAGGCTTCAGACCTGGGCATGGGACAGAAACGGCCTTGGTCGCCTTGGTAGATGATATGAGGAGGGCTCTGGATAGGGGTGAATGCTCCTTCTTTGTTCTCCTCGACCTCTCAGCGGCTTTTGATACCGTTGACCACGGTATCCTCCTGGACCGCCTGGAGGGGTTGGGCACTGGGGACACCGTATTGCGGTGGTTCCAGTCCTTCCTCTCCGGCAGGTACCAGAGGGTAGCACTGGGAGAGGAGGTTTCGGACCCGTGGCCACTTACTTGTGGGGTGCCACAGGGTTCCATCCTCTCCCTGATGCTATTTAACATCTATGTGAAGCCGCTGGGGGCTATCATCAGGAGGTTTGGGGTGCAGTGTCATCAATATGCGGATGACACGCAGCTCTACCTCTCGTTCAAATCCTCACCAAGGTTGGCCATGGAATCCCTGTCCAAATGTCTGGAGACGGTGAGTGGCTGGATGGGGCGGAATAAGCTGAAGCTGAACCCTGACAAGACCGAGGTACTTTTGGTGGGAGACAAGAGGAGGCTGGGGGATGCTGACCTGGTGTTGAATGGGGTACGGCTACCCTTGAAAGACCAGGTCCGCAGCCTGGGGGTCATTTTGGACTCCCAGCTGTCCATGGAGGCTCAGGTGTCAGCTGTGAGCTGGACAGCGCTGTGTCAACTCCATCTGATACGGCGGCTGCGCCCCTTCCTTCCCGACCATCTGCTCCCGTCGGTAGTACATGCCCTGGTCTCCTCTCGTTTAGACTACTGTAATGCGCTCTATGTGGGGTTACCCTTGAAGATGGTTCGGAAACTGCAGCTGGTATAGAATGCGGCGGCTCGCCTGATTAAAGGCAGCCGCCGGCGAGATCACATCACTCCAGTGCTGAAGGAGTTGCACTGGTTACCAGTTGTTTTCCGGGCCAAATTCAAGGTGTTGCTTTTGACCTTTAAAACCCTATATGGTTCCGGCCCAACCTATCTTAAGGAGCGCCTCCAGCAGCACCAGACAGGCCGCTTAACAAGATCAGCCTCGGATGGCCTTCTGTCTGACAGCTAGACTGGTGGGGACGAGGGAGAGGGCCTTTTCTGTGGTGGCCCCCACGCTGTGGAACTCCCTCCCTAGGGAACTCCGCCATGCCCCCTCTTTAATGAGCTTCCATCGTGCATTAAAAATGTGGTTGTTCAGGCAGGCATTTGGGGTGGGTTAGGGTATTTTAGGAAATGTTTTTATTGTAGAATTTTATTGTTTTAAACTGTTTTATTGTATGTTGTACATCGCCCAGAGTGGCTGGGTGACCAGCCAGATGGGCGATTAATAAATTTAATAATAAAATAAAATAAAAATAAAATAAAATAAATAATGGGCTCAAGTTACAGGAAGCCAGATTCTGGCTGAACATCAGGAAAAATGTCCTGACTGTGAGAGCAATACGACAATGGAACCCATTCCCTAGGGAGGTGGTGGGCTCTCCCACACTGGAGGCATTCAAGATGAGGCTGGACAGCCATCTGGCAGGGATGCTTTGACTTAGATTCCTGCATTGAGCAGGGGGTGGACTTGATGGTCTTATGGGTCCCTTCCAATCCTACTATTCTATGATTCTGTGATTCTACCTTCTCCCACCCCACAGGTCTCCATAGCCATGTCCAGGGCTGGCAGAAGACATTTTGCTGCCTGAGGCAGAGCAGCAAATGGCCCATTCTCTGTCTCCCTCGGCCCCAGTCAAGGTGCACAATAGTACTCAAAGCCAGTCAAGTTGTTTTGGCTCCTGAGGCAGAAAATCCTGCAAGCACTTCTCTGCTTCCCTGGCATTGAAAATGCAATAATAATTAAGACACAGAGGGAGCAATTCTATGGCCGCTAGATAGCAGCTAGACAGCCACAGGATATGCTGTTTTCCAGGAACCAACCTTGGAGCCTGTGCTCCAGCCTCCGAGGTGAGTTCCCAGAAAACCGACCTCCACCCACATCCATGCTGCCTCGGAGGCAGGGTGGAGAAGGACATGTGCATGTAGCCATGTAGGACATGTGCACGCAGCCTCCTCTCCCGCTCAGCCCTCACCCCCCATGGCTAGACAGCGGAAATCGGCTGTCTGGCAGAAAAGGCAGGGCAGGACAGGCGCGGAGGGAACGATCCTCCTGCTTCTCCTGCCTTGCTTTGGATAGGCGGTCACCTCTGAGTTCGGAGGCGGCCGTCTATCTAGATAGGACTGTGCCCTAAATCATAAATAATTTGCTGCTTTTTCATGAAGCCCCAAAGCAGCTGTTTGAGGCAGCTGCCTCAGGCTCTAAAATGTGCATGTGCACGCGCGTGTGTCTTTAAAGGACCCTGTCTCCTAGGGACATCCCAATTTGTAAAAAGGGGCGTATGGACAGGGGAGAGGAGGGAATCTGATTTGAGGGGGGGGGACCCTCGGGCAGAAAGATTCAAGGGGGGCAGCCGGAAGGGAAACACATGCGGGGGGAAAAGCCCGCTAGTCCAGGGGGATTAGGTGCAACAGCAGTCATCGGGGTTCCTGTACCTTTATTTCAGCAAGTGCCATTTTTCTCCAGTTACATGACAAGCAACACCTTACAAAATAACTTTCTGTACTGTGAACTCCAGTCCATGGAAGCTCATTATGCCACAGTAAATTTGTGAGCCTTTGAGGCGCCACAAGGCACTGTGGCTTTTGGACACAAAAGAGCAAGAAGCCCCGATCCTCCTCCCACATCTGTTCACCTATCTCCAGCCTAGTGCAAACCCCGGATGCCAAGGCGGGCCACGCACCCACCAGAATCTGGCCACACGGATCATGCAAACAGCAGGTGCACCCTGGAAAGACGACTGCGGCGAGGCGGGGCTCCAGGCGCACGCCAGCAAGCCAGGGCAAGCTGTGCAGTCATACATCGCCTTGCCCCAGATTCAGATTTTACCATTAGTCTGGTAGGGGAGCGAGTCCTGAGGTCTCCCAGCGACCACAAGGCTACTGAGTTCAGAGGGAAGAAGCAGGCTTCTGCGAAGGCAGTTGATGGCACTTGGGGCGGCCCATGCCCGCGTAGGCCGCCCTTCACACCACGCATGTGCACTCTGCACACGCTCTGGGGCACTCGTTGTTATGGCTTGCCCTGGCATCCAAGGGCGGTGGTGGCGGTGGGGAGCCGGGGCGGAGGCTGAATCTGGACTAGTCGGGGCCGCCCCGCACAAGCACGGGGGCACGCTTGGTCCCCGCTCCCCTGGCCTCGAAGACCAGTCCTGGGGCCGAGCCTCGGCGCTGCCACCGAGGGCCTGCCTCCTTGGCAGCCACGGCGGCGCCCAGCCCGGGGGCGGCGCGAGAAGGGCGCCCGCTCGGCCCCGCGGAGAGCCGACCCGGGGCCGTCCTCGCGGGCTGTGGGCGCAGCCAGTGGGTGGAAAGGGAAAGGAGCCGGGGACGGGGCGTGCCCGCCCTCCTGCATATGTAGCCGACGGAGCGAGGGGAGGGCAGGTGCCGCTGCCCGCAGCCCCAGCCCGCCGCCGCGCTGCCCGCCATGGCTCTCCCCGCCCGACACGGCTCGTGCAGCCGCGCCGAGGTGCGCCGGCGGTGCGCCGAGGGCGCCTGCCTGGTGCTCACCGGCCGCCGCCTCTACGACCTGTCGAGCTTCGTGCGCCTCCACCCCGGCGGGCAGCAGCTGCTGCTCGAGCGGGCCGGCACCGACGTGAGCGCCGCGCTCGACGGGCCGCCGCACCGCCACTCCGACAACGCGCGCCGCTGGCTCGAGCAGTACTACCTGGGCGACCTCGACGCCGAGCCGCCCGCCGCCCGCCGCCCCGCGGACGCGCAGGTACGGGCGCCCCGCGCGCGCCTCCCCCGCGGGAGAGCTGCCGGGCGGGGGCGGGGGCGGGGGGCGGCCCCGCATCTCCCCCGGGCGCCTCTTTCCCGCCAGGCAGGAAACCCCCCCGGAGAAGCCGCCTCCGTCCGCGCGTGTCCCTTTCCAGAGCGGGAAGACGCCTTCCGTCAGCCGTGCCTCCCCCGTTGGACGTCGGCCTGCTTGCGCGGCTGCCGCTGACAGGGCGGAGGGCTGCTGGGAGCGGGGGCTGGCTGGGCGCGAGAGGGGAAGAGGTGGCTGGAGGGCCCCCTCCTCCCGGCGGCGGCGGCGGCGGCGGCTCCTCAGCGCAGCGCCCCAGCCCGGGCTCAGGCGCCGTGGAGGGGCGGGCTCTGAGGCCGGTGGTTCTGGCCGAAGCCCGGAGCAGATGCGCCGCCCCGCTGACGCTGGAGTCCCGAGCCGCCACTGGGCCAGAGCGGGGACGCTGGCCCGCCTTCGCCAAGCTGGCGCCCCCAGCCGCGTCGGACTGCGACTCCCCCCGCTCCCAGCTGGCCGCGCTGCCCGGGAAGGACGGGAGCGCGGCTCGGCGCGTCCGGAGGGCGCCAGCCCCGGGGAAGCCGTCTTGGCCTGCGGCGCGCGCGTGGCAGGGAAGGCTGCAGGAGCCGGCGCGGCGCCGCGGCGAGGGCGCTGGACCGGGACGCCGGAGATCCGGGTCCTGGGCCCGCGCTTGGCCGTGGAGCTCCCCGGGCGCCTTTGGGCCGGCCGCCGACTCTCAGCCTAGCCTGCCCGCAGCGTTGCCGCGGGGATGCACGCGTTTTGCTCCCGGGGCGAGGGGAGGGGGCGCCCCCACCTCCGGCCCTCCGCCCCCCAAATGTTAGCCAGCCGCGGCTCTCCCGCCTGGCGCGCTGGGCGGGCACACAGGCGGAAGGCGGGGCGGGGGAGCGGGCCTGTCCGCACAGTCTCGGCCCCGGGCCCCTCTCTTCCGCAACCCTGGAAGAACCCCGGGCTCCCGAAGGGGCAGCTAGCCTTGCGGAGCAGCACTGCCCGGGCCGCTCTGGGGACACCGTCTGTGCCCCCTGTGCACCGGGGCGTGCCAGTGGGGCTGGTTGAAGCACCCAGCGTGTGGGGAGAGCGGCAGCGCTAAAGCTGTGAGCGCGTGTGGAGCCTCGGAAATGGAGCCTTGCCTGGCTGTGCTCAAAGGGAGCCAGTGTGGAGTAGTGGTTAGAGCACTGGGCTAGGGATGGGGTGACCTGGGTTCAAACCCCACTAGTGATGAATCTCACTGGTGACCTTGGCCCGGTCATTCTTTCTCAGCCTACTCTACCTCGCAGGTTGTTGTGCAGAGTTGGGAGGGGGAGCACGTTCTCCGCCTTGAGTTCCTTGGAGGAAAGGTGGGATAAAAATGTATTATTATTATTATGGCTGTGCCCAAACTGTGGTCCTTCCTTCCCCAGAAGAGGCACCAACCAAGCACAGATATTTGATTCTATTGGAGATCTTGATACTACCAGATTATACTATTGCATTAACGTTGCTGTGCCATCTTTGCTAATTTGGTAGCAAACGGTGTGAGGTTCAGTAAAGTTGCAGTGGGGGGATGTGTGGAGAAAGAGACTGGAAGCATCCTTAGAACTGAGAAGAAGCTCTCTAATTCGGAAAAAGGGATATACTCATGTGTATGTGCGTAACTAACTTATAGAATTGCTGTCACGTGGTGGTGGCTTACTAAAGAATTGGAAGATTCATAATAGAGGATAAGTCTGTTAAAGTGCATCAGGCAACACAACTAAGTACAGCCTCCAGGTTTGCAAGCAGTATACCTTCAAATGGCAGCTGCTGGAAACAAATAGGGGAAAGGTGTCACCTTTATCCTGGGTGGGACAAAGGGGGATGCCTAGCTGGAAATGGAATGCTAGGCTAGGTATCCCCTGCCAGCATACCCCTGAGATAGAACTTTGGTCCAATTCAGTAGTGATGCTTGCAGCATGTGTGCACAGTAACTTTCATTGATCTCTCTTTGTGCCAAGACCCTGAATTGCCAACATTCTTTTATCAGAAAAGATGGTACTTGGCTGAGCTTATAACAGTAGTAGTTTATGAAGGTGTGTAGACTTTTCAACTGATCCATTGGCTCTGTAAATTTTGATCTTTTTTCTCTTCCTTATCCTTCCCTGTTATGGCATGTTTATACTTTGGCATTTCTACACCAGCCTAAAATCCTGCATTTAAAGTGGGGCTTTCTGCTTCAGTTTTAAATGCAGGATCACCACTGACTCCCTTTACATGCACTTCCTCCGCCCCCTTCTCCCCATATCCGAGTCTTCCATTATCTTTCATTGATCTCGCTCCTCTCCTTGCAGCTTTAAGTCTTTTCATGGAGGAAACTGAAGCGGAACACAGTGGGGTAATTTGATAGCTTGTTATCTGCGATCTATTTAAAAACAGAACAAAGGGCATTTAGGGCACAATCCTATGCATGTTTGTTTAGACAGAGAAAAGGCCTACAACTCCCAGCATTCCCCAGCCAGCCTTGCTAAACATGCATAGGATCGCACTCTTAGAGCAGGAGGGTCACGGCAGGGTCACGGCATCATGTAAAGAGCCCCACAAACCTCCGTGAAGGAGCAATCTGAATCGCAGGATGAAAGCTCTGCGTGATGAAGCCCGGAGATCAGCCTTTCCAGCCAATGGCCAGGCTGATGGGGCACCAAGTTGAGGATCACGGGCTTCGATTGTACGTCTTTGGGAAAGGGCTTGTCTCTTACTCTCTGTGTAGCCGTTAGTTTATTTTAACAAACAAATATTCAGGCGTTGCATCCTTAGGGCCAAGCAACTGTGTGGGGATGTTGCGTGCAACTTTGCCCCAGTGTTTCTTTCCCTTTTACTCACTCAAGAGGAGCAGCTGCTGGAGTCTGCAGTCCGGAGTGGAAGACCAGCACGATTCTGGCTAATCCTTTCCCCTCTCATCAAATCTCTGCTCAAAAAACTCAGCTCCTCCCCAATCTTCTATTTTCTCCCTCTGAGGGACAAGTTAGGAATGTACCTTGGGTTGGGGGCATGCTTAACCCCCACCCCAGACAACATTATATATTTTTTCAAGTAAGAAATAAAACAAAGTAGGAGATCATGCTGATGTGTGATTCTCAGGAGAAAAATGCCCCCAGTGTGGAATGGGTTAACCTGCATCTCTCCCCCCCCCCCCCCTTTCTGTTCAAGACTGCAGCCTCCTGGCTGTGCTTTTCCTTTGGGAGGTCCTCACGCCACCCTGGAGAATCAGCTGCAGCGGGTTGCTTGCTTGCTGAACAACTTCTGAACAACTTCTTTCCTCCTCAGCAACCCATGGCACTTGGTGGGTTGGCGTGGCTTCTTTCCCCCTCAGTCCTCCATCGTGCTCACTGCATCTATCCCAGTGTCCTTTGTGTAGCAACCCGTCCGGGCCAGGCTTGCAGGTCACGGTAAGCCACGCTGACACTAACAAGGCTCTCAACCTACCATGACTTATCATGTTGTGCGAACCCACTCTTTGTGTGTGTGTGTGTGTGTGTGTGTGTGTAAACCCCCCCCCCCCGCGCCAAGATTGGGGCAGAGCGGCATGGCACTGTCATGGCACTGTTGCGTCCTGTCGTTTGGCCCTTCGTTACTTGGTTGAGAGTAGTGGTGTAACTAGGGCTAAGTCCAGGGCCCTGCAGTCTGCCCCCCCCATGACCACCCAGAGTGTGGCAGGTGATGAGGGCAGCAGAATTAAACTCCATCTTATTGCTGTAGTCATGATGATGCGACTACGTACATGTGTTTAAAATGCAAAACTCCACGTGCTTGAACCATATATGTTTTTAAATCAGGGATGGCAAACAGTTTTGTGGGTGTTCTAACGTGTAAGGAGTATAGAAGCTGCTGTAAACCATGGAGTGATGGTTGGAACGAGGGGTGGGGGAGGCAAAGAGAAATGTTCTGTGTGCTTCACAATGCAAGTAATACACGTGGCTGTCTAAAGCCACCCCCAACTCCCATAAGACCATTTGGGCCATAATCCTAAGCATGTTTAGACACAAATAAGTCCTACAACTCCCGGCATCCTGGGAGTTGTAGGACTTATTTCTGTCTGAACATGCATAGGACTGTGTATTAACCTTAGTCGTGTTATAAAAATACATAGCTGAACTGCTGGTTGAAAGTGGATTCCCCTTTTGGGCACAGGTGGGTTGGGTGGGGCAGCCTGCAGGTCTGACGCCTGAGCAAATATGGAGCAGTAGCAGCATCGGTACCGTGTTGCTAATGATTATCCATGCCGTTGCCTCCCCAGCAACGCTGCACCTCGACACTTCTGCAAACTTTGCTCCGCATACCTACGTTTCCAATAATGAGATCAGTGGAAGTGGAAGATTCATTGCAACAGTTTTAAAACTGCGCTTCCTGACTTAAAACAACAACACATCAGTGTTGACTCTGGGGGAGCTTTCCAGATTTTTTTTTTTAATGCACTTTTCTCGTGCAGCATCTCATGCGGTGACAAGTGCCTGTGCGATGGATGTGCAGAATGATCTTGTGCAGAGTGAGAGTCCTGCTCCCAAGGACTGCAACAAAATACAATTTCAAAAAATCAGTGCTGAAGTGAGTGAGGATGAAGAGCTAAATAAAAACTGTTATGGTTTTAAAGGTATTTTTACATGTTTCACTATGCGTTTATTTGATTATGGTTTTTATTCCTGATATTTTTGTAAACAGCTTGGTTGGCTTTGGCTGGGCAGTTGAAATGCCTCTCCTAGGGCTTAGTTACTGGCAGTAATAGCTTTAAGCTGCATTTGGGGTATTTCTGCCCCCCTCCATTGACTTTGCCCCGACCCACCACTGGAATGTGGCCACTGAGAGCTTTTCTGAAATGGAAATCAGCCATCGGGCTGAAAGCGGTTCAACATCTCTGCAATATAGAAATACATTAATTAATTAATTAATTAATTAATCTGCGAAGTGTGGGAGCATGCCTGTCCAAAAACAGATAGCCTTACCAGTCTTGATCAGTCTCTAAAAAGGATTCAATTAAATTATATGCAGAGTACATCATGAGAAACGCCGGGTTGGATGAATCACAGGTCGGAATTAAGATTGCCGGGAGAATTATCGACAACCTCAGATACGCAGACGATACCACCCTAATGGCAGAAAGCGAAGAGGATCTCAAGAGCCTCTTGTTGAGGGTGAAAGTGGAGAGTGTAAGAGCTGGTTTGAAACTCAACATTAAGAAAACTAAGATCATGGCATCTGGCCCCATCACTTCCTGGCATACAGAAGGGGAAGAAATGGCAGCAGTGACAGATTTTACTTTCTTGGGCTCCAAGATCACCGCAGACGGTGACTGTAGCCATGAAATTAAAAGACGCTTGCTCCTTGGGAGGACAGCTATGGCAAACCTAGACAGCATAGTAAGAAGCAGAGACATCACCTTGCCGACAAAGGTCCGTCTAATCAAAGCTATGGTTTTCCCAGTAGTAATGTATGGCTGTGAGAGCTGGACTATAAGGAAGGCTGAGCACCAAAGAATTGATGCTTTCGAACTGTGGTGCTGGAGAAGACTCTTACGAGTCCCCTGGACTGCAAGGAGGTCAAATCAGTCCATCCTAAAGGAAATCAACCCTGAGTGCTCATTGGAAGGACAGATACTGAAGCTGAAGCTCCAATATTTTGGCCACCTAATGCGAAGAGAAAACTCCCTGGAAAAGACCCTGATGCTGGGAAAGACTGAAGGCAAAAGGAGAAGGGGACGGCAGAGGATGAGATGGCTAGATAGCATCACCGATGCAATGAACATGAACTTGAGCACGCTCCGGGAGAGAGCGCAGGACAGGAAGGCCTGGCGTGCTATGGTCCATGGGGTCACGAAGAGTCGGACACGACTGAACGACTGAACAACAACAACAATGAGTCACCGTATAGCCAAAGTCTCAGGGTGCTATGCCTAATAAAAACAAATGCACTAAAACCCATTTTAAAGCACATCTTAAAAATAGTTTTAAGGAACCAAGGATAGATAAAGACATATGGAAAGAGCAATTTTAAAATACAGCTTAAACATATCATTAAAAATTAATCAAACATTAGCTAATCCCCCCTTACACACACACACACACACACGCACCTCCCACCCCCAAAAGATGTTCCTGAATTACATGGGCAGTATAAGGTAGTGGTGATGGCGAACCTTTAATTTAAAAAGAGAGTTTTCGGTTTCCTGAACCTAAGTGCCTTGAGAACGTCTGAACCTAAACTTCCTTTCTTTTTTGTTGTCTACGGTTGTAAAAGGACGTCTCCTGCTGTATGTACCTGCTTGGACCCTTCTATGATCTTCAGAGGCCATCCGGTGGGTGCCCCTGCCGAAGGAAGCTAGATGGGTGGCTACAGGAGAAAGGGCCTTCTCAGTTGTTGCACCCCACTTTCAGGAATGAATTCTCCAAAGAGGCTTGCCTGGTGCCTGCACTGTTATCTTTTCAGTGCCAGGCAAAGATGTTTCTTTTCTCCCAGGCATTTTAGAGACCTAGTTTCAGATTTTTAGGGCCGTTTTATTGATTTGTGCACTGTTTGTTGTATTGTATTGTATTCCTTTACATATTGGTATTGTATTTTATATTTTTAACTGTTTATAATCTGCCCAGAGAACATTGGTTATTGGGAGGATTAAAAATATAATAAATACAATAAAATAATAAAAAGTAGGCAGCCAAAGTGATGGGTGCTAAAGTGTGATCCCCAGTCAGATTGGCACTGGAGTTTAGTCAGGTGGAGTGCTGAGGCAGGTTCAGAAGAAGGCCAAAACCTGGGGTGCTTCCAGTCAAGGTTTTTATGTCACCATCACCCTGCCTCATTCATGGAAGCGGCGGGTCCCAATAAGGTAATCTCCTACTCTTCATTCTCCTGTGTTTTCTTACAGCTTCTTCCATTTTTTCCCCTTAACACAGAAAATGTGGTAAGGAGAAAAAGACAGAACAGCTGCACAGTGCTTTCTGACTGCTAATGCTAGGAGCAGAGCCGGCACTACCATTAGGCAGGGTGAGGTGATCGCCTTCAGCGTCAGACACTGGGGGGCAGCAGTGGCAGACTCCTGGTTGTTGTTCCCGAACTTCCCAGCTGTTTCCTCCTGTAGAAGGACAGAGCTGTGTATGCCACACAAACTTTCCTGGGTCCCATAAACTAGCCTGTTTTCTCAGGTGTGGTGGAGGACACTATGCCATCCTAAGTGTTGTTGTTGTTGTTATATTTATATCCCACCATTTTTCCTCTTGCAAGGAACCCAAGGCGACTTACATTGTCCTCCTCCTCTCCATTGTTGAAGTAAGTTTCAACTGCCAGTCCAGCTGGATTCTGTACATGGGATGGGGTGCCATCTTGTCCTTCACCTCAGGCAGCAAAATACCTTGGGCCAGCCCTGGCTAGGAGCCCTCTGCTTAGAAGCATCCTAGGCCAGAAGTAGGAGCTTGCCAGAGCATGGGTAAGCAAACGGATTAGCGTGACAAGTACAAGGGAGAACAGGAGTGGAGGAGGTGAAGAGTAGCCAAGGTTGTAGCCAGTCTGGGAGAGAAGCAGAGTCAGGAGCAGGTAGTACGGCTGGGAAGCTGTTGAAGAAATGGAGCAGGACTTCGCACCAGGCCAGGTGCAGTTCTGATCAAGCAAAACCCCAGGCTGCACTTGCAGATATTTGTGGCTGGGTCAGGAGTAACCCCTGGATTGCCTGGGAGTTGGAGCCATGTTCAAATCGGGAAGGCCAACTCTAGCTCCTTCCTCCACTCTTCAGCCTTGAGTAGCTCACCGCCATGGAAATGGGCAGATGGCTGAAGGGCAGAGGTGCTGAACGTCTTTCAGCCTGAGGGTCAAATTTAAGTTCAGAGAAGTCTCCGGGCTTGTATTTGAGTGGTGGTCAGGGCTGAAGGCAGAGGGGGTGGGGTCAAAGGGGAAAGGGGTGTGGCCAAAATATGAGAAATGCCAGTGTATTTTAGCTTACAGTTCTTACTGCCAGCAACCAGGCCTTAGGAGAAGCATCCCTGCTCTGTTTGAACTCTGGTGCATTCTGACATATCAAGATGGCTCCATATTCTCCTCTTTGATTATCTTTCTGTGCGCATCTTTGACACAAGAAACATAGAGATGTCATGTGGGAATGGCATCAATAGCACATTTCCAATTCTTGTGTGGAAAATACGCATTTTTGGACTGTCTTCTTAAGCTTTTGTGGAGGGGGGCAGGCAGACTATATACTTTCTAGTCTTGCATTGTGCATTATCATTCACATTTCGGGGCAAGCTTCAGCAGTGTGGGAATTGCGGCTCAGGTCTTTCCAAAGCTTTGTGTTTGTGAAACTAGAGCAAGCACTTAAGGACATGCCGAGTCTTTTCTCCCATATCTAGATTTGGTAATACGGAGCTTTCAGCCTCCAGTGGCAGCTGAAATGTGGCTGCTGGATGCTTCACTCATGGTCCCCCATCCTCCGGTAGCAGAATTAATGCCTTGATCACCATTGCTGGCTTGAGAGTCACTTTGCCTGGAGGAAGAGCCACCTGAGCACACCTGGGTAACGAAGTGCTCATGTTGGAATAGTCATGCAATTGTTTCCTTGCCTCTCGACCACCCTTGGTAGCTTGGCAATGGGCCCCAGGGCACAGTAATGAGGCAGCCTCCCTACTCTGGGAGTATACAGTGCTCTCTCCTTACATACTAAGATCTGCTGCTCTGGAATTGTTTATTTAGGGCGCAATACTGTGGCCGCTAGACAGCAGCTAGAGGGCCAATGGAGTTTTTGTTTTCCGGGAGCCAACCTCAGAGCCAGCACTCCGAGGTTGCTTCCCAGAAAACTGCCTCCTCTCCCCCTCCCCCACCACCTCGTAGGCACTGCGGTTTGTCCCTGGCTCTGTGCTTGTTAGAGCAGCGCGGGAGCGGAGGAAAAGGGGGCGTTCCTGGAGGCGGGGAGAGGATGGCGGAAGCGCCGGTACAATGCTTCCTATCTGGCCTCCCTGCTCCTGCTCCGAGCTGCCCTGGCTAGACAGCTGAAATTGGCCATCTAGCTGCAAATGTAGGGCAGCCAGAGTGTGGAGGAGAAGATCCCCTCTGCACTCCACCCACCCTGCATTGGATAATCAGTCGCCTTCAAGTTCAGAGGTGGCCGGCTATCCCTGTAGGATCGTGCCCTTATTCAGTTAATTCATTTGTATCCCAACTTTCTGTCAAGAAATAGTGCTCAATAAAATACAGATTAGAAGTTAATTCTTAATTAAAGCATAACAACAAATGCATTAAAAACACAATGAAAAACAAAACAATTCAAGAAATAAATAACACCTGACCAATTAAAAACTCCTGCAACAGACCAGCTTATATGCCAATGGCCTGCCTGATTAAAAACATCTTTGCCTGCCTGTGGAAGTCAACAGAGAGGGGGCTGATGTAGCCCCTCTCAACAGGGAATTCCAGAGCCAGGGAGTCGACACTGAGAAGACCCTCCCAGGACCTCAGAATGTTCCAGAAAGTCATGAAGAACAGCCCCACCCCCACAAGGCAGGCTCATTCACACCTGCACTACAGATCAACCCCTCTCTTCAAAGCAGATGGCTCCAGCAGAACAGGCAAGCTTGATACAGTATTCCCCTTGGAAGAGGCAGGCCAGGGATCCCTTCTCGATCTTGAGATCTTGGGACACTTGCTGTCTTTCAGGCCAGCCTACCTTACAGGATTGTTGTAAAGAGAAAACCAGAGCTCAGGGATGAAACACCTGCGTTGTACACAGAAGGTCCCAGCTTCCATCCTTGGTGTTTCCAGTGCAAAGGATCTTCACAGGCAGTAGCAGCTCATAAGAGAGACCCCTCCTTTGCTTGAGATCCAGGAAAGCTCTGAGCAGACAGTACTGGACTAAATGGACGAGTGGTCTCACATGGCATAAGGCCACTTTCTATGGACCCTCTATAGAGGAAAGGGAGGGGATGCAAATGTGGTAAATAAATATATGAAGGGAAGGTTGTGCTGGTTGGGATTCTTTTTCACTCCCCAATATTATGGATCTGTGAGCCTTGCCCTAATTGAGCTCAATTCCAAAAGAGGATTCTTCTTTGGCAGTTAACAATGAGATTCTGGTGCCACAAGACAAGCCTCCTGGACTACCTGTCAGGGTGGACACTGAGCCCATAGAATCCCAGAGTAGTTCTGATTCTGAGGAAGAGGAGTCGCTCCTGGGAGAGGAGCGCGCTCCTCTTTCCCAGGGCCAACAGCTGATGGAGATTCCTCCCACCAGCATTCCTAGCTTAGATAGCAGTCCTGGGAGTGACAGGGTGCGGGAAGCAGACTTGATGGACGCGCGACGCCGGCGCAGGGAGCAGCGCCAAATGGAGGGCGCGGAAAGGAGGCGTAGTGCCCGGTTGGCGCGCAAACAACGGTTGCGCCCAGAGGATCCAAGGGAAAAGGGGAGGGATTCTCCCTAGCCCATAAGTTCAGGGATCTGCCAGTGATTCCCTTTCAAACGGGGACCAACTGTTCCCACTTAGGGCATAAGTACTCTGCTGCTCATATCTAGTTGCTAACAGTAGAGTTGTTAAGTTGCAAAAGAGGAATAAAGCTTTGAAAAGAATCCCTTTGTCTGTGTCTGGACTTGGCTACTGGATTAGACTGAAAGAGGCCGCCAAGGAGCCCTTGACACTACCCCCCCCCCCCCGTATTCCTGAGCCCAGTCTACACAGCCAATTTAGTTTGGAGCGACAGTACATCAGGGTCATTTGCAACAGGTGACGTTGTTGCCAATCCGCAGTAACCCCACAGCTTTCCTCTGGAAAAGGCGCAATTCAGAAAGTCCTTTTAGTGCGTCTTTCCCCCTTAAATGTGGCTCTGCTGCAGTGTCGTTGTCCCCTGCATTAAGTCCTGGGTGTGCCTCTGTGACCTGGCAATGACATGTTCAAGTGGTGGGCCTGCCTCCTTCCCCCCGATTCCCTGTTGTTCCCCATTCGCAGGAGGGCTGCTTTTCTATTCACAACATCTAGCCTCTTTTTCTCATTCACAGTATCAACGTATCGAAACATTGCTTCAAGCATCCACAATAGCGCAGTAGCTGCTTTACCGATTCACAGTTTGCAGCCTGTTTTTCCCATTCAGAATAGCGTAGTATTTTTTAATCTTTCACAATATTCCAGTGGTGGATGAGAAGGGAGAGGTGTAGGGCAGGGGTCCACAACCCCCGGGCCGCAGACTGGTCCATGGCCTGTCAGCAACCAGGCCACAGGGGTGTGTGGAACTCCCTTACCTTGGGTCCACGGGGGTCCGCAAGGGGGGGAGAGGCTATCCGTTTTCCCCCCCCCGGAATCCTCGCTGGCCCTGGCCAGCTCTGCTCCGCGACAAGTCCGCAGAGCTGCCAGCCAGCTCTGGCCGATGGTGGACTTCTGGCCGCTGGAACACAAATGGCATCTGCTATGCGGACACCATTTGCATCCCTGTTCTACAAGTAATAGATTACATAAATCTTTACGTAGCTGATTAGTGCAAAGAATAGGGACACAAATGGCATCTGCATAGCGGACGCCATTTGTGTCCCAGCGGCCGGAAGTCCGCCAGCGGGAACCCCCCCACCCGTCCATGGAAAAACTGGACCGATCCCTGGCGCCAAAAAGTTTGGGAACCACTGGTGTAGGGTAAAGTACAAGGGTTTAATTCAGCACTTCCAGTAAACTTCCCTGAGCAGGGGAGCATGGACGGGGTGGGGAACAAGCCTCTCTTTCGCTGAGCAGTACCTACGGGGTTGATGATGTTCAGTTCTTCTCTGCCCACCCAACTCCAAAGTATGGTGGTTTCTAGAGCTGTGTAACCCATGAAAGTGGGTTTTTAGGAGTGCATATTCCGTTTTTCTTGCTTCATGTGCCCCTGACAGACCAAGGCGATTTCATGAAAATCTGGATATAACCAGAAAGCGCTTCTCATTCTGTTTCCATGTAGATGAAGCTATAGAGGTGAGCTCAATTCCAAAAGATGATTCTTCTTTGGCAGATAACAGTGAGATTTTGGCGCTGCAAGACAAGCCTCCTGGACTCCCCCACCCTCCCCATTCCTGGTTTTCTCTGAGAGGAGCAGCCAGGCAAGCTTGTATATCTAAGGCATGAATGCAGAACCTCCAGCCTGTGGGTCTAGTCTGGCCCATAGAGGTTCCCCACCCCACCCTCTCCTCTCCCCAAGCCTCAGATGCTAAGGCAGCCTAAGGCCATGCTGGCTGGGAATGATGGGAAACGCAGTCCAACACATCTGCAGAGTGCCAGGTTAGGGAAGGCTGATTTACCGGTCGTCTTCTCTTTGCACAGGCACCCAGTTCTACATTGTATGCCCCCTGTGGAGTGCGTGTGGTAATTTAGGCAGTAATTTAGGCACCTTCCTCCTGGCTTCCAGCTGTATGCCGTCTCCTTCCATATCACTTGGTTCGCCTTGTCCCCACTCCGGCAGAACAAGCCCGGCAAGTTCAGGGAATGAGCCAAGCCAGACAAACAGGTTTTTATTCTATTTCCCTCGAAATGCCATTGATGGTATTTGTAAATGCGAGCCGTATGGAGAGCGTCTACGGAGGCAGAGCAAACGCTGCCTGGCACCGAAGGAGCTGCTCCAGGCCAAGCCGCTTGCTTCAGTGGGCCACTGACTGGCGTTTGCTCCCTCGGCAATAGCCTTACCTTGCCCTTGCCGAATCCTGAGCAAAAGTCTGCCCCAGCTGCCTCCTTCTGTGCAACCCTTGGGCACTGTGTTCTAATGAGCGGCTCAAAGTTATCCTGCAGAAAAAAAGAGCAAGGCTGAATAAAAAGCATGTGCTGGCACATACATCCATCTGCACTTCAGTTGCAGCTTGGGTGCTTTGCATAAAACGATAAAATAAAAGAAAACCACACTGAAAAGTCATAAGAATTCAACTTAGGTTGGGTGAAGAAAGGAAAAGATGCGCTAAGAGCGTTAGGAAGGCCCCCTGGTCCAGCAGTCTGTTCACCCAGCCTGGGAAGCCCACAAGCGGAACATGAGTGCAATAGCACCCCCACCCCCCTTGTGTTCCCAGCAACTAGTACACAGAGGCTCATGGCTTCTACTATTGGAGGGAATATTTTGCCACTGATAGCATTATCCTCTACCAACAGTGTGATCCTATGCATGTCTACTCAGAAGTATTCCCAGGTAAGCTGTAGTCTCAAGCTACAATTCTGTGCACACGTACATGGGTGTAAACCCCACTGAAATCAGTGAGAGTTACTTGGTTTCATTTTATTTTCAGTACATTTGGTTTCCAGGTAGTCTCCCTTCCATACACTGACCAGACTGCGACTTGCTTAGCTGGGACTTCCAAGTACACTTGGTTTGGCACTGTGCCTGCAAACCCCATGGGAGTTACACGTGCATAAGATTAGGCCAGCTTTTCCCAGCTTGTAGAATGGCCTTCAGGTGCTTCTTAAAGGCAAGGAGGAAAAGACAGGAATGGGTCAGGAAAGAGCCTCACCAGGAGGAGCTTCCAGGCTGTAGATAGTGTTGAGGTGGAGTCAGTGGTTGTTGTCCATGTTGGTACCAATGACAAATATAGCCATGAGGTCCTGGAAGCCAAATTCTGGTTGCTAAGTAGAAGACTGAAATCCAGGACCACCAAGGTGGCTTTCTCAGAAATGCTACCTGTCCCTTGCGCGGGGCCAGCAAGACGGGCGAAGCTGAGGAGTGTCAATGTATGGATGAGACAGTGGTGTAGAAAGCAGGGGTTCAGATTTGTTAGGCACTGGGAAACGTTTTGGGATAAGCCAGGCCTGTGCAAGAGGGACAGCTCCACTTGAACCAAAATGGAACCAGACTGCTGGCGCTAAACATAAAAAGGGGGGCAGAGCAGCTTTTAAACTGAACCCTGGAGGAAAGCCGACAGGAGCTGGGAAGCATCTGGTTTGGGCTGAATCATCCCTAGGGGATGAAGATGAAAATGTTTCTGATTGCCCAAATGGGAACAGGGAGGGAATAAGCCAGGAGCATATGGTGAAACATGATAGCCAGTCTAAGAGGTCTAAGGGCCATAGCAGAAGATGCAAATGCCAGAGACATCTCTGGAGGGATACCATGTATAGGTGTTTCTGTGCTAATGCTAGAAGCCTCCAAGTTAAAATGGGAGAGTTAAGAGTGTCTGGTTTTAAAGGAGAATCTAGATACAGTGGGCAAAACGGAAACCTGGGGGAATCTACATGGAAATGGAATGAGAAGCGTTTTCTAGTTATATCTGGATTTTCTTGAAATCGCTTTGTTCTGTCAGGGACACATGAAGCAGGAAAAGCAGAGTATATAGCAGCACCGAAAGCCGGCTTTCATGGGTCACATGAATGCTTCTCATTCTGGGTAGGTGGAGTAGAACTGAGCGTCATCAATGCTGCTCAGTGAATGAGAGAGGCTTGTTTCCCGCCCCTGTTCAGGCTCCCCCCTGCTACTGTGTTCTGAAATAAGGCTACATACTGTGAATTGCGAAAGCTACTACTGCACAATTGTGAAGGCTAGAATCAGTGCTGTAGTGCTTTTATGAATGGGAAAGGCAGGCTAGTTACTCTGACTGGTAAAAGCAACGACTTTCCTATCCTGACTCCTTGAAAATGCAGCACAGCTGCTGTATTCTGAATGGGAAACACAGTCTGCAGGGTTTGTGCCCTACTGCCAATGGGGAAAAGGAGTGAATGGTGGGGAGGAGCAGCCCCATCCTTTGACCACGTCACAGCCACGTCACAGAGGCATGCCCAGGATTTAATGCGGGGAGACGGGGCACACTGCAGCCAGACTGCCTGGGAGCCACTTTAAGTAAAAAATACGGACTAAAAGGACTTTCTGAAAATGCAGCTTTTCAAGAGGGAAGCTGCTGGTTGGCTGCGGATTGGCGCCAGTGTCATCTGTCGTAAATGACCCCAGTATGCTCTTCCTCCACATTAAATTGGCTCCTGGTGGAATGGGGAGAACCAGTCGGATTTGGTCATCCCTGGATATAAACTCTATAAGAAGGACAGGGAAGGGCGTACTGGAGGAGGTGTCGCTCCACACGTCAAAGAGGCAGAGTGCTCAGCAGGCTAGAAAACCAACAAGGGACAGGCTCCTCCACAGAAGCACTGTGGGTGACGATACTAGGCTCCAACAGCAATTTAGTACTAACAACATGCCATCATCCCTTGGATCAGAACAGTCAGCATGATCTTGAGATGGCAAACAAAATCAGGGAGACATCCAACTGAGGAAATATTGTAAAAATGGGTGACCAATTACCCTCACATTGACTGGATAAATGCATGTTCCAGTCATGACAAAGAGGTTAAATTTCCCAGTGCCCTAAATGACTGCGCCCTAGAGCAATTGGTCATGGGACTGACCAGTAGGGAGGTGACCCTGGATTTAATCCTAAACGATACCGCTCAGGACCTAGTATGAGATGTGAGTGTTGTCGAACCAACTGGAAACAGTGACCACAGTGCTATCAGATTTAATATGTATTTAAGTGGAAAATTGCCAAGGAAATCTAACACAGTCACATGTGACTTCAAAAAAGGAAACTTCTTTAAAATGAGGGAACTGGTAAAAAGGAAGTTGAAGGGGAGGGGTGTCAAGAACGTTAAATCCCTTCAAAATGCTTGGAAGTTACTCAAATGCACAACAATAGAAGCTCAGCTAGAATGTATACCAAAGGTTAGGAAAGATAGCATCAAGTCCAAGAGGTTGCCAGCATGGTGAATGAGCAGTGTCAAGCAAGCTATTAGAGAGAACAAGGCTTCCTTCAGAAAATGGAAATCTTGCCCAAATGAGGAGAACAATGGGGAACACAGACTTGCACAAAGGAGATGCAAGCAGACTGTAGCATATGCCTCTGAATGTAATGTATGGGCTTATATTGTTTTATGTAACCCAGATAAGCGAGGGTTAACTGTTTGGTAGTGAGTGACTGAAAGGTGTGGGGGGGACTTGTATGTGTGTGAAGATTCTGAGGTTAGAAAAGGAATGAACTGACAAAAGTCAGATAGGGATTGGAGAAGGAACATCAAGTTAGTAATGGGGTTTTGTATAGGATTTTAGAAGCGGTAGAGTAGGTAGGGAGATTAGGACCACCCATTAATGAATAATTAATGAATAATAAAAATATATAACTCTTTGTGTTACATATAAATCTTTCTTTTAAAATAGAGAGTATATTCTTTTTTAATATAGAGTATTACACATGGGTAAACTAGTGGAAAATGTTCTTAAAGAAAAATTTCCAAGCATATAGAAGGAGAAGTCCTGTTGAAAAATAGTCAACATGGCTTCTGCAAAGGTATATAATGTATCATTAACCTTTTAGAGTTCTTTGAGAGTGTAAAAAAGCATGTGGATAGGGGTAATCCAGTAGACATTGTTTACTTGGACTTACAAAAGGCTGTTTGGCAGCATCCCTCACCAAAGACTTCTGAACAAATATAGTGATCATGGGATAAAAGAACAGGTCTTCTTATGGATCGATAGCTGGTTAAACGACAGAACATAGAGGGTAGGAATAAATGGTATAAACAGTGGGGTCCCCCAAGGACCTGTACTGGGAGCAGTGCTTTTAAAAGTTGTTCATAAATGATGTGGAATTAGGAGTGAGCACTGAAGTGGCCATGTTTGCTTATGACATCAAATTATTTAGGGTGGTTAAAGCAAAATGTGATTGCGAAAAGCTCCAAAAGGATCTCTCCAAACTGAGGGAATGAGCATTAGAATTAGGGATAGGTGAACTCACCGTCGTCCATGCGGCATGCCACTCCCCAGACCCTGCCAGCTGCTCAACCCTGCCCACCATGTGCGGTGAGCCACCGGGCAGCCTGCAGGCACCTGGCGAGCAGGGTGCTGCTCTCCTGCTGAGCAGCCCTTCTGCACAAAATGGCGGATCGGCCTTTTCCATAAAGGCTGATTTTTGTGCAAATGGCGGCTGTAAAGCGGCCCATTCACACAACATTACAGGCGTAAATGGTCTAAGTAGACCGTTTACGCCTATAATGTTGCATAAATGGCCCACTTTATGGCCACCATTTACATAAAACCACCACTCGGACTCCGCCACCATCCCTAATTAGAATGGCAACCGTGATTCATGTTAGCAAGTATAAGGTGATGTACCTTAGGGCAGCGGTCCCCAACCTTTTTGGCACTAGGGACCAATTTTTCCACAGACCGGGGGGGGATGGGACCGGGCCGCAGCAGGGGTGTGGGAACCCCCCTTACCTTGGGTCCGCGGGGCGGGGGAGGCGATCCGTCCCTCCCCCCCCCCCCCCGGAATCCTGGCCGGCTCTGTTCCACGGTGAGTCCAGGGAGCTGCCGACCGGCTCCGGCTGCTGGCGGACTTCCAGCCACTGGGACGCAAGCATTTGAGTCCCTGTTCTTTGCAGTAATAGGCTACATAAAGATTTACATAGCCTATTACTTGAAGTTATAAATAAAAAAGGTATGCAGCTGACCTCTTACAGCTTATGACTTAATTTTATTATTATTTTTATAGTGCTTACACTATTTGAAGTGCGAAGTGTCCGGTAACATTGCTACGAAGTAAAGCTGTGTTCCACTGATTTTTACCTAGTGCAAATGACATCAAAGTGAAAACTGAAAAAGAAGCATGTTTTAAAGCTAACTGAAGGAAGATAATTTTTGTAGTTAGTATCTAAACAACCTGTAGAGCCTTGGATGAAAGGTTACAGACTCTTGCTTTTTGGCACCCTAGCTCACTGCAGATGGTACATTAAAAACACTGAGCTCAGCTTGATGCCCCCTTTATCTCAGCTTGGTCACTGAGCTCACCCTCCCCTAAGGCCAGCCCTGAAGCTGATGGGATCTGATGTAGCAGTGACTGAGCAAGAAAGAGATCTTGGAGTTGTGGCGGACAGCTCAATGAAAACATCATCCCAGTGTGCAACTGCTATGAAAAAGGCAAATTCCATGTTAGATATAATTAGAAATGGAACTGAAAATAAAAAATGCCAATATCATATTGTCTTTATGCAAATCTATGGTGCGACTACACTTGGAATACTGTCTGCAGTTCTGGTCTCAGCACCTAAAAAAGGACATTGTAGAGTTGGAAAAATTGCAGAAAAGGGTGACTAAAATGATCAAGGAGCTGGAGCAATTCGCCTATGAGGAAAGGTTACAGTATTTAGGACTATTTAGTTTAGAAAAGAGGTGAGTGAGGGGAGACATGACAAAAGTGTACAAAATTATGCATGATGTGGAGAAACATTTTCCACACCATGCATAATTTTAGGGAGACATTTTTCTGCCTGTGCAAATGTTATGCAAATCTGTGTCTTCTTTCATCCTTAGTTTTGGAGATGCATAAGTGGCGACCCTAGACATGGTTGCCTCTCTAAGCAAATGGGCCACCAGTAGGATTGTGACTAGGTTGGAATCACATGGAAAGGTGGTCTCATGTGATCCTACAGCAAACCCGTCTGATTGTGATGTCTCTTTTACGAATCATGGCAATTGTGCACTGTGGTAGCTGTTTGTATATAGTGCCCATGTGGAAGTCCTGGTCCATACATCGGTCCTGGGTTGAGAGCCTATCTGGGGTCTAGCAATAATCATGTAAGGCATGTTGGGAGTGAAATACAGTGGACATCTTTCCATTTTTAGAAATGCATTGCTTTTAAAAATTAATAAAGCCAGACTGCTCACTTGAGGGAATGATATTAAAGGCAAAACTGAAGTACTTTGGCCACATCATGAGAAGACGGGATACCATGGAGAAGATGCTGATGCTAGGGGAAGTGGAAGGCCAAAGGAAGAGGGGCCGACCAAGGGCAAGATGGATGGATGATATTCTGGAGGTGACGGACTCGACCTTGGGGGAGCTGGGGGTGGCGACGGCCGACAGGAAGCTCTGACGTGGGCTGGTCCATGAAGTCACGAAGAGTCGGAAGCGACTGACTGAATAAACAACAAAAACAAACATAAGGAGTGATTACAATAGAGATAAAATTGGTCCCCTGAAATGGATATAATGCCAGTTGAATCTAAAATCAAAGTTTTAATTAGTTTTCCCCCATTCCAGGTGACTATCCTGGGAAGCACATTATTTATGGGTACATCTCTTCCGGGCTGCTCAAACTAGTATGCTAACATTTTTCGGTGCTTTCAATTGCCTCCCCAGCCCATCTAAACAATGTAAGGAAACATATGATAGTTGTCATGACTTAAATTACCCTAGTACAAGTAGTTTCCAGGTAATGCTTTTAATTTGTTTATCATTTTCTTGATTTCCCTCCCCCCATCAAATATTTCAGTTCTGCCATCCTAGCTATTGGAAAAAAACTTCGAGATGTTTGCACGGTACATTAAAAAACCATGCCATGCAAATGTTCAGTTTTGTTTAGTAATGATAAATCAAGTCAGCCTGCTAAATCAGAACTCAATTGATTTAGGGCAGTGGGAAATCATTTGGGAAATGTTTGAGTTCAAATATTTCAAGAAAATTCACATTACTGGCCGTCAGCTATATATGAAATGCCCCTTAAGAATTATGGTGATTAAAAGTGCTGGAAAGGAGGGTTTAGGATTTAGTAATAGTTAGATTCACACACGGAGAGACGCAACCTACTTTTGGTTTCATGTGTGCGTGCGCGCACCAGTTTCCCTTGGGTGTGGAAGTGAGAGCTGCCCATATTAAAGCATGGAGAAAGCCAGGATTTTGGAGTACTGACCTTACATCTGGTTTCTCCCTCTCTTTCTTCTGTACCATATGGTCAGGTTCCACGTGTTGACTGCATTTTGGCTATGCCTTTCATTTTTAGATAAGAGACTTGGCAGTGAAGACACAGCAGCTCAAGGTGAGAGCTATGCTCAATATCCTACTTTTGTGACAGCTGGTGAATTTCGCATCTGGGCTGCTTTTTCACCACAAAACACTCCCAGTTTTGTTCACTAATAAGCAGGTTGCTCCCCACTTGCTTTTCATAGAATCATAGAATAGTAGGGTTGGAAGGGGCCTACAAGGCCATCGAGCCCAACCCCCTGCTCAATGCAGGAATCCAAGTCAGAGCATCCCTGACAGATGGCCGTCCAGCCTCGTCTTGAATGCCTCCAGTGTGGGAGAGCCCACCGCCTCCCTAGAGAATTGGTTCCATTGTCGTATTGCTCTAACAGTCAGGAAGTTTTTCCTGATGTTCAGCCGGAATCTGGATGCCTGTCACTTGAGCCCATTATTCCGTGTCCTGCACTCTGGGATGATCAAGAAGAGATCCTGGCCCTCCTCTCTGTGACAACCTTTCAAGTACTTGAAGAGCGCTATCATATCTCCCCTCAGTCTTCTCTTCTCAAGGCTAAACATGCCCAGTTCTTTCAGTCTCTCCTCATAGGGCTTAGTTTCCAGTCCTCTGATCATCTTTGTTGCCCTCCTCTGAACCCTTTCCAGTTCAGAGTCTGCATCCTTCTTAAAGGATGATTCTTTTATCATCTTCATAGGCTCCAGAAGAAATATGGATTATTTCATTTCAGCCGTTCATGATTCTGAGCTTTTGTGGCTGGTGCATGGCTCTTCTCTCTATATACACACATCCACACACAAGAACAAGTGGGAGTTGGGTGGGGCCAGGATTTTTCGATTCCCAGAAAGATAGTGCCTGGCTGGGTGGTTGCAGGAAGGAACTGTTTTTTTCTTTGCTCAAGAATTCAATGACAGTAGAGAGGCAAGGCGAGCAGCTGTGGCTCAGTGGTAGAGCCCATGCTTTGCATGCAAAAGGTCCCAGGTTCAATCCCCAGCATCTCCAGGTGAGGCTAGGAAGAAATCCTGCCTGAATCCCTGGAGAGCCGCTGCCAGTCAGTGTCAACAATACTGGGCTAGATAGACCCATGGTCTGACTTGGGGGGCTTCTGGAAAAGGGCTTACTGTGCAATTCTAACCCTCCTGTGTTTTCTCACTGCTGCTTTTGCCTTTTTCGTTTCCAGAAAAAAAATCAGTTAAAAACAATGATGGAATAGCAGCATAACGCCTTTTGACTGGTAACGCTAGGACAGGAATGCAGCATCTCCAGTCCATGGGCCTAATCCTTGGGCTCATTCAGGGGTCAGGGCATGGTGAAGCCCTCTCCCCTGGAGGAATCCTCCCCTGGAGGAATCCCCAATCTTAACTCCAATCTTAGAAAAGAGTGTGGATGCAGCCATCCAGGCGGCTTTGTGCCGCATACGCTGTCCGGATCCAGGGAATCGGGCCGTGCTAGGGGATGTGGCTGCTCATCCCAGCCCTGGCTGAGTGGTTTCATGCGGTTCCCCAAGACAAAAAGTTGGCTGGCACTGGGAGGAGGCATGAACTCTGTGGGGCTATTTGCACAACACGCTAACCCACACTCAGCGGTTGAGTGTGGGTTGTTTGTTGAACCGGGGGTTGTTTTGAACCGGGGGTTATTGTGTTGTCTAAACGCAGTCAGGTTGGCATTCTCTTTCTCATCATTACTCCCACTTTCTCGCTTGACAGGCAGAGAGACAGGGAGAGCAGGCAGGCAGTGGTATCTCCTGCTCCTCTTCCTCACCACCACCATTGTCTGGGCCAGAGCGAGAGGTGGGTGACCAAGCAGGTTGCAATGGGGAAGAGGAGGAGCAAGCCCAGGGGTCTCTTTTCAGTGGGCCCCTGTTGGGGTGTGGGCCCTCGGCAGGTGCCCAACTATGTCTACCATTGATGCTGGCGCTGACACCACCAGTCGTGTTTAACAGGCAATCTTGGTGAAAAATGGAGAAGGTGGGAGCAGAAGGTTCAGTCACCAAAACAACCACTCAGCCTTAAGATTTTAAAATTGCCCTTATGCTTTCACTGCATTGAGGATAGGGCATTGGAACGTAAACTTATAACATCATGAGCAGGCCAAAAAAAAACCCATTATAGAAGCTTAAAAGCAAGGATACAGTAGGCATATCATCAAAAAAGAGGACATGTACCACTAAAAAGAGGGCAAAGAAGACATCGATTACTATAATTTAAATAGAAATGCAGTCTGCTATCCAGCTGACAATTGTTGACGGGTAACCTCAAGGCATCTCCTTCTCCTTCATGCTTTTTTTTTTTTCTTCTTTAAACCAGACTTGGACTGGACAGGCCCTCAAACAGACGATGACTTCAAATAGAAGGCTGTCCTCTTTAAAGTAGGACACATGGCCATGCTATAGAATTATTGTGAACCTAGGGGAAAAATACTTTCGAGAGGTACCAATTTTGACACCACAAGTTTGATGCAGCAGCAGGAATCACTAGATTGTCTGTCTGTGAGAGGTCTGTTTATATGTTTGTATGTAAATAGTTTTCATAATAGAGCTTTGGTTGTTGGGCAATATAGAAATGTAATAATAACTTAATGATAATGAATGAATGAATGATAGATAGATAGATAGATAGATAGATAACTTCATTACTGAACTAAGACAGATTCAGACATGAATTGTCACTGTACAGTAATTAAGAACTACTGACTCCTATGGAGAAATCTCCTCTGATACAGGGTGTAAGAAAGGAGCAAAGCAAGCTTTGTGTTTGAGTCATGCTTCTCCCCCCCCCCCCCCGTCCCTTTTTAGTGGGTATCTGACTGGGCATTTGTGTAGTTAGGAGACCTGCTTTTAAAAAAATGCTGAGCAAAGCTGGAGATAGATGTTAGGTGGTGCAATAGCTAAGAGGTCAAACTGAAAAGCCAGGTTGAGTAGCATTACCCATACCTACAAGGGGCATGTGACCTTCTAAAGTAGAGTCCCATCTCCAAGTGGTAAAAGATCTGCCCATTTTTAAGATCTTGACAGCTGAGTTCGATGTTTTCCAAAACCGATAAAAGATGGTCACAATGTTGCAGTCTTGCTCAACCTGCAGCCCTCCAGAACTGTTGGACTGCAGGTCCCACAATTCCCAGCCAACATGGCCATTGGCACTAGGTTATGGAAGGCTGCAACACAGCAAGATCTTTTATTTATTACAACCAACCATTGTGATTCCCCCCCACACACACAATGGACCAACGCAGCTACCAACGTCTTTTGTATGAAAGAGAGAGTGTTCCATGGACTCACGCAGATGGCTCCTTTCACCGGCACGCCCTCGCTTGATTGAAACATTTAGTCCCATGCCACCCCTGCTTCATATGTGGACAGAGCAGACACATGAACAAACAGTTGCGGCCTGCTGCCGTCACGGCTAGTTTGACCCTGAGATAATCTGTGCACACCTCTTGGAAGGGACAAAATAAGGGCAGGAAGATAGAGCAGGCCATGTCTGCGGAGAGCTTTGAATTATGTCAGGACAAGGGCTTTGTGCTTGAAACTTAAGAGATGGGAGGGACGTGATTGGGGGGGCATTGCGTGGTCCTGGCAGCAATGGAGGTGGGTAATTTTGGGCAGCAGGGTCTTGGATTGAAGGGAAGGAATGGAGACAAAGGCCAATGATGAAATTGCCATGAACACAATAAGTGCTTGTTGGCAATGCTTCAGGTTGGGTGTGCCTGCTGTGGGATGGTTTGCAGTGGTCCAAAGTGCCCTCATTTTGGGGTCCAGCAATGTTCAGAATCCTAGTTACTTAGTCGGAGTGTTTGCAGCACCTTTTTGAATGAAATACTTGGAGCACAGATGCAGTGTTGATCAAAGGATTATATGCCCCCTTCCTCCTCCCAGCTTTTGTAAGGGTGGCCAGGTGTCCTACTTCACAGAGGGCAGTCCTCTGTTTGAAGGCCTCCTCTTATTGGAAAGGCTGACCTGTTCAAGTTCGGTTTAAAGATAAAGAATACTAAGTTATAGTATTTATTTCTACATTATTTCTAAATATTACTACATATAGTGATTATTTCTATATAATTATCACACATCTCTCCCCCACTCCCCATAATGCCTCGTTTCTCTGCTTTCTTTTCTCTACCACATGTAGGAGCACTTTCACAACTCTGTGCAATAGGTCATAGGTGTGCATACATGCGTGTGCCGGATTTGCCAAGCACACCCTAAAGGTAAAGGTGTCCCCAACCAGTCGTGTACGACTCTAGGGTGCGGTGCTCATCCCCGTTTCTAAGCCGAAGAGCCAGCGCTGTCCAAAGACGCTTCTGTGGTCATGTGGCCAGCATGACTGAACACCGAGGTGCACGGAACGCTGTTACCTTTCCCGCCGAGGCGGCACCTATTTATCTACTTGCAATTTCTTGCTTTCGAACTGCTAGGTTGGCAGAAGCTGGGACTGAAGACGGGAGCTCACTCCGTCACGCAGCACTCGGGTCTCGAACTGCTGACCTGCCGACCTTCCAGTCTGCAGTTCAGCGTCTTAACCCCTAAGCCACCGCGGCCACTAAGCACTAAGCACACCCTAATTATGCCTAATTGTGTAATGTAGATATTGTAGAACTGTATAGGAAGCCCAAGTTCGCTCACAGCATGAATCCCCACTACTGTGGTGTCACATTACCATTACCATTGGTCCTCCCCTTCCCTCTGACTACTATTCTAGAAAATCCTTTGACTTATATAAGCAGCCGCAAAAAAATAGTATTTTGTGCCTCATTTTTTGACTTTGTATTTTTAAAGTAAAATTTAGTTGTTCGTTTAAAAAAAAACCAAGTTAAGTCATTTTAGTTTCTTTAGTTTGTTTGATGAATGAAAATAATTTCCTTTATGACTGAGTATTCAATAAACGTTCACCTTAAAAAAAAATCCCTGGGTGCACACCCTAATGAAATGTGCTGTGCCCACCTATGAAACAGCACTTTTTTTTATCATGCCTGCTTCTCCTCTAGAAAACCGCCTTGTTTATCCGCATTTCTTTGCTCCAGTAAGGTTCATTCCCTTTTGCTGTGTCTGGGCTAGATTCCAGCTTGGTCTGACAAATGCAGCAGACTGCTAAGCATGATATCTCTGGGAGAGCATGGCATCTCTCATGCAATGGGAACTTTTCTAAACGCCCAGCTCTCTCTGGCCTGCCTTGCAGAAAGTGGAGATTGAAGATGCAAATCAGACAAGTAACCACTGGCTCTTCATTAAATCAAAAGAATAGACTTTCACATCAGCACTACTAGTTCTGATGATGTGCATCTTAACCCGTGTTGAAGAAATGCTGTCATTCTCGGTGGTTGAGATTATGTCCCTTTTGATCTTGAGGCGTTGCCTCCCTTCAGCTCCAGTATCAAAGGCTGGGACAGAATCAGTACAATACCTCAAGAGAGTGATCTCGTGTACAGATTCATGCAATATTTAAGTACAATTTTCTTCTGTGTTGCCTGGAGTAGTTTCCTTTCGTGTTGGATTGTAGCATCTTTCTGAGTAGAATATCTTGAATCTCTCTGCCTGCCTTGTACCTTTGTCCTTGCAGGATGGGACAAGTTTTAGAGATGCTATTGTGTTCTGCATTATCTAGGCTGCTTTACCGTATGATTTTTCAGAGGGGTAACTGCGTTAATCTGTTGCAGCAAACACAACAACGAGTCTTGTGGCTCTTCAAAAATTAAGAAATTTAATCTGGCATAAGCTTCAGAATAAATTTGTTAGGCTTTAAGGTGTCACAAGACTTTTTGTTGTTTTATCTTATGATGTGTGTTTTGAACTAACAATGATGCCTGTCATATCAGCAGTGGTTCTGTGTTTGGGCTTCTGATTGAACTGTGTGGACCTTCATTTGCACCTCTTTCTCCTGCCAGTAAAGGATGAAAGTTAATAAAATAGTATTTTAAGCAGATACAATGGCTGGCATGCCACCTGTCTGCTGCTGCATTCTGTTTTTCCTCATCAATGGATGCCAAGATGTTGGCAGCAATATCCGAAGAAACTGAAGAATGGAGACACAATAGTTTTTAAGTTTGTTTATTGATGTTTCAAAGTCAAACTTTCAGGTTTGATTCATCTGCTCTGGTGAGTGACTGAGAAAAAAAGCAGTGGCTGGGGTTAGATATCTTGGAATCAAAATTAGTGTGCACATTCAAGCCACCATTCTATGTTTTAACTCTGAACACCAATTGAACTTCTGCACTTGTTTTTAAGAGGGCCAGGAAATATATAAAATGTACTGTAATGCAATATTTGCCTTGGAGATTGAGATGGCTGTGAACCTTGATATGTTCAGTTAAGACATAGCTGGTTCACCCAGTTTCATGCCATCCTTCCATGAAAAATGCAATATACATCAGTCTCTTTAACACTGTACTTTACTAGTCCTTTTACGGCATGATCATATGCATGCTTGCTCAGAAGTAAGTCCCACTGAGCTAAGTGATGCCTACTCCCAAGTAAGTGTGCATAAGATTGTAGCCAGAATCTCATAAGCCACTTCTGCATCATCTGGCTCTCCAAAGCAGCTTGCAATACAGTAGAAACATATAACACGTTAAAAATGTAAGAGCCGTGCTGGCTGAGACCAATAGCCTATCTAGTCCAGCATTCATGCAATTTTAAGGAGGGTGGAGTTCAGACGTATTGTACTTGTAACCCACCTGTGTTTTCCCACTACTTCTCCCATCTTTTGTCTTACTACAGATTATCCATTAGGGAGGGCAAGATGGAATAGCTACGCGGTGCCTATTGATTGGTAACGCTAGGAGCCCTGTGTCTGGAAGCACCCCTAGTCCAGCACTCTTAACAACTGCATCACTCTGATCACACATTCAGTATCAGTAAATATATCAATGATGCAAGAAGAAAATAAGTGCTACAGGAGCAAACTGCATTTGCCCAATAGCCATAGAAATGTTGTTATTTATTGGTGTGGGCCTCTCTCATAATTCTAGAACCTGGGGTCATCCCATGAAGCTGATTAGTGGGAGATTCAGGACAGATAAAAGGAAGTACTTCTTCACACAGTGCATGGTTAAACTATGGAATTCACTTCCACAAGATGTAGTGATGGCCAGACAAATTCCAGACAAATTCCTGGAGGAGAAAGCTATCAGTGGCTACTTAGTCTTGATGGCAATGTTCTACCTGCAGTACCAGAGGCAGTGAGCCTATGTACACCAGTTGCTGGGGAATATGGGCAGGAGGGTGCTGTTGCACCCGTGGCCACTGTGTGAACAGAATGCTGGACTAGAAGGACCCAGAGAGGACAGAGAGAAAGGCCAGGATCTCCTCTGTCACAGAGAGGAAGGCCAGGATATCTTCTCAATCATGCCAGAGTGCAGGACACGGAATAATGGGCTCAAGTTACAGGAAGCCAGATTCCAGCTGAACATCAGGAAAAACTTCCTGACTGTTAGAGCAATACGACAATGGAACCAATGACCCAGGGAAGTGGTGGGCTCTCCCACACTGGAGGCATTCAAGACAAGGCTAGACAGCCATCTGTTGGGGATGCTCTGACTTGGATTCCTGCATTGAGCAGGGGATTGGACTCAATGGCCTTGTAGGCCCCTTCCAACCCTACTATTCTATGATCCTATGACTGGTCTGATCCAGCATAGGATCTTCTTATGTTCTTATGCCCTCCATCTTTTTTTAGTCTGTGCTACCATGAGCCAAGCCAAGTTGTGTACATTTTGATTCCACTTCTCAGCCAGTTGTAAAGGTGATGTATATCAAATTATGCTCCTGGCATGTGCTGGGTCAGACTTTGAGAATGAGGCTGGACACTAAGAGAGCAGATTGGGAAAACAGGTCAGCCAAATAACTGTGTGGCTGGGACCTTAGTGTATTTTATGTTGCATGTTTGTGTGTGTGACTAGTGAAAAGAGATTTTTCAAAATGCAATGGAGCATTGGGCAATAAACATAAGAGTTGTCCCAAGAACTGCTAGGTTTTGTGTGTATGTCTCAAATGATGCTATGTTTGCACACTGCGAGATACAAGCCCCTTTTGCACACTGCTGAAATAGGTGACAGCAGTGAGACTAAATAAAAGAGAGGAGGAAAAACTTGCTCAGTTGGTGAGTGGGTTCAAAAGAAAAAGAATACATTATACATTATACAGGAGTCTGTCTGAGTCAAGACTGCTGAATAGGCAACTGGGTGCAAAATAATTTAAATAAAGAGCATCCCTGAGATAGGGAGGGAGGGCAGAGAAGGGGTCAGGATAGAATCCATTAAAAAAAATTGTGTTCTTGTTCAGTACTGTGACAGTGTTACTGGAATTCCCACCTGAAAGAGGCAGGAGAGAAAAATGTGACCCAGGAATAAAAGGGGAAATCAGGCACCTGTGGATAAATCTCACTGAGCATCAATTGGTGGGCTGACATCTTTACACACTGTGTGAAGAACTACTTCCTTTTGTCCCAAATCTCTTAAACACCTCTATCATGTCCCCTCCTTACTCAATGTTTTTATAGGCTAAACATTCCCAGACATCGTAACCTCTCCTTGTAGGGGAGATGCTCCAGCCCCTTGATCATTTTGGTTGGCCTTTTCTGTACCTTTTCCAACATCACATATTTTTTGAGGTGAAGTCACCAGAAATGTACAAGGTATTCCAAGTATGGATGATAGAGTAATCCGCTGCAAACTCCAATGAGACTGGATTCCCAAGAATCCCGTCTGTGGTGTCTGCAGCAGAGCGGGCCCTCCTTACTTGTGCTACCTCAGTAAACTGCCACATTTTAGGTAGAAGTAAGCATTTTATGACCCCAAATGGCATAAAATATGCCAGTTATGGCTGTAATTTTCCCATGATAGGCTAATGACAGCCACCATGAGGTTATCTCATCTTTTATAGAGCCAGAGAGCTGCCACGCGAAATCCAGCAGACACAGGGCCCCAGGGAAATCTGCAGGGACCCAAATGGCCTGGATTTACCTGCTGCGCCCCTCCCCCCGTCCGGATGTTCACCCATCCCTAATTCCAAGTATGGTCACACCATAGATTTGCATAAGGGCAGTATGATATTGGCAATTTTATTTTCAATTCCTTTTCTAATTCATCCCCAACATGGAATTGGCCTTTTTAAGAGTAGCCACACATGTGGTCAACTTTTTCATTGTTGCAGCTGTTCACTGCAATCCCAAGATTCCTTTCTGGTCAGTCCTGCTTTATCTATGCCTGACAAATATTTTCAAAAAATCAGTGCTTTGTTTTGTAAATATTGGGAGAGTTTCTCTCTGCCACAATTATCTTTAAAAAGGATGTAACTTCCATTTAAAGAAGGTGGATTTGATTTTCCAGATCTTGCTTTATATCATCAGGCTTATCTTGTACTGAATTTTGGGCTTTCCTGTCTACATCAGATCTTCTGCCTTGGTCAGTTTCGGAATCCTCTTGTCTGGTTCCTCTCTCTAAATGATGCCATTAGGTTCTAGGCATACAAGAACAGAGGGGGTTCCTCCCACAGTTTCTGTTGTTAGTGTGACATATAATGTCATGGCAATTAGACTTTGATCCATTTTCTCATGCTGAATTGACTTTATGGGGCAATTTAAAAATGGGTAAGAAAATGTTTTTGTGGCGGACATGGACAGATAAGGCAATTTTTACTTTGGATCAACTGGTGAGTGCCAATCGTGAGTTCTTGTCATTTTCTATCCTGTGTGCCAAATACAATTTGCCAGTGTTGGCTGAATGGCAATCCTTGCAGCTGCAGCATTTGTTAGTATCTAGGTTTGGCCTGGCCACTTTTACAGCATCAGAGTTTCCGTTGTTATTGGAAGTACTTAGAATAGAATAGTAGGGCTGGAAGGGGCCTACAAGGCCATCGAGTCCAACCCCCTGCTCAATGCAGGAATCCAAGTCACAGCATCCCTGACAGATGGCTGTCCAGCCTTGTCTTGAATGCCTGCAGTGTGGGAGAGCCCACTACCTCCCTAAGTCATTGGTTCCATTGTCGCATTGCTCTAATGGTCAGAAAGTTTTTCCTGATGTTCAGCTGGAATCTGGCTTCCTGTCACTTGAGCCCATTATTCCGTGTCCTGCACTCTGGGATGATTGTGTCCTGGCCTTCCTCTCTGGGACAACCTTTCAGATACTTACTGAGGGGGCTCAGGCAAAGCGACCCACTGAGGCTCCTCAGGCAAAGCGATCCATATCTATAAATAATTGTTATTGGTGAATAAATTTCACCTTCAAATGGATGCTTATTTGATCTGCTTTTGTTGAAGCTTATGTATGATTGCTATAAAGTTGTATTTTCATATATATTTAGAGCAATACGACAATGGAACCAATGACCTAGGGAGGTGGTGGGCTTTCCCACACTGGAGGCATTCAAGACGAGGCTGGACAGCCACCTGTCAGGGATGCTTTGACTTGGATTTCTGCATTGAGCAGGGGGTTGGACTCGAGGGTCTTATAGGCCCCTTCCAACCCTACTATTCTATGATTCTATATCTCATATGTATTCATTGATATGGATCAATACAAATCTAAGTATGTATATAATTTTATCTCTTTTTTCTTCTTTATTTTTATATATTTATGTTTTTGTTGAAAGCTATCCTGCCTCTTCACCACCATGGTCACCAACTGCTGTTGCTTCTCATCCCCTTTCTCATCTTTGATACCACGGGCTTACTTGATAGGCAGAGAGCCAGGGAGCAGGTGGGCCGTGGCATCTGTTGCTCCAACGTCAAAAAAGAAACAGCTGCATCAGTTAGATCCCCACCACATTTCAACACATGATAAAGAATACAAAATATAAGATACATGATAAGTGATATATAATATACACCTAAACACTTAAAATACATTTTACATGTTTCCAAAAGAATTCTTGAAAAATATGTGTTGACTAATTAAACTCTTCAAACCGTGCTAAACTATCCTAAAAATAATGTTAACATTCTCTCTATATAAATACATAAGCTTTATAATCTTACAAATGTTAAAAAACATAACAAATTATACACACACACACACACACACACATATACTAGGCATTTAAAATACAAATTTTTATGTCTTCAACAAGATCTCTGGATGCCCTAAAATGACTAGTTAAAAACTGCAAAACATGTCAACTGGCTTAAAAATGATGGTGAAGCGCTCTGTACTCAGTTATCCAGTGATGAGCAAGCAGGACATTTTCTTTTAAAAAGCTTACCTAGGGAGCAGTCCTATCTGGATCGACAGTCGCCTCCGAGCCCAGGGGCAACCGCCTATCCAGTGCAGGGCGGGAGGAGTGGTGAGGAGCGGATCTCCTCCTCACTCCCCCTACCCGGTTTTCACGGCTAGACAGCTGATTTTGGCTGTCTAGCTGCAGGACCTCATAGGATGTGTCGTACTGGCTTTTCCGACCTCCCTGCCCTAGCCCTCCCCCGGGAATGCCCCATTTTTGCTGATCTGTGCTGCTCTTACAAGCGTGGAGCACGAGGCCGATCCGCACTGCCTACGAGGCGGCGCGGGAGGGGTGGGGGCCAGTTCTCCAGGAACCGACCTCAGAGCACGGGCTCTGAGGTCGGTTCCCAGAAACTGACCTATCCTATGGCCGTCTAGCTGCTGACCAGTGGCCACAGGATTGCTTCCTTACAAACTCTTGGAGATTCTTTTGGAGGATTCTCTCTCCCTTGCTTCTTCCAAAGAAGACTGAAAAGTATTCTACCTTTCAAGGCATATGTAGGGTATCAGCTGATTTTAACCAAATTAAATTGGGCTTAGTGAAACCTTTTCTCAGCCTCAACTCTTAAAGACAGAATGGTAAAAACCCTGCTAAGACTTACTACCCACTATATTGTGATCAATTTCAAGATATAAACAAGAATGAGTATATTATACAGCTTATTCCAAGAGATACATATAATCAGTATTATCATTTAACCCTGAAGGGGTTACAGTACCAAGCCTGAAGATCTACATTGCTTTTTTTCTAAGTAATTTCTTTCTACAAAGCTCTTTCTTCTTTTCCCGGGCAATCTGCTCTCTGGCCCAAAATAAAATATCCCCTGCTTTATATCCATGTTGCAAGTAATGTCTGACTATGGGTTCAGCTTCCCTTTTCTGCTTTATATTATTAAAATGCTCTCCAATTCTTATCTTTAGCTTACAGGCAGTCCTTCCTACATACATTAGATTGCATGGACATCTAACAATATAAACCACACCCAGGCTGGCACAGGTGGTAAAACTTTGTGAGAAATATTCCTTTGGCTGTTGGGATCCATAAAGGACAACAGCTTACATGTATATTTGCAGTACACACAGTGCCCACAGGGGTGGCGGCCTTTAGGTGTAGTGCCTAATAAGGTTCTAGATTTTGTTCCCTTTCTGTCTCTCAAAAGTAGTGTCACTATGCACCAATATGTCCTTGATATTATTAGATCTTTTGTAGGCAAAGACTGGCTTCCTTTGAAAAATGGATATGCCTCCCAAAATATGCCAATACTTCAAAATGCTTCTTCTTATGGACATATTAGCTTTATTATAGGTCAAACTACATACTTGTCTACTCTCATCTTTCTGTTGTGTTCCTTCTTTTTTACCCTTAGGTCTCAGAATCTCATTGCATGTAGTAGGGAGTCCTCTCTCATATGCCTTGGAATGACTTCAGCTGGGTAACCTCTACTTTTAAAATCCCTCTTTAGTTTGTGGTAGGCAGCGGTATTGCAACCAAAACTCTCCCCACGACCTGAGTTCGATCCCAGCGAAAGCTGGGTCTCGGGTAGCCGGCTCAGGTCAACTCAGCCTTCCATCCTTCCGAGGTCGGTAAGATGAGTACCCAGCTTGTTGGGGGAAAGATAGTTAGGACTGGGGAAGGCCATGGCAAACCACCCCACTACAGTTTGCCATGAAAACGCCAGCACAAGCGGCATCCCTCTAGAGGTCAGTAATGACCCGGTGTTTGCACAGGAAGAACCTTTCCTTTCCTTTTTCCATAGCCTTTTATCTCTGCACAATTTCTACGTATTCTCAAGAACTGGCTTACAGGAATGTTTTCCTTCATGTGCCTAGGGTGTGAACTCTGGAAATGTAATTTGGTGCTGCAACCTGTATGTTTCTTGTATGTTACTGTTCGCAAATTTTCCTGCTGTCTTTGCAACCATAACATCCAAGTAATTAATATGGGCGTTCCCCTTCATGGATCACTGCCTTGTTGTGGTGAAGGGGCTTGCGTAACTCAGTGAAGCCATAAGCTATGCCGTGCAGCGCCACCCAAGACGGACAGGTCATGGCGGAGAGTTCTGACAAAATGTGGTCCACTGGAGAAGGAAATGGCAACCCACTCCAGGATTCTTGCCAAGAAAACCCCATGGAACGTATCACAAGGCTAAAAGATATGATGCCGGAAGATGAGCCCCTCAGGTTGGAAGGTGTCCAATATACTACTGGGGAAGAGCAGAGGGTATTTCCAAGTAGCGCCAGAAAGAGTGAAGCAGCTGGGCCAAAGCCGAAAGGACACTCAGCTGTGGATGTGTCTGGTGGTGAAAAGAAAATCCGATGCTGTAAAGAACAATATTGTTTAGGAACCTGGAATGTAAGATCAACGAATCAAGGTAAGCTGGAGGTGGTCAAACATGAGATGGCAAGATTGAACATCGACATATTGGGAATCAGTGAACTAACATGGACAAGCATGGGCGAATTTAATTCAGGTGACCATTATCTCTACTACTGTGGGCAAGAATCCCTTAGAAGAAATGGAGTAACACTCATAGTCAACAAAAGGGTGGGAAAAGCAGTACTGGGGTACAATCTTAAAAATGATAGAATGATCTCAGTACGAATCCAAGGCAAACCATTCAACATCACAGTAATTCAAGTCTATGCCCCAACCACTGAGGCTGGAGAAGCTGAGGTTGATCGGTTCTATGAAGACCTACAACACCTTCTAGAACTAACACCAAAAAAAGATGTCCTCTTCATCATAGGGGATTGGAATGCTAAAGTAGGAAGTCAAGAAATCACCGGGATAACAGGCAAGCATGGCCTTGGTGTACAAAATGAAGCAGGACAAAGGCTAATAGAGTTTTGCCAAGAGAACATGCTGATCATAGCAAACACTCTTTTCCAACAGCACAAGAGGCGACTCTACACATGGACGTCACCAGATGGTCAGTATCGAAATCAGATTGATTATGTCCTTTGCAGCCAAAGATGGAAAAGCTCCATACAGTCAGTAAAAACAAGGCCTGGAGCTGACTGTGGCTCAGATCATGAGCTTCTTATTGCAAAATTTTGGCTTAAATTGAAGAACGTAGGGAAAACCACTAAACCATTCAGGTATGACCTCAATCATATCCCTGATGAATATACAGTGGAGGTGAGGAATAGATTTAAGGGATTAGACCTGATAGACAGAGTGCCTGAGGAACTATGGACGGAGGTCCGTAACACTGTTCAGGAGGCAGCAACTCAATCCATCCCAAAGAAAAAGAAATGCAAGAAAGCAAAGTGGCTGTCTGATGAGGCTTTACAAGTAGCTGAGGAAAGAAGGGAAGCGAAAAGCAAGGGAGAAAGGGGAAGATATATTCAACTGAATACTGAGTCACAGAGAATAGCAAGGAGGGACAAGAAGGCCTTCTTAAATGAACAATGCAAAGAAATTGAGGAAAACAACAGAATGGGAAAGACTAGAGATCTCTTCAAGAAAATCGGAGATATCAAGGGAACGTTTTGTGCAAAGACAGGCATGATAATGGACAAAGAAGGCAGGGATCTAACAGAAGCAGATGAGATTAAGAAGAGGTGGAAAGAATGCACAGAAGAACTATACAGGAAAGATCTTAATGTCCCTGATAGCCATGATAGTGTGGTCACTGAATTTGAGCCGGGCATCCTCAAGAGTGAAGTCAAGTGGGCCTTAGGAAGCATTGGTAACAACAAAGCTAGTGGAGATGACAGTATTCCAGCTGAGCTATTTAAAATCCTAACAGATGATGCTGTTAAAGTGCTGCACTCAATATGCCAACAAATTTGGAACACTGAACAGTGGCCACAAGACTGGAAAAGCTCAGTTTACACTCCAATTCCAAAGAAGGGCAATGCCAAAGAGTCTTCAAACTACCGTACAATAGCGCTCATTTCACATGCCAGCAAGGTGATGCTCAAAATCCTACAAGCTAGGCTTCAGCAGCATGTGAACCGAGAACTACGGGAAGTACAAGCTGGGTTTCGAAGAGGCAGAGGAACTAGAGATCAAATCGCCAACTTTCGCTGGATCATGGAGAAAGCAAGAGAATTCCAGAAAAATGTCTATTTCTGCTTGTGCAATGTTAGCCGCTAATCCTGTTTTTTGGAAGGCTCTGTTCTCAGAAATAGGGCTTGGTTCTACTTCCTGGCTAAAATCACATAGTTCCCCTTTAATCATCTCATGACTGTTGGGGATATCCACCCTGCAGTTCTGTATTGCCTCCCTAACTGATTAAATGTCCTGACACCTTGCCATTGGGGATCATTCCCTTCCCTTTAATTGCAAAACTGCAGTTCCCAGGGCTCTGTAGCAAGAAGGGAAATACTGTTCAACCACTTCAAATTTGTAAGGTCGATGAGCTCTCTGTATCTGGGCAAAGATGGTGTTCTCACTCCCTCTTTGCCTTCCTACTCAAGAGGCAGTTGTGCAGCTGTGACTCCACAACCGAGTCCCACCACCACCTTCACCAAATGACCACCCAGAGAAGAGCAGGTACAGGAGCAAACTCCATTTTATTCCTGTAGTCATGATGGAGCTATGATTTAAGGGAGTTGAAAAAGAAAAACTGCACATGTACAGAGCATTGTCGTTTTTGTTGTTGTTCTAATATATCAGGAAAGTAGAAGGAATTTTAAAGCATGGAATGGCGGTGAGAGGGTGTTGGATGAGAACTGTTAATTGCGTTCTTCACACCCGCACCCCACCCCATCCCATAAGCTCATTAAGTCCAGGCTCTAAAAATACCTGGTTGCACCCCTGCTCAGAGGCCTGAAAATAGCTGCTGGACAATTGCAGGTGTTTTGCTTGTGTTTGACTGACATCAAGTGAGGGCAGTTGCAACCCTCAGCGGTGCTGCCAGGGTGGGGGCCCTGGTATAGAGGTTGAGGGCCCCACTCAGTGGATTGAGCAGGAGGACCCCCAGGTGTGCAGGGTGGGCTAGGGTAACCACTTACGTGTTGGGGGGGGAAAAGACAACTGATGACAGAGATTTGCATAAAATGTGTAGATGCTAATTTGCACATATATAGTGGTGAGAAAAAGGTTTCTGAACCCCAATGCTAATTACAGAAATTCCATAGTTTTATCATGATAGCCTTCATGAATCAACGAACCATAAGGAGGGAGAGCGAGAAGGGGCTTTTAAATTGAAGGGGCTGACCTTGGAAGGCCATCTGGCATCCTTGGGCAGCTCCTGTGGCCCCTTCACTGTGGCAGGGCCCACCAGAACCAATTCCTACCCTGGGACCCCCACGCTAGGAACTACCATGTTAAATTTCCAACAAGGTCCATGGGCACCCCTCACCTAGCATAGGTTGGAGTGCAGAGGCTGTGGTTAGAGGCAGCATGAAGAAACACCTACCAAATGCAGTTGGCAGGAGGGGGCAGGTATCTGCTGGAGATGGAAAAAGATGTCCCTGGGCAGTAAATGGGAAGAGAGAGAACCTGAAGATCACCCACCCACCTGAAGCCTGACCTGAGTCTCCACCTTTTTGTAAGTTCTTGGACTCTCAAAACTGTCCTCTGAATTGGGAATTGGTGGTGCAGTTAAGAAACTGTAGACTTGGAATGTAATGGTCTTAAAGCTCTCCCCATCCCCCATGGTAATGTGAAAATTACCTCACTTACTTCAAAATGTGGTAAGCCAGCCCTAGGGTGACCAAGTGCCCTCCTTTACAGAGGACTGTCCTCTATGTGAAGGGCTGTCGAGATCAAGTCAATTTTAAAGATGGCAAACCATCAGAAGGAATAGCTGGGCCTTGAAGTTGCCCTTCGATATTCAGCACGTGGACAGCAGACTGAACAGGCAGGCAGAGGTCATCTGGTCACAGTCTTCCCTACTATGAGATGCGTTGTATGTCTGTTTAAATTCCTAAGATGTGCATCTACAGTGGCGAGAAGAAGCCTGTGAACCCTTGAGGATTGTCACATATTTCCAGCCTAAAATCGAAAACGCACTTCCCTGTCCCCTGCCCACCTTTGGGGTGCCGCCTTTTTCCCTGCTGTGCCACATCCCCTGAGGGATGATGGCAGGTGCACTGACCCTCCTTCAGCCGTGCAGCAGGGCCCCCTCTCCCAGTGGCAAGGAGGCCCCGCACCCCCCCTCGAGAAAGCACGTATCCGCCCTGTGTGAAGGAGTCAATGTTAAACCTGCAAAGAATTCAGAAGCAGAAGCCCTGGTAATTATGCGGGATTTTAGCCTGGTGTGGTGAAGCCCACGGTGGTGGGAGCTTCTTTGCTGTGTGGCAGATTGCGCATGGCACAACAACATAGGAGCATACCAGGTGCCATGGGGTAGACTGACCCAGCCAGTCCTGTTCACATGGTGGCGCCAGTCACCCACAGCCACATGGGATTGTGGGTCCTGCATCGCGATAGCTATGTCTGTGGGGCTTTGGGGTCTCTTTTCTGGGTCCAGCCAACCAAACATTATTATTTATTTATTTTTATATCCCACTTTTCAACCAGAAATGCTCCCAGAGCAGCTTATGTATCAGTAAATGCAAGACAGTGCCTGCCCTCATGCTTATATTCTAAACAGACTCGACACAAGAGGAAAAAGGGATGGGAAAGGGAAAAAGAAAACAAGGAAACTCAGGCACAAATTCTTAATGATATAATGTCATTAAAAATCTGCTTTGCTGAGCATTGATTGTGCCACTTCTCATCTTTCCGTCTTTTGCCATACAGTAAGGCTGCTTACTGCTGACTTTGACAACTTAGGTATTTGAAACTGCCTTTTTTAGCCCTGTTTTTCTAAGCTAGCCCACTTCCTTCAGACTTTCCTCATGGTGTATATTCAAAGAGAATTCCCTGTTTTTAAAGTAGTTCATCAATGAAGATTTGCCAGATAGAATAGGACTGTTGTGTCCTGCTCCCTAAATATTTCTGCTAATGTAAACCAAAATTAATCTAGTGATTGTTTGTTTATTTATTTACAAAAGCTGCCACTTTACTGATTCATAACTAGATCTAAAGTGCTGTGGAATACTTCAAGATGAACTGGTTTGCAATCCATGAGATTACTGGGATTACCCAGTGACTTAAACCCGGAGCTTGATCCAGCCAGGACTCACACTAACCAGATTCAAAGGTACCCGTAAGTCTAGTTGCGTGAAATAATGACATAGTTTATTGATGGAGAATGGATGCCATTTTCCAAAACCAAATCCAGTGCACCTAGGCAATTTATCAGAACAGTGGACAAGGTAGCCATGAGTGTAAATATATGCACCTTAGTCACCACTGCTTATTTAACAAGGCAAGAACTGATAATAAAAGGAAGGCCAGCAGTCTGAAGGCTGGAGTGCTGCTAAGCATATATGCAACACATATTACAAATTACAGCTGATGTGCAGTTAGATTTTGACATTTAATTAAGGAGCCACCCATTATTAAGGTTTATGAAGAGTAGGGAAGTTTTATGAATGAATTAGCAACAGTCCCATAATGATGCTGAGGGGAGCTGGAACTCTGAAGTTCATCTCTGGCCTGACGTAGCTGTTATGCTGCTGGATTTTCTAATCGTGACTGAAGTCTGGACACAGGACGTCTTCATCAGATCTATGAGCCTCTGGGGCCCCTCTAAATTTACAATAATAAAAGAGGATGTGTGTCTGTCTGTCTGTCTGTCTGTCAGCATGATAACTCCAAGACTGTGAAATCTTGGCATGAATACTAAGGGGGTTCCAGGGCTGTGTATCTTGGGCTAATTTGGTTTTAAAAAGGCATTAATTCGTTGTAATGAATTTAAATGTGTCTGTATGTCTTCAATCATGGCTTTGCACTTGATCATAGAATAGTAGGGTTGGAAGGGGCCTACAAGACCATCGAGTCCAACCCCCTGCTTAATGCAGGAATCCAAGTCAGAGCATCCCTGGCAGATGGCTGTCCAGCCTCGTCTTGAATGCCCCCAGTGTGGGAGAGCCTACCACCTCCCTAGGTCATTGGCTCCATTGTTGTGTTGCTCTAACAGTCAGGAAGTTTTTCCTGATGTTCAGCCGGAATCTGGCTTCCTGTAACTTGAGCCCATTATTCCGTGTCCTGCACTCTGGGATGATGAAGAAGAGATCCTGGCCTTCCTCTCTGTGACAGCCTTTCAAGTACTTGGAGAGCGCCATCCTATCTCTCCTCAGTCGTCTCTTCTCAAGCCTAAGCATGCCCAGTTCCTTCAGTCTCTTTTCATAGGGCTTTGTTTCCAGTCCTCTGATAGACTTTGAAGCTGGGGGAAAGGGGGTAATCTGAAGGACAGAGTTCTACAGCTACCCCCTCCTCCTGCTGTAGAGCAGCTCTCACCCCCCAACAATAGAGTATACACAGATCCCTCCCTCAAGGAGTTATAGGGGTGGACCATGGCAGGGGAGCCACCAGTTGTAGCCCCACTTAGGTGGAGTGGGCAATACGTGTCCAACTGTGACAGCTGCATACGTTTGCTTGACGGCTTTGCTGTATCAAACGAAGGGCTATTCTAATTTTAGGAGTTCATGAAAGTGAAGATACCGTGTGGCAGAAACCTCTAAGGAAAGGGCAAGTAGGCTGTTGCCTACGGAATCTTGGGTCACAGTAAAGCGATTTGTCTCTGAAGATGATGGCGTAGCCTTGCTTCAGCCACCTAAAACTGCTCTTCTGAATTTTGTAGTAGATCAGAATATAACCAGAGCAGAATCCTTGCTGATCTATACATGATCAGGCTTTCTCCTACCTTTTGAATTTCACTTGGTTAAAGCAGTTTCAAATTTGACTCCAAATATATATTAAAATTATTTTGAAGTCGTATGTGGTCTTTCAGGCTTACCACATACCCCTAGTCCTGAATCTTCCGATAATTTAAGCATTACATCCCTCACTTCCACCAAGACCTGGCCTTCTTTCATCCAGTGAAATTCCACCTAGCCTTTTGCAGATGTAGTAAAACATTATTGTTTGTGTTTGGCTTTCCAGTCAAATAATTGACACCTTCCAAATTAAGCGGAACTGCTGCTATGAGAAATTATCACCTGTCAGCAGCTGAAAGAGTGACTAAAATAGCTCTCAGTTTGTCCATTAGAGCAGGGGTCCCAATGCAGTACCCATGGGCACCTCCAAAGGTGCCCATGAATGGGTCCTCAATGTGGCACCCACAGACACCCACAATTTTTTTTAAAAAAAAATTAATATATGTACATGGATTTGTATATATCCACAGCAATTAATACATGTGAAATGAATACAGCATTCTAGGAATTATACGTAGGCTTCAACAAAAGTGGTCCAAATATCCCAATAAGTATCCTTTTGAAGGTGGCGTCAATATGCCACCCATTCAGATATTGAAAGCGTAAGGTCCTCAATCCATTGCATTATAGGACGTAAGTGTTTATCCTACCAATGTTGTAATATCAGTCTTTTAGGCAGCTGGCAAAAGCTCATAGAGAATCCATTTACACTGACGATTTGTTAATTTCCATGAAGCAGGTAAATAATTTAAGAGAGCGTGTACATCAGTGACTATTAAAGACTATTCTAGTACAAAAGGTATCTATGTAATAACCTCCTCCCCAAAAGAAGCAACTACTGCACATTGCCAAAACATGATTAAAAGAAGCATTAGCTGTATTGCATCGTCAGCAGTTAGCCAAATCAGACAATCCCTTATTAAAGAGATGTTGCAGTGCCCAACAGACACCAAACAAAAGTTTTTGCTGAATAAGACACAGCCTAAGATTCATAGACGTAACAGGTAGACACGAAAACAATGATTCATGGTTTAGGCATTTTGTGATCGTGCCCACAGCAGTTTCTCAAATTTCCAAATGTGCCCAAGGATCCAAAAAGGACTGCTGCATTAGAGTATTATGACTATTTATACAAATATATTCAAATTGTATATTTTATTTCTTATTTCTGTTTGGTTGAAATTGCCAAAGGCATCACAATTGCAATTAAGTTTTTTTGGTTACCTTGGGTGCTCAAACAGAAAGGCAGAGCATCCATTTCATAAATAAATAAACACTGTGTCGAAGAATTTCCAGAGAGATAGCTGATATATTAATCTGTAGCAGCAAAAACAACATTGAGGAACCAAAAGTATTTGTTGTGTTTGGCTCAAAGAAGAAAATGTTTGCTTGGCTTGGGTATGAAGTGAAATGAGTTACTAGGAGTTCCCCTAGGTTTTTACTTTTCTTTACACATTGAACAGTTTTCTAGGGATATAACAACAACAAAGAGTCTTGTCACGTCTTAGACTAACACATTTATTCAGGCATACACTTTCGTGATCCACCTCATCAAATGCATGAAGTGTTATGCTAAGTTACATGTATATTATATACACAGACATGGCTATGGGGGGATTGTAAACAGCGAGGGGGTGTCCCCACGGGGGATTTGCTGTGAGTTGGGAGCATTTTGAGGTTGTGGCAGCAGATGATGTTGTGGCCAATCTGCAGACACCCTGGGGATTTCTGACGGAAAAGCCAGATATTCTGAGACTACTTTTACTCTGTTTGACGTCATTAATTCAGGTTCTCTGTGCTTCTGGTGCTGTGTGCCCCTGTCTTCCAAATTTATTTCAGCATAAAAGCCCTGCCTAGAGGTGTGTCTTTCAGCTGGCCGCAACCTCACTGAGCCTGTCTGGCCTTCAGAATCACACTGCATTCCCATTTCGCCAGTGATTAGCCTCCGTGATGATGCACCTCTCTGATGTTTGCATTACTTCTCTTCTCCATTGTTGTGTTAAATTGCATCTCCGGTATTATGTAGAGTCACTTCTCTGATGTTATATAAAGTCGCTTCTCTGATCTGGCAAGGTCTTGGAAGCCTGTCATTACAAACAGGGAAAAAGTGTCAGGGAAAGGCGGGGTTGGGGTGGAAGCAATAACTTTGCACAGTTTGCTGGAATGGGGCAAAATTGAGGGGGTGGGATGCTCTCAGGGGGAGCCTTCAGATGCTGCACTCAAGAACTGAGGATTTGGGCTTCTGAAGGCAAAGTGCACACATTGGAGAACAGGGGAGAGAGGAATAACTTCGTGGCAGATAGCTGGAATGTGGCGAAATGGGGGAGATCTTCTCATAGGGCGCCTTTTAGTTGCTCTCCATTCATAATAATGTAGTAGCAGGGGTGAGCCTGGACATGGGCTGGGAAACAAGCCTCTCTCGTTGGTTGAGCAGCTCCTGCCAGTTTGGTAACATTCAGTTCTACTCCCCCCACCCGAAAGTATGTTCCTTTCAAGCTCTGTGTGACTCCTGAAAACTGGATATTAAAGGTGTGGTACACTCGGCTTATCTTGCTTTGTGTGTCCCTGATGGAGCATAGCTGATTCCATGAAAATCTGGATAATACTCCAATGCACTTCTCATTCCATTGTTATGGAGCGTCCATACACCAGCCTAAAACCCTGCATTTAAAACGGAGCTTTCTGCTTCCATTTTAAATACAGGATCACAATGGACTGGCTTTACATGTGCTTCCTTTCCCCCTTCCCCTTTCCCCCTCCTTCTCCCCCTTATCTGAGTCTTCCATATGTTTCATTGTTCTCACTCCTCTTTTTGTGGCTTTTCCTTTTTTATGGCGGGAAATCAAGTGGGGTAATTTGATATCTCATTATCTCTGATCTATTTTAAAAATGGAATAAAGGTCATTTAATCATAGAATAGTAGGGTTGGAAGGGGCCTACAAGGCCATCGAGCCCAACCCCCTGCTCAATGCAGGAATCCAAGTCAGAGCATCCCTGACAGATGGCTGTCCAACCTCGCCTTGAAGGCCTCCAGTGTGGAGGAGCCCACCACCTCCCCAGGTAATTGGTTCCATTGTTGTATTGCTCTGACACTCAGGAAGTTTTTCCTGATGTTCAGCCGGAATCTGGCTTCCTGTAACTTGAGCCCATTATTCCGTGTCCTGCACTCTGGGATGATCAAGAAGAGATCCTGGCCTTCTTCTCTGTGACAACCTTTCAAGTACTTGAAGAGTGCTATCATATCTCCCCTCAGTCTTCTCTTCTCAAGGCTAAACATGCCCAGTTCTTTCAGTCTCTCTTCATAGGGCTTTGTTTCCAGTCCCCTGATCATCTTTGTTGCCCTCCTTTGAACCCTCTCCAGTTTGTCTGTATCCTTCTTAAAGTGTGGTGCCCAGAACTGGACACAGTACTCCAGATGAGGCCTAACCAGTGCTGAGTAGAGGGGAACTAGTACTTCCCGGGATTTGGAAGCGATGCTTCTATGAATGCAGCCCAAAATAGCATTTGCCTTTTTTGCAGCCACATCACATTGTTGGCTCATATTCAGCTTGTGATCGACAACAATTCCAAGATAATTTAGTGCAGGAGACGCCCTGGCGGTTAAAGACGTCATCTAAAGGGCCCGCAAACTTCCATGAGTGAGCAATCTCAATAGCAGGATAAAAGCTCCGTGTGAAGAAGCCTGTGAAGATCCCCCCAAGGTCAGAGGTAAACGAAATGCAAAAAAATATGAAGTGTGCCTGACGATGCCTACCCTTGTCATAGTTGATTTTGCTGCAATAGACTAACACGACTGCCTCTCTGAAAGATGAACTACAGTTCACCAAGAGGTTCAACTCCATCTCCTGTGGCTTGAACAGAGCTGTGTTTTTAAATCACTCTAAGCGTGCGTGCCTATGCATGTTTAAATAGAGAAAACGTCCTACAACTCCCAGCATCCACCAACCAGTATGGCTGGCTGAGGAATGCTGGGAATTGTAGGACTTCTTTCTGTCTAAATATGCATAGGATTGCATCCTGAATGTTCTAATCAACTCACCAATACAAGAATACCATGTTATCACTGGGTTTTTTTAAAGGCCACAGTTATTAGGATCATTATGACTGTATTTTTTTGTATTTCATTTCCCTCTGACTTCACTATGCACAGTTACCCCTTGACCATATGTGAATATGTACTTAAAACTCAGCATAACACAGCCTTCCCCAACCTCCAGATGTGTTGGACTGCAACTCCCATCATCCCCAGCCAGCATTGCCATTGCTGGCTGGGAATGATGGGCATTGCAGTTCAACACATTGGAAGTGCACCAGCTTGGGGAAGGCTTGGCATAATGCTTCATGCATCTGATGATGCAGCATGCAGTCCACAAAAGCTTGTGCCAGAATAAATGTGTTAGTCTTTAAGGTGTCACAAGTTTTTGTTCTGGCTGCAATTGGTTAATATGGCTACCAGGGTAAGACTTTCCTTTACTCCAAGCATTTGATGGCATATGATTGTTGTTGTTGTTGTTGTTCAGTCGTTCAGTCGTGTCCGACTCTTCATGACCCCATGGACCATAGCACGCCAGGCCTTCCTGTCCTGCGCTCTTTCCCGGAGCGTGCTCAAGTTCATATTCATTGCATCCGTGATGCTATCTAGCCATCTCATCCTCTGCTGTCCCCTTCTCCTTTTGCCTTCAGTCTTTCCCAGCATCAGGGTCTTTTCCAGGGAGTTTTCTCTTCGCATTAGGTGGCCAAAATATTGGAGCTTCAGCTTCAGTATCTGTCCTTCCAATGAGCACTCAGGGTTGATTTCCTTTAAGATGGACTGATTTGACTTCCTTGCAGTCCAGGGGACTCGTAAGAGTCTTCTCCAGCACCACAGTTCGAAAGCATCAATTCTTCGGCGCTCAGCCTTCCTTATAGTCCAGCTCTCACAGCCATACATTACTACTGGGAAAACCATAGCTTTGATTAGACAGACCTTTGTCGGCAAGGTGATGTCTCTGCTTCTTACTATGCTGTCTAGGTTTGCCATAGCTTTCCTCCTAAGGAGCAAGCGTCTTTTAATTTCATGGCTACAGTCACCATCTGCGGTGATCTTGGAGCCCAAGAAAGTAAAATCTGTCACTGCTGCCATTTCTTCCCCTTCTATATGCCAGGAAGTGATAGGGCCAGATGACATGATCTTAGTTTTTTTAATGTTGAGTTTCAAACCAGCTTTTGCACTCTCCTCATTCACCCTCAACAAGAGGCTCTTGAGATCCTCTTCGCTTTCTGCCATTAGGGTGGTATCGTCTGCATATCGGAGGTTGTTGATAATTCTCCCGGCAATCTTAATTCCGACCTCTGATTCATCCAACCCGGCATTTCTCATGATGTACTCTGCATATAAGTTAAATAAGCAGGGTGACAATATGCAGCCTTGTCGTACTCCTTTCCCAATTTTGAACCAATCGGTTGTTCCATCTCTGGTTCTTACTGTTGCTTCTTGACCCTCGTACAGGTTTCTCAGGAGACAGGTAAGGTGGTCTGGTACTCCCATCACTTTCAGAATTTGCCACAGTTTGTTGTGATCCACACAATCAAAGGCTTTAGCATAGTCAATGAAGCAGAAATAGACGTTTTTCTGGAATTCTCTTGCTTTCTCCATGATGCAGCGAATGTTGGCGATTTGATCTCTAGTTCCTCTGCCTCTTCGAAACCCAGCTTGTACTTCCGGTAGTTCTCGGTTCGCATACTGCTGAAGCCTAGCTTGTAGGATTTTGAGCATCACCTTGCTGGCATGTGAAATGAGCGCAATGGTGCGGTAGTTTGAACACTCTTTGGCGTTGTCCTTCTTTGGAATTGGAATGTAAACTGACCTTTTCCAGTCTTGTGGCCACTGTTGAGTGTTCCAGATTTGTTGGCATATTGAATGCAGCACTTTAACAGCATCATCTTTTAGGATTTTAAATAGCTCAGCTGGAATACTGTCATCTCCACTAGCTTTGTTGTTACTAATGCTTCCTAAGGCCCACTTGACTTCACTCTCTAGGATGTCCGGCTCAAGTTCAGTGACTGCACTATCATGGCTATCAGGGACATTCAGATCTTTCCTGTATAGTTCTTCTGTGTATTCTTGCCACCTCTTCTTAATCTCATCTGCTTCTGTTAGGTCCCTGCCTTCTTTGTCCTTTATCATGCCCGTCTTTGCACAAAACATTCCCTTGAGATCTCCAATTTTCTTGAAGAGATCTCTAGTCTTTCCCATTCTGTTGTTTTCCTCCATTTCTTTGCATTGTTCATTTAAGAAGGCCTTCTTGTCTCTCCTTGCTATTCTCTGGAACTCTGCATTCAGTTGGGTATATCTTCCCCTTTCTCCCTTGCTTTTCGCTTCCATTCTTTCGTGAGCTACTTGTAAAGCCTCATCAGACAGCCACTTGGCTTTCTTGCATTTCTTTTTCTTTGGGACGGATTTCGTTGCTGCCTCCTGAACAATGTTATGGACCTCCGTCCATAGTTCCTCAGGCACTCTGTCTATCAGGTCTAATCCCTGAAATCTATTCCTCACCTCCACTGTATATTCATCAGGGATATGATTTAGGTCATACCTGAACGGTTTAGTGGTTTTCCCGACGTTCTTCAATTTAAGCCGAAATTTTGCAAGAAGGAGCTCATGATCTGAGCCACAGTCAGCTCCAGGTCTTGTTTTTACTGACTGTATGGAGCTTCTCCATCTTTGGCTGCAAAGGACATAATCAATCTGATTTCGATATTGACCATCTGGTGACGTCCATGTGTAGAGTCGCCTCTTGTGCTGTTGGAAAAGAGTGTTTGCTATGATCAGCATGTTCTCTTGGCAAAACTCTATTAGCTTTTGTCCTGCTTCATTTTGTACACCAAGGCCATGCCTGCCTGTTATCCCGGTGATTTCTTGACTTCCTACTTTAGCATTCCAATCCCCTATGATGAAGAGGACATCTTTTTTTGGTGTTAGTTCTAGAAGGTGTTGTAGGTCTTCATAGAACCGATCAACCTCAGCTTCTTCGGCCTCAGTGGTTGGGGCATAGACTTGAATTACTGTGATGTTGAATGGTTTGCCTTGGATTCGTACTGAGATCATTCTATCATTTTTAAGATTGTACCCCAGTACTGCTTTTCCCACCCTTTTGTTGACTATGAGTGCTACTCCATTTCTTCTAAGGGATTCTTGCCCACAATAGTAGATATGATGGTCACCTGAATTAAATTCGCCCATGCCTGTCCATTTTAGTTCGCTGATTCCCAAGATGTCGATGTTCAATCTTGCCATCTCATGTTTGACCACCTCCAGCTTACCTTGATTCATTGATCTGACATTCCAGGTTCCTAAACAATATTGTTCTTTACAGCATCGGATTTTCTTTTCACCGCCAGACACATCCACAGCTGAGTGTCCTTTCGGGTTTGGCCCAGCCGCTTCACTCTTTCTGGCGCTACTTGGAAATACCCTCTGCTCTTCCCCAGTAGCATATTGGACACCTTCCGACCTGAGGGGCTCATCTTCCGGCGTCATATCTTTTAGCCTTGTGATACGTTCCATGGGGTTTTCTTGGCAAGAATACTGGAGTGGGTTGCCATTTCCTTCTCCAGTGGACCACATTTTGTCAGAACTCTCTGCCATGACCTGTCCGTCTTGGGTGGCCCTGCACGGCATAGCTTATGGCTTCACTGAGTTACGCAAGCCCCTTCGCCACAACAAGGCAGTGATCCATGAAGGGGGCATATGATAGGGGTTCTTAATTTATTTCTTTTACCGAGTTATGGCATTTTACGTGTTTTAGCTTTATTTTAAATTGTTTTAACTCTTTGTATGTTTTAACCCCTGCTGTAAGATACCTTGGGTCTTTTTTAGAGAAAGGTGTCTAATAAATTTAGATGATAGTGATGTGTGGAAGATTCCTCCTTGCAGCAGAAGCCTGTTATCACTGCAGGCCCTGTTAGTCCATCTGTGACTTTGCTACACCATTTCCCCTTGAGAAGACAAACAGCGCAGGCTTCATTTCTGTGGGCGAGTCTAAAAGAGACATCTGTCTGGTCCATTTGTGGCCTCTGCATTGCCCTAGGAATGCTACCCAGCACCAATGAGTGTAAAGTGGGATGTGTGCACTGGTGAATGAGCTCCTTTGGCTTCTGCCTCCTGAACAATAGGCCAGTTGAAAGCTGGCACCACCTCCTTTGGCTCATTCCAAGTGAAGGTGTGGGTTTCTGAAAAGGCAATCTAATCAGCTTCAGTTGGTCCCAGACTAGGACATCCTTTGTGCTCTTGTGGACTTAAGCTGGGTGTGTCTGCAAGGAGTTGGCGTGACCAGGCCCTAATAAAACCCCCTGCAGATTTGATCCAGAGTCACATAGGTGAAGAATCTGAGTAATGCAGAAAGACCAAGGAGGGGGAGGGAATATTCATTAGCTGCCATGGCTGGGCATGGTTGACATTCTTCCAGTGATGGGGTTGCTGCTGGTACTGTCCCCTGTATCGGCACTGTAGCACAATTTGCATCCACTGTGCCCCACACAGGGCCCTCCTAAAATGCTATATATTGCTATATATAGAAACGATGGGGGACAGTTGTCTGTGCACCTTAGCTCGTGGTTGTATGACTGGAACGCTTGCATTTTGGATACTGTGCGTCTCCTCGCCCCAAGGGGAAAACAAATCTTTAGTGTTATTTTTCCAGAGAAGGACCAAAGGGCCAAGTTTTTCTTGAGAATGTGCAGCATCCCTTCACACATATATACCCAAACTGCAGACAGCTTTTTAAAGAAATGCCTGCAAGGGACAGAGAGCCCCTGCCCATGTGCAAAGTAACCCTTTTTTCAGATCTGAAGAGCCTTTTTGTCTTCATAGAATCATAGAATAGTACAGTTGGAAGGGGCCTATAAGACCATCGAATCCAACCCCCTCAATTCCTCCCTGTAGGAATTGAGCACTTCTGCCTTTTCCTTGTCATCTGCTATCATTTTGCCATCCTTATTTAATAGCTGAATGACCATTTCTTTCCTCTGTCTTTTACTATGCACGTAGCTGAAGAAAGCCTTTTTGTTGCTTTTAGCATCCCTCACTAACCTAAGCTCATTCTCAGCTTTAGCCTTCCTGACGCCATCCCTGCAATTCTGTGCTACCTGCCTGTACTCTTCTTTTGTAGTTTATCCTTTCTTCCACTTCCTATATGTGTCCTTTTTTGTTTTCAGGTCATCCCTAAGCTTTTTGTGAAGCCACATTGGCTTCTTCTGTTGTTTTCCACCTTTTTTTTCTTGTTGGAATTGTTTGTAATTGTGCCTTGAGAATTTCCTTTTTTATAAACTCCCCCCCCCCCCAATCTTGGACTCCTTTTCTCATTAGAGTCAGTTGCCATGGGACCTTAATCATTGTTCTGAGTTTATTAAAATCAGCTTTCCTAAAATCCAAGGTATATGTTTGGCTACACTCGGCTTTTGCTTCCCTTAGAACCAAGAACTCAAGTATACCATGGTCACTTTCCCCCAGAGTTCTCGTAACTGTTACTTTATCCACTAAGTCATCTCTGCTGGTTAGGAACAAGTCAAGGATAGCCGATCCTGTAGTTCCTTCCTCTACTTTCTGTAGGAGGAAGTTATCTGCCACACAAGTCAGGCATTTCCTGGAGGGGCCATGTTTTGCAGAATTTGTCTCCCAACAAATATCGGGGAAATTGAAGTCCCCCATTACTACTACATCATGCTTCCTTGAAACATTGGCTATTTGCTTTTCAAAAGTTTCATCCTCATCTTCTCCTTGATTGGGTGGCTGGTAGTAGACTCTGACCACCAGGTTCCTTTTATTCTTTGCTCCATTTATTTTAACCCAGATGCTCTCGATGGGACTACCAAGCTCCTCCTCCTGTATTTCTGTGCAGAGATATGTATTTTTAACATACAGTGCAACTCCACCTCCCTTTCTGTTCCTCCTGTTCTTTTTGAACAAGTTATATCCTTCAATTGCTGTATTCCAGCCATGGGAGTCATCCCACCAAGTCTCAGTTACACCTATCAAGTCATAATTTCTCTCCTATATTAAGAGTTCAAGTTCATTCTGTTTGTTTCCCACACTCTGGGCATTAGTACATAGACATGGAAGACCATGTGCTTTATAGTCTGGCTTTCTTCCTACATGTTTCTGAAGACTGTTATTGGGCGCTATTAGAGCTGTTCTCTCCTTTGTGGTGCGTGAGCCTTCATCCATTGTTACCCCCAACTTTATGTCTCCCTCCCCCGTAGGATTCAGTTTAAAGCCCTGCTGATGAAGTTCTTCATGCTGTGGCCAAACACGTTCTTCCCAGCCTCTGTGAGGTGCAACCCATCCCTTGCCAGCAGTCCATCTTCCAGGAAGTAGAGCCCGTGGTCCCAGAATCCAAATCTCTCGCACCAGCACCACCTTCATAGCCAGTAATTGACCCAGAGTATTTTTCTTTCCCTTTCTATCCCTCTTCTAACTACTGGAAGGATGGATGAGAAAACTGTCGGGGCCCCAAAGTTCTTGAGTTTCCTTCCCAAAGCTTCAAAGTCTGACGTGGTTTCTTCATAGCTCCGCTTGGCGGTGTCATTTGTTCCCACATGGATGAGAAGAAAGGGATACCTGTCAGTGGGCTTTATGAGTCCAGGCAACCCTTCAGTCACGTCTCTAATCTGTCCTCCTGGGAGACAGCATACCTGGCGAGTCCATGGGTCTTCATGACATACTTGGGTTTCAATTCCACACAGCAAGGAGTCTCCCACTACTACTACTCTTCTCTTTTTGTTGTAGGCCTTGGTTTCATTGCCTCTGCTTGACTGACCTTCAGCCTCTTCCTCGCTCTCATGCAGGTTCCCCTATAATTCTTCCTCTGCAGGCTGTTCTCCACTCTTATCCTGATGTACCTGGAAACGGTTCTGTAGTTCCAATGCTTCCATTGGTGTAGAGTAGCTTCTAGTTCTTCTGCTCCTGTCACCCTTTTCCAAGGAATATCCTCTACTGCATTTTTCCTTGCCTCAGCAGTTTCCTCTTCAGCCTCAGCTTGCTGTTGCTCTTCTAGCTTCTGTTCTTCACTTTGCTGCTATAGTTCCACTGTTCTGTCCAAGAACTCTTTGTGTTTTCTTATTCCCTGGAGGGTCGACACTTGCCGCTCCAGTCCTCTTGCTTTTTCTTCCAACAATGTGATCAGCTTGCACTTGTTGCACATGTAGGCCATGATGATCTCAGGCAAGAAAACAAACATTGCACACACCTTGCAGGTCACCACCACTGGAGTCTTTTCCTTCCGTAGTCTCTATTCCCTTTATGTTTCTAGCTTTCTGATTGTACTGGAATAGCCTGTGCTTTGTCCTCTATTCACTGGAGGTTAAAAACACAGGCCCACTGGTATGGAAGTGTGTGTTACAAAAAAAAGAAATTTTAAAAAATAAAAAATAAATGTTGGGACCTCCCCTGCCAAACTCCCCTGGCCAACTCCTGTTTGCTCTCCCTATGCACTTGCTCTGATCGCTCGCTCTCTGGGAGCTTGCTTCCTTGTATAGCCCCTAGACCAGCTGGAGCAGCTTCCTCTGCTCTGCTCAGCTAGGAGACAGGAAACAGACTGAAACTTCCTGCCCACACAGCTGCTGGGTTTACTCAGGCCACACCCCCTCAATTCCATTGGAGCTCTCAGGAGCACATGATGAGCACACAGCAACTCGGAATGGAAAGGGCAGCCTGCTGGGCTTCCTCCAGCCCACTCACCACCTTGCCTTTGTCTCCTCTTCCACTGCAACTCCCCAGGCCAACTCCTGTTTGCTCGCCTTGTTCGCTCGCTCTGATCGCTCGCTCTCTTGCTTCCTTGTATAGCCCCTAGACCAGCTGGAGCAGCTTCCTCTGCTCAGCTCAGCTAGGAGGCGGGAAATAGTCTTTTTGTTGACTCTTTGTTTTTAAGTGTCTTGTACAAAGCAGGGAAATTATGAAAATGCCAAATTCTCTTTCTCTCTCCTACTGTCCTCTCTCTTTTCCTTTTGGCTTTTCCATCCTACTCTCCTGGTAAATAGCTAGGGTAGTGAAATCCCGTCCAAGCCAGTAAAATTCCTTCTTGTTAGCAGATTTTTAAAAATTGGTTTAATTAATTCTAGTTAAATGCTGGCCTAGGTGGGCTGGAGGCTACTACTTGGAGCATATCTCAGTGGCTCTAATTTAGGGGGTTCTGACTGCTGTAGTCCCAACCTGTGTACAGCATCAACCTGTACAAGCATTCTGGTGGACCGTGTGCTAGGAGGTGTGTGTGTGTGTGTGGGGGGGGGTGATTGTCCTGGTATGCGCATTATTGTCACAGTGAGCAAGTGTGTTTGTGTCTGCCTGTCTGTCTCGGGGTGGGGGTGGGGCAAGGTAGTTTGTCTCTTTAGGGGGCCAAAGTAGTTGTTTTTCTCCTGCAATATGCCCTCTATGTTTATGAACCTGGCTCTTTGGCAATGGAAATTCTTTATATTTTGTGACTTCATAGGGGAAGTTCTTGGGGCTTTGTTCACACAATTGCAAAAGGAGAAATAACATATGGGTAGCAAGTGAGTGAACCCAGACTCTCACATTCTCCACATACGTTGTGCATTTGGCATAATCTGTGTGTTCCATTCCTGTGCATTCCCCCCTCCAAAAGGGGGTGGAAGGGTTGCAGAAATCTGGGATATCACACACAGTGTGGGTATATGTCTATATTCCCTTATCCTGGGTTATATTCCATTTGTGTATGTGTGTGTGTGGAGAGTGACACAGGTCTGCTACACCACATACGTGTGTGTGACCTTTTCTTTGAGACCATTGTGTGCACACACACCCTCAGTTCTTCGTTCCCGTGGAGAGGACAGTCTGGTCATATGCTGTGTTAAACCTTAGTTCAGTCATTTGTGTGGCCATTTCTGCTGCAAGCTGACTTCTGGAGTGTTTACAGCCTTGGTGACACAGGCTAGATCTACACAAGCAGCAGGAAGAGGTGGTATAGGCCTGAGCTAATAGAATGGAGTGCATCATGTCAGACAGTGGTGGGGGGGATAACCTTTTTCAGTACTCCCCCATCCAAAAAGAACTCCCTGCAAGTAGAAAACTAGCCTAGTAGGATGATTATGCTAGAATTGCTCTCTCTGATGTGCTTAGATTTCTGCTTGCAGAGTTCTTTTATATGGAGGAATACTGGAAAAGGGTCATCACCCCACCTGCATTCTAAGATTATACAGTCCACTATATTGCCTTGGGATTCTCCTGGTTTATTCTGCTATTTGTGGACTCCAAACCTGATGGGCCAGCTGAAGGGACAACATGGATGCTTCCAGACAAGGCTTTTACTGTGCAATTGCACTGCCTTGATCATGGAACTTTGCCAGGCTGGGCATGGGTCCTAGCAACATCTTCTTCCACTTATGTCCCTTCTGTTTTTTTCCCACTGTGAGACTTACTTCAGTGAGACTTACTTCTGAGTAGACTTACATAGGATTGCTGTGTATATCCCATCATTTAAAAGTACTTGGCACACTCAAGCAAATAATGCAAATTCTATCACAAGAAGAAGGAGAAGAAGAAGAAGTAGTGTTATCTTAAGTTGCAGCACCATAAATTCAAAAAGTTTTATATTAAGGATAGAATCCACCTGCAATTCGTATGTGCCAGTACTGCTAATCTGTATTAAGTGACAGAACAGCCCTCAAGTCCTTATTCCAGCAGCTTGGGCTCGGAGAGCCATGCAAGTTCCTCTGTCACAGATGCAGCACCCATCATGTCATTTATTTTTAAAAGGGCACCAGGTCATTCAAGATTTTCTGGAGAAAAGCCAGCCTCTCATCTGGAAACCATCCCAAATTGGTAGGTGAGGCTGCAGTTAAGAGTTTGGGGCTGGGGGAGGTGTTGAAGGGAGGAAGCCTTCTGTTTTCAAGCTCAGAGACACACTCAAGGGATTTCTGTTTTCCTTGTGGCTTCCCACAAACTATGCTCAGCTCTGTCCCTGGAAAAAAAAAAGTGCTGGGGCTCAGCTGTCTCTCAAAATGATCTCTGGAGGGTCGCCTTCCTGGGCTTCATCCCAGCCATTTTCTCTCTCTCATCGTGTCCTTCCCCTGCTTTTCTTCCTCCCACTTTTGCCTTTTTCTCCTCTTCCCTACTTTCACCCCTTTCCCACTCTTTTCTTTCCTCTTTCTCTCACTCTCCTCGCTCTTTCCCTTTGTGTTCTTCCCTTTCTCCACCCCCAGCTTTACCCATGAACGACTGAGGCCAGGCCAAGCCCCGCTTTAACTTCGCCTCTGCCACCGCCCTGCCATGGTTGCTGGCTTTTCCCTTTCCCTCTTACCCCGTCACCCGCCAGGCCAGGCCAACAATCCTGGGCCGCCCTCCCTACTGCTGAGATTGGGCTGGCGAGGGGAGGGTGTGTGCCTCTGGAGGTTTTCTGGGAGGACCAGACAAGGAGGAGGAGGAGGAAGGAGACAGGAGGAGCTGCCACGGCTGCTTCTTGCCTAGCGCAACCCTCCCTCCATTCCCTTTTCAGGCGCGGGTGCCTCCTTCTCCTACTCCTCCTTCTTGGGGGGGGGGACCCCACAGCTGGCAGAGAGCCCTTGCCTGTATATTTCCCCTGCTCCCCTCCCATCTGGAGACACTGGTGAGGCCCGAAGACTCCAGGCAAGGCCCGGAGACCTGGCAAGCCTGTCCGTGTTTCAAAACTGGTTCCCATCTGAAAATCCCATACAGGAAGTAAATCTGCTGATTTTTATCTTATTTGTGGAAAAGTCAACAAAAGGGTGGGAAAAGCAGTACTGGGGTACAATCTTAAAAATGATAGAATGATCTCAGTACGAATCCAAGGCAAACCATTCAACATCACAGTAATTCAAGTCTATGCCCCAACCACTGAGGCCGAAGAAGCTGAGGTTGATCGGTTCTATGAAGACCTACAACACCTTCTAGAACTAACACCAAAAAAAGATGTCCTCTTCATCATAGGGGATTGGAATGCTAAAGTAGGAAGTCAAGAAATCACCAGGATAACAGGCAGGCATGGCCTTGGTGTACAAAATGAAGCAGGACAAAAGCTAATAGAGTTTTGCCAAGAGAACATGCTGATCATAGCAAACACTCTTTTCCAACAGCACAAGAGGCGACTCTACACATGGACGTCACCAGATGGTCAATATCGAAATCAGATTGATTATGTCCTTTGCAGCCAAAGATGGAGAAGCTCCATACTGTCAGTAAAAACAAGACCTGGAGCTGATTGTGGCTCAGATCATGAGCTGCTTCTTGCAAAATTTCGGCTGAAATTGAAGAACGTCGGGAAAACCACTAAACCATTCAGGTATGACCTAAATCATATCCCTGATGAATATACAGTGGAGGTGAGGAATAGATTTCAGGGATTAGACCTGATAGACAGAGTGCCTGAGGAACTATGGACGGAGGTCTGTAACATTGTTCAGGAGGCAGCAACGAAATCCATCCCAAAGAAAAAGAAATGCAAGAAAGCAAAGTGGCTGTCTGATGAGGCTTTACAAGTAGCTGAGGAAAGAAGGGAAGCGAAAAGCAAGGGAGAAAGGGGAAGATATACCCAACTGAATGCAGAGTTCCAGAGAATAGCAAGGAGAGACAAGAAGGCCTTCTTAAATGAACAATGCAAAGAAATCGAGGAAAACAACAGAATGGGAAAGACTAGAGATCTCTTCAAGAAAATTGGAGATCTCAAGGGAACGTTTTGTGCAAAGACGGGCATGATAAAGGACAAAGAAGGCAGGGACCTAACAGAAGCAGATGAGATTAAGAAGAGGTGGCAAGAATACACAGAAGAACTATACAGGAAAGATCTGAATGTCCCTGATAGCCATGATAGTGCGGTCACTGAACTTGAGCCGGACATCCTAGAGAGTGAAGTCAAGTGGGCCTTAGGAAGCATTAGTAACAACAAAGCTAGTGGAGATGACAGTATTCCAGCCGAGCTATTTAAGATCCTAAAAGATGATGCTGTTAAAGTGCTGCATTCAATATGCCAACAAATCTGGAACACTCAACAGTGGCCACAAGACTGGAAAAGGTCAGTTTACATTCCAATTCCAAAGAAGGGCAACGCCAAAGAGTGTTCAAACTACCGCACAGTTGCGCTCATTTCACATGCCAGCAAGGTGATGCTCAAAATCCTACAAGCTAGGCTTCAGCAGTATGCGAACCGAGAACTACCGGAAGTACAAGCTGGGTTTCGAAGAGGCAGAGGAACTAGAGATCAAATCGCCAACATTCGCTGCATCATGGAGAAAGCAAGAGAATTCCAGAAAAACGTCTATTTCTGCTTCATTGACTACGCTAAAGCCTTTGATTGTGTGGATCACAACAAACTGTGGCAAATTCTGAAAGTGATGGGAGTACCAGACCACCTTACCTGTCTCCTGAGAAACCTGTACGAGGGTCAAGAAGCAACAGTAAGAACCAGAGATGGAACAACCGAGTGGTTCAAAATTGGGAAAGGAGTACGACAAGGCTGCATATTGTCGCCCTGCTTATTTAACTTATATGCAGAGTACATCATGAGAAATGCCGGGTTGGATGAATCAGAGGTCGGAATTAAGATTGCTGGGAGAATTATCAACAACCTCCGATATGCAGACGATACCACCCTAATGGCAGAAAGCGAAGAGGATCTAAAGAGCCTCTTGTTGAGGGTGAAAGAGGAGAGTGCAAAAGCTGGTTTGAAACTCAACATTAAAAAAACTAAGATCATGTCATCTGGCCCCATCACTTCCTGGCATATAGAAGGGGAAGAAATGGCAGCAGTGACAGATTTTACTTTCTTGGGCTCCAAGATCACCGCAGACGGTGACTGTAGCCATGAAATCAAAAGACGCTTGCTCCTTGGGAGGAAAGCTATGGCCAACCTAGACAGCATAGTAAGAAGCAGAGACATCACCTTGCCGACAAAGGTCCGTCTAATCAAAGCTATGGTTTTCCCAGTAGGAACGTATGGCTGTGAGAGCTGGACTATAAGGAAGGCTGAGCGCCGAAGAATTGATGCTTTCGAACTGTGGTGCTGGAGAAGACTCTTACGAGTGCCCTGGACTGCAAGGAGGTCAAATCAGTCCATCCTCAAGGAAATCAACCCTGAGTGCTCATTGGAAGGACAGATAATGAAGCTGAAGCTCCAATATTTTGGCCACCTAATGCGAAGAGAAAACTCCCTGGAAAAGACCCTGATGCTGGGAAAGACTGAAGGCAAAAGGAGAAGGGGACGGCAGAGGATGAGATGGCTAGATAGCATCACGGATGCAATGAATATGAACTTGAGCACGCTCCGGGAGAGAGCGCAGGACAGGAAGGCCTGGCGTGCTATGGTCCATGGGGTCACGAAGAGTCGGACACGACTGAACGACTGAACAACAACAACACTTAAAAAGCCACTTATTTCTCGAATGGAAGATGCAATTAAAAGGCATCTAGTATGCTTCAGTGTCCTACACACAGGGCATTAATGTACATGCTGTAGCCTACATGGAGATGACGCAGAGGACATGTGCCAGGAAAAACATTTGAGATGAATTTTATTTGTTGCAATGCCCACATTTGTCTCCATGGAGGTTGTTAGAGCATTTCCTGGGCTTGCTTATACAGACATGTTAGCAAACGGGTGGCACAATCGTCCTTCACTGGAAAGCAGTCTTTGCTGCATTTCCAGCCTTGACCATTGAAGATGGGAGCGGATCGTGATAGCAGTAGCAGGGGAATGTGATAAGTGGGCTCCTGTGTCATTAATTTGGTAGGCTGTGCATTTCTTTAGTTTGAGTCAAGGCGTTGCTTATTCTATACTAGTGGACGGACCTAGCTTTGCATGGGCTGGAATAGAATGGGTTGGAATACTTTGACACAACAAAGGGGTCAAGCAAACATACGCACCTACTAGAGTTGGACACGCTGTGTCTGCGTGAAGCCACGCCCATTTGGCACCCCTTGCCATGGTGCACCCCTGAAGCCCCCTGAGGGAAGGGTCTTTCCGCCCTATTCCCCTGAGGGGGGCCTGCGTCAGGTGGGGGCAGACATGCCATCCCGACCCTCGGCCTCCTAGTCTCCCCTGGCTTCAACTGTGTGGACTGCAAAGCTATGCGCGGTTAGGGACATCTGCTGCTAGTGGCTGGAGGGGTTACTGCAGGCTTCAACCACACACAAACATTTATATTAATTAAAATCAAATAGTGCAGGTTAAAATTAAAATAACCCTACGATGCATATCCCTAGGGTCTCCTTAGTATGCATGACAGGTGTCAGGTATCTAGGTTTCACAGTCTTGGCACTATGATACTGACTGGTGGACACAAACTCTCTTTTATTATGATAGATACTGTATTCATATGTGAAGATCACTCAGCAGCAGTTTTGGTGTACAAGAGAGGTTGATGGGAGTGAATCCTTTGATTGCTCTGGGTTGAGTGGCAACCTCTAGCATGAGTGTTCTCTGGCACACTTCTCTGCTTGGCTATTGCTCTGGCTTTTACTCTTCAGCTGAATAAAGGTGTCTCCAGCCAGGGAGCTTTCCACACTCTTGGGCCTGGTGGAGTCACAGATACTTGTCTCCATTGCTGTAGGAAGCCTGCGGGCAGCGGGAACCCACCTGAGCTCTGGTCCCTGTCTCCAGCAGACCAGCCCCAAAGTAGGACCAATCTAGGCTAACCTAGAAGTTCAGAATGGTGGCAGTTGGCTTCCCCAACCTGGTGCCTGTCATACTTGACCCAGGCCCAAACTGGTAAGTCTCCTCTTCTGGGGAAGATTCTGAGGCCAGACCCCATGAGACCCCCTCCCCCAACTCCAGAACTCCCATAGGAGCCAGTGCATTGTCAGATGCTTGGGGCTGAAGGGCAGGTAGGTATCTTGGGCAGGCAGGCAGGTTGACGTCCAGTAGCTCAGCAATACAGATGGCTCTTATTTTGTGTAAGCTGAGATGATTATGATTTATTTGATTTATATCCTGGTCTTCCTCTCAAGGAAACCAGGGTGGCGAACAGCCCATAAATAACCCTATAACACACAAACGCCAGTAAAATCACAACTCTAAAATTACAAACATCATAAAATACAATAAAACCATCACTAAAACAAACAAACCACTAGCCTGTGCCCCCAAAGCCTGTACAAATAAATATGTCTTTACCTGGCATATAACAATGGTGTTGGGGACAGCTGAACCTCTACTGGAACAGAATTCTACAGTCAGGGCACAGCCACCACGAAGGCTCTGCCATGGGCCACGTTCCTCAAGAGCACTACAAGCAGAGCTTCCCCAGCCAATCTTAAATCCTGGGTTGGTCTGTCCTGGTGAAGGTGATCCTACAAGTACTAAAGGATGTGAATATACTGCAATTCCAGTAATTCTTAAAAAAAAAAAAAAAAACACCTTTACATTTAATTTTAAGATTATATCACATAGGAAGCAACAAAATAGTAGGGGAAATGGAAATAAAAAGGGTGACAAGAGGAAGTTGGGCGTGTGAGGCAGACAGTTTAAGATACAACAATGCCCATAGTTGATACATCAAAGATGAAGAGTGTGTCTATAATAAATGGATGAGATATGCTATTTGGGAGTCATTGTCCAGGTAATTCAAAAGAGAGTATTCAAAAGAATACAACAGCCTTCCCTCATCTGGTGCTCTCCAGATGTTTTGGATGGCAACTCATGTCACCACACTGGCTGCGAATGATGGGAGTTGCAGTCCAACACATCAGGAGGGCACAAAGTGGGGGAAGGCTACCATACAACATAAAATGAGTCTATCACCTTTGACTTGCTGCCGTTGTCAAGTATTTTTTCCCCATAATGGTGTGGCCCCAAATCTTACCATTCCAGTCATTCTACAAATTGTTTTGCTGTTTTAGAGCAATATTTCTTAGCAAATGAACACTGTATGTCAAATTTTATCTTAGAAAAGGTGTGCCTCACCTATGGCAAGCCTTGCAAAGAATCAGCAGCGTGGAGATCATTGTACCCCTTACATGTGCCTCCTACAAAGGAACACACACCTTGTGGAAATTCTTTTCAAGCGGCAAATGGTCTTTCCTCACCTCACTACCAAAGCAAACTCGCCACCTAGTTTTGTTTACTCCCACTGTGTATAATGGGCAGGGAGAATAGTGCAGCCCAAGGCCCGGATTCTGTTTTGGAGAAGCTCTCAGGGGCTGCATTCCAGGGATGGGTGAGAGCAAGGGCAGAGGGGGTGGCCCCCCCAAATACCAGCATATTTTGGCTTAAAACTATTGCTGCCAGTAATCAAGCCATTGCAACCTTTTAGAATGGGGAAAAAACCACACAACAACTGGGAAACCACCAAGCCATTTGTTGTGGCTGGGGGAAAGAGGGAGGGGCGAAGGGATGGCGGTGTGGCCTTCTGGGGAAACCCAGGAGGGCTGGATCGGTCCTTTGGGCATGAGGTTCCCCACCCCTGTTATACAGGCAGTGTGTTGCACTATTATTGTGAAAGATTTACTTTGGGTCATATTATGCAGTGGCTAAAATATGATTGGGGCTCACTTTGGTCACACAGAGGCCTGCGGGTATGTAGTCTTTGGCATTCCTGTCTTCCTTTAAAAACCAGCCATACTGATGGCCACGGACAACTCCTCTGGCAGAGACTTGCAAAAGCATTTCCCTTTTGTTAAATTTTAAAACGTGATGCATGTTATCAGTGCCAGGCTTGCCTAATATTATATTTGCAATTGCCACACATTCGTTTTTGCCCATGAACTTATGAAATGGAAACATTTCCACTGAAAAATAAAGCACTGGGGTGGAAATGGCATGACATCACTGCCACCAGCAAAACGGTCCTGCTTCTGATGACAGCTGCTCAGATAGTCTCTGGACTTGAAACATGGTGGAGGGCCTCAGAGGATGACCTGAGCATGCCTGCAGGCTCATATGCTTTCCTCATCTTTCTGGTCCCAGTGGCCATCCTGCTGTGAAGTTAATGGAGTGTAGCGCGCCTGGCAGAGCTGTTGGCCATGCTTGGTTGGTTAATGGGTAACTCGGAGTGAAATAGCTACAGGAACAGGGTGCTGCATGAGACTGTTGCCCTCCACAAGGCCTTTGTCAACAGCCTCTTTCAACTATGCCTGGTATTCTAGATGTGGTCTTGCTAACATGAGTAGAGTAGGATGACTTCCTGAGGCTCGGAACAAATCAGCTCTTCTGGGTACAAGCTAATTTGGCTCTGGCCTTTTGTACCATGGCATCATCACGCTGAGGGTGAAGGTAGGCACAAAATCGTTGGTACTTCCCCGGTGTTGTGATCCCAGATCTGCAGTCTTCCTTGCTCACAAACATTCCAGTTGGTTGAACAGGGGCTGGGCTCAGCTGTGGGTGAGTTGGGTCATTCATGGGAACCACAGATCTGACACGCTGAAATGTGCCTAGTGGGGACATCTTGTCCCATGTGTTGCAGCTATGTGCCCTATCTCTCTTTGCATAAACAGGCCATGTGAATGTGTGCCCTTGTGGTAAAGCAGGTTGTTGCCTGTCTCTTAAGGTTTGAATGTGGGTGAAATCAAGTGTGTGCATCTAGATCAGCCCTCCACACCTTGTGCTTGAGATGTGTTGGACTACAACTCCCTGGGGGAATGCTAGGAATTGTAGTCCAACACATCTGGAGGGCTTTGGGCTAGGGAAGGTGGACCTAAATGCAGGAGTCTGTTTTATAGGTGGGGCCTCTAGCATCAATGGTTCTTCCGAGCTACGTGTATGTCAGAGATTTACGTAATGGTTGCGACCTGGAGTGGTTGGTGCTACTTCCATTTACTTTGTTCTTCTGTTTACTGTTGCCCTCACCTGCCGCTCTCTGGTTGGAATGCCCCGGATTCCAGCCCTAACTGCACCAATAAGCGCAGGGGGCTTGAAATTGGAGCAAGCTTGTCCCTAGATATATGCATTGTTAGCAGATTATTCCCACTCCAGGTTACTACCAGAGGATGTCTAGGAACCCTGACCAGCTCCTCGTGGTTGCTGCGGCTTCATGAGTTGTCGTCCTGGTATCACCAAGCATTTCTCCACAAGAATGGGGGACAAGCTTGTTCTTCTTTTTTATTCTCTGGGGAAGACCAATTCCAAAGTACAAAGTGATTCCTGCAGGTATACATGTAGGATATAGAGAGTGTATAATTCGTTGGCCAGTGCAGACTGAACCCCCACAAAGGACACCTGGCACAGGCAGCCGCTCAGGTAGCCAAGCAGGGCAGAGACTGGCAACAAAAAACCTGGAGTGGATTAGCTTTGGGAAGTGTCAGCATACATTGAATTACCTCTGCTTTTTCTCATCTTCCAGAGCTACCTCAAGACATGGAGCTCCGCCAGTCCTGCAGTGGTGATGACAGCAAGGAAGATGGATTCCAGATGTAAAGCAGTAGATGAAGATAAGGTAACAGAAGGGACATATGAAAAGGAATCTGATGAGGATTAAAAACCAAGATCCTCGAAATATAATCACAAACACGGCGTACAAACCAGTCGTGTACCAGGGAAGTAAACATTGGGGGTTGACTCTCTTTTCATTTCCCCAGTCTCAAAATCATAATGCTGTCCTGGCTTTACCTTGTCTTCCATTCTTTCTGTTACATTCTCTGTTCTTCATGATGAGCTACTTGAGTTTCCTTCAGTCAGATCAGTATTATAAGACTACGCACCTTGCTAAATCGGATACACTGTTCTGTTGTAGTATTCTTTTCCACTCTTCAATATGGTGTCGATTTCTGTAGCATGAGTAATGATGTGCATTTGTGGAGTGCTGTTAAGTCACCATTGTGTTCTTCCATCCATGGGACAATGTGTGTATGCCAATCTTCCCTAACCCGGCAGGCTCCAGATGTGTTGGACTGCAACTCCAATGGAGCTGTGCTGACTGGCCATGGGCTGTGCTGACTGGAAATTCTGGGAGTTGCAGTTCAACACATTTGGAGCCTGCCAGGTTGAGCAAGGCTGGTGTACACTGTAAAAATGCACAGGTTGGATTTTCTGAATCCTTGCTTCGCGTGTTTGTTCAGAGCCTTGCATTATTATTGCATGCCTGTATCATCCTGCCTGTAACTTGAGATCTGCTGGGGAGGCCCTTTTGGTTATACCATCACCAACCAAGTCCAGATATCTTGGAATTGTAATAAGGCCTTATCTGTGGTGGTGCCATGGTGGTGGAATTCCCTCCCACTGGAGGTTAGACTGGCGTCACTAACATGGGTTAGTTTTGGCTGCTGGTCAACAGTATTCTATTCCACCAGGCCTTTTAGTTTACAGCTATGTCTATGTATCAGAGCGGGATAGTTGAAGGGTGGTGTATATTGAATCTTATGTTGATTGACTTTGTCTATTTTATTGGATGTGATGATGGTGATGGTGATGATAAATTGTATATTGTGACTGCACTGGAGACATTTTATGTTGAACGGCGGGACATACTTTTTCAAATAAGTAAATTAAATGCTCTTGCCCCATTTAGGGCACAATCCTATGCATGTTTAGACAGAAAAAAGTCCTACTATTCCTAGCATTCCCCAGCCAGCCATGGAGAAACTCCATGGGGACTTGTAGGTCTTTTTCTGTCTAAACATGCATAGGGTTGCATCCTTAAGGCAGTAGTGGTACAAGTAGAGAAAAAATCTCTTGTGGGTACTTTAGATGTAGCCCAGCTTTCTTAAACCACAGCTGTTTAGCCCCACCCCTTCCATATGTGGGACAGGAAGGGGGCATGCTGGTGAGGAAAGTAATTACGTCATCAGATTCAACTCTACCGAAGGAATTTAGGATGGAATCGTGTGGGGTTTCCGGTCGGAGCCAATGTCACCCTGGCAGCATTCCGTGGAGCCTCCGCGGGATGCTATCTCAAACAGCTTTTAAAAGGTTGAAAAACCTTTTCATCTTCCCCTGGAATGAAAAGGGGAAGCAAGAGCAGCATCTGGATGAAGTCTTGGAAGAATAGCCCTCTTTGCGAAGCAGCAGAGGGGCTGGGCTCCGAGGCTAGTCTGGCAGAGCTTAATCATCGCTCAGAGTTGTTTTGAAACTCCTATCTAATTAGGAGAAATCAGGGCTGATGTGCTCCAATGTAGTTTATGGATTAAGAAATACCAACAATATTTGAGGACCCACAAGATCTGTTTGAAGAGAAGGATGGCTACATTAAGGAGGAAAAAAGGAGCAGGATCTCCACCTACCTGCCCTATACCTCCCATGGCAAAGGCTCCGAGAAGTGAAAATATAGAGGAGTTGCTTGCTCTGATAAAAACTTTGTCTTTGCAATTTGCTGAACAGGCGAAGAAGCTGGATGCAATTCAAAATTCCATCACTGCCCTGCAAGGGGCTGTGGACTTAATTAACATATCTTGGCAAAAAAATGGAGGCGAAGTTTAATGAGCTGCAGGATCGGGTGGCAGTGAACGAGACTGCATCACAAGCTTTTTACAACAATTTTTCTGTCAGAATCTCCCAACTTGAGGCTCTCACGCTCAGGGCAAATATATGTATTATTGGTATTAAAGATCTACCTACTGATGTAAATTTGTCTACTTCTGTAGATAAGCTTCTCCATGAGGTACTCCCTGTGTCATCTGATTATTTACTTAATATTGAGCAGGCATTCCATGTGCTAAATGCCAAAGGGACTGGTTATACGATTATAGTCCAATTTGCAAGAACTGCCACAAAAAATTATATCCTGCATCTGGCAAGAGGGGGTGGAAGTCTTGTTTGGGTATCAAAACGAGATAGAGTTATGTTATTTCCGGATTACACCAAAGAAATTGCTGATAAAAGAAGGCAATTTACCAAGGCGAAAAACCTGGCAAAACAAATGAACTTACAGTATCATTTAAAATATCCTGCTACATTTTGCATTTTTTCTGAAGGTCAGATGAAGAAGTTTCTAAATCACGAAATGGTGAAGGCGTGGCTAATCGTAAAAACGCGTGAGACTTCTGTTCCAGCCCCGTGAACTGGAATTTATAAACATGTTTTGTCAACTGGCTATGTTTAATCTGTAAGATCCAGGGTAGGCCAAAGATAATTGCTCATATATATTTGTCTTTTTTTCTCTCATTATTTTTCCTTCCCCCCCCCCTTTTTTTTAAATCCTTTCTCTTTAAATGGATACGATATACTGTACTTAAATTTACTGTTTGAGGGTGTATAGAAATGTGCATGCTCATTTATATATCTAGTACAAAATACATTAGTGATTGTTGTAAGGTTGATTTTAAGCTTTATTATTATACAACAATATAAAATTTATTAGTGATTTATTATTATTATTTATCCTTTCTAATTTCCTTCCTTTTTATTATTATTACTATCATTATTATGAGACTGGTTAGTAATATTTTTGGCTGGTTAAATTGTTAAGTTCTACTATTATATGTTAACTGAAGGGCAATATATGGTTATTGTAAATGTAAGCCTGCTTCCTTGCTATAAGACTGATGATATGATATTGAAATGTAAGGTTGATTATCTATGCTGTACTGAATTGTAATATTATATTGCCAATGTTATAGGTATAACTTTTAAGTAGAATGGTATTTGAAGTTTGTGTGTAATGGAGTTTAAATTTAATCCTTTTAAGTAACTTTTTAATATTTTTTCATTTTCTTCTTCCTCCTTCCTTCTTCTGTTTTCTTCTTCTTTTGTCTATTTTTCGTTATTGCTGTGTCCTCTTAAGAATACTGTATTGTTGGGAAACTGTAGATACTGATTAGCTTGTTGGTACTGTTTATTTCATTTATAAAGATAAAAATAGAATAAAAAGTATTACAAAAAGAGAAAAAAAAGGATGGAATCATGTGGGGCCGGCAACCACACAATGCCAGTAACATAAGAGGCCCTCAAATCTGTCAAAGAACTGCACAGAGGTTCTGGACAGAGTTATCCATCACTTAGACCAGCCTTGTCCAACCTGGTGCCCTCCAGATATATTGGATTGCAACTCCCATCATTCCCATCCAGCATGCCCATTGGCAGCTGCAGTCCAACACATCTGGAGGACATCAGGTTGGGGAAGGCTGACATAGTCCAGCATCTGTTATCCCAGTCCATGGACTGGGATGAGAATGGGTGAGTGCAGAGGCTTATATACTGTTAGATTTCTCCCAAATTTTTGTGCTGGTAATCACTGCCAGACAGGCAGTGAAGGCTGGTGGCTCCACCCCTTAGATAGCTCTAACTGTTAGAGTTCTGACCACCCCACTGACACCAGAGCCACCAGCCTCCCTTGCAGATAGGGCCTCCTTAGTTAGCCCACGAAGAAGCACAAAGACCTGCCTTAATTATGTACAGATCCCAGTTGAAAGGCAGAGATCTGGGGCATCTCTACACCAGCCTAAAATCCTGCATTTAAAATGGGGCTTTCTGCTTCTGTTTTAAATGGAGGGTCACAACGACTCCCTTTTTCATGCGCTTTCTTTTCCCCCTCCCCTCCCCCCCCCCATATCTGAGTCTTCCATATTTTTCATTGATCTCGCTCCTCCTCTTCTTGCCTCTTTTCCTCTTTTCATGGAGGGACCTCAAACAGAACACAACGGGGTAATTTGATAGATCATTATCTGCGATCTATTTAAAAACAGAACAAAGTGCATTTAGTGCAGGAGACGCCCTGGAGGATCACGGCGTCATCTAAAGAGCCCGCAAAGTTCCGTGAAGGAGCCAAGTCAATCACGATAAAAGCTCCATGTGAAGGAGCCCTGATGTTATTTCACATCACTATGACTTTGGAAGTGTGTGGTTGGCTTCATATTACACTCATTACAAAAACAGAAGCAAATTAGCTGAATGTATGCAACAGACTTTTGTGGGGCGGGGGAGAGATCTGTTTAGGAACCTGTTTCTAATTATTCACAGCTTTGAATGTGGAATGTTTGTTCCTAAAAAATGAAAATCAGGGATATCAGCTGCATCCCTCGCAAACACAATAGATTAGAATGGCAAAATCATACAGTTGGACGGGGGAAGTATGAATCTCTCTGATTTATTGTATTGTTTTATTGTAGCACTATCCAGCTTTTCAGCTCTGACTAGCTCCCAAAGCAGCTCATGATTAAAATCTGCACACTACAAATAGTAAGAGATATGTTGGTATGTGTTGGAAAGTCTCTTTTGGCCCCTAGCCATTGATTACACAACCCAGGTTTACTTCCAGGCTCTTTTCTTTCCAGAAAGAGCTGCAGATGGACTTGGGGCCTGGTGGCGAATGATACTCAGAATCTAGCCCGGGATAGCAACCCCTTTTCAGATGAAGTCCAATGCTTGGGGTACCGTATTCCAGCAGTAGTGGGGCTAAGGGAACAGAGGGTGGAATCAATGACAGAGTGGGTGGGGCCAAAGCAAAGTGGGCAGGGCCAGATGTAATTTGTACCAATTTGAGTATTTTCTCATCCAAGCAGTCAAGCCACAGCTCAGTTCTATGCACTCAGGAGTAAGCCCCAGTACAATAGCTTTCAGGCCTGCAAAGTATGGTTCACTTCTAAAATTTAAAGGTATTTAAGGTTTAAATATGCAGCAGGGTATTTAAAGTTTAAATGCCTTTCAGTTGCTGTTATCTCCACTTATGGAGAGTGATAATTGATCAGAGATAAGTGTGAGGGTTTCTTGCCCACAGCTGGTGGGAGAAGGAGTGGAGCCCGCAGAAGAAGCTCGTGGGCCAGATGGAAAACCCCCACAGGCTGGAGCTTGCCCATCCCTGATCTAGTCCATCCTTTGCCCAAATGCCTGGCTGTTTACTCCAGGTAGGCCTGTGCAGAGATCCATAACTCAGTGTGCCACAAGCAGGCACTGCACAAAGGGACTTGCAAGTAAATAACTCCAGGTAACTGAACTGAAGGAGACAAGGAAATCCATGCAGTGCATCTGAGTAGGGGATTCTTCGCACGGAGCTTTTATCCTGCTGTTGAGATTGGTTACTCACGGAAGTTTGCAGGTCCTTTAGATGACGTCTTCAACCTCCAGGGCATCTCCCGCACTAAATGTTCTTTATTCCGGTTTTAACTGATTGGAGGTAATGAGCTATTCAATTACCACGCTTGAGTTCTGCTTGAGTTCCCTCATGAAAAAGGAAAAGCCGAAATAAGAGGAGCTAAGCCACAGCGCCATCTAGCAGCTGAATAATGAAACATGTGGAAGACTCAGATAAGGGGGAAAAGGAATGGGGAAAGGAGCAGGGAAGGAAGCACATGTAAAGGGAGCCCACCGTGATCCTTCATTTAAAACGCAAGCAGAAAGCCCTGTTTTAAATGCAGGATTTTAGGCTGGTGTAGAGATGCTCTAGGTAAGGACGGGAGTGGTTGTGCTAGGAAATCTGGGATCTAGTCTGGCTGGTGGGGCTTGGTGGGGGTGTGTGTGTGTGCATCTCCAGTCTCTAGTTTAGAAAAGGAGGAACCTCTGTGGTCCCATTGAGCCTCTTGCCCCCATCCTCTGAGAGCACCGACAGGGCTATGCTTTGCCACCCAGGTGTGACTTAAGTTCGTTTTCTCCTTTAAATAAGTGTGACAACAAGAGAGGAGATGGCTGCCTTCCTTGTAGCCTTGCACTCTCTCCGTACAGATAATGTTTCCTGATCATTGACTTTGTGATGGGGCGTGAAGCCAGCCAAGGTAACTTCAATTTTGGCTGCTATGGACCAGGGGGAAGCCGACACAAACAGCTGCTTTCAGAATGTTAGTGCTGTGTTTCCAGAATCCTGATGGGTTAGGAGGTCTGCTCAGCATAACAGCAGGTCAGGAGAGTGGAAGGGGAGTAGAAAGCCAAGGAGGTGGTTTAGCAATAGAGCAAGGGCGCTATCGTGGGTTAGGGGACCTACATCAAGCAGGCTGTAATAGTGGGCCCTGACAGTTCAGAATTGCAGCTGAACTCATATGGAAGGGTTCATACGTGGCCAACTGCCGATCAGAAGGCTGTAATAAATCAATGGAAATTGTATTGTCTTAGCCCGGGGGTGCACAGCCTTTTTGGCCCCAAGGGCTTCATGTGATGGTAGCAAGAGCCGCATGCACACATCCCAACAATCCTGACCCAGATAACTCTTCTGTTGTTGCTAGCAGCATCATTAGCAGCAGAGAAAGAGCAATCTGTGTGAGGATCTCTGGTGGAGGGAGCAGAGTGAAAGTGTGCCTGCTGTTAAGACCTTGGTGTGCCCCTGCGTGTGTGCGGGGGTGGGGATGGGGTGGGGCACTGCATTCCTGTCTTAGCCAAAAAGCTACACCATTGCATAAAAACATGTGCCAGGATGTGCAGGAGGCGTAACACATAAAAATACATGGGTTACTAATTCTTAAACTGTGTAGTGCAATCATGTGCTTACTTTGCCCTTGCTGTGTTGAGGTGCGGTCTGTCCAGGAACCTTGGTAACTTCTGTTCTCTTTTTTCTTCTGAGGTGAAAGGCTTGATGTACCATGTAGTGTGGCTGTTGGTCTCTAAAAGTACTAAATGTTTATACTGCACCTTATCAGACAGCAGTCTCTGTGAAGTGAACAACACATGCAGATAATCTGATCATGGTTGCTTTGGCTGCTGATTCCCAGCATGAACGCAAATGTTCCCATGCAACAAAGATGTGTGATCAATCCATGGGCAGTTTCATGCTTTTCTGACACATTGTTAAATGCATTTATCTGCAGTAGGTGTGTAGAGTTTATTATTGATCACTTATAATCATTGTTTTTATAACCACTGTTGCATTTTGCACCATGCAGTGCCCTCTCCAGAGAGGCTCGCCTGGCTCCGAGTTTTTTAAAATTAATTACTTTAGTTTTTATTTATTACATTTCTATACCGCCGCATAGCTGAAGCCCTCTGGGCAGTTTACAAAAGTTAAAAAGTTAAAATACAATATACAAAGTTTAAAAGCCATTTACATAAAAGCATACGGGCAAAACAGTACCTCACAGAACGCCTCTCCCAGCATGAACCAACCTGTCCACTACACTCTGCATCTAAGGCTCTCCTCCAGGAGCCTCCTCCGAGGGAGGCTCGGAGGGCAACAACTAGGGAGAGCGCCTTTTCGGTGGTGGCTCCCATTTATGGAATAATCTCCCTGATGAGGCCTGCTTAGTGGCAACGTTGTCATCTTTTCGGTGCCAGGTTAAAACTGCCCTCTTCTCTCAGGCATTTGGCAGTGTATAATGAGTCTCTTCTCCTTCATGGATCACTGCCTTGTTGTGGCGAAGGGGCTTGCGTAACTCAGTGAAGCCATAAGCTATGCCATGCAGGGCCACCCAAGACGGACAGGTCATGGCGGAGAGTTCTGACAAAATGTGGTCCACTGGAGAAGGAAATGGCAACCCACTCCAGGATTCTTGCCAAGAAAACCCCATGGAACGTATGACAAGGCTAAAAGAGATGACGCCAGAAGATGAGCCCCACAGGTCGGAAGGTGTCCAATATACTACCGGGGAAGAGCAGAGGGGATTTCCAAGTAGCGCCAGAAAGAGTGAAGCGGCTGGGCCAAAGCCGAAAGGACACTCAGCTGTGGATGTGTCTGGTGGTGAAAAGAAAGTCCAATGCTGTAAAGAACAATATTGTTTAGGAACCTGGAATGTAAGGTCAATGAATCAAGGTAAGCTGGAGGTGGTCAAATATGAGATGGCAAGATTGAACATCGACATCTTGGGAATCAGCGAACTAAAATGGACAAGCATGGGCGAATTTAATTCAGGTGACCATTATATCTACTACTGTGGGCAAGAATCCCTTAGAAGAAATGGAGCAGCACTCATCGTCAACAAAAGGGTGGGAAAAACAGTACTGGGGTACAATCTTAAAAATGATAGAATGATCTCAGTACGAATCCAAGGCAAACCATTCAACATCACAGTAATTCAGTCTATGCCCCAACCACTGATCCCGAAGAAGCTGAGGTTGATCGGTTCTATGAAGACCTACAACACCTTCTAGAACAAACACCAAAAAAAGATGTCCTCTTCATCATAGGGGATTGGGATGCTGAAATAGGAAGTCAAGAAATCACTGGGATAACAGGCAAGCATGGCCTTGGTGTACAAAATGAAGCAGGACAAAGGCTAATAGAGTTTTGCCAAGCGAACACGCTGATCATAGCAAACACTCTTTTCCAACAGCACAAGAGGCGACTCTACACATGGACATCACCAGATGGTCAATATCGAAATCAGATTGATTATGTCCTTTGCAGCCAAAGATGGAGAAGCTCCATACAGTCAGTAAAAACAAAACCTGGAGATGACTGTGGCTCAGATCATGAGCTGCTTCTTGCAAAATTTCGGCTTAAATGGAAGAATGTAGGGAAAACCACTAAACCATTCAGGTATGACCTAAATCATATCCCTTATGAATATACAGTGGAGGTGAGGAATAGATTTAAGGATTAGACCTGATAGACAGAGTGCCTGAGGAACTATGGACGGAGGTCCGTCACATTGTTCAGGAGGCAGCAACTCAATTCATCCCAAAGAAAAAGAAATGCAAGAAAGCAAAGTGGCTGCCTGATGAGGCTTTACAAGTAGCTGAGGAAAGAAAGGAAGTGAAAAGCAAGGGAGAAAGGGGAAGATATATCCAACTGAATGCAGATTTCCAGAGAATAGCAAGGAGGGACAAGAAGGCCTTCTTAAATGAACAATGCAAAGAAATAGAGGAAAACAATAGAATGGGAAAGACTAGAGATCTTTTCAAGAAAATCTGAGATCTCAAGGGAACATTTTGTGCAAAGACGGGCATGATAAAGGACAAAGAAGGCAGGGACCTAACAGAAGCAGATAAGATTAAGAAGAGGTGGAAAGAATACACAGAAGAACTATACAGGAAAGATCTGAATGTCCCTGATAGCCATGATAGTGCGGTCACTGAACTTGAGCCGGACATCCTCAAGAGTGAAGTCAAGTGGGCCTTAGGAAGCATTAGTAACAACAAAGCTAGCGGAGATGACAGTATTCCAGCTGAGCTATTTAAGATCCTAAAAGATGATGCTGTTCAAGAGCTGCACTCAATATGCCAACAAATTTGGCACACTCAACAAGGGCCACAAGACTGGAAAAGGTCAGTTTACATTCCAATTCCAAAGAAGGGCAATGCCAAAGAGTGTTCAAACTACCATATAATTGCACTGATTTCACATGCCAGCAAGGTGATGCTCAAAATCCTACAAGCTAGGCTTCAGCAGCATGTGAACTGAGAACTACCGGAAGTACAAGCTGGGTTTCGAAGAGGTAGAGCAACTAGAGATCAAATCGCCAACATTTGCTGGATCATGGAGAAAGCAAGAGAATTCCAGAAAAACGTCTATTTCTGCTTCATTGACTACGCTAAAGCCTTTGATTGTGTGGATCACAACAAACTGTGGCAAATTCTTAAAGAGATGGGAGTACCAGACCACCTTACCTGTCTCCTGAGAAACCTGTACGAGGGTCAAGATGCAACAGTAAGAACCAGACATGGAACAACCGATTGGTTCAAAATTGGGAAAGGAGTACGACAAGGCTGCATATTGTCGCCCTGCTTATTTAATTTATATGCAGAGTACATCATGAGAAACGCCTAGGCATGTACGAAAGTCACTTACCTGTTCGCAGATTATGTTGATGGTGTGGGGGGGGAGTTCCATCCCTCCCCCGGAATCCTCACCGGGGGGGGGAGGCGCTCTGTTCCTCCCCCCCGGAATCCTCCGTGGCCGGCTGTGCTCCACGGCAGCTCCGTGGAGCAGCCAGCCAGGCCCAACCAGGCCAGAGCCGCCTGAAGCCGAATTTCCGGCCGCAGAGGGTTCTGGGTAAAAAAAAAAAAGTGTACGTAAATGGCAGCAGGTACAGCCACCGCCATTTGCGTTCCTTATTTTTGCCCTCTTAATCTACGTAAATATTTATGTAGACTATGACGGCGAAAATAAAGGGGAACGCAAATAGCGTAGCGGGCGCTATTTGCGTCCCTTTTTGATTCGCCGTTTTAGCCTTCGTAAATATTTACGTAGGCTAAAATGGGGAATCAAAAAGGGATGCAAATAAGGAACGCAAATGGCAGCGGCCGTAGCCGCCGCCATTTGCGTACGCGGGTTGTTGTTGTTTTTTAAACCACCCAGCCATGATAGGCTACGTAAAGATTTACGTAGCCTATCACGTCTTTTTTTGTTTTTTGTTTTACCTAGTCATGATAGGCTACGTAAATCTTTACATAGCCTGTCACATCTTTCTTTTTCTTTCTTTCTTTTTTTTTTTACAAGAGTGGAAATGGCGGCGGCGGCAGCCGGTCAGAAGATCAGCAGCCGCCGCCACCCGGAAGATCCGCCCTAGGTGAGTCTCGTCCTGGGGGGGATCTGCGGGGGGGTGGCAGGCTGTTCCGCCATGGAGTTCAGGGGGCCAAATGCTCTGGCATTCGGCCTTACCGTGATCTGTGGCAGAATTCTCTGCCATCCCTAGAAACGCCGGGTTGGATGAATCACAGGTCGGAATTAAGACTGCCGGCAGAATTATCAACAACCTCAGATACACAGACGATACCACCCTAATGGCAGAAAGCGAAGACGATGTAAAGAGCCTCTTGTTGAGGGTGAAAGTGGAGAGTGCAAAAGCTGGTCTGAAACTCAACATTAAAAAAAACGAAGATCATGGCATCTGGCCCCATCACTTTCTGGCATATAGAAGGAGAAGAAATGGAAGCAGTGACAGATTTTGTTTTCTTGGGCTCCAAGATCACCGCAGACGGTGACTGTAGCCATGAAATTAAAAGACGCTTGCTCCTTGGGAGGAAAGCTATGGCAAACCTAGACAGCATAGTAAGAAGTAGAGACATCACCTTGCCGACAAAGGTTTCGTATAATCAAAGCTATGGTTTTCCCAGTAGCAACGTATGGCTGTGAGAGCTGGACTGTAAGGAAGGCTGAGCGCCAAAGAATCGATGCTTTCGAACTGTGGTGCTGGAGAAGACTCTTACGAGTCCCCTGGACTGCAAGGGGGTCCAATCAGTGCATCCTAAAGGAAATCAACCCTGAGTGCTCATTGGAAGGACAGACACTGAAGCTGAAGCTCCAATATTTTGGCCACCTAATGCGAAGAGAAAACTCCCTGGAAAAGACCCTGATGCTGGGAAAGATTGAAGGCAAAAGGAGAAGGGGATGGCAGGGGATGAGATGGCTAGATAGCATCACCGATGCAATGCATATGAACTTGGGCACGCTCCAGGAGAGAGCGCAGGACAGGAAGGCCTGGCGTGCTACGGTCCATGGGGTCACAAAGAGTCAGACACGACTGAACAACAGTGAGTCTCTTGATTGTCTCTGGCTGATTGTTTTAAATTGTTTTAGATATATGTTGTTGTTGTTGTGTGTTATTTGTTTTATGTAATTATGTGAATGGTTTTTATGTTTATATAATGTATTTTAATGTTTTTTAATTCTTGTGAACCACCCAGAGAGCTCCGGCTATGGGGAGGTATAGAAATATAATAAAGGAATTAAATGAATGAATAGATACAAGCAACATATAGCTGAAAATGACTTTGAACTAAAAACAATTTAACACACACAAAAAATCAATAAAACAACCCAGCTTAAAAACAGTATACCAGAGTCAGCACAAGGGACCAGAGTTCTAAAAAGGGAAGGCCTGCCAGACTAACAGAGTCTTTAATGCCTGTTTCAAAACCTTCAGGGAGGTCAGCAGGCGCATTTCAACAGGCAGGTCATTCCACTGAGGGGCGGCAAAGGAAAAGGTCCTCTTGTACGTGGCTGCCAATCTCATATTAGGCAGCTTTACCAGATAGCCCTCAGAGGACCTTAGGTCGCGGACTGGGATGTACTGGGATGTTGTGGTCTTTTCGGTGCCAAGTTAAGACCTTTTTATTCTCCCAGGCTTTGGTTTCTCCCAGGCCACAGTTTTAAAAAATGTTGTGTTTCCAGATCCTTGCGCTACTTGAAGACAACCACATCTGAACATCCCTCACCCCCCCCCATAAAATGCCATGAACGAGGCAAGGCCTCATCTGGAAGCACCCTGGATCTTTATAGCTCTGGAACAATTCTGTGATGGGATAGGCTGAAGCCTCCTCAAGATGACTTTGGAGATTGGAGCTCTGTTTTCAACACTGGCATTCCCTGCCCTCCCCATTTTCCTTCTACCATATGACAGTCCTGATATGCAGAACGGTGTGCTTCATCTATGCAAAGCTGATCTCTGCTGGGCCCCATCTTGTAAGCTTCTCAGTGCATGGCTAAGCCTTTTGTTCTGTCACTCCAGAAAGTGCCATGTACACAGACTGTAGATAAATAATACTTTGTAGATAGCTTGGGAGAGACCAAACACCATTGTAGGTCTGAAATTTTTGATGCAATGGAAATACAGACCCCGTTCAGATGATTAAACAACTCACATTGTTAACCATGGGTTGTTTGTGAGCGGTCAGGAGAGCGAAGAGTGTATTGGATCCCAAACACTCACCTGCTTCTGCTTTACCAAACAACCCAGGAACAAAGTGGGTTAAAACTCTGGGTTGTTTATCCCTCAAGAACCCAGAGTTCTGGGTTTGGACATCACAGTGAACAAAGCAGGAATGGGGTGTTCCTGAGTTGTTTAGAGAAGCGGAAGCGGGCGAGTGGGTGGGAGCCTGCACATTCACTTGCTCCTGCATGCTCACAAACAACCCAGGGTTTGTGAACTATAGGTTGTTTAATCACACAAACCGAGTCATAGACTTACATGTATTTTGGATGAGCATTAGATACACACCTGACACTTCTCAAAACCAGCCTGCCTGCCTGACATGATGTAGATCTGCTGTGGTAGACGAGGGTAGATGCTTCCCACCCCTATTTGTGTTTTTTAAGTATGGAGGAAGGAGTACATCCTGGTCGCAGAGCTACCTGCCTGTTCCTCCCCTGTCTCCAGCTGCCCTGTGCCCAGGAGTTCTTGCTTTTCAGTGCATTCTTGGAGTAGCTCTAGACACTTCTGCATTTTCCTTGGCTCAGACCATGATGCCTGTCATAATAAATCACTAGGTGTGGGGAGGAGTGGAGCAGGGTATTGTTCTCTTACAACAGTTTTGGCTTAGCAGAAAATCTACATTATTCTCCCTGAAGCAAAGCACTGAAATAGCTCGGGTCTGGAGTCAAAGTAATAACATACTTTCCAGCACTTCATCACTGATGAAAACGGGGACGCGTGTGTACTCTTCCACCACCATTCTTGAGCCGGTGGGTTCTATTAGCTTGGGCAAAACTGTCAGTTTCACTTTCTCTCACATTGTGAACATCTGAAAATCTTTCTGTAGCCAGGTCAAATAGGTACAGCTACTCCCAACATGGAGAGGCGTATAATGTACCTGCCTGCCATATGGATGTCAGTGAACAGCCTGTCAGAAAAAAAAGAGATGGCATCTCTAATTCAGCAACACGAACACGGCTGAATACGCAGGAGTTCAAACCTAGACTTTTAAGAGCAAAGCACTCAAAGCCCTGGACCTCGATGGGCAAATCTGTCTGTTACACACACACACACACTTTTTTAAAAAAAATCTCATATTCTTTTTTTTTTACTTTTTAAAATTCAATTATTTAGACCCTTCCAAAATAGGGTATCGGAGGTTTAGGCCACCATCCTTTTGTTGACAAACACAATGAAGGGAAACCAGATTTCCATGAAATCATGATGTCTGGCCACCTCTCTCAGAACTCTGGTATGGTGGTTTAGTCTCTCTGGAAGTGCAATTTTCTAGATATTGGTGAACCAGCCCTGCATCATGCAGGCAGCCCCTGTTTTCCAGTGTTGTGCTATTTCTGCTAGTAACAAAAACAGGGCTAACTCACAGTGTGGCAAATTGCCTCTTGCGTTGTCCATTAGAGTTAGCAGTGTTAAGAGGGGCTCTGGCACAATAATGGGGCTCTTCCCAACGTTCATTTGCCCCAAGATCTGTTTTAGAAAGGGCCATTCCATGCTATCAAAGGCCTTAAAGGCATCTAAGGTGAATACGGCTGCTGGGCTTTTATGGGCATTGCAAAAGTGAATTATATTCAGCATACCTTGAACTGAGTTAGGTAAATGCCACCTTGGTATGAAACCAGATTGGTTTGCATCAGTGTAGTTATAAATGAATGTATTAAGTCTAGTGACAAGTGTAGTAGAGAAAGATTTTGCATCCTGATTTAGTGGGGAGATGAGTCGATACGATCCCACTGTTCCAGGAATTTTACCAGGCTTGGGGTTTGCCATAACCCTCACCTGTCTCCAAGAGTCGGAGGGGACCCTCCAGAATGGTGTTATAGAGAAGTTTTAGGTGGGGTGTCAGGAACTCATCAAAGCTCTTACAGAACTCGCCACTAAATCCATGTATCCCCGGTGATTTCCCATGTTTCAGTTTTTGTAAGGCGATTTTGATTTCCTCCTCCAACACAGGTTGGTTTAGGGAGTGTTTGTGTGTTTCTGAGAGGGGTCTGGTTATGCGACTCCGGTTATTTAAGAGTGTCTGCTGGAGAGGTCTGCTTTGCCTGAAGAATAAAGTTGCTTGTAAGAGTCTGCAAAAGCGTTGGCAATATCTTTAGAATTTGCCTGTCTGAGTCCCTTCCTGTCCATTATGTGCGGTATGGTGTTTTTTGTTCGTTGCTTCTTTAAAGCCCATGCTAAGAGTCCAGAATTTTTATTCCTGAACTCATAGTCATCATGGCGATCACTCGTGACCGAGTAAGATTTGTCTTCCGGGGTAGAGTCTTAGCAGTGGGTCTGCAGGTGGCTGTGGATCCACACAGCCTCCCACAGGGAGGACATAGGTTTCCAGGTAGAAGGCGGTCACGGTGAGGGTTTGCTTGACGTGCCTTCCGCTGGGCTCGTTTCTCCCTTTCGCCCGTACTCGTGCTTCTTCAAAACCCATAGCAACTTTAATATAGGCTGACCTCCAGCTGCAACGCTCATGGGTTAGAGCTTCCCAGTTCTCAATGCTTATGTTACATTTTCTTAGATTAGTTTTGAGACATCTTTAAATCTCTTTTGCTGTCCACCGATATTCATAGAACGCATAGTACTTTCTGTTCAGATACATCACAGTTGTGTCTGTTGTGTTTCGTTCCTGCATCTCCAGTTCACACCCAACAAAACTCTGCGGTCCTCAGGGTTCTCAGTTCATTTGTCATCAGTCTGTAATTGGGCTATGTCCTGTAACAGGGTTTGTTTAGTGTCTCTTTTTGAGACAGCTGGCTTCTTTTATGCAGAGCCTCTTGCCACTGCTTTCACTGCATCCCAGATTAGGGATATGGCCTGTTCTTGATGTGAATTTATAGAAAAAAATTAGGAGAGTTCTGCTTTCAGCCCATGAGTCACCTCCAGATGGGTAAGTAAATTAGGATTAAAATGCCATATAAGATAGAGCTGTGCAGGGACCCCCTGACCTGCCTCAGAGGCCACTTCGGGGCTTCCGTGGCAGGCCCAACCCACTTCAGGTACATTCCGACCCGCTTCGGGCTCTGGGGCCAAAGCAGGATTCAGGTGGCCAAAACGTGCTTTCCCTTCCTGACGCGCTGCGCAAGCCCCCTCCTCCTTACCTTCCTACCCCTACCTGGAGATGCTGCTGGGGGTTGAACTTGGGACCTTGTGCGTGCAAAGCAGCTGTTCTACCACTGAGCCTCAGCCCCTCCCTTTAACATGTAGTGTCAGGAGGGAAAGATCCTCCCACTTGTTGCTCCTGTCATTGCATATCTATTAAGCCAAGTATACAAGAGGTGGCCATACGGTCACCATGGGTGACTATATTAAAGTATGCACCATGGGAACAGGAATTAAAGAACCAATTACACATAAAACCAAAACAGAATCTGAACCATACCAACTCTGTGCCACTGATTCTCTGGCTTATGGTGGTGGTAGTGGGGGGACTCCCTCCTCCTAACCATGGTAGGATTTGCGGGGGCTATATTGTACTCAGTATACGCATTCTTTGAAGTGCTAATTCCTTCTCCCCCAGCTCCAGTTGTTAGTCTAGTTTGTGTTGGGCTTTATATAACAGCATAGTATTAATTTTATTCTCCCTTATTATACCCCACCTCCTGCACCTCCAGTTCCCATATTTCCTGGCTGCATAGATAAGTCTACCAGCCATGTCGCCCTAGCTGGACAACTGCTTATGTTGGGACATGTCAAAAGGGACCTTCCCCATGTTTGACAGAGCAGGTCATCCATTGTTACTGTGGTGGGTGAGAAGTCTGTCTGCCACAGCAGCAGCCATCTTGTCTGGCAGGTCAGGGTTCCCTGTCGGTTCCAGTCGATGTGGCTTGCCATTTTAATTCTTTTCCTTCATTCTCCATCCAGCTGCTATGTCTTCATTAGATAGCAGGTCTTCATCGTCAAATGCAGGCCGGGGTGGGGTGGGGGGCTTCCAAGCCGAGAAGTGCTAGTGTCTCCCTCGCTTGTTTCTACGTAGAGGCCATAAGGAATCTGCCTTTGTGTTTTATTACCAGCTTGTACAACCACCCCCCAAAGCAATATGTGAATCCCGTCTCCCCTCTCTCAATTTCTCAGTATGCTTAAACAGCTGTCTTTACTGCACCAATATCTTGAAAGACTTGTAGTTTTCTGCCCTTATATTGAAGATCATGGGTGTTTCATAGCTCTTGGAAGACTTTTCCTTTCAGGCATTACTTTTCAAACCTGATTATAGAATAGTAGGGTTGGAAGGGGCCTATAAGACCCTCGAGTCCAACCCCCTGCTCAGTGCAGGAATCCAAGTCAGAGCATCCCTGACAGGTGGCTGTCCAGCCTCGTCTTGAACGCCTCCAGTGTGGGAGAGCCCCCCACCTCCCTGGGTCATTGGCTCCATTGTCGTATTGCTCTAACAGTCAGACGTTTTTCCTGATATTCAGCCGGAATGTGGCTTCCTGTAACTTGAGCCCATTATTCCGTGTCCTGCTCACTGGGATGATGGAGAAGAGATCCTGGCCTTCCTCTTTGTGACAACCTTTCAAGTACTTGAAGAGTGCTATCATATCTCCCCTCAGTCTTCTCTTCTCACGGCTAAACATGCCCAGTTCTTTCAGTCTCTCTTCATAGGGCTTTGTTTCCAGTCCCCTGTTCATCCTTGTTGTCTTCCTCTGAACCCTCTCCAGTTTGTATGCATCCTTCTTAAAGTGTGGTGCCCAGAACCAGACACAGTACTCCAGATGAGGCCTAACCAGTGCTGAGTAGAGGGGAACTAGTACTTCACAGGATTTAGAAGCTATACTTCTATGAATGCAGCCCAAAACAGCATTTCCCTTTTTTGCAGCCACATCACATCGTTGGCTCATATTCAGCTTGTGATCAACAGCATTTCCAAGATCCTTCTCGCTTGTACTGTTGTGGAGCCACGTATCCCCCATCTTGTAACTATGCATTTGGTTTCGTTTTCCTAGGTGCAGAACTCGTCATTTCTCCCTACTAAATGTCATTCTGTTGTTTTCTGCCCAGTGCTCCAGTCTATCAAGGTCACTTTGAATTCTGTTTCTGTCTTCCAGGGTATTAGCTATCCTGCCCAATTTTGTGTCATCTGCAAATTTGATCAGCATTCCCTGCACCTCCTCCTCCATTAATAAAAACATTGAAGAGCACTGGGCCCAGGACTGAGCCCTGCGGTACCCCGCTCGTTATCGCTTCCCAGTTGGAGAAGATCCCATTGATAAGCACTCCGATCCTGTAGCCAACTGTGGATCCACTGGATTGTTGTTTCATCTAGCCCACTTTTAGCTCGTTTGCTCATCAGGGTATCATGGGGCACTTTGTCAAAAGCTTTGCTGAAGTCGAGGTATATGATGTCTGCAGCCTTCCCACAGTCCACAAGGGAGGGGACCTGATCAAAAAATGAGATCAGATTCGTCTGGCAGGATTTGTTCTTGACAACTCCATGTTGGCTTCGAGTAATCACTGCATTGTTTTCAAGGTGCTTACAGATGGATTGCTTTATCATCTGCTCCAGAATTTTCCCGGGGATTGACGTATGTCTCGAGGTTATGGATGTCACAAGAATCATTTGGCGGGGGGAGTCTGACGGACTCCACCCTCACCTGCCCTCCCAGACCCCACTCGCCGAACCGTGGGGGCGCTCAGTGACCCGCTCGGCAAGCACGGCTCGGTGAGCATCTGGCAGCTGCCCTGTCCTCCCAGCAAGCTTAGCAGCTCAAGTGCTTCCAGGTAAGTAACGCTGAATAATTGTTGGGCTGTAAAGGGCCCATTTATGCAACATTACTGGTGTGAATGGAGCATTCATGCCTGTAATGTTGCATAAAATGGGCCTCTATTGTTGTGCAGAATGGCAGCTCACTAGGAGAGCAGCCCTGTGGCTCTGTTGGGTGCTCACTGGGCCATGACGCAGCTTGCGCAGCGAGTAGGGGCAGGCAGCGGTGGTGGCGGCTCAGTGAGCGCCCGACAAAGCTGGGCGCAGGTGAATCCATCCATCCCTAATCAAGGCTGGTTGCCCTCTATTGGTTTGTGTCCTAGCGTTCTGTTTTTGCTCTGGCATGTCTGGAATGTAGAAGTAGTTGTAAAGCATGGAATAGTGGTTAGAGGGGAGAAGAGAAAAGTTAGTTGTGTGCTTCACAATGGAAGGAATACACCATGGCTGTCTAAACGGGGGTGGGGGGGCGCCGGTGCTGTAAGGCCCTTCTGTTTGGGGTCTGAAATCACCTATCTGTACCACTAGTTGTCTTTGGGCCAAAGCGGATATTATTTTAAATATGTGTTTAGCGACTAAGTCTTTTTCTTCTTCATTTTTATTCCAAAGTAGGCCCAGGAACCCTGATCCAGATTCAGCCCCCAGCTGGGGGGGGCAAGGCAGCGTTTTTAATTGGGAAGGGCCCCTATTTTGTAGATCGGGGTGGGCAGCATATGGCCTACGGGCAGCATATATCTTCCTGTCCACCCCCACCACTGCTGCCACTGAAATTGCCATGGCGGGGGCAGGAAACCTCGTGATTTTGTATGAAACAAGGTGCATGGGGAGTCTCGTGGGAGCGTGATTTTGCTGTAAAACATGACACATGCCATTGTGAATATTCACACCGATGTGGGCAGTCTCCGCAGCTTATCATGACATGTTAACCTAGCACAGGGTCAGTTGTTTGGTGGTTAACAAACTACCCACAGCCCATCAGCTGTTTTGGGGTTGTGGGTGGTTTGTTAACCACAGCAATGATCCCCCGCCTCACATCACAATAAGCCGTGGCGCCCACCCAGTGCAGCTTGAATATTCACAACGGCCACTGGCATGCACCGCTTACATAAGGGGGCTCAGGGGATATGGCTTCACTCAGACGGGGCAGGCACAGTGTGTCCAGCTCTGACAGCTACATAGGTTTGCTCGAAGGCTTCTCTGTATCAAAGAAAGGGCTATTCCAACCCGTGCAAAGCCATCTGTTCGCTAGTGTCTAATAAGTAAAAAAACGTGTGATGTGATATGTCTTGCTTGGAGTTTCCTGGTTGTTGGCTGCTGCTTTTCAAGGGCAAGAATGTTGACAGTGCAATGATGCTGCATGTGTTTTACTTACTAGAAGTCCCAGAAATGGGCAGGAAAGAGGAAATGCCTGGCTGAGGTCAGACTTCTTGCAGCACAACCTTAGAGATAACAGGTGTATAGCATTCTTTGACTCCCTTTTCAAACAGGGAAATATTCACTGCCTGATTCTTGATTATACCTGTTGTCATAGTATCTGCCCCTGGAGCCTGGGAGGGACGAAGCAGAAACTGACCCTTATCCCTCCAGATTGAGAAACCAGCTTTGTGTGGGACAGGTATTATAAAGCATGCCTAGGTGTGAGCCACCTTTGCATTAGGGCAGGTAACTTTACAGCAGAGAAACTACAGAACAACAAAGAAGCACAACATTGCAATAGTGATTTAAGAGAGCATCAGAGAAATGAAAGAGTGCTTTAGGTCGAGTTACTAAACTTAGCCTTTAACCCTTCCACTTCAGGGGAGCAAGATTTATTTCTTAGTTCTGAGTAAACATGCACAGAAGGGGGGATATGTTAAAGATTAAAAGCAGGCTACCTAAGGTGAATGAGTGTCCCCACTACTGCAGTAATGTGCGGGGTCACTGCTACGCTCCTCGGGATTTTCTCAGTGGGAAAAACTACTTCCACTGGGGAAACAAGAGGGAATGGGGCATCCCACCCCCTTGACCACGTCACTGCCAGGTCACAGAGGCATGCCCAGAATTAAATGCGGGGGGGGGGGGTACATGGCACACTGTGGTAAAACTGCCAGGGAGCTGCTTTCAGTAAAAAAGTCAGAATAAAACAAGTTTCAGAAAATGTGGCTTTTCAAGGGGGAAGCGGAGGTTCCACGAAGGAACTCAGACTGCTCTAACTTCGCACTAAATTGCTCGGGAAGACAGCCCCTTGATCTTAAAGTCATTAACTGTGCATGGTCAGATTCTTGAGCTGTAGTGGGGTAGGGATGTCCGAGAATTCCGCCACAGACCCCAATGAGGTCGGATTCCAAGAATCTGGCCCCACTGGGGCCCGTGGTGGAACGGAGCACTCACCTCTGGCTCCCCTCGGAATCCATCCAGGTTGGCTCCCTCCCTGCAGTGATCCTGCGGAGCTGGCCGCCGGCTCCGCAGGATCGTCATGGAGCCGACCTGGACAGACTCTGGGGGGAGGGACGGATTGCCTCCCCCCCCCCTGCGGATCCCCCCCCCGGACCCGGAGTTAAGGCATCCGCCCACCCCTATAGTGGGAGAGGAGTAGGGGTTATAGAGGTTCAAACTGGGCTCCACCAGATACTGTGATGGTTTAGGTTACACCTGGGACTACCCCATTGGTTGATTCCCCTGTTTTGAAAATATAACATCCACCTTTTACTCAAAACGGTCACTATCCTTGGGCAAAACATGTAGGTTCCCTGGTAAGCAGAAAACAGAAATAGAGAAAACAAAGCTGGGATAATTTAAATGTTGTACTAGATTTTTTTTTTAAGTAAATAGAAGCCAAATTGGGTAGCTTTTCCTAGTAGTTGGAGGAGATGTACCCTCAGGGAATAAAGTTCCAGCTTCGGGTGATATAAAATCCTCTTCCTCCAGTGGGCTCCTGCTGTACAATGGCTAAATATATTTAATGACATAAAATAAGTCCTAACGTAAATATTGCAGGGCAGGTACTTGAAAGAATAAAGTGGTGAAACACAAATGTGCAGATGAAATAGGTGGGGAAAGCTGAATACAGAGTGAATAAACGAAGCATAGCTGGTAAACTTAATACTTTGCAGTAAACTAAAGGAGATTAAGGGCACAACCCTATGCAGGTTTAGACAGAGAAAAGTCCCCCAACTCCCAGCATTCCCCAGCCAGCTAAACATACATAGGGTTGTACCTTAAAGGTGCCAAAGGAGTCGGGCTCTGTTTTATTGTGGAAGTAGATCACATGTAATTTTATTGTAATTTTATTGTAATTTTATTGTAATTTTATTGTAATTTTATTGTAATTTTATTTTATTGTAATTTTATTGTAATTTTATTGTAATTTTATTGTAATTTTATTGTAATTTTATTTTATTGTAATTTTATTGTAATTTTATTGTAATTTTATTTTATTGTAATTTTATTGTAATTTTATTGTAATTTTATTTTATTGTAATTTTATTGTAATTTTATTGTAATTTTATTGTAATTTTATTTTATTGTAATTTTATTGTAATTTTATTGTAATTTTATTGTAATTTTATTTTATTGTAATTTTATTGTAATTTTATTGTGGAAGTAGATCACATGTGGAAGTAGATCACATGTGGAAGTAGATCACATGTAATTAGCCTGGCAAAACTCATTTAAAAAGCAAAAGCAAAACATCCGACCCACTCGACACCATAGCTGAATGGGAAAGCAAACGGTATGAAAGTCCATACAATCCCTACTTTGGCTCAGTCTTCTCCCCAAAGAGGGTCTATGACCCCCCTGGCAAAGGGGAAGTCCAGGCTGAAGGGGCGGGATTGCAGCTTGAGATCGACAGGCATATGGTCAAGGAGCACCTCATTACTTTGAATGAGTTCAAAGCTCCAGGGCCAGATGAACTGCACCCTACAGTAATAAAGGAACTGGCAGAAGAACTCTCAGAACCGCTGTCTATTCTCTTTGAGAAATCATGGAGGACAGGGGAAGTGCCAGATGACTGGAGGAGGGCTAACGTTGTCCCTATCTTCAAAACGGGTAAAAAGGAGGAACCTGGGAACTACAGACCAGTCAGTCTGACATCAATCCCTGGGAAAACTCTGGAGCAGATCATAAAGCAATCCATCTGGAAGCACCTTGAAAACAATGCAGTGATTACTCGAAGCCAACATGGATTTGTCAAGAACAAGTCCTGCCAGACAAATCTGATCTCATTTTTTGATCAAGTCACCTCCCTTGTGGACCGTGGGAATGCTGTAGACATCATATACCTCAACTTCAGCAAAGCTTTCGACAAAGTGCCCCATGAACTCCTGATGAGCAAACTAGCTCGAAGTGGGCTAGATGAAACAACGATCCGGTGGATCCACAGTTGGCTACAGAATCGGACTCAACAGTGCTTATCAATGGGACCTTCTCCAACTGGGGAGAGGTAACGAGCAGGGTACCGCAGGGCTCAGTCCTGGGCCCAGTGCTCTTCAACACTTTTATGAATGACTTGGAGGAGGAGGTGCAGGGAACACTGATCAAATTTGCAGATGACAGAATTGGGCGGGATAGCTAATACTTTGGAAGACAGAAACAAAATTCAAAGTGATCTTGATAGACTGGAGCGCTGGGCAGAAAACAACAGAATGACATTTAATAGGGAGAAATGCCAAGTTCTGCACCTAGGGAAAAGAGACCAAATGCACCATTACAAGATGGGGGATACGTGGCTCAACAACACGACAAGCGAGAAGGATCTTGGAATTGTTGTCGATCACAAGCTGAATATGAGCCAACAATGTGATGTGGCTGCAAAAAAGGCCAATGCTCTTTTGGGCTGTATTAATAGAAGCATAGCTTCCAAATCCTGGGAAGTACTAGTTCCCCTCTACTCAGCACTGGTTAGGCCTCATCTGGAGTACTGTGTCCAGTTCTGGGCACCACACTTTAAGAAGGATGCAGACAAACTGGAGAGGGTTCAGAGGATGGCAACAAAGATGATCAGAGGACTGGAAACAAAGCCTTATGAAGAGAGATGGAAAGAACTGGGCATGTTTAGCCTTGAGAAGAGAAGACTGAGGGGAGATATGATAGCACTCTTCAAGTACTTGAAAGGTTGTCACAGAGAAGAAGGCCAGGATCTCTTCTCGATCATCCCAGAGTGCAGGACACGGAATAATGGGCTGAAGTTACAGGAAGCCAGATTCCAGCTGAACATCAAGAAAAACTCCCTGACTGTTAGAGCAATACAACAGTGAAACCCATGACCTAGGGAGGCGGTGGGCTCTCCCACACTGGAGGCGTTCAAGACGAGGCTGGACAGCCATCTGTCAGGGATGCTCTGACTTGGATTCCTGCACTGAGCCGGGGGTTGGACTCGATGGCCTTGTAGGCCCCTTCCAACCCTACTATTCTGTGATTCTATGGCAACATTGACTCATTATATTATTATGTATTAGATAGATGAAAAGAAAGAAGACAAAATAGGGTACACATTTTAACTGGTGTAAACCATTCAACAAGTTATAGAAGTATATTTTTCTGTTAACTGCTTGTGATTTAACCTGCTACTTATATTTAAAGAATTAAATGAATGTTAAATTCATACAAAAGAATATTGCATCAGGTTCTGTTATGCATCATTTCATTTGCATCATGCAGTGTGTAAGCAGCCTGAAGGATGTTGGCCTTATCTCATGAGGAATTAATATACTAAATTAATTTAGGAATATATTGTATCTATGGGAGCCAGACAGGGAGGTATTTTACATACTTTCCAAGTAACTGATAAGCTGCCTTTTCTAGTAACATAGCTGGGATTTTAATTACCATGAAGAACTAAACTAGCAAATTCATAAAGAGCAGATTTCACAATCTCTCTTCTCACACTGCGGAGGTGAGAATATTTAATTGTTCCTACCTGGCTTCTAATGTATTTATAAAGCAAGTATTTATCAGGCCCTTTTCACAACAGCGCCTTTTAACATAGATTGCTCTGAGGATCCAAAAGGCATCCTAGGGCAATCCAGGGCTGACACTGCAACATCCTTTCTTATTTTACAAAACATTTCATAGTCAGCAGATGGCCAGGTGGGCATGTGAATGGTTCCAGCTGCACATTTTATTAATTTTACTTGAAAAATATATTATCCTTTATCCTACAACAAAATATATTATCCTACAAAATAATAGTGCATATTCCCAAGTAAATGTGTTTAGCATCAGGGCAGCAGAAGCAAACTCTGTTTTATCCCTTTATTCATGATGATGCTTTGATTTAAACAAGTTTAAAATCCAAAACTGCACATGCTTAGAGTGCATGCTTTTTAAGCACATGCTTTTTAAAAGTGCATGCTTTTAAACTGCACATGCTTAGAGTGCATGCTTTTTAAGCACATGCTTTTTAAAATCAGGGTTAGCAAATATGTTTAGGGTTGTTAAAGCCTAAACATTGTTAAAGCCTAAACACCACGGCCTTAACACCACGGTTAAGGCCGTGGTGGCTTAGTGGTTAAGACGCTGAACTGCAGACTGGAAGGTCGGCAGGACAGCAGTTCGAGACCCGAGTGCTGCGTGACAGAGTGAGCTCCCGTCTTCAGTCCCAGCTTCTGCCAACCTAGCAGTTCGAAAGCAAGAAATTGCAAGTAGACAAATACGTACCGCCTCGGCGGGAAAGGTAACAGCGTTCCGTGCACCTCGGTGTTAAGTCATGCCGGCCACATGACCACGGAAGTGTCTTCGGACAGTGCTGGCTCTTCGGCTTAGAAACGGGGATGAGCACCGCACCCTAGAGTCGGACACGACTGGTTGGGGACACCTTTACCTTTTACCTGTAGGGTTGTTGGGTTTTTGCTTCTCTTCTTTACTACTGTTCATGGAAATGAAGATGATGTTTGCCCATTTAGCTAAAGGGACCTTCAGATTTACCTCTAAACACCAGGAAGTTCTAAACTCCAGTGGCCTCCTGAAATGCTGTGAGTTGCTGATTAAATGTTGGCAACTGCCTTAATCGATAAAGAAATGGGGCAGGAAAATTTCACAGTTGTGTGGAGGAGAGGGTCCCTGCCAGTCATTCGAGAACTGCGCTGGCTGTTTGATTGGACTTCAGTTGTGGGGGCGGGGTGTTATCCTTGGCTGTATTATTCTATTACCTCTTCAAGGCAATATGCTAGAGGGAGGGGGGCAGGGGGTGAGGCCTGGGGTCGCCTCTCACATTTTGCCCCCCTAAATGTCAGTCTGCTACTTCAAAGGCTAGAGTGACCACTTACGAAAATTGAAAAAAGAGGAAACGTGTTGCTCAAAAAGAGGACAAAAGAGGATGTAAATTTGCATATGCTAATTTATATGTAGAGGTCCGAATGTAGAATTAATTATTATAGCTTAAACAGAAACACGATGCATCTCTCCAAAGTGGGGCTGCGCCCAGGGGACCTGGGCGCCTTGCTCACTCTATTGTTGTTGTTCAGTCTTTCAGTCGTGTCCGACTCTTCGTGACCCCATGGACCATAGCATGCCAGGCCTTCCTGTCCTCCACTCTCTCCCGGAGCGTGCTGAAGTCCATATTCATTGCATCGGTGATGCTATCTAGCCATCTCATCCCCTGCCATCCCCTTCTCCTTTTGCCTTCAATCTTTCCCAGCATCAGGGTCTTTTCCAGGGAGTTTTCTCTTCGCATTAGGTGGCCAAAATATTGGAGCTTCAGCTTCAGTATCTGTCCTTCCAATGAGCAGTCAGGGTTAATTTCCTTTGGGATGGACTGATTTGACCTCCTTGCAGTCCAGGGGACTCGTAAGAGTCTTCTCCAGCACCACAGTTCGAAAGCATCGATTCTTTGGCGCTCAGCCTTCCTTATAGTCCAGCTCTCACAGCCATACGTTCCTACTGGGAAAACCATAGCTTTGATTAGACGGACCTTTGTCGGCAAGGTGATGTCTCTGCTTCTTACTATGCTGTCTAGGTTGGCCATAGCTTTCCTCCCAAGGAGCAAGCGTCTTTTGATTTCATGGCTACAGTCACCGTCTGCGGTGATCTTGGAGCCCAAGAAAATAAAATCTGCCACTGCTTCCATTTCTTCCCCTTCTATATGCCAGGAAGTGATGGGGCCAGATGCCATGATCTTAGTTTTTTTAATGTTGAGTTTCAAACCAGCTTTTGCACTCTCCACTTTCACCCTCAACAAGAGGCTCTTTAGATCCTCTTCGCTTTCTGCCATTAGGGTGGTATCATCTGCGTATCTGAGGTTGTTGATAATTCTCCCAGCAATCTTAATTCCGACCTGTGATTCATCCAGCCCGGCGTTTCTCATGATGTACTCTGCATATAAATTAAATAAGCAGGGCGACAATATGCAGCCTTGTCGTACTCCTTTCCCAATTTTGAACCAATTGGTTGTTCCATGTCCGGTTCTTACTGTTGCTTCTTGGCCCTCGTACAGGTTTCTCAGGAGACAGGTAAGGTGCTCTGGTACTCCCATCTCTTTAAGAATTTGCCACAGTTTGTTGTGATCCACACAATCAAAGGCTTTAGTGTAGTCAATGAAGCAGAAATAGATGTTTTTCTGGAATTCTCTTGCTTTCTCCAGCGAATGTTGGCGATTTGATCTCTAGTTCCTCTGCCTCTTCGAAACACAGCTTGTACTTCCCGTGGTTCTCGGTTTACATACTGCTGAAGCCTAGCTTGTAGGATTTTGAGCATCATCTTGCTGGCATGTGAAATGAGCGCAATTGTACGATAATTTGAACACTCTTTGGCGTTGCCCTTCTTTGGAATTGACTGACCTTTTCCAGTCTTGTGGCCATTGTCGAGTGTTCCAAATTTGTTGGCCTATTGAGTGCAGCACTTTAACAGCATCATCTTTTAGGATCTTAAATAGCTCAGCTGGAATACTGTCATCTCCGCTAGCTTTGTTGTTAGTAACGCTTCCTAAGGTCCACTTGACTTCACTCTCGAGGATGTCCGGCTCAAGTTCAGTAACCACACTATCATGGCTATCAGGGACATTAAGATCTTTCCTGTATAGTTCTTCTGTGCATTCTTTCCACCTCTTCTTAATCTCATCTGCTTCTGTTAGATCCCTGCCTTCTTTGTCTGTTATCATGCCTGTCTTTGCACAAAACGTTCCCTTGATATCTCCGATTTTCTTGAAGAGATCTCTAGTCTTTCCCATTCTGTTGTTTTCCTCAATTTCTTTGCATTGTTCATTTAAGAAGGCCTTCTTGTCCCTCCTTGCTATTCTCTGGAACTCTGCATTCAGTTGGATATATCTTCCCCTTTCTCCCTTGCTTTTTGCTTCCCTTCTTTCCTCAGCTACTTGTAAAGCCTCATCAGACAGCCACTTTGCTTTCTTGCATTTCTTTTTCTTTGGGAAGGATTTCGTTGCTGCCTCTTGAACAGTGTTACGGACCTCCGTCCATAGTTCCTCAGGCACTCTGTCTATCAGGTCTAATCCTTAAATCTATTCCTCACCTCCACTGTATATTCATAAGGGATATGATTGAGGTCATACCTGAATGGTTTAGAGGTTTTCCCTACGTTCTTCAATTTAAGCTGAAATTTTGCAATAAGAAGCTCATGATCTGAGCCACAGTCAGCTCCAGGCCTTGTTTTTACTGACTGTATGGAGCTTTTCCATCTTTGGCTGCAAAGGACATAATCAATCTGATTTCGATACTGACCATCTGGTGATGTCCATGTGTAGAGTCGCCTCTTGTGCTGTTGGAAAAGAGTGTTTGCTATGATGAGCATGTTCTCTTGGCAAAACTCTATTAGCCTTTGTCCTGCTTCATTTTGTACACCAAGGCCATGCTTGCCTGTTATCCCGGTGATTTCTTGACTTCCTACTTTAGCATTCCAATCCCCTATGATGAAGAGGACATCTTTTTTTGGTGTTGTAGATCTTCATAGAACCGATCAACCTCAGCTTCTTCAGCCTCAGTGGTTGGGGCATAGACTTGAATTACTGTGATGTTGAATGGTTTGCCTTGGATTCGTACTGAGATCATTCTATCGTTTTTGAGACAGTACTGTTTTTCCCACCCTTTTGTTGACTATGAGTGCTACTCCATTTCTTCTAAGGGATTCTTGCCCACAGTAGTAGATATAATGGTCACCTGAATTAAATTCGCCCATGCTTGTCCATTTTAGTTCGCTGATTCCCAAGATGTCGATGTTCAATCTTGCCATCTCATGTTTGACCACCTCCAGCTTACCTTGATTCGTTGACCTTTCATTCCAGGTTCCTAAACAATATTGTTCTTTACAGCATTGGACTTTGTTTTCACCACCAGACACATCCACAGCTGAGTGTCCTTTCGGCTTTGGCCCAGCCGCTTCACTCTTTCCGGCGCTACTTGGAAATCCCCTCTGCTCTTCCCCGGTAGTATATGGGACACCTTCCGACCTGAGGGTCTCATCTTCCGGCGTCATCTCTTTTAGCCTTGTGATACGTTCCATGGGGTTTTCTTGGCAAGAATCCTGGAGTGGGTTGCCATTTCCTTCTCCAGTGGACCACATTTTGTCAGAACTCTCCGCCATGACCTGTCTGTCTTGGATGGCCCTGCATGGCATAGCTTATGGCTTCACGCAATGAGTTACGCAAGCCCCTTCACCACAACAAGGCAGTGATCCATGAAGGTACTGTACCTTAAATATCTGCTTTTCACAGGTGACACCGTGCTTGAAAGCAACATGCTTCTGGGTTGGGTGGGGGGAGTGGAACTGAACATCATCAACTTGGCAGGAGCTGTTCAACCAATGAGAGAGGCTTTTTTCCTGCTCCTGTCCAGGCTCCCCCTGCCCCCAGTTATTATGTTATTATGTTGTTATCCCCAACAACATCTGAAGGCTCCCCATGAGAGCACCCACCAGTGCTATTTCACCCCATTCCACCCAAGAGTCAGGAGTTAGAGCTCCCACTCCCTTTCTCCTTTTTCCAGGGAGTAAATACAGCGATCTAGCCCCTTCACCCATTGTTAGTCTGCAGCCTCTGTTGCCTACTTCCCCCCATCCTCATTGACAATCTGTAGTGTTTTTTTGCCATTGAGGAAATCAGAGCAGCACTGTTTCAGGTACTAGCTATCTAGTGAGAGGAGGTGGCCAGGAGCGGGACTCTGCAGCCGCAGTATTTCGGTATTTCTCTGTACTGATAGAGTGATTCAGTGAAAACTACAGAATGCAGGGGAGGGAGGAGAGGAATCTCCAGCAGAGGTAGCGGCAGCAGCAGAGAAGTAGCACCCATTGAGAAGAACAGGCTCGCTTCCCTCCGCAGCCCCCCTTTCTGTGCTCAGTGATATGTGAGGAGACAACCAGTTACTTTCCCAACCTGGCGCCCTCGAAAAAAACCCGATGTGGAGCAAATTAAATTAAAAATCAAACTGGAGCAATCAGCTGTTCCCTTATTTCCGAGTAAGGATGCTGAGCTTGTGTTTACCCGTTGGCAGGAGTTCTGCTCTTTGCTCAAGTGTGCTTGAGGGTAATGAGATCCCCAAACCCTGACTGCCGCCATTGCACAAAGCAGGGATGCGGCGGGAAGAAAAAAACAAAAGAGGCTGCCCACATATGGTGAGGCAACAGCAGAACCCCCTCCCCGCAAAAAAAAACACGCACGTAAGAAGCCACATTCGGGGACATGGGGCACACTGCTCTGGAAGTGGGTGGAAGCTGGCTTAAAGTGGCACAAAATGCCTCTGGAAAGACTCTGGGTTTCAGGCCGGAAAGGAGGGCTTTGTTGCAGAGTGGCCTCGGTATTGTGTGTCCCTAAGGACTGTACACCATGCAGCACCAGAGAAAACCTCACATGTAGACAGGCCCCAAGACCACAAGCAGATAGGCAGCCTGGAGCAACCGGCCAACCAGAGTGGAACGTAACCCAACCAGAGTGGAGCATCTTTCATATTCCACTCTAGGCACTACACTCTGTGCTTAGGTTGCAAGTAGCCTGCATACATATGACCCAACCACGGAGTTGATTGCATAGAGCAGCAGAGGAACAACTTTCTGGGTGACTCTGGTGCAACTCACTGGATCACACGTACAGCTGGCTATTGGCGGTGGCACAATGGGGGCTGCGCAGAGGGGAGGGGGAACAGCAGAGTATGTGCTGTGTGCATTTGGGCGAGTGGACTTGAGTAACAGTAAGACTGAATGAGATGGTTGTGTCAGGTTTCCCGATCCCCCCAGCACACATGCTCAGGCAATCTGACACTGGACACCCAAATCAGTGAGATTTCTTTATTGCAGGAAATCCCACGGCAAAAGCTTAATGGTTGCACTCTTCAGAAATCATTATAGCTGATGGTCAGTAGCTATAGGCTCTCTGTAATTCCAGAACAGCCCAAAGCTAAACACTACCACCGTGACCGAGATCCTCATCAACGTGGTTTCCTCGTTGCCATCTCCATGGTTCTGAACACAAGGGAAGGGACTCGGGATTCCTGGCATATCTAACCCAGGCAATTCCAGCCCCGGACAAGGAATGGGAACGATTCCTGGAATGACCCCTTCAGGCAATCAAGGGATACATTCTCGAAAGGCCTAAACAAAACAAAAGCCTCACAATACTTTCCATGGCACGTCTTTAGCGACCCAAGGTTCCAATTAAGAGAGAGTCCATGTGCAGAGTGCCTCCAAAAGGTACTCTGCACATCCGAACAGAGAAGGCTTCGGGCAATGAAGACGAGATGTTCCTAGCAAAGGCTCTTCGCCTTTGCATCAGCTGAAAAGGGAAGGCGTGACTGTCAGACACCCCCTCCGGATCCCTTGACAGACGAGGGCCGTGAGCCTTTCAGCAAGGCCCCTGTCTAAACACGGCGGCAGCGCTCAACCCTCCAGCAGTGACGCTTCAACCTGGGCGACCCTTCTGCAAACCCCGGCCCACCTCTGTCAGGTTCTCACGGACAGCTTCCAGCCTCCCCGCCTCCCACGGCCAGACCAGCAGGCCCCCCCAGCTCTGCTCCGGGAACGCTGACAGAGAAGCTCGCACAGATTCTGACATGCCAGAGGCTGAATAGGCCCAGGCCCTTCCAGGCGACTTCTAATCAAATCCTGGCTGTAACCTGCAAGGCCCGCTGCAGGGCTGGAGCTGGGCCGTGACGGGTTGGAGGGATGGCAGATCCCTGAGTGCCTGTTTGCGTGCGTGTTTATGTGAATGGGTGAGGAAGAGGGACAGGGCGGCCTAGACCACATCATCAGCTGGGGTGGGAGTAGGGGAATATCCAACAATGCATATGGCTGGCAGCTCGTCCATGGAACTCCTAGCAATCATTCTAGCCCCATTAACCCCCTTCTGTCCAAACTTGGGCTCCTTCCTAGCAGTTGGATCGTAATCCTGTAACACTATTTTGTGGACGTTTGATATCAAGCATCAAGACAAAACTACACTGTGGACAATGTGTGATGTGTGTGTTTTTAAAGGTGAGATTCTGCTCCAAGGAAAGCTGAATTCTACAGTTAGTATAAATTATGCATATTGATTTAATTTGCATATTTTTCATATAATGGTCTACGTTTTCTTGACGTTGTTGCTGCTTCGCCCCTTTTTTCCGGTTAATTGTGGGAAGCTGCAAGGAGCCATCCAGGGCACTGAAGCTCCATCCCCAACTATTGAAACATTATACAGCCTTCCCTTGGGCTTCTTAAATCTCACCAGGCAGTGTCCACATTTGTTCACCATCATAAAGTCTAGAAAGCTGGAGTGTTTAAAAAAAGGAAGACAAAAAGGCTCAGATTCTCCAGAAACTGAATTCTGCAACCCCATCACATTCTGTGCCTTTTCTGCACTCCCCGGAATCATGGCATGTGCTACACCCACCAAACTACATTATGTACATATTTTGCCACCAGAGATGGATAAAATCTGAAAATAATTCATGGGTGTAAAGGTCCTGAGCATAGGCTCTGACTGAGCTGGGGCAGGGGCAAAGGCTGTTGGACCTTTCCGTCAGCTCTGTCTCTGTGTACTTTCTCTGTTTTCTAGGATCTTGTGGACTGGAATAAGCCATTGCTGTGGCAAGTGGGCCACTTGGGGGAGAAGTACGACGATTGGGTGCATCAGCCAGTGGATCGGCCCATCCGTTTGTTCTACTCCGATTTCATGGAGTCCCTCTCCAAAACAGCATGGTGAGGTGCTAGAGCAGGGTCCCCAACATTTTTGAGTCTCTGGGCACATTTGGAAGTTTGAGAGAGTGTCGTGGGTACCCACACAAAATGTCTGCCATGAAATGGGCTTGCCCATTCATAAAACAGCTGCAGTGGTGGGCATGGCCAGTCACAAAACTGTCATTTCCCAGAAGATGAACTAGTGAGATTAAAAGTAAAGTAATTAGCCTAGGAACCGAAGTACAGGGCAGTACAGGGCAGAGCTGTAAAACACAAAAACACTCTTGAACCTAAATAAAGATGGTGCTGGAGGGCAGAACTTCACTTTGCAGAATTCCAGTTAAAGACAAAAGCAATACAATATATCTCTAAGTGTGTGTGTGTGTGTGTGTGTGTGAAATCTGAAGAAGATAAAAATCAGGAAGAGCAGGGAGTCTGGTGGGCTCCAGGAGAGGTGCTCACAGGAATATTTGTGCCCATTGGAGCCTGGGGTCTCCACGTTGGAGACCCCAGGGCATGTCTGTGAGTAGGGGATCCATGTCAGTCCTGGCAGATGGAGGAGGTTGTATATGGGTCGGCAGTGAGGGCTTTGCCCCTTGGCTGTCACTCTGCAAAACTCTGCAGGCTATGCACAGAAGACACAGAATCATCGATGCCCAAATGAACGAAGGGGCTCTTAGCCAATTGTGTGATGTTATTCTCACAATTAGAAATTATATGGATTTCTTTTTTTTTAGCGAGTAAAAGCTGTGAGGGGCCCCAATCTGGATCAGGACTGCAATGTATTGGGAGGGGGGCTTTTCCCCACCATGGTCCTGATCCAGATTGAGGGGCAGGACACAGCTGGCATTTACTCTTTCTAAAATTCATACAATTAATTGCATGAATAACTTCAAATCTAGTTTGGCCCTCAGCACTCTGCAAATAGCTTCTGATGAATCATTTAAGCAAGCCGAACCATACAGCAGAGGTGGGCAACATGCTGCCCTCCAGATGTTTTGGCCTGCACCTTCCACCATCCCTCATCATTGGCTACGCTGCGTAGGGCTGATGGGAGTTGTAGGCGAAAACATCTGGAGGGCCACAGGTTGCCCACTCTTGCCATACAACCTCAAGGCAAGGTCAGGAGGTGAACAAAGCCATAATCCCTCGTGAGTTGACTTTAGGGGTGTTCCTGTGATCTCCACATATGACAGTGCCAGAAAATTGGCATAAGACTCTACTGAGCCATTCAAAAGGAAATGGGCATCCATGCAGCAAACGCTCTGATCTCCCTTGTTGTGGCTTGTGAAATTAGTGTGGACAAGGAGAACTATTTTTCTTTTTGTTTCCCATAATGCTCAAACTCAGGGTTACCCAGGGCAATTGATAGGTTTGGGATGGTTGAAACAAAGTGCACAACTTTTAGGATTCTCTGCCGGAAGCTGTGGTGATGGCCATTTGCTTTTTAAAACATGGATTTAACAAACTGATGGAGAAGAATAGGTCTGTCAATAGCTATCGAGCAGAGATGAAGTGGTAAGTTCTGCAGGGCAGGCTCTCATCATGAAAGTCCCTGTATCTACGCCCCAAAGGAGAGTCCAGAAATTCAGACAGCTGCGTTGATCCACAGCGACAAACCAGTTCTAGCGGTTTTCATCTCCACCAAAAGCATTACACTAATGTGAAGCTAATGGGTCTTCTTAATGGCTCATGGAAGACCAGCCACCCCAAAACACTTTGCATTACAGCAGGGATAGCTCCCAACAGGATTTTGTTGTTGCCTCCACGTAACTGTGAGGGGGTTAAGTGTGCCTTGAGGGGAAGCTATGGTGGCCGTCTCCTTCCCTGAGGGCCCAGGATCCCCCTGATCTTCCTCAAGGTCCCCCAACACAGGCAGGTTCCCCGCCGTGTTTGGCTTGGGTGGCAGGGTGAGTGGGGACTCCAGGTCATCTTCCGAAGAGGAGCCCGCCAGAGGGGGCATGACACCTGCTTAGATTTGCACATCACAGAAGTTCTTCCTCACTCACCAGGTGGCCATTACGTCATGGACCTAAACCTGTTTTCTCTTCCTTTCTTCCAGGTACATCGTATGTTTGGTCTGGATTCCAGTGGTGCTTTATCTGAGCTGGTATTGTTACACATCTCTTGCCCGGGGAGACACGAGGCTCTTTTCTACATTCACAACAGGTGACTAGGGTGAACCTGCCAGTATCTTTTAAAAAAAGTATCCCAGAGTACTAAGGCGCTGGGGGGGAAGGCAGGTTTCGACGTGGGCCCACTGCATTGGCACAATGCGTGTCTTTCTCGGTTGGTTGCGGGGAGAGGTCGGTCGAGAAGCACTCCTCCCCAGGAACTGTGCCCTGGATTCTATGGAGAAGAGGTGGAATGAAAGCTGAGCCCTGAGGTCAAACTCATATACATGCACCTGCTGATAATGTTGCCCCCACACCCCTGTTGAAACAGGAAAATCCGCTTCTGGTGACTGGGAGAGGAGAGGCAGCAGCGGAAAGAGGGAGTGCTTATTCTGTCCTCTGTCTGCCATCTTCCTCACTCCAACGTCCCCTCCACCCAAAGCAGCTTCACGTCTGCTGGTATTTTGTACCCCATATGGGGAGCAAGGAGAAGCTGGGGCTGGGGGAATGTGACAACAGGCCTTTGCTGCTTCTCATTTCCCACTTCTCCATTCCCAGTTCTCCAGGCGGCCCCAACTACGCTTCTGCATGTATTTGTGTGTGCGTTCTGTTCAGCTTTGTTGGAAAAGGGGCAGAAACGTGACCCGTATGTGCACGTCATGCCTGGCTTGTCGCGAGCTGCTCCGCTCTCTGCCACCGCCTTTTGGGAATGCCAGCTGGTCCCACTTGGGGCTGAGCCAACCGGCGTGCACAGATGGTTTAACTGGGGCTCGCTCAGCCTTGGAGCATGGGAATGCGTCCTGAGAAGTGTGCTTCTGAGCATGGGCAGTGTGCCTCTCCGGCAAGGCTAAATCTAACCCACACCTCCGCCTCCAAATATGTGCGTTTTAAGGGTGAGGACTTCCAGACAGGCCCTGGCAGTGGTCATTTGGCGTCAGCCAGGACTAGAGAAAGCTACTATTGTCTGAACAGGGCCCCCCGCCCCACCCTGGTAAACCCTGCACAGAGAAGGGCCTGTGCAGAGTCAGAGGCTGGATCCTGCTCAGTTGGCCTTTGGCTAGCAACAGCTGCAGCCTGAGACATGCTCTGTCCCTTGTTCTCTCTTGGAATGTTTTTCTTCACCCAAGGGTGCTGTTCGGTACCAGCCTAGGCTATTCTGTGGGGGTAGGGAAGGCTTCCATTCTCTTCTCCTCCTTGCACACCGGGCCAAGAGTGCTGGCAGGCTGGCACGGCAGCAAAAAGCACATCTTTCTGCCTAGATCCCTCAGGGACTAGAGGTTGCTGCCGCCAGGGTGACATTTCCATCCTGACATTGTTCTCAGATTGTCCAGTGTAAAGAGGAGACCTGTGTCTAAGCTCTCAGAACCTTCTGCAGAGGTCATGCCAGGGTGTACCTATTTTGTTTTGATTCTTTTTATTTTATACACTTCTATCCTGTTTCTGACCCAGGGGTGGGCAGTGGGGTGGACAACGTCTTACAAAGAAGCTTACAAAATACTTACAAGCAATCATAATAAAACATCAATATACTGAATAATGAATAGCACAACTAGAAAAACCCCAGCCAGCATACACAGTGAAACCAACCCTAGAAGACTTTCTGGAATAATAATGGTTTAAAGGCGCAGAGGTTTAAAGGGGTCTTGCTGGATTTCCCCAATGAGGGAGTTTCAGTCTGGGGTGGGGAATGTGTACCCCTCAAGCTGTTGGTGGACTGCAGTGCCCATCTGCCTTAGCCAGCATAGCCAGTGATGAGGAATGATGGGAGTTTAGTCCAAAAGCATCTGGTGGGCCACACTTTCCCCATCTCTGATCTTAGTGCTCCTGCAGAAAAGCCCCTCTCTCTAGTATTCCCCAAATAGGTCTAATTTCAAAGCAGGCTGGACAGCTGCGCTTGAGAAGATGATCTTAAGATCTGGCTCAGCCCTTTAGGTAACCATATCCCAGACAGTTTAGGACAGCCTTCCTCAAGCTGGTATCCTCCAGATGTGTTGGACTACAACTTCCATGATCTCCCAGCCAGTGTTATGGGAATTGTAGTCCGACATAGCTGGAGGGCACCAGGTTGGCAAAGACAGGTTTAGGACTTTGGAAGTCAATACCTGTTGGCAACTGGTGTAGGACAGGTCCTACCAGCTTCCAGCAGCTACATGTTGAACCTATTGAAGTTTCTGGACAGCTAAGGGCAGCCCAATGTAAAGAGGACTATAGTAGTCCAGTCTAGATGCAACTGAAGCCAGGTCCACTGGCTCCAGATAGGGTTGCAGTTGGCGAATTTGGGCAGGGGAGATGTTTTTCAGTAGGAAATTGACACTGGGCCCCAATCCAGGTCAGGAGCGCATTCTGAATTGGGGCCCCATTATTGCTCTTTCTTCAGAATAAAAATAGCTAGTGCCAGGCATCATTTGCATAATCAATGCCCGGCCACAGCTTATCGTGTCATTCAAACCTGGGCACCGTGGCTTATGAGAGGGTTAAACAACTCTCAAATAACCCAGTAAGCCAGCGTGGTGTAGTGGCTGGAGTGTTGGACTGGGAGCTGGGAGATCCGGGTTCTAGTCCCCACTTGGCCACAGAAGCTCACTGGGTGACTTTAGGCCAGTCACAGACTCTCAGCCCAACCTACCTCACAGGGTTGTTGTTGTGAGGATAAAATGGAGAGGAGGAGGAGAATGTAAGCCGCCTTGGGTTCCTTAAAGAGGAAAAAAGGCGGGACATAAATGTAATAAATAGTTGGAGTTGGAGGCACTGCACTACAGTGGTTCCGCTCCTACTTGGATGGCCGATTCCAGAAGGTGGTGCTGGGGGATTATTGCTCTGTGCCATGGCAATTGTGCCATGGGGTTTCACAGGGCTCTATTTTATCCCCCATGCTGTTTAACATCTACATGAAACCGCTGGGGGAGGTTATCCGGAGGTGTGGGCTGAGGTGCCATCAATATGCGGATGACACCCAGCTCTACCTCTCTTTCTCATCAAAACCAGGTGAGGCAGTGGCTGTTCTGAACCAGTGCTTGGGCACGGTAATGGACTGGATGAGGGCTAATAAACTGAAACTCAATCCAGACAAGACGGAGGTACTGTTAGTGGGTGGTTCGTCTGCCCGGCTAGGTGATATTCAACCTGTTCTGGAGGGGGCTGCACTCCCCCTAAAGGATCAGGTTCGTAGTTTGGGGGTGCTCTTGGACCCAGAACTGTCACTTGAGGCACAGGTGAACTCAGTGGCACGGAGCACTTTTTATCAGCTTAGGCTGGTATACCAACTACGCCCTTATCTGGACAGAGATAGCCTAGCTACAGTTATCCATGCTCTGATAACTTCTCGTCTGGATTACTGCAATGCGTTATACGTGGGGCTGCCTTTGAAAACGGTCCGGAAACTTCAGCTGGTCCAAAATAGGGCAGCAAGATTGTTAACAGGGACTGGCCTGCGAGCTCATATTACGCCAGTACTTTTCCAGCTGCACTGGCTGCCAGTCCATTTCCGGGCCCGATTCAAAGTGCTGGTGTTAACATTCAAAGCCCTTAACGGCTTGGGGCCAGGTTACCTGAAGGATCGCCTCCTCCCATATGTGCCTGCCCGGACCTTAAGATCATCATCAGCGGCCCTTCTCCGTGAGCCCCTGCCAAAGGAAGTGAGGTGGGTGGCTACTAGGAGGAGGGCTTTTTCTGTTGTGGCACCCCGGCTCTGGAATGAGCTCCCTAGTGAGGTTCGCCAGGCGCCTACATTGTACTCCTTTCGGCGCCAGGTGAAGACCTTTTTATTTTCCCAGGCATTTTAGCTTTCTAAATTTTTATCTTTGCTGTTTTAAATCTGTATTTTAAACTCCTGTACTGCTGCTAGGTTTTATTGTGGTTGTATTGTTATATTGTGGTTTTAATGTTCTATATATTTTAAATTGTTTTATTGTGTGTTGTTTGGTTTTAGTTTTTGTGAACCGCCCAGAGAGCTTCGGCTATTGGGTGGTATAGAAATGAAATAAATAAATAAATAATAAGCCACAGCTGGGCGGTGATTATGCAAATCACATCCGGCACACTCTGTGGCTCACAACAAGCCATGGTGGCTTGTTCATACCAGGAGGGTGCTTCTAATAATAGGCCCGACCCTGGAGACAGACACGTATCCCAGCTCAGACATGTTTGAGGTCAGGCATTGCCAGATAGATCTGCACAGTGATTTGGAAGGAGAGCGGAGGTGGAAGGCCTGTCAACAGCTTTGGGGCATGACATTTGAATGGAACCTGCTTGATTGGACGCAGTCTATCAGTGAACTCAAGATGCTGGGAACAAAAGGAGAGGACCGTTGCATTCATAGCCTGCTTCTGGGCTTCCCAGGAGAAGACTCAGGCTAGACATGGTTGGAACCGTGATGCTGAGCTTAGTGGACTCATGCTCTGTCCTTGCAAGGTTTTCCTTAGATTCTTATTTTGGTTTATTTATTTGTTCCATTGATATCCTGCCCTTTCCTCCAAGGAGCCCAGGGCAGTGTACGTGATCCTCCTCCTCCTCTCCATGTTATCCTCACAACAGCCCTGTGGGGTAGGTTAGGCTGAGCGTCCATGACTGGCTCAAAGTCACCCAATGACAAGTGGGGGCTCCCCAGTCCCAGTCACTACACCATGCTGGTTTATTGCAGCTCCTCCTCCTGTAATGACTGCAAAGGCCTGTTGACAGCTCCTTTCTCCCCTGTGTTTTGCAGCATATTCCATCCATGTCCACAAATACTGGTTCCCCTTGCTCTTCATCACAGGAATGTGCATTTGGACCTTACTGGAATATCTCATCCACCGCTTTGTGTTCCACTTGAAGCCACCCGCAGGCAGCTATTACCTAATCACCTTGCATTTCTTGATGCATGGCCAGCATCATAAGGTAAATGGGTTTCAGAAAGTGGGCAGCCTTCCAGTGGGTGGGGGTGCCTTTGCAAGACAGGAGCTGAGAAAGAAACCTTTCCAAGAAGTCACTCTTGCGGAATACAGGGAGGGATCCCGCACTCCAGACTAAACTAGGCTACCATGCACGAACAGATCTTGTTAATCTTGCACGGCGATCATTGTTGTTGTTTTTTCCTGAATTTGGAAAGCTGCTCCAGCAATGGGGAAGGTGGAGTGCAGGGTGATACCTCTGTGCATCTGTAAATCAGGCCCTGGATGCAGATTGCATGTGCTTCCAGCCTCAATATAAAAAAGGTCAGAACAAAAACTATAAATGGAGAATTTTATACAGATTACAAAACGATAGCTTTCCCCAATGTGGTGCCCTCCAGACGTGTTGAACTACAACTCCCATAGTTCTCAGCCAACATGGCCATTGGCCATGGTGGCTGGGGATGATGGGAGTTGCAGACCAAGACATCTGGAGAGCACCAGGTTGGGGAAGGCTGCAATAGAATATATAAACATTCATAATGGAACACACCAAAGTGATACACAGTGACCAAACATTGCGACAAAACGCCCGAAATTTACCACAAATATGACATGAATCTCCAGTACTCTCTCCTCTTCACAAATCTGGAGCTCTGCACCCTAAATATGCTTGATCCTTAAATGTGCCACCAAAGGAAACTGGAGGCAGCTATGTGCATCTGCATGGGGACTGCACACATTGGTTCATTACAGTAACTTCGGGCGCCATCCTGTGCACGTTCAGGCAGAAAAAAGTCCTACACCTCCCAGCATTCTCTAGCTGACCGTGCTAGCTGGGGCATGCTTTTTTCTGCCTGAATGTGCACAGGATGGCGCCCTTACTTTCTTTGTTCTTCACTATTCATAGGTTGTGATTATGAATTTTTAAGGTTGTTCTGTTTGTTTGTTTGTTTGTTTGTTTAATTTATTAATCGCCCATCTGGCTGGTCACCCAGGCACTCTGGGCGATGTACAACATTAAAAACAGTTCAAAACAATAAAATTCAACATTAAAAACATCCCATTTCTAAAATTATCCTAACCAACCCCAAATGCCTGCCTGAACAACCACGTTTTTAGTGTGTGGCAGAAGCTCATTAAAGAGGGGGCATGGTGGAGTTCCCTAGGGAGGGAGTTCCACAGAGTGGGAGCTACTCAATTTTTGTTCACTGTATATTACTCTGGCTTACTCTGCTATTAATATATTCTATTATTTTGTGCATAAAATTCTCCATTTTTCCAACCACGCCTGTAGTTTTTGTTCCAACCCTTTCCTCTTTTGAAGTCTGTCTTTTGAGTGGCCAGGATATCTTTCCTCTTTGTTTGACTCAGGCATGTGCTTCCAGCCCATTTTGGAAGGTCATGTGCAGATTGTGAACTGGGTGTGGTTCCAGGTTTGTGAGGATGAGGGAGGTTTGAGGATTCATGCCATATTAGGGGTATATTTGTGTTCACTGAACATGTGCTTACCGGTTCAGTTATAAAGCAGAGATAGAGGGACCAACTTCAACACTAGAAGTAGGGAGAGAAACCTGCTCTCCCTGATCATCTCTGCCTTACCTTCCCATGCGCCACTGTTTTAAAACGTCTTTCCCCAGCCTGGTCCTGATACCAGAAGTCTGCTGGCCTGGGGCAGGGGGGAGGTTTCTGTCCCATCTACGCATGCTGGTTTTCAGTGTTAAAACGACCCTTCCACACACCTCGCTTGATCTCCAAACCATCAATAATGCTTAATAAACACTCTTACCTAGAAACATTCAAGGCAGTGTCTGGACGGACTATGCCAGTCGGTAAAGCAGCATCAGTTTCCTCAAGCAAACAGCATGCATCTGGTATCACCACCACCACCATCCCAGCCACGCTCCTTCCAGGCAACTGCAAAAAGCAGACCTCTCTTTTCCTTGCTAGCCACACTACGACTCCCAGATGTTTCTGTAGCCCCCTCCTGAGCATGTATGTCAGTAGCCACCTGACGCTAATGCTCATTGAAGAAACTGACAGCCATCAAAAGTGATTGAACAAGCCCTTCAGCCAGCTCTAGAAACAAAAGCAGGACTAACTTCTTTGCTTGGTAATGTGCATTGATGAACAAAAGCTGACACAACATAATATCATCCCCATTATATCATCTTGTAGGAATCAAGTTGATGGGAATACAATTCCCATTACATACATCACCTTGTTCATCTTCCTTGAACTTGGAGAACTCTGCAGACTCACTCAGGGTCCATGATTGTGTGGGCCATCACTGGATTTGGTTAGGGATGGAGGAGAAATTTATTTGGTTCGTGTTTGAATACAAATTGACATAAGTTCTGCTAAGTTCCTGAACTAATACACGAATCGAAACCAGTTTTCCTTTCTGAATTTTGCAATGCAGTTATATGGTCAAACAATGCGTACGAAAATGCACACGTTGGGGAAAATTATGTATATTAGGGGAAAGATTTGAAAACTGATACAGAAATGGGATAGAATTAACTTGTACTTGAGAAAATGCAAATGTTATAGAAAGTGAAACATATTTGTCCATTTCCGGATTTGGTGCAACATATATGTCAAGGGCTCCTTGGAGGGCTCTCTCAGTCTAATCCAGTAGCCAAGTCCAGACGCAGACAAAGGGATTCTTTTCAAAGCTTTATTCTTCTTTTACAACTTAACAGCTCTACAGGTAGCAACTAGATCTGAGAAGCAGCATCCCTATGCCCTACGTTGGAACAGTTGGTCCCCGTTTGAAAGGCAATTACTGGCAGACCCCTGAATATATGGACTAGGGAGAATCCCTCCCCTTTTCCCTTGGATCCTCTGGGCGCAACCGTTCTTTGAGCGCCAACCGGGCGCTACGCCTCCTTTCCGCGCTCTCCATTTGGCGCCGCTCTCTGCGTCTGCGCCACGCATCCAGCCAGTCTGCTATCGGTGCTGGGTCACTCCCTGGACTGCTTTCTAATCTAGGAATGTGGGTGGGAGGAATCTCTGTCAGCTGCGGGCCCTGGGAAAAAGGGGCGCGCTCCTCTCCCAGGAGCCACTGCTCTTCCTCCGAATCAGAACTACTCTGGGATTCTATGGGCTCAGTGTCCACCCTGACATCATCCCTGCTCCCATGAGGCCCCCCCTCCTGCTCCTCCCCTGGGGCCCCGGGCTTGTGGGAGTACAGCTGGTGGAAGCGCTGCAGCAGCAACGGAGCATGCACATTTTCTGTGGGTTCCCAGGATCGCTCATCAGGCCCGTACCCCTTCCAGTCAACCAGATATTGCAAGCGGCCACGAGAAAGGCGGGAGTCCAGAATCTCCGCGATCTCAAACTCCTCTTCCCCCTCCACCGACTGAGCGATGAGGATTGCCAGAAACCAGGGGGGACAGCAAGGACCGGTGAAAAAAGAGCTTCGGCTATTGGGTGGTATAGAAATTAAATAAATAAATAAAAACAGGATGGATCTTCATGGAGGGGGGGAGAGCCAGGCGAAAAGCAACAGGGTTAATCTGGCCCGTAACCTGGAAAGGCCCCGTGCGGCGAGGCGCGAGCTTCCGTGCGGGCGAGTGAGAGGGGAGGTAGTGGGTGGACAACCAAACCCAGTCCCCCGGTTGCAGAGATGGTCCCGGCTGGCGCCACCGGTCTGCCGAGGCCTTGTAGGCTGTCTTGGCTTGCTCGAGGGAATCCCGTAAGAGGTGGTGTACCACTCGCAACTCCTCTAAAAAGTCCTGGGCCGCTGGCACCGAAGAGGGAGCTAGGGTGGACGGGAAGGCCTTGGGGTGGTAACCAAAATTGGCAAAAAATGGAGTTTGGCGGGTGGAAGCATGGCAGGCATTGTTATAAGCAAATTCTGCGAGAGGCAGCAAGGAAAACCAGTCATCTTGCTGGTAATTGACATAACAGCGCAGATATTGTTCCAGAGTAGCATTGGTGCGCTCGGTCTGACCGTCCGTCTGTGGATGGTGGGCGGAGGAAGGATGGAGCGTCACATGGAGCAACGCCAGTAGCTCCCTCCAGAAATGGGCAGTGAATTGGGCCCCCCTATCGGAAATGAGGCCCTCGGGCCATCCGTGGAGGCGGAAAACATGTGTCATGAACAGCTCTGCCGTCTCCCTGGCTGTGGGCAACCCAGAGCAGGGGATGAAATGGGCCATCTTAGAAAACAAATCCACCACCACTAGAATAGTGGTCTTACCATGTGAGCGAGGCAAGTCAGTGATGAAGTCAAGGGAGAGCAGCTTCCAAGGTCCTGAGGGGGTAGGCAGGGGGTGAAGCAAGCCTGTGGGCTTGCCTGAGGGGGCCTTCGCTCGTTGGCAGGTTGGGCAGGAGGCGACATAGGACTTGACATCCTGACACACACGAGGCCACCAAAAATCCCTAGTCACTCCATGCAGGGTCTTGGCGACGCCAAAATGCCCCGCTGTGGGGGAGTCGTGGCACTGATGGAGGACCCTCTCGCGGAGGGGTCTAGAAGGCACATAGACCCAGCCGGAATGGTAAAGCAGGCCACCTCGCAAAGAAAAGGGGGTAGAGTGGGGGGGGCAGAGGCTAGCCCCAATTCCTGCACCTTTGTGCAAACAAAATCTTCCTGAGCCTGTGCAGAGTAAAGGAGCTCTTCCCAAGAGTGAGGCACTGCAGCTGCCGCCAGGCCTTGGGGGGGAAGCCGGTCGGTCTCCTTGTCAAACACATGCCGAAAAGCTGCATACTTCTCTGGGAGGATGACGGTAGCTGAAGGACTGCCAGGAGCAGAGAAGGAGGCGGGGGGGAAGGGTGAAAGCCTGGGCAGGGACTGGTGCCTCCTCCATGAGGCAACGCTCCCGGCAGTAGGGAGATGCAAACTCCATTTGCCGAAACCCCCAAGAAATCTGAGGGTTGTGCTTAGAGAGCCAGGAAAAACCCAGCACAATTGGGTATAAGAGAACCTTGGCTAAGTGAAATTGAATCTGCTCAACGTGTGACTGGGCACGTAGAGTGATTGGAACTGTAATACGGGTCACCTCGCCCGAAGAGAGAGGACGCCCATCAATGGTCTGCACTGCGAAGGGGGCAGGAAGGGGCAGGGTAGGAATCCCGTGTAAGAGGGCGAAGGTCTCATCCATGAAACTGGTCGTAGCCCCCGAGTCCACTAAAGCTAGTGCCTCCACCCCACCCCGCTGTGGGGAGAGGAGGTGAACATGCAACCGCAGATGGGAGGGTGGGGGGGTTGGGGAAGGCACCCAGCCGGTGGGGAGCTGACCCCCACACTGGAGGCCCCCGACAAGCTTGGGGGGCAGTCTAGTCAAGCCGGGGGACGAGGAGGAGGAGGAGGCAGCAAAGCCGTGGATTTAACTGGGCAGGTCTTGGCGAAATGTCCCAGACTTCCACATCGAAAACATCGGCGCTCAACTCGCCGGTGCTGAAGCTCCTCTGGCGGCAGTGAGGCTCGGGTAGCCCCCAGCTGCATCGGGGTCTCCTCCACCCCCAGCACCGGAGCGGGGGGTGGGGAAGGGGGCAGGAAACGTGGGGGAATGGGAGGAGGAAATCCTGGTTCCCGGCGCCCCGCCGGGTCTGGCGGGCCCCTCCAGTCGACTATCTATCTGAAGGCAGGTCTGGATGAGCTCCTCCAAAGTAGGCGGGCAGGGCGTGCGTGCCAACTCATCTAAGATCTCGTCGTTCAAACCATCCAAAAACTGAGCCACTAGCGCGGCATCTTCCATTGTAAATCCTGCATCAGCAAGCGAAAGGTTGTCGCGTAGCTGGAAACTGAGTCCTTTCCCTGCCGGAGGCAGCGAATCTCCCGAGAAGCCATCTGCGTGCGCAGGGGGTCACCGAAAAAACGTGCCATGGCTGTCATGAAACCTTGATAGTCCCCGAGCAGGGGGTCATTAGCGAGAAGAAGTCCTGAAGCCCATTTAGCGGCCATGCCCGACAGTAGATTAATAACAAAACCCACACGAACCTGTTCCGTCTGGAAATCCTCAGGTCTAAGACGCATGTACAGCTCTGACTGGGCCCTGAAAATCTGAAAAAGTCCTCTCCCACCAGAAAACTTCTCTGGCAACGCCACCGGGCACTTGCGGCGTGGGGGAATCGGAGGTGGGGGGGTTGAAACGTTGCCTGTAGATTCTGCACGGCAGCCGTCAGTTGAGCCATCTGATCACGGAGCATCTGGTTTTCTTGCGCCAGAGCTTGCACCGTTGGGTTCCCAGCACCCTCCATAAGGCAGTAGGAGAAAAGAGGAGAGAAAAAAAAAGAGGAACGGGGACCAAGCTGTCAAGGGCTCCTTGGAGGGCTCTCTCAGTCTTATCCAGTAGCCAAGTCCAGACGCAGACAAAGGGATTCTTTTCAAAGCTTTATTCTTCTTTTACAACTTAACAGCTCTACAGGTAGCAACTAGATCTGAGCAGCAGCATCCCTATGCCCTAAGTTGGAACAGTTGGTCCCCGTTTGAAAAGCAATTACTGGCAGACCCCTGAATATAAGGACTAGGGAGAATCCCTCCCCTTTTCCCTTGGATGCTCTGGGCGCAACCGTTCTTTGAGCGCCAACCGGGCGCTACGCCTCCTTTCCGCGCTCTCCATTTGGCGCCGCTCTCTGCGTCTGCGCCGCACATCCAACCAGTCTGCTAGTGGTGCTGGGTCACTCCCTGGACTGCTTTCTAATCTAGGAATGTGGGTGGGAGGAATCTCTGTCAGCTGCGGGCCCTGGGAAAAAGGGGCGCGCTCCTCTCCCAGGAGCGACTGCTCTTCCTCCGAATCAGAACTACTCTGGGATTCTATGGGCTCAGTGTCCACCCTGACAATATACTATTCTTCCTGGAAGCCTTTGCTTTTAAGAAATACTTAAAATTCTTGGCTTGTTCAAGATCACTGATGCAACTAGAGCAATAACCCAATTGCCTGTATAGAATGGAGTTTGAGATTTAAAACTTCGCTTTTTGCCAAAAATTGACCCATGTGCTTTGGCAAATCTGGCATAATGCCCTTAGTTTGCTTTTCTTTTTTAATCATGGAGCATTATATTATTTGGATGAGAGTTTATGTATTGTACGGTCCTTCCTAACAGCAGCTTTCCAGTCCTATCCAGACCTATGATCCGGGCTGTGTAAATTCCCCATGCAGAGGAGAATAAAAGAAATAAAATTTTTCGCCCAGATAATCTAAATTTGGCAAAAACAAAAGCTTATTTTTCCAAGTTGTATAAAGTTAGCAGTGTAAGAAAATTTGCATGATTTCAACTATTTTGGCTAGGAAGTTGCCTTTTGTAATTTTTTGCTGGATTTTCAGCTAGGGAAGCTGGATTTCATGACTAATAACCCCCTAAATTATGATATAAATATAGCTAGGGATGTCTGAGGAATCCACAATGGAATCAAATGAGTTTGGATTTCTACGAATCCAACCCACAGATTCCGCCGCAGACCAACTTTTCTAGAGTTGCATGGATTCCACGAACTTGTGGACCACTTTTTTACTTTCTGGAATTTTATGCAAAGTTAGTTGTAGAAAAAAACACTGGCCAAAAATGCACATTTCCCCCATAGACTAAAGCATGAAAATGCACATTTTGGGGGGATTTGCGCAATTGGGGGGAAGAATGTGCGCATTTTTGCAAGTACAAATTTATGCAGATGCGAATTCTGGAAACTGGAAACAATTCGATTCCATCAATGAGTGGACGATGGAACAAAAGCCACCTGACAATCTGCAGAATGCAGACAGAACAGATTTTACAAAAATACCTGCACATAGCCCTGCGTTTGACTCTTTGGATGTTGGCATCCTGGTCTGGTGCATCTTACAAAGTATATCAGCACCCCTTGTTTTCTCCCTCCCTCTCTCTCTCTCTGGAGAAGGGCTGAAGTAGCTCAGTGGTGAAGCACATATTTTGCATGCAAAAGGTCCTAGGTTGAATTCCTGAGCATCTCCGGGTAGGTCTGGAAATGACTCCTGAAATGCTGGAGGGCTTCTAGCAGCTACTCAGCGTAGACAATCTTATGCTCTCTCTGGGAGAAAAGTGGCAGCCAAGAAGGCCATGGCAGGAATGGTATTCTAGGAATGCGCACACATTAGCATTAGAAAATGCATAATGCAAGTTACCGCAGTGTAATCTCACAAGAAATAAGAGTACTTCCTCATATGAAAGCAGAAACAGCTAAATCTGCTGTTGAAAGCGCATTGCTTCTGATGTTTCCATTGTTGCTGGGGGTAGGGGTGTCAAGCTACACATGATGTGGATCTGCTATGGTGGTGGGCTTTCCCCCTCATTTTTAAAAAAAACCAAAATCAGGCTCTGCAGAGTGTGTTGTGCAGGGAAGGATATATGAAAAAAAGTTTCTTAACCCTCCCCAGGCTGTGGCTTTCGCACCCATTGGGGTGGGGAGATAGAGGGACCTCGTATTTCTCTCTCTCATGCACACAGTTGGGAAAGGTGCTCGGAACAGGAGGAGGGATTTTGATCTGAAAAATAGTCTATGGGGAAGAGAGAAGCACGCCGGTCTTTCTGCGCTTCTGCTTCAATCAAATTCACAGACCTCCAGAGTTACATCTCAGTAAAAACAAAACAAAAAAACACAGCGGCTGTGCACTCATTATAGGTCACTCATGGTTTTTTGCAGGCCCTTTACATGACGCTGTCAGCCCTTCCCATCTGTTCTGGCCATTATAGCCGCTTAATTCTCTATGGGGAAAACACAATAAGAGACTTCAAAGCGCAATAGCTTTCCAGTGAAGCTCTGGAGTCACACTATATTGCAGCTCCATCTAGTGGCTGTATAATGAAACATATAGAACTTGCCCAGAAAGAAAAAAACTGGATGAAACCACATGAAAAGGAGCTGATCTTAATCCCACAAGGAATCTAGAAGCAGAAGCCCTGGTAAGGGTGTGGGATTTTAGCCTGCTGTAGAAATGCTCTTCATCTCTAATGAGAGATCGGAGATAAGGGATTTCCCCTCCTCCATTCCACACTGCAAATGAGGCTTTTAAAAGAGTAATTACACTGCGGGGAGCATGGGGAGGCACTGCTGGAGAGGGAACACCTGACCCTCCCCAACCTTGTGACCCCCCTTCGGAAAATCACCCATCTCCTGCTGCAATCAGGCTTTTAAAAAAAACTTCCATTGCCACGAATGGAGGCTTTTTAAAAGCCTGACTGCAGCGAGGAGGGGTTGGCGTGAGTGGGTGGGTGTGTACTTGAACAAGAGTCTGAGTGAATGGGGTCTGAGCAATCATGCTGGGGCTGCACGCCAGCATTGGGGTGGCCCCATTCACTGCTGGCATGTGCTCCCTGACTTGTTAGCCCAGAGCCAATTCAACCCTTGTGCTCAAAATTGAGCCATGGCTTGTTTTGATAGGAATGAGCCACAGCAGGCTTGTGGACCCCCCCACTTCCCATGACTCCAGGACTGTTGCGAGGAGTTCAGAAGTTTTTGTTAAGCATTTAGATTAACTGCAGCTTGTCACATCATCTGAACCTGAGAAACTCTGGTTGCTCTTAACTAAGTTTGTTTGAAACAAGGCCACCTCAAAACCTGGGTTATGAGGCCAGCTTGTTTCAAGAAACCATGGTTAAGATTAACCACAATTTACACTTTGGATGTTTTGCTAAACTGTAGTTAATGAAAAATGGAAGCAAGCTTCTGATCTCCTCGTGACTGTCCTGGAGAGAAGAAGGAGGGGGAATACACAAGACTGAGGTTCATTGTGGCTCTTTCCTGTCACAATAAGCTGGTTTATCGAGAGCTCCACACGCAGACTAATTGCAGGGCTTCCGCATCATGAGTAGTTAGGCCCCATAACATGGCCAGTTTCTCAGCATCACCAGTCTTGATTAAACTGCTAGTCACTAATTCTGCCCCCTTGTTATTCCCTTTCAGTCCCCATTTGATGACTCCCGCCTCGTTTTTCCACCTGTACCAGCATCGCTGGTCATTGGTTCTCTCTATGTTCTTGTCCAAGTTTTGTTCCCTGAAGCATTTGGGACCACCATCTTCACGGGGGGGCTCTTTGGCTACGTTGTCTATGACATGATGCACTACTACTTGCATTACGGGTCACCAGAGAAAGGCACCTACCTGTACAGACTGAAGGCCTATCACGTGAAGCACCACTTTGAACACCAGAAAGCAGGTAATGGGTGGCTCTTCCCCCCGGATAGCAGCTGGAGGATGCCGGGTTTGGGGTGCTGCACTGCTTCATATTTCTACTTGATTCTTCCCAAAGCACCATGATACCCTGAGTCAGCACTGTCGTGTTGGTATCACATCCAGGCACCAAACATCTTGTCCTTTGGAGCAGACCAGAGGATGTTGGACCTCTTTCAGCCTGAGGGCTGAATTGCATTTCAGAGAGGCTCTGAGGGACCTCATTCCAGTAGCAGGTGGGGCCAAAGGCAAAAAGTCCCCCAAATACTAGTGTATTTTAATTTAAAGCTCATACTGCCAGTAGCTAAACCATAGGAGCGGCATTGGGTGTGGTGGGGGAGATGCACAAATGCTGGGAAACTACCAAGCGATCAGCAGTCAGGAGAAAGAGATGGAGCCAGGGGAAGGGGTGTGGCTATTTGGGGAACCCTCGAAGGCCATTTTGGGACCCCAGGTGGGGCCTGAGTTTCTACACCCCTGTAGTAGATGCTCCGTGCTGGGTGCTTCTACTGAGCGGTAACTTCAGCAATGGACATTGCTGCTTCAGTGCTTCAATCCACCTGATGCTTCACAGCTGACAAAAAATCAGTGATGTGTAAGGCTAGCTTTGGTCAGTGGAACCTGACCCCATTGGTTTCCTGTGGCGAGTCTGGGAATTGCCACAGGGGAACAGTGCCAGGGACGCTCCTTGGCTACTTATCTTTCAAAGACAAAACTGGAGAACCTCCAAAATCACACAGTAAAAAAGAGAGACAAAGTCCCAGAATTTAGAAAATAATATAGTTTTATTCCCTGGAGGAGCTCAACAAGAAGGAAGAGAAATATATGGGAGAGGGCCGAAACACATTGGGCTGGCTACACCAAGGAATAAAACTTCATTATTTTTTATGTCCCAGGACTTAGTCTCTCTTTTTCACCATACTCGCTTTTCAGACCAGGGCCTAGTCAGTGTTCTCAGCTGTGTTGCTGATCATTGAACTTTCCCACTCTGTCCGTGGAAGGCTTACTGTGTTGTGTGGTTAGCCACCGTGGTTAACAAGCCACCCTTGTAGAGGAAGCTCTGAGAGTCATGACTGCACTCTTAGGAATACGTCAGCAGCAAGTAACAGGGGGAAGAGGGCTATCTTGGTTTGAGTTAATGTTAAGAAAAGCAGGGCATTACTTTTTAAAAACAGAATGGACTGTTTGCTCCCGTCCTTCTTATCACCCAGAATGTCTAAATGCCAAATCTGGCTGACAGAAGGTTTAAGAGCCCTGGCTTACTCTACATCTTTCTTTCTCTCCCCCCACCCCATTTCAATTTCAGGCTTTGGTATTACCAGCATGTTCTGGGACTATCCGTTTCAGACACTCATCCCAGAGGAACCCGTTGCGAAAGAAAACTAGCTGCATCAGCCATTTGCCTGCCCAGTCCTTTTGGCTTCTGCGGCTCCCTTTGAAGCCCTCTGCCACCATCAGTGGGACTGCGCAGAATTGAGAGAGCGGGAGCGTGGAAGGAAGCCTGTGCCTGTTCTTTTGTTGTGCTGCTTTTTCAAGCTTAGGCTTTCTGGGCAGGTTGTCTTCTGGGAGGCAACGTGTCTCAAGAGGCCAGTGAAGTGGAGAGAGCAGGGTGGTGCCATTGGTGTCATGGCCAGGACAAAAGTGCAAGGGACACTGCCCAGTTCAGCTGAGGGCTATGTTTCAAAGGACCCCAACATCCAAGCATAACTCTTGTTTTCGTACACGTCAGCATTTCATTTCTGAGCCCCCATGACAGCTGTCTTGGAGGAATTGTCTCCCCTGATGTAAAGTGGCATGCCAGCCACTCCTGCTCTTAGTATCCCAGGCATCTAGTGCAATGTTTAGGTGTTGGGTGAAGGGTTGATGCTAGAACAAAGGACAACTCTGTGGGTGCCCTCCTGTGTAAATGCTGGGTAACAGCCCACACCCAGCTTGCCATGGCGCCCACTTAGTTCTCTTCTCCAGGGGAATAACTAGGGGAAAAGGGGTTGATTCTGATCTGTTTGAAGCAGAGCTCTGTGAATTCTGGATTTGCTTTGCAAGTGGAGGATTGGGTAGAAATCGTCAGAGCTGGAAGGGATCCAAGGGGTCCTCACATCTAGCTACCTGTCCAAAGATAGCAGATCCTGCACCCAAGGGTCAAAATCAGTGCCTGTCCCTTCACTTGTGCTAGTTCTTCTCAACCCAGAATTTAGGGGTGGGGGTGGAGGCACAGAACGGCACCCAGCCCTTTCCCAGACTGTTGGGAGTTCAGGGACTGACTTCGGTGAGTTACAGATTGCAGCTGGCAAAGGCAGAGGTGAAGTTTAAAAAAGCAAACACTGGGGGAGAAAGGTATCCCAAGATCTGAATGGGGCAAAAGGCATGTGGGCCCCCTTGCAATAAATAGCAATTATTATTATTATTATTATTATTATTATTAAATTTATTAATCTCCCATCTGGCTGGTCACCCACAACTTATATGACACAACTTACATATTGCAGAAACAACCTTCTACACAGGGCTTCTCCTCATGGGGCTTTTATCCTGCAATTGAGATTGATTACTTACGGAGGTTTGCGGGTCCTTAACATGATGTTCTCAACCTCCAGGGCATCTCCTGCACTAAATGACCTTTATCCCATTTTGAAAAAGATCAGAGATAGTGAGCTATCAAATTACAGCACGCTGAGTTCCCTCAAGAAAAGAGGAGATCCTGCAATAAGAGTCGCTAGACCACAACGCCATCTAGTGGCTGTATAATGAAACATATAGAACAATGCAGATAAGTGGGGAAAGGGGGTGGGGAAGGGAAGCATGTGTAAAGGGACCCTGTTGTGATGCTGCATTTAAAACAGAAACAGAAAGCCCTGGTAAAGTTGCAGGATTAGAAATGCCCTTCGTCAAAAAACAAAAAATCCCAACATATCCAAAATCCCAACATATCCAAATCCTCAGAAGACTATATTGGGTGAACTGGATTCAATTCTGCTTTGGGTGTTCCATTTTTTTCACAATCTGTTAACTTGCAAAACCTCATCCTGCTATTAGTTAGCTGTATTTCGAATCCAATCATGTACCTTCTCCTCCTTTGATTGGATGCCAGTCTTGAACTTGCTTTGGCATGTACCTGAATCATGATGTCTAAGAAGTCACCAGCGGTCCATAACACGAGGTGCAAACCTACTGATGAGTTTAGGGGTAATTATAGGCCGTAATTAGGGGCCGCGGTGGCTTAGTGGTTAAGACGCTGAACTGCAGACTGGAAGGTCGGCAGGACAGCAGTTCGAGACCCGAGTGCTGCGTGACGGAGTGAGCTCCCATCTTCAGTCCCAGCTTCTGCCAACCTAGCAGTTCGAAAGCAAGAAATTGCAAGTAGATAAATAGGCACCGCCTCGGCGGGAAAGGTAACAGCGTTCCGTGCGCCTCGGTGTTCAGTCATGCCGGCCACATGACCACGGAAGCGTCTTCGGACAGCGTTGGCTCTTCGGCTTAGAAACGGGAATGAGCACCGCACCCTAGAGTCGGACACGACTGGTTGGGGACACCTTTACCTTTTACCTTATAGGTCGTAATTACAAATGGAGCAAGCAGTAATTGCTTTTGTATCATTCTGCAATATGTCACTTCTGCAATACTAAGTGATCTGCTGTGTATTGTAAAGTGTGGGGGAGTCTTCTTTCCAAAGGCAGAGTTGGAACCTGCAGCCCCTTTCTCTGCCTCTTAGCCACAGTTTGGGCAGGAGAATTAGTCAGAATCTTCTCTGCTACAACCACACAACTTGTGTTCCCAGATCCACCTTGGTGTGCAAGCAACATCTTGTCCCCCCACCTCAGCCCAGTAAGGTGTGATGGCCCTACGGGAGTGTCCCCAAAGGTCCAGCTTGCTATGATGCATTCAGCAGCATGCAGGCTAGCCCTGATTTAATCCTGTTCCTTACATTTCCATGCAAGGGGAGCCTGGATGAAGCTTCCTGGATTGTGCGCTGGTGCTGTGTCCTGTTCCCTTGTCATATTGCCAGTGACTCCCAGAGCCAGAGGGCGGTGACCTCACGACACTGGGGTGAGGCTGTGATTGCAAGAGAGCAGAGTTAGTGGGCACCATCCTGGACTGGGGTGCTTCCTGCATCTGCCCCCCAGGCCCTACTGCTGGAAGCTGTCCCTCCAGAAAGAGCCGAATCAAAGCAATGATGAAAGTGCCTTCTGGCTCCTTTGGAAGAAGCAACATCTGCAGCTTCCTTTGCAATGTTCTCTTTCTCCTCCCTACCCCTTTGCACTTCTGATTCTGCTGCTGAATTTGGCTTTCTCTCCCCTTTCAAAAGAAAACAAATGATGCCTCGTGGCAAAAGGCAGTCCCATGGACTATGCCACTGATGAATGGGTAGGATGATGGTAGCTACCTGGAGGATGTTGTGCCAGACTTTGCCTCCGTTTCTTCCTCTTTTCTCTGGGGCAGTATTCTTATGTACCATGGCAGTATGGGGTTATTTGGAAGCAAATGCCTTACATCTGAACTGTTCATACACTTACCCCCCTCTGAAAATCCCCTTCCCCTGCTAAAACTAGGCTTGAAGAAATTTTCTAATGGAGCCCTGTTTTCAAGATGAATGGAGCATGGTGGTGCGGGGTGAGAGCAGGGAAGGTCTGCTACCTCTGAACAGTCCAAAGATTACCAACAAATGATTTTGGTCTGGGGGACAGAGGAGGTGCCTAGGGATGGGGGGCAGGAAGAAGGTCTGGAGATGGGGACAAGCTGTCAGGCCAGATGGGGAAACCTCACAGGCTGTATCAGGTGGCAGGGGCATGCTGGGAGTTGTAGTCCAACACACCTGGAGAGTGGCAGGTTGGGAAGCCTGCTCTAATATATATCATGATGTCCCCCAAAGAAACCTGAGAATGGTCATTTGGAGAGGAGGCTGTGAACTCTCTGCTAGAGGTCCCAGTGCAACACACACACACTCACCTACCCCCCAGACTACAGTTCACTCGGGAGAGGGAATGCCAGTTAAATCAGTTCACATCTATGATGTAGAGATGCACGCAAGTGACAGCAGTGCAAACTAAAAGCACGCTGCAAGCCTGTGAAAGCAGGGAAGTGTTTGCAGGACTCCGATCCAGTCGTGGCTATCAGACACTGGGGCAAAAGTCCTGATCAAGCCTTCGCCAGGATTTTCTTGCACTTCTTCCTGTAAGTTGGCTTTGCTCCTACTGGGCTTTGTAGCACACCCAGCCCAGTCCCCCAGCATACACAGTGAACTGGGCTGCCGCTCCCCCAGTCCCTGATGTGCTCCCCCCAGCCTCATGAGGGAGATGACTCCAAGCCCGATGGCATCAGCTGGGCCATGATGTTTCCTTCGAGGCAATAGGCAACCCTGGTGTCTTCCATGCCCTTCCAAACCTTCTGCTGTTTATATCCTTTCTCTCAATCTTGGGGAATCTCTTCTTACTGGTACCCGGTATTGTGATTGTGAAACTAGTTGGGGGAAGAACGCAAGCTCTTGGGGTCACTGCCTGCTTTATTTCTCCAGCATCCAATCGCAAAACAGATGAGCTCCCACCCCCACCGAATGTAGGGATGCCGAAAGGGTGCCGTCGGGTTGGTTCTAACTTTGCACCTACTCTTGTTTTGCCACTAGCACTCTTGCCTGAACAGAATTTACAAACCTCTGCTTCTTGGAGCTTTCCAGCTTCAGTTAAAGTAATCACAAAGAGATGCCATTGGGTCCCCACCACCACTGATCATATGTTCCTCCTGCCCCTAATGTTTACCGCATAAATATTTTTTGAAAATAGGAATGAATTTACATCAAAGTATAGAGATGAGATAATTGTACATAGATTATGTATATTTTGAAAAAAAAATAAACCTTTTGAAGTGCACAGGAATGTGTATGTATGTGTGTGTAGGAGTGCCATATTTGAGGAGGGAGGGAGGGATGAATGAATGAATGAAAAAGAATCTAATTTTTCTATGCTTAAGTTTGGTTTGTCCCAAACATTGAGATTTTTTCAGTCTTGGGTTTGATTCATCCCGAAAGTTGAGCATTGTTTCTTTTTTTAAAGTTTACATGAAAATCCATATGCATTTGTGTGTGCATTTCTCCTAATACACACAGTTTTGCCTAATGTACACTTCATTTGAAATCAATTTTATTTGTTTGTTTATTAAGCTGCTTATATACCACTTGACATCCCAATATTTCCAAGCACCTAAAAACACATCCAATACCATATAAAACCCAAAAGATGGTATAAGAGTGCAATCCTATGGGTTGTGCTCCCAAAAGACAGGGGGTTCCGAGTTCAAAGCGCTTGGCCTCTCCTATGTCCTGCCGACAAGAGACAAGTAGAGCAAGAGTGGGATGGAGGCCGTTTCATGTCCGTTCTTCCATTTAAAATACAAAAAACAGCTAGATGAGCCTCTACCTGACATAACGTTTGGTGGATGGGGAGGGGACTGGAGAGGCCATGGGATACTGCATGTCCCAGCCTCCCATCTCTCCCCTCCCCGCCCACCAGCAGGCCCCCTTTTCTCCCTCTCCGACTTTCCCCAGTAGCTGGGAGGGGATGAATGAGGGAAGATCCACAATTGGATCTCCTCCTCCATGCTCATGGCTCTGTCTACGGATGCAGAAGGGAGCAGCTGCAGCATTGTATGGCACTCCAGACACTTTCTAGGGGCCATAGGATTGCTCTCCCCAACAATAAATACCTTAAAAACATTACAGCAAAAGCAGTAAAACAGAGCACTCTCGGGATTGATTTATGGAAAGCCTGCGTGAACAAATGTGTTTTCAAGGGGTGTCTGAAGCTCGCCAGAGTTTCCGCTTCTCGAACCACACATGGAAGAGTGTTCCGGGGTGCCACAACTGGAGAACCGTGGAGCTGGCACCTTGTCCTGCTGAGGGGCAGGCTCTTTGTGAGGGACCCGGCAGGTCTTCCCCCTTTTTCGGCCCTTGGGTCAGGATGGGGAACCTTTTATTTCTGTTGAGGTGGTGGGTGGGGCCAGAGCCAAAAGTTGGCAAAACCGCCCAGTGCCGGCTCCAGGCTTGGGGGCCCTTGGGCAAGACACCCTCCATGGGCCCCTCCCTCACTGCATCTCCCTTCTCACTGCCACTGCCACCGGCGGCTCCCCCCGCCTTCCCATCATTGCTGCCGCTTGCCTGCTTGGTGGGCAGAGAGCCGGGCAGGCGAGCCGTGGCCGCTCCCGCCCCTGATTTGTTTGCAGCACATGTGGACTGCTCCTTCTCTGGAGAGATTCCGGAGTGGTGAGCAGTAAGAGGTAAAAGAATAAAAAAGACCAAAAGAGTAAAACCCACTTTAGAATGACTGTTTTTAAAAACATTGCCAATAAAAAACGTGGCTGGTCAAGAACAACAGGCAGGTGAACAAGTGGCTTGCCATGGTGAAGAGGAGGAGCAAGTCCAGGGGGGTCTTGTCAGAGGGCCCCTGCCATGATGTGGGCCCTTGGCAAATGCCCGACCACCCCTTCCCTCCCTCTCTCCCATCCCTTCTGCCGCCCCTTCCCTCCCTCCCACCCCTTCTTCCACCCCTTCCCTCCCTCGCTTCCACCCCTTCGGCCACCCCTTCCCTCCTTCTCTCTCTTCCACCCCTTCTGCCACCCTTTCCCTCCCTCTCTCCCACCCCCTTCGGCCACCCCTTCCCTCCCTCTCTCTCTTCCACCCCTTCTGCCACCCTTTCCCTCCCTCTCTCCCACCCCCTTCTGCCGCCCCTTCCCTCCCTCTCGCACCCTTCTGCCATCCCTTCCCTCCCTCCCTCCCTCCCTCTCACCCCATTCTGCCACCCCTTCCCTCCCTCTCTTCCACCCCTTCTGCCACCCTTTCCCTCCCTCTCTTCCACCCCTTCCCTCCCTCTCTCCCACCCCCTTCTGCTACTCCTTCCCTCCCTCTCCCATCCATTTCGGCTGCCCACCAGTTTTTACATCCCTCCCACTCTACTCTCTTTCTTGGTTCCTCCCCCACCCCTCACTGCGCCTACATGAAATTAGGCTGAAGGTCACATGGCCCCTTCGGCCCCTGGTTGCCAACCCCACCTCGGTCATCCCCCCCTCCCCAGCTGAACTGCACAATAGGCGTGTGCAGTTACCTAAACTTCTCAGGAGAAGCCATTATTCATTGTCATCACTATGCATAGAAGCCAGTTCCCAGAGCTGTCTTATGACCACACTCAGCAATGGAAACTGGGGCAGGGATATGCAAAGGAAGGGGAGGTGCTGATTCAATGGCTCCCACTGAGTTCTGTGGGACTTTGTAAACAGGCTGCAATCTGCAATTCAATAGCTGAATCCGAGAAATGTGGGACTGGGGCCAGACTCGTCACCAGGGACAGGTGGGCCTTGAGGTTTCTGCAGTATAGAGGCTGTCCCTCAACACATGCTCCAGCACAGACGCCCTCACCCTCGCACTGTCCTCAGGACAAAGCTGCGCCAAACGTAATTTTGCATTACGGTGGGGAGTCTAAGCGTTCCCTGGAAGCAGTGGCAAAGAAACCATTTCACACCAGAATTTGGCATGACGTGATGTCGCTACTTTAAGAAGTTCAGCTGAGCGCCTGAAATCAAGATAAGCCAAGGGGGCCTGCATCTGGGAGAGGACCGAGCCAGCACTTTTGTCACAGATCCTGTCCTTGGTCATGTATGCAGGAAGAGATTTAAAAATACATAATTCAACAAAGTGCACCAAATGAAACGCTTCATGATTAGCTTAAGGCTTAGCAATCAGCACATAAATATGCATACGCCCAGGCACAGTGGCATATCTCCAGGGTGTTGCCTGAAATTGATAAGTACAGCAGCCAGACAGAGGTTTCACACCATCGAGCACCGCTGTCAGACTGGATTTGGGTCCTTCGGATATCTGTTCTAGTGAACCCACCACTATCAAACTGTCAGGATTGATTCGGAGTATATGGAGATAGATAGTTAGCAGTTCAGATTCAGAAGGGGAACAGCAAGAACTGGGGGAAGCATCTTCCCCAGCCAGTTCAGATATGGATAGGCGTGCTTCTCAGGATGCTAACACAGAGATGGCTGGGCCTGAAGAAGCCCCCCTCCCTCCGTGAGAATCCAGGAGGAGGAGGAGAGTGCGGGGCATGACCTGAGGGATGCTAGACTGCGGCTCAGAAGCGGGAAAAGTTAGAGGTGGAGCTCAAACGGCCGGTTGGCAATGCATGAGGGTCAACATAGGGGAGCATCACTGGATGGGAGGGGCTTCCCTCCTAAGTTATGCTAGCCAGCAAGACCCTGTTCAAACTCAGCAACATCAGTAGCTCCCATTTGGATCCCCTGTTGCTATTCCTTTGTAGCCTGAGAGTCTTCGGGGATTTGCATCTGAAATGAACCTGTTGACAGTGAATGAAAGATGTGAGACTGAAGCCTCTCTCTCTCTCTCTCTGTGTGTGTGTGTGTGTGCGCGCACGCGCATGAGGAAGGTGGGGGCCAAGGGAACGACAGCTTGCTAGCAGTTTTACACACTTGGGGACACTGAAGAACACCCTAAGGGGAAATGATTGAATGCCTTCAAGAGAGCATTTAAAACCGCCCAGAGAGCTTCAGCTATTGGGCGGTATAGAAATGAAATGAAATGAAATGAATGAATAACTAAATAACTGAAACAAAACATGGGAACCAAATTGGTGCCCCGCAGAGAATCTGCAAAATGACTTTGGCCTTAAAGACCCGGACAGCAGTTGGGAGGAATTGTCCACCCCTTGTAAAAAAAGGAGCGGGTTATCGCACCCACATTTTGTTTAGCTTTGGTCTTACCATACTTCCCCTGCTCTCTCCAAGAAACAATTTCATGAAACCATACGCCCAGATATTTATAGGAGTCCACTTGCTCAGTTCTGGAGTTCCCCATGAACCAGGAAAATCTGACATAACGTTTAGAAAAAAATGAATACCTTCGATGTTGTATAATTAATTGTAAGAGAGTTTTCTGTACAGTAATCACAAAGCCACACAACCATCTCTTAAGGCCCAACCTAGTCTAAGAGATCAAGACAGCATCATCCGAGTATAGAAGTAGGGAAACTTTGTTGTTCAGTCGTTCAGTCGTGTCCGACTCTTCGTGACCCCATGGACCATAGCACGCCAGGCCTTCCTGTCCTGCGCTCTCTCCCGGAGCATGCTCAAATTCATATTCATTGCATCGGTGATGCTATCTAGCCATCTCATCCTCTGCCGTCCCCTTCTCCTTTTGCCTTCAGTCTTTCCCAGCATCAGGGTCTTTTCCAGAGAGTTTTCTCTTCGCATTAGGTGGCCAAAATATTTGAGCTTCAGCTTCAGTATCTGTCCTTCCAATGAGCACTCCGGGTTGATTTCCTTGAGGATGGACTGATTTGACCTCCTTGCAGTCCAGGGGACTCGTAAGAGTCTTCTCCAGCACCACAGTTCGAAAGCATCAATTCTTCAGCACTCAGCCTTCCTTATAGTCCAGCTCTCACAGCCATACATTACTACTGGGAAAACCATAGCTTTGATTAGACGGACCTTTGTCGGCAAGGTGATGTCTCTGCTTCTTCCTATGCTGTCTAGGTTTGCCATAGTTTTCCTCCCAAGGAGCAAGCGTCTTTTAATTTCATGGCTACAGTCACCGTCTGCTTGGAGCCCAAGAAAGTAAAATCTGTCACTGCTTCCATTTCTTCCCCTTCTATATGCAAGGAAGTGATAGGGCCAGATGCCATGATCTTCGTTTTTTGAATGTTGAGTTTCAAACCAGCTTTTGCACTCTCCTCTTTCACCCTCAACAAGAGGCTCTTGAGATCCTCTTCTCTTTCTGCCATTAGGGTGGTATCGTCTGCATATCGGAGGTTGTTGATAATTCTCCCAGCAATCTTAATTCCGACCTGTGATTCATCCAACCCGGCATTTCTCATGATGTACTCTGCATATAAGTTAACTAAGCAGGGTGACAATATGCAGCCTTGTCGTACTCCTTTCCCAATTTTGAACCAATTGGTTGTTCCATGTCTGGTTCTTACTGTTGCTTCTTGACCCTCGTACAGGTTTCTCAGGAGACAGGTAAGGTGGTCTGGTACTCCCATCACTTTAAGAATTTGCCACAGTTTGTTGTGATCCACACAATCAAAGGCTTTAGCGTAGTCAATGAAGCAGAAATAGACGTTTTTCTGGAATTCTCTTGCTTTCTCCATGATGCAGCGAATGTTGGTGATTTGATCTCTATTTCCTCTGCCTCTTCGAAACCCAGCTTGTACTTCCGGTAGTTCTCGGTTCGCATACTGCTGAAGCCTAGCTTGTAGGATTTTGAGCATCACCTTGCTGGCATGTGAAATGAGTGCAATTGTGCGGTAGTTTGAACACTCTTTGGCGTTGCCCTTCTTTGGAATTGGAATGTAAACTGACCTTTTCCAGTCTTGCGGCCATTGTTGAGTGTGCCAAATTTGTTGGCATATTGAATGCAGCACTTTAACAGCATCATCTTTTAGGATTTTAAATAGCTCAGCTGGAATATTGTCATCTCCGCTAGCTTTGTTGTTAGTAATGCTTCCTAAGGCCCACTTGACTTCACTCTCGAGGATGTCCGGCTCACGTTCAGTGACCGCACTATCATGGCTATCAGGGACATTCAGATCTTTCCTGTATAGTTCTTCTGTGTATTCTTGCCACCTCTTCTTAATCTCATCTGCTTCTGTTAGGTCCCTGCCTTCTTTGTCCTTTATCATGCCCATCTTTGCACAAAACGTTCCCTTGAGATCTCCAATTTTCTTGAAGAGATCTCTAGTCTTTCCCATTCTGTTGTTTTCCTCGATTTCTTTGCATTGTTCATTTAAGAAGGCCTTCTTGTCTCTCCTTGCTATTCTCTGGAACTCTGCATTCAGTTGGGTATATCTTCCCCTTTCTCCCTTGCTTTTCGCTTCCCTTCTTTCCTCAGCTACTTGTAAAGCCTCATCAGACAGCCACTTTGCTTTCTTGCATTTCTTTTTCTTTGGGATGGATTTCGTTGCTGCCTCCTGAACAATGTTACTGACCTCCGTCCATAGTTCCTCAGGCACTCTGTCTATCAGGTCTAATCCCTAAATCTATTCCTCACCTCCACTGTATATTCATAAGGGATATGATTTAGGTCATACCGGAATGGTTTAGTGGTTTTCCCTACGTTCTTCAATTTCAGCCGAAATTTTGCAACAAGAAGCTCATGATCTGAGCCACAGTCAGTTCCAGGTCTTGTTTTGACTGACTGTATAGAGCTTCTCCATCTTTGGCTGCAAAGTACATAATCAATCTGATTTCGATATTGACCATCTGGTGATGTCCATGTGTAGAGGATGTCTAACCTTGGGCGGGTGAGAAGGGAGTGGCTCCAACGTGTGGGGAAGATCTACTAGATACATATTAAATAGAATAGGAGCAAGCACATACTGTAACCTAGTCAGACACCACAGGATGCAGCAATCTCATCGGTAAAATGGCCTTGTGGGCTGCAGCAAACCTGAGCAAAGATAACTGTTCCAGTTTGTTCCAGAGATGTGCGCAGGATATAGAATCAAATGCAGATTTTAAATTAATGAGGGCTGCAAAGAGTTTACCACCTTTAGGGGCAGAGTAACTGTAAGCCAGATGGGCCAGGACCAGACAGTGATCAAGGGTAGAATGGTCAGATTTAAAGCCAATCTGCTCTTCTCCCAGTAAATCATACTCGTTAATCCATGCCTTTAATTTAAAACCTAAATAACTAGCATAGACCTTTCCTACTATTGATAACAAACTAATGGGCCGATAATTAGATGGATCATCTTTGGGGCCTTTTTTATAAATTGGAATTATATAGGCTTTCAGCCAAGCTACTGGGATGATGCCAGACCGGTTTATTAAGGAGAATAAGGAAGCTAGCAGGGGCCGCTGGCTTTCTCTGGAGAAGTAAATCGTCCACAGTAGCAGGATCAACAGGGGGCCATTCAGGAGCATCAGGAGATAAAGGGGGAGGGGATTTGAAGCCCCACTTTCATTAAAAACAACACAGAAATTGTTTCCCCAAATACTAGCTAGGATAACCAGAACTAGAACAGACCAGAGAGTGGGGGATGAAATTCCCCAGGAGTCTCCAGGCCACGTCCTGGACAAACAGGTGGCCCAGGCCAAGACACCCCCTCCCTCCCCCCAGTGGGAAACCAAGTCCCCCTCCGAGGAGGAGGGGTGAGACTTGGTTGACACAAGGGCGCCTCATCGGTCCAGGAGGGTGGAGGTAGGTTTGATATGTTCTGCCAGAATAGCCATCTACCAGAGCCAACGCAGAAGTGAGCAACCCCAAGGGAGGGGCCTACGCAGCCTTTCAGGTTTCGCAGTAGCTGCCTATCGTCAATTTGGTGGCAACTTCTCCACCTTGCTAAAGTCTTCCCTAATAGAGGGCTCAGGATTTGTTGTTTAGGCTCTGGGGCAGTCTTTGAGTTTCACTGAACCTATATTGTGCAAAAGCTTGCCGTTAGCATAATAAAAAAGCCCTATTAGCTTGACGTTCCAGTTGATTGTGTAGAGGGAGGGCTACTGTTCTGATATCTTGTTAGGTTCACGATTTACAGAGCGGCTGGATATACGTATTTATACTAAATTAATTAATTAAAATTTCCCCTGAACATATTTTTACACTAACTGAACATTGCAGCTTAGTATCTGTGTGAGGAGATAGGGTGGAGCACATGCACTTTGGACTTTGTCAAGTGGAGCGCTTCACACCTCTAGGTAAGGAAGACCCTTCCTCAAGGAGTCCTGAGGGATTATCAGTTAGAGAGGTTTCTTTTGCCATTGGAGGAGAAAAAAAATCTGAGGCATCAGGAGACATCTGTAGAATTGAAATCTGACCATTGGCAAACCCCAGAGTGGAAGCATGTGGAACGTAGTGGGCTCTCCCACACTGGAGGCCTTCAAGATGAGGCTGGACAGCCATCCGTCGGGGATGCTCTGACTTGGATTCCTGCATTGAGCAGGGGGTTGGACTCGATGGTCTTGTAGGCCCATTCCAACGCCACTATTCTATGATTCCATGTGGGACCTCTAAAGCAAAATGGAAAAACTGAAACACCAGATTAATGAAATGCAGGATAAGAAATCGAAAGCTGGGTATGTCAGTGACTGTCTCTCTCTCTTTGGTTTTATCTGGGACACTTTCTTGTTTCTGTGTGGCTGAACAAACAAAGGAAATTCCTTTGTACATTCTCAAGGGCACAGCGATGTCATCCTTCTGTTTCCATGCGTTGAGAGGCAAAGAAAGAGTAGGGGGGCTCATGATAATCGGGAGCCAACTCTGCAAATTAACAGCAAGGAAATTGTAACCAATGCTGCTATCTGTCAATACATCACAGCATAAGAACATAAAAACTTAAGAAGGGCCATGCTGGATCAGACCAAGGGTCCATCTAGTCCAGCATTCTGTTCACACAACGGTCAACCAGCTGTCGACCAGGAACCCACAAGCAGGACATAAGTGCAACAGCATCCTCCTGCCCATGTTCCCCAGCAACATGCTAGTCCCAGCCATCAGGACTAGCAGCCATTGACAGCCTCCTCCTCTAAGAATTTATCTAACCCCCATTAAAGCCATCCAAACTGGCGGCCATCACTACATGTTGTGGTAGCGAATTCCATAGCTTAACTATGCGCTGTGTAAAGAAGTCGTGCCTTTTATCTGTCCTGAATCTCCCCCAATCAGCTTCATGGGATGACCCCAGGCTCTAGTATTTTGGGAGAGGTGGGAAAATGGCTCCCTGTCCACATTCTCCACACCATGCATAATTCTGTACACCTCTCTCATGTCTCCCCTGACCCTCCTTTTTTCTAAGCGAAACAAGCCCAGCCACTATAACCTTCCCTCATAGGGGAGATGCTCCAGACCCTTGATCATTTTACGTGCCCTTTTCTGCACTTTTCCCAGTGGGTACTAGGTAATGAGCATTTTATAACTTCTGGAAATGGAATGGATCCTTCCAGAGTACAATCTACAAAAGCAGAGTACAATCTACAAAATCCAGTAAGAAATGCTTCCCTACACTTTTCAAAGTATCCAACTGACTATCAGTGAATCTATTTCTCTGCAGGTAACAATCCTGAGACATAAAACATCTATAAATGTGGAGACAGCTGTCTCTTGAGTGAGACGCTAAATTAAAACTTCAGCAGCCTTGTCAGGAGATGCTAAAACTGTTGCACCATTTCCAAATGAAACAGCGGCAGGTAACTGATGTAAAACACTGACTGAAACAGATATTGCTCCTCTTCTGAATATGTTATTTTGTCTGCTGCAAAATCTCTTACAGATCTCTTACAGGCTATTACATGACACACATCAGACCTCTGTAATTAGACTGTCAAAAGGCGTGGTGGCGCTTTTGCAAAAGTTTTTGCCAGATGTAAAAAACACCTCTCTTTTGGAAGTTTTTCAAGGGGGAAGCTGTGAACAGGGCAAAAGAGTTCAAGTATTCAATAGGATTGCTTTGATTGGCTCGATGACATGGAACCATCATTTTGGCATGGTTGTTTTGAAGCAACCCTCAGTTTCTCTGATTAATCCCTATCTATCAATCAGCCAAAAGTTAGTACAATGGCATCTAAGCATGGCTAAAGACAGAACCAAATACATTCTTAAATACATAAGTGCTTGAACCCAAAGGCATGTCATGCCATAGATTTAAAAAATAGGTAAATGTAATCATTAGGAAAGCAGGATTAGTAGGCATTCACTCATAAAATAAAGTATTTCTAAAACTATTTTAAATAGTCACCTTTCTTTGTCCTGAGGTAGCATGAAAAGAAAGTCCCAACTATCTCTGAATCTGACAGCACAGTTCTAAGCATGCTCACTCAGAAGGAAATCCCATTGAGTTTGATGGGACTTATTTTCCAGTTGCTGTGCACAGGATTGAATTCTGAATCTTCCAGGCACCAGTCATGCCCTGTAATCACACACAAACACACACACACAAGACATGAACCAAACATGAAAGGGGTTATGTATTCTGGAGGGGTACTGTGGCTTAGTTACTGTTTTGAATTCGGCCTTTGGGCTGACCCCTGCTTTAGATATAGTTTTCCCAAACTTGTAGCAGAAACTGCACACGCTTGCAGAAGGGGAAAAAGAAGACTTGAGGGCTAGAAACTTGTGCTGGTGATATTACAGATTCCTGCTAGTGTCCAGTGGTACAGGACAGCTGTTATGTATCCTGGAGGGGTACTGTGGCTTAGTTATTGTTCTGAACCTTGGCAGCTCCTGTAGAGCTGGGAGTAGCAGCAGCGGGTGGAGCTTCTGCTACATTCTCACTTCTGTGTGTGCTGAATTGAAGAACAGCTGTGTTCCAGGCCTGCTGATTCTTAGTCATTCCTTTTACCTATACAACAGAAGGAACATCATGGAGTCATCCAACATTCTTGAGCAGAAGGGGGAAGATACAGTAGAAAAAGAGGCTAATGGACACCTGGTGAGGGAGGAGACACCAATGTGTACCCAGACATGCTCATCTGGGCCCCATCTACATGGCACCACTTTGGCCCCCCACCCCATTGCAACTGTGCAGCAGTGCGACTTCAAATCACCATGTCTTGTGATACACTCACAATGTACTGTGTGCTTCCCTAAGAGACTCGCCATGCCCTCTTTTTTTGCCATTATACTGGAATGTGCAGCTATGCAGTCCCATTAGTGTGGGGTGCGAAACTACAGGGGCTGTTTTATATTTGAGGGGCTCTGCTGTGTCTTTCTGACCTTGTTTTAGGTAAAAATTGGGTATTTTGTGCTCCTTCATTTCTGCAGCATCAGTTTGTCAGTTCCCCAGCCCAAGACTCTCGCGATGGTTTGCACTCACAAGCGTGAGCGCTACGTGCCCAGCCACCGCTCCAAAATGGTACCCAGAGCGATGTTGTTCCTCCCCCCAATCCCCCCCCCAGCCCTTGGGTACTGAGTCCAAAAGCAACCATTGAGAAGATAGGAAGCTGCAAAAATGTGCAAAAGTGCGATTAAATAAATGAAAATGCCCCTCTATGCCTCTGTAACTGCGCAGCTGCGACGGGATGGGGGCGCAAAGGGGAGTCACAGAGTGACGCAGGCACTACGCATGCCTGCAACACGCCCACTGTAAGATGCAAAGTCAGGTCGGGGAAGGAACAGATGGCCCACAACCACAGGGGAACCTGCAGCAAACCCCCCAAATCGCAGTAAAACAACTCCTTCAAACTCCACTTTTTCCAGGCGAAAACCATGGATGGCAAAACATCTGGGAGGGGGAGGTGGGCAGAGGGAGTGCCAGCGATTGTTTGCTTTCTTATGGCCCTTGCTCACATGCTCTGACTGCCACTTCCGAGGTCGGGAAGGAATTTTCCTCCAGGACAGATTGGCCAGAGATCCTGGAGTTTCTTCACCTTCCTATGGACACGCAGCAGGGGTCACCTGTTTGGGCAGTTCGAAAGCAAGAAATTGCAAGTAGATAAATAGGCACCGCCTCGGCGGGAAAGGTAACAGCGCTCCATGCACCTCGGTGTTCAGTCATGCCGGCCACATGACCACGGAAGCGTCTTCGGACAGCGCTGGCTCTTCGGCTTAGAAATGGAGATGAGCTCCACACCCTAGAGTCGGACACGACTGGCTGGGGACACCTTTACCTTTACCTTTATGGACACACAGCAGGGGTCACCTGTTTGGGCAATCATTAATATTAAACATTGTATTAATTAGGAAACTTAACCATAAATAAAGCAATGGCTAAACTTGCAAAAATACTTTCCAGCATTTAACTTTTTAAAAACTTGGTCTTAAAACTTGGTCTCGTTCGTCTACTTTTTCTTCACTGTTAGGTTAAGCACACCCTTGAAACTTCTCTACCTGGTGGTTGGTTGGTTGGTTAGTTGGTTGGTTTTTGCGGTTGATTTGTCTGTGATCACTAATCACTTTTTCACCTGGGAAGATTTTTATTTTAAATGGATAAAACTACTAGGAAGCCCCTTCTCCAGACTAGTTCTCTCTCTCTTCACTGACTGTCTCTATGGCTGGCAGCATTGTTCCCAAAATGGGGTTCATCACACAAGGCTGTTTATTTTGCCATTTCCTGGGGCTTCTGTTTCCACATTCTAAGCAAGATAAAGGTCAGCTCTTTACACAGACAAGTTCGCTGCAGCCTCAGGGCAGAGAGCAAGGGGTGAATCAGTGGGTCTCCTGAGGGATTCAAGTATCTCTTACTTGCTCTCTTGCTAAACACTACCATTGTTAAGCACTACCATTCAGAGACAGAGTGAATCCATTCATGTATGAGTAAGTAATGTATTAATAGATTTGATCATCTCTACGTTGCCAGAAGACTTGTTTTGGGGGTATTCCAGTGTTTGTGTGGAGTGATCTAGTGCTTGTTTATTTTATACAACAAGAAGCACTGGGGTTCCGTTCTGCTTGGAAGTGTCACATGGCAACATGTTCCCCTCTTCTCTCATCTTTAGGCTTTAGCTACTCCAGGGGTATCCCGCTAGACATTCTGGTCTGCGATGCTCACCAGCCCTAGCCAGCATAGCCAATGGCGAGAGGTGACAGGAGTTGTAAGTCAAAACATCTGGAGGGCCACAAGGTTTGGAGGATACTTGTATGGAGGAGAAAGCTAGCAATGGCTGCTAGTCATGATGGCTATATATTACCTCCCGTATCGGAGGCCGGATGGCTCCGTATGCCAGTTTCTGGGGAACATGAGCGGGAGGCTGCTCTTGCATTCTTGTCCTGCTGTGGGCTTCCCATGGGAGTAGGTTGGCCACTGTGTACACAGAATGCTGGACTAGACAGGCCTTTGGTCTGATCCAGCAGGGCTCCTCTCATAGTCTTCAGTTGTGCACTCTGCATTAGTCAGAGGAAGGCACACAGCATGCCTTCCAAAATATCTCCTTCTTTTGTATTATTTCTCATTCCTGGGACTGAAATGAGGTTCCAGAGCTGAGCTCCAGTTCAAATTAAACCCGGTATGGCCCACCCTGCGCACACCTGGACCATGCCCGTGGTGTGCCATTTTAGGGCCAGATCTACATGGCATTGGAATGCGAAGCACTTTTATGTTTAATGCGGATTTTCGTGAAATGGGCTTTGGTCCATCAGGGATGCACGTTGCCAGAAAAGCCGAGTATATTGCACCTTAAAACGCGCTTTCACAGGTCATGCTGCACATCAATCCCCCTTCCTTTGGGGCCATGTGGGCGGAGTCCCACCACTTGCACTGAATGTACAGGTAGATGTTGCTGACCAAGGAGAGGCTTGTTCCCTGCCCCTGTCCATGCTCCCCTGCTCAGGGAAGGTTGGAAGCGCTGAATTCAGCCCCCATACTTTAACCCCACCCCTCTCCCCTCTCATCCACCACTGGATATTGTGAAAGATTAAAGATTAAAACTGCACTCTTTTGAATGGAGAAAACAGGCTGCATTCTATGAATGGGCCGAGCCTTGGCAGAACAGCCGCTCCTTATGGCACCCTTTCACGACCCCTTTGGCTCGCTTTTTTGCCTCTGCTCCTTACATCTGAGTAGACCTAGAGGGCTATTCTCCCATTCCCTGTCTCCTGGCCAGGCACATACACACCCCTAGGCATGCCCAGCATGCAGGATTTAATTCAGTTGAACAGGGAGCCACACTTAAGGTAAAATATGCACTAGAATGACTTTCAGAAAATGCATGTTTTGGAGGGGGCAGTGGTGGGGTGGCTGCGGGGCGTCCATAACTTCATGTGTCCTGAATGACCCTGAAGTGTTTTCCCTCTGCAGTAAATTGCACGTGTAGATTGGGTGATGCAGGTTGATTCGCTCACCCCACCCCACCCCGCACATATCAGTGCATGTGTTGAGCTCTGCCACCATCTTGTGAGCACTTGTTGTAACTGCTGTATTAGGTCACACAATTTTGGCACCCTTCCCCAACTTGGTGTGTTCCACGTGTGTTTGACTGCAACTCCCACCATTCCCAGGCAGCCATGGAAGCTACCGTCCAACACATCTGGGGAGCGCCAGGTTCAGGAAGGCTGGATTATAGTATTAGGAAGTCCAAAGAAGCTATAAATTATAGTCCTACAACCATGAAGGGTGTTTCCAGTGGAGGGTTGCTAATGCTACCAGTGAAAAGGCATTGTGCAGCCACTCCATTTTTTCCCTCCTGAACAGTTTTTTTGGCTGCAGGAGGAGATGGAAGAGGACAACAAGCTGGAAACTCACCACGTTGTTGAGAAGGTTCCAGCTTGCACTCATTTGGGACAGCGGTCCAGCAGGGCAGCCTTGACATGTTGCCTGCTGTGTTCCTGCATTCCTAAGGGGATGGGTGCTTTGTATGTGGCAGGGGGACAGGACAGGCTGCTTTTTGTCTGGTTGCCTCTGCTGAGGCATTATTGGGGGCAAATCCAAAGGGAATTGAGCTACCAACATGACCCCCCAGACCAGGTGTAGGGCAAAGGAGTCTGTTGGTTTGGTTGAGGGTGAGACTTCTCCCAGCTGGTGACCTCCAGATGTGTTGGATTGCAGCTCCCATTGGCCATGCTGCCTGGGGATGGTGGGAGCTGTAGTCCAACACATTTGGAGGGCAACCAGTTTAGGAAGGGTGGTCTTCATGTGGACCTCTCTCTTCACGCACACAGTCTGAAAATAATTCAAATATATTTCTACAATGCTTTGAAGACCTAAACGGTAGACAGGCAAGAGATACATCTATTAAATAAAGCATTTTAATCCTGCTCTTCATCCGGAAGTTCACCAACAGCAGCTTACAGATCAATAAAAATTAGTCACTCCCTGACCATAGGCTTACAGTCTAAAGTACACACTTCTCAGCAGAGCTGATGGAGTGTCCCTGCTTCCCTCCCCTCTCCTCCCTCTGCTGTAAGCCTGACTGGATTGGGCCAATGTGCATCTGGAAAATACAGTCCATGGGCACATCATTATGTTATGTGTTATGTCACAGTTTATTTCCATGCTGTGTTTTGGCCAAAAAGCCCCCCCCCCCCATGGCTCACAAATGTGTACAAATACAGTATTCGAACAATACAATAAAATACAAGTTTATCGCAGCCGCTGCTTAAAACTAACAAGAGCCTGAAGCCCAAGCACAGCCTTCCTCGCGTCCAGAAACAGACACCGAGCACCAAAAATGCCAAAGAGAGCTGCTCATAAGGTTTCCCGGGCAGGAGGAGGGAACAACAAAAAGAAAATCACCCTCGTTGGAACCGCGTCTGAAGTCTCCCAAACTTCAGCTCCAGCCTTGCTTGGAAGGTCTCCAGCCCGGGAGGGCGGCAGGGGTGGGGGAGAGATGGAATTGCTCCTCCTTGATGGAACAGCGCCTCCCCTCTGAAGCCGCAACTACACTGTTGCGTAGTGCCAGGAGCGCCCTGGCGGCCTCTTTCAGTAGACTCCAATAGCCAATTCAAGACACAGACAAAAGGATTCTTTTCAAGGCTTTAATCCTTTTACAACTTAATGACTCTTTCAGATGCTAATCACCAGCGACTAAGCAAGGAACAGCAGAGTGGCCGAGTAGGCAGTTGATCCCCGTTTGAAGGAGAGTCACTTGAAGACCCTGCACTTTTGGGCTAGGGACAGATCCTCCCTCTTTCCCTTGGGTCCACGGGAGGCGGCCGTTGCTTGCGCGCCAAACGGGCGCTACGTTTCCTTTCTGCACCCTCCATCGCTCATCGCTCCCTGCGTCTGCATCAAGCATCTAGCAAGCCCCGTTCCCGCACTTTCTCACTACCAGGGTCACTATCTATCTCAGGAATGCCAGCAGGAGGAATCTCTTCCAGCTGCTGTGCCTGTGAGGGATGAGCTGGCTCCTCTCCTACGGAATGCTGATCCTCCTCAGAATCAGAACTGCTCTGGGGTTCTATCGGCTCAGTTTCCACCCTGACATCATCCCCGCTCCCATGAGACCCCCCCTCGTGCTGTTCCCTGGGGGCCCTGGGTTTGTGGGGGTACAGCTGGTGGAAGCGCCTCAGCAGCAATGGCGCATGCACATTTTCCGCGGGTTCCCAGGTTCGCTCATCTGGCCCAAACCCCTTCCAGTCCACTAGATATTGAAGGTGGCCGCGAGAAAGGCAGGAGTCCAGAATCTCCACGACCTCAAACTCCTCCTCCCCCTCCACCAGCACTGGCGGCAGGGGGGGAGTCGGTCAAGCGATGAGGGTCGCCAGAAACCAGGGGGGACAGCAAGGACTGATGAAAAACAGGATGGATCTTCATGGAGGGGGGGAGAGCCAGGCGAAAAGCAACAGGGTTAATCTGGGCCGTAATCTGGAAAGGCCCCGTGCGGCAAGGCGCGAGCTTCCTTGTGGGTGAGTGAGAGGGGAGGTAGTGGGTGGACAACCAAACCCAGTCCCCCAGTTGCAGAGATGGACCCGGCTGGTGCCGCCGGTCTGCAGAGGCCTTGTAGGCTGTCTTGGCTTGCTCGAGGGAGTCCCGTAAGAGGTGGTGTACTGCTCGCAACTCCTCTAAAAAGTCATGGGCTGCCAGCACCGAAGAGGGAGCTAAGGTGGACGGAAAAGCCTTAAGGGGGTAGAGTCGGGGGGGGCAGAGGCTAGCCCCAATTCCTCCACTTTTGTGCAAACAAAAACATCCTGAGCCTGTGCAGAGTGAAGGAGCTCCTCCCAAGAGTGAGGCAGCACAGCTGCCTGCAGGCTCTGGGGGGGAAGAATCAGCGGGGGGAAGAATCAGAGACGGGGGGGATTTCTCTCACTCCCTGGCTGGAGGTCAGGCTTACGAGAAAGAGCATCTGCTTGTAGGTTGTCGGAGGCCTTCACATGGCAAATCTTAAGGTGGAACCGGGGAAAAAAAAGGGACCACCTAATCTGCTGCTGGTTTAAGGCACGGGCTGTCTGAAGATGTTCCAGGTTGTGATGGTCGGTTCTAACTTCGACTGGGTGCTGTGCCCCCTCCAGAAGATAACGCCAGGTCTCCAAAGCGGACTTGATGGCCAACAGTTCCTTCTCCCAGATGGTATAATTCCTCTCAGACATGGTCAGCTTCCTGGAGTGGTAGGCGCAGGGTTGCAACCCGCCGCCCTCCCGATCTGGCTGAAAGAGCACTGCCCCCACCACAAAGTCAGAGGCATCAGTTTGCACCACAAAAGGCTTCCTTGGGTTGGGATGTAACAGGATCGGCTCAGAACTAAAAAGCTTCTTAAGTTCCTCGAAAGCCTGTTGGGCAGATGCCATTCAATGAAAAGGAGATTTCCTGCCCTTAAGGAGGTCTGTAAGAGGAGATGTCAGCCAAGCAAAGATGGGCAGGAACTTTCTGTAGAAATTAGCAAAGCCCAGAAAACGTTGCAAGTCCTTCTTGGTGGATGGAGCCTGTCAGCACATTTCTCCAGCTTGGCATAAAGATGGTGCTCGTGGAGGTGCTGGAGGACGGCGGAGACATGGTGCTGATGGGCGTGGGGGTCCTCAGAAAATATAAGTAAATCATCGAGATACACAATGAGGAAAGTGTCCAAATAGTCCTGGAAGATGGCATTCATAAAACGCGAAAACGTGGGGGGAGGCTCATGCGAGCCCAAATGGCATCACTAGGTATTCATACGCTCCGTACTGGGTGCTGAAACAGGTCTTCCACTCATCCCCCTCCTGGATGCGAATCAGATTGTAGGCGCCACGCAGGTCCAACTTCATGAAAATCTTGGCTCGCCCCAGGCGCTTCAGCATCTCAGGGATCAGGGGGAGGGGGTACTTGTCAGGGATCGAGACGGAATTCAGGGCTCTATAGTCGTGCACCGGGTGGAGTTCTCCAGATTTCTTGGCCACAAAGATGGTAGGGGTGCTGGTGGGGGAGGAGGAAGAGCGAATGAAGCCACGTCTGAGGTTTGTGTCCAAAAACTCCCGCAGAGCTTGAAGTTCCGGCTCTGACATCGAATACTGCCGGCCAGTGGGGATGGTTGCCCCAGGAATGAGGTTAATGGCACAGTCAAATGGGCAGTGGGGAGGGAGCTAGTCGGCCTCCTGCTTGTCAAAAACATCCCGAAAAGCTGTATACTTCTCTGGGAGGATCATGGTAGCTGAAGAACTGCCAGAAGCAGACGAGGAGGGGGAGGAAAGGGTTAAGGCCTGGACTGGGACTGGCGCCTCGGTCGGGAGGCAAGGTCGGGAGGCAATGCTCCCGGCAGTAGGGAGACGCAAACCCCACTCACTGAAGCCCCCAAGAAATCTGAGGATTATGCTTAGAGAGCCAGGAAACACCCAGCACGATTGGGTATTGGAGAACCTTGGCCAAGTGAAACTGAATCTGCTCAACGGGGGACTGGGCGCGCAGAGTGAGTGGAGCTGTAATCCGGGTCACTGCGCCCGAAGAAAGAGGACGCCCATCGATGGTCTCCACTGCCAAGGGGGCAGGAAGAGGCAGGGTAGGACTCTTGTGGAAGAGGGCGAAGGTTTTATCCATGAAACTGGTCGTAGCCCCTGAGTCCACTAAAGCCAGGGCCTCCACCCCACCCCACTGGGAGGAGCGGAGGTGAACATGCAATAGCAGAAGGGAGGGTGGGGGGGTTCTGGAAGGCACCCACCGGGTGTGGAACCGACCCCCACACTGGAGACCCCCAACAGGCTTGGGGGGCAGCCTAGTCAGGCCTAGGGCAAGGAGGAGGAGGAGGAGGAAGGAGAGGAGGGGGAGGCAGAGGAGCTGCGGGTCTAGCACGGCAGGTTTTGGTGAAATGTCCCAGTTTTCCACAGTGAAAGCATCGGTGCTCAGCGCACCGCCGCTCTAGTTCCTCTGGCGGCAGTGGGGCTCAGGTAGCTCCCAGCTGCATCAGGGTCTCCTCCGCCCCCACCGCAGGGGCGGGGGGTGGGAGAGGGGGCAGGAAACAGGGGGGAATGGGAGGAGGGAAATATCGGCCCCCGGCACCCACCTGTCAGGGTGGATACTGAGCCCATAGAACCTCAGAGCAGTTCTGATTCTGAGGAGGAACAGCCGTCTGTGGGGGAGGAGCTCCTTCACTCTGCACAGGCTCAGGATGCTTTTGTTCGCACAAAGGTGGAGGAAATGGGGCTAGCCTCTGTCCCCCCCCACTCTACCCCCTTCTCTTTGCGAAGTGGCCTGCTTTACCATTCCGGCTGGGTCTATGTGCCTTCTAGACCCCTCCGCGAGAAGGTCTTCCATCAGTGCCACGGCTCCCCCACCGCTGGGCATTTTGGCTTCGCCAAGACCCTGCACAGAGTGACGCGGGATTTTTGGTAGCCTCGTGTGTGTCTGGATGTCAAGACCTATGTCTCCTCCTGCCCAACCTGCCAGCGGGCGAAGACCCCCTCAGGCAAGCCCACAGGCTTGCTTCACCCCCTGCCTACCCCCTCAGGACCTTGTAAGCTGCTCTCCCTTGACTTCATCACTGACTTGCCTCCCTCACACAGTAAGACCACCAGTCTGGTGGTGGTGGATTTGTTTTCTAAGATGGCCCATTTCATCCCCTGCTCTGGGTTGCCCACAGCCAGGGAGACGGCGGAGCTGTTTTTGGCGCATGTTTTCCGGCTCCACGGATGGCCCAAGGGTCTGATTTTGGATAGGGGGGCCCAATTCACTGCCCATTTCTGGAGGGAGCTACTTGGGCTTCTCCATGTGACGCTCCATCTTTCCTCTGCCCACCATCCACAGATGGATGGTCAGACTGAGCGCACCAATGTGACTCTGGAGCAATATTGGTGCTGTTATGTCAATTACCAGCAAGATGACTGATTTCCTTGCTGCCTCTCGCAGAATTTGCTTATAACAATGCCTGCCATGCTTCCACCCGACCAAACTCCATTTTTTGCCAATTTTGGTTACCACCCCAAAGCTTTCCCGTCCACCCTAGCTCCCTCTTCGGTGCTGGCGGCCCATGACTTTTTAGAGGAGTTGTGAGCGGTACACCACCTCTTACGGGACTCCGTCGAGCAAGCCAAGACAGCCTACAAGGCCTCTGCAGACCGGCGGCGCCAGCCGGGTCCGTCTCTGCAACCGGGGGACTGGGTTTGGTTGTCCACCCACTACCTCCCCTCTCACTCGCCCGCAAGGAAGCTCGTGCCTCGTCGCACGGGGCCTTCCCAGAATACTGCCCAGATTAACCGGTTGCTTTTCGCTTGGCTCTCCCCCCCTCCATGAAGATCCATCCTGTTTTTCATCAGTCCTTGCTGTCCCCCCTGGTTTCTGGTGACCCTCATCGCTTGACCGGCTCCCCCCCTTGCCGCCAGTGCTGGTGGAGGGGGAGGAGTTTGAGGGCGCGGAGATTCTGGACTCCCACCTTTCTCGTGGACGCCTGCAATATCTGGTGGACTGGAAGGGGTACGGGCCAGATGAGCGATCCTGGGAACCCATGGAATAAGTACATGCTCCGTTGCTGCTGAGGCGTTTCCACCAGCTGTACCCCCACAAGCCCGGGGGGGGGCTCATGGGAGCAGGGATGATGTCAGGGTGGACACTGATCCCATAGAACCTCAGAGCAGTTCTGATTCTGAGGAGGAACAGCCATCCGTGAGAGAGTAGCGCACTCATCCCTCCCAGGCCCTGCAGCTGGCAGAGATTCCTCCTGCCAGCATTCCAGACATAGATAGCGGTCCTGGGAGTGAAAGAGCGTGAGAGGAGGGCTGGCTGGATGCTCGACGCAGACGCAAAGAGCACCGAGCTATGGATGGCGTGGAAAGGAGGTGTAGTGCCCGTTTGGCGCGCAAGCAACGGTCATGTCCAGATGACCCAAGGGAAAAGGGGAGGGACTCTCCCTAGCCCATAAGTTCAGGGTCTGCAAGTGATTCTCGTTCAAACGGGGACCAACTGTTTCCAACCCATGGCATAGGTTACTCTACAGTTCATAGCTTAGTCGCTGGTGATAGAGTTATTAAGTTGTAAAAGGAATAAAGCCTTGAAAAGAATCCTTTGTCTGTGTCTGGAGTTGGCTACTGGAGTAGACTGAAAGAGGCCGGCTAGGGCCCCCTGACACCGCCGGGTCTGCCGGCGGCCCTCCAGCCAACTATCTATCTGGAGGCAGGTCTGGATGAGGTCCTCCAAAGTAGGTGGGCTAGGTGTGCACGCCAAGTCGTCCAAGATGTCATCATTCAAACCGTCCAAAAACTGAGCAACCAGCATGGCATCATTCTACTGTAAATCCTGCATCAGCAAGCGAAAAGTTGTCGCATCGCTGGAAACTGAGTCCTTGCCCTGCCAGAGGCGGCGAATCTCCCAAGAAGCCGTCTGCGTGTGCAGGGGGTCACCGAAAAATCTGGCCATCGCTGTCATGAAACCTTGATAGTCCCTGAGCAGGGGGTCATTAGCGAGAAGAAGTCTCAAAGCCCATTTAGCTGCCATGCCTGAAAGTAAGTTAATGATGAAGCCCACACGAACCTGTTCCGTCAGGAAATCCTCAGGTCACAGGCGCATGTACAGCTCCAATTGGGCCTGGAAAATCTGAAAAAGCCCTTTCTCCCCAGAAAACTTCTCTGGCAAAGCCACCGGGCACTTGCGGCTGGGGGGAATCGGAGGTGGGGGGGGGGTTGATCAGCAGCTTGTAAATTCTGTACAGCAGTCGTCAGTTGAGCCACTTGATCATGGAGAATCTGGTTCTCTTGCACCAGAGCTTGCACTGCTGGGTCCCTGGCACCCTCCATTCGGCAGTAGGAGAAGAGAGAGAGAGAAAAGAAAAATGGGGATCAAGCTGTCAGGAGGTGCCCTAGCAGCCTCTTTCAGTAGACTCCAATAGCCAACTCAAGACACAGACAAAAGGATTCTTTTCAAGACTTTAATCCTTTTACAACTTAATGACTCTTTCAGATGCTAATCACCAGCGACTAAGCAAGGAACAGCAGAGTGGCCTGTGTGCCAAGTAGGCAGTTGATCCCCGTTTGAAGGAGAGTCACTTGAAGACCCAGAACTTATGGGTTAGGGAGAGATCCTCCCTCTTTCCCTTGGGTCCATGGGAGGCGGCCGTTGCTTGCACGCCAAATGGGCGCTACGCCTCCTTTCCGCGCCCTCCATCACTCGTCGCTCCCTGCGTCTGCATCGAGCATCTAGCAAGCCCTGTTCCCGCACTTTCTCATTGCTAGGATCACTATCTATCTCAGAAATGCTGGCAGGAGGAATCTCTGCCAGCTGCTGTGCCTGTGAGGGATGAGCGGGCTCCTCTCCCATGGAATCTGATCCTCCTCAGAATCAGAACTGCTCTGGGGTTCTATCAGCTCAGTTTCCACCCTGACACGTAGCAGCACAGCACCATGCCAACAGTTACGCAGAGCCTGAAAAAGAGTGTGAAAGTTACAGAAGTGTCATTCAGCTACCCGGGAGTCTGCCTCTTTCCCCCCCGTTTCACTTGGCTTTTATTTAAAGGAGGACTAACAGACTAACCATCCGTAAAGCCGACCATGGCTGCCTTTACACAAAAGAAAAAAGTGGGCTCCCAGACAGAAACTACGTGATTGCTGAGAGGGGACGTTTTTAATTTTCAAAGTTCCATAGAGGTCAATGAAACAGCACCATCTAGTGGCTATTTGCCTTGCCCTTATTTTCGCCGTAGTCTACGTAAATCTTTACATAGACTACAGGGACCAAATAAGGAACGCGAATGGCGGCTCCCTATGGGGGCCGCCATTCGCGTACGCGTTTTTTTTTTTTTAAGTCACCTGTGATAGGCTACGTGACGATTAACGTAGCCTATCACGGCTGACTTTGCAAATCTAGCCATGATAGGCTACGTTAATCGTTACGTAGCCTATCACAGGGGCGTTTGTTTTTTTTTTACTTTTCTTGTAATGGCGGCGGCAGCAGCCGGTCAAAAGACCGGCTGCCGCCCCCGCCCCTGACGAAGACCTGCCGAACTGCCGCCGGGACCCACTGCCGGGAGCGACATTCGTAAAAGGTAAGTCCCATCCCGGGGGGGGGGGGGGTGGAGAATTTCTCCCCGAACCTTCGGAGGACCGAATGCGTTGGCACTCAGCCCCCCGAAGTTTTGGGGAGAAATTCTCCCCCATCCCTACTGTTGTCAGGGGGGTGATAACTTCCACTTTGGGTTTCAGTCAGAACGCCAAGGGAGTTATTTGGATAGCCCCGTACCTTGGAGAGCTCCTTTAGAGTTCTGACTGGTTCTGACTGAAAAGCAGAGTGGATTCACCATCCCACTGACATCGGATCCACCAGCCTCTACAGGAGCGTTGAACCTCTTTCACCCCAACAGCCGTACTCAGTTTCAGAGAAACTCTCAGAGGCCGCATTTCAGGGGTGGGTGGACTTGAAGATGAAATGTGTGGGGCCAAAATACAACCCCTGCCCTGCATATTGTGGCTTCCTCTGAGCAGCGCTTGGGTAGCTCCTTGGTATACACCTGAGCTGAGGGCAAGAAAGCAAGAAAGAAGACGGCCGGAACGCAGGTGGAAGAAGACTCATGCTGAGCCTGACCTGTCTGTGGCAGAAAGGGAGTGCTTCTCCACCACCGTTGCATCTTCTCAGCATCCAGTGGAGCTTTTCCGAATGGTTCGTAGCCTGCTGCAATCTGGGCCAAGAAGAGAGATGGTAGAACCTTTAGTAGCATGCTGTGACAAATGTATGTGGCGTTTTGAAAATAAAGTCACTCAAATCCATCATGACTTGGATACCACAGTTAACGCAGTTCCATTAGTACATCTAATAGGGAGTGGATGTCTGGCTGAGTCCAGGGGGTTGCAAATTCCTCCTTGAGAGAGGGGGTGGTACCAGCCCCTGTAAAGAAGGTGGTAATTAGGCCATTCCTGAAAAAGCCTAACCTAATCCCAGATGTTGTTAACAACTATAGGCCAGCAGCCCGTCCTGGCCAAGGTGCTTGAGCAAGTGGTTGCCAGTCAACTCCAGGCATTCTTGAATGAAACTGATGATCTAGACCCATTTCAACTGGGCTTCAGGCCTGGTTTTGGAATGGGAACCGCATTTATTTATTTGTTTGTTTATTACATTTCTATATCATCCCCTGCAAATGATGAAAACCTAATTCCATACAACTTTTTGGCTGCCTCTCTGTTGTCTGCCCACTCAGATGCCACCTTACATCAACCAGCTAAACCATGCCTGCACAGTAGACCTCCTCCCAGTAGTGATTTACAAGGTTCTAAGGATAGTCTTGGTCCTTCCCTTCCTATTCACCAACTGATGACGATGGAAGACAACATACAGTTAAATCACATGGAGGTGCCGTCCCCTATGATGCAGACTACAACTCCCTTGTATGTCCTGCAGAGCACTAGTTCAAAAGATCATCTCTTGGCTGAACATGACATTACAGAAATAATTACAGAGTTCTCGGGGAGGCTAATCCCCACTATGGAGTCTTCTTCTGAATGCTCAGATTGATTGCCAACCTCTCAACAAAATTTTTCTGTGCTTTCATGGAATATAGCAGGTTGGAAAAACAAGAGCAGTGACGATTCCTTTATAAAATACATCTCTAAATTTGACATTTTGATGTTACAAGAGACCTGGGCTTTGGATGATATAGAACTAAATGGCTTCATTGGCTACCAACTTCACGCCTCCCCTAGTGATAAGAAGAGACAACCTAGGGGTGGCCTAGGCATTTTTGTCTCTACACCGCTTCACATGTCATTGACTAATCGGTTTATTCCAATTGCAAACCTCTTAATCGGTTTGCAATTGCAATAACAATTAAATACAATCAGTTTAATATGTTACTCCTGAACGTATATCTTCCTCCCCAACAACTCCGTTCACAGATCAACACGCTATGGCAAGATCTAGAATTATATATTGGAAATCTGATAACAACCACGCAGATTACACAAGTACTTATTGGGGGTGATTTCAATGCCAGATTGGGACCAGATGACACTGTCCTCTACGTTCATCATCATCTCCATCCTCTCAAAAGGCCAACTTCCTTTCCTACAAACTCCCGCCTTTCAAAAGATTCTATCTGCAGTTATGCTGGACTATGCCTGGCCCAAATGTCATACCGTTTGGATTTATGTATTCTAAATGGAAGTGTTACCAGCGACATCCCAGGAGAATACACATTTTGGTCAGGTACTAGGATGAGTGTTATTGATTACCTGATTTCCTCACATAACCTGTTAAAACTTGTGGATCATTTGGTGATAGACAATCGACTTGACAGTGATTATCTTCCCTTGACCTTGGCCCTAAAGCCCCTTGGGTGCCATATGCACGTCGTTGTTGGTTTTCAGCCTAACATTGAGGCTGATATCAGAACCACTAAGATCAAACGGACTGAGAAGGTGGACAGGTCCATTACGAAGTTGCTAAATGCCGATCATTTCCACAAGACGCATTGTTCCATTCTCACAACAGGCACAAACTCTGGAATTGTAGATGTTTATGAGATTTTGATCAATCAATTAAAGGCTCATTTAACAGTTAAAAACTTGGGGAAGCATCAGACTACCCAGTTCAGATCTAAGAGCTGGTTTGACCAGGACTGCATTTGTGCTAAGAAAGGCCTGATTCCTAAATTCAGGGCCTACAAGGGAAACCCCCTAGCAGTCTCATTGGCTGACTTAATATCACACAAAGAATGCTATAAAACCCTGCTGAAGACCAAAAAGAAGTGTGCTCAAAAAGCAGGGTGGGAACAACTCATTCATGCTGTGAAGTCCAAAGATATGACCTCCTTCTGGTGCTTGACTACAGTGCTTCCTACCTGTGGTCCAACATGTCTGGACTGTCATATTTCTTCTGAGATACAGGAGACATTTCCGTGCACTATATGCAGAAGAGGAGGCACCTACTTTCTGGATGGAGCGTATCTCAGGACCCTTTATTGAAGGCCTCCTATCTCAATCTCTGAGATGATTGATCTGGTAAACCAACTAAAACCTGGCAAGGCCCCTGGCTGCGACTATATACCTCCAGAGCTTATCAAAAAAAATATTGATTGGTGGGCTCCTATTCTAGTTACTCTCTTCACATACATAGATCCAACTGCCCATATTCCTCCAGATTGCAGCTTGGCTATCATCATCCCTGTCTAGAAAAAGGGAAGAAGGATCCCAGCTGCCAGGACCAGCCCCAACCTCCCTGCAAGGGAGGACCACCCAGGACCTGATCCTTGGATCCCCTTCCCAAAAATAGGACTGGCCAAACCCAGCCTTTCAGTCCCCCAAAATACCCAGTAGTCACCCTCATAAGCCAAGAGGCTCTGAAATTAGCACTGAGGTTATTCAGAGAGATCACACCAACTAAAGGTTGGATAAAGGTTTATTAAGATCAAAATAAAGGGGTAGAGGGAAAGGGAAGAATGGAAGTAGCAAGTTACACAGAGGGAACAAAGATAAATCACTTAACTATTTACAGAGAGCTTCATGAATGCACACCCAAGCAAAATAATAAATCTACCTGGCCTATCCTTATATACCTAAGCATGGATCTCCCCAGATAGCCACCAGTCGTCTGCAGGACTGTGACCATCAGGATGAAGGGAGACCCCATGCTTCGACCTCAGCCCACTTTTAAAGCCCAGCCCTGGCAACCCAGGGCCAATTTTGCTTCAGCCAATCACTGGCTTAGTCCTTGGGTGGGCTGCCCTGGCATCCGAGAGGCTGAACTCCAGCTGTTGGCACTTTCTAGTGAGCAGGGGCTGCATCTGGCCTTGGGCAAAGGGCCCAGGAGCCTCTAGATTTCAAACAATTCCAGGTGGTTACATCCAACATGATAGCCTGACCCAATCTTATGGCAGAAAGTAGGCCGTTATCCTTGACAATCCCCATCTTTAAAAAGGGAAGGAAAGATGACCCAGTCAATTACCACCCAATCAGCTTACTTACCATTATTAGCAAGCTATATGCCAGGCATCTCTATTGGAAATTTCAAACTTGTATGGAACATGAAAACATTCTGACTGATGAACAGGCTGGCTGTAGATCAGGCCGATCTGCTATGGACCAAGCAGACATCTCATGGAGAAACACATCAATAAACTTAAAACTTCCCCGTTTGCAACTTTTGTAGATCTCAAATTTGCCTTTGACTCCATCTCCAGAGATAAACTTTGGCATAAACGTGAGGCTACTTTGGTGGATTGCCACTTACTACTTCTTATGAATAAGTTACATGAAAGCACCACCTTAAAAATTAGATGCAACCTGTCAAGGGCTACTTGGAGGCCTCTCTCAGTCTAATCCAGTAGCCAAGTCCAGACACAGACAAAGGGATTCTTTTCAAAGCTTTATTTCTCTTTTACAACTTAACAACTTTACCGTTAGCAACTAGATATGAGCAGCAGAATACCTATGCCCTAAGTTGGAACAGTTGGTCCCCGTTTGAAAGGGAATTACTGGCAGACCCCTGAACTTAAGGACTAGGGAGAGTCCCTCCCCTTTTCCCTTGGATCCTCTGGGCGCAGCCGTTGTTTGCGCGCCAACCGGGCACTGTGCCTCCTTTCTGCGCCATCCATTTGGCGCCGCTCTCTGTGTCGGCGTCACGCGTCCATCAAGTCTGCTTCCCGCGCTCTGTCACTCCCAGGACTGCAATCTAAGCTAGGAAAGCTGGTGGGAGGAATCTCCGTCAGCTGTTGGTCCTGGGAAAGAGGAGCGCGCTCCTCTCCCAGGAGCAACTGCTCTTCCTCAGAATCAGAACTACTCTGGGACTCCATGGGCTCAGTGTCCACCCTGACATCATCCCCGCTCCCATGAGGCCCCCCCTCATGCTCCTCCCCTGGGGCCCCGGGCTTGTGGGGGTACAGCTGGTGGAAGTGCCTGAGCAGCAACGGAGCATGCACATTTTCCGCGGGTTCCCAGGATTGCTCACCTGGCCCGTACCCCTTCCAGTCCACCAGATATTGCAAGCGGCCGCAAGAAAAGCGGGAGTCCAGAATCTCCACAACCTCAAACTCCTCCTCCCCCTCCACCAGCACTGGCGGCGGGGGGGAGCCGACTGAGCGATGAGGGTCGCCAGAAACCAGGGGGGACAGCAAGGACCGATGAAAAACAGGATGGATCTTCATGGAGGGGGGGAGAGCCAGGCGAAAAGCAACAGGGTTAATCTGGGCCGTAATCTGGAAAGGCCCCGTGCAGCGAGGCGCGAGCTTCCTTGCGGGCGAGTGAGAGGGGAGGTAGTGGGTGGACAACCAAACCCAGTCCCCCGGTTGCAGAGACGGACCCAGCTGGTGCCGCTGGTCTGCAGAGGCCTTGTAGGCTGTCTTGGCTTGCTCGAGGGAGTCCCGTAAGAGGTGGTGTACCACTTGCAACTCCTCTAAAAAGTCCTGGGCCGCCAGCACCGAAGAGGGAGCTAGGGTGGACGGGAAGGCCTTGGGGTGGCAACCAAAATTGGTGAAAAATGGAGTTTGGTGGGTGGAAGCATGGCAGGCATTGTTATAAGCAAATTCTGCGAGAGGCAGCAAGGAAAACCAGTCATCCTGCTGGTAATTTACATAACAGCGCAGATATTGCTCCAGAGTCGCATTGGTGCGCTCGGTCTGACCGTCCGTCTGTGGATGGTGGGCGGAGGAAAGACAGAGCGTCACATGGAGCAACGCAAGTAGCTCCCTCCAGAAATGGGCAGTGAATTGGGCCCCCCTTTCCGAAATGAGACCCTCGGGCCATCCGTGGAGGCGGAAAACATGCGCCATGAACAGCTCTGCCATCTCCCTGGCCATGGGCAACCCAGAGCAGGGGAAGAAATGGGCCATCTTAGAAAACAAATCCACCACCACCAGAATGGTGGTCTTACCGTGTGAGTGAGGCAAGTCAGTGATGAAGTCAAGGGAGAGCAGTTTCCAAGGTCCTGAGGGGGTAGGCAGGGGGTGAAGCAAGCCTGTGGGCTTGCCGGAGGGGGCCTTCGCCCGCTGGCAGGTTGGGCAGGAGGCGACATAGGTCTTGACGTCCTGACACACACGAGGCCACCAAAAATCCCTCGTCACTCCATGCAGGGTCTTGGCGGCGCCAAAATGCCCAGCTGTGGGGGAGTCATGGCACTGATGGAGGACCTTTTCGCAGAGGGGTCTAGAAGGCATATAGACCCGGCCAGAATGGTAAAGCAGGCCACCTCGCAAGGGGAAGGGGGTAGAGTGGGGGGGGCAGAGGCTAGCCCCAATTCCTCCACCTTTGTGTGAACAAAAGCATCCCGAACCTGTGCAGAGAGAAGGAGTTCCTCCCAAGAATGAGGCACCACAGCTGCCGCCAGGGCTTGCGGGGGAAGAATCAGAGGGGGGGGATTTTCTTCACTCCCTAGCTGGAGGTCAGGCTTATGAGAAAGAGCATCCGCTTGTAGGTTGTCTGAGGCTTTCACATGGCAAATCTTAAGGTGGAACCGGGGAAAAAAAAGCGACCACCTAATCTGCCGCTGGTTTAAGGCACGGGCTGTATGAAGATGTTCGAGGTCGCGTGGCTGGTTCTAACTTCGACTGGGTGCTGCGCCCCTCCAGGAGATGACACCAGGTCTCCAAAGCGGACTTGATGGCCAACAGTTCCTTCTCCCAGATGGTATAATTCCTCTCAGACATGGTCAGCTTCCTGGAGTGGTAGGCGCAGGGTTGCAGCCCGCCACCCGCCCGATCTGGCTGAAAGAGCACCACCCCCACCACAAAGTCAGAGGCATCGGTCTGCACTACAAAAGGTTTCCTCGGGTCGGGATGTCACCGGATTGGCTCAGAACTGAAAAGCCTCTTAAGTTCCTCGAAAGCCTGTTGGGCAGATGCCGTCCAATGAAAAGGAGATTTCTTGCCCTTAAGGAGGTCCATGAGAGGAGAAGTCAGCCGAGCAAAACTGGGCAGGAACTTTCTGTAAAAATTAGCAAAGCCCAGAAAACGTTGCAAGTCCTTCTTGGTGGATGGAGCCTGCCAGGAGAGGACAGCCTGGACCTTTGCAGGATCCATCCTGATGCCGTCAGGCAAAATAATGTAGCCAAGAAAGTCCAAAGAGGTTAGGTCAAACGCACATTTCTCCAGCTTAGCATAAAAATGGTTCTTGCGGAGGTGCTGGAGGATGGCAGAGACATGAAGCTGATGGGTGTGGGGGTCCTCAGAAAATATAAGTAAATCATCGAGATATACAATGAGGAAAGTGTCCAAATAGTCCCGGAAGATGGCATTCATAAAACGCGAAAAAGTGGGAGGGGCGCAGGCGAGCCCAAAAGGCATTACTAGGTATTCATATGCTCTGTACCGAGTCCCGAAAGAGGTCTTCCACTCATCCCTCTCCCGGATGTGAATGAGATTGTATGCGTTACGCAGGTCCAACTTTGTGAAAATCTTGGCTCGCCCCAGGCGCTCCAGCATCTCAGGTATGAGGAGGAGGGGGTACTTGTCAGGGATGGAGACCAAATTTAGATTTCTGAAATTGTGCACCGGGCGGAGCTCTCCAGATCTCTTGGCCACAAAGAAGGTAGGAGCGCAGGCGGGGGAGGAGGAGGGGCGAATGAAGCCGCATTTGAGATTCGTGTCCAAAAACTCCCGCAGAGCTCGAAGTTCCAGCTCCGACATTGAATACAGCTGGCCAGCGGGGATGGCCGCCCCCGGAATGAGGTTAATGGCACAGTCAAAAGGGCGGGGGGAGGGGGGAACCGGTCAGCCTCCTTCTTGTCAAACACATCCCGAAAAGCTGCATACTTCTCTGGGAGGATGACGGTAGCTGAAGGACTGCCAGAAGCAGACGAGGAGGGGGAGGAAAGGGTTAAGGCCTGGGCCGGGACTGGCACCTCCTCCGTGAGGCAATGCTCCTGGCAGTAGGGAGACGCAAACTCCACTTGCTGAAGCCCCCAAGAAATCTGAGGTTTGTGCTTAGAGAGCCAGGAAACACCCAGCACGATTGGGTATTGGGGAACCTTGGCCAAGTGAAACTGAATCTGCTCAACGTGGGACTGGGCGCGTAGAGTGAGCAGAACTGTAATACGGGTCACTGCGCCCAAAGAGAGAGGATGCCCATCAATGGTCTCCACTGCCAAGGGGGCAGGAAGGGGCAGGGTAGGAATCTTGTAGAAAAGGGCGAAGGTTTCATCCATGAAACTGGTCGTAGCCCCCGAGTCCACTAAAGCTAGGGCCTCCACCCCACCCCACTGGGAGGAGTGGAGATGAACCTGCAACAGCAGATGGGAGGGTGGGGGGTGTTGGGGAAAGCACCCACCGGGTGGGGAACTGACCCCCACACTGGAGGCCCCCAACAAGCTTGGGGGGCAGTCTAGTCAGGCCTGGGGATGAGGAGGAGGAGGGGGAAGGAGAGGAGGAGGAGGCAGCGGAGCTGTGGGTTTAACTCGGCAGGTCTTGGCGAAATGCCCCAGCTTTCCACATCGAAAACATCAGCGCTCAGCATGCCGGCACTCAAGTTCCTCTGGCGGCAGTGAGGCTCGGGTAGCTCCCAGCTGCATCGGGGTCTCCTCCACCCCCAGCGCCGGAGCGGGTGGTGGGGGAGGAGGCAGGGAACGTGGGGGAATGGGAGGAGGGAAATCCCGGCCCCCGGCGCCCCGCTGGGTCTGCCGGCAGCCCTCCAGCCGACTATCTATCTGAAGGCAGGTCTGGATGAGCTCCTCCAAAGTAGGCGGGCTGGGCGTGCGCGCCAACTTATCTAAGATCTCATCGTTCAAGCCATCCAAAAACTGAGCCACTAGCGCGGCATCATTCCACTGTAAATCCTGCATCAGCAAGCGAAAGGTTGTCGCGTAGCTGGAAACTGAGTCCTTGCCCTGCCGGAGGGGGCGAATCTCCCGAGAAGCTGTCTGCATGCGCAGGGGGTCACCGAAAAAACTGGCCATGGCTGTCATGAAACCTTGATAGTCCCCGAGCAGGGGGTCATTAGTGAGCAGGAGCCCCGAAGCCCATCTAGCTGCCATGCCTGACAGTAGGTTAATGATGAAACCCACATGAACCTGTTCCGCCTGGAAATCCTCAGGCCTAAGACGCATGTACAGCTCTGATTGGGCCCTGAAAATCTGAAAAATTCCTTTCTCACCAGAAAACTTCTCGGGCAAAGCCACCGGGCACTTGCAGCGGGGGGGAATCGGAGGTGGAGGGGGTTGAACCGCAGCCTGTAGATTCTGCACGGCAGCCGTCAGTTGAGCCATCTGATCACGGAGCATCTGGTTCTCTTGCACCAGAGCTTGCACCGCTGGGTCCCCGGCACCCTCCATAATGCAAGAGGAGAAGAGAGCGAGAGAGGAGAGAGAAAAAAAAAAGAGGAATGGGGACCAAGCTGTCAAGGGCTCCTTGGAGGCCTCTCTCAATCTAATCCAGTAGCCCAGACACAGACAAAGGGATTCTTTTCAAAGCTTTATTCCTCTTTTACAAGTTAACAACTTTACCGTTAGCAACTAGATATGAGCAGCAGAATACCTATGCCCTAAGTTGGAACAGTTGGTCCCCGTTTGAAAGGGAATTACTGGCAGACCCCTGAACTTAAGGACTAGGGAGAGTCCCTCCCCTTTTCCCTTGGATCCTCTGGGCGCAGCCGTTGTTTGCGCGCCAACCGAGCACTACGCCTCCTTTCTGCACCCTCCATTTGGCGCTGCTCTCTGTGTCGGCGTTGCGCGTCCATCAAATCTGCTTCCCGCGCTCTGTCACTCCCAGGACTACTATCTAAGCTAGGAATGCTGGTGGGAGGAGTCTCCATCAGCTGTTGGCCCTGGGGAAAAGGAGCGCGCTCCTCTCCCAGGAGCGACTGCTCTTCCTTAGAATCAGAACTACTCTGGGATTCTATGGGCTCAGTGTCCACCCTGACACAACCCGGCAGGTCTGTTGTCTAGCCCTGTTTCAACATTCAAAGGTGTAAAGCAAGGTCACATACTTGCTCCCCTCTGGTTTAAGTTTTACATAAACTCATTAGTTAAAGCTCTTGGCCGCTCTGACATCCACCCTCCCAAGCTAGCTGATAGACACCTATCGGTGCTACTTTATGCTGATGATGAGGTAGTCCTGTCTCAGTCACCTTTAGGCTTGAAGAGAGCCTTGTGGGCCCTGGCCCAATATTGTCACGATGAACATCTGCAAGTAAATTATCAGAAGATAAAGGTCATGGTCTTCGCCAAAAGACCGAGGACATACAGCTGGATTGTTAACGGCCATAAGATTGAGCAGGCAAAGATCTTTAAATACCTGGACGTTGTTTTCCAAGCCAGTGGCAGCCAGAAGGCGGACGCAGGATATGCCACCCAGACAGCCCAAAGAAGTGCCACAGCTATTTTAAATTTCTTCCGTACGAGAGGTGGTCACTATGTACCAGTGGCAGTAAAGCTGTTTGTGGCCAAATCGTTAGCCCAACTCTCGTACGGTGCACAACTTGGCCCCTATCCCAGTTTTGCCCCTGTGGAAACAGTACAATCAAAATTTCAGAGGCCTCTCCTCCAGGTGCCCCCCTGTGTTTCCAATGCTGCTTTGAGACTAGAAGTTGGCTTCCAGAAGTTTGAAACTAGGGCCTGTCTTGCCATTTTTAACTTCTGGTTAAAGTTAATTTTCCTCCCAGCAGGCCTAGCTCCATTAATCTTTCAGGATGTATCTCAATCTTTCTGGACCAAAGTTTTACCTCAAAAGCTTTTGTTTTACGGACTCTCCCCTAGTTATTTGATTTCTCTGGGGTATGAGAAGGCCAGAGCAATGCTCAGACAATGCCTAGAAGATATTGAATATCAAGTTGACTTGAGTTTAACTTCAAATTCCATTTTAATTGATACTGCACCTTGATTTCACAAACCAGCAAATTACTTCTATTCATTCTCAGTCCAGAAGTATCGCAAAGCTTTTATACGGGCACGTCTCAGTTCCTTCCCCATAGCTGTCTTGGAGGGCAGATTCTGTAAAACTCCCCACTACGAGCAGAAGTGTCCCTGTGACTCAGGAGAGATTGAACCAGTGACCCCTGCTCTTCTGTGCTGTCTTTTCTATTGTGAAAATCGATCCCATTTTATCTGAACTGCCAGGACACTCAGATGCATATTATGCCATTTTCTTTCTTTCTGATAAAAAAAGCATCCACTGCTTTTATCGCTGCCAAATATTTTGCAGCAGCAAGCAAAATCCATCAAGAATTTACTCAGTTCACACAGTGCTAATATTTTAGTACTTTGAAATGTCTAGAACTTTTCTGAAATGTCTAGAACTTCTATAACGTTTTGGTTTTATACATATACCGTCCTATTTCCTGTGATTGGTCAATGTGTTTTATGTTGATAATCGTGCTACTTTGGTCGTTGGACCATAATAAAGAGCGATGACGATGATCACATCTCCGTACCTCCCAGTAGCCAAAGCCCTCTACCTTGGTCAGTCTGTGGGATGACCTTTGCCAAGAGAGGAATGCGGGGAGTGCAACCCTGCTGATTTTCTTGGACCTCTCAGTGGCTTTCAATACCATCGACTACCATGTCCTTCTGGACAGATTACATGGGTTGGAAGTTGGGGGCACAGCATTGCAGTGGTTCCACTCCTACTTGATTATTGCTCTGTGCCTTGACAGACATGCCATGGGGTTCCACAGGGCTCTGTTTCATCCCCTATGCTGTTCAATATCTATATGAATCCACTGGGGGAGCATATCCAGAGGTGTGGGCTGAGAGGCCATCAACGTGCGGATGACACCCAACTCTGTCTCTCCTTTTCATCAAACCCAGGTGAGGCGGTGGTTGTTTTGAATCAGTGCCTGGGCATGGTAATGGACTGGGTGAGGGCCAATAAACTGAGACTCAATCCATACAAGATGGAGCTACTCTTAGTGGGTGGTTCATCTGCCCAACTAAGTGATGTTTAACTTGTTCCGGAGGGGGTCGCGCTCTCCCTGAAGGATCGGATTCCTAGTTTGGCGGTGGCCTCAATGGCACAGAGCACCTTTTATCAGTTTAGGGTGATAGACCAACTATGCCCTTATCTGGACAGAGATAGCCTAGCTACAGTTATCCATGCTCTGGTAACCTCTCGTCTGGATTACTGCAATGTGTTATATGTGGGGCTGCCTTTGAAAACGGTCCGGAAACTTCAGATGGTCCAAAATAGGGCAACGACATTGTTAACAGGGACCAGCTATTGTGATCACATTATGCCAGTGCTTTTCCATCTGTACTGGCTGCCAGTCCATGTCTGAGCCCAATTTAAAGTGCTGGTATTAACATTCAAAGCCCTAAATGGCTTGAGGCCAGGTTACCCGAAGGATCATTTCCTCCCATATATACCTGCCCGGACCCTAAGATCGTCCTCAGCAGTCCTTCTCCATGAGCCCCTGCCAAATGAAGTGAGGTGGGTGGCTACGAGGAAGAAGGCCTTTTCTGCTGTGGCACCTTGGTTGTGGAATACGTTTTCCAGAAAGGCTCACCTGATGCTTATGTTGTGCTCTATTCGGGGCCAGGTGAAGGCCTTATTTTCCCAGGCATTTTAGGGAGCAATCCTATGGCCGCTAGTCAGCGGCTAGATGGCCATAGGATATCTTGTTTTCTGGGAATTGACCTCGGAGCCCGCGCTCCGAGGTCGGTTCTCAGAGAACCAACCTTCCCCCCCTTCCGCACTGCCTCACAGGCAGTGCGGAGAAGTCCTGTGTTCCGCACTCGCAAGAGGAGCGCAGAGCAGCTGAAACGGGGCTTTCCGAGGGGCGTTCCGAGGCAAGGAAGCGGAAAGGAACAGGCATTTCCGCCTTCCTTGCCTTGGAACACCCCTCGGAACGCCCCGTTTCGGCCGCTCTGTGCTCCTCTTGCGAGTGCGGAACACGGGACTTCCTATGTGTCGTACGACAGCCTCCTCCCCCCCCCCCCGCAGCTAGACAGCTGAAAGTGGCTGTCTTGCCGAAAATGCAGGGCAGGAGGAGCACAGAGGGAACGATCCCCTCCGTGCTTTTCCTGCCCTGCATTGGATAGGTGGTCGCCTCCGAGTTTGGAGGCAGCCGCCTGTCCCCATAGGATTGCACCCTTAGTCTTTCAGTTTCTGTTGTTTTAAATCTGTTACTGTATTTTAAATCTTTGTGGTGCAACTAGGTTTATTTTAGTTTTTTATTTTTATTTTATACTGTGGTTTTAAACTTTTATGTTGGACTTTTGTTGTTTGTTATGGTTTTAATTGTTATGAACCATCCAGACAGCTTTGGCTACCGGGTGGTATAGTGTAATACATACATACATACATACATACATACAGCTCTTAGGGAGCAATCCTATGGCCACTAGACACTGTCTAGAGGGCCATAGGATATGTTCTTTTCTGGGAACCAGCTTCAGAGCCTGCGCTCTGAGGTTGGTTCCTGGAAACGTGACCTCCCCACTCGTCTGTGCTGCCTCCGAGGCAGCGTGGAGAAGCCCCATCCATCACGCTCGGAAGAGGAGTGCAGAGCGACCGAAAAGGGGCGTTCCAGGAGGGGGGAGAGCGGAGCTGCATGTACAACACATCCAATGTGTCATACAGCAGCTTCCTCTCCCAGTCAGCCCCCCCCACTGTCAAGTGAAAAATAGCAATGCAGGAGAGGCACAGAGGGAACAATCCCCCCTCCCGTGCCTCTCCTGCCATGCTTAGGGTAGGCATTAACCCCCGAGTTCGGAGGCAGCCGCCTATCTTGATAGGATTGCGCCCTTACTGTCACAAATGTGGGAAAACTGCACAAAAGCTGGGAAATCACCAAACGATTGTTTGCGGGGGGGCATCTAGGGGACTCCAGAGGGCCAGATTGGGACCCCAGGCCTGAGGTTCTGCATCCCTGATGTGGACTCTAATTTCTTATTAGAGTCTTATTTCTAATTCCACATTCTTATTTCTAATTCCACATTGGCATCTGTGGAATTAGATGTCCACAGATGCCAATGTGGCTTCACAAAAAGCTTAGGGATGACCTGAAAACAAAAAAGGACACATATAGGAAGTGGAAAGAAGGCCAAGTAACAAAGGAAGAGTACAGGCAGGTAGCACAGAATTGCAGGGATGGCGTCAGGAAGGCTAAAGCGGAGAACGAGGTGAGGTTAGCGAGGGATGCTAAAAACAACAAAAAGGCTTTCTTCAGCTACGTGCATAGTAAAAGGCAGAGGAAAGAAATGGTTGTTCAGCTATTAAATAAGGATGGCAAAATGATAACAGAGGACAAAGAAAAGGCAGAGGTGCTCAATTCCTACTTTGGCTCAGTCTTCTCCCAAAAGAGGGTCTATGACCCCCCTGGCAAAGGCGAAGTACAGGCTGAAGGGGCAGGATTGCAGCTTGAGATCGACAGGCATATGGTCAAGGAACACCTCATTACTTTGAATGAGTTCAAATCTCCAGGGCCAGATGAACTGCATCCTAGAGTCATAAAGGAACTGGCAGAAGAACTCTCAGAACCGCTGTCTATTCTCTTTGAGAAATCATGGAGGATGGGGGAAGTGCCAGATGACTGGAGGAGGGCTAACGTTGTCCCTATCTTCAAAAAGGGCAAAAAGGAGGAACCTGGGAACTACAGACCAGTCAGTCTGACATCAATCCCTGGGAAAATTCTGGAGCAGATCATAAAGCAATCCATCTGGAAGCACCTTGACAACAATGCCGTGATTACTCGAAACCATCATGGATTTGTCAAAAACAAGTCCTGCCAGACAAATCTGATCTCATTTTTTGATCAAGTCACCTCCCTTGTAGACCGTGGGAATGCTGTAGACATCATATACCTCGACTTCTGCAAAGCTTTCGACAAAGTGCCCCATGATCTCCTGATGAGCAAGCTAGCTCAAGGTGGGCTAGATGAAACAACGATCCGGTGGATCCACAGTTGGCTACAGAATCGGACTCAAAGAGTGCTTCTCAATGGGACCTTCTCAAGCTGGGGAGAGGTAACGAGTGGGGTACCGCAGGGCTCAGTTCTGGGCCCAGTGCTCGTCACCATTTTTATCAATGACTTGGAGGAGGAGGTGCAGGGAATGCTGATCAAATTTGCAGATGACACAAAATTGGGCAGGATAGCTAATACTTTGGAAGACAGAAACAAAATTCAAAGTGATCTGGATAGACTGGAGTGCTGGGCAGAAAACAACAGAATGGCATTTAATAGGGACAAATGCCAAGTTCTGCACCTAGGAAAAAGAAACCAAATGCACAGTTACAAGATGGGGGATACGTGGCTCAACCACACTACGAGCGAGAAGGATCTTGGAATTGTTGTCGATCACAAGCTGAATATGAGCCAACAATGTGATGTGGCTGCAAAAAAGGCAAATGCTCTTTTGGGCTGCATTCATAGAAGCATCGCTTCCAAATCCCGGGAAGTACTAGTTCCCCTCTACTCAGCACTGGTTAGGCCTCATCTGGAGTACTGTGTCCAGTTCTGGGCACCACACTTTAAGAAGGATGCAGACAAGCTGGAGAGGGTTCAAAGGAGGGCAATAAAGATGATCAGGGGACTGGAAACAAAGCCCTATGAAGAGAGACTGAAAGAACTGGGCATGTTTAGCCTTGAGAAGAGAAGACTGAGGGGAGATATGATAGCACTCTTCAAGTACTTGAAAGGTTGTCACAGAGAAGAAGGCCAGGATCTCTTCTTGATCATCCCAGAGTGCAGGACACGGAATAATGGGCTCAAGTTACAGGAAGCCAGATTCCGACTGAACATCAGGAAAAACGTCCTGAGTGTCAGAGCAATACGGCAATGGAACCAATTACCTGGGGAGGTGGTGGGCTCTCCCACACTGGAGGCGTTCAAGACGAGGCTGGACAGCCATTTGTCAGGGATGCTCTGACTTGGATTCCTGCATTGAGCAGGGGGTTGGACTCGATGGCCTTGTAGGCCCCTTCCAACCCTACTATTCTATGATTCTATTCTATGATTCTTTTCACATGTCTGCCACCGTCGCAAGTGGTGTTTGCAACCACGTCAGAATCAGGCAGGAGTTATATTGACACACGTCCTTTATTTAAGCAACCCTGTGAACAACCCCTCACTCTCGGTGACCTTCCTGCCCTGTCCTTGTGCTGTGCCAGCTGTTTCCTCCTTCTGCGCCTCCCCTTGTGTCACTGAGTTATTCTTCCTTTTTGCTGCCACAACTCTCCTCCCTAGTTCCACATACAATGACACACAGAGGGAGAAACTGCACGTTGCATTTCATTAACTGTATAGTGCGTAGCTGAGGCTTATCTTTCCTCTCTCTCTCAACAATAAATGCACGTGGTTCTGATTTGGTTTGGGACCACTGCACACCGGGAGGGGGGGTTTAATGCGCGCGCATGCACACACGTGCACGCACTCCCCACAGGCACACCCCATTTGCTTCCTGCGCGCAAAGCGTGTCCCTACCACGGAGCTATGATCTTTTTGGACACTAAAAGTGAAGCTACAGCTCCTTGGCAGGACTTGTTGCGTCATCAACCTTTGGAAGGAAGCGGCGGCCAACATCTGTAAAAGGGGAAGTGCAGGAGTTTCCTGGATCATTTGAAGCAAACTGTTGCTCACGCAGCAAGAGGGGGAGAGGCCACATCAGAGACACCAGGTACACGGGATGTGGCCGTAGGGCGGAGGAATCCTGCCCCACTGCAAGGGCTGACATACAAGATATGGGAGACTCTGGGACTGTCTATATGCAGTGCTTGTGTCCTGGGGTCACATTGAATTCATATGAAATGTGTGTCTATGTGTGTTGGGCGGGGCGGGGCAGGGCGGGGGGATCCAAGCAGAGAAGAATTGAGGGGTTGAAATAAACTTTTGCTTACTTGTTGCTTTTCACTCATAACTTCCCCCAAAGTGGGTTGTAAGCAAATTATCTGCTGCAGATTCCAGCAGGCTGTACTGAGGGAGATGGGAGGGAAAGCGGGGCCTTCCTACCAGCCCTGCTAAAAGACTTATTTATTCCCTCTTCCCTCCCTATCTCCTTTTCCTTATGTGTCATGTCTTCTTAGATGGTAAGCCTGTGGGCAGGACTGTCTTGTTTTACTGATTGCAGGTAAACCACTCTGGGAGCTGTTTTGGCTGAGGAGCGGGATAAAAAAATACTTTAAATAAATAACAAGACAAAAGAACAGCAGGAAGACAGGAGGTTTTCACATCCCACTGTGCTTTCACCCCCATTTTACAAGAATTCAGCAGCGGCCTGTACTGAACACAAAAGAGCCACCTCCCTCTCTTTGCCTGTAATTCATCTCTCCTCCTTTGCCTGTGATTCCCGCACACCGACCTCATCTGGAGTGCTTCCAGGTATGCACAATTGCACAATTTTATTGCACAATTGCACTGCCTCGTTCACAGAATTGTACAGTGGGGTCCAGATGTCATCATCTTCAACTTGTGGGCCTCTTGTGTTTTCCCACTGCTTCTTCTGTCTTTTCCTACCAGAAAAAAATCCATTGAGGAAAGAAAAGGGGGAATTGCTGCCCAGTGCCTTTAGATTGTTAGCACTAGGAGCCCTCCATCTTGAAGCACCCCAAGACAGAGGATGACCAAAACAATGTGAAGAACTTGTGGGGGGGGCATGCTGACAGAAGGGAGAACTCACAATTCAGGACGAAGCAGTGGGGGCTGGTAGCTCTGATGTCAAGGGGCGGTGAATTTGTTAGAGCAATACAACAATGGAACCAATGACCTAGGGAGGCGGTGGGCACACTGGAGGCCTTCAAGATGAGGCTGGACAGCCATCTGTCGGGGATGCTCTGATATGGATTCTTGCATTGAGCAGGGGGTTGGACTCAGTGGCCTTGTAGGCCCCTTCCAACGCTACTGTTCTATGATTCCATGAATCCACTCTGGGTTTCAGTCAGAACCAATCAGAACTCTAAAGGAGCTACCCAAGGTGTGGAGCTATCCCTTGGATAGCTCCTTTAGAGATTCACTGCCCCACTGACATCGGAGCCACCAGCCTCCATTGCCTCCCACATCTCACAAATGCAAATAGGGGCATTCTTGTGTACTAGTAACACCCCTGTGGTCACTCCAGGGATGACTATCCGACCTCTGCCCCGTTGCATGCTGCTAAGCTCCAAACAAAAGCATTTGAGGAGAAACTGGAGAACAGATGTAGATCTTGATTTTCTACTTGCTTGTATTTAAGTGAGCTAGGCATCTCCTGCAAAATGTAATAAAATCAAGAGTTCTGAAATATGTGTCTAGTATCCCCAACTACCACCCTGGATGCAACAGGGCATAGTATGCCTGCTGGAGCCCTGTGCTAACTGCTCACATAGAAGCACAGGAAGCTGCCTTATACTGAGTCAGACTATTTGGTCTATCTAGCCCAGTATCAACAACACTGACTGGCAGCAGCTCTCCAGGGTTTTAGGCAGGAGTTTTCCAGTCAGACCTGGAGATGCCGGGATTGAACCAGGGACCTTCTACATGCAGAACAGGTACTCTGCCTCTGAGCAACAGTACATGGCCCACCCATCTCGTCTGCCTCCCGTATGTGAGACCGACCACAACTCTTTACCGTTTACAAAATGTACAGATGCTCAGTCTCACAGCAGATCTAGTGCAATTATTATAGCGTGGTGGCAACTTGGGGAGGACCCACAAATGGGCTCCTTTGGCTGCTGAGGCAGCGCTCTCCTGTTTTGTAAGGCAGGAATACTACTCTCTTTCCTCAGTAGGACACTATATTCCCCCATAGATATCAGGCAACCCTTGTCTACAGGGCAATCGTGTCGGAGTGGGTGATACGTCACAGGTTGGACGATGCCATGTAGAATGGCCACTTATGCATCTCCAAAAAGAGGAAGTGTGTTAGCAAAGAAGAGGACACCCATTTGCGTTTTATATATAGGATTGGCTCCAGATGTACACTGGATCAACTGCACTGGCAGAAGAGGAATTCCTCACCTTCTCCTTCCCACGGCAGCCCCTCCATCCCCCTGAAAATGCTACACCGAGAGTTGGGAGACCCTGCTGAATGGGATAAGCTGTGGCATGTGGGGGGGGGGATCCTCCGAAATTGAGCAGAGGGACCTACCATGAGTGCAGCCTTTGCAGAAGGTTCCTTCCTCTTGCAGAATGTAGAACTAGGGCGGTGCACCGCTTTAGCCCGAAGCCTGAGCTCCGAGTCGAAGTGTGGCACTTCGGGCCTTTTCGGGCCACCTTCGAGGTGAGGGGGCACAAAGCAACATGAAATGGGTTGGGTCGCTATGAAGTGCTTTGGTGTGACCCAGAAGCCCAGCCCAGCCACACTGCTGCCCAGCCCCCAGCTCCTACCTGGGCCCTCTGGATGTGTGCCAGCAGCCATCTTGTTGTGGCGTGGGGAGCCATTTTAAAAATGGTGACTCCCTCTACTTCTGGAAATAGATCTGGCAGGATCTATTTCCAGAGATGCAGGGAGTTGCCATTTAAAAAATGGCTTCCCTGCGCCGGAACAACAAGGGGGCTGCCGGCACATGTCCAGAGGGCCCAGGAGCTGGTGGCGGCCGCTCTCCTGGTGGGCAGGGTGGTGGCTACAGGCCCCCCCCCCCCCCGGAACAACAAGGCGACTGGCAGTGTATGTTCAAGGGCCCAGGTAAGGAGCTGAGGGCTGGCAGCGCATCGAGCGGGGGCAAAGCGGGATTCGGATGCCTGAATCCCGCTTTAACTCCAGAGCCAAAGCAAGTTGGGGAGGGGGGAGCTGAATCAGCCCAAAGAGAATCGGTCCTGGTTTAGAAGCCCTGAAGCAGCCTCTGAGGCAGATCGGGGGTCCATGCACAGCCCTATGCAGAGCCTGGATCCAACCCATGCAAATGTAGACATGATTACTATAATTTAAATAGAAATGCATCTCACCGTAGCGGGAAGACTGACCAGGTGAGCTGTGTGCCTGCTCAGTCTGGTGGCTGGATACTAACAATTGATGGGCAACTTCATGTCCCCTGCTGGCTCTCTCTGCTTCTGGCCTTTGACTTTAAACCGGATTTGGATTGGATATCCCATCAAATGGAGGGCACCTTCATGTAGAGGACTTTCCTCTGACAGCGCTTGAAATGGAGGACTGTCCTCTGTAAAGCAGGACACCTGGCCACTCAGACTCTTTGGACCCTTTCCCCCTTCTCCCGTTGACTTGTGCACCTCCATGGTTGGCAACCTGCACAGAAAATGTCTGATGTGCTGTAGGTGGTATTAGTGACACTGAGAACACACGGGGTAGCTCCCTGTTTTGGGTTTTTGCTTCTTCAACTGGCTGCCATTGCAAATTCAGAATTGTGTGCCCAAGAACACAGTTGTAGTCAGTTCAGCTTCAAATATATTTTTGAGGGGGAAAGTGATTTCTGTAGTTAGCAAAAAGTAACTTCCCCCAAATCTTCTTCCCCCATGAACCTCATCCTCTGCTAGTACCTGTGTAGTTGTTTGTGTAGGACATCCAGAGTAAAGATATTTAAAATAAGAGCGACTCTGTGCAGTTGTGCGCAGGTATGAAGATCTGTAGGCACACAGTGAAAGAAAAGCTTTGGCTATTGGGCTGTATAGAAATGCGATAAATACATAAATATCAGCATGTGCTATTGTGCGCAGCTGTGCAGCTGTGTACTGGAAACTTTCTCTCCCTGCCCCCATTTCGAAAGAACAGATTACCCAAATGGAAGCAAATGGCGACTGTTACTCCCCCTACATTTCCAGTGCTTCCCTTTTGAGCTTTTCTCTGCTTTGCTCACGGTGTCTTGCAGTTATGGACATCGTGGAGGGCATTCTGACAGCTGCACAAGTCATCTACGGCCAATGCCAGCGAATGAAGGGCTGCAAGAAGCAGAGAGAGCGTCTTGTGGAACGTATGGAGATCCTGATGAGGCCCATCAAGCACCTCCAGGCAGGATCTACCAAAGACCTGTCCTCCGACCTGACATGCATACTGCAGAAAATGCTGGACCTCATGAAAGAAACCCAGAAACTGTTTGACAAGTATGAGGGCCAGACCTGTCTACAGAAAATGGTGAAGGCTGGGAACATGCTGGAGAAGTTTGCAGACAAGAATGAGCGCTTTGGCAATTTTGGCCAAGCACTCTTGCTGCAGTTGCAAGCGGAGCAGAGGATCCTAGCACGTTTTGAGAAGTGTGTTGTGAGTAAGGAAGGCAGCCAAGACCTTGCAGAGGACAAGGTCTCCTGGAAGGAGATGCTCAAAGGTGCTTCCATGTTTTATGAAAAAAAAAAAATCCCTATGAGGACAGGGGAGTGGGAGGGGGGCAGGAAAGAAGGGAGGAAGCTGGCCAACATGGGTTGCCAGAGCAGCTGGCAGCCAGCCCAGGTAGAGGGACCTGGCGTCAGTTAGTGCCCTAACAAATTCATTGTGGCATAAGCTTTCGTAGACACTATCTGCTTCGTTAGATAGTTGAAGTGTTAATCTCAGGATGGATCCAGAAGCTGCTTTCCACGAGAGGAAGGTCTCTGCTTGTGGAAGGTCCTGCAGCCCTATTTTGGGGGATGCCCCCTCCACCCACATCACAGCTCATCCCATTTTGAATGGGATCTCACACAACATGCTAATCCACACTCAGTGGCTGAGTATGGGTTGTTTGTTGAACTGTGGGTTAGTGTGTTGTCTGAACACAGCCAGGGTGGCTTGTTAACCATGCAGTGTGGCTTATTTTCTCGAACAAGCCATCTTGAGAACCCATGCTTTGTTGTTGGGTTGTTCAGGGTGGTTAAGAAGCCACACTGCATGCTTAACAAGCCACCCTGGCTGCATTCAGACAACACGATAACCCATCTTACAGAAAACGTGCTACATTCAAACAACACATTAACCCATGGTTCAACAAACAACCCATGGTTCAGAACAACCCACACTCAACCACTGAGTATGGGGTAGCATGTCGTACGAACAGCCCCCTAGCATTTTCAAAGGATGGAGGGGCTGCTGTGGGAAGGAGAGGATGGGGAATTCTACTTCCATCAGTGTAGTTGATCCAGTGCAAATCTGGATACAATCCCTCAAATTGGCAGATTTACATACACATGCTAGGTGGAAGGGTGGGGGGATTGTAAACTGTGAGGTCATTGAGAACTGAAATACAGAAAGTATAGATAGTGATAATGAAGGTAATTATCACTGTCTGTACTTTCTGCATTTTAATTCCTTCTGACCTCACAGTATACAATCCCCCCACCCCAAACCATGTGTACATATAGCTGTCACTCAGGATAATATTTCATGCATCTGAGGAAGCAGACTGTAGTCCAGGAAAGCTTATGCCAGAATAAATCTGTTTGGCTTTAAGGTGCCACAAGACTCTGTTGTTTTTGCTACTACAGACTAACATGGCTATCACTCTTCAAGGGATTGTTTCAGGAGAACACTCCAGAAATGATAATGATGGGATGACACCATCTAAGACCTGATTGTGTAAATGGTCCCTTGGGTGTGCAATAACACAACAGATTACAAGGCAACAATAGTTCATTCTCCTCCTTCCTTGCACAAAGGCAGCAAAGAAATCAAGAATAGTGGAGTACAGGATACTAAGAACAAATGTGAAGAATATTTTGTTACTGATTTTTAAGGTTTTCTGTTCTCTTGAGTTTCCCAGTAGTTGATTATACTTGCATCCTTGTCTAGATTAAGGATGGGTGAGAATTTAATTTCAGTTTGGTTTTGATAAAAATTTACCAAAATTTGCAAAGTTCTCAATTTTCAGGGCAAAAAGATTGCGGACGCAATTGGGGAGAGTGGCAGGAGGTGTTGATGGCTGCCAAGATGGGTTGGCTCTGCTGGGTTCAGACATGCCAACCCATTGTGGGTTGAACAACCCCAAGAACAAGCCATAGGTTGTCAGGGTGGGTTACTGCCAAAATATATGCCACCCTGCAGGAAGTAGTCTGGGTACAGACGATGGTGGAGGGAGAAGAAGCCATGGTGGCTTATCCCCCTGCCCCTGCATGTGCCACGTGTACGACTGCTATTTGCATAATTCCCCACAATGCAGTGCGGGTGGGTGTGTTGTCTAAACCCAGTGCGCAGCATGGGGGGTGGGGGTAGCTTCGCACCCACTCTATAACCCACGACTTGCAGTAGGGGTTTTAGGATGGGTACAAAGCCACCCCTGCCGTCCAGTCCACCGGATTTGGACAACACGCCCACTTGCACTGCATTGTGGGGAATTATGCAAATGGAGGTCGTGCGCATGGTACGTGCGGGGGGAGAAGCCACCATGGCTTCTTCTCCCTATGCGATTGTCCAAACACCCCCATTGCGTGTTCAACCATGTTAGTGGCCAATTAGGGTTGCCACCTCTTTTTTCTGGCAGGCTCCTCATTTATTATTATTAATTATTAATTATTGTGTTTTAAACACCAAATAACCCTGAGGTGCACACCCTTAGGCTCCCGTTCATATGCATACCAAGTTTCAGGTCTCACAGTCCTGACGCTGTGGCGGAGACAGACACACTCCTCTTTTATTATTAGAGGAAGATACAATAAACTTCGAGGCTTACTATCCTGGTTATTTAAGCAGCATTAAAGCAGAGTGCCCTGGTTTGGACATAATGGGGAACTCTGGCTTAATGCAAGCTAGGAATGAGGCATTGAAGCCAGCATGTGGTGGGATGGGAGGGGTACAAGAGGAGATTGCAAGCCCAACATGCATTCCTGGTTTTGTAAACCACCCTTCAGTTCCTGCTTCAGTTCCTTGCTTATCCTTTGGGCGCAGCTACAACTCCTATTTCGGGACTTGGATACCCAAGGAAGCTACCCTGGGAACACACTCTGAGGCATTTTATGTGGCTAGAAGACCCCCACATCCTCTCCAGCATTGCAAAGGATTGTGGGAGGGATGTGCCTATGCCCTCTTTCATTGGCAACCTTAAAAATATGGCTAGCTGAGCACTTGAACATTTGGGCCAGCCCCAGGTGATGTTGGGCCTCCCTCTCTCCCTCTTCGGCTCTGTTTCCATGGCCCTATTCTTAACTCCCTTCCTTTCACTCTAGGGGAGGGGGCTGATCTTCACATCAGAATCACCGAGATAGACAAGAGCCTGATAACAAAGATGACTCCCGTGATGGAGATGAAGCATTACATACTATGCAAAGGAGAATATTACAAGTCCCCTGTGGCCATCAAAGTCTTCAAATACCCTGTGACCACCGACACAAAGTGAGGGTCTATGGGAAGGTCTGATGAACCTAATGAATCTCTCTCACTCCCTCGTTTTCACACATACGTGACAAATATGATGGCTGCTCCTGAAGGCTTCTTCTTTCTGCAGGAGTCTTTCTGTTCGGTCCATTGGAAAATAGCATCTCCATCGATTGTTCGGGCGTTCCCTGGCTGTTGTGCCTTCTCGCTCTGTCTCTCTCCCCCCCACCCCGAGGTTGAAATGCCTCTCCTAAGGCTTAGTTTGGCAGTAAGAGGCTTAAGCTATGCTATGCTGGTATTTTTGGCCCAGACTCTTTTGCTTTGGCCCCACCCACCACTGTCTGTAATTAGGTCATGAGGCCTTTCAACCTCTTAGAATGGGGAAAAAACTGCGCAAAATGACCAAACCATCAGCGGTCGGAGGAAATGGGGCATGGCCAGCTAGGAAACCAAGTGGCCCATTTTGGCTTGAGGTTCAACCACTGGCCCAGAGGGACCCAGTGTAAAAGAGTAAGTGCTCTACATAGCTTCCACCTACAACTCCAGTCAGCCCATCTGCATTCCCACCCTGTCAGCACCTGTCATGCCCCCATGGAGGAATCGTACTCTGAGGAGGAGCTAGAACTCCCAGTAACAATGCCAAGGAGCCACCCATGTCAGGAAACTTGGGGCAGCCTGGGCCCTCAGGGGAGGTCACTGCTAGTTTGTCCCGCAGGAGGAGGGGAGTTCCGCCTCTGAGGCAGAGGCTGGGTGATCGCCTAGCCCCTGACAGCATCACTGCCTCAAGAGGCAGGCCAATAGGGCTCCTCTGAGAAGACGTGCTTGATTACTAAGGATTCCTGAGGAAGAAAGAACTCCTTGGGAGCAAGGCCCTCCTTCCCAGAATAACTTTTGCCAGAGGTCCTGTAACTCACTGCAGCTGAGCCCTGGGTGGGGCTCAGAAAGCTCTGGCTATGTAAGCCTTGAGCTTTAGCCTAACCAGTACTGTAACAACATTTTTTCTGCTCCAGTGCCTTGCTTGTGTCATTGACCTTCTGTGCTACTGATCCTTGGATTCCTGCTTGACTCTGCTTCTGGACTGTGTATTGTATCTGACAGCTTAACTGTGCTTTGACCTTTGCTTGAATCTTGACTGCTCCTGCCTTGCACCCATACTGGACTGAAACCTTTGTGCCTGTTTGCCTGTTTTGTTGCCTTGCCTTCTGGATTGCCCCATGATTTGCTCTAATGCGGACTCTGATTCAGCAATAGCAGGACAGGGCCCTTACAAATGTTGATCTCAGCCCTACCATGGAAGGTCAGCTTACTTATACACCCCCTACCCCCCATGCTGGCCTGACAGGATGGCAAGATTTAGTGGAGAGGCTTTCAGCCTCATGCCACAGACTAACCCCTCTGTTGCCTCCCCCAGGAAGGTGAGGAAAATCTTTTCAGATGAGATCAGAACCTTGAAGAGGCTTGAGTCCCCCTACATCCTTCGTATGTATGGAATCTGTATAGATGAGAGTGGTGAGTCCTTGTCTCGATGTGTGTTGTTTGGGAGTGAGAGGCTTGCATGGACCATAGTGCAGGCTGCAAGACTCTTTCTCCCAAGTATCTGGGTCCTGTTTATGAAGATCACTTGCTCTTGCTCTCTGTTCCCAGAGGAAAAGGCAGCTCTGGGATCAGACAGCAGTGGGTCCTGAGAGCTGTCAAGTGGAGCATTAAGCTTCTGTGGCACAACTTAGTTCTGACCAAAGGTGTGATGGCATTCAAGGACAGCAGCCAGAAGGGAGACAGACCAGAGCAGGTCAGGTGAAAGTTCCTGATCCATACAATCCCCCAGGCTGGGGATGGCTGCTATTGGGGCTTCCTGATCAGGCTTGTTCTCTGATCTGAGCAATGTATTCAAGCAGGTCTTTGGCATCTCAGTGGGTCTGTTGGGGTAGGGGGTGTTTTTATTCTGTTATTGTTGCGTTTCCAATGCATTTGTTTTAGTGTTGCTTCAAGCAAGTTTTTATTTATCTATGATTGCAAGCTGCTTTGAGTGCCATTTTCTTGGAAGAAAGGCAGGGTGCAAATCAAATCAATAAACAAACTTGGAGGCTTTGTTCCTGCAGTGGGCTAAGGCCTTCCCGTGGCTTTTTGGCCTGCACTCTGTCTGCACTTGGATTGATGGGGCCAGACCCTTTTCTTAGTAAACCCCCTAGCCCTGAGGGGAAAACATGCCCTTTTACACATCTCATGAGCATGACATGGGGCTGGAAACTGTCCACTTTGTCCTTTAGCAGCAGGACACAATGTCAAGGATGTAGGTCCCCCCTCCCTCTGTTGTCTATAGACTTTCAGGGGGCTTTTTGGATTGTGCCTCACCCCTAACTTGACTGAAGCAGAAGCTGACAACTGATGCAACCAAATCTGTCTCTTAACCTCTGTCTCTTAATATTTGTCTGTCTCTTAATATTAAAAATCTTAATATTAAAAATCTGTCTCTTAATATTAAAATTATCATTTTAATATGTGCCTGGAAGGACTATTGGGCAACTCAGGGAGTCAGAGAGGTGCCACCATAACTGTGGTCACGGGCAGGGGGAGGTATGGCGTTGGGGGATTAACAGGCCAGCTGAGGAGAAGAGGGGCTAGACACCTTACAGCTGTCCCCTCTTCTGGTTCTTCCCCCAACCTGATGGTTCCTTACCAGTCTGCCCTCGGGTCTGGTGGTGCTGCTGTTGAATGCCAGGTCGGCCCAAAATAAGACCTCCCTCATCCATGATTTGATTGTGGATGAGGGGGCTGACCTGGCATGTATTACTGAGACCTGGGTGGGGGAACTGGGAGGGGTCACTCTCTCCCAGCTGTGCCCTCCTGGGTACTCGGTGCAGCACCAACACCGACTTGAGGGTCGGGGAGGGGGGATTGCCGTGGTCTATAGGAATTCAATCTTCCTCTCCAGGCTTCCTGCTCATTCGAGTGCAGATCTTGAGTGTTTGTACCTTGTGTTGGGTATCCGGGACAGATTAGGGATTCTGTTGGTGTACCGCCCACCCCGCTGCCCATCAGACTCCCTGCCTGAGCTGACAGAGGTGGTCTTGGACTTGGTGTTGAGGACCCCCAGGATGATGGTCCTGGGGGATCTCAACTTCCATGCTGAGGCCGCTGTATCCGGGGCGGCTCAGGACTTCATGGCTGCCATGACAACCATGGGGCTGTCCCAACATGTCATCGGCCCAACGCATATAAAAGGACACACGCTTGATCTGGTTTTCTCGACTGGGCAGGAGGATGGTGATCTGAAAGTGGAGGAATTAACATCTGTCCCTTTGTCATGGTCAGATCACTTCCTGCTGAGGTTTAGACTTCTGGCGGCCTTTCCCCTCTGCAAGGGTGGGGGACCTATTAAAATGGTCCGCCCCCGGAGATTAATGGATTCCGATGGATTCCAGAGGGCTCTGGGGGATTTTCCTGCTGGTATGGCTGGTGCTCCTGTCGAAGCCCAGGTCGCTCTGTGGAATGCAGAGATGACTCGGGCGGTTGACACGATCGCGCCCAAGCGCCCTCTCCCTCTGAGCAGAGCCCGGCCAGCTCCTTGGTATACACCTGAGCTGAGGGCAATGAAGCAAGAGGGGAGACAGCTAGAACGCAGGTGGAGGAAAACTCGTGCTGAGTCTGACCGAACACAGGTAAGAGCCCACTATCGATCCTACTCTGTGGCGGTGAGGGTGGCAAAGAGGCAGTTCTTTTCCACCAGCATTGCATCTTCTCAGTGTCGTCCAGCGGAGCTTTTCCAAGTGGTTCGCGGCCTGTTACATTCTGGGCCAGGGAGAGAGACGGTGGAACCCTCGGTAGCACGCTGTGACAAGTTTGCACGGCACTTTGAGGATAAAGTCGCTCAGATTCGTCATGAATTGGACACCACCATTAATGCAGTTCCATTGGTAGAGGCGTTCAGAGCACCGTCTGGTCCAGTTTTATTGGATGAGTTTCAGTTACTGAGGCCTGAGGATGCGGACAAGGTGCTTGGCCAAGTTCGATCGACCACTTGTGTGCTTGACCCTTGCCCTTCATGGCTTATTAAATCAAACAAGGAGGGGTTGTCCGGCTGGGTCCAGGAGGTTGTAAATTCCTCCTTGAGAGAGGGAGTGGTGCCTGCTGCTTTAAAAGAGGCAGTAATTAGACCACTCCTGAAAAAGCCTAACCTGGACCCAGAGGATGTTAACAATTATAGGCCAGTGGCCAACATCCCCTTCCTGGGCAAGGTGCTTGAGCGGGTGGTTGTAGGACAGCTCCAGGCACTGTTGAATGAAACGGATTATCTAGATCCATTTCAATCGGGCTTCAGGCCTGGTTTTGGAACGGAAACTGCCTTGGTCGCCCTGTGGGATGACCTCTGCCGGGAGAGGGACAGGGGGAGTGCGACCCTGTTGATTCTCCTGGACCTCTCAGCAGCTTTCAATACCATCGACCATGGTACCCTTCTGAATAGGTTGTCTGGGTTGGGAGTTGGAGGCACTGCACTACAGTGGTTCCGCTCCTACTTGGATGGCCGATTCCAGAAGGTGGTGCTGGGGGATTATTGCTCTGTGCCATGGCAATTGTGCCATGGGGTTTCACAGGGCTCTATTCTATCCCCCATGCTGTTTAACATCTACATGAAACCGCTGGGGGAGGTTATCCGGAGGTGTGGGCTGAGGTGCCATCAATATGCGGATGACACCCAGCTCTACCTCTCTTTCTCATCAAAACCAGGTGAGGCAGTGGCTGTTCTGAACCAGTGCCTGGGCACAGTAATGGACTGGATGAAGGCCAATAAACTGAAACTCAATCCAGACAAGACGGAGGTACTGTTAGTGTGTGGTTCGTCTGCCTGGCTAGGTGATATTCAACCTGTTCTGGAGGGGGTTGCACTCCCCCTAAAGGATCAGGTTCGTAGTTTGGGGGTGCTCTTGGATCCAGAACTGTCACTTGAGGCACAGGTGAACTCAGTGGCACGGAGCACTTTTTATCAGCTTAGGCTGGTATACCAACTACGCCCTTATCTGGACAGAGATAGCCTAGCTACAGTTATCCATGCTCTGATAACTTCTCGTCTGGATTACTGCAATGCGTTATACGTGGGGCTGCCTTTGAAAACGGTCCGGAAACTTCAGCTGGTCCAAAATAGGGCAGCAAGATTGTTAACAGGGACTGGCCTGTGAGCTCATATTATGCCAGTACTTTTCCAGCTGCACTGGCTGCCAGTCCATTTCCGGGCCCGATTCAAAGTGCTGGTGTTAACATTTAAAGCCCTTAACGGCTTGGGGCCAGGTTACCTGAAGGATCGCCTCCTCCCATATGTGCCTCCCTGGACCTTAAGATCATCATCAGCGGCCCTTCTCCATGAGCCCCTGCCAAAGGAAGTGAGGCGGGTGGCTACTAGGAAGAGGGCTTTTTCTGTTGTGGCACCCCGCCTCTGGATGAGCTCCCTAGTGAGGTTCGCCAGGCGCCTACATTGTACTCCTTTCGGCGCCAGATGAAGACCTTTTTATTTTCCCAGGCATTTTAGCATTTTAGCTTTCTAAATTTTTATCTTTGCTGTTTTAAATCTGTATTTTAAACTCCTGTACTGCTGCTAGGTTTTATTGTGGTTGTATTGTTATATTGTGGTTTTAATGTTCTATATATTTTAAATTGTTTTATTGTGTGTTGTTTGGTTTTAATTTTTGTGAACCGCCCAGAGAGCTTCAGCTATTGGGCGGTATAGAAATGAAATAAATAAAATAAAATAAAATAAATAAACCTAGAGGAGGGCACACCTCAGGCTTGCGGGATCTATTTTGTGTTTATATTGGAATGTCATGATCCAAGACCCTGACCTCTTGTCCTCAGAGGCTGAGGCTCCTGAATTAATGCATCAAGGAGAGGGCTCGGTTATAGAAGGGCATCATGAGGTTCCCACCACCTTAGGACTTAGTTCTCCATGGAGGCCCCAGGGATCAGCTCCAATATATTCAGAGGAGGTCGCATTGCTGTCCTCAGATTCTGAAGGTACCACCACGCTGCAGCCATGTCTGTGTTCTTGCAACCTGAGGCTGCTGAAACACACCAGGCCCCTTTAAGGGAGAAGGGCTCCGTCAATAGGGAGGTGTGGCTAACCAACCTAAAGAAAGCCAAAACCATACTTAAGGCTCGGTCACAATCTGCTGCTTGTTGGAGCAACATACTGGCAAGCTTATCTGCATCACTCGGTGTCTTGTTCTGTGGTTCCTTGAGGCTCACAGGGGAAGTTGATAGCACATAAAGGCAGTTAGATCAAGGAAGGAAGCAAATAGGACATTGGATAGCTCAAGTGGGTCCTGCTGGCTAAAACTCTCTACTGCTAGGTCAATAGGAGGATGTTGTCCCAGCAGGAAGCTAACTGAAGTCTTATGTAGGCTGACATGACCTGTAGTGTGGTCAGTTTTGCCCTACCTGGAGGAACTGACTGGACTGCTAAAGGCCCCTCACCTGATTTTGCAGTCTAAGACTTCTGCAAGGTTGGGGAGATGGAGGCTGTGCCAGGGATTCATCGTCTGAGCCAGAGGATGATGGCGAGGCTGTGTCCTATGGCTGGGAGAGCCCTGGATAAGGCACTGACTGCACTCCCCCAAGGAAGTAGCCTGTGCCTCATCCTCATCTGCATCCTCTGCTGCATACTCTGAGGTCTGAGGGTCATGACAACTTGAGGTCTCATGGTTGCTGCTCTATATCCTGACTCTCTGGGAAATCCAACTCCTGCTTGTTCAGAAACCACTGACTTGCCCCAAGTCCTCTAGGTGAACTGTACCTCACTGTACCCAACAACGCCAGGCCCTCACTGCGACAACAGGGCTCACTGGCTGAAACACAACATGGAAACCAGAACCAGGCACAAAAAAGACATACACGTAGAACTAAAGAACAGGGTGCCTGTGAGCACATTCTGAGCCTAGGAATTTCTTTTTCAGTACAAGAAATACCAAACTGAGCTCACAGTCCTTTCACGCACAAGTCCACTCTTGGTCACCCTGAGCTTTCTTCATTTCAGCAGCCTAATTTAGGTGGGAAAAGTCATGTTGTTGCTATTGTTAAACAAGTGGGAGCCAGTAAGCTTTGCTGATCTATTGCAAATCACCCAGAGATCTACCAGCAGATCCTGACCTGCCTTCTGCCCATCCCTGTCTTAACCTATCCCATCCAGGAGTATGTCATGAAGCTGAAAACTGCTTGCTTCTAGATTTAGCACCATCACCCAAAGGCAAGGCTTGTTCATCAAGATGGAAAACCCAGAGGCTGCCTCAATTCACTGCGTATCTTCTTTGTGCTAGGCTCAATCCCGGAGTACTCCATCGTTGTGGAATATTGTGAAAAAGGCACCCTGAGGGAAGTTCTGAAGAAGGAACCTGACTTATCCTGGAAGATCCGCACAGAAATGGCATCGGATGCTGCTGCTGGACTGTACAGGTACAGTAGAGGACAAAGGCGAGTCCGTGGGTATTCCTGAGAGCCAAGTCAGACAGCCATTTTTAAGCAGAAAAGCCACCGCAACCTAACTTTCCCCCCTCATAGTCATGTGGCAGAACAGTCTTGCGAATGGGCTTCTGCGTGGTACGAATGCAAGCTGCCATTTCCAGAAAAAATGGAAACGTGACAAATCCAAACAAACGCTTTTCAGGACGCGATGACTTGTAATCTAACTGTATGGGAGCGCTACCATGACCATTGCCTATGTCACCGTCAAGGGAAGGTATTCTTTTTTGTCCCCGGATGCTTGAATAAATCTGCCCTGAATTATCCTTGTTAGGGCGACTGGTGCAGGGTTACTTAGCAGAAACTTGCGCCACGAGGCTTCTTGGGTTGCTCAAAGGATTGTTCAAAGTTCTTCCCAAAACAGCGAGAGTCATCACATAGGGATGACGATCGATATCATGCCTTTGGCCTAGTGGAGGTGCTTTCTCCGCTGTCTAAACAAATGTACATTTTTCTGCTGCAATTCAGTGGCTCATGTGGGCTAATGCAGAAATGTTTGGACTTGGAGGGTTGTTGCTGGGCTTGGGCCCTTGAGGTCCCAGCCCTGAATCTATTTCCCAGGGCCCCAAATGTCCATTGCTGCCAATGGAAGTATTTTTTTCCTTAGCATAATTGCCATGCAGTGGGCAATTTTGAAGGTGGGATTGCAGCCAGGGAGGGAAGGCTACTTCGACCTTACACACACACACACACACACACACACCAGTCTCTCCCTGCATGACAATTAAGCTTAGAAAAAACTGTTTCCATTGGTTTGGGATGTTCTGGGGCAGGGTGCAAATGAACTGAGGAATTTATTTTATGTGTAATTATTTGGATGAGAAATTAATTGGCTGGCTTTGCCTTCTGTGCAATTGAAATAAATCCTAGTAATTATTTCTGCATGTGCATGAATAGATATAAATCAACATATGCACTTTTTATGCAGACTTGTATCTTTTGGGCCTGGGCCCTGAATCTTTTCAAAGAATCATAGAATAATAGGGTTGAAACAGACCTATAAGGCCATCGAGTCCAACCCCCTGCTCAGTGCAGGAATCCAAGTCAGAGCATCCCCGACAGATGGCTGTCCAGCCTCATCTTGAATGCCTCCAGTGCATTCTGGAGCCCACCACCTCCCTAGGTAATGGGATCCATTGTCATATTGCTCTAACAGTCAGGACATTTTTCGTGATGTTCAGCCGGAACCTGGCTTCCTGTAACTTGAGCCCATTATTCCGTGTCCTGCATTCTGGGATGATCAAGAAGAGATCTTGGCCTTCCTCCCTGTGACAACCTTTCAAGTACTTCAAGAGCACTATCATATCTCCCCTCAGTCTTCTCTTCTCAAGGCTAAACATGCCCAGTTCTTTCAGTCTCTCTTCATGGGGCTTTGTTTCCAGTCCCCTGATCATCTTTGTTGCCCTCCTCTGAACCCTCTCCAGCTTGTCTGCATCCTTCTTAAAGTGTGGCGCCCAGAACCAGACATAGTACTCCAGATGAGGCCTAACCAGTGCTGAGTAGAGGGGAACTAGTACTTCCTGGGAATTGGAAGTTCTGCTTCTATTAATGCAGCCCAAAAGAGCATTTCCCTTTTTTGCAGCCACATCACATTGTTGGCTCATATTCAGCTTATGATCTACAACAATTCCAAGATCTTTCTCGCTTGTAGTCTTGTTGAGCCAAGTATCCCCCATCTTGTAATTGTGCATTTGATTTCTTTTTCCTAGGTGCCGAACTTGGCATTTATCCCTATTAAATCTCATTCTGTTGTTTTCTGCCCAGCGCTCCAGTCTATCCAGATCACTTTGAATTTTGTTTCTGTCTTCCAAAGTATTAGCTATCCCGCCCAATTTTGTGTCATCTGGAAATTGGATTCGCATTCCCCGGACCTCCTCCTCCATTAATAAAAACATTGAAAGCACTGGGCCCAGGACTGAGCCCTGCAGTACCCCGCTCGTTACTGCTCCCCAGTTGGAGAAGATCCCATTGATAAGCACTCTTTGAGTCCGATTCTGTAGCCAACTGTGGATCCACCGGATCGTTGTTTCATCTAGCCCACTTTGAGCTAGTTTGCTCATCAGGATATCATGGGGCACTTTGTCGAAAGCTTTGCAGAAGCCAAAGTATATGATGTCCACAGCATTCCCACAGCCTACGAAGGAAGTTACCACAGCATTCCCACAGCCTACAAGGGAAGTTACCTGATCAAAAAATGTGATCAGATTCATCTGGCAGGATTTGTTCTTGACATATCCATGTTGGCTTCAAGTAATCACTGCATTGTTTTCAAGGTGCCTACAGATGGATTGCATTATAATCTGATCTAGAATTTTCCCAGGGAATGACGTCAGACTGACTGGCCTGTAGTTCCCAGGTTCCTCCTTTTTACAGATAGGGACAACATTAGCCCTCCTCCAGTCATCTGGCACTTCACCCGTCCTCCATGATGTCTCAAAGAGAATAGACAGCAGTTCTGAGAGTTCTTCTGCCAGTTCCTTTATTACTCCAGGATGCAGTTCATCTGGCCCTGGAGATTTGAACTCATTCAAAGTAATTAGGTGTTCCTTGATCATATGCCTATCGATCTCAAGCTGCAATCCCGCCCCTTCAGCCTGTACTTCGCCTTTGCCGGGGGGGGGTCAAGTAGGATCAAGTCAAGGATAGCCAGTCCTCTAGTTCCTTTCTCTACTTTCTGTAGGAGGAAGTTATCTGCTACACAAATCAGGAATTTCATGGAGGGGCCATGTTTTGCAGAATTTGTCTCCCAACAAATATCGGGGAAATTGAAATCCCCCATTACTACTACATCATGCTTCCTTGAAACATTGGCTATTTGCTTTTCAAAAGTTTTGTCCTCGTCTTCTCCTTGATTGGGTGGCTGGTAGTAGACTCCGACCACCAGGTTCCTTTTATTCTTTGCTCCATTTATTTTAACCCAGATGCTCTTGATGGGACTACCAAGCTCCTCCTCCTGTATTTCTGTGCAGAGATATGTTTTTTTTTAACATAGAGTGCAACCCCACCTCCCTTTCTGTTCCTCCTGTTCTTTTTGAACAAGCTATAGCCTTCAATTGCTGTATTCCAGTCATGAGAGTCATCCCACCAAGTCTCAGTTACACCTATCAAGTCATAATTTCCCTCTTGTATTAAGAGTTCAAGTTCGTTCTGTTTGTTTCCCATACTCTGGGCATTAGTACATAGACATTGAAGACCATGTGCTTCATAGTCTGGCTGTCTTCCTACATGTTTGTGAAGACTATTATTGCCTATTTTAGTGAATACTATTATTTTACATGCCTAGCAACACCCCTCCTGGGAGACTTGGGATGAAGACAGACATACCTGTGAACAGGAGCAGGTGCTGTGAGCAGGTGCTGTGAAGACAGATATACCTGCGAACAGGAGCAGGACATTTGGTTGTAGAGTGGACTCTGCTCCTTCTCCCCATCTTTCTCCCCACAGGGAAACAAATGCAGCCTGTGAATCAACACCTGATTGCCTCTCCCTCTTGGCTATTCCCCACATGTTTCAGACAGCTGCCCACTTTTTCTCCCCCCCCCCCCATTCAACTGCCTGGCATGTTTATCTGAAGAGATGTTTGTTTAGAATCTGAAAAAAAAATTGTACACTTTTAAAATACTTTCAAAAGTATGTGGAGAAGGGATCATAGCTGAGTGGTAGAGTCCCTGCTTTGCATGCGGAAGGTCCCAGTTTCGATTCCTGCCATCTTCAGGTAGGTCTAGAAAAGAATCCTGCCTGAAACCCTGGAGAGACCCTGCCAATCAGAGTTGACACTACTGGGCTAGATGGACCAGGGGTTGGACTCGGTGTAAGGCAGCTTCTGATGTTCCTAGGGGAGTGAGTTGGCTTTGTGACTGACACGGGCACAAGCCAATCGGTGCTGTGCACGGCTCTGCCTTGAAAATGGGAAAGTTCACTTCGTGAGTAACAAAAGAACCAACCCATCCACATTGGACAAATCCAGATTCTGCAAAAATCAAGAGAATGGCGCTTGATCTGAGTGAGAAGAGCTGACTAAGCGTCTGAAGTGCTGCTCTTGGTTTGTGTTGGCTGCAGGTTGCACCAGACGCTGGGCAAGTGCCAAATGCACCGGTGTGTCAACAGTACCAAGTTCCTGGTTGCCAAAGGCTACTGTGTAAAGGTGAGATCCCCCCACCTCTCTCTGGGCCAGTTTGCATGACCAAGCCGTCCACCGTGGCGTATTTAAGCTGTGGCGTCAGTGAGAGGCAGTTTTGAATAGTGAAGCCGCAACTGCGGCTTGTTATGCCATCTGAACCCGGTGGGGGTGGGTGGCTGGTGTGGTTAACAAACCACCCAGAACCCATGCACTCTTTTGAGATTGTGGGTGGTTTGTTAACCAGTGCAGCCACCCACCCCCACCGGGTTCGGACAGCCCAGCAAGCTGCAGTCCTGGCTTCGATATTCAACAGTTGCCCAGCACGTGCCTTGGCTTAAATAAACCACAGTGGGCTGTGGTGATCAGGGGAATCTGGTGTCCCTCCCTGCCCTAGTTCACATGACACAACAGCCCACCATGGCTTAATTTACCCACGGGGGCTGTCGTGTTGCACTGGGCGCCTGCCCTGCCATGTTGTGCGAACCCAGGCAGCAGGGGCGGTTTGAGGGTTAGACAGCCCTCAAATAACCCACGGCTTGCTTTAGGGTTATTTGAGGGCAGTCTTACTCTCAAACAACCCCTGCCACCTGGGTTCGTATGACACAACAAGCCACGGCAAGCCAGGCACCCGGCAAAATGCGACAGCCCCCGTGGGTAAGTTAAGTCACACTGGGCTGCTGTGTTGTGTGAACCAAGGGTGTGTGTGTGGATGTGCGTACGTATTGGATCCAAACATATCTACCCTGCCCATTTACATCATGATTTAAAGGTCATTCCCAGTGGTATAGTAGAGTCAGGGCTCAGAGGACGCAGCACCCACACTTTTTTTTTAGCAGTAAGCTGACTGCATTTGCTATCCCCACCCCCAGTCCCTCTTTCCTCTGAGCTTAGCTGCAATTCTCATAGCAGGTGGGGTGAAATGAATGTTTCTAGCAACAATATGTTGTTCCATGTTGTCATGTGAAATATTTTTGAATGGGCAATTAAGACCTGTTAGCTTTAAGAAGACCTGCTCCGGGTGATAATGAAAACTGTCAGAACTGGTGCGTTGATATGGATCAATGCAGCTGCCTGAATGGTTGGACTCTCTTTGGGGGCGTGGCTATGGAGACCATCATGACTGCCTGCCTGCACTTCAAAACTAACCACTACCCCACTGTATCCCCATTGGGGCGGGGGGAAGGCATTGCATTCCAGACCTTTGGCTACTGAGTTACTTGGCCATGTGGCATCCCCTCTGCTCCTCTCAGATGTCAGGATTCAATCTGGATCAAACGGAGTCCTCCATCAGTCAGAAACACAAGGAGAAAGCCCACAAAGAGGTCTCTTCTTCAGCCTACATCTGCCCTGAGGGTCTGGCATCAGTCAACCATCAATACAACCTGGTTAGCGAAATATACAGGTACCCATTTCACAGGGCTGCCAAACTTGGGCTCCTTCACAGATGTGGCTCAGCCATCTCTTAGCAAAGGCTACAGCCCTTGAGGACTTATCTAGACTTATGGGGGGGCACATAGGGAGCCAAGCCACATCCCTTCCTGTGTCAACATGCATGGCAGGGCATCAGGTCCTTCACTCCAGCTTTGGGCTGCAGGGACATTGTTAGGCCTGCGCCCAGGGGACCCAGGCCCAACCCTGTTCCCCAGGGCCCTGGGTCTATTCCCCCAAGTGCTGAGCGTTCCGTGGTGCCAACAAAAATTTTCTCTTTCTCAGCTTAATTGCCACACAGGGGACAATTTTCAAGGGAGACTGCAGCCAGGGAGGGAAGGGTGAACACCCCCTGCTCCACATGCTCCAACACTCCCCCCCCCCCCGAAATCTTTGCCTGTGTGGCAATTACTCTTAGGGGGAAAGAACACTTTCCATTGGTTTGAGATGATCTGGGGCAGGGTGCAAATGAACAGAATATGTTTTATTTAAGTTGACGTGGATGAGGAATCAACTGTAAATATTTCTGCATTTGCATGTGCGGATAGCCTTCTGGCTTACGCACTTCTGAGTCCCCTGGGCCTGGGCACCGGCTCTTTTCAGCGGCTAGCAGCACACCTGGCTGGTGTCCGGGGTCGGCATCCCTGGGTGCCTGTCGAGGCCCCATCTGCCTGAAGAGGAGCCACTGCCAGCCCTGGTGCCTCCTGGCCCTCTTCCTCCTTGCTGTGGCTGCCCGCTCGGATCACACGAGCAGTGGCAAGTGAGGGGATGGAGCAGCTCTTTCCATGCGCTCTGCACTCTCCCTGTGGGTGGGTCTGGCAGGAGAGGGCCAATGAATCGGCAGTGATGGTGAGGCAGCAGCAAGGGCGTCTTGCTCAAGCCCCCCCTGCAATTGCCCCCCAAGCTCTGCTTCGCGGGCTGCCAATTGCAGGGGGATGTGCTGTGCAGCGTACAATGATGTAACGTCATGCTAGTCCAGGGGTGCAGTCCCTCAGGCCCAGGGGCCAAATCTGGCCCTCCAGGGCTCCTCAGACGGCCATGCCCCCATCCCCCCCCCCGCCACTAATCGGGGTTGGAGGTGAGCGTGCAAAAAAGGCCAGGGGGCTGCCCACCCCTGCACTACACCATGGCGCAGAGGAAGGGAAGCTCTGTGAGGTCTGCAAGCAGTGGAGGCTGGTGGCTCCGATGTCAGTGGGGTGGCAGATCCACTCCAGGTGTGCCAGTTCTGACTGGTTCTGGCTGAAACCCAGAGAGGATTCACTGCCCCACTGACATGGGAGCCACCAGCCTCCACTGTCTGAGAGTGCTCCTTGTCAGGATGAGTCTTCTCAAAAAGTCCTAACTGTTCACAGCTGGCCAACTTGAGCTCTGATCCCTCTTTGCTCTGGAAAAGTCCTCTGCTGTGTTCTTCAGCTGTTTTTGTCATGACCTTGCTGCCTGCCTGGAAATGGAGAGCAGACCAGGATAGGCAACAGCTTACGAGTCGCGGGTTCAGGTGAACATTGGTGCCTTCCGGCTCCCTGGTTCTGTCATATCTCCATCCCTGGGCATGGCTGAGAGCAAGGGGGCTGCCATCTGCCATCAGCGATAGGGTGGCCAAAGCAGAGGAAACTCATGGCCAAAAAAGAAGACAAAAGAGGACACCAATTTGCATATCCCCTGCATCTGCAGTGTATATGTATTGGTGCAAATTTAGAAATAATCGCTATCATTTGAACAGAAATATAGATGACATCTCACCACAGTGGGGAAGACTGACCAGGTGACCCGTATGTGCCTGCTCAGTCTCCTGCCCAGGTGCCAACTGTGGATGGGCCACATTAAGGCTGCTCCCCCTCCTCCTGCTTCTTTGGCTTTGGACTGGACACCTCTTCAAAGAGGGCACCTTCAAATAGAGGACGGTCCTCTGTCAGCATTCCAAAATGGATCTGTAAAGTAGGCCACCCCGCCACCCGAACATGACCTCTTTGCTTCGTTTCAGCTTTGGGATCGTGCTATGGGAGATTGCGACTGGCAAGATCCCCTTTGCAGGTGAGGCCCAGATGCGACAGGGTTCGGCTCTTTCAGTTGTGGGAGGGGCAGCAGTATGGTATCCAGATTGATGACAGTGACTGGGACTAAACTCCTCTTCTGCTCTTGGAGGGTGAGATGAAACTGAAGAATGTCCATCCCCAAAGCTAGGGGCCTGAATCGTTGGGTCCTGTCATGCAATTAGTGGTGGAGAGGTCAGTTCTGAAATGTAGGGACGCAATATGACAATGGAACCCATTAGAATCATAGAATAGTAGGGTTGGAAGGGGCCTACAAGGCCATCGAGTCCAACCCCCTGCTCAGTGCAGGAATCCAAGTCAGAGCATCCCTGACAGATGGCTGTCCAGCCTCATCTTGAATGCCTCCACTGTGGGAGAGCCCACCACCATCCTAGGTCATTGGTTCCATTGTTGTATTGCTCTAACAGTCAGGAAGTTTCTCCTGATGTTCAGCCAGAATCTGGCTTCCTGTAACTTGAACCCATTATTCCGTGTCCTGCACTCTGGGATGATCGAGAAGAGATCCTGGCCTTCCTCTCTGGGACAACCTTTCAAGTACTTGAAGAGCGCTATCATATCTCCCCTCAGTCTTCTCTTCTCAGGGTAAACATGCCCAATTCTTTCAGTCTCTCTTCACAGGGCTTTGTTTCCAGTTCCCTGATCATCTTTGTTGCCCTCCTCTGAACCCTCTCCAGCTTGTCTGCATCCTTCTTAAAGTGCGACACATTACTCCAGATGAGGCCTAACCAGTGCTGAGTAGAGGGGAACTAGTACTTCCCGGGATTTGGAAGCTATGCTTCTATTAATGCAGCCCAAAAGAGCATTGGCCTTTTTTGCAGCCGCATCACATTGTTGGCTCATATTCAGCTTGTGATCGTCAACAATTCCAAGATCCTTCTCGCTTGTAGTGTTGTTGAGCCACATATCCTCCATCTTGTAACTGTGCGTTTGGTTTCTTTTTCCTAGGTGCAGAACTTGGCATTTATCCCTATTAAATGTCATTCTGTTGTTTTCTGCCCAGCGCTCCAGTCTATCCAGATCACTTTGAATTTTGTTTCTGTCTTCCAGAGTATTAGCTATCCCACCCAATTTTGTGTCATCTGCAAATTTGATCAGCATTCCTTGCACCTCCTCCTCCAAGTCATTCCTTAAAATGTTGAAGAGCACTGGGCCCAGGACTGAGCCCTGCGGTACCCCACTCGTTACCTCTTCTCAATTGGAGAAGGTACCATTGATAAGCACTCTTTGAGTCCGATTCTGTAGCCAACTGTGGATCCACTGGATCGTTGTTTCATCTAGCCCACTTTGAGCTAGTTTGCTCATCAGGATATCATGGGGCACTTTGTCGAAAGCTTTGCTGAAGTCGAGGTATATGATGTCTACAGCATTCCCACGGTCCACAAGGGAGGTTACTTGATCCAAAATGAGATCAGATTTGTCTGGCAGGACTTGTTTTTGACAAATCCAGGTTGGTTTCGAGTAATCATGGCATTGTTTTCAAGGTGCTTCCAGATGGATTGCTTTATCATCTCCTCCAGAATTTTCCCTGGGATTGATGTCAGACTGACTGGTCTGTAGTTCCCAGGTTCCTCCTTTTTACCCTTTTTGAAGATAGGGACAACATTAGCCCTCCTCCAGTCATCTGGCACTTCCCCTGTCCTCCATGAATGCTCAAAGAGAATAGACAGCGGTTCTGAGAGTTCTTCTGCCAGTTCCTTTATTACTCTGGGATGCAGTTCATCTGGCCCTGGAGATTTGAACTCATTCAAAGTAATTAGGTGTTCCTTGACTATATGCCTATTGATCTCAAGCTGCATCCTGCCCCTTCAGCCTGTACTTTGCCTTTGCCAGGGGGGTCATAGACGCTCTTTTGGGAGAAGACTGAGACAAAGTAGGAACTGAGCACCTCTGCCTTTTCTTTGTCATCTGTTATCGTTTTGCCATCCTTAATTAATAGCTGAACCACCATTTCTTTCCTCTGCCTTTTACTATGCACGTAGCTGAAGAAAGCCTTTTTGTTGTTTTTAGCATCCCTCGCTAGCCTCCGCTCGTTCTCAGCTTTAGCCTTCCTGACACCATCCCTGCAATTCTGTGCTAGCTGCCTGTACTCTTCCTTTGTTTCCTGGCCTTCTTTCCACTTCCTATATGTGTCCTTTTTTGTTTTCAGGTCATCCCTAAGCTTTTTGTGAAGCCACATTGGCTTCTTCTGTTGTCTTCCACCTTTTCTTCTTGTTGGAATTGTTTGTAATTGTGCCTTGAGAATTTCCTTTTTCAAAAGCTCTCACCCATCTTGGACTCCTTTTCTCATTAGTGTCGCTTGCCATGGGACCTTACTGATCATTGTTCTGAGTTTATTAAAATCAGCTTTCCTAAAATCCAGGGTTTTGACTACACTCAGCTTTTGCTTCCCTTAGAACCAAGAACTCAAGTACAACAGGTTGCTTTCCCCCAGAGTTCCTGTAACTGCTACTTTATCCACTAAGTCATCTCTGTTGGTTAGGATCAAGTCAAGGCTAGCCGATCCTCTAGTTCCTTCCTCTACTTTCTGTAGGAGGAAGTTATCCGCCATACAAGTCAGAAATTTCCTGGAGGGGCCATGTTTTGCAGAATTTGTCTCCCAACAAATATCGGGGAAATTGAAGTCCCCCATTACTACTACATCATGCTTCCTTGAAACATTGGCTATTTGCTTTTCAAAAGTTTCGTCCTCGTTTTCTCCTTGATTGGGTGGCCGGTAGTAGACTCCGACCACCAGGTACCTTTTATTCTTTGCTCCATTTATTTTGATCCAGATGCTCTCGATGGGGCCACCAAGCTCCTCCTCCTGTATTTCTGTGCAGAGATATGTATTTTTCACATACAGTGCAACCCCACCTCCCTTTCTGTTCCTCCTGTTCTTTTTGAATAAGTTATATCCTTCAATTGCTGTATTCCAATCATGAGAGTCATCCCACAAAGTCTCAGTTATACCTATCAAGTCATACTTTCCCTCTTGTATTAAGAGTTCAAGTTCGTTCTGTTTGTTTCCCATATTCTGGGCATTAGTATATAGACATCAAAGACCATGTGCTTCATGGGCTGGCTTTCTTCCTACATTTGTCTAAAGACTATTATTGGGCGCTATTAGAGCTGTTCTCTCCATTGCAGTGCATGCGCCTACGTCTATTGTTACCCCCAACATTACATCTCCCTTCCCCGTAGGATTCAGTTTAAAGCCCTCCTGATGAAGTTCTTCATGCTGTGACCAAACGCATTCTTCCCAGCTTTTGTGAGGTGCAACCCGTCCCTTGCCAACAGCCCATCTTCCAGGAAGTATAGCCCGTGGTCCCAGAATCCAAATCTCTCTCGTCGGCACCACCTTCGTAGCCAGTCATTCACCCGGAGTATTTTTCGTTCCCTTTCTATCCCTCTTCTAGCTACCTGGGGAGGTGGTGGGCTCTCCCACATTGGAGGCATTCAAGACGAGGCTGCACAGCCACTTGACAGGGATGCTCTGGCTTGGATGCCTGCATTGAGCAGGGGGTTGGACTTGATGGTCTTGTAGGCCCCTTCCAACCCTACTGTTCTATGATTCTCTGATCATGGCAGCCACTGTAGCTACTCCCTCAAGAGAGGCCAAAGCTTCAGACAGCTGTGCTGATACAAATCAACAAACCAGTTCTAGCAGGTTTCATCTCCACCAGGAGCAGGGCTTTTATCAGACTTAATTGCCCATTCAAGTCCAAGCCATTACAACAAGGAACAAGATATTGTTGCAGGGAAAACTCATTCCCCCGCAGCTACCGTGAGGATTGCATCTAAGCTAAGAGGGAACAGGGAGGTCTGTGGGGCTGGCAATGACGTCAGCGTCCCTGCCAAAGAAAAAGTGCTGGTGCTGCATCCGTGTAAGCCCTGGCTTCACTATGCCGCAGCACCCAGCCCTTGCACAAAAGCAGATGTTGCATGTGTTACAGTTGGGTGGTCTGATGCAGACATTTTCAGATGCTTCCCGAGGAGGCTGTCCTCTACTGGGGACTGAGTGCTGGATCTTTCCTAGAATGACCTTGGAGGACTCCGAGCCTCCACACACATGCGGTCAGGCGTTCCCTTTGATATTGGCAATGGAAGGGTTGAACTTGCGGGCGGGTTGCTTAACCGCTCCCCCACCAGTGGAAAAAGTGGAGCTTTTCCACTGCAGCTCCGTCCTATGGAGTTTGAGGCAGGTTTGCAAGATGAAATGCATCACTAGAGCTCTTTCCCTGTGTGTGGAGAACATTGCAGCAGAGGCGTGGCGGGCAGGGAATTCGTTACGCCAGCCTTCCCCAACCTGGTGTCTTCCAGATGTGTTGGGCTTCATCTCCCATAAACCCCAAGCCAGCATGCCAGGGGCTTATGGGAGTTGTAGCCCAACACATCCGGAGGGCACCAGGGTCGAAAAGGTTGGCTTACACACACACTCCATTACTTCTCCCCTGAAAATTGCCCCCTCCAGAACAATTTTGTCAGCAGTTGCATTTAATGTTTAATTGTGAATGTGATTTAGGGGGCTATAGCAGAGGGGGCGATGGAAAGCGGAGCCATTTAGAATCATAGAATCATAGAATAGTGGGGTTGGAAGGGGCCTACAAGACCATTGAGTCCAACCCCCTGCTCAGTGCAGGAATCTAAGTCAAAGCGCCCTGACAGATGGTTGTCCAGCCTCATCTTGAATGCCTCCAGTGCGGGAGAGCCCACTGCCTCCTTGGGTAGTGGGCTCCATTGTCTAACAGTCAGGAAGTTTCTCCTGATGTTCAGCCGGAATCTGGCTTCCTGTCACTTGCGCCCATTATTCCGTGTCCTGCACTCTGGGATGATCAAAAAGAGATGCTGGCCTTCCTCTCTGAGACAGCCTTTCAAGTCCCTGAAGAGCGCTATCCTATCTCCCCTCAGTCTTCTCTTCTCAAGGCTAAACAGGCCCAGTTCTTTCAGTCTCTCTTCACAGGGCTTTGTTTCCAGTCCTCTGATCATCTTTGTTGCCCTCCTCTGAACCCTCTCCAGCTTGTCTGCATCCTTCTTAAAGTGCGGTGCCCAGAACTGGACACAGTACTCCAGATGAGGTTCCTCCTCTCCCTGACCTGTTTCCATTCCAGCTGATCTGTATAAGAACTTTGTTATGGTGCCTCCATTTTCTTGTTTTTCTCTCCCCCCCCCCATCCCTCTTTCGTTTTGTGTCATTCCTTTAATTGTAACCCTGTCCTGTTTTTTTTACTGATTTGTAAACCATTCGGCTGAAGAGCAGGGCAAAAGTGTTCTCAAAAAATAAATAAATTAGGCTGTAAGAGCAGGGAATGAGACTAATCTTGCTGTGTACGGTGAATAACCCAGGCCACCTCCCTGTCCCTGTGCTTATCACCTTAGGCTGTGCTTCAGAGGAGATCTATGAGAAGGTTTACAAGCAAAGATACCAGGAGCCACTGAGAGAAGATTGCCCCCGCTACCTGCAGGACATCATCAACCAGTGTCGGGACTTTGAGCCTTCTAAGCGCCCATCTGCTGAAGGTACTGTAGGCTTGGCCTGCAGTAGGTTGCTCATTGGCATGCCACAGTGACTAAAGCAAGGGTGCAGAACCTAAGGTCCAGGGGCCGCATCTGGCCCACCAGAGTTCCAATACGGTCCTCTGGTGTTTGCCAGATGGCTGCACCCCCTTCAACCTGGCCCCTCCCCCTTTCCCCTGACCGCATATAATTTCATAGAATCATAGAATCATAGAATATTAGGGTTGGAAGGGGCCTACAAGGCCATCGAGTCCAACCCCCTGCTCAATGCAGGAATCCAAGTCAGAGATTTGATGATTTCCTGGTGTTTGTGCAGTTTTCCCCTCATTCTAAAAGGTTGAAATGCCTGTCCTAAGGCTGAGTTACAGACAGGAAGAGCTTTAAGCAAAAATAGGCTGGTGTTATTTGCATTTTGGGCCTCACCTCTTTTGCCTTTGACTCTGCTCCCTTTGCCTTCAGCCCCATCCACCACTGGAATTCCACCCAAGAGCTTATCTGAAATGAAATTGGCCCTCAGGTTGGAAGAGGTTCAACGTTCCTGCTGTAAAGACTCACTTGGAGTTTCGTGCTGTTCTGTATGGACGCTGAACTTATATTGTAAAACTAAAATATGGTTGGGGTTTTGGCCCCTTTTGCCTTTGGCCCGCCTACCACTGGAATGCGTCCTCTGAGAGCGTCTCTGAAATTTGAATTTGGCCCTTGGGCTGAAAGAGGTTCTGCACCCTGGGCTAAAGGGATCCAATGCATTGTACCCCCTTCTTGCCCCCACACTGGCAAAGGTAGCCTCCCATGCCTGCTTGTTCAGAAGACCAAACTGCAAAACAGAGATTATATACAGCTAGGGATGTATAGACTGTGTAAAATCCGTTCTGTCTGTGTTTCGTGGATTGTCAGGTGCCTTTTGTTCCGTTGTCCGCCCACAGACAAATGTGATTTTTTTTTTTCGTTGTGCGGAAAAATATGCAAATAATTGCATAAGTATTTACCTAATTTACCTTAGTATGTAACATTTAGTGTATTGTCTCCCATTCCATTCAATGTTTCCTCAGCAGAAACATATTTTCCTATGAATTTATATGCGTAAATTTGGGGAAAGTAAAAAAAATCATCCAAAAGTCCACGGACTCTGCGTGGCCTGAGGGGGTCGCTCCACAGCGGATTCTGCAGGTCAGATTCTTAGAAATCCGAGCCTATTTTAGTCCATCTTGAATTTCTCCAGAATCCCTATAACACAGTCTCAGCCTCAATTTTTGGAATGTCCTGTTCTGAAAGCCAACTTACCTTTTGTTCTGCAGGAATAGTGAACCAACTCCTTGTTGACGAACATGGCAGCACGGACAGCTTGACCACATGAGAGGGAATTGTATTGGTTTCGGAAGAATGGCTGGCACTCTGGTGTGAATTTACCCAGCGATATGCAGTATTTAATGCAGTCATTAACAGCATAAGTACACTAATTTGCTAGAGCAGTTGACAATGTTCATGATTTTAGAGTGGGTTTTCCTAGCTGTGTTAAGATACAGTGGAGGCCACCCTTTTTGCTACTAACAGAAACTAACAGACAATGTAGAGTAGTTGCTTTGCACGGGCTGTACTTTCTGAACTGATAAGGACGCCCTTCCTCGGCAAAGGGGGGGGGGCAGTGTGGGTGTGCTTCCTGTCAGTTTCCTAACTCAGTGAGACTTCCCCTATAAAATCCTGAGCAAATTGGCCTGCTCACCTGTTCTCATCTGAGGGAAGGTGCACCTCTTGCTCAGATAACCAGCCCCGTTGGACGGTGTCTGTCACGTCCCTGGGAACCGGGGTGACTGAACTGAGAGTTAAGGACATTTTTCTTTGCTTTTATTCTCTGCATCCATTTACCATCAATAAACTCTACCATTCTTTCACACAAGTGGACGTGAGTCATATTGGTATCCTTGAATCTGGTTAGTTTGGGTCCTGGTTGGACCAGCCCCCAGTTTAAGACAGGAATCTTGGATGTCTTTGTGAAAAGCCAGAACTTGTTTCTCGTGAAAGCCACCAAGCCCGGTGTTTCCCTTGCCTGCACAACCACACTGTCCCCCTGAAAAGTGACACAGGCCTGGCCATCTTTTCTCTTTTTGACCCAGAATGCCCTGTGGCCAGGGCAAAGAGATTCTCTGGACCATTTGTCAGCCTGGCACCCTGCCACAAACTTCTATTTGGTGGGCACCCTTGTAATTAGTGTTGCAACAAATGATTTAGGAAACTTGTCTGCCAGGTGCACAGGGCACTGCAGGTGGGGGCTGGAGTAGGCACCCAGCATTAGTGTGAACAGGCCCTTCTAGCACAGGGTGCAGAACGTATCTTTGTTGGGGGGCTGGATTGCCCCCCACCATCCCTTCCACAGGCCAGATGACATCGGTGGGTGTGGCTGTGACCACTGACATCACTGCCTTGCCCCCAGCCCTTCCTTTGTGCTGATGGGAGGCACAGACTTCTGTGCTCCCCCTGCTCCCTCCCACCCACCCAAGAAAGGGACCCAGCCAGCGCTGAGGTCAGTGGGGATTCCCTCCCTGGAGGACCCCAGGAGCCTCCATAGGCCAAATTTGGCTACCCAGCAGCCCAGATAAAGCCCACAGGCTGTGGGTTCTGTAGCACCTCAACCATCCCCTGGCTAACACAAAGGGCCAAACTTGACAAGATATTAACTGCATGCTTTTGTTACGTAAATAGCAGCCAAGACCATTGGAGGTGAGGAGGGGAAGTTTAACTCTTTCTCTCCCTGTTCTGAAGCTGCTATTTGCATTTCGAGGGAGGTTCCTGCTGGAGCATTCCCTTGAAATGCAAATAGGAGCATTGCATGCTAATTGGGTGCTTAAGCACCCATCAAGGGCCTTTCTTGGTGATGTTTTTTCTCTCCCTTTTGTTTTTGTTGTGAGTAAATCTTTCTCTCTCTCCCTCTCTCTCCTCCCTCTCTTGATGTGCACACACATCAACTGAATGAAAATGAGGAAATTGATTTATATTATTATCATATTGTTCATGCCATTAATCAGAGCAGGGCCAAGGGGTTTTTTTTTCTGCATTAAGGGAATTAAATTAAACGTTTGTTGTTGACCCACTCCCACCCCCCTCACTCCCATCCCATGGCATATCATGTACTGAGCAGCATTAAATGATCAAAAGTTAACTGCAATACTGTTTTTACCTCCCATTTTTGACTGCCACTGCTTTATTTCCTCCCCTTTAAGACTATGCCTGTGCCCTTAGCAGCCAGTGGAGAACAGGAGGATCTCAATCCTGTCCCCTGCAATGTTGACTGTTTCCCTTCCATCTCAGTATACCTACTGCAAAAGAGCAGGCTTCACCATTACAACTGCAGCTTATGAGCCACTTAAAGTTGGGGGGGGGGGCAGAAATGGTTTCCTTTATTAAAATGGGCATTGCTTTCTAAGTCCATCAGTCAACCCAATATGAATTCCAGGTCCAATGTTTCCTCTTTCAAATTTCCTAGAAGTATGGAGTGGGATGTATATTGACTTTATAGAACCTTATGTTGAGGCCATAGTTGGAATTCTTGTGTACAGTTCTGGTCACCTCAATTTAAGAAGGGTGTCATGGAACCAGAAGGGGTGTTTAAGAGGGCATCCAAAATGACTGAAGGGCTGGCGCAACTGAACTATGAGGAAAGGCTAAACTATTTGCTGCATTTAAGTTTAGGGGGGTACAGCTAATGAAGGACACAGTAGAGCAGCCTTCCCCAACCTGGTGGCCTCCAGATGTGTTGGGCTACAACTCCCATAACCCCATTGGCTGGGAATTATGGGAGTTTTGGTCCAACACATGTGGAGGGCACCAGATTGGGGGAAGACTGCAATAGAAGGTTATAAAATTATGAATGATGTGTATGTTTTCCTTTAAATTAATTTTCCAAATACAAAGACTAACAAAAAATTACATCAAGTTTAAGTCTAGTTCTTGACAGCAGGTACTGCACTTAACATGTGTTTTTTTTTTTTACCTGTATATGCAACATATGGGTGGGACCCATTGGCTGCTTGGAGATTTCCTTTCTGGTTCTTCACAATAGCAAATTATATCTAGGGTGCAATGCTATGGCTGCTGGTCAGCAGCTAGACAGCCATAGGATTGGTTGGTTCCCAGGAACCGACCTTGGAGCCCGTGCTCCGAGGTTGGTTCCTGGAGAACCGCCCTCCACCCCCTCCTGCGCTGTCTCGTAGGCAGCATGGATTGGCTGCATGCTCGGAAGAGCAGCATGGAGCGGGGGAAACAGGGTGTTCCTGGGGGTGGGCCCGGGAGTTCAGAAGTGCTGGTTCAACACTACTTATGTGTCGTCCAGCCTCCCCACCCTGTGCTCTGAGGTCCTGCAGCTAGACAGCCAAAATTGACTGTTTAGCCATGAAAGCAGGGCAGTGGGAGCGCAGAGGAGATCTGCTCCTCCCGCCCTGCAGTGGATGGGCGGTCACCTCCGAGCTCCCCGCCCCCCAGGATTGCTCTCTTAGGGCGCAATCCTTTGCTTGTTTAGATAGAAAAAGTCCTACAACTCCTGACATTCCCCAGCCAGCATGTTTAGACTTCTTTCTCTCTAAACATGCGTAGGATTGTGTCCTCAGTCTTTTTTCCATAACCTGAGGAAAGGCTTTGATAGATGTTGCTGCATATGTCCCTGATTTGTATATGAAATAAAATCATGCCATATTGTATAAAAAAAATCAGATATTTTAATTTTGCCTTTAGTTAATTTAATGTCCATGTTTCTGCCATGGCTCTTTGCCACAGCTCCATTTACCAAGGCTTGAATGTTAAAAGTTCTGTAGTTTTCCAGCTCTTAGCTATTACCCTGCAAGCTGCCATAAGCATGAACACAGGTTATTCCTTAGATGTCACGTTGGCATTTTGTCTTCCTGTATTGTTAATAGCACCAGCGCAGCTGTGGATTGTAACTTGATGAAGTGTAATGTTTGCCCCTTCTGAAAGGAGCATGTTCCAAAACTGTAGCACCATTAACACAAAGCTATTCATTCACAAAGCATATATTTGTCTGTCTGTCTGTCTGTCTGTCTCTCATAATACTGGAGCTCAGGGTCACCTAATAAAATTGATTAGCAGCATATTCAGGACAGATCAAAACCTTCTTCAGCTGTTTCCCTCACACATTGGACCAATGTGTGAAGGGGAGGGGGGAGTTGCATGTGTTGAGTAGACCCCTCCTCCCCTTCATGTGTTCTGAGCAGACCCTCTCTCTGGCATCTGGGTGCACAGTGCGAATCTCTGCAGAGTGAAAGCTTTCATGCATGCTGTACACATGAAATGAAGAGTCTTGTGGCACCTTAAAGACTAACAAATTTGAGGCACAATCATATGTCTGTTTAGATGGAAAAAGCCCTACAATTCCCAGCATTCCCCAGCCAGCATATTTCTGTCTAAATATGCATAATGTTGTACTGTTATTCTGGCATAAACGTTTGTGGTCTTCATCAGATGCATGGACCGTTATGGAGAGTTTCAGATTTATATATATGTGGTGGGGGCTGGGGGAGAATTTTAAACTGAGGTCAGAAGGAAATTAAATGCAGAAAGTAACAAACTTATTAAAATTGGTCATTCACAGTGCGGTTGTTACTGATAACACAAACACCTTGGCAACAGGTAAGACAATTAACACATGCTAGTTGGTTCCCACCAGCCCCCAAGTATTTTAACTTTATTTATTATTTATTTGTTTAACTTGTTTATTTAGCTTGTTTTCTAGTTTTGGGGGCATGAAATGTGATGGTTTCTAAACACGGCAACAATGAAGAGCCTCTGAGTTGCAATTGTGTGTGTCCCACTTAAAAACTAGGGGGTAGATAGAAATTCAACAGGGAATACTTTCCTCACCCTCTGTGTCCATTTGTTTAATTTTTGCTTGCTGCAAGGCATTAAGAGCCATAGAAACCTTTTAAAAAAGGATCATAGTTGCCTGGCTTCGTTTGTCCTTCTTGTGTGGTAGAGGGCATCCTTATGACTGACCTAAGGTAAAGAAATCGAGGAAAACAACAGAATGGGAAAGACTAGAGATCTCTTCAAGAAAATTGGAGATCTCAAGGGAACGTTTTGTGCAAATGTTATAGAAATTTCAGTTGTAGTATGTCTGTTATCCCATGATTTTATAAGCTAGGCTATGTCTGTTTTACCTCAGTGTGAGACTGCCATGCTAAACAAAGACACAGCGCCTTATCAGAGACTCAAGAATGCCAAGAATGTGTTTACTAGAGTACAAGGCTACCTCTCTACGCATGCCTAGATATGTCAAAGGTGCTGCCTGTCTTCTGTTTCCCTCTCAGCTAGACAAAGAGATTAGTACAGCGCAAGCGTAAGACAGCCCCAAAGGTCTTGCCTATATAAACTTTTGAATCACATCACTTGATTGTAACCTTTGATGGAGCGTTAGCCCCAAGGGTTGCCTTATTCTGCAGAATAAAATCATGTTGGACCAGATCTCTGCCTCCTCTCGTTCTTGGTAAACAAATTGGAAAGTCTACCAGGGAAAAGAACACAATTTTTGTAACAAATTTGGCGACCGCGAGGGACAACCCTGTGTGACCTGGGAGCTAGGCAAACGCTGGATCAACCCAAGCGGAGGGCGCCCTGGACCTTGTTTGGTTCACCGTGAGGTTTGAGGCAGCTGTTGCCTGACAACCCAGCTAGCAAAGGACTCCTGAAGAGACGAGGCGAGTGGCGGTCTTTGGAGGACAGGACGAAACGCTGTCCGACTCTGGGGTCGTTTGGAGGCTGAGCTACGAGGTAAGTTGGATCGCACTGTCTGGGCCGTCTGGGGAGTGCAAATCTCCCATTCTTGTCTAACTGAGCCTTGCTTAAGCAGCAGTTGGGAAAGAAAAAATAAAAAAAATTGGCCAACAGGATAGGATCAAAACTTTCGTAGGAGAAAATAGCCAAGACCCACTGGGATGCATGCTTAAGAATTTTAAGTTGTTTAATGACAAAAGATGAGCTCATAAAGTTTTGTAATGGGGAATGGGTGACATTTAGTGTTGGCTGGCCAACTGGGGGAAGCTGAAAAAATGTTGGGTCCAAGGTATATAATAAAGTGATTGTTGATAACCATGGGGATCAGCTGCCTTATATTGATGCTTGGCAAATGTGGATATTGAAAAATCCTGACTGAATAAGAAAACATAAAGGTCAATATTGTAAAGTCATGATGGTATGCTCCGAGATGAAGCCCAAAGCCCCTGTTCTCCCTGACTCAAGCCCCATGGAAAGAGCTTGGAGATTAAGAGATCCTGCCCAAGGCTCCCTGGGTTTCCCCTGCCCTAATCGGCCTGTTAGGTTGGGAGGAGAGGTTGCTGGGGGGAGGAGGGAGAGAAGCCCCCCCCCACGGAGAACCCATCTGTTACATCCCCACGTCTCGCTCGGTCTAGCTCCTTCTAAGTTGAAACATCTTCCAGTGTATTCAAGTTTGTTAGAGGAAGCAAGAACAGCTACAACAACAACAACAAAGTTGTAAACTCTGAAGAAAGAGATTTGTTCGAAGTCTTAAAGACTGTGGCAAAATTAAAGGAACAAAGACAGAGCAATGTCTGGGTCTGTGTAAGCTTATCTCTGCCAGTCTATTGAGAGCAGAGCTGAGGGGGGGTTGCCCGGCCCCACCAGAAGATGTCTGTAAGGACCTAATAGAAACAGTAAGATTTGCAAAAGAATTGCCCAAGTTAAAGCATCACAGCTGGAAAGCTGAGCAGACCTTGCTCTTATCTGTCGAAGAATCTAAAAGAGGTGTAAGGTTACACCTTCTACTCTTAAATTAAAGAAAAGACAGACAGCCTTTGCTAACATCCCATTTTTATTGCCCAAAGCTTTTTGTTTGGATCCATTATTGTTTGGATTTTTGAGAGGCACTCTGCACATGGATTAGAACTTTAGACTGTTAGAGATTTGCCATGAACAGTACTGTGAGGCTTGTCATAGCCATAAACTCCGGTTGTTGTAAATTGTGTGTTTGTTTGTGATCAGCTCAGTGCACAGTTTGATTTGTAACTTCAACATTCAGATAAAAAGCTGTATTTCCAAGGCTTTGAAAGATTCACAGACTACAAAGGAAGCAGCCTTCAAAAAGTTCAAAGAGAAACTACGAAAGTTAGTTTCCGTTTAGAAAAAAGGGGGGCCAATAAATTGTATTAAAAAGTGAGAGAGGAAAATTCCCCCTCCCCTTCTCCTGTGGCATCTCTAAGCCCAGCTGTGCTTCTAAAGCCTGAGAAAGTTCCTGCCCCACGTGTTCCAGCTCTTTCTCAAAATCTGAACTGTCTGGACACTCTAAATGCTCAGAGGCAAGCTTGTCACACTGTCAAAATTCATAAAGTGTGGAGTTGCCGATGCAAAAATGGTGGCTTAAAACTTTTTGCATATATAAAAATGCCCTTCCCTTGATCTTAATGGGCCCTGGCTGTGTAGCCAGAAGAACAGTATGATTGCCAGATCTGCTCCACCATGCCCTGCAATGAAAAAAAAATGTTTTTCAGTCACGCTGTTAGATTTCAATGGTGTAAAGCAGAAAAGGCAAGGAAAAAAAAAGAGAAAGTTGCAGAAGACTGATGGGGCAGCAGCAATGTCTCTGCCCCAGTTGATGGAGATTGCTTATAAGGTGTTTGTGAATCGTGAGAAAGTAGAGAAGAAGGAAGCAGATAAGAAGGGCAGACAGAACGCAGCTTTGATTGCAATGGCAATCACAGGGCAAGTCCCTGATTGGGCAGATAAAGTTTTAAAGAAAGATTTTGGGAATCAGAGAAAGCTGCATTTGGGAAAAAATGAATGCGCTTACTATAAAGAGAAGGGACATTGGCGAAAAGACTGCCCAAAGCGAAAGAGGAAGAAGAGGGGGGCGATGGTGGCCATAAAAGGGAAAGAGGACCAGCCGTGGGTGTCCTTGCTTCAATATTCAAATGACCTTCTTCTGGCCACCAAGACAGAGGACTCATGTGCTAAAGCTACTATCTCCCTCTTGCAAGAATTAAACTTGAAAGGCTATAAAGTGTCAAGAGAAAAGGCTCAGATTTGCCAGACCCATGTCACCTTCTTGGGCTACCTGATTCGAAAGGGAACCAGAGACCTGAGCACTGCTCGGTTGGACGTCATACAGAAGACACAGAGGCCTACAGACCCTCGAGAGTTGCGAGCCTTCCTTGGGCTCACCGGGTTTTTTTTTTACAATGTGGATACCTGATTATGGAGGGAAAGCGAAACCCCTGTATGAAGCTTTGACAAAAAAAAAAAATATATCATCCACTGAAAATGGACAAATAAAATGGAAAAGGCTTTTCTTAAGCTGAAGCAAGCCTTGGTGTCGCCACCTGCTCTGGCCTTACCAGATCCTGACAAACCGTACCGGCTCTATGTACATGAAAATAAAGGAGTAGCATCAGGGGTTTTGACCCAAAGGACAGGTCCTTCCTGGAGACCTGTAGGATACTACTCGAAGACTCTGGATCCAACCGCAAAGAGATGGCCTGCTTGCTTAAGGGCCGTGGCAGCAACTGTGCTTTTATCCGTCACGCCAGTCACGCTATGAGATCTCCCTGCTTTCAAGCCCAGGCCTCATCCTGCCACCTTGCTCCCTAAGCCAGATCTAAATTGTCATGACTGTTTAAAAATTTTAAGTCAGGTGACTCTGATCAGGCCTGACCTCACTGATTCCTTGTTACCAAAGCCAAACCTTAAGGTGTTTGTAGATACACAAGATGTGCAGTAGTTACTCTCGAAAAAGCGCATGGAAAGAGTGCCATCCCGAAAAAAATAAGAGGCAATGCTTTGGCAGATAAGGCTGCAAAAGAAGCCACACAAATGAGAAGTGAGGAGGTGCATTATGAAAGAGACCTAATCCCATATTTGAGTACAGATTTGGTTCCAATCTACTCTCCAGCTGAGCATGAGAGAGCTCTTGAATACAAGGCAAAGCAAACTAAAGATGGATGGTAGATAGTCCCAAGAGGCAAAGTGTTCATATCCAGGCCTCTTCTGAGCTTTATAGTGAGAGACTTGCACCAGGCTACACATCTAAGAAAAATTGCAATAGAAGATCTACTCGTGAGACACAGTGTAGCCCCTAAATTAAAATGGCCACAGGCCTTGCCAATCGCCTTAACTCGAATACAGTGCACCCCCAGGGGAAGTATTAAATTGACACCGTTTAAAATGTTATATGGGCGCCCACCTCAGATGTTACCTATGGCTGATAGCTTAAATATAAACTTTAAAGTAAGGGCTTTAAAGATCCATGAATATGTTACTGCCTTGCAGTCTGTTTTGTCTTGTCTTCACAGGTTCGTGGCACCATACGAATCCTTGCCTTTAGATGCTCCAGTGCATAATTTCAGTCCTGGTAATTAGGTGCTGATCCAGTCCTGGAAAGATGAACCACTTACTGAAAAATGAAAGGGTCCATTCCAGGTTCTACTCACCACTCACACGGCTATAAAAGTCGCTAGAAGAAAGAAGTGGATCCATCACACCCACATAAAAGCATCACCTGCACCAGAGAGGGTCACACTGGAAGCTGACCCACCTGAAGGCCACCGTTAAAGTAGCAAACCACTAGAAAAATAGGGCAACTTATAAAACAAATGAGTAAAAACTGTGATGACACTGTAATAACAACTGTCAGATTCAGAACCAAACAAGGTAGGGGGTGAACTAGTTACAGGATTGCTTACCCTGGGTTTATACCCAGAAATTATTGCAGAAAAAGTATCCTAGGCCTCACTTGCCATTTAGAAGAGACCATCAGTGCCACAGCCATAATGGTAAGGGCCATGCAATCTGAAATTGAAGATCTCAGCCAGCTAGTGGCCCAGTATCAGTTTGTTTTAGATTATCTCTTAGCACGCCAAGGTGGCTTCTGCACCCTAGTGAAGCAAGGGTGTAGAGTAAAGTTCCATGATTTAAACAAAACCATAGAAAATGAAATTGCCAAACTACAAGATATGATTGGACAGAATTATTCAGGAGCAAGTGATCCTTGGTTATAGTTGACTTCCTGGCTCCCTGATTTTGCATGGTTAAAACAACTTGTAATCAATGCAGTCTTGTTTGTTATGATACTATTGATGCTGGTTTGTGCCTTTAAGTGTGTAGTCCACTGCTGGACCAAAGAGAGGTATGAGATTTAAGAAAAGCCTTTTGAGGGGGGACTGTTATAGAAATTTCAGTTGTAGTATGTCTGTTATCCCATGATTTTATAAGCTAGGCTATGTCTGTTTTACCTCAGTGTGAGACTGCCATGCTAAACAAAGACACAGCGCCTTATCAGAGACTCAAGAATGCCAAGAATGTGTTTACTAGAGTACAAGGCTACCTCTCTGCGCATGCCTAGATATGTCAAAGGTGCTGCCTGTCTTCTGTTTCCCTCTCAGCTAGACAAAGAGATTAGTACAGCGCAAGCGTAAGACAGCCCCAAAGGTCTTGCCTATATAAACTTTTGAATCACATCACTTGATTGTAACCTTTGATGGAGCGTTAGCCCCAAGGGTTGCCTTATTCTGCAGAATAAAATCGTGTTGGACCAGATCTCTGCCTCCTCTCGTTCTTGGTAAATGATTTGGAAAGTCTACCAGGGAAAAGAACACAATTTTTGTAACACAAAGACAGGCATGATAAAGGACAAAGAAGGCAGGGACCTAACAGAAGCAGATGAGATTAAGAAGAGGTGGAAAGAATACACAGAAGAACTACACAGGAAAGATTTGAATGTCCCTGATAGCCATGATAGTGCGATCACTGAACTTGAGCTGGACATCCTCGAGAGTGAAGTCATGTGGGCCTTAGGAAGCATTACTAACAACAAAGCTAGCGGAGATGACAGTCTTCCAGCTGAGCTATTTAAAATCCTAAAAGATGATGCTGTTAAAGTGCTGCATTCAATATGCCAACAAATTTGGAACACTCAACAGTGGCCACAAGACTGGAAAAGGTCAGTTTACATTCCAATTCCAAAGAAGGGCAATGCCAAAGAGTGTTCAAACTACTGCACAATTGCGCTCACTTCACATGCCAGCAAGGTGATGCTCAAAATCCTACAAGCTAGGCTACAGCAGTATGCGAACCGAGAACTACCGGAAGTACAAGCTGAGTTTCGAAGAGGCAGAGGAACTAGAGATCAAATTGCCAACTTTCGCTGGATCATGGAGAAAGCAAGAGAATTCCAGAAAAACGTCTATTTCTGCTTCATTGACTACGCTAAAGCCTTTGATTGTGTGGATCACAACAAACTGTGGCAAATTCTTAAAGTGATGGGAATACCAGACCACCTTACCTGTCTCCTGAGAAACCTGTACGAGGGCCAAGAAGCAACAGTAAGAACCAGACATGGAACAACCGATTGGTTCAAAATTGGGAAAGGAGTACGACAAGGCTGCATATTGTCACCCTGCTTATTTAACTTATATGCAGAGTACATCATGAGAAACGCCAGGTTGGATGAATCACAGGTCGGAATTAAGATTGCTGGGAGAATTCTCAACAACCTCCGAAATGCAGACGATACCACCCTAATGGCAGAAAGCGAAGAGGATCTAAAGATCCCTCTTGTTGAGGGTGAAAGTGGAGAGTGCAAAAGCTGGTTTGAAACTCAACATTCAAAAAACTAAGATCATGGCATCTGGCCCCATCACTTCCTGGCATATAGAAGGGGAAGAAATGGCAGCAGTGACAGATTTTACTTTCTTGGGCTCCAAGATCACCGCAGACAGTGACTGTAGCCATGAAATTAAAAGACGCTTGCTCCTTGGGAGGAAAGCTATGGCAAACCTAGACAGCATAGTAAGAAGCAGAGACATCACCTTGCCGACAAAGGTCCGTCTAATCAAAGCTATGGTTTTCCCAGTAGTAATGTATGGCTGTGAAAGCTGGGCTATAAGGAAGGCTGAGCGCCGAAGAATTGATGCTTTTGAACTGTGGTGCTGCAGAAGACTCTTACGAGTCCCCTGGACTGCAAGGAGGTCAAATCAGTCAATCCTAAAGGAAATCAACCCTGAGTGCTCATTGGAAGGACAGATACTGAAGCTGAAGCTCAAATATTTTGGCCACCTAATGCGAAGAGAAAACTCTCTGGAAAAGACCCTGATGCTGGGAAAGACTGAAGGCAAAAGGAGAAGGGGATGGCAGAGGATGAGATGGCTAGATAGCATCACCGATGCAATGAATATGAACTTGAGCACGCTCCGGGAGAGAGCGCAGGACAGGAAGGCCTGGCGTGTTTTGCTCCATGGGGTCACGAAGAGTCGGACACGACTGAACGACTGAACAACAACAACCCAGTAAGCTTCATGGCTGTGTGGTGAGCTGAATTTGATTCTACTGGGGGAGGTGGTTTTGACTGTGAAAAATTCCCTGACAAAAATCCAAACCTAAATATTGTGAGATGGATCAGGGCCCTCTTGAGGATCATGTGTAGCTTGAGCCTGACTGTTGCACAAAAGGATGGCTAGGGTGTATTAGATGCTCCAGCAGTTGAGGTGGGCGGCTCCGATGTCAGCGGGGTGGTGAATCCACTGCAGGTTTCAGTCAGGTGCAAAGCACTTGGAGAGCTCCTTTAGAATTCTGAGTGGTTCTGACTGAAACCTGGAGCAGGTTCACTGCCCCACTGGCCTCGGAGCCACCAGCCTCCAATGCTTCTAAGTGCATAACCGTGGATGACAACAATGGATTCTGTGGAAGTCTTGCCACCCATAATCCTCTGCCCTCCAGCTTGCAATATGGGGATCCTAATAGTGTGGTATAGTAGTTAGAGCAGCCTTCCTCCATTTTAGTGCCCACCTGATGTGTTGGACTACAACTCATATCATCCCCAGCCAGCAGGGCCATGCTGGGTATGATGGGAGCTTTAGTCAGGCAGCAGGTTGGAAAAGGCTAGCATAGAGTGTCACACTAGAACTGGAGAGACCCAATTTTAAATCCTTCAGGTGTGAAGCGCAGGTGTGAAGCTCACTCGGTGAACTTGGGCTGGTTGCTGTCTCAACTTAACCTACCTCACAGGGTTATTGTGAGGATAAAAATGGGGGGACTGTTTCAAAGTTGGTGCACTGCACCCCACAGACTCTTCCTTCCAAGCAAACCTCAGTTTTGTTTAAACCAAGCCTTTCCACTGAGCTCTCTCAGGCAGTGGCCGCTGTCTCCTCACGCCAGAAGCCATGGATGCTGCCATCAACCACTTCTGCTTCCTCCCAGGAAACACAACCCACTCAGGCCGAATCCAGTCATATTGTTAGAGGGATCATATATGTGATTTTGAGCTCCTTGGAGGAAAGGCGGAGTGTAAATGCAACAGAAAAAGTACAGATCCAGTGTGCAGAAGAAAAAGAAATCCAGCATCCACATCTACCTTTCTTAGGACCAGACAAAATGTCACAAAATATTGAACAAGCCTTCTGGTACTTCAGGCAGGATATCAAGGAAAAGGGGAAGGGGCTGTGGGGGTGGGACTTGGCATGATGTTTAAAGCTGCAGTCTTATACACACACGGCAGTAAGTCCCACTGAACTCACTTCTGAGAAGACATGCGCGGGATTGTGCTGGAAGTCACACTGTCTGAAGTGCTATTTGTCTAAATTGACTATGTTCTGTTAGGTGCTAACAGGTTACAGCAAGACCGTTGGATAATGGGGAAAACTGTGACAGAGCCACCATTAAAAAATAAAATCCATCTGTTACTTAGATGCATTTCCAGTTTTAAGCGACACACACCTAGTTGGTAACATAGTTGTTGATAACAAATATGGACAGTATTTGCAATACCAGGACATTTTTTAGAAGTTCTTTGAAATACTTCTTTAAGGGCGCAATCCTATGCAGGTTTAGACAGAAAAAAGTCCCACAACTGGGGAATGCTGGGAGTTGCAGGACTTTTTTCTGTCTAAACCTGCATAGGATTGCTGCTTTAAACAAGCAAATACATTTTTCACAGGAACTGAGAGTCCAATTGGAAGAAGTAAGGTAAGTGAAAGTAACTGCTTTCATCTGTAAGGCCGACCACCTGCTTACTTGATCCTTGCCCATCTTGGCTCATTATGAGCTGCAGAGAGAGGCTGGGTGAGGGGATCAAGGTGGTGGTGAATGCCTCCCTTGAGGAGGGAGTGATGCCATCAGCCCTCAAGGAGGTGGTGATAAGACCGCTCTTAAAGAAGCCCTCCTTGGATCCCCAAGTTCTGAACAACTTTCATCCAGTCTCGAGCTGCCATTTTGGGGCAAGGTGATTGAGCGGGTGGTGTTAATGCAGTTGAAGGTACAACTGGAAGAAGCTGATTATCTAGATGCATTTCAGTCAGGCTTCAGGCCTGGGCATGGGACAGAAACGGCCTTGGTCGCTTTGGTGGATGATATGAGGAGGACTCTGGATAAGGGCGAATGCCCCTTTCTTGTTCTCCTCGACCTCTCAGTGCCTTTTACGGTATCCTCCTGGACCGCCTGGAGGGGTTGGGCATTGAAACACCGTATTGCGGTGGTTCCAGTCCTTCCTCTCCGGCAGGTACCAGAGGGTAGCACTGGGAGAGGAGGTTTTGGACCCGTGGCCGCTCACTTGTAGGGTGCCACAGGGTTCTATCCTCTCCCCGATGCTATTTAACATCTATGTGAAGCCGCTGGGGTCTATCATCAGGAGGTTTGGGGTGCAGTGTCATCAATATGCGGATGACACGCAGCTCTACCTCTCGTTCAAATCCTCACCAAGGTTGGCCATGGAATCCCTGTCCAAATGTCTGGAGATGGTGAGTGGCTGGATGGGGAGGAATAAGCTGAAGCTGAACCCTGACAAGACCGAGGTAGTTTTGGTGGGAAACAAGAGGAGGTTGGGGGATGTTGACCTGGTGTTGAATGGGGTACGGCTACCCTTGAAAGACCAGGTCTGCAGCCTGGGGGTCATTTTGGATTCCCAGCTGTCCTTGGATGCTCAGGTGTCAGCTGTGAGCTGGACAGCGCTGTACCAACTCCATCTGATACGGCGGCTGCGCCCCTTCCTTCCCGACCATCTGCTCCCATCGGTAGTACATGCCCTGGTCTCCTCTTGTCTAGACTACTGTAATGCGCTCTACGTGGGGTTACCCTTGAAGACGGTTCGGAAGCTGCAGCTGGTGCAGAACGCGGCGGCTCACCTGATTAAAGGCAGCCGCCGGCGAGATCACATCACTCCAGTGCTGAAGGAGTTGCACTGGCTACCAGTTGTTTTCTGGGCCAAATTCAAGGTGTTGGTTTTGACCTTTAAAACCCTATGTATTCTGTTCATCGTCCAGGAGTGGCTGGGCGACCAGCCAGATGGGCGATTGATTAGTTATTTATTTATTTATTTATTTATTGTTAAATTTATTAAAGTCCATCTTTGCTTCTACCACGCATTGTCTGTGCGCGCGCGTATTTGTAATGGGCTGGAGGGGAGATATTGCTGCTGCCCAGTCGAAACTAAAAGAAGACCTTGGAATTTATCAGTGTTTCCCATGAGCAGCTCTCCCGTTTTCTCGGGAGAGAGAAAAAAAAACCATGGTCAACAACAACGGGGAAGACCCGTCTTCAGGCGATGCAGTCATCAGTCTTCCGGATTTTTAAATCCATGTTCTCAAGCCGCGCATGCGCCTCAACGATGCTCGTAACCGTTCCCTTCTACCTCTCCCCACCCACACGGAGCCCATCCCCCAGCCGGGAAAGTGGCAGCCAGGTCGTCCAATGGAAAGGCGCTGTGGGCACATCTCCGCCTAATAGGAGCCGAGGCTCGATTTCGCGCGCGCCGTTCGCGGCCGCGCGAGCGACCAATGGGGGCGGGGGGCGGGAGGCGGGGGGCGGGAGGCAGGGCGGCGGCGGCCGCGGGGAGATTGAGAGGCTGCGGCGGCGGGGCGGGAGGCTCGGACGCCTGGGTCCCCCGGACGCCTGGGTCCCCCGTCTCTCGGCGGCGGGGAGACGGGGACGCGCCCAGACACGATGGCCCAGGAGGCGATGGACGTGGATCTGCAGCAGGCGGCCGCCGGGCCCAGCAGCAGTTCCCAGGAGACGGCCCCGGCCGACGCGGGCGCCTCGGCGCCAGGGCCGGAGCCCCGGCCGGCCGCTTCCCGCTCCTCGTGGGGCGCCTTCGCCGGGGAGCCGGAGCCGCGGAGGCCGCCTCGAGCCAGGAGGAACCCGCCGCGGCCCCAGCAGGGAGCGCGCGCCGCTGCCGCCCCACGGGCAGCCCGAGCCAGGTGAGGGGGAGAGGCGGGGACGGAGCCGGGGCCCTCTCGGCCCGCGGCAGCCCTCCGCGCTCGCCCCGCGGCTGGCGAGGGTCGCCGGGCAGGCCTCCGTAGGGGCCGAGGGGCCCCGTGGGGGGGGGTCGGAGCTGGGGGGCCGAGGGGCCCTGTGTGGGGGGGTCGGAGCTGGGGGGGGGTCTCCTGTGGGGGGAATCGAATGCGCTGCCTGTGGGGCGGAGGCTGTGGCGGGGGGGGCTGAAGAGGCCTCCTGTGTTGGGGGCAGAGCCTGTGGTTGAAGGGGCTCCCTGTAGCAGGGCAGGGCCTGTGGTGGCGGGGTTGAGGGGGGCGTCTGTGGGTGGCGGAGCGTAGAGGCGCTAGGGGCTTGTAAATGGGCCTCCCTCAGTTAAGGGAGGGCATTGGTTGGTGGGTTGGTTGGTTGGTTGATTGCATTTCTGTGGGTGGCATTGGAGTCGATGGTTTGCATGCGGGAGGTCCCAGGTTCAGTTCCTGGCATCTCTAGATCAAAAACCTGAGAGCCGGCATGGTGTAGTGGCGACAGTGCTGGACTGGGAGCCGGGAGATCCGGGCTCTAGTCCCCACTCGGCCATGGAAGCTCCCTGGGTGACTTTGGGCCAGTCACACACTCTCAGCCCAACCCACCTCACAGGGTTGTTGTTGTGAGGATAAAATGGAGGAGGAGGAGGATAATGTAAGCCTCCTTGGGTTCCTTGCAAGAGGAAAAAAGGCTGGGTATAAATGCAATCAATCAGTCAATATTAGAGCTCTAGCAGTAAACCAACTAGATCAATTAAGCACATTTTTACCCTAAAGGGATACCAAAGTGGGGTGCGTCTGAGATTATCTCCATAATGGCACATGCATGTATTATCTTGTACACTCCTTTTGTTTCAGAATTATTGTTAGTTCACAAATGAAAATGTAGAATTAATCTATTGGTTAATTGACTATGATTACTTTAATTGTGTTTTAGTCGTAAATAATACTTATTTTTAATACACCTTGAGCAGTGTACAATGAGAGAGAGATTCTAAGGCTGGATGTGCTGGGAAAGGAGGTATGTTTGAATGTAGGGGAAGCCTTGCGGAAAATAGCCTGTGCCCTCCCCACCTTTTTGGCATCTCACCCTGAGATTTATTCCTTTCCCAGCAGGTCCTGAGAATGAAGTAGAAATCTTGAAACCTCAGATCAGACCTTGAGACCCTGGTTGCACTAAGCATTGTGAAATACTTTCAATTTGGAATTCTAGAGCTTCAAAATGCATGGGTTTGGATCAGGATTCTTGTGCAAGGAGGAAACTGTAACCCTAGCTGCCTCCTGAGTCCTGTGTGCTGTACTTTTCATCTTGCAGCTACCCTATAGTAAGCCAGAAAGCATCTTAGAGGAGCATGGGTGCCTTGGCAATTTGTTTTTCCTTCAGGCAGCAGTGTTCCAAGTGTATCTGCTGTTATTCACATTTAACCTAATTTGACAGAGTGTAGGGTTTTCTCTTCCTTCCCCTTCCAGTGTTGCTGTCGTGCAAAAAAACCCAAAAACAAACCTTGGGTTTTCCACTTCCTGGTGCTGCAGAGGGGGGTGGGACATGTGGCCAGAATGCTCTTCTGTACTGCAAACCAGTCCTGGTTGGGGGCATCAGGCCCACTAAGGAACAGAGAACTTACACTTTCCTTCTTCTTCTCTTGCTTACTATTTAAGCTAGCAATTGAACCTAAAAATAGCTGGCATCAAAGAGAGCGCTGGGCTGAGCAAGCCTGAATCTGAACGTATTTGCATACAAGGTGTAAAAGACAAGTATGACAATGATTGCACATCTGGCAACGCCGCTTCCACTTCTGCATTTACTTTCACACAGGGAATATACTTGGGACAAGTTAATCCAGTTTGTTCCACCCTCCCCCTTAATGTCATCAGCTGATACCCTGTCACAAGCAAGGTAGTTCATTTTTACTGATAGATGTATTTGTCAGCTTTATAGCATCCCTGTTGGCAAGACCCGAAGAAACAAGTGGGCACCGTGCTGATTTAAATTAATAATCTGAGCGTTCTACAAGGATTTGGAGAGGAAAGCATAGGAATGATGGGATTTACCATAGTGTTCCATGGTGTAGCACAGGGTTGAGCAATTTGTGGCCCTCCAGATGTTTTGGCTGACAACTCCTATATTCCCTCACCATTGGCAATGCTGGCTAGGACTGATGTGAGTTTTAGGCCAAAACATCTGGAGGGCCACAAGTTGGCCACCCCGATGTAGCAGCAGATCATAGGATTGGGTGGATGGAAGGGGAGTATTTAAGAATTTGTTAAATATCACTCAGCTGCAGACCTGTTGGCTCAACTTATAGAACAATGGACATGTTGGTGGAAGATGGCACATGAGGAAATGCCAATTTATTTATTTAAATAATTTTTATTCTGCTTCTCAGCCAAAAAGGCTCCCAGAGCAGCTTACAATCAGTAAAACCAGATGGTTCAAAAACATGACACAAAAAAATAAAGGGATGGGGAAGGAAGAGGGGAAAAAATTAAGTGGAGTTTCAGCAGAGTTGGTGGAATGGCCCTGCTTCCCCTTTCACCTCCATCTGTTATAACCTGCTGGAATGGCTGCTGGTTGTGATGACTGAGGGAGGGGAAGCTTTTATGGAGGTGGTCTTTCAGCAGGGCTGGATGAATGGCCTTGCTTCATTTCTCATCTTCCTCTGTTACAGCCTGCTGGAGTTTAGAGTGAAATGAATAGTTGTGGGTTTGGGGGAGCCTCTGTTAAATGCTGGAGTCTGTGGCTTGGAAATGAGTGGGTACTTTCTGTCTGTTTCACGTTACACTAATGAAAATCTATACTTCGGGTGTTTAGATCCACAGCACCACTTGACAGTTACTTCCAGGTCAACAGGAGCCAAGCAAGAGTGGCATCACACCACCTACCAGGCCACAGTGGGAACAGTTCCGATGAGACTGTGGTTCTAAGTGACTCTGAGAGTAGCAGCAGCAGTTCCACTGAGGTGGAAGAGGAGCTAACAGGAGCCCTTGAGGAGACCCCTGGACCAGCCACCTTGGGAGGTTTGTGTTGGTTCTACATCTTTAAAAGAGCCTAATACTTCAGAAAAAGCTAATTAATGCATTACGCACCATAGACCAGGGTAATTTGTTTAATTATGTGTCATGTTCATGACCTGTAGATATTGATGGACTAAAGCTTCCATCATTGCTGGACCATTGGCCATACTTGCTAGGACTGATGGGAGTTGGTGTCCAGCATGCCTGCAGGGCCACAGGTTACCCACTGCTGTTCTAGGCAGTTTAGAGGAAAATGCGCTATGGAAATTCAGTTCACCCTGCGGTCTTTTGGGGAGCTTGCCTAATAAGAGATATACAGGAGAGAATATCTTCCAGGGATACTTAACTATTAACTATCTTTTAATTCCAAAATCCATATTAGTGTAATGCTTTTATTAGGCCAATGAAAAACCACAAAAAGTGCAAGTTTTTGAGATCTACAGATCTCTACAGATCTCTTCATTAGGCAAGATGTTACAAAAAAGTAGGCTTGGCAGGACAGGGGGATGGGGAGAAATTCTTTTAAAAGTTACTTGATGGTGAAATTATTGACCTGATTCACATGACATGACAGCCCGCTGTGGTTTAATTTACCTGCGGGAGCTGTCATGTTGTGGCAGACACTGCTTTTCCATGGGAATTGGAGGTGCCAGGTTGCTGTGGCTTGTGTTACATGAACCCAGGCAGTAGGGATTGTTTGAGGGTTGTCTAACCCTCAAACAACCCCTGCCACCTGGGTTCACATGGCAAGTTGGGCACTGTGCAAAAGTGGTGCCCACAGGTGCATGGCACGACACGACAGCACCTATGAGTAAATTAAGCCACAGTGGGCTGTCGTGTCATGCAACAGTGGCTGCATGTTTAGAGTCCCAAGATGAAGTGAGGAATGTGCGGTCTTCCAAGTGTATGTGATGGTTACATGGTTAGACCTGGTGCTGTCTCTTGGATTGGTGGGAACTGCTTAAGTGGAGATGGTTGCGTTGTTCAGCTTTGTTTTTTTGGGGGGGTGTCATATGGTTTTTGCTGTATCTATTATGTTTTATTAATGTTGTAAGCCGATTTGAGGACTCTAGTCGAAAACTGGGATGTAAATCTAAGTAGATTAATTCTTCACTGGCTACAGCTTCCAGTCTAAGCACAGTGGTAGCCCCATATAAAGCACCTTATAAAAACCTAATATAAAACATATTGTGCCATTAGAATATATATATCTCATAAGTTGTGAATTACCTGTGACAACAACAGCAGATCTTCAGAACTTGCAGCCATAACACACAGTACTCAAGTGGTTTGTACATAATCACCACATTTCGCAACTGCATGAATAGGGCACATAAAATGGTTACATGAAGCATATTGCTGCTGCAGTTTTCTATCATTGTGTTAGCCACAGAGATGATACCTGCCCAGTCTTTTGATGTCGACAGTGGCAAGCCCCACAGTTCTTAGGCTGCTTCTGTCAACATCCTAGGCAAGTTGGCTATGTTTCTAGGTTCAATGAGGATTTCATCAACTCCAAACTCAGGTCCGCTAGGAAAAGATGTCTTTTGGGATGTTCACTCCTTGTGAGTTGTTACTCTTCCAAACTGTATTGGCACTAAACAGGCAATGGGTTACCAAAACTAGAAAAAACAATGGGATAAACAAGAGAACATGTAATATAATCCTGTGTGCTTCATCAGGGAAATTCAAAACAAATAACTTTTCAGATTTCAGTATGGTGGCCCTTCAGCCTCTTTGGAGGCCATCTAGTTACAGGCATCCACATCATCATTAGTTGTATTTTAGTAAAGAATTATCTCAGTCTTGAGTTTGCAGTCTGAGATTGCTATATCATTTTGCATTATCCTTCCTTTAGCACATAAGTTACAACTGTCAAATCTTCTTGAAAATAAAAAATGCTGCTCTTGATGGTTCTGGGTTCGAGGGCAAGGAGCTGTGAAAATGTCTGATTTGTTTATTTTTCGGTGTGTCAAGCAGCATTGTCTAATCCATTTGCTAGTGGTACACTGGTGAAAAACTTGTTTGTTATTCCATTCAGAATTCTGTAAATATGTTAGGTTCTCAAATACTGTCTGGTTTAGGTTTTGAGCTGCTAAGGCTGGTTGGTTCCAAAGATGCCTGAGGGCAACTCCCAACAATACATTTTGCAAAGATTTTTGTACAACAGAAAAGCCATTTAAAGGTCCTTGTTGAGTTACCATTAAGCTTGGCCAGCTGCTGAGATGAGAGTGCAGGTTGTATGCAAACATTTGAGGATGCAACTGGGATCAAAATACCCCCCCATCAGTATTTCTTAGCTTGAATTCTGAAAACACCTATGCTGAAGAAATACAGCATTACTCATTTTCCTCAGTATCATTACAAATTGTATCGGGTCACTTGTACACCACACAGTTACATCGTTACTTTACAGACAAGAATTTTTAAAGCTTTTTTCCCAGTTGGAACCTTCCTTGTGACACAGCAAAACTGCATTTTCATCCTGTATGCCCCTTTCTCACAAGAAATGGAACGAACAATTTCAGGTGTAAGCATCTGTAGACTGATGTAAACGAATACGTTTATTTGTTGGGTTACTTTGATCCCTAGCATTTGTGCATGGCTTTTAGCTTCCTCAATCATTCCAATAGGAGAAGAATTGGCCCCCAGAGCTGTAAGAATAGAAACATTGCTTCTTTACTAGGTTTAGGAAGAGCCCCCTGAAATACCACATGACTGTTTACGCTTCATTGTGGTTGAGAAATACCTTGACCAGAAGACTGACATACAAGTTCTGTGATTTTTTTTTTCCCAGTGCTGTTGGGGTACATTTGACCCTACCTGCCGACGGAGGGTTAAAAGAACAGGAGGAAGCCCTCCAGTGGCTGGGGATGGTAGAGAAGCGGGACCAAATGTCACAGGCTAGGACCTCTTAGGAGATGAAGGTACAAAGTCAGGGTGGGGCAAACCTGCGGCAAACTTTGAAGGTAGGGAGGAGGAACTTGTGTTGGCTACACGAGAAGATGGGAAACAAATGTAGGAATTTGCGAAGTGGTGTCTTGCCATCTGAGTACTCAAGCGTAAATTACTTTGGCAGCCTAGTTTGTTCATTCATTCTCTCTCTCTCTCTATATATATATATACACACACACACACACACACACACACTATATATGTATGTACAATCATTGTATACAGCCTTGGAGTTCTTCCTTCCCATAGATGTTTATAAGCTATAATCTTGTTCATTAACATTTTATTACAGATTTTTCTTCTCTGTTGATTAAGAATTGGTAAAGAAGCAGATTTCCATGATTTTGCCAGTAGTATACATGCTGTGGTTAACATATATGTAACCATCTCTGTATGTTCTTTTCTAACTTGGCTCTTTATTACTTGGGGATTTTGGTGGGATCTCTAATTCTGATCAGTATTTTTTTACCTAGGAACATGAGTAATTTTTGCCTTAAAAATTTTTGCCTGGGGATTTTATAATTCCATTTAAATGTATTGAGTTTTGACTTGCATTATTGAAAACATTATTCAAAACTCCATAATGGGAAATGTTAATTATTTTTTTAAAGCCATCTTTAACATGAGTATAACATTATCTTCTCTAACACATTTATATTTGATAAATATAGTCCTTTGCTTACACTTACAGCCTGTAAAAGCCTCCACAGCCATTTTTTTATAATTTATATTGATAAGTAATGACTCTGTTTTTCCTAGATTTATTTTATAACCAGAAATCTTACTGAATCTGGTAACTTTCTCCAGCAAATTTGCAACCAATTATAATTGCTGCCAAGTGTTTTTATACCACTTGTTAAAATAGTCTGCGAGTTTATCAGTCTTTTTTTGTATAATTTTTATTTAAAAAAAAAAAGAAAAACACAACACAACAACATAAACACACAATACACAAACACTAAAATATCTCTTAATGTGAGTTTATCAGCCTTGATGAGGAGGCTGATCTCTGTGTTCTTCCCCCCTTAAACAGCAGTGGCTTTGTGTTCATTCATTTTGACCTTCTTTGGGTTTGTTGTACACACCAATCTTACACAGTTGCTCATTCTACCTTTCTTGTAAAATTCTAATAACTTGTTAGTGAGTCTATAATGTTTATGTGGCACTAAATGCTGTCTGGTCTGTCCACTCCCCCTCCCCCCAATATGAATTATTCCTTTGTTTCTCCTTTGTAGTCTCTGGCTCAACCCAAATGGAGCTTCTTGGAGATGATTCTGGTGGGCCAGAGCACCCTGATGCTAGAGGTGCCACAGTTCAGCAGAAGAAGGTGAGAAAGACTGAGGGGCTGTGGGGTGGGTTAACTAGGGTTGCATTTGACCTCTCTTCCATGTCCTTTGTTTCAGATAACTCCATTAAAGAGAACCAATCTGTCTGCACCTCTAGTTCTCTTAGAGGAAGAGGAGAGTGGTGATACCTGTGCCATCTGCTTTGAAGAGTGGACAAATGCTGGGGAGCATCGTCTCTCTGCACTGCGCTGTGGGCATCTTTTTGGCTACAGCTGCATTGAGAGGTGGCTGAAGGGGCAGGCAGGGAAATGCCCACAGGTAAAAGCCTGTTGTGTGCCTTGTTGAGGATTGTCTCCCTAAGAAACCAGCCTTGCAATGAAAAACAGATTAGATTTAAGGCATGAGTGGTGGTGGATGGGTTTTTGTGTGCCTCTTGCCTGATATCTGCAACTCCAGACCTCCTGGCTATCAGATCTATACTGGAAGTGTATTTCACCAGCATGAGAAGCTGTGATCTTACTGACTACTTCCTCACAGGAAATAAAATATTCTGTGATATATGCCAGACTTCCAAAGATAGAAATACTTTAGCTTGTTCCACTGTTGGCTCCCTCCCAAATCTTGGAAAGGTGTCTCTTCCTTTTTTTGGTCTTTAATGGCTAATCTAAATCTTGCTTTCTGTAATTACTGAAGCCCATTTCTTCTTGTGAGAAATGGTTCTCTCTGTCAGCATATTCTTTTAATTTTCTCTCTCTTCTTCTCCCCCCCTGCCCCTGGTTATTTTTCACGCCATCTTCCTTGAACTGGTCCTCCTGTGGCTCACCTTCCGCAGACCTTAGTCTATTTCTCATTGCGCTTCTTTGAACTCTGTCCAATGTTGTGGATGTCCTTCCCCCCGTTTTAGCACCCATGCTGATAGCAGTACTTCAAATAGAGCCTCAGCCAGTGCTGAGTGGAGCAGGACTCTTCAAGTCTGGGCTCTAGGGGCTGCAGTTAAGCAGTGGCTCCATCAAGTAATTTTGCCCTTTGGTCAAACCCTTCTTGTTAGGAGACTATTTACATAATATTTGGTACAGAACAGTGGCACAGTTTCCTGCTGAAATAATGTTAGCAGTGGATTTTTTTTGGAGTGGTGGGAGAGAGTAGCAGATATCTGTGTTCTGTTGACTTTATGATGTTGCCTTGGCTCATCGGTTTTGCTTGGGCTCAGTCAGGTCAGCAAGTCCTTGGGAAACATGTAGGAGACACACTTGGGCATGACGTTGAAATTTCCACTTTTGCATGTTTAGGGAGTACTACTGATGGTTCAGGAGAATGTCTTGAGATAGGGAGCATCTGTATGCAAGGCAACATTGTATACACTGCCCTTCCCAACCTGGTGTCCTCTTGATATGTTGGGCTACAGCTCCCAGCATAACTGCCTGGGGGATAATGGGAGCTGGAGGGTGCCAAGTTGTGGAAGGCTGGCATACATATTCTCCCCTGCTTCTGCAAAGGTGTCACTTTAAGAAGCAGCAGCAACAGGTCTACCAGCTAGATATGTGGCCGTCACAGAAGGCTGAACAGCAGCAGGCAGTGCATGGCCTCAGCGGTCAAGAAGCTTACTTGTATTCACCATCCTTCTCCTTTTTAGTGCAATAAGAAAGCAAAACGCTCGGACATTGTAGTCCTTTATGCCCGGACTTTGAAAGCGTTGGACACCAGTGAACAGGAACACATGAAAAGGTATGTGCTCTCGATCTCTGTCCCATTCTAGGGGAAAAATAGTACCCAGTGTAAACGCTAACTATTTGTATTGTATTATATTATTTTAACTGTTCATAATCTGCCCATAGAATAGCCATTCTTCATGGTCTTTGTGCATCACACATATGGGCTCTGTGCCGGTGCAGAGCGTCGATTCAGGAAACTTCTATCGCTGAGGTGTTTAGGTGGGAACCCCTCCCCTGCCATCTCCTGTGCATGGTCCTGTGGGTTCCTGCCTATTCCCTCAGTTCTCTTTCATCTTCCATGGTGGCAGCCTTGTTAGGGAGTGTCTCTTGATAAATCAGTTAACTTGTTAGTGAGGTGTTCCTTGTATTCTATCTATTTCTGTCTGTTAATAGTTTTTTTTTCCTTTTTGTGTTGTTTTATTTGTATTTTAATTACACAATCTAGTGATCATCCAAAAGGGTGTATGGCCTCAGGGTCCTGTTTGGAAAGTGCATGCGTTGCAGCAGTAAATTGCTGCTGTCAGATGCCACTCTCTCTCTTTTGTTTAGGAGAAGGGCATGTGGTAGAGTCTTGTCTGCACAGCTAGGCATTCTCCAAGCAGGCACACAGGAACCACTGTCTTAAAGCGGTACTTTGGCATAAGGCACTTGAGGCGATTGAGCAACCTGAAAGATCCATGGCTCAGTCACCTTCGTGCCAGTCTCCCACTATGCCTCCATGGGGAAGCTGTTTGACCACTTGCCCAACGACAAGAGGAACCTAGCCCGTGTACTCCAAAATGAGGCAATGAGACTGTTGAGACAGCAAATCCATACATCGATGCACCAAGTGGACTGGTAGGTGTAGTTGCGCTTTGCTGTCATGCCTGGTTGAGATTGGCTGGGCTTTGTCAAGAAGTGCGGGTAAGGATCAAGGGTGGGGGGTCACTAGATGCTGAAAAGATCTGGGGCACAGGCCCCTATGGCCCCAAATTTCCCAAATTTGTATATACAAATCAAAAGGTAATATTCACAATAAACCAAGCTAAGTAATTGCTAATCTATATTACACACATTATAGTCAGCTGCAGTATTCTAACCAGTACTGTCTTTGTGTCTATGGAGAGTCAAGAATATCTTTATTCTTTCTATGGAGAGCCTGGTCTGTCCATCTGTCGTTATGGAGGGGAACAATCCTCTCTGTTCTGTCCTGAAAGCAAGCAAGAGCTATCAGAGCAACACTCCTAGATTCATGCAGAGGTCATGTACTAAACATTGAACTTATGCTGCAATCCTATGTATTGCGGAGATCCACTTTCTCTGCGGTCTTGACTGTTCTTTATCTGTAGTGTGGTAGTCTGCTACACTGCTGCGTCTCTGGAGGATGTCCAGGTGAGTCTGTCATAAGGAAGGAGCCCTTTCTCCGCTGTCTTGAAAATAATAACTATTAGAGAAACACTCCTCCACCCAAGGGAAGTACAAAATACCGCAGGCAGGGTGACTCCCTATACTCACTTTCTCTGCAGTCTGGGCAGGCTGGACTCTGTTTCTCACATGGCTCTGCCTCGACTGTGCCTCAATAGACTGTGCCAACTGAGAGCCGGGTCAGTTGAAGGATGGAGTTCTATGGACAGAAGAAATACAATGATCCCGAGGAGTGAAACAATCATATGAAAATTAAACAGCCACTGTCATATAATTGAGTATCAAATGCATACTTACCAATTATTTTGGAAGCATCAGTGTATGCCTCCTGCTTTGTTCATTGGAAAAGCAGTCAAGGATGGCATCCTGAAAGACAGATTCTAGTACAAACTTTTCAGTTGAAAGGATGGCAAGGTGGTGTACTCTGCTTTCTCCCATTGTGCTTCTGAGCCAGATGCGTAGATGTAAAGCACTGAATGACCGTTCACAGCTACAGCTATTAACTGGGATAGTTAGTGCAGCTTGCATTACTCTTCTTATGGCTGGAAACATGTCAGGGTCTAAAAGCTGGTATATCTGCTGTGGATAGATTCGTGACAGCTGGATGTTTACAGGATATATAGCATCTAGCAACTTCAACTTCTTCAGGCTTCAGTTCTACTTTGTAATGTGTAACAAGTGCGGTTAGGTCCTTGGCAAAAAGAAAGATTTCTGGGTGAGGATTGCATGCTTGAATTCTGAGCTTCTGTCTTGGATGCTAGATAATGGGTTGAGTTCTGAAATCATCCTGTCCAGGCAAGGATAGAATAAATTTGTTCTGAGATTATCTGATGTGCTGACATCCTCATGTACACCACTGGAAATTTCAACTACCAAATCATCCATTTTTTGTTTCCTCTATTGCACTTCTGTTTCTTTCATGTCAGTGCCGTTGCTGGTACATAAAGCCAGTGCTTTTTCATATATCACTTTTAACTGTTCACTACTTCTCATTTTCTAAAGTGCTGCATACAGCTTCTTTTGCATAACTCAGTGAAGCCATAAGCTGTGCCTTGCAGGGCCACCCAAGACGGACAGGTCATGGCAGAGAGTTCTGACAAAATGTGGTCCACTGGAGAAGGAAATGGCAACCCACTCCAGTATTCTTGCCAAGAAAACCCCATGGAACGTATCACAAGGCTAAAAGAGATGACACCGGAAGATGGGCCCCTCAGGTCGGAAGGTGTCCAATATACTACTGGGGAAGAGCAGAGGGTATTTCCAAGTAGCGCCAGAAAGAGTGAAGCGGCTGGGCCAAAGCCGAAAGGACACTCAGCTGTGGATGTGTCTGGTGGTGAAAAGAAAATCCGATGCTGTAAAGAACAATATTGTTTAGGAACCTGGAATGTCAGATCAATGAATCAAGGTAAGTTGGAGGTGGTCAAACATGAGATGGCAAGATTGAACATCGACATCTTCGGAATCAGCGAACTAAAATGGACAGGCATGGGCGAATTTAATTCAGGTGACTATCATATCTACTACTGTGGGCAAGAATCCCTTAGAAGAAATGGAGTAGCACTCATAGTCAACAAAAGGGTGGGAAAAGCAGTACTGGAGTACAATCTCAAAAATGATAGAATGATCTCAGTACGAATCCAAGGCAAGCCATTCAACATCACAGTAATTCAACTCTATGCCCCAACCACTGATGCCGAAGAAGCTGAGGTTGATCGGTTCTATGAAGACCTACAACACCTTCTAGAACTAACACCCAAAAAAGATGTCCTCTTCATCATAGGGGATTGGAATGCTAAAGTAGGAAGTCAAGAAATCACCGGGATAACAGGCAAGCATGGCCTTGGTGTACAAAATGAAGCAGGACAAAGGCTAATAGAGTTCTGCCAAGAGAACATGCTGATCATAGCAAACACTCTTTTCCAACAGCACAAGAGGTGACTCTACACATGGACATCACCAGATGGTCAATATCGAAATCAGATTGATTATGTCTTTTGCAGCCAAAGATGGAGAAGCTCTATACAGTCAGTAAAAACAAGACCTGGAGCTGACTGTGGCTCAGATCATGAGCTTCTTATTGCAAAATTTCGGCTTAAATGGAAGAATGTAGGGAAAACCACTAAACCATTCAGGTATGACCTAAGTCATATCCCTGATGAATATACAGTGGAGGTGAGGAATAGATTTCAGGGATTAGACCTGATAGACAGAGTGCCTGAGGAACTATGGACGGAGGTCCGTAACATTGTTCAGGAGGCAGCAACTCAATCCATCCCAAAGAAAAAGAAATGCAAGAAAGCCAAGTGGCTGTCTGATGAGGCTTTACAAGTAGCTCACGAAAGAAGGGAAGCGAAAAGCAAGGGAGAAAGGGGAAGATATATCCAACTGAATGCAGAGTTCCAGAGAATAGCAAGGAGAGACAAGAAGGCCTTCTTAAATGAACAATGCAAAGAAATCGAGGAAAACAACAGAATGGGAAAGACTAGAGATCTCTTCAAGAAAATCGGAGATTTCAAGGGAACGTTTTGTGCAAAGACGGGCATGATAAAGGACAAAGAAGGCAGGGACCTAACAGAAGCAGATGGGATTAAGAAGAGGTGGCAAGAATACACAGAAGAACTATACAGGAAAGATCTGAATGTCCCTGATAGCCATGATAGTGCGGTCACTGAACTTGAGCCGGACATCCTCGAGAGTGAAGTCAAGTGGGCCTTAGGAAGCATTACTAACAACAAAGCTAGCGGAGATGACAATATTCCAGCTGAGCTATTTAAAATCCTAAAAGATGATGCTGTTAAAGTGCTGCATTCAATATGCCAACAAATTTGGCACACTCAACAATGGCCGCAAGACTGGAAAAGGTCAGTTTACATTCCAATTCCAAAGAAGGGCAACGCCAAAGAGTGTTCAAACTACCGCACAATTGCACTCATTTCACATGCCAGCAAGGTGATGCTCAAAATCCTACAAGCTAGGCTTCAGCAGTATGCGAACGGAGAACTACCGGAAGTACAAGCTGGGTTTCGAAGAGGCAGAGGAAATAGAGATCAAATCGCCAACATTCGCTGCATCATGGAGAAAGCAAGAGAATTCCAGAAAAACGTCTATTTCTGCTTCATTGACTACGCTAAAGCATTTGATTGTGTGGATCACAACAAACTGTGGCAAATTCTTAAAGTGATGGGAGTACCAGACCACCTTACCTGTCTCCTGAGAAACCTGTATGAGGGTCAAGAAGCAACAGTAAGAACCAGACATGGAACAATCGATTGGTTCCAAATTGGGAAAGGAGTACGACAAGGCTGCATATTGTCACCCTGCTTATTTAACTTATATGCAGAGTACATCATGAGAAAGGCCAGGTTGGATGAATCACAGGTCGGAATTAAGATTGCTGGGAGAATTATCAACAACCTCCGATATGCAGACGATACCACCCTAATGGCAGAAAGCGAAGAGGATCTCAAGAGCCTCTTGTTGAGGGTGAAAGAGGAGAGTGCAAAAGCTGGTTTGAAACTCAACATTCAAAAAACTAAGATCATGGCATCTGGCCCCATCACTTCCTGGCATATAGAAGGGGAAGAAATGGCAGCAGTGACAGATTTTACTTTCTTGGGCTCCAAGATCACCGCAGACGGTGACTGTAGCCATGAAATTAAAAGACGCTTGCTCCTTGGGAGGAAAGCTATGGCCAACCTAGACAGCATAGTAAGAAGCAGAGACATCACCTTGCCGACAAAGGTCCGTCTAGTCAAAGCTATGGTTTTCCCAGTAGTAATGTATGGCTGTGAAAGCTGGACTATAAGGAAGGCTGAGCGCCGAAGAATCGATGCTTTCGAACTGTGGTGCTGCAGAAGACTCTTACGAGTCCCCTGGACTGCAAGGAGGTCAAATCAGTCCATACTAAAGGAAATCAACCCAGAGTGCTCATTGGAAGGACAGATACTGAAGCTGAAATATTTTGGCCACCTAATGCGAAGAGAAAACTCACTGGAAAAGACCCTGATCCTGGGAAAGACTGAAGGCAAAAGGAGAAGGGGACGGCAGAGAATGAGATGGCTAGATAGCATCACCGATGCAATGAATATGAATTTGAGCATGCTCCGGGAGAGAGCGCAGGACAGGAAGGCCTGGCGTGCTATGGTCCATGGGGTCACGAAGAGTCGGACACAACTGAATGACTGAACAACAACAACAACTACTCATTTTTTAAAGTGCTGCATATAGCTTCTTTAAAATTATCTGTTTTTGCCAAATCAAGGTTTTCTTTTTGGAATACTTTGTGGAAGCCCTCTGTTGTACTAAGTAGAAAATGGATCATAAACAGGCAGAACACTGTGCAATTTGCACAGCTGTGCTGAAAGGCCAGTAGCTGTTGGAGAATCCATTTCTGAAAGGCACTGCACAACAGTGGTGAAGTTATCAGTGCATTCACGGAATGTACCTGACAAGTCCAGCATGTATCAGAAAGCTGTACCAGTTAAGTTTGTTTTAACCCGAGTTTAGCTTGGACCTCGAAGAATCTTTGGTGATTTATCAGTGATCAACTGAAGGTGTACAAATGTTCCAGTGTATTAAAAAAAAATCAGTAGCTTCTTTGATAGACTTACCGGTGTGACAAAGTACCAGGTTTAGTTCATGGGCATAACAATGGACATAAATAGCTTCAGGGTGATATTTCCAAACCCCAGCTTGAACACCCCCATTTATTCCACTCATAACAGCTGCTCCATCATAAATCTGTGCTATTCACTGAAGATTGTATAGCTTGTTGATGCATAGGCAATGCTATATTGCGTCAGTGATTGAATCTGCATTAAACTCTTTCAATTCACTGAAGCCCAGGAAATGTTTTTTCACAGAAGGGATCCCTAGAGCAACATACCGGACACAAAGGGCTAGCTGCTCCATATGTTTGGCCCTTGCTTCATCAACCATTATTGCATACGTTCCTGCTTTCCTCACTTCACTGACTATAGTGCATGTTTCTTCTGAACAGCACTGAATAATTTCATTCCGAGAAGAATTGGAAGTGTCCAACATGGATTTGTCAAGAACAAATCCTGCCTGATGAATCTGATCTCATTTTTTGATCAAGTAACCTCCCTTGTGGACTATGGGAATGCTGTGGACATCATATACCTCGACTTCAGCAAAGTCGACAAAGTGCCCCATGATACCCTGATGTGCAAACTTGTTCAAAGTGGGCTAGATGAAACAACGATCCGGTGGATCCACAGTTGGCTACAGAATCGGACTCACAAAGAGTGCTTCTCGATAGGATCTTCTCAAACTGCGGAGAGTTAACGAGCAGCGTACCGCAGGGCTCAGTTCTGGGCCCAGTGCTCTTCAATAGTTATATTAATGACTTGGAGGAGGAGGGGCAGGGATGCTGATCAAATTTGCAGATGACACAAAATTGGGCGGGATAGCTAATACTTTGGAAGACAGAAACAAAATTCAAAGTGATCTGGATAGACTGGAGCGCTGGGCAGAAAACAACAGAATGACATTTAATAGGGATAAATGCCAAGTTCTGCACCTAGGAAAAAGAAACCAAATGCAATTACAAGATGGGGGATATGTGGCTCAACAAGACTACAAGTGAGAAGGATCTTGGAATTGTTGTCTATCACAAGCTGAATATGAGCCAGCAATGTGATGTGGCTGCAAAAAAGGCCAATGCTCTTTTGGGCTGTATTAATAGAAGCATAGCTTCCAAATCCTGGGAAGTACTAGTTCCCCTCTACTCAGCACTGGTTAGGCCTCATCTGGAGTAGTGTGTCCAGTTCTGGGCACCGCACTTTAAGAAGGATGCAGACAAGCTGGAGATGGTTCAGAGGAGGGCAACAAAGATGATCAGGGGACTGGAAACAAAGCTCTGTGAAGAGAGACTGAAAGAACTGGGCATGTTTAGCCTTGAAAAGTGAAGACTGAGGGGAGATATGATAGCGCTCTTCAAGTACTTGAAAGGTTGTCACAGAGAGGAAGGCTAGGATCTCTTCATGATCATCTCAGAATGCAGGACACGGAATAATGGGCTCAAGTTACAGGAAGCCAGATTCCAGCTGAATGTCAGGAACAACTTCCTGACTGTTAGAACAATACAATAATGGAATCCATTCCCTAGGGAGGTGGTGGGCTCTCCCACACTGGAGGCATTCAAGATGAGGCTGGACAGCCGTCTGTCGGGGATGCTCTGACTTGGATTCCTGCATTGAGCAGGGGGTTGGACTTGATGGTCTTGTAGGCCCCTTCCAACCCCACCATTCAGTGAGTCTATGATTCTGTTGTATTGGCTGGTGCTTTGTAGTTTTGAGGAAATGGACCAAATTGTGCTAGCAGCTTTAAACACTCAATAAAATTCCTCTATTTGGACTTTCTTCACTTTTATCATGGCCTTTAAATTGTATTCCTTGCTTGCCAAGAACTTGTGTGAGAACAACGATGGGGCAGAGATTTTCCCGCCTTTCTCTGGTCTGACCTTCATTTACCATATGCAACTGTTCTACTGCATCGCCATGTATTTGACGGTCTCTGAAGGCTACCCAAGCAGTTATGCTTGTCCTATGAACTGCTGTGTTTTCATGCTGTCTAAAGGAATCTAAAGGTCTCTTCCAGTTTCTGAATCCATTATTGATTAATGCATCACTTTTAGATCTGACGTGTTTTGGTCCAAAGTTCTTGCAAGCAAAACAAGATGCAGCATTTTGTTGGACAGAGAATTCCAACCACTGGTGCTTTTCAAACTACTGATACTGAAGGGCGTGCTTTTGGATCCAAATTGTAGATAGGGGTACTGTACTAACTTTGGCTGCGCTGGGCCATTGTCTCTGTCTCCTAAATCTGAAGTTTGCACTGAAGCTGCACTGGAATAGCCTGACACTTGAGGATGCCTCCGCATCCCTACTGGAGCTTTCCTCTGACAGATCACCCTGATGAAGCTGCTCTTCATTCCCTGTCTCCTCCGTCTGATGTTGCTGTGATAAAGCCTTACTGTTCATCAGAAATTTTCTGATATCCATGTTCTGCCAAGAATGAAAATTTCTTTTTAAACAACAGTGCTGGTAGACACACACTGACAGTTGTAGAAGTGTGCCTGACTCGGGGGGACTACAGTTTACATTAGCCCTACAATGCAGTCCATTTCTAATACTTTCAGGTCAGGTGAGGATGAGGTTTATTTGGATTTCAAGCCAACAAACCTCCATGCAAAGCCTGTTCAGACTTCATGAAGAGAAGTATGCTGCAACCTACTATTCCAGCTACCCTGGGGCTTCACCCTACTCTAGATATCTTGGCCTTCAACTCCCATCAGCGCTTAACATTGGCTATGCTGACTAGGGCCTATAGGAGTTGTAGGCCAAAACATCTGGAGGGCCACAAATTTCCCACCCGTTTTAAGTGAACAAAAGAAGGTAGTGCTTAATACATAATAAACACAGCTCCAGCAACATTAGGGATTGTAAAACTTCGTTCACAGACACAGACTGTGATTTTATATGTAATAAAAGTGCTACACAAAACGTGAATGACAAGAAGGGTTTAAATTCAAAACCATAATGAAGCCTTGTGGCATCTTAAAGGCTAACTCCTTTATTATGTCTTCAGCTTTGGTGGAGAATTTCCCTAGGTCACTATAAATAATTTTTGAAATTTGATAATACACTATTGCAAAGAAAAAAGCAGCCACCTTTTGTGTTACATTTTTTGTTATGTACCTTCTTGGAGATAGTCTTAAGATGCCTTTCACACTGCACCAAATGTGGCTGGCTAGGACCCCCCCCCCCCCCAGCATGTTAAATATTTATAGATAAATTGCAAACTGAACATCATGGTACACTGAATTGGAGAGTTCCCAGAGCATGGCTCAAATATTGGTTTTTATTATGACATGGCATCTCCACTTTTGGGGGGTCAAAGTGGATTAAAATCCATTTTTTTCAAAGTATAGTAGCTTACCAATAAATGTGTAAGATGTACGCTCTGATCTACTCCACCTCTGCGAAGGAAAACTCTGTGCTGTCCTCCACGCTGGAGGTTCACTGAGAGTGGATGGCTAGGACAGAAAACATGGAAAAGTTGTATGATACCTGAAACATTTACAGAAAAATTGCAAACTAAACATGGCATGCTGGAAAGGGGAGGGTGTGGGAATAGCGTAGAGTATAACAGGCTGCAAGCTTATTATACTATAATACATTTCAGATGCCATAAGACATTTTATGGCTTTCGAACACAAAAGAAGGAGAGGTCCCTATGATTCTTTGCATCGGTTTACCTTTCTCTAGCAAGTGCAAACCCCTGTTGTCCAGGAGGAGTATGCACCCACCAGAGCCTGGCCTCGTTGATCATGCAACCAGCAGGAGCAGTCCAAAAAGATGCTTTCAGAGCTCCCCCCCCCGCCCCTCCAAGCACCGCCCAGAATGCTTCAGCTGTGTGTGGTATGGAACTGTAGTGATCATCATAATAAAACGCACACTCTGTCTCCCTCCTCCGGGTTTGAAGACGTGTCTTTGTGTCTCCCCCTGTCCCCCCAACACACACAAACTTTCCGGCTTGAAAAGATACTGTGGGGACATGCGGAGGGGCATGAACCCTCAAGTGCTTCCTTCCTTTGCGCCTCACCACATCCCAAACACTGCCCACGCCCAGAGAGCTTTGGCTATGGGGCAGGATAGAATTGTCATCATAATAAAACACACACGCACACGCTTCCCTGTGTCTCCCTCGGGTTTGAGGAGGTGTGGGGCCTGGGCAGGGCAAAGGGAAAGAGGAGAATTGTGTGGCGCCTCCTGCCATCCCGGCTGCTCATCTTCCCAGTGACCCCCCTCTCAGAGTGACCCCCCCTCTTAGAATCAGGTTTCTTGGGGCTTGCTGGGCCCTGCCAGGATGGGAGAAAGCAGTTGGGGGGAAGGACCAAATGGCGCCTTTCTCTCCTTCTTCTTCCCTGTTTCTCCACCTGCCCCTGGCCCCACCCCCAACCAGGCTTTTTCTGGGCCTGATGGGAGAAATCAAATAGAGGGGCAAGCAGTGGCTTTCCCTCGTTCCTCGTCCTCCCTGATTCTCCCCCCACCCCCCAATCATGCTTATTTTTAGGGCTTTCTGGGCCGCAACGGGAGAAATAAGCAAGCAGGGCCTTTTCTTCCTCTTCCGCCTGATTCACCCCCCCCCCTTTTTTCTGGGCCTGACAGGAGAAATCAACCGGGGAATGAAGAGCAAGCGGCGACTTTACCTCCCTCCTTCCTGATTCCCGCTCCCCCCTGCTTCTGGGGTTTTCTGGGCCCAACTGATGGGAGAAATCAGTGGGGGGGGGGGTGAGCAAGCGGCGCCTTTCCCTCCTTTCTTCCTTCCTCCTCTTTTCTCTCTCCCCTCCCTGCCTGCCCACTCCCCCCACCTGCTTGCTCCCCCCTTCCCCACAAATCTCTCCAGAAACCGGCAGGGCTTGAAGGGCCGCTGCCAGGTCCAGGCAGGGAAAGCGAAGGAACTTGCTGCTTCCCTGCCTTGTTCATTCGTGTTCTCTCTCTCTCTCTCTCTCTCTCTCTCTCTCCACTAACATGCTGCTTCTGCTGTAATCATTGTGGGAACTGTTGCATCACCTGGACTTCTCAAGATTTAAACTACCACAGCCATTATTGGTGGCAACCATTGATTGGCTGCCAACTGACCAGTCAGAAAGCCTCAATTGAAAATGTTGCAAAAAATACCATGAGATTATGAGGATACTCTTATCTCCTCCCCTGCATGTGGTCCTCCATCCCAGGGGAAACCCCCTGCTGCCAAATCAGGAAATGCGTCCCTTATCTGCTGCACTCACCAGCCCCAGAGATCCGGGGCACCCCAGGAAATATCCAGGCCTGAGTGGGCCCCCCTCCTAACGCCCCCGATCGACGGTCTACCTTTCGATGGGCTGGGTCTATTTAATGCCAAAACTGACGAGTCCCTTGACTCAGTACGTCCTATTGCTCGTTGGATGGGTTTTTCCCAGCCGCAGCAACTGAGGCAGCAATGCTGGTACTGTCCACAGCCTAGCCGTTAACCCCAGCAACCAGCTGCCCCATCACATGTGTGTCAACAACCTGCCCATTGACTTTACCCCCTTTCTGCTTCATCCCCTTGCTCATCCCCCATCTTAGGTGCTCTTCTTTCATCTTCTTGGCTGGATCAAAATCATATTGGATTCCTGGGTCATCTGTGTAATCCAGAGGGGCTATAGGATCGAGTTCAACACCTTCCGCTCTCTTGGAACCATGAAGGCCACCTCCCTGTCTTCTATTTTATGGCAAGAAGTGCAGACGCTTCTCCAGAAGAATGCAGTCAAACGGGTGTCTTGGAGTCAAGTTTTCCACAGATTCTATTCGAGGTACTTCACGGTACCAAAAAGGGGTAGAGGGCTCTGACTGGTCCTGGTGCTGTGAGACTTGAATGCCTACATCACACCCAGGAAATTCTGCATGATCTTGCTGGCATCTATTCTCCCACTCCTCTCTCGAGGTAACTGGTTTGCCTCTATTGACCTCAAGGACGCCTGTTTCCATATCGCCATAGCGCAGCCGTCTCCGGATCTGTCTACCAGTGATTTTTGCATTTCACCCTCCGGTTGAGGATTTTCTCTGTTCTTGCACCCAACCATGAAGACATTTTTGAGAGGTTCAGAACCTAGTGTCTCCGATCTGACCTATGGTACCAGCATAGAGTATATGGGCTGTAAAGGCGCTGTCCTCAAAACCTGTTGAGCCAGTAGCAATCATTGACTTGCATCTTATTTCCTGAAAGGTGGTGTTCTTGGTAGCTAATACTTCTGCCTGCCATGCCAGCGAGCTTTGTGCTGTTCGTGTGGATCCCCCTAACCTTCAGTTCCATAGGGATGAGGTCGTCTTGTGTCCAGATAGTGCCTTCTTACCAAAGGTGGTTTCTGATTTTCACCTCATGCAGGATATTGTTCTGCCAACCTTTTTTTTCCATCTCCTCCTACTCCATTAGAGTCTACATTGCGTTCTTTGGATGTCCGCCGGGCACTTGCCTTTTACAAGTCTAGGACAGAGTCGATTGGGAAGTCACCTCATGTCAGGGTGGAAACTGAGCCCATAGAACCCCAGAGCAGTTCTGATTCTGAGGAGGAACAGCAATCCGTGGGAGAGGAGCCCGCTCATCCCTCACAGGCACAGCAGCTGGCAGAGATTCCTCCTGCCAGCATTCCTGGATAGATAGTGATCCTGGCAGTGAGAGAGTGCGGGAGGGGGGCTTGCTAGACGCTTGATGCAGACGCAGGGAGCGAAGAGCAATGGAGGGTGCGGAAAGGAGGCGTAGCGCCCATTTGACGCGCAAGCAATGGTCATGTCTCGTGGACCCAAGGGAAAGAGGGAGGAACTCTCCCTAGCCCATAAGTTCAGGGTCTGCAAGTGATTCTCCTTCAAACAGGGACCAACTGCCTAACCCGGAGCATAGGCTACTCTGCTGTTCTTTGCTTAGTCGCTGGTGATTAGCATCTGAAAGAGTCATTAAGGTGTAAAAGGATTAAAGCCTTGAAAAGAATCCTTTTGTCTGTGGCTCGGCTTGGCTATTGGAGTAGACTGAAAGAGGCCGCTAGGGCTCTCCTGACACCTCATCTATTCATTTGTTATGGAGGTCAATGTAAAGGTCAAAGTGTTACGCTTCCTGGATGGTCAAGACCATTGAATTGGCTAATGAGTTGCAGGGCTTGACTTACCTATTCAGATATGTGCCTTCTCTACTGGGGCAGTAGCAACGTCGATAGCTTTTGAGAGGGGCATCTCAATTCTGGACCTTTGCTGTGCTGCGACATGGTCTACGCTGTCAACCTTTGTGAGGCATGACTGACTGGATGTTAGAGCGAGAACAGACTTCATTCAGATGCACAGTCCTGTCATCCGTGCTCGCCTGAAACACTGCCTCACCTCCAGCAAGTCAGCTTGCTACCTCTATGTGTGATGCACCAAGACCATGAAGAAGAAAGACAGATTGCTTACCTGTAACTCATTCTTCAAGAGGTCATCTGTGCATTCACACAATCCACCCACCCTGCCCTCCTCAGTGTCATACTACAACCAATTTCTAGGTTGATACTAAGGAAGTATTTCCTCGGTTCAAGGCTACATCGTTGGTCTCAATAAACTGAGGGAATAGGTGGGCGCCCATGGCACCCTGTGCAGTAGATGGTGGGGGAGGGGTTCCTGCCGAAACACCTCAGCTATAGAAGTCTCCAAAATTGAGGCTCCACACAGGTGCAGAGCCCATATGTGTGAATGCACAGATGACCATTGGAAGAAATACAGTTACAGATAAGCAACCTGTCTTTACTGGGCAGATTAAAAATAGAATAAATAATAAACATCTGACTTTGTCAGCCTGTAGTCTACAGCACTTCCAGAAACTCAGACACTTCACTTTCTGTACCTGATTGGCCTGTGAAGTTGTAGATCTTGTCTTCTAACATCAGGTTTTGGCTCAGGGACATGCTTTCTTAGATTTTTTTTTTTTTTTAGCCAGCTATTACAGGTGTAGGGTTTTGATGTCTTATATGTAAATATTTGCCTTGTTCCATCACTTGTGGGTGGTGGCAGGAGGACTAGTATATACTTAAGATCAAGTGAGGTGGCTGTTATATTGGGTTGAATCTCCTGTAGTCACATGGAATAAAACTGCTACTGTTCAGATGTGTCTTCAAAAAATTCAAAAGTCCGTTACTTGAATTTGTCTCTGATAACTTTTGGGCAGGTGGAAAAGTAAAATGAAGAAAGTCATTGGGGAGGGAACAGTGGGCCACATTGGCTGATGGGATTGTTTAAGGTAGCAGATTCTGAATCTCACCTGGTAAAGATGGAGTCTGGTGTATTTTCCTTCTGCAGCTCTTTAGAAAAGGAGCAAATGCTGCGAAGAAAAGCAGAGCTGGAATCAGCACAGAGCCGCCTTCAGCTGCAGGTCTTGACAGATGAGTGCAGTAAACTTCGGCAGCAAGTCCAGGTAGGTTTTGCTGTACGCTATTCATGCAGGACCTTCTACTTGCTCTCCATCTCTTTCCCATGTGTTCTTCCGAAGGAAATGAATGTGCAGTTTTATGAGAGGGGGCCTTAGTCTCTCTTATTAGCTGGGGAGTAGGCGAATGGAAGGACATCCCTTCTTTGGTTTCTTCATTTTGGCAGAATTTGATTTTGTAAGTCAAAAGATTATTCATTAGTGGGGCTGGGGGATAAGACATTAATATTACACTGTTAGTGCACATCCTAGGCATGAGGCCAGAATTGGGACACCACCTTGAAAGTTTGTACAGATGCATTTCGAAGACCTGAATATTTAAGTAAAAAAGGCAAGACTAATGCCCGTATGGAGCTTCTCAGGGCAAATGGCATTCTCTCTCTCCTTCCTGTCCCCATACACTTCCCTAGTCCAGCAGTGCAGTAATAGGAAGAATGCCAAATAGACATGTACATGGGGCATTCCCTGACATACCACCGGAGACAGCCTTCCAAAAAAGCTCTCTGAAACAACAACCTTCCTGGCCCCAGCTTGCATACTGTAAACTCTTCCCCATGTCAAAGTATGGGAAGGGAACAGCATTCCCTCCCCCCACCCCCCGACACAGGAAGGGGCAACAAATGGTCTTCACAGGAGACATAGGTAAAGAAATTCATGCTAGCCCAGGCAAGGAACCACCTGTATTTATTTATTTATTTCATTTCATTTCTATACCGCCCAATAGCCGAAGCTGTCTGGGCGGTTCACAAAAACTAAAACCAAACAACACACAATAAAACAATTTAAAATATATAGAACATTAAAACCACAATATAACAATACAACCACAATAAAACCTAGCAGCAGTACAGGAGTTTAAAATGCAGATTTAAAACAGCAAAGATAAAAATTTAGAAAGCTAAAATGCCTGGGAAAATAAAAAGGTCTTCACCTGGCGCCGAAAGGAGTACAATGTAGGCGCCAGGCGAACCTCACTAGGGAGCTCATTCCAGAGCCGGGGTGCCACAACAGAAAAAGCCCTCCTCCTAGTAGCCACCCGCCTCACTTCCTTTGGCAGGGGCTCACGGAGAAAGGCCGCTGATGATGATCTTAAGGTCCGGGCAGGCACATATGGGAGGAGGCGATCCTTCAGGTAACCTGGCCCCAAGCCGTTAAGGGCTTTGAATGTTAACACCAGCACTTTGAATCGGGCCCGGAAATGGACTGGCAGCCAGTGCAGCTGGAAAAGTACTGGCGTAATATGAGCTCGCAGGCCAGTCCCTGTTAACAATCTTGCTGCCCTATTTTGGACCAGCTGAAGTTTCCGGACCGTTTTCAAAGGCAGCCCCACATATAACGCATTGCAGTAATCCAGACGAGAAGTTATCAGAGCATGGATAACTGTAGCTAGGCTATCTCTGTCCAGATAAGGGCATAGTTGGTATACCAGCCTAAGCTGATAAAAAGTGCTCCGTGCCACTGAGTTCACCTGTGCCTCAAGTGACAGTTCTGGATCCAAGAGCACCCCCAAACTACGAACCTGATCCTTTCGGGGGAGTGCAACCCCCTCCAGAACAGGTTGAGTATCACCTAGCCGGGCAGACGAACCACCCACTAACAGTACCTCCGTCTTGTCTGGATTGAGTTTCAGTTTATTGGCCCTCATCCAGTCCATTACCGTGCCCAGGCACTGGTTCAGAACAGCCACTGCCTCACCTGGTTTTGATGAGAAAGAGAGGTAGAGCTGGGTGTCATCCGCATATTGATGGCACCTCAGCCCACACCTCCGGATAACCTCCCCCAGCGGTTTCATGTAGATGTTAAACAGCATGGGGGATAAAATAGAACCCTGTGGAACCCCATGGCACAATTGCCATGGCACAGAGCAATAATCCCCCAGCACCACCTTCTGGAATCGGCCATCCAAGTAGGAGCGGAACCACGGTAGTGCAGTGCCTCCAACTCCCAACTCAGACAACCTATCCAGAAGGATATCATGGTCGATGGTATCGAAAGCCGCTGAGAGGTCCAGGATAATCAACAGGGTCGCACTCCCCCTGTCCCTCTCACGGCAGAGGTCATCCCACAGGGCGACCAAGGCAGTTTCCATTCCAAAACCAGGCCTGAAGCCCGATTGAAATGGATCTAGATAATTCGTTTCATTCAAGAGTGCCTGGAGCTGTCCTACAACCACCCGCTCAAGCACCTTGCCCAGGAAGGGGATGTTGGCCACTGGCCTATAATTGTTAACATCCTCTGGGTCCAGGTTAGGCTTTTTCAGGAGTGGTCTAATTACTGCCTCTTTCAAAGCGGCAGGCACCACTCCCTCTCTCAAGGAGGAATTTACAACCTCCTGGACCCAGCCAGGCATCCCCTCCTTGTTTGATTTAATAAGCCATGAAGGGCAAGGGTCAAGCACACAAGTGGTCGATCGGACTTGGCCAAGCACCTTGTCCGCATCCTCAGGCCTCAGTAACTGAAACTCATCCAATAAAACTGGACCAGATGGTGCTCTGAACGCCTCTACCTGTAGAGTGAAGAATAGCAGCTGGTTGAATAATGGGATACCTGTAAGCTTGCAGAGTTGAATTTAGGATTGAACTGTCATGTGTTGAAACAGCTCTGGCTTCCGGTGTCATTTTTTTCTGTGGCTAAAGTCACAAGTCCATGGTCTTGACTGTTAGATGTCCCTGCATGTGGAAGCCCACAGTACTCTGGACTCCACGCATGCTCTCTGTCTCTTTACCCTTCCCCCCCATCTTCCCACTCTGCAGGAACTGAAGGCCCTGATGGCCCGGCACAGCAGCAGTTCCTCTCAGCAGCCCAGCAACTCCCGCTCTTGCTTCCCAGGCTGCCTCTCCTCCAGCCAGGGCCAGCACAAGTACCATTTTGAGAGAGCCTTTCTGGTGTCTCAGGTGGGCAACTGTCGGGTTATGGCATACTGCGACCCGCTGAGCTGCCTGGTGGTGTCACAGCCCTCTCCACAAAGCACCCTAATTCCTGGTGAGTTGCAAACTGGAGTATGTCCCTAAGTGTAGTACATGGAAATAGTGGGGTGGGTGGAGATGTAGCCTCATTCAGTCATTGCAGCAGCTGGACCAGCATCGTGGGCCTTCTGCTGACCACCTTTTCTTTGTGTCTTAGGCTGTGGAATTAAGATGATGAGTGCTGTCAATCTGAAGAGCAGCCAGTATGTCCCCATCCATAGCAAGCCGATCCGGGGCCTGGCCTTCAGCAACCGTGCAGATGGCTTGCTCTTATCTGCTGCTTTGGACCATACCCTCAAGCTTACGAGGTGAGTGCTGATAACGTGGGAAAGCTGTTTTTCCCCCATGGCCCAGGGGCTGGCGTGAGGTCTTGTTCTGGAAGCGACGCCTGCCTTCTCCAGAGGAGCTTAGTCTGAGCTGTGCTTTTATCCTCACAAATGCTGGATAGCATGGCCCAAGGGGGAGTGTGGGCTGAAGTTATAAAGCTCTTTGGCCCTTCTCTCAGCTTGACGACGAACACCGTTGTGCAGACGTACAATGCTGGCCGCCCCATCTGGAGCTGCTGCTGGTGCCTTGATGATACCAACTATGTCTATGCTGGATTGGTCAATGGCTCTGTCCTGGTGTATGACCTGCGGGACACGAGCTCGCATGTCCAGGAGCTTGCTCCACAGAAGTCCAGGTATGCCTCCAGCCTTGTATAGAGATGTAAAATTTCCAGAAATGTTGAATCCATGGGGGAAAAAATCCCTGGAAATTTGGAGGAAAATTAGCAATACGTATTTCTTTAGCATTCTTTACAGATGGTTGCTTTAGGACAGCCTTCCCCAACTTGGTGCCCTCCGGATGGTTTGGACTAGAGCAGCCATCAGCCCCTGCAGTATGTCCAGTGGTCAGGAATGCTGGGTGTTGTAGTCCAAAACATCTGGAGGGCACCAAGTTGGGGAGAACTGCTTTAGGAACATAAATTATATTATGTATAACATGATTTGCTCATAAAGTTATTAAAATAAAACACGTTTAAAAGTAAACTCAGTAAATTTGTAATTATTGTCTGAATAAACTATACTTTTAAATTTAATATACCAAACACGATAATTTTATGAGCAAAGCAAGTATACGTAACACATTTTAGGTTCCTATTTTATGCTGGACCAGAGAGAAGTTCAGCAAGTATTCCCTGAAACATCTGAATCACCCTAGAAGCCAGAAGAAACAGGAAAAATTGGAGGCAGAGGAAGACTGGTATACAACATCTGTTCCTGTTTGTAAGGAAGTTTAGAGAATTTCCTAAACCTGTTCCTGTTTTTGGGATGGAGTTTAGGAAAACCTGGTCTGAAGGAAAAGCTACTGAAATTTTATTTAGCTGGGAAAGACTCAATTTAAGAATGGATAGCAGCCATATTTAATTTAAGAACCTTTAAGCAATCCTAACCCATTAATTGAAGAGCAACATTTTATTCACTTTTGTAAATAATGTCCATTAATGAACATCGTATTTTTTTCTTCATTTTGAAAGATTGTCTTAATGGTGTTGTCAGTCCTGTGACTATGTCACAGGAACCAGGCTACTGAGTTTTTTTAGGTAGAGAAGGTTTTTTCTAGAGGCAGCAGTTAAAAAGTTTTATAGCTGAGGCAGCATTCCTTAATGGTGAGGTCTAATTAGAACTTTATTAAATATTGTGGCAGTGAGTTCTATAGATGCAAGCCTCAAAGTTATTTTAAAAAAAACAAGAAAAAACAAATAAAAAAATATAGCTGGGATAACCTATTTGCTCTTATGTCACATCTGGTGGTAGCGGTGGGATAACCTCCAGTGTTTCTTTCGTGTGTGGGTTTTAGATTAGAACTACAGATGCTACAGCATCTAACCAGAATAAGCTGAGAAACACAGGACCCTACAGAACAAAACCCAAACTGTCAAGAACACACTTTTTTTTTTTTTTAATATGATGTAGTGGGCGTGTTCCAATGGTCATGGAGGGAAAATAAGTTACAGTGGCTTATTTTCCCTCTCTGGACATGCCAGTTGCAAGCCACCTAATTAGCATAATTACTCTCGCCAGGCCAGGTTGTCCTGACATCCAAACTTGGCAAGAGTGGGTGGCTGGGGTGGTTTATAAACTACCCTGAAACCCATGGCTTGTTCTAGTGTTTCAGGGTGGTTTGTCTTAAATATTCATTCTAAAAGAAAGTGTTTTATAATTCAAAGATGTTCAGTTTTCCCAATTTTTCAGGAAAAAACAAAAATCCTTAGGGAAAAAAATGGGAAACTGTTTTTTTCCTAATTGTGGGCCATCATATCTCTAGCCTTGTAAGACTAGGCTTTGTTTGAAACAACATAGAAAACACAGACAATTAAAGCATGTACTCTAAAAGTTGCATATAATTTGCAAACTCTTGCATATGATGGGTTATTGACATAACTTTCTCGGCACAGTATTTGAGGGCATATGAATGCAGAATGGTAACTGATTCTGGTTACCCACTGGGAGTTGGTGAGAATGAAGGGGACTAATGGCAATAAGTGGCTTAGCCTGGCTGATCTTGTCTGGGGCCCATTTCCAGGCCTTGCAGCATTGCACCACAGCTTTTGAGATACCCATATTTTTCAGTCACTTCTGTGGATGGGGACAAGTTAAGAACAGAGGATGAGGGTAAAGCCAGGGAGAGAATCAATCATGCTTGCAGTGATGCCTGTATTGATGACTACCACCTTGGCCTGTCCTTGGGTTGGTGCTGCAGTGGGTGATGTGCAACCCAATCCTGTTTGTTTTTACCCAGAAGTCAGTTGCAGTGTTCCGTGGTGGTTACTCCCAGGGTAGTCACCCATACGGTTTCGGCCTTAGCAACTTCTTTGGCCTATGGTCTCCAGAAATGAGAGAGATCACAAAGTTGCTTTCTGATTTTGAAATCCTTTCACGTCAAGACTTGCATCATAGGTTGAGTGGGGAAAGTGGGCTGGTCTGACATTGCTTGTTCTTGCGGCTTCCTTTGTCCTGCTCAGGTGCCCTGTGGTGTCTGTGTCGTACCTTCCTCGAATGGCCTCTGCCTCATTGCCCTATGGGGGACTGGTGTCTGGGACACTAGAAGGAGCCTGCTTTTGGGAACAAAAGGCCAGCAATTCCTACCGGCCTCACCACCTCCTTCTAGAGCCTGGAGGCTGCATTGACCTTCAGACGGAGGCCAGCACTCGGCACTGCCTTGCAACATTCAGGCCCAGTAAGTTGTCAAGCATGGATATTAGAGTTGGGCTATTTTTGCTCAGTTTGGAGATCCCCTCCCCCGAAATGGGGGGGCACTGTTTTGTGGGGGAGAGATACTTATGGTGGATGGCGGCTATTTCTTTTACCGCAAAACACCATCTGCTCCAGCAGTGGTTTCAGCTCTCCTTTATTTTCTTCTCCTGTTACTTTTAATTAACTGTGTCTTTAAAATGCTGCACTTGTGAACAAGCGCCTGTTGGCGCCATGCCTCTACACCCCACCCCCACCCCTGCTCCTGTAATGAGGCTTCTCATCTTGAAAACCGTCAAAATGGCCAGCCCAACCTGCCACCTGCAAATGGGGGTGGTGAATTTGGGCAGCTGTTTCAGTTAAACCCTAGGGGATATGGATTCAGTTTGCCCTTGCCATAATGCCAGGCAGCTTAGAAGTGGGCTGCCGCCTCCTGGTTTTAGATTAGAGGTTGCTAGTTGGAGGGAGGTGTTCTGTGCTGCAGTGTTTGTTCCTTTATGAAATATCTGTTTGGTTCTGGACCTTGCTTTTCTGAGGAAAGGAGGCAGCTCAGGAACCACGGACTAGCAGTATAGCTAATCATACATTCTTTGGTGTGTTAAGTGGATTGATTTGAGGATGCCAGGTTAAGCATGTGCAAGAAACAATAGATGGGGCATGAAGCCTAGTAAAAGCTCACACCAGTTTCTAAGAGAGAGAATGCATTATAGCAGGCATTCTTGGGAAGCCACTGACACACCTTTGGCCAGATATTGTTGTAAGTTTAATGTAACCTTTTAGTTTTGGAACGGAGGAGGGATTGTTGGACTGTGCAGGCTACCCACAACTCCCATCCCACGGATGCACCTGATGAACATGAGATGGGGCTCTTAAGGTCATTCCAATGCTATGGGGGGATCCCTTCTCAGGAATGCTGGGAGTTGTGCATTGGATTGCACCCCTGTGTTAGAAAACCAAACCCTGGCATTCAAAGAGGAGTAGAACAGGCTGCCTCTGACCCGTTCCTAAAACACTGCACAGTGAAATAGCATGAGAACAACGCAGCATCTCTTCCTCCTAAAGCATATTACATTGATGGGGCAGTGAGGCTACCGTGACCACGCAATTGCAATACAGGGAAGGAAAAGTATCACTTGCTTCAGGATCCTGTCTGTCCCTAGAACGTCACACCTCCCAAGAGGTGACGTACAAGAGAATGCACATGCACAGGAATGGTATCATAAGGAAATATAGCAGCCATCATGAGCACCAGGGAACGGCCCCTCAATGGGACTGGGGGGGGGGCTTGCCCTGAAACCCAACTGCAGTGTTATGTGTTGGTACTTTCCTATGTAGCTGCTTGTATATTAGCTGCATTCTCCAGGAAGCTATCTTCACCTCCGCCTTCACCCTACAGATAGAAACCACAACTGTTTGCGGTGTGTGGTGATGGAGCTGACCTCTACTCAATTGACAGATGGGGCTGATGACGTCGTCTGTTCGTGTCGCCCAGTTCAAACTCTTACTGCAGGTCCAACATGCAAACTCCTGACCAAAAATGCCATCTTCCAGAGTCCTGAAGATGATGGCAACATTCTTGTGTGCGCTGGGGACGAAGCATCAAATTCTGCCATGGTACTGTTTTGTTCTTGGTATAGGAGTAGGGAGCTGTGGCTGCCTTTGTATTAATAAAACAAAATTCTGAAATCTTGGGGAGTGGTGGTGGGGTGCTTTAGTAATTATTTTTTCTCTGCCTTTAAGGCTCTGCAACTCTCAAGAGTCCAGAGCTGGAGTAGTGATGGAGAAAGAGAGTTTAAGATCTTGTTCTAGTGAAAATACTATTGCATGCGTTTGTGTCTCTGGAGTCTTTCCTTGGGACTAACACAGTGCCAGTTCTATAGCATGACACTGATGAGTGAATTGAGCTTTCCTGCCCTCCCTACTCATTTTCCTAGGGGCAGAACACTGTGAGGGAATCCATATTCTTAGTTCTGGGGCTGCAATTACTTCTCCTTGAACATGGGTAGCATCTGAAGGGCATATTCCCGGCATTACCCCGCTAGCTGTTTGCTTGCTTTGAATCCATGCAAAAACCTGCTGTAGCGATGGGCTGATTGTCATGAAATGGGAAGGTAGGAAGGGAGTTTTGATATGTTGGTCAGACCTCTAAAGTTGTGGCTTGTCTTGTTGCTGAATAACCTGTCCTCTTGTCTTGTCCTCCATCAGCTGGAGCCATATTTCCCTCAGGAAGGTGCCTGGTGGTCTGTGACCTCTTTCTGTTTATCCCACAGCTCTGGGATGCAGGGAGTGGATCCCTGCTGCAGAAACTCTCAGCTGACCTTCCTGTGTTAGATGTCTGCCCTTATGAGGTGAATCGCAACAGCTTCCTTGCTACCTTGACGGAGAAGATGGTGAAGATCTACAAGTGGCAATGACCATCGGCTACATGCTTCCCTAGTGAGCTGGTCTCTTAGAGCCAATTTCCCACAAGCCAGCTTTGCTGCTGTCTTGGTGCAAGCTGCCTCGAAGGTGGGAGTGGCCTTTACTGGCATTGATTGTGCAAGCAAAACCGTGCACCTCAGGGCAACCCCCCTCCCCCACCAAGCCCAGTCCACACACTTGTGCTACCGGTTCATTATTTTTATTTATGGGCAGTTGTTTCTCCTGTTTCTTACGGCAAACTGCTCGTAGCTTGTTATGGATCCTGTTTTCCAAGATTTAACTGCCATGGGCAGATTATGGGCCCTGAGAAGAGATTTGTCTGCCATTGTATATTTCGTAGAAATTTACCATTGGCACTTGCTAAGATTGGCTGGAGATTATTAGCTTTGCTCATGTGATCTGGAGGCTTGCAGCACGGGCAATGCTTCTCAAGTCACTGCTTACTTCACCAGTGTGTTATGTATGAAGCAGAAGGCAGCTTGCGTTTCTGTTGTAGCCTATCTTCCAGTAAGAAGATGGGAACTTTGTCTGCAATGAGCTCTTCCATTAACATGTTTCCTGATCATGATGGTGAGGTTTGCTAGGGACCAGCAGCTAAATTATGCTTTGAATGGAAAAACATAATTGTGGCTTGGTGAAGAATCAAACTTCAGGTACAAATCTTACCTTTAAGTCTTATAAGACTTCCTGCCTCCAGTGAGAACCCGCCGGAATGCTGTGGGAGTTGAAACCTGAAGATCATTGGGAGTTGAAACAAGCCATTTCAGAACTCAACCAAGTCTATTTGCAGGGGGTAAAACTGCCTTGCTGAGGATGTTAGTGATACGTTGTCTGCTATGTATTAAAATGGGAGATGTATATTTTTGTACCTTGCTGAAGACCAGCAATCAAGAATGAGGTGTAAGCTGCAAGACTGACCTGATCGGAGAACCTTTCTTGGCTTTTCCAGAAGCCAGTATAAACTGCACCTTTTCTGCTGCCTCGACTGATGTGCTAAACCACAGAACAACATTTCCTAAAGCTAAAGTTTATGGCTCATCCATCTGTCTTACTACATGTTTACATTTAATTGTCCTTAACTTTGTGTAATACTCTCATTACTAGATTATTATTTTTTTACAAAGCAGGAAGAATAAAGAATGTTTAATCTAATACCTATTGGTTTCCTCCAAATGGCAAAACCTTGCAGTGCAATGCTAAGTTGAGGCATGCAGTGCCAGACTAAGAGCCTGCAAAATTGAGACACTGATTTAGGCTCCTGTAAGTGCCAGAAAAGGGAGAGGGAAGTGGAGTGTCTGAGGCTTAGACTAGTGGATCTTGTGGAAATAATACCTCTTGTTACTGATGCTTCTTTGTGGTAAGTTAATCTGTCCAGGTTTAGGAACAAGTGTGGAACTGTTCTTTAACTGTTTGCTGGAAATTAACCATGTAGCCTTCACTTACTTAGTACCCTTCAGATATTTTGGACGCTCTCGGCCAGTATGGCCAGTGGTCAGGCATGATGGTTGTTGTAGGCCAAACATCTGGAGGGCGCATGGTTCGGGGAGGCTGATGTAGAATCTCTAATCTAAATGTCAGTCAATTCCTATACTTCAGGGGGTGAGCAATTTGTGCCCCTCCAGATGTTTTGGCATGCAGCTCCCATGATCCCTTACTATTGGCTGTGCTGGCTATGGCTGATGAGAGTTGTAGACCAAAACATCTGGAGGGCCACATTTGCCCAACCCTGCTAATACTTTATCTGAGGTGAAAGGATGCTTAAGCAAGCAGCTGTTACCATTTTACTGTGAACTCTTGGATAGAGCAACAGGCTGCAGCGAACCAATCACTTTATATTAAAGTACATGATATAGAACGTAATGTAAATATATGTTTGTGACTCTGGTATCAGAATTAGAATTGTTCTGAAATTATAAGCTTCTGTATAATAAAGACATTTCTTTACGAAACACTTGACTAGGATTTGAGATTATGCTGACTGAACTGCAGATTATGTCTTGTGCATACTGCAGCCAAGACTAAAATCGCAGAACTTGAAGTACATGACGCTGGGCTTGGTGAGAGGGTGATGCATGGTGAGATTTAGATAAAGGTTCTATTAGAGCCCTCCCCCTGGGTATCTGCCCAGGCAGATAGTAAATGTTGTTGACTGAATTGCAGCTATTCTATTATAAACAACTGAGATCAAATGTTCTAAAGTTTTACAAAAGGAAACTTAATGGTCACTTGACAAACATGTCTATTTCAGAGGAGGCCTAGGTTACTTTAGAGTAAATGAATGCAGCATGTGGCAGGTAAAAAGCTTTTAGCCATAACAAATCAGTGACATTCCTTAACTTGTCTTTTGTAACTAACCTAGATAGCAAACCTGTTGCGGGTTACCTTCTCCGTTACGGTCACCTTAATGTTGTAAAAATATTTGGTCAACTGACCAGATCTTTTTTGATTGGTCAGTGCCCAACCCTATGTAGAGATGATATGGATTTTGTTCCAAATGAGGACATCCCTCAAAAAGTATTTAGGAGTACAAAAGCTTTATACTTTGTCAGTGGTGGAAGAAAATATTACCAGCAAAACTTGGGGGAATAGCAGTTTTGGCAAGAGGTGATATAATTCTCATCCCCTCTTATTTCTGATTGTCTCCCAGACTTGCACAAACAGCCAAAATGGTGTACACAAGAGGGAGTATTAACAGACTTATGGTTTCAGGAGTACACTGAGGTTTGCAGGAGTACAAAAGATCTTTAGAAAAGAAGATCCTATGGGGGGACGGGGACGCCAAAAGCAGCCCAATGAGGAGTCAATGGCCACAAAATGCTGACTGAGTAGGGGGGAAATTGTTAATGGGGTGAAAGGGAATGGAATGGGGTGGCTGGAAGAAGAGAAAGGAAGAAGACATAAAAAGGGTGCTGAGAATCATCTCACTGTCTGGATTTCTTGGTTCACAATGATAAACTATTTTTAAATATTGCTGAGGGGAGGAAGTAAGCGAAATGGAGAAAGCCAAGATTTTAATGAAGCTTGGGCTGAGCACTGCTGTGTCATCTCTCCCACCCCACCCTACCTTACCACAAAACAGCCCTGTGGGGACTGAATGGGTATGAAATGCTGGTGGGGGCAGGGGAAGAGAGGGAATGGAGTGGCTGGAACCCTGAACAGAAGTACTGCGACATTTTGTTGCAGGGCTCCGCTAGTTATCTCTGTTTCTGAAATTTATGGGTTAGTGTTGATCCTTATGCAACCAAAATGGTATCTCATACACACACACACAGGAACTGGCATGCTCAGAGGAACCCTGAGATTTGTGGAACTACAGTCAGGGCCAGAAATATTGGAACAAGGATAACTGTTTGGGCAGTTGGCCTCTGTACACCACCACATTGAAGTTGAAAGGAAACACACCCAGATGGGAGCAAAGTCGGGACTTTCAGCTGTAATTCAAGGGGTTTGGCAAAAGTGGGGCACTAACCATTCAGGAAGTACAGCCAGTGGCCTACGCACACCCCCATCGTTGGTGGCTCATAAGTAATGGAACAAACCAACATTACTTCAAACTTGAGGATCGCCTTTAATACCTGGATGAAAATCCTTTGCAGTCAATAACTGCCTGAAGTCTGGAACTCATGGACATGACCCAGTGCTGGGTGTCCTCCCTCGAGATGCTTTGCCAGGCCTTCACTGCAGCTGCCTTCAGCTGCTGCTTGTTGTGGGTCTTTCTGCCTTCAGTCTTGTCTTCAGTAAGTGAAAAGCATGCTCTATTGGGTGGAGATCAGGTGACTGACTTGGCCATTGAAGAACATCCCACTTTGCCTTGAGAAGCTCTTCAGTAGCTTTTGCTGTATGTTTTGGGTCATGATCCATCTGCAATATGAAGCGGCATCCTATCAGTTTGGCAGCATTCGGCTGAATCTGAGCAGAAAGTATAGCCCTACACACTTCAGAATTCATCCTGCTTTTATCAGCAGTCAGGTCATCAAACACCAGTGACCCAGTTCCATTGGCAGCCATACATGCCCATGCCATAACACTGTCTCCACCATGTTTGACAGATGATGTGGTATGCTTTGGATCATGAGGTGATCCTTCTCCATACTTTTCCCATCATTCTGGTACAAATTAATCTTGGTTTCATCAGTCCAAAGGATCTTATTCTAGAACCAGGCAGGGTTTTTTAGGTGTTTGCTGGCAAAGGCTAATCTGGCCTGTCCTTGAGCGTTACCAGTGGTTTGCACCTTGTTGTGAAGCCTCTGTTTACATTCATAAAGCCGTCTCTTGACTGTAGATGTTGACAATGACATGCCTACCTCCGCAAGAGCGTTCTTGACCTGGCTAGATGTTGTGAAAGGGTTCCTCTTCACCGCGAACAGCATTCTGCGGTCATCCACTTTAGTTGTCTTCCGTGGTCTTCCAGACCTTTTGCTGTTGCTGAGCTTGCCGGTTAATTCCTCCCTTTTCAGGATGTTCCAAACTGTTGTGTTGGCCACTCCCACTGTTTTTGCTCTCTCTCTGATGGGTTTATTTTGTTTCCTCAGCCTAATGATGGCCTCCTTCACTCGCATGGACACCTCTTTGGGCCTCATGTTGGGAGTTCCAGTGAACAGCTACCAAATGCAGATGTAACACTCAGAACCACCTCCAGGCCTCTTATCTGCTTGATTGGCCATGGGGTACCCAGGAAACAGGCCACACCTGGCCATGCAGCTGCTTGTCAGCCATTCGTTCCATTATTTATGAGCCACCAACGATGGGGGTGTGTGCATGCCACTGGCTGTCCTTCCTGAATGGTTAGTGCCCCACTTTTGTCCAACCCCTTGAATTACAGCTGAAAGTCCTGACTTTGCTCCCATCTGGGTGTGTTTCCTTTCAACTTCAATGTGGTGGTGTACAGAGGCCAACTGCCCAAACAGTTATCCTTGTTCCAATATTTCTGGGCCTGACTGTATATAAAAGTATATAAATTTTTAATAAAAATTAAAATTTAGGGAGCAAAACAACAACCCCCCAAACAGAAAAAAAGACTTTATTAGTGCAATTGGATGGAAAAAAGGGAAGGGGTGAGGGAAGAGCCTTCCACCTGGTGGGAAAGTTTCCTGCCTGAGAAGGCAGAGCTTTGAAGGCATGGACCTATGCCATCAAATGCTCTAAGCTAAGCTGAGACTGGGAGATGCCAGAGCGCAGAAACACGCCCCCCCCACACACCTCTTTTTTGCAAGGCCTCACTAGTATATTCTAATAGCCATCATAACTCAGCACATGAGTTTGTTATGTAGTCAAAACAGCACTTTCCGAAGTTAGAAAAATCTTAGGGGGAAAGACACAACCACCGCAAACCAGCTGAGTGTGTTTGCAGGGAAGGGAACTGAATTGGAATATCCTGAAAAAGCTGGCTGGCGAAAATGCTGGACAGGAACGCTGCATTGCAAGATTTTGCTGCATGTCCCAGTTGTAGTATTAATAATTATTATATAATTGTGTTTTATAGCATTTTCTCAAAGCACTTCACATATCACAGCAACCCTTAAACCATCTGCAAGATAGGCCAATGTTTTTATCCCCAAAATAATAAATAAATGGGACATAGACATTTCACCATCTTCTCTTGAGTGTGTCTGGGCCTGAAGGTATTGCACACATGGCATGTGTTATTCAAATTCATAGAATCATAGAACAGTAGAGTTGGAAGGGTTCTACAAGACCATCAAGTCCAACCCCTGCTCAATGCAGGAATCCAAATCAGAGCATCCCTGACAGATGGCTGTCCAGCCTCGTCTTGAACGCCTCCAGTGTGGTAGAGCCGCCTACCTCCCTAGGTAATGGGTTTCATTGTTGTATCACTCCTAACAGGAAGTTTCTCCTGATGTTCAGTCGGAATCTGGCTTCCTGTCACTTGAGCCCATTATTCCGTGTCCTGCACTCTGGGATGATCGAGAAGAGATCCTGGCCTTCTTCTCTGTGACAGCCTTTCAAGTACTTGAAGAGCGCTATCATATCTCCCCTCAGTCTTCTCTTCTCAAGGCGAAACATGCCCAGTTCTTTCAGTCTCTCTTCATGGGGCTTTGTTTCCAGTCCCCTGATCATCTTTGTTGCCCTCCTGTGAACCCTCTCCAGCTTGTCTGCATCCTTCTTAAAGTGGTTCTTAAAGTTAAAGTCTTAAAATTCTTAAATCCTTCTTAAAGTGGTCCAGTTCAGTGTCCAGAACTGGACACAGTACTCCAGATGAGGCCTAACCAGTGCTGAGTAGAGGGGAACTAGTACTTCCCGGGATTTGGAAGCTATGTTTCTATTAATGCAGCCCAAAAGAACATTTGCCTTTTTTGCAGCCACATCACATTATTGGCTCATATTCAGCTTGTGATCGACCCTTCTCGCTTGTGTTGTTGAGCCACATAGCCCCCATCCTGTAACTGCATTTGGTTTCTTTTTCCTAGGTGCAGAAGTTTGCATTTATCCATTAAATGTCATTCTGTTGTTTTCTGCCCAGCGCTCCAGTCTATCAAGATCACTTTGAACTTTGTTTCTGTCTTCCAAAGTATTAGCTATCCCACCCAATTTTGTGTCATCTGCAAATCTGATCAGCATTCCCTGCACCACCTCCTCCAAGTCATTAATACAAACGTTGAAGAGCACTGGGCCCAGGACTGAGCCCTGCGGTACCCTGCTCGTTACCTCTCCCCATGATGGAGAAGACAAGGAAGGAAGAAAAGGTGAGAACAAGTTAGCAGTTTCATCTTTGCATGGAGCTAATTATGGGCATTCATCAGGCCAGTCTGCGTAACTAGGTCATCAAGTATAACTGCTGTCTGCAACTAATGGTATGGGATAGCCAGTGAGGAGGCAGGAGGGGCCTGAGAATGGTATGCAGTGCCCTGAGTCTTTCCCAAAGTGGACTGCCAGCAAGTTCCATTGCCATAGCTGCCTTCAACCCTTATGGCTTGGCAACTGTTGTGACGGAGCAACTAATACTCTTCAAGAGGCCAGCTTTGGCCCTGAGGACTTCAACAGCTGCTTTGTAAAGTATAACAATAGACTGGGAGAGAAGATAATTTGTTGCATTAGCCACAGACTGGCAGCTGTATTATTTCAGGGCAGAGAATGTGTGTCAAAGCCACTTCCACCACCACACTTAAAGCCCAATCCTATTCATGTCTTCTCAGAAGAAAGTCCTACTGTGATCAATGGGAAGCTGATTCCCAGGTGAAGCACATATAGGTTTGCAGCAGTCCAGCAATGTCTTGTCCATGTTCACCTGGGCCAGATGTCCCCAATTTGAGTCCTTCCACATGTTTTGGACTACAACATCTAGCATTCCTGACCATTGGCCCTGCTAGCTGGGGCTGATGGGAGTTGAAAGGCAAAACATCTAGAGGGGGCACCAGGTTGGAGAAGGCTGACCAGGTGACCATGGCCTGGTCCAGCAAGGCAATGTTTATATTCATATTCTACTTCATTTACTAAATGGAGTGGTGAAAAAACAGACCACTGAGGCATAATGGCAATTGTTGTTGTTCAGTTGTTAAGTCATGTCCGACTCTTCATGACCCCGTGGACCATAGCATGCCAGGCCTTCCTGTCCTCTGCTCTCTCCTGGAGTGTGCTCAAGTTCGTATTCATTGCATCGGTGATGCTATCTAGCCATCTCATCCTCTGCCGTCCCCTTCTTTTGCCTTCAATCTTTCCCAGCATCAGGGTCTTTTCCAGAGAGTTTTCTCTTCGCATTAGGTGGCCAAAATATTTGAGCTTCAGCTTCAGTATCTGTCCTTCCAATGAGCACTCAGGGTTGATTTCCTTTAGGATTGACTGATTGGACCTCCTTGCAGTCCAGGGGACTCGTAAGAGTCTTCTCCAGCACCACAGCTCGAAAGCATCAATTCTTCAGTGCTCAGCCTTCCTTATAGTCCAGCTCTCACAGCCATACGTTGCTACTGGGAAAACCATCGCTTTGATTAGATGGACCTTTGTCAGCAAGGTGATGTCTCTGCTTCTGACTATGCTGTCTAGGTTTGCCATAGCTTTCCTCCCCAGGAGCAAGCGTCTTTTAATTTCATGGCTACAGTCACCGTCTGCAATGATCTTGGAGCCCAAGAAAATAAAATCTGTCACAGCTTCCATTTCTTCCCCTTCTATATGCCAGGAAGTGATGGGGCCAGATGCCATGATCTTAGTTTTTTGAATGTTGAGTTTCAAACCAGCTTTTGCACTCTCCACTTTCACCCTCAAAAAGAGGCTCTTTAGATCCTCTTCGCTTCCTACCATTAGGGTGGTATCATCTGCGTATCTGAGGTTGTTGATAATTCTCCCGGCAATCTTAATTCCGACCTGTGATTCATCCAACCTGGCGTTTCTCATGATGTACTCTGCATATAAGTTAAATAAGCAGGGTGACAATATGCAGCCTTGTCGTACTCCTTTCCCAATTTTGAACCAATCAGTTGTTCCATGCCCGGTTCTTACTGTTGCTTCTTGGCCCTCATACAGGTTTCTCAGGAGACAGGTAAGGTGGTCTGGTACTCCCATCTCTTTCAGAATTTGCCACAGTTTGTTGTGATCCACACAATCAAAGGCTTTAGCATAGTCAATGAAGCAGAAATAGATGTTTTTCTGGAATTCTCTTGCTTTCTCCATGATCCAGCGAATGTTGACGATATGATCTCTAGTTCCTCTGCCTCTTCGAAACCCAGCTTGTACTTCCGGTAGTTCTCGGTTCACATACTGCTGAAGCCTAGCTTGTAGGATTTTGAGCATCACCTTCCTGGCATGTGAAATTGTAGCAGCCATATCGGGGGTCAGACTAAGTAGCCTCATGCAGTCTCATGCTTCATGTTCTTGCTGAGCTCTTTCTCCCTTGAATATATTGTTGTAAGCTGACGAGACACAGGAATTCCTTATCTTGTCAAAGGTCATACAATTGTATATCTTGTTCTCGGCCGTTCTCTTCTGTTCTCTCCTTATCATGGCTACCCTATAACCCAGTTCTTGTATTATAAACAATGGTGCTAGGAGGAGAAATGTTGAGGACTGCAACCCCACACGGGAGGGGGAGGAGGAGCCGTTTCATATGTGTCACAATGTCTATAAAAACAATGTGCTGATGTATTTCGGGGCTTCTGGCTCTTTGGAAATGATTCCAGCCTTAAGCCCGCGCGTTAAATAAAGGATCTCTTTTTCCTTCACTCCGTGGTCTCTCTGACTCTGGGTTCTGCAACATAAATGGTGCCGTGACTCGGATGTGGCAGGCTCTGAGACAGAGAGGTGGCAGTTGCCTGCTCTTAATCGCCGCACCGGGAAGACGAGCTCGGCGCATGCCTCCCTTTCTTGGCGCCACTGACCTTTTTGTCGAGTGAATGGGAGAAAGCCTGCCCCGGGATCGCCCAAACGGCAGCGAGCAGCAAGAGAACCTTGGGAAGCGGAGGAAGGAACTTGAGCCCTGCCTGTATTGCAGCTGCAATTGAGTTGAAACCCACATTGGAAGCCTTCAGGAGAAAGGCAAGTATATGGGAAAAAGAGGGCCCCGCCTTTAGGGAGAAAGGACACTGGGCAGAAAAAAAGAGGGCCCCGCCTCATGAAGAAGGTCAGTGTTGGTGGTATACGTATACAAAAGAACCTACTCCTTGCGGGTAGAAGGGGGGCCTGATCACACCCCCGAGTGGGCGCCAGTATCCAGCACGCCAGTACTCAGTAGGAAGCTGAGGAAGCTGGGGAAGCCGCTTTCTGCTCTGGTAAAAAGTGGGAAAAGTGGGTGGCAGGGACATATGGATGCAGTGGAGAGATTGATGATTGTGTGAGTGGCTACTGCGGTTTCTGATGCATACCGTTGACCGTCCGGGTGCCCAGGCCAGTAGCAAAGTGCGTGGTGTGTAAAATCCTCTTGTGTCAGCCAGTGAGACCCCTTACTCACTGACCAATTCCCATTCCCTAACTGTGTCTGTCTTCAGTTTAGGAGGGAGGCTATGGGTGGTGGGGGAAGCAAACCTTGCACCCCCTTGGGATGTATGCTAGCAAATTTTAAGAAAGGTTTTAGTGGAGATTATGGGGACCCCCCCATGAATCCTCAACGGTTGCAGACTTTGTGTGAAATAGAGTGGCTGTCTTTTGGTGTAGGATGGCCTACTAAAGGCTCTTTAGAGCCCAGCAAAATCAGCCGTGTATATGCCATTGTGGTTGGGAGACCTGGGCATCCCGACCAATTTCCCTACATAAACTCGTGAGATTCCATAGTCCGCGCTTCTCTTCCATGGCTAAAGAAATGCCTAGAATCCCAGGCAAAAGTTTTGGTGCTCAGAAAAGAAAAATTGGCCAAAAAGAAATTACAACCAGTGTTAGAAGCCCCGTGTGAAGATCTGGCGGAGCTAACGGTGTCTCCACCTGCTTATGCCCTGCTTCCTCCATGGGCCCATGTTACTGTAAGACCGCCCCGTCGAGATCCAGATCCTGTGGCTCCTGAGCCCCTGCCATCCCCCCTACAGAGGCATTGCCCCTCGCTTTGACTTAGAACTGTCGCCATCAGTTTCAAGCCCCACCGGCAGTAATTCGCCGATTTCAGCTACGGTCCTCAACTCCCAGATATTGTCTGCCAAGACTTTCATCTCTACGGGATCGAGAGGTTCCCCTCTTACACCTCAATCAGCATTAATAAAAGAAACTGAAGAATTGAAGTGTTGGGCAGAAGATTTAATAAAATCGGCAGTGACCCTTAAAAAGATGTGTTCTCACAAAAAAGGGGAGGCGAGCTCGTCTACTGCTCAAGACTTGCACCCCCTTGAGATGTATGTCAAACAAAGAAGGAAAAGGGTTTAAAAAAAAATAAAAAAAGATTCAGAATAGAGAGAGAAAACAGCAAAAAGCTCAAGGTCGAGCTGAGAGAAAAAAAAGAACAAGATCTGAGACTGTTAATTAGAAAAATGTTGCAAGACAGCCTGGCTTTTAACAAAGCGTGGGAGCGTGAGAGTGTAAGGCCGAAGAAGTAGCTGTTAGCCTAGCGCGCCGAGAGGGGGGGGGGCAGGAAAATTGCCCACAACGTTCTGAGTTGTGCAACATCATCACCTCGCCTAATTGAGATGAAATCCCTAAGAAATGGAAACTGAAAATGAAGACCCAGAAGATGAAGGCAAAATAGAAAATAAAGGTGAAGAATCAGCCCCCAGAGCACAGGCTAGACCCCTCTTCGAGTGAAAAGTGTGCCATAAGACTGTCCCAAAGCAGAATGAAGCGGAGAGACCACGTTGAAGATCTCTGTCAAGGTAACCGTGTTTAGCTTTGAACTGTGTTAGAATTGCATAGAGCTTGTAGCTACTGACCATCGGCTATATGATTTCTGAAGAGCGTAACCATTAAGCTTTTGCCATGGGATTCCCTGCAATGAAGAAATCTCACCGATTTAAGTGTCCAGTGTTACACTGTTTGAGTGTGTGCGCTGAAGAGACCGAGAAACCAGACAGCATGTTCCTGGCCAAGCCAAAATCACGCTACTACCGTGCTCCTGGAAGCTGCAATAAACTGTGTAAGCTGGGAGACCCAACCTGATTGAGAAGAAAAGAAGATACTGGAGCAACTGTCTTAAAAAACAATGAGATCTGTGTAGCTGGCTGGCTGACGCTGTCAGTGATGTTACAACTTTAAATTAAGACTGTTTTCCTGTTTGAGACCCCAGCGAAGAAAGCTGACCCGAGTTATTTGTTGCCCGTGCCAAAGCAAGAATTTGGTGGCCCTGTACCTCATCATGTCCTGTTTTAAGCTTGGGATTTACAAATACAAACAAACTGAGAAGCTTGCCTTTGAAGTCCTGCAAATCACCCCACCGCCTCCCCGAAGATTAATGGCTGCCTGAAAAATGCAAGTATAAGGCGATGCCCATCACCCCCCAGCATCCTGAGTTTCGGCACTCAGTGTTTCAGTGCTTTCGTGTACCAGGTTAAAGAGGAAAAAAAAAAGAGTAAGTTTTTAAAATGTCTGTGAGAACCTGACAGAAGTAAAATAAAATTTACAGAGGAGTTGCCCAGGTTAAAGCGTCACGGCTAGAGAGCTGGGCTGTGCTGCTCTGTTTAGACAGAGGCCTTGCTAAAAAGTTAAAGGCCCTTGTCTGTCAGAAGGGGTGTAGGGCCACACTTTCCCTTTTTAAACTGATGCAAAAGTGGAGAGCCTTTGCTGGAAGCATCTCATCTTCATTGCCCAGAGCCTTCTCTGTTTGCCTCCATCAATGTCTGGGCTTTTTAGAGACACTCTGCACATGAACTAAAATTTTAAATTGTCAAAGACTTGCCATGGACAGTGCTGTGAAGCTTTTGATAAACTTGAACTCTCATCGCTGTGGACCGTGTGTCTGTGTTTGTAGTCAGCTCAGTGTACAACAAGCTAAGTTTGATCTATGACTTTTAGATTTCCTTCTGCCAGAACTCATGCAGCATAGAGTTGCCGATGCAAAAATGGTGACCTAGAACTCTTTGCGTGTGTGGGTATGCCCATCCCTTGATTTTAATGGGCCCTGAGCATGCCAGAAGAGCAGTATAATTGCTGAATCTGCTCCATCATGCCCTACCGTGCTAGAAGTGCTTTCCATTCATTGTGTTAAATTGCAGAAAAAAAGTTTGTTGTGTATATTTTATGATTTCTTAAATATCATAAAATATATGTGATATTTGCAGATTAGTGTTAGTTGCAATTCCAAATAATACTGAGTGTGGTTCCCAATGGATGACAAAAAGAAAAGACAGAGGCAAATAGAAAAGAGGGAATAGAAAAAGTAGCAGACAGAGAAGAAAAAAAAGAAGAAAGAGGAGGCAAGAGGCAAAGAAAAAAAAATTTGTAGAGAAGAAGCGTGGCCATAGTTGCCCCCAGGGTAAATTAAAAGCAGCTGATTGTGCCTGGAGCTTATTACCTGGGGTAAAGTAGCCACAATAATGTAATAGTTCTTTAAGATGAAGAAAATGTAACTAGAAAGAGAAGAAGAGCCTATCCCAAATGTGTGTCATTGAGACTAGTGTAAGGCAGAAAGGTTTAAGTAAGTGAGTTTAACTTGAAAAAGACAAATAAAGAGACAAGGCTGGTGAATGGAGCAGAAAGTTTTATGTAAAAAGTTTGAAACATGATCTGCAATACAGGCAGATCAGCAAAGAAAAAGAAAGCAAAAAAAAGAGAAAAAATTTGTCTTCCCATACTAATGAATAAAAGTGTTATCAAGCACTTTGGGAAGCGAAGTTGTTTACAGGAAGCTGTGCCTGAGAACCAAACACTTCTAGCCTATGCTGAAAATGCTTGCTAGTGTTGTGCTGCCTCATGGGTAACATGTATGGTATAAAACCCATTTAGCCCAATAGCTCGTGGTTCAGAGAAGCTGTCTGATCCAACCATTAAGTACGCCTGTGTGCTGTAAGTTACCCAATAAAGTCTCCTTGTAAGTACCCCCCCCCCCCCCGGAATCCCAAAACACAAGTGGGGCTAGAGCGCCTCACCCAGTATCAAACCCTGCTGTTAGAAGCCATGAAAGCAGGTATGAAGAAGTCAGTTAATATGACCAAAGTGTCTAAAGTGCTGCAAGGTGCCACCGAGGCCCCAGAGCGTACTTGGAGCGTCTTTTAGATGCCTATCGCCAGTACACCCCCCTCGACCCAGAGGCCCAAGAAGACGTGGACAAAAGAAGAAAAGAGGAAGACCCGGCAGAGGCAAAAGATTCTTAAAAAAGAACCAGTGTGCCCAGTGTGGACAAGATGGACATTAGTGGCATGAATGCCCAAATAAAATAAATCAAATACAAAAGAGAAAACCAAAGGGGCCAGAATGGGCGAAGAGGGAGACAGCTTGAGAGGGGCCGTGACATTGACTTCATGATTGACACTGGAGCGGCATCAAGAGCAAGCAAACGTTAGCCTTAAACAAGAAGTCCAGACACTGAGCGAAGTTCTTCAAGCCCAGAGTCGCTTTGTCTTAGAAAATAAGCCATTCCCATCACAGAAGTTCATCCTTTCCAACCAAGAGTTAAAGTATGAGTTAAAGAGGGAAAAATAACCCTTTGACTCCCAGATAGAGAGGACTGAAAACTGTCATACTTTCCACCCCCGCAGCTATGAAAGCAGCTGGAGTTAAACCCTGGATACATTGGACATGAGTCAAGAGAGCAAGAGGGGGAGAGTAGACTAAACAGAAATCCTGAAAATCCTTTAAAAATCATTCTGAAAAAGTAGTAAGAAGACTCAGGCTAGACCTTACTGTGGACACACCGGGAGACTGTCCCCCTGCGTACGGTCAGACCTGCAACTGGAGAATTGAAGAAGGGGACTAGACCCTACTGCAGCTTGCCAGGTGAATAGCTGCCCAGCGTACGGTCAGATCCCAAAGAAGATCAAACATGCGTGTTGTAGTGTTAGTAGTGTTGCATTGTGTTTCCTTAATAAGGTGCAAAAAGGGGGGTCTGCCCCTGGAAGGAGAAGTTTGTCCCAGTGATTTGCTGATAATTACTGGCTTCACCTGGCTAACATCACGAGAGTAAAACATTTTTGTTTGCCAAGAGATATACCTGTCTGTAGACATCCTGGGAAAATTCAAAAAGATACCATGTTAAGAGTTTATGGTGTAAGTTTAACTTATTCCCAAAATGCTAATTGGGGCGTGGTTGCAAAGATCCTACCCCCTACAGAGTTCACTCTACGCACCCCCATCGTTGCTGAAACAAATGCTACGTGTGCACGAATGCTTAACTGTCAAACATTTTCCAGAAAATATAAAGCTATCCCTGGCCCCCTTCCACTGTAATAAAATTCAAAACATATCTTTTAATGATGCCCACATACTTTTGCCTCATGGATGGTTTTAGACATGTAGTTCCCGCACTTGGTCATTCATTCCTGCCAACTTGTCTAATAACCACCCATGTTGCCTCAGCCGCCTGGTGCCAATTCTTCCCCTGTGGCCCGAGAAAATCCGTCGACGGCAGCCTCGAGCACTCCAACTAACTAAAAATTGTAATAGTCATGTGCAGTTATATTCTGACTCAGAAAAATTGGCCTTAGCAATGTCACTGGTTGGGGTTCCAGGTTTAGCCTTGGCTGATGGTCTGGAGATCAACCGGTTAGTTTGCAGCTTAGCCAACAGCATAAATGCCACCTCACGAGCATTGTCATTGTTAAATAAAGAGTTGCATGATCTAAGAGGTGCAGTTCTAGAAAATAGAGCTGGTATAGATTACCTCTTCCTTCTTCATCATTTAAGTTGTGAGACACACCAAAAGCTCTGTTGTTTTAACTTAACTGATGATGGCAATGCTGTAGATGAACAGATCAACAAGCTGCACAATATAGTAGCTAACAAAACAGTAAGACAAAACAATTAGCTCAATTAGTTAACCCCTTGGTTTCCAGATCTTAGCTGGCTTGAAGCATTGTTCACCCTAATTCTACCAGAGTTGTTCATAGAAGTTCTGTTATGTCTCTGCGTTCCTTGTCTTATGCGCTGTTTAACCAATCTGTTTTATGTCTCAGCTAGTAAAACTGCTGCCCTCTATGCTCTAATAGCCCAACAAGAGGCTAAGTAATATGTATGTCACAAAAAGCTTTGTATGGTTATCAGAAATGCTATAATTGTAATGAAATTATGCATTTAAGGGGGGAATGTAGCAGCCATATCGGGGGTCAGACTAGGTAGCCTCATGCAGTCTCATGCTTCATGTTCTTGCTGAGCTCTTTCTCCCTTGAATATATTGTTGTAAGCTGACGAGACACAGGAATTCCTTATCTTGTCAAAGGTCATACAATTGTATATCTTGTTCTCGGCTGTTCTCTCCTTATCATGGCTACCCTATAACCCAGTTCTTGTATTATAAACAATGGTGCTAGGAGGAGAAATGTTGAGGACTGCAACCCCATACGGGAGGGGGAGGAGGAGCCGTTTCATATGTGTCACAATGTCTATAAAAACAATGTGCTGATGTATTTCGGGGCTTCTGGCTCTTTGGAAATGATTCCAGCCTTAAGTCCGCGCGTTAAATAAAGGATCTCTTTTTCCTTCACTCCGTGGTCTCTCTGACTCTGGGTTCTGCAACATAAAGAGCACAATTGTACGGTAGTTTGAACACTCTTTGGCATTGCCCTTCTTTGGAACTGGAATGTAAACTGACCTTTTCCAGTCTTGTGGCCACTGTTGAGTGTTCCAAATTTGTTGGCATATTGAGTGCAGCACTTTAACAGCATCATCTTTTAGGATTTTAAATAGCTCAGCTGGAATACTGTCATATCCGCTAGCTTTGTTATTAGTAATGCTTCCTAATGCCCACTTGACTTCACTCTCGAGGATGTCCAGCTCAAGTTCAGTGACTGTGAGACATTAAGATCTTTCCTGTATAGTTCTTCTGAGTATTCTTTCCACCTCTTCTTAATCTCATCTGCTTCTATTAGGTCCCTGCCTTCTTTGTCCTTTATCATGCCCATGTTTGCACAAAACGTTCCCTTGAGATCTCCGATTTTCTTGAAGAGATCTCTAGTCTTTCCCATTCTGTTGTTTTCCTCGATTTCTTTGCATTGTTCATTTAAGAAGGCCTTCTTGTATCTCCTTGCTATTCTCTGGAACTCTGCATTCAGTTGGGTATATTTTCCCCTTTCTCCCTTGCTTTTTTGCTTCTCTTCTTTCCTCAGCTACTTGTAAAGCCTCATCAGACAGCCACTTGGCTTTCTTGCATTTCTTTTTCTTTGGGATGGATTGAGTTGCTGCCTCTTGAACAATGTTACGGACCTCCGTCCATAGTTCCTCAGGCACTCTGTCTATCAGGTCTAATCCCTGAAATCTATTCCTCACCTCCACTGTATATTCATAAGGGATATGATTGAGGTCATACCTGAATGGTTTAGTGGTTTTCCCTACGTTCTTCAGTTTAAGCCGAAATTTTGCAATAAGAAGCTCATGATCTGAGCCACAGTCAGCTCCAGGTCTTGTTTTGACTGACTGTATAGAGCTTCTCCATCTTTGGCTGCAAAGGACATAATCAATCTGATTTTAATATTGACCATCTGGTGATGTCCATGTGTAGAGTCACCTCTTGTGCTGTTGGAAAAGAGTGTTTGCTATGATCAGCGTGTTCTCTTGGCAGAACTCTATTAGCCTTTGTCCTGCCTCATTTTGTACACCAAGGCCATGCTTGCCTGTTATCCCAGTGATTTCTTGACTTCCTACTTTAGCATTCCAATTCCCTATGATGAAGAGGACATCTTTTTTTTGGTGTTAGTTCTAGAAGGTGTTGTAGGTGTTCATAGAACCAATCAATCTCAGCTTCTTCGGCCTCAGTGGTTGGGGCATAGACTTGAATTACTGTGATGTTGAATGGTTTGCCTTGGATTCGTACTGAGATCATTTTATCGTTTTTGAGATTGTACCCTAGTACTGCTTTTCCCACTCTTTTATTGACTATGAGTGCTACTCCATTTCTTCTAAGGGATTCTTGCCCACAGTAGTAGATATAATGGTCACCTGAATTAAATTCGCCCATGCCTGTCCATTTTAGTTCGCTGATTCCCAAGATGTCGATGTTCAATCTTGCCATCTCATGTTTGACCACCTCCAGCTTACCTTGATCCACTGATCTTACATTCCAGGTTCCTAAACAATATTGTTCTTTACAGCATCGGATTTTCTTTTTACCACCAGCCACATCCACAGCTGAGTGTCCTTTCGGCTTTGGCCCAGCCACTTCACTCTTTCTGGCGCTACTTGGAAATCCCCTCTGCTCTTCCCCAGTAGTATATTGAGAGAGCTTTGGCGATTGGGCGGTATAGAAACGAAATAAATAAATAAAATATTGGACACCTCCCGACCTGAGGGGCCCATCTTCCAGCGTCATATCTTTTAGCCTTGTGATACGTTCCATGGGGTTTTCTTGGCAAGGATACTGGAGTGGGTTGCCATTTCCTTCTGCAGTGGACCACATTTTGTCAGAACTCTCCGCCATGACCTGTCCGTCTTGGGTGGCCCTGCACAGCAAAGCTTATGGCTTCATTGAGTTACACAAGCCCCTTCGCCACAACAAGGCAGTGATCCATGAAGGGGATAAGGGCAATATATGATAGTAAAAACAACAGACTTTAAAAAAAACCTGAAAGTGGCACTGATTTGACATTTGTTTGGACACATAATTCTGCCTTCACAGAATTTTTTTTAAATAATTCTCTGAATAAAATACGTCTGCTCGAAAACAAGGGTGGGCAACTTGTGACTCTCCAGATTTTGGATCTACAGTTCCCATCATCCCTTACCATGGGCTATGGTGGCTCGGGCTGCTGGGAGTTATAGGCCAAAACATCTGGAGGGCCACAAGTTATTCAACTCTGCCCTAGCTGTTAGGAAAACAGGGAGCAGTTGGGCAGGGAGCACAGAAGGGCCAAGCATATCTAGATCAGCTTGGATGCCCTAACCTGGAGCCCTCCAGATGTGTTGGTCTACAACTCCTTGGGAGCTGTACATCTGGAGGACACCAAGTCGTGGGTGGGCAGAAAGTAGATCTTCAGATTTAGGGACTTCATCTCCCAGCATTCCTGACCTTTGGCCATGCTGGCAGGGGTGTTCTGGGAGTTGAAGTCCCAAAATCCGGGCAGCGGCCTTCTTGCCCACTCCGGGTTGTGGATGCAGCAGCGGTTGCCAGGCGACGGAGTTGTGAGGGCGAGCCCGCCCCGCCCTCCGCCCCGCCCTCCGCCCCGCCCTCCTTCTTTCCCTCCTTCCTCAGAGGCCCGCCGCTAGATGGCGCGCCGCTCTCCCATTGGCCCCTTGCCCTCGCCAGGCGCTGACGTCACCCGCCCGTTCGGCACGCCGCGCCGCCGCGCGGGCAGAGTGGGAGGAGCCGCGGGCGCGTCCTCAGCAGCGCCGTCGGCGCGCGCAGCCTGCGGTGGGCGGCGCCTAGCGCAGCGAGGCCGGGCCGGGCCGGGCCGAGTCGAGCAGTCGCATCCAAGATGGCGCCGTGCGGACGTGTCCGGGCCCGGAGTCGCGGGCCGGGCCCTGTCCTGCTGCTGCTGCTCGCGGCTGTCGGGCCGGCCCGGGCGCAGCAGGGCGGCGCGGCCGCGGCCGGCGGGTTCCTGGCGCAGCAGCAGCCGCAGCAGCCGGCGGGGGCGGGCTTGGGGGCCCAGCAGCCGCCTCAGCAGGCGCAGCCGGCCCAGCCGGGGCTGGCGGCGGGAGTTGCCCCGGCGGGCGCGGGCGGCGGGCGCGGGCCGCGCGGGGGCCCCTCGGCCGGCTGGAAGCTGGCGGACGAGCCGGTCTGCCGCGAGGACGTGACGCGCGTCTGCCCCAAGCACAGCTGGGCCAACAACCTGGCCGTCCTCGAGTGCCTGCAGGACGTGCGGGAGGTGAGTGGGGCGGGCTGGGCCGGGCCGCGGGCTGCACGGGGCAGCTTCTCCAGAGGGACGGAGGGGGCTGAGTGGAGGGGACGCGCGGAGGCTTGAGGCCTCTCCGCGTGGGCTTGAGGCGATTGAGGGGACCGGGCTGGCCCCGCCCCCGGTTCCCGTCTTGACCTGGCGCCGCCCTCCTCGACCTGGCGCCCTCCAGGTGTCTCGGGCTACGACTCCCATAATCCCCTGGCCATCGTGGGAGCTGTAGCCCAAAACATCTGGATTACGGGAACACAGGAAGCTGCTTTGCACCCCTGCCTTGCCGCCTTGCCATCTAGGCCAGCGTTGTCAACACTGACTGGCAGCAGTGGCTCTCCAGGGTCTCAGGCAGGAATTTTTCCAGCCTGACGCAGAGGTGCTGCTGGGGATCAAACCCGGGACCTTCTGCATGTGAAGCAGGTGCTCTGCTCCCTGAGGTATGGCTCCTCCTCAAAGAACGGCAGGTTTGTGAACCACGCTCTGGAATGACTAAGAGACAGAACTCTGCAGCTAGTGAGGGGCGCTAATGTCTGTTTGGTTCTTCATGTCTGGGGTTACCAGGGTAGTATGGGGAAGGTAACCCTCCTCAACCCAGTGATGCAGGGACTCCTTTTCCCTAGCAGAGGGAATCCCTGCTTCTGGACCAAGGTGAGGCAGTGCACTTGTGTGCGGGAGTACTGCTGTTGTTGCTGTAGGAAAGGCGAAGCCTGCACACAGCTGTTCACTTTGGGTGGCTTGGACTTCACTGGCAGCAGGGCTATTGGGCTTTGAAGTCCTTGCAGACACAGGTTAATCTCAGCTTTAACAAAAGATGTTAAAGCAGCAATGGTGTCAGAAAACAGTGTTGCTGGTAGAGATAATTGGTCCTAATGAATATATCAGGGTTTCTTCCCCTATTTTGATGTTCAGTTTGATGGAGATAAAGCTGTTTGGTACATCTTGAAACACAAAGAAGTGAATATATGGAGGTAGTTGCGTTCTGTTCTAAAATGAATCACCCTTGTTTGTTCTAGACCAGAAGAGGTAGACGGCTTGATCCTATAATTCAAGCTTGGCAATAGCTTCTTGCTTGGCAGCGTGTGACAAGTGAGAAAGAATCTTCTTCATGTGTACAAGGAGGAAGGCTTTTGTCAATTAAGAGTTTTCTTTTTTCTTGTACCGTGTGCCACAAATGACTAATATAAGCATGTGTGTGCAGACAGGCTAGTAACACTTGTGGATTTTAATCACAAGACAATTCTAGGTTCACTTCAGCTGCAGCAGACGGAAGAATAGTTCGAACTGTGAGAAGCATATGGGAAAAGGCACTGATATTTTGCTGTAGTGAAGATGAGGTAATGGGTGGGACTTATATAGATTGTTTTTAATATCAGTGTTATTTATTATAATGTATTGTACCATTATCTTTTGCCACAGCCTTAGATTGATAACTTGCATCCAACTTCAGGTTAGTTAGCTTGATAGGAATCTAGGAATTTGGAGTCTCCTCAGAATAGAAATTTACCAAGTATATTTGAAGCCTGTCTGCCTGCTTGTGTAAGTGCCCCTTCATTAGGGGGGATATTCTGGGAGGCTGAGAACAAACCTTGGCTCAAGTGAACAAACCAGCCAAGCTCTGATAAGCTGTTTCCAGTGCAACCTAGTGGATTTTGTGTGTTATCTTTGCCCAGTCCTTGTCAGTGGTTGCTCAGGTACCCTTGTCCATCACCTTAAAGCTGTGTTGGGCAGAGGACAATCAGCAGGAAAGTAGTTCTGGCAATGAAACTGTTGCACTTTCTGTCCTAGTGAGAAAAGGGAAGACATGCTTGCTTCATATGCATGGCTTGTGCAATGCTGCTTTTCCATAGGAAGGCAAGTGAAAGAAGGCCTTCAAATCCTCCCCATGCTTGACTTCCCAAGTATTCTCTGTGAGCCAATGCATTGTGTGCTGCTTAAACACACTGCTCTTCGCTATCAGATGACTTGGAATGCAGTGCATGCTCCTCAGAAGAATGTCTTCAGTTGGACTTACTCTCTGGTAAGTGTGTTTAGGATTGCATTCAGAAAGTGAGGCAGAACTCCTCTTACTTCAGCTGAGATAGTTCTGACTTGTTGGGATTACTCTGCAGCTTGATGCATTTTACACAAGCTTCTGAACGAACACAGAATAGGTTTCTATTTCTTTTTGTTTTCTCAATATAGTCTTGGGAATCTGTTTGCTTATTTGCTATGGGAAAAGAGTACTGATAATTACTGGCTGTTGTGAGATCCCCCCCCCCTTTTATATTTATTAGAAAAGTGGCAAACAACTTTTCTAAAACAAATACTGAAACACATTTTGTGATCTGTTTGTAACTTTACAGTGAGATGGTTCATTTATTTAAGTTTAACGAAAAGAGCCTGTATGCTGTTGCTGTGGCTACTTCTAACAAATTAAAATTTGTTTAGCAATGCAAGTTAGCTAATCATAGATGGGGAATTCCCAGATTCAGGAGAAGTTTCACTTGAGCTGGTCTTTGACCGTAATAAAGTTTTATTCTATTCTATTCTATTCTATTCACTTTCTGTCTTAGCTAAACTAAGTGAAGGCCATGTGAAGGGTTCCCCATAAGACTCAATAGACGCCCATCCAACCTTTCATTCCTTGATATTGGTGGTGCACGCACACCCTGGGTCCCCAACTAGCCCTCCTTTTTGGCTTGGTGTAAATTATTTTGAGCTTGAGTAACTCGGCTGCAGTGGAGGGCTGGACTGGGAGAAAGCAGGTGTGCAGCCACAGACTTCCCTAATAGCCCATTTAAAAGTGCACATGCTGAAGAGTAAGAAACAGGGGCCTATGTTGATCCCTCTGGATGCAGGTGCTGTGCTTTGTTGTTGCTGTTATTTCACTAGGGTACTTCAGTAGCTGAGGAACTTCTACTCTGAATGAATTATTACATCAGTGAGTTTCATTGAACGTCATTCTATTAAAAAAGAGGCCTGGATGAACAGCTACTCAACTTTTTTTGTGAGCAGGGATAAAAAAGTGTGCTCAGCTTAAGAGGAGCCTTCTGTTGTGTGTGCTGGAATTTTATGGTAATTTAGTTTTGCAGATATGATTGTACTTGCACAGGAATGAGGAGCACAAATTTAAGGTGTTTTTGTGTCATTCTGATGTGGTACATTTGGCCATGTTAGTGTAATTGTTCTGTTTGTAGCTGGCAGTGTTTATCTTATCTTGAAATTGCTACTTAAAGGGATTTGGTAGCTCTGGAAGCTGGCAGATTTGTTCCAATATAGTCAAAAGCTTTTGAAAAACTCCCCCACCCACTGGAACGACCACAGCTATGTAATTTTCTACCTGGTTCTCTGAGTCACATGCGATTTCAGATGTTGCTTTGTAAACTTAAAAATATCATTCACTAACTAGTAGCTTTAGAAGAGGAAATTGTTGGTTAATGCAATCTCTGGAGTATTGCTGTCATGTAGCTTAGGTGTTGACCTAGTGATGTTAGTATTTAGCAGAGGAGGAAGAAACATTTGAGGGGGAAAGGTTTACTTTTTTTCCTTGAGGCTTGGTATGAAAGTTAAGAGATATTAGAAATGAAAACCTGATGGAATACTGTATTCCATAATTCATTTATTATTAACATTTATATTCCACCTTAAATGCTAAAAGCCATCAAAGCGGTGCACAGTATTTAAAACAAAACTTAAAAACAATAAAAACAAAAACAGGGACATTAAAACTACATATTTTGAAAGGCTAAATTAAATGAATGTGTCTTTATACCCTTTCAAAAGGCTAAGAGAGCGAGAGCCAATTGTAGTTCTTGAGGGAGTGCATTCCAAAGTTTGGGGCCAGTAACAAACTTCGTAAAGTAACATGTTAAAATGTGTTTAATCTTTCAAAGGTATTCTAATAAGTATTTCATATGAATGTGCTTTATGTAATAAATAACAGTATTGGACAACTACAATGTTTTCAGCCACAGATATAAGCCTGAAACTCTATAGTAAAAGCCCCCAGAGGTGCTGCAGTCTTCATTAGAGGTGAGGGTGCTTGCTTGTGTTTGCCTACCCCTGGACATACAGCAGATGTCAATTTGGTGCTCTCCAGATGTTTTGGACTACAACTCTGATAAGCCCTAAGCAGTATGTCCAGTGGTTGTCATAGTTCATGCCTAGCCCTGTTTATACACTATTAACAATCTTGTAAGGTTTAGCTAAATAGCCAGATTTGCTGCTAAACCAATATTGTGATCAGCTGATGTATGTTGATGCGTAAATATTGTTGTCACATGGGACTAAACTGGTGGAAGGTGAAAGTAGAATGTGTATAAAATTTGCAGTTTTTAAGTCACTTGATTCCAGGAAAAAGTGAATATTTTTCAGTGGTTCACAGTTAGATTTAAATCGGATAAATTTGCATGGAATTAGTTGCTAATGGGAACGAAGTTTGTAATCTTCATTTGATCTAAGTTCAATTAACAAGCTGAGCCTGAATTCTTGAATTCATCTATTATAAGTGCAGGGGTGTCTGCAGTGTGCAACTGCCTTTCTCCTAGGCAGTGATAGAGTAACATACCATTAGTACTCAACAGCACCACCTGCCGCGTGCTTGTATTCAAGTTTCGTCTGTTGTCCATTGCTCCTCTTTTTGCTAAAATAGGTTATCAAGACTCTTTGAGTATTGTGATAATTCTCCTGAGTTTACTTTTACACATTGATATGTCCTCATTACAAACTGGAAAGCATTACTGATCTGGCTAGTTGACAGAATATGTATTGGTCAAGTATGTTTAATAAATAATAAATAATAAACATTATGAGAAAACAAAGATAATAATCAACAGGTTTGAAATTTATGCTCATTACAAAAACAAGTTGTTCTGTAACGGTGACATTACATTATTATTTTTTAAATCCATTTTTATTCCACCTTTTCTCCAAGGATAGGGGCTCTTTCCCCCACCCTTTGTTCTCCAACATCCTTCCTCCTGTATTATCCTACCCATTCCATATGGTCTTATAGAGAGGCCCTGTTCTATGTTCTGCCTGCTGTGGAAACCCAGTCAGGTAGAACAATAGACAGGGTCTTCTTGGTGGCCACACTCAGACTGTAGAACACCTTGCTTCATGAGATACTGTTGGCCCGCTTCTTCACTGTTTTTCACTGATTGTTGAAGACTTTTGGCAAGATTTATTTTTTGTGAGGCAGACAGCATTCTATAATTTAGTTTTAACTGTTTATCCTCTCCCATGTATTGTTTCTCTTAGTATTTTTATGTGATTGTGATTTGTACTGTGGCAAGCCACCCTGAATGAGCAGGGTATGAGTGAATAATGAAACAAAATTTTAAATCCCATGAGGTAGGTAAGGCTGAGTGTGTCTGATCTATGGGTCCCTCTACCCCTAATCTGACACAGTATCCTAATCTTCCCCACCCCAGTGCCCTCCAGATATGTTTGACTACAAATCCTAGAATCCCTCAGCCAGCATAGCATAGCTGGCTGAGGAATTCTGGGAGTTGTAGCTAAACACATCTGGAGGGGGCCACATTAGGGAAGGCTGCACTATCTGTAGGCAGTAGCCTTTGCCAGTGCAGGCTGCTTATCTTCCTGTTTGGTACGGGTAGCCAATGGGAGAAGCTTTGCTTTGCTGCTAGGTTTTCCGCTGGCTACTGCAGGGCTAGGGGACAAGATGCCCTTGCTAATGAATAGTCCCATAATGAAATAAAAAGGGTATGCTGCCATCTACACAGTTGCATTCTTGGGATATTTGGAAGTATTTGACCAATCAGTGTGTGATCAAGTGACGGTATAACTGGGATCTGCAACAAAATGATGCCCTGTATGTCCTATACAACCTCTCATTTGGATTTATTTTATTTACTACATTCACCTAGTGCCTTACTGCTAAAGCATTCAAGGTGATTTACAGCTTAAAATAATGGATTATTATTTGAGAAGTGATACAAAAAGAAAATAGGGAGGGAAGAGGTAAATAAGCAGAATCAGGTGCCAATATGTTACGTAATGATGTCACATTATGGTGGAATGGTCACTGCTGCGGCAGACGTTCCTGGGAGGCATGATGTTGAACCCAGTCAGGCCAAAGCACCCAGATTGTATCTATCAGATGTTGTATGGATGTCCCCTTACGAACATTTCTACATATATTTACATTAAGCAAGAGGATTTCAGAAAGTCCTTGTACAAGTGTCTAATATTTTAGCATTCGTATTGTGTTATCCTGTTGTTAAATGGGTGCCAGTGTAAAAAAGCTTCAGTGCTTATATACTCTGGCTTCCTTGTACACTTTGTGGTAAGATAGGCATGATAACTTACTGCCTGCATGAAAATTCAAGTGAGCAGATGGTGCCTGAGATCTTCAACAGTGTTGCTAGAATAGTTTTGGTCATTAAGCAGTTAGTACAGCTGTTTAACTCATTAGTTAAGGCTCATTAATAGTATCCAATAAAAATGTAATAAGTAGTATACCTATTTCCAGCAGAGCCAGAGCAAGATGCACATGATCACGCTTACATAGCTGGGCTGAGAAGCATGAACTGAAGCAAAGATGAATTGGTGTACAAATGGCACCTGCCTCATATCAGCCCAAGGCACTGGAGGAAGGGAAGCTGTTTAGTGTGGTCTTCTTCCCCCATAGCCCTCAACTGAAGCTTCTTTAAGGCAGATAATATCCATTTCTGCGTTTTTATAATCACAATGTAATAGCTGTGGTGATGAGTCATGCCTGTGTTCTAACTGCTATTGCCTGAATGCTCCAGCAGTTCTGTTCCTTTTCACCAAGCTAGTTTGAGCAGTTAAGCAATATTTGCACAGTCGAACCCTGAATGCATCTCCTGGAAAACCCATTCCTTGGCCCTTAGTAGCTTCTTTTTTTTTCTCTGTGTTTCACCAGGTAATCTACTTTTGCTGCTGTGGCATGGCAGGGAGGGCAAGGTACAGGACTCTGTGCAGATATTCAGATATGTCTGGGTTAAATATTGAAAGTAGGGGACTTGGATCCCATCTTTAGTAAACTTTCCACAGATACAGGCACAACACATTTATGTGCGTATACCAGAAGCTGTACAGAGAAGAAGAACCTCTTGGATTCAGTGTAGTTCTCTTCCTCAACCAGATTGTTGCTAGGTGCACATGATGCCATGGAATCATTGTACCAGGTAGAAGGTGCGCTACATATGCAGCTTGAGAGCAAGTAGAATACCTTGCTTTTTGACATCCCAACTTAATGTCCTTGGTCTTCATGGCCTCCAGTGAGTTCATGGTAAAGCCTCGAGAGACCCTCTCAGAAAAACTGATGTGTGTTCTTGGAACAGATGGCTGATTGGAAGTGGTCTCTTGTCTTTATGATCTTCCCAGGCTTAACTCTGGCTAAACAGAGTTTACCAAGGCAGTGGTCTCCAGCATGCCTGAGTTGCCACTAGTCTTTTATGTGCAAATGGCAGGGGGTGTATGTTCTCGAAATGGTAGCTGTTATCTACATGGGATTGTGGCCTGGAGATGTAAATTATTTCTGGTTTAAACAAAACACAAGAGAACTAGAATGAGGACGCAGAGGGCATGAGGCGGTAGTGAGTGACCAAATGGTCTAGACTAGGCTTCTGCTGAGCGCCTGACATTTTTATTTCCTTTCTACCTTCTCCTCCTGAATAATAATTATATGTATAGCAAAAGTCATAGAACTTTCAAGAACGTATCTAGTTTGTTACAGTTTTGTGCTCAGCTATGCTAATTGGCCTAATTTTTCCTTCATTTGAGTGAGTCCAGTGCAAATGATATCTAACATGTGTTTGTGTATGCCTATACTGAATACTTTCACCTCCACTTTGCACGTGGGCTTTTAGTGTGTTTGCATAACGCTGAAGTCAGTCTTTCTCTGTGTTTGTTTCCTTATACTTCTAACAATATTTTAAGAATTTGGAAAGCTAGTTACAACTTTTACTTAAGTTCTGTGCAGTTGTTTTGGGCATGGTTTGTCTACTAATACAGGGAAATTTGCTAAATGGCTCCTGAATGTTCTTGGGATTTCAGTCTCTACAACCCAACAATAAACCATGGGTTTTCTTCCTGGGTTGTTTGTGGTTAATAACCTATAGATAAACCATAGTGTAGGGTTCACATGTAATGACAAACCACAATTCAATGACAACCCATACTCAACTCATATGGTGGCTTGTCATTATGTGTGACCCAGGGCAGAGACTTGGCTGTTGGGTTACCAAATGCAAGGAGTGTGGTGCAGCTATCCTAACAGCTTCTTATGCAAGGGCCATCTCCCAGCTTCTTCTCCTTCTTGGCTGTAATCTCTTTTATAACTTTTGAGCTTCTGTTTGTCTTAGCTCTTTGAAGAGCAGTAGCGAACAAACTCCCCTTTTTCTTGCTCTGCCACAGCTCACTGTCTTGTTCTGGCCATCCTGGCCACAATGTACAACTTGTTTCCTCTCCCACACCTTGTCTGTACTGGGGCACCACTGGATGACCTGCAGCATGAATTCATTTAGCTGAAAGATATGGAGCCAAATTTGGGCTGCTGTACTCCTTTGCTCCAACCAATGCAGAGTTCAGTACAGGAGCAGATTAGTTTCGGATCATTGGTCTTATTATTGCTGGATGAAGAGGCTTAGATCTTCCCTCAGGTGCTGTCTTGGAGGTTTGGTGGATTTCAGTTATCTGTTTGACCTAGGGTTTTATTCTCATCCTCTCAGGTTGGATCCAGTATCAAAACACTATTTGAACTAGAGCAAAGGGTATTTTGTCCGCCTAGTACTGGTAGCAAGCAGTTTTGGGAACATGATGAGCTCTGATAAATTTACCCTGTCTAGTAAATATTTACCCTGTCTAGTAAATAAATAAAATCCCTTTAGCTTGCTCTAATCAGAGCTGTGTATTGAGCATACACCATATATTTCCTTTTTCATGTTGGAGAAACATTTCCTCATTTTCTGCATCTTAAGGTCTGTGGACTGACCTGCATAGGTGAAAACCAAAGATTCAAGTCTTTCTAGAACTGAATATTTCCCCTTTTATAGCTTTATTGAAAGAAGCACAGATGCTAAAAAGGGTCCAGATAATGGGTAAATAGCCTTTTGTCTCCTGTCTTCTTCCATACAAATGAGCTATCTGAGATGAGTGGAAAGTGGGGGAGGGGGTTATCTCCTAATTAACATGCAGGACAACTGCTGGGTGTAATGATCAGGGTTTCAGATGGTGTTCTCTGCTGTGTTAATGTCTCTTGTGGGGAAATCCTCTAGCATGTGTGTGGCAGCATCTCTGCTTTTGTCCTGAGAGCCAGTTCATAGTCCTAAATTAATTCGGAGACGAGAGAGGCATAAAAATGCCAGTGGAAATGAAACTGTACCAACCATTTCTGGATGTAGGGTGAGAGAAGAAGAGGCTCTATTGCTTTGAATGAGATACATTTTTTGAATGGAATGAATTGTGTAGTATGAATTTGTTGCATGCGGGGGGTGTTGTTGGCTATGTTGTAGTTTCACCAAATCAGTTAAGAGTAGTTCTCTGATTTATGAAACAACATAAATCTCTTTGATGCTTAACTGTGAATATGACTCTGCAGGGTGGGAGGATGACATTGCAGGCTGGTTTCAACAGTAGTGACTCTAGTGAAAATAACTGGAACTAGGGTGCAAGCTTCTCCACCCTTTTGGATTAGCTCCACCTAATCACAGCTATAATTTATCATTCACTGCACTGTGTCTTCAGTTAACCAATATTGACACAGCTAAACCTTCCATTAAAGAATGAATATTCAGTAAGAAGTCCGAGTGCTGAGGCAGCTGGGCACCAGTTTGTATTATCTCCATGTCTATAGGCCTGCTCTGCCCCTACTTTTGCAGCTGTGCAACCACACCAATAATCTGAATCACACAGTGCTGCTTAGTCAAATGGCAGCTTGTTGGTAGCACAAGCGTAAGCCCATATATTTGGAGGCAAATGTGTGTTAGGCATTGTGGGGGGCTCATCTGCTGGGAACAATAGAAGAAAAATCTTGCAGTATTGGCTGATCACAAGATGACACTGAGTTGCAAATGCAGTTCTTGAAATCTCTGTTAGGGATAGAAAAGTGCCAATACTGTTTTACAAGACACTCCCATGACTGTGTGGAACATTGTGTCCTGTTTTATTAATTTATGCACAAGGGGGAAGAATTCAAAGTGGATCAAGAGCGAAGGGCAGCTAGAATTAGTACGTGGGATGCAGTACTTGGAAAATGGGTACAAGCAAGGTGTTTTTGTTTCTGTATGTGTGTTTGTGCTTAGTCCAAATTCATTGGGTGCAGGCATGTGTTCCTTTAGCAATTCTATATATAGATGTCCAAAGCAGTTAGGAGATACGCATTGCTCATATCCTTTGTCAGACTGGTGAGTACATTAATGTGCTTTGGTCTAGAGGACTTCTAAAGTTTTAGGAGCATAGGAAGTTGCCTTTCTACCAAGTCAGACCATTGGTCCATCTAGCTCAGTATTGTCTACACTGACTGGCAGCAGTTCTTCAGGGTTTCAGATAGTTTTCCCTTTGCCCTACCTGGTGATGCTGGGGATTGAATCTAGGACCTCTTATATGCAAACCCTGCTGTTAGTTCATGCATGTGGACACGTGGCTAAAGATCTGAGACATGCAAGATGGCCCCCAAACATTTAAGGTGTGGAATCAGATGATAACCCAGGGAGCAAGTGCAACATGGATTAAGAGTTGCAAGCTGAAGATGTATGTAAAGGCCTTCAACATTGCTGAAGACTTGGATAGTATAACATACACAGTGATAACGCAAACAGTGATAAGAGCCACGGGCCAATCAGATACTAATGCCATCATTGCCTCTGGTCTACTTATGACATTAGTATCTCGATCACAAGAATTTTACATGCCCTTGACGAAGAAGTTACACAACGGGCCTGTTCGCACATCACATTAACCAATGGTGGTTTATAAGCTATGCACAGTAGGTTATTTTGCAGATAGTCTACTGTGCTCCATCACATGATCTGATAAACAAGCTACACAGCATAGTTTATTCTCCTCCTCCTGTAGTCCTCCCACCTGGCTGGGCAGGTATCCCAGCTTCCTTTGCAGATTTTCAAGCCTTTGCTGGGTCCCTTTTCTCCACCCATGTGCAATGAAAGAAGGAGGGAGGTCTAATTCCTTGAAAGTTTGCAGAAATGGGACAAAATTTAATATGCAGTTTCCCCTCATGGGAAGCTACCATATGTGCTACTGGATAAATGTGGGACTTCGTACTTTCATGGAAAAGTAAGGATTTATCCACATGTGAAACCGTTTGGGAACTGGGGGGGAGAGAGCTAATTTTTAAATCTGTATTTAAGTGTCTGAAGTGCTCCTTGGTTTTATTCTGGTTGTACTTTTATATTGTAGTTTTAAGCTTTCATATTGTTTGATGTTGTACTTCGTGGTTTTAATTTTTGTGAACTGCCCAGAGAGCTTCGGCTATTGGGCAGTATAGAAATATAAATAAATTTGGAGTCGGAGACGCAGCTGAATGTTTGCTCAAGAGGAGCAGAGCAGTGGCAGCGTTTTTGGCTGCTCTTGCTGAGCAGCTCTGGAGGTGGTCTCTATAACCCAAAAATTATGCTCTAAAGAAGCATAATTTTAATATGGTATTTTAATATGGTGTTTTAATCTTTTTGTTCTTTTACTGTTTTAACTTTTGTGTCCACTGCTCCAAAATCTGTTTTAGATATGGAGCAGAATACAAATATTAAAAATAATAACCCACACTGGCACGACATGCTAACCCACCATAGGTAAAAGAACCCTTACTGCAGACTGTGGGTTCTCAGGGAGGCTTATTTGTGGGGAAATAACCCATCGTGGGTGGGAAAAATAGCTCACAGAGGACACACTAACCCATCATGGGTTGCTCTGGAAAATAAACCATTGTGGGTTAGCATGTCATGTAAACCCAGTCACAGTGCAGTCAACTAGGAAACATCTAAAGGTTTGAGCATGCATGCAGAAAAATATGACAGTGAGTTGATCTATGCACAGGGATTTTAACTCATAGTAAATCATAATGATAAACATTGCGTCTATGTTGATTTGATAGAGATTCTTTATACTTGTGTGAACATTGTGACATGATCATGATTTAGTTAAGACTCCATGTATCTCTAAAATGTAAATCATGAAGTGATGATTATTGATAAGCACTCTCCAAAGGCCTGGATGTTGGACAAACAATGCAGCTGCACAAAGAATGTGATGTAGGTAGTCATGACTGTCTAGGCACATTGTTAGATACATTGATTACAGCAAAAAGGGTGCTAGGCAGAGGTGTTGACAGGCTGGGCAGACATCTTGACAATTTCTCCAATAAGCAGCTGGCAGGCATGACATGCAGGCACTTGTAGAGTAGCTGGTGGCTGTGGCTTAACGAGGTAATGGTCATGGGCTCAGTGGAAGTCCTGTTCAACTAAAGGCAATTTGTGTTCCTATGTACCATAGTAATGTATAAACATGATGTGAGGGGCTGACATAATTGTGAAGCAAGCTGTAAAACTGGTGTGAACAGTGGTATCAAAATATCTAGATATATTCTTCTTGTGCCTTTCTACAATGCACGTGGATATGATTCCTTGATGGTTATATTTAAAAAAGGATCAGACATTGCACTTACTGCATAGGTTGTACTTGGGAATAAAGTTCTAGCATCTCAGTTGTGTTGAATTGTCAACAGTGTAAGGGAAGCTACAACATTCGTAGCTTGATGTTATCACTATTTTAAAAAAGGTCTGACGCACTGGTGTTCTGCAAGTTCCATGTAGTGAAAAAAAAAATGCTTCTAAAGTGGAAGAGTTCCCTTCCAGTTGCGTAATTGAGATAGGATGATACAACCTCTTGCCCTAGTGTAGCCTTGATAGGGGCACAAATTGGGCAAAGATGATGTAATGACCAACTGAAGCCATACATTGTGTAGGTTTCTCTTGCACAGTGACTTAGTCCAAGTTCGGATGGTCAGCAGGGGAAACAATACAGTGACAGTTATTTCCCCCACCCCCATGCGCAATGGTTGCGCAGCCAGGATTACCTTAATTATCCGCACTGCGTGTTGCCATGACCAAACCTGGTGTGTGGCGCAAGAGTAGTCCATTTTCACCCACCCTGCAACCCATGGCTTACAGTATGGGTTGTAGGGTGGGTGAAAATGGACTGTGCTTGGTGGGTTCGGACGACACAGCAGAACGTGGCGCGGTAATGAGGGTAATACTGGCATGCATGGGGGTGGGGGAAACAACTGACAGTTGCATTGCTTCCCCAGCTGATCATCTGAACAAGCCCTTAGTGTGAAAGAAACAGCCTAGGGGATCTGAACATTTTCCGATGCAAATGACCAGAAAATTTTCCAGTTTAAACTTTTCTGGCTAGCTCTGGCCAACATGAAAAATATTATGCAGCGATGTGACTCTAAAATGCACAGTTGTGAATAGTGGTCCATCTTGTAAGAATGATTGTTGATAAACAGAAAAAATGACTGTTTCAGTAATCTGACACAGGTGGTATAGTACTGCAGAGGCAAAAGGTGTAGTGGTGATGACAGAACTGCTGGCACTGTATAGTTGAGAGTGTTAAATGATGTATGTCATTTAGGATATAAATGTTTAATAAATAAAAAAGTTGAATGTAACTAAGCGGTGATGCTACAGTTAGGTTATGCTTTAGGTTTTTGTTATATGCACGTAATTATTGAAATTATATAGTTTGATTTGAAGCCTTTTCAACATCCAGTTGAATCCTTGCGCTCAAAAGTGACTCTAGTCAAATGCATGCATAATATAGAAGGGTGACTATATTTAATAAATATAACAGATCAAATTGTCCACAGCTTATGAGTCAGCACCTGATAAAACTCATGCTTGGCACTTAAAAATCTTAAGGGAACATCCTCTTTTTCATTAGTCAACCTATCTGCTTGGCTAAATGATTGTAAGATGGAGAACTCATGAGTCAAGATGGACAAAGCCTGGGATATTTAACTTAGGGTAGGCAACCTTCCACCCTCTAAATGTTTTGAACTACATATCCCATAAGTCCCAGCTAACATGGTAAGTGATCAGAGATTATGGGGATTGTAGTCCAGAACATTTCGGGGCACCAGGTTGCCTATCCCTGATTGAACTTGTATTGTGAAGGAAGCTTGGAGAGTCACAGTGCTGAAATACATCAGCAGCAGGTAGTAGAGGAAAGAGAGCTTATTTGAGTTAATGAACATCGTGGATACCAAAAGTATCTGCAAAATTGGCTGTTGAGATGTTTAGGTTAGAAACTGGGGGAGGGTTAATTACCCTGGAACAGTGCAAGCAAGGAACTTCACTTTGTCCAAGGCAGAGTGGGGATACATTTGGCAGGAGTTTTTTTGTATGAATATTCAAAAGCAGTTCACAAACTAGAAAAACAATAACCATAAAATAAAGCAACCTAAATAAACCAAACCAGAAAAGAAATGGCAGAGGAACAGATCAGAACCATCATCACCTGATTAATTTTCAGATGCTAACTGAAACAAGTGTTTCCCCACTTTCGGGAAGTTAGCCGGTTGGAGGCTATTGTATTGGGGTCAATATACACTACTATTTTACACCGGCACTGTAAAGTGTAGCTCAGTTGAGTGGTAGATTATGCCCTCCTCAATCCATTTGTCTGACACTATTTCTCTCTCAGTAAGGGGGTTGGACTCCATGGTCTTATAGGCCCCTTCCAACTCTACTAATGATCCAGTAGTCCTTTTTTCCCCAAACTACTTTTATTCTCTTTTTTTTTGGGGGGGGGGTGTGATCGCAGTTTCTGTGCACTACCAAGTCAGGTTTGTTCCAATCTACTGGATTTAAAGCTGTAGAACCTGTTTTGCAAAATTGTCCACCACCTCCTTCAACCTCTTTCTCTTCCTACTCCTCCCCTTCCCTGTTCTTTCCATGGTTTTGCTGGGACTTGCAGGTAGGAAATCTGTGATTTTTAAAGGTATTTTCCACTGTGCACCTACAGAGCTGTGTGTTTGTGAGTAACCGCAAAACTTACTTTAAAGTCTGCGTTCCTGCACAATTGCAAACATGTGCATGCAGTTACCAGCCTTAAAAAAAAGGTACCTGAAAGTGTAGCATAATCTTCCAGCACTATGCACTACTATAGTGCAGCTTATGCTCACACTATAAACAGAATGATAAAACACATGTGATTTTCAAACACTGGTGTGTGTGTGACATTTGATTGTATTATAAACCCAGCAGATACTGCACTGTACGCATTAATGTGTGCACGCAGAGCAGCAGTTGCATTTGGGAAAAAAATACTAGCACTGCGGTGCCTCACAAACAAAAGAGACTCCAGTGTAGAGCCTGCCTTGGTAGAGTGTTTCAGAACATTGGGGCTGCTTCACAGAAGGTCCTGCTGTTGGTGAAGGCTAAACCTAATCTTCTTCTAGGATACAATTTAGAGTAGGGCCTCATCAGAAGAACTTATGTGCTGAGCGTGCTCATAGCAGAAAATATTTCCCTGACATAATTGGGGCCCAAGCTCTTTAGGAATTTAAAGGTAAAAACCAGCAGTTTGAATTGGGTTTGGAAGCCAAATGGCAGCCAGTGTAGATGTTTCAAAATAAGTTATAGATATGAATATTGGTCTGTTAAGAAGTGGGCTGCTGCATTCTGCACTAGCTGAAGTTTCCAAACCATTTTGAATGTCAGATCCTCATCAAGTGTGTTGTAGTAGTCCAGTCTGGAGAACACCGGATCATCTGTCTATCCTTGCAGTAGCATTTGAACCTTACTAGTGCTACATTTTTCCTCTTTACCTGTAGCATTGTGGCTTAGCTTGATGGTGTCAGCTAGAGTGGTTTGCTCTGCAAGTATCTTTCCGCAGAGTGCTTGCTCTCCACTTATGACGTGGGTGGACAATAGAGCTTCATAAACTTAATGGCCTTTATGTTCTTTCTCACATGACGAGCCTTTGTAGATCAGGGAATTTTGAGCTGGCTTGGCATTGCACTGATCTTGAGCAGGACTACTTTTTGTAAATCAAAGATTTGGGATCTGGCTTGATGAGACAGTTGCAACTTTCAGTTCTTTTTGCTGGCTACTGCAGTGTAATGACACCACAGGACTCTGTACATAGTTAAGAGTGACTGTAGATAACTAATGCCAACCAGAAAAGCATGTCTTCCCGAGGACAATTGTGTGGGTGGTGGAGGAAGAAGAGGTTTGGTATCCATGTTGTGCTGTTTGATATTTTAACCAGAATAGCAACATTCTTTTGGGATCCCTGCTAATTCAGCTCTTTAAACAAATCCTATTCACTTTTTAAAAAGAAGCAAATGGCGTATTTCAAGGCAGTTTCAGATGTTGCCGCGGCAATAGGGAAGAGCCAGTGCAGGTGGACTTGCACAATAAAAGTACTGACTGAGGGAAAATCCCACCCCCTTGCTCAAATGTATGAAAAATCTTTTTCATAGCAAGACTTGCAAAGCCAAGCCAGAGCAAGACAGCAGTAAAAGCAAAAGCATCATTAGTTGCGCTCAGGGTAATAGCTGTGAAAGCTGCATTGTCACAATCTCCTTGCTTGTATGAGCCTGAACTGACTTCTATACCAAAGGAGCATGTATGTTTTAATGACATGATCTGGCAGAACTTTGATACCAGTAACAGTGGGACAGAATTTTGAACTGGAATTTCCTGCTCTAAGAGGTTTTACCCAGTATTGAACAGCAGCTAGCCTGAGTTGTCCACAGCAGTTGTGATTTCTGTAAATAGGCAGCTGAGATTTGACCTGCAGGATATAACAATTAATTTATTTTAAATAATTATATCCTGCCATTCCTTGTACAGTCCAAGGCAGCTAACTCAGGTATCAGAAAATAAAACAAAACCCAAGAAATCAAAATACCAACAAGAATAATGACTAAAAAACAATGATGTGGGGCAGAAAAGTTCCTGCGGAAATGTTTGCGCTTCATAAGTTTATTCATAACAGTGAATGGATGCCAATTGCAAATACAATATTAGGCAAACTTGGCAATGTCAAAGTTGTGTAATGCTTTTCAGGTCATTATCTCTAACACGTTTGTGAGAGAATACATATACATTATTAAAATACATATATGTCTCACTGTGAAATGAAACTAAGTAGTGATTCTGAAATGAACTTGAGCACACTCCGGGAGAGAGCGGAGGACAGGAAGGCCTGGCATGCTATGGTCCATGGGGTCACAAATAGTTGGACATGACTTAACGACTGAACAACAACAAAACTGAATGTGCCCAACAACTTCAGTGGAAGAGTGCTAACTTTTGAAATAGATGGGTGGTTGTCAGCATCTCATGCACAGTTCTTTGGGTTGCTGAAATTAATTAGTGTGTCAACAGAGAGCCAGTGTGGGGTAATGGTTAGAGTGTTGGACTAGGAATGTGGAAGTCCAGGTCCTAGTCCCCACACTGCCATGAAGCTCACTGGGTGACTTTGGGCCAGTCACTGACTCAGCCGAACTTACCTGACAGGGTTGTTGTTGTGAGGACAAGATGGAGAGGAGGAGGATCATGTATGCTGCCTTGGGTTTCTTGGAGGAAAGGTGGGATATAAATGTAACATAAATAAATAAACAGTACCTTTATTTTTTCTTAAATGTAAACAATGTAAGGGAAGTACATGGTATTGCCTTTAAAATGTTACAAATGTTTTAAGAAAAATTTCTACATAATCTCAGGGTGCTTTAATTTCCCCCCTCAAATATTTCAGGTCAAATACTTTATGTATTGAGACAAAAAATTAACATGGGGCACTTCGTTGATTAAAATACAAATAAAATAATAAGTGGAGGTGGGCTTTTGTCAGACTCAATCCGAGTTATGAAGGGAGTTAAACAGGTGCTTGTGTGTTGGTGTCCCTTCCTTTTAACCATTATGACGTAAATGATTTGGTTCCACTGCTTACGGAACTGGATGCATGTCCACCTGCTACAGAAAATAGGATGGTCAGTTTTGTATATGCAGATGATATGGACATATTATCTTTGACCAAGGGGGGTCTTAAAAGTCTGACAGATCTGCTGCAAAGTTCTGTCTGAAGGAACAACTTATACTAAAACCAAAGCTGTTATTTAAGCAATCGCCTATATTTAACTGGTCATTTTTAAATAGCCCCACTCAACATCTTAAACATTTAGTTATTTAGATGTATTTTTGCAGCTAATTCCTCTTGGAGCACTCAGCAGGATGCCATTCCCATTAAAGTAAGAATCACATTTATTTATTTTATTAAATTTCTTAATCGCCCATCTGGCCGGTCACTCAGCCACTCTGGACGATGTACAGCAATACAAACAGTTTTAAAACAATAAAATTCTACATTAAAACATCATATTTCTAAAAATACCCCACCCCACCCCAAATGCCTGCCTGAACAACCACATTTTTAATGCGTGGCGGAAGCTCATTAGAGAGGGCGCATGGCGGAGTTCCCTAGGGAGGCAGTTCCACAGAGTGGGGGCCACCACAGAGAAGGCCTTCTCCCTCGTCCTCACCAGCCTAGCTGTCCTGGCTGATGGGACAGATAGAAGGTCATCCGAGGCTGATCTTGTTAAGTGGCCTGTCTGGTGTTGCTGGAGGCGCTCCTTAAGATAGGCTGGGCCAGATACACCTTACCTTCAGTACTTTTGGGGAAAGAATGAGGCACTTCCCTTGCTTGCTCTTAACTCCCCCCCCAAAACAATTCTGCTCTTCTTACATGGGGGTCCCAGCGCTCACCCATCCAAGAGACTATTAAGCTTTTACCCACAGCTCCAGCGATGGTGCAGCATATGGTACTCACAGACAAATGAGTTTGAGTATTCTGCTTACATCATGACATTCATCTGTATGTGGTTTGCTGGAATCCTCTGGCTTCTCAGCTGAGGCTCAAAATGTTCCCTTGCAATCTGGGTCTTTTATGAGATGGCTGCCAAGCTGGTAAGTAGCATTACCTTGCAAACCTCTGAGCTGAATTTTCCAGGCCATTTGGACAATGGCATTTGGTAGGAAGCCAGTGATAGTCACCTGTATGTGGGTTATTTGCATCACTGTCCCTTTTCTAGGGGTGTTTACCAATTTTGTTTGTTGCAAGCATTTGATTTAGACTGGTTTTTAATTGATTTTTTAAAAAGTCAAGTGGCACAGGAAGTTACTCTTATACTGATTCAGGCCACTGATTCATCTAGCCCGGTATTGTTGACACTCACTGACAGTGGCTCTCCAGGGTTACAGGCAGGATTCTTTCCCAGCTTTGCTACACAGAGATGCCAGAGACTGAACCTGGGAATTTCTGCATACAAAGCATGTGCTCTACCACTGAGCTCCCCCACCCCCCAATCCTAAAGGCTAATGGATTTACCGTAGTATAAGCTTTTGTAAACTACCTGGCAACTGAGGAAAACATTTCATGCATCTAAAAAGTCGGCTGTACTTCACAAAAGCTTCTGCCACAGTGAATCTATAAGTCTTTGAGATGCCACAAGACTTTGCTGTGACAGACTGCTATGACTATCCTTTGAGAATTTGTCACACAGATTAATTTAAAGTAATCTTAATGCTTTGCAAAAGCTCAGTGAGCACATCTTTTGGAGGATCCTGAAGGAAGAGGATGGTTTCTTCTTGACATGGGAAACCACAGTAGCAAACAAGCCCCTGCTAGTTGCTGGATGGGGTGGGCATATTTAGAGATGTGAAGGTCCGGGAGGAAAAAACATTTGTTTCTTTTCCCAAGGACTTCAAACATTTTTTTCCAGTAAAAATAATGGGAATGGGGGGGGGGGGGCGCCTATGATTTTTTTTTCTTTTGTAATGAGTGAAATGGCTTTAAGATGAAGTTTTACTCACTCAAAAAGTGAAGTGAGAAGATTTTTCTGTTAAACAAGACTATACCATTAGAGAATAATTTCTGTATATATTGTGCAGTTCATTGTTTTGTTATAACGTTTAATTTGATATCAAAAATGTTGCTACTCCTTAATACCGCAACTGTGAAACTTGAAGTAATACACATTCTTCTGTGGTTTCGGTATTCAACTTTTTCCTGCTCTTCAGGTTTCAGTAACTAAGATTTATGTGCTTAGGTAGCATAGATAGGATGCAGCTATATTACTTGTACAAAACTAAGGCTGCAATCCTGTAGACATTTACCTGGGAGTACGTTCCACTGAACTACATGGGGCTTATTTATTTATTTAAACTGTTTGTATCCCACCCTATATCATTAAGATCTCAAGGCGGCATACAGATAAAATCAATTTAAACAGTATAAAACAATACATAATTTAAATAGCTAAAAACATATTAAATCATTAAACTAGCTAAAACCAATTTAAAATCTAAAACAATAGAACAGTTAAAACAGTGTGCAAACTCAGGGAATCTGATTAGCCCTCAAAGGCTTTGATAAAAAGCCATGTTTTAACTTGGTGCCTAAATGAAACCAGTGTCTGCACCAATCGGGAGGGCATTTCACAACTGGGTGCCACAGCAGAAAAAGCCCTCTCCCACGTCCCTCCATAGTGTATGTCTCTGGTGGGACGCAGAGGAGGACTCCTCCAACAGATCTCAGTCCTCGGACAGGCATGTACAGGGGGAGGCGCTCCTTCAGATATTGAAGTCCCAAGCTGCTTAGGGCTTTAAATGTCATCATTAGTACTTTGAATTCCAACCGGAAGCATATTGACAGCCAGTGCAATTCCTTCAAGACTAGTGTTATGTGATCTTTACGTGAAGTTCCAGTCAACAGTCTAGCTCCTGCATTTTGCACTAGCTGCAGCTTCTGAGTCATCTTCAAGGCAGCCCCACATAAAGTGCATTGCAGTAGTCTAATTGGGAAGTTACCAGCGCATGTGCTACTGCGGCTAGGTTATCTCTGTCCAGGAAAGGCCGTAGCTGGTGGATCAGCAGAAGCTGGCTCCAAGTACTCCGGGTCATGGAATCCACCTGGGGCTCCAGTGACAGGGATCTAGGCTTACTCCCAAGCTACGCATCTGCTCCTTCAGGGGGAGTGCAACCCTGTCCAGGACAAGTCGCTTACCCAATTCCTGGACTTGGGAACCACCAGTCCACAGAGCTTCCATCTTGTCAGGATTCAGCTTCAGTCTGTTGGCCTCATCCAGCCCATTACAGCCTCCAGGCACTGGTCCAGCTCCTTCATCATTCCAGCTGACTCTAATGACAAGGAGAAGTAGAGTATCATCAGCATACTGGTGACACCCCACCCCAAAACTCCTAATGACCTTACCCAACAGCTTCATATAGATGTTGATCAGCATGGGGGATAGAAAAGAACCCTGTGGCTCCCACAGCTTAATAGCTATGGGGTAGAACAGGAATCCCCCAACACCACTCTCTGGAATCAGCCCACAGGTAGGAGTGGAACCACTGTAGCACAGTGCCCCCAACTCCCATCCCGCAGAGCCGATCCAGTAAGATACCTTGATCAATGGCATCAAAAGCTGCTGAGAGAACCAGGAAGATCAACAGGGTAGCACTCTCCTTGTCTTTCACCCAGAGTAGGTCGTCAGTCAGAGCAACCAAGGCCATTTCAGTGCTGTACCTTGGCCTGAAGCCAGGCTGAAATGCATCCAGATAATCAGTTTCCTCCAAGAATGTCTGAAGCTGCCCAGCCACCACACACTCATGCACCTAGACCAAAAAGGGGATATTAGCAATGGGGCAATAGTTCTCATACAGCTCTGGGTCCAGGGAGGTCGTCTTCAGGAGAGGGCACACTACGGCCTCTTTCAAGGCGGCAGGAACAACCCCCTGACAGAGCGAAGCATTTACCACTCCCTGGACCCACCCAGCCAATCCATCCCTGCTAGTTTGTATTAGCCAAGATGGGCAAGAGTCAAGCTTACATGTGGTGGGATGGACTGATGGAAGCGTCTTGTCCACATCATCAGGCTGCAACAACTGAAACTGATCCCAGGAAACACAATCAGATGGAGCATTGGACACCTCCTCAGGCTCTGCGATAACTGTGGCGTCAAGTTCTGAGTGAATACAAATGACTTTCTCCTCGAAGTGCCTAGCAAATGACCAAGGGTTCCAGTCCCAATTTCTCTGAGCCCGAGCCAGATCCCAACAGGCTCTTCACCACTTGGAACAATTCTGCTGGGCGACATTTTGTGGATGAAATAATAGAGGTGTTGTAAGACTTTTTGCCATCCTCGCTGCCTCATAATAGGCACAATGAAGAGTCTTTGCTAATCTTAGATCGTACTTGCTTCGAGACCTGTGCTACCTGCATTCTAGCCGTTGTCTGGCCTGTTTCATTGACTATAGGTCTTCTGCGAACCAAGGTGAATTACCGGCTTGACAGCACTGGAGTAGGTGCTTGGGAGCGATTGTATCAGTGGCCTTTCCCAGCTCACTATTCCATAGTGAGACCAAGGCCTTGACCGAATTGCCAGCCCTATCAGCCGGAAAATCCCCCAGACTGTTTAGGAATCCATTGAATTCCTTAAGTCTCCAGGGGTGGACCATTTTAATTGGTCCTCTACCCCTGCAGGGAGGATCTGCTACTGCCAAACCAAACTTCACAAGGAAATGATCTGACCTTGATAATGGGGTTCTTCCCCCCCCCCAACCAGATCATCCCTCATCCACCCAACAGCAAAAACCAGGTCCATGTTATGTCCTGCTATATGTGTGGGGCCAATGATGTACTGAGACAGCCCCATGGTTTTCATGGTTGCCATGAAGTCCTGAGCGGGCCCTGTCAGGATAGCCTCGGCATGGATGTTGAAGTCCCCTGAATCACAGCCCTAGGGTTCTCCAGCACCACCTCTGAGACCACCTCAGCCAGCTCAGGCAGGGAGACTGCTGGGCAATGGGGTGGGTGGTACACCAGCAGCATACCTGTTCTGTCTCTTTGGCCCAACACAAGGTACAGACACTCAAAACTGGCGCTAGGATGGGTGGGTTTCCTTGTGAGGGAGAGGAATCCTTATGGATGATGGCAACTCCTCCTCCCTGACCCTCCAATCTAGATTGGTGCTGCAGTGAGTACTCTGGTGGACAAAGCTGGGACAAATCCACCCCACCCAACTCATCCACCCAGGTCTCAGTAGTACACACCAGGTCAGCCCCTTCATCCACAATCAAGTCGTGGATAGTAATTGTTTTATTATGGACCAACTTGGTGTTAAAAAGCAACACCAATAGATCAGAGGGGTGATAGGGCAACCTAGATTTTGAGGTATGGGAGACGGACTGAAAGATGGGACAGATTTCAAATATCTGTCCTGCCTTTCTCTTACCTGCCATGTCCAACCCCTAACGCCATACCTCCCTCTGCCCAAGATTACTCCAGTAGGGGCACCCTGTTCCTCCTCCCCTCCCCTGGGATTCACCTGAGCACATGTACAACTTTAAAATAATATAAAAGTAATAACAAAAGGCCAGTACAACAAAAACCAGGCCAGTAAAAGGCTGTAGCAACAACCTAAAATTAAAATAGGCCTACTCTGCCTCCCCGCTCAAGCACTCCACATTTCTACACTCCCATAAGGCTGTCATCCAGGCTTTGGCTAGTCTCTCATCCTAAGCCAGGCTTACCTCTGAGTAAACATTTAAGATTGCACTGTGAGTCATTTAGGGTGCAATCCTATGGCCACTAGTCAGTGGCTAGACAGCTGTAGGATTGGTCAGTTCCCAGAGAACCAACCTCTACCCCCTCCTGCGCTGCCTTGTAGGCAGCAATGCCTTGTAGGCTCCCAATGCCCTGCGCTCTGTGCTCGGAAGAGCAGCGCGGAAAATGGGGCGTTCCCAGGGGCAGGGTGGGGAGATCCGAAGTGCCGGTCAGACACTTCCGATGTGTCATCCGGCCGCCCCTTCCTGTGCTCCAAGGTCCTGCGGTTAGACAGCCAAAATCTAGCCACGAAAGCAGGGCGTTGGGAGCGGCGAGGATATCAGCTCACCACTCAACCCACCCTGCGCTGGATAGGTGGTCGCCCCCAGGATTGGAAGTGACCATCAATCCAGATAGGATTGCTCCCTTAGGCTTTTGAGGCTGCAATCCTATGTGCACTTACCTGTGCATAAGCTCCGGTAAACAGAGCAGGACTTCTGAGTGAAGATGCACAGGATTCTTTTATGTAAGCTACCATTGGAAGGTTTTACCTTAAAAGGCAACTGAAATATCAGCTTAAATAAAATTGCTCTGAAAAACTCCCAAAACATGCCAGATAGTCCAATTGTATATGCTAACTAAGTTATGAACAATGCTTTTTATGTTAAAGCAGTAAAAAAAAAAAAGGTTTGATAAGAAAACAAATAATGCATGTATTTCAGTTTCTCCCACCTTTTTCCATTCCCACCCCTCCCAAAATTGGGGGCAAGTATTTCTCTTCCCCCACCCCTATTACATCAACATTTCTGTAAATTTTACATCTCCACATGTCTTTACTAATTTTCATCAAACTATATAAAATGTTCTCTATTATAGGGCATAAAACTCTTCCCAGTAATAACTTTTCTAAAAAACAGAGTATGTCCAAGGAAACCAGAACTGCTGTGTAAATTAATATGTAGAGTACAGTTTATTATTGATCCTAGTACTGAGTTCCTTTGGACAAGAAGACATGAAAATTTGAAACAAAAGTCCAGCAATCTATAAGGTCTTAGGCTATGATTCAACTGAGCATTGTCAGTTTCACTAGCTTGTATCTATTCAAAGGAATAAGGTAGTGGGGATTTTTCTTTTTCTTTTTGCAGAGGGTGGGGAACAACTATCTGCTAAGGGGGACTGGGAAGGAAAGCAGTCTCACATTTTTGTCTTCATCATATGTAGCATGCAGTAGTTAGCATCTACAAATTCTTTGTTAACTGAGTCTTGTAAGTAGGTGCTTCCCTATAAGAATGATTTACAGGTAGGCCTACTACTGACATCAAGGCTCAGCATTGACAGACAGCTGTTGAGGGGCCACAGGCTCAGAAGGAGCCTTCCCCTGAGCCTGCCACAGCTGCCGTCACCCCCTTCCTGCCCCTCCTGCTTGGATCTGCTAGCGAAAGGAAACGCTGTGGCTGAGCCTGCTGGTCCCATGGCACTCCATTTAAAAGAAAAAAAATGTTTTACGTATGTTTTGAGTAGCAGTGATCTTAACCAATCAGACACCGCCTTTGAGGGGAACACAGCCAGTGAGGGTGATCTTTACATTGTTCCTGTGCCCTCATTGGCCAAGTCCCCCGCAAAGGCTGCATCTGATTCAGTTCACTGCTGCTCAAAATGTAAGTTTTTAAAAAGCCCTTTAAAAATAGTGCACAGGTCCTGCAGGCTTGGACAGCTGAGTGCTACAGCAGTTTGTCAGCAGGACCTGTTGGGAAAGGGGGAGGAGAAAAGGAGGAGCTGCTGCTACTCCCCCCCATTTACCCCCCCCCATTTAAAAGCAGAACCATAGGGAGGAAGGGCTGATTGGGTGGCAGGTGGGGGCTTTGGTGGTGGTGGGGGCCCTTTGGCAGCAGTATGCCAGGGGCCCACTGGAGTCTGGCACTGGCCCTGCTTCCAGGAGACTAGACAATGAAGCTTTTGGGATTTACACAATATTTGATCAAGTTGGAAGAGCTGATTCTTAGCTTGTTTCTCTTTCTACTCCCCCACCTCCTCCATGCTTTAATTCTCTTCAGAATGACAGTAGAACAAGAGCTGCCAGTATGCAGTGAGGGTTTAAACATAGGAGTCTGCTGGTACGATTTCAGAGTACGAGTCTTGCAGAACTCTTTTCTGTAGGGATTTGACTTCCTTGTCATCAGCCAGTCAGCCAAGATTTCCTTCCTACATTGTGCTCTGCTGCTTAGTTTGTGCATGTTTATACAAAACACTTTGGAGAGCCTTGGTGCTATAGTGGAACAGTGTGAGTTCATGGTTTCTTAAGACCATTCCTATAGACCCTAGCAAAGCTGCTTGGATCAGTAAGCCTGTATTGTTTAGAGATGTAAAATTTCTAGAAACTTTGAGGCCATGGGAAAAAACAGGTTTTCCTGGTGTTTTGTTGTCACTGAAAAAAACAGAAATTTGGGGGGGAAATGAAAAAGAAGCAATACTTTTTTTAAAGCACTCTTTACAGATCTCAAGTCACTTTGTTGCTTTAAGACAGTCTTCCCTGACCTGATGCCCTCCAGATATTTTGGACTTCAGCTCCCATCAGCCTCAGGCAGCATGGTCAATGGTCAGGAATTGTGGGTACTGTAGTCTAAAACATCTGGAGGGCACCTGGTTGGGGAGGCCTGTTTTAGGAACATAAAGCAGCCTTTCTGTTCTTAAAGTTACTTTATGTATAACTTTGCTCATAAAATATATTCTAAAATCCTTAAAAGTAAACTCAGTTAGTATATTTGTAATTATTGTCTGAATAGATTAGAACTACATCAAACTACTGCTACACCATCAGAAACACAGGACTCTATAGAACAAAACCCAAGCTGTCAAGAATGCAGTGGTGACTCTACTCACATGTTGGGAAACTGAACATAAATGTCTATTAGTAAAATATACTTTAGATCAATACTTTTAATAAGGAATGAAAGAACTAACTATGCTGGGAATCTTGCAGAGAGTATTAAAAAAACATTTTCCCCCATGGCTTCGTTATTTCCAGACATTTTACATCTCAAGTCTTTCTATAAAAACATCATCATATAGTTTTTAGAAATCATTTTTGGGGGAGGAAAGGCTGGGTAACAATACATAAATACTTTGTCTTATATTCTAAAAGAAAATATTTCATAATTCAAAGCTATTCAATTTTTCCAATTTGCAGGGGTGGGGGAAGCCAAAATGGGACTCAGAAAAAACAGCCCCCCCCCCCCGGTTTTTTCTGTTTTTTTCCCAGGCTTTCATATCTCTAGTATAGAGGCTTATTTTTTTGTGAAGGCATGAAGTGCCATTTAACTTGCATCTCATTTAATATAAAGCCTATAGGATACATTTGACTTCACTATCCCTTGCTTTTCTGAGCACCTGGAAGGAGATGACAGCATCTTTACCCATTTCAGGGAGTACCAAGCCAGTTTATGGCCGCCGTATTTTGCCTTGATGTCTTCTGGGAGCTTTACAGCACAAATGACCAAACTCCCCAGCTTTGCATACCATGAAGGTAGTGGGTGTTTCAGGGAGCAATCTTGGCTAGGCTCTACAGGGAAGTGCTTTGTGGCTTACTTGTCATAAATGTAGGGCAACCTTGATTGCAGTCTGAGGCTGCTGTAGCAGCAGCATGTCACAGACTCTAGATCAGTGTTTCCCAGACTTTCGATTCCTAGGGCACTTTTTTCTGGGTTAAAATAGGAAGCACATTTAACTATATACTTTTAGAAAGAGCAACAGTAATAAATGGCTAATTCAGCTAAGGTAAAGGCAGTTTATAACCTAAAAATAAGCTAATGTTTTAGTGTGGTGTTAAAGGAAGCATTCATTTGCCCAAGGAGATAATCTTGTGTTCTATATAATGGTGCTATTGGTGGCTGCCAAAACATTTGTGAACTTTTCTGTTGTGCTCATTTCCAAACAGAAACTTAGTGGGCATTTAGAGGGCATCTTAGCAGTCCCATTCATGTGCCCCTGTAACAAGTCGGAGCCAATGTTCAGACTAGCTCACCTAACTGAGCAACGTAGTAAGCCTGGAAAAATTCTAGGTGCTTGGTCGCCCGTGCTCCTGAATCCTGGTGGCTCTAAACTTCAAATACATTTTTCCATTACCTGCACCTAGACCACAGACCATGAACTTAGGGCTAGATATATATATTGTTATATATATAGAGAGAGATATAACAACATTATATATGATGTTAAAATGTATTGTCATGTTTTGGTGTATGACCACTAACATTGTTGCATGAAATTATGCCAGTGTTGAAAACTTAACTTGGTAGTATATGTCAGTAGATGAGGAGGCACATGGCTTAAAGCCCATGATTTGTTCCAGCCTTGCTTTGGTGAAGAGAGAAGCAATTCAATAAGACTACCGTGAATTAGAACAGCACTTTCTTTTGCCCACTAGCTGTACTAAATAAGCCTGTGTACAAATCGTTTTCGGAGAAGTGGCCTCCTTTGTGGTCAAAAATACTGTATCCTGTTTGCTGGGGTGTGGATTTCACTGAAAGGTTATATAAAGCTTGTCTCACTTTACTTCCACAGTGTTGCCTGTAGAAAACTAAAATGAAATAGTTTTGTATTTTCATTTTTCCAGAGCCTTAGCCAGTGTAGCTTTAATGTGAATGGAGCATGTTAACTGGTCAGGGTAGTGAAAGGGTATGGAGAACCTCTCCTTAGGGTGGGGGCCTCTACACTAGGGCAATCCCACCCCATCCCCAAATGTAGAGGATCACCCCTCGCCACAATGCAATCCCTCCCTTCTCTTCCACTGCCACCGTTAAACTACACCCCTTTATTTAAAATATGCCTTTCCTCTTAAGGTGGCTGCCGTTAGGCGTGAAACAAAACCGATTTACTTACCTGGAAAGTAAATAAAGACATACGGCATTTTATTAAAAAGAAATAAAACAAGAAAGCTTATTATTTATGCATGTTGTTTGACTTTTAAACAGGATTTCTATGCAGTTACTTTTACCACCAATCAAGTGTTAGAAGCCCCAGTTTCTACCCCTGACCAAACTGAAGCCAATTCCCTTATCAAGCTTCACCCCAGTTAACTCACAGGCCTAACAATGAGGGCTTCAGAGGCAGCCTTCTCTCGTCAGGTTTGACTTCTACCTGGAACCTTCAAGGCTGTTCACTAGGCTTCTTCTGAAGTCCTCAGTTTGGTCCCTCGGCTGCTCAGTCTTCAGATCACTGCTGCCAGTTGTCACTCAGGCTTCAGCTTGTTCCTCGGAGGGCTGCTCCAGCAGTCTTCCTCTCCCCACCTGCAGACCTCCTTCAGCCTTTGCCTCATGTGCTCTCAGCTGAGCCTCCTTGGCTTGTAGCTGCTCTTCTTCCTGGCTGATGTCTTCAGGCTCCCCAGCCTCTCACGAAGACACCTCCGGATGACTCTTGCTCAGGCAACTCCCCTGTCAGACTCTCCCCAGCTCCTTATATTCACTTCAGCCAGAACCCTCCAGCCAATCAGCTTTGGTGTGACCAACATTCCGTCACCTCTGTGTAGACTTAGGACCAATGGGCATCCTTAGAATGTTCACTTATTCTCCAGTCAGGTGGTACCAATTTTGATTCTATCCATGTGTAAGGACAGAAAGGTGGCTTCATTTCCACCTCTCCGTGATAACAGTAGCTGCCAAATTTGCCAGCACACCGTATTTACAATGTAACTTTCCTCAGGCACAAGCTTCAAGCAAAAAGCATACATATTTCTTTTACTGTTAACCCAATCAGACCCTCAGTTATTGAAACGAAACATAGCAGTTCAGCTTTTACCTCAGTTTTACCTCGTTTTCTCCACGGGAGGCCAACACAGGTCGACAACAGCATTATGCGCTGAGGAACAAACCTTAGAACACCACCCTGTGCTTCCTTCAGGCTTTGTAAGCATTTCCCTACAACGCAGAATGCTTCCCCATGCCTGCCTGCATCTCTTGCCAAAAGTGACACAAGGGTCACTGCGTTCAGAGATCGTGCTTCTAGTTCATGCCCACTTAAGCAAATACAGATATCGAGTAGCTGCTTTGCAAGAATAGAAGCAACGAGTGATTATGGAGATAGAGTGGTTGAATTGGGCCTGAAGGACCTAGAGCCTTTGCTAAAAAGCAGCGTCACACAACCTCAATCCCTCCAGTTGTTTTGTGCCTCAACTCCCATCATCCCTGACATTTGGACATGCTGGCTGGGGCTGATAGGAGCTGTAGTCCAAAACATCTGGAGCGATCCAAGTTGCCGAAGGCTGTGATAAAGGGGAAGCCCTAGGAGTAAGCAGACAAACTCAGGATAAGGTGAAATGGGGGAAGAGGATCACTGGCACCTGCTCCCATTGCAAAGATTATGCCTGTTCATCTGCACTTGTCTAACATGAAGTTGCTGTTGTGGTGTGAGTGGCGTTCAACTAGAAGTCGGAATGAATTTCACTGGAGCTAGCAGAAAGCGGGTGGGGAAGCTGAAAATCGAGGAATACGAGGGTTTTCATGGCTTCTTGGTTGGGGTGGTTAGAACTGTTCCTGTCTAGCTTCATCAGCGCACATGCTTCAGAGTGTCATAAGCAAAACAAAGCCCCTCCTGCCAGTTGTCATTGGAAGTAGAGGAAGGGGAGGGGAAAAGGGTGATAGCAAGCAGTGAATGTGAGCAAATATGCTTACAAGTACTTAAGCATGTGTGTCGCCCCTGCAGTGGGTGTTAAACTCTTAGGTTAGAGGTGCCAAGATAGTGATACGTCAGATCCAAAGGTTTGCTTACAAGGAGACTTTATTGGGTAACTTACAGCGCACAGGCGTACCAATGGTTGGATCAGACAGCTTTTCTGAACCACACCATTGGGTCAAATGGGTTTTATACCATACATGTTAGCAATAAGGCAGCACGACACTAGCAAGCACCCCTAGCGTTAATTCCCAGCATAGGCTAGAAGTGTTTGGTTCTCAGCACAGCCACCTGTAAACAAACTTCGCTACCCAGGCAGAGTGCTTGATAACACTCTCACTCATTAGTATGGAATGTGTTAGGCCGCACTATCAGCCTTTTGAATCATCTTCACATGCTCAGGGGCTTACTAACAAGGGAATTGCACCAATAATGAACTTAAGCAAGCATTATGGATCTCTAAGCCTCTCTAACATTACAAATGACTTGGCTGTGCTCCTGGGGCCAATACAACATGGTTAACCTAAAATCCTCAAAGAAAAGTTAGGTTTTCAGGAGCACTTTGAACATGGCTGGTGCAAGACTCCCACCGCACACTGCTGCTGGGAGGGGAGTGCGAATCGCCATCCACCACTGCTAGTGGGGTTGGTGAGCGTGAGCCGCTGCCATATGAGCCTTCCTGCCAGCCACTGCCATGTGGACCCTCCTGCCAGCTGCCACCTTCCCCTCAGTGTGTTGCTCTGAGGGGTCCTTCTTCAGTTGGCACAGGTAAGTGGCTGGGATGATTCTACAGAGCGGCCAGGTGCCTGTGCTTCAGCTTGAGAGGCATAGGACGGATGGCATTGGGAGTCCTGGTGGTGGGCACACAGGACTAGCAGGATCTGCCACCCTTCTAGATCTACCACCAGAGGAGGGGGATTCAACCCACCTTATGGGAGGGCCGGCCCTGACTCTGAAAGGAGAGTGGAAGAGGTGACACCAGATAATGTTCAAGTAGGGAGTTTCACACACAGGAAGCAGCCAGGGAATTCATACTAAATAGTCTGAAGAACTGGCTGAGGAGAGGTCTCCATCTAATCATGCTGTAGCTGGTAGTTTGGGGGAAGGGGGCAAAGGAGGGCTGAATGCAACATCTTCTCATTAAGGCTCTTTCTCTCTGTGGACAGTTCTTGTGAGAGGAGACCCCATAGATCATGAAATATTTGCTGAATTGAGGAGATCTCTTCTGGCCTTTTGCTCTTGGTTTTATGTAGTTCAGGTCCAAAGGGGACAGAGTAATACTTTTTGGGTGTTGTTAGCATTTCTCTTCACTATGGATGTGCCGTTCAGAATTGTAAATTGTGACACATGGGCAGGAAAAAGCATTGACTGTCCTACAGTCCAAAGAGGCCATGAGAGACATTGAGCACTCATTAGTGAAATCCTGCTGGCTTTTATTTGATGGAACTCTTGTAAGCTGTATAAACCTCCAGCCTGTCTAGACTATATTGCTTTATGAAATAAGACTTTTGGAAAAGCAACGTAAGAGGAACATTAAAAACAATAACATGTAGCTGATGCCTTTAAATCAAGGCCAATCCCTCAGTGGCAGAGATTAGATAAACATTAGATAAACCTGCGTTTAACTTGTGTGTTGCTGACCTTTGTAGACTGATGTGCAAAGCTAGTTTAATAATGCACATTATTCTGAAACAATAGCATTTGTCTGTTTGCATGGAAGGAAGACAGTGTATCCTGACCTATTCTGAATTAATGTCATTTTCTTTCTTTTTCCAGCCGGACAATGAAATTTCATCAGACTGCAACCACGTAAGTGTATTGTTTTTCTAGGGTTTTGGTGCATGCTCCTTAGAGGGCGTTTATCCCATTCGCTCTTGGCAGATGGGCAGTGTTCAGGAATCCGGGGCTACCTACTCCAAATAGAAAAAACTAATTTTTCTTTACCTCTCTTTGGCCACCTATGTAAACACTCAACATTGGGACTTCTAATAGAATGCCTCCTTGATAGAACCACTTTCCTTGGTGATAACCTTTATAGGAACATAATGATCTTTGCATTATATGGTACTGGAGAGTACCTTAATTAAAACAGATAAGTAAGTAGTTGGTGAGCTGTGCAAGTTGCCCCATGCAGTAGTCGCCCCTGGGTAAGCAGATGAGAGGCAAGTGGCACATGCCTGCACTTCTACCATGGCCATAGCTTTGTTCTGCTTTGCAGGGCTGAGCAATGCATTGAAGCACTACGGCAGGGCCCCCAACATTTTTGAGCCTGTGGGCACAATTAGAAGCCCGTGTCACCATGGACACTAGTAGTCGAGAATGATTGGATGAAAATATGTTTGGCCTTTTCCCTTGCAGGGGGCGTTTCCTTTTCCCCCTCCCTCTTCCTCTCTCAGCTTTCCAATTACGTTCCACATCAGCTTCCCTTCAGTGAGCACCCCAATAATATGACTTCTTCCCAGTGTCTTAAAGCAAGCCTCCCCCTGCCATAGCAAACAGGGTCTTCCAACCCACCTCCCTTCCTCTCATTCACCCACACAATTAGTTTCCCTCCTTCCAGTAAAAACCCCTTCCCATTACATGATAGCATAGACAGATCCACCCCCCTCCTCTGTTGCATGGAAAGGGGGTGTTCCAAGCCCCTACCCAAGAAGCCCCACCTTCACCTGGGCCTGAAAAAACAAAAGGTGAGATGGTGAGGAGGAGAGAGAAGAAAAAATGTTGCCTTTCTCTTACCTGCCTTGAGCCAGAGCCATCCATTATGGTGCTGGTCTTGCGCCCTGCTCACTCCTGCTGCTTCGCCCCACCCACTACCCTTCTCTCTGTCTCTGTCTCTGTCTCTCTCTTTGTTTCTCTCTCTCTGTCTCTCTCTCTCTCTCACACACACACACACACACACACACACACACCCCTGCAGGGCATCACAGAAATAGTGCCAGCAGCTCATCCCTCCTCATCTTCTGATTTGTCCCATTTGAAACAATTCAATCAGGGTGTGTGTGTGTGAGCGTGACCGTTGCCCCTAGCAACCATCCCAAGGCCTAGTAGCACCCCATGAAGCCTGCCTGTGAAGCAAAATGAATAAAAATAAACTCAGACAGAAACAGAAAAAAGGAAAGTGGGAAGATGCAGTTAATGGAGGTAAAATCAAAATACATGATGTCAGATCAGACGCTGTTTGGTGTGGAGCAAATAAAGAGGTAGTGAACCTTAGAACAATAGGAGACTTTTTGGCGTGCAGCAAATACACATGCTATTAAAGCTCAAGCTTTGAACTTTTTTGAAGTTTCAACATTTTCTGCATGTCTACACTGCTCAAACTTCAGTTTTAAAAAAATGAGCAAAATCGGTCTGGTAGATCTCTAGTAATCAGCGTTACACTACAGTATTCTTATATAGATGCCTTGGGTATTGTCAAAAATGGCTGCCATGGGGCATAACCAGGCACAAAATGGCTGCTGGAAGCACAGCTAGTCACAGAACAACCTTTTAGCAGAGGAAAAACTGGTGATGCTGAAAGACAAGCAAGTTGTCCAAGAACCTGAATGGTAGAGGTGGGATCTGAGCCCCAAAACCACTCCTTTGAACCCAGTTTTCTCCTCCAAAAGAGTGCCTGTTTCATCAAGGGAAAGCCAGTTTATTTCTCCAGATCACTTCTAATACATTCTTCAAATTAATTTATTCACCCAAATTATTAAGAAAGATCACACCCAAATTTATTTTCCCAAACGTATTACCCACCCAGATTCCTGTGTGGGCTCATAGGCACTCTGGAGAAATTAAGATGGTGGGCAGCTGGAGCTTTGGCCAGCACTGTGAATGACAGTGGGTGGAACCCAACAGGGCGCTTACACCTCCACCGATTCCCTTATACCCCGCTAATTCCCATCCACAAGCAGGATTCACTGCTTGTGGACAAAGATTTAGTGCTTCTGGGGCAACCGGAAACAAGCAAAAGCACTCATCTCTGGAATGGGGCAGGTTAGCAGAGCTTGTGTAAGGGGGCTTTGCTGAACTGTCCCTATCGGGAAATGAGTGTTTCCTCCTGTTCTGGGCTTCCTATGGGATGTGCTAAATCTCTGTTGCGCAAGTGGTGGGTCCCGCTTGCACAACGGAATCAGCAGGACCCACTCCTTGTGCAACAGAATCAGTGGGGCACAAGAGAACTGGTAGAGCTGTAAGCACCTCAGTGGATTTTCCCCAGTGCACTCAGCTGCCCTGTGTAAAAAGAATAAACAATAAAAAACAAAGCAAAAATACACAGGCTGCAAGTGTAAGGGCAAGGGAAGCCCACCCTATGCCAACTGGTTTATTCTTTCTCCCCCATGGTAAAGCCAGAAAAAGAGGGATTGGAGGGGAGGCTGACAAGTACCATTGCTTAGTACTGTGGTTTTAGATGTGGTGGGAGAAGAGTGAAGAATGTGGGAGCATCTGTATAGGTGACCCCAGAGCATTTATTTGCTAGGTTGCTGTGACTTCTCCTTCTCCTTCTTAACATTCCTATACCGCCCCATGGCCGAAGCTCTCTGGGCAGTTTCATACACTGAGGTGCTTAGTTTTCCCTACTTGTCCCCTTTTAAGAGGAATCTTCTTTCTTTCTTTCTTTCTTTCTTTCTTTCTTTCTTTCTTTCTTTCTTTCTTTATTTATTTATTTATTTATTTATTTATTTATTTATTTATTACATTGATAAAATACATTTCTCTTAGTGTTTTACAATATAATACTGAAATTGGGTTTGCATGACATGCCAACCAACCGTGGTTTGTTTTCTGGAACAAACCGTCATTGGTTAGCGTATTGTCTGAACTTGGACCTTTCTTCTCAGGGTGGATTGTTTGAGGAAAACAACCCACCCTGAGAACCCGTAGTCTGCAGTAGTGGTTGTTTTACCCATGATGGGTTGGCATGTCATCCAAACCCAGGCGTGCCAACCCATCATGGGTAAAGGGCATCGGGCAGCAAGCCGCTTGGCAAGAGCAGCAGAAACCCCTGCCGCCCTTCCCCAGCAAGGCCGCGATCACCCATTCACGATTGCAACCAAGCTGCTGCCCATGTCCTTTCCCTCTTGCCAGTGACAGCCCCTCCAGTGGTGCCCAAACGGCACCTTGGAGGGGCTGTCACCCACCCACTTCATCCCTGCCGATCCCCCCCCCCAGCTCCGATCGCAATCTGGATCAGATCCCTTTTTAATGTTTTTCTCATTTCCATTTTTGCGCAAAAATAGAACCGGGATTTTTTTCCCACACTTCCCGGTGCCTGGGGACTGTGTGCAAATGGGGCTTTTCTTTTTATTTAATTTTTCTTCAGTTTTGCACTGTTGTGCACGTGTGCATCAGCGCGAAGCCGAAGGATACCAGCTTGCCCCCACTGCACCCCTACATGTTGCCCTTGCGAAACATAGAGGGGTGTAGGTGAGTATAGCCTGTATCCAGTCCCTGTAAACATCACTCTCTCTGCTTTGCTTCTGTCAGCTGTCAAAAGCAAGGCAGCTTCAGCACTCCCTATGGGGAGGTGGGAAAGTGCTCACTTTCCTGTGAAGACGCAGGGAGGGGTAGGTTGGGGTGTCCACACCCCCTCCCACTTACCTGAAAATTGCCCATTCATGCCGGGGTTGGGTAGCCCTCTGGGGAGATTCCCCGCTTGGCCCATCATTCCCCCTGCCCCCCTCCTTCCCCCCAAACCCAGGTTTGTCCCCAGTTTGGAAAAAATGTCTTTCTTGTAGCTTGACTGCCAAAAGTCAAGTGGCGAGAACGATCTTCCCCTGAACTCAGGACAAACCTGTTTTGTTATGGGAAGGAGGGGGGGAGGGGGAGCCAGGTGAGGGACCTCCTTGGATGTTGCTCTACCGAGGCATGAATGAGAAACACGTTGTTAAGTGGGGTGGGGGGAAAGAAGGGTTAAAATCACCCACTTAACAGCATCTTTCCCAGTCGTGCCTCGGTGGAAGAACACACTGAGGAGGGTCTACCATTATTAATTTGTCACTCATCTGCTTGAAACAGTTATACAACAGTAAGATGTCACTAAAAAATACTAAGAATATTGGAGGACAGCAGATACGTAACTATTTTAGTGCTGGGATGGTCTCATAGTATGGAGTTGTTAGAAGGCTATTGGGGCGGGTGGGTGCTATCATGAGTACAAAAGCCCAGACTTGCTAACCATTGCACTCTTTTTGTTTTCTGATTCTTCATGGTATAACAGTTAAGTTCTCATTTAACTTCAGAAAAAGCTGAGCAATTTGCTTGCAAGTGCATTCTCCCCTAAAGTCAGTATTCTTAGATTCACCTAATGGAGACCAGTATATTAATATCACGTTCTTGAGAATATTTTGAAAACTGCTGTATGAGGAATATATTGTTTGGCTTGTGCTTGCATAGATTTAAATCTGACTTGAAGCTGCACAAAGTCTCAAGACCATAGTACAATTATTGTTAGTTGAGGCTGAGTTGTTGCTTTAAGTCTGAACCAAAAGCTTGTTTGCTATCCTATTTCATGAAAGACTTCTGCAATGTAAAAAACCTGAGCTTTATTTTGTGTTTCTTGTCTTCTCTCTAGCTGTTGTGGAACTATAAGTTGAACCTGACTACAGATCCAAAATTCGAATCGGTGGCTAGAGAGGTTTGCAAATCCACCATGTTAGAGGTAAGACTGAGGGAGATTGGATGGGGAGTGGGAATCTTAATTTTATTTTCACCAAAGCAAGTACTAAACTCTTGTTGAGATGAAAACACTGAATGCATTTTAAAAGAGCTTTATTAATATGTTCTCAGTATCGCATAACAGCTGCAAACTGGGATATTTATTTTCTAAGGCTGTTTTCATGAGTGGAACATTATGCTCTATTTTAGATTTAGACCATCTTCGTTTTGCTATCAGGGAAGAGTACATGAGAACTATAAGTAACAGTTTAAGATACAGTGATTGGTTTTGCTTGGATAATTTCCAGTTGTTGCTGCTTGAGGATATTGACAAGATAGGCTTGCCCTTGGCCATTGTTGGTTGATAACATCAAATCAAGGGAGAGTGACTGATTTGAGTCTGGGAGGTAGTGAATACTTCAGTAAGAGAAAGTCCTGACTGGCTTAAATGAAGCAGCTGTGAGGTCACTTCTTTAAAACTCTCCTTGGACCATTCCAAGTTTTCTAGCAGTCATTGGTTGCAAACCACCCCTTCTTAGGCAAGATGCTTGAGCAGGTGGTTAGTGGCACAGTGTTAAATGTATGCAGATGACCCTAGTATTCTAGACACATTTCAATCTGCTTTCAGTTTTGGAACTGAAACTACCTTGGTGGTTCTGGTTAGTAACGTCCCCTGAGATGAGAACAAGGGGAGTACAATGTTTCTGATTTTCTTAGATCTTGAAGAAGGTTTTGATACCATTTTTCATAGTATTCTGGAACACTTTTCAGGGAAGTGGGGGCTCTAGTGATTTCCCTCCTACTTGGAAGTTTGGTTCCAGAAGGTGATTTGGAAAGGTTATTGTACCACCCTGTGGCATTTATGCTAGCAGGTGCTGCAGGGTTCCACCTCAGCTTCTACACTCTTTAACACCTACATGAAACTGTTGAGAAGAGGTTGTTAGAGAAATGTCATCAGTATTTCTCATGTTCATCTGATCCAGATGGGGTGGTGGATGTCTCAGATCAGTGCCTAAACTTAATGGCTGGAAGCGAACTAATGAACGTCTTTCAGAAAAGATGATGGTATGTTTGGTAGGTGGTACAGTTGATTAAAACCAGCACTTTGAATTTGTGCCTAGAAATAGATAGGAAACTAGCAGCATTTTTTCAGTACTGGCAAGGTATGTTTCTGGCAGTAGGTTCCAGCCAATTGTGTAACTACTGCAGTCTTTACAAAACGGATGTTTTTGAGTATCTTTCCAAGGCAGTCTTACCTACAGCACACTTCAGTAATCTAATCTGGATGTTACTAGGGCATGGACAAAATAAATGGCAAAATGGTTTATTGTGGAAAGCAACAGCCTATCTCATCACAATTCACAATAATATTGATAGTCAAGGAGCAGCAGGATAAATTACTCCGGATTGAGCTCCTCAACAGTTGTAGTGAGGATTACACGTATTTCTCCAGGGAACTTTAACAAGTGATAAAAGGCATAGACTTTGTTTTTTTTTTTAAAGGAGAATTGAAGAAAGAAACAAATGGGAATAATAACGAACTGCTAATCTCTCTGTCTCTCTCTCTGACTGTCTGTCTGTCTGTCTATCTCTCTCTCTGTCTCTCTCTCTCTCTCTCTCTCTGTCTCTCTCTCTCTCTCAAAGTCAGCTGGTCATCCCTTTTTGACTCCCTTGCCGTTGACAGATTTTCATGGAACACACTTCCCTAGAAAGGTCTTGACATGCAGATTCCTCAAATAACAATGGTTTTCGCTATAATTCAAAGTTGGGAGTTTATTGATGTCCGCAAAGCTTTTTTTGAGAATTAGGCCATCTGCTTTAACAATGTACAATAAAGTTTTATTTTTAATATAAAAATGTCAAGTATAATTAAGCAAACATAATTAATTGCAAATTGGAGCAAAATGAAATATGAACACACACAAAAGTCTCTGTATACCTTTATAAACACAGGTGCAGGCTGAAGTACAGTGATATGCCAGTAACATATGGCCTGTAAACAAATCATGAAGGGATTAAGGGACACCTACACTTTGAATCTTTCAATAAATGCAGTGAAGTTAAAACTTTTCTTAGATTTGATTTCTGTGAAAAAAAAGTGAGCTCTGTTTGAAGGGAACCAAGTGGTGAATAATTAAATCATCCATTGCAGTTGTGGGGAGGGGCCAACCCAGTCTGTAGCTGAAAATCAGAACCTGCAAAGTAACTAGATTATGATTAAAAGACTCATGGGAGTTGATATAGGTTGTTGGTTTACTATAATTTCAGTAGAATGGACTAACAATCGCTAGAATTCTAATCTAGAATTTGCAGTACCATTTAAATTGCTAATGCTCTTCAGACTTGGTTAGTGATGTCAATAAATGGAAATTCTTAACTTGAGTATGTTTCAGCGTTTAGGAAAAAGTCTAGAATTGTTTGTTCTCTAACATCTGATAAATTCATGGTACAAAAAGTAGTGTTTAAGGTGGTGAGTTAACTGGGTATAATATACTTGAGTAATTATATAGATTATTCTCCTCATAGATTGAAGGGTAAATGGTGGCAGGATGCTATGTTTACTTGAAGAGCATCAGCCTTTGATGAATCCATAATTGCTTGTATCATTGCTGAAAGTGTTTGCCTTCGGGTCATTAGCACACTGAGTGCTTTTTCCAGTAAAAAGGTTCTCTTAATATTGCTCCGCTGAGGATGTTCTGAGCACTTTTCCTCCAAGAGCAAGTCAGTGTTGACTGTGGCTTTCTTTTCTCTTGTGCTTCAAGGCAGCACCTGCACTGATGGCAAGATCTGGAAAGTTTTAATCTACGCTAATCCCAGGGAACAGATAATCTTGGAAGAACAAATACATTGGGAAGGAAGTAGCTAACTAGCAAAACTTTGTATTTTTTAATTCCCAGTGTATGATTTGGGAGCTTTTTGAGTTAGTTAGCAGGAGTGGAAGTTGATGATAAATGTGACATAAGTGTGTGAAGGTGTCACTTCCAGGTCAGTGGAAGGTGTCACTTCCAGGTCAGTGGAAGGTTTCACTTCTAGGTCATCAGTGTGAACTGATGACCAGGTATTCCAGTTGACTTAGGGACCTGCATGAATGACAAATGTAGCAAGTGTCTCCATAAGCTGGTCTGCTAGGATTTGACTGCATGCTGGTTTAACTGCTTCATTTGGTCATTTTCAAATATTGCCAGTTTTTTCATATAGTCATAAACACCCTTGTGTACGTATTGACCTACCTTCTTATGGCATCATGGAGTCATCTAATAACAGTGAGGACCCCTTTGCTTCCTAGATTTGCAGGCGTTATGGTCATATACCCCTCATTTAGAAGTACACCCATGCCCTGCAACTCTTCCAAGGAACTTCTGCTTTTTCCCTTCCTACTTAAGACACATGTCCTAGCTTCTGTTGGTTGCATGCTTGTAACTGCAGGCACTTAGGAACAGGAAGATTGGATTCAGGAGGAAGTGTGTGAAGTGTGCACATAAAGCAGCCATCTTCACAGTGGCACAAGTCAAGTGCCTAAGAGTGCCACGGAGTCCATTTCATTTGCCGAAGGATGAGGGGCACCCAAATGTATCTGGCTTGGAGATCTGTGAAAGGACCAGAGTCTTCTAGTAAACATTTGTGTTTTGTAGTTAGCATAATTCTCTCTGTTCCTTTGTTCTAATAATTTTTTTAATTGACATATTTAACTGTGGATCAGTTGACCAAAGACTTTATTTGACTGTTCAGATCATAGGTCTTTACGCTCAGGCTGTTTGTAGCCTATTTTTCAGTAGGGAAATGGTTCCTTATTGCAGTGAAGTTAACATCCATTTTTTACACAAACACTGTTTTTCATATTTCTAGATTTGGTACTATATACCTTAGGTAAAAGCGTATAAATGCAAAGCAGAAGATGCAGGATTTTAATGTGACGTTGATGCTTTATGCAACATATGGCTAATGATGCAGGTAGGCAGCGTGTTAAGTCATCCAGTGAACGAGTCTGTAAAAATCCAGTCTGAGTAGTAACACCACTTGCACACGCTAGACAACTTGTATTGATTTCCAGCCACAAAACCGGTTAAACACTGAATTTACATAGCTGTTAAAATGGGTTTTTAAGGACGCTTATAGGCTTTTCACATTCCAATAGGATATGTCTCTGGGTCCGTCCGTCCCCCAGACTTTCTCCCTTGAGAGAACCCTTTCCACATCGACTGCCAAAGTATCCTGATGTATCTGCTATACAAACACTATATACAATGGAGGGTGCTGGGCAGTATGCAATGCAGTCAGTTTCCATGAAGCACTGGCCAGCCCTCTTGGGCCCATTGCAACTCTGTGTGAACTAAGGGCCCAGACGTGTTGGACTACTGCTCCCATCATCCCACAACCAGCATTGCTGGCTGGGGAATTCTTGGAGTTGTAATCTAATGCATTGTGTGGGTGGGGGGCATTAGGTTGGGAAAGGCTGCCCTAGAATATAACCCTAATCTTCTGGGGAGCCTCATGGTTTCCCATAACTTTAAAAATCATTGTACTATAACATGCAATAGTGTAGATTTTTTAAAGTTTGGGAAGATGAAAATTCAAAATTTGGGAAGATGAAAATTCAATAAATTATGAATTTATTTGTCATAATTCATTAATAGAAGCACAGCTTCCAAATCCCGGGAAGTACTAGTTCCTCTCTACCCAGCACTGGTTAGGCCTCATCTGGAGTACTGTGTCCAGTTCTGGGCACCACACTTTAAGAAGGATGCAGACAAACTGGAGAGGGTTCAGAGGAGGGCAACAAAGATGATCAGAGGACTGGAAACAAAGCCCTATGAAGAGAGACTGAAAGAACTGGGCATGTTTAGCCTTGAGAAGAGAAGACTGAGGGGAGATATGATAGCACTCTTCAAGTACTTGAAAGGTTGTCACAGAAAAGAAGGCCAGGATCTCTTCTCTATCATCCCAGAGTGCAGGACACGGAATAATGGGCTCAAGTGACAGGAAGCCAGATTCCGGCTGAACATCAGGAGAAACTTCCTGACTGTTAGAGCAATACAACAATGGAACCAATTACCTAGGGAGGTGGTGGGCTCTCCCACACTGGAGGCATTCAAAATGAGGCTGGACAGCCATCTGTCAGGGATGCTCTGACTTGGATTCTTGGCCTTGTAGGCCCCTTCCAACCCTACTATTCTATGATTCTATGAGAGAGCATGAAATTGCAGTATGCTTAAAGCTGCACATGGGAAGGTTCTAATGGAGCTAAATGTCTGCCAGCAGACATAGTCAGGACAAGCAGCTTGGCCTCATGACTTGATAGCATATTAATACGCTAGCATGCTTTCTTCCCATCCAGCCAAGATGCACCATGAATCCTGGTTGTGTCAAAATAGTTGAAGGAGCTTTCACCCCCCCCCCCCCCAGTAGTTGTCTATTGCATATTTTTCATGGTGGTTGTAAATCTGTGAGTGGGCTGCTCTGAATGCTTCCCTTACAGCTTCCTTGCTGGTATGTGAGAGGCCAAGGCCAGAACTCATCTCTCAGGCATGCTATGATGTTTTTTTGGAAGGGGGAGCAGGCAGTCCACTGTCTGTGGTAGAGTCTTCCTGACAGCTTGAGCACCTTAGTGAGAATTAGGCTTTGGTGTCTTTAGATGCTTGCCTAATATTGTGAAAGCATGGTGAAAATGTTGAAGGCAAGGCTGTTACAAATTAAAGTAGCTTGCATTTTCTGTTTTTGCCACAGTTATAGAAATGTTCAGGTACATTTAGGACTTTAAAAAAATCGTAATTTCAAGTGATGGCTGCATTGACATCCACCTGGCACTGTTTTTTTGAATCTCCTGCAAGGGCATGTCTGCAGTCACTTTTGCATATATTTTGGAAACAGTAATTGTTGGAAACTCTGCTTCCTTCCGAGAGCAGGCTTAGCTTTGAGAGGGTGTCAGTGTTCTTGTAACAAAAGTTACTTATTAATGTGCGGGCTGGCAGAGTTTGTCCTTGTGCAACTGGATAGACATCTGTATTTAAGCAAGAAGCAGTTGCAAGAAGACAAGTGTCTGTTGTAGGCAACAATGAGAGTCTTTGTAGCAGCTTAAGGACTAGCAAATTTATTATGGTATAAACTCTTGTAGACGAGAGTCCACCAACAGACATCTGTGAGAACAGCCTGTTGTTCCCATAAGTAAAGAACCTTCTGTTGGAGGAGGTTCAGGCAAAGTGGAGGGCTGATTTGAGGCTTATACTCATGGGAAACCACAATGGCAGGTTCTTGGTCACTTAGTTATCTTTTTAATGACTTATGTATCTTATGAATCCTGGTTTCTGTCCTAAGTGGGCAGGCTGCAAGTACCTGTGTTGTTATTGTTTTTTTACAGAATCTTTTAAAAACTTATTTTGGCTAGAATTTGTGATTACCTCTTTGATACAGATATTTTATTTGTCATAATCCTAGGCATTCCCTAGAATCTAGTTAGATAATTCTTTCAAAGTTAAATTGAGAAGGTTGCTGAACTTGACAAACAGTTTGTACTGCCTCCCCATTACAGCCTTGCTAGTTCAGTTCACCACTGGAAATTCATCTCTAGCTTGGCCTGTTGGCTCAGCATTGCAGTTTTAAAGCCATCTCTAAGCCTTCTCACTAGGATCAGGATGCTGCGTGATGCAGTCAGTTTTCTTCACTATTAGACAAATGCTAAACAATGGCTACAATTGGTATTAAGGCCGCAATCCTAACTAGATAGGTGGCCACCTCCGAACTCGGAGGCGACCGCCTATACAAAGCAAGGCAGGAGAAGCACGGGGGGATAGTTCCCTCTGTGCCTCTCCTGCCCTGCTTTTGTCTAGTCGCGGGGGAGGGAGAGGAGGCTGCCGTATGACACATAGGATGTGTCTGAGGTCGGTTCCCAGAAAACAGCATATCCTATGGCCGTCTAGCCGCTGTCTAGCGGCCATAGGATTGCTCCCTTAGTCATCTTTTTACCTTTATCAAAAGAGAGGCTCCAATGCAATCTGAACTCAGTATATTCAAGTCACCAAGCATGGGAATATAGCTTCTTTCAGAGCACTCCCCAAACAGGGAAATAGTATAGTGCAGTGTAGTGAGGAATCGTCTTGAAACAGAACTTCTTCACAGCAGAAACTTGAATGTGTTTTCAGGGTCTAATAAAGGCTGGATTTCTCTGATATCTGTGTAGCAAGAAGCAGCTCATGCAGTACTTTGTTCATGCCTTCAAGGTCTCTTTTGCAGAACAAAATTTGCCCTGTCTTGCCATTGGCTTCATTTATAAACCCAGACTGCTTTGAAGTTCAGATAATTTTTGGCTGCAACTTTGTTTTACTGGTTTCAGGGCTGTCCAAACCCTTTTGGTATTTTTGCTGATCTTGCCCTAAGAAGAGAAGAACAAGCTGGTGCTGTGAAGCTTCTATGGTGGCTCAGTTCAGTGCCAGTAATTAAAAGCCACCCATCTCTCCATGCCCTCTCAGGGAACCAACACATGGACTTTATTGATTGACAGGTACTTGTGTTCCAGGAAGAGTTTAATTTTTAGACTTGTCCTTGCTGAGAGGATGCTGATTTGAGCTGTTTTATATAGGGCACCTCTCCTTTTGCTTCCCATTCCAGTCAACACTTGACAGCCCCTGCTGTTAAGGGTGAGATTTCTCCTTAGGTCAGAGACCAGATGTCTTTGGATATGTTTGTCATCCTTGTAGTGACTTAATATTCACCTGGCAAATGAAACCTGCATGAAGAATTTCTGTGGCCTGTGCTCTGGCCCATTGTAACTCTGCTCTCTTTGGGTGGGAATCCTTGTCATCAGGTGCTGCTTTTGTTGCATGTGCCGAAGAAATCGAGCACTGGTTGTGAGGTGATGGTGGATGTCTCTGTTGGCCTGAGCATTTGGAAACCACAGAAACAAGCCCACACTAGTTTAAATAAACTAAAACTGCACTAGGTCAGGAGGTCTTGCCTTTGAGGTGTTTCAAAACTAGAGTCTTGGTATCTGAGGCTTCTTTCACAGGTAACTCTAAGAACGCCTGCTTGTCTCCATTGTGCATTCTTTCATAACTTCTGAATATCATAGTTGGGTGTTCATTACCAATAGATTCTTTGGCAATCTTAGGACTCATTAAAACATGATAGTAATAATAAGAGACATGAAACTGATTATTAATTTAGCTGCCCTGGGAGTTGAAATTGAAGCCAAATGAAAAGATGGAAACTAAAATTTGGTAGTCAGTTGAGACAAATATGGAATACATTAATGTCAAACTTGCTAATTTAGTCTGTTCTATGAAGGATGAGGAGTTGACAACTTTATTCAATAGACTCTGTTAACTACTGAAAGTCCAAAATATAAGCAGAATGTTCTATGAACTATGAAATCATACACTTCTATATAATTTAATATTTAATATTTTATATTGTATGACTATGAACAGATGTATTTTGGATACTTTTTATAGTTAACGCAGAAACAAACATTGCTGAGTTGATTGATGCCCCCAGAATCTATATCTATTTTGTTTAAAGTCTCTTGTGGAAGATTACTTTTTCAGTTCATGTAAACAGACTTCATCTTAAACAAGTGGGACCTGCAAAACTTTTATTACGCATCTAGACTGCCCAGTAACCAAAGTTCTCTGGGCAGCGTACAGGTAAATTAAGAGCCTGTGAATTGAGCCCAGAAATGGCTGGGCAGCCAGGTGCAGATAGCACAGTATTGGCCAGTCCCAGTGCTGCCCTGTTCTGGACTAACTGAAGTTTACAGAAGTACCTCCAAACTATTAAGCTGATCTTTTAGCGGGAGTGTAACCTCCTCCAACACAGGGTGAACACTACTTAACCAGACAGACGAGCCACTCACAAACAATATCTCCATCTTGTTTGGCCTGAGTCTCAGTTTGCTGGCCCTCAGTCCATTACCCTGCCTAAGCATTCACTTGTATTAGGTAAAAAGGAGAGGCAGAGTGGGGGATTACTGTTCAACTCCACAGGCATTGGTCTCTGATGTTCCACAGGGTTCTGTCTTGTTCTCCATGTTTAATATTTACATGAAACGGCTGGGAGAGGTCATTCAGAGCTTTGGAGTAAGGTGCCATCAATATGCTGATGACACCCACCTTTATTGCTCTTTGTCACCTAACAGCAAGGAAACATTGAAAACCCTTGAACCTTGTTGCTTGGGTTCGATAAGATGGCGGTGTTGTTGACCTGACTTAGAGATTGAGATTCAACCTGTTCTGCACCCCCTGAAGGATCAAGTTCATAGCTTGGGAATGCTCTCTGTCCGTGGGTCTTCAGGTGGCGGCGGTGGCAAGGAGCACATTTGCTCAATTATACTTGGTGTGCCAGTCATGACCCTTCCTGAGTCAGTCTGACTTGGCAACAATTATCCATGCTTTGGTTACATAGTGTTTAGAGTACTGCAATGCGCTGTACGTGGGGCTACCCCTGAAGAGTGTCCAAAAGTTTCAATTGGTGCAAAATGCAGCAGCTAGGCTGCTAACTGGAGCATGGTATCAGGCCCATATTACATCTCTCTTGAAAGACCTGCAACTGGTTGCCAATTGCTTTCCAGGCTCAATTCACAGTATTGGTTTTAACCTTTAAGGCCCTAAATGGCTTAGGCAATCTCTTCCTGTGTTGCTCCCAAACTATGAAATGCGTTCCCTCAGAGTGGCCCCCACTCTCTTGGCTTTTAGAAAGGGTGTAAAGACACATCTTTTTAATTTAGCCTTTTAAATTACATAGTTTTAACATTTTAGTGTTATTAATGTTCTTGTTTTTTATTGTGTTAAGGTTTGATTGTTTTAAATTGTTGTACACTGCCTTGATGGCTTTTTATCAAATAAGGAGGTATATAAATAATAAATATAGCAATCATAGTGCTTTGTCACTTGCAGCTTTTTCAAAAAATAGAATATGGGTTTTTGTTATGGGACTATGGTATTACAGTCATGTGGCATGTGTTTTTAAATACATGGCTGCCTGAAGAGTACTGGATTAAATTTAAGGTGGTTTTCAATTACTTGAATGATAGAAACCCTGCCTATATTTGAGACTCCCTCCTGGATTCTCCGAGTGCTGCCTCTCTGTCCTTGGGAGCAATCTTTTGTTTGGAGATTCCAACAAATATACCATAAGCTGGTGAGTGATTGCATCTTTGCTTTAATGGTCCTTCTAGTGATTACATCTTTGCTTTTCAGAGTGAGATCAGTGGAGGGGGGCACTCCAGCTACTTTCAGGGGATCCACAGTTGCTTCTTATATCTATTCTACCCCCTCTTCTTAAAATTGGTGTCAAGGTTTTTGCATAGTCTCCCTATATGGAGAGAGACAGACCCTGAGTGTCAGTTGCTGGGAAGGCAGTAAATGAATTTCTCCACAAACACCAGGTGATATACACACGTGTTTTTGTCATGGATCTTCCTGGACAGATCAAAGAATGTGCTGATGAGCCTATTGGAAAAGGTTACTTGGTGTCCTGCTTGGTAGATCACAGAGGAAACATCACCGAATACCAGTGTCACCAATACATCACCAAAATGACAGCCATAATTTTCAGTGATTACCGCCTGATCTGTGGCTTCATGGATTTCTGCAGGGCTGATATTAACATCCTGAGGTGTGGCAGCATTCGACCTGGAGAAAAGGTAATTTGTTCCAAAATGTTGCCGATTCTATGTCCATTAAATAGGAGTGGGGAGAGGAAGGAACAATGCTGATGATTTTGTACCAGTGCTTGGCAGAAGAGTGTTTCAGGAGTGAGTTCAACTTGTCTTCTGGAAGGACGTCTTGGGAAGGCTCTGTTAGCCTTATTAGGTTGAAAGTGCCCTCAGACTAAGGCTGCAGCAGGCTCTTTCAGGCTCAGGTGTTCCACTGAGACATGTTAATGGTTGGAGTCTCCAGTGTGGTACCCATGGGCCCTGATGTGCCCACAGACACTTCTCTTGACATCCATCGGGTTCCTTGTGCGTCCTGGTTTTTTATTCTGGAAAATTAAAAACAAATTTAACTGGGAGGCTGACATGCTGCAGAGTGAAGCACCATGTATATTTGGGTTCAAAACAGTGGTTTTATGTTTTAGAGCTCAGACCCCACCTCCGTCTTGTACTTAAGCTCTTGAGCAAGTTATTTAGCTTTTAGTTTCACCAGTTTGCTTTCTTGGAAATGAGTGTTTTGTGACTGCCCATTTTATAAATGAGCAAGGCCCCCATCCCATGGCAGTCGTTTTGTGAGAGTGTCCACAGCTCTTAAAACTCCAAATGTGGCCACCAGTACGGAAAGGTTGGGGACCCCTGTGTGTTAACCTGCAGAATATAGGGAGCGGTGATTCAGCATCACATAAGGATTATACTTTCAACTACCTTCATGCTTCTATAGACTCTTGAAGCAACAGGTAGAAGTGGTGGGATGCAAGTATTTCCTGCTATTGGCTAACCTTCTCTACATTCAGGATGCCCATTCTCAAGGAGAGGTGGTGGCCTGCTTGGAGAAAGGCCTGGTGAAAGAGGCAGAAGAGAGTGAGTCCCGAATAAAGGTCTCAGAACAGTGCAAGAAGGCGATTCTCCGTGTGGCTGAACTCTCCTCTGATGATTTCCACTTGGACCGGCACCTCTATTTTGCTTGCCGGGATGATCGGGAGCGCTTCTGTGAAAATGTGAGTTGCTGCTTCTCCTCTTCCTCCCCATGGTACAAGGATCCGCCTCCCCCTGCCTTGTCATACAGTCACGGCCCTACTATATGCGTAGAAGAACTATCCCAAATTAAGAGAGACAGTGATAGATTTCTCAAATGTGCAATGTAAATAATTTAGCCTGCTCGTACACTATTTCAGTCTATTGAACTCTGTTCAGATATACGTTTTGGTCATAAAGATACAACATAGTTAAACAACAGCAGACTTGAAATTGCAATATACTGGACTATGATAAAAAGCAGCTGGTGAGATGTGGTGAATAAAGTTGGACTGGGGAGCATTGGGTTCAAATCTCTGCTGGGCTAAGATGCCCATTGGGTGGCCTTAGACCAGGGGTAGCAACCTGGTGCTTTGTGGGTGTTTTGGACAACTCACATCCCAGCCAGCATGGCCAATAGTTAGGAATCCTTGATGCTGGAGTCTAAAACATCTGGAGGGCAACAGGTTTCCTATCTCTACCTTAGGCAATCATTGCATGTCACCCTAACCTACTTCTTGAGATGTAAAATTTCCAGAAATTTTGAGGCCGGGGGGGGGGGGGGGGGGATTTTCCAGGAAAAATTGGAAGTTTTGAAAAACGTGAATAATAAGCAATACTTATTTTTTTAGCGCTCTTTACAGATCTAAAATCACTTTGTTGCTTTAAGACAGCCTTCCCCAACCTGATGCCCTCCAGATACTTTGGACTTCAGCTCCCATCAGCCTCAGGCAACATTGCCAATGGTCAGGAATGCTGGGCACTGTGGTCCAAAACATCCGGAGGGCAGCAGCCTGGGGAGGGGCTACTTTAGGGACATAAAGCAGCTTGTCTGTTCCTAAAGTTATTTTATGTATGTCTTAGTTTGCTTGTAAAATTATCATTATGTTAAAACTTTTAAAAGTAAACTCAGTTAGTAAATTTGTAATTATTGTCTGAATAGATTAGAACTACATTAAATGACTGCTAAAGCATCAGAAACACAGGACTCTATAGAACAAAATGCAAGCTGTCAAGAATGCACAGTGGTGACTCTACTCACATGTTGGGAAACTGAGCATAAATGTCTATCAGGACAATATACTTTAGATCAATAATTTTAATAAGGAATGAAAGAAATATGCTGGGAATCTTACAGAGAAGATTAAAAGAATAATTTTCCCCACTGCTTCATTATTTCCAGACAATTTACATCTCTAGTCTTTTTATAAAAGTGTTCTTAATACAATAGTTTTTAGAAATCATTTTGAGGGGGAGTAAAGGCTGGGTGACAATATATAAACACTTTGTCTTACATTCTAAAAGAAAATATTTCATAATTCAGAGCTGTTCAATTTTTCCAGTTTTTCAGAAAAAACAAAAGCAGTCCTCAGGGAAAAACATGGGAAAAAAACCCTTTTTGTCTTATTTTTATGGTGTTTTTCTGGGCCTTCACATCTCTACTGACTTCACTGGGTTTTTTTAGTGGGTTTATTATGATAATATGGGATAATTACATGTACTTTGCCCTGAACTCTTTGGAGGGTGAGTAGGATATAAATATAATCATGGGGTAAATACATTTTTGAAAATACATATTGTGGTTGAATTCTAACGTGTCGTCTAATGAATTGTGCTACCATTATTGTTGCTCTGTTTCACAGACTCAGGCTGGGGAAGGCAGGGTATACAAATGTCTCTTTAACCACAAGTTTGAAGATGCTATGAGTGAAAAGGTAAGTATTCCACTAAGCTGGCCAAATGTTGGATCAAGGCTACTGCCTCACTTGACGCCAAAGTTTCTATTTCTGGTAACTTCATTTCCTGTGTGCCCCAAGCTGCATGTAAGGGGAAACCAAGTAATATGCAACTTGATGTTAGCTGAGAGTTGCTCATATCCTGACCTGTCTGTATATGTCTGTGGGAGTCTGCAGCGGTGGGGGAGAGGATGTGCAAGCTTGAGTACAGGCTCAAAGAACCCCCCCCTGCCCCCCCCAGACAGCCATATCTGTAGTCCATGGCTTTGGAGCTAAGCTGCCCACCTCTGACCTATAGAGTTCTCTTGTGTGGGAGCAGTCACTTACTTAGTCCTGCAGTTCCTTGGGGAGTGGGAAGGTTATCTTCCCTAGAGATTTTTGATCTTTGAATACTTTTCTATATTCCCAAAGAGGTAATATTTTGAGCACGAAGCACCCTATTGATTCCGAGTCCAGGTGTGATGCCCCCATCACTTCCTGCCAAAACACGTCCTGTTTTTGGCAGCAGAGGTGGAATTAAGAGCAAATTGAAAGCTATGCTAGTGTCTTGGTATGCTTCAAGAATTGTGAAGTCCTGCTTTATGCAACCCCCCCCCCCCACACACACACACGCTGTCTTGCTTCTCTAAAGATAATGAAGTATATGCCTTGAAGAATTGAAACCTTTGGATGCTAAACTCCAGCACCAGTGTGTTCCATTTTTAGCTGTGGCTTTTCCCCAAAATTGAAGGCCCGGTGGCTGCTTTCTGTTCTACCCCTTTGTCCAGAGTTGGCCAGGTTAATCTGTGAGTGACAGGGGAGTGGTGCATTGATGTGCCCCAGTGACAGCTGGCGGTTCACTTGACATCTCACTTGTTCTCCTCAGTGTCGTGATGCATTGACAACCCGACAAAAACTGATTGCTCAAGATTACAAAGTTAGTTATTCCTTGGCAAAGTCCTGCAAAAGTGACCTGAAGAAGTACCGTTGTAATGTAGAGAACCTTCCTCGCTCCCGGGAGGCCCGACTCTCCTACCTGCTCATGTGTTTAGAATCTGCTGTGCACAGAGGTAAGGCCTAACCCCTCCCACTCTCTCCTCCCCCTATGTTCAAGAATTTGTGAAACAAAAGAGCAAATTTGCATGCCACGCTAAGCCATCCTGAGAATAAGCCACCATGGGTAACCCAACAGATGATCAGCTGCTCTGAGGCTTTCCATGGTTTGTTTTCCCCCTCAGTCTTCACGCTGACTTCCAGCATGTATCTTAGGTGCCTTTGCAGCAGAACTTGTCTCCTCAGCCCTATGTCAGCACCCTTTTTACAATTAGTCTCCTGGGTTTGTCAGCTACCAAGGGAAACTCCTCTCCACCCCCTGCATCAGATCACCAAATGTAATTAATTTTCTGAGCCCTTATAGATGTGGCAATGTGTTCTCAGACTTAAAAAAAAACTACTTTGGGGCTGCCTGTCTGCTGTTTAACCCAGCATACTGATATCCCCCTCTTGTCAATGTCCGTGTCAATTTCATCCTCCACCTCTGGGCTTGCTTTGCTAGCCAACACCTTTTTAAAAAAAGTCTACTAATTACACTCGCCTGAAAAGCTCCTTCTCCTGCAGCTCCAACTGCTTTTGGCTCCCCCTCCCCCTTCGTGCTTGCCCTTTCCCTCCACTGGTCTCCATTGTTAGTTGTCAGATATACATATGGGTTACAGAGTGGTGAAGGGATAGGTAAAGATAGGCATGTTTCAAGGCAGAGCAGGGAATGAGGGGATCATAAAGATAGACAGATTTCAAGATCAGGATATGCACATTTCATGGCAGAGCCATAAAGTGGAGGGGAAAATTATGCAAATTTCATAGCCATGGACTTTTGAATGTGCAGACTTATGCAAGACCAGAAAAAAAAGTGCGAATGCATTTGGGACTCCGCTGCGAATGCATTTCCACCTCCATCTGTTTCACTAGTGCTGTTGAATCAAAATGGTCCACTTGTATGATGAATACGTCCCATCAGCTCCCTGGAGACCATGAGGTCTTCTTTCTGTGATGTACTCTTGACATTCATTCTTCCAGACCAGAGGAAAGCAAAAGGAGCCCTTGGGAGGGCATGTCCAGTCCAGGCTTCCCACTTCTCTCCCTTTTTTCAGGTGGGGGCAACACTAGGAAGGGCACTAGGAGCTGGCTGTTGGGCCTCGTACTAAGTCAGACTATTGGGCCAGCCAGCTCGGTATTGTCTGTGCTGGCTTGGAGTGGTTCTCCAGGCTTTCGAAGAGAAACGAGTTTTTCCCAGCCCTGCATAGAGATACTAGAGTTTGAACCTGGGACGTTCTCCAGGCCAAGGATGCGCTTTGCTGCTGAGCTGTGGAATCAGTTTTATTTCTTTGAACAAAATGTGGACTTTGTGCTTCTGAACAGTTCCACTATATTTGGTTTCAGTGGATGGGTCTTACGTTAATGTGTGAGGTCAAGGCAGTGACATTTATCTTCAAAATGTCACTTGTCAGTATTTGGGAAGGATACAACTCTAAACAGTAATAGAGCTAAAATCCACTTTATGGTTTTGGAATTGAATTTGGACCTCCCTGATTACTCTTGAGTCAGCATGAACATTTTTTGGACTAAATGATGTCATCTTCCAAAAGCCTCACTGCTTCACACTGCAGTCTGTTAAAAGAGGCAAGGCCAAAGATTGAGAATAGCAGAACTGGCTCCTATTCCCAAGTGTGAGGCCATCTCTGCAGGCTTTTCTGTGCTGAGTAGTACTTAACCAAGGGAGAAGCCTGCTGTGGGCCATACTCTGAATGCTGGCTCAGCTGAGCAGCGCTGTGGAAGACCTGCTGGCTGTGTTACCTCTGCCGTGTGGCAGCCCATTCTCAAGTTTTCACACTGGGGAGCTTTCAAGTAATTTGTTGAAGGTGTTGAGGTTAATGTTCATGGTCTTTGTTCTCTTCAAGGAAAAGCAAATAAATGCTAAATAATGTTCATCTGTCATCTCTTGGTATGGGTCAAGAGGGGAAGGGCTTGCCCATATGACTTCTTTAAATAACCCCAGGTTTTGTGGCTTGGCAGGTAAGATCCTATTCAAACAGGGCAGGTGGCCTTGGGCAGTACGTACTGTTGATTTAAGGACCATGGTGGTATTTTCTTCTGCAGCTGTTGTCTGCTTGCTGTAAACTTGGCATGTTGTGTCTGGCAGGGCATCAACTTGGCAATCCCTGTTTCAGATTTTGGTGTTCTTTCTCTCTGCCGCTAATGATAGGGATGGGATGACCAGCTGTACCCATCATTGAAGCCCCATCCCCGATTTCCTGGAAGACTTGTCCAGATCCGTTTCTCTCCCTATCCTTCCCCTCTGCTGCTTCAGCATTAGAATCAGTCACTGCTCACACATTTCAAGCACAAACGTTACAGTGCAAAGAAAACTGGTGTTCTAGAAAGCAAATGTTGCACCTGTATAGTATATCAAGAAGCCACAGCCCTGATTATAATCCACACTCCAGTGCAGCCTGGATTATGTAGTCTTCTGTGCCATTGACTTTCTCTGACCATTTGTGAGAGAATAGAAGGCAGCCCTGTGGTAAGGAGAGGCTTAAAATAGGCCTGAAAATTCTAAAGCTGAGGAGATGGTAGGTGTTTTAGGGGTCCTCTTTGCCTTGGTCCTATCCTTGTGTCCTAGTTGGCTCATGCTTCCCGCCCCTTCCTTGTTATCAGCATTCTGATTATGAAATAACTCAAAATTATTAGGGAGGAAAAACACCTTCCTAAATGTTGCAGCATGAGCAAATTATTTAACATATGGACTCGTGCACAGAATTAGTTTTCTTGGTGTGCCATTCAATGCAGTCTTAAGTGCAGGAAAGCACCAGCTATACTGATGGGATTCCATTGCACATGTAACGTGTGCCTTGGCCATGTGTACGCTGAGGTCTTATAATCTGTATCTCCCATGGCTTGCCTCAGGTCGGCAGGTGAGCAGCGAGTGCCAGGGTGAAATGTTGGATTACCGGCGCATGTTGATGGAGGATTTCTCGCTGAGCCCGGAGATCATCCTCGGTTGCCGCACTGAGATTGAGCACCACTGCTCAGGGTTGCACCGGAAGGGCCGCACTCTTCACTGTCTGATGAAAGTTGTGCGAGGAGAGAAGGGGAGTTTGGGCGTCAACTGTCAGCAGTCGGTAAGGTTCTTACTTCTGTCTCGGCCGTAATCGTATACACTTTATCTGGGCCTGCTGATTTTTAGTGTCTGAATTTTTAGACATTTTTAGTGTCTTGCAGAGATAGATGAATCTCTTTCATTTGCTACAACTCAGTTTTTTGAAACACAACCTGTTGTGTCTGGTTTCTGCATCAGTTTACTAATTTTTGGTTAAGTTCCACACAAAGATTGGTATACATTTTCGTATGCAATTCTCTTTAGATACACATTTTTGTACACAATTTTTGCTAATGTGCAGTTTTTTGCAAGCAATGTTCCCTAATTATATTCTTTTATGTATGCAGTTTCCCCTGTTATAGGCATTTTGTATGCAATTTCTCCTAAGGGATGCAGTTTTGTACACCTTTTCTGATTGGAGCATTGCATGATTGGAGAAGCACTTTCTGGTTCACATATTAGTTTGGGAAGTGCAAATCATATTATAATGAGATACACACCTTTCCTGACATGGGCATTAATTTTTGTGAGAGGGAGAGAACTGTGTGTGGAATAGCTGTGTGTGTTGAATGGTAGGATTCTAGCCCTCATGGTTGTAGATGCAAATCTGAAGAGTCACATCCAGGGTTTACTAACAACCAAGAAACCAGGAAGAGACTAGAATGGAGTGGGAGATGCCCGTGGTCCAAGCACAGGACTTGTCCCAGTTCTGTGTGCCCCTTCATGGCTCCACCACCTTCTGCCCCATTTCTGTACACACAAACTTGCCAGTGCCACCGGTCCTTCTCCCTAATATCTTGAAACATGCTAAAACACTTATTGTGAGTGATAACTGCATGGGTTAGTGTTGTATAGGGTGGTATTCAGGACTACTGTGGGAGAGCCTTGTCCACTCTTGTGCCTCCGCTTTTCGCCCCCTCTTCTTATGTAATATGTGCCCTAGTCCTGGTGCTTGCCAGCAGTGTATGAATGAAAGAATTTGGCAATGTTATACTTTGAGCTGGAGGAGCCCAAACACATAATTCTTGGCACTGGCCTTTCCCCCCTCTTGCTGGTCTTAGCATAAGTCACTGAGTGTTGCCTGGGACAAAATCAGGAAGCCCATCAGACCACTTGCTTGCTTATTCTTTTATATTGGTGGTGGCTTGTTGTGACTATCAGGCACAACAAAAAGTTCGGGTTTTGATGCCTCTGACTTGAGGTTTTGATTCCCATATGTCCCTAACTGATTTCTAAATCATCTCCAGGGGCTCGTCTCTTGGTGCTGCCACCTACAAAGGTGTGACAGGGTGGCTGCCAGGGAGGAGCCTTCTCTGCAGTGTCATCCTGCCCCCCCCCCCATGAATGCCCTTCCCAGGGAGATCTGCCTGGCATCTTCCATGTATATGTTTAGAAACCAGGTTAAGACCTTCCTCTTGCAGCAGGCATTTAATCTTTAATCTGTTGCTATGATTATTAACTGCTTGTTCTTTAATATGTTTAGTATTTTGATATTTTTGTTGTATTCATTGTTTTGGTCATTGTATTTTACTTTTGTTTTTTATGATTATAAACTGCTCCAAAGTTAGGCAGTATATAAATATGATTTCAAAACAAAAACATTCCTGAAGACTTGTCACAACTTTACTTGATAGGTGTTGATTGGGGGATTGGAATGTTGGGGACGCGGGGGGGGGGGGGTGAGAAGCACAGCTGGGCCATCTTGCCACATTTATTTTATTTATTTATGAAATGTATAACCCACTTTGCATTACAAATGATCCCAAAGCAAAGTACAACCAATAAAACACAATAAAATCATACAACATCAAACCCCCCCCCCCCCCCAGTCAAACAGTGGAGAACAGTAGCTGCATCAGGTTTCTTAGGAAGAGCCTTGCTTACAAGGAAACAGGAAATACCCATCAATCTGCAAATAATGGCCTGTGATTCTGTCAAGGTCAAAGGCAGCAAAGGGAAGTGACGAGATTGTGGTTAGTTACTTTGCAAGTCCAAGAAATGAACAGCTTTGCTCAGTTTCCTCCATACTATGCATTTCAGTAAATACATCTCACACCAGGTGAGACCAGTGATGTAAATGGAGCCCTAAATCTAAAACTGGCATCATTCCCAGGCTGCAAACGCCACTAGAAAATTGCCAAATGATAAGATCTAAACACAAATCTGCTCCCTAATAAAAGCCCATTCTCTGACTCCCCGTTCCAGTTTGTAGAGCTTAATCCCCCTTTCCATGGGTGAGTGATGTATATCCAAGGAATTTGTAGGCTCCATTGTGTCTCCTTCTGTGCCTGATGTGAGAGGCCATTTAGCTTTGCCTCCTTGGTTCTGCTGCTGCTTTAGCAAAAATTGGAGTTGCATAACTCTACCTTCAGTGGAGTCCTTGAAAAGTCACCTCTCTGCTAAAAGGCCTTCTAGATTGAAACACGATCCTCAGCTCACTCTCAACAGTTGCCGCTTTTGCTATCCAGTTCCTTGTATATCGCCTGCCTGCCACCCCAAATGAAAACCCCAGGAGTATGTACTTATCACTAGGCTGTCCTTATTCACCTCGGGGTCCTATTGAGAGACAGGCATCATTTTCTAGGAGGCCCCTGATCATCGGGGTGGCCTCAGACTTGATGTGGGAGGGGGTTCATACTCATGTACCTGACAGGGACATTGGGTTTGGGAGGCTTGGCCTTATTATGGAGACCAGAATAGCTTCTTCCTGCTCTGCTCTCCCCTTCAGCCCCAATGGGGAAAGGGGAGTATACAGTGCTGTGGCTGGCCTAACTATCCCCTAGCTGTGTCCTTTGGCCCACTATGTGTCTTTTAGATCCTCAAGAGGTAATGGGGAAATCCCCAGGATTGCAGAATGTCTGGATCCCACCATGGTGTAGGAAGGCCTTACCTGCCTTAATCAAGCTTGCAGTTTCAGACACTGGTTCTGGCTGAGTCATGCACAAAGGCGAATGCGCTTCTCTTTGGTACATCTTGGCTGTTTGCCATTAACTGGGTTTCAAAGATAAATCATTTGCTCAGAAGCTGCTTCTCCTTGGCAATCTGTTTTCCTTTTTGTCTGTGGGAGTGGCTAACATCCATGGGAAAGTTTTTTTAAAAATGTTCCCCATTTACAGCAGCAGTTTCTGAAATTAATGGGAGGGTAGAATCCAGTGTAGTTAGGTTCGCAGTTCTGCCAAGGACAGAAGCCAGGGAACTCCCTGAACTGCTCTGCCAGTGTTAAACTCTCCTCATCTCTCTTCCTCCTCTAGCTTCAAACGCTGATTCAGGAGGCAGACCCTGGCGCCGATTACCGCATTGACAGAGCTTTGAACGAAGCCTGTGAATCAGTGATTCAGACGGCCTGCAAACACATCCGTGCTGGAGACCCCATGTAGGTGATGGAGTCAGCTGTGGAGTTCCTTCTGTTTTTGCTGCAGTTCCTTGTTTGCATAGATTGGGCTACAAAGGAGCTTAATAAACTTGGGAGAGGATGGATTCTGGCTGTCTTATTTGCAAAGAGACTTGGACCCAGGGTGGAAGGTTTGGTGTGGGTGTACAGGCTGACCTTTTTATTATGCAGGATGCTACCCTCTCATTAGCTTTACAGATGAGAGGTCTGGGGAGCACATGGGCCAGAGAGAAGTCTTTCTCTACACAGAAGCATAAGTGCTTTGCAACATGCAATTACTCTGTTTCCCTTTTCTACAAATAGCTTGTGACTGTCCTTTTTGCCAGTGAGAAGGGCTGGTTGGTTCAGTGTCTAGTATACAAGCTTCTACAGAGAGTGTCTCTTGGTCTAACTTTCCTGTTTCTCCTGTAGGATTCTCTCTTGCCTTATGGAGCACTTGTACACTGAGAAGATGGTGGAAGATTGTGAGCACAGGCTCCTGGAGCTTCAGTACTTTATCTCACGGGACTGGAAGTGAGTGTTGGGAACTGGAAACTCTCCCTGGCCTTGTGGTCTGCAAGGGGACTTCCCAACGATACTGCCCCCTTGGAGATAATTGGATCAAGGGGGTCTTGTATTTTAGGATCACGGGTGGCTTTAAATGTCTAGTGATTCACTGTTCCAGTTATAAAAGAGGTTTTCATTCAGAAGCTGGAGAACTTGGTATTTGCACTTCCTTTATTTCCCATATGTAGGCATATATTCAACTAATGCCTACAGCAACCTTCCCAATCTGGTACCCTCCAGATGTTTTGGACTTCAACTGTCCTCAGCCGTAGCCGGCATGGCCAGTGGTCAGGACTGCTGAGAGTCGTAGTCCAAAATATCTGGAGGGCACCAGGTTGTGGGAAGGCTGGCCTACAGGATAGGAGGAGATAGAATTTTCAATAGAGATTCTAGCCTGGCTTCAAAAACTGCCTCCTGTATGTGCACTGCAGGGTGGTCCCCTCTCACCCCAAATCTAAACCTCCAGCTAGCTGTGGAGAACATCTCCATTTCAGTATCGCATAACAAGTAAACTTTCCTTTAGAGCCTGTTGCTCGTAAGGACAGACTTCTTTCCAGTCTAGCATATAAACTGTTGTCCTCCTAGATAGCTGCACCTTTCTGTCATACTCATTTTAAGAATTTGCGTATAGCATTATAGCCCCAAAGTGGCTTAAAGAAAATCTTCATGACAGTATTAAAATCTCAGACCACAAATGCTGAAATGTTTTATTAGTGGGCTTGAAATGTGTCCGGATCTGATTTCCTTGGAACTTGTCCCTCTTCTGGTTTTCAGTTCCAATTTGATACATCTCAGAAGTGAAACACTGTGTTGAGGGGAAACGCTGTTCTCCTTGATGGTAAGCAAAGGGCATCCTAGAACCTAATGGTGACTCCCACGATTCCTCTGCTTTAACAGGCTGGATCCTGTCCTTTACCGCAAGTGCCAGGGAGACGCATCTCGACTTTGCCACACACACAGCTGGAATGAGACAAGTGAGATGATTCCTCCCGGTGCTGTCTTCTCCTGCCTGTACAGACACGCCTATCGCACAGAGGAGCAGGGAAGGAGGGTAGGCCTGAGAAGTCCTCCTTTATCAGAAAATGAGTGTGATTTGGGAGGATGTGGTGGGTTTATCTGTGGTTCCTCAGGTAGTCCTTGAATATCCCTAAGGGAGCAGAGAAACCGAGCAGGTGGTTCTGGGAAAAACCGAGGAGATGAGCTAACCATAGCCCTCCCTGCAGGTCACCAGGATGTTGTGTGACCCAGTCAGCTTAGCTGCGAGGTTGCACGTGCACACAAGGATGTCTGTGTGCAGAGACTTCCACCCCCTTCTCTGCTGAAGACCTGGCCAGGCCAGTTGCTCTGCCGACATCTGTGACAAGGGCAAAGATACTGAAGGGCTGAAAAACCCATGGCGCCCATAGGTCCTGTGGAGGGGAGGGACCGTAGCCTGGCGGCAGAGCACATATTTTGCATGCAAAAGGCCCCAGGTCCAATCCCCGGCAGCTCCAGTTAAAGGAATCACTCAGCTGGTGATGGGAAAGACCTCTGTGTCCCTGAGACCCTGCAGAACCGCTGCCAACCAGAGTAGACAGCGCTGAGCTGAATGGAGAGATAATCTGACCTGGTATAAGGCAGACTTCTGTGACTTGCCAGGGATTTCCAGCCATGCATGGCACACCCTGCACCATGTTTACTATTGAAGCATGGATATAACAAATGGAGACCCGTAGTAATTCACATTTGGTGAAGCAGGCACGAAAGATGGAGTTAAGAAGTCTGTTGCAGCTAGAGAGGGAGAGAGAGTCTTGTGGTAACTTAAAAACTAACACATTTGTTATTGCAAAAGCTTTTGTGGACTAAAGTCTGACAAAGGTGACTTTAATCCAGCGAAAACTATGCCATAATAAATGTGTTAGCCTTCAAGGTAGGGATGCGCAACTCATGGCTCTTCAGAAGTTTGGGCCTACAACTCCCACAATCCCTCACCCTTGATTAGGCTAGCTTGGGCTGACCGGAGTTCTAGGCCAAAACATCTGGAGAAAACAATAGAGAGAAGAAAATGGAGAAATCCCGGGTGCCTATAGAAAAAGGTTTATTGTAGTTCTTTTATATTGGCCTGATGCATTTCGGAAATATTAATTTCCTTCTTCAGGGGCTACAATAAAAATATATACATATATCATTTTGGTTGTTTCATGTTACTCCAGAACATATAAAACATCTCAGACATGCCTAAAATAAATAATTACTATAAAAAAATATATAAATGTCACTACCAGTTTTAACCTGTGCACAATTAATGCTTCTTGCATTCATATAAAAATCAAGAAACCATTACTTTTACACTTATTAAAACCAACAAGGCAAAAAAATGAGAATGACAAAGTGCAAAGATTTGTTATTGTCTGTAGACATATAAAAAAACTTCAAATGACAACATCAGGATTACTTTAACCACAATAATTATCATATTAAAAATAAAACATCAATACTGGTTTATAATATTAAGAAACCTTCCTCACAGAGAAATAGACCAATGGCTTGTCTACCTTATATTACACACTTGAAAATGCCCAGCACCTTTTATATAAACATATTAGCAACAAATTATATAGATTGTGTTGAACTACCTTTATAACAAGGTGGGCTTCATGAAGTAAATTTGTAGAAAAGAAACTGCACTGTTTGTCAATAGCTCTCAAAAATGGCATCCCTAAAGCATTCTCTTAAAAGAGAGGATTTACCATGGGAAAAACCTAAACTCTAATTCCCTTATATTATGCCACCATTTAGTAAGATAATCAGACAAATTAAAGTCCTCACATCATCTTATTGTACAGATTTTTTTAAAAAAATAATTTAACAACAGGCATTTGTTCACCTGTAAAAATCTGTTCTTTAAAATTGCCTTAGATGGTTAAGAAACTTTATTTGAATGACCAGCAAGACAAATAGAAAAGGGAAGAGAGGTTAGGAATGCCTATACTAACAACTGTTTGATATACAACCTAACTACACTTTACTCCGTTACTTTTTGTGCCAAATATAAGCAGACCCTAGACTCACCAAAAAAAACATTGTAATCTTGTACGAGCCATAGTTTTCCCAGAAAGTTATTTGCTTAACACCCACAAACTCACCTGATCTTGTAGTCCATTTACTAAGACAGACAAACCTCATCTGTTTGTATTAGCAGAAAGGGTCCCATGGGCTAGCTTAAATCATTTGGATAAAATGCCCTTAATTGGCTACACTGGCCTAAAACATTGATGTTACATAAGGAAAACATTTCTCAGGAGATAAATGTTTTGGAATTTGACCCTTGGCAGTGTTTCTCCCACAGGAGAAGATGAATGAAGATGTTGATTATTTATGGTTGTTGTGAACGGGATAATTCTTTAAGTTTTTTCAGAATCAGGAAAGGCAGAGAGGAGTTTTTGCTGTTGACTAAGGAGGTTGTGTATGCAGCTGGCTCTGGCAGGGTCTGTTCTATTGAAAGAAAGTCTGTAGGCTTACCCAAAAATAAAGTTGGGGCAAAATGACCCCACAAAACATTCTGTAGCTGGAGTATGTGGTATATGTAGCTGACCATGGCCTCCGAACAACTCAGTGTCTTGTACACAGCATTTGTGGAATGCTGATAATGAGTTGAATTGCATAATTGGGAAATTATATGGATGCCACTCTGGCTGAACAGAATAATTTCAGACTATATGTGGAAGAGCTCATGTCTGAATGTATCCCATATAAACTTCCGGCAGATTGAGAACTACCATGTCTGGGGGAAGGAGTCTAATGGGAGCTTCTATTGGGCACAGTTCTTAAACAGGAAATCCTACCCAGCCACAGTCTGAAGCTTAGCAAAACTGTGTAACTTTTGACCCTGTGTTCCAGCTTATCATCTTAGGAAGGAGACAGCAGCCTATGGCAAGCTTTTTGGGCTCTGGGCACAGTTGGCAATTTGAGAAACTCTCCTGGGCACCACCCTCAAATGGCTGCCATGGGAGGTGTGGCAAAGGACAACTAACCTGGCCAAAAGACTGAGTACAGGGTGGGGGTGGGGTCTGAGCCCCAACACACAAAACAACTCCTTTGAACGCACAGTTTTCAGCACCAACAGAAACCTGTTTTATCCCAGCTGCCTGTAATAAAATGTGTTAATTAAAAGAAAAAGTGGGAGGGGCAGGTCACTTTGGTGAGCGCTGTGAAAGGTGTTTGGAGGCCCATTGGTGCCCTGGGGCATCACGGTACCTACCCCTGGCCTGAGCAATAACGCACCCCCTCCATTTTTTGTGCTCACCTTTTGGAGGAAGAAGGAGGCCGACTGTTCATGCGGGAGAGATCTGACAATCCTGGCAAACCACTTAATCATCTTGCAAGCCACCTCCATGGAGCCAGTTTTGCAGAGAGGTTTTCCTGTGGAGAAAGAAAGGGGAGGAATGGAGCATCTTCTTGCTTCTTGTTCTTGCCTCCTTCACCCAATGAGAATTATTGTGGGTTTCCACTTGCTGTTTATAACTCGTACTTTAGTAGTAAACATGATACAGGGTGCTGTGCACAGCTGCCCATCCCTGGTCGAGCTTGCAAAGTGCCAAGAACTTTAAATCCCTTGCAAGGCGTTGCCCTGGCTTAGCCGCTCCCTTTGACTTCTACTGGCCTGAAGATCTGAGCTTGTCCTACTAGCCTGGTACCAAGTATGTTTTTGAATGCCCTCTCTCAAACAACAAGGGTCCCTCCTCACAACGGAACTGTATCATGCATCTGCTTAATTTGGCAACTTTTACAAAAAATATCCCTTGAATCATTCCTTTATAACTGGGTGCCCATCCAAACTGCAAGGAAGGTATGAATTTGTGGGGACCCTGGGAGGAGGCCAAGAATATCATAGGGGATAAGGTCCAGATCTGAGCAGTTGGGATATTTCATCTGGAACAAATCTATATGGTTGTGCTTGGCAGTTGTCCCGAGAATGCAGAGCAGAAGTGCAGAGAATTCTGCACCAGCGAGCATTGGATGTGAAACTGGATCCAGCTCTTCAGGACAAGTGCATGATAGATCTGGGGAAGTGGTGCAGCGAGAAAACAGAGACTGGACAGGTATCTTGGGTGTTCATTTTCAAGCTTCTTCAGTAGGATGGCATTGCAGGGGCGGGGGGCTGATTGCTCAAAAATGATTTTGCCCTGCTGGATACGGATCTACTTTTGTACTTTAGTGAAGATCTGGCCAGCCTGTTTAAGGGGTATACTTCCCAGCAGCAGTGGTTGCATTAGTTGCAATATAAGTAACAAGCTGGATGCATAGAATGTAAAACTGTAATGATTTCATGTTGAACTGTTGTGTGTGTGAAACAAAACACATTCACCGTTAAAGTCTGCTTCCCTTTCTTTAAACATTCTAATAACTTGCAAAATTCAGAAACCTTTTGGGTTCAAAACTTGGCTGCACTGCATTGTGTGCTTAAATCAAGCTGCCGTAGGTGAACAGGGACACCCATAGATCTATCAGTGCTTCAGAAGGAGCAAATCTTGGTTTTCCCAAGCTCTTCTATTTTTATAGTTTATCCCAACCTAGAGGAAGAGTAGTAAGTAGGGGTGGCACAGGTGCCCACTTCGGTCCACAAATCTGTCAGACTACCAGCACCCATGCCTGTCGATCCCCTCCCGCTGAGCCCTCCCCCCTGCTCGAGCCCCTTCTGTGCTCGGCGAGCACAACTTACCCGGGCCTGTCTGCCTCCGCCACGATCGCCATGTTTTTAAAAAACATGGTGATCAGAACTCTCTGTCCATAGACTTATACGCAAAAAGCGCCATGAATCTTGCATATATGGGTGATTCACAGCGCTTTTTGCGTATAAGTCTATATGTGCACAAGTCTCCCTTCTTCCTTCCTGGTGCCCCAGCGAGAAGAAGGGAGACTTGCTCACGGGGAGAGGCACAGGTAAGTCCAGCTCCTGCCTTGCTTGCAAGTCTCCCTCGGCGCCCCAGCAGGAGGAAGGGAGACTTGTGCACAATGACAGGCACTGGACTTGCCCCACTGCCTCTTGTTGGCAACTCGCTAAGGGGTGGGCAGCCCCTGGGGCTCGCCGGGCACCCATGGGGCCATTCAAGGCTCGCGTGGTGGGGCTTGCAGGGGCAGGTGGTGGCGATGACTCAGCAAGCGCCTGGTGGGCACAGGCGGAGGTCAGTTCATCCATCCCTAGTATTAAGTTGCTGGGCCAGGCAGTAAATTTGATTGGGAAAGGGCTGCCTGCGCACCCCACCTCTGAACTCCACTGCGAAAGCATGAGTAGAAGTGGCGGTGATCGGCTTCGGTAGCATTGCCTCTTGCTCAGGAAAGCAGCATCATGTGGTGGATTCAGGGGATTCTCAGGGGAGTAATGAAATGAGCCTGCTCATGTTCTGTGTTCATTCTCTGTTAGGAACTTGAATGTCTCCAGGACCATCTGGATGACTTGGTGGTCGACTGCAGAGACATAGTTGGAAATCTCACAGAGCTGGAATCTGAGGTAAGCCAGTTTTCTCCCAAAGGGGAAGCTCCAGCTTCGTAGAGCTTCCACTTGGCTGTGCGAGCGGTTGCCAGTGGGTGGATGCTCACCCCCCAGTGTCTTAGAATGGGTGACAGTGTACGGCATTCTAGTCGAGGAAGGGGGAAGGGAAACAATCAGACCTTAATTGGCTGCTCAGAGAGAATGATCCAAGTATCACTGGAAATGAGGTGTAAGCAGCCATCTTTTTTAAAAGGCTACATGCATAGAGGCTGAGCCTTTTAAAATCACAAGTATCACTTCCTTTAAATCTGCTGAGGTTTGGTCATACCTAGCTGGACTCTGTTTGGGGCAGCAAACTTGTTGAGGTACTTGTTGAAACCAGTTCCTGTTCCCAAGGACATGTATTTAAATGTGGGGGTTGTTCTTCTTACTGGAGGCTCCTTGACCTGCATTTAGGATGGCTAACACCCAGGAAGGCTCTCCAATATTGATTACACTGATGTGTGTCCAACACATGCACAGCAGCATCAACTGTCTTAGGGTGAAGCCCGTGTTGAAAAAATTGGTCATGACCCTGGGTGGACTTAATGCTTTCTGTCCCTCTGGCAGGATATCCAGATAGAAGCCTTGCTGATGCGAGCATGTGAGCCAATCATCCAGACCTTCTGCCATGTAAGTGGCTCTCATTCATGCTTGTTCTGGCTCAGTTAAGGATTGGGCACTGAGTCTTTACCCATCACTATCTGTTTGCTGGTTGGGGTGGGAGGTGGGGGGGCTCCACCCATGTGCATGTCTGCCTTGTAGTGTTCCCCTTGTTGTTGAACATGCCTTCCTGGAAGGCCCACATGCGCAGTGTCCAGTGCGCTGCTGGCCTTTCTGCATGCCCAGTTCCCTTTTCCGAGCCTGGCTTCAGGCCTGGGTGGTCTACAAGCTTTTGGCTCTTCCTTTAAAATGACTTGAATTATCGTGAGCAAGTTGTTGATGAAAGAATTCTCTTGTGTTTGCAACAAGACTAAAGTTTGGCGCAATATGACTTAGCTGTTGCTGTGTCATAAACGACAGCATCCCTCCCTCCCTCCTTTCGTACTGTGATGTAGGAAAGCAGTGCGGTAGAAAAGCAATGATACCCTATTGTCTAGCCTGCCCTGATTGTGTTACAAAGCGCTTGCATGGCATTTCACAGGGCTATATTGCATTTTGGCTTTGCAGGAGCACTGCCCTGGTGCCATAGAAGCCTGTCATATGTAGCCTTGGAGGAACTGAGGAGCTCCGGGGCTAGCCGTGCCTTGGCTGGTGATTGAACTGTAAGGTTACAGTCAAAGCAAAGAGCAGCGCTCTGCATTCCCAAGCTTAGAATTATGGATCCCACTGATTCCTAACTGGAGCACAGCAGCTGCCAGGGAAGGAGCTAGATCCTGGCAGGTAGTCAGTCTGTCTTTTATCTCCTATTCAGGAAGTAGCGGATAACCAGATCGACTCAGGAGACCTCATGGAGTGCCTCATTCAGAACAAACACCAGAAGGAGATGAATGAGAAGTGTGCAATTGGAGTCACACATTTCCAGCTGGTGAGTGTGGTTGGTCCTTCAGACTGGGTGCCAGACAGCCACTGTCCCCTTCTTCCTTAAAGGCCAAAGCTCTTCCCAGCGGCTGGGAATTGAGCTCTTCAGGATGAATCTTTACTCCAATGTTGCCTTGGTTTACTTGCCACAAAAGAGTTTCTTAATTCTGACGGCTATGTGCCCTCAGACCACATCCCAACCATTTCCCCATAGATTAGTCATTCAATTTGCATGGCCCGTAACGGGAGGTAAGTAGTGGATGTGGTTGACCCCACTGTGGATGTTGTATTCAAATTCAGCCTCCCTGGAACTTGCCAGGGCTGAAGCAAAGCAAACAACAGTGGAGGAGCACCGGATAGTCCTGTGATGAGCGGCTTCTTGTGTCTGGCCCTGAAGGGAGCCCTCTTCCTTTGTTTTTAGGTCCAGATGAAGGATTTCCGATTCTCTTACAAATTTAAAATGGCCTGCAAGGAGGATGTGCTGAAGCTGTGTCCCAACATCAAGAAAAAGTATGTAGAAAGTTCTCCCTCGTGGCTGTAACTTGAGAGTGCGCTGTGCTTTTATTGGCAAATAGTTTATAGCCAAGGGCTTTGCGCCAAGACAGCCTTTGATCCAGATGGGAGATGTAATGCTTCTTTCCTCTTTAGGGTGGATGTGGTGATCTGCCTGAGTACCACGGTGCGCAACGACACCCTGCAGGATGCAAAGGAGCACCGGGTATCCGTGAAGTGCCGCAAGCAGCTGCGTGTCGAGGAACTGGAAATGGTAATGTGGAGGGACCATAGCTCAGTGGGTAGAGCACCAGCTTTGCATGCGGAAGGTCCCAGGTACAATCTGCACCGTATCCAAGTTTGGCTGGGAAAACGCCTGCCTGAAACCTTAGAGAGCTGCTGGCAGTTGGTGGCCAGTTTTACATGGTTTTACTTCGTACAAAGCAGCTTCCTCTGTCCCTGCACGAAAGTGCCTACATGAAAGTGCCCATTTGTTGCTCTGAGGCCACACAAGGGCTTCTCAAGGGATCCAGCTTGAACTCATGAGAATATTTGGCAGTCCCTCGGTGCTAGTTTGCTTCTCACTAATTATCCTTCTTATATTCTAAATCTGGCTTATGGTAGGTTTCTGTAGCAATGTTGGCTTTTCTGGGCATCTTGCCACAAGAAAGCAGCCTCCTCTGACTGAGCCAGGGCCGTCCCTGATGGCTGCAATGAGAAGGCCTTGCTCAACCAGCTCTCTGGGCGCAATAGAACTGCAAGCCCCTTCCTGGCTATTCTAAAGGGATCTTCCTGAGAACTCTCCTGGGCAACAAGGAGATGAGGCTGTGCTTTGATCCACACTGTGCTTAACGTCCAGCCTGATGAAGAGGCCTGTAGAACAGGAATGCTTGGTCTGTGCGCGCACACGCACACGCACACACACACACACATACACCTATGGATCAACGTGTCTTCCTTTGTCTTTTTAAAAAACTGGAATTCCTTTGAGTGTTTCAGTTTTGCACTCCCCTTGGGGTCTGAATTTTGTTTTAACATGATGATTTGTCTTGCAGACTGAGGATATCCGTCTGGAACCAGACCTTTATGAGGCATGCAAAACTGATATCAAGAACTACTGCCAGAACATTCCCTATGGCAATGCGCAGGTGATGATCCTTTACTTATTCGGTAGAATTCTTTTATTTATTTAAAGTATTTTTATTCCTCTTCTCAGCCCAAAAGGCTCCCAGAGTGGCTTACATATAATCAGTAAAATAGTCCCTGCCCTCAGGCTTACAATCTGAACATAAGAAGAGCCATGCTGGTTCAGACCAAGGGTCCATCTAGTCCAGCATTCTGTTCACACAGTGGCCAACCAGCTGCCCATGGGAAACCCACAAGCAGGACAGGAGTGCAGCAGCACCCTCCTGCCCATCTTCCCCAGTGACTGGTGTACATAGGCATACCGCCTCTGATGCTGGAGGTAGCAGACCCAACACATATGTTTCACTAGCATATTCTGGAGCACTTCTGATGGGCCCTCCCTCTCTGTCAACCTGTTGCAGAAAAAGCTAATTGTTGAGCTACCACATCAACTGTTGAAGGCACAAACAGCCCCATTTTAAATTCATTCTTGCATTTAAATTTTATTGATTCGTTTACTTACCATGAATTGAACTTTTTGCCACTGAATGTCTTCGCTAGGCTAAGTCCCCTCAATCTTATGTTGCCTTTAAGTTAATAGTCCTTGTAGTTCTTAACACTTCTCAATTTAACAACCTCCTTGAAATACATTGCCCAAAATGTACTCTGGGTGAGATTTCATCAGTGACATTATTGCTCCTTTTTTAGATGAGGTGCTTCTTAAAATAATACAAGAATGGCTTTTGCCTTCTTGTTCCACAGCATCATGTGTTCTGACCAGTGGGTCAGCTTCGCTAATTCCCAGCTCCTTTTTAGCAATGCTACCACCTGGTGGCCAGTTATCCTTGAGGTGTTTTCTTAACAGTGCTATTTAACTGCAGATTATTGAGTGTCTGAAGGAAAACAAGAAACAACTGAATACCCGCTGCCATCAGAAGGTCTTCAAACTCCAGGAGACAGAGATGATGGATCCAGAACTGGATTACACGCTCATGCGTGTCTGTAAACAGATGATCAAGGTAAGGAAGATTGGTTGATAAAGATGGGTTTGGCCTAGTTACTTTTTATAGCGGAGCGGTTAAGCCTAAAATAATTGTGCACTTCGGGATAAAAGTATGAAATTTGGCACACTTATACATTGACCTATACTGAGCCTTTTTTGATAGGAATGCCAGTAAGCAATGCTCCTGGGGGTTGGAGTGAGAGTAGGAGACCGACAAATGTGAAGTTCTACCTTCTAGACCAGAAGGTGGGCAGAAGATAGTTCTCCAGATGTTTGGGGCTTCAACTTCCAGAAGCAAGCATGGTTAGTGGTCAGGAATGCTGGGAGTTGAAGTTCAAAACATCTGGAGATCTATGGTCTGCCCACCACGTTCTAGACCACAAGCCAGGACAAAAATTCTTACCATATGTGATAAATAATGCTGAATGTGATTTTATCAAGGTCTGCACATAAAGGGATAGAAAATAGGGATAGATCTGCAGCAATCAGATGCGTGTAATCAAAAGTTATATAAACCTTAGCCAGGTGCCCCCCCCCCCCCCCGGCCAATGCAGCAAGGAGAAGCAACCTGCTTAAGGGGGCACCAGCGGGGTGTGTGTGTGTGGGGGGGAGATATACAAGAGCCAAAGTGCTTTGTCTGGTCACAACATCTTTGACATAGTGTCCTCTCAGTTGCTGACTATAGCATCTGTTTTGGCCCAATGCTGTCTTCAGGTGCCAGGCACTGTCAAGTGTACTGCCACGATGCCAACAGTTACCAAAATATATACGTATAAGTAAGGAACTGGGGTGTGCATCCCTCCCCCCGCCAAAAAGCTTTGGGCCAACCCAAACATATATCCAAACCTCCAGGAGATGGGTGTACATTTTTTTGGAAACAATATTTTGCATTGTTGAACAACTTTTTCTAATGATTTATTTATTTATTTATTTCATTTCTATACCGCCCAACAGCCGAAGCTCTCTGGGCGGTGCACAAAAACTAAAACCAAACAACACACAATAAAACAATTTAAAATATATAGAACATTAAAACCACAATATAACAATACAGCCACAATAAAACCTAGCAGCAGTACAGGAGTTTAAAATACAGATTTAAAACAGCAAAGATAAAAATTTAGAAAGCTAAAATGCCTGGGAAAATAAAAAGGTCTTCACCTGGCGCCGAAAGGAGTACAATGTAGGCGCCAGGTGAACCTCACTAGGGAGCTCATTCCAGAGCCGGGGTGCCACAACAGAAAAAGCCCTCCTCCTAGTAGCCACCCGCCTCACTTCCTTTGGCAGGGGCTCATGGAGGAGGGCCGCTGAGGATGAGCTTAAGGTCCGGGCAGGCACATATGGGAGGAGGCGATCCTTCAGGTAACCTGGCCCCAAGCTGTTAAGGGCTTTGAATGTTAACACCAGCACTTTGAATCGGGCCCGGAAATGGACTGGCAGCCAGTGCAGCTGGAAAAGTACTGGCGTAATATGAGCTCGCAGGCCAGTCCCTGTTAACAATCTTGCTGCCCTATTTTGGACCAGCTGAAGTTTCCGGACCGTTTTCAAAGGCAGCCCCACGTATAACGCATTGCAGTAATCCAGACGAGAAGTTATCAGAGCATGGATAACTGTAGCTAGGCTATCTCTGTCCAGATAAGGGCGTAGTTGGTATACCAGCCTAAGCTGATAAAAAGTGCTCCGTGCCACTGAGTTCACCTGTGCCTCAAGTGACAATTCTGGATCCAAGAGCACCCCCAAACTATGAACCTGATCCTTTAGGGGGAGTGCAACCCCCTCCAGAACAGGTTGAATATCACCTAGCCGGGCAGACGAACCACCCACTAACAGTACCTCCGTCTTGTGGTATGATCCACTTGCACGTTCATTTATTTTTAAATAATTTACAGGACAGGAATGGGGAAACCTTGGACCGTGGGCCAAATTTGGCCAGCCCATCTGACCCCTGGGGACTTGGGTGAGGCTCCCCTGAAAGCCCCCACCCCCTCAAAAGGGTGAGTGGTGCAGACCAAAAAGGTTTCCCACTCCTGTTATAGGGTCACATATCGTGAACCCATGTGTTCCTTGTCATTTAATTCTGTTGGGATTGTTCTCTGAGTGGAGAGTACAAACAGTGTATTTTTGTACACATTTACATTCACATAAGTAAATGTGAGGGAGGAATCTATATCAGGACATTTTTAGGCATGATCACTGCATGTCTAGGGCAAGTTTGATGCTTTTATCCCAAAGTGCCCAATTTGGCCAGATCCTTGCTTAACTGCTCCACTGTTAGAACTGGACCATAACGTGCCACTTCCAGAATAACATTTCTCCATCATGCAAGTATACATTGTAAGAGGAATCTGTGTGGATTTTGCTAGGAACATCTGTGGGCTTGTAAAACGGATTCCTGCGTGTTCAATCTCATGAAGTCGTCTTAGTTGTGTTGATTTACACAGTTATTCTGCAGAGGCAAATCTTTACCTCTGAATTGGCCGATCTTCTGTGTGTACCCAGAGGCTGTTTTGGCATGGGAAGAATCCTTAATATTCACAGTATCCTACAGTCAAAACCAAATCTGACCATTTTTTTGTTTAGAGTCTTGGGTCCTTAGTCTGCATATTTTTAAGCACTTCAAACCTACTTTTCCTGCCTTCAGGTGTTATTGGTGTGTGTGTGTGTGTGCGCGCGCGCGTGTGTCCAGTCCTGAACATCCAACTGGCTGGAAATTAGTGTGGCAAGTCTGGCTTGGCCAAGCTTCAAAATCTGGATAGGGAGCAGGCTTTCACCCCCTCCCCCCTTTCTGCTGCAGCTTAATGCTCTGTTAGAACTTCAGGCAGCCAGAGTGATGCAGACGGAGGTACAGCAAAAAGGCTTTTGAACTGCAGGGGTTGCTTTGATGGCTCATCGAGCGCTAGAAGGAGAGTCCAGTGGGAGTGCAGGTGACCTAAGCCCTATTCCCCCATATTCATGCCCTGTTTTTGGTTCAGTGCATTGTAGACTGGTTCAGCTATGCCTTTCCCACTTCTCCCGACATTAAGGAATACAGACATGAACGCCTCACTTTTAAAAAGATCCACTCCATGCCAAGCAACCTCTGGGGTGCACATTTGAGAGAGGCAAGTAAGACAGCCCTATTTGGCTTTGCCGTTTGGAGGACCAGAGTCTTGGCCAAGGATGAGAAATGCTCTTACTATCCCCTTGCTGAGTTGTAGCGTCTCTGTCTCCTTTGGCAGAGATTCTGCCCAGAAGCAGATGCAAAGAACATGCTGCAGTGTTTGAAACAGAACAAGAACAGTGAGGTGATGGATCCCAAATGCAAGCAAATGATCACCAAGCGCCAGATTACACAGAACACAGGTACTAGTGGGCTGTGTGGAATTAGGGGTGGGGCAGAGAACGGTGTGGCCTGCCCGCAAGTGCTGGGATCTTTATTACCTGTGCAGGATGCATTGTATTTGGAACTTTTCAGAGCACTTGTGGGACCCAGAGCAAAACCACCTCCGCAGTTTTCTCTCAGCACACACACTTCGTAACCAAGTATGTAAGCTCCACCATCACCTGTGCCAGAGGCGCCATAGATTCAGCTTTGTGTACTAATTTCAGTCTTCTCCCTGCTTATTGGTCAGTGGTCCAAAGTGCTCTGATGCCTCCAAGTGGCCCTAGGTCCCCTGGCTGATGGCAGAAGCCAGAATGTGCTTCCCTTCTGCTCTCTGGTCCCAAGGGAACTAGCTGTTGTTCCATATTTTGAGGCCGTGCTCTTTGCATTTGTGTGTGAGAAATGACCAGGGCCAAAGTTTTAGCCTGCCAGACCGGACTATCTTGTTTGCTTTCCCTGCATTGTATAGATTCTCTAACCCCCTTCACATGCAAGGGCAGCAAATAGGTGTGTGCCGCTGCCATTTTGACCAAATTGGAGGTTGCTCCATGATGTGCTAACCTAGACACTCTGGGTTTATTCATTTATTTGTGTCAGAAGCATCACAATTAAAAAGCATACTATAACACATAACATTTAAAATATAAAATGTAAAAGTTAAAATATATAAAAATTAGACAAATCTTGCCCCCAAACTAGCAACATTAATTGCGTTCTGTCACGCTGTCATAAGGTCCTCATGTCTACATTGGTCAGGGTACAAAGGGCTAGTATACATATGTGTTGTTGTCTGCAAGTCTCCGCAGTCACATAGGGCAGAGATCACCGGGTAACCCCATTTATTCAGGGTGTCTCTAGATCTTGCTACACTCGTACGCAGTCTATTCAATGATTTCCGAACTTCCCAGCTTTCACTGAAACCGGGTGCCAGCTCCTCTGCTGGTTCCCTCCAGCGTTGATTCTTTGTAGCTTTCCATAAGTCCATTCTACTTTTGAATTCATCAAAGTCTTCCGTCAATCTGAGGAAGCTTTTCCTGGATTTTAATCTCTGAGGAGCTGGTTGTAGGCCTTAAAGAGGGTGTTGTTTGGATATTGAGGATTTAAGCTTCTCTTTGTATGCTGCTGCTTCTCTACAGACAGCAGGAGGGGCAATGCCAGCTATATGGTAGATCTTATCTAGAGAAGTAGGTTTTAGACGTTAATGATTCTACTTGCTTCATTCAAAGCAACATCAACTTGCCCAGCATGTGCCAGCCGAGCGGCAGAGGGCTAATGCTGTAGTCCCAAGAACCCTTGGTTTAGCACCCCAAGTAGTGCTCGTTAATTTCCTAATGATGTTATTTCTTCCGCTAACCGTCAGTTTAGTGTTAATGCAATGCTGTTTATATGTTAAGGCCCTATCCAAAGCAATCCCTAAATATTTAGGGTGAGTGCATGCTCCCATAACACTCCTTTCCATGTAATTTGCAGCTTCCTAGCAGCCTGCTTATTGCGTAGATGGAAGGCACATGCCTGAGTTTTTGCTGGATTTGGCCTTAGCTGGTTTTCGCAGTAATATTGATCCAGCTCTTCCAGAGCTTTGGTTGATCGTTGTTCTACCTCCTTGAATGTTTTTCCTTGTGTGGCCATTGCCCGATTGTCAGCATGTATATAATTATTAGTGCCTGCAGGAAGCGGTTGATCGTTAGTATAGATATTGAAGAGGGTTGGAGCTGATACAGTTCCCTGTGGTAGGCCATTCCTCTGATTCCTCCACCTACTTTATCTTCCCTGGAATTCCACGAAAAACCTACGGTTCTGAAGCAGATTCCTGATAATGTTTGTAAGTTTAAAGTCTTTAGTTATATCATATACTTTCTGCTTCAGTCTCCTAAGGTTGATGGTGTCATTTGCAGCCATTAGATCTATAAATACACTACCCTTTTGGAATCCATCTTCGATGTATTGAGTTAGATTAAGGATTTGTGCGGTACAGCTTCTTTCGGGGCGAAATCCAGCCTGCTGCGGTATAAGCAGGGGTTCTACAGCTACAGTAAGGTGATTTTGTATCAGTCTTTCAAAGATTTTATATGTATGGTACAAAAGAGAGATTGGTCGGTAGCTCTTAGGGTTATTAGCCTCTTTACCTGGTTTAAAGCTGCTATAACCTTAGCCTTTCGCCAAACACCAGGGATCTTGCATTGTTCCAAACAGGCATTAAACATTTATAATATCCACTGCCTTGCTTTCGGCCCGAAATGTTTTATCTGCTCAGTAAGAATATCATCCAAGCCTGCAGCTTTCCGTGGTCTACATTTCGTTATAGCATTTCTCAACTCTTTCATAGTAAAAGGGGACGATAGGTTAGTTGTTTCATCCTACTTTTTTCTATTAATTTTAGTCTTATGGTTTAAAGGCATTTGTTCTAAATTACAATTCTTAAGGGTACCCTAATTGTAGTTAATCTTGGGTCGTTTAACCCTGATTAACCCATAGTATCTGGGTTCGCATGTCATGGAGCAACCTCTGATCAGGCCAAGGCTGAATATTCAAAATGGTGCGGCATGCAATCCACAACATGTTGTTACATGCAAACTGGGTCTATGTCTGCTGAAGGCCAGACCCCCTCCAGGTGAAACTTCTCACATATCTTAATCACCTGCCCCTTGCTTTGCACAACCCTCCTCAGCTGCAAAGCATTTTCCTATTTTACTGAATTTTTATGACTGGGTTTCCAGAAACACCTGCTTGCCAAGCTGTTAACTATACTTGAAGTATAGAGGAGGTTCCTGAGCTCAGTGGTAGAGTACATGCTTTGCATGCAAGAAGTCCCAAGCTCTATCCCTGACATCTCCATTTAAAAAGATCCCAGTTAGCAAGCCTGGGAAAGACCTTGGCATGTAACACAGGATCTTCTAATCTCTATCTAATTCATGGATTTAGAAATTGACAGTTCTTTTTTTTTTTTTTTGGCATGCTTTCTTCTGATTGTATGTTCTTCAGATTTTGTTGAATTAAACCTTTTTCCTTTAAGATCACCCATTTTTGCCCTGGTTTATTTTGCCATTGCCTGGGAAGTACCTACATCAGTCACCCATCCTGTGTGATAACTTCCTATAGACATTACCATAACTTTATGGAATCCAACGCTCTTGTGATGCTCCGGTAACACAACTCAACCTTTAAGGTGGACAGTTGGAATGAATCACTGCAGGAACTGTGGTGTAGTTTTGCATATTACATATTTTTACATAATTAAAATAGTATTTGAGTTGGCATACACCTTGGAGGTCATCTAGTCTGTCCCCCTGCTCAATGCAGGAGTCTTGCAACACAGAATCATGGAAATTTACAGTTGGAAGGGATCTTGAATTGTGATTTCACTAGTCATGAGAGGGGCATTGACACTGACCTCCCTGCCCATGCTCTTAATGTAGCTACCTCTCTGGCTTTTGTGATTTCACATTTAAGCATCTTTGCAGTCATAAGGTTTAGAAACTTACTGCTCTGAAAAAAGAAAAGAAAGCTGAATTCCACACCCACTATCACAGTCTTCACTTTTTCTGCACTCCTATAGTATAGCGGATCTTGTACGTGGCTGGTTTCCAGAGAGTCAGAGTTCCCGTAACTCAAATTAAAGACAGCTCAACCAGAGAGAATTCCAGCTGTAGGCTGCTTAGTAAAGAAGCACACTTCTGCAGGTGGTGCCTCCTTCCAGTGGCTAGTTTCAAATGTTGATTTGGCTCCTTTCCTCTTTGGTAGATTATCGCTTGAATCCGGTGCTCAGGAAGGCCTGCAAAGCGGACATCCCTAAATTCTGTCAGAGCATTCTGAGCAAGGCCAAGGATGACTCGGAGCTGGAAGGGCAGGTCATATCCTGCTTGAAGCTGAAATATGCAGACCAGGTGACTAAGGGGTGTGTGCACCAGTCAGCGCTGAGACATAGAGGGCCACAGAGGGCCACCTGCTGTGTAGCATGTGCACTTGCTTTCTTGCCAGTTGGGTAAAACAAGCATATTTAAAATACTAGAAAGCAGAGTTCTGTCTTGAGACCTTTTCCATATTAGAAGCTTAGAGCCAGTGACACTGGGTTTCTGGAAAATGTTCTAGTGCCCTAAATTGATTGGAATCTGATTTCGCATGTTTGACTTGTGTTTAGTAAACATAACTAAAAAAGTACACCATATTCATTTTACACTCTGTATATATAGCTCTTTCTAATAACCAAAGTATTTGAAATTATTGTTATTTAGTAGAGAAATTAATAAAACATACTTTATGTGGTTTAAACATATTCCAACATATTCGAAGCATACAAGAATGCATATATTAGGAAAATGCACATGGAAATGTGTAGGAATGTTCATACTGACATTTTTTAAATATTGCAAGTTGATGCAGAAATGGTACGAAACAAACTTAAGATTGGAAAAACGAGCCGCTGAGAGAAAAGGACATTGAAAGATTTGTCCATCTCTCACCACAAGGAACCACTTCACATTTTAACTGCAGTAGACATAGGTGGAACTGTTAAAATACTCAGGCTGCCACATAAATGCATTTATGTATTTTTTATTGAAAGGACATGGGACTACCCCTATAGTTAAGGTGAGTAGCAAAAAAAAAAAGGCTCTGTCTTTACAAGTCTCAAAATTATAGTACTTATAAAAATGACACCTGCAGAGCTAATAATGTGAAACTTGGCATCCATAATCAACCTGATGAGGCCTGCAATTGTGCAAAATTTCAAGCTGGTCTGATAAAATTTGCCACAGGTACAGCAAGTTAAAAAGTGCAGAAAATTGACATATTTGTACTATTTACTCAAGTTGTGGCTTGGCATAGCATGTATTTCTTTCAAAATCTGGGGGAAACTACCAGTGTACCTTATTCAGTCTTGATATGCTCATATAAGCTTCCAGTTTCCTGGTTTTGTGGAGCTTGAGCCAACATGAGATAGCCTTAAGTGTGGTCTTCAGCTGGTAGGGGTTTTGATCATTGAATTTTATTTTTAATCCTCCCAATAAACATTTTAATCTCTGGGTGGATTGCAAACAGTGAAGGGAAGATGTATATCCCAAAACACTTCGATGTGCACTGTGGAGCTATCATTGGCTGTGTCTTCTGACATGGGTCCATATATGTTTGGGAACATGCACCTCCTTTTCATAGTTTATACAATTACTGTAGCAGGCAGTGTAACAACAGGGTACCCCGGCCACGGCCCTTAGTGGTACAAGTTTATTTATCTGGGAAATACGTCCGGTGGGCAGTTCTGGATAAGGGTCCTGGATGGTTTCTCTTAACACTGGTAAAATCTGGATTCTGTGAGTGTGGTGGTTCAGTACGCACACATTGCAACAACATAGTGCCAGGCCCTTGCTGGTTTGGGGGCATGGACTGGGAACTATGCTCCACAGCACCATGCTTCTTTACCATGGACGTCACTATGTGAAAATGGAGTTGCAAGGGCAGAATTTGCATGTGGTTGGGGTTTTTTAAGTAGCAGAGGTGTGCAGCAACTAACCTTGTTACTATACTTCAGAGTTAGGCAACCTGGTGCCCTCCAGATGTGTTGGACTTCAACTACCAGTATTCCTAACTATTGACCCATGTTGGCTGTGACTTAATAGGAGTTGGGGTCCAAAACTTCTGGGAGGCACCCGTTTGCCTACCCCTGCCTACTTCATTCAGTTCTGAGGATCATATGAAATTTGGCTCATCTCCAGTGAGCAAACCTGGCATGACTGTTCCTGGTCTTGTCCCCTAAACAGCGTCTCTCTCCAGACTGTGAAGATCAGATTCGAGTGATTATCGAGGAATCGGCTCTTGACTACCGGTTAGATCCTCAGTTGCAGATGCACTGCTCAGATGAGGTGGGAGCTTCCAAGTTCAACCCTATTTCACCGTATATATGTTGGCAAAGTCCTCTAACTCTCGGTAGCACAATATAAACTATGGCAGTCTTGAGTTGAATCCTCCAGTGGTACAAATTACCCTTGTGGCTGTCATCTTTTGTGGCTGTTGCTGCAATTTTCAGAAAGTAGATTTGTGAGTGGAGCAACACATTGTGGAACCCCAATTTGGCATCTTACACAGAAACTGTAGTTTTTTTTCATCTGGTATGTAAAGGATTTAAAAAAAAATTTATTTAATCATATCAGACATTACATAAATAATCATCCAATACACATATCCTTCAACGAAGTTTCAATCAAAGAAAACAATTAATACAGACAGATGAAATGGATAGTAACAACTAGTGGCCATGTGTGCCTGGCCAGCCCGCCAGGCCCCAGTCCACGCACAGCCACGATACCGCGCTTCCGGGCAAGCCCTGACACGTGTGAAAACACTCTTTTCTGGAAGGGCAGGTCGTGCGCCTTCCAGAAACCGCGTGTTTTTGCCTGGGTCGGCACTTGCCCCTGGAAGTGTGATAGCGCAGCCACTCATGGACCTGGGCCGGTGGAGCTGTGCATGTGCAGACCCGGGCTGGCGGGGCTGTACACGTGCGCATGGCCCCTGTTGGATGTTACCCAGTGTATCATTCCAAAAAATGACCCACAACTCTTTCAATAAACCGGTTTTCAAACATTTGTTCTTCTCTAGTCCTTATATGATAAGTTAATTTCATCATTGTTGTAGCATCCTAGATCCTAAAAAAAAATCATGCAAGGGAGGGGCAATATCCTTCTTTCAAATGAAGTACTGAGATTTTTGATGTCAACAGATTGATTACCAGTTCCACATCTGCCTTTTCCGCATAGTCTTGTGTGGTGCAATCCTATGCATATTTAGATAGAAAAGAAGTCCCATAACTCGCAGCGTGCCCCAGCCAGCATGGCTAGCTGGAGCTGGGAGTTGTAGGACTTCTTTCTGTCTAAACATGCATAGGATTGTGCCATAAACTAATTAGGGAGTAACTTAAAAGGATCCAAGTTGATACATTAAGGGTGCAATCCTATGCATGTTTAGACAGAAAAAAGTCCTACAACTCCCAACATGCCCCAGCCAGTCATGCTGGCTGGAGAATGCTGGAAGTTGTAGGACATTTTCTGTCTAAACGTGCAGAGGATCACATCCTGAGTTCCTTCCCTTTGCCCCTTTTCCTGTGATGAGTGGTGTGTGGCAAGCTCTCCATTTCTCCTTTGTGATGCATAAGAGTATTTCCCGGAGTAGCCAGCCTTAATAACTTTACATTACAGAGCAAGCACTCCAGACAGACCGACAGCTTGCTCTGAGGGGTAGTTCCTGCTTGGCACTTGTGTCACCTCTGCTTCTTTCAGAGATTGCTACAGGTTCTGTCAGCTTGGGCACTGAGACATTGGAGAGGGCTGTGGGATAAACCTTTCGATGCTGCAAATGATCCCCTCCCGAAAGCCTCCGGTCCTTTAAGTAATGACTCCTTAAGCGAATAGCTTCCAACTTTGATTCTAGGCAGCAGAGGACAACATAGGACCTTCAGGGAATGTTACTGGCCCTGTGTGTTGGTGGCACCATAAGCCTCGATAATACAGGGATGTAATGTTTTCAGCTGGGGTATTCTGCCTTGCCACCCCGGAAAGTGGGTTGACATTTTATTTTCCTTGCTTGCTACCACACTTTGGACTCACTTTTCACATGAAGTGTATCTCCCACCCGCCCCCTCCACACACAAAGCATTCGAGGGTAATTTGCTGTCCTGTGCCACTAGGCAGGTCCCACATCCTCATGTATTTTGTTTTAAAAGATTTCTAGCTTGTGTGCAGAGGAAGCGGCGGCCCAGGAGCAGACGGGGCAAGTAGAGGAGTGTCTCAAAGTCAATCTGCTAAAAATCAAAGCAGACATGTGCAAAAAGGTAAAGAAACTACGTGCGTCTTGGTGCTTGTGGGTGTGGGGAGAACGTTGTGACCACCAGCTGGGGTCTCCTTGTGTGCAGTTCAGGCAGCGGGCGTTTGTGCTCATCTGGTACCGGAATTGTGGGCTCTAGACTGGGTCTTTTAGGAATTCCTGGTGGTGGTTATATTTTTCCTCTGCTTTGTCACTGGCTCCCAGCCCCACTGGAATCAGCCAAGGGAAGAGATTCATGCTTCCCCCTTTTGCACTGCCCCCCCCCCCCCCGCATCCATCTATTGATGGTTGAGGAGCATCACACTGCTTTCAGATTAAGGCCCAGCAAGGACCTTAATGCCTTCATCGCTTTGAGGCGAGAGTCCTGTTCATGTGCTCCACTTGGAGCTGACATTAGCGACACGATATTGCAGCGCTGTGAAGCCCCCTTACAGGACAGGCTGCCGATGACATTGTGCTGGTGCTCCAAGATCTGACGTGACAGGCACCCTGTCCAAGGCCTGCCACGTTGGCTTCCACCTGTCTCCAAGATGCTGGTTGTGACCTCTGATTGCAACATCACATTGGCTTGTGATGCCAGCTTCAGTTCATTTTCCTGCGTATTCTTAACATTTTGAGTACAGTCTTAACCACACACACCCTGAGCCAGTGGACAGGGTGAAGTAAGTTGAAATACCCAAATCATAATATTGTGCATTGTGCTCATCTGCTCTCCAGGAGGTGCTGAACATGCTGAAAGAGAGCAAAGCAGACATCTTTGTGGACCCTGTCCTTCACACAGCCTGTGCCCTTGATATCAAGCACCACTGTGCGGCCATCCCTCCTGGACGAGGGCGACGTAAGTCTCATGTTAGCTGAGGAGCCCAGGAAATGCCTGTGCCACCAGGGCTGCTTTTCCCACAGATTCCATAGTCGGCAGACTTTTGCTCCTCATATTGGCCTCTTAGAAGCTTTGGTACATTTGCACTCCCAAATACTTGCTTAGGACAGATTTGTACCCTTGCTAGAGATGTGAAGGCCTGGAAAAAGGGGTGGGGGAAGAGAAAACCTGTTTTTTTAAAGTCTGTCTTCCAATTTTTTCAGTGGGAAAAATAAGATTTGGGGGGGAAATTAAGAAGTTTGTAAGAATAATCTTTTTCTGTGAATTATGAGTACATTGAAGAGTAAAATGCTTTTAAAACTCTCTCTGCTCCCTCCCTCCCTTAAATCTGACTCATTATAGCATTTTGAATATATTATACCATGATTTTTGTTACATAAGTGCAATAACGAATGCATTTCCCACAAAAAGATTTGTTGTGTACATTTATTCTGTAGCCTTCCTTTACGTGCACATAATTTACTCCATTTAGCTATTGGCTGCATTCAGATATTACTCTCAGTTGTTATGAGCACACATGGCAGCACATGTCTGGCTCAAATATTTCCACTTTCAGTTGAGGGGGCGGGATTTGAAGCTTCCATTCATAGTTCGTAACAAAACTCAGTTTCTTGTTTTGCCTGAATATGCTAGCTTTTGGTTTGATAACTAACTACGGTTTGGTACAAACCACAGTTTCACATATTTAGATGTAACAGGAAATTGATTTGTTTCACATATTTAGGTGAAACAAGAAATTGGTTTGTTAAAACCATGAACTGAGATGTCAGATTTCTTCCCTTGCACGATGTGGCACATTTTTGAAACAAACAACTATGCTTTGGTTTTGATTTAAAATACCACACTTCAAAAAGACTTTTCCAGGGTCATTCTAGAACACAAACACAAATGAAATCAATAAAAATTCTTAATCTGAATGAATTTTTGTTCCCATTCTTTTATATTTGGTATAGCTGCCGATTTCCGATCTCTGCTGTGATGATAAATGAAATAATTTCGTCCTGTTAGCTTTTTAAAAAATATATAAATGGACACTTTTTTTGCTTACAATTTTAGATTCCAACCAATAATGTAATTAACTTTTTAAAGGATAACAGTGGAATCCTATCCAGGTTATGTGGCTGGGTTGTAGCCAGGCAGAGCAATTGTACCTATTGGAGCTTGTGCTGGCACGGTGGAAGGGAAGAAGTGTTCACCTTTCTTCCTTTTTCAGTTTTTCCCCCCTTGCTTAAAATCCACTTCTGCTAGCGCAATTGATCTGTCTTAAATCTGGATCCAACCAATGGGGCTTGCTTTCTGAATTAACAATGTATAGGATTGTACATTATATGATGTATATTAAAAGCAAACCAGCTTGCTAATAATCAGATGCTTCGGTAGTTGTCTGTTTATGAGACAGGAAAGAGGAAGTGAAGGACGGTCTGTGCTTTGGAGTATAACTTGCTAACAGATTGAAAAGAAAACATAGAAGTGGCAAGGGTGTATACAAAATGGTTGTTCACCACCTTGATGGATTTTTTTTAGCAAAGAAGGCAGCATATATATGTTAATAATAAACAAACAAACAGTTTCCCTCCCAAAGATGCCAATGGGAAGGAAATGACTTAGGCCAGCTCCAGGGCTGGAGTTGTGTGTCGTCGTCCGCGCCCCCCCCCCCCCCCGGTTCCGTGAGTGTACCGGGCATGAGAAGGCTGCAGAATGCTTTTCTGTGGCACCATAAAGGGAGGCTGTCTTTTGTAATGCTGTCTCCTCCATTCTGCAGAGATGTCTTGCCTGATGGAAGCCCTGGAGGACAAGCGTGTACGGTTACAGCCAGAGTGTAAGAAACGCCTCAATGACCGGATTGAAATGTGGAGCTATGCTGCCAAGGTGAGCAGGGCTCCTTGCTTTATTCTTCAGGGGTGTGTGTGTGTGGGGGGGGGGGTACCACAAAGGGCATGGGAGTTGGGACTGAGTGTTTGAAGTTGGCAGAGTAGGGGTAGGTCACTTACGGCCCTCCAGATGTTTTGTCCTACAAGAAATTGAGGGCTTGATGTATAAGCAACTTTACTACAGTGTGTTTTGTCCAGCTTGAATGTAAGAACTTTGGCTAAAGTTGTGCATGATGCCTGATTATGTATCTCTTTCTCTCTCTGTATATAGATGGATTCAGATATACAACTTCTGTTTAAAACCCATGAAAGCAAAAGCACTGTGTACGCGCATAGAGAGGGACAGACAGAGCTTTTGCTTTCATGGGTTTTAAACAGAAGTTGTTAACATAATGAGATGAGCCTTTTAACGTAGATATTACCAAGGGGAACTGAACCTCTTACCCTGAAAAGCCTGATTTCCTTCATTGTCTGCAGTTTTAAAACCCTTTTAAGTATGGTGCAATATAAAGCTGCTGTCCAGCTTTGATTTTAATTTGGATTTTTGTAATTATTTGTCCATAGTTTATTTTTATGTCCTATGGTTGTATGCTAGCTGCATTGCATACTAGCGGTAGTTTCATTGTAAGTGGGTTGAGGCTTGGGAGGTGGTTTATAGAATAAATGCTCTTTGTAGGATTTTAATGGAATCGTGGTAATTTTGTATCTTGAAGATTTGTTTGGAATGCTGGCCCCTAAACTCCATCTGTACATTCATTTGATAGGGATTATTTCCTTTTTGCTTGGCTTGGGAACTGACTCTTTGTTCTTTCTCTGTGCCTGCCAGGTTGCCCCAGCAGAAGGCTTTTCTGACCTTGCCATGCAAGTGATGACTTCTCCGTCCAAGAACTACATCCTTTCAGTGATCAGTGTGGGCATCTGTGTCCTGTTCCTGATTGGCCTGGTGTGTGGGCGCATCACTAAGCGAGTGACACGAGAGCTGAAGGACAGGTAGAGCCTGCCTTGATAGTCAAAGGGAGGAAGACGGAAGGCCTGCCCATTGCCCAGTTTGTACAGCCCTCCTCTGTATAGTCTCCACCCACCTCACTCCTTCGGAGAGTACAAGCAAATTACAGCAGCAGCACGGGCCAGCTGAGTTTCCCATCTCGTCCATGAACCCTCCATCCTTGGAATGAGTTGGCACGTGCAGCCTTGGCGGTCCAGCCAGCAGCTTCGTTACCCCATCGTTAGCGACTGTTGTTTGCCTGCCTGTAGATGAGTTTCTTCCTTTCTTTTTCTCTCTCTCTTTCTCGTACTGTGGGAACTGCCCTCACTCTCCAAACCAGACTGACAACCTGCAGCTCAAGAGGTTTTTAAAGTACGTTTTTAAAGATCTGTTCCAGGCATAGCATTGGGCAGTGGGTCTTGGTGGGGAAGCACTTGCGCTCTGTGGCTAGGCAGGAGGACTGAGGGAAAGGGGCCTCACCCACCACTCACAGCTGGCCTTGCTTTGGACACCTGGTTCACACTTGAACAAGCATTTCCAGCTCCTAATCAGTCAGCAAAAGTTGCCTCCAGAGGCCCATCATCTTTACTGATCTGCTTTTGTTACTGTGTTCTGTTGTGTGTGTTTTTAATTATTTTTGTGGCTTATTCCTCCATTTTTGCCAAAAGGCAATGCCTTTCATATTTCCCCTCACCTTTGGGACTAATAAAATATTGACCAGAATAAAGAAATTCTGTTGGTCTTATAGTGGAGGTGTGGTGTAGGGTAGGTAATAGGTATCCTTGAAAGAAAACAGGAGTTTTGCACTCCTGGGCACAGCCAGGAATGTTTGGCATTCCTAGGGTGGTTATTGACAAGTTCCTAAAGTTTCTCCCTGATTTGCTAGGGACAATGTTAATAGCTGGAGTGAGATTTCCCTGCTCCAGAATCCAGCTAAAGGGGTTGTTAGCCTTCGGAGATGTAGGAAGACAGGCAAGGCTCCAGCACCAGGCAAGAACGGTCGCACGTTGCAGGGAGGGGACGCTTTGGGGAGTAAGAATAGAATGTGTTTTTGTACTGCCTGGAAGGAGGCCATGCCTTTGTTGAATCCATGCTTCTAGAACCCCTTTGCGCTGAATGTGGGAGCCATTTCTAGTCTGATTGGGGAGCACAGGAAGAGGAAATGCGGCAGTGATTATGCAGATGCAGTGGTATGTATAGTAGGATATCTATTAACCAGTTAGACATGGTCACCTGTGTGCGCTGGAGGCATAAGTCACCTGGTGGTTCTGCCCAGTGCAAAGCTTGAGTGCAGCCTCTCTCCTCTCCTCCCCTGGCCCCACCCCCATTTTCCAGCTTTGCTATTGCAACCACTAGGCAAATGTCAGCTTCTCAGTATTCTGCATTAATTTCACAAAAGTGAGTGGCCTTTCTGCAAAGGGACCAGCTAACCACGGTGATGTGGACAGACTGTCATGCGTACCAGTACTGTGAATCTTTTCTGCTGCATTCAAAGCATTGGTAAAAGGTACAAAGTTTTTAGCTTTAGGAAACCTTTGTTTTTCATCCCACTGGGAAGTGAGCAATGCAATTTCTGTCTAGTTTTGTATCCCTGGGGATGGTAAGCTAGAAAAGCATGTGCAAGGGTTTTTTGTGTGTGTTTTTGGACCACCACTGATTTTCAGGCCTCCAGAGTCAAAGGAATGTAATTAGGGAAGCAGTTTCAGTGGATCCGCCCTTGACTGTGTGTACTGAAGGGTTTCTTGGACAATGGCTACTGGATTCTTTTTGGAATAAAGTGCAGTATGAGCCCCCCCCCCCCCTTTCTGGTGTCATTGGTCCTCTGAAAGTTGGATTAGAAAAGGGCATGTGCTACGATTCCCCGGTGAGTGTGTGCTCAGTGTGTTCCAAAGTCACTCATCTTCTTTCCCCTCACAAAGGCCCCTTCAGTATTTTGAGCTAACAAAAGAAAGAAACAGGATAGTTTCTCCATACGATACCGGCCTTGACATTGGGGACTGAGATCCCGACACGTACACGATTGCATCTGCTACCATCGAGGACGGGACAAAAGTGCTGGGGTGAGGAACACAGTTGTTCCCAGAATAATGTAAGCCCAGTGGAGAGGCTGGGTGTGGAATGTGAATTGCAGGGTGGTTGGTGGTTTAATTTGCCTGGTGGGAGGCAAGGAATAGCCTTGGGCATGTCTTGCTTAGGATCCTGCTAAACGATGGGAAGAAACTGGTGCCTGTATTGGCTGTTGAACTTTGTGACCTTGGAACTAATGCTGCTAAAGACGAGGAGGTCCCCATCATCCTGGCTAGCATGTGCACTAGAATGTTATGCACAAGGAACTAGTCTTACCTTGCTGTCCTTCAGCTGACCACAGTTGCCTTCCTCTGGTCCTGGTGAGAGTGCCCCATGGGTAACAATTCTCTACTGAGCATATGCTAGTCAGAAGCCGCAGTAGCCTTGAGGCCACCTGGGGATTTTGTTTCAGCTGCTGGCGTACAATGATGCAATTGCAGAGAGAGAGGGCAGGAGGAGATAGCGTGAATGGTTACTGGGTGATTGGCTGCCTGAGAAGAGGCGAACCTCCCGAGCAGTTGTGACAAATCAGACACACCATGTGTCCCGTTAGCCTGGGTGAGCCGCTGCTTAAAAGGGACGAGAAGCAGCCTCTTAAGCCCAAGTGCTGCAGATCTCTTTCTCTCTGCCCGAGAGTCTCGGCAGCTGTGCTGCTCTGCCTTCTCCTCAGGTTCAGACTGTGCTTTGTCGTCAGATGCTGTCCATGTGCAAGGGGAAGTGCCAGTCTGTCCAAAAGCTAAGTGTTCACCCTCGGACGCTTAACATTAGGGGCTGCTGTTCATTAAAATGATTTCCTCAGTAAACATGCATTGCATCACAGGTGCTGTACTCACCGCTTCCCACTGAGGGGTGTGCAAGACAGAATAAGGGCTGCTGCTCGGGGAAGATGGGAATGGTTGCTCCCCACTTGCTCCAGCCAAATGTTGACTGTTTAAAAGTACTTAATGAACTGGGGGACAGGAGTGTGTTTCTGTCTGCTTCTTTCCTATTTAAAACAAACAACCTATTTGAACTCATATCTGCACCACTTTGGCCTTTATTATCCTGTAACCACAAGCAGCTCCAGCTTCTAGTCCCTGTGCTGAAGCTTCTCCCTTCAGAGGAAAGGAGCCTTGTCTCTTCTCTCAAGGATGATCCACTGGATGGGATGCTTTGGAGGGTTGGGTAGGTGGGTCAGGCACTGCTCTGTGGAGGCAGGAGAAGTGTAACACTTGTGAAGTGGCTCTGGTATGTTGTGGAGGGATTAGGGTTCCTACATAGAGACTCTATAGGTGATGTGTGATACTTGGTGGAGTCTGAGCAGTGCCACCCCCTTCCCTTCGCAGTGGCTCTTAGACATAGCCTTGACTATTTGCCTCTTGTCCCATAATAAACTGAGTAACTTGGCTGTGGAAAGCAGAAGGATCAGATGTGCTGCTCCATTTTAACGAGTTACACACTCTTCCCGCATGAACGCCAAGGGTACTTCCAGCGTATTGGCAATAAGGAGGCAGAAGAAACTACCTCCAGGAAGAGGTACCAGCTAGGATGGGAAGTGCTAGCACTGGCCCAAGGATTGCTGTGCCACCTGTGCTTGTTGCAAGTCCTGGGTGGATTGGCAATTTCTGTGTGGATTGTGAGGGTCAGGTGTGCTGCTTCTGTGTGACGGCTGTGGACTCCTCCATCCAGAGGCTCCCTGACTGGTGCAAATTGCTTAGCCAGAGTTGCCTGGAAATGCATGAGAGGCAGTATGCAGTGTTTACCTTCAGGTCTGCTTTGGAGCTCATAACTCTGATTTTTGATTGCAGATTGACCTGCACTGGCATGTGTGGGGTTTGAGGGAAGCAACATGCATGTACCGAGTAACTCAGGATGACATATAGGCGGTTATGTTCGATGTTCCTCCTGCAGCTTTGAAATCCAGCCCAACGGAGAGAGAATAACTGATAGATTGTACAGCAAAGGTTGACTGACTAGTCCTTTTAAAAACGTAACATTAACAATTTTTTTGTAAATTGTTTTTCCTTTCTATGTACAAAATCTTGGCCATTCTTTGTTTTTACATGTTCATGCTGTGTAATTTTGAATTGTTAACTGAAATACTGAACATAATGTGCATTTTTTTCTGTACAGATGAAATGGGAGAATTTAATAAAAAAGTCTGCAGGTTTCTACTTGTTTTGCTTGTGTCTCTGCCAACTGAGTAAAAGAATTTTTGTCAGCCACCTTTCCATCATAGCCCTTCTGAGTCTTGCTGGATTTGGAACAAAGTTATGGAGCTTGCTGGCTCTCACAGTTCTAGGTCTGCCTTAACATACTCCATTTCTGTAAAATGCCTCTGATTCTACTGAGAATTCCCCATTGGCCAAGATGATGGGTTCTCTGATGCTGTTGTCCCAGGCTAGAGTCTGACTGATGTGGAGCTGATTGGAGCGAGCAGGCAAGTGTCTAGGGAGGAGGCATTTGGACTGACTTAAGTAACCAGCTTTTAGAAGGCTTGGATCAACAGCTGGTCCAGCTGTGTGTGTGTGGGGAGAAACTGGATAGGTGATAATTCAACAGAGCAGACTGCTCCCAAACTAGTAAGCTAGCCTAACTGCAATATTCAGCCATGTTTACAGTTGGGTAGGACAGTGAAGCCCCAGTGTTCTTAAGAGCCCTGCTGCCAACAACCGATGGTCCATCTAGTGCAAGGGTTGCACAAAGTCGCCCCAAGGCCTTAACTATGGTTACCTAGGCGCCCTGCCCTTGCTGCCAAATCTGCCCTCCTTTCATTGTACCATTGCTACTGAGCACTTTCCGATGAGGAAAGAGCAAGCTATGTGAGGATTGCTGGGAGAGGGAGCGATCAGTATCAGGACTGCTGGGGGAGGAGGTGGATAGAAGGCTCTCCTCTCCCTGACATCCTCATACAGATTCCTCTTTTCCTGCTGGTCCCAGCAAGTAAAGAGCAATCTGAATCAGGTTACTGGGATATGTGCATGTGTGTAGGCCCTGAGCCAGCATCCCATGCAGCTGGCTGGGCAATTCTGGGAGTTGCAGTCCAACATGCCTGGAGGACACCAGGTTGGAGGACACTGGGACATAGGCAACCGGGGAAGCAGCCATCACCACATCTCATGGCAGCAAATGCCATAAATGATTTGTCATGTGAAGAAGGCCTTTCTTTAATCCTCTAAGTCAGTTTCCTGATAACCTCATTCTAATAGTATGGAGAGAGGGACAAAACCTCTAGCCACTCCCTTCATGGTGTACATAATTTTATTGAGCTGTCATACACTTTTCTGAACTAAAAAGCCCCAAATGCAGCCTCTCCTCGTTGGGAAGGTGCTCTAGCTCTTTCGATATGGTGGGTTGCCTTTTTCTGCATACAGTCCCAGCACACAAGGAGAAGAAATGAAATAGCTTCTGTGAAAGATTCTGCTTGCGATTTCCACTCTTTCTATGCAGTATAAATCTGCAGGAGAATGTTGGGTGTGCTTTACGGTGCACTTTCAGCTGATGTAGGATGAGGGCCCAACATGAACTGCATGTACCTGCACAGGTGAGGGCTGAATTCCGTTTTGGAGACGTTCCTGGGGGGCATATTCCAGTGGCAGATGGGGCAAAAATATCAAAAATTCCAGCATATTTTAGCATAAAGCTCTTACTGCCAGTAAGGAGAGGCATGTCAACCTTTTCGAATGGGTAAGAAACCACACAAAAGCCAGGAAATCACGGAATAATCAGCGGTCCAGGGAAGGGGGGGGCACTACTTGGGGGACTATATGGGGCTGCACTTGACACCCCTGTCCCCACCCACCCTGGGCCTGAGGTTCTGCATGGTGCAAGTAGATTGAATTTCCAGTGTGGTGGTGGACTCTGGTCCCCAAAGAACCAAAGCTGTAGTACATTTTTGTCTTTAAGGTGGCACAAGACTCTTTCGGGGAGGCAGGTTTTTGCCCTCGTAATACTAGAATTTGGCCTCGTCGCTGATGGGCAGCGGGGTCACCGCAGCCAAAAAGGTCTTTTGTACAACATGCCACTGACTTACGTTGCCCCAAGGTGTAGCGTTGGTCCCTGGAGCTTGCCAAATTCATGCGATGCCTGGCCAATTAGGGCGAGTGGCGATGAGAGCTAACTGGAACGAATGGGGCAAGCGGTATTATAACTTTCCACGCCGCCTTCTGGAGACAATGGACGGACCGTTCCTCTGGTCACCTGCCTGGGCTCGCAATCCTACGGACACTCGCTTGAAAGCAGATCCTGCTGCGGCGCTCGGAGGGCCTTTGGTCTGAGCAAACACGCGTACGACTGGGCTGCAAACGGGGCGCCCGGGTCGGACGCAGCTCCGCGCGCCCTCGGCCCCGCGGCTGGCAGCGGCTCTCGCTCGCCCGGGGTCCCCCCGGCGTGCGGCCCGCAGCCCCGCGCGGCCGGCCGCGCCCTGCTCTGGGGAGCGGCGCTGGACTCGGCGCGCTGGCGGCGCGGGAAGCCCGGCGCGTGGTCTCGCCCGGAGCACGCTGCGGACGGGCGCAGCGACTCCGCGCCCGCGCACCGGGGAGGGGCGCCTCGCCGGACGCAGCGGCGCTCGCCTCTGGCGGGCACGCGCGAGGCGGCGCCGGAAAGGAGCCTCCCCGCCCGCGGCCCCGGGGTGTGTTGGGCGGCAGCGCCATCGCCCCCGCCGGCATGGCGACAGGCGCTGCGCCCGCCGCCGGGGCCCCGGGCTGGCCAAGGCTGCTTCGCGGCGCCGCAAGGGCGCCGCCGCGTCTCCGCCCGGCCCGCCCCGCCCGGCCCTCCGCTTCCATCTCCACGACGACCCCGCGAGGTCGGCTGGCCGCAAGAGCGGGAGCGCGCCCGGCCCCGCATCACGCCCGGCGGGCCCGCGCCGCCCGGCCCCCAAACTCTGCGCGGGGCCCGATCCGGCCTCCTCGGCTGCAGACAGTTGTCGTCCCGCAGTTGATGCGCGGCATTTTCTGCCCCTGCGGGAAACGCGCGCAGCGACGGCGCAGCTTAGAACTCGGCGCACGCGAGGCGCGCTGGGCCGGGCGCCGGCAGCCACCGGGCGGGGCGGGGCGCAAGCCCAGCCCGGGCAAGGCGGCCCCAGTGCGCTTGCGCGCGCCCGGAGCCCCGCGCGCGCTCTCTCTCTCTCCCCCCTCCCGGATCGCGGCCCCAGTGCGCTTGCGCGTGCCAGGAGCCGCTCTCTCTCTCTCTCTCTCTCTCTCTCTCTCCCCCCCCCCCCGATCGCGGCCCCAGTGCGCTTGCGCGGCGCCTGGACCGCGGCCCTCCCCCCGCCGCCCGCTCCGGGCGTTGATTGGCTGCCGCCGGGCGGCCGAGGAACGGCACCGGCCGCGACGCCGTCTCGCGCTTCGGCCGTAAAGCGCAGGCGGGAAAGCGAGGACGGGAAGGCGGAAGGTCGCGCGAGCGGCGCAGGTGAGGCGGCGGCTGGGCCCACCCTGGGCCGCCCCTTCCCATTGGCCCTGGGCGGGGCCCAGGCACGCAAATGAGCGTCGTGGGGCGGGGCCCAGCATGCAAATTAGCGTCGCGGGGGCGGGGCCGCAGCACGCGAATCTGAACCCAGGGCCAAGCTAGGTGGGAGCGCCTGCCCCCAGCATCCCTGAGCCGTGGCCTGCTGGCTGGGGATGATAGGGGATCGATTTTATTTATTTATTTAATTTATTGATCGCCCATCTGGCGGGTCACCCAGCCGCTCTGGGCGATGCGCAACAATAAAAACAGTTCATACAATAAAATTCAACGTTAGAAACATCACATTTCTAAACTCACCCTCGCCCGCCCCAAATGCCTGCCCGAACAACCACGTTCTTAATGCGCGGCGGAAGCTCCTTAGATCAGGGGGCTGGAGCATCTCCCCTGTGAGGAAGGACACAGCAGCTGGGATTGTTTAGCTTGGAAAAGAGGAGGGACACGGGAGAGGTGCGCAAAATTATGCACGGCGTGGAGAACGCGGATCAGGAGGCATTTTTCTCCTTCCCTCGTATTACTAGAACCCGGGGTCACCCCATTAAGCTGACTGGTGGGAGACTCAGGACAGCAACAAGGAAGGACGTCTTCGCACAGCACATTGCCAGACTGTGGAATTGGCTACCACAGGGTGCAGTGATGGCCACCACTTTGGATGGCTTTAAAAGGAGGTTGGACAAATTCCTGGAGGAAAAGGCTGTCAGTGGCTACTAGTCCCGATGGCTATTTGCTACTTCCAGTACCAGAGGCAGTGAGCATATGTACACCAGTTGCTGGGGAACGTGGGCAAGAGGGTGCTCCTGCACTCGTGTCCTGCTTGTGGGTTTCCCATGGGCAGCTGGTCGGCCACTGTGTGAACAGAATGCCGGACTAGATGGACCCTGGGTCTGACCCAGCAGGGCTCTTCTTATGTTCTTAAGGCTGCGAATATGAATTTAGGAATAATCAGAACAAAGAGCCTTGTGGCACCGTGAAGCCTAACCAGTTTATTCTGGCATAAGCTGTCATGGGCAGTGCCCACTTTGTCAGAGGCGTGAAGTGTTCTGCCAGCCTCCTCCAACTTGGTGCCCCTCACATGTGTAGGACTGCAGCTCCCATCACTCCCAGCCACCAGTGTTGTGGCCCAACTCCTCTGGAAGGCAGCTGGTTGGAGAAAGCTGCCTAAAGGCCGAACAGCATTTATTATGTCATATGAGTGTAATACCTTTATTAGGCTGACAAAAGGCACCAAAAATGTGCAAGTTTGTGAGAACTCCAGATCTCTTCATCAGCCAAGATGTTACAAAAAGCAGATGGAGAAGGGGAATAGGAGGAGAGGAAAAGTCTGACTTGATGTTGAAGTCACAATGCCTGCTTGGAGGGTGTGTCATCTGGTCCTTTGTTGTGTCAGGTTGCTCTACTCTGAATCTTTTCCAGGTGCTGAGCCTTACACATTGGTGTTCCAGATGTGGCCCTGTTAGCGTTGAATAGAGTGGTATGTTTGCTTCTTGCACCCACGTGGCAGGCTGTTGTCCCTGTGGCATAACCAAAGGTGGGATTGTGCCAAGGGCAGCGGTGGGAGGAGAGGCTTTGCTCTGGGTTGTGCTTTTGGTATGGCACATAGTGTAATGCCGCCTTTCCCAGCCTGGCACCCTCCAGATGTGTTGGCCTACAACTCCCATGGGGTGATGGGACCTGTAGCCCAGCACATCTGGAGGGTGCCAGGTTAGGGGAGTCTGCTGTAATATCTTGTATGGCCTAACGAGTTGGTTCGCTCAGGAGAGCATGGGCTGGGGTGGATGCTGACTATGGTGCTGCTGCAGCTTTCACCTCCTTAAACAGACTGCAGTCTCCTGTCCATGTTCATATTCATGTTCCTCTTTTGTGGAGTTTCAGTTTTGCTCCATTTGTGGACAGAGTCCTCCTTTCCAGCATGGAATGCACATAATACAGCTTTCGCTCTTTCTGTCTTTCTTCTTCTTTCTTTTTCTTTAAAGGGATGTTGGTGGGAAAGAGCAGTCCTCTTGCAGGACGGTTGCCCTCTATCCATCATCTGTAGATATGGCTTTTGGATTAAACTTGCAGGACTTCAAGACTAATGCTGACAAAACTTGAGAGTCTGGTTTCCATGGCTGGTCATTTGTGTGGCAAAATGAATACATTAAACACTGTTTGGGAAGCTGAATATTTCAGCAAGGATTAACCAAGTGTCCGTTTCCGAGAATTTTGCTTAAAGAGTCACAAAGAAATACATCTTTACCCTTGATCTGTTAATTACACGCCAGGGTAAACTCAAATAAGCTTTTGTCTGTGTGAGCTGTCATTCAAGAATTAGTTACAACTGATTTGAAATTACTGCATTTCCATCAGAGGCCTTTGTAGGTCAAAGTAAGTGGCAAACTTTGCTGGTTGGAAAAGCTGGGAGCTCACAGACTATCAGCAGTCGAGAAATACATTGTTCTGGAGGAAGACATTGTTTCTCAGTTGAATTTTTAGCCTTTGAAATTATATAGAATACATTTATTTCAATATGCAGCTTCCAAGCAATTTTTTAATTCATGTGTACAGTGAAAAATAATAGAAAATTTAAAACGTAGAATTTCATTTCTCATAATTCACTTATTATTCTTTTAGCCTTCAAGTGGCTAATAGTGCTCTAGTATTTTCAGTGCTAAAAAGAACACTAGTACTATTGAGTTAATTCAGGGATCATGTTAAAACAGGCAAAAAAAGATAAGACATTTTGTTTGCAAGCTATTTGTGCTAAATAGATATTAGGTATTTGACATTGGACGATTCAAAATCTGAACAGAGTTGGGATTCCCTGATAATTATTTTGCTTATTTGGGAATTGCTGTAAATCTGCATGTGTTATTATGCAAAAAAAATGATCATGCAGTCACCACTGGCTTCCACTGTAGCCTGCACATTCCTGGGAACACATCCTTTGCCATTGTAACGCAGTCTGTTGCCTCAGGACCTGGAAACATCTCTGCCTAAGGCTCTGGGTAGCTGTTCTCTGTCAGGGTTCACAAAATCAGGCTAGAGAAACTGTTGGTCAGTGTTAGTTATCTCCTTATATCAGGGATGTAAAAAGTACCGCATGTGGGCTCTATGTGGCCCGCCAAGTCGTTTCTGGTGGCCACACATTTCTGGAGGCTGCACTGCCTCGGTTTACCCTTGCTGCCACTAGCAAGGGAATCCCTTCCTTCTGGCCCATCTGTGCCGAGACATCAGAAATCAGGCAGGGGCTTCCTTGCTAGTGCTAGCAAGAAAATCCCTTATGTGTTGGTTTGTGTATGTCTGATGCAGGCCTTGGAGCCAAAAAAGTTGTGCACACAAGGGGTTGCGCACCCCTTCCTAATATGTAAGGAAGATGAGAATGCTGGCTGATGCAATTTAAGGCCACTGTACTTTTTCCAAGATTGATTTTGCATTTTGAAAAGAACTCTAATGTTTTCCAGAAGCAGACATTGTGGCGATTTATCTGTGGGGCCTTGAGGAGAACCAACGGACCCATTGTCAAGATGTTCCTCCGACTATTGTCGGATGTCCGGTGGCAAAGAATTGGCCCAGGATGGTGGAGCATGTCCAGCTGTCGGCACAACACTACAAATGGAGCAGAACCGCACTCGACACCTCTGCCGGCACATGCACAGGTGGTTATCTGTGGGGGTGGAATCATGGGTACGTCAGTGGCATATCACCTCTCCAAACTGGGATGGAAGGACATCGTCTTACTGGAGCAGGGCAGGTAAAAATCTTTTTTTCTTTGCTAAAGCAAAACCAGTTTTTTGATGTTGCAGATAGTTCTCTGTTGATTCTCTGGAACTGAACAAAAGTCTGTTGTTGTAGAACAGCCTTCCCCATCCCAGTACATCTGGAGGGCACCAGGTTTGAGAAAGCTTTTGCAGAAGGCTTTGCAGCCAAGGTAGATTGTCTGTGTAGCTGCTGGCTGGTTGACTGTAGAACCCAAGCCAAGAACTGATCTGTTACCTGTTCAGAAAAAGTATTTGTGATGTGTGTTCTCTCAGAACACAGGTTAGGATCAATGCTTGAATGCTTCCCCACATAATAAATAATCCCCCCCAATACAGAACTAGGCTGGGTTGGGCTGGAACCCATCTCTCTGGCATGTTTGTTTTCCGTGGACATTGGTTTTTATTCAACCTTCTTTACCCTTATTTGCCAGTTTTCTTTTGTGGTACCTTATGGCTGGAATTCCCTTCAGACTGCTTCATCTCTGGCCATTCAAGAGAGCTTAGCATTTGCTCTTTTCTGTTGTGTTTTTTGTAACTGGATTTCTTTTTCTTCTTGTTTCTCTTTGACTTCAGCATCTCGTCTCTTGTGTCTGCATTCCGTAACCTTTTGCTTCTCACTGTGACACATTATCTGACACCACTTCCGAAGGGTGAAGGGTGGTATAGAAATATTTCAGATAAATATGAAGGTGTGCCCAAAGCTTCACAGAGAAGGTGTTTTTTTCTGGATGGATTTGAAGGAAGTAAGAGAGGTAACATGGAGGCATTCTGGGAGGAGGTTCCAGGCATAATAGGCAGCAAAGGAGAAAGGGCAGTCACTTGAGAGAGCAGATGGGTGAGGGCAGTGAAGCCTGATTCACAAAGCTAGTCCAATCTATTCCAGTCTCAGCCAAAAACTCAGCCAAACTGTCACTGTCCCTGCTCTCTCGGAACCTGAAGTGCCAGCATTCTGACAGGTTTTCCCTGAGCAGTTGGAATCTTTATGAAACACCGTACCATCACACCAGCTAATACTGGTGTTAGAGGCTTCAGTAATTTCGTTGTTTCAGTCATAATCAGGGTAGTTGAAATGTGTCGTCCCCCCCCCCATTTCAGCACATACATATGGAAGGACTGGAGACTCTAATCCCTGGTGATTTGGTGTGTGGATTCCGGAGGGGGGCAGGGGCAAGCTACCCTAGATTACCTTTTGGACGTTGGTGTGATCTTGTCTGTGTCCTGATAAGAGTATGGAAGGACCCAGGAGATGATCTAATCCAAATTCTTGTCCTATGTAGGCTTATTGGATCCCTTAAAAGCATCCCTGATCAGTGCCTGCTCAATATTTATTTTAGAACCCTTTTTCAGAACAGCTGTAACTATGCCCCTCTCTCTCTTTGGAGCACAGAGTGCTTGATCTGAATGGAAAGAGGTGACTTTTAGGCAAGAGCAGGTCCAGTTTGGCAAAGAACTCCTGGCAGAACACCTTGCTTGGCATTCAATGGTGACCTTGTGGGGGCTGCCCAAGTTAGTCTTCAGGATTGTCAAGAATGGAAGAAGCCCCGTGGAAAGAGCTGGCCTGCTGCTTGACGTTCCAGTGTCGTACTGAGCCTCCGTGCTGATATGGCCCTGCCAGTGGCAGGCAAGGGCAAGTGTTTGCCCTTCATTTGGCTCTAGCTGCTCTGCTGTTCCTTGAGAGCGGAAAGGCCTCCTTGCACCTGTATGTCTCTGGTTCTCCTTGGACATCTGGAAAGGCAGGGAGAGTGTGTGCCTCTTGTCAACATGCAGCTAAAAATATTCCCTGCTACAGGACACTTCAGTGGACGCTTGGGCTCCAGGAGCTCGATATCCAGATCGCTTTTCATCAGTTTCCATTCTCTACATGAACAACATAAACTTGCATTGACAAGGAAAAAGCATGGATGTATGGCAGAATGGATGGGGCTCTAAAATATAAGAATAATGTATTGCACGTGAAAATAAATTTAGCATATTTATGCAGAATTGAAATAGAAGCCCTGCTCGAAAGTTCACCGTCTAAGTGGTGAACTAGATGCCAGTCCAAAGGAGCTGCCTTTCGGTTGACCTTTTCTGGCTGATAGCAGATGAAGCTTCCAATCCGGGTCCTGGCTCCCCCCTCCAGGCAGGAATGTAGGGATCCCAGTCACTGGTGATGCGTGTGATCTACCCCATTCTAGGCGAGTAGCCTGCCTTGGCTTGTACTGGCCCTCATAGTCCACGATGACTGACCAAAGACCCATGCGGAGGTTGTGCCATCTGTGCAACGCTCCATCCCCCAACCTGGTGCCCTCCAGATGTGTTGGGCTGCATCTCCCATCATCCCCAGCCCTGCACGCCTCCTCCTCTTCTGCCATCTACGTTGGGGGCTGCTTCAGAGTTTCCACAAGCCTTCCTGTGTTTTCTCTTTCAGGCTAGCAGCTGGTTCCACTAGATTCTGCTCAGGAATTGTAAGCACAGCAAGGCACTTGTCCATTGAGCTGAAGATGGCCGACTATTCGAACAAGCTGTATCAGCAACTCGAGCAAGAGACAGGGATAAAAACTGGTAAGGACGGGAGGATCCTCTGCTTGCAGGGACTTCTGTTGCTTGGAATAAAGGCGATCCTGTGCAGGAGGAAGCCTCTCGGTCCCAGTGCAGTCCATTGTCTTGATGATTTGTACTCCAACTCCTGTGACAGGCCCCAGTTCTGGCTCCACGACGTAGTGGGCCCTCAGCAAAGCAGCCACAGCCTCCGTGGGGGTCATGCACCCAGCCCTCACCCCTTCCAGGGAGTAGCAGATTCTGATGAGGATGAAGCAGCGGCCTTGAGGGTAGGGCAGTCAGTGCCTTATTGGGGGCCCTCCCAGCCAGAGGACGACACTGCCTTGCCATTATGTCCCCAGCCTTGCAGAAGCCTCAGGCTTCAAGATTTGGTGAGGGCCCTTTAACAGTCCGAGTCAGCTCCTACATGATGGGCAGAACTGACCAAGCAACAGGTCTCATCGGCCTGCATAAGACTTCAGTGGGCTTCAGCTGAAAGCTGGCTGTTGGAAGTTAGCCTAGGTGGGAGCTGTGCTGAGCACTGACCTGCTGCCGGTTCTGGTTCTAGGTTATGTGAGGACCGGTTCTATCTCCTTAGCTCAGACGCAGGACCGACTGATTTCCCTGAAGCGCATAGCGTCACGGCTCAAGTAAGTGCGCGCGCGCATGGGAGGGGCGTGTAATGCATGCACCAGACTTTCCGGAGCAGACGTTGAGTGGCCTCTGCTGTGTGTGTCCCTGGCAGGGTCATGGGGATCCCGTGTGAGATCATCTCCCCGAAGAGAGTGGCACAGCTCCACCCCCTGATCAACATCCACGACCTGGTGGGGGCCATGCATGTGCTCGAGGATGCTGTCGTGTCGTCTGCAGACGTGAGCCTCGCTTTGGCCAGTGTGGCCTCTTCGAATGGTATGGCCCTGGTCTGGCACTTCTTTTGTCAGCCACGCTGCTTGAGAAATGCTAGCTGGAGAGGTGTGGCTGAAGAGCAAGGACTGCTCCTTGTGTCCTGCTGGGCTTGCACATTTAATTTGCAATGTACTTTACAGCCCTTGGTGTGTGCTGCCTCATGTGCCCATTTTACAGATGAGGAACTGATGGTTGGGGCCAGACTTAGTCACACTTAGTCTTCACTAAATTAAGTCCCACTGACTTCAGTGGGGCAGCTCTAAGTATGACTAGGTCTGGATCCATCCCTGAGACTGAGGGCAGAACTACGTGCCCCTGTGTCCTGCATCACGTTCGTCCTTGTAACATCTTAAGGCCAGGGTGTGGAATCTCAGGCCTCTGGCCAAATCTGGCCCACCTGGGGTCCCAGTCTGGTCCTCTGGGATTCCCCAGAAGGCCATGCCCCCTTCCCTCTGACCACTGGTTGCAGTGGGTAGACTCGCAGCTTTTCTTTGGAGGGGGAACTAGAGGACGTCTGACTCCCGTTTCCATTTTTCTCTGCCCAGGTGTCCAGATCCATGAGCGAACAAGCGTCATCCATGTTGTAGGCCAAAAGGGCTGTGTAGCTGGAGTAGAGACGGACAGAGGGCTGATCACGTGCCAGTATTTTGTTAACTGTGCTGGACAGGTCAGACGCTCGTTGTAGTGTGTGGCGGCAGCGGGGGCTCTGGTGGTTTGGCTTGGGGATTGCTGTGAATGACCTTGGTTTCTCTCTCAGGAGGTTTTGGGGATATCTGCCAAATTAGAAGAAAAATGCCTGTTCTGTCATATAGGCAGTTGGGATAGTTTTGACCTCAGAAAATGGGAAATCCTATTTCAGGGCTCCTGGTCACTGTCATAATCTAGATCGGGGTCCCCAATGCAGCACCCGCGGGCACCTCCAATGGTACTCATGAAAGCTCTCCACCTTTTACCCCCTTCAAAAAAATATATTTTTCTAATACAAACCGTGGAAAATGTTGCGGTAGTGTTCTTTCTCTCCTTTGCTAGCCTCTAGCCTTGCTGTTTCTCTCCCCTCTATCCCTTTGCCTTGCTGTTTCCCCCTCCCTCCCAGCCCCTAGCCTTGCTGTTTCTCTCCCCTCTATCCCTTTGCCTTGCTGTTTCCCCCTCCCTTCCAACCCCTAGCCTTGCTGTTTCTCTCCCTGACCCTCTTCAGCTCACTTTTGACTAGCTGGGCCCCTCAGCAGCCATGATGTGACAAGCCACCTCCTTCGTGGGAGCCATCTTATAGTGGTGCCCACAGGAATTTCTCAAATTCCCCAATGTGCCCACGGGTCTAAAACGGTCAGGGGCTCCAGGGCTAGACGTCTCGGTCGCGTCCGTCTGTGCTATGTCCATGACTGGCGGGGGACCAGTGCGAATTATGCACAGCTGGCTTCCTGTAGTGCAGCCTTCCCCGACCTGGCGTCCTCCAGATGTGTTGGACTACAACTCTCAGCATCCCCAGCCAACATGAATGGCTGGGGATACTAGGAGTTGTAGTCCAACACATCTGGAGGACACCAGGTTGCGGAAGGCAGCTGTAGTGAGTGCCTTGAGGACTGTGGGTAGGGGGACGCCTTGGCTTGCATTAGTCTGCGTGTGGCATTCACAGCAAAACACAGGACTGGCGTGTGCAACTTAGGCAGAACTAGCTGTTTTCTGTTAACGTGTTAAATTTTGCTTTCTGTTCATGGGGAGAGCACGGAGCTGCAAGGCACTATATCTGGGCCAGGCAGCATGCTGCTCACAGGCGGCCCACGCTGCCCCCAAATTTACCCCCAGTTCAGTTTAGTTTTGTTCTTTAAAAGGTGTCTGTGGCAGCTACAGGGGATCAAAATTAGCTTGCTTATGGACATTTTTAAAAAAACAACCTTCAGCAGGAGACCTCGGGGGGCGGGTTGCAGCCCCCAGACCTCCCAGGGTTGCCCACCCATGGACTAAGTTATTCCAGGAGATGCTTGCCACTTCTCAGCAGGCAGCTGCCTGTCTTAATGTCCAACCACCCCGAGCTCCTCTCTGTGTATTGTCATATCAGCCAAAATAATAAAAGCGCCCACCCAGAGTTTCAAAGATTAACCCCCACCCCTTGTCACCGCACAAAATAAGCAGGCACCTCTGTGATTCTGTGTCACTTTTGTTTTATGGCTACTTGAATCTGGCCTCTCTGTTTTGGGGTGTATTGTCATATTACTCTAAGCCACTAGAAGGCCCAGTTTGCATGATCGTGGCTGGGGAAATAAGCCATGGGCTGTTGTAGGGTTTGGGGTGGCTTGTTACCCATGGCAACAAGCCACCCTAGCCAGGTTCGCACAACATGACAAGCTGTGCTACTAAGGGTCATTATGTGAATCCCCCTGGCACACAACCAGCACGTGCAGGGTGGTCAACAAGCCACCCTGGCTTATTGACCATCTTGCAATTGTGTGAACCTGGTCAAGGAGTCTGAAAGCAGTGACGTTTGAGGCATTAGCCACCCTGGGGTGACCCCTTCCTGCTGCTTAGCCACTGACATTTCCTGCCTTGGTTTCAGTGGGCTTACGAGTTGGGCCTTTCCAACGAGGATCCAGTCAGTATCCCGCTGCACGCCTGTGAGCACTTCTACATCCTGACGCGCCCCTTGAAGACGCCGCTGGAGAGCAGCATGCCGAGTGAGTCCCCTTCTTTTTCCCCCCTCTCCTTCTCTGTCTGTATGTCTGTCTGTCTGTCTCTCTCTCTCTGCGAGTCTGCATGGGCCCTTTCTGCTTCCCTGCACACACTTGGAGCTACAGCACAATTGAGGATATGTTTTGGGTGCGCAAAGTTCTGGCGGGGAGCAGGGCCAGTGAAGGCGTTTGCCTGAGACATTAGGGAACCATGCTCAGTGGGAGGAGATGGGGCTGCATCAGGCAGGACCCTGTTCCAACTCCACTTAAGGCTGCTTCCTGTGGCTTAGAGAGAGAGAGATTGTGGGAGGCCCAGCCACAAAGAGGCCCCCTGCAGTTCTCCCTGAGCGATCATGGGGTGGTATGGGGGACACATGAAACTGCCCTTGCTGGCACAGCGGTTCTTAAGCAGTGTCGCTGGAAGCTGCATTGGGTAACTACATTGTGAACTTGCATGTGCGGCTCTCATCTCTCACTCACACTGTGTGTGTCTTGTATACATTCTAATACATATTTTTAAAACCTTTAGTTTAAGATACATGTGAACAACTTGTGCTGCATTCCCTTGGGGGTAATCTGTCAGGTCCCCCTGTGCCCCCCTTCACACACAGACCACTCACCTCTCCCCCTTCTACTCACACATCCACACGCTGGCATGCTCACAGCTTTATCCCTTCCCTCTGCGGCCAAAAAAAGAAAACAGTGCTCTAGGAATGGGCTGTATGGTTCCTGCCATAGAAGCCTCATTTCTAGAGCATCCCTGAAGAGGCCTGGGAAGCAGGCAGGAACCTTTGAGCAGTGCCTCCTGGGTGCTCCAGGAGTGAGGCTTTTATGGCAGGAGCCATATAGCCCATTCCTAGAGCATTTTTTCCCTTAACCCCCCCCCGCCCCCGTTTCACTGGCAGCAGATACTGGGGGTCTGGGGACCACTGTTCAGGGCTTGGGAAGTGACCTGCAGCCCACAGGCCACACAGTTTGCACCCCTCCTGTAAGCAGAAGACTGTGTTTGGCTGTGGGAGCAGCAGGGCTGGAGAGGGTGGAGGAAGAAGTATCTGGGTTGGCTTGTGTCCTGCTGGGATGCCAAGTTCTCTGAGCAGACGCATTCCTTTTGCCCACACCCCTCCCCTCCCCTCCCCTCCCCTCCCCTCCCCTCCTCTGCTGCATTCGACCCCAGCCTTCCCCAACCTGGTGCTCTCCGGATGTGTTGGACCATGTCATTCCCAGCCAGCAAGGGTCCCACCCTGACCTGCAGGAAAGGAGCCTTGCATGCCAAACCCAAGGGGCAAGCTAAGGCCAGCGATGCCCTCCAGGAGTGGGGTGGCCCCCTCCCTGAGCTGCTTGAGCTGCTTGCTGACATGAAGCATGGGGGCAGCCTCCTGCGCGTGTCCAAGCGGCGGCTTCTTCCTCCTCTCCTGCTCAGGTATTGTGGACCCCGACGGGAGGATCTATATCCGCACCTGGCAGGGGGGCATCCTGTCGGGTGGCTTTGAGAAGAATCCCAAGCCCATTTTTACAGAGGGGCGGAACCAGCTGGAGATACAGAACTTGCAGGAGGACTGGGATCACTTTGGTACGCTGGGGGCTTCTCTGGAGTGGCCTGGAGAGGAGGGGCCCAGGGTCTTTCCATGTCCCTTTGAGCAGGAGGTGTCCATATGCTGGCTGGAGCAAAGCAGTTGTGAGCAGGAGCAAAGTGGGGAGAGCCTTCTGGGTTGTTGGGAGGAGTGTGGCTAGGACTAGGTAATGGGAACCCTGACCCCAGTGTATTTCCCAGGGCCCCAGATCTACGGTGCCAGTTGGAGGGTTTTTTCTCCACTTAACTGCCATGCAGGCGGAAATTTCCAAGAGGGATGGAAGATGGGGCAGGAAAGGTTAACTCTCTCCTTCCCCACACCCTGCTACACCCCCACAGAATCGTCTCATATCTGGCAATTTAGCTTCGAAAGGAACTTTCCCCATTGGTTTGAGATGAGCTGGGTTCAGATTAACTGAATAATGTATTTCATTTGAGATGGTTTGGATGAGAGATTAATTAGCTGGCTTTGCCTCCTGTGAAGTGTAAATAAATCATCCTAAGTATTTCCAAATTTGCACGCATAGATATAAGTTAGCATATGCAGAGTTTTTGCAGAGTTGTGTACCATGGGCTGGTGGCCTGAATTTTTTAAGTGACTAGCAACACTCCTGGTTGGAGGGGAATCCCTGTGGTTCCCCTTTGCTTTTGCACAGGCTCCAGTTAGTGCCACCCACTCTGGACAATGGTATGATGTTGCGCATGGCTCTCTGGTCACCAGGCCCTACTGGATGGGCGGAGATAGGAGCAGAAGGCACCCCTGTCTCTGAGCAAGCAGGACAGGCCACCGAGTAGAGAGGAGCCAGCTTAAGGTGTTGTAGTCTTGGGGCTTTATTGGGGGTGGCGAGGATGGGCCAGCGAGGGCTTGAGATCCATGCACTCTGTACATGCCTATCTGTGCAATGTGGTGGAAGAGACCCGGTCGTTTGCTTTGTCTTGTCTCGGGCATAGAGCCGCTTCTGAGTGCCCTTCTGCGGAGGATGCCAGGTCTGGAGGCCCTGGAGATCGTGCAGCTGGTGAATTGCCCAGAATCCTTCACTCCAGACATGCGATGCATCATGGGAGAGTCGCCCACCGTGCAGGGCTACTTTGTCCTGGCAGGAATGAACTCAGCCGGCACGTCTTTTGGTGGGGGAGCCGGGAAGTAAGTGGCTCGCCCCTCTCTGTCTTCATGGGGGAGGGGGAGGCGAGGGGGCATGCATGTGTAACGTGTCCCTGTATGGCGGAAGGATTTTAAAATTATGATTAGCCAGCTAAGAGGCTAATTGCTTGCTTTTCCATGCTGATTGCAGAGGACGTGGATCCCTCTCCTCCTCAGCCAGCATGAAAAGGTGCTGGCTGAGGTGCTGGCTGAAAAAAAAAGCTTTTTTTTTTCTTCACTAGCTTCCTCTCAGCTGGCTAGTGAAAAAAAAAAAGCAGGCTAGTAGTTTTTCTGGACTCATGTAACTGATAGAACTATACAACAGGCATCTTTACATTTGCAAATTTCTTTCTTTGATGTACAGTCAGTCTTCAGAGCGGCCTCCCTCAAAATCAATAATCTGTATCGAGACAGCCTCTCCCTGTCATATAGGGCTTGTCAGGGCCCTGTCATTAGGCAGAGTGAGGCAGTCGCCTCAGGTGGCAGCTGCTGGAAGGAGGCAACAAGGCTTTGGAGGAGGGAGTCCCATCCCCCCCACAGCTACCCTCAGGTGTGGTGGAGGAAGAGGAGGATGCCCCATTGCGAGTGTTGAAGAAAGCGTCAGTTGCCAGCCCAGTCGGCTTTTGTACATGGAGTCGGAGTGGGGCGCTATCTTGGTTTTTTGCCTCAGGCAGCACAATCTCTACGGCTAGCCCTGGGACTTGTAGATCAAAGGGCTGGATGTGTCTGATCTCGTCAGCCCTGGTTGGTACTTGGATGGGAGACTGCCTGGGAATCAGGCTTCCTGCACTGAGCCGGGGGTTGGACTCGATGGTCTTGTAGGCCCCTCCCAACCCTGTGATTCTGTGATTTTGCCCTAATTTGCAACAACTGTTCTGGGCAGCCAGACGAGCTGTGCCCTACAAGGACACAGCTCCACTGCAGCGTCTTCTCCTGCTGGGTTGCCTCTGCAAGTCATTCAAAGAAATGACCCCTTGACATGGTCTGGGATGCAACTATGGTCTTGGGTCGCACCATGGTTCCCCTCTGCACCACTTAATCTCCTGGCCCTTCTTGCCCCCCGCTCCCCCCCCCCCTGGACAGGTACCTGGCTGAATGGATGGTGAATGGCTACCCCTCGGAGAACGTGTGGCCCCTGGACTTGAAGCGCTTTGGTGCCCTGCAGAGTAGCCGCACCTTCCTCCGCCACCGTGTCATGGAAGTGATGCGTAAGTGATGCTGCTGAACTTGTCGGCTGAGACCTGGGTCTGCCCGCTGGAGATGCGGAGGCTCTGGCGGGGAGGGAGAGGATGTCAGCAATCCATCTCGCATCAAGGCCCTTCGGCCGGCAGAAATGCACACAGAAAATAAAGCCTGGTTGAATGTAAAGACAGCTGTGGCTTCTGTGCCATGCTGGATTGGCCTGTTCCAAAGTGGATGAGCCGTCAGAGGCATGTTTGGTCGGGACACAGGGGAGGGCTTCTCAGTGGTGGCTCCCAGGCTGAGGGAGGCTAGCTTGGCCCCCTCTCTGTTGTCCTTCCTCCGGCTGGCAAAGACACTTTTATTCAGGCAGGCCTCTGGAATGTAAGCTGGTCTGTTGCCAGAGGGGGTTTAATTGGCTGGGTGCTATTTATTTCTTTTATTGTTGAGTTTTTAATGGTGTTTTAAATTTTTTATTTTCTGTTTTAATTAAGATTTTGTTTTTAATCTCTATTTTATCTGTTGTTAGCTGCCTTGAACACCATTTTTGGCAGAAAGGCATAATGTAAACAAAATAAATAAAGATTGGCACAGCTAAAGGTGGAAAAGATGCACACTGTGAAAACTGAGCCTGTGAGGACCAGGGTCAAATTAGACTGCTTGCTAATTCTGTTGCCCATCATATCTAGTATGGGCTAGAGCTGAAGGAAGAGAGTCTGTTTTCAGTGCATAATAAAGAAGATTGAGTGATATTAGTGTTCAAATATTTAGAAAGATCTCTGAAGGCCAGGGATGGGAAACTAAATTTGGAAGGATGGCTGGATCACCCACCCACACCCACACACACCCACACACACACAGAGCCCTCCATGGGTCATCTGGTCCCCAGCTGATGCACTAGGTGGACAGTTCACTGAGCGTGTTGGCCAGGACCTGGCTTTACTGTGCATGGGGCTTCCCCCATTGAGGAAGGCCTGCGTGCAGCAAAGCGGCCTTGACCAACGCGCTGGGTGGATGATGCATCTGCCACATCAGATGGGAAAGCTTCACCTGCCCTGCGCCTTCTCCCACCGGGTGAGGCTGTGGCTCATGAAGGGAGGGGACTTGGCCATCCTCAGCCAGCCTTGCTTCTACTTTTTGTTCCCTTCACCAGAATGAGAAGGAGGAGCAAAGTGCACTCGGCCAGCACTAACCATGGTTAGCTTACCATGGGAGTTTGAAACCAGCTTACAAACCAGATTCTAATATTTGCTTTAAAGCTAACCGTGGTTAATATAAACCTTGGCACATAAGTTATGTGGATAATGTTGATGGGGTGGGGTGGGGTGGGGGGAACAGTACTCAAGAAAACACCAGGTGCTCCTAATCTCTTAAGATCAGTTAAGAGATCAGGGTTGCACCAGGCCAGGGTTGTAGATTTAGATCAAACATAGGAACACGTTCCCAAAGTGCAGAAGTAATTTAGCACTGGAACAAGGTGTGTGTGGAGGTTGTTGTGGAGTTTCCTTCCTTCACTGAAGATTTTTCTGTTCAAGGTTGGGAGAAGTATTTTTTTGAAGGGGCTGTACTGGATGTCTGGCCTAGACTAGACAGTTGATGAATTTGTGTCCCTTCCAGCACTTTGATTCTGTGATTCTGTGGCCCCTCCAGCCCTGATCTATGACCTGAAAGTTCCCCGCTGGGATTTCCAGACCGGCAGGCAACTGCGCACGTCACCCCTCTATGACCGGCTGGATGCCCAAGGAGCGAGGTGGATGGAGAAGCACGGTTTTGAGAGGGCCAAGTTCTTTGTGCCACCTGGGAAAGGTGAGAGCCCTCTTCATCCCTCTGCAGCCCTGAGAAACTGAGGGCCAGCACCCAGCCGGTCTGGCCTAAGTCTCATGCTTCCTCTCCTTTAGACTTGCTGGCCCTAGATCAGAGCAAGACCTTCTACAAGCCAGACTGGTTTGACATCGTTGGGGCAGAGGTCAAGTGCTGCAAGGAGGCAGTGTGCGTCATTGACATGTCCTCGTTCACCAAGTTTGAGATAAGCGTAAGTGTGGCACAAGAGGGAAATCGCGTCCTCCCATAGACACCTTCCCAGACCATAAGATCATCTTCAGAAGTCCTCCTCTGCTTGCCCCTATGAAACAAAGTGAGGTGGGTGGCTACTAAGGAGAGGGCCTTTTCAGTGGTGGCACCCCAGGTGTGGAATGAGCTCCCCAGAGAGGCTCACCTGGTGCGTACTTTGTGGTCCTTAGGGTGCCTTTTTATTTTCCTAGACTTTTTAGTCCTTCAGTTTTAAAAAACGAATTAGTGGGTTTTTAGAGCTTTGCTGGCTTTTATTCTGGTTTTTACTTTGATTTTATTCTGTTTTAAACTTTTAAAGGTTTCATATAATGTTTTATTTTTTATTTTATGGTTTTAATTTTTGTGAACTGCCCAGAGAGCTTTGGCTATTGGGTGGCAGAGACATGTAATAAACAATTTAATTTTTTTTTTAAAAAAAATGGGCCAGCACTGTCTACATGGCACCTGTTCCTTTAGCTTGCTTGGTGTCCAAGTCTTCCATCTTTTGTTTGGTTGATACAATGCCTTAATTATTAAACAAAAACCCGCCAACAGCTGTTAGCCGTGACTACTAGCCAAGAGATACAAAACCAATGCAAGCTAAAATGGAAGCTGAACACTCTTGGGCAACAGCAGACCAAGATCTTAAAAGCTTCTGGCAGGGGTCCCCAACCTTTTTGGGGTGGTGGGCACATTCAGTCCAGAGACCCCAAGTTCTAACACTGCGTTCCCCATCGCAATGCCTGTGGGCACCACGGACACACTTCTTGGTGCCTGCCATGTGTCCTGCCCCTCCTGGTTTTTGAAAAAGATTATTTTTCTTTTAAAGTTGTTGTTGTTAAACTGGGAGGCTGGCATGCTGCAAAGCCAAGTTCCCACCTCCAGCACCATCTTTATTTCCAAGAATGTCTCTGGGCCCCACATGGCAGGGGAGGATCCTTGGGGGCTAAGGGGGGGGGCAAGGGAGTGCTTTGCCTGTGCTGTGTGGGGGTGAGGGTTGCGTCTGTGTGTGCTCGCTGTTTTGTCTGTTGTGGTGTGCTGTGTTTAGCTTGGATTTTGTGTGTGGTTGTGTGTTTGCTTTGCCTGGTGTGGGGTGCGTGTTTTGCCTGTGCGTGTGTGTGTGTGTTTCTGTTTCTCTGAGCATCATGAGTTCATCTTCTGTTAAATGGGTATTGTGACTCAGACGCCATCTTTTCCCTATACTCAGTTCTTTGGCCAAGTTATTTTCAGTGTGTCTTCTGAGAAATGGGCGTCAGAGCCCAACTCTGTGAGTTTAAAAGAGTGGTATTGTGTTTTGGAGCTCCAGCCCCACCTCTGCTTGGTACTTGGATTCTTGGGGCACAATCCTATGCATGTTTAGAGAGAAAAAAGTCCTACAATTCCCCCCATTCCCCATGGCTGGCTGGGCAATAGTGAAAGTTGAAGGACTTTTTTCGGTCTAAACATGTATAGGATTGCACCCTTAGCCTAGTTAGAAATGGCAACCATCATGCGAATGGGCAAGCCCGCCTGCCATGGCAGCCATTTTGTGAAAGCACCCACGACACTCTCTAAAAATTCCAGATACGTGCACATCAACTCAAAACGTTTTGGGCCGCCTCTTCTAGCATTATGGAAGTTGGAGAGAATCCCTTTCTCTCCCCGTAATCCCCCTCCAAAGTATAATATTATAAATCTCCCTGGGTGCCCTGGAATATTATGTTGTCCCCTTATGTCGCCCTAAACCACGGGCATTCAGAGCGCTCTGCCATGTCAGGCTGAAAGCTGTTCCTTGGGGACAGGGCCGCATCCGCTCCCTGATCCCTCTCCCCCTTTCCCCAACACTGCAGTCCACGGGGGGCCAGGCCCTGGAGGTCCTGCAATATCTCTTCTCCAACGACCTGGACGTGCCAGTTGGACACATTGTGCACACAGGGATGCTCAACCACAGTGGAGGGTACGAGAATGACTGCAGCATCGTCCGCGTAAACAAGCGCTGGTAAGACCCTTTCTGAGTTTTTTGTATTTATTTGCAATACTTGTTTACTGGTGAGCATAACAAAAAATTCTAAGTGGTTTAAATACAAAAATATTAAAAATTACATTTAAAATGCATATATAATGCCATAGAACACTGTTGTTGTTGTTGAATTTATTTATTTATTTACTACATTTCTATGCCGCCCAATAGCCAAAGCTCTCTGGGCGGTTTACAAAGATTAAAACATTTAAAAATACAATATACAGATTTTAAAAGCCAATTCCATAAACAACACACGAACAGAACAATATACAATATCTAAAACAACTTCAACAAGCAATCTCAAAGCAGACAACCATAACCATATGCCATTCCAGGATCAATTAAAACTTATCACATGCTGCCAAATGCCTGGGAGAAGAGAAAGGTCCTAACCTGGTGCTGAAAAGATAACAATGTTGGTGCCAGGCGGGCCTCGTCGGGGAGATCATTCCATAATTTGGGGGCCACCACCAAGAAGGCCCTCTCATTGCTGTCTTCCGAGCTTCCCTTGAGTGGGCAGCCGGAGGAGGGCCTTAGATGTTTTGCGTAGTGTACGGGTAGGTTCGTGTCGGGAGAGGCGCTCCGTCAGGTATTGTGGTCTCGCTACCGCCTCTTTGAGGCAGCCCAGGACCACTCCCTCTCGCAAGGAGGCATTAATCACCTCCCTGGCCCAACCAGCTGTTCCTTCCCTGCCAGATTTTATAAGCCAAGAGGGGCAAGGATCCAGTACGGAAGTGGTTGCATGAACCTGTCCAAGCACCTTGTCAACGTCCTTGAGCTGCACCAACTGAAACTCATCCAGGACAACAGGACCAGGCTGCGCTCTGGACACCTCACCAGATTCACCTGCTATAACACTGGAGTCTAAATCCCAGTGGATACAAGAGATCTTATCCTGGAAGTGCCTAGCAAATGCATTACAGCGGGCCTCAGAGGGGTCTACAGTGTCCTTGGGGCCAGCATATAATAGCCCCCGGACGACTCTGAACAGCTCTGCTGGGCAGCAGACAGAAGATTCAGTCAGTAGAGGCAGCAAGATGATTTTTTTTGCCGCCCTCACTGCCCCGAATATACTTTACTGTAGGCACATACCAGCATTTGATTGCATCCACTAGGAGTTCTTCTCCATCTGTACTCAAGCCGTCTCCTATTTTGTTTCATCGCTCTCAGCTCCGGGGTATACCACGGAGCAGTACGAGCTCTACTTGGGAGAGGGCGCTCAGGAGCAATCATGTCAACCTTCCGAGACATTTCTGCATTCCACAGATCAACCAGAGTTTCGACAGGAGAGCCCGCCATATCAGTCAGGAACCTCCCCAGAGTCCTCTGGAAACCATCCAGATCCATTATCCTCCAGGGCGGATTATTTTAATAGGTCCCCCATCCTTGCAGAGGGGAAAAGCTGCTGTAAGTCTAAACCTCAGCAAGTAATGATCTGACCATGACAAGGGGACTGATGCAAAGTCCCCCACCTTCAGATCACCATCTCCATGTCCAGTTGAGAAAACCAAGTCTAGAGTATGCCTTGCTACATGTGTTGGGCCGATGACATGTTGGGACAGTCCCATGGTCCCATGGAGGCCATGAAATCCTGAGTCACCCCAGACAAGGTGCCCTCAGCATGAATGTTGACACCCCCCAGAACCAACAGTCTGGGGGATTGCAACAACACACCTGAGACCGCCTCTGTCAGCTCAGATAGGGAATCTGTTGAGCAGCGGGGTGGGCAGTACACCAACGTAGTCCCCAGTCCGTCCCGCTGGCCCAGCACAAGGTGCAAACACTCCAGACCAGTAGTCACATGGTCAGGGAGCCTGCAGAGGCAAATGGAACTCCTGTAGACCACAGCACCCCTGCCTCCCCAACCTTCAGGTCTTCCCTGATGCTGGATCAAGCACCCTGGTGGGCAGACCTGGGAGAGACTAACTCCTCCCTGCTCACTCACCCAGGTCTCAGTTATGCATGCCAGATCGGCTGCCTCATCCACTTAATAAATCATGGATGAGGGAGGTCTTATTCTGAACTGATCTAGCATTTAACAGCAGCATCCGGAGACCCGAGGGCAGGCTGATAGGGCAACCACTGTGCCTGAGGCTGGAGGGAGGGCGGGAACATGGCACAGCCATTAACTGGCTGGGCCATGTTCCCCTAACCTGGCTAGCCCTCCTCCTGATGCCATATCTCCCTTGACCCATAACCACACTAATTGGGGCCCCCTCAAGTACCCTGACTTGGCCATATGTCCTCTCTCCCAGGCACATAACAGGACCCTAAGCAAACAACCAACCCCCACACACAAAAGCCGCAAAACCAGTCAACCCAGTGTTAGGGGGGTGGCCCTTGCCCTTGCGGCTCCCCCCAAAGGGGCAACCCCACCTTTGGCGGCACGGTGCTACTGCCCCACGTCAGAGCTGGGTTGATAAGAGTGTTCCAAGGGAACCCAGGCCCAGCCGGCTCAAATCAGCTGTAATTAGCCCAAGGGAGTTTTTTCTTTCCCTCTTCAGCTCCAGCCAGGGGTGCGAGGGGTTTCTCCTCTCTGGCAGCAAACACAGTTCCAGGCAAGGCCAATAAGATGGTAAGTTGGCCCACCTGCCTCCGTTTGATGTCCTGGCTGCCATCCCTTCTGGGTCCGGGCTTTGAATTTACTGGAAGCCTTTCTCTTTAAAAAGACCCAAAGCAACTTACAACAAAATTATTTGAAGCATCCAAAATATAAAGCCGTTAAAAAGAATTTTCATTCAACTAGCAAAACATGGTAAGATGATAAAAACATCAGAAGAACCATAACCAAAGCAACTGATGAATAACAAGCCCATCAGATGCCTGGGAGTAGAGGAAAGTCTTAACCTCTGAAACATGACAGTGTTGGCTCCAGGCGGGCCTCACTGGGGAGAGCATTCCACAGTTGGGGTCCACCACTGAAAGGCTCTCTCATTTGTTGCCACCCTGCGAGCCTCTGTCAGAGGAGGCACTCCGAGGAGGTCCTCAGCTGTTGAATGTAGTGTACGGGTAGTTTCATACCGGGAGGCCAAACCACAGTAAAAACAGACAGTAAAACAGAGCAGCATCATGATGATCCGTTATAAGTCAAGGAGAGCTTATGTGAACAAGTATGTTTTCAGCAGGCATTTAAAGCACACCACATTTTCTGCCCCCCTAACTGTAGAGAAGAAGGTATTTCAGAGGGTGGGGTGCCAGTGCTGAGAAGGCTGTGCTGTACCTTTGCTGGCTTATTAGCTTCTGTTTGCCTGCTTTGGGCCCTCATAATGTGCCTTCCACATTACGCAGGGCCTGTGTCAGCTCTGGGCCTGAAGCAGTCATGAGGAGAACAGATCTGGCCATATTTAATGGGGAAAAAACACCCTTCCTCATTCCATGAATGAATTATATGGAGTGCTTTCCTTTGTTTGTCCTGAATCTTCTACTAATCGGTTTCAAGACCTACCTAGGAAATTACAGCTTCACACCACACATAATTAATTTATAGAAATGATTGCCACAAGATCTGTCTTTAAAGTGTTCAAATAGTTTTTAAAGCTTCCAAATTATATGTCACTTTGGGGACCCTATATGGGCTGCAAGGCAACTCGTAAATGTATGTATATATGTACGTATAAATAAGAAAGAAAGAAAGAAAGAAAGAAAGAAAGATGTCGTGTTGGCCCCTGGCTTGGAGACTCTCGAAGGGGCTTAGACAAGCTTGAGGAAGAGGAGGACATAGTCAATGGCTCTTAGCCATGGTAGCTAAACGGGACCTCAGAGTTCAGGGGACAAATGGGGGCTGGGGGGCTGTTACCAGCATGTCCTGCTTGTGGCGGCCACCAGGTAAAACAGGAAGCTGGACTGGATGGGCCCTTGGTCTCATCGAGCATCACTCTGCTTGTTCCTGTGCGAGAGGCCAGGTTTCCCCACCTGTTTTGGGATGGCCGGAGTGCCACTTACCTCCAGGATAGAGACCTAACGAGCTTGATTTAAGAGAACACGGCCAACCCCTAGTGCTGGTTTGTGAGTAGGCAGCTGGGGTCACATGGGTTGGGGATCCCAGGCTACCTATTTTTTGGTCCCATGGTCATTCTAAGGACCGGAACTGCTTTTCTGTGGCTGCCACTCATCTCCATATTCCAAGTGCAGCAACTTGCTGAACTGAAAAAAGAGGCAAGGAAAGTGCTCCTGATCCTCTAGAGCAGGGCTGGGGAACATGGGGCCTTCCAGATGTTGTTGGACTGCAGCTCCATCAGCCCCAGCCAGCATAACCAGTGGTGAGGGATGATGAGAGTTGCAGACCAACAACATCTGAAGGACCACGCGTTCCCCATCCCCGCTCCATAGCCCTCACTTCTTTGCTTGCCCCATGAACAAACAGCTGCCGTGGGCAAAGGACAGTTTATCTCAAGAGTCTGTAAAGCAGGGGTACAGAACTTCTTTCAGCCTGATGGCCAGAGTCCACTTTGAAGACGCTCCAGGGGCTCGCCTCCCAATGGTGGGTGGGGCTGAAGCCAAAAGGGGTGGGGCCTAAATACCAGAAATACCCACATGTTTTAGCTTAACGCTCTTACTGCCAGCACCAAAGCCTTAGGAGAGGCATCGGCACTCGAGGGATAGGGGCGTGGCCACCTGGGGAAGCCTGGAGGGCTGGATTTGGCCCCCCAGGTGGGCTGGATTTGGCCCCCCAGGTGGGCTGGATTTGGCCCCCCAGGTGGGCTGGATTTGGCCCCCCAGACCTGAGGTTCTGCACCCCTGATGTAGATATTCGACATGCATTCAAGGAGGCTCCTGGCCAGAGTTCAATAATACATCCGCTCACCTCCTTGCCAGCATTGGCTATGGGAATACTTCGTGACCAGGCGCCTGACCTCCCTATTTCTGGGGCTTCAGACACCCCAGAGTGGATGGTTCAGGGGCTATTTTGGGGCTGCATCCGCAGATTAATCCTCTTCCAGGCCAAGCATAGCTGTGTGGGCCAGATGGCGTTGGTCATGTCGTGAGTGATTCTTCAAGTGGTGGCTTTCTACCCTCCCGCCACTACAGCCTTCCCCCACCTGGCTTCCTCCAGATGAGCTGGGAGTTGTGGCATGATGGGAGTTACTGTCCAACTCATCTGGTGGGCACCAGGAGCAGGGGGGCTGCTCTACTCCTTGGTGCTCTCTTCCCCCCCTCCCCTTAGGCCAGGTCTCCCATTTCACCCTCAGAGCCTAATTGGCTGGAATCACTTGCTATCCATTCCAGGTGAGGGGCAAATTCCAAACAGGCTTTTATTTAAACCCTCTGTCATCTGGAAACGGCTGCAGCTGGCTCCCCAGTGTGGACTCCCCAGTGTTGGCCTCCCTCAGTGGCCCCTACGTCGAGCTTAATCACTGCAATGTAATTTGTATTCCAGCTTCTTCATGATTTCCCCCACAGACCAGCAAGTCCATTGCTGGGCCTGGTTGAAGAAGCACATGCCGGATGACAGCAACCTGCTCTTGGAAGATGTCACCTGGAAGTACACAGGTGAGGCGAGATGGGATGTTGTGGCCGCCAAACGCAGCTGCAGCTGGAGGGGCATGCAGATTCTCCTAGTGAGAAGTCTTGGTTTTAGTCTGGGTCATGACACAATTTTCCTCCAGATCAAGTTGCCTAGAAGGAAGGGGTTTTTTTTAAATTGTGTTCAGGCGAGCCTCAGGTTCCTCAGCGACCAGATCGGTACAGGTCAGATCGGTCCCTGAAGGAAGGCTTGCCTGCTACTCCTGCACCACGTCTTCCCTTGCAGTGCACACCCACAGGGAAATGTTAGAGGTGCTCCAGGCTCGTTTTCTGGTCATGTGAGGTAAAAGGCCAGAACCCAGATCTCTGAACAGAGCGTGTGCCCAAGAACATGCCTAGGAAACAAGTGCAGCATGCCGGGGTTCTCTGCCAGAGGCACGTGGATTCCTCAAGCGGACCACCAGTCCATGTACACAGGGTTCCTCTAGCATTACACTAAGGCTCAGAAGCTTCATAAGGCAATACAAGACCAGGACAGTGTGAAGTGTCTTTGCTGGTCCCAGGTACTCCATCCTGCCCAGCTGGATTTGGGACTGAAAGACCCAGGAAAAGTAGTTGCCTGGAGGGTAAGTTGTAAGCAAGCACCATTTGTGACATTGCACAACATCATGACCGATTGCGGGGCACGTCTGTTCAGGCTTCAGCCTACGCTTCCTGTTTCCTGGCGTTGTGGAGCTTGAGCCAACATGAGATAGGTTTTTCAAAACTTATCTACACAACAAAAGCACCACTATATGAACACTGAATAAAAACATTGACAAAAGTCAAAAATATTTGCTGACAAGAATTTATTTAATGAGGGGAAACAAGGGAAGGAAGCACTAGGAGCAACTCGGATAACTAGAGCATTTAAGGAGAGTTTCTACACAAAACAAGGAAACAGGAGAGGATGGAGTCCAATACATCCAGCACTAGGGAGCGCTTAGGGTCTCTCTTCTCAGGCCTGTCTGCTGCTCACACAGCCCTGAGCTGGAGTGCAGCTGTAGGCCTCAGTCCAGTGTTCCCCAACCTGGTGCCCTCATGCTGGGAGTTGTAGTCCAACCCACCTGGAGGACACCAGGCTGTGGATGGCTGCCACAGCCTGTCATGCTCTTGCCTCAAAGCTGCTTTTGCTGAATGCTGTGTGAGGCTGCCCAGCTGCAGTTCTCTGCCATCTTCTGCAGCTGGTGCTTTTTATTCACTCATTCTCCCTGTGAGTAGCCAGATCTCTTTTGCCTCGCAAATCTTCCAGAATTGCCTGGCAAAAACTCCTCGGAATTTCCTGTGGCATCTCCTCAGCGACAAGAAGGATTGTGTTCCGGGCATCCTCCAGCGGGGAAAGAGTTAAAGTCTCCCTGCCCCCCCAAGCTGTGGTCCTGATCTGTAGAGTAATATGCAGTCTGAGCTTGTGAGCTCACATTCCATTACTAATGGAATGGCCATTGCCCCTGTAATCCATTAAATTCCCTCTGCAACATGAAATCCCTCTGAAAATATGGGAGAAATGGCAGCATTCTAGCTTCAGAATGAAACTGAATGGATATTGCAGAGTTGGAAAAGGTGCAGAAAAGGGCAGCTGAAATTATCAAGGTGCTGAAGCAACTCCCCTACTCCTCTACAAGTACATGCTCGGTGGCAAATCAAGCTTTGTTGTTGCATAATGTGGGAAAGAGTTAAAGGTTAAAACATCTGGGACGATTCAGCTTTAAAAGAAAGCAAGTAAGGGGAGGCATGATACAAATGTACAAAACAATATGTGGTGTGCAGAAAGTGGATAGGGAGACACTTTTCTTCCTCTTCCATAATGCTAGAACCCAACGGGCTCAACCCATGAAGCTGATTGGTGGGAGACTCAGGACAGCTCAAAGGAAGTCCTTCTTCACACAGTGCAGAGTTGAACTATGGGATTCGCTACCACAGGATGTAGTGGTTGCCACCACTTTGGATGGCTCTAGAAGGGGGTGGGACAAATTCCTGGAGGAGAGGGCTGTCAATGGCTACTAGTCCTGATGGCTCTGTGCTACCACCAGTATAAGAGGCACTATGCCTATGTACACCAATGGCTGGGGAACATGGGCAGGAGGGTGCTGTTGCACTCGTGTCCTGCTTGTGGGTTTCCTGAGTGCAGCTGGTTGGCCACTGTGTGAACAAAATGCTGGACTAGATGGACCCTTGGTCTGAGCCAGCAGGGCTCTTCTTACGTTATCTTAACTTTGCCAGTAGCTACTGCTATAGGCTTTAGTGGGGCAGGAAAACTTTCATAACATGTGAACCACTGCTCGAAACTTCACCAAAACAATGAAGGATCACCTTCCCCAAGAAGCCTGAATAACATACAATAGTAGTTTTTACCAAAATTTGACAGATATATGATATGCCCTTCCAAAAATTGGAGGTAAAAATGCTGGAAATTGACACATTGACTCTACTGGTGGCAATTTTGATTGGATTGCTTTGAAATTTGGCCCAATTGTAGATCCCATCAAATAGATCACAGTTGCCATGTTTCAAGTTATTAGTTCCACAGGTGTCCTTTTTATTTTGAACTTATTATGGTGGAACCTTATTTTTGCAACTTACCTTAACTAAAGGGGCACTACTGTGTCTCTTCGATGATCCCAGATACAGGGGATTGGCTGTGGTTCTCTACGAGTACATGCTCGGTGGCAAATCAAGCTTTGTTGTTGCATAATGTGGGAAAGAGCATAGCAAGGCACACAGTTCATTTCATGATGCAAATTCCCATTTCCTGTCTTCTCATAGAATTCTCTTCGTCTTTAGAACATGAGTTACTCCTTTCTGGTACTGAGGGTTGAACTCCGCTTTACATGGCATTGCCACCAAAAACAGCAGCCTCGTGCTATGTTTGCCCCCCACACACACACACACCCCTTGATGTTTCTAAGCTTACTTTCCTCCGATGATTTTGCGACACGTTGATTTTGCAACCCAACAATAGGCCATGGGTTATTTAAGGGTTGTTTCTCCCTCGAACAAGCCATGCCACCTGGGTTTGGAGGACACGGCAAGCTTCATACAGGCGGATAATTTGGCAAATGGTGCCTGGCACGCGCTAGCACATGCCATGGCTTAAACAAGCTGTCGTGGCTTGTTTAAGTCACGGTGATTGTTTGAACCGGGTCACTGCCTAGGTTCACTCAACATCAAGGTTGAGAATGGGTGAAGTGTGGGTTGTCATTGAACTGTGGGTTGTTGTGTTCTGTGAACCCAGCCATGCCAACAAACCATGAACAACCCACGGTTCACAACCCAACAACAAACCATGGGTTCTCTTCCTGGGCTGTCACGTCAACTGAATCTGGGCAGCATGGCTTGTCCTCAAATGGCCTCTTGTTTCTCCCACGCACAAGCCATGCTGCACGGGTTTGGATGACACAACAAGCCGCGACTGGGCAGGTGATTAGGCGAATGGCATCTGGCATGCACTGTGGCTTAAGCAAGCCACTGCTGCTTGTTTAAGCTGCAGCAATCATGCAAACTGGGCTGTGTTTCCCCTGCGCATCAGTAGCTACCCATGATATGACGTTGGATGGAGAGTTGCACAGCATGATGATGTTGCAGCACAGAAGCACATACAGAGGGTAGAGTGGATGCTGCTGACTGTGACACAAGTCTTCCGTTCCAGTGGCAGGACTATGTTAGCAAAACTAATTTTTGTGTGGTTACTAAGCACGTGTTTTTAACACTAATGTAACAAGCCTGCCTGCTTGGAATGGGTCAAGGGCAAATTCCTGGATTCTCTTGACAGCTGCAGCTGCAGAATGTTCCCATACGTACTGTCTGATCTCATGGGACATCTTGCCATAGCTTCAGGTTTTTTTTTATTTTCCAGCAATGGGAACATTGATTCTAATTTCTGTAGAACATGGGCAGTTAGAAAAAACAAACTAATATTTAAAATCCATAAATTACACAACAAAGATGCACAAAATACATTTTTGTTTTTTTTAAACATTTTTATTGCAATACAGTACAAATTTAAATATAGATTTACATGTATAAATACAAGAAAAATATATAACGAATCCAGTGACACCATTTAAATGAATACAGTACAGATAAACTTGAGGAACAATTACGTTAACAATTTTGGAGTGTCATTTATCTCATATAATCAGCATTGCCATTGTTAAAGTTCATGTTAACACTTTATAAAATTACTAACTAAATACAAAACCTCCCTGTTTAGTAGGCTTTTCTTGCCCAGCAGAATTTCGTGGCTGTCCTCCTTTCCTCTGTCAACGACACCTGAGTTGTTGAGCTAGAAAATAAAAGCAATCGGCTGGGAGAAGCCAACGTGGTGGGGCCCACCCTGCCTTTTTGCAGGTTACTCAGAGGCAGAAAAAACCTTTGTGTTTCTCTCAACCCAGCTTTGAACCTGATTGGCCCGCGTGCTGTGGATGTCCTGTCAGAACTGTCCTACGCACCGATGACCCCAGAGCACTTTCCCTCTCTCTTTTGCAAGGTATGTGACTTTCCAGTTAGCTTAAGAAACCTACATACTTTGCAAGCAGGGCCAACAGATATTTAGGAGGCCTAACTAAATGCAGAGCTTTACACAATGTGCCTCCCTCTGCTCCTGCCCTAGGTTTGAAATCTGCAGGCCCTGCACAGGAAAGCATTAACACAATGTTAATGCTTCATCTTGCAGTTGGATTTGTGCAGTGCAGTTCCGAGGAAGGTTTCCAGGGGGTTGTAATGCGCAGTTGCAGAAATTGGAGCACATCCTTGGTGCGTGTGAGGCAGTGGTTAGACCAATCAGGCTTGGTCAGGGCCTTGTCTGAGCTGAGATCATGTCGTCAGATTCAGCGTATAATCCATGGTGCAAACACAGGGTTCCTCAGAAGACAAACCTACAGGATGAGGGCTGCCTCAAAGTAGGCAGGCTTAGAGTAAGTCTAGTCTTGGTTTCATATCTTGGGCTATTTGCAGCCCTGGGTCATGGTGTTTCCAGACAAAGGGTTGTGCTGCCTCTTCCTCTTGTTTAACTTTGTAATGATTAGACATTCACAACCTGGTATGAGCCCTAGGTGTTTGTTGTTCCTCATTTAAGTTTGCTGAATGACACCAAATGTTTTAGGGTGGTTAAAAAAAAGGGAATTGCAAAGAGCTCTAAAAGAATCTCTCCAAACTGGGGGATTGGGCATCAAAATGACAAATGTAGTTCAGTGTAAGCAAGGGTAAAGTGATGCACGTTTGAGCAAAAACTCCCAACTTCATATATACACTGATGGGATCTGAGCTAGAGGTGACTGACCAAGAAAGAAATCTTGGTGTCGTGGTGAACAGCTCGATGAAAATGTCAACCCAGTGTTGTAGCTGCTGTGAAAAAAGCTAATTCCATGTTAGGAATAATTAGAAAAGGAATTGAAAATAAAACTGTCAATATCATACTGCTCTTATACAAATGTGTGGTGTGACCACACTCAGAGTGCTATATGTACAGTTCTGGTCACCACATCACAAAAAGGATATTGTAGAGTTGGAAAAGGTGCAGAAAAGGGCAACTAAGGGAGCAATCCTATGGCCACTAGTCACCGGCTAGATGGCCATAGGATATCTTGTTTCCTGGGAACCAACCTCGGAGCCCGCGCTCCGAGGTCCGTTCCCAGAGAACTGACTTTTCCCCCCTTCCGCGCTGCCTCGCAGGCAGCATATAGAAGCCCCATGTTTCGCACTCGCCAGAGGAGTGTGGAGTGGCCGAAATGAGGCGTTCTGAGGCGAGGAGGGCAGAAATGCCTGTATGACAGACACATCCTATGTGTGGTACGGTAGCCTCCTCCCCCACTCTGCCCTCCCGCGGCCAGACAGCCGAAAGCGGCTGTCTAGCCAAAAATGCAGGGCAGGAGGAGCATGGAGGGAATGATCCCCTCCCTGCTTCTCTTGCCCTGCATTGGATAGGCGGTTGCCTCTGAGTTTGGAGGCAGCCGCCTATCTGCATAGGATTGCGCCCTTAAGTGATCAAGAGGCTGGAGCAACTCCCCTATGAGGGAAGGTTACAACAGCTGGGATTGTTTAGCTTTTAAAAAAAGTGAGTGAGGGGAGACATGATACAAATGTACAAAATAATGTGTGGTGTGGAGAAAGTGGATAGGGAGACATTTTTTGTCCTCTCCTATAATACTAGAAAGGGGCTGTGGTGGCTTAGTGGTTAAGACGCTGAACTTCAGACTGGAAGGTCGGCAGGACAGCAGTTCGAGACCCGAGTGCTGCGTGATGGAGTGAGCTCCTGTCTTCAGTCCCAGCTCCTGCCAACCTAGCAGTTCGAAAGCAAGAAATTGCAAGTAGATAAATAGGTACCGCCTCGGCGGGAAAGGTAACAGCGTTCCGTGCACCTCGGTGTTCAGTCATGCCGGCCACATGACCACGGAAGCGTCTTCGGACAGCGCTGGCTCTTCAGCTTAGAAACGGGGATGAGCACCGCACCCTAGAGTCGGACACGACTGGTTGGGGACACCTTTACCTTTACCTTTTTATAATACTAGAACCCAATGGGGTCATCCCATGAAGCTGATGGGTGGGAGATTCAGGACAGATAAAAGGAAGAACTTCTTCACACAGCACATAAACTGTGGAATTCACTTCCACATGTTGTGGTGATGGCCACCAAATTGGATGGCTTTAAAAGGGGGTTAGACAAATTCATGGAGGGTAAGGCTATTGGTGGCTACTAGTCCTGATGGCTCTGTGCTACCTCCAGTATTGGAGGCAGGATATCCCTGTATACCAGTTGCTGGGGAACTCAGGTGGGACAGGGAGGGTGCTGTTGCACTCGTGTTTTACTTGTGGGGTTCCCATTAGGCATCTGGTTGGCCACTGTGTGAACAGAACTTTGGACTAAATAGGCCTTTGGTCCAATGCAGTGCAGGTCTCTTCTTATCTTCCAAGTCCCTCCCAATAATGATAATAATAATTTGAGTCTTATATAGTGCTTCAGAGTGTTCAAAGCACTTCACATGCTCGATAATACAACAAGCTGGTAAGGTAGATGGCTCTTGTTTTCTCCCATTTTGTAGATTTGGGGTGAGTGGGGCTGGCCTCAGGCCAGCTTGTCAGGTTTTTATAGCAGAAGTGAGATTTGAACCAGGCCATTCCTGATTCATCGCTCCAGCTCTCTCACCGCTCGGCTGTGCTAGCTTCCTTTCACACTACAGCGGCTTGTTTCACACTCCCAAACAAAGTTTCTCCCAGTATGAGCTATAATGTACATTCTATAATGCTGGTTGGAAAGGCTACAGTAGGACCTCTGATACTCGAAGGCTGTGAGCCAGTTGGGAGTTTCCCTCCTGCCTAATTATAGCAGGATGGTGGCATTGATCATAAACTAGCCAGCCATGAGCAAATTGTAAGAGATGCTTGTGTACACTGCGGAAATATGAGTGGTTTGGAATGCCTGGAGTCATTTTGGCAGGCATATAAAACCTGTGCATTTATTTTTTTCATGTATTTAATGGGTGCACCTTTTTTAGTGTTCCCCTCCTCTCTCCAAAGTACACAACTCTTCTGTCCACAGACAGAGAATCCTGTCTCCATCCTGTGAATGGAGAATGCTTTGGGGCAGAGGAGCCCTTCCAAGTGGGCCTGACCTCTAGCAACCCCCTCCCCCGCCCTTGAAGGCTCTCTAACCATTTTTGCCTCCAAACAAGCAGGAGAAACTTGCATAAGATATTCCAGTTGCCAGCCACTGGCATCAGGAACTTTGGATTTCCAGACAGGATGCATTCCAGCTTCTGCATTTAGGGTTTCAGTCTGTCTCCACTGGCGGAAATGACAGAGCATCTGGGGAAGCGTTCCTAGTTACAGATTCCAGAGGAGCAGCCATGTAAACCTTTTGGCAGTAAAAACAACAACAAAGAGCCTTGTGGCTTAATTTATCTATTTGCTTTGTACCCCACCTTTCCACTAAGAAAATGGTGCTCAGGGCAGCTAACAAGCACAGGAACAATAATAGTACATTCAAAACACAGATTAAAAAATGCAAAAATTACAGAATAAAAACTCCCAACCCAACAGACCAGGTTACATGCTGAAGCGCTGATTGAGGAAGGACAGCAGAGAGGAGGCCAACTGAGCCTCCCTCAGCAGGGAGTTCCAGAGCCTAGAAACCACCACCCAGAAGGCCCTGTCTCGCATTCCCACCAAATATGCCTCCGATGGTTGTGGGACTGAGAGAAGGACTTCCACTGAAGATCTTAAAAAGCAGGCAGGCTCACATGGGAGAAGGTGGTCTCAGGTAGCGTGGTCCCAAGCTGTAGAAGGGCTTTATAGGTCATAACCAGCACTTTGAATTGTGCCTGGAAACAGCTAGTGAAGCTGTTGTAACAAGGGAATCACACACTCCCTGTAAAGCCTTAAAGACTAAGGGCACAATCCTATGCATGCTTAGACAGAAAAAAGTCCTACAACTCCCATATGCTGGCTGGGGAATGCTGGGAATTGTAGGACTTTTTTCTTTCTAAACATGCATTGCATTGCTCCTTAAGACATTCGTTGTGCCGTAAGTGTTCATGGACTAGAGCCAATGTCATAGTCATTGTCAGTTTGTTGGTATACTGCATGTTCTGCTCAAAGAGGATCACAAAACAGTCGCCATAATTATAATTTAGTACAATACACCATTAATTGCAGTTCATTTAAAACATATCAAAATTTAAGCAAGTGCAAGACGTGCCAGCAGGTCAGTTAACAATATCCAGTACCAATAATATCAACTTTAAACTCACATTAAGCATTTCATTCAACTGTTGATATTAAGAGACCTAAAAATAAGGTGTCTTGCCCACATCAAACTAGCAGCAAGAGGGAAAAGGATAAAAGAAAATAGCCACAAAGCATTTCAAGCAGCCTGCTGCAAGCAGCAGAAAGAGACCCTTCTCTCACCAGGGTCCTGTATCCTGAGCCAAGAATGGGCCCCCTCATTTCTCCCACCTGGCACTCTCTTGATAGCAGAGCACCAGGAAAGGCAAGATGGAAGAAGCCTTTCCCTGGGCAGATGTTCCCTAGCTGGAGACACCACAAACTCCCCCCCCCCCCCCACACACACACATTTCTGAGGGATCCTAGGACTAGGTGTGTGCCAAGGTGGGTTGAAGCAGCAGCCTGTCTCTCCCCATGCCCTCAGGTGAGTGCCCCTCATTCGTCAGAGGAGACGCACCTGATAAAGTGGGGTCCAGCTCACGAAAGCTTTAGCCGCAATCAGTGTCTCTGCAATTAAAGGGTCACAAGACTTTTTGTTGTTTCTCACTGAGTCAGTAGCCAACAAGCTGCAGCTTGAATTCTAGACTGGGAGGGTTGAATGTGGGGAGAGGGGGGAGGCTGTTGAATCACATAGTTGAAACAAACCAACTGGATCATCTAGGCTGGTGATTCCAGTGTGTTCCAGAGAGCTCTGTGGTATCTTGGAAGAGTATGGAATGGGGTGGAGTGGGATGAATGGAATGAAACCAGTAATGGTGGACAAACAGAGCTTTCCTGAACTATATCTTGTCCTCCGCTGTTGGTCTTCCCTTGCAATGTGTCGCTGTAAGAGAAGGTTGGGTGCGTTCTCGGACGCAGTCTTGTTTCATATGGACTTACTGTGAAATCCTGCGGGCCTGGCCAGTGTCCTGTGTGAGCTGACTGTGCACCCAGAACAGGGGTGGGAACCTTGTGGTTCTCCAGAAGTTTTGGCCTACCACTCCCATCAGCCCTAGCCAGCATAGCCAGTGGTGAGGGACAATGGGAGTTGGAGGGCCATGTGTTCCCCATCCCTGATGTAGGAAATGCCCCCGAATCCTCTGCAGTGAGGAAGGATTCTTTGGCAGATGAGCCAACAATGTTCCCTGAAGGGAGACTGTCTTGAAAACCACGGATCGACTCCATTCCACACTTGTTGAGGCATCATGTACCGGCCCAGTCTTTTCCTGCAAGACGCCAGCTTCCCAAGCCTGCTGTTTCTGTTGCAGATCTGGTTTTCAGGGTTGGTTCAAGTTCTTTCTCATGTGTAATCACAGTTTGCTTCCCTGCAGTTTAATCCTGCTGCATGTCACCTTGGCCTCAGTGGAGAGAGTGAATGATTGCTCCCCTTCTACTTCTATACTGGGTCTTGTTCTGGATTTCACAAGTGCTGTGCCAACCAGAATCCTCTCCATTTGGCCCCTGTTTCCACAGGAGATGAGCGTGGGTTACGCCAACGGGATCCGTGTCATGAGCATGACACATACTGGAGAGCCGGGATTCATGCTCTACATTCCCATTGAGGTGAGCAGGGCTTGTACTCTGACCAAATGCACCAATTTTGGGGGTCTCTGGGCAGGTGCCATCGAAGAGACCAATTCTCTGCTTTTCCCAAAGGTGGTATAATACGATCCAAAGTCTGCGCTGAAGAGACTTTGCTTAGAGCGAGGGAGTTGAACCTCAGGCCTGCAGGGCCAAATCCTGCCCACCTGGCATCTCAGTCTGGCCCTCTGAGGTTCCCCCAGATGGCCATACCTCTTTTTCCCGACCACCAATCGTTTGGTGTTTTCCCAGATTTTGTACAGTTTCCCCCCGTTCTCCAAGACTGAAATGCTTCTGCTAAGGCTTTAAGCTAAAATATGCCGGGAGGGGGCGTTTTCCCCTTTTGCCACTAGAACGTGGTCCACAAGGGCTTCTCTGAAATGGATTTCGGCCCTTGGACTGAAAGAGGTTCTGCACCCCTACTTTATATACACATACCCCCCTCCTCTGACAAATCCGCTCAAGGGCTTTGTGCAAATTCTGGAAAGAGGGAGAAAATGGAAAACTTGAAAAGACATCTCTGCAAATTGCTGCAGAGGCAGCCCTACCCAGAATGGAAATTCAGTCTCTCAGGGTTGGGTTGGGGATCAAATTGCAAAGAAGTCCCTCTCAGTGAAGATTGATGAAAAAGATGAAGCTGGTTGGATAAAAATGCAGGATGGGGAGATGTTTTACAATTCTGACAGAGGAGGAGGAGGGGAGGGACAGTGGCCCAGAGGAGAAGAATTGCAAAGGGTTTGTCCAAATAAACATTAACTCTAAAGGGGTTCTGCAAACCTGCCTGGGAATGTTGGGAATTGCAGTCGAACACATCTGGAGGGCACCTAGAATAACATATGCTGAACCATCTCATTTGCCCCCCCCCCCCCCCGGCCAAGAGGATGGGTTGATGCTCAGGTGTTTTGCGAATGATCTGATAGATTGCAGTGCGAATGTTTGTGGATGTATATCCCTTTGCTGTATGTTCATATCATATTTGATATGAAAAGCCTGAGTTGTCTCCTGATGTGGCTGGCCAGAGTCTGACCTGAAAATAAACACTTCTAGATTTGCTTACAGGGAGCTTGAAACTGGAGTCCGTACAAGGCTCCTGTTGTCTGTCTGTGGAATCACACGTTGCTTTATGTTGGAGACACGGTTTGCCAAAACAGATTCTCATATGGCTTCCAAGAGCAGCACTGTTGGTGGTGGAGTTATTGGCTGAGAAACTGGGAGGTTCCCTGGAAAATTGCTCAGCTTATATATTCTACTGATTGGATGAATTAGGACTCTTGGGAAAGATGTATTTTTTTAATGTCAAGCTGATTTGGTCGACATTGGATGTGCACATTTCTTACTCAAGAGCATACTAATAAATCCATAACACGTGCTAAGCACGGTTCTTCATGGTGATGGTCTCCTGCAAGCTCCCATAATATGTAACCTAAAAGCAGACTTCTGTACTCCCAGCCCGGCGTAGACTGGTCCAAAAACCTGAGAAATGTATGTATTGCCTTTTCCTGCAATTCAGCATTTTGATTAAAGCCAGCAAAGGTATCTTGAAACCACCAATAGTCTGTGTCTGTCTGCTTGTCTGCAAGTCTGCCATTTTTCATGAGGTGGAGAGGAGGCTCTCTGGAACTGTGACCTTCAGGACTTTGACCAGGGCTGTTGAACCTCAGGCCTGCAGGTCAGATCTGGCCCACCTGGGCTTTCAATCTGGTCATGCCCCTTTCCCTGGACTGCTGATCGGTGGTTCCTGGCTTTTGTTTTCCAGTTTTTTCCCCATTCTAAAAGGTTGAAAAGCCTCTCCTAAGGCTGAGTTACTGGGAGGAAGAGCATTAAGTTAAAATGTGCCAGAATTGTTGGCCCTTCCCCCTTTGCATTTGACTCTACTCTGCCCACCCCTGGAACGTGGCCTCCAAGAACGTCTCCAAAACTGAATTTGGCCCTTGAGCTGAAAGAGGTCCAACACCCATCCCCTACGCCATGGTCATGAACCCTTTTCCCAACATCCTTCACCTAGAGTTGCAGTTGGTGGTAACTTTGGTGGATTGGGGTCATGGGGGTTTTGCTGCATGCCATGTCACTGGCCAAGGGCTGTTGCCGGCTTTCTGCCTCCAGAGTTACAAAGGGTTGCTTCTGGCCACATGTATTTCAATGCCACGTTGTCTTTTCCCCTGCAGTACGCGCTGCATGTGTATAACGAGGTGATGAGCGTGGGGCAGAAGTATGGGATCCGGAACTCCGGCTATTATGCCCTTCGCAGCTTGCGCATTGAGAAGTTTTTTGCCTTCTGGGGCCAAGATCTGGATGCATTCACCACCCCCCTGGAATGTGGGCGCGAGTTCCGGGTTAAACTAGAGAAGGTGTGTGACGGGGCTCGGAGCAGCTCGTGCTGGGCTTGCTGGCGGGAGCATAAAAGCTGGTCTGCCTTGAAACGGAAGCACACCCCAGCTGGACTGCAGCACCGGAGCTGCCTGCCTCGTGGTTGTGTCACTGTCTTGCACGCTTCCTTGCAGAACAGGCACTCGGGCTGGGTGACTCTGTCAGTGTTGATTTCACTCCATTTCTCATTTTCTCACCCACAAGTTAGTTTTTTGACCTGTTTCCTGCATCAGTTTGCAAATTTGGTGAGAAAAGATTCATACATCTGCATGAAGATTCATACACATTTTTGTATGCATGTGTTCTCATATACATAGTATTGATTGCGCTTTTCCTAGCGTGCGCATGTTTTGCAAGCGATTCTACCCTAGTATGCATTTTTGTGCATACTTTGCTCTAATATACACTCTTGTGTGTGCACTTTTGAGTTGTAAATTGCATCACAATATTTTGAAAAGTGTGCATTTTGGTGCCTTAGTTTGTTCATTCTGGTTTCTGTATAGGGTCGAGAGGTGCAAATTGGATACGTTTGGACTGAACAAATTTCTCATCCATCCCTAACGGGCACCTTGTTAGACTTGGAACTGGGTAGTGTGGGTTCAAATCCCACCACAGCCACAAATTCCCTGGGTGGCCTTGGGCAAGCCACTGGTCTCTCTGCTTCAGTTTGCCTTCCACTACATGGGAATAGTAGTTGTTTATTTCACAAACATGATAAGACTTTGCATAGCTGGGGTCTCCAATGTGGTGCCCTGTGGACACCTCTCTTGGCGCCCCCCAGGCTCCCTACCCCTCCTGATATACGTATATATATATTTAAAATTGGGAGGCTGGAATGCTGCAAAGCAAAAGGATGCCCTCCAGTTCTGTCTTTATTTGGGGTCAAAAGAGTTTGTGTTTTGGAGCCCAGACCCCATCTCTGCCTTGGTCGTAGGTTCTTGGGCAAGTTATTTTTCTTTTAGTCTCACCAGTTTGCCTTCGGTGTTTTGTGACACCCCCCCGGCAGTCATTTTGTGAGAGTGCCTGTGACACTCTCTCAACATTCCAAATGTATCCAATGACCCAATAAAGTTGGTGATCCCTGTTGTAAAGCAATACGAATAGCTAGCACTATTGCTATTAATAGCTACTACTATTGCTAATACTAGTAGTATTACCACTATTACGTCATCATCATCATTAATTTATCAATTTTTAGACCATAAGAAACCAAAACAGACTTTGAAATGCAAGCATCATGATAACATATCAGTTAAAATGTTTAAAATCAGAACACAACTACGAATGAGTCTTGATTGTCAGGGTGGCTGACCCTGGGCAGTATCCAGCTGCGTCATTCCGTCAGTGCAAATGATGTTGCGCTTGTGGAAAGTAGGTTCTGAACTATGCGCAAGTTTAGAATCCAGATCAAGCCATGTTTGTGCAAGCATGGTTGCGCAAGCAGTTGTGTGTTATGCTTATGCAACACGTTGTGCATAACTGTTGTGTGATGCATTGTTCAGCCGGTTTGCACAACTGCTTGCACAACCAGCTGCACAACAGAAAGATTCAGCAGAGCTCCGCTTGTGATATTTCAGCTTGTGGAATTACACCATTGGGTACTTCTCCCTGGTTCCTCCTGGTCCTTTGTAAAGAAGCTCCCCACATAACAGGGATGCAGTACCTTGAGCCCAGAGGCCACGTCCAGCCCTTTAGAGTTCCCCACATGGCTCCACCTCTTTGGCCCCACCAAAAGTCGATGTTTTCCCGACTTTTATGCAACTTTCCCCCTAAAGCTAAAAGCTTGAAATGCCTCTCCTAAAGCTTAATTACTAGCAGTGAGAGCTTTAAGCAGACGTATGCTGGTATTTTTGCTCTTTTGGCTCTGCCCCTTTTGCCTCTGGTCCGACCCACCCCTGGAATGTGGCCCTCGGTGAGCTCTCCAGCATGGGATTTGGCCCTTGGGCAGAACGAGGCTCTGCACCCCTGCCATGTAATACGAAACAGGAGCTGCATGCAGCCTGGCTCTTCGACGCTTCAGCAGCTGATTCGTGGGGTGCCAGCCTTCCCCGTCCTCCCTCCATTGACGCCTCTCTCCCTCTCTGCAGGGCACCGACTTCATTGGGCGGGAGGCGCTGCTCCAGCAGAAGCAGGAAGGGGTCTACAAGCGCTTCACCATGTTCATTCTCGAGGATCATGACACGGACCTGGACCTCTGGCCCTGGTGGGGGGAGCCCATCTACCGGAATGGCCACTATGTCGGCAAGACCACCAGCAGCGCCTACAGCTACACGCTGGACCGGCATGTCTGCCTGGGTTTTGTTCAGAACCTGGACCCAGAAACTGGCAAGGAACAGCTGGTGACGCCCGACTTTGTCAACCGGGGCGAATACGAGGTCGATATTGCGGGGCAGCGCTTCCAGGCCAAGGCCAAGCTGTACCCCTTCAGCTCCCTGTTCACGTCGCGCCGGCGCAAGGATGAGTTGGCGCTCGGTGGCTACCAGGGGAAGTAAGGTCCCGGGGCTGACGGAGGGGCTGCAGCTCTGGACACATCGGACTTCGTATAGCTGCCTCCCCCAGTCTTGTACCCTCCAGGTGTGTTGGACTACGACTCCCATCATTCTGCCCAAAGGATGATGGGAGTTTTAGTCCGCCACATCTGGAGGGTACCAGGTGTTGGGGAAGGCTGTTGTATAGTCCCTCTGAGCTGTTACATTTTGTACGTTTTAGCCCCTTTCCTGCCCTTACGTGCATATCTGCCTCTCGCATGACTGGGGCCCTATGTTTGCTGCAGTTGCTGAGCTCCAGGCCAGAAAAGAGCCCTCTGACTTGGCAGGCCCAGACTCTCTCCATATGTGGCAAGCACAGACTCACCTAGCCAGACATGTTCTCAGAATCCGGGCAACGGCCTTGCAGGGCTCGGTGGGGCCACCTGAACCTCGGAATCTCTTCTCTCTTTAGGGCACTTAATTCTGTCACCCATGGGCCAGTGAAGCTCCCACACATGGAACACCCAGCCACCTGCCCCATCTTCACCGTTTGCAGCTTTCCTTCTCGTGTGCTGCCGGTAAGGAGTCTGACTGGCATTGGAAGGAGTTTTACTAGCTCATCTCTGCCTTAGAAGATGGTGCAATCCGTTGGCGGAGGAGGGGAGAGCCGGATTTTGGCAATTCAGTTCAGCCCCTCTGCCAGGCAGCACAGGGTAAGCACATTACAGCAAATCACAGGTCATCGGCATCGTGGAGCCCCCGATGGTGGGATGACAAATCTGTGCTGTTGAGGCAGCAGCTTTGGATCCCCCTTCCCCCCCTTGTGCTCTGTGTGTTTTGTCATTGGGCGGTACCCAGTGCTGCCACAGTGATAGTGTAAACCAATGCTGGTGCTTGCAAGGCAAAGGGGAAAACCTCACCTCCGAAATCCGGTGGCAGATCACTGCTTTTTCCCTTTGCCCAGCAAGCACTGATGCCGTAGCGCTAGTGTTGGTTTGCGCTAGTGCGACGTCATTAGTGCTATTGCTGCACTCACATTGGATGTTGCCCTTTGGTTGGTTGTGCAATATCTGGGGTTTGGGGGCTGGCCAGCCATTAGCCAGGATGTCTCTAGTTGCTTGCAGGGAGCACATCTGCTTCTGTGCCTGACAGTGACCTGCTTCTTACGGAGGCTGATCCCTTGTCTCCCTGTTGTCTCCTTTTCCCCCCATCCACATCTTTGATGGGCACCAGACTGCCTCTACTTGCCCCCCCCCCCTGCATCAACCTCTGCTGCAGCCGCTGAGAGCAGATTTAGAGGCCCTCTCCTGTGAGGACTGTACCATCTCGGGATTCAGGGAGCGCTTGTTTGTGAAGACTTCTGGCCTTCTCACTGACATTGGAATGATTTGGCCACGGGGTTCCTTTCAGGCAAGCAGTTCTCCCTTGAAAGAGAGCACCGAGTTTGAATTCACTCCAGGCTAATCTTATGGCTGTTTGCAACTGACCACTTGGTCCCAACCGCAAACGACTCTGCAGATGGAACCAAACTAAGGAGAAAAGCAGCGTGTCAGGACTTTCGGGTTCTCCCCCCTCTCCTTGTGAGCTGGCTCAGAGTACTTCAGTGTCATTCTTCTCTTTGAAAAACTCGTGGATACTGCTCTGTGTCCTTCTATCCCACCCGCCCCCGGCCGCTTTCCTTTATTCCACCTGCTCCCCAACTTCTCTCTTTTGCCTCGCTGGGTGGCACGATGCACATAACATTGGGGAGCATTATCCCCATTGTATTTTTGCGACTGCTGCCGCTTCTGAGACAAGGTGCTGAGCGCCTCTGCTCTCTCACATTCCCGAGTGGTCAGTCAGCCAAACGACGGGTGAGGGGGCACTCTTAGTTCAAGTTTCTTGTGGGGGGCAGCATGCAAGGTCGGGCCCACCAGGGATGGTCTGCCTGTGCTCTTGCCTCCTCGACAGAGGCAGAACTGCCCCTTGAGCAGAAGCCTTGGGCACCACGTGGCTACATTCTCACGCCTGAGGCCGCCCCCACCCCCGCTGGCCTCCAGGTGTGTCGAGCGGCAACTCGCAGCCATTGGCCACGCAGGCCGGGAGTTCAGGTCCCACACATCTGGAGGGCGCCAAGTTGGGGAAGGCTGCTATGAGGCACGACTCCTGAAATCTCCCCCAACGCAGACTCTGAAGCCCACTGATGGATGGCTGCCCAGGACTTATATGAAGTACGAATGAGGCCAGCCAGACCAACGTGGGAAGGAGAGGAAAAATCAGCATCTCAAGTAGGCAGGCCAAAAAGGAGAAGGGACTCCAGTACCGGGTCACTGTAATGTGGGTCTCTACACATTTCAGAGCAAAAACTTCAGGAGGAAAATGCAAACATTTCAGATGTAAAAAACTTGCTCTCTAAGTAGGTAGAAAATCTTCCAAGATTTCTTCCTCTCTGCACTTGTAAAGAATTGCTGCAACCTTCAGAAGGAGTTTTTATTCTAAAACACATATAACTACACTCAAGGTTTCCACCATCTCTCAGCACTGAAGTTGTCTTCTCCTTTCTGCTTTGCCAGCTGGACCGAAGAAGCCCTTTCTGTGTCTTCTGTGCTCTTATTGTGATGTTTCCCGTTTATCTCATATAGAGATGAGATAAATTTTTTTGCAGGAGTTTAAAGTGGTTTGAAAGAGGGACTGCTACTTGTGGTGTATCCTCATATTCCGTTTTGGTTTCTGGTTAAGCAGGTTTTTGAGGGGGGCAGTATTCTGTCAAAAACCTGCTGGACCAGAGATGACAGCAGGATGGAAGACGTGTGTAAACCAACAGAAAGCAAAGCCTTCTACCACATCACTTTCCAACTCTCCCAATTCTGCATCCAGCTGGCCTCGCACCAGAGGTGGACGCTCTGCACGAAGGAGTTGACTTCTCACAGAGTGGAGGTGTGCGTGTGGGGCTGCTCCCACCTGTAGGCCTTCCTCGTAATACCTGCCAGGCTGTTGGGTGGTCCAGCTGTGTTCCAGGCTGTTGCTCTGCTCCAACCAAAGTAATGAGTTTTGGTCTCAGCTATACATGCTTTGTACCTGCTGTTTTTTTCTGAAAGTGTTTTGGAGGCTTCCTTAACTTGCAGTGACACCCCCCCACACACATTTTCCCTCCTCTCCCCCCAAAATCAGCACCTCAAGAGTCATTCTTCTTTTTAATTCTCAGAAGCACTTTAAACAGGTTATTCGTTTTTGACATTGAATGCAACCCCTGCATGATCACCTGTTCCTTCCAGGAATCAACTCCAAAATTGGTGGGGGTATTTTTTTTTTAGCATCATCCTCATCAGATTAAAAGCTTTTGCCACCATCTCTTCTGTGGAACGGGCGCCAGGGTTCTGAAGCTAAGCAAACCTCTCCTCCAGCGTGCCTTATGCTCATGCATGTTCCCGAACATGGGGTCTCGCCTCCATCCCATCGCCTGCACTTGACTCTTGGCCATCGCAGGGCACCATGGCAGGGTCTTGATCCCTTCTGACTCTTAGGAGGGAGGTGGCGTTAATGGCTACTGCTGTGCCTTTGCAGAGCACGTGTGTCTGGCCTGCAGAAAGCAGGCATGGTTGGAGACCCTGAGCTGCTTTTTCTGACCGAAGCCGGTCATGGGAGCTCCTGGTCTGAAGTGCACGAGGGGGCACCAGCTTCCATCCTGTCCGTGCTGTTCTCCAGCTGAGACGCTGCACCTTCATTGTGTACTGTCTCAGCAGATCTTTCCAGTTCCACTACCTGGTTTGTATATCAATAAAGAGTTGTTTTAACTGCTGTTGCAGTGGAGCCCGTGGGCTGTTTCCGAGGCCTGCCTGGACTCCTGGCTGAGTGCTGGACGTGGCTGCCCAGGCTTGGTGCCGTCCCCTCTTCCTGCCCCATTTGTGCACAAGATAACAGGACGTCTGGGCTGAGTCTCTAGTGCCTTCCATGGCACACCCTCCAACCCCAGCTCGGCACCTTCATATGGGGGCAGGGTACTGGCCAGTTGGGTGTAAGGAGATCAGGAGTGGGGTGTGCTGACCCTGTGTGGTGTGCTGGCTGAGATGGAGCTCGGAAGTCCCTGCCGGGGAACCTTGCCTCAGTCATGAGCCCCAAGAGCTGCCTTCCCCAGCTAGTGCCCTCCAGCTGTCATCAGCCCTAGCCAGAATGGCCAATGATCAGGAATGCTAGGACTTGCCCAAAATGTCTGGAGGGCACCAGGTTGGGGAAGGCTGCACGAGCAGTTCTTTGGCAAGCCGATCTCCCTCAGACCCACGTTGCAGTGCTCGTATAAAGGCTAAATATCCATTTATCAGCGTTCACTATGCTGCTTGTCTCTTCCCACTCCCTACGACAAGATAGCTTTGCAAACTCCCTTACGTTGGCCCGGTCACTCAGAAGTTTAACCCTGGCCCACTGTCTCCCCAGTCCTGTCTGATCTGGCAAGGTCTCGCCAAGCCAGCAATGTGCGCATGGCAGCTCTGCAGCTCCCAAGAGCCTTGTGGGAGTGTGGCTTGGAGCTGTGTGGCTGCACCAGTGAGGCATGTGGGGCTAGTGCTCAAGAGGAGGGGCAGAGGGCAGCGAGATGGACTTCTGGAGACGTCTGCAGCTGCTGCTCAGGGCCAAAACCATTGCCGTGGGGGCTGGGAGAGGGGAATTGTGGGAATGCCCGTGTTGTCCTAATACACCAGCGTTGCACGACGCAAACCTTTGGAAGGGCTGTTTGCGCCTTTTCTCCTGTTGAAGGCAATGCTACTTCTGTCCTTGACCCCATCTCAGAGTAGGCCAGCCCATCTCTGGAAGGGCCTAATGTCAAACTAATTGCAAAAGGAACCAACCCCATCTCACTTGATTCCTCTGCCATGGAGCAAGGGTAGCTCTTGCGTCGAGCTGCATGTATCATGGCTTGACCCATGGCAGCTCATTTCGAAATCTGTGTTTTTATTTATAAACGTTGCCCTTAAAAAAGTCGCACTGAATCTGGACCAACAGACGTCTGAAAGTCAACTGATCCTAGGTCTTTGGGCTCTATATGCAGATATGCACATTTATCATTTTTAATAATAGTGTTTCAATTAACAAATTTATAAATTGGTTGGTCTTTTAAGGAGCCGCAAGCATCTTTGTTGTTTTTACAGAATTACGTGATGTTATCTCAGCGGAAAGTTCAGTGCCTAGGTCACAGAGTGGTGGCCATCTTTGAAATCTCCAATTTTGGAAATGCTTCCGTAATTATAATTTTTTAGATCTGATATGTTCGATACATGGTTTGTACAAATTAAATAAGATGGAGTTGGTTTCTTTTGCAATTAGTTTGATGTCAAACGGTATTATGACTGGATTAAAGAAACCATTTCCCTTACAGGGGCAGGAAAGAGTGGGTCTTGGTCTTGATTTGAAATGGGCAGCAGGGGTTCCACATATCCTGCCCCCCTCAACTGACAGCCCTAGGTCTAATGGCCTTTTTTGCTTTGGGGCCTTTCTCACCTGACAGCACACACAGTTCGCTAGTCAACAAACTTCTCCATGAAACATAACAGTCAAACTTACGTTTTAATGATCGGTATCAACATAGCAAAGGTGACTAATCTTAATACATGTATTTTACATTTTCTACCTGTGGTATTAAGCCAGCACAGGTGCTGATGCTGTTTTATAGCAGATGCAGAATAGCTGCTGTGCCTATTTCTCTGCCCAGAGAGGAATCGCAAGAATCAGAGTCGAAAGCTTATAATAACTTCAGGGAGCTGGAAAAGAGGTGCCTTTCTCTCCAAATTGTGGAGTAAATGTCATCCGGCACACCCTGGTTATACTGTCCGAATACTGCAGCGCTGCATGAACTACCATAGTTACCCCCACCCGCCCACCGAGCCGATATTCCAGTTTCTTCTGGGATCATGCTGACTTGTACTTGCCTACTTGTATTTCTTTAAAAACGGAATCTGGAATCGAGCAACCAGAAATCTTTGTACCGTGGGAAGACTCAGGATACGACCTACATCTTCATCGCTGGAGGCTGCTCACTCTTGCTCACAGTTCAGCTTTCTAACATCACAAAGATTTATGCGCTGGTGTCGCTCCTTCAGAAGCTGGCATTTGGCTTTTGCTTGAGGCAGCATGCTGGAAGATAGGAGTAACACGGAGTAGTCCTTGTTCCGACTCCACTGGCAAAATCAGAGGCACGCTTCATTTTTATTTTTTCTTAATCAGGCTCCAGAACGACAGACAAGTGGATTGTGGTTGCAACTGTGGGCAGCCTGGTTAATACTGCCGCCTCACAGAATCCCACCTCGCCCTTGCCCCAAGCAATCAGGGCTCATGGATGGGGCTGTGCTTTCCAACTATAATGATGCTTTGGGGCTTTCCCAACTTCTGTCAGATGTAGCAGGGAACTGTAGTGTGTCATTCCCTCCCACTGATGGGGGGTATGGGGGGAATCAGTGTACTGCATGGGATCACCCCACTCCAAAAGGCACAGAGTGGTGGATGCATCAAGGGATAGCTTAATTATTCACAGCCCACTTCAGCCCCTCTTGCAGCACACTACTGTGCCACAGACCGAGACCCACATTTCTGCGGGTTCTGTCCATTCTGTGGTCGATGTTCCTCCAGATTCTGTTGGGGCCGGCAAGGACCAGGCTCAAAATTCATACTGGGAAACGAAGACTGTGATCTTGAAGATGTGCTTCCCCAGAAGGATCTTCCGGGCAAATTCGCTCATTTCCAGCTCAGCCTCCAGTGTCGTCGGCCCCACCGCCGGCTGGGTGAGCACCAGCTCCCCTGTGTGCTGGTCGGAGCGCTGCACGGCCAGCTTCCCCTGCCCGTTGCCCCCTAAGATGGCAAAGCGCAGGCTGTCTCCCACGAAGCGGCTGGTGGACATCTTGAAGAGGACCCTGGGCACGCTGCGGTTGGACTGGAGGGGCAAGTAGTGGAACGAGACAGAGTGGGCAGCTCTCTGGCAGGCCTTGCTGTCCATGGGGCAAGGGCTCCGCTCACACTGCCTGTAAGAAGGCAAAGAACGCGCATCCAGTTAGGGAGGCAAAAGTCTCGTGCCGGCCCTAATTGGTTGCACCAGTCAAGCTGAGAGGGGCACAGCATGTCACTCCTTAAAATGGGTGCAGAAGCTCTGCCCCAAGGGCCAGTTCTGGCCACCCAGGGCCCCACAGTTGGTCATGGCCCCTTCCCCTGGCCCCAACCCCCCCTTCCCTCCAAATTCCATTTTGCAAAAGCTTCTGGGTGCTGCATTACAGTGCTGGGTGGGCCCAAAGGCAAAAGGGGCAGGATCAAAAATAACAAGAACACCAGCATATTTTAGCTTAAAGCTTGTACCGTCAGTAGCTAAGCCTTAAGAGAGACATTTCAACCTTTTAGAAGGGTAAGGAAATTGTGCAAAAAATAAGAAACCATCAAGCGATTGGGGAAAGGGGGCTGGGCCAGGGAAGGGGGCGTGGTTGTCTAGGGAACCCCAGAAGGCAGGATTTGGCCCCCAGGTCTGAGGTCCTCCACCGCTGCCCTACGTGAAGCCTGTACCTTGTACTTACAAGGTCGAAGTCTTGACGTAGCTGGTGTTGAGCTGAGCCTTGGGGCATTCGGGCCGCACACAGCGGAAGCCTCCGAAGACGTTGACACAGGTCTGTCCGCGGCTACAGTTGTGTTGGTTCTCAGCACATTCATCCACATCTTGCAAAGACAATGGAGAGATTCACTCTGTTTGCCATGTTGACCTCTAGTCTCAGCCAGGGTGGTCTCAGGCCCTTCTCCCACCTCCATCTGGCAAGCACCAGAGGCCCCGCTCTGCCCTGGGAAGGTGGCATACTAAAAGCTATTGTGTGCTATCGAGGCTGGCCCAAGACATTTTGCCGCCTGAAGCAAAGGACAAGAGGGCGCCCCCTCTCATGCCATGTGCAAAAGCTGACTGGACTGGCAGGTGAATCTGCCTTCAGCACTAATGACGGGACAACAGTCTCCACTGAACCTGAAGGCAGCAGGCTAACTTGAGTTCTCTCCTTGAACACCTTGAGGCTGCCTCCCAGCATCTGCCGCCTGAGGTGCCTGCCTCACCCTGCCTAATGGTAGGGCCGGCCCTGTGTACTTTTGAAGCTGATACTGTACTTTGACCAATGGAAAGGAAATTAATATGTAATTAACATGAATATAAAGCCCAAAGGTGGGGCGTTGGTGCCCCACTGGCTGTAGGAGATACTTGCCGTGATACTCCTCCTAGTCTGCATTCATGTTTAAGATCCCAGCTGTTAGGACATGTCCTATACACTCTGGTAACCTTCACTTCTCCCCTCAAAGCCTTGATTTTCCCCTCTGCCATATCTCAATCAATCCACCACAATCTCAATTTGTTTAATGCATCTAATGGAGTAGGCCGTTGTCTCCAAAATAGGATGGCCAGGGATCCTTCTTTGCAGAGGACAGTCCTCTATTTGAAAGGCTGTTCAGTCTGGGTCTAGTAAAAGATGCAGAACCAGAAGAAGGGTGACCAGGAGCCATGAAGTTGCCCACTGGTACATAGCAGTGCCGACACAGCAGATGAGCGGCACTCAACAGGTCACAGTTTTCCCCACTAGGGTGAGACGTACTGCACTTCTACTTACACTCTAGGAAGTATTCCTACGTTTGCATCTATGCATATAAAGTAGCAAATGCACATTTTCTACAACGCCCTGTCCTCTTTTTGGTGAGCATTTCCTCTTTTGTGGCAAGGCATTAATGGCCACCCTACTCCAAAAGCTTGTGCCACACGAAGAGATCCACCTGCCGTTACATCAAATGGACTGGGACCAACTGAATGGGGCGTCTTCCCCTACCCCTTGGTAATCTTGGAAGGCCCCCGGGCGCCTAACTTCCTTCTAGTGCTAGCAACACCCTTCCTGGAACTGGAGCAACGCTGGTGTGAGGAGCTGAGCTGCTCTGGCACTGGTTGAGGGAATGCTGGAAGGATCCTCTCCTTTGCAGTCTCCCAACTCCGTCCCCAACATTGCAGGTCTTTTTAGAACCCTACTTCAAAGCTGCTTGTGCTAAAAGAGGAGGGAGGGGGGTTTCAAATCCATCAATTAAAGGTTTTATGTTGACGTTTGCTTTCCTATAAGCCCCTCCCAGGGCACTGCCACCATGCACCAGCTAGGCTTAGCATAGGTTCCATGGGTCAAATCCAGCCCCATCCTCCCAACCACCAATCATTGGGTGGTTTCCTGGCTTTTCTGCAGTTTTCCCTCTCCTAAGGCTCTGTTGCCTGGGCCAAATCTGACCGACTAGTGTTCCCCCAGAGGGCCATGTTCGTGTGTGTGTGTGTGTGTGTGTGTCCCCGCCTGCCCACGATCATTTGCTGGTTTCTTGGCTTTGGTGTGATTTCCTCCCCATTCTAAAAGGTTGACGTGCTTCTCCCGAATTGCTTAGGCACTGGCAGGAACTGCTTTAAGCAAAAATAGGCTGGTGTGTTGGCTCCACCCCCTTTGCCTCTGCCCCATTTTGCCTTTGGCTCCACCCACCACTGGACTGTGGCCCCCAAGAGGGTCTCCAGCCTGAATGTGGCCCTGAGGCTGAATGAGGTTCGACACTCCCAGCTTAGAAAGAAGGTCCGTTTGAACTAATGGGAACTTTTTTCTAAGCTTAATTGCTAAGTGGCTGCTGGGGGAGACAACAGAGAAATAAGGGGAGAAAGAGTGAGGAAGGGGTGGCAGAAATAAAATGGGTGGCCCACTACGAACTGCGGCCCCGTTCACCCCGGTCTGCAGCCACTGACATAAAAAAGATCCCCGGCTCCCGGTTAGAAGCTGCGACTCTGTCGGTCGTAAGGATGGGTGCAATGTCCCCTCACCCTGCTTTGCTTCCCCCAGCTCCAACCTTCCTCCCCCCAGCCCCCTGCAAAGGTACTCACCGTTGCATGTATTATGGTCAGTCTGGAGCCGGTAGCCGCTGGGACAGGTGCACCGGTAGGACCCGGGCAGGTTCGCACATTCATGGAGGCAGATGCGGGTGTGGGGGCCGGTCTGGAAGAGCAGGCACTCGTCCACATCTGGAACAGAGGAAGGAGTCTGCTGAGGGGCTGCGGAGGCAGGGAGAGAAGAGGCCTCCAGCCCCTGCTTAGACCATTTGCAGGCCGGAAGCCAGGTGAGGGTGAATTCACACAGGCAGGTTTGCTCAGTGCCCCACGAAGAGGAAAACCATCGAGTGATGCTGCAGCCCAGGGGCCCCACAAATGACCACTCAGAGTGGCAGGTGATGTGGGGAGCGGCAAGCGGGCCAGAAACCAGGCACTGGGCTGGCATTTTTATTTGATTAGACTTTTTCTTCCATTGTGGCATTCCAGGTGGCTACATGTGGTTCCCAGGTGGTCTCCCCTCCAAGCACTGACCAGGCCCACACCTGCTTAGCTTCAGCGAGGTGGCTGCTTCAGGTGCCTTCAGACCACACCCCGGGGCCCACTGGGGCTGATTCAGCTTGCCACAGCAGCCACTTTCTTCTGAATTTTAAAAACATTTTATAGTTGGGCAGGGGGGGAGCTGGGCACATACATGGTCACACATGCTCATATTGTTATTTAACTGTAAAAACAGATTTCCCCTTTCTACAACAAAATGGTGCTAATTCCCAAGTACACAGCCACTAAACTTCAGTTCATCACAGCAGCAGAAACAAGCCTCATTTTAATCCTGTAGCCATGACAGTGCTATGATTTCAGTGAGTTAAGACGTGAAATTGTACCTGCTCAGAGTATTTATTTTTTATCAGGTTTGGCAAACAGTTGCTGGAGGATTTGTTTATGTGTTTGTTCCTCAAAGGTATCAGGTATGCAGAAGCAGTTGTAAAGCACAGAATGGCGCTTGGGATGGGGAGAGACGAGAACCCTGCCTTAAAAGCATTAAGTCCAGTGTCTAAAATCACCTAGGTGCGCCACTGAAGCTGAGCTGAGGCACTCTGGGCTCCCTCGGGTAGAAGATCAGTAATGTGGGCGTCTTTCACGCCACTACTGAACCTCCTCTGGCAGGTTCAGCAGGACGGTGTGTTCTAGGTCATGCAATGCATGCAAGGAGGGCAACGGTGAGGGCCCTGGAGTCTGCTGGGGTGCCCTGGGTTCTGTTGCAGACATGCAGGGATAGTGATCGATGTGTAAAGAGTTCCTCAAAGGCAGCAAGTTTGACGAGGACTCCCTTGGGACTTGGAAGGTGCTGCGGGAGGCAAGACCATTCCCTTTCTGGGGCACACACGGCAGAAGGAATTGCAGTGGGGTTCCCCCTGTTGACCTGCCAGCAGGCCCGGCCCAACGTGGCATGAGGCCGCCACCCACCTGCTTGCCGGTGCTCACCCACACGCACCCGCCGTGGGGCTTCCACGAGAACTTGGCCAAACTCTTGCAAGACTTGGCCCCTGCGATCACGGTAAGGAAAAGCAGCGGCGCGCAGGTTGCTCTGGAGAAATCCGCCAGCTGCTCCCTTCCTGCGGCAAATGCCACAACAGGATAACGGTCCCCAGAGCACCTGCTGGAGGCGGCAGGGAGGCAGCGGCAGGCCCCCTTGGCAGCGTCAGGGGAGCGCAACACTATTTGCCGCTCTTCCCGCTCCGCTGTCTGATGCGGGTGTATGAGCCTGTGCAACGGTAGGGCCGGCCCTGCCTGCCAAGCACCCTTCCCCCCTCCCAGCGCTTACCTTGGCATATGCCTCCTGCCCGCATCTGGAAGCCGGTGTCGCAGCTGCACTGCCGCGAGCCCAGGCGGTTGTCGGCACAGCGGGGCTGGCGGCTAAAGGAAGTGTTACTGAGCGTTGCCCAATCTGTGGTCAAGAGGCAGCTGTCAGTTCATCTTATCGAGTCCAAATAAGTACGTTGGGGGGCGGGAATTAGGGACCCCCCTCCCTGCTAATCCTCACAACGGGCTTCTTATGAGCCCCATATGTTCAGCCTCTAACCAACGCTGCTGGGAAAAAGTGGTGTATCAAAGGCAGGGGTGCATAACCTCTTTCAGCCGAGGGCCGAATTCCATCTCAGAGAAGCTCTCGGGGGCTGCATTCCAGTGGTGGGTGGGGCCAAAGGCAAAAGGGTGTGGCAAAAATACCAGAAATGCCAGTGTATGTTAGCTTAAAGTTTCTACTGCCAGTAACTATGCCTTAGGGGAGGCATTTCAAACTTTTGGAATGGGGAAAAATGTACAAATGCCAGGAAACCACTAAATGATGGATGGGTGGGTGGGGATGGGGGGGGCCAGGGGAAGGGGGCGTGGCCATGCAGAGGCCTGTACAGGGTCCCCAGGAGGGCAGGATTTGGCCCCGGGCCTGAGGTTCAATCTAGGGCATCAGAACTGGCTTGATGTAGGGGTCAGAATTTTGGACAAGACCAGGATGACCCAGTCTAACTCCACTCAGCCATAAAGTTTACTGGGTGACCCAGGGCCATTCACTCTCTCTCAGCCTAACCTACTCCACAGGGATGTTGTGAGGATGCAATGGGGGCGGGGAACCAGTTATGCCACCCTGAGCCTCTTGGAAGAATTGTGGGATATACATGTAAGTAAGTAAGTAAGTAAGTAAGAAAAGAAAGAAAGAAAGGGAGTACCGTGTCAGCAGAACAGAGTGGCCTGATAGAACTGGCTTATCTAGAAGGCCTGGGTCAAGCCCAGTGCTCAGGGATGGCTCTACGATTAGGCAGAGTGAGACAGCTCGTTTTGGGTGTCACAGAAGTACAGCCAATTGTTAGCTACTCAATTTATTATTATTGTAGTAGTGCAAGTCCCGTGTCACCACGGGGGCTAGTAGTATTTCCCTTGCAATTTGAACAACTCCACATTTTAAAAATAAATGTACCACAAATAAACCAACAAAGGTGAAAATGGAAAAAAATGTTCTTTTTTATAAAATCATTTATCTTTTCTTGAAGTTTGAGGTTGAAAACAAGTGATGTAAGATATTTCTTCTCCTTCCGGTGTCCTTTCAGCACTTTCTCCTCACCTTCCCTTCTTCCTACTCTAACTAGCACTAACTGACTTTTCTTCAGCCCCTTTCCCAACATTCTGTGCCTGTCCTTAGAGTGCTGAGCCAATGAAAGAGCTCACAGGAGTAAGCATTATTCTACATGCATACACATACTGTGTCACGTTACATTACATGCACAGTGTGGGGCGTATACATTAACCTCCCCTTGCCTCATCCCTCTCCCTTCCCAAGCTGCCCAAAGCTCAAGCTTTGAACTTTTTCAAAGTTTCAAAATTTTCTGCATGTCTACACTGCTCATGCTTAAGTTTAAACAATAATGAGCAAAATCAATCTGGTAGATCTCTAGTAATAAGCCTTACACAATTGTATTCTTATATAAGATTTTTATTGCCAAGGATGGGGGGAGGCACCTGTGGGGTTTTCTACCTCAGTTATCAAAATAACTTGACCAGCCTTGGGCACTATGCACCTTGGAATGGGTGGGGTGGTGGGGAGAGGGGTGCCATTTGCTGCTCTGCCTCGGGCAGCACAATCTCATGGGCCAGGCCTGCCAGGGCACAGCCAAGGGAGCACACACAGTATCAACTTTCTTACAGCCAGCCATTTTGTTTGCTTGAAGCAGAGGTGTCAAACTTCTTTCAGTCTGAGGACCAAATTCAATCTCAGAGAAGCTCTTAGGGGCTGCAAGTGGTGGGTGGGCAAAAGAGATGGGGCCAAGATACCATAAAAGCCCCCAATGCATTTTAGCTTTAAGCTTTTCCTGCAGGCCTTGGGAGAGGTATTTCAACCTTTTAGAACGAGGGAAAACGGCACAAAAACCAGGAAACCATCAAATGATTGGTGGTTGGGAGAAGGGGGCATGACCTTCTGGGGAACCTTGGAGGGCTGGATTTGGCCCATGGTCGGCACCACATGGCAGCTTCCTCCTACTTACAGGAATAAAGTGGGGCTTGGCAGGTGCTGCCCGACCATCCACTGGGACACACACAGCTGAATTGGTGGGTGCCATCCATGCAGGTCCCGCCATTGGCACAGGGGTTGCTACCACAATAATTCATGCCTGTTAAGGAGGGAAGAGAAGGGGAAAAGATCATTACTAATAAAGATCAATTGATATCGATATCTGGCTCTCTCCTTCTTTACTATGATCCATGGCTTGCTAGAACAACTACACCCTTGCAACCTCACCTGTGCAGGTGTTAAGAAGCCCTGTGCCTACTGCACAGTGCCAGGAGGTAGAACGGGTGCAGAACATTGGCCCGGGGGCCAAATCCAGCCAATGGGAGCTCCCCAGGTGGCCAGGCCTCCTTCCCCTTTCCCCCAACCACCATTTGTTTGGTGGTTTCCTGGCTTTTGTGCCTTTGGCCCTGAAGAGCTTCTCCAGAATTGAATTGTGCCCTTGGACGGAAAGCGTCTGAACACTCCTGAACTAGATCCACTCGAGGGCTGCAATGTTCCAAGCTTTCCCAGGCATTCCGCGGGATCGATCCGAGTCTCTGGGCGCTTCCAGACAAGGCTTTTGTTGCACAATCGCCCTGCCTCGCTCACAGAATTTTATGGGATGTGTTTCCGGATGGCGTCGACTTACATTTGTAACCCTCCCATGTTTTCCCACAGCTTCTTCCATCTTTTTCCTTACCAGAAGAACATCCGCCAAGGAGAGAAAGGTGGCACCACGGGGCAGTGTCTTTTGACTGGCAGCATTAGTAGGAGCACCCTCCTCGACCGGAGATCAGGTGGCTGCCCTGGGCCACCCAGACCTTCATTTTGAGCCCACTTTAGAAGCAGGGCTCTCTATCTATTCCACACGTCCACGGAATTGGAGACTGGGTGCAGAGTTTAGCATCCTGAGGGTCTCATCCTTATTGTTTTAAAACACACGTTTCCAGCCCTTAAGGCTGAAAAGGTGGGGTTGAAAATGCGTGGTGTAAGTCAGGGGTAATCTCAGAAGCCCGGGGAAAGGGTGGGGCTGGGCCTCTGGTGGCCCTGGGGCAGGGGGCGTGCCTTCAGTGGCACTTGCTCTCCTGTGTAGGCTGCACACGTCTCCCGTGACAGGCTAGCCAAGGAACCAGGTGGCCTGTCTGTCTTTTGTCTACCGTCCACAGCAACAATAAAATCGTGTGCTCCAATTTTGCGGTTTTCACCTGGTTTGCCACCAGCTTTTCCTTGGTTCATTATATACCACCCAACTCGTCTGCAGGGTTGTTCCACTGTTGCATTTTTATTGTTCTTTGAATTACTGTCAGCTGTTGGACCCCTTAGAGCTGAAGATATAAACCAGGGGTCTTGAACCGCTTGCAGTCCGAGGGCCAAATTCACCTTTGGAGCTCTCAGGGGCTGCATTCCGGTGGTGGGTGTGGCCAAAGGCAAGAGGGGCGGGGCCAAGCTCCCCCAAACCACCAGCACATTTTAGCCTAAAGCTCTTACTGCCTGTACCTAAGCCTTGGGGGAGGCACTTCAACCTTTTAGAAGGGGAGAACCCGCAAGAGCCAAGAAACCAGCAAAAGACAGATGGCTGGGGAAAGGGGGCCGAGGCTCTGCATCTCTGCCGGTGGAGGCTGGTGGCTCCGATGTCAGTGGGGCGGTGAATCCGCTCTGGGTTTCAGTCAGAACTACCTAGCTCCTTTAGGGTTCTGACTGAAACCTGGAGTGGATTCACTGCCCCTCTGACATTGGAGCCACCAGCCTCCACTGTTCTCTACTACAAAGCTTTCTAAAAGAAATGCACAGCTGGATAGATAGATAGATAAAATTAAAAAAACAGCTCTGTCAATACATTGTTGGAGTTCACCGTACGCCAGGCTCCGCAGCTCCAGCGCAGTAGCAAAGATGGAGACTGTCAGGGGAGGGTCCCTGGGGCTGGAACACCTCAGACCTCGAAACACTCCCTCCGCCAACGCCCACAGCAGGCCACTGAGCACGTACGTTTGCAGGAGGGCTGCTGCCCGCTCCAGGTGCGGTTCTCCAGGCACGTCCGTGTCTCGGAGCCCATCAGCAGGAAGCCGAGGTCGCAGACGAAATGCGCGTCATGCCCCACGGCTCTCTTGTTGCCCAGCCTCCGGCCGTTTGAGGGTGCTGGCAGGAGAGCGCAGCTCTCTGTTCGGGTTTGGCGGGGGGAGAACAGCAGCAGAAGAAATGGGTGAGCAAGAGAAACCTCCTTTCCCAGGTTCCCCAGTCATGAACTAAGACATTTCTAGCTGGCCTTTCTGCCGAAAACGGTGCTCAAGGATAAAATGGGAGATGGCTGGCAAACTTGGAGAAAAGGAGGATTTAGACGCAACCAATAAATAAATACGTTCATTATGCATTGTGTGAAGGAGTGCTTCCATTTGCCCCTCCTGAATCTCTTTGTCAGTCCATTTCAGCAGATGCTGCCCCTGCCCCGCAAATTGTAACGTTCTGTGAAAGGGTAAAAAAACAACAACCTGTCTCTCTCTTTCTCCACATACTGGTATAAACAGACTCATCAAGCTTCAGCAGAGGGAGAGACAGGAAGCCGGACAGCTTCTCCGTCAGCTCTCCTGCGAGACCAGTTCCATGGGGCTCCTCCTCTCCCTGATCTGGTTCAATTCCCGCAGGTCATTAAAAGAACTCTGTAACTAGAAGAACGGTTGCCTGCCTTTGCTTGTTTTCCTTCTCCCTCCCCACCCCTTTTTCCTTTTGCGTCATGTTTTTTAGATTGTAGGCCTGAGGGCAGGAACTGTCTCATTACCGATCTTTGTAAGCAGCTCTGCGAATCTTTTTTGGCTGAAGAGTGTGGTTTAAGGTGCAATCCTATCTATGCATGTTTAGACAGAAGAAAGTCCTGCAACTCCCAGCATTCCCCAGCCAGCTATGCTGGCTGGGGAATGCTGGGAGTTGCAGGACTTTCTTCTGTCTAAACATGCATAGATAGGATTGCACCCTTAAATAACAAAGAAACCTCTATCGTATCGTGTCAGCCTCAGCAGAAGCCAGTCTCCACTGAGAGTCAGTACAGTGTAGCGGACTTCTACCAGGGAAACCTGGGTTCAAATCCTCTATCAGCCATGAAGCTCACAGGGTGACCGTAGGCCACTCCCTCTCAGGCTAACCTACCTCACAGGGTTGTTGTGAGAGAAAAAAACCCAAAGGGGTAGAATATAAATGTGACAGGCAGACAGACAGACAGACGGATGGATAAGAAACCCACAGCACAGCACAGCCTGGTCTGTCTCAGCCAGGCCCCTTTCACCGTTGCCCTGTTACCGTTGCGTTTGGCCGCCCGCTTGTTGACGTTGCCTTGCAGGACCGTCAGCTGCTTCTTGAAGTTGCGCAGACCCTGCAGCTGGGCCGCCTCGTGCGAGGACAGCAACTTCTGCACCTGCCTGATCACGCTGGACACCTGCTGCTTGCTCAGGCAGCCCTGGATCGAAAGAAGGAAGCACGGTGGGCAGGTGAGGAACCCACAAAGGCTGGGAACAACGTACGGAGGTGCGGCTGGGTGATTTTAGACGCTGAACGGAGGGAGCCATCCTATGTCCCCTAGACAGCGTCTGGCGGGCACAGGATTGTTCGGATGCCTGGCTCCGTGCTCGAAGACAGGGCTCCAAGCTCGGAGCCAGGAAACTGTGCTCCCCGCCCTCCCCACTCATAGCCAGCGCAGGGAGAACCATGCAGTAAACGGAGCGTGGAGATGGGAGAAAGGAGGTGTCCCTGGGAGCTGGGAGGGGAAGAGGCTGGGGTGGCTGGCGTAGGCCTTTTCCTATTGCTCCCCAGCCTCCTTCTCCCCCCTCCTGGAAGACTCTACTGGATGGGCAGAATCGCCCGTCTAGCTAAAATGCACAGCTCTGCAGAGGATACTTGGAAGCCTCCGAGTTCAGCGGCTCATGAGTGCCCATAGCGCAACCCACAGGATTGCGCCCTAAATGGCCTTATGGGGTGGGCAGGCTTTAGATGGCCAGGTGCATTCCTTTGGTTGCGAAGCACACGGCAAACATTTCTATTCCCCCCTCCCGCTGCTGTTCCATACTTTGAAACTCCGTCTATGTTACTGGTTTGTTAGATACTGGAATGAGCTCAGAGAAGGGGAACAAAGATGATCAGGGGACTAGAAACTAAGTCCTACGAGGAAAGATTGAAGGAACTGGCTCTGTTTAGCCTTGAGAAGAGGAGAACGAGGGGGGATATGGTAGCACTTTTCAAGTTCCTAAAGGGTTGTTGTCACACAGAAGAGGGCTGAAGACTGTTGGACACGACATAACAGGCTTAAGTTACAGGAAGGAAGATTTTGACTGAACATCAGGGAAAACTTCCTAATGGTCAGAGCAGTCAGGCCATGGAGCCAGCTGCCTGGCGAGGTGCTGGGCTCTCCGTCGCTGGAGGCCTTCAAGCAGAGAGTGGGCAGTCACCTGTCTGGGATGCTGTAAACCAGGCGGGGGTGGACTCAATGGCCTCTGTGGCCCCTTCCAACTCTATGATTTTGTGATTCTGCAAATAACAACAAAACTGTTCGCCAACCCTGGTTTCGGAACATACTCTGAGCATGTGCAGTTTTGCGTTTTATACTAGGGCTGTGTACCACTTCAGCCTGAAGCCCGAACTCTGAGCCGAGGTGTGGCACTTTGGCCACTTTTGAGGCGAGGCGAGACGAGGCGGAGGGAGCATGAAGCAGCCCAAGGTGGCTCGAGTTGCTCCAAAGAGCTTTAGCGCACTTTGGAGCGATCCAAAAGCCCAGCCACACTGCCACCCAGCCCCCAGCTCTTGGGACGTGCGCCAGCCACCATCTTCTTGTTCCAGGGAGTCGCCATTTTTAAAGCAAGAAGCCGGCAGATGGCACATGTCCCGAGGGACAGGTAAGGAGCTGGGGGGTGTGGGGGGGGCAGGATTTGGCCATCTGAATCCTGCTTCAGCTCTGGAGGCCAAAGTGGGTTGGGTGCCCCCGAATCAGCCCAAAGTGAATTGAGCCCACCGCAGAAGCCCTGAAGCGGCCGCCGAGGCAGAGTGGGGGGTCCCTGCACAGCCCTATTTTAAAATTACTTAAGTCATAGCACCATCATGACTAAGGAATAAAATGGAGTTTGCTTCTGGCTCTGCCAGTCCCTGGGTAGTCATTTGGGGCCCAGTCCTAGCCACACCTCTGAGAAAATACAGTGAGTTAGCTTGATGCCCACAAAGACAACGGACCATGCGCGCACAGGCGCAAAGTGCCATGGGGTCTTGAGCTGGGGCCACAGTCCAGTCAGTGTACTCCTTTGCCGGAGGCTGGCCTGATCTCCGCAGCGCTATAGCACCACCACTGCAGATGGCCAGAGAGCGGCACAGCAGCTTCCAGCCCAGCAGTGATCAGGTGACCCAAGTTGCCAGTTGCATCCCATCAGCCCCTAGAAAGTTGCTGACCCTGGGTAGGTTCTGCAGTCCATTGCTAACAGATGTACGGGCATCTGTGGGGCTGGCATGTGAGTACAAGACCTCGTACACAAGGGGTTAGATCCAGATCTAGTCATACGTAGAGGAGACCCATTGAAATCAAGGGGATTTAAGTTATTCAGGATTCTGTTACATGATTCTGATTCTAAGTGATGTCCCATAGATTTAAATGGGTCTACTCTAAGTATGACTAAATCGGGATCCAACCCAAGAATTTGGGCTTGCTCAGTGCAGCACTCAGTGCAGGGAGGATGGCACAATAGCGACCCTCCATCACTTTACAGATGAACACAGGTGGCTGGACAGATGGAGCCAAGATGGGTCCCCCAAGAAACAAGAGGGAGGCATCGGCATGCTCAGAGGCACCTTGAAGTTTGCAGAACTACAAGAAATCTTTTTTAAAAAACGTAAGGGGGCAACGAACGGTCCAATGATGACTGAGCCATGCAACGTCGAGCGTCCCGTAGAGAAGATCACTGGAAAACCAGGAGATCCTTGAACTTCTATGGTAGGGCGCAGAACCCCCGCTGGGGCTCCCAATCTGACCCTATGGGGTTCCCCAAATGGCCACACACCCCTCCTCTGGCCTCACTCCCTTCCACTGATCATTTGACGGTTTCCCAGCCCACCCCTGGAACGCGGCCCCTGAGAGCTTCTCCAAAGTGCTTCCCCCCGCCCAGGCTGGAAGAGGCTCAACACTCCTCTGAGACACTGGCCCACCCCCAGCCACGTGGACATCTGGAAACAAAGGCTGCCTGCCTGCACGCACCACATGCGAGAGGCCTGATCAAGGGTAGGGTGGCCACGTGTCCTCCTTTACAGAGGACAGTCCTCTGTTGGAAGGGCTCTCCTGTCCAGCCCCAAGTCCAGTTTAAAGGGAAAGAACCCTCCGAAGGGAGAACAGGGGCCTTAACGCGGCCTATCCACAGTTCCCAGATCCAGAAGGACAAGTGGTCACCTGGTCAACAGTCCTTCCCGTGATCGTATTTCTATTTAAATTATGGTCCTTATTTCTGAATCTGCTGCTATACATATAAATTAGCAGATGCAAATATTAGGCTAATCCATGTCTCTCAGCTTTTGCTGTCTTCTTTTTTTGGTGGTGCATAAGTGGCCACCCGCATCAGAGATTTTTCACCCAGTCTGACCCAGGGAAAAGTTTGCTGTAACACAAAAAAGTTTGCTGTAAGCCAGCTCCCGCACCCCTGCCGCCACTCCTGCCCCAGTAGGAACCCTCTTTGTGCGCCTGGGGACATCTCCTCCACTTCTGCCTGGGGGTTCCTGGGTCTCAAGGTTTGGCCTGAAGTTCTGGGGGTTTAGCCTTCTTCTCAGGGTCTCTGAGAAAAGGGTTAAAATCTGGAGGGGGGGATTCTTCACTTTGCAAGAGCTTTTGCTGTTAGCCCCCGCACCGTGTCCGCATCGGGACTCACTCTTGCCAAAGGCCACCAGACTCTTGCTCTGCCCACTGGATTTACTTATTATTAACTCAAAATATTTTTATGTTGCTCCTCAGCCAAAACGGCTCCTGGAGCAGCTTACATCCACTCAATGAAACACGACAATCCCTGCTCACATGCTTATGATCTAAAAGGCACAGCACACAAGGAAAAACAGATGGGGAGGGAAGAGGAAAACATGAAATAGTTTTTCCCACAGGGCTGGTGGAATGGCCCCACTTTCCCTCTCATCTCCCTCTCCACTGGACTTGCCAGGCACTGTTCCATGCGACCATCTTCCAGTCCCTGGGCTACAAGGGGCACCATGGCTCCCCCCGCCCCCCAGGAAACAGCTTTCTGCCCTCTTACCTGGGTGCTGCTCAGCGGCAGCCACAGGGTGCCCAGGGCCATCACCACCAGTGCCACCACCTTGGGCTGCATCTTGTGCTCTCTGGTAGACGGAGGGAGGGAATGGCTCCTCTGCACAGCTGCTTTGGCAAGATAAAAACAGGGGAGGGGAGCCAGTGAGAGGGCAGCCAGAGTTCCTGCCCCCCGCCATTCAACAGGGCAGGCCTTCAAGGGGCCTTCCCAAGGGAGGAGGGGGCAGGCCTTCAAAGCCTACTGGAAACCTCCACATTTCCCTCCCCAAATTCCGCCCCGTCCTGCTCCACAAAGACGTTCTATCCACACTGCAAACCAAGGGGTTGGATCCAGACTTAGTCTTACTTAGAGTCATAGAAATAAATGGGGCTTCAGTTAGTCGCGACTCCCTCGAAGTCGCACGGTTGAAATCAATGGTGCCGCTAGGCCCTGGGTGTCATGGATTTGGGGGTGCGGCGTGGGGAGGCACCTTTAGACAGCCTTGTGTATTATTCCCCTTGTGAAACACACAACTAAAATTTCTCCCCCCCCCACGCACCTCCAACCGCCATGCTTTAAAACGGCTTCTACATTCCTGATGCGTTAGAACAACAACAACACTTTACCAACCCTGAGGAAAAAGAAGTACTCTGAGCATGTGCAGTTTTGCATTTTAAGTTTGCTTAAATCACAGCACCGTTGTGGCTACAGGAGGAAAGCGGTGCTTCAGCTGCCCTGCTGCTCCCATCACCTGCTCCGGGGGGGGGGTCATTTGGAGGCCCTGGACTTTGTCCCCAAGGTCCAGTCCGCGCTGCACCACCGCTTGAGATCAGTGGGGCTTCAGGTAGTCATGGATTACATGGATTCCTTGGATTCCAATAGGTCTCTAAGTATGGGTAGATCTGGACCCAAGCCCTCGACTGCCAGCTGACCAGGAAATGAACCCTTCTCCCCCCTGCGACCTGCAGAAAGCAGCAGATGTGGTGGTGCACAGCAGGAGAGCAGCGCAATTGCCCGTGCTGCTCAGGCCGCTGTTCTCATGGGGCAGCAACAGGGGCCACGTCTGCAGTTGGCATCCAGCTTGCATCAGCCTCATGCCAACAGCCGGGCCACCCCGCAAGGAGGCACGGGGCCGGCAGCTGGCGGGCGCTGAGGACCCTCCGCTGGACCCCCCCCCCGCCCGCTTTCCCGTGCCCTCCAGATGGATGGGACTCCAGCTCTCCTCGCCCGTAACCGTGGGCCACGCTGGCTGGGAGCGACGGGGGCTGCAGCCCCACGCCGCCGGAGGGCACCCGGCTGGGGCAAGCTGCCCCGCGCCTGCACAGCACTGCCGCGGCCGGAGTCCCCCGAGGGGAACGCGGGACGAGGCATCCGGTCCACGCGTGGCGCGGGCCACTGTCCGAGGCAGCGGACCCAGGAGGGGGCGAGCGGCGCGCAGGGCGAGGCGCGGCGCGCCGGACCCGAGCCCAAGGGGCCGCAGGGCCCCCTCACGGGCCCGCCGCTCCGAGGAAGGCCGCCGGGCCCGCCTGGCAAGGGTTTGAGGAGCGGCTTCCGCCGGGGGGCGCGCGGAGGGGGCACCACTGCAGCCGCCCCCGGCCTGGCGCCCTCCGGCGGCGTCGGACTGCAGCTGCCATCATCCCCCGTCAGCACGAGCCGCGCTAGCTGGGACGACGGGCAGCGCCGGGCTGCGGGCAGGGGCGGCGGGGACGCGCGCCGCCCCCTCTCGCCAGGCGCCCCTCCGCCCTGCCAGCCGCGCAGGGGCGAGGGCCGCCGCGGCGGGCCGAATCCGACGGGGCCCCGGAAGGGCGCTGCGGCAGCCGCCGCCTTGGCGCGCCGTGCCCGGCCCGGCGCGGCTCCGCGGCAGCGCCCCTGCTTCGGCTGCGGGGGGCCCCGGGCTCGGTCCCCGGCAGCGCCTCCAGGCCGGGCGGGGAAGCGCCCGCCTGCGCCCCCCGGGAGAGCCGCTGCTGCCGGTCCGCGCCGGCAACGCCGGGCCGGAGGGCGCGAGGCGGCTGCCGAGGAGGGGCACAGACCTGGGCGGCGGCGCGGGCCGGGGGAGGCCGCGCGGGCGGCGGAGCTCCTTCCGCCGGCGGCGCCCGGCTGCTCTGCGCCGCCCTCCTGCGGGGACCTCGCTCGGATCGCCGTCCGCGGGGCTCGCTGTCCCCCGGGCCGAGGCGGGCGGGAGCCGCGCGGGCAGCTCCACGGGCGGGAGCCTTGGCGCGCCGCGGGCCCGCGCCGCCGGCCGCGGCGACCCCTTTCCGGCCAGCCGCGCGCCGGGGCCGCCCCCTCGGCAGAAGGCGCGGGCCGGCCCTGGGGGCTCGCCCTCCTCTTCCCCCCGCGGGCCCCCGTGGCTTAGGCGCCGCAGAAGAGGGGCGCAGGTCCGCATAGCGTTCGCACGTCCTGGCTCACACGCACCGCTGCACGTGCCGGAAGAATTCCCGTAGCTGCAGTAGGGCGCGTTACGCCCGACCGCGGCGGAGGCGGGGCGCTCCGGTGGCCGCGGGGCCGTGCGCGTGACCCGCCCGGGATTTCACCGGGAACCGCAGCGGAGCCCTCCCAGGGCCGGCGGCACGCCTGGGGCGGCCCCGTAGAGCCCCGACTGGTTCCGAGCGCCCCTCGGAGCGCAGCCCGCGCCCGCCGGCACCCCCGGAGCCCCGGCCTCCTCTGCCCGGCCACACGGTGGCCGGGTGACCCGTCTGGGCCGCTGGCCCGCGGCCGGCTGCAGCGGGCCGCGGACGGGCATCTCCAAGCCGCTCGCTTGCTCCGCCGCCCCCCGGCCGGGCTCCGCGGAGACTCGCGGCGGGGGAAAGCCGCCGCCGGGCTGCGCCTCGCGCCCCGCTGCCCGGCTTGCCCCAGCGGCCCTGGCTGGCGCGGCTGGCCTGTCGCCCGCAGCCCGGCGGCGCGGCTCGCCAGAGGGGGCAGACGCCCTCCGGCACCGCCGGCTGCCCGGGGCCCCGGCGGGGCTGCTGCGCCCCACTGGCCGCTTCTCGCCGCCTCCGCAGCCCCGCCTCGGCCCGGTCCAGCCCGACGCCGCGCAGAGGCGGGGAGCTTCCCGCAGGAAGGCGCCGAGGGCGCGCCGGCCGCCCGGCACGGAGCAGAGCTGCGGGGGCCGGCGGGATTCGCGAAAGCCCGGCTGAGGAGCAGCGCCCGCGCCCCGCTGGACCCGGCGCCGGAGAGCGGGCTCCGCTGCTCCGCTCGCCCGGCTTGGCCGCCGCCTCGGCTCCCGTTAGCCACGGGCGGGGGGGGGGGGGGGAGAAGGCAGAAGACGCGCGCCTGCTGTCCCCGCTCCTGTGCAGCCAAGAGCCGTGTGCGGGTTGGATCCGGGACGGACATTCCTCTCGAGGAAGGGCTCGGCTTGCGGACTGCCCCTCTGCTCGGCTTGGGGGATCCCGCTCCCCCGGGCCACACAGCTCACCCGATTCGACGGGATCTCCTGACTCTCTGTGCTGCAATTCCAGCGGGGCTACTTCCATCGGCGCAGTTGATCCGGTGTAAATCTGGATCCAGCCTCGGGTGTGCGGGGCACAAATCAGGTAATTGTTAGAGGAGGAAAGGGTTCATCTCCTCCACACCTTGGGACGAGGGCCCCCAGATCCAATGGGGCGGGGGGCGGGGGGCTTGTTTTAAGCCTAAAAGGTAGACTGGGCAAGATTTCTCACATGCTGTGCTGTGAACTGCCAGGGGGTCTTGGACAAGCCTCAGTCCCTCCCCTCTGCAATTTGGGGGATGCTAATACTGGCCTTGTGATACGTTCCATGGGGTTTTCTTGGCAAGAATCCTGGAGTGGATTGCCATTTCCTTCTCCAGTGGACCACATTTTGTCAGAACTCTCTGCCATGACCTGTCCGTCTTGGGTGGCCCTGCACGGCATACCTGATGGCTTCACTGAGTTACGCAAGCCCCTTCACCACCACAAGGCAGTGATCCAAGATTGATTATGTCCTTTGCAGCCAAAGATGGAGAAGCTCCATACAGTCAGTAAAAACAAGACCTGGAGCTGACTGTGGCTCAGATCATGAACTGCTTCTTGCAAAATTTCAGCTTAAATTGAGGAACGTAGGGAAAAACACTAAACCATTCAGGTATGACCTAAATCCTATCCCTGATGAATATACAGTGGAGGTGAGGAATAGATTTCAGGGATTAGACCTGATAGACAGAGTGCCTGAGGAACTATGGACGGCGGTCCGTAACATTGTTCAGGAGGCAGCAACTCAATCCATCCCAAAGAAAAAGAAATGCAAGAAAGCCAAGTGGCTGTCTGATGAGGCTTTACAAGTAGCTGAGGAAAGAAGGGAAGCAAAAAGCAAGGGAGAAAGGGGAAGATATATCCAACTGAATGTAGAGTTCCAGAGAATAGCAAGGAGAGACAAGAAGGCCTTAAATGAACAATGCAAAGAAATCGAGGAAAACAACAGAAAGACTAGAGATCTCTTCAAGAAAATCGGAGATCTCAAGGGAACGTTTTGTGCAAAGACGGGCATGATAAAGGACAAAGAAGGCAGGGACCTAACAGAAGCAGATGAGATTAAGAAGAGGTGGAAAGAATACACAGAAGAACTATACAGGAAAGATCTGAATGTCCCTGATAGCCATGATAGTGCGGTCACTGAACTTGAGCCGGACATCCTCGAGAGTGAAGTCAAGTGGGCCTTAGGAAGCATTAGTAACAACAAAGCTAGCGGAGATGACAATATTCCAGCTGAGCTATTTAAAATCCTAAAAGATGATGCTGTTAAAGTGCTGCATTCAATATGCCAACAAATCTGGAACACTCAACAGTGGCCGCAAGACTGGAAAAGGTCAGTTTACATTCCAGTTCCAAAGAAGGTCAACGCCAAAGAGTGTTCAAACTACCGCACCGTTGCGCTCATTTCACATGCCAGCAAGGTGATGCTCAAAATCCTACAAGCTAGGCTTCAGCAGTATGCGAACCGAGAACTACCGGAAGTACAAGCTGGTTTTCGAAGAGGCAGAGGAACTAGAGATCAAATCGCCAACATTCGCCGGATCATGGAGAAAGCAAGAGAATTCCAGAAAAACGTCTATTTCTGCTTCATTGACTACGCTAAAGCCTTTGATTGTGTGGATCACAACAGACTGTGGCAAATTCTGAAAGAGATGGGAGTACCAGACCACCTTACCTGTCTCCTGAGAAACCTGTACGAGGGTCAAGAAGCAACAGTAAGAACCAGACATGGAACAACCGAGTGGTTCAAAATTGGGAAAGGAGTACGACAAGGCTGCATATTGTCACCCTGCTTATTTAACTTATATGCAGAGTACATCATGAGAAATGCCGGGTTGGATGAATCAGAGGTCGGAATTAGGATTGCCGGGAGAATTATCAACAACCTCTGATACGCAGACGATACCACCCTAATGGCAGAAAGCGAAGAGGATCTCAAGAGCCTCTTGTTGAGGGTGAAAGAGGAGAGTGCAAAAGCTGGTTTGAAACTCAACATTAAAAAAACGAAGATCATGGCATCTGGCCCCGTCACTTCCTGGCATATGGAAGGGGAAGAAATGGCAGCAGTGACAGATTTTACTTTTTTGGGCTCCAAGATCACCGCAGATGGTGACTGTAGCCATGAAATTAAAAGACGCTTGTTCCTTGGGAGGAAAGCTATGGCCAACCTAGACAGCATAGTAAGAAGCAGAGACATCACCTTGCCGACAAAGGTTGGTCTAATCAAAGCTATGGTTTTCCCAGTAGTAATGTATGGCTGTGAGAGCTGGACTATAAGGAAGGCTGAGCGCCGAAGAATTGATGCTTTCGAACTGTGGTGCTGGAGAAGACTCTTGCGAGTCCCCTGGACTGCAAGGAGGTCAAATCAGTCCATCCTCAAGGAAATCAACCCTGAGTGCTCATTGGAAGGACAGATCCTGAAGCTGAAGCTCAAATATTTTGGCCACCTAATGCGAAGAGAAAACTCTCTGGAAAAGACCCTGATGCTGGGAAAGACTGAAGGCAAAAGGAGAAGGGGACGGCAGAGGATGAGATGGCTAGATAGCATCACCGATGCAATGAATATGAACTTGAGCACGCTCCGGGAGAGAGCGCAGGACAGGAGGGCCTGGCGTGCTATGGTCCATGGGGTCACAAAGAGTCCGACACGACTGAACAACAAATACTGGCCTGCCTTGCAGGGGTGTGGTAAGTCATGCCTGAGATAACTCTCTTGCCCCCACCAGAGACATGCACTGCTGTTGCTTCTGCGGTGTGCTCCCCACGTCGTGCCTGGTAAGAACACCTGGAGGAGGGAAATATCATGGGAGGCACCAAAGGCACAGCCGCACAGGTAGCTCTCTTGGCCGGGGCGTGGGGGTGTGAAAGAGCAAGGGCAGAAAACGGATGAAGGGTGTGTGTTTTTAAAGGAGTTCGCATGAGAATGCTCCAGTGCTTGAATTATGGAGAACAGGCAAGGGCACCTTAATGAAATCCAGAATCTCCACTTCTTAACTTACCCCGTGATTAGTCAAATCATTTCCCCCCCTTCTAAAACAGTAGCTAAGGAGACCAGCCTCCCCCCACCCCATTTGAGCACTGGGATGGCTCTGGTGAACGCAGGAGCTGGCATGTTGGTACCTGTGTGAGAGAAGGCCACTTGCAAAGGAGATTAGATGGTTCGCCTCTTGTCTCCCCCCTACTAAAATAACTATTTACATTGGGTAGGATCCGGACTTAGTCGTACTTAGAGTAGGCCCACTGAAATCAATGGAACTTAAGCTAATTATAACAGCAAAGAGCCTTGCAGGACTCTAAAGATGAAAGGTAAAAGCCAACATAAGTCCTACTTAGAGTAGGCCCATTGACTCCCGTAAGTCCCACTCTAAGAAGGACTTATGTTGGATTTTACCCTAATATATTTTATTCTAGCATAAGCTTTTGTGGCCACTGTCCACTTCATCATGCTGGCTGGGGATGATGGAAGTTGCAGTCCAACATGTGTTGGACTGTTGGGGAAGGCTGATCTAAGCCAACAGCCATCCCCTTTTGGGAGCAAATATACATGCTTCCATATGCGATTTATGCGTTGTGTGAAGAAGTACTTCCTTCATCTGTCCTAAATGTTTTTCTCTCTCTGATGTTTTTATCCTAGCCCTCCTCCAAGGAACTCAGGGCAGCATATACAGTTCTCCCCTCTCCATTTTATCCTCACAACAACCCTGTGAGGTAGGTTAGGCTGAGAGCTAGTGAAAGGACCAAGGACACCTACTGAACTTCATGGCTGAGTCTGGATTTGAACTCTCATCTCTCCAGTCCTAGTCCAACACTCTGGTCTCCACACCACAGCATCTCTAAATCAGGGGTGTAGAACCCCAGGCCCAGGTGTCAAGTTCTACAGATGGTTCTACACTCCCCCTTCCTCTGCCCCCCCTTTCCACGACCACCAATTGTTTGGGGTTATCCAGATTTTGTGCAGCCCCGCCCCTTCTAAAAGCTTAAAATGCCACTCCTAAGTTATTATTTTTATTTATCTTATTTATTTATTTTATTACATTTATATCCCACCTTTTTTCCTCCTTAAGGAACCCAAGGCAGCATACATAATCCTCCTCCTCTCCATTTTATCCTCACAACAACAACCCTGTGAGGTAGGTTGGGCTGAGAATCTGTGACTGGCCCAGAGTCACCCAGTGGGCTTCATAGCTGAGTGGGGACTAGAACTCGGATCCCTCGCTTCCCAGTCCATCACTCTTGCCACTACACCACACTGGTTTAGGCGTGAAATACCTCTCCTACAGCTTAGCTACTGGCAGGAGGAACATTAAGCTGAAATATGCTGGTATTTGGGCTATTTTGGCCCCACCCCTTCTGCCTTCAGCCCCGCCCACCACTGGAATGCGACCCCACCCCCTTGGAGGGCTTCTCCGAAATGGAAGGCGGCCCTCAGCCTGAAAGAGGCTCTGCACCCCTGCTCTAAATCTACTGCCTATCCCATTTATTGCATGATCCTCAGTTCAAGGAATATTATGAGGAGGAGAAAAATATCTCTCATTTTACAAACAGCACTTTGATGATGTGAAGGTGTGATCCTGACTCTCCCCCCCCCCCGCCCCAAGTGTGCAGTGCAGTGTACATTTCTACATATTCCAGCCATCTGCACAGACCGCATGTCAGTCATGCAAACTGAGAAGCCAGGTTCATACTGTAGCTGAAGACATGTCAGGGATGGATCCGCCTTCATGCTGCCTTCACTAGGGTCACCACTTATGCATCACCCCGCCCCAGGACAAAAGAGGATGCTGATTTGCATGTCATTTGCACATGCAAATTTATATGCGTAGGTACAAATTTAGAAATAATTACTGTGAATTTAACAGGAATGCAGCACATCTCACCATAGTGGAGAAGAACGACCAGGTGACCCGTATGTGCCTTCTCAGGCCAGGTGCTAAGTGTGGATGGGCACCTTGAGGGCACCACTGTCCTCTGCCAGCTCTCCAAAATAGAGGACTGTTCCCTGTAAAGTAGGACACCTGGCCACCCTAGTTCACTCTGGTTCTCTCGCAGCCCTTTAGAGGCAAAGCCCAGACTGGAGAGTGCCCATCCTAGTCCCATTCTGAAATTTCTTTGGCCATGGATGGTCATGATAAGAGAGGCCAAGCGGGATGTGAGGTTTGCACACTGAATTCCTTTTCAAAATAAGTGTTCCATTCACAGAGGACCCTCAGCATTCCTGGCACAATCTCATATGGCACAACAAGACAAAAGTTACCTTCTGTGGGAAGAGCGTCAATCTCTGACTCCCCCCGCCCCATGCAAACAGTGAAGAAACTTCAGAAAACTCTGGACAATGATATGTTAAGTGTGGAGGAAGCAGTTTAAAGTTTTTACTGACCTGAAAACACACCTCGATACATTTAAAGATCCTGGAAAAAAAAAGCCCCCCCCACACACACACACACAAAGAAAAGAATATGACAGTGATTCTGCAGGGTTCGTGAATATCGGGACAAATCCTGCAGCGGCAGGCACGTGCCTGTAACATCACCAATGTACCATCCCTTACTATCCCCAGAGCAATTTTGCGACTGGTTTTAAATGGTTCGTAAATGTGGGAGAGAGTCAGTGGGAGTAGGAGCCTGAAGCATTAGCAAATACATGTTTTGGTAAAGATATATTTTACGCTGCTCTGAAACGGCAGCAGGAGCAAACCCCATTTAATTCCTGCACTCACCGCAGATGCAGTGGCTGCGGTGGCACGTGTGCGTTAGTCGAGCATGTCACAACGGAAGTAATGCCCATGAAGCAATACACGGCCCCAGCCGTCACTGGAATGCGGCCCTCGGGAGCTTATCCAGACCTGAATTTGGCCCTTGGGCTGAAAGAGGTTCTACACCTCTGGTCTAAACTGACCTAGCTGCACCAGTGGGAAGGGTTTTAAAGCACTATAAATCAGGCAATCAGCCTGAAGCATTTAAAAAGGGGCAACTCTGACAGCTCAGCAGTCAACGTGCTGTTGAATACTTGGGTAAGGCAAGTTTTTGTGCGGTGCGTTTTTAGATCGTTGCACTGCTGCTGGTTTTATCTTAGTTCCTACTTTGGTTGTGTTCTGTTTTAAACTTATGAGTTTTATATTATGTTTTTCTATGTTATTGCATTTGATGGCTTTAAGTTTTGTTTTGTGAACTGCCCAGAGCTTTGGCTGAAGGGCAGTGTAGGACTGTAATAAATAAGATAAATAAAATAAAGTTGGGAAGTTCATGCCGAGGGTGAAGGATCCACCGTGGCCATACTGAAGAATGATATGTTTGTCTTAATTTGTTTTCAGATTTTCAGCTTCCAGCAGAGTTACATAAAAGCAAGTCCCACATTCTCCAATGCAAGCATGACCCAAATACTGGCTTCAAGACCCTGGGACACAACAAGCCCGTATTTTCAGCAGCTGGGGGGTGGGGATGCTATAAATGAAAGTTTTGAGGAGCGCCTGCTATACAGTGAGGCCAGTGTCTTAATGGGCTAAGGCAGGCAATGTCTCTTTTCCGGCTCTCACATTTAGCTTCACAGCAAGTGTAAATATCGTTTCTGTGAAAAAGCAACATATGATTCTGCAGAATTTGTCAAAGGAAAAGTGCAGGTTCAGAACAGGGATATTTGGGGTGCCTTGAAACCAGGTCTGCAGTGCTAGAACGTTCAAAAGCATTAAACCATGGAAATCTAAAAGACATTGCATCACAGGGGCTTCAAAAGCTCAGTTATTGCAGGCAATCCTCATTTATTTATTTATTTATTTATTTATTTCTATACCGCCCAATAGCCGAAGCTCTCTTGGGCGGTTCACAAAAATTAAAACCAACACACAATAAAACAATTTAAAATATATAGAACATTAAAACCACAATATAACAATACAACCACAATAAAACCTAGCAGCAGTGCAGGAGTTTAAAATACAGATTTAAAACAGCAAAGCTAAAAATTTAGAAAGCTAAAATGCTAAAATGCCTGGGAAAATAAAAAGGTCTTCACCTGGCGCTGAAAGGAGTACAATGTAGGCGCCAGGCGAACCTCACTAGGGAGCTCATTCCAGAGCCGGGGTGCCACAGCAGAAAAAGCCCTCCTCCTAGTAGCCACCCGCCTCACTTCCTTTGGCAGGGGCTCTCGGAGAAGGGCCGCTGATGATGCCCTCATCAAGGGCAGAGGATGCATGAGAATTCTGTTTTGGAGTGAAATCTGGAGAGATGTTACTGGTTCGGTCCTGGTGGATTTTGTTCTGTTTCCCCCTGCTGGCATCAAATTTATGCGTGGTAAGTTGATCCTTTACACAGATTTCAGGTTTTTTAAATCGGTGGTGGCAATTTGTGCAAATGGGATCTCCCCCCCCAATTGCACAAATGGGACCATAATGTTTATTTTAAATATTTTTTATTGGGTCTTGCACACTCGCGTAAGTCTGCCTGTCCTCTGTGTAGCCCCACAGTTTCATCCTCTCCACACACTACTTCATTTAGTCCAGCAGAGCCTTATTCCCTACTTGTCAAAGAACTTCTCAGTTTCATCTTCTGCTTCGGCACTCGTATTTGTGCAGTTCTCCAGATTCGATAAAGGAAAAAAGAAAAGGGGAAAAAGACCCCATTTGCGCAGATCAGGGGGCCTGACAAAATGCATCTGTTTAACATGAGCAAAAATCTACAAATCTCCGCTGCTGCTTATTGGAAGAGAAACGCCGTGAAATCCTGTTGGGCTTAAGCAAAACAGAATCCCCAGTGTTGCACATCCTTAATCAAGGGTAGGCATGGTGGGGCACCTGCTGAGGGCCCACACCCCAGCAGGGGCCCCCTGAAAAGCCCCCCGGAGTGGCTCCTCACCATGGCAACCTGCTTCCTCGTCTGCCTCTCCCTCTGGCCCAGACAACAGTGTTGGGGAGCAGGGGCAGGAGAGGCCTGCTTCCTCTTGGGCACTCTGCCTGTCCAGCAAGCAAGTGGGAGCCACAGTGGGAAACAGGAGCGGCCGGTGACCATGGCGGTGAGAAGGGAGACTCAATGAAGCAAGTGACCCATTGTGAGTGTATTGCCCAAGGGCTCCCCCAAACCTGGAACCAACAGTGGTTAGAGGAATCCCAGTGAGAAGAGATGGCACGCTCTCAGCTTTGTATATAGATTTTGTCCATAATAACCCACACTATTTCAAGGAGCTAGGGCTGGCCTATAAAGTTCTCTCTCTCCCCGCCCCCTTATAGTTGCTGCGCATCCTCATTCACATACGAACTCGCATGTAATGATGAACCCATGCAACAATGAAGATGGGTCTATGGGGGCTTTTACCAGAGATGTGGTACGCACATAGCAGACTTATGCACAATGCTCTAACAAAATGAGGAATAGCCACTTCAAAAACGGGGAAATTAGCTCAAACACCCGTTAAAGTACCCAAAGTGTAGACTTAGTTTTTAGCGATTTGGGGTTGTATGCAATGTTAGTCCTACATACAGTAGACCTATTGAAATTAATAGGACTTAAGTAAGGCAAACATTGGATATAACCCTTTGTTCTTAACACACATTACAGAAGAGAAAAATATACGAAGCCTGTAGCACATGGGCCCATATACTAGTCTTATTAGGCCTAACCCCTGCAGACAGAGGAAGTCAGCATTTGTGGGAATGAGTGTTTGCCAAGAAGGAAGCGAGGATGCCACTATGGAAGGGGCAAGGCGAGTGACCGGGAAAATATGTAACAGAGAAAGCTGACAATGGTGGGCCATGGGGTCGGAAATGGACAGATTTTGGAGGAAAGGAGACGAGATAGCATATAACGGGCTACAGTTACCTGGCTTCAGGAAAGGGAGAATCCAAGGGGACTTCACTTCCTGGTTGGCTGCAAATAGATAGAAAAATGCAGAGGGCACGGACTATCCACAGGTTTCTCAGCTTTAGGTCCAAATTCAAAAATGGCTTAAGCCTCAGATAATTTAGGGTTCAATCCTATGCAGATTTAGACAGTAAAAAGCCCTACAATTCCCAGTAGGAATGGTGGGAGTTGTAGGACTTTCTCTGTCTAAACCTGCATAGAATTGCACCCTTAGGTACTTTTGAGTAGATGTGCAGAAAGAGCCAAAGGATTAATGGCGCAAAAGGTGGTTCTGAGACAACTGGCGCTCGCAGCATTCACGGGGAGACCAAATGGAGGCTTAGCCATTGTTAGGGACTCAGAGCCCCCACAAGCTGGTTTAAAAGTAGAATTTAGATGGAGAGCCTTAAAAGGGGCTTCTCCTTAGAATCCTCAATGAGATTTAGCTTTACACCTTTGGTGGCGGGGGGGGGGACCTGACCCTCCCAAGTTATGGTTTGTGCACCCCTACTCTAGGAACACAGCTTTGCCTGAGTTGAATATCCAAAGTTGGCATTGACTTTGAAAATATATGTGCATTGCAACGCTTCTTCACTGAGTCTTAGCATGATTGTTGAACTTTAGAAAAGCGGAAGCTGCAGCCATCTAATAGTGGAAAATGGCACCGCATCCCTATTGTAAGAGAGTCCATGAAACATTGCTGTAAAACGGGTGGGCAACATGTGGTCCATAGGCTGCATGTAGCCCCCATCACCCCTTGGTGTGGCCTCCACTGCCCCCTGCGGCTACTATGCTGCCAAAATTTGCAGTGGTGGCAGCAAAAACATGCAACACAGCAGTAAATAGCTCAAATTTAGCTTGTTCTCAAGCTACGTTTGACCTATTTACCGTTCTATAGCAGTTTGCTGCTGAATTTTGGCAACAAACCACAATTTATATATTATTTTTTGCCACCACCACGTTCATTGCAGTGGCAGGAGTGCAGCTCATGGGGCGGGGAATGTCTGGGTGGGGCAAAAATGGCCTCCAGACCCCCCAAAGCTGCCCACCCCTCCCGTAAAAGAATATTATTTGCATATTAGGAAGAGTTTTGTTTTCTGTTTAGCTGGGCAAGTTATATAATATGTTAAGCAACAAATTTGTGGTGGGCATACTTGTTACTTCCTCCCAGCCACTCTTAGGGCTTTTCTACATGAGACTTTTAACCAACACTTTTATGATGACTTCTGCTTCCAGATTCTTTATGGGATTAAGTTTGGCTCCTTTTCACATGCTTTTTTCTGGGGGTTTCTTTTTTGCCTTTCTATTGGTTCCATTAAACAACCACTAGGTGGTGCTGTGGTATAGTGGAATTGTGCAAATACACCAGGGACTCATCCCGCCCTTCAGAGATATGCCAGACTTTCCTGATTAGAACCCGCACCCCCCCCCCCCCGGCTATAATGGTTGCAAAGAACAGGAGAGGCCCTGGAGGAGAACAGTGTTGTGTGAAGGACCCGCAAACTACTGTGAGTGTGGAATCACTCACAATACAAGACTCAGGTAGAAAGGCTCTTAGAAAGAGTCTGGCTGCTGGTTCAGTCACTGTGAGCTTCAGTGGTACCGGGATCTCAGTTGTACAAGCCTTGGCAGATGAAATTGCTGAGACTGAGGGTTGTAAACCGTTGCTAGTAGGTGAAGAAATAGCTGCTTGTTACTAGAATGATGATGTGGAAGAGCTCAGCTACTGCTGAGCTGGATGCTTTAAATAGGATTGCTATGCATCATCATGGCTGCCTTTTGTTCTGGAATTTTTATTCACTGAAATCAGAAAAGGGGCAGTTCTGCCTTGTTTGGTCAAATCACTAAAATGAAGGAAAGTTGTTGTTGTTTTTAATGGGGTTTTACTGTGAACGTTCCTACTGAGTGGTTCAGTGAAGATCCAGAGAATCACAGGCGATGGCTACTGCCACCTGCCAGATCCGTCTGACTGCAACTCTCTCAGTTATTTGCACTTTGGCAGAACGAGAGCAGAATGCCAACTGCCGGGCTGTGTCCTTGGATTACCTGTGCGTGAGGCCAAAGGACCCAGATTGGCCTGGGCATATCGGGACACTGAGCAAACACGCTGTGCTTTAAACTACTGGGATCATAGAATAGTTGGAAGGGGCCTATAAGTCTCTCGAGCCCAGCCCCCTGCTCAGTGCAGGAATCCGAGTCAGAGCATCCCTGCCAGGTGGCCGTCCAGCCTCGTCTTGAGCGCCTCCAGTGTGGGAGAACCATTGGTCCCATTGGTTCCATTGTCGTATTGCTCAAACAGTCAGGAGGTTTTCTCTGATGTTCAGCCGGAATCTGGCTTCCTGTAACTTGAGCCCATTATTCTGTTTCCTGCACTCTGGGATGATCGAGAAGAGATCCTGGCCTTCCTCTCTGTGACAGCCTTTCAGGTACTTGAAGAGTGCTATCATATCTCCCCTGAGTCTTCTCTTCTCAAGGCTAAGCATGCCCAGTTCTTTCAGTCTGTCTTCACAGGGCTTTGTTTCCAGTCCCCTGATCATCTTTGTTGCCCTCCTTTGAACCCTCTCCAGCTTGTCTGCATCCTTCTTAAAGTGCGGTACCCAGAACTGGACACAGTACTCCAAATGAGGCCTAACCAGTGCTGAGTAGAGGGGAACTAGTACTTCTCGGGATTTGGAAGCTATGCTTCTATGAATGCAGCCCAAAAGAGCATTTGCCTTTTTTGCAGCCACATCACATTGTTAGCTCATATTCAGCCTGTGATCAACAATTCCAAGACCCTTCTCGCTTGTAGTCTTGTTGAGCCAAGTCTCCCCCATCTTGCAACTGTGCACATGGTTTCTTTTTCCTCGGTGCAGAACTATCTCATTGGGTGCCTTTATGCTATTACGTTTTGCCTCTTAATTTGAATAAGTATTGTTATGGGCCACATCTCACGTGTACGTGCAGGGAAAGAAGCACCCAGGCTTCCAGTGTGAGGTCCCAGGCTGACTTGGGTGGAGGCTTGAGGACAAACACAGTGAAAAAGGCAACATTTAAACCCAGCCCTTAGTTCTCACTTCAGGGTTACATGGGGTCAATATTACTTTATTCCAGAATGCCAAAATCCAGGCACCCAGCAGGCAATGACCACTGTTACCTATACCTGGTGGAGATAGTTGTTGCAGAAGTCAGGAAGGTTCCTCTTCCTACCTGGATTCTACGGTTTGAGGAGGCTCTGGATCCACTGTGGATGCCGTCTGTCTTAAGGTAAAATGTATAAGAAAGATAGACAGACCAACAACAGAGTATTAAAAATATATTTTAAGCTAAACGTTTCAGCTTCTGCCCTCATCAGTAGCTGTGCTGTTAACTGGGTATCAGGAGTGGCAGTTTGGAAAGCCTGGAGATGAAAGTTTCTTAGGAGAAAAAAGAGAGGTATGATGGGTGTAATGCTTACGAATCATCCTCCAGATTAAGGCCACTGGAACTAAGATCTAGAGAACTTGAGTCTCTAGATCCAAAAAATATTCTCTTTTGTCAAGCATATCAGGGTCTTTTGTTTGTTCTATTGGAACCAACTGTAAATCCAAGAGACTATGTGCAGGAGAGTTGAAATGTTTTGCAACAGGCTGCTCCAGTTTTTTTTTTTATAAGAATCGCAGATTTGTGATTACGGAATCTTGTTCTTAGGTCTCTTGTAGCTTTCCCTACATACTGCATATGACATCCATTTTTTTTTTTTACATTCAGCTAAATAAATCATATAAGTAGAACTGCATGTTAACGAATGTCTAATGCAATACATTTTGTTAGTAATTATGCTCCTGAAAGAAGGAGTTTCTTGGAGGTAACTGCAGGTAATGCAACTCATTGATTTACAATGGTATGATCCTGGGTTGCAAGTATCTTGTTTGAGTGCCACCTTAACTAACACTTTATGTAGATTGGATGGTTTTCTGAATACGATACATGGTGGAGAAGTAATGGCTTCGATTAAACCTATGCAGCCCTGGCTGTATTTTACTTGTATCTAGAGTGGCCAGGTGTTTACAAGGGACAGTCCTCTATTTGAAGAGCTGCCATAGGACAGTCCCCCCTTCGAAGGTGTCCTTATTTGATGGGCTGTCCAGTCCAAGTATAGTTTAAAGTTGAAAAACCCTAAGGAGGTAAAGCAGAGCAGGGCCTTGAAGATGTCCATCCACAGTTAGTACCTGGACAGCAGACAGAGCAGGCAGTTACAGGTCACCTGGTCAGTCTTCACCACTATGGCGAGGTTTCTTGTATTTATATTGACATTATAGTCATTATTTCTAAGTTCACCCCGAAAGAGGAAATGCATTACCCAAAAAAGGACAAAAGATGACATCAACTTGCATAACAGCATATGCAATCATTATGCAAGTTGGTGTGCTCTTTTCCCTCTTCTTTGGTGACGTGTAAGTGGCCATCCTATTTGTACCTCACCCCACGATAGCCTTTTCGGCTCCCAGCATGCTCCGGGCCTGTCTCCATCTTATCAGGCCTCCATTCTCTTCTTGCTCTTCTCCCCGGAGGTGTCCACCCTCTCTGCACTTTGTTTCACTCACAGCAAGGGTGGGCAGTGGGAAAGAAGGCTTCCTTTGTGATGCTTCACTCCCAGCCAGGGACCCCGTCCTCTGGAGTCCCTGGCATGCAACTGGACTGAGCCTATCAAGTGAGTCACATTCCCGACAGTTGCCTTGACACCCCAATCCTAAGCAGGGGTTGACATGGGAGGGGAGACAGGCCGGGGTATCACGCTGGGGGGACGGTTTGGGGCGAGCACTATGGCATGCCCCAATCACAGAGGGCGATGCAGCCCCCCCTTTCATTCAGTCACTTGCCTGCACCTTTGGCATGTTTCCTGGCCCAGCCAGCACAGCCCTGTGTGGTTCAAGGGAGACAAGCATTCCTCCCTCCCTACTCAGTGGCTTGTGTCCGGGCGAGGCGGACTCCAGGGATCCCTTCGCCCTTGTCCCTCTCTTTCTCTGAACAGCAGGAGGCTTCCCAGACAGCCCCATTATTACTCACCACCAGTCACCAGCCTCGCTTTTGTCTACACTGTCTGGCAGGGCTTGACTGAAGTTGTGAATAGCACTGCGATTTCGACAGAGGGAGGGAGAGAGAGGGAGAGATCTTGCTTTCAGAGACTCACACTACCCGGGGCCTCCCTGCCCGGCCGGTCGTGTCTTTCTCGTGCACACGGCAGGCTTTCGACTCCCTGCATGAAGAACCGCCGGGCGCTCATCGTGGGTCAGCTCCTGACTCTCGCCTGTGGCTTCCTGGGATCCTTCCTCAAGGACAGCATGGTCACCCGGGGTCCTGAGAAGCAGCCTCTTATGGCTCCAGGACCCAGAGGTAAGTTAGAGGTTGCACTGTGGGCAGCACTTCAATGTCAGTGGGGCGGTGAATCCCCTCTGGGTTTCAGTCAGAACTGGTCAGAACTCTAAAGGATAGCTTTGCACCTTGGAGAGCTCCTTTAGAGTTCTGACTGAAACCTGGAGCAAATTCACCACCCCACTGACGTCGGAGCTCCCAGCCTCCACTGAGTCTACAAGCAATAGAGAGCACAGTTCCTGATGTGGCGGGGCCCTCCAGATGGGCTGGGCAGTAACTCCTAACATGCCCAGCCAGCAGAAGTGCCTGCAGAGGGTGGGGAGGGGGCAGCAGCAAAGGGGTCTTGGTTGAGGCACAGTCTCTCTTGCGTATGCAAGCTCTTAGTGAAATCATGCTGCATTGTGGCGGAGGGACAAGAAGTTTCCCCATCGTCCCCTGCACGCCTCTCCTGCCTAGCTCTGACTCTGGATTCCACCTGCGTATTATTGGCTAAGGAGATGCTGGAAACTCCTTGTTCCCAGCCGTGGTCGGCCAGGTGTCGATGGAGGAGTGTTGATTGGTGGCCACAACGTTGGGAGCAGTCTGTGGCCAGGAAAACCCAGGCCAGAAGAAACAGAACTACTCCTATGAGTTTGTGTGACTGGCTTGCTGGATTCAGGCTGCAGATGTCCTGAGTCTGCCCAACTTCCCCAAGGTTTCTGCCTCCCTAAGAGGCTGGCTGCGTGGTCTAACCTTTTCGAATACCTCTCTCTCTCTCTCTCTCTCTCACACACACACACACACACACACGCACACACACTCTCACACACACTTCTTAACTGGGAGGATAATAAATACACTGGGAGAACAATACATTGGGAACATAATAAATTTGGCCCTCAGACCCTCAGGCTGAATTCCATTTCAGAGAAGCGCTCAGCAGCCACATTCCGGTGTGAGTGGAGCCAAAGGCAGAAAGGGCAGGGCCAAAATACCAAAGAATACCAGCACCTTGCACGGTAAAGTTCTTCCTGCCAGTAACTCAGACTTGGGAGAGACAGTTCAACCTTTTAGAATGGGAAAAAACTGCATAAACACCGGGAAACTACCGAATAATTGGCTACTGGGGGAAGGGGGGGGTATGCTTATCTGGGGAACACTGGAGGGCTGGATTGGGGCTCCAAGCAAGCTGGATTTGACCCCCAGGCCTGTGCACCTCTGCTTTAAGTAAAGTTTGTTGCAGGCTTTAGCCCGCTGGGGTGTGATTTTGCAAAGTCTGCAGCAGCTTTTGAGGCTGAGATGACAAAATATACAAGATGAAAGATTTGTGGTAACAAGGGATCACAGAGGCGCACCTCCGGGATCGCAACCCCATGCTGTTGGTGCCCCTGAAAATCATTCCTGCAGCAAGCTGCTGCTTTGGCTGCCCCTGTATGGGACGCCGGGTCTGTCCAGCTCTGCTCGCCAGGGCAGGGCAGGGGGTGCAGAAGGTGGAGGTTTCCCCTGCCGTCACTGATGCTGTTTGCTTCCCTTGCCCAGCTCTGGGGCAGACGGAGAGCTTCCTGCTGCTTTCGTTGCACAACAAGCTGCGGGGCCAGGTGCAGCCCCCAGCAGCCGACATGTGCAGGATGGTGAGTGTTACTGCCGTCCTCCCCGGGTCCTTGCTCTGTTCCAGCACAGTCAGGGAAGTGGTTTCAGAGGAAAGGGACAGCAGGGCGAACGCCAGGGGCTGGTTGTTGGAATGCCAGGCGCCATTAAAAGGTAAAGGTAAAGGTGTCCCCAGCCAGCCGTGTCTGCAGTTCAGCGTCTTAACCACTAAGCCAGCGTGGCCCCACAGCTCTGTATAATCTGCAGCTTCTCCCATCGAAAGATATAGAGGCAGGGGCTTGATCCCTTCCTGGTCCCCATTTGGGAGAACTTTAAAAGGGGAAAGTGTAATTTATATACACACATATGGCGTTTGGGACTGACATAGTAGAAACAAATTTTGACAAGGATATTGAGGGTTGGCATCAAGAGTAGGCATGGTTGGGCACCTGTCGAGGGCCCACACTCCAGCAGGGGCCCACTGACAAGAGCCCCCTGGGATGGTGCCACCTCTTCCCCGTTGCAGCCTGTTTGTTCCCCTGCCTCTTGCTCTGGGCCAGACAATAGTGGTGGTGAGAAGGAGGAGCAGGAGAGGGCACGGCCTCCTTGCTCACTGCCCCTCTGCCTGTCAAGTGAGCAAGTGGGAGAAATGAGGAGGAGGAGCAGGAGCAGGTTGGGGGCATTGGTGGTGACAAGGGAGACTCAGTGAGGGAGAGGCCCATGGAGGGCATCTTGCCCAAGGCCCTCAAAAACCTGGATATTGGAAAAAACACTGTGGATATTGGAAAAAATAAAAGTGACACAGAAGTGCCTGTTAATTTTGTGCCGGCCTGCCCAATGTTTCAGAGATGAACTCCTTCCTCAGTGGCTACCTAAAATAGAGGACCACATCTTATAATTTTTTTATGCCTAAAATCTACAGCACAAAAATACTATGGGCTAATGGACTGCATTCCATTCACAAATGCATCACAAACTTTCAGCACAAGAAAATCCACAAATGAAACTCATAAGTAAGCTCTCGTACATGAATGCATTTAGTAACAATTAAAATAAAATAAGCACAACTACCCACTAAAACCCACTAAAACTACCCACTCTCTTAACTTGCAGTAGTCAAGAACCCCTTATCACTACACATTTGCATGACTCAAAAACACTATATAAATACATTTATAACGTAACAAATACAGGTGCTAACATTTCCCTTGTTAAGGAAATATCCAAGGCAGGTTAGGTTGAACAGTCAGAAATTTATTAAAGCTCCATGGGAGAGACAGATGAAACTGTGTCTGTCTCAAATAAAAGAAACAGGATGCATTTATTCAGACTGAAAGTTGGAGAACAAAGAAAATATACTACACATGCTCAGAAACCAATTAGTACTCAGCAACAGTCTTACCAGCATAGCGGCCTTCTTATCTATAGGGATGAGTTTCTTTGCTGGATAGGAATTTCTTGTTTATGAGCAAGTTACAATTACCTTCTCATGGTCAGACACACACACACACATACACACACACACACACTCAATCCCATCAGGCACCTTGCCTGAACCAAACTACTTACAAGGCCTAGTCAGGCCAACCTTCACAATCCCCCCTTTGAACCTATTAGGCTCACCATCTAGGTTTGTATTGTTATCATTTTTTCAATCTCTTTTTCTCTCTCTTTTTTCCCCACATTTCTCTTTGCATTCTACTGACCATCTGGTGCAGTTCAGCTTTATGTATAGTTTTAGTAAGGAATTTGATACAACATTTAATCAAAGCAATGATCACATGGAACAAAACAATACAAACAGCAATTATGCTTATTACATTGCATATCTTGCCAGGTGGCTGTTTCTGGTAGATCTAGGTAATCATTTTAGTCTGATTTAGTGGGATTTGGATCATTGGTGTGCCTCTGTGGGCACGGGCGGGCACATGGCTGCAGATCTAGCAGTTGGATACATTCAAGTCTACGTGAATCTGGGTCACTACTTTCAGGGAAGCGTTCTTTGCTTTCATGCAACTGAAGATGTCATGCAGGAGCAGGATGCAGGTGGGCCACATCATCAGAATGTGCCTCTGGTGCATGCTGAGACAACCCTTTCTTCGCTATCAGGAGCTGGGCTCACTGCTAGGCTTATGCTCACCTCGCCAGCAAGTGCGTGGCTCACGACTGGTCCTTTAGAGGAGGCTATTTTGTAATCCAGGGGAGGCCAAAGTGCTAAAAGTTTAGGAAGATCTCACACAACAGCAGGAAAAAGGCCAACAAGCCAGTACCACGATGGCAACTAGAGATGTTCTTCTCTTTCCGGGTCCAAAATGACCCACAGGGCTGATGAACTCTGTGTTAGGGCACATCCAGTGTTCTCTGGTTCTGGGGCACATTGTCTCCAGGTGGCAACACTTTCTTGCAGTGGGATGCAGGGCTCCACGTAGGCCGTCTTTGCAGCTTCAGGCAGTGTGGGTGGTCAACAGCACCTGATGGGGTCTGTTTCAGTGAGGCTCAAGGGAAGACTTCCTCTGATGGACTTTGATGTAGACTCAGTCTCTAGGCTACAGGTTGTGACACTATTGTAGGAACGTCTGGAAGCACTGTTTAACCTGTGAATGGAAAGCCTTCACACACTTCATTAATGGTTGGCAATAGTTCAACACAGGGCCAATCTACACTTATGGGTTTTTTCGCTTCCAATGAGGTTTCACCGCCCATCTTTCACACTATGCAGTAGCCGTCTCGAATTGGAACCGGAATTTCCCACTTCCATGCTCCTGTTTTCAATACCGTGATATCCCGGTATTTCCCCTTAATGTGCTCTGATTTTCCGCCTTCACTACCATATCTGGTCGTAGTCCCCTCCCCTGCCTGTCCATATACAGCGGTGTTTGTATTTCCCTCCTGTTCAATCACAGCTCTCGACGGCCCCATGTCGTCTTCCAGCTACTGATCGCATAGCTTCCTCAGCACTCAGTGTTTCCTCAGCAACAAGCAAAGGGCTGGATGTGCACGTGCTTGTCTGATCTCGGAAGCTAAGCAGTGTTGGACCCGGTCAGTAGTTGGATGGGCGACTGCCTGGGAATCAGGCTTCCTGCACTGAGCAGGGGGTTGTTCTATCCCTTCAAATGAGACTAAGTTTTACCTCCTTCTATCCCCCACATTGGTTTTTTTTTTTTTAAATTAAGGAGTTATCTTCAAAGAATCGTGGCTTCTCCGCAATGTTTTTTTTTCCTAATTCAGGCATGATCTTTGAAGATTCGAAGATTTGAAGATGTGAAGCTTCACTGAGTCAGTGGCTCAGAAGGACCAGGCAGCAAAGAAGCAGGATTTGGAGTGGAACAATGTTGCACTGTAATATGACTACTAGAGAGAAGCAAAATTTCATACCTGCAGAGAGGTGATTGAGATAGGTGCTGAGTCTTTGCTTTAAGTAGAAGAGCTGCCAGTGAGTGAGGTACACAAAGAGTTAAAAATATTTTCAGAGGCTTGAACAAGGAGGGCAGCGGCTGAAGAATCAAGGAAAGTACTGTAATATGTCACTAGTCAGTTCTTATTTCCATGCTTTTAGGTAAACACACTAACAGCACAAGAATTTTTTTTCATAACAGTAGAGAGTGAACGGAATAATTAGGAAGCCCAAATTGTTTTAGAACAGTGCTTGTTTTGGAGCAGTGGTAGCAGATTCAGCTTCGGAAGACTAGGAAAGTGGCTCAGGAATATATGAATATACTCTGTCAGGGAACAAAGATAGTTCAACCAAGTTTACACAAAAGTTCTCTGGTCAATAGAAAGAAAATTTACAAACCTCTCGGCTGTCTTAGAGGTTTTGAGAAGGAGGGGGAAGGGGGGGAATGTGTGAAGTGTTTCCTTCGGCTGGCCAAGCCAGTGGGGACACTTATTTTCCTTATGCTCAACTTTGGCTACAAAAAAGTGGCAGCAATGGTAAAAAAAAAATTTCAAAAACATCTTTAGACAATCCATGTAGTCTGCTGTAGCCTCACTTTTGTTTTGCTTACAACTGATGATTCTTTAACCCAATCCATTTTCTGCAGACAAATTTCAGGAATTATTCCTAGGGGTCTGATGCACGCTTAGTCTAAAGTATTAAGATCAGCTGCTTCTTGATTTGGCCAGTTTGCTTGTTCCTTTAATCTAGTGCGCACTTCTTGGGGCAAAATAACTCAGACGAGTTGGTTAATGCTAGCCCAATTAGGATTTTAACAGGTGATAATTGTTTGCAACTCTTTTCTAAATTTCTGTGGCTTTTCTCTGATGTTTTAAAATTTGACCTGATCTTTCAGTTTTTTTCTTGGGAGTCCTTAAGATGCCGCTCCCCAGGACTTAGGTGACCTTTTTGACGTCTCAACATACCAATCAAAGAATGCATTCTCATTGACCCTGTGCTACCTTGGACCTTGAGATTCCAAGGCTCCCTTTAAATGCACAGTTCTGTCCAAATCAAAGGTCCCAAACAAGGGAAATTGTTTGGATGGGTCAAGTTCCATTTGTCCAAAACTTGCAAGTCTTGGTCCGTAATTCCTGTACATGTACATTGAAGGGCATCCCTTTTGGGGATGCGGAATTTCTTTGGAAGAATCTGATCCCATCCTCAATCCACACAGGAGCACACAGGAAAACAATCAGGAGGTCTCCACAGTTTGGAAGAAATGAAAAGCACTGCCAAATTCCGAGGTACAATCAGAGACTGACTCTCACTGAATTGGAGGCACAATCAGTAGCTCACGGTCTAGGGAGCTCATACCATGGCATGGAGTGAGGGAAAGGTTGGGTCACTCACTGCAACCTCCGTTCATTCAGGAATGATTCATTCAGGAGGTCTGTGCCTTGCTGGCCTGCTCATGCCATGAAGGGAAGGAGGAAAACTTACTCACACACCGTTCCAGCGACTATAATTTGCTCTGGTCCTGTTCATACCAGGCAACTCTCGTTCAATTATTTTCCTCGATTCACACAAGGCAACTCTCATTCACCTGAAGTCATATCCCACGAACCTCTATAACCTCCCAAATAACAACAAAACCAACACAAAAACAAAAACTTACCAAGTGCTTAAATTTCTGACCATCTCTTTAAAGGCGGTATCCCATCAGCCAAGGCAGAATCGTTCCATGGGCAGCCTCACCCTGAGTCCCAGACTTAGAGATTTCAAAAGGTCTCTTACCTTGGTGTGTGCTTCTGGGATGTTCAGTGACTCGTGGTCCAAATTGGTTAGATTCTCCTCAGCATTTGGGATCTGAGTCACAGCACCAAATTGTGAAGGAAATATCCAAGGCAGGTTAGGTTGAACAGTAAGGAATTTATTAAAGCACATCACGGCCATGGGAGAGACAGATGAAACTGTGTCTCTCTCAAATAAAAGAAACAGGATGCATTTATTCAGACTGAAAGGTGGAGAACAAAGAAAAACACACTACGCATGCTCAGAAACCAATTAGTACTCAGCACAGCCTTATCAGCACAGCGGCCTTCTTATCTTTAGGGATGAGTTACTTTGCTGTATAGGAATTTCTTGCTTATGAGCAAGTTACAATTACCTTCTCACGGTCAGACACACACACACAATCCCATCAGGCACCTCGTCTGAACCAAACTACTTACAAGGCCTAGTCAGGCCCACCTTCACACCCTCCAGGGCTCATTTACCCCCCCCCCAAAAAAAAAACAATCCCAGAGTACTATTTTTCACTTCCCAGGAACTATCACTAATCTCTTTTTTGGGACATGGATATTGGCAGCTAAAGAAAAAAATATATAATAGGAACCAGGCCTTACAGCTGCTTCAGAAAAGGCAGATAGTACGGTGGCAGCAGGGCCATGGGAAGGGGGCTTATCTGAGGCCCCCCACAGGGCGAGATGGGGATCCCGGGCAGGTCGGATTTGGCCCCTGGGCCTGAGGTTCCCCAGCCCTGCTATATGTATGTTGGGAATATTGCAACCTCGTCTGCAAGTTACTGGAAGCAGGCAGTGTTGCATTTAGTTATTTCATGGCAATGTTGACCACAGCAAGCCTCCAGATCTCTATAGCCTGTAATGTGGTTTCCTGAGATTTTTTCCTTTTGCTCTTCCCCTTCCTCCCCGCCCCCCAGACCTCCACCACTGCTGGGAGCGTACGTTTTCCCTCTCTTGCTCTGGCCTGTGTAACGAAACACAAAATAGACAGAACAAACTTCTTTTTGAAACTTTATGCCGTATATGCAGGAATATCTGCGAGTAAAGCTGTTTCATTTCTTCCACAGAAGAAAGGTGTGGTCTCTCTCTTTATTGTGCCGGATAGCTGATGTGCATGTGGGACTGGTAAATGCTCATTCTGTTTTGCCTTTTTGTTTTTTCTCTGTTGATTGCCTTTCTAACAGGAGGCATCATTACAAAATAATCCCATTTTGCACTCCTTGATTGAATCTCCCTTCCCATCCCTGCCAAAATCCCTCTTCTGCTGATCACCTTGTCCCTTCACCTTCGTAGGACTGGAGTGACCATCTTGCTTCCCTCGCCCAGGAGTGAGCAACTAGCTGCCTTCTCCACGGCCCACCGTGCTGTGCCCAGCATGTGGGCTGGAACACCCACCTGGTGCCTGAGGAGGCAGCTTCTTTTGCTGATGTGATCAAGAGATGGTTCAGCGAGGGGCGAAGCTATGATCACAGTACAGCCCAATGTCTGGTCAACGCAACTTGCAGCCACTACACCCAGGTAATTCTTCATTCAGAGAGGGAGGTATGAACGATGTAGATCAGGAGTGGAGAACCCTGGCCCGCAGGCAGTGGAGGCTGGTGGTTCCGATGTCAAGCGGGGCGGTGAATCTGCTCCAGGTTGCAGTCAGAACTCAAAGGAGCTATTTGGGGTGTGAAGTGTCTGCAAAGCGCCCGGGATACCTCCTTCAGAGTTCTGACTGGTCCTGACTGAAAGCTGGATTTACCACCTCACGGATATTTGAGCCACCAGCCTCCATTGTCTCCAGTCCACCGAGTCTGCAGTCTGGCCCATGGAGCCTCCTGAGGTCTCTTAGGGGGTGGGGCTGGGCTTCCACGCCTCCCCCCGGAGGAATTCCTTCCTTCCCCCCGCCAGAGGGAATCTCTGCTGTTATCTCATATTGGAGATAACAGTGGGGATGTAGGTGCCAGGGGACTTGGCCGGCATCTAGTTCTAAATCCTTTGTATTTAATAAAACATGTATTAATTAATTAATTATATTTTATTTAAAGCATTTTTAATCCCACTCCTCAGCCAAAAAGGCTTCCCGGGGCAGCTTATGTGCAATCAGTAAAAACAGGTCCATCTGCCCACAAGCTTGCAATCTAAGAAGATACGACACAAGAGGGGAAAGGGGGTGGGGAGGGAAGAGGGGGAAAAGGGAGTGGTCTTTTGGTGGGGTGGTGGAAGGGCCCTTCCTCTCACTCACCTCCCTCTGCGGCAGCCGCCTGGACAGGCTGCTATTGGTGAAAGTATTTGCTTGGGAGCCATATGAGAGGGAATGCCGGGAATTCTCCCGTGGATGGGGAGGCCAGATCGAACTTTCAAAGGCCGTGGGGCATCTGGAACTGGAATGCTTGGCTGAGAGGAGGAGGTCATTTTCAAGAGAACACAGTTTTGTTCCTTCTCCCATTGGAGTGGGAATTTGATGATTAGCCATTAAAGAGGGAGGGACTTAAGCCGGAGCGTTGGCAGGGGCTGTGAAGAAGGATGCCCTTGGGGAAGCTGGAAGGTGCTCAGCCCCAGTTGTGTCACGGCTATGTCGGGCTGTTTCTCTTTCAGCTGGTGCGGGCCACCTCCAGTAAGCTGGGCTGTGGGAATCACATCTGCCCTTGGGGCCGAGAGAGGAGAGAGGTCTTTGTCTGCGCTTACTCCCCAGGGTAAGAGCTCTCCACCGAACACGATCCATGGTCACAGGATCGGTCATGTCTGACAAATCCTGGAAACAGTCCCCAGAGGGACAGGAACCCTTGAGTTCCCACAGGGAGAGGGGGTGATGGCCTCTGAACCTGGGCCTCCTGTTCAATAAGCCCCTGGGAAGACCCATCCCTGGCTCCTGGATGGTTTGGAGGAATTTCCTCCCCCACTCCCTGTCTTGGCTGGGCTTCTTCTAGCTCTGCCTCCGAATCTGAATCAGAGTCCAAAACCAAACCAGGAAGCTTGGGCCCAATCCTGACACTTTATACCTGAATGTGGGCAGAGTCCTACTTTGGAGAGGACAGTCCTCTATCTTACGGTCTTCCAGTATTTGGTGGACTGTTGAGTCCCAGTCTGGTTTAAAGTCGAAGAACCCAATGGAGGAAGAGCAGAGCAGACGCCTTGGAGCTGCCCAGCCACACACTGAGCAGGCACATACAGGTCAGCCGGCCAGTCTTCTCCACTGTGGTGAGATGTATGATATTTTTATTTGAATTATAGTTATTATTTCCAGATTTGCACCTGTACATACAAATTGGCTTACGCAAATGTTCCGCAAATTGGCGTCTTCTCTTGTCCTCCTTTTTGGTGATGCACAAGTGCCCCCCCTACTGGGGAGTGGCAGTGCAGCAGCAGCGCTGTGGGCCAGCAAGATGCTGGCGGCGTCAAGCTGTGGGCCTGCCGGCGATGGCAGTGGAGGAGGGGAAGGGCTGGGGGAGAGGGCCGGGATGCCAGTTGGCTGAGAGGTTAAAAGGGCCGCTGGGGGCACATGTCGAGAGCACCCTTGCTGCCTTCTGAAATCTTCAAGTAGCCAGATTCAACATGCAGACAACAGGGCTCTTTTCCAAGGCTTTATTTCCATTCAACCTAATGACGCTTACAGATGCTAATTGCCTGAGCCTAATGAGGGAAACTTAAGAGAGCTGCCTAAGGGGTTTCTAGCCTTAGGGAATCAGTTGGTCTCTGTTTGGAGGGAAAACCCAGGAAGCCTCTGAACTTAAGGGCTAGGCGGCGAAAGTCTTCCCCTTTCCCGTGGGGCATCAGGGCGCAGCTGTTGATGTCGCGCCAAGCGGGCTGAGCGCCTCCTCTCGGCGCCCTCCATCTCCTGCTTGTCCCTGCGCCAGTGCCTCGCGTCCCGAAGCGCCAGTTGTCCCTCCCCCTGCCTGCCAGGGTCACTACCACTCTCAGGAATGTGAGCAGGGAGGGGCTCTCCCTCCGGTGGCACCTCTGAACAGTGTGCGGGTTCCTCTCCCACGGTTCTCAGAATCAGAACTGCTTTGGGGCTCTATGGGCTCCGATCCAGCCCTGACAGCACACTGGCAGAAGCGCTGCATGAGGAAGGCCGAGGCCGAGCCAAGCCCTAGCAGTGGTTCCTGTCCGTGGGGCATGGCGGGTGTGGCCTGGCCAAAGCCGCACCAGTCCCAGCAGCTGGCAGGGCTCCTGCCCTGGCAGTGGCAGAACGCGCTCCTCATGGAGTCAGCGCAAGTGGTGCGGCGCTGTGTGTTGGCCTGCAAGTGCCCCATTTGCCATTGTATTCTGCATGCTCTTCTATAATATTACAGGAGGATGTGAATCTGCCTGTCAGTGCCATATCACCAAGGTCATGAAACCTGGACACCTGAATCTTGGCATGCCTACTAAGGGGAGCATAGGGGTGTGCACCTTGGGGTTATTTTTTTTAAAAATGCATTAATTAATGTTCATTAATTTAAATGTGCCCATGGCTTTGGAGCCTGCAGTACCATCTTCGGTCACTAGGTGGCAGACTTGCCTAACCAGCGCATAGTTTTGCGATCAATAGTGTTTGAAGCGGTGGGGGGGGGGAGGGAGAGAGTTATAACGTCCTCCCCTCCCCCTGCTGTGGGTAGCCCCCCTCAGGGGGCTGGAGTGGACAGACCCCTCCCTCAGGGGGCTATAGGACTGCACTATGGCAGGGGCTGAGCCTAGGAGTGACAAGGTGTGTGGCTTCACTCACAAGGGCTACTCCAACATGGGTCGGGTCACTAGTCCTCAAAAAGAGGCCTGTTCCCTGGAAAATAAAGGTGCCAGAGACAGGGCGGGAGGGAAAAACACAAGAGGAGACCACATGGCCAAAGGCTGGCTAGACCAGACAAATTTGTCCCATGGGTGGCCCGACTCTTCTGCCAAGCTGAATAGTGTGGTGGTGGTGGTGGGCTGTGTGCGTATCCTGATCCTGAGGCTACATCTGTTCTCCCACAGAGGGAACTGAGAGATGAATGGGAAGGTGATTGTCCCATATAAGAAAGGGTCCTGGTGTTCGCTGTGCACCTCCGGGCATTCGGGATGTTTTAAATCATGGGATCACAGTGGGGGTCTCTGTGGTGAGTACAGCCGTCCTTGGCCTCCTCACTAGAATATTTGCAAATGAATGTGTTCACAATGATTCTCAAACAGATACGCACAAACATTTGAATACTGAATGGATGAAATGAATATTCACAAATATTTGAAATTTGCCAGCACATTTTACTTTCTACTTTTACTTTTTCCTCTTCCCTGTCCATCCCCTTTTCCTTGCGTGTCAGGTCTTTTTAGATTGTCAGCCTGTAGCATCTTGTTTAACTGACTGTATGTAAGCCACTCTGGGAGCCTTTTTGGCTGAGGAGCAGGATAAAAATTCTATAAATAAATAAATAAATAAATAAATAATCATCTTTTCCTCTTGGGAGCTCAAAGGTGACTAACAACAAAAATCATAAACTTAGCAATTGAAAGCATCCCTACAATTTAAAACAAAATTTGTTTGGTTTGCATTTTAAGCCAAATGTAATATGTGAACTGACATTCAGGGTGCAATCCTATCAGATAGGCGGCCGCCTCCAAACTCAGGGGCGACCACCTATCCAATGCAGGGCAGGAGAAGCAAGGAGGGGATCGTTCCCTCTGCGCTCCTCCTGCCCTGCATTTTCGGCTAGACAGCTGATTGCAGCTGTCTAGTTGCGGGAGGGCTGAGCAGGGAAGGAGGCTGCTGTACAACACGTTGGATGTGTCCTACAGGCATTTCCTCCCTCCCTGCCCCAGAACACCCCCAGACACGCCCCTTTTCAGCTGCTCCGCTCTCCTCTTGCGAGTGCGGAGCATGGGACTGTTCCACGCTGCCTCCAAGGCAGTGCGGAAGTGGGGGGAGGTTGGTTCTCCGGGGACTGACCTCGAAGCGCGGGCTCTGAGGTCGGTTCCTAGAAAACAAGATATCCTATGGCCCTCTAGCTGCTGTCTAGCGGCCATAGGATTGCCCCTTTAGTTATCCTTCTCTGAATTTTGCAGTAGAATTCTCCAGTCACAAAATGTGTACAAAATGTGAATATTAGGGGAAATAAGTTTTAAAATGCATCATATTAGAAGAAAAAATTATTGCAAAAATGTGCATATTAGACAAAGTGCACTGAAAAATGCATGTGTTAAGGGAAATGTGCACAAAAATGCAAAAGAATTTTCATGTGAACTCTGAAAAAATCTCAGCATTTAGGATGAACTGATTTTAAGACTGGAATAATTCTCATAGTTCAGGATGAACTGAATTTAAGATTGGAAAAAAATGAGAAACGGAGAGAAACCAAAATGGGTAGATTTGCCCATCTCTACTCTGGAGTTATTAGGACATACACGAGGGTCAACGTATTCCATGCCAATATTCACAGCTTTGGTGTGAATTCCTGAATTGAAACTCCAAATGCACATTTAGAAGAACCTGGGGGAGAGGGAGAAAGGAGCAGAGCTTTTCCCTCTTGCTGCACACACTATAGATCACTCTCCCCAAGGAAATGGGGAGAAATGTAATTGTTCACTGCTGATGCCACTTCCTTTGATTTATCAGTAGAATTTTATTGGGCTTCTATCCCACAGTTTTCTTGTCTATCTATTTCAGAATGTACGGTGCCTCTTGCGTGTCTTTGGGCAAGGAACGCGAGATAAATTCAAGTGCTTCAGCCTTGTTTACATCTCTTGATTGTTTTGGCAGGCACCAAATATGAAATCACCTCACCACCCTTTAATGGACAGATACTAATACTATTGCATGTCAATGATTTAAAAAAACCCTGTCAAATACTAACTGCTACTGCATGCCAACCATGAAGAACTGCCAGTGTGAAATCCCACTGCATGTCACCTAGAAAAATAAAATCAAATACTAAATACCGCTCACTACTTATCAGATATACTATTCAGACGTCTGTGATCAAATACTGTAATTAACTTCCGTAGGATGGCAAGTACAGATATCAAATCTTTGGCAAATAGGCAAGTATTTGGAGTCTATCTGGAGAATACATCAACATCAGTCTTTTTTGAGAGGGGAATTAATTTCAGCTCCTCGCTGGTGCGTGACTCGGCTGGACTTACAAATGTATATCAATTTCTTAGCAGCAGGGCCGGCTCCAGGCTTTCGAGGGCCCTTAAGCAAGGGACCCTCCCTCGGTGAGCCTATCTTCACTGTGACCTGCTGCTCTGGCTCCCCCGCCTCGTTCTCCTCATTGCTCCCGCTTGCTTGCTGGGCAGGCAGAGAGCCGGGAGCAAGCAGGCCGTGACGTCTCCTGCTCCTCCTCCTCACCACCGCCCTCGTCTGGGCCAGAGCGAGGGGAAGAGGAGGGGCACCTCCAGGGGTCTCTTGTCAGTGGGCCCCTGCTGGGGAGTGGGCCCTTGGCATGTGCCCAACCATGCCTACCCTTGATGCCTGCTTACCTGTTTCATCATGGCTTCCCTCCACCTATCTTGGAACTTGTAGTTTGGTGGGGGTGTTCACCCAGAGCTACGGTTCCCATAGTTCCCTTGGGAGGGGGAAAAGATAAATTGGTTGAATTATGTCTGTGGTGCAGATAGGCCCTTTCAGGGCAGGGCCTGGCTTGGTTCCCTTTCCCCATGTTTCCTGTTCTCCTTTGCTTTGCGTCAGAGGTGCCAAGAAACCCGTGCCGCATGAGCTGCAGGAACGGCGGGCGCCTGGACACCAGTTCCTGCCGCTGCGATTGTCTCCCAGGATTCGCAGGCAGGAATTGCCAAGGTGAGCCAAATCCCACAGCATGCCTGCGCCAGGCCCTCCTCTCACACATCTGTGCCGTATATGGAGCCTCTGCACTGCCTGGGCTGAGTATTGATTTATTTGGAGAGCCTTTATCCCGCTCCACAGCCAAAGGACTCCCAGAGCCTGCAATCAGCAAAACAAGGCAGTCTCTGCCCGCAGACTCGCTGTGTTATTTTTTTGTTAAAAAAATATTTCTAGACCACCTTTCGGGGCAGAAATCCAGATGCCATTGCAGTAATCTGAAAATACGTGATACACAAGGAAACAGGGATGGGGAGGGAAAGGGGAAAAAATTCCGTAGGGCTGTGGAATGGGCCCACTTCCCCTCTCATCTCCTTCCCTACAGCCTGCTAGAAGGGCTGTTGGTGGTGACAGCCGAGGGGAGAGGCGTGTCATCAGAAAACGGCACCCTGTACACTTTGTTCAGAACACGAATGGGACCTGGGAAGTTTTCTGAGGAATGGTGTGATGCCTTTGCACTTGTACTGTGCTCAGTGCAAGAGGCTAAGACACCCAGCCCATGGGCTTATCTGCTGTATGAACTAGGAAGGCACCAGCGGAAAGCACCCTGTCTGTGGCCAGAAATAGTTTTTGTCAGATCAGTTTGAAGGAGGGATCCTTGTTTATGGGGAGTACACATCCCACTTGCACATCCAGCTGAATAGGTCTGGCAGGTTTTTGTTTTTTAACCCCCCCCCCCGCAAAACTTCCTTAACCAAATGCCAAAGGGGCACAAATAACAGATGTGTATACCCTCCTATGGAAAGTAATGCATCTGTCAAACCACATTTGACTTTATTAGTTATTTTATTGATGGATTAAAAGACTAAACTACTTTCAGGACATGAAAGCCATCACAAGGCCTTGTACCATTTTCAGACAAACATAACAATGCATTAAGTCATCAGTCTTAAAATACTTGCACCCCTTAAAATGAAGAGTACAAAGTAATCCTAGGGACAGCAATTAATAAAACTCAAATTGAAATAGAAAAATCTTTATTTTTTTTCTTTTAAACTAGGGCAGAGGTCTAGGGCAGAGGTCTAGGGCAGAGGTTCCTGCCAGATGTTTTGGATTACAACCCCCATAATCCCTGACCATTTGCTATGCGCATTGGAGTTTATGGGAGTTGTAGTCCAAAACATGTGAAGGGCACCAGGTTGTCTCCTCCCATTCTAGGAGAACTGGAGGCCATTGCTGAGAAAGCCCTTATGATGGGGACAGACAATAGTTCTACAAAAAGTAGAAAGTGGTTCATCCTTCCCCTCATTTAAAAAAAAATGGTGCAAAGCTTAACAAAACAACTATGGCGGCTGGGAGGAGACACTGAAAACCTGAACTGATTTTTCAGATGTCATCTCAGGGGAGGGGGCAAAACGGGGTCGTCCCAAATGCAGTGGGGATCCTTCAAAATGAACCGTGCTGCAATAAAGACATTCCATGATCTGCCAGCCTTTTGCAGGGTGGGCCCATATATCGTTGATGGCAAGGGTGTAGAACCTAAAGCCCAGGGGCCAAATCTGGCCTACTGGGGGTGGGGGTCAAAAATTGGCCCTCTGGGGTTCCCAAATGGTCATGCCCCAACCACCAGTCATTTGGTGCTTTAGGACCGTAGGAAGCTGCCTGAGACTGAGTCAGACCATCGGCCCATCTAGCCCAGTATTGTCAACACTGACTGGCAGCAGCTCTCGAGGGTTTCAGGCAGGGTTCTTTCCTTACCCTGCCTGGAGAAGCCAGGGATCGAGCCTGGGACATTCTGCATCTGCTGTGTCACACTGAGCTACAGCCCCCTCACCGACGCTTTCCTGGCTTCTGTGCAGTTTCCGCCCATTCTAAAAGGCAGAAACGCCTCTCTTAAGGCTCAGTGACTGGCAAGAAGAGCTAAAATATGCTGGTATTTGGCCCTACCTCTTTTGCCTTTGGGCCTTGCGCACCGCTGGAATGCAGCCGCCGAGAGCTTCTCCGAAGTGGAATCTGGCCCTCGAGCGGAAAGAGGTTCAACGTGGGTGGAACGTGTGCTTGGGCTGTTAGAGCAGAAAATAATTCTTACCCTTGCTCTTTGTTGGTTGCAAAGAGCCTTTTGTGTCTCCTAGTTTCTGGCAGCTGCTTGGGGTGACCAATGCTATTTGGAGAGACCCTGCTTCAGTTCTGTTAATTTCTGGTTTATGGCCTCTGGCCAGCCTGGGCTCTGCCCCACTGCAAAGTGGCCCCACCACAGTGCCTCTGCCATGTCAGGCTGGAATGTAACCCCTGGACTCTCTTGCAGTGAAATGCAGCCTTCCGTGTCTCTGTGGGAAACGCAAGGAGGAGGAGTGCTCCTGTGTGTGCGACGCTGGCTATGGGGGAGCAGAATGCGGAAGTGAGTCGCTGTCTTGGGGACCCTGCACTCAACAGTTTTGGGGGTACCTGGATGTGTCCTGGTGTGTCCCGCGGGAATAAGGTTGACAAGGGAGCTCAGGTTCTTGAGACCTTCCTAGACAGCATCCCAGTGAGTCTTGGACCTTATTCTCAGTTAGGGCCTCCCAACTCTGTTCCTGGGCCTCAAATTCAGCTGGTTACAGTCTCCTCCTCCTCCTTTCTGTTTAAGATAATACAATTATATTATTTTTGTATGTGGTTTACATAGAAAAATATTTTAAAAATCACAGTTAAAAGTACATATATAATGCAACTAAAATTCATCTTACAACAAGAAGGGTAAGATAACAAAGACAATAAAAAGAGACAATAAAACAGAGCAGCATCATGATAACCAATTATAAACCAGGGAGAGATTGCATGAAGAAGTACTTTATTAGGGGTTGTTTAAAACACACCACATTTTCTGCCCCTCACTGCCTTGTTGTGGCAAAGGGGCTTGCGTAACTCAGTGAAGCCATAAGCTATGCCGTGCAGGGCCACCCAAGACAGACAGGTCATGGTGGAGAGTTCTGACAAAATGTGGTCCACTGGAGAAGGAAATGGCAATCCACTCCAGTATTCTTGCCAAGAAAACCCCATGGAACGTATCACAAGGCTAAAAGATATGACGCCGGAAGATGAGCCCCTCAGGTCGGAAGGTGTCCAATATACTACTGGGGAAGAGCAGAGGGGATTTCCAAGTAGCGCCAGAAAGAGTGAAGCGGCTGGGCCAAACCCGAAAGGACACTCAGCTGTGGATGTGTCTGGTGGTGAAAAGAAAATCTGATGCTGTAAAGAACAATATTGTTTAGGAACCTGGAATGTCAGATCAATGAATCAAGGTAAGTTGGAGGTGGTCAAACATGAGATGGCAAGATTGAACATCGACATCTTGGGAATCAGCGAACTAAAATGGACAGGCATGGGCGAATTTAATTCAGGTGACCATCATATCTACTATTGTGGGCAAGAATCCCTTAGAAGAAATGGAGTAGCACTCATAGTCAAGAAAAGGGTGGGAAAAGCAGTACTGGGGTACAATCTCAAAAACGATAGAATGATCTCAGTACGAATCCAAGGCAAACCATTCAACATCACAGTAATTCAAGTCTATGCCCCAACCACTGAGGCCGAAGAAGCTGAGGTTGATTGGTTCTATGAAGACCTACAACACCTTCTAGAACTAACACCAAAAAAAGACGTCCTCTTCATCATAGGGGAAAGTAGGAAGTCAAGAAATCACCAGGATAACAGGCAGGCATGGCCTTGGTGTACAAAATGAAGCAGGACAAAGGCTAATAGAGTTTTGCCAAGAGAACACGCTGATCATAGCAAACACTCTTTTCCAACAGCACAAGAGACGACACTACACATGGACATCACCAGATGGTCAATATCAAAATCAGATTAATTATGTCCTTTGCAGCCAAAGATGGAGAAGCTCTATACAGTCAGTCAAAACAAGACCTGGAGCTGACTGGCTCAGATCATGAGCTTCTTGTTGCAAAATTTTGGCTTAAATTGAAGAACGTAGGGAAAACCACTAAACCATTCAGGTATGACCTCAATCATATCCCTTATGAATACACAGTGGAGGTGAGGAATAGATTTCAGGGATTAGACCTGATAGAGTGCCTGAGGAACTATGGATGGAGGTCCGTAACATTGTTCAGGAGGCAGCAACGAAATCCATCCCATAGAAAAAGAAATGCAAGAAAGCCAAGTGGCTGTCTGATGAGGCTTTACAAGTAGCTGAGGAAAGAAGGGAAGCAAAAAGCAAGGGAGAAAGGGGAAGATATACCCAACTGAATGCAGAGTTCCAGAGAATAGCAAGGAGAGACAAGAAGGCCTTCTTAAATGAACAATGCAAAGAAATCAAGGAAAACAACAGAATGGGAAAGACTAGAGATCTCTTCAAGAAAATCGGAGATCTCAAGGGAACGTTTTGTGCAAAGACGGGCATGATAAAGGACAAAGAAGGCAGGGACCTAACAGAAGCAGATGAGATTAAGAAGAGGTGGAGAGAATACACAGAAGAACTATACAGGAAAGATCTTAATGTCCCTGAGAGCCATGATAGTGCGGTCACTGAACTTGAGCCGGACATCCTCGAGAGTGAAGTCAAGTGGGCCTTAGGAAGCATTAGTAACAACAAAGCTAGCGGAGATGACAGTATTCCAGCTGAGCTATTTAAAATCCTAAAAGATGATGCTGTTAAGTGCTGCATTCAATATGCCAACAAATCTGGAACACTCAACAATGGCCGCAAGACTGGAAAAGGTCAGTTTACATTCCAATTCCAAAGAAGGGCAACACCAAAGAGTGTTCAAACTACCGCACAATTGCGCTCATTTCACATGCCAGCAAGGTGATGCTCAAAATCCTACAAGCTAGGCTTCAGCAGTATGTGAACCGAGAACTACCGGAAGTACAAGCTGGGTTTCGAAGAGGCAGAGGAACTAGAGATCAAATCGCCAACATTCGCTGCATCATGGAGAAAGCAAGAGAATTCCAGAAAAACGTCTATTTCTGCTTCATTGACTACGCTAAAGCCTTTGATTGTGTGGATCACAACAAACTGTGGCAAATTCTGAAAGTGATGGGAATACCAGACCACCTTACCTGTCTCCTGAGAAACCTGTACGAGGGTCAAGAAGCAACAGTAAGAACCAGACATGGAACAACCGAGTGGTTCAAAATTGGGAAAGGAGTACGACAAGGCTGCATATTGTCACCCTGCTTATTTAACTTATATGCAGAGTACATCATGAGAAATGCCGGGTTGGATGAATCACAGGTCGGAATTAAGATTGCTGGAAGAATTATCAACAACCTTCGATATGCAGATGATACCACCCTAATGGCAGAAAGCGAAGAGGATCTCAAGAGCCTCTTGTTGAGGGTGAAAGAGGAGAGTGCAAAAGCTGGTTTGAAACTCAACATTAAAAAAACGAAGATCATGGCATCTGGCCCCATCACTTCCTGGCATATAGAAGGGGAAGAAATGGCAGCAGTGACAGATTTTACTTTCTTGGGCTCCAAGATCACCGCAGACGGTGACTGTAGCCATGAAATTCAAAGACGCTTGCTCCTGGGGAGGAAAGCTATGGCCAACCTAGACAGCATAGTAAGAAGCAGAGACATCACCTTGCCGACAAAGGTTGGTCTAATCAAAGCTATGGTTTTCCCAGTAGTAATGTATGGCTGTGAGAGCTGGACTATAAGGAAGGCTGAGCGCCGAAGAATTGATGCTTTCGAACTGTGGTGCTGGAGAAGACTCTTACGAGTCCCCTGGACTGCAAGGAGGTCAAATCAGTCCATCCTCAAGGAAATCAACCCTGAGTGCTCATTGGAAGGACAGATCCTGAAGCTGAAGCTGAAATATTTTGGCCACCTAATGCGAAGAGAAAACTCTCTGGAAAAGACCCTGATGCTGGGAAAGACTGAAGGCAAAAGGAGAAGGGGACGGCAGAGGATGAGATGGCTAGATAGCATCACGGATGCAATGAATATGAACTTGAGCACGCTCCGGGAGAGAGTGCAGGACAGGAAGGCCTGGCGTGCTATGGTCCATGGGGTCACGAAGAGTCGGACACGATTGAACGACTGAACAACAACAAAAACCGTATGAGTTTGTTCTAGATATGAAGTGGTATTGCGTATTGCAAATAATGAGTAAATGAGGGACAGTGTTCTGGAGAGAAGGTGTCACTATGAGAAGACCTGCTTTTGAGATGTTCTGTGGCAACATTTTGTTGGTGGTGGAATGGCCAACACGGTTCCCTCTGAAGCTCTTAGGGGGTGGCTGGGTGTAGATAGAGGAAGGGGGCCCACTAGGCATCCTGGTCCCCAGTTGTTTAGGGCTTTGTATGCCAACAACAGAACCTTGAACATGGCTCGGTGGCGCATAGGCAGCCAGTGTAGTTCTTTTCACAGAAGTGTGACGTGAACATGGCTGGGTGTCTCACTGAGCATCCTAATTGCTGCCTTCTGCACAAACTGTGGCTTCCAAACCAGAGCAGCCCCACATAGAGCGCCTTGCAGTAATCTAATCGTGAGGTTTCCAACGCATGAACCACAGTGGCTAAACTACCCCTATCTGGTTTGCAAGTCCTCACCAATGACTATTTTAATTCTGTTGCGATCCGTTAGCATGCCTGCTGGACTGGTTTTATTTACTGGCAAATGGAACCTACAACAGAAAATTTCGGTGTGCTCGCCCTCCTAAAGAGGAGTGCTCTGTCCAGGGTTCCAAGCAGCCATTCTGTCAAAAAAGGGACATGCATCCCATGGTGTTTCTCTTTTCCATCTCTCTCTTTACATTCCGTCACTACACAAAGGGCTGTTGGGGGGGGGGGCTTTGCCCTCTTAGGGTGCTGAACTCAGGGGCTGATGGGCATCCTGTACAGAGTGGAAGGAGCACAGAGGCGATTTCCACCTCTGCGCTCCTCCTGCTCAGCATTTCAGCTAGACGGGCATTTTCTCCCGTCTAGCTGAGGGGGAGGGAAGGAGGCTGGAGGATTCCTCGTGCAGTGGCCTCCCCAGTCCCCTCGCCTCCCTGCCCACGGGAACGCCCCCTTCACCTCCCCTCCGAGGTCACTTTTGCAACCTTGGAGAGGCAGCTGGTGTGCTTCTCTCCATGCCAGCTGCGATGGGGTGGGGGAGAGGGCAGGGAGCTTGGATTCCTGGGTCTGAGGTTGGAGCCCTGTCTCTGACCTTGGATCCAGGAAGCCGAACTATCCTATGGCCCCCCAGATGCTGTCTAGAGACCATAGGGTTGCTCTCTTAGGTGCTTTCTCCTTGTTTTACAAGATGCTTTGTACTTCTGCAAATCTCAGGGTTCATCTGAACACGGTGATGCCTCCCTCTCGTTTCTTGGTGGCTACAATCCTGGGTGGCACTCACTCCCTGAATTTGCTTTTAAAAGGACTGATATGCTTGTATAGCATTTTTGTAGTTGTTTGTGGTGCAAGTCACCTTGAGGGAAAGCCAGCCCAATTTTCTCAGCCATTGGCATATTAAAATTTGGCCACCCCCCCGTCCCTGGTGTCTTCTTGTATGCTGAACAGCGCATCAAATTATTAGGAGCTGACTGCAATACTGTGTTCTCTTCTTCAGTTTTAATGCATGCTGCTTCTTTATTTCATCGCCTTTACAAGTGTGCCTAAGCCCCAGGGGGCCGGTAAAGATCCGAACGCACCTGTGTTCCCTAGAATGCAAGGGAGGTCACCTAGCTGTTGCTGCTAAACTGCATCTGCGTACCTCCTTCAGAAGTATGAGCCAATGTTCCCCAACCTGGTGTCCTCCAGGTGGGATGGACCACAACTCCCAGAATCCCCAGCCAGTATTATTATGGGAATTGTTATCCAACACATCTGGAGGGCACCAGGGTGGGGGAGGCTGGTATAGGCAGTGACTGTAAGGCATTCTGTAGATTGGAACATAGGAAGCTGCTTTATTATACTGAGTCAGAACATGGGTCCATCTAGCCCAGTGGCATCTTACCTTCCTAGTCCTACCTGGAGGTGCCGAGGGACGGACCTGGAACCTTCTGCATGCCAAGCATGTGCTCTGCCATTGAACTATGCCCCTTCCTTATGAGGCGAGTGCCCCTGGATTTTGGCACCCTCATGCAGCTGCCTAGTTTGTTTGTTTGTTTATTTCATTTCTATACTGCCCAATAGCCGAAGCTCTCTGGGCGGCTCACAAAAATTAAAACCAAATGACACACAATAAAGCAATTTAAAATATATAGAACATTAAAACCACAATATAACAATACAACCACAATAAAACTTAGCAGCAGTGCAGGAATTTAAAATACAGATTTAAAACAGCAAAGCTAAAAGTCTAGAAAGCTAAAATGCCTGGGAAAATAAAAAGGTCTTCACCTGGTGCAGAAAGGAATACAATGTAGGTGCCAGGAGAGCCTCACTAGGGAGCTTATTCCACAGCCGGGGTGCCACAGCAGAAAAGGCCCTCCTCCTAGTAACCACCCACCTCATTTACTTTGGCAGGGGCTCACGGAGGAGGGCCGCTGAGGATGAGCTTAAGGTCCGGGCAGGCACATATGGGAGGAGGCGATCCTTCCGGTAACCTGGCCCAAGCCGTTAAGGGCTTTGAATGTTAATACCAGCACTTTGAATCGGGCCCGGAAATAGTTTGGCTCTGTGGCTGGGCCATCCCTGCCCTGCCAGCTCTTTGGCAGCCAAAAGATGGGGTTAGAAGACCAATGCCCGAATAAATACACAACCATCATAGAACCACGGCACCTGGTCTGTTGGGTGGTACAAAGAAGGGATGTTCTGGGTTGCTGCTGTGGATAAGGGAACCTTTCAGGTATGAGACCTGGATAAAGAACATCTGTCATCCTTTGCCAGAAAGGAACTGAGCGGGCCAGGAGCTGTTCAAGGGAGCTTTAGGCAACTGTCACATCAAGGCATCGGCTAATCTCCTGTTTTAATGTCGCAGCCAAGGTCCAGTTCCCCTACCACATCTGTGACCTCCAGATAGACAGCGACTGCTTTGTTGTTTCCTCAGAGGCTGACACGTACTACGGAGCCAAAATGAAGTGCCAGGTAAGCCTGTAAGTGAAACAGCTGCAGACTCCTTTAAGAGAAGAACCAGTGTCGCATCCTGGCTCCCACAGCTTCAGGCCAAAGGCAGCACCAGGAACCAATGGGGCAGCACCTCCCTTATTCAGCTGCTCCCTTTAATCCAGAGGTGGGCAACATGCAGGCTCCATGCAGCTCCCCGTGGCTGTTTTTGCACCTCCTGTCCCCACCAAATTTGCTACTATTATGGTAGCAGCAGCAAAAATCGCAGCAATTAGGCAGGGAGACAGGCTGTGCAGGGAGCATGCACGTTGCTTGTACGCAGAATCATGTTCTCTGAACCCCCCTGGGAGTGCAGTTGTGCTTGCTTCCTAGTGGCAAATTCAGCAGCAGGGCAGGGTGTGGCCTCCAGTGTGTTCTATGGGGGCTGTGGCACCCCCCCTGCAGAGCTTGCCCACGGCCACCCCTGCGCTACTTTCTCCCTCAGTCAGAGCAGTGAGGACTTTTTAAAATAGGGTTCCCTGATTCCCAGACTCCCAGAACAGAACGTGGAACCCAAACGCAATTTGCGGTCAGAAATCCATACATTTCCAGACTTGAGATGCATTCTGCAGAAGAAAAATGTACTCAAAAACATTTTACATTTGTGAAAAATGCACAAAATTCATTTTATTTATTTATTTATTTATTAAATTTATTAATCGCCCATCTGGCTGGTCACCCAGCCACTCTGGGCAATGTACAACAATAAAAACAGTTCATACAATAAAATTCAACATTTAAAACATTACATTTCTAAAATTACCCTCGCCCGCCCCAAATGCCTGCCTGAACAACCCTGTTTTGAATGCACGGCGGAAGCTCATTAAAGAGTTGCGTACATTTCTGCGATGTGTACACACGTAAGCTTCCTGCAGCTCTGTTTGTCTCTTGGTGCTCACTGGATTCTCTGTGCTTTGCTGATGGCAGGAGAAGGGAGCCAGGCTGGCCCACATCAAAACCCAGAAAGTCCAAGATATCCTGGCTTTTTATCCGAGTCGGATGGAGACCACCAACGAGGTGACAGAGGTGGATTTCCAGACCGGGAATTTCTGCATTGGTAAATATGGGGTTGTATCGGTGATGCCAAAGGATGATAGAGGTGTACAAAATGATGCCTGGTGTGGAGAAAGTGGATAGGGAGATTTATTTCTCCCTCTCTCATAATACTAGAATCTAACGGGCTCATCCCATGAAGCTGTTTGGTGGGAAATTCAGGACAGATAAGAAGGACTTCTTCACACAGCGCATAGTCAAACGATGGAATTCGCTACCACAAGATGCAGTGATGGCCACCAATTTGGATAGCTTTAAAAGGGGGTTAGACAAATTCCTGGAGGAAAAGGCTATTGATGTCTACTAGTCTTTATGGCTATGTGCTACCTCCAGTACCAGAGGCAGTGAACTTATGGACACCAGTTGCTGGGGACCATGTGTGGGAGGGTGCTGTGGCACTGGTGTCCTGCTTGTGGGTTCCTGGCTGACAGCTGGTTGGCCAGTGTGTGAACAGAATGCTGGACTAGATGGACCCTTGGTCTGATCCAGCAGGGCTCTTCTTATGCTCTCATGTCAGCATTTATAGGTTTGGTGTAGCAGGGCGCAAGGTGATGCTCTAGTTGTCTGGTGGGTCAGTCCAGGTGTTTCAGTCCTTCCAGTGCCACAGCCTCCTTAAGTGGGGCAGTGCTCCTGGTGGTGGTTTCAGGAGGGCTGTTGGCATTCTCTGACTTCCCCTGAGCCTGGCAACCACTAGGACCCATGACAGGATCCTCTCCCTCCTCCTGCCGCAAGGTCTCCTCAGGTTCCAGGGTTGTCCTGCCAGGAAGGTGGTGGCATGTAGCAGCAGGACTGGAGCACCTGGGTGGCACGAAACCCGCTCACCCAGTCTCTCTCACACTGGGACCCCCCCCTTCAAACATGTAATTCGGAGGTCTCCAACATGATGCCCGTGGGCACCAATATGCCTGGAGACACCTTCCCTGGTGCCCACTAGGCTTCCTGCCCCTCCTGATTTTTATTTCTTACATTTGATAAAATAACAACAACAATAACGACTGCTCAGAGAGCTTCGGCTGTTGGCCGGGATAGAAACAAACAAACAAATAAATATTATTAAACTGGGAGGCTGGAATGCTGCAGAGTGAACTGCTGCCCTCTACCACCATCTTTATCTGGGTTCAGAAGAGTTGGTTTGTGTTTTGGAGCTCAGACACCACCTCTGCCTTGCGCTTAAGATTCTTGGGCAAGTTACTTTCCATTTAGTTTCACCAGTTTGCCTTTGGGGAAATGAGCATTTTGTGACCAGCTATGTCCGCCATTTTATGAATGGGCAGCCCTCCATGGCAGCCATTTTGTGAAGGCATTCACAACGCTCTTTCAGAATTCCAAATATGTCCACCAACCCCAAATGGTTGGGGGCCCCTGAATATAATTCCATCCATCTTCTCGCTTTAGTCTGGTTGCTCTCACCTTCCTAGCTCGCATTGTTAGAAAATATAACTAAGAGCGCGATCCTATGCAGGTTTAGACAGAAAAAGTCTTTCAACTCCCAGCATGCTGGCTGGGGAATGCTGGGAGTTGTCGGACTTTTTTCTGTCTAAACCTGCATAGGATTGCGCCCTAAGCTTCCAAGCACTGAGTTTGCTCGAACAAAGCAAAACACTTTACAAGGTAGGTCTTCCTCTCTGTAAGCTAATTGAAACGTTTGTGTGGGTCCACGTAGTCTAGCCATCGTCCTCCTTCCTAATCCCAGCCAAGCACATGCTTCCAGGAAGCCCACATTTAGGGCTTCAGGACAAGTTTGCGCCTATACATAAGATGTGCACATTAGACGCAAACGGGTGTCCTCTTTTGGTGAAGTCTAATTATGCTACTGGTGCTGGATTGAGCCTAGTAGAAGTGTGGCACTAGTCCTAAGAATAAGGCCTTATTTATTTATTTATTTATTTTCTCTATGGCCCAATAGCCAAAGCTCTCACAAAAATTAAAACCGCAACTACAGCATAAAACATATAAAATATCAACGCTCAAAACTACAGTATAAAAGTACAACCAGATAAAACCTAGCAGCAATGCAGAAATTTAAAATACAGATTTAAAGCTAACAAATGAGTTCTTCTGCTTCCCCAGACTCAACTGGAAAGGCACTGGGATTGCAGTGGGAAGCAGAGAGCACCCCCTCTGACGTGTTGCTTTTCTCTTTAGGTCTGACCTACAAAACATCTTTGGACTCCTTCCGGTAGGATGATGGAAATCCTCCTTCCTTCTCCAGCTTTGCCTTTGGGCAGCCAAATAACCAGGGGTGAGTTCTCTACTGGGTGTGCCATGACCAGCATTATGCATGGGAAACTGAAGTGTGCTTGTGCCACCCTTGAAGCCAGGGCTGCGTATACACCGAGCTAAAATTAAGTTAAAATTCTGTCCCCAGGCAATCCAAATTCTGCACCAAGAAAACTTTATATTCTGCAATCTGTACAAATTTGCGTATCTCGTATTTTGCATAATTGATTTGCAACATTTACTATCTGATAAAATTTATTCCAGCTTTGCTAGTCATGGGTGGAGGCAAGGAGCCATAGAGGGCACAGAGGCCATGCCCCCAGCCACAGGGAGCCTGGTTCAGTCATCCCTCTGGCTTCTGAGATTTGAGGAGGCCTTTCCACATGGTTTCTGTCGAGACGATTACTCTTCACACTGATAGGGGCTAGAAACTTGATTTATAAAAAAAGGTGACATTTTTAGAAGGCTAAATTTTTGTGTCCATTACTGCATTCTGCACGTCTTCTCCACTCCTGCAGAACTGCAGCATATGCAGAACTGTGCTCATAATATTCATGCTGGCTAATGTTTAATTAAAAAAAAACACAATAACACAATAAAGCAAGATGCTGGGATTCATGGGATGTAGAGTTGGGCAACACATGGTCTGTGGACAACCTGCGCCACCACCATGGCCCTTTTTGCGTCACCTGCTCCTGCTGTATTCGCTGTAGAAAGTTTGCAAGAAAACGAGGCACACAGGAACACGCCCCTGGCAAGCCTCCCAACACACTGTGTTTCCTTGTGAAAGCTCAGGGTTTTTTTTTACTGACACTATGGCAAATTCAGTGGAAGTGGGGTGGATTCTGGGGGGCAATGCAGCCCTCCACCCCAGAAGTTGCTCACTCCTGATGTAATGCCTTCTCCTACAAAGGCACAGAATTAGTGAAGGGAAGGAGCATGGAATGTGGGCAGAAAAAAACCCAGTTGTCAAGGCACCACTGAGGAAGTGGAGAACAGGTGGGAAAAGAGTATCAGAGGAGTTTAAGATGAAGAGGAGCAACTGAGTAGAGAAGCCACTGGAGGAGAGAGAGAGAGAACAGAGGAGGGAGCAAGACTTGACAGGGCAGAGACGGAGTGAACGGCAGCAACCAGAACCCGCAACAGATGGAATAAACGGTGACAGAAATGGCTTCTTGGCTAGAAACAGCTTACTGGCTCCTCACCATATAATCAACTGTGGTGTGGGGGTGGGGGTGGGGGTGGACTGGATGCGGCTTTTACCACAAGCTTCTTTTGTTGTTATCTTCTATAACTAATAAGAGATAAGAGGGTATTTAAAGGCAATTAACCTTTAAATACTCTGCAAATAATCAAGGTGTTGAAAAGATTTTGAGCCGTGCATTTTGCAGGCAGAAGACCTGCTTACTTCTGAGTAGAGATGCAGAGGTGTGGAATTTGGGATGCTGTTTGAACGTTCTGCGGAGTGATTCAGCCCTGCTTACTTCTGAGTAGGCATGCAGATGCCTTGTTTTGCTCATGTCTGAGTAGGCTTAAAATGGTAATACTCACATTTGGCAATACCCACTCTGCCTTTGGCTCCACTCACAGGTGGAACATGGCCCCAGAGACCTTTCTGATTTTGCAGTTTGGCCCTCGGGCTGGAAACGGTTCTCCACCCCGCTTGATTTGGTGTGATCCTCTGCCATCTCTATTCCAGTGTCACCTTCCGATTCTCCCCTACAGCTCCAGATCGTATTGCCCTGTGGCATCTGGAGGAGCCTTGACTTGAGAAAGCGACTGGCTGCCTGCAGGTTCAGAAGGGGGTGGTACAGCTCCCTTGCCTTCTGCCTACTGAGGCCTCTTGGAGCTCCAAGGAAGAATCCAGCTTTTGCTGCTCTGAATCACAGGGGTGGGGGTGGGAGCAGGGAGGGGAGGAGCCTGGATCTCAGTCTGTGTAGGAAGGTGGCTCTTCTTGGTACCCCATGCCTAGAGGGAGGGATGTATAACATCTGGGCACAGAGGTGCGATGCTGGATCAGACCGAGGGTCCATCTAGGTAAGCAGACTGTTTATAACAATCACCAGCCAGGTTGCAGAGCAAAGCAGAGGGCTTGTCCCCGTGATCTGTTAATTAGAAGTACGCTACCTCTGAACAGGGAGGTTCTGTTTAGTTGCTGCGGCTAATTGATCACAAATTTATCCAACCCATTTTTAAAGTCATCAAGAGTCATCGGCCATCGTCCCTCGCTTCCATGCACTAAGGAATTCCATTCGTTGAGTATGCATTTTCTGTAATATAGGAAAGACAGCGTTTTAATAAAGATTTGTGCGTGTGTGTGTGTAATGTCTGCTTTACTTTTCTTAAGGATAGAAGGACAAGTTTGTGGCAATCCATAAAGTATGTCACTCATCAAGAAAGGAAGGGGTGGAAAAGTTGCGACAAAGGAAGGATTTGGCCGGTGGTTAAAAGTGACGAAGGTGGAGGGGTTAAAAGGGGCTTTAGATGTGTGACACACTTAACTGATGTAAGGGTGAAGAAGGGAAGGGACCGGCCTAGAAGCAGAGCTCGTGGTTTGTGTGCAGAACAGGGGTGGGCAACGTGTTCCCCCGCCCCAGCCTTTTGTGTGGCCTCCACTGTGCCCCACCACCCAATTTGTGGTGGTGCCCCCAAAGTGGCAATTGTCTTTTAAAAGAAGGCATGGGGGAGTGTGCGCCTTGTTTGGAAACAGAATTGCATGTGTTTTGCCTCCAAGCAAGGTCCCCCCCCATACACACACTTTGTTTTAAATCTACTAGAGCCTTGGATTCTGATGCCTTGGAGGCAAAGGAGGGGGAGGCCTCCTCCTTGCCTGCTCCCTCTGGGAACCTGTTGCCACCACAGCTCGGACATGGAAAGGGGGAGGAGAGGGGGTTTGGGGTGAGTGGGGGCAGGGGTGTGTGAAGACTTTGAGGCAGTATTAGTACAGGCTGGGGGCTGTACTTCCACACCTTGGATAGCTCCTTTAGAGTTCTGACTGGTTCTGACTGAAACCCGGAGCGCATTCGCCGCCCCACTGACATCAGAGCCCCCAGCCTGCACTGGGTAGTATTGCAAACCTGGGGAGGCGGTGGGCTCTCCCACACTGGAGGCCTTCAAGATGAGGCTGGACAGCCATCTGTCAGGGATGCTCTGACTTGGATTCCTGCACTGAGCAGGGGGTTGGACTCAATGGCCTTGTAGGCCCCTTCCAACCCTGTTATTCTATGATTCTATGAAACCCCCTGAAACTCCTATTCCTGTCTCTGGATGTACAACCTTGACAACATCCTTCATTGTAGAGCCGCCTTCCCCTACCTAGTGCCCTCAGATGTTTTGGACTACAGCTCCCATCATATCTGGCAATTGGCCATGCTGGCTGGGGCTGATGGGAGTTGTAGTCAAAAACAACCAGAGGGTGCCGGTTTGAGGGAGGCTGTTGTATTGGGTCTTGAGCAGGACAGTTGGGCTTGATGGCCTTGTAGGCCCCTTCCAACCCTACGATTCTACGATTCTATGACAGCTTCCTGGCGGTTTTGCCTAATGTTGGAATCCAATGTCATTTTCTGGCTAGTGCAGCAGATGGCGCTCTGATGCCGTAGCTGGTGGCTTCCAGACCAGGGCCCAGGCAGGCACCTTCACAAACTTATTTTGGTACCCAGGTGGTGACAGCCTGAAAGCCGAGACCATCCCCTATTCGATGTTTGCGAAAACAAAACAGCCCCCCTGATACCATGCAAGCTTTTGATCTGTGTCCACTCTTCATCAGTCCGATGCCTGATTTACTTTCACTGGAAGGAGTTCCCTGGGCAAATCACAATATGCTATAAGTATTCTATGAGAGGGGGGAAAAGAGATAAAACTGATATGATCCCCAAGGGGTGAAAGGATTAGCTCTAGTGATGTATTTATTTTTAAGTGAAGACGATTGATCCAGGGGATTTATCTTAGGACTTGTACAGCTGTTCATGACTTTGGAATAGAATCACAGAACAGTAGGGTTGGAAGGGGCCTACAAGGCCATCGAGCCCAACCCCCTGCTCAGTGCAGGAATCCAAGTCAGAGCATTCCTGGCAGGTGGCTGTCCGGCCTCGTCTTGAACGCCTCCAGCACGGGACAACCCGCTAGCAGAAGTGATTCCTCCTTTGCAATATCCTCAGGGTAGCTCTGATCCTGCAGCAATCGTGCGTTAACTGGGCAGTTGCGCTGGTGTGAAGGGGGAGCTTTGCTGCAGAAGGTTAGTCTGTTTTCTTCTTGGGGTGCAAAAATCTTGAGCTGGCTGCACCCCTGACAATCTGTTCTCCTTTCTGCAACACCTTGGCATCGCTGCAGCGGTTGCCTCAGTGCCACCCGCCCCACCCCCGGCCCTGACTTCCCCCTGACAACTCTGATGTTGTCACATAGCCAGATCTGATGGATTGCCCCAACACCGGTTAAAACCAATGCTGAAACATAACGTCTGGGCCATCTACTCTTTATTGGGGTGTGCTTTCTTATTGGAAGAAGGCGAGCTGGAGCAGTGATTCATGCAGAGATGTGGCAGGCACCCCCTTCCAGGCACAAGGGATTCCGGTGCACCTTTGCATTGGAAGTGTGAAAGATCCAATCATACCTGATGTAGAGACTCAGCAGCATGACTTGTCCTGATGGTGGCTGATTGGAGGGAGCAGTTAGTCATGCAGAGACATCATAGACACTTTGCTCCGCTCTGGGTGGTGCATTGGACTTATAGAAGCCCTCGATGTTTTATTTTTGACAGCCCCGGCACAGTTTTCTCTTGGCACAGAATTTGGGAATTACCATTCTAGGTGAATTGGTCGGTGGGTGGCAGTGCAAATAGTTGTGGAGGGCAGTCACTTGCAGTCACAGTGTCAATCTGGGGGGAGTGTGGAGTTGGCCCAAGACTGCTGTTGACCCCCAAGTGCAGTGCTGTACAGTGCAACAACCTACACCAGGGGGGTTGAACCTCTTTCAGCCTGAGGGCCAAATTCCATTTTGGAGAAGCTCTTGGGGGGCTGCATTCCAGTGGTGGGTGGGTCTGAAGCCAAAGAGTGTGGGGCTAAAATGCCAGCCTATTTTAGCAAAAAGTTCTTCCTGCCAGGTACTAAGCCTTAGGAGGGGCATTTCAACATTTTGGAATGGGGAAAGAGCCTGTGCAAAGCCATGAAACCACCAACCTATCCATGGGATGGTGGTGGGGGGGTAAGGGGCAGAGGAACTGGGTCAGGCCATCTGGGGGAGCCTGGAGGACCTGACTGGGATCCCAGCTGGGCCAGGTTTGGCTTGCAGGCCGGAGATTCCATACCCGTGGCCCACACATGACCAACCCTTGTGACACTGCAAAGATTTTGGTGCACATTTATCAAATGTAGCCGCCTTCAGAGACGTGTTTGGCGGCCATGCGAGACGGGGCCCTCTTGGTGGCCGCTCCCAGGATGTGGGACTCCCTCCCAAGGGAGGCTAGGTTTGCTCCCCCTCTGCTATCCTTCTGCTGGCAGGCAAAGCATGCTTTATTCAAGAAGGCCTTTGGCCTGTAAGTGGGTTGAATGCTATCCTTAATATTTTTTCCCTGTAATTGTTATGTTTTTATGGTATTTTAATATATTGCTTTATTGTTTTAATTCATTGTTTCGGTACCCCATCTTGAGTGCCATACTCTGGTAGAAAGTTGTAAAAGGTAAAGGTAAAGGTGTCCCCAACCGGTCATGTTCGACTCTACAGTGTGGTGCTCATCTCCATTTCTAAGCCGAATAGGCAGCGCTGTCCGAAGACGCTTCCGTGGTCATGTGGCCGGCATGACTGAACACCGAGGTGCACGGAACGCTGTTACCTTTCCCGCCGGAGCAGTACCTGTTTATCTACTTGCAATTTCTTGCTTTCGAACTGCTAGGGTGGCAGGAGCTGGGACTGAAGATGGGAGCTCACTCCGTCACGCGGCACTCGAGGGTTTCAGGCAGGAGCTGCCCTACAGAAGAGGTGCAGCTCCATTTTCCCAGCCCTCAGGTTGCAATGTGTGGTACTTTGAAAGACACAGTGCCCCTCCCCGACGGCCCTACTGCAGAAGCCCCCCCCAGTGGCCCTTGGGTGGGAAGTACTCAATACTTGAAATTAGCCTCCCAGCCCAGCTTCCAGCCCAAGGCTCAATGACAGTTTCACAACAGACCCAAACAGCAATTGCTAACCTTTCTCTGCAATGAGTCGCAGGGCCTTTCTGGGCAATCGGGTTAGCTTCTCACTAGATGAGCATTTCTTCCTTATCTGTTGCACGTAGAAATGCTCATCTAGTGAGAAGCTAACCCGATTGCCCAGAAAGGCCCTGCGACTCATTGCAGAGAAAGGTTAGCAATTGCTGTTTGGGTCTGTTGTGAAACTGTCATTGAGCCTTGGGCTGGAAGCTGGGCCGGGAGGCTAATTTCAAGCAGAAGGACAACCTTTTAATGGTGGAGAAAGAAAAGCCATTCATAAAGCGATGCTTCACTAGCGCACGTTGAGTTTATGAGTTCCATAAACTGCCCTAGATAGCACATCTGCTCTTGAGAAGCTGATCTTTGTAGACTGTCAACTCTGTTCATAGGTTTCAGTTTGCATAATGTTTCAGTATATTTAATCTGAATTTTGGAAGGGGCCAGAGAAACACAATGCAGAAATAAGACTGAGCAAAAGCTGCTGACCATTTCATGTTTTCTTTCATGAACGTTGAGAAGCCTGTTTTCAGCAATGCTCATGCCTTGTTATGATGTCCTCAGTACCACTTCCCTCCTTCTCCTTTGCCTGAGGGTGACCAGGTGAGCTATTTTACAGAGGACACTCCTCTCATTTGGAGAGCTGGCAGAGGACCGTCCTCTGTTTGAAGGTGACCTCTGTTAGATGGGCTGTCCAGTCCAAGTCTGGCTTAAAGTCAAAGAACCCTGAGAAGGAGAGCAGGCATGGGCCTTTGCATAGCAAGATGCAAATGAAGAAAGAATTGCTATAATTTAGATAGTAATGTCAGACATCTCACCATACTAGGGAAGAGAGTGGCCCGGTGAGCTGTGTGCCTGCTCAGTCTGCTGTCCAGGTGCAAACTGTTGATGGAAAACCTCAAGGCCCCTGCCTGATACATGTTTGTAGGGCAGTATAGAAAGGGCCAAGGCCTTCTTGAAGGGAGACTGCCTGAACGGAAGCCAGATCTGCCTTTCTGTTCATTTTCCAATTTCAAAAGTGAGTTTGAAAGCTGAGGAACCGCACCCTAGCAGGGGCCAAGCAAACCATGCCGAACCTGTTTGGTCTGCTCGCTTGGGTTCCCACACCGTGACGGGTTCGTTCCTATCAATACAGCTGATATTTAGGCAATTATGAGCCATTTTTATTGGAGCCGATTCCAGGTTAGAATTTAATCTCCTGTTTTCTCCACCCTAAACCACGGTGCTGGGAACCCTGCTGTGCTTTGTGCTTCGTCAGGCGGTCGAAACGCGGTTGGAGGGCTGAACTCAATTTCAAAGAAGCTCTTGGGGGCTGCAAGAGCCTCACTCAGTGGTGGGTGGGGCTGAAGGCAAAGGGGGTGGGGCCAAAGTGCCCCAAACACCAGCATCTTTTAGCATAAAGCTCTTCCCGCCCGTAACTCAGCCTTGGCAGAGGCATTTCAACCAGAACAGGAAATAACCTGTGCAAAAGCTGGGAAGCCAAGCCACCAAATGACTGGGGGTGAGGAGAAAGGGGGTGAGGCCAGGGGAAGGGGTGTGGCCATCTCAAGAACTACAGGGGGCTGGATTTGGTCTGCGATTTTGTACCCCAGCCATCAAGAAATCATTCAGGAGCAGAGATGCACACAGTTAGAGACTGCATGGATTTGGACCTGCTCTGCCTGGGGCCCAGAGGCAGGTTCGAATCAGGCATGTTGCCTGCCTTTGAATTTGGGGTGCTCAAAACATAAGCGCCCTTGTTCAAAGGCCCCCGTTTGATGGAAGGTGAGCAGAACTCTTTGCCAGGATCACCCGGCCAGGGATCAGGGAAAGGCTTCCCCTTTCTCTGCCAATTCCTCTGGCCCCAAACGCAGTTGTTGGAGTTGGGCAGGGAGAAGGGAGAGATGGCCTCAGGCTCTTTCAGCGCTGCGAATCCTTTGAGGACACTCCAGTCCAGTGTTCCCCAAAGATGGCACTGTTATGAGTGGTCGACTCACAGCAAAGGCATAGTGGAGCCAGGGCATGTAGGGTTGACGCCCCAGCGCCTTTGGAATAGCCGGGCCAGACCTCTCCTGCCCCTTACTGCAGACTTCCCTATTCCCTGTGAGCTGAACGGCATTCCTCACGGGGCGGGGGGAGGAAAGTTTTGTCCCCAGCAGCAATATATTGTTGTGAGCTATCCCTGTGGTAACGCAAAGTGTTTGGGGGTGGGATGGGGGTGGCTTGGGTTAATTTGGTGGTCTTATCCGGGTTTGAATTTGCACCTTTGCAACCCGGTGGGTCTTGGAAGTATAATTATGGCCCATGAGCTCTGCAAAAGATGTGTATAATATACCCACCTACACATGGATCAGCACCGCTGTCTCTCGGGCCACTCTGGAGGGGTGCCCTTCAGAACATGAGCTAGAGTCCCCTCCCCTGAGCCAAACATAGAGAGGAGCTGCCTGTGTCAAACGCCCTTGAGGCAGATTGGGGGGGGGGATCCTGGGCCCCCAGGGGCGATGGTCATCGATCCTTCCCCTCAAGATGGAGTCAGCCCTCTCTGGGACTCTGAGGCAAATGCTGAGTGGCCGCAGGGAGCACCGGTCCCTAAAGTTGCAGGGTTAGCTGGCTGCCAGATGCAGAAAATCCTGCCTGAGAAATAAGGACTCTTCCAGACTAACGGTATACTTTTGAGCAAGGCTCTACTCATGATTAGCGTATTCCTTAGGTGGTGCTGATGGCCTGCAGCTGTGTTCTGATTGGGGGCTCTGAAGGCTCATGCTGAAAAGCCTCCAGTTGTAGGCGCAGAGTGCTGGAACAAGGGGCCTGCACTAGTTCTCTGGCTTGTATTTTGCTGATAACTGAGCTCTGGCCTGGCCAGGCCAGGCCAGAGCTCAGTTATCAGCAAAATACAAGCCAGAGAACTGGTGCTGGCCTGGCCTGTTGGACTGCCTTTGGACCTTGCCTTGGGTACTGATAAGTGCTAATTCCCAGCTGCTCTTGTCTTCACCCTACTTGAAACAGGACATTAAGTACGTGCTGTGTGAAGAAGGACTTCCATTTGTCTGTCTTGAGTCTCCCACCATTCAGCTTCATGGGATGAGGCCGTTGGGTGTTGATGTTTTCCACATTCTCCACATTGTGCACAATTTGATACATCTTTATCATGTCCCCCATTACTTGCCTTTTTTCTAAGCCCCTCCCTAACTGGGTTGCACGAGCAGACTCATTTTCATTAGTGCTTCCCGAATAGTATTTCCCGAGACCTGAGACCTTAAGAGTCCTGCCTAAGAGCTCAGAACATAAGCCTGTTATCCAGATGATTCACTAAATGGAATTCACACTCCAAGTCGTGTATTCAAATAAAAGCTGTGGGACATAATAAAATCCACCTCTTAAAAATTCTGATTTATTATTCATTTGAGATTATGTTACCAGCATGGATTTTTCATTCATTTTAACCACTAAAACATGTAAGAACGTTGGGATTTTATCAGATTGAGTGAGGAGGTGGACATCTTAAGAGCAAGTGTGGTGTAACGGACAGAGAGGAACTGGACCATGAAACTCAGCTGGTGAACCTGGAGCAGCCCCTCTCTCACTGCCTAACCTACCTCATTTGGCTGTGGAAAGGATAAAGCTACACCTAGCTGAGCTCAGTTATCCGTGCTCTGGTAATTTCCAAGTTAGACTACTGTGATGTGCTCAACACGGAGCTGCCTTTGGAGACTGGAAATTAATGCAGAATGCATCTGCTAGATTACTAACTGGGACTGAGAGCTATGATCATATTAAGCCTTATGCCAACTGCACTGGTTCCCAATTCATTTTGGGCCTGACTGAAAGTGCTGGCTTTGACCTTTAATGTCCTTCGTGGCATATGACCAGGATATTTGGGACTGCCTGTCCCTATATGTCCCTACCTAGGAACATTAAGATCTTCAGTGAAGGGCCTCCTGTATGTACCCCCTCTATCTGCTATGAGGCAGGTGAGCTTCTTAGTGGTGGCACCCCAGTTGTAGAAATGCTTCCCCAGAGAGGTTCACCTTGCACCTGCCTTATTGTCCTTTTGGTGTCAAGCGAAGATCTTTTAATTTTTATGAGCGTTTTAGATGCAACTTTAATCCTGCTGATTGTTTTCGGCTGCTTTTATGATTTTGTAGCTTTTAGCATTCTAGATCTTCTAGTATTTTACATTCACATTTGTATTTATGTTTGCATATCTGCAAAGTAGGAAAACACACAGAAATAATCATGATGCACTAATTCTTATGGTTATGTGATCAAGGTAGCTTTCCTGCAATGTTTTGTCAATGCGTACACATGGGCATTGGCTGGGTATGAACTGAAAGAAGTGAATTTGGCCAACGGTGCATGCCCAAAGCTTTGTCTCGGCCTTCCCCAAGGCTGAAAGTAAAAATAAAAAACAAAAATGGAGAATCCGTAATGTAACCGCTGCACTTTGGAAACAGCATCATTTAATTCTGAGCTCCAAAATCTGGGGAGGAAATTTTGATTAGGAGAATTTCAGAAGCATCCCTTCTGGAAGCACCCTCAGTCCCTGGAACAAGAAGAACACACTTTCCTAAACCAAGAGTGTTCAGCTTCAATAATCCTGCAGCATGGCTTGAGTGGGAGAAGAGAAGTTTGCTTGCTTTCACCTGACCACAGGGCTCAACAAGGAGGAGAAGCTTGTGCCAAAGAGGCATACTCCACTTCCTTTTGTAATTAACTGGCTATGTTATATCTGTGTCTGCTGTGACCCCACTCTGATAATGGTAAATGCAGGAAAGGGATGTACAAATACGCTTGGCTTGCTATGGACAAGGCAGCCAGCAACACTAATAAATCCTTTGCTGCAGAGACCATTAGCAGGGCCGGCCCTAATATGAGGTAGAGGGAGGCAGTTGTCAGAGGTGGCAGATGCTGGGATGCAGCAGCACGGTGTTGGAGGAGCAATCTGTGTGCCACGTGGCCTGCTGTGCACCCCTTAAGCTAGCCTGAGGGCTGAGAGAGATCCCTGTCTGAACCTCTGGAGAGCTCCTGCCAGGCAGTGTAGATAATACACCAACTGGTCTGACTCCATGTAAGGCAGCTGTCTATGTTCGTATTAGGGTGGCCATGTGTCTTCTTTTACAGAGGGCTGTCCTCTGTTTGAAGGGCTGTCCTGTCTAATTCCATTTAAAGATAAAGAATCATAAGAGAACATAAGAAGAGCCCTGCTGGCTCAGACCAGGGGTCCATCTCATCCAGCATTCTTTTCACACGGTGGCCAATCAGTTGCCCACGGGAACCCAGAAGCAGGACATGAGTGCAAAGCACCCTCCCTCCCATGTTCCCCAGCAGCTGATGTCCATAAGCTCGCTGCCTCTGGTACTGGAGGTAGCATATAGCCATCAGGACTAGTAGCCTTTTCCTCCAGTAATTTGTCTAACCCTCTTTTAAAGGCATCCGAATTGGTGGCCATCACTACATCTTGTGGTAGAGAATTCCATTGTTTGACTACATGCTGTGTGAAGAAGTTCTTTCTTTTATCTGTCCTGAATCTCTCACCAATCAGCTTTATGGGATGACCCCCATTGGGTTCTAGAATTATGAGAGAGGGAGAAAAAGGTCTCCCGGCCCACTTTCTCCACACCATGCATAATTTTGTACACCTCTATCTTGTCTCCCCTTACGCTTCTCCTTTCCAAGCCAAATAAGCCCAGCTGTTGTAACCTTCCCTCATAGGGGAGATGCTCCAGCCCCCTGATTATTTTAGTTGTCCTTTTCTGCACCTTTTCCAGCTCTACAATATACTTTTTTAGGTGTGGTGACCAGAACAGTGCACAGTATTCCAAGTGTGGTTGCACTTGTATAAAGGCAGTATGATGTTGGCAGTCTTATTCTCAGCTCCTTTTCTAACATGGAGCTCCTTTTCTCCATGCCTAACACGGGGTCTGCCTTTTTTTTTTTGTTTACAGTGGCTGCACACCGAGTCCACATTTTCATCGAGCTGTCCACCACAACCCCAAGATCTTTTTCTTGGTCAGTCACCACTAGCTCAGATGATCCCATCAGGTTATACTTGAAGTTGGGATTTTTTGCTCTTGCCCATCAGTTACTGTATTTCTATTTAAATTATAATAATGGCTTCTAAATTTGCATCTATAAATCTATATTATCATATGCACATGTGTGCCCTCTTTTGCCCTCTTTTTTTGGCTACCCTAGTTCCCACATGGATGCCTCAGGAGCATTCAGTATGCCTGCTTACTGGTTGCGCAAGTCTGCTTGTATTCCGCAGCATGAGTCTGTACTTGCCGTAGACCAGATGTGTCTCAAAAAACTTCTGCTGCCTGAGGCAGAGAATTCAAATGTGCCCTGTGATAGAAATGAACTCAATAACTGTCTCCTTTGCTGACCTTTTGGGATACCCCCAAATCTACTGCTTTAGGGTGTTGTTTGGCTTCACCCCGGTAAGGTGGAGTTGCCATAGTTATTTTGAATTTAGCTTTCTGGAGTGCCACTTACTCCTCTGAGAGCTCCGTATGGGTCGCCGGTCTCTCTCAGTGGGGGGCTTCAGTTTTCATTATCGTTTCCCAGTTGGAAGCAAAGCCTGATGGGGCAGAATGAGATTAAAAGAAATCTGCTCCTCTATCAAACCGTAGGCACGAACATCAAAGATCTGCCGCCTGATGCTGCCACCACCACAGAGAACTTTCCAGAAGAAACCCCCTTGCTCTCATCTTCCTCAAGCTGCAACTTTAAGCACATCCTCCACTATTTGACAAAGAAAAACAGGTATAGTTGTTGTATGAAAAACACATATAACCTGAAATTAAGAAAAGATAGGGGTACAACTCTCTCTCCCCCCTCCCTGCCCCCCAGTACTTGAGAGTTTAACTTAGGCTGGGGACAGACAAATACTTTTCGTGGTGGTGAAGGTGGCATGTCTGAGGCGTCATTGCTCATGGTGTGTTGCAGCCTCACCCAACCTAGCACCCTCCAGATGGGTTGGAGGATGTTGGGTGTTGTCAACCAACTAATCTGGAGAGCACCAAGTTGGGGAAAGCTGCTGTATTGTTTCCCAAAGCTGCAAAACCTGTTTACCAGAGATCATATCATAATCAAACCGGGCATACGCACCATGGACAACAATGTCTCTTTCATACCATTTCCAATCAGGAAAAAACATCTGCCTTCCTCCAGCCCAAGCCGTCTCTGCAATGGTCCATGCAATACATACATAATTTGAACAGTCAAGTTGCTGTGGAACCACGCGTTTACCCCATTTCGGTCAGATGTACAGACCCATGCAGGATCGAGCCCATGAGAAAACAGTTTATTTATTTATTGCATTTATATCCCACCTTTTTTCCTCTTGCAAGGAACCTATGGTGGCTTATGTTATCCCCCTTCTCTCCATTTTATCTTCACAACAACAACCCTGTGAGGTAGGTTGGGCTGAGAGTGTGTGACTGGCCCAAAATCACCCAGAGAGCTTCCGTGGCCAAGTGGGGACTAGAACCCAGATCTCCTGGCTCCCAGTCCAACGCTCTCGCCACTACGCCACTCTGGCTCTCAGTTCTGTGAGTTTCCAAGAGAAGTGGGCTGAGTGCAGTGCTGATTGGCTGGCCCTTGTGACATCGCCACCCCCATCCACAACACAACATAACTTTGAAAGTTTTAAAAATAGTTTCTTTCATTCATTCATATAACAGTGCTGAAAAATGTTGGGGAGTGCTTGAAAAAATAACATAAAATAGAAAAGGCAACCGGTAGCATTGGACAAAAGGGTAAAAATGAAAAGGATAAATCTGTATTGGATCCTGAGACAAATGATATGTGTCATTTGAGAAGCAACGGATTGGGGGAGTTGACTCAGGAGCAGGGAAAAAATGTGCAGACTCTCATTTCTTGTCATGTCAGAATGCACCCAAAGTATTCTGGTGTTCTGCCAAGCACTACTATTAATTTTTGAAATATTATCTACAAAATATACATTTCCTGGAGCCCAGAAAGCATGTTTTCTCATTTCCCAACCATGCCAAAAGATTTGTATATTTTAGCTGTTACCCTCCTAAACGCGACACTTCCAGCACTTGACATTTCCACTGATACTGACACAGATGTGAGTTCCAGTTCTCAGGTGAGACAGGGAAAGCGTTGTCTGGACCACACTGGTAATTAAAAATTCAGTTTTTATAGACAGCAACTCTTCAAGTGACTGTAGTACAACACAGGAAGTTGAATCGGAAGTACCTCAAAGAACGCAATTCCTAGAAGCGAGGTGCGATGGTGGGCTGCCACCGCTTACCTGGCCTGGAGAGTCAGCCAAACAGAAGTCCAGGCTTGGAGATTGTCTAACAAAATGGGGGCGAGAAGAAAGGTCTGGCTCTTCATAGACCTTCTGTGCCTATGCTTGCTAATCAAATGGGCTGACACATTTGTCATTAACAGCTATGGATTGGCAGCCTTCTATAGGTTGCATCTCATGCTAGGAGTTTGGACCGTCAGTCACTTTGAATTGGCTTACCACAGGGATGCAGAACGTCTGGCCTGCTGGTCTAAGCAGGCCCACGGAGTTTCTGCATCTAGCTCATGGAGCCTCCTTGGGTTCCAGGGAACAGGCGCGCACTGCATGAAGCCTTTCAGTTAAAATATGCCGGTATTTTTGGCCCCATGCTTTTTGCACCACCTCCTTTTGTCTTTGGCTCTACCCACCCTGGAATGTGGCCCCCAAAATCTTCTCTGAAATGGAATTAAGCCCTCAGGCTGAAAGAGGTTTTACACCCCTGGCCTAAACTGACAGGAATCTTCAGAGTTTCTAAAGCAGGACCTTCCTGTCAAACTCCACATTATCTTGACTGGAACCTGTCAGGGTCCCTATACCAGCAGCAGGCATGGCCAGAGCCCAAAGTGGTTGGAACCAGCACAAAGTGTGACAGAGTTAAGACGTGACTCTTGTTGGAAAGTCGGGTGTGATTTACAGCAGAGTTGCTTTATATAGGCAAGAGGGGGCAACACAGCATTTGGTATTGGAGTCAGTATCCAATAGGCTAGAGCCCGCTTGAAAAGAAATTCCAAACAACTTCCGAGGCAGGCTCGGAGGGCGGTAACAAGGGAGAGGGCCTTCACAGTGGTGGCCCCCCGTTTATGGAATGATGAGGCCTGCTTGGCGCCAGCATTCCTGCGCCAGATTAAAACTTCCCTCTTCTCTCAGGCACTTGGCAGCATATAGCGAGTCTTTTTGATCAGGTCCTGGATTGTCTGTAGCTGGTTGTTTTAAATTGTTTTAGATGTTGTTGTGTATGCTATCTATTTTATGTCCTACATGAATGGTTTGTATACTTTTTATAATGTATTTTAATGTTTGTGAACCACCCAGAGAGCTTTGGCTATGGGGCGGTATAGAAATATAATAAATGAAATGAACTTACTTTAGTAGTGCTTTTATACACATTGTCGGAGAAGGCGATCTAACACTGTTTAATGACAACACTGCCCCCTAAAGCTGGGTTTCTGAGCGAGGTGAGCAAAGGGATGAGATATGTTACTTGCATCCTTCAGGGAGAGAGCTGCATAGTGCTTCTGCAGAGGCAAGAGGAAGGGGAGGGAGCAGGAAACAGGAAGTGATCAAGCTACAGGACATTCTCTATTGCCCCCTAGTGTCTGGAAGCATGCGGAGTTGTTCGTATTATCCAACAACTCTTACCTTTGTATGCAGGGTATACGATCATTTAGTACGTGAGGGGGGAAAAGAGACATTTGCATTCCCCTTCCGCACCTTGAGCAAAGTTCCCCCCAACAGTTTTGTGACTGGGGGACAGAGTGGGAAGGAGTAAAGTGTATCAAAAACCCAGAGCAGGGTGAGGGTGTGTGGCCTGGGGAGAGTCCAGAGGTCTGGATCGACAGGCCCAGAGGCCTGCGTTTGGCCCAGGGGCTGGCGGTTCCTGACTCTTGTTCTAAAGCAATGTCTCATATAAAATGGCAGAAATGTGAACTGCCCAGAGAGCTTCAGCTATGGGGCAGTATAGAAATATAATAAATGAAATGCAATTTCATTTTGAAGAACTGAGATTGAGCAGGTTGTGAAAACAGCACCCCGAAACAGCAACATGTTCTGTGTAGGGTGACCACTCACACTATGCCAAAAAAGAGGAAATTCAGAGGGCTAAAGAGGTTGCAGATGTGCATAGTATTTGCATATGCTAATTTATATGTAGATATATATTTTTAAAAATTACTACACTTTAGACAGATATTATTAAGTAACTATTTAATTAATTAAATGTCTCAGATACCTTAAAAAAAGGACTCAAGGTGACTTGCAATAGAATTCAAACATACCAAATTTAAAACAGCTACAAAAATTTCCATTAATTGGACAGACGCTGAAATAGAGGACTGCCCTCTGTGAAGTAGGATATGTGGCCACCCTAGTTTTACATTGGTCCTGAGCTCCGACAGGATGTATCCCCTCAGTAAAGGTCTTTGGTTTTGGCACGTGAGGAGGCGGCAGGGGCTGCTGTAGCAATTATGCAATCATTTTAAATAATGGGGCAATTACGACGACAACATTGCAAACACCGCACACACCCTCTTTTGTTGGCTTTCCAGATTTTAAGACCGTCTCCTGCAGACAATAATGCGGCACTGTGAAACACTGCACTCCCCCTCCTTTGCTGCTGGCATACTCCTCCAAGGCGCCATTGGACTGAGGTCAAAATGACACGTACATCAGGGAGGCACATGGACACAATTCTCCTGCTGGAGAAGGAAAACAGTACAGTCGTATCTTGTTGGCCTGGAGGAAAGCAGAACGGGCCAGTGCTTTCCAACTGTGCCTGCTTGAATCCTCTCCTGACCTCCGATCCTGATGTGTGGGTTGCCCTGAAGTGCCCTCACGCCTCTGTCTGGCCCGTGGGTTGTTTGAGAGCCCACCTAGCGACTTGGCGTCCGCCCGTGGCACTGGTGGTGCAACTAGGACAGTGGAAGCTGGTGGCTCCGATTTTGGTGGGGCTGCGAGTCTCTTCTGGGTTTTAGTCAGAACCAGCCAGAATTCTAAGGAGTGATCCAAGGTGTTGAACCTATTTCGGGGATATGTTCAGCACCTTGGATAGCTCTTTAGAGTTCTGGCTGGCTCTGCCTAAAGTCCAGAATGGAATCACGGCCCCACCAAAATTGGAGCTGCCAGCCTCCACAGACTAGGTCTGGGCCAAAATCCAGGGCTCTGCAGTCTGGGCATGGGGGGGGGGATGACCCCCCAGAGAGTAGCAAACAGGCCCAGCATGAGCAGCTGGACTGGATGGACATACAGGGGCTCAGCGAGGTGGACACCAGTCACTGCAGCATCCTTTCTTAGAATCATAGAATCATAGAATAGTAGGGTTGGAAGGAGCCTACAAGGCCATCGAGTCCAACCCCCTGCTCAATGCAGGAATCCAAGTCAGGGCATCCCTGACAAATGGCTGTCCAGCCTCATCTTGAAGGCCTCCAGTGTGGGAGAGCCCACCACCTCCCCAGGTAATTGGTTCCATTGTCGTATTGCTCTAACAGTCAGGAGGTTTTTCCTGATGTTCAGCTGGAATCTGGCTTCCTGTAACTTGAGCCCATTATTCCGTGTCCTGCACTCTGGGATGATCAAGAAGAGATCCTGGCCTTCTTCTCTGGAACAACCTTTCAAGTCCTTGAAGAGCGCTATCCTATCTCCCCTCAGTCTTCTCTTCTCAAGGCTAAACATGCCCAGTTATTTCAGTCTCTCTCCATAGGGCTTTGTTTCCAGTCCCCTGATCATCTTTGTTGCCCTCCTCTGAACCCTGTCCATTTGTCTGCATCCTTCTTAAAGTGTGGTGCCCAGAACTGGACACAGTACTCCAGATGAGGCCTAACCAGTGCTGAGTAGAGGGGAACTAGTACTTCCCAGGATTTGGAAGCTATGCTTCTATTAATGCAGCCCAAAAGAGCATTGGCCTTTTTTGCAGCCACATCACATTGTTGGCTCATATTCAGCTTGTGATCGACAACAATTCCAAGATCCTTCTCGCTTGTAGTGTAGTTGAGCCACGTATCCCCCACCTTGTAACTGTGCATTTGGTTTCTTTTCCCTAGGTGCAGAACTTGGCATTTATCTCTATTAAATGTCATTCTGTTGTTTTCTGCCCAGCGCTCCAGTCTATCCAGATCACTTTGAATTTTGTTTCTGTCTTCCAAAGTATTAGCTATCCCGCCCAATTTTGTGTCATCTACAAATTTGATCAGCATTCCCTGCACCTCCTCCTCCAAGTCATTGATAAAAATGTTGAAGAGCACTGGGCCCAGGACTGAGCCCTGCGGTACCCCACTCGTTACCTGTCCCCAGTTTGAGAAGGGCCCATTGATAAGCAGTCTTTGAGTCCGATTCTGTAGCCAACTGTGGATCCACCGGATCGTTGTTTCATCTAGCCCACTTTGAGCTAGTTTGCTCATCAGGATATCCTGGGGCACTTTGTCGAAAGCTTTGCTGAAGTCGAGGTATATGATGTCTACAGCATTCCCATGGTCTACAAGGGAGGTGACTTGATCAAAAAATGAGATCAGATTTGTCTGGCAGGACTTGTTTTTGACAAATCCATGTTGGCTTCGAGTAATCACGGCATTGTTGTCTTGGTGCTTCCAGATGGATTCCTTTATCAGCTGCTCCAGAATTTTCCCAGGGATTGATGTCAGACTGACTGGTCTGTAGTTCCCAGCTTCCTCCTTTTTACCCTTTTTGAAGATAGGGACAACATTAGCCCTCCTCCAGTCATCTGGCACTTCCCCTGTCCTCCATGATTTCTCAAAGAGAACAGCGGTTCTGAGAGTTCTTCTGCCAGTTCCTTTATTAATAATAATAATAATAATAATAATAATAATATTACTCTAGGATGCAGTTCATCTGGCCCTGTAGATTTGAACTCGTTCGAAGTAGTTAGGTGTTCCTTGACCATATGCCTATCGATCTCAAGCTGCAATACTGCCCCTTCAGCCTGTACTTCGCCTTTGCCAGGGGGGTCATAGACTCTCTTTTGGGAGAAGACTGAGCCAAAGTAGGAATTGAGCACCTCTGCCTTTTCTTGGTCATCTGTTATCGTTTTGCCATCCTTATTTAATAGCTGAACCACCACTTCTTTCCTCTGCCTTTTACTATGCACATAGCTGAAGAAAGCCTTTTTGTTGTTTTTAACATCCCTTGCTAACCTCAGCTCATTCTCAGCTTTAGCCTTCCTGACGCCATCCCTGCAATTCTGTGCTATCTGCCTGTACTCTTCCTTTGTTACTTGGCCTTCTTTCCACTTCCTATATGTGTCCTTTTTTGTTTTCAGGTCATCCCTATGCTTTTTGTGAAGCCACATTGGCTTCTTTTGTTGTCTTCCACCTTTTCTTCTTGTTGGAAGGAATTGCTTGTGATTGTGCCTTGAGAATTTCCTTTTTTAAAAGCTCCCACCCATCTTGGACTCACTTCTTTCCACTTAGTTTTAAAATGCATAGTCAGCAGGCATGTAAATGCTCATTTTATTATCTTTACTTTAAGAATATATGACCCCTTTCTACAACAAAACGGTGCTTATTCCCAAGTAAATGTGCGGAGCCACAGGGCAGCAGAAGAAAGCTCCATTTTATTCCTGCAGTCATGATTTAAATGACTTTAAAATGCTAAACTGCACATGCTCAGAGTATTTCTTTCTTTCTTTTTTTAATCAGGCTTGGCAGACAGTTTTGTTTGTTTCTTTTCGCTAATATATCAGGAATGTAGAAGCAGTTATAAAATATGGAAGGGCAGTGGAGGAATGAGGAATGTTATTTGTCTGCTTCACAACTGAAGTAACACACATTTCTTTTCATTTATTTAATTTCTATACTGCCCAACAGCTAAAGCTCTCTGGGCAGTTCACAAAACTTAAAACCCCAAATACAACATAATAAAAACATAATATAAAATATTTCACATACAAAAATTTAAAACAATTTAAAACAGTTAAAAACAATCAAGAATAAAATATCAGGACCCAATAAAACAATTGTCATTAAAAGCCCCATCATATATTATCAAATGCCTGGGAGTAGAGGAAAGTCTTAACCTGGTGCCAAAAAGACGACAATCTTTGTGAGGAGGGCATATGGCCATCTAAAATCCCCCTCCCCCTGGTAAGGATATTAAGTCCAGGATCTAAATTTACCTAGTTGCACTGTTGCACAGTGACATTTAAATGGCCCCTTAAACGCAGGGCAGGACTACATTGCAAGCTTGTATTGGTTTTATGCCAGTTTAACTGTCATCCCCCCCCCCCCCCCGGAATGCCGGGAACTGTGTTTTAGAGAGGAATCATGATTTGGTGAAGGGGCTAAGAGTTTTCTGTAAGAGATCCCTTGTTCCCCCCTCGCAAAACCAGTTTTCCCAGAGTCCTCCGGTGAGAAGGAATGACAATGAAACCACCCCTGGTCCGCAAGGTAGATATGCTCTTTGGAGTCCTTTCTCTGGGTGCCCCCGCCAAAGGAAGTTGGGCAGGTGGCTACAAGAGAGAGGGCCTTCTCAGCTGTGGACTCCCCTTGTAAAGGAGGTGTGCCTGGCACTTACATTCTTATCATTTCAGTGCCAGGAAAAGACCTTTCTTTTCTCCCAGGCATTTTAAGGTGCAACTCTATGCATGCTTAGACAGAAAAAGGTCTTACAACTCCCAGCATTCCTCAGTCAGCACGTCTGGCTGGGGAATGCTGGGAGTTGTAGGACTTCTTTCTGTCGAAACATGCATAGGATTGCACCCGTAGTTTTTAGATTATTATGGCTGTTCCTATCATCCATCCATCCATCCATCCATCCATCCATCCCTGTGCTGTTTGTCATTTTGCATTGTTTCTTATTCTCTTAAATACTTGTATTGTCTTTTATTCTTTCAACTGTTTGTACTCTGCCCAGAGAATGCTTGCTAATGGGAGGATTGAGAAATACAATAAACAAACAAGTAATCAGAGGGCTAAGTATGTAGCCTTCCTTTACATGGGTCTTGGGGTAGCTGGCTGCTCTAGCCGAAGGTTAGACACACGGATATGTATGGCTGCTGCCAAAAACAGCAGCATTGTGTCTCTTTCCTCCCATGGTGAACATGTAGTAATATAACATGCAAGTTGTGGTGTCAGCACATGGAGAGTTTTTTTCCCAGGTAAGCAGCAGCTAATGAAATGGAGCAGGTGTGTGCTCATGCCCAGAGGTGGGAAAACACATCTCTCAGTGTGGGGATGTGATGTCACACATTTGTATTCCTTGATGATATCGGAGGAGAGAAGGGGAGGGGGAGGAGATGCAGGGCTGCTGTTTCAGCAGGCTCACCTCACTTGGCATATCTACTTCTTTTGCTGTGGGGACTCCACGTGCTATCTGGTACTGACCTACGTTGCCAAAAGAAAGAAAGAAGAGGAACTGCATCACCAAAAAATGCTGTTTGGTTTAGGAGAGGCATTTCAACCTTTTAGAATGGGAAACAAACTGCACAAAAGCCAGGAAACCCTGAAACAATTGGGAGTCGGGGGGAAGGGGGTGTGGCCATTTGGGGGACCCCAGATGGTAAGCAGAACTTATCATGATGTCTCATAAGTTGTGCTGATAAGAAAACTGCCCTCTGTAGAATGAAGGTATAACCACCCTGGACCATTTAATTCCATGCTGCTAGTACTAAGCATTGTCTCCACGTAATACGTGCCTCAATGTGAACTTTATTTCTGGTGTGTGTGTTTGTGTGCGCACTTAATGCAAAATGTTGCAATGAAACTACACTTCGATCAGATTTGGTTCTAGTAAAGGGCCCCTGGACAAACAGTTTGGATCTTCTGTCCTCACCTATGCCGCTTCATGCAGAGGATGGGGATTAAATGCCCTGAGAGACTACAGATGAGTGGGGGGAAACCAGGCAGGACTCAGGAATCTGAAGATGCAGCCAGGAGATGGAGATGTGGCAAAGACCAGTAAGAAGGAAAGGGTGGGGCGGGAAGTGCGGAAGAAACAAGCGGTATAAAAGAGGAGCTAGAAGCTGGAGCTCTTGGTGAGTAGTGTGTGTACAAGGGAGTTGGACCACTGGATCTTTTACAGCAGGGGTGTTCAACCTCTTTCAGCCTGAGGGTCAAATTTCATTTTGGAGAAGGTCTCGTGGGCCATATTCCAGTGGTGGGTGGGGCGGAATACAAAAGTGGCAGGACCAAAGGCAAAATGGATGGGTCCAAAACACCAGCATATTTAACACTCAGGGATCACATTCCAGTGGTGGGTGGGCCAAAATACCCAGAACACCAGCCTATTTTAGCTTAAACACTCTTAGTGACAATAACAAAGCCCTAGGAGAGGCATTTCAACCTTTTAGAATGGGAAACAAACTGCACAAAAGCCAGGAAACCCTGAAACAATTGGCAGTCAGGGGGAAGGGGGTGCGGCCATTTGGGGGACCCCAGAGGGCTGGATTGGAACCCCAGGTAGGCCGGACTGCCCTGAGGGTCAACATCCCTGCTTTATGAAGAGTGGTGGATGTTGACTTGGGATGAGGGTGCTGTAGCCTTCTCATTTTCTGCGGGGAAACCCCTCACACCCCTCAGTACTGTTTCCTCAGTCAGGCAGAGTTTGGGCATTTCTACACCAGCCTAAAATCCTGCAGTTAAAATGGGGCTTTCTGCTTCCATTTTAAATGTAGGATCATCACTGACTCTTTACACATGCTTCCTCCCCCCACTTCTCCCCATATCTGAGTCTTCCATTAACTTTCATTGATCTCACTCCTCTTCTTGCCACTTTTCCTCTTTTCATGGAGGGAACTCAAGCGGAACACAACAGGGTAATTTGATAGCTCATTATCTGCGATCGATTTAAAAACGGAACAAAGGGCATTTAGCGCAGGAGACGCTCTGGAGGGTCACGGCATCATGTAAAGAGTCCTCAAACTTCCGTGAAGGAGCCATCTCAATCGCAGGATGAAAGCTCCGTGTGATGAAGCCCTTTGTTTCTTCGGAGCAGCCATGAGTAATGGGTGGATTTGGACATGATTACATTGCCCTTGTTCCAGCCCTTCTCACCTTTTGTTCCTTGCCCATTTTTATCAAGTTTTCAACTTCCTTGCATTAAATTACTTTAATTTAGATGCAGTAGTCTTCACTAACAACAACCTTCTTTCAGAGGTTTTCTTAATTTTTTCTTTTATTTTTTCACCCACTCAGCTTTGCAATAATTGCTTAAGGGTTCAATCCTATGCATGTTTAGACAAGAAAAAAGTCCTACAGCATGGCTGTCTGGTGATTGCTCAGAGCTGTAGGACCTTGTTCTGCCTAAACATGCATAGGATTGCACCCCTAAATACACATTTTCAATGTTGCATTTCTCCTTTTACTTTTATATCTGCTCGTTTTATGTATGTGTACAATTTTCTCCTCCCGGTGACAAAATAATTACAATGGGGTATGTGAAGAAGCCATATGTACTGTAAAAATAGTCCAGTGTCTTGCGGTTTATGAAGATCACAAGGAACAATGTATGTTGTGTTTAAAAGAAAGCACATGCTAAACATTTAAATGGAGCTGGGCCTGCACAGTCCCAACTTAAGAATCAGTAAGTACCAGTCCAGAATAAAAATAAAACCCGTCACATAAATAACAGATGTTCATCCCAGCAAAAACAGATCATTGCAACACCATAGTGTCAGGGTCAGATGGGGGTTACATATGTCATGAGGAATTATAGCATTGTCTGCACTGCATCCTTGTTTTTACTTTATGTTAGATTTATGTTTTATTTGCATACTTTATGGTTTTAACTTTTATCCTAAACCGCCCAGAAAACTTTTTGTGATTGGACTTTATTTATGTATGTATTCATTTATAAACGAACAATTAAATAAATAATAGATTTCTATACCATTGTCCATATTTAAAAAATATCTCCAGGTTACATATTGCAACTAAACAATCAATCCCAGGAAGAATAATTGCTGAGTGCTCTATTTCCAGGTTTTGTCACAGGCTCTGAAGCTAGAGTGGCTACTTATGTATTGCCAAAAAAGAGGACAAGAGAGAACACAGGTTTGTGTAAAATTTGCATATTCCAATGTTATGCATATATGCAAATTTGGAAATACTTAGTATATTATGTTTTAAATAGGAATACAATACATCTCTCCATAGTGGGGAAGACTGTGACAGGTGACTTGCATGCTGCTCAGTCTGATGTCCAGGTGCTTAGCATTGATGGGCAGCTTCAAGGCCCCTGCTCTCCTTTCTTCTGGTTCTTTTATGTTGGACTGGACAGCTCTTCAAATAGAGGAGGACCTCAAAGAGAGGACTGTTCCCCTACAGCCCTTGAAACAGAGGACAGTCCTCTGTAATGTGGGATACATGGCCACCCTATGTGTTGTACTGTGGATTTAGGCCTCAGACATGGGGTGGCCATTTAAGAATAGTTAAAAAAAGAAGAAATCCATCATCAAACAAGAGGCCAAAAGAGGACATTGATTTGCATAAAAACTGCATATGCTAATTTATAAGTATAGATACAAATGTAGAAATGATTTTTATAATTTAAATAGAAATGCAGTACATCTCACCATGGTGTGGGAGACGTGTGGGCCTTGCTCAGTCTGCTGTCCTGGTGCCAACTGTTAATGGGCTACTTCCAGGCCCTTTAGCTCTTCCTTTTGACTGTTCTTTATCTTTAAACTGGACTTAGACTGGGCAGCCTTTACATAAGAACATAGAATCATAGAATCATAGAATAGCAGGGCTGGAAGGGGCCTACAAGGCCATCGAGTCCAACCCCCTGCTCAGTGCAGGAATCCAAGTCAGAGCATCCCTGACAGATGGCTGTCCAGCCTCGTCTTGAACGCCTCCAGTGTGGGAGAGCCCACCGCCTCCCTAGGTAATTGGCTCCATTGTCGTATTGCTCTAACAGGCAGGAAGTTTTTCCTGATGTTCAACTGGAATCTGGTTTCCTGGAACTTGAGCCCATTATTCCGTGTCCTGCACTCTGGGATGATCAAGAAGAGATCCTGGCCTTCCTCTCTGTGACAACCTTTCAAGTACTTGAAGAGCGCTATCCTATCTCCCCTCAGTCTTCTCTTCTCAAGGCTAAACATGCCCAGTTCTTTCAGTCTCTCCTCATAGGGCTTTGTTTCCAGTCCCCTGATCATCTTTGTTGCCCTCCTCTGAACCCTGTCCATTTGTCTGCATCCTTCTTCAAGTGTGGTGCCCAGAACTGGACACAGTACTCCAGATGAGGCCTAACCAGTGCTGAGGAGAGGGAACTAGTACTTCCCGGGATTTGGAAGCTATGCTTCTATTAATGCAGCCCAAAAGAGCATTGGCCTTTTTTGCAGCCACATCACATTGTTGGCTCATATTCAGCTTGTGATCGACAACAATTCCAAGATCCTTCTCGCTTGTAGTGTTGTTGAGCCACGTATCCCCCATCTTGTAACTGTGCGTTTGGTTTCTTTTTCCTAGGTGCAGAACTTGGCATTTATCCCTATGAAATGTCATTCTGTTGTTTTCTGCCCAGCACTCCAATCTATCCAGATCACTTTGAATTTTGTTTCTGTCTTCCAAAGTATTAGCTATCCCGCCCAATTTTGTGTCATCTGCAAATTTGATCAGCATTCCCTGCACCTCCTCCTCCAAGTCATTGATAAAAATGTTGAAGAGCACTGGGCCCAGGACTGAGCCCTGCGGTACCCCACTCGTTGCCTCTCCCCAGCTTGAGAAGGTCCCATTGATAAGCACTCTTTGAGTCCGATTTTGTAGCCACCTCTGGATCCCCTGGATTGTTGTTTCATCTAGCCCACTTTGAGCTAGTTTGCTCATCAGGAGATCATGGGGCACTTTGTCGAAAGCTTTGCTGAAGTCGAGGTATATGATGTCTACAGCACTCCCACGGTCTACAAGGGAGGTGACCTGATCAAAAAATGAGATCAGATTTCTGGCAGGACTTGTTTTTGACAAATCCATGTTGGCTTCGAGTAATCACTGCATTATGCTTCCAGATGGATTGCTTTATCATAACATAAAGAACATTTAACATAAGAAGAACCATGTGGATCAGACCAAGGGTCCATCAGCATTCTGTTCACACGGTGGACAACCAGCTGCACACAGGAAACCCACAAGCAGGACACGAGCGCAACAGCACCCTCCTGCCCATGTTCCCCAGCAACTGGTGTATGTAGGCTCACTGCCTCTGGTACTGGTGGTAGCACATAGCCATGAGGACTAGTAGCCATTGACAGCCTTCTCCTCCAGGAATTTGTCCAACCCCCTTTTAAAGCCATCCAAATGGGTGGCCATCACTACATGTTTTGGAAGTGCCATAGTTTAACTACGTGCTTTCAAATAGAGGGCACCTTCAAATGGAGGACAGTCCTCTGGCAGCCCTTCAAATAGATGACTGCCCTCTGTAAAAGAGGACACGTGGCCACCCTGCCTCAGAGCCCTCTTTAGCTGCAGCCTGTGCTGTTTGGCAACCAGCAGGAAGCCCCTGGATTGGCCCAGGAGTCACCTTCTGCTCTCGAATACTCAACAGAGCAGTAGCGGCTTCTTCCAGCTGACCTCAAGGTCAAGAGTCTCGCAATATGGATTAAAGCATCATAGGGATCTCCTGGGACAAAGAGGGGAAATGTTTGTTTGTTTAATAATATTTATATACCGCTCCACATCAGAAGATTTCAGAGCAGTGAACAACAAAGGTAAAAGAATAAAACACCAGGTTAAAACAGTTAAAACATTTTTTTAAAAGACAAATTCCAGTAAGGTCAAATTTAATAAACCGCAGCTGGTCATGCAAGGGCGGCCTCTCAAAATAACAATGTCTTCAAGAGGCTCTGGAAGGAACACAACATTGGCCTGACCTCCAAAGGCAGGGAATTCCACAAGAAGGGGGCCACTACACTGAAGGCTCTTTTCCTGGTGGACTCCACCAGGAACAATATACCCCTTTTTGTCCTGGAGACAAATTCAAACGCTGGTGTGGATCCTGGACCCAGCTAACAGTGGAAGCTGTTGCTGCTATAAAGGCATTTGGATGATGATTGTCTCTTTGCTTGCCAAGCTGTCATGAGCGTGCCCCTATATGCTTTTTTATTTTGCGCCCATGTTGTCCCACACTGGTGCTTCTTGTCCTCCACCCAGGCTCAGCTCTTGACTGCTCCCTTTGTCTCTGTCACCTACTCCCCAGGTTTCTTTCACGCCACCCCCAGATGCTTAAGATTAATATCTGCCTTTGCCAAAAAGCCTTCCCTTCCCCGTCACAAAAGAATCCTGATGATCCACCCATTCCATGAAGGATTCCAACAATAATAGGACCAAGTCACGCTATTCTGCTTTTGTTCATTACAGGCCAGAATTGCTGCAGGGCAGAAACATCTTGGTGACACACTTTGAAGCTGATGTCAGGTAGGATTGCATCACTGTATGCTCAGCTGAGTGGTACTAAAAGACACAGAGCAGTGCCAAATGTTATCCCATTTCAGTTTTTGAGCTGAAAATAGCCATTTTATGGAGGGAGAAGAATGGGAGAAATATTTTCTGAAAACTGTTTTGGTAGTGAGAATTCAGCTTTTCCCAAGTCCTGTTCAGTTCAATCCCACTGTCCCGTCCCCCCCGCCCATTCTAGTCACCATTTTTTAAAAATCTTGATTCATCACATTGGCAATCCCAGCTAATCAGGGAGTACAGAGTACATGGGATGATGTAACTACCCTACGTAGCCCATCAGATCTGGCTTTGTGTGTTGTTGCTAAGGGTAAATGAATCTGAGAGAGAGAACAAGCAAGAGAGAGCAATGTGAATAAGTGAATATTTTTGCAGGAAAATTGTTGAAAGAGGCATTTTTTGACCCTGCCGAAAATGTTCCCTCAAAACAGCAGTTTTGGCTCAGTTCTAAAACCACATCTGCATTGACAAAATGAAGAAGATAACTCTCTTCCTCCATGTTATACGTGTATATGTGCATATATATTCTGTGGTTAGGACTTATTTTCACCCAGAATGTGGCCCCAGGGCCATTTTAAGTACCAGGCTCTGGAGTATGTGAAATAAGAAAAATATTGCAGTTAATGCCCCAAATCTGAGGAATGTTGACATTCACATGTGAATGCTGACAATCTCAGATAAACTGCGTGACTGAAAATGTCTCCCACCCTTTTAGGTGATTGTCAGCATTCAAGGTGTATCTGTGAATTTTCAGATATTCACTAGGGGTGAACATTTATGGTAACCTATATATTTATTCTAATCCTGCCGGTGGATAAAGGGTGCATAAAGGCATACATCATTTGAGCAGAGGGAGTGCTCTGGAAGCCCAGTTTTGTTCAGACGTGTAATAATTTCTCTTCAGGACTGAGGCCAGGGGAAACCAGTTCTGCCAGTTTGCAGCAGTAGCCATCCATCCACAGTGCTTATAGGCTAGCCTCTGTCAGGTCCCTAGAGAAGTTTTTCAACCATATTGTTTGCTTTTAAAACAGTAAAGCACCCCATTAACTTGTAAAGGTATGTATGTACAATTGGTGCCTTAAACTATACAAAGGTGGGTAGGCCAAATGAAGCATGGTGGGACGGGGGGAGGGAGGAATGAAAAACTGAATACAAAATCTGTGTTCAATTCAGAGGCAAGTAATCTGTTGTTGGCAAAACAAAAGTGTGTGTGGGGGGGCAGTGGTGTCATGAAGCCTCACAACATGGAAACGGACTGAGAAGCATTTTCTGGTTATATCCAGATTTCTGTGAAATCGCTTTTGTCCGTCAGGGGCAAATGAAGCAAGAAAAGCACACTAACTAAAAACCCACTTTCACAGGTCACACAGCACTTGAAACCCCCATACTTCGGGGCTGGGTGGGTGGAGTGGAATTGAACATCGTGAACCCCATATGTGCTGTTCAGCAAATGAGAGGGGCTTGTTCCCCATCCCTGTCCACACTCCCCTGCTCAGGGAAGTTTACTGGATGTGCTGAATTAAGCCCCTGTAGTTCACCCTACACCCCTCCCCTCTCAGCCACCATTGGGATATTGTGAAAGATTAAACTGCGCTGCGCTATTGTGGATGGGGAAAACAGGCTACATAAACTGAATGGGTGAAGCAGCTACTGCGCTATTGTGAATGCTTGAAACAGCGCTACTGTGCTACTGTGAATGGGAAAAACAGGCTGCATACTGTGAATGGGAAAATAGCACTACTGCGGTATAGTGAAAGCGCCAAGTAGTGCTAAGTGGGAAAGAAAACCCGTGTCCAAAAGTGCCCTACTGCAAATGGGGAAAAAGAGAGAATGGGGGGTTGAGGCGGCCCCACCCCTCAGCTACATCACTGTCACATTACAGCCAGGTCACAGAGGCACACCCAGGATTTAATGCAGGGGGATGGGGCACACTGCAGCGGAACCGCACGGGAGTTGTGTTTAAGGAAAAACTATGCACTAAAAGGACTTTCCAAAAATGCACCTTTTCCAGAGGCAAGCTGTGGGATTGCTGCGGATTGGCGACAGTGTCATCCGTCACAAACAACCCTGATGCACTAAATCGGCTGTGTAGACTGGGCCAGGGACACAGCATCAGCACCTTTTAATTAGCAGGGACCCAGCATCCTCTGCCACTCCCCTCAGACTTCCTTGTTCCCTCTGGGCTTAGCTGCAATCCTCCCAGTAGCTGGGGGGAAATGAATTTTCCCAACAACAATATATTGTTGCCTGTTGTAATGCCAAGCATTGGTGGGGTGTGTGTGTGTGTGTGAGTTGGTCTTGAATTGGCAAATAAGACCCATTCACTTTACTAAAGTTCCGCTCCTGGTGATGAAAAGTGCTGGAACTGTTTTTTTTATATGGATCAACACAGCAGCTTGAATGTTCAGAATTGTTGTGATGGACACCTGCACTTCAAACTTTACCACAGCACACCTGGGTGGGGGGTGGGGCGCCCAGGCTCACTGTATGGGAAGGAGAATGGAAGCATCTCCCCTCTTTAGCGATGCCTCTATGAACATACCCAACGTTGTCTTAAAACGTATCACCAGGAGGGCTGCAGGCCATACTACTCCTGCATCCCATTATTTCAATAGCTTAGCAGAGCGTGAGGCTCAAAGGGGGAAAGGGTATTACATTCCAAATCCGTTCACTGACATCATTATGAATAATTAACAGGGCATTTATTCTGGAATCAGAGAGTGAAAGAGCAGAACTCATGACAGGCATGGGACAAAAGCCCATGTTATATACCAATGTCTTGCTCTAGATTGCTGTTCTGTTTCGTCCCTCTGTGCCTTGTGTTTCCTTAGAGCCAAACTACATATTACACTAATTGTGTAGCATGTAGCTGAGGCTCACTTGGGTTGTTGGCATCATTAACAAACCACCCACAACCATAAAACAGTCCATGGGTTTTGGGTGATTTGTTAACCATGGCAATAAGCCCTGTGGGGTTCAGACAACACGATAAGTCACAGAGACCGCCTGGCACAAACACTGCACAAAAGCTGAGGGACCAGCAGATGACAGGTGGCCGGGGGGGGGGAGAGAAATGGGGCGTGGGCATCTGGGGAGATGCCCCAGAGGTTGACGACATCATCTAAAGGGCCTGCAAGCGTCTGTGCGTGAGCAATCTCAATAGCAGGATAAAAATTTTCCCACCAACCAGGCTGCTGTTTGTCCACTGTGGAAAATCCCTGTATCCACCCCCACCCCACCGCTTCAGTCCCCACCTTAACGGCAAACAGGTGGCTGGGAGAGCAATTCCGATAGGGACAAATGTCATGGGGGGAGAGTTAAACACCCCTTTTCCCTTCTTGCAGCTTGAAACAATGTAGGCAGAGCCTCAGCCATTGCATCTTAATCTTAATGAAAAGGGACACTGGGAGACCAGTTGTGGATTTCTTACCTGATGTGTAGTTTATCTTACACATTAGGTGGGATAAACATAAAGATGTTGTTATTCAGGCAGGGCTTTGGCAAATCAGCTGGTCAGTTTCTAAAGAGGTTTTCAATTGGTTGGTGCTGTTTATTTCTTTCATTATTGTGCTTTTAATTTATTTGTTTTTATACTATGTTTTAGTTGAGGTTTTGTTAATCTGGATTTTACTGCTAGCCACCATGAGCTAACAGTACTTTTTTTTGGCAGGAAAGTGGCACAATTTTTGGCTCAGTTGTTTTGGCAGAAAGGTGGACGGAAAGTAAACAAATGAACAAATAATAGATTGGTCTTATATCCGGCCAAAAACGGTATGTTTACTTTTTCAACAAACTGCTAAACAGAAATGAACTTTTCCTTCATTAACATGTAGTTTTTACCTGCTAAGTCATCATGTAAATTAATGCTCCCAGCACCAAAAGGCAACGAAGTGGTCGGCAGGCAGAAAGGAAGGATGCAATTGAAGGGAAATAAGCAACTTTATACTGATCTGTTTTGTTGGTGACTTAGGGTGCAATCCTATGCATGTTTAGAAGGAAAAAAGTCCTACACCTCCCAGCATTGCCCAGCCAGTGTAGGACTTTTTCGGTCTAAACATGCATCGGATTACGGTCTCCTTTTTTGTTTAGGAATGTCAGTGATCAGTTGTACCCTTCTAAGGATCCACTGCATGCAGCCCTGTTTGGTTGTCCCCCTCCCCCAGGCACATGCATGCATGCATGCGCATGCATGTGCAAGCATGCGCATGCATGCGCGCGTGCACACACACACGGTTGGTGGAGAGGATGATGAGGAAACAAAGCTTTCTTTCCTCCACCGCCCTCTTAAAACTATTATTTGCCTCCCGCCACATATTTCTTTTTGCCCCATCATTGCCTCTGTGCAAACAGGTTGGCAGGTTTTTGAAACAGTACAAAAATCTTCAACACCTGTTTGACCATAGCAATCTGGCAATATGAATATCTACATCTATATCATCTATAGCTATATCAATCTTCAGTGTGTCTGCTTCTAGGTCTAAGGACAGCATTGCTTTTTGATGCCACTAGATGGCGATTAACACCCATCAGATAACAGCAGAGGTCTAGTTTCTTGTTGAGGAGCAACCTTGGGTGATCTGTGGTTCTTGTTAGAGCAAAACACACAATAATTTCCATATGGCAAGAAGAAACAGTGTTAAAGCTAAACAGTGTTTCGGACTATACTTTTTGGACTCTGACACATCTTGTCAACAATTAGAATCTGGAAATGGTTACTTCTTCATTCCCTCCCCTATCGAACCCCCCACTGTGATATGGAGACCCCAGACCCCTGGGATAAGGGTGTGATCCGAACGCTGGAGCCCTTCGCCAATTTGCTGTTTTGGACATGCGTTGCTAGGAGATCAGAAAGGGGTCTAAAACGTGTGGGGTTTTTTTTTAGCTTGAAGCATTTGCCTTGTTTAAATGTAAAGGGGCTCGTTTACCCTTTGCTCCAGAACATTGCACGTTTAATTTTTTGCTTTTACGTTATGTTTTAATTAAGATTTTTGGCCTTAATCTGTGTTTTATTGTTTGCCACCTTGAGTGTCATTTTTGGGTGGGAGGGTGGTATATAAACCAAATAAATAATAGAAAGAGAAGGAGAAGAAATCAGAGGACTGTTCAGCTGGAAGATATTTAAAAAGCCATTTACAGCAGGCCACTCAGGGAAGGACCCCTCAGAGTGGGGCATTTGGGCCAGGCAGAGGACCCCTCAGAGTGAGGTGTTGGATGGGCACCCGGTGCTTTTCTGTGGTGGCATTGCCACAGGAGGAGAGCAGCTGGGGGGATCTTCATGACAATGGAATGAGAAGCGCACTGGAGAATTACTTGGAGTTTCATGGAATTTGCTTTGGTCCATCAGGGACGCATGAAGCAAGAAAAGCCGAGTGTACCACAGTACTTTTAGAATCCGGTTTTCAGGGGTCACGCAGTGCTGAAAGGAACATAATTCTGGGTGGGGTGGGGGGAGCAGAACTGAACTAAATAATATTTAGTTATTTATGTGTTGTTTGTGTATATTGTCTGCGTGCTTTTATGTAAACGGCTTTTAAACTTTTTATATTGTATTTAATGTTTTAACTTCTGCAAACAGCCCAGAAAGCTTCAGCTACGGGGCGGTATAGAAATATAAATCATCATCCTCATCATCAGACTGGCAGGGGCTGCTCAATCAATGAGAGAGGCTTTTTTGCCACCCCCACCCCCCGTCCAGGCTCCCCCCTGCTACTACATTATGAACGGAGAGCAAATAATTCTGAAGGCTTTCTCCTGTTACTACATTATCTCCCTCCACCTTTTCCCCAGTGTGCGCACTTTTGCCTTGAGAAGCCAATCCCCAATTCTTGAGTGCAGCATCTGAAGGCTTCCCATGAGAGAAAACCAGCCCCTCAATTTCGCCCCATTCCAGCACTCTACTGTGAAATTATTGCTTCCAACCACCCTTTCTACCCCGCTTTCTCCTTCTCCCTGCTCACAATGAGATGAGAAGCTCTGTGACCTCCAACAATTTGTACTGCAACTTTACATAACAACAGAGAAACTATAGAATATCAAAGAAGCACAGCATCGAGATAGCGATTTCACAGAGAAGTGAAAGAGCGCTTTAGGGTGAGTTACTAATGTTAGCCTTTAACCCTTTAAATGCTTGAACGTTTTAGCAATTTACCATGGCTCTGTATCCACTGAGATCTGTTAAACATTCACTGCAAGGGAGCGAGATTTATTTTTTACTTTGAAGTAAACATGCACAGAAGCGGGTGTGTGTGCCTTACACGGAATCTAATCCAGCATTGGAATATATTAAAGATTCACTGTAAGGGAGCAAGATTTACTTCTTACTTATGAGTAAACATGCACAGAAGGGGAGGATATGGGAAAAACTACTTTGACTGAGGAAACAAGAGGGAATGGGGTGTCCCACCCCCTTGACCACATCACTGCTGGGTCAATGAGGCACACCCAGGATATAATGTGGGCTGGGGGGGGGGGAGAGACATGGCACACTGTGGCAAAACCTCCAGGGAGCCACTTTCCATAAAAAAAGTCGGAGTAAAAGGAGTTTCAGGCAATGCAGCTTTTCAAGAGAGAAGTGGCTGGTTGGCACTGGATTGGTGACAATGTCATCTGACACAAACAACCTCAGACTGCTGTAAACGCACCAAATAGCTCGTGAAGACAGCCCCCTGGTGTGGCTCTCTAGAGCACCAGCCAGGCTGATGCCTTGCTCTGAGGATCCCTCAGAGTGAAGTATTGGCCTGCCACTCCAGAAAGCAACACTGGGTGCTCTCTTGCTGTGGCATTTGCTACACCGCAGAGCAGTTGGCATGGCTCTCTGGAGCAGCCGCCCACCTATGCCTTACTCAGAATGAGGCATAGAATGGGCAGTGGAGGCTGTTCTGGGGAGCGGCAGTGACTACTTTCCTGCTGCAGCATTTGAGAGGCATCAGTTGGTAGTGGTGGGCCCACAGGTCTCCCAGCACTGGGATGCATGGGACTGCTGCTCTTCTGTATCTGCCACCTGACGTGGGGAACTCACCCCGCCTCATGGGAGGGCTGGGCCTGGCGGCATTTCACAGGAGGTCCAGACCTCAGCTTCAATTTGTAATCCTCCCGTCTTTTCCCACCACTTCTTCTGTCTTTTTTTTCACCACAAAAAGAAGAAGTGGAGGAGGAATAGCTGTACAATGCCTTTTGATTGGTAGTGCTAGGAGCATGCAAATGAAAATCAGTGTTGGGAAGAAAATAAAGCATATTTTTAAACTTTACTTTTCAAATAGCATGTTTTGTCTCTAGATGACAAATGTTAGTTTTGCAGAAGGCCACCATCTTAGAAGAGGCCACTCCCTTCTGTGGGTGAATGAAGAGCAGATCTCTTTCCTAAGACAGGATTTGCCACATATGGTATAAGTACTCTTAAAATAAAAAAAATGCTTTAAGTATCTGATAAATTGGAGCACCTTTTTAATCCATCAAAAGGTTTGTAAGCAATTAATCTTATTTATTAATTGACTAAGGGCATAATCCTATGCATGTTTAGAGAGAAAAGAAGTCCTGCAACTCCCAGCACGCCCCAGCCAGTGTAGCTTGGAATTATAGGACTTTTTTCTGTCTAAACATGCATGATTGTGCCCTAAACATTGCAGACTCACTCTTTCGTCCAGCCTGCCCCACCTGGGCACCCTCTAGATGTGTAGGACTGCAACTCCTATCATCCCCAACCAGCATGGTGAACTGTCATGTTGGCTTGGGATGATGGGAGTAATAATGCTGCACATCTGGAGGGCACCAGGGTGGGGCAAGCTGCTGTTGTCCAATCAAGCCCATCCCACCAGGACCTGGTTCACGTCATATGTCTGAGAAATTTGATGTGTGCCGATTCCAAAGCAGCGGCCCCTGCATTATTCCGGCACCTCCTAGTCTAATGTGCAGATCAGATCTTTGTTATCCAACCGTCGTTGCACTTACCGAAAGTTCTTGAGTCAAAAAGCATCGATCACAAATACATTTAGAAAGGCTTATTTGCGAGTAAATATGTTTAAAACTGCTTATTTTAAAGAGACATGCCCCTTAAAAAGCATATTTCAACACACATTTTTGTGTTTTTGTTAGTTACGAAATCACTGATTAATGCAGACATGGGATGGAATGGAGCTATGGATGAACACACGTGAAAGTGTCACAAACTGGGAAAAGAGGGATTCACCCACCTCTTCTTCATGTAGACCACTTCACCCTAAGCAAGGGCTCATCCACGCGGCAGTTCCCTCTTTGGTTGGGCACCGTCACAGGAGCAAGGAAAACATCTGGTGTTGAAAGGAGGCATCTCTCCTCCAGGGCACACTTGGCAAGCTCACAGTACGCACTACAGGCTTCAGGTTGGCCCTTGCCGCAGTGGTCTTGATCCAGCAAAGGCAAAGTGCATGGAGGAGCTGGCTGGCACGCATGAATACCTGGCTGGATCAGTCCCTTTGCATATATAGCTCTCAGTGCTGGATCTCTGAATCTAGCATAGCAGGTTCTATTCCGTTTTAGTTACTTGTTTATTTCTGAAATATATATGGCCGCATTATTAGCCCTGCAGGCTTTCAATGTGGCTTGTAGTTTTTTTTTTTTTTAAAAAAACGCAAAAATACAGCAAAATGTTACAACTCCAGCATGAAGCCATCAAGGCACTCCACCTCAGAGAAGGCCCTGCCTCTTGTGACCACTTGCTGATGGGCAGCGGAGGGGTGGGTGGGCACAGACTGATCACCTGATCGTGACCTGTCGATCTTAAGACACATACAAGGCCCATGCAGGGCTTCAAAGGTGGCCTTCAGAGGTTCCACTGCTCAGTCAGGAACCGCATGCCTAGTGATGAAAAGGTCCTGGGTGCTGTCCATTTGGGGAGCGGGGCATGGAATCTAGCATCCTTTCCCCTTCCTGGTTGGGGGAGGAGTTTGAAAAGATGGGGATGGGATGGATGCAGCTTCCCCCCTCCGCCCCACATGGGTGAGCGCATTGTCAAAGCTGGCAGCACGAGCCAGCTGTTGAGTGGCCTTGCCATGCTCAAAAGTGCTGTGGTGGCACATAGGTCAGGAATGGGGAACGTGTGTCCTCCAGATGTTGTTGGACAGCAACTCTCATCATTCCTCATGATTGGCTATGCTGGTTAGGGCTAATGGGAGTTGCAGTCCAGCTTCAGCTGGAGGACCACGTGTTCCCCACCCCTGGCATAGGTAGTCCTGTGCTGTGCCCACATCTCTCTGAGTAGGGGAGCTATTTTGACAGGCAAGGGCCAGCCCAGGCTAACAGTGCTGTGCATGCAGGGTTGCCACTTTTCTCCCTGACAGATGGAAATCCTACAGCTTGGAGCGGGGGCGGGGGGGGGGAGTAGAATCATAGAATCATAGAATGGTAGAATGGTAGGATTGGAAGGGGCCTACAAGACCATCAAGTCCAACCCCCTGCTCAGTGCAGGAATCCAAGTCAGAGCATCCCTGACAGATGGCTGTCCAGCCTCGTCTTGAATGCCTCCAGCGTGGGAGAGCCCACCACCGCCCTAGGCCATGGGTTCCATTGTCGTATTGCTCTAACAGTCAGGAAGTTTCTTCTGATGTTCAGCCAGAATCTGGCTTCCTGTCACTTGAGCCCATTATTCCGTGTCCTGCACTCTGGGATGATCGAGAAGAGATCCTGGCCTTCCTCTCTGGGACAACCTTTCAAGTCCTTCAAGAGCGCTATCCTGTCTCCCCTCAATCTTCTCTTCTCAAGGCTAAACATGCCCAGTTCTTTCAGTCTCTCCTCATAGGGCTTTTTTCCAGTCCCCTGATCATCTTTGTTGCCCTCCTCTGAACCCTCTCCAGCTTGTCTGCATCCTTCTTAAAGTGCGGTGCCCAGAACTGGACACAGTACTCCAGATGAGGCCTAACCAGTGCTGAGTAGAGGGGAACTAATACTTCCTGGGATTTGGAAACTGTGCTTGTATTAATGCAGCCCAAAAGAGCATTTGCCTTTTTTGCAGCCACATCACAATGTTGGCTCATATTCAGCTTGTGATCGACAACAATTCCAAGATCCTTCTCGCTTGTAGTGTTGTTGAGCCACGTATCCCCCATTACAAGATTTATTTTTCCTAGGTGCAGAACTTGTAAGCTGCACCCACTGAAATTCTGTTGGCCATGCAGTCATAAGTATTATGATGATTAGATTTAATAATTTTAATACTTATAATTATTAGATTTAATAGAAAGAATAATATAAGGAAGCATGTCTCACCCCCTATTATTACATGATACGTGTATGGTTTTTATTAAGCGTATGTGTTGTAAAGGGAAGTTGCTCTAAATCTCATGTCTAATTTTTAAGATTTTTAAGAAGTGTATATGTAAACTTCACTATACAACAAAAATATGTATATTTTTGATATATTTTAAACAGATCAATTGCTCCTGAGTCTCGAAATGCATTGAGCATTGTAGAGCATTTTTGGAGATCTACATAATAAACATTTTTATACTCCATGAGTATTTTAGAGATCTGCATAATAAATAAATTATTCTTACAGTCCATACTCAGAGGCACTTTTGGATTTCCCCCCTTTTTGATGTTCCATGCAATCATGGAAAGTGCAGATTAGGAAACTCTTCCCCAACTTGGTGCCTTCCAACCCCCACGCTGACTGGGAATGAAGAATTGTTTGAAGAGTGGGAATTTCATTAAGGAGATGTTTTTCCCTGGCTGGATTTCCCTCCCCCCGTTTATTTTCAACTAAAAGTCACACAGAAAAGAGTGGGAATGATGGGAGTTGTAGTCTATCACATCTTGAGCACCCCAAATTGGGGAAGGCTGTTTCAGCCCATCCCCTCTGCTTGAACCAAAAGAATCCAAGCTATCTATTTGTACTTGTTCAAACCATCCCTAAATGTATAAGAAGCCCTGGATCAGAGGAAAGGGTCCATCTGGTTTCCCTCAGGTTTCCTACACTGGCCAACCAGATGCCTCCAGAAAGCCCTCATGCAGGTGTGAAGGACACAGCTCCTGTGCCCCTCAGTAACCAGCCTTCCAACGCCCGCTGTATCTGAAGATAGGAACACAGACAGTGTTTTATACATGGTCAAAACATGGGTCCATCTAGCCCTGTATTTTTGATGCCAGTCCTGGGCTGGACTACCTGCAGTAGCCCAGAGACAGCCTGAATAGCCCAATCTCAGGGATGCCTCACCGGTGCTCCCCAATAACTCCTCTGATCCTATCCCGAGCCCTGCCTTGATCCCCAGTCGAGGCCCTTTGCCCCCAGCCCTCAAGAGTGAAGGCAGCAGAGGACCCAGCGGGAGGCCCAGAGCCGCTATAGGAGCACCCCTTTGGCTGCCAGAAAGCTCTCTTAACAGGGGTCTACTTAGGAAGGGGTGGGGGAGATGCAGCTGAAAGCCCTGACCCAGCTGAGGACCAGGAAGAGGAGGGGCTGACAGTGAGCATCAAAGGTCCTTGGTCCTTTTGTTGGGGTAACACAGCTGCCTTTGAGCCATTGCTCCCAGCTCACAGACACTTTCAGGATGTGTAGGAGTCAGAATCCCCTGCTCCCAGGAGAAGCCCATCGCTGCGTTTTTGCACGAGCTGGCTCCTAAGTGGAAGGAGGAAGAACCGGAGCAGTGGCTCATGCAGAGATGCAACTTGCAGCCCCCTCCATAGATGGGAAATGGTACTGAGGCTGCACATCAAGCGTGACTGAAGCGCAGTTGCTGCAGAAACACAGCAGGACAACCTACCCCAGTGGAAGCTGTTTGGAAGGAGCATGCCCAGAACAGTCTGCCTGGTAGCAACTAGGGGTGTACGGAACCCCACTTACCTGGCTCTGCTGGGTTCTGCGGCGGGGGAGGGAGGCAATCCAGTCCTCCCCCCTGGAATCCTGCCTGGCTGGCTCCACTCCGCGGCCAGTCCATGGAGCCGCCAGCCAGGCCGATCCGCAGCGGGGCCTGCATCCGCTGCCGGGCTGCTGTGGACGCAAATGGCGTCCTGCGTAGGGGACGCCATTTGCGTCCCTACGCTAGGCCGTGATAGGCTACCTATATATTTATGTAGCCTGTCACAGCTAAAGCAAGCACACAAATGGCGTCCCCTTCGCCATTTGCGTCCCTGCTTTAGCCGTGATAGGCTACGTAAATATTTACGTAGCCTACCACCGCTAAAGCGGGGACGCAAATGGAAGCCGCTACACCATTTGTGTGCCTGCCTTTGGCCGTGATAGGCTACATAAATACTTACGTAGCCTATTACGGCAAAGAGCGGGGGTGCAAATGGCGTAGTGGCCGCCATTTGCACCCCTGCTCTTTTTCGTGATAGGCTGCGTAAGTATTCACGTAGCCTATCACGGCCAAAGGCAGGCACGCAAATGGCGGCTGCTACGACGGCCACCATTTGCAGCCGCAGCAGCCCAGCAGCGGCCGGAAGAGGAGCCGGAGCTGCCGCCGACGCCGCATCTGCCCCATCTGCTGCCAGGTAGGTCCGTCCCGGGGGGGGATTTTGGGGGGTGGCGGGGGGGGAGGCCGTTCTGCCACGGACATTTCTTTAGAATCCAGCCTCACTGGAGACCGTGGTGGAATTCTCCAACATCCCTAGTAGGAACACAGTGGGCAGCCAAGCCATACATTAATTCTTTGCTGACATCAGCTAGGGAGTGACTGACCTAGATCTGTGCTAACTAGCAGCTTTGGTCTAGAAATGTTTGTCTCCCTGATTTCCAAGAAGTTGCAACCAACTTTCCTCTTGAGAAGACCGACAGACCGCTTGACTTTGATTGATCAGCTCCCCTTGCTCTCTTTATTTTCTCCACCCCTGTTACTTAAGCAGAGTAATCCGTCGGTAATCCCTTTAGCCGTATGTGTGCCAGTGTCTCCCACGTTTTGCTGTTCATTTCTGCAGCAGCTCCAGCGTGGTGGATGCGGTGCTTTTCATTCCAGATGTTGTGGAGACTCAGCCCTGTTTTGAGACATGAGCATCCACTTTTGGGAAGAGCAGGACTCTTGAAGACCCCTGGATTTTGCCTAGGGAAAGGCAGCAGGACTTGGGGCCCATGTAAACAACTCCTGGTTAGATTCATTGCACAAAGGTCTGGAGTCGTTCCCACGTCTTTCGGCCCTCTTGATGATTATCTGATGTTTGTGTATTTGATCTTGTGCTAGTAACAACTTTGGTTTCCTATGTGAATCTTGCAGAAGCTCTTTTGTCTATCCTGTTTTGGCCTTATGCTGAAATACCACGGATATCAAGAGCGTACATGTATACATACAAAATGGAGGTTTCTAGGGCCTGGTACTCAAGTCGCTCCACAGATTGCAAGCTGCCTGAGTCCCAGATAGTATGAGACACCCAGGATCCCATAGGGGCAGGCTGGCATTAATGCACTTTCCCGAGGGTGGACATTAATTTGGAAAGGTGTGCAGCTGGGGCTCCTTCCACGTGATCTGGGCCATCTTAAGTTACCCATGGGCAAAGTGATCTGCATTGGCTCCTACACCACAAGGATAATGGGAGTCAAAGGGGTCAGGATGAGGAGCTAAACATATTTAGTGTACAATTACCTGGTTTATTAAAAACCACAGTAACACATATGTGCATACAGAGAGAGGGGGGGGGGTTGGATCCACGATCTGCCTTCCATATCACAACTCACCCCATTCAGCAGAGTCTCTCTGTGAAGCATTTTCAGGAGGCTGGAGCGGTACTATGGGAAGGAGGGGGCAGGGAAGTCCATTTCTGTCAGCACAATTGATCCACCATAAATCTGGATCCAACAGTATATATATATATATACACGCAAACATACACACACACACACACACATACACAGAGCATCAAATTGCACATCAGACAAGCTTGCTCTGGATTCCAGAAGGATGCAGTTAATTATATATGTGTGACTGTGAGATTGCATGGTCCATGGGGCTACCATACAGGGCAGAGCCTTTTTTGGTGGTGACACCCTGGATACGGAACTCTCTTCTGATAGAGTTTCGGCTGTCCCCCACGCTGTTGTAATTTAGGTGACAGTTAAAGACTCATTTATTTGTGCATGCTTTGGGGATATAGGCAAGTTATCTATTTTTTATTGATTGTGTAGATGGTTTTATTGTACTGCATTATATATTTATGATTTTAGAGTCATTCATTCATTCATTCATTAGATTTATTAGTCGCCCATCTGGCTGGCTGCTCGGCCACTCTAGGTGGCGTGCAATACAAATAACAGCATAAAATACAACAAATCAACTGAACAAAACAACACTGCTCTAAAAAACCCTAACCCACCCCAAATGCCCGCCTGAACAGCCAGGTTTTCAAAGCCCGGCAGAAGCTCATCAAAGAGGGGGCACGGCAGAAGTTACTAAGGAGGGAGTTCCACAGAGTGGCGGCCACCACAGAAAAGGCCCTCTCCCTAGTCCTCACCAGCCTAACTGTCCTGACTGATGGGACAGACAGAAGGCCTTTAGAGGCTGATCTCGTTGAGCGGCATCCCTGGTGTTGCTGGAGGCGCTCCTTAAGATTGACGGGGCCGGAACTGTGTAGGGTTTTAAAGGTCAATACCAACACCTTGAATTTGGCCCGGAAAACAACTGGTAACCAGTGCAACTCCTTCAGCACTGGAGTGACGTGGTTTCACCAATGGCTCCCTTTAATCAGGTGGGCCACTGAGTTCTGCGGCATCATGATTTTCAAGTTTGTGTGGTGTCCTGTGTTTTATATAGGTTGTTAACCACCCTGAGGAAGGGCATAATATAAATTAAAAATGAGAGAGATGGAGGGTGGGAGAGTAAGATATTCCCCTCTCCACAAAGACGCATGCAACAGGAGTTGCCAACATTTGCGGTGGTACAGGAAATAAAGAGACAAGACCACTGTATTGGATGGAAAATGGCCCACGTTTACTTAATAATTAACTAAAAGCTGCAAAAGGGCAGAAAGTGATTGTGCGGGATGCACAGCTTACGTGTGTCAGCTCAGGGAACAGCCTCTGGTCATTCAGGGAAACACTCTGCCTCCAGACAGGAGTGGTTCAGGGTCACCCACTTATGCCACACCATCAGATGTGGAGGGCAGGCTTCCCAGATCATCCCCCACCCCCCAGATCCGAATGTGTGATCCAGGCTAGCCCCAGAAGCCATTCTTACCCTGCCACTAGGTCACACATCCCTAAGTGACAAGTCTCCGGAATGGCTAATCACCATGAAGTGTCTCGGGGTGCTCAGCAATCCCTAATCCTACCTGCCGTGTCCTGCATGTCCCTGCCACAGGAAAGGGGCAAACAGTGTTCAAACCCTCTACCTCCTCCCCGCCACCTGCCAGGGAAGAATTCCTGTGGCCCCTCTGCACGTTGGTGAGAAAAATGTAGTTAACTGCACTCCACTGGCCCTAAAAAGTTCCACCCTTGAAAAAAGGATGTCTGCATGTGTCAGTATCTCACCCTCAAGGCCACAGAGGGCTAAACATCTCTCCCTGTTAACTTCCTTCCTAGCATTATTTTAACCTCTAGGGTTCCTAGCACCCCTCCAAGCCCTGCGAGGGGGCGTGTTGGACCACACAACATGCTTGGCCATAACTGCCAGATCCTTTCACTGCCCGAACGGATTTGCAAAATCAAGCCTTTCTCTTTGTGGCTCCCACATCAGTGCCACCTAAAAGAACAGATGTCAGGGTGGACACTGAGCCCATAGAATCCCAGAGCAGTTTTGATTCTGAGGAAGAGCAGCCACTCCTGGGAGAGGAGCGCGCTCATCCTTCCCAGGGCCAACAGCTGGCAGAGATTCCTCCCACCGGCATTCCTGGCATAGATAGCAGTCCCGGGAATGACAGAGCGCGGGAAGCAGACTTGCTGGATGCGCGATGCCGACGCAGGGAGTGGCGGAAATGGAGGGCACGGAAAGGAGGCGTAGTGCCCGGTTGGCGCGCAAACAACGGTTGCACCCAGAGGATCCAAGGGAAAGGGGGAGGGACTCTCCCTAGCCCATAAATTCAGGGTCTGCCAGTGATTCTCCTTCAAACGGGGACCAACTGTTCCAACTTAGGGCATAGGTACTCTGCTGCTCATATCTAGTTGCTAACGGTAGAGTTGTTAAGTTGTAAAAGAGGAATAAAGCTTTGAAAAAAATCCCTTTGTCTGTGTCTGGACTTGGCTACTGGAATACATTGAGAGAGGCCTCCAAGGAGCCCTTGACAACAGCCAGGACATGGGGGTGGAGGGGGGGGGTGGCACTCATGCAACCAGGGCAAATAGGGTGTGAATCAAGCTCTCCCATTTCTTGCCATGTCTCCTGAGCCACTGCATGATCACAAACTGGGTGAGGCCATGCTGTGTACCAGAGGTTGCTCTTGTTGCTCAGTCGTCACAAATCATCAACACCCTTACTTGCTCAGCTCCGCTCCAGTGATCTGCTGGAAAAAACAGGTGAAAGAATGAAAAGTCCAAACAACTTTAGTACTTAGAGAACCAGCGAACGTAACTCTGAAACCCATGGGAATGCCACCGACCAACGAGAGAAGTCATGGAAGCAGCACCAGTTCTAAAAGAATGCGTGTCAAAACCGGATCCCTTCAAGGCAAGGGCTGTTAAGGCCTTTCTGGACAGACTCCAGAACTGATATTGCGTGAATGGTGCCCCTGATGCATGACAAAAAAGCCCCCCGCCTCCCGCCACATTTCCTTGAGTGCAAGTACTGGGCAAAACTTGGTGATAGAAGACGGGAAAAGGGCAACTGTAGTGCCCTGTACCTTTTGATCAGTTTTTGAAGACCGAAGTTGAATGCAAGCCCTCATGTCTGACATGGTCAAGTCCAGGAATTGCAATATTCTTTTAGAGGGTTTAAGTTAGGAATCTGCCAGCACTTTGCCAATGTGAAAGGCCCCCACAAAAGCAGTTAAAGCTGCTGTGTGGAACAGGAGGAATTCATATGGAGAAACACAAGGAACGCCCCATGGTTCTTTCCAACCTAACAAAATATTGGGAGAAAGTGGCAATAAGAAAGTGATTCCTTAGGTGGGGGACAGTCCCTAGACCATTCTTCCAGCATCATCCTAACCCCGAAGCCTGATGTACTTTTGGGTAAACTTTGACTGTGACTTTGATGTGAACCGCCCAGAGAACTTCGGCTATGGGGCAGTATAGAAATATAGTAAATGAAATGAAAAATGACTCTTGAATATGAATGCCTGCCCTGCCAACATACCTTTCAAGGTCTGGCAAGTTAGTCCCCACTAATGAAGCTCAACACAAAACTGCATCAAACGAGGGACTGGTATGGGTCAGACCTGTGCAAGGTGGTTGCTAGCTCTAAAATCACCAAACGCCCTTCCTGCTTTAGTATAGCTGGATCTGATACATGGAGCCAATGATCTCGTGACTGCAGCCTCTGCCTCACCCTGCCAAGATCCCACAGCGACAGCAGCATCAGATCTTGCCCTGTGGACCCATGGGGAATTGCGGAATAGGATGGCCTGGGCAGCATGTGACCGCTGTCTGCCATCTTTCCTTGCACGGGTTTGGATGGAGTCATAAACTGTAGCCACAGCTCTGATTCCTTCTTATCCCAGGGGCCATAGCTCAGTGTGACAGAGCACATGCTTTGCATGTAGATGGTCTTACATTCGATCCCTGGCTCTTCCAGGTAAGGTGAGGGATGATTCCTGCCTGAAATCCTGGAGAGCCGCTGCCAGACAGTGTCGACAATACTGGGCTACATGGACCAAGGGTCTGACTTGCTGTAAGGCAGCTTCCTGTGTTCCCACGTTCCAGGGCAAAGTTGAATCAAATGATACTCTAAGGGTGTCTCTACATTAAGCAATCCTTTCTGGGACTTTCTGCTTTCGCTTTCTTTGTGGGATTAGGATGGGCTTCTTTACAAAGCAGACATGTGGTTTGCACAGAGGAAGCATCTCCCTCCCTCCCTGGCATGTGTGCAAAGGAGTTGTGGCGGCGGCGGCAGGGGGATCTTGCTTTCGTCGCTTAACTTGTGCTGCACTGTTTCTTTGCAGCCCTAGGCACACTTAATTGGGAGTAAGCCCCATTGAAGTCAATGGGACTTACTTCTGAGTAGACATGAGATCGCGCTGTAAGTCTGCAACCCTCGGCACACTTACTAGGGAGTAAGACCACACTGAACTTAATAGGGTGCTCTGAATCAGCAGAGGATGTTGATTCTGAGCTTGGTGGGGTGGGGGATCAATTCTGTCTCCCTTCATTGCAGGGAGTCATTTTACTCTCTTCTCCCTCCGATCGGCAATCAAGAGACACGTGGTTTGAATCGAGGAAAGGCCTTCCTCAGCAAGTTCATGGTGCTAAGCTGGCATTACACACCACCAATATGGTGCTATTAATCTTTTATTACTAGTTTATTTCTGATCTTTTTGAAAGCGCGATCAAGGGGAAACTGTGTGTGAGGCATCCTGGAGGCTGATGACGTCATGTAAAGGACCCGAATTCAGTGAATGACCAATCACAAGTGTGCAATAAATTGCTTGTGTAGTGACACCCTAAGTCTAAAGGCTTCATCATAAGCAAGCTGGCCCAGGTACTTGGAGTAGGCACTGAATATGATGTCCAAGTACTTGGTTAGGACTGTACCTCTCCTGAGGTGCTTTTGAGACCCAGCCAAATCATGGCAGCTGTGACTTAGTGAGTTGACTGGACTGCCAAATCGTGTTAGCTGGCCCAGCAACATGAGATCTGTAAGGATTTAAAACCATGAAAGCCCAGGAGGGGTATATGTTAGGCCCAAAGGGTCAGGATTGTATAGGCCAGGAAAATCCCTGGCCATGTGGCCCAAACTAACAAGGCTGAAAAGGCCTGGTAATGATAGCCAGTCTGGCGTGCCACACAGGCCTGCAAGGCCAGACAAGCCTGACACATGTAGGTCCAGGCCTGGGCCTCTGTTGGAATTGGTGGGGCCATGGAGGCCTGAATGCCGGGGCCAGATAGGCACTAGTGCCTGGACTGCGTACACCCAACCATCGGGATCATGTTGGCTCCGAAAGGCTGGGGCTGCATAGGCCTGCAAGGCCAGGGCCTCTGGCATAAGGGGCCATGATGTCTAGATCATCACAGAGGCCCGATGAAGCTAGGGCTTCAAGCCCACCAATTAATGAGCGGTGGGGCTGTGTGACGGAAATATCCACCATGGCGGCCCCAATACTCTCAGCACCTGGCTTGGCCTCAAATGCCTGAATGCCGGATAGTTTAGAGAGGGCCCAAGTGACACAGAACTGTTGCTGGAGGCGTGCTTGAGTGGAGCTCTAATCCTCTTTGCGGCCAGAAGGAAAGAGGACAGTCGCAGCGTGGAGATGACTCTAAGCCCTCACGCGCCACCCCTAGCTCCTGTTTGGCCACGCATCCTGCAGAGCGCATCCTGCCTCCTTTCTGCTCCCTGAAAACGTGTCCCTGCTCGGACCGTTCCTGCCACGCTGGAGGAACGATCATCTGGAAGTAGTGTCTATGCATAAGAGATGCGGTGGTTTAATGGCTAAGGCCCTACCTGTGGGGTATACATAGTATATGACAGGGATGGCAGTCCACAGTTGCGGTTTATGTGACCCACCACTAAATTTTAACCAAGGCATGGTAAATGTTTGCCAACAGTGTTTCATATACATTTTATTGTCATAGTCCTAGGCATTATGTACTGCAGTTCCCACAAATACATTGGACTCAAAGTAGCTCAAAGAAAATAAGGAGACAATTTAAATGCAATAACAGCACAGTAGCAGAATGCATAATATAATTATAACTGCTATCTTTTCAGCGTCAGGTCAAGACTTTCCTCTTTTCCCAGGCATCTGGCAGCTAGTGATGAGTTGTAATTGATCCTGGATTTCTTTTATGGTTTGGCTGATCGTTCAAAGTTGCTTTTAGATATATGTTGTCTCTCTGTGTATACTGCCTCTTTGCGTGTGTTTTTATATCTTTAAATTTTGCATATTGTATTTTTAATGTTTCTAACGTTTGTAAACTGCCCAGAGAGCTTCTGCTATGGGGCAGTAGAGAAATGTAAATAATAATAATAATAATAATGATGATGATGTAAATAACAACAACAACAACAACACACTCTAACATAACATTGACTGTTCAACAATTAACATTTCATTTAAGGTATATCAGGAGTTTAAGCATAATTAACAATATCTAATGCCAGATAGGACCGCGGTGGCTTAGTGGTTAAGATGCTGAACTGCAGACCGGAAGGTCGGCAGGACAGCAGTTCGAGACCCAAGTGCCGCGTGACGGAGTGAGCTCCCGTCTTCAGTCCCAGGGCTCCTGCCACCCTAGCAGTTCGAAAGCAAGAAATTGCAAGTAGATAAATAGGTGCCGCCTAGGTGGGAAAGGTAAAAGCGTTCTGTGCACCTCGGTGTTCAGTCATGCCGGCCACATGACCACGGAAGCGTCTTTGGACAGCGCTGGCTCTTCGGCTTAGAAATGGAGATGAGCACCACACCCTAGAGTCGGACACGACTGGCTGGGGACACCTTTAATGCCAAATAACATCAGCATAGTAGCCATATAAAGCAGCAGTTCATATTAAAAGACGGGACAATAAAATACCTTGCCCGAATCAAACTAGCAGCAAAAGAGGAAAAGATACAACTAGCAAAACTGAACTACTCTAAGCAAGCCAAGGATATGATATCCCTATACAGAAATGCAGCCAAAACAAGGTGATGGTTTAGTGTGAGTGTGAATGGGATTCCCCCTGCTGGACTCCGAAAAGAGATTGTTATATTGGGTCAAACTGTTACAGAGAGTAGGTCTGGCTGTCCTCAGAGATGGCCAGAGATGGACTATTCTGGAAGGGGACTTACTTTCTCTTCCACCCCTCCCTGTTATTTAACACAATCCCTTCCCCTGTTCTGGTGTTCACCTCCACGTGTCCTCAGGACATGTGGAGGTAGAAATGGGGGCACATGCAGTAGCCCCACCCCACATCCTGGCCTCCACCAGCTGCAGCCTCAGAGCTTTGCATGCTGAGCAGAAGCTTTGAAGGTGGAATCATCACGTGTTTGGCAGAACACGCTTCAAATCTTCTGTGTGAATTTGACCTCTGCTGGAAGTGCAGATTCCTCCTGCAGACTTTTATGCTCAGTGTATGAAGGTCTGAGGTTTCAGCTGGCAGGGCTGGGCTTGGACGTTGGGGGCAAGGGGAGCAAGCGTAGCCCCACACTTCCCTCCAGGCATCTCAGAGAGCACCCGGCAGAGTTTATGCCACACATTTTGAAGGGTTTCTGCTCATCCGCAGAGAGGAAATCCAGAGAGGTAACATCTTCACATAGAAGATATAGAAACACTCACCCCTCCTCCCCAAATCCTGAGCTTGAATAAACAAACATTTAGCCAAAAGCATGCCAGATGTTCACGCTGAAATGTCAGTTATCCAATTTTCTTTGGGAAAGTAAATCTCCTCTTACATTTTCACCCATGCTGTGTAATGTGAGGTTACACCAGAGGACAACTCAGGGGGATGCAGGGTGCCATATTGTAAGCAGTGCAATGGAGCAGCTGACAGATTTTGAATGAACACCCCCTCCCTCCCGCATTTCTAGATCAGGGTGCCAGGCCCATAAGTACATTTTATATTTCACGGAGAAAAGCAGACTCAAATCTAGAGGTGCCTGTGATGTGTACGAGGAGGTGAACCTTTGCTGGATCTCCCTGAGTGATGTTGTCAGTGCTGGCTCCAAAATGTTTGGGGTCAGGGGGTGGGGACCTTGGGCAGAGCATCCCCTGAATCCCCTCAGCAACTTTTCATGGGTGAATATTTGATGCAGCCCCAATTGCCAGTAACACAAGAAGTTTGTGCCTTTGATATCAGTGCGAAAACGTCGTTGCACAACTAACTTGTATTGATATGGATGTGATTTCAGAGCAAGTAACTTTTTCTGGTTTGAGCATAGGTTTGAGCCTATCCCCAACCTGGTGCTCTTCAGATATGTTGGGACTACAACTCCCCACTTCTTCTGCCAACAATGGGAGTTGTAGTCCCAACACATCTGGAGGAGGGCACCAGGTTGGGGAAGGATAATTTAGCTCATGCAGTGAATGGGTTCATGCAGTTTCAAATGTTTCAGCAGTTTGGCCTAAACGATTCCCTCTCAAGAGAAGCTGCCTCATGAGAAAAGGTGTCCATACCGAACCCATGTGGATAAAATCTCTCCCACCTATAATCTCTCCATCTCCTTATTGTATTTCACATGTACACACATTGAAAAGGCCAGTATAATAATGCAACCGGCAGGGATTAAGAGCATGTCAACATTAATTTGGTGCAGCTGATGCAATTGATTAAGCCTTTGATTCTCAGAATACATTATTTATTTCTTGGAAAGCCCACCTAGTCACATACATCTCAAAGGTATACCTGAAAGGAAGGAAAGTTCTTGTATCGCTTTATCTTTTGAATGCATCTTTATAAGATGTTGCTGATTTCACATGGACTCCGACTGTACAAATACTGACAGGTGACATGCCCTGAGCAAATACAATATGCTCAAGTTCCTAGGACCCAACCCAACAAGCAATGCAAGCAACAGCTTGGGACCACCTTCTCGAACCTGGTGCCCTGCAAATATTTTAGACAAAAACTCCTGTCACCCTCGACCATTGGCTATGCCAGTACGACGGGAGCGTATCTTTACAGATTATGTGTATTATGTGGGGGGTCTTGTGCTGTGGTGGGTGTTATACCTAGTCAGACCTGCCTTCTCCTATATTATTATTATTATTATATCCCGCCTTTTCCCCAATACTGGGACTCAAGGCAGCTTTACAACGTTAAAACTTATACAATTAAAACCTATAAATATAAATATAAATACAACTGTACAAAAGTTAAAAATATAATTAAAGCATCAATATTAAAATTGTAAAAATATTAAAACATTAAAAGACAACCACAAAAACAAAAATAGCATCCATACGTCATATTTTCACAGGTCCAGACTAGTTATCCCCAAAGGCCTGCTGGAACAAAAAAGTTTTTACATGCCTATGAAAGCATATCAAGGAGGGTGCCACTCTCGCCTCCCTGGGAAGGGAGTTCCAGAGCCTTGGGGCAGCCACCGAGAAGGCCCTCTCCCGCGTTCCCACCAGGCATGCCTGTGATGATGGTGGGATGGCGAGAAGGGCTTCCCCTGAAGATCTCAGGGCACGAGTAGGCTCATAGGGGAGAATACGGTCTTTCAGATAACTTGGACCCAAGCCGTATAGGGCTTTATAGGACATGACCAGCACTTTGAATTGTGCCCGGAAACAGACTGGGAGCCAGTGAAGCTGTTTTAACAGGGCAGTTGTATGCTCCCTGTAACCAGCCCCAGTCAGCAGTCTGGCAGCAGCTCTTTGAACCAGCAGAAGCTTCTGAACACTCTTCTGAGGCAGTCCCACGTAGAGTGCATTACAGTAATCCAAACGGGATGTAACTAAAGCATGTGTCACTGTGGCCAAGTCAGACATCTCAAGGAACGGGTGCAGCTGGCGCACTCACTTTAGCTGTGCAGATGCACTCCTGGCCACCACTGAAACCTGGTTATCCAGGCTCAGGACTGAATCCAGAAGTACACCCAAGCTGCAAACCTGTGTCTTCAGGGGGAGTGTAACCCCATCCAGTGCAAGCTGTATCCCTGTTCCCTGATCTACCTTTCGACTGACCAGGAGCACCTCTGTCTTGTCTGGATTAAGCTTCAATTTGCCCTCATCCAGTCCATTACTGTCGACAGACACCGGTTTAGCACCCCAACAGCTTCCTTGGAATTAGATGGAAAGGAAAAGTAGAGTTGGCTGTCATCAGTGTACTGGTGACACTGAACCCCAAAACTCTGGACAACCTCTCCCAGAGGTTCCATGTATATGTTAAATAGCATGGGGGACAAAACAGAACCCTGAGGAACTCCACAAGCCAATGGTCAGGGAGTTGAACAGGAGTCCCCCAGCACCACCTTCTGGGTCTGCTCCTCCAAGAAGGAATGGAGCCACTGTAAAACAATGCCTCCAAGTCCCATCCCAGCGAGGCGGCCTGGGAGGATACTATGGTCGGTGGTATCGAAAGCCGCGGAGAGGACCAGCAGAACCAAAAGGGACACACTCCCCCTGTCTAGTTTCCGGCCTAGGTCATCCACCAAGGCGACCAAAGCTGTTTCTGTCCCATAACCGGGTCTGAAGCCAGATTGAAATGGATCTAGATAATCTGTCTCATGCAGCCCAGCTGACGCCAGCTCACTGCTGCAAACATCAGTGCCATAACATAGACATTGCTTTCCAAGACACCAGATCTGACAGGCTCCTAGACCCTCGGCTAGTTATCTGTACAATGATTTTGGACACCCCTCTGACTGGCCTTGATGCTTGATAAGACTGATGGTTGTGAACTGACCTTTGGACTGCTTTGACCTCGCCTGTGCCTGCAAAACCTCCTTGGAACTCCTGTGTATGACCTTGGACTGATCTGGTTGCTCTCTGGCTGCTACTCCTGGGACTATCTGCACCATGCCCAAGGCCTTTGCCTACACTGAAACAGGACATTTGGCAACTCTGGTGACTATGTAACAACAAAACCTGAGCACCAAGATTATTGAGATAGATCTGACCTCTAAATACTTGTATATCAGATCTATTCCTCCGCCTTTTCTCCATAGGTAGACCTGGTGTGCAGGCAATATCATTCCACCTGCAGCTGAAATCCCCAATTCATTCCCTGACTCCCTTCAGCCCTGTAATGACCCTTGGGCCAGGGTTAATATAGGGGCTGAGCTTACATGGTCAGCTTGTAGTCCACCCTTAGGTTCTGTTGTCCAGGCAACACATTAGAGACTTATGTACCCAACAATAGTCTTCACAAATATGTAGGAAGAAAGCCAGACTATGAAGCACATGATCTTCGATGTCTATATACTAATGCCCAGAATATGGGAAACAAACAGAACAAACTTGACCTCTTAATACAGGAGGGAAATTATGACTTGATAGGTGTAACTGAGACGTGATGGGATGACTCCCATGACTGGAATACAGCAATTGAAGGATATAACTTGTTCAAAAAGAACAGGAGGAACAGAAAGGGAGGTGGGGTTGCACTCTATGTTAAAAAAACATATCTCTGCACAGAAATACAGGAGGATGAGCTTGGTAGCCCCATCGAGAGCATATGGAGAAAAATAAATGGAGCAAAGAATAAAAGGAACCTGGTGGTCGGAGTCTACTACCGGCCACCCAATCAAGGAGAAGATGAGGTGAAACATTTGAAAAGCAAATAGCCAATGTTTCAAGGAAGCATGATGTAGTAGTAATGGGGGACTTCAATTTCCCTGATATTTGTTAGGAGACAAATTCTGCAAAACATGGCCCCTCCAGGAAATTCCTGACTTGTGTGGCGGATAACTTCCTCCTACAGAAAGTAGAGGTAGGAATTAGAGGATTGGCTATCCTTGACTTGATCCTAACCAACAGAGATGACTTAGTGGGTAAAGTAGCAGTTACAGGAACTTTGGGGGAAAGCGACCATGTAATACTTGAGTTCTTGGTTCTAAAAAAAGCAAAAGCCGAGTGTAGCCAAATGCATACCCTGGATTTTAGGAAAGCTGATTTTAATAAACTCAGAACAATGATAAGTAAGGTCCCATGGCAAGTGACTCTAATGAGAAAAGGAGTCCAAGATGGGTGGGAGTTTAAAAAAAAGGAAATTCTCAAGGCACAATTACAAACAATTCCAACAAGAAAAAAAGGTAGAAGAGAACAGAAGAAGCCAATGTGACTTCACAAAAAGCTTAGAGATGACCTGAAAACAAAACAGGACACATATAGGAAGTGGAAGGAAGGTCAAGCAACAAGGGAAGAGTACAGGCAGGTAGCACAGAATTGCAGGGATGGCATTAGGAAGGCTAAAGCTGAGAACAAGCTGAGGTTAGCAAGGGATGCTAAAAGCAACAAAAAGGCTTTCTTCAGCTACATGCATAGTAAAAGAGAGAGGAAAGAAATGGTGGCTCAGCTATTAAATAAGGATGGCAAAATGATAACAGAGGACAAAGAAAAGGCAGAAGTGCTCAATTCCTACTTTTGCTCAGTCTTCTCCCAAAAGAGGGTCTATGACCCCCCTGGCAAAGGCAAAGTACAGGCTGAAGGAGCAGGATTGCAGCTTGAGATCAATAGGCATATGATCAAGGAACACCTAATTACTTTGAATGAGTTGAAATCTCCAGGGCCAGATGAACTACATCCTAGAGTAATAAAGGAACTGACAGAAGAACTCTCAGAACTGCTGTCTATTATCTTTGAGACATCATGGAGGACGGGGGAAGTGCCAGATGACTGGAGGAGGGCTAATGTTGTCCCTATCTTCAAAAAGGGTAAAAAGGAGGAAGCTGGGAACTACAGACCAGTCAGTCTGACATCAATCCCTGGGAAAATTCTGGAGCAGATGATAAAGGAATCCATCTGTAAGCACCTTGAAAACAATGCAGTGATTACTCGAAGCCAACATGGATTTGTCAAGAACAAGTCCTGCCAGATGAATCTGATCTCTTTTTTTGATCAAATAACCTCCCTTGTGGACTGTGGGAATGCTGTGGACATAATATACCTCGACTTCAGCAAAGCTTTCGACAAAGTGCCCCATGTTATCCTGGTGAGCAAACTAGCTCCAAGTGGGCTAGATGAAACAACCATCAGGTGGATCCACAGTTGGCTACAGAATTGGATTCAAAGAGCCAGTGTGGTGTGGAGGCTAGAGTGCTGGACTGGGAGTCAGGAGATCTGGGTTCTAGTCCCCACTCAGCCACAGAAGCTCACTGGATGACTTTGGGCCGGTCACAGTCTATGGGTGGTTGTTCTGAGGATAAAATGGAGGAGAAGGAGGACTATGTACACCGCCATGGGTTCCTTAAGGAGGAAAAAAGGTGGGATATAAATGTAATCAATCAATCAATCAATCAATCGTGCTTATCATTGGGATCTTCTCCAACTGGGGAGAGGTAACGAGCAGGGCTCAGTCCTGGGCCCAGTGCTCTTCAACATTTGTATTAATGACTTGGAGGAGGAAGTGCAGGGAATGCTGATCCAATCTGCAGATGACACAAAATGGGGCGGGATAGCTAATATTTTGGAAGGCAGAAACAAAATTCAAAGTGATCTGGATAGACTGGAGCACTGGGCGGGAAATAACAGAATGAAATTTAATAGGGATAAATGCCAAGTTCTGCACCTATGAAAAAGAAACCAAATGCACAGTTACAAGATGGGCGATACGTGGCTCAACAGCACTACAAGTGAGACGGATCTTGGAATTGTTGTCGATCACAAGCTGAATATGAGCCAACAATGTGATGTGGCTGCAAAAAAGGCCAATGCTCTTTTGGGCTGCATTAATAGAAACATAGCTTCCAAATCCTGGAAGGACTTGTTCCTCTCTACTCAGCACTGGTTAGGCCTTATCTGGAGTACTGTGTCCAGTTCTGGGCACCGCACTTTAAGAAGAATGCAGACAAGCTGGAGGGGGTTCAGAGGAGGGCAACAAAGATGATCAGGGGACTAGAAACAAAGCCGTATGAAGAGAGACTGAAAGAACTGGGCATGTTTAGCCTTGAGAAGAGAAGACTGGGCATGTTTAGCCTTGAGACAGAGAAGCTGTCTGTTGGGGATGCTCTGACTTGGATTCCTGCACTGAGCCGCGGGTTGGACTTGATGGTCTTGTAGGCACCTTCCAACCCTACTATTCTATGATTCTATACTTTCACAACTAGGGTGATCGCTTCCGCATTACCAAAAAAGTGGACAAAAGAGGACACCAGTTTGCATAGTATTTGCATATGCTAATATATAGGTAATGATGCTAAGTTAGAAATAATAAGTATACTTTAAATAGAAAGACTCCATTCACAATAGGATTCCTCATTATTGTAATACTCAAGAAAACACTTCCTTAGCTCCAAGGACAGTACAGAGAGAAAGAGGGAGAGGACCCTTCCAGGCCTCCAGGAGGAAAGAGGAACTAAAAACAGACTGTCTTGAAGTTAAATATACACACATCAGAACCCTCTCTAGCCCTTAGACAAGGGCATTGCTGCTACAGTCAGCTTCACAACTTCACCCTGCTGCATTTCCACCCCACAGAGCCCAATTCACCAGGTGACTGGATAGCAACACTAGACTACGCTCTAGGGTTGTTGTACACTGTTCTAACTCCCAACCTCTGGGAGTTAGAACATCCTCTGGTTCTAGGGTTCTAGGGCTGGGGTAAGCCACACTGTGGGCTCCTTCACACTGAGCTTTTATCCTGCGATTGAGATTGCTTCTTCACGGAAGTTTGCGGGCTCCTTACATGACGCCATGACCCTCCAGGGTGTCTCCTGCACTAAATGTCCTTTATTCCGTTTTTAAATAGATTGCAGATAATGAGCTATCAACTTACCCCGTTGTGTTCTGCTTCAGTTTCCTTCGTGAAAAGCAGAAAGAAGAGAAGCGAGATCAATGAAAGATAGTGGAAGACTCAGGATCACTCACACTGCAAGTTATCTTTTTTTTTTTTTTTAAATTAAGGCATTATCTTCAAATCTTGAGATCTTCAACTCTTCGAAGAATAGTGGCTTCTCCAGCCTGATTTCTCCACACGTAAGCATGATTTTTTCACTGGGCAGTCTTCGAAGACACAAGCAGGCCCCTCCCCCAACCTGAACGTCTCCTGCCGATTTCTCAATCGGAGGGAGAAGAGGGTAAAATGCCTCCCTGCAATGAAGGGAGACACATCTGATCCCCCACCCCACCAAGATCAGAAGCAATGTCCTCTTTTGTTCCAGAGCACCCTTTGGGGCTCAGTGGGGCTTACTCGAGGCTTGCAGACTTACAGGGTGATCTTATGTCTACTCAGTAATAAGTTCCATTGAGTTCAATGTGGCTTACTCCCAAGTAAGTAAGTGCCCAGGATTGGGACAGCGAGAAAACATTACAGCACAAGTTAAGCTATCGGGGAATGGGGGGGAACGGTGGGGGAAGGCAGTGTGTGTAAAGGCACTCAGTTGTGATCCTTAATTAAAAAACAAGGCCAAAGCAGGGCATAGAAGAAGGGAAAACTTAGTGTCATTTGAAGGAAGCCTGATTCCCAGGCGGTTGCCCATCCAAGTACTGACCAGGGCCGATCCTGCTGAGCTTCCAGTATCAGACAAGAGCATGCACCTCCAGCCATTTCCTTGTTGGTGATAAACCTTTGAGTGCTGAGGAACCTATGCAATGTCATCTCATGAGCGGCGGACAAAAACAGGGTGTTCTTCGAAGCTGCGCAGCTTTGAAGCTTCGAAGATGCTAGCAGCCCCCTCCTCCAACTCTGAGAGCTGGGTGCCATCGCTGCTGCCCTTCTTTCTTGCGCCAGCTGCAGAGGGCTGGCGCAGGGAAAAGAGCATCAGGAGACACCCCCCAGCCTCTCGCCTTGGCCTCCAGCAGGTGGGGTGGGGGGAGAATAGGATAGGTGCCTCATTCTTCCCTCCACCCCCACCTGCTACAGCGGTGGCAGCAAGAGACAAGCTGGTCGTCTCCACGAAGGCCAGGAGAACTTATGGAAAACAACCAGCAACTTCTTGCCGGGCTTCGAGCCCCAACAGGATGTTTGCACCATCCCCACACACACACAGGGATGGAGGAAGAGAGGGACGGTGGGCGGGGAATCAGCAGAAACAGGAACAGTTTCTGCTCCTCCAATGAGAGCTGCCCTCTTTAAGAGCAGGAAAACAGCACAGCACTTGAGTGTGAACCATGCTTGTGCATTCGATGAAGTTCTGGAACTGGGAAAACAGGGTGAGTGTGGATAATCATGGCTCAACAACACCACAAGCAAGAAGGATCTTGGAATTGTTGTCGATCACAAGCTGAATATGAGCCAACAATGTGATGTGGCTGCAACAAAGGCAAATGCTGTTTTGGGCTGCATTAATAGAAGCATAGCTTCCAAATCCTGGGAGGAACTAGTTCCCCTCTACTCAGCACTGGTTAGGCCTCATCTGGAGTACTGTGTCCAGTTCTGGGCACCATATTTTAAGAAGGATGCAGACAAACTGGAGAAGGTTCAGAGGAGGGCAACAAAGATGATCAGGGGACTGGAAACAAAGCCGTATGAAGAGAGACTGAAAGAACTGGGCATGTTTAGCCTTGAGAAGAGAAGACTGAGGGGAGATATGATAGCGCTCTTCAAGGACTTGAAAGGTTGTCACAGAGAAGAAGGCCAGGATCTCTTCTCGATCATCCCAGAATGCAGGACACAGAATAATGGGTTCAAGTTACAGGAAGCCAGATTCTGGCTGAACATCAGGAGAAACTTCCTGACGGTTAGAGCAATACGACAATGGAGCCCATGACCTAGGGAGGCGGTGGGCTCTCCCACACTGGAGGCATTCAAGACAAGGCTGGACAGCCATCTGTCAGGGATGCTCTGACTTGGATTCCTGCATTGAGCAGGGGGTTGGACTCAGTCCATAGTTATAGGCCCCTTCCAACCCTACTATTCTATGATTCTATGAGGACTACAGCACTCGTTAATAGCAAATTGGTTTAATCAAGATATGCAAGTATTTCTGCCCAGCACATTGCACGGTGATCATAGCTGCACAGGACCCCTCCAATTGGCTACTCCCACACGATCCTGCTCACCTGTCAAGAACTTCTGGGGAGGCTCTGCATCCTGCCACTGTCTGACGTATGTTTGGTAACTTCGTGGGACATGGCCTTCTTGGTGGGTGGCACCTACGTTCTGGAATTCCCTCCCCCATGAGGCTCATTTAGCTCCTTGCCTCCAAGGCTAAAGAAATGTTAAAATGATTTTGTTTAAAGATGCTTTTTATGCTGTCTGATCCCAAGAGTTTTGTTTTATGGTGCTGCTGTTTCTTTTAGTGAGTTAGTTGTTTGTTTTTAAACTGATTTTACTGATTTTGTTTTATGTGCTGCTGATAGGCTAAAAAGCAGCATATGAATATTTAAATGAAGGAAGGAAGAAAGGAACAAAGAAATAATGTGGAGGAACAGTGGCGGTGATGGTGCCTGTCTGAAGAAGCCCCTGATTGTTATGGTGCTCCTTCAATCTGCAGTTTTCTCTTTGAAATTCAGAATTGGCCTGATGTGTTGTTTAGATTCCTTTAGGGCATAAACAAATGACGCTCCTAAATCAAAAAGGCGTCTGTGGGCCAAAATAGTTGAGGATTTTATTCTTCCGTTATATATATTTTAGGGTATGTTCTCTGCAAAACAACAACAAATCTGTTAGTGAGAACTTGTCAGAGGTTTCAGATTTATATTTATTACAAATAAATTGGGGGAATAAGACAGTGAGCTGGATCTTGGCAGCTCAACCCAAAAGCAAAGGGAGTGGCGGCGTCTCTGTGTGTGAAGCTCTTAACATCTTCAGTATTATCTGTGAAGTTACCCAGCAGGGTACGTCTTTCCCCACTTTGGGGGGGGTATTGTCGGTGTAGTCTTGCCAGCAGGAACAGAAGGGAAGCTCTTCTATACGGTTGCTCATTGGCAGCCACCCCCCACCCCAAACCCCTGAAGTGATGCTCTTTAGCACCATCCTTATAGGGCCATTCTTTGTGTACGTGTGGGTATGTGTGCCTTCTGGCAACCATCTAGAAGAGCCTTCCTTCTCTTACTGCTGCTAGCACAGACCACCATATCCAGTCCCTGTACAAAAAAGAAAAGAAAAAGAGGAAGATGTCACTTACTCTCACCACTATGGTAAGCATGCCTCCCTGCTGTTAAACTACTTTGAATAATTTCGCCCTCACCATAGGAACATAGGAAGCTACCTTATACTGAGTCGGACCCTTGGTCCATCTAGACCAGTACCGTCAGCACTGACTGGGAGCAGCAGCTCTCCAGGGTTTCAGGCAGGATTCTTTCCTAGACCTACCTGGAGATGCTGCCAGGGATCGAACTAGGGACCTTCTGCATGCAAAGCGTGGGCTCTAATGGTGAGCTAAAGCCCCTCCCTAACCACGATTTTCACTATGAAAATAATTGACCCCCCCAAATTTGTCCCTGCAAATGGGGTGATAAGCTGCGGGAGAACCATTTGGATTTGTCTCAACTCAAATTACATCCTTATTCTGGTTCAACTACCCACATGTAAAAGCCTTTTAAAAGATTCTGCTTGAGTTGAAATAGGGCACTTGTTTTCTTCTTGCTCCCGTGTTGCATCCTGGCCCTGATCCTAGTGCAGAGGAGTAGTGGCCATCATCCAGCTCCAGACCTGTGCTTGAACTTCAGATGTAAGAAATAGGAAGGGACAGAAACCTGAACAATCAGACACTTCTCGCTCTTCCCAATTCTCCTCCAAAATTTTGTTGTTGTTGTTATTGTAGTTGCAAATTCTGATAGTGAATATATTTTCTGATAGTAAAAAGCTGTCTCTGGATCTAAGACTATAAGGTGAATCTTTGATCTTGGAAATTTTTGCAGGAACAATTGGTGCAGACCGGTAGTTGACAGCTGGCATTCAGCAGCAGTCAATATAGAATGGCCACTTACGTGTTGCCAAAAGAATCATAGAATAGTGGGGTTGGAAGGGGCCTACAAGGCCATTGAGCCCAACCCCTTGCTCAATCCAAGTCAGAGCATCCCTGACAGGTGGCTGTCCAGCCTCGTCTTGAATGCCTCCAGCGTGGGAGAGCTCCCCAACTCCCTAGGTAATGGGTTCCATTGTCATATTGCTGTAACAGTCAGGATGTCTCTCCTGATGTTCAGCCGGAATCTGGCTTCCTGTCGCTTGAGCCCATTATTCCGTGTCCTGCACTCTGGGATGATGGAGGAGAGATCCTGGCCTTCCTGTCTGTGACAGGCTTTCAAGGACTTGAAGAAAAGAAATATATCACCCAAAAAAGATGACAAAAGAGGACACCAATTTGCATAATATTTGCATATGCAAATTTATATGTATAGGTGGATGTTTTAAAATAATAACTATGATTTAAGTAGAAATACATCTTACCATTGTGAGACGACTGGCCGTAGGTGCCTGCTCAGTCTGCCGTCCGGGTGCCAACTGTGGATGGGAAACTCCAAGGCTCCGGCCTGCTCTCCCTCCTTCCCGTTGTTCAGCTTTAAGCCACATTTGGACCAGGCAGCCCATCAAATAGACCAACAGTCCCCAACCTTTTTGGGACCAGGGACCGGTCCGTGGAAGAAAATTTTTCCACGGACCGGGCCGCAGTGGGGGTGTGGGAACCCCCCTTACCTTGGGTCCGCGGGGGGGGGGGGAGGTGATCCATTCCCCCCCCCCAGAATCCTCGTCGGCCCTGGACTCGCCCCAGAGCTGCTGGCTAGCTCCAGCCGGGGGAGGACTTCCGGCCGCTGGGACGCAAATGGCGTCCGCATAGCGGACACCGTTTGCGTCCCTGTTCTTTGCAGTAATAGGCTATTACTGCAAACAACAGGGCTGGAGCCGGCTGGCACCTCCATGGACTTGCCGAAGAGCGGAACCGGCCAGGGCCGGTGAGGATTCCTGGGGCGAGGGGATGGATGGATCGCATCCCCCCCCCCGCGGACCCAAGGTAAGAGGGGGTTCCCACACCCCTACTGCAGCCCAGTCCCTTTTAGACAGAAGACTTTTCTTCTGTCTAAACACGCATAGGATTGCACTCAAAGCCAACGAAAACAGTCACTTTCCACAGCAGGTCATAATGTCAATATCCAAATATTTAATTGTGAGGCCAAATATTAAGACAATCTAGATTGAGAAATGCGAACATTCATCTTGAGATTTCTGCAACACTTTGTCCCAGTTCTGAATACACATGCATGCACACATTTTCTATGCCATGGCTTGCTGTGAGCAAGATCGCAAGAACGTTAACAAAAGGAGAGGAAATGGTTAGCAGAGTGGAGATTAAATTCTGGCCTGCTCCCCTTCTGTCCAGATATTCCCACCCTGGTGTTATGCGAGTTCACAATGGTCAGACTGCGGGCCCAGCTATCTTGTGACGCTGCAACCCATAAAAAGCAAGGCAGGAGGAGGGGAACCAGAAGTAACACTCACAAAATCAGCCCACAGTCCTGACCATTCACTAGAGATGCTGAATATGATTTTCCTTTGGTTATGCAGTCCTGAGGTCACTACATGTCAAATGCCAGCATTTGGGTTAGATAGCAGTCTGGGGTCAAAAGAGGGCATGGCTTTAAAACCATCCTCAGTGGTACCAGAAATCTGAAGTACGCGATACTTTGTAATTTGAAAGGACTGTGTGAAAATGTCCGTCAATGTTCATCGTAGGATCCCTGTTCTCTCCCAAGCCTGTTCTCTCCCTGGTTTTCGCGGGAGCTGTAGATGACGCCGTTGCTCTCCTGCTGCTATCTCACAACTGTTCTTCCCTCTTCCCGTGTTATCTGAGAACGGGGAAAACCTGGCATTTTCTGTGCTTGCGATTGAAATCACCATTTCTGCCCTGTTGTTTATTTCCCCTTTAGCACTTTGTCCCGCATTGTGTGGGCGTGTGCTGGGGGTGTTGCTGGGCCGCGTTGAATAACATTGTCATGACAACAAATTGGTGGGAAGGGGGGCAGGTCACTGACCGCTTCCGGTGACCGTTTCTGCCTCTCTCCCATTCCACTACAGGCTCCGAGATCTCCTTCAGCACAGTGATGCTTACTTCTGAGTAAACCCATTGGCTGTAAGGCTTTCCTTTCCTGGGAGTAAGTGCCATTGAAATCTGTGTGGCTTGCTTCTGAGTAGGCACGCATAAGAGTGCACTGTGAGTCTACTTAGAGTAGCAGTCTTAAGGTCTCCCATCCCCCTCAATGCATGTACTTGGAACCTTCCCCTCTCATTGACTGCACTGACTGCTTCTTCTCCCTTTTGCTCACCAATTGATGGGCTTTTTTCCTCCCAGGGTGGATGGGGGAGTCTCCCTTCTCAGCCACGCAGGAGAAAGGCTTGACAGTTAGGAATTCAGTAGGTATTAAAAGTGCCTTTTCTCCTCCCCTGAATAAATACATCATGCAGAGCTTGTAATGGTCATTTTTAATAGTTTTCTTTTGGGGGTGTGATTTTAGATAAGGCAGTAATGCTAAGGTGGTTTTCCATTGTACTCCCTCCCACCTATCCAGCCACTGTCTCTTCTCCTAGTCCACCTTGCAGGGTTGTTGGGAAGCCAGAATAATGGGAAAGAGCAACAACAGCCCCATTGGTGGGGGCGCGGGAAGCAAGTTGGGTCTAATGAAGAATGTGTCCCCCGTGAAGTGGGGTGTGTGTATGCTAAGGATGGCTTGGTGCATTGACCGTGTACAAGTCCATTTGTGGATTTCTTACTTTTGTGATTGGGAACCTGGAAATCAGTATACCCTTCAAACTCAGTAGTGCAAGCAATATACTGCATTTTATTCCATCACATACTGACATATTTAGCAGAGAAGGACTAGCAGCACCAGCAAGCTTGGGGTAAGCCACCAAGAAGATTCTGTCCCTCGGGGGAAGGAGGGGACCAGCTCCCATAGCCCCCTAGCCAGATCACTAGAAGGGCTTGCGACTTCCCTCCTGCTGTGGAGGAGTGGAGGGATGGCGGAGCCATCAATCACTTTAGAGGAACCAATGATCAGAGGAGGGGAGGGGGCATGGGGCCAGCAGCCCCCTTCTGTCCCGATTGTTCTATGCAGCTCGGCCCAGCCATGAAAAGGTAAATTGCAGAGGGACGCACTAGGAGAGATGCCTGTATGCAGGGCCAATGTAAATCCTGGAAAGGATCTGGAATCAAAAGGAACAGTCTGTAGTGGGATAAAATGCCAGGTGTGAAGAGAGCCCCAGTCTATGCTAAACTGTGCTCTGCTAAACCGCTTTTCATCCTGGTGTGCATTCAAAAACAGACGCCCCCTGAGGTCTGAAGTGGTCCCACCCACATTATCCCTCCACCCTGGCCACTTATGCATCTCGAAAAAGAGGAAATGCATCCTCAAAAAAGAGGACACTGATCTGCATATACTAATTTATATGTGTAGATGCAAATATAGAAATAATTTCTATAATTTAAATAGAAATATAGTACAACTCACCACAATGTGGAAAACTGTGACTAGGGGACCTGTGTGCCTTGCTCAGTCTCCTGACCCGGTGCCAGCTGTGGATGGGCACCTTCCAGGCCCTTTAGCTCTTCCGTCTGACAGTTCCCTGTCTTTAAACTGGACTTGGACTGACAGCCCTTCAAACAGAGGGCTTTCCTCTGTAGAAGAGGACACCCAACATAACGTGCAGACTGGCTCTCGGAGTCCAACCATCATGCATGACAAGCGATCAAGTATTATTATTATTAAAAGGCGAAAGATTTATACGATCTGAAGAGAAACCAGAGTATTTATATATCTAGTATAAAATATATTACTGATTGTTGTAGGTTTATTTTAAGTTTTATTATTATATAACACTATATTTCTTCTTCTTCTTCTTCTTCATATAGGCTACTGGGAATGAATTGTAGACCTGTTTCTTTGATATAAGATTGATGATATGATATTGAAATGTAAGGTTGTTTATTAAACTGTAAGATTGTTAAGGTTATAGATATAGTTTTTAAAATAGAATGGCATCGAGTTTAAACTTAATCCTTTAAAGGGGAGGGAGAGGGGAAGGGAAGGGGAAAGAATTTTCTTTTCTTTTTCTCTACTTCCTTTCCTCCTTTCTTTTCCTTTCCTTTTGTTATTGTGGTGTCCTCATTAGAATATTGTATTGCTGGGAAATTGTGGTATTGATCAGGTTGTTGGTATTTTTGGTATTGTTTATTTCATTTATAAAGATAGAATAAATAAAAATATATTTTAAAAAGTATTATTATTATTGATTACATTTCTATACCACCCCGTAGCTGAAGCTCTCTGGGCAGTTTACAGAGATTAAATATTAAAATCCAATATACAAAGTTTAAAAGCCATTTACATAAAACACAGAGACAATATACACCAAGACAACATATGAAAACAACTTTGAACAGTCAGTCATAACCAAAGACAGATCCAGGACTGATTAAAAACTCATCATGTGCTGCCAAATGCTTGAGAGAAAAGGGAAGTCTTAATCTGGCACAGAAAATACAACAATGTTGGCACCAAGCGTGTCTTGTTGGGGAGGTCATTCCACAGGTGTGAGGGGGGCACCACTGAGAAGGCCCTCTCCCTTGTTGCCACCCTCTGAGCTTCCCTCGGAGAAGGCATCCAGAGGAGGACCTTAGATGTATAAGAAGATCAAGTGACCCATGTCACTTGTAATTATGCCTGTTTTGGGCAGATAGTTGCCAATGTAGAAGCACAATATACAGAAAATGAGGCATACTTTGGTAAAGCGTGAGGCCAATAATTCTCAAACTGTGTGTTGGGGCACACTGGCTTGCCATGCGGAAACTGCTAGTGCACTGTGAGAAATTAATTAAAGGATCCTGTGAGCCTACAGCACCCTACCTATAGAGGAGGCTGCATGTTGTTGCTTGGCATTTATTTGTTTGTTTGTCATCTTTCAGCCCACATAGCCTCCCCAGAAGGTGACTTACAATTCAAACTTAAAATGATTTAAAATCTTTAAAAGCAAATTCTGAACTTTAAAAACAAACTAAAAACTTTAAAATCAAATTCAGAACTTTAAAACTTCACCACCAGCAGAAGAACAGGAGAGTGTGTGGAGCTAATACATTAAGAGAACAATCCTATGGCCCTGGGCAGCATCTGAGGGGATAGTTTGGATTCCCTGATCCAAGGTCAGAGACAGTGTTCCGACCTCAGAGGGGGGAATCGGAGATCTCACCCCTCCCCCTTGCAGGTGGTGTGGAAAGGATCACGCTGGCTGGCCTCCAAGGTCTGGAACTCGACCTCAGAGGAGGGGGCATTTTGGTGGGCAGGGAGGGGAGGAGCTTGGAGAAGCCAGGATATGAGTTATCCTGAGTTCTGCCAGCCTCCTTCCCTTCCCCTCCAAAACACCTTTGCTAGACGGGCAAAAAAGCCCATCTAGCAAAAAATGCAGGGCAGGAGGACGGGGTGGCAAAGATCGCCTCCGCCACCCCTTCTGCCTTGCACAGGATGCTCAGAGGCCTACAGGGTCTGGGCCTTATGAACATCGATGGCTCAACCCATAGGACTGCACCATAAGAAGGCAATCCTATGGGATTAATGCTCATAGGATGGAGGGCTCCATTGAAATAGGATTGCACCATAAGAAGGCAATCCTATGGGATTAATGCTCATAGGATGGAGGGCTCCATTGAAATACTAAACTGTCATACAGAACGAACATGCTTTAACATCCTGACTAAAAGTGAACAAAAAAGGCCAGCCTGACTTCCGTTGGGAGAGAATTCCACAGGTAGGGTGCTGCCTCGGAGAAGGTCTCGTCAAGGTGTGACTCACTCTTCATGCTTTGTTGTTTTTTTTAAATAGCTCCTCTGTGGGCGGGTAATTCTTATCCCATTCCCTTGCTCACTGCATGTGTTTGGATTATTCAGTCATCCTTGATTCAGATTTGTAGCAGAATTACCCACCCACAGGGCTGGCTGCTTGCTGGGACTCTGAATAATTAGGAGACACACCTAGATTAGTGATTCATGCAGAAGCATAACAGGTGCTTCTAAGGGCCTCTAAGGGCAGGTAAGGTGATTCTTATTTATTTTTTTAATGCACTTTTACCCCTCTCTTCAGCCAAAATTGCTTCTGGAGTGGCTTACACGAAGCAAGACAGCCCTGCCCGCCAGCTCATGATCTAAATGACGAAACACAAAAGGAAAAAAGGGATGAAGAGGGAAGAGGAAAACAAGCAGACTTTGGCATCTTAAAGTCGCATAGTTCTTGCAAAGACCAGCTGGAATGGAAACACTTCAGGGAGAGGAGGAGCTTGACAGAGCTGGACTTTCAGTGGAGCTGAGGGAACAGCCCTTCTCCCTCTGCTGCAGCCTGATGGCAGGGCCGTTGCCTGGGGACGGTTCCCGTTGTTACTCTTATACATCCTAAAATCAACCCTCCTCAGGTGTAAGCATGAAATGTGTGCACCTCCCATTCTAATTCAGGAAAAGATGTGCCCCAGTTACCAAATTCAGAAAATACTTCACTAAATTATGGACTTACTCTCCTGTGAACTGTGAACACGAAATGCATGAACGTTTTACTTTAAAAAGCTGAATCTAACAGAAATCTCCAACTCTGTGAAGAATTGATAAATTACTTTTAAGATGCAGGAAAATATTCAGGACAGAGAGAGAGTCTCTGATGGAAGTCCCACCCCCACCCCCACCCTGCTCCGCTCGGCTGTCTCACTGCCAATGGTGTGGCCATAGCCATGTTTATTGGGGGGAATAGCCTGACTCTGTTGGATGGGTTATGTAACAAAATTAGTGGTTCGAGGAACCCAAAGCACTAAAAGCCAAAATGTTGTCATGTAAGTCCAATAGTAGATGAAAACCAGATCTTGGAACTGGTTATGTGCTGGCAAACACATTTGAACCTTGACATTTTTTATGCATAAATCAGGATCCAGGCATAAGTAATTTAATGAAAAGGAAAGTGAATGGTATAACCAGGGTCGTCATTCGGGGGAGGCCCACAGGCCCCGGATCTTTTTGAGCTGACCTAATTGCCTTTTTTTTTTTTTTTACATTTTCCCATTGACTTGCATTGGAAAACAGAAATGGCCATAACTTTTTTAGTTTGTATGGTAAATACATGCCATTTGGAGGCTTGGTAGTCCCCATGGAGCTGATTCAATATGCAAAATTTCAGGCAGTTATGTCCAGTGGCTTTTGTGCTAGTCACAAGTAAAAGTTGCTATTTTCAAGAAAATCTGTCATAATTTTTTTGTTCTACCACATAAGTGCATGGAAATTGGGGGCCTGGCAGCCCCCATAGAGCTGACTGAGCCTGCCACATTTCAGACAGTTAGTCCTAGTGGCTCTTGTGCTAGCCACAGGTAAAATTTACTTTTCCCAAGAAAATCTGTCAAAGTAAAGAGCTATATTTTTTTGTTCTTCCACATAAATTCATGGAATTTGGGGACCTAGCAGGCCCTATGGAGCTGATTGAACCTACCAAATTTCAGACAGTTTGGTCTAGTTGCCTCTGTGCTAGCCAAGCGTAAAGTTTCCTTTTGTCAAAGACTAAAACAAAAAGTAAAAACTGTCAAGACACCTAGGGGATTAGAGATCCTAACCAGAAGGTGTTTACGGTGACCATTAGGAGGTCACTATCCCTAATCTCTGGTGCAGGTTTTTTTTTTGAGGTGCAAAAAACCTCCCTCCTCCTTTACAAGCCCACTGTTGGGAGCTTGCCTGCAATGAAATTTTGAAGAGGGAGAAGGAAGGGAAGAAAGAGCTTCATGTGAAATACTGGTATTTCACACAGCACCTGATTTTACTGCCCCAAAGTGGAACCTTTGGATTCTGCAGAAGTTTAGTAGCTTCAGTACAGCAAAGGATCCAATCAGCCTCCACAAACTTCTTTCTCCCCCTCTACTTTAAGTTCTCCTAAATAGCTGTAGGACTCAAATTATTCCCAATGGAGGGTTAGGTCTACGTGGCGTCATGATCGAGGAACTGCTGAGGCTTTTAAAAAGCTTCTACAGTTTTAAAAAAGCTAGAAAAAGCCCTCAGCCACCTCACCTCATAAAGTTCATTTAAGTACGTGCAATCCTTGCAAACCCTGCACAGCCTCCTAAATTCCTCTGAAGTACTACCTCTATGAAAGGAGCCACTTGGCTTAGGGAATTCTCTCTACCTCCCACCACCTGCACATTTCCAATCACCATTCTGCTTTTCTTCCCCCTCCCCTCCCCTCCCCTGTTCTCTCTCTCTGTCTCTCTGTTCTTTATTCCACCCAGAGGAGCATATCTTGGGGAATTCGTAAAGAGAATTCTCTTTGGCGGGCAAGAGAAGTTCTGAACTGTATTTGACTTTATACAAACAGACAAGAGGGTTGTTCTTTCTTCTTCCCCTCACTCGGGTCTTTGAGAAGAGTGGGTTCACTTGGTTGCAGAGAAACCACTCCAGGCCTGTTTTGTTTGCCAGTTGCCATCATCCAGCAACAGGAAGGGCTGCAGCTCAGCCTCAGAGGCAGAGCACTCGCTTGGTAAGCAGAAGGTCCCAGGTTTGATCCCCAGCATCTCCAGGTAGGGCTAGGAAAGAATCCTGCCTGAAAGACCCTGGAGAGCCGCTGCTCCCAGGCAGTGTCAACCATTCTGGGCTAGATGGACCCAGGGTCTGACTCGGTATCAGGCAGCTTCCTGTGTTCCTAGGAACAGAAAGCTTTAATAAAAATAGGAGTTTGGGGCTTGTTTTTTAAGTGGAGGAGAGACAAATATTGCTCATTTATGCAATCCTATCTGTGCCTATGCAGAAGCCCCCTTATGTTTAATGAGGCTTACCCTCAGGAAAGTGTGCACAGGATTCCAGCGCAAGTTGCTTTTGCAGGGAGGTGGGGTCACGAAGAGTCGGACACGACTTAACGACTGGACAACAACAAATTGCACCCTGATGTTCTGCATGTTTACCCAGAAATAAGTCCTGAGTTGTGAGCATGGTACCGCAAGCTTAATACAGTGCCTGCCCAATTCCATCTAATGAACTGACAACCCTTTCAGCTCAGTCCTATGCATGTTTCGTCATTTGTGGGGGTGGGGTGGTGAGGTGGTTTTGCATGAACTCTAGCTTCAGTGGTGAGGGAAAGGCACTTAGTGTATGCACAGAGTTTCTCCATAGCCCTAGTTTTGAAAAAAGACTCATTAGCTGAATCCTGGTGAAGTCTTGGCACAAATGAAGTTATGGGGAGGAAGATACAATGAGAGCTTGTGCCTAGCAAGGAGGAGGTAGAGAGGAGTTGCAGAAAACAAGACATCTGTTTTTATGAAGAGTTGCTGGAGGATGGTAGGATGGGGAGGGATGGTTGCACGGAGGGGAATAGAATTGGTAGGGGGAGAATGTAAGTGCTCAGTGGTGAAAGAAAGACATTCTGCACATGCTCAGAGGCACTCTCTATTTAAGAACATAGGAAGAGCCGTGCTGCTTCAGACCAACGTCCATCTAGTCCAGCATTCTGTTCACACAGTGCCAACCAGATGCCCATAGGAAACCCACAAACAGGTTGTTCAGTCGTTCAGTCGTGTCCGACTCTTCGTGACCCCATGGACCATAGCACGCCAGGCCTTCCTGTCCTGCGCTCTCTTCCGGAGTGTGCTCAAGTTTATATTCATTGCATCGGTGATGCTATCTAGCCATCTCATCCTCTGCCGTCCCCTTCTCCTTTTGCCTTCAGTCTTTCCCAGCATCAGGGTCTTTTCCAGGGAGTTTTCTCTTCGCATTAGGTGGCCAAACTATTTGAGCTTCAGCTTCAGTATCTGTCCTTCCAATGAGCACTCAGGGTTGATTTCCTCTAGGATGGACTGATTTGACCTCCTTGCAGTCCAGGGGACTCATAAGAGTCTTCTCCAGCACCACAGTTCGAAAGCATCAATTCTTCGGCGCTCAGCCTTTCTTATAGTCCAGCTCTCACAGCCATACATTACTACTGGGAAAACCATAGCTTTGATTAGACGGACCTTTGTCGGCAAGGTGATGTCTCTGCTTCTTACTATGCTGTCTAGGTTTGCCATAGCTTTCCTCCCAAGGAGCAAGCGTCTTTTAATTTCATGGCTACAGTCACCGTCTGCGGTGATCTTGGAGCCCAAGAAAGTAAAATCTGTCACTGCTGCCATTTCTTCCCCTTCTATATGCCAGGGAGTGACAGGGCCAGATGCCATGATCTTAGTTTTTTTAATGTTGAGTTTCAAACCAGCTTTTGCACTCTCCTCTTTCACCCTCAACAAGAGGCTCTTTAGATCCTCTTTGCTTTCTTCCATTAGGGTGGTATCGTCTGCATATCGGAGGTTGTTGATAATTCTCCCAGCAATCTTAATTCCGACCTCTGATTCATCCAACCCGGCATTTCTCATGATGTACTCTGCATATAAGTTAAATAAGCAGGGTGACAATATGCAGCCTTGTCGTACTCCTTTCCCAATTTTGAACCACTCGGTTGTTCCATGTCTGGTTCTTACTGTTGCTTCTTGACCCTCGTAGAGGTTTCTCAGGAGACAGGTAAGGTGGTCTGGTACTCCCATCACTTTCAGAATTTGCCACAGTTTGTTGTGATCCACACAATCAAAGGCTTTAGCGTAGTCAATGAAGCAGAAATAGACGTTTTTCTGGAATTCTCTTGCTTTCTCCATGATGCAGCGAATGTTGGCGATTTGATCTCTAGTTCCTCTGCCTCTTCTAAACCCCGCTTGTACTTCCGGTAGTTCTCGGTTCGCATACTGCTGAAGCCTAGCTTGTAGGATTTTGAGCATCACCTTGCTGGCATGTGAAATGAGCGCAATGGTGCGGTAGTTTGAACACTCTTTGGCGTTGCCCTTCTTTGGAATTGGAATGTAAACTGACCTTTTCCAGTCTTGTGGCCACTGTTGAGTGTTCCAGATTTGTTGGCATATTGAATGCAGCACTTTAACAGCATCATCTTTTAGGATTTTAAATAGCTCGGCTGGAATATTGTCATCTCCGCTAGCTTTGTTGTTAGTAATGCTTCCTAAGGCCCACTTGACTTCACTCTCGAGGATGTCCGGCTCAAGTTCAGTGACCGCACTATCATGGCTATCAGGGACATTCAGATCTTTCCTGTATAGTTCTTCTGTGTATTCTTGCCACCTCTTCTTAATCTCATCTGCTTCTGTTAGGTCCCTGCCTTCTTTGTCCTTTATCATGCCCGTCTTTGCACAAAACGTTCCCTTGAGATCTCCAATTTTCTTGAAGAGATCTCTAGTCTTTCCCATTCTGTTTTCCTCGATTTCTTTGCATTGTTCATTTAAGAAGGCCTTCTTGTCTCTCCTTGCTATTCTCTGGAACTCTGCATTCAGTTGGGTATATCTTCCCCTTTCTCCCTTGCTTTTCGCTTCCCTTCTTTCGTGAGCTACTTGTAAAGCCTCATCAGACAGCCACTTTGCTTTCTTGCATTTCTTTTTCTTTGGGATGGATTGAGTTGCTGCCTCCTGAACAATGTGACGGACCTCCGTCCATAGTTCCTCAGGCACTCTGTCTATCAGGTCTAATCCCTGAAATCTATTCCTCACCTCCACTGTATATTCATCAGGGATATGATTTAGGTCATACCTGAACGGTTTAGTGGTTTTCCTGACGTTCTTCAATTTAAGCCGAAATTTTGCAAGAAGCAGCTCATGATCTGAGCCACAGTCAGCTCCAGGTCTTGTTTTTACTGACTGTATGGAGCTTCTCCATCTTTGGCTGCAAAGGACATAATCAATCTGATTTCGATATTGACCATCTGGTGACGTCCATGTGTAGAGTCGCCTCTTGTGCTGTTGGAAAAGAGTGTTTGCTATGATCAGCATGTTCTCTTGGCAAAACTCTATTAGCTTTTGTCCTGCTTCATTTTGTACACCAAGGCCATGCCTGCCTGTTATCCCGGTGATTTCTTGACTTCCTACTTTAGCATTCCAATCCCCTATGATGAAGAGGACATCTTTTTTTGGTGTTAGTTCTAGAAGGTGTTGTAGGTCTTCATAGAACCGATCAACCTCAGCTTCTTCGGCCTCAGTGGTTGGGGCATAGACTTGAATTACTGTGATGTTGAATGGTTTGCCTTGGATTCGTACTGAGATCATTCTATCATTTTTAAGATTGTACCCCAGTACTGCTTTTCCCACCCTTTTGTTGACTATGAGTGCTGCTCCATTTCTTCTAAGGGATTCTTGCCCACAATAGTAGATATGATGGTCACCTGAATTAAATTCGCCCATGCCTGTCCATTTTAGTTCGCTGATTCCCAAGATGTCGATGTTCAATCTTGCCATCTCATGTTTGGCCACCTCCAGCTTACCTTGATTCATTGATCTGACATTCCAGGTTCCTAAGCAATATTGTTCTTTACAGCATCGGATTTTCTTTTCACCACCAGACACATCCACAGCTGAGTGTCCTTTCGGCTTTGGCCCAGCCGCTTCACTCTTTCTGGCACTACTTGGAAATACCCTCTGCTCTTCCCCAGTAGCATATTGGACACCTTCCGACCTGAGGGGCTCATCTTCCGGCGTCATATCTTTTAGCCTTGTGATACGTTCCATGGGGTTTTCTTGGCAAGAATACTGGAGTGGGTTGCCATTTCCTTCTCCAGTGGACCACATTTTGTCAGAACTCTCTGCCATGACCTGTCCGTCTTGGGTGGCCCTGCACGGCATAGCTTATGGCTTCACTGAGTTACGCAAGCCCCTTCGCCACAACAAGGCAGTGATCCATGAAGGGGCCACAAACAGGACATGAGTGCAATAGCACCTTCCCACCCATGTTCCCCTGCTGCTAATATTGGTGAAATGTAAATAAATTCTAGTAATTCGAAATTAGAATGCATGTATATCCTTCAGAAACTTTGCAGGTTTCTTGCCTGGGGGACACCTCTAATGACCTGTGCATTTTCATACAACTTTACCCAAAAACTATTGGGGAAGGGGTGAATGGAAGGGAAAGCAAATCACTTCCACCCCCAAATTGGAGACCTCCACTTCCACATGAACTGCTGCATCTATCCTTCTGAAACTTTGCTGTTTTCTTACTTAGAGACTACTCTAGGCTGTCTGTAATTTTCAGAACAATAGTCCGCAAGGAACATAGGGAGAGAAGTATGTCCTGTTTTGGAGACCTCAAAATGTCAAGGCCACCCTTGCACAAAAACCCGTGTGGCTAGCATTCTGAAATTTGGCAGATGTGATCTCCTCTGATGGGGCAATGAATCCTGAACATTTTATCCAATCTTCCAAGGAATTAAAATGTTATTGGCAGTTCCCTTTAAAAGAAGATCAAAATATAAACCCTGCACCTATTCTTCTGACATTGGGTAGGTGTAATCCCCTTCTAGGGGGCTACTATGCCTGAAATTATCACCCAGTTCTGACCAAGAGAAAAAAGTTACAGGTTTTTGTTTATTTCCAATAGTAGTCAACAGGAAGCATAAAGACTCATTTTTCCAAACCTTGACTCAGGTTTGGTTCTGAGCTGAAGTGGTTCGACTACAAATTGGCCAGAGCTGAAGCAGAATGTTTTCTAAAATGCTGAATTGGGGTCTGAGTTGAAGTGAGGTTCACCCTTCTTATGTATGTATGTAATCTATACACACACACAAACACACTACACACACACACACTACACACACACACACACACACATTAGATGTGTGCTTAGAGTCGTGTGTGTATATATATATATATATATATATATGCGCAAATTTGTGTTATGGGCTTGTGCCCCGGATCTTTTAAGAACCTAGCAATGCCCCTGGGTATAACATTAGCGCAATATTCTCCAATCTGGTGGCCTCCAGATGTGTTGGACGACTACTCCCATCATCCCCCAGCCAGCATAGCCATTTGCATTCCAACACATCTGGAGGGTGTCAGATTGGGGAAGGCTCCAGCAGGGTTTGTAGAAAGCACAGAGTGACTGTTTTCTCCTTCATGTGTGTTGCAAACTTCATCGGATGGCAAAAGGAGCTCTTCTGGCACTCTCCCTTCTCTGTGCTAGAGTTCCTTGCTTGCTGCTTCTTCAGTGGGTTTGTTTTGTAAATGCCATACAAATGAGCAAGCTGCACCCAGCATTTGCAAAGCCAAGAGGCCCCCATGAAATGTGTTCACCATTGTAAACAAACATTTCTCTGGTAATCTGCAGCATGCTATTACAGAGGTGGCCGGCTGCCAGATGGCACGGTTTCATGACAAGAATCTTTTACAAACAAGAAGAAGAAGAGGAGGTGGAGGAGGAGGAGAACAGAAAACTTATCAACTCTTTGACTGTGTTTATGATCAGCTGAGAATCTTTTCTATGTTGTTAAAAGCACATACATCAAAAACTCATATGATCTTTATGGTCCTAAAGTGGAACCTCAGCCCAGCAGGCCAAATCTGGCCTGCCTGGGGTCCCAATCTGGCCTGCCGGGGTTCCCCACCCCCTTCCCCTGGCCCCATCCCCTTTTCCCCAACCACTAATACTTCGGTGGTTTCCCATCATTTGCATAATTCTCCCCATTCAAAAAGGTTGAAATGCCTCTCCTAAGGCCGAGTTACTGGCAGTGAGAGCTTAAAGCTAAAATATACTGATAATTTAGGTATTGCTGGTCCCATCCCTTTTTCCTTTCCCCCCACCAATCACTGGATTGTGGTCCCCAAGAGCGCCTCCAAAATTGAATTAGGCCCTTTGGGCTTAAAGAGGTCCAGCACCCCTGTCTTAAAGGATTGTTCTGTTGTTCCTGTCATTAGATCGAGGGTAGCCAACTTCAGGCAGTTTGGGGCTAATTTCCAGCCACTGGACCCCTCCCTCTGCGCCGCACTTTCGCTGCTGCACCGCCTGCAGCAGGAAAATGTATCAGCAGTTTGCTGCCAAAATTCAGTGCCAAACCACCACATAGATTCAAAATGGCCACCTTTAGGTTGAAAACAAACTAAATTTGACACTTTTGAGTCACTGTGGGAGTTTGCTGCTGAATTTCAGAAGCAAACCACCAACTTTTTGGCTGCTGCACCCCCGAGTTTCAACAGTGTGGGGGGTGACAGTGTGAGTGGTTGGGGCTGCACACAAGGTCATGGAGAGGGGGACATTTTGCCCACCCCTGCCCTAGAGAATACTATAGAGCTGAAACAGAATTACATAACATTTTGTAAGTTGCCAGCATTTGCAATTTTAATATTGACATTTGAATTCCGGAATCAACATCCCTGGGGTTCTGCCTCAGGTATATTCAGAGAGAGGGAGAGCGAGAGAGGTTGATGTTTGTTTTTCCAAAGAGAAATCACAAGACAACGTTTCTAAAAGTGACAAGACATGAAAGGGGAAGCTCTAAACCACTTCCCCTTTGAGAATCAATTTGCGCTGATACATCTTTGCCTAGAAAAGAAATAAAAACAAAAATAAAGCTCTCCCTAAACACATTACAAGAATTATACCAAACATCTTATCATTTCAAAGTTTTACACTAAACTTCAAGACTTCTGTTTTTCATCAAAGTCCCCCCCACTCCACTTGTGATATTTAAAGGGGTTTTTCACACATTATGTCGCGCGAATCAAACAGGGGACCACTACAGCTAGTTTCTTAATGAGGAGATGGGAATGTAAAACCCATTTGAAATCACAGGTTTTCCCATGCTATTTTTAATGGTACATGTAAAACGTCTTAGACATGTACATCTCCAAACACAGGGCACAATCCTGCAAAACATAAGCACTTTTAAATCCCACTTATTTTCATGCAAGAATTAAGTATGGGCTAAACTTTGGGCAGACTTCTTCGGGCCCACCGTGGGAAAGAGGTTCCTGAAAGGGGTTCCTGTGAAAACCAAAGCTCAGAAGAAGAAAGTGAGAGTGTGCGTTTCCAGGGCTCATAAGAACATCAGAACATAAGAGGAGCCCTGCTGGCTCAGACCAAGGGTCCATCTAGTCCAGCGTTCTGTTTACACAGTGGCCAACCAGCTGCCCACAGGAAACCCACCAGCAGGACACGAGTGCAACAGCACCCTCCCACCCATGTTCCCCAGCAACAGGTGAATATGGGCATACTGCCTCTGATTCCTCTGATTCCTCATAAGGGAGTTGCTCCAGCCGCTTGATCATTTAAAGGCGCAATCTTATGCACATTTAAGGTGCAATCCCATGCATGTTTGCACAGAAAAAAGCACTACGATTCCCAGCATGCCCCAGCTACCATGGCTGGCTGGGGCATGCTGGGAGATATAGGACTTTTTTCTGTCTAAACATGCATAAGATTGTGCCCTTAGACAGAAAAAAGTCCTCCAACTCCAAGCATTTCCCAGCCAGCATGGGGAACGCTGGGAGTTGTAGGACATTTTTCTGTTTAAACATGGGTAGGGTTGTGCCTTTAGTTGCCTTTTTATGCACTTTTCCCAACTCTACAATATCCTTTTTGGTGCGGTGACCAGAATTGAACATACTATGCTAAGCACTGGCACAGCAGATTTGTACAAGGGCAGTATGATCTTGGCAGTTTTATTCTCAGTTCCTTTCCTCATTATGCCTAACATGGAGTTTGCCTTTTTCACAGCGGCTGCACACTGGGTTGACATTTTCATCGAGCTGTCCACCACAACCCCAAGATCTCCTCGCAGTACCAATCAAAATACTTTGTGCAGTCCCTCAGCAGATTTTCTGTGGTAAGTAAGAAAAAGAAATACAGAAGAAGCAGTGGGAAAACACAGGGGGGTTGCAAATGTCTGGACTCCCTGTAAAGTTCTACAAATGTGGCAGGGTGGTCGTAGGGCTGGTGTCAACGGTAGGAGCAGTCAAACGTCTGTCAAAGGCCCACACCCCAGTGGGGCCCACTGGCAAGAGCCCCCTGGACTTGCTCCTCCTCTTCACCATTGCAGCCTGCGTGTTCACCTGCCTCCCACGCTGGCCTAGACAACCGGAGTGGGAAGGAGAAGGAGCAGGAGATTGCCACAGCCTCCTTGCTCACTGGCTCTCTGCCCGTCAAGCTAGCATGTGGGAACAGTGATCAGAAAGAGAACAAGGAGCAAGAGCGGCCAGTGAAACAGGCGGTGAGAAAGGAGACTTGCTGAGGGAGGGGGCCCAAGGAGGGGGCCTTGCCCTCAGAAACCTGGAGTTGCCACGGGGCGATTGCATGATAAAAGTGTTGTTTGGAAGCCCCCCGAGAGTGCTGCAAATTAGTTTTTTCTCTACAAAACCTTATAAAAGCCAAGGCCAGCAAAAAGGCAGCTAATGAACAGCCTGTGGACCCTTTTCAGAAGTGACATAAGGGGGTGTCACTTGTGAACGGGAGGAGAACGTTGGCAAAAAAAGTGGAAGAAGGACACTTTACAGTCTAATGAACATTTGGGCCAGCACAATTTTCCCTTCAAGTTCCAGATGAGGGAAATTAATACATGCACACACACATACACACAAACACACACGGCTTATACATATATAATCTCGTTATGTGATTAATTGCTGGGGTTCAATTTTTATTAGTAGGGCTGAGAGTTAAGCCCCCCTCCCCCCACCCCGGCAAGGCTCTTTTGTTGGTGGTGTGTTACTGTAGAAGAAAATGAGAAAAATAAAAAAGCTGGTCCTTCCTTCTAATGATGAATGTACCTAATTTGCCCTTTTAAACCAATGCATGAACTGAAACTTAGATATGCTTCAAAATTCACAGTTCTCAAAATCTTGCAGTAGAGTTCTCCTATAGAAATATGCATACAAAAATGCACACATTAGTGAAAATAACATTCACAATACGTTATATTAGAAATTGCTTGCAAAAATGTTTATAATAGGCATAATGGGAAATGCTCACAAAAATGCATGCAATTTTTATGGAAGTTTTAGTTTAAAAAATTCTCAGCATTCAAGACAAATCGAACTTGAGACTGGAAAAATGAGAAATTGAGAGAAACTGAAATTGATAGATGCTACCATCCCTTCCTATAAATGAATAAATGAACAAACAAGCAAGTAGATGGTGCTGTAACTCCATTTACAACAAGTAACAAATCATGGTGTGTTAACATTTTCGGAGGAGCTATCCATAGTGAGCATGGATTGTAGCACAAATTGAAAACCCAGCTTGGTATAATAAGCACATTTAAAATGTGAACACATTGGAACTTTTTTAGTTTAGAAAAAAAGTGAGGTGGGGGAAGATCTGATGAGGCTTATAACATGATGTGTGGTGTGAAGAAAGAAGAACAAGAGAGATCCCCCCCCTCCGCCCTGACACTTGAAGCGGGTGATCCAATGATACTTGATCAGCAGAAGATTCAGGACAGGTGAAAGAAAGACCTCCTTGTCCAGCATATAACTAGTTAACAGATGGGATTTACTGCCACAAGATGTTTTTAAAGAAGGATCATTAGACAAATTCATGGAGGAAGAGAGATGGGAGGAGGGATTCATACCCTTCACATTTTAATGTAAACTTACCTCATTTTGCAACTTCAAACTGATACGCAAACCGAAACTCTCTTATTTTTCTGAATTCACATTTCTCTCAATATTGCAATGGAGTTCTACAAACAAAAAACAAACAAACAATGCATAAAAATGTGTGCATATTAGGGAAAAGTGTACAAAATGGGCATGTTAGTGAATATCAAGTTCAAAAATGCATTATTTAAGGAAAAGTCCTTGTAAAAGTATGTATATTTGGCAATATTCCATTCTAAAATGCATGCATTAGGAGAAATGCCCACCAATGTGAGTACAAATTTTCATGCAAACTTTAAAAAAAAGTTCTTAAACTTTGGGGGATGAACCAAACTTGAGACTGGAAAAACGAGAAACAGAGAGAAGGCGAAATTGACAGGTGTGGCCATCCCTATCACGATATCTAAATAGAAACATCCTAGTTCAGAGGGAATCTATCTTTGAGTACCAGATGATGCGAGACCAAGGGCAAGCAAGGGGGTGTGAGTGTCGCCTTCATAACTTGCCTGTAGGCTTCCGGGAGGCACCTGGTTGGTACTTTAGGAAAGAGCCTGTTGGCCTAGAGGGACCGTTGGTCTGATGCAGCAGGGCTCTTCCTTATGTTCTTGTAACACCTTACAGATGGAACTGCATCTCCTTGCTGTTAAGTACCTGCATAGGAGCTGAAGTGAGGGTCCCAGCCAGATTGGCACTGGAGTTAGTTGGAGAGCTGCAAGGTCAATACGGAGGCAGTTGCATGTTAGGGGCAGAAACCTGTCTGAAGGGAAGCTGGAGCAACGGGGCAGGCAAGCTCTGAGGCAGGTGTGCAGGACCTCAGGTGTGGGGACCAAATATGCCCCCTGGGATCCAAATACAGTGTTCTGGGGGTCCCCTGACCCCACTCCCTTTCCCCTGACCACCAGTCATTTGGTGGCTTCCTGCTTTTTCTGCAGTTTTTTCTCCCTCATTCTAAACGGTGGAAATGTCTCCCTCAAGGTTTTGGTACTGGTGGTAAGACCTATAAGCTAAAATATGCTGGTATTTGTGAAATGTTTGGACCCACCCCTTTTGCCTTCATCTCCACCCACTATTGGCATTCACCCCCTGAAAGCTTCCCGAAAGTGGAATTTGGCCCTCGGGCTGAAAGCGGTGCTGCACCCCTGCTGTAGGGTGTATGAACGAAAAACGAGCAGCCATGTCAAAGTAGAAACTGATGTGACTCCCCCAGAGGAGAGAGAGAGAGACCCTCCTTTGTTGAACAATGCTGCTCCTTCCTGTTCTCCCTTTAACCCCTGAAGACCCATAAGAGTATCATGCTACACAGGCACCAGGCAGAAAGGGGAAGTTGGCAGATTGGAGGTGAGGCAGGGAGACAACAGGGTCGAAATTGGGCTCGAACTATCTGGAACCATGTAATCAAGGCCAGAGGTCGGATGTTTCCTAGGAAACAAACCAGGTTTGACCTGGAAGTATTTGTAGCCAGGTCATGTTAAGGGGAACAAAATTGCTGCCTAGTGGGGTGTGGAGCAGTATGTTGGGGTGAAGCCATGTTTGGCTTTGAGAGAGCAATATTCACTTTCTTCCCCTCTTCTGAAGCCTTGAGAGACTTGCTCCAGCGCAACTCACTAAGGGCACAATCCTATGCACATTTAGACAGAAAAAAAGTCCTACAATTCCCAGCATTCCCCAGCCAGCATGGCTGGCTGGGGAATGCTGGGAGTTGTAGGACTTTGATCTTTCTAAACATGTATAGCATTGCACCCTAATACACTAATCAAGACATTTCCTGTTCTGGCTTATGTCCTGAATTGTGCAAAGTCAACAAATATTTACATGTTTAGACAGTTTGGAAAGGTCCACTACTTAGAAATATAACTTTTCCACTCACCTGAGGGGAAAAGACCCAGATAAAATGCAAAAACCCGACACCTACAACATTTGAATATATCTCAGGAAATTAATTTAATTTGCTTGAGACTTTGAAACAATTCTTTGGACAGGACTTATATGGTGGGGCGGGGAGTTGTGCCTGTTCCCATGGAGACAAGGAATAAAAATATTGACATTGGTGCTATCAAGGGAATTTATGAAAAGTCTTGAGGACTTCCTTGACACTCTGTGCCTAGAGATGAGTGTTAAAATGGGACATTTTAAGGCAGTTAACAGTACTAGCAAAGGACAAATCTGTCAGTTCCGCTTTCTCATGCATTCAGATTGTTTAGAGCTCAAGTTCTTTCCATCCCGAATATGAAGACATTTGTGAATTTTGGTAAAGAAAATGAAATGAAATTCTCACCCAACTGCACCAGCCAAATTCTACAGGCACAGCTGTTCCCAGCATGGACCATGATGTACCTGCCACGTAGTTGTTAAAAATAAGGAGTCAGAAAAAGAGGTGGCAACCCTAATTCAGCACTAACATGGCCTGGGATTCAAAGCCAGACTTGTAAGAGCGAAGCACTCAAAGCCCTGGGCCTGGATAGACAAATCTGTCAGTTTCAATTCTCCCACATTCGCATTTATTTTAATCTCAAGTTCTATCTGTCTTGAATATGAAAAAAAAATGTAAATTTTGGTAAATCAAAACCGAACTGAAACAAAGTTCTCACCCTAACCCTAAACAAAACTGCTTGATAATCTGTTTCTGTAGATAATAATAGATAATCTACTGACTTCTGTAGATATTTCTACCACTCAGGATGACTAAGAGACTGCTGAGTATTCCGGGTTGCCGCTTATCATAGAATACTAGGGTTGGAAGGGGCCTAGAAGACCATTGACTCTAACCCCCAAACATGACCAAACGTGGCCTTACCTGCCTGGTTCCCCTTCCCCAAGGCATGAGTAATTCCCCAGGGCCTCGCTGGACCAAAGTGTGCACCCCATCTGGCTGGTTGCTCTCAGGGTCAGAGTGCTGAGCTAGAGATGGAGCTAACAGGCTGCTTCTTATGCTTATGCAGCAGGACTTTCCATCAGGAGAGCAGGCTGAGGACAGTCCTCTATCTGCAGGTGTCCTCTGTTTGATGGGCTGTGCAGTCCAAGACTGGTTTAAAGTTGAAGAACCCAATGGAGGGAGAGCAGAGCAGATGCCTTGGAGTTGCCCAGCCACAGACTGAGCAGGCACATACAGGTCAGCCGGTCAGTTTTCTCCACTGTGGTGAGATACATGGCATTTCTATTTACATTGTAGCAATTATTTTAAAATTTGCATGTGCAAATGTTATGCAAATTGATGTCCTCTCTTGCCCTCTTTTCTGGTGAAGCATTTCCTCTTTTGGGGCAATGTGCAATTGGTACCACACTGCAAAAACGGTAAGAACAGTATCAGCAGTGCTGGTTTTCTTGTTACTATTTGTAGAAACTGTTAGAAACTGCAGACGGCTGCATTATATAATCTTGGGGCATAAATGGAACTGAGTGCAAGGTACAGTTTTTACAGCGTGATTGGGGAATATTGATGCTATAAAAGTTTAGTAGGAGTTGAGAGAGCCAAAAAAATAAATCCATTAGAATTCTGGCCTCTTGGATTATTAGCTCTAACACAGAAATCATATTGTTAACAAGAGTCCTGGGAGAGGAGCTGTGTTCAGCATTTCATTATTTCTGCAATTAAAGTGATGCCCCTCTGATTGTTCCAATGTGTATGTTCAGAGATTAATTCTCTAGGAGAGGGAGAGGCATTATAAATGAGCAAAGCGATGTCATTCACCCGATCCTTTCTTTCTGTATTCAAAGGGAAACAAATGCTATAAGAAATGCTATAAGCTATAAGCAGGCCTACAGCACCTCAGGCCGTGGGCCAAATTCAATCCACCTGGGGTCCCAATCCAGCCCTCCAGTGTTTCCCAGTTGGCTACACCCGCATACACTGGCCCCACCCTCTTTCTTTCAGCCACTAATCATTTAGTGGTTTCGTGGCTTTTGTGCAGTTGTTTCTTCCATTCTAAAAGGTTGACATGTCTCTCCTGAGCTGTGAAATAATAAAAACATTGCTGGTATTTTTTGGTGTTTGGCCCCGTTTGCCTTTGGCTGTGCCCACCACTGGAGCGCGGCCCCTGAAAGCTTCTCCAAAATGAGATTTGGCCCTTGGGCTGAAGGACGTTCTGTAGCTTTGCTCTAACCTATCAGAAATGTGGACACAGTTGTAAAGCCTAGAATGGCGGTGGTGGGGGAGAGAAATATTAATTGCATGCTTCACAACTGACGTGATACATATGGGCCACCCAAAGGGGCCCTCCCATAAGACCATTACATCCATGGTCTGAAATGACCTAGCTGTGCCCCTGCATTCACATACCGATCGAACCCAATGTGTCTTGTCTCTCCACAATGTTGGTATAGATGTCATTCATCTCGGTTGAGAACTGACAGATCCCTTTCGCTATTATTTCATTACCTTCTTTTCCCAACTCACATAAAATGCACTCAACTGATTCAGAGTGCATGTGAGAGATATAATATACCCCTTGCGAATCGTGGTTACAGCTAATACATTGAGATATGTGATCACGCGAGACCCTCTTTGTGAAACAAATTCCAAGTTCCTTCCATTGCCCAGCAGGGGGAGCCAGCCTCCTAGCCTTTGTGCTGGGGCTGCGGTAGGGATGTCAGAGGATTCCTCCACGGATCTCAGTGAGACCAAATGCCAGTGCATTCGGCCCCCCGAAATCCGTGGCAGAACGAAGCCCCCCCGCCCCACCACCCTGCGAAAGGCATGCGAAATGGAGCATTTATCTGGTGCTGTTCGTGCTGTTTTGCGAATGGCGGCCGCATCTAGGGATGTACGAAAATCACTTACCTGTTCGCAGATTATGCTGATGGTGTGTGGGGGGGAGGTGCTCCGTCCCTCCCCCCGGAATCCTGGACGGGGGGGAGGCGCTTCGTCCCTACCCCCGGAATCCTGGACGGGGGGGGAGGCGCTCCATTCCTCCCCCCCCCCCAGAATCCTCCTTCGCTGGGTGTGCTCCGTGGCGGCTCTGCGGAACAGCCAGCCAGGCCCAGCCAGGCCAGAGCCGTCCACAGCCAGATTTCCGGCCACGGAGGGCTCTGGAAAAAACAAACAAACACACCTGCAAATGGCGGCGGCAGCAGCCAGTTGGAAGACCAGCCACCACAGCCACCGCCGCCGCCGCCGGAGCTGCCGCCGCCTGGAAGATCCTCCCCAGGTAAGTCTCGTCCCAGGGGGATCTGTGGGGGGGGCGGGGGGGCAGGCCATTCCACCACAGATTTCGGGGGGCCAAATGCACTGGCATTTGGCCTCCCCGAGATCCGTGGCGGAATTCTCTGCCATCCCTAGCCGCATCTGCGGCCGCCATTCGCTTCCCCATTTTTGCCATGATAGGCTACGTAAATACTTACGTAGCCTATCACAGCTAATGCAGGGATGCCATTTGTAAATATTTACGTAGCCTATCATGACAAAAAAACAGGAACGCAAATGGCGGCCGCCGTAGCCGCCGCCATTTGCGTCCGCAGGCTCTGCACGCCTGCGAATGCACCTGGCCGGCGGCTCCGCGGAGTTGCCGTGGAGCGGAGCCGGCCGGGTTAGGATTTGGGGGGGGGTGCAGAGCACCTCCCCCCTGCCGCAAATCACCCCTTCGAAAAGGTAAGTGACTTTCGCACATCCCTAGGCTGCAGGCATCCTTTCAGCTCAGCCTGGTGCATCACGTGACTGGCTGGATTATTATTTATTATTCCATGTCACAACTTCAAACAACACAATGATAGAAAGGAGCATCAGTTAAATTGCATGTGTACAATGCATCAAAATTACAACATTGCAAGCAGAACATTTTTGTTAAACTACCTGTTCCAATAGGCGCCACACTTTTCCATTCTCAGCTAAGGACGTCTGTTTCACTTTCTCCTGCATTCAGATTTTTAAAATGTCAAATTCTCCCAAATATGAAGAACTTTGCCAATTATGCTAATTTCTTATCAAAAACCAACTGAAATGAAATTCTCACTCATTTGCAAATCCAATAGGTACTGCTATTCCCAGCATGGAAAGGACTAGGGATGTACGAAAGTTTCACGGATTCTGTTCATGGTGTGGGGGGGGAGGCGTTCCGTCTCTCCCCCCGGAATCCTCGACGGGGGGCGGAGGCAATCCAGTCCTCCCCCCAGGAATCCTCGATGGCCGGCTGTGCTCCGCAGCTGCTCTGCGGAGCAGCCAGCCAGGCCCAGGCCAGGGCCATCCGCAGCTGGATTTCCGTCCACGGTGGGCTCTGGGTAACAAAAAACAAACAAACACGCGTACGCAAATGAAAGTGGCTATGGCCGCCGCAATTTGCATTCCTTATTTTTCCTTATTTTTTGCCGTCTTAGTCTACATCAATATTTACGTAGACTAACACGAAGAAAAGAAAGGGGAATGCAAATAGTGTAGTGGGCTGATGAACATAGCAAGAGGCTAATGAACAAGCTTGTTGGAATGGTGAAGAGGAGGAGGAACTTCAAGAGGAGAGCAGAGCAGAGCAAGCTGCTCCAGCTGGTCCAGGGACTACAGAAGCAGGCAAGCTCCCAGAGAGCGAGCGAACAGAGCGAGCGAACAGGGGGAGCAAACAGGAGTTGGCCAGGGGAGTTGCAGTGGTTGAAGAGACAAAGGAGACAAAGGAGACAGAGGCTAAGAGGTAAGTGGGTTGCAGGAAGCCCAGGGCGCTGCCCTTTATCCTTCTGACTGGCTGTGAGCTCACCAGGAGCTTCTGAGAGCTCCAACTGAATTGGAGGGGTGTGGCCTGAGTACTCCCAGCAGCTGACTGGGCGGGAAGCTTCAGTCTGTTTCCCGCCTCCCAGCTGAGCAGAGCAGAGCAGAGCAGAGCAAGCTGCTCCAGCTGGTCCAGGGACTACAGAAGCAGGCAAGCTCCCAGAGAGCGAGCGAACAGAGCGAGCGAACAGGGGGAGCAAACAGGAGTTGGCCAGGGGAGTTGCAGTGGTTGAAGAGACAAAGGAGACAAAGGAGACAGAGGCTAAGAGGTAAGTGGGTTGCAGGAAGCCCAGGGCGCTGCCCTTTATCCTTCTGACTGGCTGTGAGCTCACCAGGAGCTTCTGAGAGCTCCAACTGAATTGGAGGGGTGTGGCCTGAGTACTCCCAGCAGCTGACTGGGCGGGAAGCTTCAGTCTGTTTCCCGCCTCCCAGCTGAGCAGAGCAGAGCAGAGCAGAGCAAGCTGCTCCAGCTGGTCCAGGGACTACAGAAGCAGGCAAGCTCCCAGAGAGCGAGCGAACAGAGCGAGCGAACAGGGGGAGCAAACAGGAGTTGGCCAGGGGAGTTGCAGTGGTTGAAGAGACAAAGGAGACAAAGGAGACAGAGGCTAAGAGGTAAGTGGGTTGCAGGAAGCCCAGGGCGCTGCCCTTTATCCTTCTGACTGGCTGTGAGCTCACCAGGAGCTTCTGAGAGCTCCAACTGAATTGGAGGGGTGTGGCCTGAGTACTCCCAGCAGCTGACTGGGCGGGAAGCTTCAGTCTGTTTCCCGCCTCCCAGCTGAGCAGAGCAGAGCAGAGCAGAGCAAGCTGCTCCAGCTGGTCCAGGGACTACAGAAGCAGGCAAGCTCCCAGAGAGCGAGCGAACAGGGGGAGCAAACAGGAGTTGGCCAGGGGAGTTGCAGTGGTTGAAGAGACAAAGGAGACAAAGGAGACAGAGGCTAAGAGGTAAGTGGGTTGCAGGAAGCCCAGGGCGCTGCCCTTTATCCTTCTGACTGGCTGTGAGCTCACCAGGAGCTTCTGAGAGCTCCAACTGAATTGGAGGGGTGTGGCCTGAGTACTCCCAGCAGCTGACTGGGCGGGAAGCTTCAGTCTGTTTCCCGCCTCCCAGCTGAGCAGAGCAGAGCAGAGCAGAGCAAGCTGCTCCAGCTGGTCCAGGGACTACAGAAGCAGGCAAGCTCCCAGAGAGCGAGCGAACAGAGCGAGCGAACAGGGGGAGCAAACAGGAGTTGGCCAGGGGAGTTGCAGTGGTTGAAGAGACAAAGGAGACAAAGGAGACAGAGGCTAAGAGGTAAGTGGGTTGCAGGAAGCCCAGGGCGCTGCCCTTTATCCTTCTGACTGGCTGTGAGCTCACCAGGAGCTTCTGAGAGCTCCAACTGAATTGGAGGGGTGTGGCCTGAGTACTCCCAGCAGCTGACTGGGCGGGAAGCTTCAGTCTGTTTCCCGCCTCCCAGCTGAGCAGAGCAGAGCAGAGCAGAGCAAGCTGCTCCAGCTGGTCCAGGGACTACAGAAGCAGGCAAGCTCCCAGAGAGCGAGCGAACAGAGCGAGCGAACAGGGGGAGCAAACAGGAGTTGGCCAGGGGAGTTGCAGTGGTTGAAGAGACAAAGGAGACAAAGGAGACAGAGGCTAAGAGGTAAGTGGGTTGCAGGAAGCCCAGGGCGCTGCCCTTTATCCTTCTGACTGGCTGTGAGCTCACCAGGAGCTTCTGAGAGCTCCAACTGAATTGGAGGGGTGTGGCCTGAGTACTCCCAGCAGCTGACTGGGCGGGAAGCTTCAGTCAGTTTCCCGCCTCCCAGCTGAGCAGAGCAGAGCAGAGCAAGCTGCTCCAGCTGGTCCAGGGACTACAGAAGCAGGCAAGCTCCCAGAGAGCGAGCGAACAGAGCGAGCGAACAGGGGGAGCAAACAGGAGTTGGCCAGGGGAGTTGCAGTGGTTGAAGAGACAAAGGAGACAAAGGAGACAGAGGCTAAGAGGTAAGTGGGTTGCAGGAAGCCCAGGGCGCTGCCCTTTATCCTTCTGACTGGCTGTGAGCTCACCAGGAGCTTCTGAGAGCTCCAACTGAATTAGAGGGGTGTGACCTGAGTACTCCCAGCAGCTGACTGGGCGGGAAGCTTCAGTCTGTTTCCCGCCTCCCAGCTGAGCAGAGCAGAGCAGAGCAAGCTGCTCCAGCTGGTCCAGGGACTACAGAAGCAGGCAAGCTCCCAGAGAGCGAGCGAACAGAGCGAGTGAACAGGGGGAGCAAACAGGAGTTGGCCAGGGGAGTTCGGCAGGGGAGGTCAAGGGGGAGGCCCCTAACATTTATTTTTTAACTAACTTTTTCCCATTTATTTGTCTTGTAACACACACTTCCACACCAGTGGGACTCTGCTTTTAACCTCTACTGAGTAGAGGAGCAGGCACAGGCTAGTCTAGAACAATCACAAAGCTAGACACAAAAAGGGAAAAGAGGCTATGGAAGGACAAGACTCTCCAGTGGTGGTGACCTGCAAGGTGTGTGCAATGTTTGTTTTCTTGCCTGAGAACAACATGGCCTACACCTGCAACAAGTGCAAGTTGATCACGCTGCTGGAGGAAAAAGTAAGTGGACTGGAGCGGCGACTGTCAACCCTCCGGGGAATAAGAGAACACGAAGAGTTCTTGGACAGAATGGGGGAACTACAGCAGCAAAGGGCAGACCAGAAGCTTGAAGAGCAACAGCAAGATGAGGCAGAAGTGGGAAATGCTGAGGAGAAGAAAAATGGAGTAGAGGATACTCCTTGGAAAACGGTGACAGTTAGGAGAAGAAGAACTAGACGCCACTCTGCACCAGTGGAAGCGGTGGAGCTGTGGAACCGATTCCAGGTACTTGCAGATGAGACTGGAGGACAGCCTGCAGAGGAAGAATCACAGGGGAACCTGCATGAGAGTGAGCAAGAGGCTAAAGGTCAGTCAAACAGAGGCGATGAAACCCAGGCCTACAAGAAGAAGAAGAGAAGAGTGGTAGTAGTGGGAGACTCCTTGCTGCGTGGGATCGAGACCCAAGTATGTCGCGAAGACCCGTGGACTCGCCAGGTATGTTGTCTCCCGGGAGGACAGATTAGAGACGTGACTGAAAGGTTGCCTGCACTCATAAAGCCCACTGACAGGTATCCCTTTCTTCTCATCCATGTGGGAACAAATGATACCGCCAAGCGGAGCTACGAAGAGATCACGTCAGACTTTGAAGCTTTGGGAAGGAAACTCAAGAACTTTGGGGCCCAGATAGTTTTCTCATCCATCCTTCCAGTAGTTAGAAGAGGGATAGAAAGGGAACGAAAAATACTCCGGGTGAATGACTGGCTACGAAGGTGGTGCCGACGAGAGAGATTTGGATTCTGGGACCACGGGCTATACTTACTGGAAGATGGGCTGTTGGCTAGGGATGGGTTGCACCTCACAAAGGCTGGGAAGAATGTGTTTGGCCACAGCATGAAGAACTTCATCAGGAGGGCTTTAAACTGAATCCTACGGGGAAGGGAGATGTAATGTTGGGGGTAACAATGGACGTAGGCGCATGCACTGCAATGGAGAGAACAGCGCTGATAGCGTCCAATAATAGTCTTCAGACACATGTAGGAAGAAAGCCAGACTATGAAGCACATGGTCTTCGATGTCTATATACTAATGCCCAGAGTATGGGAAACAAACAGAACGAACTTGAACTCTTAATACAGGAGGGAAATTATGACTTGATAGGTATAACTGAGACTTGGTGGGATGACTCTCATGACTGGAATACAGCAGTTGAAGGATATAACTTGTTCAAAAAGAACAGGAGGAACAGAAAGGGAGGCGGGGTTGCACTGTATGTGAAAAATACATATCTCTGCACAGAAATACAGGAGGAGGAGCTTGGTAGCCCCATCGAGAGCATCTGGGTTGAAATAAATGGAGCAAAGAATAAAAGGAACCTGGTGGTTGGAGTCTACTACCGGCCACCCAATCAAGGAGAAGACAAGGATGAAACTTTTGAAAATCAAATAGCCAATGTTTTAAGGAGGCATGATGTAGTAGTAATGGGGGACTTCAATTTCCCCGATATTTGTTGGGAGACAAATTCTGCAAAACATGGCCCCTCCAGGAAATTCCTGACTTGTGTGGCGGATAACTTCCTCCTACAGAAAGTAGAGGAAGGAACTAGAGGATCGGCTATCCTTGACTTGATCCTAACCAACAGAGATGACTTAGTGGATAAAGTAGCAGTTACAGGAACTCTGGGGGAAAGCGACCATGTTGTACTTGAGTTCTTGGTTCTAAGGGAAGCAAAAGCCGAGTGTACTCAAACGCGTACCCTGGATTTTAGGAAAGCTGATTTTAATAAACTCAGAACAATGATCAGTAAGGTCCCATGGCAAGCAATGCTAGCGAGAAAAGGAGTCCAAGATGGGTGGGAACTTTTAAAAAAGGAAATTCTCAAGGCACAATCACAAACAATTCCAACAAGAAGAAAAGGTGGAAGACAACAGAAGAAGCCAATGTGGCTTCACAAAAAGCTTAGGGATGACCTGAAAACAAAAAAGGACACATATAGGAAGTGGAAAGAAGGCCAAGTAACAAAGGAAGAGTACAGGCAGGTAGCACAGAATTGCAAGGATGGCGTCAGGAAGGCTAAAGCGGAGAACGAGGTGAGGTTAGCGAGGGATGCTAAAAACAACAAAAAGGCTTTCTTCAGCTACGTGCATAGTAAAAGGCAGAGGAAAGAAATGGTTGTTCAGCTATTAAATAAGGATGGCAAAATGATAACAGAGGACAAAGAAAAGGCAGAGGTGCTCAATTCCTACTTTGGCTCAGTCTTCTCCCAAAAGAGGGTCTATGACCCCCCTGGCAAAGGCGAAGTACAGGCTGAAGGGGCAGGATTGCAGCTTGAGATCGACAGGCATATGGTCAAGGAACACCTCATTACTTTGAATGAGTTCAAATCTCCAGGGCCAGATGAACTGCATCCTAGAGTCATAAAGGAACTGGCAGAAGAGCTCTCAGAACCGCTGTCTATTCTCTTTGAGAAATCATGGAGGACCGGGGAAGTGCCAGATGACTGGAGGAGGGCTAACGTTGTCCCTATCTTCAAAAAGGGTAAAAAGGAGGAACCTGGGAACTACAGACCAGTCAGTCTGACATCAATCCCTGGGAAAATTCTGGAGCAGATCATAAAGCAATCCATCTGGAAGCACCTTGACAACAATGCAGTGATTACTCGAAGCCAACATGGATTTGTCAAAAACAAGTCCTGCCAGACAAATCTGATCTCATTTTTTGATCAAGTCACCTCCCTTGTAGACCGTGGGAATGCTGTAGACATCATATACCTCGACTTCAGCAAAGCTTTCGACAAAGTGCCCCATGATATCCTGATGAGCAAACTAGCTCGAAGTGGGCTAGATGAAACAACGATCATGTGGATCCACAGTTGGCTACAGAATCGGACCCAAAGAGTGCTTATTAATGGGACCTTCTCAAGCTGGGGAGAGGTAACGAGTGGGGTACCGCAGGGCTCAGTCCTGGGCCCAGTGCTCTTCAATATTTTTATTAATGACTTGGAGGAGGAGGTGCAGGGAATGCTGATCAAATTTGCAGATGACACAAAATTGGGAGGGATAGCTAATACTTTGGAAGACAGAAACAAAATTCAAAGTGATCTGGATAGACTGGAGTGCTGGGCAGAAAACAACAGAATGGCATTTAATAGGGACAAATGCCAAGTTCTGCACCTAGGAAAAAGAAACCAAATGCACAGTTACAAGATGGGGGATACGTGGCTCAACCACACTACGAGCGAGAAGGATCTTGGAATTGTCGTCGATCACAAGCTGAATATGAGCCAACAATGTGATGTGGCTGCAAAAAAGGCAAATGCTATTTTGGGCTGCATTCATAGAAGCATCGCTTCCAAATCCCGGGAAGTACTAGTTCCCCTCTACTCAGCACTGGTTAGGCCTCATCTGGAGTACTGTGTCCAGTTCTGGGCACCACACTTTAAGAAGGATGCAGACAAGCTGGAGAGGGTTCAAAGGAGGGCAACAAAGATGATCAGGGGACTGGAAACAAAGCCCTATGAAGAGAGACTGAAAGAACTGGGCATGTTTAGCCTTGAGAAGAGAAGACTGAGGGGAGATATGATAGCGCTCTTCAAGTACTTGAAAGGTTGTCACAGAGAAGAAGGCCAGGATCTCTTCTCGATCATCCCAGAGTGCAGGACACGGAATAATGGGCTCAAGTTACAGGAAGCCAGATTCCGACTGAACATCAGGAAAAACTTCCTGAGTGTCAGAGCAATACGGCAATGGAACCAATTACCTGGGGAGGTGGTGGGCTCTCCCACACTGGAGGCCTTCAAGACGAGGCTGGACAGCCATTTGTCAGGGATGCTCTGACTTGGATTCCTGCATTGAGCAGGGGGTTGGACTCGATGGCCTTGTAGGCCCCTTCCAACCCTACTATTCTATGATTCTATGATTCTAGGATCTTGTCAGTGGGCCTTGCTGGGATCTAGGCCCTGGGGAGGTGCCTGGCCAGGCCTACTCTTAATGCCAGCCTGGTAGGACGACATAGCAGTGTGACCTCACAGTGCAACCCCTACAGGGGAGCTAATGTGCTGTGGCCCCACAACTCCCCACAACTCCCATTATTTCGATGCATGAGAAAGTTCAAGTGAAACCTCACCCTGTCTCTGAGCTGCAACTTATCCCTGGAACTCGTGTTTTTTTGGTGTTTGATAACAAAATGACAGCAAAAGACTACAGTGAAGCCGGAAAACGAGTGCAACAGAAGAAATACCCTGATCCAAACTTGCATAGTGTACCTAACATTTCACCTAGAAAGAAGTTTGCAGTTAAATCCTTTCATGTTGTTATTGACTGACTCACCATGGAACTCTGCAAGTGTTAACAGTGCCACAGAACTTTTCATACTGTTTTATGTTCCTCACCACATTCAGTTCTATTTAGCAACCAGATGAAATATCAGTAGTCAACAGTGTCCCCTTTTATTCTGAAGACTTAGGCAATAGATTGAAAAGTGAAATTTCACAGTTTTACCACTTCATTGAAAAGGTGGAAATGGGCACAGGTGGGGAAGGACCAACATGGTTGGGTGTAACATGTTGGGAAACAATTTGAAAGCTCTTTTGCCAAAATGCTTATTATATTTTGGTTGCATCTGGCTCTTCCACTTTCAAACTGAGAAGCTGAAAAGTCATTTTCCAAATTGCTGGAGATTAAATCCCTCCACCTCTGATCAAAACAGTTGGAGAGTCGGCTGAAGGCATTGATGGCAATGTTCAGTGAAAGTGACTTGACAAAGAACTTCATCATGAATGAAAGTCTTTAGCTTCCAGGAAAGCATGGAAGATAATGTTCCACTAAGAAATGTGATTATTCTACCCTCCCTCTGCATTGTTGTTGTACATAAGAGTTTTCTTTGGGTGTATGTGAGCATGTATTTGCATGCGTAAATGTCATGTGCATGATTTCAGAGTTGGGAACAGAGTAGGGGGCCCTTATAGCTTGCTAGTTCATGGCCAGTGCCAGCTTCAGGTTTTGGAGGGCCCTTGGGCAAGGGACCCTCTATGGGCCTCTCCCTCACTGCCTCTCCCTTCTCACTGCTGTTGTCACCAGCTGCTCTTGCGCCTCATCCTCTTTCTCATCACTGCTGCCAGTTGTTCAAGGCCCGGTACTGGCCTTGATCCAGCTCTCCAGGGAACTGTTCTTAGATCTAAGGCATTCTTCCTAATATCAGACCTAAGTCTCTCTCTTTCTCTCTGTAGTTTGACAGGGTGAACAATTTATTCTGTCTTCGTTGTGACAGGTTTTATGATTTTCAGCAAAAATCCTTCTTAACCTTCTTCTTAAAAAAAAATAAAAAAATGCATCAAGACAATTCCAGGCTCTAGTTAATGGGGTGGGGTGGTGGTGGTGAGAATGCAGGATACTGTGCTTTATTTAAGGCTTGCCGAAAACTCTCCCTCCTACACTCTTACAAGCTCAGCCAGGTTTGAAATTCCCAGTCATTAAGGCTGTCAGGACATTCTGATAAATTGTCTCAGCTAGATTTTAATTGTTGTAAAGCAAAGGGTAAGTTGTGGTGACTGATTGTTTTTCTTCCAGAAGCTCCAGTGTATGGACTGGGTGGCAAAACACTTGAATAATCTCAGGAAGAGCCCTGCTGAGCCTAGATCAAAAGGGACGAGGTGTTTCCAAGAGCACAGCAAGTCCAGGGCATGACCATGGCAGATGGTGATAGGTTGACAAGACTTCCTTCCACTGAGAGATGGTATCATACAACCAGTCAGGCTGTTCTTCCCACAGCCAGCTTTCCTATGCTTTGGTGGGGAGTCTTAACTGACCCCAAAGGGGTATAAAACATGAAAAACCCTTCTCCCCTAATCCAGCCCACCTGGGGTTTTTCTGTCATGGACTAGAACTTCAAATCCTAATCCTTGGAGGATCCTGACCCCTCATCTTCAAAAGAAGAGGCCCCTGATTAATGGTTCAGGGAGAGGATTACAGAAAGGTGTTACAAGGCTTCCTTATCCTCAGAACCCATCCCACATGAAGACCTCAGGGACCTGCCCCCCTGGATCCAGAGGAGGTTACATTGCTGCCCTCAGACTCTGGGGACTCCAGCCATGAAGAGACTCCAGCCACAGCCACCCCTGCATTGTTGCAGCCTGACGCTGCTAAAACACACCAGGCCCCTTTAAGAGAAAAGGCCTCAGTCAGTGTGAAGGTGGGGCTAAGCAGCCTTAAGGAAGCCAAACCTCTACTTAAGGCTCAGTCTCTATGTGCTTCTTGTTGGAGCAACATACAGACCAGCTTATTAGGCTTCCAGCCCCCCCCACACAACTTGGAGCTCTCCAAGGTGCTGTCCTGTTCCTGTTTCTACGTCCCTGAGAAACCTGCCTTGCCCCAAACCTTGGTAAATACCTCACCCATAAGAGAGCCTTGTAACCCGGACCTCACCAGTGCCCAGCAACACACAGCCATCATCACGACAGAGGGCAAACAGAATATGCTCCAGGGTTCCTCATATGGTCACACCCCCTTACCCTGGCCTTGCCCCTTCCCCCCTGACCACCACTATTTTGAAGGTTTCTGGGCTTTTCTGTGTCTCCCCTCCCCCTCTTTCTAAAAGGCTGAAATCTTTCTCCTAAGGCTTAATTACTGGCAGAAAGCTTTGCTAAAGGGTGGTATAGAAATATAATAAATAAATAAATAAATAAAGCAAGCAAGCTAAAATATGCTGATATTTTTGGGTGTTTTGGCCTCACTCCTTTTGTCTTTGGGCCCACTCACCAGTGCAAAGTGGTTCTCTGAAATGGAATTAGTTTGGAATAGGTTCAGAACTCCTGATGTATTTTTGTACAATACAATACAATGAAAATAGATTCCCCCATATAGATCTGCCCAACTGCTGCCATCATAATCAGCCAGAACCTGCAAATGGCCATTTGGTGACCACCAGGAAGAGAGCCTTTTCTGTGGTGGTGCCCACTCTGTAGAATACCTCCCCCCACCCCCAAATAAAACATGTGCCAACCCTATTACAACACGTGGCTCCAACTGCCTGTTACTCTGGGACTGCACGGTTGAACGACAGCACACTCCAACCTCAGCCAGGAGATGACGGGCCACTGGGGTCTTGCACCCCCTTCCTCCTGGGAAGAAGACGGTCTGGAAAATTCAGCTAGTGCAAACTATGGCTGTGAGAATTCTAACTGGGACTAGGTGCTATGATTGTGTTCCACTGGTCCTCTCTTGCCTGCACTGGCTCCCCATTCATTTCTGGGTCCAATTCAAAGTGCTGGTCTTGACTTATGAAGCTCTACGTGGCTTGGGACCTCCATACATGATGGAAAGTCTCCTCCCATGTGTACCTGCCTGTACTTCTGAGGTCATCCACAGAAGCCCTCTTTCAAGTGCCCCCTCATTCTGAGGCTCAGAGGGTGGCAACAAGGGAGAGGTCTTTTTCGGTGGTGGCCCCCCAGCTCTGGAATGTTCTCCAAAGGGAACCTTGCCTGACACCCACGCTGCTATTTTTTTGGTGCCAAGCTAAGATGTTCCTGTTTTCCCTGGCTTTTAAAGTCCTCCCAAATCTTTTAACGTGTTCAAAATTTTTAGTATTTTTGTGTTTTATTATTTTAATCCCTATAATGTGGTTTTATCTCTCATATCTCATCTTGTATTTTATGCTGCACTGGCATATTTATTAGTTTTATATTGTTTATTTTATTGCAATATGATGATGATGGTATTTGAAATTGTAAAGCAACTATAGAAACTTATTTTATGAGGCATTTGATACATTTAATAATTCCACCAAAGGAATTTTTCTCCAACCACTCAAATGTGTTATGAGAACAAACTAACTTTGTTTTCATTATGCATTTGAATGGTCGGAGGAAAACTCCTTTGGTGGAATTAATGATCTAAAAGGCTTTGTAGCAGAATGTGGATATCTCCACGGAGTAACCAATCCATTAAATCTGAACAACAACACTGATAGTAATATAACTTTATAGCAAGGGGGAGACAAAGCTTGGCTCCGTTCATAGGCCAAAGGAACAGCAGTTGCCGGGAGCCTGCCTCCGCCTCCCTGCCAGAAAGTCCTCTGGGCTCCAAGCGCCAATCGCTCTGGGACTGCAGAACGGAAGGGAAGCTCAGCTCCTGTCGACGATCAGCAGACTAAGTGCTGTTGGGTTGTGTGTGTCTGTGGAGTTTTGGGGTTTTATTTGACTAAATTGTGGTCAAATATATGTTGTTCTTTTCTTTAATTAATTAATTAATTAATTATTAAATTTATTAATCGCCCATCTGGCTGGTCACCCAGCCACTCTGGGCGATGTACAGCATACAATAAAACAGTTTAAAACAATAAAATTCTACAGTAAAAACATTTTCTAAAATATCCTAACCCACCCCAAATGCCTGCCTGAACAACCACGTTTTTAATGCACGATGGAAGCTCATTAAAGAGGGGGCATGGCGGAGTTCCCTAGGGAAGGAGTTGCACAGAGTGGGGGCCACCACAGAAAAGGCCCTCTCCCTCGTCCCCATCAGTCTAGCTGTCCTGGCTGATGGGACAGAGAGAAGGCCATCTGAGGCTGATCTTGTTAAGCAGCCTATCTGGTGCTGCTGGAGGCGCTCCTTAAGATAGGCTGGGCCAGAACCATATAGGGTTTTAAAGGTCAAAACCAACACCTTGAATTTGGCCCAGAAAACAACTGGTAACCAGTGCAACTCCTTCAGCACCAGAGTGATGTGATCTCGCCGGCGGCTGCCTTTAATCAGGCAAGCCGCCGCGTTCTGTACCAGCTGCAGTTTCCGAACTGTCTTCAAGGGTAACCCCACGTAGAGCGCATTATAGTAGTCTAAACGAGAGGAGACCAGGGCATGTACTACTGATGGGAGCAGATGGTCGGGAAGGAAGGGGCGCAGCCGCCGTATCAGATGGAGTTGATACAGCGCTGTCCGGCTCACAGCTGACACCTGAGCCTCCATGGACAGCTGGGAGTCCAAAATGACCCCCAGGCTGCGGACCTGGTCTTTCAAGGGTAGCCGTACCCCATTCAACACCAGGTCAACATCCCCCAGCCTCCTCTTGTCTCCCACCAAAAGTACCTTGGTCTTGTCAGGGTTGAGCTTCAGCTTATTCCTCCCCATCCAGCCACTAACCGTCTCCAGACATTTGGACAGGGATTCTACGGCCAACCTTGGTGAAGATTTGAATGAGAGGTAGAGCTGCGTGTCATCCGCATATTGATGACACCGCACCCCAAACCTCCTGATGATAGCCCCCAGCGGCTTCACATAGATGTTAAATAGCATCGGGGAGAGGATGGAACCCTGTGGCACCCCACAAGTGAGTGGCCACGGGTCCGAAACCGCCTCTGCCAGTGCTACCCTCTAGTACCTGCTGGAGAGGAAGGACCGGAACCACCGCAATACGGTCTCCAATGCCCAACCCCTCCAGGCAGTCCAGGAGGATACCGTGGTCAACAGTATCAAAAGCCGCTGAGAGGTCAAGGAGAACAAGGAAGGAGCACTCACCCCTATCCAGAGCCCATCCACCAAGGCGACCAAGGCCGTTTCTGTCCCATGTCCAAGCCTGAAGCCCGACTGAAATGGGTCTAGATAATCAGTTTCTTCCAAGTGTGCCTTCAACTGCACCGCCACCACCCGCTCAATCACCTTGCCCAAAAATGGCAGATTTGAGACTGGGCAAAAGTTGTTCAGAACTTGAGGATCCAAGGAGGGCTTCTTTAAGAGCGGTCTTATCACTGCCTCCTTGAGGGCTGATGGCATCACTCCCTCCTCAAGGGAGGCGTTCACCACCGCCCTGATCCCCTCACCCAGCCTCTGTCTGCATAACTAAATGAAGTAGGGTCTACTTGGTGGGGTGCAGAAACTCAGGGCTGAGGGCCAAATCTGGCCTGCCTGGGGTCACAATCTGGCCCTCTGGAGTCCCCCAGAAGGCCATGCCCCTTCCCCTGGCTCCACCCACTTTCCCCCAACACCAGTCATTTGATGGTTTCCTAGCTCTTGTGTAGTTCCCCCGCCCCTTCTAAAAGTCTGGAGTTCCTCTCCTTAGTTACTGGCAGTAACAGCTTTAAACTAAAATATGCTGGTGTTTTTGGTGTCTTGGCCCCACCTTTTTGCCATTGACTCCACCCCTTTTCCTTTGGCTCCACCCACTACTGGAATGCAGGCTCCAAAAGCTTCTTGGAAATGGGATTCAGCCCTTGAGATGAAAGTTGATCAATGACCACAGTCTATCCGATTGGTGCACATGTGTGTCTGCGTGACTTGCCAGCCCGCGGCAGATGTTCTTCAACATCCATGAGAGAGCAGTGCAAAATATTGGGGGGGCAGCTGTCCTCAGTGTCCAAAGATGTGGGCCTAGGGCACCATTCTGGTCTGCTGGCAGGAACTTGGATGTCAGGGCCAGGGCTCAGCCTATGGCACATGTAATGGCAGGCTCCCACTGAGCATATGCAAAGGTACATTTCTCTCACCGCTGTACCCTCACCACCCTCTAGACCAGGGCGGGAACCCTCTTCCAGTCCAAGGGCCAAATGGACTTTCAGAGAAGCTGTCTGGGCTGTATTCCAGTGGCAGGTGGGTCCAAAGGCAAAATGGGGCAGGGCCAAAGCCAAAGTGGGCAGGGCCAAATTACAAAAAACACCAGTGCATTTCAGCTTCAGCCTCTTCCTGCCAGTCACTGAGCCTTAGCAGAGGCATGTTAATTTCCTTACCAGAGGAAAAAAGGAGGGTCAGGGGAGATATGATAGAGGTCTACAAAATTATGCAGGGTGTGGAGAATGTGGATTGGGAGTCATTTTTCTCCCTCTCTCAAAATACTAGAAGCCAGTGGGGTCATCCCATGAAGGTGATTGGTGGGAGATCCAGGACAGATCAAAGGAAGGGCTTCTTCACACAGTGCATAGTTAGACTATGGAACTGGTTACCACAGGACGTAGTGATGGCCACCAGTTTGGATAGCTTTAAAAGGGGGTGGGACAAATTCCTGGAGGAAAAGGCTATCCATGGCTACTAGTCCCGATGGCCATGTGCCACCTCCAGTACCAGAGGCAGTGAGCCTATGTGCACCACTTGCTGGGGACCATGGGTGGGAGGGTGCTGTTGTGCTCATGCCCTGCATGTGGGTTCCTGGTTGACAGGTGGTTGGCTCCTGTGTGAACAGAGTGCTGAACTAGAGGGACCCTGGGACTTATCCAGCAGGGCTCTTCTGATGTTCTTATGTTCATGCCGACCTTTTAGAATGGGGGAAAAGCTGCACAAAAGCTGAGAAACCACCAAGCGGTTGGGGGAAGGGGTGAGGCCAGGATGAAAAGGGGGTCTGGACATCTGGGCCACCCAAGAGGGGCAGATAGGGATGCCCAGAAGACCAGCTTTGGTCCACAGGCTTGAGGTTCTCCAAGCCTGCTCCAGACCCTGGGGATAAGGAGGCAGGGCTTCCAGGCAAGTGAGAGCGCTTTGGGTCCGAGAAGCGAGCCGCTGCTTGAGGCCCTTCTCACGGCTTCATGTGGAATGTCTTTGGTGCATCTAAATATATAAAGCCGTCGGCCAGACAGAGAAGGCGAGCAGGCTGCGGAGGCGACGATAGTATCTAATTTCTGTTGCCTACTCACTATTAGAGAGATTTAGGTAAAAATAAGCCCTGTTCTGACAGCAGATACGATTGCAACAGCTAGTTAACCCAATGCTAGTTCTCTTTTTCTTGGAACACAAAAGTTGATGTGAAATTGAGAACGTCTTCCAGATGCCTGCTGGCCTGGCAGGGTGTCAAACGACTCGCAGTGACCGTCTCCCTCCCTCCCTCCCTCCCTCCCTTTGTTGCATTCGTGGGAAACGCAGAACCACCCCAGACCAATGGCATTTTAAGCCTGACCGCTCTGGAGGATGCATGTGGATTGTTTGGAAAGAAGGTCTTTGGTAGGGTGGCCACTTAGCTCACTGCAAAAAAATAAAAGAGGAAATGCATCACCAGACAAGAAGACACCAATTTGCCTGGCATTTGTGTTATTTATATGCACATCTAGAAAGAATTAGTATATATATATATATATATATATATTTAAAAATACAATGCATCTTGCCATAGTGGGGAAGGCTGACCAGGTGACCTGTGTCCGGGTGTGCCTGCTCAGTCTGCTGCCCAGGTGCCAACTGTGGATGGGCCACTCCAAGGCCCTGGGCTGCTCCCCCTCCGCCTGTTTCTTTGACTTTCAACCAGACTTGGACAGGGCAGCTCATCAAATGGAGAGCACCATCCGCAGCTAGCAGTAGCTGGACAGCACAGTGAGCACCAGTTTTCTGGTCAGGCTTCTCCGCTATGCTGAGATGTCTTATATTTCTGTTTAAGTTTAGAGTTTCAGAGAGGAACACTTCTTAGCCCTACCTGGAGGTGCCAGTGGTTGGACCTGGGACATTTTGGATACAAAGCAGTTTGTCTTCCACTGAGCTACTGGCATTTCCCCGAAAGATAAAGCAAGATTCTAGTCCTCATGGTTTTGAATAAAGAGCTGTTTTAAATAGGAAGTTGTGTTCTACGAAGTCAGACTGCTCATACTAGCTCAATATTGTCTATGCTTACTGACAGTGTCCTCTCCAGGATTGCCGGTGGGAGGCTTTCCCCAGCACTACCTGGAGAGGCCAGGATTTGAACTGGAGAACTTCCTGACAGGTGCTGTTCTACCACTAAGCTGTACTACCTTTCACCGATCTGCACTTCATCACTGAAAAGTATTCCCTTGAAAACATTGCCCTTTCTTCTTCCCAAGACAATTTCTCAGAAACAGAAGAGCTTCAAAATGCGGAAAAAAGATATTCGAAAGTGTTGAAAGATGCTAGAAAAAAGAGGGATGTTGTCATTTTGTGGTCAGGAATTCCACTTTGGAAAACTCAAGAACTTCTCCTGTGAGATACACATGTTCAGCTGAGGAGTGGAGTTCCACATATCTCAGGGATCTGTCACTTTTCATGAGTAATATTTACGATCGCTAATGCATGCCCTTGAGTGGGGAGGGTGCGAGACATGTGCCACGCCTTAGGCAGGTGCCACTGAAAGATGGAATGCAGGAGCTCTAAGCTGAAACTGGCAGAAACAAGTCTGAACGTTTTGAAAGGGGCATAAAATTGAAAGTATCTTTTGTGTGAGATTTTTTTTTGGATTTCTTAACCCTTTCCTATCAGGCAGAAAATTAAGCATATAGTCATGGGGCTATTGGTATAATTAATGTATGTACATTAGAATCCTGGAAACTGCTAGGAGAGAATCCTCTGTTAGAGATTTCAACTTCCTCCTCACAGAACTACATTTCCCAGAATTCCATGGGAATGGCTATTATTTTAAAGTTTGTAGTGTAGATCTGCCGTTATGCTTTTTTTTAAAAAAAAGGTTTTATTAATTTTCCATATACAAAGACAAACATATGGAGAAACAAAAGAGAAAAGTTTATATCCAGTTGTTGACAAAGGGTAGTACATAAGGTCTAGCAAAACCTGCTGACAGGCCCTTATAGTGGGATTATCTCATTGTTTGAGTTTAGCAAAGTTTGCCTCAGTGGGCTTGAAATTATCTAGCAACAGCTCAAGATGTATTTTCATGGTTAGGTTACAGAACTGATGAGCTATTTTGGAAAAACAACAACAACCCAAGTGCTGTGATCTAAGGAGCAGCTCTAACCACTAGCAATGCTGTTTCATAAAGTGCAATGGAAGTGAACAAACCCACAGTTCAGAGACTGTAGTTCAAAGCAGGAGAGAGATGGACTCAGCTGTCCACCATTCAAGAACTGGCAGATATGCACAGGATAGGTATAGATATAGATAGATGATAGATAGATAGATAGATAGATAGATAGATAGATAGATAGATAGATAGATAGATAGACAGACAGACAGATATGCTGGAAGACCATCCTTTGATAGGCTAATGTCCTAGGATGATCTGTTGCTGTTTCACTAGTGGGAGCTAACAAAAGGAGATGTTCTCCTGGTAGCTGGGAGTCTCTCTCCAACATGTGGAGTATGATACACATCAGAGCTTTGACACCCCACCATCTAAAGGGAAAGAGAAGAGGAATGGCTGAGAACAGTCTGCAGTGAACTGAGAGAGAATCCAAATGAGAAGCAGAGAGAGTTGTGAGGCAACCACAACTGATACATCCTTCTCCCACAGGAGGCTGCCCAAGTTTCAAGGTCTTCTAGGGATGCCCTTTTGTCAGGGCTGCTGCCGCCACGGGCATGCTTGGCAGGGACACGAGAGAGGGCCTTCTCGGTGGCTACTCAAACACTCAAACTGCCTCCTGAGGGAGGCCAGCTTGGCTCCCCCTCTGTTGTCCTTCCACAGACAAGCAAGTACATTTTTCTTCAGGTAGGCCTTTGGCATATGAGCAGGTCTGCTGCTGAAAGGTGTTTTTTTTAGTGGACTGGTGCTGCTTTCTTGTTTCTTTCTTGTATTCTTAATTGCATTTTAATGTATTTGTTTTGATGAGGTGTTTGAATTCAGGCTTTGTTTTAATTTGGATGTATTATTGTAGCGCCATTCAATCACTCCTTGGTGGGGGACGTAGGTCTTTGGTGAGCCCCCTGATGTAGGATTGGTGGCTTTGCTGCCAGCTCTAAGAATGCCCGTGGGTGCCAATTTGCTTCCAATACATTTGCAAACAACGTAAATTGTGCCAAGTCTTTGGAGCGCCTTCTCCCCCCCGTCCCTGTGCCACAAACACACATGCCAAGTTCAGGGTTCAGAGTAATAGGGCTTGCGCTACTGAGTGAGTGACATCCATAGGTTTGCCTCTTCATTTAAATACTTGTGGTGACAGTCTTATTCTACCACACGTTCTGCACGAGGAGTTCCAGGGTCAGGGCTCCAGGGTTTTGTTTTCTTTGGATGCTCCAGATCAGGGGTGTTAAACCTCTTTCAGCCCGAGGGCTGAGTTTCATTTTGGAGTAGCTCTTGGGGGCCACAATCCAGTGGTAGGTGGTGCCAAAGGCAAAGGGGGAGGGGCCAAAATATCCAAAATACCAGCATATTTTAGCTAAAAGCTCTTCCTTGTAGTAACTAAACCTTGGGAGAGACATTTCAACCTTTTTAGGACAGGAGAAATGCGGTGCAAAAGCTGGGAAACCACCAAACAGTCGGCACTCAGGGGGCGGGGGCGTGGCCAGGGGAAGGAGGTGTGGCCATCTGAGGAACCTGGAGGGCTGGATTGAGTCCCTCCATGGGCCGGATTTGAGGTTCAACACCCCTGCTTCAGAGCAAAGTTGGAATGTATTTATCTATTTATTTTAGGCATTTATATTCTGCCCTTCACATTATTTATTTCAGGGTAGTTTGGGAGGTGCTGTAGCTCTGTGGGAAAGCCCCTGCGTGCTTTGCTTGCAGAAGGTCCCAGGTTCAATCCCCGGTATCTGCAGGTAGGGGAGGAAAAATCCGTGTTGAAATCCTGGAGAGCTGCTGCTACCAGTCAGTGTCAACAATATCGGGCTAGATGGGTCGATGGCCTGACTGTCCATCTATCCCGCTTTCTATACTGTCTTGTCCATTATATGAGGAAGCTGAGAAGTTAAGAATGTACCCTTTATTGGTAAACTGGGAAACTCTGATAATTGAGACAACCAAGTGTTTGTTAGGAGGCAAGATGGATGTGGCTGCAAAAAAGGCCAATGCTCTTTTGGGCTGCATTAATAGAAGCATAGCTTCCAAATCCCGGGAAGTGCTAGTTCCCCTCTACTCAGCACTGGTTAGGCCTCATCTGGAGTACCGCGTCCAGTTCTGGGCACCACACTTTATGAAGGATGCAGACAAACTGGAGAGGGTTCAGAGGAGGGCAACAAAGATGATCAGGGGACTGGAAACAAAGCCCTAGGAGGAGAGACTGAAAGAACTGGGCATGTTTAGCCATGAGAAGAGAAGACTGAGGGGAGATAGGATAGCGCTCTTCAGGTCCTTGAAAGGTTGTCCCAGAGAGGAAGGCCAGGATCTCTTCTCGATCATCCCAGAGTGCAGGACATGGAATGATGGGCTCAAGTGACAGGCATCCATATTCCGGCTGAACATCAGGAGAAACTTCCTGACTATTAGAGCAGTACGACAATGGAACCCATGACCTAGGGAGGTGGTGGGCTCTCCCACCCTGGAGGCACTCAAGAGGAGGCTGGACAGCCATCTGTCAGGGATGCTCTGACTTGGATTCCTGCACTGAGCAGGGGGTTGGACTTGATGGCCTTGTAGGCCCCTTCCAACCAAACTATTCTATGATTCTATGATTATGACTACTGTTGCATCACATGAAGTATGACCAACTAAAATCAAAATGAAAACTGTCCAAAGCAGCAACAGTTTGTTGTGGAACGCTTTTCATCAGAAGTTAACCGGCTGGTGGGATGTTTTATCATTATTAAGTTAGGGCATGAATATGTTTTCCCCCAATGTTAAAGCCCACTCTAATGTATTGTTATTTGGCATTTTGTAATCAGATGTCTGGATTTATTTATTTATTTATTGCATTTATACCCCGCCTTTTTTCCTCTTGCAAGGAACCCAAGGCGGCTTACATTATCCTCCTCCTCTCCACTTTATCCTCACAACAACAACCCTGTGAGGTGGGTTGGGCTGAGAGTGTGTGACTGGCCCAAAGTCACCCAGTGAGCTTCCATGGCCGAGTGGGGACTAGAACCCGGATCTACCAGCTCCTAGTGCAACACTCTTGCCACTATACCACACTGGCTCTCAGTGTATAATTCACATTTGTATAATTCACATTTATTGCTATTTTGTAAATTTAATAGTGGAACAATCCAGTAAAAATTAAGCATTTTTACAGCACCTATACATGTCATGCATAACTCCCGTTGAGTTCAACTGAACTTACTTCAAGTTAAATGCTGGGTATAGGATTGCCTCTTTAAGCTCCATTGATCTCAGAGGGAGAGATTTGAGTATGTGCTTAATTATCCAATTGAGATCGATGAAACTAAAAGTGTGTCACTTTCATTCAGTTATGCCCACAAATGGCGGATCACATATCAGCTTTTTGTGGTTTAAAGCCTCTATGGCAATTGTTCACAATTAGTGCAATTGTTCACAGTTGTTCACAGTTAGTGCCAACTTACACATGTCTCCCAGAAGTGAATTCCATTGAGTTCAACAGGAACACAGAACTGCAGCCTCAGTTGTAATAGCTTCTGGCGGTCTTCCCCAACCTGGTTTCCTTTAGATATTTTGGACTACAACTCCCAGAATTCCTGATCATTTTCTATGATGGCTGGAGCTGATGAGAGTTGAAGTCCAAAACATCTGGAAGGTTGGGGAAGACCGGCCTATGGCTGAAAACAAAGAAAGATGGATCATTCATTTCATTTCATTTCATTTCATTTCTATACAGCCCAATAGCCGAAGCTTGCTGGGCAGTTCACAACAATTCACAAAAATTACAAACCACAACATTACAAAATTACATGATACAACATTATAAAATTACGTGATACAACACTGTAATAAAACATTGGCTAAAAATTTTAACGTAACAACATTTAAAACAATTTAAACAGCTAAAAACAATGTCAGTAAATAATTTCAATAACAGACCTGTTCAAGACATCACGTGCCATTAAACGCCTGGGAGTAGAGGGCCGTCTTAACCCGGCGCAGAAAAGATGGCAGTGTTGGCGCCAGGCAGGCCTCAGTGGGGAGCGTGTTCCATAGTCGATATGGAATTACTTCCTAGTACGTGTATGTAGGATTGCATCCTAAATTAAAAATAGTAGAATATTGTGTGTGTGTAATAAATGGAAACCGAGCCCTTCATTGCTGCCTGCAGTGTTTACAAAACTCAACTGCTGAGCAAAAGAAAAAGAAAAAAAGAAGAAAAAAGAAAGAAAGAAAATCTCTCTACATCATTGTGGTTTGCATTGTGGTATACATGTGCCTGGGAGAGTAAACTGTATGAACATGAGTCACAGCCCATTTTGAGAAGTCCAAGCATGCTCTTTAGCGTAAAGTTAAATGTACACTGTAAACCCACACATAACTTTTCCATAACCTTTTCAGGTTGCAGCTGATTTAAATTTTACACCAGTGGTCTCCAAAGAAGAACAGGATGGGTCCCACATGTCCACAGCCTCCAAGTGCCGATCTTCTGATTCTTCTAGTTTTAGCAGAACACATCCCATAGTAACACAAATGAAATCTGGTCTCCAGATCTTGCTTTGTTCTAGCCAGCATCGTGCTCACTGTGGCCTCCCAAACAATATCAACGACAATTAAGGCCTGCGTGCCAAATGTAGCGATGCACCTTTGTAAGACAGTGCATTTTGCAAGATCTCTCCGTTGATCGGGATTGTACGCAGGGGTGTCATTAGAAGAAGGGCTCACCTGGGCAGGGGCCCCGGACCTTTTGAGCTGTCCTAATTGCCATTTTTTTAAAAAAACATTTTCCCATTGCCAGGATTGATTCCGAGTGTATGAAGATAGTTAGCAGTTCAGATTCAGAAGGGGAAGAGCCAGAACTGGGGGAGGCATCTTCCCGAGCGAGTTCAGATATGGATAGGCGTGCTTCTCAGGATGCTAACACACAGATGGCTGGGCTTGAAGCCCCCCTCCTTTCCCTCCTCCGTGAGAACCCAGGAGGAGGAGGAGGAGGAGAGTGCGGGGTGTGACCTGAGGGATGCTAGACTGTGGCGCAGAGCGAAGAGGGAAAAGTTAGAAGTGGAGCTCAGACAGTTGACCCGGCTGGCGATGTGTGAGGGTCGATGTAGGGGAGTATCACTGGAAGGGAGGGACATCCCTCCCTAAGTTATGCTAGCCAGCAAGTTCTTGTTTCAAACTGCTGGCAACATTGTAGCTCCCATTTGGACCCCCTGTTGCCATTGGTAAATGAAGCAGCTGTATTCTTTTGTAGCCTGAGAGTCTTTGAGGACTTACATCTGTAATGAACCTGTTGATAGTGAATTAAAGGCGTGAGACCGAAGCCTCTTTTCTTGTGTGTGTGCATTAGGAAGGAGGGGGCCAAGGGAACATGACGCCCATTGACTTGCACTGGAAAACAGAAATGGCCATACCTTTTTTAGTTTGTATGCTAAATACATGGGATTTGGAGACGTGGGAGCCCCCATGGAGCCGATTGAACCTGCCAAATTTCAGGCAGTTCGGTCCAGTGGCTTTTATGCTAGTCACAGGTAAAATTTGCTATTTTCAAGAAAATCTGTCAAAGCAAAGAGCCATTTTTTTTTGTGCTTCCACAAACATGCATGGAGTTTGGGGACCTGGCAGCCCCTATGGAGCTAACTGAACCTGCCAAATTTCAGACAGTTAGGGTCAGTGGCTTTTGTGCTAGCCATGTGTAAAGTTTCCTTTTCTCAAAAACGAAAACAAAAAGTAAAAACTGCCAAGCCATACAAGGGATTAGAGATCCTAACCAGAAGGTATTTAAGGTGACCATTAGGGGGTCACTATCCCTAATCTCTGGTGCAGGTTTTTTTTGAGGTGCAAAATGCTCTTACATGCCCACTGTTGGGAGCTTGCCTGCAATGAAATTTTGAAGAGGCAGAAGGAAGGGAAGAAAGAGCTTCATGTGAAATACTGGTATTTCACACAGCACCTGATTTTACTGTCCCAAAGTGTAACCTTTGGATTCTGCAGAAGTTTAGTAGTTTCAGTACAGCAAAGGATCCAATCAGCCTCCACAAACTTCTTTCTCCCCCTCCACTTTAAGTTCTCCTAAATAGCTGTAGGACTCAAATTAATCCCAATGGAGGGTTAGGACTATGTGGCGTCATGACTGAGGAACCGCTGAGGCTTTTAAATGGGTTCTACAGTTTTAAAAAAGCTAGAAAAAGCCCTCAGCCACCTCACCTCATAAAGATAATTTAAGTACATGCAATCCTTACAAACCCTGCACAGCCTCCTAAATTCCTCTGAAGTACTACCTCTCTGAAAGGAGCCACTTGGCTTAGGGAATTCTCTCTACCCCCCCACCCTTCCAATCACCATTCTTATTTTCCCCTCCCCTCCCCTCCCCTCTCCTGTTCGTTCGTTCGTTCTCTCTCTCTCTCTCTCTCTCTCTCCTTCCTTTATTCCACCCAGAGCATATCTTGGGGAATTCGTAAAGGGAATTCTCTTTGGCGGGCAAGAGAAGTTCTGAACTGTATTTGACTTTGTACAAACAGACAAGAGGGTTGGTTTTCTCCTTCTCACTCAAGCCTTTGAGAAGAGTGGGTTCACATGGCTGCAGAGAAACAAATCTGGGGCTGTTTTGTTTGCCAGTTGCCATTATCCAGCAACAGGAAGGGCTGAAGCTCAGTGTTGGAGCACACGCTTGGCATGTAGAAGGTTCCCAGTTCCCCAGCATCTCCAGGTAGGGCTAGGAAAGAATCCTGCCTGAAAGACCCTGGAGAGCCGCTGCTCCCAGGCAGTGTCAACCATTCTGGGCTAGATGGACCCAGGGTCTGACTCGGTATCAGGCAGCTTCCTGTGTTCCTAGGAACAGAAAGCTTTAATAAAAATAGGAGTTTGGGGCTTGTTTTTTAAGTGGAGGAGAGACAAATATTGCTCATTTATGCAATCCTATCTGTGCCTATGCAGAAGCCCCCTTATGTTTAATGAGGCTTAGCCTCAGGAAAGTGTGCACAGGATTCCAGCGCAAGTTGCTTTTGCAGGGAGGTGGGGTCACGAAGAGTCGGACACGACTTAACGACTGGACAACAACAAATTGCACCCTGATGTTCTGCATGTTTACCCAGAAATAAGTCCTGAGTTGTGAGCATGGTACCGCAAGCTTAATACAGTGCCTGCCCAATTCCATCTAATGAATTGACGACCCTTTCAGCTCAGTCCTATGCATGTTTCATCATTTGTGTTTTGTTTTGTTTTGTTTTGCATGAATGCTAGCTTCAGCTGTGAGGGAAAGGCACTTAGTACATGCTCAGAGTTTCTCCATAACTTAGCCCTAGTTTTGAAAAAAGACTCATTGGCTGAATCCTGGTGAAGTCTTGGCACAAATGAAGTTATGGGGAGGAAGATACAATGAGAGCTTGTGCCTAGCAAGGAGGAGGTAGAGAGGAGTTGCACAAAACAAGGCATCTGTTTTTATGGAGAGTTGCTGGAGGATGGTAGGATGGAGAGGGATGGTTGCATGATGGAAGGGAATAGAATTGGTAGGGGGAGAATGTAAGTGCACAGTGGTGAAAGAAAAACATTTTGCACATGCTCAGAGGCAGTCTATATTTAAGAACATAAGAAGAGCCGTGGTGCATCAGACCAAGGTCCATCTAGTCCAGCATTCTGTTCACACAGTGCCAACCAGATGCCCATAGGAAACCCACAAGCAGGACATGAGTGCAATAGCACCTTCCCACCCATGTTCCCCTGCTGCTAATATTGGTGAAATGTAAATACATTCTAGTAATTCTACATTTGCAGGCATGTATATCCTTCAGAAACTTTGCAGGTTTCTTGCCTGGGGGACACCTCTAATGACCTGTGCATTTTCATACAACTTTACCCAAAAACTATTGGGGAAGGGGTGAATGGAAGGGAAAGCAAATCACTTCCACCCCCAAATTGGAGACCTCCCCTTCCACATGAACTGCTACACCTATCCTTCTGAAACTTTGCTGTTTTCTTACTTAGAGACAACTCTAGGCTGTCTGTAATTTTCAGAACAATAGTCCACAAGGAACATAGGGAGAGAAGTATGTCCTCTTTTGGAGACCTCAAAATGTCAAGGCCACCCTTGCACAAAAACCCGTGCGGCTAGCATTCTGAAATTTGGCAGATGTGATCTCCTCTGATGGGGCAATGAATCTTGAACATTTTATCCAATCCTTCCAAGGAATTAAAATGTTATTGGCAGTTCCCTTTAAAAGAAGATCAAAATATAAACCCTGCACCTATTCTTCTGACATTGGGTAGGTGTAATCCCCTTCTAGGGGGCTACTATGCCTGAAATTATCACCCAGTTCTGACCAAGAGAAAAAAGTTACAGGTTTTTGTTGCTTATTTCCAATAGTGGTCAACCGGAAGCATAAAGACTCATTTTTTTCCAAACCTTGACTCAGGTTTGGTGCTGCTGAGCTGAAATGGTCTGACTACAAATTGGCCCAAGCAGAAGCGAGATGGTTTCCAAAATGCTGAATCGGGGTCTGAGTTGAAGTGGGGTGGGGACATCAGTGCACGCTTCTTATGTATGTATGTAATCTATACACACACATAAGCACACCACATGCACAGACACACACATGTATATATTAGAGGTGCACGTAGACTCGGGGATAGATAGATAGATAGATAGATAGATAGATAGATAGATAGATAGATAGATAGATAGATAGATATGCCTGTGCCCTGGATCTTTTAAGAACCTAGCAACGCCCCTGATTGTACGTCTGCTTTGCTAAACTTAAATTTCTTCTGATGCTGCTCAGAACAGATGAGACTCTCTGGGCCATGTGGGAGGGACATATGCTTTGGCTCCTCCCCACATAGTTTGGGGGTACTCCTAAGTCCATCACTGTCACTGGAAGCCCAAGTGGCCATGACAGCTCAGAGTGCCTTTTACCAGCTTCGGCTGGTTTGCCAATGACAGCCTCTCCTGGGCAGGGATAGCTTGGCCACAGTGGTGTAGGCGCTAGTAACCTCAAGACTGAACTACTGCAAGGTGCTGTACGTGGGGCTGCCCTTAAGGCTGCTCTGGGAGCTGGAGCTAGTGCAGAATGCAGCAGCTCGGCTGTTGTCGGGAGCTGCCTCTTCTCAGCATGTAACTCCTTTGCTGAGGGAGTTACATTTGCGTTGTGCAACTCCTTTGCACTGGGTGCCAATTCGCTATTGGGCCAGGTTTGAGGTTTCACTACTAGTGTACAAAGCCCTAAACAACTTGGCACCAGGACACCTGAGAGAGCGCCTTCTCCCTTACCAACCTGCCCAGTCACTGAGGTCATTAGAGGCCTGCTCCTAGCGGTTCCACATGGACCTATGGACTGATTGTTCTCCTGGTGGACTCCGGCCTTCAGTGTGGTGGCCCCTTTTCTTTGGAATTCCCTGCCCCTGGAGGTCAGGCAGGCACCAACACTGTGTTGTTTCCAGTGCCTCCTGAAAATAGCACTGTTCCAGGAGGCATTTTTTAACTGACTAGTCATGGTTTCTATTGGTATTCTGTTTTTTAAAATAGCATAATTTTAATCTGGTGTTTTAATCTTTTTATCCTTTTATCTCTTGTGTTCCCCACTCCGAAATCTGTTCTAGATATGGAGTGGTATTACATATTGTAAATAAATTGTAAATAAATAAAACGTGATCCCTCGTGGAACCCGGGGTGGTGGTGTCCATGTCAAGATCAGGAGGTGAAGCCAAAATCTTCGGGGGAGGGGGGATTTTGAAAAGTGCAATGAGTCTAGTGTGCCCTGGACTTTAAAATGCTGTCATTTTACTATTTTGAAATTGAGAGACATGAGAATTAAAATGCTCAACATTGTAGCATATCAATGTGGCTTTCTGGCTTGTAAATATTTTTATATTTTGGAGTTGCTGTTGCCAAAGTTCCGTTCTCACTCAGGGAATACTACCAGACGTGAGAGAAGTGCTTTGTTTCTGATCACCGCAGGGACCCCCTTGTGTGCTTAACAGAAAGTGGGGCACACATGGCCCCCTCCACATATTGAAAGAACATGTGAAGGGAACCGCACAGCTGTGTAGATTAGCCCTGCCTACCACTGGAACTGTACTCTGCCTCCCCAGATGAATCTCTGGTGATCAGTCATGAGAATGAGATCTCAACATGTACAGTGGTGTAGTGGAGCCAGGGGTCGCAAGGTTGAAGCACTGGGACTTTTTGATTAGCAGGGACAATTTCATCATCTGCTGCCTAGGGATGGGCGGATTCCCTACGTGCTGGTCCGTGGGTAATCCACCCATGGGGGGAGGCGATCCGTTCCTCCCCCCAGAATCCTCTTTGGCCGACTCTGCTTTGTGGCAATTCTGTGGAGCTGCCGGCTGGCTCTGAAGCACCAGCGATACGGCCGCCATGCTGTATCGCTGGCTGAAGGGGATTGACTGCGGACGCAAATGGCGTCCAGGATGCCATTTGCATCTGCAGTCAATCCCCTTCAGCCAACGATACAGCATGGCGGCTGTTTTGCTGGTGCTTCGGAGCCGGAGGATCCGGCCAAAGAGGATCCCGCAGGGAGGCGGAGGTAAGTGTTCCGTTCTGTCACGGACTCCGAGGGGCTGGATTCTTCAGAATCCGGCCTCATTGGGGTCCGTGGCGGAATTCTCTGACATCCCTACTGCCACCACCCCTTGCTTCCCTGTGCCCTCTGAGCTTAGCTGCAATCCTCACAGTAGCTGGGGGAGAAATGGTTTTTCCCAGCAGCAATATATTGTGTGAGCTGTACTGTAACATGTTTTGGGGTGACCTGGTCTTGAATGGGCAACTAAGAACAATTAGCTTTACAATAGACCTACTCTTGATAGAAATCTGCTAGGGCTGGTTTGTTGATATGGATCAATACCTCTGTCTGCATTTTCAGACTACTTGAGGGTGTCGATAAGAGCTGTTGTACACCTGTGGAGCTTCTACACTTCAGGATTGATTGGACAAATTCATGGAAGATAAAGCTATCAGTGGCTACTAGTACTGATGGCTATGTGCTACCTCCAGTATCAGAGGCAGTAATGCCTGTATACACCAGTTGCTGGGGAACATGGGTGGGAGGGTGCTGTTGCACTCATGCCCTGCTGTGGGTTCCTGGTCGACAGCTGGTTGGTCACTGTGTGAACAGAGTGCTGGACTAGATGGACCCTTGGTCTGATCCAGCAGGGCTCTTCCGATGTACTTAGGAGGCACCCTGCCCAATCAGAGTGCCTCCTGAAGTGTAGGGGTTGTCCACGTGTACATGTATCTACATGGAGAACTCATTTCCTTGGACATTCCTCTGGAGAACGGGAGACAGTTCTGGCAGCAGGTGGGGCTATCCTGCATGGCTCTGAGAACCCCTTCGCACGTTCATTGAAAACTCAGATACCTGTGTCCAGAGGGCTAGCCATGTTGTCCTTTGCAGCAAAACCAACAAAGAGTTAAAATAGCCTTGGGTAGCCTGGTGCCTTCCATGGGAGTTGCAGTCCAACCCATCTGGAAGGCACCAGTTTGGGGAAGGCTGCCTTACAGATCAAGACATGATATGGTAGGACAAGCTTTTGTGGACTACAACCCTCTTCCTCAGATGCAGGAGTGCCTAGAGCTCGCCTAGTTCATTTTCTCAAATGTTGTGTGGAGAGAGCAGGACGGCATGAGCAGGACCAAGATGTCTGGCAGCATTTGTGCTTGGACTTCGAGGGTCTATTCTTTAACTAATTAGTTTATATCCCACCTTTCCACCAAAAGTGGTACACAAGATTAGGGATGCAGAGAGTATGTAAAATCTGTTCTGTCTGCATTTTGCAGATTGTCAGGTGCCTTTTGTTCCATTGTCCACTCATCGGTGGAATCAGATTTTTTCCAATTTCTTGAATTTGTGCAAATTTGCACGTGCAAAAATGCACAAATCCTCCCCAAAATGCACGAATCCCCCCACAATGTGCATTGTCATGCTTTAGCCTATGGGGGAAATGTACATTTTTGGCCAGTGTTTTTTAATTTTACATATTTTTCTATGACTAAATTTGTGTAAAATTCTGTAAAGTAAAAAAACAATCCACAAGTCCACGGAATCCATGTGATTTGGAAAAACTTGGTCTGCTGTGGAATCCACAGGTTGGATTCATAGCACTCTGAAGTCATTTGATGCCATTGTGGATTTGTCCTACATCCCTACTCAAGGTGGCTAACAAGAGTAAAACTGGGATTAGAACAAACACTTAAAATTAAAAATATAATATGAAAACAAATTAACAACATGACAATAAAAGCAACAAACAGCATTTAACCAAATAAAAGCCCTTCAGCCACAGACTGGCTTACACGCCAATGGGCTGCCAAGGGATGGGAGGATCAGCAAGGCTCCAGTTTGCCCACATTCTCCCAGCTCCACCTTGAAGCTCAGTCCACCCAGTTGTGAGCTTTCCTCCACCCCAGTTGAATGGGGAAAATATGCATTTGAGTGCACATTTTTTAAAGTGCACACCCAAATGCGCATTTCCCCACATTGGCTAGTGTGTGAAAGTGCACCTTCCCCCCCTTTAAGGGCACATTTTTATAAACTACAGAGTTTGCAAATGAGCATCGGCAGCCCGGGAATGTGAGCTTTGCTCACAAAATGCGCTTGGGTTTTGGGGTGTGAATGGGGCAAGTTCTGGTCTTAAGCCAGGAGTGCAGAACCCCAAGGGCCAAAGTCCAGTTTGGAGGAGCTCTCGGGGGCTGAGAGTGGGTGGGGTGGGACCAAGTGGTGGATGGTACCAAACTATCAGCATATTTTAGCTTAAAGCTTTACTGCCAGGCAGGAATGACGTCTTAAGGGAGGCATTTCAGCCCTTCAGCATGGGGGGAAAACCTGGGAAACCACCAAATGTTCAGTAGTCGGGGGAAAGGGGTGGGGCCAGAGGAAGGGTGTGTGGCCATCTGGGAAACCCTGGAGGGCCGGATTGGGACCCCAGGAGGACCGGATTGGGACTCCAGGTGGACCGGATTGGGACCTCAGGCCTGCATCCATGTCTTAAACAAACGGAAATGAAATTCCCATTCTTCCCTTATAATTTAAATTTCCTGGGAAAAATACCTGCTTGGGAGCTGGCTCTTCAGTCTATGACCTCCCTGGTCCTAAAGGGATTGTACTGCAGCCTCACTTGCTGGTTCAAAGGTTCTTGCTCCAGCTGCCAAACACCAGGCAGCCCCCCGAGTTCTCCAACTAAATGCTCCAAATAAACGCACACACAGTTCTGGCACTGCGTGGACTCTCGCTATCTGAGGCCAGGAAAAAGACATGCTGGTGATGAATGGCTGTGAGCTGACCAACCGCAGCGGCGTTCTCCCATCTGTGGGAGTGGAGTTCGGGGTTTGCGCCCGCGAGGGCGTAGGTGTGTATGGAGAAGCCTTTCTGATTGCCAAGAAACGCACTCCCACCCCATCCCCAAATTAAAACTGGAGGCAGACACTCGGAATAGTTTATTTTTAGAGACGGCATCCAGAGGGGCAAACGTGTTTGCCTGTTACAGCAAAAGCAGCAAGAGCAGCATCTTAAAGAGGAGCAAATGTATTAGACCAGAAGCTTTTGTGGACTGCAGATATCTGAAGAAGAGGACTCTGTTTAGAAAATCTTCTGTGCCAACACGTCTGTTCCTCTTTTTAAGAGTCACCCAGCCTGAGGGGAGCACCCCCTTCCAGCGATGGCACCAGGGGAAAAATGGGCGTGGGCCCAGAGAGAGCAAATGTGCATTTCTGGGAGGGAGGGAGGGAGGGAGGGAGGGAGGGAGGTGAGCACCATACCATCTTAAGTGCATTCTCACGCGCATGCAAGGCATGCGCATGAGAATGGCAACCCTTAGGCTTCCTTCAAAACCAAAGTGGCGTGCCTTGATTGGGATTTCCACATGCTTCATTCCCTCTTATGACTGAATGTGCAATGACTGCACAGTACATGCTCAGAACCACTCTTGTGCCACAGAAATGCCATGATCCCTGAACAGGTTTTGAGGATCAAAACCCCCACTCAGCCACACACACCTTTATTTACTTATTAATATCTTTCTACTCCAATATTTATTTATTGTGGATAGTGAAGGAAAGCAGCCAGAGTATGTGAAAAGTGCCTTTCCTTCAAGTAACCACAGGGGTCAAGCCATGGCAGGGGGTGAGCTACTTGTCAGGGGGTGCCATCTATCCCTCCCCCTTGTCTGTACAAGTCACTGCTTTGGCACAACAGAGATAATCCAGCTCCAGCTCTGTGGCAAGAGTGATTGGATGCTTCGATCACAATGCTGTGGAGGTGGGGCAGAATTATTGTCCGACTGGAAGCAAGCAAGACCAGAATGGCAAATCATGCCTGTGGGTGGGGACCTTAAGCTCGTTTTGCTTTATTATTTCTTGTGGTGCACCATTAGGAGTTCTTCTCTCACATCACGCTGAAGCGGCATCACATTGCTGTCTAACATTCAGATTGTGCTAAGCGACAATTCCGAGATCCTTTTCACGTGTGCTATTGCCAAGCCAGGTATCCCTCATCCCAGACCTGTGCATTTGTCCTCCGCTCCGCCCCCATGCTAAATGCAGAAGTCTGCACTTGTCTCTGTTGTATTTCATGCTTTATGTTTTGCCCCTGTTCTCCATCCTGTTAAGGTTATTCTGAATTGTATTCCCATCTTTTGAGGTGTTGGCTATTCCTCCTAGTTTTGTGTCATCTGCAAATTTGAAAAAGATTCCCCCCACTCCTTCGTCTAACTCATTGATTTTTTAAAAAAAGAGTGCTGGGTTCAAGAAAGAAGCCCTGAAGCACCCAGCTAGAAATCTCCTTCCAGTTTGATGAGGAACCATTGGTGAGATCTCTTTGAAGACAGCTCTCCAGCCAGCTGTGAATCCACCTGTGATGGTATCATCATCTAGTCTGCATTGAACCAGTGTGCTGTGCAAAATATCACGGGGAACACCCAAATGCTTCTCTGAAATAAAGATCCATTTCATCCAACGTTCCCACAATCTGCTAAGCTAATAATCCAATCAGAAAAGAGACACAAAGAGAAGGTTAGTCTACCACGATTTCATAGAATCATAGAATAGTAGGGATGGAAGGGGCCTACAAGACCATCGAGTCCAACCTGCTGCTCAGTTCAGGAATCCAAGTCAGAGCATGCCTGACAGATGGCTGTCCAGCCTCGTACTGGGCGCTATTTGCGTTCCCCTTTCTTATCTTCGTCTTAGTCTACGTAAATATTTACGTAGACTAAGACGGTGAAAAATAAGGAACGCAAATGGCGGCAGCCGTAGCCGCCGCCATTTGCGTACGGGTTTTTTTTTTTTTTTTTAACCCAGCCGTGATAGGCTATGTAAGTCTTTACATAGCCTATCACTGATGTAAAAAAAAAAAAAAGACGAGACTGCAAATGGCGGTGGTGGCAGCCGCTCGGAAGACCAGCCGCCGCCGCTGCCGTCCAGAACATCTGCCCCAGGTAAGTCTCGTCTCAGGGGCAATCCGTGGGGGGCAGGGGGAGTGGCAGGCCGTTCCACCATGGATTTCGAGGGGCCGAATGCACTGGCATTCAGCCTCACCGAGATCCATGGCGGAATTCTCTGACATCCCTACGTGTAGGCCATGTTGTTCTCAGGTAAGAAAACAAACATGGCACACACCTTGCAGGTCACCACACCTGGAGAGTCTGGTCCTTCCATAGCCTCTATTCCCTTTTTGTGTCTAGCTTTCTGATTGTTCTAGAGTGGCCTGTGCCTGATCCTCTACTCACTGGAGGTTAAAAACAGAGTCCCGCTGGTATGGAAGTGTGTGTAACAAGACAAATTTAGTTTTGACAAAACAGTGTTGGGTGCTATTTATCACTGCTTACAAATTTGACTCCTTTATCATCCCTTCTGCTATCTTCCCTGCTAGCAAAGTCAGACTGACCAACCTGTAGTTTCCTGGATCCTCCCTTGTGCGGCAGGTAGGGATGTTGGTAGGGATGTACGAAAGTCACTTACCTGTTCGCGGATTATGCTGATGCTGGAATCCTGGACGGGGGGGGGAGGCGCTCTGTCCCCCCCCTGAATCCTGGCCGGCCGGCTCCGCTCTGCAGTAATTCTGCGGAGCCACTGGCCGGCTCCGCCAGCGGCCAGACATCTGGCCGCTGGCTAGCAGGGACACAAATGGCGGCGGCTGTAGCCGCCGCCGTTTGTGTCCCTGCAGTCAGCCGTGATAGGCTATGTAAATGTTTACGTAGCCTATCACGGCTGATAAAAAACAACAACGCGCGCACGCAAATGGTGGCGCCCATGGGCGCCGCCATTTGTGTTCCTTATTTTGGCCCGTCTAGTCTACGTAAACATTTACGTAGACTACGGCGAAAATAAGGGGAACACAAATAGCGTTCTCCTTATTTTTGCCGTAGTCTACGTAAATGTTTACGTAAACTACACTTGCCAAAATAAGGAATGCAGTTTTTTGTACGCGCAGTTTTTTGTTTTTTGTTTTCACTCAGCCGTGATAGGCTACGTAAACACTTACATAGCCTATCACAGCTGACTGCAGGGACGCAAACGGCGGCGGCTACGGCCGCCGCCATTTGCGTCCCGGCAGGACAGAAGGATTCGCGGCTGGAGGGACGGGGCGCCTCCCCCACGGCCAGAATTTCAGCGGGGAGGGACGGGGCGCCTCCCCCCCACCACGAATCAAGCTTTGGGATGAGGTAAGTGACTTTCGCACATCCCTGTTCGAAAGGCTGTGATAGGCTACGTAAGTATTTACGTAGCCTATCACGGCTAACACAGGGATGCCATTTGCGTCCCTGCGGAGGCCATGATAGACTACATAAATATATACGTAGCCTATCATGGCCAAAGACACAGACACAAATGGAGGCAGCTACGGTGGCCGCCATTTGCGTCCCTGTGCAGCCCAGCGGCTGGATGTCCGGCTGCGAGTGGCCCTGGCTGTGGAATGCTCCGCGGAGTTGCTGTGGAATGGAGCCGGCCAGGGAGGATTCCGGGGGGAGGGACAGAGCACCTCCCCCCCACTGTGGATTGCCTGGCGCAGAGCCAGGTAAGAGTTTCGTACATCCCTAGTGGCAGGTAAAGGAAAGAATAGCTGCCATTGGTACCAATGAAGGTTCCCCCCTTGTTTTAGTCTCTGCGCATGGTGGGTGGGATGTAGAGGGGCAAAAGCGGCTGCCTGGGAAGGTTTAAACCTCCCTTACCTGTGCATGGTAGTCCCAATCTGGATTGGATCTCCATGTGCTTATTTGGAATTAAAAAAGAAATGGAGGCTGCTGACTACCAACAGCTATTCCAGTGGGCTGCACTGATTTATTTATTTATTTATTTATTTCTATACCGCCCAATAGCCAAAGCTCTCTGGGCGGTTCACAAAAATTAAAACTAAACAACACACAATAAAACAATTTAAAATATATAGAACATTAAAACCACAATATAACAATACAACCACAATAAAATCTAGCAGCAGTGCAGGAGTTTAAAATACAGATTTAAAACAGCAAAGATAAAAATTTAGAAAGCTAAAATGCCTGGGAAAATAAAAAGGTCTTCACCTGGTGCCGAAAGGAATACAATGTAGGCGCCAGGCGAACCTCACTAGGGAGCTCATTCCAGAGCCGGGGTGCCACAGCAGAAAAAGCCCTCCTCCTAGTAGCCACCCGCCTCACTTCCTTTGGCAGGGGCTCACGGAGAAGGGCCGCTGACGATGATCTTAAGGTCCGGGCAGGCACATATGGGAGGAGGCGATCCTTCAGGTAACCTGGCCCCAAGCCGTTAAGGGCTTTGAATGTTAATACCAGCACTTTGAATCGGGCCTGGAAATGGACTGGCAGCCAGTGCAGCTGGAAAAGTACTGGCGTAATATGAGCTCGCAGGCCAGTCCCTGTTAACAATCTTGCTGCCCTATTTTGGACCAGCTGAAGTTTCCGGACCGTTTTCGAAGGCAGCCCCACGTATAACGCATTGCAGTAATCCAGACGAGAAGTTATCAGAGCATGGATAACTGTAGCTAGGCTATCTCTGTCCAGATAAGGGCGTAGTTGGTATACCAGCCTAAGCTGATCAAAAGTGCTCCGTGCCACTGAGTTCACCTGTGCCTCAAGTGACAGTTCTGGGTCCAAGAGCACCCCCAAACTATGAACCTGATCCTTTAGGGGGAGTGCAGCCCCCTCCAGAACAGGTTGAATATCACCTAGCCGGGCAGACGAACCACCCACTAACAGTACCTCCGTCTTGTCTGGATTGAGTTTCAGTTTATTGGCCCTCATCTGATGATGAGAGCTGGGCTTTCTTCACACGGAGCTTTTATCTTGCGGTTGAGATGGCTCCTTCACAGAAGTTTGCGGGCTCTTTACATGACGCCGTGATCATTCAAGGCATCTCCTGCACTAAATGCCCTTTGTTCCGTTTTTAAATAGATCACAGATAATGAGCTATCCAATTACCCCGCTGTGTTCCACTTGAGTTTCCTCCCTGAAAAGAGGAAAAGCAGCAAGAAGAGGAGCGAGATCAGTGAAAGATAATGGAGGATACAGGGAGAAGGAGGGGGAAGGTGGGGGGAAGGAAGCGGGTGAAAAAGAGAGCCCTTGTGATCCTGTATTTCAAATGGAAGCAGAAAGCCCCATTTTAAATGCAGGATTTTAGGCTGGTGTAGAGATGCCCTAGGAAGCAGGGCCACTCCACCAGCCCTGCTGAGGACTACCCCCGTGAAGACTCCTCCCCACTCACCTCTCATCACCAGCAGCCAATACAGCAGGCTGTATTCAGGGAGGTGAGAGTGACGAGTCATGCTGAAAAACTTGATTTTTCCCTCTTCCTTCCCCATTCCTTTTCCCCTGTGTATCGTGTTTTTTTAGATTATAAGCCTGTGGCCATGGTCTTTTTTTACTGGTTATATGTAAGTCCCTCTGTGAGCCTTTTTGGAGGACAGCAGGATAAAAATACTTTATAAAAGAAAGAAAAAGTAACTTCTTGTGAAGTTGAGCCCTCGGAGTACATCCTTCAGTACCCGAGGGTGCAAGTGATCTGGCCCTGAAGACTTGAACTCGTTTAAGGGAGCTTGGTGTTTCCTGACCAACCCCTTATCAGTCTTGAACGGCAATCCTGACGCCTCAGTCACTACGCTACTTATGCAAAGTTGCACGCAGTTCCCCTTTTGGGAGAAGATGGAGGCAAACTGGGAGCCGAGCAGTTCCGCCTTCTCTTTGCCAGCCGTTCGTATTTCACCACCTTTACTGAGCAGCAGGCCTACAGTATCCTTCCTCTTCCTTTGAATATACCTGAAAACACACACATCCCCCACCCCCAGCATTCCCTTGGCAGCTTCTGCTCATTTCTTCTCATGCTATGTTCTTATGACCAGGCTATTTGTCTGTGCTCTCCTTTGGCGATCTGCTCTTCCTTCCATTTCTTATACATGTTCTTTTTTTAAAAAAAAACAGCTCATGAGTAAGCTTTTGGTGCAGCCTGATTGGCTTTTCCGAATATCTCCCCTTTTTTTTTCTGAATTGGAGTAAGTAAGTACATTGAAGTAAGTAACTCCAGTGAGAGTTACTCCAATGAGCTATTTATTTATTTATTTATTGCATTTATATTCCGCCTTTTTTTTCCTCCTTAAGGAACCCAAGGCGGCGTACATAGTCCTCCTTCTCCTCCATTTTATCCTCACAACAACAACCCTGTGAGGTGGAATGGGCTGAGCGTCTGTGACTGGCCCAAAGTCACCCGGTGAGCTTCCATGGCCGAGTGGGGACTAGAACCTGGATCTCCCGGATCCCAGTCCAACACTCTAGCCGCTGCACCACACCGGCTCTCAATTTAGTCTTCAGTAACTCTGATTCAGGAATTCCTGCTCATCTTGGGCTCCTTTCCTTGTTATTAAAGGAATTAAAAACAGCTTTCCCTGAATCCAAGGTATGTGTTTGATTATGCTTACCAACATTATGCTTACCAGGGGGTTGGACTTGATGGCCTTGTAGGCCCCTTCCAACCCTACTATTCTATGATTCCATAAGATCATGAATTCAGCCTTACAGGGTCACTTCCCTCCAAGTTCCTCCTGCTACTTTAATGTCGTTGACCAATTCTCCCCTACTACTTAAAGTCAAGGGTGATTAGGGGTGGACGAAAGTCACTTACCTGTCGTCGAAGCTTGTTCGCGGTGGGGGGAAGGCGCTTCGCTGCTCCCCCCGCGAAGTTCAGGCCGGGGGGGAGAGGCTTCCCGCCTCGCTCGGCCGAAATTCAGGCCGGGGAGGAAGCTTCCCGCCTCGCCCAGCTGCGAACTCCAAAGTTTTTTTTTTTTTAAACGCCCCCGTGATAGGCTACGTGACGATTAACGTAGCCTATCACGGCTAGATCTGCAAATCTAGCCGTGATAGGCTACGTTAATCGTCACGTAGCCTATCACGGGGGCGTTTTTTTTTTCTTTGATTGGAATGGCGGCGGCGGCAGCCAGTCAAAAGACCGGCTGCCGCTCCCGCCCCGCACGAACACCCGCTGAACCGCCGGCCGGACCCGCCGCCGGGAGGGACATTTGGCAAAGGTAAGTCCCGTCCCGGGGGGGGGGGTGCGGGGTGCGGGGGGGGTGCAGAGAATTTCTCCCCGAAACTTGTTCGGGGGGCCGAACACGTTGGGGCTCGGCCCCCCAAAGTTTCGGGGAGAAATTCTCCGCCATCCCTATTACCAGGGGGTTGGACTTGATGGCCTTGTAGGCCCCTTCCAACCCTACTATTCTATGATTCCATAAGATCATGAATTCAGCCTTACAGGGTCACTTCCCTCCAAGTTCCTCCTGCTACTTTAATGTCGTTGACCAATTCTCCTCTACTACTTAAAGTCAAGGGTGTGATCTTATTATGTTTATAAGGACTTTTCATCTCCAAAACTGCAACATGTGGTGGGGACAATGTCAATATAGTATCAATAAAATAGTGTGCAACCCAACATATTCCCCCCTCCCAAGATGCCATGCAAATGGCTCAAAGGACTCTGGGATGCAAATTCTGTATTGCATGCTGCCTTGGGATGGTTTCTGCAGCCTTGGGCATCTCTACTCCAGCAATTTATCGCACCTTCATGATTGCCCACTCATGGAAGTTTGTGGGTCCATGACACGATGTCGTAATCCTCCAGTGATTTTCCTGCCATTTCCCCCTGTCCTGTGTTATCCCCAAATGGAAAAAATGCAGTATTTTTTCAGCCCGCGCAACAGGAGCACCACGGCCTGCCCGTGTACTCCTGCAGCATGAAAAACCTGCTTTGTTTGGGGTTGTGGGGGGTGCGGTCATGTTGATGACGGCAGTGACGTTGGGGTGCCGTGTCGGTATGCTGACCAGCTGGCTTGCTGACATGCAGGCATGCCGGAATTCCAGCGGTTTGCCGGGAAACCAGTGCCTGCAGGGGCAGGGTTCGGGCAGTTCTGAGGAGGTTGCTGTCCCCCTGCATGGCATGTCAATCACGGCCAAACCACCAGTCATCTGTGAGGGGAGGGAAAGGGGCAGGAACCAGGGAGGAAACGTTGTGATGCCCCAAGTGCGTGTAATGGCTTTTCAGGGGAGAGTAGCCACCCTGAGAAAAGGTAAGGAATGGAATATAACGAGACAGAAACAACTGTGTAAAGGAGCCCAATCTAATCCTGCAATGAAACTGGACGGCGAAAGCCCCAGCATTGATGCGGATTTCTGGTCCGTGTGATGAATCCTCTTGACTCATAGGTTATGGAGTGATGTTCCGACAGGCGGCAGCTGTCTTTATGTTGTTATATTATTACTAGAGAATGGACACGGGTTCTCATGGGTCGGAATAGCCCTTAGCTTGATACAGCAAAGCCTTCAAGAAAAGTTGTCCGAGTTGGACACGTTGTGACTACTGTCTGAGTGAAGCCATGGCTGCAGGCACCCCTAGGCACAGCCCCCACCAGGGTGTACCAGCACAGCCTCTTGCAGGAGGGGTGTCCCCTTCCATTCCCCTGAGAGGGTCTGCCTCACACCATGGCAGGTGGTGGTGGGAGAAGCACTATAACTGTCTGTCAGACTATTCCCCCCACCCCCCCCGCTTCAAACTGTACTGACTGCAAAGCTATGTGCTGGTTAGGGAAGACTTCCACATAGTGACTGAAGATGGTACTGCTGGCTTTAAGTACACAGACACATTTAAATTAATTTAAAATAATGCATTAACATGCATGCCAAATTACAGGTGTCTAAGTTTCATGGTCACGGAGCTATGGTGCTGACAGACAGATGGACACACGTTATTATAGATGACGACGGTGGTTACAAATAGAGCAGTACAGAAGTGCCAAGTGAGTGCATGCCACAAAACTGAAAGTGATATTACATGAACCCTGCTCTCTATCCAGTTCCCACTGGAGAAAAGCGTGCATGCAGGGCATTTCTCAGCCTGCAGTTAAGTAGCTGCCTGCCAGCTTGATGAATGGTGAAATGTCTCCAAAGTGTAGCCCATGGGGAGTAGGAATGGGGTGGGGAGAGACTGGCCATTTTAACAAGAAAAGATAAGTAATGGGATCTTCTCTTAACATCCAGGCCTTATCTATGTTGATAACAGGGATTCCTCTTGGCTAATTTACTTCAAGACCTGCTTGATTAATAGTGGGGGTGCGGCGCACGGGAAATAGGGCCCTAGTCACTTCTAGGAAGAAGACTTCCTTATTTCTATTTCTCTATGTGCTGAACCTTGCCTAATTTTATCTCTCTCTCCAGTTGGACAGGAGCTCCCAGAATTTAAGTGAAAAGCAAGAGCGTTGCTGGTGCTGCGTGAGTCATCTCCCTGTCTAGAGTTTTCCACTCAGTGAAATCTGTACTGCAGCAAAAGAGGCTGGAAAAACCTGAAACCTGAAGAAATGCAATCGCATAATCCCCTTCAAATTTGTGGTTTTAATGTTCTATATATTTTAAATTGTTTTATTGTGTGTTGTTTGGTTTTAGTTTTTGTGAACCGCCCAGAGAACTTCAGCTATTGGGCGGTATAGAAATGAAATGAATAAATAAATAAATAAATAAATAAATAAATTCAAAGCCATGTACAAAAGTAGATACATGGGAAGGGATGATGACAAACTGAGGGCATAATTAAAGAACAGGAAAACAGTCAACGGAATATTTTGGTGTCCCATAAATTAGTCCCAGTAACTAACTAACTAACAAAGTCCACATGATATGGTATATATTTGAAGACATTCTGTATTGTTACCAAAGGTCAGTTTTTATTCCAAATGTTAAAATAACAACTCTGCTTTTGATTGTCACCTGAACATTATTGCGTCTAAAGACCATTTCTAACCACAGCTGTTAGCATATTCACAATCAATCATCTGTTTGGACTAACTTGTGGATATATTCCAAAAAGTCCAGTTTGGGGGCTCTTGAAAAGAGATTCCCTTCTTGTATATTAACAACACAACATCTGTATTTATGCACAACTAGGCATGTGCACAAAAATGTATGAATTTCTGTAGGGATTTTGGCTGCAAGCTCATGCAGAAATGCATAATGTATAATGATCTTGACCTTAAAAAATATGATAATCTCAGCTAGACAGAGATCCAACTATCCCTAATCCTCCCTCCCTTTTACCATCACAACCACCCTATAAGGTAGGTGGGGCAGCAAGATGGCAGTTAGCCCAAAGCTTTGTGGCTAAATGGGGATTCAAAGCCTGGTCCACCCAGTCTAAGTCCAGCACTTTCGCTATGACACCACACTGGCTCACACAAGTTAGCTCATCCCATGAGGGTTGTTTCACATGTGATGTGGAGGCCAGCCTGACTTTTAAGCAGAGGGCTGTGGCTCATGGAGGATTAAATCACTGCAGTGGCCCTACTTGTAAAATACTCATGTTTGCAAACTTGTGTCTCATTCATGCCTTAGTTTAGGTGCACTTAAAACATGTTGGGCTGGATCCAGATTTACCCTGGATCAACTGTGCTGATGGAAGTGGACTTCCCTGCCCCCTCCTTCTCACAGCAGCCCTTCCTGGCCCCTGAAAATGCCACACACAGAGCCAGGAGACCCTGCTGAATGAGGCAAGGTGTCAAGATACAAGGGGAGGGGAATCCCCCAAGATTGGGAGGAAGGGCCTTATGCAAGCAGACCACTTCCTTTTACAGAAGGTCCCTTCCTCTCATGGAAAGCAGGTCCTGGATCTAACCCATTAGCTGCAGTTAATGGAGGTTATGGGCCGCTAAAGTGGCCAACATAGGCAGATAGAGTCGGATGCCAGAAGGTAGAGGTTTTGGCTCCCCTTTTTTTCTGGAATGCCCATTGTATTTACGTATGAGGACTTGGTGCCTTGATCCCCTTAGAGACAACTCCCTGTTTTTATAACAGCAATAACATGCTGTTTTTATTGGCTGGGACAGTATTTTGTGACATACCGTACTGCTAGATTTATTAAATCAGCTCTAGGGAAGCGGATTTTCTAAATCTCGATAGATTATAATGCAGGTTGTTGAGCTATTAAATTAATGTAATAATTTTTAGTATACAAACCAGTTGCTGATGGTTTGTGAAACTATTACTTTTTTTTTTTTTACAACTGTGTTTAGATTGATTTCCTTTTATGTTGACATTCTGTATTTTTCCTGTTTTTAATCTGATGTATATGCAAAAGCCTGGTTGGCTATTGAGCAATAAACTGAACTGAACATCAGGTAAAAGTGTAATGTGTGAAACAACCTCCACGACTTGCAGCTAAACATGGGAATTGCCTGCAGTGAAAAATACTGCATTTGACATCATACGCACGCTATATCAGTGTAGTGTAGTGTAGTGGTGAGAGTGACGGACTGGGAGTCGGGAGATCCGGGTTCTAGTCCCCACTTGGCCATGGAAGCTCACTGGGTGACTTTGGGCCAGTCACAGACTCTCAGCCCAACCTACCTCACAGGGTTGTTGTTGTGAGGATACAACGGTGAGGAGGAGGATAATGTAAGCCGCCTTGAGTTCCTTGCGAGAGGGAGAAAGGCGGGGTATAAATGCAATAAATAAATAAATATCTTTGCTGATATATCCATGATAGGCTGTTTCACATGTGCAAGTCAACTCTCAATGGACTGTGACCTCACAGTGAACATGCACAGGTGAATTTACCGAAGCCTTAGGTTTGCTCATGAGAAGACAAGACGAGAAGGTGCTGCTGCTGTCTGAAGTTCTGTCTGTAGAGAAGGGATGCCTCTGCCTCTGACACTAGAAAATACTCTGGAGTTACGTAAGGACAACAGCATCAAGGACAAATATTTAAATTACTGGAGAAGTGTGAATGCTTCTCTCCCTCCCTGATTACACAAAGCACATCTTCTGGGGCAGCCCTCCACACACACAGGTTCCATTCACTTATCAGCCTTCTATTTTTACCTTGCAAGCCGGTAAAATCGACTGATTAACCTCTTTCTCTCTCTCCCCCCTCTCTGGCTTGTGAAATATGCTTCTCTGGATTGCTGCTGTCTTTGCTAAGCTTCTCCTGTCAGGGGGAAGGTCCAGTTGCTCCATCCACAGCAAGAGTCAAAACTGATAAGGTGAATATATTCCTCCTTTCCCTGAGGCATGTGATATGGCTCACTCATCTCCGATGTCTCCATGGGCGTGCATGTGCGCGTGCGTGCATGTCTTGCAGGAACCTCTGACATGGGCCACCTCCATTTCTTGGGAAGGGGCCAAAGCTCAGAAGCACAATGTCATATCCTTGGCAGCTTTGGCAAGGCTATCAAGCTAGCAGGGCTGGGAAATACAGAAGAGTCAATCCTGGCAGATGGACTGATTGGGCAGCCACAGTGGAAGGCAGCTTCTTATGTCCATTGGTTGCATCCTCTGTGTGGGGGCAATCTTCAGTCTAGACTGTCACAGCTTTTGCCCCTGATCTTTGTGGACTGATCTCCAGGGAAGGCTCAGCCATACAGGCAGCCTATTGTGACCCCCAGTTCCCTTGGGCCTTCCAGGGTGTAGTAGAGGATTCTGATGAGGATGAGGCTGTTCCTTGGGGTTAGGACAGTGTCTTCTTCACAGCGCTGCTATCGTCCTCTGGCTCAGAGGATGAGTCCCCACCAGAACCCCCATCTGCCCAGCCTCACGCTACAAATTCAGATGAGGACTTTTTAACAATCCAGTCAACTCTTCCAGGAAGGGTGGAGATGACAACACCACAGGTTTTGTCAGACACTGCAGGTCTTGTCAGACTTTATAAGGCTTCAGTTGCCACCTCCCTGCTGAGACAACATCCTTCTGTTGTCCTAGTAGGAGAGCATTCTAGTCAGCAGGACCCAGTTGGAGCGATCCAAGGTATTTTCTTCCTGCCTTGATCTTGCTACCAGCTTCCTCTGTGATTCTCAAGGGACCACAGAATGGGACACCCTGCCCATGGAGCTCATTTCATTTTGGGGGCCAAAACGTCATCAGCCCTACAGTGCAACTTTCTGCGTTTCCTCTCAATGGGTTACCCTTGCCAAAACCTTAATCAATGCTGGAAAATGTTGTCTTGACCAGAGCATTCATGTTTATGTATGCTTGCTTTGTTCATCTGATTCTCAAGGAAATACAGAGCAGAACAAAAGCCAAGAGATTGCTTGCTCCAAGACCTATTGCAAACTGATGATTTTATTTTTTATGATTTTGTTTTATTTACAACATTTACATATTGCTACACATCTAGACAGATTCCAGAGCGGTGAACAATAAAAGATACAAAATAGGATAAAAGAATAAAACACCATGTTAAAAATGATTACTGTTTTTTTTAAAGAAGCAGATGCTGGGGTCACATCTCTGGTTGTGCATTTCAGGTGGCAAAAGGTCTTGCCTTGGCACCACTATCTTCTAGAATCTGTTAGGCCCTCCCGTGCAACCCTTGGCTGCAAGGTAGGGCCAACCAACCATGGGTCAAGGGCTCACAGATAGTAGGGCCGAGAAAAAGCTCTACCTAACACGGCTGGGAGATGGACCAGTAGATACTGAGCTAGATGGACCCATGGCCTCAAAGCTTCGTATGTTCCACACAAATCCATCTACACAACTCCCGTCCCCACCACTGACGACAGTGACCCATGCGCGAAGTTCAAATGCATTGCAGAAAGCATGTGCTGCACCACCTATGACCAAAGAGCTGAAATAAGTAAGACGAGACCAGGCACACGTTGCTCCGGTCTAATTTAAAATCCCAAATGCTTAATCTCTTTTATTCAAGCACAAATGAGGAACTATCAGCATCCGATCTCGACGGTCAGCCTTTTTCAGTTCCTTTTCTAAAGGTCTGCTCTTGGACACAAAGCGATCCAGTGAGTGCATCTAAACCAGGATGTATCCATGGTGCTATCAGATGAGTCATTTTGCTGCTCAGATTTTACTGGAATGCCTTCTGTTGATTTTCAGTAACCGGTACATGCCCTTACTCCTGGTAGAATTTTGTGTTCCTCTTTTTCTTTAATCACACAAGAGAATATGCATTTCCCTCTCCCCTTCCACCATTACTTTCACAGAACACTTTCAAGGGCATTAGAAGCTTCACTCTCAAACTTTCTCATTTTATACTAGACTGAAGCACTCCTCGCGTGAGGTCCCAACAAGTTTTAAAATGCATAGAGCTTGAGTTATTGGGGGATGTGGGGCAGGGAGGAGAGGAGTCGCAGAAGAGGATAAACATGCACATTTAAAATGCGGATTACCCCAGTGCCCAGTCACCGGGACAAATGAGGCGTGAAGGAGCAGCCAGCCATGTGCATTTATTCATTTTCCTTCGTGTTCAAAATGTGGGCGGGGAGTCTCCTTCTCACAACACAAGGTGTTGGGGGAGGGGAAGTGAGCCTGCCCCTCCGCACCTTATCTCGGCATGCTCCCTCATGCCAGCAAAGTGCTTGAAGCAGCTCAGCAGATGAACTAAGATGGAAGAAAGGGGCAGGGCCTGCACCAAGTTGGGCAGTCACCCAGGGCCCACTCCCCAGCAGGGGCCCGCTGACAAGAGCCGTCTGGAGTTGCTCCTCCTCTTCACCACGGCTTGCTCGCCTCGCTCTGGCCCAGACAGTGGTGGTGGTGAGGAGCAGGAGATGCCACTGCCTACTTGCTCCCGGCTCTCTGTCTGTCCAGCAAGCGAGTGAACATAAGAACAAAAGAAGGGCCATGCTGGATCGACCAGGGGTCCAGCATTCTGTTCACACGGTGGCCAGCCAGCTGCCCACAGGAAACCCACAAGCAGGACATGATTGGAAACCCACAAGCAACAGCAACCTCCCACCCATGTTCCCCAGCAACTGGTGTACAAAGCCATACGGCCTCTGATACTGGAGGTAGCACATAGCCATCAGGACTAGTAGCCACTGATAGCCTTTTCCTCCAGGAATCTGTCTAGCCCACCTTAAAGCCACCCAAATTGGTGGCCATCGCTACATCTTGTGGAAGTGAATTCCATAGTTTAACTATGCACTGTGTGAAGGAGTCAGCCTTCAGTGGCTACTGAGCACGCCCAGATCTCATTGGCCTGTGTGTGTGTGCTTTTAATATACTTCCTCTCCCTCACTTAAGTTTTTTTCCCTATGCATTCAGTATTTGATTCTTGATATGCCATTTTGGCTACATAAGGATTGGCACTTGGAGACCTGAGTTTGCTATTCGTATATGATATGATAACAAATGTTGTCAAATATGAAGCACTATTGCTTGTCAATTCTGAGTTTCAGTCCAGTATTAAGTACCATTCCATGTCAGTTGTTAATACTAAACAATATTGTATGCCAGCTATCAGTTACAGAATATTATTATATGGCAACGCTCAAATAATATAATCATTTCCCCGTTTTTGATACTGAGGTGAGTAAGGCATGAGGGCCAAAACAGCTGCAACTGCACCTTTCTTGATTTCTGTACAGTGTGTTGTTCATTCATTCATTCATTTATTTATTTACTGTATTTCTAGACCACCTCTCTAAAGCCAGCCAACGCAGTTTACAAAAAGTTCAGAAAATGAAAACCGTAATCAATAAAAACACACGAAAACATTAAGAACAACCTGAAAAAGCACAAGAGTGATTTAAAAAGCCACGTTACGAAGAGGTGTCTTGACCCACTTCCTGAATGCAGAGAGAATGGGGATGGGTCGCAGCTGCACAGGGAGGGCATTCCAGAGTTCGGGAGCAATGCGGGAGGGAGCCCTTTCCCGTATGCCAGCCAAGCGGGCCTTTGCAAGCGAGGGTGTCTTCAAAAGGGCCTCTCCTGCCGATCTGAATCACTGAGAAGGCTCATACCGAGATGGGGCGGGGCTGGGGGCTGGGGGCAGCTCAGATAGCCAGGCCCTAAGGCTAAAACCAACACCTTGAACTGAGCCCAGAAAACAAGTACAGACGTATTGCTGCCTGATCACTGACCCTTTGTTAGACCTCCTGGTGAGCTTGCATAGTCTCCTCCTCTTTTCTCCTCTTGTCTTGCGCAGGAATCTCCCTGCTCATTTTTGGCACTGACCATGTTTGTGTGACATCTGCCCAGGCATTTTTGCCAGTTGTGGTTGGCACCAAATTGCACTTTACTGTAGGCCTATGGAAGGAAGCAGGTTTGGAGTGAGCTAACCATGGGAAGTGAAAACACGGGTGGAGATGCAAGTTATTTATTTATTTGTTTGTTTGTTTATTTATTTATTTCTAAAAAGTATAAACCGTCCTTCATCCGCAAGAGATCCTAGGGTGGTGTACGCAACATTAAAACAACGAAACAAATCCAATATAAAAACCATATAATTGCACATTAAAAGACAAATAAAAACAACAGCTCTTCATCCAGCAAGGCAAACAGAAACACAACAATCAACTCAGTTTAAAAAGAAGTTAAATTTAAAGTTCTAAAATATTAAAATGTAAGCATGTAAAAATGCTTGGGCTAAAGGAGATGTTTCAGTTGAGTTTGGCAGCCATCGAGAGGGCGTTCCAAGGCCAGAGAGCCACAACACAGAAGGCCATCACCTTTGTAAACGCAGAGTGTCTTGTCTGCCATTGATGGTGTTTGCAGAGCCTCTAAAGATCTTAGTGCACAAACAGGTTAGAATGAGAGGGGATGGCCCTTCGGGCATTTTGGCCCCAAGCCATTTTGGGCTTTAATTGAATTGCATGCTTAGACTGAAAAAAGGCCTACAACTCCCAGCATGCCCCAGCCAGACACGCGCAGGATTACACCTTGGTGTAATCTGCCTCCATCAAGACGAACCAGTCAAAATTCTGGCTGCCTTCTGCTGAATTTTGCTGAAGCTGAAGCAAAATCTGCCTGTACCTGGACTCTGCTGCAAGATGTTAAAAATAAAATGGTCACCCACCATTCAACAAACATGTAAGTGCAAGAAGACTAGATTTTGACTCTTTTCTGCTGAATTATTTTTCCTTCCCAAATGGCACAAGAATCACGTTCCTGTGATGAACTTCTGAACTCTTCAATAAGCTGATGACTTCCCAATATGGTCAGAGTAAAAAACCGAATCCTGTCTCTTGCTTTTACCTTCTGATGGAAAGGGTTTTTTTTTTATTACTCTAAATATATTTACAGTCATCTGCTTATTGAAGAGTTTTAAAGGTCATCGCAGGGTTTTGACACTGAAGTAGTAAGAACTAGTTATGCAAACCTCAGTTCCTGATGCATCGGCTCTTCCCACAGACACAGGGGCATTCCCCTCCTCAAGGCGAGTGTGAGGGTGAGGCACACAGCGCTCAAACACAAGGAAGTGGCGTGGCTGGCAACACGGCCTCTTCTGGACCCACTCAGCCCAAAGGACCAGAGCCCCCCATGTGTTGCAATGAGGGGGTCAGCAGGGCCATTCCATCAGGCCACCCCCATGAAGGGTCCTCCGCCCTCAACCGGCACGCCAGCAGCCTGCACGGAGGGAGTGGGAGGGGAAGCAGGGCCATTCCTCCAGCCCTGCTGGGGGAAAAAAACACCCCTCTTTAATTCCCCCCCCTTCATCCCCCTCCCTCGTCCCTTGTGTATCATGTCTTTTTAGATGGCAAACCTGTGGGCAGGGACCATCTTGTTTAACTGATGCGTAAGCTGCTTTGGGAGCCATTTTGGATGAGGAGTGAGATAAAAATATTTTAAATCAGTCACTAGCTGGATGATGCGCAGGCTTCCCATTCTTTTCCATACTGAGAGCCAACTCCTTGCCCTTCCCTTCAAAGCTCTCCACTGCTGTGACCGGAGCTGCTGAGATGGCCCCGCCTGCCACCATCCCGCCTCCAGCCGTGCTTCCCTTTCCTGCTCTCTTTGAAGAGCCCTTCCACTCCCCCTTGCTGTCTCCTGTGCCTGGGACATCTGGGCAGAACATCTGTGCTGCGCCACCTCTCCTCTCTCTCCCTCTCTTTCCCTTCAGATTCATTCTTGAAGCCCCCCTTTTCTATCGCTCCTTCTAACAGCAAACTCAGTGTTCCCATGCTGGCAAGTTTGGAGCCAAAATGGGCCTCCCAAGAAACAAGAACGAAGAGTAATTGGGGAACCCCAAGACTTGCAGAATTCAAAACCACAACAATAATAAAACAAAACCCCAAACCCCAAAGGGGGCAAATCCTGCCCCCTCTCACCAGCTCAGTGAAGACTGAGCATACTCACTGGTTACCAGGAGCCACGGGATCTTGACTGTCTGTTGGAAAAGGAAAATGGAAGAAAAGCAGCTGGCTGGGAATTATGGCAGTTGCTGTCCAACATAGCCACAGGACTCCAGGCTGGGGAAGGCTGCCTTAGTAGAAAACACTTCTACATGTTGGAAAGTCTGGTGTGGCACAGCAGAGTTGCTTTATATAGAGAAAGCGTGGCAACACAGCATTTAGTAATGGAGGCAATAAATGTAGGCGACAGCCAGTTTAAACCAAGTTCAAAACAACTTATTTATTTATTTAAAATATTTCTTAGCCACCTTGCAGGGCAGAACCCCTCCCAAGGCAGCTTAAAGCAATATAAAATACATAAAAACAGTTAAAATATTAAAAGTGATAAAAACAATAAAAACAACAATAAAAGCCAACAATAAAACCAGCAACAACTTCCTTTATTAATGCTTTTATACACATAATCAGAGAAGGCTATCTGACACTGTTTAGCTACAATCACCCCCTAAAACTGGGTGTGTGAGTGAAGTGCGCGAAGGCACGCGCTCTGGTCACTGGCTTCCTTCGCTGAGAGAGCCGCATGGCACTTGCTTGTTGCAGAGGCAGAGGAAGAAGGAAGAGGAAGGGAAGGGAGCAGGAAATAGGAACGGATCCAACTATAGGGCATCCTCTATCGCCCCCTAGTGTCTGGAAGCATGCAGAGTTGTTCATATTGTTCAACGCCGCATGTGCAAATTGGGGGGCCTGTTTTTTACTCATCTCCTCCTATCTATTGTGGCCTTCTGCACCATGTCTCATTCTTTTGCAGAGAATCTCCCAACACTGAGGAGCAGCTATGTGGGGGGTGGAGGGGGTGGAGATGGGGGCTTAAGTGGGTAGGGGGGATCAGCAAAAATTGTGTACCCTGCCTTGCTTGAGCAGAAGTGCTGTCCACTAAGGCAAAGCCTCCACGGGATGCAGTGTGTAATCCTTGAATGCCACTAAGGGGTAGGATGTGGCTCAGTGGTGGAGCCCCTGCTTTGCATGTAGAAGGTCCCAGGTTCAGTCCCCGCATCTCCACGCATGGCTGGGAAAAGGCTCCTGTCTGAAACACCAGAGACCTGTTGCTGCTCTTGTAGACGAGGGCAACCCTTTGCCCCCAGGGCCCACTAGCATTTAAAGCTCCCCTCCCCACAATCTCCCCCACCTCAGGAAACAGCTGAGCAGTGGTGTCATATCCCATGACCTTCCTAGCAAGACAACCCTGGAACCTGAGGAGACCTGGAGGAGGGGGAGGACCCTGTTGCCAGTCTGAGTGGTTGTGTGGGTTGGGGATGGTCAGAAGATGCCTGTAGCTCTCCTGAGACCACCACCAGGAGCAATGCCTCCCTCAGGGAGGCTGTGGTAGCATTGGAAGAACCAAGGCATCTGGATTCTGGACTGGTCCCACCCCCTGCTCCAGGCCCACCAAGAACACCCAGCAGCAAAGGCGGCCGGTGGCGTTGTGTCCAGACAGATGCCCAGAGCTGGAGGCACACGGCCCGTCTGGCTGCACCTTCAGGCAGCAGCCCCAGTAAGGAACGTCTTCAGGAACTGACCCTCCAGACACCTTGAGGCAGTAGCTCCGAATGGAGCCATCTTCCTGGGCCTCTCTGGAGGGGCAGGGCTTCATGGAGGACCCCCACCCTTGGTCTCAACGGTTTGGTTGAGCAGGCTTGGGAGGCCGGATATGGCCTGCAGCCAGAGGTTCCCTGCTGCTGCCTGAAGCAATCCACTGGAGAGGTCAGCAAACGGGTCAGCCGCCAAGCCAAACCGAGCAGCACCTCTTGGGGGCAGAGATGGCAATGGACACCTCTGTCAATGTTGGTTTCCCACAATTTCTCATTTTTCCAATCTTAACTTTGTTTTGTCACAAAACTGGATAATTTAAATAAAGCTTGCTTGAAAGTTGTGGGTGTCTTGCATGGGGCCCCTGAAAATTCTGAAGCCCGCACTAAGGAAGTGTTATCTCTGATGTCCAGAGACAGTCGTAGGGGTGGGTGACCGGGGCAGTCGCCCAGGTCGCTGAGGGGGGGCGGGGGGGGGCGGGGGGGGCGCACCAAGCTCAGCTCAGGGGCTGTTTTTTTTTTTTAATGTACTGCCTGCGGTGAGCAAGGGTGGAAAAAAGCAAGGGTCTGTAACCTTTCTTTCAAGGGTTACCAGTTGTTTGGGTACCAACTACAAAAATGATCTTCCTTCATTTAGCTTTAAAACATGCTTCTTTTTCAGTTTTCACTTTGCTGTCACTTGCACTAGGTAAAAATCAGTGGAACACAGCTTTACTTTGTAGCAACGTTACCGGACACTTCGCACTTAAAATAGTGTAAGCAGTATAAGCACTATATAAATAATAATAAAATTAAGCTATAAGCTGTAAGGAGTCAGCCGGATACCTTCTTTATTTATAGCATTTCTTTATTATTTTTCAAGATAAAAAGTAATGAATATTCTAAAATAAAGAATGCTTACCAAAAGATACAAAATGAAGAATATTGTACGTAAAACCTGTGACAGCTCTGCTGTGTTACATCGTGTACTGCTGCCGCCGCTCAGAGTGTGGCTTTCCCAGCGTTGGCTTGTGCAAACAGCAGCGCAGTGGCTGAGAGATCAAGGTCATGAGCAATGTCGTTCTTCTGGATGGACATCACGCCTGCTCCAGGCCCCATAAACCCTCTGGGTGGCCCTGCAAAACTGGCTATGGCACTATAAATAGACCATGCTCTTCATCTTAGGGCTGGCCCTGCTGATGTCCCTCTGAGCATCCAGTGATGCACAAAGAAGGCGAGCGAGAAACGTTGCCGTGATGTTCATGACCGTGGCAAAGTCTTACCATGTACCCCCCGCCGCCACTGGACGCCCCGCTGCAATACCAGACTGACTTTTCTGGAAACTAAGAGGGTTCTCATATCAGTCACGCAGTGTCATAAAGTTTGGGGCTGTTGATGCTTCCACATAATTCCTTCTCGCTGCTGGAGCCCTGGAGTCAGCAACATTGGCTGGGAGAGAAAGCCAAAAATCTCTCCCAGTAGAGGAGTCAACAGTCTCCAAGCTCCAAGACAGGGTGCTGGCATGAAAAAAGGCACTTCACAATTCTCATCAGCTGGCTACAGGCCCAAGTAAACTTGCACATCGCAATTATTCCTCCAGGAAAATCTCTGTCTCGTTCTTTTATTTGTTTGCACGCACATTTGGTTACTAAGGTCAGACCTCTTGTCGTATCGATTGGCTCCACGCAGGCACTTGGCTCCTCTCTCTAGCCCCCAGCCCAACACCAGATCCTTTGTGCAACACTGTTAATAACAGAAATGCACTTTGGGTGAGTTAAACTAAATATAGAATTTCTGAGGCTTTGTTGTCGGAGGTGGGTAAAAGGTGGCCAGTTTGTTCTGAGAGAAAAGCAGATGGGGGCAGTCAGTGGTTGTTTCAAATGCTCCTGCCATCCCTGCTGAGCAATGCGTTCTTGACTTTTAAAACACTGATAATTTGGGGAGGTGGCAGCGAAGCCTTCTTCAAAATTGCTGAGCGTGCACACACGTGCCCTTCGGTTCTTTTGTTTTCAGACACACACCCCCTCCCGGTTTCTGGAAGTGAAGCCCTGAGGGCCAAGCTAAATGTGAGGTTAATTGCATGAATGCAATTAGCATGCACATTTCTTAAAAATGTAAATAGCAGACAACTGCGGTGTGTGTGGGGGGGGACTGAGCAGAGAAGGGAGCAGCAGGGTTGGTGGGGAGGGAGGTTTTAATACAGGGGTGCAGAACTTCACACCTTGGGACCAAATCCATCCTGCCTGGGGTCCCAGCCGAACCCTCTGGGCCACATCCCCTTCCCCCAACTGTCAGTCGTTTGGTGGCTTCCTGGCTTTTGTTCTGGTTTTCCCCATTCCAAAAGGTTGAAATGCCCCTCCTAAGGCTCAGCAACGGGCAGGAAGAGCTTGAAGCTACAATATGCTGTTATTTTTGGCCCCACCCCTTTTGCATTGGGCCCCGCCCACCCCTGGAATGTGGCCCTCTGGAGCTTTTCTGAAATGGAATCCTCTTTTGGAGACGCTCCCCCACATTCCAGTGGTGGGCGGCCCCAAAGGCAAATGGGTGGGGCTGAAAGACCAGGCTAGGTTCATTTAGATCTCTTCCTGCTGGTGATTAAGCCCTGGGAGGGGCATTTCAACCTTTTGGAACAGGGAAAAACTGCACAAAAGCCAGGAAGCCACCAAATGATTGGCAGCAGGGGAATGGGGCGGGGTGAGGGAGAGGGGGTGTGGCCCTCTGGAGGGCCAGGTTGGGGCCCACGGGCCTGAGCTTTAACGCCCTTGCTGTGGAATGTGCAGCAAGGACCAGCGAGGTCGCTTGCTGGCGTCTCTGCCCTGCCACTGCAAGAGAGGAGGGGAAGAGGAGGCAGTGGGCATCTCAGCGGGCTGTAGAGGCAGCATGGGATGTCAGCCACCCACGCCCACGGTGCAAGTTGCTAGCTAGCCAGTAGCCACATGGTCCATATACCTGCTGCCAGCAAACCTCCCCACGGTTGCTGTTGAGAACACGGCTGGCGGAGGCTTTCAAACTGGGTGGTACTGAAGGTCTCAGTCAACTGTCTTCCTTCAGCTGATGGTGCCGTCGCTTTACTCTTTCTGACGTGCTGTTTTATTGCCTTTACTTGCAGCGAAGGTGGATATGGACCATTGCATGCGCTTCTCTGCAGCTGAATTTTACATACAATCTCTGTTTTTATAGCACTCCTGAGCAATCTAAACAGAGGGATGATGTTCCTGCCAGCTTAATCTGTGTAACTACAACCATAATGGGATCCCAGGAGAGAATCAATAAATCTCTATGCAAGTTGTTGTTGTTGTTGTTGTTGTTGTTGTTGTTATTTATTTAATTTATTTATATATTGGGGGAGGGGAGTGAATCCTGGTGCCTTGTCAAGGTTTGCTTGCTGTCATGGGGATCATTCTTATACCTAAGCCGATACCCAGAAATAGGCATCCGTTGTACCAGATAAAGCCCCACTTGTGTGACGTATTCATGGGTCTGAATACAAAGAGGGGAGTGGGTTGGGATGGGTGCTGCTGTGGTTATCTGAACTGCTGAACAGAATCTTGGTCGTGTGCTGTTCTATGGCTTGGATTAATACAGCCCTGACACTTTGTTATTAGCGGGGATGCTGACATCGTCTGCACAACCCCCCAACCCCAACTTTCCTGTCCCCTCTGAGATAAGCTACAATACTCACACTAGCTGCAGGGGAGGGGGAGTTGAACTTTCCCAGCAAGCAACAACTAGGCATGGGTCAACTCATGGGAGGATTCCATAGCAATACAGTAAGGCTCCTATGTTTCATAAGGCAATACAGGACCAGGACAACATGGGGCATCTTTGCTGTCCCAGTCACTCCATCCTCCCCATTTGAATTTTGGCCCGAAAGACCCAGGAAAGGTTTGGGTGCAGGGAAGGGAAATTGATAGCAAACTTAATTGTACAACATCACTGCTGATCATGGGGCACTTCTGTGAAGGCATCAGCCTTCGCTTCCAGTTTCCTGGCTTTGTGGAGCTTGAGCCAACATGAAATGGCCTTAATTCTGGTTTTAAACAAGCAGTTTTTTTGATCATTTAATAAGATAGTTCTTGATTAATCACACAGTCAATTTGGTTGGGGTACCACTTGTGTTTAGCTTCAGATGATCTTTGACCTTTGATTTGAGGGGGGCACAGTTAACATTGTTTGCTGCTTTTGCATGGATGCATGCATATATTTATCCATGCATGCAGGGATACATGTAGATATCTGGAGAGCTCAATGCTGAAAAAAGTTGCCAGCATTAGAAACAAATACATTCCATTCTCTTTTTAAGCACCAATCTGGTTGGCTTTCAGGAGACAGGATTCCAGGCAATGGCGTTCACAGTCCCCCAAAGGGCTGGGCAGCACACTTCTGGGAGGGGGTGTATTCCTTTTAGCCTTTCCACAAGCCCACAAGAGAATAATACCAGTGGCAGTTGGAACATCTGAGAAGAGACTTTAACATCACATCTCCCCAGCATCTCTCTTGGCCACTTTACCACCAAGATATCAGTCTGACATCAATCCCTGGGAAAATTCTGGAGCAGATGATAAAGCAATCCATCTGTAAGCACCTTGAAAACAATGCAGTGGTGACTCGAAGCCAACATGGATTTGTCAAGAACAAATCCTGCCAGATGAATCTGATCTCATTTTTGATCAGGTCATCTCCCTTGTGCACTGTGGGAATGCTGTGGACATCATATACCTCGACTTCAGCAAAGCTTTCGACAAAGTGCCCCATGATATCCAGATCAGCAAACTAGCTCAAAGTGGGCTAGGTGAAACAACGATCCGGTGGATCCACAGTTGGCTAGAGTATCGGACTCAAAGAGTGCTTATCAATGGGATCTTCTCCAGCTGGGGAGAGGGAACGAGTGGGGAAACAAAATTCAAAGTGATCTTGATAGACTGGAGCGCTGGGCACAAAACAACAGATTGAAATTTAATAGGGATAAATGCCAAGTTCTGCACCGAGGAAAAAGAAACCAAATGCACAGTTACAAGATGGGGGATACATGGCTCAACAATACTAAAAGCGAGAAGGATCTTGGAATTGTTGTAGATCACAAGCTGACAATGTGATGTGACAATTGCAAAAAAGGCAAATGCTATTTTGGGCTGCTTTAATAGAAGCATAGCTTCCAAATCATGTGAAGTACTAGTTCCCCTCTACTCAGCACTGGTTAGGCCTCATCTGGAGTACTGTGTCCAGTTCTGGGCAGCACACTTTAAGAAGGATGCAGACAAACTGGAGAGGGTTCAGAGGAGGGCAACAAAGATGACCAGAGGACTGGAAACAAAGCCCTGTGAAGAGAGACTGAAAGAACTGGGCATGTTTAGCCTTGGGGAGAGAAGACTGAGGGGAGATACGATAGCGCTTTTCAAGCACCTGAAATGTTGTCACAGAGAAGAAGGCCAGGATCTCTTCTCGATCATCCCAGAGTGCAGGACATGGAATAATGGGCTCAAGTTACAGGAAGCCAGATTCCGGCTGAACATCAAGAACAACTTCCTGACTGTTAAAGCAATATGACAATGGAACCCATGACCTAGGGAGGCGGTGGGCTCTCGCACACTGGAGGCATTCAAGGTGAAGTTGGACAGCCACCTGTCAGGGATGCTTTGACTTGGATTCCTGCATTGAGCAGGGGGTTGGACTTGATGGTCTTACAGGCCCCTTCCAACCTTACTAGTCTATGATTCTATGACTCTGTGTTTGCATTAATTACTTTGTACAAGTTGTTACAATAGGTGGTAAATAGCATTGAAGATCAAGAAGTCCACCCTTCCCCAATCTGGTGCCCTCAAGATGTCTGGATTGCAACTCCCATTATTCCCAGCCGGCATGGCCAATTATGGGAGTTGCAGTCCAATGATCCTCAACCACCGATTACAACAATTTGTACAAAGTAATTAATGCCAACTGGAGGACACCACGTTGGGGAAGGCTGCATTACAATGAAAAGATGGGGTGTATATTAATTGATTGATTAAAGGGGCTTATAATTAGCTAGGCCTTTTGTTTTATACCAGGGATTGGTGGACTTCAGGCTGGCAGGATATACTCTTTTTTCTTTTTCTTTTTTTACTAGAACCCTGAGATTCGCCATCTGGAGCCTGGTGCAAAAGATTTACAGTTGGAACTAAAGAATTCTGAGACCAAGAATCTGTTTTAGTATCAGAACTGAACAGAGCTCACAGTCCTTCCACACGAAAACTGACTCCTGCTTACTCCAAGCTTTCTTCATTTCAGCAGTATAATTGCTTGCGGGGGGGGGGGGGGGCATTTGTTGGTGCCACTGTTAAAACAGCACGGGGCAAGAACTCCTTGCCAATCTACTTCAAATCAGCCAGAGACCTACCAGCAGATCCCAATCTATCCACTTTTACACCACCTGTTCCAGAGGATTAGCATCTCCTTGCTACAACGTTAGGTCACTGTGGTGAGATGTACTGTATTTCTATTTAAGTTATAATAATTTCTAAATTTGCATGTCACTATAAAAATGCAAATTTTATGCAAATTGGTATCCTCTTTTGGGTGCTGCATTTCCTCTTTTCTTTGGCCATTCATAGGTGGCTGCCCTACTCAAGAGTAAGGTGCTGCAGTCCACTGACCTTCCCAAATAACTGCTCATGTAAGTGGCCTACATGTGGGAGGAGTGTAATCAGTGATGTGGGGACTCCTGGAAGATGACATGGTGCAGTTTTTTAAATCATGAAAAAAATGGCTGTGATCTTCCATGTTTTTCTCACATCACATTCCTCACACCTCTCCACTTGCTGCTGTCACATCTGCACTGGGTCTTATTATTCCCGTCTTGTGGATGAGGAAGGTACCTTACTGAGGCCACGGATGGGATGGAATCTGGACCAAGGTCTTCCTGATTCATCAGTTAATTGCTTAGCCACATTCTGCCCAGACACTTCCCCAGTTATGACCCAATTTGGAGTTAGTGCTTAATTGCTCTGATTCCAGTGGTTGAACTGTACTTGTCGTGGGTCGTGACCAGTGGTTGTGAGCAGCTTCCCACCTGCAAATCCCTCGCTGACTGTAGATAAGGGGTTTGACCTGCCCAGATGTGATCCATGAAATTCATGTGTATAGGTGGAGGCATTCTCAGTGTGAAAATAGTGAGATATTTCCACTAGGCTGAAAACAACAACAACCTGGTTTAACTACTATCATGCAATCAAAAGGATAAAGTCTCTGGAACACCAGAAAAGGATCCATCCCTGCAGCTTCTTTGTGAGATGGTGGCAGCAAGACAGCACTGCAGGGATGTTTACCTCCTGTGCTCTGAGGATCACAGAAATAAATGCAATGAACAGGGAAGAGAAGTTGTATGCGCTGGATGCACAGTAGAAGGCCAAGAACAATATAAGAACAGAACAACAGAGGAAGAGCCCTGCCTGGCCCATCTGCTCCAGTATTTTATTATTTATTTATTTACAACATTTATATACCGCACCACATCTAAGCAGATCCCAGAGTGGTGAACAATAAAAGATAAACAGATAAAAGAATAAAACACCATATTACAAATTTAATATTTTTAAAAGCAGGGTACCTATAATAACTGTTGCCAGTCAGTCAAGGAAGACTTCCTCAATCAATGTTAGGGCCTGCCTGACCTCCAGAGGCAGGGAGTGCCATAGAAAGGGGTCCACCACAATCTTCTCCAGGTGGAATGGAATTGGGCTATATGTTCATGCAGAACCACCAGGAGCAGGCCCTCTGATGACCTCAGTGACCAGGCAGGTTGATAAGAGAGAAGGCGCTCTCTCAGGTATCCTGCTCCCAAGTTGTAATAGGGACTAGGATACCAGAGGGCAAAGGGCTCCACCAAAGTGTCAAAGTCATTGCTGTCCACACCATAAGGGGACATTAAAGAACCCATTGCCTGGGTTGGGTCAAAGAGGCCAAACTACAATTAATACGACAAAGGGCTCCACTGAAGCCTCTGTCGTTGTTCACAGCACAGCACAGGGGGTTAGAGAGCCCTTTGCCTGCGCCTTGGCTAGGGAGAAAGTGCTTGGGGTATAACTTGTGCATGCACACCTATGCACGCATGGGGTCCTTGAGATCAAGGGCTATGCCAACTGGGTTCTTCCAAGATGGGGTGGCCACTTACTCATTGCCAAAAAAGGGGAATTGTGTCACCAAAAAAAAAGGATGAAAGAGGATGCTGTTATGAAAATGTACATGTAGAGGTACAAATTGAAAATTGTACACAAATAAGTATAATTTAAAAAGAAAGACAATGCATCTCGCTGTAGTCGAGAAGAGGGCGACCAGGTGATGTGTGGGCCTGCGCAGTCTGCTGTCCAGGTGCTAACTGTGGATGGGCAACTTCAAGGGGTCTCCCTTCTTAGGGGTCGTTATCTTTCAGTTAGACTTTGACCGGACAGCTGTTCAAATACAGGGCACCTTCAAAAGACAGGACAGTCCTCTGTAACCTAGAACACCTGACCCTCATATTCCCAGAAGCTCACAGCCAGGCATAAAAATAACAGCCCTTTTCCCTCCTCATGGTTTGTCCCTGGCTTTGGGTACGCAGAGGCACACGGTTGCTGAACATGGGCTTCCCATGTAGCCCTCGCAGCCATTGATAGGCTCTCTGCTCCGCCTTCCTCCTCCTCCGTTATGTGTGTATTTATTTTAAGTGTTTCCATCCCATCTTTCATAACCCATTCCAAGGTAGTGCACAAAAAAGAGGAACATATAAATAAGTTAAACAATCTCAAACATACCACCTTAAAATAATAAACATTATTTTTTAAAAGAAACACACGCAAATCCAAATGAGCTGTCAAGAGGCACTGAAAGATCAGCAACATCAGCACCAGCCTGAGTTCAAGGGGAAGACCGTTCCATGGGGAGAGTTGCTGCCACAGAGAAGGCCTGTCTCCTGGTTGCTGCCAAATGCACCTGTCCAAACTGTCTCCTAACCAAGAGTATGGTGGTGAGGTGTCCTACTTTACAGAAGTTTCTTTACAGAAATTTTGTTTCTGAATTTGTGCAAATTCGTGCGTGTGAAAATGTGCAAATTCCCTTGAAATGTGCATTTTCCTGCTCTAGTCTGCAGGGGAAATGGGCACTTTGGGCTGGTTTTTTTACTTTGCGAATTTTCCAAATATGTGCGAAATTTGGGAAACTTATAAAACCAGCCTGCAAGTCCATGGAATCTGCCTGAAAGGGGGAATGCCAGTCCGGTGTGGAATCTGCAGGTTGGATTCATGAAAATCCAAACTCCTTTGGTTCTGTTGCAGATTTCCCCGACATCCCTGATGCTAATACATATGTACTTACACACACATATAAATTACTATAATTTGAATAGGAATACAGTGTATCTCACCATAATGAGGAAGACGGGCCTGGCGACGCATGTCCCTGCCGCTCAGTCAGCTGTTTTAAAACTGGAACTGGACAGGACAGCCTTTCAGATGGAGAATTGTCCTCTGTCAAAGAGGACACATGGCCACCCTAGTTCCTCTTTGTAGAATTTTTATTTAAGGGCCCCCAAGAACACGTTGCCAGGGGTGAATGTAGAGTACTTGGTTTTCATAGGAAATCTTTTCCTAAGCGGAACATGCGCCTCCTATATAGGGTGTTATCTGATGGCTGATCTCATGGTGCGTTGCATAGGTCTGCCTACAGCTTTGCTACTGGGGACCCTGGGACCAAGCAGAGCTCACGCCAATAGCACCCAGGAAGAGACCCGACAAAATATTTCTGAAGAACCTTTGTCGGTTGAATAGACAGCCCTGATGTTTGTCAGCTTGCTTCTCTCTGTGAAGGTTGGGAAATATCTTGGCTCTCATCTTTCCTGTTATGATACATAACTGATCTGTGGTCAGCGCTCTGAAGTTCACAACCTGCTCTGTAAAAAAAAAAGAGAGAGAAAACCCAAGAAGCACAAACCATTTCTTGCAATTTCTGCTGCAACATTATGTAAAATCGCAAACCTCTTTTCCTGGGGAGGGGTTCTGCTTTGGGATGATTTCTCAAAAGAGGAAGCCGTAGCTGTTTATCCTGGTTGACCCAAATGTGCAACGTTTCCTGCGGACAGACCCGCAGTAAAATCAAAGGAGGGCAGCTCTTTTCTGTGGTCGATTGCTTCCTATAACACATTCTTTGGGGAAAGGAAGAAAATGACCATTTATTATAAACCCAACACCTTCTCGGCCTGCTTATCTGGATGCATCAATTAAAGCAAGGATGCGCAGGCAGCAAGACCACCACCTCGAAGTGGTTATCTGTCCTTCACATCTGGCTAGCTCTAGAGCTTAAGGTGAGGGCAAAAGCAGTTTAACATAGTTAGCATGATAAAATGAATTGGGAGCGTGATTCATGCAAGGAAGGTGGTGGCGTGCGCGGGGGCGGGGAGGGCAGACAACAGATTAAAATCCAAGCCATGTAGGGCAAGAGGTCAGTCTAACCATACAAAGCTGTGGATCTGAATTTCTAGAGAACCAGGTTGATCACTGCTGCACAATCTAAAGTTAGACTCAAGCTAAAAACAGCATCCAGGGAACATGGTTATTATTAGGGACAGAGGCTATTTAATGTTGCTTTAACCACGAATTGTGCTTGCTGCTCTTGCTCCTGTACTAGGGTTGCATTGATGTTTTCCCCATTTCACTTTTCAAGTTTAAAGTTGTGCTTGGAAGATGTGTGAGATATTTCTGCAGGGGGAAAGCCCTAAATTATGAGAAGCTTCTCCTTTCCCCCCAATCCTGTTTGATGTCATTTTTATCCCTTCTCTGCTGTTGCTTCAGCACCACTTTTTTTCTTGTTCCTCTTCCTCAGTTCGTCATATGGGCAAGCCAAGCCAATCAGGCATCCCATAGCAAATCCCCGATAGGCAATCCCAGCCAATCAGAGATCACACCACACCACTACATAGCCAATCAGATATGGCCACCAGCAGGCATGGCCGGGCTGCTGCTGCTGGCCCAGTGCTGCCTCTGACACTGCCCTACCTGCTCTCCAGCCATGATGCTGCATCCAGGTCCTCCACTGGTGCTGCTTCTTCCTCTCTTGTCTCTCCCTGCTATGTGCAGGGAGTTCTCACCCACCTTCCTGTCCACCAATAGTGGATGTTTAGAGAGTGAGAAAAACTGGGGCTACCTCTTGTCCATTGCAATGGGGAAGCCAATGGGCATGGCTGGGGGGGAGGGGTATACTGAAGGACCTCACAAACCTGGATCAGGCCCCATGCTGATCTCACTAATGGCAAATGAAGCCAATTCAAAAAGTGTTGCCCAATGTCAGGGTTGGATTGGAGCCCAGAGACCCCCAAAGCAGTTCTGATTCTGAGGAAGAGATAGAAACTGCGGGAGAGGAACCCGCGCGCTGTTCAGAGGAGCAGCCAGGGGGAAAGCCCCTCCTAGTACACATTCCTGAGAGTGATAGTGACCTTGGCAGGGAGAGGGAGGTGCAACAGCAGTTTCTGGATGCAAGGCACTGGCGCAGCGTCAAGCGGGAGATGGTGGGCGCTGAGAGGAGGCGCTCAGCTCACTTAGCGCAACAGCAACAGTGGTGTCCTGATGCCCCACAGGAAAAGGGTGGACTCTCTCCTCCTAGCCCATAAGTACAGAGGTGTCCCGCCTTTCCCTCCAAACAGAGATCAACTGATTCCTAAGGTTAGAACCCCTGAGTAGGCAACTCTCTTAAGTCTCACTCGTAGGATCAAGCAATTAGCATCTGTAAGCATCATCAGGTTAAATGGGAAAAGAGCCCTATTGTCTGCGTGTTGATTCTGGTTACCTGAGGATTTCGGAAGGCAGCGGGGGCAACCTCCCGACACCCTTATTCTGAAGAGACAAACACTTTCTGTGAAATCACCAAACATGATTAAGAAGGGGAGGGATTCATTTCAATGCTGCTACAAATGTTTGAGGGAAAAACCTGAGCTCTTTTAGCCACTCTTTGGCTTTCTTCACAGAGCTTTTATCCTGCAATTGATATTGCTCCTTCACAGAAGTTTGTGGGCTCTTTACATGAGGCCGTGTCCCCCCAGGGCATCTCCTGCACTAAATGCCTTTTGCTTCATCTTTAAATAGATCACAGATCATGAGCTATCAAATTGTTGTGTTCCACTTGAGTTCCCTCCTTGAAAAAAGGAAAAGGGACAAGAAGAGGAGCAAGATCAATGAAAGATAATGGAAGACTCAGAGACGGGGAGAAGGAGGGGGAAAGGGGAGGGGGGAAAGGAAGCAGGTGAAAAAGGGAGTCATTGTGATCCTGCATTTCAAATGGAAGCAGAAAGCCCCATTTTAAATGCAGGATTTTAGGCTGGTGTAGAGATGCTCATGAGCTCAGCCCAACTTTGCATTTTTTTTCAGGTGCTGGAACATTACATGAAAAAACAAGAGGAACAGATAGTTAAGGCTAAGATTTGCAACTTTTGTACTCGGAGTGTGTCAGAATACAGCAGAATGTTGATACTACAACTTAAGTCAACCTTCCCAACCTGGTGCCCTCCAGATGTATTGGAATACGATGACCAGCATCTCCCAGTGAACACATCCGGAGGGCACCAGGTTAGGGAAGGTCGACTCAAGTGGTTTAACAGTCCTTCCCTCTTCCCACAGACCCTTGGAATTTGCAGTTCTGTGAGGGGGAGTTTGGGATCTCTAGCAGAGACTCATTACTCTAAACAAACTACAGTATCCAGGATTCTTTGGGAGAAAATATGATAGCTAAAATGGCATAACATAATATTTTCCTGATATTTTCAGAGGGTCTCAGAGAATTCTGAGCATATATGTGTGTGTGTGTGTGTGTGAGAGAGAGCGAGAGAGTGAGAGAGAGTACATACTATCCATTTTCTCCCAGATATATGAAAATGCTCATAATCTCTGAAATCCCCTGAAAATATTATCTGCTCATTCCCACGTCTTCTCAGTTGTCCTGTATTACATCGATGCTGGAATCACCAGAGGGATTTTCCCCACAAATAAAGCACAAATCCGTTTGTGCTTGACAGCACAATCCTATGCATGTCTACTAAGAAGGAAGCCCTGTTACACTGAATGAAGTTAAGTGGGGCTTACTCCCAGGTAAGTGGTTTAGGACTGCAGCCTGCCATTGTGGAGAGCTCTGGCATTCAGGCCTCCAAGAAATGGAAAGCCCAGTGAACAGGCGCTCAAAGTGTGGGAGACAGGGAAGTATTTCTACTTAGCCCCTCTTCCCCTGGGGCTGTTCTTTATCAACTGAGAGCAGTGTGAAAGAACCGATCTAGTCCAGCCCAGGGTGGGCATAATAAAGGTAATGTGTTAATATGGATTTTGGCATTTTTCTTCCAGAATTTTTCTTTTGGTCAACACGGCTACCTTCATTTTTTGTGTGACTTTAGAGGTTTTTTGCTTATAGAATTCGCTTGGAGTTTATGGTACATTAGAGTGGATTTTTTTTCTTGCCTGTTTCCCCTCTCCTCTTTCTCAAGCTATTCCTTGTGTTCTTCTCTCTTGAAAATGCTACATTTTGCCTTACTTATCTGACACCAGTAATATCAGTAGAAAATCCATCAGAGATTAGGAAAAATGTGAGGCTCCAAAAGGGCTCTCAGAATTAGGTGACGTCAGTCATTCCATTATCTTTCTTGATAGAGAAAGAAGGAAACTCCATTGCAACAGTGAGCTGTGTTTTATGGCCATTTTCGGGACAGAGGGAGGCAGAGGAAACAGGCCTTGCTGATAGCTTCACAATTAACAAGCGGGGTGGTGGGGCACAACAGAACAGGAGTGATCTAAATGTTTTCATCCATGCACAGAAATGATCAAGCAAATCAAGCGCAATCCAGCAAAACAAGGCTCCACAGAGAGGAATGAAGTCAAGTTTATGGTGTCCATGAGATGGCCGACACCTGGGCCCCTGGCATCACTCTCAGCCACGCTCAGACAGCTGCTTTTGCTCATCATTCAATCAAGCAAAATCATCAGAAGAAAATGAAGGACTCACATACCAGCAAAGGAACATCTAAATGTTGAGTTGAAGAGCCAGCAGAATGGAGTAGCGGGATGCCGGGAAAAGTGCAATTATCCTTTCAGGCAGTATCAATTAAAACTGGCACCTTCTCTCTACACATCTGTTTACCTTCCTAGGGCCCTGTCATCACTCTCTCAACATGATAAGAATGTGGATACTGATCACGGCCTGCCTCTCTTCCTCTTGAAACACACTTGGCAGCTCTTCTTACTACCAATTCCCTGAAGCAGGACTGCGGTTATTACAAAGTGGATTTTTTTTTTAAAGAATTGATAAAAAATAAACTGCTCTTGAAAAAAAGCAATTTTAATTATCTAGCATTTGCTTTCTATAATAAAAATAGTTTAAAATTAAATTGGAATTTAATAGGAACAAACATGTTAAAGTCTGAATGTGGCAATGACTTGAAACTGATCCTCTGTCAAAACACACTGGGTTAGATCCAGACCCCTGGTGTGGACAGTCCTGAGCTATATGGACCAATGGTCTGCCTCTGTGGAAAGCAGCCTCCATGTTCTTCTCTGCAGGCTGCAGTTTAGAATTATGTGGCTTAGTGGTTAAGACGCTGAACTGCAGACTGGAAGGTCGGCAGGTCAGCAGTTCGAGACCCGAGTGCCGCGTGACGGAGTGAGCTCCCGTCTTCAGTCCCAGCTCCTGCCAACCTAGCAGTTCGAAAGCAAGAAATTGCAAGTAGATAAATAGGTACCGCCTCAGTGGGAAAGGTAACAGCGTTCCGTGCACCTCGGTGTTAAGTCATGCCGGCCACATGACCACGGAAGCGTCTTCGGACAGCGCTGGCTCTTCGGCTTAGAAACGGGGATGAGCACCGCACCCTAGAGTCGGACACGACTGGTTGGGGACACCTTTACCTTTTACCTTTTATTTAAATTTTCTAGTTCGTCCCAAACCAATATTCCTTGATTATTAAAGCAACTAATTAGTTAGCATACTCACTCAGAAAATATTTGAATTACAAAATAGGACACTTGATTACAATCACCACTTCACAGTGCAATCCTATATGTGTCTACTCAGAAGTCAGCCCTAGTGTGTTCAAGGTGTCTTACTCCCATGTTTGCAGCCTTAGATACAATTGGTCAGGGCAAGGGGAAGGGGGAGAGCAGGGAGGCAGACAGGCGGGGTGAGGGGAGATGCATGTGGCGGCCAGCGGTGGTGGGGAGAGGGGAGACAGGCGCCGGGTGACAGTGGCAGCTAGTGGTGCATCAGGTAGTAGGAGAGCTTGCACCAGCACTGAGCATTGCAGAGAATTCTGGGGTGCATTCTGGGGCACACTCTCCTTCCACAGCCTGCCCGATATGCCTGTCAGGCCCAGTTGTCATCCTCCATGAGCTGAAACTGCACTAGAATAAACCCAGTGGTCCCTTGCAATTGTGCATCGCTGGGTGAGATCTTCATCTTTGCCCATCTCTCTTGGGGGCATCTTGTCTGCCTACAGTTGCCAGGTGTCTCAAGGGTCAGGTCTGGAGTCTCAGGGGTTGGAGCTAAGGGCTTGTGCCTCATAGGTCAGTGGGTGGAGCCTAGCGGTGCCTGCTGGGTGCAGAGGTCGGCATCTGGCGGGTTAAAGGCAGAGCCTGGTTTGTGCAGCGTGGAGCCTGGTGGGGTGGTGGGGAATGAATAGCAAAAGCTCTCTAGTGAAGCAGCAAAGAGCTGGCCTCCTTGTTTGTGACTCCTCCCCTGGGATCTCACACCTTCCTTTGGAGACCGTGAACAGCAGAAGGCTATGGCCCACTCTGGGGTTTGGAAGGCCCACAGGCAAGATGTCCCTGGAAGTCTATCTTCTCACCAGGCCTGGGATGCCTGTGCAGGGCCTCAGTAGCACTTCCATTCAGTGCTGGTTCTGGGTGCTGAGGGCCTTTGGGCAAGGCGCCCACCATGGTCCCCTCCCTCAGCGAATGTACCTTCTCAGAGCCAAGCTCACCAGCTGCTGTTGCTCCTCATCGTTCTCAGCATTGCTACCATCGCCTTGCTTGACAGACAGAAAGCCAGGGCAGATTTCGCAAACTTGCAGACTATTCTAACTTTCCTGAATTTTGCACAAATTAAAGAAAAACACAGCCAAAAATGCACATTTCCTCCATAGGCTAAAACATGAAATAGCACATTTTGAGGGAATTTGTGCATTTTTACATGCGCATATTTGCACAAATGAGTATTTACGCAAATTTGAAAACAAAAATAATCTGATTTCATGGATGGGTGGACGATGGAACGAAAGGTGCCTGACAATCCACGAAACACAGACAGAATGGATTTTATACAATCCATACATCCCTACTTGAGGGAGACCTTTGTCAGTGGGACCCTGCTGGGATGTGGGCCCTTGGCAGGTGCCCAATCGTATCAACCTTTGATGCCAGGCCCTGGCAAAGCCTTGGAACGCCACATCATACCCTTGTACCTGGCATCCCAATGTCCACCACTGGTAATGTTCTCTTTGAGGAACCACTGGGAAGCTTCTGAAGAACCTTCGAAGAACAGTTCATTTGAAAAATGTTTCCGTATGCAATGAGCAATCGGCCAGTCTTGATCCCCTGAGCCATTTCAGAGCTGGAGGGCGTGTCAGTTGAAAGTGCCTCAAACCACATTTGCCCCCAGACTGGTATAGGATTGTATCCCCTTTCAGACAGAGGCAACACGAAGTCTCTAGCATTGCTGCTGCCACTTCCATGTTCGTTAGTCGGGCAAGTAGCACCGTGAAGTCATTGCTAAAACTTGTTGTCAACACTGGTGTAAAAGTAATTGGACTGATGCTATTCAATCGTCTTTGTTCATGGATTCCAGTGAACCATCTCTGTTTTCATTGGAAGCTTCAGAAGTCAACTCCCCTGGGGGAAAACATATTCACACACCCCCCCCCCGCACACACACATTCTAAGTGCGACATGTAAATTCTATCAGGATAGAAGGGCTACAACACCTGTAGACACATCAGCACAATGAGTCCTTTTACATTTACCTTGCTCGCTTGGTGGAGAAGGCTGGCAGCAAGGAACATGCAGAGCGGTCCAAAAACAATTATATATGGAAACTGCTGCCAATTGTTGTAAAATCCCCAAACTTTGAAGGGATGTTTTGCCATCAGCAATATTTCTGTGGAACAATGGGGATCACAAATTTACAGAACATAGCCTTGGAAAAAGAAAAAGATAAAGACCATCCTTGTTTTCAAATGAAGAGATTGGTATTACCTTTACTTCATAAAATACGCATGCACACACCAAAAAAAAAAAAAAAAAAAAAGGTTCTAGAAAGATGAAGGACAAGATTCAACAGGAAGCAGAAATACTATTTGATTTAAGAAAATGTCTTTCTACATGCCATCTTCTCAAATGAAGGATGTTTCATGTCTGCCTGATTTAAACGATGCAAATTCAGTGGCAAAGGAGGTCAGGTACAACAAAGATTACAGCTCAGGACATCAGGACATCAGGATGAACAGATCAGTCTGTTTCCAGTTCATGCCAGTTTTACATGGGTTCACTTATAAGTCTGTTCCATCTGTTTCTGTATCAATCTCTCTCTCTCTGTGTATGCGTGTTTGTGTTGTGTGTTGTTGTTTTTAAAGCACAAAAGTCTGCATTAGTTTTGAACACATTTATCCACAAAATGCACCCTTTTCATACATTTTAGCCTAAAATATGCATTTTTATACGCAGTGTGTTACATCTTTTCAGCCAAGAACTCTATTGCAAAAATCTGAGAACTGCAAAAACTGAAAGATAATCATGTTCTGATCAGCATCTGGAAAGTGTGAATCAGGGGGCATTCCTTTCAAAATGTGGACCAAACAAAACCCTTAAGCAACTACAAGGTGAGGAAGATGCACATGGGGTGGTGGTATTTAATTATTTAATGTATTATAGTTCCAGATAAATGAAAGCATATAATCAGCAATAGAAATAGATGAAAAATTGTAATTTGTATATTAAAATAAAATCATTTGTATTATATTGCCATTTCATTTAAAATATTAATGTCATTATAAAAATTATTTCAGAACTGCTCCAGGAGCCTTTTTTGGATGGAGAGTGGGGTAAAAATGCTTTAAATAATGAATAAATAAAATAATTGTAGATTATATACAACAAAGCTCTTTCTTTCATTGCAGCTGTAAGTGTTCTAACTGAATTTTAACAGAATGTTTAAAAAGGGTTAAAGCCCTGGCATCTAGCCTTGGCCCCCAGCTGAGGACAGACCTCAAATTCTCTCACTGCCACCTGTACAATATACACCTTGTGTGTGTTTCCTTGAGCACTTATTGCCAAATAATTCCAAACATGATGGCAAGCTAAGGCAGAGTCTGTCTCTTGGATAAGCACACTTCCCTGCATTGGAGATATGGGATCTCTTCGCAGAATCCATGGGATTTTGTTCCCCTCCTGGCAGACATGTATAGGGGTAAGCCACCAAAATATTCTGGGCAGGTTCACATGTCATGCTAAGCCATCCCATGAATAAACTATGGTGGGTGTTCACTGAACAACCCACAATATGCTGAACAGATGATTGGGCTTGCCATGGCTTGTTCTCACCCTCCTTCCTGCCTCAGTCCTCCAGACGTCTCCAGCTAGTATCCCAGATGCCTTTGTGGCAGAACCCCTCTTGTCTCTTCCCCCTGGCCCTCTCCCAGCTCTGATTGATACCCCTTTTCATTTGCTACATTTAAAAAATATATCTTTTATGTGCTTTGGGAGTACGCAAATGTCTTTGTAATTTTTTATTATCCCCCCCCCCAGTCTTTTGCAAGTGTGCAAGAGTGTACTTTCGCCTACCCAATATGTGTAGTCTTGCCTTGTCAATGCCCTTGTATGTTGCAGCTGTCAAAGGGAGCACCAAAGTGAACTAGGTAACTATAGGCTAATTGCACACAGCTGTGAAGGACCGGGGAGGGTGGGGTGGAGGGTGAGAAATAACTAGGGATGTACGAAAGTCACTTACCTTTTCGAAGGGTGACATTCGCGGTGGGGGGGAGGCGCTCCGTCCCTCCCCCCGAAATTCTGGCCTGGGGGAGAGGCACTCCGTCCCTCCCCCCTGAAATTCTGGCCGGGGGGGAGGCGCTCCCCCCCTCCCCCCCCCGAATCCTGGCTGGCTGGCTCCGCAAATGGCATTTGCATCCCTGCAGTCAGCCGTGATAGGCTACGTAAATGTTTATGTAGCCTATCACGGCTGATTTAAAAGAAAAAAACAACAACCGCGCGAGCTACGCTATTTGCGTTCCCTTTATTTTCGCCGTCTTAGTCTACGTAAATGTTTACGTAGACTAAGAGGTGCAACAAGCCAGGGGTTCTCAGCATGGCTTGTTTGTGAAGAATAAGCCACGCTGTGGAGAATGCACCAGGTCTGGCCGACGCCATAGCTTTGACGTGTTGTGCAAACCCAGACTTTGCTTCATTTCATTTGTTTCCTTCACTTTCCATATTGAAATCTTCACTTGTTGTTTTTCATAGCTTATTAGAATGGCATTCATTTCATCACAAAATTGTGTCCGTCTTTGTCATTTGAAGTGGTTTTCATTCCCACTGATTTCAATGGAAAAGTCAGTTCTACTTCTGCAGCCTGCAACTTCCATGTTTTCTCTCCCATTGGCTTGAAATATTCAGGCATCCTACTACCACCCATCACCCCAGCAATCACACCTGCCAAACTTGGCCTGGACCTAGGGCGCCACTTATGAATCGCTCAAAAAGAGGAAACTTATGACCCAAAAAGATGATGATAATTTGCACACAATTTGCATGAGCTGCATTGTGCAACATTGCAATCTTTTCTTCAGTTTCACTTTGACCCTACAATCTATGGATATCAGTTTCATTCCTGTATCTCTTCTTCCCTAGATGTACATGCATGACTGCATAGTTCAATACAGGTAATCTGTTCCTTGATGAAGCTGGTGTGTTTCACATCCTGTTCTCCCATCTTCAATTGACTCTTGTGCCTATAGCAGGGGTGTTGAACCTTTTTCTCCCCAGGGGCAAAATCCCATTTTGGAAAAGCTCTTGGGGGCCTCATTCCAGTGGTGAGTGGGGCTGAAGGCAAAAAGTCCCCCACCCCTTTTGCCTTCAGCCCTGCCAACCACTGGGATGCACCCCCCCCCCAGGGCTTCCTTGACATGGAATTTAGCCATTTGGCTGAAAGAGGTTCTGCACCCCTGTTTTACTTTCTAATCTGAATGGGTTTGTAGATTACAGCCAAGTGCTAAGGACACGGGGCTGCCACTGAAAATGGCAGCCTCCTGTCAAGATCCTTCCCCCTTAAAGTAGTGTACAGTTACCTTATCCATTGCTCTGCTGTAATTATGATGTGTGTTGTTTTCCCACTCCCACCAGTGGCAGCCAATGATGTGAGGGGGTGGGAGAGTGAAAAGCACATGGTAATGCCATCAGGATATGGGGTAGGCCATTGAAGTAGAGGGGAAAGAGGAAACTCAGTGTAAGACTGCCATTTTCAGGGTCAGATGATGTTCTTTGCAATGTCTAGTCTGGGGGTGTGGAATCTCAGGCCCACAGGCCCAAATCCGACCCAACTGGGGTCTCAGGCATAGTCCAGGGGTGTCTGCATTCTGGCAGCAGTGCAGCGGAAGAGAGGAGCAGGTTGTTCTCTACATGCTAGTTGACTTTGCCAAGGGAGGGGGAACAGCAAACGGTTAAAACACAGCCATCTCTCTCCTGTTTCAGCAATCCAGGCTGCTTTAAAGGTCTGTTGATTCTGTGCTCGAAATAATGCAAACTATTCCGAATGGTATGAAAGCTATGAAAATACAGGGCTTGAACAACTTGGCAGCTTTTTTTGTGGCCTGGGGGGCAGTGGAGTAAAGTTTCACAACTGGTCAGCCTAGAATAATATCCAGTAAATGCACTGCCAGGCCTGTAGTTTGTTTATACTGGCCAGATGAATCAGGGCAGGAGCTGAATGAAAGGCCGCGGTTCCGTCATGGAGCCCAATCTGGCAAGGTGTGCAGGTAGTTTGCCACACCCTAAGGGCACCGGGGGGATGCTTTAGCCTTTAGGGTCTATCTAGGAGAGTCTCCTCCAACCCGGTGTCCTTCAGATGTGTTGGTGTCCAGCTTCCAGCATCTCCGGCCATGGTTGGCTGGGTTATGTGGGGAGTTGCGGTCCAACACATCTGGAGGGCACCAGGTTGGGGAAGACTGGGCTAGAATGAGGAAGCCCAAGCCCATCTGCAGACATTTGTGGAATTCTACCCCGGGGAAGGGAAAGCAACTCCAGAATCCACTGGGCCCCTTTTCTTGGTGTTCAGTGGTTTCTGTGGGTATCGTCTTCTCCGCTGGTGGCCTTGGCTGGATTTTCCTGGTGCTGCTTCCCTCCCTTTCCTCAAGAGCTGCCAACTTCAGTGTTGTGGCTGTGAGGAGCAGGGACAAGATTATAATAAGGCCTCACCTGCCCTCAGATGTCCTGGTTGCCACACTTGAGGGCCGGAGTTCTGTGCTGTTGGGTGGAGGGAGTGGGGAAGATGCATTAACCCAGCCAGAAATGAGCCCACAATGAAATTCTAGGCTAGGCATTCCCTGCCAGATGTTGCCAAATGTGGAAATGGGGATTTCTGGCCAGGATGTTCCAGCTGCCACTGAAATAATGCCATCTCTCCCAACTCAGCTGTTCTTTGCCTACAGGGCTCAAACCCCAGAGGAAGGGCCAATAGGGAAGTTGGAGAATTCTGCCACGGACTCCAGTGAGGCTGGATTCTAAAGAATGCATGACTGCTTAGTTCATCCGGAATTTGTGTTGGAATGGCCTCCCCCACCCCCCGGAACGGACCTACCTGGTGGTGGATGTGGCAGCAGCGGTGGTGGTGGCGGCGGCTCGCCTTCTGGCTGCTGCCGGGATGCTGTGGCCGCAAATGGCGGCCGTCGTAGCGGCCGCCATTTGCGTGCCTGCATTAGGTCGTGATAGGCTACATGAATACTTATGTAGCCTATCACGGCAAACAGCAGGGGTGCAAATGGCGGCCGCTACACCATTTGCACCCCTGCTCTTTGCCGTAATAGGCTATGTAAGTATTGCCTTTTTTGCAGCCACATCACATTTTTGGCTCATATTCAGCTTGTGATCTACAACAATTCCCAGATAGGGATGGCGGAGAATTTCTCCCCGAATCTTTGGGGAGCCGAGCGCCAACGCATTCGGCCCCCCGAAATCGGCGGTGAAATTCTCCGCTCTCCCCTCCCCCCCCACCGGGATGGGACTTACCTTTCACGAATGTCGCTCCCGGCGGCGGGTCCTGGCGGCGGTTCGGCAGGTCTTCGTCAGGGGCGGGGGCGGCAGCCGGTCTTTCGACCGGCTGCTGCCGCCGCCGTTACAGCTGAAGTAAAAAACCCCAAAACCCCGTGATAGGCTACGTAACGATTAACGTAGCCTATCACGGCTAGATCTCCAAAGTCAGCCGTCATAGGCTACGTTAATCGTTACGTAGCCTATCACGGGTGACTTTGAAAAAAAAAAAAAGCGCGTACGCAAATGGCGGCCCCCATGGGACGCTGCCATTTGCGTTCCTTATTTGGTCCCTGTAGTCTACGTAAAGATTTACGTAGACTACAGGGACCAAATAAGGAACGCAAATGGCGGCGCCCCATGGGGGCCGCCATTTGCGTACGCGCTTCTTTTTTTTTTCCAAAGTCACCCGTGATAGGCTACGTAACGATTAACATAGCCTGTCACGGCTGACTTTGCAAATCTTGCCGTGATAGGCTGCGTAAATCGTTACGTAGCCTATCACGGGCTTTTTCTTTTTTTAACTTTCGTAGTTCGCGGCCGGGGAGACGGGGCGCATCTCCCAGGCCTGAATTTCGGGCGGGCGAGGTGGGGTGCCCCCCCTGGCCTGAATTTCGGGCGGGCGAGGCGGGGTGCCCCCCTGGCCTGAATTTCGGCCGGGCGAGGCAGGGCGCCTCCCCCCCCCAGCCTGAATTTCGGGGGGAGAAGCGAAGCGCCTCCCCCCCACCACGAAGCAAAGCTGCGAAAAGGTAAGTGACTTTCGTACATCCCTATTCCCAGATCCTTCTTGCTTGTCGTGTTGTTGAGCCACGTATATCCCATCTTGTAACTGTGCATTTGGTTTCTTTTTCCTAGGTGCAGAACTTGGCATTTATCCCTATTAAATTTCATTCTGTTGTTTTCTGCCCAGCGCTCTAGTCTATCCAGATCACTTTGAATTTTGTTTCTGTCTTCCAACGTATTAGCTATCCCACCCAATTTTGTATCATCTACAAATCTGATCAGCATTCCCTGCACCTCCTCCCCCAAGTCATTAATACAAATGTTGAAGAGCACTGGGCCCAGGACTTGAGCCCTGCAGTACCCCGCTCATTACCTCTCCCTAGTTGGAGAAGGTCCAATTGACAAGCACTCTTTGAGTCCGATTCTGTAGCCAACTGTGGATCCACCGGATTGTTGTTTCATCTAGCCCACTTTGAGCTAGTTTGCTCATCAGGATATTATGGGGCACTTTATCAAAAGCTTTGCTGAAGTCGAGGTATATTATGTCCACAGCATTCCCACAGTCCACAAGGGGGGTGACCTGATCCAAAATGAGATCAGATTTGTCTGGCAGGATTTGTTCTTGACAAATCCATGTTGGCTTCGAGTCATCACTGCATTGTTTTCAAGGTGCTTCCAGATGGATTGCTTTATCATCTGCTCCAGAATTTTCCCTGGGATTGATGTCAGACTGACTGGTCTGTAGTTCCCAGGTTCCTCCTTTTTGCCCTTTTTGAAGATAGGGACAACATTAGCCCTCCTCCAGTCATCTGGCACTTCACCCGTCCTCCATGATTTCTCAAAGATAACAGACAGTGGTTCTGAGAGCTCTTCTGCCAGTTCCTTTATTACTCATGCTGGTACAGAACGCGGCGGCTCGCCTGATTAAAGGCAGCCACCGGTGAGATCACATCACTCTAGTGCTGAAGGAGTTGCACTGGTTACCAGTTGTTTCCCGGGCCAAATTCAAGGTGTTGGTTTTGACCTTTAAAACCCTATATGGTTCTGGCCCAGCCTATCTTAAGGAGCGCCTCCAGCAGCACCAGACAGGCCGCTTAACAAGATCAGCCTCGGATGGCCTTCTCTCTGTCCCATCAGCCAGGACAGCTAGACTGGTGGGGACGAGGGAGAGGGCCTTTTCTGTAGTGGCCCCCACTCTGTGGAACTCCCTCCCTAGGGAACTCCGTCATGCCCCCTCTTTAATGAGCTTCCGTCGTGCATTAAAAACGTGGCTGTTCAGGCAGGCATTTGGAGTGGGTTAGGGTATTTTAGAAAATGTTTTTATTGTAGAATTTTATTGTCTTATTGTATGTTGTACATCGCCCAGAGTGGCTGGGTGACCAGCCAGATGGGCGATTAATAAATTAAATAATAATAATAATAAAAATACTCTACAATACAGTTCATCTGGCCCTGGAGATTTGAACTCATTCAAATTAATTGGGTGTTCCTTGACCATTTGCCTATCAATCTCAAGCTACAATCCTGCCCCTTCAGCCTGTACTTCGCCTTTGCCAAGGGGTTCATAGACCCTCTTTTGGGAGAAGACTGAGCCAAAGTAGGAATTGAGCACCTCTGCCTTTTCCTTGTCATCTTGGACTCTTTTTCTCGTTAGAGTCACTTGCCATGGGGCCTTACTGATAATTGTTATGAGTCTATTAAAATCAGCTTTCCTAAAATCCAGGGTACGGGTTTGGTTGCACTCAGCTTTTGCTTACTTTAGAACCAAGAACTCAAGTATAACATGGTTCCTTTCCCCCAGAGTTCCTGTAACTGCTACTTTACCCACTAAGTCATCTCTGTTGGTTAGGATCAAGTCAAGTATAGTCGATCCGCTAGTTCCTTCCTCTACTTTCTGTAGGAGGAAGTTATCCGCCACACAAGTCAGGAATTTCCTGGAGGGGCCATGTTTTGCAGAATTTGTCTCCCAACAAATATCGGGGAAATTGACGTCCCCCATTACTACTACATCATGCTTCCTTGAAACATTGGCTATTTGCTTTTCAAAAGTTTTCTTCGTCTTCTCCTTGATTGGGTGGCCGGTAGTAGACTCCGACCACCAGGTTCCTGTTATCCTTTGCTGCATTTATTTTAACCCAGATGCTCTCAATGGGGCTACCAAGCTCATCCTCCTGTATTTCTGTGCAGAGATGAGTATTTTTCACATACAGTGCAACCCCACCTCCCTTTCTGTTCCTCCTGTTAATTTTGAACAAGTTATATCCTTCAATTCCTGTATTCCAGTCATGAGAGTCATCCCACCAAGTCTCAGTTACACCTATTAAGTCATAATTTCCCTCCTGTATTAAGAGTTCAAGTTTGTTCTGTTTGTTTCCCATACTCTGGGCATTAGTATATAGACATCGAAGACCATGTGCTTCATAGTTTGGCTGTCTTCCTACATGTGTCTGAAGACTATTATTGGGCGCTATTAGAGCTGTTCTCTCCGTTGCGGTGCATGAGCAATGGGGGTCCATTGTTACCCCCAACTTTATGTCTCCCTTCCCTGTAGTATTCAGTTTAAAGCCCTCCTGATGAGGTTCTTCATGCTGTGGCCAAACACATTCTTCCCAGCCTTTGTGAGGTGCAACCCGTCCCTTTCCAACAGTCCATCTTCCAGGAAGTAGAGCCCGTGGTCCCAGAATCCAAATCTCTCTCGCTGGCACCAGCTTTGTAGCCAGTCTTTCACCCGGAGTATTTTTCGTTCCCTTTTTATCCCTCTTCTAACTACTGGAAGGATGGATGAGAAAACTATCTGGGCCCCAAAGTTCCTGAGTTTCCTTCCCAAAGCTTCATAGTCTGATGAGATCTCTTCGTAGCTCCACTTGGCAGTATCATTTGTTCCCACATGGATGAGAAGAAAGGGATACCCGTCAGTGGGCTTTATGAGTGCAGGCAACCCTTCAGTCACATCTCTAATCCACCCTCCCGGGAGACAGTATACCTGGTGAGTCCACAGGTCTTCATGACATACTTGGGTTTCGATCCCACGCTCCTTTAGAGTTCTGACTGAAACCCAGAGCAGATTTACCGCCCCACTGACATTGAAGCCACCAGCCTCCACTGGAGGTGAAGATGACACCTTCAAAACAGAGGACAGTCCTCTGGCAGCCCCTCAAATAGAGGACTGTCCTGTGCAAAAGAGGAAACATGGCCACCCTGAAGGGGAGTAAAGAGAGAGGGGAGGTTTTCCAGCCACTAAACTGGTTCAGCATGTTGTTAAGGGATTGAGGTATAGTCCCGCGTTTGAATCTTCCCACCCCTGGCCTGAATTGACTAGGAAGCCTTTGGCAAGCCCCCCTCTCTCTCAGCCTTAGCCCCCTGCCTCCACTTTCCTCTCCTTCCTCTGTTGTTTCCCAAATGTCTAAATTTAGATTGCCAGCTCCTCAGGGCGGGGAACTGCCCACTTGCCCTGGGTAAAGCATCAGTCAACTTCAGTATTCTGAATCATCACTGTCTGCAATATTGGAATAAGAGTAGTAGAGACTTATCTTACATAGCTATTGTAAGAATGATAACAGGAAGATGGATGTGAAGCATTTTGAAAACTCTAAAGCATGAGACAAATGGATTATTATTATTATTATTATTATTATTATTGCAGTTTCAGTCCTGTGGGGTAATCACGTCACAGGAAAGCCACACTGAAGGGAAACACAACTTCTCTTGGCTTTCTGAATTATGGGAAAGTGGCCAAGCCAAGGAGGCCAATAGGCAAGCTGCTCAGTAGACAAGGAGGATTTTGCTAGGGACGGGGGAGAAATTGGCTCGGTTTATATTTTATTGTGAAATTGTCTAATTTTGCACTTTTGAAACACTATCCAAACTGAAACTCGGCTGTTATTTGAAATTCACACATCTCTGAATTTTGCAGTAGAATTCTCCAATCAAAACGTGTACAGAAATGCATATATTAGGGGGAAATGCACACAGAAATATGTATATGAATGAAAATGGATGGTCACCAGCTGACATTATCTATGACTTGTTGGGAGATAATAGTAACTCCATCACAAGCAGGGTCACTATCTTCGTGGTAACAGCACAGAAAACTTGTCATAATTTTTAAAAGATGTCTGCATCAGTTATAGACCTTTTGTAAATGTATGTCACTTTTTTTGGTATTTTGTATTCTGCATTGCTATATTTTATATAGTATTATATTTTGTAATGACCTTTGCGCCACAGACAAGTAATTTCAATTCAGTTCATTCAAATAATGAAAATAACATTAAAATGCAAGATATAAGGATCACTGCTTGCAAAAATGTATGTATTAGGCAAAAAATTGTGTGCAAAGAAGCATGTATTAGGAGAAATGCACCCAAAATGAGTACACATTTTCATGCAAACATTAAAAAAAACCTTTATGTTCAGGAAGTACTGAATTTAAGATTGGAAAAAATCTTAATGGTTTGGTATGAACCAAACTTAAGATGGGAAAAATGAGAAACTGAGACAAAGCGAGACAGATCCATCCATCCCTAGATTTGCTGCTGCAGACATGTCAGAGAGCTGAAGACATTTCAGCAGAGCCCCAGACCAGAGCAGCAGTAATATTCTGAGAAGGCTGCCACCTGGTGACGTTTTGAGAGATACCAAAGCTTCCATTGAAAAGATCAACTGGGAGTGTGTTTCTGGAGCCATCATCAAGACAGTCTAAGACCATAAAGACACTTTATTCTTTGTTAACCCTGTTCAGTACCAGATTAACACAGGCAACTTTCTGGGGTTCCAGATCCTCCAGAATTCGGCTGAAAATTCACTGAAGAAGCATACAAACACCATGCACACTTGCCAGGCGGTGACTTGTGCTTCCTGCGCTTGGTAGCAACACTGCTCTGAAGTTAAACAAATGACCTGTCCCCTTCTTTGCTGCCCTGCGTAGTCCCATCAAGCCTGTGCCCAGACGTGGATTAATCGAGGCCACCTTTTCAATCAATCAAAATGTTTTTTATTGATTCATCCAACTGGTTAACCATAACATTGCATCCCTACTCAGCGGGCAAAATAAAAACAGCACTTGTTATATAAAGTGCTGCAGAGGCTTATACTCGGCTGAGTCTTAATAAACCCGGCGAGTGTCAGAATTAGTGCCGACTGCCGAGCCAAGGTCTGAGCTGTGGCTTTGCACCTCATTAGGCAGGGGTGAAACTGCCCCCGCCACCAATACTTCCAGTGTTCGGCTGCAGCCCCCTCCTTCCATAGCACTGAACTTTGTGAACAGCTGCAGAAGAAGCGAATGAAAGGGACTGACGTTGTTTGAGAGGGGGAGGGGATTTCACGAGAACGCACGCACACTGCCCCATCTCTCTCCAAAGCATTGGCTTTGCAATAGTTCATCCCAGCACTCCGAAGATATCCCTCTCCCCTTTTCTACTTTGTGCCCATACAAATTCTGTTGAGATGGGCTCATTTTCCCTGCTAAAATTCAAGTGCACCATTAGTTTAATAGCTCTGTTGTTCTGAATGGAAAACCTCCTCTGCTCCGCCAGCCCCCCCGTACTGGTAAAGGAGGGCAACAGAAGGAACATCTGTTCCGTTTCTCTTTGTTGAAAATGGGGAACATCCTCATTTGGGATGCCAGTGGTTTTGTTTCTAAACACATCAAGGCTGTTGAATAATTTTAATTAAATAAATACCACAGAAAACGGGGCCGGCATCTTGCACATGGTGCTGCCAGCGTAATTACAAGGGCCAAGCTAAGCCTCTGTTCTTATGAGCTGTTCCACTTTGCATGCAAATTGCTCCTTTGCTGTGGAACCTCATCAGAAATGTTTCCACCCAAACCAGTCTAAAGTGCAGCAGTAGAAACTCACGAAGTCCCCAGATGTTGTGAAGAAGAAGAAGAAGAGGAAGAAGAGGAAGAGGGAGGAGGAGGAGGAGGAGGAGGAGAGGGAGGGAGGGGGAAGAAAAAGAACAGATAAATTAGACAATTGCAACATAAATACCAGCTTGATTTCAATATAAAATCTGCTGCCCATTCCTTACTCAGATGGTGGTGATTTCTATGTAATGTTTACTTGCTGTCACCAATTAGTATGTGGACAAGATGTATATGGATTGGTATATGGAGGTACATAAAACCTACATGGCTGTTTCTTTGAACATGATTGGCAGCAAATAACGCCCCTGCCCCCAATTAAGTTGTATAGTACCCTTGAACATGAAAGAGATTACTTTAAACCAGGGGGGTTGAACCTCAGCTCCACAGGTAAAATATGGACCACCTGGGGTCCCAATCCATCCCTCTGGGGTTCTCCAGATGGCCCCACCCCTCTCCCCCAATTGTTTGGTGGCTTCTTGGCTTTGCACTGTTATTTCCCCATTCTAAAAGGCTGAAATGCCTCTCCTAAGGCTGAGTTGCTGGCAGTGAGATCTTTAACCTACAATAGGCTGGTGTTTTTGGCCTGCCTCTTTCACCTTTGGCCCCGCCCCTCACTGCAAGGCGCCCTCCGAGGGATTTTCCAAAATGGAATTTGGCCCTCAGGCTGAAAGAGTTTCAACCCCCCTCCTTTAATGGAACATTTTGTTTCAGGTCAGTAGGTGGAGTAAACCTGATCCACACTATGATAGCTCCTGCCTTCCCTTCTCAGGAGACCAGTGATATGGGCCCTCAAACCCAAAGAACTGAAGTGTGGCCAGAGATAAGTATTTGGTACGAGGTACAGCATATCCTATCGGTTTACGCATGCTGTGTCCTCCCTCCCTTTTTGCTGCATTTACCCATGAGGAACGAACTTGTGCAGTATGATCCTATCCCTGTTTGGGGAGCTCAGGTGGTACAGCTGCAGCACAGACAGCTGCTGCTGCCAACACTACCTTCCCAGCATCTGCCGACTGAGGCAGCCACCTCACTTTCCCTAACGGTAGGGCCAGCCCTAATTGGGGGTCAGGACATGGTGTTGTGAACCAAGAAGCCCCCAGCTCAAATCTGGTGGTAGGGACGTGGTGGAGTCTGCGTGGTGGTGGTGTGTGAAAGATTCCCCTCGCTTGCCATCCCGGACCTTGCTCACTGACCCGTGGGGCACTTGCAGACCCACTCGGCAAGCATCCCGTGGCTTGGCGAGTGCCTGGCAGCTGCCCATCCTCCCCGACGAGCTGCCATTGTGGGCAACGACGGCAGCTCAGGAGCTTCCCAGTAGGTGACATTGCGTACTTGGTGGCCACGAAGTGCCTATTTGCACAACACTGCAGGTGTGAAATGACAGGCATGACCTGAGACTCTGGGTGTAGTGGACCGATATCCACTCCAGCCTTACTGCACAGTGTGGCATGCCGGCCTTCCTGCTCATTCTGCTCAGTGTTCTTATCAAATCTGAAGGGCTGCCAGAGGACTCTCCTCTGTCAGAAAAAAGAGGTGGCAACCCCAATTAATGACCACAAACATGGTGGAATACATAGGGATTCAGATCCAGGTGTGTAAGAGCAAAGCACTCAGAGTCCAGAGCCTGGATGGATGAATCTGTTGGTTTTGGTTTCCCCGACTTTCTAATGTTTTAGATCTCAAGGTTTTTTTGTCCCAAATATGGAGAACTTTGACCATTTTGGTAAATTCTGATCAAAAACTGAACTGAAACTAAATCCACACCCATCCCTAATTATGAGTCTGGGAAATAGCAGCCCCGTTGACTTCCCTGAGGTCACGGTAGAGCTGCGATTTGAACAAGAGAGGGCCCACCTTTGTTTTCAGGCTCCTAACAACTGTAAAACATCCGTTACCTTGTAGATGACATATGCTGTAACCAGGGATGGGTGAACCCCCCGAGGTCTGGTTCGGGGAAATCAAGGCTGGTTAGGGCCCCACAGATTTCCCTGGAGCCATGGTGCATCCACCATAGTTTGCGGGGCGGCTCTGTGGCTGTCTAAAAGGTGCAATAGGCTAATGGTGGCTGCCATTAGCCTATCCCAGGAAAATTACGACATTTGTGGCCACAAAGCATGTTCTGCTATGTAAATTGCAGCCTTTTACACCGCAGTTTATGTTGAAGGAAGTGCTTTATGGCTACAAATGCCATAAACAGTGCAACTTATGGCCGTAATATTCCCATGATAGGCGAATGGTGGCCGCCATCAGCCTATCGTGCCTTTTCGACAGCTGGAGAGCTGCTATGGTGCAGGTTAGGGGGTACCGGTGTGCTGCGGAACCTGGAGGTCAGATTTCTGGGAATTCGGCCTCATTTCAGTCGTCAGTGGATTTCTCCACCATCCCTAGCTGCGACATATCTTGGAAAGGTTTTTGGTGGTGATTGATTTACTCCCCCAGGCTGAGAATGATGGGAGTTGCAGTCCAACACATATGGAGGCACTGGATTGGGGGAAGGCTGAGCTACACACATGAGCAGCCCCAACTCCTCCATTTGTGCTCTGTTAGATCGTAGCGCACGCCTTCCAGTGTGGCGGCAGAAGAAACATTTTGGAGAAGAACACAGCGTTCTCCTAAAGCCACACCTGGCATTCTTCGTGCAGTGTGCACCACAGCCAGCCTTTCTCGAGGGCTTTAAATCCAGTCAATTGCCTCACAAAACAAAATCGAAGGGGAGTACATGTTTGTTTTTAATCTACTTCTGAAAAGTGACAAGTAAGTGTGAGAAATCCTGGGATTTGTTTGAGCTGAGACACACCTGAACTCAGTCCTGGAACATGGCAGTCATGTCATCATCATATATTTTACTAAGAGTGAACTCAGCTGGTGCTGTAGCTAAAATGTGGCCAATAAAGGGAGATATTAGCATACTTGGGGGAACACTATGGTTTGCAGAAGAACACAAATTATCTTTCGGAAGAAAATCTAAAGGGGCAAAACCTCACTGAATAGCCCAATGAGAGCTGAAAAGGCTCAGTGGCCACAAAGCCCCGAGTCTGTGTTAGGGGGAACACTCAGGGTGAGGTTTGGGATGGATGAATCTGTCAATCTGAGTTTATCTCAGTTTCTCATTTTTCCACTTTCAAGTTCATCCTGAACTTCGAGAATTTTTCCAAGCTGAGCTTTGAAGTTAAAAAAAAATCCAAGAAAGCAGCCTAAAAATAATTTCAAATAGATAAACAAATCCCACCTGCCATAAGGACAGGCATTGTGCTCATAAGAATGGATAATAAAAGGAATGCCTCTGAGCCTGCGGAAAGAGCATTTCCATTAGCCCTGAGTAAGCACAGAGAGCCCACACTCACTGGCATGGCTTCTAACTAGGGCTAACATTTGATTTCATCAGGGTTCCTGTGCCTTTAATAACTAGTGGATATTCAGCAGATGCTGACCCCTTTCACTTGCATTGGGTTGTTGGTAAAAGGTTAATGGGCCAAATTTCTCTGTCATCTTAAACATACAGGACCCCCAGCAAACAAATGCATGGTCACAGCTTAGCTGGCAGTCCAACTGAAAGTAGTCCAGTTGATGCCTGATGGGCACCTGTCATTTAATAAAGTAAATTGGAAACTCTTCACATGGATTTGCAAACCCAGAGGGTTCTTTCTTCCTTGGATGTATCTATAATAACATACATAACGTATTAACATTGGTCATATAACAGGGGTGTTAAACGTCAAGACCACAGGTCAAATCCAGTCCACCTGGGGTTCTCCTGATGACCCTGCCCCTCCCCCAACTGCTGATCATCTGGTGTTGTCGTGGCTTTTGCATATCCAGCCCCCCCCCCCCCCCCGGGTTGAAGCGCGCTCCTTCATGACTAGTGATAAGAGGGCCAAGCTCAAATGTGCTGGTGTTTTCAGTATTTCTGGAATTTTTGGCCCTGCCCCCTTTTGCCTTCCATCTCACCCACCATTGGAATGCAGCCCCTGAGAGCCTTTACAAAGCTGAATTTGGCCCCTGGGCTGAAAGAAGTTTAATGCCCCCATTGTATAATTTTTCCATCTCCTCAGGGGATCCTAGAAACTCTAGTTCTGAGGCGGGGAGGCACCTAACAGAGAGATCTGAGCAGCTTCACTGAACTATTCCCAGCAGCCGCGCTGGTGAAACTGGTATAAAAGAGATGTAGAGGAGTGCAGAGTTTGTTTTCTTCTCACTCTCCTTTCCTTTCTGGCTGGGTTCCTTTACACAGGCGAGGAACATTTTCGTTAATGCGATCAGTTCCTTTGCAAGCCAGGCCTTCCAGTGCCAGTAATTAAGGGATTATCATCATTCAGGCCTGGCGGAGATGTTGAGTCTTCGGATTTAAGTAGAATGTACCTGCTGATTTCTTTTCAGCTGTGCTCTCAATTAGCACAACGCCATTCATGTTTGTTCTGCCACAAAGCAGGCTTTTGTCTCCCAGAACCTTCTTGATACCTAATCCCAACTGCTTCACGTAACACAAGCAAGATTCCCCAGGCACTTCTAATGAGCAAAAGAGAAAGATACAGGGAAAACACTGGATTCTGAGAAACCCATAGGCAGGGCCGGATTAAGACACGCTGAGGCCCTGAGCAATGTCAAGATTCAGAGGCCCCATCCCATAAAAAATAAAAACAGATATGACATTGTAATGGAGAGGGAAACCATTATATTTGCGTATATACATAGGCAAAGATGCAATGAGAAACAACTAAATAAAACATACTTCTTGCAAAAAGCTTTATTTGCATTTAATGCATTATCAAATACTTTTTGATTTCTTAATTACCATATATGAAACAGAATAGTTTTAATTTATAGAAACACAAGAGCAATAACAGAGATCAGAACTTAGTTAATGGAAGTAGCAATTTAGCTTGTAATGAAAAATTAATACTGGTATTCTAAACAAAACATATACAGACTTGCAGTAATCCTATATGCATTACTGTATACCTTTGAATGAAAATGTAATTTCTCACCTAGCACATATGAAATTGAAGATTTTTAATGTAAAGGAATGCAAGAACATTACACAGATTAGCACTTAGTAAATGGAAGCAGCAAAGTAATTTACACAGTCACTTCTCTTTGCACATCAAATTTAAAACATTTTCTTTCGTGATTTTAAAAGAGCAAAGCCATGGATGACTTGTCAAATGATAAGCATATCAGTTTCTGTACACATAATGCTTAGCGCAGACAGCTTTTCTTGCAGCAATGAGGTCCGCAGTTCATTCTTAATCCTTTTCAGCCATGGAAATAACCTTTCTCCTGAGGAGTTTTTTACCATTGGACTCAAAGATAGCCACAATATTACTTCTACATTAGGGAAAGCCAACTGAATCTAATCTTGGAAGATGACCTGATACGGATTCTCGTGGCATAAGTGTCCTTTATCTGAATAATTTTGCTTTATTTCCCCAGTGAGGTTGATGTCAACATCATCAGGATAGTCTTTCACCAGAAGGTTTACATCCTCACAGAACTGTTCTTCTGAGGCTTCTAAATCAACCAAAAACATTAGGGGGTGTTGTTGTTTGCAACATTATCGTATATGATTGCTCTTTTCTTCAAAGTTATCTGACTTCAATCCACTCTCAGAAACATATACAGTTTTTACATGTGCATAAATACAGCATTTATTTACAGTACTGTAAATAAATACCATGATAAATACAGTATTTATATAGATGCTTTCAGCTAGTGTAACTTATTTGCCCATCTTTTACACTCCATAGGAAGGGTGCTGCCATCTGTTTAGTTTGGGCTCTGGGGCCATTAGCTAGTCTACATGACTGGCAGAAATTTAAAAAGTCCAGTGTTTATCACTGCATATACCTAAGTTAGGGCACATTGGCATCTCCTGCATTTCTGCCTGTTTGCAGTTGTTTAAGATGCAGGATCCCCCCCCCCCCCCGAGAGAGATAGCAGCCCTTGGTTGATAGCTATTGTGTAAACCTCTTGTGTTTAGTTCTGGCCTTTCGTGCCATGGCTAGCTCATTTGTTTCCACTCATTTCCTGTTTCAAGGCCATGTGTGAAGCAGAGATAAGATCTTCTGAGCTGCTGGACTTCCTCTTCTGGGCTTGAACATCTGGTTTCAAAATGGCCACCCACATTGGCAGCAGGGAGTTGGCTGGGTGTGACCAGTGTAAGGATGCAAAGATCGGGAGCACCAGCTCAAGAGTCATGGCCACTTAAAAAAAAAATGTCACAACCACAGGCCACCGGGAAAGTAACAGGGAGGATTTGAGCATGAGGGTTGTCAGCAGGGAGTCAAACCGATGAACATTAGAACATAACATAAGAACGTAAGAAGAGAGCTTTTCCCAGTAGTAACGTATGGCTGTGAGAGCTGGACTATAAGGAAGGCTGAGCGCCGAAGAATCGATGCTTTCGAACTGTGGTGCTGGAGAAGACTCTTACGAGTGCCCTGGACTGCAAGGAGGTCAAATCACTCCATCCTCAAGGAAATCAACCCTGAGTGCTCATTGGAAGGACAGATCCTGAAGCTGAAGCTCAAATCTTTTGGCCACCTAATGCGAAGAGAAAAGTCACTGGAAAAGACCCTGATGCTGGGAAAGACTGAAGGCAAAAGGAGAAGGGGACGGCAGAGGATGAGATGGCTGGATAGCATCACCGATGCAATGAATATGAACTTGAGCACGCTCCGGGAGAGAGCGCAGGACAGGAAGGCCTGGCGTGCTGTGGTCCATGGGGTCACGAAGAGTCGGACACGACTGAACGACTGAACAACAACAACAACAACAACAAGAAGAGAGCGATGCTGGAGCAGACCAAGGGTCCATCTAGTCCAGCATTCTGTTCACACAGTGACCAACCAGCTGCCCATGGGAAACCCACAAGCAGGATGTGAGTGCAAAAGCACACTCCTGCCCATGTTCCCCAGCACCTGATGTACACAGGCATACTGCCTCTGGTACTGGAGGCAGCATCAGGCCATCAGGACTAGTAGCTATCGCTAGCCTTCTGCTCCAGGAATTCATCCAATCCCCTTTAAAAGCCATCCAAATGGGTGGCCAGCACTACATCTTGAGGTAGCGAATTCCATAGTCTTAAGTACGTGCTGAGTGAAGTTGTCCCTTTTCAATGTCCTGAATCTCCTGCCAATCAGCTTCATGGGATGACCCCATTCGATTCTAGTATTATGAGAGAGAGAGAGAGAGAAGAAAATGTCTCCCTATCCACTATCCACTTTCTCCACACCATGCGTAATTCTGAACACCTCTATCATGTCTCCTCTCAGTCACCTTTTTCCTAAACTAAACATTCCCAGATGTTATAACCTTCCCTCATAGGAAGGTTGCTCCAGACCCTTGATCATTTTAGTTGCCCCTTTCTGCACTTTTTCCAACTCTGAACATTTGCATTTAGTTCTGGTTCAGGCTCATCTGCCTTTCTAACTCTCTGAAAAATGACTCAGTAGTTGGTTCAGACATGGACATTGTTTTGCATAGACTGAGGCAGGCTGCTAGGGTGGCCAAGTGTCCTTTTTTTACAGAGGAAATTCCTGTATTTGAAGGACTGCCAGAGGACTGTCCTCTGTTTTGAAGACATATCCTCTATTTGATGGGCTGTCCTGTCCAAGCCTGGTTTAAAGATAAAGAACCATCAGAAGGAAGAGCTAAAGGGCCTGGAAATTGCTCATCAAGAGCATCTGGACAGCAGATGGAGCAGACACACAGGTCTCTTGGTCATGGCCTTCCACACTATGGTGACATGGTCCACATTTCTATTTGAATTATATAAATTATTTCTAATTCTGCATCTATACATATGAATCAGTATATGCAGGTTTTATGCACATTGGTATCCTCTTTTGCCCGCTTTTTGGTGATGCCTAAGTGCCCATCCTGCTCCTGTACAACTTGTCACCCACAAGGCTGAAGGCAGCCCCACTCCTGCAATCGGATTCTGGCCTGCCAGGAGCGTGGCAATCCTCCCCCCACCCTGTCAGTTATTTTTTGCAGTCTCAGGCAAGCAGCAAAACCAGGAGACTTGCTAAGTTGTTTTCCAGGCCAAATTCAAGGTGTTGGTTTTGACCTTTAAAACCCTATATGGTTCCAGCCAGTCTATCTCAAGGAGCGCCTCCAGCAACACCAGACAGGCCTCTCAACTGTCTGTGAGGATGAGGGAGGATGAGGGAGAGGGCCTTCTCTGTGGTGGCCCCCACTCTGTGGAACTCTCTCCCTAGGGAACTCCGCCATGCCCCCTCTTTAATAAGCTTCCACCACGCATTGAAAACTTGGATGTTCAGGCAGGCTTTTGGGGTGGGGTGGGGTATTTTTAGAAATACGATGTTTTAATGTGTAATTTTACTCTTTTAAACTGTTTGTGCTGTTGTACATCGCCCAGAGTGGCTGGGTGACCAGCCAGATGGGCAATTAAGAAATTAAACAAACAAACAAACAAATAAATAAATGGCTCATGGGCTGCATTTGCCTTGTGCAAGGCTGGGTTAATATCACAAACCTCTTGAAACAGAGAACACTGTTGCTGCCAGCTCTCCAAAACAGAGGACTGTCCTCTGTAAAGTAGGACAGCTGGCCACCCTAGAGGGAGTTGTAGTCCAAAACACCTGGAGGGCACCACCAGGTTGGGGAAGGCTGCTTGATAATCACATCCTTTAGAATTTAGTCAATCATATTTGCCCACTGAGAGGGCAAAATCATTCTACATTGACTTGCATTGCAGAAACAAAAAGAGATCAGAATGGTTGCTCAGTTCAGTTTTCCTTTTTCCTTTTCTCTCTCCCAGCAGCAAAGGACAGCAAACACAATGCCATTGTGTAAATCTGCGGCAGAGTCACGTACAGAATATTGTGTACAGTTGTGGTCACCCGATCTAATAAAAATGGGGAACCGAAAAAGAAAAGGTAAAGGAAGACAGCTAATGCTCCAGTCATTAACAGTAAACATACTTACTAAAGCATGAGTCCCATTGAACTCAGCTGCACTTATCTCTGAATAAATACACTTAAGATGATGGCGCTGCACCATGCGTAAGGCCTTGTGCATCTTCCTACAATAGCTGGGTAAAAGATCTGGAGGAAAAGTGCGTGGGGACATGGCTTTATAAAACCATGAGTGGTGCGAGGGAGCGCAAATTGTTTCTTCCTCCAACGGTGTAAATGCAGGAGTTAATCCCAGAACCTGCCTCCTCCTCCTCCTCCTCCTCCTCCTGGAAATATTTTCTTTTTTGCCTGCCTCTCTAAGGTTGAAAGGTCTTTTGAACCAGCTACTCTTTTTCAGGGGTTTCATCCATTCTGGTTCAGGTTCAAGGCAACTGCTAACTAAATTAGGCACGATGTGTGAATGCATCACCGACGTTTTGGGGGGTTGGCTGGTTTTCTTTTTTGCTAAAGAAAAAACAGTAGTGGAGAGGCCCATTCTAGATCAGAGCCATGATGCAGTGGGGAGGGATTTCTTTTACCATGCAACAGTTTCTACCCCTCTGGAGCTGCTGTTAACTGTGGATGAGGAAACGTACAGGCAAAACTGGTACCCGGGCCGGAGGTTTCCCCCTCCATGGCCAGTAGCAGCCACAGGGAGCAGTTTGAATTCAGAAATCTCCACCACCACTGCAATGCACCCCTGCCCCAGTCCACATTTCACCCTGCGCCTATCTCTACATTAGGGATGTAGAACAAATTAATCAGGTCCCAATTTTTGTATAAACTTGCCAAATTCAGATGTGCTGAACCTGTACGTGAACTGCAGTGCATCTGCATGCCTAAATGCACATTTTTCAGAATGTTGCGATCCAGGTCATAGTTTTAAAAAATGAACTAAAAGATGTGTATATTACAGGAAAGTGTGCACAAAAATGCATTGTGTTAGGGGGAAATACTTGAAAAAAGTGTGCACGCTTAGAAAAGTCCTTGCAAAAACATGTATATAAGGGGAAATGTACTAAAAAATGAGCATGAATTTTCATGCAAACATTTTTTTCTACAAACTTTTCTGCATTTCCAATCAGATGCAAATGTGAGCAGAAAAAAATGCATAGTCAGGGAAATGAGAAATTCAGAGAAACCAACATTCATAGATTCGTCCCTCCCTCTGTCACATCTAGTTTGGCCTGGAGAGATATGAGGCTCAGGTTCACTGAGAAAAAATTAATAGTCTCTAACCTGGTTTTTGTGGTTCATTTCAAGTTCAGTTTGCCCCCATGGCAGGACACACAGCAATGGTCTGCTGGCCCTTTTCCTAGCTTGGAAACAGGGAAGCCGCCATGTTAGAGACAGGTGCTAAAGGCACAAGGACCTCCTCAGAAGAAAAGGTCACCATGCCAGTTTTCCACTCTTCAGAGAAGATGTCTGCATGGAAATTTGATTCTAATCTGTTTTGGGGATTATGGACATTTAGGGTGGCCACTTAGACATTGGGCTGGATCCAGGAACTGCCTCTTCTGCTTGCAGAAGTTGCCTCTCCCTAATATTTGGGGATTCCCGCCTCCCCCACACCCCACAGCTCACCCCATTCAGCAGGGTGTCCTGATTCTCTGTGTAGCATTTCCAGGGGGCTGGAGGGCCTGTTGTTGGAAGGAGGGGATGCAGACATCCACCAGTACCATTGATCCAGTATAAATCTGGATCCAATCCATCAGCAAAAAAAGGGATATTCATCACCAAAATAGAGGACAAAACAGGACATATTCGCACAACATTTGTATAGATTGTATAATTTATATGTATAGATGCACATTTAGAAATAATTAGTATCATTTCAACAGTGAGGCAGTGAGGAAGACTGTGACCAGGTGACCTGTGTGCCTGCTCAGTCTGGGGTCCAGATGCAAACTGTTGCGGAGCAGTTTCAAGGTTCCTGCTGCTCTCCCTTCTTAGAGTTCTTGATTTTTAAACTGGACGTGCGTGGGCTGGACAGCCCTTCAAATAGAGGATGCTTTCAAATAGAGGGCTGTCCCCTGCCAGCCATTCAAATAGAGGACTGCCCTCTGTAATGAAGGAGACACCTGGCCACCCTGAAGGGCGATGGCTTCTGAATTTGTGAATCTGGAATCAAATATTATTTTTGTGCATGCAACGGGGCTGAATAAGTATCTACGGGCTCTCAAGCAGGCCTTCAAACAGAGTTGCTTATGGATTGGCCTAAGGGGAGAAGAAATAAACAGCCTGGCTATATTTTTGTTTTGCCCTTCGGAGTCAGTTGCTGCTTGAAAACGAAGGGGCAGGCCCATCCCTCACACTTGGCCACGTGCGTCTCCGTGTGCTGTACACGCCTCCCTGGCCAAGAGAGTTCCGCCTCCACCACTAGGTCTGTGCAGGTATCAGAATGTTTTATTCCAACTTTCCAGATGTGTTAGACTATAACTCCCAGCAGCCCCCAGCCAGCATGGCTGGCTGGAGGATGCCTGGCATTGTAGTCCAACAAATCTGGAAGGCACCATGTTGTGGAAGGCTGTTTCATGGCAAGAGTCGGCGACCCTCCCCTCAGGACAAGTGGAAACGTGACAGGAAGGTTTAGAGAGATCACTATGAAGCCATTCGGAATTACACTGATAAAGTTGTTACGTTTTTGGAATCGGGGGTAAGGCATTGCTTCTTTGTCCCAGAATCCTAGGTGTAGCCTGATACCTGCAGCACCCAGCAGTGACTAACTCATCCAGGGTGCAATCCTATGCATGTTTAAACAGAAAAAAGTCCTACAACTCCTAGCAGTGCTGGCTGGGGAATGCTGAGCTGTAGGACTTTTTCCATCTAAACATGCACAGGATTGTCCCTTCAGTCTGTAATCTCCATCCTGGGACTGGCACTGGGTCTAAAATGCAGACCTCTTGGCCACAACACCTGGCGTGATTCTTGTGTTTTCTGTTGGTTGTTTTGTTTTCTCACCACCTTCTGCTTTTTTCTACCATGTAGCCTAGAGAACTCAAAAGCCTGCCTACTACTTTGCACAGGATTGGTCGATCCGGACAAAGATGCTGCCCAACTGGATTCCGGAGTTTTCTCTCAGGGGCCAACGCTCTTCTCTTGGCTTTCTATGAAATGTGACAGCGGCTGTTGCGCTGCAACAACAAGAGCAACTTGGGATGAGCAGAGATTACAGCAGGTCGCCATTGTCTTGCCATCTTTGCAGCTGTGCAGTGGCCTGAACTCACAGGGAATTATCCTCCAGAGCTGAACAATGGAAGTTATTGGCTGCATTCATGGCTTGCTGGATGGGTGCCATGAACTTTTAATGAGTGGGATGCTGACTGAACGGTGGGCATGCAGAAGTCTCACTTTGCAATTGAGAGCAGGGGCCTAGAACCCAGGCCTCATGTGCTGCCCCCCCCCTTTCTCCAGGTGGCCATGTTCCTTTCCCCTGTCCTCTGCTTGTCTGGTGGCTTATTAGCTCTTGCCAATTCCTCTACCCCCATTTGAAAAGGTTGAAATGCCTCTCCCAAGGCTTAGCTACTGGCAACAAGAGTTTTAAGCCACAATGTGCTGGTATTTTTGGTATCTTGGTCCCACCTGTTTTGCTGTTGGCCCCACCCACCACTGGAATGTGGCCCCCGAGACCTTCTCCGAAACTGAATTTGGCCCTTGGGCTGAAAGAGTTTGAATACTCCTGATTTAGAGCTTGGAATTTTCAAACCTTTAGGTAGTAATATTGGGGGTGTGGTTAAAGAGAACCTTTCTAACAGAGAAGGAGAGAGAGAGAGATTTAGTTTGGGGTGTTTGCTGGATCTGTGGAAGTGAGTGTGATGACTGGAGGTTTCCACCATACATATTGATTATTTACAAAGGACTTTAAACATCTAAACATCAAAAGCCAAAGTTTACAGCCTAATTGACAGCCCCACCACTTATACTGATCGTGGCTGCTGTATGGGTGGCAATGATCCTCATAGTTTGATAGATTTATTTATGAGTCTCTGTTTTAATGATGACTCTGTGATGCTCTCAAAGTGGTTTACAAAAATGTATCGGATCACAACAAAAGAAACCAATATACCCCACAATTGGATCGTAAAATCAAGGTAAGGATTAAAATGGGAGGGATCTTCAAGGGGGATCCCCTTACCTGGAGTCCACTGGGGGGTCTGTGGGGGGGAGGTGGTCTGGTCCTCCTCCCAGAATCTTCCTTGGCTGGCTCTGCTCCGCAGCAAGGCCGTGGAGCCACTGGCCAGGGCCAGCCTTCAGACGCAAATGGCGACCGGCCTAGCGGATGCCATTTGCGTCCCTTCCCCTTACCATGATAGGCTACGTAAAACTTTATGTAGCCTATCACGGTAAGGGGAAGGGACACAAATGGCATCCGCTAGGTGGGATGCCATTCACGTCCAAAGACCGGCCACGGATGGACATGGCCAGACCTGGACCCGGCGGTGCCAGGTAGGAGCCAGCCGGGTCGGACTTCGCGGGGTGGCGGGGTGGGGTGGTCCGTTCCCCCCTGGAGTCCATGGCAGAATTCTCTGCCATCCCGACATGAAGCAAGATAAGCTGAGTGTACCGTACCCTTAAAATCTTGTTTTCAGGGGTCACACAGTGCTTGAAAGAAACATACTTCCAGGTGGGGTGTGGGGAGTAGAACTGAACATCATCAACCTGGGATGTGTTGCTCAACCAATGAGAGAGGCTTTTTTCCTGCCCCTGTCCAAGCTCTGCCCTGCTACCATATTATTATCCCTGATAGCATCTGAAGGCTCCCCATGAGAGCACCCCACCCACGCAATTTTGCCCCATTCCAGCCAACATTCAGGGAGTTAGAGGTCCTGCCCCCTATCTCCTTTTCCAGGGAGTAAATACAGGGATCTAGCCACTTCACCCATCGACAGTCTGCAGCCTCTGTTGCCCAGTCATAAAACCCCAGTTGTGCACTTCCAGGGAGTAAATCTAGCTGCTTCACACATTCTCAGTCTGCAGTCTCTGTTGCCTGCTCCCCGCCCCCTTGAGAATCTTTTTCCCATTGATAAAAACAGACTGGTGCTGTTTCAAATACTAGCTATCTAGCAAGAGGAGGCAGTGAGGAGCGGGACTCTGCAGCCTCTGTATTTCAGTATTTTATTGTATCGATAGGGCAATATAGTGAAAACTACAGAATGCAGGGGAGGGAGGAGAGGAGGTGCCAGCAGAGGCAGAGGCAGCAGCAGAGAAGCAGCACCCATTGAGAAGAACAGGCTTGCTTCCCTCCGCAGCTGCCCTTTCCGTGCTCAGTGATATGCAAGGGGACAACCAGTTACTTTCCCAACCTGGCGCCCTCGAAAAAAATTTGATGTGGAGCACATTAAATTAAAAATTAAACTGGGGCAATCAACTGTTCCCCTAATTCCAAGTAGGGATGCTGAGCAAAGGACTCCTCCCTTTGGCGGGAGTCCTGCTCTTTACTCAAGAGCACTTGAGGCAAATGAGTTCCCCATACACCAACGACTGCCATTCCACACAGCAGGAATGCGGTGGGAAAAAAACTAAAAACCTATGGTGATGCAACAGCAGACCCTCCCCCCCCACATAAGAAACCACATTTAATTTGGGGATATGGAGCACATTGCCCTGGAAGCGGGCAGAAGCCAGCTTAAAGGGAAAATGCGGCACAAAACGCCTCTGAAAAAACTCCAGGTTAATGGCTGGAAACGAGGGCTTTGTTGCAGAGTGGCCATGCTGTCATGTGTCCCTAACAACTTTAAGCCACAGCAGCACTGGAGAAAACCACCCATGTAGACAGGCCCCACGACATTTCCCAGTTTAAAACAGTTAAGGCTGCAATCCTTAACTGCAATCTACTCCCAGGTACCCATTTACCTGGGAGTAATACCCGTTGAACTCAATGGGACTTAGGTCTGAATAGGCATTTATAGGATTGCACTGTTCATTCCAGCTAGAAAAAAAGAGCATCTGGAAAGAGGGCCATTTTTACCTACCACCTGGCAAGGGAAGTGGACAGGGAACCACTGCTGGGAAGCCAACACTGAGAAGGGCCTGGTTTGCAGTTTCCACCCAGACTGTGTCAGAAGCAACTCCTGCATTCAGGGAAGCCTGTATATAATGGCAAACAGAGCAACAAATGAGTGCATTAGTCAAAGACCTGGGGGACAGAGAGTAGGTGTCAGCAGCTCCCCAAACATCTTGTTGCTGGAAATTCCAGCGTGAACCCAGATGTGTTTGTGAGGGCTCTGCCACCTCCCTCAACTCGGCAGAGGGGAGAAGAGCAGCTGGTTTGTACTTTCCACCCAGACTGTGTTGGAGGCAACACCACCCAGGGAAGCCTCCATATAACTGCAAACGTGAATTCATCATTTAGGGCTATATGGGAGGATTTTGTAACAATGTACAGTATTTTGATTAATGACTAAGTGGCATGGATTCTAACAACTCTACTTCCTATTATGTTTAGAGGGGCAAACTTACAGATGAATTGTTTTGAGGGGGTCCCTAGCTGTAGTGTTTATAATGCTTGTAAATCTTAAACATTTGAATAAGGAGATAGCAATATAGGATGGGTTTGGATTATGAAAAAATATAAAGATATAACTTCTTATTTTGGCAGCTATAAGATAGCAACTAGACAATCTAAAAATCATATTTCTGTAATAAATGAAGATAGAGTACTGGCAATGGCAACTGGAGATATTCAGAATTTATTTTCCTCAGAATTCAGAAAATTGGAATGAGAATTAAGAATTTTCGAAAAGGAAGTTATCTCAACCACAGAGGAAGTAAAAAAAAAAAAAGGACTGATGATAGATTAACAGCTCTGGAACAGAAATGAGAGGATATCAAGAGAGAGAAGGGAGAATTGCAGAGACAGTTAAAGAAGTAGAACATAGGCAAGAGGGAGTAGGTAGGAAAATCAAGGAACTCAGGCATTTACACTGCTGAAAAATGATTTTGGAAGACAGGAAGATCTAGATAAAATGTTTAAAACTGTGGAAGAACTAGATAATCAGGTTAGGCGAAATAACCTCTGCTTTAGAGGACTCAAGGACAGAGCTGAGGGCAATAATTTAAAAAGATGTTGGGGGGAGTACGTTAAAGACATCACTGGAGCCGCGACAAGAGATGAAATTTATATTGACTCTGCTTATAGAATTAATAGTGGTTTTGCAAAAAAACCAATAGAGTCCCCAGGGATGCGTTGGTCATGTTTATAGATTTGGAATCCTAGAATATGGTTATGGAAGCTTTTTGATGTCAGATAGGAATGTGGAGGGAATGAAGATATCTGTGTTTGCCGACATATCGCCTCTTATATTAAAATGAAGATGGAAGATGGAATTTCTCACATGGCAATTAAACAAAGATGGTATTGTGTACAAGTGGGTAATATATGTGTACAAAGGGAAATTATATAATCTAGGGCACAATTCTATGGACTGTGCCCTCACTGCTTGGAAGCCCCGAACTCAGAGGCTTCCAAGATTTCTGTGCCCTGCTGGGCTGAAGCTGGTAGGATATGGGCTCAAGTTGCAGGATGCCAGATTCCGGCTGAACATCAGGAAAAGCTTCCTGACTGTTAGAGCAATATGACAGTGGAATCAATGACCTAGGGAGGTGGTGGGCTCTCCCACACTGGAGAGGCTGGACAGCCATCTGTCAGGGATGCTCTGACTTGGATTCCTGCATTGAGCAGGGGGTTGGACTCGATGGCCTTGTAGGCCCCTTCTAACCCTACTATTCTATGATTGTATGATAGGAGCAGCAGAGGCAATCTATGTCCCCCCCCATCCTTCAGACTCCATACACATCGCTGCAGCTGACTCTGATTACACCATACACATTTACTTGATGGTGTTTTCCGTTGCACAAGCCACGAATAACTTCCTACTCACTCGGCATTATTCTTTGTGTTCAGGAACATGATTTGACTGGGAACATACCAAGATGACAAAAAAGTTTCCATTTTGAAGTAGACATGCCTTTGTTAAAATTCATTGAAGCACTCCAATTAATTATTTCTTTACGTAGCCCTCGGCCTCAGCATTGAGCACGGTGTAAGAGAGGAACACAGTCTGGCTGTATATTGAATATTTTGGTCATACAAAAAATTGTTTCTTCTGAGGAAGTGCAGAAATCATATTACATTCTGGAGTTGTTGTCAACTCATTCACCCAATATATTCTGGGTTGGCTCATCAATATTATGATCAGTATCGAAGAGATATGTATCCACTGAATTCCTTAATGTATGAGCGTTTTTCTATTACCATTCAGAGATAGAGTGATGTATATATACATGTGTTGATTTAGTCACCTTAGACTATCTAGGTTGGCTCATCAGCATTATGATCTGTTGAAAAGGGATATGTATCTACTTAATTTACTAACGTATGAGTGCTTGTACTATTGTTAAGTATTAACATTCAGAGACAAAGTGATGTGTATGTACACTTGTTATCATAATTTATTGTGAACCTTACGATCACTAGCAGCATTATATTTGATTATATTACACACTTGTGGTCCCATTGATCTGGCTAGTGTTTGCAGTTGAGGGTTCCCCTCCTTTTCTTTTGTACTTCTTCTTGGGGAGAATTGCAGTCATTAAGATGAAAATATTGCCTAGATTTTGTATTTCTTTTTCTTACATGGCCAATTAAGGTTCCATAAAGGTGTTTAAATAAAATTCAGTCAGGAGTCAATACAAAAAGGCAAAGGTTAGATCACAAATATTGCAACAGGAGAGAGCTAGAGGAGGACATTCTGTCCCTAATATTACATATTATTAGCAAGCGGCTAATTCCTTGGGAGGAAAGCTATGGCAAACCTAGACAGCATAGTAAGAAGCAGAGACATCACCTTGCCGACAAAGGTCCGTCTAATCAAAGCTATGGTTTTCCCAGTAGTAATGTATGGCTGTGAGAGCTGGACTATAAGGAAGGCTGAGCGCCGAAGGATTGATGCTTTCGAACTGTGGTGCTGGAGAAGACTGTTACAAGTCCCCTGGACTGCAAGGAGGTCAAATCAGTCAGTCCTAAAGGAAATCAACCCTGAGTGCTCATCGGAAGCTCAAATATTTTGGCCACCTAATGCGAAGAGAAAACTCTCTGGAAAAGACCCTGATGCTGGGAAAGATTGAAGGCAAAAGGAGAAGGGGACGGCAGAGGATGAGATGGCTAGATAGTATCACCGATGCAATGAATATGAACTTGAGCACACTCCGGAAGAGAACGCAGGACAGGAAGGCAGGACAGGAAGGCCTGGCGTGCTATGGTCCATGGGGTCACGAAGAGTCGGACACGACTGAACGACTGAACAACAACAAAGCAAGCGGCTGTATTAGTGGCAATGGTACAGTGGACTCAACCATTTAAAGATACCCCACCTTGGATTGGGGAACAAGCAGGAACAGATGTATCCCTCAGAGAATATGATGATACATATCATCAGAGATGCAATCGAAATTTGGGGGAGAAAGAGACATAGCTTGGCATCAAGTATTTCCCCCCTTGCCCCAGTACTTCAGCTTTGGGTTTAAGATAGCAAGAGAACTGGGGGACTACTCTGGAAGCTTTGCAAGCAGGTTGGAAAAATTCAAAGATTATATTTCCCAGGGAGTTATTTTCTCATGTGCCCAACTGGAAGATAGAAACGTTAAACTGTGCTTTCCCATTTTCCAATACTTGCAAATTAGAGTCATATTCAAGAAGCAATTAGAGGAATAGACATGGCTAGACCTCATATGTCTTTTGAGAAGTTATTGAGTTTGAACACAGAATGGATTATTGTCCAAAACATATAAAATATTAATAGGTGTATATGATAATGGAACAGAGTTTAATAAACAAAAGTGGGAAAGATAATTTAACATAACAATCTCAGAGGAGCAATGGAATTATGTCTCTTCAAAAATTTGTAGGAATGTAGTAGATGTGACTTCTAGAGAAAATGTGTATAATAGGTATCTATCTAGATAGATAGATAGATAGATAGATAGATAGATAGATAGATAGATAGATAGATAGATATGGTATTATACACCTGCAAAGAACTCTAGGGTGTTCCCAGCAGTAGCAGATAGAACCTGGAGGTGTAATGGTGGAGGACGTTTTGCTCATACAGTATATCGTGGCATTGTAATCCTGTTATGGAATATTGGAAGAAGATAATAAACAGCATCAGAGAAATTACAGGCTAAGTGTTACAATTAACCCCAACACCTATACTCCTGGGTGATATCAAAGATCAGATCCCTAGAGATTTAGTGGTGATGGTGAATTCTATGTTAATAGCTGCAAGGATCCTCTTAGCAAAAACTTTGTGATCGACATGCATGCCATCTCTGGTACAATGGAAAAAGAAGATTTGGACTGTTATGGTGATGAATAAAATAACAAGTTCTAACTTGCTACGGGAAGGAAGAATGAACTCCAGCCAGACTTTCCAAAAACTTGGATACCCTTCATCAATTACTGGAATAGGTTTCTACCACATGATTTAGCAGGTATAGATATAGTATCTATGTGTTAAGCTGAAGTATTGTAACTGCCTTGAATGATTGTACAGAGAAACAAAATAAAAATGTATATAAGGAGAGAAGGTCCTACATCTTGTAAGCACCCGCCATGCACTGGAGGATGAGGCCAGCTACAGAAGATCTCCTTGGGCAATCTGATTCCACAGGCAGAGAATGGCCCTCCCATGAAGCTGTTTGAAGTACTCGTGTCCAATTCTACGGAGGCAGCGTTTTCCTGCCTCCACCCTCCAATTCTGTGGGCTTTTCCACACATGGCACAATGGCACAGCTAGGCTTGGCCCTGAAAAATACACCTGACCTGACAAAGAGCCGCAAGTGATTCTGTAATGAGTATATGACACATATATTTGCATATGAAAAATTGACCACACTTTTTGTTCATGTGAAGCATTTCCGAAAATGCACTCCTAAACCATCATAGGAGTACTCCTTCAAAATGTGATATGTGAAACAGCCCTCTGCGCTATTAAAAAAAAGCAATAAATAGGGTGACAGCAATGATGAGAGGATTTCGACTTCTTGCTTCTGCTGCAATATGTATTAAGGTCAACACTGTCATCACAGTATTTCAGATATAGTTTGTTACAGTACCTATATTTTTATTTGTTTGAAACACCTAAGAGAGAAGTTATTAATCGTTCGTCAATTTGCCAGGAAATAATTTCTTACCACTTTCTGTTTCACCAAATTCTTACCAAACAATATGTTATGAAACAAAACCCTATAATCCTGAATGCAAAGCACAGCAGATATGTCTCCAATGCAATTCATTTTCCTGTGTCAAAACACCAGCCATGTGGCTCCTTCTCCTGATGCTCCATTAATCACTTTTAATTTGCAAGATTAATCCGGTTCACACTCACAGCAATGATGTGTTGCTGCGGTTTCCATTTCACAGATAGGCCATCAGGTGGAGAGATCTTGCTTTATCTATGGACATCTTTATGCCACCTTCTCCTCCTGGAGAAGGAGTTTGTTTGTTTGTTTATTACATTTCTATACCACCCAATAGCTGAAGCTCTCTCCTTGTTCCTCCTTGTCCTTACTGAGCTGTTCTTCCAACCTGCTGCTTCAAACTGCAGACTAGAGCTCTGCCTGCTAGCACAGGGGTGGGGAACCTGAGGCCGAATCCAGCCTCCTGAAGTCTCAATTTGGCCCTCACCAGGAGACAATTCCCCTTCCCCGGTCCACCCCCTTTCCCCCAACCACTGGTTACTTGACGGTCTCCCAACATTTGTGTATTTTCCCCCCATTATAGAAAATTGTAACGCCTCTTCTAATGCTTAGTTACGTGTAGCAAGAGCTTTAAACTACAATATGCTGGGTTGGTGGTAGTTGTTGTTTGTATTTTTGCCTCCACCCCTTTTGCCTTTGGCCCCCACCCACTACTGGAATGAGGCCCTCGAGAGCTTATCTGAAAGTAGTTTCCCACCCCTATGTTAGCAGGTATGATGGCCAGGGGCAAAAGAAGATGGGCTTGTGCACCTTTGACCGACGTGGAGAAGAACACTGGGGAACTGCGAAACTGCCTCATCCCAGGTCAGACCATCGGTCTACATAGCTCAGTACTGACTGCACCAGGGGTGGGGAACCTTGGGCCCAGGGTCCAAATCCTGCGCTCCTAATCCATCCCTCCTGGGTTCCCCTGATGGCCGCACCACATTTCCCTGGCCCCACCCCTTTCTGCTAACCGCCACTTGTTCGGTGCTCTCCGGGCTTTTGTGCAGTTTTTTCCCTCATTCTAGAAGGTTGAAATGCCTCTCCTAAGGCTGAGTTAGTGGCAGTGAGAGCTTTTAAGTTACAGTATGCTGGTATTCTTTGTAATTTTGCCCCCCGCTTTTGCCTCCAGCCCTTCCCACCACTGCAATGCAGCCCCCGAGAGCTTCCCCAAGATTGCAGTCTACACTGACGGACAGCAGGTCTTCAGGGATTTAGTTGCTGACTTTGCTGGCCCTATCAGGAGATGCCAGAATTGAACCTGGGATCTTTTGGATGTAAAGCAGGTGCTCTGTGCTTAGCTGCAGCCCTTGCTGAGGTCCACCTTTTTCCTGAATACCTAACCAGCAGGACTGGTTCTTTCTAAAAATGTTATGTTTGTTGTGTGTATGTGAAAGGGTGGGCACATCACTGCACGTGCACAAATATAGTCCCTTTTAAAAGGCGATACAAAGGCAATATTCAAGCAGATGTAGAATAAAAATAATACAGTAAATCCATAAATTGAAGAAAATAAATAAAAATGTTCCCCTATCTATTGGAAATGTAAAGACAAAACAGGAGATTATTTTCATCTTTGGTGGTAATGTTCCTTAGCTCAAGAATACTGGAGAAGATTAAACATATTATAGGAAAGATTTTTGGTTATGAAAGTCCTTTGGACTCAGTAATATTTCTTTTGAACTTTAATGAGGGGCCTGCAGTTTAAGAGCACAAGGAACTGGTGTCTTATATGTTTGTTGCTGCTAGGATATTGGATGTGATGAACTGGAGATCTCAAAAACATCCCTTTGTGAAAGACTGGTATGATAAATTGTGGGATCCAGCAATGATGGCTAAATTCACTCATTCTATTGAAAGGAAAAGAGACAGAGATGGGATACCTATCAAGAAAAGCAGAAACCTTTCATTGATTATTTTAAAAATAATAATTTAGTATATCCCAATGTGAAATACTATTTTCTTTACACTCTGTTTAAAAGGTTTATGTTAACAAATATGGTATATATATTGTAATGTCCACCCCCCTCATATTTCATTCAAGTTTTATTCTTATATTAAAATATATTCTGCGGATATTGGAAGATGTCTGATTTACCCCCTGCATATTCTGTAACATAATACAATGAATGGGCATGATTTGCTTATTTTTAAGTACAAAAAATCCATAAAATAAATAAAATAATAAAATAAATAAAAAGCAATACATTTAAAGCTGCTGGGGATCTAATCCAGTTCATTTAGGGCACAATCCTATGCACGTTTAGATGGAGAAAAGGCCTACAACTCCCACCGTGACCCAGCCATCCCATGCTGGCTGGGGCATGCTGGGAGTTGTAGGCCTTTTCTCCATCTAAATGTGCATAGGATTGTGCCCTTAATAATGCAACTAATTTTCACAGGACATCGATCCTGGTCTGCAATTTTATTTTATTTTTATTTGTTTTCAGTCAGGGGCCATTTTTCAACCTGAGCAGGGGCTGATGGGCAATAGTGCAGGCTTGGCCTACTGACTGACTCCCACGTAAGAGGAGGCACAGGCAAAGGGCTCCCACCTACTCCCCCAAGTGTGAATAGCACCCAAACAGCACCTTCTGAGCCTCATCAGCTGAGACACAGGCAGGGCCAGCCCCAGAGGTAGGCACTGTAGGGCACGTGCTGAGGTCCACACCACAGTAGGGGGTACTGACAAACCCCAGATCCTCCTGCTCGCCTCCCTGCTCGCTGTTGCTGCCTGTTCACTTGACCACGCAGAGCGAGCAAGCAATGAGAAGAAATGTGCAAGGATGAGGAGCAGCCAATAACACCCACATGCCCCGTCCTCTCCCTTTGGCTGGTCATGGGCATTGGGCCCGGAAGTGGAAGCGAGCAAATGGGCAGTGGCCAAGGGGGTGAGGAGAAGAAGTGGGCACACTCAGGGAAGGGGGCTCATGGAGGCTCACACTCAGGGAAGGGGGGTCTTGCCCAAGCCTCCCCCCCCCACAAGCCCTGGAAATGACACTGAGATCCAGTGCCAAACTGGGAACTCCAACAGCCTCTGAAGCTGACCACACTTGGAGTGGTGGTGGGGAAGGAGTGATTCCCCTGTGCCTCTGCCCGGAAGGAAGGGGTGCAGCCTCTGCTTCAGGTGCATTGTGGGAGTCATGCCCACTCTGGGGACCAGATGGGAAGCCCCCAAGGCTGAGCCTCTCAGATGCCGCTGCCTGTCTCTAGACTAGGATGGCCATGTGTCCTACTTTGCAGAAGACAGTTCTCTGTTTGGAGGGCTGTCCAAGGGCAGTCCTTTATTTCTAACACATCCTCTGTTTGAAGGGCTGCCCAGTTTAAAGATGAGGAACCCTAAGAAGGGAGAGCAGAACAGGGGCCTTGAAGTTGCCCATCAGCACATAGCACCTGGACAGCAGCCACACCGCGTCTTCCCTGTCAGGGCAAGACATATTGTACTGTGCAGAGAAGGACAACTAAAATGATCAGGGAGCTGGAGCAACTCCCCTATGAAGGATGTCTACACTACAGCAGCTGGGATTGTTCCGCTTGGAGAAGAGGAGAGTAGGAGGAGACACGATGGAGGTCTACAGAATTATGCATGGTGTGGTCGAGCAAGTGGACAGGGAGACATCTTTCTCCCTCTCTCATAATACTTGAACCTGGGGTCATCCCAAGAAACTGACTGGTGGGAGATTCAGGACAGATCAAAGGAAGGACCTCTTCACACAGCACAAAGTTAAATGATGGGATTCACTACCACAAGACGTAGTGATGGCCACCACTTTGGATGGCGTTAAAAGGGGACTGGACAAATTCCTGGAATCACTACTAGTCCCGATGGCTATGTGCTACCTCCAGTATCAGAAGCAGGATGCCTATGTACACCAGTTGCTGGGGAACATGGGTGGGAGGCTGCTGTTGCGCTTGTGTCCTGCTTGTGGGTTTCCCGTGGGCAGCTGGTTGGCCACTGTGTGAACAGAATGCTGGACTAGAGGGACTCTCCTCCTGTTATGTCTATACAGTTCTTATCTATGTGTGTTAGAACAGTGTTAGTGTCATGTGAGCAGTTCGAGGGAAGCCTTTGGTTGCTCCAGAGAACAATTGTCGATACACAATGAGCTTGGGGAACAGGCAGGACAAATCTAGCTCTCCCGGGCCCAAGGACATCTCTCCACTGTGCCAATAGTGCCTTAACCTACAGAGACAGCTTGGCTACACAGGCAGGCTAGATAAAGTCCTAGGGTGGCACAGTCCAAGGGGGGCCTGCCCCTCCAGAGCGTGAGTCAGCCGTCTCACCCTACAAGCAGCTAGGGCTAGGTCTTCCTGCAAGCTGAGCATCCCAGAGTCCTCTACCGTGTCCTCAGGCACAGTCCTCGTTTGCACATCACCTTTGCTGGACCCCAAAGGGAAGAGTCCCGCAGCCCTTCCACGACTCCTCTTCATCCCCTCAGATGCAGCTTCCCCTGGGGTGCTTTGGGGCTTTCAAAAAATGTAGCGGGAAGGGAAGAAATCATTGCAGAACTTCATGTAGTGTGTAGCTTGAGCTTTTAAAGGGGTGGAGCTGTCAGGATACTCTGGGCAAGCGATGCCTTTTGGTTCATTTCTAATTTGTTGGCATGACAAATGTGGAAGGAACTGCCCCCAGGGCTCCAGGGCTTCTTGGAGGGGAAAGAAGATCTTTTGGTAAGGCAGGCCAGGAAACACAGACTTTCCCAGTCAGCTTCCCAAGCTGGGTGATTGCCAGCGTCTCCTGAATGGGTGGAACATCACCTCCATGTCAAGATCATTAAGATAAAAGGAATCAATCAAAGAGTAGACGCTACTGTCATTCCAATCTAAACTAAGCTTCAGTGATATGATGCACCATGTGGCCTGGCCTGGGGAGAGACGTCAGGATTTTGATGTGCAGGTTTTGTTTGCTTGATTTACTGAGGATCACACAGTAACCCAGCATGATCCTGTGCATGTTTATTTAGAAGTAAGTCTCCCAGCAGGTGTGTATAGGTAAATGTAGATAGGATAGGGTGACTATTTGTCCTACTTTACAGAGGTCAGTCCTCTGTTTGAAGGTGTCCTCTGTCTGAAGGCTGTCCAGTCCAAGTCCAGTTTAAATACAACCATAAGGAAAGAAAGTAGACAGGGACCCATCAACAGTAAGCATATGGACAACAGACTGAGTGGGCACACAGGCTGCTGGGAGTCTTCCCAATGTGGTGAGATGTACTGTATTTCTATTTCCATTGTAGCAATTACTTATAAATCTGCATCTATACATACGTACACAAGCATTTGCAAATTTTATGAAATCTCATCTGTGCCCTCTTTTGTCCACTTGTCTTGCCAGTGCATTTCCTCTTTTTCTGATGATGTGTAAGTGGCCACCCTAATACAACATATTTACTAGGGAGTCAGGGAGGCCCCCACATATTATTGTCATTACAGGAAATACAGCAAAGTTGTAATGTGTGGACAACATGCAAACTCACAGAAGCTAGGGCCTTTTATGTTGCAGCCCCAATGCTTTGGAATGCCTTCCCACAGATGGTGCATTTGCCCACCCCACCCCACCTCACACATACACACACACACACACACACACACACACACACAGAGGGAGGGGGAGAGAGAGAGTCTTTCCAGAGACAACTAAAACATTACTTTCTCAGTCTGTCTTTGGTAGCAAAGAGTGGCAGTTTGCTTCAGCTCTGCTGTATTTGTGTCTCTTTTCTTATTTGGCTTTAGCTGGTTGATTATTAGCTGCATTCTTAAGTCTTTTGTAGGTTGCTCTGAAATCTGCTGGGAAGTGAATACGATACAGCAAACATGTTCATGCAACAGAGCTTTCTCTCCTCCCTCTTTGCTCTCCAGCCCCAGCCTCCTGCATATTATCTAATTTTGCACTTTTAAACCACCATGTGAATGAAAATCAGTTATCCTTCAGAATTCGCACTTTTCTGAATTTCACAATGGAGTTCTCCAGTCAAAAAATGCATATATAAGAGAAACTAATGTTCAAATATGCGTTATATTAGGAGAACTGCTTGCAAAAACATGCATATTATGACAAAATTCATACAAATATTCATGTATTGGGAGAAATATGCACAAAAATGCTTATGAATTTTCATGAAAGCTTTAAAAAAGCCTCAAAGTTTGGGATAAAGCAAACTTAAGACTGGAGAAATTCTTAAAGTTTGAAACAAACTTAAGAATGGAAAAATGAGAAACTGGGAGAAACTGAAATTGACAGATTTGTCTGTCCCTACTGGTACTATGAGGCATTCCAGTGCAAGAGCCACAACAAAAAACCATTGATATTTCACAGATAACCACCCCATTCCCATTAAAGGCCTCCCCTCATCTTGTCCAATCCCATTATTTCACCTTTTTCTGTAATAAAGATCTGTTTAAAATTTTGAACATTGATTTACCAACAGATTTGTCTTGCATTCCAAGTCAGTGCCGAAACTTTAAGACAATGCAACCCATCAGCACAAATGTACGCTGATAAAATTGTGTGCCTAAACTAAAGCAAACTGAGTCTGAGAAAGACATGACTAATGGGAGCGTACCCATGAGACTGGCTGCATTTTGCAACACCAGCACATTTTTCTACAGAAATCTGTTTGGGATCAGGAAATTAGAACTGATGGGTTTTCTGAGACTTATAAGAAATCAAAGCCCCTTTTTCTAAGCATCTCAGCTTATCTCCCAGATTGGTGCAATTTCTGCCCACAACTATCAACAGGTTGGGCCGGGGCTTCCCAGAACTGCTTTTGACATTCACTTCTGATAAGAGCAATGCATTTTGATTGCACTTGCTGTCATATACAACTCCAAGGAGCCCAATTTATTGGGTTATAAATCTGGTTGCATAAGTCTGATGGGTGTTGCTGTTTTGGGAACTCTGTACACTCTTAGGAAAAGGTCTTTGTTTCTCTGCTGTGAAAAGAGTGAGGCACCAGAAGGTATGCTGCTGGTCTTCAGAATGAGATTCCAGGACAGAAAGGCACAGATCATGCTGGGCCATAGGCGGCCATGTGGATGCACAGAAGTAGGAACAAATCCCTTAGACCAGGAACTGAGGGGAACCCAGCAAGCAGGAGACATGAGGACCAGGGATAGTAGCTGCAGTCAAGGCCGGCCACCGCTGCTCTCGCAAACCCTAAGTCTGACCTAGAGGCTTTGATTGCCTCTCACCTCTCCGGTGCCCTCATTGGTCGCACCCCCTCAAAGGCAGGGTCTGATTGCTTCAGTGCATTGCTAATCAAAGTTAGCAAAGAAAAACAGTGCCGTTCAAATGGCACACAGTGGGGCTGCAGCCTTGACTGGCTGACACCATGGCACCTTACTTTAGTGGCTGGACGTGGCCAGATGAGGGGTTGTAGTTCAGTGGTAGAGCTCCTGGTTGGCTGCAGAAGGTCCCAGCTTCGACCTCTGGCGTCTCCAGGTCGGGCTGGCAGATACTCCTGCCTGAGACCCTAGAGAGCTGCTGCCAGTCATTGTAGACAATACTGAGCTGGATGGACCGATGATTTGGCCTGGCATGAGGCAGTTATGTTGAGGAGGACATAGCTCCCCCATCAATGTCTGACCCTGAGGAAGACTCCCCTGCACCTTCTCCTATCCCTCAGCCATGCAGGAGCATGGGATTGCAGAAACACACAGGCCCTCTAAGAACTGTAGTCAGCCTCCAGCAGGGCTGGAGCCTCTGAAAGACCAGGCTCGGTCAGCCTTCTTAAGGCCTGAATGGACTGCAGTCCTTTGCTGGGACAACACCTCCCTTTGGGACAATACTCCAGCCAGCATCTCCTGCCATGTGCTATCCAAGGTCCTGACATAACACCTCCCTTGTTTAGCATGACCCAGAACAGAAAATGAGCACCAAGTTATGGTCTGCTTCCCTTGGGCTTCACACCCAGTCAGTGCTGGTTGATGACCTTGAAAACCTTTGATGACATCAGACTACAGTACCTAAAAGATCACCTTCCTCCTTCTGAGCCTGCCCATTCACTGAGGCAGAGCCTCTTTTCCAGATCCCTCCATCAACTGAAACGTGGCAGGTGGTGCACAGGAAGAGGGACTTCCTGATGGTGACACCCTGCTTATGGAATGTTCTCCCTGAGGAGGCTTGCTTGGTGTTCATGCTGCTGCCTTTTTGGTAGCAGACAAAGATCTTTTAATTTTCCCAGGCTTTATAAAAGTATTTCATCCCTGAATGGGTTGATCTAATACTGCCTTTGTCTATTTTTATTTTTTTGTTTTATTAAGTAGGCTTGTGGTTTATATTGCTGATTGTTTTATTGATGCATTTGATCTAAGCCACACTGGAAAATTAATCAAAAATTAAAACATTATTTATATATGTTTTTGCTTCACATTTTATCTGATAGGTAAACTGTGGCCAGTTAAGTTAATCCAGTTTTAAATGTGGGACAAGGGAAGAATGCTAAAGTGACAGATGGCTTAGTTAGCTTTTTGTACATGGGAAAATATTGGTGTAAATGATACATCCATTCATTTTTAAGCCCATAGAAGTAACCCCCCCCCCACAAGTCTATTATGAGGGATGGGGGAAGAAATTCATTGGATTTGCATTTTAATGTGAACTTACCTAATTTCACACTTTTGAACCAATATGTGAACCTAAGCTCAGTTATCCTTCAAAATCCATACTTCTCTGAATTTTGCAATGGAGTTCTCCAATAAAAAAATGCATACACAAATCATATATTTGTGTATATATGCATTTGCACACAAAAGGGTATATACTGTATATCAGTGGAAATAACATTAAAATGCATTATATTAGGGCAATTGCTTATAAAAAATAGCATACAAAATGCATGTATTAGGAGAAATGTGCACAACAATGGATATGAATTTTCATGCAAACTTAAAAAAAAAACCCTCTCACAAGTTCAGGATGAACCAAACTTAAGATTGGAAAAATGAGAAACTGAGAGTAAGCGAAACTGACAGGTTCATCCATCCCTAGTGATTACTAATATGCATAAGAGACTTGGTACGAAGAATATCTTAATTATTGGGGTTTTTTGAGCAATGTCATTCGTTTTCAGTTTCTATAATGCCATTTAGCATTAGTGTTATTGTATCTTATCTTCAGTTAGCATTTTGCTTTATAAGTTTTTTTCTGTTTTTGTCATCTGACGTAGTATTATTATTTTGGATTTTGTATTTAAGCATAAAAATTAAAGTGACCGCATAGCTCATGTTTAGGGACTCTGAGTACAATCAGTCCTTCCACTCACCCATTAATGTGGATGGCTAACGGCTGGTAAGCTAAAGGTGGAGCAATCAGATATTTCAGACAGGGGTCTCTGGAGGCTAAGAAACCGGTGCAGTAGGCACAGCATCGTGGGTCATAACGTGAGAGTCTGGGCTCAGAGGACATTCCTCGGTTGTCTGGAGAAGCTTGTTTGGTGTAGCTGGAACATCTCCCCGGGGGCTGTGGCCCAATGCCACATGTCGTGGTAAATGCTAAGCTGCAGGAACAATGGAACCTTTGTGAGCCCGTTCAAGCACACTCAGCAATCTGTGTCTCAAGGGATTATGGGAAGAGTAGTTCCTGGGTTCTAGAAGTCTGGGACATTTTGCACACTCCTTTCTCCCAGGATTTGGGGGTATTTTATAGTATGCTTGGTATGCAAGTTGCTAAACATATTTGAAATGAGGCTTTGTAGTTTTCTCTCTGCTGGGTGAAAATTTATTCTCCAGGGTAGCCTACGAAGGACATTTGGGGGCAGGGGTGCAATGTTAATGGGGCCAGGTCATGGGAATGGAGAGGGGGTGAAATTAGCATGCTGAGATTTAGGGATGAATATGATAGTGTGTTTTGAGAGTTCATCCTGTGCATTGAAAATCTAAACCCATAATGATTACATGTCCCTGTTAAACACCCGCCCCTTGTTTCTGGCTCCTCTTCCTGAAAAATGCTGTCCCCATTTTGCTTTGGAACAGGGATGACTTTTTCATTATGTTAGTGTTCATATACGTATGTATATGAGAGTTCTTCAGATTTCCGCCTATTCTTCCAGACCTGTAGATATTTAATATCACACAGAGGGAGGGAATAAATCTTATCTCTGGTGCACATGCATATAAACACGAGGGATCCAGGAGAAATACATTTGGTCGACATTCTACTGTGAACCCACCTAAGTCACACTTCCTGAACCAATATGCAAACCGAAACGTGGTTAACATGGCATATGTGATGTGTGTGAGCTTAAGGCCTCCTTCCCATTGCAGTGATTCTGCTAAAAATAGCTGTGACGGGCCGGCTTTAACCTCATCCCCATCACAGCGATTCTGCAGGGACAGAGGGTGTGAGGGGATGACTCCTCATGCACAGGACCAGCATCTAGGGCAGGCCTGGTTGGGCACTGGCTGAGGGCCCGCACCCGGCAAGGGCCCACTGGGAAGAGCCCCCTGGAGTTGCTCCTCCTCTTCCCCATGGTGACCTGCTTGTTCACCTGCTTCTAGCTCTGACCTGGACAACAGGGGTGCTGGTGAGGAGCAGGAGATGCCTCTGCCCACTGGCTCTCTGCCTGCCGAGCAAGGAAGTGGCAGCATTGATGGGAAAGAGGGTAAGGAGCAAGAGCAGCTGGTGACCGTGGCGGTGAGAAGATAACCGCACAGAGGGAGGGGCCCAGGGAGAGCGCCTTGACCAAGGGCCCTCAAACACCTAGAACCGGCACCGTCTCTGCACTGTCTCAACATACCACGTAACAGATCTTATTCACACGAGGTTATATGTCTCAGTTTTATCTGCCCTAATCTGAAATGTCAAGGCAATATAAAAAAAAATGAAATTCCCAAAGGAACGGGGATATAGTATTTCTAATGTATCCGGTTTTACAACAGAATACTGAAAAGCATAACTCCCAGAAGAAGCCATCCCATAATAACCTACCCGCAGTCCTTTTGTCCTCCTCCCTTATAGACTGACATTTACAGCAGCATGGACGAGATGCAGCCTGATAAATATATCCCAAAGATGTCATGACCAAGGTTAGTGACAGGGGTGGGGGAGAAATTTGTTCAGTTTGCATTTTAAAGCAAACTCGCCTAATTTTGCAGTCTCGATCTACCATGTGAACCAAAACTTGGCTATCCTTCCAAATTCACACTTCTCTGAAAAGAGTTCTCCACTAAGGAAAAAAAATCAATTCGAAAATGCATATGTTAGGGAAACTAATGTTAAAAATGCATAAAAACACACATTGTAGGGGAAATAATGCATAATTGCAGTATCAGGAGAAATTTGCACAAAAATGCACAGGAATTTTCAGGCGAACTTTGAAAAAAATTCTCAGAGTTCAGGACAAACTGAAATTCAGACTGGAGAAGTGCTCAAGGTTCGAGACAAACCGACTGTAGACTGGAAAAATGAGAAACTGAGAGAAACAGAAACTGGCAGATTCTTTCATCCCTAGTAGTGTTGGTGTCATTCAAATGAGAAAAACAGTCTACGCTGCTGAGTCATCCACTAGAACAGGGGTGGGGAAATGGTGGACTTCCAGATGTTGTTGGGCATTAACTTCCCTCATCCCCAGCCAGCATGGCCAATAGTCAAGGATGATGGGAGCTGTAGTCCCACATCTGGAAGGGTTACAAGTTCCCCACTCTTGCACTAGAATATGAGATGTGTCTTGAAATTGTTTTGCCTCATTTTGGATCCATGCAATATTTTGCATGTTACCTGGCCCTGCTCAGCTCCCCCTTATAGCAAAGGTTAATTATGTGAGCTTCGCAGGTAACCTCTAGGCTCTTGTGCTGGAGTCATTATTAAGACGGGCAATAGAACACTAATAGTGTACACGTACTTTGCAGGTATAATGCCCCGAGTTTAATTAATGACATCTCTAGTTAAAGGTTCACAGGCAGCAGGGCTGGAAGAGAGACCTCAGAGCTGCTGTCACCAGCCAGAGTAGACAATATCAGGCCACATGAACCACTCAGTTGTTTGATCTGAGATAAGCCAGCTTCATGGATGTTCATATGAATCCCAGGATTCCATCATGCTGTTGTGGTGTCAAATCAATATGTTCTCAGCACACAGATGTAGGATGGCCAGGTGTCCTACTGTCCTCCAAAATAGAGGACAGTCCTCTATTTTGGAGAGCTGTTTGAGGGTGTCTTCTCTTTGAAGGTATTTGATAGGCTGTCCAGTCCAAATCTGGTTTAAAGTCAAAGAACCCTAAGGAAGGAGAGCAGGCCAGGGCCTTGGAGTGGCCCATCCACAATTCACACCTGGACAGCAGACTGAGAAGTAGACACACAAATCACCTGGTCAGTCTTCTCAAATATGGGAGATTTATTGTATTTATATTTAAATTATACTAATTATTTGTAAATTTACACCTGTACATATAAATTAGCATTTGCAAATGTTATTCGAAGTGGTGTCCTCTTCTGAGTTGATGCAATTCATCTTTTTTGGCAATGTGTTAAGCAGCCACCTTCCTTGGCATGGAAGGGACAGCACGGCATTGTTCACCATCCAGTTAAGGGAATCAAATGCCAAAGCAACGGAGCCATTTAAAAAGGCACACATAGGTTTTCTTATCATGTTCTGGCTTCCTTCTGCTTGTTTGTTTGTTTTTAGCACTGATTGACCATCTTTTTCTGTTTTCTTTTTTTTTTTGCTAAAAAGCCATCAAGGCAGCAATTCAAAATAATAAGAACAAGAACATTAAAATGTTTCTACTGTTTGTACTTCTTGAGAGAATGCATTCCACAGTTTGGGAGGAACACAGGAGAAAGCCTTTCCATGCATGTCTGACAAACAGGCCTCTGTGGGTCCAAAAAAATGGTCTCCTGCAGGTCCTAGTACCTGGGCAGGTTCAGAGTGAGACAGGTGGTCCCTTAGATCTGTGGGTCCCACGCCATTAGGGGTTTAAAGGTTAAAACCAACACCTTGAATTGAACCTGTAAAGCAACTGGCAACCAGTGCAGGTCTTTCAAGACAGGAATAATATGCTAATGGTGCATCTGTTAGCAGTCTAGCTGCCGCATTTTGCACCAATTGAAGCTTCTAAAGCTCTGAATGACCTCCCCCAGCAATTTCTTGTCAATGTTAAATAGCATAGGGTATAAGAGAGAACCCATGGGGGACACTATAGGCCGATGGCAGTGGAGTCAAACAGCAATCCCCCAGCACCACCTTTTGGACACGGTCCGGCAGAAAGAATCACAACCACTGCAAAACAGCATCTCTAAGGCCCGGCCCCAGTGGGTGTCCAGAAGAATACCATGGCCAATGGTATCAAAACCTGCTGAGAGGTCCAGGAGAACTAATAGGGTCGTGCTCCCCACACATCCAGTTCCCAGCATAGGTAACCCACCAAGTTGACCAAAGCAGTTTGTCTCGGTCCCATATCCTGGCCAAAAGCTAATTGAAATGGGTTTCTCTCCGCACACTTCCCTGTGTACTGAAGTACTTGCACCAGGTTTTAGAAAATTAAAAATACCCCTTGCATGAGAGTTTTCTCTCCTGGAAGCAGAAACTACCCCTTAACAACAGCGCTATAAACAAAAGTCTGTCCAAAGCAAAGATCTGCAATATACCTTGAGTTTGTTACCACAACAGTTGTGTTTACTCACTTTCCCAATAAATCCTTAACACAGGAACAAGTACAAGCTTGACTAGGTAAATAAATAAGCCCACTTCGATTATTTGCAGACCTGTATGTGGAGAATACACAGAAAGGTACCAAACATCTTCCCAACAGTCAAGCAACGTCCCCATAACTCATGACCTATCATGTTGCCTGAACTCTTCATGTCCTCGGCATTCATTGCAAAGCTGTGGCTACCTACACAAGTTGTCCGAGTGTTTGAGAAGATTAAGAGCAGGGGAACTGTTGTTATGTAAGCAAATATCAGCTACCATTACGGGTCAGCTAGGAGCGCCACTTATTTTGCATCCATTCACAAGAGTGCTGTCGGCAGCCACCTCTTTGGATGACAGCGCCTATCACTATTCACAGCAGCAAATCAAACTATTCTGGCTGGAAAAACTCTCTCCCCTCCACTTGCTGAGGCAGGCAGCTGCCTCACACTGAGTCAGGCGATTGGTCCATCGGGTCTACGCCAGCCTTCCCCAAGCTGGTGCTCTTCCGATGCGACGGACCACAACTTTCACCATCACCAGTCACCATGCGGGCAGAGGGTGGTAGCAGTAGTACAGCACATCTGAAGGACACCAGGTTGGGGAAAGTTGCCTTGGCTGACTGGTGGCCACTCTCCAAGGTTTTAGACAGAGGTCTTTCCCAGCCCTACCTGGAGATGCCAGGGATTGCATCTGGGATCTTCTGCATGCGAAGCAAGGGCACTACCACTGAGCTACGGCTCCTCCCTTAAAACTGGGATGCTGCTGCCTTCAGCCAGAGCTGAAGCAGTGGCATAGGGATGCCTTCAAGCAGGCACCACAGTTCTATGCTCTACCTGCTGAGTGATCTGCTCCAGGTAGTGTTGGGATGTAGGTCAACTGATGATTCAATATTGTCAACTGACCACCTATTCTTTGACCATGATAAAAAAATACTGTCAACTATTCCATATAGCCAAGAATGGTCTTGCAAAAGTGGCAGCCGTTTTAAGTTGCACACGGGGTCATCTGACAGCAATGACGGGAGGACCCCTTGCTCCTTTTTCATGGGGGTGCAGGGGTCATGCACATACGCCCATCCTGCAACTCACCACAGAGTTCATTGTCTGCCCTTTGGGACCCCAGGTGGGCCAGATTTAGCTTGAAGTTTGATACCCCTGCTTCAGGTAAAGCTTGGAGGCTTCTGATCAAAACACAGAAGCAAACATGCATGGCCTGGATCAATGGGCTTTGAGAGAAGCCCCTCTTGAGATCTGCTTGTCTAGCAAGGAGTTGAGCACCTTGGCACTCATTGACTGCCACAGCAATGGAAGGAACTGAGCAAGAACTCTGGGCATGATGGGCGTTGCAGCCCAACACATCTGGAGGGAAGCAGGTTAAGAAAGGCTGACCAAGGCGCTAGCCCTTAGGCCCTGGCAGTTCACACTGTGGGCAACTCCCACTCAAGTCCTGTAATGAGCATGACAAAAGCCACCCTAAAAAGGGTAGGCAAGATGATGCAGAACAATGTGGCTGCATACACAGCCCCTAAGCGGAGCTACAAGCTCAGTGGCACCCCACACACCCTGGCGAGGTTGCTCATGCAGAGACTGCTGTGAACCAGCTCTAAAGTCATGTGTAGCAGAAATACCAAGAGGGCAAAACTTTGGCTCATACAAATCAGGTAGTGTTTGCCACCTTATGTATCAATCAATCAATCAATCATTCATTCAATCAATCAATCAATTTTATTACAGTCGTAGACCAGCAAGCACCTTATGTATTTATTTGTTACATTTATATCCCAGCTTTCCTCCAATGAGTCCAAGGCAGCGTACATGATTCTCCTCCTCTCCATGTTATCCTCACAACAACCCTGTGAGGTAGGTTAGGCAGAGAGTCAGTGTCTGGCCCAAAGACACCCAGTGCGCTTCATGGCTGAGTAGGGAGCAGAACCCAGGTCTCCCGAGTCCCATTCCAACACTCTAACTACTACACCCCTCTGGCTTTTTTAATTCTACATAAGAACATAAGAAGAGCCATGCTGGATCAGACCAAGGGTCCATCTAGTCCAGCATTCTGTTCACACAGTGGCCAACCAGCTGTCGACCAGGAACCCACAAGCAGGGCATGAATGCAACAACACCCTCCAACCCATGTTCCCCAGCAACTGGTGTACATAAGCTTACTGGTACTGGAGGTAGCACATAGCCATCAGGACTAGTAGCCATTGATAGCCCTCTCCTCCAGGAATTTGTCTAACCCCCTTTTAAAGCCGTCCAAATTGGTGGCCATCACTACATCCTGTGGTAGTGAATTCCAGAGTTTAACCAACCATGCACTGTGTGAAGAAGTCCTTCCTTTTATCTGTCCTGAATCTCCCACCAATCAGCTTCATAGGGTGCCCCTGGGTTCTAGTATTTTGAGAGAGGGAGAAAAATGTCTCCCGATCCACTTTCTCCACACCATGCATAATTTTCTACGCCCCTATCATGTTTCCATCACCTTAATTCAAGGTGATGGTGAATATGTTAAAAAATATTCAAGGCGTACTCTGCTCCCTTTGTCTGGTCAGCAACTGGTCAGTGGGAGGACACTTTATAGAGTCAGGGTTTACAGCTGGGGAACTGAGGCCAAGAAATGTGTGTCAGTTACCCAAGGCCTTCCTTGTGGCCGGTCAGAATTTGAACCCTTGTCTAGCTCCAATATTCTATGCATTTTCACCAACTACGCAGGAAAAGTAGATTGGTTTGTCCTCTGGGACAAGAGAGATTGGGCTGTTGCAATCAGATCAGATACTCCATATTCCTCATCCTTTACCAACCCATGTTCCTTCAGCAAAGTTTGACAAACTAAGCTTGAGGAAGAAAAAAAATAAAAACCCAGAAGAAAAGAAAAATTCTGACTCAATCTCTTAGGCGCTGCAATTAACTCTCCCAGAAATTGCATGTTTTATCAAAAGTGGGTATCTTAAAAGAGCCACTTTGAGCAATATAACAAGGAGTGCCTTATGAAGAGAAAGTGGACTCTTTTTTTAAAGCTTTCCCTCCCCGCAAAGAATGGCTCTTTGTTTATTTCTTCAGTGCGGGTGGCAGCTTGCCCATGTAAATATGATGCTACATAAATACCAGAGATTGGTATTTTTGATATTACATAAGCACCCTCCAAATGGAGATTAATCGTTACGACTAAGAACACAAGCAGTCGCAAAAAATAGGAACCCGTGTTGTATTTCCCAAGGGACATTTTCCAATAAAATTATGAGAATAAGTAAACATTCAGCATCAAGGTGTCGTTTAAAACACTGCAGCCAAAGTTCTCATTCCTTTTTGCTCCATGGAAAAGCATTTGAAGATGGCTATGCCAGGAGGAGACTTTGGAGGACTGCATGCACAACTGGCAAAGCCGAACGCTTACTGCCCTACCAGAATTCGTGTGAGGAACAGCAGCAACAGCTAAACGCTGATGCGGTTTTTATCGGGTCCATCCAGCCCACCTTTGCCTATGCTTGCTGTCTGTGGATCTCCAAGGATTCATGCAGGGATCTCTCCCTGCCCTGCTACCCAGGAACCTTTCAGACTGGAGAAACTCCCTTCATGCTAGGACAATAGTGCTCCATGTGAAGAACTGTCTGTGCGCTCTAGACCAGGGGTGGCCCTCACAACGTTTTGGTCTACAACTCCCATCAGCCCTAGTCAGCACAGCCAATGGTGAGGAACTATGGGACTTGTAGGCCAAAAGATTTGGAGGAGCACAAGTTGCCCACCCCAACAATAGACACTGCCCCCAGAATCTTCAGCCACACACAAGGGTTCTGCGGAGACACGTCAAATGGGAAGAAGATGCCTGAACTCCTTCACTGGCACAATCATAATGGGGCCTCCTTTAGAAGACTGCAGGCAGGACTGTGGATACCTTACTATGAAATATTACATTGTTGCATGATGAAAACCCAAATGATGTGACCTGCATAAAGTAATAACAATTAGCATCTATCTAGTGATTTGGGGTGTTTAAAGTGCTTCATATAATCATTTTCGTAATATTTACACCAACCCTGTAAGGTAGGTCGGTATTAATATATCCTCGTATTGCAGATGGGAAACTGAGGCTGAGAGAGCGTGGGCTGCTTAAGGTCACCTCGAAAGGTTGTGGTAAAGGTGAAACACAAACATTGAGAGACTTCTTGCTTCGTAACTCAGCCTCTTAGGGCGCAATCCTATGGAGACAGTCACCAGCCTCCGAACTCGGAGGCTGCTGACTATCTTATATGGGGCAGCTGGAGCATGGAGGGGAACCTCCCCTCTGTACTCCGGCCACCCTGCATTTCCGGCTGCACACATGATTTAACACATCTAGCCAGGGACTTTGGAGCGGGGGGGGGGAGGCCACACGGCACATAGGAAGCCTCATAAAGTGGCTTCCACAGTCTCCTCTTCTCCCCGCCCCCGGGACCACCCCTTCCTCCCACCTCCACACCCCGCTTCCGAGTGCAGAGAAGTAGCTGGTGTGGAAAGAACCATGCTGGCTACGGGGCGGGGAGCACAGTTTCTGGGAACTGCATTCACAGCCCTGGCTCCCACTTCGGTTCCCAGAAACCAAACAATCCTATGGCCCTCTAGACAGTGTCTAGTAGCCATAGGCTTGCTCCCTTAAGTAGGTTCTACACTGGAGCCCCTTTCATTTGTGAGGCACTGCTGTGCGAGTATTATTTTGTCAAACACCCATGTTCATGAAGATAGTGCAGTATCTGCTGTGTTTATAACATGATCAAGAAGAGCCACATATCAGTGCATAGTGTTGTAATTGTGGGGAAAGTAGAAAGAGTTTGAAAGATCACATGGGCTTTATCATTGGTGTTTATAAGGTGAGCACATGCCACGGGCCACGATATTGTGCTACAGTTGTAAAAGGAGTGAAAGGTCGTGCTGACTTTTCAGGCTGCTTTCTAAGTTTGGAAACTGCATCCATACCTTCACAACTGTGTGCAAATACAGGTTTAAAAATAAATTCTGAGGTTATTCACAGCTATGCAGGTCCGTAGATGCTCTGTGAAAAATAGTATTAAAAATTCATGGATTTCCTGACCACAAATCCCATCAAAATCCATGTCAAGAAAGAGCAAGGAAGGGGAGGAGAAGGAGGAAGCTGTAGGGGGAGAATGTGGGGGGAAATGTTGCAAAGCAGGTTCTATAGCTTTAAAGACACACCCATTGGTAAGCGTTATAATACTGCTAGACTGGATTATACATGCTTTGGTAGCACATGGAAACTGCGACTGCTGAAAAAAGTCCTAAAAACAGTTTGAGGAAAAATGAAATATTGAGGGAGAAATAGCGTCAGGACCATGGGTGTGCCACATGAGCGAGCCAGGCATTTCAGTTGTTGTTGTTCAGTCGTTCAGTCGTGTCCGACTCTTCGTGACCCCATGGACCATAGCACGCCAGGCCTTCCTGTCCTGTGCTCTCTCCCGGAGCGTGCTCAAGTTCATATTCATTGCATCGGTGATACTATCTAGCCATCTCATCCTCTGCTGTCCCCTTCTCCTTTTGCCTTCAGTCTTTCCCAGCATCAGGGTCTTTTCCAGAGAGTTTTCTCTTCGCATTAGGTGGCCAAAAGATTTGAGCTTCAGCTTCAGTATCTGTCCTTCCAGTGAGCACTCAGGGTTGATTTCCTTTAGGATTGACTGATTTGACCTCCTTGCAGTCCAGGGGACTCGTAAGAGTCTTCTCCAGCACCACAGTTCGAAAGCATCAATTCTTCGGCGCTCAGCCTTCCTTATAGTCCAGCTCTCACAGCCATACATTACTACTGGGAAAACCATAGCTTTGATTAGACGGACCTTTGTCGGCAAGGTGATGTTTCTGCTTCTTACTATGCTGTCTAGGTTGGCCATAGCTTTCCTCCCAAGGAGCAAGCGTCTTTTAATTTCACGGCTACAGTCACCGTCTGCGGTGATCTTGGAGCCCAAGAAAGTAAAATCTCTCACTGCTTCCATTTCTTCCCCTTCTATATGCCAGGAAGTGATGGGGCCAGATGACATGATCTTAGTTTTTTTAATGTTGAGTTTCAAACCAGCTTTTGCACTCTCCTCTTTCACCCTCAACAAGAGGCTCTTTAGATCTTCTTCACTTTCTGCCATTAGGGTGGTATCGTCTGCATATCGGAGGTTGTTGATAATTCTCCCAGAAATCTTAATTCCGATCTCTGATTCATCCAACCCAGCATTTCTCATGATGTACTCTGCATATAAGTTAAATAAGCAGGGTGACAATATGCAGCCTTGTCGTACTCCTTGCCCAATTTTGAACCACTCGGTTGTTCCATGTCCGGTTCTTACTGTTGTTTCTTGACCCTCGTACAGGTTTCTCAGGAGACAGGTAAGGTGGTCTGGTACTCCCATCACTTTAAGAATTTGCCACAGTTTGTTGTGATCCACACAATCAAAGGCTTTAGCGTAGTCAATGAAGCAGAAATAGACGTTTTTCTGGAATTCTCTTGCTTTCTCCATGATGCAGCGAATGTTGGCGATTTGATCTCTAGTTCCTCTGCCTCTTCGAAACCCAGCTTGTACTTCCAGTAGTTCTCGGTTCGCATACTGCTGAAGCCTAGCTTGTAGGATTTTGAGCATCACCTTGCTGGCATGTGAAATGAGCGCAATTGTGCGGTAGTTTGAGCACTCTTTGGCGTTGCCCTTCTTTGGAATTGGAATGTAAACTGACCTTTTCCAGTCTTGCGGCCATTGTTGAGTGTTCCAAATTTGTTGGCATATTGAATGCAGCACTTTAACAGCATCATCTTTTAGGATTTTAAATAGCTCAGCTGGAATACTGTCATCTCCACTAGCTTTGTTGTTACTAATGCTTCCTAAGGCCCACTTGACTTCACTCTCTAGGATGTCCGGCTCAAGTTCAGTGACCGCACTATCATGGCTATCAGGGACATTCAGATCTTTCCTGTATAGTTCTTCTGTGTATTCTTGCCACCTCTTCTGAATCTCATCTGCTTCTGTTAGGTCCCTGCCTTCTTTGTCCTTTATCATGCCCGTCTTTGCACAAAACGTTTCCTTGAGATCTCCGATTTTCTTGAAGAGATCTCTAGTCTTTCCCATTCTACTGTTTTCCTCGATTTCTTTGCATTGTTCATTTAAGAAGGCCTTCTTGTCTCTCCTTGCTATACTCTGGAACTCTGCATTCAGTTGGATATATCTTCCCCTTTCTCTCTTGCTTTTCACTTCCCTTCTTTCCTCAGCTACTTGTAAAGCCTCCTCAGACAGCCACTTTGCTTTCTTGCATTTCTTTTTCTTTGGGATGGATTTCGTTGCTGCCTCCTGAACAATGTTACGGACCTCCGTCCATAGTTCCTCAGGCACTCTCTCTATCAGGTCTAATCCCTGAAATCTATTCCTCACCTCCACTATATATTCATGAGGGATATGATTTAGGTCATACCTGAATGGTTTAGTGGTTTTCCCTACGTTCTTCAATTTAAGCCAAAATTTTGCAACAAGAAGCTCATGATCTGAGCCACAGTCAGCTCCAGGTCTTGTTTTGACTGACTGTATAGAGCTTCTCCATCTTTGGCTGCAAAGGACATAATCAATCTGATTTCGATATTGACCATCTGGTGATGTCCATGTGTAGAGTCGTCTCTTGTGCTGTTGGAAAAGAGTGTTTGCTATGATCAGCGTGTTCTCCTGGCAAAACTCTATTAGCTTTTGTCCTGCTTCATTTTGTGCCCCAAGGCCATGCCTGCCTGTTATCCCGGTGATTTCTTGACTTCCTACTATAGCATTCCAATCCCCTATGATGAAGAGGACATCTTTTTTTGGTGTTAGTTCTAGAAGGTGTTGTAGGTCTTCATACAACCGATCAACCTCAGCTTCTTCAGCCTCAGTGGTTGGGGCATAGACTTGAATTACTGTGATGTTGAATGGCTTGCCTTGGATTCGTACTGAGATCATTCTATCATTTTTAAGATTGTACCCCAGTACTGCTTTTCCCACCCTTTTGTTGACTATGAGTGCTACTCCATTTCTTCTAAGGGATTCTTGCCCACAATAGTAGATATGATGGTCACCTGAATTAAATTCACCCATGCCTGTCCATTTTAGTTCGCTGATTCCCAAGATGTCGATGTTCAATCTTGCCATCTCATGTTTGACCACCTCCAACTTACCTTGATTCATTGATCTGACATTCCAGGTTCCTAAACAATATTGTTCTTTACAGCATCGGATTTTCTTTTCACCACCAGACACATCCACAGCTGAGTGTCCTTTCGGCTTTGGCCCAGCCTCTTCACTCTTTCTGGCGCTACTTGGAAATACCCTCTGCTCTTCCCCAGTAGTATATTGGACACCTTCCAACCTGAGGGGCTCATCTTCCGGCGTCATCTCTTTTAGCCTTGTGATACGTTCCATGGGGTTTTCTTGGCAAGAATACTGGAGTGGGTTGCCATTTCCTTATCCAGTGGACCACATTTTGTCAGAACTCTCTGCCATGACCTGTCCGTCTTGGGTGGCCCTGCACGGCATAGCTTATGGCTTCACTGAGTTACGCAAGCCCCTTCGCCACAACAAGGCAGTACTGGGCATTTACTGCCTTGGGCATTTACTGGGCATTTACTGCAGTACTGGGCATTTACTGCAGTACTTATGCATTAACAAGGCATTTCAGTACTGGGATAAAATGTTAGTGTAGATTGGCCCTGAGCCACTACACTATATGAGCTCCCAAGTTAAGCAATTCAGCATATCATTTTGCACTGCGGATGCTGCCTCCACTCAGTTCAAAGACATGCCAAGGAACCATGGAGGGCCCTGCTCCTTGAGCTTTGGAAGTTCTGCTAGTCTCCCACCTTTGAGAATTCAAACATCATATTAACACTATAGACTTAAACCAGTTTTTAAGTTTAAAAGGGAGTATTTCTCCCTTTTTAGAGTAGAGTGGTATGTGTGGGATGCCATTTTTTTAAAAAAAACAACCACTTGCAAGTAGAAAGTTAGCTTTTCAAGGAAAAGGGTTTTAATCTAGCTCTCTCCCTGCTGTGTAAATTTTCAACTTTGAGGGAGTTATGATTCCTCACACCTGCAACCTGAAGTGGTAGAGCTGATTCTCCCACCTCATTCGACTGCTTAGCTGTTTCTTCCGGTGAAATTTTCCAGAAATCTGGGGACAAATTGAAAGTTATGGCCGAGTTTGGAGAATTATGCAAGACACCATTTATCCACTTGTGCAGACTGTTGGTTTTGTACGGTGCTGTGTAGAAGAGCAGGGATGCCTGTGCTGGATTATATTTTTAATGTGTGCATGGTACCTGAAGAATGGCATAGGTATCCGTGGAATCCTATTAAAAGATCAAACAATCCATAGATAAACACTGAGGAGGTGAGTTGTGTTTCTTGCCCAAATAATCAAGGATCATATGGCACCACAAGGCTCTCTGCATTTTGAGCAGCTGACTTACCTGGCTACCCCTCTGGAGTTTGTCACTGTGGGATTCTCCTGACTAGTTCTTGCAGTTGTGATCACCACATAGCTCCATTGACATCCCCTCTTTGTCATTGCCGGTGTTCAAATCCATTTGAAATTTGATGCAGGAGCGATGGCACAATGTCAGTGGGAAGCAAGAGCTAAGTCTAAAAGAGAAAATAAACTCATGTAAGCATTACAGAAAGATGGCAGCTGCATGTTATGTGAGTCAGTCTTAGCTAGCTCCAAGTCATCATCTGTTGCTTCAGAGCCATCCAATATTGATCTTTCTCAGATCGTGGGCTGATTAGGAATCTGTCATCATCAGAGGACACACAAAGACATTGATTTTTATTTTAAATTAAGATTTATGTAAGAGAGCAAAGAGGCTTCAGATAGGACATGTCTGATATATCACATTTGATTGAAAAGGCCCCTGGCGTGACTCATATCTGATATGGCCAGAACCAGAGGGCCTTTTCCAATCCACTTTGTGTTTCTCCAGCTGCCCCGTGGAAGCATCCTAACTCTGTTCCTATTACTAAAGCGCAACTTTTGAGAGGCCTGGATATTGCACTGCCACACATGTTGTCTCTTTCATCCCTTTAAAAATAAGTACAGAGGCCGAGCTGGTGCTTTTAGAACTATGTCAGGAACACAGACACCACATTTATTTGGCATGTTGGCAAAAGTGCTACTTTCCATGCAAATCTATGTACAGCAGGGATGGGCAGATGTCAGGCTCATGACATCATTAAAAAAACCCTAGATCTCTGAGGTCCACCAAGTGGGGCCTGGTGCAAAAGACATGCACTCAGAGTGAAGGAATTCTGAGCCCAGGTAGGGCTAGTATCAAGGGTAGGCATGGCTGGGTCCCTGCTGTAGGTTTGTGGGTCTGCAGGGGCCCACTGACCAAAGCCCCCTGGACTTACTCCCTCTTAACCATTGTTCACCTGCATCTTGCTCTGGCCCAGACAAGGGTGGTGGTGAGAAGGAGGGGCAGAAGAGGCCATGGCCTGCTTGCTCCCTGGCACTCTGCCTGTCCAGCAAGCAAGTGGGAGCCATGGTGGGAAAGAGGAGGGGGAGCAGAGCAGCTGGTGGCACTGGCGGTAAGAAGGGAGACTCAGTGAGGGAGGGGCCCAGGGAGGGTGTCTTGCCCAAGGGCCCTCCAAAGCCCAGAGCCAGCACTGAGCTCAGGAATTTGTTTTGAGCCCCAGAACTGAACGGCGCTCACAGTTATTCTACACCAAAATCCACTCCTTGGTACCCCAATCTTCCCTCATTTCAGCAGTATAATTCAGCTGTGGGGTAGAGGGTGTCCTTTTCTTGCTACTGTTGTTAAACAATTGGGAGTTGGAAATCCTCACCTATCTACTGCAACTTAGGAATGGACAAATTTTGGTTTCTCTGTTTCTCATTTTTCCAGTTTTAAGTTTTTTCGTCTTGAACTCGGAGAATTTCCCCAATCTTAAGTTTGGTTTGTTCTGAACTTTTGACATTTCTTTTTAAAGTTTGTATGAAAATTCATTAGCAATTTTGTGCAGATTTCTCCTGATATATGCATTTTTGTATGCAATTTGCCTAATACACACATTTTTTTGCAAAAATTCTAATATAATGAATTTTTAATGTTATTTTCCCTAATCTGCACATTTTTGTATGCATTATTAATTGGAGAACTCCATTACAAAATTAGGGGAAGTGTGAATTTCAAAGGATAACTGTGTTTCAGTTTGCACAGTGGCTCAGAAGTGTGAAAGTAAGTTAGTTCACATGAAAATGGAAACTGAACTAATTTCTCCCTATGCCTACCGCAAATCACCCAAACATCTCCCAGTCGATCAGGATCTACCTTCTGCCCACGCTTTTTCTCTAGCCACAGTTAATCAGTGACCTAAAACCTTCTCCCAAACCAGCTTCCTTCCTCCCCACTTGAATTTGCTGAAACCCCCACTCAGCCAACCAGCCAGACCAGACCTGCAATGGCGACCCTGGATGGATGGCAAATACTGCCAGTCAGCAAAGTGTGACAAAGCCGTAGAGGGTATTAACAATTCATCCACAACCACAGGCATCTAATGAGTATTGTTTATGTGCCATCAACAATGGGGCATGCTCAGGCTTGAAAGACGAGTACACTGACCTACCCTTCATAATCGGTTACACTCCTTGTTTCAAGTACTCCACCTCAAAGTTTCTCATGAGTCACTTTTATCTTGAAGGAGTGAGAGAAAATAAAATCTGGAGGAACTTTGCAGCTTCCCAAATGTAGAACAGGGCCTGTGAAATGACAGTTGCTCATGCCTAAGGAGTCAGTTCCTGCCATGCAAAATGAGTGATAGACACTGCATGCATTTTGGGGGGAGGGGAGGTTATTAAAAGTGTATTTCTGAATTTTCACAGTTTTTAAATTTTTTTTACAGTTCGTTTAATGTCAATTTCCCAGTTTCTCCCCCCACCCACCCCAAACCCACTCCCCTCCCTATTCTGTTGGAGGGGCCCTTGCACATACGGCATTGATGTAGCTCTAGTGTAAGCGACCTCAAACACAATGCTAATAGTGTACGCTGGCACGATGGGCTTTATGGAGAGGAGTTGCATGGTCAGAATGATGAGAGAGGTAAAAACTTTGGGCAGCAGAGTGAAGATGGACATGAGTGGATTAAGGTGAGACAATGGAAGACCAGACAGAAGATTGCGGCAGTTAAATGTGAGATGACCAGGGTGCGGACAAGAATTTTCACCGAAGGATTGTAAAGGGAGAAGCAACACGATTTGGTGATGGACTGAATTGGGGATAGAAGACTCAAAGGGAAAACCAGGGCTTTCTGGCTGAGCAACAGTGGATGGCAACACTGTCAATGGATAGTGGAGTGAATGAGGAGATGAAGTATTAGTTCCCCTCTACTGAAGTACTAGTTCCCCTCTACTCAGCACTGGTTAGGCCTCATCTGGAGTACTGTGTCCAGTTCTGGGCGCCACACTTTAAGAAGGATGCAGAAAACTGGAGAGGGTTCAGAGGAGGGCAACAAAGATGATCAGGGGACTGGAAACAAAGCCCTACGAGGAGAGACGGAAAGAACTGGGCATGTTTAGCCCCGAGAAGAGAAGACTGAGGGGAGATACGATAACGCTCTTCAAGGACTAGAAAGGCTGTCACAGAGAGGAAGGCCAGGATCTCTTCTCCATCATCACAGAATGCAGGACACGGAATAATGGGCTCAAGTGACAGGAAGCCAGATTCCGGCTGAACATCAGGAGAAACTTCCTGATGGTTAAAGCAATACGACAATGGAACCCGTGACCTAGGGAGGTGGTGGGCTCTCCCACACTGGAGGCATTCAAGAAGAGGCTGGACAGCCATCTGTCAGGGATGCTCTGACTTGGATTCCTGCATTGAGCAGGGGGTTGGACTTGATGGTCTTGTAGGCCCCTTCCAACCCTACTGTTCTATGATTCTATGATTCTATGAGGACAAGGGAGGGAAAATGAGAAGCTTGGCCTTGGACATACTGAGGTTGAGATAATGATGAAGCATCTAAGCAGAAATATCAGAGAGGAAACTGCAACTGTGGGACTGGAAGGAGGGTGAAAGATCTGTGGTACAGAGGTAGAACTGGGTATCAACAGTGTAGAGGTAGCACTGAAAGCCATGGGAAGTAATAGGGCTGCCCAGGTACAAAATATATAGAAAGAACAGTAGAGGGAAAAGTAGAGTCCTGAAGGACCCCAATAGAGAGAAGAAAAGCAGAGAACAGAGTAGAGGCCTCAGGATTTGGCAGAAAGGAGGTTCATAGCAGGAAGGAGGTTGATTTTCCAGATCAGAGCCCTGGCAGGAGGCGATAACAGGGAAGCTTTAACCCTTTGTGGTCCCAAACTGGGTCATGGGCCGCATGCCTGCTATTTGCATTGGAGGGAAATCTCCCAGTGTGAATGGCATGAATAGCGCCTATAAGAATGTTCCTCCTGATGCAATTAACAGATACATAGTGCTCAATCCAGAAAACACAAGGTTAAAGCCACCTTCCCCTCCCACCAGGGTTCCGATACAGATCATCCCTCTCCCCCACCCACACACACTCCTGTCATTCTCTCTAAAATATTTGTACATCATTGTGGGGCACCGGAACTGGGAAAGGCCCTCTCCCCAACCTTCCCCCACCAAACTTCAGAAGGACTCGAAGAATAGCCTCAGATGATGAACATAACACCATGTCTGGATCACGCGGGAGGAGGGGGTCATTTCAGGCCCCAAGCCGTCTAGGGCTTTGAAGCAGGGGGGCAGAACCCCCCAGCCTCTGGGCCTAATCTAGTCCGCCAAGCTTCCCAATCTGGCCCGTGGAGCCTCCTTGGGTTCCTTCAGGGGGCTTGGGATCCCCCCCCCTCCTTCGAGGAACTCCTGCTGTTACCTTCAGTCTGAGAGTTTAACGGAACTGTGGCCAGAAGCGGCCAGGCAGCCAGTACACTTGTTCAAGAACTGTTGAGATAAGACCTCTCTAGCTGATCCCCACTTAGCAGCCAGCAGCTGTATTCTGAATGAATGGAAGTTTTCCGAACAAAGGCAGCTCCATGTATAATGCATTACCATTCACTACTTATTCACATGACCCAAGGTAGGGTGGTGAATTAAGTGTTAACTTAAAGGATGGAAAGCATAGATTGGCAGGAAAATGGTGGTTTTGCTAATTTACCTCAAAATCAAATGGGGGGGGGGGACTGAGGAGAACCCAGGCTGTAGTTTTTGAGACTTTCATAGCAATCGGCCTTCCGAGGGTTCGGGGGAGGGAGGTCAAATATCCGACTCCCCCTTCTGAGGTTAGAGCGCTGTCTCCAACCTCAGAAGGGAGAATCCCCAGTATCCTATGGCCCCTCTGACAATGTCTAGGGGTCATAGGATTGTTCCCTAAAACATTAAAACTGCATCTTTTTAAAAACTACATTGAAAAGATGCATCTTTACACCCTTTCTAAAAGACAGGAGAAAATCCTGTTCCACATTCCTGTTATCTTAGAACAACTGCTACAACAACACTGTTTGCCAACCCTGGTTTTTTTTTCTTAAAAAAAACTGCACATGTGGTTTTGCATTTTAAACTCACTTAAGTAGCAGCACCATCATTACTGCAGGAATAAAATGGAGTTTGCTTCTGCTGCCCTGATGCTCCCATCACCTGCCGCTGTCTGGGTGGTCATTTTGCCCCCACCCACGGGCTTTGGACCCTGGACTTTGGTCCCAAGGCTCAACCCCTCCCTAGGTGCACCACTGTGCATTTTTAAATACCATCTGGAATCACTGAAATGAGTGGTCGCTTCCCAGCCACAGAAAGAGCAGAGGTGGCTTTTGCTTTGGACTTCTGACCCTGTGTGGCTTCTCATTCCTTATGACCCCCCTCCAAACTATTTGTGCCTTTTGAACTCAGGCCTGGCAAATGTAGGAGATGGAATGGAATGTTAGGACAAACAAACAGGGAGAATTGTCTTGGAATTCCATGTGGTCAGTTCACTGTGTGTGTCTTTGACACAGATTCAGCTTTAGACAAATATTCTTTGCATGCACATGATGCCCACTTTGACACAGAGAGATGCATCGCACAGCTTAAGGGAGCGCCTGGGCCATGAAGGGGAGATTCAGGCCAGATGCCTGTGCTTTGCGAACAGACAAATTTATGAGCTTTCAGGTACAGAGTGAAGTGTTTTGAAGGTCTGGATTTTTAATATAGCTCTGGAGATGCAATCATCTCTGGCGTGTCGTAAGAGCCACCTTCTTCCCTTGGAGCAAAATGAACACCAGAAACCCAGCTTGAGGATACTGATGTTTCCCTTTAAAGATCGGACCAGCCCAACCCAATAGTCAGTACAGATGTGGTGGAATTCTAGGGGCTTCAGGCTCATTGGGAAATTTCTGAAAGGGGAACGCAGCCACTGACCCTCGAAACAACCGAATTTGTGACTCAGTAAAGCACATTTCTGAACTATGTGCTTGCAGCTAGCCACGCCTTTTTGTTCACAAAAAGCAGCCATGCAATGAGTGTGTGTGTATGTGTGTGTATGTGTGATCCAGATCAGGAGAGTGGAGTTTAACCTCCCCCTGGTCCCAATCTGGATCAGGGGGAACATGGTTGCTTTTTGCAAACAAAGAGGCCAGTCGCAAGCATGTGATTCAAAACATGCTTAAAGTCATGTCTGGTTTGATGTTCGTGCCCCACCCTCCTTCCTAATTTTAATCCTTTTCTCCCTCTCAAGGGTGGAAAAACAAAATTGAGCAAAAGTGTCAATTACCTTCAACGGACCAAGGAAAAGTGGCTGCAATTGGGAATATCCTCAAGGGGTGTGTGTGTGGTTTATTTATGTTATTTATTAAATTTATTAATCACCCATCTGACTGGTCACCCAGCCACTCTGGGCGATGTACGGAATATATAATAAAACAGTTTAAAACAATAAAATTCCACAGTAAAACATCATTTTTCTAAAAATACCCTAACCCACCCCAAATGCCTGCCTGAACAACCACGATTTTAATGCACAACGGAAGCTCATTAAAGAGGGGGCATGGCGGAGTTCCCTAGGGAGGGAGTTCCACAGAGTGGGGGCCACCACAGAGAAGCCCCTCTCCCTCATCCCCACCAGTCTAGCTGTCCTGGCTGATGGGATGGAGAGAAGGCCATCCAAGGCTGATCTTGTTAAGAGGCCTGTCTGGTGTTGCTGGAGGAGCTCCTTAAGATAGGCTGGGCCAGAACCATATAGGGTTTTAAAGGTCAAAACCAAGACCTTGACTTTGGCCCGGAAAACAACTGGTAACCAGTGCAACTCCTTCAGCACTGGAGTGATGTGATCTTGCCGGCGGCTGCCTTCAATCAGGCGAGGCCGCTTTAATCAGGTGTTTGTGAATGGCGTTTGTGAATTCTCCCCCAGGTCCCAGATCTTTGGGACCAGAAAGTCCAACATATGGAAGTGACTGTATGCCTCCCAACAACCTCGGTTTTCCCAGTTTCAGCCTCCTTTGTTTTGCTCCTTATATAGAATCATAGAATAGTGGGGTTGGAAGGAGCCTACAAGGCCATCGAGCCCAACCCCCCGCTCAATGCAGGAATCCAAGTCAGAGCATCCCTGACAGATGGCTGTCCAGCCTCCTCTTGAATGCCTCCAGTGTGGGAGAGCCCACCGCCTCCCTGGGTAATTGGTTCCATTGTCGTATTGCTCTAACAGGAAGTTTTTGATGTTCAGCCAGAATCTGGCTTCCTGTAACTTCAGTCCTGCACTCTGATATGAGGATAGAGATGGGGCAAAAGTGTCAGCTCACTTGTGAAGGTTTGAGACCTACAGAAGGAAAAGGGAGGGGGGGAGTTCAGGCTTAGAGGCCTGGAGTTTTCTGTTGGGAGCGGGTAACCCTGAGAGGAGTAGTTTCATTTCTCTGATTAAGTGTCAGTTTCATTTCTCCCCTTAAGTAATTTCTTCAGGTTTGAAGCGGTACTTTCAGTTTTGAGGGAGGAGGGTATATAAAGAGGGCGAGAGAGCTAGTAAGAGGAGAGAGACAGCCAGGGCCTGAAGTGAGAGCAGAGTCTGAAGAGTGAGCAGGGTTCACACAGCTGTTTCCTGAGGCAGTTGCCTCTCTCTACCTAATGGTAGAGAGCCATTCAGCCATTCACTGACAGATGAAAACCTTACTATTTGCCCTGTTTTATTAAACTTGTTAATGCTAACACTTTTTAATGCTGCATTGTTTTATTGTTGTGCTCTTGTTTTTAAAACACTTTGTAAGCACTTTGTAAGCTGCTGTGGGATTAACTGAAGAGTAGCATATAATAATTATTATATTTGAATATGTGTATGTGTGTGTGCCTCCTAGGTCTAAGGCTAACATTTGCTCTTTCCAGAACTACAGGGTGTTGTTGTGGCTAGCACATTCTCTTCTTCCAGGAGCGACTCAGCACTACAAGCCCATGCTAGAACACTTCCCAGTGGAAACTGAGCCTGTTGGGAAGGGCTGTGGCTCAGTGGTCAGGCACCTGCTTTACATGCCAGAGGTCCAGGATTCAATTCACCAACTCTCTAGATAGTGCTAGGAAAGAGCCCTGGACAGCCACTGCCAGTCAAGGTAGACAAGTTGCCCGGGGCCTTTCATCTAGGGATGCACGAGAAATCATTAGTTCATTTTTGTTAGTTCATTTTTGATCAGAATCCAGCCAATTCACACCTCCTGGAACCAAACACAGAACCAAACACAGTATATGGTTGGAGTCTGTACATTTCTGAGCTTGTGCTGCGATTCATGCTGCAAAAACAAAATTCATTTGAGAAATGTGTACATTTGGAAAAATGCGCATGAAAACATGCATGAATTTCTGTGTGAAAAGATGATCTGATTCAGACGTGAGTTGGAACAAGATTGAGTTTTGCCGGTTCACACATCCCTCATTAAGGATACTCCAAGTTCCTTTGGGTGCAAATGGCCTTGTACAGGAGGTGTTGGTTTGGGTGGCCTGTTGCGAGCACAGTTGCTGAATCAGCCTGAATGTACACCCCAATCTAGCTATTCTCTATGTGGGTGGGAGCTCCAGTGGCCCCAAAGAGCTCACCTGCCCCATTATCTTTAATGGAGCAAACAGCACCATATGCACATCTTGGAAGTTCCATCTCTGTAAAGGAGCAGACATGGGTTCTCTGAATCAAGTGGTGGGGGGAGAGAAATAGTATTCTCCAAAACTGCAATATATTTTCTAATATATAATGATGTGTCCTACAGCTGGGCTGCCAGTGAGGTTGCAGAGTAGTAGGGTAGCCAGATGTCCTATTGCCTGCTCTCCCTCCTTATGGTTCTTTGACTTCAAACTAGACTTGGACTGGACAGCCAATCATATAGAAGACCCCCTTCAGAAAGAGGACTGTCCTCTGCCAGGTCTCCAAAATAGAGGACTGTCTTCTGTAAAGTAGGTCAACTGGCCACCATAGCAGCCTCCAGCATCTTCGTGCTTATAGCAGGCCCAGCCAATCGAAAGGCATCGTACTGCCCACCAATTTCAATGGCCATGACGGAGTATGCCAAGACCCTTCTGTGTCACTCACTGAGTCCTAGGTCACTCACCCAGCTGCAGACGCTAAAGGCCCTGGGACTCCAGCTCTGAAGAGAAGCTTTTGTGTTTGCATGTCGCTGTAGCAGGCCCTGCAGGAAATGCTGCTAAACATAGCAGCTGAAATCCAAGAGCCCAAGCCAAGAATTCAAAACTCATTGTTTGTTTTGGGTTGCGGTTTACAATCACTGACAAGCAACAGCCTATGATAAAGTCTGAATGCCATCCGTGTTGATGGATGTTGGTTGGGGAGGGGGACACACACCATAATTTCTTGCAATTATCTCAATTTTAGGATTACAGACATTTGTGACTCATGGGAAGGGTAGACTATAGTATCTTTGTTTGAGTAGATGGCTCATACCTAAAGATCCAGGAATGCAAGACAGTGCACTAGTTGGTTGCGAAGTTGACTGCAAGGCAGCATCAGGATGTGAGATGACTTCTCCTGATAGCAGTAAGTTCAGCTTGGCAAATTCCTGACTGGATGAAGTGGTATTTGGTCCCCATTACACTCATTTATTCATTTATTTCCCACCCTCCCTCCAAGGAGCTCAAGACAGCATCCACAGTTCTTCCTCCGCACTTTTAATCTTCACAACAACTTTGCGAGGTAGTTGAGAGAGACAGCAAATGGCTCAAGCTCACACAATGACTGAGCAGGGATTTGAACCCAAGTCACCCTGGTCCCATTTCAACACTTTGTCCATTATACCATCCTCAGCCTGCAGCAGTGAGTGACCACAGCCAGGAGGCCCGAGCTATGTACCTCAGGACTTGCCAGTCAGACGGAAGCCAGCCCATCAGCCATGCCTGGAGGCCTGCCAGGTTCTTGGCAGTCCTCCCTGTTCTTGCAGGCAGGCAGCAGAAAACATGAGGGTTTACCAAGCCCCCAAGGGGGGGCTGCGTGTGGCAAGGTGTGCTGTGCTGTATCCTGAGGGCCCCAGAGTGGTGCTGAAGACATCATGGGGAGCAGCTACTGTGCTACGGCTAAGTGCAAAACTGGGCCTTAGTCCACAGCAGGGGTGTTGAGGAGATGCAAGTGATTCGGCCGTCCTCTTTGGAGCACCTCAGTAGCATCACTGTCGCCATCGGAGAATGATTTCAGTGCAGGAAGGCCTCTCGCTGCTTCACCGGCCTTCTCAGGATTTTCACGGGTTGCTTTTATCTCCCTCCCTCCCTGCTGCTTTGCCTAAAAGGAGAATAGCAATCAAGCAAGAGCAAAGAAAGCCTGTAGCCAGCCAACCGCCTGGTTGCTCAGATCAACAAGCACATTTCACCCAGAAATGTGTAGCGGGAGTCAAAGCAAGAGTATCACCTTAGTAGGAGAATCCAATGATCCCCCGAGATCGCATCCTTGAATTTTCCCTCTCGCTGGTCATTTTCTGAGGAATTACAACTAGAGCTGAGTCAAAATTTCTCCGAAGACATTTTTCTCTGAAAAGTTCTAAGATTTCCCTTTTCTTACCGCCACCGCCCCACGTACTCTACAAAGGCCACTTCACACAATTTTCTCCAAATTTTCTCCACCTTTCTTCCACATCCCTGAAAGCCCTGTGGCAGGTGTGAGGAGACAACATTGTGTCCAGCTCCAGGGGTGAAGCTAGTGCTGTGCCAAAATCTGTCCTTCACTTTCCTGAAAGGTTTCTTCCCCCATGAAAGAGGCTTCCATTTTTCTGCCTCATTCTCAGGGCATTTTAATATTTATTTTGGATTTCTCTTGTGTGGTGTTTTTGAGCTTAGCTAATTACTGCAAGGTGGCTGAGGCCTCTGTGTGTGTGTGTTTTCTTTCTATTACACTTCTCTCCATTGCTCTGCAGCCTCCCAGGCCACCTCATAAGGAAAGTAAGCACAAGAATCCCAAAAGCAGCCCAAGATAACTTCTCTGAAATTTTCTTCTCCTTTGAAATTCTTTTTGAAAATAATTCCTTTTCTATCAAATTGAATGCGAATGCGGGGGGAAATGTGGGAGAAATTTTCGGCACAGCACTAGTAATGAACTCCATCCTATTCCTGTAATCCTGATGGTGCCAAGTTTTAATGTAAAATGTGAAATTGCACTTGCTCAGAGTTTTCCTTTTAAAAAAATTTAAAAACCAGGGTTGGCAAACTGTGTTTTTCTTGTTTTATGCTCTGAGTCTAACACAGCCTTCCCCAAGGTTTGGACCTCAACTCCCATGAGACCCAGTCAGCATGGCCAATGGTAAAGACTGCTGAGAGTTATAGTCAAACACATCTGAAGGGCACCAGGTTGGGGAAAGCTGGTCTGACATATCTGGAATGTAGAAGCCGTTGTAAAGCATGGGATGTGGGGGTGGGGGGGAGCGCAAGAGAAATGTTAATTCTGTGCTTCACAACTGAAGTGATATGCATGACTGTCTGGAGGGGACCCCAGAAGACCATAAGGCCAGAATCTAAAATTCCCTAGCTGAACCACTGCCAAAGGGTGCAAATGCATGTGTGTGTGTGTGTGAGAGAGACAGAGAGAGAGAGGAAGAGGGGGTCAGAGAGGGAGAACTAGTGAGTTTCACTGAGCCTCTGGTGGGAAACTGGAAGCCAAGTGAATTAGATTCGAAGTCGGTAATTATGTATGATTAATTTACTGAGTAATGATTGCACCTGGCATGGAAGCTTTATGAATGTTCATGCTGGAGCATGTGATTAAAAACAAATCAGGTCAATGTTTCTTAACAGGCTGTTGTTTACTCTGGAGCACCAGTCGCAAAGCGAGACACGTGTTTCCCCAATATCTCATTGTCACTGTTGTCTATATTTTCCAGTTTTCTCTAATGGGATCTTAGCGGTGGGGAAAGCCAAGATCGAGCCAGACATCCAAGGCACACGCTTCAGAACTGTGCGCATGCAACGATTCTGTGAGAGTGGAGAACAGGAGTAGCATGAAGGGGCGGATGCATGAGACAGCCTCCTAAGAATCTTCCTTTTTAGCCTTTAATGGCTGCAAAGGTGCCCTAGAAAGCCTGTGGGCCAAATGCCTTCTGACATCTTAGAACCTGGAGGGATGGCCAAAGAAGATATCCAGTGGCTGGGGAATGAGCTACAGTGTTCAGAAAACAGCAAAAACAATACCCCATCATAGTGAAGCCAGGATAAAATTGCAGAATAGATGATGCAAAATCAGAGAAACACAGTTGCACAGTTTTATACATGTTGCAGAGTTCACTGCTCTTTACACAGAATTTTAAATACTTGGGCAAAGCATTTCGATTGCTGGGGAGAGCAATCCTATGGCCCCTAGTCTGGGGGGCCATAGGATAGCTTGGATTCCTGGATCCGAGGTCAGATTCAGCGCTCCAACCTCAGACCCAGGAGTCCGAGATCCCCAGCCCCTCCCACTCCCCCTCGTAGCCAGCCAGCACGGAGAGAACTGTGCCGGCTACCTCTCCGAGATCGCAGAGATGACCTCAGAGGGAAGGGGAAGGTGCCGGTATCCCTAGGCCTCCAGCCTCCTTCCCTCCCCCTCCTCAATGCCCCAGCTAGACGGGCAAAAGGTCTAGCTAAAAGACAGCGGAGGTGAAGATTGCCTCCATCGCTCCTCCCGCTCTGCACTGGATGGCTGTAAGCCTCCAAGTTCGGAGGCTTACAGCCATCCCCATAGGATTGTACCCTAAATGAATGATCCTGCTGAAGTTAAACACATGTAATACATTACCCTTAAAAGCAGTTCACTTTCACTAGATTGTGCCCTTAATTCCACCCCCCTCCCCCCGACACACACACCAGTGTCCAGTTCTGTGGTTGTTGACTTCTAGGAAATATCCATTATGTCAGGGCCTGTGCTGGGAGAGCACAAATGTGCCACGATGTCATCCGCCTCCCACCACTGAGTCATCTGTCACTCAGCGCCCCTTACCCCTACCCCCTCCTCTGCCACTGTCTTCCCATGGGCGGGCTCTCTGACAAACTGCATTGGCCAGAAGAAGAAGCTGGCATGGCTCCTCAGAGAGCTGGCCAGGCCCAAATGCCTGGCTCTGAGGGGGTCTTTCTTCGGAGCCAGGCATGGTGGGAAGGGTGTCCCGGAGATCACCTGTACTGCCAGGCATCCTCAGAGCGAGCCAGAGGCTGGCTGGCTGCAGAAAACGGGGCTGGCAGGCAGGGGTGTTGCTAGGTGCTGAAAAGATCCAGGGCACAGGCCTGTAACACAAATTTGCATGCGCACACACACACACACGTCTGAGTTGAAGAAGGGGTCAATGCACACCTCCAATATATGTGTGTGTGTTTGTATCTCTCTGTGTGTGTTGTGTGTGTGTACACACACAGATACATAAATACATACATGCATACGAGGCGTGCATTGAACCCCCACTTCAACTCACACCCCAGTTTGGTGGTTTGGAAAACATCCTGCTTCTGCTCGGGTCAGTTTGGAGTCAGTCCATTTCAGCTCAGTACCAAACCTGAGTCAAGGTTCAGAAAACTGAGGCTTTATGCTTCATGCTGACTATCATGGGAAATTTAAAAAATACTGTACTTTTTTCTTTTGGTCAGAATTGGATGATAATTGCAGGCATAGTAGCCCCCTAGGAGGGGATTACACCTGCCCAATGTCATGTCAGAAAAATAGGTGAACTTTTTTTGTGGTAGGTGTCTTTATATTTTCAGATTCTTTCAAAGGGAACTGGCAATAACTTTTTTATTCCTTGGAAGAATTGGATGAACATTTCACAAATTGTTGCTCCATCAGAGGGGAACATGTCTGCCAAATTGCAGAATGACAGCCACAGGGTTTTTGTGCAAGGGTAGCCTTTACATTTTGAGGGTCTCCAAAAAAGGACATACTTATCTCTTGATGTTTCTTGTGGACTATTGTTCTGAAAATTACAGGCAGCCTAGAGGTGTCCCTAACTAAGAAACCAGCAACATTTCAGAAGGATAGGTGCAGCAGTGCATGTGGAAGGGTAGCTCTCCAATTTGGAGGAAAGAGTGATTTGCTTTCCCTTCACTTCACCCCCCTCCCCCCATGGTTTGGGTAAATGTGTATGAAAATGCACAGGTCATAGAGGTGTCCCCAGGCAAAGAACTTGCAAAGTTTTGGAAGGATAAGAGCAGGAGCTAAGGAATTATGATGCTTGAAATCCAGTTTAAGGCTTTTTCATAATGAAGTGTGCTGGCATTGGAAGAATGTCCATCTCATGGCCCCATCCTTTCCCTCCCCCAAAGCACAGTGATGGGAGCCCATGGTAAAAATGTGCCCTAGGATTAGAAAGTGGACCTGTAAGTCAATTATTTTGAAACATAAAGATTGCCTGATTCTACTTGGGCTTCAAACTGGATCTGAATTCAATGCACATCCTTAATTTTATATATATGCATGCAAATTTAGAATTACTGGAATTTATTTACATTGCACCAACATTAGCAGCAGGGGAACATGGGTGGGACGGTACTTTTCACTCATGTCCTGCTTGTGGGTTTCTCATGGGCAGTTGGTTGGCCATTGTGTGAACAGAATGCTGGACTAGATGGATGTTGCAGCATGGCTCGTCTTATATTTTTAAACATAGAGTGCCTCTGAGCACATGCAGAATGCTTTTCTTTCACCACTGAGCACTTACAGGCTCCCCCTACCCATTCTGTTCCCCTCCGTACAACAATCCCTCCTTATTCTTCCATCCTCCAGCAACTCTTCATAAAAACAGGTGTTTTGTTTTGTGCAACTCTTCTCTACCTCCTCCTTGTAACGCACAAGCTCTCATTGTATCTTCCTCCGCATAGCTTCATTTGTGCCAAGACTTCACCAGGATGCAGCCAATGAGTTTGTTTTCAAAACTAGGGCTCAGTTATGGAGAAACTCTGAGCATGTACTAAGCACCTTTCCTTCACCACTGAAACTAGAGTCCATGCAAAATGAAAAAAACACAAATGGCAAAACATCCACATGGCTGGGCTGAAAGAGTAGTCAATTCATTGATTTGGAATCAGGTGGGCGATGTATTAAATGTGCTGTCCCATGCTCACAGGACTTATTTCTGCATAAATATGTGGAAGGTCAGGGTGTAAACCTCCCTGCAATATAACTCGTGCTGGAATCCTATATACTGTCAGGGTGGAAACTGAGCCCATAGAGCCCCAGAGCAGTTCTGATTCTGAGGAGGAACAGCAATCTGTGGGAGAGGAGCTCGCTCATCTCTCACAAGCACAGATTCCTCCTGCCAGCATTCCTGGGATAGATAGTACCCCTGGCAGTGGGAGAGTGCGGGAGGGGGGCTTGCTGGATGCTCGGCGGAGACACAGGGAGCGGCGACAGATGGAGGGCGCCAAAAGGAGGCGCTCCGCTCGTTTGGCGCGCAAACAATGGTCGCGTCCTGAGGACCCAAGGGAAAGAGGGAGGATCTCTCCCTAGCCCATAAGTTCAGGGTCTTCCCGTGGTTCTCCTTCAAACAGGGACCAACTGCCTTACCTGGAGCTTAGGCTACTCTGCTATCTTTCCCCAGTGCAGTTACTTGCTTAGTCGCTAGTAGTATCTGTAAGAGTCATAAAGGAATAAAGCCTTGGAAAGAATCCTCGTCGTCTGTGTCCTGAGTTGGCTATTGGAAGGGACTGCAAGAGGCAGCTAGGGCGCTCCTGACATATACACTTTCCTGGGAGTAAGCCCCATTAAACATATGTCTGACTGGCATACATAGGATTATACAAGTGAGCAGTATTTACCTCCTCTCCACTTCAAAAAATAATAATAATTAACTCCTATTTTTATTAAAGCTTTCACACCTTTGGTCCATCTAGCCCAGTATTGTCAACACTGACTAGCAGTGGCTCGCCAAGGTGTAAAGCAGGATTCTTTCCTATTTCTATCTGGAGATACTATGGATTGAACCTGGGACTTTCTGTATGCCAAGCATGTGCTACAACCCTTCCTGTTGCTGGATAGTGGCAACGAACAAAACAGCCCCAGATTTGTTCCTCTGCAACCATGTGAACCCATTTTTCTCGAAGACCTAGATGAGAAGGAGGAGAAAAACAAACCCCCTTTTCTGTTTGTATAAAGTCAAATACAGTTCAGAACTTCTCTTGCCCACCAAAGAGAATTATCTTTAAAAATTTCCCAAGATATGCTCTGGGTGGAATAAAGAAGAGAAAGAAGGACTAGGACAGGGAACGGAAAAAGAAGAATGGTGACTGGAAATGGAGGGGTGGGGGGAGAGGGGGAGAGGCGGGGGGAGGGAGAATTCCCCAAGCCAAATGGCTCCTTTCAGAGAGGTAGCACTTCTGGGGAATTTAGGAGGATGTGGAGGGTTTGTAAGGTTTGTACATGCTTAAATTAACTTTATGAGGTGAGGTGGCTGAGGGCTTTTTCTTGCTTTTAACAAAACTGAAATCTATTTAAAAGCCCCAGCACTTTTTGGATCATGACGTCACATCATCCTAACCCTCATTTTGGTATAACTTGAGGCCTGCAGCTATTTAGGAAAAACTAAAGTGGAGGGGGAGAAAGAAATTTGTGGAAGCTGACTCAATCCTATGCTGTATTGAAACTACTGAACTTCTGCAGAAGCCAAAGTTTCCAGTTTGGAGCAGTAATATCAAAATTTCATTGCAAGCAAGCTCCCAACAGTCGGCATGTAAGAGCAGAAAAGTAAGGAGAGAAAGAAAAAAAAAATGAACAGACTGTGGAAGGGAAGGTGGCAGTCTCCTCTCTAGTTTAAAAGGCTGGTGCATCCATGCTACACTCCCTATTAGTCTGCTAAGGGAGCGAGTCCTAAGGTCTCCTAGTAACTGCAAGGCTACTGAGCTCAGATGTAAAAAGCAGACTTGTGTTAAGGCAGATGATGGCAATTGGGACAGCTCTAATGATCTGGGGCACAGCTCAAAAAGATATAGGGCTGTGCCCAGGTGGCTAATTCTTAACAATGCCTATGCTGGCAGGACTCTCTGGAGCACCTGCTGTGTGCTGTTGGGGGGGTGACAGCTCCAGACTGGCCCTGATCTCCCGCTGCAGCAAATTCCGCAGAATCTGGTGGGGAATATGAGATGAGCAAGACACAAGTAATTGTACCGATTTTATTATAACTAAGGCGCAATCATCCACTTAATTACTACGGAATGACCGCAGCAACTAGGTACATCCAGCAGTCCATTATGCTGAATATAACGGTACTGTTCCTATAAATAAATCTTTAAAAGGCTTCAGTTTCCCTGTTCTGCTAATTATGTAATTGAACAGGTTCAGTTCTTTCTTGGTGGTGCTTAGATGACATCACAATAACAAATGGAAAGAAGATTGTTACCCTGTGTATTTCCCTATTTATTTATATGTTTGTTTGTTTGTTTTATCTCCCACCTTCACCCCCAAAATGGTGCTCATGGCAGCTAACAATAAAAACAAAATTTTCTGATTAAAAACAAAATCTTAATTAAAACATAACATCAACACAAATAAATTAAAAACAAAAATAAAACCACATCAATAAAATAAATAAGTAGCAATTCAGCAGACCAGCTTACAGGCCAAAGGCCTGCCTGAAAAAAAAGTATTTGCCTGCTTGTGGATGGACAACAGAGAGGAGGCCAGCCTAGCCTCTCTCAGCAGGCAGTTCCAGAGCCTGGGAGCGGCCACTGAGAAGGCCCTGACAAGACTACTGGGGGGATGTTTTTTGTTCTCTGGCATCTCCATGACATGGAAATGGATATTATTTACAACACAAGGTCAATTGCGGGTGGGGAGAGCATTTTAGAGGGGCAAGTTCTGCAGATGAACCACTGTTCTAGCAGAGCGAAAAGATACTGTTAGGACTATGGCCATTTTCCCATTCTCTCGGAATGGATCTACACGCTAGTCACAGTGGGAAATGTTTGGTCCCTGTGTTTACCGTGTAATGATAATGTGTGTGTATGTGTGTGTTGTCAGGAAAATTTTTCAGGAAAGACTTGGTAGGTGGCAGAGGCTAGGGATGTTGCAAGAATCCAAGAGGAGGGTGGAGTCCGGCGGACTCTGCCCTGCTCGGCCTCCCGGACCCTGTTTGCTGAGCTGCTGCACTTACTGGACGAGCCACTGTGTGGTCCACAAGCACCCGGCAGCCGCCCCTTCCCTCAGTGAGCCACCATTTTGCAGAAAAATGAAGGCTTGTTTTTTTCTGTAAATGTAATATTACGTAAATGGCACCATAAAAGGGCCATTTACGCAACATTACAGGCATACATGGTCCATTTACACCTGTAATGTTGCATAAATGGACCCTTTATGGCTGCCATTTACTTGACTTTACATTTACGGAAAAAGCCAAGCTGCCATTTTGTGAAATAGGCAGCTCACTGAGGGAATGGATGGCCCGCACAGTGCAAATTTGACTTCTATCTGGCCCTGGACTGTATGAAAAAGAAGCAAAAACTGAAGATGGATTAGTGGCAAGAAAGAAAATATAGGCCTGGAATAATTTGAACAATCATGGTACTTCTCAGGGTCCGAAGTCCTGTTCTCACACAACACTAATGGATACATGTCATGAAAGTTGATGTTTTGTTGGTATATATGCACAGCCTTCATAATTTAGCAACCACATTGAATCCCTTCAGTTGCATGCTGTGCTCCGTACTTTCAGAAGTATCTCCTTCATCTTTATTACTGTATTGTGAAAACATGGTTGGCCTTGTATAACCTGAGGCATTGCAACAGCAGGTGCTTTTCCTTTGAACTGTTCCTGCATAATAATTGTGAGCTACAGTCCAGAGACCTAACCACATTCTAGCCATGTGCTCAAGAGGTGGGCACTGCCAAGTAGCTGTCAAGCGTTCTTCGGTAAGACCAGCAAGGATCAGCCCACTGGTAATCGTGCTCCAAGCTTTCTGGTGCTGCTCCAACACCAGAAGTCTAATACAAAATTGATTTCAAGGTTTTGATTTTGTTATGCAAAAATAAACATCTGAGGCAAGATTAAGAAGTGGGAAAACATACAGCAAATTCAGTGAACAGCCTCTCTGGTCTCTGATGACCCTGCTGGAAGGGACTGGCAAGCTGCCCAGCCAACTTCTCTCACCTGGCTGGCAAGCAGGAAATGAGTGGAAGGGGTCCCCTATTCAGATTACTGTATCATCCAACCCATTTACTTGTATGGAGCAAGGGAAAAGGAGCTGCAATCAAGAAACCCTAGGGGAGAAACGATTCCTACTACACATGTTGTGCTAAACCATGTTGTTCTAAACTTTAGGACAATGGTATTGAAATCCTGGTGTATTTTAGCTTAAGGCTCTTACTGACACTAATTAGGCCTTATGAGAGGCATTTCAACCTTTTAGAATGGAGAAGACATTGTGCAAAAAGCCAGAAAACCACCAAATGATAGGCAGTTGTGGGATGGGGGAGCGAGAACCCCCTGGTGATGTGGGGAAAAGGGCGTGGTCATCTGGGGAAACTGGGAGCGCGGATTGGAACTCCAGGTGGCCAGGGGTGTACGAGAATTTCATGCCTGTCTGCAAATCATGTGAACATGTCCAATTCTCAGCCCCAAACGCGAACATGAGCAGGAGCGCAAGTCTTGGGGCTTCTTTGCAATTGCCCAAGCTTGCATTTGTATTTGCACAAGTGTGCACTTGTGAAAATGCAGATTCCCCCCAATCACATTTTCATGCTTTAGCTTATGGAGGGACAGTGCACCTTCGGAAAAGTGTGGGTTTTCTGTGTTTGAAAATGCATTCTTTTCCTCTTTGGAAAAAAAGAAGACGCTTGCATTCTGGAGTCAGAATGTGGCGAGGCGAGCATCGGAGTGGCGAACAGAGAACCCCATTGAGCTCAATCATCCTTCTCCCATCCCTCATGGACAGGATTTGGCCCTGGGCCTGAGGTTCTACACCCCTACTTTAGGACCTAAAGGCCTGGAATGCAAAATTGTGCTGCCACTCATGGAGGGACTTCCCAGTTAGACTGGAGCCCCTTATACTTTGCCATTCTGGCAAGTTTATTTATTTAAAATATTTCTTGGCTGCCTTTCAGGGCAGAAGCTCTCCCAAGGTGGTGTACAGAATAAAAGACATAAAAACAGTTAAAATATTAAAAGTGATAGAAACATAAGCACAATAAAATAGCAATAAAAACAACAATAAAAGCAGCAGCAGCAACAAGGACAATAGCACAACAACAGCAATCATATCACGAGAAGTGCAAGATAAAATATATTTTCAAGTCCTTCTTAAAAGCCTGCAATGATGGAGCATGGTAGACCTCCAATGGCAACTTGTTCCAGAGATGTGGGGCCACTGCAGAGAAGGCCCTCTCTCATGTACTCACCCACCTAACTGCTCTCACAGGTGGGCAGATGAGTAAGAGCTCCCTTGCTGATACTAAAGTGCAGGCAGCCTGATATGGGTGAAGGAGTTCCTTCAAGTAACTTGGTCCCAAACCATTTAAGACTTTAAAGGTCAAAACCAGCACTTTAAATCAGGCTCGCAAACACACAGCTGGCGCAGTATAGGCATTATATGATCAAATCACTTTGCCCCCACCAACACTCAGGCAACCACGTTCAGCACCAGCTGAAGTTTCCTGTACTGCCTTTTAGTAATGGGCAAATCTCCTCATCTTGATTAGGAATTGGGTCAGAAATGTTGAATGACATCACAGGATACTAGAAATAAAACACAATCAGGGTCATGCCCCACCCCGAGTTCTAAATTGGCTCATACATTTTTGCACATCCTTGTGATTCATGAGCATTTTTGCTGGGCTGATTAGGAATTGTCCTGCATGGTTGGGGTAGTCATTATTCCAAGCACCAGCAGGCTGTAACAGAGGGAGATGAGAGGGGCAGTGAAGCCATTCCACCAACCCAGCTGAAAGACTACTGATTTTTTTCCCCCTCTTCCATCCCCATCCCTTTTACCTTTTGTATTGTGTATTTTTCGACTGTAAGCCTGCAAGCAGGGACTGTCATGTTTTACTGGTTGCAGCTCTGGGAGCCTTTTTGGCTGAGGATACTTTAATTAATTAACTTGACCGCCACATCTCAAAACAAAAACACCTAGTAACAAGGGAGGGTGTTATATCTGGGTGTGGGGCAGCAACCGCATAAACCATTTGCAAGAAAATTGAGAGAATTTCCTCAAATGGAGGAGATCCCTTGTCAAACAAAAGTGTAGCTCACAGCAGTCTGTGACAGTTTCAGTGGGAAAAAGACATCATGGCTGTGGCCCTAACCTCAGCTAGAAGACAGATGAGGGACCTCAGAATCAGAAAATGGCATCAGTGCTAATCCGCCAGCAGGGTGGCACAAAGCCTGCCAGGGTTCCCGGCCCGTTCACAGGAAGCGCCACTGGTGCTGGTGTTCTGGCAGAGCGAAGCTAAAGGCAGCATATGTGGGGCATGTTGGGGGCAGGCACAGAGCTGCCCCTTTGTTTCCCTAACATGCCCTAGGAACTGGTGCAACTTTACACCAGCCCTGGCACTGATATAGTAAATTTACTCCCATTACAGTCAATGGGAGGGAAAAAACAAACAAAAAACCTGCCCCTCACCTCCCAACCTGACCTCAACAGAACAGCTGGGTGATAAATTTGGCAGTTGCTCTGCCTGCATATCTTCCCCCACCAGCTATGCTGGCTGGGGAATGCTGGGAGTTGTAGGACTTTTTTCTGTCTAAACCTGCACAGGATCACACCTTTAATAGTTTAATCGGTCAGCTGCTCTTCTTGCAAAATACAAGTGGCCGTGATCAACCTGTTCTTCCAAAGGAGTGCTTAACATCAGGTGTACTTAGCTCCTCTGGCTGCTGTTTGAAGAGCATCTTAGAGCGATCATCTCCTCCTCCCAGAGTTCGCAGCGATCCCTCACACTAACTGAGGTCAGAAGGGCTCAGGTCGGTGTTGCAGTCACTCAGAAGACTGGGCTGGGATCCAATCTAGGGCTGAATCAACACATAGCAGTTATACTGGTATCATAACTATTGGTATACATGACACCAATGGGCGCCAGTAGTTATGATAATGGTATGATAATGGTATAACTGCTATGTGTAGATTCAGCCTAGGCCTCTTCCTGAGGATTTGCAAGAGAAGGCATTAAATCCCCAGTTGAGGGATCCAGAGGGAATGGTATTTTCTAGTTGGCGTTAGAGGCTTGGTATTCATTTTGCTCCTCCGCTGACCCAATAGGTGACCTATCCTGCCTTCATAGCCCCCCCCCCCCGACTCTACCCCCTGATCTACCAGGCACCACCGGTTTGCTTCCAGGCTAAACTCCCTGAGGCTCAGGAGCACTAATACTAATCCAGAACCAGTGTGGGGTAACACATAGGCAAGAGAGACCCAGGTTCAAATCCTCACTCAGCCCCAGGGCCAGCACCAAGGGTAGGCATGGTCAGACCTCTGCCAAGGACCCACACCCCAGCAGGGTCCCCCTGACCAGAGCCCCCGGGAGTGGCTCGTCCGCTCCACCATGGCAGCCTTGTTGTCCACCTGCCTCCCGCGCTGGCCCAGGCAAAGGCGGTGGTGAGGAGGACGAGGAGGAGCAGGAGAGGCCACGGCCTCCCTGCTCCCTGGCGCTCTGCCTGCCCAGCATGCCAGCGGGTGGGAAAGAGGAGGGGGAGGAGGGGCAAGAGCAGCCGGTGACCATGGCGGTGAGAAAGTAGGTTCACTGAGGGAGGGGGCCATGAGGGTGTCTTGCCCAAGGGCCCTCCGAAATTGGAGCCGGCACTGCTCTGCCCCAAAGCTTCCTGGGCAAAGTTAGGCCAGTCATTCCCTCCTCAGCCGAACCTGTCCCTCAGGATTGTGGTGAGGATTAAATAAGGAGAAAACCCTGCACTCTCCTTGGAGGAAGGACAGGGGGAAGATGTAACTGGAAATGAACCAGCAGGAGCCTAAGAGATTCTGTAAATGGCAGTGGAAGTTTAGACCAACTCTGACAGGTATGAGACTCTTCAGGGTGGTGACACTGGAGGCATGATTTCGATTGCATTTTATTTTTCTGTTTAATGGCCACATTGTGATCCACCAGGTTCTGTCTGCAGACCTGCCAAAATCAGTCAGAAGGTTCTTCTCACTCAGCCTCCCTCGACCTGGCACCCTCCGGAGTACAACTCCCATCAACCCCAACTCATCAGGAAGGCACTAGGTTCGGGAAGGCTGCTCTACCCCTTCCCTTATCCACCAAAACCTCACCAGATGCCCCCTAACAAGTCAAAACCTTCCCCAGGCATCACCCATTGACCAATCTGTGCTTCTACAGACGGACCAGGTATTTTTAAAATCAGGAATTGGCAACTCCAAGTGACTTCAGTCTGGCTTTTGTACTCAAATTCACCATTTAGGGAGGGGACGTGCCCCCCCCTGTGTTTCAGACTCCCGTAGAATTGTATGGGCTTATTCCGCTCAATAGTTCTACGTGTGGTGCTTGTGTGAGGGGATTTTTGTGTGTGTGAGGGGTTATCTCTTAGCTCCCCCCCCTTTTTTAACAAAATGTACCTCCACAAAGTACATTTGGTCCCCCCGCCACATCCTGAGCATGCTGACACTTTGCTTTATTTCAGGAGAGTGACATATTTCTATGATGCTGCAAGAGCTATATGGCTGGCTTCAGATCCTCGTGGGGAGAGGTGGAGGATCCTCAGAAATTGTAATTTCTACTGTAACTTGGCTTTGTTGTAGGATGGGGCAGCAGTACCATTTTGTAACGTTTCTTGTGAATCTTAAAACCGTTCTGTCAGAGGTTACTTTCCTGCCTACAGCCATGGAAATATTAAATAAATATACTGAAGTTGAGAGTTTGAAATGGGTAGGATAAAGGCAGCCAAAAGGATAATGGCTGAAAGCATAATTACAGCAAAAAGAAAAAGAAAAAAGGCAACACTCTAGACCAGTAAATGTGTAAAGTAAACACCAATACAATGAGCTTGAGCCACAGAGATCCTGAGAAAATTATGAGTTTACCCTCCAATTAATCATCGCAACGATCCATTCCAGACCGAGCTCTATAAACCCAATCATGGGAATCCGCAGCCCATAATAACCACTTAATTGCCGACAGCTGGAGGTGAGTCAGATGCTTTTGAGCAAAGGAGATGGACTACAAGACAGCTGTCCCCAACTCAGTGCCTTCCAGATATGCTGGAGTACAATTCCTATCTTAAAGAGCGCCTCCAGCAGCACCAGACAGGCCGCTTAACAAGATCAGCCTCGGATGGCCTTCTCTCTGTCCCATCAGCCAGGACAGCTAGACTGGTGGGGACGAGGGAGAGGGCCTTTTCTGTGGTGGCCCCCACTCTGTGGAACTCCCTCCCTAGGGAACTCCTTCATGCCCCCTTTTAATGAGCTTCCGTCGTGCATTAAAAATGTGGTTGTTCAGGCAGGCATTTGGGGTGGGTTAGGGTATTTTAGAAAATGTTTTTACTGTAGAATTTTATTGTTTTAAACTGTTTTTATTGTATGTTGTACATCGCCCAGAGTGGCTGGGTGACCAGCCAGATGGGCAATTAATAAATTTAATAATAAATAAAATAAATAAATAAATTCCAAGCATTCCCTTGCTGGCTGTGCTTGATGGGAGCTGTAGTCTTACATGTCTGGAGGGTGCCAGGTTAGGGAAAAACTTTTCAGCATCCACTGGAGGGATGCACATCTGACTTTTCTGATAGATTCCAAAGAGAGCGCCACACCTCATGACAGCATGTGGGACAGTCACCGCGAGTGCAAAAATACATGCAACGTGATCAAGCAGAAGCAAGCCATGCAGCAATGTGAACAATTGTGCCATGTTTCAATGCAGCATTACTAGCCAGTTGTGGCATTGGCACACTGTGTAATATTAAAAGGCCCACCCATTTGAAATCACTCCCCAAGCCCCAAAGTCAAACTTAATTCCCCCCCCCCCACCTCCACCTCCACCTATGGCTGGGAGACAGGTGGTGGCAAATATGCCGTTCATTCTTCCCATACCTCCTTCTTGCTTCAAAACTAGTTTAACAAGGGGCCCAAGTCAGCACCTGCTTATCTCTAAGCCAGCCCATTACAGAAAATGGTTAAAGCAAAGCATGTGATTAACTAATTCCATAGCAAGCATGTACTGTAACCAGAAGATCACATATCAGAGTCAGAGAGCTGGAAAGCCATCTCATTCAACCCTTTACCACAAGAGGACACCCAGGACCAGCCAGAGGGCTGCAGAGGACTCATCCAATATGATCAATTGGCCAGTCAGTTGACTGCCTATAATTGGACCACGCTTGAATGTAAAATATCCCCTGCTGTCAAGAACGTCCTTCTGTAAGTGGCACATGAATGGTTCTCTCCCCCCCTTCTCCCAAATGTTGTTTTTAATGTTGTGTTTAAAATTATTGTAATATTTATTGTGAACCACTGAGGGATTTTATTATATTGAACGGTATACAAGTGTCACAAATAAATAAATTAAATAAATAAATACAGCTACTGGCCATGTGCTACAACTGCAGGCCTCTCTGTGCAGGAACAGGAAGGAAGGAACACAGGAGGAAACGGGAAGCAAACTCACACCAGCAGCCATGGGTGGCAGGAATCGCACGTGGAGTCATGGCACTATGGAGTCTATGAATTTGCTGCGGGGAAGGCGGGCTTCTGTGGGATCTGGCATGGGGCTCTGTGAAACTTTTGGGAAAAGACCGAAGTCTTCTAGAAGGCAAATCATTTTTTAAATTAGTGTAATTGCCTTTGCTCTTTGTTACTATTGCCCTGGGACTGCATTGCTGAAGGAAAGCACACTCAGCCAGGGACTCAGGGCTTCTCGTTTGTGTGGGATTGAGGCATATGTATTATTATAACCTATTAACTCATTTGATCAAAATCAGGATATGAATCTTTTAAAGAAATAAAAGCTTTAAACCAGGGGTGTTGAACCACATTCAGACTGGGGCTGCATTTCAGTGGTGGGTGGGGCCAAAGGCAAAAGGGGTGGGGCAAAATATCAGGCTGTTTAAGCTTAAAGCTTTTACTGCCAGTCACTAAAGCCTTAGGGGAGGCAGTCACTAAGCCGGGGGCGGGTGGGCGGGTGGAGGTAGGACTGGACAAAAGCCAGGAAACGACCAAGCAATTTGTGGGGTGGGGCCAGGGGACATAGCTGCCTGGAGAACCCTAGGGGCAATCTACATTACAACTTTAAACTGGTTTCAAACCTGTTTTTAGTGATTACGGCTACCAAATACAGGAATTCTGGGAATTGTAGCTCTAGGAAGAGGGGCGCTTGGGCGGGGGACAGGGGTCTCCAGCAAAGAATTCTCAGTACCCTCATGAAACTGCAGGATCCCTTTAGATAAACCGGTTTGAAACCAGTTTAAAGTTGTAATGTAGATTGGCTCCTAGAGAGCTGGACTGGGATGCCAGGCAGGCTGGATTTAGCTCCAGGCCTGAGGTTCTACACCCCTCCTTTAAATATTTGATTACTCTTTAACATATTTGACCACGGTGTGATCAGTCAATTGACCACATTTTTGACTGATAAAAAAAACACCTAGCCATAATAGAGAAGTTGGGCATTTGCTGGGGCCAAAATACTGTCCATGACCCCCCTCCCTTCACTGCCTTAATGGTAGCACCATTCCCACTTTACATGGAGTACCAAAGGAGGCAGGAAGAGTCTGCCCTGGAGAATTCCCGGTTTGCAAAGTAAGTGCCCCATTTCTGTCTGGATGAAGGGGCCCTGCCCAAGGTCCCCACCCCCAAACCTGTAGTTATCCTTCGCTGAAGCAATAAGATGCCAAAAGGCTAACTCCAACCCCAGCATAATCATGGGTATCTATTTCTGTATGTATTTCTTGCATTTATATACTACCTTTCTGCCAAAGCACTCAAGGTGGTCTGTAATTTAAAAACAAAACAAAACACAATGGTTTACCATCTTAAGATGCATGATTCAAAAGAAAAAAGGAGCGGGCTGGGAAGAGAAAAATAAGTGCAGGTTTCAAAACTTTCTTAATGATCCATAATGAAGTTATATAATGACCTGGTGGAACGGGCACTGAAGGGAGCAGGACCGAATCTACACATAGCAGTTATACCGTTATCATACTGCTGTCATAACTATTGGTACATATGACACCAATGGGCACCGATAGTTATGATAATGGTATGATAACGGTATAACTGCTATGTGTAGATTCAGCCCAGCTCTGGGAGGGGAGGAACTAAGCATCAGCTGGTCTGAGCTGGCGGAAGGCACCACAGGGCCTTCCATCGCTTCTTGGGTGCTGCCAAATGGAATGGCTGGCAGGGGTATACGTTATGCTGGAGCCCAGGTCACCAATGCCACTAATGAGTGGTGTGTAGGCTGCAGGGCTGGCTAGGAGAAAACTGTGTCAGTGGTCAGCGAAGCTGGAGAGAATAATTGCCCCACTTGCTCGCTTGGCAGGCAGAGAGGCAGTGAGCACGGAGGCCGTGGCCTCTCCTGCTCCTCCTCGCCACCACTGTTGTCTGGGCCAGAGCGAGAGGCAGGTGAAGAAGCAGGTTGTGATGGGGAAGAGGAAGAACACAGCCAGGGGGCTCTGGTCAGGGGGCCCCTGCGGGGGTGTGGGCCCTTGGCAGAAGCCCAAGCAGGCCTACCCTGGCCATAATCGGGAGGACAAGCACACAGCATAGCCAGCAATAGTTCTCCTTGTAAATCAAATAAAGCAAAGCATGTGCCCTTGCAAGTGGTGCCGGTTCTGAACGGGGACTCCAGTCTCTTTGGCTCCAATCAGAATGCACAGAACTTTTGCAAAGTAGAGAGCAGAAGGAAGCCCCGCCACACCAGCGATTAGGGCCAAACTAGATTTATTTATATATTTGAAGTATTTTTATGCCACTCCTCAGCCAAAAGGTCTCCCAGATCAGCTTACATTTAGGGCACAATCCTACACATGCTTAGACAGAAAAAAATGGTCCTACAATTCCCAGCATGCCCCAGCCAGAATGAGTGGCTGGAGGGATGCTGGGGGCTGTAGGACTTTCTTCTGTCTAAACATGCATGGCACCCTTAATCAATTAAACAAGGCAGTCCCTGCTCGCAGGCTTACAGTCTAAAGAGACACGACACACAAGGAAGAAGGAACTGGGAGGGAAGAGGGAAAAATTAGTTCTTCCAGCTCTCCCTCCATACAGCCTGCTGAAACAGCAGCACCAATTAGCATGCAAAATTGCCATAGGGATGCTCTTCCAGTCACAAAATGGCTGCCATGTTGAGCATGGCCAGTTACAAAACAGTTATTTACCAGCTTTCCGCTGTAACACCCATTTTATAGAAGGCAAACTGATGTGGTTCAAGGAGAAGTAACTTGGTGAAGAAACTGAATACAGGGCAGAGGTGGGTTCAGAACCTGAAATGCCAAATCATACATTTGCCTGCAGAAAGCAGAACAAAATGCCCATTTCACAGAAATGGTCTGACCCAGTATAAGGCAGCTTCCTGTGTTCTGTCCTGGACGCCGCTGCGTTCCTGCGCGCTGGCTCTCTGCCTGTCGAGGAAGCGAGCAGTAGCAATCAGGAAGAGCAGGAGCAGTTAGTGACAATGGTGGTGTGAGAAGGCAGACTCAGTGAGGGAGGGGCCCATGGAGGGTGTCTTGCCCAAGGACCACACCACACGCACACACAGCACAGGCCAGACTCCCCCCCCCCACAGTCCCAATTCTGCTCAGCCCCCAGCTGCTATTTACAGCTGGGGTTTCCAACGTGGTGCCTCGGTGTCTATCAGGCTCAGCACTCCTCCTGGTTTTTATTTTATTTCTTAAGGTTTTTTAAATTAACATTTTCTTTGGGAGGCTGGCATGCTATCAAGTGAAATTCTGCCCCCCCCCGCCCCAACCAATGGACATTTTTATTTGGATTCAAAGGAGTGGTTTTGTGTTTGCCTTCTGGGAAGTGCATATTTTGTGCCTGCCCATGCCCTCCATGGCAGCCATTTTCTGAACAGGCATGTCATTGAACATGGCTGTCATTTTGTGAGAGTGCCCACAACACTTTCAAAATTTGAAATGTGCCCACTGACCCAAAAAGCGCACATTTACATAGTGTGCATGTTAATGGCATTATGTACAACATCAAGTCTACTTTGGCCCTTAGAGAGCTGGACATTAGTGCCAGAGGCCAGTTCAGATGACTGGGTTTTCTCTTTGTATTCCCAAAGCGTCCTCTATTGCTTCTCTATCCCAACATGCTTCCATATAACCTGAGACCTTCTCCCGAGTGCTCAAGCAGAGACTTCCTGTAGCATCGTTTGAGGCTGAACACGTGCTGGCAGAATTTAACATCCTGCTCCTTCCCTGAAAATTGGAGATCCCGTCTGAGAAAGAGTACTGTGAAACTTGAAAGGTCGCACTCATATGGCACATTGCAAACCTTGTTTGCTCTTGATGAAAGTGTTCTTGGTTGTTTAGTTTTTAATTTTTTTATTGTCTTTGGATTTTGTTGGAGATCCAATATATCGAACCACAAAGGATGGTTGCATAAAATCATGTTAGGAAACAGATGCTGTGAAAGAAAGGTGATGGAAGAACTGATGTTCTCTCTTTCTCTCTTTCTCTCTCTGTCCCTCTCTCCTGGCAGATCTGCGGAATTCTTTCTTTTGAGTCTCCAGATGTATTGTTAACTGTTCTTTTCAAGCATCCTGACTTCCCCTGCTCCCTCAAACGTAATTACAAGGTTCAGCTGGAGTTATAGGGGATGTGTCTTTCTGCCAAGCTATGTCCCAGCTCAGAAAGCCCCTGCAAATCCAATAAAATTATTCCGTGGGGTTGTACAACTTTGAGTGGTGTTTTCAGGAGTTCTGGCTTCCTTACAAAAATGAGAATAATTCTGCTGTGTTCCACTGGTTTTCCCTTAAGATCCTCAATTTTGTTTCCGGGTTTTTTTCTGCATGATCAAATGGATCAAATGTGCCCCCCCCACCACAGTCTCAACCTGGTGCCCTTCAATTGTGTTGGGCTCAGTGGAGGCCGGATACTCTAATTCATTTTGTCCGATAATAACATGGTAACCAATCTACACTTCCTAGATGTAAGTACATTCTGTGTTTTATAACCTGGGTGGTTGTTAGCTTACATGTTGTTTGCGCTTGTTAACATAGCGATGGGTAGCACTCTCCTTTGAGATCAGTTCAGAACTGGCTCCGAGTTTATGAACTTTCTTGACAAGGGTTCTGGGGAAAAACTCATCTGCCTTCCAAGAGATCTCTCCTGTCTCATAATATTGGTGCATGCATGCACACTGAAGGTGTCATAAGTGTGGACATTACTGTATTGCTTCCCTGGAACTATAGCTTGGGTTCCCCGTCCTTTCACCCACCAGCCACGGAGAAGCTCTGCCCAGGAACCGCCTCCTTTCCCACAGTAGAGGGACGGCAACTGCTTAGGTTATGCAGTGACAGGCCCCAGGGCACCCGGCACTGGGCTTCATGGCTGAGGGGGAGTTTGAACCTGCGTCCCCATAGTCCTCGTCCAACACTCTTAATTGCTACACCACACTAGCTCTGAACGTCTATGCCTCACTAGCTCTATATACTGAACCAACCAGGTAATGACATATTTCTTTTAAGATGAGCTACTACATATGTGCTCCTGTGCATAGGCTGCGCAACTGGTGGCAACACAACCTACAGCAGTTGCCTCATGCCGAGACAGGCTATTTGTTCATCTACCCCAGTATTATCTACACCAGCCTTCCCAAACCTGGTGCTCTTCAGATGTGACAGACCACAACTTTCACCATCACCAGTCACCATGCTGGCTGAGGGTGGTGAGAGTTGCAGTCAAACACATCTGGAAGGCACCAGGCTGGGGAAAAATGGGCCTAGGCTGACTGGTAGCAACTCTCCACCGTTTTAGTCCAAGGGTGTAGAACCTCAGGCCTGGGGACCAAACCTGGCCCTCGTGGGGTCCCAAATTGGGCCTCTGGAGTTCCCCAGAAGGCCATACCCTTTCCCCAACTGCGAATTGTTTGGTTGTTTCCGGGCTTTTGTGTGTGTTTTTATCCCCATTTTAAAATATTGAAATCCCTTTCCTAAAGCTTAATTACTGGCAGTAAGGTCCTTAAGCTAAAATATGCTGGTATTATTGGGCACATTCCTTTTGCCTTTGGCCCTACCCACTGCTGGAATATGGCCCCTGAGAACTTCTCCAAAATTGGATGTGGTCCTCAGGTTGAAAGAGGTTCAACACCCCTGACTTAGCTGTGTCTTTGAGCGGAATGACACCCTCCCTATTAGTGCTGCTGAGCTGCCCTGCGTTGATACTCACTGAACGAATGTTATCCCTAGAAAAGCATAGTAGGCTGCCAAGTCCAAGGGCCAATCTAAACAGAAACACTTTGTGATGCGATTTGGGCAAAATTCACATTTTCACAGAATCGAGTTTGCTCTTTCCACAGTATACACAGTGCTGCATTCCTCCGCTTTTGCCGTGTGTATGGGAACTGAAGCTGCATTCGTTGGGGTGGGGTGGGCGTGTCCTGCCATAAATAGGAATGAACATCAGCGACTGCATAGGTGCAGGGCAGCCAGTGAGAGGAGACTTGCTCCCCCTCCCTCGCATGCTCAGCACAGTGCAATGGAAGACTTGCTTACGAGTTGACGTTCCTGACAAATCCCACATACCCACACACATTTATGAGGCGGGCGGGCGGGCGGGCAAGCAGGCAGACTGAGCAAAAGTGCAAGAGGCGCTGAGAGCAGAGAGCGCAGAGCCAGCGAGGAGGGAGAGTAACTAGCAAGTTGTCTTTGAGGTATATTAACTGCCCAATCAACAGGCTCTCCCCCCCACACACACCTCAACAAACACAGGCGCAATGAAGTGCTTCTGAGTACAGGTTCATGAAAATCATCAGCCCTGGCAATCACCCTTGCTTAGCTGCACAGCTTCGAATCAACGGGCATCCACTGTTTCTCAGCTGTGCTCCTAGGGTTGGCGGAGAATTTCTCCCCAAAACTTCGGGGGGCCGAGCGCCAATGTGTTCGGCCCCCCAAACAAGTTTCGGGGAGAAATTCTCCGCCCCCCCGCCCCCCCCCTCCGGGACGGGACTTACCTTTGGCGAATGTCCCTCCCGGCAGCGGGTCCGGCCGGCGGTTCGGCGGGTGTTCGTCCGGGGCGGGAGCGGCAGCCGGTCTTTCGACCGGCTGCCGCTGCCGCCATTCCAATAAAAGAAAAAAAAAACGCCCCCGTGATAGGCTACGTGACGATTAACGTAGCCTATCACGGCTAGATTTGCAAAGTCAGCCGTGATAGGCTACGTAAATAGTCACGTAGCCTATCACGGGTGACTTTAAAAAAAAAAAAAGTGAGTACGGATAATGGCGGCCCCCATAGGGAGCCGCCATTCGCGTTCCTTATTTGGTCGCTGTAGTCTACGTAAAGATTTACGTAGACTACAGCGACCAAATAAGGAACGCGAATGGCGGCTCCCTATGGGGGCTGCCATTTGCGTACATGCTTTTTTTTTTTAAAGTCACCCGTGATAGGCTACATGACGATTAACGTAGCCTATCACGGCTGACTTTGCAGATCTAGCCGTGATAGGCTACGTTAATCGTCACGTAGCCTATCACGGGGGCGTTTAAAAAAAACAAAAAACTTTTCAGTTCGCGGCCGGGCGAGGCGAGGCGCCTCCTCCCCGGCCTGAATTTCGGCCGGGCGAGGCGGGAAGCCTCCCCCCCGGCCTGAATTTCGGCCGGGCGAGGCGGGAAGCCTCCCCCCCCCGGCCTGAACTTCGCGGGGGGAGCAGCGAAGCGCCTCCCCCCCACCGCGAATAGCTTCGAGGACAGGTAAGTGACTTTCGTCCATCCCTATGTGCTCCTTCGTAGCTGCACAGCTTCAAAAATGCAGGGCTGGCTCCCCCCACCCCACAGCCCAATGCCTATTCAAAGTGAGAGGCAGCAACTGAGCCAGCGTTTCTCAGCTGTGCTCCTTTGTAGCTGCACAGTTTTAAAACAGCAGGGCTGACAAAGTGGAACTGAAGGCAATGAGTTACTTTCGGGTAGACATGTTTACCCCTCTGCTCTCCCCACGCCCATGCTCCATGCTACTTTCCCTTCTGCCAATCAGCGCCACTTCCACCAGCCCTTGCCAAAGCCAGCTGAGGCCACACGCTCTCCTGAACAGCGCTGATGCCTGTGTGACAGAAAAATCTGACACAAAATGAGTTTGAAAAAAACCCGGATTTAGGGCAAGAAATGCCGGGCTAGCTACGGAAAGCACCATGCATCCTCTGACACTATCAATTTGGGGTGGAGTAGAACCGGAGTAAAAGCCCCATGTAGATGGGACCCTAGTTTAGCCCAGTTTCTAGTGGAGTCAGTGGAGAAGGAGAAGGGTTTCCTCCTTTCATGTAACACAAGAACCCAATGGCAGAAGATGCAACTGAGAAACAAAAGGAAGGACTTCTTCAGACAGCACACAGTTCAGCTATGGAATTTGCTACCACAAGATGTGGTGACTGTCATTAGCTTAGATGGCTTTAAAATGAGGTTGGACACATTCATGGAGGATAAGGCTATGAATGGTTTCTAGCCATGGTAGCTATGAACTACTTCCAGACATGCTTCTGTATACCAGTTGCTGGGGAGCATGGGCAGGAGAGTGCTGCTGCCCTCATGTCTTACTTACGGGCTTCCCACAGGGTCTTATAGGCCCCTTCCAACCCTACTATGATTCTATGAGCTTGTAGGCCACTGTGGGAACAGAATGCCAGACTAGATAGGCCTTTGATCTGATCCAGCAGGGTTTTTCTTATGTTCTTATCCATTGTGTAAATGTCTATTTTGACAAATGTTTTCATTGACCTATCTACCTTGGCATACAACTGACAATAGCCCTTGTCTTCCATGTTCTTTCACAGGTTGAGGAAAGAGAAGCGACTACCTCTGTCACGCTTGCCGCAAGATCACTCCTTCACAAATTAATAATAATAATAATAATAATAATTTATAGGAACATTGGAAGCTGCCTTATACTGACTCAGACCATTGGTCCATCTAGCACAGTATCGTTGACATGCTCTGGCAGCAGCACTCCAGGGATTTCTGGCAGAATTATTCCTAACTCTACCCGGAGATATTGTGGGTTCAGCCTAGGAATGTCTGTATGCAAAGCTGTACCACTGAGCTATGCTCCCTCCCTTAAACGTATGTATCACTTCTCAACACAAAAAAGCAGTCTTGGAGCAACTTACACACATAAATACAGAAATCCATAATTAATATAACAGAAAAAACCCAAAATCAATATAAACCATCATCAGCACAATAATTCAAATATAAATAAATCCTATCAATAAACCCCATAAAACATAATCTAAAATCTATGCAATATGAAAAGTGTTCAGCCACAATGCACACAATCTCTCTCCAACACACACCACACACCCCAGAATGAACACTGTGAAAGCAGCCTACAGCTGGGCCGTAACTAGTGTCCAAATGCCTGGGAAAATAAGTATGTTGCCTGATGGCTAAATGATGACAGTGTTGGTGCCTGGCAAGCCTCCTTGGGGAGAGCATCCCATAATCACAGGGCTATTAGAGAAAAATGCCCTGTCTCGAACTGCCCCCTGCCCCTGAGCCTCTCTCAGGGCCCACAGAGAAAGGCCTCTAAAGCCAACCTCAGGGACTGGGTAGCCTTATGTGGGAAAAGGCCATCCTTGAGGTATTGGAGCCCTGAGCCATGCCTTTGAGGCTAGACTACTGCAGTGCTTGCTATATGGGGGCTGCACTGGATGGCAACTTCATACAACAAAGAAAAGGCACAACGTTTTCACCACATGCTGGAACCATCCATCACTGTTTTCATTCCACTTTTTGGGTTTCTTGCAAAAAAAGAAAAGAAAAAAGAGGTGCCTCTTGAAAGAATGGCAAGAATGTTGTACAATTGGAGCATGTGCAATCATGCTTTATGGTTCTTCCTGACCATTGTGTCTCTCCCTTTTCCTTTGCCATCAAAGTTTCTGTCTTTCATTGTCATCAGCATTATCATCATCATCTGCAACATTACAGCTGGGTAATGGGTGCAGGACTGAAATTCATTCTGCATTTTATGTTTTTAAAATGCAGTGCTTGGACTTTTAGGAAGAGGACGTCTGAGTAAACAGGACCAAGTGGGATGAAGAACGTGAAATGAATTCTGAAACCAGAAGAGTGCTGGTGCAAATAAGCCCCATGGGGCAGATCGTGCTCTGAAAGGATGAGAGTCAGCCATCTACACCAGTGTCCTGCTTCTCAGAGGACAACCAGATGACTTTGGGAAGCCCAGAAGCAGCTGCCCGAAGGCAGTTGCATCCTTCTACTGTTGCCAGCCTGCCCACCCCCTAGCCAGTGGCATAGTGGAGCCAGGACATCCCGGGATGGTGTCATCTGTCAACCCGCTCAGGCTTCCCTGTTCCCTCTGAGCTTAGCTGCAATCTTTACAGTTGCTGTGAGGAATATGGATTTCCCCAGCAACAGTACATTGTTGTGAGCTATCCCCACAAAGTATTTTGGGATGGCTTGGTCTTGAATGGGCAGTTATGAAGACCCAACAGCTTTGCAAAAGACCTGCTCCTGGGGGAGGGGGGGATGGCTAGAACTGTTCTGTAGGTATGGATCAACACAGCTGCCTGCAATTTTGGACTCTCCCTGGGGGTGGAGTCCAACATGTTGGATTTCATAGTGAGCACTTGCACTTCAAAACTGACCCTGATACCACTGGCCCAGGAACCGGTGTTCTGTGGTTTCTGAACTAGGGTGGCCATGTGTCCTTTTTTACAAAGTTGTTGTTGTTGTTGTTGTTCAGTCGTTCAGTCGTGTCCAACTCTTCGTGACCCCATGGACCATAGCACACCAGGCCTTCCTGTCCTGCGCTCTCTCCCGGAGTGTGCTCAAGTTCATATTCACTGCATCGGTGATGCTATCTAGCCATCTCATCCTCTGCCGTCCCTTTCTCCTTTTCCCTTCAACCTTTCCCAGCATCAGGGTCTTTTCCAGGGAGTTTTCGCATTAGGTGGCCAAAATATTTGAGCTTCAGCTCCAGTATCTGTCCTTCCAATGAGCAGTCAGGGTTGATTTCCTTTAGGATGGACTGATTTGACCTCCTTGCAGTCCAGGCCTTTATTTGAAGGGCTGCCAAAGCACTGCCTTCTGTTTGAAGATATCCTCTGTTCGAAGAGCTGCTCAACCCAAGTCCAGTTTAAAGACAGAGAACCAGATTAATGGAGGGCAGGCCGGGGCCTTGAAATTGCCTAGCAATTTCTACTCCTAGCAGCGCCTGGACAGCAGCCTGAGTAGCCAAGATCTCAGTGGCTGCTGGTGAGTCTTCCCTGCTATGCCGAGAAAGAGGGAGGGAGGGAGGGAGAGGGCAGAGTGAGAAAAGACGGTGACAGAAATAGAAAGAAGGGCTGGCCCTGCCCATTTTGGGCTTTGGCCACACCCACTTCTGACTCCAACTCCACCCACTGCCAGCGTACGCCCCCTGACCAATTACCCTCGGGGGAACACAGCCCTCGACAGAAGAAAGTTTCCCCACCCTGGTGTGTAGACTTCCTGTGGTAGTGGTTAAAGCTGGAGTTCCCGCAGAAGCAACCCCAAGGGAAACAAAGGCAGGAAGTTCCATCCTGGTTTGCAGAGGAAGAATCCGTCTCAGATGTTGTGCTGATGAACTTTCTTCAGAGCGGGGAGGGGAGATAGTATGATGGTGACAAGAGGCCTCGCAGGCTACCTTTCTGCTTTCTTTCTAGCATCGATGAAGATAAGGGTGTTTAATTTTTATAGATCAGGCTTTTTATATGCCAGGCTTGTTTGGAGGATGGGAATTCCCTGCTGTTTTATGTAGATCGATTCGACTGGATGTTTGTAATGTTTACTGTGATTGTTTTACCGTCATTGTGTGGCTTTTTAATTTAGAAATGTTAGTAGTTGCTTGTTTATGGTATTGCTTTTGTTGGTTGCTACTACTGTTGTTTTTAGGCCATAAGTGGCTTTGGGCGCATTTCAGAGATGTGACCCATAAATGCTCTCTATAAAAAAGATAAACAGACCCCTCCCTTGCCTCCTGTCCTCAGCACTCAACTGCTCACCCTGTTCCTGACCCTGATGGACATGCCCACTGAGCACTACTAGTAACGTGGTGGAGGTGGAATGTTGTTGGGGAAAAAAGCAATTTCCCTACAACAGAAGTGTTTCCTTGATGACAGATGTCTGCTCTATATCTGCTGCAACAAATGTGCAATTCTTCTTCTTCTTCTTCTTCTTCATCATCATCATCATCATCATCTGGCTCAAGATCTGCATTTTTAGGAAGCACGGGAACATCAGAAGCTGCCTTATGCTGAGTCAGACGCTTGGGCCATCTGGCCCAGTACTGCCGACACTGACTGGCAGCAGCTCTCCAGAGTTTCAGGCAGGATTCTTTCCCCAGCCCAACCTGGGGGTGCTAGGAATTGAATCTGGGACCTTCGGCATGCAAAGCAGGGGCTCTTCCTCACTGAGCCACAGCCTCTCCCCTAATTTTTAGTCCGGCCTTCCCCAACCTGGTGCCCTCCAGATGTTGTTGGACTGCAACTCCCATCATCAACATAGCCAATGGTGAGCCAGCATAGTCCGAAGTTGCCCGGCCCAGTCCTAGTAGAACCACTGTCTGGACTTACACATGGAGCAGAAGGAGGTGGAAATGAATTATCACTTTTTAAATATGTGTAGCATGCAGAATGTTCAAACCATGCCACACCACCTTTATCTCCTTGCAGCAATGCAATCCTGTAACCCACGGGTGTTGAACCTCTTTCAGCCTGAGTTCCAAATACTATTTCAGAGGATCTCTCGGGTGCCACATTCCAGTGATGGGCGGGGCTGAAGGCAAAAGGGCGGGGCCAAAGGCAAAAGGGGCGGGGCTAAAAGCGCCAACGTACTTTAGCTTAAAGCTCTTACGAGCCCTCGGAAAGACCTTTCAGCCTCTGCACAAAACCTGGGAAACCACCAAATGATTGTTGGTCGAGGGAAAGGGGAAGGGGTGTGGCTATCTGGGGAACCCTTGAGGGCTGGATTAGAACCCCAGGAGGGCTAGACTCGGCCCCATGGCCTAAGGTTCTGTACCTGTGCTTTACGACAATCTTACAAGGCCAGTCAGCATTATGAACTCCCTACTGCGGAGGAAGGGGCCTAAACTCAGAGGGGGGGGCCTGCCCAAGGCCACTGAGCGAGTACATGGCAAAGGTGTGATTTGAGCCAGGGAGGGGATCTTGTTTGCATCTCAGTCTCTCTGCCACTGTGCCACACCGGAGGTGCTTCCAGATGAGGCTTTTTTAGCACCATCACCTAGGGATGGCAGAGAAATCCGCCATGGACTCCAATGAGGCCGGATTCTTTAGAATCCAGCCCCCCAGAGTCCGTGGCAGAATGGACTACCCCCCCCGCCACCCCCCAAGATCCCCCCTACCCGGCGGCTGGTCCGGGTCGTCGTCTTCGTTCCGCAGCCATCCGCTGCCGGGCTGAGGAACAAAATGGCGTCTGGTATAGTGGACGCCATTTGCGTCCCTGCTCTTTGCTGTGATAGGCTACGTAAATATTTACGTAGCCAATCACAGCCAAGGGCAGGGATGTAAATGGCGTCCCCTATGCCGGACGCCATTTGCGACCGCAGCCTAGCAGCGGACGGAAGTCCGGCTGCAGGCGGCCCTGGCCAGCAGCTCTGCAGACTCGCTGCGGAGAAGAACCGGCCGGGCAGGATTCCCGGGGGAGGGACAGATCGCCCCCCCACCGCACACACCCAGACCGGAACGGGGTGAGTATTCCATACACCCCTACCATCACCCGGCCTCATTCACAGAAAGTTGTGGGGGTTCCAGACATCCTCAGAGCTCTCACATGTTTTCCCATCGCTTCTTCTGTCTGCGTTCTTACCACAGAAAACCCGCTAAGCAAGAAAAGATGGAATTGTTGCACAAGGCCTTCTGATCGTGCTAGGAGCCGGCTGTGTGGAAGTGCCCCCGGTTTCGTAGAATGCAGCTGCCGTAAGCTCCCTGGAAGTAAAAATATGCACGCACAATACACACAGAGGAAGAAATACTCAAGCCACTGCCCAAGCATGGAGAGTGGGAAACACACTTCACTGAGGGCCTGGAGATCTGGTAAGAGTGGGGCGGGGGGGGGGCAGGCTGCAACCCCATTACCATGAGGTGGGGGGGACGAGGCTAAATTCTAGATTATTCTGGAGGAAATTTATGGAAACTTATATCCATGTATCTATGCACTATTGTCCACACCTTGTGACATTTACTGGAGCCAGTCAGAGTCAGCGTTAGAGCAAAACAAACAATGTTCTGAACAGGTTCAAGGTCATTGTAACTGATCAAAGTGAAAATTAAGAACACTTTCAGAACGTTAATTGTAGGGAAGGGAACTGCGCCTTTTAATGCTCTGCTATGTTAAAAAAAAACTTCCTGTGCATAGAAAGCTAGGGAAGCAGGGAAAAGGCTGACGGGGGGTGGGCGAGTGTCATTCCAGGAAATCTTGTCCTTCATAACGGATCTTCAAGTTTCCCTGAAACCACTGGAGCATCGGGGCTAAGTCACGGACCACAGCCTGGCCAGTGCCCCAATGCTCTAGTTGGATCTTCAGGCTAAATTGGGTCTTCAGGCGATCACTCTACTGACACATAAGTATAATATGAAGCAGGTGGAGCATCAAAAAGGCCCAGTAATAGGTGCTGCTGTCAGGCCCAGACAAAGGAACGCCCTGGCTTAAAACAGGACACATCTCGTAGGGAAAAACAAGCCATGGAAAAGTTGGCAGCAAAAGAGGTTAGGTGAGGTAGCTGAGATTGCTGGAGGCAATTTGAAATAACAGGTTGCTCTTGATTCTGCTGCAGAAAATTGGCACAAAGACCAAATCCACCATGTTCGCACGACAGTCCAGCACAATAAACACGACACAACCGATTAGCACTGTGGCTGCCAAAGAAAGGATAATCCTCTGCAATTGAGCTTGAGCAGGGATGGGATTCTGTTGCACATCTCTTAAAGTGATGTCGCAAATGTATTTCTCTGAATTTAAATGTCATCCTCTGCCAGAGCACTCAGGACCAAACAAGATGTGAAACAGAATGCCAGGGCTCTTCCCCCCTGACAGTTTCTTCTTCTCTTCTAATGACAAGCAGCCTTTGGAACAGGGGTGTAGCATCTCAGGCCCATGAGGTGAATCTGGCCTTCTTGGGGTCCCAATCCATCCCTTCCATGTTCATCAGATGACAACAGCAACAACAACAACAATGGATTTATATCCACCTTTCCCCACAAGGAGCCCAAGGCACCCTCCTTCCCCTGGACTTCCCCCTTTCCCAGATTTTGCATGGTTCCCCCCGATCCTAAAAGTTTGAAATGCCCCTCCTAAGCTTTATTCCCTGGCTGTAAGAGCTTTAAGCTAAAATAGGCTGGTATTAATTTTTGGTATGTTGGCTCTGCCCCTTTTGTCTGCGGCCCCCAAGAACTTCTCTGAAATGGAATTTGGCCCTCGGGCTAAAAGAGTCAACACCCCTGCCTTGGGAATAGAAGAGGGAAGGGGGTGAGGATGCTTATAACCCATTACCCTCCTGCAGCGTGCATGGAAATTACCCCCATCCTGCCCCCCAAAGTGCATGCCATCCTTGAAGTGGTGGTTCAGCTAGGTAATTTTAGACCCTGGACGTAATGGTCTTACCTGGTTTGGGGCTTTAGATGGTCCTCAGTTGTGAAGCACACTATTGACGTTTCTGCCTCCCTCCTCACCCCCATTCCACGCTTTGCAACTGCTTCCATATTCTTGATACGGTAGAGCAAAATAACCGCTTGCCAAAGCTGATTGGAAAAGAGAGGAAGTAATACTTTGGGCACGTGCAGCTTTGTGTTTTAAACTCACTGAAATCATGCCGACAGGAATAAAGTGGTGTTCGCTTCTGTTGCTAAATACATTTTCTTGAAAAGAAGCAACACGTTGTTGTAGAAAAGGATAATATATTCTAAAGCTGCAACTACTAATAGCATCTCTAAACACGTATGTAGCTGGCTGGCCCCCTGCTCTCTATACAGTGTTTACTTTTGTTTTAAATAAGAGAGGAAGGATGCTGCGGTGAGCTGCATCCTCCCTGGTGCTGCTGACACTGGACCAGTTTGCTATTGCCTCCATCACATGCTGGTCCCTGGGTGCTCATTTGGGTCCCCACCAGGCTGCAGACCCCTGGACTTCGGCCTCGCAGTTCAGCCCTAGCTGTACCATTGCCTTGAAGGAAGAGGGCGATACCAATGTAATCACGAGGCCTTTTTCACTGTGATAGCTGTCCCTGCCCCATGCCCCCCATAAAGGGTGGAGAATTCCAGGATAAACCTAGAAGCGTCTGTGATTCTCTTCACAGTTAGGTCCATGGCACAGTGTTTGGGAATATTAGTGCTTAGGAACCACAAAGCAGGGGTGGGCCGGAAGTAGACCTCCAGATGTTTGGACTTCAGTTCCCAACATTCACATTCCTGACCCTTGGCCATGCTGTCAGGGGCTTCTGGGAGTTGAAGTCCAAAATATCTGTAGATCGTCCTTCTGCCCACCTCTGCATTGAAGGCACTGTTTTTAGAGTGGTGATGGTGGGACACACACACACTGCACCATTCCGCAGTTGAATATATTTAATATTAAGTGGCACGAAACAGTGCATTATGAATATTTGTTGTGATTGCTTTTTAAAATCTGCTAAGAAATGCAATTATGTTGTTATAACTTGGGTCAGAAAATAACTTCTTTTCTTTTTTTAAAGCGAAGGGATTTGTGCCTTTGTTTGGCATGCACGGATCAACATGTGGTCTGAAATATGGGTTGTGAGGGGTTTTCTCCTTGTGCGCCTTAAATGGTGCTTCTGAGGAAGTTCCACAGCCGGATGCTCCCCACACACCGATTCTACCAGTATGAATCAAGATCAAAATCAAAATCAAGAGCGGGGGAAGTCCCTGGGTTTGACTATGGAGGGTCAGATCTGTCAGGTCCATTTCCATGGACTTCCTCCTTTTCTCACCTTCAAATCAGTTCCATTCTGGCTACATGCAGATCTTTTAAATAGATTTTCCCTGTATTTTTTTAAATGCACATTGGTGGGATTTTTTGTTTTGTTTTGTTTTTGTTTTCTGCAGATTTTTAAAAATGTGAGCCACCAGGCTCAGATGTCACGACAACTCTCCATGGGTGATCACCCATGGTGGGTTGTCATGTCGTGCAAACCAGGTCAGAGTTGAGTAACGGAGTGTCTTCAGTCCTTTAATGGGAAATAATGTACATAACACTTGTGGAGGAACTTGTTCCCCTCAGCTACATTTGCTGTGTGTTGGTAGTAACTATTTCTAGAGACTCACAAGCCCATGCTACCCAGAGTCAAACAGCCTAGCAGAAAAGCATGTACAAATTATGCAAAGCATGATTAAAAAGCAAAACAGACCAATCAGGATGCATACTTGATTAAGTGTGCAATCCTATGCATGTTTAGACAAAAAAACTGGCTGGGGCATGCTGGGAGTTGTAGGACTTTTCTCCGCCTAAACTTGCATAGGATTGCGCCTTAAGTATACTTAGGATGCAGTCCTATGGGTTGCGCCCTGGGTACTTGTAGAGAGGGAGGTGCCTCATGCCTCCCGCACGGCATTTAAGCTAGATGGGCAGTTTTGCCCATCTAGCAGAGGCTTCAGGAGGGGGAGGGAAGGAGGCTGGGGCCGCAATAGGAAAAGGCATAAGCCAGCCACCCTGGTCTCCTCCCCTCTCTGCCCCCAGGAATGCCCCCTTTCCCTTGTCTCTGAGCTCTGTGCTCTGTTCTCTCCACGCCAGCTACAAGGGGGAAGCATGGTTTCCTGGCTATCCAGGAAACCAAGGAATCCTATGTCCCCCAGATACTGTCTAGGGGGCACAGGATTCCTCTCTTAAACTTATGAAGCTACAGAATCACACCAATAGTGGGAGGTGCATTTCCAGCCCAGCTGTTAATGAGCAGAAGATTAAAATCCAGTCTTCCAAGTATGACTAGACAACTTTCAGCAAGCATTCAAAAGGGAGATGAGATCAGGAAAACATAATAAACTCAAGGCTCAAACAGAAAATATATTATGACAGAGGTGCAAATTTACTCAAACCACTGAAGGTAGGAAATTCTGTAAGGGTTCAACAACAAGATGGACATTGGGAACCAGCAGTAGTAACAGGTGTCACAGGGAAACCACTTTCATACATAGTGCGGACAAAGAAACGAAAGGAGTACAGGAGAAACAGAAGACAACTGAGGTATGTTGGAAGAGAACAACCAAAGGAACATTGCATACATTATCTCCATAAGAGATCATTTATCTTGGAGATAGAGTCCAAGAAAAACTCCAAGTGCCACAACAATCTATTACACAATCTGAACTGATGAATGTACCAAAGGAATCAGAAGACAGAGGGGAAGATACAACAAATTATGGCTGAGAAAGATGCTCAAGGATCAGAAGCAGAGTCTTTCTGAAATGAGCAGAAGCAGATCAAAGACAGTATTCCAGATATGGTCAACAGTTAAAGCCAAAGATTTAGAAGGATTATGTGCCAGTGTGAGAGAGTCAGTTAAATGGTATTATTTATTTCAGATAAGAAATAAGGGGTAGTCTGTTTTAAAAGAGGGGGATGGAATATATAGAAATAGTCAAAGGTGCATTTTCTCAGGCTACCAGAGGGGGCAATAAAGAGCACTACACGTTGTAAAGAAGGTACCGGAAAGCTGAATAAAAAGGTGGTTGTTGTTACACGGACAAGATGGTGTCAGTCTGTGAGACACCAGAGATGGAGCAGAGACCATTTTATCAAGGCAAAATGGACTGGTTTGAGACTGATTTTTTTGCATGCTCACAAATTCTACCAAGTGCCCTGCACTAAAAATAAGATATGCATTGCTACGCTTCACCACGGCTGCCACTTGTGCCAGCACCCCTCTGGGGCAATTGTCCAGAGACCTCACAGAAGTGGGGATCTCGAATGTCTAGGTTTGAATTTTAACCACAGGCAGTGGGTCAAGTTCATAGGTGATGCAGTTGCCTGTGGCTGACCCATGATGACGTCAATGAAATTGACGTTGGTGGCCATGTTTGTTTAATTGCCTGCCTGTTCCCTTTACAGATAAGGTATGTCTATGTGGAAGTGGAGGAAGCAACCTAATTTTTACCTCAAAAGGAGGAGCGTGGCTGAGGGCAATGGAACCCTCCCCTTCCTTACCTCCGCACGGTCCATTACTTCAAGCACTTTTCTCTCAGCCTGGCTCATTCCCAATGTTAGAGCTGGGCTGGGGTGTGTGTGTGCCTGAAATGATAGAATTGGAGAAGTTAAGGCAGGAATAGAGATGTTGGAGGAATCTGCAACAGATTCAAATGAATTCGGATTTCTGTGAATCCAACCTGCAGATTCCACAGCAGGCCAGCTTTTTCTGAGTTGTGCAGACTTATGGACTGTTTTTTTTTTACTTTACAGAATTCTACACAAATTTAGTCATACAAAAATACCAAAAAAAGACCACACACGGAAAAAAACAGTGACTGAAAATGCGATTTTGGGGGGGGGGGATTTGTGTATTTCCACAAATGCTCATTTTCAGAAGTGCCGATTTCCACATGTGCATACTTTCCAACTCGAACACAAGTTCAGGAAATTGAGAAAAATCCAATTCCGTCAATGAGCGGATGACAGAATGAAAGAACTGACTGTTCTCAAAACACAGAATAGATTTTACAAAATCCATACATACCTAGGCAGAGAAGGGTTCAAATCCCATCTAGGGATGCTGCGGGAGTCCAAGAATGGGATGGAGTCTGATGGACTCCCCCCTGCTCAGACTCCTGGGCAAGTGGAACAGCCCCTGCTGATCTGCCAAGCTGCCATTTTGCATGGACCGTTTATACCTGTAATCTTGAGTAAATGCCCGCTTTATGGCCGCCATTTGCATAAAAGGCCCTTTACGTAAGAGAACAAGCCATATTTTTTATGCAAAATAGCGGCCCACTGAGGGATTGGGTGGCCACGTGCCACTGAACCGCAGACCACCTGGCAGCTCACTGCACACGGCAAGCAGGGGCAGGCAGCCAGCAGGGGTCTGGCGTGCGGCACACAAGGCAGATTTGGGTGAGTCCGTCCATGTCTAGTCCCATCATTCCTGAACCCCTTTGGGGCTTAAAATCAGTCTCCCCCTCCCCTCCCCTCCCCTCCCCTCCCCTCTCTACTCATGTGTCTGAATGGGGCAGATGCACAACTAATTTAACATCGTTGCCACCATCAGACCAAGTCTAGCCTTCAGTTGACTCCTGATTTTGGTTGCTTTAAGCAAAACGGTTGTGACTGAAAGAGAAAATGAGGGAGAGAGAGAATTACTCCTGTTCCAAGCATGGTAAAACTGGCAACTATTTCCTGTAAAACAAACATTTTAGAAAACAGACCACCAACGTCATCTTCTGTAAACTTTAACTTGAGTAGTACCTACTGGGTCCCAAAGTAAAGCAGACAGCATATTACGGCCCTCAACCTTTCATTTCACTCACCCTCTGTGCATTTCAATTGGACCCATTCAGGGGGTGAGAAAGAGAAAAGGGTGAGGGTACAGCCAGGCACCTCAGTCTGGTGATGACGGTGGTGGGCAGGCAGAATCTATAAACTTGCATTATATTGAAGTTTCAATTACTGATTAACAAAGAGTAACTGGGCCTCTGCCTTGACCTTTATTTTCATTTGAGCAAACAGACCTTTCCTGCCATTTGTAAACAGTCCAAGTTACATACCCTCCACTCTGTTGAGATGTAGCTTTCCCTCTGTCTCAAATAGGGTGGTCAGGTTTCCTAGTTTACAGAGGACACTCCTCTGTTTTGGAGAGCTGGCAGATGACAGTCCTCTGTTTGAAGGTGACCTCTATTTGATGGCCTGCCCAGTTCAAGTCTGGTTTAAAGTCAAAGAACTCAAAGGAGGGAGAGCGGGCCAGCACCTTGAAGCGGCCCATCCACAGTTAGCACCTGGGCAGCAGACTGAACACCTGGTTGGTCTTCTCCACTATGGTGAGATGCATTGTATTTCTATTTAAATTATATTTATTATTTCCAAATTTGCATCTATACATATAACTGTGCATATACAAATGTTATCCAAAGTGATGTCCTCTTTTGTCCACATTTTTGGCAATGCGTAAACGGCTACCTAAAATCAAAGAAACAAACAAAAAGTTATAAGGCTCAAGGAGAAGTTGCCACTTCTCCTTGAGCCTTATTCCTTTTTGAAACAAGCCTTGTTGCTTTTGAAAGTCAATGGGGATTGGATAGCAAGTTGCTGTGCTATGCCTGGCTTCATTACCAAGGCAAATTCAACGGCAAACCCTTTGTCTCTGAAAAAGCACCTGCCTTCCCATACAGAATGTTCATCTTTTTATGAAGCTGAAAAGCAAGAAAGATCTCAGGGAAATATCCCTTAACATTCTCTTTAAACTTCTTGAAGACGGGCAGGGGATGAATTATTTGTCCTCCAAACAAAACTAAGGAGTCTGCAGATGAACGGCACCAGGGGGAACTGAGGCACACGATATGCAAGGTGCGGCATCTCTCACCAGCACATTCACTAGGCCTCATCATGCCCTGTTGCATAATTTTAATGGACACCCACACAGGTGTTCTTGCCAGTGGATTATGCCCTCAGCCTCCTTATTCATCTCTCTGGCTTCATGCCCTTCTCAGATTTATCAGATGGAAATTTGTTTTCTATTTTGTGAGAAAGCGGCCCTTCTGATTGAGGAAGAGATTGGTTTCCTCATGTTCCATCTTTCTGGGCTGGGGATATCATCAAACCCCACCAAGGGGAATTGGAAGAACTTAACTGGAGAAACTTAACATTTGCCTCCTACATGGGAATTGCAGATGGTGAGGTACTGACTGCTACAAAGACCCACTCTCTGTAATAAAGGCCCACATCTTTGTGAATCTAGTCCAACTTTTCCAGCCTGGTACCCTCCAGATGGGGCCGCAGTGGCTTAGCGGTTAAGACGCTGAGCTGCAGACCGGAAGGTTGGCAGGACAGCAGTTCGAGACCTGAGTGCTGCGTGACAGAGTGAGCTCCCGTCTTCAGTCCCAGCTTCTGCCAACCTAGCAGTTCAAAAGCAAGAAATTGCAAGTAGATAAATAGGTACCGCTTCGGCGGGAAAGGTAACAGCGTTCCATGCACCTCGGTGTTCAGTCATGCCGGCCACATGACCACGGAAGCGTCTTCGGACAGCGCTGGCTCTTCGGCTTAGAAACGGGGATGAGCACCGCACCCTAGAGTCGGACACGACTGGTTGGGGACACCTTTACCTTTTTACCCTCCAGATATTCTGGCCTACAATTCCCAGTATTCCTGAGCATCGGCCGAGCTGGCTGGGGCTGATGGGAATTGCAGTTCAAAACAGCTGGAGGGCACCAGGTTGTGGAAGGCTGGCCTAGTCTGTTTATTTATCTGTCCGTTTTCTCTTCCTAATCTTCCTTTCGGGGTATGCAGGAGAGGTATTGACCGTGAAAAAGAGTTGACAAGGGGAGGAAGGTAAGAGACTGTGTGGAGGAGACTTGTAGCCTTTCTCCTGGGAGCGGGACTGCAATTCCCATCATGCCCAGCCAGCAGCTGCAGTCGAACCCATCTGAGGGCACCAGGGTGGGGAAGGCTGCTTTAGTCTAATCTCTTTGTTTCATCTGCCACTTAAAAAAACCTGATCTCAATATTACAGTAAACTGTGCTTTGAGGGGTTGCTTACACCGGAACTGCAGCATATGAATGTTTGAAATAAATACACGAAATAAGTGTCATTATCGGGCCTGGCATCAGCATGGCCTCTGTAGAGCTTACCAGCACTGACACCTGCCCCGGGCCTCCCACACCAGGCACTGAGTCTGCAAGCCACCATTTAAATTTTCCAGAATGCCCTGGGGTTACACTACGTGTGACATTATGGGAAATTATAATGCCAGCTCCCAGCCACCCCTGGAGTGTTGCTGCCCGCCCCCCACTGCCAGGAATGCCCCAGAGGGGCATTAATGTAAACAGGGCCCCACCGGTCACCCCTCATACAGGCCTTGTTCATTATTACACAAGTGCAGATTCCGGGGAATACCCCCCCCCCTTTCCATTTGATAGGTACAATTGGGTACTATGTCAATTCACATGACACTAATACTTTGCCAGCTGCACTGGTTGCCAGTGTGTTTCCAAGCCCAATTTACAGTGCTGGTTTCATCCTTTAAAGCCTTAAATGTGTTGGGCCCAAGTTATTTAAGGACCACCTTCTCCCGTACCAGCCTGCCTGCACTTTGAGATCAACAGAGGCCCTTCTCACCTGTCTGCTGCCAAAAGTGGTTAGGCTGGTGAGTATGAGCAAGAGGACCTTCTTAGTGGTGGCCCCGCATCCCTGGTATCGGCTTCCATCAGGAGTTTGTCAGGCCCCTTCTTTGCAGGTCTTCAGGAAGGCTCTGAAGACTCACCTGTTTTTGCTGACTTTCCCATAATCTGTGGGCTACAGGTTTTATTGCTAATCTCGATTCCATTTGTTTTTATTGGTGATCTCTGTGGTATGAATTTTTATTAAATATGTACTTGCTGATTTTTACTGTATCCACTTTGTATGGTTTTTACTTCTACGCCTCCTTGAAAGGGTTCCACCCTTAAAAGAGGCCTAGAATTCATTTTCAGACAATAACATAAATCAATACGTCATGCAGGCTACTGTCCCTACTCTCCAAAACCTGTTGGCCTGTCAGATGTTGGCAATGGTGTCAAAGAGTTTACATTGTTCATCTGGGTTGTAGCTTTATTATTTCTCTTGCAAATGAACTATTCTGAATCATGAAAACATCAGGTGCTCTGTAAACAAGGTGAAAGTTTTAGCCTTTGCTAGTTAATGCTGTGATTCTTTATCATGCGTGGTAATTATTTGGATTAATTACAGACTCCTTTAGGGCACATTATGTCACTGCATACAAGGGCTGAGAGCATTTGGAATGAGCGAGAGGGACTCTGGTTTTTCTTGTTTCTTTGCTTTGCTGAAAAGTCTTTGCTTTTGCAGAGACACTCAACTTGAGCCAAACCAAATCTGCGTCTCTTATTTACTCAGTCATTCTTCCACTTGAGTACATTGAACCTGAATATAGCTGCTTGCATCTAATTTATTGTAAAGATTTCCTTAATTTTGCTCCAATGGAGATTTGTTAAAATTGACTCGTTAGAGTCTAAACGAGATGGTATTTCTGACTTGGGCTGTAGCCCATTTTCAGGGCTATATATACATATAGGGCTACATTTACTCTACCTTACATTTCCAGCTACCTGTTTTTCACTGGCCTTCCCATAGTATCTTGGGCTGCTGGTTTTATTGGTAATTTTGTTTTTTATTTTTTTTTATTGTTAATTTCTGTTTTTATTTATTTGCAATATTTATATACCACTCCACATCTAGAACAAATGCCGGAGTGGTGAACGTAAAAGATAAAACAGTAAAAGAATAAAATATTAAAACACCACATTAAAATTATACTTTTTTAAAAAAACAGACAATGCCAATAGAAACTGTGACTGGTCAGTTAAGAAATGCCTCCTGGAAGAGTGCTGTTTTCAGGAGGCACCAAAAACAGCGCAGTGTTGGTGCGTGCCTGCCTGACCTCCAGGGGCAGGGAATTCTAAAGAAAGGGGGCCACCACACTGAACGCTCTTCTCCTGGTGTACTGCAGTCGGGACATAGGTCCATGTGGAACCACCAGGAGCAGGCCCTCTGATGACCTCAGTGACCGGGCAGGTTGGTAAGGGAGAAGGCGCTGTCTCAGGTATCCTGGTCCCAAGTTGGTCAGGGCTTTGTACACTAGCACTAATACCTTAAGCCTGGCCCAGTAACGAACAGGCAGCCAGTGCAGTTCCCTCAGCAAAGGAGTGGTATGCTGAAAAGGGGCAGCTCCCGACAATAGCTGAGCTGCTGCGTTCTGCACTAACTCCAGCTTCCTGAGCAGCCTTAAGGGCAGCTCCACATAGAGCTCTTTGCAGTAATCCAGTTTTAAGGTTACTAGCACCTGCCAAGCTGTCCCCATCCAGGAGAGGCCGTAGCTGGTGAACCAGCCGAAGCTGGTAAAAGGCACTCCAAGCTGCAGCAGCCACTTGGGCTTCCAGCGACAGTGATGGATCTAAGAGTACCCCCAAACTATGGACCTGACCTTTCAGAGGGAGTGCAACCCCATCCAGAACAGGCAATGAGCCTATCTCCCAGTCTCGGGAACCACTCACCCCCTGGGCTTCCATCTTGCCAGGATTCAGTTTCAGTTTATTGGCCCTCATCCAGCCCATTACTGAGTTCAGGCACTGGACCAGGACTTGCACAGCCTCTCCTGATTCAGATCTCACAGGGACATAGAGCTGTGTGTCATCAGCATACTGATGGCACTTGGCTCCAAATCCCTTAATGACTGCTCCCAATGGCTTCATATAGATTTTAAACAACATTGGGGACAAGATGGTACCCGGCAGCACCCTATAGCTCAATTGCCAAGGGGCCAAGGAATGGTCACCTAATGTTACTCTCTGAAATTTGTCCTGCAAGTAGGACTGGAACCACTGTAACATAGTGCCTCCAATACCAATCCCATGGAGTCGATTTATGGATTTGTATCGAATATGTACTTATTGATTTTTATTGCATCCATTTTGTATAGTTTTTACCATGCATGCCACCTTGAGAGGGCTCCATCCTTAAAGGCAGCCTAAAAATAAGTTAAAATAAAAATAAGAAGGCATTTATATATAGTTTCATTGGAAATATAGGCTAGGCTAGGGGTAGGGGTAGGGGTATCATGCTTCTGAAAGCCTCATCATCTGAACTTATCCCTAGATTTTGGAGTCCTGAATTAAGCCTTGTTTCCAAGATAGGCCTGATGCATTTAGAAATTCTCCAGGGCCAGCTCTACCATTAGGCAGAGTGAGGCAGCCGCCTCGGGCAGCAGTTGCTGGGGGCGGGGAGAGGCAGCAAGGTGTTGGAGGACAGAGCTCTGTGTGTCAGGCAGGTTGCCCGGCACCCCCTTCAGGTGCACTGTCCCATTTCCAGTGTTGAACTAAGTTTCAGTTTCAGTCCAGTTGGCTTTTGTAAGTGGAATGGGGGCGGGGGACGGGGAGTGCCATCTTGTCCTTTACTTCAGGCAGAAAAATGTTTTGAGCTGAATGTTTTACACACAGCTTTGGCTATTGGGTGATATAGAAATGTAATAAACAAACATATAAATGTGGAGTTTCATGCAGCTTTCAGTTTCTTCTGCTAATTTGCATTTTTTTAATTGCCACAGTGCAGGTATGTATTGATCCAAGAATGCTCCCCCCCAGCAATATTTATTTGATTGTATGCAATATTGCATCAGGATTCTTTTTGTGCAGCTTCCCTCTCCCCTTCCTCCCAGACTCATGTTCACTTGGGTGTACTGATAAGACACTCCACAGAAAGAAAAGGCAATTGCACTTTTGGTTGTCCTTTTGTATGGCGTTGTATCGATATGCAGGAGCAAATATGCACATCAGTAAAACATGATGCAAAAAGGAATATTGATGTTATCATAGATCGAGATGGCGAGGGCTGGAAAAGGAACTGTGGCGAGCGCTGCCAGGGAGTAGTGGTAAATTCTGAAACTGCAGGCGCTCACACTGACAGTCTGACAGTCTGACACACTGACACTGACAGTCTTCACAGCTGTAGCTCTTGCACAGGCGAATCCCGGCTGTTATCTCCAGTCAGAGATCCTGGAATCCTGGAAGGCTCTGTGGGCCAGATGGGCAACCTCTGCAGGCTGGATTAGGTCAACAGGGTGGAGCTTGCCCTCCCCTGGTATACACAGCACAGGGCTAGATGGACCAGTGGTTTGATTTGGTATAAAGCAGTTTCCCCTCTTCCAAATCAGACTCTCTTCATCCTGGAAAGTTTTCAGATAACATAGTAAGAACCATGCCGGATCAGACCAAAGATCTCATCTTCCCAGAGTGCAGGACACGGAATAATGGGCTCAAGTGACAGGAAGCCAGATTCCGGCTGAACATCAGGAAAAGCTTCCTGACTGTTAGAGCAATACGACAATGGAACCAATTGCCTAGGGAGGCGGTGGGCTCTCCCACACTGGAGGCGTTCAAGACGAGGCTGGACAGCCACCTGTCAGGGATGCTCTGACTTGGATTCCTGCATTGAGCAGGGGGTTGGACTCGATGGCCTTGTAGGCCCCTTCCAACCCTACTATTCTATGAGTCTATGATTCTATGATTCTATGATCTACTCCAGCATACAAGGAAGGGCTGTAGCTCCATAGCAGACTGCATGCTGTTTGTATGTGCAAGGTTGCAGGTTCAGCCTTCTGGCATCTCCAAGTAGGATGGGCCAAGCCGTCTCCATGAGTCTGCGTAACTTCCATAAGAATTGCTATTTTTCGTAAATATTACATTTTTTAAAAAAAAATCTCCATCTTCATTTACCTTCAGCCAAAACACTTCCTCTTCCTAGGGGCTTCCCAAAAGAAGGATGTCTTAGGTGTGCCTGAGCAATAAACAATTTTTTTAAAGCAACGGTGTTTTAAAGAAAGAAAAAACCTTTTAAAATGACCATGCCGGTCCTGGAGCAGCATGGTCATTTTAAAAGGTCTTTTCTTTCTTTAAAACACCGTTGCTTTAAAAAAATAGTTTATCACTCAGGCACACCTAAGTCAGCCTTCTTTTGGGAAGAAGAAGTGTTTTGGCTGAAAGTAATGGAGACGGAGGATTTGAATTCAAAAAGAAGACCCACAAACAAGGTGGTGAGCACAATTCATTTTTTTAAAAAACTTACGTATTTATTATCGGGATATACACACTGTTTTTATTTACGAAAATTCCACAACTCTTTGCAGACGACGAAAAAAAAGCCGCATGACTGCTGGCTCTGCAGGACCTCGTGGTGCCGTTCCGCAGAGGATTCCGTGGCACAGAAACCCCCATACCTGGCATCCGCAGGGGTCCGCGGGGGTCCGCGGGACTTACCTTGTCCCGCAGCTTGCTTCGCGGTGGGGGGGAGGCGCTTTGGTTCTCCCCCCGAAGTTCAGGCGAGGGGGGGATGTGCCCTGCCTTGCCCGGCCGAAATTCAGGCCGGGGGGGAGGCGCCCCATCCCTCACCAGTGAAATTCAGGCCAGGGAGGAGTGCCCCGTCTCCCTGGCCACGAAAAAAAGAGTAAAAAACAAACAAACAAACACACACCCGTGATAGGCTACGTAACGATTTGCGTAGCCTATCACGGCTAGATTTCCAGTGTCAGCCGTGATAGGCTACGTAAATCGTCACGTAGCCTATCACGGGTGACTTTGGAAAAAACAACAACAACAACCGCGTATGCAAATGGCGGCGCCCATGGGCGCCGCCATTTGCGTTCCTTATTTTGGCACGTCTAGTCTACGTAAAGATTTACGTAGACTAGACGTGCCAAAATAAGGAACGCAAATGGCGGCGCCCATGGGGTGCCGCCATTTGCGTACGCACTTTTTTCCCCCCCAAAGTCATCTGTGATAGGCTACGTGACGATTTACGTAGCCTATCATGGCTGACTTTGGAAATCTAGCCGTGATAGGCTACGTAAATCGTTACGTAGCCTATCACGGGTGTGTGTTGTTGTTTTTTTACTTTCCTTTTTTATTTTGCAATGGCGGTGGTGGCAGCCGGTCGGGAGACCGGCTGCCGCCCCCGCCCCCACTAAACTGCCACCGAACCGCCGCCGGAACCCGCTGCCGAGAGGGACATTTGCCGACGGTAAGTCCCATCCCGGGGGGGTGTGGGGGGGCCGGCAGAGAATTTCCCCAACACTTTCAGGGGGCCGAATGCGTCGGCACTCGGCCTCCCGAAGATTCGTGGAGAAATTCTGCGCCATCCCTAGAAGGAGCCAATTTCACCTCCTTTGGGAAGGAGTTCCACAATCAAGGTGCTGTTACCAAAAGGACCCTGTCTTGAACACCCACCAAACTGGCCTCTCTCAGTGGTGGAACTGATAACCAAACCTCCAATGATTATTGTAATTATGGGTTGGTTAATATGGAAGGAGGTGGGTCCATCAGATACCTTTGGCCCAAACTGTTAGGGCTTTGTAGGTCACAACCAGGCAGCTTGAATTGTGTCCAGAAACAAACAAGAAGTTGAAGCCAGGGAATTGAATTTTGGAGCCCTGTCTGCTAGACCTACAGTAGCCTTCCCCAATCTGTTGCCCTCTAGATGTGTTGTTGGCTGAGGATGAAGGGAGTTGCAGTCTAACACATCTGGAGGACAGGACACCAGGCTGGAGAAAACTGAATTGACAGTCACCAATGCTGATGAAACCAAATCTTTTGAGCCCTAAATTCAGTTGCAGAGCAAGACAAGTTATCAAGACAAGTGACTTCCTCCTGGTGCTGCTGAGACAGCACTCGTCCCTGGAGACTCATTGCACTTTAGGCTGATCCCATTGTTAGTAGCCTGGAGGGCCCCAGTCATCCCATTGTATCACAGCTGAGCTAATCAGTCCCACCTACAGGATCATTAAACTGTACAGACAATGTGCCGGGTGCTCTTGCAACACTCTCTGTTCCAAAGAGTCATGATGTGATAGTTAACAAGAGGACGCACATCGGTGTGTCTGCAGTGCCTGCCCCACAGCTCTGCAAATCCCTTCCTACATAAAATCCAAGGGCAACTTTGCACATTACAGGAGACAGCAACAAGGGATTGAAACATCTCTTTTTTCTCTTTTGTGAGGAAACTCAATCCGTGCATCTCCAAAGCATGGTTTCAATCGGTGATGTTGTTCTTCTACAGGTATAATTAGGGATGTACGAAAGTGACTTACCTTTCGCGGATTATGTTGATGGGGGGGGGAGGCGCTCCGTCCCTCCCCCCGGAATCCTGGCGGGCCGGCTGTGCTCCACAGGGATTCTGCGGAACCGCCGGCCAGCTCCACCAGCAGCCGGACATCCGGCCGCTGGCTAGCAGGGACGCAAATGGTGGCGGCCGTTTGCGTCCCTGTAGTCAGCCATGATAGGATACGTAAATCTACATAATAGTGTAGTGGACGCTATTTGCGTTCCCCTTATTTTCGCCGTCTTAGTCTACGTAAATATTTACATAGACTAAGACGGGCCAAAATAAAGAACGCAAATGGTGGCGGCCGTAGCCGCCGCCATTTGCGTATGCGCGTGATTTTTTTTTTTTAAGTCAGATGTGATAGGCTACGTAAAGATTTACGTAGCCTATCATGTTTTTTTTTTAACCTAGCCATGATAGGCTACGTAAATCTTTATGTAGCCTATCACGTCTTTTTTTTTTTTTTTTTACATGGGAAATGGCGGCGGCGGCAGCCGGTCGGAAGACTGGCCGCCACAGCTGCTGCCGAAGCCGAACCGCCGCCGGAGCTGCCACCACCCGGAAGATCCGCCCCAGGTAAGTCTCGTCCCAGGGGGATCCGCAGGAGGGGCGGGGGGTGGCAGGCCGTTCCGCCACAGATTTCGGGGGGCTGAATGCGCTGGCATTCAGCATCCCCGAGATCCGTGGCGGAATTCTCTGCCTTCCCTAGGTATAATTCATCTCTGGGCAACTATGGCTGTGTCTAAATATCAACTTGCTGCAGATGTAGGGTCATCAGAACCTAACAAGGGCTGTGCTGGATCTATCTAGTCCAGCATTCTGTTCCCACAGTGACCTGCCAGATACACCCATGGGAAGCCCACAAGTAGGACATGTGCACAATCCCACACTCCCACTTGTGTTCCCCAACAACTGGTACACAGGGAAGGTGTAATTCCAAATTATGCTAATGTGATGCAAGGCAAAAACAATTTTTAGTTGGGAAAGTGTAATATTCTATGGGTGGTTCCCCTCCTCCCCCAACATCTAGCAGAAACATATCCACTGACTTCTATGTAAAAGAAGATCTATACGGGGTTTCTGTAGAGACTGCTCTTCGTGAACATGGATGCCATGTACAAAGAAAAGTGAGAGTGAGATCTTTGTGCCACTGTTCTTGCACAGACAACCAACCATGGAGAAAAAGAGAGTTAAGTTGTCTTGCAAAGAGTGGCTGCTCTGGCTGCCACACAAATTGCTTTGATCATAGAATCATAGAACAGTAGGGCTGGAAGGGGCCTACAAGACCATCGAGTCCAAGCCCCTGCTCAATGCAGGAATCCAAGTCAGAACATCCCTGACAGGTGGCTGTCCAGCCTCGTCTTGAACGCCTCCAGTGTGGGAGAGCCCACCGCCTCCCTAGGCAATTGGCTCCATTGTCGTATTGCTCTAACAGTCAGGAACTTTTCTTGTTGTTCAGCTGGAATCTGGCTTCCTGTAACTTGACCCCATTATTCTGTGTCCTGCACTCTGGGATGATCGGTGGACAAACAGCTTCCACCTTCTTCCACATGTATGAGTAGGATAACACATCAAACTGTTACTGTATTCCTGAGATGGAAAGCAGGAGAGTCAACATGTAGGTAGGGATGTCAGAGAATTCCGCCACGGATCTCGGTGAGGCTGAATGCACTGGCATTCCAGTGCCAGAAATCTGTGCACCCCCTGTAAACCGAACTGTGAACCCCCGAAATCTGTGGTGGAATGGCCTGCCACCCCCCACCCCCCCGAGGATCCCCCCGGGACGAGACTTACCTGGGGCGGATGTTCCAGGCGGCGGCGGCTGGTCTTCCTAAAAAGGCTAAAACGGCGAATCAGAAAGGGACGCAAACAGCGCCCGCTACACTATTTGCGTTCCCCTTTATTTTCGTCGTAATAGTCTACGTAAATATTTACATAGACTAAGACTGCGAAAAATAAGGAATGCAAATGCAAAGACGGCGAAAAATAAGGAATGCAAATGGCGGCGGCTGTAGCCGCCGCCATTTGCATACGCGTTTTTTGTTTTTTAACCCAGAGCCCTCCGTGGTCGGAAATCCGGCTGTGGACAGCTCTGCCCTGGGCCTGGCCAGCTGCTCCGCGGAGCCACTGCGGAGCACAGCTGGCCATCGAGGATTCCAGGGGGGAGGACTGGATCGCCTCCCCCCCCATCGAGGATTCTGGGGGGAGGGATGGAACGCCTCTCCCCCCCACCATGAACATAATCCCGGAAAGGTAAGTGACTTTCGTACATCCCTACATGTTGGGATGGTGGAGAAATCCGCCACGGACTCCAATGAGGCCGGATTCTAAAGAATCCAGGCCACCTGGAGTCCGTGTCGGAATGGACAACCCCCCCCCCGTCATGCCCCGAAATCCCCCTGGGATGGACCCTACCTGGCGGCGGCTGGTCTGGGTCTGTCGTCTTCGTTCTGCAGCCATCCGCTGCTGGGCTGCAGAACAAAATGGCGTCCGGCGTAGCGGACGTAAATACGTAGCCAATCACAAAAAGAACAAGGACACAAATGGCGTCTGTTATGCCATTTGCATCCCTGCTCTTTGCCGTGATAGGCTACGTAAATATTTACGTAGCCAATCACGGCAAAGGGCAGGGACGCAAATGGCGTCCCCTACGCTGGATGCCATTTGCGTAGGGATGCACGAAAGTCACTTACCTGGTCTCGCAGCTTGCTTCGCGGTGGGGGGGAGGCGCTTCGCTGCTCCCCCCGAAGTTCAGGCCGGGGGGGGGAGGCTTCCTGCCTCGCCCGGCCGAAATTCAGGCCGGGGGGGAGGCTTCCTGCCTCGCTCGGCCGAAATTCAGGCCGGGGAGAAGCGCCCCGTCTCCCTGGCCGCGAACTTCAAAAGAAAAAAAAAACGCCCCTGTGATAGGCTACGTAACGATTTTCGTAGCCTATCACGGCTAGATCTGCAAAGTCAGCCGTGATAGGCTACGTTAATTGTCATGTAGCCTATCACGGGTGACTTTGAAAAAAAAAAAAGAAGCACATACGCAAATGGCGGCCCCCATAGGGAGCCGCCATTCGCGTTCCTTATTTGGTCCCTGTAGTCTACGTAAAGATTTACATAGACTACGGTGAAAATAAGGGCAACGCTATTTGCGTTGTCCTTATTTTCGCTGTAGTCTACGTAACTCTTTACGTAGACTACAGGGACCAAATAAGGAACGCGAATGGCGGCTCCCTATGGGGGCCGCCATTAGCCGTACACGCTTTTTTTTTTTTTCCAAAGTCACCCGTGATAGGCTACGTGACGATTAACGTAGCCTATCACGGCTGACTTTGCAAATCTAGCCGTGATAGGCTACGTTAATCGTTACGTAGCCTATCACAGGGGCGTTTTTTTTTTTTTTTTACTTTTCTTGTAATGGCGGCGGCAGCAGCCGGTCAAAAGACCAGCTGCCGCCCCCGCCCCTGATGAAGGCCTGCCGAACTGCCGCCAGGACCCGCCTCCGGGAGGGACATTCGTGAAAGGTAAGTCCCATCCTGGGGGGGGGCAGGGGGCGGGGGAGTGGCGGAGAATTTCTCCCCGAACAACCTTCGGAGGACCGAATGCGTTGGCACTCGGCCCCCCGAAGTTTCGGGGAGAAATTCTCCCCCATCCCTACATTTGCGGCCGCAGCCCGGCAGCAGACGGAAGTCTGGGTGCAGGCGGCCCTGGCTGGCGGCTCCACAGACTTGCCATGGAGTGGGAAGATTCCGGGGGGAGGGACGGATCGTCTCCCCCCACAAGCGGACCCTGGAGCAGAATGGTAAGTGGGGCTCGTACACCCCTATCAACATGCTAACCACACATGATACACATTGGGACTGCGCAAAGAAATTTAATGAAAACTCTTGACATCACAAGGTAAGTGTAATGTTCAGACCCAACTTCAGTGGCTGTGCACCAGGAGTGTTGAGCCTCAGGCCAAGGGGCCAAATCTGCCCACTTGGGGTACCAGTCCAGCCCTCCAAGGTTCAGGCCCACCTTGGAAGCCCCAAAGCGGCCTCCAAGGCAGATCGGGTGTCCATACACATCCCTGTGGGTGACCACTGTTGAACTCTACATGTGCATGTCAAAGGCACAAATCCCTTTGCTTAAAGAAGAAGTGAACTGACTGTCCTGTGTTGATAATATGGGTGTGGTTCTTCTTGTGAGGTATAAACCAGAAAATGCTGAAACGTGTGTGTGTGTGTGTGTGTGTCTGTGTGTGTGTACAATTTCACCTGTATTTTAGCAAGCTTTTTGGAACTTACTGAATCCTTCACCCTTTCAAAATCCCCCCCCCCCCGCCTGAGATTTGTGGTGGAGTGTTCATGTCCTACTTGTGGGTTTCCCATTGGGACATCTGGTTGGCCACTGTGTGAACAGAATGCTGGACTAGATGGACTTTTGGTCTGAACCACTGCAGGGCTCTTCTTATGTCCTTGTCTTCTTAAGGGGCTTCTTCACCTGTAGTGTGCACCCAGTTTTGCAGCTTGCCTTGCACACAGGCACATTAGAAAGCCAAGTGCTTGCTCAGTCATCTCTCTTGCCCCAGCTCCCTCATACTTCATGAGGCATCTGGCATAAAGAACAAACCTTGAAAAAAAAAAGCACATGTACGTTTATTCATTTATATGTTTGTCCTTCACCTTATTTTCTTTTTAAACTAGGGAAGATTTGTTTGAAAAACAGTTGCAAAACTGCTCTGGGATTGAGAAGGGAGGTGTGTTCATGATGAGATGGGTTCTGGCCAATTGGTGCCCTCTATAGCCAGTTTTTCTCAAGCCATGCTGCAGACTCGCAGACGGCTGCAAAAGAGAAAAGAATACATTTGTACCAAACGCAGTGCGGACACTTCTGAACTGCCCCTCTGCTTAAAAATATAACACGCGCCTTCACCTTGAAATAGCATTCTTTATTTAAAATGTGTGTGGTGTGATACCACCCACACATCTCTCTTTGGGGGAAATACATGAGTTTCCTGTTTGCATGGGCAACACAAATGGACATACAAATCATACACACTCGTGCCATTGCAGCATCTTTAAAACATGTAAATCCATGTGATGTCTGGATGTTTTCCAAAAACACTGTTAATATGGTCTTTTAAGAGGAGATTTTCAGTGGTCAGGGTTTAGTAATATCGTATTTTTGCTTTCTACATTTTAATGGTTGACTTACTTAGTGGTTTGTTGTGTTAGTTACTGCTGCAATCATCCAGTGTCCTTTGGACTAGGTGGGATTTTAAAATACTAAAACATATAGAAATGGTGGTTGCTTAAAAGTGACAGTATAACTAAATCCTAAACATCTTCTCCACACAGTATGGAAATAAAATGTATCTCATTTATAACTTTTCTGCAGATCGTAATAGAGAAAATAAAACCCCAAACCATGTAACTTTAAAACTGGGGGTGGGGGCCATCAACCACCATGCTTTTTCAGAGGGGTGATCACTAGAGTTTCACCAAATTCACAAGGAAAGGTTTTTTTCCCTCAGCATCAGTAAAAACAAACCTTGGGTAATATGTTAGATTGGCCATACACTGGGGACAACCCCCACCCCACAGATCTGGGGGAGAAATTCACAATTGAGGGGCAAGGAGGTGGATGGTTTCAAGGTAAATGAAAATGCAGAACTGAGGACCAATCTATTATCCCCCCATATTGAAATGTCTGATTCACACACAGGGTACACAGGGCACATCCCCAGTCCATTGTCTGCTGCTACTTCTCCATTCAATATTCCATTTGGAATGTAGAAAGCTGCCTTATATTGACAGAGACCCTTGGTCTATCTTGCCAGTACTGTTGACACTGACTGGCAGCAGCGGCTCTCCAGGTTGTCTTGCAGGATTATTTCCTAACTCTACCTGAACATGCTGGGGATTGAACCTGGGACTTTCTGATGTAAAACAGGGGCTCCCGCAGAGCCACTGCCTCTCCTCTTTGGGGCTAGATAGAATGCTAGGGAATCTTGCAGAGGTCACTCTCCTGGTGGTTTATTTTATTTATTTGTTACATTTAGTAAATGCCTCATAAAACAGATTTATCTAGGCTTTTTACAATAATGATAAAAAATATAAATACAATCACAATAAAATCAGCAGTATAAAACGCAGCATAAAATAAAATATCACATTGCAAACACTAGCATAATGAACAACATTGCAGGGTTTATAGAATCAGAGAATAGTAGGGTTGGAGGGGGCCTATAAGACCATCGAGTCCAACCCCCTGCTCAATGCAGGTATCCAAGTCAAAGCATCCCTGACAGGTAGCTGTCCAGCTTCATCTTGAATGCCTCCAGTGTGGGAGAGCCCACCACCTCCCTACATAATTGGCTCCATTGTCGTATTGCTGTAACAGTCAGGAAGTTTTTCCTGATCTTCAGCCAGAATCTGGCTTCCTGTAACTTGACCCCATTATTCTGTGTCCTGCACTCTGGGATGATCAAGAAGAGATTCTGGCTTTCCCCTCTGTGACAAACTTCCAGGTTCTTGAAGAGTGCTATCATATCTCCCCTCAGTCTTCTCTTCTCAAGGCTAAACAGGCCCAGTTCTTTCAGTCTCTCCTCATAGGGCTTTGTTTCCAGTCCCCTGATCATCTTCGTTACCCTCTTCTGAACCCTCTCCAGTTTGTCTGCATCCTTCTTAAAGTCTGGTGCCCAGAAATGGACACGGTACTCCAGATGAGGCCTAACCAGTGCTGAGTAGAGGGGAACTAGTACTTCCTGGGATTTGGAAGCTATGCTTCTATTAATGCAGCCCAAAATAGCATTGACCTTTTTTGCAGCCACATCACACTGTTGGCTCATATTCAGCTTGTGATCGACAACAATTCCAAGATCCTTCTCGCTTGTAGTATTGTTGAGCCAAGTATTGTCCATCTTGTAACTGTGCATTTGGTTTCTTTTTCTTAGGTGCAGAACTTGGCATTTATCCCCTATTAAATGTCATTCTGTTGTTTTCTGCCCAGCACTCCAGCTTATCAAGATCACTTTGAATTCTGTTTCTGTCTTCCAAAGTATTAGCTATCCCGCCCAATTTTGTGTCATCTACAAATTGGATCAGCATTCCCTGCTTCCTCCTTCAAGTTATTAATGCAAATGTGGAAGAGCACTGGGCCCAGGACTGAGCCCTGCGGTACCCCACTCGTTCCCTCTCCCCAGTTGGAGAAGATCCCATTGATAAGCACTCTTTGAGTCCAGTTCTGTAGCCAACTGTGGATCCACCAGATTGTTGTTTCACCTAGCCCACTTTGAGCTAGTTTGCTGATCTGGATATCATGGGGCACTTTGTCGAAAGCTTGGCTGAAGTCGAGGTATATGATGTCCACAGCATTCCCACAGTGCACAAGGGAGGTGACCTGATCCAAAAATGAGATCAGATTCGTCTGGCAGGACTTGTTCTTGACAAATCCATGTTGGCTTCGAGTCATCACTGCATTGTTTTCAAGGTGCTCCCAGATGGATTGCTTTTATCATCTGCTCCAGAATTTTCCCAGGGATTGATGTCAGACTGACTCGTCTGTAGTTCCCAGGTTCCTCCTTTTTTCCCTTTTTGAAGATAGGGACAACATTAGCCCTCCTCCAGTCATCGGGCACTTCACCTGTCCTCCATGATTTCTCAAAGATAATAGACAGAGGTTCTGAGAGTTCTTCTGACAGTTCCTTTGTTACTCTAGGGTTCAATTCATCTGGCCCTGTAGATTTGAACTCATTCAAAGTAGTTAGGTGTTCCTTGACCATATGCCTATCGATCTCAAGCTGCAATCCTGCCCCTTCAGCCTGTACTTTGCCTTTGCCAGGGAGGTCTAGACCCTCTTTTGGGAGAAGTCTGAGCCAAAGTAGGAATTGAGCACTTCTGCCTTTTCTTCGTCATCTGTTATCATTTTGCCATCCTTCTTTAATGGTAATAAAGATAATTTAAGATAAGATAATAAAACAGAAAAATACTAAAATAGTTAAACACACTTTAAAAGACTTTAAAAGCCTGGAAGAACAGGGAAGTCTTCACCTGGCACTGAAAAGATTAGCAATGTGGGCACCAGGCAAGCTTCTCTCTGGAGAGCATTCTAGAGCTGGGGCGCCACCACCAAAGAAGACCTCTCTCTTGTTGCCAGCCTCCAAGCTTCAGAATGAGGGGGCACTTGAAAGAGGGTTTGTGTGTATGACCTTATAATACAGGCACTTACATATGGGAGGAGACGTTCCATCACGTATGGAGGTCCCAAGCCACGTAGAGCTTCATAAGTCAAGACCAGCACTTTGAATTGGACCCAGAAATGAATGGGGAGCCAGTGCAGGCAATAGAGGACCAGTGGAACACAATCATAGCACCTAGTCCCAGTTAGAATTCTCACAGCCATATTTTGCACTAGCTGAAGTTTCTGGACTGTCTTCAAAGGCAGCTCCATGTATAATACATTACAATCATCCAAAACATTTGGTGGCCTAAAGCTTATTGGTGGGTGCACACCTCCAGTTCCTTATTTATTTCTACATACCATTGACTATTGTTGTGACTAATGTTATGGCCCAAAGTATGTTGTGGTGTGCACAACCCTATTCATTTATTTCCTCATTTCTACATTTGTCGGTTATTCCTGGCATGGGTGTGCTTTACTCAACAGTGTCTTTCACCCAAACAAGGCAATGGGAATTCTTGTAATGGCATGGAATTGTAATTCCGTGCCATTTTGTAGATGTGTATGCCATACACACTGTCCTGTAGGTGAGGGGGTGTATGATTTGGGGTGCTCCAGAGCCTACTGTGGGGTACACCCCCCAGTTCCTTACTAATTTCTACACCGGCATGGGTCTTTTACATGAATTTGGCTCTTATTGGCATGGGGGACACACCATATTTGACAGTGTATTGTGCCAAAATGAGGCATGGGGCTACAGACTATTCAATGCCAACTCTTAAAGGACAGTCTCCCAGAGGTGTGTATACATGACTTGGAGGGTGTCAAATCTTAGTTTGGGGTGCACACCCCAATTCCTTACTGGTAATTTTCATCTGGTGTCATTACACATTAAAGTGCATTGTACAAAAACAACAGTTTTCCTTGGAGAGAATTATGGTGGATCTCAAAGGGGACAGCCCTGTCCTGACCCTCAGTCATGGAGACTTAAGACATGGGGTAGACCATATCGGGATGGAAGAATCTGTCAATTTTGGTTTCTGTCAGTTTCTCATTTTTCCAGTCTTAGGTTCTGTCTGTCTCAAACTTTGAGAATTTCTCCAGTATTAAGTTCAGTTTGTCCCACATTTTTAGCATTTTTTTAAGGTTTGCACGATAGAAACATTTTTGTGCATATTTCTCCTAAGACAGGCATTTTTGTATACATTTTTACCTAATGTACACTTTTGGGGGGTAAGCTGTTTTCCTAATATAATGCATATTTGAACATTATTTTCTCTAGTATATACACCTTTTTTGTATGCATTGTTTGATGGGAGAGCTCCATTGCAACATTTCGAAAAGTGCAGTTGTTTTGGTTTGAAAGTATGAAATTTGGCAAGTTTACACTAAAATGTGATCTGAATACATTTCTCCCCCATCCCTAAGACCAAACCTTATTTTGTGGTGCAGGGGCATATAAACACATTCATTCATATAAACTCTGACTGCATTCCATTTTGATCTTCCATGCGAATAAAGAACTGGGACCTAATAACCAACTTGGGCTTCATTTGCTTCCCACAGTGGCCAACCAGATGTTTCCTAGAAGTGGCCTGAAGTGGGGAGTCACATGGTTTGACCCATGAGAGGGGTGAATGATTTAGCCACCGTTTATTTGTGGAAGCACTTTTGATGTGGCTTCACGTGTTGTTAAGAAGCGGCAACGGCATAAGCGCATAACCACAACTCTGATTATTAGGAGGTGTGAAAGACAAGCCAAAACACATGTGCTTTAAAGATAGATTATAACATTGATTAAACGTGTTTCTGCCCAAGAGGTACTCAAGAGATAACCAATAATAAAATGCACTGCTTTGCTTGTTTGTTTGCTTTGCAGAGTAGATCCACATGCAGGGCTTTGGAGTCATTCATTCATTATATTCCCATACTCCAATAGCCAAAGCTCTCTGGGTGGTTTATAAAGATTAAAACCATAACATGCAATATCATAACATAATTAAAAAAAAACCATTCACATACAAACATATAAAATAATTTCACATAATCAACAATAAAAATCCCAGGACCCATTAAAAAACCTTATCAGATTCTATCAGATGCTTGAAAGCAGAGGAAAGTCTTGATCTGGTGCCAGAAAGATGACAATGTTGGTACCAGGTGGGCCTCAGTGGGGAGAGCATTCCACACTTGGGGGGCCACCACCAAGAAGGCCCTCTCCCTTGTTGCCATCCTCAAAACCTGTAAAAATCCTGCCTAATCTGAAAAATACATTGAAATGTCTTCCCCTTCCCCACTACTGGAACCTGACATAGTGCCCTGGGGAAGGTGATGCCATTCTTTCAGGAACCTAGACCGCTGTTGCTTTGGGGTGCTTCCTGGTGCTACTAGAACCTTGTCTCTAGTGCCGGCTGTGTAATGCCCTTCCCTGGGAGATTCACCTGGCATCTTCATTGTACAGATTTAGATGCCAGGTTAAGCCTTTCCTCTTCCAGCTGGCTTTTTACCTTTAATCTGTTGCTCCGATTATTAACTTCACTGCTAGCTCTTTAATATTTGCAATATCTTCAATATTTTACTACTTTGATGTGTTCATTGTTGTATTTATTGTTTTGGTGTTTTTTTAATTGTTGTTTCATTTTTTTATTATAACTGCCTTGAGGGCATCTGATGGTTGAGCGGCATATAAATAACAAATAGGTACTGCTCAGAAGGTATTCTGCAGGTGTTCTGTCTTCTGTCTTCTTCTCTTTAACGGATTTTCTGGGGTCAGGAAAAAGATGGAAGATGTGGTGGGAAAACATGAGAGGCTTATGAGTGAAAGCTGGTGATGTGTGGACACCGCCCCCCGCCCCGCGCTGAAATTCTGTGAATCAGGTGTGATAAAAGCATCGTCTGGAAGCACCTGTTATCATATCCCCCCCTCCCCCCTCCCTCTGTTCTCCCTAGAAGAACTTCACTTCTGATTCACATTTAGCATTGCTAGCCATAACGTATTGGAGGTCTTGAACTGGGGGCGCTAGAAGATGAACCACCTGCAGTACCGTGGCAGCTTATAAGCCAAGGGAACAGCTGACCTGATGTCTGTGCTGCAGTGCCACCATTGCTGTTGACTGCAGGATGGTACTACAATTCAGGGATGTATGGATGTGGTTAAATACGTTCTGTCTGTCTTGCGGACAGTCAGGTGTTTTCCGCTTCGTCGCCTGATCATGGATGGAATCAGATTTTTTGTCTGAGAATTTCATTCCTGTTTCCAAGTGCACATGCGCACTAATGCGCATTAGCACAAGTATGAACTTCTGCAAATATGCATTTGTGCAAAGCTCACCCAATAGTAAAACAAAAACAAAAAACGCAGTCCTCAATTCTGCAGGATCTTCACAATCTGGAAAAAGCAGGTATGTTGCAGAATCCACAGGACAGCTTCATAGAAATCTGAACTTATTTGAATCCATTGAGGATTGCTCCAGCATCCCTACTGCAGTTTCCAACCCAGGAACAGAGGAACATGGAACACACTAGGAACCTGCCATATACCAGGTCATGTCCCTCTAGCCCGGCACATCTGCATTGACTTGACAGCAGCTGTCCAGGTTGAAGGTCCTTCACATCACCTGCTCTTTTTAAGTGGAGATGCTAAGGATTGAACCTGCAACCCTCTGCATGCAAAGGATGTGCTTTGCCTCTGAGCTACAGTCCTCCCCAGTAGGAATCAGGTGATCTGAGGCACCAGCAAGTAGGGCTGGCATCAGGCATTGTTGGGCACTTGCTAAGCAGGTGGACTTGCTCCCTGGACTTGCTCCCCCCTTCACCATGGCAACCTGCTTGTCGGCCTGCCTCTCGCTCCGGCCCAGACAATGGTGGTGGTGAGAAGGAGGAGCAGGAGAGGCCACGGCCTGCCGGCTCCCTGGCGCTCTGCCTGCCAAGCGGGCAAGTGGCAGCAGTGCTGAGAAAGAGGAGGGGGAGCCAGAGTAGCTGGTGGCAATGGTGGTGAGAAGGGAGGGGAGGGGGCTCATGGAGGGGGTCTTGCCCAAGGGCCCTCCTTGAGCCGGCCCTGCCAGTAAAGCCCCATTTGGCTCTGGGTAACTGTTGTTTCCCTTTCATGGATCACTGCCTTGTTGTGGCGAAGGGGCTTGCGTAACTCAGTGAAGCCATAAGCTATGCCGTGCAGGGCCACCCAAGACGGACAGGTCATGGCAGAGAGTTCTGACAAAATGTGGTCCACTGGAGAAGGAAATGGCAACCCACTCCAGTATTCTTGCCAAGAAAACCCCATGGAACGTATCACAAGGCTAAAAGAGATGACGCCGGAAGATGAGCCCCTCAGGTCGGAAGGTGTCCAATATGCTACTGGGGAAGAGCAGAGGGTATTTCCAAGTAGCGCCAGAAAGAGTGAAGCGGCTGGGCCAAACCCGAAAGGACACTCAGCTGTGGATGTGTCTGGTGGTGAAAAGAAAATCCGATGCTGTAAAGAACAATATTGTTTAGGAACCTGGAATGTCAGATCAATGAATCAAGGTAAGCTGGAGGTGGTCAAACATGAGATGGCAAGATTAAACATCGACATCTTGGGAATCAGCGAACTAAAATGGACAGGCATGGGCGAATTTAATTCAGGTGACCATCATATCTACTATTGTGGGCAAGAATCCCTTAGAAGAAATGGAGTAGCACTCATAGTCAACAAAAGGGTGGGAAAAGCAGTACTGGGGTACAATCTTAAAAATGATAGAATGATCTCAGTACGAATCCAAGGCAAACCATTCAACATCACAGTAATTCAAGTCTATGCCCCAACCACTGAGGCCGAAGAAGCTGAGGTTGATCGGTTCTATGAAGACCTACAACACCTTCTAGAACTAACACCCAAAAAAGATGTCCTCTTCATCATAGGGGATTGGAATGCTAAAGTAGGAAGTCAAGAAATCACCAGGATAACAGGCAGGCATGGCCTTGGTGTACAAAATGAAGCAGGACAAAAGCTAATAGAGTTTTGCCAAGAGAACACGCTGATCATAGCAAACACTCTTTTCCAACAGCACAAGAGGCGACTCTACACATGGACGTCACCAGATGGTCAATATCGAAATCAGATTGATTATGTCCTTTGCAGCCAAAGATGGAGAAGCTCCATACAGTCAGTCAAAACAAGACCTGGAGCTGACTGTGGCTCAGATCATGAGCTGCTTCTTGCAAAATTTCGGCTTAAATTGAAGAATGTCGGGAAAACCACTAAACCGTTCAGGTATGACCTAAATCATATCCCTTATGAATATACAGTGGAGGTGAGGAATAGATTTCAGGGATTAGACCTGATAGACAGAGTGCCTGAGGAACTATGGATGGAGGTCCGTAACATTGTTCAGGAGGCAGCAACGAAATCCATCCCATAGAAAAAGAAATGCAAGAAAGCCAAGTGGCTGTCTGATGAGGCTTTACAAGTAGCTGAGGAAAGAAGGGAAGCAAAAAGCAAGGGAGAAAGGGGAAGATATACCCAACTGAATGCAGACTTCCAGAGAATAGCAAGGAGAGACAAGAAGGCGTTGTTAAATGAACAATGCAAAGAAATCGAGGAAAACAACAGAATGGGAAAGACTAGAGATCTCTTCAAGAAAATTGGAGATCTCAAGGGAATGTTTTGTGCAAAGACGGGCATGATAAAGGACAAAGAAGGCATGGACCTAACAGAAGCAGATGAGATTAAGAAGAGGTGGAGAGAATACACAGAAGAACTATACAGGAAAGATCTTAATGTCCCTGAGAGCCATGATAGTGCGGTCACTGAACTTGAGCCGGACATCCTCGAGAGTGAAGTCAAGTGGGCCTTAGGAAGCATTAGTAACAACAAAGCTAGCGGAGATGACAGTATTCCAACTGAGCTATTTAAAATCCTAAAAGATGATGCTGTTAAAGTGCTGCATTCAATATGCCAACAAATCTGGAACACTCAACAGTGGCCACAAGACTGGAAAAGGTCAGTTTACATTCCAATTCCAAAGAAGGGCAACGCCAAAGAGTGTTCAAACTACCGCACAATTGCGCTCATTTCACATGCCAGCAAGGTGATGCTCAAAATCCTACAAGCTAGGCTTCAGCAGTATGCGAACCGAGAACTACCGGAAGTACAAGCTGGGTTTCGAAGAGGCAGAGGAACTAGAGATCAAATCGCCAACATTCGCTGCATCATGGAGAAAGCAAGAGAATTCCAGAAAAACGTCTATTTCTGCTTCACTGACAACGCTAAAGCCTTTGATTGTGTGGATCACAACAAACTGTGGCAAATTCTTAAAGTGATGGGAGTACCAGACCACCTTACCTGTCTCCTGAGAAACCTGTACGAGGGTCAAGAAGCAACAGTAAGAACCAGACATGGAACAACCGATTGGTTCCAAATTGGGAAAGGAGTACGACAAGGCTGCATATTGTCACCCTGCTTATTTAACTTATATGCAGAGTACATCATGAGAAATGCCGGGTTGGATGAATCAGAGGTCGGAATTAAGATTGCTGGGAGAATTATCAACAACCTCCGATATGCAGACGATACCACCCTAATGGCAGAAAGCGAAGAGGATCTCAAGAGCCTCTTGTTGAGGGTGAAAGAGGAGAGTGCAAAAGCTGGTTTGAAACTCAACATTAAAAAAACGAAGATCATGGCATCTGGCCCCATCACTTCCTGGCATATAGAAGGGGAAGAAATGGAAGCAGTGACAGATTTTACTTTCTTGGGCTCCAAGATCACCGCAGACGGTGACTGTAGCCATGAAATTAAAAGACGCTTGCTCCTTGGGAGGAAAGCTATGGCCAACCTAGACAGCATAGTAAGAAGCAGAGACATCACCTTGCCGACAAAGGTCCGTCTAATCAAAGCGATGGTTTTCCCAGTAGTAATGTATGGCTGTGAGAGCTGGACTATAAGGAAGGCTGAGCGCCGAAGAATTGATGCTTTCGAACTGTGGTGCTGGAGAAGACTCTTACGAGTCCCCTGGACTGCAAGGAGGTCAAATCAGTCCATCCTAAAGGAAATCAACCCTGAGTGCTCATTGGAAGGACAGATAATGAAGCTGAAGCTCCAATATTTTGGCCACCTAATGCGAAGAGAAAACTCTCTGGAAAAGACCCTGATGCTGGGAAAGACTGAAGGCCAAAGGAGAAGGGGACGGCAGAGGATGAGATGGCTAGATAGCATCACGGATGCAATGAATATGAACTTGAGCACGCTCCGGGAGAGAGCGCAGGACAGGAAGGCCTGGCGTGCTATGGTCCATGGGGTCACGAAGAGTCGGACACGACTGAACGACTGAACAACAACAACAACAACAAACTGTTGTTTCTGCACCCAGTCTGAGCGGCTTGCTGCAGAGTGCAGGTTAAGCTGCTACACCCAGCCTGGACAGCTACTTTGACGGTATTTAGTTTAGGCGGGAAAGAGATGGGCGCAGAGATGAGCAGTGCCATTTCTGGGCAATATTTTGTGGTCCTGAAGATGCCTTTAACCTTGATAGGCATGACAGTACCAAATTATAATGTTGAATAACACCCCCCGGTAAATGCACCCTGCTGGTATCAGCCAAAGTCTTTCCAGGCTAAAGAAACTGGCTTCCCATTTGCTGTGTTCCATGGTCAGTCAGCAAGGGGGAGTTCTCCAAATCCATCAGAGAACACTTCTCACAGGCCTGGTTCATGCGCATGTATCTCATTGCTCCACTTGTGGTGTCTGGGCTGCATGTGTGAACTGATTCCCCACTGAAAAGTATTACACATGAGGTGGCCCTGAGTCTTGCAGATGTTTGAACGATGATGGCAGGTTTGTGATGGTCCATTCGCAACTGTGAATAATCAGATGAAGTTGCAGCCATCATCCAGTGGTTATTCTTCGGGATGGATGCATCGGTTAATTTTGATTTCTCATTTTTCCAATCTTAAGTACGGGTCACCCTGAATGCTGAGATTTTCTTTTTAAAGGTTTGAATGAACATTCATGTGCATTTTTGTGTGCATTTTTCCTATTGCGTGCGTTTTTGTACACAAGTTTGCCTAATATACATGGTTTTGTAAGCAAGTTTCCTAATATAATACATTTTAAAGTGATTTCCGCTAATATACACATTTTTGCACCCTTTTTTGGGTGGGAGAACTCCACTGCAAAATTCAGAGAAGTGCAAATGTAATTGAGTCTCAGTTCACATATTGGTTTGAAAGTGTGAAATTAAAATGCAAACCAATAAATTTGGTTTGGTTTTCCCCATCCCTCATTATTACAGATGTGTGAACCAGTCCTGAGTCTAGCAGCAATTCGTTACCATGGGACTGAAGTTTGATTTGAAGATCAGCTTCATCCTGTGACTGCCTCCAAAACGTGCTTACCCGTGGAGGTGCTCCACATGGTGGGCATAATACTGAAACACCACTTAGCTAGCTTAATAACATTTATTAAAGGAATCACGGCCATACTTCAGAGCTGCTGCAATTTCTGCTTGTGAGGCGACTCTTTTGACACCTTTTGATATCAGGCCCAATGCTGCCACGGGAGTAATTAGAAAGTTTTGCAGTCACTCTGCACTAATTAATAGGAAAAGGAGTCCGTCAGCCTTGATGACAGTTCACATAGTATAGGCTCTTTAGTGAAATTACTGTCTCCTCTCTCTATGATTCATGCGTATTGTTGACTCCATAGAGAATATTCTGATTGATTTGGTTTCTCAATGGCTTCTGTGCATAGCTCACAGGGCAGTTTGCCAAATCTCACTCTCCCTGCATCTCAATCTCCCTCCATTCACTTGGGATGAAGGAAGTGACAACTGAAATAAAGTGAGAGCTGACACAGAGCAAGGGCTCTCCCTGAGAGCATCAGTCCTGGGGCGGGTGGGCTGTAAATGTAGAATTTAGCCTGGGTGGGGAGAACTCAACTCCTCATGTAACGTCTACTGGGAGTTGCTTTGACTTGGAGTTGTACTTATGCTGTAAAACAGCCTTCCCCAGCTTGGACCCATATCTCTTGTGTCTGACCCCAGTGGTCCAGAGAGTGAGCTGCCAGTATTGACCCTTGGGAGAGTACACCTGTGGTCTTACCTAGCGGTGGGTGAGAATTTCCTTTGGCTCATTTGTTTTGTAAGAACTTACCAACATGTGCACATTTATCCATAAGTGAGACAGAAAGACTTTGAGATTAAAAACAAATGGACAGTGGGAGAAAGGAAAACAGGCAGATACGTCTATCCAGGCCAAGACTTTGAGTGCTTTGCTCTTAACTGTCTGGGTTCGAATCCCTCTGTATACCACCAGGTTTGTGGCGATGAATTGGGGTTGCCACCTGTTTTTTTTCTGATGGGCTCTTCGTCTTTAACAGTGACATGGTAGGTAGGTACAACATGATCCTCTCCATGCTAGGAATAGCTGTACCAATTGAATTTGGATGGTGCAGACGGGTGAGAATTTCATTTGGTTTGTTGTTCGATTAGACTGTACCAAAATTTGCAAATGTCTTCGTAAACAGTACAGAAAGAACTTGGGATTTAAAAAGTCCAAACCTGAATGCTGGAGAAAGTAAACTCAGATTGATTCAAGAAATGAACCAATTCTTGTCATGGGGGGTGGGGAGGGGTGTTCATTTCCAAGTCATTCCAAGGACAGCCCAAGGAAAGCCCATCTCTAGTAATGAGAATGCCTCCCAATCGCCATTGTGGAATGGCTCTTTCCATGCCTGACAGATGTGCAGTTGTGTGATTGGTAGCGATGCTGCCAAATGTCATAATTAGTCAGCTTGTTGGTCAAAACTTGCGTGTTTGTAACGCTCACCTTTGCAGTGAGCTTGGTTGACTGTCTTATGAATTTGTTATTAAATTCAGAATAGATAATGAGCTTCAGAACATACACCATCTGCATCTAAATTATGGCATTTCTCCATGTACGCTGAGTATTTCAGGAGGAAATGTGATGATGTCACTTTAACCCTTTTGGGAACTATTTTCATAAATTGATCATGTTTGAAGAGACAGCTATGTAGCTTGTAGACACCTCCATATACCAGTCCATATACCTCTTCTCCATATACTGATCACTCAGTGATGACAAGTAAACGTTATGTAGAAAGGTCATCTGGAAACAACCAATTAGGAAGGGATACATAACATGGTGATGCATGACATCATAACATAAGATCATCATACATAAGGGATACATAACATCATCAAATCAAGGATCCATCTAGTCCACCATTATGTTCACACAGTAGCCAACCAGCAGCCTGCAGGAATCCCACAAGCAGGACATGAGTGCAAGAGCACCCTCCCTCCCATGTTCCCCAGCAACTGGTATACATGGGCATACTGTTTCTGATACTGGAAGTAGCATAGAGGCATCAGGAATCGTAGCCATAGATGGCCTTCTCCTCCAAGAATTTGTCTAACCCCTTTTAAAGCCATCCAAATGGGTGGCCATCACTACAACTTGTGGTAGTGAATTTCATAGTTTCCATGCGCTGTCTGAAGACGTCTGTGTCCTGAATTTCCCACCAACCAGCTTCATGGGATGATCCCAGGTGCTAGTATGAGGGAGGGAGAAAAATGTCTTCCTCCACTTCCTCCACTTTCTCCACACCATGCATCATGATACATTACCTGATTCCAAACGACAGCTCCCGAGATTCAGCTTGAGACTGTGTATGCACAAAAACTTGAATACACAGAACTAGATCTTGAATTAAGGGAGAACTCTCATCCAAGATTACACAAATGAATTCACTACTTTCCAAAGAAACATGAACTCATTTGGGATACGTTTGCCCATTGCTAGTGATTGGTACAAGCTGTTGCTGTTGCCATGGGCGTGTCTGACAGAATTGCTATTTTTTTGGAACAGAGTCGTTCCTTGTAGATGGTGCCCAGTGAATTCAAGAAGCCACTCTGCTTTTTGCAGCTACTCTTCAGGGATATGGCATGAATAAATATTGCTAAATGTCTAACTACCCTGTATTTCTTTATACAAAAATCTGTATATTTTTATATATCGTGTTAAATGTGATTTGGAATAACTATATTTTCCTGAACAGGGTTTTTTTTTTTATTGCAAGGCAAGCTAATTTGATCTTTCCTACAATGCTGTAAAATATTTTAATGAAAAAGGAAAATAAAGGAAATGTATATCCCATCTGTTTCAAGCTCACTTGTTTGTTTATATGGCTTTGGATGATGGCTTGTGAGAAAATGAATTAATGTCAGGCAAAGCCACAAAGGCACAAAGGTTTCAGATGTACAACTGGTGGGTCTGAGCCATAAACATGTTTCAAACCCTTTATCAATAATAAATCGTGTGACAAGGGCAAACCACAGCTGGGTTGCATAGGAATCTGAGAGGAGAGTTTGAAACCCAAAGAAACACTTCAGATTTAAACAACTTAATAAATAACTTCCCTTCAATATATGACAATGTTGGGATCCTGTATCCCATTCAATACAATATGCTGACACTTAAGTTCTTTATATTTAACTGACAGTGTGATTATATTTATTAATATTTATATTATTACATTTATATCCTTCCTTTTTTCCTCTTACAAGGAATTCAAGGTGGCTTACATAGTCTTCCTCCTGTCCATTTTATCATCGCAACAACCCTGTGAGGTAGGTTAGGCTGAGAGTCAGTGACTGGCCCAAAGTCACCCAGTGAGCTTCATGGCCAAGTGGGGACTAGAACCTGGGTCTCCCGAGTCCCAATGCAACACTCCAACCACTACATCACATGTGATCCGATACACATGTAACTGCGAACAAATCCCATTGACTTTGTGGGGGTTGCTTCTGAGTAGACATGTATAGGATTGCACTCTGAGTCCTGCTCGGTGCCATCGTGTTACATGAGCGCCATGACGATGTGACACTCCTGCAATCATGCTCTGCATGGCAGACTGCCAGTTCTCCTGCTCCTTGAAGGCCAGCCCTAACATGAGGCAGAGTGAGGTGGTCACCTCAGGCGGCAGTTGCTGTGTGGGATGGCAGCAGCGGCAGCCCCCTGGTCATTCCTCTCTGGAGGCCAGAGCTGCATATTCCAGGTAGCCTGCCCTGTACCCCCTATGCTCATCTGCTGCCCTCCTCTGTAGGGGAAGGGTCTGTCCCATCACCAGTGTGAAAACACCATTCCACTGCCAGTCTACTTGGCATATGTAGCTGGAATTGTGGTGTGTGTGTGTATGTGTGTGTGTGTGCCATCTCGTTCTTCATCTCAGGCAGCAAAATGCCTTGGGCAGCCCTGTGCTCCACACAGATGTTCTGTCCCATGCTGTCACAATTCCCTTAGCCCCAACTTCACTTCAGTGCCCAAACATACACAGACAAGAGGGTTCAGTCTACAGCTTTTAGTCCATTACTTCACAGGGTCATACAGATGCAAATTCTCAGAGAAACTCTCCGTCTACGAGGAATGCCTTCAGGGGATCCAAATGGAATTTACGAGAGTTGCCCCCCCGTTTGAAGAGGGAGGCAGTCTCGCTAGCCTAACTTAAGGTGGGGAGGTCCCTCTCTTCTCGTGAGGCCTCTAAGCTCAGCTTTTCACGCAAGGCCAATCGGGTAGACTGTCTAAGTTCTGCCCCTGCCTTCTCTCTCTTTGCTCTGCGCCTGCGCCTGGCATCTATTAGGTCAACCTCCTGTTCCCTGCCTCTCATGGGGTGTGTGTGTGCAAGGAGGGACCCTCAAGCTCAGCCATCTGTACGTTTGTAATCTGAGAAGCAGGCTTACTCATATCTGGACTAGCCTGGGAAAACAACTCCCCCATGTCTGATGGTTCTCCTTCAGAATCTGAACTGCTATCCCACTCCCTGTGTTCAGAAACACCCCTGACACATGCAGTTTAGGCTGAATTATTGCTCATTCTCTAGACCAGCCGTCCCTCAGCTGATGCCCCCCAGGTGTTTTAGATGATAACTCCCAGCACTGGCCAGGCTGGCTGGGGCTGATGGGAAAAGAAGTCCAAAACATCTGGAGAGTACGAGGCTGGGGAAGGCTGTTCTAGGATAAAGGTTGCTGCCAGCATTTGACTTCTGACTAGGGATGTTAGCAAAATCCGCAGTGGATTCTTTGGAATCCGGCCTCAGGAATCTGCGGCGAATCGCCCCACTTACCTCCATCCCAGGAGGATTCTGTGTGGAATGTAGGGTTGTGCGAAACACCTACCTGGCTCCGCGCCAGGCAATCCATGGTGGGGGGGAGGCGCTCTGTCCCTCCCCCTGGAATCCTCGACGCGGGGGAGGCGATCTGGTCCTCCCCCTCGGAATCCTGCCCGGCTGACTCCGCTCCGCGGCCAAGCCACGGAGCTGCCGGCTGGCTCCGGCCGCCCGCAGCCAGACATCCAGCCGCTGGGCAGCCCTGCAGGGACGCAAATGGCGGCTGTCGTAGCCGCCGCCATTTGCGACCCTGTATCGAGCCATGATAGGCTACGTAAATATTTACGTAGCCTATCACAGCAGGGGGGAAAAACCCAGCGTACGCAAATGGCGGTAGCCGCCGCCATTTGCGCACGCTGGGTTCCCCCCCGTCATGATAGGCTATGTAAATCCAGGCCACCAGGTACCGAGCCAGCTGTGCTGCTCCACCTGCCCCTCCCTGGAGGGGCTACATAAGCTGGCTGGCTGAGGTGGCCTGGGAGAGCCAGGGCCTGCAGGAGAAGCCACCACCACCACCACCAGGGAAGAGGTGCGCCTGCTGCTGCTGCTGCTCCCGCCGCCGCCGCCACTGCCGCCACCACCACCTCCACCACCACCACCAGGCCTTCCCTGTGGACTCCGGCCTGGCATTATTTTTAAGGGGATTTTAATTGTTTTTTTCGTTTGTGTGTGTGTGTGTGTTTTTCTGGGGGATTTTGTTGTGTTTTTAGGGGTGGGTAGCCTGCTTGATAGGCGGGAGCGAGGGGGCATGTGTCCACCTGATGGAGGCTGTGGGGGGAGTGTTGGGGGCCAGAAGATACCGAGGCTGGGCGGCAGGCGCTGGCGGAGCGCGAGGGGCAGCCATGCCAGGTAAGGGGAACAAGGGAGAGATGTGTAGTATCTGTCCCCTGCTCCGGGCCTGTCCAGAGCCAAAGGATGGCTGGGGGAGGCGTGACCCCATCTTCTGGCCTTCGTTTGCTGCTCTGCAATGCCAGGTCTGTTACCCAGAAAACCTCCCTCATCCATGACATGATCCTGGATGAGGGTGCAGACCTGGCATGTATTACGGAGACCTGGCTGGCCGAGGCTGCTGCTCCAACCCTTGTAGCCATGTGTCCAGCCGGATTTTCGTGTGCACAGCAGCCGAGGGCTGGGGATCGGGGAGGGGGAGTGGCTGTTATTTACCGAAAGTCCTTGGTCTTCACCAGACCCCCTCTCCGGGAGACCAAGGTTGCTGAGTGCATGTACTGGAGGTTGAGCCCGAAGGGCAATCTGGGGATTCTGCTCGTGTACCGTCCACCCCGCTGCACGACTGACTCCCTGGCCGAGGTGCTTGAGGTGGTCTCTGATGTGCGTGTACAGTCCCCTAACTTATTGGTGTTGGGGGACTTCAACATACATTCAGAGGCCATCCTCACAGGAGCACCTCGGGACTTCATGGAAACCATGGCCTCCTGGGAGTTGCACCATATTCTAACTGGGCCCACCCATGTAGCCAGTCATGCACTAGACCTTGTGTTTGTTTCTGGAGAAGCGGGGAGTGATCTGGAAGTCGGGGGTATATCCACCACCCCCTTGTCATGGTCAGATCACTATCTGGTGATGTTGGACTTCTCGGTTCCATAACCCCTCCGCAGGGGTGGAGGACCCATTAAAATGGTCCGCCCCAGGCGTCTTATGGATCCAAATGGATTCCTGAACGCGCTTGGGGATTCTCTGGGGCACGCCAACGGCCACTCGGTCGAGACCCTGGTGGGTGGCTCGAATGCCGCAATCACTGGGGCATTAGATCAGGTGGCTCCGAAACGCCCTCTCCCCCTGAACAGGGCTCAGACTGCACCATGGTTCAATCCGCGGTTACGAGCTCTGAAACAGGAGGTGAGACGGCTAGAGCGCCGGTGGCGGAAGTCTCGCAAAAAAGGAATATTATGCTGCCTCCATCGCGTCTGCAGAGTGCTGTCTCAGGAGGCTGTTCCAAGTGGTCTGGAGCCTGGTCGGTCCTGTGGCTCCGGAACCACTGGAGCATTCTAAGGCCTCCTGTGAGGCCTTGGCAAGGCACTTTGCAGATAAAATTGATCAGATTAGGTGTGTTACTCTGCATGCTGTGGATACAGTTAGTGAGCAAGAGGCGGCCTGTGGCAAACCGGTTTTGTGGGATCGGTTCCAGCTTCTTCCTCCTGATGAAGTGGACAATGTGCTTTCATCTGTACAGCTGACCACCTGGTTACTTGATCCTTGCCCATCTTGGCTCATTATGGGCTGCAGAGAGAGACTGGGTGAGGGGATCAAGGCAGTGGTGAACGCCTCCCTTGAGGAGGGAGTGATGCCATCAGCCCTCAAGGAGGCAGTGATAAGACCACTCTTAAAGAAGCCCTCCTTGGATCCTCAAGTTCTGAACAACTTTCGCCCAGTCTCAAATCTGCCATTTTGGGGCAAGGTGATTGAGCGGGTGGTGGCAGTGCAGTTGAAGGCACACTTGGAAGAAACTGATTATCTACACCCATTTCAGTCGGGCCTCAGGCCTGGGCATGGCATGGGACGGAAACGGCCTTGGTCGCCTTGGTAAATGATATGAGGAGGGCTCTGGATAGGGGTGAATGCTCCTTCCTTGTTCTCCTTGACCTCTCAGCGGCTTTTGATACCATTGACCACGGTATCCTCCTGGACCGCCTGGAGGGGTTGGGCATTGGGGACACCATATTGCGGTGGTTCCGGTCCTTCCTCTCCGGCAGGTACCAGAGGGTAGCACTGGGAGAGGAGGTTTCGGACCCGTGGCCACTTACTTGTGGGGTGCCGCAGGGTTCCATCCTCTCCCCGATGCTATTTAACATCTATGTGAAGCCGCTGGGGGCTATCATCAGGAGGTTTGGGGTGCAGTGTCATCTATATGCGGATGACACGCAGCTCTACCTCTCGCTCAAATCTTCACCAAGGTTGGCTGTAGAATCCCTGTCCAAATGTCTGGAGATGGTGAGTGGCTGGATGGGGAGGAATAAGCTGAAGCTGAACCCTGACAAGACCAAGGTACTTTTGGTGGGAGACAAGAGGAGGCTGGGGGATGTTGACTGGTGTTGAATGGGGTACGGCTACCCTTGAAAGACCAGGTCCGCAGCCTGGGGGTCATTTCGGACTCCCAGCTGTCCATGGAGGCTCAGGTGTCAGCTGTGAGCCAGACAGCTCTGTATCAACTCCATCTGATATGGTGGCTGCGCCCCTTCCTTCCCGACCATCTGCTCCCATCGGTAGTACATGCCCTGGTCTCCTCTCGTTTAGACTACTGTAATGCGCTCTACGTGGAGTTACCCTTGAAGACGGTTCGGAAACTGCAGCTGGTACAGAACGCGGCGGCTCGCCTGATTAAAGGCAGCCGCCGGCGAGATCACATCACTCCAGTGCTGAAGGAGTTGCACTGGTTACCAGTTGTTTTCCGGGCCAAATTCAAGGTGTTGGTTTTGACCTTTAAAACCCTATATGGTTCCGGCCCAGCCTATCTTAAGGAGCGCCTCCAGCAGCACCAGACAGGCCGCTTAACAAGATCAGCTTCGGATGGCCTTCTGTCTGTCCCATCAGCCAGGACAGCTAGACTGGTGGGGACGAGGGAGAGGGCCTTTTCTGTGGTGGCCCCCACTCTGTGGAACTCCCTCCCTAGGGAACTCCGTCATGCCCCCTCTTTAATTAATTTAATTTTATTTTATTATAAATAAATAATAAATAAATAAATACTTGCGTAGGCTATCACGGCCTCTGCAGGGACGCAAATGGTGTCCCTGCGTTAGCCATGATAGGCTACATAAGTATTTACGTAGCTTATCACGGCTATGAAGACGAAGTGAATGGCGACCGCAGGACGGTCGCCGTTCGCAAAGCAGTGCAGACGGGAGCAGGTAAGTGCTCCATTTTGTGCACCTTTTGTGGGTTGGGGGCGGTGGGGACTTTGTCCCGTGTGCCTTTCGTGGGTTGGGAGGGTGGGGGCTTCGTTCTGCGACGGATTTTGGGGGGCCGAATGCACTGGCATTCAGCCTCACCGAGATCCATCACGGAATTCTCTGACATCCCTAGTGGAATGGCTCCAGCTGCTTGCTTCTGGACCCGTCCTGTTCTCCTCCGTGCCGATCGCCTTTTTTAAAAAAATGGCGATTGGCAGGATGTGCCCATAGACTTATACGCAAGTCTATGGAGCCGTGAAACTTGTGTATAAGTCTATGTGTCCATAGACTTATACACAAGATTCACAACTTTATTTTGCGTATAAGTCTATGAGCACATTCTGCCGATCCGATCGCCATTAAAAAAAAAAAAAGGCAATCGGTGCGGAGGAGAACGGGACAGGTCCAGCAGGTAAGCGGCCTTCAAGCTGGGTGGCTCTGCGGAGTCCTCATGGAGCGGAGCCACTCTGGAGGATTCGGGGGGGGAGGAATGCTTCCCCCCCGGGTGGATTCCCCAACAGAATGGATGGTGGGGAATCCGTGTGCCCCTACTTCTGACTACAGCTTCCTCATCAGGACTGGCTCCCAATTCAATAAATCTACTCTAAAGCTGGGGGGTTGAAACTTTTTCAGCGTAGGGGCCAGATTCAATTTTGGAGAAGCCCTCAGGGGCCACATTCCAGTGGCGGGTGGAGCCGAATTAAAAATTGGGAGGAGCCAAAGGCAAAAGGGGCATGGCCCAAATACCAACAAATTGTAATTTAAAAGTCTTCCTGCCAGTCACTAAGCCTTGGGAGAGGCACTTCAACCTTCTAGAATGGCGGAAACACACACACACACAAGCTGGAAAGCACCAAATGACTCGTAGATGGGGGGAAGGGGCAGAGCCAGGAGAAGGGTTGTGGTGCTCTGGCACTTGGCCCATGGGCCTGAGGTTCTGTACCCCTGCTCTTAGGGATCCCAGTGGCACTTGGGCAATACTGCAGCACTGAGCACGACTTAGTTCAACACAGAGAAATAAAGAGTCAGCATATTATGTTGAAAGGGATATTATGAGCTTGATATAGGGAAATTATTAATCCTCATTACATTGTTTAAACCTGAAGTATTTGTTCAGGTCTCACCCCAGATCTCAGCACAATTGGCCTGTGGCTTGCACTTGCCACACCTCTTTCTCCACAGTTCAATTGCCGCCGGTCTCCTTTCCACAAGCATTCCAGTCTCCTTGGCAATGGTTGCCTGGAGTTGCACACACTCTCCTGACCCTTCTTTTCCTCCACTCTATCCAGGTGAGCCTTCCTGCATCTGCCATGCTGGCATCACATATAAATGGCTTCCCCTGGCCTTGTAACCCAGGAGTGGGTAACACCTGGCCCCCCTGACCTCTTTTGCAGCCTCCACTACCCTCACACCAGCCCCGACTGCAGCAAAAAAAATTGGCCATTTGTGGCAACATATTTTGGTAACAGTGTAACAGCATATCAAAACTACACAATTATATTAGTTTGATACCATTTTAAATGCCGTGATGTCCCCCAAAGAATCATGGGAATTGTAGTTTGGTGAGAATTTCCTGTTAGCCTTCCCCGTGAAGAGGGAATGATGTTAAACCTGTTTAAGCATATAGTAGAGACATGCCCTATGACCTTTTCCTTCCAGTTTCTGGCTGGCTAAAAGCCGCTGATAACCACAGTTGGGTATATGAGGAAATGGAGTCAAGAAATAGCTTTGTTGTGTAAAATGAATTTCTGTTTTCATGCTGGCTGGGGGATGCTGTGAACTGCAGCCCACCATATTTGGCGGGCACCTGGTTGGGGAAGGTTGGATTAGAAGCACTGTGGGTTGGTGGACACGATTGATTGATTGATTGATTGATTGATTGCATTTCTATACTGCCCCATAGCTGAAGCTCTCTGGGTGGTTTACGGAAGTTAAAACATTAAATACAATATAAAAAGTTTAAAAGCCATTTACAAAAAAGCACATAAAAGCACACAGACAATATACACAAACAACATATAGCTAACAACAACATTGAACAGTCAGTCATAACTAAAGACACATCCAGGACTGATTAAAACTCATTATGTGCTGCCAAATGCCTGGGAAAAGAGATAGGTCTTAAACTGGCACCTAAAAGATAATAATGTTGGCGCCAGGCGGACCTCATCAGGGAGCTCATTCCACAGATGGGGGCCACCACTGAGAAGGCCCTCTCCCTCATTGCTACCTTCTGAGCTTCCCTTGGAGGAGGCCCTCAGAGGAGGGCCTTAGATGCTGAATGTAGTGTACAGGTAGGTTCATTTCGGGAGAGGCGTGCCATCAGGTATTGCGGTCCAAGCCGTATAGAGCTTTATAGGTTAAAACCAGCACCTTGAATTGAGCTCGGAAGCATATAGGCAGCCAGTGCAAGCAGGCCGGAGTCAGTCTTACATGTTCAGACCTTCTGGTCCTTGTTACCAATCTGGCAGCTGCATTTTGCATGAGCTGCAGCACAAGTGTAGATACAAACCGCAAATAGAAAAGCAGAAGGTTGCTCTACAAAATAAGCAACACATTAAAAAAAAAAACATCACTAGAACAAGAGAGAGGAAACACAAGAGAGCTGTAGCTTTCAAACTCTGGGAGGACCCACATTCTATTCTGACTTGTCTCTTGAGGAGGCCCTGATGACCTGTTAAGGAACCCTGCAAACTGCAGAGGATCCTGGGCATATTCTAGGGTTCACTGTCAGTGCCCATGGAGGGACAACTGGCTGGGTCTGTTGGCTGGGTCTCAATATGAACTGGGGACAGTCTCCGACGGCTGCCCCTGGTAAGGGACGTTTGATGGCAGCAGCAGAGAACAAGTTCCTTTCTGGGGAGGCTTGTCTGCTATTATTGATCGTCTCACTAGAGAACTCCCGATAAACTTTGGCAGAACCCGGAGCACCATTTGAAACCTTTGTGTTAGAGGTGTTGTTGTTCAGTCGTGTCCGACTCTTCGTGACCCCATGGACCATAGCACGCCAGGCCTTCCTGTCCTCCGCTCTCTCCCAGAGTGTGCTCAAGTTCATGTTCATTGCATCGGTGATGCTGTCTAGCCATCTCATCCTCTGACATCCCCTTCTCCTTTTGCCTTCAATCTTTCTCAGCATCAGGGTCTTTTCCAGGGAGTTTTCTCTTCGCATTAGGTGGCCAAAATATTTGAGCTTCAGCTTCAGTATCTGTCCTTCCAATGAGCACTCAGGATTGATTTCCTTTAGGATCGACTGATTTGAGTAGCATGTCTCAAATTTTATGAAATTGTACCCTCCTGATAAACTCACAGGATCTTCTGCACTTTCCCTAGCCTGGAAGCTTTAGTGGGTAGACCTGCCTGGCGCATGTTTCTGCAGGGCTGGCCCTACCACAAGGCAGAGTGAAGCAGTTGCTTCAGGCGGCAGGTGCTGGGAGGCAGCAGTAAGGTGTTGGAGGAGAGGGCTGCGTGCCAAGCAGCCTGCGTGGTGCCCCTTAAGCTAGCCTGCTGCCTTCAGGCTTGGCGAAGGAGGGTCTTTCTTTCACAGAGAAAGATTCAACTACCAGTCCAGTCCACTCAGCTTTTAAACAGGGAATGGGAGAAGGCACCATCTTGTTCCTCAACTGAGGCAACAAAATATCTTGGGCCAGCCCTGGGCTTCAACTCAACTCAGCCTGCAGACATCACAGAATCATAGAATCATAGAATAGTAGGGTTGGAAGGGGCTACAGCTACAAGACCATCGAGTCCAACCCCCTGCTCAGTGCAGGAATCCAAGTCAAAGCATCCCTGACAAATGGCTGTCCAGCCTCGTCTTGAATGCCCCCAGCATGGGAGAGCCCACTACTTCCCTAGGTCATGGGTTCCATTGTCGTATTACTGTAACAGTCAGGAAGTTTTTCCTGATGTTCAGCCAGAATCTGGCTTCCTGTCACTTGAGCCCATTATTCCGTGTCCTGCACTCTGGGATGATCAAGAAGAGAGCCTGGCCTTCCTCTCTGTGATAACCTTTCAAGTCCTTGAAGAGCGTTATCCTATCTCCCCTCCGTCTTCTCTTCTCAAGGCTAAACATGCCCAGTTCTTTCAGTCTCTCTTCACAGGGCTTTGTTTCCAGTCCTCTGATCATCTTTGTTGCCCTCCTCTGAACCCTCTCCAGTTTGTCTGCATCCTTCTTAAAGTGTGGTGCCCAGAACTGGACACAGTACTCCAGATGAGGCCTAACCAGTGCTGAGTAGAGGGGAACTAGTACTTCCTGGGATTTGGAAGCTATGCTTCTATGAATGCAGCCCAAAAGAGCATTTGCCTTTTTTGCAGCCACATCACATTGTTGGGTCATATTCAGCCTGTGATCTACAACAATTCCAAGATCCTTCTTGGCTGTAGTGTTGTTGAGCCACATATCCCTCATCTTGTAACTGTGCATTTAGTTTCTTTTTCCTAGGTGCAGAACTTGGCATTTATCCCTATTCAATGTCATTCTGTTGTTTTCTGCCCAGCATCTCCATTCTATCAAGATCACTTTGAATTTTGTTTCTGTCTTCCAAGGTATTAGCTATCCCACCCAATCTTGTGTCATCTGCAAATTTGATCAGCATTCCCTGCACCTCCTCCTCCAAGTCATTAATAAAAATGTGGAACAGCACTGGGCCCAGGACTGAGCCCTGCGGTTCCCTGGTCATTACCTCTCCCCACTTTGAGAGATACCATTGATAAGCACTCTTTGAGTCCGATATTGTAGCCAACTGTGGATCCACCTGATGGTTGTTTCATCTAGCCCACTTTGAGCTAGTTTGCTCACCAGGATAACATGGGGCACTTGGTCGAAAGCTTTGCTGAAGTCAAGGTATATTATGTCCACAGCATTCCCACGGTCCACAAGGGAGGTTACTTGATCAAAAAATGAGATCAGGTTCGTCTGGCAGGATTTGTTCTTGACAAATCCATGTTGGCTTCGAGTAATCACTGCATTGTTTTCAAGGTGCTTACAGATGGATTGCTTTATCACCTGCTCCAGAATTTCCCCAGGGATTGATGTCAGACTGACTTGTCTGTAGTTCCCAGGTTCCTCCTTTTTACCCTTTTTGAAGATAGGGACAACGTTAGCCCTCCTCCAGTCATCTGGCACTTCCCCCGTCCTCCATGATTTCTCAAAGAGAATAGACAGGGGCTCTGAGAGTTCTTCTGCCAGTTCCTTTATTACTGTAGGGTGCAGTTCATCTGGCCCTGGTGACTTGAACTCATGCTGTGCTGCCTCCATTTACCTTCAGAAGCTCTGTGGTGGGCAAGAGGGGCTGAGACCCAGCACAGCATGTGCAAACAGGTCATTCCTTATTTTGTCCACCTCAGGGCTGGGCAACCTCCTGCCTTCCTGATGATGTTGGACTACAGCTCCCATCATTCCTGACCTTCCGGTATGCTGGCTAGGGCTTCGGACAGTTGGGGTCTAACGACAGCCAGAGGGCCACACGTTCACCACTCCTCGTTAATATGAAATATCCCTTTGAGCCACTTTGGAGGTCAGCAAAAACTGAGTAGTGTAACTCTTTTTCTTGGAACTAGGATTAGGAAATGTTGCCCAATGAGACCAAGGAATCCCAGTGCCAAGGCAGAACTGAGGGAAGCTGAACACCTCACCAGGCTGCAGGAAGGCGTCACTCGAAGAAGTATGGATTAAACACAAAATAGCTCTCTTGCCCTGGAGCAAGCTGAGCGAGGGTTTGCTGGATGGAACGCCTGGTGGGTAATTGCAGGCAAGTGAATCAGGAGGAGCAATATGGAAATACCCAGCATTGCCTGGAGACAGAGAGGGATCTTCTCTTTTCCTGGAGACACGCTGACTTCTTTTTCCTGACACCACCAGCTCCAGCTCACAGGGGAATCATGCAAAACCTCCTACATGTTTTGCCTTCCCGAGTTTCACATCCTTTTCAGTTTCGTCTTGACTGATTCCCCAAAACTCTGCCCTGCATGCTGAGGTTTGCTGAGTTTAAAGCCAGGGTCGCTGGGAGGGCAGGACTCTGTGTGTGTGTGTGTGTGTGTGTGTGTGTGTACTGGTCATTAACTGGATCAGGCCTTGCGAGGCTGCCAAACGGGTGTTGCTGGACTGGTCCTTTCCCAGGTAAAACAGCGTTGCTTGAGTGGCAGGCTCCTAGTAAGCTGGACAGCAAAAAAACTCCCAAAGTTCAGATTTCACAAACAGCAGAGGGGCTGATCAACCTGTGGCTGGACTCTGTGCCATTTCAGACTACGGGAGAAAGGGGGGGGGGTCGCATAACTGAATCCGCATTATGATGATGATGGGTTGGATCCAGGATCTGCCTTCCATGAGAGGAAGGGCTCCAACCTCAGAAGATTCCTCCACCCAATTTTTGGGACCCCCCCACCCCCCCCACACACCACAACTCACCCCATTCAGCAGGGTCTCCTGAGTCTCTGTATAGTGTTTTCAGGGGTGTGGAGGCAGGACCAGTATCAAGGACAGGCATGGTTGAGCACCTGCTGAAATCCCACTCCCCAGCAGGGGCCCCCTGACCAGAGCCCCCTGGCCGTGTTCTTCCTCTTCCCCATCGCAGCCTGCCCATTCACCTGCCTCTCGCTCTGGCCCAGACAGCGGTGGGGGCAAGGAGGAGCAGGAGAGGCCACGGCCTCCGTGTTCACTGCCCTTCTGCCTGTCAAGCGAGCAAGTGGGAGCAACGGTGGGAAAGAGGAGCAGCAGCCGGAGACAATGGCGGCGAGAAAGTGGACCCACTGTGGGAGGGGGGCCATGAGGGTGTCTTGCCCAAGGGCCCTCCGAAATGGGGGCTGGCACTGGCTGGAGGGGCTGCCATGGGAAGACACGGGTGGGGAAGTCCACCTCTGCCAGCACTGTTGATCCCGTGTAAATCTGATCCAACGCAATAATGGTAACCATAATATACTTCACAAAAGAAATTAGCATGGTGAGGATGATTAACACACAACATGCCTTCCTGATATCTCACTTTCTGTGAACAAGGAATGATTTTGTATGGAGGATCGAGCAGACAGAATGGAAGTGGTTTGCAGTTTGGGAGTTTCTCTAGGAGCTTTGTATGCTTGTTACAGATCCCTTGCCTTTCCCCTTGTCCCGACATGGGGAACCTCCGGCCTGTGGGCCGAATACGGCCTGCAGGGAATCCCCATCCAGCCTCTAAGCTTCCCTCCCCCTCCCAGGCCCCACCCCTTGCACCTGCCCCCGCGCCAGAGCGGGGGAGGGCTCCTCTCTGATCTGCAGCATATGAGAGATATGCCCTTTCCCATACCCCGGTGCTGACAGAGTTTCCTTTCTCAGCACTGGGGCCAGATGAGCGGCCATTGGCCATGGAAGCTGGGAAGGACATCTGGAGGGCACCAGCTTGCGTGGTTGGCACAAGCTTTCACAGACTGGGACCACAGACGCGCTATCATTTTTGCTATGACCAGCGGAGGCTGGTGGCTCCGATGTCAGTGGGGCAGTGAATGCTCTCCAGAGCCACCTGCCTCCGCTGGCTACAACAGACTAACACCCCTCTGGGATTCACCGCTAAGCACTAGGGAGTAAGCCCCATTGATCTCAGTGGGATTTGCGTATGAGTACCCAAGCTTAGGGCAGCACTGTTAGAAACCTTCACTTTGAACATTTAGGCGTTCAAATGGTAGGATTCTTAGATAGCGAATTGGGGTGCTGGAAGATGTGTTACCACATTCAGTACAAAGGCATTACTAACCAGGGGCGCAGAACCTCTTTCAGCCTGAGGACCAAATTCCGTTTCAGAGAAGCTCTTGGGGGCTGCATTTAGGCAGGGTCTAAATACCAAAAATAGCAGCACAGAGAGTAACTAAGCCTTAGGAGAGCTATGCCAGTCTTTTAGAGCAGGGGCTGTCGGCTGTGTTTCAGGCTACACTCTCAGTTTATGCCAGGAATGTGGAACCTCCAGACCACTGGCCTGCTCTGGCTCACGGAGGTTCCATACGTGGTCTGCAGAGCCTACTTGGGTTCCTCCAAGGTATTTGGAGGCCAAACCCCACCTGCTGGGGTTTGGCCTCCCCGCTGTCTCTGAGCCCTGATTGGAGACAGCAGTGGGGACGTGGGCCATGGGGGCCTTGGCTGGTGCTGGGAAGATCCCACTGATGTCCTCTGGCCCGTGGAAAAAGCAGTTCTGCAGCCCTGGTTTCTACAGTCAATGGTGAAGCTCAACAGGCCCGTTTAGCAGCCTGTGTGAATGGAGAGTGCCCTGGCACACCCACCCAGAATTCTTTACAGCTGTTCAGCTTAGAATGGGTTCCCTTAAGGCAGAAAGTCTGTAGACCATGGGGCTCAGAGATAAGAGCGTGCTGAGTTTCTTCTTGAGTTCATGTTCCACCTTAGCCGTGAACCGGGTGGCCTTGGGAAAATCACTCTCTCTGTCTCTCTGCCTCTCTTCCTTGTTTGTGTGTGAGTGACTCAGGCCCCTTCATCGGTGAGTCAGGGTGCAGGCAGACTGGCAGTTAACCATGTGACCTGCAACAGAAAAGTGTGCAAGAAGGTGTCGCAGCCCACACGCCGTCCTGTCATCCGTCACTAGTTGCACTCCATTTCTACTGTCCCGTGTCTGCCTGTGAACCCTGGAAACCCGGGAGGATCGTGTCCTTTGTCAGCCTTCTCCTCCACAGCCCCAAATTTCTCACTAAAAGGGGCAGAAGAATACTGATCTGGAGGCTCCATAATTTGTGGGAACTTAGAGGGGCAGGGGTTCAAACCTGTTTGGAAACTCCACCTCCATTTGTTCATTTCTATTTCTTTTAAAGCCCACCTTTCCTACAAGGAGCTCGAGGGGGCACACAGTACATGGCTTCTCCCCTCCCCATTTTTCCTCACAACAACCCTGCAAAGTACTTGGGCTAAGCTATTGTGACTGCTGCAAGGCCGCCACTAAGCTTCGATAGCTGATGGGGCTTTCAAACCGGGTCTCCCCCTGTCCTAGTTTGAAATTCTGACCACTGCACCCAAATGTCTGACCAGGAACCCTACCCTCCCTTAATTCCTTGTTGTCTGGAGACTCTCTGTAGGCAATCAGTAGTGAGGGAAATGCACTCTGAACCTATCCAGGGGTTACTTTAATCTATTCTTACTTCATGGTAGGGTGGCCACTTAAAGTATAGCCAAAAAAGAGGGATTTCATCAGCAAAAAAGAGGAGAAAAAAGGGCAACGCTTCACATAACATTTGCATATGGATAAGGTGCACATTTAAAAATCATGGGTTGGATCCAGATATACGTTGGATCCACTGCACTGATGGGAGTGGACTTCCCCGCCCCCTCCTTCCTGAGACAGCTCCTCCAGCCCCCTGAAAATGCTATACAGAGTCAGAAGACCCTGCTGAATGGGGTAGGCTGTAGTGTGGTGGAGAGGGGGGATCTTCAAAAATCGGGTGGAGGGATCTTCCATGAGTGGAGCCATTCCTTTTGTGGAAGGGAGATCCTTGATCCAACCCAGTCACTATCATTTCAGCAGAAATACAAGACATCTCACCACAGTGGGGAACGCTGACCAGGTGACCCGTGTCCGGGTGTGCCTGCTCAGTCTGCTGCCCAGGTGCCAACTGTGGATGGGCCACTCCAAAGCCCCGGGCTGCTCCCCCTCCTCCTGGTTCTTTGACTTTGGACTGGACAACTCTTCAAAGAGGGCACCTTCAAATAGATTATCCTCTGCCAGTTCTCCAAACTAGAGGACTGTCCTCTCTAAAGTAAGATATCTGGCCACCCTACTTCATGGGTTCCACAGATTAAGCCCTGTGTGGCCCTTGGTTGTACCTGACAGGCTACCAGAAGTATCCTGTATTGCATTGCGGGTAGCTTCTTGTAAAACTCTTGCATTCATTTGAACCTGATCCAAATTGGCCAGCAACTGCTTTTCTCTTCTGTTGGTGTCAGTTCCTTGTTCCCAGAATCAGCCATGATTATTCTTATTTTATTGTTTCTGAAATGTTTATCCCACCCTTCAGTGGTCAACTGGCATATCCAGTTGCCTATGTTGCATTCTCTCTGAGCACCATCTCTCAGCCTTGTTTCTCTCTGGTCATTATTTGACATACATTACAACAAGAACAGAAAGAATCATAACATATTGGGTGTTCTCTAGGTAAATGATTAAAGCAGTTCTTCAATAAATAAAACGTTGAAGCTGTCGGTGTGTGTGTGTGTGTGTGTGTGTGTGATGCATGCAGCAAAGTTATATCTCCATGGTTTACATGTAGCCAAGTTCCATTATAAATTATGCTCCAGAGAAACGAAACAAGATACAGTTGAGATTGGAATAAATCTTCCCCTTAAAACATCAGGGTGTTCCAACCCAGTCAACCAATCAGAAAATCCATTTTCCGGGCCCCCAAATACACCCCTTTACGCACAGCCCTTTTTATAAATTGACATCACAGATCGAAAGTGTAGGTCTTGAATTACCTCTGCATGGCTCCACGCCACATTTGCAACATGTGGGTGGGAAAGCTGTCACCAGGGCAGAGGAAAAAACAACCACATATTCCACAAAAAGAGAAAACTTTGCAGAAACAGCTGAGTCATTCTTTAGCAGTTAAGGTAGACTCGGCTTAACGCTGGCTAATAGACCATTGGGTCATATTTGGCCTGTGTTCCGCTACTCTTTCTGCCACAGAGTCATATAAAAACTGCAAGCAGGATTTAAACACGCAGTGCTGTCTTTTTCTCTGGAGGGCTGACCTTGGTTTGTGCATGTGCGACTTTAAGAGAAAGGGCCAAATTGAATGTAATGAAATCCTCTGGCTAATCGAAAGCATGGGGAATGGAAAAACAACCACCTCTACTCTACCACGTTACTGCTCTTCATGCAGGGCACTCACTGCTTACCCACCCAGCATTATTTTGAGACAAATACTGTCATGGGTTGTCGAGCAAGGTCTGCCCCAGGCAGTTTGCAGGTCCTGCAGTAGCTAGGTGCTAATGCATGTCCCCCTGCCCAGGGCGTAGGCAGCTGGCCATGAAAGAAAGCACGCTTGTCAAGTTTGCTGATGACACACAAAATGGAAAGGAACTGCAAAAACTAGAGAGGATGAGATTATAATTTTTAAAACCGCCTTGGAAGTTTGGAATCCTGGAGAGAAAGTGCAACTGGAGAGAAAGTGCCCTGGTAGGCGCACAGTTGCTTCTTGTATGCTAGGGATGGACGAAAGTCACTTAACTGATCCCGAAGCTTGCTTCGCGGTGGGGCGGAGGCACTCCATCCCTCCCCCTGAAATTCTGGCCGGGGGGGAGGTGCCCCGTCCCTCCGGCCGCGAAACATCATCTCCTGCCGGGATGCAAATGGCGGCGGCCGTAGCCGCTGCCGTTTGCATCCCTGCAGTCTGCCGTGATAGGCTACGTAAATGTTTATGTAGCCTATCTCGGCTGACTTAAAAAAAAAAAAAAGCGCATATGCAAATGGCGGCACCCATGGGCGCCGCCATTTGCATTCCTTATTTTGGCACGGGTAGTCTACGTAAACATTTATGTAGACTACGGCGAAAATAAGGGCAACGCTATTTGCGTTCCCCTTATTTTCTACGTAAATGTTTACATAGACTACCTGTGCCAAAATAAGGAATGCAAATGGCGGCGCCCATGGGCGCCGCCATTTGCGTACGCACATCCCCCCCCCCATGTCAGCCGTGATAGGCTACGTAAACATTCACGTAGCCTATCATGGTGTTTTTTGAAAATCTAGCCGTGATAGGCTACGTAAATCTTTACGTAGCCTATCATGTTTGCTTGTTTTGTTTTTTGTTTTTACTTGGAAATGGCAGCGGCGGCAGCTGGTCAGATGACCGGCCGCCGCTGCTGCTGCCGCCGAACCGCCGCCACTGCCAGGGACATTCAACCAAGGTAAGTCCCGTCCGGGGGGGGGGGAGAGACCATTTCTCCACCAATTTTGGGGGGCCGAATGCGCTGGCATTCGGCCTCCCCAAGATTCGTGGAGAAATTCTCTGACATCCCTATTGTATGCTGCTCTCTGCTGCTGGTGCTACCCTCTGTCAGAATGAGAGCCAGACATGTGTGCAAACTTAGCCCACCATAGGGTTGGGTGGGAATTCCATTTCAGTTCGGTTTTGATAAGACTTCACCAAAAATTTCCAAAGTTCTTCATATTTGAGACAAAAGGAATGTGAGATTAACAGCATTCAAATGTGAGAGAAACAGAAGCAGGCAGCTTCGTCCATCCAGGCCCAGGGCTTTGAGTGCTTAGCTTGTAAACATCTGGCTTCAACTCCATTAGGGCTGCCACCTCTTTTTTCTGACAAGCTCCTCATCTTTTACAGCTGTATAGCAGACAGGTACATCATGGCTCTCTTCATGCTGGGAATAGCTGTATCTATTGGATTTGGCTGGTGCAGATGAATAAGAATTTCATTTCAGTTTGGTTTTGGGAAGAATTCACCAAAATTCACAAAGTTCTTTCTGTTTGGGAGAGAAAGAACTTGGGATTTAAAGGAATTTGAATGCGGGAGAAAGAGAAACTGACGAATTCGCTGTTCCTCATGGAGTGGACAAGGCTGTGCAAGTCATTTACACCCCTGTATTAATCTGCAAAGGTATGGGTCTCCATCTCAATCAAATTCTTTTGTCCCTGAGTTCGCCACCATCAGTGTTTTATGTAGTTTTGCAGTGTTTGCATCCCACTTTAGAAATAGATGATAGATTCTTGCCAAGATCTTTCGCTCCACATACTAGCAATGCAGTTTCTGAAGAGCTCTTTCGTTCAGACTGTCTGGGGCCATGAAAGCATGTCTGCTAACCAGTTATGAAAATCAAGGCAAATTAAAGGAACAGACTAAGATGCCTATCTAAGGCAATTGTACACATAACCGAAAGGAAAGGAAACTCTTTCAAATGATCTCAGAGCCTAAATCAGATCCTTGACTCCAGGGCTTAATTTTACTCAGGATTCACAGGCCTGGAACCCAGAATCAGAGCATCAACCTAAAATAGGACCAGAGAGCCTTTGACGATGTGCAGTTTCTTGTTCTCTCTGCTGAGGACCAAACCAGGCAAGACGCAGATCTGTGAGCAGGATCTTGTGTGTGTGTGTGTGTGTTTAAAATATGATTAGCAGACATGGGCGGGGGAGCTTTTGGAGCAAGATTATGGTACTACGCGGGGGCAGTTTAACCCTTTCCTTCTATGCTGTTTTCCCAGTTTAAAAGAAATCCCTCCCCCATCTGTTCTTTGTACCATGGTGTTAAACATCCAAGGAGTGTGTATATAACACTTGTTTGGTTGGCCCCACAGAGCAAATAGTCATTCAGGCAGGATTGTAACTGGAGAAATGGCATGAAGGAAGGCTAGGAAAAAAGCCCTTCTCTAGTATCATGGTCGAAACACCCCACCAACATACACCTATCTGCTATTCACATTTTTAAAAAACTACAGGAGATAAAAGGCCCCAGTGTTTATTTCTGTGTGGACCTCAATAGCATAATGCTGGGCCATAGATAAGCCAGAGAACTGTGCAGGTGGGGAGCAGGTAACACGAGGTCCCCGGACAGGGACACAATGTAGGACATGGTCAGAACAGTAGGGTCCAAGCTGGCAATGGCCCTGGTAAAGCCCAGCCCTGATCCAGACCCTTCCCCTAGCCCTACTGCAGCCTTCCCCAATGTGGCCCCTCCAGATGTGTTGGACTGCAACTCCCATCCTGTTATATGTTAGGACATCATTGTTGTCCTAACACATAACAAATGGAGAAACAGTTGTAAAGCTTGGAGTGGAGGGTGGTGTGTGCGTGCGTGTGTGTGTGTGAAAATCTTAGTTGTGTGCTTCACAATTAAAGTAATGCACATGGCTATATAGAGCCATCCCTGCCATCCCCACCCCACTGGACTTAATGGTAAGCCCATTACGTCCAGGGTCTACAATCATCTAGTTGCACCACTGAAGCAGAGGGTCCAGGTTCAATCCCCGGAATCTCCAGGTAGGGCTGGGAAAACCTGAAGAGCCACTCCCAGTCAAAGTAGACAACAATACCAAAGTTGGCATAAGGCAGCTTCTGATGTTCCTGTAAGATGTGTTGGGCTGCAGCTCAGTGGTGGAGCCCCCGCTTTGCCTGCAGAAGGTCCCGGGTTTGATCCCTGGCATCTCCAGGTAGGACTAGGAAGGAATCCTGCTTGAAACCCTGGGGAGCCACTGCTGCCATGCAGTGTTGACAATACTGGCCTAGATGGACTCAGTATAGGCAGCTTCCTATGTTTCTAGCCCTTTAATGGCTTGCTGCAAGTGGCAGCAACAGAAAACAGATCGGAAGGTTCATGGTTCTGGCCTGATGCTGCTCCCCCAGCCCTTGGTACCTTCAGCCTCCTCACCCACTTCCAGAATTAGTAGCCTCCAGGGAAGCTAGATGATACTCTCTACCCCCGAACAGCTTGCATTTCAGAAATCAAACACTGACCCATGAGACAGCAGCCATCTGAAAATGGTTCACTCATTTTTCTCATGGAAACTCCATCGCAGCACATATTTTTTATCAATCCATTTTTCTCAATTCATTCTCTGAAACAGTTTAGGCCTCCCCCAGGAAGGCTCCAACTCCCTCAAATGTCACCACAAGCAGCCTTTCCAGCAGGCCATACAGAGGGAGATGAGAGGGGAAGCAGGGCCATTCCACCAGGCCTGCTGAAAGGCTACGTACCCCTTCCCATCCCTTGTTCCTCTTGTGTCACGCCTTCTACGTTGTAAGCCTGCTTACAAGGGACTGTCTTGGTTACTGATTGCATGTAAGTTGCTTTGGGAGCCTTTTTGGCTGATGAGTAGGATAAAAATACTTCAGATATTAAATACATAAATAAATAATACCAGGTGGCCCAAAAGTAGGTATAGAGTTGTTTAGAATGTTGATGGGAGGGGGAGAGAATGTGTGAGTAGAAGATGTGTGGGTGGAGTCAGAATGACAGTTGGGAAGAGTGAGTGAGAGGGAGTGACAGTTAAATCAGTTAAGTGTAGAGAGTGAGGGGAGTGAGGCCCTTAAGTAGGTATACAGTTGTTTAGTTTTTTAGTTACTTTTTTAATGATATTGTGAATGATGGCAGCGAACTTGAGTCAAGAACAAAGAAAGTGGATTCTAAAGCAGTACTGGAAGACTGCAAATGCCGAGCGGGTGTGCACAGCAGGGCAAGAAGCATCTGATACTCCTCCATCAACGTGTCTGACAATTTATTGTCTTAGAGATAAATTTGAAGCAACAGGTGCAGTGGCTAATGCACTGAAATCTGGATGTCCTAGGACATCTATGACAGAGGAAAATGAGATTAGAGTTGCTCTGACATTTGTGAACAGTTCGAAAAAGTCCACACGACATGCATCTAAGCAGCTATCCATACCTAGAACATCATTGCAACGCTTAATGCGTAAATTGAAATTGAAGCCGTACCGTCCAAGACTGTTACATGGTCTTCTGGAGGACGACCCAGACCGTTGGTTGCAATTCTGTGAGATGATGCGTAACCAAATCTCTAACGAACCAGACCTTCTTGATAAGATCATCTGGTCAGATGAGGCTTCTTTCAAGTTGTCAGGCCACGTGAACAGGCATAACTGTGTGTATTGGGCAGATGAAAATCCTCATTTGACTATCACATCTCAACTGAACCAGCCAGGTGTCACAGTGTGGGGTGCACTGTCCAGTGAAGGTGTTGGAGGACAAGTTGTAGGAATGTTGCAACGTTGATGAAATACATTTCAAGCACTTATGAGATTAAACAGTGTTAAACAAATGCAAATGTAATAAACAATGTAATAAAATGCAAATAAACTATACTGTATACCTACTTTGGGGCCACTCTGTATTGGGAAAGGATAATGGCTACCTTCTGTCTCTGCATTTTGGTGAGAAAAGTGGTGCTTCAAACATACAGTAGAATCCACAGTGGACAGGAGCCAGATGGATTGGTGTTCAGAGATGGATTCAGCACTCCAGATGAGGTCTCTTGCCCAGGCCAGGTGGAGTGAGCGGCAATGTTTGTTGACAAGCACGTGTATTAAAACGTATAGCCCACCAAATAACCCTAAATGCAACTTCTTTTGGCAGCTAACAGTAAACAATAAAATACAAGTGTAAAGCCTATTAAAATAGCAATAAAAACTGTAATACTGATGTACATTAAGATACAAAATACAATTTTAATGTTTAAAATTATATTTTTAATTTTAATATACATACATACAAGTGTAGACCTGTTAAAAAAAATTTTTAGAGTAACCTTGTGTGTATGTGTGTTACATCCCATTTGCAAGGGAAAAAAGCAGGATGAAAGGCAGGAAATTTGTCCTTTTGTCTTCCCTCCCCAACCCTAACTCATGCTTCCTGCCCCAGTCCAACCAAGGAGATGAGCATGCAATAGAAACCATCCCTGTATGCATTCCATCCTGGATCAGGAATTGTTGTGGGCCCCAATTCCCATACACTGGAGTTCTTGTTAATGCCGGCCTAAAATGCATCACGCTCTTGACTCCTGCTCAGTTCGTTGGAGCCATGTTGCTACTGAAAGTAGGATGGTCTTTGCTCCTTGTCCTTTAAATGTGCAGTGGACCTTTGTCCCTTCTGACTCAGTGCTTGTGGCCAACCAGAAAGTATCCATTACCAGGGCTGGCCCTACCATGAGGCAGAGTGACACAGTTGCTTCAGGCGGCAGATGGTGGGAGGGAGCAGCAAGGTGTTGGAGGAGAGGGCCATGTGCCAAGCAGCCTGCGTGGTGCCCCTTAAGCTAGCCTGCTGCCTTCGGGCATGGCAGAGGAAGCTGTCCCATCACCAGTCTTGAAGAAAGATTCCACTGCCAGTCCAGTCAATAATGGAATTAGAGGGGGCACCATCTTGTTCTTTGACACAGGCAACAAAATTTCTTGGGCCAGCCCGGTCCATTGCTTTTGACCTTTCCAGACTTGTGATCTGCCCTTAACCCCAAGAAGGAACATGGAACCCATTTCCAATGTGTATTATATTTCTGTCTCGCCCCTTAACCTCTCCTCCTCTCTCTTGGGCCAAGCTAGAGATGACACCATTCATTCATTCAATTAATTATTGTGGATTTTTTTTTCACAAAGCTATTAAATTGCGTGGGTGAGGGGAGAAGATCTGGATCAAGACTTGAGCCCTTTCTTCAACCTATTACGCCATACAGCTGGCCACCTGGGGCGACAGAAGTCAGGAGGCGCCAAACAAGAGTTGCTTTTGGTCAGAATTTGTAATTACGGTGGCCGCTATGCATTGCCAAAAAAGAGGATACTAATCTGCATCCATTAGAAATACAACACATCTCCCCATAGTGGAGCAGACTGGCCAGGTGACCCATATGTGCCCACTCAGTCTGCTGTCCTGTTGCCAACTGTGGATGGGAAACTTCAAGACCCCTGCTCTGTGCTCCCTTCTGAGCTTTGACTTTAAACCAGTCTTGGACTAGATATCCCTTCAGAGGACATCTTCAAAATAAAGGACTGTCCTCTGCCAGCTCTCCAAATAGAAGACTGATCTCTGTAAACTAGGGCACCTGGCCACCTTACTTGTAATCGAGCTCTGTGCTTTCTTGTGTTTTCTTCTTCGTAGGTAGGACATGTGTGCAAACCATGGGACGGAGCATCAGCTGCAACATGCCTGACATTGTAAATGCATGCACACGATATTTCGTGCCCAATCTGAAAAGAAGCAGCAAGGAGGAGAGAGGGATCACACAGAAGCCCTCGGCTACATAGCGACAGCAGCAGATGGGAGTCGTTCTGAGCTGCAGGCTAAACCGCTTTGCTCCTCCTTTTGCCCACTGCTTGATAATGACCCTAGAATCTAATAGGGTCATCCCATGGAGCTGAATGGTGGGAGATTCAGGTCAGATGAAAGGAAATCCTTCATCACACAGCACATAGTTAAATTATGGAATTCGCTACTACAAAATGTAGTGATAGTCACCAACTTGAATAGTTTGAAAAGGGGGGTGGACAAATTCCTGGAGGAGAAAACTATCAATGGCTACTAGTCCAGATGCCTCTATGCCATCTCCAGTATCAGAGGCAGTGTGCCTATGTTCACCAGTTGCTAGGGAACATGGGCAGGAGGGTGCTGTTGCACTCATGTCCTCCTGGGATTCCCTGAGGCAGCTGGTTGGCCACTGTGTGAACAGAATGCTGAACGAGATGGACCCTTGGTCTGATCCAGCTGTTCCATTTTCTTGTAGAATTTAAAACCCAAGTAGGAGAGCAGGAAGCTTGGGAGGAATGAAGTGGTGACTCCTTCATGGCTCAGAGCCCACAGCTGTGTCCAGGCCCCCAGAAGAACCTCACAGGGAGTCTGAGGCCTTTCTGGAAAGGAAGGCAATACAAGACCCCCAGCCATGGATGCTGCTGCGTGAGGCTTTCTGCCCATTACAGATGGAGATATCCATCTCAAGGGCTTGACATAATCTTGGCAAGAAGCAGCCAGCGTGTGATTCTTGCAAGGTTCTCCAAGGCACCATGAGTCACCCTGGTGATGCTGTTCCAGTTTTCTCCTGTGCCAGGTCTGACTTTCCCAAAGGCTGATTATTAAATTTGGGAAATGAGGTATAATGGTCCAAAACAAAAACAAACACACTTAGATGCAGAAACAAAGCATGTGTGCGTGCGTATGTTTACTGGAGACCCAGCTCTTCATTCATCCTGGTTTATTCGTCCTCTCCCCAAAACTGAGGTGGTTGTCTCTCTATACCACCTCCACCACTACAGACATGTGGGTGCTTTGCTGTCACTGATTTGAAAGTTATGTTCCAAACTGGGGATGGCCAGCTAGCAGCCACTGGACCACACCCAGTTCCTAATCTGAACTTTCCAGCCTTCTCTGTTCCTCCTTGCAACCTGTGGAACCAGAGGGTGTCACGCTGTAGCTGGCCAAAGCACCATCCCCAGGAAATGAGACGATGCCCTGGAGATCTCTGCTCTGGGGATTCCTCTCATGTCCATGGTGCCTGCCTGCCAGCATTCTTTAGCCCAGGGAACCAAACTCTCTCCAGACAAGATTCTGGGGAGATGCTGATATCACACATGGGGAGGCTTTGTGTAAACCATCAGGACTCTTGAACCAGCCACTCAGGCAACAGGGCCCTGGTGCCCTCCCACCTTGGTAGCTTGGCAGGTTGGGAGTTGCTGATTTGTACCAGATATAGGTCTCTGGTTGAGTGCTTGAGCTAATTTTTCTGTTTAAACAGTAGACATTCCTCTATTTTAGGTAGAGCATACTGCATACATCTGCTGTTAGAGGGCCCCTGTCAGGGTTCCCCTTATAATCGGGACCCCCTGGGCAACTCCTTAAGGACCTCTTACCTCCTTAAGTGTCTCACCTTCCTTCTTTTAAACTTCTCCTTCCCAATAGCGTGGGGTTTAGGCTGTAGACATGGGGTGATCGGTACTTCAGTCACCTGGGCATTAACCACAACAGTCTACTGGTAAATTAAAGCAAGCAAATTACAACTAAAGGTATTTACAGAATAGAGCTGAGTGATACAAAAGGCATTAAGAGAAAATAAAGGCTGCAAAAACAAAAGTTCCTCTACCCTAACTGCACTCCAGGCTGCTTCTTCCTGCTCTCTCTTTATGCTCTGGTCTTCCTCTCTCTGGTCTCTCTCTCTCTCTTTTATCCCCTCCTTCCCCAAAACCAAAAGTACTGTTTTAAACCTGGAGAAATGAAACCTAACTCAGGAAAATGAAACTTAACCAGGGAAATGAAACTACTCCTCTCAGGGATACCCCTCCCAACAAAAAGACCCCAGGGTTCTAGGCCTGACCTTTTTACTGTGCCTCTGTAGGCCTCAAACCTTCACACCTCCTTAGACCCATGTTCGTCATTGCATGTGTATACATGGGTGTTAGATGTATGTGTGAACAAGGACGCATGACACCATGCTGGGACAGGAAAGACACCCATGGAGGTGTTGGGGGATGTCCATCAAAGTCTTCAAACAAGTAACATAAACATAATGTTCCCCATGGGCTTTGTTTTTCTCTTAGCATTATCTAGACTTGGTACAAACCATCACTGGGCATTCAAAGTGACAGAGTCACAAAAGGGTAGTTTTAAAAAGCACCCCACGCAATTCCAGTGCCTAGCTCTATGTGAATGGGGGATTCTAATTGCAATTACAATAGAAAGTATGGGTCAGGGTGCAGATTTGGGGGCCAAATCTGCCCCCCCCCCGGGATCTCAGTCCAGCCTTCTTGGGTTCCCCAGATGTCCTTTCGCTGGCCCTGCCCCCTTTCCCCCAGCCAACAGCCACTGTGCAGTTTTCCCCCCATTCTAAAAGGTGGAAATGCCGCTGCTAAGGCTGAGTGACTGGCAGGAAGAGCTCCAAACCGAAACATGCGGGAATTTTTAGCCCCACTGCTTTCGTTCTTTGGCCCCGCCCACTCCTGGACCGTGGCCTTGGAGAGCTTCTCTGCAATTGAATTGGGGACCCTTGGGCTGAAAGAGATTCAAAGCCCCTGTTGTGGAACTGATGTGTTACTCTGGAGAAATTCACAATACAAAGGTGCAATCTTGTATTGTTGTTTATTCACTCAGTCACTTCCGACTCTTCGTGACTTCATGGACCAGCCCACACCAGAGCTTCCTGTTGGCCATTGCCACCCCCAGCTCCCCCAAGGTTGAGTCCGTCACCTCCAGAATATTATCCCTCCATCTTGCCCTTGGTCGGCCCCTCTTCCTTTTGCCTTCCACTTTCCCTAGCATCAGCATCTTCTCCGGGGTATCCTGTCTTCTCATGATGTGGCCAAAGTACTTCAGTTTTGCCTTTAATATCCTTCCCTCAAGTGAGCAGTCTGGCTTTATTTCCTGGAGTATGGACTGGTTTGATCTTCTTGCAGTCCAAGGCACTCTCAGGATTTTCCTCCAGCACCACACTTCAAAAGCATCGATCTTCCTTCGCTCAGCCTTCCTTATGGTCCAGCTCTCGCAGCCATAGGTTACTACGGGGAATACCATTGCTTTAACTATGTGGACCTTTGTTGTCAGTGTGATGTCTCTGCTCTTAACTATTTTATCAAGATTTGTCATTGCTCTCTTCCCAAGAAGTAAACGTCTTCTGATTTCTTGGCTGCAGTCAGCATCTGCAGTAATCTTTGCGCCTAGAAATGCAAAGTCTGTCACTGCCTCCACGTTTTCTCCCTCTATTTGCTAGTTATCCATCAAGCTGGTTGCCATCATCTTGGTTTTTTTTGAGGTTTAACTGCAACCCAGCTTTTGCACTTTCTTCTTTCACCTTTGTCATGAGGTTCCTCAGCTCCTCCTCGCTTTCAGCCATCAAAGAGGTATCATCTGCATATCTGAGATTGTTAATGTTTCTTCCAGAGATTTTAACTCCAGCCTTGGCTTCATCAAGCCCAGCACGTCGCATGATGTGTTCTGCGTACAGGTTGAATAGGTAGGGTGAGAGTATACAACCGTGCCGTACTCCTTTCCCAGTCTTAAACCAGTCTGTTGTTCTGTGGTCTGTTCTTACCGTTGCTACTTGGTCGTTATACAGATTCCTCTGGAGGCAGACAAGATGACTTGGTATCCCCATCCCACCAAGAACTTGCCACAATTGGGAGAGACATACTGATGGCAGCACAGGCATGGAGGATGGTGCAGCTTGAGTCTTGAGTTGCACCAAGAACATTTGGAAGGGGATGTTAAGGACATAGTGACCGTGTGGGTTGGCTTACTTTTATGAGCCATCTGGACAGAGGATTCTGGGGGGCATTATGTCTACCTATAATGCCCTTGCAGCCTCTGTTGACTTAAGGAGGGTAGTGTAAGGGAAAGACTCTTGCCTGGGCGCCATTTAAAATCCTTGTGGCCAAGATCCTCGGATGCCCCAGCTGGCCTGTCCAGTGCAGCCCTGTGCAAGGGGGTTGATTTCTAGGCTGTGATATTCTGCCCAGGAGAGGGGCTGTAGGTCAGTTACAGAGCACAGGCTTCGATCATTCACCAGGTAGGCAGGGATGGTGTTTTGTTTAGGGCAGGTGAGGCAGTGATCTCCACCTTTCCCGTCCTCCTCCTACCTGCCAGAGAGCCCCCCAGCCAGAGACCACTCTGTCTCCTGTCCTCCAGAGGACCTTGACACTGTGCAACAGCATGTCTGTCTGCAGCCAGCTTTAGCTCTTCTTGGCAGTGCACACATCTCCCTCCAGCTCCGGCAGGACCTAACTGTGTGTGAGAGAGGGGAGGAGGCAGAGAGGGGTCTGCCCCATTTCTCCCCCCCCCGTTAACCTGGCATTCCAGGGGTGTGGAAGCAATCGTGTGTGTGTGGGGTGGGGTGGGGTGGGGTGGGGGAGTTTCCAGGAGCCTCTATCCCATTCCTAATGTTTCTTCTGTTTTCCTCCCCACTCCTCCATTTTGGGGAGTTTTTAAGATTATTTTTCACTTGGTGTCTTGGGGTGTGGGAACGATTGTGGAGAGACATGTTTCCTTTTTTTCCTTTCCTTTTTCATCTTTGCTTTCTTCATTTTTTACCCTGCTGTCCTGCAGCTGCAGGAGCATTTGTGGTGAGGGCTGGGAGCCCCTTGTTGTTGTTCAGTCATTCAGTCGTGTCCGACTCTTTGTGACCCCATAGACCATAGCACACCAGGCCTTCCTGTCCTCCGCTCTCTCCCGGAGTGTGCTCAAGTTCATATCCATTGCATCGGTGATGCTGTCTAGCCATCTCATCCTCTTCCATCCCCTTCTCCTTTTGCCTTCAATCTTTCCCAGCATCAGGGTGTTTTCCGGGGAGTTTTCTCTTCGCATTAGGTAGCCAAAATATTTGAGCTTCAGCTTCAGTATCTGTCCTTCCAATGAGCAGTCAGGGTTGATTTCCCTTAGCATTGACCCATTTGACCTCCTTGCAGTCCAGGGGACTCGTAGGAGTCTTCTCCAGCACCACAGTTCGAAAGCATCAGTTCTTCAGTGCTCAGCCTTTCTTATAGTCCAGCTCTCACAGCCATGCATTACTACTGGGAAAACCATAGCTTTGATTATACGGGCCTTTGTCAGCAAGGTGATGTCTCTGCTTCTTACTATGCTGTCTAGGTTTGCCATAGCTTTCCTCCCCAGGAGCAAGCGTCTTTTAATACATGGCTACAGTCACTGTCCCCCTTCATGGATCGCTGCCTTGTTGTGGCGAAGGGGCTTGCGTAACTCAGTGAAGCCATAAGCTATGCCGTGCAGGGCCACCCAAGACGGACAGGTCATGGCAGAGAGTTCTGACAAAATGTGGTCCACTGGAGAAGGAAATGGCAACCCACTCCAGTATTCTTGCCAAGAAAACCCCATGGAACGTATCACAAGGCTAAAAGAGATGACGCCGGAAGATGAGCCCCTCAGGTCGGAAGGTGTCCAATATACTACTGGGGAAGAGCAGAGGGTATTTCCAAGTAGCGCCAGAAAGAGTGAAGCGGCTGGGCCAAACCCGAAAGGACACTCAGCTGTGGATGTGTCTGGTGGTGAAAAGAAAATCCGATGCTGTAAAGAACAATATTGTTTAGGAACCTGGAATGTCAGATCAATGAATCAAGGTAAGCTAGATGTGGTCAAACATGAGATGGCAAGATTGAACATTGACATCTTGGGAATCAGCGAACTAAAATGGACAGGCATGGGCGAATTTAATTCAGGTGACCATCATATCTACTACTGTGGGCAAGAATCCCTTAGAAGAAATGGAGTAGCACTCATAGTCAACAAAAGGGTGGGAAAAACAGTACTGGGGTACAATCTTAAAAACGATAGAATGGTCTCAGTACGAATCCAAGGCAAGCCATTCAACATCACAGTAATTCAAGTCTATGCCCCAACCACTGATGCCGAAGAAGCTGAGGTTGATTGGTTCTATGAAGACCTACAACACCTTCTAGAACTAACACCAAAAAAAGATGTCCTCTTCATCATCGGGGATTGGAATGCTAAAGGAGGAAGTCAAGAAATCACCGGGATAACAGGCAGGCATGGCCTTGGTGTACAAAATGAAGCAGGACAAAAACTAATAGAGTTTTGCCAAGAGAACACGCTGATCATAGCAAACACTCTTTTCAAACAGCACAAGAGGCGACTCTACACATGGACATCACCAGATGGTCAATATCGAAATCAGATTATATCCTTTGCAGCCAAAGATGGAGAAGCTCCATACAGTCAGTCAAAACAAGACCTGGAGCTGACTGTGGCTCAGATCATGAGCTGCTTCTTGCAAAATTTCAGCTTAAATTGAAGAACGTAGGGAAAACCACTAAACCATTCCAGTATGACCTCAATCATATCCCTTATGAATATACAGTGGAGGTGAGGAATAGATTTCAGGGATTAGATCTGATAGACAGAGTGCCTGAGGAACTATGGACGGAGGTCCGTAACATTGTTCAGGAGGCAGCAACTCAATCCATCCCAAAGAAAAAGAAATGCAAGAAAGCCAAGTGGCTGTCTGATGAGGCTTTACAAGTAGCTGAGGAAAGAAGGGAAGTGAAAAGCAAGGGAGAAAGGGGAAGATATATCCAACTGAATGCAGAGTTCCAGAGAATAGCAAGGAGAGACAACAAGGCGTTGTTAAATGAACAATGCAAAGAAATCGAGGAAAACAACAGAATGGGAAAGACTAGAGATCTCTTCAAGAAAATTGGAGATCTCAAGGGAACATTTTGTGCAAAGACGGGCATGATAAAGGACAAAGAAGGCAGGGACCTAACAGAAGCAGATGAGATTAAGAAGAGGTGGCAAGAATACACAGAAGAACTATACAGAAAAGATCTTAATGTCCCTGATAGCCATGATAGTGCGGTCACTGAACTTGAGCTGGACATCCTCGAGAGTGAAGTCAAGTGGGCCTTAGGAAGCATTAGTAACAACAAAGCTAGCGGAGATGACAGTATTCCAGCTGAGCTATTTAAAATCCTAAAAGATGATGCTGTTAAAGTGCTGCATTCAATATGCCAACAAATTTGGAACACTCAACAATGGCCGCAAGACTGGAAAAGGTCAGTTTACATTCCAGTTCCAAAGAAGGGCAACGCCAAAGAGTGTTCAAACTACCGCACCATTGCGCTCATTTCACATGCCAGCAAGGTGATGCTCAAAATCCTACAAGCTAGGCTTCAGCAGTATGCGAACCGAGAACTACCGGAAGTACAAGCTGGGTTTCGAAGAGGCAGAGGAACTAGAGATCAAATCGCCAATGTTCGCTGGATCATGGAGAAAGCAAGAGAATTCCAGAAAAACGTCTATTTCTGTTTCATTGACTACGCTAAAGCCTTTGATTGTGTGGATCACAACAAACTGTGGCAAATTCTGAAAGTGATGGGAGTACCAGACCACCTTACCTGTCTCCTGAGAAACCTGTACGAGGGTCAAGAAGCAAGAGTAAGAACCAGACATGGAACAACCGATTGGTTCAAAATTGGGAAAGGAGTACGACAAGGCTGCATATTGTCACCCTGCTTATTTAACTTATATGCAGAGTACATCATGAGAAACGTCGGGTTGGATGAATTACAGGTCGGAATTAAGATTGCTGGGAGAATTATCAACAACCTCCGATATGCAGATGATACCACCCTAATGGCAGAAAGCGAAGAGGATCTAAAGAGCCTCTTGTTGAGGGTGAAAGTGGAGAGTGCAAAAGCTGGTTTGAAACTCAACATTAAAAAAACTAAGATCATGGCATCTGGCCCCATCACTTCCTGGCATATAGAAGGGGAAGAAATGGAAGCAGTGACAGATTTCATTTTCTTGGGCTCCAAGATCACCGCAGATGGTGACTGTAGCCATGAAATTAAAAGACGCTTGCTCCTTGGGAGGAAAGCTATGGCAAACCTAGACAGCATAGTAAGAAGCAGAGACATCACCTTGCCGACAAAGGTCCATCTAATCAAAGCAATGGTTTTCCCAGTAGTAATGTATGGCTGTGAGAGCTGGACTATAAGGAAGGCTGAGTGCCGAAGAATTGATGCTTTCGAACTGTGGTGCTGGAGAAGACTCTTACGAGTGCCCTGGACTGCAAGGAGGTCAAATCAGTCAATCCTAAAGGAAATAAACCCTGAGTGCTCATTGGAAGGACAGATGCTGAAGCTGAAGCTCAAATATTTTGGCCACCTAATGCGAAGAGAAAACTCTCTGGAAAAGACCCTGATGCTGGGAAAGACTGAAGGCAAAAGGAGAAGGGGACGGCAGAGGATGAGATGGCTAGATAGCATCACCGATGCAATGAATATGAACTTGAGCACGCTCCGGGAGAGAGCGCAGGACAGGAAGGCCTGGCGTGCTATGGTCCATGGGGTCACGAAGAGTCGGACACGACTGAACGACTGAACAACAACAACAACACAGTCACTGTCTGCGGTGATCTTGGAGCCCAAGAAAATAAAATCTGTCACTGCTTCCATTTCTTCCCCTTCTATATGCCAGGAAGTGATGGGGCCAGATGCCATGATCTTCGTTTTTTTAATGTTGAGTTTCAAACCAGCTTTTGCACTCTCCACTTTCACCCTCAACAAGAGGCTCTTGAGAATCTCTTTGTTTTCTGCCACTAGGGTGGTATCGTCTGCGTATCTGAGGTTGTTGATAATTCTCCCGGCAATCTTAATTCCGACCTGTGATTCATCCAACCCGGCGTTTCTCATGATGTACTCTGCATATAAGTTAAATAAGCAGGGTGACAATATGCAGCCTTGTCGTACTCCTTTCCCAATTTTTATTTTTTAAAATCCTTTTTAAAAAAAATGGATTTGTTTTCTTTTTTAAACTGGCCTCAGTTTGCCTTTTTGATGCAATGTGCTACTGCTGGAGCAGAAAAATGTGAGTTGAAAGGAGCACTTATGTATTGTTGTATGGTTCAGACCACCCCCATCCTCACCTGCACATGGCTCTGCCTGCAGTTTGCTCTCCTGACATCTGCCCCACCATCCCCGATGGGCAACGGCCACCATTGCAGGTGGGACTGGGGGAAAAGCCCAGCTTGTAGCCCCAGAAAACCACTGGCTGGCAGTGTTGACAATGCTGAACTCAAGGGACCCGTGGTCTGACTCAGCATAACCAGAGATGGCTGTATATTTGGGGCAAATGGGGCAGTGACCCCCTGCCTGCCCCCCACCCACTTGCAGCAGATGTTTCCCCCCACAACCAGGTACATTTGCTCTGCCACTCCCAAGTGCCACACATGGTCTTCTCCAGGACTCCTCCAGCAATCTCAGTAGAATCATGAGCATCTGCCCTGGCCTCCTCAGCCCCACCAGCCCGATGGGCACCAGCTGCCACTGGATATAAGGCAGCTTCCCATGTTTCTCCCAAGGAGGAGCTGGCGAAGTGGCTTCAGAGCCATCTGCTATCATTGGGACCTGCTCTGAACAGTGGAGGCTGGGGGCTCCGATGTCTGTGGGGCAGTGAATCTGCTCTGGGTTTCAGTCAGAACTCTAAAGGCGCTTCCAAAGCATCTTGGAGAGTTCCTTTAGAGCTATCTGACTGGTTCTGACTGAAACCCGGAGCGGATTCACCGCCCCACAGACATCAGAGCCACCGGCCTCCACTGTTCAGAGCTGGTCCCAATGATAGCAATAATTTGGGCCAACCCCATTTCTCTGCTTCTCCTGCTGCCTTTTTTAAAAAGTGGGGAGGAGTACGGTGTTTATTTTCAAGCCTGCATTAATGAAATTCCACACCGTCCTGGATTGGTTCTATCAAAGAAATAATTTCACACTCTTATCAAGCTCCAGGAGGTGAGGGAGGAAGATAAATCCCCCCTCCTGAGGCTAAAGAAGATATACATGGTATGTATTTGTGGGCTGTGTGTCTCCCCTGCTCACCTTGTTTGAGCCCAGCCGGGGTTAAGAATACTTCCTGCTAGCAAAGTGAAGGGGTTCACAAGCAGGTGGGGACTTTCCATATATGTGTAGGGTTGCCGTTGACCAGGTGTTTGACTAACCACTTCTCTGGAGTGACCCCCATGAGTCTTGGGTGGCATTGGAAGTCAACAGAATAGGAGACAGGCCTAGGGTGTTCACGTGTCCTTTTTCACAGTCCTCTGTTTGAAGGGCTGCCAGTTGGTCATCCCCTATTTGCCGGCATCCTCTGCTTGAAGACCCTGTCCTGCCCAATTCAAGCTGAAGGGCAAACAACCATAAGAACTGGCAAGCAGGCAGCCACACAGGTCACCCAATCACAGACATCTACGCTGTGGTGAGATGTGCTGCATTTCTATTTAAATTATGATAATAATTTCTAAATGTGCATCTATGGGCAGTATCCAGTTGTGCCATTGCGCTGTTGCAGATGATGTTGTGCTAGCGGAAACTAGGTTCTGAACTATGCCCAAGAGGAGAATCCTACTAAAGGTACATTTGCACAACACAGTTGTGCAACCAGCTGCACATCACGCTTGCACAACCGCTTGAACAACTAGTTGTGCATCATGCTTGCACAACTGCTTGTGCAACCGCTTGCACAGCTGGTTGCACAATGGAAAGATTTAGTGGAGCTCCGCTGGCGCTATTTGAGTTTGCGGAATGACACCACTAGATACTGCTCTGTGCCTATAAATTAGCATATACAAATGCTATGCAAAATACCATCTTCTTTTGTCCTCCTTTTTTGGTGATGCATTTATTTCCTCTTTTTTTTTTTGGTGATTTATGGGTGGCCACCCTAGATGGAACTGACCCATAGGGCACAATCCACTGGTAAGTTTTCCTCCGCAAGCCCCAGTTAAATGAACTGGACCAGTGGAAGAACAGGAAGGAGTATTGTCTGGGTGGATTTTCCATTGCAGGCCCCCAAATGTCTTGGGTCATCCCTGCGTGTTTGGGACGAGATCAGTTTATGGACATTTGTGATGTTACCTTCCCCCACCCCTCAACCCAGCCACACACACGCTCTTCCACAGTGCTCCTTTAATTTGTTCCCATGGTTCAGAACTATCATTTCAGAATGGAAACCCTTGATGAAATACAGAAGGGCTTCACAGAGCAACTGGATCTTTCTCTATGGATGGACGAATCTGTCAGTTTCACTTGCTTTCAGTTTCTCATTTCTCCTGTCTTAAATTCAGTTCATCCCAAACGTTGGGGATTTTTAAAAATTGGTCTGTCATGGCTCCCGTTGTCCTCTGTGAAAGGGAGGGGGGAATTTTCTGCTGCTTTTGGAGGTGAGAGAACGTCAGAGAAAGTTTCAGTGAGGAGGGGTGCCGCTTAGTGTTCACCTTACCTGTACTTAGTGGCCAAATGGTTTTCTCTTGCTTTTCCACCCAAAGAACATGAATTATCTGGTGGATTAAAAACGTAATAAATAAAAATGATGAAATAATTAGATAATTAACTGATTAAATAAGCCTCCCGCTGGCTCACGGTGGCACAACGTTCTTAGCAGCTTCTTAGCTTGGACTGCCCACAGGACTGCCTCATAGCCCAGGGGCGCAGAACCTCTTTCACCCTGAGGGCCAAATTCCATTTCAGAGAAGCTCTCGGGGCTCCATTCCGGTGGGGGGGGGGCTGAAGGCAAAAGGGGCAAGGCAAAAATGCCAAAAATACCAGCATATTTCAGCTTAAGACTCTTCCTGCCCAGTAACTCAGCCCTGTGGGAGGCATTTTAACCTTTTAGACTGGGGGGGGGGGGACACAAAAGCTGGGAAGCGACCCAATTGGTGGTCAGGGCAAAGGAGGCATGAGCAGCTGGGGAATCCCAGGAGCCCAGGCTGGGACTGGGTCTTGCACCCCTGCTGTACTGGAAGATGCTATCCTGTCATAAGTATTGAAGAGAAATCCACCTGCCAGCCCAGTCAGCTTCTGTATATGGCTGATGGGTGGCTGCGATGTCAGTGGGGCAGGGAATCGGCTCTAGGTTTCAGTCAGAACCAGACAGAACTCTAAAGGAGCCTCGCACCTTGGATAGCTCCTTTAGAGTTCTGACTGGTACTGACAGAAACCCGGAGCAGATTCACCACCCCACTGACATCGGAGCCACCAGCCTCCACTTGTATATGGAACGGGGGTCAGGGGGATGCGACTCTTTGCCTCAGCTCAGGTACAAAACATTTTGGGCCAGCCCAGTTTTGCAGCTGCCAAAGCCCCTGGCAATTTGATGTGCTCCTCCCTCCAGGGTTTCTTTTTCCTGCTAGGCAAAGCCTTTATTTATTTGTTTGTTAGTTACATTTATATCCCACATTGTTTTCGCCCAAGGAGCCCAAGGCAGCGGACATGATCCTCCTCCTCTCCATTTGGTCCTCACAACAACCCTGTGAGGTACGTTAGGCCGAGAGTCAGTAAATGGCCCAAAGTCACCCAATGAGTTTCATGGCTGACTGGGGACTTAAACCCAGGTCTCCCCAGTTCCAGTACAACACTCAGACCACTGTCTGCACCACACTGGCTCTGTTAGTTCACCCCCGTCCCCCATTGGCCCCTTCCCCTTCCAGCATCCACACTTGGACAAGCCAGGCTGGCGGTCAGTTCCCTGATGGGCTCCTCTCGTTCTTTTGGCATTGCTTTGACTGTGGGCGAAAGAGCGGAGGCGGAGAGAGAGGCTGGGGGAGTCCAGGTCAGGGGGAGGTGCCGCAGTCAACCAGTCTCTCTCCTCTGAATGTTGTAAAGTTGGCAGGATGGGCTCTGAGCGAGACCGGCCGACTGCCGTGCGAGCCAATGAGATACAAATGAAACAGGGGGAGCAAGCAGGAGCAACTCCCCCAGCCTCCGCCCCTTGTGAGGCAAAGGTTCTTGCTGCAAATGGGAGACGTCTGTGCTCTGACACTGGGTGGAACAGTCATTCCCCCCCCCACCCTCCTCAAGCCACGCAGACACCAGGGCCCGCCTGCACCTGTGCATGGGCCCCTTTGGGAAGGTGGCATCATCCAGCCAAGGAGGGAAGCCAAGAAAGGCCTGAATCTTTAGCCATAAATCTGAAAAACAAGAAGAACGGGAATCCAGGCTGAGCAGCAGGGGTGGGGGTGGGAACGCTGGAAACCAAACAAGCCGGGGCAAGCAGCAGACATCCCGGGATCCTGAGGAGGGCTGTGGGTAGCCAGATCTGGCTGGGATTACGAGAAGCAGGAGCCCCCTTGCACCTGCAAGGGTGCAGGAAGGCTGAAGCACGGCGCCGTTTTTCCATCTCTGAGCATGCCACCTCTAGGGAAGTGGAGGGCTCTGTTCCTTCTCCAGGGAGGGAGATGGTCACCGCTGAGGGCTCTTTTCAGCCAGGCCCCCGGTGCAGCGGGCGGAGAGCTCAGAGGAGCTTTGGGGCTGAGCTGGGCCCATTTCCCCACTAACGCTGACCGGGAGGGATCTGCTGCTTTCTCGCCGGGCTCTGGATGCCTGTGCGGAGCTGCAGCAGCGCTTCCCTGCGGTGCCGGCTCCAGGTGTGTGGGGGCCCTTGGGCAAGGCCAGGCCCGCTCCATGGCCCCCTCCCTCGGTGAACCTTCTTTCCCTCCGCCATCGCCACCAGCTGCTTGTGCTCCCCCTCCTCTTTCCCCTCCGTGCTTCCGCCGGCATACTCGACGGGCAGAGAGCCAGGGAACACACAGGCCGTGCGCCTCCAGCTCCTCCTCCTCACCACCATCGTAGGCGGGGCCAAAGTGAGAGGCCAGGGGCACCAGCTCAGGGGGGCTCTGGTCAGGGGGCCCCTGCTGGGATGTGGGCCCTTGGCAGGCGCCCAACCACGCCTACCTTGACAGCAGCCTTGAGTGTATCAAATGCACTTTGGAACCCTGTTGGAAGCCACACTACAGGCACATCAGTGTGGAGGGAGAGACTCGAGACACCTGCAACGCGGATAGTTATTCTGAGTCCGAAAATATCTCGAAGAGTCAGATTCAGACACCCGCCCCCCATGCAAGGCGCTGTCTCATGAGCCTCTGCAAATCTGCAGCAGCTTTACCCTTAAGCAGGCTTCTAAACATTCACACACTTGCCTGGTCGTTTGAGCCCAGTAAAAATCACCTCCAGGTGACTAGGCAGGAGAACTTGATAAGAGCTGTTTGCTTTCCTCCTTCACGCCCCAAGTGCCTAACGTAGGCTAGTATGAATTCTCACGGCATGGGTTAGCGACTGGCCTGTGAGGTGCTCTTAAGGACCCTAACACAGTCGCTGCCTGTGGTGCCGGCACACCCACCACACTGCCTTCAGCTGTGGTGGCTCCCCGACAAGGCAAATGTTTCTTGTTCGAGGTGGAAGCTGCCATTTTACAAGCCGCCATAACTTTCTCAAGGGGGCGTTGATCTGCGGCACTTGAGACGACGGCTTCTTCTCACAGCAGAGGGGGTGGGCAGTGGTGCAGCCGGGGCGATACCTCGGGGCCACGATCCAGGGCCCCACAGCTGGGAGTGGGGGTGGGACTGTCCTCCCAGAGAGCACCAGGTGATGGGGCACCAAAACAGGCCTGACCTGAGCAGCTGCACTAGCATGAGCAGGTGTCCTGCTCATGGACATCTGGTCTGACCCAGGCCACTGAAGCATCCCTTCTCATTTTTAAAAAAATTATATTTGGGGGCAGCCTGTTAGGCAAATACGCAGTTACAAATAAAACTGCCTTAAGATCATCGTCAGCGGCCCTTCTCCGTGAGCCCCTGCCAAAGGAAGTGAGGCGGGTGGCTACTAGGAGGAGGGCTTTTTCTGTTGTGGCACCCCGGCTCTGGAACGAGCTCCCTAGTGAGGTTCGCCTGGCGCCTACATTGTACTCCTTTCGGCGCCAGGTGAAGACCTTTTTATTTTCCCAGGCATTTTAGCATTTTAGCTTTCTAAACTTTTAGCTTTGCTGTTTTAAATCTGTATTTTAAACTCCTGCACTGCTGCTAGGTTTTATTGTGGTTGTATTGTTATATTGTGGTTTTAATGTTCTATATATTTTAAATTGTTTTATTGTGTGTTTGGTTTTAATTTTTGTGAACCGCCCAGAGAGCTTCGGCTATTGGGCGGTATAGAAATGAAATAAATAAACAAACAAACAAACAAGCAAACTTTATTATTCTTACTTCAGATCTGTATTATGCTTTTCTACAATAAAATAATACTTCTTTCCCCAGCAAAAAAAAAAGATTGTATTTAGCATCAGGGCAGCAGAAGCAGAAGAATTTGATTCCTGCAGTCATGATGTTGCTATTATTTAAGTGAGTTTAAAATGCAAAACTGCACATGCTCAGAGTATTTCTTTTTCCTCAGGGTTGGCAGGGTGTTTTGTTTTGTTTTTGCTTTAACATATCAAGAATGTAGAAGCAGTTTTAGAGCATGGCATGGCAGAGAGAGAGAGAAAGGGATAGCCCTGGTCAGGAACTGATGCTGAGGAGCTGCCATGTTTTGGCCTGGACAAGGGCTGAAGGGCAAACAGTGCTGTCTCAGCCACTCTCCCTCCCCCCTTTGTCAGGAGCCGAGATGCAGCCAGAGGGCTCTTTAGCCCCCTCCTCCAAAGGGTGAAGTGAGGCTTTGGAAACATTCTCCCCTCTGGATCTGCCCCCCCCCCCCCGGCCTATGATTGCCATGGCTTGCCTCCGGAGCCAGCGGGCTGCAGCTGAGGAGAGGGGTGGGTGGAGGAATTTGACAGGGAAAGCCTCAGCTGACAATGGGAAAGGACAGGAAGAGCCCTTTTTGCCTCCATGTCGGGGTCCTTTCAGATGGAGGGTTGCTAGTGCTAGGATGGCCACCCACGCACTGCCCAAAAGGAGGAACTGCTCCGCTAAAAAAAGGCGACAAAAAGGATGCCGCTTTGCATAACGTTTGCATATGCACATTTATATGGATAGGTGCAAATTTAGCAAGAATAACTACAGTTCAGATAGAAATACAAGACATCTCAGCAGCCTAGGAAGGCCGACCAGGTGAGCAGTGTGCCTGTGCAGGCTGCTGTCTGGCAGTTCTGCTGCTCTCCCTTCTTGTGGTTCTTTAACTTGAAACCGGACTTGGACTGGCAGCCCATCCAGCAGAGGATACCATCAAACAGAGGACTATCATTTGTAAAGTAGGACACCCAGCCACCCTACCAAGTGCTTCCCGTCAAAAGGCTTTGTGCAGCTATTCCGTCTTTCCTTCTGTAACGCTTTTGTTGTTGTTGCCAGAAGAAAGATGGAGGAAGTCATGGCAAAAGGTCACAAATGCCAGGTGATGTCAGATTCCCTGATGAAATTCGGTGAGTGAGGCTGAGTGATGAAAGCTTTGTCTCAGTGCACCCTTGAGGAGAAATGCCCTACGTGGGGTGGGGGTGGGGGGAAGGTTCTCCTACAGCGTCCGCGCCCTTCACGTGTGAGGGGAGAGGAGCCCTTTGCTAATGAACACAATAAAGGGGCGCCCAGCTTCATGATGTGGGGCCCCAAAGATAGCAGTGAGACCTGGGACACTGGTTGTCATGGGAAGCTGCGGGCTCCGGCATCAGTGGGGCTGTGAATCTGCTCCCGGGTTCAGTTAGAACCAGTGAAGCACCTTGGAGAGCTCCTTTAGAGCTCTGACTGAAACCCGGAGCGGATTCACTGGCCCACTGGCATCGCAGCTACCAGCCTCCAGTAACCCGGTCCTTGTGCCATGGATGGTGAAGAGGACTTCAGGGAGAAACCCTAGCGGAAGGCAGGCAGTGCCCACCCCAGGTTTCGGAGGGCCCTTGGGCAAGGCACCCTCCATGGGCCCCCTCCCTCGGCGAGTCTACCTTCCCATCACCGGCTGTGCCGCCTCCTCCTCCTCTTGCCCATCATCCCTGCCCCTTGCTTGCTTGGCAGGCAGCGAGGCAGGGGGGCCGTGGCCTCTCCTGCTCCTTCTTCTCACCAGCTCCATCGCCTGAGCATTGCCTGCGAGAGGCCGGCAAAGAAGCAGTTTGCCATGGTGAGGAGGCAGAGCCACTCCAGGGGGCTCTTTTGGGGGGCCCTGCTGGGGTGTGGGCCCTTCGCAGGTGCCCAACCGCCCCTACCCTTGATGCTGGCCCCGAAGGCAGGGTAGGACAGCAGCCTGAGGTCCAGAACAGACATTACTTTAAATCCATGTCAGGCAGCCACATCTTCCCACCACCCGCCATTTTTTACTCTAGCGTAAGTACAGGGACCCTGGTCCAGATTGGGACCCTAGCATGGGGTAGGGGGCCTTTTAAGGTCTGGATCAAGCCCCCTGACCTACTCTAGAGTAGAAATGGGGGGAATATGTAGCTGCGTGATACGGATTTAAAGTAGCGTCTGTTTGGGCCCTAAGTTGTCCATATATTGGGCACCCTAGATTTCATTCCAGAGCTGCTTGAGGCTTTTGCATTTGTGTTTTGCAGAACTTCCTGGGCAGTTTTCGCCAGCAGGGCTCCAGGAACTAGGTTTTTTTTCTGCACAGGCAGCTTCCTTCTCCCTGCAGGCTCTTGAGGCTGGTTGATGCAATGACGGAAGTTTGTTGCACCCCCCAGAAAGCAGTGAGCAAAGATCAGCAGACAGATTGTTGCTGCTGCCTCCACCACCCAGCCCTGGCTGGCGGCCCCCACCTTCAGTATGAACTGCCAAGCTGCCTGAAACACCCCCTCAGACGTGTGACTTCACTCAGCCTCCCAGGTCTTCTGCTGCGAAGTCCTCTTCTGGAAAACCTCTGCAGCCGCACCAGCATGATGAACCTGGTGGAGAACGCAGCCTCTGGGCTCTCATTTCCCACCGCCTCTGGGGCTTCACCATCCCCTTAAGGCTGCCAGCTGATACAGTGCTGCCCTGATGGGTGAAGCTATGGGGGGCTGGCTGGCTGGCTGGCTGGGCAGCTGATCCTCCCTCCTATGCAACCCTCAAAGGCACAGGATCCCCTGCAGGGTTTTTACCTGGTAGATCTATGGGTCCTTGCCCCCAACCATTTTGCAGGTCTTTGCCCAGTTGCCCCCTCTGGGTTAGGATGGCCACTTGTGCAGCACCAAAAAAGAGGACACCACTTTGCATAACATTTGCATTTGCACATTTATATTGATAGGTGCCATTTAAATAGAAATAGAAGACATCTCACCATAGTGGGGAAGACCGACCAGGTGACCTGTGTACCTGCCTGCTCAGTCTGCTGCCCAGGTGTCAACTGCCGATGCACAACTCCAAGGCCCTGGCCCACTCTCCCTCCTTTGGGTTCTTTGACCTTAAACCAGACTTGGACTGGACAGCTCTTCAAATAGAGGACACCTGCAAATAGAGGACTGTCCTCTACCACTTCTCCAAAACAGATGTCCTCTGTAAAGCAGGACACCTAGCAGTCCTCCTCTGGATTGCTGTTATCTCAGTCCCCTGCTTACATCCCCCCCCCCCGCTCGGTTCAGTTGCCATGCCTCTGGATTAACAGCCTCTCAGGTGTTCTACCCTCCTGCCAGTCAGCATTCATGTTCTTATCCCTGCTCATACTTCTGAAAGTCCTGCATGATGTTTTACTCCCAGCCAAATGGACAACTGTCCCTGCTCACAGAAGTGTGCTGGTGTGAACATTCTGTTGCTGATCAGTGACAATGTTTCTGGACATTCCATCACATGGCTCAAGCAACCAGCACCAGAGGCTTCATCGCCGCAGCACAGCACAGCACAGCACAATATTTTATTTATTTATTTATTTATTTATTACATTTATATCCTGCCTTTTTTCCTCCAAGGAACTCAAGGTGGCATACATATATAAATAGCTACATGGAATCTCTGTCTTCAAAGGCAGTATATCTGTAAGTGCCAGGATACAGTACAAAGAACAAGGAAAAGCCCTTCAAACTCTGCTTGTGAGTTTTCTGGAGACACTTCCCCAGCTGCCGTTGAATGCTGAATGCACCTTTGGTCAGATCCTGCAGAGTTCAAATTATGGCCAGTTGCCAATTCACTTTGATGAGGCTTGCAAGGAAAGCCTGCCATTATCACCTGTTTTTAATTACTGACGTGTGAAATAGTGGAACTTCTGCCTGGAAGTCATGCATTTGGCCTTTGGAGCCCGAGCCCCTCTGTTCTAATCCCAGATGTCTGTGGGTTGGGATGTGGTTACTTAGCATCATGGACAGCTACTCCTCACATGCTATGAGGCACTTTCCCCACTATTATTTCACATGTTCCAGAGATGGAGCATTTACTTTCAAAATTAAGCCACTTGTACTTAATAAAATGGAAGAGGAGAAAGAAAGAAATAATCACAGACACAGAAAGAAATGTCTTTATGGAAGCAAAGAAGCCAATTAAAATATGGCACATGCTTAAGCACTTTTGAAAGTCCCATTAATTTAACACTTTCATTCAAATGATTTGAGCTTTAAAATACGTAACTCTCAAATAGCACACTCATCTTTTGGTATATATTTTGGCCTTGTAATTTTATTAAAGCTTTCTAGAACCAAAATTCAGGAAGTAGGAAATGACAGGTTACAGAATCCCATCCCATCCAAAAATAATTCTCTTGGGATAATATTATTAGGTGATCATCTACAGTTGGTCACATTTTTAATTGCTTCCTGTTGGAAATCTCCAATACCTCTGCTGTTAATTGATTGCTATAAAAGTATTTGGGACATGGTCTTCTTAACCAAAAGGACATATTCATAAGACATTGAGGAAATATGAGTCACACCCGAGCAGATTAGTGGGTAAAATGATTTTATTTATAATGCAGTAGAATGATAATGCTGCAGGATGGTGTTCAACCTTATGCATTTATTTTTTTGAAAATATCATACATTCTTCTACTGTTTGGTTTTATGGAAATAATTTCAAAAAGTGGCATTTTTAAGCGCTTCACTCTAGATGGATCATGCCCTTGGTTTTTCCAGTGCTGGAAAACACTGAAAGCACAAGCAACATCTGGTGATATTGCCCTTTCTGTCTTCAGTTCTTCCTCTAGAAAACACCAAACACCATTTGGGAATGGCAGGGGAGACCATCTCTCCCTCTTTCAAGAGCAGCTTCCTGCCATGGATCGCTAGCAGGGCACCCATGCCTTTCCCTCTCCATGCTTCTTATGGAACAAACCATTTTCTTTTTCCTTTCCCTTCCCATGGAAGCCAGGACCGTTCCAGCAGCCACAAACATCTGCTACCTTCCCCAACTCTGTAGCTCTCCATCACTTTTTTTAATCAGCATACTTGATAGCTAAGGAACAGCCCATATTACTAGATTGAGGCATGCTGTGCAAGCAGGACCTGCTCCAGTTCAGGGATCCAATCAGCCGGCTATGCCCTTTTTCACAACACTCTATTCCATCTTGCTCCCGCAACCCAAATAGACACGTGCCTACTCAGTCCTCACGAGCAGTAAAGGCTGGTGGCTCCCATGTCAGTGGGGTGGTGTATCTGCTCGGGGTCCCAGTCAGAACTCTAAAGGAGCTATCCAAGGTGTGGGAGGGTGCTCTTGCACTCGTGTCCTGCTTGTGAGTTTCCTGTCGACAGCTGGTTGGCCACCGTGTGAACAGAATGCTGGACTAGATGGACCCTTGCTCTGATCCAGCAGGGCTCTTCTTGTGTTCTTATGTTCTTAGAATGAGCTCGCTATCAATACATAGGATTGTTGCAAACAGCTCCCAACACAGTAGGCAGGAATCTTCTTTTCAACCATAGGATAATCCAGTCCCTATCCCCATCCCCATCCCCACCCCCCACCCACAATCCTCCCTTTGCCTAGTCAAGCAGGGATAGGACCATTTCTGGACATAGAGATGCTTCAGGGAATTATTCACACTTGTCAGTTATTGCACATGCTGCCTTTGGGAGCCCCAGTGCAACCTTACCCCCTCCCATTGACAAGCATAGGCCTTTCTAATATGGTGGCTTGATTTTTCAAGGTACCTTCTTCTTCAGGATTTGTCCTTTATTGCCAGAAAACTTTCCATGGTGGATTTATGTGGAATTTAACATGCACAGCTCTCTCTCTCTCTCTCTGCAGTGGGGGAGTGAAGCACAGATATTTGGTCTTCCAGCTAGTATCAACACACTAGTCCCTGCTAGGGGAAGAAGGCAGAGAATATAAGTAGAGAAATGTAAGGAAAAGGAGCTGATCTCTCTGGTCATTACACAATTCCTTTGCTTAAAAACCAGTGTCAGGAAGACAGCCGAATTATGCGGGAAATGGAAATAGCCAGCTGAGTTGCTATTACTCAAGTAGTCGCCGGACCAGGAAAGAACAGCAAACAGAACAACTGATTCTCTTACAGTACTGCCCTTATTTTCTGCACGGAATTCTTGTCCTCTAACGCCAGCCTTGCAAAGGAGGACCAAAAGAAACAGTGTTATCAGGTTTCCCAACTGTTTCATTTTTACCTAAACGTTGCATTGGGCTCTGAATAGGATTGGAGCAGCAGCCCTGGGGACAGGTTTTAATCCTTGCTCTCTGCAACAATTTCCCAAGCTGCTATTAGCTCCGCACTGAGGAGACAAGTTAGTTTTCTGCCATAGATCTAATTGCAACTTTGAGCAGCAGGGAGGGGGGATTTAGATCAGGCAAATGACACAAGGAGTCACCTCCCACTCCAGTCAGATCCAAACCTCTCTGCAGCTGCTTGCAGATAAAGACGAAAATGATCTGGATATCTGGCCGCAGATCTTCTGCGTCTCGGCTGTTTTGGCCCCAGACTCAATAAACGTTATAAGCACAAAGTCTTTCTGGTCCACACACAGCTCTGCTAATTGTTCATAGCCTAGAAGCCACCTTTGTCAGACTTCCTTATTTGGTCACCTGGAGGCCATTCTTGCCACAGGCGACCAAGCAAGTAGCTATGCACAGATCTGCTCTTATTCCTAGAACATGCCCATGTGGTCTTGTCATTTTGATAAAGAGTCAGGTCACAGATTAAGGTTGCAAATCTACATATACGTGCATGGACAAAATGGAAGTATGTTAAAGTTCTGAGCAAACATGCCTAGGAATAGAGGGAGAATCTTTTGGGATCATCCTGGCCCTAAACAGGAACATGTTTGGAACATGCAGACCTTATGAGCCTGGCTGATGCAGCGTAAGTAGAGAATGGCAGGGGAGGGGAAGATGGTTCAGCTTCAAGTTTATTTACACCAGCCTTCCCCAACTTGATGCCCTCCACATGTTGGACTGCAACTCCCAGCATCCCCCAGTCAGCAGCTGGGAATGATGGAAGTTGCAGTCCAGCACATCCGGAGGACACCAGGTTGGGGAAGGCTGGATTAGACTATTTAGGTCAAAGCACCGGGCCTTGCAAGGGTCGCAGCCAAAAATGGGGAGGGGACAAAGAATTATAGCTTTATGTATAATTTAGTACACCATATGAATAATGAATTTAAAGAGAGTGAAAGTTTGCCGTTCACAAGGCTAATGTTACCTTCTACAAATCATATTGCTAGATAATCCATTTCCTTCCCTCTTAGGCCTGAAACGTTAATTAGTTCATTAGGTACAAATTAAAATCTCATTAAAAGCGCACCTTTTAATCAGAGCTGGGCCCTATAGAACAGGCACTCACTTAAATCACTCCCTTCCTTCCAGAAAAGCACTTACAGCCCAGTCCTAGGCACAATTTCTCAGAAGCAAGTCAAACGATGTTCAGAGCTTTGGTAAAACATACTCCCAGTAACAGTGTGATCCTATGCATATCTTCTCAGAAGTATGTCCCACTGTGTTCAATGGGTCTTACTCCCAGGACACTGCACATAGGATTGCAGGCTTAACATGATCCAAGCCACACGGGGACTTAAGGTGCTTCCGTACAAGGCTTTCGCTGTGTAATCGCACTGCCTCATTCATAGAATTTTACAGGGGGTCTGGATGACATTGCCTTCAAGTTGTAGCCCTCCTGTGTTTTCCTTTGCTTCTTCCATCTTTTCACCAGAAACATTCCACTAAGGAAGGACAGAATAGGAAGGACAGAATAGCTGAATGATACCTTTTGAGTGTTAGTGCTAGGAACCCTCTGCCTAGAAACAGCTTTACTTTCAGTTCAGTGTACATGGGATTGCAGCTTCTGCTATCACTGTTAGCACAGAGCTAAAATAATCCAGTATTATGTGTTCTAGTTGGTCAGTTAAGAGAGATTCCTGGCAAATCCCTTTTTCACATGAATAAGTTCCAAAAGAATGGACGCCAGACAAAAAGAAAGCATTATGGCAGAATAGTTGTATTTTATTTATGCATTTTAAACCAGGACCTTTAGTCCTGTGGTATCTTTGTTTAGTTTCAAAAATACACCATATATTTATATATAAAAACACACACTTCCCAGGCATCCATATTTAAGAAAAACATTTTTTCCCCTATCTGGCACTATGAGCATTCAGAATTGGCACTTTGGTAAAAACTCAGTGCTATAGGAGAAGCACCAGCTAGTTAAAACTGCTTACTGGTATGGGTGTGTGTGTGTGTGTGTGTGTGCGTGCGTGCTGAAGAGCAAGACAGAACAGCTTCCTGCATTCTCCAAAGAATGGTCACTGTACAGAGCGTGTATCCCAGAGACCTGCGTGCGTGTATGCGTACAGGTGCAGGAGCGTGTGAGACCAATCTGTACCTGCCCTTCAAGTGGTCATCCTATGCAAGTTACATTAACTGGAATTACTATGGCAACTCCAAGTAAGCCTCCAGGTCAAGGAAACCAGCAGTAAAAGGAAAAGCGTGGCAGGACAGGGTCCCGTTGACACCGCTGGTGAGATGGCAAGGGTCTGAGCAATAAAATACAAAATAATAATAATAACAATAATAATAATAAAAAGACACCGAGCAGAGGCTGAGGGGACCTCTCAGCTTTCACAGTACAGAAGGCACAGACTGGAGGGAGAGGAGGAGGAGGAACAAGGCTGAAGTAACCAAGCAGAGAACTCGAGAGGGTAGCAGAAGTCAATACCCACATCCAGAGGTATTTTGAGTCCAGTTTGGGGCTTTGCCATTGCTAACGTAGGGACAAAATGCTGCTCCTCCTTAAAAGCAGAAGGGGGGGCTCAGCCTGCTACAAAGTTCCCCTTGGGGGCACTCAGTTTCCCTTTAGTCCTGAATTTCTGTCCAAGGGGGATGAACAGCTTGACCACGCAGAAAAATGGTGTGCATCTCTCTCTCACTCTTGCCCGTCTGCCTGCCTGCCTGCCAGCCTTGTGGGGGGGGGGGGGAAGATGTCTCTTCAAAAAGCAGCAGCAGAATCCCCCCTCCATTGCACTCTTCCCTCCTCGCCTCCCAGTGCCTCCCCGACCCCAAAGCACATCGGCCCCCCATTCCACTCCCTCGGCCCATTTCGCCACAACCCCTCTCCGGTCCAGCGGGGCAGGTGGATTCGCAAGTCCTCCGAGTCTGTGCCAGGCAGCCCAGGGGCCGTCAGCCCTCGGGAGTCCCTGAGGGAGCGGGGGGAAGAGGGGCCCACAACTTCGGGGGTGCAGCATCCGGAGCCCCACCAGGCAACAGCTCCGGGTTACGGCAGGGGGCGGGGGTCTCACGTGAACCGGGGCCCAGCCGGCCCGGCGAGGGGCTGCCTCCCCCTGAAGCACAGCAGGGGCGTTTTCGGCGCGGAGCCTGCGGGCGGCGGGCTCCAGCCCCGCAATCAGTTTTCCAGCGGGAGCCGACGGCTGCCTTTCCCCCGTCCCGCGAGGCACCGGCCAAGCCCGCAGCCCAGCCGCCCCGGGAGAAGCGCCCGCCCGCGGGAAGGCGCGACCGAGGGCTGCGCCGGCACCTCTCCGGGAGGGCGCGCGGCGGCGGCGGCGGCCCGGGTGCGTCGGGCGCTCAGGCGCAGCTGCCCATGGCCTTGACCAGCGAGCTCTCGGGCAGCTGGCGGAAGATGCCGCGGAGGGTGTCGAGCTCGCGGCTGAGCTGCTCGACGCGCTTGCGGAGCCGCTCGTTGTCGCTGCTCAGCTCCATGACCTTCTGCTGCGTCTCGGCGTTGCGCTGCTTGGCCTTGTCGCGGCTCTTGCGCACGGCGATGTTGTTGCGCTCGCGGCGCACGCGGTACTCGCTGCTGTTCTTGTCCAGCGACTTCTTGGCCTTGCCCGGCGGCGGCGGCGCGGCGGCGTGCAGCCGGAGGTGCGGGGGCCGGTGCGGGCTGGGGGCCGGCGTGGGCGGCGGCGTGGGCTGCCCGCCGGGCTGCAGGTGCACCGCGGTCTGGGCGCAGTGCGCCGCCTGGTACTGGAGGTGGCTGCAGTGGGCGGCGGCGGGCGGCGGCGGGTAGAGGGCGGCCAGCGCCGCCGCCTCCTCGTCCTCGTGCGGCTCCTGCTTGATGAGCAGCGGGCGCAGGCCCGGCAGCGGCGGGGGCCCCGGGCCCAGGCGCTCGTAGGCCGCGCCGGCCTCCGGCTTGTCCGCGTAGCCGTAGAGCGCGCCGCCGCCCGGCGGGAACCCGGCGCCCGGCATGCCGGCCCCGGCGCCGCACTCCAGGCCGGCCTTGGCGGCGCGCTCCTGCTGCTGCTTGCTGTGCTGGAAGAGGTCGGCCAGGAACTCGTCGTTGAAGGCGCCCGGGTCGATGTAGGCGCTCAGGTCGATGGAGTTCTCGTGCTCGCAGATGTCCGGCAGCTCCGACGCCGCCAGGTAGCCGTAGGCGGCCGCCTGCTGCGGGTGGCCGGCGGGCAGGTGCGGGTGCGCCGAGGAGGGCGCGGGCGGCCGCTGCGGGGGGCGCTGCGCGTGGAGGGCGCCGCTCGTCGGGGCGCGCGAGTCCGCCTCGTAGAAGTTGCCCAGCTCCATGGAGTAGCTAAAGCGGGCCGCCGCGCATGGTGGGGGGCTGGCGGGATCCAGGCCGAGGCTGCGCCCGGCTCGCCGCTCGCTCGCTCGCCCGCCCGCCCGCCGCGCCGCTCCTGTGCCCGCTCCGCGACGCGCTGCGGCTCGCTTGCGCCCGGGCTGCCTGCCTGCCTGCCGCCCGCCGCAGCCCTCGGCCTGCCTTTTATACCAGCCCCTTCCCTGCAGGGCGGGCATCGCCCTCTAGCGTCCAACCTCCTGCCGGGACCGCCTGGGAACTTTGACCCGCCTCGCCTCCCGGTGGCCGAGGTCGGCGCCCGACGGTGCCGCCCCGCCCGCCGCCGCCCCCTCCGGGCATCCTGCCTGGACGGGCCCCGCGCCAGCGCCCTGCAGCCACGGCGGGGGGGGGGGGCGCGCCTGCCTGCCTGCCTCGGAGCACCCCGGGGAAACGTCTCCCCCCCCCGCACTTCGGGTTGGGATCGGGGATCCCACACGGCCGCTCCCTGGTTGGATGGGTGTGAGTTGCCAGCTGCGCCCCGCCCCCGCCCGAAATTGGCTTCGTTATTTCGGCAGCGATACGTTGACAGCATTTCTCCCTCGCCCTTTAACCAAAAAGGCTGCCAGGGCCGCTTACAGAGGTAAGTCGTGTGGCAGTACCAAATTCCACTTCCAGGTCACTGGGAGATAAGGGGACCTGTGGAACTAACTGCCCCCTTCCCTTCAGCACCTTTTTTCTTTTCTAAGGTGCAGCAGCTTTGGGAAAGGGGAATTAAGAAATATGTGCCTAGGAGAGGTGCTTAGCTCTTCCTGTGCTCCAAATCGACTCCCCCCCCCCATGCATGTCAAGGTTCCAGAAAGCATGTCCGTGCAGTCGTCTTGAGTCTACAGGCATCACTGACATCTCTCCCCCACTGATCCTGCCCCAGTGATTACAAGCTCCCCCCCATCCCCCAGTCCCAACCTGTACAGACTTCACGTCTGTTTCAGTGCCAATATCAGGAAAGCCTGGATATTGGCACCGAACCCATTTCACCCGGCAAATACACTGTACAGCTTGGATCTCGGCCAAAACACCTTTTTTATTTTCCAAATCACCCTGCAGGTTAATGCTGTCCAAAGGCGTAACGAACTGGGGGCTCAGATAAGGAGCCCTGTGAAGTGTTCAAGGAAGTCCAAGGTACTTTCAGCGGCGCGTTCCAAGAGAGGTGTGTGTGAGAGAGGGGGCGGGGAGGGTGGAAGAGAGAGCTACATAAACGCACACCCGTTTTTAAAATGCTCCATTGCGGGTCCTACTGCTCAAATGCAAACATCTTAATCGACAACAACAATAAATGCTAACGGTGTGGCAGAGTAGTGTTGGATTAGAAGAGACTCAGCCATGAAGAGTGGAGTTGGGTGCCTTGAAACAGTCACTACATCTGTCAGCCTAACCTACTTTGCAGGGTTGTTGTGAGGATAAACGGCGGGGGCGGGGAGAGAAGGATGAATTATATACATTAACTTGAGCTCATTGGAGGAAAGTTTGGAGAAAAATATAATAAATAAAATAATCTGTCTCCCCGATCACCCTTCCCAACTTTTAATTATGTGCAATATGATCCTGCGCATGTTTACTCAAAATTAAACCCCATCATGTTTTGGAGGACTTAGACCCAAGTCCATGTGTTTTGGGTTGAAGCCACACAGGTTTACTTTAGAGTGTTTTGGATTGCAGCCATTCTGTACAGCTTTGTGTGGAAGTAAGCCTTATTGAGTTCACTTTCAGCCTTAGAGATCTTCCAACTCCTACCAGAGGTGGGATTTTGAACCACTTCAATCATTTGCCCAGGCCAGTAGAGCATTCTGTATGCTCAGATGTATTCCAGAAGTCTCTTCGTGGGCAGTAGCACTCTCAGGCTGGTGGCCTGTTGCCCCTATTCCCCATACTGGAATTGTAAATTAGGAATTGGGATTTAAATTAGTAAATTAGGAATTGGGATTTAAATTAGTAAATTAGGAACAGGCACTCACCCACCCCTCCTCCAAGCACTCTTTCCACCCAAAATTGTACATCCAGGCAATTGCCCTCAACCAGCCTATGTGTGATGGTCCCATGTGTAGCAACAAAAACTGGTACTCAGAGTGATACCAAGTGCAGCACTTTGGGGGAAAGTTCTGGTTTCTGACGCTCACCCAGTTAACAACAACAAAGAGGCTAACTGCCATGCCCTCGCTGGAGGAAGCCTCTAGACAAACCACTGAGAAGCAACAGAAGACCAGGAGGAGACTGGGCCCTCTGGGTAGATGACCATGGGTCCATCCCCAAGGGGAACTTTATCTCTGAGACCTAGCCCCTGGGAACGGTGACATCTCAAGAGGCAGGCCAGAACAACCCCTGTGAGAAGAAGTGCCTGTTTGCAAAGGATGGCTCTTCACGAACAGGAGTGTATGAATCAGCAAATCGCAAGCTTACCCAAGTTCTCTGAATTCCGTCTCGAAGCACATTCTGACTCAAGTCCATATCAGACTGTGAGCTTTGTTTTTTTCTTTTCTCATGAAAATCAGCGCGTATTTTCGTGCATATTTTCCCAAAGGCACGCATCAAACGTTCGCATCTATGAAATGTACCCTTTCTTCTCCCATTGATTAAAGCACATTTCTGCACATTTTTCAAACGTATGCATTTTTACATGCACATTTTTCAAATGTACATATGCTGTCAAATTCTTTTTTTTTTGGTCCACAAATCACACAGCAAGCTTGGAAATGTAAGGACATCAATACTGCCTATTGCATCCGAGCCCAGGTTTGGTCTGGAGGGTGCAAACTGGGAAATTTTTGATCGAAAATAAATTAAAAGGACTCCTCATATATAGGGCCTTTCTTATGAGGTGGACTTCTTCTAGATGCCTCTGGTGTGCTGCAGCAGTGTCCTGGGTGGGGCTGTGGAAGCTCCAGCTTATAAACCTCAGTCCTAGGCAGGGAGGGTTGCTGAAACAACACCTTTATTTCAGCTCCCACCTTGCAACTGAGTTTTCCTGACTAGGGATGTACGAATCCCTTACCTGGCTCTGTTCAGGGGCATCTGTGGTGAGGGGGAGGCACTCCATCCCTCCCCCTGGAATCCTCCCCGGCCGGCTCGGCTCTGCTCCACGGCGACTCCGTGGAGCCACCGGCTGGGGCCGGCCGCAGCCGGATTCCGGCTGCTGCCAGGCTGCTGCGGATACTATGCCGGCTGCCATTTGCATCCCTGCCAAGCCGTGATAGTGGCTTATCACGGCTTGGCATTTGCATCCCTGCCAAGCCGTGATAAATGGTGTAGTGGCCTCCATTTGCGTGGCTGCCTTTTGCCATGATAGGCTATGTAAATACTTACCTAGCCTATTACGGCAAAGAGTAGGGGCGCAAATGGCGTAGCGGCCGCCATTTGCACCCCTGCTCTTTGCCGTCATAGGCAACGTAAGTATTTACATAGCCTATCACGACAAAAGGCAGCCATGCAAATGGCGGCCACAGCAGCCCGGCAGTGGCTGGAAGAGGAGCCGGAGCCGCCGCCACATCTGCCGCCGTCAAGTAGGCTCCATTTTGAGGGGATTCCGTGGGGTGGCGGGGGGGATTGCCCGTTCCGCCATGGATTCCGGGGGGCCGGATTCTAAAGAATCCAGCCTCACTGGATTCTGTGGTGGAATTCTCCAACTATCCCTATTCCTGACCCTGCTTCTTCTGTGGACTGATCTCTTGTGCTGTTGACCTCTGGAGTCCTGATAAGATGCTATCCACAACATCAGGGGTTCACATACATACACCTGCTCATTCGCTGGTGTAGCATCTGCCGTTTTCCCAGCAATGCCCCGCTGCACTCTACGTAGGAGGAACAGGCCAGTCTCTCCACAAAAGAATCAATGGACGCAAATCTGCCATAAGGAATGGCGATGTTCAGAAATGGGTGGGGGAGCATTTCAGCCTCCAAGAACAGCCTGTGAATGATCTTAAAGTGGCTATCTTGAACAAAGGAATTTCAGAGACCTATACCAATGTGAAATTTCTGAAATATAATTCATTAAGAAATTCAGCTCTATTTCCTGTGGTTTGAACAGGGCAAAGGGTTTTTTTTAAAAAATCACATCACGTATGTTAATCAGCTCACCAACACAATGATGTCTGTATTATCACTCAACAGTGTTTTGTGATTGGCAACTGTTAGGATAATTATCACTGTCTGTACTTTCTGCATTTTATTTATTTTTTCAATATGTTAACCAGGTCACCATTACAATGATTGTGTTATCACTCAACAGTGTCTTGTGAATTGCAACTGTTAAGGTAATTATCACTGTCTGTACATTCTGCATTTCACTTCCCTCTGGCAACAATTTTTACATCTCCCCTCCCGCTCCCATCGGGCAATTTGAGGTTGACAGTTGGCAGATCTGATGAAGTGTCCATGGAAGCTTATGCCAGAATAAATAGTAAAGATGCTGCACAATGAACTCATTTAAGAGCTAGTGTGGTGTAGTGGCAAGAGTGTTGGACTAGGAGCTGGGAGATCCGGGTTCTAGTCCCCACTCGGCCATGGAAGCTCACTGGGTGACTTTGGGCCAGTCACAGACTCTCAGCCCAACCCACCTCACAGGGTTGTTGTTGTGAGGATGAAATGGAGAGGAGGAGGATAATGTAAGCTGTTTGGGTTCCTTGCAAGAGGAAAAAAGGCGGGGTATAAATGCAATAAATAAAATAAATAAAATAAAAATAAAATAAATAAAATAAATAAATTTAACCCTAAGAATAATGAAAGGAGTAAAGTTAGGAAGACTAACTTTTTTAGAGGTCTTCCATCACTTTTCCCATCATTTTTCCTCCTGATAGATAAAGACAGAAAAAGATAGTACTGTTTGTTGATCTACCCATTATACTCAATGGGGGCATAAAAAGCTTCAGCTTTTCCTGAGGAAAGTTCTGCTTCAGATTCAAACTGAAGCGAGATGGCAGGCCAGAGCACCTAACCAAAATGACCCGTTATACAAACCTCTGAAAGTGGGTTAAGATCATAACATTCCGTTAACAAACAAAACAAAACAAAACCCTTTTGTGTTCACATGTTGTGTTGAGGGCTTACCATGTTCACTCAGACTACAAAATGCTGGGAAATTGCAGGTCAGGGCTACACCCATGACAGGTGTGCAGGGGTCCCCGACCTTTTTAGACCAGTGGGTGCATTTGGGAATGTGAGATACTGCTGTGGGCACCACCACAAAATACTCAAAACAGTGGGTTGCTGCTTTGGCATCTACCTTTCACGCCTATGGATCTTAGGTTGCATCTTATCAGGGATGGCGGAGAATTTCTCCCCGAAACTTCGGGGGGCCGAGCGCCGTGTTCGGCCCCCCGAACAAGTTTTGGGGAGAAATTCTCCGCACCCCCCCTGCCCCCCGCACCCCCCCGGGACGGGACTTACCTTTCCCGAATGTCCCTCCCGGCGGCGGGTCCGGCCGGCGGTTCGTCGGGTCTTCGTCCAGGGCGGGAGCGGCAGCCGGTCTTTTGACCGGCTGCCGCCGCTTCCATTCCAATAAAAGAAAAAAAAAACGCCCCTGTGATAGGCTACGTGACGATTAACGTAGCCTATCACGGCTAGATTTGCAAAGTCAGCCGTGATAGGCTACGTAAATTGTCACGCAGCCTATCACGGGTGACTTTAAAAAAAAAAAAAAGTGCGTACGGCTATGGCAGCCCCCATAGGGAGCCGCCATTCGCGTTCCTTATTTGGTCGCTGTAGTCTATGTAAAGATTACATAGACTACGGCGAAAATAAGGGCAACGCTATTTGCGTTGCCCTTATTTTCGCCGTAGTCTACGTAAAGATTTTTTTTTTTTTTACTTTTAATTTCGCGGCCGGGCGAGGCAAGGCGCCTCCTCCCCGGCCTGAATTTCGGCTGGGCGAGGCGGGAAGCCTCCCCCCCCCCGGCCTGAACTTCGCGGGGAGAGCAGCGAAGCGCCTCCCCCCCACCGCGAAAAGCTGTGAGACCAGGTAAGTGACTTTCGTGCACCCCTACATCTTATTCAGCAAAAGCTTTTGCTTCATGTCTATTGGACACTGGAATGTCTCTTTAATATCGGGATTGTCTAATTTGGCTAATTGCTGGTGGTGCAATACAGCAAATGCTTCTTTTAAACATGTTTTGGCAATGTCCAGTAGTTGTTTCTTTTTGTGGGAAGGTTATTACACAGAAAAATGTTGTACTGGAACAGTCTTTAATATTCACGCTCCTTTAAATGATTTACCAGCCTCATGGAAATTAACAACTGGTCAGTGTAAATGGATTCACTGTGCCCTTTTGACAGTTAAAAGACTGATATTACAACATTGGAAGGATAAACTCTTACCTATACTGCAACGGATTGAGGACCTTACAAAACTTTCAATATTTAAATGGGTGGCATATAGATGTCGCAATGAATATGAACTTGAGCACGCTCCGGGAGAGAGCGCAGGACAGGAAGGCCTGGCGTGCTATGGTCCATGGGGTCACGAAGAGTCGGACACGACTGAATGACTGAACAACAACAACAACAACAACATATAGATGTCACCTCCAAATAGATACTTATTTGGATAATTGGGCCATGTTTGTTGCAGCCCATGTCTAACTGCTAGCAAGTTGTACACATTTCATACTAATTCATGTATGTATATTTTAAAATGGGGGAAAATATATTTTTGGGTGCCTGTGGGCACCACATTGGGGAGCCATTTGTGGGAGCCATTGGAGGTGCCTGTGGCACCTACAGGCACCCGCATTGGGGGTCCCGGGGATATGGCATGGTGTTCTATGTTGTGCTGAGTTCCAGTTTTACCACTACCTTGGTGCTGGAAGTGTGTCAGTGGCAAAGTGGTGGACCAAAGTCTCAAATGTATCTGTTCCCTGGAACAGACACATGGACTCTATGTAAGAGGAGTGTGAAGCAGCTGAAAAGGGGCGTGCGTGGGGGCGTTCCAGGGCAGGGAGGGCAGAAATGCCTGTACGACCCATCATGTAATGTGTCATACAGCAGCTTCCTCCCCTGCTCAGCCCTTCCGTGGCTAGACAGCTGTAATCGGCTGTCTAGCTGAAGTGCAGGGCAGGAGAAGCGCGGAGGGAATGATCCCCTCCGTGCTTCTCCTGCCCTGCTTTGGATAGGCGCTCACGTCCGAGTTCAGAGGCAGCCGTCTATCTGGATAGGATTGCACCCCAAAGCTCTTACTGCTAATAAATAAACCATTGGAGGGGTTTTACAATGAGGAAGGGGAGGGCTGCACAAAAGCTGGTTAGGAGAAAGTGGGAGAGGCCGGGGTGGGGCCATCTGGGAAACTCCAGCAGTGCCACATTTGGCCCCTGAGGCTGAGGTCCTGCAGCCCTGACACAGAATGATAGAGTTGGAAGGGACCTTTAAGGCCATCTACTCCAACTCTCTGCTCAGTGCAGGAAAAGCCGCAGGTAAAGCATTCCTCCTTACTCCTCCTGAACATCTCCCACACAGAGTTTTGGTTGGTTTTGTAATCCTGAAACAAAAATCCTGTACAATTGGTTAATATTTCCCCCTAGTGCAGAATGAGCAAAAGAGCTGAGGCAGAGTGTCTGACTTTTAAGTACTAGTATTAGCTTGTTTAATGTTTAATATGTTTTAGCTGTTTAAATTATTTATTGTTTTATACTGTTTAAACTGATTTTATCTGTATGCTGCCCTGAGATCTTAATGATATAGGGTAGGATATACATCTTTTAAATAAATAAAATTATACTTCTGGAGGGTAGGGCAAAGGAAGGATTCAGGCTTAGGCTCTCCATAATAATGATGCACTGTTAGTTTGCATCATTGGGCACTTAGTAACAAGTCTTGCCTTTTAAGTAATTAGGTAAGGCTAATGTGTATAAAGGACTCTGAACAATTACACATACTGTAGGTAAGTAGTAAGAATTTCTCTTCTGTCATTCTAATCCTGAACTCCATCATATCACCCTCAGTGTGGGAATAAAAATAAACTTGAGGAAGAGGTTATATAGCTTGGAGAGGAACACATTTCATGACCAGGTATGAGAAATGAAGGAGCTGTACACCAGATGTGATTTTCTGTTCCTAAATGGTGTGTCTGCCCTTCTAAAAAATAACTGTTTGGGGGCTGAGAATCCTGCAAGGAAGACACCTACCTGACAAACTGTTCTGGTGACTTATTTAGGAGGAAATGCCACTCTGCACATGTTCAAAAGTAAGGTTTTTTTTACCTTGGGACACAAGAGACTAAACAGCCAGGATTTCTTTTAATCCTTGAAGTGTTCTTTATTCATCTGAAGTTCTTTTTTTAAATCCCAAAGCTGACTGGACAGAAGTGGAAGTGGCAGAGGCCGGAAGACTTGAATGCGCGGCGTTTTCCAAGCCAGCACCACATTATCCCCAGCCTCACACACCCCCAGGGCTGGCATCAAGAGTAGCGTGGGCTGAGAAGGAGCAATCGCATGCATGTGGTTCTGTTCTCTGTTACCAGCAGGAGGCACTGTCACCTGGTCAGAGAGGCAGGCAGAGGGGTGGGTGGGCATTTCTGGGGATCGCTTGAGAGAGGCAGTGGCCTGCACCGTTGCCAGGCGCCGGCCCGGAATTAGCGCAGAAGAATCATGCAGGAGCAGAGTGCCCCAACTTCGGAGCTGAGCTGTTGCACTAAAACGGAGGCAGAGAGCTGAGTGCAGAAAGGCAGATGTCGCAGTGGTGGCAGGCAGAGCGAGGCAGCGTTCAGTGTGAGAGTCCGGTGCATGCAAGATTTAGGCCTGTGGCCTGCCACGCCAAGCCCTGCTACGCTGTCTCCCTCAGCTTAGAAGGGCCATCATAAAGCACCTTAACCAGGTGCCTGATTATTTAGATAATCTGATTCTCCTGGCACAATGGCACACATTTACTGAGCTGTGTTTTTATGTGATGCCTTCAGGTGTGATAGAAGGACGCTATAGCAAGGTGTGCTAGGAGCGGCAGGTGCCCCAAACACTCTAATCAGATTGAGGATTTGGTGCACTGCTTCTCAAAATATCCCCTGTACAGTAGCATTAGAATTAAATGTATAGCTGGCATCCTAGGATCTAATGCATTCACTTCAGATGTAGCAAAGTCTGTTCTTTGCTGTGGGACTTGGCAGCAGTAACGACCTGCAGAGTAGCAATGTTCACATTGGCCCAGAAAATCAAGAGCAAAATTTGTTGGTATGTTGGAAGAACCCGGGGCCTAGGGCATACCCTGCAGTGTGTATAGGTCTCTATTTCTTAATGTTTTCTCTCCCAGTTTTTTGAACTTTTTGATGTGATACCTCTTCTATCATGGCCTTTGGCTTGTATGCTAAATTGTGTATGTGAGATCCATCTCCTGGCGCATGAGAGGCGGACGGGCAGCGGCGGCAAACTGAAACACGCTCACCAGGCTGGCACAGTCCCCATATCAGAGTGGGGAGGGGGCATGCTGGAGCAGCAAAGGAGCTCATCGTTCAAATGCTGCACTAAAAGAACAGCACAGTGGGCAGAGGAGGCAGTGGCAGCATGGTGCATGACTGCCAGATGCACGTAAGCACTAGACCTGTGACTTCCCACATGCAGCGTGACAATCGGCACTCCCCACTACATTATCCTAGCAGGCAGGCGGAGATTTCAGATAGAAATTAAGACAGCATGAGAGGAAAGTCATGGAAGGACTGGGTGCAGCACCTCTGTGGAGGTGGGGCACGCGGTCACTGCCAGGAGCTGCTGGACCTGTGTACAGCGCCCCCATGTGGTGAACCACTGAATTGTGGATGGCAGCTTCTCAATGAAGAACCTTCTGGACCAGTTCCGCCCACCCATCCTTCTGGGCAGAAAGGAGTATTAGAGGGCTTCCTATTCCAGCTGAGCCTTGGTTTGCCAAATAAAGACTAAGGAGAGCTTCAGGTTAATGGTGGAGTGGTGTTTGGAGGCCTATTTGCAATGGGGAAAATGCTAGTTGGCCACACATATGGGCAGAACACTTGAGTTTGGAGCTAAATCAGGAGCAAGAGAGATAGCAAGTCACAGTGGGTATATTGTTTCAGATGAGGGGGAACATAGGGCTTCACTTCCTGTGCACTCATAAGTGTTCAGAGGATCATGGAGGGCAACAGCAGACCGAACTCCTGGAGGCTTCTGGTTAAAAATTAATGTTGGGGTGATCACCCCGGTCTCAATGATGAGGTGAAACATGTTGGCAAGAGACATCCAAAAGAAAGCCTTTAAAGGAGAGGAAGCGGGACTGATGGAAGACCGCACCATGTTTAGGTACCCTGGAGCCCCACGTGGTGTGGCGTTCAGTTGCAAAAGCAGAACGTAAGGTGGAGGGCAACAAAAGATGATCTCTCCTGAGATTCTAACTAACCAAAGATAATAAACAGAGAAGAGAGGCAGGTGCATGGGGGAGGAGGCAAGGGAGGAAAAATGGTTGATGAAATGAGCCAGCATGGAACAATTTATCTACGGGGTAAGGTGAACAAAACAGTGCCTGGGAAAAGTCCTTCTAAAGGCTGTTTTCGAAGGGGTGGGGGGTCCCTAGAACAAAGGGGCCATGTGAGGTCTGAAAGTACTAGACCTTCTGGGATTAGTTAGGGGAGGTTAGTAGATCGCAGGTCTTGAGTTATGCCGTGGTAGTTTGGATGGAGGTGCACCAACTTGGAGAGCTGCTAACAGCCACCGATGGATTTTCTGGGGAGATGAATGCTTCGGGGTGCTTCCAGACGGGGGGCTCCTAGTGGTACTGATCAACACAAAGGCACTGTGGAGCTATCCCATCTTTCCCTCCTTAACATACATTTCTTTTTTTCTTGGTAAAAAGCAGTGGGAAAACACCAGAGCATTACGGAAGACAATGATCTCTGGACCCACCATCCAATTCTGTGAAGGAGCCAGGGCGATGGCACCGGAAAGGCCTCGTCTGGGAGCAGCCCTGCAGAGGGGCACATTTTCTGCCAAGGCTTTGGATTGGCCAATTTAGGTAACCTCTTGGGAGGCTTAACTGGGGCGGCGGGGCAGTGACTTGACCATCAGGAAGGCATCTGAATGTATCCAGAGTTCCCATGCTTTACATACTCACATGAGGGCAATTCCTGTTAATTCAATGACAGTGGAGGATGCAAAGGTTGTAAGCTTCAATTACATTAGATGGCACTAGCTCACAGACGACACCTGGAATTCTCTGCTCCTGGCTACTCACAAGCCTCTTGCTTAAAGCACCTGCTGGAACACATGGACTCTTGAGACAAGGTGTAGGGGTGATGCGTACAACTAATGAGCAGAAGCCAGCACGGCTGAGCTTCCCAGGAACAATGCACTCATGATTCAAATATATCAAATGACATTCTAGTGCTGGATTCACTAGCTTACTTAACTGATGTTGATTAACTGATTAACCTAATGAAAATGGTTAATAAGGCAATTGTGTGCCTAGTCCACAAGAATCTTTGCCTGCACTAGCAGAAGCAGATGAGAATGCCAGTAATTATAGTGCACAGAGATCTCTGGGCAGAAGAGAGCACCAGAATGAAATGCAGTGCAAAAATGTTAACTCATGATCACCGCGGAACTCTGAAATAATATTCAACTCAATTAAGGTATCACATGCTGCAGTTGTGTTATTAAAAGTTGCTAAAGGTTGCATGTGCATTTTGGCATTGGCATTTGCCAGCTCCTGCTGGCCATTCCCAAGTGAAAGGTGTGTGTGTGTGTGGGGGGGGGGGCTTGTTTGGGCATCACTGTGTAAAAGTACTTGGGGGCACCTTCACACAGGGACATCCAAGCTGGCATGCTGGGGAAAGGCTGGTGGGAACAGTGCAGGAGAGAGAGCTTGCTGGGATACCTGCCCATTGTTCTGAGAGCTGGTTAGGAAAATGTGTATTATATTCAATCCAATCAATCAATCAATCAATCAATTGCATCTTTGTACCTCCCAGTAGCTGAAGCTCTCTGGGCAGTTCAAATATTTATCATTTTTGAGTATAAGAGTGAAGAACCCCTCCAATTTTAATCCTGAAAAAACAACGGTGCGCCAAGTATCAAAAGATTTAGAAGCACTCGTCTATGGTTGCTTCCGTTCTAGAGCTCTAACACTGCTGAAGGATTGCTTTTTGGCTATCGGATGGCAATAAAATTAAAAGAGAGATTCCACACAGCACTTAATCTAGCACTACGTTATCAAGTAATGCTTTGCCCCATGGCAAAGACTCTTCTGTAAAGTTTATTGAAATAAGTCTCCTTCATACAGCAAAGTTTATTTCAAATGTTAATGAAAAGTGTCTTGCTTACAGCCTGTCTTTTTATTGCTTCCTTTTGAGTATGGACAGTAGGGTAACTGATGAGTAGCCTACTCATTGCCCTTTGTATAGCTTCTCTTAATTGCTCCTTATCAGTTTCTGCTGCTGCAGGGAACAGGAAGTAATAAAGGGACAGAACTTGCTGAAAGCAGGAATGTTTTAATCAAAGACACAAGAGTCTGTATTGCCTCAACAGTATTTTGCCTGCCCACATTGGTTGTGCTTTAATTGTAAATGTTGGCTGGATCCTCAATAGAAAGTGACTGAACAAAACATGACAATTCCTTTTGTGGAAGCAAAGTGAATGTAAATTTGAAGTTGGATCCAGATTTATGCTGGATCAACTGCACTGATGAAAGTTGACTTCCATGCCCCCTCCTTCTCATGGCAGCCCCTCTATCCCCCTGAAAATGATGCACAGAGAATCAGAAGATCCTGCTGAATGGGGTAGGCTGTGGTGTGGTGTGATGCAGAGGGGGGTCTCCAAAAATGGCGGGGAGGGACCTTCTGTGTGTGGAGCCATTCCTTTTGCAGATGGCAGATCCTGGATCCAACCTATACAATCAGTAATTGGCTATGAGAGCTCATGTTTGTTCAGTAAAATAAGTTCAGTTTGTCTTAAAGATGCAACTGGACTCTTTTAATTAGGTTCTCAATAAAGATTAACACAAGTACCCTTATAAAGCTGTTTCCAGAGGTATAGCTGTCTTAGCCTGTTACCACAAAAGCAACAAAGGGTTGTATCCAATGGTGGTCTAACATAATTTCAATGGGTCTACTTTAAATAGGACTAACATGGATACAACCCAAAGAATCTTGTGGCACCTTAAAGATGAACATATTTATTATGGCATAAGCTTTCATGGACTACAGTCTGCTTCATCAAATGCATGAAATGTTATCTTAAGTTTGCAGATATATATACACATGGGGGAAGGAGTGGTATGTTTGTGTTCCATCTCATTCTGACTGCAGAACTGTATCTCCCAGAACAGTTACCTGCACAGCACTTTTCCTGCAGTTGCTTTGGTTTTCGTGCTGGTGAATTCTGATCCACCAAACAGACTTTTGGAAATGGTTAAAGCTTTCTCTTCCCCGTCACAATCTAATAGGCTTGCTTGATAGCCAACTTACAGGGCTATGCACGGACCCCCCCAAGAGGCCGATTCAGAGCTTTGGACCAATTCGGCCACTTTGGACCAATTTGGCACCAATACGTCCTGCTTTGGACTCTGGATCCAAAGCAAGATTCAGAAATCTGAATTATTTGGATTTTACATTTTCCCATTGACTTGCATTGAAAAACAGAAGTGGCATAACTTCTTTTAGTTTTTATGACAAATACATGAAGTTGGGAGACCTGGCAGCCCCGATGGAGTTCAATGAACCTGCCAAATTTCAGACAGAGAGATCCAGTGGGTTTTGTGCTAGCCACAGGTAATATTTGTTTTTTTCCCAAGAAAATCTGTCAAAGCAAAGAGCTATAATTTTTCAGTGCTCCCACATAAGTGCATGGAATTTGGGGATGTGGCAACCTCTATGGGGGTGACTGAGCCTGCCAAATTTCAGACTGTTAGGCTCAGTGGCTTTTATGCTAGCCGTACATAAAGTTTATTTGTCTCAAACACTAAAAGAAAAGGTTAAAAAAAAACCTGTCAAGCCCCATGCAGGGGATTAGAGATCCTAATCAGAAGGTGTTTAAGGTGTCAATTAGGAGGTCACTATCCCTAATCTCTGGTGAAGGTTTTTTTGAAGTGCAAAATAACTCGATGGTCTTATAGGCCCCTTCCAACCCTACTATTCTATGCTTCTAACCCCTCTCCCCTAGTACTTTCCTTTTGTCTGTCCTGAATCTGCCACTATTCAGCTTCACTGGATGACCTGAGGCTTCTCATTAAGGGAAAAAAGTTAAATAAACCTCTGTTTGGCTACAATATGCATAACCTGGGGGTAAGTAAGATGCTTTATCTGTGTATTCTGTGCACAATAATGTGTATGCTGCACTCACACAGCGTGCGTGCACACACACAAGACCAAAAGAAAGGCAGATACAGAAAGAAAGAAAGAAAGAAAGAAAGAAAGAAAGAAAGACTACCTAGACAAGCTAAGGGGTGGGGAAATTAATAATAATTATCTCTCTATAAAGCCTAACAGAAGAGAAAAGGGTTTTTTTTTGGTATTATTTTGTGTTTTTATAAGAATATAGATGATGAGTTGAAAATTGGAAAGGAAATGAATAGTAATTGAGAGGGGGGGGGGAGCCAAAGAACAAGCAGTAAAAAGTAAAAGCAAAAAACAAACTGAAGCCTAACAACTAGAAGAGAAAGGGGTGTGTGGGTGGGTGTGTACACGTAAGTATATATACACACACACACACACACAATCTAGAAGAAGGATTTAAGGGAAAGGGAAGACTAGGAAATGGAATTGAGAAGGGCTGGGTAGGAAGAAGATGCACTAGCACAATCCAGTAATAAACTCTCCTCCTTCTACCAACTCTCTCTCTCACAATGAAAACAGATTCTCTTGTTCTATGTGATTGCAGACTGCAGGGTTAACAGTTCAGCCCTATAGAGATGTCTTTTGCCAAGGCTCAGTTTCCCCCTTCCAACTCCTCCTCTGCCCTGCCCTAATCTTCCGCAAAGATTAGGTATGTGAAACACTTACCCTGTTCTGGACGGCAGTCCCGTGCGGGGGCGGGGGTGAGCGATCCGTCCCTCCCCCCCAGAATCCTCCCTGGCCGGCTCCACTCCGTAGCAGCCGCCATTTGAATCCCTGTCTTTTGCCATGATACTACATAGATACTTAACGTAGCCTGTCATGGCTTGGCAGGAGCGCAAATGGCGGCTGGCGTAGCGGCCACCATTTGCGGCCGCAGCCCAGCAGCGGCCTTAAGATGACCAAGAGCTGCAGCCAGGTAGGTCCGCTCCGGAGGGGATTTGGGGGGTTGGTGGGGGGGTAGTCTGTTCCGCCACGGACTCACTGGAGTCTGTGGTGGAATTCTCCAACATCCCTAGCAAATTGTTACATTTTCCAGACAGGCTGTCTGGGCTTCAGAATCATCTGGGTTGGTCCGAAGCGATTTGGATTGATTTTGGTCACTTTGGACTGATTCAGTCGGAATCACTCCACTTTGGTTCAGAATTCAGATCTGGAACCAAAGTGGTGCACAGCCCTACTCAGTTGTTTACTAGGAATTAAAAGGTGGCCTTCCTTACTCTTATGAGGGCTATAAAGAACATTTATGAATGCCTTAATAATTGTGGGTGTTAATAAACTCCTTGGAAATGTGCTTCAACTAGGGATGTACGAAAATCACTTACCTGTTCGCGGATTATGCTGATGGTGGGGGGGAGGCGTTCCGTCCCTCCCCCCGGAATCCTGGACGGGGGGGAGGCGCTCTGTTCCTCCCCCCCGGAATCCTCCTTGGCCGGCTGTGCTCCGCGGCAGCTCCGCGGAGCAGCCGGCCAGGCCCAGCCAGGCCAGAGCCGTCTGCAGCCGGATTTCCAGCCGCGGAGGGCTTGGGGGGGGGGGAACCGCGTATGCAAATGGCGGCGGCTTCAGCTGCCGCCATTTGCGTTCCTTATTTTTGACGTCTTAATCTACGTAAATATTTACGTAGACTAAGACAGCGAAAATAAGGGGAACGCAAATAGCGTAGTGGACTCTATTTGCGTTCCCCTTATTTTTGCCATCTTAGTCTACGTAATTATTTACGTAGACTAAGACGTCCCAAAATAAGGAACGCAAATGGCAGCGGCTGTAGCCGCCGCCATCTGCGTACACCTTTTTTTTTTACCCAGACGTTTTAGGCTACGTAAAAACTCACGTAGCCTATCACGTGGGTGTAAAAAAACCCCCCAAAACCTGCAAATGGTGGCGGTGGCGGCAGCTGGTCAGCTGCCGCCGCCAAAGCCACCAAAGCCGCCGCCAAAGCCAAAGCAAATAGCGTTGCCCTTATTTTTGCCGTAGTCTACGTAATCTTTACGTAGACTACAGCGACCAAATAAGGAACGGGAATGGCAGCTCCCTATGGGGGCCGCCATTATCCGTAAGCGCTTTTTTTTTTTTTTAAGTCACCCATGATAGGCTACATGACGATTTACGTAGCCTATCACGGCTGACTTTGCAAATCTAGCCGTGATAGGCTACGTTAATCGTCACATAGCCTATCACAGGGGCATTTTTTTTTTCTTTTATTGGAATGGCGGCGGCGGCAGCTGGTCAAAAGACCGGCTGCCGCTCCCGCCCCGGACGAAGACCCGACGAACCGCCGGCCAGACCCGCCGCCGGGAGGGACATTCGGGAAAGGTAAGTCCCGTCCTGGGGGGGTGCGGGGTGCGGGGGTGTGTGGAGAATTTCTCCCCGAAACTTGTTCGGGGGGCCGAACACGTTGGCGCTCGGCCCCCCGAAGTTTCGGGGAGAAATTCTCCGCCATCCCTAGAGCAGAGCACTTTGAAAGCATGGTTCTCCTTTCAGAAGGCGGCCTTGCCCAGATGGGGAGAACCATTGCTTTGCAAGTAGGGATGGGTGAACCCCCCGATGTCTGGTCCGCGGGGTCCACTGCAGGGAAATCCTGGACACTTAGGGCCCCATGCATTGCTCTAGATCCCTGGCACGTCCACCATAATTCATGGGGTGGCTCTCTGGCCGTCCAAAAGCTGCCATGGGAAAATTACAGCCTGAAAATTACAGTAAATGGTGTAGTTTATGTTATTTGTGGCCATAAGCACTACCTTCTATGTAAATTGCGGGCTTTCACACCACAATTTACATAGAAGGAAGTGCTTTATGGTTGCAGATGCCACAAACTGCGCAGTTTATGGCTGTAATTTTCCCACGACAGGTGAATGGCGGCCACCATTAGCCTATCACGCCTTTTAGGAAGCCAGAGAGCCACACCACGAACTACGGCAACCATGCCACATTAGGGGGTGCCAGTTCTCTTCAGAATCTGGTGGTCGGATTCCTGAGAATTTGGGTCCGCAGCGGATTTCTCCAGCATCCCTATTTGCAAGTGCAGATCTAGGCTTAGAGTTAGAAGGGACCTGAGCTAGCAGTGACCAACCAAGAAAGAGATCTTGGGATTGTGGTGGACAGTTTAATGAAAACATCAATGCAGTGCACAGTGGCGGTGAAAAAGGCAAAGTCCATGCTAGGTATAATTAGAAACGGAATTGAAAGTAAAACTTCCGAGATCATATTCCCTTTATACAAATCTATGGTGAGACCACACTTAGAATGCTGTGTATGATTTTAGTCACCACACCTAAAAGGGATACTGTAGAGTTGGGAAAAGTGCAGAAAAGAGCAGCGAAAATGATCAAAGGGCTGGAGCAATTCCCCTGTGAGGAAAAGTTACAGCAGCTGGGATTGTTTAACTAAGGGTGAGCAAGGGGGGACATGATAGAGGTCCACAAAATTATGCATGGTGTGGAGAATGTGGACAGGGAGACATTTTTCTCCCTCTCTCAGAATACTAGAACCCTGGGACATCTCTTGATGCTGATTGGTGGGAGATTCAGGACAGATAAAAGGAAGTCCTTCTTCACACAGCACATAGTTAAACTATGGAATTCGCTACCTCAAGATGTAGTGCTGGCCACCCATTTGGATGGCTTTAAAGGGGGATTAGACAAATTCCTGGAGGATAAGGCTGTCAATGGCTACTAGTCCTGGTGGCTATATGCTACCCTCAGTATCAGAGGCAGTATGCCTGTGTACACCAGTTGCTGGGGAACATGGTGGTGCTGCTGTTACACTCATGTCCTGCTTGTGGGTTTCCCATTGACAGCTGTTTGGCCACCTTGTGAACAGTAGTGATGTACGAAAGTCACTTACCTGGTCCCGCAGCTTGCTTCGTGGTGTGGGGGAGGCGCTTCGGTTCTCCCCCTGAAGTTCAGGCCGGGGGGTGAGGTGCTCTGCCTTGCCCAGCCGAAATTCAGACCGGAGGGGGAGGCGCCCCACCTCGCCCGGCCGCAAAATACAAAAGAAAATGTAAAAAAACAAACAACACCCGTGATAGGCTACGTAACGATTAACGTAGCCTATCACAGCTAGATTTCCAAAGTCAGCTGTGATAGGCTACGTAAATCATTACGTAGCCTATCACGGGTGACTTTGAAAAAAAAAAGCGTACGCAAATGGCGGCGCCCATGGGCACCGCCATTTGCATTCTTTATTTGGTCCCGGGTAGTCTACGTAAAGATTTACGTAGACTACGGCGAAAATAAGGGCAACGCAAATAGCGTACGTGCTTTTTTTCCCCCCAAAGTCAGCCGTGATAGGCTATGTAACGATTAATGTAGCCTATCACGGCTGACTTTGGAAATCTAGCCGTGATAGGCTACGTTAATCGTTACGTAGCCTATCACGGGTGGGTTTTTTTTTTTTACTTTATTTCGTAATGGTGCCGCCGAAATGCCGCCAGGACCAACCGCCGAGAGGGACATTCGAGGGAGGTAAGTCCCATCCCGGGGGGATGGCGGAGAATTTCACCAACAATTTTGGGGGGCCGAATGCGTTGGCATTCGGCCTCCCCGAGATTCGTGGAGAAATTCACGGCCATCCCTAGTGAACAGAATGCAGGACTAGATGGACCCTTGGTCTGATCCAGCATGGCTCTGCTTATGTTCTCCATGCTTTCCAAAGGCATCTTTTATGGAATGTGTCCCTGTCCCATTTGCGGGGGGTGTTTGTATGTATGAACGAGGGGGGCAATTTTTGTTGAGCTCACAGTGTGTGTGTGGAGGGGAGGGTTAACCCTTCCCTCCCAGCTGACATCCTGAGCAAAATCACCCCCACTCCCGCCCACTGTTGCCGTTGGGCTTGGGAGAAGAAAACTCTCTTACTGTGGCAATGGGAGCTTTTTAAAAAAATGTAGGGGCGAGGAGGCGGCTGAGGAGGAGATCCCTGTACAGGCGATCTATTGGGACACCCCTACTGTGCCGGCTCTCAGAAAGGGCTCCCTCAGAGCCAGGCTTTTCGGCCTGGCTGGCTCTCTGAAGAGCTGTGCTGGCTACTTCCTCTGGCTGCATGGCTTGCGATGATAAAGGTAAGGGGGCGGGGGGTGCGATGCAAGGAGGGGGGTGAGTGGGCATGACACGGCAGTGGAAAGGGAAGGGTGTGGGGGGCGTGATGTGGTAAAATGAAGTGATGGGGGATATGGCACAGTGGTGGCAGTGAGCCTACTGCTTTGCCCCAGGCAATGAGAGAGCTTGCACCGGGGCGGCTGTAGGCAGCATTCTTTCAAAACCCCTTGCAAAGGGCAATGCCTCTCTGTTCTGGCATTGTCAAACTGATCTCCCTCATCTAGCTTTTCCCTCCACTCCTCTTCCGTTGCGCGTCTTGTCTTTCTAGTTTGTAAGCCCAAGGGCAGGGCCTGGCTTGTTTATTGACATGAGCCACTTTGAGAGGCAATATTTGTCTGAAAACTCAGATAAAGGTATGGGGTTGTATCCAGTGGTGTCCATCCGCCAATGGAACAGCATCGAGATTCCTCACTCCTCCTAGCCCCTGGCACCTTCCCAGTTCTTCAGCAGGGAGGAGAGGAAGGTAATTTTTCTTGTGCGAATGGAAGTCTGCTCATGGAATGTTGGATCTGAAACATTATAATTTAATAGAATAGAATAGAATCTATATATAAGGAAACATTTGTTTGTCCTCAATGGACTAAAAAACCGTACATCCGATTGTTGTGAAACTTTTAGGATTTGTTCTACCTCTATCTGGGATGGTTTTAGGCATAATGAAAATTGGTCTGCCACCTTGAAACAAACTGGCGGCCAATCAAAATTTTAAAAGATGCACAGCTTCAATATCATTACATCGATTTCATCCAAACTTGGCATAGTGATTTAGCACTGCAGCAAGCAAATTTTAACCAGACATTTTACCCATATGATTACCTATCATCCTAGAAGAGGACATGTCTCTGCCTGCCTGCCTGTCCGGCATCTCCATAGCTCCAAGACCCTGAAAGCCAGACACCTGAAATGTGGCACATGTACTAAGGGGACCCTAGGAATGTGCACTTCAGGGTAACTCCCAAATCTCCTCTTTTGAATTTACTGAGGAAGCTGTATGTGCACAGGAGCACCATGTATCAATAGCAGCATTTGTGGGACTATGGACTGGGGTGCATTTTCCTGTCCGCTTCAGTGCAGCTTGCTTTCTTTGTAACAGCTGAATCAACTTAGTATAGAGGAAAAATTCACATCTATGGTTTTTAGTAAGGCTATGCAGGGACCCCCTGACCCTCCTCAGCCTGATTCGGCGCTGGTCTGACCTGCTTCAAACTCTGGATCCGAAGCAAGATTTGGACATCTGACTTGGGAGCGCCCCCCCCCCCCCATTCGAGCCCCCCGCTCCTTACTTGGACCCGTGGGGAATGCCTGCAGCCGTCGCCCTCTTCGAGGGGGTCACCATTTTCTTTTAAAATGGCAAATCTTCTTCTTCTTCTTCTTCTTCTTCTTCTTCTTCTTCTTCTTCTTCTTCTTCTTCTTCCAGAAATTAAATGTTGCACAAATGGCAGCTGTAAGGCTGTCATGTATGCAACATTACAGGCGTAAATGGTCAGAATTCAGATCTGGAGCTGAAGCAGTGCACAGCCCTTGTTGTTAGGTAAGGATTTTTTAAAAATAATATTTTTTTTCTAAAGGTTTGAAAATGACTGTTTGAGGTTCCTGATCAGGTCGCCTCACATTCTCAGCCATTAATTCACCCATCCATTAAAAAAAATGAGGTTGGTAGCATTCCACCCCTCATGGTTTGATTAGCGGATAGACTTTAGGTGCTTCCAGGCAGAGGGCTCTGAGCACTAGCAGTCAGAAAGTATTCCGCAGCTATTCTGTCTTTTCTTCCTTAACGGATTTTCTGTGGTAAGAACAAAAAAAGAAGTGGTCAAAAACAAAGGAGGGTCACGTGTCTGAGATGCCGTTGTCTGGACCCCTGTAAAATTCCATGAGTGAAGCAGAACAATGGGCACCATAAAAGCCTAACCTGGAAGCCCCCTTTGTCTCTGCAATGTACTTCTCCCTTGTATTTCATTAATTCAGACTGTGGTCACTTGGCGTCCCAAAGGTGGAATATTAGAGGGTGGCTCTTCCCCGCGCCCCTCTCTCATATTTATCCTGCTCACCAAGCAGAATTAATCATCCTTAATAAACATCTCACATTTCCTTCCTGACTCTTGACAAGATCATTCCATAGGGAATTCCCCGAGGGGAAGGAGGTGAGAAACAACTGAGCGTTAAGTACAAGTTTTGCACGTAGTCATAAGTGAGCCACACTTTCGATATGGTGTTTTTCCACACAGATCATGCCAGGGGACCCTGTGGTTTTGCTTAGTTTCTGTCTGTATGAGACCCTGAGATTTCTGAATAGGGGCTGGCCTTAGATGCATTTAGATTCTCATGTGCATGAATGTAGATTTAATACGTTTTTAGCTGTTTAAATTATTTATTGTTTTATGCTGTCTAAGGGCACAATCCTATGGCTGCTAGTCAGCGCCTAGAAGGCCATAGGACAGGTTGGTTCCCGGGAACCGACCTCAGAGCCCACAGTCTGAGGTCGGTTCCCTGAGAACCGACCTTCACCCCCTCCCGTGCTGCCTCATAGGCAGCGTGGAACGGCCCCACACTCTGCGCTCAGAAGAGGAGTGTGGAGCAGCAAATACGGGCATTCCTGGGGGCGTGCCAGGGCAGGGAACTCGGAAATGCCAGTACGACACATCCAACGTGTCGTCCGGCCACCACTTCCCATGCTCTGACTTCCCGCGGCTAGACAGCCAAAATTGCTGTCTAGCCATAAATGCAGGGCGGATGAAGTGCAGAGGGGATGCTTGCTCCCTAAATTGATTTTATCTGTATGCTGCCCTGAGATCCTAATGATATAGGGTGGGATATAAATGTCTTAAATAAAAAATAAAATAAAATAAATGTGCATGGTAGGCACAAAAATACCAGGGCGCTGCTTATCTTCCCTTTTCTTCCTCACTCCCCATAACCTCCTACCCAGATAGTAAATGTTGCTCAATTTCTGCTTGAGATGCAGCTGTTCTATAATAAATGTAAATAGACCTCCTGTGAGATTAAATATTAAACAACCTTAAAATTTGTTAAGACAAGTTAAATGTTATGGTCAGTTTAATGTACCAGCTTTCAGTGGTGCGTGATGGTGCAGGTGTGTGTGTATGTTGGGTTGCCACATCTCTGAGACTCAGGACCAGAGGTGGGGGTGCCTGGCAGCCCAAGGGTGGGGCCTGCGCGATCAGAGGGCATAGCTTGGAGGTACAGCAATTTTTCAAAAGAAGAGATCTGAAGCCTCTCGTCTGTAACCTCCAGTACAAAATTAGAGGAGCATAGCAAGCTGCCTGCCTTATACTGAGCCAGACCATTCATCCATCTAGTCCATCAGTATTGTCTACTAAAGTAAGCAGCAATGGCTCTCCAGGGTTTGAGACAGGATTCTCTTCCAGCCCTACCTAGAGATGCTGGGGATCGAACCAGGGAACTTCTACAAATAACTGAGCTATGATGACCAAGCACATCTGATAGGAACATAGGAAGCTGCCTTAAACTGAGTGACACCATTGGCCCGTCTAGCTTGGTATTGTGTCACCCAGGGGCATTGAACCTCTCTCAGGCTGAGGGCCAAATGCAATTCCAGAGAAGCTCTTGGGGGCCACATTCCAGTGGTGGGCGGGGCCGAAGGCAAAATGGGTGGGGCTAAACTATTAAAACATACCAGTATATTTTAGCTTCAAGCTATTACTGCCAGTAAGCAAGCTTGAGGAGAGGCTTTTCAGGAAACCACCAAATCATTGGGGGTTGGGGAAGAGGGGACATGACCATCTGGAGAACCCTGGAGGGCCGGACTGCGATCCCAGGCAGGCCAGATTTGGCCCGTGGGCCAGAGGTTCTGCGCTCCTGATGTAACCTGACTGACAGCATCTCTCCACCTTTCTGTCATTCTCCCCTACAAGGAGAAAAACATACTGAGAACATGCTAGAACGCTGGGGTGGGGAGACGAGTTTAAATTTTAGAATGAGAAGACTGGGAATGGGCCTTGTAGAGAAAAATAACTAGACCTTTTGTTTCTGGCTGGCTTCTCACATTGAGCTGGTATTGCCAGATACCTGAAGTTTGTCCTGAAGTTTCAGGATTTTAGCCACTCCCTCCTCAGGGTCCTCATTCCAGGCCTAAGGGCTCTAGATGAGGGGTTAAAGACAAGGGGGCTTCCTACATGGCTTGATTGGAGCTTTTGTTATCCACTCTGCTCCCATGTCCATCTTCCTGAGCTGGCAGGCACAACTGGGTTCTGCCACCTGACACACTGGTGGCCAACCTTCGTCCCCACCTGGCTCCACACCATCCCAACAGGTGCAACTTCCTGATCTATTTATCTGTCTATTACATTTATATACCAGTGCCCAATTGGCAGATGCCCTCAGGGTCATTTACAATCATAAAAATGCAACCAATAAAATAACAACCAAAAATATAGATTAAAACAAAGAAAATATGAACATATTAAAACATAACATTAGAGAGCCAGTGGTAAAAATAATCAAATTATAATTTAATTGTTTAAAGATTAAATGCCTGCTGGAAGAGAAAGCCCAGGCTGGAGAGCGCATGCCATCAGTTCCTGAAGAGATTTCCAATCAGCCTGTGAGTGTTTGTTTGTTTTGGGGTTTGGGGGGTAACATTTCCTCCCCCCCACCTTTAAAAATTGTAAACTGCCTTGGGTGCCTAGGCAGAAAGGTGGTACAGAACCTGGCATCTCATTGTATGCCACGCGGAACTCCCTCGAAGGGCATACCACAGACTCGGGGCTGCTTTTTCCTTGGTAGCCACCCATCACACCATTGTGATCTATGAGGCATCACCCTTTAGCTCCCAGGCTTCACCCCCTGGGTCTCAAGGTTTGAGCTACTGGGTTGGGGCAGGAGAGGGTGAAATCTGGCAAACGTACTCTGAGATGTATTTCCTTGCCCTGGAGACCCGGAAAAGAAGGCTGACAGCTACATAAGAGGGGGCAGCAGCAGCCATGTTTGTTTAATTGTGTGAGCTAGGATGGTGCAGTGGTTAAAGTGTGAAACTAGGACTGAGTCCAAGGTTCAAATCCTCACTCAGCCATATAGCTGAGCATTTTATCCCACAACAACCCTGTGAGATAGATTAGATAGACTACCCTAACCCACAGGGTTGTTGTGAGAATAGAATGGGTGTGTACACCACCTTGATCTCCTCGGGAGGAAGGCAGCATGTAAGGGCGTAATCCTGTGCATGTTTAGACAGAAAAAAGGGCCTACAACTCCCCTGCCTGCCATGCTGGCTGAGGAATGCTGGGAGCTGTAGGACATTTTTCTGTCTAAACATGCCTAGGGTTGCACCCTAAATGTAATGAATAAATTAATAAAATATGTCTGATCTGTTAACGCGGGGGTGCAGAACCTCAGGCCTGGGTGCCAAATCTGGCCCTCCAGGGTTCCCCAAATAGCCACACACCCTTCCCCTGATCGTTTCATGGTTTTCCAGCTTTTGTACAGTTCCCTCCCTGCACCCCCATTCTGAAAGGTTGAATGCCTTTCCTGAGGCTTAGTTACTGGCAGTAAGCCAAAATCTCCTTGTCTTTTTGGCCCTGCCCACTTTGCCTTGCCCACCTTTTGAGTGTGGCTCCCAAGAGCTTCTCTGGAATGGAATCCAGCCCTCCGGCTGAAGGGCGTTTGACACCCCAGCATTACTGACCATAGAAGAGGTTAAGGGTCTGATTTATTTTTAAACATGAAAAGGACATGGAGTGAGGGGAGCTGAACACTCCCCCTTTGCCCGCAGGAGCTCCCTGTGCTCTGTTGCCCCAGGCACTTTTCACCCAGCTCTTCTCTGATGCCAGAAATGAGCTGAATGGGCAAAAAGTGTTTGCACTGGCTCCCCTCACCGAATCTCCCTTTTGATGCACAAACTGGCTCTCCTCCCTTTATACGTGAATGCGGCAGACACCTGAGCAAAGATGGCTGCCTGCCCCACTACTAGTGTGGCCTGAAAATCTGGGGTCAAGGCATAACACAGCAATTCACTCAGTCGGGGTGAGGATTTGGGAGTTAAAAGCACACACAGACTATTGCCTACTTTTCATTTGGGAAACATTGTGCGGAATAGGCTGTGCACGGACCCCCCAACCCGCTTCGGAGGCTGCTCCGGAGCTTCCGAATCGGCCTCGACCCACTTTGGACCACTGTGGCCCGATCCTGAAGCAAGATCCAGACATACGAATTGTCGCCCGCCAAACCATGCGAGCCCCTTGCTCCTCATCTGGACTTATCGCAAGCACCCGGAGCCGTTGGCCTCCTCAAGGGAGTCGCCATTTTCTTTTAAATGTTGTGCAAATGGTGGCCATAAGGCAGTCATTTATGCGACATTGCAGCTGTAAATGGCCCATTTATGCTGACTCTGTTGAAGAGGCTGATGGCTGTAGACACTCATGACGGGTCCGGGTAAGGGGCAGGGCACTTGTGCGTAGGGATGGACAAAAGTCCCTTACCTGATCCCGAAGCTTGCTTTGCGGTGGGGGGGAGGCGCTCCGTCCCTCCCTGCCAAAATTCTGGCCGGCGGGGAGGCGCCCCGTCCCTCCAGCCGCGAAACCTCGTCTCCTGCCGGGACGCAAATGGCGGCGGCCGTAGCCACCACCGTTTGCATCCCTGCAATCAGCCGTGATAGGATATTTAAATGTTTACGTAGCCTATCACGGCTGACTTTAAAAAAAAAAAAAAAAGCGCGTACACAAATGGCGGCGTATGTAAACATTTACGTACACGACGGCGAAAATAAGGGCAACGCAAATAGCGTTGCCCTTATTTTCGCCGTAGTCTACGTAAATGTTTACATAGACTACACGTGCCCAAATAAGGAACGCAAATGGTGGCGCCCATGGGCGCCGTCATTTGCGTACGTGCTTTTTTTCCTCCACCAAAGTCAGCCGTGATAGGCTACGTAAACATTTACGTAGCCTATCACAGTGTTTTTTTTTAAATCTAGCTGTGATAGGCTACATAAATCTTTACGTAGCCTATCACGTTTGTTTGTTTGTTTTACTTGGAAATGGCGGTGGCGGCAGCCGGTTGGAAGACTGGCCGCTGCCGCCGCACCGTCGCCGGAGCCACCAGGGACATTCAAGCAAGGTAAGTCCCGTCCCGGGGGGCGGGCAGACCGTTTCTCCACCAGTTTTGGGGGGCCGAATGCGCTGGCATTCGGCCTCCCCGAGATTCCTGGAGAAATTCTCTGACATCCCTACAGTTGTGCGGCTCAGTGGGTGGCTCACGCACTCGTTGCGCGGGGGTGCCTGGATCAGACCAAAGTGATTCGGATCAATCTGACTCACTTCAGACCGTTTTTCCTGACCTGCTTTGGATCTGGACTGATTCAGGTCGAATTACTGCTCTTCGGTTCGGAATTTGCATCTGGATCCAAAGCGGTGCACAGCCGTTGAGGGGAAGGGCTTGGGCACTGCAAAATATAATTGCTGTTTGATATATGATATATTTTGTCTATTGTTGTAAGCCACCTTATGTGGAAAAGGCAGGAACAATGGCCCCTATTACTTGGACGGAAGTAGGAGGACTTTGGGATTTATTTCTTCTTTCTAGACGTTAGATTCAAGAACTAGAGTAAGGATAAACACAATATATTAGAGGTAAGGGAGACAGTTTGTGTTATTGTATTACCAAGCTTAAGTGAAGAGTGCCATGTTGTGACATGTTTTCACTGGAGGTTTCTAAATATACATTTTAAAATTTGTGGAATGTTTATAACAATAAAAAACCTTCTCCCTAAAAAGCGCGATATAAAAATCTTAGCTAAACAAATAAATACATTAACTGTGCAATGCTAAGCATGTCTTCTCAGAAGTAAGTCCTGTTAACTTCACTGAGGCTTACTCCTAGGACTATGATTATTATCTGAGGCCCTCCTCCAGGTGCCTCCTCCAAGGGAGGTTTGGAGGATGGCAACGAGAGGGCCTTCTTGGTGGTGGCCCCCAATTTTGGAATGCTGTCCCCAATGAGGTCCACCTGATGCCAACAGTGTCATCCTTTCGGGCCAGCTTAAGACTTTCATCACCTCCCAGGCATTTGACAGCATAATGATAAGGTTTTAGCCAGCCGTGGGATTTTTACTGTTGATGGTTTCGAATTATTTTTGTATGTGAATTTATTTCGTAGTATGTTTTATACCGTGTTTTAAAGGTTTTAATCTTTTGCAGGAGAGCTTGGGCTACTGGATGTTATAGACACGCAGTAATAATATAGGATTGCCGCCTACCTAGTTATTATCTATTAAGTTGTTTACCGTTTTTGAAACGTCGTCGTCGTCGTCATCCTCGCACCAAAACGCGGGCCAGGCCCGCAGGCTTACAGGGTCTCTTTTTTGGGTTAGGGCACCGGGCAGCACGTAGGAAAATGTGGCGGCTGAAAGTTACTTCGAAAGGTTTTGCTCGAAAGGTGAGGAAAATACCTAATCAAGCACGGGCCATGAAAACAAATTCAGAAAAACAACTCCAACCCTCCGTCGGGCCTATTTTTATTGTATTAAAATAATAATAATAATAATAATAATAATAATAATAATAATAATAATAATAATAATAATAACAATAATAATAAAAATAGCGAGGCAACGTCTCCGATTAGCTCCAGGACCTGTCCACCCAAACGCCAGCAGTCGCGGATTGGCGGCGGCGGGAGAAGGGGCGGCAGCCTCTGGAGACGCCGTCGCCGATTGGCTCCCGCCGCCGCCGCTCCAGACCGGGGGCGGGCGGATTGCATCACCCCTGAGGCAGGCCGCCGCCGGATTGGCTGGCGCCGGTCTCGCCCGCGCCTCTCGCCCGCTCTCGCCTTTCGGAAGGACCGAGAGGGAGGAAGAGAGCGCGAGCGAGAGAGAGCGAGCGCGAGTCGGGCCTGGCCGGGCCCGCGCCTCCCTCCCCACCCCGGGTCGAGACCGGGCCAGGTACGGGGCTGGCGAGGACCCCCCGCCCCACTCCCTGCGCCGCGGGGCGGGAGGAGCGGCGCCGGCGGCAGGTTTCTGCGGGGACGAGGCGCGCGGCGGGGGCTTGGCCCCCCAGAAGACCCTCCTGCGGGCGAGCGCGGGAAGTGCGGAGGCGGACGGGCCCTGTGGGTCGGCGGGCGAGCGGGAAAGCCCCCCGCCCCGGTGCGCGGGAGGCGCGGGGTCTCCCGCGTCCCGCATGCCAAGGAGCGGGGCCGTCGGGGGGGCCGGGCGGGGGGGCTCCCCGCGCCGCGAGCTCCCTTCCCCGTGGCGGCCGAGGCACGGCGTGGGGCAGGCTCGAGCAGCCCCCCGTCGCCCGGCAGACGCGGGGGCGCCCGGGCTGCGGCGCGGGGCCGGCGCGCGTCTGGATTGCGCGCGCGCGCGCGCATGTGCCTCGCGGAGTATGATGCAACCGCGGAGCAACGCTGGCCCCGTCCCGGCGGGGATGAGGTCATGTCTTGGCGCGAGGGGAATCCCGGGGGGAGGAGCGCGCCCGCGCCTCCCCCCAGCAGGGGGCGGGGGGGAGAGACCCCTCCCCCCGGAGTGGGGCCCACACCCCGCCGCGCCACGCTCCCGAGCACCCTTCCTGAGGCAGCCTTCCCCAGATGCGCCAGACTGCCGCTGGCTGGGGAATGCCGGGAGTTGTAGTCCGACGCGTCCGGAGGGCGCCAGGTGCTCCACGGCTGTGCACAGGTTCCCCTTGCCCTGTTCTATTGTTGTTCTTCTGACAGACACTCCCAGCTGTCAGGAAAGGCGGGTCTGGATCCGGCAGGATGGTTAGGGCTGCGTGCGCCTTGACCGTACTTGGCGTTGTGGCCAGCTTTTCAAAGCGACAGGTGAATGTGAAGTGAAGCGCCTTACACAGTATTTAGTACAAGCCCTTCCTTTCTGCTTTTCAGCCTCTGGACGTTGACACAAATTGGGTTCTGGCTGTTGGCACGCTGTTCAGAGATCAGCCTCCCAGTTAAATTTAGAACTTTCTGTTTAGTTCAGAAAACGGTACTTCTGGTGGTGGTTGATTCTGAGAAAAAGATGTAACTGTTCAGGGTATATAGAATGTTATGCCCGTCATAAGAATGCTGAACTCCAAAATTATGGTCTGTTTCTAGTGTACATGCCACAATTAAGGCAAAAGTGAAAACACATCTTACCCAGATTAGGGGAAACTTAAAAACCAATGTATTCAACAATCGTTACTCCTTGGGATTCACTAGTTACACTTACTGCCAGGGCATCTGCAACCAGCATTTACTAAAATATCTTGGGTACGATAAAATAAAATCTGTTACACGTACAACGTAAGACACTGCCTTATATTGAGTCAGACCGCTGTCCATCTAGCCCAGCATTGTTAACGCTGACTGGCAGCAGCTCTGCAGGGTTTCAGACGGGATTCTTTCCTAGCCCTACCTGGAGGTGCTAGGAATTGAATCTGGGACCTTCTGCATGCAAAGCATGTGCTCTAACACTGAGCAATGGACCCTCTTTGTATACAGATGCAAGTGCTCTCTTCCGGATTCTGAGAGAAGTTCTCATTCTTCCCTGAATAGGTTTCTTATTTTATTATTGATTGGTTATGTTTCTGTAGCTGATTCTTAAGAACACTTTTGGACATACTTGTGAAATGTTGTGGTGCAGTACTGTAAATGTATGAAGATGTTATGCCATCCAGGATACAGCGCTATCTAGATTTAAAAATATTATTTTAAAATAGGTACTTCTAAAAACTAAGGGAAGGGTTTTAAAGAAGGCATTGTTTATGACACAGGTCACCCATGTCGGCATTCTCGGGGGTCATGCTATTCTTCAGACAGTGGTCCCAGAGCTGGAAGTGTGTGTTAATCACACCAACCACCCTTTCACCATAATAAAGTCCTGGCCATATTTTAGAAGTATGGAGCATGTGTGTGTAGGCACAAGCATTGCATGCAAATATGTGCATCTATGTGTTTCTCTTTTGGAACTCATATGTTAACATTAAAGTATGCAAAATATTTCTTATAACTTGAAACTGTAAGCAAAGATTTTACCATCCCTTGGCTCAAATTTGGTAGGGCCACCCAGGCTCTAACAAAATCACTTTAGGGAGCAGGATGGTGCTGGCCCAGCTTGTGGGCTGCCAGGCAGTCATTACGGCTGTTTTAAATTTGCAACTAAAAGGAATGTTAGGCTTTTTCTTAGCAACCTACTGGTATTGATTATGCACGATGCCACTCATGTGTAAGGCCAATACAGATTGCACAGTTGTGCAATTTAGCTTCTTGTGGGTGCTGATGTAAAGCCAAGTAACAACTGCCTCTTGTTGACTGCTTCTGTACCCACTGCTGGTGCAGAAGCAGCCACCAAAGACCTGCCCTGTATTAAGCAAAGCAAAGGTGTGGAAAATGTGTGCATCCCTTGTTCTGGGGTTGGGAGAGTGTAGATGAGGAATGCTATGGGGATTGGGGGAAGAGAATGGTGGTGTGAGTAGAGCGCTATAGTGACAACCTTGAGTAATTGTTTTCAAAGCTATCGTGATGAGATTTATGCACACATAATTGCAGTTTTTGTAGCTATTCATCTAATACTTCACATGTAGGGACAGTGATGACCAGGGCAATCTACTCATTCCTTTCACTGTCATGGAATGTTCCATGCACAATCTCTGTTGCATATGCAGAGCATTCCCTTACAATTGATGCAAGGCTTGCATCAGTGACCAGCAGGGCAGCCCTTGATTATGGAAACTGTTGGTAGTACATTTTGTGTGTGGTTCCAAAGGTTTCTTAGAACAAAACAAACTCAATTTTTAAAATAAATTGGAATCATACAGGTGTTCTGGCAGAACAATAGACTTTCTACTCCCTTGATTTTTATAATATCACCAAAAGCTTTGCATAACTGAGGAATAGCAACTTTGTTCATTTGAAAACAAAGGAGTTAATAGAACTTGTACTATTCCCCTCCCCCTGCAAATATATTAGTTCAGCAACTCAAGCATACCAGCCATAAACACAAAATATACAGGCGGTAAACAGACCACAAAATTGGAAGACTTTTGAAAATAATGTGATAAGAATTCTAGATGCTGGCTATAAGAATTTCAAACAAAAGTGATAGCACTTCTGGGTGCACAAAATTGTTACAAGTTGTGTGAAGAGCTTGTAGCCATGGGGGCTTTTAAGTTTGGTGTACTGAAGGATGTAGAGTGGGGGTGGCCAACTTGTGGCCCTCTAGATGATGGCCTTTCAACTCCCATCATCTCTCACTATTGGCTATGCTGGCTAGGGCTGATGGGAATTGTAGGACAAAACATCTTGAGGGCCACAAGTTGCCTACCTTGATGTAGAGAAAACTAACTGGGAGTAAAGAGAAGAGCAAATGGTAAAGATCAGCTTGTGCAAAAATACAGTTGGGTGTAACACGGCTGTGCCACAAGTTATATTACTTCTATTGGACTTCTAGCCTATCTTTGCTTTAAGGTTCAGGATCAGAACACCCCCCCCCCCCCAAGGAAGCCATGCTGTCACATAAGAAACATTCCAAAACCCATGATCAGGCAATAGCTTTAATAGGACCAATTAGAAATGCACAAAATTGTGAGCAAGCTTCCAAGATTTCCTGAACTTTTCATCAGGCTGGATGTTAAGCAAGGGTAATGGAGTGGGGAAAGCTGGCTTGATGTTAAAGCAGCTAATGGGGTCTTCTGTCTAATGGGCTGTAGTTGCATAGGATTGTGCCCCAAGTCTGTTTTCATCAAAGTCTTACAATAGAGCGCAGGAAGATGTAGCTGACTTTCATCCAATGTGGCTTCCTTTGGGTGTTTTGTGGTGTGTGTGTGTGTGTGTGTGTGTGTGAGTGAGTGTATACCTAACGGAGTAAGTTCAGGATCTTGTACTGGAGTAGGATCCTTAAACTGGAGGGAGGTGATTTATTACTACTTGAAGATGAAACTTTACTCCTTGAGGGTTACATTCCCTTCAGCCATTAGATAATGCTACTCATTGACTTCACCTAGCGCACCACCGAAAATAAATCTCCAGTTTTGCTAATATAAAAGCTACTGCTTCTCGTTACTTCTGTTTTCTACCTCCCAAGGAACCTGTGTGTTTCACTCAAGATTTGAGACAGATCTTATATTTTGAAAAAACGGAGGCGCAGCCATTAGTGTTTCCTTGTCCCAGTAATCCTAGGGAAATTTTAAACCTATATAACATCTGACCTTGTTGAGCCTAATCATATCTTCTATATCCTCCTGCACTCCAGGTTAAGACTTTTATTGAATACAGACTTTGCTGCTTTAACATCAAGTAAGGCTTTCTCCATTCTCTTCCCCCTTCTCCCAGGTGTGTATACCAACTAGGTTGATAAAGAGTTCTAGAGAAGTTGAAAGCTTGCTCATAATATATTGGGTTCAGTCCAGATTTAAGCTGGATCAACTGCATTTCCAAAAATGGGCTTCCTTGCCCCCTCCTTCCCAAGGCAGCTTCTCCCACTCCCTGAAAATGATACGCAGTCGGGAGGCCCTGTCAAATGGGGTGAGCTGCGGGGGAGGGGGACCTTCCACGAGCAGAGCCCTTCCTCTTGAAGGCAGACCCTGGATCCAAACCTATGTATTTTGGACCAAATCAAGGTATTGTTTGTGGATAAACTTAGAAGGAACATAAGCTCTTAGCTCTCCGTCCCCCCCCCCCACTTCTCATTAAAATGATTTCAGGGATATTAGAGGCAGCAGCCAACTGATAAGTAAGTCCAGGTAGGGTATTTTTGTTGTTTTCTGAGCATTATGTGGTAGTAATGCTTCTTGGGCCAACTGATAAGCTAGATTGCATATTATAGAGAGCTAGAAAGTAGATAGTTGGCTTGTTATGCTACTTTCTCATGCATGGTACCAGCGTTAACTTGAATTTCTTGATCGTTTTTGTAATGATAATGATAATAGAGTTTTTAACAATTACTGTCTCTCAAAGTGGCTCACATCAATAAAAAATAGAGAGTCCCTGCCTTCAGACTTGGAAGAGCATTGAATTGTTTGATCCCTCACTCTTTTGTTAGTGTTAGCCCTCATTTGATGTTCAGAGAGAAATATTGAGTGTTTCACAAGACTAGATGGCCCTACTCCAGTGGGGAAGCAATGGTGCTACATTAGTCAGCTGGGGCAGGTGGGAGCTTCCCACTTCTAGCAACAGGTAGAAATGCTAGAGGAGAAAGATACCATAAGGGCAACCTTCTCCCATTTATTCTCTCTCATGCACTCCAATCAACGTGAGAGGTCCTCCTCCCTGTACTCCTGAAATCTAAGGTACAGGATGTAGGTACCAGAGATGGGGACACTTTGGTTGTGGTGCTGATGCCTTGGTATGCTGTCCCAAGGGTAACCTGCCTGGCCCCCATTATATATTTTGCTATCTGGCAAAAACATGGCTTTTGTGGATAGATCTTCTACTGCTTCTGTGACTTTTTTCCCCTGGCCATTGTCCTGTATTTTATTATGCTGTTCTGATTTTTTAAATCTTTTGTTAGCTGTGTTGAATTCTCCAGTGGAAAAAAAATAAAGGGTGGTATCAGAGGCTCAATGGCAAACCTAGGTTCTTGGCCACTGTTACACTTGTTCTTTCAGTAGGAAATCTTTGATGATTTAGGGCGCAATTCTATTCAGATAGGCGGCCACCTCTGAACTCAGAGGTGACCGCCTATTCAATGCAGGGCAGGAGAATCACAGAGGTGATCATTCCCTCCGCGCTTCTCCTGCCCTGCATTTTCGGCGAGACAGGTGATTGTGGCTGCCTACCTGCAGGAGGGCAGAGTGGGGGAGGAGGATGCTGTACAACACACTGTATGTCTCTTACAGGCATTTCCGCCCTCCCTGCCCTGGAATGCCCTCCGGGAACGCCCCTTTCTGGCCGCTCCATGCTCCTCTTGCGAGTGCGGAGCATGGGGCTGTTTCACACTGCTTCCAAGGCAGCGTGGAAGTTGGGGGAGGTCAGTTCTCTGGGAACCGACCTCGGAGCGTGGGCTCTGAGGTCAGTTCCTGGAAAACCAGATATCCTATTGCTGTCTAGCTGCTGTCATAGCGCAAGCTTTCTACCTCCAGTGTATTTCAAGTGCCATGTGCTCATGCATCTCCATCACCCTCGCAGCACAGCCATTGTAGATAAATGCTGCTGCCACTACCTTTGCTGTGTGCTCCTACCTAAAAAAAGATATTATAGAGCTGGAAAAAGTGCAGAAAAGGGCAAACAAAAATGATCAAGGGGCTGGAGTAATTCCCCTATGAGGGAAGGATACAGGAGCTGGGATTGTTTAGCTTAGAAAATAGGCGAGTAAAGGGAGACAGGATAGAGGTGTACAAAATTATGCATGGTGTGGAGGAAGTGGGTAGGGAAACATCTTTCTCCCTCTTATAATACTAGAACCCAGGGTCATCCCATGAAACTGATCGGTGGGAGATACAGGACAGATAAAAGGAAGTCCTTCACACAGCACATAGTTAAACTATGGAATTGGCTACCACAAGAGGTGGTGATGGCCACCCATTTGGATGGCTTTAAAAGGGGATTAGACAAATTCCTGGAGGATAAGGCTATCAATGGCTGCTAGTCCTGATGGCTATATTGTACCTCCAATATCAGGGGCAGTATGCCTATGTACACCAGTTGCTGGGGAACATGAGTGGGAGGGTGCTGTTATACTCATGTCTTGCTTGTGGGTCTCCCGTTGGCAGCTGGTTGGTCACTGTGTGAATGGAATGCTGGATTAGATGGACCCTTTGTCTGAGCCAGCATAGCTCTTCTTATGTTACGTTCTTTGCTTTGTGGAAGGCAAAAGAGCCCAATATTCTCACTTTTTAAACTGCCCCTGACAGCTCTAGCTACCTTCTACACAATAGTCACTGATGCAAGGGGTATGGATAGTGGTGGTGGAAATCCCACAATGCATTTCAGCAGGTTTCGAGCTCCCCACAACCAATGTGCTGCTTGGATCAGAGTCGTTTGAAAGGTGCCCAGCAAACTAATTGCCAGGGCATTTTCCCCTAGCAAAAAATACCTTTAATAATTTGCAGACCTTAAATGGTGTGTCCAGTTAATGGTTATGGGACTTTGTATAAAATTCTTATATTTATTAATTTCCAAACTTTATATATTGCTCTGTATTAAGCAGGGTTCTTGGGAGGTGAACAGTTAGAGAAGAAAACAAAATCAAAATACAAAACTGAAATACTTAAAATCATATTATAGAGGTCTTACCACTGTTTTCGAACACCTAGCACTGCAGCATTAATGCTGGATGTTGAGAGCGCTGTTCCTTTAACTCTTTTTTTGCCCTTTTGCCTACTCTAAATCTGCACTTGTTTTTTTGCTATTGATGTAGGACAGGTCTCACAGTGAATTTTTCTTGCAGACAACATTGAACAAAAATGCTTTATCCTCTAGTGTGTTCTTCCCAGGAGTCTGCTCATCTGAAGGTGGTTTAAGACATCTAGCATTTCTTTGTTATTCAGCTGTCTTGATTTTCCTCCACCTACCACTACTACCAGTATTTAAAAAGTAAAAGAAAACAAAATGTCCTACAGCAACTTGGCCAGAAAAATATGCCCAAATAAGCTGTAAATGGCACACAAATTATGCTTAAAAGTTCCAAATAATTTTAATGTTGCCCTAATGAAGAACACAACTTGAAATCTGCCTCTGGTATTTCCTTAGAACTGCCTACATCTACTTGGGCCTTGCTAAGCGGCGTATTAACACAGTACCCAAATGTATTTGAGCAAAAGGAAATAAGGTGTTACGTTGTGAGTTACAAGGGAGCTAGAAAGTTGCCTCTGGTCATCATTTAGATAGTGCTGCATAGCTATTTCCAGAGTGTACGAGGGACCAGGAGTTCTTGCAGCAGCTTTACTCTGACAACAAGGAAGGAACATTTCCTCCTGTGAGGTTGAATCTGTGTGGCTTCCTCATTACGCCTTCAGTTTCCATGAGGATAGTGCCGTGGGGAAAACCTGCTTGGTATGACCACACCCTTTGGGTGAATACTCTTCTTTCCTTTACATTTGCAGCAGGGTTGAAGAGGCTTGGTGTTCTATTTAAAAATCTTGTTGGGCTTTGTGTATCAGATAATTGCTGTTTAGCACATCAGCAAGAGAAAATATATCTTGGCCCTGCCATTAAATTGTCTGTTTAAACAACAAGATGTTTCTTCCTTTAACCAAGCTCTAGGAAAGAAGCACTTCTGTTGTTTGTACAATCGGACAAATTATTTTGGGAATTGGCCACTTCTTAGACTCGGTTATGTTACTTCATTGTGGTTAAAGTTATCCCTTTAATGTTGCTGTCAAGTTTTCAAAAGAGTTTATGTAATGTCTGCATATATATTCCTATGTTTGATTTGTTTTGGCTAGATTTCTAGCCTGTAAAGTAGGCCAGTATTTTCATCCATATATTACAACTGAGGACTGGATTCTCTGTGTGTTGAATACAGGTATCAACTGTTTGGCAAGTACTATTCAAAGAATAGCTGGAGCACTTTGAGAAGCAAGTTCATTTTGGCTCTTAAGTAGGGCTCTAGGGCTCCTGGCTTCAATAGTGTCTCTAAAGGGGGGAAAAACAGCATTCCTTGGCAGTGTTTAGGTTGCTGGAAGGGTGTGCTGCACAATGAAGTTCTAGATTGGAGATGTTGAAGTTGTGGGCCTTCACAGTTGTGGTACCCCCTCTCTGCAACAACTTGCCACAAGACAGGCTCAGCTGGCTCCCTCCCTCCTTGCATTTAGAAGTCGATCAAGCCTTTTTAAGGGAAGCTTTTCTAAATGAATTGCTCTCTTGAAGCTGGTTGTTCTGTTTTGTATGTATTTATAGAGACTTTTTCTGGCTAGGAAGCAGGGTATAAATGTAAGAAAGATGTTCACCAGCCCAAGAGGTGGATGTACTAAAAAAGCAGCAGCAAATAATTCATTCTATGTATTAGATAGGCCTAATTAAGAAAAGGGCTCCTAGTGCTACCAGTCATGCTTTTCTGCTGTAATCTACAAGTGGAATCGCTGTGGAACTTTCCACAAGTCAGGGAAAGTAGCTGTTAAATCCCACTACTTTCTGTCCACACCAGTGGATGTAGCCAAAGCTCTCCCCTCTCTTCGCTGCTCCCTCCCACCATGTTGTTTGTGCTGAGGGGTTGCGTTTGTTGTTGTTGTTCTTTCCCCTGGAATTGTGCAGTTCTAGAAGATCAAAGGTTCATTGCTGCAGCTTCCTTCAGCTTGAATGTTTAACATTTACATAGCAAAAGCAATGAGGTGGGCAAAATGGTGGCAGGCGAGCAGCAGGCGGGCGAGGGGCAGATATGAAATGAGTGTGGGAGTAAAAGACAAACCCTCAGCTACATGAATTTTAAACTAGGAAGTGTGAAGGGAGCTGCAGCAGTCAACCTTTGATCTTCCGGAGTTGCACCTTCCTGGGGAATGAACAAAAAAATCCCTCTGTACAAACATAATTTTCTTACACCTCATCATAACCCTGTGTGTGGGGTTGGAATAAAGCAGCAGTGGAGAGAGAAGAGAAGGTGTGATTGGCTTTGGGCAAGGGAGAAATGCAACTGCTGGCTGGCTGAAGCCATGAGAACACCACCCCAGCAATATCACATTACATGTCACAGCTGTGCCCCCTCAAAACAATGCATGCTCCCTAAATCAGGCAGCCACACCACTGTTGTTTTTGCAAATCATGGTGGGCAAGAAAATAATTAACGGATCTTTCCCAATGTGAGAAAATATGGGAGAAGTGGGGCGGGCACACGGAATTACATGGGAGGACTGCAGGAGACTGAAGACTTTGTGTGGGCAGCCCCCCAAATCCCGCAAACCAGGTAAGCTGATGACACCTGGTCCAGATTCTTTGTGCAGTCCCTTACTATTTATATTTGTGTAAAATGTATAATTAAGCATTGATTTCTTTCTTTATTTACTATTTTAAATCCCACCTTTCCACCACGGCAGGTAACAGTAAAACCAAGATTCAAATAAACTTAAACAATTATAAAAAAAATAAGATGGAGGGAGCAATCCTATGGCCCCTAAACGGCTCTGACCTCGGGTCTGGGAATCTGCACTGTCTGCCCCCTCCTGCACCTCCTGCCTCTCCTAGGTTGCAAAGGGGGCGAGTTTCTGGGGGTGGGTTATGTTCTGTCCCCAGGCCTCTCCAGCTTTCTTCCCTCCCCCTCAGCAGTGCTCCAGCTATACTGGTGAAAAAGCCTGTCTCGCTAAAATGGAGAGCGGGAGGTGCAGCAGAGGTGACAGTTGCCTCTGCAGCACCTCACATCTGCATTGAATATTTGCAAGCCTCCAAGTTCTGAGGCTTACGAGCATTGAGGGTGCAATCGATAGGATTGCGCTCTAAAGGCAGTTAAAAACCACAATAAAAACCAGCACGCAATCCAATAGAACTCACTTAAGTGAGAGACCAGCTTACATGCCAAAGACCCGCTTGAATAAAATGTCCTTAAAAAGGCAGGCAAAGACAGCAGAGAGGGAGCTAACGTAGCTTCCCTTGGCCTGGGAGTAGCCACTGAGAAGGCCCTTTCTTGTGTCTCCACTAAATGTGCCCTATGATGGTAACGGTACTAAGAGAAGGTCCTCCCTGGAAGATCTTAAAACCTAGGCAGGCTCATGGGGGAGAAATGTGGTCTTTTATTAACTGCATAGCAATTAATAAGCATTAAAAGTTTCAAACGTCTGTAAAATTGAATGTAGAATTAAGGCAGAATTTTGAGAATTAAATATGGTTGGCTTATCTGCACTAATGGTCTATACAGTTGTCCCCTACATTACTGGGGATGGAAGTTTGTATACTTCTGTAATGCTCTCTACGTGGGGAGGCACTTGAGGTTGGTTTGGAAGCTGCAGCAAGTGCAGAATGCTGTAGCAAAGCTGTTGAGCCTTGACACCCACATACAACACCTGTGCTGAAAACTGGCTGCTTTGCTATTTGCCAGTTAGCTATTGAGCCAGGTTCAAGGTATTATCAACATATAAAGCCCTAAACAACTTAAGACCAGATTACCTGAAAGATTGTCTACCCCTTCCCATTAAGACCAATGTGATCTTTAAGGGAGGCCTTGTTGTTCGTGGCACATTTTGCAGAGTCCCTTCTGGCAGCCGTATGGTAACAGGCTGTCTCTTTGATGGCGCTCACTCTCTGGAATGACTTCCCCTCTATAGTATGTCAGGTACCAATGATCATGTGCTTTTGGTGGTCACTAAAAACATGTTTAACCTGGCTTTCCCAATCATTAACTTGTCTTAATATTTGTGTGCTTACATTGTGATGTATTGTTTTATAATTTGTTGTAAACGGCTTCAGGATTTTTTAAAAATGGGAAGTGGTTTATAAATACTTTGAAATAAAGTTTGCATAATGCACAGGGTTACATCCTTTCCTTCACTTTTTCTCTAGCAAGTGTGACAGACCCAGCCTTCTTCCCAGCTTTGGAGTTGTAGAATGGGGTGAAAATCATCCACAAAGTTGTGTGGCAATCCCTGCCCCTTTCTAGTTCAAGATTGGAAGGAAGGTGCAGGTTTATTTCGACATGCATTGCCAGTGCATTCAAAAGGCCTTGGCAGCACTGGGCTAGATGGACAATTCCCTGCCATCTTTATTTCTGGAGGGTGGACTGGGAACGGCTTCCTTGACAATGGTATTGCCAAGGTGCCTGGAGTGCTTGGCAGTCCTAGGACAAACAGACAAGCCCCCCCACCCCACCCCGTTTCCAGCTCCAAATATGGAGCTGAGGGAGGGGAGCAGGGAATTGTCCCTGACTTTGTGGAGCGGGGCAGGGTCCTGGCTTCCACAATTTTTGGCTTGGCTACCAAGGCCAGCCAAAAATTGTGGACCCCAATAATGCTTCACAAACCAGTTACTAGACAACTTATAGTAAAAAGGAAACAAAAACCCTTCTTGCAGATGGCTAAAGAGGTCCCTGCTCTTTCCTAGCTATTGACTGATACGTATAGAAACAATTCTGTTCAAAGGGTAGTGTGTCCTGGACCTAGCATTTCCAGACAGCATACTCTGGCTACTTGTCCCTAGTAACTACATTAAAATAAAATATATACCATAGTAAATCAGCTTGATCAAAATTAAACCTTTTTCCTGTCTGTGAAATTAGTCTGTCTATCCTTTCTTAGTTACTTACATAGATTCAATATGTAACTTGCAAATTAAGCACTGAATTTTGGCATTAACATCTCTTTGCTGTTACTGATGTGGCACTGGAGCTATATGTGGTATGTGTAGAGTAGGGGCTATTTGGGAGATGGAAAACAAAGGTCTCCATTTACATTTTTAAAAGGGTATAAATAGCATTGTTCTCAAGACTCCTGTGTTAACTTTCGGCTCGAAAGATTTGGGCAAAATGTCTAAAAGTAGAGCAAAAGTTAGACAGTAAGACCAGTTGCCAAGACAAGGTTGTGAAATTGGAAGCACTTAAGATCTGGCTAGACATTCATCCACTAGGGATGCCTTTGTGATAGTTGAATACATCCAGGCAATGTTGCAGGGAAATTGCTTAAGGGTGAGGCAACAAGGGGAATGGAATAGTTACAATGTCGTTTGAAAATGGCGTAGGAAAAATGTATGTATTCCAGACATTTGAGGCTTTTTTCATGGGATGTAGAGTTGCCATTCTGAATCTATCTATAGGAACACCATATTCTCCAGTGTATGTATATGCACACAACTGCATGCCTGTCAAAGTGTCCATGGCATTAAAATACTATAATAATCCAAACAGTTCACACATGCGCATTTATAATATCCAATTCATGTCTACTCAGGAGTAAGCCCCATTGAGTAAGGGCACAATCCTATGCATGTTTAGACAGAAAAATTTTTGCGCCCTAATTGTGCAGCTTTATAATGCAGATGTTGTTTAGAAACAAGATTGATTAGCTGTGAGATTGTAAATTTTCAAAAACTGTTTTTTCTTTCTAGGTTCAACTTCTGTATAATCCATGTGAAGGTTGTTCCAGAAACATCCTGGAAATCCAGAACGTCTTTCTTTTATAAAATCATACTGTGGGTTTAAAGAAGAGTCTGTCCAAATGAGCAAGACATCACAGCAGAATACAACTGCAGAAACCAATGGAGTAAGTGTCATCTACACCCAAGCACATACCAGCGGGTTGCAACAGGTTCCTCAGCTGGTGCCTGTTAGTCCTGGAGGTGGAGGCAAAGCTACGCCTCCCAGTAAGCAGGGCAAGAAGAATTCCATTGTGGATAGAAACAGCGATGAATACCGTCAGCGCAGGGAACGCAATAACATGGCGGTGAAAAAGAGCCGCTTGAAAAGCAAGCAGAAGGCTCAGGATACCTTGCAGAGGGTCAACCAGCTTAAAGAAGAAAATGAACGTTTGGAGGCCAAAATCAAACTCCTTACTAAGGAGCTGAGTGTACTCAAAGACTTGTTTCTTGAACATGCTCACAACTTCACAGACAGTGTGCAACCCCTTGGCACAGAAAGCACTGCGACAAATTCAGATGGCTCTGGACAATAGGTATGCTTCTCCAGGTCATGGACAGAACAGTGTGGATACAGCTTTCCCTATGCAGGTCAGGTGCAGCAACGAAGGGCCTTCTCTAACTTTGTAACAACTGTCATTTGTGGCATTTTTTTTTTAAATAGTAGGCTTAACACTGAAGGGTTGATGCAAGTAAATTGCAAGTTGTTTATTACTAAGTATTTGTTTTGAATTAAGTGTTAATGTATTTTCTGCTCTGGCATTTTTGACTAAGTGAAATTATAAAAATGGGCGAACATCTTCAAAGTTATATTAACTAAAATGAGGACTGCACCACTTAGTTAAATAATACTAAATTATTGATTTAAATACCTTTCAGATTATGCTAATTGGGCAGCAGTTCTTAGAAATGTAAAAGAACTTGCAAAAAATCATGGTTAATAGCCACAGGTGCCATATAGAGGCATTCTCTGCCCTCTCCCAATTTCTCTTGTACAGGAGGAAATGTGTGCATGGATGAATAATCTTCAGACTGATACTCATATGCAAATGTATGTAGATATATCAACTGAAGGTTATTAAGGGGGTGACAACCTTAAATGTGTGATTAAATTGACATGGGATTCTTCAGCAAGTTGTCAAACTAATGTTCTGTGTAGTGGTGATTGGCTAAAAAAAATGGTATATAACCTGTAGAGTTTTTTTCTTCACCACTTATTTTTAGTGTGAGGTTCACTGAGGTAATTTGCTTTGTAATTAAGGGTAGGCTGTTTCAAACACGTAGCACAAACCCTTGCTGGTACAACTCCTACAGTTCATGGGGTATATTCAGCAACAGTGCCTAACAAATAGTAAGGATACAGGAAGGACAGAGGACAACTCAGAAGATTACTGCATTCTGTAGGCCTTCTCAGATGCTACCTAGCCTGTGGTCTGAGATTGGCTGAGTGAGTGCAGGGCCCACTCCAGGTTTGAGGCCGCCCCCCAGTGGGCTTACCAGCAGTAGCTGGGAGTAGTACTCTCACTTGGCTGCAAGCTACTTGCCATTTTAATTGCCTAGAGCTGGGGTCTTAGAGATTTTTACTCTTAATTTTAACTGGGAGGCTGATATGCAGGGTTCAGAAGAGTGGTTTTGTGTTTTAGAGCTCAGACCCCACCTCTGCCTTGTATTAGGTTCTTGGGCAAATTACTTTTTTAGTCTCACCAGTTTTCCTTCTGGGAAATGAGTGTTTTGTGACCAGCCACGCCTACCATGGCAGCTTTTTTATGAATGGGCAAGCCCTGCCATGGCAGCTATGCTGTGAGAGCACCAACTCTCTCAAGTTTCTCTCCCAAAAAAGGTTGGGGACCCTGGGCCTACAGTGTCCCACCATAACATTGCCCTTGGGTATTGTGGGAAATTTTCCCAGCTCCAGCTGCCAAATAAGCCTGTGGACAAGATGGGCAAAATGGGTGTCAGTGTTGGTAGAGAAAAGGCAGCTGTAGGCACAAGTGGGCTCTGCTGATGTCAGGGTGCTGATGCCAGCCCTAAGAGTGTGTCTAAAGCTCTCTCCCTTCCAGCTCCCATCCCCATGTGAAAAACGTAACAACTTCACAGGGAGATTGTGTGTGCGCGTGCACGCGCATGCTTGGATCACCTTGCTTGAAGCCACTGCTTGATCGCAGTGTAGATGTTTGGGGTATGAGAAGTATTTTCAAAGCTCACAGTCCTTTTGTGATAAATAACAATGAATTATAAGTGATGCTCACAGAAGACTGTTCCATGATAAAGGGCTACACAGAACAGCCACTATTAAGTAAAGCAGATAAGACATCTTACTCTCCTGGCCTCTGTTTAATGACTTTTACATCCTTAGTGCTATAACACTGCATGTCAGAAACTGCACTGCTGTCAAGGTGCAAGTGACCAAGACTTTCTTGGCTAATTCTTTTGAGGCGAGCAAGGAACATAAAGCACTGCTGTGTGAGACCGTGGTAGGTGACCTGGCTGTCTTTTACATCCCTTGACCCAAATTAGTTGGGTATCTAATTCTGCAGGCTACAAGAACATAAAGTAAGTTTGAGACTTTTTCAAAAAGTAATCCCCATAAGTTAGTCCACAAAAGTAATTCCTTGCTCTTTGGCATTCTGGGGGGTGGGGTGGGAACGACTTAGCCTTTTGATACTTTTCAAATGTTGGTGACAAGCCCCTTCTTTATTTTGTAGTGTATAGGAAATTTAACTCATTAAACAGAGCAGGGAAGTTAATGTATCCTTTTTAATTTATTCTCTTTCAAAATACTTTCTTTCATAGTATGTCTGCATATGACTGATTGGAGTAGCGAAAATGACTTTTATACCTCCTCTTCCCTTGAAGTCATTGTGTTCGTAATATGTATTTAGAAAGACTGGGTCAAGAACCCAGTGATGGTGATACAAAATAATTAAAAAAAAACCTTACAAAACTATGCTGACTTGTACTTCTGTAAAACTACAAAAGGGTCTTGGTGGAAATCTCTCCCTACAGAGGGATAAAACATCAGAAGCCTGAGTGCTTTCAGCTAGCTAAAGCAGTTGATGGCAAGATTCAGTACCAGTGAAACTATAGTTGGATGGAGGTGCTGGTTAACGGATCACCCTTCTGAGCATACAAGAAATCCTGTGTAGCATATGAGAACCTCCACACATCAAAGCTGATGCAAGATCAAAAAAGGAGAAAGCATTGACTGGGTTCACACAACATGCAAACCCACACTCAGAAGGTTGAGTGTGGGTTATTGAACCATGGGTTAGGGTGTTGTCTGAATCTAGGACATTTTCTGCATGGCTTGTTAACCATGCTGTGTGGCTTATTTTTTTGAACAAGTTACCTTGAGAATCCAACCACCCTTATTAACCACCCCGAACAACAAATGATGGGTTGTTCAGGGTGGTCAATAAGGGTGGTTGGATTCCACCCTCAATCATTAGTTCTCAAATTTTCAGGATCTGTTTATATTATATATATTTCTCAGAACTGCTTTCAACCTAAACATTTCCACATGCTTCCATAATTTTCTTTGAACCAAGCAAGACTCAGCTGTTTTGTTACTTCCAAATTTTTGCATATTCAGTTTTGGCAATTGTAAGAATACATAAATCTTGTACTTGGTTATCTGTAGGTACTAATATTTAAACAAAATGTAATTAAATACAATTGTATCCACTACCAAATTAACTACTGCACTACTCTCCAATACCCATACTCCTTCCCACACCCCTACCACATACTGAAAAAAATTCCCATAATATGTTGCTTCAACACTTTCCATTCCTTCGCTATATGTATTTCATATTCCAAGCAGTTAAATATGGCCATTTTAAAATAATTCTCTTTAATTGCTATTTGTTACAAAAAATGATTCTTTTAGAGAACGCCATACATTCTCTAAAATGTCTCTTTTATATTTCATTTTTAAATATATATTATTGCCTTGGTCATTCTGTAGTATCACATATTATTGATAATTCCCTTCCATCTGATAACACCAGGTTTTCAGTATCTGTTAGCTCTTAAATCTGATTTTTATCTGCTTAAAAATTATTTTATCGGTATATAGTGAGGCGGGGAGGGGATTCTGCATTTTTTCCACAGACATGTGTTACAACAGAAAAGTTTGGCTGTGTTGATTATTTTGAAACCAGTTATTTCCCCATAATTTTGAATTAACTTGTTCAGCTGCTGAGGAAACTATATCTTTCATATTTATAGGTATATCAGCAGCAAACAAACATAATTTGTTCCATTTCAACTCCTTTAATCTGGTGTTCCTGTCATATCACTGTTGCTAAGGGTTCAAGAGAAATGTGGTTCTCAACATTTTGTCTTGTTTTGCTTCTTAGTTTGTTGCTAATATCTTACTATTTTTATTTTCATACTCAAGTGTTTGTTTTGTATGTCATTTGTTTATGTCTTGTACAAGTCCAATATATCCATTTTCTCTTTCGCAATGGTCAGTTGTGTCAAACTCTTTTGATTTACTTTTTCTTACATTCTTCGATCTCCATGTACTGCTTTCTTACTTCTTCTCTTTTTAAATGAGCGGGAATACTTAAATTGGCCATGAATGGGTGCTTTAGTACAAATGCTTTACTAGATTCCCATTTGGGAATTTTGAATACTTGAATACATATTGAGTCACATCTCAATATGTTTAATTCATTTGCTATTTTAGTTGTTACTTCCACATCTTTCAGTCTGAACTGCCTGTGGGTACTGCCCATTCCTTTGGATAATCTCAAAAACCTCAGGCAGGGGAATGGAAGATGGCTTCAGCTGCCTTTATTGCCTTCTTGAGCTCTTGACTTCCTTCTGATTGTCTTGCAGTTCCAAGACCTGAAGGACTTTGAGGAGTTCCAAATAGGCGCTCTTGTTCTGCAGTCTTCCTTGTAAAGTTCTCCCTCAAGGTGAGAAGCTTGACCAGATTCAGAGAGATTGTCTGTGGAAGCTCCATTCTGCTTGCAGTGGTGGGTGGGAGAGAAGAGACTACAGGAGCATTGGACTACGATGCTTTTCCCTTCTCTGATTTTCCTGGCATCTACAACTAAAAGAAAAAAAAGGCACAAGCCAAGTATGGTCAGCTGCAGAAATTGGTAGAGTGGGGCAGTTGCTAGGACCTGCAGGCTAATAGGGCCAGGGGGGTGGGGCGACTGAGATCCGAGGAAGCTGCATAAATCTTTCCAACAGAAGGAGCAGGCTAAGCTGCCTCCTGAAGGAGTGGATGCTACACAAATGAGATCTCAGATTTCTTTTTTGTATGTGTCCTCAGCCTGATACTGACTGGAGAGGCTTGTTTTTTCCTGCTTCTGCTGCCCGCCCACCTAGAAAGCTCAAAGTCTTTTCCTCGCAGTCATGTTGCTAGCTCAGTGCAGGAAGGGGTCTGGCAGCTGCTTTGTAGGCAAGCTTTGTAGGAGGCAAAGCTTTGTAGAGGCAAGCTTTGTAGAGAGGGAGACTAGTGGTGCGCTGGCAGAGCTGCCTGGCTGAGGCCGCACCTCTGTCTCCTTTTTACTCTCCTGGCCTAAAGGTGGGGAGGAGAGAACACCGGCAGCTGCTAGGCTAGAGTTAATCGGTCTGGCCTGCTCGGTGTATCTCCTTGCCATTCTTGCTCCTGCCCTGAAGGTGGGGAGAAAAGCTGAATGGTCATGGGGCTACAGTGTTCCTGTCGATTTGTTCCATTTTCCCCCAGTAGGCCGTGGGGGAAGCCATTCAAGAGAGAAGCTGGTCTCGTAGATTACGCCTCCCTGCTGCCGGAATGAATGCAGTGCTTCCAGTTTCCCTGGCTAAGGATGGAAAAGGGTGTGGAAGGGGGATTTTTAAAATTGCTGCATGGGCGCTAAAAGCTCAGACGAGATCAGCCAAAGTGTCTGCTTACTGCTAGCCAGACTGTTGGGTCTGAGGTCTCGCCTAGTAGTATCCTGTCTTGCCAGTGGCCCTGCCTGGTTGCCAGAGGAGCTACTGCCCCAACGTCAAAGGCTAACTTGCCCCACAATGTCCAGAGGCTCAAACCTCAAAGCAGCAGATCTCTCATTAGTCCCCATGTCTCCAGTGAGAGGACCACAGATGAAGTCCTCAACTAGCTTCATCGATCTCAGTAGGGTTACCCCCAAAATAAATGGATGGCGACACAGCCCTTCCAGGGGGGGCGGGGGGGAACCAATGGGAAATAATCCCAGAAAAATAGGAGAAACTGATATTTAAGGCAACACTTTTATTCATTTGTTTATTTCCAGCATAATGATCTACCTGAATGCAGAAGTTCTAATGTGTGTCAGTTGTTCAGAAGAGATAGCTTCTAATATATTGATTTTTATATTTGCTTAAGATTAGAGTCTCCTACACAGAGGCTATATCCATCATTCCAAAAGATCCTTTGCATCAACAGGGTAGGGCTTTTGGTGAAGACGCAAGAAGTAGAGTTAGGTTAGGCAAAGGTCTAGTTCAGTCATCTATGCTGCAAGATTTCTTACATGGCACTTTCCAGTATTAATAAAGCAACTGCATTACCCTAACGGGGCATTTATAGAGCTGGATATGCTACTTAAATGCCCCCATGCCCATGAGAGGGAATACAACATCGTAATAGTTAAGGCTTTTGATTAGAGTTGAAAGCAAAGGATTTGGTGCTGCCCTGATCTTCAGCCATGAACATTTCAATCTCCTCCACGGTACGAGGGACGCAGGTCAGCAGCTCCATTCCATTGGCTGTCACAGCAATGTCGTCCTCAATTCGTACCTGGGAAAACAAGTACACACCTGACTGGCATATTCTAGGTGAGTGGGCACTGGACTACTGGGCACACCATGAACTGGATGAGGCCCAGCTGATCAGAACGTAACTTGGTGAGCTACAATCCCATTACGACGGCCTTTTCCTTCCAGCAGGAAGAAATGCTTGAACCAACAGCTGGCATGTGATATTTTTAGGGTGCTGTTGCACGCGTGTCCTACTTGTGGATTTTCCATAGGCATCTAGTTGGCCACTGTGTGAACAGAGTGCTGAACTAGATGGACCCACCATCTAGATGGACCCACCATAGTCTGACCCACCATAGTCTGACCCACCATCTGACCCATCTAGATGGACCCACCATAGATGGGTCCATCTAGATGGACCCACCATCTAGATGGACCCACCATAGTCTGACCCACCATGGCTCTTATGTTCTTTTCTGTTGGGGGTGGGGAGGAGGGAAGCAGCTGGGGATCGCAGACCCCCCCCAATAAACTAATGATCAGTAGTAATGAAAACAATCCCATGCACAAGTTCAGAGCCCCTCCCTGCATTCATGCACAAATTCCCTCCAACTGGATCAGCGTGAAAGAAACTTATACCTCTCGCCTATTTCAGCTGGGAAGGAAAAAGGAGTGAGAACAAGTGTTCAAGCATGCAGGGATGGAGAGATTGAATTAAGGCAGAGTTGCTACCAATCTGGAAAAACCTGTGCTGCACAGAGAAAACCCTACAGCAGCCTTCCCTAACCTGGTGCCCTCCAGATGTGTTGGACTACAACATCCAGAAGCCTCCAAGGGGATTCTGCAAGTTGTAGTCCAATACATCTGGACGGCACCATGTTGGGAAGACAACTTGACAATACTGGTTCATACTTATAGCCCAAACCCAGATCCAGCATGCTCCCTGCTTGGGGACCATAACTCAAGTTACCCACACCTGCAACTCATGCTGGTCTGTGATACATCTGTTGAGCTCTAGTCACAAATTTAACGAGTCTTTCTTGTCTTTTTAAGCACGAGTCCTAGCAACTGGTGCCTTATAGCAGCTGATAATGTTACTAAGACCTTTGAGATCTTTGCCAATCTCACTGGGCGTGAAAGAAAAGGCTGGGCCATTCTCTGCTCAGTTCTAATCTCCTCTGCCAGTTAAATATGCAGACTCAGTCATTATCCCTTATCTTATCAGAAACGTGCTAGTAAGTCTCTAAGCTGCAATAAAAGCAATTTTAGCCAAGTGTCAAATCCAAAGGAACACAAACCCCAGTGGCTCCCACCATACAGTTGCTTTAATTATTTCTGACCTCTGGCCAGTTTGATCTAAAAATAATGCTAGTTTAACATTTGTCCTTCTGCTTGCAAAATAATCCATTTATTCAAACAAAGTGAGTCATCGAGCCCTATTAAAGTTTGTCTGATTATCGTTATAATCAGAACTGTTCTTTATAATCAGGGCTGTTTGATTATCTTCTCTATTTGATATTAATTCAAGTGTATTCCAGATCTGAATTAAATAAACTTTGCAGAATTCACACCCAAGCAGGCTAACAGCTGTCCAGTCCAAACCTGCAAGCGCTTGCCCTTTCCTTTTCAAGATCTGAGAAACAGGAATATTAATCTCGCAAAGGCAAGACAGAACCAAGCCCTTGTACCACTGCCATTTTTCAAATCTCGTCATTTCCTCCCCCCTGAAATCAAAATAACTGGCACCTAAAGGCAAGCAACAGAAGTAGTCATATGGTCTTCCCTAACCAGGTGCCTTCCAGATGATGGGGGTGCTGGCTGGGAATGATGGGAGCTGTAGTCCAACACATCTGGATGGCACCAGGTTGGGAAGATTGGTAGGTGGTCTCCAGTGATGCAAATTAAATTGTCAGTTTTACAAATTAAGTCCCCACCTGTTTGGCAGGGAATCTGGCTTGGTCCCACAGAAGAAATAACTGTATCAGCAAACTGAACACTAGTACAGCTTCTTAGTGGCTGTATAAAAACTGCAGACAGATACACCAGTGCAAAATGTTTCAGAATCCACCGAGGGCTTAATGCTTGTGCTGAGCTCAGTGCTACACAATCAGCTTTAGTTTGGCTAGCACAATTTGACATACCTCATGTACAGTAATTCTTGCATACTGAAGGTTACTGAAGGACTCCTCTCACCCAGATGGGAAGACCTGGATACAATTGGAAACCCCTACCCTCCTGCTCTACTTCATTAAGAAATGGAAGAAAAAAAATCTTGGGAAATATTTTCTCATTTAGAATGCTCTATGAAATGTTTTTTATCCCCCCGTGCCGCATTTTGCCAGCAGGTTGCAACTCCATCTCTAACACTGTATTTGAATATATTTGGGATTTTTGTTTATATATCAGCACACACATCCCTACTAATTCATGTGCTAAGTTACGAGAGCCAGTGTGGTGTAATGGTTGGAGTGTTAGGACTGGGACTCGGGAGATCTGAGTTCTAGTCCCCACTTGGCCATTGATGCTCATTGGGTGACTTTGGGGCAGTCCCTGACTCTCTGCCTAATCCACCACACAGGGTTGTTGAGGGGATAAAATGGAGAGGAGGGGGATCATGTAAGCTGTATTAGACTCCTTGAAAGAGGGGAAAAAGGCACGCTAGAAATGTAATAATACATAAATAAAATAATATTTTAAGAACGTGGGACATAAATAACATTTTGGCTTCATAAAAGAGTTAAATGCTGCATATATTTTAATTTCCCTTCAAATGTACCAGCCTACTTTTTTTTATCTCTCCAACTATAAGACCTTGGAAAGTACCATTTTCACCACACTTGAGGATCGCAGATGTGGCGTTAATCCAAGGTGCAGAAGTTAAAACTACTTAGGAAAAATTTCACATTGGCCATGCTCTCTTATGCCAAGTTGACATCATCAACACAAGAGGATGTGGCCACAGCAAAGGGATTTTCCTTTCCTATCAGTGGAAGGAAAGTGCCTTCCACATTCGCCTGGTGATGGCACTTCTGACCTAGAACCCAAGTGTCAGTTCTTTCAGGGCGCAATCCTATCGAGATAGTCGGTAGGCTCCGAACTTGGAGGCTACCAACTATACTATGCAGGGTGGATGGAGCACGGAGGCTCCAGCCACCCTGCATTTATGGCTAGACACATGTTTTCAGGGAAGGGGAGGGAAGTGGCCTGGGGACCCAATAGGAAGCTGCCTAAAGTGGCTTCTGTGGTCTCCTCCCCACCCCGGAGCCGCCCTCTTTTCACCCCCTCCATGCTCCGTTTATGAGTGTGGAGATGGTGGTGGTGCGGAAAGAACCGTGCCGGCTATGAGGGGGCGGGGAGCGTGGTTTCTGGAAACTGAGGCCAACAACCTCAGTTTCCAGAAACCAAAAAATCCTATGGCCATCTAGACAGTGTCTAGTGGCCATAGGATTGCTCTCTGAAAGGCTACTCCAAGTATAGTCTCTTCCTCAGCCCCATGAATACTGTTTCACAACAGCATAAATTTACAGACAAACAAAACTTGTAGGGCTCTGACCTCTGGTTAATACTTGTAAATATGGTTGAAATATGGTTAGCATTTTAATGCAAACAAATCCCCAAGCTGTTTTCAGAAGGAAAACTGAAAAAGTGAAATGGGTCGCACACCTACATGGCAATCGTCCTTAAAATGCCTCTTCTGTTACAGCAGCCTTCCCCTCCAGATGTGTTGGACTACAATTGCCATTGCTGACCATGCTGGTTGGGAATGATGAGAGTTGTGGCCCAGCACAACTGGAAGGAGGAGGTTGGGGAAGGCTGCACTATAGGGGGGAAAAATGGGGGGGCTGTAAGGCACCATGAGAGGGGTGAGATTATTCAGTAGAGCAGCTCCTCCGCTCCACCACCGTGGGCTTCCTCAGGTAGGAGGTCAGTAGAGATGGAGAACAACCAAGGACAGACAGTGAGGGAGCACAGGCTGGTTTGCCCCAGACTTTAAAAAGAGAGAGAAGCACAAATATTTCCTGATGTTCAAATGCTTAATACCTTTGTCTGTTTTTCTTGGAGTCATAAAATTTACTTAGGATTTCTTTGATTTGTACCCTGCCTTTCCACCAAAACTGGCCCTCAAGAAAAAAAGGACAAGCCAAGCATGGCCAGCTGCAGAAGCTGGTGAAGTGGGGCAGTTGTGAGGACTTGTAGGCGAACGGAGATCTGCAAAAGCTGCATGAATGGCCCGGAAGTGGGGGCGATGCTGCAAACCAGGTTGCGGAGGGTGCGTGTGTGTGCGCCCACCCCCACAGTAGAGTATCCTACTGATCAGTAAGCAGTAACCCCATTCCTGGATTCTTGAGGGCAAAAGCAACCAACAAGGTAAACACTCACATCCTCCATCATCTCTCTAAACTGGACTGTTCCAATGCACGCTGGAGACTGAGGGCAGGATGAGACCTCAACATATGTTAAGTTTAGGAAATATAACTGAAAAAGTGCAAATAAAACTGATTCACTAACAAGGACTGTGATAGGAAAAACTTAACCGCAATGGCTGACTATGGTTCTGCTAGGCATCTCATTTTTATTTTTAAAGTACAGGCCTCAAACAGCTCCAGCTGCTTCTGCCCTTGCTTCCTCCTGCTCGGTGAGGGCAACTATCCAAGCAATGGCTTGGGGAAGCAATGATGATGCAGCCATGCACGCTCTGAGCGGTGTGCCCCGGGAGCTCTTGCAGCGCTGTGGCGGATGCCCCAGGGCAGCTCTTGGATTTCTTGCACATGCCTGGGCACCCTGACCTCTCACACTGTACAATGCAGCTGGAGGGACATTGGGGGGCCAGCCCCTATGCCCGGCCTGTGTTGCTCCATAGGAAATCCCACTCCCCAGAAGCCCTTCCAGATGACTCTGCAAAACCAACGAGGACATAGAAGCTGCAGTGGAAGTGGCGGGTGGCTCACACCTTTCAGCCCCCGGGATCCTGGTTGGCTTGCACGCATTGATAAAGAAACAGCACAAAGCAAAGATAACCTCTCAAACCCGGGGAGAGAATTCGGCAGCAGAAGGTAAAGTCCCACATGGCTTGATAAGATTGTATACTCTGCATACAGGGTTTTCAAAGTGCTGCGTGTACAGCCAAGACCAAATGACTCAGACAACTGGCAGTTCAGGGAACAGGGAAACTTCCATGTGTAAAGGTGGCGGCAGAAACTCCACGTTCACTTTGACACAGTGGAATCATTGTGGTGATTCTAGACACAGTGGATACTGAATTATCACTGGCAAGGTTGCATTTGGGGATGAGGTGGAGTGGGGGCTTGTCTATCGCAAGCCTTCGCCCGCCTATACATTCTGTTCCCAGAGAGCCTCAAAGCAGGATGAACCGAGGAGCTTGCATCTTCTTCCCATTCTGGATGTTAAATCAAGGACCAAATGGTAGACATTTGGCAGCAGGGGCAGAACTCCTGCAGAAAATGGTGGCAAGTCCACAACCACAAAAAGGGGCAAACAGTCCAGCTGTGGGGAAAGGACCATGGCTCAGTGGTATAGTGCAGGCTCTGCATGCCAAAGGTCCCAGGTTTGAATCTTGCTCCCACGTGGTCCCTTTGTGGCAGGGTTGTTGTGGCAGCCTCTTTCCACCTGAGGGCCAAATTCAATTGCAGAGAAGCTCTTGGGGGCCACATTCCAATAGTGGGTGGAGCCAAATACGAAGGGAGTGGGACCAAAATGCCCCAAACACCAGCATATTGTAGCTGAAAGTTCCTACTGCCAGAAACCAAGCCCTAGGAGAGGCATTTCAACAGTTCAGAATGGAGAAAAGCAAGCACCAAACTAGCGGCAGTTAGGGGAGAGGTGTGGATATTTGGGGAACCTAGGAGGGCTGGCCTGGGAATCCAGGTGGGGTGGGTTTGGCCTGTGTGTCTGAGGCTCTGCAGCCCTGCTTTATGGCTCCTTTACCTGGGCTTTTCCCAATTTTTGCTTCCTAGCAATGTCACTGCACCAGTGCCTTCCTTGCTCTGTTCTTTCTCTCAGCTCTTTCTATAATCAATGTAGTAGCCACAATTCTGGAAATAATACACCAATCCTGTAATGTCCCGGAAGAGATTTGGGGGATTTTCTACTTTCAGCATCACACAGAATGCTGCTATAGATGTGGCAAAATGCAAGAGGGGCCATGAATGGGCCACTATGTTGGTTGCTTCGAAAGCAGGCCAGGAGCCTTTCTAGCCAGGGGTTTCTCAACAAGAAGGTTGGTCGTGGTGGGTAAATGTCCCCTGAAATGTGCAGCAAAAGGATAGTGCCGGAGGTGTTCTAGGGAGCAATTCTTGGGGGGGGGGCCATAGGGGGGACAGACAGGCCCAACAAGTGTGGCCAACAACTTAGAAAAGAGGTGCTGAACCTCAGGACTGTGGCCAAATCCTGCCTGCCTGGCATCCCAATCCAGCCCTCCAGAGGTTCTCTAGATGGCCACACGCCCTCCCCTGCCCAAAATCCTTTGGTGGTTTCCTGGCTTTTGCACAGTTATTCCCCCCTTCTAAAAGGTCCAAATGCCTCTCCTAAGGCTTAGTTACAGGCAAGCGTACTGATACGCCAGCTGCAGCCCGACTTGGACAGAGATAGCCTGTCCTCAGTTATCCGTGTTCTGGTAACCTCCAAGTTAGACTACTCTCATGCACTTTACGCAGGGCTGCCTTTGAAGACTGTCCAGAAACTGAAGTTGGTGTGGGATGCGCTGCTAGGTTACCAGGTGGGACTGCGTGTGATGATCAGGTTACACCTCTGCTATGTCACAGAATCATAGGACAGTAGGGTTGGAAGGGGCCTACAACCGCACTGGCTGCCAGTTAGTTTCTAGGCCTAATTCAAATTGCTGGGTTGGCCCTTGAGAGATCTTCTTGGCTTAGGGCCAGGGCACTTGCGCCTGTCTGTCTCTGCTGGAACCTACTCCTGTGGCCCTGCCATCTGAGGGGAGGTGGGTGCGTGGGTGGCTACCAGAGAGAGGGCCTTCTCAGTGGCAGCAGTTCTGGAAAGCTTTTCCCAGAGAGGTCTGCATGGCACTCATCTCATTGTCCTTTCAGCCCCAGGCAAAGGCCATTATCCTGACCTTTTTAGATACAATTTTAATCCTGGGGACTGGGGACCCAGCTTCACTGCACGGGCATTCCCCAGCTGGGATGGCGCTTGCATTCAGTGAAGACTCCCCGACCGAGGTGCCAGCTGTAGGAGTGTGGAGCATCCTCTTAGCGAGTGGCTCGTCTTCCTGATTGGGTGGGAATCCCAGCTGTTCTCTCCGAACACTGGTTCCTCTCCCCGCTAGATTCAGGGGGTGGGGCATAGTAGATCAGAGGCTGAGCTACAAGTCTGCAAGTCTCCAGTTCAAATCTCACCTTGGCTATAAATTCACTAGGTGGCTTTAGGCAACTGTTCTCTCCTTCAGCGTCAGCCCCGTATCTGCAAAACGGGGAAGATAATAATAATACTGGCCTACCTTATGGGCTCATTTAAACTTCACTGAGATTAGGCACGTGCAAGGTTTCGAATGCAAGTCTTCATAAATGCAAAGTTCCTAAATGCAAAGCTGTGAATGCTGCCACGTGTACAGCTTTCTCTCCATCACAAGGCTGAAATTGGACACAAGCACAGCTAAGCAGGTTACTCACCCCACCAAAGCCTCGGAAGCGTGCAAGGACTTCGCTGTTGATGAAGCAAGCCTGGGCGGGGTTGGCCAGGGCCTCGTCCAGGAGGTGGTCAATGAAGTAGATGCCAGGCTCAACCGTCAGCACCATTCCCTGGACAAGGATGCGGGCAGTTCGCAGACTCCGGAGCCCCGGCAGGTCAATGCGTTCTACGCCCTGGAAAAGGGAAGGGGAAAAGGGTTCCAGCAACTCCGCGCATGGCCCATTCCCCACACGCCTTAGAGACTTTGGAGTTTCCCTCTGAAATGCCTATTCCCAACCTGATCCTGAAAGAGGAGAAGACTTCAGTTCAGGGCAGTCCCATGGATTGTCACCATGCAATTTGAGAGCTCACCGTTCTTCTGCCGAGCCAAAAACCCCGGCCTTCAGCACGCATCTTGGCTCACGCACGGGAACTGGCGGAATCGCTCCCTTCAGAAGGGGGACTGTATTATTCGAAGCAATGCTTGCCCTCACCTCCTATCCAGCTGACCCTAACGAGTGAGCCAACCTGCATGCAAAAGGCCAACTCTTCAGGTCTCAGAAGTGCAGAACCTCAGGCTCGTGGGCCACATTCAGTCCTCCTGGGGTCGCAATCTGCCCCTCCAAGGTTCCACAGAGGACTGTGCCCCTTTCCCCCATCCCACTCCTTTTCCCCAAACGGCCAGTCATTTGGTGGTTTCTCAGCTTTTTCCCATTCCAAAAGGCTGAAATGCCTCTCCTAAGGCTTAGTTACTGGCAGGAAGAGGTTTCAGCTAAACAACGGTGCTATTTTTGGCCCTGCCCCTTTTACTGTTGGTCCCACCCACCACTGGAATGGTCCCCAATGCTTATCTAAAACTGAAAGAGGTTCAACACCCCTGAGCTATAGATCTGTGAGACTCTGCATGCCTTCATTTGTGGAGGCATGGGTGGTGGCTGTATGATCCAGGGCTTTGTAACGTCCCCCAGTCCCCCCATTAGAACTCCCTCCCCTGAGAAGTCTGTTGGGTTGGACTCTCCTGCAACTTTCAAGACTCTGGTGTAGCTCTCTTCTTCAGGAAGGCTTTAGGGTTTCCTGCCCTCCTTAGTTTGCCCCAGACTAAATTGATATAGTTTTAAGGTGGGAGGTTAAGATAAAAATGTTCAAATTTGATGTTGCTGGTTTACGAATTTTAAAGCTGCTTTGAGAGATGGCTAAGACTGGCTGAGTGGTAAATAAACTTTGAAAAATAAACAACCCACCGAAACTGTGCAGAGATGGCGGGAGGGTCTGTGGAAGCATTTGGTTCTGAGAGGCACACGAGGAGCGTGGGTTTGGTCCTTTTGATTCTGTTTTGCAATCAGAGACCAAATGCCCAGTGGGTGAGCTGGGACCATGGGGAATATTCTGAGACTGACCTCTGGGTAGCCGCCCACATCATGCACGTCAATTCCAAGGAAGTGTCCGAGCCCATGCGGCATGAATAATGCACCCAGATGAACCTTTGCCATGTCGTCAACACTGCCTTGGAGGATGCCAATTTTCGAGAGCTCTTCCAGATGGACTCGGTCTGCCAGCCGATGCATGTCAGGCCAGGCAACCCCTTGGGGAGAGCAGAAAGCAACGGCCCGTTGGCTGCTATTTGGATGTTTTTATTAAATATATACATACATTTTTTAAAAAGAGATAAACAGCATGCCCACCTGCCCTGGCTTAATTTTCAAAGACAAAAAGGTAATTGCTTTCGTGTTATTACAAATGATATTTCAAATTTTAAAAATGACTGTACAGACGAACAGAAGTAATAATCTTTTTTAAATTGGCACTGGATGCCTTTGCTTTAAATGTTCAACACAACAGCCAAATCAGCCTTAAGGATGTCCATCTTTAATATCACTGTACAATCATAGTAAAGAGGTCTGCGACTGTGTCTGACACCCAATTTGGGAACTACAGCTCTATTTCTATGTTGGTGCTGGAATGGGGAGAATTGGTTTCAAATCCCCACTGTGCCCTAAAGGTCAGGCCAGTCACAATCTTTTCAGCTTAATTTACCTCACAGGGTTTTGAGAGAGGAAAATAGGATACATTTCACAAGTATTGCCTTACATTCCCTGAAGAAAGGGACACAAGCATACAAAAGTGCAAATCAAATGACTTAACAAATGCAACGTGGACATTAATAGTTCCCCCTCCCAATCCTTAGACATTAGAGGGAAGAGAAAACAAACGAATTTTAACCATTATTCTTGTAATTCACTGTCCCTAAAAAGTTCACAATTTCATGAAGCCCTTCCTCACATGCTCCCCCGGCCCCGCTACCCAGAGACACTTTTCTCTTTAAGCTTGTCTCCCACCTCATGCAAGGGAATCCAGAAATCCTACATCCTTTCTCTAGTCAATTTCTCTATTTGCTTGCTCTCATTTTAGGAGGAGCAGCTCCCCTCTCTATCAAAAAGTATACCCTCCAGCAGGCAACACAAATATCTTCCTCCCCATTGTCCCACTAACCCCCCCCCTTCGCACAGTCGAATCCATAAAACTAATGTCATTTTTGTTATGTTTTAATATTGTATTTTGAAGATTTTTTAAAGTGGAAAAAGGCAGGATATAATTTTTTAAAAATAAAAAACCCACCCATCATGGGCTTGATTTGTCTCAAGACTACCCAAACTAATGGAGATTCCCCTCTCCTTTTCAGCTCTCCATGATTTTGAGCCCATGTTGATGACAGACATACAGCAGGATGAGTTCCAGGATAACTTTGCCAGCTGTATCATCCTGCCAAGCAGTACAGAGAATTCTGCCATGCATTCAGTGCAAATGTGCAGTAAAAATGGTCATCTGTAAGTCCACCTTATTTCTTTAAAATAGGGGTGGGCAATTTGTGGCCCTCCAGATGTTTTGGCCTAGAACTCCCATCACCCCACACCATTGCTATGTTGGCCAGGGCTGATGACAGCTGTAGGCCAAAATATCTGGAGGGCCACAAGTTGCCCACACATCTACATGCACATCTTTCCTGCAGTAGCCCACATAAAAACCCTGCTTTTATCCAGCTAACTGACAATTTAAGAAATTCTCAGAGCTACAGCAACATAGTGCGTGTATTTTACAGGCAGGAGACAGTTGCACAGAACTGCAATATGCACCGTGCAGGCAGGCAGACCTGCATATTTGTGAGTAGACATGCAGAGGCTTGGCATTTGGGATGTGATTTGAAAATGCTGCTTAGTGATTCAGTCCTCCTTACTTCTGAGTAGACCTAAAATGGTAATGATCACATTTGGCCCCGCCCACAGATCTCATTTTGCCATTTGGCCCTCGGGTTGAAAAAGGTTCCCCACCCTAAACATCTGTTGGTGAACTTTTTTTTTTTTGTGGTAAAGACATTCTGGTGACACGAATCACATTACTTCACTTTGTTCTGTGCACTCCACGGCTCCATTACCGTGGACGGCTCTTTCTCACCAGTGGCAGCCCCAGCTTAGAAGCATCCATCATTCCTTTTACCAAGGGGACTGAGTCATCCCCAACAGGCCAGCTGCCAAACTAAGGTAACTGGGACTAAGGTTTAAGCAGCTGTCATTTTTCTTTGTTCAGATTTGGCATGCTCATGGAAGAGTCAGCAGTTTTCGAATCCAAAAGGCCCTCCAAATTTAAGTGTGCTTTACCTCCCTCAGTGAAGGACACAGCTTTGGGGGATGGAGTAACCCTTTGTTTTTTAAAACAAAATGTGCTGAAAGCTTAAGAAGGGAGGAATACTCCCATAGCTCAGCACCAATAAAAATCGACCCTTGTCACATGTCTCTGGAAGAAAGGCCAGTAGCAGAATATCCTCCTTTGTGCATGCTGTGTAGGCATCACATCTGTTCGACATTACCATCTTACCCAAATACGAACATCTCAAGGAGGTTTGCATACCAGTTGAAACCAGTTTGTATGGGCAGCTCGGATGACCTCAGGCTGATAAGGCCTTCTTGCACAGCTTGGCTGAGAACAAAGTTCCGCAGAGGCTAGCATGAACACATAGCACTCCTGTGCATTCATTTCAAGAGGCAGAGACAACATCGGGCGCCCCGTGGCAACAAAGCAGCCTCTGATAATGACGTGTATCCAAACGCCTGTGTTTAAGCAAGAGCTCCTGGCCAGTTCTGACACCTCCGAGTGCCACAAGGCAGCCCTGAAAAAACAGCTCTGCATGGTGAGGACTTCACATGGCAGCAGTGAAATGTGTAAGTGGCAGCCACATGGATAAATCAGTCCCCGTGCTGGCACCTGCACGCACAGCTTCAGAGCCACATTCCACCCTTCTCCCCCCACACACACAGCTTCTGGATTGGGCCTATAGAGCTGAATGAAGGCTGTATGATTGTTTATTTGGTAGATACAGGGTACAGTCATATGGTCCCTGGAGAGCATCCCAGGGACCATAGGATATTTTGATTTCCCCCTCCTGAGGCCATAGACACTGATACAACCTCTGGAGGGGGATCTGACCTTGGATCCCTCCCTCGCCTCTTGCAGCTGCCATGAAAAGAATTGCGGTGTCTCCTTACTGAGGTTGCAACAGCGACCACAGATGACCTCACAGAGGTCGAAGAGGGGGCATTTGGGTTGGCGGGGAAGAGGAGAGGCCAGGATCCACAGAATCCTAAGGCTTCTCCTTTGCTTGTCCCTGCACACCACCAGTAAGTGATCAAGACAAGCTCAGAGGCCTGTGTAGGTGGGTGGTTTTGGAAGAGAACTGAGAGGCGAAATCACCTGTCACTCCTCCTGCCCTGCCAGCAGCAGCCTGGCAGGTCACAGGATTTTTGGAAGCCTCCCAGATCAGAGGCTTCTGTCTAGTGGGGGGCGCAATCCATAGGGCTGCACCGTTAGTGTGCCAAGGACAGGGCTGCACACATGTGCTGTGATTTTGCAGGCACCCAGGGAAAGATGCAAGACCTGGGGCTGGGCAGAGAATTCAGCTTCCCCCAAACCTCAGCTCTCTTTAAAAACCAAGCAAACAAACCAAGTTCCTAGCCCTTGTGGCTGCAAGGACGACTCTTTCAGTAGTAGAATGAAAGAGTAGTGTGATCTCCACAGGTGCAGACTCCCTAAGCGGTACTCTTCCAGCCTTTGAAAGAGGCACGGCTTCGACTTGGGCAGTGACGTATCAGGCCAGTGAACCTATCACAGCTCTGCACGTATTCTATATATCTTTTGTGGTAGGCACCATTCTATAACCCATTACTACTACTACTACGAAACTATCCTTCAATTAGCAGTAAAATGCTCTCCTGGCTATACTTTTTTAATTCTAAAAATATTAGCAAAATACTGCTTAATGTAAGAATATTATAGAGCTAAAACACTATAATGCTAATTTAAAATAAAAACTGTCCAGTCACCCCACCCACCCCATTAAATCCTTCCAATCTACACTTCTGGATTAAAACAAAATGTTAACCCTCTGTTTTTTGACACTGCATGGGAAGTAATGGAAAATCATGCTCAAATGAATATGCACTTAGCTCTAAATAAATACTGAAATTAAGGGGGTGCTCAGATCCCCCCCCCCAAAATGGCTGCTCAGGTCTGAATTAGGGCTTCCCCTTACCCACCCACAGCGGCTATGTTACGTCCACTGGTGTGGACGGAACATAGCAGGATGAACATAGAGAAAAAGTGCAATGTCCCTAATGCTGTGGAAAGTGGATTACAATTCTGCTTGTGGCTTACAGTGGATGAGAAATAATGTAATTTATTAGCAGCAGGAGCCAGAAGCAGCATCGGAGGAAGTCGCCGGTTTGCTGAATTTACACAGGCTGCGCCATTCTGCTTTTCTTTCAGATTCACTTTTTAAGCAGCATTGGAGACTCACAACCATAACTTAAGACTGCAGTTGTAGCCACACCTTCCATGAGTTAAAGGTGGGCTGAAAAGAGAAGTTCAAGCTGCTTTCAGATACTGCCATAGGAAGCCAAACGGTAGCACCGCCAAATTGGCCTACACCACGGAAAGCAGCAGCAACACTTGCACCCCCCAGATCTATTGTGCCAGTCGCTGCAGGAAATTAGTGCTTCCTTAATGAAACTAATTTCCACACCAATAAAAGACAGCTACCCCCAAAAGCGTACAGAGGAGCTCCTAGGGATACGGTGCATGTTGCTGGACATATTCCTCCTCTGCCCTGAATTGTCACCACCAATCGCCATTCCAGGAGACTGCAGCAGAGGGAGGTGAGGTGGGAAGCAGGCCCATCCCATCGGGCCCTGCTGAGATACTACTCGCTTTCCCCCCTCTTCCCTCCCCATCCCTTTTTTCCTTTTGTGTCGTGTCCATTCAGATTGTAAGCCTGTGGAAAGGGACTGTCTTGTTCTTACTGATCGTATCTAAGCTGCTCCGGGAGCCTTTTGGGCTGAGCAGTGGGCTTTAAATACATAAATGCAAAAAATTCACCCAAACAACCCCCACCCCACCCACACACATACAAGTGGGGTGCAATCATAACATTTTGGTCAAAGGAAGACACACGTGAAAAGGAAGAGATACATTTCTGTTCGTAGAAATCCTGCTGGCCAGGGTTTGAAATGCTAACTGAATGACCCAACTTGAAGAAGGTGGAAGGAGCCCCTGAGTTCCCCACTAGAATTGAAGCATTCAGAACAGTGGTTCAAAAGATGCGGCAGCGGCCATCTTTGGTGTGGGCAACACTGTAATTCTGTCTCATCCCCATAGCAAAGCAGGATATCCCAATCATGCTCTTGGATAATAAATATTTCACTATGGACCCAAGATGTTGAGCCAGTTTGCACGATCAAACAGCCCACCGTAGCTCATTTAAGCCACAGTGGCTGTGGCGTGTGCAGGTGGGAGTTCTGAATATTCAATGCCTGGCTGTGGCTTGTTGTGTCATGTGAACCTGTGAGCTGTGGGTTATGTGAGGGTTAACCCGGGGTTCACATGGAATGACAAGGCACAGCCAGGAGTTGAATATGCAAATCCCAGCCAGCACATGCCGGCATCACCATGGCTTAAACAGCCCGTTGGGCTGTTTTGATTGTGCGAACTGGGTCAGTATAAGCTTTTTCTTTCCTTATTTTTAAGAGAGCAAGAGAGAGAGAAATAAATAGAAAAGGGGGTGAAATGCATCTGGGCATTAACCACTTATATGTTTTGAAGGCAAGACGATTTTGAGTGTCTGTTACACAGAATGTCTGAAATGTGAAGAAGGTTGATATTCACGTGTGAAGACTTGACAATTCCTGATTAATTCTGTGAGTGTTGAAAAGGATCTCATTTACCCTGGAACCTTGGGAGGCTAACGCTGACCAGGAGATTATTCTTATATTTGAAGGGCGATGTCTCCCATGTCACACAGCAGGCTTCCCCACCCTAGTGCCTGCCAGATGGGTGGGGATGCTGGAAGTTGTAGTCCAGCACATCTGGCAGGCACCAGGTTGGGTGGGGAAGGCTGTCATACAGATTTCGTATGGAAATAATGCTATCATTGGCGATGGGGTCTTTTTGGTTTGTACAATCAGGGTGGGGGAGAGACATGCGCAAAAGCCAGGAAACCACAAAACAATCAGCAGTCGGGGAGAAGAGGGCTGGGAAGGGGACAAGGCCTTTGGGGGAACCCTGGAGCAGGGCCACATGAGGACCCCAGGCCTGAGGTTCTGCACCCCTGACCTAGATGGACAAAAGTCCAATTCAGTGGCGGCTGGTGGCTCGGATGTCAGTGGTTCGCACCTTGGAGAGCTCCTTTAGAGTTCTCACTGGTTCTGACTGAAACCTGGAGTGGATTCACTGCCCCAGTGATATCAGAGCCACCAGCTTCCACTGGTCCAATTCAGTCAAATGCTCGAAGTATCAGCGCTTGGCGTCTCTGCCTTCTCCCACCTTTGCATGTCCTCCTCTCCACCTTCATTTCTCAGGTACCTTCTGCGTTTTATTTGATCAGTTACTCTCACTAGCCCCAAGCCTGATGAGAAAAAAAACCCCTTCCTCGGCTTTGTCTGTCACCCCTCGTATTATCTAGGCAGCTTATCTCTGGTGAGCAGCCTCTCTCCAGGAAGAATGGTGACTCCAGCAGTTCTGAAGCTGGAAGAAGCAGGTCCACTCCCCTTTAGGCAAACCTCCTAGTTGTCGTCGTCTCCGTCCCTGGGTTGTTTGACATCCGAATCTGAACCTCTGCCTGGTCTTTCCCCTACCAAGCCAGAGAAAGAACCCATGGTTTGTTCTGGGGTTTGCTGTTTAGCCGCCCCTACTTGCAATGGGAGTGACTGCAGGAGCAATGCAGGGTTTTAAACAAATGTGGACTGTCATTATGCGCAAACTGGGCCAGCGTCTCTCAGGTGATGTCTGAACTTCCTCCTTCCTCAAGCAGGGATATGGTGCCAGTGCCTTTCCCTTCCCTTTCGTCAAGCCCCTTTCCGAAACCCACAAGCTCGGCAAGGCCTTTGGCTTACTCCCCAGCCTTTCTGGGCCGGTGGTCACATTAGCAATTTTGGCAGTGTCGTGGGAGTTCTCACAAAATGGCTGGCATGGGGGGCTTGCCCATTCATAAAATGGCTGCTATGGTGGCCATAGCCAGTCACAAAATCCTCATTTCCCAGAATACAAACTGGTGAGGCTAAAAGAAAAGTCACTTGCCCAAGAACCAAGTCCAAGCAGAGGTGGGCACTGAGCTCCAAAATTCAAACCCACTCTTCTGAACCCAAATAAAGATGGCGCTGGAAGATGGCGCTCTACAACAAGCCAGCCTCCCAGTTTAAAAAAAAACCGGTTAAAGAACTAAAGAAAACCTTAAGAAATAAAACAAAAATCCGAAAGGGCAGGGAGCTTGGTGGGCACCAAGAGAGGGGTCTGTAGGCACACTGGCGCTCATGGGCACCACACTGGAGACCCTAGGTTTACCCACGTAAACCTGATCTCCAACAGTGACCAAGCTTAATGTTCATCCCTTGCTATCCCCCTGCCATGCCCACAATCAGTTTTAGATTATAAGCTCATTTTGGACAGGGATTCATCTATTTTTTCGTACAAAGCCCCTGTAAAAAACCCTGCAGATGTTTCAGATGACAACTTCCATCAGCCACAGCCAGCACAGCCAATCATCATGGTTTATGGGAGTTGTAGTCCAAAACATCTGGAGGGCACGAGGTTAGGGAAAGCTGCAATATCTGAAGTGACATTACAAGGACTAGAACACTACTCCTGTTTAAAAATGAAACATTTAAAACTGGCAAGTGGAATGCAACTGCAATTTCCAAACCCAGCTGAACTCAGCCATCCGGGTGTAAAACTTTGCCACCTGATGGGGAGTGTGCAGAGAGGGAGAAGCCTGATGGCCTTCCAAGGGAGGGGCCACAACCAGCAGAGCCCTGCCTGGTGCTGTCCTGAAGCAAGAACTCAGCTGCAGAACCCATATGGAGAAGGAGGCACTCCTCGAGGTATGCAGGGCCCAGGTTGTGGAAGGCTTCCCAGCGGACAGCAGGGCTGTGGAACCTCTTTTGGCCTGAGGGCCAAATTCAGTTTGGGAGAAACTCTCAGGGGCTGCATTCCAGTGGTGGGTGGGGCCAAAGGTAAAGGAGGCAAGGCAAACATTCCAGCATATTGTAGCTTAAAGCTCTTCCTGCCAGCACTTAAGCACTAGGAGAGGCATTTCAACCTTCGGGGGGGGGGGGGGGGATGGATCCGCAAAAGCCAGGAAATGACGAGTGATAGACGGTCAGAGGAAAAGGGGTGTGGCCTTCAGGAGACATTTGTGCAGACATTTCCAACATATTTCCAAGCATATATTTGCAGCCATGAGGGTTAGAAACTGGCTTTTAAAAAAGAACAACAAAAAGCTTGAGATCCTCAGGAAGCTTAGATTTTGCACCCACTGCAACACGATGTGCTTTTTCAACCTCTGAACATGGAAAAAGACTGCAATGTTTTACTCCAGAAAGTATGTCAGATGGGGAGGGAATCTAGGACATCTGATAACTTGCATGAAAAAAGGAACTAGTTGAGAACAAAGACTGAGGAGCAACCTCTTCATTTAGGGATTTCAGATGGAGCTCATTGATTGAATTGTGGGGTGGGGTGGGGTGGGCAGAGAGGTCCTAGCCCCCTTACCTTTCGTGGCAAACCCCTTAGCTACTGATCAGATCAGATTTGTTTAATTGTATATAGTTGTCAGACCATCACAAAATATTTAACAAAAGATACTGGTGGCAAGAGGGTTGGACTGGGAGCTGGGAGATCCGGGTTCTAGTCCCCACTTGGCCATGGAAGCTCAGTAGGTGACTTTGGGCCAGCCACACACTCTCAGCCCAACCCACCTCACAGGCTTGTTGTTGTGAGGATAAAATGGAGAGGAGGAGGATAATGTAAGCCGCCTTGGGTTCCTTGCAAGAGGAAAAAAGGTGGGGTATAAATGCAATAAATAAATAAATAAATAAATACTGGATGTCAATACAAAGATAACGTATTTACATACACAAACCCAGATCATATAGAATACACTTAAAATGCTTGATCTCTAGCTAAAATAAGTAAAATTTATACAGACCTGTATAATATTATATGAGATCACTCAAAAGTTAAAGTTCTGCCTCTCCCTGACAAGGCACAGCTCTCTCCCTTAAGAATTTCCCCTAATATCAATTACTGTAGCTAGAAAACAAGCAGTCTTTGCTGTTAAGATACTGAACTTTTCCACAAATCAGATACAGTCTCATGGACAGACCTTCCCAAATGTCTCTCTAAATTCTGATCTAAATGTTGTCCCCTTAGTTGGGGTTGATGGAAGTTGTAGTCCAACACATCTGGAGGGCACCAGGTTGGTGACTGCTGCCGTTTTACATTATATGAGGGACAATATATGGTAATATGTACAAGTTCTTCCACCAGTTTTAAACCATAAGGACAGGTACTTAGCTATTGTTTATGGAAGGTGAAAGGGGCATGGGTTGGCTAAAATGGGCGGGGGGATCAGGGGGTGGGACTTGTGGATTTCATTAAGGGCCTCCTCCTTCCTTTCTCACCATGACCCAACCCCGGGGAGGGCGACCCACTTGGTGCCTCAATTTGCTGTGATTTTGTCAAACAAACATTTCACATTAGCAACCAAAGTATTAGTACAACCCCAAGGATGCCAGCGCCACACCAGAAGCGCCCAGCTCCTTGCAAGATGCCCCACAAACCTTTGCAGGCCAGTAGCTGGGCAGAATTTCGAAGAGGACCAGATTAATGCCCCGATGCCACTGTGCATCTCTGCAACTTCATTAATGGTGCTCAGAGACATATCAATATATTACGCTCTGAGAGACGTCAGATCTCTCATTCCCTCTTGCCCCAATCCTGTAATTTTTTTAAAAAATGTGATCCTAAAAATTAGAAGTGGGAGAAAACACCGCATTATTCTTTCATACAGCTCAGGAATAGGCAGCTTTAATTAGATAAATAATTTTAGGCCCCATTGCAGACTTCCCCCTTCCCCAAAGAACCCAGAAAAATGGTTTTGCTGTCTCGCTGCTTGCCTCTTCACGTTAAAGGGGTCAGCCACATACATTATTTTACAGCAGGGTTGGCTCTAGAGGTGGTACAGTTGGGCATTTGCTAGGGCACCAAAGGGCCCTACTCCCCAACAGCTCCCCTCCCCCCGCATGGAGCACATGAAATGGTCAAAGGCAAGGTAAACTGATGCTTTGCTTTGCACACCCCACCTCTTCCAGGTCAAGGGTGCCTGCCGTGCCCCCCGCAAACTATTTTTATTTCATTGCATTTATATCCTGCTCTTCCTTCAAGTAGCTGGAGGTGGCATATATGCTTCTCTCCAACCCTCCCAATCTTATTCTCACACCAACCTTATGAGGTGGGTCAGGCTGAGAGGTAGTGACTGGCCCAGGGTAGCCCAGCGAGCTTTGTAGCTACTGGGTTTTCTCCACAGTCTTAGTCCAGCACTCAAATAAAAGAGAGAATTATTGTGCAGTTCAATTCTGTATAATCGGAGTTAAAACAGGAGATTATCTGTGCAGATCCTCAACCAGCAGCTGCCCCTGTATGCCTCTGTGACATCCATTCATTTTCAAAGGGCTTGGCTGCAGAGACAGATGCCATCTGAAACTGCCTGTGCTATGCAATACTTTCTGGGTTACTTATAGATCCATCCCACTCACCCACCCACCCCCATTCAGATCCTTGGGCAATTTCCCCTGGCCCTCAATGCTGCATGGTTCATAAGCCAGCCATCAGGCCTGGAGGGCCAGGTTTACACAGCCGGACTGGAAAACCCTTGGACTTTGGACCAGTGTCGCACGAGACATCTGTCCTCAGGGAAAATCTGCTGATGATGCGTCTGCTCCATTCTTAATTCGCTGCCAAGGGAGATACTGTGCAATGTAGGTCAGTGAACCAATGACTGATCTTCTCACTGACGCTCGGGGACCAAAAGGCTCACAAAGGTTTCACTGGCCAGCTCTTGCTCAGAATCCATGGAGGCAAGAGGCCTGGATGCATAGAGGACACCTTTTGCGGTCGGTCTCTCTCTCTCTCTCTCTCTCAGAAGATCAGCAGTCCGAGAGACACAGTTATATGCCTGCCGCCTCCCATCTGCTGTGTGGCAGCCCCCACTCAGGGGAGTCGAGTGGACAGACCCCTCCCTCAGGGGCTACAGGGATGCACCGTGGCAGGGTCTGTGCCCAGGGGCGCCAGCAGGCCAGCCTTCACTCAAGGGGTCCATCTCTGACAGCTGTGTAAGTCTGCTTGAAGGCTTCACCGTATCAGACAAAGGGCTATTCTCACCCGGATCAGTTCACTAGCTGCTTCATAAAAGGGGTCGGAAGGTATGTGAACCAACACCAAAGAAATGGCTGCCCAACATGGAAGATTTGGAGGGCCCTTAAGAACAGCAGTGTAAGAGAGGGGCAGAACAGACTCACGGGGCACGATCCACCAGGAAGGTTTCTTGTGCAAGCTGCTTTAGTGCTCCTTTCAAAGAGTCTTGTGCAAGAGGCTGAGACATCAAGAACCCCTCCCGCTCAATGCTTTTACTCTGTGGTGAGAGGGGCAGAACTCATGCGGTAAATCTGGCGCACTATTAAGGGCTGCAGAGTGGCCGACAGATATGGAGGCATGGGCACCATCCACTGGAAGTTCTCTTGCATAGGTCCAGGGGAAACAATGGGGAGCCGCACAAGACAGCTGGTGGGAGATGCATATTGGAGCACCAGCATTGATCAGACCAGGACAATGCTCTCCAACCTGGTGCCCTCCAGATGTACTGGACTACAACTCCCAGCTGGCTGGTGGACGTTTGGAGTTGTAGTCCAACACATCTGGAGGGCACCATGTTAGGGAAGTCTGTTCTAACAGCCTGGATGCATAGCTGCCAATAAAGGGGGGGGGCAGGAAAGCTGGGCGGGTGGAAAACAGCATCCACGTCTGTGCATATTTGGAAGCGCTTTGTATTTTTCATATTTTAGGGAAGCAAACATCATCAGTCAGAGCACAACAGCCCTCTTTCCCCAATGAGAGTCCAAATGCCATGTCAGTTCAGTGGGGATTTGGGGTATACAAGGTTATAAATAAGCTGGGGAGGGGGGTGGGGAGCCGACTCTCGCCAAGTTGGCTTCTCTTGAGTCTTTCCTCGGGAGACATCTGCTAGACAAAAAACTTTTAATTGGAATGTAGGAAGACGATGTGTCTTGCTGGGAGAAGGGCTTAATGAAACAGGGCAGCATTCCCCAGTGTGGTGCTCTCCAGATGTGTTGGACTACAACTCCCACCAGCTCCAACCAGCCAGCATGGCCCAGCGGGCAAGGATTATGGGAATTGTCACCCAGGTCTTTGTCTAGCCTAGGGGAGATGGAAGTCTTTCTGCCCGAGGGCTGCATTCCATTTTGGAGAAGCTCCCGGGGGCTGTATTCCAGCGGTGGGCGGGGCCAAAGGCAAAAGGGGTGGGACCAAAATGCCAGCCTATTCCAAAAGAAAAGCTCTTGCTGCCGATCACTGAGCCTTGGGAGAGACGTTTCCACTTTTTAGAATGGGGACAAAAACTGTGCAAAAGCCAGGAGACCACAAAACAATTGGCAGGGGGTGGGAGGGCCAGAGCGGGCTGGATTTGGCCCAAGCTGGAGGCTCTGCACCCCTGACGCAACGTGACGGGGAGGCCCAGCAGCCCTGGCCCACGGCCCACGGGACTGAGAGTGTGTCCCAGGATACGCAGGGATCCATTAGCAGCGACTCTGGCGCAGGAGGGCTCTGCGGGGAACCAGCGCTGCGGGGCTCTCTGTCAGTGGCCCCCTTGCAGCAGCTGCGCCATCAGGTCGCGCCAGAGCGAGCGATGGGAAGCGGGGCTGTGCTGTCGGCTCTGCTGCGACCGCCGCTCCAACGGGCGCCACCCTTCCCCACCACCCGGCGACAGACATCCCACCCGGCTGGTGCAGAGGCAGAGATGAAAGCGGGCCCTGCTGGAAGTCCCGCTCCATCACACCCCTCGTCGCCCTGAACCGTCCCCGTTCCGGCTGGTCATGACGAGAACTGCTCGGCACTGGTGTCTGAGCTGGCTTGTTCTAGTCTTCCCTCCTCGTCTCTCCTGCCTTCTCTGTTGCGTATATTAGACCGCCAGCCAGACGGCCAGCTTCTGGGACAGGACTGTCTTGTTTGTATTGACCTTCTGGGAGCCACCCTGGGAGTCTCTTCGGCTGAAAAGTGGGCGACAATGTCTTTAGTGAATTACATTAATTAATAGACTCAAGGTGGAAAGCTTGAAAGCACCATAAACATGGCTCAGTCATTACTGCTGCCAGTTCTAGTCTCAGGAAAGCAAAGTGAAGCAAATCTGTCACAGATCGTAGGCAGCAGAGGGAAGGGGCGAACAGCGTGGCTGGAAAGCTGGCTCTCTGGTTTACAGGAGAAGAGGGTGCAGAGGGGGCTGCCGGCAACCCTCGTCTGTCTGCACAGACAGCCAGGCCCCTCCATTCGGGGCCGGCACGAGGTGTGGCCAGCCCCATCCTGTCTGTGAGCGCTAAGCAGCAGCGTGGAGCGGGAAGGGCGCCGCGCCAGACAGAGCAGCCTCCGGCAGAGAGGCCATCTGCCCAGGCTCCCTCTTTCCTGTCGACACGGGCTGATCTTTTACCTGGCTTGACCGCCTTCAGCACAGCCCGGGATGACTTCAGCACGGCCTCGTAGATGGCCCTCTGGTCAGGAGTGAACTTTCCATTTGCCGGAAATGTGCAGGTGATGTCCGAGCCGTAGCAATAGTATTCGCCGCCCATGTCGAATAAGCTGCAGAGAAGACGGAAGAACAGCCCTGGGGTGAAAACCTGGCATTCAGGGGAACAATAAAAAGAAGGAAAGAAACCCTAATTTGGGCCTGGAACGGAAGTGCAGCTTGAGCCCCAAATCCGTCTCTGTATAACAGCTGATCAGCGTCTTCAGCAAAATCAGTTCTAACTCAAAGTGCTCCCTGGTTGATCATCTGGGTATAACTGAATAAGGAGATGTAGCATTTTTGTCACTCTTGTTGGAGTCCTTTATCTATGCTTCCTTGCCGCAATTCTTATGACAATCCTGTGAGGTAGGCCAGCATTGCCACTCCAGTATTGCATACACAGGGCTGAGAATGAGAGACTGGGGTCCCCTAGAAAGTCCATGGCAGGGTGAGATTTGAAGCAAGGACTTTCTAACTGGCAGCTCACTTTCTCTGCCACAACATCACACCAGCTCTCAAAACATCTGGGGATTCCAGCCAACTGTATTAGTAGGGTGGCCAGGTGCCTTACTTTTCAGAGGATAATCCTCTATTTTGGAGAGTTGTTCAGTCCTTTGAACCCTTTGGGCTAAACCAGGGGTGTTGACTCTCAGGCCTGGAGGCCAAATCCTGCCTGCCTGGGGTCCCGATCTGGCGCTCCAGGGTTCCCCGGAGGGCCACACCCCTTTCCCTGACTGCTGATCGTTGGGGGTCTCCTGGCTTTTGTGCAGTCCCCCCGCCCCATTCTAAAAGGTTGAAATGCCTCTCCTGAGGCTTCGCGACCGGCAGTAGGAGCTTTGAGCTCAATCATGCTACACAAACCCAGGAGCAGGCCCTGCAATAAACTCTGGTGCTTGCTCAGTCCCCTTATCCCATTACATGCCCTAATGATACCCGAGTCTTAGTTGTCCACTCAACTCCCCACCCTCCCCAGTGATATATGCCGCCAACTGCACATGCAAGCAATGCCCTCAGATGTCTACACGCAAACAGGCCAGTCTAAGTAGACCCAATTCCAACATCAGATAGCTGGTCTCAAAGTCACCATGTATTTATGGTCACCGTGAGGACAGCAGAAACCTCTGCAGGGAGGGAGCCTTTGCAAGTATAGTGGCACCTTCACCATCACCATCTCTTTGTACTTGTGACAGCTTCCACCTGGTCCGGAACTCCCTCAGATACCATGTGTGACCCCAACCTCTGAATAGGGCTCTTCAGCCTATCCCCAGCGACTGCTGCTGCAAGCGGTGCCTTTGTTCTCTTTATCGTCTGTACATTTGGCTTCTGCACAGATGTCACAAGCTGATGGCTACCCTTGCATTTTGCCCCCACCATTTAGCACTTTATTCTTGGGGGGGGGGGGTGGGACAGAGGGTGAGAGAGAAAGAGAGAGAGAGAACTTGTGTCTGCGTGAGAAAGTGAGTGCACCTGTGCAAGAGAGTGTGAGTGTATGTGTGAGTGTGCATGCAAGTGTGCTGCATGAGAGTGTGCGTGTGCAGGAGTGTGTGCATGTGTGCCCAAGTGTGTAAGAGAGTGAGTGTGCCTGTGTGAGAGAGTGCATGCATCTGTGTGTATGTGGGAGTCAGCATGGACGAGAATATGTGTGTATGTGTGGAAGTGTGTGTGTAAGACAGTGTGTGAAAGAATGCATGCCTGTGCATGAGTGTGTGTGTGTGCTGCATGAGTGCGTGTGTATGTAAGAGTGTGCCTGTGTGTATGAGTGTGTGCATGTGCAAGAGTATGCATGCATGTGAGCGTTCATTAGTGTGTGCACAAGTGTGCATATAGGAGAGTAAGTGTGCACGTGCGAAAGAGCATGCATGTGTGTATGAGGGAGAGAGTTGGGCCTGGTCCATGAAAGTTTCTGCAACCAACGACCCATGAGTTTTTAAGGTGCTTCTTTGCTGCAGACAGACAACACAGCCACCCTGCAGGAATGTGCTCTGTGTGGCATCTCTACCATAACTTTTATAAACTCAGTGTCAAAATACAGCATGGCCAGAAAATGCTGGGGAGGCCAACTGGTGACATTATAGCAGAGATGTTAGATCGTTCCCAGGGACATCCAGTTCCAAGGTGGGTGTGTCGGCCGGGCCAATTGTTCCCTCTGGATCTCCTGTGCCTGAGCTCCAGCACCACGCTGGAACATTTTGCTCCCAGTGCGCTGATCAAACAAGTGGAGATTAAAGAAGTAGGGCAAAAGGCAGCCTTCCAATTATTGACTTTTACTGTAAATAGCATCATGCCCACCACATGTATGTAAAAGGTCACCACCTCCCAGTTTTGCCATGAGTAAGGCAGCTGGCATCGGATGGCGCACCGAGCAATTCATTTCATTTCTAGAACATCATATGAGTTGTCCTTGGCTCTGAATCAAGCCCTCTTAATGCTGTTGCTTAACTATGCACAGGCGCTCATAGATATCCTGACAGCGAGGAGGAGACGGGCTTGGAACAGTCCTCCCTGTCTACAGATGCCCAACCATCCAGAACGTGAGCCAGGCGATTTTGTCACAAGGGGATGCGGCTTCAGAAGCCAAGTATGCGGCTTCTTTTTTTCCAGTTGAGAAAGATGTGTCTGCATTTCACAGAAGCACAAAACAGGGAGTGTATGTTCTTTTTAAAGAGGTGTTTTTAGATTAAATGGATTAGGTCAAAGAAAAAGTAGGTACTCCATAGTGTACATAACAAAGATTGTGCAGCTATGGATTTTATCTATTAATTTAATGATATTTATGAATCACTTATATTAAAGAAATTAAACGATGTACAGAGCACAAGATTACCTTCCTGGGCATACCTGTTGGAAAAAGTATCTTTTCAGTAGGTGCTGAAAAAAACAGAAGGATTGGCACCTGCCTAGTTTGTAGTGGTAGGGAGTTCCAGAGAGTGGGCGCTCCAACACTGAAGGCCCTATTCCAAGCCATGCTGGACCTAACCTCTGAAATGTTATGTGCCACCAGGAGAGTATTTGCTGATGAGGGCAGCAACCAAGCAGGTTGGTAGGGGATCAGGCAATCTCTTATGTATCCTGAATTTATTCTGGATAAATTAAATAAATTAAGTAAGCATTCTGGATTTTGACGAAATAAGGTTCACAAGGAAGAATCCTCAAGGCTGGTTCACTCATGATGAATCCAGTGATGAAGCACCAAAGAGGATGACAAGACAAGTCTAACTCTCACAGGATGGTGGCTGAAGCTGGACAAAAACAACCAAGCATCTTGTGGCATCTTAAAAGAACAATAATTTTAATGGTGTTAGCCAGAATTCTCCAACATGGTGCCCTCCAGATGTTTGAGTCTTCAGCTCCCATCAGCCCCAGTCAGCATGGCCAATGGCAAGAATGGTGGGAGCTGAAGCCCAAAACAGCCAGAGGGCACTAGGTTGGGGAAGGCTGGCATCAGCTACCATGGACTACAGCCCACTTCATCAGACGCATGAAATGTTGTCCTGAGTCCCACACAAGACGGTGATGGAGAATTCTAAACAATGAGGTCAGGGGGAACAGAAATGCAGAAAGTACAGGCAGTGATAATTGCCTTATTTACCACAGCAATTCACCAAACATTTGTTGGGTGATAAGACACACATATTTGCATTGGTAAGCTGATTTACAGAGCAATCCTGTGCATGTCTAATAAGAAGTAAGACCCACTGAGCTCAATGAGACTTACTCCCAGGTAAGTGTGTATACCGCTTCATGGATCACTGCCTTGTTGTGGCGAAGGGGCTTGCGTAACTCAGTGAAGCCATAAGCTATGCCGTGCAGGGCCACCCAAGATGGACTGGTCATGGCAGAGAGTTCTGACAAAATGTGGTCCACTGGAGAAGGAAACATGACAACCCACTCCAGTGTTCTTGCCAAGAAAACCCCATGGAACGTATCACAAGGCTAAAAGAGATGATGCCGGAAGATGAGCCCCTCAGGTCGGAAGGTGTCCAATATACTACTGGGGAAGAGCAGAGGGGATTTCCAAGTAGCGCCAGAAAGACTGAAGCGGCTGGGCCAAAGCTGAAAGGACACTCAGCTGTGGATGTGTCTGGTGGTGAAAAGAAAATCCGATGCTGTAAAGAACAATATTGTTTAGGAACCTGGAATGTCAGATCAATGAATCGAGGTAAGCTGGCGGTGGTCAAACATGAGATGGCAAGATTGAACATCGACATCTTGGGAATCAGCGAACTAAAATGGACAAGCATGGGCGAATTTAATTCAGGTGACCATCATATCTACTACTGTGGGTAAGAATCCCTTAGAAGAAATGGAGTAGCACTCATAGTCAATAAAAGGGTGGGAAAAGCAGTACTGGGGTACAATCTCAAAAACAATAGAATGATCTCAGTATTTGAATCCAAGGCAAACCATTCAACATCACAATAATTCAGGTCTATGCCCCAATCACTGAGGCTGAAGAAGCTGAGCTTGATCAGTTCAATGAAGACCTACAACACCTTCTAGAACTAACACCAAAAAAAGATGTCCTTTTCATCATAGGGGATTGGAATGCTAAAGTAGGAAGTCAAGAAATCACCAGGATAACAGGCAGGCATGGCCTTGGTGTACAAAATGAAGCAGGACAAAGGCTAATAGAGTTTTGCCAAGAGAACACGCTGATCATAGCAAACACGCTTTTCCAACAGCACAAGAGGCGACTCTACACATGGACATCACCAGATGGTCAATATCGAAATCAGATTGATTATGTACTTTGCAGCCAAAGATGGAGCAGCTCTATACAGTCAGTAAAATCAAGACCTGGAGCTGACTGTGGCTCAGATCATGAGCTTCTTCTTGCAAAATTTTGGCTTAAATTGAAGAACGTAGGGAAAACCACTAAACCATTCTGGTATGACCTAAATCATATCCCTTATGAATATACAGTGGAGGTGAGGAATAGATTTAAGGGATTAGACCTGATAGACAGAGTGCCTGAGGAACTACGGATGGAGGTCCGTAACATTGTTCAGGAGGCAGCAACGAAATCCATCCCAAAGAAAAAGAAATGCAAGAAAGCAAAGTGGCTGTCTGATGAGGCTTTACAAATAGCTGAGGAAAGAAGGGAAGTGAAAAGCAAGGGAGAAAGGGGAAGATATATCCAACTGAATGTAGAGTTCCGGAGAATAGCAAGGCGAGACAAGAAGGCCTTCTTAAATGAACAATGCAAAGAAATCGAGGAAAACAACAGAATGGGAAAGACTAGAGATCTTTTCAAGAAAATCGGATATCAAGGGAACATTTTGTGCAAAGATGGGCTTGATAAAGGACAAAGAAGGCAGGGACCTAACAGAAGCAGATGAGATTCAGAAGAGGGGGAAAGAATACACAGAAGAACTATACAGAAAAGATCTGAATGTCCCTGATAGCCATGACAGTGCGGTCACGGAACTTGAGCTGGACATCCTCGAGAGTGAAGTCAAGTGGGCCTTAGGAAGCATTAGTAACAACAAAGCTAGGGGAGACGACAGTATTCCAGCTGAGCTATTTAAGATCCTAAAAGATGATGCTGTTAAAGTGCTGCACTCAGGGGCCACAAGACTGGAAATGGTCAGTTTACATTCCAATTCCAAAGAAGGGCAATGCCAAAGCATGTTCAAACTACCGTACAATTGTGCTCATTTCACATGCCAGCAAGGTTATGCTCAAAATCCTACAGGCTAGGCTTCAGCAGTATGTGAACCGAGAACTACCGGAAGTACAAGCTGGGTTCTGAAGAGGCAGAGGAACTAGAGATCAAATTGCCAACATTCGCTGGATCATGGAGAAAGCAAGAGAATTCCAGAAAAAGGAATTCCAGAAGATCTATTTCTGCTTCATTGACTACGCTAAAGCCTTTGATTGTGTGGATCACAACAAACTGTGTTAAATTCTGAAAGAGATGGGAGTACCAGACCACCTTACCTGCCTCCTGCGAAACCTGTACAAGGGTCAAGAAGCAACAGTAAGAACCAGACATGGAACAACCGAGTGGTTCAAAATTGGGAAAGGAGTACGACAAGGCTGCATATTGTCGCCCTGCTTATTTAACTTATATGCAGAGTACATCATGAGAAACGCCGGGTTGGATGAATCACAGGTCGGAATTAAGATTGCTGGGAGAATTATCAACAACCTCAGATACGCAGACGATACCACCCTAGTGGCAGAAAATGAAGAGGATCTAAAGAGCCTCTTGTTGAGGGTGGAAGAGGAGAGTGCAGAAGCTGGTTTGAAACTCAACATTAAAAAAACTAAGATCAAGGCGTCTGGCCCCATCACTTCCTGGCATATAGAAGGGTAAGAAATGGAAGCAGTGACAGATTTCATTTTCTTGGGCTCCAAGATCACCGCAGATGGTGACGGTAGCCATGAAATTAAGAGACGCTTGCTCCTTGGGAGGAAAGCTATGGCAAACCTAGACAGCATAGTAAGAAGCAGAGACATCACCTTGCCGACAAAGGTTCGTATATTCAAAGCTATGGTTTTCCCAGTAGTAATGTATGTCTGGGAGCCTCGTGTGGCGCAGAGTGGTAGGTGGCAGTATTGCAACCGAAACTCTCCCCACGACTTGAGTTCAATCCCAGCGGAAGCTGGGTCTTGGGTAGTCGGCTCAGGTCAACTCAGTCTTCCATCCTTCCGAGGTCGGTAAAATGAGTACCCAGCTTGCTGGGGGGAAAGGTAGTCACGACTGGGGAAGGCAATGGCAAACCACCCTGCTATAGTCTGCCATGAAAACGCCAGCGTAAGCGGCGTCCCTCTAGGGGTCAGCAATGACCCGGTGCTTGCACAGGAGGAACGTTTCCTTTCAATGTATGGCTGTGAGAGCTGGACTATAAGGAAAGCTAAGCGCCGAAGAATTGATGCTTTTGAACTGTGGTGCTGGAGAAGACTCTTACGAGGACTGCAAGGAGGTCAAATCAGTCCATCCTAAAGGAAATCAACCCTGAGTGCTCATTGGAAGGACAGATCCTGAAGGTGAAGCTCAGATATTCTGGCCACCTAATGTGAAGGGAAAACTCCCTGGAAAAGACCCTGATGCTGGGAAAGATGGAAGGCAAAAGGAGAAGGGGACGGCAGAGGATGAGATGGCTAGATAGCATCACCGATGCAATGAATATGAACTTGGGCACACTCCGGGAGAGAGCGCAGGACAGGAGGGCCTGGCGTGCCATGGTCCATGGGGTCACGAAGAGTCGGACATGACTTAATGACTGAACAACAACAAGAAGTATGTATAGGATTGCAGCCACAGTGTGATTAAAAAAAATGTTTCTCCCTATTCGAGCCACAGGAGATGGAGCTGAACCAATTGATGGACCACTCAAGTGAACAACTTGACGAACAGCTGTGGCTCAGCTCTTTCACGGTGAACTCTGTCTCTGAAGGGCCTTTGTTCAAGAATAGCCACTATAAGGTCAGCGACAGCGTGCTGAAGCGTACCACCACTGGTTTCTGAATAGTGCCATTTCTGATGTCAGGTTTGTGTCTATTGATTTATTGCACAGTGATAGGGCCTGCTGGTCCTACATAGAATGCAGTTGGGCAGGGGTGTTGAACCTCACATCCAGGAGCCAAATCCGGCCCTCTGGGGTTCCCCAGGTGGCCACACCCCCTTCACCACCTCACCAGTGGTTCCCACTTTTTCCATTCTAAAATGCATCTCCTTAGGCTTGGTTACTGGCTGTAAGAGCTTTGAGCTACAATGTACTGGTGTTTTGGGCCCCACCCCTTTTGCCTTTGGCCCTGCCCACCACTGGAAAGCAACTTCTAAAAATGAATTCCGTTCTCAGGCCGAAAGAGGTTCAACACCCCTGCAGTGGGGTGTCGCTGGCAAATGATGGCATATCTCATATTGGAAGATGAGCAGATGTGTGGGTGCCATTCTTAGGTCCCGCAACTGTGTTGCCAGAGGAGACATTGTCCAAGATGGGCTGCAGATGATTGAGGATACCTTTGACTGGTTTTAGCTGGGAACTGTGGGTGACAAAAAGTGGTGCTCTGCTGTCTTCTGTTCTGGATCTGTCCAGTAATAGATGACTCCTGGGTAACAAGCTGGCCATGACAATCTGTTTCCTTATTCTGTTGTAGTCGGAGGGATGCTAGAATTAAATGCTTGAGTTGTGTGTCTCTGTCTGACGGATCTGAACAGATATAGTTGTATCTTAGGGCCTGGAGACAATGGATCTTGTGGTGGGATCTGGGTGGAAGCAAGTTAAGTATGTGCAACAGTTGGTAGGTTTCCAATAGAAAGTGGTGCTTATATGTCCATTATGTGGTTGCACAGTCCTGTCCAGAAAATGAACCTGTTGTGTGACTGGTCAAGACTCAGGTTGAGAGCAGGGTGAAAGTTACTGAAGCCCTGGTGGAACTTCGCCAGGGCCTCCTGTCCATTTTTACGCAACTGAGTTGCAGGGGGCTTCAGTTCCTACGGGGCACACTTTTGCGTCTGGTCAAACAGGCTGTACAGGCTTCTGAACTGATGCAAGATCCTGTGAAACATGGCTTCCAGAGGGAGAAGTGGAGTGGCTGCATGCACCACAAGCAGCAGTCTCCCTTTCCAGGTGCCATTGGTCTCAACCCCCGAAAGAACCAGCTCTGGGGAAAAGCAGCACATTGGAGGCGACATGAACATTCTGCCCAGACCTGGACGCACAGTTGCCCTTTCCTATAGGCCAGCCCCCGTTGCCAAGCGATGTTCGTGCATGTGTGGACGATGCCACTGTGTGCTTCACTGTGAGGCGCGTGTGTGTGGGTGGTGGTGGTGGTGGGGCTTCAGTCCGTTTGCAGGGATGGGAAGATTCAGGCTCTGCAGCCACAGCCGAATGCTGTTCTCCCTCTGCATTCTTGTGGCACTCCAAGGCCACCAGCAGTTAATCTTTAATGCCAGGAAAGGAGACGAAGGTCCAGGAAACAGCTTTGCTGGACTGACTCAGACCCGTTGGCCCTCCGTGCCCTGCCTGGACTGGCTCCTTTGCCTGGGCGCGCCTTTCCTGGCATTGGTTCTCTGAGATCTGTTGACTGGAGATGCCACAGGTTGGAGAGGAACTGCCTGCATGCACGGCGGGGGCTTTACCACCACACTATGCTTCCCCCAAACATACACCCAAAGAAGGAAAGCTGAAATCGACCACTGGGGGCATGAAACTGCCTTCTGCCTAGTCAGGCCAGTGGGGTGGGGGGTGGGTGGGTGTTGCCAGGCACATAAAAGATTTGGGGCTCAGGCCCACAGGACACAAACCTGCGTAAAATTTACATATGCTAATCTATATCCACAGATGCAAATTTAGAAATAATTACTAGTGTTCATTTAAATCTCAAAGAAGGCAAAGCCAGCCAATTCATTTCTCATTCCAGTCACGCCAAATAAACACGACATTCTTCAATTAATTTGCACTCACACCTGACCATCCCAGATCAGTAGTTCCTCTTAAAATTCAATTGATTTGCAGTCTATTGCTGTCCCTTCCCGCCCCCCTTCTCGCCTGTCCCCTCCCTCTCTCTTTCCCTCCAGGAGAAAAATGGCCCCCACCTCATGCAATTAAGCTTAGAAGAAAAGCTTTCATTAACACACATTCATTTTTCCCCAAGCTTAATTGCCACGGAGAGGGGGTGATCTTTTTTGGGGGGGGGGCTGGGGTATTCCATCTGCATTCCCCCATGAAAATCACCCCCTGCCTGTCAATTAAGCTAAGAAAGAAATCTTCCATGGGCATAAATGGACTCTCAGGGCTCTGGGGAATAGAATCACCTGGGCCCAGCCCTAGCAACGCCCTTGCAGCTGGTTGGCCTAGACCAGTATTCTCTACTCCGACTGGCACGAGCTCTCTGGATCAGGACCGTAGCTCAGTGGAACAGCCTCTGCTTTGCATGCAGAAGGTGCCAGGTTCAATCCTTGGTGTCTCCAAGTAGGGCTGGAAAAATTCCTGCCTGAATCCTTGGAGAGCCGCTGCTGCCAGTCAGTGTTGATAAGACTGGGCTAGATGGACCAAGGGTCACACTCAGTAGAAAACAGCTTCTGATGTTCCTATGTCTCAGATCTTCCCTCGTCCCGATACCAGAGAGATAGCGATCAGATCCGGGATTGCCTGCAGGGCAAAGCATGCGTCCCACCATCAAACGAAGGCCCTCCATATCCGGAACCATGGTTCTGAACAGGAACCCTTTCTTCTTCCTTTACGCTTCTCAAAACGTCCATGGCAAGCTGAATGTCTCCCAGTGCCCAGTTCTCCCTCTCTCACCCAGGGGCTTTTGCAGGGCTTTTCTCTCAGCCGGCACCTCTCTAACAGGCTCCCCCCACCCTCCCTTTCTGCTATACAGTAGCTCAAGCTACTCAAAAAGTTGGTGTTTTGATTCCAATGCCTTTAGATAATATTTAGAAGTATTAAATCATTTGCATGTTTGCAGTTCAGGAAACAAGCAAGCATCGCCCCACGGGGCTTTTTTATGGCCCTGCGTGAGCCCAGTCACTTCAACTAAGAAAAACAAGAATGGCCTCTCTTCTTCAGATCATAAGACCATAAGGAGGGCACGGTGGACATGGCGAACCCTTGTTTGTCCTCAGCCCCTGGCAGGAGGAAGAGGACTGCAGCTGGAGAGGGAGGCTCCATCTTTAGTCATCATGGCTTATAGCCTCTGGCAGATCTACTCTCTAGGAGTCTAATTCTTTTTAAAGCTGCCATTACATTTTGTGGTGCTAAATGCAATGTTAGTTATGCACCATGTGGAGTGCCTCCCATTAGTACTGTGCGTGTGCATGAGAGAGAGAGAGAGAGAGAGAGAGAGAGAGAGAGAGAGAGAGAAAGGGACAGGGGGGCTGAGTCTGAGAAAGAGAATGATCTGTCTGCTTTCTCCACATAATTTGTAGTTGTATAAGCCTGCATTTATCTATTTATCTATTTATTAGATTTATATATCTATATTAAATGCATTGTTTTATATAAAAATTTATGAGTCACCTTTCAGCCTAAATAACTCCCCCCCCCCCCGTGACTTACAAATAAAACTTAGAACAATTTATATCCCACAGTTCCACCATCAAGGTGGCAAACAATAAGAAAATAGCAATTAAAACAAAAACTTAACAAACAAACCATAAAAACAAATAAATCAAACCTGCAATTAAAACACATCAATAAAAGAAATAAACAGCACCCGACACAATAAAAACGCCTTCAGCAACAGACCAGCTTACAGGCCAAAGGGCTGTCTGAATAAAAATACCTTTGCCTGCTGGCGGAAGGACTACAGAGAGGGGCCAAGCGAACTCCTTCCCTCCAAAAGTGCCTCCAACATGGCGGACCAAGAGCAGGGCCTTCCCAGAAGATGTGAATGCTCCCTACGCGAGAAGGGGGTATTATGTCTCCCCTACAGATATTCCAAGGAGGTTCCAAAAGCCGTTCTTTTGAGTCTAGTGACAACATCATTCATGCCTTTACAGGTTTTTCAAGCAGCAAGGAGGGTCCTGTGACTCACTGGGTATCCTATCGCTCCATGTATCAGACAGAAGTATAACAAATTTGGTTTCTCTGGTATGCCAGGCATCAGAGGACTTAAATAAAGTTGAAGGAATTTGTCAGGAGACAGGGAACTTTTACTGGAATAAAGTACCGGGGAGGAAAAATTGCCAAGGAGAGCCAGGAGGCGAAACACTGGAGTATGGAAAAAACCAGAAGTGAAACTTGCTTAAGAAGACAGACTTGCTACTACATTTTTCAAGAACAGATTTCAGTATTAAAGACAGACATCCTACTACTACTTAATTAGTATGATTTTTTGAAGAGAAAAAAGCAGAGATGAAAGTGCTCAAGCATTTGCTGTTTTAAGCAGATGAAAATCCTTACAGGGAGAAAAAGGAGATAAGGCTATTTATCCCTATTTTTTGGCCTGCAGGCTTAGCAGAGGAGACAGAGAGAAGTTCATTTTAGAAAAAAGATGCTGCTTTTAAAAGGAAGGTGCCATTTCATATCTCACCACAAGATGACAGTGTTTACAAGGAATACTCAAAACCTTCTCATGAATGCTTGGAAATTATCATCACTTTATCAAGTACAGATATAGAGAACTCATTCTAATAGGTGCCAAGCAATAGTAAACTTTGCTCTGAGCTTCACTTGTTACCATTTGCAACCAAGAGAAGACAGCCAAGAACTCCTGCAAGGAACGCTTCACTTTTGATTAAGAAATCTTCACAGTATTCTGCTACCACACTTGTAATGGCTGCCAATGCATTTGCTTTTTCACCAGTGGTTTATGTGTTAAATCTACTATCAATATGGCAGGTATGCCAGCAACCCCTCCTGGGCAGGGATAGCTTCGCCACAGCTACCCATGCTCTGGTAAGCTCCAGGACAGGCCACAGAGGGCCTCCACTCGAGGTCTCTTTGGAAACTTCTATTCGTTTAAAGTACAGCCAGTGTGATGTCATCACTTTATAAGCTGCTTTGAGCACTTTATAAGATGCCTTTGTAAGGAAAGGGCTGTGATAATAACAGAAATGTAAAGCGGCAGAAACTTGAGTAGGAGAGGCTAAAATCGAAACACTATTAAGTGTAACCTCTGTGTAAGGTAACATGGGTTTAAGATCTGGATGGAGTGCAGTTAATCTGGTATGGGCAGAATCTGGTAACTGCAGAACAGTGTACTTTCATCCACGTGAATATTTCCCCCCTAATGATTTGAAATTTTGACAGTAGGAAGAACCCGCACAAGAGAAATTTTAATAGAAGCCATAGATAGGGCACTGCAGTGTAAAAGAGGCAGTGCAAGAATATTTTAATGGATACAAAAAATTAATATGTTTAAGGGTCTCCCTGTGTTTGGGAGTGTGCATTTGCATCTGACTCTTTAATAATAATGCACATCTAAAACTCTTTCCACAGTATGTCACCCTGACCTCTTAAGGAAACATCCATGCAGAACTTCTGTATCTAGACTTTAATTCATGGAAGACTGCAAGCCTGTGCACAGTTATCTGGGAGTAAGCCCCACTGAGTACAATGGGATTTTCTTCTGAGTAAAAATGTACACTATAAACTGCCATCAATCCAGAACTATACATGCTATACATGCTGAAGTGAATGGGGAAAATTAGCTTATAACAGGAGCTGAGCATGTGCCTTTCAGCTTTCACATCCACAAGAGAAGCAAGATGAGGGCTTGACAGCAGTCTAGGAAATCACTGCACAGCCAGGGCAAGCAACGATCCACTCTTGGCACGTAGCTCAGCAATCCCGCCTGCTCAAGCGCATCTGTGACAAAGGGGTAACTGTGGATGGGCAACCAAGCAGATTTTTTGCAAGTTGGCTTGGATGCAGGCGAACGGGGCTTTAATAAATTTTCCTTCAAAATCTCTCAGCAAAACGCACAGCCGAGCAGTGCAAGAACCCAGTGCAGACCTATAAAAAAGGAGCACACTTTTCTTTTTTTTAAGTTGGTTTCTTAAAATCAGTTAACTGTATCTGATTTATGCTTCTTATAAAATGCCTTTTTATCAGGAGAGACAGGTTTCTTTTAAAGTGGGAGCTGGGAGAGAACACTCATAATCCAATAGGAAAAGTAAGAATTTAATGTTCTTTATTTAATGTAACATTGCCCCCGTCTGGACAAACCAGTCCTAGCTGTCAGTATTTTAATGCACAGTTCTCCAAAACTGCATGCAAGTGGATGCATGAGCATTTGGGTCAAGATTTCACAGTGGTGAGATGTCTTATTTCCAAAGATTTTTCTAGTCATCAGTGTGTTTAGGCCCCATGTGTGACGAGGCCCGAAAGATTGGACCATGAGGAACGCATTACTTGACTGCAGAAATATCGTCCTTTGGTAAATAAAAGGCTTTAACAAAAGCATTCTGGAGTTTAGCAACTGGTAAATGAATTTGATTACAGAGAGATCTTACTCACAACTTGCCCACAGGTTATGCCTGCCGAGTAGGATATGTCACTCTACTAACACCCTCTGCAGTATCAGTAGATACACTATGAGAATTGATCTATGCTGGAGTAGCTATGCCCAAAGGACAAGGGCACTGGACCTCTTTCAGCCGAGGGCTGAATTCCACATCAAAGAAGTGCTCAGGAATCACATTCCAGAGGTGGGTGGTGCCAAAGGAAAAAGGGGGCCAGGCTGAAGACAGAGCCCCCTCCTCCCGGAACTCTGGTGGGCTGGATTGGGATGTCAGACAGGCTGGCTTGAAACGGCACTTTGCCTCGGGAATCCAGACCCAAGCACCCAGCAGGGATCTCTGCTGCAACGGTGGCTAAAACGAAAACCCAACTCACCCAATGTAAGTAGGGCAGGGGGACCGCACCCCTCCTGCGCATCCTCCAACACTCTCTGCTGAGCATGCCAAGGCGTGCAGAGCACTCAGACATCCACAGCCACGGCGCATCCTCCCTCTCCATCCAATCCAGGGAAACTCTATGCTGGCTCACCAACCCTCCCTTACTCCACAGGTAACTGGACCCCCTGGACAAGGGTAGCTGAACAGTCTGCAGAAAAGGGGTGGAATTGCCACAACTGGCGGAATGCAGGTGAGCTCCCGTCATGCACTGAGCACAGCCACCTTTGCTGGTGCACACGGAGACCCCCATGCTGTTAATCAGAACTGCTGGACAAAGCAGCTGGCGGGGTGGGGACCATGGACGAGGCCTGCAAAATAGAAACCGCCTTGTGGAGAGCACAGCTGCTCGCAACCCACCAGTCTTCATGCAAGGTCTGGCCCTGCTCCTCTCCCCTCTTCACAGGCATTGCTCACAGACGCAAAGGCGCTCCTTGCCGAGTGCCATGAAGAAGGCACGCATGACCTAGAGCAGAGCTGTGGCATCTGGAGGGAAGCCAGCAGTTCCTGTCTTGTTCTTGAAGCTCTTGCCTGCCTTGGGAAAGTCGCCTGGCTGCCAGAAATGCGATCGGGGCAGCTTTATGTGGCATGGCATGGCAGGGCGGGGGCAGGGAGAGCTGCACTGTAGGCGGTCAAACCGCTTCCCAAGGCACAGGGGCCCTTGCAGCCAGCTCACGGGGGCCACCCCCATTCCTCTGTGGTACTGACAGAACTCGCTCTGCAATAGATGCTATTCAATAACCGGAAGCTGTGAAAGCCAAGTGTCTACTGCAGCCTCCCCCAACCTGCTGCCCTCCGGATGGGTTGGACTGTAACGCCCATGACTCCCAGCCAGCAGGCCTGTTGGAGGGCACCAGCTGGGGGAAGGCTGGCCTGCACCCATAATGACCCTCCAAGTGCCCTCCTGTTCACTGATCAGTGCTGGGGCCTTAACGATGGGCTGCACGACAGAGCGGGAGTAGCACAGCCAGCCACCATGACTTCCTCTGGTCCACAGCCCTCCACTGGAGCCCCAGGAAAGGTGCTGGAGCCCCCCGGCTCTTCCTCCCTTTTTCAAAAACAGAAACAGAGAATTTCAGGAAACAGAATGGCGCAGCAGCAGCATCGTCAGGGTGGACACTGAGCCCATAGAATTCCAGAGTAGTTCTGATTCTGAGGAAGAGGAGTCGCTCCTGGGAGAGGAGCGCGCTCCTCTTTCCCAGGACCAACAGCTGACTGAGATTCCTCCCACCGGCATTCCTAGCTTAGATAGCAGTCCTGGCAGTGACAGACTTGATGGACACGCAACGCTGACGCAGAGAGCGGCGCCAAATGGAGGGCGCAGAAAGGAGGCGTAGTGCCCGGTTGGCGTGCAAACAACGGCTGCGCCCAGAGGATCCAAGGGAAAAGGGGAGGGACTCTCCCTAGCCCTTAGGTTCAGGGGTCTGCCAGTGATTCCCTTTCAAACAGGGACCAACTGTTCCGACTTAGGGCATAGGTACTCTGCTGCTCATATCTAGTTGCTAACAGTAGAGTTGTTAAGTTGTAAAAGAGGAATAAAGCTTTGAAAAGAATCCCTTTGTCTGTGTCTGGACTTGGCTACTGGATTAGACTGAGAGAGGCCTCCAAGGAGCCCTTTACAATCATGTTCTTCAGGTTTCTCGCACTCCTGAGAAATGGTGGTGCACACAAAGCCCTACAGATCTGCGTGTGAAATGCAGTAGCCAAAGGAGATCTGCAGCATTGTCTTTCAGTGCAGTAGCTTATCAGTAAATCACTGTTTTAAACGAGAGCGACTTCACCTACCCTGCCTCTCTTCCCATCCCCAAACATCCAGGACACACCTGTGTGCATCATCCTGCAACTCCATAGGCCAGATTCCCATCTCGTAAGGCTGCGCGGAATGCAGTTGCGGGATCTGTCAGAAAGCAAAGATGTTCCACCGACTATCAATGCTAACTGGTCAAAAGCAGCGGAACGCCACGAGGCCTGGGATCCTGTTAACTCTTCCGTGCATGGCGGCAGGATGGCAAGAACACATCACTCCATCATAAACAAAGCACAAATGCTCGCTCTTAACAAAAAAAATAATGCTTGGCTTCAGCTTCCGGGTCAAAAATACAATGTTCTTGAGTGTACCCGAGAGGCAAGTAATCGCCTGTGTACAGGGAGGAAGAGGCTGAGGACTTGAGACGTCTTCATAGCAGTCACAGAGTGGCAAATTTTGGCACAGCTGGAACCGGCAGTGCCTTACCGCCGCTCTGAGCGTGCCGCTCCCTTAGCCAGCTTTGCTGTGCCCCCGAGGCCTCGTTTTCAGGGAACAGGCACTGCCTCAAGGAAGGGCGAGCTCCTTGCCCAAGGCAACCGCTGCCTCTTGCTCTCCACCCTGGCCAGGCCAGTCACTCATCCCCCGCTGGGTCCCCTGGCTTCCGCACGCTTCTGTATGGCTTCAGGCCGGATGGCTTTTGGACGCTGTCCCCAAATGGTTCCAGCCCCCCATTCTGTCTGCCTCCTTTGCACTTTTAAAGGCAGGGTGTCTGTGCCTCTCCCTGCCAACGCAGGACCACCCAGCCTCATCCAGCTGACTTCTTAGTCAGGCGCCAGCTGCCCAGCGAGCACCGCTCACCCTCATGCAGACTTCCAGGCGCGGCCTCGCATTGCCCTGAGGACGTGGCACAGCACTAGGAAAACTGGAGGGAGTGTGACAACTTTTTAAATAGGCAACTCTAAATGGAACATGCATCTCTTTACCAAGCTGCACAGTCTGTGCCTTTAAAAAAAAGGTGATCTGCTTTGGGCTAGAAAACCTGCCAAAATTACTTAACACAATGCTGCTTTTTCTCTTTAGTGTGTTTCTGAAAAGCAAGCAAAGGGGAGTGCCGCATAACAAAGGCAGGCAGTGCTCTCCCCCCTCCCCCAATGCACACTTTTGGGGTGCGCTACATTTCAGTCCGCACAGCGCTGTGCAGAAACGGCCCTTATCCCAAGCTCAGAGAGATTTGCGCGCGCTCTCTCTCTCTCATGCAGGAAAAGCCCTGTGGATCCATTGCAGAAGCATCAAAGCATCGTAATCAACCCAAACCAAGCAGGGAAGGAGAAGGCACAACAGACGACATGCTGCAGACTTAATTCTTCGGCAGGATCTGCCGCCAAATTAAAGTGGCCCAAACCGAGGAGCAGCACAGGCCATCCCATCGCGCTCGAGTGGCGCCTGCCCAGATGAGGCTTTTGCTTGCAAGACAGGAAAGGGAAGGAGCAGCGTCTCTTAGGATGGGAGGTTTCTGCTTAAGCAAGACAGGATGCTGCCTTATAGTGAGTCAGACTCTAGGTCCACCTGGCTCAGGATCACCTCCTCCAACCGGCAGCAGCTCCCAGGTCCTCAGGCAGAGAAGAAGGCCTTTGTGCCAGGAGCGCCCTGGCAGCCTCTTTCAGTAGACTCCAATAGCCAACGCAAGACACAGACGAAAGGATTCTTTTCAAGGCTTTAATCCTCTTACAACTTAATGACTCTTTCAGATGCTAATCACTAGTGACTAAGCAAGGAACAGCAGAGTGGCCTATGCGCTGAGTAGGCAGTTGATCCCCGTTTGAAGGAGAGTCACTTGCAGACCCTGAACTTATGGGCTAGGGAGACATCCTCCCTCTTTCCCTTGGGTCCACGGGACGCCGCCGATGCTTGTGCACCAAACGGGCGCGACGCCTCCTTTCCATGCCCTCCATAGCTCGTCGCTCCCTGCGTCTGCGCCGGGCGTCCAGCAAGCCCCCCTCCAGCACTCTCTTGCTGCCAGGGTCACCATCTCTCCCAGGAATGCTGGCAGGCGGAATCTGCCAGCTGCTGTGCCTGTGAGGGATGAGCGGGCTCCTCTCCCACGGAATGTTGATCCTCCTCAGAATCAGAACTGCTCTGGGGTTCCCTCGGCTCAGTTTCCACCCTGACACTTTGTTATCGTGATCCTGCTAACTGCTCCTTTAGCCCAGAGACTGAACCCTGGACCTGCTGCCTGCGAAGCAGGCACTCCACCACTGAGCAATGGTCCCTCCCCAGGGACCAGTGGTTTCTTTCCTCCTGGGACTCTGGTCACACGGACATGTCTGTTGCAGAGCCCCTGCACGCCAGAGGAGAGTCTGGGATGGAGCGCCTGTAGGGCTGTGGCCAGCTGCCCTGCAGGAACAGAGAGTGTGGCAACCTGGTATACCACACCCCCCTCCTGCAGTTGCACAGAGTGGGGCAGGACTGGCCAGGATGGGCAGCCTGTCTTCCAGGAAAGCTTCTCTGCCATGACTGTACCTTTTTCTCATGGAGGAACCCCCAGCAAGCTTCCAGGAGAAAAGGGGCAGGAGGTCAAAGCTCCCCATCATCCACAGCATTCATACAAAGCAGCCAGGTTCTGGAGGGCCTCTGGGCAAGGCCCCCTCCCTGGGTAATCTATCCTCCCACCACCACTGTCACCGGCTGCTCTTGCTTCCCCCCCCCATCATTGCTCTCTTGGCGGCAGAACGGCAGGGAGCCGGCAGGCCGTGGCCTCTCCTGCTCCTCCTCGTTCTCATCACCCTTGCCTGGGCCAGAGTGAGAGGCAGGGGAACGAGCGGGCTGCCATGGTGGAGAGGACAAGCCACTCTGGGGGCTCTGGTCAGGGGGCTCCTGCTGGCATGCGGCCTTGGCAGGTGCCCAGCCATGCCTACTCTTGATGGAGGGGCTGAAATCACCTAAAATTCTCTACAGAGATGAAGAGATGAGACAATCCTTGCCTGCGGGTTCACAGTCTAGTAGACATGATACGAAAGGAAAAAGGAATGGAGAGGGAAGAAATTTCTTGAGCCCCAGACCATCGTGCTCCACTGGGCCAAAGTATCACTAACACATTACCCAGAAGCACAGGGAGTATTTGTCTTGCAACCACATAGGAACCGGAGGCAATTTTCCTTTCTTTTCCTCACGCTGGCTCAAATCCATCCCATGAGTCTATTTGCAAACATAGCCTGTGCATTATTAGAGGGGGAGGGAACTTTAGGATACAATTCAACCATTCAGAAACCTCCGGCATATTCAGCACAAAATATATGGGACAGTCTCCTTTAGAAAGGGAAAAAAAACCCATGCAAACCATGAGCTCTGCAACTCATATTTCAAAAATAACATGGTTTTGCTTCAGGGGCTCTTGCAAGAGAACCAGGTCATCTTTGCAGCCTGCCTGAGGAATCGGATGTTCAAACAGGATCATAAAGAGAACAAAGAAGACGGTTCCTACATCCCTTCTTTTATTTTGCAGTAGGAGCACCTTGTTTCCCCAACCCTGCAGACTGGGTTTCTGCTCTGCCTTTAGACGATCTGTGCATGGGAATGGAAAATGCAGACTTGACATCTTTGCAACTGACTCCGCCCATTTCACTGATTTCCGTTCTAGATACCGAAGGATTTCTTGGAAGGCAAACAGACCCATACAATACTTCACAGAAATGGGCTAAAGCTGTATTTCAGATCGGGACGATTCATTTGGCAAACCGGGGATACTCATCACACACTTCTTTATGTTCGAAGCTCTCCCAGAGACGAAACGCAGCCTTAAGGTACATAGACATTGTGTGGCAAGCTAGCATTTCTCAGGGCTTTCAGACAGAGGGCACCCGTGAGCCATCCACAGCTTTACGGAAAAACTGAGCAGAAGCCAGAACGAGGTCTGTTTGAGCAGACGCAAACTCTGTTGCAGCTTGATGAGTGCAGAGCGGTGGAAATAACATGATCGCTGCAGGGAAATACAGATATTCTAAATCAGCCTTCCCCGATCTGGTGCCCTCCAGAGGTGTTGGACTACAACTCCCAGCATCCGCCCGCCAGCATGGCTGGCGGGCGGATGCTGGGAGTTGTAGTCCAACACCTCTGGAGGGCACCAGATTGGGGATGGCTGATTTAGAATATCCCAGGCTACCAAAGCTGCCCCACAAGCAAAGCAGCTTCTAAGCAAGTGCCTAAGGGCGCAATCCTATGGCTGCTAGTCAGCAGCTAGGTGGCCACAGGATTGGTCGGTTTCCAGGACCTGCCTCCCCACCCCATCCCCCACTGCCCCGTAGGTGGCGCAGATCGTCCCCGGGCTCCGTCAGAGCAGCGCGCAGTGGGGCAGAAGGGGGTGGTCCCGGGAGTGGGATGGGGAGGGGTGTGCGTAAGTGCCAGTACGACGCTTCCTCTGCGTCGTCCGGCCTACCCACGCCGTGCTTGGCCATCCAGCCATGAATTCAGGGCGGGTGGAAAGTGGAGGAGATGATCCCCTTCGCGCTTCTCCTGCTGTGCATTGGATAGGTGGTCACTTCTGAGTTCGGAGGCGGCTGCCTCTCCACATAGGACTGCACTCTAACTTGCATATACAGAAGTTAGCATTCTGGGAGACAACATGGAAACGGGAGGAGAACTGGAAATCTTTTGTGTTGGGGCCCAATTCTGATATTATTTGGCAGCATGTTGCCAATTCCAAGCAGCTGCCTGCCAATAATTGGAGAGCACCCAAGAGGAGTCTGGGATGTGTGTGCTCGATGGTGCTACTACAGAGGCACTGGAGAGCATTGGGTGTTTGGTTCAGGCAGCAAAACGTCTTGGGCCAGCCGTGGTGGAAGTCAACATGCAACTCAAACCTGAGCTATCAGGGTCAAGTTCGGAAAGTATTGCACTTGTGTCCTACTCGTGGGTTTCCTGTGGACAGCTGGGTGGCCACTGTGGGGAAAGAATGCTGGACTACATGGGCCCTTGGTCTGAGCCAGCATAGCTCTTCTGACGTCCTCATGTAAACCTGGACTGAAGAACTTGCAGATCTGGAATGTCTAATGGGCTCCAAAGAAAATAGCCAGCTACTGGTGGTGTTTTTAGTATGATTCCCCATTTGAACTGAGGTGGTGTTGTGCTTTACTATGTAAGCCCCCTTACAAAGATGGCATCACCACCCTGATCCGGCTGTTTCCTGAGGGTGCAGGAGCTTTGATACACACACGGTGCTCTGCTCACCCAGGAGGACTGCCCCGCTCACTTCAATGGGACGCTGGAAGCTGCTTCACACCGAGCCAGAGCCTTGGTCCATCTAGCTCAGTATATCTAGCGATACCTGGGATTGCGATTTTTATTTCATTTCTCAAGGTTTTTTTAAATGGTGTTTTTAACTGGGAGGCTGACCTGCTGGCAAAGGGCTGCCCTCCAGCGCCATCTTTATTTGGGTTCAATGGAGTGTTCTTGTGTTTTGGAGCTCAGACCCTCACCTCTGCCCTTGGACTCTGGATGGTGGGCAAGCTTCTCATAGGCTCATCGGCCGGCCTTCTGGGAAATGAGCGTTTCGTGACCAGCAACGCCCGACATGGGCGTTTAGCTGCTACTGCTAAACAAACATTTATATACCGCCTCATCTGCTAAAAAGCCATCAGGGTGGCATTCAGCAATTTAAAACAATAAACCTTGCAACAATAAAAACATTAAAGCAGTAAAAACATTGAAAACTACACATTTTAAAAGGCTAAATTGAAAAGATGCATCTTTACACCCTTTCTAATGGCCAAGAGAGTGGGGGCCAATCAGAGTTCTTGAGGGGGTACATTCCACACTTTGGGGGAAACCCAGGAGAAAGCCCTTTTATAAACAGACAAACCACTTCCCCATGGCAGCCATTTTGTGAGAGCACCCATGACATTCTCTCAACATTCTAAATGTATCCTCTAACTCCAGAAAGCTGAGGACCCCTCGTCTATACTGACTAGCAGAAACTCTGCAGGTTTTTAGGCAGGGGTTGTTCCTGGACTTAACGGTTGAACCCGAGGCCTTCTGTGTACAAAGCAGATGCTCTACCACTGAGCTACAGCCCTTCAGCTTCACGTATGTTAAAAGATGGATACTCAGAACTCCTCTACCAAAATGAACAAGACAGCCCAGCCACACAGAGTTTTGAAATGGGCAAAGTCTGATGGCGTTGCTGAGACCTTTGCTGACATTTACCTGAAAGGTTTTCAGAAGACAGCGGGAAATGTCAGAAAATTCTAACATGAACTAGTAAGTCTCAAGACTAACCAAGTGCCTTGAGTAAATAACCAAGGTTTTATCACAGTTCAAGTATAGGACGGTGTTCACTGAGGCACAGTTCTCAAAAGCAAGTTGCAGATGGGCTTGTGAGTGACCAGGTAGAATTTTCGGAAGTTTCCCCACTTGCCTCCTAAAAATGTCAACATTCACTAAATTCCTGATATTTGTTGCTTCTTCAAATTAATAATATGAATGAAATATGCTGAATGAGTTCAGAAGAGCAGCTGAGGTCACATTCCAGAGAAGTGCAGGAAAAGTCGCAGAATGCTATGTGATGCTAGATGAAAAATCCAGTTTCTTAAGAATCTCAGCTTTCATTACCCCCCTGCCTGACTCAAACACATACACACACACACACACACACACACACACGAACAACAATCAAGGTTCTAGCCCTTATGGCTGCAAATATATGAACAGACCTGTGAGAGCCAAATGCCTGCCAAAATCTCAGAAGCCAACAGGGTATGGCCAAACAAGATGTCCATTAGCTGGGGACAGCTGAGGAGTTTCAACATGCTTTCCCCTTCCTCGAACAGCAAATTAAAAAATTACTCAAAATAGCAAAAATGGCAGAATTATACAAAATAAGACAAATTATTAGTAATGCATGCAATGTTCATAAAGATATACCTTATACTGGTTGCAGAATTAAGCTATTGCTTGGTGAAGAATTTGGATGGCCTGGACACAGAATTTCATTTTTTTTTTTTAAAGCATGAAGTAGACAATAATTCTGGCTAAGAGGAAGTAGCAGTGATGTTCTCGCTCACCATAAGTCTCCGTCTTCAATGGTTTTCTCATTTGGAGCCCCAGCATGGCCGTAGTGCAAAACTGAGCTATTATGTCCACTGAAATAAAGAAAACAATCAAATATGTGAATAAACTTACAGAGAAAGAAAAAAAAACTCCAAGGCACGTGTGTGTGTGTGTGTGTGTGTGTGTGAGAGAGAGAGAGAGAGAGAGAGATCTGCACTTGTGAAAAATACATTCCTGCACTTACATTAATTAGTCATATGGTAAGATCAGTCATTTCAGCCATTTTGTGAAATTCCTAATCCTGGTCTTTGAAAATTAGCAACATTACGGCTGCAATCCTATACCCACTTGCCTGGAAGTAAGTCCCCTTGATCTCAGTGGGACTCACTTCTGACTATACACAAAGGGTGGCCAGGTGTCCTATTTTACAGTCCTCTATTTGAGGGTGTCCTCTATTTGATGGGCTGCCTAGGCCAAGTATGGTTTAATGTTAAAGAACCACGAGTAGGGATTGCAGGCCAGGGCCTTGAAGTTGCACATCAATAGCACCTGGGGAGCAGACTAAGTAGGCATACAGGTCATCCACTATGGTGAGAGATCTTCTATATTTCTATTTAAATAATAGTTATTATTTCTAAATTTGCACTTAAGCATATAAAGTGCATATGCACACATTATGCAAAAGGGTGTCCTCTTTTTTGGCAATGCACAAGAGGCCACCCTACACACATACTAGGATGGTGCTGTAAGTTTTCTTTTCTTGCTCAAAAAGTTCCATTCGATCACTTAAGAGAAGATTTCATGATTTGTGATTAAATAAAAGGGAAGGGAATGGATTTGCCTAAGAAATGGTTCTCCAGCACCTCCTCTACCTTGAAAACATGTCAACATCCCAACCAACCTGGTTACTACCTGTTTGTACACCAAACCTTTCAACATCTGTGTATCTATATTCCCCGCTGTACTGGGAATTCTTTTTGCAGAAAAAGTATCGTCAGCAGCATTACAAGTCAGAGAGATAGCCATATTTGGCCTCTTTCATTCTCTCTTTCTTTTTACTTTTGTGAAACACACAAAGGGCAGTTTTGACCAAAGGAGATTTTTATTCCTACAAACCCCAAGTGAAATTGCTGAATCATAAGGGTGACAAGCAGAGATGCACAGGTGTTCGCTCCCCACTTCTGAAAATCTCTGTGATCCCTTCAGTGACCTATTTTTGGTCCCAGCAGCTATTACTTCATCTTTTGCTATTCCTTTTAGGTCCTTCATATGTCAGGTTAAAAGAAAGACCGAACATCCAATTCTGTAGATGTTCTTTCATTCTTCCCAGCTATGCTTCCCACCCTTTAAAAAATCCTCAGATTAGGCAAAAAGATGCATTTCATGGCAAAAGATCCTGCTGAGGCATCCACCTGACCTCTCACCATCAGGCAACGCCCCACCTTTTCAACCTAGACTCCAATTGGTGATTCAGTTTAAGGTGGAACCATTTGCAATTTGGACAGCCCCAAAGGGTTATTTGTTCTCTACTTCTGTGCAGCTGGAACATCCGGCATGGTAAAAACCTAAAACACACATATGGTGGCATGAGTTTTTGTGGGCCAGATGCCATTCTGCCAGATGATTTGATATGGTGGATGCAATCCCAGGAAAGCTACACATTTGCTACCTGAGGAATCTGCATGTGCAAAATGACAAAGAATGAGCCATGCAAGATATGGGATGGGGAAACAATGTATATTTTTTCTAAAGAATAAAATTATATTAAGATGTTGGCTTTGATACTCATAGAATCATAGAATAGTAGGGTTGGAAGGGGCCTATAAGACCATCGAGTCCAACCCCCTGCTCAGTGCAGGAAGCCAAGTCAGACCATCCCTGACAGATGGCTGTCCAGCTTCATCTTGAATGCCTCCAGTGTGGGAGAGCCCACCACCTCCCTAGGGAATTGGTTCCATTGTCGTATTGCTCTAACAGTCAGGAAGTTTTTCCTGATGTTCAGCTGGAATCTGGCTTCCTGTAACTTGAGCCCATTATCCTGTGTCCCACACTCCGGGATGATCAAGAAGAGATCCTGGCCTTCCTCTCTGTGACAACCTTTCAAGTACTTGAAGAGCACTATCCTATCTCCCCTCAGTCTTCTCTTCTCAGGGCTAAACATGCCCAGTTCCTTCAGTCTCTCCTCGTATGGCTTTGTTTCCAGTCCCCTGATTATTTTTGTCGCCCTCCTCTGAACCCTCTCCAGCTTGTCTGCATCCTTCTTAAAGAGTGGAGCCCAGAACCAGACACAGTTCTCCAGGTGAGGCCTAACCAGTACTGAGTAGAGGTGAACTAGTATTTCATGTGATTTAGAAGTTATACTTCTATTAATGCAGCCCAAAATAGCATTTGCCTTTTTTGTAGCCACATCACATTGTCACAAAGTGCGCCCCCTCTGCCAAGGGTAACATGTCCCTCTGTCCTCTTTCCATCCCAAATGATTACTGGGGCCATGTAAATGCAGCAGTCATAGACTTTATTTCTGTTACAGCACAGGATCGGTCAAATCAGTAGCTGTAGGGTCAGGATCGCCTCCAGGCAACTGTAGTAAGTAGTTGCAGGATAAGGCCCAAAGTCTCTGGCTCAAGAACAATAATCGTCTTCAGGTGTGGATACAAGGTCACAGGTGGTGGTAAGAAGCTGTAGGACTGGGATGGACGCTTTCCAGGCAATACTGGTAAGTATCTGCTGGAGCAGGCTGAAGGCCTACAGAGCAAGTAGCTGTGGGTTTAGAGTGCATAACCCTAGAGCAGTAGCAGTAGCATCTGCAAGACTGCTTACATACTGGTGCTTGAGGCTGAGTAGTGGCAGAGTCAGGATGACCTGTTCCTGAGCTTGCTGGAGAATTAAGCAAGTCTTTCCTCATCCACCAGTTCCTGTGGGCTTCTGAGCGCTGCTGACTGCGCAGGTAGGTCTCTTCTGGGTTTGCTAGCAGCCCCTTCACTGCTGTAGGTCCCTAGCCTTCAAGGAAGCCCAGCTGCTCTTCTCTCCCCCCCTCCATTCTTTACTTTCCAGTCCTTGCTCCTTCCGGTTGCTCTTCTCAGCCTCTCCCCTTGAGCCTCTTTCCACCTCCCTCAGAGCCTTGGATCCATTTAAGGAGCCCCTGTCCTGATTCCCTTTTCTTCTGTTTAACTAGCCCTAACTGTGGCTGGCTACTGCTGCTAGGCAACCAGGAATACCTAGGGGGATTGTACGGTGACCCCTGATACCTCTTCACAGATACTTACCACAGAATCTGCCAGCTAGAAGTGAGGCCTGGTTTACACATGCAGGAGAATGAGCTAGTGGGATCGGGAGGTGCTACAGTAGAATATATACTAATTCAAGTCTGTGAATCCCCTTGCACTAAAAAATATTCCTGCAAGTAAAGAACTAGCATGTCAGGGAGAAAGGTCTTAGTTCAGTTCATTTACTGCATGCTAGTTTTCTACTTGCAGGGAAGTGCAGTTTTTGTTTGATTTATGCAGGAGACCATTTAAAAATATGATTCCCCCACTCCCCCAATGACCAGTCTGAGGCACAGTCCATTCTACCACCTGATTTTGCATTCATTTGTAGATAAGGCCTCAAATCTGCCTGGTTCTGGGAAAGACGCTTAAATGAAGAACTCTGCAGTGGCAGCTCCTGAACCCTCCCCTGTAAGGCTCTCAAGACCCCTTGCTTGCCATGTTGTTCCCAAACCAGTTCAGGAGGCACTAGAATCCCCATGGTACCTGGCGGGAATTGATACTCCTATGCATATTCCAAAGCATCATTTCCTGTGAAGGGGAAGGAGGATCCCGTCATGTGTCTCCTGTTCTGCTTCAGCTTGGTCCACAGAGGGAAGCCAGGTTCACATACGAAGGAGGAAGCCAAGGGACAAGCCTGGCCATGAGATCAAGGTAAAGCTCAGAGTCAGAAACATGGGACACATAACTGGGCCACGCAACACTTAGGACCTGTGTTGCTCCTGCACTGCATAGACCAGAACTGAAGACTTATGCTGCCTGGTCTTCAGCTGTAAATGGTTAACACAGTTCCCCAGGCTTCCTGCTCCTGAAGACTCCCCTACTACTGAGGAGCCCATTGACTTCTGAGGAGCCCTCTTACTCCTGGGGAGGCTGGTTTCTTTGGGCCCTCAGCATTTGCTTCACCAACAAGAGGCTGCCTGCACTTGCAACTTTTGCTGCCAACATCCTCTAGAGCTGAGTGGCTGCTTGGCCTCCTCCTCAGACTCCACGGGTGAGGTAGGTTAATCAGGAGCCCTGTCTGCAGGTTCCCTCAAGGACCACTGTTGCCAAAGGGCCTGGTGTGAGGGGTGCCTATGGAAGTGCTGGAGTCGGGGGAGTCTTCCAGGATCTTTGGCCTCAGAATCGTCATCAGAGGAGGAGAGTTCCTGGCTTGAGCCTAGATCAGACATGGCATCTTCTGTGTCTTGGCAGCTGCTGCCTTTCCTCTTTGCAAAGAGAAGGGTTTTGTTTTGTTCTTGCTTGGGAAGCAGGCCGGGCCAGCTGGTGATACAATGACCCAAGCTGGACTCGAATACATGACATGCAGCCTCGACACAGCACGTCATTCCACTTGCTCTTCCAGCTTCTTGGTCCTTGCCTTGACTTTGGCTCCACATCAGCCTCAGAACTGTGCACCACACTGTCAACCTGTTAAGCCCCTTAATTAGTAACTAGTTCTCCAGGAGGGTCATTCTGAAGAGGGAGCCCTCCTCCTGCGAAGCCAGCTGCCAGTGAATCCCAATCTCCCCCGCCCCCTACTCATCTCCCTTGCACTATAGCTGAGGGGTGGAAGCTGGTTCCCCTTTGGCCCCGGGACCTCCAAATGCTAATTCATGTATTTTAAGTGATTAACTGCTTTGCTTTTGACTGATCTTTACTAAATATATTAATACAATGAGTGATAGGTCTCAGAATATTTAATGAAGGTAACTATCTGTCACAAGAAAATATGCACCAGCAACATCAGTGCTCTTTCAAGAACTTTGAGAGTCAGTCCAATGAAGTGGATGATGCTGGTTGTGGAAGAGCCAGGGAGCTCATTTGAGGATCTCGGACACATCCTCCTCCCCTGGGGAGTTTTTGCAATCAATACAGAAAATGCAATTCCCTCACTAATATGCCCGGTTTGATCTTCTGAATATTGTTATTGTGATAATTAATGCAAGAAACAGCCCCTTAATGCAAAGCACATCCCTACCTATCCAGATTTTTAATCTGAAAGGAGCCAACACACTCACATTTCTGAGCTAGCACGAGTTATTACTGAGTATGAAAGATCACGGCTCTCCTCTTGATGGCGAGACCTCTTGCAAATTAAAGTGTGATGGAAGGGGGGCTTAAGAGAGTGAAAAATCTTCCTTTGCAAAAGATCACAAAGTAGGAGGCTGAGACGTTACCTTGGAGATGTGTGAAATGTAAAAAGGGAGCCTGGCTTGTGAAAGCAACCTCAGTTTAGTCTGAGTCGTAAGGTAGTAGACCAAGGTTAAGATGAGAAATAATTGTAACCCACCATGTATCCTTGTGATACGTTCCATGGGGTTTTCTTGGCAAGAATACTGGAGTGGGTTGCCATTTCCTTCTCCAGTGGGGAAGGAAATAATAAAGAATGCATATAATAATAAAGAATGCATATTGCATTCAATATGCCAACAAATTTGGAACACTCAACAATGGCCGCAAGGCTGGAAAAGGTCAGTTTACATTCCAATTCCAAAGAAGGGCAACGCCAAAGAGTGTTCAAACTACCGCACAATTGCGCTCATTTCACATGCCAGCAAGGTGATGCTTAAAATCCTACAAGCTAGGCTTCAGCAGTATGCGAAACAAGAACTACCGGAAGTACAAGCGGGGTTTCGAAGAGGCAGAGGAACTAGAGATCAAATCGCCAACATTCGCTGGATCATGGAGAGAGCAAGAGAATTCCAGAAAAACGTCTATTTCTGCTTCACTGACAACGCTAAAGCCTTTGATTGTGTGGATCACAACAAACTGTGGCAAATTCTGAAAGAGATGGGGGTACCAGACCACCTTACCTGTCTCCTGAGAAACCTGTACGAGGGTCAAGAAGCAACAGTAAGAACCGGACATGGAACTGATTGGTTCAAAATTGGGGAAGGAGTACGACAAGGCTGCATATTGTCACCCTGCTTAATTAACTTATATGCAGAGTACATCATGAGAAACGGCGGGTTGGATGAATCACAGGTCGGAATTAAGATTGCCGGGAGAATTATCAACAACCTCAGATACGCAGATGATACCACCCTAATGGTAGGAAGCGAAGAGGATCTAAAGAGCCTCTTGTTGCGGGTGAAATCATGGCATCTGGCCCCATCACTTCCTGGCATATAGAAGGGGAAGAAATGGAAGCAGTGACAGATCTTATTTTCTTGGGCTCCAAGATCACCGCAGATGGTGACTGTAGCCATGAAATTAAAAGACGCTTGCTCCTTGGGAGGAAAGCTATGGCAAACCTAGACAGCATAGTAAGAAGCAGAGACATCACCTTGCCGACAAAGATTCGTATAATCAAAGCTATGGTTTTCCCAGTAGCAACGTATGGCTGTGAGAGCTGGACTATAAGGAAGGCTGAGCGCCGAAGAACTGATGCTTTCGAACTGTGGTGCTGGAGAAGACTCTTACGAGTCCCCTGGACTGCAAGGAGGTCAAATCAGTCCATCCTAAAGGAAAGCAACCCTGAGTGCTCATTGGAAAGACAGATATTGAAGCTGAAGCTCAAATATTTTGGCCACCTAATGCGAAGAGAAAACTCCCTGGAAAAGACCCTGATGCTGGGAAAGATTGAACGCAAAAGGAGAAGAGGACAGCAGAGGATGAGATGGCTAGATAGCATCACCGATGCAATGAATATGGACTTGAGCCCACTCCGGGAGAGAGCGGAGGACAGGAAGGCCTGACGTGCTATGGTCCATGGGGTCATGAAGAGTCGGACACGACTGAACGACTGAACAACAACAACAGTTTAGCTTAAAACAACAACAGCAACAACATAGATTTCTTTCCCTCCCTATTCCAAGGATACATTTGTTGTTGTTCAGTCATTAAGTAATGTCCGACTCTTCGTGACCCCATGGACCATAGCACGCCAGGCCTTCCTGTCCTGCACTCTCTCCCGGAGCATGCTCAAGTTCATATTCATTGCATCGGTGATGCAATGAATATGAACTTTCCTTTCCAGTCTTGTGGCTACTGCTGCGTGTTCCAAATTTGCTAATGCTTCCTAAAGCCCACTTGACTTCACTCTCTAGGATGTCTGGCTCAAGTTCAGTGATCGCACTATCATGGCTATCAGGGACATTCAGATCTTTGCTGTATAGTTCTTCTGTGTATTCTTTCCACCTCTTCTGAATCTCATCTGCTTCTGTTAGGTCCCTGCCTTCTTTGTCCTTTATCATGCCCGTCTTTGCACAAAACGTTCCCTTGAGATCTCCAGTTTTCTTGAAGAGATCTCTAGTCTTTCCCATTCTGTTGTTTTCCTCTATTTCTTTGCATTGTTCATTTAAGAAGGCCTTCTTGTCTCTCCTTGCTATTCTCTGGAACTCTGCATTTAGTTGGATATATCTTCCCCTTTCTCCCTTGCTTTTCGCTTCCCTTCTTTCGTGAGCTACTTGTAAAGCCTCATCAGACAGCCACTTGGCTTTCTTGCATTTCTTTTTCTTTGAGATGGATTGAGTTGCTGCCTCCTGAACAATGTTACGGACCTCCATCCATAGTTCCTCAGGCACTCTGTCTATCAGGTCTAATCCCTTCAATCTATTCCTCACCTCCACTGTATATTCATCAGGGATATGATTTAGGTCATACCTGAATGGTTTAGTGGCTTTCCCTACGTTCTTCAATTTAAGCCAAAATTTTGCAACAAGAAGCTCATGATCTGAGCCACAGTCAGCTCCAGGTCTTGTTTTGACTGACTGTATGGAGCTTCTCCATCTTTGGCTGCAAAGGACATAATCAATCTGATTTCGATATTGACCATCTGGTGATGTCCATGTGTAGAGTCGTCTCTTGTGCTGTTGGAAAGGAGTGTTTGCTATGATCAGCGTGTTCTCTTGGCAAAACTATTAGCTTTTGTCCTGCTTCATTTTGTACACCAAGGCCATGCCTGCCTGTTATCCCGGTGATTTCTTGACTTCCTCCTTTAGCGTTCCAATCCCCTAGGATGAAGAGGACATCTTTTTTTGGTGTTAGTTCTAGAAGGTGTTGTAGTTCTTCATAGAACCGATCAACCTCAGCTTCTTCAGCCTCAGTGGTTGGGGCATAGACTTGAATTACTGTGATGCTGAATGGTTTGCCTTGGATTCGTGCTGAGATCATTCTATCATTTTTAAGATTGTACCCCAGTACTGCTTTTCCCACCCTTTTGTTGACTATGAGTGCTACTCCATTTCTTCTAAGGGATTCTTACCCACAGTAGTAGATATGATGGTCACCTGAATTAAATTCGCCCATGCTTGTCCATTTTAGTTCGCTGATTCCCAAGATGTCGATGTTCAATCTTGCCATCTCATGTTTGACCACCTCCAGCTTACCTTGATTCATTGATCTGACATTCCAGGTTCCTAAACAATATTGTTCTTTACAGCATCGGATTTTCTTTTCACCACCAGACACATCCACAGCTGAGTGTCCTTTCGGCTTTGGCCCAGCCGCTTCACTCTTTCTGGCGCTACTTGGAAATACCCTCTACTCTTCCCCAGTAGTATATTGGACACCTTCCGACCTGAGGGGCTCATCTTCCGGCGTCATATCTTTTAGCCCTGTGATACGTTCCATGGGGTTTTCTTGGCAAATATAATTGCAAACCAGCTTTTGCCATATGTAACTGGAATTATTCTCATGCTAACAACCGAGGTGTATCCATTGCAAAAATGGCCCAGCCGTTTGGAAGGGGCTCATCTTCCGGCGTCATCTCTTTTAGCCTTGTGATACGTTCCATGGGGTTTTCTTGGCAAGAACACTGGAGTGGGTTGCCATTTCCTTCTCCAGTGGACCACATTTTGTCAGAACTCTCTGCCATGACCAGTCCATCTTGGGTGGCCCTGCACGGCATAGCTTATGGCTTTACTGAGTTACGCAAGCCCCTTTGCCACAACAAGGCAGTGATCCATGAAGGGGGCTTAATAAGCTAAATTATTTGCTTGCAATTCATTAGCAAGACTGAACCCTAAAGACAAAAGAACTGTTATGCTGGACTGGCTAAGACCCAAAAGTCTTTACTTATAGGGTTTGTTTTTTGTTTTTTTTTAAGTGGGAGGGTTCAAAAATAGACCCCCAAGATCTGCTCAAGCCACAATTTGAGCCACCCTAAGATCTTAATGATAGAAGGCGGGATACAAGTGTTTTAAATAAAATAAAGACATCAATCAATCAATCAATCAATAAAACTTTTATTCCATCAGGAGCACCCTTATCAGCCCACAAGGTGGACATGGCTTGTTCGATAACCAGAGGCCGTCATGTCTCTGAACCCTTGGCAATGTCAAGGTGCAGAAGAAGTCTCTGATGAAGATCAGATTTCAGACTTACAGAGGCTCAGTCAATCCCATATTCAGCCCCCCGCCCCCTGCCAGAAGACATGGCCTTGCCATCATCCTCGGAGTCAGAGGAGGAACCCGCAGCGGAACTGCCATCTCCCCAGCTCCACAAAAATCTGAGACTACAGAATCAAGTGGTTCAAAGGGCAGGGCTCTTTAAAAGTCCTGCCAGCTCCTCCACTACACTACAGATTGTGGCTGCCTAAGACTACTGTTGGCTCTAGCTTGCTGCTGAGACAACATCCTCCTATGTTGCTAGTAGGAGAGAGCTCTAGCCAGCAAAGTTCACTCAGAACTCTCCATGGTCCTGTTGCAGCTGCCCTTCACACAAGAGGGCTCCTGACTTTACCTAGCTTGCTGTGACTGATGCACTTACCTTGGCATCTGACTCAACCTTGCATGCCTTGACCTGACTGTTTGATACAGACTGGACCTCCTTGTTCAGATCTGACCGTCAGGTGATGTTAGCTTTCCCTGTGAGCCTCAGATAACCACATAATGGGACAGAGGCGTACTGCCGCTGAACAAAAAGCCAAGGCTTGCCTAATGTGGAGGACTGAATTCATGACCTTTGGATGGTGAGACTGATACCTACTGCACCAACACTCAGGCTTTTTGCCCTGGTGTGAATGCTACTTAGACAATTACTGATTAGGAATTTGTAAATGGAGAACATTAAAAATGTCAGTCTGTATTAAAAGTAGATTTCCTATGGGAGGGTGGTGTAAATGGAATGGACAGCTGCTGCTTCTGCCTGGCTGGATACAAAGGAGGGCTGTTATATTGTTGTTCCAGTGACTCACCAGGAGTTTTAATTGCACAATTATTGTATTATAAAATATTTTCAAACTGATTACATCAATGCAAAAGAAAATAAATTATCCTTGTTGTTAACTCTGCTGTCCTCCAGGCGTACAGCACTCTCTCCACCTACACACCAACTTCTTTGATGCTGGGGCCAGGATATGCAATCTTAAATCACAGCTCTTTTAACAATGTATGGGGGATACTAAAGAGAACTTCAAAAACCTCAGATGTAAAAGGATAATTTAGTAAAGATCTGTGATAGATGCATGCCCTCTCAAACAGAGATCCTGAATGCAACTCTTGCATTGCAAAGGAATATGGCAAAATCGCTCATCTATTGGACTATGAATTACCTGGGGGTTGGAGGCATGACTCTATGACCCTTCTCTCTTGCTGCTGCTGCTATTTAGATGCAGGAGAACAAAGAATCTTTATTTACTTGGGGGCTCCAGGGCATGTCTCAGCCCCATTTGCTGTTCAGCATCTTGGCTCATGCCAAGCACACAGTCTCGTTTCCAGCAAGAGGCCCACTATACATTTCTCTCTCAGAGGTACTCATTACCGGCATCTTGCCAGAGACTGAGCATGGCCTACGAGTGGAATTATGAGCACATCTTCTTCTATGCCCTGTAGACATAGCCTAACCCACCGCCAGGACATGACCAGGAATGTTGAGGCAAGGTTTCCAGCATTCAGCCAGGAGTCAACGCCAGTGCAAGGCTGCATCTAGATTTACACACACACACACACACACACTTCAAAGTTGATTTTAAAAATGAGGTAATAGTATAGATTATTGATACTTGTTGCTGGTGGATTTAAAAACAACAACACAATCGCTCTTGTTGTTTTCTTGTGTTTTGTGGTTTCAAATTGTGTATAACACCTTGGGAGAGCTGACCCTAAAAGTGGGGTTTATACATCTTTTAAAGCAAGCAAGCAATGGCACAAAATCCAGAAATACTAAATGTACATCCAGACTTTCATAGAATGGTAGGATTTTTTCAGAATAAACTACTATTCACGTTGGCTGTGAAGGCTGTTTTAGCCACCATGTCTGAAGGGTGTGGACTTTAATGCTACTGCAGAAGTGGATTCTTGCTTGACAGAGACGGTGGGTGGGAAATTGCTTTGTTATTTTGCTTACACTAGGACAGGCTTCCCCAACTTGGTGCCCTCCAGATGTGTTAGGCTGCAACTCCCATTATTCCCAGGCAGCCAATGGTCATGCTAGTTAGGAATGATGGGTGTTGCAGACCAACACATCTGGAGGGCACCAGGCTGGAGATGGCTGTGCTAGACGAGCCTTTCACCCTTCCTGTCCACCTCTGTTTTGCTGCACAGAATTATGTCATGGATTCCCACTATTTATTCATTTGCTTATTTACTTATTACAATAGTGTTATTTTCCAAATCCTTCCAAGGCAGCTTACAAGTAGCATCAAAATATATGAATGAAATCACAATGAACAACATTCATAAATAAAAGTAATCAGGATCCTTCCCACAGGGTATCTGGTGGTGGTCCAGCAAGTAGCCTCAATGGCAGGGATAATGCACCTTGAGGTCTTCTTCCCTTGCCTGTCTTTCTGCTTCCCTGTTTCACCTGACATGATTTGTATTTCCAGGCTTAGAAATACTAGTCTAAGGCATTCATAACATTTGCCTCAAATACAGGTAAGCTTAGGATGGCTGTGTGTCCTACTTCACAGAGGACAGTCCTAAATTTGAAGGCTGTCTGAGGACAGTCCTCCATTTTGAATGTGTCCTCCATTTGAAGAACTGTCCAGTCCATCTCCAGATTAAAGAGAAAGAACCGTAAGGAAAGAAAGCAGCAGAGGCCTTGAAGTTGCCCGTCCACAATTAGCACGGGACAGGGGACTGAGCACAGGTCATCCGGTCACAGGTCTTTCCTACTATGGTGAGATGTGGTGCATTACTATTTAAAATGTAGTAATTCTTTCTAAACTTGCAACTGTCTGTATAAATTAGGACTTGCAACATTTTATGCAAATCTGTGTCCTCCTTTGTGGTGATGCAATTCTTTTTTAGTGATGAATTTAGTGGCCACCTTAGGTAAGCATTACAAACCCCTGTAACTGCAGACTTGTATTTCTGAATCTGGAAATAGGAGTCTTGGCAACATCCCTAGAGCAGATCAACAACACAATTCTGTGCAGGGACCAACGGTAAGGGCAAAAGCTTCATCAATGATAAGCAAAATGACAGACCCTTGAATGCGTCCCCAAATCAGATTAAAACCTGAGCTCAAGAAGAATTTCCTGACCGACCTACCCACCAACCCACCCAGTCACCAGACTGATCCCTCCAACCTTCTCTTTCCCTCCCACTTACTGAGGTGGTTCTCCACCAGCAAACAAGGAGAGAGGATTCTTTGGCCCTCTGTGCCGGTCATGTGCCACACAGCACACCAGGCCAGGGCCAGCGTCAAGGGTAGGCATGGTTGGGTACCTGCCGAGGGCCCACACCCCAGCAGGGGCCCACTGACAAGAGCTCCCTGGAGTTACTCCTCCTCTTCACCGTTGCAGCCTGCTTGTATGCCTGCCTCTCACTTTGGCCCAGACAATGGTGGTGGTGAGAAGGAGCAGCAGATGCCGCTCCGCCTACTTGCTCATTGGCTTTCTGCCTGTCAAGCAAGCAAGCGGGAGCAATCATGGGGGAGGGAGGTCGAGCAAGAGCAGCTGGTGACAGTGGTTGTAAGAGGGTAGACTCACTGAGGGAGGAGGCCCATGGAGGGTGTCTTGCCCAAGGGCCCTCAAAACCTGGAGCTGACACTGCACCAGGTCATCAGTAGCTGCTGGGAAGCATCGTTTTCCCTAGGGTGACTCCAGTGCAAGTAGTCCTGGGGAAAAGGGAATGTCTCCTTTCCCTCTCTGCTTGCTGCAGGAAAAGAGAGGGAGAGGAAAGACTGACCAGCAGTTTGCTGCCTATGGGGCACCACTGCCATCTCAACCTCGTAAGCAGATCCAAAGGGAAGAGGGGAGGGTTTGGGGGCTCACAAATTTGGATTGGAACTAAAACAAGCAGAGCTATTTCCCAATGTTTGGGAAGAGACTTGGCTTATTTCTAAGCCAATCTGAAGCAAGCCGGGGGACCCCCACCCATCACTAATATGCACTAAAAGGATGCTGTATATATAATAAGTTAATTAATTAACCACCTATTAAATATGTATGAAAGAACTTGAGTGCCGATGGCACTCTTCAACCATCTAGGTACATCTCTTTATTTGGCCAGCGTGTTCAATAGGATCTTCTGAAGACTCTCTAACTTCCATTTCCTGCTTTCCAGAAATATTGATCTGTGAGATGTTATTTTTTATTGAACCAAGCAGCTTAATGGTGGCACAAGAAAGTCCTACTGAGTATGGAAAGTATGCCAGGAAGTATGAAAACTATCAAGAAGGTGGCCATCAGAGCCAAGATGCACAATCAGCAAACAAGCTCGATGGATCATGGCACAGTCCAGAAACATTTTAGACTGCTGGGGCGGGGGTGGGTGGGTTTGGATCTTAGGTTTTAATCATCCCACATAGTACAAAAAGACACACACACCCCATGCACACTCAAAACTACCACACCAGAAGGAAGGACTCTAGGTAAAACTTCATCTGTCTGTCTATAAAAGCCTTCCCCAAACCGGTGCCCTCCAGATATTTTAGACAACATTTCCATCCACCCTCACCATTGGCCATGTTGTCCTGGGCTGATGGGAGTGGGACTGTAAAATATTTGGAGGGCACCAGGTTGGGGAAGGCTGATTATATACTCATAGCAATATCAATCCTCTAAATGAGTGCCAATCCTTATATAGCCAAATACCCAAGCACAAGAGGGAAGTATCAGCAGGTTGCCAGGGGTGGGGGTGGGGAGGGACACACACAGGTTTGCAGAAGTACGCCCCCCCTCCCCAAAAGGGAAAAAACCTCAAGGGGGAAAGACAATGGACCAAGTGTACTCAGTGGCCACAGAAGTCTGATGGATTGTTTGTGGAGTGGGGGAGAATGAGGGGTGGGGAGAATAGGAGGGAACGGCTGGAACTCTGAACAGGGCACAGAATTTAGTGGTAGGTCCCACTTGTTGAATCACCACGGGCACTTTGATGTGGCAAACTACGCCAAAAGGTGCAGCACTGAGGTCTGCCGTTGTGTGGCTTAGCACAAGTCTAGGTTAGTTATGCAAAAGGGGAATCAGAAGCAAAACAAAAAGCAGCACCCTCCATGCACACGCACACCTGCCCAGCTTTGCTTGCTGGGGGATGATGGGAGTTGTGGTCCAACACATCTGGAGAACACCAGGCTGGGGAAGGCTGATCTAACCCCTCCGATCCTCAGCCTCCTGTCTTCTCTGTCCACCTTCTCTTCAGGTGTCCGTTTGCCTCCTCCCCCACTTCCTTTTGCCTTAGATGTCTGTCTGTCTAACTAAAATAGTTCTAGGCTGCCTTTAAGGGCAAAAGCCCTCCCAAGGCGGCTTACATGATAAAATCACATTAAATAAAATCCTATAACAGCCAAAATAAATAAAATCAACAAAAACCAGCAATAAAATATCTAGCCCTGATGGCAACAGAATCTAAAGCACAATTGCACCTACAAACCCACAACAGTCACCCGAGACATCCTCAGGAGAGGGCCACAGAAAACAAATAAGGGCCTTCCTAATAGCTTGCAGTGATGAAAGCTTGCCTAACCCATCCAAAGCCTACCCTGTCCCTTTGCTTTCTGGGGCTTTCTTTTCACTCAGCTTTCCTTTCTTCAGCCAAGTCCCAAATGCTGTTTGTTCCATCTCTATTGCCTGACAACTTTCCTTTCCCTCACAATAGCTGGACTGTGATCTGTGTCACAGGAACACAGGAAGCTGCCTTATACTGAATCAGATCCTTGGTCCATCTAGCCCAGTACTGTCAACACTGACTGGCAGCCATGGCTCTCCAGGGCTTCAGGCAGGGGTCTTCCCCAGCCTGACCTGGAAATGCTGGGGATTGAACCTGGGACATTCTGCAGGCAAAGCAGGGGCTCTACCACGGAGCCATGGTCCTAAAATTCTATTTTTCCAAACCTTCCAAACTCAAGAAACATATTTTAAAAATCCAAGCCTTTATTTGGAAAATGAATATGTAACAAAGCTACAGGGACATTTAAATCAACACCATGGAAAGAAAACGAATAAACAAGCAAATGGGAACACAGCCAAAGTCTGAGAATGAAGCAGGGAAGCACAAAGAGTAAATTTTGCTGATCCAGAGACATCTCCCATCTGGACAGCACTTGTGCCCCAAAATGTTCTCTGCTTTTTGTCCCTGTCATTCACAACAGGCCAAGTTCATGTCGCTGATTAAGTATTAGTAAGGCAGGAGCAGCAACAGCAGCAGAGTTCCAGACTTTGAGGAAGAGTGAAAAATGCTGTATTAGTGGGCAAGTTGAAGCTGTAACAAATAGGCTTACTGCAGGAAGAAAATCACACAGTGAACATAAGGCACCGTGAAGCAGAACAAACCACTTCAAGTGTGACTCGGAAAGAATAGCCTTTGTCCAGAAGGAGCCTTTCCCTCTCCTCTGTATGTGAGAGAGCAGTCAAAGTCAGGAGAATGTGACTTGTCCGAAGACGGGAAGCATAATTTTCTGTGCTCGCTTAGGACAGCCTTCCTCAACCTGGCACCCTCCAGATGTGCTGCACTACAACTCCCATAATGCTGTTTCCTGCATTCTCCTTTGCATTATCAGCAGCAGCGAGCCAAGCGGGGCCAGGACATTTGCACCCTTGTGGAAAATAGTTTGTCTTCCCTGAAATCCAGCTTCCACTTGGGGAAGACGTGAAATGTGAGGTATCATGGCCAGCTGGCAGCTTTAGTGTGTTGGTGGTCACAAGACCATCATATACATATTCCCATGTTCCCTCCCGTACGGAAGCCGCTAAGGGTCCTCATGGCCCTTGATAGAAACAAATATAGAACTGGCAGATGGGAAGCTCAGGGCATTCAGCAGGGACATAGGACAGCGGGAGGGCAGATGCTTGGTATCTTTAGAATCCTAGGTTCAATCCTTAGCCTTTTCAGCTGAACTGGATATCAGGAGCTAGGGCTGGAAAATAACCTCAGCTCCATGAGACTGCCTGGAATCCTCATCAGCAACTAATTTTAGGCCTTGGACTTAATGGCCTTATGTCCCTCACCCCACCCCATTTAGATGGCCATGGACCTTTTCAGACGCACATTGGGGTGGTTAGGCGAACCATGGTGCATGGTGGTTACCGCTAACCACTGCGAGTGCTACTGCCACACCTGCAGGTGATCACGTTCCGCAACATGGTTAGACTAACCATTCTCTAGCCACCTTCCCTCCCGCAGGAACCTCCAGTCCTCTGGATGGGCAGCCATGCATCCCAGTGGCCTTTGCACTGTTGGCATTTTGGTGCTTGGTGATGTTGGCCATTTTGGTGCTAGGTGCTGCTGCTCTTGCTGTGGAGCTCTACGGCAGCTCTCAACCACGGAGGCTGTTCAGACATCATGCTAAACCATGGTACAGCCCACCAACCATACTGCAGCAAGTGGTCAGTGAACGGGGTTAGTCTGTGGTTAATAAACCAGCATGGTCAGAATAGACTCCTGTTCAGACATCACACTAAGCCAATGTAGTTAGCTCAAAACTCCAAACCATCATGGCTCAGCATGATGTCCCAACAGGGCCATTGTGTATTACTTCTGCTGTGAAGCACACAGCTAACACTTCTCTTCCCCCTAGTCCAACTGCCATGCTTTAAAACTGCTTTTCCATTCCTGATATGTTAGAAGAATAAGAACATTGTTTACTAATCCTGATTAAAAAGAAATACTCTGAGCACTTTTGATTTTAAACTCACTTAATCCCTAGCACCACCACGGCTGCAGGAATCAACTGGAGTCTGCCTGCTGCTGCTGCTGCTGCCTTTAAGCCCTCATCACCTGCTGCTCTCTGGGTGCTCATTTCGAGGCCGCTATGGGCCCTCGACTTTGGCTGCATCACTGTGCAAAACTGACTGCCAGCAAGCCCTTATTGCCCTGGCTACTGCTCTGTCCTCCCACTCGGCCAAGTTTGGCAAGGGTGGGGGGCAGGGGAGCTCAGCTGGTGCTCCTCAGACAGGGCTGTTGCCATCATGCAGGAGAGCAAAGCGATCTTCTTCAGGCAGCGCCATGAGGTGGGGGAAAGATGGAGACAGAAATTGGCATCTGAATGGTGCAGGAAGTCTTTTTTTTTAAAAAAATGGGGTGGTTTGAACTCTGCTCTGCTCCAGGCAGCAACGTATCTTGGGCAGGACAAGGGGCGAAGGCTGGATTTGGCCCTGGAACATCCAGTTTTTGATCACTAGTTTAGAACCGCTTGCCCCCAGCTCTGTGGAAAGGCAATGCCTAATTCATCTGCCCTGAAGCAGCCCTGCTCACGGCACTGTAGGCCTAACTCCGCACACTCAAGATGGGTACCCCTTGTGTCACTTGGCTCGCTTCCTGGAATACTTGAATCAAATCATACGCAGCTAATTGAATAGCTTCACAAATGCCACTTAAAATCACACTCAAGTGGCTTAAACTCTGTATTAGTCCAACCCCACGGGAAATGAACACACGCTGAGGCGGCTTACCTGCCACAGATGCACGTGTACGAAGTGTGTCGCATGCCTCCGCGAGTGTAGCAGTAGTGCTCAAACAGGCTGCAAATCAAGGAATCCAGAAATTAATCATTTGCTCAGGACCAAAACACATAAACAGCAAACAAAGCATGACTGCAAGAAAACCAGGACTTATTTATCCTCGGCTGTACATCAACCAATCATCTCATTTTGGTTTTTGAGCTCACCATGTGCTTACAGAAAATATGCAGTTGCAAGAGCTTTGAGGAAAGGGCTTCCGGCTGTTTTCATCCCCTAACCTTCATGGTTTACCTGCCTCTGGAGCTAAACAATTAACAGATTTTTAAGAGGAATGAAAGCCAAACACAGCAGCTGAAATGGTCAAACAGCCCTGCCCCCTTCATAGAATCATAGCAGAGTAGGGCTGGAAGGGACCTACAAGGCCATCGAGTCCAACCCCCTGCTCAAGGCAGGAATCCAAGTCAGAGCATCCCTGGCAGATGGCTGTCCAGCCTCATCTTGAAGCCCTCCAGTGTGGGAGAGTTTCCCCTGACAGTTTGGTGGATTCCCAGCTTCTGTGCAGTTTTTTCCTCATCCTAAAAGGCTGACATGCCTCTCCTGAGGTTTAATGACTGGAAGTAAGAGCTTTACGATAGAGTATGTCTGTATGTGTTTTTGATTTTTTGGCCCCGCCCCTTTTGCCTTTGGCCCCACCCACTTGGAATGTGGCCCTCGAGAGCGTCTCTGAAATGGAATTCAGCCTTCAGACTGAAAGAGGTTCAACTCCTCTGATATAAAGAATACACAGATTAATATATATATATATATATATATATATATATATATATATGTATGTATATATGTATATATGTGTGTGTGTGTATATATATATATATATATATATACACATATATACACACACACACACATACATACATACATACATATACACACCAGGCATGAACAGAACCAACAAAACTTCAAAAGCAACACTTTTCATTAGAGATACGCATTGGTTACATTTATATCCAAGACTGTGTTGTATCACTGAACTCACAATGTTATGCACAGGGTTCTGAAGGAGCCTCCCATCCAGGCACTGTCTAGATCCACATCTGCTGAACTTAGCTTTCGCAAAGGTGCCGTGTCGTGCACCCTGAGACCACGCCATGAGACATCTGGCCGAGTTGTAAGCCATCGTCACATCTTTGCTCCACATATTGAGAAGACGAATGGGTGGGGGAACAGTTTTGCATCCACTAGCTCCATGTGTTAAGCAGAGGAGTACTACAGGCGTACAGTTGTATGCACGCAAGCTCCTCTACATAGGGTTTCCAGTTGCGTGAAAAAGCATACAAGGGTAGCACTCCTCTTCAGACCTGTCACTGAACTCATGGGGCTTGTGGGGGGCAAAGCCAGTGAGGATGTTCATGTTTGGGGGAACACATGACTGAACAGAAAGCAAGGAGGACCAAGCATCTTTCCAGGCAACCTTTTTATTACCAAAATCATTTAATACTCAGTTACTCATTTGTTGCTGGGAATAGACATGCCTTTCTCCAAGGCTGCAGTTCTGTTGGGGCAGATATTGCATATCCTCATCACCCAAGCCGGCAATATTTGGTTACGGGGAAAATGCAGCTTTCCCCCTCAGCTAGCGTGTCCTTAAGAAATGCTGTATGGAATAGTGCAGCTGCATGAATGGTATGGACTGCAGTTGGATTGTGCCCCTGGCAGCACTTGCCTCAAGCAGCAGAAGGCCCTGCACCTCCAAACCATTTTGTGACATGTTACTTTTATTCCCCACCCCTACCCTTTTATTGTTCTAGAAACTTAGCTCTCTTCTGCTGCTTCTCGCAATTGCATTTCCCAATACTTCACCAAGACTACTGTCTCCCCGACAGCCATTACAAGTACCATTTGCATTTTATTTACATCTTATACAGTTTGTTGAATTATAAGTCCTCGCCTTCTACAGCACTGAAGTCCATGTCTTCTTGTTTAAATCTGTAACAATAACAGAGGTGTGTCCGTCCGTCCATCTGCGCCATAGCGCCAAGAGTATGAGACCTAGACACCGGAAACATGTTATGCATACCAAGGGGACCCTAGGAGTGTGCACCTCACGATTATTTTGTTTTTTAAAATGTGCTAATCAATTTTAATTAATTTAAATGTGTCCATGTGGCCGAAGCCTGCAGTAAGATCTCCAGCCACCAGGAGTAGACCTCCCTAACCAGTGCATAGCTGTGCAGTCCATACAGTCTAAAAGCTAGGGGAGAGTAGTTGACCGAGGTCAAAGTTATACACCTGCCACCCCACCCCCTGCTGTGGGGCTGTCTCCCCCACAGGGGAATGGAGTGGGTAGACTCATCCCTTTGGGGGCTATAGGGGGGCACCACAGCACAGGCACAAGCAAGCGTGGCTTAACGCAGGTGCGGGCAAAGTGCGTCCAACTCTGGCAGCTGTGTGTGTTTGCTTAAAGGCTTCACTTTATCAAACTAAGGCAACTCCCCCCAAGCTGGGACCCTCTAGATGTTTGGACTTCAACCCCTATCCGCCCCAGCCAGAATGACCAATGGTTGGGAGTGCTGGGAGGTGTAATACAAAACATCTGGAAGACACCAGGTTGGGGAATGCTGACCGAAGGGCTAGTCCCACCTGTGTGATGCCAGGTCTGTTTGCTAGTAAAAGAACACAAAGGAAGGGAGACGCAGAATCAGCACTACTATCTCCTTGCATGAATACTTCGGCAGTATCATAGACTCATAGAATCATAGGGTTGGAAGAGGCCTGCAAGACCTTCAAGTCAACCCCCTGCTCAATGCAGGAAGCCTAGTTCCCAGGCAGTCCCCCATCTAAGCACTAAACGGGGCTGACCCTGCTTAGCTTCTGAGATCAGACACATCCAGCCCTTTGCCAAAGAGCTACTTTAGGGACTCCCAAGGGGGGTGGGAACACCCAGTGGGCTGCTGGACGTTTTTGCCTTTGAACAGCAGCAGAGCTGCCTGCCACTCCAGATCACAACCCGCATGGGGAAGAGTTTTCAGTTTGAAAATTGGTGCTGTGGGGCTCACAGTCAAGAAACACAAGTTCAGTGGCTCTACAGGTCCATGATCCAGTTGTGCAGTTGTGCTGTTGTTCAGATCCTGGACCAGACCTAACTTCTACACCACTCCCACCAATCCATGCCACTGTTCTGCTATGGCTGGGTCAGACTCAGCATTAGGGCAAATGCAGGGGCAAATCAATAAATGGGCAAATGGTTAAACACAGAGGTATTAGCCCAGCAAGACAGCAGTTCAAGGCAAGAACAGTCAGGAAGCAGGCAATGGTCAAAAGCACAGTATTTCCAGTCGAGGGGACACATTCCCAAAAGCAAACATAAATGTAGTCTAAGAAGCCGAGTCAAGCAGGAGTCCAAAAGGTCCATAGCATGAGGTTCAGTCACAGAGCAAGTCAGGGTTGAAAGCACTGAAGTTGGTGTTCCAGCAGTGATTAAGCTGGAACTGAAGGCTTATGTAGCCTGAGTTCCTAAAGCACAATGCTGGGTTCAGCTGCAGTTCATCACAGGACCTCTGGCAAAAGTCCTACTCATGAGGAGGGCTTTGCTCACAAGGAGGCCTTTCCTCTTGAGGAGTCCTCTTCTGCAAGTGGGCACTGCTTCGCCTGGCCGTGGTCTTAGCCTGCCCGTTCGGGCGCTGCTGTTCCTAGGGGCTGGAGGGTGGCTCAGCATCCCCCTCTGACTCAGGAGCAGAGCTGTCCACCTTTCAAGGGGGAAGATCTGAAGTTCTCTTTCCTGAGGGCCCAGGACCTTCTTGGTCAGGCCCTGATTCCTCTGGAGCAACTTGTTCACTGGTGACATCCAGCTCAGGAGGCTCCAGATTGTCCCGTGAAGAAGATTCCTCGGGGAGGGGGGGGGGGAGGACACACACAGGAAATGGATGTTGTGCTGTATTTGCATATACTGCCAAGCAATGGTTTATGTTGACCATGGTTTGTTGCTTTAGCCATGAATTGTCTAGTAGACAAGCAAACAAACCATGGCTTGTTTTCCCCATTTCTGGTTTGTTTCTCTTTTGCCCATTTTGCCAGCTTTCAGAGCAGTTTCATTTTCAGGCTGCTCTTGCTGGGCACCTCTGTTTGAGCGCAGACAGGAGCACAAACAAACCAGGGATAAGCCATGGTCCTGTGATCCAACATTACAACAAATCATGGTTTAAACAAGATGGACTTTGTAAGAAAACAACAAACCATGGCTTTTATTTGTGGTTTATTTGTGGTTTGTAGCTGGTTAATCAACCATGGTTTGTTGGGAGGGAGGGATTCAGACATAGCGACAAGCCGGATTTCAACAAACCACAACATGTCTTAGTATTATGTGTGGAACAGGCCATTGTCTCTGACAATGTGTGACACTTTCACACAAAGGCTAAAATGTGGTGGGAGCATGTGTTGACCAGCTTTAGCACACACACATACACACAGAATTCTAAGCTAGTAAAATGGAGTAATGTTTTACCAGTATCGAAGTCTGCCTCTTTAAACAAAAAAGAAGAGAAAAAAAGAACAACATGTTCCATTACAAGTTGAAGCTCTGTCAGTTCAGCTCAGTTAGTTTTTATTGTTTAACCACTGGCCATTATAAAACTTTTAGGAAAAAAATATAATCAAGAAACCTAAAAATCTAAAACCAAAATGGAAAAAAGGTTTTAACTTCATTCAGCAATTGCAATCTGCTTAGTAAAAGCCACTAGTTATTTTGCTAATGCCATTACAAATTCCTACTGCAGGAGAAACAACGAAGAGTTGGATTCGATGGCCTTGTAGGCCCCTTCCAACACTACTGTTCTATGATTCTATGAGTCTTATGGCACCTTAACGGCTAACAAATTTATTCTGGTACAAGCTTTTGTGGACACTGTACATTTCATCAGATGCTCACACATCTGAAGAAGCGGACAGTGTCCGTGAAAGCTTATGTCAGAATAAAATTTTTAGGGAGCAATCCTTTGGCCCCTAGCCAGTGTCTGGGGGGTCACAAGATTTTTCGGATTCCTGGATCTGAGGCCGGAGACAGCGCTCCAACCTCATACCCAGGCGTCCGAACTGTCTGCCCTGTCCCTCTGGCAGCCAGAGTGGAGAGAACCATGCTAGCTGCCTCCACAAGCTCGTGAACATGAGCTCAGAGGGAAGGGAAAGGGAGTGTGCCAGTGGGCGGGGAGGGGACTGTAGTAGTCAGAATACAAGCTATTTCCAGTCTTCCCCGGCCTCCGGCCTTCCCCCTCCCTGACACTTCACCGAGACGAGCGAAATAAAATGCAGATTGCAGGGAGTGCCGAGGTGAAGCTTGCCTCCACCGCACCTCCCCCTTTGCACAGGATTCCCACCAGCCTCCAAGTTTGGAGGCTGACTGGAGTCCTGATATGATTGCTCCCTCCATCTTTAAGGCAGGAGTACTTAATCTCTGGCCTGCAGGCCTGATCCAGCCCATGGAGTTTCCCCATTCAGCCTATGGAGGCTTGTGCTCCATGGGCCCTGCTCCCTCTCCTAACCAAGCCCTGCCCCATGGCCTGGCGGCTATTGGGGGCCTGGGGAGCAGGTGAGGAGAGGAATTCTGTTGCTTTCTCTGATCTGGGGATCTTTTATTGGATGGTCCCACAGTAACTCTAAGGCATACCCTCCTACATGGGGCTCCCAGTGGATGCCCATTCGAGGGATTGAGCATGTCTGCTCCCCAATCAGCTTTAACATCCAGTACTCTGAGGCCATTCACTGGGATGGTCATTCTCTTACCATGGAAGTGAATCAGTAAAGGCACAATCATGACAGGATGTACTGAAATAAAATGGCTTACATTGTCAGAATGCAATATTGCAGACCTGTGCCAGTCAGTACTTAGGAAATGATCTGCCCAGGGGGAGGGGGGAATGGACGGACACAAGAACAAGAATGAGAGTGCCACCAGACTATCACTGTGCTTTGGAAAGGTACAAGTAAACATATATGTAAATTTGCTTTTTGTGGGTGCATGGGAGTGGGAGCAGGAGTTGAAGGTGGAGATGCACAAATCTGTCAACTTTGGCTTCTCTCAGTTTCTCATTTTTCCAATCTCAAGTCTGGTTCATCCTGAACTTCAAGATTTGCATGATCATTCATACCCACTTTTGTGCACATTTCTCCTAATACTTGCATTTCGCATGCAATTTTGCCCAATATACGTATGTTTTTTCAAATATGCTTCCTAATAAAATGCATATCTAGTGTGATTTTCACTAATAAACACATTTTTGTGTGCCCTTTCTCCTATCATATGCATTGTTGTAGGCATTTTTTGACTGGAGAAGTCAATTTCAAAATTCAGAGAACTGCAAATTTCAAAGAATAATAGAGTTCTGCTTATTATATTGGTTTGAAACATGCAAAATTAGTCAAGGCCACATTAAAATGCAAAACAAACAAATTTGTCCCCCCATCCCTAATTGAAGGTGGTTTGGGAAAGGGCTTTCAGCTCCTCGCTATGTAACTCATGCTCTTTTAACCTCTGGTCTGAGTATCGTTCCAAAAGCTGGGAAAGCCAGAGGCAAGAGTGGGAGAAAAATGTGTGTGCACACCCAGTATTTCTCCCAAGACGCTCTCAATTGTCATTGTAATCTGTATCGTATATAGCCAAAGGCTATTACAATGAAATAAGATTATGTAAAATACAATTGTGTATAACCAGTATACAAAGATTCAATAGTATCATTAAACAGAGTGCCTTTGACCATGAGGCCATACTGCCATATTCCATGCTCTCAGAGAAGGAAGAAAAAGGAGTCCTACATTTATAAACTAGAGCAACTGACATTTTTGATAAAACTGGAACTATCTTCTTGGCTGCCACTGCAAATCGGGCTATCACACAAGTAATGTACAGGTGATTGTCAGCCTCTAATTCTACCACCAGATCATGAGAAGTCTGGATCAGTACATTGTGGAAGAATATGTAACAGGATTTCCCCCCCTAAGGTCCAGATAGAAGGGGCAGAACAACAAATAATGTATGAGATCTTCTATCTGATTACAATAAACAATACATTTAATTCCACTAAAGGAATTCCTGAGTACCATTAGCGGAATGAAAATGTATTTTTTGGTTGTAATCAGATCCACTTTCTTCAATAAAAATTGCCTGTCTCCACCAGCGTTGATCTTGTATGGCAGCAAAACCATCCTGCAGGAGGAGCTCTTCGCCTTCAAGAAGTGCTCCATCATTCGCTGAGTGACGGATGCTCAGCCATCAGACAAGGACAGATGCGCCCAAAGTACAATTAATACAGGATTAACTGCTTTAAGAGTCAAGCACATATTAGAGCCCCTTTCAGTCTTTGTGAAATATGCTCTAATTACAATCCAATTCCCTTTAATGCTGAAAGGACTGGGGGAGGGGGAACCTCATTTGTTGTGATATTAAAATCATTTCATTAATACGGAGTGATAATGGAACCCATTCAGATTTCAGAGACGTTCACGAGCCTGTCCTTTGGCAGCTGCTGCTACAATGCAAGCTATTAGAAGAACATTTAAGATATTGCTTCAGGTATACACAAAGTTGGATACATCTAGCAACTTAAGCAATGAAACAGTAGGATGGACATGGAAATCCAAATATTATGCATATATTTTGGCACACATGGCACAGGTTATTAAATCTCAAACATTTGCAGGGGGGAAAATGGATGGGTATCTGTCCAGCATGTTTAAGTCATGAGTAAACCACCTTTTTGGCCACAAGGGTTGCACTGGGTAGTTTCAGGGAGTCACACAAGCATGTGCTTGTTTGCACATGCACGCACAGAAGCAAACCTAGGGGTTCCCTTGCTAGTGCTAGGGGTTTCCTTCCTTATCTTCATTCCCTCATCAGAAATAAATGAATGCTTTTCCTTGCTAGCGCTGGCTAGGGAATCTCTGTCAGGGTTGGGTTGGAGCCCATAGAGCCCCAAAGCAGTTCTGATTCTGAGGAAGAGATAGAAGCCGTGGGAGAGGAACCTGCTCGCTCTTCAAAGGTGCAGCTGGAGGGAGAGCCCCTCCCTGCTCACATTCCTGAGAGTGACAGTGACCCTGGTGGGGAATGGGAGGTACAACTGGAGCTTCTGGACGTGAGGCGCCAGCGCAGGGACAAGCGAGAAGTTGCGGGCACTGAGAGGAGGCACTCAGCCCGCTTGGCGCAACAGCAACAGCTGCGCCCCAATGCCCCACGGGAAAGGGGTGGGCTTTCTCCTCCAAGCCCTTAAGTTCAGAGGCTTCCTGCCCTTTCCCTCCAAACGGAGACCAACTGATTCCCTAAGGCTAGAACCCCCTGGTAGGCTGCTCCCTCTTAAGTTTTCCTCTTAGGCTAAGGCAATTAGCATTTGTAAGCGTCATTAGGTTGAAGGGAAATAAAGCCTTGGAAAAGAGCCCTTTTGTCTGCGTGTTGATTCTGGGCTACTTGAGGATTTCAGGAGGCAGCAAGGGTGCTCCTGACGATTTCTTCCTTATGTCTGATGAGAGATCAGAGATAAGGAAGGGATTCCTTTGCTAGTGCTAGCATGGGAAACCCCAGGTAGTGTCACCGTGGCAGATGTGGGGGGGGGGTCTGGCAGGCCACCAGAAATGGCTTGGCTGGCCACATCTTTTGCACCCCTGTTTTAAGTGAAAGATGTCCTACTTCCAGGTGAGGAGGTGGGGCTCACTAAATGATCCATTAGGACTCTTTCAAACTTTAGCCTCACAGCAATTAATACTAAGACCAAAAGTAGCAGACCATGGTCATCGTAGTAATAGTAAAGTCATCAAGTCCTTATAATATCAATAACAAGACTACAGAAACTTCAGCAGTATGAAGGCAGAACAATAACAAGAACCATCAGCTACCTATCCATGAAGGACTTACACTGGACATTCTTATCGTTGCCCAAATGCAAAAAGTAATTTATAGTTATTAATATTAATAATCATTTGAAAATCAGTTGTGCTTCAGACATGTCTCTGTACTGATGAAAAGGAAGAAAAACAGTACCAGTACTTAGTACTGAAAAGCTCACATTAATTATCTTAAAAGGGGGTCAGATTTTTATGCAGATTCTGCCTATGATCCCTAATCACTTTTTTGATAGAACTGGAGACAGACAATGTATGCATTTCACATGTGCTTCAGAGATGTGTAGCCCAATGTGCAAAGCAAGTTATTATGGTAAGTGCCCTGGCCTGGATAACACACTAGATATGGGAACAGCTAGCTATGTTTAGAGCCCAAATCTTAAGAAAACTCTAGGGACCAATTTGGGCTAAGCGTGTCAACAAGTTAAGCTCTTAACAAGCATTTGAGCTGACAAGACAATGCTTCAAAAATATGAGGCACCATGAAGCTGCCACACATCATACATAACATTCTAAGAGACTGGGATTTTCTGAAATATTATTCATATTCAGTCTAATTATATTTGCGACTATGTTCAGTGTGGTAAACCAGCTCTGAAGACACAAGTTAGGATCACCACAGTATGACAAGGAGATTTCTTTGCCTAGAAGGACTTCCATCTTTTTCTTCTGAACTGCACACCTACAAGAACCATGGTTAGGACACGGGAAGCATGTTGTCAAGTCTCCCCACCCCCAAAGTTATTGCATCAGTATTAAAGTTTTATTTCTTTTATTACTGCACTGAATATTTTTGAGAGAGATGGTGTGGAGGTGAAGATCCAGGTGGACTTCGTCCCAATGTTGCTCCACCTGAGAATGATTACGGTGGTCTGGAAATGGTTGGGGGCAGGATGCCAGACGCAAGCCTTAAGCCCAACAGACAGGGACTGCTGTGAATGGTGGTGTCCTGTCTAGCTTCGTTCAGGGTTCCCAGGGGAGCCCATCTGAAGCAGTTGCACTTACTAAAAGATGACGTCTGCCAGGACACTGGACAGATCTATGATGGCTGGAAATCGCTCAGGAAGAGCTGTTTTCTCAGCAACATGCAGTATTTATGATGGTTGGCTGATCTGTGCCTACTGTTAATCCCGACCCTACTAAGGAGCTGTCTCTGCTTGATTCTGCAGCTTCTGGCTCTTCCAGCATGGGGGTGGTGAGGACTGTGGGGGGGGGGGTCGCTCTGTGTCTGGTTAAAGCTTTATTTCCTGAGGATTGGTGGGGGTTACAATGCTGGGAACTGGGAGGAGATATACCAAAAACTCTGTGAACTCTGTGATGAGTTAGTCAAGGCTGGGAGATATTTAGCTCTCTCAAGGATTGCAAAGATGTGACATTGGTTCTGAGGGTTCTGATCAGTAAGGGAGCTCATCACAATTTAAAAAAAAAGTATACCACCCTAGAATCCAGTTTTCAGTAAAAGCACAGTGTGTATATATTTTGAAAATAAACAAATGTGCAAATTCCTCTCTCCTTTACATTTTTGTAGCTAGCCATGGTGCAGAATTCAGTCTGCACCAGTGTGAATACTAGGCACCATTGTTTTCAAAGCAGAGTTGCAACCAGGGTTTACAAACCCTGGTTAAATCTAACAGTGAGCCTGCTGATACGTCACGCTGAGCCATGGTGGATGGGGAATTTCCAGTAACCATGGTGGCTTAGCATGCCGTGTGTGTGGGGGAGAAAACCACGTTCTGTGTAGTTACTGAGCCACCCTGGGTAACCACCGCCTGTGAACGGGTTAAGGAAGTCCCAGGGAGGCTTACCATGTCATCTGTCGGACTCCCTGGTGGTTAAAACAGGCTCCATAGAGTTTGCCAGCTAGAGCGTCTGCTACTGCAGGAGACACTCTAGCCGCCGTGGACTTTCTTTAGGATGATGCAGCTGCTGCCGGGAGCCCGTTCATGCCACAGTGGATATCGGGATGCACGCAACCACTCAGGTAAGCTTGCCTGGTAACTACGGGAGGGAGGGTAGCGGCACCATGTGTTTCCCAGCCAAGTGACAGGCCCATATGTAGTGGTTTCACTACCCCCCTCCATAGTTGCCCTAACCCTCCCCCTGTGCGTGTGTGAATAAGCCTAGAATTTAGCATAGCACTGGTGCAGGCTTAACACTGCCCTGAAAGGGGAAGAAAGGGGGATTTGTACATAAGATGGATAAGGGAGGGAAGAGGATGGTAAGTGCAAGCCTCCAAGATGTTCCTGATGTGCTAACCATGGTTAAAGGATCAATAGTGTTATCTCTGCCATCAGAAGTTACAAACAGGAATGATGCATGAACATATGAATCAACCCAGTAGATAACAATACAATGTTTTCCGTCCTTTCTAAAACACATACAAACTGCAGAGAAGTTCACTGAGAAACAAAGCTTAATTGGAAAATGGGCAGATGCCACCATATATATACACACACACACACACACACACACACACTAAAGGCAGCTCAGAGTTCACAAATTAAAAGGAAAATGAAACACATCCCAGCAACATTCATCATGGGTGATTTACAGAGAATGAAATCAATTGATCGTTTCAGTTTAAGACTGGGGAGAGTTAGGTGAAGCATAATTGGCATTTTAATTGTGTAACAGGGAATCGTAAATCATCTTCCCGATTCGAGCAGCAAGGAAGATCATCCAACATCACAGATACTGTCACTGGCTGAAGTATGAAGCCTTCCCATTAGACAAGGTATGTACTTCATCACAACGATTCCCCTCCGAATCTGACAGTTTAGTAAAGGGGGTATGCTGTGCGCCAATGCGGCGGGTGCTAAACTGAACAGAGCCAGAGCGCATGAGCCTCAGACACAATGGTGACCCTGCTGGCTTGTAGGAAAAATGGTTTGGGGGCAAACCTCAACATCCAAAAGGGTGGGTGCGTTGCTGCCCTTATGCTCACCAGGAACGTCAGTGGCAGAGTCGTGAGCAGATATGGGCCCTTCGTTTGTCTGAGGTTGGGAATTAAGCTGAAGAGAGCAGGGGCCTGTTACTTGCTTTCCTTCAGCGTGGTGCTGAAGGTGGAAGGGGGCTTGGGCAGATCCTGTGAACTCACTCTTCCCATACAGTTGAGGCAAATGGTTTACACCTAAAGCCTTCCCCAACTTGGCCTCCTCTAGATGTGTTGGACTACAAATCCCATATGGCTGGGGAAGGATGGGAATTGTAATCAACACATCTGGCTGGCCCCAGGTTGGGGAAGGCTGGCTTACAGGATCACTGTGACTGGATGGAATCAACCTCGAAGGATACAGGCCCTGAGAGGAGTGTCCTCCAAGTTCGGGTGCCCAACCTGTGATGACCCTTTTAAGTTACGATCCCCCAGGACATGGCTCTTCATCCAAAAGTCCAGGTACAAGCACACTGCCACAATTTCACATTCTATTTAATACTGAATAAAAGAGAGCCAACATGAAGTCTGAAGACCTTTTGCTCTGCTTTTTACAGTATAATAATTCTGGATCTCAACTGACATGTTTTAAATTGATTTGTTTATGTTTATAATGATTTACTAACATCTAATTAATGAGGTCTAAATCCTGTGATGACAGAATGATTAAATTGTATGTTAACTAATCCCTCTTTTTAATTATGGTGCTGCCAAAAACCCATTTCTGGATATATAAAGAGGAGACATTTATAGGTGCCCAATCTTTAAATGTACATTATGTAAAACCAATAATTAGAAATACTCATGATTTCAATTATATTTTCATTATGGTTACACATAAAACATGGTTTAATAGATGTAGCACAATACATACTCTTTCTTTATGAATCACTATTAATTCCTTTTGGGGTGACAACCAAATAAAGGCAGTTTTAATATATGCACTAATGCAGAATAATACAGCCAATTCTCTCAGTGCAGCTTTCTTGCAAGAATAAAGATGCTTAGTCCCCAAACAAAGCCATATTAAGAAATCCAACCAGGGCATGTCAAACAAAGCTGGATTAAACCATTGTCTGGGTGACATATAAGCTTTGGGCAACATTTAAGTCATTACCGGCATGTATCTTCCTACACCCAAGTACATTTGGCTGCACAGGACAATGAAGCATGTGAAACAGTTCTAACCTGTCACCTAAATGGTGCCTATATCACAGACTTATACCATTGCCCCAATCCAACCCTAGCTGCACTTTTAAGAAGTATTTACACATGACTGGTGACTTCAGAACAGGAATGGGGGGGCACGCATTCAAATGCACAATCCACAGAAAGCGATGTAGTGTGGACACAACAGATCGACATTTATACATACATTTAGAAGTGCATCATAGTTATGGGCACGGTTCCTGATCCAGCAAGTGATACCTGTGCAGAAGTTGGCATATGTAGGTGGACCTCTTTAGCTGGATTGAGTCACCAACAACTGCAAATACCACAAAACACTAGGGGATAAACTTCATTCATAAACAGACATCTGCTTTTCAGGGTGACCTTGCCTACAGGAGCCACCTCTCACTGCTGCACCATATACATCTTTGGCTGTCATGGCCCAGGGTTATGCTTCCCTGTCCTCAGAAGGAGAAACTCTGATATAGACCTCTCAGACCCAGAAGAGGATGTGGCAATGGAAGCACCCATCAATGTCCCTCCTGCCTCAGGACTCTCAACCCCAAAAGAGCTCCTGAGATGAGCCCCCCTCCCCGCTTCCAGAGGATACTACATTACCACCCTCAAATTTTGAGGATTCTGGTTCTGAAGTCACCACCACACCGCAGTTGCCTCCATGATTTCACAGCCAAAGGCTTCAAAACCAAGCATGTCCTCATGCAGTGTGTGGGAGGAGCTAGTAGCCTCTAGGAAGCCCAAGTCATATTTAAGGCTCAGTCTGAGTTTGACAGTTGTTGGAGCACCGTACAGACAAGCTTGTCTGGATTCCAGCCCCAGCACCACTCGGAGCTCTCTGTAGTGCTGTCCTATTCCCATTCCTGCCTTCCTGGGAAACTTAACTTGCCCCAAATCCTGGTAAGAACATGATCCATAGTGGAACCCTGTAAACCAGACCTCACCAGCGCCCAACAATGCTAAGCCCTCACCATGACAGAGACAGAGCAGAAAACAGAACCTGTGGCCTGAAATGGTACACTGACATTGCCTCAGAGACTACTTTCACAAGGAAGAAGCTACAAGGAACGGCATCATTGAGATGGCAGTATAATGTGAAAAATCAAAACAAACATCTTGTTGTACACCATCTATGTGACAGAACAAAACACTTCTCAACTTCCAACCCCTTTGTAATGTCTTGAATGCCACTGTTGTCAGAATTACTGACAGAATATTTAACTCACACACTCGCTTTCAAAGCAGAACTCTTTCCCAATAAAAGTAATGCAAGCCTTTGAGACTTTTTTTTCCAAGAGTAATAATGTTCATTTTAACCTTGATGGGGGAACTTAAGTAATTTATGAGGTAATTTTGGTAATAGCTATACATTAATTTTACATCTCCTTTTCTGCTGTTTGGATAGGTTTAGGCCACTTGGAATTATGTAGAGTTAGACAATAGGCTGCTAGGGATTTCCAGTGACTAATGCACTGTGTTTAAAATCTTTCAATCAAATTAATAATACGCAGAGCTATCCACTGTGTAATTGCTTCTAATACATTCAGATTCAGAAGTCAGCATTAACAGACTGTATAGATGGTATTTTTCCTTCAGGAAATTATACTGGTTTAATTTCACATTCCTACTATAAATCCCAAGCCAATATGGCCTCTGTGCAACCTCTGGGTCACAATCAGAAATCAGCATTTCACAAGGACAGTCCTAATAACAAAGTTATAATGTCATTCTCCACAGAATGGTGAGACCTGTGATATTGAAATTATGAGGGCAGAAAAAGTTACATAGTTAAGTGGAACAGAAACTAGCCTTCTGGATTGAGGGGAAGAGTTATAAAAACAAGTGTTCAGGGTCAGTGCAACGTATTTTGTGGCCTAAGCTAAAGGACACGATGATGGCCATCCACCCGCCTTCTCCATTGCATTTACATGAGCCTACTGGATTAGCAGTCGAATCTATAATAATATTAGAACCCAAAGGAGTTATGCCATGAAGCTGAATGGTGGAAGATTCAGGACAGATAAAAAGAAGTTCTTCGTTACAGAGCGCATAGTTAAAACCATGGAACTCACTACCACGAGATGTACTAATGGGCATGGATTTGGGTGAGTTTAAAAGGGGATTAGAACAAATAAATGTTCTATTTATTTTAAATTGTTTTATTGTGCGTTGTTTGGTTTTAATTTTTGTGAACCACTCAGAGAGCTTCGGCTATTGGGCAGTATAGAAATAAATAAATAAATAAATAAATAAGCAAGCCATATTTATGGAGGATAAAGCTATCAGTGGCTACTAGTTCAGATGGCTATATATTACTTCTAGTATCAGATGCAATGTGACTCTGAATACGAGTTGCTGGGGAACATGGGTGGGGGGGTGCTGCTGCACTTGTGTCCTACTTGTAGGTTTCCCACAGGCAGCTGGTTGACCACTGTGTGAACAGAATGCTGGACTAGATGGACCCCTGGTCTGATCCAGCATGGCTCTTCTTATGTTCTTAAATCTAGAACAGATACTCATTTTTGCAATGGATCCACCTCGGTTGTTAGCATGAGAATAATTCCAGTTACATATGGCAAAAGCTGGTTTGCAATTATATTTGCCAAGAAAACCCCATGGAACGTATCACAGGGCTAAAAGAGATGACGCCGGAAGATGAGCCCCTCAGGTCGGAAGGTGTCCAATATACAACTGGGGAAGAGCAGAGGGAATTTCCAAGTAGCGCCAGAAAGAGCGAAGTGGCTGGGCCAAAGCCGAAAGGACACTCAGCTGTGGATGTGTCTGGTGGTGAAAAGAAAATCCGATGCTGTAAAGAACAATATTGTTTAGGAACCTGGAATGTCAGATCAATGAATCAAGGTAAGCTGGAGGTGGTCAAACATGAGATGGCAAGATTGAACATCGACATCTTGGGAATCAGCGAACTAAAATGGACAAGCATGGGCGAATTTAATTCAGGTGACCATCATATCTACTACTGTGGGCAAGAATCCCTTAGAAGAAATGGAGTAGCACTCATAGTCAACAAAAGGGTGGGAAAAGCAGTACTGGGGTACAATCTCAAAAATGATAGAATGATCTCAGCACGAATCCAAGGCAAACCACTCAACATCACAGTAATTCAAGTCTATGCCCCAACCACTGAGGCTGAAGAAGCTGAGGTTGATCGGTTCTATGAAGACCTACAACACCTTCTAGAACTCACACCAAAAAAAGATGTCCTCTTCATCATAGGGGATTGGAATGCTAAAGGAGGAAGTCAAGAAATCACTGGGATAACAGGCAGGCATGGCCTTGGTGTACAAAATGAAGCAGGACAAAAGCTAATAGAGTTTTGCCAAGAGAACACGCTGGTCATAGCAAACACTCTTTTCCAACAGCACAAGAGATGACTCTACACATGGACATCACCAGATGGTCAATATCGAAATCAGATTGATTATGTACTTTGCAGCCAAAGATGGAGAAGCTCCATACAGTCAGTCAAAACAAGACCTGGAGCTGACTGTGGCTCAGATCATGAGCGTCTTGTTGCAAAATTTTGGCTTAAATAGAAGAACGTAAGGAAAGCCACTAAACCATTCAGGTATGACCTAAATCATATCCCTGATGAATATACAGTGGAGGTGAGGAATAGATTTCAGGGATTAGACCTGATAGACAGAGTGCCTGAGGAACTATGGACGGAGGTCCGTAACATTGTTCAGGAGGCAGCAACGAAATCCATCTCAAAGAAAAGGAAATGCAAGAAAGCCAAGTGGCTGTCTGATGAGGCTTTACAAGTAGCTGAGGAAAGAAGGGAAGCGAAAAGCAAGGGAGAAAGGGGAAGATATATCCAACTGAATGCAGAGTTCCAGAGAATAGCAAGGAGAGACAAGAAGGCCTTCTTAAATGAACAATGCAAAGAAATCGAGGAAAACAACAGAATGGGAAAGACTAGAGATCTCTTCAAGAAAACTGGAGATCTCAAGGGAACGTTTTGTGCAAAGATGGGCACGATAAAGGACAAAGAAGGCAGGGACCTAACAGAAGCAGATGAGATTAAGAAGAGGTGGAAAGAATACACAGAAGAACTATACAGGAAAGATCTGAATGTCCCTGATAGCCATGATAGTGCAGTCACTGAACTTGAGCCGGACATCCTCAAGAGTGAAGTCAAGTGGGCCTTAGGAAGCATTAGTAACAACAAAGCTAGCGGAGATGACAGTATTCCAGCTGAGCTATTTAAAATCCTAAAAGATGATGCTGTTAAAGTGCTGCATTCAATATGCCAATAAATTTGGAACACTCAACAGTGGCCGCAAGACTGGAAAAGGTCAGTTTACATTCCAATTCCAAAGAAGGGCAACGCCAAAGAGTGTTCAAACTACCGCACAATTGCGCTCCTTTCACATGCCAGCAAGGTGATGCTCAAAATCCTACAAGCTAGGCTTCAGCAGTATGCGAACCGAGAACTACCGGAAGTACAAGCTGGGTTTCGAAGAGGCAGAGGAACTTGAGATCAAATCGCCAACATTCGCTGCATCATGGAGAAAGCAAGAGAATTCCAGAAAAACATCTATTTCTGCTTCATTGACTATGCTAAAGCCTTTGATTGTGTGGATCACAACAAACTGTGGCAAATTCTTAAAGTGATGGGAGTACCAGACCACCTTACCTGTCTCCTGAGAAACCTGTAAGAGGATCAAGAAGCAACAGTCAGAACCAGACATGGAACAACCGAGTGGTTCAAAATTGGGAAAGGAGTACGACAAGGCTGCATATTGTCACCCTGCTTATTTAACTTATATGCAGAGTACATCATGAGAAATGCTGGGTTGGATGAATCACAGGTCGGAATTAAGATTGCTGGGAGAATTATCAACAACCTCCAATATGCAGACGATACCACCCTAATGGCAGAAAGCGAAGAGGATCTCAAGAGCCTCTTGTTGAGGGTGAAAGAGGAGAGTGCAAAAGCTGGTTTGAAACTCAACGTTAAAAAAAACTAAGATCATGGCATCTGGCCCTATCACTTCCTGGCATATAGAAGGGGAAGAAATGGAAGCAGTGACAGATTTTACTTTCTTGGGCTCCAAGATCACCGCAGACGGTGACTGTAGCCATGAAATTAAAAGACGCTTGCTCCTTGGGAGGAAAGCTATGGCAAACCTAGACAGCATAGTAAGAAGTAGAGACATCACCTTGCCGACAAAGGTCCGTCTAATCAAAGCGATGGTTTTCCCAGTAGTAATGTATGGCTGTGAGAGCTGGACTATAAGGAAGGCTGAGCGCCGAAGAATCGATGCTTTCGAACTGTGGTGCTGGAGAAGACTCTTACGAGTCCCCTGGACTGCAAGGAGGTCAAATCAGTCCATCCTAAAGGAAATCAATCCTGAGTGCTCACTGGAAGGACAGATACTGAAGCTGAAGCTCAAATAGTTTGGCCACCTAATGCGAAGAGAAAACTCTCTGGAAAAGACCCTGATGCTGGGAAAGACTGAAGGCAAAAGGAGAAGGGGACGGCAGAGGATGAGATGGCTAGATAGCATCACCGATGCAATGAATATGAACTTGAGCACGCTCCGGGAGAGAGCGCAGGACATGAAGGTGTGCTATGGTCCATGGGGTCACGAAGAGTCGGACACGACTGAACAACTGAACAACAACAACAATATAGAAATGGCAGTTCACAAAAGTGCATTTAGTCAATGCGAGGTTGTCCAATGATGGTGCAGTTGATTCCCACTTCAATGCCTCCCACATAACCAGAAATAATGGACAGTTGTTCCTTTGTATATTATGGTGAAGCTAGCTTAAGAATAACATGTTTAGTCATCTGGAAGTCTCCATGCAACCACAAAACCATGGAATAAAAAAATAACACTCTGCAAACAAGTTGCCGCTGTCATTAATGGTTGCTCGGGAATTCTGACCGGGCTTCTTGACACCAAAGTTATAGTCCTTGCCACATTTGGTTTTTTTCCCTGCAGATCCCACAGTACAATAGAAGGTGGGGCTTTGGTCCTGGGAAGAACTTGATCGTCATGATACCGTTATGAAACGCAGTGAGGAGACCAGGTCTTTTCTGCATTTACGGACTGAGAGACACTGCACCATCATTTGTCAGGAGATGGAAAAAATCACAGCATCAGACTTCATGGACAGTTTTCTGAGATTTCACAGACAGATTCAACTCACTCTCTACACTAAAAGAAGGAGAGCTCAAGAGTGAACAGACACAGGGAAGGGTTATTTTCATAGGGCATATCAGTCAAGTGCATTCCTCCAGTGGCAGATGCATGTTCTTCTCATGGGACAACCACTGGCAAAGAAACAGATGCTTCCACCTCTGTCAGCAAGCAGTTAGAAGGAGGGTAATATTCAAATCAAATCTGTTTAGTGCAGTAACATTGGATTGGAAATGACATTGGATTACTCTTCCAGGGGCTGAGGATTCTTCCCATGAATGAATTTACTGTGGATGCAAGCCAGCTGGTACTGGAGTATTTTCTTGCAATTTGTAGTGCATGTCTTGCTCATCTGCATGTCCACATCATTGTGGAAAATGCCAGCAAATACAAGGTGATAAACAAATCAGTCTATTTCCAATCTGTGTCACTTTCACATATGTTTACTCATAGGTCTATTCTGCCCTGTTTCCACATTAGTCTGCAATTTTTAAAAGTAAAGAATCTGGATCAGGACCACCGGGCACAGTAGGGGAGGTTTAAATCTTCCCATCCAGCCACTTCCCACCTCCCAATCTGCCTCCCACTGTGGCACCTAAAAAAGAGGGGAAACGCCACTGATACCAATTGAGGTTTTTATTTTTTATTTAGCCCCCACGGCAGGGTTGGTGGTGCATGAATTCCTTTTGGGAAAAAGCGTTTGGGTGAGAAGGTTTAAAGTTCTCCTACCCACGTGCAATGATCCCCAGTCAGATCAGGGCCCCACACACTTACGCTAAGGTAAACAAAAACAGTGAGGATCAACTGCATGCTACACAGAATCATAGGGTTGGACGGAGCCTACAAGACCATCGAGTGAACCCCCTGCTCAATGCAGGAAGCCTGATTCCCAGGTGGTCTCCCATCCAAGTACTAACCAGGGCTGACCCTGCTTAGCTTACGAGATCAGATGAGATCAGGCACATTCAGCCCTTCATATTGTTGTTTTAGATATATGTTGTCTATGTATCTACTGTCTGTTCGTATGTTTTTATGTAAATGGTTTTTTAAACTTTGTATATTATATTTTTGATGGTTTTTAATCTTTGTAAATCACCCAGGGAGCTTTGGCTATGGGGCGGTATAGAAATGTAATAAATAATAATATTTAACTTTGCAGGTAGTTTATCCCTAAGTTGCAATCCACACATTCAAGCAGGAGGCATGGATCAGTTCAGTTTGTATCGGAATTCATAGAGACTGAATTCCTTGAACATCCCTATCTATATATGTAGCATTTGGCTTTGCTTGGAAAGAGTGGAGCTGCTGTGTCCAACAGCTGCACAAAGGCCCAGCTTGGATTTGGGCCCAAATACAGCATTAAGAACAGTTCTGTTGACCTAGCAAAGATCCACTTCTAAATATTTATCAGTAAACAAATTATATAGACTCGCACAGTTGAACTACACATCACTAATTAATAGCTAACTCGGCATGGTGTTTTGTCCATAATTACTTTCAAAAAGTAGCAAAACATAAATTCTGGATCAGTTATATGTTTCCAAAGCACTGCATACTGAACACCAGCACCGCACAAACCTGTTCATGTATAATCTATCTTTTAAAAATTATATGTTACTTACCATGGGCTTTTTCGTTTCCTGAGACAGCCCAACACACTTGATAAATTATAGTTATTAAACGGATTTCCAAATTCTGCCTGCTCCAGCACAGTTACTTATATTGCACTGCAGTTCCAGTGTCAAGATTTTACTGCATTCAATGATTTGAGACTTGACAAGATGAAACTGGAACTTGTACACCTATAGCACAAAATCGCACAAGTCATGTCTTGCATTGTACTTGATAAATTGTCAGAAGAGATAATAGTACGTTGTCTTCTGATCCTTCAGTTGTTTCAATACAACTGGGGGGCCGGGGGAAAGAGAACAAAGTTTCTGTTCTTCCTGGTGTTGATAAGGGCATGCTGGTCAACTATTCCTATTTAAGCTATCTTGGGCCCTTCCAGTTCATCCTCAAAGGTGTAGAGGAGCTGGCATTGCACTTCCAGACCCAGGAGGCCTTTGCAGTTGCATATCTGGTCAAGTCCTAATCAGGTTCTGTTTCCAAGCTCAGAACAAATGGGATGTTCAGACAACAATGGGTTGCTTCAAACAATATTTTTGCCCTGGCGTGTATTTTAATCAATTATCTAAAAATAGACTGAATAAGAACGGCAACATATCTTGTACTTGAGCATCATATGCATTAAGCATCACTTGGGTCAGTGAGCCAAAGAGTGTATTCAGGATAGTATCTTAATGGTCAAACTGAAAAAGGGAGTTCCCTTGCCCCTTTTCAATGGATTGATCATCTCAGTGCCACCAAGGTGTGTTCAACAAACAAGGGGAGTTGAACCTCTTTCAGCCTGAGGGCCAAATTTAATTTCAGGGAAGCTCTCAAGAGCTGCATTCCAGTGGTGGGCAGGGACGAAGGCAAAAGGGGCCTGGGCCAAAAGCAAAGTAGACATGGCCAAAATATCAAACATATATTTTAGCCTGAAGCTCTTCCTGCCACTAACTAAGCCTCAGGAGAGGCATCTCACCCTTTCAGAATGGGGGAAAAGCTGCACAAAGCTGGGAAGCCACCAAACAACCGGTGGGTAAGGAAAGGGCCAGGGGCAGGGCTACCTGGGGAACACCAGAAGCCCAGATTGGCACCCCAGGTGGGGCGGATTTGGCCCTTGTTCCTAAGGTTCTGCACCCCTGTTTTATACAACCCAAGATCACTTGTTCATATACCAAGAAATAAGGTGGCAATGCTTGTCAGATCCATGAGAGATGCTCTGACTGAAGATCCTTCTATCATTTGTAAAGGAGATGGCAACTCACATCCAGTTCAGGCTTTGTCTATCCCAGGAGGAGTAGAACCTTCTGGACCAACACCAAGAAGACTATGAACAGGGTTCAGCTAGCTCTGACATCACCAAGAGTGGGGGCTCAACTGTGAAGCCCATGCATGCATGCTAAAGAGCCAGGCTGTTTTATTTACTCAATTGCTTCTTACATGCCTACTTCAAATTCTTAAGCCAACAAGACTCCTCAAGTGATTGCTGACCTCAGGCACAATGCACCTTTTCATATGTTGCTTCCTGAGACTGCAGTGTATATGTAACTGTTCCCACTCTAGTGGCTCCACCCCCCCCCCGACTCTTTTGTGGCTAGGCAGATACAGTTAGTGGTGGTGACGGAGTGATGTGGAAATGGACACATGGCTGCTATGGGCATTGCTTTCACAAACACTTTGCTGTTGCATATGAACAAGAGAAAGACAGTGTGCAGTTTTGGGTAAATACTAAATCATCATCCTAAGAGAGGGTGAAAAGAAAGTGTTTCAAGAATACAATTGGCCTGAAAGATCCTTGTCCAATCTCTCCCTGGCCACATTTTAGGAATCCAGGACATGCAGAATGAGCGAACAGCTGCCCAGAGGATTACGCCAATCGCCACAAATTACCTCTTTATGGAAGAATCAATTTTATAGTCTTCTGAATCTCAAACATTTGGTGCTTCAATACAGCAGAATTACTCTGTGGAGAGCCAGATCCTAGATGGATGGCTGCAGAGCCACATGCGGGACTACAGAACTATCAGCCATTAAGCATGTCGACAATGGAGGGATTATACATCATAGGTAAAAAAGTTTGGCTATGGAAAACATTAACTTCAGACAGCTCAGAATGATGTCTAGATGTCCCCAAGGAATCTTCAGTAATGTGATTTCCCTCTGAACAATTAGCCCAAACTCAAAGTCACTGACTGTAAAATGGCAGCAAGCATGTACATGATTATGGAACTTAAAATCTGTTGGCTTCCTGACATAAGACTTTCCTCTGTAATAGTGGTTTGAAGAAGATTCCCATGGAGTCACACACATCAAAAACTCTGCATCCACTGATCCCCCATATGGGTACTCCTGGTGAATATATGAGCACAATACAGAAATCTAGCCAATTACTGAATTGTCTTTTTAAAAAAAGATGACACACAAAATGAGTTAACATCATTAACACATTTCAAGTTGGGAATATTTCTGAAAGCACTCCCATGAACCTTACAATAAGAACATAAGAATATAAGAAGAGCCATGCTGGATCAGAACAAAGACTTGTCTATTCTAGCATCTGTTCACAAAGTGGACAACCGGCTGCCTGTGGGAAGCCACAAGTAGGACATGAGTACAATAGGACCTTCCTGCTGATGTTCCCCAACAACTAGTATACAAAATCATATTGCACCTGATACTAGAAGTAATATAGGGTGATCAGGACTAGTTGCCATCAAAAGTCTTCTCCTCCATGAATTTGTCTAATCCCCTTCTAGAGCCATCCAAGCTTGGGTCATCACCACATCTTGTGGTAGAGAATTCTATAATTTAACTATGCACTGTGTGTGGAAGACCTTTTTTTTGTCTGTACAGAAACTCCTACCATTTAGCTTCATCAGATGACCCCAGATTCCAGTGTTATTCTAGTATGAGCCCAATTTTCTACTTCTAGGACAGAGTTCATAAGAAGGCTAACTTAAAACTTTACAGTATACTTTACTATAAAACTTTACAGTAAGAACATGGGTTATATACTTTAAAAAATGTTGGAATTCTCAGTTTTCTAACAAATTTCTTAGGGAGAAATCCAATGGCCCCTAGATAGCGTCTGGGGGACATAGGCTGTTTCGGATTTCTGGATCCCAGGCCCTCCCCCCCGCCACTTGCAGCCAGCACAGAGAGAACCACACTGGATGCCTCTATGACCTCAGAAATGTGAGCTTGTAGAGGGGTGAAAGGGGGCACGCTGGTGGGCAGGGAGGGGGGGAGTCTGAGGATGTGGGGATATGGGCTATCCCCAGCCTCCTTTCCTCCCCCTCCCCGAAGCTTCCACTAGATGAGCAAAAATGCCTGTCTAGCTAAAATGCAGAGCAGGAGGCACGCACTGGATATTTGTTTGGAGGCTTACGAGTGCCCAGAGCAGACAGAATAGGACTGTGCTCTTAGTCACTGAAATAAAACAGTCCGTCACAAAGAGCCGGCAAGGCCTAGGTATCTGCAGATCCATCTCAATCTTGCGAATTCAAAGATGTGGTTTAACAGTATTCTCAAGTTACTTAAAAGTTATTTTCTGCAGTTCCTACTACTTAAGATAAAGTACACAAGTTTTGCTTGCTACTCTGGAAAGGAAGTTAGTACTGTAATCCTACTGGGTTTGACCATTTTCAGGAAGACAAATACTTGACTGTAGGCTGAATCCAAAGTAAGTTAGGGAGCAATCCTATGGCCCCTAGATGTCATCTGAGGGGTCACAGGATTGCTCGGATTCCCCCTTCTACGGCTGAAGACAGTGCTCTGATCTCGGAAGGGGGAGTTGGAGAACCGATCCCCCTCTCACGCTTACTTGCAGGTGGCATGGAAAGAACCGTTTGGCTGCTCTCCGAAGCTGGAAAGCAATCTTAGAAAGGGGAAAAGGGGGTGTTTCAGTGGTCGGGGAGGGGACTGGAAAGGCCAGGATATGAGCTTTCCTAAGGCCTCTCCTGCCTACTTCCCTCCCCCCCTGAACCCCAGCTAGATGGGTAACAAAGCCCATCTAGTGAAAAATGCAGGGTGGGAGGATGGGAAGGCAAGGACTGTCTCCATCCCTCCTCTCACCCTGCACTGGATGATCAGGTTCAGGAGCTTCTGATCATTAAGGGTGCAATCAATAGAATTGCACACTTAGATACTTAAAAATAGGTCCCACTGAAATCAACGGGACAAGTTAGTCAAGACTTAAGTCTAAGTCCCATCAGTTTCAATGACACTTACATTCAACTAGCTTACTCTGGACCCAACCTGGTGGAGAGGAGTATAACATAAGCTGTTTTGGGGTCCTTGGAGGAAAGGTGGGATATAAATGTAACATACATACATACATACATACATACATATAGGATTAGATCCAGAATTTGCCTTCCATGACAGGAAGTGCAACTCACAGAAGGTCCCTCTGCCTGATTTTGGCAGATCCCCGCCCCCACAGCTCACCCCATTCAGCAGGATCTCCATTTTCAGGTGCCTGGAGGGGCTGCCGTGGGAAGGAGGGGGTGAGGAATTCCACTTCTGTCCATGCAATTTATCCAGCGTAAATCTGTATCCGATGCAGTAATACTTATTATTTATTCCATTCCTTTGTTCTATTTATACCCCAACTTTTCTTCGAAGGAGAGTAAGGTGGTATTCATGATCAGCCCCTGGGGCCCCAATATGGCCCTCTGGGGTTCCCTAGAAGGCCACATCCCCTTCCCTTGGCCCCATACCGTTTCCCCTGACTATGTTTCATTTGGTGATTTCCTGGCTTTTATGCAGCCCCCCCCCCCCCCCGCATTCTAAAAGGTTGAAACGCATCTCTTAAAGTTTAGTTACTGGAAGTACATGCTTTAAACTACAGTATGCTGGCATGTTTGTCATTTTTGTCCCTGCTCCCTTTTGCCTTTGGCCCCGCTCACCATTGGAAGGCGGCCCCTGAGAGCTCCTCAGAAATGGAATTCAGCCCTCAGGCTGAAGGAGATTTTGCACCCCTGCAGTAACCAAAAGCAGCAAAATGTTAGGGCACTCAACAGGATTTGTATTCAAGGCCCTCCACATATTTTTCCAGAGGCTGTCCCAAAGTTTTTAAAAGAACTCACATCTAGATGGTGCGCTGAACATGCGTATGGGACACTCCCCCCTCCATTATGGACCTAGCTTTATGCATTCCCTGCTTTGTGCATTAGATTAAGCTTGTTTGGATTCTGAATAACTAAAAAATAAATATGCTCTTTCATCAAGTCATGGTAGAACACCAATATTGCCAGGAGATGCGAGTACACATATTTATATATGCCTGTCACACCAACTAGAAAAATCCACTTACCCCCACTAGATCTTATGATCTGATCAGAATTGCGTATCTTAGTATTCAGAGAAAAACGTTATAATTAATATTTCAAAACAAGCTTAACATCACTCTGTCTATTTTAAGTAAACAGTAATTATAATGTTTGCTGATCGACTTTCCTGTGGAATTGCTCAAGTGGCAATTTGTTCCTAAGGAGTTAGGAAAACAAAATTAGAAAAAGAGAATTTTTTAGGTGGGGGGGGAGGGGAGGAAATAGCAACAATGATTAGTTTGCTCGTTCATCTGGTGCTTCCTGGTGGGAGTAGAGAGAGGAGCCGCTCTTCTCGAGACATCAGTATAGCTAGGGGTTCTGAGCACAGTTTCTTGTCTGTGCTGCACTGTATTCTCTGAAGGTCTTGCTCCCTCCGACTCCGCAGTGACCCAAAATGCAGGTGGGGGTGGGCAGGAAGAAAGAAGGCCCAGCCGGAAGGTCCATCCTTTACTAAGGGCAAATCAAGCTGACTCTGAATGAGGGCAACCGAGGGAGGCATCTGGCGAAAGGGAATGCAAGTCCTGTGGGTGCAGTTTTGGAGAGAGCTGGCAATTACGCCTGGATGGCACAGCCCAGGGAGGCATCTCCACCTCCCTCCAAGGACTCTGCATTGGCCTCCAGTGTTGGTATTGCTATTCTTAAAGGCACAAGAGGCACAAAGCCCTCACCGGCCTGCAGCTCTTCTGAGTGTGCTCCTGGCCACTGAGGCACCTGACATGGTGACTCAGTGCCTCACCTCTTTGTGCTTCTCAGCTGGCCACAAGGGTTCTTATTTTTTCCCCAGGCCTTTAGATCTCTAGCAGGGGAACCTAGCCAGGGCTGCTGGCACATGTCTGAATATTTTATTTGATTACTGTATGGGCTGGTTGAAATGTGTTTTAATAATCAGTTTTCTACATACCAGGATATAAGAACGGTTATATTGGGGCGCACCAGTGGTTGATCCAGTAAGGGCTATCAACAGGCATGTTGAATTTGATGGTGGGATCTGACATCATCATCATCATTATTATTATTATTATTAAATTTATTAATCGCCCATCTGGCGGGTCACCTAGCCACTCTGGGCGATGTACAACATACAATAAAACAGTTTAAAACAATAACATTCTACAATAAAAAACATTTTCTAAAATACCCTAACCCACCCCAAATGCCTGCCTGAACAACCACGTTTTTAATGCACGACAGAAGCTCATTAAAGAGGGGGCATGACGGAGTTCCCTAGGGAGGGAGTTCCACAGAGTGGGGGCCACCACAGAAAAGGCCCTCTCCCTCGTCCCCACCAGTCTAGCTGTCCTGGCTGATGGGACAGAGAGAAGGCCATCCAAGGCTGATCTTCTTAAGCGGCCTGTCTGGTGCTGCTGGAGGCGCTCCTTAAGATAGGCTGGGCCGGAACCATATAGGGTTTTAAAGGTCAAAACCAACACCTTGAATTTGGCCCGGAAAACAACTGGTAACCAGTGCAACTCCTTCAGCACTGGAGTGATGTGATCTCGCCGGCGGCTGCCCTTAATCAGGCGAGCCGCCGCGTTCTGTACCAGCTGCAGTTTCCAAACTGTCTTCAAGGGTAACCCCACGTAGAGCGCATTGCAGTAGTCTAAACGAGAGGAGACCAGGGCATGTACTACCGATGGGAGCAGATGGTCGGGAAGGAAGGGGCGCAGCCGCCGTATCAGATGGAGTTGATACAGCGCTGTACGGCTCACAGCTTACACCTGAGCCTCCATGGACAGCTGGGAGTCCAAAATGACCCCCAGGCTGCGGACCTGGTCTTTCAAGGGTAGCCGTACCCCATTCAACACCAGGTCAACATCCCCCAGCCTCCTCTTGTCTCCCACCAAAAGTACCTCGGTCTTGTCAGGGTTCAGCTTCAGCTTATTCCTCCCCATCCAGCCACTCACCGTCTCCAGACATTTGGACAGGGATTCTACAGCCAACCTTGGTGAAGATTTGAATAAGAGGTAGAGTTGCGTGTCATCCGCATATTGATGACACTACACCCCAAACCTCCTGATGATAGCCCCCAGCGGCTTCCCATAGATGTTAAATAGCATCGGGGAGAGGATGGAACCCTGTGGCACCCTACAAGTAAGTGGCCATGGGTCCGAAACCTCCTCTCCCAGAGCTACCCTCTGGTACCTGCCGGAGAGGAAGGACCAGAACCACCGCAATACAGTTACTCCAATGCCCAACCCCTCCAGGCGGTCCAGGAGGATACCGTGGTCAACCGTATCAAAAGCCTCTGAGAGGTCGAGGAGAACAAGGAAGGAGCATTCACCCCTATCCAGAGCCCTCCTCATATCATCCACCAAGGCGACCAAGGCCGTTTCTGTCCCATGTCCAAGCCTGAAGCCCGACTGAAATGGGTCTAGATAATCAGTTTCTTCCAAGTGTGCCTTCAACTGCACCGCCACCACCCGCTCAATCACCTTGCCCAAAAATGGCAGATTTGAGACTGGGCGAAAGTTGTTCAAAACTTGAGGATCCAAGGAGGGCTTCTTTAGGAGCGGTCTTATCACTGCCTCCTTGAGGGCTGATGGCATCACTCCCTCCTCAAGGGAGGCGTTCACCACCGCCCTGATCCCCTCCCCCAGTCTCTCTCTGCAGCCCATAATGAGCCAAGATGGGCAAGGATCAAGTAAGCAGGTGGTCGGCCTTACAGATGAAAGCACATTGTCCACTTCATCAGGAGGAAGAAACTGGAACCGATCCCACAAAACCGGTTTGCCACAGGCCGCCTCTTGCTCACTAACTGTTTCCACAGTGTGCAGAGTAACACACCTAATCTGATCAATTTTATCTGCAAAGTGCCTTGCCAAGGCCTCACAGGAGGCCTTAGAATGCTCCAGTGGTTCCGGAGCCACAGGACCGACCAGGCTCTGGACCACTTGGAACAGCCTCCTGGGACAGCACTCTGCAGACGCAATAGAGGCAGCATAATATTCCTTTTTTGCTGCCTTCACTGCCACGTGATAGGCTGAAGATACAGCTCTAGCCCGTGTCTGATCGTCTTTGGAGCGAGACCTCCGCCACCGGCACTCTAGCCATCTCACCTCCTGTTTCAGAGCTCGTAACCGCGGATTGAACCATGGTGCAGTCCGAGCCCTGTTCCAGGGGAGAGGGCGTTTCGGAGCCACCGTATCTAATGCCCCAGATTGCGGCATTCCAGCCACCCACCAGGGTCTCTACCGAGTGGCTGTTGGCGTGCCCCAGAGAATCCCCAAGCGCGTTCAGGAATCCATTTGGATCCATAAGACGCCTGGGGTGGACCATTTTAATGGGTCCTCCACCCCTGCGGAGGGGTGGAGGAACCGAGAAGTCCAACGTCACCAGATAGTGATCTGACCATGACAAGGGGGTGGTGGATATACCCCCGACTTCCAGATCACTCCCCACTTCTCCAGAAACAAACACAAGGTCTAGTGCATGACCGGCTACATGGGTGGGCCCAGTTAGAATATGGTGCAGCTCCCAGGAGGCCATGGTCTCCAAGAAGTCCCGAGGTGCTCCTGTGAGGATGGCCTCCGAATGTACGTTGAAGTCCCCCAACACCAATAAGTTAGGGGACTGTACACGCACATCAGAGATCACCTCAAGCACCTCGGCCAGGGAGTCAGTCGTGCAGCGGGGTGGACGGTACAGAAGCAGAATCCCCAGACTGCTCTTCGGGCCCAACCTCCAGTACATGCACTCAGCAACCTTGGTCTCCCGGAGAGGGGGTCTGGTGAAGACCAAGGACTCTCGGTAGATAACAGCCACTCCCCCTCCCCGATCCCCAGCCCTCGGCTGCTGTGCATACGAAAATCCAGCTGGACACATGGCTGCAAGGGTTGGAGCAGCAGCCTCGGCCAGCCAGGTCTCCGTAATACATGCCAGGTCTGCACCCTCATCCAGGATCATGTCATGGATGAGGGAGGTTTTCTGGGTAACAGACCTGGCATTGCAGAGCAGCAAACGAAGGCCAGAAGATGGGGTCATGCCTCCCGCAGCCATCCTTTGGCTCTGGACAGGCCCGGAGCAGGGGACAGATACTACACATCTCTCCCTTGTTACCCTTACCTGGCATGGCCTGCCCCTAGCGCTCTGCCAGCACCTGCCGCCCAGCCTCGGTATGTTCTACAGACAAGCCCACATCACTTCTGGTCTCAGATCTACTATCTAGATTTGTACTGCAAACATTAATGCAGCCCAGACAGTTTTAATTCCAGCACATAATCACCTTTCTCTACAGCAATACTAATTGTAAAATGGTTTCCAAATCGGACACCTAGATTATATCAGAAGCAATCTTTATTAGGACGTCAGTGCACAGCTTTTGATTTAAGTGATGGTTATTTGTCCTCAAATGTTTGGCACAAACCAAATGCATCAATAAAATGGTTTTTTAATTAGGGCTGTACTGAATTTCAATTTATCTGTCAAAAATAAAACAACTTTTTAGGGGTGTTGAAATATTTCCCTTAACATGCCAATTTAGTGGTGCTGGTGGTGGGGTGTTCACTGATATCATTTCCTGTCTTGCAATTTTGGCACCACATTCTCCTGCTAGGAATTTGCCTCTTTCCTAGGTTGATTCCAGCTAAATCAGGGATTATGTACTGAAAGGTTATGACACCACAACACTGCATAAGCAGACCTGGCTATGTGTTGATGTCACTGAAGGCAAACGAAGCTGACTTTGAGTCACAGCAATGCTTGCATGGGTGATCCCTGCCAAACAGATCAATGATTTCCCTCACTCTGTATAGTCACTCTTTCAATGCAATTCCAGAAAGAAAGAAAGAAAGAAAGAAAGAAAGAAAGAAAGAAAGAAGCAAACAGGCGTGGGTTGTTGCCATCAAACACATTCATAAAAAGCCAGAAAGGGCTGTTCTGATTAGCCCTAGTTTTGATCTCCTGATCAACTGCAAAAACTGCAAACGGATTTTCAGTCAGTCATTGTCTAGAACAACTATTATTAAGAGCTGCTACAGCACCACGGCAGCCCTGGAGAAAAGCGTTCTTGGTTTAGACCGGATTAAGAGCAGACCAGCAGAGCGACCTCTCAATATAAAATTCATTTCTGAAGCAGATCTCCTTTTGCTGTCATAACCAGTTAGACCAAATCACAAGGCTGTTCACTGCAAAATGATAATTTACTAAACATATATGTAAAACAGACAGATATAGTGTTGTGCAATAAATCAGGCAAAAAAAAAAAGAGGTCAGTATTGCTCCTTGCAAAATAATCAATAGCACGACGCACTGAAAAGGAGTGATTAGGGAATACAAAATATTCAAAAAAATCATTGGTGGGGGGGGGGGAGAAGTACTACAAGACAGCCTGCATCCCCCCTCCCCCCGCCCCGATCAAGTTACTGGCTTTGCTATACTAAATATTATCACAGTACATTTACTGGGAACAAGCTATAAGAAATTTAATACCTGTCCAATACGCATTAGAGAATCTAAATAACAGATAAAGGCTGCCAGAGGAACTATAAATCTTTCTTTCTGCAGGAGGCTTATACTGTTAATGAGTAACAATAATACACATAGCATCAATTCATATGGCACTTCACAGTGGGGTTGGAGCCAAAGTTGTAGGGGAGAGAAAATGACATAGATGAGCATGAGCAAACGAAGTTGCACACACTTTTATTTAAGCTCAGTATCAGTTGGGAGTGAGCATTCTGCAGCTCCTGATGCATTAATGTAAAGGCTTCATAGGAGAGCCTGGGTTTTGAGATGGACAAATTCTGCAAATTTGCATGAATTGCATGCTGTCATTTGAATGTGGAATTTGAGTTCCTTCATGAAGAATTCCAATGTACTTCCATGCACACAGAGGAGGCAGAACTCCCTTTCCTTTCATATTCAAACAGCTGAAAACTGCTACACTTTGGATAAACTTTGTAAGCCACCTTTAGAGTCCTGTTTGGACTGACTGCTAGGATATGAAGTTTAATAAAAAGGAATAAAACAAAAGACTAAAAAGGAATAAAATAAGCATGCCTGCCTGCACATTTTATTATCTGAAGTTGCAAGATATTGCATTACCCCCATAGCACTCACAGTTAATCTTAAAATGCTTTCTTGATTAAAAAGAGGAAGTATGAAGTTGAGCCCATCTCATTTGGGTAAGACTGTAGTCTTGTTTTTACAAATCCAAAATCCTACTCACATATACTGTGAACTACCTGGTTTAGCGTTTCTACTGTCACCACATTTATTTGACATTGAAGGATTCTAAGATGAGGAGAGCACCTCATCTTTGCCACTTGATGGTCTTTGCTTGGGCAAATCTGGAGAAATACTCCTGTGACTTTGGCATTTCAAGGTGATGCTAGTGTCCTAAGAAACAAGGGGCAACTTCAAGGCCCTTTAGCTCTTCCTTCTGAGGGTTCTGTATTGTTAAATTGGACTTGGGCTGGGCTGCTAAAGATCCTCCAGTAACAGGGCACATCTTGTATTGGGGGGAGGGGGGCATAAAGGATCCATTCCTAGGTGACACCTTTCCTTTTTGCCTTTCTCAAGCTCCTGGAGGAGACCTAAGCAGTAAGCCCTCCTGGAAGCCATTCCTCAAAACCTATTTGTGCAATTGGAGTAAATATGTTAACACCATATCCTCACTTAACATTGCAGCCTGGAATTAGCATACAGATCTGATCACCACCACTGGGTCTTGCCTGTGGAAAATAAGCATAGTCTCTGGGTGAGCAGAGATCCTTACAAAAGTTGGCTCTGTTTTCTTTTAGGCCTCAAATATTTAAACTCAGGTAGGATGTAGCAGGCAGGGTATTACACGTGTTTGAAGACTGGTAGTTTGTTGACTTATTTATTTAAATGTGTATACCGCCTAACTGGCAGATGTGCTTGTGGTGATTTACAATAACAATAAAATAACAACCCAAACAATAAATACAACCATGTTTTGGTTGGTAAGGGAGAAGGTTGGAAAGGGAGAAGGGAGAAGCACCTTCCCCTTTTCCAACCTGCCCAGTCACTGAGGTCATCAGATGCGGTGCTCCTGGTGGTTCCACATGGACCTATGGCCTGACTGGAGTCCACCTGGAGAAGAGCCTTCAATGTGGTGGCCCCTTTCTATGGAACTACCTGCCTCTGGAGGTCAGGCAGGCACCAACACTGTGTTGTTACCGGCACCTCCTAAAAACGTCTTTATTTCAGGAAGCCTTCCTTGACTGACCAATGACGGTTTCTATTGGCACTCTGTTTTTAAAAATTATAATTTTAATATGGTGTTTTACTCTTTTTATGTTTATCATTTTATCTCTTATTGTTCACCATTCTGGAATCTGTTTAGATGTGGAGCAGTATATAAATGTTGTAAATAAATAAAAAATATTAAAAATATTAAATATTAATCAGAGCACCAGATTAAGGATTAAATGCCTGCTGGAAGGTCTTAACCTGGCATCTAAATGTATGCAGTGAAGTCACCAGACGGATCTTCTTGGGAAGGGGATTACACAAACAGGGAGCCCACTACAGAGAAGGCGCTGTCCCGGGTAGCCACCCATCGCACCATTGTGAGTAGAGGCCCCAGAGAAGAGCCTATTTATTTGCAAAGCTGTTCCTGCTAGTACAAAAGTTCATACGTTATACTCTCCTACACAGGATGTGCCCTGCCACCATTTGAATATTTCTCAAGTATCTTAAATGGTCAAAATTATTGTCTAGCGAGGGTAAAGAACTAATTTGGTTCATGCCCATTTTCCTAGCAGCAAAAATGCTCCATCATTTGCTTCCCTCACCTAAATACCCTAACATGCTGATCAACATTATTTACACTTTGAGGATCTGGATTGGCTATTAACAGACAGTAAACATCAGAACACCCAACATTTCAAGACTTTACAGTCTATGAATCAAATATTCCAAATAGTGACATTACAAAGGGGATTTTGACAAGAAACAACCCAAACATTTTCCTTGGATGCTGATGGCCTGCATAAAAACAGAATCCAAAGTAGAAGCAGGAAGAAAAGAAGAAGAGACAGACTATAAAGCACAGTAAAAGGCTCCCTTGTGAACGGGCATTTGCTAGAATAAAGATGCACTATGCTAATGCAGTCTCTTCAGCATTCATGATATTCACACAAATTGACTCAGTACAAACACAGCCTCTTTGTTGCTAACAACAAAATCAGTTCTACTGAAAGCATAATTAATAATTGTAATACATGAATGCAAAAATACATGCCAGACAAAATGTTTTTAGGCTTAGCAAGTATTTCATATGGGCAATAACTAAAAACTAATTTGGGCAGCAAGAACCTTAACTGGCTGGAATCTCTCTCTGTGTGTACATGTGTGTGTTTTATTCCGTTAAACACCTCTTTGACTCTTTACTGAAAAACCTATTCCTTTGTACTGGAAAAGTGAAGATGTTGTGTATGCATTATTGAAAAGCAATCACTTAGAGCAATGGTCGACAAAAAACACTCCACTTCCATCATGCCTGCTTGCCCCTGAACAAGTGCTCTTTAGACAAAAACTGGTAATCATTTCTCAGTGATTGCAACAGCAATCTGTGGCAACAGCACCATCCACTATTCTTACACAGCACAAAAAGAATCTTTCACCACGTCATATGAGAACAGCTCTGTACGGTGCAAAGCAAGTCTGTTGCCTATTCCCCCCAACTCGCTGTATTGTGACTTGGGATAATCTTTCAGGGATGCTGCCGTGCCCCCTGGTTCTGATCCTCCACACTGCCCTGAGGATTCGGATTCAATGGGTCACAGATCACTCCCCTTTGGGGGAAGCCCTGAACGCCCCCTTCTAGGGACTCAGGGGATGACTCATGGCTGTCACTCAGCCATGCAGGAGCATGAGGCAAAAACTGGCCCTTTAAGAGCTGTAGTCAGCATTCAGCAGGACGGAGCCACTGAAAGACCAGGCTCTGCCAGCCTCCTTGAGGCCTTCCCTGAGACAGCAGCTCCCTACGGGAGAATACTCCAGCCAGCACTTCCTGCAGAGTGCTATCTGAGGCCTGCATCATCTCCTGCCTTGCTTAGGGTGACCCAGAACATGCAGTGAGTGTCGTTGTGAAGTCTGTTTCCTTTAGGCCCCATGCCTAGCCAGCACAGGTGCAGAGTAGAATGCTGGTGTGGTATGGAGCTGTTTGGCTTAGACAAGCGAGACGTGGGTTCACATCCCCACTCAGCCACGAAGCTCACTGAGCGGCTGAGGCAAGTCCCATCCGTCATCACATTAAACCATGGTTTGGAGCCATGTCCAAATGTCAAAACACAGTTTACGACAGGCCAGCAAACCAGAATCAGAAACCACAATTTGAAGCAGTTTTGCAAACTACAGTTTGGTGTGATGTCTGACTTAAGAGGCCAGAGTTTGGGCCATTACTTTGTCTCCAGAGGGTGCTGTACAGTTGGAGATGTAAATGAACTATGAGCCACAGCGAAGACAGGGTGTAAAACCAAATGAGACATGCAGCCATGATCTTCCTGCTGTATGTTTGGATTTGAGTTCTAAACTACAAGGTTTTGGTCAGAGGTCTTCCCAAGACTGACCTGAAGATACCGTGTGTTAAATCTGGGATCTTCTGTAAACAAAGCAAATGTTCTCCTATTGCGCTAGGGCCCTTCCCCAAATAGGAAGCTGCCTTATGCTGAGACGGTTGGTTCATCTAGCTTAATATTGTCTACACTGACTGGTGGTGGCTCTCCAGGGTTTCCAGCAGGAGTCTACCCAGCCCTACTTAGACTAAACCTGGGACCTTTTGCAATGCCATGCATGTGCTCTACAACTGACCTACGGCCCTTTCCCTTTAAGCATTCAAGTATCTTGGACCAAGGCTGACCAGAATGTGACAGAGGGCCATGGCTAGGAGAAAAGGGGATAATGCCAAGCACACCGCCCTCCTTGGAGAAAAGGCAAGAGACAGATATGATGTGATGTCGCAGTGCTTGGTTGGAGTAGATAACCTTTAAGTCGCTTCCAATTTCATCAGACCAAGACCTAGAAGAGAACTCCTCAGATTTAACTCATACAGACTAATCTGCATTGTTGAGATTATAGTTGCATTTCTCAAAATTCCTTGAAATGGGGTCCGCTTCTCCGTTCCATCTGATTCTTGTGCATCCTTGTTCACATGGCCACATAGTTCATGAGTCTAATAGATGTGTCACAACTAACATGTGGCTAAGGGGGGCTTTAAACAGTGCTGTGGTGCACATATAGGGGATTTCTGGGTCGGGCTTTTACTAAAATGGGGAATCCTGACTTCTAAACAGGTAAATTAGCTCAAACACTCAAAGTCCTAAAACATGAACTTTATTTTTACAGATTTTTGTTCTCAAACAAAATTGAGTTTTTTGTTCTCAAACAGGCAAGCACATTTGTTACAGAAGATAAAAATGGTTTGCTTAGTATCCCACCCCCTCACCCAACACAGGGACCAGTATATCAGTTCTAGTAGAAAAGATAGAGAAAACTAAGACAGGGGAAATTCACATTTGTCAAAAAAGGAGAGATGGTGGTACTATGGAAATGGCACAGCAGGAGGATTGGAAGGCTATGCAACCAAGGAAACTGGCAGCAATGGAGGCAGAAAAGGGTAGATTTTGGAGGAAAAGAAATAAGAAATAGAGCAAGAACAGTTGTCATTTCTTGACTTCAAAGGAATGGGGATGCTGAAGATTTCATTGCCTGGTTGGTTGCCCAAAATTAGAAAAATGCTGTGAGCACAGACTACCCCTGAGTTTCTCAGATTTAGTCCCAAATTAAAAAATGGAGCACTATCCTCTCCTCTGGCCTTGTTGACAATAGGCTGCACCACATTGTCCACACTGAATGTGTGTGGATGGAGAGATTGAACAGAGGCTAAGCTGTTATTAGGGACCTGGAACTACCACAATTTGGTTAAAAATAGATTTGGATGTAAAGCCTTGCCGATTCACCTTAGAATTCAAAGATTATGTGTTCACCTTGAGACTTTTTGGTAGCCACTTCGCTGGCCTCTGTGCTTCCTATGGGACCTATTTATTTATATTTATAACATTCTTATACCACTCAATAACTGGCAACTTGCACATAGGTCGCAGTCCCCAGCTAGGCACTAACCTGGTTGGATAGAGCTGGTGGGTTGTGCAGCATTATGCGTCGAACCCAACTCTGGACTCAATGGGGTACTTTGCCAGGGCGTAAAGCTTTTTGTCTGAGTACACAAGGCACACAGATCTATCTGGGGCTAATGGGGTAGAAGAGTGGAAGATTCTGGCCCTGGAAATAGGTGGCAGCATCGAACAGAGAATCACACTAGGACAGAGACACGAGGAACAACATTAAGTCAACTGGACCCCAGGTTATTCTTAGAGCTCAGACACACCAGTGTGAGGGATGCCTAAGCAGAAAGAATGAACAAGTCTTTCCAGAACTCCAGCCTTTTGCAGCAAAGGGAACAAATTCATTTTAGTTTGTTTTGACCATAACGTATCCAATTTGCACCTCCTGAAACTGAATGCAGACCCAAATGCAATCTGCAGTCCAAAGTCCATAAGTTTCTGAGCTTGTGATGCGATCTGCACAACAAAAATGTATTTGAAAAACATACACAGTTGATATGTTCATTTGGGAAAATGTGCATGAAAATACATGGCAATTTTTGTATGGGAAAAATGAAGCTCACAGTCTGATATGGACACAAGACAGAACAAGCTTCGAGATGGAAGCTGGAGAACCTCAGGGAGCTGGAGTTTTGCTGATTCACACACCCCTAGTTCATAAAAGGGCAGAATAATTCGGTTCGGGCCACTGAATAGAAGGTGCAGGGAGCTGCCCTCCTCCTTGATTAATTTTACATCTAGCTAGTTATACAGCACACAGTAGCATACTTAAAAGAAAAGGTGTCCTATCAAGGGTCCTCAGACAGTGCTTCACTTTGCTGGCTTGTCTGGGGGGTGAGGACTGGGCCATTTTTCCCACCATTGCTTTTCACTGGCCAATGCAAAGGTGCCCTTTGCAGGTTAGTCAGCTGGGTGGTGGGGTGGCAATCAGGCAGGCATTAACATGTTTTCTCCTCTTGCAGGAACACCCTTCTTTAATCTAACCAAGGAGGCAGCAAGTATATTCTACGGCTCCTGTGCCTCTGTGGCAACACCAGTTCAGTCCATGGTGCACAAGACACATGTCAGAAAGCTAGCAGGTCTGAGCTCTTCTGCAACCATTTCCCCTCATCAGTACAACAGGCGAGTACATAGAAATCCTTCTGCACGGACTGGCGCTGCCTTCCCCAACAGGGTGCCCTCCAGATGTTTTGGACTACAACTCCCAGCAATCCAGACTATTGTCCATGCTAGCTGTGGCTGATGAAGTCCAAACCATCTGGAGAGCACCAGGTTGGGGAAGGCTGGCTTAGTGCTTGCAGTCTACCTCAGTGCACAAGGATCTGTAGACTGGGATAAAGGGATATGAAAGTATTTTTTCTGGTTGCTTTTAGCAGTGCCACACCCACCACTGTCCCTTCTTTAATGGTGCAGTCCTGGAGTGGTCATATTCGTCCACCACTCCAACTCAAGCTCAGAAAATAGCAAAGCTGGCTGGGGCCACAACAAATGCTAAATGAGAAGTTAACTGGACAAACTGACCTTTGGAGAATATTGGTCCCTGGCCCCAAATGCAGCAAGTGTTATTCCGTAAGTGGTTACACAGAATAAAGATCAAGGAAGTGGGGCAGCAGGAACTGGCACACTGAGCGGCATGGGGACTAAGCACCAATGTCCACACTGGCCGTTGCTGGCCAGGGATGATAGAAGTTGTAGTCCAACACATCTGAAGGGCACCAGGTTGATGAAAGCTACCCTATGTGACATGTACACAGCTGAGCCAATGATAGAAAGGAAAGGGGTCGTGTGCGTCTGCCACTGGAAGAGCAGAGCAGACCACTTTCAAGAGCAGCAGAGACCTCCCAAGACATCAAAGCAATTTGGCAACAGCATCAGGAAAAGTAAAGCAGGCAGGCAGAGAGGTCGGAGCCCCTGAGAAAGACATAAAAACAAGTGTGTGCCCCCCCCCCCCCGGAGTAATTATATCAGAGTTTCCCAAATTCTAATACCTGAGGCACAGCTATATATATATTTTCCTGGATTTTATTTTTAAAAAAATTTGGGGCAAAGAGGAAAAAGATCTTATCCTCAAGGATACGCATACATATGTTCTCAATCAGCTCCGGCAACAAAGATCAGGTGTTTTACTTGCAACTACGGCATGGTAATCCAGTTGATATTGCCTTTGGTTTTCCAGCATCCCCTTTCCCTGGTCATTCTGGCCTTAGGGACGGGAGCAGGGCTCTGCTTTCTGGGCAATGGCGATGCCTCAGCAATGCCCTTGAAGCTACATGAAGGGCTGTGCTGGGGAATCTGCTGTCTTTGGGGACATGGGGAATCACTGAGTTAGATTTAGGATCAGGGGAAAGAATGGCTTATATCAGTGTGCTGCCGCTGTAAAAAAGGCAAACTCCATGTTGGGCATAATTAGAAAAGGAACTGGAAAATAAAACTGCCGATATCATACCGCCCTTATACAAATCTATGGTGCGACCACACTTGGAATACTGTGTACAGTTCTGGTCACAGTACCTTAGAAAGATACTGTAGAGCTGGAAAAAGTGCAGAAAGGGGCAACTAAAATGATCAGGGACTGGAGCATCTCCCCTGTGAGGGAAAGTTACAACTGCTGGGATTGTTCAGCTTGGAAAAAGGAGGGTAAGGGGGACATGATAGAGGTCTACAAAATTATGCATGGTGTGGAGAATGTGGACAGGGAGACATTTTTCTCCCTCTCTCAGAATACTAGAACCCGGGGACATCTCTTGAAGCTGATTGGTGGGAGATTCAGGACATATAAAAAGGAAGTCCTTCTTCATACAGCACATAGTTAAACTATGGAATTCACTACCTCAAGATGAAGTGATGGCCACCAATTTGGATGTCTTAAAAAGGGGATTGGACAAATGCATGGAGAGGCTACTAGTCCTGATGGCTATGTGCTACCTCCAGTACCTGAGACAGTAAGCTTATGTACACCAGTTGCTGAGGAACATGGGCAGGAGGGTGCTGTTGCACTCATGTCCTGCTTGTGTGTCCAGGGTCAACAGCTGGTTGGCCGCTGTGTGAATGGAATGCTGGACTAGATGGACCCTTGGTCTGATCTAGCAACGCTCTTCTTATGTTTTTATCAAGACTAGCAGAAGTAAGGCTTGGGCACTACAGTGTTCATACTAATGGGCCTTTACATATTTTTTATTATTTATTATATTTCTATACTTGCCCAGTAGCCAAAGCTCTCCATGTGATTGGCTCTAGCATCCTTCTGTGAAGGACATGCAATGAAGAGGAAAGAAAAAAGGCATCCAAGTGTTCTGTCCCAGGCAGAGGTCTCAGCAGGAGGGGACTAACGGGGATGGTGGGAGAGGTGCTTAAAACATTTTGCATGCAGAGATGCTGAATTCTCAGTCTCTAGAACAGTCTTCCCTAACCTGGTACCCACCCTGCAGATGTTTGGGAGCACAACTCCCAGAATTCCAGACCATGGACCATGCTGGCTGGGGCTGATGGGAGCTGAAGTCCAAAACATCCAGTTTGGGGAAGGCTGGGCTTTATATGACTTTATACAACAGGACAAAGTGCTACACAGAGAGCTCAAGCTCCACCCCTTCTTGAAATCCTATTTTGTCTCATGTCTGGCATTATAAGATTTCACTGGCACTGTCCACACACTTTGAGATCATGGAGGGCCAGAAACTTGCTTTTATGAGATAAGGCGGAGATTCTCAAGGAGCTAAAAGCAGCTCCAAATACCAAATTCTGCACTTGTGAAGCCATTGTGTGGACTCCCTGAATACATACAGCTCTGTAAGTGTTGGTGTCAATTTCAGTTGAGTGAGGAATGTGCATAATCACTTAGCTACTGTGCACACTCATCAGAAAGCCAAGGAGTATGTGCACATATAGCACCATGAACAGGGAATCATGTACAGTGTCTGGCCGGTATGTATAACATCAAAGCAACTTTGAGATATGTCTTTTACACAGTCTAGCAGTGAAAGTGCAGACTGTCCAAATGGAGATTCTGCACATTCACTGGGTAATATGGTAAATGCCATGTCCTACATTCATATTATTTGTTCTTTTATTTAAAAATCTTATACCCCGCCCTTCCTCCAAAAGGAACACAGAGTGGCTTACAACATTAATAAAACAAGCACCAACGAAACACTTTCACACTAAAACAATTAAAATACAACAAGAATTGTGTGTGCATTCTCCACCACGTTAGTGAATACAAACTATGGGTGGCATCGTCTGAATATTCTCCATCCAGATCACATTAATGTGTACAATACAAGAATCTCAAGAGTCTCCTGCCAAAGACTCTCACATGTACATCAGCAGGAACTATCACTCGCTTTCAAGCCCAGTCCTTAAATCCAAGAAGCCAGGCCAACGGAACGCAATAGCTAATTGGGTTGCCCTCCCCATTCCCCTAGGAGAATTCCTTTCTCTTCAAAAGTGTACCAATGATTGTAAAGCCCCTGCTGCAAATCAAAAGAAGTCACTCCTTGTTATCGACTTAAACATTTCTCAGATTCTCAACAGAGAAGCTATTTCACTGCTGTTTGATCTCAAAAGCCACCCGAAACCTCTTTGCGCTCACAATGCAGCACAACAGCCTAGAAACTCGTTTCTTTTGCTTTTCTTTTTCACTCTGATGGCCAAATGAATTTCTACCTTCAGCCCATTTGAAATAGTAATCATAAAAAGTGAGAGAAGAACTACTCAAAGAAGCAATTCATAGACCCAGAAACTGGCTCGAGTTGACAGGAGGAAAATATGTAAAAGCAGCTTGCCGTGACCCCAGAGTTAAAAGAAATAACAGCAGAAATGCTACTTAATCCCAGCTTGAAATGTATGGCAACCCTGTCTTTGCTATGGGGCAGGACAAATAATTATATAAATACTGTTTTGGGATATCGGTACGGACCTGTTGTGATGGGTCAACCCAGATCTATCAACAGAAGGGAACTGGAGACAACAGCCACAACAGAACACTGCTGCCTCAACAAGAAGTGCTGTCCCAAAGGATGCAAATCCACAGTCCTATGGAGAGCTTCCTTCTCCTCTTCTGCGGCTATTAATATAGAGAGCAGCCAACCCCATTCTCAGCAAGCGTGGCCATGGGCCATGGGCATGCTGGGAGTTGCAGTCAGACACATCTGGAGGGCACCAGGCTGGGATGGCTGATGTAGAGGTTTTCATGGTGTGAAATCCTTGGCAATCAACACTGCGTTGGTCCTGGCCACCTGTCCCGTGAGATGGGCCACTGTTATCCCGTGTAACACAGAGTGAAACCCAATCCCCTGCCTCGGTCTGGGAGCAGAAAGTGCTTCTGACTGCATGGATGGGGGGGCAACGGAGGCCCCTAATGTCTTTTGACAGCATCCCCTCATACCTCATAGTGTGCCAAACTGGAAGGTTCACAACCCTTTCAGGGAGAACATGGAGCAGCTGATGAAAGCCCCTCATCCCACCCCCGAAAAGCCCTTATGCACAAGGGGGAAGACCATGCACAACACTTGGGATCCTAAGAGAGAGAGCATGTGCAGAGTTGCAGAGGTTAGGACACTGCCTTATACCGAGTCAGACATTCAGTCCATCTAGCTCCTTATTGTGTACTCTGACTGGCAAGAAGGTCTCCAGGGTTTCAGACAGGAGCATTTCCCAGACCTACCTGGAGATGCTGGGGATAGAACCTGGGACCTTCTACATGCAAAGTCTGTGCTCCCCCACTGACCTATGGCCCTCCCACAACTCAAACAGCCAACAACCTTTTAAATGAGGTTCTTTGGTGAGGGGGAGGAGGTGTCATGTTAAGAAGAGGACTTTACCTGTAGAGCAAGTTAGGTACCCCCAACTCTATTAAACCAGCGCACAGTCCAAAGATAGTGCAACGTTCAGGAGACAAACAAATGTTTGGATGCAACCAGAAGGAGGAACTATGAGAGGCAGTAACAGGAAGGTATTTTGAGGTACAATGCATCTAGAAGGCACCAGGCCAGGGAAGGCAGAGGACTTTCATTGTGTAAAATCACTGTACTGTGTAATCACTGTACAAATGCAACAGAACCACAAGTACTTCTACAACTAATATATTTTGGGAGGAATCTGGGTGCCAAAGTCCTTCTGGTTCAAAACGCAAGTAGGCAGCAGTTGGTTTTTGAGCCTTTGACAGGTTTTACCACCATGTGTGCAGTTTTTAACACATTTATCTTTTAACATAAAATTTTATGTGAGGAAGCCCAGCAAAAGGCTGCCAGATACGCTCCCTACAGGAGAAGAAAAGAATACAGACTCTGAGATCCATTGCAACATTTGGCTTTACTGTCTCACGTGCTCCACAGTATCACAACATTTGCCACTGCTTTTAAAGACAAATTCCAAGCGTTGGAAACGTTTTCCCCTCCTCCCACACAGCTCTGACAGCCAAGCTCCAGAAAAGCAGCTCTCACCAAGAGCAGTTCAACCTGGCAGCTCAGTTGCAGAGGCATTTTAGATCACCCCACCACCACTACCATTTCCTAGTTTTCAACAAGAACACAAAGTGTGTTACTTTTAGCTGCATCAGAGGAGGGAATGGGGGGACAGGAGAGGGCACCCTCTCTCCTAAAAGGGTACTAAGCTGGGTCTCCAGAAAGAGATGAGCCACGCAAGTGGAAGTGGATGAATCATAGAATCATAGAATAGTAGGGTTGGAAGGGGCCCACAAGGCCATCGAGTCCAACCCCCTGCTCAATGCAGGAATCCAAGTCAGAGCATCCCTGACAGATGGCCGTCCAGCCTCATCTTGAATGCCTCCAGTGTGGGAGAGCCCACCGCCTCCCTAGGTCATGGGTTTCATTGTCGTATTGCTCTAACAGTCAGGATGTTTTTCCTGATGTTCAGCCGGAATCTGGCTTCCTGTCACTTGAGCCCATGATTCCGAGTCCTGCACTCTGGCATGATCAAGAAGAGATCCTGGCCTTCCTCTCTGTGACAACCTTTCAAGTACTTGAAGAGCGCTATCGTATCTCCCCTCCATCTTCTCTTCTCAAGGCTAAACATGCCCAGTTCTTTCAGTCTCTCTTCATAGGGCTTTGTTTCCAGTCCCTTGATCATCTTTGTTGCCCTCCTCTGAACCCTCTCCAGTTTGTCTGCATCCTTCTTAAAGTGTGGTGCCCAGAACTGGACACAGTACTCCAGATGAGGCCTAACCAGTGCTGAGTAGAGGGGAACTAGTACTTCCTGGGATTTGGAAGCTATGCGTCTATTAATGCAGCCCAAAATAGCATTTGCCTTTTTTGCAGGATGAATACAGAGGCATTGTTGTGTGCTCTGAATTTGTGTTGTGTGCTGCGTGCTGTCAATCCTCCTTCACTACTACCTTGTTAACAGGAGCTCAGTGGGGTGTTGGATATGCTGGACACTCCAACATTAGAGCATTGCGACTCTACACGTAAGATTGCCCTGTAAAGGTGTCAACTGTTATACTAATGATTACGCATGTTGGATGATATTTTCTTCCACTTTCAAAGACATTTTGCTTGTTACAATCTATATGGGTCATTTGGTTCATTTATGACCTGCTGGTCTTCAAAAGGAAACATTCACCTTCACTTAATAATACAAAATAGTCATAAGCACAAAAGTTGGCATTGACCTCCAATGCAGGATATGCTTTCAAGGTTGCCCTGGAGACTGAATGCTCTATGACCTGCTCTAAGCATACATCTAAAATTTGAAAGAGATAGTTGATGGAGAAGACACAACTGCTTTGCTTGATACTAAGTACAAAGAGGAAGGCAAAGAGCACCCCCTCCTCCCGTAATCTTCCAAGCACTTTATTTTTTTGTAAGAAAAAAACAAACCCCAAACAAAACACTTTTACAAGGGCAGCTGGCTCAGTTCCATTTGAAACAGCTTAACTTTTTCTTTGAGAAAAGCTGCAAGATAAAATTTTTTTAAATAAGACATTGACCATGAACCAAGCAAGGAGTTCACTCGACAGCATAAGTGAATTGGATTAAACCCAACCACAATAAAAGAAGCTTTTCTCCCCTGGAACTTGTCAAGTTCAGGAGAGATTTCTTTACTATCATCTCAGGCATTGTTCTCAGCTTGGTAATGCAAACAGGTAGCTCTCAATTCTCTGGTACAAACCAATAGGAGAAAGAGATGTAGGTCAAAGCAACAGCACCTCCATAAAGAGAAAGAAGGATGATGTTATTTTGAGCTCAGCCATAACAGCATCGCTCGCCTTCACATTGCCAGAGATTCCCCAAGGGATTGCAATGACCTTTATTTACTTTTGGTTAGGAAATGCATCATCATCTCAAGGAATACAAAAACACACAGGCACTAACAGAAATGAAATCCATGGAATACTAAAACACAGTTACTAATGAAAACGAAATCCACCTGGAATTTCTCCTTCTCAAGCTACCCTGGGAGCAAAGGGAAGCAAACAGTCACCTTTCGTCACTTCTGTCAGTGGCCACCGATTTGTGAGATCTTGCTGGCCCTGTGAACCTGCCATTGCATTAAACCCTCACACTTATCTCCTGGGGCCCAGTTTCTGCCTTTCCTCCCTTACTCCTTTCCCTGTCTTCCCTGCAATCTCCTTGATTTTGGTTTCTGCCCCTCTGTAAAGGACCTTTTACATTAATAGCCCTATATAAGTAACCAGGCAAAACACCCACCAAGTGCTGAGAACAGGCATGCAATAGCTGTGCTGGCTGATGCACTCCTCTGGCATTCTTGGCCTTCTATTTTTGTCCCAGGCCTAATTTTTGTCCCTTTTTTAGACTGTTGGTTGCTAGGCATGCAAAGTGGTCTGAGGGGAAGGTGGAAAGTAGTGTAATATCTGCTGATGTCACAGACGCACTTCCAAAGGAAGGCGGTTTTCAAAGGGAAAAGGATGGTGCTGAGAGAACTCTCAGGTGAAAGCTTATTCCATTCTCCAGACAATCTTTCACATTCCCCTTCCTCTCAGATTTCCGAGGGTGGAGGATCCTCTTGCCCACAACATCAACGTGGTTCATGAGAAGGCAGGAAGAAGACAGAGCAATTTTTGAGGTCTGCGATGTAATATTAAAAATTAACCCAGTTAATTCTGCTTGACCCCTCATAGGCTTTTGATACCATCAACCATGGTATCCTCCTGGATCAACTCTATGGGATGGGTATTGGAGGCATTGTGCTACAGTGGTTCCAGTCCTACCTACGGGACCGATTTCAGAGAGTAACATTGGGTGACTATTCCTCACCCCCTTGGCAATTGAGCTATGGGGTGCTGCCGGGTACCATCTTGTCCCCAATGTTGTTTAACATCTCTATGAAGCCGCTGGGAGCAGTCATTAGGGGATTTGGAGCCAAGGGCCATCAGTATGCTGATGACACACAGCTCTATGTCCTTGTGAGATCTGAATCAGGAGAGGCTGTGCAAGTCCTGGTCCAGTGCCTGAACTCAGTAATGGGCTGGATGAGGGCCAATTAAAAATGAAACCTGGCAAGATAGAAGCCCAGTGGGTGAGTGGTTCCCGAGTCTGGGAGATAGGCTCATTGCTTGTTCTGGATGGGGTTGCACTCCCTCTGAAAGGTCAGGTCCATAGTTCGGAGGTACTCTTAGATCCATCACTGTCGCTGGAAGCCCAAGTGGCTGCTGCAGCTTGGAGTGCCTTTTACCAGCTTCAGCTGGTTTGCCAGCTACGGCCTCTCCTGGACTGGGATAGCTTGGCCACAGTGGTACAGGCCTTAGTAACCTCAAGACAGGATTACAGCAACACGCTCAATGTAGGGCTGCCCTTGAGGCTGGTCCGGAAGCTGGAGCTAGTGCAGAATGCAGCAGCTCGGCTGTTGTCAGGAGCTGCCCCTTCTCTCCTTTGCTGAGGAAACTGCACTGGCTGCCTATTCGTTACTGGGCCAGGCTTAAGGTATTAGTGCTAGTGTACAAAGCCCTGACCAACTTGGGACCAGGATACCCGAGAAAGTGCCTTCTTCTTTACCAACCTGTCCATCACTGAGGTCATCAGAGGGCTCGCTCCTGGTGGTTCCACATGGCCTGGTTGGACTCCACCAGGAAAGGAGCCTTCAGCATGGTGGCCTCCTTCCTGTGGAATTCCCTGCCTTTGTAGGTCAGGCAGGTGCCAACGTTGTGCTGTTTTTGGCGCCTCCTGAAGACACTGTTATTTCAAGAGGTCTTCTCTGAGTGACCAGCTGAGGTTTATTAAGCTCAGAATCTGTCCTTTTAAAATGTTTTAATTGTTTTAATTATGGGGTTTTATTCTTTATCTTTGATGTGGAGTGGTACATAAATTTTGTAATAAATAAATAAATAAAATATTTGTGTGCTCAGCTGCACCGATGCAAAGCAGTGTCTCATTCTGGCGAAGGCTGTCCAGCACTGTTGCTGCTCCCCTCTGCTCATGCATTTGTAATGCCTGGATAGCCTTCCAAGTGCACTGCAGCACAACATCAGCTATGCTTGCTCATGCGCACCCATGCTTCCTCCCACAGCTACGCTTGCTCAGGCGCAGTGCGGGGGCTTCGCAGCAGCACTGGCACAAATTAGCCAGTAATGACGTTGTTCCACCAGCCAGAGCAATTAGGTACAATCCTACGGCCACCCACACATTCCTAGACTGAGAGTAGGACCAGGCCAAATTATTTCATAAATAAATACATACGTACTTACATACATACATACATTGTACAAGGTAGCTTACTTGCAAAACTGCTTGCAGGTGCATGAGGTATGGAAATATTCTTTTAGATATACCGAGGTTAAAACTTGTTCCGGGTATTTATAATATTCAGTGCTAAAAAACAAAAGTTAAAACCTCACTGAAAAGGATAATTGCTCCCGTAGGGACCAAATCCACTGGTCACATACGTTTTTTTTTTTTTTGCACTTGACTGCGATGGAGCTTTGAAGGAGACTTTCAGTAAGCCTGAACTTCAGCTTGTAGCATAATCAAGGTTTGCCCCGGTGCGTGAAGCTGAAGGAAAAACTGCCACTCTGGTAGCTTGGAACAGCTGTCCCCACAAGCAAGTGGTAAGTTTTACTATTCAGAAAAAGGGAGGGGGGAAATAAACAGGGTGAAAATAAATGACTTTTTAATTTCACCATTTTTAATAGGGCAAATTAATTCTCATTTTTCTCATGCAGCATTAGGAGGCACAGAAGGGGAGAGCTTTGCCCCCAAGAAATAATTAATTACCTGAAATTGCATTATTTATGCTTATTAGTAAATGCAGAATTTTGAAGTCAGCACACACAGCAAAAGCAGTGCAGTTACAGTCATGAGGCCCAGTCCTCCAAGCAAGGCTATGCAACCTTCAGTTCACCCCCACTGGGGCGGGGGCGGGGGGGGGCTTTTATGTTAAACCATACATACGAATCCTACTGAAATCAGCAGCAAGTCGTTAGTGGAAGAGGCTTCGGGATTGCATCCAAAGTCTCTCCTCCACCCGAGACTTATTTATTGATTTATTACATTTTTATACCGCCCAATAGCTGGAGCTCTCTGGACAGTTTACAAAGATTAAGAATGATAAAAATACAATATACAGACATTAAAAACTGTTAACATAAAAAACACACGAACAGACAATATACACAAAAGAAACATATTATTTAAAACAACTTCAAACAAATGATCTCAAAAGCAACAACCATAAACGTAAGACATTCAAGGATCAATTAAAACTTATCATATGCTGCCAAATGCCTGGGGGATGAGAAAGGTCTTAACCTGGTGCCGACAAGGTAACAATGTTGGCACCAGGTGGGCCTCGTCTAGGAGTGCACGAAAGCCACTTACCTGGTCTCGCAGCTTTTCGCGGTGGGGGGGAGGCACTTCGCTGCTGTCCCCCCGAAGTTCAGGCCGGGGGGGGAGGCTTCCCGCCTCGCCCGGCCGAAATTCAGGCCGGGAGGGAGGCTTCCCGCCTCGCCCAGCCGAAATTCAGGCCGGGAAGGAGGCGCCTCGCCCGCGAAATAAAAAGTTAAAAAAAAAAATGCCCCCGTGATAGGCTACGTGACGATTAACGTAGCCTATCACGGCTCGATCTGCAAAGTCAGCCGTGATAGGCTATGTAAATCATCACGTAGCCTATCACGGGTGACTTAAAAAAAAAAAAAAAAAGCGCGTACACAAATGGTGGCCTGCATAGGGAGCCGCCATTCACGTTCCTTATTTGGTCGCTGTAGTCTACGTAAATCTTTACGTAGACTATGGCGAAAATAAGGGCAACGCAAATAGTACGCGCTTTTTTTTTATTTTTTTAAAGTCACCCGTGATAGGCTACGTGTAGGGGTGGACGAAAGTCACTTACCTGTCCTCGAAGGACATTCGCGGTGGGGGGGAGGCGCTTCGCTGGTCCCCCTGCGAAATTCAGGCCGGGGAGGAGGCTTCCCACCTCACCCGGCTGCGAACGCGAAAGTTAAAAAAAAAACAAAAAACGCCCCCTGATAGGCTACATGACGATTCACGTAGCCTATCACGGCTGACTTTGCAAATCTAGCTGTGATAGGCTACGTGAATCGTCACGTAGCCTATCAGGGGGCGCTTTTTTTTTTCTTTCATTGCAATGGTGTCGAAAGACCGGCTGCCGCTCCCGCCCCGCTCGAACACCCGCCGAACCGCCGGCCGGACCCGCCGCCGGGAGGGAAGTCCCGTCCCGGGGGTGGTGCGGGTGGTGGGGGGGTGCGGAGGATTTCTCCCCGAAACTTGTTCGGGGGGCCGAACACGTTAGCGCTCGGCCCCCCGAAGTTTCGGGGAGAAATTCTCTGCCAACCCTAGCTACGTGACGATTTACGTAGCCTATCATGGCTGACTTTGCAAATCTAGCCGTGATAGGCTACATTAATCATCACGTAGCCTATCACGGGGGCATTTTTTTTTTTTTTTTTACTTTTATTGGAATGGCGGTGGCGGCGGCGGCCAGTCGAAAGACCGGCTGCCGCCCCCGCCCCTGACGAAGAACCGACGAACCGCCGCCGGGACCCGCCGCCGGGAGGGACATTCGGGAAAGGTAAGTCCCGTCCCGGGGGGGGTGCAGGTGGCGGGGGGGTGCAGAGAATTTCTCCCCGAAACTTCTTCGGGGGGCCAAACACGTTGGCGCTCAGCCCCCCGAAGTTTCGGGGAGAAATTCTCCGCCAACCCTAGCCTTGTCGGGGAGATCATTCCATAATTTGGGGGCCCTCTCCCTTGTTGCCGTCCTCCGAGCTTCCCTCAGTGTAGGCTGCTGGAGGAGGGCCTTAGATGGTGAGTGTAGTATACGGGTAGGTTCATGTCGGGAGAGGCACTTCATCAGGTATTGTGGTCCCAAGCCTTGTAAGGCTTTACAGGTTAAAACCAGCACCTTGAATCGGGTTTGGAAACATACAGGCAGCCAGTGCAAGCGGGACAGAGTCGGTCTTATATGTTCACACCTTGTGGTCCCTGTTATCAATCTGGCCGCTGCATTTTGCATGAGCTGCAGTTTCTGAACCATCTTCAAAGGCAGCTCCACACAGAGTGCATTGCAGTAATCTAACCTGGAGATTACCAGAGCACAGACAACTGAAGCCAGGTTATCCCTGTCCAGATAGGGGCGTAGCTGGGCCACCAGCCAAAGTTGGTAGAAGGCACTCCGTGCCACTGAGGCCACCTGAGCCTCAAGTGACAAAGATGGCTCAAGGAGGATCCCCAAGCTACAAACCTGCTCTTTCAGGGGGAGTGCAACCCCATCCAGAACAGGTTGAGCACCCTCCATCCATTTTCTGTCTGAACATTTTATTGTATTTGACTAATAGCCATTACAAGCAACATAACTTAAAACATCATGTAATAACAGAAGGTAAACAGAATCAAGTTAACGAATCACCTGCACAGTACACTGCAATAGCATTCAGAGTGCTTGCATGAATATGTTTTGCAGCCTTAGCAAACAAAACTGTTTTGTGTGTAACATAAGGGTAGCAGTCTGACAGTAACCAACCAGTCTTTGCATAGATACCTGTAAGGATGCCAAAATCTGTCCCAGGAATTTCTCCCTGGGGTTTTGATATAAATGACAGTACAGTAAATAATGTGAGATATCCTCTACCTCTCCTATGCCATAGATACAGAACTGTAGGTTTCTTGGAACATGTATATCTTCCATCCAAGAATGCAATGGGCATGGCTTGGAAGCGTAGTTCTATAAATGGGGTTCTCAAAGAAGCAAAAGTAAGAGTTTGCAGGTATTGAACTCTTTCATGATCCATTTTAAACAAATAATGCCACTGAGAAAAGTTTGAACACTGAATTAGATCGAGGTCTTGCCTATTATCTATTCCATAAATCCAATCCCTCAATTTGTTTTTGGCTCCCAGTATAGTAAAAAATATTGGTTAGATGGAGTTTGGAGGTTAGCAACTCTTGGCATGACTTGGCCCAGCCACCCTTCTTCATTTGTTCTCTTAAGCAAAGCTTGGGGAGGCGATCTTCTGGCATGTCCAGGACCCTCTTATAATACAGAAGGTCTGCCTTCTGAGCCCCAGCTCCTACTGATACCACGCCTGTCTCTGCCCTGAGGAAGGGAGCTGGGGTCCCTGGGGGTACTGTCAGTGAGGATCTCAAAAACTTATTCTGACAAGCCTCCAACTCCTTCAAATTGTTATGCCCGACGCCCCAAAACTCAATCCCATATTGGATTTGAGCAACCACTTCTGCAAGAAACACTTTCAGTGCTGAAGCCACCCACCAACCTGCCTCCACTGGAGTAGAAAAATTTGAAGATAGCTGGAGTAGTCTTCTGTGCTGTTACTTTAATGTTCTGGAGCTGACTCTTCCAAGAGCTTGTCTCATCAAAATATACACCCAGATATTTGAAGGAGGAAACCTGCTCCATCTTATGTCCATCTAGCCTCCAGTTGTACCTGGGGGGACATTTGCCAAAGACCAGCACCTTGGATTTAGCATAGTTAATTGTGATCTGTTCCATTTGGCAGAAATCATAAAGTTCGTTCAGACTTCTCTCCAGCCCAATTTTGTTCATGGAGAGCAGTACCAAATCATCTGCATAGATTAATATCGCAACTTCACAGTTGCCTATTGTAGGAGGGAAGTGCTCTGGGCACATTTACAGTGTTATTAATATAAAGATTGAACAAATGCAGTACCAACAAGCAACCTTGGGGGTTGGACTTGATGGCCTTGTAGGCCCCTTCCAACCCTACTATTCTATGATTCTTGTTTGACTCCTTTGGTTGTACAGATTTCTTCTGACAATCTCCCATCTGTGCTAACTGTTACCTTCATAGTTGTGTTTGTATAAAATTCTCGAATTAGGAATCGCAATCTCTTATCAATACTGGTCTCTGCAAGCTTATTCCACAATTGACTCCTATTGATTGAATCAAAGGCTGAGGAAAGCAGCAAAGAGCCTTTTGGAAGGACCAGCTGTATATTTATAAATTAAATGATGCAAAACAATGATCTGGTCCACAGTACTATGGCCTTTCCTAAACCCAGTTTGTTCCTGATGTAAAATATTATTTTCTTCTTCCCAGTCTGACAACTTCTAGAGGAGGAAATGGCTATAGATCTTAGAGCTGACGTCCAGTAAACTGATTGGGCGATAGTTCTGAGGTTTAGATTTATCTCCTTTCTTGTGAATTGGAAATACTCTGCTCAACTTCCATCCTTCAGGGAAGATTCCTGTGGTATTAATATTTATTTATTTATTGCATTTATACCCTGCCTTTTTTCCTCTTGCCAGGGTGGGTAATTTCAGTAATGTTATCCTGAGTTTCTTCCACTTCTACCATATCCGTCCATGGCATGCCCTGTCTTTCCCAGTCCAGCAAAAAATTACTCTCATAGTCCTTGAAATGCTGTTTATCAATGAGGGAAGTGTCCACCTGCTCTCTCAAATCAGAAATGTCATCAGTTTCTTGACTGAGTGGTACTGGAGCAGGAACAGGAGCTGCTGTCAATATCCCAATCTCAATTAGGCCCACTATGACTTACATGCTGGCCTTAAGACCAGAGACCTCCTTCTTTAATATGTCCAGACTCTTAAAAATTTTCTTATTAACTTCAGCTGTAAGGAAACATTGGTCCGTAAGGAATGTGTACACTTTTTTTTATTTTTATTTTTTTATTATTAAATTTATTAATCGCCCATCTGGCTGGTCACCCAGCCACTCTGGGCGATGTACAACATACCATAAAACAATTTAAAACAATAAAATTCTACCATAATTTTTTTTAAAAAATACCCTAACCCACCCCAAATGCCTGCCTGAACAACCACGTTTTTAATGCACGACGGAAGCTCATTAAAGAGGGGGCATGACGGAGTTCCCTAGGGAGGGAGTTCCACAGAGTGGGGGCCACCACAGAAAAGGCCCTCCCCCTTGTCCCCACCAGTCTAGCTGTCCTGGCTGATGGGACAGAGAGAAGGCCATCCGAGGCTGATCTTGTTAAGCGGCCTGTCTGGTGTTGCTGGAGGCGCTCCTTAAGATAGGCTGGGCCAGAACCATATAGGGTTTTAAAGGTCAAAACCAACACCTTGAATTTGGCCCGGAAAACAACTGGTAACCAGTGCAACTCCTTCAGCACTGGAGTGATGTGATCTCGCCGGCGGCTGCCTTTAATCAGGCGAGCCGCTGCGTTCTGTACCAGCTGCAGCTTCCGAACCGTCTTCAAGGGTAACCCCACGTAGAGCGCATTACAGTAGTCTAAACGAGAGGAGACCAGGGCATGTACTACCGATGGGAGCAGATGGTCGGGAAGGAAGGGGCGCAGCCGCCGTATCAGATGGAGTTGATACAGCGCTGTCTGGCTCACAGCTGACACCTGAGCCTCCATGGACAGCTGGGAGTCCAAAATGACCCCCAGGCTGCGGACCTGGTCTTTCAAGGGTAGCCGTACCCCATTCAACACCAGGTCAACATCCCCCAGCCTCCTCTTGTCTCCCATCAAAAGTACCTCGGCCTTGTCAGGGTTCAGCTTCAGCTTATTCCTCCCCATCCAGCCACTCACCGTCTCCAGACATTTGGACAGGGATTCTACGGCCAACCTTGGTGAAGATTTGAATGAGAGGTAGAGCTGTGTGTCATCCGCATATTGATGACACTGCACCCCAAACCTCCTGATGATAGCCTCCAGCGGCTTCACATAGATGTTAAATAGCATCGGGGAGAGGATGGAACCCTGTGGCACCCTACAAGTAAGTGGCCACGGGTCCGAAACCTCCTCTCCCAGTGCTACCCTCTGGTACCTGCCGGACAGGAAGGACCAGAACCACTGCAATACAGTGCCTCCAATGCCCAACCCCTCCAGGAGGATACCGTGGTCAACGGTATCAAAAGCCGCTGAGAGGTCGAGGAGAACAAGGAAGGAGCATTCACCCCTATCCAGAGCCCTCCTCATATCATCCACCAGGGCGACCAAGGCCGTTTCTATCCCATGCCCAGGCCTGAAGCCCGATTGAAATGGGTCTAGATAATCAGTTTCTTCCAAGTGTGCCTTCAACTGCACCGCCACCACCCGCTCAATCACCTTGCCCAAAAATGGCAGATTTGAGAGTGGGCGAAAGTTGTTCAGAACATGAGGATCCAAGGAGGGCTTCTTTAAGAGCAGTCTTATCACTGCCTCCTTGAGGGCTGATGGCATCACTCCCTCCTCAAGGGAGGCGTTCACCACCGCCTTGATCCCCTCACCCAGTCTCTCTCTGCAGCTCATAATGAGCCAAGATGGGCAAGGATCAAGTAAGCAGGTGGTCGGCCGTACAGATGAAAGCACCTTGTCCACTTCATCAGGAGGAAGAAGCTGGAACCGATCCCACAAAACCGGTTTGCCACAGGCCGCCTCTTGCTCACTAACTGTATCCACAGCGTGCAGAGTAACACACCTAATCTGATCAATTTTATCTGCAAAGTGCCTTGCCAAAGCCTCACAGGAGGCCTTAGAATGCTCCAGTGGTTCCGGAGCCACAGGACCGACCAGGCTCCGGACCACTTGGAACAGCACTTCAGCAAGGACTACCTGATTTTCCTCTTCTATGCACTTATCCATCGGGTTATCCTGGAATATCGGGGATATTATCGGGGATATTCTCCTGGAATATGCCACGTTCAGGGGACAACAAGTTAGAATTTCCACACAAAATGTTTGGGTCAGGGGACCAATTGCCGACCATATCCTGACCTTGTGTATCTACAAACTCCTCCAACTGGAAATCCCTGTTATCTTCACCTCTCACCATGTAAATATGATTCAGTGTGTCTACCATGGCAGGGGTAAATTGGTCCTTAGTTGGGTTATCTTCAATAGATATTCCCTCAGATTCTACTGGGAGACAGTATTCCAAAATTGACCTCTATGCAGATGCAGGGAGAGGTTCTTTAAATCTCTTTTGGCCTTTCTGGGCCCTGGTTAGTACAATGGTAACCTGGTCACTCTGAATTCACTCCAATATGCATTAAAAGAAAAGGGGGATAAAAAGAAAAGCAATAAAAAACTTAAAAACAGGTTTTTAAAAAGTTGATGTTAAAAAGGAATACCCTTTGCTAAGAGAGGAGATAAAAGCAATACAAACTATTGCAAACTAAAAGCACAATAACAGTGTCAAACCAAGACCAGATAATCACCCCAGTGGTATATCCAAGTCCGATAGAAGTCTTCAACTTCCTTCACTAGTCCTGATCTTCCAACTAAGAAAGGAGCTCTAGCCAAATATATAGTCTGTGGGTGGGTGGGTGGGGCATGACAAGCACACACCTCATGGCAGCCCAGATAAAGCAGTTTCTCCTTCTAGTCCTCTCCCCAAGAAGTCTCTGGAGAGCTCCAGCCAGATATACAGTCTGTAGATGGGCGGGGCAAGGCAAACACACACCTGAAGGCAGCCCAGGTAAAGCAGCAGCTTCTTCTAGTCCTCTCCCCTGAATGAATATTTAATCTTCTGCCTCCTTCAGTTAAACAGTTCACGAGTTCAAGACAGCCAATATAATGTAGTGGCTACAGTGACAGACTATGACTGGGGAAACCCAGGTTCAAATCATCATTCAACCATGAAGCTCACCTTGAGCCAGTCTGGGGAATCGTGGCTTACTGCAAATTCTGGGGAATCGTGGCTTATCGTGAACGACCCTTTTTCTCCCCCTCTCTCACACATCCAGCCCCCATCCATTTATGATTTGTTTAGCAGCTTGTGCTAGTGGGAGGAGCCAAGCAGGAGCAAATGAGCTGCATGCACAAGCGCGCAGCCTGTTCATGATAAACCAGGATTCCCAGAATCCTAGCTAACCTTGCATGCAACTGTGGCTCTTAGCCTAGCCTACTTCACAGGGTTATTGTAAGGATAAAATAAGAAAGAGGACAGCAATACACACTGCCTTGTATGTCTTGGAAGAAAGGTAGGATACAAATATACTAATTGATTAATGAAGTATGTATGTTCAATTGTGGTAGTTTTTAAACTTCCCATCCACACAGGCTATCCTTCCACTGGCCCCCACTCACCTCCCAAATATTGTAACTCCTCTTAAGACCATAGATTTTGCCAGGTAGATTTTATGAGGGAGAGGAAAGATGAGTTACAATATTTAAAAAACAACACCACCCCAGGAAGAATTAAAAAGTTTAGAAGCTAGTACAATTGAACATGATTAATACTTGAACTGTGTAAATGTGGGGAAGGCAGAAGACCAAGTATTCCATCTGGGAATACAGTAAAGATCATGGATGCTATCCTTAAACCACTGTCTCTGCTTTAAAGTCATCCAAGGGCTGGTCCAGACATTTCCATACTTAACTCCCTACAGAGAGAAAACCAGCACAGCAGAGCAAGTGTGTGCCAATTTTCTGTTTGTTGAGGTATGTGTGCATCCAAAAGTGATACTCCCACCTGTTATCTGAAGTGGTCCATTTTACCACCTTAGGATTCTACTACCTTATTCTGCTTCTTAGACCCAGACTACATCTATGGCTATCATCATATCTTGTGGCAGTGAATTCCTTCAGTTAATGACCCAGTCTTTTTGGGTTGGTGAGCACATTTGAGTGCGTCATGGGTGCTCTCACAAAATGGCGATCTTGGGGAGGACGGGCCATTCGCAAAATGGCTGCCAATGGGGTGAGTGGCCATTCACAAAAGACCCATTTCCTGGAAGGCAGATTGGTGAGGCTAAAAGAGAAATAACTTTCCCAAGAACAAGTCTGAACGTCAAAACACAAAACCATTCTTTTGAACCCAAAGCTTTCTGTGCAAACTGATGAGGCTCAGAGACAAGTAACTTGGCCAAGAATGCCACATGGTGGCCAGAGGCATTTGGGGGAATAAAGATGTTGCTGAAGACCTGCCCTTCACTTTGCAGCATGTCAGCCTCCCAGTTTAATTAATAATACAACAAAAATTAGGAGGGGCAAAGAGGCTGGTGGGCACCAAGGGAGGTTTCTACGAGCACCATATTGGAGGCACCAGCACTATAATATAAACAAGTAGTAGTTCCTCTTGTCTGCCCTGAATCTATTGCTGGTCAGTTTCACTCAGTCACTCACAGACATACACACACAGCACAGTCACACATAAGCATTCAAGTGTTGGAAGAGAGAGGAAGGAAGAATTCTGTCCATCTGTTCTCACCACACATCTCATTCCTTCTAATACTGAACTCCGGTTGTGAGTGCCAGAAGGATTATAGGCAAAACAGGGCAGCTGAGAAAAGTGATCAGCATGCTCAGGGGGAGCTGCAAGGCTTGAGAAAGAGCAAAACATTCTTTAGAGGAAAATACCTAAGGAGTCCGTCCCCCCCCCCCCCGAGCGCATTTCATGGCCATAGAATGCTGAGTGTCTGTTGGGGGAGAGATGGAATGGAACAGAGTATGGACACCAGTTGCTGGGGAACATGGGCAGGAGGGTGCTGTTGCGCTCATGTCCTGGTTGTGGGTTCCCGGTCGACAGCTGGTTGGCCACTGTGTGAATGGAATGCTGGACTAGATGGACCCTTGGTCTGATTCAACATGGCTCTTCTTATGTTCCTATGTTTTTAACAGGAGTACAGCACACTGCAACATTTCCTCACTTGTGGCTTACACTGTCTGCCTCTCTTCCTGGACAAAGTGTGTTCGCATCCCCCTACTTAGTGAAAGGCAAGGCTAGCATAATTTACATGGCTGTGTATAATTCAAAGCTCTATTTAAACCGGTAGTAAAGTGTGGCTCAGAGGCCTTGACTGTAAGAAAATACAAGTTTATTGGACGGGGCTCCAGCATCAACTGTATGCCACAACACTTTGCGATAAGAAGACAAAAGGCCAGCAAGTGAGGAAAAGAATCAGGCTTCAGTTTCCTCCAGCTCTTCCCCAGGATAGATTTGAATTTAAGGTTGCAACATCTGACAGCTTATTATTAAGTGGCCAAAATTAATATTCCAGACATTCCACTCTGAAGCTGTTGACATTTGCGCCCACAGAGCTCAATTATGCAGAATTTGTGGTCACGGGAAGAAGAGGGTCAATGTGTGGAAACTCTTGAATTCCCCAGTTGCTGTGAAGACAGAGAACAATGTCATGGAGGCTGATCCGGGGCATCTCTCAGCTTTCACTTTTCTGAACGGACAGCAGGAGGAGGAGGAGGAGGACGTGCAACAAGCGAGGAAGCCATACAGCCCTGTCGACTTTTCCCATGAGGAAAAGACCCACACAGCTAGCTGCAAGCTTCGCTCCTAGTTAGTAAAGAGAAATCAGGCCTGTGGTTCAGCTTCAGATAAGGGCCAAAGAACAGCAAGTGCTCTCGTGTAAAATGGAGAGGAGAGCAGAGAGGGGAGAAAAGAGCCAAGGCCCTGTGCATTCATTCCTCAAATCAAGGGGCAAAGCTTTTGGCATGCTGAGCATCAGAGCCTGTACTTGGCAAGTCCCAAGGTTCAGCTCCTGGCATCTCCAGTTAAAGGACCCCCGATAGCAAGCCCAGGGAAAACCTCTACCCTGAATCCTTGGAGAGGGGCTGCCAGTTACAGGTGACAATATCGGTTTAGAGCAGCCTTCCCCAACCTGGTGATCTCCAGATGTCTTGGACTACAACTCCCAGCATCCCCAGCCAGCCATGTCTGGGGGTGCTGGCAGGAGGATGCTGGGAGTTGTAGTCCAACGCATCTAAAAGCACCAGGCTGGGGAAGACTGGTTTAGTGAGATCAGTGGTCTAAACTCGGTGCAAGGCAGTGTCTTATTGGGACGGGGCAGAGCTCAACAGCAGAGCACACCCTTTGCATGCAGGTGCTCTCAATGTCGATGTCTGGCCTCTCCCAGATAAAAGTGAGGGAAGGCCCTGGACAGCCGTTGCTAGTTGGAACGGACAAGAACAGGCCAGATGGACCAACTGCCAGACTCCCGGGAATGCACTTTCATATTGCTGAGTGCAGGGGTGTTGCTAGGGCTGGGCCCATGGGGCCTCAGTCCCTGAACCTATCTCCTAGGGCCTCAGATCTATTCCTGAGTGTCCACTGGTGCCAGTGGAAGGGTTTTTTAATTAGCTTAATTACCACATGGGGGGGTTGATTTCTAAGGGGGAAGGTGCAGCTGGGGACAGATGAGTTAATTCTCCCCTCCCCACAGGCTTCAGCCTCCCTGCCCCCAAATATTTCTCCCTGCATGGCAATTAAGCTCAGAAAATACTGTTTGGGATGATCTGGAGCAGGGTGCAAATTAATTGATACATGTATTTTATTTGTCATTATTTGGATGAGAAATGAATTGGCTGGCTTTGTCTCCTGTGAAATGTAAACAAATCCTAGTAATTATTTTGAAATTTGTACATAAATGGTCCGGAGGGCACAAGGTGGAGAGGGTTGCAGTAAGGTACTTATATGTCCTTCTCTGGGAGCCCCTGCCAAAGAAAGTGAGGCGGGTGGCTACCAAGAAGAGGGCCTTTTCTACTGTGGCACCCAGTTGTGGATTGAGCTTCCCAGAGGCTTGCCTGGCACCTATGTTGTGCTCTTTCTGGCTCCAGGTGAAGACTTTTTTATTTTCCCAGCATTTTAGCACTCTAGTCTTTTAGCTCTGCTGTTTTAAATCTGTTACTGTATTTTAAATCTCTGTATTGCTGCTAGGTTTTATTGTGGTTTGTACTTTTATACTGTAGTTTGTTTTTTGTTTTTTTTCGTGAGCCAGAAATTTCCTTTATTTTTTTACTTATTTTTTTAAAATTTTATTTATTTATTTATTTATTTATTTATTTCCTCGCCCCCTTGCAGGTGATAGTCCAGGCATATCAAAAATTATAATAGGTTATGGCAGAAAATTTTAGACTACATGGTTCACATAAACCAGAGAGGCCAAGTGTCATGACGTTGGGTATCGCCAACAGACATAATAAACTGATACCAATCCATAGTAAATGTATCTTGTTTCCTACTTCCTTTCGCCATTTGTAACTTATTTGTTAGCTTTTCTGTTAAGGCAATTTTCCAGACCTGGGCCCACCAAGTGTCCAATGAGACTCCTCTTAAGCCCTTCCAAAATTGAGCAATAACCAGTCTAGCTGCTGCCAACAAAAATCCAGCTAATGCCTTAAAGGAACAATTTCGATTGTTCCTTAGAACTTTCCGTTCTAAGGAATGGAAAGTTGGACTTACCGTGATGTGTCCTTCTGGTCAACGGGGAGTGCCCAACAGCAAAGAGTTAACTGCTCCACCTCAAGAAGATTGGGCCAATGAAATTTCAATTCTGCCCCTGGAGGAGGACCCCCGCCCCATTCGTAGAGTTGCTGATAGCAGTAGAATCAACTGAAATCACAAGCCAGAACTTAGAACTGATAAACAATTCCCACCAGCTTGTGAGGAAAAAACAGGGAGAATTAATCCTGGATGGCATGGAGGCAAAGGAAGCCCATCTACCTAGGGGGCACTGCACAAACACGAAAACTAAGTCCCCCTGCCATCGTGCAATAGGAGTCATCGAAACCCCAGGGTGGGCCTGCTGGGTCTACTCCCGCTGACCAGGACACTTCACGGTAAGTCCAGCTGTCCATTCTCAGTCAGCGGAGGAGTGGAGCCAACAGCAACAGGATGTCCAACTGCCGTATCCCCTCTAGGGTGGGCACGGCAACTCACAGAACTTGTTGCAGGACCGGCGACCAAAGGATGCCTCAGCCGAGGCAGACTTGAAAATCCCGTAATGTCGGACAGAAGTAGAGGGATGAGCCCAGGAGGCAACCCTGCAAATATCCTCTAGAGGTGAATGTGTGGCAGGGCAGTGGAAGCCACTGCCCCCCTGATCAAATGGGCCGTGATTCTCTCCGGAACAGGCCAGTTAGATGAGAGTGGAACTGCACTCATCCCATGGAACAGACGCTATTGCAGCCATCATTGCCCACTGTAGCTGGGCTAGTGTCATAACAGAGGACCTCCCTTTTGGACAGAATCAGATGAACACTGTTCAGTGGTCTTTCTGTCCGCTCCACAGAGAATGTGGACAGAAAGAGTTTCTTTCTGGCCGTGTCTATGATTACTCCTAGATGTTGCAGCCTCTGAACTCGGGGAGGGAACACTTTCCTCTGTTGATGTTGAAGGGTAAATACGCATGTGCATATTTATTCTCCCCTTCATGTGCAGGTGTCCCACCAGGGCTGTCAGGATCTTTGAGAAGACCTTGGGAGCTGAGGAGAGTCCAAAAGGCAGGGCCAATATTCGTACTGTTGCTTGCAGTAGGTGAAGCAGAGAAACCTCCTGTGGGATGTAGAGAATGGGGATGTGTAGATATGCCTTCGACAGGTTGATGGAGGCCAGGTAGTCCCCTGGGTGAATTGCCTCTGCTGTAGACCTAAGTGTCTCCATGCAAAACTTTCAAATATGAAAAACCCAATTCACAGATTTCAAGTCCAGAATTCCACGCACCTGTCCATTCTTTTTGAGCACTTGTGAAGAACACTCAGAATACATCCAAGGATCTCTCTGGGGTTGGAATGGCTTTGACAGCACCTATCTCGAGAAGTTGCTGGATGGCTGAAGAAATCCTTTGGTGCTTCTCTGTGATTCTGGAGACCAGGACTGGCAGGAATGTGTCCCTGGAACCAGTGCAGAACTCGAGGGTGTAGCCCAGCTTGACAGTCTTGAGCATCCAGCTGTCTGAGGTGATGAATGCCCAAGGGTGACAAAACTGCTGTAAGTTACCTCTGATGTGACAGGATGTGGTGTCATCGGGAAGGTTTTCCCTGATGTTTTCCTCCATGACCAGACTTAGATGGTCTGGACTTGGCATGCTGACAGTAGGAGACCACTGTGCCTTAAACGGTCTGTTTTGATAGAAGGAGGTGGAAGCAGGGCCTCGGGGATGAAAGGACTGAGATCTTTGTTTCTTAGCCTTAAGAATCCTCCTTTTCTGAGGCAGAAAGTAGGACCTTCTTCTTATCCTTTGACTCCACTAGATGAGGAATAAGGGACTCCCTAAAGAGCTCGCCACCAAGAAAAGGTGTGGTTGAAAGAGTGGGCTTAGACTGCTAGTCTACCTCCCAATGCTTCAAGCACAAGCTCTGGTGGGCCACCACCCTGGCTGCCATAGCTCTGGCAGAATACAGCATGCATGGGGGAGTCTGCAAGAAACTCATCTGCCCTGGTAAGCTTGTTGAGACCTTCCCTAAGGTACTGGGGAGGGGGGCAGGAGGAACCTCAGTCAGCAAAGCATGTACGCAGGGAACTGAGGCCCAGGCAATCATGGAATCAACTGAGATCAGCGAGAACTTCATTATCCTCCTTTTTGAGAACCAATTTGGAGGTCAGGGTGGCCATGGGATCATCGACCAAGGACACCTTCAGGCAGTCCATAACTTCCTGTGGAAGTGAGAACATTTTCCTAGCCAGTGAACGGGTAGCCCTTTGTTTGGCTGGCTCCATCCATTCAGAGTTGAGCATCTGCAGAAAGGATTTAGGAAAAAGGCCCCACAGGATCAGATGGGGCATCAGAAAGAAAGACTTCTGCAGCCCCTTCCTGGGCAGTCTTCCGTAGAAGCTGCTGAAGCAGGCTTAGTCAGTTTAAGAACCTTGATGGCCTTGTTTAGAATAACAGGGAATAGGCCCCACTGAAAAAGTCTATGTTGTGGTGGGGTCGCAGCAGGCTGGACACCCCCCGACAACTGCCTGCCTCCTCTCGGGAGGAGAGCTCCTCCTGCTCAGAGAGGGACCTCACATGAGTGTCAGGGGCCCTTGCAATGGGATTACAACCCTGAGGCTGAAGTTGAAGGAGAAGAAGGGGAAGGAGCCCTTCTTGATGATGCCTGAGGTTGGTTCACAGCCCCTCTGTTAGAGGGGGGCATCCCTACGGATGAGTGAGACTGGGTGAGAGGTGGAGGAGATGGTGGTGGTGCTATACCCGTGGGCCGCTTGCGTTTGGGGCACTCCCTCCCCCCTCCCCTGAAGCCATCAGAAAAAGGCTGTGAGGGAGAGCAGGCGGAGGCTGACTTGGTTCGCTGTGGCTGGGAAGGGAAGTAGAAAACACCAAGAGCTGAGGCGCCTCGGGCTCTCGCTGGGTAGAGAAGTGAAAACCACAAGTGCTGAGGCACCTCGGGTTCTTGCTTTTCTGAGGCAAAAACTCGGCTGCTGGCCGAAGGGGGCAGGAATGCCGTGAGGAGCGAGGCTTCAGGTTCCCGCCTAGCAATGCCAAGGGGCCACATGAGTGAAGACGCCCGGGAGAACGCTGGGGTTAGATGCACCAGGTTCTACCCAAGGGCTGAGGCCCAGCAGCCGGTCAGGAGTGACGCTGGGGCAGGAAGTGCTAGGTCCTCCTCGGAAAGAAGGCAGGCGCACTAGAGGGAGGGAGCAGACTGCCCCCCCCAACCCCTCAAACAAGCCAGCCAATGCTGAGGGGGAGCGCCAGGGCTGAATGCACCAGGTCCCCTTTCAGAAAGGTGCCGCCAGAAAAAGTTGGGAGGAAAAACACAGCGAGCGTCTTCCACTCAAAGACCCTCCAAACCCCCCTAATCTTGTCTAGGGCACTCATAGAATCATAGAATAGTAGGGTTGGAAGGGGCCTATAAGTCCCTTGAGTCCAACTCCTGCTCAATGCAGGAATCCAAGTCAGAGCATCCCTGACAAGTGGCTGTCCAGCTTCGTCTTGAGTGCCTCCAGCGTGGGAGAGCCCACCACCTCCCTAAGTCATGGGTTCCACTGTCGTATTGCTCTGACAGTCAGGAAGTTTCTCCTGATGTTCAGCCAGAATCTGGCTCCCTGTCACTTGAGCCCATTATTCCGTGTCCTGCTCTCTGGGATGATGGAGAAGAGATCCTGGCCTTCCTCTCTGTGACAGCCTTCCAAGTACTTGAACAGCCCTATCCTATTTCCCCTCAGTCTTTTCTTCTCAAGGCTAAACAGGCCCAGTTCTTTCAGTCTCTCTTCATAGGGCTTTGTTTCCAGTCCCCTGATCATCTTTGTTGCCCTTCTCTGAGCCCTCTCCAGTTTTTCTGCATCCTTCTTAACGTGCGGTGCTCAGAACTGAACACAGTACTCAAGATGAGGCCTAACCAGTGCTGAGTAGAGGGGACCTAGTACTTCACATGATTTGGAAGCTATACTTCTATTAATGCAGTCCAAAATAGCATTTGCCTTTTTTGCAGCCATATCACATCGTTGGCTCAAATTCAGCTTGTGATCTACAACAATTCCAAGATCCTTCTCGAGGAGGAAAAGGAATGCCCCTAATTATTATTTTATTTTTTTAACTATCAGGCTGCCAAAGAGCAGCCCCCAAGCCTCTACGCTTCTCGGCCAAGACAGAGCCAAGACCGGGGCGGGGGTGCGTGTGTCCCTCCTCCAGGGGCGGAAGTGTAATTTCCTTGGCCCTGTCTTCTTGAGCTGGAGAAGTTAGCCCTCTGCTGTTGCTTCCACTCCTCCGCTGACCAAGAAATGCATGTTCGAATGCTCTCCTATGTTGGGGAAAACGTCCCAGCATTTAGAACCTTCCCCTTGACGTTTCTATGTGCCATGGATTTGCCTTTCCATGTAGTGGAGCGTTCAATCCTACAGCCCCACCACTACTGGTCTGTTAGAGGGCTTTAATGCCGAGTTGGCGGGGGCAGTTATACTTTTGAAATTATTAGTATTATTATGTGACACACTTCAAGTAAAGCTTTAGCACTCAACTCCAATTAATGCATAAACTGGGCTCAATTCCCCTGAGGAGAATGGAAGGTCATCTTTGAGGATGTAAATGCAGACAGCTGCTGTTCTTTTAGGAACATGATACTTTTAGGATCTGCTGGCTGGGCTTACTCACTTTCAAGATCACTTTTAACTGCTTTGGCTTGTCATTTGATCTTTTTGTTGGTTTCTTGGTCAACATGAGTGCCTGCGACTTGGCTAGGAGGTGAGACAAGTAATTTTAAAATAAAATAACGTTCTCAGCTCAAATTCAGAGAGGCCAATATTACTGCACCGACTAGATGGAGCCTCCCATGGATGGGCGAAGTACTTTCTATTTCAAAGACGGACAAGCCGCTTCACGCTTTAAAACCCAGGTAACAGGACTGCATGCAAACAAGGAAGATTTGAAGACATCCAAAACAAGTCCCCAGGAGAGCACAAAGACAGGAGAACGATGTACTAGTGACAGCAGGCCTGGGGTGGGATCCCAGCACCCTGTAAGTAACCTGGGATCTTACTTATATGTACCACTACCTAATGCGAATGGGGATCCAATACACGACACAAAGTATTTTTGTTGTTGTTCAGTCGTTCAGTCATGTCCGACTCTTCGTGACTCCATGGACCATAGCACACCAGGCCTTCCTGTCCTGCCCTCAAGATTGCAAAACAACGCCCTCCCAGCACAACATTCCTTCTACCGGAGTGTTGAACCTCTTTCAGCCGGAGGGCTGAATTCAATTTTGGAGAAGCTCTTCAGTGCCGTGTTCCAGTGGAAGGCTGGGGCCAAAGGCACAAGGGGTGGGGTCAAAAATGCAAAACATACCAGCACATTGTAACTTAAAGCTCTCACTGCCAGTCACTAAGCCTTAGGAAAGGTATTTCAACCGTTGAGAATGGGGGGAAAACTGCACGAAAGCTGGGAAACCACCAAATGATCAGTGGTTTGGGGAAAGGGAGCCAGGGGAAGGGGGCATGGCCGTTTAGGGAACCCTGGAGGGCCAGATTGGCCCCCATGGCCTGAGGTTCCCCATCCCTGCCTTAGACCAAGGGGGCACAACTATGTATGGGTAGGGCCCAGATCACACCCCTCCCCCACAGGCCCTGTGCAGGCCAGATGGCGTCAGTGAGTGTGGCCCAAGTCCCTGGAGGAACCCATGGCTCTGAGGGCCAGACTGGGGAGCCCAGCAAGCCAGATTCGGCCTCTGGGCCAGGGGTTCTGTACCCCTACATTAAACCATGGTACCCAAAAGGCAGGCTTAAAGCTCTTTAAAATAACCTGAAAGTCCACTCCTTGCCACAGGTAAACTCCACAATACAATCCGGAGCCAAGGTGCCCTATGTTCCCTCTCAAGAGGGCTTTCCCGCTGCCCCAAAAGCCTCATCCCTCCCCCCCACGCATACAAACAGAGTGTCAGGAGCACCCCTGCTACCTTCTTAAATCCTCAAGTAGTGTCAGGGTGGACACTGCGCCCATAGAACCTCAGAGCAGTTCTGATTCTGAGGAGGAACAGCCGTCCATGGGAGAGGAGTGCGCTCATCCCTCCCAGGCCCTGCAGCTGGCAGAGATTCCTCCTGCCGGCATTCCAGACATAGATAGCGGTCCTGGGAGTGAAAGAGCATGGGAGGAGGGCTGGCTGGATGCTCGACGCAGACGCAAAGAATGACAAGCTATGGAGGCTGCAGAAAGGAGGCGTAGCGCCCGTTTGGCGCGCAAGCAACGGTCGCATCCAGAGGACCCAAGGGAAAAGGGGAGGGACTCTCCCTAGCCCATAAGTTCAGGGTCTGCAAGTGATTCTTGTTTAAACGGGGACCAACTGTTTCCAACCTGGGGCACAGGTTACTCTGCTGTTCATAGCTTAGTCGCTGGTGATAGAGTTATTAAGTTGTAAAAGGAATAAAGCCTTGACAAGAATCCTTTGTCTGTGTCTGGAGTTGGCTACTGGAGTAGACTGAAAGAGGCCGGCTAGGGCCTCCTGACAAGTAGCCAGAATCAACACGCAGACAAAAGGGCTCTTTTCTAAGGCTTTATTTCCATTCAATCTAATGATGCTTACAGATGCTAACTGCCTGAGACTAAGTGAAAAACTCAAAGGAGCAGCCTACCAGGGGATTCTAAGCGTTAGGACGTCAGTTGGTCTCAGTTTGGAGAAAAGCATGGCAACTCTCTGAACTTAAGGACTAGGAGGGGAGAGTCCCCCCTTTCCCATGGGGCATCAGGGCACAGCTGTTGTCATCGCGCCAAGTGGGCTGAGCGCCTCCTCTCAGCGCCCGCAACCTCTCGCTTGTCTCTGCACCTGCGCCTCGCGTCTAGAAGCTCAAGTTGTCCCTCCCTCTCCATGCCAGGGTCACTGTCGCTCCCAGGAATGTGAGCCCCCCCCCGGCTCTCCCTCCAGCTGCGCCTCTGAAAAACGTTCCTCTCCCACAGATTGTATCTCTTCCTCAGAATCAGAGCTGCTTTGGGACTCTATGGGCTGAGAGGTGCCCCAGAGGTGGCACTCTCTTGTAAGATGGCATTGCCAGTGGATTCAGCACTATTACTCTGCTTCCTTTACCACCGCACTATGCAGGCTGAACAGATGAGGAGTTGCAATGGTGAAGAGGAACACGTCCAGGGGGCTCTTGTCAGTGAGCCTCTGCTGAGGTGTACCTAACCATGCCTACACTTCACGGTAGCCCCGCACTCAGCCATGAAACTCACTGGGCTCATCAGCATCTCTCAGCCTAACCTACCTCACAAGATCATTGTGAGAATAAAATGGGTGGGGGGGGGGAGAACGCTGCCTTGGACTCCTTGGAGGAAATGTGGGATATTATTTATTCGTCTTCGTTTCCTCTATTTCTGAAGAGTTACCTATACCCTGTGTGGAAAGATCTAAATTTACACAGAAGGCATGATCTCTCCATCTTGGTGAGTCAGAACAAAAGAGCTCAGGTGTTGCAGCAAGAGATTGGAAGCATTTTTTGTGTGCTTTTCACTTGTGGCTCCTGCCAATTTTGCAAGATTTCCTTTCTCTTAAAATTGGCAGGGGACAAAAAAAATAAGTCAACTTGCACCTTTTTCTAATCTGGGAGGCAGAACGTGCTACCAGACGTTTCCCACCAGCAACACCGAAGAAAATAAATTTTCACTTCTGTGCCTCAAAGGAAAACTCTGAGAACTGGAGCATAAGAGATATTACAGCATCCCCAGAAGGGGGGTGGGGGTGGAGAAAGCACTTTAGAAGAGTCTAGGTGTTGTTAAGTGCACCTGAAACTTTTTGCTAGCAACAATATAATGGCAGTGAGTGGAACTTCTTTTAAAACATGCAATATATGTCTGCTTCTTGAGTCTGAAGGAACCACCATGCATGGGCATGAATTCCCAGAGTAAACATTCATTAAGGTCAGCGAGACCACGCTAACGTAAGAGACAATGTTGCTGCTAGGGCTGGACCGAAGGGCTGAATTCCAAGGCTCTGCAGAACAGTGTACCACGGCACACACAGACACACACACACACAGTACCACGGGGAGTGGCAGATGATGGGGCAGCAGCAAAACAGTCATGCCAGAGCCTGCTGATGCTGGTTGCTGCAACACCCTTCCTTGCCTTTCCTTAAAAAATAAATAAATCTATAGTCAGGGGGCTATAGGGTGGCTGAACATGACTACTGATGCTTATTTTATGAGAAATGTTAATTGTGTGCTTCACAACTGATGTAATACACATTGTCATCTAAGGAAACCAACACCACCAGCACTCCCATAAGACCATTCTATCCAGGGTCTAAAATTACCTAGCTGACCACTGGTAAGAGGTCAGCAACTTCCCACCCACTAAGCACAGAGTGTCTGGCCTCCTACTGAGTTTTCTACACATTATAACCATATCTGCGGTATTTGTTGTTGTTCAGTCGTTCAGTCGTGTCTGACTCTTCGTGACACCATGGACCAGAGCACGCCAGGCCTTCCTGTCCTGCGCTCTCTCCCGGAGTGTGCTCAAGTTCATATTCATTGCATCGGTGATGCATTGGTGATGCTGAAGACCCAATCTCCCAAATACACTTACATCTTGTTTATATTGTTTCCTGATTATAGTATTTTCGACAGGGGGCTGGAGTCTTTTTTGGTTCTTGGAGACCATGTTTGTAAACCAAGGTGTTTATAGTTGAAGATTCCATCAGGGACATATATATCGATGTTTCTCTACGTTTGCAGTGCTTTTGTTGGCTTCGTTTCATATAAAAATTTGTTGCATTTGCTGTATTCAAAGCTGAGCTACCTCTTGATAAAAATTAACTTCCAGGGTAATTAGGAAGTTGCTGACCCAAACTCCCAGCTTCAGTCACTGGCATCTCTAGTGAAAAAGTCTCAGGTAGCAGGGCCTCTACTCAGAGAATGCAGACAACTACTGCCAACAGGCTCCATGGGCCAATGGTAAATATTTATTTTTATTTTGTTTACTGTATTTATGGATTATTATGTATTTTTATTTATGTATTATATATAACTTCAGAGTGGACTGTTCACTGATACCGCACACTGTAAGAAACACAGGCTCCCTCCAAAAATGTCAGGCCATTGTAAATGTTCTCCATCATATTGTTGCAGAACCCAGAGTCAGAGAGACCACGGAGTGAAGGAAAAAGAGATTCTTTATTTAACGCGCGGGCTTAAGGCTGGAATCGTTTCCAAAGAGCCAGAAGCCCCGATTTACATTAGCACATTGGTTTTATAGACATTGTGACACATATGAAACGGCTCCTCCTCCCCCTCCTGCATGGGGTTGCAATCCTCAACATTTTTCTTCCTAGCACCATTGTTTATAATACAAGAACTGGGTTATAGGGTAGCCATGATAAGGAGAGAACAGAAGAGAACAGCAGAGAACAAGATATACAATTGTATGACCTTTGACAAGATAAGGAATTCCTGTGTCTCGTCAGCTTACAACAATATATTTAAGGGAGAAAGAGCTCAGCAAGAACATGAAGCATGAGACTGCATGAGGCTACTTAGTCTGACCCCCGATATGGCTGCTACATTTCCCCCTTAAATGCATAATTTCATTACAATTATAGCATTTCTGATAACTATACAAAGCTTTTTGTGACATACATATTACTTAGCCTCTTGTTGGGCTATTAGAGCGTAGAGGGCAGCAGTTTTACTAGCTGAGACATAAAACAGATTGGTTGAACAGCGCATAAGACAAGGAACGCAGAGACATAACAGAACTTTTATGAACAATACTGGTAGAATTAGGATGAACAATGCTTTTAAGCTAGCTAAGATCTGGAAGCCAAGGGGTTAACTAATTGAGCTAATTGTTTTGTCTTATTGTTTTGTTAGCTACTATATTGTGCAGCTTGTTGATCTGTTCATCTACAGCATTGCCATTATCAGTTAAGTTAAAACAACAGAGCTTTTGGTGTGTCTCACAACTTAAATGATGAAGAAGGAAGAGGTAATCTATACCAGCTCTATTTTCTAGAACTGCACCTCTTAGATCACGCAACTCTTTATTTAACAATGACAATGCTTGTGAGGTGGCATTTATGCTTTTGGCTAAGCTGCAAGCTAACCAGTTGTTTTTTAGACCATTAGCCAAGGCTAAACCTGGAACCTTAACCAGTGACATTGCTAAGGCCAATTTTTCTGAGTCAGAATATAACTGCACATGACTATTACAATTTTTAGTTAGTTGGAGTGCTCGAGGCTGCCGTTGACGGATTTTTTCAGGCTACAGGGGAAGAATTGGCACCAGTTCAATTGGCGGCTGAGGCAACATGGGTGGTTATCAGACAAGTTGGCAGGAATGAATGACCAAGTGCGGGAATTACATGTCTAAAACCATCCATGAGGCAAAAGTATGTGGGCATCATTAAAAGATATGTTTTGAATTTTATTAAAGTGGAAGGGGGCCAGGGATAGCTTTGTATTTTCTGGAAAAATTTTTGACAATTAAGCATTTGTGCACACGTAGCATTTGTTTCAGCAATGATGGGGGTGCGTAGAGTGAACTCTGTAGGGGGTAGGATCTTTGCAACTACGCCCCAATTAGCATTTTGGGAATAAGTTAAACTTACACCATAAACTCTTAACATGGTATCTTTTTGAATTTTCCCAGGATGTCTACAGACAGGTATTAGGCAAGAGCTAATAAGCCTGTTTGCAGGTATACCTCTTGGCAAACAAAAATGTTTTATTCTCGTGATGTTAGCCAGGTGAAGCCAGTAATTATCAGCAAATCACTGGGACAAACTTCTTTTTCTAGGGGCAGACCCCCCTTTTTGCACCTTATTAAGGAAACACAATGCAACACTACTAACACTACAACACGCATGTTTGATCTTCTTTGGGATTTGACCGTACGCTGGGCAGCTATTCACCTGGCAAGCTGCAGTAGGGTCTAGTCCCCTTCTTTAATTCTCTAGTTGCAGGTCTGACCGTACGCAGGGGGACAGTTTCCCGGTGTGTCCACAGTAAGGTCTAGCCTGAGTCTTCTTACTGCTTTTTCAGAATGATTTTTAAAGGATTTTCAGGATTTCTGTTTACAGTCTACTCTCCCCCTCTCGCTCTCTTGACTCGTGTCCAATGTATCTAGGGTTTAACTCTAGCTGCTTTCATAGCTGCGGGGGTGGAAAGTATGACAGTTTTTAGTCCTCTCCATCTGGGAGTCAAAGGGTTATTTTTCCCTCTTTAACTCATACTTTAACTCTTGGTTGGAAAGGATGAACTTCTGTGATGGGAATGGCTTATTTTTTTAAGACAAAGCGGCGCTGGGCTTGAAGACCTTTGCTCAGTGTTTGGACTTCTTGTTGCTTGCTTTTGATGCTGCTCCAGTGTCAATTATGAAGTCAATGTCACTGCCCCTCACAGTCAATGTCACGGCCCCTCTCAAGCTGTCTCTCTCTTCGCCCATTCTGGCCCCTTTGGTTTTCTCCTTTGTGTATTTGATTTATTTTATTTGGGCATTTATGCCACTAATGTCCATCTTGTCCACACTGGGCACACTGGTTCTTTTTTTTAAGAATCTTCTGCCTCTGCCGGGTCTTCTTCTTTTCTTTCGTCTACGTCTTCTTGGGCCTCTGGGTTGAGGGAGGTGTACTGGCGATAGGCATTTGAAAGATGCTCCAAGTACGCTCTGGGGCCTCGGTGGCACCTTGCAGCACTTTAGACACTTTGGTCATATTAACTGACTTCTTCATACCTGCTTTCATGGCTTTTAACAGCAGGGTTTGATACTGGGTGAGGCGCTCTAGCCCCACTTGTGTTTTGGGATTCCAGCAGGGGGGGGTTACTTACAAGGAGACTTTATTGGGTAACTTACAGCACACAGGCGTACTTAATTTTTGGATCAGACAGCTTTTCTGAACCACGAGCTATTGCACTAAATGGGTTTTATACCATACATGTTACCCATGAGGCAGCACAACACTAGCAAGCATTTTCAGCATAGGCTAGAAGTGTTTGGTTCTCAGGCACAGCTTCCTGTAAACAATTTCGCTTCCCAAAGTGCTTGATAACACTTTTTATTTATTAGTATGGGAAGACAAATTTTTTCTCTTTCTTTTGCTTTCTTTTTCTTTGCTGATCTGCCTGTATTGCAGATCATGTTTCAAACTTTTTATATAAAACTTTCTGATCTATGCACCAGCCTTGTTTCTTTATTTGTCTTTTTCAAGTTAAACTCACTTACTTAAACCTTTCTGCCTTACACTAGTCCCAATGACACACATTTGGGATAGGCTCTTCTTCTCCTTCTAGTTACATTTTCTTCATTTTAAAGAACTATTACATTATTGTGGCTACTTTACCCCAGGTAATAAGCTCCAGGCACAATCAGCTGCTTTTAATTTACCCTGGGGGCAACTATGGCCACGCTTCTTTTTTATAAATGTTTTTTCTTTGCCTTTTGCCTTTTCTTTTTCTCTCTTCTTTATCTGTCTTTTACTTTCTCTATTCTTTCTTTTCTACTTGCTTTTGTCTTTTCTCTTCGTTATCCATTGGGAACCACACTTAGTATCATTTGGAGTTGCAACTAACACTAATCTGCAAATATCACATATATTTTATGATATTTAAGAAATCATAAAATATATACAACAAACTTTTTCTGCAATTTAACACAATGAATGGAAAACACTTCTTGCATGGTAAGGCATGATGGAGCAGATCCAGCAATTATACTGCTCTTCTGGCTGAAAGCTCAGGGCTCATTAAAATCAAGGGACGGGCATACCCACACACGCAGAGTTCTAGGTCACCATTTTTGCATCGGCAACTCTATGCTGCATGAGTTCTGGCAGAAGGAAATCTAAAAGTTATAGATCAAACTCAGCCTGCTGTACACTGAGCTGACTACAAACATAGACACACGGTCCACAGCGATGAGAGTTCAAGTTTATCAAAAGCTTCATAGCACTGTCCATGGCAAGTTTGTGACAATTTAAAATTTTAGTTCATGTGCAGAGTGTCTCTAAAAAGCCCAGATGATGATGGAGGCAAACAGAGAAGGCTCTGGGCAATGAAGATGCGATGTTTCCAGCAAAGGCTCTCTACTTTTGCATGAGTTTAAAAAGGGAAAGTGTGGCCCTACACCCCTTCTGACAGACAAGGGCCTTTAACTTTTTAGCAAGGCTTCTGTTTAAACAGAGCGGCACAGCTCAGCTCTCTAGCCATGATGCTTTAACCTGGGCAACTCCTCTGTAAATTTTATTTTACTTCTGTCAGGTTCTCTCACAGACATTTTAAAAACTTACTCTTTTTTTTTTTTTTCTCTTTTAACCTGGTACACGAAAGCACTGAAACACTGAGTGCCGAAACTCAGGACGCTGGGGGGTGATGGGCATCGCTTTATACTTGCATTTTTCAGGCAGCCATTAATCTTCGGGGAGGCGGTGGGGTGATTTGCAGGACTTCAAAGGCAAGCTTCTCAGTTTGTTTGTATTTGTAAATCCCAAGCTCAAAACAGGACACGATGAGGTACAGGGCAGCCAAATTCTTGCTTTGGCACGGGCAACAAATAACTCGGGTTAGCTTTCTTCGCTGGGGTCTCAAACAGGAAAACAGTCTTAATTTAAAGTTGTAACATCACTGACAGCGTCAGCTAGCCAGCTACACAGATCTCATTGTTTTTCAAGACAGTTGCTCCAATATCTTCTTTTCTTCTCAATCAGGTTGGGTCTCCCAGCTTACACAGTTTATTGCAGCTTCCAGGAGCATGGCAGTAGCGTGATTTTGGCTTGGCCAGGAACATGCTGTCTGGTTTCTCGGTCTCTTTAGCACACACACTTAGGCAGTGTAACACTGGACACTCAAATCAGTGAGATTTCTTCATTGCAGGGAATCCCACGGCAAAAGCTTAATGGTTACGCTCTTCAGAAATCATATAGCTGATGGTCAGTAGCTACAGGCTCTATGCAATTTTAACACAGTTCAAAGCTAAACACGGTTACCTTGACAGAGATCTTCAACGTGGTCTTTCCGCTTCATTCTGCTTTGGGACAGTCTTATGGCACACTTTTCACTCGAAGAGGGGTCTAGCCTGTGCTCTGGGGGCTGATTCTTCACCTTTATTTTCTATTTTGCCTTCATCTTCTGGGTCTTCATTTTCAGTTTCCATTTTTTAGGGATTTCATCTCAATTAGGCGAGGTGATGATGTTGCACAACTCAGAACGTTGTGGGCAATTTTCCTGCCCCCCCCCTCTCAGCACACTAGGCTAACAGCTACTTTTTCGGCCTTACACTCTCACGCTCCCACGCTTTGTTAAAAGCCAGACTGTCCTGCAACATTTTTCTAATTAACAGCCTCAGATCTTGTTTTTTTTTTCTCTCAGCTCGACCTTGAGCTTTTTGCTGTTTTCTCTTTCTATTCTGAATCTTTTTAAAAAAAAAACCTTTTTCCTTCTTTGTTTGACATACATCTCAAGGGGGTGCAAGGTTTGCTTCCCCCACCACCCATAGCCTCCCTCCTAAATTGAAGACAGAAACAATTAGGGAATGGGAATTGGTCAGTGAGTAAGGGGTCTCACTGGCCGACACAAGAGGATTTTTCACACCACGCACTTTGCTACTGGCCTGGGCACCCGGACGGTCAACGGTATGCTTCAGAAACCGCAGTAGCCACTCACACAATCATCAATCTCTCCACTACATCCATATGTCCCTGCCACCCACTTTTCCCACTTTTTACCAGAGCGGAAAACGGCTTCCCCAGCTTCCTCAGCTTCCTACTGAGTACTGGCGTGCTAGGTACTGGCGCCCACTCGGGGGTGTGATCAGGCCCCCCTTCTACCCGCAAGGAGTAGGTTCTTTTGTATACGTATACCACCAACACTGACTTTCTTCATAAGGCGGGGCCCTCTTTTTTTCTGCCCAGTGGCCTTTCTCCCTAAAGGCGGGGCCCTCTTTTTCCCATATACTTGCCTTTCTCCTGAAGGCTTCCAATGTGGGTTTCAACTCAATTGCAGCTGCGATACAGGCAGGGCTCAAGTTCCTTCCTCCGCTTCCCAAGGTTCTCTTGCTGCTCGCTGCCGTTTGGGCGATCCCGGTGCAGGCTTTCTCCCATTCACTCGACAAAAAGGTCGGTGGCGCCAAGAAAGGGAGGCATGCGCCGAGCTCGTCTTCCCGGTGCGGCGATCAAGAGCAGGCAACTGCCACCTGTCTGGCTCAGAGCCTGCCACATCCGAGTCACGGCACCATTTATGTTGCAGAACCCAGAGTCAGAGAGACCACGGAGTGAAGGAAAAAGAGATTCTTTATTTAACGCGCGGGCTTAAGGCTGGAATCGTTTCCAAAGAGCCAGAAGCCCCGATTTACATTAGCACATTGGTTTTATAGACATTGTGACACATATGAAACGGCTCCTCCTCCCCCTCCTGCATGGGGTTGCAATCCTCAACATTTTTCCTCCTAGCACCATTGTTTATAATACAAGAACTGGGTTATAGGGTAGCCATGATAAGGAGAGAACAGAAGAGAACAGCAGAGAACAAGATATACAATTGTATGACCTTTGACAAGATAAGGAATTCCTGTGTCTCGTCAGCTTACAACAATATATTTAAGGGAGAAAGAGCTCAGCAAGAACATGAAGCATGAGACTGCATGAGGCTACTTAGTCTGACCCCCGATATGGCTGCTACAATATGAATTACAAGTTCAGTTGCCTTCTTCCAAGTCAGACCCTTGGTACATCTAGCTCAGTAATGCCTATAGCAGGGCTGGGCAGAAAGTAGATTTCCAGATGTTTTGGATGTCAACTGCCAGCATTCCTAAGCATTGGCCATGCTGGCAGATGCTTCTGGGAGTTGAGGTCCAAAACATCTGGAGATCTACCTTCTGCCCACCCCTGGTCTACAGTGACTGGCAGCAGCTCTCCAGGGTTTCAGACAGAGGTATAGAAGTATGTAAGAGCAGAGGACACTGCCTTAAACTGAGTCAGACCCTGGGTCCATCTAGCCCAGTACTGTCGACACTGACTGGCAGCAATGGCTCTCCAGGGTTTCAGGAAGGAATCTTTCCTAGTCCTATCTGAAGATGCCGGAGGTTGAACCTGGGACCTCCTTCATACAAAGCAGGTGCTCTGCCACTGAGTCACAGCCCCTACTTTCCTAGCCCTACCTGGAGATGTCAGAGATTGGACCTGGGACCTTCTACATACAAAACAAGTGCTCTACCACTGAGCTAAATCCCTTCGCCAAAACTACAGCCCTTCCCGTAACTGGGGTCTTGTCACTGTGTGGCATGTTTCCCCGTTCTCTGCTCCACATCATGCTGTTGCTGGTAGAGGAACATCCCATGTACCAGCATCACAAAAGCACATATGCTGAACTAGATGTTAAGGAGTGTGGCAGCACACACTTTGTGTCTTCACACGTTCAGGATGAATATCTGAATAGTATTTCTGTGATGGTCTAAGGAACATCTGTGGGACTCTTTGTCTTCTGGCACCTCAAAGACTGGCACATTTATTCTAGTATAAGCTTTCGTGGACATTGTCCACTTCATCACTGTCAGGTGCATCTGATAAAGTGAACAGTGTCCATGAAAGCTAATGCCAGAATAAATGTGCTGATCTTTAAGGTGCCATAGGACTCTTTGCTGCAGCAGACTAATACAGCTGCCCCTCTAGACACTGTTAAAAGAATTCACTTGTTTTTCAATACACCATAAAATAAGGAGTACATTTCTGCCCCCACCCCCTTCGGAACATGAAAAGGTTATTTCTAATTTTGACTGGGACTGGTAAAATTTTAAAAAATCCAAAGGCTGTCCTGTCAAGGAAACGTTTGCCCTCTAACTGAAAACAGGGAAATAAATATTTGAATAACTTAAAAAGCAATATCTTCTACAAGATAGGAAGCCACAAATCAAGAAAATAATCAGAGGGAGAAAAATTGGCTCCAATTGTTCACTCTTAGGATGTGAACAATCTTCATTTTCTTTTTGTGCCCTTGAAAAAAGGGGGATAAATGAAAGGTGTGAGCCATAATCTGTAAAAGAGCTCCAAAGATACAGGAATGTAACACTGACAGATATATGACAATGACTCATCTGATAGCCTAAGCTCTGTTTTAGAAATCAAGGGACAACAATGAACAGAATACCGTATAAAGAACCAAATTCGACCTCTCAAATGGTGAAGCTGCTATGTGGTGGGGGGGGGGGGGATGAGCTATGCAACAAATATAAAAAGCCAGGGAGGAAGGATGTGAGCAGAGCTCTGCCTTAACATCATTGCCACGCTAAACAAGTCACAGCTGAGTCTGTGTGGCTCCCAATTGCCTTTATCCCACTTACGCTATTGATTTTTAGATGGCTGGGATAGAGACTTGCCCTGAAACCAGATTAAGGGCAGAGAAGCAGGTGGTGGGGCAGGGGAGAGTTTTTAAAAGACAGTTAACTACAGAGGCCTCCCTAGAAGAAGACAGGGATATGAAGATTCAAGGTGAAGTGAGGCATAAGAGGATCTCTCTCCCAGGGGCTGGTCCATTTCCATGTCCCTGAAGGATGTGGAGGAAGTTGGGCCAGGCAATACCAAAAAGGGGTGGGTGGGTAGGTATGAACACTAAAGCGGATCTCTGAAGGGCCACATGTACAATGGACAGCATTATATTTATATTATTATTATTAATAATATATATAATATTATTATATTTTATGAAGAAGGCAGGAGCTGCTTAGCATAGCATCCCCCAAGGCATCTCTTAAGCGGCCTGGATACGCCTGTGCTACTGTCACTTACTTATTATTTATTATAAAATTTATAAACTGCTCCACATCAAAAGGTATTGGAGCAGCGTACAATAAAGTAAAATACAGAACCGGAACATCAATAAAAATGGCTAGAATTTAGTCACTAGTCAGGAAATGCTTGCCTGAAAAGAAACACCAAAAACAAAGAAACATAGATGCACTTGGAACATTATTCTTAATTTTCATTGATGGAGGACCTTGACCCAGGAAAATGTGTAAAAGCAGAAAGGGGGTTACACAGCACCAGCTGTTTTGCACAAATCCATGTTCCTGGCTGCTTCTGGAAATCAACCCCGAGGCTAATTCAAGTGTGCGAGGAGCAAGAGAACTCAAAATGGTCCCACAAATGTTTTCTGCCTCACAAGTGGCGTTTGTGTGATTTGTGCTAGTGGACTGTAGTGTGATCTGTCACCTCTCTTATGAAGTGATCAACTTGGTCTCATTCACTGACTTCAAAGATTGCTCAAAAGGTTTCAAAGGCTACATGGCAAACACTGAAAATCCTCCCTCCCCATTGGCAGCTGCTTGGGTCAGTCTGCCTGCCTGCCTGCCTGTCCATCCATCCCAAGCATCAGCTGTTTTGGGTCTACTATGATGTTTCAGCAGTCTTACCTACTGTCCTAATTTGTAGCTGAGCAGCTCTGGATCGGAGCCATAGCCTAGAATCCTGTTTGTTTTTTTTTTACAATTTGTCACTGCTTAAGAGTCAAACAAACCTTTTATGAAAGCTGGATTTTAAAAAAACACACACCAAACTATAAAATGAAGGAGAACTGCATGTACACACTGTTAAGCCTTATAATATTCTTCCACTCTATTGATTTGGCATTATTTACGGCAGCTTAACTGTGCAGAATATTGTCAGCCTCATCCCAATTGTGGTTTCAGAGCCTGCAGTAAAGACGATGATCATCTGAAGGCTCTTTGTGGATTCAGAACTGCCACTGTGTCATGGATACAGATGGGTGAATTCCCCAGGGCTCTGTTCAGATGGATCCGGAAATGAAACTGTTTCCCCCCAAAAGGAAACAAATTGGCTCATTTCCTGAACCAATCTATAGGGCTCAGGAAATGAACATCCTCACCCCAACCCTTGCCAGTCCCCAAAGCACTCCCCCTTCTGTCAGTGTGGACACTGAGCGCATGGAGTCCCAGAGTAGTTCTGATTCTGAGGAAGAGCAGTCGCTCCTGGGAGAGGAGCGCGCTCCTCTTTCCCAGGGCCAACAGCTGACAGAGATTCCTCCCACCAGCATTCCTAGCTTAGAAAGCAGTCCAGGGAGTGACCGAGCGCAGATAGCAGACTTGGTGGATGCGCGACGCAGACGCAGAGAGCGGCGCCAGATGGAGGGCGCGGAAAGGAGGCATAGTGCCTGGTTGGCGCGCAAACAACAGCTGCGCCCAGAGGATCCAAAGGAAAAGGGGAGGGACTCTCCCTAGTCCTTATGTTCAGGGGTCTGCCAGTAATTCCCTTTCAAACGGGGACCAACTGTTCCAACTTAGGGCATAGGTACTGTGCTGCTCAGATCTAGTTGCAAACAGTATAGTTGTTAAGTTGTAAAAGAAGAATAAAGCTTTGAAAATAATCCCTTTGTCTGTGTCTGGACTTGGCTACTGGATTAGACTGAGAGAGGCCTCCAAGGAGCCCTTGACACCTTCCTTTTACTTACCTGAATGTGGGAATGGCAGGACGAGCCTTCCTTCTCTCTCCACCACAGTCATCCCAATGCTCTCCGCGGAACGATGCAGGGGTAAAGGGAGGGAAGCGGGGGTGGGGGTGGGGGGTGGAGTCCTTTACCATGGTTCTCCCAGTGCTGTCATCCCTCTCATTCAAGCAAGTAAAGAGAAAGAGGTGAGGAGGGAATTCAGGCAAGAGACCTTCTCCAACCTGGATATTGATATGAACCAAAGGAGATTCAGGATGCTGGGACACTGATATGAAGAAGCCAAAGCATGCCCTCCACTTCTGGGTACCCCCACCCACCCCTGGACAGAAATCTTGTGGTGCATCCATATTACATGCACACCTCTCACACACTGTTATGAATATGCACGTCACTGGTGTGTACGCACGCACACACACAAACACACACACACACACACAAAGCTTAACTTGCTTTGTCACACTCCAAGCACATCCAAGAACCACAAGGGAGAAAACAGTCTTAGGAGAAGGTAATGTCTCTCCCTCTCCCCACATCACAACCCAAACCATGGGTTTAGGAGAAAGCAGGGTGGCAAACCAAATCTGAACCAAAAATAAGAACCTTTATTTTTTCTTGAGTGGAACAGAACTTGAACTATTCTCTAAGTGTCTCTTCTGAACCTGAACTGGAAAAACAATCTACAATTATTTTTATTATATAATTATAATAAAAATAGCATAGCTTCCAAATCCCGGAAAGTACTAGTTCCCCTCTACTCAGCACTGGTTAGGCCTCATCTGGAGTACTGTGTCCAGTTCTGGGCACCACACTTTAAGAAGGATACAGACAAACTGGAGAGGGTTCAGAGGAGGGCAACAAAGATGATCAGGGGACTGGAAACAAAGCCCTATGAAGAGAGACTGAAAGAACTGGGCATGTTTAGCCTTGAGAAGAGAAGACTGAGGGGAGATACGATAGCGCTCTTCAAGTACTTGAAAGGCTGTCACACAGAGGAAGGCCAGGATCTCTTCTCGATCATCCAGGAGTGCAGGACATGGAATAATCGGCTCAAGTTACAGGTAGCCAGATTCCGGCTGAACATCAGGAGAAACTTCCTGACTGTTAGAGCAATACGACAGTGGAACCGATTACCTAGGGAGGTGGTGGGCTCTCCCATGCTGGAGGCATTCCAGATGAAGCTGGACAGCCATCTGTCAGGGATGCTCTGATTTGGATTCCTGCACTGAGCAAGGGATTGGACTCAGTGGTCTTTTAGGCCCCTTCCAACCCTACTATTCTATGATTCTGTGATCAGGTTACAGGTTCAGAATAAAGGATCAACCAAACAACCAATCAGGTTCTCAACTGTATCACAGAACAGAAACAGGAGGTTCTCCTCTTCAGAAAGTCACCCTCCACAAGTAGAGGATGACAGAAAAATACAGAGAAATACAGATGACAGAGAAGTCCGCCGGTGGGGGTGGGGGTGGGGGAGGGAACCGCCCCCCTCCCCATGTTTTTACTTAACCTCTTTCCGAATGCCTGAATAGGCTTTCGTTGCAACAGATTCAGACCCATTAGCTTTCTCCGCCCCTACAGTGCAAATTATCATTACAAATAATAGTTTAAGTTTTCTCATGTGAACTGGTACTGCCTGTGTGTGCCAAAATGGTTACTGAACCTTGACTGGCCTGAACCAGAACCAAACTGCAGCCGAGCCTGAACTGGAACTGTATCCAAAAATGCCATGGCTTGATTCCATACAGGGAAGAAAATCAGGGTGGGAGGGAAGAAATGCATTCGAATTTCTCATGTTCCCATCACAGACGTCTAGACGTCCCTGAAGACAGATTATCTCCATTCGCCCTGGGTGAGGCCACTCCTAAAGGCAGCTCTGGGTTTGCGGGGTTGGAACCAACACATGTGGGCTGAAGTGCAGGGCTGGGCCTGCAGAAGTAACGGGGAGCTGTTGCAGAACCCAGAGTCAGAGAGACCACGGAGTGAAGGAAAAAGAGATTCTTTATTTAACGCGTGGGCTTAAGGCTGGAATCGTTTCCAAAGAGCCAGAAGCCCCGATTTACATTAGCACATTGGTTTTATAGACATTGTGACACATATGAAACGGCTCCTCCTCCCACTCTCACGTGGGGTTGCAGTCCTCAACATTTCTTCTCTTAGCACTATTGTTTATAATACAAGAACTGGGTTGTAGGGTAGCCATGATAAGGAGAGAACAGAAGAGAACAGCAGAGAACAAGATATACAATTGTATGACCTTTGACAAGATAAGGAATTCCTGTGTCTCATCAGCTTACAACAATATATTCAAGGGAGAAAGAGCTCAGCAAGAACATGAAGCATGAGACTGCATGAGGCTACTTAGTCTGACCCCTGATATGGCTGCTACATTCCCCCCTTAAATGCATAATTTTATTACAATTATAGCATTTCTGATAACCATACAAAGCTTTTTGTGACATACATATTACTTAGCCTCTTGTTGGGCTATTAGAGCATAGAGGGCAGCAGTTTTACTAGCTGAGACATAAAACAGATTGGTTAAACAGCGCATAAGACAAGGAACGCAGAGACATAACAGAACTTTTATGAACAATACTGGTAGAATTAGGATGAACAATGCTTTTAAGCTAGCTAAGATCTGGAAGCCAAGGGGTTAACTAATTGAGCTAATTGTTTTGTCTTATTGTTTTGTTAGCTACTATATTGTGCAGCTTGTTGATTTGTTTATCTACAGCATTGCCATTATCAGTTAAGTTAAAACAACAGAGCTTTTGGTGTGTCTCACAACTTAAATGATGAAGAAGGAAGAGGTAATCTATACCAGCTCTATTTTTTAGAACTGCACCTCTTAGATCACGCAACTCTTTATTTAACAATGACAATGCTTGTGAGGTTGCATTTATGCTTTTGGCTAAGCTGCAAGCTAACCAGTTGTTCTTTAGACCATTAGCCAAGGCTAAACCTGGAACCTTAACCAGTGACATTGCTAAGGCCAATTTTTCTGAGTCAGAATATAACTGCACATGACTATTACAATTTTTAGTTAGTTGGAGTGCTCGAGGCTGCCGTTGACGGATTTTCTCGGGCTACAGGGGAAGAATTGGCACCAGTTTAATTGGCGGCTGAGGCAACATGGGTGGTTATCAGACAAGTTGGCAGGAATGAATGACCAAGTGCGGGAATTACATGTCTAAAACCATCCATGAGGCAAAAGTATGTGGGCATCATTAAAAGATATGTTTTGAATTTTATTACAGTGGAAGGGGGCCAGGGATAGCTTTGTATTTTCTGGAAAAATTTTTGACAATTAAGCATTTGTGCACACGTAGCATTTGTTTCAGCAATGATGGGGGTGCGTAGAGTGAACTCTGTAGGGGGTAGGATCTTTGCAACCACGCCCCAATTAGCATTTTGGGAATAAGTTAAACTTACACCATAAACTTTTAACATGGTATCTTTTTGAATTTTCCCAGGATGTCTACAGACAGGTATTAGGCAAGAGCTAATAAGCCTGTTTGCAGGTATACCTCTTGGCAAACAAAAATGTTTTACTCTCGTGATGTTAGCCAGGTGAAGCCAGTAATTATCAGCAAATCACTGGGACAAACTTTTTCTTTCAGGGGCTGGCCCCCCTTTTTGCACCTTATTAAGGAAACACAATGCAACACTACTAACACTACAACACGCATGTTTGATCTTCTTTGGGATTTGACCGTACGCTGGGCAGCTATTCACCTGGCAAGCTGCAGTAGGGTCTAGTCCCCTTCTTTAATTCTCTAGTTGCAGGTCTGACCGTACGCAGGGGGACAGTTTCCCGGTGTGTCCACAGTAAGGTCTAGCCTGAGTCTTCTTACTGCTTTTTCAGAATGATTTTTAAAGGATTTTCAGGATTTCTGTTTACAGTCTACTCTCCCCCTCTCGCTCTCTTGACTCGTGTCCAATGTATCTAGGGTTTAACTCTAGCTGCTTTCATAGCTGCGGGGGTGGAAAGTATGACAGTTTTTAGTCCTCTCCATCTGGGAGTCAAAGGGTTATTTTTCCCTCTTTAACTCATACTTTAACTCTTGGTTGGAAAGGATGAACTTCTGTGATGGGAATGGCTTATTTTTTTAAGACAAAGCGGCGCTGGGCTTGAAGACCTTTGCTCAGTGTTTGGACTTCTTGTTGCTTGCTTTTGATGCTGCTCCAGTGTCAATCATGAAGTCAATGTCACTGCCCCTCACAGTCAATGTCACGGCCCCTCTCAAGCTGTCTCCCTCTTTGCCCATTCTGGCCCCTTTGGTTTTCTCCTTTGTGTATTTGATTTATTTTATTTGGGCATTCATGCCACTAATGTCCATCTTGTCCACACTGGGCACACTGGTTCTTTTTTTAAGAATCTTCTGCCTCTGCCGGGTCTTCTTTTTTTTTCCTTTCGTCCACGTCTTTTTGGGCCTCTGGGTTGAGGGAGGTATACTGACGATAGGCATTTGAAAGATGCTCCAAGTACGCTCTGGGGCCTCGGTGGCACCTTGCAGCACTTTAGACACTTTGGTCATATTAACTGACTTCTTCATACCTGCTTTCATGGCTTTTAACAGCAGGGTTTGATACTGGGTGAGGCGCTCTAGCCCCACTTGTGTTTTGGGATTCCAGCAGGGGGGGGGGATTTACTTACAAGGAGACTTTATTGGGTAACTTACAGCACACAGGCGTACTTAATGGTTGGATCAGACAGCTTCTCTGAACCACGAGCTATTGGGCTAAATGGGTTTTTATACTATACATGTTACCCATGAGGCAGCACAACACTAGCAAGCATTTTCAGCATAGGCTAGAAGTGTTTGGTTCTCAGGCACAGCTTCCTGTAAACAATTTCGCTTCCCAAAGTGCTTGATAACACTTTTATTTATTAGTATGGGAAGACAAATTTTTTCTCTTTCTTTTGCTTTCTTTTTCTTTGCTGATCTGCCTGTATTGCAGATCATGTTTCAAACTTTTTATATAAAACTTTCTGATCCATGCACCAGCCTTGTTTCTTTATTTGTCTTTTTCAAGTTAAACTCACTTAAACTTTTCTGCCTTACACTAGTCCCACTGACACACATTTGGGATAGGCCCTTCTTCTCCTTCTAGTTACATTTTCTTCATTTTAAAGAACTATTACATTATTGTGGCTACTTTACCCCAGGTAATAAGCTCCAGGCACAATCAGCTGCTTTTAATTTATCATGGGGGCAACTATGGCCACGCTTCTTTTTTACAAATGTTTTTTCTTTGCCTTTTGCCTTTTCTTTCTTTTTTTTCCTCCTCTCTTCTCTATCTGTCTGCTACTTTCTCTATTCCTTCTTTTCTACTTGCTTTTGTCTTTCTTTTCTTGTCATCTATTGGGAACCACACTTAGTATTATTTGGAGTTGCAACTAACACTAATCTGCAAATATTACATATACTTTATGATATTTAAGAAATCATAAAATATATACAACAAACTTTTTCTGCAATTTAACACAATGAATGGAAAACACTTCTTGCATGGTAAGGCATGATGGAGCAGATCCAGCAATCATACTGGTCTTCTGGCTGAAAGCTCAGGGCTCATTAAAATCAAGGGACGGGCATACCCACACACGCAGAGTTCTAGGTCACCATTTTTGCATCGGCAACTCTATGCTGCATGAGTTCTGGCAGAAGGAAATCTAAAAGTCACAGATCAAACTTAGCCTGCTGTACACTGAGCTGACTACAAACACAGACACATGGTCCACAGCGATGAGAGTTCAAGTTTATCAAAAGCTTCACAGCACTGTCCATGGCAAGTCTTTGACAATTTAAAATTTTAGTTCATGTGCAGAGTGTCTCTAAAAAGCCCAGATGATGATGGAGGCAAACAGTGAAGGCTCTGGGCAATGAAGATGCGATGTTTCCAGCAAAGGCTCTCTACTTTTGCATGAGTTTAAAAAGGGAAAGTGTGGCCCTACACCCCTTTTGACAGACAAGGGCCTTTAACTTTTTAGCAAGGCCTCTGTCTAAACAGAGCGGCACAGCTCAGCTCTCTAGCCGTGACGCTTTAACCTGGGCAACTCCTCTGTAAATTTTATTTTACTTCTGTCAGGTTCTCTCACAGACATTTTAAAAACTTACTCTTTTTTTTTTTTCTTCTAACCTGGTACACGAAAGCACTGAAACACTGAGTGCCAAAACTCAGGACGCTGGGGGGTGATGGGCATCGCTTTATACTTGCATTTTTCAGGCAGCCATTAATCTTCGGGAAGGCGGTGGGGTGATTTGCAGGACTTCAAAGGCAAGCTTCTCAGTTTGTTTGTATTTGTAAATCCCAAGCTCAAAACAGGACACGATGAGGTACAGGGCCACCAAATTCTTGCTTTGGCACGGGCAACAAATAACTCGGGTTAGCTTTCTTCGCTGGGGTCTCAAACAGGAAAACAGTCTTAAAGTTGTAACATCACTGACAGCGTCAGCCAGCCAGCTACACAGATCTCATTGTTTTTCAAGACAGTTGCTCCAATATCTTCTTTTCTTCTCAATCAGGTTGGGTCTTTCAGCTTACACAGTTTATTGCAGCTTTCAGGAGCATGGTAGTAGCGTGATTTTGGCTTGGCCAGGAACATGCTGTCTGGTTTCTTGGTCTCTTCAGCACACACACTTAGGCACTGGACATTCAAATCAGTGAGATTTCTTCATTGCAGGGAATCCCACGGCAAAAGCTTAATGGTTACGCTCTTCAGAAATCATATAGCTGATGGTCAGTAGCTACAGGCTCTATGCAATTTTAACACAGTTCAAAGCTAAACACGGTTACCTTGACAGAGATCTTCAACGTGGTCTTTCCGCTTCATTCTGCTTTGGGACAGTCTTATGGCACACTTTTCACTCGAAGAGGGGTCTAGCCTGTGCTCTGGGGCTGATTCTTCACCTTTATTTTCTATTTTGCCTTCATCTTCTGAGTCTTCATTTTCAGTTTCCATTTCTTAGGGATTTTATCTCAATTAGGCGAGGTGATGATGTTGCACAACTCAGAACGTTGTGGGCAATTTTCCGGCCCCCCCTCTCTCGGCGCGCTAGGCTAACAGCTACTTCTTCGGCCTTACACTCTCACGCTCCCACGCTTTCTTAAAAGCCAGACTGTCCTGCAACATTTTTCTAATTAACAGCCTCAGATCTTGTTTTTTTTCCTCTCAGCTCGACCTTGAGCTTTTTGCTGTTTTCTCTCTCTATTCTGAATCTTTTTAAAAAAACCTTTTTCCTTCTTTGTTTGACATACATCTCAAGGGGGTGCAAGGTTTGCTTCCCCCACCACCCATAGCCTCCCTCCTAAATTGAAGACAGACACAATTAGGGAATGGGAATTGGTCAGTGAGTAAGGGGTCTCACTGGCCGACACAAGAGGATTTTTCACACCACGCACTTTGCTACTGGCCTGGGCACCCGGACGGTCAACGGTATGCGTCAGAAACCACAGTAGCCACTCACACAATCATCAATCTCTCCACTACATCCATATGTCCCTGCCACCCACTTTTCCCACTTTTTACCAGAGCGGAAAACGGCTTCCCCAGCTTCCTCAGCTTCCTACTGAGTACTGGCGTGCTAGGTACTGGCGCCCACTCGGGGGTGTGATCAGGCCCCCCTTCTACCCGCAAGGAGTAGGTTCTTTTGTATACATATACCACCAACACTGACCTTCTTCATAAGGCGGGGCCCTCTTTTTTTCTGCCCAGTGGCCTTTCTCCCTAAAGGCGGGGCCCTCTTTTTCCCATATACTTGCCTTTCTCCTGAAGGCTTCTAATGTGGGTTTCAACTCAATTGCAGCTGCGATACAGGCAGGGCTCAAGTTCCTTCCTCCGCTTCCCAAGGTTCTCTTGCTGCTCACTACCGTTTGGGCGATCCCGGTGCAGGCTTTCTCCCATTCACTCGACAAAAAGGTCGGTGGCGCCAAGAAAGGGAGGCATGCGCCGAGCTCGTCTTCCCGGTGCGGCGATCAAGAGCAGGCAACTGCCACCTGTCTGGCTCAGAGCCTGCCACATCCGAGTCACGGCACCATTTATGTTGCAGAACCCAGAGTCAGAGAGACCACGGAGTGAAGGAAAAAGAGATTCTTTATTTAACGCGCGGGCTTAAGGCTGGAATCGTTTCCAAAGAGCCAGAAGCCCCGATTTACATTAGCACATTGGTTTTATAGACATTGTGACACATATGAAACGGCTCCTCCTCCCACTCTCACGTGGGGTTGCAGTCCTCAACATTTCTTCTCTTAGCACTATTGTTTATAATACAAGAACTGGGTTGTAGGGTAGCCATGATAAGGAGAGAACAGAAGAGAACAGCAGAGAACAAGATATACAATTGTATGACCTTTGACAAGATAAGGAATTCCTGTGTCTCATCAGCTTACAACAATATATTCAAGGGAGAAAGAGCTCAGCAAGAACATGAAGCATGAGACTGCATGAGGCTACTTAGTCTGACCCCTGATATGGCTGCTACAGAGCTCCTCCTCCAACTCCCCTTCCTAGTGCCACTAACAGCTGTGGTATGGAGCCGGCTTTCCAGACCCCCCCCCCCGCCCCAACATGCGGTGGTTCATGGGTGGGAGCTGAAGCTGGACTAGCAAGGGAAGAGAAGAGAGGCTAGGAAGTGAGAATGCAGAATGATGTATAGGGACTATTTGTTGAATGTGTATACATGTACAATATGTCTAAATAATGAAAAGCAGGGTGGGCAATAGTGGCCCGCAGGCCATATGTGGCCCCCCTTGACCTGTTTTGCAGACTCCACCTCCCCTACTAAATTTGCTGCAGTGGCAGCAAAAAATATCAGTGGTTTGCAGCAGGGCTGCAAACAGGGTCAACCATACTTTAAAACAATGTGCACAGGGAGCATGCACATTATTTTCAAGTAAAATTGCCCCCTTTCTGATTTGACACAGGCACTGGAGACAGGGGAGTGCCCCCCTCCTGCAGTGAAGTCCAGGGGGCAATACGTCCATCCAGCTCTTGGAAGTTGCCAACCCCGCTGTAAAGCCTTTGGGAGCTTTAGGAATAGGACAAGATGTGTAATTCAAATAAAACAGAAGCAGTAGGCAGTACCATTCAGAACAACACAGAAGTGTCTGTTCCATAATTATCTCCATGGTATTTCAGAAGATACACCTGTTCCCATGTGTATGGAAGGGGAGGGCACAGGTTTTTGTTGTTATTATTATTTTTGCTGTTGTTATTATTATCTATGAGCCACCCAGAGAACATTTTATTTATGGGCAGTATAAAATTGTTGTAAACAAACATATACAAGCAACTTCCAAGGAAGTCCCCTTCCAAAAATCTGAATAACCTCATCAAGTTCTAACTCCTCTGGGAAAAATGCTACAATAGTTTTCAGCACTTTTTATTACAACATTGGAAAAAACAGACCAGCTTCGAAAGACAACTCCTCTATGAAGAAAGGTTACGACATCTGAAGCTCATTAGCTTAGGAAAAAGGAGAATAAGGATAGACTTGATAAAGGTGGATAAAACTATGCATGGTGAGGAAGAAGTGGCTATGTAATACTGGAACCCAGAGTCATCCAATGTGGCTGAATGGTGGGAGATTCAGAACAAATAAAAGCGGGGACTTCTGCACACAGCACAGTTAAACTATGGATCTGGCTATCACAAGATGTAGCAATGGCCACAACTCAGCCAGTTTAAAAGAAGGTTAGATGAATTCATGGAGGATAAGGCTATCAATGGCTACTAGTCCTGAGGGCTATATATTACCTCCAGTTTCAGAGGCAGGATGCTTCTGTATACCAGCTGGTGGGGAACAGGAGTGGGAGGGTGCTGTTGCACTCACATCCTGCGTGTGGGCTTCCTTCCCACATGTCGGCCACAGTGGGAACAAAATGCTGAACTAGACAGGCCTTTGGTCTGATCCAGTACAGCTGTTGTGTTCTTTAAACAAAACCATTAAAAAAAAAAAAGTGAAATGAAAGCTAAGGCTGTGAACAGCCAAACATTATCTGTGCAGACAAGCTGCTGAGAAAGCACACTTACGTTTTTTGTGTAGAAATGCACCTGATCCTTTGCAAGATCAAACTCAGGCAGAAACAGTTCTCACAATCCACAGGAAAAGCCAGCTGTGCTAACAACCCCTGGTGTTCAGCCTCTTGTGGTAAGGAAACCCAGTCTGACCTTTAACAGTTCTCTCAAGATCCAGTGGCCAACTGTCTCTCTTTTATTTCCACATCTTTAGTAAGCATAGTTGCTTTCTAACAGTGGTGCAACCCTTAACCCCAGTGGTGCAACCAGGGGTGCTGGACCTCTTTCAGTGCGAAGGCTGAATTCCATTTTGGAGACGCTCTCAGGGTCGGGGGAAGCCAAAGCCAGAATGGCTGGGGCCAAAAGTATCAGCATATTTTAGCATAAAGCACTTGCTGCCAGTAACTAGGTCTTAAGAGAGGCTTTTCCACCTTTTAGAATGGGAAAAACTGCACAAGAGCCAGGGTACCACCAAAGGAATGGTGGTCAGGGGGAAGGGGTGGGGTCAGGGGAAGAAGCAGGCATGGCCATCTGGGACCCCAGTCAGGCTAGATTTGGGTCCCAGTCCTGAGGTTCTCCACCTGTGCTCTAATCCATTCAATTGATTCAAAGCCTTCCCAAAGACTAAAAAGACGTCCCTGATTAGCCAAGCAACACATTCTTAAGTCAATTACTTCTAATCTAAGAATTTATAAAAACTGCAGGTAGCTGGTTCCACCTTCAAAGAGGCATCTCCCCTTCATTCTGGAATGCCTCTTCTAATATGATGCCTGCTGTGACAATATAGACACCACATAAAAATATGCTTTGTTCTTCAAAACAATTGTTTCATTCACATGCACATGTATGCAGATTAAGCATACATTTATGGTCATTTATGTGAATCAGCTAAGATTTCTTTAACTGGGTGAGAACTTCACTCTTTCTGTTCATCAGCACAGAGCATGGAAAGAGTGCAACACATACCACTGTGAATCCACAGATGCTTCTCCCAAGAAGCAAAGCACTGTGGACAAGGGCAGGATGGAGTGATCTTCAATATCATTAGGAAAACCAACACAGCAAACAGAAAGCAAAATGCATAAACAAAAGCAGCAATGCTTGCTCCAGCTATAGCAGAGATTGAATGGAACACTCCAGGACATTTTATAGCCCCCATAAATACTCATGTACGCAACAGGCATAACTGTGATATTCACACCCATAAAAGCTGCTTTATTGGCTGCCATCAAGCAATAATAATGGCTATTAGGTACAGTTTCTGTAAATTACATAAAAGTCTGCAAAGAGAATTATACGGCTTTAAAACCATACCTAAAAGCAATTGTCATCCAATAACATGAAGGAAACTGATGAAATGACTTCTGTATAATAAAGTAATATGTCCAACACCACCTTGAAACGAGCTCATGTAATTGCCATTAAATCAGTGTCATTTAGCCTTATCGGTGGCATTTCCTGTTAGCCAAGAAACGCTTACCCATAGTTTTGCCATAAATGTAAAAAAAGAAATGAAAAAAGACAGTTACCTTTCCAGCTCATATTCCTTCATGCCTACTTTTACAGCCTTCATCACCTGTGGTCACAAACATGAGACACACCCTAAGAAATTTGGGAATTATTCATACAGCAATTCAGTCCTCAACCTTCCTGTGTTGACAGGGAAGATCTGAAAAGTGTGTGTGTGTGTGTGTGTGTGTGTGTGTGTGGAGGGGTCTACATATGTTGACTTGAATGCAAGGACATAGGTTAACTTTGGGTTGTTTAATCCAAGGACAATCCAAAGTGTCCAGGTTCGCACATCACCCAACAACTTACGATCGGGCCGATCAGAAGTTGATTATGCAAAGCTGAAGTGGCTCGCATGCTGCACACAACCCAGCAATCTGTAGGTTGATTAACCCACAATTTGCCACCATTACGTGCGAACCGGGTCATTCTGTTGAAAGCACTCTGTTGAGTAGATAAGAGACAGCACTGTGGGGTTATGTCTGTGATCCCCACATGCATGTTCCATCACTCTAACACAACATCAAGTGATGACTTGCATGTGTGAACCTGCCCCTCCATGTGAGAAAACCATCTGAGTACCAAGTTCAGGGGAAAGTTTCTGTCTCCAAATATATCTGTTCTAACTATGGGAGAAAAATTGGGAGGGAGATATTTGGGCACACCCGAGCACGTTCGCATGGTACTGAGTATACCAGACCCTACAACGTGGTCTTCTCTCAGTGTTCCAGCCTCACAATGGAAGCATCAACAGTAAGTTCAAGGGCAATGCAAGGTGTATTATAGGATTCTATTAGGGGGAACATTATCCTCCTAATTCTGTCCCAGCTCTTCCATTACTTTATTACTAAGCAATTCAAGTAGCGGTGAACATTTTTTTGAAAAACTACTGTTACACAAAGAGCAAAAAAATTATTATCTGTAAGAGATCCATTACCTCTTTATGAGCTTCACTAGAAATTTTATTGGTGTAGCGGAGGACTTCCAACTCCATGTCCGTCTTAATCACACGGCTTCAAAAGGAAAGGAGAAGAGGAAAATCAGGTTAGTAATTCCCCCTACAGCTCAGCAGTGATTAAGTCGAGAGCACAAAGAATAGCCCAGGTAACCTAATTGGCAAACCTACTGCAGAGCTGATGTGTTAAAAAAGCAGGAGGCTATTATGAGATTGCAGCAAATAAGGGACATTAGGAAATGAAATGTTTGCTTGGCATTGATTTACCCAGGTAGGATGCGCTGAAAGGCTGTTATAATATACAGAGTTTGGTCACCATAAGTGCAGCACATATACCATAAGTGGGTACAGGCAGCAGCGGTTTGTGGACAAGAGGAGGAGAAGGATCTATGGCAGGGATGGACAATTTATTGCCTGTCAGATGTTTTGGCCTACCACTCCCATCAGATCTGATCAGCATAGCCAATGGAGAGGGATGATTAAGGGGGTTGTAGGCCAAAACATTAGGAGGGCCACAAGCTGCCCACCCCTGATCTATGAGCTTAGCTATAAGGGTAAGCCGAAGGCCACAGTCCACTGGTGGACCAGCTGACACCGCTGTTGCTGAGATTCTTGCACAGAATGCTGGATCCAATGAACTAGTCTGGTCTGGAAATGCACTTCTGATGTTCTTAAGCAAGAGTGGATTCTCAGGATCATGAGAATCCTGGAGTGTAAAGAAAGAGTAAAAATACACTCTTGCTTTGTAAATTGAACACATCAGTGGATCATGGGAATTCTAATTGTGTGTATGTGTGTTTTAAGAAGACAGATCATGCAAGACTAAACACAATCCTGCCTCAGCACAATCCTGGCATACAGTTATTCCCACTGCAAAAAGCAGTCTCAAAGTGACTTACAAACACAAAGGCATAATTAATATAACAGCAAAAATACCCCAAATCAATATAAACCATAATCAGCAAAATAACACAAATAAAATTAAACACAATAAAAACAATACAATACAAAATGCATTCATCCACAATACACAAAATCTGTCTGCCCCCACACTGCCCCACCACTCATAGCCTAGAATGAACACCACAGAAGCAGCCCACAACAACCAGGCCCATAGCTAGTGACCAGACGCCTGGGGAAAGAAGGACATCATTGCCTGGTGTGGAAATGATGACCATGTTGGCACCAGGCAAGCCAACTGATTTTTAAATCAGTTGGATCGCCTGGAGATTTTTTAACCATCAGAGGTACTGCAGAGGTGAGGGAAGGCTGACCCTTCCTCATCTGCCTATGAGTCCATCGGCTCACTTCTGCTTTGGGGGGAGACTGCAGGAAAAGGTGTTCAGGCATCAGAGAGCAGGGAAGTAAGAAGGGGACACTCCCTGCTTTGTATGTCAACAGGGCAGATGCATGGACCAACATGGCCTTCAGACGTAAGCCCCTGTCTTGTTCTCCCTCTATGCATTGCTGCCTTCTTCCGGGCTCAGTAGTTTAAAGGCCACAACAAGGCATCATGCCAGGGTGGGGTGGGCAGGGAGTACGTGTATGTGTTCGTACACACACTGTATTTCAAACCAGAGTGGCACACTGTGAAGGCCAAAGTACAACAAGTCGTGATGCTCTTGTCAAAGCTGCCTGCCACTACTGATTCTGCAGCTCAGCAGCTTCTCATATGTCTATGGGTCACTATAGAAGGATCTGCATTTGAGTCCTACAGCTATTGAGCAAGACAGAATGATACACTCGATTGGCTCCTGATCACAATTTTGCACGGGGTAATTTGCATCGGAAATTTTTCTGATTGTGTCTCTAATTTAAGAGTGATCTAATTTAACAATTACTTTATTTCTATAGTAAACAAAGCTTTTAAAAAGTGCCCTATGTTAATTCTTTGTCTCAGTACACACAAGTATTTGACCTGAAATATTTGAGGGGGGAAATTAAAGCATACTTAGGGAGCAATCCTATGGCCACTAGATACTGTCTAGAGGGCCCCAGGGAGCCAGTTTTCTGGTTCCCAGAAACTGCACTCCCCACCCCCTTGTAGCCGGCGCGGTTCTCTCCATGTTGGCTATGTTTCCATGCTCAGAAACGGAGCAAGGACACAGGGAAAAGGGGGTGGTCCTGGATGCGGAGAGGAGGCCTTGGAAGCTGCTTTACACCGCTTCCTATCGGGTCTCCGGTCCCTTTCCTTCCCCCTCCCCAAAGCCGCACCTAGACAGGCAAAATTGCCCATCTAGGCAATAATGAAGGGTGGCCGGAGCACGGAGGAGAGTATTCCCCTCTGTGCTCCTCCATGCTCCTCCTGCCCTGCATAAGATAGTCAGCAGCTGCCGATTTCAGAGGCTGGCAACTATCCAGATATGATCGCACCCTTACTATGATTTAAATGTTATATTATGTTGAAAGCTGTATTGGAATTGTAAACATCTAAAGACAATCAGGTGTACTTCCCTTACATTGTTTAAATTTAAGGAAAAAACAAAACTACTGAAAACTGTTGACATGCTAATTATTTTTAGCAACCCAAAGAACTGTGCATGACATGCTGATAACCACTCATCTACTTCAGCAAAGTTCAACAAAGTTCAGCTCTCTTCCACTACAGTTGTTGGAGCATCTTTAGTTTTGCTTTCACTATTTATTAGTTCTATTTCACATATATGTATTTCAGTGATATATATGTATTCCCTCACATATTTGCTACTAGGGATAATCACCTGAGAAACACTAATTATGACTTCGAAACTGCCAGGCTTGCCTAATATTGTATTTGCAACTGGCATCCATTCATTGTTACTAATTAACTTATCAAATGGGAAAAAATCCATGGAAAAATAAAGAACTGGGAAATGTTCTGCCTCTCATCATGGTTAAGTTGAAAAAGATGTAGTAAGATGATGGTTCCTTCTTTCAAATGTTCTCAAGTGGGAAGATTCGGACCTGGTTCGCATGTAACAGCAATTCCTGGGAATTGCCATTATTTAGCAGGAGCAAACGAGCTCGCTGCCTCCCATCTGCAAGCGCTTCTACTTTCAATTAACAACCCAGGAACACCCTGGGTTGTTATCAGGATGCCCGATCCCAGAAATGCTGGGTTGTTTAGGAGTCAAGCAATCCAGAGTTAACCCAACAGCAAACGATGGGTTAACTGTGAGTTGTTTTACCCCTATACAACCCAGAGTTTCTGGGTTCGAACATCATGATAATGACACATTCCAGGGTTATTAATTGAAAGAGGAAATGACAAGCGCACCAGACGCAACGTGCTCACTTGCTGCCACGCAGCTCCAACAACCCATGGTTTAAACAACCTATAGCCTGTTGTTATGTGTGAACTGGGCCTTTGGGGTGCAGTGGGGAGGGGAGCAATCATATGAACCTCTGTGACTGTGCTCACCTGAACCGGGTTACATTTCCATTTCAGACCTCCCCAGCAAACACAGGGGGGTCATGGCCTCCATACATACACTTTTTGAATGACTGATTGGGGCTTCAATTAAAAACACATATAATCATTTTGACTATAAAGCTCAAAGCAGGTTGGTTTATTCAATACATTCCTGTTCATATGTATTATTAGATTTTCTCCTCCTCAATCTGTAATGATTGGGTGTTCCCCACTTTTACTGTGCTAGTCATACAATCATGAAATCATCTCTTTTATGGGACCAAACAGTAGCACAAAGATGAATTTTATTTAATTTCATTGCACTTTTTCCCAGGAATAAGAAGGCATTTTTTAAGGTGGCCCAGGCTCCTAACATGGCTGCTTCCTGCTATGTCTCAAGTTACAGAATTGAAAGCCAAGTACAGTAATAGAATATGAATGAATTCTTGCCGAAAGCTCTCAGATCCTTTGGGTTATTGCAGCTAGCTTTGCAAAAGTAGCAGAGAAGGGAAAAAATATCCCAACACATTGTTTTGGCTTAGAGCTGTATTAAATTTATGAACCCCTGGATGAAGAGTTTAGCAAAATCAAAGGCTTGCACATCTTTAGATGAGAGCTAGGGTAGAATTAACAGCTAAGAGATAACGCTACAAGCCAGAAAGGCCCCAGTTCAAATCTTGCCTCTGCAATGACTTCGCACAGTGGCCTTGTGATGTACCATTTCAGGCCATGGGTCCTATTGATGCTATGTGCTGCCTCAGTTGTGGCAAGCGCTTCACATCTGTAGGTGTTCCTGGAGCTTGGATTGCAGGGTTCTCCTAGGGGTCAGATGTTTAGCAGAGGTCTGAGTAGGTCAGTTTTCACAGGGAAGTCAGACAGGAAATTAGCACCACAGAAACTCCAAGTCATGCTGGAAGTCAGACAGGGTTGCTGCATGTTGCTCCAACAAGGAGCAGAGCAAGAATGATAAATGTCTGACTACCTTTAAAAGTTAAATAAAAGTTTGACTACCTTTAAGGTTGGTTGGTTTTCCCTTCACACTGACTGAGAGTTTGTTCTTTAAAGGGGCTGGGCCTGTTTTAGCAGCCTCATGCTGCGACAGTGTGAGTGGCTATGGTATGCAAATATCCTTGTGGCCAGAGTTCAAAGATGGCAAGGCAACATCCTCTGGACATTGGCAAGCCGACCCCCAGGATCTTTTTGGGGAACCGGGTCTTGGGGAGGTAGAAGCCTTGTACCACCTTTCCATGACTGAATCCTCTCCCTGAACTATTAACTCCAGAGTCGCCTCTGAGGACGAGGGGTCAGGGTCTTGGTCTATTGCACTGACTTCTGTTCAGTGGTGGCCACTGCAGTGGCTCATTAAGTGAAACTGCTGGCAACCTCAGTGTGGCAACAGAAAGGGGAGGAGCTTTCCCACTCTTCCCTTTCTCTGGTGATGTGGGGGGGCAGTCATTTAAAGCTCTGTGACCGCGTTTATCTGAACATGGTTACATTTTCATTTCAGACCTTCCCAGTAAACACAGGGAGGACATACGTGTGAGTGTGTGTGTGAGGGTGTGTGTGTGCATGTGCAGTGCCCATCCCACTCGCCTCCACGCACACACTTCTTGAATAACTGAATATGGCTTCAGTTAAAAACACATGGACTCTGTTGGTAATAGAAGCAGGAAGTATTGAATCTAGCACTGCTGCAAATGCACTAACAGTACGGTCACCTCTGCAGACATAAACAACCAGTGTCCATGCCAAGGTGACCACCCAGTCAAAACCAGGGCACTTGCACAACGCCGTCTGCAGCAGCCCCTCTTCCAGCAACCGCTGCCGGTGTGGAATGTGACGGGCACGAAAGCTCCTCTGATTTTAAAATAAAATAAAATTCTGATTTTATTGCTTTTTAGCCCAGCTGGCAAGAAAAGTGGATTATACATGTTTTAAACTAAAAGGTTATTACCTTATAGATGGCCCTGTGAAGGTTCAACACTGCCAAACCTTTAACCATGGTCAGGAGAAAGGAGCATTTCAAACCATGGTTTCAATCCCTAGTTTCTGAGGAAACCATGGTCTGCATCACAGCATATGTAAGGTGGAGCCTTCTGTATGCAAAGCAGGTGCTTTACGCCCGAGCTATGGCCCCTCTCCTAACCTGCAGTGTTAATGTCTGTACCAGACCAACATCTCTTTCTGTCTCTCTCAAGGAGCAGCAACCCCCTCACCCACCCGCCTATGTTTATGTCTATTTTGACAACACTCACAGAGTGCAAACAACTTTAAGCACTCCAAAAGTCTCAAAAGCCTCAGCAGCCCTCATTTTTTAACATCACATTTCAGTTCTGCCACAATTACAAAGCCGGAGAGCAGGCAAAGAACAGTGCGCCTGCCTGCCAACAGAACCGTTTTTTAGATGAATGCCAAGATTTCAACAGGGACACCATTTATCCTGGTGCCGTCTCCTTGCCATGATTATATTTCTACTTGGACAAAATGATTTATGTAGAAAGAGCCATTACTGCAATCACTTGCAGGCATGCTGGAGTAATCAGGGTACAACTAAGGGATAGACGGACCCTGACGGAGGAAAGAAACAAGTTAACTAGGTGCTTTCCAATACCTTTCACGCTTCCAGAGACACAGCAGTCAAGGCCACACGGTGCATGTGTAGGACTGTGAGCATCACAGAGCTATTCTTTATAATTTAGAAGTAATAACTCATAGCCCCATGTGGTGTAGTGGTGAGAGTGCTGGACTAGGAGTCGGCAGATCCAGGTTCTAGTCCCCACTCAGCCATGGAAGCTCACTGGGTGACTCTGGGCCAGTCACAGACTCTCAGCCCAACCCACCTCACAGGGTTGTTGTGAGGATAACATGGAGAGGAGAAGGATTATGTACGTCACCTTGGGTTCCTTATGGAGGAACAAGGCAGGATGTAAGTTAAATACATAAACAAGCAAACAACCTGAAGACAATAAACTTATACTAAAAAGAGAGGGATGAGGAGGGAGCAGATGAGCTCCTTCAGCCACAAACTTCCTTTCACTTACCCCAGCTGCAGTTAATTTGGAGCAGTCCTGTTTTCCACAGGAGAAGCCAGGAGGACTGAAAGACCAACTTTCTGGTCCCTCCCCATCTGGTCTTCAACAGCAGCCAAGGCGACCAAGCACAATTGCCTCAGTGTGTGTGCTTAGGTTGCACTTGGGGAGTCGTGCACAGAAGAGCAGTGGCTCTGGCCCGGAGCCAACTCCACCCCCCAGGGTCCCAACCTGGCCCTCCAGAGTTCCCCAGAGGGCCACCCCCCTTCTCCTGGGCCCACCTCCTTTTGCTGACAACCGATCACTTGGTGGTTTCCCAGCTTTTGCGCAAATTCCCTCCATTCTAAGGGTGCAATCCTATGGTCCCTAATCACTGTCTGAGAGGCCATCAAATACAGGGATTTTCATCTCCAAGGCCATAGACATAGCTACGAACTCAGAGGTGAAAATCTCCCCTCGGATCCTCACCCCTCCCAGTGTCACAACCTTGGACGAGGATGGAAGAGAAAAAAGGGGGTGTGCTGGTGAGCAGGGAAGGCAGGAAGGATGAGAGGCCAGGATGCACTGTATCCTGTGGCCTCTTCAGGCCCGGGCACGCCCCAACCAGCATGACTTCACTAGATGGGCTCAGACTTACTTATATGCCCCTTTTCTGCAATTACTGCATTCAAACAAGGTTTACAATAGATATAAACAATTAAGTGCATTGCAAAAATAAATTAGGACTAGGAGGTTCAGACTTCCTCCCCTCAGTTTTGCTACTAAACAGGTAACTCCCAAACACCCATCCAGGAACAAAATTGGGGGGCACCCCATCCTCAGCAGGGTCCTCCCCCACCCACCAAATTTAGCCCTGAAGAGTTTTCCCCTTTCTATGCAAGCTAACTCAGAAAAGCCACTCCACTTGCTTTTATTGGGGAGTGACTCAGAAAAGCCACTCCACTTGCTTTTATTGGGGGGTGGGGGGAACCCTGCAGGGCCCGAGCCAGCAATTCTTTCCCAGCTTGGTTTGAAATCCAAGCTGGAGAAGATTTCAGAGTCCTTCAGATCTTGCTTCTCCTTTGAGGCAGGCTTTAATGAGGCCCCAGTGTTCTTTGCCGAGTCTGCCATGGGAGAACTTGGGCAGCATCTCTACCACATTTTAAGACACCCATGATGACCATCCTTTTCTCTCAGAAGTTCTTCAGAACAGGATAGTTTTAGTCTGCCTTTGAAAAGGGCTGAAAGAGAATAACTGGACATTTAAATTGTTATACTGGTTTTAAATTTAGTACCTTGCCTTGGGGACCAACTATGGTTTTAAAAACAGGGCAGAAGTATAAGATAGCTACATTAGAACAGTGCCAAAATGGTCTTCCGAGGTCAAGCATGCAGATTCAGAAAGCAATGCTCAGCCACACAGGGACTCTGACAGTCCAGGTTCCAACTGCAGCCAGGGCTACCCACATCATCTGCCATCTTTGTAGGAGGGTAGATCAGGGGCCTCCCAGAGTGGCGGCCACTCAGCTTTATTGTGCCAAACACTGGAAGACATTTTATGCCGTTGCTTCCCATTTTTCATTCTTCACAAGTATCAACTCCCTCCTGTTGGCACACAGGTCTCATTAATTCTCAAGGACTTAAAAGGAGGCCAACCACAGCGTGAACTGCTCTTGCTAATGAGAAGATCTTTAGGAGCACTTCCCACATTTCTGAGAGCCGAGGCACATTTTCATATCAGCTGAAATCGGAGGCTTCATTCACAGTATTATTTCAGAGCAGGGCTTTCCCCAACATGGTACCCTTGGGCACCCATGGGCCTACAGCCACCTCTTTTGGCACCCTCCAGGCTCCCTGGCCCTCCTGTTTTTCATATTATTTCTTAAGATGGTTGAATTAATTACTTTTTAACAGAGGGGTTAAAAAGTAACCTCTTGCATTAGGAAATGAGCACAGCACTATCGGGCTGCTCCCGCTTCCAAGGCTACCTGGTATCTTCCAGCTTGGCTCCTACTGCTTTAGTTTACTAGACCATTTTGAAATTGGCAAGAGCTAAGTCACAACCCCATTAAAATAAGTGGGACTTAAGACTCAAGGAAACAACTGAACAGGCCTGTCAGTTCATTTCCCAAGGCATTTTCCCCCAGGCATCACCAAGAGCTGCCAAAACATCGTCGCCATCATCATCATTCCAGATCTGCCAAAGCCTGAGTAGCAGCTGGCTTAACAGAGTTGATCCAGCCTGAACAAAGCATTTATCGATATGGAGCATCAACCCGACTGGGCCTGTAAAATCATGGAGTGAATATTCCTGGTATTTGTACTTGCAGGATGGAACCAGATGTGGCAAAAGACATGGGGAAGCTGACAAAAATAACAACACGACCCATCCACCCTCCTCTCCCCATTAGCACGCAGAAATGGAAGCGCTAGATGCCACGTGATGTATTTCTCCACCCCTAACTCACATCATCAGCTGCCGCCCACAAGAGCAGGGAAGCGACAGATGGAAACGCACAGGATGCCTCATGCGCTTTCATTCCTCCATGCTACAGTAGAGAAAGGAGAAGATGGGGGCTCCTCCTTCAGTCCTCGCAAAACTGACTCACAGCATATCCATTTTGAACAAGGGGACTTTTATTTTCTAATAACAGAAAATTGCAGTTAATAGCCACCTTATGGAAAAGAAGAATTAAAAATTAAGAAATATTACCATTGCATAACACTTTAGAACTTGGGTTCTTCCAGGTACGTTTCTGCTAATGTCAGACTCCACTGACATTCAAGTGTAATTAAAAAGAACATCCATAAATTTGCCAATGGAATGCATTAGAATTAATGCTTTTAAAATGAATCTCAAAAGGAAGCAATAATAGTCTGACATTTATATAACATTACCCACTCTGCCAGACATTCAATTAATATTTCTTTGGGTAGTCGCTGCAGTAGTGTTAATTATAATGAATGTATTTGTATTTGTTCCCACACAGTGACGAACACTAATAAATTTTTCAGCAAATTAACAGGAATTATGTCAGTTCCATTTCATTTTTCTTTCTTGTGATATTACAAAATGGGCTGGTTCACAGGTAACAATAAGCCCAAAGTCTTCCAAATTCTGACATATTAGGAACAAGCAAGCATGCTGGGGGATGCTCCCCGATCCCTCCTGCTTGGCTCCTCCTGCCAGCAGGAACGACTAAACAAACCAGGAAACCTCTGTCCATGGTTTGTTTAGTGTTCCGTTGCTCTCCTAACAGGCCAATATCTGAAAACAAGAACAAACCCCGGCTTCAGATTCCAGCTTCTTGGGAGAGCAACAAGCCAGGAATCCCAGTTTGGACAGCACCAGGGGTGCAGAACTAGTTTAAAGTAGGGGAGGCAAACCTCTGCAGTCGGCATGGGTGTGGCCATGCCCAATGACATCATCATTACACTCTACCCATTTTTCTTTCGCCATGATGAGAGAGGCACTAAGTTGCATTCCTCTCCCAGCACAGAGAAAGGAACTTGGCCAGCAGTGGGAGGAATGGCTCCTCCCAGCCCCATCTGAGTCAGGTGCCTCCTGTACATGGCTCTCGCTGTCCACATCAGGGATGGTGAGAGATGCACGAAGGAAGTCTCAGCTGGCATTGGAAAGAGTGACCACTCTTCCTAGCACCAGCCAAGTCTCCTGCAACCCCACTGTTATCTCCAATTTGAAATCAGGGTAACAGCGTATGGATGGACCCATGACCTGACTCGGTAGAAGGCAGCTTCCTTGGCTCTCAAATGCTCGACAGTCCTAGATGGGCCAAAAGCATGAAACACACTTTGGGACTCCCCCTTCTCGGGTACTGGACAAGCAGATCAAAAGGGAACATGATCCAAGCCACTTGACCCCCAGAGCATGCTTTGAAAGCTCTCTGGAAGGCAGATACAAAAGGAAACAAAAAGCATGCCTTAAAATAGCCAGGACGGCCCTCAGGCCATCTTCAGCAATGAGGGTTGACACAAAAGCTGAGACCCAGAGTCACCTGTGCATCCACAGAAATAATTTGGAACAAGATTGCACCAAAGCAGCTGCCTGGCAGCCCCCCTCGCCGTCCCGAACCCAGATGCCACTTTGTAAACTATCTTAAAGTTTGTAAAGCACTTTCAGAGTTTGGTAGCTGTACTGCTTAAAGAGCACTTGCTCTTCTGGTTTGCATATGCTGTTCATTTCCTTTGGAGGTGAAGAGGGGAAGGGAAGGGAAGGGAAGGGGAGGGGGAGATGGAAGTATTTCTAGGGCATTTCTGCAAGAAGCAGTTTTAACACTGCATTGCACTCTACATATATAGCCTTTTGTACAGATTGGAAGAGGAGGGCTAGTCACCTTTTTTCAGCCCCTGATCATTAACTAGTGAGTATAAAATGGGTTTCAGGAAAAAAAAAACACATACTGTTACAGATGAACACACCACACACACCTTCATTTTGGACCAGGGTGGGCAACTTGTGGCCCTCCAGATGTTTTGGCCTACAACTCCCATTATCCCTCATCATTAGCTAAGCTGGCTTGGGCTTGTGGGAGCTGTAGGCTAAAACAACTGGAGAGCCTGTCATGGACCAGGACCCCAAAACCTCTTCCTCAGAGCATCTGGCCCCTTGTCCTTGAGGCGGCTCTGGTCTTAACAGTTCAGGGAGAAGATTTGGTCATGGAAAGGTTCCACAAGGCTTCCACCTCCCCAGGACCCAGTCCCCCAGAAAGATCCCAAAGGTCACCTCCCCTGCATCGAGAGGAGGTTGCCTTGCCATCTTTGGACTCTGAGAACGTCAGCAGGATGCTCATATGGCACAGCAACTCTCACAGCACTGTAGCCTGCTACTTAAGACTCAGTCTTGACTTGCTCTTTGTTGGAGTGACATACGGACAACCCTGAGCTTTCCATGCTGCTGAACTCTTTTTGTCTTGCTTCCCTGAGAAACCTGACCTAACTTGGGCTCTGCTAAAGATCCAACCCAAAGCAGAATCCTGCAACCCAGGCTACGGTGCAGAGGAGTGACAGAACCCACAGCCTGAAATGGTAAAGGGCCAAAAGTTACCATCCTCTGACTTAGGAAATGTTAACAAAGTTGTTTTACAAAAAATGACATATTGTGCCTGAAATTATTCAAAATTATTTTCCCCCCAACCACCAGTATGTATTGTTAAGACAGCATGATAGATAGGACCACGAAACAGACAGCATCTCAAAAAGTGAGGACTTCATATTTCACCAGCAAGGCCAGCCTTATGCACCAAAAATATTTGGCGTGTGGGAAGGGAACAAGTCTGGGAGAGCACAGAAGTTAACGCTCATGCCAGAAACAGTTGAGGGTCTGTTGTGAAGAATGAAGTGATATATTCAGGGACCCATAGCAACTAGCATATTTTTTTAAAAGCCAACTTCATGAAATATAGATATCTAAATATCTAAAATCCAATTTCCATCATTCCATTGCATTTTACCGAGTGGAAGACATAGCAGCGAGAGCAGGTGGGGCTGTACAAATGAAGGGTGGGGCTACACAGGCAGAATGTGAATCAGTTCACAATCACTCCTACTGAATTCTGTGCAACAAAGTAAACCAATCACAATCTGGGATCTAGTTGAAAGGAGGCAAAACTGGATCCTCAGGCTAGACACAGGAGGACACTAGGGGCAGATTTAGACCCCCGCCCCTTATTTTCTCCCACAGAAGTGAATAGTTGCCATTCACTCCAAGAGGAAAGGAGCAGCCTTGAGGACATTGTTTCAATAGTAGGAAACTGCCCTGAATGTCAAAGGTGTGGCTTCCACCTACAGCAGGGGGTCAAACCGCTGTAATGAGTTTGACACCAGAAGGCTTGGTCTAATGAGTTTCCACAGCCATGCCCTGCACAGTTTGTTAAATGTATAACGGCCTGTCTAGTATAGAATAAAGGTCAGTTTTTTTGTTTCTTAGAGTAGGTCCCACATAAATTGGGCAACTTCCATAGGCTTCTTACATGGGGAGACTGGTATCAAGCAGGCACCAATCCATATGTTAACAACTGTCAGGACACTAATAAGGGTGCACCCCTCATGTCAACAGTTATGTAACTGCCTACTTTCCATCGGTTTGCTTTACTTTTTTAAGTGGGTAAGGGCGTGATGTTTTATCTCACTGAGGAGGTGAAGAGGGTTCCCCCCACCCCCGCCCCTGGTGATGGAATGTTGGGACCCCTTAGTCATAGATAAGGTAATTCATTAGCTTCCTGTGATGCTTTGAGCATGTTCTAGAATATCGGAAAAAGGTATAAAGGATTGGGCTAAGGCCCAACCAATTTAATCTTGGTCCATGGGGGAAAACATGCACAACCAACCTGGAGAACTTTGGTCCTAGGAACGACATCTTGTTGATGGGGACCCTAGCGTACACTCAGCTGTGACGAAGGTGCCAGCTTCATCAGTTGAACAGATGTGTGAACTTTATTTCTACTTTCATTCTGCATCCATTTTTTATCAATAAACTATCATTCCTTTCACAAGTGGCCTAGTTTCATCCTGGTAATCCAAAGAACCTGTTTTGACTGGGCCCTGAGTAGAGAGGCCTCCAAATTAATACAACCACTTTCAGAACAAGGGCCAAATTACATTTTGTAGAAGCTCTAGGGGACCAGATCCCAGTGGTAAAGTTTGGAAAACAAAAGGTGAAAAGGTAACATACCATTCAGCAATCTCTGGATGAAGAATTGTGTTGTTTACCTCAAACCTATATAAAAAGAGAAACAAAAATTTACTAGAAACCATATAAGCCGCCCATACTGGGTTAACTTCCAGTCAGCAAGTTTTTGCAAAATTCATATGGCAAGTTAAGGAGACATATGCTTCCAAATGAAATCCCAACACCACAATTATCTATAGTTTTAGATACTGAACAAGTGCACACTACAAGTGAGGGCCTGCAAAAAAGAGCGGCAATGAGTGGAGAAGACAGGAAGCAGCAGGGGGATGCACCCATCTCTCCCTTTGCCCTGAAATTAATCTCACGGGCCTTCGCCTGCAGGTCCCACTGAAAGCTGTTCTCACAGAAACAGGGCGCAGGTTTCTACCCATGTACTGCCAGAACCCATGTACTGCTAGAAACAGCCCATGTATTGCCAGAACCATCCTGCTCAAGCCAGGAAAATACAGCAGCAGACCCTGTCTTGCAGCAGCCTCTGTGGAAATGGCCCCCAGAGAGAACTAGTGGCAGTCTGACAGTGGAGCCAGGCTACAGTTTCCTGTCTCCTAGCAGAGCAGAGCAGAGCAGAGGAAGCTGCTCCAGCTGGTCTAGGGGCTATACAAGGAAGCAAGCTCCCAGAGAGCGAGCGATCAGAGCGAGCGAACAGGGAGAGCAAACAGGAGCTTGGCAGAGGAGTTGCAGTGGAAGAAGAGACAAAGGCAAAGTGGTGAGTGGGCTGGAGAAAGCCCAGGGGACTGTCCTTTCCATTCTGAGTTGCTGTGTGCTCACCATGTGCTCCTGAGAGCTCCAATGGAATTGAGGGGGTGTGGCCTGAGTAATCCCAGCAGCTGTGTGGGTGGGGAGTTTCAGTCTGTTTCCCGCCTCCTAGCTGAGCAGAGCAGAGGAAGCTGCTCCAGCTGGTCTAGGGGCTATACAAGGAAGCAAGCTCCCAGAGAGTGAGCAATCAGGGAGAGCAAACAGGAGCTTAGCCAGGGGAGGTCAAGGGGGAGGCCCCTAACAATTTTTTTAAAATTTCTTTTTCCTGTAACACACACTTCCATACCGGACTCTGTTGTTAACCTCCAGTGAATAGAGGACAGAGCACAGGCTATCCCAGTACAATCAGAAAGCTAGAAACATAATAAAGGGAATCGAGACTATGGAAGGAAAAGATTCTCCAGTGGTGGCGACCTGCAAAGTCTGCGCAATGTTTGTTTTCTTGCCTGAGATCAACATGGCCTACACGTGCAACAAGTGCAGGTTGATCATGCTGCTGGAAGAGAAAGTAAGAGGACTGGAGTGGCAAGTGTTGACCCTCCAGGGAATAAGAGAACACAAAGAGTTCTTGGACAGAACAATGGAACTATAGCAGCAAAGTGAAGAACAGAAGCTAGAAGAGCAACAGCAAGCTGAGGCAGAAAAGCAAAATGCTGAGGCAAGGAAAAATGGAGGATACTCCTTGGAAAATGGTGACAGAAGCAGAAGAACTAGAAGCCACTCTGCACCAGTGGAAGTAGTGGAAGTAGGGAAATGTTTTCAGGTACTTGAGGATGAGAATGGAGGACAGCCTGCAGAGGAAGAATTACAGGGGAACCTGCATGAGAGCGAGCAAGAGGATGAAGGTCAATCAAGCAGAGGCGATGAAACCAAGGCCTACAACAACAAGAAGAGAAGAGTAGTAGTAGTGGGAGACTCCTTGCTGTGTGGGATTAAAACCCAAGTATGTCGCGAAGACCCGTGGACTTGCCAGGTATGTTGTCTCCCAGCAGGATGGATTAGAGACGTGACTGAAAGGTTGCCTGCACTCACAAAGCTCACTGACAGGTATCCCTTTCTTCTCATCCATGTGGGAACAAATGATACTGCCAAGCGGAGCTATGAAGAAATCGCATCAGACTTTGAAGCTTTGGGAAGGAAACTCAGGAACTTTGGGGCCCAGATAGTTTTCTCATCCATCCTTCCAGTAGTTAGAAGAGGGATAGAAAGGGAAAGAAAAATATTCCGGGCTACGAAGCTGGTGCCGGCACGAGGGATTTGGATTATGGGACTATGGGCTATACTTCCTGGAAGATGAACTGTTGGCAAGGGATGGGTTGCACCTCACAAGGGCTTGGAAGAATGTGTTTGGCCACAGCATGAAGAACTTTATCAGGAAGACTTTAAACTGAATCCTATGGGGGAGGGAGACGTAAAGTTGGGGGTAACAATGGATGAAGGCTCATGCACCGCAACCGAGAGAACACCTCTAATAGCGCCCAATAATAATCTTCAAAAACACGTAGGAAGAAAGCCAGACTATAAAGCACATGGTCTTCAACATCTATATACTAATGGCCAGAGTATGGGAAACAAACAGAACGAACTTGAACTCTTAATAAAGGAGGAAAATTATGACTTGATAGGTGTAACTGAGACTTGGTGGGATGACTCCCATGACTGGAATACAGCAATTGAAGGATATAACTTGTTCAAAAAGAACAGAAGGAACAGAAAGGGAGGTGGAGTTGCACTATATGTTAAAAATACTTATTTCAGCACAGAAATACAGGAGGAGGAGCTTGGTAGCCCCATCGAGAGCATCTGGGTTGAAATAAATGGAGCAAAGAATAAAAGGGACATGGTGGTTGGTGTCTACCCAATCAAGGGGAAGATGAGGATGAAACTTTTGAAAAGCAAACAGCCAATGTTTCAAGGAAGCATGATGTAGTAGTAATGGGGGACTTCAATTTCCCCGATATTTGTTGGGAGACAAATTCTGCAAAACATGGCCTATCCAAGAAGTTCCTGACTTCTGTTGCTGATAATTTCCTCCTACAGAAAGTAGGAGAAAGTAGAGGAAGGAACTAGAGGATCGGCTATCCTTGCCTTGATCCTAACCAACAGAGATGACTAAGTGGATAGAGTAGCAGTTACAGGAACTTTGGGGGAAAGTGACCATGTTATACTTGAGTTCTTGTTACTAAAGGAAGCAAAAGTCAAGTGTAGTCAAACGTGTACCCTGGATTTTAGGAAAGCCAATTTTAATAAACTCAGAACAATGATCAGTAAGGTCCCATGGGAAGCATCTCTAATGAGAAAAGGAGTCTAATATGGGTGGGAGTTTTTAAAAAAGGAAATTCTCAAGGCACAATTACAAACAATTCCAACAAGAAAAAAAGGCAGAAGACAACAGAAGAAGCCAGTGTGGCTTCACGAAAAGCTAGAGATTACCTGAAAACAAAAAGGACACATATAGGATGTGGAAGGAAGGTCAAGCAACAAAGGAAGAGTACAGGCTGGGAGCACAGAATTGCAGGGATGGCGTCAGGAAGGCTAAAGCTGAGAACGAGCTGAGCTTAGCAAGGGATGCTAAAAGCAACAAAAAGGCTTTCTTCAGCTACGTGCATAGTAAAAGAGAGAGGAAATAAATGGTGGTTCAGCTATTAAATAACGATGGCAAAATGATAACAGATGACAAGGAAAAGGCAGATGTGCTCAATTCCTACTTAGGTTCAGTCTTCCCCTGAAAGAGGGTCTATGACCCTCCTGGCAAAGGTGAAGTACAGGCTGAAGGGGCAGGATTGCAGCTTGAGATCGATAGGCATATGGTCAAGGAACACCTAATGACTTTGAATGAGTTCAAATCTCCAGGACCAGATGAACTGCACCCTAGAGTAATAAAGGAACTGACAGAAGAACTCTCAGAACCGCTGTCTATTCTCTTTGAGAAATCATGGAGGATGGGGGAAGTGCCAGATGACTGGAGGAGGGCTAATGTTGTCCCTATTTTCAAAAAGGGCAAAAAGGAGGAACCTGGGAACTACAGACCAGTCAGTCTGACATCAATCCCTGGGGAAATTCTGGAGCAGATGATAAAGCAATCAGTCTGTAAACACCTTGAAAACAATGCAGTGATTACTCGAAGCCAACATGGATTTGTCAAGAAGAAATCCTGCCAGACGAATCTGATCACATTTTTGGATCAGGTCACCTCCCTTGTGGACTGTGGGAATGCTGCGGACATTATATACCTCGACTTCAGCAAAGCTTTCAACAAAGTGCCCCATGATATCGTAATGAGCAACTAGCTCAAAGTGGGCTAGATGAAACAACAGTCAGGTGGATCCACAGTTGGCTACAGAATCGGACTCAAAGAGCGCTTATCAATGGGATCGTCTCAAACTGGGCAGAGGTAACGAGCGGGGTACCGCATGGCTCAGTCCTGGGCCCAGCGCTCTTCAACATTTGTATTAATGACTTGGAGGAGGAAGCAGGGAATGCTGATCAGATTTGCAGATGACACAAAATAGGTGGGATAGCCAATACCTTGGAAGACAGAAACAAAATTCAAAGTGATCTTGATAGACTGGAGTGCTGGGCAGAAAACAACAGAATGAAATTCAATAGGGATAAATGCCAAGTTTTGCACCTAGGAAAAATAAACCAAATGCACAGTCACAAGATGGATGATACTTGGCTCAACAATACTACAAGCGAGAAGGATCTTGGAATTGCTGTAGATCACAAGCTGAATATGAGCCAACAATGTGATGTGGCTGCAAAAAAGGTAAATGCTATTCTGGGCTGCATTAATAGAAGTATAGCTTCCAAATCATGTGAAGTACTAGTTCCCCTCAGCACTGGTTAGACAAGCTGGAGAGGGTTCAGAGGAGGGCAAAAAAGATGATCAGGGGACTGGGAACAAAGCCCTATGAGGAGAGACTGAAAGAACTGGCATGTTTAGCCTTGAGAAGACTGAGGGGAGATACGATAGCGCTCTTCAAGCACCTGAAAGGTTGTCACAGAGAGGAAGGCCAGGATCTCTTCTCCATCATCCCAGAGTGTAGGACATGAAATAATGGGCTCAAGTTACAGGAAGCCAGATTCCAACTGATCATCAGGAAAAACTCCCTGACTGTTAGAGCAATACAACAATGGAACTCATTACCTAGGGAGGTGGTGGGCTCTCCCGCACTGGAGGCATTCAAGACGAGGCTGGACAGCCATCTGTCAGGGATGCTCTGACTTGGATTCCTGCACTGAGCAGGGGGTTGGACTCAAGGGTCTTATAGGCCCCTTCCAACCGTAACTATTCTATGATTCTATGATGCTTCACTCCAGACTAACATCTCAGCTGCCAGGAGATTATGCATTTACTCATTTAATTTATAGCCTGCGTTTCTGCCAAAACTGTGCTCAAGGCAGCGAACAATAACATCCAGAACAAAACAAAATCTGAATTAAATATAACATAAAAACAAATAACTTAAAAGTACAACAATAAAAGAAATAAACAGCACCAACCAATTAAAACCCCCTTCAGTAGCAGACCAGCTTATATGCCAAAGTCTGGGTTGAATAATAAACATCTTTCCCTGCCAGCAGAAGGACAGAGAGGGGGCCAATCTAGCTTCCCATGGCCAGGAGTTCCAGAGCCTGGGAGCCACCACTAAGAAGGTCCTCTCTTGAGTTCCAACTAAGCATGCCTCTGACCGGGGTGGGACCAAAAAAGGGCATCCCACAAAGATCTTAAAATCCAGACAGGCTTGTATGGGAGAAAGCGGTCTTCCAGGTACAGTGTAAAAGCAGGAGTAATTTGGGGCAAAGGCATGGGAGGAGGGGAAGTATTAGAAAGGATTTCAGAAACTTGATTTAAACTCTAGATTTTACAAAAACTGTGGATGTAAGTACAAGGAATTGATTTCCTGAATCTCTGGGCTATTGTATTCATTGAGGTACAGAGGGTGTGGCATACTAAACTCTTCACCAACTATTGGGAGTTGGCCAGGGTGTACACTCCTGGTCTTAGCCCTTTTCCTCTCCCACATGATTTCCTTCCTGCCTCTGATGGTCTTAGCAATGGTCCTGGCCAGTATAGATGTAAATGCCAATTAGGTCCCTGCTTAAGCAAGGTTTGCAAACCTATTTCAAACCCTGGTTAAGGTGGCAACCCAGGTAAACGTTGGTGCAGATTTAAATCCTTAACCACGGCTAAAGATTAAGAGAAGGGTGGAATTTGCCTGGGAGATGGGAGAGAGGCAGAGAGTGTGCAGTGTTTCAGAGCCATGTTTCAGAGTTTGCAAGCATAACATCTACACTGGCCTGGTGCAGGATAATGTCATAGATGCACAGGAAGAGGAAGTCAGAGCAAAAGCAGACAGCAACCCACTGGAGACCTCTCTCCCAGCTGAAATGAAGGAGTATCCACACATACAGCAACACAAAAGAAACACAGGCAAAAGTCATATGTGAATCAACATCCCAAGGGAGTTAGTGGCTGTTTTGCCCCCTAGGTCCTGAGAGATGGAGCAATTATTTGGGGGTTGCATTGAAAATGCATGGCAGTCTTCCACTAGCTAGGGTAGAAGAAATTTATTACATTTCCTAAGACACCGCCATGTGCTTGCTTTACAGCCCTGCCAAAAGCCTGAAGTGATATTTCAAATTCTTTGGAACGGTATCCGATCTCTATGCAAGTCTGATTTTTTCCAGCCCCTGTTCTTGATGCCTATGCTGTCAGGTGTTCAGTTTTAGCCAACTCAACACCTTTCAATGAAGCCAGCCGTACAATTTCAGGCCCTCCACAGAACTCAGCCAGTCACCAAGGGGGGAAAGGAGCATGGCTAATGAGATTTGCCTGCTTTGAACATAAATGAAACACTTTTCCAATCGGAAGATTTTAAGACCATTATATCCCTGCAAAAAAGGGGGGGAAAGTATGGTTCAGCACAAAAGCAGGAACAGGGATGCAAAAGCCAGTTAAGCGGCAACCTGGTACAAAACCCATTGATGAGCAAAATGGTACATTTAGTCTATGAAGATCAGCGAACAAAAGACCGGGTTCCATTTCAGCTCAAAGCATCCCACCATGATCTTAACGAGCGACGAAGGAAACCAGGAGATACAGGAAAGTGAGCTGCGCACAGAATAGCGGGGCATAATTCCGGAATCAAGATCAATACAGAGAATTGAACATTTAAGAGTTCATCAAGAGAGCAGCCCAACTGGGAGCCGGGACAAGTGAAAATAGCAATGGCTTTGCATCCAGCAGGCTCTCTTCTTCAAGGGAGCAGTTGGGCAGTGTTCAGATGACAGTGCAGGCTGGAGAAAAACGCTCACGACACAGCAAAAATATAAATCTCGGCTCCTCTCCTTTGAATCTGTGATCATGGTTCTGAATTGAGGATGCTTGCAAGGCAGGTAAAGCTTCTTTCCTAAAAAGCACTGGCCAGGGCAGATTCACATAGCCACTTCCTCCCATGCTTTTTTGCACTGGCACATTCTCTCTAGTGACAGGAGCCGTAGGCCTGATTTGCAGGACACGACAGCCCACTGTGGCTTAATCTACCCATGGAGGCTGTTGCATTGTGCACGGTGCCTGTGGGCGCCTGGCTTGGTTTGGCTTGTCATGTCATTTGAACCCAAGCGACAGGGGTGTGAACCCAGGCAGCTTGCTGTGACTTGTCATGTCACGCAAACCCGGGCGGCCATGGCTTGTTTTAGGGTTATTTGAGGGTTATCGAACCCTCAAACAAGCCCTGCTGCCTGGGTTAGGGTGCCACAACAAGCTGTGGCAAGCCACAGCAAGCCAGGCACCAGGCATGGCATGACAGCCCCTGTGGGCAAATTAAGCCACGGTGGGCTGTCACGTCATGCAAACCAGGTCAATGTTGTCAGGAGGACGCCCCTGCCGCCTTCTGAAATCCTCAGGTAGCCAGAATCAACACGCAGACAATAGGGCTCTTTTCCAAGGCTTTATTCCCATTCAACCTAATGACGCTTACAGACGCTAATTGCTTGATCCTATGAGTGAGACTTAAGAAAGTTGCCTACTCAGGGGTTCTAACCTTAGGAATCAGTTGATCTCCGTTTGGAGGGGAAGGCGGAAACCTCTATACTTATGGGCTAGGAGGAGAGAGTCCACCCTTTTCCCATGGGGCATCGGGACGCCGCTGTTGCCGTCACGCCAAGCGGGCTGAGCACCTCCTCTCAGCACCCGCTATCTCCCACTTGACGCTGCGCCAGCGCCTAGTGTCCAGAAACTGCTGTTGCGCCTCCCTCTCCCTGCCAGGGTCACTATCACTCTCAGGAATGTGTACCGGGAGGAGCTCTCCCCCTGGCTGCTCCTCTGAACAGCACGCGGGTTCCTCTCCTGCGGTTTCTATCTCTTCCTCAGAATCAGAACTGCTTTGGGGCTCTCTGGGCTCCGATCCAACCTGACAAATGTGTCCCTGGGTCACATGAAAAGGAAGAGCTGGTCTACAGGTTACCATAAGGACTGGCATCCCCGATGCAACCAAGGGTTCAGCCATAAACCCACAACTTTCTGATGGTGTATAAAAACAATGGCAAATGAGGATCCATGCCTGCAGCCTCAGTGGAACGACCCATGAAGCCTAATTAAGGTAGAACAAGTAGTAGAAACCCCACAATATTTACAGCAGAAGAAGAACTTTAGGGGAAATTACCACTATGAGGGCAGGGGAGGGAGGAGACAGAATATTTTTGCCCCTAAAACAACCACTGTGGGAAGGATTTGCAGTTCACTGTGCTGTCCAAGGGAAATTCATGGAGGGTAAGGCCATCAATGGCAAGTAGTCATGATGGCTATATATTACCTCCAGTATCAAGGCAGCATGCCTATGTATACCAGCTGCTGGGGAACATGAGCAGGATGGTGCTATTGCCCCTATGTCTTACTTGTAGGCTTCCCGGAGAGATCTGGTTGGCTACTGGGCGAACAGAATGCTGGATTAGATAGATCCTTCATCTGATCTAGCATGGCTGTTCTTAAGTTCTTATCCATAGTAACAGATGGAAATGATCATGGGTCATACACACCAAACCACTTGGGGGAAGCGTTTCAACTCCACCCCCCTGGCAATATTTTCCTGCATGTTAATATTAGTAGAAACTATATCCTATCCTGCCTTCATTCTCCAATGAAACCATGCATGAAAGACCCACTGCATGCAAGCATCCATGTATGCATGTATATGTAGATCACTACTTACTGTCACAGGGAAATAATGAACAGTCAATGAAGACTAGAGATCCAGAAGATGTTCAAGAGGCTGAACAAGTGAAGAAGTGCAGCACAGTAATTAACGCAGCAAGGGACAGATTTTGACAGAAGACAGAGAGAGAGAGCGACAGTCTGAAATGCAGAGCACAAAGTTCAAATGTTGTGAGAAGTTCCAGAATGTGGCAAGAATGGAAGATAACAAGTCACGGGAAAGAATAAAATGCACAATAGGGCCTTGTCGCTTGTATTCAGAGGATCTGGGGAGACAAATGCTGGAATAATCTTCCACAATAGTCCAAGATGACATTTGTAGCACTATGAGGGGCATATGTCTACCAACACCCTCTCCAGTGCAAGGCCTGGGAAATGGATAAGGACACAGACGGATTGTTCATTTCAGTGGGGTCTTCACAGGAGAGATTCTCCAAGGATTGCTTCCACAAGAACCAGATCATCAGCAATCTGCAGAAGTGATATAATAAATAATCCAGAATAACCTACTCAGACTATCACCTTAAGCTTGACACGTGGGAGCTCTGGGGGGAAAATAAATCTTATTCAACAAAATATGCTATCAAGAAAGTTTAAAAGGAAATTACTCAATGGCAGTTTTGACAAGGAGAAGAATTTGGGAGAAGAAAAATGTGAAGTGACCATATTCAACCTCCTCCTAATAAAACATGAATATACCAACTGATATTCTTATGCTGCCCTCAACAAATAGGGTCGAGGTAGCATTGTTCCGGACATTGCACCAAAAGCCTCAGGAAGTCTCTTAAATAAAGGATGGATAGGAAAGAAAAAAATATAACGCTTTTTAAAAAAGCACATCACTCTTAATGAATCAATTTCTATTTTTTTATACTACAAATCAGTGTAGAATCATTTTGCATGGTAGACAACGCAACAAGATTTCTTACAGCTCCAGGAACCGAGAGCAGACTCCAAACCTTTTCTCTCATAGCTTAATTAGTTGCAAGTACTCAGCATCAGCTCTATCTGACGTGGTAAAAGAAATTACAAAATTGGCAGGTCTGTCAAGATGACCATGCCCAAGAAGTTGTAGGCAAGGGAGAAGAAGCATTATAACAAGAGATTGGGGACATTAATTCTGACACACGAGGCGCAGCATGCTGCTCACTACCACATCAGTGGGTGAACTTTTGCTGACAGGAGGCTCACACAAATGATCCAAAGCTGTCAAAAGACAGCAGGAAGATCATTTGATGCCCTGTGGTTACAGCACAGAAGAACATCTGCAAACACACCCAGAGAAAGCTGGCTAAAGGATGGGGAGGCTCTTTCCAAGAAGCTATAGATTCAGACTAACCAAATGGAATGGTGCATGGGGGGAGCCCTCGACACACACACCCCTGCTTAAAGTTGCAAATGTTGGGAGGTCATTTCACTCCAGACCACCCACCCCCAGAATTTGGGCTGACCCATCCCTAGTTCTAAATTAAGAAGTTATCTGCTGCATCATTTGACGAGTTGTTCTAGGTGCCATGATAATACTGACCCACTTTCCAGGGTTGTTACAAGGGTCCTCCGCTAAAAACGTTCCAAGTGCTTCACGTACATTCTAGTGTAAAACACAGTATAAGTGCAAGTGATTCTCGTACCATCGTTGTTCATATCATCAGGCAGCCATGGGAGGATGGCAGCCTAAGCGTGATCATCCTCAAACCAACATTTGACCGTTTATATTTGTATTTGCATCATATTTCAAATAATTTGCTAGCTTCTGATTGCTTCCAACACACAGTAACTTACTGGCTGATTCCTTCAAACGAAGCCTCCCTGGTCACGCTTCCACTGTCAGTATTAACTCCTCGCTGGGAAGGGAAGGCAAAATAATGAAGAGTGAAACTCTGAAATACAGAGTTGTTTCAGTCTTAAACAAGAAGAGGGCATCTCGTGTGAGCCACCCTTCCCCAACTGGGTGCCCTTTGGATTGGACTACAACTCCCAGCATTTCCCAGCCAGTGGTGCATGTTTTTAAGGCACCTGATGCACCAGCTCCACCCAGGCTCCTGTGTGTACAGTCCAAAATGCAAGGATGGAAGGCCGGTGGGAAATAAAATAAACATTGATTAGAAGCATGCATGTCTGCACACAAAGGGAATTGCTGCCCAAAATATAGGGACAGGCTATGTAGATGCAGCACTCTGGACTAATCATACTCCATATTGGGGGGAAGAGTTTTTTGTTAGGTTTCCCATCTAAACATCCTGTTTTTCCTCCCTCTTCTCTTCTTCTGGGTCCATGTATGACTAGGGAGGAGAACCAAATATGGGTGGACTGGATGACACTGGTGACTGACACGCTGATGACACCCACCCACCTACCCACCCCATTTTGCCTTTTTCCATGGCTCTCTCAGCATGAAGAAAGGGACTCCAGCACTGGAAAGAGCAGCTGCCGGGGTTTGCACAGTGTGCACCATTCCCATGAGGGATGGGGCATGGCATGTGCAGCGGCTCTTCCCAGAGCCGGCTCAGCCCCTGCATCTCCACTGTTACCCTGATCCCTGGGGGGGGGGGGGTCCTCCAGAGGGGAATCCTCCAGGGGACTCAGAAGCACTGCCCCGCCCCCTGGAGGAAGCCAAGGATGTTCCATGGGCTGGATACAGAACCTCCACGGGCTATACTATTGGTTCTGTAAGGTTTTCAATGTATTTATTATTATATATTGTTTTTATATTGGCTTTTGAATTGTATTTTACGTCTTTCTTAAGCAAACTACTTAGAAATCTTATGATAACAAGCAGTATATAAGTAGTTTAAATAAAATAATGAATACATTTCCCACTGCCGCCTCCTCCTCCCTTCCTGAAACAGTCTCCTCAGTGGCCAGTTTGACAGGTTCTGCCACATTTTGTATCTTTATAAAAGCACCTAGGAGACATTAAGCCCGTAATAGCAGAAATAAATAAATAAATAAATCCAAGTGCTGCATTTTATTTGGAAAAAGCACTCCTTTAACTGTACAAAGCTAAACTGTACCATTTGGAAAGATACTCCGGATAAACTTATTTGTAGATCAAGTACCGTATTATCTGAAGCCACTTACCAGAGTCAGAAGGACTGAAGGGTTCTTTGAAGTTAAGACGTGAGAGAGCTGATAAAATAAGAAGATCGTCTCAGCTATTATTCTCTGCCAGTGTTTGCCACAACAGGCAAATGTGCAGTGCCCAATCAACCCTCGCCCATTCCCCAGTCCCACCTGCACTGCATTCAGCACCATCAATCTAACATCTGACTACCATCACAATAATACTGCCTCCTCCCTTCTCCAAGCTGGTTTTCCATTCTCACCAGGAACTGTCAGTCAGCACTCCATCACTACTAAGCATGCTCAGACCTCACTGGCCTGTTTTGTTTTTGCCTCCTTAGGTTCCCCACCCCACCCCCCCAAATATTATTTGTACTTTTCCGAACCTTGGAATTCCCCCAAGCCTGTCAATACTTCCATCTTGGGTATGGATGGCGCTGTTTTGACTCCATAAGGAACCGCACTCAAAGGACTACGTTCGCTATTAGTATATAGGATACATGTGTGAAGGACATAATGGCAGCTGTGCTGCATCATGCCAAGGGCCTGTCAGACCAAAGGTTCCCACAGTGGCCAACCAGATGCGAATGGGAAGCCCACAATAGGACATGAGTGCATGAGCACCCTCCTGCTCATGTTCCACAGCAATTTGTATACCGAGGAATACTGACTCTGATACTGGAGGTAATACATAGCCATCCATAAATATGTCTAACCCCCTTTTAAAGCCACCCACATTGGTGGCTATTACATCTTGTAGTAGCGAATTCCATAATTCAATTATGTGCTGTGTGCAGAATTATGTGCTGTGTTCGTTTTAACTGCCTTAAGCTACCATTATTTGTGGGATGACCCTATTGGGTTCTAGTATTATAAGGGAGAAAAAAGTCTCCCTATCCACTTTCTCCACACCGTGCATAATTTTATACACCTCTATCATGTCCCCCTTACTTGCCTTTTTTCCTAAGCTATTCACAAAGATTATAACCCTTCTGCATAGGGGAGTTGCTCCAGCCCCTCAATCATTTTAGTTGCCCTTTTCTCCACCTTTTCCAGCTCTACAATATCTTTTTTGAGGTGCGGTGGCCAGAACTGTACATACAGCATTCCACATGTGGTCACACCATACTCTTTTAAAAAGCCATTATGATATTGGCAGTTTAATTTTCAATTCCATTCCTAGTGATCCCCAACACAGAATAGAGTTGCAAAGCCAGTGATGAATATGTCAACACTGGGTTGACATTTTCATCAAGATTTCCACACCAACTCCAAGATCCCTCTCCTGGTCAGTTACTGCCAGCTTAGACCCCATTTTTTGCCCCAGTGTGCATCACTTTACATTTGTTTACACTGAACTTCACTGATTGGCCATTTTAGGGCAGTATCCAGTGGCATTGTTCTGCAAACTCAAATAACACTAGTGGAGCTCTGCTGAAGATTTCTGTTGTGCGAGCGGTTGCCCATTACACTCGCACAACTAGTTGTGCAGCAGTTGTGCACCTGGTTGTGCAAGCAGTTGCACAACAGGCTGTGTAAGTTGAAAGCACAACTGGTTGCATAACAGGTCACACGAGCAGAATGCACAACTTGCGCGAACATAACTTTAGTTGGATTCTTCTCTCGTGCATCATTCAGAACATAATTTCTGCAAGCACAGTATCATTTCTGCTAACAGAAAGATAAAGTTGGATTCTGCCCTTAATGCCCATTTCCACAGTTTAGAGAGATCTTTTCAGAGCTCTTCGTTATTCCTTTTTGTAGTAACCACCCCAAATAATTAGGTGTTATTAGCAAGGCACAGAGCATGTGCATTCAAAACCACTAAATAATTTTTTAGAGAATTTATTCTACAAACTTTAATTGGCCCATCACAGATTTAAAAAAATATTTGATTGAATAAAAAGGTGTCCCAAACCAGGCAGGTTGTTTTGGTTTTTTTTTAGTGTTTATTTCTAAAATAAGTTGTTATAAAAACCACAGAGAGCTTGCACCACGTTGAGCGGGTATTCCTATGCTCTCCTACACCGGGGGGGGGGGGGGGAGATGCCACTAAGGAAATGCTCAATACACAGATACATGATCTAAAAATCATGTTAATTTTTGTGAACCGCCCAGAGAGCTTCGGCTATTGGGCGGTATAGAAATGAAATGAATGAATGAATGAATGAATGAATATGAAAATACCTTTTTGCTCCATTTTATTCATATGCAAATTTAATTAACTAAAATGTAGAGAATTAATTGACTAATATTCCCCTAATCTGGCAACAGCCCTATTTATAACGCACCTATCAATACAAAATTCTCAAGTCCGGGGGAAGGGGATGGGGACAATTTAATACTGCAATAAATCCAGCAAAAGGATCAGTAAGCAGAGAAAAATTATTTATTATTTATTTAAAACATTTATATCCCACCCTATATCATTATGATCTCGGGGAGGCATCCAATAAAGAAAGGAGAAATCAACTAGGCACACTACACAGAAAAAGCCTGTCTTTAAAAGAAAAAGAACAGGAAGGTCTTTAAAGTCCGTTTTTAAAAGGGCCCAAGTTTGAAGGACCTCTGTCAGGCAGGTTTGCAGGCTGGAGATAGTATCCGAGATGGAAACTGTTCCAATACCTGCAGAATGAACCATGTTGATGCTAGAGCACATATGCTCTGGACACACAGGCCAGTTTATTCTAAGGACCTTGTGAATTAAGCCTTGAGAACAACGGGGAGGTGGGGAGTGGATACGATCAAAGGCACTTGGTCACCCAGAAAGTACTTCTCCAACCATGACAATGGTCTATGGCAGGGGCAGGTAACCTCCAGGGCTGGGGGGGCTGCACCCCCCCCAGTCCCCAAACCCCTGCCACCGTCATATCACCCAAATTCAGCAATGCAACAGGGAAAAGGGGGCTAACCACTGATTTTTCCTTTTAAAACAGGGCTCCCCCCCATAGGGAGCCACAAAATGGCTGGGGGGGGGGGAATAGCATTCGGCAGCTTGGCAGCAGGAGGAAAGGAGCTATTTTGCTTTAAAATGGCTCCTTTTTTGCTGTCGCGATGCTACAGAATTTCAGTGGCAAACCGCCGACTTCTGCTTTTAAAGTGGGCCTCCCCCCACCCCCACTGCTACCATGGTGACAAAATTTGGTGGCAGTGCAGTTGGGGAGGGGGGACCCACCTGGGGCACTGCATGCAGCCAACGGGTCACATGTTCCCCGCCCCTTGTCTATGGTTTTCCACAGCAGAAAGGGAAGTCCACGTTTCATTGTTTTCCTGCACTCACCCCGCAGAACAATTTAAGCACAGAAACCAACTAAGCATTGCATTTGCTGATGGCACACTTGACAGTTTGCCAATATGTGTGATATTAAGCACTGGAGAATGAATTTCAGGGCAGGAATCGCTTGTCATCCACTCTTGCAGATAAGGAATCCTTAACTAGCACTTCTGCATTCGACACATAAAGCCAGTTAACAAGAAACTACGATTCCAATCCAGATATGTCGAGCAGCAAACCTCCTTCACAGCTACAGTGGAGGGAAATGAATAGCATGACACTCTTTCCACGGATATATTCATCTCGGTAATCAAACTCCATTTCAAATGTCAGCCTAAAGTGAGATTTTTAGAACAGAACGTCAGAGTTAGGCCCCTGAAGGGGGAAAAATTACTATTGTGTTTTAGACATCTTAATTTTTACAGTGCCCACAATTATCACAGACAAAGCTGCAGAGGGAGGGGGGCAGGAAAACATCATTTATTTGTTTGTTTGTTTGTTTATCATATGTATGCATTGCCTCAATATGCACTTGAGGTAATATACACATTTAAAAAGGTCAATGAAAAAGAATAAAACACACGCAATGCCAAAAAACAGGACTGAAAAAAAGAACTTTTTAAAAATAAAAACCAGTGAGCACTACTGAAATCAAAGAGTAACGTTAACCTTTAAAGGCTTGCCAGAACAATATCATCTTAACCTGCCATTCAAAGGAAAACAGGGACTATGCTAATCCCACTGCTCTGGGGAGAGAGTTCCACAGCCAGGGTGCTGCTTCCCAGAAGGCGCTCTCTCAAGCAGCCATCAAGCTCACCACTGTGGCTGGGGGAATCTGCAACGGGACCACAGGCAATGAACGCAAATTAAGGACAGGAGACGAATGCAGCTATTACCTGGCTAGATATACAGGTGCAAACATATAACATTAACACACACTTCTATACTGCTTTAGAGAGAGTGCTCAAAACATTTTGACATACATGTACATTCTTCCAGTCTGAGTCTTGAGGTTGGGGGCCCGAGAGAGATGTGCTTGTCTTAAGGCTGGTCTGGAAGCTGAAGCTAGTGCAGAATGCAGCAGCTCAGATGTTGTCAGGAGCTGCCCCTTTTCAGTGTGCCACTCCTCTGCTGAGGGAACTGCACTGGCTGCCCATTCGATACCAGGCCAGGTTTAAGGTTTGCATACTAGTGTACAAAGCCCTAAACAACTTGGGACCAGGATACCTAAGAGAGGGCCTTCTCCCTTACCAACCTGCCCAGTCACTGAGGTCATTAGAGGGCCTGCTCCTGGTGGTTCCACATGGACCTATGGACTGATTGTTCTCCTGGTGGACTCCGGCCTTCAGTGTGGTGGCCCCTTTTCTTTGGAATTCCCTGCCCCTGGAGGTCAGGCAGGCACCAACACTGTGTTGTTTCTGGCGCCTCCTGAAAACAGCACTGTTTCAGGAGGCATATCTTAACTGACTAGTCATGGTTTCTATTGGTATTCTGTTTTCAATAATTTTAATATAGTGTTTTATTATCTTTTTTTACTATTGTCTTCTTGTGTTCACCGCTCCAGAATCTGTTTGGATGGGGAGCAGTATACAAATGTTGTAAATAAATAAATAAAATAAATAAGGCAAGGGGCTGAAGCTCAGGCCAAATCTGGACCACTTGGGGTCTCAATCTGGCTCTCCAGCATTCCGCACAGGGCTAAGCCCCTTTCCCTTAACCACCGACAGTTTGGCGATTTCCCAGTTTTGTACAGTTTTTTTCTCCATTCTAAAAGGTCGAGATACCTCTCCTAAGGCTTAGTGACTGGCGGTAAGCTAAATGAATGCCCTCCCCTTGGAGGCCCGATTGGCGTAGACACTGGTTTCATTTCGGTGTGAAGTTAAAACATGGCTTTTTACCAAAGCCTTTGAGGGCTAGTTGGATTCCCTGAGTTTGTACACTGTTTTAACTGTTGTATTGCTTTAGATTTTAAATTGGTATTAGCTAGCTTAATGATTTAATATGTTTTTAGCCATTTAATTTTTTTATTGTTTTACACTGTTTAAATTGATTTCATCTGTACACTACTCTGAGATCCTAACGATATAGGGCAGGATACAAATGTTATACATACATAAGCCAGCAAGCAGATATGTGGGGTATTTTTATTGTTTTGGCCGTGCCCCATTTTGCCTTTGCCCCCACCCCCTTTGACTTTGGCCCTGCCCACCGCTGGAATGCAGTCCCTGAGAGCTTCTCTGGAACAGAATTCAGCCCTTGGGTTCAAAGAGGTTCGACATCCCTGTCTTAAGACCACGAAGCAAGTTCATGACAAAGGCAACATTTAAACCAGGAACTTCCTGGCTCACAGGCACTCTTCCAATACAAACCACAACCTCTAAGCTATCATATATAAAGAGAAATTTCACAGTGCACCCACATTCTAAATTGAAATTTATGAACGCATTTAGTCAGGCATTGAACAGGCAAATAAGTACATGGAGTCAGGACCCAATGGGTAACAGCACACAGAAAAACAGGGGGTGGGGAGGGAAGAAAAGCTGACACAGAGGCCAGGAACGCAGAGAGCCGTGCAACTATTATTATTATTATTATTATTATTATTATTAATTAAATTTATTAATCTAGTTCTGCATGTTCAGGCTGCAGGAGGAGGAGGAATGGGAGCCAGGGCCGCTCCATCCATTCTGCTAAGAGGTCAGTTGGTTCCTCCTCTGTCTGAATTGTTTCCATTCCAGTAGGTCATTATAAGAACCGTCTGTCTGTCTGTCTGTCTGTCTGCTTGTCTATTATATTTTTAATCTGCCCAATATCAAACATTCTCTACTATTTAACTCTGAGAACTGGTACGCAAGTTCGCTCGTTTCCCCCTCTTCCCTCCTCATCACTTTTTCCTTTTGTGTCACGTCATTACGGTTGTAAGCATGTCAGGAGGGACTATCTTGTTTTTTACTGATTGAAAGTAAGCTGCTCTGGGAGCCTTTCAGTTGGAGGGCAGGGTAAAGAATGTTTTAAAATGGAAATAATGTTTAAATAAATAAATACACAGTTCTATGTGCCAAGACAGTTTGGGGCTTCTGTTTCCTCAAACAGCCATCTCCCTTGGCACGAGGCAAACCATTTTTGTAACAGAGGGAACTTTCAAAAGCAAACTGCAATACAGTAAGGAGGTTTGTGGATAAAAAGGGAAGAGAGCCAAAGAAATTCCACCGGGCATGCCTAAAGTATCCACTTGGATCACAGTCAAAGACACAGTAACCCATTTTAACAGCAACAAGGACTCTGTCACTTTCCTTCTTGCTTTCTCCCTTGAAGGCGTGGCAGCTTTTTAGACTGGGTCACTAAATGCTTTTTCAAGAGAGGCACCAATCAGCACCAAGGCTCTGGCACCCAGAACCCAACTTGGACTGTGTCACCAGTGGTGATCCCCATGGTGTATTTGGACCAGCAACCATCTTTGATTGGCTCCAAGATTAGAGTGATCCTAAGACAACCAGCAACAGACAGAAAATACACTTTCCAACCTCTTCTCCTCAAACTGGAGGGTTAACATTATCTACCTTAAAACTGCTTACCCCAAAACGTTTTTGCAGTATCTCAGTAAAAGTGGAATGCTCACCTCATCTGTATAACGTACTTCGTTGACAGCATACTTCTGCTTGAAGTGTTCAGGAGGATGAATCCTGTGGAACACAAGAAAACACATTTGGTTAGTTTGCAATTAAGCAAATAACTCAATGTTTTATTCATTGTTTTATACTTTTATACCACCCCTCTTTTTGCAAGACAGACCCAATGAAAGAGAAGAAAATACGATTGGTAATGGTATTGATATAAAAACACCTGGACAATCATACGCCATCAAGGATACAGGACATAGCATTTTGCCTAGTCTACAACAGCAATATTACCCTATTTTTAAGATGCTATTTATAAAATGGGGGCAGGGGAGAACCCCAAGACATTTTTACAGGCAGGAGTTATCTCAAGGCATCCCTATATGAGAGACATATTAAGTTTTGTATTAAGTCTAACAATTCTTACAATTTACTAACTTGAGATTTTCTCTCATTTAGGCGTATTTTCACAGGACAGTTTTAATTAGAAAACTGAAGAGGACAGTCACTAGTCAGTGACTTTCATCTCAAAAAGGACCCCACCCGAAGATATTTATCATGTAACAAAGGGTGGATAGGTAGGTACATAGGTAGACAGATAAGACACACATACACACAGACACGCATGCACAAACACACACACACTACATACCTTCACTGGAGGCAATATATAGCCATCAGGACTAGTAGCCAATTTTTTTTTTTAAATGGTAAATACCACATTTCTCAATAACTAAGTTGATATTAAATGAACTTGCTGTGGGTGCAGAACGTCTTTCAGCCCAAGGGCCAATTTCATTTCAGAGAAGTTCTCAGGGGCTGCATTCCAGTGGAGGGTGGGACCAAAGACAAAAGCAGTGGGGCCAAAAATGCCAGCATATTTTAGCTTGAAGCTTTTATTGCCAGTAACTAAGCCTTAGGAGGGGCATTTCAAACTTTCAGAATGGAGTGGGGATTGCACAAAAACCACCAAATGATTGGTAGTCAGGGGAAAGGGGGTGGGATCAGGGAAAGGGGTGTGGCCATCTGGGGAATCCCAGAAGACTGGATTGGGACCACAGGAGGGCTATATTTAGCCCCCAGACCAGCTGCGGACTTGCTTCACTTCAGGCAGGGGACTGTGTGCGCCTTCTGACCAGCCCTGGACTTCTTTTATATAGTTGCTTCATGGAGTTTTAATTAGTCAGACATTGCCTTGAGTATCAACACATTTTATGGATAAATAATGCCTGATGGAAAACCAACCCTCATACTTTAAAGAAGGACTAGTAAAAGCCATTTGTAAGAACCTCAGAGCCACCCTGCTGGATAAGACCAAGAGTCTACAAAGAGTGGCTAGGTGTCCTCTCTTACATAGGGCAGTCCTCTATTTGAATTGCTGCCAAGTCCAAGTCCGGTATAAAGACAAAGAGCCGTCAGAGGGAATGGCAAAAGGGCCTTGAAGCTGCCCATCAACAGCACCTGGACTGAACAGGCAGGCACACGGGCCTCCTGGTCATGGTCTCCGCAGTATAGTGAGAAGCACTCTATTTATAATTCTTTCTAAATCTGAAACTATACCTATAACTTGGCATGTGCAAATTTTATGCAAATCAGTGTCCTCTTTTTTCACGATTCACAAGTAGCTGCCCTATTAGTCTACCATCCTAGGCTAGCATCCAAGACTGGTGATCAGCCACATACTTCCAGTTCAGCGCAGACTAGCCTTCCCCAACCTGGCACCCTCCAGGTGTGTTAGACTACAACTCATAGCTTTCCCCAACACAGCTCGAGGGTACTAGGTTGGGGAAGGCTTGTGTAGAGAATTGTTGTTGTTGTTCAGTCGTTAAGTCATGTCCGACTCTTCGTGACCCCATGGACCATAGCACGCCAGGCCTTCCTGTCCTGCGCTCTCTCCCAGAGCGTGCTCAAGTCCATATTCATTGCATCCGTGATGCTATCTAGCCATCTCATCCTCTGCCATCCCCTTCTCCTTTTGCCTTCCATCTTTCCCAGCATCAGGGTCTTTTCCAGGGAGTTTTCTCTTCATATTAGGTGGCCAAAATATTTGAGCTTCAGCTTCAGGATCTGTCCTTCCAATGAGTACTCAGGGTTGATTTCCTTTAGGATGGACTGATTGGACCTCCTTGCAGTCCAGGGGACTCGTAAGAGTCTTCTCCAGCACCACAGTTCGAAAGCATCAATTCTTCGGCGCTCAGCCTTCCTTATAGTCCAGCTCTCACAGCCATACGTTACTACTGGGAAAACCATAGCTTTGATTATACGAACCTCTGTTGGCAAGGTGATGTCTCTGCTTCTTACTATGCTGTCTAGGTGTGCCATAGCTTTCCTCCCAAGGAGCAAGCGTCGTTTAATTTCATGGCTACAGTCACCATCTGCGGTGATCTTGGAGCCCAAGAAAATAAAATCTGTCACAGCTTCCATTTCTTCCCCTTCTATATGCCAGGAAGTGATGGGGCCAGATGCCCTGATCTTCATTTTTTTAATGTTGAGTTTCAAACCAGCTTTTGCGCTCTCCACTTTCACCCTCAACAAGAGGCTCTTGAGATCCTCTTCGCTTTCTGCCATTAGGGTGGTATCGTCTGCATATCTGAGGTTGTTGATAATTCTCCCGGCAATCTTAATTCCGACCTGTGATTCATCCAACCCGGACTGTCTCATGATGTACTCTGCATATAAATTAAATAAGCAGGGCGACAATATACAGCCTTGTCGTACTCCTTTCCCAATTTTGAACCAATCGGTTGTTCCATGTCCGGTTCGTACTGTTGCTTCTTGTCCCTCATACAGGTTTCTCAGGAGACAGGAAAGGCAGTCTGGTACTCCCATCTCTTTCAGAATTTGCCACAGTTTGTTGTGATCCACACAATCAAAGGCTCTAGCGTAGTCAATGAAGCAGAAATAGACGTTTTTCTGGAATTCTCTTGCTTTCTCCATGATCCAGACCAGCGAATGATCTCCAATTATCCAGACCAGCGATAATTTGATCTCTAGTTCCTCTGCCTCTTTGAAACCCCGCTTGTACTTCCGGTAGTTCTTGGTTCACATGCTGCTGAAGCCTAGCTTGTAGGATTTTGTGCATCACCTTGCTGGCATGTGAAATGAGTGCAATTGTGCGGTAGTTTGAACACTCTTTGGCATTGCCCTTCTTTGGAACTGGAATGTAAACTGACCTTTTCCAGTCTTGTGGCCACTGTTGAGTGTGCCAAATTTGTTGGCATATTGAGTGCAGCACTTTAACAGCATCGTCTTTTAGGATCTTAAATAGCTCAGCTGGAATACTGTCATCTCCGCTAGCTTTGTTGTTACTAATGCTTCCTAAGGCCCACTTGACTTCACTCTCGAGGATGTCCGGCTCAAGTTCCGTGACCGCACTATCATGGCTATCAGGGACATTCAGATCTTTCCTGTATAGTTCTTCTGTGTATTCTTTCCACCCCTTCTTAATCTCATCTGCTTCTGTTAAGCCCCTGCCTTCTTTGTCCTTTATCAAGCCTGTCTTTGCACAAAAAGTTCCCTTGAGATCTCCCATTTTCTTGAAAAGATCTCTAGTCTTTCCCATTCTATTGTTTTCCTCGATTTCTTTGCACTGTTCATTTAAGAAGGCCTTCTTGTTTCTCCTTGCTATTCTCTGGAACTCTGCATTCAGTTGGATATATCTTCCCCTTTCTCCCTTGCTTTTCACTTCCCTTCTTTCCTCAGCTACTTGTAAAGCCTCCTCAGACAGCCACTTGGCTTTCCTGCATTTCTTTTTCTTGGGGATGGATTGAGTTGCTGCCTCCTGAACAATGTTACAGACCTCCGTCCATAGTTCCTCAGGCACTCTGTCTATCAGGTCTAATCCCTGAAATCTATTCCTCACCTCCACTGTATATTCATCAGGGATATGATTTAGGTCATACCTGAATGGTTTAGTCAGAATTGAACCCTACGTTCTTCAATTTAAGCCAAAATTTTGCAAGAAGAAGCTCATGATCTGAGCCACAGTCAGCTCCAGGTCTTGTTTTGACTGACTGTATGGAGCTTCTCCATCTTTGGCTGCAAAGGACATAATCAATCTGATTTCGATATTGACCATCTGGTGATGTCCATGTGTAGAGTCGCCTCTTGTGCTGTTGGAAAAGAGTGTTTGCTATGATCAGCGTGTTCTCTTGCCAAAACTCTATTAGCCTTTGTCCTGTTTCATTTTGTACACCAAGGCCATGCTTGCCTGTTATCCCGGTGATTTCTTGACTTCCTACTTTAGCATTCCAATCCCCTAGGATGAAGAGGACATCTTTTTTTGGTGCTAGTTCTAGAAGGTGTTGTAGGTCTTTACAGAACCGATCAACCTCAGCTTCTTCGGCCTCCGTGGTTGGGGCATAGACTTGAATTACTGTGAAGTTGAATGGCTTGCCTTGGATTCGTACTGAGATCATTCTATCGTTTTTGAGATAGTACCCCAGTACTGCTTTTCCCACCCTTTTGTTGACTATGAGTGCTACTCCATTTCTTCTAAGGGATTCTTGCCCACAGTAGTAGATATAATGGTCACCTGAATTAAATTCACCCATGCCTGTCCATTTTAGTTCGCTGATTCCCGAGATGTCGATGTTCAGTCTTGCCATCTCATGTTTGACCACCTCCAGCTTACCTTGATTCATTGATCTGACATTCCAGGTTCCTAAACAATATTGTTCTTTACAGCATCGGATTTTCTTTTCACCACCAGACACATCCACAGCTGAGTGTCCTTTCGGCTTTGGCCCAGCCGCTTCACTCTTTCTGGCGCTACTTGGAAATTCCCTCTGCTCTTCCCCAGTAGTATATTGGACACCTTCCGACCTGAGGGGCTCATCTTCCGGCTTCATCTCTTTTAGCCTTGTGATACTTTCCATGAGGTTTTCTTGGCAAGGATACTGGAGTGGGTTGCCATTTCCTTCTCCTGTGGACCACATTTTGTCAGAACTCTCCACCATGACCTGTCCATCTTGAGTGGCCATGCACGGCATAGCTTATGGCTTCACTGAGTTACGCAAGCCCCTTCGCCACAACAAGGCAGTGATCCATGAAGGGATCATAAGAGAATACTTATGTATTTATTTATTGAATTTCTTAATCGCCCATCTGGCCAGTCACCCGGCCACTCTGGGCAATGTACAACAGTACAGTTTAAAACAGTAAAATTACACATTGAAACAACATCTAAAAATACCCTAGTCCACCCCAAATGCCTGCCTGAACAACCACGTTTTCAATGTGTGGCGGAAGCTCATTAAAGAAGGGGAATGGCGGCGTTCCCTAGGAAGGAGTTCCGCAGAGTGGGGGCCCTCTCCCTCGTCCTCACCAGCCTAGCTGTTCTGGCTGATGTGACAGAGAGAAGGCCATCCGAGGCTGATCTTGTTGAGCGGACTGTCTGGTGTTGCTGGAGGCACTCCTTGAGACAGGCTGGGCCGGAACCACATAGGGTTTTAAAGGTCAAAACCAACACCTTGAATTTGGCCCAGAAAACAACTGGTAGCCAGTGCAACTCCTTCAGCACTGGAGTGATGTGATCACGCCGGTGGCTGCTTTTAATCAGGCGAGCTGCCGCGTTCTGCACCAGCTGCAGCTTCCAAATCGTCTTCAAGGGTAACCCCACATAGAGCACATTACAGTAGTCTAGACAAGAGGAGACCAGGGCATGTACTACCGCTGGGAGCAGATGGTCAGGAAGGTGGGGGCGCAGCCGCCATATCAGATGGAGTTGATACAGCGCTGCCCAGCTCACAGCTGACACCTGAGAGCCAGCTGGGAGTCTAAAATGACTCCCAGGCTGCAGACCTGGTCTTTCAAGGGTAGCCGTACCCCATTCAACACCATTCTACTAAGCTAGAGGGACCTGTGGTCTAACTCAGTATAAAGGCAGCTTTCTTCCTATATTCTTATATCCTTTAAAAAAAACACACACCAACAGCTAGCAACCCTGCTTGCAGCCACCGCCACTACCCAGTGTTTCAGTTTTAACTATTTACTTAACACTATTACAATCACCTTCTACATACATTTACGGGCATTACTGGGGACTCTTTGTTTCCCCAGTGACTGGTATTCATTGACTTGCTGCCTCTGAACCAAGATGCTCCACTTAGCCATCAAGCTGAAGAGCAACCAATAGACCCATCGTTCTCCTGGAATTTATGGACCCCCCTTTGGAGCCATCACTACTTCTCATAGCAGCAAATTCCATAGTTTAACTACACATCGTGTGAAGTCGTAGTTTTCCTCTTTTAGAACACACACCTTTGCCATAGTGCAGGGGTGGGGAACCTCCGGCCTACACAGGCCAGATGTGGTCTCCAGGCGTTCCCCATCCTGCCCCACAAGCTTCTTCTGCTCTTATCTCCCATCAGCGATGGGAGATCAGAGGGTATTTAACGACAATTAAATTTTAAATACCCTGCATAGAATTGACTGTGATGCATGCATGAGAGCTGTTGCACTGGGGCTTACTCCTGAGTAGACTTGTTTGGAACTGAGCCAGGCTTTGTGTGCTTGATGGGAAAATGTCCAATTGGTAGGAATTACATCTGTCCTTAGCCCTGCCCACTGCTGGAAGACAGTCCTCAAGACCCTTTCCAAATAGGAATTTGACCCCTGAGCCAAAACAGATTTGCCTCCCCTGCCCTAATGCTTAGCACCAGTGAGCCGAGTGGCAGAAGGCTAACCTGTTCAGGATGGAAAGGCACTTGAAAAGGCATAACTACCAAAAATTGAGGAATTATGGAGTGAGGAAAATCTGTTTCCAATCTCTTCATTCTAAGCACACAATCTAATTTTAATGAAATTCTCAAATTTCATTTCTGACATTTATGGGCTAGATTTTAAAGGCCAAGCATAAAAAAGTTGAAGAGCAGTTGGTTTCTTTTCAATACTAATTATAAAAAGTAATTTAAATGTCATCCTGTCAGCCAAGTATGATAGTGGAGCAACCTATAAAAAAAGGCAGCTATAAAAGCTGCTTAACACAAGTACAATTACAGAAACATTAAAACGAAATGGAATTCAAAACAGATCACTATCCACACTTGGTTTTTTTATGTTACAAATATCCTTAATTATACCCATCCTTCAGAATCGTATGAACACTTGCTTCAGGGATACACAAAGTAGTTTGACCAGGACCAGCCTTAAATGGAAGGGAAAAATATTCCGTTGGAAGTCAGCTTGATAAATTAATGGGAGGAAGGACCTAAAAGGAATGGGAACAACTGATGCAACAGAAGTGAGACTAGAGCGTAGGCGAAGTGCATCTCCGCTTAAACAATTTAAGGTTCAGTAGCATCCAGGCTTCGACATTCTGTGCTCAGTAAAATTGGATTTTACACAAAGGATATATTATGTAAATGGAGAATTTTGCATACTCCCTTGTTTTTTGATATAATTTATCCTGCAGGTTTTTTGTTTTATTTTGCATAATTTATTCTAGTTTTGCTAGTCTTGGGGAGAGGCAAAAAGTTATGCTGGGCAGTGAATTCTCGCCTCTAACTACTTCTCTGACTCCTGAACTCCTAGCAGGTACTTCCCCACGTAGTTTCCAAGCACGTCTTTGGAACTGTTTAAGGCCTAGAAACTTTCCTTTTAAAAAAACCCAAGATTGTGAGGAAGCTGAATGTGTTGCCCACGTCTGCATTCTCTACTCCTGCACCATTTTAGCATTCTTTAAAAACAAAAAAGCAACAGCCCTGACTAGAGGATGGAATCATCAAGTAAAGGTCTTGAGAAAAACCATGATGGCAACCACTGTTTCTTTTTAAAGGAAGTGAATTCAATGCCAAAAGTCTTCACAGAGATTGGAAAGCAATGCATGGCACTATCACACAAGTTGCAATGAACATTTCAGAGCAGGCTTACTTTGTGGGAGACCAACAAACCAATGAAGGCACCAATGTAAAAACAGGATGCAAATGGGGGTGAAGCAGAACTACCTTTTTATTAAGTCAAACTGAACGTAAGAGGTGTGCAATATCAGACAAAGGGCCCATCTAATCCAGCATTCTGTTCCCACAGTAGCCAACCAGTTGCCTGTGGGAAGCCCAGAAGTACAACATGAGTGCAACAGCACCCTCCCGCTCATGTTTTGCTGGTGTACATACTGCCTCTGACAATGGAAGTAGCGTATAGCCATCATGACCAGTAGCTGTTGAGAGCCCCATCATCCATGAATATCTCTAAACTTAAAGCCATCCAAATTCATGGCCATCACTACATCTTGTGCTAGCAAATTCCATAGTTTAACTGCGCTGTATGAAGTCCTTCCTTTTATCTGTCCTGAATCTCCCACCATTCATCTTCATGGGATGACCCCTTTGGGTTCTAGTAGAAAAATGTCTCCTTTATTCACTTTCTCCATGCCATGCATACTTTTTTACACCTCTATCATGTTTGCCCCGACTCGCCTTTTTTTTAAGCTAAGCAATCCCAAATGTTGTAACCTTTCCTCATAGGGGAGTTACTCCAGCCCTTCAGTCACTGGGCTTGGCCTTTTCTGCACCTGTAGGCATGGAACATATGAAGCATCAGCTGATGGGTTCCTCAGAAAAAGGAGAGGCAAAAATAATGCCCCGTCATGCAGGCTGAAAACAGGAGCCTCCCAGACAGTCTGACCACCTGCATGCTTTTAATAAATATGTAATAACACTAAATTGCAGTAGTCACTTCCAATCTTGAGGCCCTAAAGGCTCCTTTTGCCTAAAAATGCCACTGTCAGGCACACCTGGCATATCTTAAATACAAAGCTCAGAGAGATATGTTCAAGTCAAAAGCCATTCTAAGGTGTTCTTCGAATGTCAAAGAGTTCCATGCCTATGGACAATTTAAAGTAAAGCCACAGGCTGCATCCATTTTCTTATTATGCAACAGCCTTGCAATTCAAGACTGACAGCTGTTAGCTGAGAAGGGTGCTAACTGCAGTATTTATTATTAATACAATTCAAGAAGAACAGGCAGGACCTGCATCATAAACTCTGCAACACAAACCTAGAACAGAGGTGGGGAACCTCTTTCAGCCTGAAGGCTGAATTCAATTTCAGAGACACTCTCAAAAGCCAAATTCCAGTGGTGGGTGGGACCAAATGCAAAAAGGGGCCAAAACAGCAAGAATACCAGCATATTTTAGCGTAAAGCTCTTACTGCCTATAACTAAGCCATAGGAGAGGCAATTCAACTTTTTAGAATTGGGTCGGGGGCGGGGCGGGGGAGAGGAGGCAGCATGGCCATCTGGGCAACACTGAGGGCTGGATTGGGACCTCAAGACGGCCGGATTTGGCCAACGGGCTTGAGGTTCCCCAACCTGACATAAAATAATAGAAGGTTCCTGGGTTGCAGTTAAACCTCAAAAAAACCAAGATTATGGCAACCAGCTTGATTGATAACTGGCAAATAGAGGGAGAAAACGTGAAGGCAGTGACAGACTTTGTCTTTCTAGGTGCAAAGATTACTGCAGACGCTGACTGCAGCCAGGAAATCAGAAGACGTTTACTTCTTGGGAGGACAGCAATGACAAATCTTGATAAAATAGTTAAGAGCAGAGATATCGCACTGACAACAAAGGTCCGCATAGTTAAAGCAATGGTATTCCCCATAGTAACCTATGGCTGCGAGAGCTGAACCATAAGGAAGGCTGAGCGAAGGAAGATAGATGCTTTTGAACTGTGGTGTTGGAGGAAAATTCTGAGAGTGCCTTGGACTGCAAGAAGATCAAACCAGTCCATACTCCAGGAAATAAAGCCAGACTGCTCACTTGAGGGAAGGATATTAAAGGCAAAACTGAAGTACTTTGGCCACATCATGAGAAGACAGGATAACCCGGAGAAGATGCTGATGCTAGGGAAAAGTGGAAGGCAAAAGGAAGGGGGGCCGACCAAGGGCTAGATGGATGGATGATATTCTGGAGGTGACGGACTCGACACTGGGGGTGGCGACGGCCAACAGGAAGCTCTGGCGTGGGCTGGTCCATGAAGTCACGAACAGTCGGAAGCGACTGAGCAAATAAACAATGAACATAATTGTTGAATAGCCATTTCAAAAAGGTTCTGTTCTAATATTAAGGTTTTCGGCCTTCAATGAGAACGGGAAAGTTATGAAGGACAAGTGGTAGAGCCGTGGGATCACAGCTTATCTACCACTGCTCCCTCCATCAGCTAAGTGGGGGAACACCGCACACTGCATCATGCACAGTAACTTCTGGAAGTTGCATTTATGCAGGGCTTGAAAGTCCTCAATTTGTATGGTGGCATCTCCTCATTAGGGATGCCTGAGGCATGCCATCTTTGTGAATTCCGCTATGAACTCGCCTAATCCACACCTCCCAAACTAATCCACAGATTGGAACTTAATTATCCACCGACTTCTTCACTTCCCCAAAACATCGAGACAATTCTCGGCTCAAGAAACATCAAAATGTGTTTTAAAGTTTATTTGCAAAGAATACACACTTCAGAATATGCATTTAAATGCAGACATTCATGCAGATTTTTTTAAATTCACAGATTAATGACGAAACAGGACAGTGGATCTGAGGACACATGCGAAAGTGACAGACCGTGAGTAGACCAATTCGTCCGTCCCTTTTCCTCTTCTCTCTCTCTCTCTCTCTCTCACACACATACACACACAATTGTAAACAGCTGGTCATGGTACCTTTTGAAAATGAGAATTGCATCCAGGCAAAAAGGCCCAGGCATATGACAAAAGTTGGTTCTTGGGCCACTAATTATTAACACAGGTCAGCGAAGCTCCCATGTCAGTGGGGCGGTGAACCCGCTCTGGGTTTCAGTCTTCGCACCCTGGATAGCTCTTTTAGTGTTCTGACTGGTTCTGACTGAAATCCAGAGTGGATTCACTGCCCCACTGACATCGGAGCCACCAGTCTCCACTGACAAAGTTATATGCTAGCAGGTGGGTGTGTAACTTTTGTGGACTCTCTTGTAAAAGTCTAGCTAAAACAGAAGGTCTAGCCCATCTCTCACAGTTACTTCCTAGGTTAGAAGTTTCAAAAACACCTGGGTTGCTGTTCACCTTATCTGTGCTCTGGATGAGTGATAAATAGGGACTGCATTGGGAACTTACTTGCATTGTGTGATCTACTCTTATTCCACGTTGCATGGTTTTAAAACAGCAGTTCTCACACTCCACCCCCCCACACACACCTACTACCTGAAAATTGCTGGGGGTCTTGGCAGACTCCGTATTAATTTTTTTGTTTGTTCTGTAAACAAAGCACATACAAAGCCTTTTTCCCCTTCCATGCCGGAATCATCATCAAAGCCATTATGAAAATGACAGACCCCCGGGGAAGAAGGCGCGAGGGAGACAAGAGCAGGCAAAGGGAACATCGGGGCTTACTCCAGTTGGATTGCCAACCCCCAGGCTAACTGACATTAACGGCCTTGTGCAAAGGAACATCAGATGCTGTCTCCTGCTCCTCGGTTCTATATTGTTCTTTGAGCAAGACAGAATGTGGCTCTTGCTCTGGCTGTTGTGTTCTATAAATATTGTAAGGCACTTTGAGGACGCCAGTCAAAAAAATGGAATTATCAATCTACTAAATAAATAAATAGGCCAGGCCATTGGGAAGGGCCCCCTATAAAAGGTAAATGTTGGGGGGGGATGAGTAAAATAGACTAGCACTTTGGTATGAAAATCTGAGGTCCTCAGCCAGAGCCCTGACAGCCTGTTCAATAATCCAGCCCTGCTCAAAATGGCCTCCATCCCCATTGTCAGAAAAAAGAGTAGGGCCTGGACTGTTCCACAGCTTTTCTGTGGACCACCCAATGGAGCTTGGGGACTAACATTAGTTCATGAACCACAGTTTGAGAGTGACTATTTTGGAAGAAATTAAGAGAGGAAGCGTCTGGTGGTGAAGGTGGGAGACCACCAATGTCTCCAGGTGAGGGAGCTTTATGAGGCACTGAACCTCAGTGCCAGACATAGACAGTCCTGGGTGGAACATTTGCAAAACAGGTTTTGACAGAGGAGACAGATCAGCCTGGTATTTTCCATAGCTACGGATGGTCTAGATCAGCGTTTCTCAAACTGTGAGTCGTAACTCACAACTGGGTCTCAGGGCTCTTCCAGCTGGGCTGCCCCTACGTGTTCTCCCCCTGCCCCTGGCTCTTTAAGTGTTCAAAGAAAGCTTTGTTTACCCCCACAGCTGTTCCCACTGCTTATCTGCAATCCGATCTGCCTCTTTGATGGATCCCTTTTTCAGGCATGCGCAAAGGAGGGGAGGAGCTTCCAATCTCCTCCTTTGCGGAGGCATGGGCAGGGGAATAGTGGCATTCAGCAGGGCTCTAAGATGGTGGAACTCGGAGATGCCATATTTGGAAAGAAATTCATTCACACGCGTGTTGGCACACAAACACACACAGAGGCATTAACAGCGCTGTGCAAGAGGAGGAGTCTGGGCACCAGAGCGCACCACTCGGGATCCAATCAAGGCTGATTTTCATTCAAAAATCCTGGGCAGGCGTGCATAGTTGAGTTGGAAAGCCAGAGAGAGAGAGATAGCTGAGCAGAGAGCAGTATGGGGGGCCCCCAATCTTATTTTATTAATGAAATACGTGTGTGTGTGTGTGTGTGTGTGAGACTATGTGTGTGTTGTGGCACCACTACAGCTCACCTCAGATTCCAGCCCCCTGAAAAAAGTATCTATTCATTGTCATCATCATCAATTATTATCACTTCCGTTTTTATAGCACAATCTTATATATGTTTACTCAGAGTCTCAAAGAGTTCAATGAGGCTTACTCCCAGGCAAGTGGATATAGGATCGGAGCCTTAGAATCTGTTCTGTTTGGAAGTTAAAACTAGTGCTGGTTTGGGGATTGTAATGTGTTTTTTTCTGCTTTAAAAAAACCTGGGCAACTTGAATTAATTTTTTAACTGGTATGCTTGATGTGGTATGTAATTAGGTGACCGGTATTCTGTGTTGTGTGTAAGCTGTATTATCTTTCCCTACTGGTTCGATGCAGATGGGTTAGCCAAAATTATTGGGGGCGGGGGTTTCCTGGCTTGATGAGATGTCTGTGGGTGACCTGTATTTTTTAGTAATTCTTTCGGCTGCTCTGTGTTTGTTTATTTACAGCATTTTAACCCTGCTCTTCAGCCAAAAAAGGCTCCCAGAGCAGCTTACAAAAATCAGCAAGTCAGCCCCTGCCCTCAGGCTTACAATATAAAAGACACAACACAACACGGAAAGTGATTGGGAGGGAAGAGGAAAAAGCAACACTCAGGCACCAGTTCTTCATTTCAATGTTCTAGGTGTTATTTTCTGGCAGAGAAGGGTGAAACAAGCTTGCTACAGCTGTTCCTTCTCTGGCCAGTGTATGGGGCCAGGTTGGTCTCCCCCTTACCATCATGTTCTTCCTGTGAAGCAGGGGGTGTAAGCTGTAATCATTCTTTTTCTGCTGGCTTTATGAGGTCTGGGTAGCAAGACTTTTTGCAGAGAGGGAACAGCTAGCTTGATGCGATAGTCTGGGTCATTTTTTTTCATTTTATTACACACACAAAAATCTTTTACTAGTTTTAATGTAGGCTGCATCAGGGCAGCACAAGCAAACTCCATTTTATAACTGCAGTCAGGATGGTGATATAAGTGGGTGTAAAGTGCAAAACTGCACATGCTCAAAGTATTTTTTTTTTAGGAGGGTTAGTAAACAGTTGTACACCTTGGACTGTTTGGGGAGGGGAGAAGTGGTAAATGTGTAAGTCTAAAGACTTGGTGGCTGTAAGAAATTAGATTCCTTTAAAATCATGGTTCAATTCCTAAAATAGTTTTCAAGACTGTATTTCATATTCCCAGGTTTTTCTAAATCAGCTGTAATGTTGCTTTCAGTGGTCATTGTTCTGTCTTCTGGCTCCACCGCATCCACCTCCATTTTGTGAATGGCTGTGCCTGCACCTGCCACCATTTTGTGACTAGTGGGTCTCAGTGATTTTCACCCCTCTCAAGTGGGTCCCAGGGATAGAAAGTTAGAGAACCCCTGGTCTAGATCCATTTGTTTGTCGCTAGGGCACCACGCTGCTTTGTACACAAATACATACAAAAGAGCCACTCAGCCCTAGAAATGAGGTTAGACTTCCATCACTTGCCATTCATTCCCAGTTTCTAGCAGTCAAAGATTTATGGATCTCCCCTGCTGCAGGATTGATGCTGCAACTTCTTTCTCAGAGGGCATCATCTTTCTTGAGTTTCTCCATTTCATTTCTGAACCAGGCTACTTCAGCAGAGGTTTTCAGAAATCAATCACCACCATGCAAGGTGCAGCAGCACTTTCTCGGGGGGTGAGTGGGAGGAAATCCCCCTCGCCACAGTAGGACCATTAGGTCCTTTCTCTGCTCCCTTTGGGAAGGATGGCAAATACTTCCTTTCCAAAACTTTCAGTGCCACCTACAAATGCATACAACAGCAAGTCAATCCTGGCATATTTTGCTGCTGATACAGATTTTACCTTAGATTATTTCCATTCACTGATAGCTTTGTCATTCTAACTGGTTTATATAGTTACATTATACATTAGTGGTTTTTATCTTCTGGGCCCCTCTGAGAGCCTAATGTAGGTTATAAGGAGATTTGGGGGTTACCAGAGCATAGACTATTGAGGCCAGGTCATCCCTCTCCAGATAGGGGCATAGCTGGGCCATGAGCCAAAGCTGGTAGAAGGCACTCCATGCCACTGAGGCCATCTGAGCTTCCAGAGACAAAGATCACTCCACGAGAACTCTCAGGCTATAAACCTGCTTCTTCACAGGGTGTGCAACCCCATCCAGAACAGGTTGAGCACCCTCCATCCACTTAGAATACACATGCAAACACATTCACCAGGCTTCTCCAACCTTGTGCCCTCCAGATGTTTTTTATGTCAATTCCCATCAGGCACAGCCTGCATAGCCAATGATCAGGACTCCCGGGAGTTGTAGTACAAAACATCTAGAAGGCACCAGGTTGACAAAGGCTGATATCATGCGTATATATATATAACATATATGCTAAGTTTATTTTCTTATTTAAAATTATTTTAGGACAACTTTAAGGGTAGAACCCTCTCAAGGTGCGGTACAGGATAAAAACAATACCATGCAAAACAAATACAATAGAAAAATCAATAATATTCAATAAAAATGCTCTAAAACAGATAACACCAGTAAAACCTTCAGCCCACAGACAGTGGAGAGATCAGTGAAAACAAGCGGGTTTTCAGAGCCTTCCTGAAAAGAATCTACAAAGAATGCAAGCAAAGGGCTGGATCCGCCCGATCTCGCCTGATCTTGGAAGCTAAGCAGGGTCAGCCCTGGTTAGTACTTAGATGGGAGACCACCTGGGAATCAGGCTTCCTGCACTAAGCAGGGGGTTGGACTCAATGGTCTTGCAGGCCCCTTCCAACCCTATGATTCTAAGAAGCCTAACAAACCCCTGATGGAAGCTGATTGCTGAGGTGGCCACCACTGAGCAGGGCCACCACTGAAAAGGCCTTCTCCCTTGTAATAACCAGCCTAACCGCGCTCGGTGGTGGGCAATTGAGACCTCAAAGTGCTTCATGCAGAGTGCTGGTACAGGAGAAGGTGGTTCTTCAAGTAACTTGGGCTCAAAGTTGCTGGTCTTAGCCTTTAAGGCTTTAAAGGCTAAGACCAGCACTTTGATTGGGCTTGGAAACACACTGGCATCTAATGCAGCTAGCACAGTATTGATGTCACATGAGCAGACTGCCCAGCACTAGCATCATTGTCCAATTACAGAAATGTTAAGTCAGTCAGCCAAGTTTTAACATTTTAAACTATACTAAATATTTTATTATGTTGGGCCCAGTGCTCTTCAACATTTTTATTAATGACTTGGAGGAGAAGGTGCAGGGAATGCTGATCCAATTTGCAGATGACACCAAATTGGGCGGGATGGCTAATACCCTGGAAGACAGAAACAGAATTCAAAGTGATCTGGATAGGCTCGAGTGCTGAGCAGAAAACAACAGAATGACATTTAATAGGGATAAATGCCAAGTTCTCCACCTAGGAAAAAGAAATCAAATGCACAGTTACAAGATGGGGGAGACTTGGCTCAACAATACTACAAGAGAGAAGGCTCTTGGAATTGTTGTTGATCACAAGCTGAATATGAGCCAACAATGTGATGTGGCTGCAAAAAAGGTAAATGCTATTTGGGGCTGCAATAAGAAAAGTATAGCTTCCAAATCCCATGAAGTACTAGTTCCCCTCTACTCAGCACTGGTTAGGCCTCATCTGGAGTACTATGGCCACTGGGCACCACACTTTAAGAAGGATGCAGACAAGCTGGAGAGGGTTCAGAGGAAGGCAATGAAGATGATCAGGGGACTAGAAATAAAGCCCTCTGAGGAGAGATTGAAAGAACCGGGCATGTTCTTTCATTTAGCCTTGAGAACACTGAGGGGAGACTGGATAGCGCTCTTCAAGTACTTGAAAGGTTGTCCCAAAGAGGAAGGCCAGGATCTCTTCTCGATCATCCCAGATTGCAGGACACGGAATAATGGGCTCATGTTACAGGAAGCCAGATTCTGGCTGAACATCCGAAGAAACTTCCTGACTGTTAGAGCAATACGACAATGGAACCCATGGCCTAGGGAGGTGGTGGGCTCTCCTATACTGGAGGCATTCAAGAGGAGGCTGGACAGCCATCTGTCAGGGATGCTCTGACTTGGATTCCTGCATTGAGCAGGGGGTTGGACTCCATGGTCTTGTAGGCCCCTTCCAACCCTAGTATTCTATGATTCTATGTGAGCCACCTTGTAAGGTTTCTGTTCTGAAAGGCAGCATACAAATGAATATACAAATAAAAACTGATTACATTTGCACATATGAGAAAAATCGTTTGAAAGGGGGGTAAAGCACATTGTTTTCAGGTTATGTACACATAGGTCACCGCAGGCATCATTTCAGAACAGCCCTTCCCTCTCCCACATAGGAGCCTCTCCAAAGATTGCCATCCACATTTTTTTTAATGTATGAAAAATAAATTTCACAGGTTCTAAAATCTGCCACTCAATTTAAAATTGGAGGCATCTTTTTAGCCAAAGTGTTTTTGGCAAGGCCAGGGGGCAGGTAACCTTTTTTTCTGGCCCCAAGTGCTGCATGCGGTGCTACAAGGTGGGAAAGTGGCTGCACACACATGTCCAGTCACGCTCTTCCTCTCATCCACCCACTTTTCACTGTGCAGGTCTGGAGAGGTTTTAACCTCCCCTCCCTACCCGCCAAGACCAGGGGAGGGGATCTCTGTGGGAGAAGCGAGTATAAATCCTCAGCCCCCAGTGATCCTGATCCAGAATGCCATTTCCCCACGCTCAGGGAAACAGCAATCTTGGCTACGCTAGTAACACTGGGGTAAGGTTAAATCTTCAACCTTCCCCGCGCCCTGCAAACACACACACAGGGACCCCTAATAACGGCACTGGAAGAGCAGTCTTTTCCCCACTGCGCAGGCGGTGGGGCTCCCCAGGGTTCTGGCACGCTGCATGGACAGCGGCTGAGGGCCGCACGTGCCTTGCCTGCCTGTAAACTAATCATTGCAGCCCCAGTGCGCTTCCCTAACGTTCTTTGCATATATTCTCAATCTTCTTTTCACAAAGCAGCTGTCACACACAGGGCTGGAAAAGAAATCCACAAGACACAAAATCTGCAAATGCTAGGAACTGCTCATCAATATCGCAATTTTTACAATTGAAAATTGACAAGTAAAAGTCTCAACAAAAGGGTAGGAGAACGTGACGGTAACTGGCTGAGCCAAGCAGGAAGCCATCAACGAGGCATGAAAAACTGGAGCGAGGCGAAAGGGACATTTAAATGCTGTCAAGACGCTCGCCAACACACTCGCTCCTTGTTACAGTAACATCAGATGCACAGATGGCAAAGTGTTAACTAAACAAGAGGGTGTCAAGACCAGCTAGAAAGAACAACATGGGAGACTTTTGTTGGCAGTAACAGATGTTTCTGACAGTGCCAAATATTCAAAAAGAACCTCTTCTGTGCACAGCAATACAGATTTTTAATGTTTGTCAGGCAAGAGAGAAAAAGAAGGAAAAGTTACAGAAGATAAAGCCCCCTGCCAAGGTGGGCCATTTCACACTTTGACTATTGAATATGTACCTTCACTCGCACAAATCAGCAGCAACAGTCTTCTGGGCACATTATCTGGCGGTGATGACTGGGTATACAGATTTACGTGGGTTTATTCATGGCCAAATCTGATATGTTAGGCTCTATGCACTGTTGGGTATCCATCATAGCAGAAAGTGTTGTTTCAGGTAGTAAGCTTTCAATCTTTAAATTAAAAAGGCACAAATGGTACACCTGTGCCCCCTCCCTCCCAAAAATGAATATAAGATTCAGCGACACAGTTGATAACTGATTATGAGATTTATTGTACTGTACCACAGAATGTCATGAAAGCAACAGCCAAGAATAGCTAAAGGAGGAATTCTTGGCAGTCGATATTCCCCAGCCATTCTGGCCAAAAATCCTGCAGCCAATGCATCTCTCCTTTCCAGTGACACTTAAAACAACTGAGTGCATCTACAAGGCAGAGTGGTCCAGCGAGTGGGAATTGGGGAAGAGGGGAAGGAGGACCCAAGTTCTAGGAAACTTGGGTTCAAGCCTCCACTTCTGTCCTGGCCTTGGCCTATACCTTTAGGTACATTAATACTCTCTCAACCTCAGTTTCGCATCTGCAAAAGGCAGTAACAGTGGCCTCCCTTGCAGGATTGTTGGGAGGACACTGTTATTTTACAAGTGTGCAAGCACAACCTTGTACAAAACACTGTAACACAAGGATGCAAGAAGGGTCAGCGGCTAAGTCCCTAGCAGGCTTGCTTTCCTATGAGGAAAAATTACAACATCCGGGACTGTTTAGCTTAGAAAAGAAGGCGGGTATGTGGAGACATTGTAGAGGGGTACAAAATTATTCAGACTGTGGGAGGAAGTCCACAAGTGTGACAACCTCCTGCTCACGCCCCCCAGCAACTGGCGCACATAGGCATACTGCCTCCAATACTGGAGGCAATATATAGCCATCAATGATAGACCTTTTCTCTGTGCATTTGTCCAATCCCCTTTTAACATCATACAAATTGGTGGCCATCACTACATCTCGTGGTGGCAAAATCCACAGTTTAACTATGCACTGTGCAAAGAAGGACTTCCTTTTACCTGTCCTGAACCTCCCACTATTCCGTTCTAGTATTATAAGAGAGGGAGAAAAATGTCTCCCTACCCACTTTTCTTCACACCATGACTAATTTTGTACACTTCTATCACGTCCACTGCACAGTCCCAGGCGTTGTAACCATCCCTCATAGGGGAGTTGCTCCAGCCCCTTGATCATGTTGGGTGCCCTTTCTGTGCCTTTTCTGACTCTACAATATACTTTTTAAGGTGTGGTGACCAGATTCCATCCTGAGCTATCAAACATAGCTAGATTTCCATCTCCTGAACCACCAGATGCCATCCTCACCCCCAGGTGACTCCACAACCCTGCATTTCAGAGTCTCAGACTGACACCCCTAAAATTTGCGTATCTGCATTCTGTGAAATTCTTACAGGATGCAGCACAAGTCAGTGATGAAAAATCCCTACACTTGCCAGCATCCTTGGTGGCAACGCAAACCCAACATTTCCCATGGTTATGATTGGGAGTTTGGTGTTCTGAGCAAATGCAACCATAAAGCCCATGCTGGGTGACCGTGCAGCATGCATCAGAATGAAGCAAGAAGACAGATGCTCTGGAAAGAGAGAGAGAAAGAAAGAGAGAATTCAGTATTACATATCAAAGAGAGTTGATATTGTGTTTGGGCAATATGTAATGTTCTGTTCAATATCACACATCAAACTTGCGCTGAGCTGTTGCCACATTTCCCGCTCTCTTGTTCAGTGCTCGGCACCAGAGTAAACGTATAGCATTCCTGAAGCATATGCTGAAAAGCAAGTTATGGAAAAAGCAAATGGGGAACAGCCAAAGAGGCGGCACCTTTTTCTTTAAAGAAAGAAAGTGCACAAAGTTGGATGGAGATATTCTCTCAGTCCAGGATATTCCAGGCCAAAGATGCTTCCCTGCAAGGCAATTAAGTTATTTTGCCATATGTGGCTCACAGACCAGCTGTTGTACAGTATGTTTTGCTTCAGAAAACAACTTTAATCAATACACTGACTCGTTCTGTCAGTTATAATTAAGGCGAGGTAAATGGCAGGTGCAGCATTAATTAACAAAATGAAGCCTACAAGCAAGTGATGCAGGTACACTGGCTCAAGCTTTAAATCATGCATTCATATTCATAGTCCACCTAATCTCAAGAGACTGGCTCAAGTGACAGCAGCACTGAAATAGCAGAAGACAACAACAGGTGACCCAGTCCAATCTCAATCAATCCAGCCATCCATTCCAGGTGCACACAGGGCTTCATGTCCACTTGAGTGACAGACTATCATCTGGATGCAATACTGAACTATGGCTTAGAGTTAGGCGAGCAAGCCTTGGACTCGTGTACTCTTCCCTGTCCTCCTCCTCCAGCGTGGCTGCAAGCAGGAGATCGGAAAATTCTCTAGAATGAGGGAACTGGTAAAAAGGAAATGGAAAGGGGGAGTCAAGAGGTTAAATCCCTTCAAAATGCTTGGGAGTTATGCAAAACCACAATAATAGAAGCTCAGCTTAGAATGTATACCACCAGTTAGGAAAAGTAGCACCAAGTCCAAGAGGTCACCAGCATGGTTAACAAGGCATGTCAAGGAAGCTATTAGAGAAACTAAGGCTTCCTTCAGAAAATGGAAGTCTTGTCCAAATGAGGAAAACAAAAGGGAGCACAAGCTTGCACAAAGGAGATGCAAACAGACAATAAGAGATGCAAAAAAACATTTTGAGGTTAACTGAAAATTGAGGCACTTTAAAGAGGAACACATTTAGTATGACATAAGCGTTTGTGAATACTGTCTGCTTCATCAGATGCATGATATGTTAACCTCAGACTGGCAAATATGTACACACATGCATTTCGGGTGCGGGGTCGTCTCATTGTGAAACTGAAGAGGTAGAGTCAACTCCCTTGATGAAACAACGATCCGGTGGATCCACAGTTGGCTACAGAATCGGACTCAAAGAGTGCTTATCAATGGGACCTTCTCCAACGGGGGAGAGGTAACGAGTGGGGTACCGCAGGGCTCAGTCCTGGGCCCAGTGCTCTTCAACATTTGTATTAATGACTTGGAGGAGGAGGTGCAGGGAATGTTGATCCAATTTGCAGATGACACCAAATTGGGCGGGATAGCTAATACTTTGGAAGACAGAAACAAAAATTCAAAGTGATCTTGATAGACTGGAGTGCTGGGCAGAAAACAACAGAATGAAATGTAATAGGGATAAATGCCAAGTTCTGCACCTAAGAAAAAGAAACCAAATGCACAGTTACAAGATGGGGGATATGTGGCTCAACAACACGACAAGTGAGAAGGCTCTTGGAATTGTTGTTGATCACAAGCTGAATATGAGCCAACAATGTGATGTGGCTGCAAAAAAGGCCAATGCCATTTTGGGCTGCATTAATAGAAGCACAGCTTCCAAATCCCGAGAAGTACTAGTTCCCCTCTACTCAGCACTAGTTAGGCCTCATCTGGAGTACTGTGTCCAGTTCTGGGCACCACATTTTAAGAAGGATGCAGACAAGCTGGAGAGGGTTCAGAGGAGGGCAACAAAGATGATCAGGGGACTGGAAACAAAGCCCTGTGAGGAGAGACTGAAAGAACTGGGCCTGTTTAGCTTTGAGAAGAGGAGACTGGGGGGAGATATGATAGCACTCTTCAAGGACTTGAAAGGTTGTTACAAAGAGGAAGGCCAGGATCTCTTCTCGATCATCCCAGAGTGCAGGAAACAGAATAATGGGCTCAAGTTACAGGAAGCCAGATTCCGGCTGAACATCAGGAAAAACATCCTGACTGTTAGAGCAATACGACAATGAAACCCATGACCTAGGGAGGTGGGGGGCTCTCCCACGCTGAAGGCATTCAAGACGAGGCTGGACAGCCACCTGTCAGGGATGCTCTGACTTGGATTCCTGCATTGAGCAGGGGGTTGGACTTGAGGGTCTTATAGGCCCCTTCCAACCCTACTATTCTATGATTCTATAACTCTATTTCCTGTGGTTTGAACACAGTCAAAGGTTTTTGTTTGTTTACTGATGTTGGGTCTAGCTCCAGTGCCGCTGCGGGCCCTACAGCTATGGAATCCAACTCTGATTCAGAGTTAGAGCAGCATGATTTAGAACCCCATCCAGTTGTGGGAAGCCCTGGGCCTGAGAGCCTGGCTCTGCCTGGCTTCCCATCTGACTGCAGACCGAAGGAGGGTGATACTCCCTATCAGCCACAGCTGCAAGAATCAACCTTGAAGGGGGCCTCTGATTTACAGCCTGGGAAAGTGAGAACTGTGCAAGAAGACGACTCCGCAGGGGCGGGAGGCTTGGGGGTGCTGCCCAGATTACACTGCCCTCTGAAAAGGGCAGAAGAGAGACGCTACCTCAGACATACTGAACGTTTACAGGCCAGATTGCCCTGTAAGGAGAGACTGTCAGAAGAGGAGCTTTAGCACCCCTCCCCTGTATTTAAGCCCGGGCTCAGGCTGAACAGCCTTTGCTGAGAACAATGCCTTAAATGTCTGAAATGCTTTCTTGCCAGTTTTATCGTGAATCGTGGACTCTCATCTGCCTTAAACCCTGTCAAACTCTGTCTGGGAAAGTATTGCTGGACTTTGGTCTAACTGTGACTCTGCTTGACTTCTAGCCTTGGAACTTCCTCTTGAACAAAGTAATATGCCGATAGCCTTTTGCCTGTGTTAGCTGATTTACTGGGGGTGTAACTGTAAAAGCATTTCTGCAGTCTGTGTGAAGATGGTCTCTGTAATCTGATTTGCTGTAATGAAGCGTTTTGCTGTTCTTAGTGACCTGTGTCAGCATGCCAGAAAGTCAGGCCTGACAATCATAACAGACATATTAATCTGCTCACCAATGAAACTATGTCTATTGTTATTATTACATTTATTATTATTATATTAATAACAGCCTAACCAGTCTGCCCTCGGGTCTGGTGGTGCTGCTGCTGAATGCCAGGTCGGCCCAAAATAAAATCTCCCTCATCCATGATTTGATTGTGGATGAGGGGGCTGACCTGGTATGTATTACTGAGACCTGGGTGGGGGAACTGGGAGGGGTCACTCTCTCCCAGCTGTGCCCTCCTGGGTACTCGGTGCAGCAACAACACCGACTTGAGGGTCGGGGAGGGGGGGTTGCCATAGTCTATAGGAATTCAATCTCCCTCTCCAGGCTTCCTGCTCATTCGAGTGCAGATCTTGAGTGTTTGTACCTTGTGTTGGGTACCCGGGACAGATTGGGGATTCTGTTGGTGTACTGCCCACCCCGCTGCCCATCAGTCTCCCTGCCTGAGCTGACGGAGGTGGTCTTGGACTTGGTGTTGAGGACCCCTAGGTTGATGGTCCTGGGGGATCTCAACTTCCATGCCGAGGCTGCTGTATCCGGGGCGGCTCAGGACTTCATGGCCGCCATGACAACCATGGGGCTGTCCCAACATGTCATCAGCCCAACGCATATAAAAGGACACACGCTTGATCTGGTTTTCTCGACTGGGCAGGAGGATGGTGATCTGAAAGTGGAGGAATTAACATCTGTCCCTTTGTCATGGTCAGATCACTTCCTGCTGAGGTTTAGACTCCTGGCGGCCTTCCCCCTCTGCAAGGGTGGGGGACCTATTAAAATGGTCCGCCCCTGGAGATTAATGGATTCTGATGGATTCCAGAGGGCTCTGGGGCATTTTCCTGCTGGTATGGCTGGTGCTCCTGTCGAAGCCCAGGTCGCTCTGTGGAATGCAGAGATGACTCGGGCGGTTGACACGATCGCGCCCAAGCGCCCTCTCCCTCTGAGCAGAGCCCGGCCAGCTCCTTGGTATACACCTGAGCTGAGGGCAATGAAGCAAGAGGGGAGACAGCTAGAACGCAGGTGGAGGAAAACTCGTGCTGAGTCTGACCGAACACAGGTAAGAGCCCACTATCAAGCCTACTCTGTGGCGGTGAGGGTGGCAAAGAGGCAGTTCTTTTCCACCAGCATTGCATCTTCTCAGTGTCGTCCAGCGGAGCTTTTCCAAGTGGTTCGCGGCCTGTTACATTCTGGGCCAGGGAGAGAGATGGTGGAACCCTCGGTAGCACGCTGTGACAAGTTTGCACAGCACTTTGAGGATAAAGTCGCTCAGATTCGTCATGAATTGGACACCACCATTAATGCAGTTCCATTGGTAGAGGCGTTCAGAGCACCGTCTGGTCCAGTTTTATTGGATGAGTTTCAGTTACTGAGGCCTGAGGATGTGGACAAGGTGCTTGGCCAAGTTCAATCAACCACTTGTGTGCTTGACCCTTGCCCTTCATGGCTTATTAAATCAAACAAGGAGGGGATGTCCGGCTGGGTCCAGGAGGTTGTAAATTCCTCCTTGAGAGAGGGAGTGGTGCCTGCTGCTTTAAAAGAGGCAGTAATTAGACCACTCCTGAAAAAGCCTAAACTGGACCCAGAGGATGTTAACAATTATAGGCCAGTGGCCAACATCCCCTTCCTGGGCAAGGTGCTTGAGCGAGTGGTTGTAGGACAGCTCCAGGCACTGTTGAATGAAACGGATTATCTAGATCCATTTCAATCGGCCTTCAGGCCTGGTTTTGGAACGGAAACTGCCTTGGTCGCCCTGTGGGATGACCTCTGCCAGGAGAGGGACAGGGGTAGTGCGACCCTGTTGATTCTTCTGGACCTCTCAGCGGCTTTCGATACCATCGACCATGGTATCCTTCTGGATAGGTTGTCTGGGTTGGGAGTTGGAGGCACTGCACTACAGTGGTTCCACTCCTACTTGGATGGCCGAATCCAGAAGGTGGTACTGGGGGATTATTGCTCTGTGCCATGGCAATTGTGCTATGGGGTTCCACAGGGCTCTATTTTATCCCCCATGCTGTTTAACATCTACATGAAACCGCTGGGGGAGGTTATCCGGAGGTGTGGGCTGAGGTGCCATCAATATGCGGATGACACCCAGCTCTACCTCTCTTTCTCATCAAAACCAGGTGAGGCAGTGGCTGTTCTGAATCAGGGCCTGGGCACGGTAATGGACTGGATGAGGGCCAATAAACTGAAACTCAATCCAGACAAGACAGAGGTACTGTTAGTGGGTGGTTCGTCTGCCCGGCTAGGTGATATTCAACCTGTTCTGGAGGGGGCTGCACTCCCCCTAAAGGATCAGGTGCGTAGTTTGGGGGTGCTCTTGGACCCAGAACTGTCACTTGAGGCACAGATGAACTCAGTGGCACGGAGCACTTTTTATCAGCTTAGGCTGGTATACCAACTACGCCCTTATCTGGACAGAGATAGCCTAGCTACAGCGATCCATGCTCTGATAACTTCTCGTCTGGATTACTGCAATGCGTTATACGTGGGGCTGCCTTTGAAAACGGTCCGGAAACTTCAGCTGGTCCAAAATAGGGCAGCAAGATTGTTAACAGGGACTGGCCTGCGAGCTCATATTACGCCAGTACTTTTCCAGCTGCACTGGCTGCCAGTCCATTTCCAGGCCCGATTCAAAGTGCTGGTATTAACATTTAAAGCCCTTAACGGCTTGGGGCCAGGTTATCTGAAGGATTGCCTCCCCCATATGTGCCTGCCCGGATCTTAAGATCATCGTCAGCGGCCCTCCTCCGTGAGCCCCTGCCAAAGGAAGTGAGGCGGGTGGCTACTAGGAGGAGGGCTTTTTCTGCTGTGGCACCCCGGCTCTGGAATGAGCTTCCTAGCAAGGTTCGCCTGGCACCTACACTGTATTCCTTTCAGCGCCAGGTGAAGACCTTTTTATTCTCCCAGGCATTTTAGCATTTTAGCTTTCTGAACTTTTAGCTTTGCTGTTTTAAATCTGTATTTTAAACTCCTGCACTGCTGCTAGGTTTTATTGTGGTTGCATTGTTATATTGTGGCTTTAATGTTCTATATATTTTAAATTGTTTTATTGTGTGTTGTTTGGTTTTAATTTTTGTGAACCGCCCAGACAGCTTCGGCTATTGGGCGGTATAGAAATGAAATAAATAAATAAATATTTATATCCTGCCTTTTTTCTTCTTGCAAGGAAACCGAGGCCATGTACATGATCCTCTGCCTCTCCGTTTTCTCCTCACAACAACCCTGTGAGGTTGGTTAGGCTGAGAGTCAGTGACTGGTCCAAAGTCACCCACTGAGCTTCATGGCCAAGTAGGGACTAGAACCCTGGTCTCCCAAGTACCTGTCTAATACTCTAACCATGCTGATGTACACCCAACAACATTTTTTGCTACACCCAACAACATTTTGTGAATGGCAACTGTTAAGGTAATTATCACTGTCCCTATTTTTTGCATTTCAGTTCCTTCTGATCTCATTGTTTACAAATCTTTAATATCACCTCCTTGCAGCTGCGCCAAAGATGGTCACATTAGTTTTACATCCAAACTAGATGAATGCATGTGGGCATTCTTTTCCATGTACAGATCGGATTATACGCCTGAAATTACCACTGGACCATTAGTGTGGGCATTAATTTCTGGATCAAGGTGGCAGAATGCATTAACTGAAGCAACCTCTTCATCAGGCGAGGTTGCATTTCTCTCCTGTTCCTACATCCCACTTTCAGTTGTCAGCATGACTCACAATATGTGCCCCTTTTCACAGGTATTATTGTTTCAATAATTATTTCATATTGCATTAATCTTCTGAAAGTCTACTGGCTTGGAGACAAAATGATCACCAAAAAGAAATGGAATGCAGCTGGTGAGGAGAAGATAATTGCAATACTCCTAATCGAATTTGTAATCTAGCACCAGGTCCATCTGTAAGCAAGTTCTATTTTAATACAGATAACTGGTTTTCGGAAGCAGCAGAGAGTGCGGTAGGAGAAAGAAAAATTTAACACCCCTGCTGGCCATGAAGCAATATTTGAATAAACAGCTCACTCTGCATAAACTCTATAGCAAGATGGGAGTTTTTATTGCTTCTGATACATTAAAGGATTACACATAAAAGCACAAGTTAAGAGGGTGTTAAACAACTTGAAGGAACACTTTAAAGTGTCTAAGAACACAATGTATCTAAATAAGCAAGAGTCAAAATTCGTGAGACATTCATGCTTCAAGTCCTTTCTACTGTGGCAAGAACTGCTGGGGCACAGAGCAGCATTTTTCCTGCAGTGGCGCCCTCTTCGGAGGTAGAGTGTAGCGCGGGGATGCTGAACCTCAGGCCCGGGGGCCAAATCTGGTCCACTCAGTTTCCCCTACCACCAATTGTTTGGTGGTTTCCCAGATTTTGGGCATCCTTCCCCCTGCCCTGCCTTATTCTAAAAGGTTTAAATGCTTCTCCTACAGCTTAGTTACTGACAAGAAGCTTTGAGCTCATATATGTTGGCATTTTTGGCCTTGCCCCTTTTACCTTCAGGCCCACCCCACCAATGGAATTTATCCAAATCCTTTTCCAAAACTGAATTCGGTCCTTATCTGAAAGAGATTCGACACCCCTGGAGTAGTGGCTAAAACTCAACTCAGGTATATCAAACCATAGTCTGCACAGTCATAACTTAGAACCCAAACCATGGTTTGAGCCTCCGAACATACAACAGGCAAATCACAGTTTAGAGCTGCTTTGTCGGATTTTCAGTTTTCATCCTCTCAGCTACCCAAGTTCCTACATGCACGACTCTCTCTTCAATGCAGCAGACTCTGGCGGTGGAGCAATGGCTGTAACTTCAATCCATCAATTCAGACATCATGCCAAGCCACAGTAAGCACAACCTACGGTTTGCAAACCCATTCCAAATCATGGTTACAGAGATTGGGTTTGCTGGCTAATTGCAAACCATGGTTTGCCAATTCCAAAATCATATGGTTTGGCTTGAGGCCTGAATTGAGCCTAAAAATATGAGGTATGAACTGGGAGGCTGTGGCATCAGGCAAGTCACAAGAGGGGGGGTCACGCAACCACTCTCACAAGTGCACAAGGGGAGAGGTATATGTATTGGCCCTAGGAGCGTAACTAAGTCACCAATAGTGTTAGAGGGGCCTAGAGATCCATAATGCTTGCTTATGTTCATTATGGGTGCAATTTCCTTGCTAGTAAGCCTCTGAGCATGTGAAGATGAGTCAAAGGCCGATGATGGCATGACCCAGCACATTCCATACTAATGAGCTAGAGGGTGTTTTATCTAGATGTGCCTGGGAAGTGAAGCTATGTGTTTATGCTGGGCTGCAGATGGCTGTGCTGAGAACCAGGCCCAGTTAGTCTATGCTGGGAATGAGCGCTAGGGGGCGCTTGCTGCTGTCATGGTGCCTCGTTGCTAACATGTATGGTATAAAACCCATTGTACCCCATGGCTCTGGGTTCAGAGAAGCTGTCTGATCCAACCATTGGGTACGCCTGTGTGCTGTACGTTACTCAATAAAGTATCTCCTTGTAAGTAAACCTGGATCTGATTTATCACTATCTTGGCACCTCTAAATTAAGAGTTCGAAGCCTACTACAGGGGTAATACAGTATAGCACCTGCCAGACCCCCCCCCCCCCGACGCGTACACCAGCCAAATGTTCTATATCACTGTGAAGGAGCTCTATGCATACACAAGCGTACACACACTGGATAGTTCCACACAAAGGGAGTCTGCGTAATAGATGTATGCATGTAGGATTCCCCTTCACGTGCAGGCCCCCTACACGCATACATCTGTTATGCAGATACGGCCTCTTTACGCTGCATGCTGAACACTGCATCTCAGCCTCCCCCCTCGCAATATGGAATTAAATACCATAAACAAGATTGATACAAGGATTTCTAAGTGTTATAGAAATGTGAAACATTATTATTCTTATTTTGTACATTTTCCTTCCACCACCTGAAATCTGTCACATTCATCTAGCCATTTACAGATTGATGCCCTTTTTTCACTGTGTATTTTAAAATTGTACATGGTTGTTTTAGTCTTGCTTGAAGTTCTATTATGGTTTTATTCAGGCAGTATGGCTGTTTTAGGTTTGTACAGCTGTGCATTGCACTGAGTTCTACTTTGGAGTAAAGCCACAATGCATACAATTTGTAAATGAGTGAGTATGAGTGAGTTTTTCAAGCTGTGTTTGGGGAAATTCAGGGGCTCTCCAGAAGCTTATCAGCGGTCCCGCAATGACAAGGTAAATAATGACAGAGAAGCTTGCCCACTGCTCGTTATTTACTAATTAACTTGTTAGCTGCCTTTCCACATGCTCAAAACAGCAAACAAAAAGATAAAAAAATTCAAAAAAAGACCATGAAGAACAACAAACTAGAGAGCTAAACTGAAGACCAAACGAAAAAAAGTCGTCTTTTTCCAGAGGGGAAAAATTTCATTCCGCAACCTTAAGGCAAATGGTGTAAAGGCTCCACTTTTCACCACGACGTTCTTGCCTCACTTAAGATTAGCATTCAAAGTAGGACCAGAGAATGACATCTGTCATGACCTCCAATTCTCTAAGACCTTCCAGTGTGCAGAAAAGGATTCTGATGAAGATGAGGCACAGGGGTAGGGCAGTCAGTGCCTTATTCTGGGCCCTCCATTCAGGGCCCTCCATCCCAGAATACACAACCCTGAACCGTCCTCTGGTTCAGAGGATGAGTCTCCAACAGAACTTCCATCTTCCCAGACTTGCAGAAGCCTCAGGCTACAAAATCAGGCAAGTGCCCTTTAATAGTCCAGTCATCTACTCCCATCATGGAGTAGATGATCATGGATCCCTTCATGGATCACTGCCTTGTTGTGGCGAAGGGGCTTGCGTAACTCAGTGAAGCCATAAGCTATGCCGTGCAAGGCCACCCAAGACGGACAGGTCATGGCGGAGAGTTCTGACAAAATGTGGTCTACTGGAGAAGGAAATGGCAACCCACTCCAGTATTCTTGCCAAGAAAACCCCATGGAACGTATCACAAGGCTAAAAGAGATGATGCCGGAAGATGAGCCCCTCAGGTCGGAAGGTGTCCAATATACTACTGGGGAAGAGCAGAGGGGATTTCCAAGTAGCGCCAGAAAGAGTGAAGCGGCTGGGCCAAAGCTGAAAGGACACTCAGCTGTGGATGTGTCTGGTGGTGAAAAGAAAATCCGATGCTGTAAAGAACAATATTGTTTAGGAACCTGGAATGTAAGATCAATGAATCGAGGTAAGCTGGAGGTGGTCAAACATGAGATGGCAAGACTGAACATCGACATCTTGGGAATCAGTGAACTGAAATGGACAGGCATGGGCGAATTTAATTCAGGTGACCATCATATCTACTACTGTGGGCAAGAATCCCTTAGAAGAAATGGAGTAGCACTCATAGTCAACAAAAGGGTGGGAAAAGCAGTACTGGGGTACAATCTCAAAAATGATAGAACGATCTCAGTACGAATCCAAGGCAAGCCATTCAACATCACAGTAATTCAAGTCTATGCCCCAACCACTGAGGCCGAAGAAGCTGAGGATGATCGGTTCTATGAAGACCTACAGCACCTTCTAGAACTAACACCAAAAAAAGATGTCCTCTTCATCCTAGGGGATTGGAATGCTAAAGTAGGAAGTCAAGAAATCACCGGGATAACAGGCAAGCATGGCCTTGGTGTACAAAATGAAGCAGGACAAAAGCTAATAGAGTTTTGCCAAGAGAACATGCTGATCATAGCAAACACTCTTTTCCAACAGCACAAGGGGGGACTCTACACATGGACATCACCAGATGGTCAATATCGAAATCAGATTGATTATGTCCTTTGCAGCCGAAGATGGAGAAGCTCCATACAGTCAGTCAAAACAAGACCTGGAGCTGACTGTGGCTCAGATCATGAGCTTCTTCTTGCAAAATTTCGGCTTAAATTGAGGAACGTAGGGAAAACCACTAAACCATTCAGGTATGACCTAAATCATATCCCTGATGAATATACAGTGGAGGTGACGAATAGATTTCAGGGATTAGACCTGATAGACAGAGTGCCTGAGGAACTATGGACGGAGGTCCGTAACATTGTTCAGGAGGCAGCAACTCAATCTATCCCAAAGAAAAAGAAATGCAAGAAAGCCAAGTGGCTGTCTGAGGAGGCTTTACAAGTAGCTGAGGAAAGAAGGGAAGCGAAAAGCAAGGGAGAAAGGGGAAGATATATCCAACTGAATGCAGAGTTCCAGAGAATAGCAAGGAGAGACAAGAAGGCCTTCTTAAATGAACAATGCAAAGAAATCGAGGAAAACAACAGAATGGGAAAGACTAGAGATCTCTTCAAGAAAATTGGAGATCTCAAGGGAACGTTCTGTGCAAAGACGGGCATGATAAAGGACAAAGAAGGCAGGGACCTAACAGAAGCAGATGAGATTAAGAAGAGGTGGAAAGAATGCACAGAAGAACTATACAGGAAAGATCTGAATGTCCCTGATAGCCATGATAGTGCGGTCACGGAACTTGAGCCGGACTTCCTCGAGAGTGAAGTCAAGTGGGCCTTAGGAAGCATTAGTAACAACAAAGCTAGCGGAGATGACAGTATTCCAGCTGAGCTATTTAAAATCCTAAAAGATGATGCTGTTAAAGTGCTGCACTCAATATGCCAACAAATTTGGAACACTCAACAGTGGCCGCAAGACTGGAAAAGGTCAGTTTACATTCCAGTTCCAAAGAAGGGCAACGCCAAAGAGTGTTCAAACTACCGCACAATTGCGCTCATTTCACATGCCAGCAAGGTGATGCTCAAAATCCTACAAGCTAGGCTTCAGCAGTATGCGAACCGAGAACTACCGGAAGTACAAGCTGGGTTTCAAAGAGGCAGAGGAACTAGAGATCAAATCGCCAACGTTCGCTGCATCATGGAGAAAGCAAGAGAAACGCCGGGTTGGATGAATCACAGGTCGGAATTAAGATTGCTGGGAGAATTATCAACAACCTCAGATATGCAGATGATACCACCCTAATGGCAGAAAGCGAAGAGGATCTAAGGAGCCTCTTGTTGAGGGTGAAAGAGGAGAGTGCAAGAGCTGGTTTGAAATTCAACATTAAAAAAACTAAGATCATGGCATCTGGCGCCATCACTTCCTGGTGTATAGAAGGGGAAGAAATGGAAGCAGTGACAGATTTTATTTTCTTGGGCTCCAAGATCACCGCAGACGGTGACTGTAGCCATGAAATTAAAAGACGCTTGCTCCTTGGGAGGAAAGCTATGGCAAACCTAGACAGCATAGTAAGAAGCAGAGACATCACCTTGCCGACAAAGGTCCGTCTAATCAAAGCTATGGTTTTCCCAGTAGTAACGTATGGCTGTGAGAGCTGGACTGTAAGGAAGGCTGAGCGCCGAAGAATTGATGCTTTCGAACTGTGGTGCTGGAGAAGACTCTTATGAGTCCCCTGGACTGCAAGGAGGTCCAATCAGTCAATCCTAAAGGAAATCAACCCTGAGTGCTCATTGGAAGGACAGATACTGAAGCTGAAGCTCAAATAGTTTGGCCACCTAATGCTAAGAGAAAACTCTCTGGAAAAGACCCTGATGCTGGGAAAGACTGAAGGCAAAAGGAGAAGGGGACGGCAGAGGATGAGATGGCTACATAGCATCACCGATGCAATGAATATGAACTTGAGCACGCTCCGGGAGAGAGCGCAGGACAGGAAGGCCTGGCGTGCTATGGTCCATGGGGTCACGAAGAGTCGGACATGAATGAACGACTGAACAACAACATCTACTCCAGGAGGGGTGGAGCTGACCACACTACACATCTGGTCAGTCTACATAAGGCTTCAGCTGTCTTTAGTTCCCTGCTGTGACAACATCCTCTTACTTTCCAAGTAGGAGAGAGTTCCAGCCAGCAAGACCCCTCGGAGCTATCAGATCCTACTTTCATCATGCCTTGATCTGTCTTCCTGCTTCGAACTTGTTACCAGCTTCCCCGGAGAGCCTTAAAGGACCACAGGGCAGCACAGTATCAGAGCTGATGCAGGAGAACAATATAAGCGAAGCCATTCCCCAAAATGTGAGACCCAGGCTGTGTAGGGCTTTATAGGTAAGCATAAATTGACCCCACAAGCACACTGATAGCCAGTACAACAGGAACAAGACCAGCTGAACATATTCACTGCCCATCATATCCACAACATAAAATGGCTTTATACACAGATGATGTATTGTTATTTATCAGCAGGTTAAACTCTTCCATACCAAAATTAATAAGATTAATCAATATCTTTGGTATGATTTCAGGTTGTACTATCAATTGGTCAAAATCTGAATTAATGCCAGTAGGTAGTATTATGTTACCCAATGTAGTTACTAAAAAGCAATTCTGTGGTGCCTAGAAGTTAGAATGTATCTTGGTAAAAAGTGCCAAGAGATATTTCTCAAAAGATTAAACTGAATTTAAATGCACTGCTGGTGGAAATCTCTTGATTTGGAAAGATGGGCATCACTTAATTTAAGTACTTGGGGTAAAGTTAATATACGTAAGAGGAATGACTTATCATGGCTAATTTATGTATTGCATAATATTCCTTTATATATTCCCCAAAGGTATTTTCAAAAACTCTATGCAGCATTTAGGCAGCTTATTGTGGGGGGAATGAGGCCCCAGTTTTTGCTTAAGAGCATGTAGTTGCCAATTAGGAAGGGAGGATTTAATTTTCCATATCTTAGTTTATATCTTAAGACTTTTTTGTTATCGCGTACCCATGGCTCAAAGATATCTTTTTTCCTTTAATACTCCTCCATGGGTTCTTTTGGAGTCAACTTATTTGACACCTCTTTTCGGCCAGATGGCATTGGGATTAAAAAGAAAGGAATGGGTCCACCTACCATTTCAGCAGCTAGAGAGACATGGCATATCTGTTTTATCCGCTGCCGTTTGATGCACATCCTCATGCTAAATGAACTTTATAGGGGAATCCTGATTTAAAAATAGAGACACAGCCCTTCTTGTGGAGGAACTGGGTTGATAGCGGAATTTATACTCTAGATCAGTAAACAGGATCAGACAACGAATTTTTACCATTTTCAGTATTGCAGCTTAGAGATTGTTTACCATCTAGTGCTGGGTGGCACTATATTCAAGTATAGCCGCTTTTGATGCCATCAGCAATGACTGCTCAGCACTTCCGGTACTGTTGGAGGAATTAATTGGTTCTTTAAAGAAAGCTAAGCCTACAATAGCTGTTTTGGAATGTAATAAAGTGGATGTTCGGTATGTTAGAGAGGAATGGAATAGGGAACTGGAATGTTCTAGAGCAGCGGTCCCCAACCTTTTTGTGCCAGGGACCGGTCTTGTGGAAGAGAATTTTTCCATTGGGAGGGGGGGTTTCGCTGGCGGACTTCCAGCTGCTGGGACGCAAATGTCCCAGTGGCCAGAAGTCCGCCAGTGGCCAGAGCTGGCCGGCAGCTCTGTGGACTTGCTGCAGAGCGGAGCCAGCCAGGGCCGGTGAGGATTCCGGGGGGGGGGGGACAGATCGCCTCCCCCCCTGCGGACCCCCGCGGACAAAAGGTGAGGGGGTTTCGCACACCCCTGCAGCCCGGTTGCTAACAGGCCATGGACTGGTACCGGTCCATGGCCTGGGGGCTGGGGACCCCTGTTCTTGAGTGTCTAATCAATGGAAAGTTGTCTTAGTTTCCATATGTACTATTTCTGTAGACTGAAAATTGAGGCTGATTTAACAAAAAAAACCTATGCTTTGTGTATCCTGGACAATACAGAGGTTTGTTAAGAAGAAGATAGCTAGCTCTGCTAGACACTAGCAATATAATGCGGACAACATGTTGCTGAGACATATGATGTGGGCAGATTGTTTCTTTCCGGCTGGAATTACGTGCACGTAAGTTTTGTTCTTGAAAAGTCTCTGATAATTGCAGATATTCATACACTTTTAAATTATATTCCTGTGATGTAAGGATTAACAGATGGACAGCAGACGTGGACTTTGAGAGCCCTTACGGTTGCAAAGAGACTCATACTTCAAGCCTGAAAAGATAAGCATCCACCACCTATCATTCAGTGGTCTGAAGATCTTATTACTCGTGCTGCATTTGAACATATCTCCTACAGCCATCAATTTTGTCTGGATGATTATTTAGATATACAGGTGGCTTATATTAACTTATGTAGTTAAAACAGAAGTGTTGCGTCTTTTTTTCTCTTTTTAGAAAATTAACAGCGTTTTGAATCGTTATTGTGAATGGGCATACTTTTTTGTTTTGTTTTTTATTAGTGTTGATGTTTGGTGTGTGTGTGTGTGTGTGTGTGTGTGTGTGTCCCAATTTTGTTTTCTTATAACTGCAATTGAAATTTTTAAAAAATATCCTCAAGGAGGCACATACAGCATTTTTTTTCTCTAGCTAAAAGTCTGAATCGTCTTCAAGGGCAGCTGCACACAGAGGACATCACAAAAGTTGGGCACAGGTTCACATTGCTAGTCCATGGAAGAAAAAAATAGATGTAGAAGGATTCCCAGAAGGTAGAAAGTCTGAAAAACACTCCAGAGTCTCTGCTAGCACAGACACACAACTCTGGCATGCAGACTCTGCTTGTGATAAGGAACTTTTAAATATTATGCCTGCTGTATTGAGTTTGTTGGTGAGCAATAAGGTGGAATTCACAGCATTCCTATATGCTGTTGGTAGCTACCTACAGACCTGTGTAGTTTGGCCTAAGTAGCAGCTTTATAGTTAATGAGGCCCTTTCATCACACAGGTAGTAATTCACAGCTTCACCGTGAAGCTGTTTTGGTTAACTGGATGACCAGCCAGATGGGCGATTAATAAATTTAATAATAAATAAATAAATAAATAAATGTCAACCTAGAAGATAAGTTTCACTTCCCATGGGAAGGAAAGCTCCCCTTCTCCTTGTCAGCTCCTGAGCTTAGAGAGAGAAACTTATAAAATCAAGCAGGCTAGTTTTGGTCTCTGGTCTCGCTCCATGGGAGAAAGCCCACTGCCAGCCTGGAGAAACTTGTGCCTCTAGGAATGACTTCTCATCTATCTTGGGGGCCCAGATAGACGCCCAGCTGTGACAGCTTCATTGGCTGAGGAGAGGTGTGAGCTTTCTTTGCATATTTATTCTACATCCATTTTCTATCAATAAACCGTCATCCTTTTGCACAAGAGGCTTTGTTTCATCTTGGTAATCCAAAAGAATCTAATTTGATTGGGATCTGACAGAATCACCAGCTCTCAGGGTCATATATCAGGCCTTACTGAATGTTGGTACAGGCCAAAACCAAAGACCTAATGAAGAGCTGCTGAATTCAAATCTGACTGGGAACTCCAGTGCAAGGCAAATGAAGAAGAGCTCACGGGGCAGCCAGCTGGCTTGGGGATACTAGCAGTTGCAGTCCAACACATTTGGAGGGCACCAAGTCGGGGAAGACTGTCATAGGGCCTCCAGTGTTACCCAGTTTGGGAAGAGATCCAAACCTATTTTCCAAGCAAGGTTGGCAGGATTAAATCTCAGCAAGCTGAGGAGCAGTAGGGTGTGCGGAAGAGCTAACACATCCGCCAGCTCTCTGAAAAGGACTCCCACTGCTCAAGCTCAGGGAACAGCTACACATTACAATGACCACCCTGGGCCACAGCCAAAATTGGCAGCCTAGTTCAGCCCTTTCCCCTCCACTACGTAACAGTTAAAACTTACAAAAGTTCCGACATTCTGAATTTCCCGGACCTTGCCAGAGAATTGCATAGAGCAGGGGTGGGCAACATGCAGCTCTCCAGATATTGTGGCCTACAATTCCCATCACCCCTCGCTATTAACTATGCTGGCTGATGGAAGCTGTAGGCCAAAACATCTGGAGTTGCCCACCCCTCACATGGAGCAAGGGTGGGGAACACACATAATATCAGGATACTGAAATACGTAAACTGAAATATGTAAAGTTTCCCCACTCCCCACATTGACTGCCGCTAGAAGGACGGCAGGGGAACGAAAAACATTACGCTGACATCAGCCCACGGGACAGTTTTATGCTACGTCACAAATTGGGAGCATTTCTGATACAAGGCTGCCATTTTCTGCAGGAAGCACCACCTGGAAAAGTATAGCTTAGGTTTGTACCATAAAGGATTTCGGCAACACTCCAGTTTGAAGAAAGTTATAAAGCACAAGAGGGAGTCAGTGAGAGGCAATTCCTTGCTAACACAGGTGTGTGTCTTCTTTTTACAGAACAGAATCACTCTAAGACAATAACCTTCCTCATGCAGAGATAGAAACCCTCCCTGCCATATGGTCTATCCAGCACACTTTGCCATGTGGGAACAGCTGCAACTTCATCCTCGGTCTGGAATTAGCATTTAAAGAAGAGTAATCGCTTCAATTAGAAGCCATCCAATCCGAGAAAGAGACAAAAATATTAAATTAGAAACAATTCCAAATTATAAAACGGTGCAGAGGCTGAAAATTTACAACTTGTTAGGCACGGCATAAATATAATTACGATTCAGAGAGAATGAATGACGCGCAATGTGTGTCCGAGCTCCCAAAGAGCTGGAGGTAATTTGACTTTAGAAGCAAATACAAACACAAGAACGACCGGCGGGGGGGGGGGGGGGGGGGAATAAGGCTGCCAACCACTATAGGCAACAGGAAGCTAAAAAATCAGGCCCTGTTTGCACTTTGCCCTTGGAGAGAAGTGGAAATGTTGAGGTCTCCCTGCAGCAAGCCCCACAATCTTAAAAAAACACACACCTTACCACACAGGTTTTTAACAATTCTAGGTAATGAACAGAAGCCACTGACTCTCACAACATTTTAATGCTTAAGGATTGCAGATTCTCCTTTCACTCATGTCCTTATAGGAGGGGGGCAGAACCTCAGGCCTGGGGACCCCTATATGCCCCCCCGACCTTTGGCCCCACCTACCACTGGGCTGCAGCCCCTGGGATCTTCTCCGAAATGGATTTTGGCCCTTGGACTGAAAGAGGTTTAACACCCCTCCCCTATAGGGTGCTGGGAACACTGCAGAAAAATACTCCGCTCCAAAAATGGCACAGATCAGTGTTTCCTGGAAAATCCCAAGGCATTTTGAGCCAAAAACTCTTCTTCAGAAGAGCAACTCAGAAAATGCAAAAGAGTATACATTTCAAATTGCTACACTGACATATGATTGACAATGATATTCAGTTAATAAAAAACATTAGACTTCATCTCAAATTTCAATACTTCTTAAAAGAAGAAATCCATTCCTTGTTGTCCCCTTAAGAGTAATAATACAGCAAACATCCATAAAATCTTAAGGGGGAAAGGTCCCTTCTGCTCCTCATTGTAAAAAAGCCTTACTCCCCTTTCAAAATTTGTGTAAATTTGTGATGCTTACTCAAAAAGGGCCTTCCTCGACAGATCCACAAGGAAACAAGTGATCAGGTAAATATGCTGCAGATAATGGCTTTTGCCGCCAGACTTAAAAAGCATCTAAGTCCAACTCTCAAATTGGTTTCTTCGTAGGACAGGGATGGGAAATATGTGAGCCTCCCATCAGCCCTCAATTCTCATCAGCCTTCACCAGCATGGTCAATAGTGAAGTATGCTGGGAATTGCAGTTCAATAACACTGGGGCTGGGACGGCATATCTTTGGAGCCCTTCTGTTCTGAGCCCTGGGTTGTCAGCTTGTCAAGGACTCTTCCTCAGTCTATGAGAGGGAGGCACATAAGCTAGAGCAGCCTTCCCCAACTGGGTGCTCTCCAGATGCGTTGGACTGCAACTGCCACCATTCCTGGCCACACAGCCAATGGATGTGCCCTATGGTGATGCAATTTCCAACCACTGCCAAGTGAGGCAGGGACATTAGTGGTAGGGAGCTGAGGTGCGGTTGGGTCAGATCCAGGCCTCAGCCACTCGCTCCTTTCCATGTAAAATAATAAAAGAGGATGCCTGTCGATCTGTCCGTCCACACCATATTTATTTATTTATTTATTTATTTATTAAATTTATTAATCGCCCATCTGACTGGTCACCCAGCCACTCTGGGCGATGTACAACCCACCATAAAACAATTTAAAACAATAAAATTTTACCATAATTTTTTTTTTAAAAAAAATACCCTAACCCACCCCAAATGCCTGCCTGAACAACCACATTTTTAATGCACGACAGAAGCTCATTAAAGATGGGGCATGACGGAGATCCCTAGGGAGGGAGTTCCACAGAGTGCCAGGACCATGAAACTTGGACCCCTGAAACTTGGCATGCATACTAAGGGGACATTGGGGTTGTTTTGTTTTTTAAATGCATTCACCAATTTCAATTAATTTAAACATGTCCATGCGGCTGAAGCCTGCAGTAACACCTTCAGCCACTAGGGGCAGACATCCCTAACCAGAACAAAGCTTTGCAGTCCATACAGTTCGAAGCCGGCAGAGATTAGCAGGCTGGGAGACCAGTGGCGTGGCAGAGCCGGGGCTCACGGGGGCGCAGCGGTGGCACCTGTTTACGCCCAGGGATGCGGATGACATCTGCCACCAGCCCCACCCCAGATTTCCCTGTTCCCTCTGCGCTTAGCTGCAATCCTCACAGTAGCTGGGGGGGAATGACTTTTCCCAGCAAGAATCTATTGCTCGTTATTGTAAAGTATTTTGGGGCGGCTTGATCGTAAATGGAAAATGTAGGCTCATTAGCTTTACAAAATACCTGTTCCAAGCAGACAAAAACTCCTAGAACTGGTTTGTTGATATGGATCACGGCAGCTGCCTGCAATTCTGGACTCTCCTTGGGGGGCATGGCTGTGAAGACTGTTATTATGAGCAGTTATTATAGGTTTGTTTACAGCCTTTACTGTTCCCATCCACATGAAGCCAGTGTTATGACCAGGACCCCAAATCTTTATCCTCAGAGGATTCTGACCCCTTGTCCTCAGAAGAAGAGACTCCAGAGTTAATGGTTCAGGGAAAGAACTCAGAAAGGCTATGGAAAGGTATCATGAGGTGTCATCCATTAACTCTGTGGGTATGACTAGTATAGAATCAAATGCAACTATTATTTCACATGACTTGGACACTATGGTTCCATTAACACAAACTAAAATCACCTTAGCCTTTTTTGCAGCTGAATTACACACTGCTGATTTCAGCTGAGGATCGATTACAGTCCCGAGATTCTTTTCACCAGGTATCCCGCATCCTGTGCATTTATTTTTTTGGCTAATGCAGAACTCTGCATTTATGTCTGCTGAATTTCATTTTGTTATTTTTAGCCCAGTTTCTCATTCTGTCAGGGTCATTTTCAATTTTATGCCTGTCTTCTGGGATGTTAGCTAGCCCTCCCAGTTTTGTCTCATCCACAAATCTGATTTTTAAAAAATCCCTCCACCTTCTTTGGATGTTGCCAACAAAGACAGATGAAGATGCTGTAACTTACGCAAAACACACACACACACACACACACACACACACTTGAAGTGCTTGCTTATTGGTTTATGAAGATATTCAAAAGAATTCCTATTTTAGATGTCAGTTTATTCTGGTGTTTCTACACAACTGCTTTTCTAAAATCCTAATTAGAACTAAAAAAAAGTTTTTTGTTCCATTTCAGTGTTTTATATGTTACCTAGCTTAGGCAACTCAACTAGCATTTGTAGTTTTAAATATGTCATTAATCATCATTATGACTGGTTTGGCCAACCTGCATTGCAGTAAATTAAGAGTGGAATATTTGATGACGGAACGTGGTCAGATTTGACAGATGAGCTGGTCAATACTAATCCTGCCAGTCAATTTCTGATTCCAAAAAGAGAGAACATGATAGTTAGAGTATGCCTGATGGACAGCTATTTGCCACCAGCTGCCTACAGAAACCAAGCAGGGATATAGCTGAGATTCCCACAGCAAATCTGATTGTTTTATCTTTCAAGCCACAATCCAGCCACATCCCCAGAACATAGTAAGTTTATTTTTAGTAGCTAACAACAGTATTGCACAAGAACGTTCAAGAAAGATTCCAGAAGTGTCAAAAAAAGAAAAGAAATAAAGAAAGCTTACTTTCCCATCCAAACTGCATAGCTTTCAGGGAGCCTCGGGATAAAGAGAATGACGTTTCCACTGTCCACCTCAACTGCTCCGTAGCAGCCCGCCTCAGTGACTCCAAAAGTCCAATGGAAGTACGATTCCTAGAATCAATGAATTAAAGGCCATGTCATTGTTCTGATTCTTTGCTCTCGACATTTTTTGGGAAGTTGTCAAGCTGTATCAAAAATAGTGTTACATGTGGCAACATAAATCAGGTTTAATGATTTCAAATAGACACAAAACACCTTCCAGATCATCTTGGTGTAGTTTTAAATAGGCAATTTAAGTAAACAGATATGCTTGCCAAGACAGAAACGGGACCGACGGTAATTATGACACTCAGCGCTATGATCATATAGACATTTATCTGGAAGTGTACGATTTATTTCAGTGGAACTTGATCCCATTGTGGAAGACGGATGAGTAATTGCAGCAGTTAAAGGAAGCTCCTCCTCGCCCCAAGGGGGGAGGCGACTTGTTACAAGGTGTTGTGACCTTCACCCAAGCCAACAAATATAACGGCTGGTGCTGGAGACACTGATGCCAGAAGATGGGACACTACCTCAGATCCGTGCAACTGGGCGTGGGCCGCAGCACACAAGCCAAAGGATCCTCAGGGCGAGGCCAGTGGGAACAAAGGATGCGTGGGCCACTTGTGTTGCATATGCATCTGTGTTTAATATCTGCATGCCATCTGATATGCAGGCAACACGACGCACATGCATGTCATCTGTCAACAGGGGTGCTGAACCTCTCAAAGGCTGAATTCAGTTTGCAGCTCTTGGGGGCTGCGTTCCAATAGTGGGCTGGGCCAAAAGCAAAAGGACCTGGGCCAAAATATCAAAAATACCAGCATATTTTAGCTTAAAACTGTAACTGCCGGTGCCTGAGCTTTAAGAGAGGCATTTCAACCTTTTAGAATGGGAAAAGAACAAGCAAAAACCCAGCAATTGGAGGTCAGAGGAAAGGGGGCGTGAGTATCTGGGGAACCCTGGAGGGCTGGATGGGGCAAATCGGATTGGGTCCATGAGCCTGAGGTCCCACACCCCCTTCTTACAATATGGAGTTGACTGATTGCTCGAATGACCTTAGTCTGACATGAGCTACAGCTGACTTCAGGTCAGTGAAAATCAGCTGTTTGACAGGAAGTTGAGAATTTAGCTGGGCCTGGAATTGTTGCAACACAGCCGAAGTCCAAAGGCAGAGGTGAGGGATCTGAGCTCCAAAACACAAAGCCACTCTTCTGGACCCAAACCGAGATGGCACTGGAGGGCAGCAAGCCAGCCTCCCAGTTTAAAAAAATATATATTTTCCTTAATTAAAAACACCTTATGAAATACAGTAAAAATGAAGGGAGGCAGGAGGTCTGCTGAGTGCCAAGAGAGGCACCCCTGGACCAGAACCAGCTCTCCATCCTAGGCCTCCCTTCTCTTCCTCTTCTCCCTGAGGCCCCATTTATTTCTATTACTCATTTGAAGTATTCTAATACCGCTTGTCAAGGTGAAATATTCAAGGGTGATTTGCAAGGTAAAAAATACAACCCATGCACTGAAGAGGATAACCTGGGTTGCATAAGAAGGGGTTACCCCAGGACAGATCTCTGGAGTGTGAAGGAGAACTTGGGGGAAAGCTGAGAGTGGTGCTGGACTTTTAAGGGCACTGCTCCTAAATCTGAATTCCATTTGAGAGAAGCTCTCGAGGGCCACTTGCCAGTGCTGGGCAGGGCCCAATGCAAAAAGGGCAAGGCTAGAATATTCAAAATGCCAGCATATTTTAGCTTGCAACTCTTCCTGCCAGTAACAAGGCATCAGGAGAGGTTTTTCAACCTTTTAGAATGGGGGGAAAAAACTACATAAAAGCCAGGAAACCACCAAATGATTGGCCAGGGGAAAGGGACACGGCCATCTTGGGCAAACCCTGGAGGGCTGCATTTGGCCCGTGGGCTCCTGCTGTACTGCATTAGGCTGCAGGAACAAGGCCACTAGGAAAGCTGCAACAATGACATCCTGCCTCTGAGCAGCCTGGCGATGGCTGGCTTTCCATGTGCTACCTTGGACACACTTCCATTTATGCTATGCTGAAAAGGAAACACTGACTGCATCAGGGTGCTGGAGAAACCAGATGGGAAGGAAGTTCTAATCATTAGGGTTAGACAGCGTCTAGGGGATCATAGGGAAGTCTGGATTCCTGGACCCGAGGTCAGCGTCCATGCTCAGAAACAGGCGTCCAAGCTTCCCACCCCCTCCCCCTCACAGCTGGCATGGGCAGAACTATGCCAGCTGCCTCTCTGAGGTCACAGAAGCAGTCTCAAAGGGAAGGTACAGGGGGCACTCCCATGGGAGGGGAGGGGAGGGGACTGGGGAGGCCAGCTTGCAAGGAATCCTCTGGCCTCCCCAGCCTCCTTCTCTCCCCCTCCCCACCATTGCAGCGAGACGAGTGAAACAGCCCATCTAGCTGAACGCAAAGTGGGAGGAGTGCAGAGGCGAAGACCGCCTCCACTGCTCCTCCCGCTCTGCACTGGACCGCCATGACCCCCCGAATCCAGAGGCTGATAGACACACCCATAGGACTGTGCCCTAGCTGAAGTTCCAAAAGGGGCTGCTACTGGAATCACACTACAGGACCAAATAAAACCTGGTACTTTTTGCAAGAAGCATGTCTCAGCAAGAGTTTTCACAGGCTTCCTGTATTGCTCTTGTGCGGGAGGAAAACGCCAAGAGGCAGCAGAGAGCAAGTCACCAGGGTGTGTATAAAGCACTCCCCGGAAGCACAAATATGCCCGAATTGGGAGCCCACAGCTTTCCCCAAGCGAAAGGTTGAAGGCAGCACAGCCAGAGCCTCCTGAGAGTGAAACATAGAATGGGAAAGAGTTCCCGCAGTATTGAACAATGAAAGTCATGAACTAATGCAGCACAGTTGCAACCCATCATGTGGGGTGCAAAAATGTCCGGAAAATGTTTCCAGTGCTTTATTTTTCAACAGAAATTTTTCCATTCCATACAGTCACTCGTAACTATTGCAAATACAATATTAGTCAAGCTTGGCAGTTTCCAAGTTGTAGATGAGTGGTTGTCAGCCTATCATGCACAGTTCTTTGGGCTGCTAAAATGTAATAGTGTGTTAACAGTTTTCAGTACCTTTGGGATTTTTTTCCTTAAATTTAAACAATGTAAGGAAAGGAAAGTATATGCAATTGTCTTTACATTTCTACGAGTGTTCGAAATAAATGTCAACGTGATCGAACATTTAAATTGCATTAAGTGTACTTTAATTTCCTCAAATATTTCAGGTCAAAAAATTGCAGTGTACACACACACCCCTGCAATAAAAATAAGCAAAGGGCTGGACGTGCCTGATCTCATCTGATCTCGGAAGCTAAGCAGGGTCAGCCCTGGTTGGTACTTGGATGGGAGAACACCAGGGAACCAGGCTTCCTGCACTGAGCAGGGGGTTGGACTCGATGGTCTTGTAGGCCCTTTCCAACCCTATGATTCTAATTTTAAGCTTTTTTAGCTAAATAAAAGTAAAATAAATAAGCTAAGTTAGATCACACTCTAGGGGAGCCTTCCCCAACCTGGTGCCCCCCAGGTATTTTGGATCTCAACTCCCATCAGCCCCAGCCAGCATGGGCAATGATCGGGAATGCTGGAAGTTGTAGTCCAAAACATCTGGAGGGCACCAGGTTAGGGAAGGCTCCCCTAGGGCATCAGAAAATGTTAGGGACATTTTCCAGAAAATGTTCCAATTCAATTTTTTCTGGAAAACCCACATCACTAGCTATAGCAAGGTGAAATATTTACTGCTTTACAGCAGCAGAGGCTGGTGACTCTGATGTCAGTGGGACAGTGCATCCGCTCCGGGTTTCAGTCAGAACTCTAAAGGAACTATCCAAGGTGCTCACCTTGGAGAGCTCCTTTAGAGTTCTGACTGGTTCTGACTGAAACCTGGAGCGGATTCACTGCCCCACTGACATTGAAGCCACCAGCCTCCACTGCTTTACAGTACAACAATGGCCTTAGCGAAATCAAGCATCTTCTGTATCAGCCAGTACAGAACTGACAGTGGTGAAGGTATCAGCCTTCCTGCACTTTAGATCAGCAGTAGAGGCCCTTCTCACTGACCCAGCTTTGAGGGTAGTTAACTGGGCAAGTACGCAAGAGGGCCTTTTCCACGGTGGCCCCACGCCTCTGGAATGGGTTGCCATCAGTGGTCTGCCAGGCCCCATCACTGCAGGTTTTTATGAAGGCCCTGAAGACTTACTTGTTTTCTCTGGCCTTCCCCCGAGTATATTTCACTGGACTGTTCTGTGTTTCTAGCCGCAATTGTGTTTTAGCTTCTACTGCCGCCTGGGCTAGATGTTTTCCTACTGGCATGTGTTGACTTTATAAATTTTGGTGGTTTTATCATTGTTGTAGGATTTTATTGTATGGAATTTTATTGTGTAAAAAGCCCTGGGAGGGCTTTTGCCCTTAAAGGTGCCCTAGCAATATTTCAAAGGAAGAAACTGTAGATAGGAGAGGAAAAGGCTACAACCCAACTCCACACACACCAGAGGTTCAGCAAAAGTAATTCTTGCAGCAGCTCTGGCATACTATAGGTACAGAGAGAACCCCAGAAGTTGGGAAGGGGATGAACATCTCTGTGGGATTCACGTAAATATCTGCTTCTGTCTCATACAAATGTTTTGAGACCGCCAGAGGCAGACGGAAACCTGGCCAAGGAGGCCAGAGCCTGATGCGCTGAATGCTCACTTTTCCCCGTCCTTGCCACTAGCAGGAGCAACGGCACGACTCATCAGGAGACCTTTTCTTCCGGCCTTGCCTGGGAGGACCGGGGGAGAGGGATTCGAGGCAGAAGACCCCCGGCCACAGGAAAGAGCTGCCAAGGCATCAACAGCCGGGGGCAGCCGGCACCGAGCATGGGGTGTGAAGAGGGCAGTGGGGGAGTCAAGAATGAAAGGCCCCCCTGCTGGGCACTGCTGAAATACTGAATCACAACAAGTTTCCATTGCACAACAATGCACACATACCCAGTGAAAAGCGCCCAGAACATGGCTGGCAACACTGGACACATTTGGCAAAGTTGCTTTCACACGTCCAACTAAAGGCCGATACAGGGGGGAGTGGGATCTATTCAGTTATGGTATTTGTTAGTAGTACTTGTATAGTGTTTAATATAATAAATCTCTATAAGCGGTTTACACTGCATTTGCTCACGGCCTTTGGCCCCAATCCCATCCTGCATGCATGTTCAGGCGAAAGTGTGGAAGAGCCTACATCAGCCTTCCCCAACCTGTGGCCCCTGAGATGTGTTGAACTACAAGTCCCAGTACCCCCAGTCCAGTGCATCTCGAGGGCAACCAGTTGAGCAAGGCCTGCCCACACATTGGGCAAACTATATGTGTGGAGGCTCTGGCTGGACAATTGCAGACTATTAAGGTAGCCACACATAGGTTGAGCACATGTCTATGAATTTGCCTGTCCGGTAGCTGAGCTCATCAGGCGATGTCATCCTGGCTCAGAATAGGGCCTTTAGTACTGCCATGCCCCTCTCTGGAACTCCCAACCACTACAAATTAGACAGGTGCCAACCTCCTGAGTTTTCAGCACCCACGGAAACACACGTCTTCCAGGAGGCCTTCCAAGGAAGGCAGTCCTGCCTTCTGTACACAGCAGGGGCAGGCAACATGGTGTTCGCAGGCAGCAGTGCGCTCCTGAACACCATCCTTGGCAGCCACCAAGGTGTTCTTGCCCTCCCACTTTTTATTTAAAAACAAATAACAGATTTTGAGAGGGAGCTTGAGTAGGGGTGGTGATCCAGAGAGAGAGAGAGAGAGATGGGGGGAATGAGTTGGCTGGCACAGGGGGGTTCAAGAGAAAAAAGAGTTTGCCAAGTGAAATAGTTTCTGTTGGTGCTGAAAACTGGCTTCAAAGGGATTGTTTAGTGTGTTGTAGATCAGACCTCCACCTCTGCCTTGTACTCAGCCTTTGGGGCAGGTTACTTGTCCTTCGTGACTAGCCACAGCTCCTGCAGCAACTATACTGCGTTGGTGCCCAGGACCATTTCTTCAAAACTCCCTTTCAGCTTGTTAACGTTCATTGTAACACGTGCTCTAATATGAGGGAACTGACATCTCATTAAGTTTAGGGGAAAGATGAATTCAAGAACTAAAAGCTCGAGACAACCAGAGAAACTGTTAAAAATAAAATGCTTGGAAAGTTGCATTGGTTTTATAACTGCATAAGGTCTACTTTTTGAAACCTCTTTTTAGCTTCCCCTCTCCTTTGGGGAAATAAGAGAGAGAGAGAGAGAGAGAATGGATATAAGAAAGACAGGAATGGGAGAGAGGCAGGCAAAGAAGACTTCAGGGCCTGCCCCAGCTGGACTCCTCCCCAGCTTCCGAAGAGCCATCTACCACCAACAGCCCTGCAAGAAGGATGCCAGGAGGGAGGGAGGGAGGGAGGGAGGGAGGGAGGATGAGACAAGACAAATGCTCCCGCTCTAGCTGGACTCCCCATGCCCCCAGGGCTGTTTTCCATCAGCTTCCCTGTGGGAAGGATCCCAACTATTATTTTTTTTTAGAAATTGTTAATATCTTTTGTTGTGATGTTATTACTTTTATATTATTTGTGAGCGGTCTTGGGTGGATTTGTATCCTGAAAGGCAGCATATAAATAACCGTAATAAAATAAACAAATGTTGAGAGAGAGCGCAAGAGAGAGCACGAGCGAGCACGAGCGAGCATGTGCATACCATAGCAACCAAGAGAATGAGCTAGTTCCATTTCACTTTAGGCCAGCCACTCACTCTGAGCCTCAGTCCCCTGCCCCTTCGGAAATACGAGGCTAACAATAATGAAACAGGGTTTTTTTTAATTAATGACATAATGTATGCAAAGAACTTTGAACACTCCAAGCACTTTACAAAAGCTAATTATAATTAATACAACAGTACATGGGAAGGATCCTCGTTTCACAGCACGAAGCTTTTGTTTATATTATTTAGTTTATGCCACTCTTCACAGTATATATCCCGGGGCGGCTTACAATATGAACATTACATGCAATAAGGATGAACAAATGTAAATTTTAAAAGCACTAAAAAGACCCCTTTAAAACGGAATAAACTACACAACAGAATTACCAGTGTTTAGAAAGTATTTAAAAGGTAGCTAAAAATCCTGGAAGAATAGGAATGTGTTTGCCCGGCCCTTGGAACATAACAAAGGAGGCACCAGGCATGCATCTTCAAAGAGGGACTTCCATAACTCAGGTTCCACAACTGAAGAAGCCCTCTCCTTTGCCACCACTTGCTTTCTCCCATTCGAGCCTACCGGGGTTTTAAGATCTTTTTCTACAGTGGTCTCCCTAGAGTGACTTGCCTCACACCTACTTTCTGGATTTTTCAGTGCCAGGCAAAGCCCTTTCTATTCTCCTAGGCCTTTAAAAAATATTTTTAACGGCTGCTTGCTTTATTTTTAATATGTGTAATGCTACATTTTAAAATCACATCTGTTTTTAGCGGCTCAGTTATTTATCTCTTTTAAATGATGAATTTTTGTTGCTGCTTTGAAAGTAATACTTCTTAATGTGTTTTATCATTGATTTTATCATTGGTTTTATTGTTTTGCTTTCATTATGTACATTGCCCTGAGAGCTTTGGCTATAGGGCGACTCATAAACTGAACAAATAAACAAATAAGTCTTCTTGCAGGCCCTTCTTACAGAGCCGCTGCAGCCACAGGGACATTTGGTGAGGACATGAGAGAAGCCTTCACAGTGGCCCCACCTAGGCTGTGGAACTCCCTGCCGCGGGAGGCTAGGCTGGCCCCCTCTCTGCTATCCTTCTGTGAGGAGGCGAAGACTCCTCATTCAGGCAGGCCTTGGGCATGTAAGCTGGTCTGTTGCAGAAGGGGGTGGGGAGGTGGGGTTAACTGGCTGGTGCTGCTCATTTTTTATTTTTGTGTTTTAATGTATTTGTTTTTATGTTATGTTTTAATTAAGCTTTTGTTTTTAATCTATATTTTACTGTTAGTCACCTTGAGCACCATTTTTCTGGCAAAAGGTGGAATAATAAATTAACTGAATAAATAAATAATAGTGGATGTACCTGGTAAAGAGCCTATTTTACTTATGGAAGTCATTTCCACTCTGTGGCTGTATTGCCCCTGCAGTGGGCTTTGAACTCTTAGGTTAGAGGTGCCAAGATAGTGATAAATCAGATCCAGGTTTACTTACAAGGAGATACTTTATTGAGTACCATCAGCACACAGGTTAACCCAATGGTTGGATCAGACAGCTTCTCTGAACCCAGAGCCATGGGGTACAATGGGTTTTATACCATACATGTCAGCAGTGAGGCAGCATGACAGCAGCAAGCGCCCCCTAGCGTTCATTCCCAGCATAGCAGCACAGCCACCTGCACCTTTAAAACTAACAAACTTCACTTCCCAGGCCGGTCTTGATAGATCTTCTAGCTTGTTAGTATGGAATGTATCGGCCTTTGACTCATCTCACATGCTCAGAGGCCTACTAGCAAGGGAATTGCACCCACTACAGGTGACTCGGTTACGCTCCTGGGGCCAATACAGTGGCATACCGAATGCAACTACGTTTTTCTCCAGTTTGCTGAATCTGCATCTGTTTATGGATGCAGGTGGTTACATGTCCAACTTACAAACAACTACCTTAATAGCAAAGGACTCATACTGGAGGCTTTTGAAACAAGTTGGTTGCTTTTTGTGTCAGGGAAGAGTTCCACTCTAAATACATTTGCCTTGAACTGTTACATACAAGTGGCTTATAAAGACCTTCGGCAAAAAAAAACCCTGTACATTCAGCTGGAATATGGACTGATTTTATGATGTGACAATGTTGCAATAGCAATTTTGCCAGCACTCAAAAATTGGTGCAATGCAATTTTTATATTCTTTATGGAATGTGTGTGCGTACTCAGTTCAAATAAGTGTTTTCCAATTCAGAGCTCGTGGAAAGTAGCCAGCAACTAATAAAAAGGGCAAGATCTGAACAAGCAATCTAACCTGCATGCTCTTAAGAGATACGGAGGGAAAAAAACGCAATAAAAAGAGGGAGATAAGCCTGATATCTGTTCATGCCAAAGCTCACCTGGCGAAAGATAACACCTGTATCAGTGCAGTATCTGTTGGTCTCCTCTCCACCCTGCAGGAGGACAATGGACTTCTCCGGCACATCCTTGTTTGTTCTCAGCCGATCACACAGGCGGGTTCTATTCAGTGCAAAAAGGGCTGCTGGTACTCTCAGGGTTTCTTTCCCCAACCAAAAAGAGGGCCTAGGAAGAAGAAGGAGACATTTGCATTGGCATACAAGGGAGAAAACCAGGCAGTTTTCTTTAGAGGGGGAGATAGGGACTGCTTTCTGTGGGGTAGGATTAGGGCACTGGGTCTAGCTTTGGGGGTAGTTACATTCCCCTGGGAGGGGGAGGGAGGTATATTTATTATTTTAATGTATCATTATTAGAAAGGGTAGAGTAGGTAAGGAATTAATAAAATCTTGAAACAAGAATTTTTACCACATAAATCTCAAACTGCATTGAATCATCTCATACTGTGTAAATTTCATTTTTAATTTGTTCTTTCAAACCACGCTATTCTTGGTTTCATTTGTTACCAGTAAAAGGGTTAAATGGAGCTATGGAAGAAATAGGTCAAAGTCTAGGAATTTATGCCATGCACACAGAGAAATTAAAGGTTCTTTCCTCACAAGGAGGAGGGTGGTGGCAGCATCCTAATAAAGCAGTTGCTTAGGTTATAGTTGATGTACTCCTTCCACACACACTCACTCTATGGGATTAGCTCAAGGAAAAGGTTGAGAGATTATAGAGGTACAGAAATTCTGGAGCAGGAATCAATACTTGGTGTTGTAAAAATACTTATGAGGAGTGGTGATGTTTTAATAATCACTGGTAGGGGAGGGTGATACATCAGAGATGTTTCATTAACATCATTTAGAAAGCCAACACTTATTTATTTTTTAAATTTATAAACCGCCCTATATCTAAAAGAGATTCCCAAGCTGTGAACTGTAAATAAGAATAGAAGGCTTCCTGAAATGGGTTTTCTCTGTAACTGAAGTGGATCATGTACAAAATAAACCTTAGAATAAACAATGCCTCCAGCTACACATAGTTACTACGCTCAGCTGTTGCTAAGATGAAGGTATCAACTCACATTAACCTGAGTGTGCTCAGTGCAAAATGTTCCCTCATGTATTAATTATTATATGGCTTTCTTGGAAAACTGTAACTCAGAAAGCCAACCTTTGTTTTATAGCTGCAAAGACCAAACTTCAATGCGACTCAAGCACCAGAAGTCCAAAACACATATTGCATGCAACAAATGTAGCAGAAAGGAACTATTGATCTATAACATTTGGAGACAATTCTGCAAAGCCAAAAAGTCAAACTTCTTTGATAGGCAAATGCAGCTTCTAAAGCCCTGGCCAACAACTTATTTTCAACTGGCAAGAGCTAAAGGGCCATCAACATTAGCTCCGCCCACTGACCCAAGGCACAAGCCAAAGGGCTCCATAACCTCCTCTTCCCCAACAGTAACAACTCTGGGAAAGCCTGTCTTCTATTCCAGGGGTGGGAAGGCCAGTTGGGATCTCTGGGTAGTTTCCAACAGATCGGCGAGGATATGTAATTGTTTAACTATAAAAAAGGTAAAGGTGTCCCCAACCAGTCGTGTCCGACTCTAGGGTGTGGTGCTCATCTCCATTTCTAAGCCGAAGAGCCAGCGCTGTCCAAAGACGCTTCCGTGGTCATGTGGCCGGCATGACTGAACACCAAGGTGCACGGAACGCTGTTACCTTTCCCGCCGAGGCGGTACCTATTTATCTACTTGCAATTTCTTGCTTTCGAACTGCTAGGTTGGCAGAAGCTGGGACTGAAGACGGGAGCTCACACTGTCACGCAGCACTTGGGTCTCTAACTGCTGTCCTGCTGACCTTCCGGTCTGCAATTCAGCGTCTTTTTCCTGCCCTAAATTGCATTGCTGAAATGAAAAAAGCTTGGAGTGGATTTTTCATGTCAAAGACTGTGAGCTCCATTCAGTCTGGTCCTCAGAACAAAATCTTGGGCTCAAGATTCTTTAATTCAAACAGCCAAGATAGACATTACTTTACATCTGTATCTAGCAGCCACGTCTTTTTTTGTTCATTTCTACTCTAGAGTAGGTGCAGATCCTTCAATCTAGATTGGGACACTAGCATGCAGGGGCTTTTAAAGTCCGGATTGAGCCCCCTGTGCCTACTCTAGAGTAAAAAAGAAAGCAGACATAGCTGCTAGATATAGGTTTAAAGTCAAGTCTGCTTTAACCCTAAGTGTCTGGCGTTTGCACCAAGTTGATGGATTTTCAGAGTTGTAATAAAAAAACAAAGTTGATCCTGCAAGCCTGGCATTTGCCCACCCTGGCTCTACGCCCATCAGCATCACCCCCCCAACACACACACACACACACACACACACTTCCACAATGTGCTGTAGCTTGGGCACCGGAGAGAATGGCTGATGGGAACCTCCGCCCACGTGTCTTTTAACCATTCACACTGGAGAAGAAGGGGTTAAAGAGCCCTTTGCTTGGATGAAGGTGGCTGGAGGATCCAGAGAAGGTTCCTGAGATGGGGGGGGGGCTGGATTCACCACACAGGCCTCCCGTGGCTCACCCCAATGTAAAGCGAGTTCTCCTGGTTCGTATCATCTCCCAGCCCTTCCCATGACTAGTGAGAAACCACATGCTTTCACGACTTGTAAAGATAAGCATGATTGAACAATGAAGGGTGGATAAGAAGCTCTGCGTCCCTTAAGTCAGATTTTTTAATGTTCTTAATTATTTTTAAAAGGAATTGTACTATAATGTGGCTTTAAATGAATTACAGGTTCTCTTCCTCCTTCTCCCAGTCTTGGGATTAGAGCACCCTGCTCTTCCCGAGGGACTCCAGTTCCAAAGTAATTTGACTGCCACTTGCAGGGTCCAGTTGAAGGTAGCCATTTGGGGGGTGGGCAGTGCCACACAAATACGGAGAGAGGGGGGTATAGAGTGGCCCCCTCTGTCTGCATCATGGTACTGTGACCCAAATGGGAGCAGAAAGTGAGCATTCTGCATTACGCTTGCCTGGGTGCTGGGGGTGCATTTGTGGCATGGCAGCAAACCCCCCTCCCACCCCAGACTTTAAAACAAAATAATCATGGGTGGTGTCGGCCACAAAAAAGGCCGGGGGGGGGGGCTGTACGATGACCACAGGCTGCATGTTGCCTACCCTTGCTTTGCCCCCCCCCCTCGCCATTTTCATGGTTCTTTCAGGAACTTTTGTCTTGGAAACTCTGCTTTCCCATAAAGTAGCAGATTTTTTGTATTGTTTTTAGATTATGTTTTTATGGGGTTTATTTTTATTTGTATTATTGCACTGCTTGTGGCTTTTACCGATTTTTGATTTTTTCAGTTACATATTCTTTTCATTTATTTATTACATTTCTAATTCTCCCAATAACTAATGTTCTCTTAATTTATCCATATTAATTATGGATTTCTGGTTTTGTGTGTGTAAGCTGCTTCAAGACTGCTTTTTGCAGTGGAAAGTGATGCATCAATTTAATAATAATGATAACGACAATGATCTTACACAGATCATTGCTATATATTGCTATACATGGATAGAATGAGAGTCATGTAAAGTACTTTGACCAGTTCAGAAAAAGCTGTATCAATAAGAGGAATACTTAGAATTCAACAAAAGCTCTGGTGACACCAAAGCAATTCCATCTTTCCATCCCAGAACAACTGCAAAGGAACTGAGGAAAATATTCCATATGATCAAACTGCACAAGTATAAATGCACATATAAAAACCAGCAGCTTTTCCTCCAAGCCTCACACCCAAAGATCTATAAGACACAGCAGGGAAGAAGCTAGCTGGTTTGGCAAAGGTCTATTCAGCTTTCTCAGACCTTTTACAGAATGCCTTGTAAATCCCATAGTGTGAACTTAATGAGATCTCTGTCACCTCACTCTGCAGACATGCTGCAAAATAAGGAACGTGAGGGTCAGGGTTTTATCTACATCAAGAATCCACATTTGGGAAGGACAACGCAGATTCCCTTAATCAAAAGCCTAAGCCTTCACTTCAGAACCTCTTTCACCCAATAATACTACAAGGCTGTGGTTGTTTTTAATTCTTCTGACCAGAATGAATAGACCAGGTGGGTCATTGAATCATAGAATCACAGTATAGTAGGGTTGGAAGGGGCCTGTAATACCCTTGAGTCCAACCCCCTGCTCAATGCAGGAATCCAAGTCAGAGTATCCCTGACAGGTAGCTGTCCAGCCTCATCTTCAATGCCTCCAGTGTGGGGAGCCCACCACCTCCCTAGGTAATTGGCTCCATTGTCATATTGCTCTAACAATCTGGCTTGCTGTCACTTGAGCCCATTATTCTGTGTCCTGCACTCTGGGATGATCAAGAAGAGATCCTGGCCTTCCTCTCTGTGATAACCTTTCAAGGACTTGAAGAGCGCCATCCTATCTCCCCTCAGTCTTCTCTTCTCAAGGCTAAACAGACACAGTTCTTTCAGTCTCTCTTCATGGGGCTTTTTTCCAGTCCCCTGATCATCTTTGCTGCCCTCCTCTGAACCTTCTCCAGCTTGTCTGCATCCTTCTTAAAGTGTGGTGCCCAGAACTGGACTGGCCTAACCAGTGCTGAGTAGAGGGGAACTAGTACTTCCTGGGATTTGGAAGCTATGCTTCTATTAATGCAGCCCCAAATAGCATCTGCCTTTTTTGCGGCCACGTCATGTTGTTGGCCCATATTCAGCTTGTGATCGATAACAATTCCAAGATCCTTCTCGCTTGTAGTGTTGTTGAGCCAAGTATCGCCCATCTTGTAACTGTGCATTTGGTTTCTTTTTCCTAGGTGCAGAACTTGGCATTCATCCCTATTAAATTTCATTCTGTTCTTTTCTGCCCAGCAATCCAGTCCATCAAGATCACTTTGAATTTTGTTTCTGTCTTCCAAAGTATTAGCTATCCCGCCCAATTTTGTGTCATCTACAAATTCAATCAGCATTCCCTGCACCTCCTCCTCCAAGTCATTAATACAAATGTGGAAGAGCACTGGGCCCAGGACTGAGCCCTGCGGTACCCCACTCGTTACCTCTCCCCAGGTGGAGAAGATCCCATTGAGAAGCACTCTTGGAGTCCGATTCTGTAGCCAACTGTGGATCCACCAGATCATTGTTTCATCTAGCCCACTTCGAGCTAGTTTGCTCATCAGGAGATCATGGGCCACTTTGTGGAAAGCTTTGCTGAAGTCGAGGTATATGATGTCCACAGCATTCCCACAGTCCACAAGGGAGGTTACTTGATCCAGAAATGAGATCAGATTTGTCTGGCAGGATTTGTTCTTGACAAATCCATGTTGGCTTCGAGTAATCACTGCATTGTTTTCAAGGTGCTCCCAGATGGATTGCTTTTATCATCTGCTCCAGAATTTTCCCAGGGATTGATGTCAGACTGACTGGTCTGTAGTTCCCAGGTTCCTCCTTTTTGCCCTTTTTGAAGATAGGGACAACATTAGCCCTCCTCCAGTCATCTGGCACTTCACCCGTCCTCCATGATTTCTCAAAGAGAATAGACAGTGGTTCTGACAGCTCTTCTGCCAGTTCCTTTATTACTCTCGAGTGCAGTTCATCTGGCCCTGTAGATTTCAACTCGTTCAAAGTAGTTAGGTGTTCCTTGACCATAGGCCTATCGATCTCAAGCTGCAATCCTGCCCCTTCAGCCTGTACTTCGCCTTTGCCAGGAGGGTCATAGACCCTCTGTTGGGAGAAGACTGAGCCAAAGTAGGAATTGAGCACTACTGCCTTTTCTTTGTCATCTGTTATCATTTCGCCATCCTTTTTTAATAGCTGAGCCACCATTTCTTTCCTCTCTCTTTTACTATGCACATAGCTGAAGAAAGCCTTTTTGTTGCTTTTAGCATCCCTCAGTAACCTCAGCTCGTTCTCAGCTTTACCCATCCTGAAGCCATCCCTGCAATTCTGTGCTCCCTGCCTGTACTCTTCCTTTGTTGCTTGGCCTTCCTTCCACTTCCTATATGTGTCCCTTTTAGTTTTCAGGTCATCTCTAAGCTTTTTGTGAAGTCACATTGGCTTCTGTTGTCTTCCACCTTTTTTTCTTGTTGGTATTGTTTGTAATTGTGCCTTGAGAATTTCCTTATTTAAAAACTCCCACCCATCTTGGACTCCTTTTCTCGTTACAGTCACTTGCCATGGGACCTTACTTATCATTGTTCTGAGTTTATTAAAATCAGCTTTCCTAAAATCCAGGGTATGCATTTGGCTACACTCGGCTTTTGCTTCTTTTAGAACCATGAACTGAAGTATACCGTGGTCACTTTCCCCCAGAGTTCCTGTAACTGCCACTTTATCCACTAAGTCATCTCTACTGGTTAAGATCAAGTCAAGGATAGCCAATCCTCTAATTCCTTCCTCTACTTTCTGTAGGAGGAAGTTATCCGACACACAAGTCAGGAATTTCCTGGAGGGGCCATGTTTTGCAGAATTTGTCTCCCAACAAATATCAGGGAAATTGAAGTCCCCCAGTACTGCTACATCATGCTTCTTCGAAACACTGGGTATTTGCTTTTCAAAACTTTCACCCTCCTCTTCTCCTTGATTGGGTGGCTGGTAGTAGACTCCGACCACCAGGTTCTTTTTATTCTTTGCTCCATTTATTTCAACCCAGATGCTCTCGATGGGGCTACCAAGCTCATCCTCCTGTATTTCTGTGCAGAGATAGGTATTTTTCACATACAGTGCAACCCCACCTCCCTTTCTGTTCCTCCTGTTCTTTTTGAACAAGTTATATCCTTTAATTGCTGTATTCCAGTCATGAGAGTCATCCCACCAAGTCTCAGTTACACCCGTCAAGTCATAATTTCCCTCCTGTATTAAGAGTTCAAGTTCGTTCTGTTTGTTTCCCATACTCTGCGAATTAATATATAGACATCGAAGACCATGTGCTTCATGGTCTGGCTTTCTTCCTACATGTTCGTGAAGACTATTATTGGGCGCTATTAGAGCTGTTCTCTCCGTTGCAGTGCATGAGCCTTCGTCCATTGTTACTCCCAACTTTACATCTCCCTTCCCCGTAGGATTCAGTTTAAAGCCCTCCTGATTAAGTTCTTCATGCTGTGGCCAAATGCATTCTTCCCATCCTTTGTGAGGTGCAACCCGTCCCTTGCCAACAGCCCATCTTCCAGGAAGTATAGCCCGTGGTCCCAGAATCCAAATCTCTCTCGTCGGCACCACCTTCGTAGCCAATCATTCACCCGGAGTATTTTTCTTTCCCTTTCTGTCCCTCATCTAACTACTGGAAGGATGGATGAGAAAACTATCTGGGCCCCAAAGTTCTTGGGTTTCCCTCCCAAAGCTTCAAAGTCTGGGTCACTCACACCCAGTGAGGCACAAAGAAATCATGATTGACTCTTAGTAGGATTTTTAGTGTCCATCACTTGCTCTCAAAACATATTTGGGGTAGAAATGAGACACTTGGCCCTGGACTCAGCTGGAGGCCTTGTCTGGTGTCCCCTCCCCTCCCCCCTCATCCAAGTCAGGCCTCCTCAGCTGCTCACCAGGCAGGCAAATCCCAACAGGCTCACTTGGTCCTTGGATTGGATGGACCTTCTGCTCATCACAGAAGGGGTACCCTGCTCTACCCAGCGCTGCAAGATTTCCCAGCACAGGTCCATGTGGCTCTCTCTCTAAGCCGTGCAATCAGTTTCGTCTCCAGCGCCTGTGCAGCGTGCCACTGCAGCCAGCCAATCACATTTCTCTTTGCCTCTTAGGCTCCTCCCCCACCATAGCTAACTGCTGACTACGTTCGCCTCCTTCCTGCATCCTCTTCTTCCCCTGCCGCCATCGGCCGCCTTATGGCAGACCAATGTCATGTCTGATTCCCTGCCCCGAAGCCTCCTCCAGTAGCCCAGATCACAGCAGCTGCTAAAGCAAACAACAAGGCAAAGCTAGAGAGGCCCTGCTGAGAGTGAGTGCATGAATGAGAGAAAGGTAGAGAGCTGCACTGGAGGCGACTGGGGGCCGCCAGTGGCCCTGGGGCCTTGCAGTGAAGAACACTGCCTTAGGTCATCTTCACAGGCCCTCCTCCAGGCACCCCTGCTGAGGAAAGTTAGGTGGGTGTCTACAAGAGAGAGGGCCTTCCCAGTGGTGGCACTCCATTTATGGAACACCCTCCCCAAGAAGGCTCGCCAGATGCCTACAGCGTTATCTTTTCACCAGCAAGCAAAGACCTTTCATTTCTCTCAGGAACCTAGGGCAGAATCCAGTGGGGCTCTTATGCCTCCATCAATTTTTTTTACACCCCACCAATTCTCATCTGCCCACTGCTTGAGGAATGAAGATTTAGTGTTTCCGGGGCAACCGGAAATGTGTGAAAACACTTGTTTCTGGAACAAGGCAGGTCAGTGGAGCTCGCATAAGGGAGTCCCGCCAACCTGTCCCAATGAAGAAATCAGTGTTTCCACTTGTTTCAGAGCTTCCTCTGGGAAGCACTAAATCTCTGTTGCACAAGTGGTGGGTCCCACACGCGCAGCGGAATCGGTGGGACCCATCACTTGTGCAAGAGAATCAGCAGGACACAAGAGAATCGGTGAGGGCATAAGCACTCTGCTGGATTCCACCCCTAGTTTTTAGGTTTGATGGCTGCGTTTATACATTTTATATTTATTCATGTGCTCTTTGTTGTTTTGTTTTGTATTTTACTCTTTTCACTGTTATGGTTTTCTCTTGTATTTTATTATTTTAGGTCAACTTGTGGCCCCTCAGATGTTTTGGTCTACAGCTCCCATCAGCCCTAGTCAGCAGAGCCAATGGTGAGGAACTATGGGACTTGTAGGCCAAAACATTTGGAGGGACACAAGTTGCCCCGCACTGTTTTAGTTTTTGTCATCTGCCCAGCCAACATATGCTATTGGGCGGATTAAAAATACATAATAAATATAGATATTATACAAACACACAGCTATGGGGGGAATCATTAAAAGTGAGGTTGGGGGGAAATTAAATGCATTAACTACAGACAGTGATAATAACCTTATTTATAGCAGCCATTCAAAAAACAGTCGCTGGAGTATCACACAGATCTTTGCACCCAACAACCATTTTGTGAATGACTACTGTTAAGGTTAAAAAGCAACAAAGAGTCTTGCAGCTACCCCTCTGGAAACTTATGGTAATTACCCCTGTCTGTACTTTCTGCATTTAATTTCCCCCTAACTTGAGTGTTTGTACTTCCTTTCCCACCCTTAACCATGTGTATATGTCTATACTTGTAACCCTTCATACATCTAATGAAGTGGACTGCAATCCATGAAAGCTCATTCCATAACAGAATAATAGATTTGTTAGTCCTTAAGTGGCCACAAGACACTGTTGTTTTTACTGCAACAGACTTTTCCAGAGCTATAGCTCTGGAAATTATTTCCTAAGCTATAGCTGGCAGCAGAGTTGCCTCTCTCTCTACCTGATGCCAAGAGGGCTCATTAGGGTTCCCATTAATTTTGTCCCATTTCCTTTCCTCTCCCAAAACCCACATCCTTCCCAAGGGTCGCTCTTCCCAGGCATACTGAGCTCAGGGTGCAAAGCCTCCGCTTGCTTGGGAAGTAGCAGCAGACAGTCTGTTCACCAAAAGGCAGTAACCTTCCCAACAATTCCCCCATTCCATGGGTCTAGAGCTCTCTTAGCCATATGCAATTAGGAGAGGGGCTTGATGCCACCTGACCATCTAGTCATCCAGTTTCCTGGGCTTGCTAGGCTTGGAGTGCTGCAGGTCCAGCGCACCCAAGGAGAGAAAGGGATCCTTAAGGACAGTCTCTTTCCTCACTGCTATTACCTCCACACTACATCTAAGCTCCAACAGCCTTCAGAGTGGTACAGGTCCCTTGAGCACCCACTCCGGTTCCTGCAGGGAAGCACCATCCATAGGGAAACCCAGATAGGACCAGATGTCTGTTCCTGGGCAGAGCAAGGAGGGAGGAGGCAAGAGCAAAAGCTGAGACTGCTTATCGTGCCGATACAACAGGACCTATGAGTGTGTGCTAAGCAAAACTGTCAGCACCAACAGCAGCATCAAGAGAGGTAGCATTTGGTCAACAAGATCCCAAAAGCATAGCCTTCCCTAACCTGGTGCCCTCCAGTTGTTTTGGACTATGACTCCCCGCATTCCTGACCATGCTGGCTGGGGCTGATGGGAATATAGGAAGCTGCCCTATTCTGAGTCTGACCCCAGGTCCATCTAGGCCAGTATTGTCAATACTGACTGGCAGCAATGGCTCTCCGAGGTTTCAGGCAGGATTCTTTCCCAGCCCTACCTGGCAATGCCAGGGATCGAACTGAAAGAGAACCTTCTGCATGCAAAGCAGGGGCTCTACCACTGAGCTCCAGTTCAAGTCCAGACATCTAGAGGGCACCAGGTTGGGGAAGACTGCTTTAGCAGATGGGACAGGTGGAATCTCAGGTATGAACACCAACTTTCAGAGAGCGTAGAGCACAAAGGGCAACAGGTGTGCCAACTAGGCATATCCCTTACTTGCATTCTACAGCTATGCAGGCACACGCAAACACATACACTCTACCATTGCAATCTCTCACAAATGGAAATAGAAGCACTTGCATACCTGTTATATCAGTTCTCATCCCTCAGCTTTTGAACCAGGGTGCATTAGGAAAGTAGCCAGAAAGCTTCCCATTTTTTAGTGTTTAATCTACAGATCTGACTTGGATTCCTGCACTGAGCAGGGGGTTGGACTCGATGGCCTTGTAGGCCCCTTCCAACCCTACTATTCTATGATTCTATGATCTGGCGGTACTTATTACAGAATGGCTGCAACTCAAAACATGTTCAACAACATTCACTGTCTGGATAAGCAGTTCTGGAGCAGTGGGAGAAGGGAAACAGCACTCTGGCACTGCATGCCCATGTGTGTTTACACGCATGCGCACTCGAGATTAGATACATTCTCTCCTCACCTCAATATTCAATGTCTCTAGAGGTCTGGAAAAGAGGACTGAAACTTGAAGAACTCTCATCCTCATATGATATATGGGCCCATTAATATTTTATAAGAGACACATCCAGATCTCCCAGAAGGCAGAATAAAGACATACACCCTTCAGTGCTTTCCAGAAGAAAGTAGTGACACCCAGATACACTAGTAACAAGGACCCCTGCCTGAAACTTAGAGAACTACCTTCTCCAACCTGGTGCCCTCCAGATGTTTTGGACTATGGCTTTCATCAGATCCAGCCAGCATGGTCAGTGGCCAGGAATGATGGGAACTGTAGTCCAAAGCCTCTGGAAGGCACCAGGTCTAGCCTACCGCTGCCTTTACTGACATGCAGCAGATTTCCAGAGTTTCAGGCAGAGAAGGGGACTGAACCTGCAGCCTCCTGCACACACAGCAAGTGCTCTATCACTGAGCTAGAGCCCCATAAGGGCACACTGCTCGGTCTGAAGCAGGACTCCTTAGGAAACTGATCATATTGGGGTTAAACGGAGAGCAAGAAAGAAAAAAAAAAACCCAAGCACATTTAATTTACCGCCGAATGAACCAGGCTACACTTATTATTACAGAACAGCTACAACTCCTGCAGCCACATTTACTACCTATCTTACAGGACAGAAGAAAATGAGGCAGCATCCAGGGTGTTTGTTGCTCACAGATCTGCACCCACGAACTATGAGCACTTCAGGATGCATCCCAGTTCACTGATGTAGTAGAAAGGGGGGCTGAAACTGAAGAGGCACGTGTCCACATTAACACTTGAAAGGGTCAGCAATCTTCCCAAGCGGGAAGGGAAGGGCACAGGGCAAGAACATGCTGCCTATTTCTCATAGGAAAGGAAAGTTTCCTCCTGTGCAAGCACCAAGTTGCTGACCCCTAGAGGGACGCCGCTTGCACTGGCGTTTTCATGGCAGACTGTAGCGGGGTGGTTTGCCTTTGCCTTCCCCAGTCGTGACTACCTTTCCCCCAGCAAGCTGGGCACTCATTTTACCGACCTCGGAAGGATGGAAGGCTGAGTCGACCTGAGCCGGCTACCTGGGACCCAGCTTGATCGAACTCAGGTCGTGGGGATGGGAAAGTGCCTTATACCGAGTCAGACCCCTGGTCCATCTAGACCAGTATTGTCAACACTAACTGGCAGCAATGGCTCCCCAAGGTGTCAGGCAGGATACTTCCCTAGCCCTACCTAGAAATGCTGGGGATCACACCTGGGAGCTTGGGCGTGCAACGCAAGGGCTCTACCACTGAGCCACGGCCCCTGCTCCCTCCAGTCCGTGCAAGGCATCCCTACGGCAGCCTTCCCCAACCCAGCGCCTTCCAGATTTGCTGGACTACAACTCCCATCACCCCCCAGACAGCAATGCCAATTCCTCGACCTAGCGGCCTGCAGAGGTGATGGACTGACACTCCCCCCACCACCACCCGGCCCCCAGGGCCCACGGCTGAGCTGGCTGGGGATTATGGGAGCTGCAGTCCAGCACTTCTGCAGGGCGCCAGGCCGGGGGAGGCTGCACGACAGCTGGCCGGCCAGCAGGCAGGCCACTCTCCGCCTGGCAGCCCGGCGCCCGCAGCAGCGGCAGCCGCCCCAGTGCGCCAGCCAGGCCGCGGCGGCGGCCGCGGCTCCTCCTTACCCCACGGACGCGGCCATGTTGCCTCCCTGAACTCGCTCGGTCATGTGACTGCCGCGGCCCCGTCAGCCGCTTAGAACGGAGGGGAGGGGACGGGGCGTGGCTTCGTTGCTCCTGGCAACGGGGAGCTCTTCGCTCCCGGGAAGGCCTTCTCCCTCCCGTCATGCTTCTAGTCCCGTTGGGCTGGGTGGGCCTGGCTCCTCCTGGGGGAAGGGCCCGCTCAGGGCTCCAGTCAAAACTTCTGCTGTTTCCTAGCTCTTAGTCCTGGCCCTTCCACGACTTGTTTTCAGTAATAACAACAACAACATTACTATTATTACTATTATTATTATTATTACAGATTGTATTTCTATACTCCCTTTCTGAAGCCAGCATAATCAAAACATTAAAACCAACCTTAAAAAGCATTAGAACTGGAAAGGCCGAGTTAAAAAGATGTGTTGAGAACAGTAACAAGAGCAGCAGCAGAGCAGGTAACAACATCGGTAAAAAAACAAAACACACAATAATAAAATACAATAAGCATTTAATTAAGAACAGCCATTTGAAACAGAGGTTGCAGAGCTGGCCATAAGAAAAATCTCAAAATCCATTTTAGGGCAGTGCTTAAGAATAATAAGAATGGAGGTGGAAGAGAGCAAGGGTCTATCTAGTCCAGCGTTCTGCTTACTCAGTGGCCATCCTGGTGCCTGTGGGAAGTCCACAAATAGGACATGAGCGAAACAGCACCCTCCTGCCCATGTTCCCCAGCAACTGGTGTACATAGGCATACTGTCTCTCAATCTGGAGGTAACATACAGCTCTCATGATGACTAACAGCCACTGGCAGCCTTATCCTCCATGAATTTGTCGAATTCCCTTTAATGCCTTCTGAGAGTAAGAAGCCCGGTGGAAGAAGGTGGGGCTTGCTTGCTTCCAGGTAACATGAGTAAGATTGCTGTGTGTGAGATTTATTATGACAAAAATGGGCCAAAGCCACCTTATCAGATCTTTGGCATGTTCTCGATTTGTAGATATATACACAGTTGGCAGAACACAACAAAATGTAACTGTTTCTCTCTCTCTCTCTCTCTCTCTCCCTTTAACTTGAGAACTTTTAAATAGAACATTTAGAACATGCTGGCTGGGGGATGATGGGAGGTGTAGGACTTTTTTTTCTGTCTAAACATGCATAGGTTTGCACCCTTAATCTCATAGATCAAGTTGTGCTGGTTATAGCTTCAACTCAAAGCAAGTTCAGCTAGAACGTTTACATCCTAGACTGGTGGTTAGGGAGGGGTGGAAGAGAAGTTGTGTACGGCTATTGGGTGGGAGGATTACTACTAGGTAAAACTAACCAATTTGGCTTCTGTTGACTCTTAGCACAGCATCTACATTTATCTCCAGCTTTGTTAATATAAAGACTGCCTAGTTGATCTCTACTTCTGTTTTCCACCAACTTAAGAAGCTGCCTGGTTTGCCCAGGTTGTAGACAGTTTTGAGGTAACAGCTGGATTTTTTATTTTTAAAAATGGAGGATCAACAGTTGTCTGAGATTTTCTTCTTCTCAGTGGTCCTAGGAGGCACTAAAACCTGAAACCATCACATTGCCTAGCAGGGCCCAGTTTGAATGGCTGCCACCCCTCCTCCTCCATAGCATCTGAAGCCCCTGACCATAGAGACATCCTGATTACAACACCCAGTCCACCTTCCTCCCCTTCTATTCCTGCCCCCCACCTCGCCGACCCCCAACCTTCTTTTTGTAACATCTTGCTGGAGGAAGAAATCTGAGTATCTTTGAGTTAGCCTAATAATATGGATTTTGGAATTATTTAAAAAGCATTGCACCCTGACATGCATTTCCCCCCAAAGCAATATGGGACAAGTAAGGGCAGTTTTTTTTACCAGAGATATGTACCAGAAAATTAAGGCTGGACTGGAGCACATGCTGGTGTGGTAGCAAAATGATCATACTCAGTTCCTGCTTTTGGACCCTATCAGGTTTTCAGTTTAATTGTTGCTGTTCACTCGTTAAGTCGTGTCCGACTCTTCGTGACCCCTTGGACCATGGCACGCCAGGCCTCCCTGTCCTGCGCTCTCTCCTGGAACATGCTCAAGTCCGTATTCATTGCATCGGTGATGCTATCTAGCCATCTCGTCCTCTGCCGTCCCCTTCTCCTTTTGCCTTCAATCCTTCCCAGCATCAGGGTCTTTTCCAGGGAGTTTTCTCTTCGCATTAGGTGGCCAAAACATTTGAGCTTCAGCTTCAGTATCTGTCCTTCCAATGAGCAGTCAGGGTTGGTTTCCTTTAGGATGGACTGATTTGACCTCCTTGCAGTCCAGGGGACTCGTAAGAGTCTTCTCCAGCACCACAGTTCGAAGGCATCAATTCTTCGGCGCTCCGCCTTCCTTATACTCCAGCTCTCACAGACATACGTTGCTACTGGGAAAACCATAGCTTTGATTATACAAATCTTTGTCGGCAAGGTGATGTCTCTGCTTCTTACTATGCTGTCTAGGTTTGCCATAGCTTTCCTCCCAAGGAGCAAGCGTCTTTTAATTTCATGGCTACAGTCACCGTCTGTGGTATTCTTGGAGCCCAAGAAAATAAAATCTGTCACTGCTTTCATTTCTTCCCCTTCTATATGCCAGGAAGTGATGGGGCCAGATGCCCTGATCTTCATTTTTTTAATGTTGAGTTTCAAACCAGCTCTTGCACTCTCCACTTTCACCCTCAACAAGAGGCTCTTTAGATCCTCTTCGCTTTCTGCCATTAGGGTGGTATCGTCTGCATATCTGAGGCTGTTGATAATTCTCCCAGCAATCTTAATTCCAACCTGTGATTCATCCAACCCAGCGTTTCTCATGATGTACTCTGCATTTAAGTTAAATAAGCAGGGCGACAATATGCAGCCTTGTCGTACTCCTTTCCCAATTTTGAACCAATCAGTTGTTCCATGTCCAGTTCTTACTGTTGCTTCTTGACCCTTGTACAGGTTTCTCAGGAGACAGGTAAGGTGGTCTGGGACCATCTCTTTCAGAATTTGCCACAGTTTGTTGTGATCCACACAATCAAAGGCTTTAGCGTAGTCAATGAAGCAGAAATAGACGTTTTCCTGGAATTCTCTTGCTTTCTCCATGATCCAGCGAATGTTGGCGATTTGATCTCTAGTTCCTCTGCCTCTTTGAAACCCCGCTTGTACTTCTCGGTTCACATGCTGCTGGAGCCTAGCTTGTAGGCTTGCTGGCATGTGAAATGAGCGCAATTGTGCGGTAGTTTGAACACTCTTTGGCGTTGCCCTTCTTTGGAATTGGAATGTAAACTGACCTTTTCCAGTCTTGTGGCCACTGTTGAGTGTTCCAAATTTGTTGGCATATTGAGTGCAGCACTTTAACAGCATCGTCTTTTAGGATTTTAAATAGCTCAGCTGGAATACTGTCATCTCCGCTAGCTTTGTTGTTACTAATGCTTCCTAAGGCCCACTTGACTTCACTCTCGAGGATGTCCGGCTCAAGTTCCGTGACCGCACTATCATGGCTATCAGGGACATTCAGATCTTTCCTGTATAGTTCTTCTGTGTATTCTTTCCACCTCTTCTTAATCTCATCTGCTTCTGTTAGGTCCCTGCCTTCTTTGTCCTTTATCATGCCCATCTTTGCACAGAACGTTCCCTTGAGATCTCCCATTTTCTTGAAAAGATCTCTAGTCTTTCCCATTCTATTGTTTTCCTCAATTTCTTTGCATTGTTCATTTAAGAAGGCCTTCTTGTCTCTCCTTGCTATTCTCTGGAACTCTGCATTCAGTTGGACATATCTTCCCCTTTCTCCCTTGCTTTTCGCTTCCCTTCTTTCCTCAGCTACTTGTAAAGCCCCATCAGACAGCCACTTGGCTTTCTTGCATTTCTTTTTCTTTGGGATAGATTGAGTTGCTGCCTCCTGAACAATGTTACGGACCTCCATCCATAGTTCCTCAGGCACTCTGTCTATCAGGTCTAATCCCTGAAATCTATTCGTCACCTCCACTGTATATTCATCAGGGATATGATTTAGGTCATACCTGAATGGTTTAGTGGTTTTCCCTACGTTCCTCAATTTAAGCCGAAATTTTGCAAGAAGAAGCTCATGATCTGAGCCACAGTCAGCTCCAGGTCTTGTTTTTACTGACTGTATGGAGCTTCTCCATCTTTGGCTGCAAAGGACATAATCAATCTGATTTCGATATAGACCATCTGGTGATGTCCATGTGTAGAGTCGTCTCTTGTGCTGTTGGAAAAGAGTGTTTGCTATGATCACTGTGTTCTCTTGGCAAAACTCTATTAGCCTTTGTCCAGCTTCATTTTGTATACCGAGGACATGCTTGCCTGTTATCCTGGTGATTTCTTGACTTCTTACTTTAGCATTCCAATCCCCTATGATGAAGAGGGCATCTTTTTTTGGTGTTAGTTCTAGAAGGTGTTGTAGGTCTTCACAGAACCTACATGATCAACCTCAGCTTCTTCGGCCTCAGTGGTTGGGGCATAGACTTGAATTACTGTGATGTTGAATGGTTTGCCTTGGATTCGTACTGAGATCATTCTATCATTTTTGAGATTGTACTCCAGTACTGCTTTTCCCACCCTTTAATTGACTATGAGTGCTACTCCATTTCTTCTAAGGGATTCTTGCCCACAGTAGTAGATATGATGGTCACCTGAATTAAATTCACCCATGCCTGTCCATTTTAGTTCACTGATTCCCAAGATGTCGATGTTCAATCTTGCCATCTCATGTTTGACCACCTCCAGCTTACCTTGATTCATTGATCTTACATTCCAGGTTCCTAAACAATAGTGTTCTTTACAGCATCGGATTTTCTTTTCACCACCAGACACATCCACGGCTGAGTGTCCTTTCGGCTTTGGCCCAGCCGCTTCACTCTTTCTGGCGCTACTTGGAAATACCCTCTGCTCTTCCCCAGTAGTATATTGGACACCTTCCGACCTGAGGGGCTCATCTTCCAGCGTCATCTCTTTTAGCCTTGTGATACGTTCCATGGGGTTTTCTTGGCAAGAATACTGGAGTGGGTTGCCATTTCCTTCTCCAGTGGACCACATTTTGTCAGAACTCTCCACCATGACCTGTCCGTCTTGGGTGGCCCTGCACGGCATAGCTTATGGCTTCACTGAGTTACGCAAGCCCCTTCGCCTCAACAAGGCAGTGATCCATGAAGGGATAATTAAATATTATTCTAGTTAATGCTATTCCACAATAGAACTGGTTGTACTTCTAGAATAACTGCAACCTAAAACACACTCAACAACATTTATTATCTGGAGAGGACCACTACCACATGTTTTTCCAGCTTCAGGGGGGATAGATGGATTGTCAGCAGGAAAACAGCTTGGTAGGTGGTGGGTTCACATACACACACACACACACTCACTCACAGTGCATTCCAGATGGGGGCCCTGAGGATGCCATGTGTAAAAGTGTAAAGGCAATGGCGATGCATTCATCTTATGTCTTAGGTCTGCCCTTTCTATGATGGTGATTATAATTGGGCTGGTCCAAAGGATGCTTCCAGACTGAGGAATTTTAGCTATTACAGCCAACCCTCCTTAAAGGATTTTCTTTTGTAAGAAAAAAGATGGACTTAATGGTGGATAAACATGGGAAGGTTTGTAGGGTGGCCAGGTGTACTACTTTGTAGAGGACAGTCCCCTATTTGAAAGTGTCCTCTATTTGAAGAGGTGTCCAGTCTAAGCCTGGTTTAAAGTCAAAGATCCATAAGGAGGAAGAACAGGCAGAAGCATTGAGGCTGACCATCCACAGTTAGCACCTGCACAGCAGCCTGGTTTTTATATTTTATATAGTGTATTTTAATGGTTTTAATTTTTGTGAACCACCCAGAGAGCTTCGGCTATGGGGTGGTATAGAAATATAATAAATAAATGAAATGAGCAGGCACACAGGTCACATGGTCAGTCTTCCCCACTATGGTGAGATGTCTTGCATTTCTATTTAAATTATACTAATCATGTCTAAATTTTAATGTATATATGCATATGCAAATGTGACACAAATTGCTGTCCTCTTTTTTGGTGATGTGTACGTGGCCAACCTAGTTACAAACAGAAGACAGCATCCTCTGGAACTGCCCCCTACCATAAGATTTTGTGAATGAGGCAGGGCAATTGCTCACCTGGAAGCATCCAAGGCATACAATCCAGGTGGGAGGGGCTGGCTTCACAGGACTGGGAGGTCCTACATAAACACCAGGGCCCCAGGTCAGACTTTGCATCAGAGACGTCTTTGTGTGCGCACATCTTACCTTTTCCAAGGGCTCCCCAAATCCTGTGATGCTGCAGAGGGCACTGGCTGGAGCACAGTTTTTAGTGTCCTATCATCCATGTTGTGGTGGATCCTGGGGAGTAGGGATGCGCATTGGTGCCCCACTGTGACTCAGACCCTGATGTGGTGCTTCAGAAAGCAGCCTGCTTCTGCTTGGAGCAATTCAGAGTCAATCCGTTTCAACTCGATACTGACCCCGAGCTGAGGTTTGGAAACCCAAGGCTTTGTGCTAGCATGGAAAATCCAAAAATGGTGGTAACTTTTTTTCCTCTGTCAGTGTGGGATGATACTTGCAGGCATAGCAGCTCCTTAGCAGAGGATTATACCTGCCCAATGTCAGTGAAATGGTAGTCTTTCTGCTACACGCCTTTATATTTTGATTTTTTTAAAGGGAGCTGCCAATAACATGTTTATTTCTTGGCAGAACGTTGCAAGGGTAGTTGCCCCTTCTGACGAGATCAGGCCTGTCTAGTGGCAGTTTAGCAGCCACTGTTTTTTGGAGGAAAGAGCAGCACTGACATTTTGAGGGTCTCCAAAAGAGGACACACTTATCCCCTTATGTTTTTTGTGGACCATTGCTCTGAAAATTACAGGTAGCCTACAAGTGCCTCTAAGTAATAAACCTGCCAAGTTTTAGAAGGTTGGGTGCAGCAGCTCACGTGGAGGGGAGCTCTCCAAATTGGGAGGGGGTGTGTGATTCCTTTCCCCTTCCCTCCCCCATGTATTTTGGGCTATTTATATGAATTATGAAAATGGCACACATCCTAGAGGTGTCCTTAGGCAAGAAATCTGCCAAGTTTCAGAAAGATAGGTGCAAGGGCTAGGGAGTTATAGTGCTTGAAATCCAATTTTAAGCTTTTCATAGTGAAGCATTGGAAGAATAGCCATCTCACAGTCCCGTCCTAGGCTCAAACAAATACACACATGCCGGACAAATGCAGGTGGGTCCAGGAAATGTATAAGACAAGGATTGAGTTGGGAAAGATTTTTGAATGAAGTCAAGTCTCAAGCCAGAAGCAAGCTGCCCAGCCCGGCCCAGTAATATAACAACAAACTAACTATCCAGTAAGCTCCCCTGCCACTAACTGAGACAAATGACAGAGGTGCTGAGATGTTTAATGAAAGTCTTAATAGAATCAATCTCTCCTGAAAAGCACATTGATTGGAGCCACTGGTAAAACATGCCCTACGATTAGAAGGTGGACATGTTGGTCACCCAACCACACTCACTCCTCCCCTCTTCCCCTGCACCGTTTGGAAAATCAAAACAAAAAAAAAAGACACTATTTTGTATTTATTTCAGGAGATATGAAGTCTGAGCAAGTGTGTAAGTTATCTCTGAAACATGAGTCAATGACAAAGCCTTGTTCTGGGCCAGGATTCAGTTCTGTTGGCTTGGTAGGGAACCTCGCTTTGACTTGGGACCCAACAGAAAGAAGCTGCTTGCTTCTGCTCAGGGTTTGGGGTTTGTCTGAATCGGACGCGCATCCTGACTGGAGAGCATTGATCACATTGTGCTGCACATCCCGCCGGGGTGGCCGAAGTGCCTGGGGCGATCGCTGTCCAAATAAATGTTTAGTGGCAATAGCGACTGCACCATCAAACAACTAAATGGCACTTCAAAATATATTGTGTCAGCACAAAAGGAAAAAAGGGAGAGAAATGAAGTCCATTTTAAAGTAACCTTTAAAAGAAAAATGTTTCTTTAAAAAAAACACAAACCCATATTATCTACCCAAGAGACAACAAATGCTCTGGATGCTGAGCTTGTACAAGGAAGTTGTTTAATCATTGCCAAATATACAGAACTGCTTTTCCCTTGAATGTCTTGCTGGTTAAGCAGAAGGTAATCTATTTTCAGATTCAGTGGCATCAGCCAGAAACGAAGCAGTTGTTGTTCCCAACATACAAACTTAAAATCCAATGTGCTTCTTTACAGTTTCTGTTCTTTTGGTGCTCTATGGCACCTTCACGGCATTTGATTTGACAGTGGAGCGGGTGGGGGCAGTGTCCAGATAATGTCATCATCAATTTGTAGCCCTCCTGTGTTTCCCCACTGGTTCCAGATGCAGAAACTGCCCAGATTCTTCCTAGCTGAATTCTGTCCAAATCAGGAGCAAACAGGGGGACACCAGGGATGGATGGATGGATGGATGGATGGATGGATGGATGGCGAGGTGGTAGTAATGGTGGTGGAGAAAATATGACAGGAGGCAGAAGGAGACAAAAGAGCGACACCAGTCGACAGGAAGCCAATGAGAAAGGGTTTCTTTGACTTTAAACCAGATTTGGACTGCCCAGCTCTCCAAAGAGAGAACTGCTCTCTGCCAGCTCTACAAAACAGAGGACTATCCTCAGTAAAATAGGATGCATGATCATGCCCCTGCTGGAAGACTCCTCCTGGAAGGAAGAGCTGAAGGACCAGGGACCACCCACCACCAGCAATGCCCAGGACCTGCCAGTAGTACAGGAGGAGCCCAGGCCCTTAGGGGTGACCACCAGGAGGGCATCACCTGTGGAGGACAAGGACTGTGCCTCAGAGGTGGAGGCAGAGGAACCCCCAAGCCCTTGGGAGAGATGCTGCCCGAAAAAGCACTCAGAAGGTGTATTAGACTGAGCCAGAGGCCTCCTAGTGAGAAAAGGGCTACTTGCACATAGGAGGCTTGCTCACAAGGAGGACCTTTCAGCTGCAGCCACTAACAGCTCACAGCTGGAGCTTGGGTGTGGCCCTGATAGTGTAAGGCTGAGAGAGGTGATGGGCTCTCCCACACTGCAGGCATGCAAGAGGAGGCTGGACAGCCATCTGCCGGGGATGCTCTGACTTGGATTCCTGCACTGAGCGGGGGGTTAGACTCAAGGGTCTTAAAGGCCCCTTCCAACCCTGCTATTGTATGAGTTGCTGGCAATAATGTTGACCAGGCCTTCCTGAGCCCAGCTTCCCTCGCCTTGACACTGGACTGCTTCTTTGATTGATTCCTGGTGTGAGCACTTCTGGGATGGACTCTGACCCTCCCCTTGTCTGCTAGGTTGCCTTGGGGCCTTGTTGCCTGGGACTGTGGCAACCTGGCCTTTTGCCTGATCCCAGTGTGTCAACCACCTTGGAACTCTGGAACCCTTGAACTTGTGACTGCAAGGTCTGGACTGGTGACAGGCCCCGCCCCCTTCCCCAGGCCCCACCCCTTTCTCTCAGCCACCTATTGTATGGTGGACTCCTGGTTTTGTGCCGTTTCTATAAGGCTGAAATGTTTCTCCTAAGACTTGGCTACTGGCAGTAAGAACTTTAAGCTACAATATGCTGGTATTCCCCCCCCCCTTTTGCCCTTGGTCCCACACATCCTTAAAACCTGATCATATGCTGCCAAATGCATGAGAGTATTAATGTAATTAATTAATTACATTTATATCTTGCCTTTTCTCCTCCTTAAGGAAGCCAAGGAAGGGTACATAATCCTCCTCCTCCTCTCCATTTTATCCTCACAACAACAACAGCCCTGTGAGGTAGGTTTTGCTGAGAGTCTCTGACTGGCCCAGAGTCACCCAGTGAGCTTCCATGGCCAAGTGGGGATTAGAACCTGGATCTCCCAACTCCCAGTCCAACGCTCTAGCCACTACACCACACTGGCTGAGGTGGAAGTAGAGGAAGGTCTTAACCTGGTCCCGAAAGGATAGCAAAGGATACACAGCTCCAACTGGCAGTTCCCTGGGACGGCAGGCTCTGGTCTCATCCATTGGCTGGAGAACCGAGTGTCAGGAGTGCCCTAGCTGCCTCTTAGACAGTCCCCTCCAATAGCTAACTCAGGACACAGACGACGAGGATTCTTTCCAAGGCTTTATTCCTTTATTACTTTATGACTCTTACAGATACTAATCACTAGCGACTAAGCAAGGAACAGCACTGGGGAAAGATAGCAGAGTACCCTAAGCTCCAGGTAAGGCAGTTGGCCCCCGTTTGAAGGAGAACCGCAGGAAGACTCTGAACTTATGGGCTATGGAGAGATCCTCCCTCTTTCCCTTGGGTCCTCGAGATGCGACCGTTGCTTGCGTGCCAAATGAGCGCTATGCCGCCTTTCCACTCCCTGCGTCTGCGCCGAGCGTCCAGCAAGCCCCCCTCCAGTGCTCTCTCACTGCCAGGGTCACTATCTCTCCCAGGAATGCTGGCAGGAGGAATCTCTGCCAGCTGCTGTGCCTGTGAGAGATGAGCGAGCTCCTCTCCCACGGATTGCTGTTCCTCCTCAGAATCAGAATTGCTCTGGGGCTTTATGGGCTCAGTTTCCACCCTGACACCGAGGGCCACTGGGAGGCTGCACCTCTTGCCTCCGGGGAGGAACGTCATCACAGGGGGGAGCCCAGCCTAGTTCTACGCATCGGCCAGAGAGGGAGGAGCTGCAGGGAGCTTGCTCCACCCCTCCCTGCTAGAAAGAACACAGAGCTTCTGGTCAACCCCAAAAGGCTTATAACTTGGGTAAACCACTCAGGGGAGCCACAAGGGAGCAGAGGGGCTGGGGTGTAGCTTTTAAAATTGTTGGAGGGTGGTGGGCTTTGGGGTTGTCTTTGTGATTTTAGGGGTGGGGTGCCCACCTGATAGGTGGAAGCGAGGGAGGCAGTGAGGGGAGTTCAGGGGGCCAGGAATACTGAGGCTGGGCTACAGATGCTGGCAGAGCACGAGGGGCAGGCCATGCTGGGTAAGGGGAACAGGGGAGAGATGTATAATATCTGTCCCCTGTTCCAGGCCTGTCCAGAGCCGAAGGATGGCTGGGGGATGCGTGGCTCCATCCTCTGGCCTTCGTCTGCTGCTGTGTAATGCCAGGTCCATTGCCCATAAAACATCTCTGGTCCACGACATGATCCTGGATGAGGGTGCAGACCTGGCATGTATGACGGAGACCTGGCTGGACAAGGCTGCTGCTCCCACTCTTGCGGTTGTTTGCCCGGCTGGATTTTCGTATGTGCAGTAGCCAAGGGCTGGGGGTCGGGAAGGGGGTGCAGCGTCATCAGGCGATTTGGGGTGCAGCATCACCAATATGTGGATAACATGCAACTCTACCTCTCATTTAAATCCTGACCAAGGTTGGCTGTAGAAGTCCTGTCCAAATGTCTGGAGTCGGTGAGTGGCTGGATGGAAAGAATTAAGTTGAAACTGAACCCCAACAAAACCGAAGTACTTTTTGTGGGAGACAAGAGGAGGTTGGGGGATGTTGACCTGGTGTTGAATGGGGTACGGCTACCCTTGAAAGACCAGGTCCGCAGTTCAGGTGGGCATTTGGGGTGGGTTAGGGGGTATGTTTTTTTTAGAGCAATGTTTTGTTCAGTTGATTATGTAAACGTGTTCTATTTCATGTTATTTGTATTGTACACCACCTAGAGTGGCCGGGTAGCCGGCCAGATGGGCAGCTACTCACTCACTCACTCACTCACTCACTCAAATAAATAAATAAATAAATAAATGGTGCCAGGTGGGCCTCGTTGGGGAGAGCAGACCCTGGAAATGAGACAACCTGGCCACCCTACTTGTCCCTCCTCCTGTCCCTTGCAATCCTATCCCTGGGGTCAATTGGCTACAAAAAAGCAAAGGGAAGCAATGAGTGGGGGTGAGGAAATAAAGCAGTCAGAGGCTCCTTCCATTCTCTGCCTGTGGGCCCCTCCAGCTTTCTCTGCCTGTCTTTGGGAAAATTTCAGCATTCTCAGTGGTGAGCGCCTGGCATACATATGGCTGCATTTGCTGTCAATGTAGTCACCTTCATCCTCTGTTTATCTTCATGCTGCTTTCCCACAAGACTGTGCCCAAAGTGGCATACAGCGTTTCAGCTGAACAGCAATATGTACGGGAAATCAAAACTCTTCTTCAGAACAGTTGGAATCAATCATAGTGTAAACAGGTAAATACATCATAAAGATATAAATCAATAATCCATCTATACAGCTTTGTATAAAACAGGAGTGGGAATGTGTTGCCCTCTGAAGGTTGGTGGACTGCAAATTCCCATCAGCCCCAGATCACATACCCAATGCTGGGGATGATGGGAGTTGTAGTCCAACAACGTCTGGAGGGCCACCAACTCCTCCATCCCTGGTATAAAACAATACAAACAAACTGATCAAATCCAGCTTTCTAAGGGTGCAAGCCTATGCATGTTTAGACAGGAAAAAGTCTGGGGCATGCTGGGAGATACAGGACTTTTTTCTGTCTAAACGTGCATAGGATTGCACCTTAAAATGAGCAGAAAAGAGAGAGAACAAAGTATTAAGACAGAAATAAGAACACACTACATAACTAGCCAAGTAGATCACCATTCCACAAGGGCATGAGTGGGTTCTCCTAACTCCTCCGCAATTAACTGACACACGTTAGTTAAGAACATCAGAAGAGCCCTGCTGGATCAGACCAAGGGTCCCTCTAGTTCAGCACTCTGTTCACACAGTGGCCAACCAGCTGTTGACCAGGCACCTACAAGCAGGGCATGAGCACAACAGCACCCTCCTACCTATGCTCCTCAGCAACTGGAGTACATAGGCTCACTGTCTCTGGTACTGGAGGTTGCCCATAGCCATCAGGACTAGCAGCCATCCTCCAGGAATTTGTCTAATCCCCCTTTAAAGCCATCCAAGTTGGTGGCCATCACTACATCTTGAGGAAGCAACTTCCATCGTTTGACTCTGCGCTGTGTGAAGAAGGATTTCCTTTGATCTGTCCTGAATCTCCCACCAATCAGCTTCATGGGATGACCCCACTGGCAGTGGCTTCTAGTATTTTGAGCGGGGGAGAAAAATGTCTCCCTCTTCACATTCTCCGCGCCAGGTATAATTTTGTAGACGCTCCCCCCTTGCAGCCTCTTTCTCCCAGCTGTCCCAGTCCCCATCTCTCACCTGGGGACCCAAAGATCACTGCTCTTCCTTCAAGCCCCATATTTACTCAGGACGTCGATATTGCTCAGTCCCTCTCCACTCCTCCAGGCCAGCATTGTCTGGAAAGCAGCACGCTGTGTCAGGCCCTTGGGCTATTGAACCGCTTTCAGCTGAAGGGCCGAATTCCATTTTGGAGAAGTGCTTGGAGGCCATATTCCACTGGTGGGTGGGGCTGAAGGTAAAAGAGGGTGGGGCCTAAACACCAAGAATACCAGCATATTGTAGCTTAGAGCTCTTCCTGCCAGTATCTAAGCCTTAGGAGAGGCATTTCAGCCTTTTAGAAGAGGTGGGGGTGGGGAAAGGCAGGTAGCAATGCTCAGCCCCTTGTTGTATGCTCCCCCACACTCCTCTTCCAGCTTGGTGCAATGTAGCCTCCCCCCAGCCTGGCACCCTCCAGGTGTTTTAGACTACAACTCCCATCATCCCTGACCACTGGCTATGCCTGCTAGGGTTGATGGGCACTGTTGCCCAAAACATCTGGAGGCCACCAGGTTGGGGAAGGCTGGTGTAATGCATTGTGTGGCCAGGCTCTCCATCTTTGTGGATCGGTCACATTATCCCTTAATCATTAATGAATGCTTTTAATTAACAGGTCATATTCAACAATCAGGATGATTACCAAATTATTCTCATTATTCCAACTGTTCAAATGTATGAGTGAAGAAGAGATTCAGTGGAAGACTGACTGCTAGGGGTGTGGGTGACATGTATTCTTGCACGTCTACTCGGAAGTAAGTTGCATGGAGTTGAATGGGACTTACCCCCAGTTAAGTGTGCAGAGTACTGCAGCCTAAAGTGGAATAAAAGTGTGTGGTCTTGTGTTTATGTAGCACTGGAAGCATCCCCAGAAGTACTGCTATTAATTGATAACCAATTTGCACAAAAAGTGTGGCTCTCCAAGTAAATGGCATTAACACATGAAATAATCAAAATTAATTGGAGATGCCAGCCACATCTTATCCTGCACAGAGTTGTGAAAACATAAATGCCACTGATCTCCATGGCACTGTTAAACATAAGATCACAGCCCTGGTTTCTTTGAAACAATGGATGTTCTTTCTTTGCATGAGGATGTCCCAGATAAAGCCATTCCAGGCATGCGGACCACACCTGCCTGGATCTGATGAATAATTACAATGGTTTGTCTCAAGGCTCAGGAACGAGTTGGCAGGGCCTTCTCTTGGCAAGGCTCCCCCAGCAATTGACAAAAAGTCTTAGATCAAGGCAGACGCTCTCTCTGAATAGGCTGCAGGTGATGAGAAACAGCATCGGTACAATTAAGGAGCAAAGAGGTCCAGTGGACGCTGTACCAAGATTAAACTGTTATTCTTGTCATGTCATGCTTTGAGGCTGCTTGGCAAGCCAGAGGGGGAAATTAATTTTAGGAAGTCCTGGCAGGAGTGTACATATCAGAGGAACTAGAGAACTCATGAGATAATAAAGAGACTTGGTGTATTTATCTACCGCTTTTTCTAAGTCCACAAGGCCCTTCACATAAAGTTAGGTCAGCCGATCTTACAACAGTCGTTACCAAGCCTTGGCCAGGAAACACAAGCTTGCCAGGAAGGAACGGCTAGTGTGCTATGGGGAATAGATGTATAATAATAAAAGAGGATGTGTGTATGGATGTGTCTGTCAGCACCACAGCAGCAGGACTGTGAAATCTAGACACCTGAAACTTGGCATCCATACTAAGGGGACCATAAGGGTGTGCACTTCTAGAATATTTCATTTTTTAAATGCATTTATTGTTTTTAATTAATTTAAATACGTCAATGTGGTTCAAGCCTGCAGTACCATCTTCAGTCACTAAGTGGCAGACGTCCCTAACCAGTGCATAGTTTTGAACGTAAGAAGAGCCCTGCTGGATCAGAGCAAGGGTCCATCTAGTCCAGCATTCAGTTCACACAGTGGCCAGCCAGCTGCCCACAGGAGACCCACAAGCAGGACATAACAGCACCCTCCCACCCATGTTCCCCAGCAACTGGTGCATATAGGCTTACTACCTCTGATAGTGGAGGTAGCATATAGCCATCAGGACTAGTAGCCATTGATAGCTTTATCCTCCAGGAATTTGTCCAATCCCCTTTTAAAGCCATCCAAAGTGGTGGCCATCACTACATCTTGTGGAAGTGAATTCTATAGTTTGAAGTCCTTCCTTTTATCTGTCCTGAATCTCCCACCAATCAGCTTCATGGGAAGACCCTGGGTTCTAGTATTCTGAGAGAGGGAGAAAAATGTCTCCCTATCAACATTTGCCACACCATGCATAATTTTGTGCCCTGCTTTTTTCCAAGCTAAACAATCCCAGCTGTTGTAACCTGCCCTCGTAGGGGAGATGCTCCAGCCCCTTGGTCATTTTAGGTGCCTTTTTCTGCACGTTTTCCGACTTGAAGTTGGGATTTTTTGCCCCAATGTGCATCACTTTATACTTGCTTACATTGGACTACATTTGCCATTTTGATGCCCATTCTCCCAGTTTGGAGAGATCCTTTTGGAGCTCCTCACAATCCCTTTTTGTTTAATCACCCTAACTAATTGGATGTCATCAGCAAACTTGGTCGCTTCACTGCTCAATCCTAATTCCAGATCATTTATGATTAAGTAGAAAAGCATTGGTCCCAATATAGATCTCTGATAAGGCAGGGTCTGTGATCTCATGGAGAGTTCTACTCATATTCAAGCAAATGTGAGTAGACAGTAGAGGTATTGTTCAGACCTTGCTGATTCAACACTGCAAGGTCTGAACTGTGCCCCTAGAGATATAGAGGGTGGGGCCAGCATGTACAGCCCCAACTCTCCACACACTTTAAGCCCTCACACATTCACCTGAACAGGGCTATCCTGGCTCCTATATCTAACTAAAGTTTTGAGTTGAGGTTCCTGCAACCCTTTGGCTTCCTGAGCAGACATTCTAGCTCCTATAATTCAATTAAACTTTTGAGGGTTTGGCTAATACTGACACACACACACACACACACACACACTTTAACCCCATAGTATCCAAAAAGAAAACTAAATGCAGAAATGGAGAACTGTTCTGTTCCTTCAAAGACACATACATTAATATGCTATAAAAATGTAGAATTTTGATTGCTGAAGGGTGCAGTCATGTCCTACATCTAGTTGGTCCGGAGGCCACAAGTCAAGTCTTTAATTCAAAATGGGAATGAAAAAGCTTCTTCAACCAAACTGATTGAACAAAAGCACTTGCTTTCAGCCTCTTAATCATGAAGCAATTTTGCACTAAATGTATTCTGTTGCATTGATCTTTGGGATCTTGAAATATGCCCCTGCTTCTCCCAATGTCTAAATGATTGTAAACCACAAGGAAGAGAAAGTAGTATTCCAGCTGTCTTATTACTCACCCAGTTGAGTTTGGTTTCGGTTTCCAAAATCAAAATGTGTCTACTGCACCCGAGATTTGAGTGTCTCCAAGACAGATTCTCACCACATTGATTATTTATTATGAATGCTTATTTTCCTTCTTATTGAAACCCTTTATGCCGATAAGTTACTGCACAGGTCAGGAGGAGGCATTATATCAGAGCCCTTCATAAATTATTTTCCAAAGTTGCTTGGAATTTTATATAACAAGTATCATCTATTGTGGAGACTATGCTAATGTTTCCTGAGCAACAGTGGGTAGCTTTAGGAAATCAATCTGATATGAATTATAAAGTACTATATTCCTGAAGTAGCAAGAGACCCTTCAGTGATTTCCCATAATTTTTTCAGAAGCTGAGGTGGCTTTTTCTCTGACGGAGAGTTCATAGTTTAAAATATCTGCTGGCTGTTCGTAAACCTGTCAAGGCAAGGCAGGGAAAGCGGGGGTGGCCTTTGCCAAGCCAGCTTGGTTTTGGTAGTCAGCAGGGCCAGGCCTACCATCAGGCAGAGTGAGGCAACTGCCTCAGGGGGCAAATGCTGGAGGCAGCAGTGGCAGCCCCTCAGCTGTTTCTCCTGAGCCCCTTCGGCATCCCCCTCCCTTGGACAGCCCTACACGTGCCATGCAGTGACCTGGGCTGCACGATCACTGTAGCTCACCACAGCTTACTGAAGTCACAATGAGCCACGGTGCCTGCGGGCACCAGGTTGGCTGTTTAAGCCACAGCTTATGATGTTGTCTAGACCTGGGCGGCATGGTTTGTTGCTGGAGCAGGGACAACCCCCCAATAACCCATGGGCTGTTGTAGAGTTATTGGGGGCTTGTTTCGCCCTCCAACAATCCCTGTTGCTAGGGTTTTGGATGACATGGCAAACCATAGCAAACTCCCACTGGCAGTTGAATATTCAAAATTGTGACCGGTATGCACCGCAACCCACAGTAGGCTTACATAAGCCATGGTGTGCTGGGGTGATCGTGCCCAGTCTGTCCTGCACCCCTAAGCAAGCCTGACGCCCTCACTTGTGGTGGAGGAGAACCCTATTCTGCTGCCAGTGCTGAAGTAAGATTCAGCTGCTAGTCCAGTCAGCTTCTGGATGTGGCCTGGAGGGGGCCAGGGGGCCATCTTGTCCTTTGCCTCAGGCAGCAAAACGTTTGGGGCCAGCCCTGATAGTCTGTTCTTTTTAGTGATCTGAAGAACTTCATCTGTATGGATACAGAACAGATAATACCATTTTGCAGAAACAAAGAGTGCCCAAAATCTGTCACTTTAGGCAATGCAGTTCAGGGCTGCCTTCCCCCATCTGGTGCCCTCCTGGTATTTTGGGCTGCAACTCTCAGGATTCCTGACCGGCAACCATACTGGCTGGGGCTGATGGGGATTGAAGTCCAAGTCATCTGGAGGGCACCAGCTTGAGGAAGCCTGGTTTTGTAGAAAGGCCAAAGTCTTGCCCAAATATTCAAGCAGGAGCCAGGTGGCCCCTCAGGACAATAAAAGGGCAGTAGAAGGGAAAGTGAGATGCAAGGCAGACGTGGACAGGGCTGGAACAGACATGATGCTGGCTGCAGGTTAAGTACTCTCCCATGTAAAGTGTTCCTTCATGCCCCATCATGTTCAAATGCACTTGTGGCATGCATCCACCCATCTGCAAGTGGCATTAGCATGCCAGTGAATGGTGCACAATGCTGGCATGCTAATGCCACTTGCAAATGAATCAATAAATATCGTCAGTGCATTTGAATATGACAGTACCTGTGTGGGATATTTACCCATAGCCTGTGTCATGCTTATTTTGGTTCTAAATGTAGAGAGAAGAGGAAGAAATGCTTCCAAAATTCTCCCCATCCAAATGTCTCCTTGGAGTGTGAAGTTTCAAATGATTTTGGCATTATTTCTGAAGTGGAACCAATGCATTAGGAATACCTCATTGTTTCATCCCCCTTCCCCCACCAAATATTTGTGCATGTGCAATTTGATAGACCTTTCACTCAGTTGTTTCAGAGACAAAGTTCTGCATTTAGGCAAGCAAGCAAGCACAGGTATAGGGTGGGGTATGCCTGGTTACTTACATACATACATACATACATACATACATACATATATATAGTATTTTTATATTCCACTCAGCCAAAAAGATTCCTGAAGTGACAATCAGTAAAACGACAGTCCCTTCCTGCAGGCTTACAATCTAAAGAGACATGGCATACAAGGAAAAGGGGAGGGGGAAATTAAGGAAAAAATTAAGTTGTCCTTCAGCAGGGCTGATGGAATGGCTCCACTTCCCCTCCTTTATAGCCTGCTAGAATGGCTAGTGGTGGTGACAGTCAAGGGAGGAGCCGCCTTCATCAGGACAGTGTTCAGCAGGGCTGGTGGAACATGTGAAAAGGATATTAGGATTGTAGTCAAGTTGAACCTGAGCCAACAGTGTGATGCAGCTGCAAAAAAGACTAATATAATTTTAGGCTGCATTAATAGAATCCTAGTTTCCAAGTCACAGGAAGTAATAGTTCCACTTTATTCTGCAATACTCAGACCTCATCTGGAGTTCTGTGTCCAGTTCTGGATGCTGCACTTTAGGAAGAACTTAGACAAATTGGAATGGGTTCAGAGGAGGACCGTGAAGACGGCTACAGATGGAAAACAAGTCCTATGAGGAAAAGTTGAAAGAATCGGATATGTTTGGGCTGGAGAAGACAAGGCTGAGGAGGGTGTGTCTGCGGACATAATAGCACCCGTCAAATGCCTGGAGGCCTGTCACACAGGAGGGGGCAAAGACTTGTTCTTGGCTGCCCCAGAGTGCAGGACTAGATCTAATGGGCTTACGTTACAGGAGGGTAGATTTTGGTTAAACATTAGGGGAAACTTCTTGATGGTAAGAGCAGTTTGTCAATGGAACCAATCACCAATGGGAGGGATGGTGCTCTCTCCCTTCAGGCAGAGGTTGGACAGGCATCTGTCAGGGATGCGATTGCTCCGTATTTTATACATCAAGCAGACAGATGGACTAGATTAGGCCCCTTCCAACTCTGATTCTAAGACTCCTTTTGTGTGAGGTTTTACCAACATCTAGGAGCCCCTGTGCATATCAGTAAAACCCTGCACAGAAAGAATCTTGATGCAGTCATATTTCTTCTCAAACTAGAATTTTTTTTAGAGCGTTCTATCAATGCACATCAGTTATGTGTGTGGCAGGCGGGTGGGGCAGATGCCAATTGGCTGAAGGAATCCAAAGCTGAGACAAGCCCCATGTGCTGTTAATCTAGAACTCCTTGCAAAATATCTCCTACTTAAACCGGAATGAATGAGGAGCATGACACAGGGGATCTCTACACCTCAAGTGTATTGCGCATTCATGGTTGCTCACGCACTGAATTGTGCGGATCCATTACCTGACGTCGTCGTTGTCCAGTCATTATTCCACTATTTCCTCCCACCTCTCCTGTGTTTTCCTCAAATGGAAAAAATGCGGTTTTCCCCCCGATATGTGCAAATGGAGCGCCATGTCCTCCCCATGTATTTCTCCCCTAGTGTGAACGGAGCGCTGAGTGTGGTTGTTGGGGGTGTGGTCATGACGCCGAAGGTGGTGACGAAGGTCTGATGGGCGTTCGGCCTTCCCGCTCCTGCGCCATTTCGGCTCCTCGCCATTTTCAGCCTGCCTGTTCAAAGCAGAGTGGCAGAGCGGCAACACATGGGGGGGCAGAGCGGAGGAGCAGCAGAGGGGCTGAGCGGCAGGGACTGGCCAGAAGCATGGAAGAGGCGGGGGCTGAGGAGATCGGGGGGGGGGGCTGTCCACGTGTCAGTCCCCATCCGTCAGTAATGTGCAGGGGGAGGGAAAGGGGCAGGAACCCAGGAGCAAGGATCGCTGAACCCGGAGCGTGTGCAATGCCTCTTCACGGAAGCATAACGCTGTGGGAACGGCCATCTACAGAGCAGGAAGTGCGTGGAAAGGGAGTCAGTTGTGATCCTGCATTTAAAATGGAAGCGGAAAGTCCCGTTTTAAGTGCAGGGTCATTTTAGGCTGCTGTAGAAATGCCCACAGTGCAGAGTGAATGTCTGAAACAATAATGGACGCTGTTATGAAACTGGTTGGTGTGTGTGCTTTCTACTGCCCATCCCTGGGAGCAAGATAGAGGGGAACATCGCATGGGCAATTGTAGCCCGGTCTTCCCTAACCTGGTGCCCCTCAGATATGTTGGACCACAGCTCCCGTCATCCCCAGTCGAGGGATGGGGATGATGGGAGTTGTAGTCCATCTGGGAAGCACCAGGTTAGGGAAGGCTGGTGTAGGCTGAGGACTGGCTGCTTTGACCCAAGGTGTGAATATAGATGCTCCTGGCCAATCAGGAGTGTGGGAGTGTGTGTGTGTGTGTGTGGCGGGGAGAGAAATATTTGTTAAATTTCCAGGCCGCCTTTCAACCTGACTGGTTCTCATGGCAGCTTACCAGAAAAGTAAGAAGTAGAGTACAATTAAAGCACTTCCAATACAATTAGAAGCAATTAAAAAGCACCCCAATGGTTGACATGAGCCTTCAGCTGTTATCTCCTATTGTTGTGCCCGCCCCGCCCCCCCCCCCCCCGAGACTATGGAGCGAAAGTCTGGTTGCCATGGATCCGTGATAGTTGCTAGATGCGAGCGCCTCTAACGCATCTGTTCCTCGCCAAAAGCCGTGAATGTGCATGGCCTTAGATGAATACGAGGGCTCATTTCTCGACTCCGACTGTCACGTCCTAGAACACAACTTCTCATTAATGTAACTTGAACACCTAATCCCCTTTTCATCTGATGGAAAATTTTAACCCAGCTGCCTCCTGTCTTCAATTTAGAAACAAAGTGGCAAGCAACTGCCCATAAGATGGTCTAATCATATTTTATATTTTCCTGACTGGAGCAGCCATTCCGCCTTGGTCCAAAGCAATTACGCTTGCCCGGATCTATCTCCAATGGTCCCTTGAGACAGACCGTAATGTGGTAAGGCAGCTTGCAAAGGAGGAGGGACGACGGCACAAAACATCTGGTGCAAGCCACTGTGACTAAACAAAACTCTTCTGGAACAGAAAATTCAGTTTTTTTTTTCCTTAGCACTTTTCCTTATATAACATAGCATTCCTCAAGGGTAAACCATGAAAATTGCACTATTGACGGGTTAGGGGGAAGAAATGCTAAGCAGGTCTCCATCACAAATTGGGCAGCAAAACAGTCCTAGGATTCTGTTTTCACAATGGGCACATTTCTGTTCAGATAAAGTCAATGTATTTATTTATTCATGTATTTATTTTAGAGATTTTATTTTTAATTTTTTTAACTGCACTTCTTCAGTTGATTCCAGGATGGTTTATAACAATTAAAATAATATACAATACACAAGAAATCCAAACAAGAACATGCTTTGTAGGGCGCAATCCTATCCATATTTAGACAGAAAAACGTCCTACAACTCCCAGCATTCTCCAGCCAGCTATGCTGACTATGCTGGCTGGGGAATGCTGGGAGTTGTAGTACTTGTGTCTGTCTAGACATGCACAAGATTGTGCCCTAGGACAGCGGAGTGCAGAAACTTCACCAAATACTGATAGTGTAATCCCAGACATGTCTACTCAAAAGTAATTCCCATGAAAGTCGTTAGGGCTTCCTCCTAAGTACGTGGGTATAGGATCACAGCCTTAATATGCTTATATTCATCTGAAGGCCTAGGGGAATAAAACATTTTTACCTACAGCCTGAATGATAATAAAAAGCAAAGGTAGCCATGTTGACCATAAGTAAATCTATCCAAAATCTATATTACTGTAATATCTTTATTACTGTAATATAGATTATTGTGCAAGCTTTCAGGCAAAATGTTAACAAAAAGCAGGTTTGGGAATTAGGGGAGAAAAAAATAACCTGACTCGATGGTGGAGTCAGCGGCTGCATGTTCAGAGTCCTAAGAAGGAATGTGGGAGGAGGGATCGGCGGACATTCATTTTAGGCTCAGCAGGTCATGTGATGGTTACAGAAAGGACCTGCAGCTGCTGGGGCGGGTGGGGGGAGGCAGAAGTGGCAGCCTCTCAGAGCCCCCTCTCTTTGGGTCTGGAACTGCCTGGCCTGCCCTGCACCACTAAACAAGCCTGCTGTCCTCAGATGTGGTGGAGGACGCCATCTCAACACCGTTGTTCAAAAGTCAACTCCAACTGCCAGTCTAGTTTGCTTCTGTCTTGGGCCGGCCCTGGCCCTCATGACTGAATCCAGGCACTAGTTCAGCAGCATGTCCATTGCTTCATCTGACTCAGGTAACAATGAGAAATTAGCCCTATTCAGGCATTCGCCTGAACGTGTGAGGGCCCCATTCAGAGCTTGCTAGTTCAACAGGGCAAGGTCTAAATTGAAGGGTCGGGGGTAGGGCTGGCACACATGGAAATGTGGAAGGTGGGGCCAGTGTGCACGGCCCCATCCCAGGACACATTTCAAGCCCTCATGTGTTCAAGCAAATGCCTGAATAGGGCTATGGAATAGAGTGTCACCCACATACGGGTGAGAATTCACTTCAAATACCCTGATGATTTCTCCCTAATCCTGTTTTCTCTAACTTTGCTTTAGGGTTGGACAAAGTGCCCTCTGGTGGCCCCTCTCTTACATGAATCCCCCCCTGCATTCCTGGCAGTGGTGGCAGCTGCAGTGGCAGCAGTGGCTAGGAGAAAATTTAATTATTTCTCACAGTGCCCTGGAGCATCCAACACAGTGTACTTAGCATTCTGGGAAAATTAAATGGTAGGTCACAGACTCAGCCACTTAGCATGGCGGGGGGGCAGGGCAGGTGTCAGTGTGGCTGGGCCCTGACAGGGCCACAGGCTGCATACCAGGCACTGATGGTGTGCCTGGCAGCTACGGGTGTGAGGGATAAAGTAGAACCCTGGAGAACTCTTGAGGACTGAGTAGTAGCCCTCCCATGTTCCCCATGCCTTTGCAGTAGTCCAATGGGAAGATGGCTAAGGGTGGCCCTTTGCACGTCACCCCCCCAAAAGGACGCTGATGCCCATAACATTTGCCTATGCTAAACTATATGCACAGATTTTCATTTAGAATTAGTGACTGCTATTTAAATCAGGGGTGTTGAATCTCAGGGCCATGGGCCGAATCCAGCCAGTCTGGGGGCCAAATCTGTCCCTCAGGGCTTTCCCAGATGGGCATGCCCCTTCCCTGGCCCCACCACTTTCCCCTGAATGCCAGTCATTTGATGGTTTCCCTCCCTCCTTCCCTCCCCCACCCCCACCCCCACCCCACCCCACCCCACCCCACCCCACCCCAGTAGTCTAGAAGGTTGAAATGCCTCTCTGAAGGCTTCATTGCTGGCGGGAAGAGCTTCAGGCTAAAGTATGCAGGTGTTTTTAGTATTTGGGCCTTGCCCCTTTTGCCTTTGGCCCTGCCCACCGCTGGAATGTAGCCCCCGAGAGCTTCTCCAAAGTTGAATTTGGCCCTCAGGCTGAAAGAGGTTCTGCACCCCTGATTTAAATAGAAACACAATCCATCTCACCATACAGGGGCAGAGGATGTGAGGAGCTGACACGTGTGGGCTTGCTCAGTCTGCTCTCCAGGTGATGAGCAACCTCAGGGCCTCCGGTGCTCTCCCTCCTTCAGGTTCTTCATCTTTAAGTTGGACCTGGACTGGACAGCCCATCAAACAACAGACACCTGCAGGTGGAGGTCTGTCCTTTGCCAGCTCTCCAAAATTAGCAGTCTGTAAACTAGGCCACCCAGCCACCCTACATCATATTGAAATAAATGTAGTCTTGACTAACTTGTCCCGTAGCTTTCAATGGTACAGGCACAACAAGCTTCATCTAGACCACAGCATGCATAACTGCTGTCTTCTGAGCTGTTATAGATCTGCTTAATTTACCTGGCAAGAAAACAGAAGGAGGTGAGTATCCAAAGTAGATCACAAAGAAGGGAAATGGGTTCTCAGGATGCAAGATAGAGTTTTATTATAAGAAGCCCAATGCATTTCAGCCTATTTTCTTATTTTATGCCTTCTTCAGAGGGTTGCTAAAGAAAAAAGCCTGCAGAATTTTTGCAGCAAAAGATTGTTTCCTGTGTCAATCTACTGGCCAGTCTTGTTATGGCCAGAAATGTGTGATCAGTCTATCGACTTTTTGTTTGTTTGTTGCCTGGGGTGGGGGGTGGGGACTGTCCTTAGAATCATACTTAGAATCACAGAATCATAGGGTTGGAAGATGCGCTGCTCAGTGCAGACAGCCTGATTCCCAGGTGGTCTCCCATCCAAGTACTAACCAGGGCTGACCCTGCTTAGCTTCCGAGATCAAATGAGATCACGCACATCCAGCCCTTTCTCACTCTCTAGCTTAGCCCAGGGGAGCCAGTCAGAACCAGTGCCAGTTATTGAAGGGAGAGATAGAATCAAGTCTGTTAAGGCAGAGTCAAATCTGGTTATAGGTAGGGATGTACGAAAGTCACTTACCTTTCCGCGGATTTTGTTTATGGTGGGGGGGAGGCGTTCTGTCCCTCCCCCGGAATCCTCGACGGTGGGGGGGAGGCGATCCATTCCTCCCCCCCAGAACCTTCGATGGCCAGCTGTGCTCCGTGGCGGCTCTGCGGAGCAGCCGGCCAGGCCCAGCCCAGGCCAGAGCCGTCCGCAGCCGGATTTCTGGCCGCGGAGGTCTCTGGGTAAAAAAAAAGAGAAAAACTGCGTACACAAATGGCGGCGGCTACAGCCGCTGCCATTTGCGTTCCTTATTTTTTGCCGTCTTAGTCTACGTAAATATTTACGTAGACTATTACGGCGAAAACAAAGGGGAATGCAAATAGCGTAGCGGGCGCTATTTGCGTCCCTTTTTGATTCGCCGTCTTAGTCTACGTAAATATTTACGTAGGCTAAAACGGTGAATCAAAAAGGGATGCAAATAGTGCCCGCTACGCTATTTGCATTCCCCTTTGTTTTTGCCGTAATAGTCTACGTAAATATTTACATAGACTAAGATGGCAAAAAATAAGGAACGCAAATGGTGGCAGCCGTAGCCACCGCCATTTGCGTACGCGTTTTTTCTTTTTAACCCAGCCATGATAGGCTACGTAGATCTTTACGTAGCCTATCACATCCCTGTAAAAAAAAAAAAAAAACACCTCCAGACTGCAAATGGCGGTGGTGGCAGCCAGTTGGAAGACCAGCCACCGCCGCCACCGAAGCCGCTGCCAGAGCCACCACCACCCGGAACATCTGCCCCAGGTAAGTCTCGTCCCGGGGGGGATCCGCGGGGGACGGGGGGTGTGGCAGGCCGTTCCACCACAGATTTCGGGGGGCCGAATGAACTGGCATTCGGCCTCACCAAGATCCGTGGTGGAATTCTCTGACATCCCTTGTTATAGGGCAGGACCCTGGACAGATCTATGCTGATTGGAACTCACTCAGGAAGAGCTGTTGTCTCAGCAACACGCAAAGGCCTTCTGAAGTCTGGCAGGTCTGCACTTGCTGTTAATGCCGCCCCTTCTGAGGAGCTGCCTACTTCTTAAAGGGCCGTTGTCCAATTTTGCATCTGCTGACTTCTACGCCACGGGGGTGGTGAGGACTGCATCTGGGGGTTGCTCTCAGTCTGAAGAGTGATTAGCAGGGTTGCTGACATCATCTGCCCCACCTTCCCTGTTCCCTCTGAGCTTAGCTGCAATTCTCAAAGTAGCTGGGTAAACATAATTTTCCCAGCAACAACATATTGTTCCTTGTTATAATGCAAAGTATTTTGGGGTGGTTTGCACCTGAATGGGCATTTAAGACCCATTATGAATCAACACAGCTGCCTGCTGTGAAGGTAGGCCAGACTAGGCCTTGTAAGTAGTTTGGTTCAGGTGAGGTGCCTGATGGGATTGTGTGTGTGTGTGTGTGTGAGAGAGAGAGAGAGAGAGAGAGAGAGAAAGTGTGTGTGTGTGAGAGAGAGAGAGACCAAGACCATGAGAAGGTAATTGTAACTTGCTCATAAGCAAGTTAGTCCTATCCACCAAAGTAACTCATCCCTAAAGATAAGAAGGCCACTGTGCTGATAAGACTGTGCTGAGTACTAATTGGTTTCTGAGCATGCGTAGTATGTTTTTCTTTGTTCTCCAACTTTAAGTCTGTATAAATGCATCCTGTTTTCTTTTGGGGGGAGACACAGTTTTGTCTGTCTCTCCCATGGCTGTGATGTGCTTTAATAAATTTCTGACTGTTCAATCTAACTTGCCTTGGATATTTCCATAACAATTTGGTGCCATGACTCAGATCCCAAAATGCTTAGGAGAACTGAATCATTTTGGACCACCATTCACTGAACATCCCAGAAGTGTGCACCAAGGTAAGAGATCTTTTGAAATCTCTAGATCTGGGATTCAGTGTGAAGCTGCCAGTGGGATGATTCTGCCTTGGCTGATGGGATACCGCCTATAAAGAGGCAGTCAGAAATGTAAGCACTTAGTAAGTTTTTTGGGGGTGGGGGTGGTTACAGAGGTCTGTGGGATATGGCATCAGGTGAATGGGTGTTGCCTTGTGTGAACTGAGGAAAAGAATAGAATGAGAGTTGCCCGGTATGAATTGAGGTAAAAAGGACCAAGGCAAATTATAGTCACACTGGAGCCTTGTGTGAGTGAGTTTTCCTTCTTCCCTCCATGGTATGAGCTGGCCGACAAGGCATGGACCTCCTGAATAAATCATTCCTGAATGAACGGAGATTGCAGTGAGTGACCCGACCTTTCCTTCACTCCCTGCCATGGTATGAGCTTCTTTGACCATGAGTGACTAATTGTGCATCCAATTTAGTGAGCGTCAGTCTCTGACTGTACCTTGGAATTTGGCAGTGCCTTTTGTTTCTCGCAACCTGTGGAGGCCTCCTGATTGTTTTCCTGTGTGCTCCGGTGTGAATTGAGGATGGGATTGGATTCTTCCAAAGAAATTCCACAGCCCCCAAAGGGATACCTTCAATGTACATGTACAGGAATTATGGACCTAAGACCTGCAAGTTTTGGACAAATGGAACTTGACCCTTCCAAACAATTTCCCTTGATTGGGACCTTTGATTTGGACAGAATTGTGCATTTAAAGGGATCCTTGGACTCGCTGAGTCCAAGGTGGCACAGGGTCAATGAGAATGCATTCTTTGGTATGTTGAGATGTCAAAAAGGTCACCTAAGTCCCGGGGAGAGGAGTCTTAAGGTTCCCAAGACAAACTGAAAGACCAAGTGCACAATAGAAAAATGTTCTAGCATTGCTGCCACTTTTTTGTAGCCAAGTTGAGCATCTTGCCAGCCGATGGAAACACTTCGCACTTCCAAGCCGCTTCACCCTCCTCCCCAGAACTTCTAAGACAGCTGAGAGGTTTGTAACTTCATCAATGCCCATTTCTTTCTGTTGACCAGAGACCTTTTCTGTAAACTTAGTTGTATTATCTTTGTTCCTTGACAGAGTATATCTAGATATTCCTGAGCCACTTTCCTAGTCTTCCGAAGCTGAATCTGCTTCCACTGCTCCAAAATAAGCACTGTTCTAAAACAACTTGGGCTTCCTGATTATTCTGTTCACTCTCTTCTGTTATGAGAAAAAAAAAATCTTGTGCTCTTGGTGTGTTTACCTAAAAGCACAGAGATAAGAACTGACTAGTGACATATTACAGTACTTTCCTTAATTCTGCAGTCGCTGCCCTCCTTGTTCAAGCCTCTGAAAAGATTGTGTTAAATTCTCCTTTAACTCTTTGTGTACCTCACTCAGTGGCACCTCTTCTACTTAAAACAAAGACTGCACCTATCTCAATCACACCTCTTTAGGTATGAAATTTTGCTTCTCTCTAGCAGTCATGTTACAGTACAACATTGTTCCATTCTAAATCCCGCTTTTTTGCTGCCTCATGCTGCTGTGGGTATCCCTTAGGGTTGTTTAGAAGTGGCTGAGCACCTAGCAAAGCCATGTCCAGACTTGGCAGATGAGCTACTGACTAATGCAGATTGTGTGTATTTTGTAGATAGGTTTTGTCAAAGAAATGCTGAAGAGAGGTGCTGTCTGTACTTCCCATACTGTAATAGAACAAAATATTTTGCCTAACTGTACTTCTGCTCAAGGAGCAGAACTTTTTGCCCTCACTACTGCCTTATTCCTTTCAGCGATAAGCCAGTCTCCCACGGCAACTTTTGAAGACGTTGCACAACTCCAAATTCAGGCCCAAATGTTGAAAAAGAAAAGTGGAGACTGGCTGGTTGTCCTCAGTACACTGACCATTTGTGGCACTCCCCAGATGGCCTCCTGGTAGCACCCATGGTCCTTCTACCCCACCATGTAGTAACAGATAAGAAGGGTAGAATCGATTGAGTCAGTCCCCTAAGAAGTGAAGGTGCCACAGCGATTTAGATAAAGCAAGTTGCATAAATGTGAATAATGTGTTTAATGTACGCAGTAACTTTGCTTTTGCTTTTAGAGAAAATGTCTTTATATCTGTATTTGTGGCTATTGTTCTTGCCATGTGAGAGTGTGAGCTTTTTATTCCCCTTAGTCATCAAATGCCTGTCCTTTGAGTCTGCTAGTCAGATTGTCCTATATGCCACCTAAAACCTACATAGCATCAGCTTCTCCCATGTAAAAATCAAGATGCAATGACTGTGTGTGACTGGCAATAGAGAGTGAGTGTTGTATTAGCTAATGTGTTTGAACATGTATTGTAGCTGAAGCACAACCTTCTGTGTGTACACAGTGTTACTTCACAAAGAGGAAAATGCAAGCTAAAGTGAATGTTTGTTGAGAGATGCTGCATGTACTGGAACAATGCTGTCAAGATGAGAATGAGATTTAAAGTGGTCTGAGCAAGTGTAAACTTTTATTGAAAGCCACGGGTGAGATATATTTGTACACTGAACTAACAGTAGATTGGAAATCCTATGTGTTGTGCCTTATCCCCTTGTTATATTAGTTACTGTTATTTTCTTGCTTTGTCTTTTTGCTTTGTCTTTAGCCTAGCAAGCTTAATGATATATGATTTGTTTTAACTGTTTAATAAACAACTGCATATAGAATCTGTGAGAATTCAAGCAGGGAGTGTATTAGATTTAGTTTCAGAAGAATGGCAAGCAGTCAGGTATGAATTTGCCCAGAATCATATGCAGTAATCATGCAGTAATCAATAGCACAAGTACACTGATTTGCTAGAAAGTTGGCATTTTTCATCATTTTAGAGTTTGTTCTTATAGCTGCATTCCCATACAGTGAAAGCCATGCTTTTTGCTACTAACAGGAGCTAAAACAATGCACCATAATTGCTCTTCACATTGTGTATCTTCTAACTGATAAGCAACGCTTCTTTCTGTACTGTGAGAAAACTTATTTTGCTTCCAAAAGAGAAATCTGGGTGACCAGCCAGATGGGTGATTGACAGACAGGCAGACAGGCAGATTAGATAGATAGATAGATAGATAGATAGATAGATAGATAGATAAATAGATAGATAGATGGCAGGCAGGCAGGCAGGCAGGCAGGCAGGCAGGCAGGCAGGCAGCCTTGGTGAAGGAGGGGTGCAGCAGTATGTGCGCTTTCTGACAGTTTTCTAAGTTAGTGAGACTTCCTCTATAAAATCCTGAGTGAATTAGCCTGTTATCTGTTCTTGTCTGAAAGAAGATGCACCAACTGCTCAGATAGCCAGCCCAGAAGTACAGAGCCCCGTCACTCCCATGGAAACCAGAGTGACTGAACTGAGAGTTAAGGGATGTGTAAGCTTTCTTTTAACATACAAATAGATTTCATTCAGGTGAAGAAATGTTATTCTTTTAAATATGTATTAGTAGTTGTGTGTACAAAGCTCTGCAAATTAAACAGCATTTTCAGCGTCCCTACCGTCCCCAGCCAGCAGGGCTGGTAGAAAAGAAAAAAAGAATGGAGTTTTAAAGAACAAATTAACCAAAATTTGTGCTGAAACTGGACTTAAATGGCCAGATGCTCTACCTTTGGCCCTGATAAACATATGTGCCACTTCACACTGACAAACTGTGCTCAGTGCCCATGAGATCCTTATAAAGAAGTCCATGAGACTCCCATCTTCAGCACCTATTAAAGAACATCTTACTAACTTGCATTTAAGGGATGAGACTGTGTTGAATTATTGCCAAGCATTAATGAAGTGTGTGAAGGCTTTCCATTCACAGGTTAATAAAAAGTACTTCCAGATGTTCCTGCAATACAGTGTCACAACCTGTAGCCTAGAGACTGAATCTACATCAAAGTCCATTGGAAGAAGTCTTCTCTTGAGTCTCACTGGAAAAGACCCCATCAGGTGCTGTTGACCACTCACACCGCCGTGAAGCTGCAAAGACAGCCTACCTGGATCCCTGCATCCCACCGCAAGAAAGTGTTGCCCCAGGAAACGATGTGCCCCAGAACCAGACAACGCTGGATGTGCTCTAACACAGAGTTCATCAGCCCTTTGAAGTCATTTTGGACCCGGAAAGAGAAGAACATCTCTGGTTGCCATCGTGGTACTGGCTTGTTGCCCTTTTTCCTGCTGTAGTGTGAGATCTTCCTAAACTTTTGGCACTTTGGCCTGCCCTGGATTACAAAATAGCCACCTCTAAAGGACCAGTCATGAGCCACGCACTTGCTGGCGAGGTGAGCATAAGCCTAGCAGTGAGCCCAGCTCCTGTTAGCGAAGAAAAGGTTGTCTCAGCATGCACCAGAGGCACATTCTGATGATGTGGCCCACCTGCATCCTGCTCCTGCATGACATCTTCAGTTGCATGAAAGCAAAGAATGCTTCCCTGAAAGTAGTGACCCAGATTCACGTAGACTTGAATGTATCCAGCTGCTAGATCTGCAGCCATGTGCCCGTCCCTGCCCACAGAGGCACACCAATGATCCAAATCCCACTAAATCAGACTAAAATGATTACCTAGATCTACCAGAAACAGCCACCTGGCAAGATGTGTGGGGGATTGTGGAGGTATGCCTGACTAGGTCTTGTAAGTAGTTTGGTTCAGGCAAGGTGCCTGATGGGATTGTTTGTGTGTGTGACTGACCATGAGAAGGTAATTGTAACTTGCTCATAAGCAAGAAATTCCTATCCAGCAAAGTAACTCATCCCTAAAGATAAGAAGGCCGCTGTGCTGATAAGTACTAGTTGGTTTCTGAGCATGCGTAGTATATTTTCTTTGTTCTCCAACTTTCAGTCTGAATAAATACATCCTGTTCTTTTATTTGAGAGAGACACAGTTTCGTCTGTCTCTCCCATGGCCGTGACGTGCTTTAATAAATTCCTGACTGTTCAACCTAACCTGCCTTGGGTATTTCCTTCACACTGCATTTTTGGACGCCTTGGGGGGCATGGCTATGTGGACTGTGATGATGAGCGCCCGCATGTGCAAATTTACCACCACACCACTGGAAACAGGAGATCAGGGGAGAGAGGTGAAGAAGGCCACAGAACTTGCTTGCGATGTGCCAGTTCTAAGTGCAGAACATGTTCTTAGATCAGGGGCAAGGGAGCTGGCCACGTGTGCAAAGTGAGTTCTTGGAAAGCTCCTTAACTTAGTAGAGGATGGGCTTCCAGCTGGAGGATGAGCCCAAAGTGAGCTGTAATCCTGGGTGCATTAAGGAGTGGGGATTAAAAGCAGGGCCCATGTTTTGGTCCTGTGAGCCAAGCTGTATGTTTGTTTAAGACAAAAGACTTAAGCTAATGTTAGAATGTTACAAATAGTAAGATTTTGACCTGGTTGGGCAAAGAGATCCTGGGAAAACAAGAAGCCTACCAAACATGATTACCTAAGCTCTGCCAACCACGCCTGCCAGAAAGGTAAATATAGGATTCTAAAGAGAACTGTTTTGTTGGTTAAGAGGAATAAGAATATAAACTTTTATTTTATATATTGTATAGAGTGATGTTTCTTCTTTGTTTTAGTATGGCATAGTTTTATTATTCTGTAAGACTGTTTGAGCAATAAATATATGTTTTGTGGTAACTCTTTGAGTTCCCTTGCTTGAGAGATGCTTCAAGGACCACTACCCATAAAATAATTCTTGAAGCGTGGTATACTCACCTGGGATGTATACATCTGCTGCCAAGTGGGGTCTATCCATATAGCTGCAGTTTTCTCCCTTGGTCAGGTGAGTCACAGGTACACCTGTTCAGGTAAGGAAAACAAGCGAGTGGGATGGAGCAGGAATGATTCACCTGCTGCCTCACAGCTGGGCTGTTCCCTCCCAGCAAAAGGCCATCTACCACCAACTACCCTGTGAGAAGGAACATCAGACCCCACCTCCTGTTGCCGTGGGGCTATTCATTTTGTTTCGAGTATCTGCTTCTTCATATATCCATTGTATTTTATAAATGATTTATTCTATAAATGTTGCAAGCCACTTGGAGGACTCCAGCTGGCAAGCGGGATAGAAATATACTTTTTAAAAAATGACAACTAAGGGAGCAGTCCTGTGGCCCCAAGACATGGTCCGAGGGACAATTGGATACTGGGGATTCCCCCTTCCAAGGTCGGAGACAGCGCTCCAGTCTCGGAAGCAGGGGTCGGAGATCCACCCCTCTCTCCCTCCCCTTCCCCGCTGGTGAGGAAACAACTGTGCTGGCTGCCCTCCGAGGTCGGAAAAGCGACTTATAGGCCCCTTCCAACCCTACTTTCCTATGATTCTAGGGAATAGGGATTCACCTTATGCTGGATGGGGTTACGCTCCCCCTGAAGACAGAGGTTTGCAGCTTGGGTGTACTTCTGGATTCAACCCTGAGCCTGGAAGCCCAGGTTTCAGCGGTGGCCAGGAGTGCATTTGCACAGTTAAAACGAGTGCGCCAGCTGCACCCGTTCCTTGAGATGTCTGACTGGGCCACAGTGACACATGCCTTAGTTACATCCCATTTGGATTACTGTAATGGACTCTGACGAGTGTTCAGCACTTCCGCTGGTTCAAAGAGCTGCTGCCAGACTGTTGACTGGGGCTGGCTACAGGGAGCATACCACTCCCCTGCTAAAACAGCTTCACTGGCTCCTAGTCTGTTTCTGGGCACAATTCAAAGTGCTGGTCATGTCCTATAAAGCCCTATATGGCTTGGGTCCAGGTTATCTGAAAAACTGTATTCTCCCCTATGAGCCTACTTGTGCCCTGAGCTCTTCAGGAGAGGCCCTTCTTATGGCCCCGCCACCATCACAGGCACGTCTGGTGGGAACATAGAAGAGGGCCTTCTCGGTGGCTGCCCCAAGGCTCTAGAACTCCCTTCCCAGGGAGGTGAGAGTGGCACCCTCCTTGATATGCTTTCACAGGCATGTAAAAACTTTTTTTTTCCAGCAGGCCTTTGGGGATCACTAGTCTGGGCCTGTGAGAATATGACGGATGGATACTATGTTTATATTTCTTGTTGTCTTTTAACATTTTGATATTTTATACAATTTTAATATTATTGATGATTTAATTATATTTTAAACTTTTGTATACTTCTATTTATAGGTTTTAACTGTGTAAGTTTTAATGTTGTAAAGCCTCCTTGAGTCCTGATATTGGGAAAAAGGAAGGATATAAATATAATAATAATAATATGATTTTAAAAATTCCCATAAATCAAGGGTGAACAAAAATGGGAGGACAATGCAGAAAAAAAACTGGAATGCAAGTAATGCCACCTGAATCCATAAAAAGTGAGAGAAGAACAAAGTATGACAATTCCAGAGAAAAGGGCTAGTGTAGTAACAATCTTTGTCTATCTCTATTTTGGGAAGATAATCAGTTAGCCTTGCAAACTAACATTTAAAAACAACAACAACAGCAACAAACAACTGAGCCTTGACAGCATTTCACATCAAACGGGTAATGAGCTGCTAAACCTGAACTAAAGCTTCCTTATATTTTAAAGCGCAGAAGCGAAGACGCTTCTCCCCTCCCCAGAAAAACACACACGCACCAGGTGTTCATGGGCTGGATGTGTGAACTTTTGAACTGCATTTCTTGGATGCTGTACGTAAATGATGCAAACAGTAGCTGCGAAAGCTACATTTCAAAATTTGCAGATGAGATCAAAGTACAGCAAATCCGCCCCCATCTCTCGCAGTCTGGAGGTGCTGGATTGATTATTATGCTGAGACTAATAGCTGGCGATTGCAGATAAACGAAGACTGCAGAGTCTCAGAGAGGAGAAGCAACAGAAGGAACAGCTATTGTCCGAGCGGCTGTGGCAGCCGTCTTCCCAGGGAAGATGAAGGAGAATCACAATGCAGATATTGTGCTGGTTTGCCAGTGTGCATTCAAAAATGAAAAATGCAAACAAGATCATATTGCTAGAGGGTATGGCAAATAAACACACTGGCAGTTTTCCTGAAGGCCGCTGGCTAAATGTCATGGATGCTCCCAGAGCTGTGGAAGAAAGGTGTTTCCAAGGTGAGAGCTGAAGAAAGCTGAACCAACCTTAAGAATATGTGTATACCCTCAGAATACATGGGGTGTATTTTTCTCTTCACTGCAAGGGCATTTCTACAGCAGCCTAAAATCCTGCATTTAAAACGGGGCTTTCCGCTTCTGTTTTAAATGCAGGATCACAACTGACTCCCTTTCCACGCACTTCCTGCTCTGTAGATGGCTGTTCCCACAGCGTTATGTTTCCGTGATTGCACACGCTGTGGGTTCAGCGATCCTTGCTCCTGGGTTCCTGCCCCGTTCCCTCCCCTTGCACATTACTGGTGGATGGGGACTGACACGTGGACAGGCGGACAGCCCCCCCACGATCTCCACAGGCCCCGCCTCCCTCTTCCATGCTTCTGGCCAGTCCCTGCCGCTCAGCCCCTCTGCTGCTCCTCCGCTCTGCCCCCCCCATGTGCTGCTGCTCTGCCACTCTGCTTTGAACAGGCAAGCTGAAAATGGCGAGGAGCCGAAATGGCGCAGGAGCGGGAAGGCCGAACGCCCATCAGCCCTTCATCACCACCTTCGGCATCATGACCATGCCCCCAACAACCACACTCAGCGCTCCGTTCACGCTAGGGGAGAAATACACGGGGAGGACATGGCGCTCCATTTGCACATATCGGGGGGAAAACCGCATTTTTTCCGTTTGAGGAAAACACAGGAGAGGTGGGAGGAAATAGTGGAATAATGACTGGACAACGACAACATCAGGTAATGGATCCACACAATTCAGTGCGTGAGCAACCATGAATGCGCAATAAACTTGAGGTGTAGAGATCCCCTAAGACTGGAGCAAGCCTAAGCAAGAAGGAAAAGCTACAGCAGCACAGGACCACTCTGGGTGCTTTTAGGGATGTACGAAAGTCACTTACCTTTTCGCAGCTTGGCTTCGCGGTGGGGGGGAGGCGCTTCGCTTCTCCCCCCAAAGTTCAGGCGAGGGGGGGGAGGCTTCCCGCCTCGCCCGGCCAAAATTCAGGCTGGGGGGGAGGCTTCTCGCCTCGCCCGGCCGAAATTCAGGCCGGGGAGAAGCGCCCCGTCTCCCCGGCCGCGAAACAAAAAGTAAAAAAAAAAGACCCCGTGATAGGCTATGTGACGATTTACGTAGCCTATCACAGCTAGATTTCCAAAGTCAGCCGTGATAGGCTACGTAAATCGTCACGTAGCCTATCACGGGTGACTTTGGGGGGGAAAAAAAGCACGTACGCAAATGGCGGCTCCCATGGGGACCGCCATTTGCGTTCCTTATTTTGGCACGTCTAGTCTACGTAAAGATTTACGTAGACTACAGCGAAAATAAGGGCAACGCAAATAGCGTGCCCTTATTTTCGCCGTAGTCTACGTAAATCTTTACGTAGACTAGACGTGCCAAAATAAGGAACGCAAATGGCGGTCCCCATGGGAGCCGCCATTTGCGTACGCGCTTCCCCCCCCCCCAAAGTCACCCGTGATAGGCTACGTGACAATTTACGTAGCCTATCACGGCTGACTTTGGAAATCTAGCCGTGATAGGCTACGTAAATCGTTACGTAGCCTATGCATGGGTGTGTGTGTTTTTTTTTTAACTTTAGTTGTTGTTTTTTTTGCAATGGTGGCGGTGGCAGCCGGTCGGGGGACCGGCTGCTGCCCCCGCCCGCGACGAACTGCTGCCGAACCGCCGCTGGGACCTGCTGCCGGGAGGGACATTCGCCAAAGGTAAGTCCCGTCCTGGGGGTGGGCGGAGAATTTCACTGCCAATTTCGGGGGGCCGAATGTGTTGGCGCTTGGCCCCCCGAAGATTCGGGGAGAAATTCTCCGCCATCCCTAGGTGCTTTGGACTACAATTGTCAGCATCCTTGGCCATTCATCATGCTAGCTGGGGCTCATGGGAGCTGAAGACCAACAAAGAGTCTTGTGGCACCTTAAAGATTAACACATTCATTATGGTATAAACTTTTGTGAATTGTAGTCAACTTCATTGGATGCATGAAGTATTTATTTTATTTTATTTTTAATCCACCCAATAACTAGTGTTCTCTATTATTCTCAGTGGCAAGTACACATGCACACACACACACAGGGTGGTGGAATTATAAATAGCGAGGTCAAAGGGAAATGGAAGGCAGAAAGTAGAGATACTGTTGGAGCTTGATGGTGACCATTCACAAAACTCTGCTGGAATTAAGACACGTAGTGTGATAAAATGCATTATCTCGGTTCAAGCCACAGGTGACGCAATTGAAATTCAGCTGTAATTCAGTGGTTTCATACTGCAGCAGTGCTGGCTCTAGGATAGGATGGGCCCTTGGACAAGACACCCACCGTGGGCCCCTCCCTGAGTGAGCCCACCTTCTCCTGGCCATTGCCACAGGCTGCTCTGGCTCCCCCTCCGCTTTGCCCTCATTGTTGCCACTTGCTTGCTGGGCAGGCAGAGCGCTGGGGAGCAGGCCAGCCATGGCCTCTGCTGTTCTTCCTTCTCACCACCACCACCACTGCTGCCTGGGCCAAACTGAGAGGGAGGTGAAGAAGCAGGTCGTCATAGTGAAGAGGAGGAGCAACTCCTGGGGGCACTTGTCAGTGGGCCCCGCTGGGGTGTGGGCCTTTGGCACGTGCTCAAACGTGCCACCCTTGATGTTTGCTCTGCTTATCATGTAGACCAGCCTCCCCCAACCTGGGGTCGTTCAGATGTGTTGGACTACAACACATCTTTTGTATTAACTTTTAAAGCCCCAGACTCCTTGGGGCCAGGTTCCCTGAGAGATTGTCTCCTCCCAGACCCTAAGATGATCTTCAGAGGCCCTTCCCCGGGTGCCTCTGCCAAATGAGATGAGGCAGAGGGCTGGGAGAGGGAGGGTCTTCCAGGAGTGGCACCCCAGATGTGGAAGGCCCTCTCCAGAGAGGCTCACCCAGGGCCTACTTTGTGGTCTTTGGGGCATCACATGAAGACTTTTTAAAAATCTTCTCAGGCTTTGTAGTCCTTCAGTTTTGTTTCTAAATCGGTTACTGTGTTTTTTTATCTTGACGCTGCTGCTGGCTTTTACTCCAGCTTTTACTCTGGTTTTATTCTGTTTTAAACCATTAAAGGTTTTATATTTTATCATGTAGTATTTTAGGGTTTTAACTTCTGTGAACCACCCAGAGAGCTTCGGCTATTGGGTGGTGTTGAATTTCTATTATTATTATCCCATAATAATATGAGAAATAATATGGGATGAGAATTGTAGCCCAACAAATCTCAGGGGTACCAGACTGAAGGAGGTAGACATAGATCTTTTTATTCAGTGAATGCAAACTGAACACTGGAATGGTTCTATGCAATGACACTGTAGCCCAAATCGCTTTTTAAAAAAATGGCTATCATCATTAAATTACACACTTTCCTACAAGTCATCGTTTCCCCAAGACTGATCCTATCTTTAGTGATGATTATGTCATGCCCGGTGGCTGAAAGCAGTATAAAAACAGCAGTCAAAAGACTTCCCCCTTAATTGAAACCTGTCTCAGCTCCCTCACAAAAGTGTAAATGCTTTTGCTACAGAGTTGACTGAGCATGAAAGAACATATATATATGGACTGTGAATCAGCTCTCTCTCTCTCTCTCTCTCTGAAAGATATGTATATATATATATATATATATATATATATATATATATTTCTAGCAGCAATCAGGAATTTACACTCCAGGGCCACATATGGCCCTTAGGTTACTTTCATGCACCCCTCAGACTAATTTCAAGAGCCCAGTGCATGTGAACAGTTCAGACCTCTGGCAAGTGTAATCTGTCTTTTCCCTGGCAGCCTGCTGGATGGGAAGAGGGACAGAGAGAGAAAAGGAAGTCACAGAAAGACAAAGAGAAAAGAAGTGATCCGTCCACCTTTGGCTCAGGCCCTGCCCACGGCGAGCTTTGGCTCCATTCACTGCCGACATGCAGTCTCCAACAGATTACCCACACGGAAATGTGGCCTACAAGAGAAAAAAAAGGTTACCCACCCCTGCTGTAGGGCCACATATGTTAAGGCTAGAAACAACAGCCCACTGCTCTTTTTTAAAAAACAAAAACTGGGGATGACTTTGGAGAAAAGCACAAATTAAAGTTTGCTTCAGTGTGATAAAATGGATGAGTCTTCCCTGCAACAAATCTGGGGGAAAGTCACCTAAGAGGAAATAGGAAGTGTAAACCCAAATGGTTAGATACATTCAACACCACTAGACAAGCCAAAACCTCACAATAGTTTGTCCCATAATAGTTCAGGAATTAGAATCTCATACACATTAGGATTTCAAAACAGTAGTCCAAGGAACCAAACACTTGGGGCTGACTAAAGTCATAGTTGAGAAGGGAGGATTAGAAGTGGCAGATCCCTTAACTCCCTTGAAACAATGTTGAGGTCAACGAACAATGCATAGGTGACCATCTCTCATAACAGGAGCCAGCACAGAACAAACAAGTCACAATGCTGAGGCAAATCACTTGTTTTCAAGACCATACCAAGCTACAGTGGGAATGTTCTGGCCTGGTCTTGATAAGAAGCCCATGCGGTAAAGTGTCACTTGTTCTATGACATTTTTTCCTATCTCCATTTTTATTGTATCAAAAAAGATCAACAGCAACAATACTATGATAAGTCTATGAGTCTGCTACCTTCCTTCCTCTTCTATGAAAATACTATGATGATTTTATTCCTTTGTTTGTTTGTTTGTTTGCTTATTCAGTCAAAGAATTTATATCCCATTTGCCAGTCAAAAGACCCCCAGAGTAGCTTACAAAAAAACAAAAACACAAAAACCAGACAGTCTCTACCCTCCTGCTCACAGTTGAAAAAGACATGAGACACAAGGAAAGAGACTGGGACCGATGAGGGAAAAAAGAACATGATGGTGATGCTTGATTAATTTGCCCAGACGGATGGGAATATATCAATTGAATTCTGGTTTGCATTGCATCTGTTGTTCTCCTGGGTTGGCCTGTTCTTTACAGGCATGTTCCTCTACTCTCTTCTCTTCTGCAGTTCTTCTTTTCAGTTCAAGGCTGGTCTTTTCTTTCTCACATCCACCCAGGGCAAGATGTTTTAGTAAAACATTTAGTATAAATTGCAGCCACACAGCTTGCACAATACAAGTTAGAAACCTGGGATATTGACTTCATATTTTTGCAAAGATTGAAGGGTAGGTAAAACAAGAAATATTTTCGTTGCACATTCCATGTTGAGCATATTTAGAAAAGGGCTGCCAATATCATAACACCCTTATACAAATCTAAGGTGTGACCATTCTTGGAATATTGCATACAGTTCTGGTCACTGCACCTAAAAAAGGATATTGTAGAGTTGGAAAAGGTGCAGAAGCGCAATCAAAATAATCAAAGCACTGGAGCAACTCCCCTATGAGGAAAGCTTACAGCTGTTGGGGTTCTTTGGTTAGAAAAAGGCAAATAAGGGTATACATGATAGAGGCGTACAGGATTATGCATGGTGTGGAGAAAGTGGATGGGGAGATATATTTCTCCCTTTCTCATAATACTAGAATCCAGGGTCATCCCATGAAGCTGTTTGGTGGGAGATTCCGGACAGATAAAAGGAACGACGGCACACCGTGCGGGGTTAAACCATGGAATGAGCTACCACAAGGTGAAGTGATGACCTCCAACTTGGATGGTTTTAAAAGGGGGTTGGACCAATTCATGGAAGTTAAAGCTATCAATGGCTACTAGTAATGCTGGCTATATAATCCCTCCAGATTGACAGGCAGTGTGCCTCTGTCTATCAGTTGCTGGGGAACATGAGTGGGAAGGTGCTATCACACTCATGTCCTACTTTTGGGATTCCCACAGGCAGCTGGTTGGCCACTGTGTGAACAGAATGCTGCAACAGATTGGCCTTTGCTCTGATTCAGCATGGTTCTTCTTATGTTCATATAATTGGCTCATAAATGGAAAAGATGGATGTAAATAGAAAAGCATCGTCTGCATCCTTGTAGCGTACCTTGACCAATTTGTATTGCCACCTCTGCAGTGTCTGTCAAACAGTGCTATGATGAAGCCATTGCTAAGCCAGTCAAATTGGTGGGACATAATTTTTATACCACCAAAAGAAACTGGCTGATATATGTGTCCTGCTTGCATTTATAAACAAGCAACATGCCATTCTCTGCATACATAGCTTATAGACACAACTGGGATGCCACAATCTTTTCTTAAACAGAATGTCACCAGGAACCCAGTGGGAACTTAAAGAGGAGTTTCCCGTTGTCCCCATCTTCCTGGCCATTGGTTTTCTTCCTCCTTGCTTGCAACTAAAGTTTGGGAAAGCAGAAGGACAAGGAAGACTGCTAGTAGCAGGTTTGCAGAGCAAATGTGTCAGTTTTGCATTCTCTGTCATTTGAATTTTTTAAAATCTTAGTTTCTTTCTGTCGCATATATGAAGAACTCTGAGAATTTTGGAAAATTTTCTTAAAATTGAACTGAACTGAAATTCTCACCCATCAGCACGGGGCAAATCCAATAGGTGCAGCTATTCCCAGCATGGAGACAGCCATGTTATACCTACGTGGCATGTTGCTACTATAGATGGGGAGCCTGCCGGGGGAAAAAAGACGTGGCAATCCTATTTCAGCACTAGCAGGGCTGAACATACAGGGATTCAAACCCAGACTTTTAAAGAGCAGAACAGGGGCACCATATACAAATGTTTTCAATTTCAAGTTCATTTTGTCCCTCCTATGAAGAACTTTGAAAGTTTTGGTAAATTCTTGTAAAAAGTGAACTGAAATTCTCACTGATCCCTACTGGGGCCAAGCTGAGCTAATAAAAAGCTGAAATTAACTTCAAAGGGAAGGCTGTCTCCACTTGTAACTGAGCAAAGCAATCAGTAAACAATAATAAAATAATGACGTCACAACCAATGATTGAAAAACACATCAGCAAAATTGTAAAAGCAGCAGCAAAGAAATCCTTGTTAAAAGCAAAATCCAGGAAAAGCCTGCTGGAATAGAACCCTTTGCTACTTGCTGCAACATGAGCGATGTGGCCAGGTAGACCTCTCTTGGAAAACTGTTCAGAATTCTTTGTGCAACAACCAAAAAGGCCCTGTCTCTCATGTTCACCCACTGCACCTCTGGCAGCACGGCCTCTGAAGTGGAACAAAGTGCTCAGGCAGGTCATATGGGGGAGATGATTCCTCGAATATTCTGGTCCCGGGCCATTTAGGCATTCAGTGGTCAAAAGAACACTTTGAATTGAGCTTGGAACAAATCAGCAGCCATGCCCACAAGCTGGCAAAAGGTAGCTGGGATGTGATCTGATCTACTGGCTTCAGTTACTGGCAGCTACATTCAGAAAGACTGGAAGCTTCTGGACTGGCTTTAGTATGGAGAGGGGAGCAGTAGTAGGGGAAATTATGAGAAAGATGCTGAACCTGCAAATGCCTCATTAACTTGGGACCCTGTCTATGCCTAATCATACTTAATTCTGCCCTTTGCAGAGTGGTACAGCAGGAGCCGATCATAACAAATTGTGGCAAGTTCTTGGTGGGATGGGGATACCAAGTCATCTTGTCTGCCTCCTGAGGAATCTGTATAACGACCAAGTAGCAACAGTAAGAACAGACCATGGAACAACGGACTGGTTTAAGATTGGGAAAGGAGTACGGCAGGGTTGTATACTCAGAACACATCACGTGACGTGCTGGGCTTGATGAAGCCAAGGCTGGAGTTAAAATCGCTGGAAGAAACATTAACAATCTCAGATATGCAGATGATACCACTTTGATGGCTGAAAGCGAGGAGGAACAGAGGAACCTCATGAGGAAGGTGAAAGAAGAAAGTGCAAAAACTGGGTTGCAGTTAAACCTCAAAAAAAACAAGATTATGGCAACCAGCTTGATGCATAACTGGCAAACAGAGGGAGAAACCGTGGAGGCAGTGACAGACTTTGTCTTTCTAGGTGCAAAGATTACTGCAGACGCTGACTGCAGCCAGGAAATCAGAAGACGTTTACTTCTTGGGAGGAGAGCAATGACAAATCTTGATAAAATAGTTAAGAGCAGAGACATCACACTGACAACAAAGGTCCGCAGAGTGAAAGCAATGGTATTCCCCGTAGTAACCTATGGCTGAGAGAGCTGGACCATAAGAAAGGCTGAGCAAAGGAAGAGAGATGCTTTTGAACTGTGGTGCTGGAGGAAAATTCTGAGAGTGCCTTGGACTGCAAGAAGATCAAACCAGTCCATACTCCAGGAAATAAAGCCAGACTGCTCACTGGAGGGAAGGATATTAAAGGCAAAACTGAAGTACTTTGGCCACATCATGAGAAGACAGGATACCCTGGAGAAGATGCTGATGCTAGGGAAAGTGGAAGGCAAAAGGAAGAGGGGCCAACCAAGGGCTAGATGGATGGGTGATATTCTGGAGGTGACGGACTCGACCTTGGGGGAGCTGGGGGTGGCGACGGCCGACAGGAAGCTCTGGTGTGGGCTGGTCCATGAAGTCACGAAGAGTCGGAAGAGACTGACTGAATAAACAACAAACAACATCAGGAGCCCAGAGGTCAATAGTTTGTGAAGGTGAGGCCAAACCTCAGTGCAGGAGGGTATGTTCTGCATGCAGAAGATCCCAGGTTCAATGTCTAATAAAGGATCTTTGATGTCAGGGTCGCAAGACATCCAGGAGAGCTACAGCCACTCACAGAAGACAATACTGGGCCAGATCCAGTGACAGCTGATGACTCCAGTTCCGGATGGGCTGTGATTCCATTCAGGGTTTTAGCTACCAACAAACAAAACTCTAATGGCACTATCTGAGGTGCTGAAAGGTGCTGTCCAAGGTGCTGAACCCATTTTGGGGATAAGGTTTAGCACATTGGATAGCACCGTTTTGGCTGGTGGTAACTAAAACCCTGAATGGAATCACAGCCCCTCCAGAACGGGAGTCACCAGCTGCAAGATCAGGGCTGGCATCAAGAGTAGACATGGTAGGGCACCTGTCAAGGCCACACACCCTAGCAGGGGCCCACTGCCAAGGGCCCTCTGGACTTTCTCCTCCTCTTTGCCATCGCAACTTGCTTGTTCACCTGCCTCTCACTCGGGCCCAGACAATGGAGGTGGTGGTGAGGAGGAGCAGAGATGCCGCTGGCCACTTTCTCATTGGCTCTCTGCCCATCAAGCAAGCAGCAGCAATTGTGAGAAAGAGAAGGAGGAGCAATAACGTCTGGTGACAGCAGAGGAGACGAGGGCGGGCAGGGGCCCATGGAGGGTGTCTCACCCAAGAGCCCCCCAACCTGGAGCTGGCACTGGGCCAGACCCTGCCCCGGCCAAGCTCAGGAATGTGAGGAATTTCTGTTTGTTCATAGCATTTTGCAGAGGGAGACAGCCCTCGGGTTTTGCCCATATGCGTATTTCGGATGTTGAAGTGTTTGCTTGTTCTCACATGTGCTTCTGAATAAGTACCCATAACAGCACACGGCATAGAGGCTTGGATGGAGTTATTCTTTATTGGGGGTGGGGTGAGAAATAGGCCCGTAGAATATCATCCGCACAATGGAAAGACTTTCCAAATGCTGGATGACAAAGCTTCTGTCTCTGCAGCATAAAGGATAACCTTGCCATATCATGCTGTGACGTCAGTCCCGTCTCCTGGAGTGCATTTCCATTTGTCCTATAAATAAATCATTGTGGCTCACAAGACTCTTATCCAATAAGGAGGAGGAGGAGGCTTGTTGTGTTAGCAAACAATGGTGGTGGGGAATCACAATGATTGTTGCGATGGGCAATAATGCTACAGAACTAGCAGTCCAGTCCTGTGCTTTGTTGTCTAGCGGTAGCAGGCCATATGATCTGGCACTGGGCTTCCAGCACTGACATGGTGTCCTGCAGCTCCAGCACTTCTCTCCAATGCTTGGACTGGGGCACACTGCACTGTTTCTGGGGGAACTGGGGAGCGTGGGAGACTAGATCTACATGATCCCCAGCTTCTGAGGTGTGTCATAGCCCCTTGTTCTGAGGCTTTGTGTTACCCTCTGTGGGATCAGATTCAGACGGGTCACAGGTAGCCTCACCCACTTCACAGGGAGCTCTTGACACCCCCTTCTATGCCGTTCTGGCTTGAGGACTTAGCTCTCCCATCAGTGTCTGATAACAGCTCCTTATAGGCCAGTAATCCAGCCAGCATTCTATCCAAGGTCCTGATGTGACCCAGAGCAGCCAGTGACCCAGACCAGCCAGACTATGGTGCAGTCTTCTCTCCTTGAGCAGGCAAAGACCCTGCTGTTCCCTTCTGGTTATGAATGGAACCTGCCCCATACCTCCCCACCTTCAGTAAGGAATGTGAAGTTGGTGGCACGGGGGGGGGGGAATAGAGTGGGAAGGGACTGATTCTCATCCTGAAGGTGTCATGAGAGTCTTGGGTGGGGATGGGTGGACTCACCTGCGCCCGGCTTTATTGGGTGCTCACCGAGCTGCTGCCTGCCCCTACTCGTGGCTCCATGAGAGCTTCCTCGTGGCCTGGCGAGCACCCGACGAAGCCGCACGGCTGTCCATCCTCCCTAGCAAGGATGGGCAGCCGTAAAGGCCCCTTTATGCAACATTACAGGCGCTCGTAATGTTGTGTAAATGGGCCCTTAAAGGCTGCCAAGTATGCCACATTACCTACCTGGAAGCACCCAAGCCATCATTGTTGCACACAGTGTCGGCTTGCTAGGGAGGATGGGCAGCTGCCAGGGGCTGAGCTGAGCTGTGGGATGCTCGCTGAGAAAGCCTGTGAGCACCCTGCAGTTTGGCGAGCAGGGTCCGGAAGGGTGGGCAAAGAGGAGTCTGTTGGACCCCACCCTCGGTGGACTCTTATGACATCCCTAGTCTTTGGCCTCCATAACCAGCACACAGTGTGGGCTTGGAGCTAAGCAAAGGAGGTCTGGAGCTCCACAGGGACTGTCAACCTAGCAAGGGTCCTGTGGAGACTGAAAGGCTTATATTTATTCATTTTAAATATTTTAAGGCTGCCTTTTAGGTCAAAACCCTTCCAAGAGAAAAATACAAACAATAAAGCTCAAATAATAAAAACACAATGATAAGAAATACTAAAAAGACTAAACTGTCAGCCACCTTCACAGGGCCAACTCCTCCTCTTCTTTGTCTACAGCTGGATCATTGTTTGCAGCTGGATTTTCTCCCTTTGCTGCAGTAGAGCCTCCCTCCCAAGGGGACCCCTGGCAACAGAACCCCCTGGGAGTGCTGCTATGGTTCTGCTCTGCTGACTCTGGGCTTGCCACCGGGTCTGCTCCCATCTTCACAGTTGAGGCTGGGCTGGGGGTGGGGGGAGGAGGCAAAGGGAAAGAATTTTGGAGAAAGGAGGAGTTGGGGTGCAGTTGGATAGTTGTCAGGGGTCCCACATGAGATGTCCACGAGCTGAGGCACTTTGGGTAGGGATGCATGAGAAATTAGTTTCAGTTCATTTTAACTAGAATTTACGCACGGCCCTCCTCCTGAATTCAAATGCAGCCTGGCCAAAGTCTGCACATTTCCAAGCTTGCAATGTAATTTCCAGACAAAAGGAAAGTGCATTCCATAATGCCTACATTTGAAAAGGACACATGAAAAAAGTGCATATTTCAGAAAAATGCACAAACGCATACTTCAGTCAATGGGAGAAGAGTGTGTACTATCTAAAAATGTGCACAAAAGGATGACCTTTTGAAAAATGTATGCCAAAATATGCATGACGTTTTCTGCAAATGGAAAAAAAGAAGAAGCTTGCAATCTGATACAGACATGAGTGGGGACGAGCTTTGAGGCGGAAATAGGAGAACTTCGATGAACTCACATTTTACAGACTTTCACATCCCCACTTTGGGCTGCCTTAGACTGTGGCAGATTCTTCTGAGCCACCAGTTGCAGTGAGTGTCTCTGCCAGGTCCCACATCTCTTCCTCAGAGGAGGTCATGTCAGATTCTGGGTCAGGTGGGACCTTGACAGAGGAAGCACAGCAACCAAAGCCAAGGGGAACCAAAGTGCTTGATTGCCACTGAGGGGTAAGAACATAAGAAGAGCCCTGCTGGATCAGACCAAGGGTCCATCTAGTCCAGCATTCTGTTCACACAGTGGCCAAACAGCTGTCAACCGGGAATCCACAAGCAGGACACAAGTGCAACAGCACCCTCCCACCCATGTTCCCCAGCAACAGGTGTACATAGGTATATTATATCTGATACTGAAGGTAGCATAAAGCCATCAGGACTAGTAGCCATTGATAGCTTTATCCTCCAGGAATTTGTCCAATCCCCTTTTAAAGCCTTCCAAAGTGGTGGCCATCACGACATCTTGTGGAACTGAATTCTATAGTTTGAAGTCCTTCCTTTTATCTGTCCTGAATCTCCCACCAATCAGCTTCATGGGTTCTAGAATTATGAGAGAGGGAGAAAATGTCTCCCTAGCCACTTTCTCCACATCATGCATAATTCTGTACACCTTTATCATGTCCCCCTTACTAGCCTTTTTTCTAAGCTAAACAATCCCAGCTGTTGTAAGCTTTCCTCATAGGGGAGTTGCTCCAGCCACTTAGTCATTTTAGTTGCACTTTTTCCAACTCTACAGTGTCCTTTTTTTTAGGTTCAGTGACCAGAACTATACACAGTATTCTAAGTGTGGTTGCACCATAGTTTTGTATACACAATTTATGATCTTAGGGGTTTTGTTTTCAATTCATTTCCTAATTATGCCTAACATGGAATTTCCTTTTTTCATAGCAGTGGGTTGACTGGGTCAACATTTTCATCAAGCTGTCCACCACAACCCCAAGGTCTCTTTCTTGGTCAGTCACTGTTAGCTCAGATCCCACCAGTTTATACTTAAAGTTGGGATTTTTTGTCCCAACCTGCATCACTTTACATTTGCTTATATTGGACCACATTTGCCATTTGGATGCCCATTCTCCCAGTTTGGAGAGATCCTTTTGGAACTCCTAGTAATCCCATTTTGTTTTAACCACCCTAAAAAAATTGGTGTCATCAGCAATCTTAGCCACTTCACTGCTCATTCCTAATTCCAGATCATTGATGAATAAATTAAAAAGCAGATCCCTGTGGGACCCCACTTTTACATCCCTCCATTGGAAGAATTTGCCATTTATTCCTAGTCTCTGCTTTCTGTTATTTAAGCAGTTACTGATCCATAACTGGTTAAGTTTGCCCAGAAGTCTTTGGTGAGGGACTTTGTCAAAAGCTTTTAGAGGTCCAAGTAAACAATGTCTGTTGGATCATGCCAGACCACATGTTCATTAACACTCTAAAAGAACTCTAAAAAGTTAGTGAGATAGGACTTACCTTTGTGGAAGCCATGTTGATTCTTTTTCAGGAGGGCTTGTCCTATATGCTTACTAATTTTATATTTAATAATGCTTTCAACCAATCTACCTGGAACAGATGTTCAGCTAAAGTCTTTTCTGTAATAGCTTCCTTGACCCTGCTGGAGACCCCTTGGACTTCATAGAATCATAGAATAGTAGGGTTGGAAGGGGCCTACAAGACCATCGAGTCCAACCCCCTGCTCAATACAGGAATCCAAGTCAGAGCATCCCCGACAGATGGCTGTCCAGCTTCGTCTTGAACGCCTCCAGTGTGGGAGAGCCTGCCACCTCCCTAGGTCATGGGTTCCATTGTCATATTGCTCTAACAGTCAGGACGTTTCTCCTGATGTTCAGCCAGAATCTGGCTTCCTGTCACTTGAGCCCATTATTCCATGTCCTGCATTCTGGGATGATCAAGAAGAAATCCTGGCCTTCCTCTCTTTGACAACCTTTCAAGTACTTGAAGAGCGCTATCGTATCTCCCCTCAGTCTCCTCTTCTCAAAGCTAAACATGCCCAGTTCTTTCAGTCTCTCTTCATAGGGCTTTGTTTCTAGTCCCCTGATCATCTTTGTTGCTCTCCTCTGAACCCTCTCCAGCTTGTCTGCATCCTTCTTAAAATGTGGTGCCCAGAACTGGACACGGTACTCCAGATGAGACCTAACCAGTGCTGAGTAGAGGGGGACTAGTACTTCCCGGGATTTGGAAGCGATGCTTCTATTACTGCAACCCCAAAGAGCATTGGCCTTTTTTGCAACCACATCACATTGTTGGCTCATATTCAGCTTGTGATCGACAACAATTCCAAGATCCTTCTCGCTTGTAGTGTTGTTGAGCCACGTATCCCCCATCTTGTAACTGTGCATTTGGTTTCTTTTTCCTAGGTGCAGAACTTGGCATTTATCCCTATTCAATGTCATTCTGTTGTTTTCTGCCCAGCACTCCAGCCTATCCAGATCACTTTGAATTTTGTTTCTGCCTTCCAAAGTATTAGCTATCCCGCCCAACTTTGTGTCATCTGAAGATTTGATCAGCATCCCCTGCAACTCCTCCTCCTCCAAGTCATTAATAAAAATGTGGAAGAGCACTGGGCCCAGGACGGAGCCCTGCGGTCCCCCACTCGTTACCTCTGCCCAGTTGGAGAAGGTCCCATTGATAAGCACTCTTTGAGTCCGATTCTGTAGCCAACTGTGGATCCACCTGATTGTTGTTTCATCTAGCCCACTTTGAGCTAGTTTGCTAATCAGGATATCATGGGGATATACGAATACCTTACCTTGCCATCCACTGGGGGTCCACTGGGAGGGGGAGGCGATCCGTTCCTCCCCTCAGAATCCTCGCTGGCTGGCTCCGCTCTGCGGCGATTCCGTGGAGCTGCCAGCTGGTTCTGAAGGGCCAGCGATACGGCTGCCATGCCATATCGCTGACTGAAGGGGATGTGACATAGTGTGGCTGCAAATGGCATCCAGGATGCAAATAGTTGTGTAGCCTATCGCGTTAATTAAATGCAAAGATGCAAATGGTGTCCAGGATGCCATTTGTGGCCGTAAAGGCCGTAGTTTAAGGTAAATGCAGCCATTAAACGAAGGCCTTTACGGCTACAAATGGCATCCCGGACGCCATTTGCATCCGCAGTACGTCCCCTTCAGCCAGCGATACGGCATGGCGGCTGTATCGCTGGGAATCTGAGCTGGAGGATCAGGCTGAAGAGGATTCCGTGCTGAGGTGGGGGTACGTCTTTCATTCTGCCACCGACTCCTGGCGGACATTGGACTCCGTGGCAGAATTCTCCACCATCCCTGGGATATCATGGGGCACTTTGTCGAAAGCTTTGCTGAAGTCGAGGTATATGATGTCCCACAGTCCATAAGGGAAGTTACCTGATCAAAAAATGAGATCAGATTTGTATGGCAGGATTTGTTCTTGACAAATCCACGTTGGCTTCGAGTAATCACTGCATTGTTTTCAAAGTGCTTACAGATGGATAGCTTTATCAACTGCTCCAGAATTTTCCCAGGGATTGATGTCAGACTGGTCTGTAGTTCCCAGGTTCCTCCTTTTTGCCCTTTTTGAAGATAGGGACAACATTAGCCCTCCTCCAGTCATCTGGCACTTCCCCCATCCTCCATGATTTCTCAAAGAGAATAGACAGCAGTTCTGAGAGTTCTTCTGCCAGTTCCTTTATTACTGTAGGGTGCAGTTCATCTGGCCCTGGAGATTTGAACTCATTCAAAGTAATGAGGTGTTCCTTGACCATAGGCCTATCGATCTCAAGCTGCAATCCTGCCCCTTCAGCCTGTACTTCGCCTTTGCCAGGAGGGTCATAGACCCTCTTTTGGGAGAAGTCTGAGCCAAAGTAGGAAATGAGCACCTCTGCCTTTTCTTGGTCATCTGTTATTGTTTTGCCATCCTTATTTAATAGCTGAACCACCATTTCTTTCCTCTGCCTTTTACTATGCACAGAGCTGAAGAAAGCCTTTTTGTTGCTTTCAGCATCCCTCCCTAAGCTCAGCTCGTTCTCAGCTTTAGCCTTCCTGACGCCATCACTGCAATTCTCTGCTCCCAGCCTGTACTCTTCCTTTGTAGCTTGGCCTTCTTTCCACTTCCTATATGTGTCCTTTTTTGTTTTCAGGTCATCTCTAAGCTTTTTGTGAAGCCACATTGGCTTCTTCTGTTTTCTTCCACCCTTTTTTCTTGTTGGAATTGTTTGTAATTGTGCCTTGAGAATTTCCTTTTTTAAAAACTCCCACCCATCTTGGACTCTTTTTCAGGATGGAAAATTATCAGCCATCCGCAGGTGGGGGGAGGCGCTCCACCCCTCCCCCCAGAATCCTCGCTGGGTGGGGGGAGGCACTCCGTGGCTGGCCGGCTCCGCTCCGCGATCAAGCCGCATAGCCACCAGCTGGCTCCAGCCACCCGCAGCCGGACATCCGGCCGCTGGGCGGCCCTGCAGGGATGCAAATGGCGGCTGTCGTAGCCGCCATCATTTGCATCCCTGTAGTGAGCCATGATAGGCTATGTAAATATTTACGTAGCCTATCACGGCAGGGGGAAAACCCCAGCGTACTCAAATGGCGGTTTGTTGTTTATTCGGTCATTCGCTTCCGACTGTTCGTGACTTCATGGACCAGCCCACGCCAGAGCTTCCTGTTGGCCGTCGCCACCCCCAGCTCCCCCAAGGTCGAGCCTGTCACCTCCAGAATATCATCCATATAAATATGTGGAAAATATATGGAAAAACCACCAGCGTACACAAATGGCGGCCAGCGGCTACCGCCATTTGCGTATGCTGGGGTTTGCCCCCCCCCGTCATGATAGGCTACATAAATACTTATGTAGCCTATCATGGCCTCCGCAGAGACGCAAATGGCATCCCTGCATTAGCTGTGATAGGCTACGTAATTACTTATGTAGCCTATCACGGCTGAAGAAGGAGGAAGTGAATGGCGGCCGCAGGACGGCCGCCATTCCCACAGCAGCGTGGACGGGAGCAGGTAAGTGCTCCGTTTTGCGTGCCTTTCATGGGGTGGGGGCGGTGGGCACTTCGTCCCGTGCACCTTTCGTGGATTGGGGGGGTGGGGGCTTTGTTCCGCGATGGTTTTCGGGGGGCCGAATGCACTGGCATTTGGCCTCACCGAGATCCATCGCGGAATTCTCTGACATCCCTACTGTGGTCTAGGGGTGGCAAAGAATTCCGCCATGGATCTCGGTGAGGCCGACCCCCGAAATCTGTGGCGGAACGTCCTGCCACCCCCCTGCCCCCCGCGGTTCCCCCCCCCGGACGAGACTTACCTGGGGCGGATCTTCCGGGCAGCAGCGGCTACGGCGGCTGGTCTTCCAACCGGCTGCCACCGCCGCCATTTGCAGACTCATGGGGTTTTTTGGTTTGTTTGTTTTTTCAAGACGTGATAGGCTACGTAAAGATTTACGTAGCCTATCATGGCTGGGTAAAAAAAAAAAACCCGCTATGGCCACCGCCATTTGCATTCCTTATTTTTGGTGTCTTCGTCTACGTAAATATTTACGTAGACTAGGACGGCGAAAATAAGGGGAACGCAAATAGCGTAGCAGGCGCTATTTGCGTCCCTTTTTGAGTCACCGTTTTAGCCTACATAAATATTTACATAGGCTAAAATGGCAAATCAAAAAGGGATGCAAATAGCGCCAGCTACGCTATTTGCGTTCCCATTTATTTTCGCCGTCATAGTCTACGTAAATATTTACATAGACTAAGACAGCCAAAAATAAGGAACGCAAATGGTGGCGGCTGTAGCTGCCACCATTTACGTACGCGGTTATTTGTTTTTTGTTTTTTACCCAGAGCCCTCCGCGACCGGAAATCTGGCTGTGGATGGCTCTGGCCTGGGCCTGGCCGGCTGCTCCGCGGAGCTGCCGCGGAGCACAGCTGGCCATCGAGGATTCCGGGGGGGAGGAACGGAGCGCCTCCCCCCCGTCGAGGATTCCGGGGAGAGGGACGGAACGCCTCCCCCCCACCATAAACATAATCCGCAGAAAGGTAAGTACATTTCGTACATCCCTACTGTGGTCACTGTTTCCAACTGGTTCAACAACATTCACTTCTTGTACTAGGTCCTGGGCGACACCACTTAGGACTAAATGCACGGTCGCCTCCCCTCTGGTTGGTTCCATGACCAACTGTTCTAGGGCACAGTCATTTAGGGCACCGAGAAATTAATTGTGACTGGAACATGCATCTATCCAGTCAATGTGGGGGTAATTGAAGTCAGCCATTATTACAACACTTTCTCGTTCGGAGGTCTCCCTGATTTTGTTTTCCATCACAAGATCACCCTGACCGTTCTGATCTGGGGGAAGATAGCATGTTTCCAGTACTAAATTAGTATTAGAGCCCGATATTGTCACCCGCACCGCTTCTGTGGAGGAGTCTGCCCCTTTTAGGTGTTCTAGTCTGCTCAACACTATGCCCTCTTTGACATACAGAGCAACACTTCCTCCAGAACGCCCTCCCTGCCCTTGCTATAGAGCTTATACCATATCCCACTAGGTCTAGGGCAGCCTTCCCCAACCTAATGGTCTCCACATGAACTGGACTGCAATTCCCATAATTCCCAGCCAGCATGGCCAATGGTTTGAGCAACCCGCCAAGCGGACTCTTGCTCAGGGAAACACCTGAGCCTGATATCATTGGTCTGAGACCCCACAATATTGACCATATGTTTACTCTTGTATGTCGCATGGATGTTTGATCATTATAACATTAAAGGCTAATTATTAAAAATGCATATGAACCTCTTCCAGCCCAAGGGCAGAGTTCAGCTGTATAGAAGCTTTCATGGGCCACATTCCAGTGGGGGGGAGTCCAAAGGCAAAAGGGGTGGGGTCAACATTACCAGCACTTTTAGCTTAAGGCTTTTATTGCCTGTAACTCAGCCCGAGGAGTGGCATGTCAGCCCTCCTGACGGGGGCAGGGGGGGGGATGGTGCCAAAGCTGGGAAACTGCCAAACCATCAGTGATCAGGGGAAAGGGGTCAGGCCCAAAGGAAGGGGGCATAGCCATCTGGTGTACCACAAGGGCCAGATTGGGACCTCAGGTGGGCCAGATTTGGCTCACAGGCCTGAGGTTCAACACCCCTGCTTTAGAGGGGTGTTTTTTTACTGCACATTTTACTGCAGCAAAGTTTTAGAGTGCCTAGCAAGAGGAGTATAAATCACTCACATGTCCCAGTTCAGAGAGAATATACTAAGTCTATACCTGCTTATGGAGGTAAGTAGCCAAATAAAAGAAACTGCATACAACATTGCCCATGGTCATGACACCTCAGGTGAACAGAACCAGTGGGAGATCTAAGAGGATCATTAGGATACAATTTCTTCTTCCATTTTCTGGTTGCAAACATTTTTATTATTGAAGCTGTATTGTTTGTATTTCTCCAGTCTTAGGTTGGGTTCATCCCAAACTTTGATAATTTTTTTAAAGTTCACATGAAAATTCATAAGCATTTTTGTGTACATTTCTCCTAGTACATGCATTTCTGTATGCATTTTTGCCTAATATACACCTTTTTGCAAGCTACATTCCTAATATCATGCATTTTTTAATCCTTATTTTCCCTTATACACACATTTTTCTAGGTGGTTTTGATAGAACTCCATTGCGAAATTCAGAGAAATGAACATTTCAAAGAATAACTAAGTTTTGGTTTGCACAGTGTGCCATTAGACAATTTTTTCACAAAAAAATGCAAACGGAAAGAATTTCTCCCTCGTCTCTAGCCTTAATAACCTCTAGCAACTATCAGAAGAATCTAGTTTTTTTCTTGATTGGCAATTACTAGCCAAAACAGGTATGGCTTCAGTTGGTTCTATGGGCATTAATGGGCCATCCCAATGAACAAAAGACAGAATCTCCACTATCTCAAGGTCTAACTGAAGTCAAACTAACAGCTTCTTGTGAGCAAGTGAATCTCTCTGCAAAGTTGGTAGGAAATTTGCCAATGAGGTCAGTATGACTCAACCACCCAGTGCCCAGAATAACTCTGCTGGATGACACTTTTCAGAAGCAAAATTAGTGAAGAAAAATAATTTCTTCACCAGTGACATGGCATTCCTTCTCTTTTCAAAATCCTGCCCTGCAGTTAGTGCTCTGTTGCTTGCATCTTCTCCATCTGCCCTTAGTCCTTCTATAGTAAGCCAGTGTTCCAGTGATCTGCTGAAAGAAGATGCTTGCAGTCTACCATGGCCAAAGCCCAGCTGAGACAAGCCTTCAGCTAAGACAAGGGAGCCACTTGTCAGGATCCAAGCACTCTTTCCCCCCCCAAAGGTTCAGTTCCCTAGACGAGGGCCTATAAACTGAGTCTAAATCCAGGCAAGGTGGAGGCTCCGGCGGTGAGTGGCTTCCACGTCTGGGAACTGGGATGGGGTTACACACACTCTGAAGAAGTAGATGCATGGTCTGGGGTTGCTCACTGATCTGACACTGTCACTGGGGGCACAGGTGGGTACAGGTACATCTGGCAGGGAAGATGGTTATGGCCATTCCTGGACAGGAATATCTTGAGCGCTGTGGTCCATGTAACCCCAAAGTTGGATTGCTGCAGGGCGCTTTATGGGGGGCTGCCCTGAAGGTTGGTCTGGGAGTAGGGATGTATGGATTATGTAAAATCCTTCTGTCTGTGTTTCATGGATTTTCAGGCGCCTTAAGTTCCGCAGTCTGCCCATTGATGGAATCAGATTTTTTTTAGTTCCCAAATTTGTGCAAACTCCCCCAAATGTGCAAAATCTCCCCAAATGTGCATTTTCACGCTTTAGCCAATGGGGAAATGTGCATTTCTGGCCGTCTTTTATTTTTTGCATATTTTTCAGCAATGAAAGTTGCACAAAATTGGGATAGTTACAGCATGCGAGTCAGTGGGATCTGCCTGAGAAGGGAAATGCCAGTCCACCGCGGAATCCACCGCTCAGATTCATCAAAATCCATACTCATTCGGTTCTGTTGCAGATTTCTCTGACATCCCTAAGTGGAAGCTGCAGTTGGTGCAGGATGCTGCTTGCAGCCAGGTTGGTCATGCTAGCATATTACACCTATGAGGAAACTGCCTATATGCTGCCTGGCCAGGCTTAAAGTTCCAGTACTTGTTTACAAAGCCGTAAGCAACTCAGGGCACTTAAGAGGTTGCCTCATCCCCTGCTCGGTGGCTGCGCTCATCAGGAGAAGTGGTGTCAGGGAGGCCGGGCTTGTAGGGACGCAGCCCCGGCACTTTTTCATCAGCAGGGACTCTGATGTCATCTGCCCCCCCCCCCCGAATTCCCTGTTCCCTCTGAGCTTAGCTGCAATCCTCACCGTACCTGTGGGGGGAAGGAATTTTCCAAGCCACAATATATTGCTCCATGTTGGAATGCAAAGTATTTTGGAGGACTTGGTCTGTAACGGGCAATTGAGACCTCTTTGCTTGACCAAAGACATGCTCCTGGTGGAGATGAACACTCCTAGAACTGGTTTGTTGATATGGATTAACACAGCTGCTTGAAATTTTTGGACTGCCCTTGGAGACTGTCACAATGAGCTCCTGCATTTCCAAATTTACCACTACACCACTCTGTGTGTGTGTGTGTGTGTGTAGTTCAATCCAGCTGGGTGTGTGGACGTTTCTGTTGGAGCGGGAGGGGGGAGATATAATGAAGGAGCTTAGGGAAGGCCAATGGGTACTGTTGGGGTGCTAAGGAATGTGCAAGGGGGCTGTTGTGCAAATGAGAAGGGATCTGTCCATGAGGGCTGAGTTGAGAGGGTGACGCTTCCATAGAGTGTCATGTTTTGAAAACCTAAAATGTTTGCGTTTGAGTGAGTGAGTGGGTGACAAAGATTTTAACACCCCTGCAGTTTTTCTCAGACGTCCAGTTGAAATCCCCCTGCCTCACTCTCAGCTGCACTGGTTTTGGATCCCAGTTGAAGGCTGTATATCTTACAAGGTTGTACAATCTGAGGAGGGGGCGTGGCTGTGAGGGGCGTAGCTGTGACTGTGACAAAGGGACCCTGCACTTCTGAATTTGCCACTACACTAGTGATCAGGGGATACCTTTTGGGGGTGCCCAATATTTCAGAGGTCTGGTCTACAATGACTTGGAATAGGGCCTTTTGTATTATAGTGCCCACTCTCTGGAACTCCCTACCACTAGAAAGTAGACAGGCACCAACTTTTCTGGGTTTTTGGTGCTTACTGAAAACAAACCTTTTGCAACAGGCTTCCCCAGGAAGGTAATCTTGTCCTCTGTATGGAGACATGTTTTTCTACATCACTTAGCAATTTGTCTAATGCAACCGACTCATAAATATTGTTCCATAAATAACTACCTACTGTATTGTGAGGTGTTCTCAGTTGATGGTCTGGCACAGACCCACTGAGTTTGACCGATGGAGCTGAACGCAACTCACCAGTCTATGTGCCACATCTTTTGACATCCTGGATGGACAGCAATAACTGGAGGTCCCTGACATTCCTGGCCAGCTGTGCTATGTGGCTGGTCAGCTGCATTTGGCTTGAAAGGTCACGTCAGGCAGGTCTGAGCTATGACATCAACAGAAAAGCCATCAAAATGATGGAATCACGTTCCCTGCAGACTTTTTAAAAGAGGGCACTGGATGATGAACATGAGCATCAGATGATGGTGATGATCATTTAGGTCAACAGAATATTCCCATTACAGCTGGCTGCATGCAGCGTCTCTTCTGGCTCATGACTTCCACATTCCAAATTTCACTCATGCACAAATATGCATACACAGCAAATGGAAACATTTATAAATTGCATGCAAAAAGTACATTGTTATGGATGGAAGCTCCAAAAAGAGCTGTCTTTTATTTAAGCATAGGACCTTAAATAAAAGACAGGGTTTCAGGATACAATTCTCAACTTACTTCTGATAGAGGGAAAGTAAATATATCATTTCAAGAAGAATATATATTCTCAGAGTGGTTACATGCACACACGCACACACACGTCTAATTTCTATGTCTCACAAAGCCCAATAGCACCTGATGGCACAATGACCAATAATATAACTCTATGCATATTTACTCAGAAGAAAGTCCCACTTAGTTCAATTGGGCTGACATCTGGGTAAGTACACATAGGATTGCATCCCAAATTTGTCAGTGGTGATTTAGAGGAAAAAAAGAACAACCGATTCTTTAATTCTTAATCTGAAAAATTAGTTTTGCATGATTAGGACATAAAATTTAGCTGCATTTGCTCAGACTTTCCTTAGTGCCAATTTTGGCTGCGAATGATGGGAGTTGTAGTCCAACACATCTGGAGAACACCAATATCACTCATGGAATTTTGAAAATATTAGGGTACTTCTTGTTGAGCTAGAGCCCTAAAATCTTGATTCATGCATAGTCCAAGGCATCCCAAATACTAAAAGTAAGCTGAATAGGTGTCATTCATACATCAGTTCCACAAAAGATGGAATTCAATGCTTCCAAACTCCAAATGCTTATGGTATTTCCAGGTAAGCCCCAGACCTGATGTTTGGCACACACATGGCTGGTGTGGTGTCCCATTGTTTACTAGAAGTGTCTGAATGGGAAGCCTGTTCTGTAAGTGTCCGCCCTCATGGTCCCTGAGCCCAGGGAGGCAGGACAGGGCTATGTGTCAAGGTACCTCCTGGCTCCACCCCTATTATGTTTATTAGGATGTCTGAATGGGGGAACTTGCATGCAGCGTTCCTGATCACATGGAGGAGCCTGAGAGTGTGTGCAGCTGTACGTATTTCACGCACATATGAAATACATGCAGGTGCGTTGGGCCTCTTTTGGCCCAAGGGCTGAATTCCATTCTGGAGAAGCTCTCAGGGGCTGCATTCCAGTGGTGGCCCAGACACTAATCTTTAGGGGAGGCATTTCAACCTTTTAGAATGGTGGCGGGTGGGGGTGGGGAAGCTCCCTCCAGACCTTCCACCATATCTGTGAAGGTCAGGGGGATGGGAGTTAGTGGGCACCACTGTGGGGGTGGCTCGCAGGCCACCAATCTCTAAAATTTGACTCCTTCCTCACACATGGAGGAACACGTTTAAAAAGAGCTGGAGATATCTACAAATCTCTCCCTAGAAACAAAGGGCAAGGAACCCTAAAAGGTTATAGCACTTCCAGGCCACTCAGAAACCTTAAATTCAGATCCAGCATGGCTCAGGACACGTTCATTACAAGGAAAGTCTGAAAATGTCTGAACCCAACAATGTGGGGTGTGATGTTGACCTGGCGATATGTGTGAGCATTCCAGGTTGGGCTGTGGGCATTCGGTGGCCTCTTCAGGCTTGGGTTCAGGGGCACTTCCAGAAATGTGCATCTCTGCTGGCAAAATGCCAGCTTCGTTGTCTGCTGCTTATATTATGCACACCAGTCCCAGTATTCAGTCACCCTCTAAAGCAGGAGTGCAGAACCTCTTTCAGCCTGCAGGCAGAATTCAGTTTCGGAGAAGCTCTCAGGGGCCACATTCCAGCATGGCCCAGACACTAATCTTTAGGGGAGGCACTTCAACCTTTTAGAATGGTGCTGGGGGGGCGGGGAGCTCCCTCCAGGCCTTCCACCATACCTGCGAAGGTCAGGGGGATGGGAGTTAGTGGACACATTGACCGTGGGGGTGGGGGTGGAGCCAAAGGCACAAGGGGTGGGGCCAAAGTAAACAGAATGCCAGCAGACTGCAGCTTCAAGTGCTTCCTGCCAGTCCTCAAGTTTCGGGAGAGGCATTTCAGCCTTTTAGAATGGGGGGAAAAGATGCAAAGGCTGGGAAGCCCCCAAAGGACTGGTGCTGGGAAAAAGGGGCATGGGCATCTGGGGCACCCCAGGCAGGCCGGATTTGGCCTGCGGGCCTGAGGCCTAACATCCCTGCTCTAGAGCGGCTAAGAAATGAAAACCTGGAAGCTATTCCGAAAATGGGGATATACTTGATTCTCAGTGATCCAAATTGCTTGATTCTCGCATTCAAATCTAGGCCGAGGTCAGCATCCAAGGTGGCCATCGGGGGAAGAGTGCAGGCGCTCCCTTGCACAGCCGAGTGGCCTGGACTGAGGAGCACGCTCCCAGAGCCTGCTGGGCTGGGATCGCCTACCTAGGTGCTCAGGTCAGGTGCTGCTGCAGCCTCAATGGCCCCCTCAAAGCTCAGAGCTCCACCTGCCAGGCTTGCGATAGAAACCGAGCGTTTGTGGTGCTGGAGGGAAGGCATCGGAGCCCATGTGCTGAGAACAGCCCCCCACCACTGCAGCACCTGACAGCTTTCTTTCCTAGAGAAGATCGTGGAGGGGGGTCTCTTGGGAATTTGCAGCACTGAAGTGATCCTGCTCCCACAAGCAGACTCTTAGCGTGAGCGCTGCTTTGTGTGTGCACAAAATTGGCAGCTAGCATATCGTAGGAACCAACTCAGGGCATCCCAGCCATGGCGACAGGGATCTTGCCGGGCAATGTAGCCCACAGTGATGCTAAAGCCAGACCTCAGGGCCAAATCCAGGGCCTGTCCGGTCTGACCAGGTTTAAGGCACCCACAGGTGCTAAAACCAGCCAGGCACATACAGGTCAGGACTTGGCAAATCAGGTCAGGTCCAGTTTGGGGTGCTGAATAGCCAGGCAATTGAGACCAGGCAGGGTCTTCCAGGACCTTGACCAGCTCCAGGTCAGCTGAGACTCAAGCAAGGAGAGCTGTTGACTCAGCAACAGTCAAAGGCTTTCTGAAGCCTTATAAAGGCCAGCCGCTCAGGACCTGCAGTTAACTTCACCCCCCCAGAGAAGCAGTTTGTTTCTACAAAGGGCTACTATCTGCTTTGTAGCCACTGGCTCCTACAGGGTGGGGGTGGTGAAGGCTGTAATGGGGGAGTGTCCTCTACATCTGATGAGTCAGGCAGAGGCACATCCTCTGGTCTGGGAGGCCCTGGCCTAGCGGGGGTTGGATTAATGGAGGGGGTCTCCTCTGCTTCTGAGTCCTCTTTGGAGCCAGAGGAGGGGTCAAGGCTGGCTGGGGAATGTGACAGGGCCCTACAGCCCAGTGGCTCCCAAATGACCACCCAGAGAGCAGCAGGTGATGGGGCAGCGGCAAACGTGCCCGGCGTCAGCACCTGGACCAGCATGAACATTTCAGGGTCCACTGGTGCTGACCCTGCTTTCTACAACACCCTCTCTTCTTTTAACATTCTGTAGTCAGGGGGTGGCCAGCCATCTGTCCATGGTTACAGATGCTCATTGGATTATACCGGCTTTTGAAATGCATTATCCTTTTCTACAACAGAATTGTGCCTACTCCCAAGTAAAGGTGTTTAGCAGTGGACGCAGATCCCATTTTGTTCCTGTCATCATGATGGTGCTATGCTTTAAGTGAGTTTAAAATGCAAAACTGCACATGCTCAGAGTATTTATTTTATTGTATTTTAAAATCAGGTTGACTAAGGGTGCAATGCTATGCATGTTTAGACAGCGACAAGGTCTGCAGCTCCCAGCATGCCCCAGCCAGGGCATGCTGGGAGTTGTAGGCCTTTTCTCTGTCTAAACATGCATAGGATTGCGCCTTCACAGATTTAACATATCAGGAATGTAGAAGCAGCCATAAATGGAAAGGTGATAGGTGGGAAGAGAAATGTTAGTTGTGGGCTTCAAGATTGAAGTAATACACGTGGCTATCTGAAGACCATCCACAGACATACCATAAGACCATTATGTCCGGCCTCTAAAATTACCCAGCTGTACCTCTGGATTCCATTTTTCCATGTGCCGGGGCTCTTGCAAGATGCAGTCCCCGCTCCCCCCACATGCCCATTATAATGATTAATCATATATTCATCAATATTGGAATGGAAGGGAAAGTGAGGTGAGATTGTCAGTTAAGATTGCTGGATTAGCCGAAATAAGAATCAGAGTCTTGCTTTGAATTAGAGGACACCCATTCTCTAGGACAGTTTGGAATACCACAGCAAAACATACAAATGGATTCCGAAAAGCTATTTTCATTCATAATGAGCCATCAGTTCATCAGTGCCAGCTTTTACAGTTCTCTGCAACATTATCTGGGTAATAATCAAGTAAAAACCACCAAGAAGGAGATAAAGGAACAGGCACTGCTAAAAGGAATACACTGCAGACCTAGGAAGATTTTCTCTGCGTGTCTTTGTGTATGTGTTGTTGGGTTTTTTTGTTTTTTGTTTTAAAGCAAACTGTCTGCTTTGAAAGATCTGCCAAGGGCATAAATTAAACTAGACACTTTAGGAATAAAATGTAATACAAATGACATGTGTCTCATTGAAAGCTGGCAAAACAGTAGATAAAATGGAGACATTTTAATGCAAACATAGCTAAACAATTTACAGCATCCAAGCTGAAAATGTAAGTGATCAAAAAATGTTCTGTTTGCGTGCTGCAAATCAGAATGAGCTGAAGCGTATTGGCGAGGAAAGTCTCTGAGAAATCATGGCCTGCATGCCTTTGAGAAATTATTCAGCACCATTGCACCATCTTCTAAGAGCAGGAGATACACTTCTGCATATATTGATAGTTTATTTTACCACTTTCTAAGATTTCCTATGAAATATGCAACAGTTCTCCATGAGCCACCTTACTGAGAATCCTCCGTGCCTGCCAGATTAGACTTGGTGTGGAACTTAACTTGATGACAAATGTGGATTTATTGCCAACAATGGCAAGTCCACAATTTCTCCTTCCTAGAAAAGAGGAAGGGGGAGCCTCCAGCCCACAAGGGGTCCCCATCTGGCCCATCAGCTTCCGTGCTCCCCTGCCCACACTGGGCTAAGACTTTTAAAAGCATCTATTGGTACTTAAAAAGCTTCCAGTGGTGCCGGTGGAGGTTTTAAAAAAAAGCCTAATTGCAGCAAATTAGAAATGGAGAGAAACCGAAATCGACAGATTTTTCCATCCCTAGGTACAGGGAGAAGTGAACTGATCCGAGTGTATCCAGCACACTGCACTGGTTTACACCTATGTCTTTGACAGCATTGCCTGAGTTTTTACTCCTTTAGTTTTTGGCATTGCCATATTTCCTCATTAGACCCTTTCATATTAACTACTGACAGTGTCTTCTAAATCTTTCTAAGACTTATGCTTTCTCTCGCATATGTGTCAGATAGTCCCAGCCTCTTATCGCAATCTTGCATGACTCCCATTTATTGTAGCTATCCACGTAACTGTTAGAATAATTTCTCCCTCCATGTCGTCTTCCACTGTGTCCTCCTGCCTGCTCCATCAGCCACACAGGTTATTTCACCACTCAGCATCCTAGAGGCACTTTGTGCTTCGGCTTGCAGCAAAAGTGATGGCCGAAATGCCCCTTTAAACTGATGGCAAAGTGTTGGCAAAGCAGCCTCTGTTGCACTTTAATTGTGGCAGCTGTTCAGAGCATCTTTTCATCAGGTTGTCGTCATCTTTTCATCTCCTTTGTGAACCTTCCAGAGAGCTTCAGCTATTGGGCAGTGTAGGAATTAATTAATTAATTAAATAAATAAATAGATTTGTGTCTTCACAGTATTTCTTGCTGTGATTACCTAAGAATGCATGGATGGATGCATGGATGCTCTCCCAAAATGTAGCATCAGATCCCCCAAAAGCAAACAGTGCAAAGCCCTCCCGCCCCTTAGCCTGCCAGATGCAAAACTCATCTTTTTTCTGTCTCTTTTGCCAAGTTCCCAGTTTTTCTCCAGCCTTCACCTAAGCCAGTAGATTCTGGTGGCTCTGATGTCAGTGGGGCTGTGAATCTGCTCCAAGTTTCAGTCAGAGCTTTCAGTCAGTTGGAAGCACCTTGGAGAGCTCCTTTAGAGTTCTGACTGAAACTTGGAGTGGATTCACTGCCCCACCGACATTGGAGCTACCAGCCTCCACTGTGCACCACCCATACTGCAGCCCCACAGCCTCCTTCCCTGAGCTGGCCAGGGCAATCCCAGGGCTGGCATTGGACTATGCTTGGCTTCTTGTGCTTTGGGATAAAACACCAGGCAAAGTTCTAATTGTTCTCCCAGGCCTTTTAAATAACTCCTGTTTTATGGTCTGGGCCTCTTAGTTTTAAAGTCTGTGTTTCAATTGGTTTTTATTTTTTTAATGAAATTGTTTAATATTGCATTTAATGTTGTTAATTATTTGTTTGTTGAGCCATCCAGAGGACTTGTATTATGGGGCAGCTAGAGAAATCCAGTCCATAAATAAGTGAATAAATAGCTTCTTACTGCAAAAGAACAAGCATCTTAGAGTAGTCCGTGCTGACTGGATATTGCACTGATGTGTGCCCTGAATTGATTTGTGCCCTCCAGGCTCCAATCCTATTGCTCCCTGTTGCTTCTGCTTGAATTCCCTCTTCTAGACATGGAACGACTCCACCAGATAAGCAAAAGTTATTCAAACAGGTAAGCTGAGGAAGGCCCAGTTGCAGAGCCTTGGCTGCTGGTTATGTCTAAGCTCAGTGCTCTCTAGGGTGGCCAGTTACACAGTGCCAAGAAAGAAAGAAAAGAAAAAAGGAATTGCATTGCCAAAAAAGAGGATACACATTTGCATGGCATTGGCATATGCAAATGTATATGTATAGGTACATATTTAGAAATAATAACTACAATTTAAATAGAAATACAAGATATTTCACCATATATTTTTATTAGTCTTAAAGTTTTCTTGATTATCTTTGATATATCATTGTGATTCAGCTTAATACCACTGCATGTCAATTGTCAAATATCAAATATTGAAATTGAACATAAATTGCTGGCAAGTGCAGATATGGATTACATTTGAGTAGGCAGTTGTTCTGTTTCAACCACTGAGCCCTGTTGTTACAGAGAGGGCCTGGCCTTTTGGGCACGATGAGGTCTGTCTGGTTCACAAAGAGGACTTGGGGCAAGTTCGGTTCAGTGCATTCTGACCAAGCAGGAGCCAGGTTTCCTGAAGAGATAGGAAATAGAGAAGCACCATAGAGAGCTCTGAGTGATGCTGGGTCTGGAAGTCACAAGCTTGCCTGTATATTCTTCCAACAAGCAGCGGAATGTGACTGAGCCTTAAGTATGGTTTTGGCTTCCTTTAGGCTAGGTAGCCCTGCCTCTCTATTCACTGAAGCCTTCTCCCTTAAAGAGGCCAGGTCTGTTTCAGCAGCCTCAGGCTGCAAGAACATAGACATGGCTGCACCATGGTGGTACGTTCAGAAGCTGAGGACAGCAATACAACCTCCTCTGAACAAAGGAGAGCTGATTGCTGGGGCCTCGTTGTAGAACTAGGTCCTAAGGAGTAGGGATGTACGAAAATTCCGCCACAGATCTCAGGGAGGCCGAATGCCAGTGCATTCGGCCCCCCAAAATCGGTGGTGGAACGGCCCGCCCCCCTGGGATGAGACTTACCTTGGGCAGATCTTCCTGGCGGCGGCGGCGACGGCGGTCTTCCGACCGGCTGCCACCGCCACCATTTCCAGTTTAAAAACAAAAACAAAAAAACGTGATAGGCTACGTAAAGTTTTACGTAGCCTATCACGGCTAGGTTTTTTAAAAAAACCATGATAGGCTACATAAATCTTTCTGTAGCCTATCTAGGGATGGGGGAGAATTTCTCCCCAAAACTTTGGGGGGCCGAGTGCCAACGTGTTCGGCCCCCCGAAGTAGTTTCGGGGAGAAATTCTCCGCCCCCCCGCCCCCCGCACCCCCCCCCCGGGATGGGACTTACCTTTCCCGAATGTCCCTCCCGGCAGCGGATCCCGGCGGCGGTTCGTCAGGTCTTTGACAGGGGCAGAGGCGGCAGCTGGTCTTTCGACCGGCTGCCGCCGCCACCATTCCAATAAAAGTAAAAAAACAACAACACGCCCCCGTGATAGGCTACGTGACGATTAACGTAGCCTATCACGGCTAGATTTGCAAAGTCAGCCGTGATAGGCTACGTTAATCATCATGTAGCCTATCATGGGTGACTTTAAAAAAAAAAAAGCGCGTACGGCTAATGGCGGCCCCCATAGGGAGCCGCCATACACGTTCCTTATTTGGTCGCTGTAGTCTACGTAAAGATTACGTAGACTACAGCGAAAATAAGGGCAACGCTATTTGCGTTGCCCTTATTTTCGCCGTAGTCTATGTAAAGATACAGCGTCCAGGTTAGGATTTCGGGGGGAGGTGTGGAGCGCCTCCCCACCACCACAAATCACCCCGTCGAAAAGGTAAGTGACTTTCGTACATCCCTACTCATGATGCCCTCTCTCTGATCCATTAATTCAGGAGCCTCCTCCTCCAAGGATGAGGACTGGGGTCCTGGACCATGACAGCAAGGAACATCTGGAAAATGTTCAACACTGAATTTCCACGATGGGGAATTAGATCTTTGGGGAGAAAATTTGTTTCCGCTTGTGATGACTATGAAACAGTTAACGTGTCTGCCAGCCAGTAATGCTGGGCCCTGCTGGGGGAGGGGAAGAGTGGAGAAAGAGCAAGAAATGGCAATCACAGAGGCCATCACATTGCATATGTACAGAATGCCTCTGGCAAGGCTTAGCTGATCTCCAAGAAGTCTCTCATTGCCCAGCAATAGAATTTTATTACTCCCCAGTCAAACTTAAGGATCCAAACTATGATCAGCAGACATTTAAAAAAGTCCTACCTTGCTGTCATCCCAGTTTGTGTTTCCTGGACTTTTGAACAGAATTCCGAATCTGGATGAGTCATACTCCCCCTGAAGGGCCAGGTACACAGTCTGGGAGTGTTCCTGGACCCAGCCCCATGGATGGAAGCACAAGTGGGGTCAGCTGCCAGGAGTGCTTTTTACCAGCTTAAGCTGGTTTGGCAGCTGCAGCCCTATCTAGAGAAAGCTGACCTAGCCACAGTGACACATGCCTTGGTTACATCCAGGGTAGATTACTGTAATGAGCTCTACATGGGGCTACCCTTGAAGATGATTTGGAAACTGTAACTGGTACAGAATGCGGCTGTTAGAACATTTGTAGAAGCCAGGAGTTCTAAGCATATTACTCCTATACAGTATCATTTACCTTGGTGGCCTGTTAGTTTATGCGCTCAATTCAAGGTGGTGGTTTTAGCCTTTAAAGCTCCTCTGAATGGTTTGGGATCGCATTAGCTGAAGGATCACCTACACCTGTATGATCCTGCCTGAGCAGTAAGATCAGCATCAGAGGCCTTCCTCTCTGGCCCACCAGCAAGAGCCATTAGGTATGAGGGACTGGGCCTTCATAGTGGTGGCCCCACACTTTTAGAGATATGTATGGCCTCATCACCCCTGGCTTTAAGAAAAAACACCTGAAGACAAATGTACTCCAGTCTGTTTTTGGGGCTTAAAAATCATTAGCTGCTGCTGTGTGTGTGTGATTTGTGTGTTCATGTTTTAATAACATTGTAAGCTGCCTCGTGAAGACTGTGCACCCTGAAAGTTGGGTTAACAATCTTAAATAAATATTAAACATCCATTAAGGGCGCAATCCTATGCATTAGACAGAAAAAAAGTCCTACAGCTCCCAACCGCCACCAGCCAGCCATGCTGGCTGAGGAATGCTATGCATGGGATTGTGCCCTAACACTTCAGGCTAGTTAATGGTGTATTTTTCAAACGTCCTTCATTCAGAGAACTCCTTCTGCATTGACTTCTCTGCAGCCATTGTTCACTGGAGAAGATTCTAGGACTCACGCCCAGTTCATATGGGGCACTGGGAAGGAAGTGCTGAGGGACACGGTTGGTTCTGCCAATGCTGAGCACTCCGGTGGACAATGGGAAGTGGTGCAGATGTCTGCCATTACTGACCTTCTCATGGAAGAATCTGTAACAAGCTCCCAAGGAATCCAAGGGTCCTCTGGAGCATGGCTTCAAAACCACTGGATTAGGAGATGAAAAGCAAATAAACCTAGAGGAAGGAACTGGGAAACAGAGCTAGTCCTGTCTGCAGTTTTCAGCATGGAAACCAGAAGCCTTAAACTCTATGCAGGGCTGCCCTTGAAGAGTGTTCGGAAACTGCACTTAGTGCAAAATGCAGCCTATGGCATGCACTTTTGGACCATATTACTTGTATAAAGTGCAGCAGCTGCCCATCAGATTCCAGGCACAACTGAAGCTATAAATGGCATGGGGCTAGGATGTCACGCATCCCACTTCCTCCCATATGGACCTACCTGTAGTTTACGATCCTCTGTAAATGCCCTCTTGCCCAGGTTGGTGGGAACACGGGATAGGGCCTTCTCTGTGGCAGCTCCCCAACCCTCAAACCCACTTTCAAGGTTAGACTGGTCCCTTCCTCATTCATTTTTGGTATATTTGTTCCATAAGTTTTTGTTGCTGTTGTTTGTTTTCAGTGTTTTAAATGTATTAGCTCTGCACTCTTTTTTCAAGATTCTCTCCTGATCTTAATTCTGCGGGCGATGTTTTAAAGTTTTTAAATAGTCAAGGTCTTAAAATGGTTTTTCAAAGTTTTAAAATTGTGTTACATTTTAACTGTAAGTCACCTTGGAGGCTCTGTTCAGACTGACATGTGACCCATGCATTTATAAATAGGGATGTTGGAGAAATCTGCCGTGGATTCAAATGACTTCAGATTTCTGTGAACCCAGCCTGCGGATTCCACAGCGGACCACTGTCTTCTGAGTTGCACAGATTCCACAACCTGTGGTCTGTTTTTTTTAAACTGGGGGGGGGGGATTTTTTTATTTTTATTTTTAAAGTGCACAATAGGGAAATAGTGTAATAATGCAAATACACAAATATTTTTAGAACCAAGTATATTTATAATATTGTAAAGAGGAATTATAGTTTTTGAACTTTGTAATTCTTTATACTGCAAATGGCAGATCTGATCCACCGGCTTGCTACTGCAGGGTACCAACACACACTGCCCAAGAAACTCACTTCAGTTTCAGCTTAGTTGTGCAAGATCTTGTGCCACATGTTGATGTTTCCCCTCCACATAAACACATGGGGGGGGGCAATTTTGCAACAACTTTCCAGACAACTGTTGTTATTTTTGAGGACAATGTCCTGCAGCTATGAATATGTAATTTTCACTTGAGGAAGCAAAGCTCACAGATATTCTCCACACAAGTGTGTGTGTTTGTGTGCGCCTGAGCATGCAAGAGACTCGTTAAAGAAATTAACACCTCTAACAAGAACATGCAAGCTGGGAAAAGAGGGACAAGCTGAACTGCAGAGCCTCCCACTTGATGACCCAGATCCATTCTCATTCAATGCATAATGATGCCTTTTTAAAAAATAGTGTTTTCATTTAGTTCCAAAGGGGAACACACATTGGCCAGGGTGACCGTGCTTGGTGGACCAAATCAGATGTCCATGCTCCAAGCATATTATGCAAACACACTTGACTTGCGCAATGCCTTCTGATTGAAGTCTTGGGTGTGTGTTTTCGCTTTTCCTTTGCAGAACTCTGAGTATTTCAACAAGGATCGGTGTGTCCTGGAGATCTGCTGCTTCTTGCAGGCCTGGCTGGAGCAATCTGATGGTGTGGGGACAAGATGGGCTTCATCCAGCTGTGGCGGGAGGGTCAGACGAGCCCCTCTTCAGCACCTGCACAGTTCCATGGAACTTCTCATGAGGGGCTACACAACAAAATAAGGCACCAGCTGTACAAAACCCAAAAACGGCAATGCTAATAAAGCGCACAACTGGATCACAAAAAAAAATTATGAGTTTATAATTATGGGGACACTCAAAAGAAACACAAAACAATATACTGAACTAATACATAACAATCATAAATAAGGATATTAGATGCAAAAATATAGATATAGTGTTGTTGTTCAGTCGTTAAGTCGTGTCCGACTCTTCATGACCCCATGGACAATAGCAGGCCAGGCCTTCCTGTCCTCCGCTCTCTCCCGGAGCGTGCTCAAGTTCATATTCATTGCATCGGTGATGCTATCTAGCCATCTCATCCTCTGCCGTCCCCTTCTCCTTTTGCCTTCAGTCTTTCCCAGCATCAGGGTCTTTTCCAGAGAGTTTTCTCTTCGCATTAGGTGGCCAAAATATCTGAGCTTCAGCTTCAGGATCTGTCCTTCCAATGAGCACTCAGGGTTGATTTCCTTTAGGATGGACTGATTTGACCTCCTTGCAGTCCAGGGGACTTGTATGAGTCTTCTCCAGCACCACAGTTCGAAGGCATCAATTCTTCGGTGCTCAGCCTTCCTTATAGTCCAGCTCTCACAGCCATACATTGCTACTGGGAAAACCATAGCTTTGATTATACAAACCTTTGTCGGCAAGTTGATGTCTCTGCTTCTTACTATGCTGTCTAGGTTTGCCACAGCTTTCCTCCCAAGGAGCAAGCGTCTTTTAATTTCATGGCTACAGTCACCGTCTGCGGTGATCTTGGAGCCCAAGAAAATAAAATCTTCCATATCTTCCCCTTCTATATGCCAGGAAGTGATGGGGCCAGATGCCATGATCTTAGTTTTTTTAATGTTGAGTTTCAAACCAGCTTTTGCATTCTCCTCTTTCACCCTCAACAAGAGGCTCTTTAGATCCTCTTCGCTTTCTGCCATTAGGGTGGTATTGTCTGCGTATCTGAGGTTGTTGATAATTCTCCCGGCAATCTTAATTCCGACCTGTGATTCATCCAACCCGGCGTTTCTCATGATGTACCCTGCATATAAGTTAAATAAGGAGGGTGACAATATACAGCCTCGTCATACTCCTTTCCCAATTTTGAACCAATTGGTTGTTCCATGTCCGGTTCTTACTGTTGCTTCTTGAACCTCGTACAGGTTTCTCAGGAGACAGGTAAGGTGGTCTGGTACTCCCATCTCTTTCAGAATTTGCCACAGTTTGTTGTGATTCACACAATCAAAGGCTTTAGTGTAGTCAATGAAGCAGAAATAGACGTTTTTCTGGAATTCTCTTGCTTTCTCCATGATCCAGCGAATGTTGGCGATTTGATCTCTAGTTCCTCTGCCTCTTCGAAACCCAGCTTGTACTTCCGGTAGTTCTCAGTTTGCATGCTGCTGAAGTCTAGCTTGTAGGATTTTGAGCATCACCTTGCTGGCATGTGAAATGAGAGCAATTGTACAGTAGTTTGAACACTCTTTGGCATTGCCCTTCTTTGGAATTGGAATGTAAACTGACCTTTTCCAGTCTTGTGGCCACTGTTGAGTGTTCCAAATTTGTTGGCATATTGAGTGCAGCACTTTAACAGCATCATCTTTTAGGATCTTAAATACGTCAGCTGGAATACTGTCATCTCCGCTAGCTTTGTTGTTACTAATGCTTCCTAAGGCCCACTTGACTTCACTCTCAAGGATGTCCGGCTCAAGTTCAGTGACTGCACTATCATGGCTATCAGGGACATTCAGATCTTTCCTGTATAGTTCTTCTGTGCATTCTTTCCACCTCTTCTTAATCTCATCTGCTTCTGTTAGGTCCCTGCCTTCTTTGTCCTTTATCATGCCCGTCTTTGCACAAAACGTTCCCTTGAGATCTCTGATTTTCTTGAAAAGATCTCTAGTCTTTCCCATTCTATTGTTTTCCTCGATTTCTTTGCATTGTTCATTGAAGAAGGCCTTCTTGTCTCTCCTTGCTATTCTCTGGAACTCTGCATTCAGTTGGATATATCTTCCCCTTTCTCCCTTGCTTTTCACTTCCCTTCTTTCCTCAGCTACTTGTAAAGCCTCATCAGACAGCCACTTGGCTTTCTTGCATTTCTTTTTCTTTGGGATGGATTGAGTTGCTGCCTCCTGAACAATGTTACGGACCTCCATCCATAGTTCCTCAGGCACTCTGTCTATCAGGTCTAATCCCTGAAATCTATTCCTCACCTCCACTGTATATTCATCAGGGATATGATTTAGGTCATACCTGAATGGTTTAGTGGTTTTCCCTACGTTCTTCAATTTAAGCCAAAATTTTGCAAGAAGCAGCTCATGATCTGAGCCACAGTCAGCTCCAGGTCTTGTTTTTACTGACTGTATGGAGTTTCTCCATCTTTGGCTGCAAAGTACATAATCAATCTGATTTCGATATTGACCATCTGGTGATGTCCATGTGTAGAGTCATCTCTTGTGCTGTTGGAAAAGAGTGTTTGCCATGATCAGCATGTTCGCTCGGCAAAACTGTATTAGCCTTTGTCCTGCTTCATTTTGTACACCAAGGCCATGCTTGCCTGTTATCAACCATGCTGGCCTATAAGAAAGCCAGACTATGAAGCACATGGTCTTCGATGTCTATATACTAATGCCCAGAGTATGGGAAACAAACAGAACGAACTTGAACTCTTAATACAAGAGGGAAATTATGACCTGATAGGTATAACTGAGACTTGGTGGGATGACTCTCATGACTGGAATACAGCAATTGAAGGATATAACTTGTTCAAAAAGAACAGGAGGAACAGAAAGGGAGGTGGGGTTGCACTGTATGTGAAAAATACATATATCTGCACAGAAATACAGGAGGAGGAGCTTGGTAGCCCCATCGAGAGCATCTGGGTTGAAATAAATGGAGCAAAGAATAAAATGAACCTGGTGGTCGGAGTCTACTACCGGCCACCCAATCAAGGAGAAGACAAGGATGAAACTTTTGAAAAGCAAATAGCCAATGTTTTAAGGAAGCATGATGTAGTAGTAATGGGGGACTTCAATTTCCCCGATATTTGTTGGGAGACAAATTCTGCAAAACATGGCCCCTCCAGGAAATTCCTGACTTGTGTGGCGGATAACTTCCTCCTACAGAAAGTAGAGGAAGGAACTAGAGGATCGGCTATCCTTGACTTGATCCTAACCAACAGAGATGACTTAGTGGAGAAAGTAGCAGTTACAGGAACTCTGGGGGAAAGTGACCATGTTGTACTTGAGTTCTTGGTTCTAAGGGAAGCAAAAGCCGAGTGTAGTCAAACGCGTACCCTGGATTTTAGGAAAGCTGATTTTCATAAACTCAGAACAATGATCAGTAAGGTCCCATGGCAAGCGATGCTAGCGAGAAAAGGAGTCCAAGATGGGTGGGAGCTTTTAAAAAAGGAAATTCTCAAGGCACAATCACAAACAATTCCAACAAGAAAAGGTGGAAGACAACAGAAGAAGCCAATGTGGCTTCACAAAAAGCTAAGGGATGACCTGAAAACAAAAAAGGACACATATAGGAAGTGGAAAGAAGGCCAAGTAACAAAGGAAGAGTACAGGCAGATAGCACAGAATTGCAGGGATAGCGTCAGGAAGGCTAAAGCTGAGAATGAGCTGAGGTTAGCGAGGGATGTTAAAAACAACAAAAAGGCTTTCTTCAGCTACGTGCATAGTAAAAGGCAGAGGAAAGAAATGGTGGTTCAGCTATTAAATAAGGAGGGCAAAACGATAACAGATGACAAAGAAAAGGCAGAGGTGCTCAATTCCTACTTTGGCTCAGTCTTCTCCCAAAAGAGGGTCTATGACCCCCCTGGCAAAGGCAAAGTACAGGCTGAAGGGGCAGGATTGCAGCTTGAGATCGATAGGCATATGGTCAAGGAACACCTCATTACTTTGAATGAGTTCAAATCTCCAGGGCCAGATGAACTGCATCCTACAGTCATAAAGGAACTGGCAGAAGAACTCTCAGAACCGCTGTCTATTCTCTTTGAGAAATCATGGAGGACGGGGGAAGTGCCAGATGACTGGAGGAGGGCTAACGTTGTCCCTATCTTCAAAAAGGGTAAAAAGGAGGAACCTGGGAACTACAGACCAGTCAGTCTGACATCAATCCCTGGGAAAATTCTGGAGCAGATCATAAAGCAATTCATCTGGAAGCACCTTGACAACAATGCCGTGATTACTCGAAGCCAACATGGATTTGTCAAAAACAAGTCCTGCCAGACAAATCTGATCTCATTTTTTGATCAAGTCACCTCCCTTGTAGACCGTGGGAATGCTGTAAACATCATATACCTCGACTTCAGCAAAGCTTTCGACAAAGTGCCCCATGATATCCTGATGAGCAAACTAGCTCAAAGTGGGCTAGATGAAACAACCATCAGGTGGATCCACAGTTGGCTACAGAATCGGACTCAAAGAGTGCTTAACAATGGGACCTTCTCAAGCTGGGGAGAGGTAACGAGTGGGGTACCGCAGGGCTCAGTCCTGGGCCCAGTGCTCTTCAACATTTTTATTAATGACTTGGAGGAGGAGGAGTTGCAGGGAATGCTGATCAAATTTGCAGATGACACAAAATTGGGAGGGATAGCCAATACCTTGGAAGACAGAAACAAAATTCAAAGTGATCTGGATAGACTGGAGCGCTGGGCAGAAAACAACAGAATGGCATTTAATAGGGACAAATGCCAAGTTCTGCACCTAGGAAAAAGAAACCAAATGCACAGTTACAAGATGGGGGATACGTGGCTCAACCACACTACGAGCAAGAAGGATCTTGGAATTGTGGTCGATCACAAGCTGAATATGAGCCAACAATGTGATGTGGCTGCAAAAAAGGCAAATGCTATTTTGGGCTGCATTCATAGAAGCATCACTTCCAAATCCCGGGAAGTACTAGTTCCCCTCTACTCAGCACTGGTTAGGCCTCATCTGGAGTACTGTGTCCAGTTCTGGGCACCACACTTTAAGAAGGATGCAGACAAACTGGAGAGGGTTCAGAGGAGGGCAACAAAGATGATCAGGGGACTGGACACAAAGCCCTATGAAGAGAGACTGAAAGAACTGGGCATGTTTAGCCTTGAGAAGAGAAGACTGAGGGGAGATATGATAGCACTCTTCAAGTACTTGAAAGGTTGTCACAGAGAAGAAGGCCAGGATCTCTTCTTGATCATCCCAGAGTGCAGGACACGGAATAATGGGCTCAAGTTACAGGAAGCCAGATTCCGGCTGAACATCAGGAAAAACTTCCTGAGTGTCAGAGCAATATGACAATGGAACCAATTACCTGGGGAGGTGGTGGGCTCTCCCACACTGGAGGCCTTCAAGACAAGGCTGGACGAACATTTGTCAGGGATGCTCTGACTTGGATTCCTGCATTGAGCAGGGGGTTGGACTCGACGATGGCCTTGTAGGCCCCTTCCAACCCTGCTATTCTATGATTCTATGATTCTATGATTCTATGATTCTATCCCGGTGATTTCTTGACTTCCTACTTTAGCATTCCAATCCCCTAGGATGAAGAGGGCATCTTTTTTTGGTGTTAGTTCTAGAAGGTGTTGTAGGTCTTCATAGAACCGATCAACCTCAGCTTCTTCGGCCTCAGTGGTTGGGGCATAGACTTGAATTCCTGTGATGTTGAATGGTTTGCCTTGGATTCGTACTGAGATCATTCTATCGTTTTTGAGATTGTACTCCAGTACTGCTTTTCCCACCCTTTTGTTGACTATGAGTGCTACTCCATTTCTTCTAAGGGATTCTTGCCCACAGTAGTAGATATGATGGTCACCTGAATTAAATTCGCCCATGCTTGTCCATTTTAGTTCGCTGATTCCCAAGATGTCGATGTTCAATCTTGCCATCTCATGTTTGACCACCTCCAGCTTACCTTGATTCATTGACCTTACATTCCAAGTTCCTAAACAATATTGTTCTTTACAGCATCAGATTTTCTTTTCACCACCAGACACATCCACAGCTGAGTGTCCTTTTGGCTTTGGCCCATCCGCTTCAGTCTTTCTGGCGCTACTTGGAAATCTCCTCTGCTCTTCCCCAGTAGTATATTGGACACCTTCCGACCTGAGGGGCTCATCTTCCGGCGTCATCTCTTTTAGCCTTGTGATTCGTTCCATGGGGTTTTCTTGGCAAGAATCCTGGAGTGGGTTGCCATTTCCTTCTCCAGTGGACCACATTTTGTCAGAACTCTCTGCCATGACCTGTCCGTCTTGGGTGGCCCTGCACGGCATAGCTTATGGTTTCACTGAGTTACGCAAGCCCCTTCGCCACAACAAGGCAGCGATCCATGAAGGGGATACATATAGTGTACAAAGATATAAACATCAGACTTGATGGAACAGCAATCTGTGAATCTTGGTATAAACGTAGATCTTGATCTTGACAGGATCCCAGTATAATCCTGTTCCACAGCAGCCGCTTCTTCAGAAATTAAACAGAAAAATGCCTCAAAGACAACACGCCATGGGAGCAACCATAAGGATAGAAAGCATTCTCTGAATGTACTACATTACTTCTCACCACAAAGCATATTGTGTTGCCAAAGCTAGATAAGGCTCAAACCACAGGCAGCTGATTTACTCGCTCTGGTGGTGGTGAGTTGATCAGGCAGGTGTGTGCCCAGGCTACCTTCTTATGAGGTGACAAGGGCAGAAGAGACACGCTGAGGCCACAGAGTTCTTCCTGAAGAGGCCGAGACCAGAGCTGCAGAATGAATGCTAGGTTGGTAGCCCTCCTGAGCCCCACCCCTGGCCCTGCCGCCTCCCCCCCAGCTACCAAACCTATGATGGTTTCCTGGCTTTTTGTGCAGTTCTGTGCAAGCTAGAATGTGCTGGTATTTTTTACTCCATCCCTTTTGCCCTCAGCTCCGCCCACCATTGGAATATGGTCCCTGAGAGCTCCTCTGAAATGGAATTCATCCCTTGGGCTGAAAAAGGTGCCACACCCCTGTCTTAGCCCAGTCTACCGCATCCAGCTTGAAGGAAGAGGCGGATGACATTTCTGAGGCACCTCTGCTGTCCCACCAAGATAGATGCATAGATAATTTATTGCGATCCAAGATCAGTGCATGTAAAACATACAATAACCATCCCACCAAGATAAATGCCAGAGAGCAAGAATGGTGGGTGGCGGTAAGGAGGGGGATGAGCTCCACGGCCAAGTGGGGACTAGAACCTGGGACTCCTGAGTCCCAGTCCAACCCTCTAACCACTACACCACACTGGCTCCCAAATATTTATTCATGAAATGTATTACTCACTTTTCATTGTAAAACAATCCCAAAGCGGGGTACAATCAATAAAACACAATCAAATTATGCATCATCAATCAACTACAACAACAAACAGGTGAGAACAGTAATGCGGATAAATAATGGTTTACATGATGCAGCAAAGCAAATTCATTCAAAAGCAAATAAGTCTTCAGTTGGCACTGAGAGCTTGTAAGACTTCATGCCAACTGTATATGAGTGGAGAGGGAGTTCCTCAGTCAGGGTGCCTGTGTCAGAATGCCGTCTCTTGCGTTGTTGTATCTTGAACACTAGGCAAACGCGACAGTGTCTAGAGGGCGTCCTCAACTGAGCGTCATATCTGGGCAGGTATATAAGGGAGAGGGAGGGAGCTCCATGAGGTGTCCGGGTCCTAAGCCATGTAGGTGTTTCTATGTCGGCACAAGCGCCTTGAACCCAGTGGAGGCTGGTGGCTCCGATGTCAGTGGGGTGGTTTGCTTCACAAACTTCGCACCTTGGATGGCTCCTTTAGAGTTGAAATTCAGAGCGGATTCACAGCCCCACTGACATGGGGCCACCGCTTCCACTGCTTAAACCTGGCTTGGTAACTTATCCCTCTCAACCTTGCTCCCCACTGGCCCCCTTGGAATTCTGTTCCACAGCGTATTTTCTTGACCAACAATGCCATAATTTGCGGATCCTCCAGTCTCACCCTGCTTTCTGTTCTTATAGACCTCTTCCAACCCTCCTATTCTATGATTCTGTGATATGACTATGCATGTTTACTTAGGAGGAAGTCTCCTTTGGCTCAATAGGATGTCCTTCCAAGTAACTGCATGGGATTATAGCCATGGAAACTGCTCTACTTTCTTTACTAAACATTTGCAGAAATGGGAAAAGAAGGGCTGAAGAGACTGTGAAACTGGCCAGGAAATGGGAGCCTGCTGTTCAAATGTCGTCAGGACACGGTGACATTGTGCAAGCAGATATAAGCTGAGCTACTTTAAAATTGCCTGATTAGCTGTGTTAACTTTGGGGACTTTTGCCTTTGTTCCTCAGGGTGATGAGCAAATAGTAATTTGAAAATGGAACCAAAAGGGTTTGCTTTACACCAAAGGTTGTCTTAGAAAGGGTCGTGTGGGCTGCCCTGGAACGGAAGCTGTGATTTTCACAAAGGGGGGCATTACATGCACGTCATCTGGCGGCGCTCAGGAACAGCTTTATTCTTACATGCTTCTGTGCTTCATATTTGCTCTGGGAGAGGGAAGGGAGAGGGTACGGTAAGCCTTCCAAGGTCTGAGTGAGTGACTCCTCAATAGAATCAGCTGGAGCAAAAGTGCCAGAATTTGTCAGGGAGGGAGGGATCTGTGAGTTTTGCTTTGTACTGCATTATTTATTTTTAATCTCAAGGTCTTTCCATCCCAGATATGAAGACATGTCCAAATTTTGGTGAATTCTTCTCAAAAATGAAATGAAGCAAAATTCTCTCCCACCCGCACCGGCCAGATACAGTAGGAGCAGCTCTTCTCAGCACGGAGAGGACCGTGATGTGCCTGCTTGCCATGGGCCTCTTAGGGTGTGACCCTATGCATGTTTAGACTGAGAAAAGGCCCACAACTCCCAGCATGCCCCAGCCAGCATGTAGGCCTTGTCTCTGTCTAAACATGCATAGGATTGCTGTTGCACCCTTAAAGATGAAGAGCCTGGCAGAAAAAGAGAGAGGCGGCAGCCCTAATTCAGCACTGAAATGGCTGAATACACAGGGATTCAAGCCCAAGCTTTTAAGAGCAAAGCACTCAGAGCCCTGGGCCTGGATGGATGGATTTGTCAGTTTCACTTTTCCCCACATTTAATTTTTTACAAAATTTCATGTGCTTTCCATTTCAAACATGAAGGAATTTGTGAATTTGGGTACATTCATATCAGAATCTAACTGAAACGAAATTCTCACCCATTGCTAGAACCTCATTCACCAAAGATGTAGATGGCAGGGGACACAACGTTCTTCCACAATGGACGTTTGGAAGATTCTTGGCTCTACCACATCTCTAAACCAATTGGGACATTTTCTCCAGCATTCACATGCACAGATATTTATTTATTTATTACATTTCTATACTGCTCAATAGCCAAAGCTCACTGGGTGCTTCACAACAATTAAAACCACAAAATGTATCATAAAATATAATATAAAATGTAAAAGTTTAAAACAACAATATAAAAGTACAAACCAAAAAAAAGCCTAGCGGCAATGCAGAGATTTAAAATACAATAACAGATTTAAAACAACAGAGCTAAAAGACTAAAATGCTTGGGAAAATAAAAAATGGCACCGGAAACAACGTAGGCACCAGGTGAGTCCCTCTGGGAAGTTCTTTCCACAACTGGGGTGCCACACCAGAAAAGGCCCACTTCCTGATATCCACCCATCTCACTTCCTTTGGCAGGGGCTCCTGGAGAAAGGCTCCTGGAGAAGGACCCCGGAAAGAGCGCTAAGGATGATCTTAAGGTCTGGGCAGGGACATATGGGAGGAGGCGATCCTTCAGATGACCTGGCCTCAAGCCATTTAGGGCTTTGAAAGTTAACACCAGCACTTTGAATCAGGCCCAGAAATGGACTGGAAGCCAGTGCAGCTGGAAAAAGTACTGGCATAATAGGATCGCATTGCCCAGTCTCTATTAACAATCTCGCTGCCCTATTTTGGACCAGCTGAAGTTTCCATACCCTTTTTGAAGGCAGACCCACGCAGAACACATTGCAGGTAGTGACCATATACCAGGTGCGGCATGAGCCAGCAGCAGAGGACAGGGCCTCAAATGGTTGTCCAGCTTTCAGTTGAGCCCTTTTGCATCCTGAGCAGGCCTGATGACTTCCAGAGCTCCCCATCCCCCCAGCCAAAGATGCAATGGATTTAATAGGTGCACGCTCCAGCTGGCAGTCATGCACTCGGCTTCAAGGGGAGCCTGTTTATTTGTATCTCTCCTTTCCTCCAAGGAGCTCAGTGGCATATATGGAAGTCCCGTGTTATCCTCCCAGTGCTGAAGGTAGATCTCCAGATCATTTTGACTTCAACTCCCAGAAGCCCCGGGCAGCATGGTCAGGAATGCCGGCTGCTGAGGTCTAAAAATCTGGAGCGCTATTGTCTGCCCACTCCTGCCACGAGGTAGGTTAGTGTCACGCCAGACCTAGGCCCAGGCCAGGACGCCTCCTCCTCCAATGACATTTCTGAGACTGAAGACCCCATGAGACCCCCCCCCCATGAGGCTCTTCTCCAGGTGCCCCCACCTGCACCCAAAATAAGGGTGGTGACCAGAACGAGAGAGAGACTTCTCAGCAGCGGCGCCCTGTCTGTGGAATGGCTTCTTAATGTGGGTCGCTAACGTTGCGATCTTTTTGACACTAGGCAAAGGCATTCAGATTCTCCCAGGCCTTCACAATGTTGTTTTAACCTGCTGTGATTTATTACGTTTCATTTTTGTATTTTATCTTGTTTTTTCATAAACTGCCCCCTGGAGCTTTGCTGAAGAGTGCCATGTAAATCATGTAAAACATTCAGTCACGGGGGTTGCCTATGCTTGGCAAGCTCTTGCAGCTGTCTTGGCAAATGGATGTTTCAATGGCCCAAAGCCATCCCTAACCCTTCCCCTCTGCTTTCTGGATGACTGGGGAAACTATAGAAGAGGACAGTTCTCTATTCAAAGGTGTCCTCCATTTGATGGGCTGCCCAGTCCAAGTCTGGCTCAAGGTCAAAGAACCCTAAGGAGGGAGAGCAGGCCATCCACTCTTTGCACCTGGGCAGCAGACTGAGCTGGAACACAGCTCACCTACTCAGTCCTCTCTGCCATGGTGAGATGCCATGTATTTCTATTTAAATTACCGTTATAATTTCAGAATTTGCACCTATACATATGAATATGCCTACGCAAATGTCATCCAAAGTAGTGCCCTCTTTCATCCTCTGTTTTGGCGAAGTGCCAGTGGCCACCCTAATTTCAAGGGAGATGCTTCCCCTCCCCCTGCTTCCCGCTGGCCTTTCTTGAGAGAAGAGCCTGCAAGAAAAGTGGCCCTCTGGGCACAAACGTCTACTAGCAGCATCCAAGCCTCCCTCACCTGCTGTTCCTGCTCTGGCAGAAAGAAGTATGCTTTACTTCAAGGAGCAGGTGTGTGCCTTTGCCTGCCCGCCTGCCCGGGGATCGTTAAAGTACCTTGGGTGTTAGTGGATTTCAATCTGAGTAGCCAGAACTTCAGCAGGGACTAGTGCTATTCAGGGCCATAACTAATGTTGAAATGTCTGGGAGGTAAATACATCTTTGCCTGTCACCAAAAGGATGACAGCATTGGCACCAGGCAAAGTTTCTTGGGGAGCATGTTCCATAAAACTGGGGCTACCACAGCAAAGTCACCCTTCTGGGCTGCCACTACCAGCTTCTTTTGGAGAGGGCAGACAGAGAAGGGCTGCTGCCAATGGTGACAGTCAGTGAGGAATTCCTCCTGCCTGGCCCCTTGCTCATTTCTTACCCATTTCAACCAGGCCTGTGCAAGATGGATTTCTGGCAGATGACATCCATCTCATAGAATCATAGAATAGTAGGGTTGGAAGGGGCCTATAAGTCCCTCGAGTCCAACCTCCTGCTCAGTGCAGGAATCCAAGTCAGAGCATCCCTGACAGATGGCCGTCCAGCCTCGTCTTGAAGACCTCCAATGTGGGAGAGCCCACCACCTCCCTAGGGAATGGGTTCCATTGTCGTATTGCTCTAACAGTCAGGACATTTTTTCCTGATGTTCAGCTGAAATCTGGCTTCCTGTAACTTGAGCCCATTATTCCGTGTCCTGCACTCTGGGATGATCAAGAAGAGATGCTGGCCTTCCTCTCTGTGAAAGCCTTCCAAGTACTTGAACAGCGCTATTCTGTTCAAGGGCCCTTCTCTGTGAGCCCCTGTCAAAGGAAGTGAGGCAGGTGGCTACTAGGAGGAGGGCTTTTTCTGTTGTGGCACCCCGGCTCTGGAATGAGCTCCCTAGTGAGGTTCGCCTGGCACCTACATTGTATTCCTTTCGGCGCCAGGTGAAGACCTTTTTATTTTCCCAGGCATTTTAGCATTTTAGCTTTCTAAATTTTTATCTTTGCTGTTTTAAATCTGTATTTTAAACTCCTGCACTGCTGCTAGGTTTTATTGTGGTTGTATTGTTATATTGTGGTTTTTAATGTTCTATATATTTTAAATTGTTTTATTGAGTGTTGTTTGGTTTTATTTTTGTGAACCGCCCAGAGAGCTTCGGCTATTGGGCCGTATAGAAATAAATAAATAAATAAATAAATAATCCTATCTCCCCTCAGTCTTCTCTTCTCAAGGCTAAATGAAAGAACATGCCCAGTTATTTCAGTCTCTCTTCATAGGGCTTTGTTTCCAGTCCCCTGATCATCTTCGTTGCCCTCCTCTGAACCCTCTCCAGTTTGTCTGCATCCTTCTTAAAGTGTGGCGCCCAGAACTGGACACAGTACTCAGCCCTAACCAGTGCTGAGTAGAGGGGAACTAGTACTTCTCGGGATTTGGAAGCTATACTTCTATTAATGCAGGCCAAAATAGCATTTGCCTTTTTTGCAGCCATGTCACATTGTTGGCTCATATTCAGCTTGTGATCGACAACAATTCCAAGATCCTTCTCGCTTATCGCATTGTTGAGCCAAGTATCGCCCATCTTGTAACTGTGCATTTGGTTTCTTTTTCCTAGGTGCAGAACTTGGCATTGATCCCTATTAAATGTCATTCTGTTGTTTTCAGCCCAGCGCTCCAGCCTATCCAGATCACTTTGAATTTTGTTTCTGCCTTCCAAAGTATTAGCTATCCTGCCCAATTTTGTGTCATCTGCAAATTTGATCAGCATCCCCTGCACCTCCTCCTCCAAGTCATTTATACAAATGTGGAAGAGCACTGGGCCCAGGACTGAGCCCTGCGGTATCCCACTCATTACCTCTCCCCAGTTGGAAAAGATCCCATTGATAAGCACTCTTTGAGTCCGATTCTGTAGCCAACTGTGCATCCACCTGATCATTGTTTCATCTAGCCCACTTTGAGCTAGCTTGCTAATCAGGATGGCTGTGTTTCCACCAGCGATTTACTCCAACCTGGCTGTGCGGTGAGGTCTCTGTGTTTCCATGATGTCGTGGCCATTCAGCACCAGCCCCGCATTTTAACGTGGAAAAATGGCTTCTTCTGAGACTGGTTATAGTCTGACTTTTCCAGCTTACTTGGCTCCATTACTGACCTGTTTCCACAACTGCACTGGGCTTGGAATCATAATCCTGCCCATGGGGCGTGTAGCCTGGCCTTTGTGGGTGTGTCCTCTGACCTCAGAGACATAACCCTTTCCCTCCCTGTTTTCCAGAAGTTTCATTGCTGTTTTGGAGCAGGATACCCAGAGACCAACTTTTAAAGCATCATTGAAAATAAGCACTAGAACACAGCCCATGACCCCAGTCAAGGGGTGTTTTCTCCCATTGTGCTGAATGAGGCTTGCCCTCTCAATGACCACAGAAATAACAGAAAAGCCCCTCAAGTGACAGGCACATATCAAAGCCCAATTCCTTAAATGTGATTAAGTGTGATCTCGAGACTCTGGTCCATTGCCTTAGGACATAACTCCTTCACAGCTTCCATGTAGAGATCCTGTGCATTAAAATGGGGGCTGGTTTCGGTCTCTTTCCCACAACAAACCCATTAGTGTCTCCTCAGAAGTAACTCCCATTGCAGTTGATGAGGCTTGCCTTTGAATGACCACATTAGAACTTACAGAGATTCCCCCTCAATTGAAATGGCACACATTAAAGCCCAATTCCTTATGTGCGATTAAGTGACCAAGTGGGATAACGAAGCTCTGATGAATTGCCTTAGGAAGAAAGTACTTCCCAGCTTTCTTATAAATATCCTGTGGGTTACAATGGGGGCTGGTTTCTGTCTTCATGTTTATTGCTCTCTTTCTCACAACAAACCCATTAGTGTCTCCTCAGAAGTAACTCCCATTGTGGTCAATGAGGTCCTCTGGGTTAAAATGGGAGCTGGTTTCCCTCTTTGTGTTCTCCCCCACCTTTCCTAGCACAAGCATATGGGTGTCTATTTGGAAGTAGCTCCCATTGTACTCATCTGGACTTTCAGGGAAAAGGAGAAAGGGGGGAGGATTGGGGGGAAGCCTCTCTTCATAGCAAAGCTGATTCCTTTTAAAAAAAATCCGGTACTCCTCCATTAGCTTCTCCATCCGTTGTCCTGGAAACATGGCTGAAACATCAGACCCAACCCAGACTCCACTCAGACTCCACGCAGCCATCAAGGAAATAATTTGATTAGAGCTCAATGGAAACAGCACAGAGCCCCAGGCTACAGTGATGATAAGCTGGGTCTTTAAGGGCTATGGAAACAGGAAAAGGAGAAGATACAATTGGGGAAACATTGCAACAAAGTTGCAAAAAAAGTGAAGCTGATAACGTAGAAACACACCTGATATCATGGGGCACTTTGTCAAAAACTTTGCTGAAGTTGAAATATATGATGTCCACAGCATTCCCACAGTCCACAAGGGAGGTGACCTGATCCAAAAATGGGATCAGATTCGTCTGGCAGGATTTGTTCTTGACAAATCCATGTTGGCTTCGAGTCATCACTGCATTGTTTTCAAGGTGCTTCCAGATGGATTGCTTTATCATCTGCTCCAGAATTTTCCCAGGGATTGATGTCAGACTGACTGGTCTGTAGTTCCCAGGTTCCTCCTTTTTGCCCTTTTTGAAGATAGGGACACATCAGCCCTCCTCCAGTCATCTGGCACTTCCCCCATCCTCCATGATTGCTCAAAGAGAATAGACAGTGGCTCTGAGAGTTCTTCTGCCATTTGTGTGGCCAGACATGATCTCAGTCAGTCTTATAGTCATCTAACTATCTGACAGCTACCCTGGGAGCAGTCAGAGTCTGTTCCTGTGTAATTGGGAGTGATCTGAATGCAACAAGAACAGATCACCTGGTTGCTGAGACCAGCAAGGAAGCCGGAACCAGAAACTTCTTTTAAAGATCGGAGAGTATCACATGCAGGGTTCATTGGGTTGAAGTGCAGGGACTTTTTTTTTTATTAGCAGGGACGATTATGTCATCTATCACCTCATTCAGGCTTCCCTGTACCTTCTGAGCTTGGATACAATCCTCACTGTAGCCGGGGTGTGTGTGTGGAATGCATTTTCCCAGCAGCGTGTTGTTGTGATGTATCCCTGTTGCATTGCAACATATTTTGGGGTTGCTTGGTCTTGAATGGACAATTAAGACCAAAAGACCTGCTCCCGTGGAGATGGAAACTGCTAGGACTGGTTTTGTTGATTTTGAAATCAAATGTTTCTCCCTGATCCTAGGAAAAGAAACTCCTGAAAAATCATAAGTGTGTGTGTCTGTGTGTGTGTATGTGTGTGTGCGTCGGTGTGTTTGTTTGTATGTGTGCATGCGTGAGGGTATTTATATTACACACATTAACTCACACACTCATATACAGTTATGGATCAAGACAGGAGCCTGCAGTTTTGCACTCTCCTTGGGGGCATAACTATGGGGAATGACATGAGGAACGCCCTGAACTCCAGCAATGGCCACCCTACCACTGATTGCATTGTTCCCAGCTCTGGCCAGTGGTGGACAGAGGCTTCTGCATCTCCTTCTCGTTCTGTCCTATAGCCAGAGCAGGGAGGTTCTACGCAGTTGAAATCCCCACCCTATGTTACCAGCTCAAGACCAACTTCAGGACTGATCCCTGACAACAGCATGTTAATTCCGTGTGGGTCCAGGTCTGAGGCTGCTTCTCTATCCATTTCCTTTAGATACTTACTCATTTTGGCTTGTTAGCTCACTGATGGTAATGAATTTTAAGCCAACAAACCCTCAAAGGCCAAAATTGTGACAAGAAAGCTGAATGTCCTTGGCGATTATGATGAAGTGGATATAGCAGCCAATTATTCATGTGGTTTATTAATTCATTTGCGAATGTCAGACTTATAAATATAAATGCCGTAACAATATGACAGTTCACTGCCATCGAATGTAGGATTTTGAAGAGCTCCAGCTATCAAACCTGACAGTTCTCCTTCCTGTCCCAGCTAACTAGCTAACTAAATAGATCTTTGATTTTATTGCTCATTGTTCTGCTGTTTTTGCCTGCTTTTGATTATTTTATCTGCTCTGCTGGGTTTTTTTTTTAATTAAACATTAGTATTGTAGTGTAATGTTTTAGTAATAATAATGAACTTGTAGACGTAATTATATATATAATTTACCACAATTATTTTTTGACCTGCACAGTTCATCTCTAGAACTAAAAAGGTGTTTGCACAAATTCAAAATCCCTGATCCATCCATCCATCCGTCCGTCCATCCGTCTGTCCGTCCATCTCTGTGTGTGTGTGTAGCAGTTGACAATCATTCATGCACGTCAGCTGTTTGGCAGGAGGGAGAGCACATTCAGGTCCTTACCTCTTGCAAACAGATGAGTGGTGTTATCACCGATGAACTGATAGGCTACATGCTCAAAGCTCCAGACTGGGCTGAGGAATGGCACTTGCACTTGCATTGTTCAAATGTAAATTCCCAACCAGTTATAGACATGCGTGCATGGAAACCACTGTCTTTGGGCAAATGTCCCCTCCCTCTTTTGGCAGTATAATGTGGCAACGTGTCAGCATTCATAGCCGACTTCTGGAAACACAGAAATGCTCCAGTCTGTTTTTAAAGCTGAACGATGAGGGATATTTCTTTAAAAGTTCAGGCTGCAATCCCATACACACTTACCTTGGAGTAAGTTCAACTGAACTGAGTGGGCCTTACTTTTGAGTAGACATGCATAGGATTGGCTGCATATCTCAAATCTGTATTTGTGAGTATTTAAAGAGCATATTACAATATGTAGCAAGTCTTCAATTGCAATGCTATTTTTACACATGCTTCCCCTAAGGCATGCCCCCCCCCCCCGCTTCAACTGCATTTATAATTTCACATGTGGAGAAAAAATGAATTGGCAGAACACCTACAGCGGCAAGACTGACATATGGCTTGGGGGGGCTAATGATGGGGAGGGTGGGGCTGATTGGAATTATTATGTTTTAGCTGCCAAATTTGTTGTTTCATTACAATTTATTTATTTATAATATTTCTTTGCTGCCTTTCAGGGCTGGAGCCCTCTCAAGGTATACAACAATGGTATACAAGAATAAAACTCACATAATAAAAACCAATAGGGTAATAAAAACAATAACAACAGCACAACAATAAAACACATATAATAAAAACTGATACGGTAATAAAAACAAAACGGCAACAGCAGCAAATATCATAAAAAGAACAACAATCACCAGCATAAAAACAAAACCTCCCACATACAACTTCAGCTACAATCCAGTCTGATAAAGCTAAATCAGGGGACAGCCAGAGTAAAGTAGTAGGTTTTCAGGACCTTTCCTAAAAGCCTGCAGTGATGGAGCATGGCAGACCCCCAGTGGAAACTGATTCTAAAGGTGTGGGGCCACTGCAGAGAAGGCCCTCTCAGGTGTGGTCACCCATCTAACTACACTCACGGGTGGGCAGGGGAGGAGCACCTCTCTTCCTAATTTTAAAGTGCAGGCAGCCTCATATGGGTGAAGGAGGTCCTTCAAGTAACTTGGTCCCAAACCTTTAATGCCTTTAAAGGTCAAAACCAGCGCTTTGAACTGGGCTCGGAAACACACTGGTCACTGGTGCAGCACACTGAAGGCACTATATGACTGCGTCGCCCCCACCAACACTTGGGTGGCCGCATTCTGCACCAGCTGAAGTTCCTGAACGTCATCAAAGGCAGCCCCACATACAGTGCATGACAGTAGTCCTGCCTAGACGTCACTAGTTCATAGATAAGCGAGGCAAGGTCTGTCCTCTCCAGATAGGGCCGCAGCTGGCGTACCAGCCTACACTGCTAAAACGCACTCCGGGACACCACAGCCACCAGGGCTTCCCCAACTAGTGCCGAGTCCAGGAGGGCTCCCGGACTGCGCACTTGGTCTTTTAGGGGGAGGGCAACTGCATCCACGGCCAGTTGCAAACCAGAATAGTTGGTTTCCCAACCTGCAGTACCCCCATCTTGTCCGGATTATGTTTCAGCTGGTTCACCCTCATCCATCCCAAAGCAGCCTCCAGCCACTGCTTCACGAGTTCCATGGCCTCCCTGGGATGTGTAGATCGAAATGAGAAGTAGAGCTGAGCATCATCGGCATGCTGGCGATACTTCGGTCCAAACCTCCTGAGGACTCCCCCCAGCAGTTTCATGTAGCACAGGGGACAGGCGAATGGCCATGGGCTGGAACAAAAGTCCTCCAGCACCACCAATACGATCACTGATGAACTGTCATTGCTTTCTAGCAGCCTTCCCCAACCGGATGCCCTCCAGATGTGTTGGGCTACAACATGGCTGGGTCATATAGGAGTTGTAGTCCAACACATCTGGAGGGCAGCAGGTTAGGGAAGGCTGATTTATGGTTTAAATGGCTATTACATTTTTGTGTCGTCGTCCCCCCCCCCCCGTCTGGGAAAAGTGATATAAAAATACTTTTTTTAAAAAGCAGACAAATTTGAATTTTAGCAAGCACATTTGGGACTTTGCTTAAGAATTCCACCCCTTCATCCCATTCCCCCCCACCCGATTTTGTTTTAGTTCTTCCCCATGTATTGGCCAACAGACCCCAAGCATCGTGTATATGTTTAATTTATTGTTTTCACCATGGAAACGCATAACATAGCTGACCTTTCCAGCTTCAATAAAAGTGGATTCTCCTGCAGATCTCTCTTCATGCAACTGCAATAAGTAGCAAAGGTTCTAATAACCAGAGTTTATTTCTTTTCTTTTTGTAACACTCCACTAACTGTGTCAAAACTATCCTTTCTGGGTGGGCAAGTAGGGAGCTGTGCCAGAAATCATCTCCACTCCTGGCTGATCAGATCGAGGCTGGAGAATGTGAGAGATACAGATTTGTGAAGGAGAATTAGGAGGATAATTTCTGGGAGCAAATGAAGCCCTATTTGGGCTTCTACCCCTCTTGTGACTAAAACTGTGGAAGGGGTGGGGGGAAGTGTGGCAATGTTTGATGGCCCCCACCCCCCTGTATTGCCTTTCCATCAGCTCCCAGTTGGCCCCCATAACCCGGAAGAGGTGGGACATCTCCCAGAATCTTGGAGTCAGCATTGGTTACTATGACCATTCCTAGATGATGCTGATAATGACAAAAGGAAGACCATACAAGAGCCAGAACATAACACATTTGCATTCAGGTAACTTTCCAATAATAGAGAAATGCTCCCAAATTGGCACCCATTTTAAGATGCTGTCTTTGGCAGCTTGCCAATAAGAGAAGTTTCATTGAACTGCATTTTCCATAGAGGGAGATGGTTTATACTTCTCAGCAGCTTATGACATAATGGCCAATGGGAAGAAAGTCGAAATGGGCAAAGCTGTAGCTAGCCAGGTGCAACACCCAACAGCTCCATGGTGCGGCCCTGGTGCAGCCCACTCCACTGGTGCAGAGCCAGGAAGGGAAGGGCAGATCTCATATATATATATATATATATATATATATGGAGAGAGAGAGAGAGAGATTGAGAGAGAGGGAGAGAACAGGTTTGCAAATAGTCCCTGGAACCAGAGCTGACCCAAGACATTTTACTCCTGAGGCGAAGGACAAAATGGCATCCCCTCCTATTCCATGTACAAGAGCAAACTGGATGAGCCATTGATTGGCAATGGGACAACATCCTCCACTACACCAGAAGGCTAGCTTAGGGGGTGCAGGGCAGGTCACGTAGCCCACAGCCCCCCACCTCCAACACCTCGAAGCTGCCTCCTAGCATCTGCAGCTGGCGGTGATGGCCTCACTCTGCCTAACAGTGGGGCTGGGCCTGCCTGGAACACTTCCTAGGAAAGGACAGATCAGTCTGTTCCCAGTCGATGTGAGTTTTGCATGTGTTCATTCGAAACAGTTCCATTCCGTGTGTTTTTTTAATCCACACAAACATGTGTACTTAAATACATATTTGTGAATGTATTTTCTCACAATATACACACTTCTGAAGTATTTGAGAGAAAATACTTTAGAAGTGTGTGTATTGTAAGAAAGTATGCATTTTAAATGTATTTTATTCTGAAATGCTTGTTTTATATACATTCTGGCGCACTTCTTGAGCCAAGCGCTGCATCACGCAATTTGGGAAAGTGTGAAATCTGAAGGATAAGAGCATTCCAATCTGCACATCACCTTGAGGTGAGGCTGGCTCATGCTGAATGAAATTCTCACGCCTCCCTAACTCTTACCGCCTGGGGTGAAACAGCTCATCTCCCTTACGGTGCAGTCCTATGCACACTTACTTGGAAAAAAAGGCCCAGTGTACTACTCCCTAGTAGGTGCGTTTAGACTTAGTAGTCCTTAGCTGAAGAAAGAAGCCAGACACAGACAAATTAGGAAAAATAACACATGGTAAAAGCATCTAAAAGCAGCAACGATAATTTTAAATAGTTTTTAAAAGAGAGGTAAATATCAAAGCAGCTAAAACACGGGAAAGTATGATTTTAAACACAGCTTTAAACAAACCATTTAAAAAATGCACTTGGTGCCCTGCTGGAAGGGAAGAGAGAAGAAGCCCACTGAACTGAATGGAAGATGACAAGGCAAGCTCCCATTGATATCCATGGAGTTGCTTCCAGGAACTGCTGAGCACTGTCCCATGTGGTCAGCCATGCAACTGTAGCCTCGCAGGGAAGAGCCTTCCAGATCCAGCATGGCTCTACCCTGGCTTTTGCAGGGCAGAAAGGAGTATGAAGGACTCCTTTTCCAGATGAGCTTTGCTTGAGCAACAGCGTCTGCCTGAGCTCTAGTGAGTGAGTCTTGCATTCCTGGTCTTGCTCTCGCTCCGGACGCCTGGCTTGTTCTTCCAGTTCTTCCAGTTTGCCCTCTGATCTGGACTGCTCTTCGGCCCTGGCACCCCGCTCCCAGCACCTGAATCTCTCCAGACTGCTGCCCATGGCCAGGCCTGACATTACGTCCACGCAGTTTCATAAGCCACTTTGTGTTGGGATTCAGTATTTGTCAGTGGGGGTTGGTGGCTCTGATTTCTGTGGGGCTCTAAATCCATTCTGGGCTTCAGTCAGAATCAGCCAGAACTCTAAAGACCAGAGCCCCCTATTTTGGGGACAGTGTTCAGCACCTCAGATAGTTCCTTTAGAGTTCTGACTGGTTCTGACTGAAACCCAGAATGGATTCACAGCCCCACTGAAAATGGAGCTACCAGCCTCCGCTGGTATTTGTATGTGCTGTTGCAAAATATTCTTTCTTTCTGCCTGTCTGTCTTAATGATAATTATGAATCACTTGTATTAATAGAGATTTTTAAGCGAATTACAAAACTACAGTATAAGATCATAATTAAGTGCTGTATATTATTACTCTCTACAGAAGACAATATTACTTTCCTGGAAACGCTTGTTGGGAAAAGTATGTTTTCAGTAGGCACCAAAACCCCAGAAAGGCTGGTGCCTATCTGATTTATACTGGTAGGGAGCTGCAGAGAGTGGCCACTATGATACTAAAGACCCTGTTCCAAGGCATGGACCTCCAAAATCTTGGGTCCCACCAAGAGGATATTTCTCAATGAGCGCAGCAACCAAACAGGCAGATAAAAGGCCAGCTGATTTCTTAAGTATCCTGGTCTTTAGTTGTGTTGGGCTTTGTAAGCAAGTACCAGAACGTTAAACCTTAAAATATGGCCCTTGGGAGTTTGGGGAGACATTTTGGAAGCAAATTTGTACTGGCAAGAGATATTCTCTTGTGCTCTTGGAACTACACAACTCTTTCCCCCTCTACAGACATCCTTCCGAGACTGCCATCCTTCCCCCCGCCCCCGATCTAACACTTTTCAGGCATGTTTATTATCTACAGACATTCTGTGTCTAACAAGAACCAGTGTCACATCCACTTAACTGTTCTTCCTGGCAAAAGTGGATTCAAAAGCGGACAGAATGAAACAGGCCTTCAATAAGGTCCACTCAAATGTTGAGTTAGCAGACTGGAAAGGGTTTGCAGAAACCAGCTGGGTGGAAGCAGGGCAAAGCTGGGAACCAGCAGCCACAAATCTTTCTGCTTTTTTAACCAACAGGCGGGAAGAGGACAAAAGCCTGAATCTTAAGAGCTGGCTTTTATAGCCCCCTTAACATCAAACAGCAAAAAAGCAAGGATCAGCCATGTCTGAAAGGAGAACATAGGGAGCAAATGAAATTAAAAGGGGGGGGGGGAGAGAGAGAAATATACTGGCAGTGGCTGGAATCATTTTATCTGTGTCGTCGTCTCTTTGCACAGGAGTCAGACAATGGGCCCCTCCACTAGAAATATGTCTGGCACAGGAGGGGCAATGATTTAGATACTTCCCTTTGGTGCCTAGACCCCTTTGTCATCCATCTCCCCAGTTCACCTCTGAAGCTGGGTTGATCACGGCAAAAGCATGATTGCTCAGCCAGTATCCCTGAAGTACCTGAATGGTTACGTCACAAGGCAAGAAGAGAGAGGCAGGCCTGCTGCCTGGCCGATGCAAAAACGGGGGATTCAGTTCGTCATGCCTTGTGCCTCAAGGCGCCAGTCTTGCTGTTTTTGCTCTTAAATAATAACAATAAAAAACTGGTATCAGGAATAGCCAGGACTAGAACTGGCGCAGTGGGGGTGGTCACTGTCTCTGTTCCATGCCCCTTGTGGTGAGCAAAGTTGGGCTGCAGAGAGAAAGTGAAATGGCTGTCTTAAGGTGCAATCCTCTGCATGTTTAGACAGAAAAAGGCCTACAATTCCCAGTATGTCCCAGCCAGCATGCTGAGAGTTGTAGGTCTTTTTTCTATCTAAACATGCATAGGATTGCACCCTTAGCCTTTCAGGCTCTGCAATGCTTCATACTCCTATGAGGTCATAGAATGCTGGAACAGGGAAAAATGGTGCAACTAGGACTGGAGCTCAGAACCCAAGTCCAGGGCCCACAACTCAGAGCTGCACCCCCGTGACCTCCCAGAGAATGGGGGCCGAGGAACAGGCCTGGCATGAGCTCCTGGGCCAATATGGGCATGCTGGGGCCCACCAGGGCCAGTGCTGGTCACTGCAGCACCCTCACTTGCTTCTTATTTTAAACACATTTTATAGCTGGGGTGGCCAGGCAGACCTGCGCATGATTACAGATGCCCATTTTATTATTTTTGCTTCTTTCACATTACATTATCCCATTCTACAACAAAATGGTGCTTTTGTCCAACTGAATGTGTGTGGCATCAGAGCAGCAGAAACAGGCTCCATGCCATTCCTGCAGTCCTGATAGGGCCGTAAGGAAAGGAGGGGTGGCGAGCCTCAGGCCCAGGTCCAGTGTGGCCCTCCAGGAGCCAGAGAATGCGGCAGGGAGATGGTGCTGTAAAAGCCTCACTTGAAAGCACCTGTTCTTGGGTGGTTTACAGACAGAATGAAGCAAGTGAAATGTGAAACATAAAAAAGGTGTAGACCAGGTTCGCATGTGTGCCAGCGGTGGCAGGGACAGAGGTGGCTGGTGGCAGGGACAGGGGGAGTGTTGTGCCATGGTGGAAGGAAGGGAGGGGAGCATTCCCCTCCCACCCTTCCACTGCTGTGTTGCCACCGCCGCCATGGTGCAATGCTTTCTCTGTCCCTGCCGGTGCCAACACCAACCAGGACAGAGGAATGGCTGCATGATGGCAGTGGTGGCAGGAAGTTGGGTTCCCTCTCCCAACCCAGAATGTGCACACATTCCAGGTTAGGGGGACACACCCCCCCCAGCCAAGTTCCTGGATTTGGGGGGCGGATCCCTGGCTCAGCTTGCAAGGACTAGCTGAGCTGGGGGGTGGTGCAGAAATCTGATGGGCCCTAAAAGGGCTGGATTCCAGTGCAATGGACATCCTTAGTTTGTTAACCAGCCATCCACCCTTGCTAGTTTCACACATAATAACAAGCTGCAGCCAGTGAGGGTAATTAGGGAAATTGGGTGGCACAGGTTCAGCATGCAGGGGTGGTTAGAAAGCCACTGTGGCTTATTAACTACCTTCATGTCATGTGAACTGGGACACAAAAAGCTAAAAGCCGCAAAATCACACTCCATATACTAATGGGCTCACCACTGCAGGGCTGCCCTGTGTTATCACCTAACAACCCACTTTGTGAATGGCAACTGCAAAGGTAATGATCAGTATTGCATTTCAGTTCCCCCTGACCCCTGCCCCTGCCCACCCGCAACCCCGACCCCCTGGCAGGTGTATATAAACCTGCCAGATTGAGGTTACCACCTCATGCATCTGATGAAATGGACGGTGTCCACAAAAGCTCATGCCAGAAGAAATGGGTTCATTTTTGAGATGCCATAAGCCCATTTCTTGTTCTTTGCTGCAACAAACTCACCCCCCCCCCCGAAATTGTTCCCAGGAGTTGCTCTTGCGAGAGCACCTCCTGTGGCAAAAGAGGCTGTTGCTCTGGCCAGAGAGTTGCTGCTTTGCTAGGTGAGTGGCTATGCTGAACCCTGAGGCAAGTTACAGAGACTGGCCCGGCTCCACAGAGCCACCCCGGTCCTGCCCAAAGGCTCGGGCATCTCCCGTGGGCTTTGCTGCCATTGCTGTCATTGCTGAGCTCCCAGGCTTTAAATGGCAGGATCTCTTGCCACATCGCCAACTGCTGTTGACAGCCCCCTCAGTCCCCACAGAGGTTTGCTACATGGCCTGGGTGGCATGTGTTAATGGGCAGTATCGAATGGTGTCATTCCACAAACTCAAATGGTGCTAGTGTAACACCACTGAATCTTTCCGTTGCACAAGTGGGTGCCCATTATGCTCACACAACAGGTTGCACAAGCATAATGCACAACAGCTCACACAACCGTGCTTGTGCAAATGTGACCTTAGTTGGATTCTTCTCTTGGGTGTAGTTCAGAACCTAGTTTGCACCAGTGCAACATCATTTGTGCTAATGGAATGATAAAAGCCTCCTAAAGCCCCCTTAGATGTATGGGGCTGATCGCCTGGCTCTTTGGATCCTGGCTTGACAAATGCATTGTGGCATCTGTTTTGTAGGCAAGAACCTTCTTCCTAAAGAATGTGTGCAATGAAGCTCTTGCCTACAAATGCTCATGGCAGGAGACATGTGAATGTACATGCCGTATTCTGATTAAGCCTTGGTACTAAGTCCAGAGCTTCTCTCTTGGTTATTGCTACTGTTTAAGGCTTCAGTAAGAAAAAGAAATGCAAGAAAGCCAAGTGGCTGTCTGATGAGGCTTTACAAGTAGCTCACGAAAGAAGGGAAGCGAAAAGCAAGGGAGAAAGGGGAAGATATATCCAACTGAATGCAGAGTTCCAGAGAATAGCAAGGAGAGACAAGAAGGCCTTCTTAAATGAACAATGCAAAGAAATCGAGGAAAACAACAGAATGGGAAAGACTAGAGATCTCTTCAAGAAAATCGGAGATCTCAAGGGAACGTTTTGTGCAAAGACGGGCATGATAAAGGACAAAGAAGGCAGGGACCTAACAGAAGCAGATGAGATTAAGAAGAGGTGGCAAGAATACACAGAAGAACTATACAGGAAAGATCTGAATGTCCCTGATAGCCATGAGAGTGCGGTCACTGAACTTGAGCCAGACATCCTAGACAGTGAAGTCAAGTGGGCCTTAGGAAGCATTAGTAACAACAAAGCTAGCGGAGATGACAGTATTCCAGCTGAGCTATTTAAAATCCTAAAAGATGATGCTGTTAAAGTGCTGCATTCAATATGCCAACCAATTTGGAACACTCAACAATGGCCGCAAGACTGGAAAAGGTCAGTTTACATTCCAGTTCCAAAGAAGGGCAACGCCAAAGAGTGTTCAAACTACCGCACAATTGCGCTCATTTCACATGCCAGCAAGGTGATGCTCAAAATCCTACAAGCTAGGCTTCAGCAGCATGCAAACTGAGAACTACCGGAAGTACAAGCTGGGTTTCGAAGAGGCAGAGGAACTAGAGATCAAATCGCCAACATTCGCTGGATCATGGAGAAAGCAAGAGAATTCCAGAAAAACGTCTATTTCTGCTTCATTGACTACGCTAAAGCCTTTGATTGTGTGGATCACAACAAACTGTGGCAAATTCTTAAAGTGATGGGAGTACCAGACCACCTTACCTGTCTCCTGAGAAACCTGTACGAGGGTCAAGAAGCAACAGTAAGAACCAGACATGGAACAACTGAGTGGTTCAAAATTGGGAAAGGAGTACGACAAGGCTGCATATTGTCACCCTGCTTATTTAATTTATATGCAGAGTACATCATGAGAAACGCCGGGTTGGATGAATCACAGGTCGGAATTAAGATTGCTGGGAGAATTATCAACAACCTCCGATAAGCAGATGATACCACCCTAATGGCAGAAAGCAAAGAGGATCTAAAGAGCCTCTTGTTGAGGGTGAAAGAGGAGAGTGCAAAAGCTGGTTTGAAACTCAACATTAAAAAAACTAAGATCATGGCATCTGGCCCCATCACTTCCTTGCGTATAGAAGGGGAAGAAATGGAAGCAGTGACAGATTTTACTTTCTTGGGCTCCAAGATCACCGCAGATGGTGACTGTAGCCATGAAATTAAAAGACGCTTGCTCCTTGGGAGGAAAGCTATGGCAAACCTAGACAGCATAGTCAGAAGCAGAGACATCACCTTGCCGACAAAGGTCCATCTAATCAAAGCGATGGTTTTCCCAGTAGCAACGTATGGCTGTGAGAGCTGGACTATCAGGAAGGCTGAGCGCCGAAGAATTGATGCCTTCGAACTGTGGTGCTGGAGAAGACTCTTACGAGTCCCCTGGACTGCAAGGAGGTCAAATCAGTCCATCCTAAAGGAAATCAACCCTGACTGCCCATTGGAAGGACAGATGCTGAAGCTGAAGCTCAAATATTTTGGCCACCTAATACGAAGAGAAAACTCTCTGGAAAAGACTCTGATGCTGGGAAAGACTGAAGGCAAAAGGAGAAGGGGAGGGCAGAGGATGAGATGGCTAGATAGCATCACCGATGCAATGAATATGAACTTGAGCACACTCCGGGAGAGAGTGGAGGACAGAAAGGCCTGGCGTGCTATGGTCCATGGGGTCACGAAGAGTCGGACACGACTGAACGACTGAACAACAACAACAACAAAGGGCTCTGAAATAGAGGGTGCCAACTTGGGCCCTTGTTTTGTAAGCTTTAGGGGTGTTCTGTAAGGTCTGAGAGTCCCCTGGCTCAGGCTGAGTTGGACGTAAGGATGGTGGCAGCCTACCTTGCTGGGTTGGTGTTCCATCTGAGCAACGTTTTGTCCCTGCCTACACTGCTGGGAGTTAGGGCGCCCTCCTTCCCCCCTTCACATGGTAAACCCTACCATGTGGGTTCTAGGCTGGAGTAATGAAGAGTTAACAGCTATTTAATCCTGATGAATATATTAATGTGGAGTATCATCCAGTGTGGAAAGGCTTCAGCTGACACATAGCATCACTCTACCCAGGCCTGGTAATAACTTTTGGATACCCTGGAGAGACAGAAAACATAGGCCGTTAAATATGGAAGGTGCTGGCCAGGATCCAAAGAGCTACTTGGGCTTGCTCCAAAGGGACTTTGACCTTTTGAGGTGGGACAGCAGACCCCAGTCTTATGCTGTTTTGGAACTTGTGCAGTTTCAACAGGGCTTTGCCCCATAGCATGGGAAGCTGCTCTTTGAGAAACACGAATCCCACCCAGTCCACCTCCACTGGGTGTGCAGACTTAGGCTGCATCACTAAACACACTTCCATTTAGTTCTTGGAAGAACTGGATGAAATTTGCAGGGATGGTTGTGCCTTCTGAGGGTATCAGATGAATGGGTGCAAGATCAGCACTGATATTTTTTTTGAGGGTATCCAAAATAGGGTCTGCAGAGCCCCCTGGCTTGTGAACTTAAGATTGGGAAAATGGACAAACTCAACTTTAGACTGGAAAATAGACAAACGGAGAGAAAGTGAAATGGCCTGATTTGGCCATCTGTAAAATACACCCCCACTCCCATTTAAATTGTTTCCTGAGCAGGGGTTTGGTTTACAAGATCACCTTTTACAAGGCTGCCCCTCCTTCTTCTTCTGTGGTTGATTTTCCTTTTTTGGAAGGTGACCTCATGTGGTCAGATTTATATTTCACCAGGATTTTAACTACTTTCAGAAAATAAGTTGCTTAGTTACGACCACATGGCAAAGGGTCAGTCTGATTCTCTCTTTCTCTTCCCCTCTCTCTGGCATCTTTACAAGGAAGCTTAACCATGCGGATCTCGGGGGCAGGAAGGACACACCTTTTTGTTTATTCATGTTAAACTTTCTACTCTTCCCAGACATGGCACCATGAAGCCCTGAGGGAAGCTGGCAACATAGCAGAAAGCAATGTCAGTTTAAACTAAACGTATCAACAACACATCAGCACCAGCAGGAGCAACAAAAGGGGATAGGAATATCTATCTCAGGCTAACATGGTAGAAGAAGGAAGGGAGGGAGAGGGAGGGAGGAAAAGAGGATGGGAGGAAAGGCATGGAATGGAATGGAACAGAAAAGGAAAAGAAAAGAAAAGCAAGACCTGCCTAGAAGGCTGAAGTTGGGATTCAGGGTTGCATTGGGTTGCAGATGAAGGCTGCAACCCAATGCACACTTACCTGGGAGTAACTCAAAGAGCCTTACTTCTGAGTAGACATGCATGGGATTGTACTATAAAACATAAAGATAGAAGGCTATGACAGCTCATGCAGCCAACAAGGCCTTATGCTCCAAAGAGCCACTGAAAGATGAAGGTTTTACCTACTTAAAAATTTAAAAAACTAAGCTGGCTTAGTGGGCATCTGTGGGGGAGTTGCATAGTGAAGGTGCCTCTGCAAAAAGGGCCCTGTTCCTTGTCATCATCAGTGTAGCTTCTGACAAAAAGTGAACTTGGAGCAGGATCCCTTCTGATAAGCTCAGTCTATAGAGTGTGACTCACACGGGAGGTGATGTTCCCTAAGATATGTGTGAGAAAGAGATCGGCCAAGAGTTGCACTCAAGACATCCAGAGCCAACTAGGGCCAAAAGTGAAATGTTCAGAACTGTGGCAAGAAATACTGGTGTGGAAGTTACACCCTGTGACTCTCCACTAGCCTCCAGACTGCAGGGGAGAGAGCTTTGGTAACGTCTAGCACAGGGGTGACAAACTGCTTTGGAGAAGCTCTCGGATCTCACATTCCCATGGTGGACAGGACAAAAAGAGGCAGGGGAGCTTGTTGTTGTTCAGTCGTTCAGTCGTGTCCGACTCTTCGTGACCCCATGGACCATAGCACGCCAGGCCTTCCTGTCCTGCGCTCTCTCCCGGAGCGTGCTCAAGTTCATATTCATTGCATCGGTGATGCTATCTAGCCATCTCATCCTCTGCCGTCCCCTTCTCCTTTTGCCTTCAGTCTTTCCCAGCATCAGGGTCTTTTCCAGAGAGTTTTCTCTTCGCATTAGGAGGCCAAAATATTGGAGCTTCACCTTCATTATCTGTCCTTCCAATGAGCACTCAGGGTTGATTTCCTTTAGGATGGACTGATTTGACCTCCTTGCAGTCCAGGGGACTCGTAGGAGTCTTCTCCAGCACCACAGTTCGAAAGCATCAATTCTTCGGCGCTCAGCCTTCCTTATAGTCCAGCTCTCACATCCATACATTACTACTGGGAAAACCATAGCTTTGATTAGACGGACCTTTGTCGGCAAGGTGATGTCTCTGCTTCTTACGCCAGAATAAATGTGTTAGTCTTTAAGGTGCCAGAAGGACTTTTTGTTGTTTTTGGTCTCTGTCTCCATCTCTCTCTCTCTCTCTCTCTCTCTCTCTCTGTGTGTGTGTGTGTGTGTGTGTGTTTGTGTTTATATTGTATACTGCATTGTTTTAATGTGTTGTCAGTTCTTTCCCTTGCATGCCGCTCTGAGTGCTCAGTGGTCAGAGATGATGATGACAATAATAAGCTACTACTACTATGATACTGGAACTAAACTTTTCTATGGGTTGTGGAAGCTCTGGGTTCAAAGACAAATGAATGGGGAAGCGAAGGGCCTCTAACAAATTACATTTTAGGTGGTATTAGTACTGACAGCTTGGACTTAAGCAGGTACCAATCAGGTACATAGCAAACCTGTGAAGCCAGCAAGCCCAGACTTGGCCTGCAGGCCTGAGGTTCAACGCCCCCTTTTTAGAGCTTCACACCCAATATTTTTGCGGGGTGAATGTGATAAATAGTGCATGGGAACAAGTGCATTATTCAAGTACCCTAACCGGAGATCAGAGATTACACATGGCTACCCACTGAGTTACACTTGGCTTACCCAGGTTTAGTGATGTGTGAAACAGCCCTACCCTACCTTGAAACCTTGGTGTTGTGAGACTTAGAGACTGAAGTGCAGGGTTTGAATTTCACCTCTGCTAGGGAGCCTGAGAGAAGCCTGCCCCCCTCCTCTCTCTCATCTGTAATATGGATGTAATGATAATAACCAACCCCACATGTTTGTTGTGAGGCTGCAAGAAGAAAATGTATGCAGAGCACTTTGAAACTTAAAGGCACTATGGAAATGCATCTTCCTCTTACTTTCGCTGGTTGTGCTGAGAGGAACAGATCCATACCATGGACAGCGACCGATGCAGCAGGCCCCCTTCTTGTTGCAGGCCTGCTCTGTGAACAGAACTTGAAATTAGCACTCTGGAGTGTGAATAGACAGATGTCCTCCAGACAGATTTGAGAGCCTGTTTTCCACATTGATCTCTTCTCCCAGGAGGCAGCCAGCATTTTGTGGGCTCCCACAAAGAAAGTTGTTTGAACAAGATGGAATGGAATGTTTCCACAGATGTAAGAGAATCATTAAAATTGTACTCCCCCTGTGCAACATTATTTTCAGGGAAAGTCTCCCCCAAATATCTAATACCTATTGATCTTCAACAGAATTTATTCTGATGTTACTCTCCTTCTTGCCTCCTTCCTACTTCTATGAAAGGAAGCCTCTGTGGTTGTGCCGAAGATATGGCTGAAGATGCGGTTCTTTGTAATTTCAGGCACAAGCTGCAATTCAGGGAACTTATATGGGAACATCAGTGGTGCAGTGGTAAATTGCAGACACTCATCATGACAGTCCTCATAGCCATGCCACCAAGGAGAGTCCAAAAATGCAGGCAGCTGTGTCGATTCATGTGCGTTATATGTATTTTGTTAATGGGTCTTAATTACCCCTACATACTTGGAGTGCTCATTGGAAGGACAGATAATGAAGCTGAAGCTCCAATATTTTGGCCACCTAATGCGAAGAGAAAACTCCCTGGAAAAGACCCTGATGCTGGGAAAGACTGAAGGCAAAAGGAGAAGGGGACGGCAGAGGATGAGATGGCTAGATAGCATCACCGATGCAATGAATATGAACTTGAGCACAATCCGGGAGAGAGCGGAGGACAGGAAGGCCTGGCGTGCTATGGTCCATGGGGTCACGAAGAGTCGGACACGACTGAACAACAACAACAACAACACTTGGCATTACGACAGGGATTGCTCACAGGAATATATTGTTGCTGGGAAAATCCCTTGTTACTCAGCTCCCGTGAGGGTTGTAACTAAGCTCAGAGGGACCAGGAAAGTCTGATATCGGCATCCCTGCTAATCAAAACGTTCTGGTGCTGCATCCCTGTGAGCCCTGGCTCCACCACATCACTAATAGGCATAGTCTACCTGCATGTTCCCACCCTCAATTCTCCAGTAAGGTGTAGTTGAAAAAAAGTGTGAGATGATAGAGGGGTTCCGGTGAACCGCCTCACTCATCCAAAGCTGCCAGGAGCCACTGGATCCATCTGCAGCTCCCTCATATGGTGAACCCTTGCACTGGAGGTGGCAACTTCTACATGAAGTACTCTCAGGCCCTGGACTGACTCCACCCACCCATGTTGGTCATTGGGTCCCCCTTCCTGAACAGGAAGGAACAGAAAAGGGCTTCCTGTTCCAGTTGGGCCTTCCTTGAGCAACAAAGTCTCCCTGAGCTTTGGCATGTTCCTGCCAGAGATGGATGAGAATTTCCTTTCAGTTTTGAAAAGAATTCACCAAAATTTGAATGGTTCAGATTCAAATCATCTGAATTTTCATTCAAAATTTGACCTGGTCCATGACAATTGTGCTTCTTACCTACATGTTATTGGAGAGTCTTGGGTTGGTGGCACCTAAAAGTGTAGTTTGAGCCTCAGAACAGTTGACCACAAGTATAAAGCATGTGATTGCAAAGCACACCACTTGTCAGGCATATGCCCCTTCCAATGGAACAAAGTTTTGCATCTTTAGAATCATGCTGTCCTCCCTTCCCTACAAAGAGCTTAAAGATGTGAGCAGAGGAGTACAAAACTGGATCCAGCCTTTGTCTCCATTCCCAGTTCCTTATGACCATTGCACACATTAAACAACAAATCAACTACTTAGGGAGGTGTGGGCTCTCCATCGCTGGAGGCATTCAAGTAGAGACTGGTCAGCTATGTGTCAGGGGTGGTTTAAACTGGATTCCTACACTGAGCAGGGGGTTGGCCTCAATGGCCCTTCCAACTCTGAAACCCAGGTTTGGCACCAAATGTACATTGTGAAGGCCAATCCCCACCCTCTGACATATTGGGCCTGTATGATAATATGTTGTCAGATGCCTTCATGCTTGACGTTTGTAGACAGGACACTTAAAAATCTTTGGTGTACACTTGGACAGTATAATGTATGAAGTGTCCCTCACAAGGCTTAGCACTTTGTAGGCTTGAGCCTTAAAATCGGGAGATGAGAAAGGCACTTAGCTCAGCAGAAAGCTGATCAGAAATAAAGAGGCTGCTGAAACACAGCTGAAGTAGGTGATTGAGTGAACTGAACAAAGAGGCAGCTCCCAGGCACAAATGACTTAAAGATAGTTCTGTACTACACACTTCTCTCAGTTTTATCCCAGCACAATGAGCCCAAAAGAATAATAGGAATCAATTATTTATTTATTTAGCATGCTTACATGAGAACATAAGAAGAGCCACAAAAGATCTATCTGGTCTAGCATTCTGTTCATACAATGGCCAACCAGCTGCTTGTGGAAACCCATGGGTGCAACAGCATCCTCTCACTCGTGTTCACCAGGAACTGGTGTGCATAGGCATACTGCCTCTGATATGGGAGGTAATGTAGAGCCATCATAACTAGTACCCATTGGTAGCCTTACATCCATGACTTTGTTTAATACCCCCTTAAAGCCATTCACATTGCTTCTATGCCACCCTTCAGTTTACAAAGTTCCCCGAGTTGCTCATGGGGATAATTAAAAACAATAACAAATAAAACAGGAGATAATATTAAAATCAGCAGAAATCAACAGAGCACAGCGGAACAATAAAACCAGCCAAGCCAGTAAACAAGCCAGATTTCATGGCATGCTGGATGGTTTGGGCAAATGATGATGAAGATGATAGATCTTTGCCCTGCGCCGGACAGACATTGTGTTTGAACCTCCTTGGGGGAGGATATTTCACATATGGGATGCCACGACTGGCCCTCTGTCTAGTCCCCACCCTGCTGAATTTCAGATGGCCAGGAGCCATCTCAGGGGAAAGGCTCTAATGACGAGTGTAGAGGAGCCTCCCCAAACCTGGAACCCTCCCAAAATGTGGGACCACAACTCCCAGCATCCACAGCCAACCAAGCTGGCTGGGGGTGCTGGGGGTTGTAGTCCAACATATTTGGAGGGTGCCAGGTTGGGGGGAGGCTGTTGTAGAATTTGCTGATGGAGTCATATGGCTATATTACTGGATCATAAGTTGGGAAGGTGAAGAAGCAGTGGAGAAAATTATGGCTGGGGCTGGCAGAAGAGACACCTCACCAATTAACCTGCTTGGATGAGATTCATTAAACTGGACTTTTTCGTGTGATCCCACAATCCGCTGCCTGCCTCCTCTTGGAATGATTATTTCCGTTCGGAGGAAGTGTGCCTTCTAATGAAATACGGTTTCCTCCAAGAGAACAAACTTCTATGACATGGGGGCGGGGGGAAGGGAATCAGCTCATTTTGCTCTGGCAATCCTATGAAACTTCTGTTCTTATTGGAATGCAGCTTCTTCTATCAATATTTGAACTGATGGTGTTATCCAGACTGTGCAAAAGGGCTCTGCTTGGAGAGAATGGTTGCATCAAAGAAGATTACATTCGGCGTCAACGTATCTTCTTTTGTTTCATGGCTTGGAGCTTGCAGGTGCTGTAATGGAGAATGTCCTCAATGACATGACTGATGGTCACCTTCTACTGTTTGATGTTCATTAACAGTTGATCGGGTAAATCAGGCCAGTATAATTTATGACCCACTAAATGCAGCAAGAGTGTGGCCAGATGTCCTACTTTACAGAGGACAGTCCTCTGTTTTGGAGAGCTGGCAGAGGACAGTCCTCTGTTTGAAGGTGTCCTCTCTCTACCAGTCCAAGTCTGGTTTAAAGGTGAAGAACCAGAAGGCAGGAGAGCAGGCCATGGCCTTGGAGTTGCCCAAGAATATTTAGCACCTGGACAGTAGATTGAATACAGAGGTGCACAGCTCACCTGCTCAGTCTTCTCCACTATAGGGAATGGTCTTGTGATGTGGCTCCAAAGAAGGCAAATGCTATTTTGGGCTGCATTAATAGAGGTACAGCTTCCAAATCACACGAAATGCTAGTTCCCCTCTACTCAGCACTGGTTAGGTCTCATCTGGAGTACTGTGTCTAATTCTGGGCACCACACTTTAAGAAGGATGCAGACAAACTGGAGAGGGTTCAGAGGAGGGCAACAACGATGATCAGGGGACTGGAAACAAAGCCCTCTGAGGAGAGACTGAAAGAACTGGGCATGTTTAGCCTTCAGAAGAGAAGACTGAGGGGAGATATGATAGCACTCTTCAAGTACTTGAAAGGTTGTCACAGAGGGGAAGGCCAGGATCTCTTCTCCATCATCCCAGAGTGCAGGACACGGAATAATGGGCTCAAGTGACAGGAAGCCAGATTACGCTGAACATCAGGAAAAACTTCCTGACTGTTAGAGCAATACAACAATGGAACCCATGACCTAGGGAGATGGTGGGCTCTCCCACACTGGAGGCATCCAAGATGAAGCTAGACAGCCATCTGTCAGGGATGCTTTGACTTAGATTCCTGCATTGAGCAGGGAGTTGGACTTGATGGTCTTGTAGGCCCCTTCCAACCCTCCTATTCTATGATTCTATTTAAATTATAATTTCTAAATTTGGACCTATACATATAAATGTGCATATGCAAATGTTATGCAAAGTGGCATCTTCTTTTGTGCTCTTTTTGGGTGGTGCAATGTGTGAGTGGCCACCCTAAATGCAGCCCTCTGGCCTTATATTGTGGGCTTCAAGGTCAATGTTTGGCACACACCACCAGGATCAAGAGGCTTACTTGGTGAGCCACCATACCTGGCTAGGGGGCTACATCACCTTGGCTACAAGTCATGCAGGCTTGGTGCAGATTAAGGAGAATTTGTGGAAGAAAGGAACAATTGGAACATTTTCCTCCATTTTCATGTTGTAGATAATTTTGTGCCATGTAACATCAGGGGAAGATGGTGCCCGAGTGGCAGGCAGTTGGCTACCTAGCTCCAGAAAATCCAAGTGGAGCCACCCTCTGGTTTGCTGTTTTTATGAGGCACGGCATTGGTCTATGCCCTGGGATGTGGGCTCCAGTTCATGGACATTCAACACAGTTCCACAAAAGAAATCACGATTCAAACTGCAAAGAGGAGTTTCAGTGGATACCCTGCAAGACAGGTAAGGTGTCTAGTTCAGTTGCGGAAGATGAAAAGTTTTGATAAAAGATAAATTTCCTACTTCCAAAAAGTCACTTTTTTATAGCACTGTGGAAAGATTGGTGAAAAGGTGAGTCTGACACCTGGAACAGGAGGCTGGACTGGATAGCCCTTTGATCCTGCCTATCACTGTGATCTTATGGAGTGTGCAACTGAACAAAGACTGTGCTTGCATAAAGATAGGTTGGCTGGACTGAAGACATCCATCTGTTGGTGAGGAAAGACAATTTGCTAGAGACACACGAGGAAGATGGGGAAGAATTTGAGAGCTGATGTTGTTCTGTGAATTTGAAAGCTTGCTAATCTCAATGCAGAGTGAGAAACATAGAGGTTGCATTGTGATGTAATGGCAAATTATGGTGTGCCTCTACAAAAAAGAGCTGTGCACTCCCTCTTCTCCTCCCCTGCTCCTTCAGACAGATGAGAAGCTTCCATGTCTAATTTGCAGCAAACTCTCATTTTCCTTATTGTCTGACTGCAGCAAATAAGGCATTTTGCGAATATGATTTGTGCAAACCATAGTTTGCAACATTTGGATGAAACAGCGAACTATGGTTTGCCACAACGTGGAAGTGGAAGACTCTAATCTCCCCCTTCTGTGAAAGAGCAGGGAAGGGGAGGAGGGAATGTATGAGCCAAAGTCTCACCACAGCTAATTCTCTTAATGACAAACCATGACTTGTCATTACATCTCAACAAAGCCAGTGACTCACTTCTTGGGTCTTCCTTTTCATCTTCCTCAGAATGGCAAACCATATCCCTCTGTCCCGTGGAGAGCTGTTCACAAAAGACTGTCCTTTTGAGGTACCTGGTCCAGGGCTGGCCCAGGAAGTTTTGCTGCCTGAAACGAAGAACAAGATGGTGCCCCCTCCCATTCCACATCTGAAAGCCACCTGGACTGACAGGTGAATCTGTCTTCAATGTTGGTGATGGGACGGAATCTTCCACCATACCTGAAGGCAGCAGCTAGCTTGCAGGGTTCAGAGCAAGCTGCATGGCACACTGGTCGATCCTCCAAAATTGCTGGCACCTGCCTCCTGTGGTGACTGCTTCACTCTGCCCAGTGGTAGGGCCGGCCCTGCCTCAATCAACAAATTCATTTGGCTGAAGGTGATGAAATCCGGTGGAGTTCTTGGAAGTGACCTTGGAGATGTACCTGTGGTTGAACAGAAAAGGAAGAGCAGAGATGTAGTTCAGGAAGTTTCATACTCTAGTACCCAGTCTTTTGGGATTGGGGGCACATTTGGAAGACTGAGAGAGTGTTTGGCGAGACTAAAAGAAAATGTGACTTGCCCAAGGGCCTAACTATAAAGCAGAGGTGAGGTCTGAGCTCCAAAACACAAAGCCACTCTTTTGAACCCAAATAAAGATGGTGCTGGGGGCAGCACTTGGCTATGCCACCTTCCAGCCTCCCAGTTAATTTCTTTTAATTAAACAAATCTCAAGAAATAAAATAAAAACCAAGAGGATTAGGGAGTCAGGCAGATGCCAAGAGAGGTGTTGGTGGGCACATTGGCACACACAGGCACCACATTGGGGACCCCAGCTCTAACGCCGAAAATGGAAACCTGTCCAGTTCAAGCCAAACACGACTCTCCCTGTGCTGAATTTGGTAAGCGGTCTGCCTCAAAATGCCACCATTTTCTATTCACAGCCAGCCTGAGATGCTGCAATGCTTTTCCTTCCTTTTTTTGTGTGCCTTACTCACCCTTCGCATTTCATTACATTTCTTCCTGTCAGGTCATGATGAGTGAGCAGAACTGCTGATGTAATAACGTGAAGGTGTGTGGGGGAGGAAAGCACCAGGCAGGTCTGCCTTCCAACAGTCCTTGTAACCTGCATATTCCAAGGAAAGAGAGAGGCTTAAGTGAAGTTCCAGTTACCTGATACTAAGCTATTTATAGCATGAAATCACTTTCACAAATTATCAGTGGCTTCTGGGTATGAGCACAAAGTAGCACATGACTAGGCCACCCTCTCTTTCAGCACATGTGCCATAGGCATTCCACGGGTGGCTACCCAGTTCATACAATTCTTCCCCTACAAAATAAGTGCACGCGCATGTGTGTGAGGGTGGGGGGGATTGTGAAAATCAGATGTGAGCCTCCAAGCTGAGAGTCTGCATCCTACAGCATTGGAATACAGGAACATAGGAAGCTGTCGACACTGACTGGCAGCGGCTCCCCAGGGTTTCAGGCAGGTGTTTTCCCAGGTCTACCTGGAGATGCCGGGGATCGAACCTGGGACCTTCTGCACGCAAAGCCGGGGCTCCGCCATGGTCCTTCCGATTGGCCCACTTTAAATGTGTCAAGGAATGGCAAGAAGAGCGGACCCGTGTCTTGTCTAAACTGGGCCCTCAGCTCTATGGTGGCACACCAACACAGTGCCCACTGAGATCCCCTGGCATGCTAACAATACATGCCTAGTGGCTGAGGACCAAATCTAAATGTGCAAGCATGTGCAGATAGACACCTTTTGCCCATCCACAGCATACCTTATGTGGTGGAGGGGAGCAGTACCAGTTTGTTCACAGGCTCAGTTCAAAGTCTTGCTTTTGACCTTTAAAGCCCTATACCAGGGAGGGGAAACTCCATCCCTTAGGCCTAATGCTGCCCATAGAGGTTCTCCCTCTGGTGCACAGAGGCTCGGGCTCCCTCCTTGGAGGCTACAGGGGGCTTGGGGAGGAGGTGGGGGAGAGGAATCCCCTTGTTATCTCTGAGCTGTGATAGAGTTAACCAGGGGATTCCCCTGTGCTCTGCTCCCTCTCCCAATGGGTTGGCCCCCCAGCCTGAGTTCTGCACCCCTGTTCTATAGCTTCTGTTTTATATTTGAGTGTTGCATTAAAAACAAAAAAACAAAAAAAAAACTTTTGAATCTCTTGTACAGAAAAGCAGGGTAGGAATTTATTGAAATAAATTTACTGAACAAATAATAATATTAATATTAATAAATAATTAAATAATAATTTTAAAATAATAATAATAATAATAATAAAATACTAATGAAATTAAACTAAATTTTATAATAATAATAAAATAATAAATAAATTTATTGAAATAAATAAATAAATAAATAATTTCTGAACTGGAGGGGCTGATATTTGGAAAGATATTTGGAAGATATATTTCAAAGATATTTGGAAAGCCTACCATGTGATCTGGAAGTCCCCCAAGGCCTCTAGCTTCTGTTTAGACATTGTCTGTTGTCTCTCAGTGAGGGGGGAAGTACGGTTTGCATTTGCTCTGTGGCACGTTTGCCTAAGCTTCCTGAGTTCCAGGGTTAAGCCCTGGAAACACCTTCTTGAGCTGAGCCCTGGTGAGGTCTGGCTCAAACTGCATCCTGAGGTGAGAGGTCAAGCATAATCTTGTCTTCCGAAGTCCCCCAATGCTGAATTCACCCCCATCACAAGTGGACAAATCTGCTTTCTTTCCCCACTTATTGTCATGATCAGTTAGGTGAATGGAAAGAGGTGTGAACCAAATTGATATTTATTTTGGTGCCTGATTGGAAACAGTTTGCCAGTCTAGGGAAGAAGAATAAATAGCAACACTAGCACCATCTTTTGCGGATTAAGCGTTTTCTACACGTGTCTTGCATATATGTGAAGCTCTGTGGGCACAGGGTGGATGTGCAGAAATATTGTGTGGGGAAATAGTTTTCCCCCTGTTCCAACCACCCTCAAGTGAAAATCGAGTATGGAAAATATGGAACTACTGAAAATATTAAGAAAAACTTATTTTTTAATGAAATAAATTTTGCTGTTAGTTGTATTATAAGTACATCTAGTTCTGAGGAGGTTCAACCCTCCCCCGCAACCCAATGACTAGGGATATGTGAATCAGCAAAACCTGCACTCGCCGAAGTTCTCCAAATTCCATCTCAAAGCTCGTTATGACTTGAGTCCATATCATATTGTGAGCTTTGATTTTTTTCTTTTTGCATGAAAACCCATGCAAATTTCCCTGCATTTTTTCCAAATGTATGCATCAATTGTGCACATCTTCGAAGTGTACATATTCTTCTCCCATTGATTAAAGCATTTTGGTACACATTTTTCAAAAGTACACCTTTCTCATGTACATTTTCCAGATGTATGCATGCTGTTGCATGCTGTTCACGAATCATGTTCACGAATCAAAAACCCCTAATTTTTTGATTCATGAATCACTTGGAGCACATTACAGCTTGGAAATATATGGACTTTGACTGCAGTTTGCAACCAAGTTTGGTCTGGAAGGTGCAAACTGGGTAAATCCTGATAAAAAATGAACTGAAATGAATTTCTCATATATCCCTACCCATGACTTATGGACTTTCTTCTCTTTCTGGCTGCATGATAATATTCTATTTCTAAGCCCAGATAATATAACCTTCCTTTTTGTTTACTTTAATATTTCTATTTTCAATTTCTATTTTATTTTTCCCACTTGCCAACTGGCAAAATATGCTTAGGTTCCTTAGGGTGCAAAACTTACAGCTTCATCTCTAACAAGGGGTATATTTGAAATTATTCTTTGAACAGTTTACCTGTTAACCTTGTAAAAAAAGTTCCATTTTATGTGCTAGCTGCTAACAAAGTTATGTATATTGCATTTGATGTTCTTAAAGTGGTAAATGAAGTTCAAGGCTGAAGGTCAGGCACACTGACTTGGGAGAAAAATCTTAGTTGTTGTTGTTAAGATATGATTTAATTTGATTGCAATTCACTGGGGAACATTGATTGGATCGTGGAATCAGGCAGAAAGGACTTGGCAGATCAGGAGCGGATAAAGTTGTTCTTGTGCTAGGACATCCTTCCCCAACCTAGCATCCTCTGGATGTGTCGGACTACAACTCCCATCATTCCCAGTCCCGTGCTGACTTGGTGAAAGCTGTGCCAGGTTGGGGGAGGCTGTGTTAGGAGATTAGTGAAACAGTTTGACAATTGCTTGAAAGTGGAAACTGATACAGAATGCAGACTAAAGACCTTTTTATTCTCCCAGTAATTTAGCATTTTAGTTTTCTCGTCTTTTAGCTCAGGTGTTTTAAATCTGCATTTTAAATCTCTGCATTGCTGTTATGTCTTATTCTGGTTGCATTGCTATATTGTGGCTAAAGCTTTCATATTTCATATTGTTTTATGCTGCATTCTGTGGTTTTAATTTTTGTGAACTGCCCAGAGAACTTTGGCTATTGGGTGGTATAGAAATCATAGAATCATAGAATAGTAGGGTTGGAAGGGGCCTACAAGGCCATTGAGTCCAACCCCCTGCTCAGTGCAGGAATCCAAGTCAGAGCATCCCTGACAGATGGCTGTCCAGCCTCGTCTTGAACGCCTCCAGTGTGGGAGAGCCCAGCGCCTCCCTAGGTAACTGGTTCCATTGTCATATTGCTAACAGTCAGGAAGTTTCTCCTGATGTTCAGCTGGAATCTGGCTTCCTGTCACTTGAGCCCATCATTCTGCGTCCTGCACTCTGGGATGATGGAGAAGAGATCCTGGCCTTCCTCTCTGTGACAACCTTTCAGGTACTTGAAGAGCGCTATCCTATCTCCCCTCAGTCTTCTCTTCCCAAGGCTAAACATGCCCAGTTCTTCCAGTCTCTCTTCATAGGGCTTTGTTTCCAGTCCCCTGATCATCTTTGTTGCCCTCCTCTGAACCCTCCCCAGTTTGACTGCATCCTTCTTCAAGTGTGGTGCCCAGAACTGGACACAGTACTCCAGATGAGGCCTAACCAGTGCTGAGTAGAGGGGAACTAGTACTTCCTGGGATTTGGAAGCTATGCTTCTATTAATGCAGCCCAAAATAGCATTTGCCTTTTTTGCAGCCACATCACATTGTTGGCTCATATTCAGCTTGTGATCGACAACAATTCCAAGATCCTTCTCGCTTGTAGTGTTGTTGCGCCACGTATCCCCCATCTTGTAACTGTGCATTTGGTTTCTTTTTCCTAGGTGCAGAACTTGGCATTTATCCCTATTAAATGTCATTCTGTTGTTTTCTGCCCAGCACTCCAGCTTATCAAGATCACTTTGAATTCTGTTTCTGTCTTCCAAAGTATTAGCTATCCCGCCCAATTTTGTGTCATCTACAAATTGGATCAGCATTCCCTGCTTCCTCCTTCAAGTCATTAATAAAAATGTTGAAGAGCACTGGGCCCAGGACTGAGCCCTGCGGTACCCCGCTCGTTACCTCTCCCCAGTTTGAGAAAGTCCCATTGATAAGCACTCTTTGAGTCCGATTCTGTAGCCAACTGTGGATCCACCTGATGGTTGTTTCATCTAGCCCACTTGGAGCTAGTTTGCTCATCAGGATATCATGGGGCACTTTGTAGAAAGCTTTGCTGAAGTCGAGGTATATTATGTCCATAGCATTCCCACAGTCCACAAAGGAGGTGACCTGATCAAAAAATGAGATCAGATTTGTCTGGCAGGATTTGTTCTTGACAAATCCATGTTGGCTTTGAATCATCACTGCCTTTTTTTCAAGGTGCTTCCAGATGGATTGCTTTATCATCTGCTCCAGAATTGTCCCAGGGATTGATGTCAGACTGACTGGTCTGTAGTTCTGAGGTTCCTTTTAAATGCAGGATTTAGGCTGGTGTAGATCTGCTCAAAATCTGGCAAGTACCAAATGATTTGCCCCTTCATGGATCACTGCCTTGTTGTGGCGAAGGGGCTTGCGTAACTCAGTGAAGCCATAAGCTATGCCGTGCAGGGCCACCCAAGACGGACAGGTCATGGCAGAGAGTTTTGACAAAATGTGGTCCACTGGAGAAGGAAATGGCAACCCACTCCAGGATTCTTGCCAAGAAAACCCCATGGAACGTATCACAAGGCTAAAAGATATGACGCCGGAAGATGAGCCCCTCAGGTCAGAAGGTGTCCAATATACTACTGGGGAAGAGCAGAGGGTATTTCCAAGTAGCGCCAGAAAGAGTGAAGCGGCTGGGCCAAAGCCGAAAGGACACTCAGCTGTGGATGTATCTGGTGGTGAAAAGAAAATCTGATGCTGTAAAGAACAATATTGTTTAGGAACCTGGAATGTCAGATCAATGAATCAAGGTAAGCTTGGAGGTGGTCAAACATGAGATGGCAAGACTGAACATCGACATCTTGGGAATCAGTGAACTAAAATGGACAGGCATGGGCGAATTTAATTCAGGTGACCATCATATCTACTACTGTGGGCAAGAATCCCTTAGAAGAAATGGAGTAGCACTCATAGTCAACAAAAGGGTGGGAAAAGCAGTACTGGGGTACAATCTTAAAAATGATAGAATGATCTCAGTACGAATCCAAGGCAAACCATTCAACATCACAGTAATTCAAGTCTATGCCCCAACCACTGATGCCGAAGAAACTGAGGTTGATCGGTTCTATGAAGACCTACAACACCTTCTAGAACTAACACCAAAAAAAGATGTCCTCTTCATCATAGGGGATTGGAATGCTAAAGTAGGAAGTCAAGAAATCACTGGGATAACAGGCAGGCATGGCCTTGGTGTACAAAATGAAGCAGGACAAAAGCTAATAGAGTTTTGCCAAGAGAACACGCTGATCATAGCAAACACTCTTTTCCAACAGCACAAGAGACGACTCTACACATGGACATCACCAGATGGTCAGTATCGAAATCAGATTGATTATGTCCTTTGCAGCCAAAGATGGAGAAGCTCCATACAGTCAGTAAAAACAAGACCTGGAGCTGACTGTGGCTCAGATCATGGGCTGCTTCTTATTGCAAAATTTCGGCTTAAATTGAAGAACGTAGGGAAAACCACTAAACCATTCAGGTATGACCTCAATCATATCCCTGATGAATATACAGTGGAGGTGAGGAATAGATTTCAGGGATTAGACCTGATAGACAGAGTGCCTGAGGAACTATGGACGGAGGTCCGTAACATTGTTCAGGAGGCAGCAACTCAATCCATCCCAAAGAAAAAGAAATGCAAGAAAGCCAAGTGGCTGTCTGATGAGGCTTTACAAGTAGCTCACGAAAGAAGGGAAGCGAAAAGCAAGGGAGAAAGGGGAAGATATATCCAACTGAATGCAGAGTTCCAGAGAATAGCAAGGAGAGACAAGAAGGCCTTCTTAAATGAACAATGCAAAGAAATCGAGGAAAACAACAGAATGGGAAAGACTAGAGATCTCTTCAAGAAAATCGGAGATCTCAAGGGAACGTTTTGTGCAAAGACAGGCATGATAAAGGACAAAGAAGGCAGGGACCTAACAGATGCAGATGAGATTAAGAAGAGGTGGCAAGAATACACAGAAGAACTATACAGGAAAGATCTAAATGTCCCTGATAGCCATGATAGTGTGGTCACTGAACTTGAGCCGGACATCCTAGAGAGTGAAGTCAAGTGGGCCTTAGGAAGCATTACTAACAACAAAGCCAGCGGAGATGACAGTATTCCAGCTGAGCTATTTAAAATCCTAAAAGATGATGCTGTTAAAGTGCTGCATTCAATATGCCAACCAATTTGGAACACTCAACAGTGGCCGCAAGACTGGAAAAGGTTAGTTTACATTCCAATTCCAAAGAAGGGCAACGCCAAAGAGTGTTCAAACTACCGCACCATTGCGCTCATTTCACATGCCAGCAAGGTGATGCTCAAAATCCTACAAGCTAGGCTTCAGCAGCATGCGAACCGAGAACTACCGGAAGTACAAGCTGGGTTTCGAAGAGGCAGAGGAACTAGAGATCAAATTGCCAACATTCACTGCATCATGGAGAAAGCAAGAGAATTCCAGAAAAATGTCTATTTCTGCTTCATTGACTACACTAAAGCCTTTGATTGTGTGGATCACAACAAACTGTGGCAAATTCCTAAAGTGATGGGAGTACCAGACCACCTTACCTGTCTCCTGAGAAACCTGTACGAGGGTCAAGAAGCAACAGTAAGAACCAGACATGGAACAACCGAGTGGTTCAAAATTGGGAAAGGAGTACGACAAGGCTGCATATTGTCACCCTGCTTATTTAATTTATATGCAGAGTACATCATGAGAAATGCCGGGTTGGATGAATCACAGGTCGGAATTAAGATTGCTGGGAGAATTATCAACAACCTCCGATATGCAGATGATACCAGCCTAATGGCAGAAAGCGAAGAGGATCTAAAGAGCCTCTTGTTGAGGATGAAAGAGGAGAGTGCAAAAGCTAGTTTGAAACTCAACATTAAAAAAATGAAGATCATGGCATCTGGCCCTATCACTTCCTGGCATATAGAAGGGGAAGAAATGGAAGCAGTGACAGATTTTACTTTCTTGGGCTCCAAGATCACCGCAGATGGTGACTGTAGCCATGAAATTAAAAGACGCTTGCTCCTTGGGAGGAAAGCTATGGCAAACCTAGACAGCATAGTAAGAAGCAGAGACATCACCTTGCCGACAAAGGTCCGTCTAATCAAAGCTATGGTTTTCCCAGTAGTAACGTATGGCTGTGAGAGCTGGACTATAAGGAAGGCTGAGTGCCGAAGAATTGATGCTTTCAAACTGTGGTGCTGGAGAAGACTCTTACGAGTCCCCTGGACTGCAAGGAAGTCAAATCAGTCCATCTTAAAGGAAATCAACCCTGAGTGCTCATTGGAAGGACAGATACTGAAGCTGAAGCTCAAATAGTTTGGCCACCTAATGCGAAGAGAAAACTCTCTGGAAAAGACCCTGATGCTGGGAAAGACTGAAGGCAAAAGGAGAAGGGGACGGCAGAGGATGAGATGGCTAGATAGCATCACTGATGCAATGAATATGAACTTGAGCACACTCCGGGAGAGAGCGCAGGACAGGAAGGCCTGGCATGCTATGGTCCATGGGGTCACGAAGAGTCGGACACGACTGAACGACTGAACAACAACAACAAAATGATTGGTGGTTGGTGGAAAAGGGGTGTGGGCCTTTGGGCAACCCCAGTGGGCAGGTTTCAACCCCAGGCCTGAGGCTCTGCACCCCTGCCCTAAATGGTCCATTTCCCCTATGTAGCTGCCATCTCCTGATCTCTCAAGATCTCCTTGCCTGACTCACCATCCCAATTAACATTCTTCCAGGAATTACAGTCCGTTCTGAAAACAATAATAAATAAGAATTAATAAGAGAATGTGAACATGGCAAATCAGAACTGAAAAAGAAAGGGAAAAATGACAAAAGGTGATATTGGGGAAAAGGAGCAAACATTTGTACATGGGTGAGTTACCAGTAAAAGATCAACTTTCAATTAGAGAAATTTTCTAGGAAAAATAGCCCAATTGCATTGAATTTCTTGTATTTATCCCTCCAGCAATACATGATTTATTATTTGATGGACATGTTTAAGAGGTTTTTAACCCAATTTTCAACTAGAGGCACCGGATTTGACTTCCAGAACAGTAAAATAATATGCTTCTCTTCAAACAACTTACTCTCAATCCAAGGTATTGAAGGTTTGGGAGCTGTCAAGGCACAGTGATCTACTCCAGTTTAAGGAACAGATCCCCTTAAAAAATCCCAAATTCAAGCCTCATGGGATCCTGAGCTAGCGGTGACCGGTGAGCGACCAGGAAAGAGATCTTGGGGTTGTGGTGGACAGCTCAGTGAAGATGTCAACCCAGTGTGCAGCTGCTGTAAAGAAGGCATAATTAGAAAAGGAATTGAGACTGAAACTGCCAGTATCATACTGCCCCTATACAATTCTATGTTGTCGTGGCCACACTTGGAATACTGTGTCCAGTTCTGGTCACCACACCTAAAAAAAGATATTGCAGAGCTGGAAAAAGTGCAGAAAAGGGCAACTAAAATGATCAAGGGGCTGGAGCAATTCCCCTATGAGGGAAGGATACAGCAGCTGGGCTTGTTTAGCGTAGAAAAAAGGAGGGTAAGGAGAGACATGATAGAGGTCTACAAAATTATGCATGATGTGGAGAATGTGGATAGTGAGCCATTTTTCTTCCTCTCTCAAAATACTATAACCCAGGGTCATCCTATGAAGCTGATTGGTGGGAGATTCAGGGCTGAAAAAAGGAAGTACTTCTTCACACAGTCACAGCGCAGAGTTAAACTATGGAATTCGCTACCACAGGATGTAGTGATGGCCACCAGTTTGGATAGCTTTAAAAGGGGGTGGGACAAATTCCCGGAGGAAAAGGCTATCGATGGATGCTAGTCCTGATGGCTATGTATGACCTCTAGTACCAGAGGCAGTGAGCCTATGTACACCAGTTGCTGGGGAACATAGGTGGGAAGGTGCTGTTGCGCTCATGTCCTGCTTGTGTGTCCAGGGTCGACAGCTGGTTGGCCACCGTGTGAACAGAATGCTGGACTAGATGGACCCTTGGTCTGACCCAGCAGCGCTCTTCTTATGTTCTTAAGGAGTTTTAAATCCATGAGAATCCATTCTGTCAATTACATTTCCCCCCAAAGATCTGATAATGGTGCATTTCCATGTTATATGCACCAGAGTAACTTTGTGAACCATCATAATTCCAGCATCAACCAATGACCAAGCTGGCTGGGGATGATGGGAGTTGTAGTGCAAAACATCCAGAGGGCGTCAGGTTGGGGAAGTTGCTACCAAGTGTTAGAACACCTTGCTCAAGAATGGCAAATTAGACACAGGCTGGTAATTATTCAGGGTATCCAGTCAGAGCATTTGAAATGAAAGTTTCTACAACAACACCTCCATTTTACATGTTTTCTGAAACAACAACACCCTGATGCAGAAAACAGGATTTTTTTTCTCCACTATGAGCTTCAAAAACGTTGGGAAATACGACATTTCTAGCCGTACATTAATCCTTTATTTACATCAGGCACCAAAGAAAGTGTTCTTCTGTTCAGCTTTCATATAGCTGGACTCTGAATGTATGTGGATGAGAAAATAAGCTCAGAATTTGAAAACTGTGGCATGTCTGTATGATATAGACTTATGGCATGGCTAAGAGAACAGTTGCAAATCAGGAAGTCCTTGAATAAAATCTTGCCTCTGCTATATAAATTCACCAGAGAAGCCACTCAATCTCTTATCCTCATCCCCCTCCCACTCTACAATATGGGTGACAATAATAGTGGGCAAACTTTCAAGGTTGCTGTAAGGATTACAATGTATGCAGTGTGCATCTATATGTTGGAATTCATGTGAGCTGACAAAGAATGACCAGGCTCGCATGATCATGAAGAGGGAAATAAGCCACCATGGTGTATTTCCTCTGCTGCATGTGTCAGTTGCATGCCAGGGGGATTTGCATAATTGCCCTCACTGGTGCAACTTACCATGTCACCCAGCAAGGGTGGCTTGTTCCTGTGGTTAACAAGCTATCCATGGATTGTTTTAGCACCATGGCTTATTTCCCCCTCCGTGATTGTGCGAACAGGCACAGAATTTGTAAACACCAGCTGTTACGCACACAGACCTGAAGAAATGGAGAATAGGCTCATAAAGTCAGTATGAACAAGCAGCAGTATTTTATTGTTTGGTCGCACATGGAAGTGTGAGAGTGTGTCATGTCCAAGTGGAGGATATGGATAGTGCATGAAATGCTATATTTGTGCTGTCACGTTCTGAACATTCTCCATGATCATTTGAACACTTTGCACATTGGCCAGGCAAATGGCAAATCCTGTTTCTGATGCTCATTTGTGCACATTTTCACCATGTCTGGTAAATGTGCACAATGGACACTCTTTATGTGCATTGATGTTTGTAAATTCAGTCCTGTTTAACATCAGGTCCTGCACCGTGGGTCCGAATGGGTCCGAAGCACCCTGATGGGTAACCAAGCTAATCCCAATGGACAAACATCACTACAGACAAAATTGTAAATTGAAATCTATTCAATGCTTTATTTCAGAGAAATACAAAATATAAAGAAAGTGGCATGGTGGCTATATGGGCGTTAGAAACTTTCTCTATAATTACAGGGAAAGAGAATGCAACAAAAATAGACGATTAATCAAAAGGATTGCAATTGCCAAAGCTGGTATTATGAATTTGGCCAATAAGATAATGGCTTGAGTTTCTAACATTGTTATGACTCCTCCTTCCAGCTTTCTCCTGTTTACTACTTGCTGTTCAAAGCTAAACTAAAACACCCTAAATTAAGTGTTAACCCTCCCATTACCTCCTCCTGCTTCTTACTTAAATACAAAAGCTATGCTAAAGCATTTCTAAGTTCCTCTAGGCATATGAAGAATAGAGGTAGAAGTCAGAGTGAAAGGAAAACCCAAGACCTGGAAATAATTCCATTGCCACCTCTGAAGATGGGATTCCACTATCCCCTCCTCAGAAATAACCTCCAAGTCTCAAGCTTAGAAAGCACTCTAAGTCCTAAACTCAGAAATAATTCTAAGTTCTACTTTCAGAAAACATCCTAAGTTCCCAAGTCTAAGAGTCTAAAGAGGTCCATAGTTATTAGGGATGGTGGAGAAATCTACCACGGACTCCAATGAGGCTGGATTCTTTAGAATCCGGCCCCCCGGAGTCCATGGTGGAACAGAATACTCCCCCCCCGCCACCCGACGAAGTACAGTTGGGACGGACCCTACCTGTCGCCGGCCGGGTCTGGGTCCAGGTCGGTCCTCCTCAACCCTCAGCTGTCTGCTGCCAGGCTGGGGATGCAAATGGCGTCCGGTGTAGCGGATGCCATTTGCGTCCCTGCTCTTTTCATGATAGGCTACGTAAATATTTATGTAGCCTATCACGGCAAAAGGCAGGGATGCAAATGGTGTCCATTACGCCAGACGCCATTTGCATTCCCAGCCCGGCAGTGGATGGAAGTCTGGCTGCGGATGGGATGGCCAGCGGTTCTGTGGAGTCGCTGCAGAGTGGAGCTGGCCGGGGAGAATTCTGGGGAGAGGGACAGATTGCCTCCCCCCGCACCAGTGGACCCCGCAGCGGAATGGTAAGTGGGGTTCGTACACCTCTAATAGTTACTCAGATCCTTGGGTCTGGTGGCATGGCAGAAAGAGTGAAGTGAAGTAGCAGCAGCAGCAGCAGCAGGAACCAGAGCAACAGGAACAAAAGCACCCCCCCCCCCGGAGCTCCCATTCCCTGGGCTTTTATATCCCTACTCTGGTCAAAGGTCGATCAGCTTCCAATCAAAATAGGATGCACATGGTTGCTCACCAATCAGAAACAAGGTGTCTCATCTATCTCCCACAATTCATGTGTCTGGGGAACGTGTCTGGCACCATTACAAACAGGTTACTTTGAAATGTCCCAAAATATGACCCAAAGTCTCCCATCTGGGCATGTTTTCTTGATTGACGCACTTCTCTCTGGTATATCTTCTTTGAACTCCTGGTCATCTTTGGCCATTTTTGGTCATATCCGCCCAAACACCTCCTCCTAGTTGTCGCTCGTGCGCAGGGCTGCACTTCTCTGCCCAACTAGCATCTAGTAAGGACATTCTCTTATCAGCAGGTGTACACCACGACATGTCAAAACAGTACTTCTCCTCCTCTTAGTAGGCATCTGAATATGCTCAGTTCTGCTGTTCATCTCACGTAGACACTCTGCCAGCACGCTGTGGCCTTGAATAAGCTCTGTGAAGCCGCTGGTAAAGACAGCTGCATTTTTTCTCCTTTCTTCAAAGACAGTCCTGCAAAATCTCAGTTAGAGTCTCAGTTAGTGAAATAATATCATTTAGCATAGGATCAAACTTCAAGGTCTTCTCGCCCAGGGGTCAAGAGTCTGGAATATAAAGCTGGTTATGAATCTGGGGTCTTCTAGGGGCTCTTCTTGTAGGTCTTCCCCAGATCAAATCAGCCATCTTTACTCTTTGTTAACCCTTTTAATACCAGATTAACAAATGTTCTCTGTTCAGCTCACAATCTCTCTCTCACACTCACACACTGGGTTTCTGAGCAGAACCTTTCTAAATCTCACTGCAGAATGTGCCTACTACTGCAGACATATAATATTTACCATCTATATAGCACTTTGGAATATTCAAAACACCTCACAAACAATTTTGTGTTGTGAAACCCTTAGGTGGGCCACTATTATTATCCCCTATATTGCAGATGGGGGGTTAAGAATGACAGAGAGAGTCTTACTAGAGGCCAAGGGAAGGACCTGTGGGCACACTCAATGCCGAGCATCCCCCAGTTTCAGGCTGGGAAAGACTCCCACCTGATACCCTGCAGCCACTGCCGGTCAGTGTAGAAAACACTGAGCAAGATGCATTAATGGTCTGACTCAGTGTGCGATGGCTTCCTATGAACTGGGGGCTTCAGGGTGTTTCTAAACCCAGGCTCATGGGCCCCATCCCTGAATCTATTTCCCAGGGCTCTGGATCTATTCCACAGAGCCCTGAGTGCCCACTGGTACCAAAGGAAGGTGTCGTTCTCAACTTAATTCCCATGCTGGGGGCCATTTTCAAGGGGGATTGCATCTTGGGAGGGAAGGGTTATCTCTCCCCTTCCCACATGCTACCCCCCCCCCCAAATCTTCTCCTGCATGGCAGTTAAGCTGAGAATAAACCAATTTTCCATTGGTTTGGGATGATCTGGTCAAAGGGCAAATTAGTCGAAGACTTCCTTTTATTTGAGATGATTTGGTTGAGGAAATTACTTGGCTGGCTTTGTCTCTGGTGCAATGTAAATGAGTTCTAGTAATTATTTCTAAATTTGCATATAGAGATATAAAGTAGCATATGCAAATTTGTGTCCTATGGACCTGTGTCCTGAGGGCCCCAAAACACCAGCTATGTTTTGGCCTCTAGAACCCTGGGCAGTTACGCATCTTCACCCCTTCCCCACATCTGAAGCATCCCTTCAGCTTTGAAATCTCCTTTCCAAGACTGGGACAGATCAGATGTTTTAAAGTGTTGCATTTGGTGAAATTTTTGGAGCAGCTCTTTCCACAGCTTTTTCCTCATATCTGTTTCTTTGTGGGAGAGCCACTGAGGGGCTTTTGTGGACAAGGCTGCAAACTTCTATACTAGTGGGATTAAATTTAAAAAACAAAACAAAACAGATGTCTGCTTAAAAGGAGATTCAGGATTTCACAGATACCCATGAGACAAATTATTACATTCCACTCCTCAGTTTCTTTTTTGAGCTTTTTCCATCTGAGTGCCTTAAATAGCGGAGAAACGTTCATGAGGAGTGGGCAGGAGGGTGCGTCCCATCAACATTTCAGGCTTAGTTATCAGATTCAGAGGAATCCAAGACTTCCTGCTCCAGCGTTGCATTTTGAGGCTTCAGATTCTGTTTTGACACTTTAGACTCTCTGTGCATTGCAGAGCGCCTTATGTTTTATTAACTATTTGATCAGACAGACGAGTATTTTAATATTTATTAACTTTATGAAGAACTAACCAGTTTTCCTCTTCTTTTCCCCCTTCAGAACAAAGATTCACACTTCTTTGCTATTTGTGGGCTGCCAACATGGTATGATGAAGACGATGGAAGGCACCATATGCTCTGTTCCCTCCCCGCTCCCCCCAGAACTGTTTTCTAGAGGTGAATAGAGACACATGATACGATGAACAACTGTCATTCATTGGCTGTCAAGATTTCGAAACACACACTTTTAACACTGTATGTAAGTAACCACCTGGGCAACTACTTTTGTGTAGTGGTGGCTGTGTACATTTTTCACAGCACATGGGCAAGACCCCCTCCATGGGCACCCTCCCTCAGTGAGCCCCCCTTCTCACCTCCATTGTCACCAGCTGCTCGTGCTCCCCTTCCTCTTTCCCATCATCACTCCCACTGGCTTGCTGGAAGGCAGAGAGCCAGGGAGCAGGGGGGCCGTGGCCTCTCCTGCTCCTCCTCCTCCCCACCTTTGTTCCAGGGCCAGCGCGAGAGGCAGGCCGACGAGCAGGTCGCCATGCTGCAGAGGAGGCGCAACTCCAGCGGGCTCTGGTCAGGGGGCCCCTGCTGGAGCGTGGGCCCTTGGCAGGTGCCCAACCATGCCTATCCCTGATGCTATCCCTGGTTCGGTGAATCATGCTGCCAAGCAGTAAGGAGAATTTTACCGCACATCACATCCCAAGGAGCACCTTCCCCCATCCCATATGGTTCTCTTTGTGTCCTTAGCTCTGCAGATGAGAACTTGCTCAGTGTTCTTTACTGGGGGAGGCATGGAGGCTGGCAATGAGATCCAGGAATTAGGATTCTGTGAAGAAGGGCCATAGCTCAGTGGCAGAGCAACTGCTCTGCATGCTCAAGGTTGTAGTTTCTACCTACATGATCCTCCCCCTTTCCATTTTATCCTCACAACAACCTTGTGAGATAGGTTAGGCTGAGAGTCACTGGTGGGCCCAAAGTCACCCAGTGAACTTCCTGGCTCAGTGGGGACTTGAACCCAGGTCTCTCTGGTCCCAGTCCAACACTACACCACACTGGCTCTCAACCGTATGCCAATTGCTGGAGAATGTGAGAGGGAGGATGCTGTTGTGCTCATGTCCTCCTTGTGGGCTCCCACAGGCACCTGTTGGGCAAACAGAGAGCTGGCCTAGAGAGACCTTTGGTCTGATCCAGCAGGGCTCTTATGGCTGAGAAAACTCCTAGCTGATGCACTGCAGAGCCATTGTAGAAAATCCAGGCAGCTTCCTGTTTCCCTGTCAGATGTGCTGGGCAGTAGCGAGGGGCACGCAGAAGGTCCGACTTCTAATCCCCGGGATCTCCAGGTAGGGCTGCAGGAGAAGATTCCTGTGTGAAACTCTGCACTGCAGCTGCCAGTCCGGGTAGACGGTACTGGGCTAGATGGGCCAATGGTCTGGCTCAGTGTAAGGTGGCTTCCCATGTTCCCTTAAGAGAAACCTGCCTTGTTCCCTGCCTTGTGTAAAGCTCAGGGACGTTTCCCTGAGAAACTAGAGGTCACCAAGCCACCGCCCAGCAATGGATTTCCTTCCCGCAAGATGTCCACCAAGTCAGAGGAAATGTGCTGCTGTTGCTCAAGAAGAGAATGGAGAAGCCCGCAGAGAAGCCCTTCCTAGCATTGGTGCCCTCCAGATGCCAATGCCATACAGTCTTCTGAAGGCCTGTGGCCACTTCCCATGCACCTGCATCAAACGTGCGTGTGTGCGTAGCTGCCATTGAGGTTACTGAGGAATCCGTTGGCAGTCCCAGGTTGTTTCAGGACATTCCTCTGCAGTATTTTCTGCAGTTTTTGTTCTGATAAGTAGCAGCCTCAAATAGCTGCTTTGAAGAGGGGGAAGAAGCACTGGGGGAGGTACCCAGAGCGTTTCCCCAAGGAAAATCCCCAACTTCTAGCTTGCCATCCCCGATTCTGCAGGGAAAAAGAGACAGGAAATATCTCCGTCCATTCTTTCTTTCCCTTGCAGAGCTGTAACACCAGGCATTTTGCAGATATGACCTATTCCTTCTAGAAAAGATTGGTGTTGTGTGTGCGCACATTACAATGGCCACATGCTACTTAAATCCAATTGGTCCCATTGATTTTAATGGAGTTATATAAGACTAAAAGGATGGTGGCCAGCAGCCAGTTTTATATGATTGGGTAATGAAAATAATTCCATTCTGCTGTGGTATCCCCTCCTCCACCCCTTCTTGAGGAGACTCCATTCCACATCCCTTATGGAAGCAAATGCAGACAAAGCAAGTGGTGGAACGACAGAGAAGTCAACAGGAAGTAGTGATCGATCTGCAATTACTGCTGGGTCTGACAACAGTGAGAAAATGGCAAAGAGGAAGAAGGAAAAAACTTGCTGGGGGGAGAGGACACATAATCAGAAGGGAGAGAACCACAGACTATCTTGAAAGCAGGGAGCAGTCTTTGAATGAGCTTCGGGGAAGTAATGGTGGAATTTTCCTAAAGCCCATCTAATCCAGCCTTCCCCAACCTGGTGCCCTCCAGATGTGTTGGACTGCAACTCCCAGAATTCCCAGGGCCATGCTGGCCATAGGAATGATGGGAATTGCTGTCCACCCATCTGGAGGGCACCTGGTTGGGGAAGGCTGATCTAGTCCAATTGTCTGTTGCAAGGCATGAAAGGCAGGGCCGGCTCTATCATTAGGTAGAGTGAAGGAATTGCCTCAGGTAGCAGATGCTGGGGGGCAGCAGCAGCCCCTCAGGCATTCCTCAGGAGTCTCTCGGCCACTCCGCTCTGCTGGGAGACAGAGTCATGTGTTAAACACAGCCTATTCCACAATGCCTACACTAGACTACTGCACTCAGGTGCAGTGGAGGACACTGCTGAATTAGAATCACCAGTGTGGAATTAAAATTCAATGGCCAGTCTTATCCTTTGCCTCAGGCAGCAAAATGTCTTGGGCTGGCCCTGATGAAAGATCATCCACAAATCATTTGAGGTTGCCAAGTCCAAATCCTGAGAGGGCACGTGTGCCATCAAGAGTTGTATAGAAGGAAATACTCCTCCTGATACGGCTGTTCCCATCATCAAAGGCCTGTGGGAAAAGTCATATCTGACACATTCAGCTAAAAGAGCATTACAAAGCTTTGCAGAGGATGCACCTGTCAATGGCTTTTAGGCTAAAAATGGGACCTCCCTATGTGGAGGTACGTCAATGTCATACCCCAGTGCTGGGGCCCAATAGCAAGGAATGGCTCTCTCCCATTGCACCTGGCGAGTGAGCTTTCCAGGGGCATCTTGCTAGCTAACGCTGGAGCAGAGCGATGGACTCGAGGGGCCTTTGTCTGACCTGGCAAGGCAGTTCTTATGAAGGCATTCTGGACTCTGGGCGAGGTGCCTGTGCAGCAGGGGTGCTGACCGCCTTTCAGCCTGCGGGCTGAATTCAATTTTGGAGAAGCTCTGGGGCTGCATCCCAGCAGGGCCAAAATGCCAGCGTGGTTTAGCGTAACACTCTTGCTGCTGGTGACTCAGCCTTTGGAGAGGCTTTCAGAATGGGGGAAACATCTCTGCAAAACTTTGCCTTTGGAGAGCCTTTCAGAATGGGGGAAACATCAGGCCTTTCAGGGGAAAGAATGGGGGAAACATCAGGCCTTTCAGCCTTTGGAGAGCCTTTCCGAATGGGGGAAATATCTCTGCAAAACTCGGGAAACCACTAAGCAATGCTGAAAACCATAACGATTTAAAAAGTTATAATAACGTGTCTTGATCCCCGTCCTAAACACACACAGAGAGGGGACCAGTCACAGCTCCAAAGGAAACCGGCAGCTTTCACATTCATGCCAAGGAGGGTCCCAGTCCCAGTGGGAGGAGCCGATAGCCGCTTTACACGAGCCGATTGCCATGCTGTGAAGCGTTGGCTGCATCATTTTGTATGACATTCAGTGCGTGCTGCAGAAAGTGGCCATGTGACTGCTTCAGCATGCACACCCAACCCATATTTATGGTGCCACTAAACAGACAGCCGCTTCCAAAGACTTTGCAGAAGGCAAGCTTAAATGTGGGATCGATGCGCACCTAAGGCGTCACACACCCTCTTTCTGCAGTGCAGGCTGAACAGGGTATAGGTTGGCCGCTTATGAATCAACAAAAAAGGACATGGATTTGCATAAAATTTGCATATGCTGATTTATGTGTATAGATTCAAATTTAGAAATAATTATTATAATTTAAATAGAAATGCAGTACAACTCAGCACAGTGTGGAAGATTGTGATCAGGGGACTGGTGTGCCTTGTTCAGTCTGCTACCCAGGGGCTAAGTATTGATGGGCAACTTCAAGGCCCTTTAGCAGTTCTTTCTGATGATTCTTTCTGTTTAAACCAGACTTGGACTGGGCAGTCCTTCAAACAGAGGATGCCTTCAAAATAGGGGACAGTGCCGACAGCCATTCAAATAGAGGACTGTCCTGTGTAAAAGGGGTTGCATGGCCAGCCTCCAAGCCACTCAACTCACATTAAGCAAATGCCCCAGTTTGTCAGAAAAATGCATGACACATTAATAATCCATTTATTTGGCATACCCTGAATAATCAGCCAGCTTGCTCCTGGCAGAATTGATCCTGTAAGGCATATTTCACTGTGTGAGGCCTTGTATTAAAGATGAGACATGAATCAAAGTCTTCTTTAAACAAACATATTTACTTTATAGCATGTTTTCCTAAAGCAACACCTGCTGTAAAACTGATAGAACACTCCATAATCCAAAGATCAGTTAAGTGACAGTTCTATTGTTCTGTCAAGGCCATAGTGACTATGAAGGATGCAGCACAGGGACTACAAAACTATCCCATCTACTCCAGACAGACTTGCTTGTGAGTGATATTTATGGGGTTAGAGGAGTACTCTGTTGCCACCTGTTCCAGGTAAGTATCACCACCTGTTCCAAACCAATATAACCTGAGGAGGAGCAGTAATTCCATAAACTGGAACCAGTCACAGGTTGTGTAGTTCCTATAACATACAGTTCTGCATAACAGCGGGATTTTCTGTCTTCAAAAATGGGGGATCAGCTATGGTTTGCTTGTTTCCCCATACCAGAAGCTCTTGGGAAAGGCCTAGGTTCAACCTCAGATCATCTCAGTGCCTGCTAGAGCCTTGTTTAAACATCTGCAGCCTCCTCCCACATCCCATCTTAGTACTGTAACTGCATGCAGACTCCATGGCTTCAACATCAGCCATCTTCCCCCCACCCTTCTTTTGCTTTGTTCACCATCTTGCCTGATGAAGAGTTCTGGGGAACTCAAAAGTCAGCACACTATTTTGTGACCTTGAATTGCCCTAATCAAGGTATCATATTGCCCTAATACAGAGCTTGGTTTTTTTAAAAAAATCGTATGGTCAAGTTGGCTACCTTTGCTTTTCCTGTACTGTTCTTATTGAGGGTGGATTAATTTATTTTTCTGTCTGTCTATCTATGAATGATATTTATATACCACCCATACCACAAAGTTCTCTGGGTGGCTTACAATAAACAAACATAAAACACTTTTAATATAGAATTTTAAAAATAAAACCCTAAAATTAAAAGCAACATAAAACATGACAACAAAACAAGACTCACAGCTAGGATGACCACTGAGAAATTAACAAAAAAGAGGAAGCACATCACTAAAAATGAGGATGAGAAAAGACACCAATTTGCATAAAGTGTGCATATGCTAATTTATATGATAGATGCACATTTAGAAATAATTATTTTAATTTAAATAGAGACACAGCACAGCTCACCACAGTGCCGAACATGGCAACCAGGTGCCTTGTGTGCGCAAGGATCTGTATTGGGATGAATGCTTTTCCATTTATTCATAAATGATCTCGAATTAGGAGTGAGTAGTGAGGTGGGCCAAGTTTGCTGATGACACAACTTATTTAGGATGATTAAAACAAAAAGGGATTGTGAGGAGCTCCAAAAGGATCTCTCCAAACTGGGAGAATGGGCATAAAAATGGCAAATGTGGTTCAATGGTAAACAAGTTTAAAGTGACACACATTGTGGCGAAGAATCCCAACTTCACATATATGCTGATGGGATCTGAGCTACCAGTGATGGACCAAGAAACAGATCTTGGGGTCATGGTGGACAGCTCCATGAAAATGTGCAGAAAAAGGCAACTAAGATGATCAAGGGGCTGGAGCAATTCCCCTACGAGGAAAGGTTACAACATCTGGGCCTGTTTAGATTACAGAAAAGGCAAGTAAGAGGAGACATGATAAAGGTGTACAAAATTATGTATGGTGTGGAGATGGTGGAGAGGGAGATCTTTTTCTCCCACTCTCATAGTGCTAGAACCCGGGGTCATCCCATGAAGCTGATCAGTGGGAGATTCAGGACAGATAAAAGGAAGGGCTTCTTCACACGGCGCACAGTTACACTGTGGAATTTGCTACCACACATTGACCTGGTTTGGGCAATCATCGTAGGCTAAGCGAGCCACGGTGGCTTGTTTAAGCCAGGGCATGTGCCAGGCGCAGTTTGCATAATCACCATGGGCTGTTGCTGGGTTATTTGAAAGTTGCTTCCCCCTCAGACAAGCCATGCCTCCCAGGTTCGAATTGGCCAGGTGGGCGATTATGCAAATTACACCTGGCAGTGGCACACTCTGTGGCTTAAACAAGCCACCGTGGCTTGTCTAGCCTGTGATGGTTTTCTGAACTGGCTCAGTGTTGTGATGGCCACCAAGGGGAACGGCACCTGTCCTGACTTCAGACTCCAACCAGCAGAGCTTGGGGTGGCTGTAAAAGAACAGGTTTATGTTGAGCGACCAGAAGTTTTCCTTGCTGTCTCCTTCTCAGAAAGGCACCCCCACAAAGGATGCCCTGAGTACTGCCCCCATGCAGGAGGGTGTGGGGATGCCACATCTGAGCCACCAAGTTCCAGTACCAACCCAAGAAGACTCTTAAACCTGACATAATCTCCACCCTTTTAAAATAAGATGTTATTAATTTTCAAAATACGAAGACAAACAAAAAAGAAACGGAAAATGATGACATCAAGTTTAAGTCTAAGTGTTGACTGAGGACAGTACATTTAACATATCTCTTACCTTACAGGCACAAATACGGTTGAGATCTGTTGGCTGCTTGGAGAATTTCTTTGTGGTTCTTCATAATAGCAAATTATATTTAGTCCCTTTTACACAATCCGAGGAAAAGATATATGTTGCTGCATATATCTCGGATTTGTATATGAAATAATATCATGCCATATTGTATAAAAATCAGATATTTTATCTTTGCCTTTAGCTAATTTACGTTGATGCTTCCATTTCTCTGCCATGGCTCTGTGCCACAGCTCCACGTACCAAGATGTCAGTGTCAACAGTTCTGCAGTTTTCCAACTTTTATATGATGCAGTTTTGAGCTGCTCTGGTGTCTATCCAACAGTTCATTAAAGCTGCAATCCTATACCCACTTACCTGGGAGCAATCCCCATTGAACTCAATAGGGCTTACTTACATGCATAGGATAGCACTGTAAATTATTTTTTATTATTTCTTGCATGCCACCATGTGACCGTTTTTCTTTTGAATGGTGGCTCCTAAATTTCATAAATATATAAAGTGCAAAAGTGCCTTGGAGGATTTAGTGCCCATTGCCTGGGGAGGGGCTGGGCTGGGCTGAAGGGACCCCAATTGTGTCATTTATGTCAGACGTTCTCCTCTCCATGCCCCCACCATCAGAGGTTAGGTGCATGATGACTGGGGAAAGAGCCTTTTCAGTGGTGACACCTCTCTCCAGGCAGCAGTGGAGGCTCGTGGCTCTGATGTCAGTGGGGCGGTGAATCTGCTCCGGGTTTCAGTCAGAACCAGTCCAAACTCCAAGGAGCTATCCAAGGTGCAAAGCTATCCAAGTAACTCCTTTACCATTCTGACTGGTTCTGACTGAAACCCAGAGCAGATTTCCTACCCCACTGGCATTGGAGCCACCAGCCTCCACTGGTTACATTTTTACAAAGAAGGGTGCTTAAGGCTGACCACTATGGTGGTCACTGTGGCCACTCAGCAATGGTGCTATATCCATCATCAGATGTAGCTTCTGTTGCTGTTATTATTATATTATATTGTTATATTATTATTACTATTATTACTATTGTTGTTGTTGGTAGCATTTCTTGCATTTATTTATTTGAAGTATTTTCATCCAGCTGCTCAGCCCACAAAGGCAAAAGGCTCCTGGAGTGGCTTAGATGTAATCAGCAAAACAAGACAGCCCATGCCTCCAGGTTTACAGTATAAACAGACATGACACACAAGGAGAAAGGGATGGGGAGGGAAGAGGAAAATATGGAAGTCTTCCAGCAGGGCTGGCTGAACGGCCTGCGCCCCCCTTCCATCTCCCTCAGTAGCACCTGCTGGAAGGGCTGCTGGTGGTGGCAGATGAGGGAAGAGGAGCCTCCATGGGGGAGGCCTTTCAACAGGGCCAGCGGCACAGCCCTGCACTGCCTCTCCTCTCCCTCAGTACCGCCTCCATTAGCGTTCCGGAAGTGCCAGGGCTGAGCTCTGCCTGATTCATCTTGACTCAGGTCACACTGAGCGTTCCCAAGGGAATACAGCCGAGAAGAGCTGAGCAGGAGCACCTGCGTCAGTGGTGAAAGCACCACCTGGTACCAAGTACTGGCATACACGCTGGAATATGCTGCCGCTGCCATGTCCCTTCAGTGCAAGGGCACGGAATGGTTTTCTCGCCATAGAAATGCTGGCAGGCAACAGCTATTCAGTGGTGAGGGAAAGGCGCTTTGCACGGCTCAGGGGCATTGTCTACATTCTTTCAAGACTCTAGGATCCACTGTGTGCCAGGTGAAAAGGCCATGCTACAAGATCATGCCCCCATTGCTGACACCCCCCCACCGCACATACATCACATAACCGGTGCATCGCCTGCTTGCTGAGAACCAGGCACTGTGGGTCTTCTGTTCTGGGGTGTGTGTGGCGGAGGAGTGGCCCGCCGCCCTTCCTTTGGCCAGTTTGCTTCCTAGATCCTGGGCAAACCTCCCTGCCTCTCTGCACACCGGGCACCTCATCACGGCTGGACATTTCCTCCTTTGCTTTCCCCCCAGCTCCTTCTCGCACTTACCCGCTCGGCGATTAGTCACCATCTCACCCTCTGGGGGATGAACCCTGGGTTTCTTGCTTTCATAACAATAAATCAAAATTTAGTTAACTGTTAAAGTGGGAGGAAGCATTGTGAAGAGAGTTATGTCTGGAATAAAGTACAACCAATTCAGTGAGGTTTTCTGTTCCCAGCTAGGAGTCTAGGACATATTTTTCTGCCCAGGCAACCAGAAACAAAGTGCAAATCCACCTGGGATTACCTTCCTTGGGATTTCAAAATGTTTCCATAAGTCAATGCAATTCTAGGTTATTTTATCCTGAAGGTGAGCAGTGCCTGGTTACAGATTTTTTAAACATATAAACAATGCCTCCTCCCATCAAAATTAATTTCCATCTTTAGGTGATGAATAATTCAGCAGCTTATTATATACTATGTCGTGATGGGTGGGGGGGTGGGGGGCATGCTACATTAAAAAACAAACTCATTCCATATTTTGAACATAAATTTTTATAAACAGCTCCCTTTGATCAAAATTAATTTCCTTGGCACATGATACACAAAAGCCGTTCAAGCTATGGTTTTTAATGTGTGTGTGTGTGTGTGTGTGCGCGCGCGCGCGCGCGTAACGAACAGCCCTCCTCCCCCACACCCTTTGGATCAGAATTCATGCATTTCTTCTACAGACAGCGCGTATGGATAGCGAGAGGTTCCACTACAGAAGGTGAGATGTCGCTCAGCGCGCAGTCTGACACGGCAGGCCGGAATGCCGAGCGCCGGGGTTTCTGGCGGTCACGACGCCCGCCCGGGGGGTGCACTGTGTGCGGCGCTCCGCGCGGGCACCCTTAACACGAGCCAGAGGTAGGCAGAGGGGCCGGCGTTCTTTGTCACACCTGCTTTGGGAACACATGGCTTGCTCGCGCCTCAGCTTTCACTGCGTGTCGGCGAGAGCTGCGGGACACGTCAAACTTCACTCGCATTTTGTTTACTTGGAAGGAGCTCCCTGAAATGAGCGTCTTTCCGCAGCTAGGAAGTTCTTGGCAACTTGGGTGCGCGCGCGCGCGACCAATACCTGGTGCGTGGGCAAAACTTTAGAAGAGGAGGGGAGATGCGGCCCGCCACACGCGCCCGCGCTGCCTGGGCGGCCCACGCGGGGAGGCGCGCACGGATCCTGCGCGCGCCAGGGGCGCGTCGCGAGGCGGGTCCCCGCGCACCTGCTCCCGGGGCGGGCGGGTCTGGGCGCGGTCCGGGCGCCAGGGCGGCGGCGGCGGCGGCGCAGAGGCGTCCCCGCGCGGAGCCGCAGCCTCCCCGGCGCCCAGGCGACGCGCCCGCGGCCCGGGGGGCTGCTTCGGGCAGGGCTCGCAGTCTCGGCCCCCTCCCCCGCGGCGTGTGCGGGGAGCGCGGCAGGTTCCCTGCCATGTTGCTATGGCGGAGCCGAGCAGGAGGGAAGGGAGCCCGGCGGCGGCGGCGGCGGCGGAGCCTCGCCTCGCCTCGGCCCTGCAGGCGGGGAGCGAGCGCCGCTTCGCCGGGAGCCTCGGCGAGAGAGGAGGAGCGGGGCGGGCGCGGCGGAGGGGAGGGGAGCGGAGGGGGCGGCGCCGCTCAGCCCAGCCCAGCCCCGCGCGCCGCGCGCCGCGCTCGCAGAGGACGCGGAGGAAGGATCGCGGCGCGCCCACCGACGGGGCCGGCACGGCGGACGGCCCGCCACGGCTCCGGGCGAGCGCCGGGATGCGCGGCTGAGCGCCCGCCTCGCCCCGCGCTGACGGCACGGCGCTTCGGCTAGGTCAGTGGCGGCTCCGGCGGGCGGGCGGGCGGCTCCGGCTGGCCGGGCAGCCTGCGGAGGGGCGCGGCGCGGCGCGTCTTCCCCGCGGAAGTCCCGCCCGCGACCCGCCCGGCTGCCCCGCACGGGGGGGACCCGGGGGAACTCGGCGCGGCTTCGCCCGAGCCAGCCACGCGCAGGGCCGGGCTGTGCCAGGCGAGGTGCCGCGGCTCGCGCCTTCCGCCCCGTGGGAGCCTGTCCAGCTCCGCTCGTGAGCGGCCAGAAGAAGCGCGCTGCGTGCGCCCGGGAGCATGTCGGCGCCCCCCCCGCTCCCCTCTCCTCGGGAAGGCGCTCTCCGGGCCCGGGCGGAAATCAGCTCCCGGGGCTCAGACTCTGCCCCGCGGCTCCCTCGCGCAACTTTTCCCCGACGCCGGGAAAGAACCGGGGCGGCGGGTGCGCGGGGCGCATCCGCGGCGGGGCGGGGCGGGGCGAAGCGCGCGGCGCCCGGCGGAGCGGTCCGCCCCCCCGCGCCGCTGTGGCCGAAGGGCGGGGGCCGGGGCGGCTTGCACGCGCCGAGGAGCCGGACGGGGCGAGAGGAGCGGGGGAGGAAGTTCGCGAGAGCCGAGGGAAGGGCAGGGGGACCCCCGCGCCTCTTCGGGGCCTGCGGGCGTCGCCCTCCCGCCGAAGGCGCCGCGCCTCTCGTCCGGGCCGCGGGCGCCGCGCGCGGGAAGGGCGCTGGGGCGCCCGGGCGGGAGAGGGGCGCGCGGCGAGCACGTGCTGGCCCCGCGGCCGGCGCGGAGGGCTCGGCGGCGCCGTGGCGGGTCCCGCGCCCGGGGCCCGAGTGAGGGGCGGCGCGAGGCTTCTGCGGGAGGATTTGCCCCGCCCTCGAACCGCTTCGCCCCGGTACACCAGCTGCGGATACCGGTGCTCGTCCATGGGAGCGGGGCGAGCCAAAGTAAATAGTAACAGCAACGGTAATAATAGCAAGAATACATTTATTGTTAATCTCTCTTATTAAAAATAAATATTAAGGATCAATTAGTTATTTATTTGTTTATTGAATCTATCAAATGTCTCATAACGTAGATTTCTCTGGGCACTTCAAAATAATAATAATAATTTAATTTATCCTAATAAATTTAAATGTAAATTTTATATAAATAACATTATAATATGATTTAATGTTTATTTAAAATGTATCAGGCGCAGTTAAAATGACCCAAGTAGGTGTCATGCATAGTGCTTTACACTGCTTCATGTGTAGTGGCCTAGAATGTACTCCCAACATGGTGACCCCTACAACAGCCCTGTAAGGTAGGTCTGAATCATTATTCCCATACTGCAGATGAGGGATTGAGGCTGAGGGTGGTTAGCTCAAGACCACCTAGCCCAGCCTTCCCCAACCTGGTGGGCTGCAACTCCCATTCTTCACAGTCAGCACAGCCATTGGCCATCCTAGCTGGGAATGATGGGAGTTGCAATCCACCACATTTGGAGGACACAAGGCTGACCTTGTGAGTTCATGGCAGAGAGCGGCATTCGAATCCTGGGCCTCTGAATCCATGGCTGAGACTCTTGGCAACATCATTATGAGGAGGCATGGATATAGTATTGCAGCCTGATCGTTCCTATGTTTACTCAGAAATCAGTCTGATTGAACTCAGTTGGATTTACTCCCTAGTAAGCCTGCGTAGGGTTACAGCCTTGCTGTGCAGTCCTGTGCATGCTTACTCAGAAGTGCATCTCGCTGCATCCCCCTGTAGCAATCCCTGCGACTTAGTTTCTCGAGGTCAGTGCAGAGCCAGCCAAGTTAGGTGCTACATTGCGATTCTCGCCCTTTCTAAATGCACCGCGTGTATCAGTGCAACATCGTGGGAAGTATCTGGGTTTCCTTTGGAAAAGTGGCACATGCCACCTTCAAGGGCAGGGCACAAGGGGGCAGCAGGCAGGGGGAAGTGGTCCTGGAAACAAATAGGAGCTCGGCAAGGTCCCCATTCATTTTCATGGGGCTGGGACATGACAACTCCTCCCTGGAGCGCACCATCTGAGTTTATGCTCAGATGTTTATGCTCCTGCATTGAGCAGGGGGTTGGACTCGATGGTCTTGTAGGCCCCTTCCAACCCTACTATTCTATGATTCTATACTATGATTCTGTGCTTCCATTCAAATAAATTCCCATAATCCTTTGGAGGAAAATGATATTTGGTCACAGACTCCCCTCCCCCATAGGTAGAGCTTTTCACCACAAATTTGGACCTAAGTTTGTGTCACTTGCAAACATATGTCACTCAGTCGAGGCTGACATTTTCTTTCCCCTCCCAAGCACAGGCGTTTTGGGGCAGGGCAACTTAGAGGAAATGTGTGTGGGGGGAGGGTTGCTGCTACGTTTCCCCACCTTTCTGCTCCATTTCCCCCCTGTGCAAAAGTGTGCTTGGAACCTCATGTGGAGATTGTCAGGCAGCTTGGAGTGAAGTGATGGGTGGGAAGAGGGTTAAGGTAACTCCTCCTTGAAATGCTTCTCCTCTCTAAAAATCGTTGCGGGTGTATGTATCTTATTTATTTACTGGTGTGTGTACATGATAAAGGAAGCAGTTTTTCACTGGTTAAATGGATGAGAGTTTTGTGGGTTGAACTCGAAACCAGAAGTTTAAGGAAGTTTAAGGATATTCAGTCGTCTCCCTTGGGAACAAGGTAGCGTACGCATTTTATATGATATGGGTACTTTATAAAAGGTGTTGTCGGAGCAAACCTACGGACTGTCCTGCTTAGGGATGTACGAAAGTCACTTACCTTGAACGAAATTTGATTCGCGGTGGGGGGGAGGCGCTCCGTCCCTCCCCCCGAAATTCTGGCGGGGGGGGCGCCCCGTCCCTCCACCCCCCCCCGAAATTCTGGTCGGGGGGGAGGCGCTCCGTCCCTCCACCCCTGAATCCTGGCCGGCTGGGCCGCAAATGGCGGTGGCCATAGCTGCCGCCGTTTGCGTCCCTGCAGTCAGCCGTGATAGGCTATGTAAATGTTTACGTAGCCTATCATGGCTGAGTAAAAAACAACAACAACAACCGTGTGTACGCAAATGGCGGCGCCCATGGGCGCCGCCATTTGCGTTCCTTATTTTGGCACGTCTAGTCTACGTAAACATTTACGTAGACTACGGCGAAAATAAGGGGAACACAAATAGCGTAGCGTCTATGCTATTTGAGTTCCCCTTATTTTCGCTGTAGTCTACGTAAATGTTTACATAGACTAGACGTGCCAAAATAAGGAACGCAAATGGCGGCGCCCATGGGCGCCGCCATTTGCGTACGCACGGGGTTTTTTTTTTTTTTTTACTCAGCCGTGATAGGCTACGTAAACTTTTACGTAGCCTATCACGGTATTTTTTTAAAATCTAGCCATGATAGGCTACGTAAACCTTTACGTAGCCTATCACGTTTTTTTGGGGTTTTTTTACTGGAAATGGTGGCCGCGGCAGCCGGTCGGAAGACCAGCCGCCGCCGGCGGACCCGCCGCCGCCGCCAGGAGGATTCGTCCAAGGTAAGTCCCGTCCGGGGGGGGGGGGGGCTGGGGGCAGACCGTTTCGCCACCAATTTCGGGGGGCCGAATGCGCTGGCATTCGGCCTCCCCGAGATTCGTGGCGAAATTCTCTGACATCCCTACCTGCAATACCTTATAGCCACCTTCCCCAAGCTGGTGCCCTCCAGATGTGTTGGAAGACACCTCCCATCATCCCCATTGACCATGCTGGTTGGGAATGACAGGAGTTGGCTGGCCTAAGCTATTTGGCTGCCTGAGGTGACGGACAAGATGGTGCCCCTCCCATGCCGTGTACAAAACTCGACTGGACTGGCAGATGAATCTGCCTTCAGCCCTGATGATGGGACAGCATTCCCCAGAAGGCAGCAGGCTAGCTTAGGGGATGCAGGACGGACCACATGGCATCCAATTCTCTCCTCCTCGTGACCACCTCCCAGTATCTGCTGCCTACTCCCAGCTTTACTTTGCCTATGGGTAGGGCCGGCCTTACCAACCCATCTGGACTACATCTGGTTCAATTGTACTCCACATCTGGATTTTAGTACTCTAGGCCAGATGTTTTATTGCTGCTGTTACTAATTTTTGATCTTTTATCACCATATCGTTTTTACTATACGGGACTTTATTGTTATCAGCTATGCTGGGGTGGGGGGCTTCTTCCCTGAAAGACAGCCTAGAAATATTTTAAATAATTATTTTAAAATAAATAAATAAGAAAGAAAGAAAGAATCTCAATGGTGCCAGGCTGGGGAAGGTTGCTTTATGGAGTCTATAATGTAGACCTGCCTTCCCCACCCTGGTGCCCTCCAGAGATTTAGGACTTCAACTCCCGTCAGCTCCAGCCAGCATAGCCAATGGTCAGGAATGCTGGGAGTTGTAGTCCAAAGCATCTGGAGGGCGCCAGGGTGGAGAAGGCTGGTCGTCGACTAATATAGGCTAATTAGCCAGGCCGCATTGTTGGTGTTGCTGCGACAACCAGTGCTGACCCAAGACGTTTGCTGCCTGATGCAGAGCCCAAATCTTCCCCCCTGCCCCCCAGGACCCATTCTTGAAAAAGCCTTGCTGCACCATTTCATCATGAAATCCTGCCTGCATCTATACCTGCCCCCACACCCATGTTGCCACTTGAAACAGGTTGTTTGACCCTGCTGCATGGCCCTGGTGGAAGCATCTCCTGCAAATGCAACGGTTACCTTTCCGTCCAGTGCATGCATGTAGGGCAGGAGCGCAGCTGCAACAATGCCTCTGTGTGATGTGCCATCATTCAGTGTGTAGATAAGCAGCTCACACATACAACAGTAAGGGCTCATATCAAAAAAACACGGGTGCAGTTGTGAGTTTTCACAGACAAAAGCCTACTTGCATCTGATGGATGAAGGAGCATTGTTTTTAAAGCAAAGCTACAGTTGTGTGCATTTTTTAAAAAATGAGTAGCTCGTGGTCAGGGCAAGCTGCTGCTATCATGAATATGATGTTTTTCTTCCTTGGGATGTTCAGAGGTATCCAGAGATGGAGATGGTTAGTGAGTGAACTGGACTGACACTGAAGAGCTAAGATGCTGTTTGTTTTTCAGGGATCTTAAGGGAGATCCTGGGTGTAGGGATGCCCCTTATTATATAATTGAGAACAAGAAGGAAATTCCCATGTGAATTTGAGCTTGAGGCTTTCCCCCTTTCATATGTGGCCCAGTTTGCTTGCCTGAGCCTTGTGGGTCCATCTGAGCCATGTGGGTCATCCAAGCACCCCAATGGCAATTTCCACCTGGGAGTTACATGGTTGTGTCTCGCTCAGTCCAGGCTTCTCCAACCTGGTGCCCTCCAGATGTGTTGGCCTCTTATGCTTAGGGATGTACAGATTTTGAAACATCAATTCTGTCTGCATTTTGTAGATTGTCAGGTGCCTTTAGTTCCATCATCTACTCATTGGCAGAATCAGATTTCCCCCCCACTTTCTCAAATTTGCACAAATTCACGCTTGTGAAAATTTGCACTTGCAAAACTACACATTGTCATGCTTTAGCCTATGGGGGAAATGGACATTTTTGGCTGGTGGGCTTTTTTTACACATTTTTCTATGACTAAATTTGCATAAAATTCTTGAAAGTATAAAAACCCAGTCCAGAAAGCCCGTCCACTACTGAATATGCAGGTCAGATTCATAGAAATCCAAACTCATTTGATTTCATTGCAGATTTCTCCAGCATCCCTACCTGTGCTGGCTGGGAATGATAAGAGTTGCAGTCCCACACATGTGGAGGGCCCTAGGTTGGGGGAATTCTTGCATTCAATAACCCTTTCAAGCCCTTTCAAGTGGAAATTGCAAATGCACATCAGCTGCTATGCATATTTGATGTCTCATCTGTGTTTTGTGATCCCCTTCATGGATCACTGCCTTGTTGTGGCAAAGGGGCTTGCGTAACTCAGTGAAGCCATAAGCTATGCCGTGCAGGGCCACCCAAGACGGACAGGTCATGTCAGAGAGTTCTGACAAAATGTGGTCCACTGGAGAAGGAAATGGCAACCCACTCCAGGATTCTTGCCAAGAAAACCCCATGGAACGTATCACAAGGCTAAAAGAGATGACGCCGGAAGATGAGCCCCTCAGGTCGGAAGGTGTCCAATATGCTACTGGGGAAGAGCAGAAGGTATTTCCAAGTAGTGCCAGAAAGAGTGAAGCGGCTGGGCCAAAGCCGAAAGGACACTCAGCTGTGGATGTGTCTGGTGGTGAAAAGAAAATCCGATGCTGTAAAGAACAATATTGTTTAGGAACCTGGAATGTCAGATCAATGAATCAAGGTAAGCTGGAGGTGGTCAAACATGAGATGGCAAGATTGAACATTGACATCTTGGGAATCAGCGAACTAAAATGGACAGGCATGGGCGAATTTAATTCAGGTGACCATCATATCTACTATTGTGGGCAAGAATCCCTTAGAAGAAATGGAGTAGCACTCATAGTCAACAAAAGGGTGGGAAAAGCAGTACTGGGGTACAATCTTAAAAATGATAGAATGATCTCAGTACGAATCCAAGGCAAACCATTCAACATCACAGTAATTCAAGTCTATGCCCCAACCACTGAGGCCGAAGAAGCTGAGGTTGATCGGTTCTATGAAGACCTACAACACCTTCTAGAACTAACACCAAAAAAAGATGTCCTCTTCATCATAGGGGATTGGAATGCTAAAGTAGGAAGTCAAGAAATAACCGGGATAACAGGCAGGCATGGCCTTGGTGTACAAAATGAAGCAGGACAAAAGCTAATAGAGTTTTGCCAAGAGAACATGCTGATCATAGCAAACACTCTTTTCCAACAGCACAAGAGGCGACTCTACACATGGACGTCACCAGATGGTCAATATCAAAATCAGATTGATTATGTCCTTTGCAGCCAAAGATGGAGAAGCTCCATACAGTCAGTAAAAACAAGACCTGGAGCTGACTGTGGCTCAGATCATGAGCTGCTTCTTGCAAAATTTCGGCTTAAATTGAAGAACGTCGGGAAAACCACTAAACCATTCAGGTATGACCTCAATCATATCCCTGATGAATATACAGTGGAGGTGAGGAATAGATTTCAGGGATTAGACCTGATAGACAGAGGGCCTGAGGAACTATGGACGGAGGTCCGTAACATTGTTCAGGAGGCAGCAACTCAATCCATCCCAAAGAAAAAGAAATGCAAGAAAGCCAAGTGGCTGTCTGATGAGGCTTTACAAGTAGCTGAGGAAAGAAGGGAAGCGAAAAGCAAGGGAGAAAGGGGAAGATATACCCAACTGAATGCAGAGTTCCAGAGAATCGCAAGGAGAGACAAGAAGGCCTTCTTAAATGAACAATGCAAAGAAATCGAGGAAAACAACAGAATGGGAAAGACTAGAGATCTCTTCAAGAAAATCGGAGATCTCAAGGGAACATTTTGTGCAAAGACGGGCATGATAAAGGACAAAGAAGGCAGGGACCTAACAGAAGCAGATGAGATTAAGAAGAGGTGGCAAGAATACACAGAAGAACTATACAGGAAAGAGCTTAATGTCCCTGATAGCCATGATAGTGCGGTCACTGAACTTGAGCCGGACATCCTAGAGAGTGAAGTCAAGTGGGCCTTAGGAAGCATTAGTAACAACAAAGCTAGTGGAGATGACAGTATTCCAGCCGAGCTATTTAAAATCCTAAAAGATGATGCTGTTAAAGTGCTGCATTCAATATGCCAACAAATCTGGAACACTCAACAGTGGCCACAAGACTGGAAAAGGTCAGTTTACATTCCAATTCCAAAGAAGGGCAACGCCAAAGAGTGTTCAAACTACCGCACAATTGCTCTCATTTCACATGCCAGCAAGGTGATGCTCAAAATCCTACAAGCTAGGCTTCAGCAGTATGCAAGTTGAGAACTACCGGAAGTACAAGCTGGGTTTCGAAGAGGCAGAGGAACTAGAGATCAAATCGCCAACATTCGCTGCATCATGGAGAAAGCAAGAGAATTCCAGAAAAATGTCTATTTCTGCTTCATTGACTACGCTAAAGCCTTTGATTGTGTGGATCACAACAAACTGTGGCAAATTCTTAAAGTGATGGGAGTACCAGACCACCTTACCTGTCTCCTGAGAAACCTGTACGAGGGTCAAGAAGCAACAGGAAGAACCAGAGATGGAACAACCGATTGGTTCAAAATTGGGAAAGGAGTACGACAAGGCTGCATATTGTCACCTTGCTTATTTAACTTATATGCAGAGTACATCATGAGAAATGCCGGGTTGGATGAATCAGAGGTCGGAATTAAGATTGCTGGGAGAATTATCAACAACCTCCGATATGCAGACGATACCACCCTAATGGCAGAAAGCGAAGAGGATCTCAACAGCCTCTTGTTGAGGGTGAAAGCGGAGAGTGCAAAAGCTGGTTTGAAACGCAACATTAAAAAAACTAAGATCATGGCATCTGGCCCCATCACTTCCTGGCATATAGAAGGGGAAGAAATGGAAGCAGTGACAGATTTTACTTTCTTGGGCTCCAAGATCACCGCAGACGGTGACTGTAGCCATGAAATTAAAAGACGCTTGCTCCTTGGGAGGAAAGCTATGGCAAACCTAGACAGCATAGTAAGAAGCAGAGACATCACCTTGCCGACAAAGGTCCGTCTAATCAAAGCTATGGTTTTCCCAGTAGTAATGTATGGCTGTGAGAGCTGGACTATAAGGAAGGCTGAGCGCCGAAGAATTGATGCTTTCGAACTGTGGTGCTGGAGAAGACTTTTACGAGTGCCCTGGACTGCAAGGAGGACAAATCAGTCCATCCTAAAGGAAATCAACCCTGAGTGCTCATTGGAAGGACAGATACTGAAGCTGAAGCTCAAATATTTTGGCCACCTAATGCGAAGAGAAAACTCTCTGGAAAAGACCCTGATGCTGGGAAAGACTGAAGGCAAAAGGAGAAGGGGAGGGCAGAGGATGAGATGGCTAGATAGCATCACGGATGCAATGAATATGAACTTGAGCATGCTCCGGGAGAGAGCGCAGGACAGGAAGGCCTGGCGTGCTATGGTCCATGGGGTCACGAAGAGTCGGACACGACTGAACAACAACTGTGTTTTGAAGTGAGCAACACTGATCCAACACCAACAAAAGAAAAAGAAAAAAGAGAAGTTGTATCCAAAATTGTTTTGGAAAATGTATTTCTTTGTTAGAAAGTCCCATGTGTTTCAGCTCTTCTGTGGGGGATTTCTTCCTTTTACCCCCAAGAAATAACTTCTTAGTCTGAGCATGCTATGTTTTCTAGAATATTGCAGCAGCGTATCCCCTCTGTCCTAAATGGAGTTCCAGCCAGCTACTTCTTCCAGTCATGGCATTCCCTCCTCCTCTCTGCCTCCCTGACCATGTTCCATTTTTTCCAACTGTTATTCTACATTCTGTGGCTACTGAGCATGCTCAGTCTTCAATGCGCTATTTGGGGGGAGTTTGCCCCTGTAGGATGTCTTCTTCTTCTTCCCCTTCTCCTTCTTCCCGAAATCCTCAGAGTTCTCCTAAAGCTACTGATAGCCCCCTTTTGTCTCTCAGTAGCACCATTCTGGCTACAATCCTGTCAGCACTCACCACCACCACCTGAGTTCACTACTACAAGGAGTGATTCCATAATATTTGGCCCAAAGCAAAATATTCATATATAAATTGTGAAGATGCAAAAATGATCCTTTCTGTTGAATTCATAATGCAATCATTTCTTATCTGATTTCTTCTGTTGTACATGATCTGTTGTACAACAGATCTGTTCCATATCTGCACAGCACAAGCCCCACAAAATGTCCAGAATATTTAAACCCTTTGCTTCCTGCAATCCCACACTCTGTGCGGTGAAAAAAGCTCAAAAAGTGGAGGCTCTGTGGCAGTTTCTTAGAGAAACTCCCTTTGAAAATTCTCCAAAAATGATTTCCTGTAATGATAATTGATAGTTTAATAATAATATAATCCTAAAATGTTTTGAAATCTGTTCTGGAAAGAAGAAGAAGCAACAATCTGGTATTGCCCCAGATATACATAAAATGCTTGGTCATTGTTGGGGTTTGGGATGTCAAAGAAATCTGCAGTGGATTCAAATGAGTTCAGACTTCAGCAAATCCAACCTGCGGATTCCACAGTGGAACGGCTTTTTCTGAGTCACGCGGACTCAGTGCTCTGCTGAAACCCCACCTGCCATTTTGCAGCTTCTTCCCTGGGAAGAAGGAAGAAACTTCCCTGGCAGTTGTTTTTCTCCCTCTTTCGTTGGGTTGCTGAGAATTTCGGAGCCATTTCCCAGGGCGCGGGGCTTTGGCGCTTGCCATACTGCGAGGAGGTGGCCGAGGGTGGCTGCTCTTTCTGTCACCATGCCCCCGGTCTGTCCTTGCAGCCTCTCCTGCTGCTTGAGCTTCTTGGAAAGCCCCCTAGAGGCCTTCCTCCCGAGGGGCTTCCCTGTGCCGCCGCCGCCTGCTGGGAGCCTGAAAGCGGAGCAAGGAGTTATCGTTATTTTTCTCACTATCGTTCTTCATGTTAATCGGACTTTTAATAACAACAAAGCAAAACCAGAAATGCCCCTCTCAGCTTTCAGGCACTCAGCCGGCAGCAGCACAGGGGAGCCCCACAGGAGGAAGCCTCAGTCCTCCAAGGCTTTTCCAAGAAGCTGAAGCAGCTGGGGAGGCTGCAAGAACACAATGGGGGGGGGATGGTAAAAGAAAGAGCAGCCCACCCCCCTCAGCCACCTCCATACAGTAAGGTAAGTGCTGAAGCCCCATACCCTGAAAAATTTCTCCAGAATTCCCACCCCTTCCCACAAATTTTCAGGTGCAATTTCTTTTTGCTCCTCCCCCTAATGAATGGTTGAAAAGAAACTGATCAAAAAATTCAGCACAGTGCTATATGGACTTGATGGACTTGCCAACTGGTTTTTCATGGGTGTGCGTGTGCGCGTGAGCGCGCTAATTCATATTAATGCGCAACTGTGTATTAGTACTAATGCAAATTAGCGCAAGTAGAACAAAATTCTGGCCAAAACCCCTGATTCTGTCAATGAGCGGATGACAGAATGAAAGATGCTGGCAATCCATGAAACTCAGACAGAATGGATTTAACAAAATCTGTACATCCCTAGTTGGGGTGAGACTGGATGATTTCCTAGTGACATCATACCATCACTCCTGTCATAGGTTTCCATTAACAAAAGCTGTGTTTCCCTTTAGTTTTTCTTTTTTCCTACCCTTGATTTTGAATATGTTTGGCAGTTTATACTGACTATCAGATCTTACAGTCTCTGCCTCCTCCACTTGAGACACTGAAAAAGTGCACCACCTGAAACAAAAGAAGGTGAATGCTACAGATATGTAAGAAGCAGCACCAGAAGAATGGGCTTCTATGGGGTGTTTTTGGTCTCTAAGGGCCACACTACACATGATATTAAAACACATGATTTAACATTGTGTTTACCTCCTTGTATGGAACAATAACTGGTTAAAGAACAAAAAGCAGAGCGTAGGAATAAATGGTAAAATCTCCCAATGAAGGGATGTGAACAGTGAGGTCTCACAAGGATCTGCATTGGTCTGGTGCCGTTTAATTTGTTCATAAATGATCTGGAGTTAGGATTGTCCAGTAGGGTGGCTAAGTTTGTTGATGACACTCAATTGTTTGGGTTATTAAAACAAAACATGATTGTGAAGAGTGCCTAAAGGATCTCTCAAAATTGGGAAAATGGGCTTTAAATGGTAAATGTGGTTTATTGTAAGCAAGTGTAAAATGATGCACATTGGGACAAAAAATCCCAACTTCACATATAAACTGATGGGATCTTAGCTAGCAGTGACTGACTGAGAAAGAGATCTTGGGCTGTGGACAGCTCGATGAAAATGTTGACACAATGTACAGGCACTGTGAAAAAGGCAAATTCCATATTGGTCATAATTAGAAATGCAATTGGGGGAAAACTGCCAATATTGTAATATCTTTATACAAATCTGTGGTGTGACCACACTTGGAATACTGTGTACAATTCTGGTCACTGCACCTCAAAAAGGATTTTGTAGAGTTGGAAAAAGTGCAAAAAAGGGAAACAAAAGTGATCAAGGGTTAGAGCAACTCCCCTATGAGGAAACGTTACAACATATGGGACTGTTTAGCTTAGAAAAATGGTGAGTAAGATACGATAGAGATGTACAAAATAATCTGTGGTGTGGAGAAACTGGATGAGGAAACATTTTTCTCCCTCTCACATAATACTAGAGCCCAGGCTCATCCCATGAATCTTAAATGCGGGAGACTCAGGCCAGATAGAAGTAAGTACTTCTTCATGATTCTTGAGATTATTATTTTTTAAATGTGGGAAAATTCATAGGCATTTCTGTGTGCATTTCCTCTAATACATGCATTTTTATATGCAATGTTTGCCTAATATACACATTTTTGCAGCTACTTCCTAATATAATGCATTTTTGATGTTCTGTTCATGAATACACACATGTTTGTGTGTGGTTTTTGATTGGAGAACTCCATTGCAAAATTCAGGGAAATGCAAATTCTGAAGGGTAACAGAAGTTTGGTTCACGTACTGGTTTGAAAGTCCAAAATTAGTTAAGTTTGCATTAAAATGTGAACTGAATCCATTTCTCCACCATCCCTAATTAGGAGTCAGATTACACCTAAGCAGAAACTTCTAGCAAACTTTCAACTTGAAACTGGAGTTGGGGGAGAGATGCCCACCAAAACCACCTCCTTTTTTCACTGTTTATTTATTCAATTTATAACCCACCTATATACAAAATATTCTAGGCAGCACACACAGAGTTAAAAACAGTATTACAAAACCCCCAAACAACCTACAATAAAAACAGTCCTGGCTAGAAACAGTGTATGACAATCAGCAAAGAGAAATAAGGATTCTAAAAAGGGAAGGCCTGCTGGGATAATGGAGTCTTTAATTCCCGCTTAAAAAACTTCAAAGAGGTCAGTAGGTGAATTTCAACCGGCGGGTCATTCCACAGCTCAGGGGTGGTAAAGGAAAAGACCTTCTTGCATGAGGCTGCCAATCTCACATTAAGCACTGGATCAGATCACCCTCAGAGGACTGTAAGTGGCGAACTGGGACATAGGGGAGGAGGCTCCCTTGTACGTTTTGCAGAGACGGCACACTGCTCGGCAGTTTGCTTTCACCCACCCTCCCCACCTCCAAAATATATGAACCCCCCCCTTTTCCCCACCTGCAAAGGGGATAGTGAAACTGGGGTGTCATTTCAGCTCAGCCCTAGACTGGGACTCATGTTAGAATCCAGGGAATGTTAGCATTTTTGCAGGACGAGAAAAGGGTTTCTGGTCCTCATGTTTCTAAAGATAATTCTGAAAACACCTGTGTTAGTTATGGGCTCAAAAGTGCTCCAGATTTAATAACAGCATTGTCTCAGCTGGAACTAGAGCTTGATCACACGTATGCATGTGTGTGTAACGCTACCTCAGCAGCTTCTATTATACAGACAAAACCAGCTAACAGTTTGTAGGAGTGTGTTGCTACATAGGTTGCAGTTCTGAGGCGCACACTGCCACAGCAGACAGACTCTGCATGTTCTCCTTTCCTTTTGGGGGAGGAATTATAGCTTAGTGGTAGAGTGCATGTCCTGCATGCAGAAGGTCGCAGTTCAATAACTGGCATCTCCAGGAAGGGCTGGGAAGGAGCCCTGTCTGAAACCCTGGAGAGCCCCACTGTATGGGGCCATTCTTGGGCTCATGGGAACATTTGGGATTTGGGGAGAGTGTCATGGGTGCCATCACAAAATGGCTGCCATGGAGGGCCAGGTCCATTCACAAAATGGCTGCCATGTCACAACCAGACCCGGAGAGAGGAGCGACACGTGCGCAGACTCAGGTCAGGGACAAACAAGGACAACACAGATGCATGGACCCAGAGAGGGCGATGGGGTGGGGAAAGACACAGATGGACATGCTCTGGTCTGAAGCAGAAGCCCTCGGGGCTCAAGGCCAGAAGTTGCAGCAGCTCGGAGAGCTCCTGGGGAGCACCTTGCCCTGGTGAGACCGGACTGAAGCGAGTAATGCTTCAGTCCAGAAGCCCTTCTGCAGCTCCATCCCTTGCTGCCGAATGGGAAGCCCTACAGGCCTCTGGTCTGGAACCTGGCACTACTTCATCTCTCATAGAGCTCGTGCTTGGTGCACTTGCTCTGCGGACCTCGGGCCTCATGGAGATGTGGGTGCCAGCCCAGTGCTGGAGCTAGGCTCGAGGGCTACAGTTGTTAGTCCAGGACGAAGGACCTCGGGTTCAGGGGTCTCTGGCCTCTCGGGGTCAGGGCAGGGGTCTTTCTTCCGCAGTGGTGCTTGGGCCCAGTGCCTGCCCTGCTTGTACTGCTGGATCCTCAGCCAGGGGCTGAGTCTGTGACCAGGTCACTGTTGTATTCTGGGGTCATGACGCCAATACACAGACTTGGTGGAGGGGATGTGGGGAAACCACAGACACATCCACAGATCCAGAGTGGGGTGACCTCCCCACCCCGCAGAACCAGAGAAAAACACTCACAGATGTTCTGCGCTTTCCCCTTTCCGGCTGGGTCACTCAGTGCCCTCCCCACATATGATAAGCTAACCATTTACTCTCATTTTAAACCTTTTTGCAGGGTAAATCCTGGTTGCTTCCCTTTCTGCTTGGCGCCTCATCTAATTTTTTGAAAAGTACATAGAGTTGAAAGAGCAGTGGGGAAGAATTTGGAGTGGAAGATTTGGAGCGGAAGGTTGTGGAAAGGATGGGGAAAGGATTAAGCACTTCCTTTCTTTGCTGCAGGGGTGTTGAACCCCTTTCAGGCCCAGGGCTGAACTTCAGTTTGGAGGTGCTTTCGGGGGCCACATTCCAATGGTAGGTGGGGCCGAAGGCAAAAAGGGCAGGGCCAGAACTGTCACTTGAGGCACAGGTGAACTCAGTGGCACGGAGCACTTTTTATCAGCTTAGGCTGGTATACCAACTACGCCCTTATCTGGACAGAGATAGCCTAGCTACAGCGATCCATGCTCTGATAACTTCTCGTCTGGATTACTGCAATGCGTTATACGTGGGGCTGCCTTTGAAAACGGTCCGGAAACTTCAGCTGGTCCAAAATAGGGCAGCAAGATTGTTAACAGGGACTGGCCTGCGAGCTCATATTACGCCAGTACTTTTTCAGCTGCACTGGCTGCCAGTCCATTTCCAGGCCCGATTCAAAGTGCTGGTGTTAACATTCAAAGCCCTTAACGGCTTGGGGCCAGGTTACCTGAAGGATCGCCTCCTCCCATATGTGCCTGCCTGGACCTTAAGATCATCATCAGCGGCCCTTCTCCGTGAGCCCCTGCCAAAGGAAGTGAGGCGGGTGGCTACTAGGAGGAGGGCTTTTTCTGTTGTGGCACCCCGGCTCTGGAATGAGCTCCCTAGTGAGGTTCGCCTGGCGCCTACATTGTACTCTTTTCGGCGCCAGGTGAAGACCTTTTTATTTTCCCAGGCATTTTAGCTTTCTAAATTTTTATCTTTGCTGTTTTAAATCTGTATTTTAAACTCCTGTACTGCTGCTAGGTTTTATTGTGGTTGTATTGTTATATTGTGGTTTTAATGTTCTATATATTTTAAATTGTTTTATTGTGTGTTGTTTGGTTTTAATTTTTGTGAACCGCCCAGAGAGCTTTGGCTATTGGGCGGTATAGAAATGAAATAAATAAATAAAATAAATAAATAATAAATATAAGAATGACACACTTCTCACTTCCTCTCTCACTTCTGTTTACTTCATGAGGCTGAGATCATTCCCTCCCCACTTTGGAAGGAAGGGCGGAATGACCGTGAGCTCAGGGAGCACAGAAACGTCACTGGTGCTGGCGGAGGTCTTTAGGGGTGCTTTTGCACCAGTGGAGGGCATCCTGGAGATGCCCTCCCAAGACTGAACACAACACTGAACGGTTTGACTGTTGTAAGCACCTTCCTAAAACTGGTGTGGAAGGGGGGCGGTTTGGATCAGATAAGCCCTCTCAGATGGAATTCTGCTGCGGTGGGGGAAAGCCACTGTGGAGAGATTTGAAGCGGAAGGTTGTGGAAAGGATGGGGAAAGGATTAAGCACTTCCTTTCTTTGCTGCAGGGGTGTTGAACCCCTTTCAGGCCCAGGGCTGAACTTCAGTTTGGAGGTGCTTTCGGGGGCCACATTCCAATGGTAGGTGGGGCCGAAGGCAAAAAGGGCAGGGCCAAAATACCAGAAGTATCAGCATGTTTCTGCTGAAAGCTCTTCCTGCCAGGCGCTAAGCCTCAGGAGGGGCATTTCGAGTCGACCTTTCAGAATGCAGGGGGGGGGGGTGCATAAAACCAGAAAAAATAGGTGGCTGGGGGAAGGGTGTGTGGCCAGGGGAGGGGCATGGCTATCTGGGGAACCTCAGAGAGCTGGATTGGGACCCTGGGTGAGCCAGATTTGGGCCATGGGTCTGAGGTTTGGCACTGCTGCCCTGCCATTTATCCCCCTGAAAACATAAAGTGGTGGTTGGATACTATCACAAGGAGTGTTGCCAGAGCCTTAATGTCCATGGCACTTGCCCCAGAAGAGTTCTAGGAGGTGTGTAGACCTAGGCAGGGAGGATTTGGATCTGCAAAGCAAGTTTGGCTCTGGTTGCATTTTATAGTTCAACATGCTTCAAAACAGCAGAGCAGCACTGACTGGTTATGTCAGGGAGAAAGAAAACATGGAATGGATGTGGAGCAGACAAACGGTCCTGAGTCAGAGCGTCCCAGACTTCCGAGAGCCGAGGCAAAGCTTTATTCCTCCCTGAGTGAAAACTGGAAGAACATTTTATTGTTGCAGTAAAAGAGGTTTGTTCTAGTTACCTTCCATTGGATGATTCATCTCCTGTGTTTCTGTGTGAGTCATTGATCTGAGCATGAATCCTGATGGGAAGGAGTCCAGTCGAGATGAGCAATTCATGCAGAGACTCGGTGGGCAGCTTCCTCTGGGGCATGTAATTCTGCTGGGCCTTAGCAACAGGATGCTGAAAGATGCAGTCACACAAATGCAGTGGAATTCTCCGCTCCCTACGGATTGCAGCGGCTGGTTCCCACTGGGCCTGGTGTGGTGGTAGGCACAGACCGGATGGGAGATTCTGTCGTGTTCGGTGTGGTCCAGCCCATGCTTTGCCAGGCTCTCTCAGAAGCCAGGACTCTCCCCACCAGAGTTAGGGAGGGGTGAGCAGAGTGATGCTGATGCCAGCCCATGCTGGGTCAGGTGACCCTCGTGCGAGGTGAGGCCTGCCTCCACCCGGGGGGGGGGAAACTTCAGTGCAGAGGGGCCCCCATGTGGGCCTTGTCCTCCAGCATGAGCATGAACAGACAAACTCGGGGGCGGGGGGGAGGAGAGAAGGGCCTCTCCTGCATGGCCAAGTGCATTTTTTAAAGCAATTATATAATTATTAATGGCAGAATACAATAAAAGTTCAATTCCTAGAAACCAAACACAAGCTTTATTGGAGCCTTTTCAATAAAAGGCAAATCACTGACCAGCGTTTACAGAGTTTCCCATTCCTGGCCCAACACCCTGCCAGCCCCAGGGGGCACCAGCCATTACTGCCTATGGAGGCTGCTTGGAAGGACCCGAGCTAGAGCAGTGACTCATACAGAGAGGCTGCGGGGAATCCCTTCTCTCTGTGCATCTTTCTGTGCGTGAGTGCACGCTCTGAGTTCACAGGAACATTTAGTCATTCAGTCTCCTTATTTCTCACGGCACATGAGCAGTCCTGTTGTGCCACACTAGCGTGCCCTAGCACACAGCTGCGGGAACCGCTGCCCTAAGCAAAGCTCTCCCAAATTAGAACAGTCCTGGCCAAATCCTTGTTATTTATTGGTGATGCTGCCATTTGATGAAAGGATCTCATTTTGTCTGACAACTGCCTTCTCATCAATTCCCTTCATGTCTGCAGGATTTGCTCTTTATTCCAGGAGGAGGCCTTGAAAAGCTCACTGTGTTGGAGAATAAGCTCTTTTGAATTCATGGGTTTCCAAATTAAACTTTGGCTGACACCTGCTACCTAGACCAGGAGAGGAAAAATGTCATTGTGAATGTGAGGGTTACAGGCAGGGCCTCTCCTGCATGGCCAAGTGCATTTTTAAAAGCAATTATATAATTATTAATGGCAGAATACAATAAAAGTTAAATTCCTAGAAACCAAACACAAGCTTTATTGGAGCCTTTTCAAGAAAAAAAAGGCTTGGAACAATTCACCTTCTAGGATGCCTTAGGAAGAGATGCTTGATCAATAGTAAGCCAATATCTTGAATAAAATCAAATGTATTACAACAAATGTATAAATTAGTATTGACACCCCCGGTTCCATCTCGTCTTCCCAAAGTGTGAAAATTTAGTGCACGCTAGTTCCCAGGTCTGAAAGATTTAGACAGCTGCATAACATAAGGTCAAAGCTTAATTATTTACAGGGGGACAGCTATCAGCTTGTGCACATGATTTATTTATAAATTGCTGGAGCTGTAAAGTGAAAAGGTGAATTCTGATTCTGCTTTTTTGTTGTTGCTGAACTTGGGGCGGGGATGTGTAAAGACCATGCTGGCCACAAGTTCTGTATGGGATGGAGCAGGACAAGGGGGTCTCATGTAAACATCATGACGATAGTTCGGAAGAGTTGTCTGCTTCCTTTCAGTAATGACATGGAATACTTAATTATTTCATTTCTATACTGCCCAATTGCCAAAGCTCTCTGGGTGGTTCACAACTTGCTAATTGAACCCATTTGCTGGTCACAACTTTCCTGGAAGGATTTCATGTTTAAACAACTCCATTCCTCCTCCTCCTCCTCCTCCGCCATCATGCCTGGAGACAGTTTGGGAAGGGGAGAAGCCAATAAGCCGCTGTCTCAGCCAAGCTGATGGGACGGTCCTTCAGCCCCACCACTCCCTCTGCTGCAGCCAGTGAACTCTTTATTGAAATCTTCATGCTCATCTAAATTGTTCTGATTTTTAAAATAAAAATTACTTGCTTTACAGCAGCTGTCCTCCAACGGGGACCTCCAGATGTGTTGAACTACAACTACCATCTTCCCCAACCAGTGGCCAACGCATCTGAAGGGTCCCAGATTCGGAAAGGCTGCTTTAGGGGTACTATCCACGTGGTAAGGTGACACTGCAAGTCTTAAGGTTGTTGAGGCTTGCATTATGGTCTGAAAAGGTAGGAAAACAAGTTTCTAGCTCTTGTTGAGCTAGGCATGATATGGATGGACATTTCTTTTATTCACATGTTTGTCTTGTGCACGAAAAAAGCATGGGGTGGCGTGGGGATCTGTGTTTAAGACAAGGAGAGGTAAATGGGCATGGCAAACAACCCCACACACACACCTTTACTCCCTATGGCCTGTTGCTTCAGGGACTATTCTCCCAGCCTGGCCCCAACAACCTTGCTATCAACCTACAGTGTGGGTACCATGCATCCAACCCCTAAACGTCCCCAAACTAGGGCCCTCCATTTTCCACTGACTGGGGACAAAAAGTCAGCAAAGTGATGAAATGTGGTGGAGTAAGGCAAGGGTGGCGTCAGCTTTTGATGTTAAAATTAGCCCCCCCTCTTCTGGTTGTGGAATGCCCTCCCCTTGGAGGCTGGATTGGCACAGACATTGGTTTCATTTCGGCGCCAAGTTAAAACATGGTTTTTTATCAAAGCCTTTGAGGACTAAATGCATTCCCTAAAGTAGCACACTGTTTTAACTGTTTTATTGTTTTAGATTTTAATTGGTATTAGCTTGCTTAATGGTTTAATATGTTTTTAGCTGTTTAAATTATTTATTATTTTATAATGTCTAAATTGATTTTATCTGTACACTGCTCTGAGATCCTAATGATATAGGGTGGGATATAAATATTTTAAAATAAATAAATATTTATACATCAGGGGTGTCGAACCTCAGGCATGGAAGGTTAATCAGGCCTGTCCTGAGACAGCTGAAATCTGTGACAATTTGTTGATTACTTTGGTGACATTCTAACTGTGTTGACTATTCTCCCGTTTTGACTTTAGGATCAAAAATAGCAATTCATTCATTCATTCATTCATTCATTTCATGTCTATACCGCCCAATAGTGCTATAGCATTTTCCCAGATGGCTGTATCTCCTTCTCCTGGCCTTTTCCTCCAATCACTAATAATTAGGTGGTTTTCCAGTGTTTGTATCCCCCCCCCATTTCAAAGGGGTTATTTGCCATCAGTAAGAGGCTTAAACTCAAATATCCTGGTATTTTTGGTGCTTTTGGAATTAGGGCTCCACTCATTTTGTCTTTGGCCCCACCCACCACTGGAATGTGGCTCCCACAAGCTTTTCTGAAATCAGATTTGGCCCGTGGGCTGAAAGAGGGTTCAACACTCATGTTATACATGAATAAAGCAGATACTTCAGCAGTAGGTGGGGTGATTAATTTTGCAGCACGATGGCATACTGTTCCATACTGAGCATCCCTAAGCGTTCCACAGGAGAGAGGAGATGGAGAGACAGGGCCCCTCTGTTTGGTGCAGCCTCGCATTTGCCATAACATCTAGTTCCAGCTACAGAATCAGACTATCATAAAATAGGTGCATCATATTGATGAAAACGTTATGCAAATCCTTCAAGGAGTGGAGTAAGCTGCTCCGAAGAGAACATCCAAGGGTGTTCACGAATCACCTCAAAGCAATAGTGTGGTTTTTGCTTATTTGGAAAGTGGAAACAGGCAGGGTTTTCCATCTCACAAGGAATGCTCCAAATCAGTTGGCTAACCTGCTTTTTATGTTTCTGCTGATCACAAACAGGATGGCTCTGTAAAAACATTTATAGCTGTCTGGTGCAAAACAGCATTGAACACGCTGACTCCACTTCAGTGATTTCTGTGTAGAAAAAAGGCACAGAACTGTCTTGTGTGCATGGAAATCAGGCCAGTCCTTAGACAGTAGAAATCTGTGACAATTTGTCGATTACTATGGTGAAATTCTAACTTTGTTGACTATCCTCCCTTTTTGACTTTAGGATCAAAAATAGCAATTTTATTTATTTCATTTCATTTCTATACCACTCAATAGCCAAAGCTCTCTGGGCAGCTCACAGAATTACAAACCATAAATACAGATAATAATAATAAAAAAATAAGATCTCTAACATACTGAATTTAAAAAAACAATTTAAACAGCTAAAGCAGTTATAGTGAGATACTGAACCTGATAAAAAGAGCTGAAATAAATGTCCCATCGTTTCCCATCAGATGCCTGGGAACAGAGGATGGTCTTAACCTGGCAGTGAAAAGATGACAATGTTGGTGCCAGACTGACCTCAATGGGGAGAGATTCCATAATCTTCACAATTCCATAGAGATTCCATAATCAAGGGACCACCACTGAGAAGGCCCTGATGGGGCAGAAATTTACCCTGCTGCAGATATTGACCTATTTTCAGTCCCTTTAAGAACTGTTGTTTCTCCATGTTGCTGTTTCTACTTTGGTGTGATTTCTCCCTGGCTACTTCTTTCTTCTTCCTGGTTTAGTCACATAGGTGATCCCAACTAGTCAGTAGTCAGAGACCACATAGTGAATGGGATGACATCATTATGCTATATAGTCAATGAGATTTAGCTGTATGATGATGTCACTGAGGACAAGTGAAGGCAACAGAGAGGGAGCAAATGAGAGCAATGCAAATAAACATTTTTACATGGGGTGCATGGGAGGGTTTTTTGTTTGTTTTTTACATTGCCAAAATGTTCACAAACATCTGTGAGGAGCCTGAGCCCCCAGACCTTTCAAGGGCCTGATGGGAAGATATGAAGAGTCACTTTGCATCCCCCTGAAATGTTCTCTTTTCGGATTGCCGCTGGTGTAATTACAGCACAGGATTCACCCAACCATCCTCAGTCAAGTTGAAATGTAGACTGCATCTTATTTATTTCCTTGAGCTCTAGAAATGTCAAGATTAAATTAGCTGTGGTGGAGAATGAAACGTGAAGAAAATAGGGACTGAAGAAAGGGGGAGACAGCATACAGGGAGGAAAGAGAATTTGCAAAGGGAATCTACACATGTCACCTGGGCCTATATTTCCTCCCTCATTTCATCTTACATTCTATGTTCCGGGGATGACCAGTGTTTGTATTCACTGTGCTCCACTCCAGACAGCAGTCTAATGATGTCTTGGAAAGTATTTTGTGACATAACGTGACTTCACTGGTGGTTAAACTCTATAAATGGCTTCACACTTCTCTATTTATTCACTAGTGAACAGACTCAGCTTCTCGTGGGTTGGAATAGCCCGTAGTTTGAAACAGTGAACCTTCAAGCAAATGTATGCACCCGCTGGAGTTGGGCACACTGTGCCTGCCCCATCTGCATGGACCCATGCCCACTGGTACCCCTAGGCATGGCCCCTGCCATGGTGTACCCCTCTAGTCCCCAAAGGCAGGGGTCTGTCCACTCCATTCCCCTCAGGGGGGCTGACACATAGCAGGGCAGAGGCATATCACTGTGTCCTTGCATCTTTTTAGGCTGTGGCTTCTGTCGGTGCCCCTACATGGTATTCTGGGCTGCAGAATTCTGCTCTGGGTCAGATCTTAGCAAGGGTCAGGTTGGGTTTTGCAGGGAAACAAGACGAAAAGAGATCAGCACCATGGAAAGCAGCAAAAAAACGAAACATTCAGCAACCAGCATACATTTGGAACGTGTATAGAAAAAGCACACAAACATGCTGTAGTCATATAATCATAGAATAGTGGGGTTGGAAGGGGCCTACAACACCATCGAGTCCAACCCGCTGCTCAGTGCAGGAATCCAAGTCAAAGTGTCCCTGACAGGTGGCTGTCCAGCTTCACCTTGAATGCTTCCAGTGTGAGAGAGCCCACCACCTCCCTAGGTCATTGGTTTCATTGTTGTATTGCTCTAACAGTCAGGAAGGCAATGGGTGTATGTACACAAGCATGTATATTTGAAACAAGTGCATAAGAAATGCACACAAAATACATATGAACTTTTGTGCAGGAAAGACAATGCTTGTATGGAAGTTGGACGGAATGTGCTTGGGAGTGGAAAGATGAGAACCTGGACCAGATCACTTTTGACAGATTCACCTAACTGTAATAGAAGGTTGGAAGCTGCTTGGTGCAGGTTCCTTTCCACTAATTGCTAGAGAGGAAAGGTATCTGCAGGGAGGGGTTTCCCACCTACAACTGTGTGTGTGATATAGTGTGTGTTTCTCTGAGCATCACCAGTTTGCCTTCTGTGAAATTGGTATTTTGTGGTGCTTTGTGGGGGCAAATACGTGATTTGTCATTTGGGGCACAGCCCCTACCTCTGCTGTGTACTCGGTTTCTTGGCCCAAGCTACTTGCCTCCAAGCCTCATCGGATTGCCTTCTGTGAAATGGATGCTGGAGCAGAAAATGGGAATTCAAAAGAGTGGCTTTGTGTTTTGGATCTCAGATCCCCTCTCTGCCTCATCCTTATATTCTTGGGCAAGTTTCATTCATTTTCATTTCACCATGTTGCCTCCAGAGAAATGTGTGTTTGGTGATTGGCCATGCCACAATGGTAGCCATTTTATGACCAGGCAAGTCCCCCATGGTAGCCATTTTGTGAGAGCACTCATGACACCCTCTCAAAATACAGGTCCACCAACCTAAAAAGTTTGGGGACCCCTGTTCTACTACTTTATAAAGCATCATGCACACTGATGACACCAGATCAGTAAATATACAGCTACTACAATTACTGATGTAATTGCCAGATGATGCCAACTTTAGGACAGCTTGGCCACCTGTGAGAAGGTCCTGTGTTGCAAATTGCACTCCCAGGCCCTGTGCTGTAATGCAGCATAGAGAATCCATCTTTCTCCAATCCAGTGGATCCCAGACAGATGGGAATATCCCTGAGCAGGGGCTGCAGCAGTGGTGGCGGCCATAGCAAGGCCCCTCCCATTCCTTTTGGGGAGGTGGGATTGTTGTGTGTCTGTGGGGAGTTCATAGCATTATAAACAGAAAGTTTCTTCTGGAGAAGTTCTTCAAAGTAGGGATGGGTGAGAATTTCATTTGAGTTTGGTATGATAAAAATTAACAAAATTTTGCAAACTTCTCCCTGTTCAGGACAAAAAGAACTTGAGATTTTAAAAGACCTGAAAATGACAGAGTTGTTGATACAGGCTCAGGGTGGTTAGCTTTGAGTGGTTAGCTATTGAAAGTCTGGGTTTGAATCCCTGCATAGTCAACCATGTTCGCGTTGCTGAATTAGGGTTGCCACCTCTTCTTTCTGACAGGCTCCTCATCTTTCACAGCTTTGTGGCACACAGATACAACATGGTCCCCTCCAGGCTGGTAATAGTTGTACCTATTTAATTTTGCTGGCGCGGATAGGTGAGAATCTCATTTCAGTTCATTTTTGATAAGAACACACCAACATCTGCAAAGTTTTTCATATTTAAGAGAAAAAGAACTAGTGATTAAAAAAAGAACTGAATGTGGGAGAAAGCTAAACTGGCAGATCTGCCCATCCCTAATTCAAAGACATTTGGAAGCTAGAGTCAAAACTTTTCTTTGGAGAACCCCACCCCTGCGCCCACCATTGGAAATTGGTTGGATGTCCCTATCTTGTCAATTAAATTGTGAATGTGAAGCATCATATTCAAAATCTGAATCCTCATGGTGTTGTGAGTGTGTCCCTTTAACCTCAGAATTTGAAACAGAATGCTTTAGACTTGTTTTGATTTTGGCAGGCTTCAAATATGACATCTCTTTAGCTCTCAACTGTCAAATACTGATAAATACTATTGCCATTCCATGCTAGCTATCAGATGCAGTGAGATTCCAACTGCTATTGCATGTTATCTATTTATCAACACAAGTACATATCAATGATCAAGTACTATCAAGTAATACATATCATTGCAGGTCAATTATCAAATACTGACAAGTGTCAAATTTCAGATATCACATATTAGAACTGTATGTCTAACGCAGACACCAGATTTGAAAATATTTGAGCACATGGAGAACTGGAGAATATTGGACATTAAATCTGTAAAGGAGAGTTTTGGGAAGCAGATTAATTTCATTTCCAAGTAGGAATATTTGTGGATGTTGACCATTGTGCATTCTAATACAAGCTAATCTTTTCTGCATCTTCTGGACTAATGTCCTCATCTGAACTTTGTTATCCACCAGCTTTTGGTACTTCCTGGGTGATCCAAGGCATTCAGCTCCAAAAAAATGTATCAAAATGCATTTCAAAATGCATGTTTTGAAAGAAAATACATTGAGAAATGCACATTTTGTAAGGAAATAAGTTTTTTAAAATGTATTAAAATGTGAATTTGGGTTCAGAGGTTTTTTTTAATGATGAGCTGTCTATTTTTGAGGGAATGGGATGGAGCAAAGTTATGAGTGAACATGTGTAAAAGTGACGCAGACCACAAATAGACTGATATGCCCATCCCTAGTTCCAAGAAGTACCCATGAAGAAAGGCTAAACATCCAGGGAGGGTGTGTCTTCTCTGCGGCGAGAAAAAAAGAAACCCCCCCTGCTTTGTCTTGTTCTGTTGGTGACATGCTGTTCAAAGTGGGTGTCATGCAAACCAAGTCCCAAGGTGGCAGATTTTGTAGATTAGTCATGGCCAAAGCAGGGAATTTCACACCTCCTACTGCATAGGAGTTAAGGGATGATCCACCACCAAGTGATTAGTGGAGTTCTAATTGGGTAGAATAATAAATGTGTGAGAATTAGTCATCAGGAAGGAGCTGGTGTTTCTCTCTGCTTTCAGATGAACAAAACAGGCACACATATACAAGAATGCTCTGGCCAAGACAACTTTTTCCAGTGTTGATTAAGGTTTTGGCAAGGGGAGAGGAAACACATAAAGTTGCCTGGTATGGCAGATGAAGTTTTGGCCCCCCCAATTGAAATTAGCTTCATGTGCAGGGTGCCCCATTCTGTGGCTCCTTGAGGCTTGCAGGGCAAGTTGGTAGCAACATCAAGGCAGGAAGGCAGATCAAAGCAGGAAAAGAATAGGACCTTGGATAGCTCCAAGTGAGTCCTGCTGGCTGGAACTCTCTCCTAGTAGGATTGTCTCCGACCCCCAGTTCCAGAGGCAGTGAGCCTATGTACACCAGTTGCTGGGTGGACAGGTGCTGTTGTGCTCATGTGCTGCTTGTGGGTTCCCAGTCGACAGCTGTTTGGCTACTATGTGAACAGAATGCTGGGCTAGATGGACCCTGGGTCTGATCCAGCAGGGCTCTTCTTATGTTCTTATGATGTTGTCGCAGCAGGTAGCTTAACACCAACTGAAGCCTTCTATAGGCAGGCAAGACCTATAGTGTGGAAAGCTCTGCTTCTCCTGATGGAGCTGACTAGAATGTTAAAGGACCCTCAACTGACTTTGTAGGTTGAGGCTTCTGTGAGGATGAGGAGATGGAGGTTCTGCTGGGGACTTATCCTCTGAGCCAGAAGACAATGGCAGGGCTACGTGTTCTGGGGAGGAGACCTGCTGACTGTCCTCCCCCCATGGACATAGCCTGTGCCTCATCCTTATCAGAATCCTCTGCTGCACAATGGAAGGCACAAGGACTGGGGGTCCTGACACTGGGTGCAACTCCACCCTGCCAACGCCCCCAGATGCAGGAGCAGAGGCCGGGATGAGTGGGGGAGGGCTGAGTAGAGTGGCAATCTTACCACAGAGGTGGCTGGTGGCCAGGTCTGTCCATCAGCTTGCTTAGAACAGAATGGGCAGGCAAAACATGCCTGTGATAGCAGCCTGACATGATTCCTTTGATATCGAGCAATGCCTCTTAATGAGTAAAGGATTGATGAAAAGCAAGGGCCTACTCCTTGGGATGCTGGGGACATTTGAGATGGGCTAAAATGAGCTCGGATTTCTAAGAATCCGACTTGTGGAATCCGCTGTAGACTGACCTCCTCAGGCCATGCGGAGCCCGTGGACTTTCGGATCTTTTTTTTTTGACTTTCCTGAAATTTCTGTATATTTATTCATAGAAAAATATGCAAGTTTCTGCTGAGACTGGTAAATATATGTGGAAAAAAGTTGAATGGAATGGGGGACAATACGCTAAATGTTATGTACTAAGGTAAATTATGTAAATTGTTGTGAACCCTCTTACGGAATTATTTGCATTTTTTTCTGCGTATCGGAAAAATCAAATCCATCTGTGAATGGATGATGGAAGGAAAAGTGCCTGACAATCCATGAAACAGAATGGATTTTGGACAATCCATACATGCTACCTACTCCTGAGTAAGTCAAGGCAGCCCAGGAACAGGTCTGGCTGGAGAGACATGTAGAAAATGGCAGAGGGAGAGAAGCCTGAGAGTAAGGAGGTCTGTAACTCCTCGTGATCAGAGATGGAGCCTCAGGAGAGAGGGTCTCACGTGACGATGGCCATTTCTCCTCTGACTTGAGGCCAAAGGGACCCGAGGCTTGCCTTGCCCTGCTTCCTCAGACTCCGTGCGAAAAGCCTAAGTACCAGCAACCAGCAAGGGGAGCGGTCTGTGGCTCAGGCATGCGGTTCCTCAGGCCTGGGGGCCAAATCTGGCCAGCCTGGGGTCTCTGTCTGGCTCTCTTGAGGTTCCTCAGAAGCCCATGCATGGTTCCCTTGGCACCACCCCATTCCCCCAACTGCCGCTTGTTTGGTGGTTTTCTGGCTTTTGTGCAGCCCCTTCTCCCTGCCTTAAAGGTTGAAATGCCCATCCAAAGAACTTCAAGTTAAAATATGCTGGTAGTTTTTGTAATTTTTGCCTCCAGTTTTGCCTTTGGCCCCACCCGCCACTGGAATTCCACCCCTGAGAGCGTCTCCAGAATGAAATTTGGCCCTTGGGCTGAAAAAGGTTCAACAACCCTGGGCTAAAGACTGGAGGAGAGCATGCGCAGCATCAGTGCTGCACTGGGTTGCTGCTGCTTGAGCCCCTAACATCTGTTTGCTCATCACCAATGAGAAGTTTGTGCTGAGTTCCTCCTAGAACACACAGCAGTAGATCCAGGTTTCCCAACTGATACTGCAGTTAAAAGCAAATGTAGAGTGGCCTGGAGTTCTGCCTGAGGCTACAATCTCATGTCTGCTTACAAAGGAGCATGCTCCCCAGGGCAAGGTGGAATGGACTTCTAAGGAAACAGCATGCATAGGGCACGTGTGTAGAATTTGGTTGCATGTCCTCAACCTGCCGGGGTGAATTAGCAATTACACCAATGCAAAAGGGAGAGAAAGAAAATGACGTGTGTGCAATAGTGCATCAAAGGAAGACTGGAGGAGCTCCCGAGGCAAGAATAACTCTGGAGTCAGGGAAACCAAGTTGTGGGGGGGGGGCATCTGGGTCAGTTGTTCCCGTGCCATGGGTAGAGTATGGAGGTCACATCACCTCAATTTACAAGGGCCTCACCCTGGCATCCATATCGGAGGAGAGCCCCAGTTTGAGGAGCATGCTTTCTTTGCTTAGCAAAGAAAAGTATTCTGCATTTTGGCCACAACTGTGACCTTAGGTTAAGACAGTCTTTGTCATGCTCCTACTGGAGGAATCCTCTTCAGAGAAAGCGCTAGAGCAAACTGCATCAAGGAGCAGCCCCTGCCAGGAGACCGGGGGCAGACCAAGAGGAACCTGGGCCCTCAGGGGGGGTGGCAGTGGGTCCATCCCCACAGGAGGAGGCTGAACAACCACCTAGTGCCTAAGAGTGGTGACATCTCAAGAGGTGTTCTGATGAGTCCTAGGTGGGGCTCTGAAAATTTCAGCATACAAGCTTCAGTTTTGAGCAGGGAGGGCTCCTAGAACAATGCTGTTACATGAGCTCTGGCCCTGATCTCCTTGTCTCTGACAACCTAGCCATTCCTCTGCTGGACCTACTGTGAGTAGACCCTGGATTGGCTAGTGACCTTGTGTTTGGACTGTTCCTTGCCTGATGCTGTACTCTTTGCTTGCTGGCATAGACCTGGAATTGCTCTGTGACTTTGCATTTGTACTCATCTTTGTCTAGTGCTGTGCTCTTGGGGTGAACGCTGTTGGCTTGACCTGACTGCATCCGTCTTGGCATAAGGATCTCCTCCAGCCTTGACTCCCTGCCCTGCCCCCCACTCAATAAGCAGGATAGTCTTTCCTTATCTGGTGTCGTCCCGGTGTTTTGGACCACAACTCCCAGCATTTCTGATCATTGGCTATATTGGCTGAGAGGAGTCAAAGTCCAAAACATCTGAAGGGCAGTAGGTTGGGGAAGGCTGGGTTATGAGCTGACGATTATTCTTTGGCCCAAGAAGGAAGTAAAAGATGGCAGGAACAGTCACAGACTCCCAGCTTCTCTCTTTTGCACGGTCTGAGCCAAACTACATGTAACCATTCTGCAGGGGATTTTCACAGTTTGCCAGTGTGCCCCCCCATCTGGATTGGGACCACCCTAGCATGGTGGGGTAGAGGAGCTTTCATGCCCCCCCACACTGTGGCCCTAATCTGGATCAGCCCCCCAGCAGCTGCAATTTGCATTCCCAGTGGGACTTTTTTTGGGTGGGGCAATGTAAAATGCAAGCATGGGGCTCCTGATCAGGACAGAAGATGGGTGTGTGGGTGGGTAGCGGTGGCTGCTTCCCCTCGCTGTCCTAGTTGCCACCTGTAGTGGAGGCTGGTGGCTCTGATTTTGGTGGGGCTGTGAATCCATTCTGGGTTTCAGTCAGAACTAGCCAGAGCTATAAAGGAGCTTTTCAAGGTGCTGATCCCTATCCTCAAAATAGGTTCAGCACCCCCGGTCATTCTGGCTAGTTCTGACTAAAACCCAGAATGGATTTACAGCCCCACCAAAATTGGAGCCACCAGCCTCCACTGGTAGAGGGGCGGCGGTGTCCTGTTCCAGGCCGGCGGTGGCAAGGGTGTACTGACCACGCACATCACGGGAGATCAAGACCATGGTCAGCTCATGGTGGATCTCTGCATAAGGCTGGCCAAGAAGCAGAGAGCTTGGAATGTTTCTCCAGCAACAGCCTGGACCCGGGTGTGAACTTAGGTACACCTGCAATAAGGTGGGATGTTTCAAGTTCTGCTCCTTCTGAGGAGAAGGAGCAGAATTTGCCATATTCTGCAGAAACTGGTTTATTCCGGTGAGAGAGTGGGTTTTCACCTCCCTGGATTACGGGTGTACGAAACCTCACTTACCTGGCTCTGCTGGGTTCCGCCGGGGGGGGGGGGGGGCGATTCGGTCCTCCCCCCAGAATCCTCGACGGGGGGGAGGCGATCCAGTCTTCTCCCCTGGAATCCTGCCCGGCCGGCTCCGCAGAGCGGAGCAGCAGGGCCTCCATCCGCTGCCGGCTGCTGCGGACACAAATGGCGTCCTGCTTAGGGGATGCCATTTGTGTCCCTACGCTAGGGCGTGATAGGCTATGTATATATTTACGTAGCCTATCACAGCTAAGGCAGGGATGCCAATTGCATTAGTGGCTGCCATTTGCATCCCCGCTTTAGCCGTGATAGGCTATGTAAATATATACGTAGCCTATCATGGCCTAGCGTAGGGACACAAATTGCGTCCCCTACACAGAACGCCATTTGTGGCCGCAGCAGCCCGGAAGACGACCCGGAGCTGCTGCTGGAGCCGCCGCTGGAGCTGCCGCCAGGTAGGTCTGTTCTGGGGATTTCGGGGGGTGGCGGGGGGGTAGTCCATTCCGTCACGGACTCCAGGGGGCTGGATTCTAAAGAATTCAATTAAAGTGAATTAAAAGTGGCGGAATTAAAAAGAATTAAAGTGGCGGAATTCTCCAACATCCCTACCCTGGATGTGGTGTGATACTGAAAGAGTGCTCCAGATGAGTTCCTAGAGGAAGGGGCGTGGAGCAGGGATAGCTCCTCAGGCATGGAGGTTGGAGGCAGCACTAGTCCTTGGGGCACCCCTTCCATGGGCGTCTCTGGCAAGGTGGCTATTTCAGAGGCGTTCTCTTGGGATAGTAGGGATGGCCGAGAATTCCTCCACAGACTCCAGTGAGGCCAGATTCCAAAGGATCCAGCCCCCCGGAGTTGTTGGCGGAACGGAGCACTCACCTCTGCCTCCCCGCAGAATCTGTCTGGGTTGGATCCCTCTCAACGTCGATCCTGTGGAGCCGGCCACCTGCTCCGCATCACTGGCCATTGCCATGCCGTATCGCTGTATAAGTAAGTCTCCGGACACAAATGGCGCCCACTATGCCATTTGCAGCTGTAAAACTGGTAGATTAGCCTAAATGCAGCCATTTACGGCTGCATTTAGGTTAATCTATCAGCTTTATGGCCACAAATGGCGCGCGCTACGCCATTTGCGTCCAGAGACTGACTTATACAGTGATACGGCACAGCAATGGCTGACAGCCGCCTGTATCAACGAAATTCACCAGCGATGCGGAGCTGGCGGCCGGCTCTGCAGGATCGATGCAGAGCGGAGCCAGCCTGGATGGATTCTAGGGGGAGGGAGGGATCACCTCCTCCCGCGGGTGGATTCCCCTGCGGAACGACAGGTAGGGAATCCGCCCATTCCTATGGGATAGTTCCTGAATCCAGTTTTCCCCATCCTCTGTCATCTGTCCCCTTCACAAATAGTAGGAGCACCTGGGAGTAGTAGGAACACAGGTGGTAGTAGCACAGAGTAGCAGGGAGTAGTAGGGAGTGGTAGGAGCACAGGTAGTAGGAGCACAGGTAGTAGGAGTAGCAGGAGCACAGAGGAGTAGGGAGTGGTAGCAGCTGGGGGTAGTAGGAGCACAGGTAGGAGCACGTGGGAGTAGCAGGAGCACAGGTAGGAGTAGCAGGAGCACAGAGTAGTAGGGAGTAGTAGGAGCACAGGTGGGAGCACCTGGGAGTAGTAGGAGCACAGGTAGTAGGAGTAGCAGGAGCACATAGGGAGTGGTAGGAGCACAGGTAGTAGGAGCACCTGGGAGTAGTAGGAGCACCTGGGAGTAGTAGGAGCACAGGTAGTAGGAGTAGCAGGAGCACAGAGAAGTAGGGAGTTGTAGGAGCACAGGTAGTAGCACCTGGGAGTAGTAGGAGCACAGGTGGGAGCACCTGGGAGTAGTAGGAGCATAGGTAGTAGGAGTAGCAGGAGCACAGAGTAGTAGGGAGTGGTAGGAGCACAGGTAGTAGGAGCACCTGGGAGTAGTAGGAGCACACGTGGGAGCACCTGGGAGTAGTAGGAGCATAGGTAGTAGGAGTAGCAGGAGCACAGAGCAGTAGGGAGTGGTAGGAGTACAGGTAGGAGCACGTGGGAGTAGTAGGAGCACAGGTAGGAGTAGCAGGAGCACAGAGTAGTAGCACAGGTGGGAGCACCTGGGAGTAGTAGGAGCACAGGTAGTAGGAGTAGCAGGAGTACAGAGTAGTAGGGAGTGGTAAGAGAACAGGTAGTAGGAGCACCTGGGAGTAGTAGGAGCACAGGTGGGAGCACCTGGGAGTAGTAGGAGCACAGGTAGTAGGAGTAGCAAGAGCACAGAGTAGTAGGGAGTGGTAGGAGCACCTGGGGGTAGTAGGAGCACGTGGGAGTAGTAGGAGCACAGGTAGTAGGAGTAGCAGGAGCACAGAGTAGTAGGGAGTGGTAGTAGCACAGGTAGTAGGAGCACCTGGGAGTAGTAGGAGCACAGGTGGGAGCACCTGGGAGTAGTAGGAGCACAGGTAGTAGGAGTAGCAGGAGCACAGAGTAGTAGGGAGTGGTAGTAGCACAGGTAGTAGGAGCACCTGGGAGTAGTGGAGCACAGGTGGGAGCACCTGGGAGTAGTAGGAGCACAGGTAGTAGGAGTAGCAGGAGCACAGAGTGGTAGGAGCACCTGGGAGTAGTAGGAGCACAGGTGGGAGCACCTGGGAGTAGTAGGAGCACAGGTAGTAGGAGTAGCAAGAGCACAGAGTAGTAGGCAGTGGTAGGAGCACCTGGGGGTAGTAGGAGCACAGGTGGGAGCACATGGGAGTAGTAGGAGCACAGGTAGGAGTAGCAGGAGCACAGAGTAGTAGGGAGTGGTAGGAGTAGCAGGAGCACTGGGAACAGGTGGCGAGATGCAGCAGGGGTGGAAAGTGGCTGGCTGATGGCAGTGAGGACAAGGAGCAGCATCAGAGGTGGGGAGAAGGCTGGTAGTGACTGCCTCACTGCCATTAACCACCCACTTCCCACCCATTTAAAAAATTGATTGTATCTTACTGATACTTCTAAGCCACTCCAGGGAAATTCCCTTTGTAGGATGGCATATAAATGTTACAATCGATAATAAAATAATCAGAATTTTGATTAGACTAGAGAAATTCCTGCAGGATGTCCTGCCCTTCCACAAAGGTTTTGCCCTTTTCTCAAGTGTTGCAGGACATCTCCTCTTGCTCTTGAGACTGGCCGAGCCACCCTCTGGTCCCACCTGACATTCCTTTCCCACCAGTGATTGACACCATGTCCTCCTTCTGTCACACTTAGAGAGAAATTAACATATTTGACGTGCTCTCTAGGAAGTCCCAAGAAGTACTTCCTTGTCGGGAAGGTTTGCCATATTTTTTTAAATAGAGAAGCCATGGATTGATTGGAGAACTTGGCATAGTTAACAAACCTTTCACTGCTGTTTTTCAGATCAATGATAATTTGATGCCCTGGATGGCTGCCTTATGCCAAGTTCATGTCAAAATGATATTAACCAGACACATTTCCGACAATGTTTATAGCCGGAAGGGCCATTAAGTATGCCAAATTGATAACTGCTCTACACCTTTCAAAACACTTTTTTTGAAACATATATCTCAGGCCTAGTTCTCATGGTGGCTGTGCTAAAGGAATTTGAGTGTTGTGAATTCTGGTGCAAGCTGGCCTGACATGCAGCTTCTGGACAGATTGGAACTCAGCTACCCCCTAGATTTCTCTGAATGTTTCAACACATTTTTGGCAGGTTAAATGCATCCAAATACATTTAATGTGCACATTTTGAAAGAAAATACACGGAGGGCGCGATCCTATGGGGATAGGTGGCCGCCTCCGAACTTGGAGGTGACCGCCTATCCAATGCAGGGCAGGAGAAGCGCAGAGGGGATAGTCCCCTCCGTGCTTCAGCCACCCTGCATTTGCAGATAGACAGCCGAAATCATACAAGGATGTGTCGTGCTGGCATTTCTGCCTTCCCCGCCCTGGAACGCCCCTGGAACTCCCCGTTTTCGCCGCTCCACAATCCTCTTCTGAACACGGAGCGCAGGGCCGTTCCGAGCTGCCTGCGAGGCAGCGCGGGATGGGGGGAAGGTCAGTTCCCGGAAACCGACGTATCCTATGGCCCTCTAGTCACTGACTAGCGGCCATAGGATGGCTCCCTTAAAATACAGGTCTAAATATCTATTTAGGTGCAAATTTTGATTCTGATTTTTTAAAAAAATAAATGTATTGCAGATTAATGCGGAAATGGGACAAAATACACGTGTAGGTGAGTAGATACAAAAGTAACATGGACTGGAAATAGATAGATTTTCCCCTCCTTTGTTTCTGGCCCATCCTGTAGATGGTCTTTCACATGATTCACAGTGCAATCCTATAATGTCGACTCAGAAGTAAGTCCCATTGTATGAGTAAATGGGAGAGCCAGTAGAGTGTTTGACTGAGAGTCGGGAGACACGGGTTCTACTCCCCACACTGCCGTGAAGCTCACTGGGTGACTTTGGCCCAGTCACTGACTCTCAGCCTAACCTACCTCACAGGGTTGCTGTGAGGGTAAAATGGGCAGGAGGAGAATCGTGTATGTCGCCTTGGGTTCCTTGCAAGAGGAAAAAGGCGGAATATAAATGTAATAAATAAATAAATATATATATAGGGTGCAGCCTCATTTTTCAGTAAGGTGAAAAAAACCTCCTCCCCATACAAGGCTGGATGTTCAGAGAGAAGGCCTCGCTTGAGTGCTGCTCTCAAAGATGTTAGTTTTTTCTATTCAGGGCTTTGTTTTGTACAAAGGAGGAACATTTAGTTATCTGAGCCCCCAGGCTGAAGTGGTGGATCCCAGACATAGCTTAGTCACCTCCATGAGAACTAGGCTTAAATGGTATTTTTAGCTCCCCATCACTAAGAAGCATGATGAAGGAGGGTATATCCCCCACACACACCTTAACAGATGACACTGAAAATCATGGGGCCACCCCCTTTCATAACTCTGGCCAATGACATGAGGAAAGAGCTAAGCAGTGCAAACCTATACATGTTTACTTGGAAGTAAGTCCCACTGTGTTCAATGGGGCTTTCTCCCAGGAAAGTGTGTATAGGATTGCAGTTAGGAATGTCGAGGAGATCTGCAATAGATCCAAATGAGTTTGGATTTCTGTAAATTTACTCGGCGGGGGGGGGGGTTGTGCAAATTTGCACTTGCACTAATGTTCATTAGCTCATTATTTGAAGGGGTTTTTGTCCAAGTCAGATGGATTCTGAGGACATGTACTTTTAGTTCTGGGGTGGATTTGTGCAAATTTGCTCTTGTGCTAATGCTCATTAGTATTAGTGCAAGTGGGACAACGTTTTGGTATATCCTTAAAAAAAATCTTATTCCACCAGCGAGTGGACAGTGGGATGAAAGACAATCCGCAAACACACAGATGGGCTGGATTTAAGACTGTGCCTCTCTAGCTGTAGCCTAAGGCAGCAATAACAAAAATGCTTCTTGGGAAGCACATCCCATTGACATCAATCAGCCTTACTTCTGAGCAGGCATACATGGGATTGGACTGTTAGAGCATTAGAAGGGATGGGGTATCCTAGTCCTTTCAGAAGGGTCCTCGGGACTCTGGATCCCAGCTATTTTCTGTGGACAATTTAAAGTGTGGATTCAACTTTCCAAGCCCTCAGTGGCTTGGGCCTGGGATTTCTTAAGTGTTGCTTGCTTCCATATGAGCCTCCTGAGACCCTATAATAATTAGATGGACCCCAATGTGAGAGCTGCCCCTGTCTTTGGGGTATTAGGTAGACCTTTGTGCAGCTCTGCAAGGCAGAAACCCAGCGGGGGTGGTGCTTTGGTGGGGAGTGCGGGGACTGGCAAAGCAGCTGGTGGGCCATCTTCGCTCTGCAGGCTGGGCGTTTCCTGTCCTTGGGTAAGGGGCTGTTGGGCTAGCCGTGTCTCTTAGTCTGGTGAAGGGGCAAAGGCCCTCTCATGGAACTGGTCCTGATGGCTGTGTGCTACCTCCAGTAACAGAGGCGGTGGGCCTGTGTACAGCAGTTGCTGGGGAGCATGGGTGGGAGGGTGCTGGTGCGCTCATGCACTGCTTGTGGGTCCCTGGTCGACAGCTGGCTGGCCACTACGTGAACAGAGTGCTGGACCAGATGGGCCCTGGGCCTGACCCAGCAGAGCTCCACTTAGGTTCTTATGAACTTGCTTCCCAGAAAAGTGCAGCAGGGGTGCTGGGCGGTGTTGGTCTTTCTTGGAAATGTCTGTCTCCCCCCCCACACACACACACACATAAGCTTTTCTTGATATTTTATGTCTAGTCTTTGCTGCCACTTGTAATTGTTGTCGATTTCTCTGTGAGTTTTTATTTTAATGGGTGGCATGTTATTGTTGTGATTTCTCTCTCTCTCTTTTTTCTTTGTTAGGTTTAACCTTCATGCACTAATGTGGAGAAGGCCAAACTACATTCAGTACAGTGTTGACCTAGCTGCATTAGAAGGAAACAGCAGAAGAAAGACTCATATCTTTGCAATGCTGTTCGTATAAAACAATATGCACCGGCTAGCCTAGGGAGCATGTTAGGAGAATAACATGAAAATAAAATAACATAAAAATGAACTGCTTAATGTAAAGAGTAGAATTCACAGTACTGAATGCTGAAAATTTACTTCATACAAGATAGAATTAAGATGACAGCCATCAGCAATTAATGTTTTTCTTTCTCCTCTCGCTGTCTCATTTCTGATACAATGGTGTAGAATTTACCCAGATCAGAACACTAACTAAAAATGTGGTTAGTCAAAACACAGATGACATAATAGACATTGCAGTCCATTAAATAAAACAACACCCTATTTCTAATTCCTAAAATGTTACAATCCTATACCCAGTTACTGGGAGTAAGCCCACTTGAACTAAGTGGAACTTATTTGTGAGTTTGACATCTGTAGGTTTGCACTGGTAAACTTCTAAACATGTCCTTGTCATTATAATAGGCAGGCACATGCTTCCTTATAAGGTGTAGTAGAAGATCCCATCTACGAACCAATCCTTGATTCAGATTAGAAGGTCTCTATCTTCCTGGCAGAAGAACAGCATGGACTTCAGGGAGAATGGCCAGCTAGCTCCATCTGGAAACTGGAGGACCCTCTTAACCAGAAGAGTAGGTTCTCTATATGTAGGAAGTTGCTTGTAAATTTGACACCATGGCAAGCCCTATGGTTAAGCAAGGTAAAATAAAAGTCAGCCTTGATTTCAACATGTTTCTTCCTAAGGAAGGAAGGAATATTGAGATCTGGATGTAACAAAAGGTCAAACTTGCATGGGAAAATTTGCACAGGAAAAAAATGAACAAAATCCATATTAGTATAATACCTTTATTCGGCCAGCCAAAAGAATGGCTTGATGCTGAAGTCGTGGTGTCTGCAGGACCACAATCTTGAGATGGAATGGGGGAGGAAGGGTCTGCAGTAGGGAAGTGCATTGGGTTTAAATGATGCCTGAAGCCCAGGCCCAGTTGGGCCCCTTTTGACTCTTTCTCATGCTTCCCAAGATGAAGTGGGCTTCCCTCCAAAGCCACCAGAGCTGATATTGGGGCAGAATGATGCTTTGTTACTGATTTCTGCTCAGAGATGCAGACATTCCCTCTCCTCTCTAAATAATGTCTTTTGGTTTTGTTTCTTCAAAACACTGATGGGCGGGAGGGAGTTGGAATGACTGACAGGTCCAACTTCTAATCCTAGGGCATGTTTTACCAGGGGCTCCAATTACTGTGCTTTGGGGGAGAATGCCAAGCTTCACTATGAAAAAAGCCTTAAGCTGGTTTTCAACCATCATATCTCCCTAGCCCCTGCACGTATCCTTCTGAAGTTTTGCTGGCTTCTTGCCAGGAACACCTGTAGGATGTGTGCCATTTTCATACAAATTGCCCCCTCCCCCCCAAAAAAAATTAGGGCGTAGGAAAAGGGAAACGAATAACAATGGCAGTTTTGGTGGAGGGAACTTGAGTTGTCCTCTGACACTTGGCATGATCCAAGAGGAACGTGTCATCATGCTTCTGACAGATCCATTCCTTGATCCTAGCCAGGTTTCTAGAAGACTGCAACATATGGGCAACGTGCACATCATGCAGAATGAGGCAGTAGGATTCTCAAATGTATTACCACTTTGGGGGACGGGACGGGACATATTGTTATGTGTGTGCACCCCACTTCCAAGTGGTGAGAAGGTTTCAGCAGTTCTGGCACCCACTCAGGGTTCAGTTTCCTTAGGAGGAGGTTACTGGAGATGTATGACATTTCTGCGATATAAGTGATTTATGCATACATGCAGGCTGAGCATAAGATGGGGGCTTCACAGCATCAACACCCCAACTCCCCATTAGATTTCTCGGGGGACAGTTCTCTGCCTCCTTTTCAGATCCAGTTCCAACACAGATGGACAGTTACTACAGATTTAGCTTGCCTCTGTTGTTCTCACACCAGACTGAAAGTAGCACGTTCCTTAGGGGGAAGGAAGAGAAAGGTAAGCCCCATTCCAGAATGGTCTATTTATGACCATCTCTGAGGAGGGCCACTGCTCGGCTAATCTCCATAACAGTAGGGAATCTGCCACGCTAAACTTTCCCAACCAGCTTGACCCATTCTAGCAATCTTTTTTCACAACCATGGACTCACAGCACTGGGGGGAGGGGGTATCCTTGAGAGAACCATTCAGACTAACTCCCACCCACATTATTTATATGTGAACTGCATAGGGATTTTATTATATTTAGCAGTATATAAGTACCACAAATAAATAAATAAACAAACAAAATGTAATTACAATATTTTAAAATTGCATTTAACACAGACTTTTGGGTGGAAAGATTTTGGCATCACCCTGAGCGAAAAAGATCAAGAAAAGAGAGGCTAGAGGTGCGCTAATGAAGAGCATATAAAGGATTTCTGTGGGAGCTGTAGGACATCTGCGTCAGAGAGCTTTTCTGTGCTTGTTAAGACAAACTCAAGGATTGTACAGAACTTTGTTCCCAAGGCTTGGGAGATTTCCTGGGCTCACTCATAGTTTCTGGAAGCCTCAAAAATAATCCTTTAGGAGCATTTGCTCAGCTCTGTCTGAGTTGTGATGAATGTCCAGAACTTGGCCCCCCAAATAGATTTAAATTAGCAGCCTGTTACCTGCATGTGCAGAATCTCATCTGTTTCATCCATGTCCTTGTTTGTTTGTTTATTTATTTATTATCGTAAGCATGACATGAACACATTTTTTATTCATTTACATTTTGTCTATGCCATCCCATAACCATTATTTCCTCGATGATGTACATAAAAACACCCAAAGAACATTTGGCTCCAGGATCTACTTTCTGCAAAAGGAAGGTCTCCACTCATGGGAGGTCCCTCTGCTTGATTTTTGGGGAGCCTCTTCCCCCCAACACCACAGCTCAGTTCAATAAGCAGGGTCCTCTGATGATCTGGGTAGTATATTCAGGGTGCTGAAGGGGGGTGGGTGGGGAAGTCCACTTTCATTAGTACAGTTGATCTAGCTTAAATCTGGATCCAACCCAATATGCACAATAAAACAATTTCAGTATAAAACACATCACAGCAAAGATTAAACAATGCAATTAAACACTTAGAACTTTTACAAGTTAAACATCCATGGAAAGGCCCCTGAAAAAACTTGAGAGAATTTTTAAAAAGTTTTCACTTAGCACTAAAAAATGCAAAGAGGTCACATGGCAGGCCGCTCTGGGGAGGGCATTCTACAGCTGCAGTGCCCTCACAGAGAAGCTGTGGTAGTCACCCACTGGAAGCTTCGACTTGGGCACCTTGATGCCATTAAAAGGTGCAATCCTATGTATGTTTAGACACAAAAAAGTTGTACAACTTCCAGCATTCCCCAGCCAGCCAGCTGGGGAATGCTGTGAGTTGTAGGACATTTTTTTCTGCCTAAACATTCATAGGATTGGACCCTGAATGTATCCATTCTTGGTTTATGGGAATCTGCATTTCTAAGTTAATATATCAATAATTATTTGTTGGGGATGTCACCACGCCCTGCGGGGATTTGCTGATGATTTGGCTTGCACTCCACCATCTTATAAAGACCTTTCGTCCATTATTCTTCCTTTATCAAGTGTTGTAAAAGATGAGACCTTGAAGCTCTGGCATCATGTGAATGCCATACACAATGGCATTCAGATGAAGAACATAAGAGCCATGCTGGCTCAAACACAAGGCCTATGTAGTCCAGCAGTCTGTTCACACAGTGGCCAACAAGCGGCCTGTGGGAAGCCCACGAGTAAGGCACGAGTGCAATAGCAACATCTCACTTGTGTTCTCCAGCAACTGGTGTATAGAGGCATGTACTGTCCCTGATACTGGAGGCAATATATAGCCATCATGACTAGTAGCCATTGATAGCCTTCTCCTCCATCCAAGTTGGTGGCTATCACTACTTCTTGTAATAACCAATTCCATAGTTTATAAATGTACGAATAAATAAACAATGTGTTGTGTGAAGAAGTACTTCCCTTTGTCTGTTCTGAATCTCCTACCATTCAGCTTCATGGGATGGCCCCAGGTTCTAGTATTATCGGAGAAGGAGAAAACGTATTTATTTATTTATTTATTCATTCATTCATTCATTCATTCTTTCACTCATTATTGCATTTATATCCCACCTTTTTCCTCTTGCAAGGAACCCAAGGCGGCTTACATGATCCTCCTCTCCATTTTATCCTCACAGCAACCACCCTGTGAGGTAGGTTGGGCTGAGAGTCTGTGACTGGCCCAAAGTCACCCAGGGAGCTTCCATGGCTGAGTGGGGACTAGAAGCCGGATCTCCCAGCTCCCAGTCTAACACTCTCGCCACTACACCATGCTGAGTGTTAGACCACACTGGCTCTCAAAACTTCTCTCTATCCACTTTCTCCACACCATACATAACTTTTGTATCCCTTATCATGTCTCTCCTTACTCACCCTTTTTCCTAAACTATACAGCCCCAAACACTGGAACCTTTCCTCATTGAGGAGTTGCTCCAACCACTTGGTTATTTTGATTGCTCTTTTCTGCACCTTTTCCAGCTCTACAGTATCCATTTTGAGGTGCGGTGACCAGAACCGTCCACAGTGTTCCAAGTGTGGTCCTACCACAGATTTATATAAGGACATTATGATACTGACATTTTTATTTTTATTTATTTTCTAATTAAGTCCAACATGGAATTTGCCTTTTTCACAGTGGCCCCACATTGGGTTGACATTTTCATCAAGCTATCCACCACAACTCCAAGATCTCTTTCTTGGGTAGTCACTGCCCAACAGTGTATCTGTAAAGTTAGAATTTTTTTGCCCCAACTTGCATCACTTTACACTTGCCTATATTGAATTTTAGTTGCAACTTTAATGCCCATTCTCCCTGTCTTGAGAAATCCTTTCGGAGTGCTTCACAATCACTTTTTGTTTGGACCACCTGAAATAAGTTGGTGTCATCCGCAAACTTGGGCAGCTCACTGCTCACCCCTAACACCTGATCTCACAACCATAGATTTCCATGTAGGTGTACACATTCTTTACATACACCACTACTCCCTGTCCCTTTCTGTTGGCTCTACTCTTTTTTTTTTCTTTTTTTTCTCTTTTTAACAAGGTATACCCTTCAATTGCTATATTCCAGTCACAAGTCTCATCACACCAAGCCCCGGTGTTACCTATCAGTTTCTACTTTCCATCCCATATGAGGATTTCAAGATCATCTTGCGTGTTTCACATGCACTGTTCATTAGTGGATAAACATCGGAGGTGCTGCATCTTCCCAGTTTCCCTGCTGTATTTAGCTGCAAATGCCTTGGCCCCACCTCTGCTACCTAGCTTCCTCCTCTGTCTCTCATGTTCTTGCATTTAATACTTGGAATTAGATTTTTGCACCACTTGTAATTTCTGGATAGTGTTCAAGGGCAGCCCCATGTAAAGTGCATTGCTCTAATCCAAACAAGAGGTTCCCAGAACATGGGTCACTGTGGCTAAGTTATCTCTGCCCAAGAGCGGCTGTAGCTGGTGCATGAGCCAAAGCTGGCCAAAGGTACCCTATGTCACTTAGGCAATCTGGACCTCCAGGGACAAACCTACATCATGTAGTACCCCAGAAAAATCCATGGAGGTGGAGAACTTCCCGCAGGGTAGCTGTTTCAGTCTGTGGCAGCAAAAAAACCCCCCAGCAGCAACAGGGAAGATGAACAAGGTACTATGGCACAAGTTCTCATGAACCAGAGGCCACTTCATCAGATGCAAGGAGGATGAGAGCTCTGTCAACAGCAAAACGCAACCTTCACATTCCATACACAAACCTCCTTTGAGATCCGTTGGGGAGGCCTTGCTTTGGATCCCTTTGCATTATGACCAAGAATCTTGTGTACGCCTTTTGGGGCAGGAGCTTTCTTTCTGGTGACACTGCAGCTCTGGAACCAGAAATCCAGAGGTCCTTACAGGCTACCACATGATTAGGATTTGGGTGCAGAGTGAAATGTTTCCTGCTTTCTTTTGCTGACCTTGTATTCCTTTAATACTCTTTGAGCTCTTATTGGCTGTTCTGACATTGTGAGTGAAATAGTTATTTATTATACCTTTTTGCAGGCCTTCCTCCAAGGGGCTCAGGATGGCTTACGTGGTTTTCTATGTCCATTTTCTTTTCAAAAAAGCTGCTAAGCAAAGATATGAATTACTATCCTGAGATCACTCATTGAGTTTTGTGGCTGAGCAGGAATTTGAACCCAGACCTCCTTGGTCTGAGCTAGATGCTCCAGCTCAGCTTGGCACAGGCTGTTAAAGCAGGGCAAAGTGTCTTTTTGATGGCTATGGCATTGTCTTCTAGATCAGCCTTCAGCTCCGTTGGCCATTCTGGCTAGCAAGATGGGAGTTGCAGCCCAACACATCTGAAGGATGCAAGCTTGGGGAAGGCTCTCTAGCTAATGCACCAGAGGGTTGCATCCCACACGTGCTCAAGTAGCTTAAAAGGGACTTGGTGGCCACATAACGCTGCTTCCGAGCCCATGTGCCTGTGCCTCAAACACAAATGGGACTTATTTCGCTGTATTTCTTTAGGCTAGAAGCAGAGTGCCACTTTTTTGTAGGATTTCGCAGTTCTCAGGAGTTGCAAAATAATTAATTTAGGGAAGGATAATAATTTGACACAACAAAAGGGAGAAATGGGAAGGTAAAATCCAGGCCAATAAAACATATGAGCCTTGAGGCATGCCAAATCTGCTAGGACATTGTGAGTCCGTTCTTTGTGCAGGGATTTAGAAGTGTAATTATATTTTTCATTTAGCCAGGTGCTGGGAAAGAAAACAAAAGCCTTTTTTTATAACACAGCTGCTTGGATTCCAGGGAGCAGAACAGTATTGAGTTGGCTTCTCTAGAGAGGGATTGAAGATTCCTTTAGAGCTAAGTGTGGGATCTGCACAAGACAGGACCCACACAAGAAGAGAGGATGAGCAAAGACTGGAAGAGGCTCTAGTCTGCTGAGGGTGGACAGACTGAGTCCCTGGACTGGTTCTGGCTCCAGGTTTCTGGGCACTTTTGGACAAGACCAGAGTGGCCACTTATAAATTTCCCCCCCAAAGGGAATGCATCGCAAAAAAGGGCAGCGATTTGTATAACAGCATATGCTAATTTGTATGCTTAGGTGCAAATTTAGAAAAAAAAATACAATTTAAATAGAAATACAGTACATCTCACCATAGTCTGGACGATTGTGACCAGGTGACCTGTGTGCCTGCCTGCTCAGTCTACTGTCCAGTTTGCGAACTGTGAATGGGCAACAGACCTTATGGTTCATCATCTTTAAACTGGAATTGTATGGAGCAGCCCTTCAAACAGAGGACCGTCCTCTGGAAAAGAGGACACCTGGCCACCCTAGGCAAGACCCCCTCCATGGCCCCCTCCCTCAGCGCCATGGTCACCAGCTGTTCTTGCTCTCCCTCCTCCCGCTCCTCCCCGCTCCTGCTTTCTTGCGTTATAAGCAGAGAATCTGTAGCGAGGAGGCCGCAGCCTCTCCTGCCCCTCCTCACCACCACCACTGTTGTCTGGGCCAGAGTGAGAAGCGGGTGAACAAGCAGGTTGCCATGGTGAAGAGGGGGAGGTGCAAGTCCAGGGGGCCCCTGCCAGTGGGCCCCTGCTGGGCTGTGGCCCTCAGCAGGTGCCTGACCAGGCCCACCCTTGGTGTTCTGGATGAGGAAGGCTGGGCAGCCTCCACGCTGGCAGGAGTCTGGTAAAGAGGAGAGAGAGGGAAGGACAGAGGGGAATTGTGTCCAGAAATGAGAGGGAGAGGCCTTCAGGCATAGCAAGGGGACATGGGGTAGAAGAGATCTTGGACTCTCTTCTGTTGACCGAGAGAATGACCTTTGGTTGTGCCTGATCTGGGGCCTAGTTTGGCAATAAGAAACTATCCAAAGGTGCTCCTGGTAATGCAAGTTGCTATTTTAGTTCACAAAATACTTGTTCAATAATGCCTGATAATTTATGAACTAGGAGAATTGCCCTGGTCAGTTGGTTAGTTACAGATGCACAATCAATGAGGATGCAGTACCTCCCTTTTCTACCCATGCCTCTCGCAGCACCACTCTCTCCACGTGTGCTTACATTTCTGCATCAGAAATACATTCCGGTGGCTTTTGTAGCTGTCCCAAAACCCAGTGCAAGGGATTTCTGTCTATGAAGGCATGGGGGGTTTTTTTGTGCAAGCTTTTTTCAAACTTACACAATATTCTCAGAGCCATGACAACAGCCCCACAGATGACTGTGATTAGAAGACATCACAGATTCCTAGAGGCATTTCTAGGCCATCGGCCTCCAGACTTGAATCTGTTTCGCAGGGTCCCTGACCTATTCCCCAGAATTCTGAGTGTCCATTGGTGCCAATAGAAAATCCCCCCTCCAGCTTAATTGCCACACAGGGGGCAATTTTCAAGGGGGGATTGCAACCAGGGAGGGAAGGGTTAGGTCCCCCTTCCCACATGCTGCAACCCCCCCCTCCCCATCTTTCCCTGCCCAGCAATTTAGCTGAGAATAATAAAATGATTTCCACTGGCTTGGGATGGTCTGGATCAGGGTGAAATTTAATTTAATAATTTAGTTTATTTGAGATGATTTGGATGAGAAATGAGCTGGTTGGCTTTATGCCCTGTCAAATTTAAATAAAGCCTAGTAATTATTTCTAAATTTGCATATATAGATATAAATCAGCATATGCAGATTTCAGGCAGACTTGTGCCCTCTGAGCGTGAGCCCTGAATCTTTTAAATGCCTAAGAGCTTCTCTGCAGACTCTGTGCCCGTTTCCCAAACCCCTGTTAGCTGAGGTGCGTTGTTTCCTGAACTAATAAAAAGAGAGGCACACTTCACCCTGACGTGATTTACTCTGAGTGTGTGAAAACTAAGAATAACCCATCTTCACAGGAGCTTTATTGTTGTTGTTGTTGTTGTTGTTGTTGTTGCATGAGTCACTGATCTGTGCCTCCAGAGCAGCAGCAGGCACACCCGCTGCACCACGCATGATTGATCCAGATGGAAGAATCCAGTTGCACGCAATGCCAAAGCCAGAGTGGCGCCTCGTACAAAAATGCAGCAGGCCTTTAATTATTTGGTGTATAGCTCAGAGCACACTGTGGAAATGAGTGGACAACAGACATATAGAGGTTTTCAATCAGAATGTTTTTATTTATTATTATTAATTAATAATTCATCATCAGCATTTATATATTTATTTATTTTTATTTATTATTACATTTATTAATCGCCCATCTGGCTGGTCACCCAGCCACTCTGAGCGATGTACAACATACAATAAAAACAGTTTAAAACAATAAAATTCTACAATAAAAACATTTTCTAAAATACCCTAACCCACCCCAAATGCCTGCCTGAACAACAACGTTTTTAATGCACGACGGAAGCTCATTAAAGAGTGGGCATGACGGAGTTCCCTAGGGAGGGAGTTCCACAGAGTGGGGGCCACCACAGAAAAGGCCCTCTCCCTCGTCCCCACCAGTCTAGCTGTCCTGGCTGATGGGACAGAGAGAAGGCCATCCGAGGCTGATCTTGTTAAGCGGCCTGTCTGGTGCTGCTGGAGGCGCTCCTTGAGATAGGCTGGGCCGGAACCATATAGGGTTTTAAAGGTCAAAACCAACACCTTGAATTTGGCCCGGAAAACAACTGGTAACCAGTGCAACTCCTTCAGCACTGGAGTGATGTGATCTCGCCGGCGGCTGCCTTTAATCAGGCGAGCCGCCGCGTTCTGTACCAGCTGCAGTTTCCGAACCGTCTTCAAGGGTAACCCCACGTAGAGCGCATTACAGTAGTCTAAACGAGAGGAGACCAGGGCATGTACTACCGATGGGAGCAGATGGTCGGGAAGGAAGGGGCGCAGCCGCCGTATCAGATGGAGTTGGTACAGCGCTGTCCGGCTCACAGCTGACACCTGAGCCTCCATGGACAGCTGGGGGTCCAAAATGACCCCCAGGCTGCGGACCTGGTCTTTCAAGGGTAGCCGTACCCCATTCAACACCAGGTCAACATCCCCCAGCCTCCTCTTGTCTCCCACCAAAAGTACCTCTGTCTTGTCAGGGTTCAGCTTCAGCCTATTCCTCCCCATCCAGCCACTCACCATCTCCAGACATTTGGACAGGGATTCTACGGCCAACCTTGGTGAAGATTTAAACGAGAGGTAGAGCTGCGTGTCATCCGCATATTGATGACACTGCACCCCAAACCTCCTGATGATAGCCCCCAGCGGCTTATAGTGCTTTAGAGTATCCAATGTCCTTCACGTGCCTTATCTCAATAATCCTTACAACACACCTGCAAGGTAGGTTAGCCTGGGGATCCAGAGATCTTTGTGCTTTGCATAATTATTTCATGGTTCTTCCTTCCCCCCTGGCCCCCTGCTTCTTTGGCTACCCAAAGAAGCTGCCCTCCTCTTCCTTACCACTGTGCTACTTCTCAGGGCTTTCAAGAGAAAACTGTGAGCAATATTTCAGTCAACCTGTGCTTGTAACAGATCCCATTCCAATTCCATCCAAAAGTAAGTTAAGGTTTCATCCTGCTGCTTTGGGAAATGCTAAATGTGGCTACCCCAGCCGGGGCCTTGGCTGCCATCCAGCCCTTTGCAATTTATTGCTCTCCTCGCTGGTTTTGGCACTGACCCTGGCACCTTAACTCCATCTAGACTTCTTGAGTTCACACACTGTTCTTGTTCACATTTGATGAAAATTTCAGCAAAGAATCCTCTCTTCATTCTGCAGCCTGCAACTAATAATATGATATTCCCCATTAAAAAAAGAGACAGAACTCCTCTGGCTACAGAAGCGGAGTACAAGACTGAAGTATTATTCATCTTTCTCTTATCCTTCTCCCCTCCCCCACCCCTGTGTCTAATGTAGGATAATAAAATAACGAAGCATAGTGGTTAAGTGACGAAAAATTACGATCTAACTTTGAGTTATGAAGCACTTCTGTAAAACAGCATTTAAATTATATCAGGCTCAGGCATTTCCCATTGAGATTGCTACAATGGAGCTATAATTGCAACCTCCCATCAACTGCTGAGGCTAAATATGCCAGAAATGAATGAACAGGGTTGAAAAATGGATAGATTACACTGTATTATTCATCTTATTTATTTACCTGGTGCTGGTGGTTGTGGGTTTTACAGAGAATTGGAGTCTACCGATCACTTAGTTTTAAATCCCAGACTGTAACATGAAGTGAGCATCTTCTGTAACAATGTCCTAGAACTAGGGGCAAGGGGAGACATTTGTTCAGTTCATGTTCTAATGCAAAGTTACCCAATTTCGCACTTTAGGACCACTATATGAACCAAAATTCAGTTATTGTACTTCTCCAAATGTTGCAATGGAGTTCTCCAATTAAAAAATGTGTACAGAAATTCATATATTTGGGAAAATAACATTAGGACAGCCCAAACTTAAGCCTGGAAAAATTCTCAGAGCTTGAGACTAACTAAACCTAAGACTGGAAAAAACAGAAACTGAGAGAAACTGAAATTGATAGATTTGTCCATCCCTACTTAGAACTGTGTGAGCATAAAAGTGACCACATCTGTCCATGTCTTCCATGTAAACTGTACATAGTTTACATGGAAACCAATAGAGGCAGGTCAGTGGTTGGCAGAAAGCAGAGAGGATGGTGAATGGAACAGACTGTTTTGGGGGAGGCAGCTTTCCAAGTGCCCCATTCCCCCTTGAAGAGAAAACCACAATACCTGATAGCCCCATGACACCTGCATTCCTAAGGGCTAAAAGGGTGGTGGCAGGGGGAGAGGAAGTGTATGCAAGAGGGCGTGCATATCCGCATGCACGGCCATGCACCCAGCGTTGAGCTGCAAGGTCTGAAGGAGGCTCCTGTTCACATTTGCTTCTACTTACATGGTCAGGAACGCTGATAAAGCACGGTTCCCACTTGTGTGGAGGGGTCTACTCTTGTTGAAGCAAATGTGAGTAGAAGCCCCTTCACACCTTGCTGCTCAACACAGCAAGGGGTGTGGGGGGGAAACACGGAGAGTGGCCGCTTGTGCGTGGCCAGAAAAGAGGATCAAAGGAGGTGCAGTTTGCAGAAAATATGCAGGTGCTAATTTATATGGACAGATGCAAATGTAGAAATAATAACCATAATTTAAGTAGAAATACAATACCACTCTCACCCGAGTGGGGAAGAATGAGGCCAGGTGACCTGTATGCCTGTGTAGTCTACTGACCAGGTGCTAATTGTGGATGGGCAACTTCAAGGCCCTGGCCTGCTCTCTCTTCTTGGATCTTTAAGCTGCCCTTTGATGGACAGTCTGAATAAAAAATGCCTTCAAATGTAGGGCTATCCTCTGTAAAGCAGGACACATGGCCAACCTAGGAACAGAGATCATGGAGTTAGGAATGTTTAGGGCAGGGCTTATGTGTAGGGATGGCGCAGGCACCCGACTGGGTTCAAGAGTCTGGCAGACTCCCCTCCCCCCCACGCTTGCCCCTGAATCCAGCTCAGCAACCTGCTGCCCCTGCCTGCCGAGCCATGAGTGCCCGGGATTTACTGGACCCGTCAACTCACACCCAGCAGCCACCCATCCTCTTGTCAAGCCACCATCATTTACGCAAGATGGGGCTCCATATTTTTGTATATTTACTGTTGCGCACAGCAGCAACCATAAATGGCCACTTCCACAACATTAGAGGCCTCTAATGTTGTGGAAATGGCCCTTTATGGCCACTGTTGTGCACAACAGTAAATATACAAAAATATGGAGCCCCATCTTGTGTAAAAAACAGTGGCTTGCATGGAGGAGTGGGCAGCTGCGGCATGCTCCCAGCCAGCTCTCCAAGCCCTCAGGGGCCTTGCGCATCCTGGCTTGCGCAGGCAACAGCAGCAGTGGCTGCTTGAGCGCCCGCCGAACATGGACTCTGGTGAGTCCGTCCATCCCTACTTATGTGTGCCCCCTCGAATCCACCATTTTAGCCTCCATGGGTGCATGCTAAATGCCTGTATAGGGGTTTGTTGTTTTGGTGCAAGAGACCAACAAGCTACTTCTCTGGAAACACTAACGCAGCCTTCCCCACCCTTGAGCCCTCCAGATTTGTTATGTGGGTGTCTCAACAACACTACAAGTGAGAACGATCTTGGAATTGTGCTAGATCACAAGCTGAATATGAGCCAACAATGTGATGTGGCTGCAAAAAAGACAAATGCTCTTTGGGGCTGCATTCATAGAAGCATAGCTTCCAAATCCTGGGAAGTGCTAGATCCCCTCTACTCAGCACTGGTTAGACCTCATCTGGAGTACTGTGTCCAGTTCTGGGCACCACACTTTAAGAAGGATGCAGACAAACTGGAGAGGGTTCAGAGGAGGGCAACGAAGATGATCAGGGGACTGGAAACAAAGCCCTATGAAGAGAGACTGAAAGAACTGGGCATGTTTAGCCTTGAGAAGAGAAGACTGAGGGGAGATATGATAGCGCTCTTCAAGTCCTTGAAAGGTTGTGACAGAGAGGAAGGCCAGGATCTCTTCTTGATCATCCCAGGGTACAGGACACGGAATAATGGGCTCAAGTGACAGGAAGCCAGATTCCGGTTGAACATCAGGAAAAAATTCCTGACTGTAAGAGCAATACGACAATGGATCCCATTACCTAGGGAGGTGGTGGGCTCTCCCATGCTGGTGGCATTCAAGATGAGGCTGGACAGCCATCTGTCAGGGATTGGATTCCTGCACTGAGCAGGGGGTTGGATTCAATGGTCTTGTAGGCCCCCTCCAACCCTACTATTCTATGATTCTATGATCCCCACCCTTGTTTTAAATCATGGATCAAGTCTCCGTTCAAGGGGTCAGGGGAAAACGAGTAACAGCACAATCCTATGGATGGCTACTCAGAAGTAAGTCCCATTGAGTTCTGGAGTTGCTCACAGTGAAGTGTATATAGGATTGCAGCCTTAGGCAGCAATCCTAAAAACAGTTATTGGGGAGCACGTCCCATGGAAATCAATCATACTTCTGGGTAGCCATGCATAGGATTGCACTGAGGCTATTAAAAGGGATGGGGGTATCCTAGTTCTTTGAGAAGGGTCCTCTGGACTCCAACTTACAGTATTTTCCATGCAGAATTTAAAGTGCTGTCTCTGCAGTTGCAGCCTGACTTGTTCACCCTGCTCCAGGATCCCGTCACACTTCTTACAAGGCACTGAAAAAGAAGGAAGAGGTTTTGTGCAGTATGGTGAGGCAGTTGCATTTGGCACTGATGGCACAATTCTGCTCCGCCTCACTCCAGGTAGGAAGGATTTGGGGAAGAAGCCAGCGATGGTGTGCCTGTGATTGGCAGACTCCGTGGCATCAGCTGTATAGTGGGGGCTGAGAAACTCCCAAAGGCAGTAACAGGATCCCCAAAGTTATCCCCATATGTGTTCAAGCCAACTGGATTGTTGCTCGTTGGGCACCCTGCGGAATATGTGTGAATCGTTATTCACTGTTGATATGCCAGGCAGCATGTCACGTGCTTCCTGTGCAGCTGTCCGGCAGGCAACGGGGGGATTCTGCTGGCTGGATTCCACTCCCTTTCTAAGGAGAGCGAGGGCTGTGATGGGAGGACCTGCATCCAAACTGACTCTGGAATCCAAGTTCCAAAAACATTAGTCACTTGTCCTATAGAGACAGCAAGTGTCCTCAACAGGAAGGACGCCTCCTCCTCCTCCTCCTGTCTGTTTTTATTGGTGCAAAGCCCTGTGTATTTTCAAAAGACACCGTTCAATTAACTTCTGTATTTCCTGCATTTGTGTGATGCTGCCTGACTGATCCCTTCTTTTATTGTGCAGATCCAGATGTTAAAGTTTTAGCATTTCTAGGAAAACCCAATCCACCTTTTTCTTCCGTGTGTGTGTGCGTGTGTGCGCGCGTGCATGTGTGTGCACTTGAGAGAGAGAGATCACGCCCCAAGAGGAGATCCTGGAGCTGATGTTTCTCTGAAGCAGAATCAATAACGTGCATTAACTGCAACCCTATTCACAAGTTGTCTATGCATACAAGGTTAGGGATGGGGAGAAAACTGTTCACTTCGTGTACCAATGTATCACTTTTAAGGCAATATGTGAACTAAAACTCAGTTATTCTTTGAACTTTGCACTTCTCCAAATTTTGCAATGGAGTTGTCTGATTAAAAAATGCAGACAACATTTGAAATTTATGGAAAAATGCACACAAAAATGTGTATATTAGTGAAAAGAACTTCCAAGCATTGTTAGGAAACTTGCATGCCAAGAGATGTACATTTGGCAAAAATTGTGTACAAAAATGAATGTATTAGGAGAAATGCACACAAAAATACGTACACATTTTCATGCAGACTTTTTCCCCTCAAAGTTTGGGGTGAACTGAACTTAAGACTGGAAAAATGACAAACAGAGAGAAACTGAAACGGACAGATTTGCCCATCTCTATACAAGTTACACAAAGGTAGGGGGGGGAGCAGGGCCATCTTGCTGGCCCCAACTGTCACATGTGCTACTGGCTCTACCCATCTGACATCTGCAAAAGGGATACCTGCTCATGTTCAGTTGAATGTGTGCAGGGGCTCCATGTGATCAGAACCCCCAAATGTGCAGACATCGAGGGGGCCGAGGGGAGTGGGGCCTTTTATCTCAAGGGCAAGGCCAGTGGCATGACCCCACTTTCTGTTCTCTATGCATACCTTGTCCACATGGATAACCTGTGAACAGAGATGATGTCTAGCCACAAGAAGAATCAGCAATTGTGGGCCCGCTAGACCAAGGGTGCAGAACTTCAGGCCCAGAGGCCAATCTGTCCCTTCTTGGATCCCAATCTGGCCTTCTGGGATTGACTTGCATCATGCATGCCATACCAGTCACAGACAGATTTCCTTCAGGAGAAAGCTCGACTAGAGTACGCCCACACCTGTGTCTTCTACCTGAGTGACAGTGAGCCCTTTTGGGCTGCAGGAAGCTTTTAGGTTTGGATATTCAAAGAGCTACATTGTTCTATAACTTATCCTTTCCATTGGTGGCAGCCATCTTGGATATCCATGTCAGATTTGGATGACAGATGAAATTCAAGATGAAATTCAAGAATATTAGCCTGTGAAAGACCCTCACCTAGTGTTTGGTGCATTCCTCCATCGGGTAACAGTAATTACTAGAGCTGTGTACAAATGGTTTCTCAAACTTCTCCACCCTATTTGTGGGCAGGGAAACTAGGTGAACAATTTCACTAAATTTCTCTAGGGGGAGGAGAAATTCTCCAACTGTTTTGCACAGGTAGCGTTCACCATTGGCAGGTGAGGGCTCACTGTTGACAAGAACCCAGAACCCAATACATGAGCATGTCTCTAAAATGTTCTTTTCCTTTGAATTTCTTTTCAAAGCAATTTCTTCTCTATCAAATTGAATGAGAATAGTGTGTGTGTGTGCGCGCGTGCGCGTGTGTGTGTAGACACACACACACACACACACACATAGATGAGAAATATTCACCACAGTACTAGTAATTATGCTAAACTACCTAAGAATCATTTCAAGGCAAGCCCCTGCCAGTCTTCCTAGCTTCTGTTTCAGGCACGTGAAAAAGCAAACCCATCAGTATTTTATTCATGTTTGGAGGCTGAGAGTATTCATTTTGGATATGGAAAAAATGGCTGGCAGAAGGAGAAAGATTCCAGTCTTGGCAGCAAAGTGGATCTGCCTTGTGATCCCACTTCAGTGTTTGTGTTCATGTTGGATTGATTATTGGTTAGAAGGTCAGGGAAGTGTATCTCATTAATCCAGTTGCAGTTGCAGGGCCTTCCATTCCCGTCTCCCCTGCCCAATACTATAATGACAACAGTTAAGGCTGTTCCTTATTTTATACCTGGAAACAGTTTCCTGAGGAGTGAACCATTATATGCACAGCAGAATTTATGAATGTGTACATTTGCAAGTGGAGGAGAGGTGATCCTTTCCAGGTTACAACTCTGCTATATTTTACAGAGGGAAACTGCATTTGATACACGTGGGCACCAGTTTCAATTTCTATATTTAAAGCAGTTTTATGCCACTCGTCAGCCAAAATGGCTCCACAATCAATCAAAACAAGATAGGCCCTGCCTGCAGGCTTAAAATCTAAAAAGACATGACACAAAAGGAAAAAGAGATGAGGAGGGAAGAGGGGGGAAAAGTGGTCTTTCACCAGGGCTGCTGGAATGGCCATACTTCCCATTTTATCTCCCTCTGCCATAGTATGCATGCACATTTTGTGTTTTATTCTCTGAGCTGAGAGCTGCTGTGTTGTAGTGGTTAGAGTGACTGACAGATTGGAGATACCTGGGTGCAAAGGTGCTCATCAGCAGGTAACACCTGGGCAGCAGACTGAGAAGGCCACCTGGTCACAGTCTTCCTTACTATGGGGAGATGTGTGGTGTTTCTATTCACATTAGAGTCATTGTTGCTAAATTTGCATCTATATGTACAGATTAGCATATGCAAATCAGTGCCCTCTTCTTTTTTTTTAGTGATGCATTTCCATTTTTTGGTGATGCCTAAGTGGCCATTCTGCCAGGTGGGGCTTGGAAAGACACTTATCTGAAACCCAGAAGAGCCGATGCTGGTAGACTGGATGGACTGTTTAGACCCAGACTGATCATTGATTGGATTTGATATCAGACAGCTCCCAGATTCATTTTAGGAATGTGGTCTAGTCTGAAATGAGTCTTGGAGGCAGACTTCAGAAATCCAGTGTTCCCCTCACCTCATTTTCAGCTTCCGCCTCACCACTACTTTGCATTCCAGTCCTTAATTCTACATTATTTGCAAAGAGGGCTCTGAGACTGGTCTATGCTTAATACTCCTTTTCCCAGGGTTGACACTATCTGTGCCTTCTGAAATGGAAGCTGTTTTTATCTTCTCATCTTACTGTAACTACATTTTAGAAGACATCCTTCCTCTTAGGTGGAATGGGGAATTCCCCCCCCCCCTGCAAACCAGTTCTTACGCTCAGTGTTTTGTGCTGGTGCGTGAATTAAGGGTTTGAGTTGTGCCAAATTGTTCCTCCAGCTTCTTCAGCACTCTTTACATTTCCTGCGTGCTTTCCCCACAAATGAAATCATTAAATACACAACCCAAATGACTAGACCTGTCCCATAATCACATACATCTATAACCGACAGCACAAAAAGCTGAGATCGCAGCGACGCATGCTGCTTGCTCTGGCTTGTTCTTGCCGTCCTCCCCTCCCCCAAGTTTAAAGGTCAAGAAGAATATTTTTCTCTAATTTGACAGGCACACGAGAAATAACGTGACTCATTTGTGGTCAGGTAATTCACAAAGAAATCTATAAATCAAGCTAAGAGGAATATTAGATCATGCTCATATCTGAACCCATCTGGCTCGGTTCACGAAAGAAATCAATAAGAGACAGAATGCTCGGAATTATCAGTGATTTATGCCCTTGTATCCTGGGAGAGGAACATTTGCAGTTTTTAAGTCTCATCCACTAGGGATGGCCTGGTTGCCCAAGCAGTCACTTGGGGCCAGAAAATTGTTTTAAAGGCCCCAGTGACGCTGTGTGAAGTCCTGAGCGGTGTGTCCCAGGAGACTGTAGAATGTCACGGAGGATGTTTGTATGCTCCCTGCAAATCATGTGTTGTAGCTGCTTCAGCACAACATTGTGTCTTGGGCCACCCATGCATCAGGGTGCTTAGAGAGAGAGGGTGTTTGCAGTGGGAGCTCACAGCTCGTGGGGAGCCTGTGTCTGCCATCCCCCACATCTATGTGTGAGGGTAGTTTTTTATTTTTTAAAAAACTTCGTAGCATGAGCCGATCTGGAGCAGTGGCAGAAGTGGGGGTAGAGGAAGGGCCTGGAACATGCTTAGGCTCTGATCTGATTCTATAGATGACCCAACATTGTGTGTGTGTGTGGGGGTGCAATTGTATGCCAGTCTCAGAAAATTTTGTTGGCAGCCCTGCCTGCATCTGAAAACTACGTAGGTTGTGTTGGAGGGGGGAAAAGCCTGTTGTAGTTGTTTACAACAGAAAGAGCAGCTTTTGATCATAGCTAATGGGGGAGAGAGAGCTGCTGCTGTGTCATCTCTGAGTGATTCAGCACTCTCAGGCAGGGCCAGCCGTAGGGATGGGCAAGGCGGGTGCTTGCCCAGAGTACCAAGCTGAATGGGGTGCCAAGCTGAGCTTGGTGATTCAGTGTTTGTTGAGTGTTCTGTGTGCAGTGAGCGAGGGCAAAGGAAAGCGGTAAGCATCTTTAACGTTTCCCCGCAAAGTTCTACAGGTTGTTTGGGTTGTTTCAGGTGGTACAGAGTGGTAGGCGGCAGTATTGAAACCGAAACTCTCCCCACGACCTGACTATAAAAATGAACCCCCATCAATTAGCTTTATTTATTTATTTATTTATTTATTTATTAAATTTATTAATCGCCCATCTGACTGGTCACCCAGCCACTCTGGGCGATGTACAACCCACCATAAACAATTTAAAACAATAAAATTTTACCATAATTTTTTTTTTAAAAAAATACCCTAACCCACCCCAAATGCCTGCCTGAACAACCACGTTTTTAATGCACGACGGAAGCTCATTAAAGAGGGGGCATGGCGGAGTTCCCTAGGGAGGGAGTTCCACAGAGTGGGGGCCACCACAGAGAAGGCCCTCTCCCTCGTCCCCACCAGTCTAGCTGTCCTGGCTGATGGGACAGAGAGAAGGCCATCCGAGGCTGATCTTGTTAAGCGGCCTGTCTGGTGTTGCTGGAGGCGCTCCTTAAGATAGGCTGGGCTGGAACCATATAGGGTTTTAAAGGTCAAAACCAACACCTTGAATTTGGCCCGGAAAACAACTGGTAACCAGTGCAACTCCTTCAGCACTGGAGTGATGTGATCTCGCCGGCGGCTGCCTTTAATCAGGCGAGCCGCCGCGTTCTGTACCAGCTGCAGTTTCCGAACCGTCTTCAAGGGTAACCCCACGTAGAGCGCATTACAGTAGTCTAAACGAGAGGAGACCAGGGCATGTACTACCGATGGGAGCAGATGGTCGGGAAGGAAGGGGCGCAGCCGCCATATCAGATGGAGTTGGTACAGCGCTGTCCGGCTCACAGCTGACACCTGAGCCTCCATGGACAGCTGGGAGTCCAAAATGACCCCCAGGCTGTGGACCTGGTCTTTCAAGGGTAGCTGTACCCCATTCAACACCAGGTCAACATCCCCCAGCCTCCTCTTGTCTCCCACCAAAAGTACCTCGGTCTTGTCAGGGTTGAGCTTCAGCTTATTCCTCCCCATCCAGCCACTAACCGTCTCCAGACATTTGGACAGGGATTCTACGGCCAACCTTGGTGAAGATTTGAATGAGAGGTAGAGCTGAGTGTCATCCGCATATTGATGACACTGCACCCCAAACCTCCTGATGATAGCCCCCAGTGGCTTCACATAGATGTTAAATAGCATCGGGGAGAGGATGGAACCCTGTGGCACCCCACAAGTAAGTGGCCACGGGTCCGAAACCTCCTCTCCCAGTGCTACCCTCTGGTACCTGCCAGAGAGGAAGGACTGGAACCACCGCAATACAGTGTTTCCAATGCCCAACCCCTCCAGGCGGTCCAGGAGGATACCGTGGTCAACGGTATCAAAAGCCGCTGAGAGGTCGAGGAGAACAAGGAAGGAGCATTCACCCCTATCCAGAGCCCTCCTCATATCATCCACCAAGGCGACCAAGGCCGTTTCTGTCCCATGCCCAGGCCTGAAGCCCAACTGAAATGGGTCTAGATAATCAGTTTCTTCCAAGTGTGCCTTCAACTGCACCGCCACCACCCGCTCAATCACCTTGCCCCAAAATGGCAGATTTGAGACTGGGCGAAAGTTGTTCAGAACTTGAGGATCCAAGGAGGGCTTCTTTAAGAGCGGTCTTATCACTGCCTCCTTGAGGGCTGATGGCATCACTCCCTCCTCAAGGGAGGCGTTCACCACCGCCTTGATCCCCTCACCCAGTCTCTCTCTGCAGCTCATAATGAGCCAAGATGGGCAAGGATCAAGTAAGCAGGTGGTTGGCCTTACAGATGAAAGCACCTTGTCCACTTCATCAGGAGGAAGAAGCTGGAACCGATCCCACAAAACCGGTTTGCCACAGGCCGCCTCTTGCTCACTAACTGTATCCACAGTGTGCAGAATAACACACCTAATCTGATCAATTTTATCTGCAAAGTGCCTTGCCAAAGCCTCACAGGAGGCCTTAGAATGCTCCAGTGGTTCCGGAGCCACAGGACCGACCAGGCTCCGGACCACTTGGAACAGCCTCCTGGGGCAGCACTCTGCAGACGCGATGGAACATAACTTTAAGGTATGTTCCCTTTTCAATTTCCATTTTAATGTCATTTATTCTCAAAAAAATCAGCAGGATGCAACTTTACTTGAGACATTACCAAGCACTATAAGAACTACAAATACTATACAGCTCTATAGATAATAATAGAATAAATTGAAGGTGACTGAGGGAGCACGGAAGGGGCATCTCACCTAGGGTGGTATTTCTCCTAGGACCAGCCCTGCTCTTAGGGTCAAACTAGGCCTGACGTGGGAGCTCGATGGTTAGAACCCTGCTTTCTTTTTCGGTTATTAAAACAAGTCATGGGGAGAGGGGAAATCCAGAGCAGAGTCACAGTACCTGGGAAAGGGGTTTAAGCCTTTCCTTTTTTGCTATTTCTCCACTGAAAATCCCCTTCCCATCAGCTTCTGTTTCACCCATTGGTAACGTTGCATCTCATTTGACCTCTGCAGTATGTTGGTTTGCTTTCTTCCAGGTATTGCTACTTTGGGGGTTGCTAAGAAACAGAATAGTTCTCTAGAGGGTCCTGAGGTCAGGCATTTGTTGGGCCCTTAAGAAAAGCGTCCACCTCCCCAAAGGCACCACCGTCCTCACTTTGCTTTTTAAATGGGCCACTCAGAAAGCTGGGAGGGCGTGTGACTGAGTTCTTGCCCTTTCCAAGTTAAGGGGACCCACTGAATGTGACTTGTTTGAGCCCCACCCCCCAACCTGAGGCTACACTGAATAGAATTTGCCTAAATTTCCACAGGACCTTGGGTTGGGTCCTTCCCAAATGTGGGGATAACAGTGTAAATACAACAATTACGCACGGTCTGCTTTCCTTCAGAGTTTGCCATTATTAGTTTCCCTAATCCTCACACCTGAAAAATGTATGGTCCAAATTTAATCCTGCCCCATGTCACATCAGACACTGAAGCTTTTGATCCACTTCAGAATGTGCAGGATTTATTTGAAAGCTTTTTGACGTACGCCTCACATCTCTCAACTTAATAAAAATCTCCAGCTGGCCTCGAGTTCAGCTTTCCCAAGAGGCAAAATGAAAAGTGCCAAATTGTCTCGCCGTATTCTGGTCATGCCCAGGAGATAGAGGCAGAAATAGGCAGGTGGAGGGTGAGAAATTCTGCCAAGCAATTAGTATATGGGAAAGTGGGATATCTGAGAGGAGGAGGAAGGATGGCGGGTGAAGAGAGACAGACACCTGGGAAAAGAGGGCTGGTGCTGCAAGTGGGGGCGGCGGAAGGAGAGAAATGTAAACAGCAAAGAAATAGAAGCCTCTGCTTTATATGAAATGTAAGTTGAAAAAAGTTTTGAATCACCAGAGGAGTGATATTTCTAGTATATAACCTTTCCAGAATTGATATGGGAATCAAAGAAATTCATTGGTGTAACAGCGACATTGGATCAATGTGCAAGGAGACAGGACCAGCCCGAGACATTTTGCTGCCTGAGGCAAAGGCGAAAATGGTACTCATGGACAAAAGCTGACCAGACTGGCAGTTGAATCTCATTCACTGCCTATCAAAGGGGCCATACACCAGGGGTGTACTGTCTGAAAGTGGCAAAACACAGAGCCAGCATGGGTGACCTGACATTGGTTCCAGCCAATTTATGATCCCACGGCGTGCCAAAAAGATGGGAGAGCTCCAATCCTAAGGAAGGCAGACGTTGATCTTACAGAGTTCAGAGCTTAAGGAAGCCTCTTTCCCATCAAATCTAGCAGGACCAGACTGCCAGAGACCCACATCTCAACCAAAGTTGTAGGGAATTGTTTTAAAGGGCACTAAGATAGTTTGCAGCTTCTCAGTTGGACCTTCTGCCTATGCTGCTGGGGACCTTTGAAGAGCAAACTGTCCTGGGTGATGGGTAGCCCAATTCATACTCCAAAGATTTTAGCTGGCGCCTCTTACACCCAGGTTTAGAACTCAGTGGAAATTCATCCTCCTCTTAAGAGAAGTTTTTGGGAAATTGCAGGTCCCTCAGACTGAAGTTCTGTGAGACCTCCTAGGCCAGTATTCTCCAGACTGGTACCCTCTAGATGCTTTGGACTTCAACTCCCATCAGCCCTATCCAACATGGCCAGTGGTCAAGAATCCTGGGAGTTGTAGTTCAAAACATCTGGAGGGCACCAGGTTGGAGAAGGCTGTCCTAGGCAAACAGTCATGGCTTGAAGACAACTTTAGGAAAGAATTACTCAACAGCACTTTCAAATAGCATCCCAAACACCAAGCCTCTGGGTATCTAGTCAGAAGCATGCACATCATGTCTACTCAAAAGTAAGCTGGACAAGTCCCTGCATGACTGCTCAGAAGCAAGCAGGACAAGGCTCAGAAAGAAGTAGGATGGAATCACTTACCACCCCAATAGGAAAATCCTCTTATTTCCAATCAGCAGATGCCTTCCCCTGCTAAGCATGGAGAAAGGGAGCCTTTTTCAGAGCTAAGCAGGAGAAGGCTCTTATCTCTGATCTGCTGACTGGAGATAAGAGCTTTTCCCCTCTGTGGCTGAGGGGGCAGAGCCAAGGGCAGGGGAAGAAGCAGCCAGGACAGATGGGGAACCCCTGTGGGCCTTACCAGAGGCTGGAGGTTTGCCATCCCTGGTCTGACGAGTCAAAGGGGGTGGGGTTTACGGAGAGAGGTGAGGTCTGCATGCAGCTCTTGGGCCACAGTTTCCCCATCCTTGGTGTAACTGATCATCCGTGCGGGATGGGATGTCATATCCCCCAGACAGGGTTGTTACCCATATTGCAGATGTCCAGATCCAGATAGCAAGGTTTGCATTGTGCACAAGCCAAATGTGTTAATCAAATACCTGTTTGCAAAATGAGATGGGTAACTAAGTGTAGCGAATGAGTGGGATTTTCACACAGATTCATGATGAAATGGTTCTAAATGAACAAAAGGCTGGATGTGCCTGATCTCGTCTGATCTTGGAAGCTATTCAGGGTCAGCCCCGGTTAGTACTTGGATGGGAGACTGCCTGGGAATCAGGCTTCTTGCACTGAGCAGGGGCTTGGACTCGATGGTCTTGTAGGCCCCTTCCAACCCTATGATTCTATGATTCTAAACCAGAGTAAGAAGAACCTAAAAATAAGGTCTGAGCTAAGGTTTTGTAAACTGTAGTAGTAGTAATAGGAGGAGGAGGAGTAAGTTTATAACAACAACAACAACAACAATAATAATAGATGTATATACTGTTCACCATGTTTAAAAAATATCTCTAAGGGGTTAATGTATTTTCATATGTTGCTGTATCATCATGGGTCACTTTACTCATGAAGAAATACACAGGGCCCACCCACTCTTCCAAGACATGGCCTTAGTAAACATTTCAGGGGTAAGAGTGAAGTGTGTTTGTGTGTATATGTGAAGAGAAGAGGGGAAGAGTGGAAATGCCTCCCCTATCACACATTTGGAAAATACTGGTTGAGTGTTTTTGTCATACCTATTTGGATCTAGAAATACTTTCAGAATACAGGAACACAGGAAGCGTGAGCATGAATAAAGATGTGGTACACCCAGAGATTTTAAAAAATGTAATCCTGTTTCCTTCGACTCTTGGTATATTTCCAAAACACTCGGTCAAGCATGGAATATCCAAGCATCTCTTCCTCAAAGTTTAGAGAAATTTCTCAATCTGTTTCCAGTATAGTGAATACTGACTGGCTATTGAAATGACACTTCGTTCCCTGAGACAAGAGAAGGGCAAGAAAAATGAAAACATCCATATGTACTGTTCATTTCCCACAGAAGAAAACCTGGAAATGAATTGTGTGTGTACTCTCCCTCCAGCCCCAGTGCGGACACGCGTGCGCACACGCACACACCCCCATCTTTACAACCAGAGAAAGGCCATTTCTCTGTGATGCTGCTGGTTGTATTGTAAGCATGTTGAAGATGCAAGTGTGCAAGAATTTGTGGCTGGGACTGATCGTATCAAATCATATATAAATATAGCTGCAAACTTACACATACTATGTAGGTCAGTTCAGGGTATCGATTTTTATTAGATCTCTTCTTCAGAATATATTATGGGCACTGCTTGATTCTGTTATTATGAGTGCTGTAAGAACAACAGTGCCATAAAAAATAATGTAGTTCTCCCTGTCCTCTCTGTCAGCTCACCCCAAGGGCACCATCCATTAAGAGATTCTCCTGCACCATCCCCACTGAAACGAATGGAGTTGCGCAAGAGCTGTGCAGAACCTGCACAGTAGAGATTGTGCAGGAAAACTGTCTAGTGCTTGGTGCACTACTGGCTGATTTATTTCCTTATATTTTAGGGATTTTTTTCTGCCTAGAAAGTAGGGGGTTAAGGAACATTGCTTTTTGGTACAAAAATGTCATTTTATTCAATATTTTGCTGGGGTCATTAAAATCTGAAGGCTTCCCCCCTCCCATTAAATGCAGCAAAATACCTTCTATCAGGACTTCCTTAATTGGTATCCTTCTGCATTGTAGATATGCCCTCTGTAAACTTTATTCTGAGGGTGGGCAGACATCAGGCTTGCAAGATCTACTTGGCTTTTTCCTAGAACGCTGAGGTCTACCAGCCAGAGCCCAGGTGCAAAATAGTGGTGTGGCCAAGCAGTCATATGCAGTGGCGTCGTGGTAAATTTTGACATGCAAGCATTCATCATAACAGTCCCCATAGCCATGCCTCCAAGGAGAGTCCAGAAATGCAGGCCTCTGTGTTGATCCATATCAACAGACCACTTCTAGTTTTATTTACGGATGTATGAGAATTTTGTTTCATTTTGCAAATCACTAAAAAAAGTCCCATTCACAGAGCTGAATGTGAACGTGAATATGTTCTCTGAAAATCTTCTCCAAAAATGTTTGCAAATTTCCGAACTTGCATTCACATCCACAAAATGCGCACTTTAAAAAATGCACAATTTTTAAAATGTGCAACTTTTAAATGCCCAACTTTATGTTGGGCATTTTTAAAGTTGTGAATTTTAAAAACATTCTTATTTTCATGCTTTAGTCAATGGGGGGAAAGTGCATTTTTGAAAAATGGACACTTTTCCCTGTTTGAATTAACAGAAACTCAAAACAGATCACAAATGAGAACGGGAGGGAGCTGAACTAAGCTTTGAAGTAAAATTTGGAAAACTGTAGCGAGCTTGAGCATCCCTGCTTCTCTCATCCCTAGTTTATTTTTACCAGGAGCAGGTCTTTTGTATAGCTCATGGGTTTTAATTACCCATTCAAGACCAACCCCCCCCCCAAATATTTTGCATTACAACAGGGAATAATATATTATTCTTGGGAAAATTAATCTCCCCCCCCCCACAGCTACTGCAAGGATTGCAGCCAAGCTCAGAGGGAATTCTGAGGCGGGTGGCAGGTGACTTCAGCATCTCTGCAATTCAGATGTGCCAGTGCTGTGCCCCATGAGCCCTGCCTCTGCTGTACCACTGGCCATGTCATTGATTTATTTATCCCATTTCTACACTGCCCACGAGCCGAAGCTATCTGGATGGTTCACAAAAATTAAAACCACAAAGTTCAGCATAAAACAATAGAAAATATGAAAGCTTAAAACTACAGTGTAAAACCAGAATAAACCTAGCAGCATTGACCAGGGGGTTGGACGCGATGGTCTTATAGCCCCCCACCCCCACCCCAACCCTACTATAATTCTATGATTCTCTGAAAACAGCGGAGCTAAAAGACTAGAGTGCTAAAATGCTGGGAAAATAGAAAGATCTTCACCTGGCACCGGAAGGAGTACAATGTAGGTGCCAGGCCTACGTAGGTGCCAGGCGAACCTCTCTAGGGAACTCATTCCATGGCTGGAGTGCCACAGCAGAAAAGGCCCTCTTCCTGGTAGCCACCCGCCTGCCCCGACATGCATGTTCACACTGGGGTTCCCACACAGGTCCCCCCTTAAATCAGAAATTTGTCTAAAAATGGGGAATAAGAGTGCTTTACACTTGTTGACATTTTTTAATTGTTTTGGCAGGCATCAAATGTGAAATCTCATAAGCTGTCAGCTGTCAAATCTGATAGCATTACATGTCACAGTCAACTGCTAAATACCAAATCTTGAAATAAAATATGATACGATACGTATCGTAAATAAAATATAATAGAAAAATCAAATCCATCTGAAAATTTTCAAGATTCAGGGAATATCTATACTGTATTGTGCATGTGGCAGTGAAGCCTCTGGAACTGACTGGCCGAGCTGCTGTGGTGGCATGGAATGTTCCGTTGTTGCAGGAACTGAACAGTTTGCAGGCCAGCTTCTGTGGGGGAAATGAAAGTAGTCAGTTTGGTTGGGATTGGAACTTTATTACATGGGAGCAGGATGAGGTGATCCCAGGACAAAAGGAAGTTAAAAGGATGGAGCCCAGAGGTGAAGATGCTGTAGTAAGGGTGTTGGTTAGGGAGTAGACTGAGGAAGAAGTACCTGAAAGAAGGAAAGTGGAGAGAATGAGACTTGAAGAAGTGGGCAAAGGAAGTAGGGATGTCAGAGAATTCCACCACGGATCTCAGTGAAGCTGAATGCCAGTACATCTGTAGCAGAACGAAGCCCCCCGCCCCACCACCCCATGAAAGGTGCGTGAAACGGAGCACTTACCTGGTGGCGTCCACACTGCTTTGCGAATGGCGGCCACATCTGCGGCCACCATTCGCTTCACCGTTTAGGCTGTGATAGGCTATGTAAATACTTAAGTATCCTATCACAGCGAATGCAGGGACGCCATCTGCGTCCCTGCAGAGGCCGTGATAGGCTACGTAAGTATTTACGTAGCCTATCACAGCAAAAAAAGGGAATGCAAATGGCGGCCGCCGTAGCCGCCGCCATTTGCGTTCCTGTTATTTTTGCCGTGATAGGCTACGTAAATATTTACATAGCCTATCACGGCCAAAAACATGAACGCAAATGGCGGCCGCCGTAGCCACTGCCATTTGTGTCCACTGGCTCCAGACGCCTGCGAATGCACCTGGCTGGCGACTCTGTGGAGTTGCTGTGGAGTGGAGCCGGCCGGGTTAGGATTTTGGGGGGAAGTGCGGAGCGCCTCCCCCCCACCGCGAATCACCCCTGCGAAAAGGTAAGTGACTTTCGTACATCCCTAAAAGGAAGCAATTGACTGGAGAAGGAACTCTAAAGAAACCACACAGTGCTTGTCTGCTATAGAGGGTGAGAGGTGGAGACAGGAGTGGTAGGGAGGCTAGTCAACAGACAGGGTGGCCCATGGAAATTGCTGCTGGGACTCAGCCTGATGGGGATTCTGTCAATTGTGGCTTTTATTTTCACTGAAATACTGTGACTTGGCAACCCAAACAGGGCAGCAAGGACCAAAAAGGAGACTGAATTTCACATATTGTTCTACAGTACCAACCAGCCAGTTCAAATATGGAGAATATTTGATGTTGACATTTATAAAGGAGGATTTTGAGGGCCATGTTTGGGAGTTCAGTTGCTTCAGCACTGCCAGTGCAGAGGTAGTTTGCTGTGATGAGTTCTCACAGCTGTCACATTCAAGGAAGAATAATTTGGTGGTCTTCAATTGGAATGGGATGCTATTTCCCCGATGGAGAGATCATCCTTTCCATCTTGTTCAGCCGGTGGTATTTGCTCATTGCAGTGAGATTGGCAGGCTTTTTCCTAATGACAAGGTCCTTCTGCCCTGGAGGTCACCATCATTATTTCTTTGTCAGGCAGCTCTTCTGCAAGGATTAACCTGTTCGAAGGCGTGCTATATATGAAATGTTCCACTATGAAAATACAGCAGTGGCCTTTGGCTTTTCCAGCAGAAGAAAAATCTCTCAGTGGTGCAAAGGGCGGGGGGAGGGTTGGATGAGATGGAGGAGGAGCATTTCTCCCCCTACCCTGCAGAGCTACAAGCATTAATTGGTTTTATCTGTAGATTAATTAACTAAAGCTTGAATAGGAGTTGTGCAAAGGCATGGGGCTTGTGCAGGAAAATGTCCCACTAGATAGTCCTGCCCACTCTGCTGCCAGACAATCTCTCTGGCTGAACTGGCATTTTCTGGGGTGGTCTTCAACACCCCCCCAGAAAATGCCTTTGCCAGCTTAGCCAGAAGCCACTTCTGTGGGACTTAAACGTTCATGCCAGAGTCACCTTGGTTGGGCTGGCTCAGGACTTCATGGTCATCATGACAACCATGGGGCTGATGACCCAATGCATATTCAGGTCATACTCTCATGGGTTGTGTGGGATTACGCCTCAGGATGCTTGTTAGGGTAACCACATGCCCTGTCATGCTCTCCCTGGAGGATTCTTTAGAGCAGACCTGGAGCTCCCTGAGCCAAACCTCGCAGAGTAGCAGCTGGTGTGGAGAGACCTTGTTGAGACAGATCAGGGCTCCTGGGCCAAGGTGGCAGTTGAACCTTCTCCTTAGGGATGGGAGAACCAGGGATACTCGTTTGAATGGGAAAAGTGTGCATTTTCCAAAAGTTGTGTGTTTTCAAAGTTCTGCATTTTTTAAAAATGCACACCTTAAGTTGTGCATTTTTAAAGTTGTGCATTTTTAAAGTTGTGCATTTTAAAAGTTCACTTTTTTTAAAGTGCACATTTTGCAAGCACAAATTTTTTTAAAGTGCACATTTTGCAAGCACAAATGCCTGAAAGCCTTCAGTTGTAGGCTTAGCTTGCTGGAATGAGGTCTGTGTATCAGCTCTCAGGTGAATGTATTACAGTGGTCCCATGCTTACCTTCAGGGTCATTACCAGAGAGTTGCATTGGGAGACTTCTGCTCAGCTTCATGGCAGTTGTGCTGTGGAGTTCTGCAAGGTTCCATCTCATCTCCTATTCTAGTTAACATTTGTGTGATGAAACTGCGGGTGAGGGCCATCTGGGGATCTTGAGCATGGTGCCACCAAGATTTGGATGACACCCACCCATCCATTCCCTTTGAGTCAAGAGAGGCTGTGAAAGCGCTGGACAGGTGCCTGGAGGCAGTGGTGGGCTGGATCAGGGCTGGTAAACTGAAGTTAAATCCTGATATGACAGAGGCTCTCTGTGTAGGTGATTTCCAGGTTCAGGAATTAGGTAGATAGCCTGTCCTGGAAGGTGTAGCATTCCCCCTGGTAGAGCAGGTACAGAGCCTGGGAGTAGCCCTCAATCCAAAGATGGGACTGGAGGCCCCAGTTGCCTCAGTGGCAAGAAGTGCTTATGGCCAGACACAGCTGTTCTGGACCAGGATAACTCAGCAGCAACAGTCCATGCTCTAATAACTTCCTGAGTGGATTACTGCAATGCTGTCTATACGGGGCTTCTCTTGAAGATAGTCTGGAAGCTGCAACTGGTGCACAGTGCTGCTACCTGTGTGTTGGCAGGGGCAGTGAGATGTGAAGTTATCATACCAGTATTGAAATATTGGCTGCCAGTGTGTTACTGGTCCCAATTCAAAGTCTTAGTACTAGTGTACAAAGCCCTAAATAGCTCAGGGCCCAGATGCTTGAAGGAACACCTTGCCCAATACCAACCAACCTGGGATTTAAGATGTGATCCATGGTGATACCACATGTGGCAGGGCCTTCTTGGTGGTGGCAACCTGGCTCTAGAACTCCCTTCCAGTAGAGATTAGGCTGTCCCCATGTGGTTACAATTCAGGTGCCACTTAAAGACAAAGTTAATTGTGTTGGCTTCTGGGATATGGGCAAGTGTTCTATCGGTTTTTTCATTGAGTCTGTTGATGATGGTATTGTATTTTATTATATATTTATAATTGTAGAGTTATGATTTTAATATTTATGTCAGGTGTAGGCGACTGTGGAAGGTCTGGGGGACATTTTGCCTTTTGGATCCCCCCAAGCCATGGTGAGCCTCGCCATCTGCAGGGCACCCCAAAAAACATTTTAAAAAGAGAGAAAAGCACCCGCTTGCCACAAAAATTTGGTGGCAAACTACTCCATTACAATATAGACCGCTACAAGGGTTACATTTAGCTTGTTTCCAAAGTAAACGTAACCCTTTCAGTGCATTGTAGCAGCTATGGAGTGCTGAAACTGTCAAATTTAGCTTGCAAAAAAGCTATATTTGGCTGCTTCAGAGCTCTGTAACCGGCCGCTATGGATGCCATTTTTTGGTTCCCCCCTTTTTTTGGATGTGGTGGGGGCTGCTTGCAAGCTGTGTGTTGCCCCTGGTTTATATGGTATACTGTGTTTCATGTAGGTTGTTCACCACCCTGGATGCTTTGTGAGGAAGGGCAGAATATCAATCAATCAATCTAATAAATAAATAAAAATTTTGCCCTTTAGTTGATGGAGAACAATTTAAAACAGTCAGGGCAGATTTTAACTGGTTATGAGTTTAGAAGTGTACTTTTATTTTTGAGGTTCTTCTGTGTCACAGTGATGGGGAAGTATATTCAAGACGTTTTTTCCTTACTGAATAATGGCTCAATTCTGGCAGCAGGCCAAATGGTGGCTCAAGCTTCCAAACACAGAATAGCAAACCAGCTGCTCGTCTCCTTTTGCTTCCATCCTCTTAGTTCACTCCTGTCTCCACGGCACAGCAGTCCCTGGAGGCAGAGCAATGTCTGTCATTGTGGGTTGCCAGTTCAGATATCATGCAAAACTATAGTTACGCTTCCTTAACCATGGTTTGTCATTTTATTTGCCTTGAGCCAAAGTGTACCTTTTAAATTGCAAGATCATTTCTGTTACTTGCCATGTCTCAGAAAGGTACCTATATTGAGGTTTTTTGTAATCTCTGTCTGTTTAATCGCATCCAGTTACCTACTTGATTAATCGGCTAAAAGGGTTAGTATTCAGTTGACGAAAAGCCCCAGTTTTTTTGTGTGTGCATGAAATCAAGTCTTCTCCTCTTTGCTCTTGAGCTTCTGAGAGACTCATCAATAAAACACAGAGATGGGTGTTCTGGGGCCCATCATCAGTTTATTTTGGACAGCAAATAAACATTCTCGCCCTTCAAAAGCTGATAATTCCATTTGCTCATTTCACCCATATGTTCCACAAAAGGTGTTGCTGTCTTTATTGTGTGTCTGTAGTTACGACAGTTTCCAGATTGTTTCCTTGGCAAGTGAAACAGCCATGGTAGAATTTCCTGCAGGACTTCCTCCCTGTCCCAGACAACTGTCAGGGAACTGGAGGATCAAAACAGACTTGGCTTGGCTGGGACCAGAAAGCCAGGAGGGTGTTTCCCTCCCACTTTGTTAGGGCACTTGAAGGAAAGAATAAGGAGTAGAAGGCTAAGGTCCTGGAGGCACCCTTCCACCAAAACCCCCATATCCACCGTATCCCTCATTTGCTACTAGGCTGACAACATGTGGGTTAGGTTGTATTAGGGTGGCCATGGGTCCTATTTTACAGAGGACAGTCCTCTATTTGAAAGGCTGTCCAGTGACAGTCATATTTTGAACAGACACACAGGGCACGTGGTCAGTCTCCTTCATTATGGTGAGATGTACTGTATTTCTATTTAAAACATTGTTATTATGTCTAAATTTGCACCTATATGTATAAATTTGCATATGCAAATCTGTGTCTTCTTTTTTAGCAATGCATAAGAGGCCACCCTACACCTCCTTCAACCACTGCTGCCATGCCAGCTTTCAGAGACTGAGATGCTTGAGCTAGAAACTACTTTGTCTGGGACTGGGTCAAGTGAACTACCATGTGGCAGGACCAGTGGCCTTTAGATAGAGGACTGTCCTCTTCCAGCTCTCCAAAACAGAGGACCGTTCTCTGTAAAATAGGACTCATGGCCACCCTAGGGAGACATAGAGTAATTACGGAAAAATGCATTTATTTATTTATTTCTATACCGCCCAATAGCTGAAGCTCTCTGGGCGGTTCACAAAAATTAAAACCAAACAGTACACAATAAAACAATTTAAAATATATAGAACATTAAAGCCACAATATAACAATGCAACCACAATAAATCCTAGCAGCAGTGCAGGAGTTTAAAATACAGATTTAAAACAGCAAAGCTAAAAGTTCAGAAAGCTAAAATGCTAAAATGCCTGGAAGAATAAAAAGGTCTTCACCTGGCGCTGAAAGGAATACAATGTAGGTGCCAGGCAAACCTCGCTAGGAAGCTCATTCCAGAGCCGGGGTGCCACAGCAGAAAAAGCCCTCCTCCTAGTAGCCACCCGCCTCACTTCCTTTGGCAGGGGCTCACGGAGGAGGGCCGCTGATGATCTTAAGGTCCGGGCAGGCACATATGGGAGGAGGTGATCCCAAGCCGTTAAGGGCTTTAAATGTTAATACCAGCACTTTGAATCGGGCCTGGAAATGGACTGGCAGCCAGTGCAGCTGGAAAAGTACTGGCATAATATGAGCTTGCAGGCCAGTCCCTGTTAACAATCTTGCTGCCCTATTTTGGACCAGCTGAAGTTTCCGGACCGTTTTCAAAGGCAGCCCCACGTATAGCGCATTGCAGTAATCCAGACGAGAAGTTATCAGAAGTTATGGATCACTGTAGCTAGGCTCTCTCTGTCCAGATAAGGGCATAGTTGGTATACCAGCCTAAGCTGATAAAAAGTGCTCCGTGCCACTGAGTTCACCTGTGCCCCAAGTGACAGTTCTGGATCCAAAGCACCCCCAAACTACGAACCTGATCCTTTAGGGGGAGTGCAGCCCCCTCCAGAACAGGTTGAATATCACCTAGCCGGGCAGACGAACCATCCACTGTCATTGTTTCTGAACCATTGGGCATTTGCCTTCCAACATCTAAGATCCAGAAGCAGCATTAGCAGATGCGTTTAAAATGTTGTTGTTGTTGTTCAGTCGTTCAGTCGTGTCCGACTCTTCGTGACCCCATGGACCATAGCACGCCAGGCCTTCCTGTCCTGCGCTCTCTCCCGGAGCGTGCTCAAGTTCATATTCATTGCATCCGTGATGCTATCTAGCCATCTCATCCTCTGTCGTCCCCTTCTCCTTTTGCCTTCAGTCTTTCCCAGCATCAGGGTCTTTTCCAGGGAGTTTTCTCTTCGCATTAGGTGGCCAAAATATTGGAGCTTCAGCTTCAGTATCTGTCCTTCCAATGAGCACTCAGCATTTAAAATGCCTTCAGGTCAAATAATGCAGACTTGCAGCTCACTCACAAAACTGGCTCTAGTTTCAGGTAGTGAGTTGTGCATAGCATCTGACAGGTGTATCCCTCATGTGCATAAAAAAAGATGCAGCCAGCCAGTTCAAGTGAGCTCAGGTGAATCCTACATCTACCCATAGGTACACGTGTGGATGTCTTCCTTCCAGGGAAGGGCATGCTGGATTTTGGTCGATTTTGTCCTCCTGTGATTTTGATCTGACTGGCAATCTTGCTTTGGCTGGAAGCCTGTGGAGCTGATGTTTGCTCAGTGTTTGCATGCGGCTGTGACTTTGCATCCAGCTACTTAAGCCCACTATATGCAGAGTCACAGCTCCTTGAGTGCCCAGCTGTAAAGTGAATGCTCGGCTCACCTTCTTTTTTTTGTCCTCCACCATTAATTAAATCTGCTCTTTCCTCCTGGGTGACAATTAAACATCTGCAGGATGTGGGGAGCTTTAGCACCGGGCAGGGAAGGAGAACTCTGCATCTTTCTGTTCTTGGCATAATTGCTTGGTTTTTAATGAGGAAGGGTGTGTTTGGGGGGGTTGTGCTGAATGTCTAACTATTGCTGCCATGGCTTGCGGGATTATTTGCATATCACTTCATCAAGTTAAAAAGGGTGTGAAAATGCCACACTCGTTTTCTGTCCCTATGCTAGGTTTTAATGAAGGATAAAGTTTCTCACTAATGACGGTAGGGAAATTAGTTTCAAATCCCTGAGGACTCATGAAAGAAGCACCAAGGATATCAAAAGGACAAAGAGAAAGAAAAGGAAAAAAATTGAGGCACCAGATATCAGGAAGGATGTCTGTTGTCGTGCAAGAGCCCAATGAGTTTGGTCTTTTTATATAAATAGAAATATAAAAATCAGGTAACTCTGTTGGCTGCTCAGAAAGGATTACTGATGTTGCACTGGCCAATAACTAATGCTAACAAGTGCACCATTCATAATCAGTCTCCGACTTTGCTAATATATAAGGACTACTGTGTGGTGTGTGTTTTTTTAACTGCTGCTTGTTGTCTTAAATACATCTTGGCAGGGCTGGCATTAAGGGTTGGCGTGGTTAGCACCTGCTGATGGCCCACATGCCAGCAGGGGGTCTACTGATGAGACCCCCTGGCTTTGCTCTCCTGGCAATCAGAAGAAACATGACTTCCGATTAGTGCTAGAGATAGATCGGAAGAAGTTCTGGCTTCTGCATTTTCAGAAGGAGAGTGGCCATATTTGCACCAGGCAAGATCTAGCTCAGCCTCCCCCGACCTGGTGCCCTCCAGATATGTTGTACCACAAGTCCCATAATTCCCAGCCAGCATGGCCAACACACCTTTCATGCAATTATTTGAGTGATAATCTGCAGAGACCTCTGACTCACATTGAAACCCTGACTGGGGGTAGAGGGTCTGCAATGTTTTGCCTCCATTGTGGTCCTGATCTAAGTCTCCCCTTGCCCCATGCTTGCTATTTACATTGGAAGGAAAGTTCCCATTTGCACAATGGGAGCTTTCCTTCCAGTACAAATGGCAGGTGCGGTTTAGGGGCATTCTGGATCAGGAGTTCAGCAGGAGGCAAAGGGCTGAACTTCTACTCCCAGCAGGATCTCAATTCAGATCAGACCCCCCTCCACTATTTAATATTTTAAAAATTGCTTACACAGTTGTTAACTGTTTGAATGGTGTTGCATCCAGCATGGCTCTAAACCAGCAAAATGCCTCCTCCATTCATTCTTTAAAAAGTTTTTGCAAACTGCAGGTTGGAGGCCTGCATTAGGCCAATACAATTCTTTTTCTCTCCACCTTTTTTGGTGATTTTTGTTTTCTTTAACATCTAGCTAGGGATGTTGCAGGAGTTTGAGAAGAGGGTGGAGTCTGATGGACTCCCCTTGTTTGGCCTCCTGGACCCCGTTTGCTGCGCCACTACCACTTATGGGGTCCATGAGTGCTTGGTGCCTCCCCCTCCCAGCCCCCTAGCAAGCAACTATTTTGCATAAAAATGGGGGCTCAGGGTTTTCCAGATATGTAATGTTATGAAATGACGGCCGTAAAGAGGTCATTTATGCAACATTACAGACATGAATGGTTGTGTAAATGGCCTGCTTATGGCTGCCACTGATGTGACATTGCATATCTGGAAAACCCTGAGCTGCCATTTGTATGCAAAATCGTGGCTCGCGAAGAGGGTGGGCAGCCCTGCAGCGCTTGCTGGGGATTCGTCGGGTGCTCCAGCAGCAAGCAGGAGTGGGTGGCGGTGGTGCTGGTTGTTTAGTGAGCGCCCAATGAAGCTGGATGGAGGTGAGTCCGTCCATCCTTACATCTAGCCTAAAGAGGAGTTCTGGTGAATGCGAAAGTTTATACACTGTTCTATGATTTTTGCTTGGTCTTACTTTTAGTAGAGTTCTTCTAATGGAAGAAGCACCATAGCATCCATGGTTAAGTCTGCATGCCTACAGACCAGAATCCAGAGATGGATGACACAGGCCTTTGCTCTTCTCTTCATCCCTGGTGAAGGACAAGGTAATGGTCTGTAACCAAGGCAGCCATAATGCATTAGTGATAAGATCGTTGAATATCAAGCTCCTCAGCCAGAAATATGGAAGAGGAGAAAAGCTGCTACTAAGCCATTGTATCCTGTGCCGCTGAGCCAGGGGTGCTGAACCTCTTTCAGGCTAAGGCCTGAATTCCATTTCAGAGAAGCTCCTGGTGGGGCTGCATTCCAGTGGTGGGCATGGCCAAAAGAAAAGGGGGTGGGGCAAAATACTAGCATATTATAGCTTAAAGCTCTTACTGCCCAGTAACTAGGCCTTAGGAGAGGCAGTGGGGGATGCATAAAAGCCAGAAAACCACCAAATTATCAGTAGATGGGGGAAAGGGGGTGAGGCCAGAGGAAGGGGCCATCTGGGGAACCCTGAAAGCTGGATCAGGGCCCCAAGTGGGCTGGACATTTGACACCCCTGCACCAAGGGATATTCTGCCTTGTTTCCCAAGGCCTAGCTCATTGGCAATAGCCCCAGTGCAGCCTCAGATGGCAAGGTCCTGCCCTGATAACTCATACTAATGGGGTGCTTCCATTTCAGAATGTTTTTTAAACTTTTTTATTATAACATGAAAAATAGGTGTGTGAATGACTCTTCTTTCTTTCTTTCTTTCTTTCTTTCTTTCTTTCTTTCTTTCTTTCAAACGAGCCACTGCAGTTGCTGCATATTCTTGAATGAATCCTTTCAGTGCTTTTGTATGCTATATGGGGGATATATGCTGAATTTCATTGTATATTAGCTACATATAAAGCTAACTGATCATGCTCAAAGAAAAGATTACAGGTACAATTGCAAAGATGGCTAAATAAAGGGGCAATCAGATTCCAAAGCTAAATACATAGGGGAAAAAACCCACCACTCCAGCTGTGCTCAATAAGAATATTAGACCTAGTTATTTGAGGGAATCTCAGCATGATGCTCTGGCCACTCCCTGATGTACGCAGCAAGCTATCTTCAGGACAAAGCTGTAATTTTCCCCCCAGGGTGTGTGCCAGACTCCAGTCATTGTTACCTGCTGAAAGAGGCTACTCAGCTGGAACATTGCTATCTGCAGACACAGGGGATCCTATAACAGCTTCTCCAGCGTGTGGCATTAAACTTCTGCAGCAATACCCAAGTGCCTGATTGCTGGACGTCCAGGATTAGACATTTCACCACACATTACCCAAGGCTGACTTATAAGTGATCCACAGAACTGACAGGTGAGCCCACCTTCCTACAGCAGTAGGCATGATGAACTGTCCCAGGACCTTGTTGCAGCTGTTGAACCCCCCAAAGGACAGAGAACTGCTGGCAAGTGGCCCAAGCCAGGTATAGTGATAGGAGAATCAGGGATGCTTGAGCTTGCTGAAATTCTCCGAACTTTACTTCAAAGCTCAGTTGAGCTCGCTGCCATTCTCATTTGCAACCTGTTTTTTCAGTTTGAATGGGAAAAGCACACATTTTTCAAAAGTGCACACTTCCCCCCCCTTGGCTAACACGTGAAAATGCACACTTAAAAAAATGCACACATCACATTTTACAAATGCAAACACAACTCTGGGAATTTGGGAACAGTTTTTGAGAACACCTGCTCCTGTTCGGGGTTGTGAATGGGGTATTTTTCAATGATTTGTGAACTGAAACTAAATTCTGGGAGCTGACCTGCCTGACAAAGCCATGCATTGGACCTGGCTTAGAAGAGCCTTCCCCAGCCTGGCACCCTCTTGATGTTTTGGGCTTCAGCACACGTCAGTCTCAGTCAGAATGGCCAGTGGTGAGCAATCTTAGGACTTGAACTCCAATATGTCTGGATGGCACCTGGTTGGGAAGGCTGAACTGGCTAATTACAGACTTAGGCACTGAAAATCCTGAAGTTAGCCTCTTCAAGGAAATTTATAGTGCATATCACGAGAGCATGGAAAAATCAGCTGAGCTTAACCTGCACTGAGATTTTGTTAGCACCAAATTAGAAGCCCAGTTCGCAAAGCCTCACATCATTGTTTCAAAGTGACGATGTGAAGGATGGCATGGACTTGTACACCTTGCTCCTTCCCAATATCCTTGTTCCTGTGGGAGGAGCTTCAGCGCTTAGTACATGGAGCATGCTGGTCTGAAAGGAGCTTCGACACGCATTCAGCTGGATGTGCTTAGAAGCTTTCTGAGCATCGAGAACCCTGATAAGGCAGGGTTACAGTTCACACGGAGGCTTCTAAGCTAGGCTGGTCAAATGTTTGATTGACTGTCTGAGGACAGACCTCTGTTTTGAATATGTCTGCTACTTGAAGGGTTGTCCAGTCCGAGTCCTGTTTAAAGTAGGGAGACCAGTAGACCTTGAAGTTGCCCATCAATATTTAGCACCTGGACAGCATGCTGAGCATCAGGCACACAGCTCACCTGGCCACAGTCTTCCCTACAATGGTGAAGTGTGTTGTGTTACTATTTAAGGGTGCAATCTTGTGGCCGCTACACAGCAGCTAGGCAGCCATAGGATTAGTCAGTTTCCAGGAACCGGCCTCGGAGCCATGCTCTGAGGTCGGTTCCTGGAGAACCACCTCCCCGCCCCTCCCCCACCACCTCATAGCTGATGCGGATCATAAGAGCAGCATAGAGCAGGCGGAAAGGGGGTGTTCCTGGGGGTGTTCCTGGGGGTGGGGAGTCTGTAAGTGCCGGTACAACATTTCCTATGTGTCGTCCAGCCTCCCCACCCCGCGCTCCAATGTCCCACAGCTGGATGCTCCCCCCTATGCCAGCTGCCCCCATATGCGATACGCTCCTGGTCTGTTCTTCCAAGCGTGTTGTGATTTGGTGGAGCCAAGTAGCAGTAGCAGCCAAGTCCCTCATGCAATGGTAAGGCATGGAATAGTGGGGGCAAGCAGAAGAGAAATGTTAATTATGTGCTTCATAACTGAAGTAAGAACATCAGAAGAGCCCTGCTGGATCAGACCAAGGGTCCCTCTAGTCCAGCATTCTGCTCACACGGTGGCCAGCCAGCTGTCGACCAGGAAGCCGGGGGGTTGGACTCGATGGTCTTATAGGCCCCTTCCAACCCTATTATTCTATGATTCTATGTCACAAGCAGGGCATGAGCGCAACAGCACCCTCCCACCTATGTTCCCCAGCAACTGGTGTACATAGGCTCACTGCCTCTGGTACTGGAGGTAGCACAGAGCCATCAAGACTAGTAGCCATTGATAGCCTTCTCCCCCAGGAATTTGTCCAACCCCCTTTTAAAGCCATCCAAATTGGTGGCCATCACTACCTCCTGTGGTAGTGAATTCCATAGTTTAACTATGTTACATTATTATTAGGATTTTGTTTTTATTTTTTTTAATGCAGGTGAGCATTTAAGAAAGTGATTCTCCTGTCTGTAGTGTCTGGTGCCTCTGGTACTGGAGGTAGCACATAGCCATCAAGACTAGTATCCATTGATAGTATTTTCCTCCAGGAATTTGTCTAACCCCCTTTTAAAGCCATCCAGATCGGTGGCCATCACTACATCCTGTGGTAGCGAGTTCTATAGTGTAACTATGTTCTGCATAACGAAGTAATATATGTGACAGTCTAAAGGGCCCCCCAGAAGTCCAGGGTCTAAAAATCCCTGGCTGTACCACTGTGTTCAAGAAGGAGGCTTGTGGGAGGGTTCTGATAGGGTCCCACGGGAACTGTTCTGATAGCTGTGGACAAAGGGTGCAGGATTGTGCCCTTTCTCATTAGAGCGGATTCAGCTTCAAACCACATATCCATTGCAGACTTTTCTAACAGAAAACTGAACTGTTTGTTGTGGCACCACCAGGAAGCTAGTATAGAACAATGATATATACTGAATTGAAGTTTCATTTTTTAATGCCTTGTCTCAGAACTTTTAAAATGGTTTTATATTCTATAGGTTGATTATTAACAGCACAACCGCAGGCAGCAGTTCCTCACCAAGTTTCTCACTAGAAAGAAATTGAGCGTGCAGATAGTCTTCCATCATAATCACAGTGATGGTGCAAAGTAATTCATAAAAGAAGTAGGGATATATTGAGATCCGATATTGTTTTAGTCCCAATCAATATTAATAATTGTTTGCATTTTTAAAGTGCAATATGCAATAGAAAAATGTGCAAAGATCAGCCAGTGGTTGCCAGCACATTAAATTCCTTTATTATACTTAAAGGCGCCATAATTTAACTTACAAATCTTTCTCTCTAAAATAAAACAAAATACAGGAGATGCCATTGATCTGTAGAAGAAAACAGTTACCTTTTATTTATTTGCAAAATCTTAGGCTCTGCTTTAATTATACATGAGCTAAAAAGGTCAGTAACTATTTTATTAAGACCTGCAATGTAGAACTCAAGAGATTTAGACAAATAATATTTATTTTATACAGTGTCAGGTGGCAAAGGTCTGCCAAACCTTCAGCTGCTTAGAAAGGCAGAAGGTTATGCACACATTAGAAAAGGTTAATTCTGGAATATCAAGGGGAGTGAGACCTTTAGCGTCCTCAACAACAGAAATTGCATTAGATATTTCAGAGGGGAGGGGTGGTTCAGTTTGCAATTATGGAAAAATTCTTAACAGAAACATGGTCTTTACTTGAAAATTCATGAAGAAGAAGGATACTTCAAAGGTTAAGATTCAGCTCTTTTTAGTAACTGCTTCAAAGTTTGGAGGGTTTATTAGTTGTGGTTGCTTTTCTTACACTTTGCTTTGATGGGATATCACAGAAGAGTTTGTGAAATGGACAAAGGGCACGGTGGACCAAATCTAAAGAAAGTTACTGTGTAATCCTATGTATGTCCCTCCCCCCCAAGCCCTACAACTCCCAGCACTCCCCAGCCAACACAGCTGCATGTGGAATGCTGGAAGTTGTACTGGTTTTTTCTGCCTAAATATCCATGGGATTGTGCCTGTAGTTACACATATCCCATTGAAATGTACTGTTAGGTAGGGATGCTGGAGAAATCCACTGTGGACCTAAATGAGGCCAAATTCCCAGGAATCTGACCTCTGGATTCTGCAGGAGACTGGCTCCCGCTTACCTGGCGTGTTTGCCATAATTCGTGAAGTGGCTGTCTGGCTGTCTAAAAGGCAGCTGCCATTAGCCTATTGTGAGAGAATTGTAGCCTTAAATTTTGTAGTTTACGGCATTTGCAGCCGTATGACGCTTCCTTCTATGTAAATTGTGGTGTAAAAGGCCTCGATTTACATAGAAGGAAGTGCTTTATGACTGCAAATGCCATAAACTATGCAATTTATGGCCATAATTTTCCTGTGATAGGCTAATGGCAGCTGTCATTAGCCTATCACACCTTTTAGACAGTCAGAGAGCCACCCCGTGAACTACAGCAGATGTGCCAGGGCTCCAGGGAAATGCACAGGGCTCTAAGTGGCCCAGATTTACCTGTGGCAGACACCCCACCCCCTACCAGACATCAAGGGGTTTGCCCATCCCTACTGTTAGGAGACGTGAGAACTAGTCCTGAGTGGATACCTTTGGACCAGTTTTTTTGGAGAGTGGGGAAAATGGGGGAGTGAAAGTGGCCACCAGAAATGGCAACGATTTTCAGGACCTTGCCAAATCCTACTACTGCAGGGGGGGGGGCGCTTGCCTCTACTGACAACGAGGATGCAGGTACCCCCCACCCCACCCCACACACACATTAAAAACCCTCTGCTGTTGCTTCAAGCTGTGGTGGAGTAGCCAAGGAAAATGCCCCAATGGGGAACAATGGCCAACTTCTGTAGTAGGGAAATACAGCTTTTGTTAAATCCATTCCATCTTTGTCTTGTGAATTATCAGGCAACTTTCCTTCCATCATCCACTCATTTACAAAAGTGGATTTTTTTAGGGATGTATGGACATTTTGTTCCATTTGCGCTAATGTGTATTAGCGCTAGTTTGCATTAGCGCTAATTTGCATTAGCACTAATTTGCACTTGCTCTAATATGCATTAGTGCAAGTGTAAATTAACACTAATGCGCATTAATGCAAGTGCACATGAGCACAAGTGCGCAGTAATACAAGTATGAATTTGTGTAAATAATCCCCCCACCCCCAGTAAAGAAAAAGGTCCACGAGTCTGTGGAATACACATGACTTGGAATAAACTGGACTGTTGCTGAACCATAGGTTGGACTCATAGAAATCCAAACACATTTGAATCTTTTGTCGATTTCTCCAACATCCCTACCCTGTAGCAACCCCCATTCAGATCTACTGTGCTCCTGTCCAGAATCAGATGTTTGCAGGTTCAGGCAGTTGCACAGCCCAGACTGATTAAGGTAACAACCCACTAACATCCCACACTGCGATCTAGGTTCTCTCTTGGCACTGGGTCCAGTCAAATTGGAGGAAGCAAACACAGTCACCAGTCCCTCATAGTGAGTCCCAGGTAGGGATGTTGGAGACATCTGCAGTGGAATCAATTTAGTTTGGAATTCTATGAACCTGACCTATGGATTCTGCATTAGACTGACTTTTTCCTAGTCACATGGATTCTGCGGACATGCAACCATTTTTTGTTTTACTTTCCAGAATTTTACACACTTTTATTTATGTATTTATTGCATTCATATCCTGCCTTTTTTCCTCCTCAAGGAACCCAAGGCGGCATACATAATCCTCCTCCTCTCCTTGTTATCCTCACAACAACAACCCTGTAAGGTAGGTTGGGCTGAGAGTCTGTGATTAGCCCAGAGTCACGCAGTAAGCTTCCATGGCCGAGTGGGCACTAGAACCCGGATCTCCCAACTCTCAGTCCAGTACTCTAGCCACTACACCACACTGGCTCTTAGCCATAGAAAAATACGTAAAATTAGGGATGGGCAGATCACTTACCCCATTCCCGGTGGGGGGGTCTGCACAGTGGGGAAAGCAATCCATCCCTCCCCCCAGAATCTGACCTGGCTGGCTTCGCTCCGTGGTGATGCTGCGGAGCTGGCCACTGGCTCTGCAGCACTGGCAATATGGCTGGCTGCCATTGCCATGCCGTATCGCTGTGCTAAGTCTGGACGCAAATGGTGTACACTATGCCATTTGTGCCCCTGTTTTCATGTGATAGGCTACGCAAATTATGTTTTTACATAGATATTTGCGTAGCCTATCACGTGAAAAAACAGGGATGCAAATGGCGTAGTGGACGCTATTTGCGTCCGGACTTAGCACAGTGATATGGCACAGCAATGGCGGCCAGCCGTATCACCAGCGCTGCGGAGCTGGTGGCCAGCTCCGCAGCATCACCATTTGGAGCAGCCGGCCTGGACAGATTCCGGAGGGGCACAGAGGTGAGTGCTCCGTTCCACCATGGACCCCAATGGGTCCGTGGTGGAATTCTCTGATATCCCTATGTAAAATAATAATAAAAAAACACTGGCCAAAAAGGTGCATTTTCCCCATAGCCTAAGCATGAAAAGGTATGGGGGGGGGTGCATTGGGGGGAGGGTTTGCTCTTTTTTTGCAAATGCAAATTTGTGTAAATTTGGAAAATTGGCAAAAATCAGATTCTGTCAATGAGCAGAAGATGGAACAAAAGGCACCTGGCAATCTGCAAAATGTAGATAGAATTGATTTTAGAAAATCTGTACGTCCCTAGTGCCAGAGGACCCTCTGATGGTTTAAGGCAGGGGCAGGTAGGTCAGGATCTGCCTGGTAGATCCTCCTGGGGTTATTTGCAGTAGATCAGCAAGTGGTGTTGATTCCCAGTTGTTTAACAATAGCACCAAAAAATTACTCCCAAGTCCCTAAATTAGGCTGCTGAAATGAAGAAAGCTGTGTGTGTGTGTGTGTGTGGCAGGGGGAAGAGACTACAAAAGAGTGCATTTTTGTGCAAGAGAACTATAAATTCAATTCTGATTTAAACAATGTGTTTCTGGGCTCAGAGGTAGGCTATTCCTTAATTCTGTGTTTTTCTGCCTCCCCATGCCTCCAGTATTTTACACCTGGTGCTGGTTGGTGGGTCTTGGGGTTCTAGTAAAATGATGCAGAAGTGGCCACCATCCTGGCAAGGTGTAATGAAATTGGGCTTCCAACTTCAAAACCTCAGCACTGGTCAGCCATAGGAACATGAGAAGCTGCCTTATCCTGAAACCTCTCCAGGGTTTCAGGCAGGATTCTTCCCTAGCCCTATCTGGAGATGCTGGGGATAGAGCCTGGGACCATATAAATGCAAAGCAGGGGTTCTACCACTAAGCTACAGCCCTTCCCATAAGTGACCTCATGCCAGTCACTCAGTTGTGAAAATAGACTCTAATAATGCCAGGATCATAACTATTATCCTTGCAGAATTAATTTGATTCAGATACATATTACATTAACTTTCTCTGTATTGCAAAGGATCCACTGAACATTTGCCAGACTAGGGAGAACAGAATAGTTGATTTTCTGGCTGAAAGAACATTACTTTTTCTGATATGACCAATGAGCAATCTATCTACATCCCATGGAGACAAATGGCATAATTCCTTTTGATTGCAATGTTCCCAAGACTCTGACTGTGTGCGTGCACGCACGCAGGCGCGTGCGTGTGTGGTGTTAGACAAAATGGCATGACAAAATTCAGAGGACCAGAAGCCACTCTTATAAACAGTATTAGTCATCTTCAATTTATTAGAGTTTCCTAGGAGTTTAAAAGAATGAGAAAACATTATCATTCGTTAATGTCAAAAGTAAAGTGCAAATGAGACATTATGAAAAGCTGCATATCTGAATAGAACCAACAGAGGAACCACTCTGTATGATGACTCTAGAAGGGTTCTTGAAGACCTTCAGCTCCTCTGTCTGTGATTCATTCATCTCACAACTGTCTGCAAGCCATTTTCAATGGCAGGAGTGTGTGTGAGAGAGACACCAGCATGTAAAATGGTCACTAGGGCTGTGCATGGACCCCTTGCTTTGTTGTGGATGCTGCTTCAGACCCTCTGAATCATCTCCACTTGGACCAATTTGGACCCTACCCGCTTCGACTCAGATCCAAATCTGAAGTGAGGTTTGGATATGTGGATCACTCTGTTTGGGTGTTTTCCCATTGACTTGCAGTGGAAAACAAAAATGGTCATAACCTTTTCAGTTTTCTTGATATTATATCCATGAAACTTGGAGGGCTCTCTGCTGCCATGGAGGGGATCCCACCTACAAAATTTCAGACAGTTTGGCCCAGTACTTTTTGTACTCCTACTCCTCCTGCCTGCTCGGCTGTAAACGACTGCTAGCCATCTCCTGCTCATGAGGAGGAGATGGCTAGCTAGTGGCTGGGGTGTGCACCATGCCGCTGGTCAGCTGTCTTTGACAACCAACCAGGTGAGGAAGAGGCCCGGTGCATGCCCCTGCAGCTAGCTGTCTCCTGCTCACAAGAAGGAGTGGGATAGTGGTTGGGGCGTGCACCACGCCTCCTCCTCTTTCCTGGGTGATTCACAGCACTCTGTGTGTATAAGTCTATGTGCACACATACACTTCTATGCAAAAAGTGCTGTGAATCGCCCGTATACTTAAGATTGATGGTGTTTTTTGCGTATTAGTCTAAATGCACATAGACTTCCAATTGCCATGTTTTTTAAAAACATGGCGATCAAGGCGGATGTCAGGGTTGCCTCTGAGCATATAGAGTGTCAGAGTAGTTCAGATTCTGAGGAAGAGCTGCAACATGTGGGGGAGGAACTTTCCCAGGCTTCAGAAGCACAGCTGCATGGAGGGTCCCCCCCTTCACACATCCCTGGGAGTGATAGCAGACAGGGGGAGGCAAGGGAAGAACAACCTGAACTTTTAGACGCAAGATGCAGGCACAAGCGGGGAGTCGCAGGGGCTGAACTTTGACGCTCTGCCCGATATCCGCCACCTCAAGCAGGGCAAGGACTCAGTTTCCAGCCATGCAACCTCTTTTCGCTTGCTGATGCAGGAATGATGCCGCTCTGGTGGCCCAATTTTTGGACAGTTTGAATGACGAGACCTTGGATGAGCTGGCGCGAGCACCCCATCTGCCAACGCTGGCGGAGCTCATCCAATTGTGCCTGCAGATTAACAGTCATTTGGAGGGGCGCTGTCTGGCTCAGAAGAGCTCCGTTAGCTGGGATTTCCCTCCTCCTATTCCCCCATGGCTGCTGCCCCCTCCCCCCCACAGCCCTGCCGCAGGGGCGGAAGAGACCCCGATGCAAATGGAGCAACCCGAGCCACGCTATTGCCGGAAGAACTGGAGAGGTGGCGTGCAGAGCGTCGGTGCTTCAGGTGTGGAAAGCAGGGGCACTTTGCCAGATTCTGTTGCTCCTGACTGACGGCCCCACCCCCTCCTCCACCTCCTTGCCCCCAAGCCTGACTAGGACACCCCCAAAGCCTGTTGGGGGTCTCCAGTGCAGGGGCCCACTCCACATCCAGGGGCCCCTTCCCCACATCCCCCCACCGTCCCATCTGCTGCTCCCTGTGCACATCCATTCTTCCCAGTGGGGTGGGGAAGATGTCCTGGCACTGGTGGACTCTGGGGCTACTACCAGTTTCATAGATGAACCATTTGCTCAGCAATGCAACATTCCTGCTCTGCTCCTTCCTATCCCGTTGAAAGTAGAGACTATCGACGGCCACCCTCTCTCTTCCGGAGCAGTTACACGAATTACAGCTCCCCTCACTCTGCGTTCCCAGGGGCACGTCGAGTAGATTGAATTTCACCTGGCCAAGGTGCCCCAATACCCAGTTGTGCTGGGCATCTCCTGGCTCTCTAAGCACAATCCTCAAACTTCTTGGGAGCGTCATCAAGTGCGTTTCTCATCTCCCTACTGCCAACAGCATTGCTTCCCAGGAGTGAAGATGGCCCCAACCCAGGCCTTAACCCTTTCCACTCCCTCCTCATCTTCCCTAAGCAGTTCTTCTGCTCCAGTGATCCTCCCAGAGAAGTCAGTCCTGGAGCAGCATGGTCATTTTAAAAGGTTTTTTCTTTCTTTAAAACAGCACTGCTTTAAACAAATAGTTTATCGCTCAGGCACAACTAAGACAGCCTCCTTTTGGGAAGCCCCTAGGAAGAGGAAGCGTTTTGGCTGAAAGTAAATGGAGATGGAGGCATTCAATTAAAACGACAACAACAGAAATATTTACGAAAAATGGCAATTCTTACGGAAGTTATGCAGACTCATGGAGACGGCTGGGCACCAGAATTACGGTTGTCAGTACGGATTTATCTTTGTAATTTTCAGAGCAGAAAAAAAAGAGGATAATTCCAGGGGCTTGTGAACGGCGGAACGGAGCACTGGCTGCAAACTGTGGAAGTCAAGTGGCATGGAAGGTACACAATTCGTACATCCCTAGTTCAGCCCTGATTTGGCAACTAGAGTTTCCATTCACCAAAGCTCCCTCCCTCCCTCTTCCTCCCCCCCCCACTTCCCCCCTGAACCTCAATCCCTCGCTGAACTTTCTCAAGTTGTTACTTTTGGCACCAGGCTGTCTAGGCTGCTCGGAATGAATCACCAAATCGGACAAAGTGCTTCATATACAAGCCATTTTGCTTTGGGGAGCCTCGTTGCTGTCCTGCTCTGCCTCATATCATGTGGAGGCACCTCCGAAGTAGCATGCTTTGACTCATTATTTGGGCTTCGGACTGAAGCTATGCACAGCCCTGATGGTCAGCCTCCACCATTCCACCCTGGTCTTCCATCTGGTCATCACAATCTAGCATAGGGGTGGGCAAATCTGCTAAGCTCAAACTATATCAGGTTGTTCTTTTTCCACCACTAGATTTGTTCTGCATCTTGGTTCTGCATAGACATTTGTAAATATTTTTGTGCACATTTTTCAATAGGTGTGCATTTTTGTGTGCAATTTCTTTCTTTCTTTCTTTCTTTCTTTCTTTCTTTCTTTCTTTCTTTTCTTAATTGCCCATCTGGCCGGTCACCCGGCCACTCTGGGCAATGTACAATAATACAAACACTTTAAAAATAATAAAATCACACATTAAAACATCATTTCTAAAATTTCCCTAGCCCACCCCAAATGCCTGCCTGAACAACCAAGTTTTCAATGCGTGGCAGAAGCTCATTAAAGAGGGGGCATGGCAGAGTTCCCTAGGGAGGGAGTTCCACAGAGTGGGGGCCACCACAGAGAAGGCTCTCTCCCTCGTCCTCACTAGCCTAGCTGTCCTGGCTGATGGTACAGAGAGAAGGACATCCGAGGCTGATCTTGTCGAGATGAAAATATGCATCTTTCATATTACACCTTAATGTACATGTTTCTATTCACTAAAGAGTATTTTCTATGTTTTTCAAATGTACACACTTTCCTGTGTGCATTTTAAAAATGTGAACATATTTTCAAATGCATTTCGTTTTGTGAAACACACCGTAAAGTCAGAAATGTACAGGTATCTAACTGCAAATTGTGTTTGGATCTTGAGTTCAGTTCTGGGAGGTGTGAATTGGGTATCTCACATAAAACTGCAAAGCCAATTGATTTCTCACCTATCCATACTCTAGTCTGACCAAGAAAGAGAACTCAGGAGAGGAGTAAGACTGGGGAGAGGCTTGATACTGGGAAATTCCCTAGAATCTTACACATTCCCTAGATCTTAAACAGCGCAGGAGGAGGCTGCATTTTGGTACTCTCACAGGAAGTGCAAGTTTAAAATGCTTACGGCATCTCTTTCATTGCCATCCTGATGTATTATATAACATCTAAAACCACTCTGAGATCCTTCACCTCATCTCTGAGTCTTGGCTCCATTGGACTGTGGCCTGCACCAGGGTGGCATCAAAACAGTTGTGTTGACTTCTCCTTGGTGGGTGTAATATGATGGTTTCTTTGCAGCATTATGTCATTTCTCGGTATGCATATTTATCTGTAATATGTACACAGTTATTCTGCTAAATGTAGCTCAAGCAAGGAGAAAGATGTGTGAAATTTGTATGGGTACCCCTGCTTCCAATTGCCAGCCACAGCCCCAGTTTCTTATTAACTCATGGGTGGCTTGTGTATGAAGGCAGAGTGCATTTTCCAGACCTCTTTTTAATTAGAGGTTTCACGTTAACAGCTCAAATCAAGATTAGTGGGAGATAGTTCATCTCGGAATAATGCATGGAAGTCGAAAATCACCTTGACAAAACAGATGGAGCTCTCAGTCATTAGGGAGAAAGTGTTTGTGCCGTTATGGTGACAGGCAAATTAGTCACCATGACTTTAAAGATTTAAGAGGACTAGTACTGGGTGAAAACAGCCTAGATGTGTTTGGATATGAAGGTTGCTGGGGGGGGGAATTAAAGCATTGTACGTCCTTCACTGCTGCCCACTGTATTGCTTCCTTAAAGCGGAGGAAATCTATAGTGTCATACCATGTGGACAGAAGAAGAGCCCTCTTGCTGGATCAGAGCAAAACTCTTAGGCTAGAGATGGATGAATCTTAGGGATGTCAGAGGGTTTTGCCACGGATCTCGGGGAGGCCGAATGCCAGCGCATTCGGCCCCCCGAAATTGGTGGCGAAACGGTCTGCTCCCCCCCCCCGGGACGGGACTTACCTTGTGCGAATGTCCCTGGCGGCGGCGGCTCTGGCGGCGGTTCGGTGGCGGCGGCTGTGGCAGCCGGTCTTCCGACCAGCTGCCACCGCTGCTGCCATTTCCAAGTTAAAACAAAACAAAACAAAACGTGATAGGCTACGTAAAGATTTATGTAGCCTATCACGGGTAGATTTTAAAAAAACACCGTGATAGGCTACGTAAATGTTTACGTAGCCTATCACGGCTGAGTTAAAAACAAAAAACAAAAACCGCACATACGCAAATGGCAGCGCCCATGGGCGCCGCCATTTGCATATGCGCAGGGGGGTTTTTGTTGTTGTTTTTTTCACTCAGCCGTGATAGGCTACGTAAACATTTACGTAACCTATCACGGCTGACTGCAGGGACGCAAACGACGGTGGCGACAACCGCCACCATTTGCATCCTGGCCGGCCAGAATTCGCGGCGGGAGGGACGGAGCGCCTCCCCCGCATCGCGAATCAAGTTTCATGAAAGGTAAGGGACTTTCGTACATCCCTAAAATCTGTCAATTCCTGTTTCTTTCAGTTTCTCATTTTCCCAGTCTTAAATTCCATTCATCCTGAACTTGGCTATATATTTGTTTAAGTTTCCATGAAAATTTGTACATATTTGTTCACTTTTCTCCTAATGCATACATTTTGTCTGCAATTTTGCCTATTATGCACATTTTGTGCAAGCAATTTGCCTAACATAATGCATGATCAACATTATTTTCACTGATATACACATTATTTTCACTGATATACACATTTTTGAGTTCGCCTTCCCCTAATAGCTGCATTGCCATACACATTGTTTGATTGGTGAATGCCACTGCAAAAATTCAAAAAAGTGTGAACTTCAAAGGATAAATTTTTTTTGGCTCACAAATTGGTCTGAAAGTGCAAAACTGGGTAAGTTCGCATTAAAACGTGAACCAAATGAAATTCTCCCCCAGCGCTAATCTACTCCATCATTCTGTATTAGGGATGCATGAAAGTCACTTACCTGGTCTCGCAGCTTGCTTCGCTGTGGGGGGGAGGCGCTTCGCTGCACCCCCCAAAGTTCAGGCCAGGGGGGGGAGGCTTCCCTCCTCGCCCGGCCGAAATTCAGGCCGGGGGGGAGGCTTCCTGCCTCGCCCGGCCGAAATTCAGGCCGGGGAGAAGCGCCCCGTCTCCCCGGCCATGAACTTCAAAAGAAAAAAAAAAAACCGCCCCTGTGATAGGCTACGTAACGATTAACGTAGCCTATCATGGCTAGATCTGCAAAGTCAGCCGTGATAGGCTACGTTAATCGTCACGTAGCCTATCACGGGTGACTTAAAAAAAAAAAGCGCATACACAAATGGCGGCCCCCATAGGGAGCCTCCATTCGCATTCCTTATTTGGTCCCTGTAGTCTACGTAAAGATTTACGTAGACTACGGCGAAAATAAGGGCAACGCTATTTGCGTTTTCCTTATTTTCGCCGTAGTCTACGTAAATCTTTACATAGACTACAGGGACCAAATAAGGAACACGAATGGCAGCTCCCTATGGGGGCCGCCATTAGCCGTACGCGCTTTTTTTTTTTTTAAGTCACCCGTGATAGGCTACGTGACGATTAACGTAGCCTATCACAGCCGTGATAGGTTACGTTAATCTAAAATCTAGCCGTGATAGGTTACGTTAATCGTTACGTAGCCTATCACAGGGGCGTTTTTGTTTTTTTTTACTTTTCTTGTAATGGCGGCGGCGGCAGCCGGTCAAAAGACCGGCTGCCGCCCCCGCCACTGACGAAGACCTGCCGAACCGCCGCCGGGACCTGCCGCCAGGAGGGACATTCGTGAAAGGTAAGTCCCATCCCGGGGGTGGGGCGGGGGGCGGAGAATTTGTCCCCGAACAACCTTCGGAGGACCGAATGCATTGGCACTCAACCCCCCGAAGTTTCGGGGAGAAATTCTCCCCCATCCCTATTCTGTATCTCCACAGAGTCCAGCCAAGTAAATATTGTTTGCTTGGACTTCCAAAAGGCTTTTTGACAAAGTCCCTCACCAATGACTCCTGAGCAAACTTAGCAGTCATGGAATAAGAGGAGAGGTTCTCTTATGGATCAGTAACTGGTTAAAGAACAGAAAGCAGTGAGTAGGAATAAAAGGTAAATTCTCCCAACAGAGGAAAGAAAATAGTGGGGTCACACAGGGATCTGTATTAATACCAATGGTTTTCAACCTGTTCATAAATGATCTGGAATTAGGAGTGAGTAGTGAAGTGGCCAAGTTTGCGGATGACACCAAACTATTTACGGTGGTTAAAAACAAAAAGGGATTGTGAAGAGCTCCAAAAGGATCTCTCCAAATGGGGAGAATGGGCATCTAAATGGCAAATATGGTTCAATGTAAGCAAATGTAAAGTGATGCACATTGGAGCAAAAAATCCCAAATTCAAGTATAACCTGATGGGATCAGAACTAACAGTGACCAACCAAGAAAGAGACCTTGGGGTTGGGGTGGGCAGCTCTAGGGATGGCGGAGAATTCTGCCACGGACTCCAGTGAGGCCGGATTCTAAAGAAGTCTGTGGCGGAACAGAACAATCCCCCCCCGCCACCCCGCGAAACCTCCCTGGGATGGAACCTACCTTTTGTCAGCCGTCCGCAGGTGCGAATGGTGGCCCTGGACTGTGGCCGCCATTTCCCTTGCTACATTAACCGTGATAGGCCACGTTAGTATTTATGTAGCCTATCACGGCAAAGAGCAGGAATGGAAATAGTGTCTGCTACGCCATTTGCGTCCCTGCTGTTTTCGTGATAGGCTACGTAAATATATACGTAGCCTATCACAGCTAATGCAGAGATGCAAATTGCGGCTGCTACGCCATTTGCATCCCTGCATTGCCATGATAGGTTACGTATATATTTACGTAGCCTATCACGGCAAAGAGCAGGGACGGAAAGAGTGTCTGCTAAGCCATTTGTGTCCCTGCTCTTTGCTGTGATAGGCTACGTAAATATATACGTAACTTTAGGGATGTCAGAGGATTCCGCCATGGATCTCAGTGAGGCTGAATGCCAATGCATTTGGCCTCCCAAAATCCATGGCAGAATGAAGCCCCCCCGCCCCACCAACCCGCGAAAGGCGCGCGAAACGGAGCACTTACCTGGTGCCGTTCGCTCTACTTTGCGAGTGGTGGCCGCATCTGCGGCCACCATTCGCTTCCCCATTTTTGCCATGATAGGCTATGTAAATACTTATGTAACCTATCACAGCTAATGCAGGGACGCCATTTGCGTCCCTGCGGAGGCCGTGATAGGCTACGTAAATATTTACGTAGCCTATCACGGCGAAAGACGGGCACAAATGGCGGCTGCCACGCCATTTGCGCCCCTGTTTTTTTGCTGTGATAAGCTATGTAAATATTTATGTAGCCTATCATGGCAAAAAAACAGGAACACAAATGGCGGCGGCTGTAGCCGCCGCTATTTGCGTCCGCAGGCTCCACACACCTGCGAATGCACCCGGCTGGTGGCTCTGCAGGGTTGCCACAGAGCGGAGCCAGCCGGGTTAGGATTTCAGGGAGAGGTGCGGAGCGCCTTCCCCCACCGTGAATCACCCCTTTGAAAAGGTAAGTGACCTTCGCACATCCCTACGTAACCTATCATGGCAATGCAGGGACGCAAATGGCGGCCACTACGGCAGCCGCCATTTGCAGCCGCAGCCCAGCAGCGGACGGAGGTCCAGCTGCGGGCAGCCCTCGCTGGTGGCTCTGCGGACTCGCCGTGGAATGGAGCTGGCCAAGAAGGATTCCGGGGGGAGGGATGGATCGCCTCCCCCCCCGCATGGATCCCCAGAACGGAGCCAGGTAAGTGATCCGCCCACCCCTAGGCAGCTCAATGAAAATGTTGATCCAGTGTGTGGCCACTGTAAAAAAAGGCAAACTCTATGTTAGGCATAATTAGAAAAAATTGAGAATAAAACTGCCAATATCGTTCTGCCCTTGCACAAATCTATGGTGCAACCATACGTGGAATACTGTGTACAGTTCTGGTTACCACACCTAAAAAATATTGTAGAGCTGGAAAAAGTGGAGAAAAGGGCAACTAAAATGATCAAGGGGCTGGAGCATCTCCCCTATGAGGGAAAGTTACAACAGCTGGGCTTGTTTAGCTTGGAGAAAAGGTGAGTGAGGGGAGACATGATGGAGGTGTACAAAATTATGCATGGTGTGGAGAATGTGGATAGGGAGACATCTTTCTCCCTCTCTCAAAATACTAGAACCCAAGAGAGTCATCCCATAAAGCTGATTGATGAGAGATCCAGGACAGATAAAAGGAAGGACTTCTTCAGACAGTGCATAGTTAAACTATGGAATTCGCTACCATAGGATGTAGTGATGGCCACCAATTTGGATGGCTTTCAAAGGGGGTTAGATAAATTCCTGGAGGAAATGGCTATCAGTGGCTACTAGTCCTGATGGCTGTGTGCTACCTCCAGTATCGGAGGCAGTGAGCCTATATACAGTTGCTGGGGAACATGGGCAGGAGGGTGCTGTTGCACTTGTGTCCTGCTTGTGGGTTCCCAGTTGACAGCTAGTAGGCCAATGTGTGAACAGAATGCTGGACTAGATGGACCCTTGGTATGATCCAGCATCAGGCTCTACTCATGTTCTTATGTTCTCTTGGGGAGCCACAAGCAGAGGGGGCCAGGAGGAGCTTTTTGCTTTGGTTTTATTCTAAGGTTAAAATTTTTATATATTGTTTTACTGTGTTATTGCATTTTATGCTTTGATGTTTTGTTTTACAACCCCCCCAGAGAGCTTCAGCTATTGGGCAGTATAGAAATGTAAGTAAACAAGTAAATAAATGTAAATAAATAAGTAAAAAATGTGCCTGCCTGCCATGTAGCTGTTACGATGTAGAGCGTGTCAGAAAAAAGAGGTGGCAACTCTAATCCAGCTGTTACAGGGCTGAATACAAAGCAGTTCTAGGCCTGGATGAATGGATGAAGCTGTTAGGTTTGGTTTCTCCCACATTTAAATGCTTTTAACATCAAGTTCTTTTCTCCCAAATATAAAGAACTTTGCAAATGTTTGGTAAATTTTGGTAAAACTGAATTGAAATGAAATTCTCACCCATTCCTAGTAGGATCCCACCTGCCTGCCACATACCTTGTCCCCCTTGGGACTGCCTCCTCTCCACCCCCTGATGTAGCATCTGAAGGAGGTGCACAGGCATTCAGTGCAATGTGCATTTGCCAGAAAGCAACCCTCCACACTGAGAAGGTGTTGGGTGCCCCAGATCCATAACAGTACAGTTGTAGTCCAAAGCAAAAAGTCCATAAACTATTAATTTGATATAAAAGATTGATGGGGAATGTGCACGTCCAGCATATGGACACTTCAGAATAACCTTTTGATTAGAGTTGTTGAACCTCAGGCCTGTGGGCCAAATCTATCCTGCCTGGGGACCCAGTCCAGTCCTCCAGGGCTCCCCAAATGGCCATACACCCTTCCCTCAGCCCACCCTCTGTCCCCCGACCAATTGCTTAGTGGTTTCTTGGCCGCTGTGCAGTTTTTTCCCCATTCTAAAAGGTTCAACTGCTTCTCTTGGTGGTTGGGAATAAGGGCATGGCCCTCTGGGGACCTACAGGGGGCCAGATTGGGACCCCAGGCCTGAGGTTCTGCACTGCCAGTTTAGAAAATTAGCATTCTAGTCTAGCATTCTAGCATTCCTCCTAACTGGAGGAAGGGTTTTCCACTTAAATAACTCAGTATTTCCTAGTAGGTGCTGAGTTTTAACATTTGTGTGCTTTATTTTCTGCCTTCCTTTAGAACTATATGCAATTCCCTCCATCTTACATAGGCAATAGTTTAAGAAATCCTATCACATGTCAATCAAGATGCCAATCCCAGCACTTCATAGAATGGCTGTGGTTGGAAATGAAGAGGCTTGCTTTATGAAAGTATTCTTTAATTCATTCAATTTATTGTTGTTGTTGTTCAGTCGTTAAGTCGTGTCCGACTCTTCGTGACCCCATGGACCATAGCACGCCAGGCCTTCCTGTCCTGCGCTCTCTCCCGGAGCGTGCTCAAGTTCATATTCATTGCATCGGTGATGCTATCTAGCCATCTCGTCCTCTGCCGTCCCCTTCTCCTTTTGCCTTTAATCTTTCCCAGCATCAGGGTCTTTTCCAGTGAGTTTTCTCTTCGCATTAGGTGGCCAAAATATTTGAGCTTCAGCTTCAGTATCTGTCCTTCCAATGAGCAGTCAGGATTGATTTCCTTTAGGATGGACTGATTTGACCTCCTTGCAGTCCAGGGGACTCGTAAGAGTCTTCTCCAGCACCACAGTTCGAAGGCATCAGTTCTTCGGTGCTCAGCCTTCCTTGTAGTCCAGCTCTCACAGACATATGTTGCTACTGGGAAAACCATAGCTTTGATTATACGAACCTTTGTTGGCAAGGTGATGTCTCTGCTTCTGACTATGCTGTCTAGGTTTGCCATAGCTTTCCTCCCAAGGAGCAAGCGTCTTTTGATTTCATGGCTACAGTCACCGTCTGTGGTGATCTTGGAGCCCAAGAAAATAAAATCTGTCACTACTTCCATTTCTTCCCCTTCTATATGCCAGGAAGTGATGGGGCCAGATGCCATGATCTTAGTTTTTTTAATGTTGAGTTTCAAACCAGCTTTTGCACTCTCCTCTTTCACCCTCAACAAGAGGCTCTTTAGATCCTCTTCACTTTCTGCCATTAGGGTGGTATCGTCTGCGTATTGGAGGTTGTTGATAATTCTCCTGGCAATCTTAATTCCGACCTGTGATTCATCCAACCCGGCATTTCTCATGATGTACTCTGCATATAAATTAAATAAGCAGGGTGACAATATACAGCCTTGTTGTACTCCTTTCCCAATTTTGAACCAATCGGTTGTTCCATGTCCGGTTCTTACTATTGCTTCTTGTCCCTCGTACAGGTTTCTCAGAGACAGGTAAGGTGGTCTGGTACTCCCATCTCTTTAAGAATTTGCCAGAGTTTGTTGTGATCCACACAATCAAAGGCTTTAGCGTAGTCAATGAAGCAGAAATAGACATTTTTCTGGAATTCTCTTGCTTTCTCCATGATCTAGCGAATGTTGGCGATTTGATCCTCTAGTTCCTCTGCCTCTTCAAAACCCAGCTTGTACTTCCGGTAGTTCTCAGTTTGCATGCTGCTGAAGCCTAGCTTGTAGGATTTTGAGCATAACCTTGCTGGCATGTGAAATGAACACAATTGTACAGTAGTTTGAATGCTCTTTGGCACTGCCCTTCTTTGGAATTGGAATGTAAACTGACCTTTTCCAGTCTTGTGGCCACTGTTGAGTGTTCCAGATTTGTTGGCATATTGAATGCAGCACTTTAACAGCATCATCTTTTAGGATTTTAAATAGCTCAGCTGGAATACTGTCATCTCCGCTAGCTTTGTTGTTACTAATGCTTCCTAAGGCCCACTTGACTTCACTCTCTAGGATGTCCGGCTCAAGTTCAGTGACCGCACTATCATGGCTATCAGGGACATTCAGATCTTTCCTGTATAGTTCTTCTGTGTATTCTTTCCACCTCTTCTTAATCTCATCTGCTTCTGTTAGGTCCCTGCCTTCTTTGTCCTTTATCATGCCCGTCTTTGCACAAAACGTTCCCTTGAGATCTCCAATTTTCTTGAAAAGATCTCTAGTCTTTCCCATTCTATTGTTTTCCTGGCTACATTTCGAACCCTCTGAAGGGCTTACATAATATTTAAGTTTTGCAATAAAATGGGGGGTGGGATTCCAAAGAGATGAGATTTTCTTAAGAACCTAACAGAGATCTAAAACATCTCAGTTGTGGGGAGAACAGCCTGTGCTTAGAGTTGACCGGCCTGGGCCAAATTACTCCTCCCATTGCCCATGCAGGCACAGAGCAACTGACTATCACTGCAAAGTTCGCTCTGGAAGGAAAGAAAAAGCTCCTTAGAAGCATCCTGCAACTGTTGGTCCTTTGGCCAATTGCTCCTTGCACCTGCTCTTGCTCAGAGGGAAAGGTAGCTCTATGTCTTCTGGCCAGTAAGTGAAGACAAGGGGTGGGGGAGAAATTTGTTTCAGCTCATTTTTGACCAGAATGTATCCAAATCACATTATGTTCAAAAAAATGTGTACATTTGAAAAATGTGCATTAAAAATGCATACCTTTGAAAGATGCACATGAACACGCTCAATGGGAGAAAAAGATGTGCATTTCAAAATGCACACAATTGAGGCGTACACTTTGAACAATGTACATGAAAACATACACATGTTTTTGTGCAGAAAAAGAAACCAAATCTTGTGATACAAGTCAGAGTGTGCTTCAATGTGGAATTTGGAGAACCTCAATCAGCCTGAATATTGCTGATTTTCACATCCCTACTGAAGATATCTTTTCCAGAGGTGTGCACTGACTCCCAGATTCCACTCAGACCCTGATTTAGCACTTCAGAAAATGGTCTAAATCTGTTTCAGTTGATTCAGAGGACAACCACTTCAACTTAGGTACTAAACTTTGGAAATTTGAGGTTTTGTGCCTCCCAATGGCTATCATGGGAAATAAAAAAAAATGGGTATAGCTTCTTTTTTCCTTTTCAGAATTGGGCAGTATCTCCATAGGAGGAGATTACACCTGCCAAATGTCAGAAAAATGGGTGCAGGGGGGGTTGTACAATTTTTTTTAATCTAGGATTTTTAAAAGGGAACAATCAATCATTTCTTTATATCTTGGCAGAATTGGATGAAACTTGTAGAGATAGTTGCCCCTTCTGAAGGGATCGAGCCTTCCAAGATTCAGAAGAATAGCCACAGGGGTTTCTGTGCAAGAGGAGCTTTATCATTTTGAGGGTCTCCAAATGTGCCTTATGGACTGTTTTTCTGAGAATCACAGACAGCCTAGAGGTTTCCCTAAGTAAAAAACCAAACCAAACACTAAAACATCTCCTAAGTTTCAGAAAGATAGGTGCAGCAGTTCATATGCTTCATAGTCCTCAAATTGGAGAGATTCTTGTCTCCCACTGGTTTTTTTTTGGGAGGGAGGGGAAATTTATATGAAAATGGCACACATCATAGAGGTGTCCCCAAGCAAGAAATCTGCAAAGTTTCACAAGTATAGGTGCAGGGGATAGTAAGTTATGATGACTGAAAACTAGTTTAAGGCTTTTTCATAGGGAAGCCTGGTGCCATTGGAAGAATGGCCATCTCAGGGTCTCCTCCAAAGCACAATGTCTGGAGCCCCTGGTAAAACATGCCCTATGATTAGAAGATGGATCTACCAGTCACTTAAACACCCTCCCTCCCGCCCACTCTCCTCTCTCAGCATTTTCAAGAAACAAAACCAGAATATACTATTTGAAGAGAAGATGGAACATCTGTGTCTCTGAGCACAAACCATTAATGAAGCCTCATTCTGGCCTGGCTTTGGTTCTGGTGGCTTTGGATTAAAACAAAGCAAAATAAGGGAAAGCTACTTGCCTTGGGAAGCACCAGAAATGGTCTGAAGTGGCCTGCTTTGGGCTCTGACTCCAACGCACATCCCTAATCCTTTCATCTCCCTTCTGCAAAGGGAATTAAACTACCTCCACCATTTCTGTTCTGAAAATGAAGGAATCATGGCCAATTGGCCCTCCCTTTTATCATTTGCAATGTTCCAAGGGGGCTCCTGGAAAATTTTCATTTGAACAACAACTGCTTATGATAGTTTTTTTTTTTTTTATCAAGAAGTAGTATAAACTACTCATCAAGGTCCTTCAAGACTTGCTCATTTACTTGCTAATGGATGTAGTGTGTTATTATGGAGATTAGTAACTCCTGAGACCTGTGGTAATTTGTACCCTGAAAGCTAGGAGGGGAAATCTTTTTGTCTGTGAAAGCAACATAGTTTGTTTACTGAGCTCTGTTGATCATGGCCTTTAGCAGTATATGGAATCAGGCATTTGAGGTATCTGGAGTGATACGTGATTAGAATGTTAGAGATGTTTTGGGTTTGTTTGTTTTGCTATATCTATAACTTTTACAATGCTTTCACATGTTGTATTAAGAATTTTCCTCTTCTCTCATAACAATTAAAAATCCTTGTGGTCACAGAATATGTGGTCTGGAATGTGGAAAACAGAATATATAGTCCCCAGAAGTGTGGTTGTTTTCTGTAAGTCATCGAGAGTGGGCTTGCAAAAGAGGCTTGCAATAATGACAAAAACGATTAGTCTGCTCACCCACAAGACTACCTCTTTAAGGCTTTCTACTCTTCAGGAAGAATAGATAGCTTCTAAAATTAGTAGCCTGCTTACTCTTCTGATAGTCATTGTCAAACACTGGTGATTGGAAAGGATTTTTTTTTTTTAAAACAACCTTCCTATCTGGTCACTTGGAGGAAATTCTTACTCACCAAAGGTGACTGATTGCTAACAAGCATCAACTGATGGATACAAATGTTTCTGCCTGTCAACAGGTGCAGTTTTTAAGGTGTGAAGGACAACCAGTATCTCATGTTTTTCTCTTACAGGTAAGCCCTCCTAGGGGGATGTTCACATGCAAATAGGCTTTGCATTTCCCTGCTGTTCTGGGAACCACATAGACAAGAGTTCTCTGCCTTCCTCTGGTATCCAGCTTAGGACCACTGAATACAGAATTCCCAGTTTCAACTCCAGCATCTCCAGTAAAAAAGGCAGCTTTATCTGTTCACTTAACAAAATGAAGATTTATTTCTAAAAATGAAAAATTGTAAACATCTGTTCATGCCTAATGTAGGTTGGAGCAACATCACTGGATAAACTCATGGTGTGGAGTGATGCATACATGCCAGTGGACTTGAGCTTTTGCATTCCTCCTGCTGGACTGGGATCCACACTGTCCTGTTCATGCTCAAGGTTCCCAGGGGAGCCAATCTGAATCAGTTGCACTTACTAGAAGGGCAAGCCAGTATTAAGCCTGATGAAGCAAAATGGCAAGGTGAGACCAAGAGGGTCTATCAGGACCCTGGACAGATCTATGCTGGCTGGAGCTCTCTCAGGAAGAGCTGTTGCTTCAGCAACATGTGGAGGCCTCTGAGGCTTTATGAAGGCTGGATGATCTGGGCCTCCTGTTAGCCCCACTCCCTCTGAGGGGCTGTCTGTCTCATAAAGGGCCAGTGCCAATTCTGCAGCCACTGGTTCCTCTGGCACACAGGTGGTGAGGACTGCATCATGGGGTGCTCTCTGAAACCAAAAGTTCAGGGCTTCAATCGCAATCATGAGGATGTATCTACTGAAAATATTCTTAAGTTGCTGAACATGTGCTCACATTTGATTTGCACAACTTTCCCAGTTCAATTTAAACACATTCCTGAATCACCCCTGCTTTAGTCTATGGAGGAAAGTTGTGCAAATTAGGAAATTTGCACAAATTTCACATTCAATCACTATTTGATTTGCGCAGTGCTCCTGTTTGTGCAGAGTGAGTAGTGATCGCAAATATGAACAGGAATTGGGCACAACATGAGCAGCAAGATGATGTCTGGATAACTGTGGCAATCTCAGACATCACTCATTCACCCATCCCTAGGATCACAGTCAGAGAACATGACATGCATAGGGCAAGGGAAGCTTTGCATGTGGTTCCCAGCTTTAGGGTGCTGTAACCAGCTGCTGGGCAAATAGATGCATTCTCCATTACTGGATCAGGAACCATATATGCATCACTGATGAAACTGTTGATGCTGTGCACTTGCACCCTAAAAAGGTGTCTTGTCCTTACCGTGAGAGGGGTGGGTGGGCATGGGTTATGGCAGATACTTGAATGGCTAGTCCATCAGGTAGCTGGCAGGGGGTGCAGAACCTTAAACAACTTCAAGCAGACAACTTTCTCAAATAAGTTCTAGAGTTCAGTTTAGCCCTTTTATCTGTCTTAGGCTCCACCCCTTCCTGAAGAACAGATTGCGTTAAGGGGGTAGTCCTCTGGCCTGGACCCTCTCAGGCATCTCTCTGAGTGCATTGCCTGCACCAGTGGTGAACAAGCCCAGGAAAGCAGAGAGTAGGAACAAATGGTCAATTCTAGCAATGGAGGGATGGGAACAATGGGGTAAGGGGCTGCCGTTTTTAAACTTATTAATAAATTATCTGGAATTAGGAGTGAGTCACATGTGCTGATGACGCCAAATTGCTTAGGGTGGTTAAAACAAAAAAGAATTGTGAAGAGCTTGAAAAGGATCTCTCCAGCATGGGAGAGTGGTCATTAACATGGCAAATGCAATTCAATGTAAGCAAGTGTAAAAAGATGCATGTTAGGAGTCAGCAGCCAGTCCAGTTGGGTTATATATGTAGAATGGGGAGGGGCATATTGCCCTTTGCCTCTGGTAGCACAATGACTTGAGCTGGCCCTATTGGGTCTCAGTGTGACTCCAGATGAACCGACAATGCATCTCCCTAAGACACACCCACCTGTCCTCTGCAATTGTACATTATTTTATTTTTATTTAATTAATTACATTAATTAAATAATGAGAGCCAGTGTAGTGTAGTGGTGAGAGTGACGGACTGGGAGCCGGGAGATCCGGGTTCTAGTCCCCACTTGGCCATGGAAGCTCACTGGGTGACTTTGGGCCAGTCACAGACTCTCAGCCCAACCTACCTCACAGGGTTGTTGTTGTGAGGATACAACGGTGAGGAGGAGGATAATGTAAGCCGCCTTGAGTTCCTTGCGAGAGGGAGAAAGGCGGGGTATAAATGCAATAAATAAATAAATAAATAAATACATTTCTATACTGTCCAATAGCCAAAGCTCTCTGGGTGGTTCACAACAAGTAAAACCATAAAATACAACATGATAAAATACAATACAAAAGTTTAAAACTACAGCATAAAATAAAAAGCGAAAAAGACTAAAATGCCTGGGAAAATAAGATTCTTGCCTGTCGCCAAAAGAGCACAATGTAGGCACAAGTAGAGCACAAATAAATGTAGGTTTATTTGTTTATTTAAAATTATTTTTAGGGTAGAACTTTCTCAAGGTGATGTGATCATGGTTGTCAAGCTCTCCTCCATGCAACTCTGTATTTCCTGATGAGAGTCTGAGGAAATCCTTGACTGACAGGATTGAGGTCACTCAACTTTACTCCCTCCCTACTCCCACCCCTGTAGAATTTAGAGAAATGAAACCAAAAGACACTATTTGAAGACATAAAGTCTGCTGGCTTCATTCTGTTGGCTTTGGAGGGAAGTCTGCTTTCCCTCAGGACCTAACAGAACCAGACCAAAGCAGCCTGATTCTTCTCAAGCTTTGGCCTTTGTCTGAATCTGATGCATAGTCCTACTATCAACACAGTCTGAAAACCACGGCTTTTGGCCACAGAAATTGGCATATCGTATCCACAGACAGATCTACATAGGGCTTTTATGCCAGCTGTACTGTGCCCCTGTATGCCCTGGCTATGGGCTTCCAGAATTTAGAGGTGCCAAGAAAGTGATAAGTCAGATCCAGGTTTGCTTACAAGGATATTTTGAGTACTTACAGCACACAGGCATACCCAATCATTGGATCAGACAAAGGCTCTGAACAAAGAACTCTGTCACAAGATGACTTTTATATCATACATGTTATTCAGGCATAGCAGGTAGTATGACAGGTGCAAACATTAATTAGAGTTCATCTACAACTTTCCCAGCATAGCCTAACAGTGCTTAGTAACATATTTGGCAGAAGCAAGACTATCATAATTTTCCCAGCACAGCCACCTGTAGCTTTAAGATAAACATAGCTTCACTTTTCAGGCACATCCTAGGCTCTGATAAGATAAACGATACCAGAGCTCGTTAGCATGGAATGTGCTGAGGTGGCCATATCAACCTTTGACTCATCTTACAAGCCAAGAGGCCCACCTGCAAGGGATTGCTACTAATAATGAACCAAAGCAGAGAGCATTATGGATCTCTAAGCCTCTCTAAACTACTATTAGCTGGCTTACAGGCCTGGGGCCTTACAGCCCTGAAGTTGATAGTGTCAGATGATGCATACCCTTCTATGTAGCCAGCATGCTGTTTCTAGCTCTAAAATCCAGTGTTTCTGAAAGTGCTTTTCTGATGGATTACCCTGCTGTGGAATTTTCATGGTGCTTTCAGAGTCTGTGAGAGCTGAACTGCCCCTGCTGGAGCAGTGCTGACTGGCGGGAGGGAAAGTGGCAGGGAGTGGGCACGGAAAGAGCAGACGCATGTGTACATGAGTCTGTTTCCCGCCTCCTAGCTGAGCAGAGCAGAGAGGAGCAAGCTGTTCCAGCTGGTCCAGGGACTACAGAAGCAGGCAAGCTCCCAGAGAGCGAGCGAACAGAGCGAGCGGACAGGGGGAGCAAACAGGAGTTGGCCAGGGGAGTTGCAGTGGTTGAAGAGACAAAGGAGACAGAGGCTAAGAGGTAAGTGGGTTGCAGGAAGCCCAGGGGGCTGCCCTTTATCCTTCTGATTGGCTGTGAGCTCACCAGGTGCTTCTGAGAGCTCCAACTGAATTGGAGGGGTGTGGCCTGAGTACTCCCAGCAGCTGAGTGGGCGGGAAGCTTCAGTCTGTTTCCCGCCTCCCAGCTGAGCAGAGAAGAGCAGAGCAGAGCAAGCTCCCAGAGAGCGAGCGAACAGGAGGAGCAAACAGGAGTTGGCCAGGGGAGTTCGGCAGGGGAGGTCAAGGGGGAGGCCCCTAACGTTTTTTTAAATTATTTTTATGTTTTATTTTAACTAACTTTTTTCCATTTATTTGTCTTGTAACACACACTTTCACACCAGTGGGACTCTGCTTTTAACCTCTACTGAGTAGAGGAGCAGGCACAGGCTAGTCTAGAACGATCACAAAGCTAGACACAAAAAGGGAAAAGAGGCAATGGAAGGACAAGACTCTCCAGTGGTGGTGACCTGCAAGGTGTGTGCCATGTTTGTTTTCTTGCCTGAGAACAACATGGCCTACACCTGCAACAAGTGCAAGTTGATCACGCTGCTAGAAGAAAAAGTAAGTGGACTGGAGCAGCGACTGTCGACCCTCCGGGGAATACGAGAACATGAAGAGTTCTTGGACAGAATGGGGGAACCACAGCAGCAAAGGGAAGACCAGAAGCTTGAAGAGCAACAGCAAGATGAGGCAGAAGTGGGAAATGCTGAGGTGAAGAAAAATGGAGTAGCGGATACTCCTTGGAAAAGGGTGACAGTTAGGAGAAGAAGAACTAGATGCCACTCTGCACCAGTGGCAGCAGTGGAGCTGTGGAACCGATTCCAGGTCCTTGCGGATGGGACTGGAGGACAGCCTGCAGAGGAAGAATCACAGGGGAACCTGCATGAGAGTGAGCAAGAGGCTAAAGGTCAGTCAAACAGGCGATGAAACCCAGGACTACAAGAAGAAGAAGAGAAGAGTGGCAGTAGTGGGAGACTCCTTGGTGCGTGGGATAGAGACCCAAGTATGTCGCGAAGACCCGTGGACTCGCCAGGTATGTTGTCTCCCGGGAGGACGGATTAGAGACGTGACTGAAGGGTTGCCTGCACTCATAAAGCCCATTGACAGGTATCCCTTTCTTCTCATCCATGTGGGAACAAAAGATACCACCAAGCGGAGCTACGAAGAAATCGCGTCAGACTTTGAAGCTTTGGGAAGGAAACTTGGGAACTTTGGGGCCCAGATAGTTTTCTCATCCATCCTTCCAGTAGTTAGAAGAGGGATAGAAAAGGAACGAAAAATACTCTGGGTGAATGACTGGCTACGAAGGTGGTGCCGACGAGAGAGATTTGGATTCTGGGACCATGGGCTATACTTCCTGGAAGATGGGCTGTTGGCTAGGGATGGGTTGCACCTCACAAAGGCTGGGAAGAATGTGTTTGGCCACAGCATGAAGAACTTCATCAGGAGGGCTTTAAACTGAATCCTACGGGGAAGGGAGATGTAAAGTTGGGAGTAACAATGGATGAAGGCTCATGCACCACAACGGAGAGAACAGCTCTGATAGCGCCCAATAATAGTCTTCAGACACATGTAGGAAGAAAGCCAGACTATGAAGCACATGCTCAGAGTATGGGGAAACAAACAGAACAAACTTGAACTCTTAATACAAGAGGGAAATTATGACCTGATAGGTATAACTGAGACTTTGTGGGATGACTCTCATGACTGGAATACAGCAATTGAAGGATATAACTTGTTCAAAAAGAACAGGAGGAACAGAAAGGGAGGTGGGGTTGCACTATATGTGAAAAATACATATCTCTGCACAGAAATACAGGAGGATGAGCTTGGTAGCCCCATCGAGAGCATCTGGGTTAAAATAAATGCAGCAAAGGATAACAGGAACCTGATGGTCGGAGTCTACTACCGACCACCCAATCAAGGAGAAGACAAGGATGAAACTTTTGAAAAGCAAATAGCCAATGTTTTAAGGAAGCATGATGTAGTAGTAATGGGGGACTTCAATTTCCCCGATATTTGTTGGGAGACAAATTCTGCAAAACATGGCCCCTCCAGGAAATTCCTGACTTGTGTGGCGGATAACGTCCTCCTACAGAAAGTAGAGGAAGGAACTACAGGATCGGCTATACTTGACTTGATCCTAACCAACAGAGATGACTTAGTGGATAAAGTAGCAGTTACAGGAACTCTGGGGGGAAGCGACCATGTTGTACTTGAGTTCTTGGTTCTAAGGGAAGCAAAAGCCGAGTGTAGCCAAATGCGTACCCTAGATTTTAGGAAAGCTGATTTTCATAAACTCAGAACAATGATCAGTAAGGTCCCATGGCAAGCGATGCTAGCGAGAAAAGGAGTCCAAGATGGGTGGGAGCTTTTAAAAAAGGAAATTCTCAAGGCACAATCACAAGCAATTCCAAAAAGAAGAAAAGGTGGAAGACAACAGAAGAAGCCAATGTGGCTTCACAAAAAGCTTAGGGATGACCTGAAAACAAAAAAGGACACATTTAGGAAGTGGAAAGAAGGCCAAGTAACAAAGGAAGAGTACAGGCAGATAGCACAGAATTGCAGGGATGGCATCAGGAAGGCTAAAGCTGAGAATGAGCTGAGGTTAGCGAGGGATGTTAAAAACAACAAAAAGGCTTTCTTCAGCTACGTGCAGAGTAAAAGGCAGAGGAAAGAAATGGTGGTTCAGCTATTAAATAAGGATGGCAAAACGATAACAGATGACCAAGAAAAGGCAGAGGTGCTCAATTCCTACTTTGGCTCAGTCTTCTCCAAAAGAGGGTCTATGACCCCCCTGGCAAAGGCAAAGTACAGGCTGAAGGGGCAGGATTGCAGCTTGAGATCGACAGGCATATGGTGAAGGAACACCTCATTACTTTGAATGAGTTCAAATCTCCAGGGCCAGATGAACTGCATCCTAGAGTCATAAAGGAACTGGCAGAAGAACTCTCAGAACCTCTGTCTATTCTCTTTGAGAAATCATGGAGGACGGGGGAAGTGCCAGATGACTGGAGGAGGGCTAACGTTGTCCTATCTTCAAAAAGGGTAAAAAGGAGGAAGCTGGGAACTACAGACCAGTCAGTCTGACATCAATCCCTGGGAAAATTCTGGAGCAGATGATAAAGCAATCAATCTGGAAGCACCTTGACAACAATGCTGTGATTACTCGAAGCCAACATGGATTTGTCAAAAACAAGTCCTGCCAGACAAATCTGATCTCATTTTTTGATCAAGTAACCTCCCTTGTAGACCGTGGGAATGCTGTAGACATCATATACCTCGACTTCAGCAAAGCTTTCGACAAAGTGCCCCATGATATCCTGATGAGCAAACTAGCTCAAAGTGGGCTAGATGAAACAACGATCCGGTGGATCCACAGTTGGCTAGAGTATCGGACTCAAAGAGTGCTTATCAATGGGACCTTCTCCAACTGGGGAGAGGTAACGAGTGGGGTACCGCAGGGCTCAGTCCTGGGCCCAGTGCTCTTCAACATTTGTATTAATGACTTGGAGGAGGAGGTGCAGGGAATGCTGATCAAATTTGCAGATGACACAAAATGGGGCGGGATAGCTAATACTTTGGAAGACAGAAACAAAATTCAAAGTGATCTGGATAGACTGGAGCGCTGGGCAGAAAACAACAGAATGACATTTAATAGGGACAAATGCCAAGTTCTGCACCTAGGAAAAAGAAACCAAATGCACAGTTACAAGATGGGGGATACGTGGTTCAACCACACGACAAGTGAGAAGCATCTTGGAATTGTTGTCGATCACAAGCTGAATATGAGCCAACAATGTGATGTGGCTGCAAAAAAGGCCAATGCTCTTTTGGGCTGCATTCATAGAAGCATCGCTTCCAAATCCCGGGAAGTACTAGTTCCCCTCTACTCAGCACTGGTTAGGCCTCATCTGGAGTACTGTGTCCAGTTCTGGGCACCACACTTTAAGAAGGATGCAGACAAACTGGAGAGGGTTCAGAGGAGGGCAACAAAGATGATCAGGGGACTGGAAACAAAGCCCTCTGAAGAGAGACTGAAAGAACTGGGCATGTTTAGCCTTGTGAAGAGAAGACTGAGGGGAGACATGATAGCACTCTTCAAGTACTTGAAAGGTTGTCACAGAGAAGAAGGCCAGGATCTCTTCTTGATCATGCCAGAGTGCAGGACACAGAATAATGGGCTCAAGTGACAGGAAGCCAGATTCCGGCTGAACATCAGGAAAAACTTCCTGACTGTTAGAGCAATACGACAATGGAACCAATGACCTGGGGAGGTGGTGGGCTCTCCCACACTGGAGGCCTTCAAGATGAGGCTGGACAGCCATCTGTCGGGGATGCTCTGACTTGGATTCCTGCATTGAGCAGGGGTTGGACTCGATGGCCTTGTAGGCCCCTTCCAACCCTACTATTCTATGATTCTGTGATACCCAGAAGTAATTTCAAATTGCATTTTGCTGAGTACAGGAGCAGAGGGCACGGGAGAATTCCTTTGCCTGTTGTTATAATATTCATTGAGCGCGGGAGTGGGTGTGGTGGAGAGCAAGCCTCAAGCCTGCCGATTCAAAACTACGCACCCGTACATGAAAGTAACTCATCCTTTGTTGCAGTTTACCGCCTGGGGGGTGGGGTGGGGAGTGTGGCCGAGACAAAACCTCAAACAGCAGGAGAGGGAAGGAATGGAAGGAGTTAATCTTTGGCTTCTCCCTATCATGGGCTTGGAAATGCATATCTCCTTATCTGCATACCTTCGAATATGAATGGGGGCAGTTCTCTCCTTTCTCCCTTTTAATTTATTTGACTCAAGAAAAAATGTGCTAGCATAGATAACCATGTCTACTCAGAAGTTAATCACATTTTTTTCAATGAGGCTTACTCCTGAGAAAGTCAGCATGTCGCTTTTGGGTTCCCTTTGTTAAAAACCAAACCATACAGCATCATAGTTTTACACTCATGCCCAGGCCGTGATGCCCTTCCCCTCCCCTCTTCCTGATCCTCAGGTGTGCAGAGCTTTAGTGATTTTAAGAGCTGATGGCCCCCAAATGACCCTAATCCCGCCAGGACCATTGTTGTATAGTATCATCATCATCACGGCTGCCGCTCAGTCATTCACCATACCGCTGTTCTGGAGGTGCGTTGTTGCGCACCTCTGCATTACTTCAGCTGGGCTTAGGGGAGCTGCTGCCGCTAGAGGGAGAGAGAGGGGCAGGAGAGAGGATGTTTGCACGTCTACTCAGAAGTAACTCCTCCACTGCATGCAAGCGAGGAGGGGAAAGCCTGTTGATTCAAAGCTGTGTGGAGATGGGGCGGGGGAGCAGCAGGCTAAAAAATGGAGATGCACAGGTACGCAGAGCTTTATTGACTTTAAGAGCTGATGGTTAGACTATGCACATATACAGAAGTGCAGAACTACACATTTCTACGATCTCAAAAAGCGATCATCCCCCAACCCCCCATTCTTGTCCATTTCACTTGACTGAGCACGGAAAGAAGAACAGGGCAAAAGTAATGTGGTGCCTCCTATTGATGTAACAAAGCACTGAGTGTGGAGAGCAGGGGTGGGGGCAAGCCTGTCTGTCTGCAGGTCCACCGAAATTTAATTCAAGTACTTTAATTCACCCCGACTTCCCCTGAGAGAGGGAGCATGCGAGGGGAGGTGTTCGCTAAATGTTCCTACTCGGAAGTAAGTCATGCGCATCCATTGCCTTTGACTGAGCAGGGAAAGGAGAACAGGGGCTGAGAGCAAGTCTCTGCTCATTCACTGCTCCACACCTACCCACTTCATGAAGTTGTTCTACTCGCACACCCAGCCCCAAACTAATGCGGCTTCAGGTGCCATTTGCCCAGTGCAAGTGGGGTTTTTAAAGGTGTACATCACCTTATCGGCTACTGTGTGCCATGGGAGAAGCAAACTCAAATTGATTAAACTCCAGATTAAACTGGTAACAGATCATGAAGCATCTCCATGTGGATGGGGCCCATGTAAAGAGCTTGTGGCTTTGGAAATAAACACTCAAGATCCCAAGGACAATTTTTAATTTAGATATTTCCTAGAAGTGTACAAGCATTTCAGTGTGTTTGCTAACTTTTAAAAAAGCCCAGTTTGTTGACTTCCTGTTGGTATCAGGTTGGGCACTGTGGGAACAGAATGTTAAACTAGATATGCCTTTGGTCTGACCCAGCAGGGCTCTTCCTATGTTCCTGTGTTCTTATGTTTAACATTCCTCCGACATCACCCCAACATTTTATAGCATGGGTACATTCCAATATGTATACTTCCCATTTCCTGGTAATAAACAGGGCCACGCAGGAACCCCCCAACCTGCTTCAGAGGCCAAAGTGGGATCCCGACAGCCAAAGCACCCCCCCAGCTGTGCAAGCCCAGCATCCACCCCTGGCCCAGCCATATGAGCCCACTGCTCCTTACCTGGACCCATAGGGAATGCCCACAGCTGTTGCTGTCTTGGATGGAGTCGCCATTTTCTTTTAAATTGTAAAATTTCTTCTGGAAATTAAATGCAGCCATAAAGGGCCCATCTGCGCAACATTACAGGCATAAATGGGCCAGTTACACCTGTAAGGTTGCATCGATGGCCCCTTTAGAGCTGCAGTCTACATAACATTTAATTTCCCAGAAGAAGAGGTGACTCCCTCCAAGACAGCGTTGGCTGCGGGCACTCCCCACAGGTCTAGGTAAGGAGCAGGGGGCTCGTGCGGTTGGGCGGGCAGCTGTCCGGATTGGGCTGAAGCAGCCCGAAGTGCTTCAGAGTGATCCAACCCCTTCGGGCTGCTCCTGACCTGCTCTGGAACCAGACTGCTTCAGTCTGAATCACTCTGATCCGCTTTGGGATTCGGACTGAAGCGGTTCACAGCCCTAGTAATAAATGAATACTCAATCCCAAAGCATGCAAGATACTATTGCAAGTTTAATTTCCAGTTAACACAGAAAACAGCCCATGAAATAGCATCCCAGAAAAATATATCCTGGAGTGAGCTATGCCTCAGATGCATGGTGCATTATTGTTTAATGTGGGCAAACAAGGACAATAAATGTAGGTGTTTTATTTAATTATGACCATAATATTGAGCACAATTGCAGCAGCTATGTAGAACATTTTTATTGCTGTTTTAAGTAGAACTGGCAATTTTTTGAAATGTCACTGGTTACCTGTGTGGCAGTTATTGGAGTTGTGCATTTGCAGAGTTTCAGAGAATGCTGAGTAGAGCACCCACCCCCACCCCCAATTCTTCCTTGCAAGTGCATGCATGTGGTCTATGATCTCCCTGACACACGAGCAGAAGGAAACAAGTATGATCTATAGAGTTAGATTTCATGCATGTATGAACTAAGAGGAGATGCCCAGGAGCAACAGCTTTTGCCCTGGAAGTTTCTTCCAGTAATTGCCAGATGTTTTGAGGTTGGTTGTGGTAAGGGAATGCACTTTACACATTTTCAAGGGCATTGCCTTCATCTTCCCCACATGGATAGGGACAAAATAAGACTAGAAGAGCCCATTGGTCCTGGAAGAGAGTGCAACAGGGATCTTACATTAACAGATGAATGCTCAGCAAGTTGGGAGACCTGATCCTGTGCATCTACTTTTGCAACAGCAATGTAATACTATGGTTGAATATAAACAACATTTTTTCATATTGGGGCATATGAAACATTTACTAGTTTTGCCTACACTCTTTTGGCTTCTCTTAAAATTTTGCAGTTTTTTTTTCTGAAGAAGACACTGACTAGCTCATTTATGATTTCAGTTTGGATGGAATTGGATTACCACCTCTACCATTTACTAAGTGCAAAACTAGATGTTAGCAAAACCAAAATGGGCAACCCCAATGTCTGTCTTTCCTCTTCCCTGTATATAGAGAGCATGCTTCTGAATACCAGTTGATGGAGAACATAAGCAGGGGGGTGCTTATGCACTCAGTTCCTGCTTGTGATCTTCTCATGGGCATCTGGCTGGCCACTGTACAAAGAGAGTAGGGATGGATGAATCTGTCCATTATGGTTACTCAGTTTCTCATTATTTCAGTCTTACATTCATTTTGACTCAAATTTTGAGACTTTCTCCAGTCTTAAGTTTGGTTTATCCCACACACACACACACACACACGAGTGTGCATGAACCTTCATAAGCATTTGTGTGCACATTTCACCCAATACATGCATTTTTGTATGCATGGTTGCCTAATATACAGATTGTCTTGCAAGCAATTTTCTTAATATAATGCACTTTTAACATTCTTTTCCCTAATATACACATTTCTGCATGCATATTTTGATTGAAAAACTCAATAGCAAAACTCAGAAGTGTGAATTTTGAAGGATAACTGAATTTCAGTTCACATAGTGGTTCGAAAGTACAAAATTAGGTAAGTTCCTATTAAAATGCAAAGTGAACAAATTTCTCCCACACATACCTAGAACAGAATGCTGGAACAGGTGGGCCTTTGGCCTGATCCAGCATGGCTCCTCTGATCTTCTGTAATAATAGTAGTGGTGGTGGTGGTGGTGATGATCATGATGAATTGTGTGATGTGATGCCACATGGAGTGTTTTCCTGCCTCCACATCATGGATGCCCAGGGCGGGGGGAAGGAAAGATGAGGGAAAGTTCTGATGTGATTTAGGTAGGTTAGTCAAGATCTATGGTATTAGTGGCTTTGTGCTCTCTCTCCCCCACCAGGTGGCACTGGAATGGAAAGCCAGATGGAATGATGACCACAATCTGTGCCTTGGAGACGGAATACCTTTTCTTCTTTCCGTGGGCTCAACTTGGATTGATCTGAGGACGTCAATGATGAAGCTTACCTGCATGTTCTCCTTCATCCTGCTGTTTGGAGCAGCAGGGCTTGTTATTTTCATCCACCTGCAGGATCCAGAAGAAGTTGTCCATCAGCAATCACCGGGTGAGTTTTTCCTGATTCTCTTTTTCATGTTGTTTCTCCTGAGTGGTTTTATTGGACAAAATAATACTCAATGGTAAAGAACATCCTTACATGTTCTCAGTGATCAAGAGGCCTGCATTTGTCTATTGGAAATGTTCCCATTATCAACTAAAAAGTTATGTCAAATTATGATGAGGCCCTTGGAAAGTCATGCTGGGTTCATCCATGCAAAGAGATTCATCAATTCCCAGCAGATGGTGTAATGTTCCTGCTCCAGAGGGAGAGCTGCAATCTTTGATACAAGCTACAGAGCCCAAGAACTGAGCTATCAGTATCTACATGCTGTCATTTGTACTGCTCTCTGTGTATTGCCAATTCTTCAATGACTCGTCTAGCACCAAAGAGAGAACATGTCTGGCAGTCACCTCCCAGTAGTGGACAGCAAAGCACATGAAATTGAAATCCAACATTTTCCTGGGCAGAAAGGGCAGTCCCCCATGTTCCAGGTTTGGACTGTCGCAAACAAAGCAAGGACTGAACCAAAACTATCCTTGAGGTTGCATTGTAATTATTACTGGGTAACATTTCTGATTTCATAGACTTTTTAACAGTCCTTCCTGTGGGTGAGGCAGATGGACTGGGAAAAGGCTCACTCACAGCAGATAAAGGGAAGTTGCTAAGATTTTGCCCAGTCAGGGCTGGAGAGATTTCCTAGGCTTGTTGGTTTGGTCAAGGAATTATACTGTTCCCTGGAGCCCTTAAAAACGGCCTTCTGCGGCTTTCTGTACAGCAGGGGTACAGAATGTCAGGCCAGAGGAGGGGGAAATCCAGCCCTCCAGGGGTCCCAATCTGGCTTTTGGGGTTCCCCATATGGCCCCATCACTTTCCCCCAAACACTGATTGTGGGATGTTTTCCCACCTTTTATCCAGTCCCCCCCCCCATTCTACAAGGTTGAAATGCCTCTCCTAAGATTTAGTTACTGTCAGGAAGAGCTTTAAGCTAACATGTGCTGTTATTTTAACCGTGCCCATTTGCCTTTGGCTCACCTGCTTTGCCTTTGGCCCCTCCCACCACTGGAATGTGGCCTTGAAATCTTGCCCAGAATGGAATTTGGCCTCTGAGCTGAAACATGTTCCACACCCCAGCTGTACAGCTTTCTGTGAGAAGGCTTTGTATTCTAGTCTAGACTTGGATGAAAAAAGTGAAATAATTTTTATTTCTGTAGTTTCATGAAAACTTGTTCCATGTTGAAAATGCACATTTCAATATAAAAAATTGAAACTCATAGAAACTCAGCTCAGTCCGTGACATGAGCCCATGATTAACCTCCAGTGTAGGAAATAGATGTGTATGAATCAACCTCAGTTGTCCCATAGTAGCATACAACCCCCTCCTTTATAGCTGAATGGATTCATATCACTTCCAAATGCCATCTGAACAACTTCTTAAAAACCAGATGCACTCACGTTTTCTGCATACCCTACTTCCTCAAAAGCAGAATAGAATTATACTCTGAGGAGAGAGTCATTGCTCATTGTTAATACATTCAGTCCAGTTTAATTTGGGATGGTGTAGCTTATAAAACAAGGTTAATAAAAGATAGTTTGGTTCTTTAGTTTTCGCTGTCTGCTGCTCTAGAAATGGTTCTTTATTGTTTTTAGCCTGAGTAACCATGATGCAAAACCCTTGATGTACTACTTTAGCCAGAATAAAACGAGAGTCATAAAACTTTAAGTAATGCTTACATTACTTCCCGTCAGCAAAGTACTCCTGACAGTAGCTGTTTGTGTTGATTTGTTACCATTCATTTATTCTTTCCCTGTGCTTCACACTGCAACCTAATTGTAATCTTGTACTGAGAAAGCAATATCAAAGTAATTTTCCACAACATTAGTTACAATTTTCTTCTGATCCTTCAAGTGAAACAATCCCATCCTGTTGGCTTCCCTGAGCATATAAACCTTGATTACATTTATCTGTTGGAAACGAAGGCTTACAATATATATTTTATATATGTGCCTGGGATGGTGCATATTGTGAATACTTTTTTCAGGTGGTTGACAAACATTCCATCCTGATACTTTGATGCACTACAAGGCATTTTTTGCTACATAGACACAGTTTATGACAGGCAGCTCTTTAAAAAGGACAAACCAGATTTCGTGAGCATTTGCATTAATGACAGGACATATTTTGCTGGCTGTGGCAGACGTGGTAGCTTCACTCACAGCAGAAGCTTGTAGGGATGTTATTACTGATGAATGCTGGAATGAAATTTGTAGGGCTGCACTGAATGTTCTGTGAATTTGATATTTGCTTTGGAAGCAATACGTGGGAGGCAGCTGTAGAGACGGCCAAAAAGCATTTGCCCCCTGAACATTTGCATGGTTTCACTGTTGATCTGCACCATTTTGTTCCACTGGTTGCTGCTGCGTCTTGGTCATCACAGCCCTTGGCTGGTTTGCCCACGCTGTTGCAGAATTCATTTGGTGGTGGTCTTCATGAGCATCCATGATGTCGTCGCTTCAGATGCAGTGTTTTGACATCATCAACAAAATCGCATAGGCTGCCACATCCAATAGGATTAAGTCACATTGTGGTTATGAAGGAACAGGACTGTCTTTCATCTTTTTGTTTAGTTTGGTTTCTTGATTCTATGGGGTTAAACCTTTCTTGTGTGTTTGCTGGACAATTTGAGCCCAAAGGTCAATTGTTTACTTAAGTTATATGAGCCAGGATATCTGCAAAGGAAAAAAAAGAAGAAGAAAGAGATTGCAGGAGGTTCAACAGAGGGAAAACTTAGGAAAGCAATTTAGGGCAAAAATGACCAAGAAGCTACCCTCCTGAATGGTTGGGGTTTGGGAGGGGAAATAACTAATTTTAATATCAAAGGCTGAAGCAAAGAGGCAGAGAGAGGGAAGAGAAGAAGCCCAGAAAGAATCAATGCTGCTGAAACAGGAGAACTTATGACAGTAAGATATTGCTTGGATAAACAGGGCCATAGTGTAGTTTGGTTTGGTTGCCTTTAGACTGGCTGGGCCCACCTCCATACTGACTGATGCTTTGTCTCTTAAAGGCCCCTGGCCTGTTTTTGCAGCCACAAGCTATGATGATGTGGGAGTGGCTGTGGCATGCTAGTGTTCTCATGGCCCAGGTCTTCAGAGCCTGAGAATGGTCATGTGATGTGACCTTCTCTGGATGCAAGGGAGGCCACCCTTTGGGTCTTTCTGGAGACTGAGTCCTGGGGAGACCTTTCCATGGTTGGGTCCTCTCCCCGAGACTCTGGATCTACTTCAGGTCCTCTGAAGATGAGGGATCAGGGTCCCACTCTGCCTCCATTCTTGGAGGCAGAGGTTTGTTGGTTTGTTGGTTTGTTTATTGCATGTATTTTCCAGCTTTTTTCCTCTTGCAAGGAACCCAAGGCGGCTCCTCCAGAGAGTCTGTGACTGGCCCAAAGTCACCCAGTGAGTTTCCATGGCTGAGTGGGGACTAGGTTGATCAAAGGGTTAATTTCCGGGGTCTAGGGGGAAGCATCAGAGGTCCTTGAGGGTCTTCCCTGGAGTGGGGTGAATAGTACCTCTTTGGGTTCAGAATCCTCTTTGAGATTACTTTGAGCCTCCAGACCTGGGGCCATCACACACACGAACACACACCATTTCTATTCCTTTTCCTTATTGCTCCCATGCAGCATGTTTTATACTGTTGAGCCTCTGTGATGTACTTATTAGAGTGTCAGATTAGGACTGGGAAGACAGAGGTTTAAATCCCCATTCAGCCATAACTTTCACTGAGTGACCTTGGGCCAATCACTACTTCACAAGGTTATTGTGAGGATACAAACTGGGTGGGTGATGAAATATGTATTCAGCCTTCAGCTCCTTGGAGGGAAGGTGGGATTTAAATGCAATGAACAAATATAGAAATGATTTATTAATTTATAAACTGATGCCCATGGGGCAGTTTCTAATAATAATTTTAAAAAACCAAAATAAAAACCAAAATAATAAATAAAACAATGAAGATATAAAAAATATTGCAGCATTAAGATCACAGTCCTATGCATGTTTTGAATGAGAAATGCACACTTCTCTCATTTGAATGAGATGAAACACAGGCTGAAAATGAAAATCGGAGTGAGCCAAAACAAGCTCAAAGTAATTTCTGGAGAACCTAAGTGAGCTCAAAAATAGCTGGTTCTCCTATCTAGGGGAGACGTATTTAGCTTAGTATTAGTATCTTTTTTAAGGTAGTAGCTTTAGTGCCAGAACACTGTGGAAGTAAAATGCCCATTGTGATATTTGTGGTGTTAGCTGCAGACAGCATGTTATTCTAAAAAGGTAAAAGGTAAAGGTGTCCCCAACCAGTCGTGTCCGACTCTAGGGTGCGGTGCTCATCCCCGTTTCTAAGCCGAAGAGCCAGCGCTGTCCGAAGACGCTTCCGTGGTCATGTGGCCGGCATGACTGAACACCGAGGTGCACGGAACGCTGTCGCCTTTCCTGCCGAGGCGGTGCCTATTTATCTACTTGCAATTTCTTGCTTTCGAACTGCTAGGTTGGCAGGAGCTGGGACTGAAGACGGGAGCTCACTCCGTCACGCAGCACTCGGGTCTCGAACTGCTGACCTGCCGACCTTCCAGTCTGCAGTTCAGCGTCTTAACCACTAAGCCACCGTGGCTTATTCTACCAATCTTTTTTTTTGTGACAAATCATCTGAAAATTTGCTATTGTGGGAATCCTTTTAGGGTTAATCCCACCAAACAAAATGTGACATAAATAAGCTTAAATCCATGTTCTCCTGTTTATATTTTTTGTAGAATAGGTTATTATGTATAGGTAAGTAAATTAGACGCATTGTCCTTGTGCATAGAATTACGTTGCTCATTCTCATTCAATAATAATGGTAAGGACATGCATGAGATCTTCCAGTGTGGTGAAGCATTAAAAAAAGGAGAGTATTACATGTTTCAATTCCTACATCTGCTAACAAGGTACTTGTGTAAGGTCATCCTTTGCACAATAGGAAATTAGTTGCCCCCAAATTGTACATTTGCAGCAATATACTTGGTAATTGCCTGCCCTGTTCTTATCTAGGTGCCACAAAACCAGCCAGCAGGTGCACTCTGTGGTGAAATCTCACAGAATAATGACTGGCCCCCTAAATATGGGGCATTTGTGATGAGTCAATCAACACCTTTTCTTTGCTAGCCAGGTCACTGACCCCTTAGCACTCAGACCTGACATGTTTGCTGCTGTGCAGTCAAAACAATCCGGACAAGTCATAGCAGTGTTAAAAGGAGCACACAGCTGAGGCAGATGAAAAACTGACCAACTATGAACTTTGTCCCATGCTTCTTTGTCTCTGAGGCAGGCTGCAGCAATCATGCTATCTGTCAGATGTTCCAGTCACAATGTTTATCATTCCCTGAAATTTGTTTTTAAATTATCAAAAGGTAACCAGAAGTTCACAGAAGTTTGCTTTCTGTCTTTCTTCTTTTCCTGCACAGATAATTAGACATTTTAGCCATTGCAGCATCCTCAAAGCATACGCCAGTACTTGGAGCTCTCTGTTCTCCATTTTTTCCCCCCAAAATTATTTTTACACGTAACTTCTATTACCCTTTCTGCAGTATCATAATGCCATTTTTTTCCAGCTGATTTTGGTATGCCTATGTGGGGACACTTCAGAGTTCATTTTCAAAATGTTCCTCCCTCCCTGCAAATTATCTGAATATCTTATACACTGGGTTGGATCCAAACATACCATTTGACATATGAAAGTCATCTTTCACTCACCAAAGGACTGTTCTACAGCTTGCGGAAGAACATTGCGTGGGAAAATTAAATAAATATATGAATGAGGAATGTGATTCAGATTCAGCTGAAGCCTCAAAACCTGAGCCAAATCAGGTTTTTGGTGTTTCCTAAGCTTCCCTCTGACATTACCAGGACCAAAGCTGGACCCTCCATGAGACGTTGTTTGCAATTCTATTTCAGAAAAGCAGACAGCATGTCTCCAAAAATTGTCTCTTTTGCTTTTGTTTCTCTAAACATAGATGAGGGGGGATGGAGGGAGGGAAGGAGTGGGGGTGAGTGACTGGCAGGTCCACCTTCTAATCATAGGACATGCTTCACCAGAGCCAGTCCAATGTCTGTGCTTTGGGGGAGGGCAAGGATGGGATTGTGAGATGGCCATTCTTCCAACACCATCAGGCTCTACTCCCTAGCCCCTGTGAAACTTTTCCTGGGGACACCTCTATGACGTGTGCCATTTTCATGCAAATTGCCCCCCCCCAAAAGCAATGCAATTCCCCCCTCCCACCAGAAATTGAGGAATGCCCTTCAACATGAACTGTGGCAACTATACTTCTGAAAACTGGCAGGTTTCTTACCTAAAAACACCTCTAGGCTGTATGGAATTTCTGAACAATAGTCCACAAGGAACATAGGTGGGATAAGCCTATGTCAAACGTGCTCTTGCCCACACACACCCATATCTATCATTCTGGAACTTGGCAGACTTGATTCCCTGAGAAGAGGTGACTATCCTTGCAATTTCTGTCCAATTCTGCTCAGAAATGGTGAAATTATCAGGTTCCCCTTGGAAAACAAAACAAAACACCCAAATGCAAGTAGCACAAAAGCCCTTGCACTTATTTCTATGACATTGGGCAGGCCTAATCTCATAAGGGGCTACTATGGCTCCAACTATTATCCAGTTATGTCCAGGATGGAAAAAAGCCCATGTTGGGATTAGGCAGCGGGAAGCATGGACCCTCAGATATCCAAAACTCGGCTCAGGTTCAGAACCCAAGTTGAAGACTTTGAATCAGTCCAAGCAGAAGTGGGCTGTTTTCTGAAGTGCCCAATCAGAGTCCAACTCAAATTAGGGGGTCAGTGTACATGACCTCTGTATTCCTGTCAGTGTGCCTCTAACAAAAATGTAATCAAAGACGTTCTTTCATTTACCTTTTGTAAAGTGCCCTGATAAACCTAGCTGAAGAGTGATATAACAATCTGTAAAATAAGTTAATATATAAACAGAGCTTGACCAGCCTCTCGTGAAAGCCTGAGAAGTGCTATACAATTTACTTATTATTTCTACATCATTTCTATTTTATTTTTACATGTACTTACTATAGCACTGCGTACATTCTGGTGCAAGTGTAACACTTTTCTTCAGGGTCTCTAAAGGGGCTCACAGGAAAGGCCTTACACAGGGACAATTAACATATATCATTTTAATTTCTTAATTAAAGACAATGATAATGCACATGTAATAATTTTACATGCATAACAATTCACTTATCACCCAAACAATAAAACACAGCACAGCCCTCCCAAAGTTCTGTCTTTCAGCTTGAGTCCACAACAAAAATATAAACAAATCTCTCTGAAGCTTGATTTTTCTGCTGGCCGAGGAAAGAAAACAGTCTCTACTCGGTGCACTCCAGCTCTGCAGCAATCTTCTCAAAATGGACCAGGATCCAGCAACACAGGAACAACTTTGTAAACAGCCCCTTTATACAATATAAAAGAACATAAACAACAAGGAACTCATAGTGTTTGGGGAAAAAAATTCATGACTCGTTTTTTTAAAAAATTCAAAAGGAAACTTGCCTACTAACTTGTCTCAAGGGTTCAGGGGCTTATAGGGAGGAGAAAGCCTGCTTTTTCCACACTGCATTTTGGGAACTGCCTAAAATGGTGTCCACTCCCTATCTCACTCTTTTACTGAGCATGTGCAGGAATATTCCCACTCAGAATTCTTAAAGAAAAATATACCAGTGGGTGCATAAATTCTGGTGCTTTTGCACGAGCATTTGCAGCATAGCATTAGCAATTATTTCTCCTAGTGCTTTGGATCCAACCCAGTCTCCTTCTTGCTTCTTGTTCCTTTTGAAGAGTACACCATCTTTAAGCCATTATATGGTATCATTTTACACCAATTCATTATTACTGTAATTTCCTATTGCTGTTTGTATACCTTGTAGGTGTTTAGTGAAAATGGAGGCTGAAGTGACAAGGTATGATCAGATTCCACTAGGGATATATGGATTGTGTAAAATCCATTCCGTCTGTATTTCGCTGATTGTCAGGCGCCTTTCATTCCATCATCTGCCCATTGATGGAATCGGATTTTTTTGTTTCTGAATTTGTGCAAATTTGTATGTGTGCAAGTGTGCAAATGTGCAAATCCTCCCCAAATGTGCATTTTCATGCTTTAGCCTATGGGGGAAATGCACATTTTTGGCCAGGTTTTTTTTATTTTGTGTATTTTTCTATGATGAAATTCGTGCACCATTTGGGAAAGTTAGAAAACTGGTCCACAAGTTTGCAGAATCCATCTGACAGGAGAAACGCCAGTCCACTGAGGAATCCACGGGTCAGATTCATGAAAATCTGAACTCATTTGGTTCCATTGCAGATTTCTCTGACATCCCTAGCTTCTGCCCTGCTCCAAGCACACAGTGTGCAAGTTCTCCAGGTAAGTGACCTTTCCTCACCACTGTGGCTATTGTCCAGGTCCAGCACCTGAGCAGAACAGTGCTAAATGCCTGCAGCATGTTAACTGAAACAGATTCTCAGTAGAAGTCAATAGCTTGGCTTTGTATGTGAGGGATTTGCTGCCAGAAAAGGTTGATTGATTGATTTAATAGATTTATGTATCACCGACCATATGGTAAGTGATAGGTAAATCTATTAAATCAACCAATCAGTCAAGCTTTTCTGACAGCCAGTTCCCCACATTCAAACCATATATATGTTTTGGAGTAGGATTACCAGAGAAATCCATAACAGATTCAAATGAGTTCGGATTTCTGTGAATCTGACCTCTGGGTTCCGCAGTGGAGTGGCTTTTCCCCGAGTTGTGCAGATTCTGTGAATTTGCAGACTGGTTTTGGGGGGGGGGATTTGTGTATTAGTGCAAATGCACATTTGTGGAAGTGGAATGAAATTCTCTTACATCCCTTGTATGAAAATGTGATTCTGTCAATGAGCAGGCAACAGAAGAATAAGATTCCAGAATGTATTGATCTGGAGGCCTGATTCTGTCAGGTCCCAGCCAAAGTAAATTCTTTTGATTACCAAGATGAAACAAGATTGTGCAAAAAGGTGACAGTTTATGGATAGAAAATGGATGCAGAATAAATATGCAAAGAAAGCTCACACCTCTTTCCAGCTAATCAAGCTGCCATAGTTGGTGTCTATCAGAGGCCCCAAGATAGACAGAAGCCATCCCTTGAGCCACAAGTTTCTCCAGGCTGGGAGTGCACATTGCCCCTGGAGCAAGACCAACTTGGCATGCTTTAAACAGTGCTTATACATCTTTTCTTCCATGCCCTAGTGGATGCATAAAGCACCATAGTCAAGGCAATAAATTACCTTCCTCAAGGGAAAGAGGCCCCAACATTCCAATCTGGCCTTGGAAGCTTCCCAGCTCTTCATGGACACATAACACTACGCTCTTATCTGAGAGGGACCAGAGGGACCTGGCAAGAATCAAACAGCTTCATGCCTGAAAAATTGGCCTTGTCTTGTACCAGCTTTCCTGTTTGAGGCAGCCTATTTAACGATCTAAAAGTTGCTCTCTATTCTAGGTTAACACAGGTCTCTATGCATTCAACAAACTGTGTACAACAACACGACTGTGAAAACTCACTATACTCTTCGCCATCTTCCAGTGTAACCATCTGCACTGACAATCCATTAAACACAGATGGAACAGATTTAACAAAAAACATTTATCTTTAGTTTGGGGGTACATTCTGTTAGAGCAGGGGTGCACAACCTTTTTGGCCCTGAGGGTGTTGGCTGAAGGGCTGGGTCTGTACATGCATGCATGTGCACTCAAATATGAGTGGTAGCAGGAGGCCTGAGATCTCTGGGGTGGGGGGAGGCTGCTTTGGGATCTGCTTCAGGGATGCTGAGTGAAGGGGAGACTAAAGCTCTCTCCCTTCCCTCAGCAATCCTGATTGGGCACACAGCTTCCTCTCTTCCATTAGCAGCACAGAAACAGTGACCTGGGCTGCTGCAGGATTGCTGGGGGAGGCTAAAGCCTCCTGCCTGCCCTACCAACTCCAATCAGGGGTGCTGCTCCCCCAGTGCCATTAGCAGTGCAGATGTAGAGACCCCAATGGGGGGGGGTCCCAGCAGCGGGAGGGGGTCATGGGGGCTGCACAGTAGGCCTTCCACCAGAAATTATCACTGGACTGTTTTTGGTCCATGTATCTGCCTCTAGCCCTCTGGGATGTGACCTACCTGTGCCCAAACTGGACCACCAACTGTGTCCTGTCTCTGGGCTTGGCCAATGTTCAGCTGTTCACAGTTGACCTTCTGCCAATTACTGCTTTCTCACATAGCTGATGAATAGCACTGCACACAAAGGCCTCTTGGGCAGTAATTTGCACCCTGTGCTGGGGCCCACAAGCACATCTGCAAGAGGGTAGTGGTGAGAAACCAATCAACTACTCAATTAAAATCTCTGTGTCTCCAAACCTCCTGTTGCAGCCTTCCCCAACCTGCTGCCCTCCAGATGTTTTTGGACTATGGCCACCAGCATTCCTGAACACTGGTCATGCTAGCTGGGGTTGATGTGAGTCAAAATCCAAAACATCTGGAGGGCAGCAGGTTGGTGGAGGCTGACCTACTGACAGAGCAGGCCTGCAGGGCTGCCCCCCCCCATGCTTGGTGCAGCAGTCTTGTTTGGGGGAAAGTCTATTGGTCCCAGTTTCAATCCTTGCATCCCCTGGTGTCAAGGTCTGAGACCCCCTGGCCAGCATGTAGTCATACCGAGAAGTCGATATCCAAGTGAATAGGCTTTATTATGCTAAGTAATCAGCAATTCTCATCACAGACTTGGTCATCTTTGCAAAACTCCCTGATTACATTGACACACTTCTAATAGCCTATCGCAAGATCCCTTTAGGAATGCATTACAATAGGATAGATGGTTGTTGCAAATCCAACAGTAATCTACAACACAGACCCTGAAAGACTTTCTCAGATCTGCCCTCAGGAAGATCTCTGGTGAGGGGCTACTCAGGTGGAACACCTTACTTGTTTGTGTCTCTCCTCCCTCTTTACTTTGCATCTCAGTCGTGCACCTGCCATGCTCAACTCCCTGTCTGAGAGCTGCTGAGTTCCCGTGGCAGGTGAAGTTATGGCTGGGCTATGAACCAACTGCTCAGATTGCCCTTGGAAAGATTCTTCCCTGTCTCTGTCTCCTTGAGCTCTCTGAGGCTTGGGTTCCTCCCCCTCTGACTCTGACCATTAATCTACTTCCACAGTCTCCACAGGGAGTGTGGGCCCAATCGTGACACCTGGAAAGCCTGGAAAAGAAACGCTGGAGAGCTGTTGCCAGTCAGTGTGGAAAATGCTGAGCTAGATGGACCAATGATCTGACCGGGCATTAGGCAGCTTCTGATGTTCTGCTGACCCAAGTGATTCTGTCCTGCCTCTGCCCCAGACATGATAGGATCATTCAGTCACTCCTGGTGCAGAGCAACAGAGCAACTCCTCTGGTCCTCTTGACAAATGAGATGAGGCAGGTGGCTACTAAGAAGAGGATCTCCTCAGTCGTGGCACCCCCATTATGGAATGCCCTCACCTGAGAGGCTCACCTGGCACCTACACTGGGGTCTTTGGGGGCCAGGTGAAGACCTTTTCATGTTCCCAGGCTTTTTAGTCTGTCACTTTTATGCGTAATTGTGTGTTTTTTTAACTTCAAATTGCTGCTGGTTTTTCCTCTAGTTTTATTCTGTTTTAAACTTTAAGCGTTTTTATATTTTATTGTGTTGCATTTGGAGTTTTTAATTTTTCTGAACCACCCAGAGATCTAGTTATATAAATAAATAAATAAATAAATAAATCTCATGAGGAAACTCAAAGACAGCCTCCTCCAGTAAGAATCTAGTTCTTATTCTTACACACTTTTACCAGACAGCTTTTTGGGGAGTGTAAGAGCTGTGGGCTTCCCAGTCCCATTTTAACATATAAAATCATGTGCTATTCACTCACCTGAGTCTGCACGTAGCAGTTATACTGTTATGTTGTTGTTGTTCAGTCGTTCAGTTGCGTCCGACTCTTCGTGACCCCGTGGACCATAGCATGCCAGGCCTTCCTGTCCTCCGCTCTCTCCTGTTAACATACTGTTATCATAACTATTGGTACACATGACCCCAGTGGGCACCAATAGTTATGATAACGGTATGATAATGGTATAACTGCTATGTGTAGATTCAGCCTGATCAGATAGCATAACTCTGGGAAAACCTGATCCAGGACCAGAGTGGGCTGAGAGATTGGAAAGCGAGCAAGTAAAGAAAGGAAAATAGAGCCAGCCACCATTAAAAAGTAATTTTCTAAGAACGGTGTCATTTCCCCCCTTCATACTGCAGAACTCTGATGTTATCCAATTTTTGCAGTTTTAAAAATAGATAAATAAATAATATCTGGATACAGACGGCATTTCACTGAGCACCCATAAGAAATTCATTCTGTATAGTTAACGATAACCCTGGAGCCCGTTTCATGTGTATTGGAATGGTTTCCCAGCTACTGAGGCCAAGATAACTGTCAGAAAACAGTTCACGTATTACATGTTTATCCCACAAGCCCAGGGTAACACTCATAGTCACCTGCTAAGAGACTGTGACTGGCCCGTGGTAGTCCAATGAGTTTTGGGGCTAAGTGGGAGTTTAGACTCAGCTCTCCCTGTTCTTAATATAACATTCTAACTGCCACACCCCACTGCAACTAGGTGGGGAATGTGAGCAGAATTGTGGCATGTGAGTGAACTCTACATGGGAAAATGTTGGTTGAGTCATGGGCAGAAGGCTAAGTTAAGGAGAAAAGCTAGTGAGGAGGGCATCTATTGACTAGGGCCAGTGACATTACTAACTCTCCAATCCCTGGAACAGTTTTTTTTAAAACTATTTGTAACTGATTGTAAAATGTTTGTAAATTTTGTTTCAGTAAGGAGAGTTGTTACTCTCTCTCTCTATTCACACACACACACACACACACACATTCCATTTAATATTTATTTATTTATTTATTTATTTTAAAGTTTAGACAGCCTCCTTGATGTGTGGAGGATGGGGCAAGATTGAGGACTGACAGATCTCCTTGGTGTGAAATGCAACAAGCAAATCACTGCTTTTAAGTTGCGTGCCTGTGTGTTAGCATGTGCCTGAAATGCAAGTTGCAAGTCCGGATTCACGCTGCAGTACATAACTTTCTGGGACCTCTCTCAGAATGCCACACCTGTCCTCATCCTATCTCTGCTCAACCAGCCTGGTGTTCTCTCCCATTTGAGAGAGAGAGAAAAGGCAGGGAGATGGTTATAAGAGAGAAGACCAGAGATCAGCTCCCTTAAAGTTCATTCCCTACAGCTTATCAGGGCCGGCTGAGCCTCCAGAGCTTCATCAATGCTCCGCTGCAATTCATTCCAATTACCTATTCCAAACACATGCACACACCATGTTGTGTACACCACTCTGTAATTTGCACCTAACGCAGCGATAACTGCTCATCTCCATAATGCTCTCCTACTCTATAACGCACAGCTTGTTATCTTTACAAGGAACTTCAAAAAAAAAAATCCTTGACAAAGCAATTGAGGATAAATGGGAAGCTATATGCAGTTTCGAAGAAGCATGTACCTTTTTAAGCTATAAAAAACAAACGGATAACTTTGTGTGGCTGTGCTAATACTGCCAATACGAGTGATGTTGTCCAGAATCTTCTAAGACACAAAATAAGAAAGAGATTACTTTTTTATTGAAGCAATCTTGTGAAAGAGAAATAGAATATAGGTTAGGAGCCTCTCATGACCATTCCTCAAACAGAAATGAGAATCAAAAGTGTGGTGAATTAAAAGTGTCAAAGAAGGGAGCAAGTAATCAAGAAAACACATAATGCAAATATTTCAGTGCATTGAGATAGATGACATCTCAACAACAGGCATTTAGTCCATGGTTTTAGAAGTGATTTAGGGAGCCCTGTCCTCAGTGACTGTTGCATTGTAGAAGATTCTGGGTAAGTTCTTCTAAACCCAATGAACACTGTTCCTGTGGGCCACTGGCCAGACTTTGTGGCTCTCACTGTTGCCTTGAATGAACTAAGAGTTTCCCCATTTGGTTGTGGTCCTGTCTTGACTACAAGTGGGAATCCAGAGGACACGGTGGTTGCCTGTGGGTTGCTTAGCCGGGCAGGTGGGAGTCAGCATCCAACTAGGGTTATAGGAGCTTGGATAGCTCCAGGCACAAGGGCTGGCTCCAACAGCCCAGTTTGGACATTTTACTTGCCCTTGTGCCCCATGTGTGCAGGAGGAGTGTGGCCATGCCAAGTAGTCATGCCCCTGACAAGACACACGCCGACTCACCCCACCTCCCAGTATCCATGCATACAGTGTAAATGCCCACCAGGGAAGTATGGATTGTGTAAAATCTGTTCCATCTGTGTTTTGCAGATTGTCAGGCACCTTTCATTCCAGCATCCGCCCATTGATGGAACTGGATTTTTTCCACTTTCCAAATTTATGCAAATTCACACATACAAAAATGCACAACTGTGCGATTTTGCACATGCAAATACACACACATCCCCCCAAATGCACATTTTCATGCTTTAGCCTATGGGGAGGAGAATGCACATTTTTGGCTAGGTTTTTTTTTTATTTTGTGCATTTTTCTACAACAAAATTTCTGCAATATTTGGGAACATTGTGGGAGCCAGTGTGGTGTACTGGTGAGAGTGTTGGACTGGGAGCTGGGAGATCTGGGTTCTAGTCCCCGCTCGGCCATGGAAGCTCACTGGGTGACTTTGGGCCAGTCATGGACTCTCAGCCCAACCTACCTCACAGGGTTGTTGTTGTGAGGATAAAATGGAGAGGAAGAAGAAGATAATGTAAACTGCCTTCAGTTCCTCGCAAGACGAAAAAAGACAGAATAGAATCATAGAATAGTAGGGGTGGAAGGGGCCTACAAGGCCATCGAGTCCAACCCCCTGCTCAGTGCAGGAATCCAAGTCAGAGCATCCCTGACGGATGGCTGTCCAGCCTCATCTTGAAGGCCTCCAGTGTGGGAGAGCCCACCGCCTCCCGAGGTAACTGGTTCCAATGTCGTATCGCTCTAACAGTCAGGAAGTTTTTCCTGATGTTCAGCCGGAATCTGGCTTCCTGTCACTTGAGCCCATGATTCCGTGTCCTGCACTCTGGGATGATGGAGAAGAGATCCTGGCCTTCCTCTCTGGGACAACCTTCAAGTACTTGAAGAGCGCTATCATGTCTCCCCTCAGTCTTCTCTTCTCAAGGCTAGACATGCCCAGTTCTTTCAGTCCCTCTTCATAAGGCTTTGTTTCCAGTCCCCTGATCATCTTTGTTGCCTTCTTCTGAACCCTCTCCAGTTTGTCTGCATCCTTCTTAAAGTGTGGTGCCCAGAACTGGACACAGTACTCCAGATGAGGCCTAACCAGTGCTGAGTAGAGGGGGACTAGTACTTCCCGGGATTTGGAAGCTGTGCTTCTATTAATGCAGCCCAAAAGAGCATTTGCCTTTTTTGCAGCCACATCACGTTGTTGGCTCATATTCAGCTTGTGATCGACAACAATTCCAAGATCCTTCTCACTTGTAGTGTGGTTGAGCCACGTATCCCCCATCTTGTAACTGTGCATTTGGTTTCTTTTTCCTAGGTGCAGAACTTGGCGTTTGTCCCTATTAAATGTCATTCTGTTGTTTTCTGCCCAGCGCTCCAGTCTATCCTGATCACTTTGAATTTTGTTTCTGTCTTCCAAAGTATTAGCTATCCCGCCCCATTTTGTGTCATCTGCAAATTTGATCAGCATTCCCTGCACCTCCTCCTCCAAGTCATTAATACAAATGTTGAAGAGCACTGGGCCCAGGACTGAGCCCTGCGGTACCCCACTCGTTACCTCTCCCCAGTTGGAGAAGGTCCCATTGATAAGCACTCTTTGAGTCCGATACTCTAGCCAACTGTGGATCCACCGGATCGTTGTTTCATCTAGCCCACTTTGAGCTAGTTTGCTCATCAGGATATCATGGGGCACTTTGTCGAAAGCTTTGCTGAAGTCGAGGTATATGATGTCTACAGCATTCCCACGGTCTACAAGGGAGGTTACTTGATCAAAAAATGAGATCAGATTTGTCTGGCAGGACTTGTTTTTGACAAATCCATGTTGGCTTCGAGTAATCACAGCATTGTTGTCAAGGTGCTTCCAGATTGATTGCTTTATCATCTGCTCCAGAATTTTCCCAGGGATTGATGTCAGACTGACTGGTCTGTAGTTCCCAGGTTCCTCCTTTTTACCCTTTTTGAAGATAGGGACAACGTTAGCCCTCCTCCAGTCATCTGGCACTTCCCCCGTCCTCCATGATTTCTCAAAGAGAATAGACAGCGGTTCTGAGAGTTCTTCTGCCAGTTCCTTTATGACTCTAGGATGCAGTTCATCTGGCCCTGGAGATTTGAACTCATTCAAAGTAATGAGGTGTTCCTTGACCATATGCCTGTCGATCTCAAGCTGCAATCCTGCCCCTTCAGCCTGTACTTCCCCTTTGCCAGGAGGGTCATAGACCCTCTTTTGGAGAAGACTGAGCCAAAGTAGGAATTGAGCACCTCTGCCTTTTCTTGGTCATCTGTTATCGTTTTGCCATCCTTATTTAATAGCTGAACCACCATTTCTTTCCTCTGCCTTTTACTATGCACGTAGCTGAAGAAAGCTTTTTTGTTGCTTTTACAATCCCTCGCTAACCTCAGCTCGTTCTCAGCTTTAGCCTTCCTGACGCCATCCCTGCAATTCTGTGCTATCTGCCTGTACTCTTCCTTTGTTACTTGGCCTTCTTTCCACTTCCTAAATGTGTCCTTTTTTGTTTTCAGGTCATCCCTAAGCTTTTTGTGAAGCCACATTGGCTTCTTCTGTTGTCTTCCACCTTTTCTTCTTGTTGGAATTGCTTGTGATTGTGCCTTGAGAATTTCCTTTTTTAAAAGCTCCCACCCATCTTGGACTCCTTTTCTCGCTAGCATCGCTTGCCATGGGACCTTACTGATCATTGTTCTGAGTTTATGAAAATCAGCTTTCCTAAAATCCAGGGTACGCATTTGGCTACACTCGGCTTTTGCTTCCCTTAGAACCAAGAACTCAAGTACAACATGGTCGCTTCCCCCCAGAGTTCCTGTAACTGCTACTTTATCCACTAAGTCATCTCTGTTGGTTAGGATCAAGTCAAGTATAGCCGATCCTGTAGTTCCTTCCTCTACTTTCTGTAGGAGGACGTTATCCGCCACACAAGTCAGGAATTTCCTGGAGGGGCCATGTTTTGCAGAATTTGTCTCCCAACAAATATCAGGGAAATTGAAGTCCCCCATTACTACTACATCATGCTTCCTTAAAACATTGGCTATTTGCTTTTCAAAAGTTTCATCCTTGTCTTCTCCTTGATTGGGTGGTCGGTAGTAGACTCCGACCATCAGGTTCCTGTTATCCTTTGCTGCATTTATTTTAACCCAGATGCTCTCGATGGGGCTACCAAGCTCCTCCTCCTGTATTTCTGTGCAGAGATATGTATTTTTCACATATAGTGCAACCCCACCTCCCTTTCTGTTCCTCCTGTTCTTTTTGAACAAGTTATATCCTTCAATTGCTGTATTCCAGTCATGAGAGTCATCCCACAAAGTCTCAGTTATACCTATCAGGTCATAATTTCCCTCTTGTATTAAGAGTTCAAGTTTGTTCTGTTTGTTTCCCATACTCTGAGCATTAGTATATAGACATCGAAGACCATGTGCTTCATAGTCTGGCTTTCTTCCTACATGTGTCTGAAGACTATTATTGGGCGCTATCAGAGCTGTTCTCTCCATTGCAGTGCATGCGCCTATGTCCATTGTTACCCCCAACATTACATCTCCCTTCCCCGTAGGATTCAGTTTAAAGCCCTCCTGATGAAGTTCTTCATGCTGTGGCCAAACACATTCTTCCCAGCCTTTGTGAGGTGCAACCCATCCCTAGCCAACAGCCCATCTTCCAGGAAGTATAGCCCATGGTCCCAGAATCCAAATCTCTTTCGTCGGCACCACCTTCGTAGCCAGTCATTCACCCGGAGTATTTTTCGTTCCTTTTCTATCCCTCTTCTAACTACTGGAAGGATGGATGAGAAAACTATCTGGGCCCCAAAGTTCCCAAGTTTCCTTCCCAAAGCTTCAAAGTCTGACGCGATTTCTTCGTAGCTCCGCTTGGTGGTATCTTTTGTTCCCACATGGATGAGAAGAAAGGGATACCTGTCAATGGGCTTTATGAGTGCAGGCAACCCTTCAGTCACGTCTCTAATCCGTCCTCCCGGGAGACAACATACCTGGCGAGTCCACGGGTCTTTGCGACATACTTGGGTCTCTATCCCACGCACCAAGGAGTCTCCCACTACTGCCACTCTTCTCTTCTTCTTCTTGTAGTCCTGGGTTTCATCGCCTCTGTTTGACTGACCTTTGGCCTCTTGCTCACTCTCATGCAGGTTCCCCTGTGATTCTTCCTCTGCAGGCTGTCCTCCAGTCTCATCCGCAAGGACCTGGAATCGGTTCCACAGCTCCACTGCTGCCACTGGTGCAGAGTGGCATCTAGTTCTTCTTCTCCTAACTGTCACCCTTTTCCAAGGAGTATCCGCTACTCCATTTTTCTTCACCTCAGCATTTCCCACTTCTGCCTCATCTTGCTGTTGCTCTTCAAGCTTCTGGTCTTCCCTTTGCTGCTGTGGTTCCCCCATTCTGTCCAAGAACTCTTCATGTTCTCGTATTCCCCGGAGGGTCGACAGTCGCTGCTCCAGTCCACTTACTTTTTCTTCTAGCAGCGTGATCAACTTGCACTTGTTGCAGGTGTAGGCCATGTTGTTCTCAGGCAAGAAAACAAACATGGCACACACCTTGCAGGTCACCACCACTGGAGAGTCTTGTCCTTCCATTGCCTCTTTTCCCTTTTTGTGTCTAGCTTTGTGATTGTTCTAGACTAGCCTGTGCCTGCTCCTCTACTCAGTAGAGGTTAAAAGCAGAGTCCCACTGGTGTGGAAGTGTGTGTTACAAGACAAATAAATGAAAAAAAAGTTAGTTAAAAAAGAAAAATAATGTTAGGGGCCTCCCCCTTGACCTCCCCTGCTGAACTCTCCTGGCCAACTCCTGTTTGCTCCCCCTGTTCGCTCGCTCTGTTCGCTCGCTCTCTGGGAGCTTGCCTGCTTCTGTAGTCCCTGGACCAGCTGGAGCAGCTTGCTCTGCTCTGCTCTGCGCAGCTGGGAGGCGGGAAACAGACTGAAGCTTCCCGCCCACTCAGCTGCTGGGAGTACTCAGGCCACCCCCCCCAATTCAGTTGGAGCTCTCAGAAGCACCTGGTGAGCAAACAGCCAATCAGAAGGATAAAGGGCAGCGCCCTGGGCTTCCTGCAGCCCACTTACCTCTTAGCCTCTGTCTCCTTTGTCTCCTTTGTCTCTTCAACCACTGCAACTCCCCTGGCCAACTCCTGTTTGCTCCCCCTGCCCGCTCGCTCTGTTCGCTCGCTCTCTGGGAGCTTGCCTGCTTCTGAAGTCCCTGGACCAGCTGGAGCAGCTTGCTCTGCTCTGCTCTGCTCAGCTGGGAGGCGGGAAACAGACTGAAGCTTCCCGCCCACTCAGCTGCTGGGAGTACTCAGGCCACACCCCTCCAATTCAGTTGGAGCTCTCAGAAGCTCCTGGTGAGCTCACAGCCAGTCAGAAGGATAAAGGGCAGCCCCCTGGGCTTCCTGCAGCCCACTTACCTCTTAGCCTCTGTCTCCTTTGTCTCCTTTGTCTCTTCTACCACTGCAACTCCCCTGGCCAACTCCTGTTTGCTCCCCCTGTTCGCTCGCTGTCTGGGACTCCCTGGACCAGCTGGAGCAGCTTGCTCTGCTCTGCTCTGCTCAGCTGGGAGGCGGGAAACAGGCAGGAGGCGGGAATATAAATGCAATAAATAAATAAACATTAGAAAATTCATCTGCAAGTCAGCAGAATCCACCTGACGGGGGAAAAGCCAGTCTGCTGCAGAATCCATGTGTCAGATTCCTGTAAATCCAAACTCATTTGGTTCTACTGTGGATTTCTTTGACATCCCTAATGTCCACAGGGATGGAACACACACATGTACAGCTGTATGCACGAAGACGTCTGCATAATCTGGAACCCCAGTTGTCCAGGGGGCAGGGCTTGTCAGCACATGTGACCTCAGGGGAGAGTGGCCACTCTGGTCACACACTGGGGGAATGCCTGAGTAAAACTTCTGAATAGGGCTGAACTCTGGACCTCAGCTGAGGCCATATATTCTTTTTGGGCCAGACTACCCCTCCCGGGCTCTGCCCCTTCCTGAAGCATGGATGGCCCCCCAGTGCACCCCCCCTCCACAACTGGTGTGCTGACAGCTCATCATTTCAAGACTTTAAACGGGCATTAGAAGCCCATTTATTTCAAGTAGCCTTTTGGTGCCACTGCTCTTTCAGAAAGTCCTTGTGAATATTTAGTGCTGTAAGCCTGGCCTAGTTTTGTGTTATAGTGTTGTTTGAATGAATTGTTTTATGGACATTATGATACTGTCCTTTATGCCTGTGCACGTTGTAGTTTTATGCTTTTATGTAGGATGCCTTGTTGTGAGGGTCTTTACCCTAAACCAGGGATGCAGGGCCTTGGCCTGATCTAGACTGTGGAGTTTCCACTTCTGGCCTGTGGAGCCGCCTGGGGTTCCTCCAGAGTAGGGGTGCAGCCAGAACCTCTTTCATCCAGAGGGCCAAATTCCCTCTGGGGAAGCTCTCAGGGGCCACATTCCAGTGTCAGGTGGGGCCAAAGACAAAAGGGGCAGGACAAAAAATACCAGCATATTGCATTTTCATTTCATTTATTCTATTTCTATGCTGCCCCATAGCAGAAGCTTTCTGGGTGGTTCACAAAAATTTAAAAACCATTAAAATACATTATACAAAGTACAAAAAAGCATTTATGTAAAAACATATAAGCAGATAGCACACACACAGAGACAACATATATCTAAAAACAACTTGTTAAACAATCAGCCAGAGACCATCCAGGACCTAATTAAAACTCATTATATGCTGCCAGATGCCTGAGAGAAGAGGGCAGTTTTAACCTGGTGCCGAAAATATAACATTGGGGAGATAATTCCATAATGGCGGGGGGGGCTCTCCCTTATTGCCATATCTTAGCTTAAAGTTCTTACTGCCAGCAGCTAAGACTTAGGAGAGGCATGTCAGCCTTTTAGAATGAGGGAAAAACTGCACAAAAGCCATGACTGGTGACTGGGGGAACGGGGTGAGGTCAGGGGAAGAGAGCTATCTCTGGCCATCTGGGGAATCCTGGGAGGCCAGATTTGTCCCCTGGGCCTGAGGTTCTGCAACTCTGCTTCAGGGGGTGGGGTTTGGCCTCCAAGCCCCACCCTTGGAGGAATCCCCACTGGAAGAACCCTTGCTGTTCTCTCAGATGGAGCAGTGGCAACGGAGGCAGGCGGGCGTGGACATGGCTGGTGCTGGGATGAGCGGCCACTCTTCCCAGCACCAGTGCCTTTGCATGTCGTGCATCCTCCCCGTTTGCTCGGTGATTATTATTGTAAGCTGCTTCGAATTCTTGTTCAGAAAAGCTAGACAAATGCATATGTCTTCTTTTGGTTTCAGATAAAGAAATAAAATAACCCTCCAGCCTCTGAGGAATCACAGAGGTCCCCAAAACACCATTTGAAAAATGGGGACTGTGCTGGTGAAACGGCAAGATCTGTAACACTGTTGCAAACCACCCCTCAAGGGCACATTCTGGGCTTCCCAGGCATACATGCAGGGTCTTCCCTGTCCTACTCTATGGCTTGAGGGTGCGTGCACTGGATGCTCCTGTGGAACATTTTCCAACTCTGGAATAGAATAAATGGAGCATTCCTGCCTAGGAGGAGTGGAATCCATGGAACTCTGACAAGCATCAGAGTTCCATGGATTGTGGCCATAAAGAATCCACAATGAGTCAAACTGTGAGGAGGCTTATGCATTTTTACGGTTTGGTTCAAGCCCTGAGTCATCTGAGCCCCCCTGAAATGAAACCTAGGGCCACACAAACCTTCTGTGATCTTCCCTTCCCTTCTCTCTGTTGCCTCCCCATTCTGTCGAGATTTTGTTGACCAGCTCCTCAGGAGGCATCTTTCGATGTGCTTGTGTTAATTTTTGCAAAGCACCATGTACACGTAATCCCCTTAGCCTGGTCTCTCTCCTTCGTGCTCTCCCCTCCTCTCTTGTTTCTCCAGTTGTCTCAAGGGTAAACCTTGCCATGCAGCCACTTTCTCCCCTAAACCTGACACACACACACCCCTGCACTGGAGGCTAAAGAAAGAAAAACTCCGTTGGTGCCAATAGAATTTTTTTCTTTCTTTAGCTTCGGGGTGGGGTGGGGATATAGGAGGGAAGCATTTGGGTGGGACAGTTTAACCCCCCTACCTGTGTGTGATTCTTTCAATCCAGATTGGGGCCCCACCAGGGATGTTGGAGACATCTGCGACAGATTCAAATGAATTTAGATTTCTATGAATCTGACCTGCAGGTTCCCCAGCCTACCAGCTTTTCCCATGTTGCATGAATTCTGTGGACTTGCAGACCAGTTTTTAACTTGGGGGGGGGGGATTTGTGCTAATTCACACTTGTGTAAATGCACATTAGCTTAAGTGGAACAAAATTCTCATACATCCCAGAAAAAAAAATCCAATTCCATCAATGAGGGAATGATGGATCGGCAGATGCCTGACAATCCGTGAAACACAGTCAACGGATTTAACAAAATCCATACATCCTTAGGCCCCACACATTTACACTAAAGTAAAACAGGAAGCTAAGATCACCTACATGCTACACATTTAGCATAGTGTGTAGTTTAGCCCAAATGGTGCTTCCAGACAGAGGGGTTCCAGTGCCAACACCCAGAAGGCACTGTGCAGATATTCTGGCTTCTTTCTAAATGGATTTCTTGTGGTCAGAAAAAATATGGAAGAGGTGGCAGGGAAACATGAGAGGGAACCAAATTGAAGACAGTTTTGTCTGGACCCTGCTGCAGAATTCCATGATTATGGTGACATGGCCCTTCCTCAAAAGCCTTGTCTGGAAACACCCTACAGTCCCTGCATCTCGCTCTCTCTCACTCTCTCTCCCCCACTCCACTCTTTGCTTCTGCTATTTTATATAATATTTTATGTACACTGATGGCACTCTATCAATAGAATATTGACTGTAGAGATGGATGAATCTGATCGTTTTGCTTTCTACCGCCATCAGATTTTAAAAAGTTTAACTTCTTTCCATCTTGAATATGAAGACATTTGCAAAGTTTGATAAATTCTTATAAAAAATGAACCAAAACAAAATTCGCACTTATTTGCATCAGCTCAATCCAGTAGGTACAGCTGTTCCTGCCATGTAACTGTTAAAGATGAGGAACTGATAAGAAAAAAGAGAGGTGGCAGCCCCAATTCAGCACTGACAGAGTTGAATGTACAGGGATTCAAAGCCAGATGTCTAAGAGCTAAGCACGCAACACTCTGGGCTTGGATGGATGAAGCTGTCAGTTTCGGGTCTTCCTGCATTCTAATGTTTTTAATCTCAAATTCTTTCCATCCCAGCTATGAAGAAGCGTGTGGATTTTGGCGAATTCTTATCAAAAATGAACTGAAGTGAATTTGTCATCCATCATCCCTAACTGATTGAGCGATTAACTATTCTTCAGGAAGTCTAACAACACACAGGTCAAATAAGGTTGTGAATGGTGTTGCTTCCTTGCTGTTTGCAAGGTCTTTTCTCACTTTTTGCAAGGTTCATCCAGTATTGCTTGGCTTGGTCTAAAGTTCCTCCTTTCTAGGACATTTTGCTGGTCCAAGAGAAACATTGCTTTTGAAAGGCCTGGCATACGTTTGATTTGAGGCTTCCCTGTGTGTTTTTCTCCTTTTCTAACAGTGCCCTTTGTCTTCTTGACAGAGATTTGTTAAAGAGGTGTTTGTTTTCTTCAGACAATTCTATTTTTAAAAGCCTTCAGAGGCTGACACCTTTTTGTTGTTTCTGGCAAAATCAAAAGCAGCGTGCTGTCATGGAGCTCTATTTTTGATTGGGCACTAGGCAAGATATCACAGGCAAAAGAAACAACAGTGCTGTGATGAGTCAAGAAAGATCAACAGTCTAGAATTAGAAGTTTAAAGGAAGCATACTCCTACCCCCCCCCCCCCACAACACAGTTCCAGCCCCGGTAGTCAAGAGATCTTGCTGACATTGTTACCCCCCATATCTTGCTGGGGGTAACAATGGACGTAGGCGCATGCACTGCAACGGAGAGAACAGCTCTAATAGCGCCCGATAATAGTCTTCAGACACATGTAGGAAGAAAGCCAGACTATGAAGCACATGGTCTTCGATGTCTATATACTAATGCTCAGAGTATGGGAAACAATCAGAACGAACTTGAACTCTTAATACAGGAGGGAAATTATGACTTGATAGGTATAACTGAGACTTGGTGGGATGACTCTCATGACTGGAATATAGCAACTGAAGGATATAACTTGTTCAAAAAGAACAGGAGGACAGAAAGGGAGGTGGGGTTGCACTATATGTGAAAAATACGTATCTCTGCACAGAAATACAGGAGTATGAGCTTGGTAGCCCCATCAAGAGCACCTGGATCAAAATCAATGGAGCAAAGAATAAAAGGAACCTGGTGGTCGGAGTCTACTACCGGCCACCCAATCAAGGAGAAGATGAGGACAAAACTTTTGAAAAGCAAATAGCCAATGTTTCAAGGAAGCATGATGTAGTAGTAATGGGGGACTTCAATTTCCCCGATGTTTGTTGGGAGACAAATGCTGCAAAACATGGCCTCTCCACGAAATTCCTGACTTGTGTGGTGGATAACGTCCTCCTACAGAAAGTAGAGGAAGGAACTAGAGGATTGGCTATCCTTCACTTGACCCTAACCAACAGAGATGACTTAGTGGATAAAGTAGCAGTTACAGGAACTCTGGGGGAAAGTGACCATGTTGTACTTGAGTTCTTGGTTCTAAGGGAAGCAAAAGCCGAGTGTAGTCAAACGTGTACCCTGGATTTGAGGAAAGCTGATTTTAATAAACTCAGAACAATGATCAGTGAGGTCCCATGGCAAGCAACTCCAATGAGAAAAAGAGCCCAAGATGGGTGGGAGCTTTTAAAAAAGGAAATTCTCAAGGCACAATTACAAACAATTCCAACAAGAAGCAAAGGCAGAAGACAACAGAAGAAGCCAATGTGGCTTCACAAAAAGCTTAGAGATGACCTGAAAACAAAACAGGACACATACAGGAAGTGGAAGGAAGGTCAAGCAACAAGGGAAGAGTACAGGCAGGTAGCCCAAAATTGCAGGGGTGGCATCAGGAAGGCTAAAGCTGAGAACGAGCTGAGGTTAGCGAGGGATTGTAAAAGCAACAAAAAAGCTTTCTTCAGCTACGTGCATAGTAAAAGGCAGAAGAAAGAAATGGTGGTTCAGCTATTAAATAAGGATGGCAAAATGATAACAGATGACAAAGAGAAGGCAGAGGTGCTCAATTCCTACTTTGGCTCAGTCTTCTCCCAAAAGAGGGTCTATGACCCCCTGGCAAAGGTGAAGTACAGGCTGAAGGGGCAGGATTGCAGCTTGAGATCAATAGGCATATGGTCAAGGAACACCTCATTACTTTGAATGAGTTCAGATCTCCAGGGCCAGATGAACTGCATCCTCGAGTAATAAAGGAACTGGCAGAAGAACTCTCAGAACCGCTGTCTATTCTCTTTGAGAAGTCATGGAGGACAGGGGAAGTGCCAGATGACTGGAGGAGGGCTAATGTTGTCCCTATCTTCAAAAAGGGTAAAAAGGAGGAAGCTGGGAACTATAGACCAGTCAGTCTGACATCAATCCCTGGGAAAATTCTGGAGTAGATGAGAAAGCAATCCATCTGGAAGCACCTTGAAACAATGCAGTAATTACTCGAAGTCAACATGGATTTGTCAAGAACAAGTCCTGCCAGACGAATCTGATCTCATTTTTTGATCAAGTCACCTCCCTTGTGGACTGTGGGAATGCTGTGGACATCATATACCTCGACTTCAGCAAAGCTTTTGACAAAGTGCCCCATGATGTCCTGATGAGCAAACTAGCTCAAAGTGGGCTAGATGAAACAACGATCCGGTGGATCCACAGTTGGCTACAGAATCGGACTCAAAAGAGTGCTTAACAATGGGACCTTCGCAAACTGGGGAGAGGTAATGAGTGGGGTACCGCAGGGCTCAGTCCTGGGCCCAGTGCTCTTCAACCTTTGTATTAATGACTTGGAGGAGGAGGTGCAGGGAATGCTGATCCAATTTGCAGATGACACAAAATTGGGCGGGAGAGCTAATACTTTGGAAGATAGAAACAAAATTCAAAGTGATCTGGATAGACTGGAGCGCTGGGCAGAAAACAACAGAATGACATTTAATAGGGACAAATGCCAAGTTCTGCACCTAGGAAAAAGAAACCAAATGCACAGTTACAAGATGGGGGATACATGGCTCAACAACACTACAAGCAGAAGGATCTTGGAATTGTTGTTGATCACAAGCTGAATATGAGCCAACAATGTGATGTGTCTGCAAAAAAGGCAAATGCACTTTTGGGCTGCATTCATAGAAGCATAGCTTCCAAATCCCGGGAAGTACTAGTTCCCCTCTACTCAGCACTGGCTAGGCCTCATCTGGAGTACTGTGTCCAGTTCTGGGTACCACACTTCAAGAAGGATGCAGACAAACTGGAGAGGGTTCAGAGGAGGGCAACAAAGATGATCAGGGGACTGGAAACAAAGCCCTATGAAGAGAGACTGAAAGAACTGGGCATGTTTAGCCTTGAGAAGAGAAGACTGAGGATAGCGCTCTTCAAGTCCTTGAAAGGTTGTCCCTGAGAGGAAGGCCAGGATCTCTTCTCGATCATCCCAGAGTGCAGGACATGGAATCATGGGCTCAAGTGACAGGAAGCCAGATTCCGGCTGAACATCAGGAAAAACTTCCTGATGATTAGAGCAATACGACAATGGAACCGATGACCTAGGGAGGTGGGGGGCTCTACCACACTGGAGGCATTCAAGACGAGGCTGGACAGCCTTCTGTCAGGGATGCTCTGACTTGGATTCCTGCACTGAGCAGGGGGTTGGACTCGATGGCCTTGTAGGCCCCTTCTAACCCTACTATTCTGTGATTCTATATCTCTGTGGTGTTTCTTCTTTTCTAATTAAAACACTGGACATGTTAGCAATTTCAGAGAAACACAGAAGTGTCGATGACCTGTCCTGTACAACAGTCTTGGATCACAACTAAAGCCCCTGGAAGTAGCACCCAGGCCAGGAATAAGTGAATATTGTAAATAGAGATGTCAGAGAAATCCACAATGGATTCAAATGAGTTCGGATTTCTATTAATCTGACCTGCAGATTCCATAGCAAACTGGCTTTTTCCAAGTCAGACAAATTCAATGGACTTCTGGATCAGTTTTTTACTTGGGGGGGGGGATTTGCACAAATGCAGAGTAGCACTAATGTGCACTTGCACTAAAGTGCATTAGTCCAAGCGGAATTAAATTCTTGTACATCCCTAAAAAAAAAATCCAGTTCTGTCAATGAGTCGATGACGGAACAAGAGATGCCTGCAATCTGCAAAACACAGATGGAACAGATTTAAGAAAATTGGTACATCCCTAGTTGTAAAATATATTTTCATATTTTGTGTGATTAGGTTTTCGGGTGGCCATGTGTCCTCTTTTACAGAGGATAAGACAGATCTTAGGGATGAACAGACTCACCTCCATCTGTCCTTGCCAGGCACTCGCCAAACCACTGCTGCCACCACCCACCCTGCTCACTGCTGGACAACTCGGTGAGTGCCCAGCCGCCCAGCCTCTTAGTGAGTTGCCATTTTGTGTAAAAATGGTGGCTCTGATTTTTCCGTAAAAGTAAGGTTGTGTAAATGGCAGCCATAAAAGGGACATTTACACAGCATTACAGGCATGGCGTAACAGGCATGGAGTGAGCAGGGTCTGGGAAGCCAAACAGGGGGGAGACCACCAGACTCCACCCCCTCTTGGACTCCCGCAACATCCCTATCTGTAATTCAAGACCTTCCAGAGGACATTTATTTGAAGGGCTGGCCAGTCCATGTCCAGTTTAGAGATAAAGAACCGTCAGAAGGGAGAGCAGGGAGGGGCACACCTGGAGACTTATAAGTGGCTCCCAGGACTCCTAGTTAAAAGGGTTTCATTAGGCCAAGCTGAAAGACCTCCCCCTTTTCACCACCCTGTTCCACGACAGAGAAACAGGGTGGCACTGAATCTACCCTGAACAGTCCCCTCGGTTATGGCATTCCCTTCCGCAAGGAGGCCCACTTGGCACCAGCATTTTTATCTGTTAGGCGTCTGGTTAAAAAACCCTTTATTTAGGCAGGAATTTCAAGCGCTGCTTCTGATCTTTTTTTCTGCTGCTTGTATTTGTGGCTTCATTTAGTATGGGGTATTTTCCATGTTCCTCAAGGGTTGTATACTGACCTGGAATCAATTTATTTCAGCAAAGGGAGGGAGAAGGATTGTTAATATCCCAAGGCTTGTTGGTTTGGGACTCACATAGGAGGCTGCAGGCAAAACTCCCTTGAATTAAACACTCTGAAGAGTAATCCATACACAGAATCCTGTAACCATCCCTCACATAGATTCCCTTTGCCGGGTCAGGACCCTGTTTGGTCTGTCTGAATCAGGGGTGAACAACCAGTGGGCCTCATGCAGCTCCCCAAGGCCTGTTGTGAGGACCCCATGACACCCCCCTGCTGCTGATTTCCCCTCCCCCCTCCCCCCGGGGATTGGGGCCACAGTTTATGCAGCACTAATAGTCGCTTGGAAGCAGTGCTGCTGATCTGGGTTCCTGGAGCAAATGAGAGGCTTTATTGGTGTTATCTGTTTTTATGGTGTTTTTTTATAGTATTTTATTGAATATTTTTTATTTATTGCTTTTCTATTTGTTTTTGGCACATTTAAATATTGTTTTATCTTGTATGCCACTTTGAGAAGGTTCTACCCTTAGAGCTGGCCGAATAATCATTGTAAATAAATGAATGAACAAATGACCGCCCAGACAGACGAGATTTCTGCTTCAGCACTGGGGATGGTGAACAGGCGATGTTTGCAATCGCCCAGATTCTCCAAACAAGGAGAGATGATTTGAAGTTCATCTCTCCTTGTTTCTCACATTTGCATGTGCTCTTTTCTCATTTTGCTTGAACAGGAAAAGTTCGCATTTGGAATGGGGAAAATGTGGGGTTTTTTTAAGGCACACCAAAAATGTGCACTTTCCCCCACAGAGTGAAGTATGGAAATGTGCATTTTAAAAAGTGAACATTTCTTCAAGCGCAAAATGCAAGTTTGAGTATTTGGGGACATTTTCAGAGAGCATGTTTTCCTGCTTGTGTTTGTGTTCAGGGTTGCACACAGGACATGTGAACATGATTTGCAAACATAAATTAAATTCTCATACATTCCTTTTCCACACTGCTAATGGTGGTAGTGAAGCAATGCTCCCACTGGGGTTGTGGCTAAAGCCCCCCCCCATGACCTTGAAACAGTTTCCCCCCACTCCCAGCAGCCCTGTTCAGGATCACTGGGATTAAGGCCCCGTTAAAGCCCTGCCCCCATCCCATTGTGTTTGTGCATGTATGTGAGTTGCGTGTGTGCATACATCTACATGTGCACCCCTGGGGCCCCACCTGACACCTGATGCGGCCCTCAGGGCCAAAATGGCTGTGCACCCCTGCTCTTGATAGCTACTAACCTCTTCCTCCCTTTTTGTAGGGCATGTCCAACTTCCATCATGTTCCATGAGTAGCAGTGTGTTGCCTCAAGATGTAGGGAGCAATCTTGTGCTCCTTGGGAGGGCAGTTTGTGGACTGAGGGGACATTCTACAGGCAGAGAGAAAGAGAGAGAGGCTTGTCAGCGGAGCCACCCCTGTGCAGCTGGAGAGAGCTCTGCCTATAAGTAGCTACCTTCTGCCCAGCACTGCTGGAGTTGTTTGCAGCTTGACTCTGCGGCTCTTAACTTGCCAAGAAAAGCAACCACTGATGTGAAAGAAAATGTAAAGTTTAATGGAGCGTCAGCATTGTGATTTGCAAGGGGAGGGCCCCAAATAAAAATTGCAACCACATCCACTGAGGTAACCTTTGTGTATGTTTTTGCTCAGGTCCTAAATCAACAGATTTAAAAAATTCTAATTAACTAGTCTCACTTGTTTGATAGCTTCCATTTATTTAGTTCGGGATAGGGTTATTAACTTGTAAACAGGAGGCATTCTCCAGTAGATACATAATTAACACTAGGAAGGTCTCTCATATATAAGACACCAGTTGCTTTCAACTCTTGATGGAACTGAGCTGTGATTTAGAGGTAGGGATGAGTTGAAACTACTTCCTTTGCTCCAGACTGACCTTCACAAACGTTGCTAATCTTACCTGCCCTCAGTTGGTGCCAGGCCCATGGAGCGGTGAGCATCCTGTGGGGGGTCTCACTCCATGTTTTGAGGGGGCAGTGAAACTATGTTGCCTGAGGACTCCCAAAAACTTGAAAAGGCTCTGTATATACCTAAGTAGGTTAGGTCCTGGACTCAGTTAGGGTGGCCTACTTTATAGAGGATAGTCCCCTGTTTTGGAGAGCTGGGAGAGGACAGTCCTCAATTTGAAGGTGGCCTGCATTTGATGGGCTGTCCAGTCCAAGTCTGGTGTAAAGCGAAAGAACCCTATGGAAGGAGAGCAGGCTGGGGCCTTGGAGCTGCCCATCCACAGTTACCACCTGAGCAGACACACAGGTTTACTTGGTCACTCTTCACCCCTACGGCGAGCTGTATCATATTTCTATTTAAATTGCTTTTGTTATTTCTAAATATGCACCTTTGCACATCGATTCGATGTTATGCAGATTGGTGTCCTCTTTTTGGATGCTGCATGCAGGGCCACCCTAGCCTCAGTTCACAATTTTCCAAGTTCAAACCCAGGATCTCCAACCAACACTGGAGAACAAGCTAGTCACTTGTATTCCTTTCCTCGTTGATGTCAGTCAGTGCCAATCATTGAAATGACATGCTTCCTACTGGGCAGTTTCGAAATGACAAGGATAATTCCTCAGTCATTTCACTGACCTTGAAATCGGCTGTTTTCACAATCAGCTGTATGAGATGACCCTCTTTTGTGGGGGGAAGGGATTGGAGAGTGGCCACCATTTTGTTTTTTACAGAAAGCTGTGTTCTGAGGTGCTTTTTGAATTTTAGGAAATTCAGAATGGTGGCCACCATAACAAAGGGAGACTCCTTTGTCACTCACTGGGGCTACCATTATTGTGGAATACGTACTGAAAAATACATGCTTTTGCAGGCTGGGGGTTGTATTCATATTTAAGTTGGCGGACACAACCCTTTGTGGATTGTTCCTCCAGAAACTCATTTTATTCAGGAGGTGCAGTGTTAAATGCCCCTCCATGTAAAAGCCAATGACTGAAGTAGGCTTGGCAAAAATACACGGTCACAGCATGCCATTATATGCAGCCCTATTTTTAAACCTGAACAACGACTGGAGGTTTTTTTTACATTTGGATTTATTTCTTTTATATACAAATGTCTTGCAAAACCTCCTAAGGATGCATCGTTACAATGCAGATGCAATGGTTTAAAATGCCTCCTAAGCATGCATCCCAACTGTGTAAGGTTGATGGGGAATCAGAGATGACAGTGCATTACTATGCATGCCTAATCAGAAGTAAAACCCACTGATTTCAATGGGACTTACCTTCTTTCCTACACTGGGTCATGTGAATTCCTCACCCATGTAATCACAGCTCAGTAAAACCATCTGGCACACTTCCAAAATGATGATGCATGCACATTTAGCAGATGGATATTGCACTCAATTTTCTGTGTAAGAAGAACACTGTGGAAGTGGCTCTAATTGTGTGTGTGTGTGTGTGTGTGTGCGCGTGTGTGTGTGTGTGTGTGTGTGTGTGTGTTGAGACAAACGAACAAGTGTTCTAACATTTCAGGGCAGTATGACAGAGGGTTCCACCCTTAAAGTTGGCCTAGAAATAATTTTAGCTAGCTAGAAGTAAGTGTGTGCAGTATGGGGCTATATATCACTGGAGCTCTGGTGTGTGTTAGGGATGGATTAGTCTGTCAATATCAGTCTCCCCAAGTCTGTAGTGTTTTTGTTGTTGTTGTTGTTTGAGATCAAGCTCATTCAGTCTCATTTGTACATGAACTTGCAATTTGTTTTTTGCTTAAAAAAAATCTGTGTGGAAATCTGTGTGCATTTTTGTAGCGTATACATTTATGGAAACATTTTGTGTGAATTTGTAAATGTGTACATTGTGGGACATATGCAGTGAATTGCATGTTTGCTTGCATTTTGGAAATATATGCACGATGTCGAATGCTTTTGTTTTATGTATGGATTTCTGACAACAAATTGCATTCCTGTCTGCATTTGGGTCCAGGAAGTGCAATTTTGATAAATCCATTAAAAAAACCCAAAATGGAGCACATTACTCACACAACCCTACTGTGCAGTGCATCTGTCCACATTCTGCACACAGAAACCTATCACATCTTTCCCAGTGGGCTCTGCTCTCTGCTGGTAGAGACTGGCCCCAGCCACCTCAAAATGTTCTGCATCTCAGATGGCAGATCATTCACTTTGTCCCAGAGAATGTAAATGGGAGCTGCTGAAAATCAAATCTGCTTCTAAATGTAAGTCCTTTCCTTCTGGCATGTGCAGAGAAAGGTGGGGGGTTGCACATTGCAAAGGCTGGACTTCAATCTTTGAGAATGGGAGAAAGTGACACAAATGCCAGAAAACCACCAAACAATTGCTGGTTGGGGGGAAAGGGTGGGGACACAGGAGGGGTGTGTGGACGTGTGACCATCTGCAGAAACTCAGAGGGCCAGTCCTGAGGTTCAGCACTCTTGGTCTACAGTGTGTGTGTGTGTATGTGAGAGAGAGAGAGAGAGAGGATAAGATGAGGATGAAACTTTTGAAAAGCAAATTGCCAGTGTTTCAAGGAAGCATGATGTAGTAGTAATGGGGGACTTCAATTTCCTCAATATTTGTTGGGAGACAAATGCTGCAAAACATGGCCCCTCCACGAAATTCCTGACTTGTGTTGCTGATAATTCCTCCAACAGAAAGTGGAAGAAGGAACTAGAGGATCGGCTATCCTTGACTTGATCCTAACCAACAGAGATGACTTAGTGGATAAAGTAGCAGTAACGGGAACTCTGGGGGAAAGCGACCATGTTATACTTGAGTTCTTGGTTCTAAAGGAAGCAAAAGCCAAGTGTAGCCAAATGTGTACCCTGGATTTTAAGAAAGCCAATTTTAATAAACTCAGAACAATGATAAGTAAGGTCCCATGGCAAGTGACTCTAATGAGAAAAGGAGTTCAAGATGGGTAGGAGTTTTTAAAAAAGGAAATTCTAAAGACACAATTACAAACAATTCCAGTAAGAAAAAAGGCAGAAGACAACAGAAGAAGCCAATGTGGCTTCACAAAAAGCTTAGAGATGACCTGAAAACAAAACAGGACACATACAGGAAGTGGAAGGAAGGTCAAGCAACAAGGGAAGAGTACAGGCAGGTGGCATAGAATTCCAGGGATGGCATCAGGAAGGCTAAAGCTGAGAACAAGCTGAGGTTAGCAAAGGATGCTAAAAGCAACAAAAAGGCTTTCTTCAGCTCCGTGCATAGTAAAAGGCAGAGGAAAGAAATGGTGGTTCAGCTATTAAATATGGATGGCAAAATGATAACAGATGACAAGGAAAAGGCAGATGTGCTCAATTCCTACTTTGGCTCAGTCTTCTCCCAAAAGAGGGCCTATGACCCCCCTGGCAAAGGCGAAGTACAGGCTGAAGGGGCGGGATTGCAGCTTGAGATCGATAGGCATATGGTCAAGGAACACCTAATGACTTTGAATGAGTTCAAATCTCCAGGGCCAGATGAACTGCACCCTACAGTAATAAAGGAACTGGCAGAAGAACTCTCAGAACCACTGTCTATTCTCTTTGAGAAATCATGGAGGATGGGGGAAGTGCCAGATGACTGGAGGAGGGTTAATGTTGTCCCTATCTCCAAAAAGGGCAAAAAGGAGGAACATGGGAACTACAGACCAGTCAGTCTGACATCAATCCCTGGGAAAATTCTGGAGCAGATTATAAAGTGATCAATATGTAAGCACCTTGAAAACAATGCAGTGATTACTCAAAGCCAACATGGATATGTCAAGAGCAATCTTGCCAGACAAATCTGATCTCATTTTTTGATCAGGTAACCACCCTGGTGGACTGTGGGAATGCTGTGGATATAATATACCTCGACTTCAGCAAAGCTTTCGAGAAAGCACCCCATGATATCCTGATGAGCAAACTAGCTCAAAGTGGGCTAGATGAAACAACGATCCGGTGGATCCACAGTTGGCTACAGAATCGGACTCAAAGAGTGCTTATCAATGGGACCTTCTCCAACTGGGGAGAGGTAACGAGCAGGGCTCAGTCCTGGGCCCAGTGCTCTTCAACCTTTGTATTAATGACTTGGAGGAGGAGGTGCAGGGAATGGTGATCAAATTTGCGGATGACACAGAATTGGGCGGGATAGCTAATACTTTGGAAGACAGAAACAAAATTCAAAGTGATCTGGATAGACTGGAGCGCTGGGCTGAAAATAACAGAATGGCATTTAATAGGGATAAATGCCAAGTTCTGCACCTAGGAAAAAGAAACCAAATGCACAGTTACAAGATGGGGGATACTTGGCTCAACAACACTACAAGCGAGAAGGATCTTGGAATTGTTGTCGATCACAAGCTGAATATGAGCCAACTATGTGATGTGGCTGCAAAAAAGGCAAATGCTCTTTTGGGCTGCATTCATAGAAGCATAGCTTCCAAATCCCGGGAAGTACTAGCCCCCCTCTACTCAGCACTGGTTAGGCCTCATCTGGAGTACTGTGTCCAGTTCTGGGCACCACATTTTAAGAAGGATGCGGACAAGCTGGAAAGGGTTCAGAGGAGGGCAACGAAGATGATCAGGGGACTGGAAACAAAGCCCTATGAAGAGAGACTGAAAGAACTGGGCATGTTTAGCCTTGAGAAGAGAAGACTGAGGGGAGATACGATAGCACTCTTCAAGTACCTGAAATGTTGTCACAGAGAGGAAGGCCAGGATCTCTTCTTGATCATCCCAGAGTGCAGGACATGGAATCATGGGCTCAAGTGACAGGAAGCCAGATTCCAGCTGAACATCAGGAAAAGCTTCCTGACTGTTAGAGCAATATGACAATGGAACCAATGACCCAGGGAGGTGGTGGGCTCTCCCACACTGGAGGCCTTCAAGACGAGGCTGGACAGCCATCTGTCAGGGATGCTTTGAATTGGATTCCTGCACTGAGCAGGGGGTTGGACTTGATGGTCTCATATGCCTCTTCCAACCCTACTATTCTGTGATTCTATGATTCTACTGTATCGTATTCTTTTTAAATATTGGCATTGTCCTTTATATGTTAACTGTTTGTGAGGCACTTTATTCTTTTATCTGTTTGCAACACACCCAGAGAACATTGGTTGTTGGGTGGATTAAAAATGAAATAATAAAAAATATATATTGTCCCCTCCAAACTTTGCCCCCGCTCCAATATAGAACGTTATGTTCCCTCATAACATTGAATGGCAGCCATTAATGTATGTGAGATTAAGGGGAGAGGGTGTGATTGGGGACATCACTGGGGCCTCAGTTTGCTCCCTGCTTCTGTCAGCTCCAGCCTTTCAGAACTGAGCCTTCTCCCAGCTGCATGGCCCCCTCCCGCTGCCATCTCAGGTTTTGTGTCTTGACTGCAGACAGTAGAACGTGGCACGGTGCTGGGCGCTCCTGTGGCATTCCCATCTTTCTCACCCTCTAGAGGCCCCCAGAAAGTGCAACCCTAAAGAAGATGTGGGCTCAATCTGAGAGTGCATTTTACACAACTGTGTACAGTATATAGAGCAGGATCAGGCCAGTATAATTAAATTTTGAGAGGAGAAACAGAAATGGGTCTCTGTTCATACTTCGAATGTGGTGGGATATTGGCAGCGCCGTGACTAATGTGAAGAGTAAATCAAGTACGATTCAAGCTTTGAAGTCATGTATGGGGGGAAAGAGCAAACCTCGGCTTGGTTTTCTCCTGCATAAATTCTGTAATTTCATGGAAGAAGGAAACCGTGTGACTGATTTCCCTTCAGAAGATAAGCGTGCCTGGCTTACCCGAGAGCTTCAAATACTGTTATCCTCTCCAAATAAACAATGAGAAGCGCGCTTTGCAGTGGAGGGGGAGGGATATAATTTCCATAGGTTGAGGCAATGTATTTTTCCCCTTTAATGCCTCAATTGTGGCCTACTGGAGACAGGAATGTGTCCAGCATGTGACTTTTCTTCTCCCCATCTCTGCTGGGGCATCAAGAAGTGCTAAAACTGGGGTAAGATGTTGCTTGATGAAGAAATGCACTTAAGTTTCTGTCAGGTTGATCTGTGCCTCATTCATACTTGCAGAAATGAAGCAATACAATTATTCCTCAATTGCACCACTTCAGACTACATGTAAGCAATCAGTTTTATTAATGTTTCCCCTAGGGGGGAACGCTGTACACAGAAAGCTAGCATATCAGGGAGAAGGCTATGCTAAGACTCTGACTCCATCCCCCTACTGCTGACATTCCCAATGTTCTGGGGTACACTAGTGTGCTGCAAGAGAACTGCTACTGTCTTGCAAGAAATAATTAAAAGTTCTTATGAATCCAAAGTGGAGAAGGAGGCTGCCTGTTGCCTCTCTGCATGATTTAGTGTTCTGACCTTGACTCCTTATCAGCCTCCTTTGGGGATGGGGACTTCTGTCCATCTCTGCCTCAGGTGTAATTGGATTATTCAACCTCTCCCAATGCATAGATACAACACAGTTATGCATACACAGAAGAGTCTGCTGGCCGCATCTCTCCATGAGTCAGCGCATTAGTCAGGAAAACATAGGGTGGCCATATGCCCTATTTTACAGAGGACAGCCATCTAGTTGGAGGGGTGTCCAAGGATAGTCCACTCTTTGAAGGTGTCCTCTAGTAGAAGGACTGTCCAGTCCAAGGCCAGTTTAAAGATGAAGAACCCAAGATAGGGAGAGCGGGGGGGGGGGCACGTAGCACCTGGACAGCAGACTCAGCAGCAGGCACACAGCTCACCTGGTCACAGCCTTCCTTACTATGGGAAGATGTATTGCATTACTAGTTAAAGTTTAGCCATTCTTTCTAGATTTGCATTTATCTCTACAGAGTAGCACATGCAAATTTGGGTCCTCTTTTGTCCTCTTTTTTTGGCATTGTGTAAGTGGGCACCCTAGGAAGATGCCTAGAGAAGTAACTCATGCAGAAAAGGGAAGATGTAAGAATGAAGGTGTGTCCTCAGCTTAAATTCGGGGGGGGGGGGAACCATGCATCAGTAATCAGATGTCTGGGAAACAGAAGTGTACTAGACTTTGGAGTAGTGGTGGATGAATCATTCTGTTCCATTTTCTCAAATGTTTGTTGCTGCTTTTTCAGGCACAAATTTGTTCCACCCCATTTCAAATCAGTTTGCAAATGTTTTTTTCTAAAAGGTTTGCACAAAAATGTGTATTTTCATGCACATTTCTCCTAATATATGTATAAACATGCATACACATTTTAAACAAAATTTCCCCTAATGTACACATTTCATACACATTTTTCCCCCACTGGAGAACTGTGCTGCAAAATTTGGAGAAGTGAAAAAATTCGAAGGACAGTTGCATCCCAGTTTGCATACTGTGTTTGGCTGGTTCATATTAAAACGTGAACCAAACAAATTTCTTACCATCCCTACTCTGGAGCAGAGTCTGCTGTTTGCACTCAGGATGTGACAAAGCATCCATGTTTTGGCTTGGGAAGGAATTTTGTCCTGGGTTCTCAGTAGTTTGGTGGTATTTTTTTTACCCCCCCCCCCATTCCTGCTCTCGTTTATGATGCACTTGTGTCCTAGTGTCACATCCTTAATTATATAGGCATCACCAGCATGTCACCAACCCATTGCATCCACACCAGGGGTGTTGCTAGGTGCTTAAAAGATCCAGGGCACAGGCACATAACACAAATTTGCAGCTATCTATCTATCTATCTATCTATCTCCGAGTCTAAGCGCACCTCTAATATATATATATATATATGTGTGTGTGTGTGTGTGTGTGTGTGTGGTGTGCATATGGTGTGCTTGCGTGTGTGTATAGATTATATGCATACATAGATGCATAAGAAGTGTGCCCGGCCCCGCCACCCCACTTCAACTCAGACCCCAATTCAACGTTTTGGAAAACATCCTGCTTCTGCTCGGGCCAATTTGTAGTCGGACCACTTCAGCTCAACACCAAACTTGAGTCAAAATGAGTCTTTATGCTTCCTATTGACTACCATGGGAAATTAGAAAAAAACTGTAACTTTTTTCTCTTGGCCAGAACTGGATGATAATTTCAGGCATAGTAGCCACCTAGAAGGGGATTAGACCTGCCAATGTCGGAAAAAGAGGTGCAGGGTTTATATTTTGATTTGCTTTTAAACTGTCAATAACATTGTTATTCCTTGGAAGAATGGATAAACATTTCAGGATTCATTGCCCCATCAGAGGAGATCATGTCTGCCAAATTTCAGAATGATAGCTGCAAGGGTTTTTGTGCAAGGATGGCCTTGACATTTTGAGGTCTGCAAAAGAGGACATACTTCTCTCCTTATTTTCCTTGTGGACCATTGTTCTGAGAATTACAGACAGCCTTGAGTTATCCCTAAGTAAGAAACCAGTGAAGTTTCAGAAGGATAGGTGCAGCAGTTCATGTGGAAGGGGAGGTCTCCAATTTGCGTGAGGGACTGATTTACTTTACTTTCCCTTCACCCTTCCCCAATAGTTTTTGGGTAAATTTGTATGAAAATGCACATGTCATTAGAGGTGTCCCCCAGGCAAGAAACCTGCAAAGTTTCTGAAGGATATACATGCCTGCAAATGTAGAATTACTAGAATTTATTTACATTTCACCAATATTAGTAGCAAGGGAACATGGGTGGGAAGGTGTTATTGCACTCATGTCCTGCTTGTGGGTTTCCCATGGGCTGGCCACTGTGTGAACAGAATGCTGGATTAGATGGACCTGGGTCTGATGCAGCACGGCTCTTCTTATGTTCTTAAATATAGACTGCCTCTGAGCATGTGCAAAATGTTTTTCTTTCACCACTGTGCACTTACATTCTCCCCCTACCAATTCTATTCCCTTCCATCATGCAACCATCCCTCTCCATCCTACCATCCTCCAGCAACTCTTCATAAAAACAGATGTCTTGTTTTGTGTAACTCCTCTCTACCTCCTCTTGGTTATGCACAAGCTCTCATTGTATCTTCCTCCCCATAACTTCATTTGTGCCAAGACGTCACCGGGATTCAGCCAATGAGTCTGTTTTCAAAACTAGAGCTAAGTTATGGAGAAACTCTGAGCATGTACTAAGTGCCTTTCCCTCACCGCTGAAGCTAGAGTTCATGCATTTTTTAAAAAAAACCCACAGACCCACACATGACAAAACATGCATAGGACTGAGCTGAAAGGGTTGTCAGTTCATTAGATGGAATTGGGTAGGCACTGTATTAAGCCTGCAGTACCATGCTCACAACTCAGGACTTATTTCTGAGTAAACATGCAGAACATCAGGGTGCAAACCTCCCTGCAAAAGCAACTTGTGCTGGAATCCTATGCACACTTTCCTGAGGGTAAGCCTCATTAAACATAATGGGGCTTCTGAAGAGGCATACATAGGATTGTATAAATTAGCAGTATTTATCTCCCCTCCACTGAAAAAAACAAACCCAAACCTCCTATTTTTATTAAAGCTTTCTGTTCAGAGGAACACAGGAAGCTGCCTTGTACTGAGTCAGACCCTGGGTCCATCTAGCCCAGAATGGTTGACACTGCCTGGCAGCAGCAGCTCTCCATCATTTCAGGCAGGATTCTTTCCTAGCCCTACCTGGAGATGCTGGGGATTGAACCCGGGACCTTCTGCATGCCAAGCAGGGGCTCTACCACTGAGCTACAGCTTCCTATTGCTGGATAATGGCATCTGACAAACAAAACAGGCCCAGTTTTGTTTCTCTGCAGCCATGTGAGTCCACATTTCTTGAAGACTTGGGTGAGGAGAAAGAGAAAAATCAACCCTCTTGTCTGTTTGTATAAAGTCAAATACGGTTCAGAACTTCTCTTGCCCACCAAAGAGAATTCTTTTTAAGAATTCCTCAAGATATGATCTGGGTGAAATAAAGAAAGAGAGAGAGAGAAAGAAAGAAAGAACAGGGGAGGGGAGGGGAGGGGAGAAGAAGAATGGTGATTGGAAATGCGGGGCGGGGGGGTAGAGAGAATTCCTTAAGCCAAGTGGCTCCTTTCAGAGAAGTAGTACTTCAGAGGAATTTAGGAGGCTGTGCAGGGTTTGCAAGGATTGCATGCACTTAAATGAACTTTATGAGGTGAGGTGGCTGAGGGCTTTTTCTAGCTTTTTTAAAACTGTAGAAGCTTTTTAAAAGCCTCAGCAGTTCCTCGATTGTGACGCCGCGTAGACCTAACCCTCCTTTGGGAATAATTTGAGTGCTACAGCTGTTTAGGAGAACTTAAAGTGGAGGGGGAGAAAGAAGTTTGTGGAGGCTGATTGGATCCTTTGCTGTACTGAAGCTACTGAACTTCTGCAGAATCCAAAGGTTCCAGTTTGGGACAGTAAAATCAGATGCTGGGTGAAACACCAGTATTTCACATGGAGCTCTTTCTTCCCTTCCTTCTCTCTCTTCAAAATGTCATTGCAAGCAAGCTCCCAACAGTGGGCATGTAAGAACAGAAAAGTAAGGGGAGAGAGTTTTTTTGCACCTCAAAAAAAATCTACACCAGAGGTTAGGGATACTGACCTCCTAATGGTCACTTTAAACACTTTCTGATTAGGATCTCTAATCCCCTGTGTGGCATGACAGTTTTTACTTTTTGTTATAGTCTTTGAGAAAAGGAAACTTTACACATGGCTAGCACAAAAGCCACTGGACCTAACTGTCTGAACTTTGGCAGGCTCAGTCAGCTCCATAGGGGCTGCCAGGTCCCCAAATTCCATGCATGTATGTGGAAGCACACAAAAAAATGGCTCTTTGCGTTGACAGATTTTCTTGAAAATAGCAAATTTTACCTGTGACTAGCACAAAAGCCACTGGACCCAAGTGCCTGAAATTGGGCAGGTTCAGTCAGCTCCATAGTGGCTACAGGTCTCCAAATTTCATGTATCTGTCATACAAACTAAAAAAAGTTATGTCCGTTTCTGTTTTCCAATGCAAGTCAATGGGAAAATGTTTTTTTAAAAAAAAAAAAAAAGGCAATCAGGACAGCTCTAAAGATCCGGGGCACAGCTCAAAAAAAGATCTGTGCCCCATGCTCAGCTGGGCCTTTTGATAACGACACCCCTGATCCACGCTTTGTACACAAGTTGTTGGTGCTATTGAGAGAGGTGTGAGTGCAACCACAGGATGTTTGTTGTTGTTGTTCAGTCGTTCAGTCGTGTCCGACTCTTCGTGACCCCATGGACCATAGCACGCCAGGCCTTCCTGTCCTGCGCTCTCTCCCGGAGCGTGCTCAAGTTCATATTCATTGCATCCGTGATGCTATCTAGCCATCTCATCCTCTGCCGTCCCCTTCTCCTTTTGCCTTCAGTCTTTCCCAGCATCAGGGTCTTTTCCAGGGAGTTTTCTCTTCGCATTAGGGGGCCAAAATATTGGAGCTTCAGCTTCAGTATCTGTCCTTCCAATGAGCACTCAGGGTTGATTTCCTTTAGGATGGACTGATTTGACCTCCTTGCAGTCCAGGGCACTCGTAAGAGTCTTCTCCAGCACCACAGTTCGAAAGCATCAATTCTTCGGCGCTCAGCCTTCCTTATAGTCCAGCTCTCACAGCCATACATTACTACTGGGAAAACCATAGCTTTGATTAGGCGGACCTTTGTCGGCAAGGTGATGTCTCTGCTTCTTACTATGCTGTCTAGGTTTGCCATAGCTTTCCTCCCAAGGAGCAAGCGTCTTTTAATTTCATGGCTACAGTCACCGTCTGCGGTGATCTTGGAGCCCAAGAAAGTAAAATCTGTCACTGCTTCCATTTCTTCCCCTTCTATATGCCAGGAAGTGATAGGGCCAGATGCCATGATCTTAGTTTTTTTAATGTTGAGTTTCAAACCAGCTTTTGCACTCTCCTCTTTCACCCTCAACAAGAGGCTCTTTAGATCCTCTTCGCTTTCTGCCATTAGGGTGGTATCGTCTGCATATCGGAGGTTGTTGATAATTCTCCCAGCAATCTTAATTCCGACCTCTGATTCATCCAACCCGGCATTTCTCATTATATATTCTGCATATAAGTTAAATAAGTAGGGCGACAATATGCAGCCTTGTCGTACTCCTTTCCCAATTTTGAACCAATCGGTTCTTCCATCTCTGGTTCTTACTGTTGCTTCTTGACCCTCGTACAGGTTTCTCAGGAGACAGGTAAGGTGGTCTGGTACTCCCATCTCTTTCAGAATTTGCCACAGTTTGTTGTGATCCACACAATCAAAGGCTTTAGCGTAGTCAATGAAGCAGAAATAGACATTTTTCTGGAATTCTCTTGCTTTCTCCATGATGCAACGAATGTTGGCGATTTGATCTCTAGTTCCTCTGCCTCTTCGAAACCCAGCTTGTACTTCCGGTAGTTCTCGGTTCGCATACTGCTGAAGCCTAGCTTGTAGGATTTTGAGCATCACCTTGCTGGCATGTGAAATGAGCGCAATTGTGCGGTAGTTTGAACACTCTTTGGCGTTGCCCTTCTTTGGAATTGGAATGTAAACTGACCTTTTCCAGTCTTGTGGCCACTGTTGAGTGTTCCAGATTTGTTGGCATATTGAATGCAGCACTTTCACAGCATCATCTTTTAGGATTTTAAATAGCTCGGCTGGAATACTGTCATCTCCGCTAGCTTTGTTGTTACTAATGCTTCCTAAGGCCCACTTGACTTCACTCTCGAGGATGTCCGGCTCAAGTTCAGTGAGCGCACTATCATGGCTATCAGGGACATTCAGATCTTTCCTGTATAGTTCTTCTGTGTATTCTTGCCACCTCTTCTTAATCTCATCTGCTTCTGTTAGGTCCCTGCCTTCTTTGTCCTTTATCATGCCCGTCTTTGCACAAAACGTTCCCTTGAGATCTCCAATTTTCTTGAAGAGATCTCTAGTCTTTCCCATTCTGTTGTTTTCCTCGATTTCTTTGCATTGTTCATTTAAGAAGGCCTTCTTGTCTCTCCTTGCTATTCTCTGGAACTCTGCATTCAGTTGGATATATCTTCCCCTTTCTCCCTTGCTTTTCGCTTCCCTTCTTTCCTCAGCTACTTGTAAAGCCTCATCAGACAGCCACTTTGCTTTCTTGCATTTCTTTTTCTTTGGGATGGATTTCGTTGCTGCCTCCTGAACAATGTTACGGACCTCCGTCCATAGTTCCTCAGGCACTCTGTCTATCAGGTCTAATCCCTGAAATGTATTCCTCACCTCCACTGTATATTCATCAGGGATATGATTTAGGTCATACCTGAACGGTTTAGTGGTTTTCCCGACGTTCTTCAATTTAAGCCGAAATTTTGCAAGAAGCAGCTCATGATCTGAGCCACAGTCAGCTCCAGGTCTTGTTTTGACTGACTGTATGGAGCTTCTCCATCTTTGGCTGCAAAGGACGTAATCAATCTGATTTCGATATTGACCATCTGGTGATGTCCATGTGTAGAGTCGCCTCTTGCGCTGTTGGAAAAGAGTGTTTGCTATGATCAGCATTTTCTCTTGGCAAAACTCTATTAGCTTTTGTCCTGCTTCATTTTGTACACCAAGGCCATGCCTGCCTGTTATCCCGGTGATTTCTTGACTTCCTACTTTAGCATTCCAATCCCCTATGATGAAGAGGACATCTTTTTTTGGTGTTAGTTCTAGAAGGTGTTGTAGGTCTTCATAGAACCGATCAACCTCAGCTTCTTCGGCCTCAGTGGTTGGGGCATAGACTTGAATTACTGTGATGTTGAATGGTTTGCCTTGGATTCGTACTGAGATCATTCTATCATTTTTAAGATTGTACCCCAGTACTGCTTTTCCCACCCTTTTGTTGACTATGAGTGCTACTCCATTTCTTCTAAGGGATTCTTGCCCACAATAGTAGATATGATGGTCACCTGAATTAAATTCGCCCATGCCTGTCCATTTGAGTTCGCTGATTCCCAAGATGTCGATGTTCAATCTTGCCATCTCATGTTTGACCACCTCCAGCTTACCTTGATTCATTGATCTGACATTCCAGGTTCCTAAACAATATTGTTCTTTACAGCATCGGATTTTCTTTTCACCGCCAGACACATCCACAGCTGAGTGTCCTTTCGGGTTTGGCCCAGCCGCTTCACTCTTTCTGGCGCTACTTGGAAATACCCTCTGCTCTTCCCCAGTAGCATATTGGACACCTTCCGACCTGAGGGGCTCATCTTCCGGCATCATCTCTTTTAGCCTTGTGATACGTTCCATGGGGTTTTCTTGGCAAGAATCCTGGAGTGGGTTGCCATTTCCTTCTCCAGTGGACCACATTTTGTCAGAACCCTCTGCCATGACCTGTCCGTCTTGGGTGGCCCTGCACGGCATAGCTTATGGCTTCACTGAGTTACGCAAGCCCCTTCGCCACAACAAGGCAGTGATCCATGAAGGGGCACAGGATGTTAGCAGCATATAAATGGATCCTGAGGACAGCCTGCAAACCAGTGTTTGGAGAACTATGCCACTTTGCATCCAATGTCCTATTTTCCCCCCTACTTCTTGAACTATCCCCACCTTTGCGCAGCAAAGTGCCCCCCCCCCAGTCTGGAAGTTAAATCTAGCAGGCGTGTAGTTTGGAGGCTGGTACCCCTTTTAGAATATAAGGCACATTACTCCCAATTTTCCCATCTTCACCCCTTCCTTGCCCTCCATAAATAAATCAGATTATTCCTCCAATCCGCCTTCCCAGAGACATCGCGGGGATGAGTAAGATATAGATTATGAAAACCTTTTGCATACTTGCATTCTTACAGAAATGATAAATATTAATAATAACAGGGATGATGCCCTTTATTTCCACTGGGCCACAATTACGAAGTGGAGCAAAAGCCTTCAGAGCAAGTGACAAGAGCACAATTGAAATATACGGAATATATAATAGGATCTGTGGATTCCAGACTAGAGGAGGAAGATCGTCACAGATATTAAGACTGCTTTGTCTCTCTCTCAGATTCACATGCTATAGAACATAATTTCATCATTATATTGCTGGGGACATTTATTGCCTCTTAAGATTGAAGTTGGCTGTGTTGAAATTCGGTAACGCTTCATATCGGTTCCACATCTCCTACTGTCATAATTTTATCACCCGTGGGAACTTTTAGCAATACAGATTTCTGAGCCCATGGTCTGTTAACATTAATTTGGAAATTGCAGCTATTAGACTTCTGCAGCCTAATTTAATTAGACTTCTTTTTTTTTGCTCCTGGTTTTCATCATTTGTTTATTTTTCCTTTCAACATATTTTAATGTGCCTGGCGAACTGAATCTCTCTGTAGATGGATTTTGTTGTTGTTTTTTCTTCATGAAAGTCAAACAATTGCAAATCCATTCATTATAGAGTAACAAATATACAGAAGTATAATTGTGGTGCCTGTGTGTGTTTCTTGAACCCTTATAATGCTGAGTAATTCAACACATATGGAATACTGATATAGTGAACACCAGTGGGGTACTCCAAAAGATCTGTGATCGCTGCCCTTTTTCTCATTTACTCTGGCTTTGATCGAAAGCTCCATCAAGCTCTACCATGTGCAGTGAGTGGGGGCAGGCCATGTCTGCGACTGGTGGATTGAGCGCCTATTGAGCTCAATTGAGGTGGATTGAGCTGCACTGAAATGTTCCATAAAACCACAAATGCCACTGGCCTGCTTTGCACATAATGCTAAGCCATGGCGTGGTTTGTTGAAATCTGGCTTGCTGAAGTGTCCAAACCCATCCCTGCAAAACAAACCCTGGGTTGCTAACCAGCTACAAGCCACAAATAGAAGTCATGGTTTGTTCTTGGCTTACAAAGTCTGACTTGTTTAAACAACGCCTTGTTGTGATATCCGAACCCAGTACCAAAGCTTATCCCTGGCTTGCTTACGTTGCTGTCCACCCTGAAACAGAGTAGAGATGGGGGAGAAATTAGTTCAGTTTGCATTTTAATGCAAATTTACCTAATTTTGCACTTTTGAACTACTACGGGAACTGAAACCCAGTTATTCTTTGAAGCTTGCTTTCTCTGAATATTGCCATGGAGTTTTCCAGTAAAAAAAAAGTGTACAACAATGCATATATTAGGGGAAATAACATTACAAATGCATTATATTCAGAAAATTGCTTGCCACAAATGAGCATATTAGGCCAAAAATGCATAAAAATGCACATGAATTTTCATGTGAACTTTTAAAAAAAAATCTCGAAGTTCAAACTGAACGTAAGGGAAAACGACTATCTTAGAGAAACCAAAATTGACAGGTTTGTCCATCCCTAAAACAGAGTGCTTTTGGCTATTGGGCAGGATAGAAATGTGAGATGATAGATAGATAGATAGATAGATAGATAGATAGATAGATAGAAACACACACACATATGTGTGTGAGTGTGTATGTGTACACACACACACACACACAGAGGTGCCCAGAAAGAGCAGCCTGAAAACAAACTGCTCTGAAGTTTTGTTTGCTCATTTGCAAGAAAATTCATGGCTAAAGAAACAAACCGCTGCTACCACAAACCATGGCTTAGCATTCTGTGCTGGTGCAGCCACTGTGGCGGTGCCAGCTCCCTGTTCCGCTTCCCTGTGGGGCCACTTGCTGGCAAGGGCGGGGCGAGCCCCTTGCAGCAAGGGCCAATGCAGCAGCGGAGCAGAGCTCTGTCAGGGTGGACGCTGAGCCCATAGAATCCCGGAGTAGTTCTGATTCTGAGGAAGAGCAGTCGCTCCTAGGAGAGGAGCGCGCTCCTCTTTCCCAGGACCAACAGCTGATGGAGATTCCTCCCACCAGCATTCCTAGTTTAGTTAGCAGTCCAGGGAGTGACCAAGCACAGATAGCAGACTTGGTGGATGCGCGACGCAGACGCAGAGAGCGGCGCCAGATGGAGGGCGCGGAAAGGAGGCGCAGTGCCCGGTTGGTGCGCAAACAACGGCTGCGCCCAGAGGCTCCAAGGGAAAAGGGGAGGGACTCTCCCTAGTCCTTAAGTTCAGGGGTCTGCCAGTAATTCCCTTTCAAACGGGGACCAACTGTTCCAACTTAGGGCATAGGTATTGTGCTGCTCAGATCTAGTTGCAATCGGTATAGTTGTTAAGTTGTAAAAGAAGAATAAAGCTTTGAAAGGAATCCCTTTGTCTGTGTCTGGACTTGGCTACTGGATTAGACTGAGAGAGGCCTCCAAGGAGCCCTCGACAAGCTCCCCCCGCTGGCTACCTGCTGTGACAGCAGGCGTCTCCAACCAGAGCACCAGTGTGTTTCAGGATAAAAGCCGACGAGAAGAACGGTTCAGACAATTATTCACATGTATCCAGACCAACCTTTCCCACACACGTACCCCATATTCGCACATCACTCCAGTGCAACCTGCATTCCTATACATGAAGTTTACAAACGAGCCCTATTGAAATGAATGGAGGCAGCAGCTCTGCAGCGCTTGGTGGACTGGCCCAGTTCTCAGTACTGCCCATGTCTAGGAACCGTAATAATACTCAGCCAGAAGGAATGCACAGCTCCACCTGGAACAGCCGACTCTGGGAGGCCTCACCCCCAGGTAAAAGCATCAAGGCATGGGAAGACTAACCGAGCCCCATAGTCAGCCAGAGGAGGGACAGCTTCTGGGAGCTTGCTTTGCCCTTCCTTCCCTCCCGGAACAACCTTCCTTCCTTCCTTCATTTCATTTATATCCTGCCTTTTTTCCTCTGCAAGGAACCCAAGGTGGCGTACATAATCTTCCTCTCCAATTTATCCTCACAACAACAACCCTGTGAGGCAGGTTGGGCTGAGAGTCTATGGCTGGCCAAAGTGAGCTTCCATGGCTGAGTGGGGACTAGAACCCAAGTCTCCCGACTCCTAGTCCAACACTCTCGCCACTACACCATGCTGGCTCTCTATAAAATCTCTGTAACTAAGAACTAGTGCCCAAATTTGCTTTCTTTCCTCCTTCTTCCCTGTCCCTTGTGTGCCATGTCTTTTAGATGGCAAGCTTGAGGACAGGCGTTGCCTTATTAGTAATCTATGTAAAGCAGTCTGGGAGCCTTTTTGTGCCGAAGAGCAGGGTAAAAATGCTGTAACGACGACGACACTGACAGCGTTCCTAACCATTGGCCATGGGGTGGATAGGAGTTGAAGTCCAAAACATCTGGGGGGCACCAGGTTGGGGAAGGCTTGATGAGTTTTCAGCAAATAAGGTGATACATAAATCTTAATAATACATAATAATACATAATGCAACTCTTCTCTGGCACTGATGTCCGCCACAGCTTTGTGGCATCCAATAGTAATGGAGGCCACAATGGTGGATGATGGGAGTTGTGGCCCAACACATCTGGAGAGTGCCAGTTTGGGGAAGGCTGAATCAATGCATGGCAGGATTGGTTTTATGCATAGATCATCCAACAGCTAATGGGAAACACATAGAGAACTCTTAACAAAATTTTCATCCACGATACTCTCTTCCAACATCACTGTACTTGCCCTCAACAATTTACAGTGCAGTAACAGTGGTGTGAGCGCGTGTGTACTTGAGCATGAGAGAGAGTGCTCTTCAATTTGCCCTAAGATCGAATGATCCATATTAACAAGGCTATTAAATAGCAGTCAGAATCCAACAAACAAAATTGGACCAAAATTTACTAGTCACCCATGGGGCAATATAAAAACAGCTCGAGCATAAGAAAACAGTTACTGCGGCAGCAGTCAATGCAAGACTTTCTCTCTGTGTGTATGTGTCTGTGTTTTAATGGAGGATCTATTTTACCAACACAGTCATCTTGAAAATGTCTTGAATTAGATGACTCTGAAAGGCGTCATTTTTGCAAATTGTACATTGTTTGGTGTGGCTTTTTTTCTTCTCCTTTGCCTTACTTAAATTCTCTTTAGAAGTATCAGATCACAGCATCCTTTGGATGATCTGGAAGAGGATGCCCATGTTGTTGTGCCATTGCTAGGAAACTCTGGGCTGTGGTCTCCAAACAGACCTCAGTGTGGTGGTGGGGTGGGGGCGGGGGAGCAAACATGCCTTTGGCACTTCTTATCATCTGCATCCCAGCTTCTTCCTTTTGCAGAGAAGTAAATGGCAGCCAGGCAGGCCGGGGTGCTCTTCAGAAGAGCTGCCAGGCACCTGACCGCTTTGGCACCCCCTGTGGGACAGTTGCCCAGGCTCATCTGCTCAATAGATGCAATATCTACATGGAGGGAGGCTCAAACCTGCGCGGCACTCATGGAGTCTTCACCACACTTCTAATTGTTGTAGGACTGTCATCCGTTTGCTAGATTTTGTACTAACATTAAACACACAGACAGAGAGACAGACACACACACACGCACACACACATACCCTGCATACATCTTACATGTTTACATAAGAAGACTACCAAACCAGCCTACATTTTTGATCTCAGGGAAAGGAAGCCCTCATGTCAATGGAAGCTTTCACACACACCCCGGTTAATGACAAAAAACAGCTTTCAAGGGAAGGGTGATTTTCATTGGGACTGTGGCATGCATGGGAGGAAAGGGTTAACCCGCCCCATCTGCCACGGCCCTGTTCCTGCTTGGGAGGGGTGCTTGTTGTGGCTGCTGTTTATAATTAAAGAAAGAGACACACAATATGAAAACACGGGCGCTCTGTGCCATGTCTGTAGTTTAAGCCACAGAGCAGCCAGGGCTGGCCTGGGTGAGAATATGCCATGTGATGAGCACCATTGTTTCTCCACAGTGAACGGGGAGAGGAGTCCCATGGGAAAGAATGTTCTTGTCATTGCCCAGGTGTCTTTCTGCACTCCTGGCTGTGCACTACAGACACCACCGTCTGGACATGCTCCTGGTTTGGTCATGGATCAGGAAACGCATGGCTATGTCACAGCCGGCATCCCTGATGATTCCCTGGCTTCATCCCCAACTGTTTCTCCGCTGCACCAAATGAATGAGTTTTTTTTAAAAAAATCACATCACCGAGGGGATAATGGACCTGCTGGCTTCCTCCAAGGTATCTTTTCTTTGCAGTGCACCTTCGTAAACAAGTGAAAATGCAGTGGAGGGGGAAATTGCTAGAGGCACCTTAGACCTCACTGCTTCTTCTGTGTTGCCACAAGTTGTGAACAGAAAAACCAGCCTGGACAGCCTAGCGCAGCTGTTGCAACAAGGAAATGGAGAATTCTAAAATGCCCCCTGGGCGTTTCAAGGGGAAGTGGCCCAAGACAGTGTCCCAGCCGAGCACCCCAGGCAGGGCCGGCTCCAGGTTTCTGGAGGGTGCTTGGGCAAGATGCCCTCAATGAGCCCCTCTCTTGGCGAGCCCACTTCCGCACTGCCTGTTTCCCTGGCTGCTCGTGCTCCTCCTCCTCCTTCTCCTCTTTGCTCCCACTGGCTTGTTTGACAGGCAGAGAGCTGGGGAGCAGGGAGGCCGTGGCCTCTCCTGATCCTCCTTCTCACGGCTGTCTGGGCCACAGTGAGAGGCAGGTGAACAAGCAGGTTGCAAGGATGAAGAGGAGGACCACGTCCAGAGGGCTTCTGTCATTGGGCCCCTGCTGGGGTGTGGGCCCTCGACAGGTGCCCAGCCATGCCTGCCCTTGGCACCAGTCCTGACCCAGGAGTCCTCGCCAAGTCCCAGGAGACTGTGTGATCTGGGGTGATCCGGTAGACATTGTTTGCTTGGACTTCCCAAAGGCTTTTGACAACGTCCCTCGCCAAAGACTCCTGAGCAAACTTAGCGGTCATGGAATGAGAGGAGAGGTCCCCTTATGGATCTGTAACTGGTTAAAGAACAGAAAGCAGAGAGTAGGAATAAATGATAAATTCTCCCAAGGGAGGGAAGTAAATAGTGGAGTCCCACAGGGATCTGTTTAGTGTAATAATGGCAATGATATAGGTGTAATTTTTGAAATAGAATGATACTTGAAGTCTGTGTGTAATGAAGTTTAAATTTAACCCACTGAAGTAACTTTTTCATATTTTTTCTTTTCCCCTTTTGCTTTCGTCCCCCTTGTCGTCGTCGTCGTCTTCTTCTTCTTCCTCTTCTTCTTCTTATTCCCTCTCTCTTTTTTTCTTTTTTCTTTCTCCCCCACCCTTCTTTCTCTTGTTATTGCTGTGTCCTCTTTAAGAGTACTGTATTGTTGGAAACTGTAGACATTGACTGGGTTGTTGCTATTGTTTATTTCATTTATAAAAATTAAAAATAGAATAAAAAGTATTTAAAGAAAAATAGTGGGGTCCCACAAGGATCTGTATTAGGACCAATGCTTTTTAACCTGTTCATAAATGATCTGGAATTAGGAGCGAGCAGTGAAGTGGCCAAGTTTGCGGATGACACAAAATTATTTAGCGTGGTTAAAACAAAAGGGGATTGTGAAGAGCTCCAAAACGATCTCTCCAAACTGGGAGAATGGGCATCTAAATGGCAAATGCGGTTCAATGTAAGCAAGTGTAGAGTGATGCACATTGGGCCAAAAAATCCCAACTTCAGGTATAGCCTGATGGGATCTGAGCTAGCAGTGACTGACCAAGAAAAAGATCTTGGGGTTGTGGTGGACAGCTCAGTGAAGATGTCAACCCAGTGTGCAGCCGCTGTAAAAAAGGCAAACTCCATGTTAGGCATAATTAGAAAAGGGATTGAGAATAAAACTGCTAACATCATACTGCCCCTATACAAATCTATGGTGTGACCACACGTGGAATACTGTGTACAGTTCTTGTCACCACACCTAAAAAAAAGATATTGTAGAGCTGGAAAAGGTGCAGACAACTAAAATGATCAAAGGGCTGGAGCATCTCCCCTATGAGAGAAGGTTACAACAGCTGGGATTGTTCAGCTTGGAAAAAAGGAGGCTAAGGGGAGACATGAGAGAGGCATACAAAATTATGCATGGTGTGGAGAATGTGGATAGGGAGACATTTTTCTCCCTCTCTCACAATACTAAAACCTAGGGATGTACGAAAGTCACTTAGTTGATGGGGGGGGGAGGCACTCTGTCCCTCCCCCCAGAATCCTGGCCATAAATCTTGACGTAGACTAAGACGTGCCAAAATAAGGAACGCAAAATAAGGAACGCAAAATAAGGAACGCAAAATAAGGAACGCAAATGGCGGCGGCCGTGGCCGCCGCCATTTGCATATGCGCGTTGTTGTTGTTTTAGTCAGACATGATAGGCTACGTAAACATTTACATAGCATATCACTTTTTTTTTAAACCTAGCCGTGATAGGCTACGTAAATCTTTACGTAGCCTTAGCCTACCACGTCTTTTTTGTTTTTTAACTGGAAATGTTAAAAAAAGCCGCTGCCGCCAGGAAGATCCACCCCAGGTAAGTCTCGTCCTGGGGGGGTGGGGGTGGCAAACCGTTCGGCCACCGATTTCAGGCGGCCGAATGCGCTGGCATTCGGCCTCCCTGAAATCCGTGGCGGAATTCTCTGACATCCCTACTAGAACCTGGGTCATCCTATGGAGCTGATTGGTGGGAGATTCAGGACAGATCAAAGGAAGGGCTTCTTCACACAGTGCATAGTTTAAACTATAGAATTCGCTACCACAGGAAGTAGTGATGATGGCCACCGGTCTGGATGGCTTTAAAAGGAGGTTAGACAAATGCCTGGAGGAAAAGGCTATCGATGGCTACTAGTCTTGAGAGCTATGTGTTACCTCCAGTACCAGAGGTAGGGAGCCTAAGTATACCAGTTGCTGGGGAACATGGGTGGGAGGATGCTGTTGCTCTCATGCCCTGCTTGTGGGTCCCTGGTCGACAGCTGGTTGACCACTGTGTGCTCTTCTGATGTTCTTATGTTCTTATGTGTGTTGGTTCATTAGCAGACTTTGAATACTGCTGTCTCAAGAGACTGTTTGGGTTGTTTGTCCCAAATTCCAGTGGGGTAGACCTGGGAGGCAGAGAAGGAGCCATTTGTGCAGAGCAGGGTCATTGTGCATGAGTCTCTCCTTCCGCTCCCAGGGCTCCAGAGGGGAAGAAGCCACCATTTGCACATGGCAGTGGCAGTGCCAGCTGGTGATGGGCAGCGGCAGGGACTCCTGCCTCTGCCTGCTGCCACTGCCTTGCACAACCCCTCACGCTTTCCTTGCTGGTACCGGCAAGGAGAGCGTGAGGGGATTGTGCGTGGCGGAGGTGGTGCCAGAAGCGGCAGGTGGCAGCAGCAAGCAGCTGCCACCCCCCGCCCTCACTTTACACGAATTACATGGATTTCCCGGGTTTCAGGAACTATCATGTGGCTTGGCTCACAAATGCCAGTCAAGCCAGGTCCGTTGTGCGGATTGGTCGGGCCCCCGAAGGGCTGGGTTTCCCTGGGATGGCTGCCCTTAGCCAGTGTAGACATTAATAAACCAGAGTGACCAAGAGTCTGACCCAGGGTAAGGCGGCATCCTTTGTTCCTATCTAAATCACCCCTTTACTGAGAGCTAAGAGGACTAGAATGTTGCTTTATTTATCTTTTAGAGAGAAGACACTCAGCATCTCCAGGTAGGGCTGGGAAAGGCTCCTGCTGTGACCCTGGAGACCCAATGGAAATCACGATAGCGCAGGGCTGCAGAACATCAGAGGAGGCTGGTGGCTCCGATGTCAGTGGGTGCTGAATCCGCTCCAGGTTTCAGTCAGAACCAGTCAGAACTCTAATGGAGCTTCCGCACCTTGGAGAGCTCCTTTAGTGTTCCGACTGGTTCTGACTGAAACCTGGAGCGGATTCAGCACCCACTGACATCGGAGCCACCAGCCTCCACTGCAGAAGGACTTTCAGCCTGAGGGCTGACTTCCCCTTTGGAAAAGCTCTCCTGGGTCTCGCGGTCCTGTGATGGCATTGGCTAAAGGCAAAAGGGGGCGTGGCAAAAGAGGCAGGGCCCCCAAACCCGAACACATAGTTTCCTTTAAAGTTCTTATGCTGTAACTGAGCATTCCAACCTTATATGATGGTGGGAAAACTGCACCAAAGCTGGGAAACCACGAAATGATTGGTGGTCAAGGGAAAGGGGCAGGGCCAGGGGAAGGGGTGGGGCCTCCTGGGGAACTTCAGAGGGCTGGAGGTGGCTCCCAGGTCTCCGGTTTTGCACCCCTGCTATAGACAGTGCTGAGCTAGACGGTCTGACTTGATGCAAGGCAATTTCCCGTGCCCTCAGATCTAAGACCTTGTCCCCATGGAGACAGCCAATGTGTGTTATGGCTGCACTCCTTCAAACTGTAAGTGTTGAAATTGCACACGTGTTGAAAAGCTTCTCTATTAAAAAAAAAAATCCTTAAAAAAAAACAAAAAAACCCAACCTGTACATGGAAAACAGGTATGTCGGGGAGAAGGCACAGCTTCGCTTTAACTTGCTAATTTATGATAGACAGGGAATGGAAGAGCATTCCATCATGTGAGCACACCTGCACACACCCTCTGAAGTGGTACAGTCCAGACGCTTGACCACCCCCATGTGAACCAGGCCACCGTTTCCCAGTCCGTAAAGTCAGTGCCAGCTTCAGGTTCGGAGGGGCCTTGAGCAAGGCACCCGCAGTGGGGCCCTCCCTCAGTGAGTCCGCGTGCCCACCACCAGTGCCCCCAACCTGCTCCTCCTCTTTCTCCTCCCACTTGCCCGCTTGACAGGCAGAGAGCCGGGGAGCATGGAGGCCGTGGCCTCTCCTGCTCCTCCTTCTCACCACCTCCGCTGTCTGGGGCTGAGCGAGAGGCAGGGGAACAAGCAGGTTGCCACGGTGGAGAGGAGGCGTGAGCCCAGGGGCCTCTTCTCAGGGGCCCCTGTTGGGGCCGGGCACGCTCGGCCGGCAGCTGGCCACACTGGCCGTGCATGAGCTGCCAGGGCCAGCCCTGCGTCAGCTGATGTCAAGGCAGCTCAGACTTGAACTTTCAAACTGCTCCTTAACCAAATGACAGGCTCTAATATGCATCGACAGTATTAACAATTCATAAATGCACCAAGGAGAAATAAAAGGCTTAACGGCTCTTGCAGGCATTGATTAAGCTCTGGACGTGCTGGTCTGTCATTCTAGCAGTTATTCGATAAACTCAGAGTTTGCCTGTCTCTTTCCTTTGTCATTGGGTTGGCTGCCCTGCCCCACCTCCGGCTGGCAGCAATTTCGGGAAATGAACCGCCACCATGGGATAATCAATTAATAAAGCTGTGGACCGCTTGACCAAGCCTTTTAATGAATGTTAACATGAAAACGCTGGTCTGACACGCTGCAAGTCACGGCATTCTGTACGTTCACAGCTTCATGTGCTGGAAAAGAGTCCACTGGAGGCCTGGGCCGAGCATGAGGCGCTGGGAGCGATGGCTGTCTCAGGAGGAGGATTTGGCTTGGATTCCTGCACTGAGCAGGGGGGTGGACTCGATGGCCTTGTAGGCCCCTTCCAACCCCACAGTTCTATGATTCGATGATTGTGCCTGCTGCTAAGGGTGGCAGAGTGGCAGGCAAGACAGATCTGACCTATGTGGCACACTTCCCAGGGAGGGGCCAGAGCTCAGCGGAAGAGGGTCATGTGCTTTGTGAGTAGAATGTCCAGTCCCATGTATTCATTGTCCAGGGGACTAAGGGCTGTTGTGTTGCACGAGTTTGGTGTGAGCGTGTGCTGCTATTATAATCATCATCATCTATCGCAGTGTTCTTCACTGCAAAACCCAAGGGCCACTGGTGGCTCCCAGTCCCCCCCCCCCCGGCTGCTCTCTGTTTTTGCAGAACATGAGTATTCTCAGCAAGGCTCTCTGGCTTTACCTCCTTGTTTGCTTTAGCAGTGCACCAGCTGTTGTGATCAGGGCTACTGGAGGAGACTTGGGGGCTGGGGAGTCAGGAGACCTGCTGTTAGTCAGCTGTAAGGTGGCTGGGGTTGGGGTGGGGAGAGTGCAGGAGCAATCAGCCTATTAGCCCTGCTTGCCCGGGGCAGGGAGAGGAGAGGCCGCCACAGCCAGGGAAAGGCCCCAAGTGGCCTCACTGGCCAGAGCCAAAGGGATTTCTGCTTGAAAAGTAGTGGGGATCACTGATCTCCTTTCATCCATCTTGAGGCAGAATATTGTATGTATTTTTTGAATATTTATAAACCAGCCTTCTCCAAAGATATCAGAACAGTGAACAATAAATATATAATAAAAACAACAAGAAACAAGCATGAAACAAAATTAAAAGGCAGTTTAAAAGCACACACATAAAACAAAGTGATCAGCTTAAAGCGCTCAGAGAAGCAGAGAAGTTTTGAGGAAACAATTGCAAGGTCAACACTGGGCTAGATCAACACTTAGGGATGGAGTGGGTGCCCAGTTCCATCTGGGAATCTGACAGAACCCCCTGCTCGCACCCCCAAGCCCTGCTTGCTGAGCCCCTGCCCCCGCTGGTCCCCTGCCCGCACTCGGCGAGCAGCCCGCACTCTCCCCAGCGGCCTCGCCGAGCTGTACGGTTGCCGTTTTTTGAAAAAATGGCGATTGCAAAAATGTGCATATTTTCAAATGTGCATATTTGTGTATGCATGAAAATGGACATTTTGCAAATGCACATTTTTGTGCATGTGCAAATACGCACATTTTTGCGATCGCCATTTGATTTGTTAAAAATGGTGACCGCAGAGCTCGACGTGGCCGTGGGGGTGAGTGTGGTCTGCTCACCAAGCACAGGAGGGGCTCGAGTGCAGTCTGGGGACCAGCAAGCGGGGGCAAGGGCTGGGCAGGTGCGCAGAGAATGCGGATGGGGGATGTTCACACATCCCTATCAACACTACTGCTTTATACTGGTATTGAAGTGCACTGATGACTGTTGGAGCACATTACACATTCAATATACCACTTTTGTACTTTTATTTCCTGCTTTTTATTCCACATTATCCAAAATACCACAACAAATGTCCTACGAGGTATACATGCGCAAGAAGGATATAGTGTTACCATGACAACATCGTAATGATATGACACAAGATGTAAATCTGGCACCTCCATAGGATATTACACAAATGCAGTGGGGGGGGGGGATGGGGACAACAAAGTAGACTCTTTTCTGAATTGTCGTATGACAAGTAGAAGGTACCTTGAGAAGACCACCTGCTCCCCTGTTTAGAACAGGGGGAAGCTGGCATAAGGGAAGGTGCTCCTTCAGGTATTTGGATCCCAAGCTGTTTAGGGCTTTATAAGGAAGCACCAGCACCTTGAATTGGCCCGGAAGGAAATTGCCAGCTAGCGCAGCTCAGCTCCCATAGAACTGGTAAGAGCTGCATTCTGGCTGTCACATCCTGTGCTAGTTGAAGCTTCTGGGTCATCTTCAAGGGCAGCGCCACATACCGTGCATTGCAATAGCTCAGTTGGGAGATTTTCAGAGCATGGACCCCTGTGGTCAGACTATCCTGGAACGGCCATAGCTGGTGAGCCAGCCAAAGCTGTTAAAAAGCACTCTGAGCCCCTGAAGACACCTGGGTCTCCAGTGACAAGGCTGGGACCAGGAATGCCCCCAAGCTTCACATCAACTACATAAAGTTACTACATACTAGGGCTGTGCAGGGACACCGCAACCCACTTCAGAGGCTGATCCAGAGCTTCTGAATCAGTCCCAACCCACCTCGGCCCGATCTGGAGCTGGGCCAACCCACTTCAGCCTCTGGATCCAAAGCAAGATCAGGACAGACACCCCCACCCCCACCCAGCCCCATGAGCCCCTGCTGCTCCTTACCAGGACCCGTGGGAAATGTCTGCAGCCATTGCTGTCTTGGGGTGAATTGCCATTTTCTTTTAAAATGGCGACTCTTCTTCCGGGAATTAAATATGGCATAGACTGTGGCCGTAAAGGGGCCATCTATGCAACACTGCAGGCGTAAATGGTCCGTGTGCGCAGATGGCCCCTTTACAGCCGCAATCTATGCATCATTTACTCCCTCCAAGCCAGCGACGGCTGTAGGTGCTCCCCATGGGCCCAGGTAAGGAGCAGGGGCTCTTGCAGCTGGGCAGGCAGCGGTCCGGATTGGGCTGAAGCACCCCAAAGCGCTTTGGATCGATCCAACCCACTTCAGGGTACTTCAGCCCAGCTGCGACCTGCTCTGGAACTCGATCAGTTTGGTCCAAATCACCACGATCCACTTTGGGTTTTGGGATTTGGACAGCCCTACCATATACATACATACATATGAAAAAACAAAGGGAGAAAACAACCAGGATCACTCCCCAAATGACACCCATAAAAAGGAAGGTCTTAACAGTGTTTCTAAATACAGCTAAGAGCTTAACTGGCAAGCCTCTCTAGGGAGGGAATTCCATGGCACAGGTTCTTCTCTTCTCTGGGTGAGGTCCAGATTCGAGCACACCCTTGGCAAAGGGCTTGCTGGTAGGGTGGCCCTAACACATTGCCAAAAAAGGGGACAAAAGAGGATACCAATTTGCTTATGTACAGTTATAAGCGTAGGTGCAAATTTAGAATGACCATAATTTAAATCAAAATATATGATATCTCACTGTAGTGGAGAAGAGTGAGCTGTACGTGCCTTGCTCAGTCTGCTGCCCAGGTTCCAACTGCAGACAGGCAACTCGAAGGCCCTGGCCTGCTCTCCCACCTTTGGGTTCTTCAGTTTTAAGCCAGACTTGGAGTGTACACCTCTTCAAATAGAGGACAGCTTCAAATAGATAACTGTTCTGTGCAAGCTCTCCAAAACAGAGGTCTATCCTTGGTAAAATAGGACACCTGGCCACCTTACCTGTTTATCTTCAGTGGCAACAGCAGCAGGACTCTAATGAGTGCCTGTGTCAGGGTCCCCCTTATGACCTGGATCCCCTGAGTAATGCCTTAAGGATCGCTTGCCTCCTTAAGAGTCCCACCTCCCTTCTTTTAATCTTCCCCTTCCAATAACGTGGGGTTTAGACTGTAGACATGGGGTGATTGGCACTTCAGACACTTGGGTTTTAACCACAACAGTTTACTGGTAAAGTAAGCAAGCAAAATTAAAACTAAAGGTATTCACAGAATAGAGCTGAAAGCAAAAGAGAAAATAACGGTTGCAGAAACTCAAGTTCTTCTGCCCGAGCTGCACTTAGACTTCTCCAGGCAGCTTCTTCCTGCTGTCTCTTCCTGCTCTGGTCTTTCTCTCTCTCACTCACTGGCTCTCTCCCCCTTTCTATCCCCTCCTTCCCCAAAACTGAAAGTACTGTTTCAAACCTGGAGAAATGAAACTTAACTCAGGAAGATGAAACTTAACCAGGGAAATGAAACTACTCCTCTCAGGGTTACCCCCTCTCAACAACCCCCCCCCAGGCCTCTCGGCCCGAACCTTTTCTTTTTCCTTGCCCCTGTAGGCCTCAAACCTTCACAGCCTGGTAGCTGGATCTTGGAGCCACCATTTTCATTTCTCATAATGCCCTCAATGTCGCCTTACCCTTGAGCATTGTGGGAAATTAAAATGGTGGCTCCCACACCCCAACTGCTCATTCCAAGGCTCATCAGAATGCCTGGAAAGAACAATGTAAAATGGGGGAAGCAGGGCAGATATCAGCAGTAGTGCTGCCATGGGACTGGGGCTCCAGCAACTGCCTGAAAAGGCTGCATGTGGTCACAGCCTGTTTTACAACAGTGGAGCCAGGTGTCCAGAACAAGACCTTCACTGCTTTGCACAGCAGCAATTGGAGACTGGGGTGGGGGTGTGTGTGATCATATTTTGCCTAATTGCTTGCGTCTCTCCAAATGATTACTCCCAGTTTTAGTTTTATTCGGGGTCAGTCTCTTAGGTTATAGCATTAATCATGCAGCTGTGCCACTACTGTGCATTAAATCATAGGACTGAGCAGCATGCATGAATGCACTGCACTCTCAACTAGAATGTCACTCCCCTCCCCATTCTTTGGGGGGGGGCATAGCGCTCTTTGTGGATGGATGATATTCTGGAGCTGACGGACTTGACCTTGGGGGAGCTGGGGGTGGCAACGGCCGACAGGAAGCTCTGGCATGGGCTGGCCCATGAAGTCACAAAGAGTCGGAAGCGACTGAGCAAATAAACAACAACAAACACATCTCCTCCTCCCACAGGATTCCCCCTAGGCACTTTGGCCCTCAGATGTGGGAGCTCTACTCCATGTGCCAAGTGTGTGTTACAGGTCTGGTTGGTTGGCACAATACTTGTTGCTGAGGAACACGAGCAGGAGCAGGGTTGACAGAATGAGACCACTCCCTCAGAGGGAGGGAGGCAAAGACAGACAACTCCCTCAGGTGGCAGATGATGGGGGGAGGTGGAACAGCAGTAGCAACCCCCTAACAATTCCCCTCTTTTGGAAGACAGAGCGGTGTGTGCCCCACAGCCTCTCAGCTAGCCTGCTATGCCATTACCAGTGTTGTGGTAAGATCCAGCTGCTAGTCCAGCTGGGCTTCAGCATGTGGAATGGAAAGGGGGTGTCATCTTCTCCTTTGCCTCAGATAGCAAAATGTCTCTGCCCAGCCCCGGGCAGGAGGGTACTGTTGCACTCGTGTCCTGCTTGTGGGCTTCCCACTGGCATCTGGTTGGCCACTGTGGCAACAGAATGCTAGACTAGACAGGTCTTTGGTCTGACCTAGGGGTAGGGGAGAAATTTGTTCTGTACTCATTTTAGTGCAAACGTACCTGATTTTGCACTTTCAAAGCAACATGTGAACTGAAGCTTGGTTATCCCTGGAAATCCACACTTCTCTGAGTTTTGCAATGGAGTCCACCAATCAAAAAATATGTACAAGTATCTGTATATTAGGGAAAAGTACATACAAAAATGGATATATTAGTGAAAATAATATTAAAAGTGAAATATGCTAAGAAAATTGCTTGCAAAATGTGTTCATTAGGAAAAACTGCACAGATAAATGCAGGTATTAGGAGAAATGCACACAAAAATTGTACATATGAATGTTTATGTGAACTTTAAAACAACAAAAACAACCTCAAACTTTCAGATGAACCAAACCTTAGATTGGAGAAATTAGAAAATGAGAGAAAGTGCAGTAGAGAAATGTATACATCCCCAGTCTGATCCAGCTCAGCTTTCCTTATGTTCTTAAGAAATGTGGGGCTTCTTTTTGGTACTGAGCTCGGAAAACCGTGGCTTTCTTCACACGGAACTTTTATCCTATGATTGAGATTGCTCCTTCACAGAAGTTTGCGGGCTGTTTACATGACGCCGTGACCCACCAGGGCATCTCCTGCACTAAATGCCCTTGTTCCGTTTCTAAATAGATCGCAGATAATGAGCTATCAAATCACCCCACTGTGTTTCACTTCAGTTTCCTCCGTGAAAAGAGGAAAAGCGGCAAGAAGAGGAGTGAGATTAATGAATGATAATGGAAGACTCAGAGATGGGGAGAAGGAGGGGAGAGGAAGCATGTGAACGAGGGGGTCATTGTGCTCCTGCATTTAAAAGGGAAGCAGAAAGCCCCACTTTAAATGCAGGATTTTAGGCTAGTGGAGAGATGCCCCATGGCAGCCCTGCTACACTGGGATTACAAGGGAAAGCTCCTTGCCTGCACTTTACCATCTGTGAAAGGGTCTCTGCTTTTGCTTTTAGTTTGGTGGTGTTTGGATGTTATGGGGATAAATCATTTTTGTGTGTGTACTGGTGTGTGTGTCAGACAAACTGGAACTGGAGAATTGGTTGGGACCTGGACCTATGACAGTAAGAGATTGCTTGGATAAAGCACCTGGATAAAATAAGGACACAGTTGAGTTCGGTTAGCTGGATGTGTTTATCCCTGGTAAATTTATTAGCCTATTGCTAATGTGGTTGTGTGGATGAATCCATTCAGAATTTAAAACTTTTCCCTGTCAACATTTTTCTTCAGTAACCCTTTAAATGTTGTTGTTTGAAACTTTGTTGTTTCTTTTCTTTATTGGGTTACCCACCCTACGTCTAAGAGCCAGCACCAACACTACCTCATGGAGATATCCAAGGCCCAGAGAGTTTTGGGGCTGGTTTGGTGGAGGCAGCCCGAGGGGGGGGAAAGACAAAGAATTCCACCTGGTGGCAGCAGAAAAGGCAACAGGAAGGGCGAGAAGGAGCATATTTCACCTCTTTTCCTTTCTACTGATGGAACAAGGAGTTTCTGGTCCATGTAACTATCTAAAGAGGGATTGACCCCACATCAGATAATTAAGTCCAGAGTCTTAAATTACCTAATGGCACCAGTGTTTACAAGCCCCCCCACACACACACACACACACCTTACTGCCTAGTGGCTCCCAGCTCAATCCTCTCACTCAGGAGGCACATCATGCATCTTGTAGGCAAATTGTGTTTTACAGACTGAGGCCTTCATTAGGCTCTTTCCTACTGACCTAAGACAGCCCCACCCCCAGCACAATGGTAGGTTTGCTGGGGAATTAGAAGGGATGGCTGGAGACAGTTCACTGATGCTTGGCTTTTTGGGAAAAGCTCAGGAAGAGATGAGTTTTTCATGGGCAAGCCAAGGGAGCTAGGCTCATTTTAGGTACTTGAGTGGGATAGTCATTGCTGTAATGAATACATGAATGGATGAATGAATGGCGGCCGGAGAACATCCAGGCCTACTGGATGGATGGACACATAAACAATTCACAAAGTCAGAAGAGACCCATTATTATGTAGTGCTGATTATCTCTGTTCCCCAATTCAGGTGCACATTGGGTGAATTTGCTGCTGAACTGGAAAGGTTCTTCAAGTTGATTTCTTTCTGGGTATACAATTTACTTACTTGTCCAAATGCATTATTTAGACTGACTTAGGCAATGGCAGTAAATGCTTTTTCTAAGAGTAGAAAAAATAGTAAATCCACTTTTGGTTTTTCTGCACACACAAAGTGGACTGTCTGTCAGAAAGTAGCCTTTTGATTTTAATTGAAATTGATTTTCTAATATCATTGCCACCTCTCTGGAGTTTATGAGACTCTGTGATTGACGCAGCTGCGGCGCATCTTTCATTCATCCCTCAGATTCCAGACTTGCAAAGTCGCAATTCATGAATATTTGTGACATCGAGATGTAGAGGTAATAGCATTCCTACCACCACAAATGAGGTGACTTTCTGTTAAATCCACAATATTCTTCCTTCATCTGAAACTTTGAGGAAATAGCCACAACTGGAGATCAGATCTTGTATGGTGTGGAGTGGTGTGTTTTAAGAGCCCATTTAATGCATCATCAACACAAAGGTTGAAATCCTATATCCTCTTACCTGGAACTTGGAGCAAGCCCTGTTGAACTCAGTGGGTCTTACTTCTGAGTAGTCATGTATAAGATTACACTATCAGTGTGAAGAGCCTGTGAGCTGAAAGTGTTCTGGAGGAATAATCCCACATTGTCTGAAATATGGAGGGGGAGGAGATTACATTCACCTGCCATCCCTAAATAGTGCTCCTGATGGTGTAGATCCGGTGTGGTGTAATGTTTAAGAATGCTGGATTAGGACTGAGGAGACCCAGGTTCAAATTCCCACTTGGCCATTAAGCTCACTGTGTGGCTTTGGGCTTGTCATTATCTCTCAGCCTAAACTACCTTACAAGGTTGTTTTGAAGATAAAATGGGAGGAGAGAATCATGTATGCTACCTTCAGCTCCTTGGAATGAAGATGCCATTCCTATTGCAGCAAGGCCAAAAATTTTGACTAGCTCTCAGTTTAACCATTCGTTGGTCATGCTGGCACAAATTGAAGCCCCACAAAATTGTTCAAGCGGAAAAATACCGTTCCCCCAAATTCTTGGGTAACCTTAACTTTACCTTAACCTTACAAGGCACCCAAGTGCCTCCCTGCCCCTGTTTTTCTTAACGGAAAAAAAGCCCTGTGCCACAAAAATGCTGCTTCCTGCCAGCCACATATCCAGAATAACTTGGAAGTGGTGTGATACGACATCACTACATTTCTCCCAAGGCTTTCCAGAAAGTGCAGCCAGCAGGAAGTGACAGAAAGAGTCTCATACTGTTGTGAGTGGCACAGGGCCCCTTTTTCAGTTTTTGTGGGAAAATTTGAAATTTTGGTTGCTCACTGTCCCATAGTGAAGTCTCTGATATTTTCATGTAAAAGAAGCAGATTTCCTTCCTTACTCAAATCTGCCCAACTTGTATTGTTGCTTCACCTCCCAGCCATTTTATATCATTCATACCTCTTCCTGTCATGAATCTGCTCTTTGTGAAAACCATCTCTTTTAAAGTGAAAAAGTGGTCCACAAGTCCATGGAATCCAGCAACTTGGAAAAAGCCAGTCTACTGCAGAATCCACTGATCAGGTTCATACAAATCTGAACTCATTTGATTCCGTTGCCGGCTTCTCCAACATCCCTAAGTCTCACAACTAGAGATGTATGAATTAAGAAACCTGAGTTCCTCAAGATTCTCTAAATACAACTGAGGGGTGATTGTAGATACTAGAGCAGTTCAGGGCCAGATGAACTGCATCCTAGAGTAATAAAGGAACTGGCAGAAGAACTCTCAGAACCGCTGTCTATTCTCTTTGAGAAATCATGGAGGACGGGGGAAGTGCCAGATGACTGGAGGAGGGCTAATTTTGTCCCTATCTTCAAAAAGGGGGAAAAGGAGGAAGCTGGGAACTACAGACCAGTCAGTCTGACATCAATCCCTGGGAAAATTCTGGAGCAGATGATAAAGGAATCCATCTGGAAGCACCTTGACAACAATGCAGTTTTGTTTTCAAAAACAAGTCCTGCCAGACAAATATGATCTCATTTTTTGATCAAGTATCCTCCCTTGTGGACCGTAGGAATGCTGTAGACATAATATACCTCGACTTCAGCAAAGCTTTCGACAAATTGCCCCATGATCTCCAGATGAGCAAACTAGCTCAAAGTGGGCTAGATGAAACAACCATCAGGTGGATCCACAGTTGGCTACAGAATCGGACTCAAAGAGTGCTTATCAATGGGACCTTCTCCAACTGGGGAGAGGTAACGAGTGGGGTACCGCAGGGCTCAGTCCTGGGCCCAGTGCTCTTCAACATTTGTATTAATGACTTGGAGGAGGAGGTGCAGGGAATGCTGATCAGATTTGCAGATGACACAAAATTGTGCAGGATAGCTAATACTTTGGAAGACAGAAACAAAATTCAAAGTGATCTGGATAGACTGGAGCGCCGGGCAGAAAACAACAGAATGACATTTAATACGGATCAATGCCAAGTTCTGCACCTAGGAAAAAGAAACCAAAGGCATAGTTACAAGATGGGGGATACGTGGCTCAACAACACTACAAGCGAGAAGGATCTTGGAATTGTTGTCGATCACAAGCCGAATATGAGCCAACAATGTGATGTGTCTGCAAAAAAGGCAAATGCTCTTTTGGGCTGCATTCATAGAAGCATAGCTTCCAAATCCCAGGAAGTACTAGTTCCACTCTACTCAGCACTGGTTAGGCCTCATCTGGAGTACTGTGTCCAGTTCTGGGCACCACGCTTTAAGAAGGATGCAGACAAACTGGAGAGGGTTCAGAGGAGGGCAACAAAGATGATCAGAGGACTGGAAACAAAGCCCTATGAAGAGAGACTGAAAGAACTGGGCATGTTTAGTCTTGAGAAGAGAAGACTGAGGGGAGATATGATAGCGCTCTTCAAGTACTTGAAAGGTTGTCCCAGAGAGGAAGGCCAGGATCTCTTCTCCATCATCCCAGAGTGCAGGACACGGAATCATGGGCTCAAGTGACAGGAAGCCAGATTCCGGCTGAACGTCAGGAAAAACTTCCTGACTGTTAGAGCAATACAACAATGGAACCCATCACCTCGGGAGGCGGTGGGCTCTCCCACATTGGAGGCGTTCAAGACAAGGCTGGACAGCCATCTGTCAGGGATGCTCTGACTTGGATTCCTGCATTGAGCAGGGGGTTGGACTCGATGGCCTTGTAGGCCCCTTCCAACCCTACTATTCTATGATTCTATGAGCTGTGCACAAATGGCTTCTCACAATTCTCCAGACTATTTGTGGGCAGAGAAACTGGGGAGACAATTTCACCAAATTTCTCCTAGGGGAGGAGAAATTCTCAAACAGTTTCTCACAGATAGGGCTCACTATTGGCAGGGGTTGTAGCACAGCTTTCTTCTTTTTTCCTAAGGGCTTTGGGTTTATTGCACTATTCCTGCAAGTGGCAACAGCACCAACTAAGTTGAGGCTTCCACTTTTCTGAGGCAGAATTTTGAATTTCTTTTGGTTTTTGAGGTTACCTATTCACTGCGAGGTGGCCGAGGGTGCTGCATGTGTTTTCTCTCTTTATTACACATCTTTCCATTGGTTTGCAGCCTCCCAGGCCACCTGCCATTCCTGAACTGAAAAAGTACCATGGGAGGAATTACCTCATGATGTCTTCCTCGTGATCGCTTTAATTGAAGTGTGGGAAGCTGAGGAGGCTACAGGCTGCCATAGAGACTATTGTACAATGAAAGGCAGGACAGTCATGCACACTCCATGGCCACCTCATGAGTAAAGGAAGGACAAGAACCCCAAACCCAATCCATGAGTATTTTCCACAATTTCTTCTCCTTTGGATTTCTTTTCAAAAGCAATTTCTTTTCTATTGAACAAGAATGGTCAAAAAAAGTGGGAGAAATTTTTAGCACAGCAGTAGTAGATACATTCTCTTGTCTCCCATGCAGGTGCTGATAATACCACTCCTGCCGTGCAGGCCCTGTAGCAGGTGTGAGGGGCTCATTGTTGCATCCAGCTCCAGGGAAGTGGTGGAGCTAGTGCTGTGCTAAAATCTAACCACCAGTTTCCTGAAAGTTAGTTTTCTTCCCCCATTAAAAAGGTTTCCATTTTTCTGCCTCAATATCAGGGTGTTTTATAATGTTTTTTAAAAATTATTTTGGTGGTGTATTTGACCTTACCTAATCACTGTGGGGTGGCCAAGGGTACTGTGTATGTTGTTTACCCCTTTCTATTACACATCTTTCCACTGCTGTGCAGCCTCCCATGCTGCCTGCACTTTCTGATCTGTAAAAGCCCTATGGGGAAATTACCTCATGATGTCTTCCCCTGGGCTTTAATTGAAGTGTGGGAAGCCAAGGAAGCTATAGGCTGCCTGAGAGATGATTGCCCAATGACAGACAGGACACGCACGCACTCCTCAGTGGCCTCATAAGTGAGGTAAGCACAAGAACCCCAAATCCAACCTATGAGAATTTCTCTGAAATTTCTCCTCTGTTGAATTTCTTTTCAAAAGCAATTTCTTTTCTATCAGATTGAATGAGAGCAGTCAAAAAAATATGTGGGAGAAAATTCTGGCACAGCGCTAACACAAAGGGAGCATGCAAAGCATCCCGTTGGACGACTTGCTCTAACTGCCAAATATAGGTTATGTCTTCATAAGTGCCAATAAGCTGTTTGGTCTTAGTTCCGCCCACTCTCCCGCCGTGCTTAATAACTGTTGAGCACAATTAATTGTTTTCTGATTTCCCAAGTGGGCTATAGTCTACACACAGCCCAAGCAGCTGCAAGAGTGCATCACTGGATTGGGGCCCTAATAACTTGCTGAAGGCCATCACGGCTGAAGGGGGATTTGAAGGTGAACTTCCCCAGTCCAAATTCTATGATCTAATGACTGCGCTATAAAAGAGTAATTGGAGTGTACAGGTTGGGGTTATTTGGGAAGACACGCTGCTTTACCTTTGACATAATACCAGGATACTGAGGTGTCATGCCTCACAGTTCTATCATCAGGATGAGGAGGGGCAGGTTCAAAATAACTTTGGAATCAACTCTCCCACACGCATATATTCAATTTGCTCCTAGATTTCACCGAGTAATGACATTCACAAAATAACAGGCATAACTTCTATGTATTTAAATTATTTTTATCCTGCTGCTCAGCCAAAAAGGCTGTCAGAGTGGCTTACATGCAATTCAGTAAAAGAGACAGTTTTGGTCCACAGGCTTAGCATCTAAAAAAGAGAAAACAAACAAGGAAAAAGGGGTGGGGAGGGAAGAGGAAAACATAAAGTCATCTTTCAGCAGGCTCCTTGCAGAATGGCCCTACTTCCCACTCTCATCTCCCTCTGTACAGCCTGCTGGGACGGCTGCTGGTGATGACAGTTGAGGGAGGAGGAGCCTTCATGAGAAGGTCTTTCCTCAGGGTTGGTGGAATGTCCCTGCTTCCTGGTGACAGCTGGTGGCTGGAAGGGCAGATGGCGGGCCACTGGCAGAGCCAAGGGGTCACCATGGGTGGAGCATAGGAGTCAACATTGTGCTCGAGAAACAAAGGCAGATGAGCATAAAAGCTGGCAATCCATGCAGCATAGGAGTTCTCTAAGGCATATCATGGTGCAAGGCAGAAACAAAGGCAGAAGAGCTTTTAAAGGAATAAAAGTTGGTCATCCATGCAGCATAGGAGTTCTGTCAGGCATAACGGAAGTGAGAAACAATAGCATAGCAGTTGTGAAAAACATGAAATTTGGCCATTGAGGAACATGCTTTTAAGTATATGAAATTTGTCTGCTGACGCATGTATTTCTTGAAGACATCAGCAATGGCTTTGAAAAAGATCACCAACAACAGCAAAGTTCTTTCTGTCCCATTTATGAAGACCTTTGTGAATTTTGTTTAAATCCTTATCAAGAATGAACTGAAATTAAATTCTCACCCATCTGCACTGGCCAAATTCAAGAGGTACAGCTGTTCCCGGCATGGAGAGGACTATGACGTACCTGCCTGCCACGTAGCTGTTAAAGATGAGGCATCTCATCTGGAAGAAAGAGGTGGCAGCTCTAATTCAGTGCTAACATGGTTGAATACACACAGATTTGAACCCAGACTTTTAAGAGCTCAGGACCCAAAGCCCTCAGCCTTGTTGGGCAAATCTGTCGGGCTTGGTTTCTCTGCACTTCGAACTGTTCTTATCGCAAGTTCTTTTTGTCCTGAATATGGAGTTCTTTGCAAATCTTGATAAATTCTTATAAAACTCAGACTGAAACAAAATTCTCACCCATCTCTACACCTGTCTAATCCATTCCCCTGCATCATACCTTCCTCTGCTCATGACTACTGAAGTCGCTGAGGTGGCTGAGCAACATTTGAAATGGTTGTTGTTGTTCAGTCGTTTAGTCGTGTCCAACTCTTCGTGACCCCATGGACCATAGCATACCAGGCCTTCCTGTCCTGCGCTCTCTCCCAGAGCATGCCCAAGTTCATATTCATTGCATCGCTGATGCTATCTAGCCATCTCATCCTCTGCTGTCCCCTTCTCGTTTTGCCTTCTTTCCCAGCATCAGGGTCTTTTCCAGAAAGTTTTCTCTTCGCATTAGGTAGCCAAAATATTTGAGCTTCAGCTTCAGTATCTGTCCTTCCAATGAGCAGTCAGGGTTGATTTCCTTTAGGATTGATTGATCTGACCTCCTTGCTGTCCAGGGGACTCGGAAGAGTCTTCTCCAGCACCACAGTTCGAAAGCATCAATTCTTCGGCGCTCAGCCTTCCTTATAGTCCAGCTCTCACAGCCATACATTACTACTGGGAAAACCATAGCTTTGATTATGCGGACGTTTGTCGGCAAGGTGATGTCTCTGCTTCTGACTATGCTGTCTAGGTTTGCCATAGCTTTCCTCCCAAGGAGCAAGCGTCTTTTAATTTCATGGCTACAGTCACCGTCTGCGGTGATCTTGGAGCCCAAGAAAATAACATCTGTTACTGCTTCCATTTCTTTCCCTTCTATATGCCAGGAAGTGATGGGGCCACATGCCATGATCTTCGTTTTTTTAATTTTGAGTTTCAAACCAACTTTTGCACTCTCCACTTTCACCCTCAACAAGAGGCTCTTTAGATCCTCTTCGCTTTCTGCCATTAGGGTGGTATCGTCTGCATATCAGAGATTGTTGATAATTCTCCCAGCAATCTTAATTCCGACCTGTGATTCATCCAACCCAGCATTTCTCATGATGTACTCTGCATATAAGTTAAATAAGCAGGGTGACAATATGCAGCCTTGTCGTACTCCTTTCCCAATTTTGAACCAATCGGTTGTTCCATGTCTGGTTCTTACTGTTGCTTCTTGACCCTCGTACAGGTTTCTCTACATTTGAAATGGACATGTACCATATTGCTCGGATTTTGCAAAATAAGTCCTATGCTATTTCACATGCCCCTAATTGACCCCAGCTTTGGAATTCTCTTCTCTTTGAGGTGTGGCCGGTGCCGCGTCTGTGGTTCTTTCTGTGACAGGTGAAAACCTTTTTGTTCTCCCAGGTCTTTCCCCTGTTTTTTATCCTGTAGCTTATCACCACTGTTTTATAATATAATTTTAACTTATATGTACTGTTTTAATATTTTTATGTGTACAAGAACATTAGAAGAGCCCTGCTGGATCAGACCAAAGGCCCAACTAGCCCAGCACTCTGTTCCCACAGTGGCCAACCATGGCAAGCCCACAAGCAGGGCATGAGTGCAACAGCAGCCTCCCAGTCATGTTCTAAAGCAACTGGTATTGAGAGGCATCCTGCCTCTGAAACTGGAGGTAGACTAGGAGCCATTGACAACCTTATCTTCCATGAATTGGTCTAATCCCCTTTTAAAAGCCACCCAAATTGGTGGCCATCACTACATCTGGTGGAAATGAATTCCATGGTTATCTATGTAAACTGTTTTGTAAAGTTATCATGAAAAGTGGTATATAAATACCTTAAACAAAGAAACAAACAACCCATGTGGGGGTAAGGGTATCTTGGAATTCACTCTATTACTTCCTTCTCCTCCACATCCACACACCCCTATCTTAGTATCTTCTGCTTAGTATGCACTGTGTTTTCCTGTGAGTAACCTTTGCAGCTGCTATAGTAGACACATGGTCAAAGACATCCCATCCCACTCGGTAGGCTGCAACTTTCTCTGTTATTAAGGTAATTGCTGTATTGTTGCTGTGACACAGGCAATCATTAGATGGAGGGAGGGTGTTTTCTCCACCTGTTCTCCATTTACTTCAGTGTTATCCCACAAGCTGGAATGGTAACTTGTATTTTAGCCAATAAATATCTAGAGTTTAGGATCATTATTGCTAATCACAGGGGGGAGTTTTCCATTGTTTTGACAACAGCAACATATTTCTGTCATCATTGCCTACCGTGCTTGCCTTCTGTCTGAAATTAATTTATAGAGGCAATATCATCAATGTCTCTGCCTTCATGCATTTCATTAAGGTGGGGAATCCCTTGACTACAAAGGTGGTAGAGGTGGTGGGGAATCCACTAGAAGTGATTGGTGATAGCTTGAGTGACTGGAACTGATTTTTTCCTTGATGCATAACACTTTTTAAAAGAACCTAAAGGATAATAAACTAAAGTAACTTTACAAGTGTTTTTGTATAATATTTTCTAGCCCATTAAAAATCACTGGTTCCCATTAGAATTTTCATCCAATATTTCCTTTTTCTAAAATCGCCTGAATTAGCCAGAACCATTCTGCAAATGTACTATCTTCCATATTTCTCTGTCATTCCTTAACAGAATCATAGAACTGGTTTACAAGGAATACAGTAGACCATTAAGCCTAGCCCATGCCTTGAACCTGCTTCTAAAGCATCCTTATCAAGACCTTGTCCAATCTTACCTTAAAAACATCCAGAGAGAGAGAGAGAGAGGAAAGATTGCCCCTAAATATTTTCTTGCTTCATTGTAGGCACCATAGTTTCACTTACATTGATTACTTTAAAAATCTAATGTTCTTTCCATCCTGTTTATGGAGAAATCAAGGTTGATATAAATCAATGATTTTTTTTTTAAAAAATCAATTTTTATTTAAATTAAATCAAATTTTGAAATTTTCTTAAAACAATTAGTAAAAAAAATAGAGCCTAGGTGAAATATATCATCATGAATACTAATTATACAACTTCTAATTATATTCTATCAATATGTTAATAGAGGTTATGGAGGTGGGAGATAACCTGATGAGTCCTATCCTTCACTGCAGGTGGTGTATGGAAGTGTGTGCGCTCGCTCTCTCTCTCTCTCTCTGTCTCTCTCTCTTGGCCTTGCCTCTAAGAGCAAAGATAGAGAGGGAGCAATCCTATGGCCACTAGTCATCAGCTAGACAGCCATAGGATATGTTGGTTTCTGGGAACTGACCTCGGAACCCACGCTCCAAGGTCAGTTCCTGGAGAACCAACCTCTCCACCCCCCCCATGCTGCCTCACAGGCAGCTCGGAACGGCTCCATGCTTGGAAGAGGAGCGCGGAGCAGTGAAAACAGGGTGTTCCAGGTGGCGTTCCAGGGCAGGGAAGGTAGAAATGCCGGTAGAACACATCCTATGTGTTGTCCGGCAACCGTTTCCCCCACTCCGCCTTTCTGCAGCTAGACAGCCAAAATCAGCTATCTAACCACAAATGTAGGGCAGCTGAAGCATGGAGGGGATGATTCCCTCTGCACTTCTCCTGCCCTGCATTGGATATGTGGTCGCCTCTGAGTTCGGAGGCAGCCACCTATCCCCAAAGGATTGTGCCCAGAAGGTCAATGAATAAAGAATTTGGGGAGATGGAGTAGATCTGAACAAGGAGGAGGCGTCTGGATATAAATACAAGGGATAGGGGAGGGGAATAGAAAATGAAACCAAAAATAGACATAACATATTCATACAGTCCTTACTCCTGAGGAAACTTCTGCTGCATGTATCCTCCTGAAAAATCCATGTGCATATTTTGCTAATGTTGTGGTTTGTTGAAGAAGGAAACTAACCAGAAGAATAAACAGTCTTATTAGCACAATTTAAAAGCCTCTTTGGTGGTGGTGATTCTAGCACATCAGGACAAAAAATATCATGATTAACTGAACAGCTAGAGCTGGTTCATCTCCTGAATGACTTCAGAAGTTCATCCCGCTTTAGTACTAAAACAACTAAATTATCATCCCATTTTTTGATGAAAATCAATCTGAAAACAATTCAGAATAATTGATTAGTGTGTACCTACCTTCTAATGAAACCTACATCTCTGAATATGTATTAAGGTTATATTAAACAATAATGTACTTCTACTAAAAATGATGATTAAATAGAATCTTCTTCACTAGTGATTTAAACTGTGATTTAAATAATTAAAATTGAGTTCTTCAGAGAAGTGATTGAAATCATGATTGAAATCAAATCAACCCTGGGATAAATTTGTGGATTTTGATAAGTTCTTATTTAAAAAATGAACTAAAAAATTCTCACCCATCCTTATTCATGATAGAAGTCCTTCCTGCTAAATCTTCAGCAGAGGGTGGCTGCAGTGTCTTGATCTTGAAGCAGACGCTCATGAGGGATGATGGGACTGCAAGGCAGCACGTCAGAAAACTCAAAGTGATCAGCTTGTTTCATTGAAAGCTGGAGACTGTCTGAGATCTTATAACTGAGTGCATTTGCTTTTTCCCTAGTCCACCCTCAATTTGACTTTTCTCTGCAGTGCAGATTGTTGCTGGAACATAAAAATGTGTGTACAAAGGAGGGCTTTTGTGTTGCTGTGTGGATCTCCTCTCCACTTCCCAGTTTGCACTCATGATCTTGAAGTGTTCAAAATCTTGCCTCATTTTTCCTTTTCTTTGCAATAGAGATTGTTTCTGGAACAAAAAGATATGGGTCCAAAGCAGTGTAGTTCTCTCCCTCCACTCCCCACCACCATTTTTTTGTTTTGAACCCATGACCTTTCACCATGTTCCTTTTCTGTGCTGCTACGGTTTCAGAAAACTGCTTTTGTGTGTTGCTATGTGGCTCTCCCCCCACCCACTCTCTGCTTTGCAGGCATGATCTCAAAGATAACTTGCTGCCGTTCCACTTTTCTGTGCAAAGGCTTCTGCTTTGTCTAAACCTACAGCAACCCCTTGGCTCTGCATACCATTAGCTACCCTGCCCTCCACCCCACCAGCTCCAGTGGGCACCAGCCACCACTATTCCTCATCATGAATTCAGGATGCATGACCTCCAGTGGCAACCATGGGCTATCCCAAATAGTCACTAGCCATATGGTTTGTGGTGAGTTAATAATTAGATTTGGTGTTTTGCTCTGGCCTTGGAAGAGGTGATCCTGTTATTGAGATACCACTGTTCACCTATCCTGGTTTTGCTCTTCCCTGGATGACACATAGCAATATGTTCTCAGGGTATAGAATGACCCAGGAAGGTTTAACAAGAAATGTGCCCCTCCTCATCCTCCCCCCACCATTATTTTGTGAGCACAAATCTTGTTCACAGAAGAGCTGTCAAGTTAGGCAGCAAAGCCTGCTTAGGTCCCCTGATAATCCCCAACTGCAGTTGTCCATGTATCCTGGCTGACAGCAGCAAGATGAAAATCGAAATGAATCGCTCAACAAATGAAGCACTTTTCAGCATCAACTTTCCAAATGTGACAGTGGCGTTTGTTTTCTCTGTCAGCCACATTTAAAACCTTTCAGAAGCTCAAGCTGGTGTCAAAAGGGGGTTTGCTCGGGAGGGGTGTTATCCTAGAGCCAAGCTGGGTGGGGCTGTCTGTGAACTAAACATTTCAATCCAAAGTTCTGAGCTCCACTCAAATCTCTGCCCACCAGCATTTCGGCCTCTCAAGATAGTTTACTTAAAATTAATCCACAGACCATTTACAGTTCTTTACAAATATAAGGAAAATGCACATGCAAACAGAAATATATGCTCGTAAGAGTATAGGGACAATAGTTGGTATACTGATAATCTTAATTACTATGAAAAACTGCAAGCAGGCTTTTAAAGGAAAATGATGGGACTTCCAAGATGCGTGGTTTGTGCCACTTTACATCTGGAATTATGTACAACAGCAAGCATTGCACGGAAGCAGATATTATGTTACTGGCTGCACCTACATTCGAGTGACTCAATCAGTGGATTTGCTTACCTGACTTTAATTAGGGATGTCGCACGACTCCAGGAAGGGGGTGGAGTCTGGCAGACATCCCCCACTCTGCCCACCAGACTCCATTCCACTGACCCCTGTGCTTGCCCAACCCACCACACACCAATTCAGGCAAGCACTAATATCCCCGACCCCTCACCAAGCTGCCATTTTGCGTAAGAATGGCAGTTTGTCCTTTTTCGTAAATGCCCATGTGTACAAATGGTGGCCATAAAGTGGCAATTTATGCAAAATGACAGGCATAAATGGACCAGTTATGCTTGTAATTTTGGGTAAATGGCTACTTTACGGCTGCCATTTGCACACATGGGCATTTACGAAAAAGGCTGTGGGTTGGCGAGGGATCGGGCAGCTGCACACCACTCACCAGGTGCCCACAGACTGCCCGGCAGCTCACCGCATGTGGCAAGCAGGGACAGGCAGCTGGTAGGGGTTCGGCGAGCTGCACGCCACCCGTACTAGGGTGAGTTCACCCATCTCTGAGTTTAGTTGATTCTTATGAAAGTATTCCTCAGTTATTACACATGCCTGGCTTTCATCAGTGGAACAATGGCAAGCCATAGCTTTAATTAAGCAGAGAACTCAGATATAGACAGACAGACAGACAGACAGACAGACAGACAGACAGACAGACAGACAGAATCAGTTAGCACAAGCTAACATGTTTGTTCATTAGCTGACATTTTCTATCATGTTGCAAAGTAGGGCTGTGCACAGACCCCCTGATCCACTTTGGATGCCACTTCGGATCTCCAAAGAAACCCCGATCCACCTCGGACCAATTCGGACCCCTTCTGATCTGACTTGGATCTGAATCCAAAGCGAGATTTGGAAATCCGGATCATGCGTTTTGGGCGTTTTCCCATTGACTTGCATGGGAAAACACAAACGGTCCTAACTTTTTTAGTTTTTATGATACGGGCATGAAATTTGGAGTCCTCTCCACACCCCTGGAAAATTACACCTACAAAATTTCAGACAGTTTAGCCCAGCGGTTGTTGTGGTAGGCGGAGTTGAAAGCAAAGAGCTGTAACCTCTCCCTTTTTCCACACATGCACATGACACCTTGGCTTCTCCCAGCCCCCCTACAGGGCATTGCACCCCCAAAAGCCCAGGCAGTTTTGCCCACTGGCTTGTGTGCTAGGCACAGGTGAAATTTGAGTTTTTCCAGGAAAACTCCCAAAGCCAATAGCTGTAACTTCTCCCTCTTTCCATGAATGTGTGTGAAACCTGGGCTTCTCCCAGCACCCCTTGAGGGCATCCCACCCACCAGAGTTCAGGCACTTTGGCCCACTGGCTTGTGTGCAAGGCACTGGTGAAATCTGAGGTTTTCCAAGGAAACTCAGAAAGCAAAGAGCCATAACGTCTCCCTGTTTCCACAGATGTGTGTGAAACCTGGGCCCCTCCCAGCCCCCCTCGGGGGCATCCCACTTGCCAAATTCCAGGCACTTTGGCCCACTGGCTTGTGTGCAAGGTGCAGGTGAAATTAGATTTTTTCTAGGAAGACTCCCAAAGCAAAGAGCTATAACTTCTCCCCTCCTCTGCCCCTGCCAACACCCTAAAGATGCTTCATATTGTGCTGAATTGCTTTGCCACACAGTGGACTGCTATTGGAAGAGGAAGGTGATTAATATAAATACTATGTGTCTTGTGCTTTTTCAACACTGCCTTGAAATTTGGATGTAATGCGTTGGTGGAACTACAGCCTAGCACGCACATGCACACATACACGGACACAGACACACAACAGCTAAAGAAAAGCAGAACTACCTAAGCAAAACTACCTTGTAGGCCCCTTCCAACCCTACAATTCTATGATTCTATGAAAAGATGGGTGTCTTTAATTTATTGTTTTATATTTCATGTTATTTTATAGAAGGCAGGATAACTTCAAGAAATATAGGGCGATAGCGCAGGTGATTAGATAACAGCCAAATCAAACCCCCCCCCCCCTTTAACTTCTTTAATTTCTGTTTTGGGAGGATCAACACAGAGAAGAGGCAGACGGTTCACTTCAGCATGGCTGGGGGGACAAACGCGACACACGTAGGCTGCTATAATATGTCTTTCTTTAAGGATTTAGAAAAAAGAAAAAACTGAATGCATGCATATGACTTAAAAGGGGGCGGGGGAACATGCCCAGAAGTCAATGTTGGTTTTTAAATTGCTAAATAAGAGTGGGTTTGTAAAAATCTAACAGACACAGTCGACTGACAAAAACGACAAGAGAACGGAGGAAGCAGAAGCAAGGCTCGACGTTACACAACAAATGCAGCCTTTTCCAGAGTCCAAACTCGAAATAAACAAACAAACACAGGAATGGAGGGGGAGGGGCAGCATGGCAGCAATTTGCATGGAAAAGCTATGTTAGTTTGAAAAAATATGGAAAGGAGAGATAGAATCTCATCAAATACAAATAACAATCAAGTTGTAGGTGCAAAGATATAGGAGAAAGAGGCTGGAAGAGGTGCTGCAAAAGACACTGTCCCAATGGGGACGGACGATGAAGCTGCGAGAGAGAAGGGAACGCTCCCAGTGCAGCCAAGCTGTTTCCTTTTAATTTAAATTCCGAGGAAAGCCTAATGGCGATCAAAATTGAATAAACTGAAGGAACAACTCCTAGGAATGCACACGCACACACAGGCACAAACTATCATCTCCCCACACCAGCCCTCTCTCCCAAAGACACAGCTCGCGCAATGACTGAACACAGCCTTTCACCGAACTACATGCCCCCTTCCTCCAACACTCTCTCTGATTGGAGACTGCTGGCGTCGGTTCTGGCTGAGGGTTCCTATTCACCAGAGCACACTCCCTCCTCCTCCTGCGCTCACCTCCCTGCCTCCCCACGTCCGCTTGCCTTCCCCCTCCCTCCCGCCTCATGCCCCTCCACGTGAGCGTTGAGAAGTTGATACACCTTGGAGACAGCCTGTCTGGACTGCTGAGGCATTCAGTGGCGCTCCGAATATACGAGGCGGAGGAAGCGCTTCGACCTGGGGCACCTCGGTACTGCTCTGAACTGCCTCGTATCACGAGGCTTTTGCTCCAAAACAGCTCGCTTTGCCTCGTTATTTGGACTTCGTAAGGAGGCGGTGCACAGTCCTATTGCAAAGCATTCAGCATTTACAGAACTCTCAAGAACCTGCTTCTTGGGAGGATGTACCCCTTGTTTCTAAGTGGCAGTTCTTAGGGAGAGTTTGCACAAGCATTTTGCAAATACCTCTGCAACCCATCCTTCTGTGGTTGCTCATTCCTGTAGATGCACCAACCTCTGATGAGATACATATACAATCACACTGAATTCTTTCTTTTGGCTGCTGCATTCCTGTCTATCATATGCGCTGGAGATTGCTGATAATTTTACCCTAATAATCACCAACCATGCCCTCTTATAAATTCCTCTGTTGAAGGGATTCTAGGACTTTTCTAGTATTTAGATCCAGCTATCATCTTATTAACCAGAAGCTAGATTTCTTTCTTAATTGACCTTCCCAGAGAATTCAATAAAAATGTTTGGGGAGTCGCAGGACAGGAAGGTCTGGCGTGCTATGGTCCATGGGGTCACGAAGAGTCGGACACGACTGAACGACTGAACAACAAAGAGATTTTCTCCTTTCATTGCCTGAATCAATTTTCTCACTTTGATCCAAAAATTATTAATCACTTTATCTCCCCAACAAATAAGAAGAAAATCTGCATTAATCACAGCACAGCACCAACATTGGTTAGAGGATACATTTTTTGTATCCAAGCCTGGGCATAGTATCATTAGTAGAGAACCATATAACAGTTTTCTCTAAATGCAACATCTACCAAAATCTGTGGCCTTCTAATACGTTTGCAAATGATTTTTGGACACCAGATTTAAGTTCATTTTTGCCATTTTCACATCAGTCTGTGTTTTGTTTTTTTAATTTTGCATGAAAATTCATGAGCATTTTTGTGTGCATTTATCCTTGTTTTTTTTGCATGCAGTTTTGCTCAGTATACACATTTTGTGCAAGTAGTTTTTCCTAATATAATAATTTGCAGTATGTTATTTCCATTAATATGTGTATTGTGTCTGTGCTTTGCCCTAATATATACATTTTTGTACACAGTTTTGGTTGCAGAACTGCATGACAAAATTCAGAAAAGTATGAATAACGAAGTATAACTTTGGTTTGCATATTGGTTTGGAAAATGAAAATGTGTTAAAATTGCATTAAAATGTGAATGAAATGAATTTATCCGCCACCACGACTGAGCTGGCAGGAATCCTCAAACATATTGAGTGTCACAGGTAATCAGTCAATTTGAAAACCCACCTAAACCAGAAACAAAACTCTTTTGGCAGCTTTCCCATATCACCAGTTGCCATGAGGCTAATTAACTCATCCACCTGCAGATTTCTCAGTCTGTAACCTACCAGCTTTCAGGGGCCGCTGCAGAGAACCTTGGTCATAAAGACCAAGGTCAACAAGCTAGAAACTATTTAGTTGCTACCCAGGACCAGAGAAATGCAAAATTCCTTTGTCATTTATAGCCTATTGAGCCTATGATGAACCGAAGTAAAATGTGTAACTGGAAAATAATGAATGATTACATGGATTAGTCCTAGAGATGTATGGAACTCTCTGAGGAATTTTGCTAGTATCAAAAATCAGTAGATTGTGTGGTTGACTCGCAACATTTTTACCCCACCATATGGTGCCACAGAATCCTCAGGGCAGCTTACAGCACAAGATGAAGCTATATAAAACAATACTAAATGCGAAAAGGGTGTGCCGGCCCACAGCTTTGGCTTGGACACTGATTCAGTGATTCAGGAAACAGCCTGATTCAGCTCAAACAGATTTGGAGTCCACCCACTTCAGCCTGACTTGAGGTTTGGAAATCCAAGTTTTCATGCTTCCCATTGATGAACATGGAGAATCCAAAAACAGCTCTATCATCTATCTATCTATCTATCTATCTATCTATCTATCTATCTATCTATCATCTATCTATCTATCATCAGTCTATCTATGGAACTGCCAGTAATGTTCCTATTTCATGGCAGAATTGGATGAAAATTCCAGAAGGAGTTTCCTCTTCTGAAGGGATAAAGCCTACCAAATTTCAGAATTAGAGCTGCTAGGGAGTTGTGCAAGGATGGCCTTGGCATTTTCAGGGTCTCTAAAAGAGGAAATGCGAATCCCGCTATGTTGCTTATAGACCATTGTTCTGAAAATGACTGACAGCCTAGAGGTGTTTCAAAGTAAGAAACCTGCAAAATTTCATAAGGATGTATGCAGCTGTTCAAGGGGAGATCTCTGTGTGTGTGTGCGTGCGCGTGTGCATGCACAGGAAGGGGGGGAGTGATTTGCTTCCCTTTGCTTCCCCCTCTGATTTTCTGGGCAATTTTATGGAAATGGAACACATCGTAGAGGCATCCCCAGGCAAGAAACTTGCGAAGTTTCAGAAGGATAGGTGCAGGGGTTAAGGAGTAATGATGCTTGCAAACCAGCTTAAAGGTTTTTCATATAGGAGAATAATACTACTATAATATGATGATTAATGAAACACACACACACGCACACACATGCATGAAAAACTGAAGGACTAAATTTAAATTATAATTTTTTTCTTTACTAGCAGAGTGGAAAATAGATTCACAATTCTACACAATGACAGAAACAGAGACCTCAACACAGAATGACTGAGTATCTCAAATGGTATCTCAATGGGAAAAGCTTGCAGGAAAAAGTCTGAGAGAGGAACTGAATTAAAAAAGAAAGATTGAAAGCATGAACAAAGAAAATCTGAAGCCAAGCCACTACCCCCAGCCCACCCCCACCCCCCAGTTCACTTTCTACTCCCAAGCAGCTGCAGTGTAGAATGGAAAGAAATGGAAGGCAGTGAGAACTTTTTTGAAACACTCAGTGGAACTATATCCCTCCCGCAAAGCACAGTGATTGGAATCCCTACTAACATGTGCCTTAGGATCCAGAGGTGGACCTGGCAGTCACCCAGCCACCCTCCCTCCCTCACCCCTCACCCAGCTCAGAATTGCAGCATTTAGAGGGATGAAATGGAAAGATGCTATTTGCAGGAAGTCATAACATCTCCATGTCTCCTGCATGTCTGAAGCATGAGTTGTTAATGAAGCTTCATTCTGGAGCAGGTTCAGTTCTGTCAGCTTCAGAGGGAAGCCCATTTCACTTTGGGAAGCAACACAACCAGGCCCAATTCTGCTCAGGCTTTGGGTTTCATCTGAACCCAATGCACATCCCTAATAAGGACACTAAGGGCACAATCCTATGTATGTTTAGTCAGAAATAAGTCCTACATCTCCCAAAAAGTGGACAAAAGAGGGCATAAATGTGCATACAATTTGTATATGTCTCTGTGCGTGTGCGCACGTATGAAAGATAGAAAGACTAACAACAGTATTAAAAATATATATTTTAAGCTAAACCTTTTGGCTTCCACCCTGTGTGTTAAAACAGCACAGCTACTAATGAAGATGGAGGCTGAAACATTTAGCTTAAAATATATATTTTAATACTCTGTTGTTGGTCTTTCTACCCTTATACATTTGACCTTCAGACTGATGGCACCTGCAGGGGGATCCAGAGCCTCCTTGTTGCTTTGCTGCTGTGCCACTTTACACCAACCTCTCTCTCTCTCTCCCTCTCTCCACACACACACGCGAGCTCAGGAGGAATTAAACTACAATACCATAGCGGGGAAGGCCGTGAGCCTCTGAGCTGCGTGCCTGCCTGCTCAGTCTGCTGTGCAGGTGTGAACCATGGATGGGCAACTCCAAGGCCCCTTCCTGGCCCTCCTTCTTCAGGTTCCTTATCTTGGGGCTGGACTTGGGCATGGCCTGGTCAGCCCTTCAAACAGAGGACTCCCTCTGGCCACCCTAGCTGTGAGTGTTATTCAGTCATCCGCTGAAACTGTTAATAATTGTTCTGCATGATGTTAAAGATGCTTCAAGCCGGGCAGTGTGTGAGGAATGGCAGGGGCTTTTTCACCTCCCCAAACTGGCATTGGACGTTGGACAGGCCTCTGAACCTGTCTAAGTCATTTGCCTTGCTGAGGGCAGGGTTGGGAGCTGAGAGGCTTTTGGATCTGGGGGATTCTTGGGCCCTCATCTCCCCTCCCCGCCCACTGGCACATCCCCAGCCCTCCCTCTCCTTCTTCTTCCCAAAGCCAGAGCTCAGGCCTCAGGAGAGGAAGCCATCATACAGCTTCCCATGGTGGCTGGGCATGTTATGTGGGGGAATCCCCCTCCAGATTTCTCCCTTCAGGGCCGTAGCCTTGCCTACTGCCTCAGAGAGGGCAATCTTTAGCATCCTATTGCCCTTCAGACACGGTCTAGGACCATAGCATTGCTCTTTGGATTGCTTAGTGGTTTTGCTAACAACCTGGTTTGTGATACTGTTCCGTGGCATACAGGAATGCATATTCCCGGGCAGCATGGGTGTCTGGATGGGGCTCGAAGCTTGGTGGTTTACTGCCAGCTTGGCCCCCCAGATGCCAGCTCATAGCGCCCTGAACCTGCCCGATTTGGTGCATGCGAAGTCGGGCAAGCTTGCAGTTTTCCACAGCCCACCACCCCTCATAGTCTCCTTGGAAGGAGAGAACAAGCGGTTGACACACGGTGACGGTTCCTTCCTCACAAGGAGACTGTGAAGAGTTGAGAGGTGGCAGGGGCAGGAGTCCCATGCCACCAGCCAACCTTTCATTCTCTCCTTGCAAGGAGAGAACGAGGGGTTGGCAGGCAGGGACCAGGACTCTGGCCACCGCCATTTTGTGCAAAATGGCGACTGGCTGGGCTTTTCCCCGCAGATCCCCCATTTTGTGCAAATGGTGGCCATAAATAGGGCCATTTATGCAAAATTACAGGCGTAAATGGTCTAATTAGAACATTAGTGTAAGTTACAGCACATAGAACAAGCATTCATCCTCCTGTGCCATCCTCCTGCACTGAAAATAACTGTGGCTTTGGAACAGTTCTTTCTCTCTTCTTCCTCATTTTTGTTGTTCTTCCCATTTTTCCTTCAATGTGTGGCTTGTGATGTGAAAAAAAGAACATTATAAATGAGCTCTTGCCTCAAATTCACACATCAAATACATCATCCACTTGTTCCTTCATATTCAAAGGAGGAGAATTTTTTGTTTGTTTCTTTCCAGGGCTCTGTGTATGTATTTGCTGCCTTGGCTTGCTGTTACGCTGGTGGCCGCAGTGGTGGTTTGTTCAGGAAGGGCCAGCTTCTGGTTTGGAGAATACCAGGTCAACAGGCAATATACACTTGTATAACATGCACTCCCTCCCCACACATGTACCCCAATCCCATCCCATACATACCATCTTATGAGTCATGAAAGGAACTTTTCTGTTTTCATTCTGAAACGACATTTTCTGCATTTCTGATATTACACAGTGGCCCACATGGGGGGCAGGGCAGGGCTACCTACCACACCACTAAACATCCCACCTTGTTGCCCATCATTATGAAGAATCTCTGGGCACCAAATTAGGCAGGAGTATCAGATCGGACAAAGAAACATTGGCCAACCGTGATCAAGTATAACTTCCCTCTTAAATTATATTTGTCATTCACTTGTTTTATCTCTCTTGTAATGCACCAAGGAATGTTATGACAGCACTGTAGCCTTCCCATTAATTGGCTGAGTAGTGATGATGTCGTAGACATAGAATCATAGAATAGCAGGGCTGGAAGGGGCCTACAAGGCCATCGAGTCCAACCCCCTGCTCAGTGCAGGAATCCAAGTCAGAGCATCCCTGACAGATGGCTGTCCAGCTTCATCTTGAGTGCCTCCAGTGTGGGAGAGCCCGCCACCTCCCTCGGTAATTGGTTCCATTGTTGTATTACTCTAACAGTCAGGAAGTTTTTCTGATGTTCAGCCGGAATCTGGCTTTCTGTCACTTGAGCCCATTATTCTGTGTCCTGCACTCTGGGATGATCAAGAAGAGATCCTGGCCTTCCTCTCTGGGACAACCTTTCAAGGACTTGAAGAAAGTACACAGATCGAGTACGCTTGTTAGAGAGCCCAGAGACAGGGTTGCTGAAGGGAAAAAGCCAACTAGGCAGTGGATTAAAAAATAGGACCCTGAGTGGAAGGTAGCTGGAGTGGAGGAGAAACACTCTGAGGCAAGGAAGGGATGTGGATGGGAGAACAGGCAGAGGGATATAAGGAAAGAAGGATGCAGGGAGGCCTAGAGAAGCAAAAGGTGCTTGGAGAAGAGCTCAGGAATGAGAGATAGGGTGGCCATGTGTCCTGTTTTGCAGAGGAAAGTCGTCTATTTGAAAGGCTGCCAGAGGACTGGCCTCTACTTTGAAGGCACCCTCTGTTTGAAGGGCTGTCCAGTCCAAGACCAGTTTAAAGATAAAGAACGATCAGAAGGAAGAGCTAAAGGGAGTTGAAGTTGCCCATCAACAGTTAGTACCTGGATGGCAGGTTGAGCAACACCTGGTCACAGTCTTCCACACTTGGGTAAGATGTACGGTATTTCTATTTAAATTATAATAATTATTTCTACATTTACACCTCTCTATATAAATTAGCATATGCAAATTTTATGCAAATTGACATCCCCTTTTGTCTTCCTTTTTGGCCATTCATAAGTGGCCATCCTACGAGCAAAAGGGAGTAGATGAGATAGATTGCATTTGCAACTTCAGGCTTCTTGTATGAATTCTGTTTTGTTGAAAATTTCATTTCTATTCCAGCTTTAATGCCCAAAGATACCAGCAGGCATTCCTCCCCCCGAACCAGAGCCAGATTGCATGAGCTCCCACCTTTTGGTGAAGCAACCAGATGTGCTAAAAATAGTCATCTCCCCGCAACTGCTTGACCTTTTGTCCTGCTACCTAGCAAGCACCACAGGGCCTAATTACCAGACCACCAGTTTATGCATCTTCTGTTTGGGAAGAACGTTTGACTGCCCTACATTGATATAACAGCTCTTTGAATTTGGCAGCTGCCATTTGGAAACCCTTTTCTAAGCCTCAATATTGGTGGATATCAAAATGCTAAGCAGATCGATAAGATCTCAGACCTTGGCCCAAGAGGAATAGAAAAAAAGGGTGTTCCAGGATTAATTGAGTGATGATGGACAGCTAATCATTGCACTTGTAGTGTTGAGCATTCCATAGATACGCTCATCTTTGTTTTCAGGTTGATGCTATGAAGAAGAGAGATGTTGCATCAGAAATCACTTTCTGCCCTACTGCTTGGCCTCATTCTTCAACTGTTCTTTGTATGCATGGGGCTGAAATAAATTAGTTGGCTCCACCACACACCCCAATTCTGCTCTGTGAAGAGGAGATATCTCCACCAGATACTATTGCAGCACTCAAATATTTTGTGAAAGTTCACCAAATATTTCCTGTGTTTGAGAATTGGTATTTGACAACATGTGACCATTGCAACAGTAGTTAGTACCGTAGTTAGACTATTACATAGCTGATAGGCAATAGTATTGAGTTTTTGTCCAGTTTTGGGATTATGAAATTGGGGATAATTCCCCGCCTCCAAGCAGAGGTCATCAATTTAGGAGGAGGGCTGGTTTGTCCAGGTTGGGGTGGGGGGTTACCATAGTGGTGGAGCAGCTTCTTAGTTTTTTATTTATTTCTTGGATCTTTTTTAAAAATGGCCACATGTTCCCCTGCTCCCAACAGGCCTGTGGAATACCAGGGGCATACCTGGACTAGGGAAGTACTCTTGCTCCAGCCATTACAGTTTTAATTTTAAATGGACATGATCATTAAGAGTCTCATCCCAGTACTGAGTAAACAGCCTCCTGAGCTCTACACACTTTGTTGAGTATTGAGATGATATCTGGAGATGCCCGCTCTTCGCAGAGAAGTTGTTATTGTGTGTGTGGGACGGGGGGGATTTTGGAAGTGCTCAGAAACACATGTTGGTATTGGATCTATTCAGAAGTGCTCAGTCTTTATTGGAAATGCCATTGGCTAGCAGCACCTGGGCATTTCAGGAAGAGCTCTTGCAATCATTCCACCCACCTCTGCCCTTTGCAAGTTGGAAGTCCTGCTCAGTCATGATGAAAATAAACAGTGAGGACTGTAAAGGCTGGGCAGGGGGGTGGGGGCTGGGACACCATGGAATGGGTGGTTAACACTAAATAAGGGATCTCACACATTTGGGGTGGGGGGGGTGGAGGATGGAGACATGCAAATCTCTATTTTTTCCCATGGTATTTCCGTTATTCACATTTTTCTTGGATGAAGGATGGGTAGATGAGATCGGGAACTTCACACAGCTGGAGGATGGAGGATGCAGGTTGGGTGGCAGGATCAGCTTGAATGGAGAATGGATGAAGTGGTATCCAAATGAGAAGTGAGGGAAGGTTGGATGTGGATGTTAGATGTGTGGGGGAATTGTACAGGAAATGTGCAGGCAAGGAGGAAAAAAAACACTTGCTCTTGTATGCCTGGAATGTGTCCAAGGTGGCCGCTTATGCATCACCAAAAAGAGGACAGAAGGAGACACCAATTCGCATAACATTTATACATGCAAATGTGTGTGTGTGTGTGTGTGTGTGTGTGTGTGTGTGTACAGTATATATGGGTGCAAATTTAGAAATAAAAACTATACCGTGCATTACATCAGACAGTAGTGGAGAGGACTGACCAAGTGACCCCAATGTGCCTGCCCAGTCCACTCTGCAGGGGGTAACTCTTGATGGGCAACTCCAAGGCCTTTGCTGCTGCCCCTCCTTACGGTTCTTTGACTGTAAGGAAGACTTGGACTGGATGCTTCTTCAAGGAGGATGCCTTCAAACAGAGCACTGTGCTCTGACAGCTCTCCAAAGGAGAGGGCTGTCCTCTGTGAAGCAGGGCATCTGGACACCCTACATTGCATCCTTGGTCTGATATAAGAGAGTTCCCCCCTCCACGCCATCCAGAACTCCATTACTTAGACACCAATGACTCAGCCGCATCACTCAAGAAGATGTATTATCATCTCCAAACTGAAACTTCTAATATATTAAAAACTAACATGCTGTACGTCTCAACTGGAACAAGATTTTTAATTAACAAAGGTGAGCATTCCATGACTACAGACTTGCCCATGTGTGGTTTGGTTTCCAACCACCATCAGAATGCAACCCAGGGAAGAATGCATTTCCCCGGATGGAATGTTGCCCTCAGGCTGGAAAAAGTTTGCCATCCCTCATTTCAGGAATGGCTCTCTGAACATGAATGGTCTTCCCTACCATTACTTCTCACCTCCCTAGGATCCCCATGCATCCTCTTTTACAGAGTGTAGTCCTCCATTTGAAGGACTGTTTTCTATTTTGAATGCATGCTCTGTTTGAAGGGCCATCCAGTCCAAGACCATTTTAAAGATAAAGAGCCATCAGAAGGAAGAGCTAAAGGGCCTAGGGATGGGAGAGAAATCTTCCACGGACCCCAGCGAGGCCAGATTCAAAAGAACACACACACACCCCCCCGGAGTCCGTGGAAGATCGGAAGACTTACCTCTGCCTCCAGGAGGAATCCTTGCTGGCCGGATCCTCCCCGCCAGCCAGCCGGAGTGCCAGCAATACGGCTGCCATTGCCATATCGCTGGCTGGGCGGATTGACTGCGGACGCAAATGGCATCCGGATGCCATTTGCATCCGCAGTCAGTAGTCCCCTTCAGCCAGAGATACAGCATGGCGGCTGTATCGCTGGCGCTTCAAAGCCGGCCGGCAGCTCCGCGGAATTGCCGTGGAGCGGAGCCGGCCAAAGAGGATTCCGGGGGGAGGAACGGATTGCCTCCCCCCCTGCGGACCCTCCCCTGGGATGGCAGGTAAGCGTTCCACCCATCCCTAGAAGGGCCTTGAAGCTGCCCATCCACAGCACCTGAACAGCAGACTCAGCAGGCAGGCACACAGCTCTCCTGGTCATGGTCTTCTGCACTATGATGCGATTTACATTATAATTATTATTTCTAAATGAGCAAATATGCATAGCAATTAGTGCATGCAAATGTGATGCAAATGGGTGTTCTCTTTTTTGAAGATGCATTTCCTCTGTTTTGGCTGTTTATAAATGGCTTGACAGGATCTGAGGCAGGCTGTCATAAGCCTCTCACACTGGTATGATTAAAAAATGGGGCAGATTCCCTTTGTTGCAAAGATACTCCTTGAAATAAAAACTTGGTCCTACTATTTTTGTTGCAGCAGCTACAACCAGAGAGAGAGAGAGAGAGTCTATTTTATTTGTTATCAGGCTATAAACAAGGAAATATGATTCTCTACCAGTCACATTGCTATGGGTTAGACATAATCTTAAATTATTCACTCCCATTTAGGATTTTAAAGAAAGGGGCTACCCAAGCACACTGCAGTTACCATAGCAATAAATTTTTAGGAGGGGATACATTTTCCACACGGGCATCCTCTGGAGACTTCCCTTTGACTCTAGGGCTGCTCATTAAAGCTGGGAGCAGGAGTTATGGGGCTCTACTCAGCCACATCTTTCTGGATCCTGACTTGCTGGACAGGAGCACTCCATCTTCGGGCAGCAGCTAAAAGGCGAAGAGGGAATAAGTGGCACTTTGCACCACTGCTTTGGCACATGCTGCTGGAACTGGGGCCAGAACTGGCCGGATGGTGCTGGCATGATGCTGGCAGTGTTTCGCTTTCCTGAGAAGATGAGGCAAGAGGTTCTGGCGCCTGAGAAGCTGGCACCGAAAGCCAAGGGGGGCTGCGCAGAGGGGCTACTGACACTGCGCAGCTGCAGTGGCCAGCGGATGGCCTGCCAAGAGCGTGTGAGCGTGTTTGTTTATTCATAACACTTGTATACCACTTAATATAATAAAATCTCTAAGCAATCTACATGCAATTAAAAATACCACTGTCAAAATACACTGCTAATAAAGAATTACAACTACAGCAACAAAGGTTAAAGAAGCAATGGAAAGTAACAATTAAACAGAGCCACATCATGAGAAGCAGCTACAAGCTGGGGAACGCTTATGTGAAAAGTACATTTTCAGGAGGTGCAAAACACACCAGATTTTCTGCTCCTGAACTGCACAAGGGAAGGTGCTCTGGTGGGTGGGTGTCACTCCTGAGAAAGCCCACTGCTGAGTTTCTAAGAGGCAACAGTCTGTCAGTTGCAGAACAAACGGCGAGGCCTCCTCTGGAGATCTTAACATTTAGCAGGGTGCATATAGGGGGAGATGGGCTGCTACAGACTCTGGTCCAAGTTCTTCAGGGCTTTGTCTGTCAACTGCAGAATCTTGAACGTGGCTCAGTAGCCAGTACATAGCCAGGGGTAAACTGTAGGTGGCCAGATGCCCCATTGAGAATCCTGGCTGCCGCATTCAGCTTCCAAACCAGGAGCAAGGGCAGTTCCACGCAGAGTGGATTTCAGTAATCTAATCGGGAGGTTCCCTGGGCATGATCCACAGTGGCTAGCCTATCCAGAAACAGGCATTGTTGCCCCAACAGCTAATGATGGTCATGGGTGCTCTGAGTGACTGAGGTCACCTGGGTCTCCAGTAACAAAGATGGATCCTTCCAGGAACACCCCCAAACAATGGGCCTGTTCCTTCAGAGGGAGTGCAACCCCAGCCAGATTAGATAAACAGTGCAATTCCTGAATCTGGGAACCACCCACCCATAGGGTCTCTGTCTTATCAGGGTTCCGTTTCAGTGTATTGGCCCTCATCCAGCCCATGACTTCATCCAGGCACCAGTTCAGAATGTGCATGGCCTCTGTTACAGCAGGGGTGGAGAAAGGCAGGCCTGGGGGCCAAATCCAGGCCCCCTGAGCTCCCAGTCCAGCCCACCAGGGTTTCCCACATGGCCACACCCCCTTCCGCTGGCACCACCCCCTCTCCCCCTGCCTCCAGTCCCCCCCCCCGCCCTCCTAGAAGGTTGAAATGCCTCCCCTAAGGCTAGCTTCTGGCAGGAAGAGCTTGAAGAGAAAATGTGCTGGTAGGGATTGTATTTGGGCCTCACTGCTTTTGCTTTTGGCCCCACCCACCACTGCAATGTGGTTCCTGACAGTTTATTCAAAATTGAATTTAGCCCTCAGGCTGAAAGAGGTGTCCCCCCACCCCTGCATTACACAGTGCCCCATAACTCCCCAGCACCCCTGTTGTAAGGCATTCTGGGCCCTGCTCTCACTTCCTGAACCTTCCGCAGTTAAACATGGAACATCAGCAGGCCCTGCTTTTGGTGTGGCTGATACCTCATAAAATGAAAATATTCCAGATGGCAAGTTCCTCATGTACAGCATCAGCAGGATCTCCATCTGTCCACAGTGCATATACCCCAACAAGAACCACTTTAGGAATCAGGGTTCTGAAGCAGGGCCAACAGAGACTGAGGGCCAATCTACATTGTGCCCGCCATTGCAATGCACCTATCCTCTTCTCCCCCCCACCTGCTGGAGGCCAGGGTGAGAGGCTGGGGGATGTCCGCTGATGCTCTTTTCCCCGTGCCAGCCCTTTGCAGCCGGCGCGAGGAAGAGGGGCAGCAGCAATGGCACCCTGCGCTCAGGTTTCGGGGTGGGGGGGCAGCTGCTAGCTTCTTCGAAGCTTCAAAGCTGCGCAGCTTCGAAGACCACCCTGTTTTTGTCCACCACTCATGAGATGACATTGTATAGCTACCTCAGCACTCAAAGGTTTATCAACAACAAGGAAACGGCTGGATGTGCGTGTGCTTGTCTGATCTTGGAAGCTCATCAGGGTCAGCCCTGGTCAGTACTTGGATGGGCAACCACCTGGGAATCAGGCGTCCTTCAAATGACACTAAGTTTTACCTCCTTCAGGATCACAGCTCAGTGCCTTTACACATGCTGCCTTCCCCCACCCTTCCTCCCATTCTGTAAATGATCTTAAAAAAAAATAAAATTAAGGCATTATCTTCAAATCCTCAGATCTTCAAATCTTTGAAGAATAGTGGCTTCTCCAGCCTTTCTCTGCACACAAGCATAATTTTTTTCACTGGGTACTCTTCGAAGATGCAAGCAGCCCCCCCCCCCACCTGAGCGTCTCTTGCCTCTGCATTTCTCAATCAGAGGGAGAACAGGGTAAAATGCCCCCCCTGCTATGAAGGGAGACACATCTGATCCCCCACCCCACCTCAGAAGCAACATCCTTTGTTGTTTCAGAGCATCCTATTAAGTTCCAAGGGGGTTACTCGAGGCTTGCAGACTTAGAGGGTGATCTTATGTCTACTCAGTAGTAAGTTCCATTGAGTTCAATGTGGCTTACTCCCAAGTAAGTGAGTGCCCAGGATTGGGGCCATGAGAAAACATTACAGCACAAGTTAAGCTTCCGGGAGAATGGGGGGGGGGAGGTAGCATGTGTAAAGGCACTCAGTTGTGATCCCTAATTTAAAACAACAACAACCCCAAAGCAGGGGATAGAAGGAGGTAAAACTTAGTGTCATTTGAAGGAAGCCTGATTCCCAGGCAGTTGCCCATCCAAGTACTGACCAGGGGCGGTCCTGCTGAGCTTCTGAGATCAGACAAAAGCATACACCTCCAGCTGTTTCCTTGCTGGTGATAAATCTTCCAGGGCTGAGGAACCTGCAATCAGCAGCAGGAAGACCACATAGGGGCACTGAGAGCTGTGATTGGACAGGAGGGAAATACAAACAACACCGTATATGGGGAGGCATGGGAGGGGACTACAACCTTATATGGTGGCGAGCATGGGAGAGCAGAGCACATGAATGGGAAATACCAGAATAACAGGGTATTGAAAGCAGGAGCACGGAAGCGGGAAATTCCGGTTCCAATGCGGGGGGGGGGGTGCTGCATAGTGTGAAAGACGGGTGGTGGAACCCCATTGGAGGCAGGAAAGAATGTAAGTGTAGATCGGTCCTGAAAGAACTGGGCATGTTTAGCCTTGAGAAGAGAAGCCTGAGGGGAGTAGGGATGGGGGAGAATTTCTCCCCGAAACTTTGGGGGGCCGAGCGCCAACGTATTCGGTCCTCCGAAGGTTGTTCGGAGAGAAATTCTCCGCCCCCCACCCCCCCGGGTTGGGACGGGCAATAGCGTTGCCCTTATTTTCGCCGTAGTCTACGTAAATCTTTACGTAGACTACAGCGACCAAATAAGGAACGCGAATGGCGGCTCCCTATGGGGGCTGCCATTAGCCGTACGCGGTTTTTTTTTTTTATGTCACCCGTGATAGGCTACGTGACGATTAACGTAGCCTATCACGGCTGACTTTGCAAATCTAGCCATGATAGGCTACGTTAATCGTTACGTAGCCTATCACAGGGGTGTTTTGTTTTGTTTTTCTTTTGAAGTTCGTGGCCGGGGAGATGGGGCGCTTCTCCCCGGCCTGAATTTCGGCTGGGCGAGGCGGGAAGCCTCCCCCCCAGCCTGAATTTCGGCCGGGCGAGGAGGGAAGCCTCCCCCTCCTGGCCTGAACTTCGGGGGGAGCAGCGAAGCGCCTCCCCCCCACCGCGAAGCAAGCTGCGAGACCAGGTAAGTGACTTTGGTGCACCTCTAGAGGGGAGATGTGATAGCACTCTTCAAGGACTGGAAAGGCTGTCACAGAGCCTTTCCGGCTGAACATCAGGAGAAACTTCCTGACTGTTAGAGCAATACAACAATGGAACCCATTACCTAGGGAGGTGGTGGGCTCTCCCACACTGGAGGCATTCAAGACTGTCAGGCTGGACAGCTGTCAGGGTTGGATCTGAGCCCATAGAGTCCCAAAGCAGTTCCGATTCTGAGGAAGAGATGCAATCTGTGGGAGAGGAACCTGCTCGTTTTTCAGAGGCGCAGCTGGAGGGAAAGCCCCCCCCTCACATTCCTGGGAACGACAGTGACCCTGGCATGGAGAGGGAGGGACAACTTGAGCTTCTAGATGCGAGGCACAGGTGCAGGGACAAGCGAGAGGTTTCGGGTGCCGAGAGGAGGCGCTCAGCCCTCTTGGTGCGACGACAACAGTTGCGCCCTGATGCCCCACGGGAAAGGGGGGGACTCTCCCCTCCTACTCCTTAAGTTCAGAGAGTTGCCACGCTTTTCTCCAAACGGAGACCAACTGACGTTCCTAACGCTTAGAATCCCGTGGTAGGCTGCTCCTTTGAGTTTTCCACTTAGTCTCAGGCAATTAGCATCTGTACGCATCAATAGATTGAATGGAAATAAAGCTTTGGAAAAGAGCCCTTTTGTCTGCGTGTTGATTCTGGCTACTTGAGGATTTGAGAAGGTAGCAGGGGCGCTCCTGACAACAGCCATCTGTCAGGGATGCTCTGACTTGGATTCCTGCATTGAGCAGGGGTTGGACTATCATAGAATAGTAGGGGTTCCAACCCTACTATTCTATGATTCTATGAAATACACCATTGTGATATGCCACTATTATTCAGGGCTCTCTGGGAGGCTGGTTTTGCTTGGATTTTTCTGCTTCAGGCCTGTAATGTTAAAGACCATTGCTGCTTTTATTGCAGTTGCTAGATTAGCAATGTTTTTAATTGTTGCTTACAACCCCCCTTGGGCTTCCTATTACAAGATAACAGGAAGTACCTATTTTAATAGTAAATATTTAAATATTTCCCCACTTTACTGATAAAGAACTGAGAGTTAACGACTTGCTCAGGTTCTGAGTCATGGGTGCAGAGGTGAAACTTGCAATTGGCATCTACCAGATCTAAAGCCATTTTGAAATCTAGTAGACAACTTCAGTTGTCCAAATCATGGAAACCAGGTGTCTAAAGCTCTTCAGGTCTGTCCGTGTTCTGAAAAGATGAGAGGCAACCATTCCCTTATTGCTGAAGAGCACTGCTCTCTCCTCTAGGAGGCTGTAGATTGTCACAGTGAGATTTCTTTGTCCCTGTAAAAAGTCTTTTTGAATACATGAATGGTATCAAAGTCTGATTGCTTCCATAATGATGGGCAAAGCAATAGATGTCTTCTGCATATCAAGCCTAGGATGGTCACTTACACACTGACAAACAAGAACTTTGTCCCCCCCAAAAGAGGCTGAAAGTGGGCATCACTATGCATAATATTTGCATATGCACATTTATATGTATAGGTGCACATTTAGAAATAATAACTGTGATTCAAATAGAAGTGCAATACATCTGACCATGACGGAGAAGAATGACTGGGTGACCTTTGTGGCTGCTCAGTTTGCTGTCTGGATGCTAACTATTGATGGGCAACTTCAAGGCCCTGGCTAGGGATGTTGCAAGTGTCCGGCTGGGGGCTCGAGCTTGGCAGGTTCCCGCCAGCGCAGCCCCTGGATGCCAGTCCACAGACGCCCTCGTTTGCTCGACTTCACACGCGCCAAGTTGGGCAAGTGCGGTGGTCTCTGTGTCTCTGCTGAGCCACCATTTTGTGGGAAATGACAGCTTGTCCTTTTATGTAAAGGGCCCCTTTGCGCAAATGGCAGCCGTAAATAGGCCCATTCATGCAACATTACAGGCATAAATGGTCTATAAGTTTGCATGAAAATTTGTATGCCTATTTCTGTGGGTTTCTCTTAACACATGAATTTTACATGATTTTGCTTAATGTACATATCTTTACAAGCAATTTCCTAATATAATGCATTTTAATGTTATAAAATATCCATTTATATTTGCGTTTTTTGGAGAACTCTATCGCAAAATTCAGAGAAATGTGAATTTTGAAAGATTACCCAGTTTTCATTTGTGTCTTGGATCAAAAGTGCACAGTTGAGTAAGTTCACTTTTTAAAAATGAACTGAATTAATTTCTACCCCATCCCTCTTTCCCCTGCCATGGTTAGCATTAGACCCTTAACCAGAAGGGGGTCAGTGCCTTAGCTTAGATGGATCACTCTTGAGCTCCAGTCTGTCTTTGGTGAAACTGACTGATGTGAGTTTGCTGAGCGGGAACTTTTAGGACTGGCCCCATCTCTTCTAAAAGCAGCAAGGCTCATTAGGTTATTTTAGTGATATATTTTGGTGTAAACATGATTAATTGTAAGCTAGTATTCTGTGGCAACTGAGAACAAGGAGCTGTGAATATGTTGTGGGGCAGGAGCAATCCAAAAACATTTGGAAAGGATTGTCAGAGCAAGAGCTTGGAAGAAAGGCTTAAAGAAAAGAAGCTTCTCTCAAACTGTTCTTATTTCTTCTTTCACATTTGAGAGAGAGAGAGAGAGAGAGAGAGAGAGAGAGGAATTGGTCACAGAAGTGCCTTCAGGGAAGAGGGCAACTTGGGAGAGAACATGTATCACAGGGGCGTTGAAACTCTTTCAACCCGAAGGCTGAATTTTTGGAAATGTCCTTGGGACTGCATTCCAGTGGCATGACTATGTGGGGAGCCCCAGGACCTGGGAAAAAGTTTTTGTGGTTCTTGTTGCCTATGGCCCCCAACATCCTTTCCCCTCTGGAATCTCATCTATGTTGCCTTCCCTACATAATTCTTTATGTGTTGGAGAATAGCCCCAGAGAGCTTCGGCTATTGGGCGGTATAGAAATGGAATGAATGAATGAATGAATGAATGAATAAATAGGCTGCAGGGCCTCAATGATGAGGGAAAGGTGCGCTGCACATACTGTACACATGTGCTTTTGTTGATCACTTCACAGATTCCAGGGCTCCATCACAGAACCAGAAGCAGATTCCAGGTCTCTGCTCTAGTACAACCATAACCCTGATCAGGGCATCATTTTCTGTCCGGTTTCATTAGAGTTATGAAGAGCCATGGCCAAAGATGGGAGGGGGACAGTTCAAAATACGTTAAAGGGGAAGGGGGACTTCTAACTGTTAATTCACACAGACAGGTTACGATTAGGGCCGTGCATTCATTTTAAAGATGAATGAACAAGTTAATGAATGCACCCCCATTCATTTAACATTCATGGTAATGTAATACAAACGTAAAAACAAAAATGAATGAGGGTTCATTTATCTTCTGTTTTTACCTTTGTTTTTGGTTTTTCACCTTTATTTTGTTGTCCCTTCTGAAATTTGGCAGGTACACCACGCTGAAAACACCGAGGTTACAGGCAGGTTAGGTCTCCCTTGAATTCAATGGAAAAACAGAAATGAAGGAAAAATGTATATAAAAGTAATTCAAATGAAGGTAAAAGGAAACAAAAGTGGTGCTAAAAAGGAAAATGGAAATGAATGATGAAATTTTTTAAAATCCACTGCACAATCATAGCATATGTAGATGTGGATGAACTGTGGTTTACTTTTGTAGAAATCTAAATATGCCAAATTATCTAATTGTGCATGGTTTTGAAGGCTGCAATCCTATGCGTGTTTAGACAGACAAAAGTCCTACACCTCCCAGCATTCCCCAGCCAGCTGCTGGCTGGGGAATGCTGGGGGTTGTAAGACTTTTGTTTGTCTAAACACACATAGGATTACACCCTAAGATTTCAAACTTATTTCTGTGATCTGCATTTGGAGGAGCATTTGGAAATGGCTCCCAGCAATAGTTTTTAGGATTGTGGCTTAGTATTATCCCCCCCGCCCCCACCCCAGTCTCTGCTTTGCAAAACTCATCACTTCAGAAATGCAGCATGTAATTTATGGCCTGGAGAGGGCATATTTTTGAATATTTTATTGTGTGGAAGTGGCTGGTTGGGAAGTTATATTTGCCCAGGATGTGAAAAGTTTTACAGGCAATGTCTAGCACAGCTTGCTCATGACATCTCGTCCTTTTTTCTGTTGACTGCTCTACTGAAGATTCATTTTAAGAGCAGCACTTTATGTCAGCATCTGTGAAACACTCACAATTATGGAGGCCTGTTTTGAATGCTGCAGTAAATAAATAGAGGCAGAAGAACACAAGGTTATTGGTGGTGGTTGGGGGGGGAGAATTCTATTTGGACATAAAACCCACACTACACAGGACCATATTAACCCTTTACAGGGAAGGCATGGGCCCTCAGAATTTATGGCCACCCTGACAGAACTCAGATCTCCCTATGTGCACTGGTGTCGTAGAGCCAGGGCTCACGGAGTGGCAGCTCCCGCACTTTTCTCTTAGCAGGGATGCTGATGTCACCTGCCCCCCACTCCCATCCCAGCTCAGAGAGAATTCCCTGCTCCCTCCGAGCTTAGCTGCCATCCTCACGGCTGGGGGGAAACTGATTTCCCAGAAACATATTGTTCTTCTAAGCTATCCCTGTTGTAATGCAAAGTATTTGTGGTGGCTTGGTCTTGAATGGGCATTTAAGGCCCTTTAGCTTTACAACAGACCTGCTCCTGGTAGAGAGGAAAACTACTAGAACTGGTTCGTTAATATTGATCAACACAGTTGCTTGCATTTTTGCACTCTCCTTGGAGGTGTGCCAATGGAGACTACCATGATGAAAATCTACCACTGCATCGCTGGGTTTTTGGATTCTTTCCTTTACTCTCCCATCCTCCAGGATCAGCAGAGGAGGTGTGGATCAAACCCATTACTAAGGCAATGGGGCTCAGGTCCAATGGTCCTACTGGACCACAAAGGAACTGGGGAAGTCCAAAAGAGCTTGCAGACCTAAGGGAAGGAGGGAGTTGAAAGACAGGGCAAGGAAAGCTCATTTGGGAAGATTTGCCTCCAACTCCTAGAAGCGATGGAGAGAGGAACCCCCTTTCCTCTGACCCATCATCAGTAGGGCCAACTCAAGAGCAGCCAAATACAATTTAAATATCTATATTTAAATTCTTTCTTCTCCTTCCTATATTTGAGGCAGATTAGAAGGCAACTTAAAATTTAACACCTGTCAAATTCAATGAAAAATAAAATTACAATGATATGCCCCCATTAAAAACAACAACAACACCAAACAAATCAAATTGCCACAGAATCCTGGGTGGCGCAGAAAAGAAACCCAAAGTTAGCAGCACCGGCTTCCAAAATAATTTTCTAAAAAGGCAGGTTTTTAATGCTGCTTTGAGGACATGAAAAGGTTGTAGGCCAGGGATGGGGAAAGCGTGGTCCTCCAGATGTTGTTGGACTACAACTTGCATGTGCCCTAGCCAGTATAGCCAGTGGTGAGGAATGGTGGGAGCTGCAGTCCAACGACATCTGGAGGGACACACGTTCCCCATCCCTGCTGCAGGCAGGGAAGTGCAAATCAGGAAAACTCGAGCTCACCAAACTGCTCTGAATTCCATCATGAAGCTCATTCCAACTCAAGTCTGTTTCAGATGGCGAACTTTGCTGTTTTCTTTTCACATGGAAATCTGTGCATATTTTCATGCATATTTTTCCAAGTGTACACATCAATTGTGCACATTTTTGAAATGTATGTATTCTTCACCCATTGATTAAATTGTATTTGTGCACATTTTTCAAAAGTCTGCATTTTTTCATGCACATCTTTCAAATGTAATGTACACATGCTGACAAACACATCTTTTTTACTCCGAGAATCACATTACAAGCTCAAAAATATATGGACTTCTATAGCAGACTGCCTCCAAGTCTGTGTTCAGTATGGAAGGTGTGAACTGAGTGGTAAAATCCCAATCAAAAACAAATTCATAGAATCATAGAACAGTAGGGTTGGAAGGGGCCTATGAGACCATGGAGTCCAGCCCCCTGATCAATGCATCCAAGTCAAAGCATCCCTGACAGATTGCTGTTGTCGGGATCTCATCTTGAATGCCTCCAGTGTGGGGGAGCCCACCACCTCCCTAGGTAATGGGTTCCAGTGTCGTATTGCTCTAACAGGAGGTTTTTACTGATGGTCAGCCAGAATCTGGCTTCCTGTAACTTGAGCCCATTATTCCGTCTCCTGCACTCTGGAATGATCAAGAAGAGAGCCTGGCCTTCCTCTTTCAAGTACTTGAAGAGTGCTATCCAGTCTCCTCTCAGTCTTCTCTTCTCAAGGCTAAACAGGCCCAGTTCTTTCAGTCTCTCTTCACAGGGCTTTGTTTCCAGTAACTTGATCATCTTCGTTGCCCTCCTCTGAACCCTCTCCAGTTTGTCTGCATCCTTCTTAAAGTGTGGTGCCCAGAACTGGACACAGTACTCCAGAGGAGTCCTAACCAGTGCTGAGTAGAGGGGAACTAGTACTTCACGGGATGTGGAAGCTATGCTTCTATTAATGCAGCCCAAAAGAGCATTTGCCTTTTTTGCAGCCACATCACATGGTTGGCTCATATTCAGCTTGTGATCGACAACAATTCCAAGATCCTTCTCACTTGTAATGTTGTTGAGCCACATATCCCCCATCTTGTAACTGTGCATTTAGTTTCTTTTTCCTAGGTGCAGAACTTGGCATTTATCCCTATTAAATTTTATTCTGTTGTTTCCAGCCCAGCACTCCAGTCTATCCAGATCACTTTGAATTTTGTTTGTCTTCCAGGGTATTAGCTATCCCGCCCAATTCTGTATCATCTGCAAATTTGATCAGCATTCCCTGCACTTCCTCCTCCAAGTCATTAATAAAAATGTTGAAGAGCACTGGGCCCAGGACTGAGCCCTGCGGTACCCCACTTGTTACCTCTCCTCAGTTTGAGAAGATCCCAATGATAAGCACTCTTTGATTCCGATTCTGTAGCCAACTGTGGATCCACCGGATCGTTGTTTCATCTAGCCTACTTTGAGCTAGTTTGCTCATCAGGAGATCATGGGGCACTTTGTCGAAAGCTTTGCTGAAGTTGAGGTATATTATGTCCACAGCATTCCCACAGTCCACAAGGGAGGTGACCTGATCAAAAAATAAGATCAGATTCATTTGGCAAGATTGCTCTTGACATATCCATGTTGGCTTCGAATAATCACTTCATTGTTTTCAAGGTGCTTACATATTGATCACTTTATAATCTGCTCCAGAATTTTCCCAGGGAATGATGACAGACTGACTGGTCTGCAGTTCCCAGCTTCCTCCTTTTTGAAGATAGGGACAACATTAGCCCTCCTCCAGTCATCTGGCACTTCCCCCTTCCTCCATGATTTCTCAAAGAGAATAGACAGCGGTTCTGAGAGCTCTTCTGCCAGTTCCTTTATTACTCTCGGGTGCAGTTCATCTGGCCCTGGAGATTTGAACTCATTCAAAGTCATTAGGTGTTCCTTGTCCATATGCCTATCGATCTCAAGCTGCAATCCTGCCCCTTCAGCCTGTACTTCACCTTTGCCAGGGGGGTCATAGACCCTCTTTTGGGAGAAGACTGAGCCAAAGTAGGAATTGAGCACTTCTGCCTTTTCTTGGTCATCTCTTATCGTTTTGCCATCCTTATTTAATAGCTGAACCACTATTTCTTTCCTCTGTCTTTTACTTTGCACATAGCTGAAGAAAGCCTTTTTGCTGCTTTTTGCGCCCTTCACTAACCTCAGCTCGTTCTCAGCTTTAGCCTTCCTGGTGCCATCCCTGCAATTCTGTGCTACCTGCCTGTACTCTTCCTTTGTTTCTTGTCCTTCCTTCCACTTCCTATATGTGTCCTTTTTTGTTTTCAGGTCATCTCTAAGCTTTTTGTGAAGCCACATTGGCTTCTTCTGTTGACTTCCAACTTTTTGTTCTTGTTGGAATTGTTTGTAATTATGTCTTTAGAATTTCCTTTTTTAAAAACCCATCTTGGACTCCTTTTCTCATTAGAGTCGCTTGCTATGGGACCTTACTGATCATTTTTCTGAGTTTATTAAAATTGGCTTTCTTAAAATCCAGGGTATGCATTAGGCTACACTCAGCTTTTGCTTCTTTTAGAATGGTATGCCCTGGCCGTGGGCTGCTAAGGTTCGGAGGTGCCAAGATAATGATAAGACAGATCCAGGTTTGCTTAGCAGGAGCCTTTATTGAGTGCTTACAGCACACAGGCATACCCAATGGTTGGACAGATAGCTTCTCTGAACCCAGAGCCATGGGGTAAAATGGGTTTTATACCATACATGTCAGTAGTGACTTAGCATGACAGCAGCAAGTGTTAATTAGAGTTCATCTGCAACTTTCCCTGCATAGACTAACAGAACTTGTTCAGAAGGAAAACAATCAGAACTTTCCCAGCACAGCCACCTGTAACTTGGCATAAACATAGCCTCACTTCTCAGGCACATCCTAGGCCCTGGTAAGATACTAGCCTTCGTTAGCATGGAATGTGCTGAGGCCGCGCTATCGACCTCTGACTCATCCCACATGCTCAGAGGCCCACTAGCAAGGAAATTGCACTTATAATGAACCTAAGCCAAGTATTATGGATCTCTAGGCCCCTCTAAAACTACAGGTGACTTGGTTACAGGCTTGGGGCCATTACAAGAACCAAGAACTCAAGTATAACATGGCCGCTTTCCCCCAGAGTTCCCGTAACCACTACTTTATCCACTGAGTCATCTCTGTGGGTTAGGATCAAGTCAAGGATAGCCAATCCTCTAGTTCCTTCCTCCACTTTCTGTAAGAGGAAGGTATCCACCACACAAGTCAGGAACTTCCTGGAGGGGCCATGTTTTGCAGAATTTGTCTCCCAACAAATATCAGGGAAATTGAAGTCCCCCATTACTACTACATCTTGCTTCCTTGAAATATTGGTTTTTGGCTTTTCAAATGTTTCGTCCTCGTCTTCTCCTTGATTGGGTGGCCAGTAGTAGATTCCGACCATCAGGTTCCTTTTATTCTTTGCTCCATTTATTTTAACCCAGATGCTCTCAATTCAGCTACCAAGCTCCTGCTCCTGTATTTCTGTGCAGAGATATGTATTTTTAACATACAGTGCAACTCCACCTCCCTTTCTGTTCCTCTTGTTCTTTTTGAACAAGTTATATCCTTCAATTACTGTATTCCAGTCAAGGGAGTCATCCCACAAAGTCTCAGTTTTACCTATCAAGTCATAATTTCCCTCCTGTATTAAGAGTTCAAGTTCATTCTGTTTGTTTCCCATACTCTGGGCATTAGTATATAGACATCAAAGACCATGTGCTTTATAGTCTGGCTTTCTTCCTACATGTTTTTGAAGACTATTATTTGAAACACATTGCTGTAGGCAACTGTCCATTTGTTTTGACCATGGCTGCACCTTTCCATCCTGTCTACTTGTAGCATAATTAGGTATGTAGGAGAATTCTGCTTTGGGGGTGAAATCTCAATGGATTTTTCTGCTTCATCCCTGGTGGATTTTGTTCCATTTCCCCCACTGATGTCGACTTGATCTATAGTGAGTGAATCCCATATGCAGATTCCTTTTTTTTTTTTTTAAGGGCAGCAATTTGTGCAAATTGGAACTTTTGGTGAAGGTAGGGAATCTTGAAATTGGTCCAAATGGGGTCATTATTTTTTTAAAAATTGTAATCGGCATTCTTGCACAAGCGTGCACAGCCACAAGTCCACCTGTCCGTTATGTCAATTTCATCCTCCATTTCAGCATTTCCCCAGGGAAAGCAGCAGGGGCGGGGCGGGGGAGGAATTAACAAGTTCTTAGACAACTACAGAATATGGCTGTGCTGGGCTACATGAAGTACTGCGTGGAGAGGATAAAACTGACAAGGATATTTACAAGAAGGAATATGTTTATGAGGGCAGGAGGACTTGCAGCTGTGTGCACTTGTGCAAGATCAGTGATTAAATTTTAAAAAAACAATTACAACTCCATTTGTGCAAATTTGAAGACACCCCACAGAAAAAGTTCCAATTTGCCCAAATTCCCATTTGTGCAAATCTTGGGACTCCCTCCCCCAATCCAGAACTGGAAAAAAATCTAGAGTCCACCGCCGTTTATCAGAATGGAAACACTGCAAAACTTCATCGGACTTAAATGGAACTGAATTCAGTTTGCCACACAATTCCCAGTGTCACACATCCCAAAGCACAATGCACATTTATTTATTTTCGTTTGTTAAAGTTATATCCCCCCTTTCCACACAAATACTGCTCAAGGTGGGTTATAGTAAAATACAAGATAAAATAGAAAATTATTATTAAACGTAAAAGCAAATCTATTCAAAACACATCAATAGAATTAAGTTATAGACAGCACCTACCCGTTCAAACTGGGGATGTATAGACTGTGTAAGATCTGCTCTGTCTGCGTTTTGCAGATTGTCCGGCACCTTTTGTTCTGTCATCTACTCACAGATGGATGCAAATTTTTTTAATTATGCGGAGAAATGCACAGATAATTCCATAAGAGGGTTCACAACAATTTACATAATTTACCTTAGTACATAACATTTAGCATATTGTCCCCCATTCCATTCAACTTTTCCTTGCGAATATTTGCCAGTCTCAGCAGAAATGTGTGTATTTTTCTATGAATAAATATGTGTAACATTCGGGAAATTTTAAAAAAAGATCTGAAAGTCCACAGATGCCACATGGCCTCAGGAAGTCGGACCACAGCGGATTCCACCGGGCAGAGTATTAGAAATCCGAGCTCATTTTAGTTCATCTTGAATTTCTCCAGCATGTCTAGTTCAAATCAAGTTCAGCAAGCAGGTCAGCTTAAAAGCCTTTCCACGTAAAAAAACCCTCTTTGCCTGCCTGTGGAAGGAGCTGGAGCCGGAGCTGGCCCAGGCTGGCCTAGCAGGGAGTTCCAGAGCGAGTCAGGGGCAGCACTCAGGAAGGCCCTTAAAACCCAGGCAGACTCACTTTTATATGTTGCCCCGAGAGCTATAGGGTGACTAATGAATTTTAGAAATAACATGGCATTTTTATCTCAATTGTACACATAGAGGAATGTGTCTTGTCTATTTAGGGGGGTTGTTTGTTTTTTGGCCTACATTGAGATCTTCTCCATGTAGAAGAAATATCATATATGAAGCAACTTTTGAAGTCCATTTCCCACTTTCCCCAAAGACTAATGACACCGGTGCTCTGAAGTCTTTGCAGTGGCTTTCTGTTGTCTTCTAAATGCAAATAAAAGTGCTGAGCAGAATAACCTACAAAGCTTTAAATAGTTCAGCCCATATGTAGGTCAGAAGCCACCTCTTCCCTAGTACCCCCAAGACACCCTTGGTAGCGGGTTGGACTCGATGGTCTTATAGTCCCCTTCCAACCCTACTATTCTATGATTCTATGTATCACGTTCAGCCAGCAAGGGTACCAATGTGGCCATGGCTCTCAGTGGCTGCCCTCGCTTACCCCAAATGTGAAATTCCTTCCCATTGCAAACCCACAAAGAGCCTGAGACTTACGTGCTTATGGTAACCTTTGAGAATCAGATTTAACTTTAAGTCAGGAATGGATAGGAAAATGTAATGCATTTAGGGCATGGCTAGTGGGGAATGCTGGGAGTTGGAGGATGTTTTTCTGTCTAAACATGCATAGGATTGCACCCTTAGATGGTTTAAATTAAGGTTGGGGGGGCCTCCAGCCAACAGCCCTAATCCATGGGCCAGAGGTTCCCCATCCAGCCTGCTGAGCCTTCAGGAATTCCTCCTGGGGGTGGGTCTCAGCACCCTGAAGGTATCCCCACTGTTATATCTGATTTGTGATTGCTACAACATGATTTACAAATTTCAGCAAAATAAACAGAGGAACCGGGTAATTTGAGGATTCCCCTGCATGCAAGCACTGCACAAGAGAATCTTTGCTGTTATCTCCAAACACAGATCATAGAGATCTCAGTGTGACGGGCGGGCAGTGAGGGACTCGGCTGGTTCAGAGAGGTAACTTTTGGGAGTCAGGTTTAAGTCAGCAATGGATGGGGAAATTTAATTCATTTAGATGATATCGATGACTTTTCTGCTTTGATGTTCCATCCAAAAAATGGACACAATGGTATCTCTGTAAAAGTGATGGTAACACCTCCCCTGACCCCAACCTTCATGATCGGTTGAGAGAGTACATTTCATGTGCACATTATCCTTTTGTCCTGAAAATCACACTGATGCTAAATGTTTGAATTTTTGCAGCATTATGGCTGAGGAGTTGAGCAATAATGAGTGCAATCAGGTGCCAAGTGATTCAGCTCCTGGGGGAGCCATAATCTAGCATGTACAGTAGCATGGCTCCAAAGAACTGCATCTATAATACAATTAGTATAAACCCACATTTTTAGCAGAACATAGTAATTATGCAATTTGCTCAATTGGCTTAGCAGAGAGAGCTTCCCATAAAATACTTTTTAAAAGCAGCCTAATTTGATCAAAATTAGAACTGAATTATCTTTGCATGGAGCTGTTCAACATTTGATTTGCTAGGAAGTACAAATCATCCTCACAAAGAGCTTGGTTATTTGGATGGATGTTGCTACAACATGATTTACAAATTACAGCAAAATAAACAGAGAAACCGGGTAATTTCATCAGTACTCTTTGCCTTTCTCATTTCCCCTTGTGCTCGCTGTCTCTCTCTCTCTCTCTCTCTCTCTCTCTGTGTGTGTGTGTGTGTGTGTGTGTGTCTGCCTAGTTTGGGTATCTAATAATAGATTAGTTAACAACATGATATTGCCCACAAATTTGAGGGAGGATAACTCAGTGTTAAAGCACATGACCTGCACAAAATACTTCAGATGCAACTCCCTGCTGCTCCAGCTAGAAACAAAAACAAAACCCCAGGTTGCTGGCTAGGGGGAAACCCCCCCAGCCCAGATCCACGAGCAATCATGTTGCAAACAACACTAGAGAGCAAACACCACTAAGCAAGATGGACTAGACTGGATCAATGGACTAAAGGTACTAGAGAGTGACCAGGATGGAGAGGGGTCTGGAAACCAAGTCCTGTGAGGAACGGTTGGAAGACCTGGGTATGTTTAGCCTGGAGAAGAGAAGATGAAGGGGAGACTTCCAAGCCAGGTTCAATTACTTTCTGTGGTATTGGAAGGTTGGTTCTTTGGAATCCCACTTGAACTCAGATTATACCCCTGCAACTCTGGTGAGACTGAGACTATTTCTCAGTCATGTGATGTTCTACTGTAGTTTCTGTAAAGGAGCAAAAGCTGGGTTGCAGTTAAACCTAAAAAAAACCAAGATTATGGCAACCAGCTTGATTGATCACTGGCAAATAGAGGGAGAAAACGTGGAGGCAGTGACAGACTTTGTCTTTCTAGGCGCAAAGATTACTGCAGACGCTGACTGCAGCCAGGAAATCAGAAGACGTTTACTTCTTGGGAGGAGAGCAATGACAAATCTTGATAAAATAGTTAAGAGCAGAGACATCGCACTGACAACAAAGATCCGCATAGTTAAAGCAGTGGTATTCCCCGTAGTAACCTATGGCTGAGAGAGCTGGACCATAAGAAAGGCTGAGCGAAGGAAGAGAGATGCTTTTGAACTGTGGTGCTGGAGGAAAATTCTGAGAGTGCCTTGGACTGCAAGAAGATCAAACCAGTCCATACTCCAGGAAATAAAGCCAGACTGCTCACTTGAGGGAAGGATATTAAAGGCAAAACTGAAGTACTTTGGCCACATCATGAGAAGACAGGATACCCCGGAGAAGATGCTGATGATAGGGAAAGTGGAAGGCAAAAGGAAGAGGGGCCGACCAAGGGCAAGATGGATGGATGATATTCTGGAGGTGACGGACTCGACCTTGGGGGAGCTGAGGGTGGCAACGGCCGACAGGAAGCTCTGGCGTGGGCTGGTCCATGAAGTCATGAAGAGTCAGAAGCGACTGACCAAATAAACAACAACAAAGAACAATTGTCATTTTCTGGAAACTGGTAGATTTCTGCTTGCATTTTGTTTGGATGGCTGTAATGTCAAGGCAACAATAACAGTTTCTGAGTTTTTGAACATTACTATGAACACTAGATCTGTAATGGTGGCAAACGTCATACTCTGAGCATGGTAGCTCTTGCTGTTTTTCTGTTTTTGTACTATGGCCTGATATTAGGATGCAGGTTATAACTTGTTCAAAAAGAACAGGAGGTACAGAAAGTGAGTTGGGGTTGCACTATATGTTAAAGATACATATTTCTGCAGGGAAATACAGGAGGATGAGCTTGATAGCCCCATCAAGATAGGGATGGGGGAGAATTTCTCCCCGAAACTTCGGGGGGCCGAGTGCCAACGCATTCGGTCCTCCGAAGGTTGTTCGGGGAGAAATTCTCCGCGCCCCCCCCCCCCAGGATGGGACTTACCTTTCACGAATGTCCCTCCCAGCGGCGGGTCCCGGTGGCGGTTCGTCAGGTCTTTGTCAGGGGCGGGGGCAGCAGCCGGTCTTCTGACCGGCTGCCGCCGCCGCCAATACAAGAAAAGTAAAAAAAAAAAACCAACGCCCCTGTGATAGGCTACGTAACGATTAACGTAGCCTATCACGGCTAGATTTGCAAAGTCAGCCGTGATAGGCTACGTTAATCATCACGTAGCCTATCACGGGTGACTTTGGAAAAAAAAGCACGTACAGCTAATGGCGGCCCCCATAGGGAGCCGCCATTCGCGTTCCTTATTTGGTCCCTGTAGTCTACGTAAAGATTTACGTAGACTACGGCGAAAATAAGGACAACGCAAATACATACATACACACACACACACACATACATTGCTGTCAAGGCGGGGGGAGGGAGTGTAAAAACAGGCAGGGCTTGAGATGCAGCAGGAAATTGGCTGCTCTGCTCTGCCCCAGTTCCACCCAGTGTTGCTCTGCCTGTTCTGATCCTCACGTTAGTCTAGGACAGAGATAGGCAGCCTTATACACTTGGCAATTTCAGAAACTGTCCTGGGCACCACCACAAAATGGCTGCCATGGAAGGCATGCCAATGGACATGTCACCTGCCCAAAAGACTGGACACAAGGCAGAGGTGGGGTCCGTGCCCCAGCACACCAAACAACTCCTTTGAATGCACAGTTTTCAGCACCAAAGAAACCAATTTCACAGCAATCCCAGCTGCTGGGAAGAAAATGTCTTAATTAAAAAAAAAAAAAAAAAACTATGGGAGGAGTTAGGCCAAGAAAGGGGTGCATAGTGGGTGCCAAGAAGGTATCACTGGTGCTTTGGCACCCACGGGCACCACGCTGCCTACCCCTGGTCTGAGGGGTGTGGATCAGGTCTCATCACAAAGACCGTATTCCTCATGCATCCCTTTTGATGGATAAGCAGTTCCCACATGGCTTGGGCAATGTGAAAGGGCACCTGTGTCTTGCCCTCCTTCTGTCCTGCAGCACAATAGACATCCTCCATGCCTTCTGGAGATAATTAGCGCAAGCCAGTCATGTCTGCGTTGCCACTGATAACAAGCATCTGCAAGGAAAGACAGAAAGGTTGTCATGGATAGAGCTGTAAAATCCATGTAGCAACATGTCTGGTTCTTCTAATCCTGAGCTTGTATTCAAGGATCATGAGCAAGGAGGGCAGGCAGAGGCAAGTGCTGTGCTTTTCCCAAAGTCTTCCTTTGAGTAATGACAAAATGCATCCACATCTCCAGGCCACTTGTGATGGACAGCAAAAGAGATTTCCTCCCTCATTTCGCAAGGTCTTTCTGGAATGTTCCTTCTGTTTATTTTCTTTGTGCAGCTTACGGAGGTATGATAGGATGTCCTCATGTTTTGCATTCTGAATGATGCACCCTGAAGTAGAGCTCTGAAGCCTGAACAACCTTGCAGTAAGCTTGTGGATTTCTTTCCCCTCATTAGCAGCAATTAACCACGAAGGTGATGCCTGCCAAACTGTAGTGCCTGTTTTGTTGCAAGGACACACAGGGAGAGGATGGGTGCAGTGGCATCTCAAAGATGTGTCTGTGTGGAAAGAGTTGTGACATGAAATGGCATTCCCGCTCCCCCTGAAAAATTATCCTTGTGAATGTGTCTCAGGAAAATGCAATGAAGGGAGGAGAGGCTGAGGGCATCGCCTAGAACAGGGGTGTTGAACTTCTTTCAGCCCAGATGCCAAATTCCATTTTGGAGATGGGCTTGGGGACGGCATTGCAGTGGGGGGCAGGGGAGGAAGGCAAAAGTGCAGGGGCAAAAATACTAATGGACCAGCATTCTTGAGCTTCAGGCCCTTGCTGCCAGCAACTAAGCCTGGGAGAGGCATTTCAGCCTTTTAGAATGGGGGGTGGGGCACACAAAAGCCAGGAAATCACCAAATGATGGGCAGCTGGGAAAGGGGTGGGGCCAGAGGAAGGGGGCATGGCCATTTGCGGAATCCCAGAGGGCCAGATTAGGACTCCAGGAGGGCTGGATTTGGCCCATAGGCCTGAGGTTCCACACCTTTGATATAATATGCAGGAGTGAGGACTGACAAAACACCCTATTAAACATTCATGTTTTTTTAAGAAAGCAAACTCTTAACGGATAGTTTACTAAGGCAGTGCAAGAGAGGCTATTGCAGGGTAGGCAAATGGCAGCAAAGAGGTTCCAGCAATTTGTAGTAGTGTGTGTGTGAGTTGGGGGGAGATATTGGGGGCAGTGTGTTAAGACTGACAGGCTGGCCCTCTTCTCAGCAGTGAAATAGCGGAGGGTATCCCATTCCCCACAGGGCTTTGCCAAATAATGCTGGGAAACCATCAGACAATGGGCAGGTAGGAGAAAGGGGGGGAAACATCAGAAGCTGCCATCTACTGAGTCAGCCCATTGGTCCATCTAGCCCAGTATTGTTGATACTGGCTGACTGGGGCTCTCTAGGTTTCAGGCAGGAGTTTTTGCAGCCCTTCCTAGAGATACCAGGTATTAAAAGTGGGAGCTTCTGCATGCAGAGCATTTGCTCTACCACTAAGCTCTACTGCCTCCATGAAGTGGGGCCATGGGAAGGGGGGGTGGCCACCTGGCAACCCGGAGGGCCGGATTGGGACCTGCCTTATACCTAATCAAAGGATTGGCGCATTTAACCCAGGTCAGACTAAGGATGTTTCTGAAATTCTTCCCAATTCAATTTATATATTTTGATGTTCCAAATAACCAGGTGTGTGGATGGGTTTTCAAAGGGAAACCAATATATTAGGAATCCTCCATTATGTTCCTTTTTCTAAAAAAAATTACAGAGTGCTGCACATGCCCCGTTTGCTGCAGTTTTCAATTCCTTCATTTATTTGCAGGCTCTCTGTCAGCTTCAGTACAGTTGATCACTCTCTCTTATTTCTGGGTCTCTGGGATTGTCCTCCGCCTGCTCCGTTGCTATCAGGCTAATTGCTCTGTCCCCGTAGGGCAGATATGGGCAACCTCTCTGTGGAGCTAGCAGAGCCGTGAGAGGTCCCATCCACTTTTCCTGGGCCACCAAGCTGATCAGCCAAAAGAGAGCTGTTTCCCTGCTTCTAATATTCCAAACACTATTCCTACTGGTGACCTTGACTCATCTACCTCAGGTGTTCAAGAGTTTCCTTCTCCCTGAAATGATTCTGTCCTTTCTCTCTTGCCTAGAATTGCCTCCCAGCATGTCTCCATGAGTCTACCTCCCTTCTTCAAGTGCCTCTTCAAAGCCCATCATGAAGCCTTTGGAATAAACCAAAGCCAATAATGCTTTGCATTATTTTATGCATATAAAATATAAAATATTTTATATTTTATTCCATTGCAATAATGCAATGGAATAAACCATTGGCTATGCTGGCTAGGGCGGAGGAGAGTTGTAGGCTAAAACAGCTGGGGGGCCACAAGTTGCCCACCCCTGCCATAGGTGGACAATTAACTGATCACGCTTGATTTCCTCAGAGCAGAATGTCATCTTGGATTCTATCCTGATGCAGATACATGGAACTTATATAAATAATCATACAAACAATCCTTATATGATAACAAGGCATAGGGTATGAGAGCATAGAATATATTCACAAATGCAAAATCATAACAAGCAAAACACATTTGAAGAATCTTTCTAAGCATTGTCATATGTTGCTTCCTTGTTTACCCTGCCTCTCTCCCCTTCCATGCCTTCAGTAGCAGGACTGGATGCCTGTTTGTTTCCAGGCACAATTCAAAGTGTTGATGACTACCTTTAAAGTCCTAATTGGCTTAGGTCCAGGATACCTGAGGGATCATCTCCCCTGATGGCAGCCTGCCCATCCCCGGAGATCTCCTGGGGAGGCCCTTCTCTGAGTTCCATCTGTGCGCTAAATGCTACATGATTAGCAAGGAGGAGGGCAAGGGCACCTTCTCTGTAGCTATGCCCAGCCTATGGAACACCTTAGCCCAGCCTTACCCACTCTGGTGCCCTCCAGATGTGTTGGACTACAACTCCCAGCATGCCCCAACCAGCATGAGGAAGGCTGCCTTAACCTGTGAGATTAACTTGGCCTACTTTCATATTGCTTCTTGCCAACTGGTTCAGACTAGAGCTGTGCACAGATGGCTTCTCAAAACTATCCACCCTATTTGTGGGCAGAGAAATTTGGGGAACAATTTCACAGAGTTTCTCCCAGAGGAGGAGACATTCTCCAACAGTTTCGCATAGGCAGGGTTCACTTATCCCCCCCCCATGTGTTTGTTTTTGCACTATCACTGCAAATGACAACTGCAGCAGCTGTGTTGACAGCCTGGCCCCTCTTTTGCATTCTCCACAATGCCCCATACCTAGCATCATTCTGGGGTATTGTGGGGGCAGCGGGAAGGTGGCCACCACAAACAGATATGGTGAAGAAGAGTTTTATTTGTCAAAAATAAAAGTTTTTGACAATTTATTTTATTTCTAGGGGGCAAAGAAAAGACATATTTCAGAATATTTCTGAGAAAAAAATGTCTTCTGGGAAATTTTGACTCGACTGTAATTATCATTCTTCTGTGTTCAGCACCTTCCCAGGGTCTTCCAAATGTTAAGTTTCTGAGTTGTGATTGTGGATACACCTTGTCTCTCATGCAGGTGCTGATAATACCACTCCTTCCCTGAAAGCCCTGTAGCAGGTGTGAGGAAAAGGAAAAGGTGGAGCTAGTGCCATGCCAAAATCTGTCCTCCAATTTCCTGAAAGTTTTTCTGCTTCATTCTTCATTATTCTCAGTTTATAATTTATTTCGAATTTCTTTTTGGTGGAGTTTTTCAGCTTACCTAATCACTGCAAGGCAGCAGAGGTTGCCATGTGTGTTCTTTCTTTCTATTATACATCTCACCATTGTTCTGCAGCCTCCCAGGCTGCCTGCACTTCCTGATCTGTAAAAGCTGTATGGGAGGAATTACCTCATGACGTCTTCCTCTGGGCTTTCTTTGAAAAGCAGAAAGCCGAGGAGACTGCAGCCTGCTGGAGAGATGATTGTACAATGCAAGACAGGACACTCATGCACACTCCTCAGCGACCTCATACGTTTTGCACAAGAACCCCAAATCCAACCTATGAGAATTTCTCAGATTTTTTTCCTCCCTTTCATTTTTTAAAAAAGCGATTTCTTTTCTATTAAATGGAATGAGAATGGTTGAAAAATTACAGCAGCAATGAATCCCTCTGTGCTTCTCCTGCCCTGATTGGATAGGCGGTCGCCTCTGAGTTCGGAGGCAGCTGCCTATCCAGGTGGGATTGCTCCCTTATTTATTTTATTTAAGCTGTTTCTGTCTTGACATCCTAGGATTTTGAAGTAGTTCACATAAAAACACATACAATACAATAGAAAAACCAATAGAAAAAGAGCATAAAACAATAAATACCTTAAAAACTTTACAAGAAGAGTAGTAAAACAGAGCAGTGTCATGATCAATTACAAGTCAGAGAAAGCCTGAGTGAAAAAAAAAGTGTTTTCAATAGGCATTTGAAGTTTGCCACAGTTTCTGCCTCTCAAACCAGATGTGCCACGTTGGTTGCAAAGCAGGCAATTGGGCCTCCTCTGAAGACCTCGGGGTTGATGTGGTGTGTAGGGAAAAGCGGTGAGCTGGGTGTCCTGGCCCCGAGCTGTTTGGGATTTTGAATGTCAACAACAAACCTTTGAGCATGGCTTTGTAGCTAATAGAGAGCATCTGCTACAAACTCTCATTTTGAGAATGTTTTTATCTGCTGAGCCTCTTCCCATTTTTTATAACCGATGTTCTATTTTCACGGGATTATATTGTTTTAATTGTTGTAAACCAGCTCTGAGGAATGCAGTTGCTCTGGAAGGGCAGAGTGTACTTTTTCTAAAATAAAACAAATCACTTGCCGCCAGCGGTACAGGGGCAAATTTTGAAGTGCAGATCTCATCATGACAGTCTCCTTAGCCAGGCCCCTAGGGAGAGACCAAAAATTCAGGCAACTCTGTTGGTCCATATCAACAAACCGGTTCTAGCAGTCTTATCTCCACCAGGAGCAGGCCTTTTGTAAAGCCAATGGGTCTTAATTGCCCATTCAAGGCCAAGCCACGCCAAGATACTTTGCATTACAACAGGTAACAATATATTATTGTTGGGGAAATTCCTTTCCCCCCACCTGCTGGGAGAAATGCAACTAAGCTCAGAGGGAACAGGGAAGTCTGAAGGGGGGGCAGATGACAAGGCAAGTGCTGGAGCTGTGTCCCTGGGAGCCACCAGTGATTGCTGCCTTTCTTCAGGCCATCTCCTCCATCTAATGTTGACCCTAAGCCCAATGAGCACAGATGGTGTCGGTTCCACGTTCCGCACAGAGTGCAGCTCACCGTTCTCATTATACAGTAGGCCTTGCAATTGTAATGACCCTCTGCTGTCCTCCTAAGGAGCCCTGTTTATTAATAGGCAATGCAGCAAACATGGTTTCTGCCAGCGCTGGAAATAAATATGCTGCTTTCAACGTGAATAAAGGATGCCTTCTGTGCTCCTGAGCCACATGACTCTGTTCCCAGAGGAGCGCCTTCTACCTGGCTGGAAATGTGACGGTGATGCATGTTGGCACGGATGGTATTAATGATTGTCTATTTTTGTATGAAGACAATGGCTGAACCTTTCCTACTTGTCCCTCGAGAATTTGGTCTCGGCCTGTTTTCTTTTTAAACAGAAACAGCAGAAGCACAGTCCTGATTCCCCCCTGGATACGCTTCATATTTTATCTGTAATATATATATTACAAACTACATACGGCTTGGTGTCACTGGTATTTATTAGCAAGTTTCCTGCCTTTCTAATTTGTTAGGCTTAACATTCCATGGAAAAGCAGAAGGCCTAATTCGATCTGGCACTACATGATCTGTTTAAGATCTTTACAAATACCCTTGCCTGGCAGTTGTTGTTTTTTTTTAAAAGGCAGAATATAAAGAGTAAAATCCACCAGGAATCTCCCTCAACTGCGCCTCTGAAATGAAATGAGCAGCAAAAGAACTTGTGGTAAGATTAAGAAGCACAATCCACGCAATGTTCTCCTTCGGCATCTACGGTACATTGAAATTAGTGATGTTGCCAACATCTTGTCATCCCTTGATATGATATGGCTCAGAAAACAAACCAGGGTGGCCAGATACCCTACTGGACAGTCCTCCATTTCAGAGAGCTGCCAAAGGACAGTCCTCTATTTGCTGGTGTTCAGTCCACATCTGGTTTAAAGTCAAAGAACCAGACAGAGGGAGAGCAGTCCGGGGCCTTGGAATGGCACATCCAGAATTAGCACCTGGACAGCTGAATGAGCAGGCACACAGGTCACCTGGGCTGGGCAGCATTCTCAACTATGGTGAGAGGTAGTGTATTTCTATTTAACTTATTATTTCTAAGTTTGCACCTATACATATCATAGAATCATACAATAGTAGGGTTGGAAGGGGCCTACAAGGCCATCGAGTCCAACCCGCTGCATATACATTTGTATATGCAAATGTTAGGCAAAGTGGCGTCCTATTTTGTCATCTCTTTTGGTGATACGATTCCTCTCTTTTGACAATGCATAAGTGGCCACCTTAATGCAACCCTTGGTGGCTGAAAATGCTTGTCTTAAATTGACGGATGCCTCCTGAGCTCTTATCCTGCTTGGATTTTAATCCCCCCCTGCCACTGACCTGGAGGTCACTGTGGGGATGGTGACAGCAGAGGCGCTCTCTCTCCCCCTGAAGGTAGAGCACATACTTTGCATGCAGAAGGTCCCAGGTCCAATCCCTGTCTTCTCCAGGTAGGGTTGGGAAAGGATCCTGCCTGAAACCCGGAGAGGCATTGGTGCCAGTTAGTTTCAACAATATTGGGGTAGATGGACCAAGGGCCTGACTCAGTAGAAGGCAGCTTCCTCGTCCTCCTCCTTCTACTACTTAGCAATAGTGACAGGGATGGGGGCATTTCTCCCCCCCTGCTCCCTGGCATGGGACACCTGAACCTTGGAAGAGTCACCCATCACTAATTGACGTGAATAGGAATTAGGCAATGATATGGTAGTAGACTGAGAGAGCATGGTAGATGCAGCGCTTCTCCTGAAGTGAATGGGAGCTACGCAGTATCTTAGCAGAAGAAAAGGAAACGCATAATCCTCGCTGTAGTTCCCCTTCATTCCATGAATCCCTGTGAGGTTTGTGCAGAAGGTCAGGTGGGTTGTGCTCAAAGCTCCCATGCCTTGACTTCCTCATTTTCTTAGCAGGGCTGACGTATGTCAATTTCCTGCCTGTGGAGCCATTGATGTGTTGTGCTTTTCACTCCGACACATACTTGAGAACTCAGGTGGTCTGAGATGTAAATTCCTCCTTCCTTTGTTTGGGGAATTAAGTCTGCTCCCTCATGCTAAAGTGCTTTTCTGTCAATCTCATCCATTTGAAAAAGGGGTCATGAAAATTCATATCCGTCTCGGATATCCTCTGTACAGGATGACATTTATCTCCATTGGGTCAGCTGAGAAATGAGTCGATATGAAAGAAAGAAGATGTTATGAGCTCCAGCAAGGGCAAAGGAAAAAATTGCAAAGGGAATAAGATAGCAGAGAACATCCCATCGAGACCAGGCCAATCAGAAGTATCTATATAGCGAGAAATGGAGAGTGTTACAGAAAGAGGAATGGGAGGGCAAGGCAACAATCCATGCTTGCAAAAAATAAGAGTTCAGTACGAGAGGGAGTAAATGTTGCAGCCACCCCCTGCAGTAGGAGTGCTGAACCACAGACCTATGGGCCAGATCCAGCCCTCTGTGGTTTCCCAGATGGCCACACCCCCTTCCCTTGGTCCAATGCCCATGCCCCAACTGCCAATTGTTTAGTGGTTCCCCAACTTTTGCACAGTTTTTCTCCCACTCTACAAGGTTGACCTGCCTCTCCTAAGGCTTAGCCACTGGCAGGGAGAGCTTTACGCTAAAATGTGCTGGTGTTTTGGCCCCGCCCCTTCTGCCTTCAGCTCCACCCACTGCTGGAATGGAGCCTCCAAGGGCTTCTCAGAAACTAAATTCAGTCCTCAGACTGAAGGAGGTTCAACAAATTAAAAACCCCCAGCAAAGCAACATAGAGCAAGGACGGCAGCAGCCATGGGCTCTTGATTCCCAATAGCCACCCGAAAGAAAAAGGTTTTCACATTCCTTAGGAAGGCTGTCAGGGAGAAGGTGCAGGGCCTTCTCTCTCTGAAGAGAGTTCCAGAGCACTGAGGCTGCTACGGAGCAATCAGAAGATCCTAAATGCAAGGGATCCAAACCTGCTGGGTGGCCTTGGGTAAGCACTGCATTGCAACATAACTATAACCAGCCAACGTTAAAACAAGCAAATGAAAGAACAAAATATATTTTACAGCAAACCAATAATCATGCCAAGGTATTTTCATAGATAGTGTCATTAAGAAGGGCTTCAGAAGACAATTGTGCACCAATCTTGGCATTGAATTTTGACTCCTGTTTCCCTGCTTCCATTATTGCATTAATCATGCTATTTTCCTTAAAGTTCTCAGAAATTCCATTTCTCCTAATATTCTTTTCCTTCTCTGCCTCATTTCTAAATTGTTTTCATTCTTCTGCTTCTGGCATTGGAGATTTTGCGGATTAAAGAGAAAGGAGGAGAGATCAGCATTTGGGGGCTATAAGGAGAGAAAGAAAAAGCATCTCATGTCTCTGGACCGCATCCATATCGCAAAATCAGCACAAGACACAAAGCAGCCTCTGCCAAGATGGCGTATTTCTTCCCACTAACCTAACAATGGTCACCAGTTGGGGTAGAAACAACTGAGGCTTTATCCTGCCAAACATTGAAATGAAGGAGAATTACACCATAGGGCTGGTGAGCTTGATCCATTACTTGCTGCTTCTTAAGTTCTATAAATTTCAGGTGTGTGCATGCATGCGTGCGCGTGCTCTGTAAATTTGGTCATGTTTAACTTCAGGACCTACACCCAATGTGTTCTAAACCTCCCAGTGGGTAACCAAGCTAAGTCCAAACAGGCAAACATCACCACAGACAGAAGCGAATTCGCATGCTCAGGACCACCCAGGAAACTCATTGCAATTAGAGATGCCAGTAAGTTTGCTAGGCTCGGGCCTGGATATGCACATCAAGGGTACATAATGCTTACCTCAAAGAAGAGGTGAGAATTTCAACCTCATGAGTTCTTCTCCAGCTTGAATTAAAATCCAGGTCAGAGAAGAATTCCCAGTTCATCCCTTCCTTCCACTCCACTCAATCTGAGAAGCTCTGCTTGGATCTCTCTTGGCTATGTGAAACTGTCAAAGGCAGCCAGGGATTGCAGAGTCGTTGAAGCTATGATCCCTATGTAAACTGCTGGTGGGGGAGAGAACGCTCTCATCTAGGGACGGCTGAGATTTTTGGTTCAGTTTGGTTCTGATGAGAATTTGCCAAAATTCACAAATTTCTTCATAGTCTGAATGGAAAAAACTTGAGGTTTTTTTTTTTTAAAGTCAAACGTAGAAGAAACCAGAGCTGACTGATCATCCATCTAGGCCCAGGGCTCCGAGTGTTTTGTGCATAGAAGTCTCGGTTTGAATCTCTGCATATTTAGTATTGAATTAGGGTTGCCCCCTCTCTCTTTTTCTGACAGGCTCCTCATCTTTCACACCTACATGGCAGGCAAGCACATCACAGCCCTCTCCATGCTGGGAATAGCTGCACCTGTTGAATTTGTCCAGGGCAGACGGGCGAGAATTTCATTTCAGTTCATTTTTTAATAAGGCTTTACCAACAATCCTGAATTTCTTCGTATCTGGGATGTAAAGAACTTGAGATTGTAAAGATTCAAATGTGGGAGAAAGTGAAACCAACACATTCGTCAAGCCCTACTTGCGTCCCATAGTGGACCCTTGGGTCAGGACAGTCCTCTGCAAGGGGAGATGTTTGCCCCCCCCCCCGGGCATTTGGGACAGCTGCTGCTTCACTGAATACCCAATTATTCCGTCTAATGTAGCCTGCTCACTCAGTTAGACTGAATGGGAGGGAAACTGAAAGAGGCTGCACCTGCTTCACTTGGCCAGGAGACATCTTTCCTGGAAGCCACAGGTTGGAAGGAAGTCCATTGGGTAGAAGGCCTCTTTCCCCAAGGGCCATCCTCCTCACCACCACCAGCTTTAGGCCAGCCTTCCCCAACCTGGTGCCCTCTAGATGTGTTGGACTACAAATCCTTTCATTCTCAAATGCTTCACTTGGCCAGGAGAGATCTTCCCTAATGGCACAACGCTGCCATTCAAAATCCAGAGATCTGGGAGGTTTACTAGCAACTCTTGAATGCAAGTTGTGGGGAGGGCAGATTAAGATTGGCTCAGAAATGAGCTGAAGGTGAAGGGGGGGGGTTAGCACTGAGACTGAGCACAAAGGAGCAACAACAAGAGAGGCAAAATAGCAAAAAAAGAAAAAAAAAGTGTTTTATAAAAGTAGCAAACTGCCAAATACAGTTCAGTGAAGTCCTTCTTCAGGGCCATAAGAATATGGTTTTCTTTGTCAGGGAACACCTTTTAAATGACATTTTCAGGAAATGGCTTGGCTTATTTTTGAGCCAATGTGGTGTGTTCCATAAGTACCTCAGACTTGTTTCATTGAAATGAAAGGAATTTGAATTGCATCCAGGGATAAGTAACATTAAGATTTTTGCTATTCTTATTGAGATCCTTTTGACTTCTCCTGAAATGCCTCAGAACCTTCCGCATTCACTTGGAACTTCACTTCAGGTGAGATCCAGGGACAACCTAGGGATTTTCAGGATCTGAGGTCAGGAAGATTTCTCTAAGCGTACTCAGTTTCAATTGAAATTCCACCTTAGGAAGAGTCCCAACGTTTGGCCATGCTGCTTGAGAATCACAAGGCTTGTAGGCCACCAAGGGGCTCCACCATGTCTGTGGAGCTGAATTAGGGTTGCTACTTCCTTTTTTTTTTTTCTGACAGGCTCTGAATCTTTAACAGCTACAAGTAGCTCCACTTAGCTCCACTAGGATTAGCTGTACCCGTTGAATTTGCCCAGTGCAGATGGTTGAGAATTTCATTTCAATTCCTTTGTGATAAGCATTTACCAAAATCTGCAAGTTTCTTCATATTTGGAATGGAAAGCACCTGAATTCTTTTTAAAAAATGAGTGTTGGAGGAAGTGAAATGGACAGATTCACTCATAGGTCCAGCACAGGGGGGGGGGGATAGGGGGGGACACAAAGTTGGAGATGGCTGATTTAGGTGAAATGTCACCGGCAACAGAGCTGAATGCAGATCTACAGCCACGCAAAGAAACCGTGTGTGTGTGAAACACTCCCCAATTTGAACTTTGCTTTTCTTCTAATAATGAGCTGAAGCTCAGCTACTGGAAGAAAGCTTTCCAGGTTCATGTGGACAGTAAAGGTAAAGCCCAGCTGTGGGCTATTAAGGCATGAAAGCAAGCATAATGGGAAAAGGTAACCAGCAAGCATGTGCTCACAGTTTAGCAAAGTGAAAGATTATTTGTGAACTTGTTTTGGCTTGGTAATGTTCAGATATTATCATGAATGTAAATAAAATGGCCAGCTATTTTCTTCAGTTACTGAGATATTTATTCACTTCTCCATCTTAGATGCACTTCAGTGTATGATTGTTGTTATTATCCACTATTTTTCTGTGTTCTGTATGACTGGAATTGCTGCCTCCCCCCCCCCCTCCACACACACACACCTGATTTATACAACAGCATTTGAGGGTTTCTTCCATAGATTTTCCAGACGCTTTTCTGTTGCGATTGTTTTTCAGAGTCGGGTCAATTCGCGTGACTTACTAACTTTGGCAGTGTCACTTTCCATTATGGGCAACCTACAAAGTGGCTGCTTTTGCACATGTTCCATATGGGTCATTTTAAATAAAAATTGACATCCTCGGCAAATCAAGCCGAGTGACATGGAAACAGTCACTGGCAGGCCCTGGTTATCGGCATGAAGCAATTTCAAGCAGCGGGAGTCAGGAGAAAGAGTACGACAAGAGAAAACGAAGACAGAGAATTTTCACTTACCGATGCTGGACTCCCCTACTGTTCCTAGAGTGGGGAATAGAAACATAAAAGCCCAACCTAGCACGGGGCCACTGTTGGCAATGAAAACCATCAGAAATTTCTTTTTTTAAGTGGCCAAAAGCATTAATCTTTAAAAGCTTGGGAAATCACTAGCAGACTCACATGGAGAACATACAAATTAAATAGCAAGCAAACCAGATTTTCTTCAATACAGCCACAAACTGCAGGGATGCTAAGCAATGCCAGCTCTAGATTTTGGGGGCTCTTGGGAAAGGCACCCTCAGCCAGTGCCGTGCTGCCCAGGCTGCATGGTGGCACTTCTTGATTAGCAGGGATGCTGAGGTCATCCGCTGCCCCCTTCAGAATTTATGTATGTATGTATGTATGTATGTATTTATTTATTTACTTATTTATTTCTATACCGCCCAATAGCCGAAGCTCTCTGGGCAGTTCACAAAAATTAAAACCAAACAACACCCAATAAATTCCCTCTGAGCTTAGCTGCAATCCCCATCGCAGCTGGATAGGCGGCGGGGGGCTCGTTTTCCCAGCAATAATATAGTGTTCCTTGTTGTAATGTGAAGTATTTTGGGTTGGCTTGGAATTGAATGGGCAATGAAGACCCGTTTGCCTCACCAAAGGCCTGCTCCTAGCAGATTGCAACTCCTGGAATTGGTTTGTTGATATGGACCAATGCAGTGACCGTGCAGCTGTGGACTCTCCTTGAGGATGTGGCTACGAGGATGTGGCTACGAGGAATGTCATGAGGAGGAGCTGCGCTTCAGAACTTATCACTGCCCCAATGCTCTCAGTGGACCCCATTAAGCTGGAAGAAGCAGGGCATGCAAACGGGAAGTCCCCCCATTCACTTTGCGGGTGCCTTGAGCAAAGCAAAAGTGGTGGTGCTGGGGGGTGGGGTAGGCCGGTTGTCGGTCCAGGGGCCCCAACAACTGCCTCTGGAGCCTGCCCCCATTCCATTGGGTCCAAAGCAGCAGTCTTGCAACACCTGTCTTTGGTTCTGACCCCCACCCCTGCCTGTCATATAACAAACATCTGCACACCCGGGCATTCTCTTTTCCTCAAATTGCAAGCATTTCCCCCCTCCTAAAAAGCACTAGTGGCATAATTCAACTCCTCCTAAATCACTACAAGGCTTGGAGGAGACAAACTGGACAGGGAGATAAGGGCAGGATGCTCTCATGCAAAAGGGAGGCTGAAGATGAAAAAACGTGTTCTAAGGAGTTTATGGGGCGGGGTGGGGGGTGGAGAGACAAAGGAGGCTGAGAAAAGCCAGGCAGGGAAAGAAAGACCAGACATTGTTCAGTTTCTTCCTGCTCCTCCTCCTCTTCCTCCAAGTCCATTTCTCTGTGCAGAGAGTGGCGCAGAGCTCCACGCCTCCACCCCTCTCTCTATGTGCAGAAAATAAAAAATTAAAAATGGAAAAGCGGGCAGAGCAGAGCAGAGTTGATGACATCATGTGAGAAGGCAGGGCTTCAGGGCAGCCCCCCCCCAGCATCATCCGACCTGCCAGCTAGGTCGGGGGGGGGGTGTTAATCCAGCCCCTAGACCAAAGGTGGTTGCCCTCCCCGGACAGTATTACTATCTCTGTAGTGAAATAGCCACCATCATGTTGGGTGTGTAGAGGGAAGATCTATATATTGCAGAGATCCTGTGTGCGTGTGCATACGAATGCCTGCACCCCCTCCATGCGGTCCCTGTTGGTGGGAGCTGGGCCATTCAACATTAGGGGTGGCAGATTGGTTTGGACCCTGTTGGAGAGCTTCTGAATGGCAATACTTCACATATACAGAAGAAAGTCAAAGCAGGCTTCCTGGGATGTAAGTAGGGTGAGACTAAGCTTGCCCCCTCTCTACTGAGCCATCCTATCCACTTTGTCTCATAGAATCTTGCTTGGTTCTCACTAGGCCAAAGTGCTCCACACTTCATTAAAGGTACGTTAGCCATAATCAATCGCCTCTAGACTCACTTTACTGCATTTACATACTGAAGGCCACCAAAACTTTAACTTGTTTCTAATAAATACAGTGCAGGAAAAAGAACAGTTTGACTGGACGGGCTGTTACATCCAACTGTGGTGGCAACACTGGAACAGAATGTTCATCTACCTTCAGCCAAGGATTCCCACTGTCTGTACACAGTATATTCCAAACAGATCACGATTTAGCCAGGACCATAATAGGGTAGGGATGGGAGAGAAATTTGTTTAGCTCACCGAGATCTGAACCGAAACTCAGTTATCCTTCACAATTTGGGCTCCTTCAAATTTTGCGGTGGAGTTCTCTAATCAACAATTATGTACAAAAATATATTTATTAGTGAAAATAATCTTCTAAAATTCATATTAGGAAAATTCTTGCAAAATGTGTGTATTAGGCAAAAATGCATGTATTAGGAGAAATGTGGACAGAAATTAATCTGAATTTTCATGGGATCTTTTAAAAAAATTCTCAAACTGATGTAGGAACAGAATGAGCCAAACTTAAGACTGGAAAAATCATAGAATCATAGAAAAGTAGGGTTGGAAGGGGCCTACAAGGCCATCGAGTCCAACCCCCTGCTCAGTGCGGGAATCCAAGGCAGAGCAGCCCCGACAGATGGCTGGCCAGCCTCGTCTTGAATGCCTCCAGTGTGGGAGAGCCCACCACCATCCTAGGTCATTGGCTCCATTGTCATATCGCTCTAACAGTCAAGAGGTTTTTCCTGATGTTCAGCCGGAATCTGGCTTCCTGTCACTTGAGCCCATTATTCCGTGTCCTGCACTCTGGGATGATCGAGAAGAGATCCTGGCCTTCCTCTCTGTGACAACCTTTTAAGTCCTTGAAGAGCGCTATCATATCCCCCCTCAGTCTTCTCTTCTCAAGGCTAAATATGCCCAGTTCTTTCAGTCTCTCTTCACAGGGCTTTGTTTCCAGGCAGTCCCTGATCACCTTTGTTGCCCTCCTCTGAACCCTCTCTACCTTGTCTGCATCCTTCTTAAAGTGTACTGCCCAGAACTGGACACAGTACTCCAGATGAGGCCTAACCAGTGCTGAGTAGAGGGGGGCTAGTACTTCCCGGGATTTGGAAGCTATGCTTCTATTAATGCAGCCCAAAATAGCATTTGCCTTTTTTGCAGCCACATCACATTGTTGGCTTATATTCAGCTTGTGATCGACAACAATTCCAAGACCTTTCTCGCTTGTAGTGTTGTTGAGCCACGTATCTCCCATCTTGTAACTGTGCATTTGGTTTCTTTTTCCTAGGTGCAGAACTTGGCATTTCTCCCTATTAAATTTCATTCTGTTGCTTTCTGCCCGGCGCTCCAGTCTATCACGATCACTTTCAATTTTGTTTCTGTCTTCCAAAGTATTAGCTATCCCGCCCAATTTTGTGTCAACAGCAAATGAGAAACTGAAATTGACTGCTTCACCTATGTTTGGAAGGGGAAGAAGAGGAAGATTTTTTTGCCCTTAGACTTTGCAATTAACAAAAATTTACCTGTAATATAAGTCATTTGACAGCTCCAAATCTCCTTGCTAGCCCACCTGCTTTTACCAATACAATGCCAATCAATTCTCTTAGGGCGCAATCCTATGGGGATAGGCGGTCACCTCCAAACTCAGAGGTGACTGCCTATCCAATGCAGGGCAGGAGAAGCACATAGGGGATTGTTCCCTCTGCACTTCTCTTGCCCTGCATTTGCGGCTAGACAGCGAATTTCAGCTGTCTAGCTGCAGGAAGGTGGAGCAGGGGAGGAGACTGCTGGATGACACATAAGATGTGTTGTATGGGCATTTCCACCTTCCTTGCCCTGGACACCCCCCCCCCCAGAATGCCCCATTTTGGCTGCTCTGCGCTCCTCTTCCTAGCACAGAGTGTGGGGCCGTTCCCTGCTGCCTGCGAAGCAGTGCCAAAGGGGGGGAAGGTCGGTTCTCACGAACCATCCTCGGAGCGCGGGCTCCGAGGTCAGTTCCCAGAAACCCACATATCCTCTGGCTGGCTATCTGCTGACTAGTGGCCATAGGATTGCTCCCTTAAGGAATCATTTTGTATCCTAGTATTAAAACCAAATATTTATTGCACTTGGCAAGTGAAGAGAAATATTTTGCAACAGAATATCTGACGCGGAAGTCTGGTAAAGGAGGAAAAGTTGGTACATGTTTTACCCACATGCTGCAGGCTGGTGTACTAAGTACTGAAAGCAACTTGAGCACCACAAAGTTGGTATCTCTTATCATGGACTCACCTTTCCACACAGTTGTTTGAAATCAAGAAAGCTAAGATGGGCTCAAACTGATGCAGCGCTGCAGCAATGGGATGTCCACAGCAGCTTAGTTTCTGGCAATCTGCTGGTCTTGACAGTATGAAGGAGCGTTATGCCCTTTCACACAGTTTCTCTGCACCACTTCCAGTTAGTTCTTTCTCTTCTGGGTTAGGGATGCACAGGAATTTCATTTCAGTTTGTACATCACTCAAAAATGCCCCCTTCACAACTTTGAACATGAATGCAAATGGGAGTGTATCTTCAAAAATGTTTGCAAATTCCCAAACTTTCATTTGTGTTCTCAAGATGTGCGCTTGAAAAATGCACAACTTTTGAAAAATGCACAACTTGCCCCATTCAAAAGAACTGGAAAACAGGTTGCAAATGAGAATGGGAGCTTTGTTCAGATAATTTCAGGGGGCGTGAGCATCCCTGGTTCTCCCATCCCCATTCTGGGTGTTGTCTCACAATCTGCTGTTCCTGGTTGAATCATTTATTTATTATTCACACTCATGTGGTGCCTTATTTGCTAAAAGCCATCAAGGCAGTGTAGAACAATTTAAAACAACCCCTTAAAACAATGCAATATAGGAACATTACGAATAGTAAAGCATCAAAAGATTAAAACCACAAAATTTAAAAGGCTAATTTAAAAAAGATGCACCTTCACACCTTTTCTGCAAGTGAGAAGAGTGGGGCCAGTCGTAGCTCTTCGGGAAGTGCACAGTACAGTTTGGGAGCAATGCAGGAGACAGCCCTTTCATGCATGTGTGCCTGACTAACAGGTAGGGATGAGGTGGGAGTCCGAAGAGACCCCGTCCAGCCTCCTGGACTCAGCTTGCCCAGCTGTGGGGTGCTGATGGCCTAGCCGCAGGGCACCCTGAGCTCGGCAAGAGGCTGGGAGTGGCGCCGAGGACTTGTCCTGCCCCTGCTGGCTGTCAAGGAAGCCTCTGACAACCGGCACGGGCAGGAGGGGCCTCGGTGGCACCCCAGCCCTCCAGCCCTGTCCTCCTCAGGAGGAGCAGAAGGCCAGAGTGCTTGGGGCGTGTGCAGTGCCGAGGGATCCAGCAGTCAAGCCCTTGTGTGCATAAAGCCCCGGGGCCTGGCTGCTGGAGTCCTTGGCGCACAGAGGAGGGGTGGCTCGCAAGACTCGGCAGGCGGGCAGGGAGGCTCACTGAGCAGGTCCAGGCTGCGAGGGCAGGGCAGCTTGTCTAGTTCCACCGGGCCCCAGATGGACATGAGTCCATCCATCCCTACTAACAGGCCTCTGCTGGTAATCGTGTCTGCAAGAGGGCCTCTCCTGCAGACCTTAATAACCAGGCAGGTTCAGCATGAGACAGACAGCCCCTAAGAGAGCCAAGGTCCTAAGCTGTTTAGGGATATTTGAAATATTTGTATACTGACCTCCAATATAGGGTGGTTCACAGGATAAGAACAACAAAATGCAAAGCAAAACACACGCCCCTCCCCCCAGTGAAACATCAAACAATAACACAGCAGAATAAAAAGCAATGTTTTAAAAACCCAGATATTAAAAACTCTGATATTAAAAATCTGGGAGAATAAAAAGGTCTTCTCCTGGCACTGAAAAGACATCAAACCTGGTGTCAGGTGAATCTCCCTGAGGAGACAGTTCCACAGGTGGGGTGCCACAACTGAGAAGGCCATTTCTCCAGTTGCTACCCAACTCAGCTCAGATAGTCAGGGAACTGGCCTGTTTTAGCAGCCTCAAGCCACAGTGATGTGGGAGTGGTTGTGACTTGCTAGTGTCCTCATGGCCAGAGTCCAAAGATGACAAGGCAACCTCCTATGGATGCAGGGGAGCTGACCCCTAAGATATTTCTGGTGAACTGGGTGCTGGGGAAGAGGAAGCCTTGTGATGTTTTTCTGTGACCAAATCCTCTCCATGAACCATGAACTCTGGAGCCTCTTCTTCAGAGGACAAGGGGTTGGGGTCCCCTGAGGATGAGGTTTTGGGGTCCTGGTCCATGACATCAGTTTAAGCACAAACTCTCTGAGCAGGCATGTCACCCACCAACAACACCTCTGTCTTGCCTGGATTGAGCTTCAGTTAGTTTGCATTCATCCCAAGCATTTTACTGATCCCAGTCACTTTGAGATGGAGACAGGCACGCTCAAAGTAAATTTCCCCATCCCCTACAATGCAGAATGGAAAGTCTGGTGTGAAGTGAATATTGGGGATAGCATTAGTTAATATTGACAAAAAGGATACAAATAAGGGGAAAAGCAGAAGGAGAAGGGATGGATGTTTGTGTGCTCGTGGCCTTATGCTCAGCGCTTGCACTACTCATTTCTCCACCCCCAATTCTCTCCTTTCCCTTGTTTTGCTTTGCTTTGCTTCAGTGCTTTCAGTATACAGTCCAGGCTGGTGTCAAGCACTGAAATCCTCTGATAGGTACTTTAAAAACAACAACAACCCCCCTCCCCCAATTAATGCGATCTAGTCAACCAGTAAAGGCTGAAGTGTTAGTGTTTGCTTACAGAGAAACAATTTATCTTTATTCTTTAGAGGCAAAATGAAATGGAGGTCCACAGAAACGTCTGCTAGATCAAATGAACAGTCCACCTCGTCCAGCACCAGTTTTGCTTTCTCGCACATTTGAATGTTTAAATCTTCTTTCCCAAATATGAAGAAATTGGCAAATTTTGGTAAATTCCTATCAAAAATAGGGATGGCGGAGAATTCCGCCACGGATTTCAGTGAGGCCGAATGCACTGGCATTCGGCCCCCTGAAATCCGTGGTGGAACGGCCTGCCACCCCCGCCCCCCGTGGATTCCCCCCGGGACGAGGCTTACCTGGGGCGGATGTTCTGGATGGCGGCTCCGGCAGCGGCTCCGACAGTGGCGGCTAGTCTTTCGACTGGCTGTCGCAGCCGCCCTTTGCATCCTGGTCTTTGCTGTGATAGGCGATGTAAGTATTTACATTGCCTATCATGGCAAGCCAAGAAAAACACACACAAAAAAACAGCATACGCAAATGGCAGCGGCTACGGCAGCCGCCATTTGCGTTCCCTATTTTTCGCTGTTTTAGTCTACGTAAATATTTATGTAGGCTATTACGGCGAAAAAGAAGGGGAACGCAAATAGTGGAGTGGGTGCTATTTGCATTCCTTTTTTTTCCCGCCGTAATAGCTTACGTAAATATTTACGTAGGCTAAAACGGCAAATAAAAAAGGAATGCCGTAGCTGCTGCCATTTGTGTACGACTTTTTTTTTATTATTGGCTTGCCGTGATAGGCTACATAAATACTTACGTAGCCTATCACGGCAGCCTGGCTGGATGCAAACGGCTGCTGCTATGGCGGCCACCATTTGCATCCACAGCAGCCCATCCGCGGCCGGAAATCCAGCTGCGGACGGCCCTGGCCGGCTGCTCTGCGGAGCTGCCGCAGAGTTGAGCTGGCTGGGCAGGATTCTGGGGGGGAGGACTGGATTGCCTCCCCCCCATCGAGGATTCCTGGGGGAGGGACAGAGCGCCTCCCCCACCACCGTGAAAAATTCCGCGAAAAGCTAAGTGAGTTTCGTACATCCCTAATCAAAAACAAACTGAAATGAAATTCTCACCCATCTGCATTGGCTAAATTCAATAGGTTCAGCTATTCCCAGCATGGAGAGGACCGTAATGTACCTCCCTGACATACAGCTGTAAAAGATGAGGAGCCTATCAGGAAAAAAGAGAGGTAGAAACCCTAATTCAGCAGTAAAATGGTTGAATACACAGGGATTGAAACCCAGACTTTTCAGAGTGAAGCACTCAGTGCCCTGTTGTTTCTATTCCAAATATGAAGAAATTTGCAAATTTTCATTAACAAAGCCAAACTGGAACAAAATTCTCACCTATCCCTAATTGAAGGCAATGGCCATTGCTACATCTTCTAGCTGCAAATTGTGCGGTTCTTCCCTCTTCCTGTCCTGAAGTCACTGCCAATCAACTTCACTGGGTGATCCTAAACTTCTTATTTAATAAGCAGATGTGGGGAATCCTCCCCCCAACACACACACACACACACACCTGTAAACCTCTGTTTAATAAATGAGAATAAATGAGGAATCCCCACCCCTATTTTCCTTTGGTCTATCTTTGAACATTCCGGAGCATAGTCTAAAGGGTGTGCAGGAAATTTCATTAAAGAGTTCTACAACCTTAGGGTTACTGTACAAAGCCCCATGTGTTAGTCTGGCCCTGCTAGGCCCAAGGAACCACTGGATTCTGCAAGACCTTGAGCAGGGGTGGCTTACGCATCCCATGATCCCTCACCATTGGCTATGCTGGTTGGGATGGATGGGAGTTGTAGGCCAAAACTTCTGGAGGGCCACAAGTTTCCCACCCTTACTCTTGAGCAGTGGCAGCCCATGTGGGACATTGGCATCTGGATGGACGAGAGGGACAAAGACAACGTCATGCCTACTAAGGGACTAGAGGAGCAGCAATGGGAATCACTACGGAGGATGCGACCCTTGGGCTGCTTTTAAAGAAAATGCTGATGTGGAACATGCTTATGAAGCAATGGAACAACAATGAAAGAAGCCCTGGTGACGTCTCCCCTAGAAAGACAATGGGCTACGGGAGGTGGAATAACTTCTATGTCTGCCCACATGCTCCGTTATCAAAGTGATGTAGATCTTGAGATGTGATGTGATCCCATCTCTGATCAATAGAAAAGGGGCTTCAGGGCTACTTTTATGGAAGGGAGGAGGCTGCACACGTCACCTCATTCCACTTTCATCTATTACGTATCTCCTCATTTTCCCTCTCCTTTGTTTCGTCTTTCTCCCCCACTTTTTTTTCTTATTGTTCCAGCTCTGATGCAGATTAAAGATCCATGACGCATTGCACTGGATGGCTAGATATGATTCCCCCCCACACACACACACTATTGTAGTGTAATAGTCAAGCCATGAAACTTATGACAGGAGCTGCAGGGAGACACAGACCTACGATTACTATTCAGATGGCTTTGATGGCTTTGTCAATTACACGTCAAGACCATTCTCATGCATGCCATTCTTTTGTTTCCTTGGTTTGTTGATTGCTTTCTTATGACCTTCTCTGATTTATACTATTGCCTAAATATTAGTGCACTGAGCAACTGGTTTTTTTTTGGGGGGGGGGAGGATTGACATAGCATTGCTTACATTTTGGGTAGAAAGGTAGGATAAAAATGTAATAAATAAATAACTGGACAAGATGTTCTGGGGGAAAGAAAACAAAAGAAAGGGGAGGACAAGAGATGGGAAGGGGAAAGTCTTAACAGTCTCTCTGTAGTAACCCCATCTGAATTAACACAAATTTGTGAGGCAAATGGAGCAGATCCATGGGCACCAGATTCTTTCTCTTCCCCATTTCAGGCTGAACGTACAGATAGCTCAATGGAACACTATTCTGAGAACATAAACTTAAGCTTGGATGTAGGATGGAGTTTGTGGTTTATGATCATAGCTTAAGCCAAGCTGCAGAGGAGAGATGTTCCAAACAATTAGCCCCAGCAGATGAAGAAAAGGAATGTGCAAGGTTGAGGCAGAAATCATGTCAAAGTTCTGAATGAGAACTGAAGCAGATAGTAAGACAGAAATTGGGTTTATCTATGAAAAATAAGCAATTAAAGGAACAGGTAGAAGGGGGAGATGAATTTTATTGTGGACAGTTAGGATGGCAGCTGGAGAGAATCAGAGAGTCGTTGATTTAGAAGGGGCTATCAAAGTCTTAACGTACCAGCATAAGGAACAGGGTATGTCAGGAAACAGGGAAAGCCATGCAGCTCCTTGTAAAATTTTGATTGCAAAATGAAAAGGAGCTTTATGGGCTCAAAGACTGATCAAGTCTGTTATTAGAGGCGTCTTTAAATATTGACACAGAGGATTTGGTCCCCTATGAGCAACAATGGGAGCCTGCTTGCAATATATGGAGGAGGGGAGGGGTGGAGAGGGGATGGTCCCCTCTGACTCCATATCTTGTGAGAAGGAGGCTGGGAACAGTGACTCTAAACAAGGCAATACTTTGTTAACAAAATAGGTAAGTCAGGAACATGCTGTAATTAAAACCTCTGAGTCACTGAAATAGCAATGTAAGGAAAAGGGGAGGGGGTGGGATCCAGACAGAGACAAGATTAATCCAGGGACAAGATAATCTCTCAGGTTACAATCAAAGTCCCTCACCGTACAGCCTCATTGTCTGTGAAAGAGACAAAGTATTTAAGTGAGAAACAGACCTTGGCAAAAACCCTGGCTCCTTTCAATGCTAAACACCTTTTTCAATGGGCAGCAGCAGTGTGGTTAAATAGTAATTAAGGGTGCAATCCTATGCATGTTTAGACAGGAAAAAGTCCTATAACTTCCAGCATTACCCAGTCAGAGTGGGGAACGCTGGGAGTTGTATTGTAGGACATTTTCTGACTAAACATGCATAGGATTGCACCTTGACAGGGGCAGGACATACTGACATTGATTGTAACATAAGTGATTCCCAAATGTGCCCCAGAGGTTGGAAAAGTCTTCCAAATCTTAAAGCAGAATTGGTCGGAAGAAGATGAGGAAGAATGGGAAAATTTAGGACCATGTGGAATATAGTATTTATTGCAATACCTTGGCTCCCACTTAATCTCCTCAGATCAGCGAAAACACCCATTTTTGACATCTTCACAACAGGACATGAGGTTGTGTCAGGATATGGCTTATAGTCACAGGACTGATGTCATGGCATATATCTTTGGATGGTACAAGAAAACCAGACATAAGTCCTAGATGTGAAGCATTGTGGTTTGAAATATTGAATTAAATCCAAAGACCTTCCTTATAGTACTAGCGGACAGGGTAGAGAGAGCAGAGTGGTTGCTGGATATCTTGTTCTGTGGTTCCTTAGGGCTTGCAGGAGAAGCTGGTAGCAGCATCTATTCACAGTCAGAACAAGGCAGGAAGAAAACAGGACCTTGGATAACTCCTCCTACTCTCTCTTACCATGACAATAGGAAGATGTTGTCTCAGGAGGGCGCTAAAGCCAACTGAAGGCTTATGTAGGCTGACAAGACCTGTAGTCATCTCCCGCCCACCCCTGGATGAGCTCACTTTACTATTAAAGGGCATAAGCAGAGGAAGAAGATGTTTTCCCTGGACAATAAGAAGTTGGCAGCAAGGGCTGGGCAGGAGGCATTTCAGAGACCATGGGGGCAGGAATGCAGCAGAGGCTCCCACATTTAGAAGTCTGGTATGGCAGCAGTTGGCACAAAGAGAAGAAAATATGGAAGAATGGCATTTAGCACACATGGGTGATTAGCTACTTGCCCTGACTAAATACACAGAAGAGGAAGTGCTATGGAGAGGAATTAAGGGGCTGTGATAGAATATTGGAAGAGAAAGTCCTGACTCTGCATTGACAAGACAACTAATTACAAGTGGAAGAAATAGAAATATCGAGCAATGGGATGTTCATGCCAGAGGGGAAAACTGGTTAAGTAGTAGATGTCAAATTTAGTAACACTTGGTGAGAGCAGGTGGCCCCTAGCTGAAGCCCCATTCAAATGTTTAATTGGTACAATGCCTCATAGTAACAGTGGCTCAAGAGTATCTGACTAAGCCGCAATCTTACCTGAGTTGGCTCTGTAAGAAAATAGCACTTCTGATTTGATCGACTGTTTCAGCAAAAGTGAAACTTAGACAAGCATTTAACATATTTTGTTGTTGCAGATCAATGCTTTCTTGTATAAGAAATATTATTGGCTGTAAAAGGCCGGGGAGCAACTTTATTTTTATTTTATTTTTGTATAGACACATTTATGTAACAGTTCAACTGAGTCAGAGAAGTTGGACGAGAAGATGGAGAAGTTGGAACACTGACGCTATTGTTTATCAAGCTGGACCACTGGTTCATATAATTCAGCCTTATCTATGCCAGAGATGGGGAACACGTTATCGGACTGCATCTCCCATCGTCTTTCACTATTGGCTATGCTGGCTATGGCTAATGGGAGTTGTAGTTCAACAACATCTGGAGGGCCACACATTCCCCTCCATGGGCTATGAAGTGCCGCTCCAGAGTTTCAGGCAGGATTCTTTCCCAGCCCTACCTGCAGATGCCAAAAATTGCAACTGGGACCTTCTGTAGGTAAAGCATATGGGAAAAGCCAAGTTCTGGAACTTGAACACAGTCTGCAAGTTTAGCACATTTGCATAATTTTTTTTTCTGTGTGCAGAATTTATTCTGTTTTTTCTGTTCCTTGGCTCTTGGCTATTGAAGCCCTGTCCCCAACCACTGAAGTTCCATTACCTCTGTAGCTTCTGAGATTTCAGCAGGGCTTGCTCAGACACTTTCGAGCATATTTCCATAGCCATAATTGCAGTGTGCTTCTTTTTAAACAGATGTGCGCATGCCCAAAGAAAGGATCTCCTGAAGAGAATTCTCAGCACCTCCTGTACTGACAACTCCCAGGGTTATTTAGGGAATGCACTGGAAGCTAAACCAGTTTCCAAAGAAACAAGTGGAATCTTGTCCTGTGCCCCTGGAGTGCCCCATGCCCACTGCTGATGCATGTTCACTGGTGTGTGTGCATGTGCACCTCCTATGTCTCTCCCTCCCTCCACTCAGTGCCCCACCAAAGGTGGCAGAGTCCTTCTTCCTGCTTCTCCTCCCTGAACACAGGGGTGGATAATGCAGGGGGGGGGAGAACAACTTTACTTTTTAGAATCTCCCCTTGCTGAGGCAGGAGGAGTTGGGGGCGGGGCTGGCCAGGGTGGGAGGGGATGCAGCCGTGCCTCAAGCTCCAGATGGGTCTTAGTTAATGGTGTTGCAGTGAACTCTCTCCCCGCTTCTTCCCCCTCCACTTTTCTCCCTGTGACCGCGTGCATCAGCAACCATCCTATTTTTCTCTCTCTCTCTGTGTGCGTGCATGTGTGTGTGGTGTTCACCTCTAATGGTTTTTAAAAATGATTTTATCTACTTCTGCAGACCTTGTGGCTCCCCGAGCTGATACCTCCCCCTTGTGCCTGGGTGGGGCCTTCTGAGTAACATAAGGATCAACATGAAACCCTAAACATTGCTGATACAGGGAATGATGTGTAGTGTAGGGATGCTTTTAGTGTCTGACTTCTCCCGACTGAGATTGGCTTGTAATGAACAATGGGAGGGGGGAACTGCCTCCATTGTTTGAAATATCCAAGACTCTTTGTTCTGCAGGTTCACCATCTTGTTGTTCAGTCGTTCAGTCGTGTCCGACTCTTCGTGACCCCATGGACCATAGCACGCCAGGCCTTCCTGTCCTCCGCTCTCTCCCGGAGCGTGCTCAAGTTCATATTCATTGCATCCGTGATGCTATCTAGCCATCTCATCCTCTGCCATCCCCTTCTCCTTTTGCCTTCAGTCTTTCCCAGCATCAGGGTCTTTTCCAGGGAGTTTTCTCTTCGCATTAGGTGGCCAAAATATTGGAGCTTCAGCTTCAGGATCTGTCTTTCCAATGAGCAGTCAGGGTTGATTTCCTTTAGGATGGACTGATTTGACCTCCTTGCAGTCCAGGGGACTCGTAAGAGTCTTCTGCAGCACCACAGTTCGAAAGCATTGATTCTTCGGCGCTCAGCCTTCCTTAGAGTCCAGCTCTCACAGCCATACGTTACTACTGGGAAAACCATAGCTTTGATTATACGGACCTTTGTTGGCAAGGTGATATCTCTGCTTCTTACTATGCTGTCTAGGTTTGCCATAGCTTTCCTCCCAAGGAGCAAGCATCTTTTAATTTCATGGCTGCAGTCACCGTCTGCGGTGATCTTGGAGCCCAAGAAAATAAAATCTGTCACTGCTTCCATTTCTTCCCCTGCTATATGCCAGGAAGTGATGGGGCCAGATGCCATGATCTTAGTTTTTTTAATGCTGAGTTTCAAACCAGCTTTTGCACTCTCCACTTTCACCCTCAACAAGAGGCTCTTTAGATCCTCTTCGCTTTCTGCCATTAGGGTGGTATCGTCTGCATATCTGAGGTTGTTGATAATTCTCCCAGCAATCTTAATTCCGACCTTTGATTCATCCAACCCAGCGTTTCTCATTATATATTCTGCATATAAGTTAAATAAGTAGGGCGACAATATGCAGCCTTGTCGTACTCCTTTCCCAATTTTGAACCAATCGGTTGTTCCATGTCTGGTTCTTACTGTTGCTTCTTGACCCTCGTACAGGTTTCTCAGGAGACAGGTAAGGTGGTCTGGTATCCCCATCTCTTTCAGAATTTGCCACAGTTTGTTGTGATCCACACAATCAAAGGCTTTAGCGTAGTCAATGAAGCAGAAATAGACGTTTTTCTGGAATTCTCTTGCTTTCTCCATGATCCGGCGAATGTTGGCGATTTGATCTCTAGTTCCTCTGCCTCTTCGAAACCCCGCTTGTACTTCCGGTAGTTCTCGGTTCGCATACTGCTGAAGCCTAGCTTGTAGGATTTTGAGCATCACCTTGCTGGCATGTGAAATGAGCGCAATTGTACAGTAGTTTGAACACTCTTTGGCACTGCCCTTCTTTGGAATTGGAATGTAAACTGACCTTTTCCAGTCTTGTGGCCACTGTGGAGTGTTCCAAATTTGTTGGAATATTGAGTGTAGCACTTTAACAGCATCATCTTTTAGGATTTTAAATAGCTCAGCTGGAATACTGTCATCTCCGCTAGCTTTGTTGTTAGTAATGCTTCCTAAGGCCCACTTGACTTCACTCTCGAGGATGTCCGGCTCAAGTTCAGTGACTGCACTATCATGGCTATCAGAGACATTCAGATCTTTCCTGTATAGTTCTTCTGTGTATTCTTTCCACCTCTCCTTAATCTCATCTGCTTCTGTTAGGTCCCTGCCTTCTTTGTCCTTTATCATGCCTGTCTTTGCACAAAACGTTCCCTTGAGATCTCCGATTTTCTTGAAAAGATCTCTAGTCTTTCCCATTCTATTGTTTTCCTCGATTTCTTTGCATTGTTCATTTAAGAAGGCCTTCTTGTCTCTCCTTGCTATTCTCTGGAACTCTGCATTCAGTTGGATATATCTTCCCCTTTCTCCCTTGCTTTTCACTTCCCTTCTTTCCTCAGCTACTTGTAAAGCCTCATCAGACAGCCACTTGGCTTTCTTGCATTTCTTTTTCTTTGGGATGGATTGAGTTGCTGCCTCCTGAACAATGTTACGGACCTCCGTCCATAGTTCCTCAGGCACTCTGTCTATCAGGTCTAATCCCTAAATCTATTCCTCACCTCCACTGTATATTCATAAGGGATATGATTTAGGTCATACCGGAATGGTTTAGTGGTTTTCCCTACGTTCTTCAATTTCAGCCGAAATTTTGCAACAAGAAGCTCATGATCTGAGCCACAGTCAGCTCCAGGTCTTGTTTTGACTGACTGTATGGAGCTTCTCCATCTTTGGCTGCAAAGGACATAATCAATCTGATTTCGATATTGACCATCTGGTGATGTCCATGTGTAGAGTCGCCTCTTGTGCTGTTGGAAAAGAGTGTTTGCTATGATCAGCGTGTTCTCTTGGCAAAACTGTATTAGCCTTTGTCCTGCTTCATTTTGTACACCAAGGCCATGCTTGCCTGTTATCTCGGTGATTTCTTGACTTCCTACTTTAGCATTCCAATCCCCTATGATGAAAAGGACATCTTTTGTTGGTGTTAGTTCTAGAAGGTGTTGTAGGTCTTCATAGAACCGATCAACCTCAGCTTCTTCGGCCTCAGTGGTTGGGGCATAGACTTGAATTACTGTGAAGTTGAATGGTTTGCCTTGAATTCGTACTGAGATCATTCTAACATTTTTGAGATTGTACCCCAGTACTGCTTTTCCCACCCTTTTGTTGACTATGAGTGCTACTCCATTTCTTCTAAGGGATTCTTGCCCACAGTAGTAGATATGATAGTCACCTGAATTAAATTTGCCCATGCTTGTCCATTTTAGTTCACTGATTCCCAAGATGTCGATGTTCAATCTTGCCATCTCATGTTTGACCACCTCCAGCTTACCTTGATTCATTGATCTGACATTCCAGGTTCCTAAACAATATTGTTCTTTACAGCATCGGATTTTCTTTTCACCACCAGACACATCCACAGCTGAGTGTCCTTTCGGGTTTGGCCCAGCCGCTTCACTCTTTCTGGCGCTACTTGGAAATTCCCTCTGCTCTTCCCCAGTAGCATATTGGACACCTTCCGACCTGAGGGGCTCATCTTCCGGCGTCATATCTTTTAGCCTTGTGATATGTTCCATGGGGTTTTCTTGGCAAGAATACTGGAGTGGGTTGCCATTTCCTTCTCCAGTGGACCACATTTTGTCAGAACTCTCTGCCATGACCTGTCCGTCTTGGGTGGCCCTGCACGGCATAGCTTATGGCTTCACTGAGTTATGCAAGCCCCTTCGCCACAACAAGGCAGTGATCCATAAAGGGGAGGTTCACCATAGTGGTGGTCTAAATTGTGCAATTTAGTTGTGCCAGAAAGATTTCCAAGGGCTAGTGGATGGATAGCTTTACCTTGCAGCAGAAGTTTCAACTAAATGGGCTTTTACCCCCTCCTGTCCCACAATTCTATAAGAGACACTGAAATATTAATGCAATATCTACTGCCACTTTCTCTTCTTTATTACAGAGTCTGTCAATAGTTGCATATGGAATTGTAGAGATTCTGTTTGGCTAAAAATAGTTTATGGTGAATTATTCTGACCTTGGCACATCGAAAGCCAATGGACAGGTTCTCAACATGCAAAGGAGGAAACCTGAGTGATTTTATCTCAAATTCCGAAGCTGTGCAGTACCTAAGATGGCACCTCCATCCCCAGCAGGTAGAGACAGCAGATGGAAAGTAGTCAACAGCTTTGGCTGCTCTAAATTAAATGAATCAAGATTTCACTTTCTCCACATAAGTGGGTGGTTAATCACATTCGCCCTTTACATTGCTGACAGATAATGTGCAGTTTTGATAATAAGCAAACCCAAGAATGCTGCAGGAGATGGAAATAAGTTTAGAATTCAGCAGGAGTGGTCAGTTTAGTATCTGAAAGTCACTGCACAGACTTTGTGCTGTTTGCAACATTTGAGGACAGAAAAGTAAGAAGGATTTTTTTGCAGCAAAAGCCCAAAAGATAAGGCAGGGTTGGGGGGCCTCCTTCAGTGGGAAGGCTGGTCTTGATTTGGGGGGATTTCTAAATGGGGCTGAAAGAAAAGGGGTGTGGCCCAAACACTAACAATACCCCAAAAGCCAGGAAATCTTAGCTTGAAGCACTTAGTGTCAGTAATGAAGCCTTATGAGAGGCATACCAACCATTTCCGATGGTGGGGGGCTGCAAAACATACATAACCACCAAACAAAGGTGGTGGGACCAAGGGAAGGGGGCCTGATCTTCTGTGGCCCCCCAAAGCGCTGGATTTGGTCTGTGGGTTTGAGGTTCCCCACCACTGGGATAAGGTGGCAGAATTTATTTTAAAACTAGGGATGGGAGGAGACTTTATTTAGTTCATATTTTAGAATGAACTTACGTAATTTCACACTTTCAAACCAGTACAAGAACTGAAACTCAGTTATCGTTCAAAGGAATTTTGCAGTGGAGTATATATGTGTATATTACTGAAAATAATGTTCAAAATTTTATACTGGGAAAAGTGCTTTAAAATGTGTATATCAGCTAAAATTGCATACAAAAATAAGTATATTTTGAGGAACACACACAGAAAAGGCATGCATGTTTTCATGCAAACTTTTGTATAAATTTGGGATGAACTGAACTTAAGACTGGAAAAATTCTCAAAGTTTGAACCAAACGTAATAGTGAGGAAATGAGAAACAGAGAGCAACCAAAACTGATAGATTCGTCCATCCCTATTTAAAACCAGCGAAATACTCACTACACGATGGGAATCTGAGTGATAATGTGGCTATAAAAGTGGGCTGTAGCTAGAGATGTGAAGGGCTGGGAGGAAAACCCCCAGAAAAATGGATTGGGGGCGGGGAGAGAAATGGAAATTTTCAAAAGAAATTAAAAGATCATTTTTTTCCCCAGGGACTTTGGAACATTTGGAAAAATTTGGTTACTTGGCATGCATGTTGGTTTTTCTGATTTTTCTAATTCCCCCCTTATTCTTACTCTTGGACAAACTTACGCACCTGCTGTTCCTCACTGGCTTTGCCTTGCCCCCCTCTCCATCCCTTGTAGCCCTCATCTATTCCCCTGCATCCTCAGGTCACTCCATTATATATCCAGACAGTAGCTTTGGGTTGTTGCTGACTTTTTCATGCCCACATACATTGTTGACTATTTCCTTCCAGTCCTGTTAAGCAGATCAGTATTTGCTCTGTTCCTTACTGGTTGCTAATCATGCTGCTGATTTCATAAAGATACTGTTACATCTGTATTTATTTATTTAATTAATTTATATCCTACCTTAATGCCAAAGATGGCACTCAGGGTGGCTAACAATAATAAAATACAGATTAAAAACGAAATCTTAATTAAAAATGTAACATAAAAACAAATATAAAACACATCAGTAAAAGGAATAAATGGTACCCAACCCATTAAAAACTCCTTCAGAAGTAGACCAGCTTACATGCCAAAGGTCTGCCTAGATAAAAACAACTGTGTCTGCTGGTAGAAGGACAGCAGAGAGTTCGGGGCTAGTTGGAGGGGGCAACCTAGCCCCCCTTGACAGGGAGTTCCAGAGCCTATGAGCAGCCACTGAGAAGGCCTCTCTTGCATCCCCACCAAATGTGCTTCTGATGGTAATGGGTCAGAGACAAGGATCTCCCCCAAAGCTCTGAAAATCCAGGCAGGCTCATATTGGAGAATGTGATCTTTCAGGTACCATGGGCCCAAGCTGTGTAGCAGGGGGAAAGAGTGTTCGTGCTTATTTCTTTTTTCTTTTTTTCTTTTATTTTGATTTATTAAATTAATTGTAAAATAGAATCCATCAAATCTGATACAAACAGAAAAAGATAACAGCAAACATCTTCTAATTATAACAAGAATAGTCCTCTGTCAAGATTCATATGACCACAGTAACTATTCCAGTAAAGAATTTATTTATTTATATTTATATTTATTTATTTATATTTATTTATTTATATTTATTTATATTTATTTATATTTATTTATATTTATTTATTTATTTATTGAATTTATTAATTGCCCATCTGGCCGGTCACCCAGCCACTCTGGGCGATGTACAACAATAAAAACAGTTTATACAATAAAATTCAACATTAAAAACCACATTTCTAAAATTACCCTAGCCCACCCCAAATGCCTGCCTGAACAACCATTTTAATGCATGGCGGAAGCTCATTAAAGAGGGGGCATGGCGGAGTTCCCTAGGGAGGGAGTTCCACAGAGTGGGGGCCACCACAGAGAAGGCCCTCTCCCTCGTCCTCACCAGCCTAGCTGTCCTGGCTGATGGGACAGAGAGAAGGCCATCCGACGCTGATCTTGTTGAGCAGCCTATCTGGTGTTGCTGGAGGAGCTCCTTGAGATAGGCTGGGCCGGAGACGTATAGGGTTTTAAAGGTCAAAACCAACACCTTGAATTTGGCCCAGAAAACAACTGGTAACCAGTGCAGCTCCTTCAGCACTGGAGCGATGTGATCTCGCCGGCGGCTGCCTTTAATCAGGTGAGCCACCGCGTTCTATACCAGCTGCAGCTTCCAAACTGTCTTCAAGGGTAACCGCATGTAGAGTGCATTACAGTAGTCTAAACGAGAGAAGACCAGGGCATGTACTACCGATGGGAGCAGATGGTCGGGAAGGTAGGGGCACGGCCGCCATATCAGATGGAGTTGGTACAGCACTGTCCAGTTCACAGCTGACACCTGAGCCTCCATGGACAGCTGGGAGTCTAAGATGAGGCCCAAGCTGCAGACCTGGTCTTTCAAAGGTAGCCGTACCCCATTCAACTCCAGGTCAACATCCCCCAACCTCCTCTTGTCTCCCACCAAAAGTACCTCAGTCTTGTCAGGGTTCAGCTTCAGCTTATTCCTCCCCATCCAGCCACTCACCGTCTCCAGACATTTGGACAGGGATTCTACGGCCAACGTTGGTGAAGATTTGAACAAGAGGTAGAGCTGCGTGTCATCCGCATACTGATGACACCGCACCCCAAACCTCCTGATGATAGCCCCCAGCGGCTTCACATAGATGTTAAATAGCATCGGGGAGAGGATGGAACCCTGTGGCACCCCACAAGTGAGTGGCCACGGGTCCGAAACCGCCTCTGCCAGTGCTACCCTCTAGTACCTGCTGGAGAGGAAGGACCGGAACCACCGCAATACGGTCTCCAATGCCCAACCCCTCCAGGCAGTCCAGGAGGATACCGTGGTCAATGGTATCAAAAGCTGCTGAGAGGTCGAGGAGAACAAGGAAGGAGCATTCACCCCTATCCAGAGCCCTCCTCATATCATCCACCAAGGCGACCAAGGCCGTTTCTGTCCCATGCCCAGACCTGAAGCTCAACTGAAATGGATCTAGATGATCGGCTTCTTCCAAGTGTGCCTTTAACTGCATCGCCACCACCCGCTCAATCACCTTACCCAAAAAAGGCAGATTCGAGACTGGGCAAAAGTTGTTCAGAACTTGGGGATCCAAGGAGGGCTTTTTTAAAATTGGTCTTATCACTGCCTCCTTGAGGGCTGATGGCATCACTCCCTCCTCAAGGGAGGCGTTCACCACCGCCTTGATCCCCTCACCGAGCCTCTCTCTGCAGCTCATAATGAGCCAAGATGGGCAAGGATCAAGTAAGCAGGTGGTCGGTCTTACAGATGAAAGCACCTTGTCCACTTCATCAGAAGGAAGAAGCTGGAACCAATCCCACAAAACCGGTGTGCCACTGACCGCCTCCTGCTCACTAACTGTATCCACAGAGCACGGAATAACACTCCTAATACGATCAGTTTTATCTGCAAAGTGCCTTGCCAAGGCCTCACAGGAGGCCTTAGAATGCTCCAGCAGTTCTGGAGCAACTAGACCGACCAGGCTCCGGACCACTTGGAACAGCCTTCTGGGACAGCACTCTGCAGACGCGATAGAGGCAGCATAATAAAATAAATAAAATGATTCCATTTATCAGCATTTTAATTTCCCATATAGTATTTCCCACTTATAGACTCCATTAACATATCCATTTCTGCAATATCCAAACCCAACATTCCTGGGTTGAGGAGAACACAACATTCTTCCAGCATTTTTGTGGCAAATAATAAATTCATAATCCTTTCTGTATGCGAGTGATATCAAGATCATTAACATCAAACAAAACTAACATAGTGGATAAACCCAAATTCCTGCCCACAACCTGGGAAATAATGCCCCAGATTTGCTGCCAATAATTCTGGGCAGATGGACAGTTCCACCATATATGATAATGATCTGCTTGTGATGCATTGCATTTCCAACAGTTAAACCTGTTCACTGAAAGATCCGGTTCAATCATGCTGGTGCTAGATACCATTGAAAAAGCAGCATATACAGAGTTTCTCTGATGGTTAAGCTCAGCGAAGCTGACTTTATAGCTTGAATTAGCCAATTATTATCAGTAAGTACTATTCCCAAGTCTCTTTCCCATGGAAGCTTAAAGTTATGTTTCTGTTTACTCAAGCCACAGACAATGGCATAATATTTTGCTAATAATCCTTTGGGTTCTTGACAACCGTTCTACCATGGTCAAGCTCCTGAGTATACATATAGGGTCCAATATTTTAAATATAAAACTCCAGCTCTGCCAATACTGAAAAACATGCGGGGGGGGGGGGGTCCTGTCTTCAATCCAATTTAATGTCTAGACAATATTTGTCCATTCATGATCAAATATGTAAACCTATCCACATTATTCCTCTCCCATGCCTGGCATTCTTGAGCATGACCTTCCCTATTAAATTAGCCATGTCTAATTTAGGGATGTCAGAGAATTTCTCCACGAATCTCGGGGAGGCCGAATGCCAGCGCATTCAGCCCCCCGAAATTGGTGGAGAAACAGTCTGCCCCCCCCCGCCCCTCCCCGGGACAGGACTTACCTTGGGCGAATCCTCCTGGCGGCGGCAGCTCGGGCGGCGGTGCGGCGGCGGTGTGGCGGCGGTGCAGCGGCGGTGCAGTGGCAGCGGCGGCCGGTCTTCCGACCGGCTGCCGCCGCCGCCATTTCCAAGTAAAAAAACAAACAAACAAACGTGATAGGCTACGTAAACATTTACGTAGCCTATCACGGCTACATTTTAAAAAAACACCGTGATAGGCTACGTAAATGTTTACGTAGCCTATCACGGCTGACTTTGGGGAGAAAAAAAAAAGAGCGTGTATGCAAATGGCGGCACCCATGGGCGCCGCCATTTGCATTCCTTATTTTGGCACGTGTAGTCTACGTAAATATTTACGTAGACTACACGTAATTATGGATGATAGTGGGAAAAGACCTGAGCTAAACATCTATTTCATTTTATCCAAAGTTTTCGAAAGTTGCTGTGATATCATCTTAGGCTCTACTTGATGGCCTCTATTTATCTCAGCTATACATGGTTATATATTCAAAGAGTGATCTATATATAACTGTTCCTGTCCATATGTTGTCTATTGACCAAGGCTCTAGCTGATAGAAGTGAATAAATAGCATTAATTCAATTAATAAACTAGAGTGCCAAATTATAATACTGTAGTGCTTGAAATTAAAACAAAAACAAAACACCATTCCACCCAGTCAAATGCTGTGGCTGCATCAATAAACAGCAAAAACAAAGAAGAAGAAGAAAGTTTGAATTGTACTGATATTAGCATTATCAATAATATTAAGTGATTTCCTCACATTTATATTAAATTGCCTATCCTGGATAAAGTCTGCTTGGTCTGGGTGGATGTAATTTCCTATTATGCTATTTAATCTGGTAGCTAGAATGCCAGTCATTACTTTATAATCTACATTTAGTAGCAATATTGGCTGATAAGAATCTGCATACGTTAGATCATTGCCTTACTTTGGGAAAAAGAACAATTTTCGCCTGATTCCAACTCTCTGGTATTATACCTTCTTTTAAACAACATGTAAACAACATCTTCATTTATGGAACCACTTTCTGGACAAAGACCTGATAAAATCCCACACCTAAACCATCCAGCCCTGGTACTTTGTTCTTTTTAAATTCCCTAATATAACATAAAATTTCTTCTTCTGAAAATGGTTCACATAGAAGCTGTTATCTTGCTGGCTAAACTTTGGTAACTGGCAGATATCTAGAAAATTCTTAACATCATTTTTGGGATTATCTGTTTGATAAAAGATTCATAATATATATTTCTTTTAAATACGTCCTTAACTTTATCTAAATTCTGAGTCAACTGCGCTATTTCTTTCCTCACTGGGGGAATTATGTTACCTGTTTGTCTTTTTGCAAGCTGTTGGTCCAATATTTTATCTTGCTTTGCCCCTTTTTTAAAATACTGCTGCTTTGTGTAGACCAATGCTTCCTGATCTTATCACATCTCCACTAAATCCACTTTTTTCCCTGGCTATCGTTAATTGGTGTAATGTGTCAGCTGACTGATCTATTTTATGTTGAGTTTCTAATCTCTCAACATCTTGTGACAGGCATACACACAAGAAAAATAACCACAAAGAGAAATGCAGCAGTCCATGAACTGTCCATATACTTTTTCTCTACACTCATAAAACAAACATCAGAAAACAAATGCCATACATATAATCTCAACTCAGCTGTCTCCTGAGTGTGGAATTACTTGGAGAATTCACATCTACAACTCCCTGGCTTGCAGTCACAGAGCTGTAAGTGTCGACAAGCATCTCAGTCTGCACACAAAATGGGATTGGCCCAAGATGCTCTAGGGTTCCCTTTTCCAGTCAACCGCAATCACAAAAGGCAGCTAGAACGGGCAAGGAACTGCCATGGGAGAGACAGATACTTCACTTGTGTCTGAAAATCAGGTTGGTTTTGTCAGGTTTCCCCACTGGGCTCTCATATCACTGTGTTGTGTATTAACTTGCCCACATTGTTGCTAAATGTTCCACAGCTGAGTTGTAGACATTTGAAAGTCATAGGCACAGCCATGGGTGAATTTTTGCACAACCAAGATCAGAGCACCTACTCAGTTTTTCACTGAACATGAAAAGACAGAGCAAGGTGAAGCTTGCTTGGAAGTACAGTCTAGTTTGCCTGGGTTGCAATTCTCATCTGCACAAGATTGGTCCCACCCATCTCTGTATGTATTCATTATGCAATATCCAGCCCAGATCACACATGCATTTTCATCATTTGATGGTTCTGCCATCAAATTGTGACTTCCATTTGGGAATGGACCATCAGAGGTCAAACACCATATGCAGAACTTGTGTGTCACCTCAGATATGACACACATTCCACGGCCAGGCATCAGGGTAGAGAAACCAAATCAGGAGCTCATTTAGGTAGGAGCATAGGTCTGCAAAGGGAACCGAGGTTGTGCCTTCTGGCCCCATGCCCATCTTCCATGCATCCAAGGTTTCCACTGGCGCACAACTTATGCATATTTCTGTGCATAGACATGGGCAAACAGGATCCATGAATGCATGGATTGGGGGGGCAGTTGGGGAGTTGCAGTGGGCACAGTTGGTTTCCATCCACTCATTTCTTTGTGAATGAACATGTGAACAGAAATTTGAACTTATATGTTTGTGTGACCCAGGGTTCCTTCAGATCAAAGTCCCAGGGAGAGTCAGAGAGAACACAGCTGCGGAATGCAGGATGCCATTTTTAAATGACTCCTCCAGTAACTCACTGATACGCATTGGCTCACGGCACTCAACTGCCGAACGCTTGCTTTGCATGCAGAAGGTCCCGAGTAAGGATGTCGGAGAAGTCCGCATTGGAATCAAATGAGTTCAGATTTCTATGAATCCAGCCTGTGGATTCCGCAGCAGATTGGCTTTTCCTGAATCACACAGACTCTGCAGACTGGAGGACCGCTTTCTTTACTTTCTGGAATTTTATGCAGATCTAGTCATAGAAAAATATTTAACATTTAAAAAAATAGCCAAACATGTGCATTTCCCTCATAGGCTAAAGCATGAAAATGTGTATTTTGGTGGGATTTGTGCATTTGGGGGAGGATTTGCACATTTTCCCCGAGTGTGAATTTGCACAAATTCAGGAAATGGGAAAATATCCGATTCCACCAATGAGCAGTCAACGGAACAAAAGGCACCTGACAATCCATGAAACGCAGATGGAACACATTCTACAAAATCTGTACATCCGTAGTCCCAGATTCAATCCCTGGTATCACCGGGTAGGGCTAGGAAAGACACATGCTTGAAAACTTGGAGCACTGCTGCCAGTCAGTGTAGACTAGGGATGGGGAACCTCCAGCCCACAGGCCAAATTTAACCTATCAGCCTGGCCCCTCCCCCAAGCCCTGCCCTAAGGCTCCTCCCTGAGAAAGAGCAGGGACAGGAATCACACCTGTCGTTCCCAATCAGTGACTGTATGCTGCTCACCCCCCTCCCACACACACACATCAAGCTGGGAGGGGGATTGGTGCACAGGGGAATCTATGCTGTTATCTCCAATCATGCATCAGAGATAACCCCCAGGATTGCTTACAAAGGGAAATCTGGAAGCTTATTGGGGTTCTTTAAGGGGTAAGATGCCCAGTAATTAGCTTTGACAGACAAGGTTCCCCAGAAGACAGATTGCTCTCTGCTAGTCACCTTCCCCTGCAATACACCAGCACAGGAGGGTGAGTGGTGTGCATTTCTCAGGAACACTCGGTGCAGGAGGAAGGTGTGGCCAGTTTTCTGCATGGAGTATCTATGCATCGGAGAACAAGCCCTCAGCACATTCTGCGATGCTCAGGGTCAATGTGCTGGGTTCCTTCACAGACACATAGAAGGATAAAATTAATTAGGGATGTTGGAGAATTCCACCACGGACTCCAGTCCAGATTCTAAAGAATCCGGCCCCCCGGAGTCCGCGGTGGAACGGGGCAATCCCCCCCGCCACCCCACGAAACTTCCCTGGGATGGAGCCTACCTGGTGTCAGTCGACCGGTCCATCCACTGCCCCGGTCTGCGGCCGCCATTTCCCTCGCTACTTTAACCATGATAGGCTACGAAAGTATTTATGTAGCCTATCATGGCAAAGAGCAGGGATGCAAATAGCCATTTGCATCTTTGCCGTGATAGGCTACGTAAATATATATGTAGCCTATCACAGCTAACGCAGGGATGCAAAAGGCAGCTGCTACAGCAGCCACCATTTGCGGCTGCAGCCTGGCAGCGGACAGAGGTCCAGCTGCAGGCGGCCCCGGCTGGCGGCTCCATGGACTTGCCGCAGAGCGGAGCTGGCCAGGGAGGATTCCGGGGGGAGGGACGGATCACCTCCCCCCCATCGCGGACGCCCCAGACTGGAACAAGGTAAGGGATTCATACTTCCCTAAAATTAATACCATTCATATCAGTGGTCTTACAACTTAAGAGTTGTTTCACATCATTGGCAACTAAAGGATCTGTATGTACAGAGGGATATTATGACCAGGACAGGCCCAAGACATTTTGCTGCCTGAGGCGAAGAACAAGATGGCACCCCTTTCCCATTCCAAGCACAAAAGTCAACTGGACTGACAGATTAATCTGTCTTCAAGGGGCAGCATCATTCACTGCACCTGAAGACACCTGAAGGCAGCAGGATAACTTAGGGGGTAGAGAGCAGGCCACATGGCACATGCGTCTTCTCCAACACCTTGCTGCCACCTCCCAGCATCTGCCGCCTGAAGCATCTGCTTCACTCTGTCTCATGGAAAGGCCAGCCCAAATTATGACTTCTCACTCTCCCCCACCTCCTCATGGATGATGCCGTACATGTTGCTGGGTATATAGCCATACACAATCCGCATCCCATTTTTCTAGTGCTTCTCGTTCAGAAAGGTGAGGGAGGAGGATTTCAAGAAATAGGGCCACCACTAGACAAACTGAACTGAAGACTGGAAAAATGAGAAACTGAGAGAAACTGAAATTGGTAGATTTGTCCATCCCTAGTAAGTACCATTGTGACCATTTCTGTATATTTATTCTAAGAGCCAATTCACACATTAGGTTGGGGCCATTTTGGTTAGGTTCCCCTCCCTGCAATTTCTGCAAGCAACCAAATGGGAGAGGCAAAAAATGTCCTGCAAGAGTAATGCCTGCATTTATTTAAAACAATGGATTCAATAAACTCTCCATTAGATGCAGCTTAATAATTGCAGATAAACAGTGACTGCGGAAACGGAGACTGGTTCTAACACTGGCAGCTGCGCAGGAAGACTTGCAGTGACTGAAGTGTTGGAGGAAAGATCAGCCAGGAGGGAGGGAGGTGTTTAAAAATATATCATTAATATCTTGCATGCAAACTTGATGCAACCCATAATTTATGCTGCCTTTTCTCTCTGCAGAACTTCTTTTACCTTGAGTGTCTGACACCTTTTCAGTAAGCAAATAACTTTTTACCATTGTACTGTCAACAGTTCAGTTCAACATGAATACCAAATGAGGAAAAATAACCTTTCTGCATAACTTGAATACAAAATTAGAAAATAGTGGGTATATTCCACTAGGTAAGATTCCTGCATACGCCTCTTGGAATGAGTGGGAGGCATGTGATGACAGCTCTGTTGCAAAAGTGCCTGGTGGATTTTGCTCACTCTCCACTTCCCCCCATCCCCATGCTCAGCTGCATAAAAAATTGATACCTGCAGGTATCAATCTTTGAAACAGGATTCAAAGATATAGCCTATGAAAATGTCAAAATTGTGTAGCAGATCCACAACAGCCACGATGCACAAAAGTCTTCTAAATACTTGGCTGATTGCATTAAATCGTTAATGATGGAAGGGAGGGAGGTTGTTGCTTTTTTCCACCAGTAAAAAATGATAATTTCATGCTAGGAGCTGTAAAGTTATGTGTAAAGTTATGTGTGTTACAAAACTCGAAGGATGCGCGGGGTCAGTAATGGCATGATGGACTCACAGTTGGTGGGACATAGCTGTTATGTCCATAATTAGCTGAGCCCATGGGTACAGCATGAGGACCTCTAAACAAGAGTTGCTTTCTCAGGGATTTATCTCAACATTTTGCAGGTAAAAAACATTTTGCAACGTAAGACAGTTGATACCTGGGAAACATGAAGAACTATGCATGCAGTAAAAAGCAGCCTATACTTATTAACTTAAATGATAAACTAATTTAGTAGGTAAATCCATTGCACTGGGAAGATCTGGGGGGGGGGGCGGAGGGAAGTATGATTCACATTACTGTAGAGATAGTTTTGGATTGCACATGTTTAGGGATGTCAGAGGAATATGTCCAGCAGGTGGCGCACACTGAGCTTCCATCAGCTTGACCCCCACAGACTTTGGGTCCTTTCCCCTCAAGCTGGCCCAGCGTGAACTGCATCGAGTTGGGCCAGCTTACAGTTTTTCCCTCAAAAAGAAATGTAAATAGAAATATGCACAAATTGCAGGGCACAATTTGCATGATTTACACAAATTTTGGCCATAATTCACATAATTTGAGCAAACTGAATTATGCAATTTGTGGACAAATTTGGGTAAATTACACAAATTGCAGCCAAAATGTGCTTAAGTTATACAAATTGTCCCCCACTGGAAAAAGTTCCCAGATTTTGGCGAAAGCCCTGTGGCTTGGCCCACAAATGTGAGTCAAGTTGGGTGCTCGCTAGGAGTCCATTGAGCCCCCCAAAGGCCAGATTCCACAGTGATAGACATCCCAATACATGTACGATGGAAAAAATAAATTCAAATATAGGTTTAGAGGGGGGGAAATTGCATTGGAGTGCAGAACCAAATCTGACCCTCCTAGGGTCCCAATCCGCCTCTCTGGGATTTCTCATATGGCCACGCCGCCTTCCCCTCGCCCAAGGGTGGTTGTTTGGTGGTTTCCTGGATTTTGTGCCATTTCCCCCCATTCTAAAAGGTTGAAATGCCTCTCCTAAGGTTTAGTTACTGGAAGAGCTTTAAGCTACAATATACCAGTATTTTTTGTGTTTTCACCTGCCCCTTTTGCCTTCAGCCCCACCCACCACTGTAATGCTGCCTCTGAGAGCTTTTTCCAACTGGAATTTGGCCCTCAGACTGAAAGAGGTTCAACACCCCTGATTTAGAAGATGATCCAGTCCCCTCCTGCATCTTTCCCTCCAGTTTCTCCTTCCAGTGACCCACCTTCCTGTTGTATTGCAAGAATCCCAAGACACCAGAGACAGCTACTTAAATGCTTCTTTATTCTAGGCCTTCACTAGGCCTTTCTTAAAACTGAAAGGAGGCTCACTCTCCAATCCTCCTTACTCTTCCCTCCCACGTCCTCTTCCTCCCCACTTCTTTCCATGCCTATACTACAACTCCCAACATTCAGTTCACTTATCACAACACCACATATCCCCCTTATTTAAAACACAATACCTTTTCCCCAACCAACCGATACATAAAAGACTAGCACATCTCTGCAAACAACGCAAGACAAGTTGTCCTCGAATCAACGACCTTGTTAATTGCAGCTAATGTAAGAAAATTACAGAACATATTCTTTAGCCCATGCGGGCTGTCATCATCTGGTGTGTTGAGAACGTTGATCAGGCAAAGGTCCTGGTTGGCTATTCTGTGCATAATATAATATGCCCAAGGAAAGGTAACTGGTAATACACTGGAGTCATCAGTGCCAACTAGGTGACCAGTAGTGTCGGCAACAGGATCATACTGAATAGGAGCCAGGTTGCTGGCATTCCATACCTGGCCATCGGACAGTTTATAGGTGTATTGTCCTACCCTGTTGAGTACCTTGAGGGGTAAAGTGAATCTTTCTGAATGATTCTCAGTTTCTTCTAGGGGTGTACGAACCCCACCTACCCGAGTCCGCTGGGGGGTCTGCGGGGGGGAGGTGATCCGTTCCTCCCCCCCAGAATCCTCCCTGGCCGGCTCCGCTCCGCGGCGAATCTGTGGAGCCCCTGGCCTGTGGAGCCACTATGCCGGACGCCATTTGCGTCCGCAGTCTGGGAGCGGATGGATGCGGACCCGGCGGCGGCAGGTAGGATCCGGCCGGCACAAACTTCACGGGGTGGCGGAGCTGAGTGGTCCGTTCCACCATGGGGGAGGCAGATTCTAAGAATCTGGCCTCATTGGAGTCCGTGGCGGAATTCTCCGCCATGCCTAGTTTCTTCACCCGTACAAATGAACCACATTGTATTCCTGGTTCATTGGCTTCATAACGGTGATCTGTATACCTCTTATACTTTTGTTGTTTCTTTTGTACTGTTTGCCTCACATCTGACTGTCAAGAAGTATCTGGCTTAAGCATTTGTAGTCCAGCAACGCTAAGCTTTGTATGCACCTCATTCCCGTGTAATAATTCAGACTGTGACTTCTGTGTTGTGGCATGCCTTGTGGCTCTATAAACTTGTAAAAACTCTGTAATGAAAGGTTTCCACGCCTTGCCTTCCAAGTCAGCTGATTGTAGACTTCCCTTCCAACTCCTATTAAAATGCTCCATCTCTCCATTTGCCTGTGGATAATAAACTGATGAGCGTCTGTGTTTGATATTCCTTTCTGACAGGAAAGTTTCAAACTCTACCGAAGTAAATTGGGTGCCATTATCTGAGATCAATTCCTTGGGATCTCTTTCTCTACTGAAAACTGAAGCGAGGAACTTGATAACAGTAGCAGAAGTAGCATTTGGAGTAAAAGCCACTTCGGGCCATTTACTAAAATAGTCTGTAAGGGTAATGGCATAACGACAGTCGGCAGGGCCCCTAATCAAATGGCCCCACAGTGTCAATGGCCAGCTGCTCCCAGGCTGAATCGGGTGTGGGACAGGCTGTAGTGGAGGCACACATGTGGTTGCTGTCTTGTCATGAAGGTGGCAAGTCACACAAGATTTGGTAGCAGCCTCAACTTGTGTATCCATTCCAGGCCACCAGTATAAATTACCCAGTCGTTGTTGGGTTCGTACAATCCCTTGATGTGTATCGTGGCCCAATTGTATCAGTTTTGCTTGTAATTCTGGTGGCATAATGAGACGTTGAGTACCCCAGATCACTAACCCATCATATAAGGACAATTCCTCATGAATCTTAAAGAAGGGCAACAGGGCCTGATCCACATTATGCATATTGTGTGGCCATTTCACCATGAGGTAATCCCGTAGTTTGCATTGTACTGGACAGGACAAGCAAGCAGCTTTAAACTGCTCCTTGGAAATAGCAGTCAGAGCAGATGTGATGGAAGCAATCACCTCTGGTTGCTCAGGCCTAAGAAGGAGTGCAGTGTTTGGACATCTTTAGGTGGTAGAGCATCTGTAACTGCCTTGACATGGTCGGGATCAGGTTTCAATCCATATTGTGATATAATATACCCAAGGAAAGGTAACTCCTTCTGTCTGAACACACATTTGGAAAGGTTCAACTTTAGTCCTGCATCTGTTATGCACTGCAAGACAGTTTGCAGACTTTTTCATGTTGTGCTGGGGCCATTGTGTGGCCATTTCACCATGAGGTAATCCCGTAGTTTGCATTGTACTGGACAGGACAAGCAAGCAGCTTTAAACTGCTCCTTGGAAATAGCTGTCAGAGCAGATGTGATGGAAGCAATCACCTCTGTGTCCTCATCTTGTTCAGTTTCTGAGGATGGCAAAGGTAGCCGGGATAAACAGTCTGCAGTAAAATTCTCAGTGCCAGGTCTGTACTCTATCTTGTAGGTAAAAGCCAACAGTTTAGCAGACCATCTGGTAATCCTCATTCCTGCCCTCCCCAAACCTTTAGTTGTAAGCAAGGTTGTCAATGGATTGTGAGTACTTGGATGGGAGACCGCCTGGGAATCAGGCTTCCTGCATTGAGCAGGGGGTTGGACTCGATGGTCTTGTAGGCCCCTTCCAACCCTATGATTCTATGATTCTATGATCAGTATGCAATGTGAATGCGCGACCCCACAAATAGGTCTGTCATTTCTCTGTAGCCCATACGTACGCCAGTGCCTCCTTTTCAACTGTAGAGTAAGATCTTTCTGACCCTTGTAAAGTTCTGGATGCAGAAGCAACTATCCTTTCACTCTTGTCTCCATGAACTTGGGTAAGTACAGCCCCAAGACCATAGTCAGAGGCATCTGTAGTCACAATGGTAGGTAGTGCTGGGTCAAATAAGGACAATGCTGGGCTAACCAATGATTTCACTGTCTTGAAGCTGGTTTGTGCAGCTGATGTCCACATCCAGGGTGTAGATCCCCGAAGCAACAGACGTAGGGGTTCAACTACAGATGCATAATCTGGCACAAATTTTGCATACCAAGATGTATGCAAGGAGGAGTGCAGTGTTTGGACATCTTTAGGTGGTGGAGTGTCTGTAACTGCCTTGGCATGGTCAGGATCAGGTTTCAATACATTTTGTGATACAGTATGCCCAAGGAAAGGTAACTCCTTCTGTCTGAACACACATTTGGAAAGAGCCAGCTTTAGTCTTGCACCTGTTATGCATTGCAAGACAGTTTGCAGACGTTTTTCATGTTGTGCTGGGGTCTGTCCAAATAGGATAATGTCATCCAGATAGCACTGAACTCCTGGCTGATTCTTAAGAATCAGAGACATCATCTTTTGAAAGGCACTGGGGGCTGATGCTAAACCAATTGGGACACGTTTAAAATGAAACAAGCCATCATGGGTGATGAATACAGTGAGGTCTCTGCTGTCCTCATCTAATAAGACTTGATGATATGCACTTTGTAGGTCGAGGGTGGAAAATAATGTGGCTCCCTGCAGTTCAGTAAAGATTTCTTCTGTGTGAGGGAGTGGGTGGCTATCAACTACCATGGCCTTGTCTGGCTCCCTCAAGTCCACACAAAGATGGATATTTCCTGTCTTCTTTGTAATTGCAACAATTGGGGAAACCCACTCAGAAGAATCAATAGCCTCAATGATGTCATTCTGCACTAATTTTTTAAGTTCCTGTGATACAGCATCTCTCACAGCAAATGGTAACCGGCGTAGTTTCTGTTGTACTGGCCTCACATTGTGTCAAATTTTAACTTTGTGAATGAAGCCCTTTGCACAGCCTAATTCTCCTTCTGTGTTGTGAGCTATTATGGTTGCAAGTGAAGTATGAACTGTAGTATTGTTGTGTGGTATGGAGGTGATAGTCCCATTAAGTACTTGCATGCACAGTGCAACAAAAAGATCTCTGCCCAGGATGGAAGTTCCCTCTGGTACAACGTAGAACTCAGCTGCCACACAATTTGTCTCAAATGCTACTTTTGCTGATAGACAACCAAGAACTGAGATGGGATTCCTTGAGTAAGTTACAAGACGCAATTTAGGTGCTGTAAGTGGTGAGCTACTGAAGTATTGTATATAAACAGACTTGGGCAGTATGGAGACTGCAGAGCCTGTATCTAACATCAACTCAATGTCCTGGGACTTCCTTATCGTAGGAACACACACTGTTAACAACGCATGTCATTCTGTCCACTGTAGTAGCTTCAGCAAGTTCTTCCAGACCTAAAACAGTAACTTCTGGCACAGCAGCTTCACCTATAGATTGTTGAGACTGGGCACTCCGGCATACCCTAGCAAAATGTCCTTTCCTTTTGCACGGTCTGCACTGAGCCTCCCTTGCAGGGCAGTTAGCATAATATGCTGTATGTTGTGTTGATCCACAGCGATAGCATACTGTCTGTGCACATTTTGAGGGCTTTGGGCACTTATTTGTAGGGATGGGTGGACTCCCTACCTGCTGCTCCAGGGGGGAATCTGCCCATGGGGGGAGGTGATCCGTCCATCCCCCCGGAATCCTCTTTGGCTGGCTCTGGTCTGCAGTGATTCCGTGGAGCCGGCCACCAGCTCCGTACTGCCAGTGATACGGCCGGCTGCCATTGCTGTGCCGTATCGCTAGGTTAAGGGCTGATTCCGGATGCAAATGGCATCCACTACGCCAAATAGTGTCCACTATGCTAGCCTATTTCGGGAAAAACCACAGACGCAAATGGAGTAGTGGATGCCATTTGTGTCCGTAAAGCCCTTAGTTTAAGCAAAATGCAGCCATTTACGGCTGCATTTAGGTTAATCTAAGAGCTTTACGGCTGTAAATGGTGTAGTGGACACCATTTGTGTCTGGAGTCAGCCCTTAACCTAGTGATATGGCATGGCAATGGTGGCCGTATTGCTGGCAATACGGAGCCGGCCGGCAGCTCCGCAGAGTCGCCGCGGGGAGGATCCGGCTCTGGAGGATTCCAGAGGGAAGCGGAGGTCAGTGGTGCCATTCTGCCATGGACTCCGGAGGCCAGATTCCTTTGAATCCGGCCTCATTGGGGTCCGTGGCGGATTTCTCTACCATCCCTACTTATTTGTACCATCTTTAAACTTGTCCATAGACCTCAGGATTTTCTTGAAATGCAGCACAACCTGTACTGGTTCTATCATGCCTTGATCCATTAGCTTTGCCTCTGCCACTGCAGTTTCTATCCGGCTGGCAACTGTCATGGCTTTCTGCGAGGTAAGATCAGTTTCTAAAAAGAGGCGTTCCCTGATGCGGGGCATCACTGTTTTCCCCACCAACTGATCCCGAATCATTTCCTCTGCCATATCTCCAAAATTACAAGTAACAACCATTTCCCTCAGAGCAGCTATATACTGATCTGTAGTTTCTCCGTGTTTCTGTCCCCGCTGGCGAAATTAATAGCATTCCACCACAATATTAACTTTAGGCACAAAAAGGTTTCTGAAAGCAGCCAAAGCTATCTCGTATTTATCATCCACAACAGGTAAATTATGGAAGATCCTCTGAGCTTCTGCTCCCAAGCGATGGATGAGCGATGCACGCTTCCTTGCATCTGGATGTTCCTTATCGTGAATAGCCAGCACACAGGCCTCAGGCATCCTAGGCCAAGAAGTAAAGGGGATGCCTGGCTCACCCGGGGCTTGGAGGAAAGGGGGTGCTGGCGTCAACGGTGGAAGAGCCACCCCACCCTCCTCTCCAAGTTGTTGTTGCAAGAATCCCAAGACACCAGGGACAGCTACCTGAATGCTTCTTCATTCTAGCCTTCACTAGCCCTTTCCTAAAACTGAAACTCAAGCAAGCAGTCTCCCCTCCAATACTCCTGACTCCTCCCTTTCACGTCCTCTTCCTCCCCACTTCTTTCCATGCCTATCCTACAACTCCCAACACGCAGTTCACTTACCACAATACCACACTTCCCCATCAGCACACTTGCCAGACTCTGGGGCCAATATTAGTAGGACAGGAGGGACTCCACGCTCAAAGTCTTTGCTGGGTAGAAAGCTTTCGGCAGCTTCATTTTCTGTCCTTCAACCAGGGGAGTCGTGGTGGCGGGTCGTGCCGGGGCTTTGCTCCTGTGCTTTTGTTGAAGCCAGCGCCCAGCCTGCCGCGGTCTGCTAGGGGAGGGGGAGGGAGCAGAGGATGGGGAGTGCGGGCGGCGGGCGGCTGTCTGCTGTCTCCCACGCAGAGCTGGCCAGACAGAGGGGGCGGGAGTGGGAGCCCGAGGGAGTGCTGCAACCTCCCCTCGTCTCTTCTGTAGCTCTGGGCTTGTCCGCCTGCCCCGCTCCGTGCTTGCACACCCAGCGCTGCCATCGTCATCCTGCAGCACCAGCCACCCATTCAGGGCTGCTGCTGCTGGCCACGGTGGCAGCAGGAGCGTGGGGGGTGTGTGCTGCCACCACTGTTTACTTGTAGGGCAGGGCAGGCAGCTGGAAGAGCCCTGGAGCAGTCACTGCTGTCACTATTGCTTGCAGCAGCTAGTCCTGATGGTCTTTAAATAAATGTGTTAAGTAAAGCAGCTGTTCTCTTGTTCTGCCTCTTCCCCCCCTCCCCATACATGCTCATTTCCTCCGTATATTTGCTTTGCCCTTACTTGAGAGTAAGCCCCATGGCCATGAGGCTTATTCTATCCATGTGATAGGGTTACTATTTTATCTGAGGTAGAAAAAAATATATCATCACTCTTGTCTACCATATACGATGTATTATTTATTTATTTAATTGATTGATTGGATGTATAGTCTACTTCATCCCCAAGGCTCAGGGCTGGTAACAATACGTTAATCAATCTACTTTATCTTTCCTTGTTGCTGGTCACCAAAAGACAGTTTGAGCAAAACATGTCTTCAGCTGCTTCCGGAAGATGCACAGACTTTGGTGTTTACAATATATGTGGTCCTTTACAGAGAATCTTAAGCAAAAAGGTCAGGTCTCTGCCCCTAGAAGCTTACAATCTAAATTTAAATTTAATTTGTAATCCAAAGTTACATAGCTGTTTGAAACTTATTTTTTGATTATACAGGTTATCATCAGCATCATGTCCTCCTTATTCCTCATATATTCCTCATATATTTAGGAAGTAAGGGTGTGGAGGTGTGAATGGCCCAGGCCCTTGTCCTCCTCTTGAACATAGGCTCCCATTGTTTTGTGCCTTTTATTTAAAACTGAGGATTTAAACCTTAGCTGAGGTTTGCTTATGGTGTGTGCAGCGGGGGGGCGGGGGGGGGTCATTGCTGCATCACCCTTAAGACTCCTGATGCTTAAACTCATTCTTGGCAGTTCTCCAAACTATACCCCGGCACCAGCAGCAGCCAGAGCCAGCTAGGGCACCATCCTATCCCACTCCTACAGTCCCAGGGCAGGAAAGGAGAGCAGGGCCGCAGCAGCGATACACCAGCTCCCTCAGTAAGTGTGTTTAGGATTGGTGCCTTTTTGTGCTTTACAGTGGGGGGATGGAGAAATTTTATGGAAAAGTTTCTTTCACATCTTGATGAACATGAAAAAGGGGGAGGCAGATGGGTGGTGCAAATGAGAAGCAAGATGATGTCTTGTTCAGCTATTGAATTATTAATATTCATTGTAAGAGCTGGTTTGTGCCAGTTTTTAGGATTTATCACACAGTCCTATGCGTGTTTACTCAGAAGTCAGTCCCACTATGTTCAATTGCCAACTGGGCTTTCTCCCAGGTAAGTGTGCACAGGACTGCAGCCTTAGCTGCCTTCCCAAGGTCTCTGTAAATTTAATTCGAAATGAACACCCATTGGATTGCACTGTTAATTCTTGAACATTAATTTCTACACTAAATGGAATTGCCAAATGCAACCTGCTCTGTCAGCTACACTTCTTGGTACAAGGCTGGCAAGTATCTGGGCAAACAAACCCCGGTGGAGGGGAGGGAGATAGAAAAAAAACCAGTTGCGGGGAGAGGAGAAAGAAGGTAGGTGTGTGTGTTTGCGGTTCAATCCAGCTGGGTGTGTGGACGTTTCTGTTGGAGCGGGAGGGGGGAGATATAATGAAGGAGCTTAGGGAAGGCCAATGGGTACTGTTGGGGTGCTAAGGAATGTGCAAGGGGGCTGTTGTGCAAATGAGAAGGGATCTGTCCATGAGGGCTGAGTTGAGAGGGTGACGCTTCCATAGAGTGTCATGTTTTGAAAACCTAAAATGTTTGCGTTTGAGTGAGTGAGTGGGTGACAAAGATTTTAACACCCCTGCAGTTTTTCTCAGACGTCCAGTTGAAATCCCCCTGCCTCACTCTCAGCTGCACTGGTTTTGGATCCCAGTTGAAGGCGGTATATCTTACAAGGTTGTACAATCTGAGGAGGGGGTGTGGCTGTGACTGTAAAGAAGGGACCCTGCACTTCTGAATTTGCCACTACGCTACCTTTAACCACCTAAGATTTGTATTTACAGTATACCTCCATGCTGTGGCCAAAATGGGTCCTTCACCTTAGGTTGATCAAGCAATCTAGTTGTGAAATAGCAATTCATAAATGTACCTATTATAATTGGAAACAGATGATCCTGTCAGCCAAAACATGTGCACAAGACATTCTGGAACCTCTTTGCGCATTCATCAGAGTGTGTTAGAAAAAATCCTGAATGAGCATAGATTCCTCACACTCATTTGGATTTCACAGTATGCCAGTTCCAGTTTCTGGAGCTTCTGCCATGCATTAAAAACATGGTTGTTCAGGCAGGCATTTGAGGTGGGTTAGGGTATTTTAGAAAATGTTTTTACTGTAGAATTTTATTGTTTTAACTGTTTTATTATATACATTGCCCAGAGTGTCTGGGTGACCAGCCAGATGGGCGATAGATAGATAGATAGATAGATAGATAGATAGATAGATTTCTCTCTGTTTCTCATTTTTCCAGTCTTAATTCAGTTCACCCTAAACACTGAGAATTTTTCCAGTCTTCAGTTCATCCCAAACTTTGAGAATTCTTTTTTTATAAGTTCACATGAACATTCATATGTATTTTTGTGTGCATTTCTTTAAATACGTGCATTTTTGTATGCAGTTTTGCTTAATATACACATTTTGTGCAAGCGGTTTTCCTGATAAAATGCTTTGTAATGTCATTTTGTATTTTTGTGTGCACTTTTTCCTAATGTAAACATTTTTGAACTCATTTTTTTGATTGGAGAACTCCATTAAAAAATTCAGAAAAGTAGAAATATTGAAGGATAAATGAGTTTTGGTTCATGTATTGAGTCAAAAGTGTAAAGTTAGTTAAGGTCAGATTAAAATGCTAAGTTGAATGAATTTCTTCCCCATCCCTACTATAACCTTGGTTCTCTGTCACCCCTCATACAAAGTACCTCTATAGATTCTCAGGGATTGGAAGGAGAGAAACTCTTTTAGCAATTCCAGAGTTTTCATTGGTGCATGCTTAACTCCTCCCACCACTTTGGGAGAATTACATGGGCCTATAACTCCATCGCTGCTTGAGGTGTGGGGATGAATACAAACCCGCAAGGGAAAAGGATTTGTTTCCGCCCACAAATTGCATTTCCCCTGAAGTATCATATTCACAAAGTCAAAAGATTGTGTTGTTAATCATTCACTTTGTAGATGTTGTGAAGGAATTCTGCTGCCAGGGAGTTGTTCTCAGTGGAGATTTTTCAGTAATTTTTCCATGTGAGAAGGTCAGGCAGTGCATCCAGCATAAGGCTTGATGGTAGCATGAGGCTGAAAGATAAATTTCTTGGTTAGAAGAATAACTGTTTCATTGGGCAATGCAATATGAACTGCCAAGAAGTTCTTAACATGGAAACTTGATCATTCCTCTTATAGCACCAGTGTCTTCTGATATATGTGGTAGTTCTTTTGATGCAGAAATATTGCTGGTCAATTTTACATAGACATCAGTTCAACTATGGTGCATGCATCTCACATGGTTACATTGCTTTCAAGTCATCTCACAGCATGACTCTTAGGGCCAAATAGTACATGGCATTAATTGTGTGATTGCAATTAATGCACACCTTTAAAAAAATTAAATAGCAGCTCCATGGAGGGACAAGCAGGATCAGGACCATGGGGAGTGGGAGTTTCATGCTTCTGTGGTCCAAATGCAAATTTCCCTAAGCTGCTACTTTTGAGGGGAGCAGAGCCAGGAACCACATGATATTTTTGCAATCAAAAAGAGTTTGTGGCCCCTTAAAGACTAACCGTGTTTTACTAAGTACTAATACTAACCGTATTACCAAGGCATGAGCTTTCGTGGGCTAAACACACTCCCGCCTTAGCAATAGAACACTGTTTGGCTTTAAGGTGCCACAAACACTTTTTGTTTTCATACCACAGACTAACACGACTGCCCCATTTGAATATGATATTATTGCTTGATACCATCAGCAGTACCTAGCATTGTAGGGGCGATATGATCCACCTATAAGTTTGATTTTATTATTGTGAAGCAGTTTTGAGAACCATTACAGCTGAAAAAATAGTATACTAACCTTACAAAGAATTTTTTTTTTTTTAAGCATACATTCTGGAATTCTTCAAACCAGGTTTGAACTTTCAATCCTCAGGCTGAATCCATGAAACTGCAAAGGAGTCTTCTCTGAAGACTCCGTTCTTGTCCAGTAAAAAAGAAGAAAAAACCTGGAAAGAACACTAGAGAAGTATGAGGAATTTGCTCCGTTGAGATTTTTTTAATGGATTTACCCAATTCACACCTCCTGGATCTCCTCCATATTTTGCAATGCAGTTCTCGGCTCAAAAATTGCATACAAAAATGTACATGTTAGGAAAAGCTGCATCCAAAAATACATATATTGGGGAAAATGGTGTACAAAAATGCATAAGTGAGGGGAAAATAAGAATGAGAAAATAAATACATTTTTCTGTGGCTTTTCATTTAAAAAAAGAATTCATACTGCTGTTGAAATTGGACGGAACAGACTTATGATTGAAGCCATGATAAACTGACATGGACCAGAAATAGACTGAATCATCCATCCCTTCTTGTAACTAAGGATGAGGGAGAATTTTGTTTCAGTTTACCAAGAATTTACCAAAATTCACGATGTTCCCCATATTTGGGACAAAAAGAACATGCGCTTATCTTCATCATCATTAGGGATGTGCAAACTCCCCAACGCCCTGTTTGGCTGCTGCTCACTGCGCTCCTGCCGCTTGCCCGACCCTGGTGGGTGCACGGAGAAGCTGCCGGATGGTTTGCAGGTGCCCAGCGAGAGCTTGTAGTTTCCTGGTCCTGATCGTCTTGCGGAAATGGAGAAGAAAACACTTGTGCCAAATGATCGGCGTTCAGTTGGCCACGACAGTGGGGAGGGGAAGGAAAAAGCAGAGTGCTGCTTCCCTCTCCTCCTCCCATGCCTGCTACCGCTATGGCAGTGGCAATGCGGGCAGGCTGGACGCTTATGTCAGTGTCAGACACTTGGGTAAAATGACCAGGGCCTGTCCTCGCTGTCACTGCTGCTGCTGCCACAGCAGTAGCAGGGATGGGAGGAGGAAAGAGGAAACACCTCCCTTCTCTTCCTCCTATCCCTGCCACCACGGTGGTGGCAGTGGGACAGGTAGCTCAGTGAGAGAGCAGGCAGCCGCGGGCCTCTCCACCTGAGTGCGCTGAGTCGGGCAAGCGTGAGCGGCTGTGAACTGGCGTCCAGGGGGCCAAGCTGGTGAGAAATCGCCAAGCTTCAAGCCCCAACCAGACGCCCACGCCATCCCTAATCCTCCTCCTCAAATATGGGAGAAACCAAAATGGGAAGAGGTGTTCATCCAGGCCCAGAGCTTTGAGTCCTTTGCTCTTAGAAGTCTGCGTTTGAATCCCTGTACATGCAATAATATTTGTGTTGCTGAATTAGGATTGCCACCTCCTTTTTTCTGACAGGCTCCTCATCTTTAACAGCTATGTGGAAGGCACGTACCTCATGGTCCTTTCCATGCTGGGAACAGCTGTACCTATTGAATGTGGCCAATGCAGATGGCTGAGAATTTAGTTTCAGTTTGTTTCTGATAAGAGTTTTTTTACCAAAAATGGCAAAGTTCTTCATATTCAAAAGAGAAAGAACTTGAGATTAAAAAAAAAAAAATGTAGGAGAAAGCCCCCCCCCCCAACCAGATTCACTCATCTGTACTTGTAACCTATCTCAGCACTCAAGTATAAACTGATTTTTTTTAAATCCTCTGGTAAAGCATAAAGATCATGTGAGTGTTCCCAGCTCCATTGTCCCAGGACACTCACGCTGCCCCTTTACTAATGTGATCCACAGAAAGGAATGCAAAACATGACATATTTCCTTGTGGCCGTTCTAATTAGAGGCAGCTGGGATCTCTGTTCTGTGATCATGCGGCACCCACGCATTTTGAGAAGAAGCGCTCCTTATTGCCGTGGAGTGCAACTGTGTACAATATAGCTAACTACCCAATTAACTTCCCAGCAAAACAAAACTCTCTCACCCCCACAGAACCCACTTCATTCAAAGTTGTTGGGTGAAGAAAGTCACATCGAAAACAGCGCTTTAAAGATCTCTTCCAACATATTACTTACTTAGATTCAAGGATACATTTTATCTGTTCTCTCAGTTCTTGGAAAAGACAATAATAGATCATGTTGTAAATACACAACAGAACAAAACAGCCTCCCCCATTACATGAGTAGGATGACCACCAGATGGAGAGAAGGCATCTCAAAATGTGGCCACCGTTGGGCCATATCTCTTCCCAGCTAGTTTTGCCGCAGTGTTCTTTCGCTTGGCCAACATATTTTGGATTTTTGTAGTTCTCTCTGGCTTCTGTGCATGGGATGAGGAGAGGACGCCATGTTGTCTTTCGCCACAGGCAGCAAAATATCTAGCGACAGCCCTGGGTAGGGCCGTTTACAATCATGATGGGTCTGAGGATACTGAGACGGAGGAGGAGGAGGACGAGGAGGAGGAGGAGGAAGACTGAAGATCTTTCTGCCCAATTAGAACCAGTTCGTGAGGAAAGGGGCACATCCTCTTTAAGTACCTGCTGTTTCCTTGGGGGTGGGGGACACCCAGAGGCATCAAACGTGTTAATGTGGCTGCTTAAACCCTCCATTAACTCCAGACCTCTACTGGAGTAACATCCATAGCCATGTTTGGGCATTATGCCTGAACGGGAACTAGCAACCCATGTGAGGGACATGTGACTGCACATGCCAGCCCTGTCCCCAGTATGCCTGGCCTCACCCTAACTATTCCCGACCTTCCTACACTGAGAAAGTTCAGAAAATAAGAACTGTAATTAAGACAGCTTCTGTACCTTTACAATGGGGCAGCACAGAGCTGGTGACAAATAGCTTCCCTTCTGCAGCCGCTCCAGAACAGGGACCAAAACATATAAGTGAATAAACATGCATGTGGTGCTTTAAAAAAAAATTAAGCAAAGCTTAAGCTGGCAGCTAGCCTGAAACATCATGGAGGGAGCAGAAAGGGCCGAATCAACATTCAGTTCGCTGGTGTGTACATCTGTCATGCAAACTCAGAGGCTACAAGGAAATTAAGTTGACTCCAGGGGTGAAGAACCTGTGCTATGTTACATTTTTCTTTAGTCCTAGGGCAGGGGTGTTGAACCTCTTTTTTGGGCTGAATTCAATTCTTTGCAAGCTCTCAGGGGCCACATTCCAGTGGTGAGTAGGGCTGAAGGCAAAAAGGGTGAGGCCAAAGATATTAGAAATCCCCCAAATGTCGGCATATTTCAGTTTAAAGCTCTCACTGCCAGTCATTAAGTCTTAGGAGAGGCGTTTCGGTGTTTTAGAAGGGAGGGGGGACTGTGCAAAAGCTGGGAGACCGCCCAATGATGGGTGGTTGAAGCAAAGGTGGTGGGGCCAGGAGAAGGGGTCATGACCATCTGAGAAACCTCAGGGGGCCTGGAACCCCAGGCAGGCTGGACTTGGCCCAGGGGGCGAAGGTTGAACACCTCTGCCCTAGGGTGTCTATATGGGGCAATTCATGTGTGGTGTGTTCATGAAGCTAATGCAACATATATGTGATCTTTCCCCTTAATTTGGGGGCAAACTGTGGACACAGAGATGAGAGTGTATGTTTGGATTCTGGATATTTGCAATATTTAGGGTTTTGCTGCTTTAATATCTTTGCCCAGCAAGGAACTCAACCTCCAGAACTTGAGCAATTTGCACGATGTGCAGATGGGAACGTTGGGGTTGTGCAAGGACTGCTCCCGCTCCTTGCAGTGTCCTGGGGAGCCACCACATGTGGAGCTCTGCACCCTGAGGGGAAAGGGGATGAGCCAGGCCTATGGGGATCGCTTCATGCCAGGGTGATGTGTCTCTCCACTAGCGAGGAACGTTCCCTGTGTTTTCGGAAGGGAGTTTCCAGCAGCTTCACAGGCAACTGACAGTCACATTAAAGTCAGAAACAGAAAGAAGCAACAAGTTACTGATGATAACATGGCTTCAGGGCAACATGCAATTACGAAACAGATAAACTGCTAAAAAAGTCTCTCTGTATGTAGCATTCTCATTCTGAATTAACAGCATTTGCCAATGGAGCTCTTTAGTATTTTAGATTTAATTAAGACCACCCCCCCAAGCCATTTCAGATCTAAAGCATTTTGAAATGTGGCAAAAAGGAGAGGATAAAATGAGCAATTGTTCTTTTTATGTCTATTGATGCCACAGTCAAAGCCACAATGCCTTTGTGTATATCTTTTCCTCTCTTCTTCGCAGTTTTAAAATCTGGGGAATTCTATATCTTACATCAAGCATCTTTCTCTTTTGTTGGGGTGATATATCACACAGTGCTTACTTTCAAAGTCTGTTGTGTCTACTTTATGTTAATTTGCTGTTGGGTTTCTATGCCTTGAGCCAGAGGCCTAAGGCAGTTTGGAATTTAGTACTGAATCTTTTCCTTGTGCCCTGAGGTTCAAAGCGCCCTGAGGTTCAAAATGGTCATTTAGATGTAAGCCATTTCCCATGTGCTCTGCTCAGGAAGCACGGCAATATTGTGAATGGACACAATTCACCATGAGAATGGGCATGGTCCTCCAGAAGAATAGCTCACGTTCGTTACAATGGGGCTTGTCAGGAGAATGAAGCCGAAATTGCTTATAGGTTTTTTGCATCGTTTTCAGGAGTGCCAAAGCATGTCACTTTTATGATGAGTTTTCAGCACTCCTTGTAAAAGTGTTCACCTTTCATCCTCCACATTTTCTTTACCATTCCTTCCTCGCAATTTCCTTCATTTGCTGTCATTGGTGTCATCATATAGCCAAATCCAATTGGCTACATTGCAAGCGTGAATAGACCATTCATGCCTGCAATCTTGCGTAAATGGCTGCTTTACAGCCACCATCTACGTAAAATGTCTTTTCCGTAAAGCAGTGAGCTGCCATTTTTATGCAAAATAGTGGCTCGCTGAGGAGATGGACGGCCGTGCATTGCACAGCGGGACCCGCAGACCACCTGCCAACATAACCAGGGAGCCAAACAAGGGGCAGGTACGTGGCAGAGGTATGGTGAGCGGCACGCAGAGCAGGTGTGTGGTGGTGCATCCCTAATGTTCAGCGCATCTCTAAGTCATAGAATTGCTGCCCTATAGCAGCACTTGAGCAATGTAAACAACATGCTTCAGAATAATTAAAGAGTAGGATGTGTGGGAGGTGTGACTGTGGAAAGGAGCAAATTAATGATACCTGCACATGACAACTGCAGAAGCAGAGTCCTCAGTCCCAGCCAGTCTGTACAGCAGGGGTGGGAGACCTTTGTCAGGCGAGGGCTGGCTGAATTCAACTTCTAAGACATTCTCGGGGGCTGCATTCCCTTGGTGGGTGGGGCTGAAGGCAAAGGGGGCAGCACCAAAGGCAAAAGGGGTGGAGCACAACGCCAGCATATCGTAGCTTACGGCTCGTAGTGCCAGTAACTAAGCGGGGGGGGGGGGGATTTTAGCCTTTTAAATTTGTAAAAAAACTGCACAAAAGCTGGGAAACCATCAAATAATCCGTGATTAAGGGAAAGGGGTGGGGCCAGGAGAAGAGATGGGGCCAGGGCAAATGGGTGTAGCCATATGTGGAATCAGAGGGCCACATTAGGACCCAGGGAAGGCCAGATTTGGTCCCCGAGCCAGAGGTTCCCACTCATGCTGCAGAGGTTGCTCCTGTCCACTTCCCAGCTGACATTTATTCCAGGTACAATTCAGTGGTCCTGCAACTCCGATAGGCCATTCACCTGTCCTTTGAATTAGAGAATGAGAACCAGTTAAAAGCAGCTCCCATCATAGGGATGTGCATGAACGCTCAGCCATGGGACCTGTCCCAGCTCAACTGTAGGGCATAAACTTTTGAGTGCCCCCAGAATGTCTTTGTCTTACCTTGCCTCACCACAACCAGGACCCATACACATGGGGCAGGACTTTCAGCTGGTAGGGTGTGGCTCCCGGTTAGGGTTGTGCTCTGGTGCTTTCCTTCCCTGCTAGTGCGTGGTATAGCTGGCTGGTGAGCCACAATCTCTCTCCAGCCTGCACTATAACACTGCTCAGCTTCATCATTCTTATTATTGTTCAGCTGTGACTTCAGGAAAAGGCACTGTCATGCCTTCCCCTGAATCCATGGTCTCGGAGGAAGAATCCGATTCATAGACAGAGGGATGTGAGTGAGGGCCTAGTCACGTTTCCAGTGGTCTCGGAGGAAGAATCCGATTCATAGACAGAGGGATGTGAGTGAGGGCCTAGTCACGTTTCCAGTGGTCTCGGAGGAAGAATCCGATTCATAGACAGAGGGATGTGAGGGCCTAGTCACGTTTCCAGTGGTCAGGGTGCCGGGAATTTGCCTCTGCCTGATTTCACAGTAGATTTCAGTCAGGAGGAAGGAGCTGCTCCTCCCTCACAGCAGCCAGATCTAGCCTGGCAAAAAGGTTGAATTGCCCCAGTTTAAGGAACATCTTTGACAAGAGGCCAGGAGGCAGGCTCAGCTGAGGAGGAAGGGTCATGTCCAGGGTTGTTTCCCAGGGAACACCACCAGCTGAAAAGCTGAGAGGAAAAACAACTTGTCAGGAAGAATTTTTGACTCCAGGTTAAGTTTTCCCAGGGGGATAGATTAACAAGTGAGGAACTATAGTTGCCCCGCCCCTGCACAAAAGCTGGCCCACAGACAAGCAAGGTTTGTGGGTACAGCATGGTTGATCCTGGACATTCTTTGCTTGGACTACTCTTGAACCCTGAACTACTACATGCCCATGTCTCATGTCTCTGTTGTGGATTAAACCACTGTAATCCCGTGTCTCTGTTGTGGATTAAACCACTGGCCTTTGAGACCCTGCTACTGGCTCATGTTTGGATTATCTGAGTTCATTTAAACTTGGGCTCAGGAAGGACTCTGATCTGTGGACTTTGGTGAAGTGCTTGTGCTTGTGTTGTGCTGTAATAATAAAAAAATAACTTGCTCTTCGTTGACATGTGTTGGATTGCTGATGTTGCGAGGGAGTCAGGTCTGACAGGCACTACCCCTGTAGGAGCTCTAAGGCTTCAACCAGAAAGGCATGGCCTGAGGCTTAGAGTTGGCCTAGTGGGCTACCATCAAGTGTGTGCATTCACTCAGGCTTTGGAGACTCCTTAAGGCACCAACAGGAATAACAGTGTGCATTGTTTTTGTGGTGTACATTGGGAGGCAACATGAAACCTTCGGGTTGCCCAGGCGAGGTATAAAAACATTGATGCCTGGCTGGCCTTCTAGCTTTGTCTGGTCAACAGAGCAGGATCTTCTGTTTCCTGCATGTTCAGCTCTAGAAATTGACCCCGGGGACCAAGGGCTGGAGAATACATGCTCCAGGAATGCATACAGGTAGAATCATAGAATCATAGAATAGTAGGGTTGGAAGGGGCCTATAAGGCCATCGAGTCCAACCCCCTGCTCAATGCAGGAATCCAAGTCAGAGCATCCCTGACAGATGGCTGTCCAGCCTCGTCTTGAATGCCTCCAGTGTGGGAGAGCCCACCATCTCCCCAGGTCATTGGCTCCATTGTTGAACTGCTCTAACAGTCAGGACGTTTTTCCTGATGTTCAGCCAAAATCTGGCTTCCTGTAACTTGAGTCCATTATTCTGTGTCCTGCACTCTGGGATGATGGAGAAGAGACCCTGGCCTTCCTCTCTGTGACAACCTTTCAAGTACTCAAAGAGCGCTATCTCCCCTCAGTCTTCTCTTCTCAAGGCTGAACATGCCCAGTTCTTCCAGTCTCTCTTCATAGGGCTTTGTTTCCAGTCCCCTGATCATCTTTGTTGCCCTCCTCTGAACCCTCTCCAGCTTGTCTTGTCTGCATCCTTCTTAAAGTGTGGTGCCCAGAACTGGACACAGTACTCCAGATGAGGCCTAACCAGTGCTGAGTAGAGGGGAACTAGTACTTCCCAGGATTTGGAAGCTATGTTTCTATTAATGCAGCCCAAAATAGCTGCCACATCACACTGTTGGCTCAGATAGGTAGGGTTGCATGTGCCCCCAAGCAACTCACACAGGCACATTCTCTACATCAGGAGGGTCAAACCTCTTTCAACATGATGGTCAAATTGCATTTCAGAGACTCTCTGGGGGAGGGGTGCATTCCAGTGGTGGGAAGGGCCCTGTGCAAAAGAAGTGGGGCCAAAATATCAGAAATATAATTTTTTTAATACTTAAAGCTTTTACCACCAGTAACTCAGCCCAGCATTTCAACCAAGAAGGCGAAAGATCCTGTGCAAAAGCTGGGAAACCACGAAACTATCAGTTGTTGGGAGGGCAGAGTGCAGCCATCTGGCAGACCCCAGGTGGGCAGATTGGGTCTCCTGGCAGGCCAGATTTGGCCCATGGGCCTGAGGTTGTGCACCTCTGCTCCACACCTTTCCATCCAGATACTCTTCTCCCCCTTTTTTCTCAAGCAGAACTGTCTGTGTAGAGGAGCAAGTGAGCACTATTCCAACTTTCCCAAGTCGCTTCTGTGCCTTTGTTAATACAAAATGGTTAGCTAATCTTAACGCTTTCTCCATGGAAATTAATCAGGAAACCCTGTAGCAGAGCGAGTCAACAAACATCTCAGTAACAACAAACTCATTTATCTCTAATTTCATGTTTGCCCTTTACAGGCAACTCATTAAACAACTGGATGGTGGCACCTCCACTTCTTAGGTTTACCCAGCACATCTGCATAGCTCAGAGTAAAGGTCATTTTACAGGTTGCTCTCTCTTTGCGTTGAAAGCTTCTCATACAACCAGATGTTGTTTTATTCTCCCAACTCAGAGTCCATGGCCTTGCTGTTGTCACTGTCATGCTTTTTGCTGTCCCCTGGGATCATTTCCAAAGCAGAGTTCCATGTCAAGATCACATTTGCAACGTGTACAGACTTCCCCTGGGTCAGCGCTTTGGTCAAGATCTTCTCCCATCTTCATATTAATAAGATGCCCAGCCAGCCTCCAATGGAGACTAAAATATTCATGTATTCAGGATGTATTGTTCAGCTGCTTATTACAAATGATGGTTGTACTGTCCCAGATGTCTTCTTCTCTGGAGATGGTAGATGTGATCAGACGGCTTAATAATCAGTCCAGATTTAATTCCAATAAGAGTGATCAGTCAGGGAGTTTGTTTATTTGTTAGCCAACACATACTACACAGTGTTAAACCATTAAAAAGAACCTCTTAAAACAGTGCTTACACATCAACCCTTTTAAAAGTAAACACCCTGGGAATTCTGCGCTGATTATATTGAAAATGCAATTACTGCTAGTTTAGATCATCTTGGAAGAATTAAAGGTCACCCTCATCATATGAGACTCTGTTCCATCTGTTCAGCAGCAGGTTGTGGAATGTCTGGTCCTAAGCTAATAGAAGCATGTGGTTCTTGCTACTAGAAGGGATGATCTATGTCCCAAATATCCGGCGGGGGGATGTGAAATGAAGCTGCCCTTCACTGTGTGTTTCTTTAAAGCTACAAGCATCCTTGACTAAGATTCTGGCACCCACAGGAATAACACACATCTTCCCCAAGGTTTCCTGAGGAAGCCTTTTGATATATCCACTCTCCCAGAGAAAGCTACAGCCATCTCCTTTTTAATTAATACTTTGATAGTCCAACTCCTAGCTCCAAAAGGTGAGAAGCAGCTCTTCCCGCATATGCCAGTCCTCTGATGGTTGAAACTTGTTGAATAGCTACCCTTGCCCTCCCCACCCTCCCACTTCCCCCAGCCAAACATAATAAAACTGGAATATGATTCTTTTTTTTTCTTTTCAAGGGTCACACCGGTCTCTGGTCACCCCCTCCTTTGACCATCCAAAGAATGCTGCATGTTTTGCAACCCTCCAGGTGACCCCTGCATTGTGGCTGTTTTGCAACCTATTTACCTATTTATTTCTATACTGCCCGATAGCTGAAGCTCTCTGGGCAGTTCACAGAAATTAATTTTGTACTTTGTATATTTTCCAGTACCCACTCTGCTTTTCCTTTTTGTCTCTTATCTCTTCTTTGAACTGTTCAATTTGGACCTGAGGTCTGAGTTTCTGGCAATACCAAGAGAGGCTTCCCTCCCCACCTGCCTAGCCACTTGGATCACCTCCCTGTGTTTACCTATTTCCACCCCCAGGGAAGTACAAGAAAAACAAGCTGCATAGCCACAGTGTTGAGAAGCCTCAGATGGTTGCTACCTAGGAATGTTGCAGGAGTCTGAGAGGGGGGTGGAGTCTGGCAGACTCCCCCCCACTCAGCATCCTGGACTCCCGTCCATGGACTGCCGCTACTAACCCACCATATTCAGCTCCTTGTTTGAGCTGGCAGGTGGTCCGTGGCCACCTGGCAAGTGGCGTGCGGCTACCCGACTCCTCAGCAAGCCACCATTTTGTGGCTTATTGTTTTACATAAAAGACATTTTAAGTAAATGGCAGCTGTAAAGTGGCCATTTATACAAGATTACAGGCATTAATAGACCATTCACACCTGTAATCTTGTGTAAATTGTGTAAATTCACACCTGTAATCTTGTGTAAATGGCCATTTTACAGCTACCATTAATGTAAAACATTAAAACATTACATTAATGTAATGTAATGTAAGAGTAGCTGGGTGACCAGCAAGATGGGCAATTAATAAATTTAATAATAAATAAAATAAATAAAACGTGTTTTACGGAAAAAAAATGAGCTGCCATTTTATGCAAAAAAGTGGCTCACGGAGAAGTCAGGCAGCTGTGCACCACTCGCTGGGCACCCATGGACCATCCGCCGGCTTGACCAGGGAGCAGAACAGGGGAGGTATGTAGTGGGGGTCCGGCGAGCAGCAAGCAGGGCAGGCACAGGGTGGTTCGCCCATCCCTATTGCTACCTCATCCCAGGCAGATAACTAGCTTGGAGTTCTTGGGTGCCGCTACCCAGGATTAGAGAGGGAAAGGAGTCATGGTAGCATCCTTCCAATCAGATAGACATGTAAACAACTGGCTGACCTCACAAGACAGATGTGGCACGGCAAATCATTACAGAGACCATATGACAAAGAAACATTATCCAGCCATGGGGTGAATTTTAAATTTAAATGTAGCTTGATCAAGTTGAGAAAAAAAAAGGGCAGGCCATGATGGCTAAGACAGAAGTATAGGTGGTTTTATGTCTGCAACTGTTGACATTTTTAAGATAGAAGATTGATCACAAGGTGACTTTATGTTATGGGACAAACTGGTCCTATGAATGTGCTCTCAGATGGCAAAATCACAAGATACGATATCCTGAAAACATATAAATCAAGTCCTTTTTCAGGGTGTAATCTTTGAGCACTCTCCTTGTGGGAGTAGTTTTCACAATATACCTTTGGGAGCCTTCAGCTTCCAGTTTTCTCAGCCAAAGTCTTCAAAAGTAAGCATGGGCCCTTTAAGGAGGAAGGCCTCATGATGTGTGTGGGAGAAGCAAGCAGCCTCCAGGAAGCCCAACTCCTATTTAAGGCTAAGTCTGAGTTAGCCACTTGTTGGAGCACCATCCAAGCTGTGCCTGTCTGGCTTCCAGCCCAGGCCCACTTGGAGCTCTCTGAGATGTTATCCATTCCTTGATTCCTCTAACTTGTATCTGAACTTGGCTTCGCCTAATCTTTCTTCTGGACTCTCCCCTGTACTCAGAAGGGCCTATGACCTGAAATTGTACAGTACTCTCAGTAGAGTAGTGGAGACAGGCATGCAGGGTTGGAGCACTGTAGCTTTTTGATTATTTATTTATTTGATTTGTATCCTACCAAGAAGAATAACACTCAAGGCAAATGCATTAGAAGACAATTAACAACACAATAATGACAGAATAAAAATAGCATCCAGCCCAACAGGCCTGCTTACACCCCTAAGGCCTGCTTGAATAAAAAAGGCATTTGCCTATTGGCAGAAGGTCAGCAGAGAAGGAGCCAACCTAGCCTCCCTTGGCAGGGAGTTCCACAGCCTGGGAGCAGCCACCGAGAAGACCCTCACTTGCATTGCCATGAAATGTACCTCTAAAGGCAGTGATCTCAAAAGAAGGGTCTCTATCAAAGATCTTAAGACCAGCCAGGTTTATATAAGAGAAGGCGGTGGTTCAGGAAGCCTGGTCCCAAGCTGTATAGGGCTTTATAGGTCATAACCAGCACTTTGAATTGTGCCCAGAAACAGACCGATAGCTGGTGAAGCTGTTGTAAGAAGGGAGTCAGGTGTGCCCTGTAACCAGTCTTGGTCAACAGCTGGACTGCAGCATTCTGGACCAGCTGGGATTAGCCACCTCCTCAGAATTCTCTGTTCCTTCTGAGCTTAGCTGCAGTCCTCACAGCAGCTGGGGAAAATGGATTTTTCCCAGCAAAAATATATTGTTGTGAGCTATACCTTTTATAATGCAAAGTATTTTGGGGTGCCTGGGTCTTGAAAGAGCAGCTTTACAGAAGAACTGCTCATGGTGGGGGTTGAAAGTGCTAGAATGGGTTTGCTGACAGGAATCATAGAATCATAGAACAGTAGGGTTGGAAGGGGCCTACAAGGGAATCAACACAGCTACCTGAATTCTTGGACAACCTTTGGGGGAACTGTTACGGCGAGCACCTGCACTCCAAATTTGCCGCTACACAACTGAATAGTCCACAGGGCACCACTCTGTGAAGCTCCAAAGCTTTGGGAGCAAAAAAGCTATGCAATAAGGCTGTGCACCGCTTTGATCTGAGACCCAAAGCGGATTGGGGTGATTCAGACCAAAGCAGTCCACTTCTGGAGTGGGTCGGGGTCGGGCTGAAGTGGTCTAAAGTGGGTTGGATCGATCCGAAGCGCTTTGGACTGCTTCGGCAGCCATCGCTCTCTATGGGGGAGTCACCATTTTCTTTTATGCCTGTAATGTTGCATGCATGATGGCCCTATGGACACCATTTGGACAGGATTGCATTACCAAAGAAGAAGTGTTGACATTGTAAAAGAAAATGGTGACTCCCTCGTAGAGGGCGGTGGCTGCAGGTGCTCCCCATGGGTCCAGGTAAGGAGCAGGGGGCTTGCACGGCAGTGGGGGAGAGCCATGTGGCTTGGCAACTGGGGGACACAGCTTGGCAGAGGGTGGGGGGCTGATTCAGGTGCCTGAATCTTGCTTTGGATATGGAGACTGAAGGAGGTCGGACTGGGTCTGAATCAGCCCAAAGTGGGCTAGGGCCAATTCAGAAGATCTGAATCAGCCTCCAAAGCGGGTTGTGGGGGGCGGGGTCCCTGCACAGCCCTGTGCAATCCCTGACCTTGTCTGAACAAGCTTGGGGAAACTCCCAAATGGACTGAGCCAAAGCTGACTACAGTCATAAGAGAATAAGAAGAGCCCTGCTGGATCACACCAAGGGTCCATCTGGTCCAGCATTATGTTGCTTCCTGCAGGGAGCCCACAAGTAGGACATGACTGCAACAGCACCCTCCTGCTCATCTTCCCCAGCAACTGGCACACAGAGGCATACTGGGAAGGGGAGCACAGGACTTACCAAGAGCATATAAAAGAACTCTGACTAAGCTTTAGCTCACTCAGATTAAGGAGCTTTCCTGAGCATGGCCAGACTTTTTCCAGTCTTTCAGTTCATAGCGACCTGAATTTCTACCTCAGCCTTCCCCAACATGGCACCCTCCAGATGCGTTGGACTACAACTCCCAACATTCCCCAGACAACCATGCATACTGGTCACCTGGTCAGAATGGCCATGCTGGCTGGGGGATGTTGGGAGTTGAAGTCCAACACACCTGGGGGCACCAGATTGGGGAAGGCTGTTCTACAGTCATAGTTCAAGTGTCCTGAATCCCGATCCTGACAAGACCGAGGTACTTTTGGTGGGAGACAAGAGGAGGCTGGGGGATGTTGACCTGGTGTTGAATGGGGTACGGCTACCCTTGAAAGACCAGGTCCGCAGCCTGGGGGTCATTTTGGACTCCCAGCTGTCCATGGAGGCTCAGGTGTCAGCTGTGAGCTGGACAGCGCTGTATCATCTCCATCTGATACGGCGGCTGCGCCCCTTCCTTCCCGACCATCTGCTCCCATCGGTAGTACATGCCCTGGTCTCCTCTCGTTTAGACTACTGTAATGCACTCTACGTGGGGTTACCCTTGAAGACGGTTCGGAAGCTGCAGCTGGTACAGAACGCGGCGGCTCGCCTGATTAAAGGCAGCCGCCGGCGAGATCACATCACTCCGGTGCTGAAGGAGTTGCACTGGTTACCAGTTGTTTTCCGGGCCAAATTCAAGGTGTTGGTTTTGACCTTTAAAACCCTATATGGTTCCGGCCCAGCCTATCTTAAGGAGCGCCTCCAGCAGCACCAGACAGGCCGCTTAACAAGATCAGCCTCGGATGGCCTTCTCTCTGTCCCATCAGCCAGGACAGCTAGACTGGTGGGGACGAGGGAGAGGGCCTTTTCTGTGGTGGCCCCCACTCTGCGGAACTCCCTCCCTAGGGAACTCCGCCATGCCCCCTCTTTAGTGAGCTTCCGTCGTGCATTAAAAACGTGGTTGTTCAGGCAGGCATTTGGGGTGGCTTAGGGTATTTAAAAAAAAAAATTATGGTAAAATTTTATTGTTTTAAATTGTTTTATGGTGGGTTGTACATCGCCCAGAGTGGCTGGGTGACCAGCCAGATGGGCGATTAATAAATTTAATAAATAAAAAAAATGTAATTTAATAAATAAATAAAATAGTTTCAGTTCATCTGAACATCATCATCATCATCATCATCATCTAATTACGTTTCTATACCACCCCATAGCTGAAGCTCTTTGGGCAGTTTACAAAGGTTAAAACATTAAAAGTACAATATACAAAATTTAAAATATAAAAAATGCACCAACAGACAATTTACACAAAGACAACATGTATCTAACATATATCATTGTCTTGTTTTGAAAATAACCAGAGAGGGGATGGAATCATGTGAGCTGCTTTGAGGAGTTTCCTTGAGGAAGAACGGTCAGATAAAAATGTAATTTTTGCAAGGAGTTTAAGGTGTGGATACACAGCATAATTGCTTTTGTCCCTTGCTTAAATTTATTTGTTCATTAATTTTTGTGAACCGCCCAGAGAGCATTGGCTATTGGACAGTATAGAAATGGAATGAATAAATAAAATAACAATTTATAATAGTTTCTTTTAAGTTGAGCATGCCCAGTACAGTTCTCCAGTGTTGTAACATTGGCTGGTAAACTAAAAATGCGTGTATATAGCAAGAGAAACAGCAAGCTGCACCTGTTCACTTTTAGCTTCTGCTTTTGGTATTTAAAACAAACCATCATGATAATTATACTGACACAGGAGTTTCCCCATTGTAAAAAAAATGGCCTTTTTGCAGAGTTCTTGGGGTTTGGAGAGAGAAGTTAGAGAACTGGGAATGGTTGGACAGATTGGGTTTTATGAATAGCCAAACATTGGCAAAATTGCACTGAGATTGGTTCGTTGTTGTTCTTCTTAATTAGCTGTCAAGTGTCCTGAATCCCGATCCATTCAAGTCAATGGGAACTTCTTACCACATAAGTCAAGCTGCCCAGTGCAAATGTGAGTGTATTTTGCAATGGTGATTCAAAAAGTGCACATTATGGAAAAGTGCACCCTTAAAAAAACACTTTTTGATTAAAAATGCATGCCCAAATGTACACTTTCCCTGTTTGAACAACAACAGTCCATTGTGACAGCCAGGCACTGATTCAGCACATCCACAGCCTCACCTGAGGAAGATGAAAAGGAGAAATAGAGCTACGTGTCATCAGCATACTGATGACAACGCACTCCAGAACTCCTTGACCGCACTCAACCGTTTCATGTAGATGTTGAACAGCATGGGGGACAAAACCGACCCCTGTGGAACCCCATATTGGAGAATCCATGGGGCCGAGCAATATTCCCAAGCACCACCTTCTGGAGCTGACCCTCCAAGTAGGAGTGAAACCACTGCAATGCAGTGCCTCCCACTCCCAGCTCTGACAACCGTCCCAGAAGGATACCATGGTCGATGGTATCGAAAGCCGCTGAGACGTCAAGGAGAATCAACAGGGTCACACACACCCTGTCTTTCTCCCAACATAGGTCATCATACAGGGCAACCAAGGCTGTTTCTGTGCCAAAACCTGTCCTGAATCCCGATTTAAATGGATCCAGATAATCGGTCTCATCCAAGAGCGTCTGGAGCTGGTTGGCAAACACTAACTGAAGGACCTTGCCCAGGAATGGAACATTTGCAACTGGCCTATAATTATTAAGATTTTCCAGGTCTAGGGAGGATTTCTTTAGGAATGATCTCACCACCACCTCTTTCAGGCGGCCCAGGACCACTCCCTCTCGCAAGGAGGCATTAATCACCTTCCTAGCCCAGCTGGCTGTTCCTTCCCTGCTAGTTTTTATTAGCCAAGAGGGGCAAGAATCCAATATGGAAGTGGTTGTGTGAACCTGTCCAAGCACCTTGTCCATGTCCTCGAGCTGTACCAACTGAAGCTCATCCAAGAAAACTGGACAAGACTGTGCTCTGGAAAAGTCACCAGATTCACCTGCAGTAATACTGGAGTCTAAGTCTTGGCGGATGCAAGAGATTTTATTCTGGAAGTGCCTAGCCAATGCATTACAGCAGGCCTCAGATGGTTCCATAGTGTCCTTAGGGCCAGAATGTAAAAAGTCCCGGACAATCCTAAAAAGCTCCACTGGGCAGCATATGGATGATTGAATAGAGGCAGTGAAATACGTTTTCCTCACCACTCTCACTGCCTTTGACTGTACCTGGCCATAGGCACACACCAGGGTTCAATTGCATCCACTAGGAGTTTTTCTCCACCTGCACTCAAGCTGTCTCCTATTTTGTTTCATCACTCTCAGCTCTGGGGTATACCATGGAGCCATACAAGCTCTACTCTGGAAAGGGCACTCAGGAGCGATCATGTTAATCGCCTGGGTCATAGAATCATAGAATCACAGAATAGTAGGGTTGGAAGGGGCCTACAAGGCCATCGAGTCCAATCCCCTGCTCAATGCAGGAATCCAAGTCAGAGCATCCCTGACAAATGGCTGTCCAGCCTCGTCTTGAAGGCCTCCAGTGTGGGAGAGCCCACCACCTCCCCAGGTAATTGGTTCCATTGTCGTATTGCTCTTACAGTCAGGAAGTTTTTCTTGATGTTCAGCCGGAATCTGGCTTCCTGTGACTTGAGCCCATTATTCCGTGTCCTGCACTCTGGAATGATCAAGAAGACATCCTGGCCTTCTTCTCTGCATTCTGCAGGTTGACCAGGGCTTTGACAGGAGTGCCAGCCATATCAGCCAGCAACCCCGCCAGAGCCCTCTGGAAACCATCTGGCCCATTAGCCTCCGGGGATGGACCATCTTCATAGGTCCCCCGCTCTTGCAGAGGGGGAAAACTGCTGTAAGTCTAAACTGCAGCAAGCAATGATCTGACCATGACAAGGGGACTGGTGCAAAGTCCCCCACCTTCAGATCACCATCTCCATGTCCAGTTGAGAAAACCAGGCCTGGGATATGCCCTGCTACATGGGTTAGGCCAACTACATGTCAGGACAGCCTCATGGCTGTTATGGAGACCATGAAATCCTGAGCCAACCCCAGACAAAGTGCCCTCAGCATGAATGTTGACTCTGAGATTTTTTGTTTACATTTGTATGAAAATTCATAAGCATTTTTGTACATATTTCTCCTAATACATGCGTTTTTACCCACTTTTGCCAAATATACACAGTTTTGTAAGCAATTTCCCAATATAATACATTTTAAACGTTCTTTCCGCTAACACATGCATTTTGCATGCATTCATTTACTGGAGAACTCCATTGCAGAATCTGGACACATGCACATTGTGAAGGACGTCTTAGTTTCAGTTCGCATCTTGGCTCAAAGGTGCACTATTAAAATCTCCCCCATCCCTGAAAATTACATGGGGGCAGTCAAAAGCACATCAGAAATGAAAACGCTTTCCAGTGAAAAGGGGACTTAATCGATTGTTCTAGCTCTACTCCAGTGGCGTGTGGATCCAGGGCTCAGAGGGATGCAGCACCAGCACTTCTTTATGAGCAGATATGATGCTGAGGGCATCTGCTGCCTCCCTCGCTCTTCACTGTTCCTTCTGAGCGTAGCTGGGTGGAAATTATTTTCACAGCAACAATAGATTGTTCCCTGTTGCAATGCAAAGAATTGTAGGGCGGCTTGGTCTTGAATAGGCTGTTCGCTTCACCAGAGAACCTGCTCCAGATAGAGGTGAAAACTGCTAGAACTGGTTTGTTGATCTGGATCAACACAGCAGCCTGACTTTTTGGGCCCTCCTTGCAGGCATGGCTACCGGATGGTTGTGATGAGTGCCTGAACTTCCAAATCTACCACTACTCAACTCTTCTTAAAATCAAGTTCCTAAAGTTTCCATTCATGGGATAGATGAGAGGATCTTAGCTTGGGATGAGCTGAAACCGTTCAATGTTTTTTTTAACAAAATTCCCCCGCCTGCCCAAACTCCTGTTATGATTACTTTTTGGCATGCCTTGCAAAAAATCTTTACTTGATGATTCAAAATGCCCTTATATGTTGCCCTCAATTTACCCTAATTGCTTTCTCACTTGATCATGTAGCCAAACCTGATTGGATGCCATGATTGGTCATGGCATCATCCCATTCACTACGTGGTTCCTGATTGGGTGGCATTGTCCATGTGGCAAATCCAGAAACAAAGAAACAGCAGCTAAAGTAATAAAATGTTGCAGCAGCAGCAGCCAGAGAAACAAGAGCACAAAACAGGATTGGGGAAAAGGTGAATGCTTGCATAGGAGAAATTTTTGCCTCACCTATTTCTACCTCAGTCATCTGTTGCAACCCATGAAACAAAAGTGGAGAGTATTTTGTGTAGTCCTAGTTTTAGCTGTACATGGAAGATGGGAACAAGAAGGATAGCCTTTGGACACTGATCTGTACCCAGAAATGTGTTGAAATTCTCTGCATCGTGCCTTATCCGCTTTCTTTGTTGTCCCAGAGATAGAACATCAAAAGCTGTTTCATGGAAGATCTGAGCCATGAATGTAATAGACAAGGAGAGATGTACAGTGTCTGCTGGTTGGAGACGGTGTGGTTCCCCCCCCCCCCGCCAGAGGAGTTAGAGTGGGGAGACATCAGGAGAGCAGAGATGCCTCTGCTTCTTGCCAGGCAAAAGCTAAAGGTCAAAATCATAGATTGAATGCCAAATGGATTTTGCAGTTGAATATTTTCCCACAGTATCTGGGGCTCTTTTATTTTTTTAATGTGACCATTTGAGTATTGCTTAATGAATTTTTAAAAATGTGTTATTGCTGGAAGCTTATCCCAATTTATTTTAGTTGCTCTTGCTATTAACATGTGTCATGGTTTTTCTCTTTCAAAACGACATTAAGCTTGTTTGACTGTGTTGGTATATTAGCAGCTGTTCAGTTATTCTTATGTAAAGCCTGTATAGTGTGTAGCCTGAATGGTGGATGGGTAATTTTCTTGTCTGGTTACCTTGAGGGGTGACACATTCTGTAGCCTTAAAAATGTTAGGCTCTTAGCTACAAACTGAGCTGATTTGAATGGTCAGGATATGATGTTAGCAAATCACTTTTTTCTTGTCTGATGCCCTAGATGTGGAGGGGTGTGTGTGTGTGTGTGTGTGTGTTCATATATATATATGAAAGAAGTTGTCAAGAACTGCATGCGCACTGGTGCCATGATTGACTTTGTGTTTCAGCATATGAACGATGACTGTGTCTGATAATGGGGACTGAGGAACATATAAAGGGAGGCCACTCCTGGTAGAAATTTCTTCCCTGTAAACTCCCAAGGTTTCCAAAATGGTTGGAAAGAATGGTGCCCTTCCAAACTTTTGCAGGTCCGCACCACTTTTATCACTTAAATCAGTCATTTTCAAACATGTTGCCTTCATTGACTAGTTTGCTGGTAGGGAGCACAGCTAGTTCGTGCAAACTGCTGATCAGGTCTGTTAGTACGCATCCTGCTTCACAGAGGACAATCCTCCTTTTGAAGGGCTGCCCAGGCCAAGTTTGGTTACAGATGAAGAACTCCAAGAAGGGAGAGCAGGGTTCTTGAAGGAATCCATTAACAGATAGCACCTGGACAGCGGAGTGACTGATCAGGCCCATATAGCACCTGGTCACATGCGACCCCATATGGCAGGACTGAGGAGGCACCGGAGCGCCCTTTTAGTTAAGGTGAGTTGTACTCAGAACAAGGTTCCACTGTTATAAGCCTCAACATTCTATCGCTTATAAAAATGACATCTATTGAGCTAATAATGGGGAACTTGGCATCCAAGACGTTCTTGATGAGGTCTACAATTGTGTCAAATGTCAAACCAATCTGATAAAAATTGTCACAGGTCTAGCAAGATAAAAATTGTTGAAAATTGACACACTTACCCTTTTCTACTCAATTTTTTGTACCAGGATAGCATATATTTCTGTCAAATTTGGATGAAAACTACTGATGCATTCAGGCTTCCCAAGGAAGGCAATCCTTCACTGGATCAGTGAGGTTTGGAACAGTGGTTCAAAAGTTATTCAGGTTTTCCTACCCCATGAAAGTTCACTGTTACAACAACTACTGGCAAAGTTACATCGCGCATGCTCCATTTTGTTAGGAAGCTAGAATGTTGCCAGTACTCCAGTGTTTTCAGAGGTTCTCGACATTGCAGAGGGAATCCATGGGCAATGTGCATTCTTTTAGTTAAGGAATGTGACCTCACAAAGTCAGACTATGTCACTAAGTGAATCAGGACCCTAGCATTGGGGGATCCTTCACTTTTTATATGATGCCTGGAACACAACCCATTTTGGGCCAAGGGGTTGCCATATGAGACTCTGAGGAATAGTGGAAGATGTGTGAGAGAAACAAGACTGGGGAGACCACAGAATGTGCGAATAAAAAGTACCGACTAAACAAGAAAGAGAACTGCAGCCTGATGCCCTCACACAGCCCTCATTCAGCAGAAGCAGCTTTGAGGCTGGAGCGTGACTGGCTGAGGCAGTGGAGGCTGGTGGCTCCGACGTCAGTGGGGCAGTGGATCTGATCCAGGTTTCAGTCAGAACTCTAAAGGAGCTCTCCACGGTGCAAAGCTCCACTGACATCACAGCCACCAGCCTCCACTGGGTTGAGGCCTGCCACAGCTTCCCAGCCCAGGGCTGTGTAGAAGCAAATCCGCTCCTATTTCTTGTTTGTTCTATTTCGCTTGGAGACCTACCTTAAATTGTAGAGTTTTCTGAATTGTTCTTATTGCTTCCTTTCCTCTTTCCCGTTCCTTACTAGACAAATCCTTATCAGCAAATTTTTTTACTTTCATTAGCATTTTTATTCAATTTTCAAAGTTTCATAGTGGTGTTTTTGGTGAGCGCGCACACACACACACACCTGGACTCCTTATATCCATAAAGGTTTAGAACTATTTATAACGGTTTAGAACCAGTAACTTTTCCAAAGACTACAATCCACTAGATCCTATTTCTGTGTAGATTAGCTGCAGTATTTTTTATGAACAATCACTTGAATAATAAAAAAGTAATCCATTTACTCAAGGTCCAAACATTCCTTATTAAATGTTTGTTAATCAAGAAGCTTGAACACAGCAACAATGTAAGTTACTGCAGTATGGCAGATGTTCTTCCAGAAGTTCCAGGTGAGTGAATGCCATTCATTGAGCAAAAGCATCCTGGGCTATCATCAGAAACCCCTGTATAACACATGTTCATTCTATGACATGCGAATAACTGTATATGCATATAGATCTGTAATCTATATACATTATACATAGATTTTGCACACGATGAATGTTACATATGAACATGTGTACAGTTCAACAATCTGTGTACATATCTACACAGATTATACACGCATTAAATATACTGTGTGAACACTCATATTCTCCCAGCCTCTCCTACATCATCAACATCGCTATGATTATCTATTACGTTTCTATACTGCCCCATAGCTGAAGCTCTCTGGGCAGTTTACAAAGGTTAAAACATTAAAAGTACAATATGCAAAATTTAAAATATAAAAAACACGCAGACAGCTTTTGATACCCGTCTACCCTTTTTCATGCCTGGAACTAGCCTTTCAGTTTAATTTGCCTTTTAGTTTAATTTATCCTTCTAGTTTAATTCACCTGTAACTACACCTTTTAGTTTAATTGAGGGGAGGGCAACATGCCACCACATGAGCTCCCTGCCCTCAAGTGCAGCCCCCGCTGCCCACCGCCAAATTTGCTGTGGTGGTGGCAGTGACAAAGCAACCAGCGGCTCGCCACCCCATTTGATGGCAAAGTATGTCCGAAAGTTTGGCTAGCAAGATGTCCTGCAGACTACCAGTTGTTTTGCTGCTGCTGCTGAAATTCAGCCATGCCTGGCCCCAGCAGGGGTGTAGCTTCCCGGGGGTTCCGGGCGATGAAAATGGCCCTGGCTTAATTGAAATGATTCTTGTAGAGTGGACTTCCACATCTGGACTGTTTCTAGACTTACTCATACTTAGAGTAAACCCATTAAAATCAAACGGATTTAAGTTAGTCATTAGCCATGCAAGTCTCATGGACTTCAGTGGGTCTACTCTAAGTATGACTAAGCCTGGAGCAATCCTGGTGTCTGAAAATATTAATAAAACTATTTTTCTTTCCAAAACAAACTTTTTTAAAAAGCTGAAGCACAACAGGGAAAGAAGTGTTAATAGTATTTGCCTTAATTAGGACTGGATAAGGAATCTCTGTATGCAGTATACAGAAACCTCCAGATATTGTGTGGGTTAAAGCACCAGATTAATCAGTGAAGAGACAGAGCATTAGAGGTTGCGATTAAACTTGTATATGATTTTTTGATGAATATATCAAGTCTGCATGTAATCTCCAACTAAAACAATTGAGCTGCCACCCTAGGTCACCTAATAGCTGAAATTCCACTAGTTAGAAGTGTGTTGTTATTTTCTTAAAGGACGTCCAAGTACTACATTCATTATGATGTCCTGGCTATAATCTCAAAGGGGTTGGAATGGAGGAAGATAGAGAAACCCGTTGGAGGAAAGTCCCTACCTCTCATTCCACTCATTATTATTACTAATTCCAGGCAGTGTACTTAGTAGAGTGTGTTCATGTCACATTTTCTAGAGATGTGGACCAGGGAAAATCAAGCTTTTTTTCTTTATTTTTTATCTTAAAAAATATTGTTGTCACTTCCTTCCTTCATAAAATTTTAATTCATATTTAGTTAACTTGGGGTTAGCTAATTTGGATTTCAATTTGGATTTGAAATCATTACTGCTAGGAGACCCATCCAACTTGTATTCACTAGGGATGGACGAAAGTCACTTACCTGATCCCGAAGTTTGCTTCGCAGTGGGGGGGAGGCGCTCCGTTTCTCCCCCCGAAATTCTGGCCGGGGGGGAGCGCCCCATCTCTCCGGCTGCGAATCCTGTTGTCCTGCTGGGACGCAAATGGTGGCGGCCGTAGCCGCCGCCGTTTGCGTCCCTGGCCTGCAGTCAGCCATGATAGGCTACGTAAATGTTTACGTAGCCTATCACGGCTGACTTTGGAAAAAAAAAAAGCGCGTACGCAAATGGCGGCACCCATGGGCGCCGCCATTTGTGTACGCGCTTTTTTTTTCCCCCCAAAGTCAGCCGTGATAGGCTACGTAAACATTTACGTAGCCTATCACGGTGTTTTTTGAAAATCTAGCCGTGATAGGCTACGTAAATCTTTATGTAGCCTATCACGTTTGTTGTTGTTATTGTTGTTTTTTACTTGGAAATGGCGGCGGCAGCAGCCGGTAGGAAGACCGGCCGCCGCACCGCCACCGCACCGCCGCCGGGAGCCGCTGCCGCGAGGGACATTCGCCAAAGGTAAGTCCCATCCCGGGGGGGGGGGCGGACCGTTTCTCCACCAATTTCAGGGGGCCGAATGTGTTGGCATTTGGCCTCCTGGAGGTTCGTGGAGAAATTCTCTGACATCCCTATATTCAGCCACCTTTTACTTCTTCATTTTAAATCCAAATGGAATGAGATTTTCAGGTGTCAGAATATTCCCTGTGGGCATCATGTCTGGCAGATTCCAGGTAGATTGGACCACGCAGACCCATTTCAGAGGCAATTTAAAAAAGGGTTGACATCTGAGAAACTTCTGAGAAACTTGATAAACTCTGATAAACTTGTTCTCACAATGAGCTGCAGAGGAGAAACGTATCCTGCTAATAGGAAAAATGTTATTTAGCCGCTGTCAGTGGTTGCTGGGCAGAGATTTCACTTAGAACAAAGTTCCCCAAATCTGCCCAGCAACCGTTGACAGCGGCTGGAGTATATTTTTCTGACAGGTGAAATATTGTTTTCCTTTGTATACACCAGAGGTGGGATAAAGGGGGCCAGCAGGCCACAGGTGCCCCCGGCCCCTGCCTTTCTCTGTGCCCCCTGCAACCCCTGCTGCTGAATTTGCTGCCAAAATGTGATGGCAAAGAAGTCACATTTTTTCCTTTAAAACAACTTGTTTTTACACCTTGTTTTAAAACAAAGCACACTTCCAGAATTGAAGTACACAGGGGCTTTGTTGTTGTTGTTCAGTCGTTCAGTCGTGTCCGACTCTTCGTGACCCCATGGACCATAGCACGCCAGGCCTTCCTGTCCTGCGCTCTCTCCCGGAGCGTGCTCAAGTTCATATTCATTGCATCCGTGATGCTATCTAGCCATCTCATCCTCTGCCGTCCCCTTCTCCTTTGGCCTTCAGTCTTTCCCAGCATCAGGGTCTTTTCCAGGGAGTTTTCTCTTCGCATTAGGTGGCCAAAATATTGGAGCTTCAGCTTCATTATCTGTCCTTCCAATGAGCACTCAGGGTTGATTTCCTTTAGGATGGACTGATTTGACCTCCTTGCAGTCCAGAGGACTCGTAAGAGTCTTCTCCAGCACCACAGTTCGAAAGCATCAATTCTTCGGCGCTCAGCCTTCCTTATAGTCCAGCTCTCACAGCCATACATTACTACTGGGAAAACCATAGCTTTGATTAGACGGACCTTTGTCGGCAAGGTGATGTCTCTGCTTCTTACTATGCTGTCTAGGTTGGCCATAGCTTTCCTCCCAAGGAGCAAGCTTTTTTTAATTTCATGGCTAGTGTAGCCAGTGTAGTGTAGGAGAGCCAGTGTAGTGTAGTGGTGAGAGTGACGGACTGGGAGCCGGGAGATCTGGGTTCTAGTCCCCACTTGGCCATGGAAGCTCACTGGGTGACTTTGGGCCAGTCACAGACTCTCAGCCCAATCTACCTCACAGGGTTGTTGTTGTGAGGATACAGTGGTGAGGAGGAGGATAATGTAAGCCGCCTTGAGTTCCTTGCGAGAGGGAGAAAGGCGGGGTATAAATGCAATAAATAAATAAATAAATAAAATGGCTACAGTCACCGTCTGCCGTGATCTTGGAGCCCAAGAAAGTAAAATCTGTCACTGCTTCCATTTCTTCCCCTTCTATATGCCAGGAAGTGATGGGGCCAGATGCCATGATCTTAGTTTTTTTAATGTTGAGTTTCAAACCAGCTTTTGCACTCTCCTCTTTCACCCTCAACAAGAGGCTCTTGAGATCCTCTTCGCTTTCTGCCATTAGGGTGGTATCATCTACATATCGGAGGTTGTTGATAATTCTCCCAGCAATCTTAATTCCGACCTCTGATTCATCCAACCCGGCATTTCTCATGATGTACTCTGCATATAAGTTAAATAAGCAGGGTGGCAATATGCAGCCTTGTCGTACTCCTTTCCCAATTTTGAACCAATCGGTTGTTCCATGTCTGGTTCTTACTGTTGCTTCTTGTCCCTCGTACAGGTTTCTCAGAGACAGGTAAGGTGGTCTGGTACTCCCATCACTTTAAGAATTTGCCACAGTTTGTTGTGATCCACACAATCAAAGGCTTTAGCGTAGTCAATGAAGCAGAAATAGACATTTTTCTGGAATTCTCTTGCTTTTTCCATGATCCAGCGAACGTTGGCGATTTGATCTCTAGTTCCTCTGCCTCTTTGAAACCCAGCTTGTACTTCCGGTAGTTCTCGGTTCGCATACTGCTGAAGCCTAGCTTGTAGGATTTTGAGCATCACCTTGCTGGCATGTGAAATGAGCGCAATGGTGCGGTAGTTTGAACACTCTTTGGCATTGCCCTTCTTTGGAATTGGAATGTAAACTGACCTTTTCCAGTCTTGTGGCCACTGCTGAGTGTTCCAGATTTGTTGGCATATTGAATGCAGCACTTTAACAGCATCATCTTTTAGGATTTTAAATAGCTCGGCTGGAATACTGTCATCTCCGCTAGCTTTGTTGTTACTAATGCTTCCTAAGGCCCACTTGACTTCACTCTCTAGGATGTCCGGCTCAAGTTCAGTGACCGCACTAAACAAGGTGCGTGCCCCTGTGTACTTTGCTGTAAAGGGAAACTGTGGCTTTTTGCTGTTATGCCACTGAATTTTGGCAGCAACTTCCATGCCACAGCAGCAATTTGAGTGGTGGATTGTTTGGGGGTGATGCAAACGGCAGATGCACGTACTGAGATCTACAAGGGATAGTGGCTTTCTTCATCATTTCTTTTTTTCCCAATGAAATCTGGGACTCTGGGGATTATGGCTCACCTGGCAGGGGGAACTCTGACCCCATCCACAGTTTTGCCCCACTGCAGCCTGGTCCACCCGCACTCCTCTTGAGGAGGAGGCTGCTGATATTAAAGCTCAAAACAGGATGGGGAACATGTGGCCGTCCAAGTGATGGACTGCAAATCCCAGCATCGCTTACAGCTGACTGTTCTGGCCAGAGCTGCTGGCAGTTGCAGTCCAACAGCAACGGGAGGGCCACACGTTTTCCACCCTGCTCTGAGACCTCATAGGTTGTGATCCAGGGAGCGCCTGGCATTTGAGGTCAATCCACCCCTTGCACATTGTGACTGGAGGGTGCTGTGGAAGAGAAAACCGACCGAGGGTGTGAGACTGTTGGGTAAAGCTGAGGATAATATGTTCCTATAGGACTCTGGGAGACTAATCTGTCAGCCTCAGAGTCTAAAGCCCTCACAGAAATTTGGCCACATAGGTTCAATTCACCAACTGTCAAAAGCTGCCTGCCACCAAAATGCAAAGTGTGTGCAAAGCTAAATAAACCAGAATGCGAGGAAAATCCAAAAGAGAAACCTGAAAGAAAAAATAATTTGGGATAAATTACTTTAGATTCATTGTAATTCATATATATTAAATCTAAAATAAAGATGAATGGGACTTATTCCTATTTATTTTTCTTTCAGATTTGTAGAATGCACATGCCTAACATTTTCTACTAAAAAAATGTCCAGTTGCTACAATGTACCAGAGAAGCTGTTAATATTTTCTTGCTAAAATAAACTTCCCATAAAACAAAATGGGAAGCCTAGTTACAGAAAAGTGACAAAAGGGCATGCTTTTATCCACTCTCTTGTTCCAACAAACTTTTTATTCACACTCTGGACCATTATTCCTTGTTATACGCTCTGGAATATAGCCAGAAAAATGACCTGTGAATGAACTTCAAAGGGACTTATGCAGGAGAGGGAGTTGCCAGTGGAGGCAGTCCAGGATAATGCATCTTTTAACTTGGGGATTGGGGAGCTTCTTGTTTGGTTTGTATTTTGTAAATTGCACTTCACAAACCGGTACAGGAACTGGATCACTGTTATCCTTCAGTATCTGCATTTCTCAGAATTTTGCGATGCAATTCTCCAAAAAACCCCAAATGTGCATATAACAATGCATATGTTAAGGGAAAGTGTGCAAAAATATGTATATTAGTGAAAAAAACCCACACAACAGCATTATATTAAGGGAAACTACTTGCCAAAAATGCATCTATTAGGCAAACTCGCGTACAAAAATCTATGTTAATGTGCACAAAAATGCATATGAATTTTAATGCAGACATTTTTTTAAAAAAAGTTTAAAAAGTAATGAGCTGATATGCAAACACAATGGAATGAACTTAAGATGGGAAAAATGAGAAACAGAGAGAAACCCAAACTAACAGACTCATCCATCCCTCTATGCCCTCAATATGCGCACCATGACACACGGATGGACATGAGGAGTTAACAAAATATATGCATTTATTGCATTTTTAGTCGGCCATTCCTTCTACAGGCATATTACCACTTTTCCCCCTCCTGCCTCTGGCTCATTAATGTTCACATGAACTAGCTTACGACTTTTTAAAATGTTTAGGATGTTTTAAAGATATTTTAGGATGTTCAAAAGATGAGATTCAGAAACAACAACAAAAATCTCTCCAACCATGTTTCCGTGGGATTCAATATGAAGCGGGGGGGGGGGGGATGCCCTCGCTGTTTCTGTATGTTATAATTCTTCTGAAGTGCAAACTGCCAATTTAAAATGACTGATTGCCTCTAAACCTGCATCCATCGACTTGAGGCAGTGACGTTTTCTGTTTCGGTTTGGTAGAATGTTTAGTCTTGTCACTGGTAGTGGCAGGTATCCTGGGTGAAGCTTGTGAGCACTGGAATGGATGTTGCCTAGTTGTCTGCTGACATGCCTGAGGGTATGGTGACTGACTCCAACATGGAGGGCCAGCAGGGAAGTCCGGGCTACAGAGCTCAGTGGTTTCGAGCAGGAGCAGATCAGACTAGCCTTACTGAGCTGTATCAACGACTCATTTAAACAATTTCTCTATATCTGCCAGGATCAATTTCTAGATGTTTTCATAATAGAAGGGTAGACATGTTAGTCTATTGAAGCAAAGCCAGCGAAGAGCATCGTGTCACCTTAAAGACTAGTGAATGTATCCTGGCATATGCTTTCATGGACTCTACTGACTATATGCCAGAACAAATTTGTTAGTCTTAGGTGCGACAAGACTTCATCATGTTTAGTGTAGACATACTGCAATCAATGGAACATACATTACTACCCTAGGGATGGGGGAGAAATTCATTCAGTTCACATTTTAATGTGGACTTCCCTCATTTGCACTCCCTGAACCAATACATGGTCCAATATTCAGTTCTCCTTCAGTATTTGTACTTCTCCAAATTGTTGTGATGCAGCTCTCCAATAAACAAAAAACAAAACAAAAAGGTCTCCTCTGTAGTAGTGATCTTTGTTGCAGAATACCAACCCTTCTCCTCCAAAGAGGTCCCCCCCTGGGCTCAGACTGGCCAGGAGCCTGTGGAGAGTACATGGTACAGTACGGCCCAAGTTCAGCGTCTCCCATCTCATTTTTTAAAGGTCTTCTGTAGCACCCCCTTGAGAAAAGACCCCTTACCTAAGAGGCTCTAGAGCAGCACTGGCCAACCTTCGCTCCCCAGTTGTTGGACAGACTCTCCTATCCTCCCTAACAATTGGCCATGCTGTCTGAATGGGATTAGAGCTGTACTCCAACAATACCTGGAGTCCCAGGGTTGGGAACCATTGCCTGAGAAAACTGCTGCCATTCACAGGACACAATACAGGGCAAAGACAAACCAGTGGTCTAATTTAATATTAGATTAAATTCCATGCATTTGTGAATGTGTGTGAAGCCTTGAGATTATCATTGTGTATTTATCACAGTCCTGGAGAATTCTTTCCTGTCTTCTTGAGCAACAGGTGGTTGCAATGTTCATAAACAGACAGAAGTCAAAACAAAAATGCACCCCCCCAATAACGCAGAAAATAGATGTGTTGCTTCAGATCTACCGAGGGAATGACTTGACATTTAAATCCAATTATCCCTTCTCCCCTCCCTGATAAAGAACATATATCAGGCAGGAGAAAGATCTGCTCAATAAATCTATTATATTCCTCTGATTTTTAAAAACGTTGCGATACAACTTCTGATATTTTACAGCCCTTTCTTTAAACCACAGTTTGATGAAAGGAGAGGGCCAAAGGTATATAATAAATAATAGCATATGACCAAAAGAAGAAGAAGAAAGTCCATAAATTGAGCAGGACAAGTCTTTTAGGAACCAGTATCTTCCCCCCAGTTAAAATCATTAACTGGAGAACTGGGATCAACGCCACAGCAAGAGAGAAAGCTCTTCTTTGTGATGAATTAAACTATCAGTCATTCAGCCTACCCCTTCATATCATACTGTTTCCCCAAGCTCTTAAATTACCAGCTGAATTTCATTTATCAGCCTTCCGTATGCGGAACAGGATTAATTAAACTCATTCCAGTATTCCAGTAAAGCTCAATGTCGCACAGCACTAAGGAATAATTGACTCCAAATGAATTGGAAAGTGGGTAAGTAATTGTAGTTATTATTCTGATGTAAATATTAGCTCTCGTCTGACATTTCAAAAGATTTAGTGGAGGCACTTTAGTGATAACACAGATCATTACTTTGGCTCCGAAGGAGAGATGGCATGGGGAAAGGAAAAACTATTGCAATTAGTTTAGGTACCTGAAACATACCTGTGTCATTTATTTTCATGTAGTTATATGGTCTGCAAAAACTTTCATTAACACCAGCCCATGATTTATAGTGATCGGTGGATTGCATTAGCAGCAAAGTAATAGATGTTGCACCTCTGGAAATATTTCAGTGTTACTATGTATTCCAGGAGTGCACCATAAATTACTCCACAGCTTTTCTTAATGCTACCAACTGATGGATACTCCTCTGACTTCTAATTGTAATAGCTGCATAACCAATAAAAAATATTTGTCAAGACGACATCTGCTAATGGGGGAGTCAGAATCCTTCAGATAAGGCACTGCTAACAAGGGTTTTGGCTGGCAAGCTGAGACAACTTGAACCAGTAGCCTGTCTTCCAACCCCATCAATCTTTAAAGCATAATTCACCAACTCTGAAGAGTTAGGATGAAGAATTTGAAAAATGTGGAATTGAAATGTCAGTTTCTAGATTGCATATTCAGTTAAACCAAACAAATGACTAGCTTTTCTTGCTGGGGTTCCATGAAAACTCAGATACAGAATATCTTTAAATGATTTGAATGCAGATGTGTGTGTTTTTAAAAAAATGTATGGACTCAGAGCCCTGTATTATTCATCAAATGATCTCCCTGGTGACAGGATCCTGATTTTTCTAGGTTACTTCTTAGAATCGTTATTTCTAGACTCTGTTCCAACCTTGCAAATCCAAAGGCAGCGATTCACTGACATTCCTGTATGTGGCAAGCAGAAGGGTCTCCCATATGCATGTGTATATGTGTGAAACATAGCCAGAAAACACTTTCTCTTTATTACACACGTTAGAAGTTGAAAAGCACACAATGGAAAGGGAAGGAGCTACAGTAACTCGAACCTCCTTACAGATTAAGTGTTCTGTTAATGACACAGTGAAGGTTAATCACATTGTTTTAAATTTCCATTGCATGAAAAAATAGGGGAGGTTCTTCAGACTGCAGTCAAAAGCAGATATGTAATACTGTCTGGCAGGTGTCTTTCTGTGATGCTTGCGTTTTGTGATGCTCTCTCAGGTGGCACTTCATTACCCAAATATGCAAGGCTGCTGACTCCAAATTTCATCAAGCACAGGCTCGTAATGGTCTTTGAGTTAATGGGGTGGGAGATAGAATGGAAGGGGACAGATGCAGCTTTTGGCTTCTTTTCTTAACTCTGCTGTTGTCTTTGGGCTTAGTGAAAATTGCTTAACAGTTTTTTTGATCATTTTTAGCAGAGCCAAAATCAATAAGCCGTGTTTCCATTTCAGTGATTTTCAGCTCACTCTGTGAATTTTTAAAAATTGTTTACATTTCTCCTAACTTGCCTTCACTTGCCTTCAGTGATGTCATCGCATAGTCAAAACTGATTGGTTACATACTGTGGTGATAGAATTCAGTTCCTGGCATGCACCTTGATTGGAAGGAGGCTTCTTCCATTGACCCATTATCTTCTGCTCCAAGGCCTTCCAGGCTAGAGGAGCCAGCAGCTGCAGAATCAGACAATTGCCCTATAACAAGTAGATAGCTCCTCAGAAGGGGCCAGAGTTAACAGCAGGTCCAGACCTCCCAGCCTTCAGAAGGCCTCTACATGTTGCTGAAACAGTAGCTCTTTCTGGGTAAGTTTCACCCAGTGATCTGTGCAGGGTCCTTACAGGCTTTGCCTGGCCTGACCTGTTGGGAACCTCCATTGCCTAACATGACCTTGCCTTACTGGATGAGATCTTGTTGTGCCAGATGTGATCCAGCCTGTCTAGGCAGTACTACTACTGCAACCCAGTTTTGCCTGAGAGCCCTCTGCTGAGCTAGGACAGACCACAACCCTTTTCAAACAAATCTCCTCCATGTCTAGGAGCCAGTGTGGTATAGCTAGTTAGATTATTGGACTGGGACAGGGGAGACCTAGGTTCTAGTCCCCACTCTTCCATGAAACTCACTGGGTGGCTTTGGGCCAGTCACCTCATAAGGTTGTTGTGAGGATAAAATATGGGGGGTGGGGGAGGATCATGTACACCGTCTTGGACTTCTTGGAGGAAAAGGCTGGATGTAAATGTAACAAATGAACAAATAAATGTGTACTGGGAACGCAAGGAAGGGGGACCGTAGATCAGTGGTAGAGCATGTGGTTTCCATACAGAATATCCCTGGTTCAGTTCCTGGCATCTCCAGGTAGAAAGATCAGAGAGAAGGTGATGGGAAAGACATTGTTCTATCTTTTAGCAAAATGTCTGAAGGGGAGCCTTTGTGTATATTGCTGCATGTGAATAGCCTCTCCGTCCCGTTGGGCCCCCTGTGCAACTAGGGTTCCCATTACAGAGCCTGCACATATATATTTTATGTGCATAAGTTCCCCTTTCCAGACATCATGCCAAACACATGGACAATGGGGGACAGGGGATGGTGGGTGTGGTCTCACTTCTACTTTTACATGTTTGCATGTCTTGTTTGCTAGGGATGAGTGGGGAAATTTGTTTGGATCATATTTTAATGCAAACTTACCTCGGTTCTCACTTACAATCCAATACACGAACCAGAACTGTTATCCTTTGAAATTCACACTTTTTCAAATTTTGCACAGGAGTTAAACATTTTAAAATGCATACAAAAATGTATACATTGGGGAAAACATTTTAGTGAAAATAATGGCAAATGCATTATATTGGGAAAATGGTTTGCAAAAAAATTTTGTTAGGCAGAAGTGCGTACAAAACTTCATGTTTTAAGAGAAATGGACAGAAAAAAGTATGCGAAGTTTCATGCAAACTTAAAAAAAAAATCTCAAAATTCAGGACAAACCAAACTTTAGACTGGAAAAATGAGAAACAATATCCAAAACTGATGTCCTGCAGACTACCAGTTGTTTTGCTGCTGCTGCTGAAATTCAGCCATGCCTGGCCCCAGCAGGGGTGTAGCCTCCTGGGGGTTCCGGGCGATGAAATTGGCCCTGGCTTAATTGAAATGATTCTTGTAGAGTGGACTTCCACATCTGGACTGTTTCCAGACTTAGTCATACTTAGAGTAAACCCATTAAAATCAAACGGATTTAAGTTAGTCATTAGCCATGCAAGTCTCATGGATTTCAGTGGGTCTACTCTAAGTATGACTAAGCCTGGAGGAAACCTGGTGTCTGAAAATATTAATAAAACTATTTTTCTTTCCAAAACAAACTTTTTTAAAAAGCTGAAGCACAACAGGGAAAGAAGTGTTAATAGTATTTGCCTTAATTAGGACTGGATAAGGAATCTCTGTATGCAGTATACAGAAACCTCCAGATATTGTGTGGGTTAAAGCACCAGATTAATCAGTGAAGAGACAGAGCATTAGAGGTTGCGATTAAACTTGTATATGATTTTTTGATGAATATATCAAGTCTGCATGTAATCTCCAACTAAAACAATTGAGCTGCCACCCTAGGTCACCTAATAGCTGAAATTCCACTAGTTAGAAGTGTGTTGTTATTTTCTTAAAGGACGTCCAAGTACTACATTCATTATGATGTATTGGCTGTAATCTCAAAGGGGTTGGAATGGAGGAAGATAGAGAAACCCGTTGGAGGAAGGTCCCTACCTCTCATTCCACTCATTATTATTACTAATTCCAGGCAGTGTACTTAGTAGAGTGTGTTCATGTCACATTTTCTAGAGATGTGGACCAGGAATATTTAGTTAATTTGGGGTTAGCTAATTTGGATTCCAATTTGGATTTGAAATCATTACTGCTTGGAGACCCGTCCAAACTGTATTCAGCCACCTTTTACTTCTTCAGTTTAAATCCAAATGGAATGAGATTTTAGGGTGTCAGAATATTCCCTGTGGGCATCATGTCCGCCAGATTCCAGGTAGATTGGACCACACAGACCCATTTCAGAGGCAATTTAAAAAAGGGTTGACATCTGATAAACTTCTGATAAACTTGATAAACTCTGATAAACTTGTTCACACAATGAGCTGCAGAGGAGAAACGTATCCTGCTAATAGGAAAAATGTTATTTAGCCGCTGTCAGTGGTTGCTGGGCAGATATTTCACTTAGAAAAAACTTCCCCAGATCTGCCCAGCAACCATTGACAGCGGCTGGAGTATATTTTTCTGACGGGTGAAATATTGTTTTCCTCTGTATACACCAGAGGCGGGATAAAGGGGGCCCACAGATGCCCCCGGCCCCTGCCTTTTCCTTCATCCTTCCCTATTCATCCTTCCCTATTCTTTAGGTTACTTGCAAAGCACCCCTTAGTAACAAATTCTGCCTAAAACTATTCCCATCTTGACTGAGTTGCTTGTGTAGTTGAGATGCCATTCATTTGAAGAAAAAAGAGAGTAACAGCCACCCCCACCTTCACCACCCCACTGCTCTACCTCAGAACAGAGTGCTGTTGTCACAATGTAGTTTGTGAATCACTCAAGGTGGTGGTGAGGCTATGAACTTAGAACAAATTGGTAGGTGCAGTGGAGCAGTTTTGGAAGCCTGGAAATGGTATGCAGTTGACTTACCTTCAATAAAGAGAGTGGCTTGCAAGAGCTTTTGATCTCAGGCAGTTGTACATTTTTATTTTTCACAGGCAGAAAAATCTGTCTTCCACACTCATTTTCCGGTACAATGCTCAATGCCTTGTCAACATCACTTTGAGGGCATCCTGTCCACCTTACTAGGAGTGTTCCATCTACTTTTTGTTAATTTGGATGTCGAGAGCCAAAATCAGCCCCAATGTAAGCAGGTGTTACTGCCTTTATGTTAGGCGTACATCTCCCCCAGGCCTGGATTTGGCTCCAGGTACCAGGTGTCACTGGCATGCGACAGAGGTGACATGTAGAATGCATTAGCAATGTGAAGACTAGCAGTTAAAATCCAGCTGGATCGCTCTGCTCAGGAAAACGGGAAAGCAAAGTAGGCAGGTATTGGGCAGTCGGAGATGGAGAGAACGTGGCAGAGGAGGGAAAAGCAGTTCTGCTGCTTCGCTGAGCAGGAAGCTTTCAAGTCCCCTGACCCACCCCACCCCCCTCTTGAAGCATACAATAATTGCATTTTGCTAGAGGAAGTGAGAATAAAAGATAAATGAGAAGTAAGTGTTGACGTGAAGGCAAAAAGAGAAAAAGCCAGCTTTCATGTGCAAGTCACTAATTCTTCAGAAATATACAAGAAAAAGTTTTATTCCAACATGATGAAAGCTACAAATATCCATTACTGAAACGCCTCTCACATCTGTTTCTGCTGCAATCTCCACTTTCTGTGTGTGCAAATGATACCATAGTGCCAATTAGTTAGCTAGTGATTACAATTTTATCCCACACTTCCTTCAGGAAGCTCAGGATGATATCAGTAGTTCTCCCGCTCTCCCTCCCCGCAACCCATTTGATCCTCAGAACCATGTGAGGCAGGCGAAGGTAGGTGAAGCCCTGTTAACATAGGCCCTGCATTCCCTGAGGGCTACAGGATTGTGCCAGGTGCCCCTGGTCCCAGTCTGCACACATTTCCACCCAGAGGGTCTCTAGGCACAGTCTCCGTCCATGCCTTTGGCAGGGCACCAGACTACAGAGAGAGCTTGTGTGTAGGTTCTTTTGCACCGGGAATGCACAACCTCTGCTCCGTGGGCCTCATTTGGCCCACAGATGTTCCAGTTGGACTGACGGAGCCTCCTTGCACTCCTCCAGGAGGTCGGAGTTGGCCTCCAACCCTCCCCCCTGCCCCCGAGGAATCCCTGCTGTTCTCTCTGATCTAAGCTCAGAGATAATGTGGATGACAGGGGACTGGGTCAGCACTGAGAGGAGCAGCTGGGCCTTCCTTGGCGTGCCTCGTGCCGCCCGTGATGGGGATGGTGAGAGGTGTGTGGAGGAGGCGCTTGACTCAGCCAGTGCATGGAGGAGGAGCCTCGAAGCTCTGGCCAAGGCTGGCCACGCACCATGAACAGGATGTCCAGCAGGACATGGGCTGGCTCTGGGAGAAGACGCTGTTCCAGAGCCAGCTGAGTCACCCTTTGCACACCTCCTGCACACCTCACTGATGGGGCTACTGGGAGGCACCTGACTCACCTGGTGCTTAGAGAAGCTGCTCCCCCCTGTGCCAGCCACATCCCTTTTCTCTGTGCTGAGAGAGGCGTGGAACTCAGTGCCTCTCACGCCGTGGAGAAAGATGCAATGGGTGGAGCCGGTGATTATGTCAGTGGGTGTGGCCACAGCCACTGATGTCATCCAGCCCACGGAGGGCTAAGTTGGGGGCGCAATTTGGACCCACCTGGAGTAGTCCTGCACTGCTGTTTTACACTCTCACCAAATGCACAGAGGTTGAGGGGAGAAAACAGGTGAAATTCCTCTCCCCCATCCATGTGTTCATATGAATATGTGAATCCCCCTGAAGTGACCAGACCCAAGCTCTCCTACTGAGCTGAAAGGCAGAGTGGAGATTTGAACCTGGGTCTCCCTATGTCAGGGCCAAATCTGATTTTGCCAGGGGGTCCGGGGGCCGCACATGTGTGCCCAATATATGGGCACACACTGGGGTGGGGATGGGGAGACAAACACACACGTACTGGGGTTGCGGGGAGACGGACGCACACGGACACCTGCTTCGGGCTCACTTGGAAAGGGAGCGGGCTGCAGCTTCCTCCCTCCCCCAGGGACCTGACCACTGCTTCACCACTGCCACTAGCCGGCCCCCAGCTCTGTGAAATGTACACTGTTTTAAACAAAAAGCATATTTTCTTGGAACTGCTAAGTCAAAGGGAGAAGGGAAGAAATGAACAGAGAATGGCTAAGTTTTATTTATTCATCAAAATCACTGGAGAATTTAAAGCAGTAGCATAAGTATGCAAAATCCTGAAGGGTGCATGACTGATGTTGCAGCAACAGGTAAACACACAAGTCCCCCAAGAAAACAGTGAAATGGGGAAAATCTCCACAGTAGTTCATCTAGCACAACCTGTGACCAACAAACTGAAAGCAGCCCAATAACACCTGTATTAAAGCTGGTCAAGTGTGTGACAGTTCCTCTATTTTTATAGTCCCCTGAAGGCAGAAAAAAGAGGTTTGGCCCTACTGAGTCATCATACATGGCTGATGCAGCTTTCTTTCTTTCTTTCTTTCTTTCTTTCTTTCTTTCTTTCTTTCTTTCATATCCCACCGTTGTGTCAAAAACTGGCACTCAAGGCGGTTCTATGAGTCACATTTTATGCACAGTTACTGTATGGCAGGGGCCATATTTGGAATTTGGGAACACATTTCAATTTTTTTTTTGAGTGCCATGAGCACTCTCACAAAATGGCTGCCATGGGGAGGGGCTTGTCCATTCATAAAATGGCCACCATGGTAGATATGATCAGTCACAAACTACCCATTTCCCAGAAGGCAAACTGGTGACACTAAAGGAAAAGGAACTTGACAAATACCCTACACCCATGGCAGAGCCTGACCTCCAAAATCCAAAGCCACTCTTTTGAATCCAAATACTGGGTGCTTTGCAGTATACTCCCAGTAAAGGTTTCCTAATATCTGCAGCTAAAGTGGGGCTGATTCACTCTACACAGGAAATTTGCACAAATTAGGAATAGGGAACAAAGTGAACACAAGCACACGTTTGACAATTTGCGAATATTTTCAGTGGACATGTGCTTGCGCTCACATTCGGAGCTTGAAATGAGGCATGCTCACATGTTTTGTGAGCAAAAACAAAATTCTCATGCATCCCTACAGTAAATGAGTTGTATTGCTAAGATCAAACAATTCAGCCAATTCTACTTTTTAGGCAAGATCTTCACCAGCATCTGGTTCCGCTGGAATCAGCTCAGATACAGGGCTTCTGATGTGCTGGATTAACATATTCAGGGCTTCAAAGCGAATGTGTCAATAATATAGTCAAATACAGCTCATAGCTCAGTTTGACCTTTGGGCAGCAGGAAAGATACCCCATCACTCCATATCTGTAGGGTTATAACAAAGAGCTATGATTCACTTGACTTTTCTGTGTCCTTGAGAAAGTGACCTTTTGCAGTTTTCATCTGGAGGAGATCCCTCTGGATTCCATAAATGGTTCCAGGTATTGTGATGGGAAATCTATTGTGTTGTGTCGAGTGAAGGGATAGCCATCTCCTTTGGAGATTTTGCACAGCTTTCTTGCTAAGTGGGCACTGGGCAGTGAGGGCTGGCTAGGAATGGAGATCACGCACCTAAGTGCTCTGGTCAGGGGCTGAACAAAACACTTTTGCAGTGGGGAGAATACTAAGCAAAAGAGCAACAAACATATTTTTGTAGCTGTCTGGGAAGAAACAGCTTTTGGATCCAAAGCAAGGGTTAAGTGAGGCTCATTGGGCTAAAAATCCCCAATGTATATGCTATTGGGATCTGATCTAGTGGTGACTGACTGACCAACCAAGAAACATATCCTGGGGTTGTGGTGGACAGCTTGAGGAAAATGTCAACCCAGTCTGTGGCTGCTATGAAAAAGGCAACTTTAGGCATAATTAGAAAAGGAATGGAAAATAAAATTTCCATTGTCGTGCAGCCCTTGTACAAACCTATGGTGCAACCATACTTGGAATACTGTGTACAGTTCTGATTACCATACCTAAAAAAAAGGAAAAAAGAGGGTATTCTAGAGTTGGGGAAAGTGCAGAAAAGGGCAGCTAAAATGATCAAGGGGCTGGAGCATCTCCCCTATGAAGAAAAGTTACTACATCTGGGACTATTCAGCTTAGAAAAAAAGAGGGTAAGGGGAGACACGATAGGGGTGTACAAAATTACTGTGGAGAAAGTGGATAGGGAGACGTTTTCCTCCCTCTCCCATATACTAGAACCTGGGGTCATCCAATGAAGCTGAATGGTGGGAGTTTCAGGACAGATAAAAGAAAGTACCTATTCACACAGCACACAGTTAAACTATGGAATTTGCTACCACAAGGTGTAGTGATGGCCACCAACTTGGATGGCTTTAAAAAGGGGATTAGACAAATTCATGCAGGACAAGGCTATTAATGGCTACTAGTCCTGATACTACTCCCTGGCCCACCAGCAAGAGCCATTAGGCTGGCAGGAATCAGAGATAGGGCTTTCTCTGTGGTGGCCACATGCCTTTGGCACTCACTCTCCAGGGAGATACATCTAGCCTCTTCACTGCTGGCTTAAAAAAAAAAGGACAACACATTTATTCCAGCCTGACTATGGTGCTTAAACATCATTAGCTGCAGCTGCTGCTGGTGGTGGTAGTGGTGTGTGTGGGTGTGGGTGTTTATTTGTCATTTGTATGTTCTTTCCCCCCAAAAAAAATATTGTAAGCCACCTTATGAGGGCAGTGTGCCCTGAAGGCAGGTTAAAAATCTTTTAAATGCATTAATTAATGTCCATCTATGACCTTCAGTATGCCGCTGTATACTAGTTGCTGGGATCATGAGTGAGAGGATGCTGTTGCGCTCATGTCCCGTTGCGGGCTTCTCATTGGGGCATCTGGTTGACCATTGTGGGGACAGGATGCTGGACTAGATCGGCTGTTGGTCTGAGTCGGCAGGGCTCTTCTGATGTTCTTGGATAGCTGCAAGGCTTACTTCAGAGGGGAATGGGCAGCTCAGCCTAGAGGTGCTGGAGAAACCCACAATGGATCAAAGTGACACTGGATTTCTATGAATCCACCCAGCAGAATACACAGAGGACCAGCAATTCATGTTCATGCAGATTTTGCAGACTTCCAGACCATTTCTTAAACTTTCCAGAACTGTACACAACTTTGGTTGTACAAAGCTAAGGAAGCGGTGTAAAATGCAGCAATGTCTACACCACTTCAAGCACATGCACGGAGCGTTTCACCCCCCTCTGGCCTTCCTTCAGCTGCTGCAGTGTGGCAAGTGCCACCCCTGGCGGTGGCTGGGCTGGGCACCCCACTCCCGACCAGGCATCCTTCCAGGTCATGGAGAACCTAGCTGGGCATCAACCGCTGGTGGCCATGTTCTCTTTGGAATGAAGTGTGGCAGTCAACACTTCAGACAGAACAAGAAGGCCAGTAGTGGCAGCTGCCCAGACATGCACTCCATGGCTGCCATCCCACCGGGCTGGCCAGCAGCTGAAGCACCAGACCTTGCAGCAGCCTTCCCAGAGGTGGAGGCAGTGATTAGGGATGGGTGAGAACTTCATTCAGTTTGTTTTTTTTATAAGAACCTGCCCAAACCCACAAATTCTTTCATAAACAGGATGGAAAGAACTTGAGATTGAAATAGGAATGTGTGAACTCACCGGAGTCAGGGTCATGCGCTGCATGCCAGATCCCCTACCGGCCTCCTGCCCTTGTTCACTGCACTGCATGCTGAGCTGGGAAGTCTGTGAGTGCCCAGTGAAGAATGGGCGGCCTCCTAGTTCCTTGCCAAGCTGCCATTTTGTGGGGAAATGGTGGCTCATCCTCATTCATAAACATCCATTTGCAGAAATGGTCACCGTAAAGTGGCCATTTACACAATGTTACAGGTGTAAATGACCATTTTATGGCTACCAATTGTGCAAATGGACATTTACAAACAAGGACGACTGGCCATTTTCCTGTACAGCTGTATGCACAAGGGGCCCGCTATAAATGCACCAGTGAATTCACATAGATCACGGGACGGGAGGAGCTGCTGCTGTCATGACCCCCTTCTGCATATTCATTCTGCAGGGATGACCAACAAGGGATGGGTGGATCTGATGCAGTTTGTCTTGGAGAAAATGTGCATTAAAACTAGAGCTGTGCATGGACCCCCCAATCTGACTTGGAAGCTGCTTTGGGGCTTCTGAGGCGAGCCTGGTTCAGTTCAGGCTGATTCAGGGGGCCCCCGACCCGCCTCGGACTATAAAGCCAAAGCAGGATCCAGACATCTGAGTCCTGCCTCGCCCCCACACACACACATTGCCCAGCCCCCAGCTCTTTACCTGGGCCCCTTGTTCGGTGGGGGCACCACCAAGGGGACCACTGCTACCACTGCTGCTGGTGCTGCTGGGGAAGCTCCTGCCACCACTGGCAGGGAAAACGCTGCCTGTCACAGCCCACCAACCACCGACAGGCACGATGGCAGGAGTCGCCCTCCAACTGCGCTCTCTCCCTTCCTTGGAAGAACGGGAGGGTGCCCGGTTGGAGGCCAACTCCTGCGAACGAGGGTGGGCTGCCGCTCCTGCCACCGCCAGCTTCTAGGCCCTCTGGATGGGCGTTGGCAGCCATCTTGTTCTGGGGAATGGGGGGAGCCATTTTTCCCTGTTTTGTGCCATGGCTGTGCCTGTGAGTGGCAGATCCATGATTTTTCTGGCTCAGTCCATGGAGGCAGATGTGCTCTGTGACAGGATGGTGGTTTGGGAGATTTGTTCTGCAAAAATCATATGAAATCAAGAGGATCCCTGCCAGGGATCCATGGTTTTGCACTGTGGCCCCACCCATGAGTGGCGGATCCATGACGTTTCTGGCTCAGTCCATGGAGGCAGATGTGCTCTGTGAGAGGATGGTGGTTTTGTGGGTCTCCCCTTTAAAAATCATATGAAATCATGAGGATCCCTTTTTTATTTTATGGATCTTCGTTTTACCCAGTCCCCATAGCACGTGCTTTCTTCTCAGCTTCGTTCTGCCAAAGGGGAGTGGGAAGGGTTAAGGCTTCCTCTGCCATGCCTGGCAGAGACTGGGGCAGTTGCTCCCAGTGGCTAGGACTGGAGCGGAGAGAGAAATGCCATGGAGCTTCCCCCTCAGCTCCCATCCCATCCTGCTGCTGCCGCCGCTGCCGCCACCACCACCATCACCATGATTGCACACAATGGCAGCTTGTCAGCACAGAGGGAGGCTGTTCAATTATCAGGAGGCTCGCACACCCCAATGGGTCATCTTGCACCCCCCCAGGGTGCATGCACCCCACTTTGGAGACAACTGCTCTAGCCAAATAACGTTCAGACAGTCCTCTCTGCTCCAGTAACTCTACCTCTCTCACAATGAGCAAATGGAGAATGACTCAAGCAGAGCTTGCTCCCTCCTCCTCCTCCCCCCTCTCCTCTCCTCTCCCCTTCCCCTGCCTCACCCAGTGGCCAGATCTCTCTCAAATTGATACATTTGGCACCTATGCATCCTCCCACCTTCCCCCCTCCTTCCTCCTCCTCCTCCTGCCCCTCTGCATGATCTTTCAGAAGTTGATACTTTTTGGAGACAGCCTGTCTAGGCTGGTCAGAAGGCATAAGAAGAGCTCCGAGTCTACGAGGTGGATGAGGCGCTTCGTGGAGGAGCCGCTTCACTTCGGGGTAGGGTTGGCGGAGAATTTCTCCCCAAAACTTCGGGGGGCCAAGCGCCAACGTGTTTGGCCCCCCGAACAAGTTTCGGGGAGAAATTCTCTGCACCCCCCCACCCCCCGCCCCCCCCCCGGGACGGGACTTACCTTTGGCGAATGTCCCTCCTGGCGGCAGGTCCGGCCGGCGGTTTGGCGGGTGTTTGCCCAGGGCGGGAGCGGCAGCCGGTCTTTCGACCGGCTGCCGCCGCCGCCATTCCAATCAAAGAAAAAAAAAAACCGCCCCCCTGATAGGCTACGTGATGATTAACGTAGCCTATCACGGCTAGATTTGCAAAGTCAGCCGTGATAGGCTATGTAAATCGTCACGTAGCCTATCACGGGTGACTTAAAAAAAAAAAAGCGCGTACGGATAATGGCGGCCCCCATAGGGAGCCGCCATTCCCATTCCTTATTTGGTCGCTGTAGTCCACGTAGAGATTTACGTAGACGACAGCGACCAAATAACGAACGCGAATGGCGGCTCCCTATGGGGGCCGCCATTAGCGTACGCACTTTTTTTTTTTTTTTAAAGTCACCCGTGATAGGCTACGTGACGATTTATGTAGCCTATCACGGCTGACTTTGCAAATCTAGCCATGATAGGCTACGTTAATCGTCACGTAGCCTATCACGGGGGCGTTTTTGTTTTTTTTTTAACTTTTTAGTTCGCGGCCGGGCGAGGCGAGGCGCCTCCTCCCCGGCCTGAATTTCGGCCGGGCGAGGTGGGAAGCCTCCCCCCCGGCCTGAATTTCGGCCGGGCGAGGTGGGAAGCCTCCCCCCCCTGGTCTGAACTTTGCGGGGGGAGCAGAGAAGCGCCTCCCCCCCACCGCGAACAAGCTTCAAGGACAGGTAAGTGACTTTCGTCCATCCCTACTTCGGGGTGCCTCGGTGCTGGTCTGATCCACTTTGCATCATGACAAGGCACCTCCGAATCCGCCCGCTTCACCTCGTTATTTGGGCTTCATACCGAGGCGGTGCACAGCCCTAGTTAAAACTGTACATATTAGGGAATAGTATGCTCAAAATAGGCATATTTATCCCAGGGATGGTGGGAACCAGTGCTGCCAGTAGGATTAATAGGTCCAAAAAATAATGCGAGTGAATTTCTAGTTCACACACACACACCCCTCAACCAATCATGCAACCATGAACAGCTATGAAGACAATTCAGGCAGCCAGATTTAAGAAAGGGAACTAAAAGAAGTAAAAGTACACTGATCAATCCTTCAGTTTTGCAAAGCAAACAAGGCCATTCAGCAGTCTGGCTCAGACAATATGCTAGCTAGGATTAGCCAAAAAGTTACAAAAAAGTCAAGAAGTTTTGATGGATTCTTTTTCAGAATGGATGATATATTAAACAAAAATAGCACGCACGCACGCGTGCACATACACACAAACAGAAGACTGCTTCAGGATGTGGTGGAAAAGTCGTAGCGTAGGCCATGATATAATTTCAGAAATATAAAACATACAATTTCAGAATTTAAATAGGAACTTTTGTTTCATGACTTATGAGTAGAGAAATTCGTTTTAGTTTGTCACTGATCAAGATTTACCAGGTTTGTACCTTCTGAACCGACATGGAATTGGATACACTCTGCAGTCGGAGTTCATACATTTCTGAGCTTGCAATGTCATTTGTGGACCAAAAAAATTTGACAGCATGTTTGACAGCATGTGTACATTTGAATAATGCTCATGAAAAAATGCATAGTTTTGAAAAATGCACACAAATACACTTCAATCAGTGGGAGAAGAATGTGGACATTTGAAAGATACACATGATTGATGCATACATTTGGAAAATAAGCATGAAAATATGCATGGACTTCCATGCAAAAAGAAAAAAATAAAGCTCACAATCTGATATGGACTCAAGTCAAAAAAGCTTCAAGATGAAATTTGGAGACCTTCAGCAAGCTCACATTTTGCTGATTCGCACATCCCTACTCATGAGGTTGTATGTATGGAATGGGATTCTGGTATGTGCATGAAATACAGCCTGTGTTACAAGTTTATACTGGGCCTCAAAAAATGATGCTTAACTCCTGCCATGAGCAACAGAAACAGAGCATGGTACTGAGTTATTTTTTAATTATTATTAAGCCTCTTAGAGCTCCATGCAAATCCTAAAACAAGGTACAGATTGTAAACTGTGGATTTAGCTGCTTCCTGCACAGTGGGGAAACCCAGCTGCCATATACAAATGGACTCTGAATAGTTTTCCCCTTGGTGAATCGTGATCTGTCATTCAGCCCTGTGAAGGCTTCCTCTCCCCACCCCATGTATATTAATAACATCAAAATCTTCATTAGTATGCAAATCTTTGCCATCTGACAAGCTCCTCTTTTCTTTTAGGAGTTCCTTCCTCTGTTGTTCCAACGGCATGAATTTCATTATGAAAGTAGATTGTTATCAAGCACAGTGTGGGTGAGAGAGAAAGAGAGAGAGAAAGAGAGGGAATGTCATGGAAATTTCACTTTGCGCTTTTAATAATGTATCCAGTTACAGGTTTCAGGGTTGTTGCTTTTGTTATTACTCACAAGAGGTGCTCCCAACAGAAATGGAAAAATAAATATCACACAAGCATATACACATGGAGGAAGATGCAACCTTACCAGGGATGGGGGGGATAATTAGTGATGAACAAGAAGTTCATTCTGTTCATATTTTCATGTGAACATCCTTAATTTTGCAATTCCAAACCAATACGCAAAATGAAGCTCAGTATCCTTTGAAATTCACACTTCCTTGAATTTTGCAATGGAGTTCTTCAGTCAAAAATGCTCATATTCACTGGAAGTGCACCCAAAAATATGCATTTTATTTATTTATTTATTCCATTTTGTATACTACCCAATAGCCAAAGGTCTCTGGGCAGTTCACAAAACAAAGCATGAAACACAATAACACAGTAAAAGACAATATCATAATATAAAATCCTTAAGTTGAAGACAGTATAGAACCAGGATAAATGCCAGCAGCAGCACAAAGATCTAAAAATGCACTAACATAATTTTTTAATCGGAAAGACAAAAAGCCCAGGAAAAATAAAAAGGTCTTCACCTGGTACAGAAAAGACCACAACATAGGGGTCAGGTAAGCCTCTCTGAGGAGAGCGTGCTGGAAATGGGGTGCCACCACTGACAAGTCCCTCTCCTTAGAGAAAATGTTCAGAAATGTATCATATTAGGAAAATTGCTTGCACAAATGTTTGCACAAATTGCTTGCACATTAGGCAAAATTGCGTACAAAAATACATGAATTGGAGGAGATGTGCACAAAAATGTGTGCACATTTTCATGTAAACTTTAAAAACAAACAAACCAAAACCTCTCAAAGTTCAAGACAAACCGAACTTAAGATAGGAAAATGAGAATCTGAAATCGAAACTGGCACATTCGTCCACACTTAAACTGAATCCAGTACAGAGCTGTTATCCTGTACATGGAACCTTCTTGAAATGAATGGGGCTTTATTTCAATGGGACTTGCACAGGAAAACAGGCAGGTGTACTAGATTTCCAAGCACTGGGGTTCATTAAAATGTGAATGCCACTCCAAATATCCTTTGTCCACTCAGGTAGGATCCTCAGTTTCATTAAAGTTGGGAGCTACCTTGGGGCAGGGACTTCTTTTAAATTCTCAATTTCTACAGCGTCCAGCACGCTGCTGGAACTTTAGAAACAACAAAAACAACATGGATTTTTAACATCATGGCTTGCTGTTATCTGCTGATAGTTATTTAAGCTATACATTAAAGCATTGCCCCAATCCTGGGAATATAGAATTGCATAGCATTATTAGAATACACAGTTCTGGTTACTGATGGTTTAATTATCAGACATACCATGATTTTCCATTTCCTCTCACAGAAATGCAGTTTGATAAGTAACCAATGGACTGTTCTTAAAAGGATGTGTTCCTATTCAACAGGTTCTCTGTTAACTTCTTTAGAAACATAGAATACGTACAACTGAGTGCTGCAATAAAATGTTGCCGTGCAGAGTGCTTCTATTGTGGTTTCCAGCCACTCCATTCCATTCCAGTGCACAAGCGCATGTATGCACACACGCACCCCCCCGCCTGACAGTCAGTCTGCCAGCGCTCCGGCCCCTCAGTTGTCATGGTCTGTTTTGGGCGCAGTGGGGGGTGTTCCCCTCAGTTGGGTTTTGTTTCTAAAGGTTTCCCTTTTCACTTCTACAAACATTGGGGCTCTGCTCAGCCAACGGATACCTGCCTCTTGTGTGCGGATGGTGCCATTTTGGCTATGTGACGAGAAGCATTCAGAGAATTCAGTTTGCTGTCAGCATAGCTATTGTTGTGCCACCGTATGGTGTGAAACACAGAAGTTTATTTATTTAATTATTTATGGGATTTATATCCTGCCTTTCAGCAGGTTCCCAGAGGAAGAAGTTAAAATTACAATAAAACTAAAAACATTATTCATTTTCCCTACCTACCGTACCCATTCTGATCACGCTAATATTATTATTTTCGTTTTTCATGCCTGGTAGTCTGAGTGCTTGCTCTGGTAGAAATCCAATATGCCAGACCAATCCATCATTCATTGATTAAGAATGTGTTTGTTGCATGCAAGTCTGGAGAATGACAGCTTTTAGCATTTTATTTAAAAGGAATAATGGCATATATAATATCAGGGGTGCTTGGAACTGTAGCTGATATCAAGTCATGTATTATATGAATTTTCTTTGAGTTTCCAGGCATACTTTATTTCTGAGGCTATTTTGGAATTATTAATTTTTTTCAACCTCATTTCCCCCCAGTCTTCTGCATTACAGTGACTATCATACGTCCAGGAGTTCTGTATTCACAGAACTATGCATGGTCTATGGCAATCCTTTGTTCTATCTAAAAAGCAAAGGAAGTCATGCTGACCATACATATTCTAAGACAATTGGTGGTGGTGAAAAAGGGTCAGCTTGAGATATAGTAGCAGAGGGTTCCTTAGGCTCAGAAATATAAGCATTTGCTGGAAAAATAAGAAACCCCAAAGGTGGGATTACCCAGTGAAGGAGCAGTTTTCCCCATACCTTTAATAGGCCATCTCAACGACTGAAAATATGTACAAGCTTTTGAGAGCTCCAGATATTTTCATCAGGCATGATGTTACAAAGAGCAGATGGGGGAGGAAGGAGAGAAAAAAGGAGGCTGATCTGATGTTGAAGTTATAAAGTCTGCATAGTCAAACTTAAGATGAAATGAGGGAAGAGGTTACAGATATAGAAATCAGGCACTATTGGGTGATGTGATGGTTTCAGATTGCACCTGGAACTGGCCATGGGAATCCTGGGATGAACAAATGAACAATAGTTGATCCCCCATTTTTGAAAGTATAACATCCAGTTGTTACTTGGAAGTGTCTCCATCCTTGGGTGAAACATGCAGGTTCCTTGGTAGTGGAAAACAAAAATAGAGAGAAACTGGATGGGTTTTATATTAACAAAGCTGGAGATAAGTTTAGATGATGTACCAGGTAAAAAAAAGTCAATAGAAGTCAAATTGGGTAGCTTTTCTTAGTAGTTGGAGGGAATATACCCTCAGAAAATAAAGTCCAAGCTTTAGGTGGTATAACATCCTCTTCCTCTATGTAGGATTCTGTTGTTGTTCTACAGTATCTGTTAGAATAGCTTTATCCAATACTAGAGTACCATTCAGGTGTTCTCATAGAATCATAGAATCGTAGAATAGTGGGGTTGGAAGGGGTCTATAGGACCATCGAGCCCAACTCCCTGCTCTCTGCAGGAATTCAAGTCAAAGCATCCCTGACAAGTAGCTGTCCAGCTTCATCTTGAATGCCTCCAGTGTGAGAGAGCCCACCACCTCCCTAGGTCATTGGTTCCATTGTCGTATTGCTCTAATAGTGAGGAAGTTTTTCCTGATGTGTAGCTGGAATCTGGCTTCCTGTCACTTGAACCCATTATTCCGTGTCCTGCACCCTGGGGTGATCAAGAAGAGATCCTGGCCTTCCTCTCTGTAACAACCTTTCAAGAGCACTTCTCTTCTCAAGGCTAAACATGCCCAGTTCTTTCAGTCTCTCTTCACGGGGCTTTGTTTCTAGTCCCCTAATCATCTTTGTTGCCCTCCTCTGAACCCTCTCCAGCTTGTCTGCATCCTTCTTAAAGTGTGGTGCCCAGAACTGGGCACAGTACTCCAGATGAGGCCTAACCAGTGCTGAGTAGAGGGGAACTAGTACTTCCCAGGATTTGGAAGCTATGCTTCTATTAATGCAGCCCAAAATAGCATTGGCCTTTTTTGCAGCCACATCACATGGTTGGCTCATATTCTCTACCCATGAGAGTAGCAAACACATGAAAGGGGAAGTGGAACATGCGAGACTAGCTTCACCTCTTTGATGATGATAGATGTACCGGCCATGCTCCCTGAGAGATGTATGATCAGCTTAGTCTGAAGGGGGCTGCCTTCTATGCAAATAGGCTTTCCTCCATGGGGACAGGACAATCAGGAATCCTGTCCTGATGGAGGAAAATCTATACACATAGAAGGTGGGTCCCATTCAGAATGAGCTGCTCACATCCAAACTGAACATCTGAATGTCCTGGCTGGCGTTGGCCCAGCCAAGGCAACTGGTTAATCAGATGTTTGAGGCAATTCTGATAGCAGGAGCCTGTGATTAGCAAGGCAGAAACCACTAGCACCTTGGGCAGCACTCTGCAAGAGCTGGTAGGCTGGGGTAGAATCATAGAATAGTAAGGTTGGAAGGGGCCTACAAGGCCATCGAGTTCAACCCCCTGCTCAATGCAGGAATCCAAGTCAGAGCAGCCCTGACAGGTGGCTGTCCAGCCTTGTCTTGAAGGCCTCCAGTGTGGGAGAGCCCACCGCCTCCCTAGGTCATTGGTTCCATTGTCGCATTGCTCTAATTCTTTACAAAAGGCACCATTGTTCCAGCAAGGACCTAGAGGCAACTGAGAGCTTTAATAGGACAGTCAGCTCAGGCCCTCAGAAGTACAACCTCCCACTGGATACTGACTTCAGCCTTAAAAGCCCCAGGGTCTTTTCTGTAGTCTTACGCTCCTACATGGTTGAGGGACCTGAGAGGCTTTGGGAGAGCTATTCTTGGAGGCTGAGTCCTTGGGTCTGGGGTTCCTGAGGGTCCCCCCTGGAATGGGGTGATACTGAGCCTTCAGACCCAGGACCATGACACAGAAGAGGGCTAAGCTTTAATCATTAGTCTCAAGAAGTGGGTCAGGACTCTATTCATTGGAAGGGGCAGTTCTGAAGTAATGAATTGGTACAGCATACCTGGTTGATGGTGAGTGGTTTTTTTGACCTGATAGTTTCTCGAAAGATATTTTGTATTAAGTAGGTTAGGGCAGTGAGGTATTCTATTGATTCTGATTGATCCCTGCATTTTCTGCAAGCGTCTGAATAGTGTTTGTTTTTCAGTAGTTATTGGTAGCATCCACTACACAGTTTTCAGTGGCAATATCTTCTGCTTTAGGTTGGCCTACTTGCAGCAGCTTCACTGATGAGGCTTCCTCTTCTAAGGCTTTTTGGGTATTACCCTGGTACCCATGGAAGGTGTTTCCATTCTTTTTCTTTTATTGACAATCTAGGTTGGGTAGCCTGACTGGAAAATTCTTTATCACTGAGGGTTAGGGGTGATATTTTGATCAGCCTTGACCACTGCTTCGAGAACAGGGTGAGTGGAGATCCTGAAGCAGTTTTGCAGTCTTCATATCTGATATTTGCCAAGTACATATATGTGGAGTTAGTTCTCTACCTCTCTCAGTTCTTTTTTTGGGGGGGTCTTTTGGGGGGAGTGTCTTCTGATGGAGGGAATGCAGAAATGTTTTAAATAAATAAATACATTTTAGACTTTCTACTGAGGCATTTGGCTAATACATTCTGAATGTTGTCATCAGTGTGCAGGTTAATCTATCACGCACATTCAAATCAGCATTGGAACATTTATTAGCAACTACAGAGGGACACACCAGTGTCTGTGACTGAGTGGAACTGCATGTAATGAGGGAAACTGATTCCCTTCCTTCCTAATACCAGGGCACCAGAGATATTTGTAGGGGAGAATTTGTAGGGCTTAACTCTTCCTGCACCCCAACATGCCAATCCCCTTCAGCTTGCTTACTTCCAAGTAAAGGGGCACAGGTTTGCTCTATCATACACACTTATTTATAGTATTTATTTATTTATTTATCATTTATTTATTTATTTATTTATTTACGTATTATCTTGTAAATCCCCAATAGCCAAAGTTATCTGGGCAGATCACAAACAGTTAAAGTCTGTCATGCCATACAAATAGTTAAAAATATAAAGTACAATACAAAAGTTTAAAAGAATAAAATATAATATGTTACACATTGACTTGTCAATGGCTAAAACAGGAGATTATACATTTTTCTTCATAATTCTAAAATATGTTTTATGATGGAGAAATGAATTCTGTCCCAGCACCAGCACTTTAAAATGGCAGGGGGGGGGCATTTTCATCTGACAAAAGAGGTCTATATTTAAGACTATTACACATCAGCTTTCCGAATGATATCCTGGTTTTAATAACCTGAGGTCTGCAACTATAACTATGTTTCACATTTTAATATCTAAAAGTCTGTGATAAAATTGTTAATTATTCAGGGGCTGTATGAGCTGAATATGTAAAGCAAGGCAGAACAGCTGAGCTGAATTCATGCGGTGGAACCATTGTTGCAAACACTTTTAAAAGCAGCTCTACAACTTAAATAGGAGGTGGCAGAGAGCTTAGTATTGTATAGACATGTACGCTCTCATGGCTTATCCAGCACCAAATTAAGCTGTTGTTTATTTGTAAAAACATTCACCCCTGCCAGGAAATTGCTTATAGGCCCAAGAGTTCTGTTGCATGCAAAAAGAGTTCTCCTCCCCAGAGAGTGCAGAAGAAACTTGGGTCCACCTCCATTTAAGTGAAGGATCACAGCACCTTGGATAGCATAAGTATTCCCCCCCCCCCTTGCTTGACTTTTTCACATTTTGTTGTGTTACAACCTGGAATTAAAATGGATTTACTTAGGATTTCTTGTCACTGATCTACAGAAAATAGTCCATAGTGTCGAAGTGGTGGTGAGGAATCGACATACTTTACAAAATGATTTACAAATAAAGAACTGAAAAGTCTGGATTGCAGAAGTATTCACCCACTTTGCTGAAGTCCCCACTCACAAGGTGACTTTGGGCCAGTCACAGACTCTCAGCACAACCCACCTCACAGGGTGTGAGGACAAAATGGAGAGGAGGAGTATTATGTTCACCGCCTTAGGCTCCTTAAATGAGGAAAAAAGGCGGGATATACATGTAATAAATAAAATAAATAAATAAGCTCCGGTGCAACCAGCTGCCTTCAGAAGTCACATAATTAGTCAAATGGAGCCCACCTGTGTGCAATTCAAGTCTCACATGATCTCAGATGAAATACATCTGTTTCTGGAAAGCCCCAGAGTTTGTTGGAGAGCATATCTAAACAAACAGCATCATGAAGACCAAGGAGCTATCAAAACAAGTCCGGGATAAAGTTCTGGAGAAGCACCAATCAGGGTTGGGTTCAGGACATTCCCTGCACTCACCCAGACCTGTCCGCAAGTGCCTGCCATCTTGCCAAGCTTATTTTTACAGAAAAAAGGAGGTCATTAATAATGGGCATATTTAAACATGTGCAAATTTGGGCTAGGAAAGCTTGATATGCAATATTAGAGGTGTAAATAGGATGGGATCCAAGCTGAGTGTGGGTGGCTCAGCAAGCTCATGGGGGCTCGAGCCCAGGTCTGGGGGGCTCAGTGGGGGCAGTGCTTCAGCAGGTTCCCACTGATACTGGGCAGGGGTGGGTTCATCTAGCCCTAATCAAAGATAACTATGAAGGACGTTGTCAGTCAGTGTGAATTTACTAGGAAGAAACGTCATCTTTGAGGGTATGGCAGTGAATGCAGGAAAGGATTGGCTCAACAGAGGGCACAGTTCACAACAGCAGCCATCTCAAACCTGGTGCCCTCCAGATGTGCTGGAATTCAACTCCCATCAGCCCCAGCTGGCATTATGTTGGCCATGCTGACTGTAGATGGTGAGAATTAGAGTTCAGCACATCTGGAGGGTACCAGGTTGGAGAAGGATGCACTAGAAGATAAATATATTTATTTATTAATAACATTCATATACCGCTTAACATAATAAAAATCTCAAAGTAGTTCACATACTAAAAAAACTGTTTAAAAAGCTGAGCAGAGCAGAGGAAGCTGCTCCAGCTGGTCTAGGGGCTATACAAGGAAGCAAGCTCCCAGAGAGCGAGCGATCAGAGCGAGCGAACAGGGAGAGCAAACAGGAGCTTGGCAGAGGAGTTGCAGTGGAAGAAGAGACAAAGGCAAAGTGGTGAGTGGGCTGGAGAAAGCCCAGGGGACTGTCCTTTCCATTCTGAGTTGCTGTGTGCTCACCATGTGCTCCTGAGAGCTCCAATGGAATTGAGGGGGTGTGGCCTGAGTAATCCCAGCAGCTGTGTGGGTGAGGAGTTTCAGTCTGTTTCCCACCTCCTAGCTGAGCAGAGCAGAGGAAGCTGCTCCAGCTGGTCTAGGGGCTATACAAGGAAGCAAGCTCCCAGAGAGCGAGCGATCAGAGCGAGCCAACAGGGCGAGCAAACAGGAATTGGCCTGGGGTGTTCAGCAGGGGAGGCTCCTAACATTTTTTTTTCATTTTTTTACATTTCTTTTTCTTGTAACACACACTTCCATACCAGTGGGCCTATGATTTTAACCTCCAGTGAATAGAGGACAAAGCACAGGCTATCCCAGTACCATCAGAAAACTAGAAATAGGGAATAGGGACTATGGAAGGAAAAGACTCTCCAGTGGTGGTGACCTGCAAGGTCTGTGCCATGTTTGTTTACTTGCCTGAGATCAACATGGCCTACATGTGCAACAAGTACAAGTTGATCACGCTGTTGGAAGAAAAAGTAAGAGGACTGGAGCGGTAAGTGTCGACCCTCCAGGGAATAAGAGAACATGAAGAGTTCTTGGACAGAACAGTGAAACTACAGCAGCAAAGCAAAGTACAGAAGCTAGAAGAGCACCAGCAAGCTGAGGCAGAAGAGGAAACTGCTGAGGCGAGGAAAAATGAAGTAGAGGATACTCCTTGGAAAAGGGTGACAGTTAAGAGCAGAAGAATTAGAAGCCACTCTACACCAGTGGAAGCACTGGAACCATTTCCAGGTACTTGAGGATGAGACTGGAGGACAGCCTGCAGAGGAAGAATTACAGGGGAACCTGCATGAGAGCGAGCAAGAGGATGAAGGTCAATCAAGCAGAGGCGATGAAACCAAGGCCTACAACAACAAGAAGAGAAGAGTAGTAGTAGTGGGAAACTCCTTGCTGCATGGGATCGAGACCCAAGTATGTCACGAAGACCCGTGGACTCGCCAGGTATGCTGTCTCCCAGGAGGATGGATTAGAGTCGTGACTGAAGGGTTGCCTACACTCATAAAGCCCCCTGACAGGTATCCCTTTCTTCTCATCCATGTGGGAACAAATGATACTGCCAAGCAGAGCTACAAAGAAATCACGTCAGACTTTGAAGCTTTGGGAAGGAAACTCAAGAACTTTGGGGCCCAGATAGTTTTCTCATCCATCCTTCCAGTACCTAGAAGAGGGATAGAAAGGGAAAGAAAAATACTCCAGGTGTGACTGGCTACAAAGGTGGTGCTGGCATGAGAGATTTGGCTATACCTCCTGGAAGATGGGCTGTTGGCAAGGGATGGGTTGCACCTCACAAAGGCTGGGAAGAATGTGTTTGGCCACAGCATGAAGAACTTCATCAGGAGGGCTTTAAACTGAATCCTACGAGGAAGGGAGATGTAAAGTTGGGGGTAACAATGGATGAAGGCTCATGCACCACAACAGAGAGAACAGCTCTAATAGCGCCCAATAATAGTCTTCAGACACATGTAGGAAGAACGCCAGACCATGAAGCACATGGTCTTTGATATCTATATACTAATGTCCAGAGTATGGGAAACAAACAGAACAAACGTGAACTCTTAATACAAGAGGGAAATTATGACTTGATAGGTGTAACTGATACTTGGTGCAATGACTCTCATGACTGGAATACAGCAATTGAAGGATGTAACTTGTTCAAAAAGAACAGGAGGAACAGAAAGGGAGGTGGGGTTGCACTATATGTGAAAAATACATAACTCTGCACAGAAATACAGGAGGATGAGCTTGTAACCCCATCAAAAGCATCTGGTTTAAAATCAATGGAGCAAAGAATAAAAGGAACATGGTGGTCGGAGTCTACGACTGGCCACCCAATCAAGGAGAAGACGAGGATGAAACTTTTGAAAAGCAAATAGCCAATGTTTCAAGGAAGCATGATGTAGTAGTAATGGGGGACTTCAATTTCCCCGATATTTGTTGAGAGACAAATTCTGCAAAACATGGCCCCTCCAGGAAATTCCTGACTTGTGTGTTGGATAACTTTCTCCTTCAGAAAGTAGAGGAAGGAACTAGAGGATTGGCTATCCTTGACGTGATCCTAACCAACAGAGATGACTTAGTGGATAAAGTAGCAGCCAGTTATGGGAACTCTGGGGGAAAGCGACCATGGGCCGATCTACATTGTGCCCGCCATCGCAATGAATTCGGTGTCCCGTTGGGTTAAACACTCTCGCATTAAAACGTGATTATTCACACTCACCCATTTTCCCCATTGCAGTGCTTCATCGAATGTGCGAGCTCGGTTCACACTCAAGCGCTGTGCTGTTTTCCTGCTGTTTTCCTGCGCGCGCTTGTCTGATCTCAGATGCTAAGCGGGGTCGGCCCCAGTCAGCAGTTGGATGGGCGACCGCCTGGGAATCAGGCTTCCTGCATTGAGCAGAGGGTTGTTCTATCCCTTCAAATGAAACTAAGTTTTACCCCCTCCTATCCCCCACTCCAGATTTTTTTTAAAAATTAAGGCATTATCCTCGCAGAATCGGGGCTTCTCCAAGATGTGTTTTTTAATAATTGAGGCATGATCTTCAAAGATTCAAAGTTGTGAAGCTTCGAAGATCATGCCTCAATTAGAAAAAAAACATCACGGAGAAGCCCCGATTCTGCAAGGATAACACCTTAATTTAAAAAAACAAACATCCAGAGTGGGGGATAGGAGGGGGTAAAACTTCTATTTTAGTCTCTCATTTGAAGGGATAGAACAACCCCTGCTCAGTGCAGGAAGCCTGATTCCCAGGCGGTCTCCCATCCAAGCACTGACTGGGACTGACCCTGCTTAGCTTCCAAGATCAGACAAGCATGCGCACATCCAGCCCTTTGCTTGTTGCTGAGGAAATGGGGGTTCCGGAGGAAGCTATGTGATCAGTAGCCGGAAGAAGACATGGGGCCGTCTAGAGCTGTGATTGGACAAGAGGAAAATACAAACACCATTGTATATGGACAGGCGGGCGAGGGGACTATGACTGGATATGGTAGCAAAGGCAGAAAATCAGAGCACATTAAGGGGAAATACTGGGATGTCAGGGTATTGAAAGTAGGGATGGAGGAGAATTTCTGAGAATTTCTCCACGAATCTCGGTGAGGCCGAATGCCAACGCATTTGGCCCCCCGAAATCAGTGGTGAAATTCTCCGCCCCCCCGCCCCCCCCCCGGGATGGGACTTACCTTTCACGAATGTCCCTCCCGGCGGCGGGTCCCGGCGGCGGTTCGCCTGGGAATCAGGCTTCCTGCATTAAGCAGAGGGTAGTTCTATCCCTTCAAATGAAACTAAGTTTTACCCCCTCCTATCTATTTGCGTTGCCCTTATTTTCGCCATAGTCTACGTAAATCTTTACGTAGAGTACAGGGACCAAATAAGGAACGCAAATGGCGGCTCCCTATGGGGGCCGCCATTTGCGTACGCGCTTTTTTTCCCCCAAAGTCACCCGTGATAGGCTACGTGATGATTAACGTAGCCTATCACACCTGACTTTGGAAATCTAGCTGTGATAGGCTACGTTAATCGTTACGTAGCCTATCACGGGGGTGGTGTTGTTTTTTTCGCAGCCTGGTAGATGGGGCACTTCTACCCGGCCTGAATTTCGGCCGGGCGAGGCGGGGCGCCTCCCCCCCCTCGCATGAACTTCAGGGGGAGAAGCGAAGCGCCTCCCCCCCACCACGACGCAAGCTTCGAGGACAGGTAAGGGACTTTTGTCCATCCCTAATTGAAAGTGGGAGCATGGAAGTGGGAAATTCCGGTTCCAATTTGAGGCGGATACTGCATAGTGTGAAAGGAGGGTGGTGAAACCTCATTGGAAGTGAAAAAAGGTGGTAAGTGTAGATCCAGCCCATGTTATACTTGAGTTCTTGGTTCTAAAGGAAGCAAAAGCTGAGTGTAGCCAAACACGTACCCTGGATTTTAGGAAAGCCAATTTAGGGATGTCAGAGAATTTCTCCACGAATCTCCGGGAGGCCAAATGCCAACTCATTCGGCCCCCCGAAATTGGTGGAGAAACAGTCTGCCCCCCCGCCCCCCCCGGGATGGGACTTACCTTGTGTGAATGTCCCTGGCGGCGGCGGCTCCTGGCGGCAGTGCGGTGGTGGTGCGGTGGCGGTGCGGCGGCGGCGGCCGGTCTTCTGACCGGCTGCCGCCGCCACCATTTCCAAGTTAAAAAACAACAACAACAAACGTGATAGGCTACGTAAAGATTTACGTAGCCTATCACGGCTAGATTTTTAAAAAACACCGTGATAGGCTATGTAAATGTTTACGTAGCCTATCACGGCTGACTTTGGGGGGGGGAAAGGCGCGTACGCAAATGGCAGCGCCCATGGGCGCCGCCATTTACATTCCTTATTTGGGCACATGTAGTCTACGTAAACGTTTACGTAGACTACACGTGCCCAAATAAGGAACACAAGTGGCGGCGCCCATGGGCGCTGCCATTTGCGTACGCGCTTTTTTTTTAATTTTCAAAGTCAGCTGTGATAGGCTACGTAAACATTTACGTAGCCTATCACAGCTGACTGCAGGGATGCAAACGACGGCAGCTACGGCCACCGACATTTGCGTCCCGACAGGAGACGAGGTTTCGCGGCTGGAGGGACGGGGCGCCTCCCCCCTGGCCAGAATTTCAGCCAGAGGGATGGGGCACCTCCCCCCCGGCCAGAATTTTGGGGGGGAGGGATGGGGTGCCTCGACCCCCGCCCAGAATTTCGGGGGGAGGGACGGAGCACCTCCCCCTCACTGCGAAGCAAGCTGCGGGATCAGGTAAGGGACTTTCATCCATCCCTAATTTTAATAAACTCGGAACAGTGATTTACCTAGGGAGGTAGTGGGCTCTCCCACACTGGAGGCATACAGCCATCTATCGGGGATGTTCTGACTTGGATTCCTGCATTGAGCAGGGGGTTGGACTCAATGGTCTTGTAGGCCCCTTCCAACGCTACTATTCTATGATTCTATGATTCTATAAGTAAGGTCCCATGGCAAACGACTCTAATGAGAAAAGGAGTCCAAGATGGGTGGGAGCTTTTAAAAAAGGAAATTCTCGAGGCACAATTACAAACAATTCCAACAAGAAAAAAAGGTGGGAAACAACAGAAGAAGCCAATGTGGCTTCACAAAAAGCTTAGAGATGACCTGAAAACAAAAAAGGACACATACAGGAAGTGGAAGGAAGGCCAAGCTACAAAGGAAGAGTACAGGCAGGTAGCACAGAATTGCAGGGATGGCGTCAGGAAGGCTAAAGCTGAGAACGAGCTGAGGTTAGCGAGGGATGCTAAAAGCAACAAAAAGGCTTTCTTCAGCTACGTGCATAGTAAAAGGCAGAGGAAAGAAATGGTGGTTCAGCTATTAAATAAGGATGGCAAAATGATAGCAGATGACAAAGAAAAGGCAGAGGTGCTCAATTCCTACTTTGGCTCAGTCTTCTCCTGAAAGAGGGTCTGTGACCCCGTTGGCAAAGGCAAAGTACAGGCTGAAGGGGCAGGATTGCAGCTTGAGATCGATAGGCATATGGTCAAGGAACACCCAATTAATTTGAATGAGTTCAAATCTCCAGGGCCAGATGAACTGCACCCTAGAGTAATAAAGGAACTGGCAGAAGAGCTCTCAGAACCACTGTCTATTCTCTTTGAGAAATCATGGAGGACGGGGGAAGTGCCAGATGACTGGAGGAGGGCTAACGTTGTCCCTATCTTCAAAAAGGGTAAAAAGGAGGAACCCGGGAACTACAGACCAGTCAGTCTGACATCAGTCCCTGGGAAAATTCTGGAGCAAATTATACAGTGATCTATATGTAAGCACCTTGAAAACAATGCAGTGGTTACTTGAAGCCAACATGGATTTGTCAAGAACAAATCCTGCCACATGAATCTGATCTCATTTTTTGATCAGGTCACCTCCCTTGTGGACTGTGGGAATGCTGTGGACATTTCACGACTTCAGCAAAGCTTTCGACAAAATGCCCCATGAACTCCTCATGAGCAAACTAGCTCAAAGTGGGCTAGATGAAACAACGATCCGGTGGATCCACAGTTGGCTACAGAATCGGACTCAAAGAGTGCTTATCAATGGGACCTTCTCCAACTGGGGAGAGGTAACGAGTGGGGTACCGCAGGGCTCAGTCCTGGGCCCAGTGCTCTTCAGCATTTGTATAAATGACTTGGAGGAGGAGGTGCAGGGTATGCTGATCAGATTTGCAGATGACACAAAACTGGGCAGGATAGCTAATACTTTGGAAGGCAGAAACAAAATTCAAAGTGATCTGGATAGGCTGGAGCGCTGGGCTGAAAACAACAGAATGAAATTTAATAGGGATAAATGCCAAGTTCTGCACCTCGGAAAAAGAAACCAAATGCACAGTTACAAGACGGGGGATACTTGGCTCAACTACAAGCAAGAAGGATCTTGGAATTGTTGTCGATCACAAGCTGAATATGGCTGAACAATGTGATGTGGCTGCAAAAAAGGCAAATGCTATTCTAGGCTGCATTAATAGAAGCATAGCTTCCAAATCCCGGGAAGTGCTAGTTCCCCTCTACTCAGCACTGGTTAGGTCTTATCTGAAGTACTGTGTCCAGCTCTGGGCACTGCACTTTAAGAAGGATGCAGACAAACTGGAGAGGGTTCAGAGGAGGGCAACAAAAATGATCAGGGGACTGGAAACAAAGCCCTATGAAGAGAGACTTAAAGAACTGGGCATGTTTAGCCTTGAGAAGAGAAGATTGAGGGGAGATATGATAGTGCTCTTCAAGTACTTGAAAGGTTGTCACAAAGCCAGGATCTCTTCTCACTCATCCCAGAGTACAGGACACAGAATCATGGGCTCAAGTGACAGGAAGCCAGATTCCGGCTGAACATCAGGAAAAATTTCCTGACTGTTAGAGCAATACGACAATGGAACCCATGACCTAGGGAGGTGGTGGGCTCTCCCACACTGGAGGCATTCAAGTTGAAGGTGGACATCCATCTGTCAGGGCTGCTCTGACTTGGATTCCTATGGTCTTGTAGGCCCCTTCCAACCCTACTATTCTATGATTCCATGATACTACAATACAACAATGAACAGTTACAGCTCACAGCTCACAGCAACAACATTAAATAAATAAATAAAATGGAGCACCATCATAATCAGTTACAAGCCAGGGAAAGCTTTTGTAAACAAGTAAGATTTCAGGAGGCATTTAAAACTCACCACATTTCCTGCCTCTCAAACCACATGGTGGAGGGTGTTCCAGAGGTTTGGTGCTAGGGATGGATGGAGTCACCTGTGCCCAGCTTTGTTGGGCACTCGCCAAGCCACTGCAGCCACCTGTCCCTGCTCACAGTGTTGTGTGTGAGCTTTGTCACAGCCCACTGATGGCCTGTCCTGCCCAGTGAGCCGCCACTGTGCACAACAATGGTGGCTCCGGCACTTCTGCATAAGTAATGTTGCATAATTGGTAGCCGTAAAGAGGCCGTCCCTTTATGGCTACCAAGTACGCAACATTACCTACCCGGAAATAGGGGTGGCACGAGAGTTCAAGTAGAGGGTGGAGTCTGGTGGACTCCCCACCCGCACCCCATTCGCTGGGCTGCGGGGGGCTCACTTGCCCACTTGGTGACTGGCGGGAAGTGTCATGAGGCCATCCATCACCTTAGTGAGCTCTCATTGTGTGCAGAAATCATGGCTCAGTTACTTCCACATATCTAATGTTGCATCTACGGCTGCCTTAAAGAGGCAATGACTCAACATTACAGGGGTAAAGGGCTGATCAGTCACTTGAAGGGACCAGACAGAGGTGAATCTGTCCATCCCTCCCTGGAGGCGCCTGAGCCTCCATTTTTGCACACAATGGCGGCTCGCTAGGGAGGTTGGGCAGCTGCCAGGCACTTGCTGAGCTGTGGGGTGCTCGCTGAGTGTGTCCGCGAGCACCTCGTGATTCGGTGAGCACCCCCGCAGACTCTCGTGACATTCCTATTCAGTGCCCAGTTGATCATCACAGAACAGCCGACAAGTCCTGCTCTAATGATCTGCAAGCTTGACTAGGTGTACACAGGGGAAGGCAGTCCACTAGGTAGAAAGAATATACTTCTCCTGGAAAGATTTAAATGGGTTGTGCTCTGGTCAGATACTTTCTGATAAGGTTGAGCCAAATGTTCTTTGAGTTTGCTTTTTGACTTAGTGGTTTTGTGGAGCTGAAAGCCCTCCCCTCCCCAAATCTCCTCCATTCTGCTGTTTAGTGGGACTTTGCAGCCACTTTTCTCCCTCTGCTGCTGCTTCGATAGTCAGCCCCGCTTCTGTTGCTCCTCAGGTAATCTCACCCAGTTAGTGATCATGCACTAGATGTGATGATATTGCAGCTCTAAGTATCCTATCAGATTTTGATCAACGGCCATCTGTCAGTGATGCTGCAGTTGCATCCAACACTGAAGATCATGCATGGAGCGGCGGGTGAACTAGACGGACCTCAAGGTCCCCTCCAAGTCTGTGATTTTAAGATCCCACCAGAGATAAGAAAATGAATATTTTCACAACCCTTTCATAACCATCCCTGAAAAGTGCCAAAAGATTCTTTCAATCCTAATTAGGGTTGCGCGACCAATTTCTTTTGGTCCATGAATCACATTGCAAGCTCAGAAATGTATGGACTTTGACTGCAGATTGCATCCGAGTCCATGTTCAGTCTGGAAAGTGGGTAAATCCTGATGAAAAACAAACTGAAATGAATTTCTCATACAGCCCTAATCCTAATGTAGGTTTTGTTTTTTTCCCCAGAACGGGACCCATCTTTCTGTTCAGCCCTATTATCGACACTGTGTGAACAAAGACAAAATGAATGTTTAACAAAAGCTCTGAGTTCAAAAGTATGTCATAAAGTTAGGACAATGTAAAACGCTAAACACTACAAGGTACATGATTAAGGATGTCTCAGGAGTCAAATGTGTAAAAATGGCAGCTCAGTGTTTTACATAAAAGATGTTTTACATAAATGGCGGCCGTAAAGCACCATTAATGCCTACGATCTTGCATAAGTGGTGCTTTGCGGCTGCCAGTCATGTAAAATGTCTTCTACATAAAACAACGAGCCACATTTTATGCAAATGGTGGTTCACCAAGGAGTCAGGCAGGCACCCACAGACACACACCCCCCCGGCAGCTTGACCAAGGAGCCGAACAGGGGTGGGTATGTGGCAGGGGGCCGGCGAGCAGCGGGCAGGCCGGGCAGGGGCAGCTCACCCACCCCTGTTCATAATCCAGCAATATACTTGCACGTCCAGTGACCAGTCTCTGTATACCAGTAGGCTTCAGGACATGCCTGCTTACCGGCCTGAGCAACTCGGAGGTTGTGCTGGCACGGCTAGCTTTAACCTCCACCCAGCCGCCCGCAACATGAGCTGGGTCTGCCAGATAGACAGAGTAAATTTAGCTGCAAGTAATATTTGTATTTACCTTTCTATGCAAGTAATATTTGGGGGCTGAGGAAGGGGCAGGCTTCAAAAGAAATCATCTACATTTAGAACATGACTTGATTTAATCATGCATGAATTTCCACGTGGCGTCCAAATGCAGGAATGGCGTAAGGCAGTGGGTGCACAAATCTTTGCACCCCAGGGGCTGCCTGGGGTGGTGCCAGGGGGTGGTGCATGTGATTGGAGATAAGGAAGGGATTTCCTTGCCTGTGCTAGCAAATGAAACCCCAGGCAGTAGCACCTTGATTTTTTCAGTGGCAGGCGATACAGGGCCACCAAAAATGGCGTGGCAGGCCAGACAGAGGCTGTGGACAACACTTTTTGCAGCCCTGTCATAAGGGGTCTCTGCTTCTTGTAAAGGGCAGGCATGGAGTTAAGACTACTGTGCTCTATATTAAGGGCATGAATTGCTCAGCGTTGCCAGTGCAGGCATGTTGGCATTTGCATTTTCCTAACTGCATGCCTTAATTCTGCACACTGCTTTCTGACTAGTGAGCATACTGAGATTCAGAGTAGTCACTCAGATGTACCATTTCCTCACATCTTCCTAGTAGGAGCCTATTAAGTAAATCCAGAAATTTTGTCACGTGGAAGTCAAACAAAAAACATACGTATTTCCTTTTTTCTGATCCTCATTAAGGGGGGAAAAATGTCATTAGGCAGATCTATTTAAAGTTGCCATGGAAATGTGTTTGGACTTTGATTACAGCAATTAAAAAACTCAGCTATTGAAAGACAGTGTGTTGTATTATTTAAATAACATTCTTCATTCTTGAAACACATTTTTACTAAGGGAGACTGTTAAATTAGGTGATAAAAGGTTACTTTTGTCTTTGAAGTTAAAATATGTAACCATTATTTCTTATCTGTCTTGAATTAGAAAGGCTTCCATGTCATATATTTTAAAGGGCTCATTATCAAAATTCCCCAGCATTCATAAAACAAACAAATGCTTCACTTCTTGCCTTGTTTAATCCCAGCTCAACACTTTATTTGGGGGGGGGGCAGGATTTTTTTGATGTTTGACAAGAAAAGATATCTTTTCAGTTTGAAATTGCATGAAAGGTGCTTGGCAAACTGTAACAGCTTCCTTTCCCTAGCATGAGAAATGGGGCCAGTTGCCAGGGATATATTTTAAGAGGAGAGCTCATATATAAAAGGGGAAGACAAATAGAGCTCTCTAGTTTGTTTAAACCCAACATGACTGGGATGGAATGGCATTGAAGGTCACCACCTCAGTCTGGTCCCTGATGGCATGTGGATTCATCACTCAGTTGCCAGCTGTTTGCCTCCATGCTAATTCTCCCTCACTGTAAAGATATTGGGTGATGGCCAGGTGTAGATGAAGACACCAAGAGATTGTCCTGTGAGTAAGACATACGTGGGTCAGCTCAAGCTGTCTCTGGACCCATAACTGTGGCAGAGAGTGGGAACAAAGGAAGCATGATGGAAACAAGAAGGAAATGGGGATGGGGGGTAAACAGATTAGATACTTATGCCAGAGGCCTAACATCTCCATATTAAAAACATGGATGAAGTAGGGATGGATGGAGCTGAGATTGACTTTCTTTTGTTGTTGTTTGTTTTTTGTTTTGAGGCCAAGCTCATTCTAACCTGTTTCTACATGACCTTGCAATTTGAAAAAAACTGAAAAATGTATGTACTTTTTGTAATACATTTACAAAACACAGCTGCACCTACTGACAAAAAGGTGTTTGTGGACATTTTGTGAATGTACACATTTTTGTGTGGCAACACTTTGCAGGCTCAAAAATGTATGGATTTCTGACTGAAAATTGTTTTGGGGTTTGTGTTTGGATCCAGGAATTGGGTAAATCCAGGAAAAAAAACCACCCCGATGGAATGAATTTCTCACATATCCCTAGGATGAAGTGATTGTGCTTCTGTACTATGGTTCTGTGGGATTCAAAAAGGCACAAGCGTAGATTTAGTAGATTGGTTGGAACCAAGAGCAGGTCTTGAACAGGAGTTGTGAGGTAGGGATGAGTGACTCAGCAAAATTTGACATCATTGAGGTTCCTTGGTTACACCTTGAAGCTCATTCTGACATGTCCATAACAGATTGCAAACCTTATGGGCGGGGTTTCATGTACATTTTCCCAGATGTCTGCATCAGTTGTGTACTTTTTTAAAATGTACGCATTTTTCTCCCATTGATGAAAGTGTGTTTGTGCACATTTTTCATATGTACACATTTTTCATGTGCATTTTTCAAATGTATGCATTTCTTTAATTTTTTTGTTGCATGAATCACATTGCAAACTTGGAAATGTATGGATTTTATACCTTAAATTGCATTCAAGTCCTCATTTGATTCTGGGAGATGTGAAATGGATAAATTCCCATGAAAAATGAACCGTAACAAATTTCTCGCCCATCCCTAGTGTGAGGCAGGTGTGGGAGGCAACCTATTTGCCACCACCCAACTGTGGCCAAAGAAGTGAACTGCAGGGAAGCCAGCCGATGAGTGACAGATGTGCCAGCTACCCTTCACTCCTCTAAAAGCTTTTAGATCAAGCTTGTTCATTGCTCTAAGTAACCAGGAGATCTTCTCTTATTGTTTGTATACCAACCATCTTCAGATCCTGATCCTCAACTGCTCTGGAGCTTGGCCTGGCAATTGGCTACAAGTTCCGAGATAGCTTGAAGGTAGCTCAATGTCCTGCAAAAATCTGCCATTTGCTCCCTCTGAGCCAAGGTGAGGAATAATTCACCAGAAACCATTTTGGCTCAACCTCCCACAGTGCATGCAAAATGCACTGAGTAATTATTAGAGCTGCCATCAAATTCCACTTAAAGTGAAATCTGAGGCAAATTTGGATGGTTTTGCTCAGGCAAGACATCTGTAGGAATTTTGAGATATGCTAAAATATTCTCAAAAAGACTGTGAAATGGGTCTAGAACCTCTCTAGTTATTGTGAATCCACAACATGCATTACCCAAGGCAAGGGATCATTTCAGATACTTCCTGATCATCTCCAGGAACACCAGCCCCAAGAGTAAATAGCCAGGAACACCTAGCTTAAAAAGTAAGGGGTGCCCTAAGTAGGGTGCTCAGGTCTGGCAGTAATTTCTATCAACTATATTGTACTGCAATTCTGGTGAGAAAGTCTCTGACCGCAGTTGATGACACAGAATGTTCACAAACATGCCAGTGTCTCAAGGAAGGAAGCTGTCAGAAGAGTTAGACGGTATCCAGTATCTGTGCAGGAAGGGAAAGTTGTGTTTGGCAGGGAGTAAAAAGGTACCCAGACCCTAGGGACAGGAGTTGCTCTGTGGGGCAGGCTGAGGGACTTGGAAAGATGAGGAAATGAATGGATAGGGAGCCCAGAGGCAAGAAGGCTGAAGGAAGGGTGCCAACTTGGCAATGGGCTGAGAAACAGAAAACTGAGGTTGTTGAAGGAAGAGGGGGCTTGAGTGGAAAGAACAGAGGGGACAGGGAACAGAAGTAAAAAAGGGGGTGCTAATGCAGGGGGTGAGGTTTTAAGAAACCTTGCAGAATTTAAGGTGAGCAGGTCCTGCCTTAATATGCAGCAAGATGAAGCAAGGTGATTCAGGTGGCGTGGCACGATTTAGGGCAAGATGAAGACAGGAATTGCTGTCTGAATGGTGCCATGAGACTTTTTAACATGTTGGCCCTAGCATGGGGAGAGGGCACCATTTGGTGCTAGGCTGGACAGGTATGCATTGCAGAGGAAAAGGAAATGCATCACCAAAAAAAAGAGGACAAAAGAGGACAGTGGTTTGCATAAGAGTTGCCTGTGCTAACTTTATGTATAGATGCATAGATAGCACTGTGTCCCAGTACTGGGGAAAAGGTGGGGTATAAATAAATATAACAACAATACAACAACAACAACAATGCAACAACAACTAAGAAATAATGGCAATAATTCAAACAGAAATACAATTCATCTCACCACAGTGGGGATGACTGACAGCGGGACCTGTGTGCCTGCTCAGGCTGCTGTCCGGGTGCTAACAGTGGATGGGCCCCTCCAAAGCCTCCGCTGCTCTCCCTCCTTAGGGTTCTTTGACTTTAAAGCAAAGTTGGACTGGAGAGCCCTTCAAATAGAGTCCTCTGTAAAGTGGGATTCATGGCCACCATATTTGGTGCTCTGCTTCAGGCAATTCTGCCCAATTCCTTCCTTGAAAGAGGCAAGGAGATTTGGAGAGCAGAGGGTCAGGGAACCTTGGGGGCATAGGCTTGTTGGGGCAAAAGTCTAGAACAGGATTAGACAACCATGTGCCCTCCAGATGTTTTGGACTAAACTGCTATCAGTTCCAGCCAGCATGGCTAATGGCAAGGAATTGTGGGAATTATGATGATGTTCCATAGCTCATTGGAAGAGCCCCTGCTTTACATGCAGAAGGTCCCAGATTCAATCCTGATTCCCGAACATCTCCAGGTAGGGCTAGGAAGCAATCCTGCCAGAAACCCTGGACAACTGCTGCTAGGCAATACTGACAATATTGGGCTAAGTGGACCAGTGATCTGATTCAGCGCAAAGCAGCTTCCTATGTTCAAATGAGTTGCGGTCCAAAACATCCGGACGACACCAGGTTGCCTACCCTTCATCTAGAACCTGATAGGGCAGGGATGGGGAACATGTGGCCCTCCAGATGCTGTTGGATTGTAACTGTAACTCTGTAATCCCTAACCATTAGCTCTGCTGGCTGGGGCTGATGGGAGTTGCAGTCCAACAACTTCTGGAGGGCCATGTGTTCCTTACTTCTGTGACAGGGTGACTCTACCAGTCATAGTGGCTTCTGGCATTACAACATTGTGACCTGACAATCTAAGCAGGGAAACAGGGTCAAAAGCAGTATTGAGGGCAGGATGTCTCCGAATTTCACATATTGATCAAAGTTAACCAGCCAGTTTTCTGGCTCCAGGCTTCTAGTACTTTAATGTAAGACTAAGAAATATTATCTTAATGTCATATTATGCAAAAGAATCCAAATTTATGTGGACTTGATGCTTTTTCCTATATTTGTGAACATTGCTTAGTTCTTTAAAGCAGCCAAAATTAAAACAATTTGCAACTCTTGTTTTATTGCCATTGAAATAAAGCATTGCTCTTAAATAGACTATTACAGCAAAGATTAAAGTGTGGTATAGATTTATTTTTTACAATAGGAACTGATGCAGGAGTCACATCTTAATTATTTCTCTTTTTGTATTAAAGTGGAGAACATTCTCTGAACCCAAATACTTCATCAAGGGGATGTCACTTTTTGCTTTCAGAATAAATTAAATAAATCAGTACAAATATGCTTATTTTGTGTAAATGCTCCCACATTGCACATTCATTCTGTTGTTGATTCTTTATTTTCTGCAGTCTCAATATGTGTAGTTGCTGTTTCTTCAGCTTCTCCTTGTGTACAGGCTGGAATTGGAAATTTTACATAAATAATAGGCAATAGGGGTGTTTGCTTAACACATGTGGGCATGTTGTGGTACTGATTCCTTCCTACACACACCCCATTCACACACACACCCCAAATTTTGCACCATTCTATGAGGAGGAAGTTGCATGAGGAGAATCATCCCTGCCCACGTTCTTCATGTAGAACATGCTCCTCCAAGCCCACTAAACAGCAGTTTGGTAGACTGGAAGGAGCACATTTAAAAGTCGTGTGTGTGTGTGAGTGTGTGTGTGAGGGAGAGAGAGAGAGAGAGAGAGACAGACAATGTGTGAGAGTGTATGTGAAGGAACAGAACAGCCCTCCCTCCATGTTTGCATTTAATTTGGGTTTTTAATATTATGGGGTTAAATTGTTCTTTGTATGCATGCTGGTCAGTTTCAGTCAAAAGGCTAATAGTTTAGTTGTCAAAAGATTGGAAAGAATGTAGAGTTCAGGAAGTTTGCTCAGGAAGCTAGGAGATTATGATGTTTGGTTGGAGCACAGGAGGGGAAAATACTAATTTTAAGATATGAAGGCCTACATCAGTCTCCACCTCAAGGTGAGTACAGTGGTTCAGGGAGTGTATTTGATTTACCATATGAATCAAAAAGTTGTGGGTTACCCTTTTCCAGGCCAGTCCCTCAAGCTCATGCAAACTTCACCTTCTACTCCTGAATGCTATTTATCTAGGAGGGGAAGCCGTCATTAATAGCTTTCACAACAGAGAAAGAGAATGGATTGGGTGAGAAATGCCATTTTATTGTTGGCTCAGTTCATATTACAGGAGTGAAAAATGGATGTGAAGGCTCATTCCACCTTTCAAAGGCAACGTGTTTAAGCAGATTATACTCCTTGGCACTTCAAAGGGAAGGCTGCCTTCAGAGTCTGGGTTTGTGACCTGAAGCACCTTCTAGATTCTTCTACCTTCAGTTGTCATTAAATTGACTCGTTACCCAGCTGTTCTGACCTCTGCCCTTATTATGGTTTATAATTTGCATGGGTGTCTATTAAGCACTTAAAAGACACCCAGAATAGAGTGAAGGCAGCACACTGTTAGCAGTGGAGCTGCAGCCCAGCTATATTGCATTCGAGGGCACGCTGGTTGTACGGGTTTTATTCCCGAGGATCCACTGATGCTACAGCAGTGTACCATTTCAGGCTGCATCAGGTCCTGTTCAGTATGGGGGAGCAATGTCAGGCAAAGCCAAGGCCAGATACTAGTTAGTACCATGAGAGTTCCAAGTGGGCCTGGGCTAGAAGCCAGACAAATTCAGCTTATATGTTGCTCCAATAAGTGGCAAACTCAGACTGAGCCTTAAATAGGACTTCAGTTTCCTAGAGGCTGCTTGCTCCTCCCACTCATGGCATAAGGCCTTCTCCCTTAAAGGGGCCATGCTTGCCGTAATGGCATGGAGGCATCCAGGGTGTGGTGGTGGCTTTGGAACTGGAGTCTTCAGAATCTGAGGATGGGAATACAACCTCCTCTGGAAGCCGGGGAGCTAGTCCCAAGGGCTCTTCTAGGGAGGAGGGCCCTGAGGTGAAGGGATGTTGATGGGTGTTTCTGTGGCCGCATCCTCTTCTGGGCCTGAGCGGTCTCTATCAAAGGCTTCTTCTCCTGGAGAGGGGGAATCAGAACCATGGGTCATAACAGGGATGAATGTATGGCCCTTCAGGTATTGGGCTGCAACTCCCAGCATCCCTCACCATTGGCCATACTGGCTAGGGCTTATCCAACAATATCTGGAGGGCCACATGTTCCCCATCTCTAGGCTACACAATTCCCAGGATGTCCATCTTCTGTCTTCTGTTTGCAGCAGCCACTCTGCCATCCACATGGTGGTGTGATGGCACAGAGGCATACTTTGCTAGACAAACCAACCCCTTCATGGCTCTGTAGTCAGCGTCATGGTTAGAGAAATTCACAAAGAGATGTAGTATTCAAATGTGGGACACCTTAGTCTCTTTTGAAATAATTTTCTTTTCTGCATCAGCAAAAGTGTCAGCAGATTTATACCTTGCATAAAATATGCTGGGATTGTCAGGGGCCAGATCAAATTGCTTCAGGGGCCAGATCCAGCCTGCGGGCAGCCAGATACTTTGGCTTGAAGCAAAGTGCAGCATTTTGCAATATGTTATTTATGTGTTTGTTTAGCTATGCTAAAAGGTTGATAACAAAAGCAAAGTTCTATGCAGGAAATATACAAGATCAGTGCAACACAGCAAACTTGAAAGATGCCCCTCCCTCCATGGCTGGAAGTGGAAGATGTCAAATGCCTGTAACAGGGGTGGCCAATGGAGGCCACCCACGGGCTCTCTCCCTTGCTGGAGGTATTCAGACAGAGGCTAGATGGCCACCTGTTGGGAATGCTATAGATTTCCAGCATCAAGCAGTGTTTTGGACTAGGTGGCCTACATGGCCCAACTCTATGGTTTTGTGATTCAAGGAGAAGGGTATAGAGCACAACCTGCATCAAAAAGGGTCCAACTCTGTATTCTTCTGATGATGGTGAAGATTCCTAAGGTTCCTTGGTGCTGTACAAAAACCAAAATGCTGCATAGGCCTTGCCTGAGGCCTAAAATCTAATAGAGACAATACAGAAGGGATGGGGTTGGAGTTGATATCTGAATGTGCTTATTTTACCAGTTATTGTAAATTGTCACATAACAAAATTGTTACATAATTGTTAGAATGACCGGGTGGAGCAGTCACTGAAGGAGAGGGGCTGAGGATAGGGGGGCTATTAAGAAAGGGGGTCCCACTTTGTCCTGTGAGATAGATTAGGCAAAGGAAGTGTGACTTCCCCAGCACCCAGGAAACATTACAGCTGAGCAGGAATGTTGACCCAGGTGCCCCTGGCTCTACAACCTGACTAATTATGGTTCTTACGTGATCAACATGCATTCTTTCTTCCTAATCCTTGTAAGGCTGATACATACATTCAGCTGATGATATTTATAGGGATGGTGAAAATTTCATTTGGTTCATTTTTTTAACAATACTTGCCATATTACCAACATACACAAATGTCTTCATAAACAGGATGGAAAGAACCTGGGAGTTAAAAAAAAAAAAACTTGAATGGGAGAAGGCAAAACTGGAACATCCATCCAGGACTTTGAGTGTGTAGCTCTTGAAAGTCTGTGGTTGGATCCCTGTGTATTCACCTTGGCCACAATGTGTGGCACTGAATCAGAGCGGCCACCTCTTTTTCCTGACAGGCTCCTCGTCCTTCGCAGCTACACGGGCAGGTGCATCGTGGTCCTCTCCGTGCAAAGAATACCTGCACCTATTGGATTTGACCAGTGCAGACGGGCGGACATTTTGTTTGGTTCATTGTTTGATAAGACCAAGATCCACAAATTTCTTCAAAAACAGGTCTGAAAGAACTTGTCGGTTAAAAACATTAATGCGAGAGCAGATGACACTGACAGATTGGTCCATTGCTAGATATTTGTGTGTATCTACACCCTAGTTATCCTTGACATTCTAATGGCCCACTTGCATTCAACATCTGATTCTCAGAACATTCTGTCCGATTTGCCATGGCTGTGATGGAGTGGCTGGATTATCTCCCAAGGAGCTGCTCCAGAGTACGCAGCAGTTTGGGGATGGTGGCCCACATGAGAGTGGCAAGAGGTGGGTGTCGCTGCTCACAATCAATGGTGCAGTGGAGCCGGGGCTCACAGGGTCAAAGGCACCTTTGGATTAGCAGTGAGAATGGCGCCCTCTGCCACCCCCCTCAGACTTCCTGTCCCCTCTGAGCTTAGCTGCAATCCTCACAGTACCAGGGGGTGGGGGAATCAATTTCTCCAGCAAAATATATATCGTTGTGAACGATGCCTGTCCTAATGCAGTGTTTTGGAGTGCCCTGGTCTTGAATGGGCAATTAAGACCCACTGGCTTTACCAAATATCTGCTCCTGGTGGAGATGAAAACTGCTAGAGTCTGTTTGGTGACATGGATCCACACAGGTACTTCAATCCTTGGACTCTCCATAGGAGTGTGGCTATTGGGACTATCATGATTAGCACTTGAAAATTTCCCTCTACAACACTGCTTATAATCTAAACAGAAGGACTTTATTTAACTAGAGCACAGGTGGTAGCATTCTGCATCATAGCACATTTGCAGAGACAAATGTATCTACACATTTGCAACAGCCATTTAACTGGGGTTGCCAGTATATTTCCAGCAGGAACGCATCCACATATATCCGCAAAAAGGTTTTGCGTTGTCCACTGAATCCAGAGGTGGGGCAGCAGCAGCTCCTCCCATCTGCATGTCCGCTGCCCTGCGCTTTGTTTCATTCACCCTTCTCCTGCAGTCCTGCTCACTGCTCCCAGGAAACAGATGAGACAGATTTTACTGATGTGATGCTGCTTTGCCCAATAGCGGAACTGCAGAGCTGAACACTGCTTTGTAACTGCAAACTTGCAACAGCCATCTAATAACTCAGTGAACAATGATCCTTTAAAAACTGCTGACGGCCCAACTCCAGAGCAGTAACAACTAGCTGTATCTTCTCAGAAAGCACAACAGAATATTAAGTGTTTATATGTTGGAGCTGTTTAGTAAGACAAGCAGTTCACCCTTGCCTCACCAAAGAGTGCCTTCAGTATGATCCGTGCTGAGCCATAAGCAGCCATCCAGACACAGGACCATAAGAACTAAGGGTGGGAAATGCCTGGGAGCCCCAGAAGCATTTTGCCAGAAAGCCAAAGTACGACCCTCAAGCATGGCCAGCAAAGACAGACAGAAAGACAGCGGCTGCAATCCAAGCTAATTACACTTTTGCACCATGAATGTGATCCAGATTATCGCGTTCTTTACTGACAGCTCCGCCAGCATCTCTGAGGTTCTACTTGAATTTTTTTTCATTTTTGAAACAATTTGGGTTCAGAGGGCAACTGATTCTTTCTGGAACTTGTGAAGTGTGGACCAAACACCTCCAAAAGTAATCATGAAAGGCGGGGGCGCTGTGAGCCTGTGCAGAGTGCAGCTACCCATTTGACTGTCCTTGGGGGGGTGGCTATGGCGACTGTCAGGATGAACCTGTCCTGAACTTCAAAATTTACCTCTACACTAGCTTATATGTGCGTATGTGCATGCACCACTTGGATTATCCATCTTGGTTGCCAAAATGCCCTGGGCTGGCTCTCAGACAGGAGTGTTTTGGTATCAGAAGATCTGGCTTAATTGTTATGATTTCTACTTCGAGCTGAGTCATTAAAAAGGAAGAGCTAGCTTGGGAAATTGAAGGTTGTCCCTTCACTTTCCCTTTCTTTTATATGCCGTTTGGCTGATTGGGAATGGAATGCCCTGGAGCAGCGTCTGCTGTAAGGGGACAGGGAAGGTGTCATGTTTCACAGAAAAGGGAGAGCTTTCTAAGCTTTCTCTGCCCTCCTTCTGAGGTATCGCACAGATAGCTGTGGCTTTGAGTGTGCTTCAAAGGAAATGGGATAATGCTCAGGATGCCTCATATGGAGTCTCCCAGCCTTGTGACGCTCGTTTACATGCGCACAGGCACTTACGCAGCCCTCTGCAAAGATGGCTATCCACAAACCAGCATAACACAATTTGTATTCAGCATTCCCTAATTTTCAGGATTTGAGCTCAACAGTTAAGGATGAGGCAAAGCCAAAGGTGCACATCAGCTTACTTTGCCAGTTCCCCGCCCCCCTCTTGACAGAAGTTCAGACTTTGCCTTTAACAGCAATATGGGCAGCAAAACAAGAAATATAGGAAACGAAAACCCAGCACTCAGAGTGCTGATAGTTGCCCCTGTTGGATTTCTGTCCATCATGCAGCAGCTAATGGCGCGGAGCGTCTCTTGGGGGAAAGACAGCAACTGAAGCTTGATGAGTTTTATGATGTTCAAAAAAATCAACTGTCCACAGTTAGCATCCAAGTAACGTCCAAGTCAGCATCGCTAATAGTCCAGTAGAGGCCGGCATTTCATTCCCAAACCATTTTAGTGGCTTTGCTTCCCCTGCACCTGTGCATTGCATTGAGCATAGCTCAGGCACCATTACTGGTCTTCTCTCCTGCCTGTTCTTTTCGGTCCATCCCTCAGTGCGGGCCCCGCTCTGTGTCCACTTGCCTTCAGAGTAGGGAATGGGCAGATCCATCAGTTCTGTTTTCTCCCATGTTTTTTCTCTCCTGTATATGAAGAACTTTGTGGATTTTGGTAAATTCTTATCAAAAATGAATGGAAATGAATTTTTCACCCATCTGCATCAGCCAAATTCAACAGGTGCAGCCACTCCCAGTAGGGAGAGGGCCGTGTTGTTCTTCCCTGCCATGTAGCTGTTAGAGACGAGGAGCCTATCAGAAAAAAAGAGGTGGCAGCCCTAATTCAGCACCAACATGGCTGAATAAACAGGGATTCAAGCCCAGACATGTAAGAGCTAAGCACTCAAAACTCTGGGCCTGGATGGACAAATTTGTCAGTTTCAGATTCTCCCATATTAAGTTTCTTTAAGGTCTCAGATCCTTTTTGGGCCTAAATATGGAGAGCTTTGCAAAATTTGGCAAATTCTTACCAAAACCAGACTGAAACAAAATTCTCAACCATCTTCTGTTCCTGCCTGCTCTTTAAAGTCTACCCGTCAGTGCAGGTCCAGCTCTGTGCCCCCCTACCTTCAGGGATTAGGCTCGTGAGCACATGGGTCAGAGCCGACCTCATTCTGCCTAGGCTCTGGAATTCTTTCCACCAGTACGCTCCCCTGGCCCCCACCCCAAATTCCTGGCCTTTCAACGTTTGATGAAGACCTTTTTATTTGGGAATTAGCTTTTGCTCATTTAAAACATTTGGTGTATCTGCACTATGATTTTCTTTAGAGTCTCCTGTATCTTTTTATTATTGAAAGCTGGAAAGAGAACAGGGAAGGGCCATAGCTGAGTGGCAAAGCGCATGCTTCCTCTGCAGGAGGTCCTGGCTGGCCAGCTCTAGGCTGAGTCCCAGCTCTTTGCAAGCAGATACAGGGGGGTGTAGAGCAGTCAGTCTGGCAAGCCAGTGGTCAAGCACATAGGTTTCAGGCCTGTGGGGTTCAGGCTAAGGCAGGAATGGTCAAGATACAATCAAAAATCAAAACACAGTTAAGCCGCAAGTCAGCATGCACAGGCCGGAAGCAGCGTCAAGAAACAGAGCAAGGGTCCGGAGCACGGAGCATCAGTCACGGGCAAGGCCCAGGGCCCAGGGTGATGGGCGCTGGAACTGGCAGAGGCCTTGTTCCCAGTAGCTCTCAAGTTCCCGGTGAGAGCTGACCTAGCTAGAGCCACCAGAGACCCACCCAGCGTTCAGCTGCAACCCATTAGAGGCTTGTCAGACGTCCTCCTCATGAAGAGAGCCCAGCTCATGAATAATCCCTACAGTAAGTGAGCACTCCTTTGCCTGGCCACCATAACAGTGGATCTTTAGGCGCCAGCGTTCTCAGGGGCCAGGTGATGGCCCAGCACCTCCCTCAGCCTCAGACGCTGAGCTCTCTGCATCTCGAGGAGGCAGATCCAAAGGCATCACCCCCGAGGGCCCCAGACCATCTTGGCTAGCTCCAGGGTCTCCTGAGGGGCCAGCTGGCTCTGAAAGTTCTGGGTACTCCTCTGAACACAACTCCAGTGGTGGCATGACAGCTGGGACCGTGACACTGGCTCCTAGGTTCAATCCCAGCCACGTTCACTCAGGGGTGGGGGAAGACCCGTCTGAAACCCTGGAGAGATGCTGCCAGCCAGCGTTGATCAGCCTCCCTGGACCTCCAGATGTTTTGGACTTCAACTCCCATCTGCCCAAGCCAGCATGTAGTCCAAAACATCAGGAAGGCAACAGGTTGAGGACAGCTGGTGCAGGCAGTACTCAGCTCTAGGACTCCTCGTCTGATTCTGTGTAACACAGCTTCCAATGCACCTGTTTAAATCTGCCCCTTTTTTAGAAACATGAAGACTGGAATCTTACTTTAATCTTAGGGAAGGGGCTGAGTGGCAGCTTTTGCATGCAGAAGGTTGCAGGTTCAGTCCTGCAATCTCCAGGTAGGACTGGGAAAATCCTCTGTCTGAAACCCTGGAGGATCGCAGCTGGGGTGGTCATCGGTGTTGCCACGTCTTTGTCCCGGCTCTGCTCCTGTGCTTTTAACTGCAATCTGACACACAGACATTTAGCAACTAAAAATTTTCCTGGAAAGGAGAGACAGAGCAATGAAGGAACAGCTTCACCTGCTGTACAGGGCAGATGCTTCTTACGCTGGCAAACTGCAAAGCAGGAGCACATGGGCAGCTTATTAAAAAAATCTCTGTGAGAAGAACTGAGAAAAATAATTACAGTATTTACTTCAAATCTAAATTCCCTGACTGCAGTTTAATGAGCATATTTACAGAGTCATGAATAATAATAAGGTTATCCATAATGATGTTTGGAAGCAGCGTCTTGAGTGTTTGGAGATTTGTCTATTATATCTCATAATGGACTAAATCTATGTCATATTTCTATTTGAAGTGGCCAGAAAAGGGACAACAGTGTAAACAGATAAAGACTGGTATATGGCAGGGTGGGGTGGGAGGGGCTCAAACCCCAACATCTGCAGATAGGGCTAGGAAAATCTCCTGTCTGAAATCCTTGAGAGCTGTTGCCAGTCAGGCCAGACAGTACTGAGTGAAATGGACAAATAGTCTGCCCTGGAATAAGGCAGCTTCCCATGCAACTTGGCTCACTTAGCTGAGACATCTAGAGTGGGCCTGTACAACCTATGAATATGACTCACCATGGCAAATACAACTTACCCAGGGGATACAGGCAACCTGTGTTTTGCTCCATTTCTAGGATTGCTAAAAAGGGGAAGAGATTTCTTAGCACTTGGCAGGCACTAAAATATGGATTATGCCTTATGAGTTGTGTCTAGCTTTGCCTTGTTTGAAACCCCAAACGGGAACAGGAGTGCCTTTTTTTAATTGGGAAAAGCTCAGACATTCCCAAATGGACAATTGTGTTAGATAGATGTGTATTTTGGGGGAAATGTGCACTTTAAAATGTGTATTTTAATGCATTTTCATGCTTTAGGGCTCCTTCACATAGAGCTTTTATCCTGCTATTGAGATTGCTCACTCACAGAAGTTTGCGGGCCCTTTAGATGACACTGTGAACCTCCAGGGCATCTCCTGCACTAAATGACCTTTATTCCATTTTTAAATAGGTTGGAGATAATGAGGTATCAAATTACCCCACGTGTGTTCTGCTTATGTTCCCTCCACGATAAAGGAAAAGCCGCAAGAAGAGGAGCAAGACCAATGAAAGATATGGAAGACTCAGATAAGGGGGAGAAGGAGGGGGAAAGGGGAGGGGAGAGAGGAAGCAGGTGCAAAAGGGAGTCGTGATCCTGCATTTAAAATGGAAGCAGAAAGCCCTGTTTTAAATGCTGGATTTTAGGCTGGTGTAGAGATGCTCTTAGTCAATGGGAGGAAAGTGCGCGCTTTTGAAAAATGTGCATGGAAATGCACATGTTCCCCATTTGAAATTTTTGAGCGTTTTCCCATTCAGAGGAAAAGAAAAAAAACAGGTCACTGATGAGAACAGGAGCCAGGCTGACCAAGCTTCCAAGTGGAGTTTGGAATGTCAGCAAGCTCCACCATCCCTGGTTCTCCCATCTCTGCTGGGGAGTGGCTGAAGCTCTCTTGTGGCTGGACATTGAACTATATTCATTTAATCATCATTGTAGCTGATCATCATTGTCGTCGCCATCCCCATCTTTTTGACCCCCTTGCTGATCAGTGGATGGCACTGTTTTTTAGGGGTGTGTGAACCCACCCCCGCCTGGGTTCTCCAGGCACCCACCCAGACCCTGCCCCCGCTTGCCAGTCCCCAGACTGCGCTTAGGCCCCTCCCATGCTCATCAAGTGGCCCGCACTCACCCCGGCCACCTCATCGAGCTCTGCGGTCGCCATTAAAAAAAAAAAATGGCAATCACAAAAATGCACATATTTGCATATGCGTGAAAATCCACAATTTTGCAAATGTGCATATTTGCGTATGCGCAAAAATGAGCATTCTGCAAGTGCACATATTTACATATGCATGAATATGTGCATTTGCAAAATTGTGCATTTTTGTGCACATGCAAATATGTGCATTTTTGTGATCACCATTTTATTTTTCAAAAATGGTGACTGTGGAGTTCGACAAAGCCGCCGGGGTGAGCAGGGCTCGGGGGTGTGGGCAGTGAGGGTTCCACTGGATTCCCAGATGGAATCGGGCACCCACGCCATCCCTAGTTTTGTAGAAGCCTGCCAGAGCTGCTTAGAACATTTCTGCCAGTGCTCCCAGTCCAAGACTGAACACCACCATCATGATTACTTTGGGAGGCATTTGGTCCAAGCTTCACTAGTTTCAGAAAGAGTTTACTTTTCCAATGGTTATACTGGCTGAGAGTGATGGGAGTTGCAGTCCAACACATCTGGAGGACACCAGGTTGGAGGAGGCTGAAATCATGTGCCAGATCCTGTTAAGCCATCCTTCCATTAGCTTTTTTTTTTTTAAGTGATTTTTTTGGTAAGTTGATGTTTATTGTGAGCCAGGTTAGGCACAGTCCACTGTGGAAATCTGGCACAATCCACAGACTGAAACTAAAACAGCCACCGTGTGCTCTTGCTTGAGTAGAGCTGGCCAAATAGCTCATTAGGACGTGGAAGGTCAGATCCTTTTTGAAGCCGTTTGCAGTTGCTTCTTTAGCCAAGCAACCTGTAGATTCACAGCCACAAGGGCCAAAAGCATTCTTTGTTTTGAAACAGAAAATGGCAGTCAATATACTCAGGGATCTTACGCTTTGAAAGTGGGCTCTGGCACTCGCTCCCACAGGGAAACACCAGTGCCATGCAAGTGCATAGCACAGATCCTACATTTCAAATAGTTTTCCCAAGCAGTTCTTTCCTTTCAAAGCAAATGCCCTGGATAATGAGCAAGACAACCATGCAAGAATGTAACAAATTGTATTGCAAATGGGAGAAGATGCCTGCATGATGGAGAAAAATGGCTTCTGTTGAGATGCTGAAAATAAGCTGAGCACCATTATCTGGCCATTTTCTGTTCAGCATTAATCAGACCCCATCACCTGTTTGCTTTAGGTGTTTTCATTCATGTCGGTTTCATTTTTCCTCCCACCCATCTAGCCGTTTATGGTGAGAAGAATGTTTTCTGCACACTGAATCTGTGTGTCAAATATGTGCCTCACTCTGCATGCTCACAGTAACTCCTGTTCTGTAGGGAGGGTATAGGAATGATGAAATCCAGTGCACACGTGTGTGCGTGCACGTGCACACACACACACACACACTTCCCATACTCAACAGCTCAGCTGCACTTTCATGAGTTTCTGAAAGGGACCTGAACATGCAGGTCTGATTGCTGGATCCACACTGCCAGAGCCAGGCATAGGGGTTGGGCAAGCTTCCACTTGCCAGGCTGAAGGGGGTTAAGTGCCGAGCCAAGTGCTCTTTGGCCATTCAATCCTCACATGGTTAGAATTGTGTGAGGGGGAGACCCCAGCTGCACTAATTGACCCCATCCCTCTCATGCCTACCATCTCTGCCCCCCTCCACAAAACTGGAGGAGAAGGTCTGAAGCCGGGAACATGCTGTGTACATGTAGGCTCCCTGCATGATTTAGGACCCCGACTGTTCAGGGCAAGGCATGGGGATGAGATGGAGTTGCAACTGGGGCCATGAGGCTAATGAGCACAGCTCCATGCCCACCCACCCCCCGCCCAGCACTACCCCGCAATTCTAACCAAGTGAGTCGGAATGCCTGAATATAACAGTGGTCAGTATGTGGTGTCCTCATGGAGAAACATCTTCCTCCTTTTTCATTTGTTTTTCTTTTAGCTATCCAGCGTGAGAGAGTTCCATGCAATTCAAAACTTGCAGCTGTAATTCAAAACTTCCCACTCTTCCAATTGTTCTTAAGCTTTAAAACCGGTGCAGAATCTCAGGTCCAGGGGCCAAATTCACCCCACATATGGCCCCAATCTGGCCCTCTGAGGTTTGCCAGATGGCCCCACCCCCTTCCCTTGGCCCCACCCCCTTTCCCCCAACCACCTATTATTTGGCGGGTTCCTGCCCTTTGTGCAGTTTTTTCCCCATTCTAAAAGTTTGAAATGCCCCTCCAAAGGCTTAGTGACTGGCTGTTGGAGCTTTAAGCTAATAAATGATTGTTTGGCCACTCCCCTTTTACCTTTGCCCCCTCCCACAGGAATTCAGCCCCTGAGAGCTTCTCCAAAATGGAATTTAGCCCTCTGGCTAAAAGAGGTTCTGCACTCTTGCTTGAATGAGCATGTTAAGGGGATATGGGCTGCAACTTATTGTGTTAAGGGGAGATGGGCTGCAACTTATTGTGTTAAGGGGAGATGGGCTGCAACTTATAACCCCAACTTATTGTGCAAGTGATTGTCAGGGGCAGGAAAGAGCCAATTCAGCCCCCGCTGTGCCAAGGGTGCATGTATGAATTTGACGGGGGGGGGTTGCAAATTGAGTTCTGCCTACCTTTTGGCGGCCATAGCCACTTTGGTGGCCATTAAGGATGGCGTGGGAATCCAAGGAGGGGGTGGAGTCCAACAGACTCCCCCTGTCCGGCCTCCCAGATCCTGCTCGCCGAGCTGTGAGGTGCTGATGGACAATCCCACCAAACGCCCCAGAGCTTGGCGAGCGGCTGGGAGCAGTGCCAAGGAATCATCCTGCCTCCGCCAGCTGTCAAGGAAGCCCTTGACAACTGGCCCAGGCAGGAGGGGCCTCGGCACGCCCCAGCACTCCAGCCCGGTCCTCCACGGGGGTGCGCCCTGCTGAGGACTCCAGCAGTCAAGCCCTCGTGCGCATAAAGCACAGGGGTTTGTCTGCTGGCATCCTTGGCGCACAGAGGAGGGGTGGCTCAGTGGGCGAGCAGGGAGACTCACCGAACGGGCCCAAGGTGCACAGGTGAGTCCGTCCATCCGTCGTGGCCTTGCTTTTGTGGCAGCCACCATTATCTCCCCAAACCCTGCAGAATGTCTATGTCTGAATCATTCCCGGGTGAAGGACATGGTGGCCAGCCTGTTGCAATTAGAGCTACTGCCAAGGCCCCGCCCCGCCCCACCACCATCACAGACAGCCATGAGATTCGATTTGTTTAAAAAAAAAGAAATCAAGGGAGCTGCCTCGGCCGCCACTGTAAAAGGCAGCCTACAGACACACCAAAAACTGGAGATACGCTAATGAAATTCACACTGTGCAAGTACAGCTGCAAAATTCACGGAGGCATTTCAGCACAGCCCTAATGTTGAGAGAAAATGCACAGAACGTTTAAATACATTATTAAAAACACACATTTAAATACATACACTGGATTGAATCCAGGCTTAGTCATACATAAAGTACACCCATTGAAATCAATGGGACTTAAGTTAGTCATGCTCCAAGTATGACTAAGTCTGGATCCAACCCTTCGAGAGGATTTTTTAAAATTGTAGATTATTGCGGAAATGGAACAGGATAGAATTATGTGACCAAGAAGATGCAAAAGTGGCATGGACCAGAAATACATGTCTACCCTCAGAGATTTGAAGGCAGCTTGAAAGAAGGGTCACTGTTCATGATGTGTAACTCTCCCACCTCTGCTAAACAGGTATTGCTGGTTTTTGCATCATTTCATAACCTATTTGACCAGAGGGAACTGTGGGACAAAATAAATGTGTCTGTGCACCATGGGAAATGAAACCACATTTGGCTGTCTTAAAATCTATTATCTCACTCATGCCAAAGAGCCCAAATGGATAGACCACTTCCCACCTAATCATACTTTCTAGCAATATACATGTTTTAATCATGTTAACAGTGGCTTTTTCTTGCTCCAAATGGACTTTTAAAAGCTTTTCTGCCAGTTTGCTTTTCAGTTTGCTACAGGAGAATTATGCTTGGAGGGCACGTAAGTGTGCAAATGTCGTACATTTTTCTGAGTCATTTCCACTACAGAAGCAGGCAAGCAGCCATTAGATGGACCCGTGAAACTATTAAATAAGGTTTATATTTATCTCCTGCATCTAAAGGGTTCTAGTTGCAGTATTTGTTTATTGCTTAGCCATGCTTTAAAGGCTGACGTTCTGGAAGATTTATTTTATATTCAGACCGCTCACAGTGGTTTGGGCTGTTTTCATATATTTCAGTAGCAAGACCCTGGCAATTAGCATAAAACAATGCATATGCGCAAGTCATGCAGATCTGCTACCCCTTAATGTGTGTATTAACCACTCCAACATATATTCAGAGCAGTTAAAAGTTAGTAAATGGGTGGATTTTAGTTACCCCCTTAACATAAACTTCAGAGAGTTTCTAGTCCAATTCAGATTCCCATCACACACACATGTGAGTGTGGCCACACAGAGCACAATGCTGGAGTAACTCAAGGGTGAAGAACCTCAAGAGTGTGGGCCAGATCAGCCCCACCTGGGTTCCCCAGCTGGCCACACCCCTTCCCCTGACTGCACCTTTTTTTCCTGACCACCAATCATTTTGTGGTTTCCTGGCTCTTGCACATTTTTCACCATTCTAAAAGGTTGAAATGCCTCTCCTAAGGCTTAGCCCCTGGCAGTGAGAGTAGGGGTGCACGAAAGTCCCTTACCTGTCCTCGAAGCTTTTCACGGTGGGGGGGAGGCGCTTCGCTGCTCCCCCCGCGAAGTTCAGGCCGGGGGGGAGGCTTCCTGCCTCGCCTGGCCGAAATTCAGGCCGGGGAGGAGGCGCCTCGCCTCGCCCGGCCGCGAACTAAAAAGTAAAAAAAAAAAAAAACACCCCCGTGATAGGCTACGTGACGATTAACGTAGCCTATCACAGCTAGATCTGCAAAGTCAGCCGTGATAGGCTACGTAAATCGTCACGTAGCCTATCAGGGGTGACTTAAAAAAAAAAAAAAGCGCGTACGGCTATGGCGGCCCCCATAGGGAGCCGCCGTTCGCGTTCCTTATTTGGTCGCTGTAGTCTACGTAAATATTTACGTAGACTACAGCGACCAAATAAGGAACGGGAATGGCGGCTCCCTATGGGGGCTGCCATTATCCGTACGCGCTTTTTTTTTTTTAAAGTCACCCGTGATAGGCTACGTGACGATTTACATAGCCTATCACGGCTGACTTTGCAAATCTAGCCGTGATAGGCTACGTTAATCGTCACGTAGCCTATCACGGGGGCTTTTTTTTTTTCTTTGATTGGAATGGCGGCGGCGGCAGCCGGTCGAAAGACCGGCTGCCGCTCCTGCCCCGGGCAAACACCCGCCGAACTGCCGGCCGGACCCGCCGCCGGGAGGGACATTTGCCAAAGGTAAGTCCCATCCCAGGGGGGGTGCGGGGGGCGAGGGGGTGCGGAGAATTTCTCCCCGAAACTTGTTCGGGGGGCCGAACACGTTGGCGCTCGGCCCCCCGAAGTTTCGGGGAGAAATTCTCCGCCAACCCTAAGTGAGAGCTTTAAGATGAAACATGCTGGTATTTCTGGCCCTGGCCCTTTTGCCTTCGGACTCACACACTGCGAGAGTGCAGCCCCCAAGAGGTTCTCCAAAACTGAGTCTGTCCTTCGGGCTGAAAGAGGCTCACCACCCTTGGAGTGACTCCTCCATGGTGTAATCCCATCCTCTTGGGGAGTAGGTGCTGCTTGCAGCTCTAAGGGCTCAGCCAGTTGTGTGGGCCGGCTTGCCCATGCAGCTGGCATGGAAGATGCTGCTAAAATTCTCCTGAGCCAGGCTTGGAAATGGAAACAAATGTCAACGGCTTATCAGAGCCCATCTCAAAAGCAAGGTGTACTTTATAAGCAACAACATTCCCTGGCTTGGATTTCGATCTCAGCAGGAGGAAAATTTCTGGCTTCCCCCCTCCCCATCTGCCTCTGCTGCCCTCTGCCACATCCCCCAAACACATGCCTGCCACCCCCACCCCCTTTCCTTACCTTCACGGTTGGCAGCACCGGAGGAATGGTGGAAGTGGCAACAGAAGAGATAAAGGGAGGCTTTTTTCTCTCCCTGTAGCCCCCTTGCTCCCCTCGGTAGCTGTCAGGGTTGCCCCTGAGCACAGCGATTGGCAGAGTAGCTCAGAGACTGAAGAGGAACTGCAAAACGTGGGGGAGGAAATTTCCCCAGCCTGGACAGAGATGGATAGGCCTACTCCTCAAGCTTCAAAGGCACAGCTGGATGGAGAGGGCCCCTCTTCTCCCATCCCTGTGAGAGATAGCGAACAGGGAGAAGGGGGGCTGGCAGAGCCTGAATTCTTAGACGCTAGACGCAGAGACAAGAGAGAAATGGCAGGGGCAGAGCTTAGGCGATCTGCCCGATTGGCCTGGAGGGAACAGCTGCGCTTAGAGTCCTCACGAGATAGAGGCAGATATCCCCCACCCCTTAAGTTAGGAGAGCAAGCTCACCTGTTCCTCAGATGGTGAGCAACTTTTGTAGTTTTCCTTTGAACTCCCTGAAGGTATTTCCTTTGTAGACTGTGGGTCACTAACCATTAGCATCTGAATGACCCATTGAATTATGTGGATTACAAGCCTTGGAAATGAAGTCTCTTGTCTGTGTTTTTATTTGGCTTTTGAAGTTTTACAGCAGGGGCAAAGGGAAACGTGACAGCAGCCTTGGTAACAGCATGATGGTCTTGGGGGCCTCGGGAGGCAGCTGCTCTTCCAAGGGCTCCTGCAGCTCCCTTAGGCCACTGTTTGCCAGGACAACTGGGGCGGGGAAAGGGGGAAACCTCTCTTTTTGTTTCTCTCACTACTGTTGCCACTGCTGGTCCCACACCTGGGAGGGAAGGAAGGAGGATGGGAGTTTGGGGCAGGGGCGGCTGGGTAGGGTGGCTCCTTCCACATCACCAAAAAGGAGGAGATGCATCACCCAAAAAGGTGGGCACAGAATCGCATAGCATTTGCATGTGCTATAGAGAGAGATGAAAATTTAGAAAGAATTGCTATACGTAACAATGCAATGCCCCTTGCCATGGTAGGGAGGGCGGTGGCCAGGTGTGCTGTGTGCCTGCCGCCTGTCAGGGTGGAAACTGAGCCCATAGAGCCCCAGAGCAGTTCTCATTCTGAGGAGGAACAGCAATCGGTGGGAGAGGAGCCAGCTCATCCCTCACAGACACAGCAGCTGGCAGAGATTCCTCCTGCCGGCATTCCTGGGAGAGATAGTGACCCTGGCAGCGAGAGAGCACTGGAGGGGGACTTGCTGGACACTCGACACTGACGCAGGGAGCAACGACAGATGGAGGGCACGGAAAGGAGGCATAGCGCTTGTTTGGCGCGCAAGCAACGGTCGCATCCCAAGGACCCAAGGGAAAGAGGGAGGATCTCTCCCTAGCCCATAAGTTCAGGGTCTTCCCATGGTTCTCCTTCAAACGGGGACCAACTGCCTTACCTGGAGCTTAGGCTACTCACCTATCTTTCCCCAGTGCTGTTCCTTGCTTTGGCGCTAGTGATTAGTATCTGAAAGAGTCAAAGAAATAAAGGAATAAAGCCTTGGAAGGAATCCTCATCATCTGTGTCGTGAGTTGGCTGTTGGTGAGGACTGCAAGAGGCAGCTGGGGCACTCCTGACACCGCCAGCCGCTCAGTCTGCTGCCCAGAGGCTCAATACTGATGGGCAACCTCAAGGCCTCTACTAGTCTCCCTTCCTTGATCTTTAAACTGGACTTGGACAGTCCTTCTAATAGTCAACACACCCAAAATAGAGGACTGTCCTCAAGCAGACCTTTACGTAGAGAACTTTCCTCAGTAAAATAAGACATATGACCACCCAATGGGAGGGATCGCCTTGGAGTGAGGAGATATGGTGGAGATTCAGGCAGCGGGGAGGCTACACCTTTCTGAGCCTTTGTATTGGCTCACAAAAAAAAATCAGTTTGTTTCTCCTCCCGTCCCAGGATGCTGGTGAAATCTGCACCCAAATGAGGCCAAATCCCCAGGAATCTGACTTCCAGAGTATGCAGCAGACCAGACCCCGCTTACCTGCGCATTCTCAGATTTCATGCGGAGTGGCTCTCAAAATGATGTAAATGCCCAAAATTTAGGTAGAAGTAAGTGCTTTAAAATATGCCAATTACTGCCATAATTCTCCCATGACTGGCTGATGGCAATCACCATTACCCTACTGCAACCCTTAGAAAGATGGAGAGCCGCCCTGCAAATTCTGGCAAATGTGCCAGGGCTCTAGGGAAATCCACGGGACCCCAAGCAGCCCAGATTCCCTCGCAGCGCCCCTGCCCCAGACCAGACATCGGGGCGTTCACCTATCCCTACCCCCCTATCCACGGAAAACCCAGAAAAGGTACAAGCCAGTCTGAGGGCTCACCCGCATATGGGGTGGGGGGTTGTGTGAAACTCCCCAGAGCAGCCTTCTCCAACCAGGTGCTCTCCAAGTGTTTTGGACTGCAACTCCCAACATTCCTGACCATTGGCCAGGCTAGCTAGAGTTGATGGGAGTTGAGGTCCCAAACATCTGGAAGGCAGGTCACTCAGTTGAGGAAGGCTGCTGTAGAGGAAGAAGGAAGCCTCATTGACTCTGAGTTAAAAACTGAGGGGGTTAGTTATGTCAGTTTAGTGAATGCAGAATGCAGGTGTGTGCTTTTGTGCACCGAGTTCATAAAGCGGCAGTGATCAGGCATTCATACTAAGCTCCAGCTATCTGAAAAATGCCTAAGCACATCCCGGCCCATGATCCCCATTATTGGCTGGATTGCTCATTAAATAATGTACACTTTCAGAAAGATTCTTTATTGACTGAAATGCAGCTCCTCTTCCATAATGCTAGAACCCAACGGGCTCATCCCATGAAGCTGAATGGTGGGGGATTCAGGACAGATGAAAGGACTTCTTCACACAGGGGCATTGTTAAACTGTGGAATTCACTACTACAGATCGTACTGATGGTCACTAACTTGGATGGCTTTAAAAGGGGATTAGACAAATTCATGGAGGATAAGGCTATCGATGGCTACTAGTCCGGACCGGATGGCTCTGTGCTACCTCCAGGTTCAGAGTACAGCAGTTGTTGGGGAACAAGCAGGAGGATACGATCTTGTCCTCCCTGTGGGCTTCCCATGGGCAGCTGGCTGGCCACTGTGGGAACAGAACACTGGACTCGGGAGACCCTTGGTCTGATCCAGCAGGGCTCTTCTCACTTTCTCATGCGCACGGAGACTCCTGGCAACATACAAGCCTTTTGAAATAAAGGAAGGGGGGGAAAGAGTTCGTAATCGTCTTCTTGGTCCTCATCTCAGTTTCACATAAAGGCATGAATATTGTCAGGCTACACTCCCAAGGCAGCTCTTGAACACCGTGGAATTCGTTGTGTGTGTGTGTGTGAAAATCATCTTGATCAGCTGTTCTTTTATGTTCTCATAAAGTGATTCAGACATCAGAATGGCCTGGGCCACCATAAGCGGTTTTCATTTTATCCCAGCGCTTGCAGATAGAGGTTTTCACTTATTAAACTCAACATAAAGACCAATTGCCTTTCACACACATATGAGTTCTGCCTTTGAAGATATATTAATCTCTCCAATAAGACTTCACTACTTGGTATAAAAGTTGATTCAGAGATTTTCATAAAAGTCTGAAATGAAAGTCTGTTGGTCAGGCTGCTTCTTCCTGCTCCCTCTTCAGGCTCTGGTCTCCCCGACTCTGCTGTTATCGCTCTGGTCTTCCTGTCTCTCCCTTTTTATACCTTCCTCCCCCAAAATCAAAAGTACTGCTTCAAACCTGACGAAATGAAACTTAACTGAGGAAATGAAACTGAAACTTAACTGGGGAAATGAAACTACTCCTCTCAGGGATACCCCTCCCAACAAAAAACTCCAAGCCTCAAGGCCTGACCTCTTTCCTTGCCTCTATAGGCCTCAAACCTTCACAAGCAGCCTTGAAGTTGCCCATCGATATTGAGCACCTGGGCTGCGGACTGAGCAGCTGAGTGGCAGGCACACCATTCACCTGGGCACAGCCTTCCCTGACACAATGAGGTGTGTTGTATTACTATTTAAATTAGAGCAATACTTTCCAAATTTGCACCTCTCCATATAAATTAGCACAAGCAAATTTTATGCAACTCTCTGCCCCTTTTGTCTTCTTTTTTATGTATTCCTCTTCTTTGGTAATGCATAAGAGGCTACCCTAATCACACAATCAGAAATCTGAAAATACTGTGTGTGCAAAGTGGAGCAGCAGCCCCACACATCCTACCATGCTTTGGACATCATGTGTGATCACAGAATCACAGAACCATAGAATAGTAGGGTTGGAAGGGGCCTACAAGGCCATCGAGTCCAATCCCCTGCTCAATGCCGGAATCCAAGTCAGAGCATCCCTGACAGATGGCTGCCCAGCCTCGTCTTGAATGCCTCCAGTATGGGAGAGCCCACCACCTCCCTAGGTCATTGGCTCCATTGCTGTATTGCTCCATCAGTCAGGAAGTTTTTCCCGATGTTCAGCTAGAATCTGGCTTCCTGTCACTTGAGCCCATTATTCCGTGTCCTGCACTCTGGGATGATGGCGAAGAGTTCCTGGCCTTCCTCTCTGATGTGGGTGCGCACAGTGTTGTCGTGGACCCAAAGGTCCACCAAGTCGAAGCACCAGGACATTTTGATTAGCAGGGACAATGATGTCATCTGCCCCCCCACCCCACCCCCACCCCACCTTCCCTGTTCCCTCTGAGCTTTGCTACAATCCTCACAGTAGCTTTCCCCAGCAGTAGTATATTATTGTGAGTTATCCCTGTTGTGGGGTGGCTTGGTCTTGAATTGGTAATTAAATGGGTAATTAAAACCCATTAGATTTACAAAAGACCTGCTCCTAATTGGTTTGATTAACACAGCTGCCTGCATTTTTGGACCCTCCTTTACGAAAGATCTGCTCCTGGTGGAGATGAAAACTGCTAGACCTCCCCCTGAGGCAGCGCGGAGAAGCCCCGTCCTCCACCCAGTGACTGAAAAGCGGTGTTCCAGGGGGCATTCCGGGGCGGGGAGAGCAGAGCTGTGCATACGACACATCCAATGTGTCATACAGCAGCCTCCTCTCCTGGTCAGCCCCCCCACAGCTAGACAGCCGAAAACAGCTGTCTAGTGAAAAATAGCAGGGCAGGAGAGGCGCGGAGGGAACGATCCCCCCCATGCCTCTCCTGCCTTGCTTTGGATAGGTGGTCGCCTCCAAGTTCGGAGGCAGCTGCCTATCTTGATAGGATTGCACCCTTAATGTGTTATTGTATTTTATGGCCAGGGTTTGGGAGAGTTGTTTGTGGGATTTTCTGCCTAGGGGTCAGACCTTGAGCAGGGATCTGGGTAGGTTAGATTTAAAAGGGAAGTCAGACAGGAATATATCAGTACCATGAAAAGCTCTGAGTGAGTCTGAAAGCCAGACAGTGTCTGCTGAAGGCTGATCTAAAAAGGAGCAGAGCAAGACTGAGCCTTAAATAAGAGTGTGGGTGCATTTAGGCTGGTTGGTTCCACCTCCACATTAATTGAGGCTTTGTCTCTTAAAAAGGCCTGGCCTGCTTAAGCATCCTCTAACTGTGATGATGTGGGGATGGCTATGGCATACTAGTATCCTCATGGCCTGAGTCATCAGAGTCCAACAATAGAAATGTGGCCTCTCCTGGGATCTTTCTGGGCAATAGATCCTGGGGAGATAGAATCCTTGTGATGCCTTTCCATGACTGAACCCTTTCCCTGAACCACTAACTCTGAAGCCTGTTCTTCAGAGGACAAGGGCTTGGGTCCTCTGAGGATGAGTCCATGATGCAGGCCACGAATGAGCACCAGATAGTTGTAGCGTGCCATTGTGTTAATTCCACAACAATGTGCTCAGGCTCTGATGCAGCACCATTCTGGAGTGATGGTGTTACATAAGGGCCTGGGGACACTGTGGTGGAATTAACATGGTGGTGTGCTACAGCAGCCCAGCACTCCTCTCAGGGCCGGGTGGCAAGAAGAAATTAGAGGGGCCCATCCAGTGCAGGCAGGCAGGATGCAGTGGCAGTAGGACATGCTGGGCACACAGAGCTCTGACATTTGCCTAAGGATATTGATGCCATGTCTGTGCATGTGCATTAGGAACGGGAGAGAAATTTGTTCTTTCACATTTTAGTGCAAGCGTACCTAATTCTGCCCTTTCAGACCACTATGCAAACCAAATCTCAGTTATCCTTTGAAATTCACACTTTTCCAAATTTTGCAAGGGTGTTCTGCAATCAAAAATGTTTCCAAATATGATTATATTAGGAAAATCTCTTGAAAAAATGTCTATATTAGGCAAAAATGCACATATTCGGAGAAATGTGCATTAAAATGCTTATGAATTTTCATGCAATTTTCTTAACATTTGGGACAAACTGAACTTAATGCTGGAGAAATTCTTGAAGTTTGAGATTAACTGAACCTAAAATTGGAAACATGAGAAACAGAAACTGACTGATTTGTCCATCCCCAGTGTGCCTGCACAATGTCCTGGTTTTTGGTGAAGTTTCCATCCCTCTTTTGATGTAGAACAGGGGTGGGAAACTTCAGGCCTGAGGGCCAAATCCAGCCCTCCTGAGGCCCCAGTCTGGCTCTAAAGGGTTCCCCAGAATGCCACACACCCTTCCCCTGGCCCCACCCCCTTTCCCTAACCGTCAGTAATTTCACAGCTTCCTGGCTTTTGTGCAGTGTTTTCCCCCATTCTAAAAGGCTGAAATGCCTCTCCTAAGGCTCAGCCACTGGCAATAAGACCCTTAAACGTTTTGCCAGTGCTGGGTGGGGGGGTATTTTGGCACCACCCCTTTTGCCTTGGACCCTGCCCCCCTTGCCTTCAGCCCCACACATCACACGAAAGTGTCTCCAAATTTGAATTCACCATGGGCTGAAAGGTGGTCTCCACCCCTGAGGTGTGAGAATCAAGTGTACACAGCACACCATAGGTCGTATATTCAGTATGGACATCACATTGACATTTGCGCATTTGGGGTTGTGTTATTAGTGCTGCACCAAATATCCGCCGTGTTTGGCCCTCATGCTGAAGGTCACCGTTTGGGAGAGGCCCGCTCTTGGCTAGATCCTTGCAGTGACCCACCGTGCGGCATCTCTCGGTCTTTATCTGTGTGGGAGGAGGAGCATATTCTGCTGGCGTGAGGGCTGCCATGTCTCCATCATCCCAAGGCCTAAGTCTTGTGTGGCAAGGCATAATGAAGTCATGGTCAGGGCTGCTAAGGCACAGTGAAGCCATGGCCAGGAAAATTGAGGGGGGTGGGGAATCAGGGGGAAAACAATTTGGTTTGGCTTGGTTTTTGAATAAATGGGATTTCCCCCATTTATTCCATTGGGATGAAAAATGGGCATTTAGGGAAGAACTGAATTTTTTAAAGGAAAAAACTGCCTCTTGTGTAATATTTTATCTTTTGGAATATTTGTTTTCTTAAAGCAATGTTTTAAAATAATACTGCTGCAAAACTCCTAGACCCAGTTTTCAAATGTAGGCATTCCAGACATGTTGACAGCCCAGAGATTCCTGAGGCTCTGAGTGTCAAGACCGAACATTGAGAATGGACTCTGAAGGACGATTCTCAGGGCCAGAGCCTGAGACGTGGCGTCCTCCCTGTTCCATTGTACCTCTGTGGTATAAATCCCAGGGTTCCCAGCCCTGCGACAGCTGCCTCTCTTTCTGATGTGCCTTCCATGGTGGAGCTGTCAGGGGTGCCATCCAGGGGGCAAAGGGGGGCATTGCTTCAGGGAACGTGTAGGGATGTACAAAAGTCCCTTACCTGTGACAAAATTTGATTCGCGGTGGAGGGGAGGCGCTCCGTCCCTCCCCCCGAAATTCTGGGCGGGGGGGAGGCGCCCCGTCCCTCCCGCCACAAATCCTGGCCGGCCAGGACTGCAAATGGCGGTGGCCGTAGCCGCCGCTGTTTGCGTCCCTGCAGTCAGCCGGGCCCGTGATAGGCTACGTAAATGTTTACATAGCCTATCACGGCTGAGTTAAAAAAAAGAAAGAAAGAAACCGCGCATACGCAAATGGCGGTGCCCATGGGCGCCGCCATTTGCGTTCCTTATTTTGGCATGTGTAGTCTACGTAAACATTTATGTAGACAACAGCGAAAATAAGGGGAACGCAAATAGCGTAGCTTCTACGCTATTTGCGTTCCCCTTATTTTCGCTGTAGTCTACGTAAATGTTTACGTAGACTAGACGTGCCAAAATAAGGAACGCAAATGGCGGTGCCCATGGGCGCCGCCATTTGCATATGCGCGGTGTTTTGTTTTGTTTTTTTACTCAGCTGTGATAGGCTACGTAAACATTTACGTAGCCTATCACGGTATTTTTTAAAAATCTAGCCGTGATAGGCTACGTAAATCTTTATGTAGCCTATCACGTTTTGTTTTGTTTTTTTTAACTTGGAAATGGCAGCGGCGGCAGCCGGTCAGAAGACTGGCCGCCGCAGCCGCCACCGCCGAACCGCCGCTGAACCGCCACTGGAGCCGCCGCCACCAGGGAGATTCGCCCAAGGTAAATCCCGTCCCAGGGGGAGTGGGGGGGCAGACCATTTCGCCACCGATTTCGGGGGGCCGAATGCGCTGGCATTCAGCCTCCCCGAGATTCGTGGTGAAATTCTCTGACATCCTAGGAACGTGTGATTATTCTTCTGGAGCATTCTCTGTTTCTGCTCCTGCACACGGCATGACCTACTGAAATGCACAATTAAACCACCCTAGATCAGGAGTGGGCAGCACACAGCCCACGTTCTGCAGGTGGCCCACCGGGGCCATTTGTGTGCCCCAACCTGTTCCCTGCTGCCATTGCCATTGCTGCTGCCACCCCTGAAATCCCAGTGATTCTGCATGTGCTCCCTGCATACCTTGTTTCCCAGCAGAAACATTGCCTCTGGAGAAAAACAGAGCCTGCAGGTTCTTTGATGGCCTGTCAGGTGCCTGATTCTCCTGGGATTTCAGTGGTGGGGGAGTAGTGCCACCCCTGCAGTGCAGCCCCCTAAGTCCCAGAAGTTGCCCTCCCACGCTCTATTCTTCATTCATTTCTTTATTTAATGTGTAAATTGCACCCTCCACCTACTAAGTGCCCAAGGCGATATGCAACACAAATACTAAATTGTAATATTAAAGGAACTAACCTGACCTCCTTCAGGAGGGAGTTCCCCAATTGGGGTGCTGCTACCAAAAGGCCCCATCTCTCCTAGCCTCTCCTGGTGGCTGGACATATTAAAGGACCTCCAACCATGATAATAAATTATAGGCAGGTTCAGATCCCTCAGGCAGTCCTTCAGCCATCCCGGCCCCAAACCAGCATCTTGAATTCTACCTGGAAACAAACTGGAATCCAGTAACCTTGATCCAACATCAACATACTATGGTCTACAAAGTGCACTTCTGACAATGCCGCATAATGCCCTAACTCTAGTCTCCAAACACTTTCCAAGGGCAGCCCCACAGCGAGTGCATCACAGTAAGCAAAGCTGCACTGTTAAGACTAGGACTTTCAGGGCCCAATCCTAGGCATGCTTAGACAAAAAAAAGCCCTACAATTCCCAGCGTTCCCCAGCCAGCAATGCTTTTTTCTGTCTGAACATGCCTAGGACTGCACCTTAAACCTTGTCTGAGAATCTTCATCACCAGCACCCAGCACCGCAACCACACACACTGGTGTGCCTTTTCATTTTCCTTATTTATCTATTGAAATGTTTATAACCCCCTTTCTATCAGCAAATCTTTTCACAAAACACATTAAAATGTTATAAAAACCATGCCAAATGTTAAGGATTCCAAATAAAAATTAATTAACAGAAAACTTAGTCTTTGCACTGCTCCTTGGGCATTCCGACATCCCAGGGGTGGGCAACCATTTTTCTGCCAAGAGCCACTTTCCCGGGGGAGTCATCTGTCAGGGGCCCCGCCAGTGGTGGGTGGGGCCTATGTCAAAAGTGGGTGGGCTTCCCTCTCTGTTTCCTCCTGCCAAGCCCCCTCTCTCAGTCGTTCTCCATTTCTGACACCCCTCGCCAGCCCTGTCTAGTGGGCTGCCGGGGAAGGGACAGATCTCTCTTTCCAGTGGTCTGAACTGATTGCTGCAGAGAGCTTTTGAAATTAGACTGGGGGGCTGCATAAAATTAGGCTGGCCCATCCCTGTGTTTTCACTTTATACCAGGGGATTTGAACCTCAGGCTTGAAAATCAAATCCCCACCCCCGGGGTACCAATATGGCCCTCCAGGTTTCCCTTTATGGCCTCAGCGCATTCCCTGCTCTGCAATGCAGCCTCCACGAGCTTCTCCTAATTGACTTTGGCTCTTGGAAATCTACAGTAGTATACTGAAGGCCCAGGACTCAATGTCAGCTGTAGCCACACACGCCGCACGCACACACACACACAGCAAGACTGGGACCGTTCTGGGGGGAAGCCACTCAGCGGTTTGGGAGGCAGCTGTGTTTGTGAGTGGAGGTTGCTTGAGAAACCCTCTTGCTAGCGAGAGACATGGGGGATTCTTGTCCCCATCTCAAGAGGCAGATGGAGAAAGCAAGCCGCCCCTTCCCTTGAGAACACTTTGTTAAGCTTAACTGCAATAAGCTGCACTTTTGCAACATCTCTGTGGCAACAAACTTTTAGGAACAGCTGAGCAGCCCTCTCTCCTCAGCACACTCATCTCCTTGGTGAACCTGATCGCTGAACCCGAGTGGAAGTGTGAGCAGCGGAACCGGCTCTTTGCGGTCGGTAATTCCAAAGGTGATAGGAGCCCTTCATTCCCGTGCTCATAGAGGAGTATCAGAACATGCCGAGGCTGGATTTTGTAATGGGATTTGAGGCCTTTAATCTACCAGGTCAGTGGTTCAGATCCAAGCAAAGTCTACAGTAACTATCAGCCATTACTAGGCAGCAGCCTCTGCAGTGTGCTGTTTCAGTCTCTTCTGCAAGGACCGTTTGAGGAGAGAAAGGAAAGGGGGGACATCCACAGACCTTTCTGCTTTGGCGTCTGATCTCCCAGCTTTGCCATGGTTCCAGTCAGATGTTCCTTTATTGCCACCTCTAAACACTGGCCTTGGTCATTAAGAGAAGGCTTGAAAACGTTGAGCCGCTGACTGTGGCAGAGCAAATGCTTTGCATGTGGGGACGGCACGGGCGTCCAGTTGGGGCTAGAAGCCCAGCCAGAAATCCCCAGCTCGGCCCCCCGGACACTAGTCCCTGGTCCCAAGCAGTTGCCCCGCTCAGCGCGTGCTGAGTCAGGCAAGTGCACAGGCGCCTGCTCCCTCAGCCACCCGCCTGTGGCCAGTGCCACTGCCACCACAGTGGCAGAGACATGATGGGGAGAATGGCGCTATTCTCTTCTCCTCTCCTCTCCTCCTCCCACCCCCACTTCAGCACAACAGCGATGGTGGGGGCGGGCCAGTCATTTTACATAACTATAAGAGACTTACGTCAAACGACCAGCCTGCCCCAGTCTCCGCTGCCGCCACCACTGTGGTAGCAGGGATGAGAGGGGCAGAAGGAGGAACCGCTCAACTCTTCCTCCTGCCATCCCTGTTACAGTGGCCATGGCTGCCTGCTCCTCGATGCAAGACACCCTCTTGCATGAAAATGGCTGCTTGCAGTGAGGAGTGGGAGCTGTGGGGCGCTCCTGGACTGCTCGCCAAGCCCACCAGGACTTGCGCAGCCCAGCTCGCAGGGGCAGGCAGAGGTGACTTGGTGAGCAGCCGCGCTGGGTGAGCACAAGTAAGTCCGCCCATCCCTATTTGCATGCAGAAGGGCCAACTGGAATCTCCAGTTAAAAACAGGGGCAGACAAATCTGCCAGTTTCACTTTGTCCTGGATTTTTTTAAAACAAACCTCAAGTTCTTCCCATGCCATATATCGAAGATGGAGGAGCTCAAGTCCAGGGCTGAGGAGGGGTGGCAGATGATTCGGTGCCCTGCTAATCCCAAAGGGCCAGTGCTGAGACACTGCTTGTCGGAGAGTTGCCCACGCTGCCCTGGCGGCTTCTTAGATGTCTCCTATTTTTATTCTCTCATTGAATCACTTCTGATTGTGCCTTCAGTAATTCTGTTTTCAAAAGCTCCCAACCCTCTTGAACTTTTTTCTCCTTCAGAACTTCTAACTTTGGGATCTCACCCAACTTTTCTCCAAGCTCTTTGAAATTGGCTTTTCTGGTGTGCAGGGCACATATGCAACTTTTCTGTTTCCACATTCTTTCCTGTCACAGATTCCAGGATGACATAGTCACTTTCACACAAGTTTCCACCCCATTCACTTCATCAACCAGTTCTTTCCTGTTAGTTAGAATTAAGTCCAGGATAGCAGATCCCCTTATACCTCCTTACCCCTTCTGAGAGATGAAGGTTGTCAGCAAGGCAAGGCAAGCATTTACTGCGATATGTGTTCTGGGCCAAACACAGAAAGATGTTGAGGCCCCATTGGCCTGACCAGCACCTGCATCCTGGAACACTACCCAGAATCCTCTGCAAAACGCTGGGGTTCTGTGGCAGGCCTGACAATACGGAAAACAGGGCCAATGTCAAGGGTAGGCATGACCAGGCATGTGCTGAGGGCCCACAACCCAGCAGGGACCCACTGACCAGAGCCCCCTGGACTTGCTCCACCTTATCACCATCACAGCCCACCTATTCACCCGCCTCTCGCTCTGGCCCAGGCAAGGGTGATGGTGAAAAGGAGGAGCAGGAGATGCCACGGCCTCCTTGCTCCCTGGCTCTCTGCCTGTCCAGCAAGCAAGTGGCAGCGACGAGGAGGGATGTATGGATTGTGTAAAATCCATTCCGTCTGTCTTTTGCGGATTAGTCAGGCACCTTTCATTCTGTTGTCTGCCCATCACCAGAATCAGATTTTTTTTTGTTTCCAAATTTGCGCAATTTTCACACGTAAGAAAATGTGCAAATTCCCCCAAAATGTGCATTTTCAGGCTTTAGCCTATGGGGAAAATGTGCATTTTTGGCAGGGGGGGGGGGTTTTGCATATTTTTCGACAACAAAATTTGCACACATTCGGAAGGTTAGAAACCTGGTCCACAAGTCTACAGAATCCAACTGACAGGGGGAAAGGCAGTCCACTGTGGAATCCACAGGTTGGATTCATGAAAATCTGAACTCATTTGGTTTCATTGTGGATTTCTCCGACATCCCTAATGAGGAGCAATAGCAGCTGGTTCAATGCAATGAAAAGGTAGACTTAGTGAGGGAGGGGGCTCCTGGGGGTGTCTTGCCCAAGGGCTTTCAGGAACCTGGAGCCCGCACTGATGGAAAGTAGTCCCTGAAACACAGAACCTTGAAAACTCCTGAGCTAGAGTACCATGCTCTGTGTAAAAGTTGGGTTCCGTAGCCTGGAGTGCCTTCAGAACTGATGCTTGTGATGCGTGGCAAGGGTGGAGTGCCTTCTGTCCTTCCCCTCACATGTCTAATGCTTTGCCAAACAGCAAATGATCCAGCACTGAAACTGGCCTGCGAGGCATAAACACACGAGTCCTGTGTTGATTCCAAGTAAAGGCATTATCCGTGCTCTATTCAAGGTGATGGATGCTGCCAGCAATTATTTTCTGTGCATAGACCTGAAATCTGAGTGTGCAACAAGTCTGAGTCACCCCGGCAGCCCTGCCACCAGCTCCAACTGCCCCTGGTCTGCGAGAAGAAAACTTTGGCGGCGAAATCACCTTGAAACCATATTGCAGATCGGAAGAAACCCAGGGAAACTTTCGCTGAAGCAGAACCTAGCAAGGAGCAATATCAGGGGATGAGATGAATGTGAAGGCGATAAGGAATTAATGGCACATGAAAGCATGCCTCTTTGCTCTCTGACTTGGGCTTTAAATCAAGGGCATCGCTCAGGCATATTACTGGAAAGAGAGGTGGAAATTAAAAAAAATGTACAGGGAGAAATTCTGAGATAGATTTGGGACATGGAGGATGACCACAGCTCAGAAGCTTGGGAGGGAATGGACTGACCTGCAACTTGCGAGTCACGTTGACCCACAGGTGGGTGGCAACTGGCCCCGAGGTGGACTATACCAATGCGTCTTTTTCGTTGCTGCTGATTGTCAGGAATGCAAATGAAAAGATGATGCCAGATTTATAGCCAGAAAGCGGTGGGGGTGGGGGGAGATTATTGTAGAATGGCCAGAACATAAATGCACACACAACAGACATACATCTGTATTGCTTTGTGATGAGCAATTGGGAAGGACCCTGCCTGCATACCTTTGGCTACAACTAAAAGGGTTGGAGACTTCCTGCAATTTTTAAAAATAAAAGTTTGTTTGTTTTTTATTATTACATTTATTATATCCCACCATTTTTCCTCTTGCTAGGAACCTAAGGTGGCTTACATGATCCCCCTCTTCTCCATTTTATTCTCACAACAACCCTGTGAGGTAGGTGGGACTGAAAGACAGTGACTGGCCCAAAGTCACCCAGTCAATGTCATGGCTGAGTGGGGACTAGAACCTGGATCTCCCAAGTCCCACGCCGGCTCTTTGTAGTTGGAGGAAGAGGCCTAGAATAGCTCTGAGGCAGTCTACTCCCCCCCACACACACACTTTGTGGCTATGACCTTGCGTGGTGACTGCCGCTAGATGTTTGTTAGGTGTTTGATCGTTTCAGGAGAAGGGAAGCAACAGGATGCCAGAGAGAAAGACAGAAAGAAACAGAAAAGGGTTTTAAAAAGCCAGTGATCCCACACTGAAAGTTGTGGTCAAGGGTGGGATGGTAAAGGACTGCAGGTCAGTGGTAGCGCACCTGCTTTAAAAACGTAAGGCGAGCCAAGCTGGATCAGACCAAAGTCTATCTTGTCCAGCATTATGGTGACATACTTGCCAACCAATTGCCTGTGGGAAATGCACAAGTACAACATGAGTGGAATAAAACACCTCCACCCATGTTCCCCAGCAACTGGCACTGGAAAACAGAAACAGCCATAATGTTTTTGGTTTCTATGATAAGTACATGAAATCTGGAGACATGGCAGCCCCAATAGGGGCAACTGAATCCGCCAAATGTCAGACAGTTAGGTCCAGCGGCCTTTGTGCTAGCCACAGGTAAAATTTGCTTTTTTCGAGAAAATCTGTCAAAACAAAAAGCTATATCTTTTTGTGCTTCCACATAAGTTCATGGAATTTGGGGATGGGGCAGCCTCTGTGGAGGTGACTGAGGTTGCCAAATTTCAGCCCGGAGATCCAGGTTCTAGTCCCCACTCGACCATGGAAGCTCACTGGGTGACTTTAGGCCAGTCACAGACTCTCAGCCCAATGTACCTCACAGGGTTGTTGTTGCAAGGATAAAATGGAGAGGAGGAGGATTATGTACGTCACCTTGGGCTCCTTAAATGAGGAAAAAAGGCGGGATATAAATGCAATACATACATGCATGCATACATACATACATACCAGTTAAAAAGAACTGTCAAACCCCACACAGGGGGTTAGAGATCCTAGCCAGAAGGTGTATGCGGTGTCAGTTAAGAGGTCACTATCCCTAATCTCTGGTGTAGGGTGTTTTGAAGTGCAAAATGAGCCCTCTCCCCTAGTACTACTTCCCTTTTTTCTGTCCTGAATCTGCCACTATTCAGCTTCACTGGGTGACCTGAGGCTCTTCTCATTAAGGGAAGAAAAAAATCAAACCTTCCTTTGGCTGCAATACGCATCACCTGGGAGTAAGTCTCACTGCGCTCGGCACCAGCCTCCTGAAACAGGGGCCTCCGGGCAGGGCTCTGGCTGCTGCTGCTGCCGCCGCCGCCGCCGCCACCACCAAAGAACAGGACACACCATCCAGCCTGTGCTGCAGGTCCCACCAGCACCGTGCCCGTGCCCGCCTCTGCCTTGCCGAGAGCAGCCCCGCTGGTGCCGGGACCCCCGAGATGCTCCCCATGTGTGCTGCGTGTCATGCTTTGCCCCACAGCATATATTGGACTGGGTATGAACCGCTTTGGCCTCACACTGTTTGCTTGTGCACAGTGATGTGTGTGCTGCAGTCACACAGCGCGCACGCCCGCGCGCACACGCACACACGTCCAAGATCAAGAGAAAAGCAGATGCAGAAGGGAGAACTACCAACATAAGCTAAGGAGTAGGACTGGGGGAAGGGGAATAACACTAACACCACCTACCTAAAGCCTAACAGAAAAGGGGTGTGTGTGTGTGTGTGTGTGTTTGTTTTATAAGAATATAGATAAAGAGTTGAAAAATGGGAAGGGAGGGAATAGTAATTGAGAAGGGGGGGAGCCAAAGAACAAGCAATAAACCAAGCAAGGAAACAAACTGAAGCCTAACAACTAGAAGAGAAAGTGTTTAAAAAAAAAAAACTTTTTCATTTGTGTTTTAAAGAATCTTGAAGAAGGATTTAAGGGAAAGGGAAGACTAAGAAATGGAAGTGAGAAGGGCTGGGTAGGTACGGGGAAGAAGCTGCACTAGCACAATCAAGTAACAAGGAACTCTCTCCTCCTCCTACCAACTGTCTCTCTCTCACGCTGGGAAACGAAAGCAGACTCTCCCATTCTGCGCAGGCCCCCCTCCACCACTGTGACTGGAGCCGGCTGGCTTGAACGGCCAGCCCTGGGGGCAGCTAGAGATGTCACTTGCCAAGGCTCACTTGCCCCTCCTGACTCCTCCTCTCCCCCTCCATAATCTTAAGCAAATGGTCACATTTCCGAGACAGGCTGTCTCACCTTTAGAATCATCCGGATCAGTCCAAATCACCCCACTTCGGCTCGGAACTCGGATCCAGAACCAGACCAGTGCACAGCCCTACTATTTATATCCCTCCCTTGGGAGAATTTACCATTTATTCCTACTCTCTGCTTTCTGTTCTTTAACCACGTCCTGATCCATAAGAGGACCTGTCCTCTTACTCCGTGACTGCTAAGTTTGCTCAGGAGGCTTTGGTGAGGGACTGTGTCAGAAGAAGTCTTTTGGAAGTCCAAGTAAACGAAGTCGGCTGGATCACCCCTGTCCACATCTTTATTGACACTCCCAATGAACTCCAAAAGGTTAGTGAGACAGGACTTACATGCTTTGCATGCAGAAAGTGCCAGTTTCATCCCTGGCAGCTCCAAGTAGGCCTGGGAAAGGCCTCTGACTGAAACCCTGGAGAGCAGCTACTTAGACTAATGGCATGACTCAGTGTAAGGCATCTTCCTATGTTCCTAAATGCTAATGGCCACCAGAGTAAGTCACTAATTTTGGAATAGGCTTTGGAACGGATCTAGATTTATGCTGGATCACTTGTGCTGACTGAAGACTCTGCTCCCCCTCCCACAGCAGCCCCTCCAGCCCCCTGAAAATGCTACACAGAGAGTCAGAAGACCCTGCTGAAGGAGGTGAGTGGTGACATGGGAGGGAATCCCCGGAAATTGGGCAGAGGGACCTCCCATGGGTGGAGCACTTCCTCTCATCAAAGGTCCCTTCCTCTGCAGGTGGTAGATTCTGGATCCAACTTCAGAACTTGTTGTTTCTTGCCCTACCGCTAGAAAAGGCACAAGTTTCTCAAAACACTGAAGATGACGTTGCATTTACCCAGAGCCTGCCAGCTGGGCATCCAAATATCTTGGACCAGCCCCGTGTGGAATGCAGTGACAGCCGGCATTCAAAGCATTTGTTCCAAAAATGACTAGCCCCGCTGATGTCAATACAACTGAATCAGTGGCTTGCTGAGGATGGACTGCAGCCAAGGAGATTATGGCTTCTACTCAGCGTTCTTTTTAAGTGGAAATCAATGGAAGTGCAACCAATGGTATTGCTGGGAGCCCCTGTGCAGGATATAAAAGATTTTGTTTGTTTTGAGCTGTTTAAGCCTTCCTTTTTTGGTCAAGAGAGACCCACACAGCAGCTAACATCACAATAAAAACACAGTAACAATCCACAGCAGAACAAATGATACAATCTAAAGCAGGGGTGCAGAACCTCAGGCCCGGGGGCGAAGCCTGGCCCTTCTGGCCCTCCAGGGCTCCCCAGGTGGTCACACGCCCCTTTTCCCCAACCACCAATCATTTGCTGGCTTCCCGGCTTTTGTGCTGTTTGTTTCCCCATTCTAAAGCTTTGAAATGCCTTTCAGAAGGCTGAGTTAGTGGCAGTAGGAGCTTTAAGCTAAAATAGGCTGGTGTTTTTGGCATTTCAGCCTCACTCCCTTTGCCTTCTGCTCTGCCCACCACTGGAATTTGGCCCCGAGAGCTTCTCCAAAATGGAATTCAGCCCCTGGGCTGAAAGAAGTTCGACTCCCCTGTTCTAGGGGAAGTGATAGGAGCATGCCACCTCCACTTACAGATACCCCTGAGCACCCACAGGCCAAATGCAGTGCTGGGGCCAAGCTCTGAAAAGACCCCATGGTGATGGTTGCTCTTCAGAGCAAATGTGTTTCCCGGCACCATGTGCGTATAACTCTCAGTCGGGATATTCAGTCTTTGCTACCTTGATTGGCTCCATGGAAATGGAAGGCAAAATCGAGGCTCTGAGCTCTGCAAATTACAGTGGTCCCAGTGGATGATCCTTGCCATGGCACTGGAAGTATTTTTAGTAACTTTAATACTTCCGTCTCACAGGGCAGTTCCACAGGGTACTGCTGGAAAAAGAACAAAGCTAGCTCAGTCTCTTGCCGGATTCATTATTTCCATTTTCAAGAAACTATCTTGTTGGATTCTCCAGGGCAGCTGACAGCAACAGCCTAAAGATGCAGCTTGGATTTCTCATAAGAGAGAGATCAATAACTGAGCTGCAGCTGAGACGCTGAGCACGTCGGCAACGGCTGAGATTCAAACTTGTCATTTTGGACAATGCCTTTCTATTTTTCTGCAGGATGGATGAGGCAACTGAGGGGGGGGGGAATAGAAAGGGTGTTAGTCCATTTGTTTAAGAAGATTACCACTTACTTACATTCATAACAACTTCTTTTATTTCAACTGCAGGATATGTGAGAAAGCACTCCAGTCACTTATAGACACAGTAGCCCCTGGTCAGCTGTAATAGCACACAATCATTGGGGGGGGGGGTGATCTCGGGGATTTATATCTTGCTTTTCCATTTTAATTACACTTTTCATACAATAAAAGCAGCATACACTAAAAACTAAAACTGTTAAAATATCAAATTAAAAAAGCACAACTGGCAAGTACAAGTAAAATAAAATTAAAATTAAAAGCAACACCAACAGGGCAATCCGAAATGTGTCCCCTCAAAGGAGGACACCGGTTTTCATAAAATTTGCATGGCCTAATATATATATATATCTAGATGCAAATATAGAAGCAATGAGTTGAATTTAAATAGAACTACAATACATCTCCCCACAGAGGACCAGGTAACCTGTGTGCCTGCTCCTCAGTAGGGATGTCGTGAGCACCAGGCAGGGTCCAGGAATCCAGCAGACCCCCCTATGTCTGCCCCCTCCGACCCCCATTCGCTGAGCCGCTGGGTGCTGACAGATCCAGCCCCTGAGCGCCCCGGGGCTCAGCAAGCACCTGACAAAGCCAGGCGCGGGGGAGTCCATCCATCCCTCCTACTCAGTCTGGTGTCCATGCGCTTAGCATTGAAGGGCACCTTCTGGGCCCTCCTCGTCTCCCATCTTATGGCTCTTTTTCTTTCAGTTGTGCTTGGAATGGACAGGCCTCAGAGGAGATCCTCAGATAGAGGACTGTCCTCCAACAGCCCATCATAGAGGGGACCATCTTCTATAATGGCTACTAGGAATGTACAACAAATTTGTTTCAGTTCAATGTTGACCAGAATTTACACAGTTTGCATCTTCTTGAACTAAGGATAGGAGAACCAGGGATACTTGAGCTTGCTGAGATTCTCCAAACTCCACTTCAAAGCTCAGTTCACCTCACTCCCCTTTTTATTTGCAACCAGTTTTTCTTTTTATGTGCACTTTCCCCCATTGACTAAAATGTGAAAACGTGTATCTTTTGAAAAATGCACATTTTAAAGTGCATTTTAAAAACAAAAAACACTTTTTTGAACATGATGGAAAGATGCGAGCTTCTTTACAAAATGCACATTCACATCTGGGATTGTGAATGGGGCCAGTTCTGATGATTTGTGAACTGAATCAAAATTGCCATATATCCCTATCCAGAACCGAGTGCAGAACAGAATGCAACCTGAAGTCTAAGTCCATACATTTTGGAGCGTGCAATTTGGTTTGTGGAACAAATAAAAATTTGTGTGGAAAATGCACACAAACACACTTGAATCAATGGGGGAAATGTACATTTCAAAAATGTGCACAATTGATGTGAAAAAATATTAACAAAGATGTGCATGTATCTTCCTGCAAAAAAAAGCAGGGGAGGGAAGCTCACGTTCTGATACAGACACAGATCAGGACAAACGTGGAGGAGGAATTCATAGAGCCTCGAAGACCTCAGGTTTTGATGCACACTTCCCTAATGGCTGCGCTACCTTGTAACCACAGTTCAGCTCCAAGACTCTTAAGCTGAACTCCATGTTACATTAAATGCCTCTGAACACATCCCCTGTATGTCAGATTTCCCCATCCACCTCTGTAAGACGACTTGTGCATTTCCGCACACAACCGCCCCCTCCTCACCAGGCAGTTAAGACAACCACCTCTGACACCAGACGTGGAACATGGTCCTTCAAATATCCAGCTAAAACAGGGCAGAAGGCAGCCACATTTTTCTACGCCCTCGCCATAGCTGTAGCAGGGATAAGCAACTGTGTTGGGCCTAAGGGCTGAATCCAAATTTTAGAAGGGTCTGAGGGCCACATTCCCTAGTTGGGCAGGGCTAAAAGCAAGGAGGCGGAGCTACTTGCATTGGGTGGGGCCAAAGGGGTGGCTTTTTTTCCAATCCAATTTGTTTTTAGCAATCTATTTTATTTACCAACTTACAGTTACAGTAGGAGTCTGATGGGTGTGATACTACCACTCACAGCTATCTTTCCAAGTTGAAGGACAATTGCTGTCACACTGGTGCATGTTTAGTAAATCCCCCCCCCCCCGCAACACAGGTGCACAGATGGACAGGAAGAACACTTTGTACAATCCTCCTCTCACCATTACAGACAGTTCAGCTCCACTGTTTGCACGTTTACTCAGAGGTGAGAGAGAACACCTTCCCATGTGGAATCTCCAGCCCACACTAATCTTCCAGGTTACAAAGAAACAAGAAACGTACAGGCAAAAAAGGCAGAGAGACTGAGAGAAGCTTCAATGAATTGACCAGGAATGGGCAAAGGAGGGCGCCCCTGGGGCAGGAAATGGCCGAAGAAAGATTGCGCTCATGGGAATGTGATCTTTCCCCCACACACACATTCCAGCTTAGGATCAAGTTAAAAAGAGAGGGTGATCCTTCTAATGCAAGGGTGGGGGGAAACCAGTGATTGCTGGTTAGCCCTTCTTGACAGAGGATCAAAGGCAGAGAGAAGCAACTGGGTGGTGGTGTCAGCAAGGAGGTGGGGCACCCTTCGTGGAGGCTCCCCTCCCTTGTGCTACTGCATGCCGGTCTCCAGGGTGGGGAAAGGCACCATACTGAGATGCCAAGATGTGCATAAGTTGCCCTAGACATTACTGAATGGGAATTCATTAAACACAGCATTGCTGTTTTGGGAGGCAGCTGCACATTCTGCCCAATGTGTTGTTCCAGCCTGAGACAAAGGCCTTGTCTCCGAAAAAACAGTCATGGAGGATGGATCTTTTTCTCACTCTTATCACTCCTGGGTATGAAACTTTGGCTCACTATCCCTGCTTTCGGGAGCATAAAAGCAGAATTTGAGTTGTGTCTCTGAGGTGCAGTTTTCCTTTCCTTGTTAATTGCAGGCAGCATAGATTTCTGCCATGTTTGAAATTAAAAAGAAGGTCATGACATTCTAGGGGGCTTTTTACCATTTATGAAGCTGTCATGGACATTTCAAAAGCCAGAGACTTGAGTTATGCAGGGAAGGGAGCAAATGCATATGGGGCTTCTGGGGGAAATTGCCTTAATTTATTCAGCCTGGAATCTCTTTACGATGCAAGTCAAGATAGATGAATGGCACTTACAAACATGCACTGGTTAGGCATCATCTGGAGTGCTGTGTCCAGTTCTGGTCACCACACTTTAAGAAGGATGCAGACAAGCTGGAGAGGGTTCAGAGGAGGGCGACAAAGATGATCAGGGGACTGGAAACAAAGCCCTATGAGGAGAGACTGAAAGAACTGGGCATGTTTACATTGAGAAGAGAAGACTGAGGGGAGACAGGATAGCATTCTTCAAGTACTTGAAAGGCTGTCACAGAGAGGAAGGACAGGATCTCTTCTTGATCATCCAGGAGTGTGGGACATGGAATAATTGGCTCAAGTTACAGGCAGCCAGATTCCGGCTGAACAGCAGGAAAAACTTCCTGACTGTTACAGCAATACAACAGTGGAACCCATTGCCTAGGGAGGCGGTGGGCTCTCCCACACTGGAGGCATTCAAGAGGAGGCTGGACAGCCACCTGTCAGGGATGCTTTGATTTAGATTCCTGCATTGAGCAGGGGGTTAGACTCGATGGTCTTATAGGCCCCTTCCAACCCTACTATTCTATGATTCTATGGCCACTGTGACAACTACATGGCACACAATACATGGAGAACATCTTTCTTATGTTGCAGCCTTCATGCAGAAATCATGTAATCAGGTGCTCCAAATGGTGAACATAAAAACCTTTCATTGATGGGGATGTTTCTGTCACATTAAAAAAATGGGACAAATGGCCAGGAGAGAGAGTGACAAAACAACCATGATGCCTGGCAGTTACCTGTGTTGCTGTTTGTTAGCAATCTCTGTGCAGATAAATGACACATTAATACGATTGGTTAAAGGTGCATTTTGCTTTATAAGAGAAATGGAGCAAATCATGTTGCAGCCCAAGGTGCTCTTATTATATTGTCTTCTGAGCCCAAGATTATTTAGAGCAGGGTGAAAAATTGCTCAAGGGTCTTAAAATGTTACAGCTGTTTGAAAAGAGAAATCATGTTTTAACGTTGTCCACAGTGTTATTTTCTTCCAGCGCAAATGTTTCCCAACTTTTTAAGCTAAATTCTAAACATTAAGGCTGAAATGTATGATCAACAACAATAATAATAATAACAATAATACTTGTCCAATTAATATTTTGAATTTGATTTTTCTCCCTCAAAATTTGAAATGTGATTGCTGTGGGTGTATTTGTATCTCTAGATTTTTTAAAAAAATTGATTTTACCAGGTGACAAATATGGAATCTCATCAGGTTGTCAACTGTCAAATACTAATGACATTGCATTTCATCTCTCAAACACTACCAGATAATAAATATACCATTATGTGTAATGATGAAGTGCTCCTGAAATAATATAAAGTAATATGAACAGCCAGAAATGTAATCTGGACTCTAGATTGCAGCTCTAGACACTGAGGATATCATGACTACATATAACTGCTTGGAGGACAAGACACTGTGTCAAGCTACTCCTACTCCTAAGCCTACTCTTTTGCCTTGTTATTATTATTTTAGCTTTAATTTCTATTTTCAATACATTTTATTGTATTGTTTTTATCTGTTGTTGGAAGCCACCTTGTAAGGACATCATTCTAAAATGTAAGGTATTTATCATCATCATCACCTAGCAAGCTATGAATTGAGACCCTCCCTATCATCCTTTCCTTTGCATTACTTTCAGAAACATCATGGATGGTTCCATGTGCAGCCTGAACAGCACCAAAGAGCCCTGGGCCCTGGACACCCCCATGTATGTTCTTGTCTGTTCTTTGCTTTTCAAGTTTTCCTGGAGAAAACCAGTTCTCTGGATCCATTTGTCTGTTTTTTGGACTGGTTTTGGAACTAGAATTGCCTTGGTGAAATTGCACCAAGAGAGAGAAAAGGAGAGTTTAACATGGTTAATTTTCCTGGGCCTGTCAGTGGCTTAATACCACAGAGCCTGGTATCCTTCTTGGGGCACCCTACTGAGGAGGGACCATGCTTAAGTGCTCCAATTGTTGCTGAAGGAGAGGTTCCAGATGGTGGTGCTGAAAGACTGCTCCTCCACCTTGTCTCCTAAGGGATACTGCAAGGTTCCATCTTACCTCCCATCTTGCTCAGTATCTACATGAAACCACTGAGGGGTTGTCTGGAGATTTGGGCTGAGACCCGAGTGCCGCGTGACAGAGTGAGCTCCCGTCTTCAGTCCCAGCTCCTGCCAACCTAGCAGTTCAAAAGCAAGAAATTGCAAGTAGATAAATAGGCACCGCCTCGGCGGGAAAGGTGACAGCGTTCCGTGCACCTCGGTGTTCAGTCATGCCAGCCACATGACCACGGAAGCGTCTTCAGACAGCACTGGCTCTTCGGCTTAGAAACGGGGATGAGCACCGCACCCTAGAGTCGGACACGACTGGTTGGGGACACCTTTACCTTTTACCTCATAAGCATGTTGATTTATTTATTTATTTATTTATTTATTTATTTATTTCACTACTATACCACCCAATAGCCAAAGCCAATGATACCCATCTCTGTCTTTCTTTTTGATCAGATCCTAGGGGGGCAGTGGAAGCTTCCATCACTGAAGACGGAAGTACTGCTGATTGGAGGAGGGGTGTGGGGGAACCTAATCCGAATGTGAGTCTACATTCTGGATCTACACTTGTTCTTAAAAGTCAGGTTGGCAGCTGGGGGATGCTGCTGGACCAGATGCTGCTTCTGGATGCCCAGGTGGTGATGATGGTCAGGAGCACCTCCTACCAGCTTAAGCTTATACGGCAATTGCACCCTGAAGGTTGGACTACTACAGTGCACTCTACATGAAGCATCTCTTGAAGACTGTCCAGAAACTGTAGTTGGTCCAAAATGAAGAAGCTAGGCTTGTACTAGGGCTCACTGCATGAAGCATAAAACTTCAGTATTGCGCCAACTGCATTGGCAACCAACTTCATTTGTTTCTATGTCCAATTAAAAATGCTGGTATTATCCTTTGGCCCTAAATGGTTAGGGGCCAAGAGATCTGAAGGACAGCCTCATTCCACACATGCCTACGCATGTCCCCATGCCTTCAGATGTAAGGTAGTTGGATGTCAGAACGAACAAGAACAAGTGGGGCTTGGTGTTTTTTTTACCAAGTTGCACAGAAGAGATTATTTCATCAGTTTAGGCTTTATGGGCTGATCTGAAATTTTCTCTTCTGTGAGTCAAAAATACAGGAGCCCTTTCAGGGTGGATAAGAGCCAGGAATGCCCTAAGCAGGGCATGGATCATGAATTTCCTTGCCCATATGCACAGTCCCATCCCTCAATTCTACTTTGGCCACCCTCCATCTCTAACATTTTTAGCGTTTGGGGGCCATGGGATTTTTGGTTTTCTTTGTGATATTTTCCATAGCCTCCGTAGCCATCTGTTCCTACAAAATGAAGTGTTGCTGTTGTTTTCATTTCTGTACCATTTCAGATCAAGACAGGTTCAAAGCTACATTTCTTTCTTTTTAGCCTCCCTTTCCAACCTTCACACCTCATACTTATCCACATAAACAGCAATAACAAATCAATCACCCTGAAAATTCCATAATGCGTACAGGAAACAAACTCAAAAGTCAGACCAAATATTTTGACCTTTGCTGCTCGGAGTCCATTCCATCCCTCTATATGCCAACATCTGTCAGCTGCTCACTTAGCACACCCGTTTGCCCTTTTGCGTTTGTTCTGGTTTCTCAAGCCAGTGTGGCGCACAGCATGTGTCTTGCAGTGGGGGAGGAGAGATGTGCGATGCCTGCCTCCTTCTATGAGCTCCGCCCTCTTCAATTTCACATGAGGGCCCATCAATGTGCATGAGCAACCCAGGCTGTTCTCGGGGCAGCAATATTTGGAGCATGTAGTCTGTGGGTGTCTCCAAGCACAAAAACATGCATCCTTTCCAGGACTTCCTGCTTTTGCTTTCTTTGTGGGATTAGGATGGGCTTATTCACACAGTAGACACATGGTTTGCATAGGGGAAGCACCTCCCTCCCCCCTCCCTGGCTTGTGTGCAAAGGAGTGGCAGTGGGGGAGTCTTGCTTTCATTGCTTAACTTGTGCTGTACTGTTTCTTCACAGCCCTCGGCACACTTACTTGGGAGTAAGCCCCACTGAACTTAATGGGGAGCTCTGGATCAACAGAGGACATTGATTCTGAGCTTGGTGGGGTGGGGGATCAGATCAGTCTCCCTTTGTTGCAGGGAGGCATTTTACTCTCTTCTCCCTCTGATCAGTGATCGAGACATGTGGTTTGAATCGAGGAAAGTCCTTCCTCGGCAAGTTCATGGCACTAAGCCGGCATTACACACTGCCGATATGGCACCATTAACTTTTATTACTAGTTTATCTCTGATCTTTTTGAAAGTGTGATAAAGTGGAAAATGTGCACAAGGCCTCCTGAAGGTTGACGACATCATGTAAAGGATCCGTAAAATTCCGTGAGTGACCAATCACAAGTGCGCAATGAATTTCGCTCTTATCAGTTGTTTCAGAATGCTGGAATAAAGGGCTGTTTTGATATGTGGCTGTCTCAAAATCTCACGAGGTGATAGATTAACAAAAAGTGGGGCCATCATTACAATCCCATTACTGCCAACACAGATCGGTCTGGTTGAGATTCCTCATCTTAGGCCAGGGAGCTGCCCAGCAGGGCAAAGAGCATCCACAACAGAGTTGCTTAAGCTGGAAGGGAGCTGCCCAGCTCAAGAGACCAAACTGCCCCTCACTGGGCAGAATAAGGTGTGGCACCAGCTGTCAGGGTTGTATCTGAGCCCATAGAGTTCCAAGGCAGCTCTGATTCTGAGGAGGAGATACAATTCGTGGGGGAGGAAATCTCTCAGACTTCAGAGGCGCAACTGGAGGGGAACCCCCCCCCCGCTCACATCCCTGGGAGCGACAGTGACCCAAGCATGGAAAGGGAGGGACAACTTAAGCTGTTAGACACAAGGCGCAGGCACAAGCGAGAGATTGCAGAAGCCGAGCTTAGGTGTACAGCCCGATTGGCTCAATGTCAACAGCTGCGCCCAGAAGCCTCATGGGATTGGGGGAGATCATCCCCTCCCACCCCTTACGTTCAAAAAGTTGCTGCATTTTTCCCAAATGGAGATCAACTGACATCCTAACCCTTAGAAACCCCTAGATGGCTGTTCCTTTGTAGTCTGTCTGAGTCTCAAGCAATTAGCATCTGTATGCCTCATTAGGATAAATGGAATTAAAGCCTTGGAAAGCAGCCCTTTTGTCTGAGTGTTGATTCTGGCTGTTGGAGGATTCAGTAGGCAACAGAGGAACCCTGACAGCAGCAACAGCCAGGCAACATGAGAAGCTTTCTAGGTGGCCCTGCTAGCCCACTCTTTCTGAAGCATGAGTGGGGTGCTGATCTGGCATATACTCTCCTGGCTAGGGTTGGGCCTCAGGAGAAGCAGTTGGTCGGTTGGGTACTCAAGTAGGCTCGGGCACAAGGAAGCTATGATTAGGGATGGACAAACTCACTCAAGCCCACAACATGCCAGACCACTGCCAGCTGGCCGCCCTGCTCATCACATGCAGCGAGCCACTAGGTGGTCTGCGGGTGCCCGGCAAGCAGTGCGCAGCCACCCAATCCCTTGGAGAGCTGCTATTTTGCGTTAAAGTGGTGGCTCATTCTTTTACATAAAGGGCCTTTTACCCAAATGGTGGCTGTAAAGCAGCCATTTAAATGGTCCATTTGCCCCTGTAAACTTGCATAAATGGCTGCTTTACAGCCACCATTTGGGTAAAAGGCCCTTTACGTAGAAGAACGAGCCACTATTTTAATGCAAAATTGTGGCTCAGCAGACCAGTGGGGACGGCCGCACTTGCAAGCATGGTGGTCCGCAGACCGGAGTCCAGGAGTCCAAGGGGGGGTCCGCCGGACTCCACCCCCTCTGGGACTCCTGCGCCATCCCTAGCTATGGTTAGCAGTGCAAGGGTCAAGTTCTGCTGGCAGTTATTCTGGGTAAACAAGAGCGCAGCAAGGCAGAGACAACCAGCACCTCAGCCAGCATTCCTCGGGAGCTGCTAGGCTGGGGCACTTCCTTATAAAAGGAGCGGATGTCCCAGCAAGGGCCCAGCAGCAACTGAGGGCTTTAACAGGCCAGCTGGCTCAGGCCCCCCAGAAGTGCAACCTCCCGCTGGATACTGGCTGCATGCTTATTTTGGTGGTCTTCATCTCCTACATGGCTGAGGGACCTGAGAGGCTTTGGGAGAGCCACTCCTGGAGGCTGATGTTGAGGGGAGGGTTGAGCCCTTGGGCCTGTGGGATGCATCAGGCGTTCCTGAAGGTCCTCCCTGGAGTGGAGCAACCAGCATCTCATTGGGCTAGGAGTGCTCTTTGGGGAGATGCGGAGTCTCCAGACCTGGGGTCATGAGTGGAGATGTTGGAGAAATTCGAGACAGACTAAAATGAGCTCAGATTTCTAAGAATCTGACCTGTGGAATCTGCTGTGGAGCACACATGCACCCCACCCCCCAGGCCATGTGCAGTTCATAGACTGTCAGATTTTTATTTTTACTTTCCCAAAATTTACACATATTTATTCATAGGAAAATACGCAAGTTTCTGCTGAGTAGAGGTGTACGAAACCCCACTTACCTGGGTCCGCCGGGGGTCCGCCCAGGGGGGAGGTGACCCGTTCCTCCCCCCGGAATCCTCTACAGGTGGGAGATGATCCATTCCTCCCCCCTGGAATCCATGCCCAGCTGGCTCCGCTCTGTGGCAAGGCCACGGAGCCACCAGCCGGGCTGATCCACAGCCAGGCCTCCATCCACTGCCAGGCTGCTGCGGATGCAAATGGCGTCCTGCGTAGGAGACACCATTTGCATCCCTGCTTGGGCCATGATAGGCTATGTAAATACTTATGTAGCCTATCACGGCTAAAGCAGGGGCGCAAATGGCGTAGCGGACACCATTTGCATCCCTGCTTGGGCCGTGATAGGCTACGTAAATACTTACGTAGCCTATCATGGCTAAAGTGGGGATGCAACTGGCATAGCGGACACCATTTGTGTCCCTGCGGGTAGCCGTGATAGGCTATGTAAATATTTATGTAGCCTATCACGGCTACCCGCAGGGACACAAATGGCGTCCATTACACACAATGCCATTCACGGCCAGACGGAGGACAGCAGCGGCTGGATCCGGACCTGCCAGAGGCAGGTAGGATCTGGTCCACGCAGGCTTCGCGGGATGGAAGAGGGGATTGCTCTGTTCTGCCATGGACTCCGAGGGGCTGGATTCTTAAGAACCCAGCCTCACTGGAGTCCATGGCGGAATTCTCCGCCATCCCTAAATTTTACACCAACGCTATGTTACGCCAATGCTAAATGTTACGTACTAAGGTAAATTATGTACATTGTTATGAACCCTCTTATGTAATTATTTGCGTATTTTTCTGCATGACAAAAAAGTTTTTTTTCAAATCCGCCTGTGAGTGGATGATGGAATGAAAGGCGCCTGACAATCCATGAAACACAGATGGGGTGGATGTTACACAGACCGACCATCCCAAGTCATGACATATACTTAGATTTATGCATTCCAGTATCACACAGGTTTCAGGATGGAAGACCTCATGCTGCCAGATGTGCTGTGCTTTCTGTCTGGGCATTTCTCAGACAAACTCGATCTTTACTCTTGGAGCTCCAGGAGCAACACTGGGGGGTTGGGGGGCCAGGAATGATGCATGTGCCCCATTGGAGCTCATTGCATGCCTTGGCTCTGCAGATTTCCCAAGTGTGGCTTCAACTGATGTGTCAGGATTCCATTAGGGTAGGCTAACACCCTTGGTCACAGTATATGCTCAGAAAAGCTTAGGACGAAGGTGGTCTTCTGGTTCTGGGCATTGGCTTATCCTGACATATATGAAGAGCTGCCCCCAAATTATTTCAGCTAAGATCTTCTTTTTCAATATTTGCAGTTAAGAAGTTGTTTGTTTGAAGCAACAAGGCCTTTTTTGCCCACTAACGAAGATTGAAAGACTATTGTTTCCTGTGATCTCACAAAAAGGATTATGGTCAAACGTTTGCAAGTTATTGACAGAATTGCAGCTTCTTGATTTTCTACATAAAATACATGGGAAAATATATTCCAACTACAAACCAACTATGATGGTTGTATATATGTATTGATGGACGTCATTATTTTATTGAAAGCAATTCCAGAGTAAATTCCTATCAGCTGTTGTATTTGCAGAACCATACACCATGGAGGGGTCAGAGAATGTTTGTATCAGCCAGCTCTCAGAGCTAGCAGTGCAGCTCTTTAAGCATATCTTGTGGCCATGTAGGGATAGTGGGTTGGATCCAGTCATATCTACTTGCACTTTGGTCCCATTGAGATCAGTGGGATGCCTGTTAGTCATGACTAACTTTTCACATTGATTCGGTGGAATCTAACAGCGATGAGTGGTGTCTGGGTCCAACCCACTGAAAATTTCCAGAGAAATATAGCTGTAACTATGGCCCACTTGGAGTGTTATATGCATGACAGGGGGCACACATTCAAAGGGGCAACAGGACCCCCCCCCCATGTCTGTGTGTTGCATGTGGATGTCTGAACAGGGGGAGTGTGAACACCAGGATTGGGGAAGCCATGATACATTGGGGGAGGCTCAGCATCATGCTCCTGATACTCCTTTCAACATGTGTAAGGTATGATGAGGGTCATAATGAGCATCAGGGCTGGTGGCATGGGTGCTTGAGCACCTCCTGAGGGCCCACACCCCAGCAGAGGCCCACTTAGAGGAGCCCCCTGGGCTTGTTCCTCCTCTTCACCAATGCAGCTTGCTTATCCACTCACCTCTCGCTCTGGCCCAGACAACGGTGGTGGCGAGAAGGAAGAGCAGGAGAGGCCACGGCCTCCCTGCTCCCTGGCGCTCTGCTTGTAAGGCAAGAAAGCGGTAGCAGCGATGAGAAAGCGGATGAAGGGCAAGAGCAGCTGGTGACCGTGGTGGCAAGAAGGTAGACTCACTGGGGGAGGGGGCCCGTGGAGGGAGTCTTGCCCAAGGGCCCTCAAAAACCTAAAGCCAGCATCCTTGGATATAACCACTTTCTTGAACTGAATGTATTTTCATTGGGCTGCCTTACAAGGGCAGCAAAAAGAAAATTTGTTGTAAATGTCCTGACTACTACATGTCTATTTGTAGCACATACTGGATACAGCAAAACCTCCCATGTACAGAAGATGAGCAAACTATGCCTGTCTTGTCACAGAGGTGGAAGTAAATGTGCATGGGATGAAACTGCATGGCATATAATGCTGATGAATACATTTATCATTGTTGGCTGACTGGTGTCCAATTATTATTTCTGGGAGTAAGCCTAAAGCTTCTGAAACTATAAACTAGTACATCCTGGTAACTGTACACAAAACGTTATTAGACAGGGTTTTTTTCTTTCTATATTCTAAGTCTCCAACTCTGTGCACACTTACCTGTGAGCAAGCCCCACTGAATTCAGTGGAACTTATTTCCAAGTAGACGTGCATAGGATTGCACGGTAAATGTCAAGTCTATGTTGTTGTAATTTCTAAGCCGATTAAAAAATAATAACACCACACATACACACACACACACTGCATTCCAGTTTTCCCTACTCGGTATTTTTTAATATGGATTTATCAAAACTGTTATGATAATGTTATGTTTATGAACCTTTCTCTTTTCTGAGTGTGATGTAAGTTATGTATTTGCTATATTGATTAATAAAATGCATCCTTTAAAAAGCTCAATGATTCACAGGTCCTGAGACCAAAACGTTATTTTCATTCATTTGTGTATATATTGTACATCTTTCCAGTCAGCTTTCACGAGGCCCTCAAACTGGCTTCAAAGAAAAACAGGAATATTAAATAGAAAATTGCATAAAACCATAAGAGCTACAAAAGCAAGAGTACACCATACCCGGCATTTCTTTCAAATAACAAAACAAAATCTTGTTTGTTTGTTTGGGAAAGTGCTGGGAGCTGGAAGATGAAACTTCTATGAAGCTAAAGCCACAAGTACATAAATCTGGTGGGGGGGGTGGTGATGGAAGGAGATTCAGCTGTAGGGAAACCGCTGCATCCCCCATCTCCCTTCTCGCCGCCACGGTCCCCAGCTGCTCTTGCTCCGCCTCCTCCTCTTTCTCATCATTGCCACCACTTGCTTGCTGGACAGGCCAAGAGCCAGGGAGTGAGTAGGGAGTGTCTCTGCTGCTGCTTCTCCTCGCCACATCCATTGTCTGGGTCAGAGGGAGAGGCAGGTGAGCAGGCAGGGAGCAATGGTGAAGAAGAGCAGCGACCCCCGGGGAATGTCATCAGTGGGCCCCTGCCGGGGTGGGGCCCCTGGCAAGTGCCCAACCATGCCTATCCTTGACACCTGCCCTGAATGGGAGGAGAAATAAGCCAACTCCAGGACTGGTGTACATCTTCAGCTTTTCGGGCCATGTTGGCAGGATTAGGGATGTTGGAGAAATCCTCCACGGACTCCAGTGAGGCTGGATTCTTTGGAATCCAGCCTCCAGAGTCTGTGGCGGGATGGCACCCCTTACCTGCGCTCCAGGAGGATTCCTGCCGGACCGGCACGCCTGCTCCGGATCCTCCAGCGATACAGCAATGGCAGCTGCCATTGCCGTTTTGCTTTGAGAAAGACAGCCATAAAGCCCTGAGTTTTACGTAAATAAAGCCATAAACGGCTGCAAGGGCTTTACGGCTGCAAGTGGCCTCCACCATGCCATTTGCAGCTGTCTTTCTCAAAGCAAAATGGCAATGGCGGCCGCCATTGCCATATCGCTGGAAGATCCAGAGCAGATGTGCCAGTCCGCGGAACCCAGTGGACACGTGGATGCTCAAGAGGATCCTGGCGGGGGCAGGAACAGTTCGCCTCCCTCCCCCATGGAACACCCCCCCCCAGCATGAAAGGTAGGGGTTCCGCACATCCTTAGGCTAGGGATGTACGAAAGTCACTTACCTTTCGCGGATTATGTTTATGGTGGGGGGGAGGCGTTCCATCCCTCCCCCCAGAATCCTCGACGGGGGGGAAGGCACTCCGGAATCCTCTGCGGCAGCTCCGCGGAGCAGCCGGCCAGACCCAGCCAGCCCAGAGCCGTCCGCAGCCAGATTTCTGGCCGCGGAGGGCTCTGTGAAACCCCCCTCCAAAAAAAAACACATACGCAAATGGCGGCGGCTACAGCCGCCGCCATTTGCGTTCCTTAGTTTGGGCCGTCTTAGTCTGCGTAAATATTTACGTAGACTAAGACGGCGAAAATAAGGGGAATGCAAATCGCGTAGCTGACGCTATTTGCGTTCCCCTTATTTTTGCCGTCTGAGTCTACGTAAATATTTACATAGACTAAGACGGCCCAAACTAAGGAATGCAAATGGCGGCGGCCATAGCCGCAGCCATTTGTGTACACTTTTTTTTTTTTTTTAACCCAGACGTTTTAGGCTATGTAAAAACTTACGTAGCCTATCACGTCTCTGTAAAAAACAACAGCTGGTCGGAAGACTAGCCGCTGCTGCCGGAGCCACCGCCACCCGGAAGATCCGTCCCAGGTAAGTCTCGTCCCGGGGGGGGATCCGCAGGGGGGTGGGGGGGCAGGCCGTTCCGCCACAGATTTTGGGGGGCTGAATGCATTGGCATTCAGCCTCACCGTGATCCATGGCGGAATTCTCTGCCGTCCCTACCTTAGGCAGGATGAGAGGGCTTTGGCTCTGGCAGATCCAAGGTGTCCCTTGACACTATGACTTTGAAACACCTGCTCCACTGTGGGTGGTACAGCAACAGCAGTGCAGCTTTCCACCCTGGAGAGGGAGGCCTGCAGCATCCAGCTGTCCTCTCCGGGAACTTAGTATTCCTCCCCAATGCTGTTTTAATACCTGGGACTGGCTGGGACCAACCAATGTTCACAAACCATAACAAAAAAAGGGGTCCATGTCTCACGGACTTCAGGCTGCCAGGAAATTTGCATTTGTTTGTTTGGGGTGGCAAGATGTATATACAAAAGCTGTTGATCGATTCCATGGATGCAGAAATGAATGAATGGGCTTGCAGCTTCTGAAAATGGTAGACCATGGAACATTCCCATTAGGGATGTCACGGGAGTCTGAGAGAGGGCGGAGTTCGGCAGACTCCCCCCGCCTGGCGTGGCCTCCTGGAATCCAGTCCATGGACCGCTGCCACTTACTTGCCCCAGGTTGGTTCCCTTCACACGCCACCAGGCAGTCGAGCACCCAGGAGGCGGCACGCAGCTGCCCTTCCCCTCAGCAAGCTGCCGTTTCACATAAGAACGGTGCCCCATCGCTTTACATAAAAGGCCTTTTACACAAATGCTGGCCATAACGCGGCCCTTTGCGCAAGATTACAGGTGCGAATAGACCTGTAAGGCATGAACAGGCCAAACAGGGGTGGGTGAGTGGCAGCCGTCCAGCGTGGGGCAGGCGCAGGTTGCTTCGGCCTCCCCTAATATAACAAATACAGAAATGATCATTCAGAAGAGGGAGAAATTCAGTGATATAACCTTCCCAGCTCGTTTTAAATAAGTTCATATCGCAAAACCGGGAGGGAAATCTGGAAGTCAGATTATTTCTGTGGGGGGGGGGGTGTGCGTGTGTGTGTGTGTGTCTCCTCCCTAAGCCATAAAGCTTGAAGTCTTTTTTTCCCTATCACCAGATTATTTCTTAAATTTTTTGGTCACCTTCCTACCAGAAAAATCTGTTATCAAGGCAACTCACAATGATAGGTTATTAATATAAATATAGTTTTTGCAAACATTATTCATAATATAATGCATTCTTTCTTTGGTTCACATATTGATTCAGAAATATGAAATTTGATAACATTACATCAAAATGTGGACCGATGAAGTTCTCCCCCATCCCTAGAATAAGCACAAGGCATAAAATCAGCATGCATCAGCAGCTGTAGACACCAGCCAGTTGGTGAAAAGGCTTGGCCCCTGCCATGGTGCACCCATGTAGCCCACCGAGGGAGGGGTCTGCCCACTCCATTCCTCCGAGGATGTCTGATCCACAGCAGTGGGGGGGGGGGACAATCCCTCCCTGGCTTCAAATTGTTTTGACTGCAATGCTATGGGCTGGTTAGGGATGTCTGCCACTGAGTGAGTGAAGATGGTACTGTAGATTTCAAACACGTGGACATATTTAAATGAATTTAAATTAATTAAGGCAAGTGTGTGGTGGATAACTTCCTCCTACAGGAAGTAGAGGAAGGAACTAGGCTATCCTTGACTTGACCCTAACCAACAGAGATGACTTAGTGGATAAAGTAGCAGTTACAGGAACTCTGGGGGAAAGTGACTGTGTTGCACTTGAGTTCTTGGTTCTAAGGGAAGCAAAAGCTGAGTGTAGCCAAATGCGTACCCTGGATTTTAGGAATGCCGATTTTAATAAACTCAGAACAATGATCAGTAAGTTCCCATGGCAAGCGACACTAACAAGTAAAGGAGTCCAAGATGGGTGGGAGCTTTTAAAAAAGGAAATTCTCAAGGCACAATCACAAACAATTCCAACAAGAAGAAAAGGTGGAAGACAACAGAAGAAGCCAATGTGGCTTCACAAAAAGCTTAGGGATGACCTGAAAACAAAAAAGGACACATATAGGAAGTGGAAAGATGGCCAAGTAACAAAGGAAGAGTACAGGCAGGTAGCACAGAATTGCAGGGATGGCGTCAGGAAGGCTAAAGCTGAGAACGAGCTGAGCTTAGCGAGGGATGCTAAAAGCAACAACAAGGCTTTCTTCAGCTACGTGCATAGTAAAAGGCAGAGGAAAGAAATGGTGGTTCAGCTATTAAATAAGGATGGCAAAATGATAGCAGATGACAAAGAAAAGGCAGAGGTGCTCAATTCCTACTTTGGCTCAGTCTTCTCCCAAAAGAGGGTCTATGACCCCCCTGGCCAAGGCGAAGTACAGGCTGAAGGGGCAGGATTGCAGTTTGAGATCGATAGGCATATAGTCAAGGAACACCCAAGTACTTTGAATGAGTTCAGATCTCCAGGGCCAGATGAACTGCATCCTAGAGTCATAAAGGAACAGGCAGAAGAACTCTCAGAACCACTGTCTATTCTCTTTGAGAAATCATGGAGGACAGGGGAAGTGCCAGATGACTGGAGGAGGGCTAACGTTGTCCCTATCTTCAAAAAGGGTAAAAAGGAGGAACCTGGGAACTACAGACCAGTCAGTCTGACATCAATCCCTGGGAAAATTCTGGAGCAGATTATAAAGTGATCAATATGTAAGCACCTTGACAACAATGCAGTGATTACTCGAAGCCAACATGGATTTGTCAAAAACAAGTCCTGCCAGACAAATCTGATCTCATTTTTTGAGCAAGTAACCTCCCTTGTAGACCATGGGAATGCTGTAGACATCATATACCTCGACTTCAGCAAAGCTTTCGACAAAGTGCCCCATGATCTCCTGATGAGCAAACTAGCTCAAAGTGGGCTAGATGAAACAACGATCCAGTGGATCCACAGTTGGCTACAGAATCGGACTCAAGGAGTGCTTAACAATGGGACCTTCTCAAACTGGGGAGAGGCAACGAGTGGGGTACCGCAGGGCTCAGTCCTGGGCCCAGTGCTCTTCCACATTTTTATTAATGACTTGGAGGAGGAGGTGCAGGGAATGCTGATCAGATTTGCAGATGACACAAAATTGGGCGGGATAGCTAATACTTTGGAAGACAGAAACAAAATTCAAAGTGATCTGGATAGACTGGAGCGCTGGGCAGAAAACAACAGAATGATATTTAATAGGGATAAATGCCAAGTTCTGCACCTAGGAAAAAGAAACCAAATGCACAGTTACAAGATGGGGGATACGTGGCTCAACCACACTACAGGCGAGAAGGATCCTGGAATTGTTGTCGATCACAAGCTGAATATGAGCCAACAATGTGATGTGGCTGCAAAAAAGGCCAATGCTCTTTTGGACTGCATTCATAGAAGCATAGCTTCCAAATCCGGGGAAGTACTAGTTCCCCTCTATTCAGCACTGGTTAGGTCTCATCTGGAGTACTGTGTCCAGTTCTGGGCACCACACTTGAAGAAGGATGCAGACAAACTGGAGAGGGTTCAGAGGAAGGCAACAAGGATGATCAGGGGACTGGAAACAAAGCCCTGTGAGGAGAGACTGAAAGAACTGGGCATGTTTAGCCTTGAGAAGAGAAGACTGAGGGGAGATATGATAGCGCTCTTCAAGTACTTGAAAGGTTGTCACAGAGAAGAAGGCCAGGATCTCTTCTCGATCATCCCAGAGTGCAGGACATGGAATCTGTCCTGGAGGGACCTTCTCTGCATTCGGGAAACAATGCGTCCTCTTGTGGTAGCAGTCTTCTCCCAGTCATATTCTGTAATCGCCTTACAAACTCTGTCCACCTGCTTTCTCCCCTAATGCAAAGTGTCTTCATGAGACAGTCACTCTATCTATGTTTCTGTATTTTCGAAGTAGCAATCCTGGGGTGGAAGCACTCCAGTGATGGTCTTACACGCTAAGACTGGGCTCATCCAATAACCAGGGAGGGATGCCAAAATTCCCCGATCTCGTCTGCAGCACCAGTGAGGCAGTGAGCTGCCATTCTTCTATTCTTGGTTTCCAGACTTGCACGTGCAGTTTTATGTTGAGGAAACAAGAGGACAAAAAATGGAGGCACCAGAGATTTATAAAACTGTGGGGAAAGCGGATAGAGAGAATTTCGTTCCTCCCTCTCCCATACTACCAGAACCCCAGGTCAACTGATTAAATTTGTGGGCAGTAGATTCAGGTCCAACCAAAGAAAGTCCCCCCTCACCCAGTGCATAGTTCGTTTACAGAACTGGCTGCCACAAAATGTACTGTCTTCCAGATGCTGGGGAACACAAGCAGAAGGGCGCTTTTCATGTCCTGCTTATGGGCTTCGCTTTCAGGCATCTGGTCAGCCACTGGGCAAGATGGGTCTTTGGCCTGATTCAGCAGGAGGATTTCTTGTGTGTGTAAAGTTGGGTTGAAAAAATTCATGGAAGACAACCTTATCAACAGCTATCAGCCATTATAGTGAAGTGGAAACTCCAGGTTCTGAGGTAGTGTACCTCTGAATATCAGCAGTGGGAGATGGGAACAAAGGAAGACTGTGTCTTCATGCCCTGCCTGTGGGCTACCCAGAGTTATCTGGCTTGGCACTGTGGGAAGCAGGTGGCTAGACTAGAACATCACTTCATATGAACCCACGAAAAACAACAACCAAGTCAGCAGCAAATAGGGATGTACGAATCCCTTATCTTGCTCTGCTGAGGGGCATCCGTGGCGGGGGGGAGGCGCTCCGTCCCTCCCCCCGGAATCCTGCCCGGCCGGCTCCGCTCCGCTCCGCGGCCAAGCCGCAGAGCCGCCGGCCAGCTCCGGCCACCCACAACCAGACATCCGGCCGCTGGGCAGCCCTGCAGGGACACAAATGGCGGCTGTCGTAGCCGCCGCCATTTGCGTCCCTGTATTGAGCCGTGATAGGCTATGTAAATACTTACATAGCCTATCACGGCAGGGGGAAACCCCAGCGTACGCAAATGGCGGTAGCTGCCGGTTCCCCCCCGCCGTGATAGGCTACGTAAATACTTACATAGCCTATCACAGCCTCTGCAGGGACGTAAATGGCGTCCCTGTGTTAGCTGTGATAGGCTACGTAAGTATTTACGTAGCCTATCATGGCTTGAAGAGGAGGAAGCGAATGGCGGCTGCAGGACGGCCGCCATTTGCAAAGCAGCACGGACGGGAGCAGGTAAGTGCTCCGTTTAACGCTCCTTTCATGGGGTGGGGGCGTCGAGGACTTTGTCCCACACGCCTATCGTGGGGTGGGGGGGCGGGGGCTTCGTTCCACGACAGATTTTGGGGGGCCGAATGCACTGGCATTCGGCCTCACCGAAATCCGTCGTGGAATTCTCTGACTTCCCTGGCAGCAGAGCGGGGGAGGAGTGGCCTGAACTCTAGGAAACAGACACAAAAAGGTAGGATGAAGAGGATTTCCAGCTAGGGTTGGGTAGGGCTCCCCCAAAGCCACTACTGTCACACCAAGAAGTGAACCGAGAGAGCATCTGATTAGGGATGTGAGAACTCCCCGCTGCTCGCCTCTCCTCCTGTTCGTCAAAGCGCAATCAATGATCACCATCGATCACCCCACAAACCAGCTGCAGCTTCGCCGATTTTTTTTTACTCAGTCACTTATATGCGCAAAAGGGGATGTGCGCACACATTTTCCTCGAAATTGCACACTTTTAAATCTCTGAAATGCACACTTTCAGCTACATCTGCGCAACTTTGGTATACAGTATTTCTCAATCAACCGTTCGCCATTAGGGATGTACGAAAGTCACTTACCTTTTTGCAGCTTGCCTTCACGGTGGAAGGGAGGCGCTTCGCTTTTCCCCCCGAAATTCAGGCCGGGGAGAAGCGCCCCGTAAAAAAAAAAAAAAAAAGACCCCGTGATAGGCTACATGACAATTTACGTAGCCTATCATGGCTAGATTTCCAAAGTTAGCTGTGATAGGCTACGTAAATCGTCACGTAGCCTATCACGGGTGACTTTGAAAAAAAAAAAAAAAGCGCGTACGCAAATGGCGGCGGCCCATGGGCGCTGCCACTTGCGTTCCTTATTTTGGCACGTCTAGTCTACGTAAAGATTTGGCGTGCCCTTATTTTCGCCGTAGTCTACGTAAATCTTTACGTAGACTAGACATGCCAAAATAAGGAACGCAAATGGCGGCGCCCATGGGCTGCCGCCATTTGCGTACGCGTTTTTTTTTATTTTTTTTCAAAGTCACCCGTGATAGGCTACGTGACGATTTACGTAGCCTATCACGGCTGACTTTGGAAATCTAGCCGTGATGGGCTACGTAAATCGTTACATAGCCTATGCACGGGTGTGTTGTTGTTTTTTTACTTTAGTTTTTTTTTTTTGCAATGGCGGCAGCCGGTCGGGAGACCGGCTGCTGCCCCCGCCCGCGACGAAACACCGCCGAACCGCCGCCGGGACCCGCCACCGGGAGGGACATTCGCCAAAGGTAAGTCCCGTCCCGGGGGTGGTGGGGGGGTGGCGGAGAATTTCACCGCCGATTTAGGGGGGCCGAATGCGTTGGCGCTTGGCCCCCCGAAGATTCGGGGAGAAATTCTCCACCATCCCTATTCGCCATTGCAATGATTTTGGGGAGGAGGGGACATGAGGAGCATTGAGTTGTTGCTGCGATGTGCTAATTTTTTTCCCCGATTGGATGGACAGACTGGCTAACTTTATTACTGGGGGTATTGATCCTGAAGTACTCCATTATGCTTCTGTCTCCAAGTCTGTTCCCTCTCTAGTCTGCCTGCTTTCCTGCCAGCCGGTGCCTGCCTGGAGTGCCTGCCCTGCTGCTGACACAGACACCCCATCCCCCCAGCCAAAAGAAGAAGCCGATGCTGTAACCGTGGGGCAGGTCCCTGTGTTTCCCACTTGAACAATGATCTTTCCGTGTAGTGAATGAATCCGACCAGTTTTCATTCTGTAAGCCATTAGCATGATGAGTCATCTCTATGACTCACTCATTGATTCTGCCTGCTGCACCTCTCCTCTCCTTTGTTTTGCTAATGCATTGACATTTGACAAGGATCCTCCGGGCACTAGGCACTTGAGTCTTTTGTTGTCTGAGAATATGCACAATTATATGCTGGGGGGTGGTGGTCAGGGGTCAGTTCAGTTCAGTGCTATCGCAGATTAGCAGACATGGAAATTTTTGGAAGAGGTTCTTCTGTTGCTCTAAGAAAACGGAATACTTCTGGTCCAGAAGATGTGTGGGTTGCAATGCGCACTAGCTCCTGTCTGCAGAAGAGGGCTTCAGCCAAGAAAATATATTGCTTTTGTTTGTTGGGAGGAGGCTCTTACAAATTGTAGCTTCCTCTCCACCCCTACTTTTCCTTCTGTGTGTGTGTGTGTGTGTGTGTAGGCTTCAGGCTACAGAACTTGGCTTTTTATCCCTATTAAATTTCATTCTGTTGTTTTCTGTCTTCCAAAGTATTAGCTATCCCACCCAATTTTGTGTCATCTGCAAATTTGATTAGCATTCCCCCATCCTCCAGGATTTCTCAAAGAGAATAGACAGCGGTTCTGAGAGTTCTTCTGCCAGTTCCTTTATTACTCTAGGGTGCAGCTCATCTGGCCCTGGAGCTTTGAACTCATTCAAAGTCATTAGGTGTTCCTTGACCATATGCCTATCGATCTCAAGCTGCAATCCTGCCCCTTTAGCCTGTACTTCGCCTTTGCCGGGGAGGTCATAGACCCTCTTTTGGGAGAAGACTGAGCCAAAGTAGGAATTGGGCACTTCTGCCTTTTCTTTGTCATCATCTGTTATTGTTTTGCCATCCTTATTTAATAGCTGAACCACCCTTTCTTTCCTCTGTCTTTTACTTTACAAGTAGCTGAAGAAAGCTTTTTTGTTGCTTTCAGCATCCCTCGCTAAGCTCAGCTCGCTCTCAGCTTTAGCCTTCCTGACACCATCCCTACAATTCTGTGCTACCTGCCTGTACTCTTCCTTTGTTGCTTGGCCTTCCTTCCACTTCCTATATGTGTCCTTTTTTTGTTTTCAGGTCATCTCTAAGCTTTTTGTGAAGCCACATTGGCTTCTGCTAGGAGGAGGCTTGCTGAAATTAAAAGCTGATCTCTGGTAGAAATGATGTAGATGATGCAGAGAGAGAGATGACCCTGCTAAGGGGAGGTGGTCTCCTGGCCTGTAATAACTCTGACTTGGATTCCTGACTTGGACTCCTGCATTGAGCAGGGGGTTGGACTCAATGGTCTTGTAGGCGCCTTCCAACCCTACTATTCTATGATTCTATGAACTCTCTGCTCATTTTGTCCCTTTTCAAACTCAGGGCGCAGTTGGCTTCAGTCATCTCTCAGGTTGCCTGGGGCGGCAGCAGCACCAAGGGCTGATTCATCTGGGTTCGCCTGGCACAGCCTCCTCCATCTTTTCCGTGCTCCTCTCCATCACTTGGAGAGCCGGTGTGGTGTAGCGGCTAGAATGTTGGACTAGGAATCAGGAGACCCAGGTTCTAGAACTTCTAGTCCCCACTCGGCCATGGAAGCTCACCGGGTGACTTTGGTTTGGGCCAGTCACAGACTCTCAGCCCAACCGACCTCACAGGGTTGAATGTGGGAAGACCCACTTGCTCAGAAATCAGCAATACTGTTCATCTGGTAACTGAGGGCAACAAACAAAATCACCTCTCCCTTGTTTTAAGAATGCATTTCCATGATAAAGGACGGACCGGGGCAGGTGACTGAGCACCTCATTAATTCTCTCTAGCTGACTGCCTAGGCATATAACTGAATGTCTATCGACTACAGTCAGTCAGACATTCATTCACATGCCTGGCTGTGGAAAGGGCAGGGGGGAGGGGGACTGATTTAGGTGCATGCTGCTATGTCTGAATGGAGAGGTGCCTTTCCTTCTCTATACCTAGCAAGCAATACCTCTGCTTGAGAATGTTAAAGTGTACACCTTCTGACACAGGTTTCATGGGACTGGTGTACGGCGTAAGTCACTGCAGACATCCCAGTGCAATAAGAGCCAGGTTGGAAATGGTATTAGTATATATGTGCTCCTTGGTTTGTCCTGGGCTCTCTTCCCATGCCTGCAATCTTTCCTGTCTACACTGGGATGTCATCGCAGAGCCAGCCATACAAGGGAAACTGGTGTTCAAGTAGCATTTCCCTGCCCCCACATGCACACTCTCCATTGCGTAGCACATTCTTCATGCAAACGTGGAGGAATTGCCCCTTGTAAAAATACAGCTAGTTGGAAGCGTTGCCTCTCAGAGCATGTTGAGAGAGAAAATGCCATAGGTCCCCTGTACTCTTCCTTCTTTCAGGAATGCATTGTATGTTTGTGAGATGCCATGGTACCCAAATACCTATTCCAGCAGCAATCTGACTATTTGTTACTGGTAAGGAGAATACTTTTCAGAACATATAGGTAGGAGGGTTAGAGTAATTCTTGTTGTGAAAAAAAGGCACATTTCCGTCTTCTCTTATCAATATTGGGATGTGTTGTTGGTTAAATTCCTCACACAATGGTATTCCGGTATGTACAGCTACAGTTAAATCATAACGAGAAATGAGAAAAAAAGGGAGAGCTTTTTAAAAATGCACTGCACATTCAGTGGGCCACAAGAAACTCCAGCCCTGCCTGGCAGTTCTTCCCACTCATGAAGGTCTTCCAGCTGTTTCCTGTGAGACATCGGGATCCTTGGTTTTGGGGGGGGGGGGCAGAAGTTTTGGCAAGGTCCGAAACTGAAGCGGAATAATTCAACAAGGATTTGGGGATGGGGAAGATATTAGTTCAGTTTGCCTTTTGCACTTCCAAACCAATACATGAACCAAAACCCAGCTCTCCTTTGAAATTTGCACATTTCTGAATTTTGCAGTGGAATTATCTGATCAAAAATACATTCAGAAATGCATATATTAGTGAAAAATAATCCATTACATTACAAAAATTGCTTGCAGAAAATATGACTTAGGCAAAATTGCCTACAAAAATTCATGTATCAGGAAAAATGTCTACAAATATGCATACTTTTTTTTAAATGTTCATGCAAACTTTTTAAAATTTTCAAAGCTAAGGACAAACTAAACATAAGATTAGAAAAAACATCTCCATGATTGGTTTTGTTTTGTTAAAATCACAAAAGACAAAAAAAGTTTAGAAAATGTCTCAAAGTCTGGGACAAACCAAACTCACGAATAGAAAAAATGAGAAACAGAGGGAAAACAAAATTGACAGAATCATCCTTCCCTAGAAGGACCCCGTTTTGTTTTTGGTGCATGTATAGTTTGGACCTGTTATGTAAATACACACCCAAGTACTAGTATACCATTGAAGACCCTCTCCCTGGATCATTATAAGATCGTGCTGACATCTAAAGAGAATGGAATGACAGAGTGAACAATTTCAGGTTCTGTACTGTATGCATCGCAACTAAATTGGCTGTGTTTGGTTAACCGTTGAGTTAGCCATTTTTTTCCCTAATGGGCTCTGTTTAGATACACCGTATCTTGGAAAATTCTATTTAACAATTACCTGAGCAAACTTACCTACATTTACAGGGGCACAGGGGGGAGGTTCGTTGGCAGAGAAAATGCCAAAGCAGCGCCCTGTCATTCTAGTGTAGCCATGGCGGGAGGAGGGGAGGCAGCTTTGCGTGCTTGTTTTTAATTCTCCCTCCCATTGACCGCCATGAGAGGGAATTTACCCTACCTGTCCAAGGGCTGGTGTAGCATCACACTGGTACCTGGAACATGTCTGAGAAATCAAGGGCCTTCTGAGGAGGCACCTCCACACTTGTGCTGACATGTTTCTGCACGCTCACCCCATCCCACCCCCTGGCTGCTCCATTCCACCAGTGGAACACTGCTGGTGGAACACCGAGGCCGGCGGTGCTTCCTGCAGCTGGGTCAGTAGTCCCCTCCAGTGGCAGATGCTGGGAGGCAGGAGCCCAGTACTGGAGGAGAATGCTGCGTGCCAGGACTTCCGGTAGGGGCCATGTCGCCCTGGCAAGCGTCCTGCAGAGGATCCGCAGGTCGCCTCCTCAAATAGCTTTTAAAAGGTTGAAAAACCTTTTCATCTTCCCCTGGAATTAAACGGGGAAGCTAGAGTACCACCTGGATAAGATCTTGGAAGAACAACTCCTTTTGCGGAGTGGCAGAAGAGTCTAAGGTTGGTTTTCTGGAGCGTCATCTACTCAAAGCTGTTTTGAAACTCCTATGCAATAAGGAGACTTCAGGGCTGACAAGTTCCAAAAGTATTTATGGATTAAAAATACCAACAATATCTGAGGACCTGCAAAATATGTTGAAATGACTGTTTGTTTGTAATTATACTTACTTGCTTTTGTTACGTAAGAGGAGGATGGCAGCATCAAGGGGAAGGAAAAAAGCCATGGGACCACCGCCAGCTCCCCCAACACCTCTTTTGGCAAAGGGTTCTAGAGATGCTGGAAATGTACAGGATTTGCTGGCTCTGATAAAAACTTTGTCTTCTCAATTAACAGAACAGGCTAAGAGGCTGGATACAATCCAAGATTCTTCAAGGGGCTGTGGATTTAATTAATAGTTCTTTGCAAAATATGGCATTGAAGGTTAATGCTCTCCAAGACCAGGTGTCTGTGCAAGATACCGCTATGCATGCCTCCCATAATATCTGCGAGAATGTCCATACTGGAGGCATATACTCGTAGAGCAAATCTGTGTATCATTGGTATCAAAGATCTGCCAGCTGATATAAGTCTGTTTAAATTCTTGGATAAATTTCTGCATGAGCTACTCGTTCTCCCATCTGATTTTATTTACTTGATATTGAGCATGCATACCATGCTCCAGGTCCAGTTCGTGGCACCAAAGGGACTGCCTATACTGTTATAGTTCAATTTGCAAGAGTTTCCACAAAAAAAATCATATTTTGTGCTTGGCAAGGGAAGTAGGAAAACTTTTGTGGGGGCCAACATGAGACAAAGTTATGTTATTTCTGGATTACACTAAAGAAATCGCTGACAAAAGAAGGCAATTTACCAAGACAAGAAATCAGGCAAGACAAATGAATCTGCAATATCATATCAAATACCCTGCTATATTTTGCATTCTTTTTGAAGGCCAGATGAAAATGTTTTTAAATCATGAAATGGCGGAGGCTTGGCTAGCTGGCATTCAAAGTAAGGCACGGGAGACAACTTCCCCAGCCTTATGAGATGGGAACTTTTCAATTCTTATTCTTTTTCAGATTTATTTGTGTTATAAGGTCCAGGCAGTACGCCAGTCCAGAGGATTGTTTACATATATCCTTTTTTCCCCCTCTCTCTTTCTTACTTCCTCTTTTTTTTACATTAGACATGATATACTCTATAATAAAATTCCTGTTTGTGTGTGTATAGATATGTATACATTCATATGTAGATTTAGAAATGACACTATCTAAAATATAGATAGCATAAAGTTGTTATTATTATTACTTATCCTTTTAAATTTCCTTACTTTTTTATTATTATTACTATCATTATTATGAGACTTTGTTTAGTAATATTTTTGGCTGGTTAAATTGTCAAGCTTTACTATTATATGTTAACTGAAGGGCAATATATGGTTATTGGAAATGAATTGTAGGCTTGCTTCCCTTGCTATAAGACTGAAGATATGATATTGAAATGTAAGGTTGATTATCTATGCTGAATTGTAATATTGGCAATGTTATAGGTATAACTTTTAAGTAGAACGATACTTGAAGTTTGTGTGTAATGCAGTTTAAATTTAATCCTTTTAAGTAACTTTCTAATATTTTTTTTCTTTTTCTTTCTTGCTCTCTTCTTCCTCTCCCTTCTTCTGTTCTTTTTTTCTTTTTCGTTATTGCTGTGTCCTCCTAAGAATACTGTATTGTTAGAAACTGTAGATAATGACTATGTTGTTTATTTCATTTATAAAGATAAAAAATAGAATTTAAAAAGTATATAAAAAAGAGAAAATGCTGCGTGCCATGCCAATTGACCTGCACCCTGTGAGTCAGCCTGTTGCTTCTGGGCACAGTGGAGGGTGCTATCGCATCATCAGTATTGAGGATGGGTTCCTCTGCCAGTCCAGCTGGCTTTTTGTCCATGGAATGGGAGGGGGCGCCATCTTGTTCTGTGCTACAGGTAGCAAAATGTCCCGGGCCATCCCTGTAGCCAAGGCTAGGGTTGCAATCAAAGTTATTTTTTTGAAACTCAGGTACATAAATACTTTTTATGAGACGGCAAAAACAACTGCCCCACATTGTATGACTTGCCCTGGTAGTGGATATGGTAGTGGATGTGATTGGGCGGTGGGGTTCAGAAGGCAACATGACTTTGCAACCCTCATCCAAGAAGCCAGATGGGATCTAATTTGCATCCAAGTCAGAAATAAGCAGTTCTCATTTACTCTGGAGAACTTTCACCAACATCCAGTTTATTTTCTGCAGAAGGAAGATGCTTTGGGAGGTAATGCTATTACATTCTCAGAAATGGTGTGTGCTATTAAGCAAGTGCCACTTAAATCCTAGCCTGGGCTAAGAGCCAACTATGATGTTTTAATCATCATAAGCACACCTGCAGCCCATCATAATGAGATGTAAAGTCACCCCAAACAGTAAACAGCAAGTTCAGGAACTGGAGGCTGAACAAGATCTGGAGCAGTTTGTACAGAAGGAAATATTTTATGGTTCCACAGAAATAGCATAATGAGCATTCTGCAAGAACTTGCAGTGCTCTGGGGTTGAAATACAGCTGTCATTTCTAAAATGGCACCTCACCTATAGGCTGCTGGGGTAGCGGCTTACAAAATAACCACGGGTCTTCTAGCTTGCTTGTTCAGCCAGTTAAAAACTGTTCATACTTCAAATGTAGGCCCAGGCTGGATGGTATTATTTGCATATTGCAGCAGCTTGCACAAACCATAAATTTGTCAGCTACTTCTTTTGTACAGATGCTTCCAAAATTCCCCCTAGATTACCTGGCCTTGCGTACCTCAGGAAAGGATTAGAGAGGAAACCTTTCCTCCCAGCTCCACCACACACACACCCAAGAGTGCTCCTCGTCTGCAGGGTGGTGCCATACCCTGTGAGGCCAGGCCCTGAGGCCACAAAAAGAAGTTCGGGCCACCCCCTTCTCCCGTACCCCACCCCCCCGCAAATAGGCCTCCAGTAAACAGAGACTTTTAAACTGATGATGATGATTGATTAATTGACTGATTGATTGATTGACTGATGATGTCAGTAAATGTCAATCTTGAATTTCAACTTTTGCATACAAAATTTGAATAGTGAAATTGGGAACTGTGACAAATTCTGAATTGGAAAATTACAAATATTAGTTTCAGGTCCATTTATTTGTTTGCATGACGAATTAGCATTTCCGATTTAGACTTCTCAAATCTAAGTTATGTGGGAAGAAAGTCCCCAAAGAGGTTAAGCTCAATCAGCCTTCCCCACCTGGTGCCCTCCAGATGTTGTGCGCTAATGACTCCCACCGTCCCTCACCATTGAGCATCCTGGCTGGCCCTGGGGGTGACAGGAGTTTTTGTCCAAAACATTCGGAGGGCACCAGGTTGGGGGAGGTTGGGCTAAGCTGATTTCAACTTAAAATCTTGTTACTGCAACCTAGTAACCTTCTTTATTTATTCTCTGGCTCCCACAGAAGGGAAGAATTATTTCTTCCATGCATTCAGTGTAAGCTTAAATTAGAAATGGGCACGTATCTTGCAGCATCATTAGCCATTTCCAGTCTGAGTTCAGGAGCGAGAGGAAAATACAACTGATCTGCTCAGCAGTGGAGTAAGTGAAGTCAATACGCACTGCAGGGGAGTATTTCAATAGTCAGCAGCAGTGGGATCTGATGACGGTGGCTTCAGAATACTCATCAGGGCTGGCCCTCCCATGGGGTGGGCTGAAGCCCCCGCCTCAGGCAGCAAAGTAGGTGGAGCAACAAATCAGGCCACTCCCCCTGCTGCCACCGCCAGGAGGGCCCACCGTGTCCACCTCCAGCAGGTGCTGCTGTGAGCCCCGCCAACCCCTCTCCCGCAACGGCATTTGCTGCAGCAAGAGGGCGGCCATCAAGGCTGTTCGGAAAGCTGGCCAGGCTGAAAGGCCTGGCTCGGAGGGGGCCCTTCCTCAGAGCCAGGCATGGGGGGGGCATCCCAGGAGATCACCTGTATAGGTCATTGGAAAACTAAATTGAATATTTGGATATATTGCTTTACTTCTGCAAAAAAAAACCCCACACAACCCAAAAAACATCATTCTCACATAAAACACGATAGATCAGGCAAACACTAAACATCCGTAACGTGCTTGATTAAGACAACGATCCTTAGCTCTCTGGAATCGGAGGCTGTGCTCCATCCTGAGCCTGACAGAAGTCAGGGGCAGGCAGCACTTTGAGCATTTTTCTTCCATCCATGGAAATGCTGCATTTTTCCTCCCATTGCTGGAAATGGGAGGAAAACATTTAGGCCTGCTCTTGAGCACATTTAAATGTTTGCTGGGACTGGGGGCAGGGCTGGGAGGTGAGAGGTCAAAGAATTCAGTAGATCCATTGCCTCTTCTCCCTACCCACCACCACACCCCTGCCACACCCATCCCCCCTTTCCCCAAGGTTGGAGGTCCGACCTCAGGAGAGAGACCCCCCGCAGAGGTTTCCACAGTGGCTGGGAGAGGGAGCTGATCTGCAGTCAGATCGCCTCCAGTGTCAGAGCTTTGTCTCCAGCCTCAGCGGAGAGATCCCCTGCACCTGGAATGCTGTCTAGCAGCCATAGGATTGCAGCCTAACTTCATTAGAGCTGATTCTTGGCCCACTGAATAGAACAACACTCCTTTGGGATTGTTTTTGCAACAGTTACCAAGATTCCAATGGCTGACAATAGAGGAAAAAGCAGCATCCTTCTCTGAAACATCATCATCTTTGACTCCTGTGTCTCTTGTATAGTTAAACAAAACATTTTGATTGAGCCCATTTATTCAATTTGTAGCATGAGAGTATGGAGCACTTTGGACTCTGGGCAAAAATGATAGTTACCCAACAGCCCAATTGCAACAATGTGCTTTGTGCTTATCATCAATCTTCAAGAATTTGAAGCAAGTCTCCAAAATATGTCAAAGAGAGTGATTGTTCAGATCCTTCTAGCAACATCCTGCTTTCTTCCTTTCATTGTGTTTTTTCAGTACTTTCCTTTCCTTTTCTTTCTTCTTAAATGACAAGAGAGGTATCAAACATGTCATAACAAACTTAGCAGTAGGAATTAATGAGGATGGAGAAAAACAAAGGCACATTTTCAATGATTTATTATTAAATTCTTCAGTAAAAAATCGAGTAAGTTGAATTTTCCTATTAACACAATTGAGAATGTAATGAGCTTCTTAATTTACGACTTCAGTAAGTTTCTCTGATTTGAATTATAAAACTATCATGCAAGCTACATTCTAATTGCCCAAGTGTGTCTGAAGATGAGTTTGTTTAGCTTTCATTCCAGCATCTAATCTAAATAAATTAACAAACAGAAGACAGTCTCTGCCGCAAGTCATTCTGATGTAAGTGAATAAATAGGATTTTTGAAAAAATGGAACGACTCCAAGTTATTAAAATAAGAATAGTAAATGTACCTCTGTCGGAACATTTCCCACCCCCATGGAGAACAGTTTTATCACTGTTATTACCCACAACTATAGCGCTGAGCCCAAATATGAGGTGCATTTTGCAGATATTTTCATGCATTCCTCTGCTCCACACTCCATAAGACCATAAGAGGAGCTCTGCTGGATCAGGCCAAAGGTTCATCTCATCAAGCATCCAGGTTTTCTGCAATAGCCAACCAGATGCTTCTGGGAATCTCATGGGCAGGACCTACAGGCAACAGACAGGGAGGTGGGTGAGGATTTCAGTTTGCTTTTGATAAGAATTTACCAATATTTGTAAATGCCTTAATATTTGGGATGGAAAGAGAGTGAAACTAAAAAAAAAAAAAAAGTGGGAGAAAGCAAAACTGTCAAATTCATCCAGGATGAGAATGACAGAATTTGTTCAGGATGTATTTTAATGCAAACATACCTGCTTTCACACTTTCAAACTACTATGTGAACCAATACTCAGTTAGCCTTCAAAATTTGAAATTCTCTGAATTTTGCAGTGAAGTTTTCCGATCAAAAATGCATATGTTAGGGGAAATAATGATACAGTGAATTATATTATGGAAATATGCTTGCAAAGATGTGTATATATTAGGCAGAAATGCATACAAAATGCATCTATCAGGAGAAATGTACATATGCTTATGAATTCTCATGCGAACTTTTAAAAAGAAATTCTCAAAGACGGAGATGAACTGAACTTACTATCTGCTCTTAAAAGCCTCGTTTTGAATCCCTGTGTGGTCCACCGTGTTAGTGCTGAATTAAGGTTTCCACCCCTTTTTTCTGACAGGCTCCTCGTCTTTAATAAGCAGGTACAACCTGGTCCTCTCCATGCTGGGAATAGTTGCACCTGTTGAATTTGGCTGGTGCAGACGGGTGAGAATTTCACGTTGGATTTTTTTTAATAAGAGTTCGTGAAACCTGCCAATTTCTTCATAGTTGAGCTGGAAAGAATGTGGGATTATTTTTTTAAAAAAATGAACGTGGGGGAAAGCAAAACAGACAGGTCCATCCATCCCCAACAAGCCCTCCCACCTTGTACGCATCCAGGGCCAGGCATTCAGAGGGGTCTTCTGCCTGTGAACATGGAGCCTCCCTCATGGCTAGCAGCTTGACCTCCCCGCCGCCGCCGCCGCCTCCTCCAGGAATCCATCAAATCCACTTTCAAGCTAGTGGTGATTACATGACACGTCTTGTGGCAGTTTAATTGCTGCTCTGAGCTCATTGGACAAAGGGCAGAATTCTTTTTTTTCTCTTTTTTTTAGATGAACATAATGTCCGAGATCCAAACAAAGCATGAACTTGAAAAGTCTTCTAGGTTAGAGAACATCTTCTCCCCTTAGAGACCCACTACACAGCAAATTAAGGCCACAGCAAAACAAACAAACAAACAAACACAAGCCCTGCAAGGCTGACAGTAAGTGACTTGTGCAAGGCCACTCCATCACAATGTCATAATAGCAGCGATCCCTCTCTGCACTGCCAACTGAATCCCAATGTGACATCATCACTCTGACACTCCCAAGAGCTCTAGTGGACCACAGTGGAAGAAATACATGCAAATCCATTGTGAGATTATACATATGCATATATTTAAATGAAAGGATATAGCTGACATTATTCCTGAACTGACTCCCAGTGAGAGGGATTCATAAAATTGGGTGTGACTTCAGAATGACGGTGGACCTTTCTGAGTATTGCTACTAAAATTCCGAGTCATCCTTGTTCAGAAGTCACATCTCTCTAGTTTTCTCCTTCCTGTCAGCAGCATTCAGCAGCTAGATGTGCTTTTACTGAGTTAAGATTTTAATTATTTCGTGGATGAATGTGCTTTACCATGGAAACGTTTGTATCTTTAAAGGCAGGAAATAAATGCTTATGATATATTAAATTAATAAACAAGCAGCAGGCATGGGGACCATGCGGTGATGCAACAGTGCCACCTTTCCTAGCCTTATTGCCTGCATGGGGCCCTGAGCAAGCTGCTCTCTGCCTTTCCACCTAACATCTTGAAAGCAGGCCAAATTCTTCCATGCTGAAAAGGAGATGTTGCATTATCTGACACTGTTTTAATCATCGTCACTACATTAGATGATTATGCCAGGGCAGTTGGGTTGGTCTTTAGTAAAAGCCTATTAACGGAAGTTGCTGTAGCACATAAAGGTCAGTGCCATATAGTGCATCACTGCTCACACCACTGGAGGGCACCACAACTAGGGGGGTACATGCAAGCAAACCCCGAGCTCGTCGGAGTTCTCCGCATTCCACCTCCAAGCTCGTTCTGTCTCATGCCTGTATCAGATTGCAATCCTTGTTTTGTTTTTTTCCCCATGAAAATTCCTGTGTATTTTTGTGCATATTGTTCCAAATGTTCGCATCAGTCGTGCACATATGTGAAATGTCTTCTCCCATTAATTAAGGTTTGTTTGTGCACATTTTTCAAAAGTGCACATTTTTCAGGCACATTTTTCAAATGTAGACTTGCTGTCAAATGCCTTTTTTTAGTCCATGAATCACACTGCAAGTTGGAAATGTACGAACGTCAACCACACATTACCTTTGAGTTCTTATTCGGTTTGGGAGATGTTAACTGGGTAAACCTTGATCAGGTATGAACTAAAACTAATTTATCATCCATTGATAACCACAACAAACCAGATGGAATGGGCCTAGAACTGTCTAAGCAAGAACCTAGCACAGATGCCAACAGAAACCACCGATGGGACTGATTCAGCTCAGACCAATTCAGAAGCCTTGCAATTCAGCTCAGGTACCAAACCCAAGGTGAGATTCAGAAATCCAAAGCTTCATGCCTCCCATTGACTATCATGGGAAATTAAAAACGGATATAACATTTTATTCTCTTTGTCAGAACTGGATGACATTTGCAGGCATCGTATCCCCTTGGGAGGGAATTATGCCTGCCAAATGTCAGACAAATAGGTGCAGAGGATTTCATGCTATGACCCTTTATATTTTGAAATATTTTTAAAAAGAAACTGCTGATAATGCTTTTATTTCTTGGTATAATTGGACAAAATTTGGAAGAATAGTTGCCACTTCTGGGGGGATCATGCCTGCCAAGTTTCAGAAGAATAAGTACAGGGATTTTTTGCTCAAGAGTAGAAGTAACAGGAATTAATTCTGCTTGATCTCTCTTTGGCTTTTGATACCATCCTGGATTGGCTCTGTCAGTTGGGCATTGGAGGTACTGTGTTACAGTGGTTCCAGTCTTACCTGCAAGGTCAATTTCAGAGAGTAACATTAGGTGGCACTTCCTCAGCCCCTTGACAATTGAGCTATAGGGTTCTGCAGGGTACCATCTTGTCCCCAATATAGCTCAACATCTATGAGGAGCCCCTGGGAGTGACCATTAGGGGATTTGGAGCAAAGTGCCATCAGTATGCTGATGACACACAGCTCTTTCTCCCTGTGAGATCTGAATCAGGTGAGGCTGTGCAAGGCCTGGATCAAGAACTGTCACTTGAGGCACAGGTGGACTCAGTGGCACAGAGCACTTTTTATCAGCTTAGGCTGGTATACCAACTATACCCTTATCTGGACAGAGAGAGCCTAGCTACACTGATCCATGCTCTGATAACTTCTCGTCTGGATTACTGCAGTGCGTTACACGTGGGGCTGCCTTTGAAAACAGTCCGGAAACTTCAGCTGGTCCAAAATAGGGCAGCAAGATTGTTAACAGGGACTGGCCTGCGAGCTCATATTATGCCAGTACTTTTCCAGCTGCACTGGCTGCCAGTCCATTTCCAGGCCCGATTCAAAGTGCTGGTATTAACATTTAAAGCCCTTAACGGCTTGGGGCCAGGTTATCTGAAGGATTGCCTCCCCCATATGTGCCTGCCCGGATCTTAAGATCATCGTCAGCGGCCCTCCTCCGTGAGCCCCTGCCAAAGGAAGTGAGGCGGGTGGCTACTAGGAGGAGGGCTTTTTCTGCTGTGGCACCCCAGCTCTGGAATGAGCTCCCTATTGAGGTTCCCCTGGCACCTACATTGTACTCCTTTCAGCGCCAGGTGAAGACCTTTTTATTTTATTTTCCCAGGCATTTTAGCTTTCTAAACTTTTAGCTTTGCTGTTTTAAATCTGTATTTTAAACCCCTGCACTGCTGCTAGGTTTTATTGTGGTTGTATCATTATATTGTGGCTTTAATGTTCTATATATTTTAAATTGTCTTATTGTGTGCTGTTTGGTTTTAATTTTTGTGAACCGCCCAGAGAGCTTCGGCTATTGGGCGGTATAGAAATGGAATGGAATGAATGAATGAATGCCTAGACTCAGTGACAGGCTGGATGAGGGCTAACAAACTGGAGCAGAATCCTGGCAAAATGGAAGCCCTGTGGGTGAGTGGTTCCTTATCGCTTGTTCTGGGTTGCACTCCCTTTGAAATATCAGGTTCGTAGTCTGGGGTACTCCTACATCTATCACTGTTGCTGGAGGCCCAAGCGGCCATGGCGGCTCGGAGTGCCTTTTACCAGCTTCGACTGGTACAGCAGCTACGGCCTCTCCTGGACAAGGACAGCTTGGCCACAGCAGTACAGGCGCTAATAACCTCAAGACTGGACTATGTGGGGCTGCCCTTAAGGCTACTCTGGAAGCGCGGCTAGTGCAGAACGCAGCAGCTCAGCTGTTGTCCAGAGCTGACCCTTTTCAGCATGCAGCTCCTCTGCTGAGGGAACTGCACTGGCTGCCTATTCGCTACCAGGCCAGGTTTAAAGTTCTAGCACTAGTGTACAAAGCCCTAAACAACTTGGGACCAGGATACCTGAGAGAGCACCTCCTTCCTTACCAATCTGCCCAGTCACTGAGGTCATCAGAGGGCTCGCTCCTGGTGGTTCCACGTGGACTTATGGTCCGACTGGAGTCCACCAGGAGAAGAGCCTTCAGTGTGGTGGCCCCCTTTCTATGGAATTTCCTGCCTTTGAATATCAGGCAGGCACCAACATCTTTTTGTTTCTGGCATCTGCTGAAGACATCTTTATTCTAATTAGCTTTCCTTGATTGAGCAACCACAGTTTTTAATGGTATTCTGTTTGTTTGTTTTTAAGAACATTTAATATTGTGTTTCATTCCTTTTATCTTTTATTGTTCAGTGCTCCAGAATCTGTTGAGATGCAGAGCAGTATATAAATGTTTTAAATAAATGAATAAGTAGACCATACTTCCCTCTGCTCCCTCCTGGCCTCATCAACATTACAAAGAAATAAAACCAAAAGATCCTAGTTTTGGAGACAGACTGTCTGCCTTTCCAAAGCCCTAATTGTGTACAAGGCTTCACCTCAGCAAGCACCTGAAGTCGTTCAAAGGGGCGCAATTCAGCTTGCCCTTCAGCCAAAACTGATGCACATCCCTAGTAGAGAATAATCTAAAAAAAATGCATACAAAACTAATTAACATTAATTTAATTCAAGAGAAAATTCCTAAGGTTGGATATAGTCCTGTAAATGATTGTTCTAAAAAGATTGCAAAAATTATCCATCTTTGTAAAGTTATTCTTCCAAGTTCTGCTGTATATTATTTTGGGGCAAAGGAGTCTGTCTCCCTGGCATTCAGAATAGCTGTGAAATATGGATTAAGGTTATCAGAAAAAAACACAGTCAATGGAACCCATACAGAAATGTTACATGGGTATTACTGATAAGACATGACAATGCCGTGTGTTACACTATGATACATGAGAACCACATGTGAAAATAATGCATATTGTAGCCAAAAACAGCTAGATAAATGAAATATACAGCACAGGCTGAACACATGAAGTTACTCCAACTATAAAGTTAAGGCAGAAATGAAGGTGTGGTGGAATTGTTGCTGTTCTTGTTAATGACATCTCCAGATTGTATCTCATTTCATTACTTTATCAAAACCATTTTAGGAATGAAAAAATTCTCATGGATGGCAGCTGCAAATGACTCCCTGCCTCTGGGCCCCTATTTATCTCTTCCAAAACACTGGATGCCAATCACCCGGGGTGTCTCATCCAGAAGAATTGTACCCTTAAGGGGTTTATCCTTCCCCAGAAGCTTCAGGGTGAAAATCAATTAACAGGGGTATAAAACGCTCAAAAATGACTTCAGGCTGCTGGTTTGGGTTCCATCAACTCTGCGTGTTGGTTTTTCTGCATCTTGCAGGCCCTCTCCATTTATTTATTTATTTATTTATTTATTTATTTATTTACAACATTTGTATACCGCTCCACATCTAAAGCCAATTTCGGAACAGTGAACATAAAAGGTAAAATAATAAAAAGATTAGACGAATTAGAACACCATATTAAAATTGTTCTTTTAAAAACAGAATACCAATAAAAACCATGACTGGTCATAGAATCATAGAATAGTAGGGTTGGAAGGGGCCTACAAGGCCATTGAGTCCAACCCCGTGCTCAGTGCAGGAATCCAAGTCAGAGCAGCCCTGACAGATGGCTGTCCAGCCTCGTCTTGAAGGCCTCCAGTGTGGGAGAGCCCACCACCTCCCTAGGTCATTGGCTCCATTGTCATATTGCTCTAACAGTCGGGAATTATTTCCTGATGTTCAGCCGGAATCTGGCTTCCTGTAACTTGAGCCCATGATTCCATGTCCTGCACTCTGGGAGGATGGAGAAGAGATCCTGGCCTTCCTCTCTGTGACAACCTTTCAAGGACTTGAAGAGCGCTATCCTATCTCCCCTCAGTCTTCTCTTCTCAAGGCTAAACATGCCCAGTTCTTTCAGTCTCTCTCCAAAGGGCTTTGTTACCAGTCCCCTGATCATCTTTGTTGCCCTCCTCTGAACCCCCTCCAGGTTGTCTGCATCCTTCTTAAAGTGCGGTGCCCAGAACTGGACACAGTACTCCAGGTGAGGCCTAACCAGTGCTGAGTAGAGGGGAACTAGTACTTCCTGGGATTTGGAAGCTATGCTTCTACTAATGCAGCCCAAAATAGCATTGGCCTTTTTTGCAGCCACATCACATGGCTGGCTCATATTCAGCTTGTGATAGACAACAATTCCAAGATCCGTCTCGCTTGTAGTGTTGTTGAGCCACGTTTCCCCCATCTTGTAACTGTGCATTTGGTTTCTTTTTCCTAGGTGCAGAACTTGGCATCTGTCCCTATTAAATGTCATTCTGTTGTTTTCTGCCCAGTGCTCCAGTCTATCCAGATCACTTTCAATTTTGTTTCTGTCTTCCAAAGTATTAGCTCTCCCGCCCAATTTTGTGTCATCTGCAAATTTGATCAACATTCCCTGCACCTCCTCCTCCAAGTCATTCATAAAAATGTTGAAGAGCACTGGGCCCAGGACTGAGTCAGTTAAGGAATGCTTTCTGGAAGACAGCTGTTTTCAAGAGGTGCTGGAAACAGCACAGTGTTGGTGCCTGCCTGACCTCCAGGGGCAGGGAATTCCAAAGCAAGGGGGCCACTGCACTGAAGGCTCCTCTCCTGGTGGACTTCAATCGGGCCACAGCTCTATGTGGAACCACCAGGAGCAGGCCCTCTGATGACCTCAGTGACTGGGCAGGTTGGTAAGGGAGAAGGTGGTCTCTCAGGTATCCTTGTCCCAAGTTGTTTAGGGTTTTGTACACTAGTACCAAAACCTTAAACCTGGCTTGGTAGCGAATTGGCCTGTGTAATATCTGACCCACAAGGCTGCCCAAATGGTCTCAAAAGCCTCCTGGATTTGTTGCAGGAGGTTGTCCAGTACCTGGAAGGCCATGGTATGTAGGTAGTGGGTTCCATTTGCCTTGGTGGGGCAGAAGTAGGGATGGATGAATTTCAGTTTCTCTCAGTTTTTCTGATCTTTAGTCTGTCTCAAACTTTGAGCATTTTTCCAATTTTAAGTTCCTCTAAATGTGTTCTGTGTGCATTTCTCCTAATACATGCACCTGTATGTACAGTTTTGATCAATATAAACATTTTTTCAAGCCTTTTCCTTAATACAATGTATTTTTCAACATTGTTTTCAGTTATATACACATTTTTTCAAGCACACACATCTTTGTAAAAAATATATTGGATTGGAGAACTCCATTTCAAAATTTGGAGAGCTATGATGTTTTTAAAAGATAATTGACTTTCCAGTCACATGTTGGATCAAAAATGCAAAATTAGGTAAATTTGCATTAACATGCAAACCAAACACATTTCTCCCCCGTCCCTAACCAGAAGTCCAGCGAGTCTGATCTAAGGCCCCTCTCAAGTGCTGGGGAAACAAGTCTTTTCCCTTTAGTGTTTCTGAGATCACTCCAAGAGCTTCTGATCTTGCTGACCCAAGTGGCCCTCTTCACTGGCCAACGCCCAGCGGGCAGGGGAGTGGCGTTTGTCGAAGCGCAAGCAGCAGAGACCGTCGGCGACTGGGCGCCCCCCTGGAGACAGAGAGCAAGCAGCTCGGTGATCCCGTGAGGGAGGGAGAAACATCCAGGCCCAATGGGGCAGTTTGTCACCGCCTAGACCCGCCAGGCATGGGGGATTATAAAAGAGACTATTGGAAAGGTCAAGGATTTGTCTGCAAGTGATATAAAATTGGAATTTATAGCACACGCTTGGGGAGAATAAATGTTCGTGCCAGTGATGGAAAGGAGCTGGCAACAACTCTGTGCTCTGTGCAGCTGCCAGTTGCATCATCCTCGGTCTTTGTTAGGACTTAGGAGAGCCCATCTGCCATGTCACCGCTGAGCAGCATGGCAGGGCCATGTGGGAGCCAGGGTGGGTGTTTGTGGGTGGCTGCATCTGCCTTGTGGCACATCAGAGTGACCCAGGACATCTCTCTTCAGATCTCAGCCACAAGCTGAGGAAACGGCTTGAGGCAAACCACGATTACATTTTAAGCCCACGTAAGTCCTCCCCCACTTTGTCTTCACAACAGCCCTGTGAGGTATGCTAGGTGGAAAGATAGTCAGTTAGCCAGTGGGTTTCATGACGGAGTGGAGATTTGAACCCACGTCTCCCTGTTCTAAGTCCAACCATCCAGTCCCTAATTGACAGCTCCTCTCCCAAGATGGAGATAATCATGGTGGTCCAACTTACAGACTTGTTGCAAAGATTACTGAGATAAGAGCTGTGTGCAAATGGCATCTCAAAATTCTCCACCACCCTATTTCTGGGCACTGAATTTCACCAGGGGGAGGAGAAATTCTTCAACAGTTTCTCGCCAATAGGGCTCACTGTCGGCAGGGGTTGTAGCACAAGTCTTTTTCCTTTGGGGTTTTGGGGTTTCTGCACTGCCACTGCAAGTGGCCACAGCATCAGCTGTGTTGGCAGCCTGGCCCTCATCTTGCATCCTCTGCCATGCCCCGCACCTAGCGTCCTTCCGGGGCATTGTGGGGAGGAAAGGGAAGGCAGCCACCACGCCCCAAAAAGGGTGAAGAAAATTGGGAGAAAATTCTGTGATGTGGCCTTTTATATCTAGGGGCTGAGGGGTAAGAAAAGGAAAATCTCAGAACTTTTCTGAGAAAAATGTACTCTGAGAAATTTTGACTCAGCTCTGGTTGTAATTCTTCAGCTTTCAGCACCTTCCCCGGGGTCTTCCAAACATTACATTTCTTGGGGCTGATTGTGTATACATCAAGCCGGCTCAGGTCGACTCAGCCCTCCATCCTTCCGAGGACGGTAAAATGAGGACCCAGCTTGCTGGGGGAAAGGTAGTCACGACTGGGGAAGGCAATGGCAAACCACCCCGCTACAGTCTGCCATGAAAACGCCAGCGCAAGCGGCTTCCCTGTAGGGGTCAGTAATGACCCGGGGCTTGCACAGGAGGAGCCTTTCCTTTCCTCTTACACAGATGCTTATAATACCACTACACCCCCAAATGACCTGTAGCAGGTGTGAGGGACCCATACTCTGTCCAGATCCAGGGAAGAAGTGGAGCTAATGCTGTGCCAAAATCTGTCCTCCAATTTCCTGAAAGTTTTCTTCCCCCATGAAAAAGCCTTCCATTTTTTCTGTCTCATTCTCACGGCATTTTAGCACTTATTTTGAATTTCTTTTGGTAGTGTTTTTGAGCTTACCTAAGCACTGAAAGTGGCTGAGGGTTCCGTGTGTGTGTTTTCTTTCTGTTATATATCTCTCCATTGCTCTGCAGCCTCTCTGGACTTTAATTGAAGTGCAGGAAGCCAAGGAGACTACAGGTTCATGGAGCGATGATTTTACAATGAAAGACAAGACAATCACTCACACTCCTTGGCCACCTCATAGGTAAGGTAAGGACAAGAACCCTGAATCCAACCCAAGGGAATTTCTTTGAAATTTTCTTCTCCTTTGAATTTCTTTTCAAAAGTAATTTATTTTCTATCAAATTGAATGAGAATGGTTGAGAATAATGTAGGATAAATTTTTGGCACAGCACTAAGATAATGTGCTTGAAGCACTTCAAATTAGCGATGGCACGGATGCCCAATTCAGTCAGGGAATCCGGTGGACCCACTCTTGCCCGCAACCCCGAGCCCCACTCGTCGATCCCCTGCTCCTGCTCACTCTCTGCCCACGCTCAGCGAATGGCCTGCACTAACCCCAGTGGCTTCATTGAGCTTCGCAGTTGCCATTTTTTGAGAAATGAAATGGTGATCGCAAAATGCACACATTTGTGCACACACGAAAATGTGCATTTTTGCAAATGTGTATATTCGCATATGCGAAATGCACATTTGTGAATGTGCATATTTGTGTATGCATGAAAATGCACATTTTCACACACACACTAATGTGTGCCTTCACAAAATGCACATTTCACATATGAGAATATGCGCATTTGCAAAAATTGTGCATATTCTCATGCGCATGTCTTTGTATACAAATAATGCACATGTCTTTGTATACAAAAACATGCGCATTTTTTCAAAAGTGCATATTCTCATATACAAAGACATGCGCATTTTTGCGATCGCCGTTTTATTTTATTTTATTTAAATCGCAACCGCAGAGCTTGACGAGGCCACTGGGGTGAGTGCGGGCTTCTTGCCGAGCATTGGAGGGGCTCAAACGCAGTCTGGGGACTGGCGAACGGGGGCAGGGGCTGGGTGGGTGTCTGGAGAACTCAGACGGGAGTGAGTTCGCACATCCCTACTTCAAATACTTGGAAATGCACTACAGAAATGTTAGGCATTAACTGTGGCAGCAACATGGAATAGATGGCCCTCTAACTTGGAGAAATTAAAAAGAATTGTGAAGACTGCTGAATGTGGTAGAATGTTGAGACCCCCTTGCAATACACAATTTTATGAAAACTCATAGTTGGCTTTATGGGTAGACGAACCGTCGTCAGCATTTCCCTCTTTATGTCCACCTAATGACATTTTAAAGAGCTGTAGTTCTGCAAAAATCAATAAAGAAATAATGGGTTACAAGAGAAAGCATAACCCGCTTGGCGCCTTCAGATCCAGGCCGTTGAAGTAATTTGAGCACATTACCAAAAGTTAACTGTAACTGCAGATCAAAACTCATCACAATTCATCCAGTCCAGGGAGGAGGAGGAGGGGGAGGAGGGACATTCGTCATTTTTTTCCTGTGGCCATTATCACATCTCACCTCTTTATTTCCCCAGTTAGGTGGATTGTGTAAAGCTGCCACATTCTAAGTCAGATCATTGACATCTGTCCCATCTATGGACAGATGAAATATTTCCCACCTCCAGCCTTTTTCATCAACTTTTGTGTGGTTTAGATGTGAACTTCCAACCCAAGGCTCTCTTGAAGATCTGTGAAGGCCCTGCCATTCCCCTCCACCCTCTTTTCAACTCAGTGCACTCCAGAGCCTTTCCCATCTTACTCCCATGAAGGGGGTACCACACACTTACTGGGGAGTGGGCCACACTATGGCCCTGCTGCTAGCATTAGACACACTGTTGTCTCCATGTCCAAATATCCACTCATCAGTGTGGTCATCTGCAATGGCGAAGCTCACACATGAGCAGATGATGGTCCATTAGTTTTCCACACGACTGGAAAATCCAATTGTGCTGATGTACTGATTACGCCAAGCATACATGGGAGAAGCTGCTCATGCAGAGTCTTCTTCACTGTAGACAACAACGCAAACTCATGGATGTCCCAAGGTTGGACCAACCCAGCCATGTGCCTGGTGCCAAGGAAGGGATTGGGATCAAAGCTCCACTCCCCAGACATCACATGACGCCCCTTCCATGAAGTATCTAATCTCCCATCAGGTCCTGACTAATGTCCCATCTACTCAGGGCCGGCCTCAAGATTAGGCATCATTAGGCACTAGCCAAGGGCCCACACCTGGCAGAGGCCCATTGACAAGAGCTCCCCAGAGCTGCTTCTCAACTTCACCGCTGTAACCAGCTTATTCGCCTGTCTTTTGCTCTGGCGCAGACAACAGTGGGGGGTGAGATGAAGGAGCAGCAGATGTGACTGCCTACTTGCTCAGTGGCTTTCTGCCCAGGAAACAACCCAGGGGGAGCGATGAGGAGGAGGAGCAAGAACAGCTGGTGGCCATGGTGGTGAGAAGGTGGACTCACTCAGGGAGGGGCCCAAGGAGGGGCCCTTGCTCAAGGGCCCTCAGACACCCGGAGCTGGTGCTTCTGATATGGTGCTGCTTAGCTAGAGAAAAGTGCCATCTTGCCATTACATGAAGAAGACTTCTCTGATATTGTTGGAGGAAGATAATGTGGGGCTGAAGAACATATTTCAGGCCACATCTCTGCCTCTACTTGTGTGCCAAGTCCCAAGACCAGAGTTCTGCGGCAGCATAAACTGGTGGTTTTTATTTTGTTTTGTTTTTTGCCTTGCATGAGACTCCCATAAGTTGTAGAGTACTGAGGTGAGCCCTTTTGACAAAGAAAAGTGTGACGCAGTCTTTCTGCCCCCTTAATGTTGTCTAGTCAAATCCCGAAATCCTTCACAGAAATGAAATAATAATCCTATAAGACCCACTTAAATTAAGCACACTGCAGCTCTGAATCATCCTTATAGGAATGGAAGCTTTTGGTCAGGACTGGGGAACCCATGGCCTTCCTGATGTTGTTGGATTGCAACTCCCATCACCCCTGGCCATTGGCCATGCTGTCTGGGGTTGATGGAAGTTGGAGCCCAACAACATCTGGAGGGGCATGGGTACCTCACCACTGCTGTGATGGCAACTGTTAGTAGGCCTCATTCTCACCGACCTCCTGGCATTAAATGGGACCCGGACCGACTGGGGGTGCATTAAATGCAACTTTGCAACAGAAATGCAATTTTGCAGGCCCATACAGCAAAAATTGTTGTAAGATCCATTTTCTAACCATCTTCAGTGGTGAAAGATTTCCATGAAAATTGCAGAGCAGCTGATGGGTGACAATTCACCGGCTGCCATAACACACAAAAAGATTCATCACTCCAGATTCCTTCTAGAATAAACCTGTGACACCCTCTCTTCATTCTGTAAACTTTGTTTCACTTTATATCCTTTAGCCTGCAGTGTTTGTGTTTAAAGACACATAAGTTTCAAACAGATTGAAATCCCTCAGGGTGCTTCCAGAGCCTTCAAAAACAAAAATGAACAGCAACATGTAAAGAAGGAAGGACAGAAAAAAATAAAGTAGGTATGCTGGAAATTCGGACAGACATATACACCAGTTCATACTCAGTTTATCTGCTGTGGTATTTTTAGGAAATAAAAATGAGTTAGTTGTTTGAGAATGAACTGAAACTGTCCTTTTAGGAAAGGCTCATGATTAGAAGTGGAAAAGGTTAAAGGGCGTCCTCCGTGCCACTTGGCAGGGGGACATACAAACGTTTAAGCTATCCTGGGGTGAGAGAGATCAGCTTGGGAAAGTTTAGGCCTATGTCTGTGAGCCAAAAATATATTCCTAACCCTTCTGACTATGTAAAAATAGCTTAAGGCGATGGAGACTGTAAATTCTACTCCCACGTCAATACTTATTTATTTATGTATTGCATTTCTATACTGCCTTTCAGGAATCAGTCAAGGTGGTTCACAATGATTTTTTTTTTAAAAAAATAGTAAACTAATACAAACTTAATAAAACATTAAAAACAACCTTAAAACCATAACAGTTTTAAAAGCCACAATTTAAAAATTCATCTTGACCCTTCCTGAATGCAGAGAGCGAGTGGGAACCAGCGGCAACGCCACAGGGAGGGCATTCCAGGCTTCGGGAGCAGTGCAGCAGAAAAGCCCAGGCGTCTGCAAGCGAGGCTGCGTTCAAAAGGGCCTCTGCTGCTGATCTCAATAATCAAGCAGGTTCCTGCCAAGACAGGTGGCCCCCCACACAAGTCAGCTGAAAGAAGTTATCACCATTATTTAATTTCCCAAGAGAGGCATTGGCGGGGGCAGCGGGGATAAAGACTCAGGTTTCTGAATCTTGACCCAAGTTTGGTACCTGAGCAGAATCAGGCCATTTCCCAAAGCTCTGAAGCGGGGTTCAAATTGAGCCTTGTGGTCAGCGCACACCTCTGGTAAATATATGTGGTCATTTACCTAGTGGTAACTCACCACATACACATTTAATTACGGCTTTCTGCTCCTATCCTTGAACCATGCTTCCACCTGCCTTGATAAGAAATCCAGGGAACCAAGAGACATATTGGTGGGTGAGTGGGGAGCATTCCATCATGTAAGCAGTTTGAAGTGAAGGTTAGAATTAAAACATCTGTTTGAGAAAGGTCAACACAGAATGGAAGAAATTGTTGGATAACAGGAACAACTCCGCATGCTTCCAGACACTAGGGGGAGATAGGGAATGTGTTGTATCAACAGCCGCTTGTCTTGTTCAACCCCCTTCTTGTCCTGTAACTTGATCGGTTCCTCCCCCCCCCCACTTCCTCTTTGCCTCTGCAATGGGCAACACATGCTCTCTCCTTGAGGGAAGCAAGTAACTATATCTCATGCTTTTGCTTACTTACACTCACATACCCAGCTTTAGGGGGTGGTTGTAGCTGAACAGTGTTAGATAGTCTTCTTCAATGATGTGTATAAAAGTAAGTTGATTTTAACTTCTTCTAGACTGGCTATAACCTGCATTTATTGCCTCTAATAATAAATGCTGTGTTACCACACTTTCTTTGTATAAGGCAGCTCTGCTGTAAGTCATGCCAGACTCTCCAACAGAAATGAGATAGCTGTGCTTCAAGTGTGTAAAGTGGAGACGTTGCTAAACATACAGTCATTGTTCTGACATCTCCAACCTTGTTGAAGATGAGAGATTTCCTGAACGTGGGCTGCTCTGTGCTAAGTCTGCAGTCCAGAGCCCTCAATACAAGCCAAAGTACAAAAGTCTTTAATAACAGCAGGAACGTTTGCTCTTAAAAATGCTAGAATTAAAAAGGAAGCACTTCTGCCATTAGCCCACAAAAAAACCAAGCCTATTGTAAACTGCTAAGGCTGCAATCCTATACCCACTTACCTGGAAGCAAGCCCTGTTGAACTCAAAGGGACTTCCTTCTGATTGCGCAGTTAATGTGTCCCCCACATTGAAGCCCAGCCACACCACAGCGGCTCTCTGGGAAGCATGTCCCACAACAGAATGTTCAGGGGGGAAATACTAAGTTCAGAATGCACATTCCCTTTATAACCAGAAAGCAGAATCCTTTACATTTTGATTCAAGTGCTATGTCAGTGTAGCTTCCGAATACTACATGGTGCATTTTGAGGCTGCTTTACATGGAAATGTCTGCAATCGGGCACCAAAGCCAAGAAGGCCTGTGTTCTACCAAGCAAAGAGATAAACTTGGAGTAGGGATGTCAGAGAATTCCGCCACGGATCTCGGTGAGGCCGAATGCCAGTGCATTCGGCCCCCCGAACTCCATGGCGGAATGGCCTGCCACCCCCCCGCCACCCCGCGGATCCCCCCCAGGACGAGACTTACCTGGGGCGGATGTTCCGGGTGGCGGCGGCGGCTGCAGCAGCTGGTCTTCCAACTGGCTGCCACCGCCGCCATTTGCAGTCTTGTCGTTTTTTGTTTGTTTGTTTGTTTTTTTACAAGACGTGATAGGCTACGTAAATCTTTACGTAGCCTATCATGGCTGGGTAAAACAAAACAAAACAAAAAACACCGCGTACGCAAATGGCGGCAGCTACGGCCGCCGCCATTTGCGTTCCTTATTTTTAGCCGTCTTAGTCTATGTAAATATTTACGTAGACTATGACAGCAAAAATAAAGGGGAACACAAATAGCGTAGCGGGCGCTATTTGCGTTCCTTTTTGATTTGCCGTTTTAGCCTACGTAAATATTTACGTAGGCTAAAACGGCGAATCAAAAAGGGACGCAAATAGCACCCGCTACGCTATTTGCATTCCCCTTTATTTTCGCCGTCATAGTCTACGTAAATATTTATGTAGACTCAGACGGCCAAAAATAAGGAACGCAAATGGCGGCGGCTGTAGCCGCCGCCATTTGTGCATGCGGTGCTGTTGTTTTTTTACCCAGAGCCCTCTGCAGCCAGAAGTCCGGCTGCGGACGGCTCTGGCCTGGGCCTGGCCGGCTGCTCTGCGGAGCTGCCGTGGAGCACAGCCGGCTGTGGAGGATTCCAGGGGGGAGGAACGGATCGCCTCCCTCCCCCACCATCAACATAATCTGCGGAAAGGTAAGTGACTTTCGTACATCCCTAATTTGGAGCATGTGCTTCAGGACAACAGTTGGTGCATGGCAGGGAAACAGGGAATGCGCCTATTTCATTGCTACAGCTGGGGATGTCAGAAACCATCCATGCAAGCTAACAGCTGTCCTGGGACATGGTTTTGGAAAACATTTGACCTCATTTAAGAAAAGGAATAGATTATGCTCTCTTCGGACAGTCCTTCATTGCAAAGAACATTCACACGTTGTACCACCAGTTTTGTGTTTCCTATGATCCATCAAACAATTTAAATTTACGCTTTTAGGGGAGTGGTGACGTTATTTCTTCCTTCTGTGCAAATCCTAAACATCCTCATTTATGCACTGGACACTCTTTACAGCACCCCCAAGAGCATCCTGGGAATACTGACATAGGAAACCAGCATGCTAAAGAGCCGCTGACTATCTGTCCCTCAGTGAATGCCAGTTATTAAGAAGGGTTTGGCAATCTCCTCCAGAGTTCCTGACAGTCCGTGTGAAACTCACTCATACAGCACTTTGCAACACTGTGCTACCAACGGGGTGGCAATTACCGTTTTCTTAATGGGAGCACACAAAAGATAAGGAGAAATTGGGATTTGACATTTATCTTTCTGCTAATAAATCTCTATGGCGTGCATTTAGATCCAAGGAGAACTGGTAAATTCATAACTGGGTGGATTATGTATCAAATGCATAAAACTGACCCTTCTTAAATCAGGCTAGCTATTCTTGTATCACCATGGCAATTTGCCTAGCTAGCCATAAGAACATTGGCAACATCTTTGTAATATGATAGTGCAAGCAAACAAAATGTAAAAATGTGGCTTCAGATTATATAGTCCTATATATAGCTACGTAGTCATACACTGGACTGAATACAATTTGATCAGACCTTCTTTAGGCAAAGATCTCATCATATGATAAAAAAAGTCCCTGAATTTTATTACTCTGGATTTAAGGTGGGAGTTTGCAGGCTTGAATGTATCTCATGGGAGAAAAATATATCTCTGCACCTAGAACAATAATATGTCAGTGAGAAGGATGGGCTAAAAAGCTTTTCCCCAACTTCTGGCTGGTTCTCTATGTGCAGGAATTTAAGATAGATAGATTAGAATAGATAGATAGATGATAGATAGATAGATAGATAGATAGATAGATAGATAGATAGATAGATATTTCATGACACCTATATCACTGAGTCATGCAATCCCTCAAGTCTGGAGTGAAAAAGGAAACATCGGATTAGTGACAAACTCCCTGTCTACCTGGGGCCTTTTATAGCCGCCCTCTTACAATTTCTTACCAAAGTATTTATTTATTTATTTATTTATTTCATTTCTATACCGCCCAATAGCCGAAGCTCTCCGAGCTCTTCAAACTCTTCAAAGTAGTTTGAAGAGTGTTACAAAAATAGCCCCGTTATCTCAGAATCTTCTGAATTCCTCATCCTGAGAGTAATCTGACCCTGAGGAACTTCAATATAAATTGCAGGCATGGGGCAGATCTGGACTGGACACATAGTGTGTGTGTCAGGGGGGAAGGTTAAAACTCCCCTACCCGCACACTAGAGTCCCAATCCAGATCACGGCCCCTGCACTTAAAAAAAAGAACAAAAGGCATAGCTGCTTGCTACATCTTTAACATCATGCCTGCTTTGGCCCTATGTGCCCATCAGATCCAGTGGTGCCCTCACCCATCCCTTTCTGCATCCGAGGAGACATGTTTGCCGCTAGGCCGGCCCGCCCTTGCCTCTTTGCAGCTCACGGGCATCCAGCCTTGTTCCACTGCGCCTGAGCAGCAACAAATACATCGAGGTGGTGCTGGAAAGACAAGGAATCCATGCTTCTGCGGGGGAAAAACCTTCTGCTTTCAATGTAGTATTGACTATAAGGTAAATTTCATTGGGTCAAGGAGAAGAAGAAAGCGGGGGGACACAGACAGCCAAAATGAGGGTTGTATTGATTCACCGAGTGCAAGGGGAAATATTTATCAATAAACCTAATTGATGCACTGTGAACAAAGAAACGTTATAGATCCAAGGGGTTTTTCTTTAAGGAAAATGAAAGTTTTCCTATCATAATCCAGCCTGCAGTCCAACTGTGATTCTTCTTGCCATATTCAAAATTAGCTTCCATATACAACAGGGGTGTTGGACCTCTTTCGGCCCAAGGGCCAAACTCAGTCTTGGAGAAAATCTTGGGGGCCACATTCCAGCAGTGGGTGGGGCTGAAAGCAAAAGGGGGTGGGTGAAATGCCTGAAGCAAGGTGGTGCAGCTTTCCTCAGGCAGCAGATACAGGAGCACCATTAAAACAGTCTTCGCCAACCTGGCTCCCTCCTGATAGGTTGGACTACAACTACCGTATGTGTTTGTTTATTTGTTTATTAACCATTTTTATATACCGCTTCTCATTTGAAGCAAATTATGCCAATTGCAGCCCAACATATCTGGAGAGTGCCAGGTTGGGGAAGGTTGCACAAAAGGGTAGCAAAGGGCTAATTACTTTATTTATCATGAATTCAACATATCCACCAGGGATATGGAACTTGTTTCTGGTTTCCCTTGCCCATCATAACCAGAGTTGAACTGAGCTGAGCTGAACAGTACATCTTCTGTGAAGCACCAACCACGTTGTTGTGCCCACTGCCATGACAATGTCACACAGCTGGAGAAATGGGTCCACCTGGCCCCACCAACATCACAGCAGCAGCAGCAGAGTAGTAACACTCAGTGTGTCGAAAGCATGTCAGTACATTACTCCTACAACAACCCTGAAAAGTGAACAGAGGGGATGAAAGAGAGAGCAAAGTTTGTCTAAGGCTACGTAACACGTTCATGTCGGAGGTAAGATTGGAACTGGTGGGGACCTTCAGATGTAGAGCTCAGTCTCCAAAGAAGGAGAAGCTGAGGGTGGCTGGCAAGCATACCATGGTGTAAATGCGGCAGCTCCCGAGGCCATGCCACTAGGAGCATTTCACTGGAGTATTTTCAGTGATGAATAGTTATCGCTTTACTCTATCCTTCTCCCAAGGAATGCAGAGCAACACTGGAAGCTAAGAGCGGCATCCATTTGCCAAAAGGCACCCAGTGAGCTTCACAGAGTGATGGTTCTTCACATGCTGTTCAAACGACGAATAAGTCCTGGACGTTTCAGCAGGACTTATTCACAAGCAAATGTGTGCCGACATATAAAATACTCTTGTGATTATGCAGCCTAAGAAGGCTGATGGAAATATCTATCACACATAAAAGTCTGATTGCTCTCTGTTCCCCTGCTGCTTTGCTTTGCAAAGGGAGAAGAATATGTTTCTCACTGGAGGAAGGGATCAAGAGTCGATTCTGCCTCGCCTGATCGCGCAGCTTTGGGCCAAGCCTGCCCCTTTTTCTGTCTATATCCATGTGCTGCAGTCCAATGCAGAACTGCATCCCCCTGCAACAAATGGCTTGCAGCCTTCCTTCGTTAACGTAGGTGAAGTGAAGGATGGCCCTTCCAGGCAGGCACCAGCTTGGTACTTGTCTCCCAAATGCTGGGCTGACATTTGCAAAACCATGCTGCCCATGCAAAGGGGAAGGCAGCAATGAAGGCTTCCAGAGCGGGCCTGGAAGCTGCCACCTTGCTGATGGAGGCCTGCCTGGTGATGCGCCTCTTGGCCCCAGTGGACATTTGGGAACAATAATGATATCTGACTGGTTTATATTTCTGCTGGCTTTGTGATTCAGGGATGGCTGTATCACTCTGTTGCTGCATGGCTGGGATGAGGCAATACCAGCCAACTCAGCCATGCAAATACACATCCGTTAAAAGGTCAGGTAGCTCCTATCGTGGAAAACCTCTGCCTTGGAGAGCTACGGCTAGTCTGAGTAGACCCTCCTGGATTTAGGAATGGGTGAGAAATTTGTTCAGCTCACATTAGCTACCTAATTCCGCACTGTCAAACCAATGTGCAAACTGAAACGCAATTATCCTTCGAAATTCAGACTTCACTGAATTTTGGAATGGAGTTCTCCAAGCAAAAAGAAATGCAGGCAGAAGTACATATATTCGTGAAAGTATATGTTTGGGACAGTCAGAACTTAATACTAAAAAAAAGATAACGAAGTCTGGGATGAACAGAATTTAAGTTTAGAAAAACGAGGAACTAATAGAAACCAACATTGTCACGTCCGTCCATCCCTAACTGGATTAAATTAGATCACATCTGGTATAAAGCAGGTTCCTCTGTTTCTGTTGCTCACATGACTGCTGCAAAGGGACTTCAGGGGGAGGTGATATGCAGCGCAGAAGTGATGGAGGGGGAAACGGGTGTTTTACCTTTCCTTGCCTGCTATTTTCCTACTGTACTTGCAGGGCGCCATATCTGTGTTTACAGTGAAAATGGATGGCCCAAGTCAGTGCTGGTTCCAGGTTTTTGAGGGTCCTTAGAAAAGACACCTTCAATGCCCCCATCCCTAGTGCACCTACATTCTCACCGCTGTTGTCACCCTTTCCATCATTGCTCCCACTTGCTTGCTTGACAGGCAGAAAACCGACGAGCAAGTAGGCAGAGTGGCTTCTGCTGCTCCTTCTTCTTGCCACCACACTTGCCTGGGCCAGTGTGAGAGGAATGTGAACAAGCAGGGTGCCATTATGAAGAGGAGCAAGTCCGTGGGGCCCTTGTCAGTGGACCCCTGCTGGGGTGTGGGCCCTTGGCAGGTGCCCACTAGGGATGTACGAATCCCTTACCTGGCTCTGCGCAGGGGCATCCGCAGTGGGGGGGAGGCACTCCGTCCCTCCCCCTGGAATCCTCGATGGCAGGGAAGCACTCCGTCCCTCCCCCCAGAATCCTGCCCAGCCGGCTCCACTCCGCGGCCAAGCACGGAGCCACCGGCTGGCTCCGGCCACCCGCAGCCAGACATCCGGCCGCTCAGCAGCCCTGCAAGGACGCAAATGGCGGCTGTTGTAGCTGCTGCCATTTGCGTCCCTGTAGTGAGCCGTGATAGGCTACGTAAATATTTACATAGCCTATCACAGCAGGGGGAAAAAACCCAGTGTACGCAAATGGCGGTACCCACCGCCATTTGCGTACACTGGTTTTTTCCCCCCCTGCCGTGATAGGCTACGTAAATACTTACGTAGCCTATCACAGCCTCCGCAGGGACGCAAATGGCATCCCTGCGTTAGCCGTGATAGGCTACGTAAGTATTTACATAGCCTATCCGGCTAGGAAGAGGAGGAAGCGAATGGCGGCCAGGACGGCCGCCATTTGCAAAGCAGCGCAGATGGGAGCAGGTAAGTGCTCCGTTTTGCGTGCCTTTCGTGGGGTGGGGGTGGCGGGGACTTCGTCCCGCACGCCTTTCGTGGATTGGGGGGGTGGGGGCTTCGTTCCACGATGGATTTCGGGGGGCTGAATGCACTGGCATTTGGCCTCACCGAGATCCGTCGTGGAATTCTCTGACATCCCTAGTGCCCACCCATGCCTACCTTTGGCACCAGCCCTGGACCAAGTGTTTGTGTACATGGTTGTAACTTGTATTTCCTGCCTGTTCAACCATATCTTCAGAAGATTTATCACAGGGTTTTGAGCTTTATCCATTACTGGAGAAGACAGATCTGTCCATGGTTACACATGCCTTCGTCACAGCCCATTCAGACTGCTGCAATGTGCTCGATATGGGGCTGCCTTTGAAAAGTGTTGATGAAGTCCATTGGATGCCGAACACTGCTCTCTGGAACCTGTAATGTGGAGCATGTGACTTCACTTGTATTCAATCTGCACTGGCTCCCAGTGTGTTTCCCAGATGAACTCAGACTACCCGTTGCCACCTTTAAAGTCCTAAATGATTTGGGTTCGGAATACTTAAAGGAATGCATGCATCTGCAGGAGATCTCCTGCAGAGGCACTGCTCCACATTCCACTACCACCTCCAAAGTAGGGTTGATAGCTATGCATGACAGGATCTTCTTCGTTGTGGCACCGAAACTCCCATCCTTGGGAGATCCATCTAGCCCCTTTCCTCTGACCTTGTCTTCTCTCTTTTTTTGTGGAGGTTACAGAGTGAAACTGCTTTATTTAGTTGGCTTTTCTGTGTGGATTGATTCTGTCTCCCCAAACAATTCTTGCTTGCCTCTGTGGGTGTTCTTCTGTTTTGCTGCCTTTCTTTCTTTCTTTCTTTCTTTCTTTCTTTCTTTCTTTTAAATGTTTTATTGTATTTTGTTGTTATTGCATGCTACTTTGGGGATTTCATCAAAATCAGCCTCTGTATTTTAAAAATAAAGTAAAATAAAACAAATCAATCTGCATTCTTGGAGCCATTCTATACATGATACAGCAAAAAGAGCCTACAAATGTTCACCTGGCAGGAAGGCACAGACAATCCTAGCTCTCTGATGATACAAGTATTTTCAAATAGCAAGTTATTACATCCACACTTCACATGTTTAACTTCTGCTCAAACTTCAGAGTGGTTGGTAGAATCCTCCTGGATTCCAAGATCTACTCCAGGAACTCCTCTATTCCACGCTGTTGTGTGGCATGATTCAGGTCTTCATGGGTTAGTGAGAACAGGAAGGAGAAGCGGAGCATTCTCCACTGGAAGGGACATTTGCGTTTCTGGTTCAACATGGCAGCAGAGAGCAGAACTGGGAGAGGTCCCTGCTTGGGAGACCATGAAGATATGCTGTCAGTCAGGATAGCTAATGCTGGTCTGGTTAGGCTAGAGAGCCAGCTCAGTTTGGGGCAGCGTCCTGTGCCCTGGAGTGGGCTCCTGCATCCCTTGTGACGCCCAGGAGGTAGTGCCAGCAGTCAGCTCCCAGACCGCAGTCGTAAGGTTGGCCTGGTTTAGTGGCCATGCTAGACCTGCGCTGCATGTTTCTAGAATGTAAAACAGGAGTGCAGAACCTCTTTCAGCCGGAGGGCCAAATTCAGCTTCAGAGAAGCTCTCAGGGACCACATTCCAGTGGTGGGCGGGGCCAAAGGCAGAAGACGGTGGGGCAAAAACACCAAAAATACCAACATGTTTCATCTTAAAGCTCTCGCTGCCAGTAACTAAACCTTAGGAGAGGCATTTCAACCTTTTAGAAGGGGGAGGAGGGGAACCGTGCAAAAACCAGGAGACCACCAATGCACAGATGGTCAGGGAAAGGGGGTGGGGCCAGAGAGGGGGGATGTCCATCTGTAGAACCCCAGAGGGCTGGATCGGGGCGCCAGGCAGGCCAGATTTGGCCCATGAGCCTGAAGTTCCCCATTCCTGATGTAGTGGGTCCCAGGCCTGTTCTGGTCAACTGTCATTCCGACCCTGATTCTGGCCTGGATTCTGGTTTGGACAGAACATTTCTCCATGCTTAATCTAGGTTTTATTTATTTTACAGAACTTATAAACTGCTCTATAGCTAAAAAAAAATTCCCAAGCAGTGAACAGTAAAGAAAGAATCAAAATATGCATTAAACACAGAAACTGGGGCCAGAACGTTTTGAGCAAAGCTGGAATATTTTTCCAGTAAAAGGCAACAGCAGCAACAGCAAGTCCAGTTAGTGTGCATGCCTGAAAGGCATAGGCCCTGCATGCACCCTAAAGCCTACACGTCTCCTATCACTCCTGCATGCAAATTGCAACTTGATGGTCTGTTTCCTATGCAGCTGCTCTTTACAGGCTTTGCTAAGGCAGAGGAAGCAGGGCAGCAGGTGCCCGGAAGAAAAGTGAGGTCGCCGTTTCAGCGTTCGCAGTTACTTCCCTGGGCAGCTCCTCCACCTGTGCAAAACCCCAAGCCAAAGGCTTGGCCCGCTGTGCCTGCTAGGACCAGCTGCAGGGGCCCCCTGGAAGTGTTTGCTTCTCTAATCTACCAGACTCTACCTGTCTTTTCCTGCCTGGGTTCTGCACAGGTCCCAGAAAAGCTGGCAAACGTATACTGCTTTTATTGGATAATAAAAACCTGAACAAAGTCCTGTGCTGTGGTTAGAGTCACGCTTTCTCAGAAGGGTGCCTTTCCACAAATATTAAATGTGACAATGGAGAATAACTGAAAGGTGTTAAGTCAAAACTGCAAGTAAGTGCTGACAGGTCCTGAACACTAATTATGCTATTAATGATATTCCCAGTGATAGTGCTCTAGGAGGACTGGGGAATGCAAGAGCCCTGCTTGGCTTTTCACTTTCAGCTCTGATTGTGGAATTCTTAGTGAATATCAATTAAGTCCAGGAAATGTTGCTCTCTAATTAGGATGCCTAAAAGGATAAGCAGAAACATAAAGTAAACAAGCAGTGCTACCTTCCTCCTTATAATAATGCGGGAAGCTTCTTGGAGTCTCTCAGTTAGGCTTGGACACAGAAAGTATTTTGAATTTCCCATCTCTGTCTCGCATCATATATGAAACCACCGAATAGCCCCCAGTTTAAGTGTTCACATAGAAAATAGCAGTTTTGGTCAGACTGAATTTTTTCTTTCCTGGACTAGTCACATAGGCGAGTCCACCCAATCAGGGATAGGATAATATCACAACAGTGCAGAGCCAAACAGATCTGAATACACAGTGAAATAACTAGGGATATTTAAGATTCAGGGAATTATGCACGAATGTTTTGTCAAGGTGCCAAAAACCAGTGAAAACTGGAGGCAGTATTCTAGGCTCCCCTAACCTGGTGCCTTCCAGATGTGGGTGTTGCAGTCCAACACATCTGGAGGGCACCAGGTGGGGGAAGGCTGCATTATTCAGTACTTCCAAAAAGCTCTCACAGGCTTGTTTCTTGATCATTTCTGTTCTGCTGTAGTATCCTGGGAGCCAGTGTGATGGAGGGTCCAAGATCGGAGAGATGGGTGTTAAGGAGGTGCAAATCAGCAAAACTTGAGCTTGCCAAAGTTCTCTGAATTCCCCCTTGAAGCTCATTCCATCTTGAGTGTGTATGAGATTGCAAGCTTTGTTTTTTTCTTTTTGCATGATCCATGCGTATTTTCATGCATATTTTCCAAATGTATGCGTCAGTTGTGCTCATCTTCAGAATGTACACATTCTGCTATGTGCACATTTTTCAATTTGTATTTCTGCGCATTTTTCAAAAGTACGCATTTTTGTGCACATTTTCAAAATGCGCACGTACTGTCAAACACAGTTTGGGCAGTCCATGAATTGCACTGTATGGACTTCAACCTCAGATTGCGTCTGAGTCTTTGCTTGGTCCAGAAGGTGCAAACTGGGTAAACCCTCACCAACATGAACTGCAACTAATTTCTCTTACATCCCTATGATCAAATCCTTGCTCTGTTAGGATGCTCATTGAGAGGCCGTTGGGTACTCACCACCACTCAGCCTAACCTACCTCATACAGCTGTTGAAAGGATAAATGTGGGGTAGATGAACCACGTATGCTGCCACTGACTTCTTTGAAGAACCTTGGCTTCCTCCTGGTGCCCTCCAGAAGCTGGGAAGAAATTCAGTGCTCACGAATCTTGGCAATTGGGGGAGCGGATTAGAGGGACTCCACAAATCGCTGTGTCTTGCCTCCCTTGTGGGTGCTGCAGCCCCTTTAAAGAGCTGCACTGCCCACTCCGTTCAGTCTCTTGCCGAGCAAGTGGGTGGACCAAACTCTGGCCATGGCCATGAGGGCCTCTCCGAAATGCCTGCAGCAGCCCAAGAGAGGCAGGCTGCAGCCAGATGCAGGGAGACCATTTTACGCCAGGCCGCTGTTGCCTCCAGAACCACCCCGGCCTACCATTTCCTTCAGACAGAAATGCACATTGCTCAGAAAGCACAGTTCCCAAACCCGCAACTACTGAGGTCATATGAACGTAGAGGGTCGCGGCAGATTCAGAGGGAACATTGGCAAGCAGGACGAAGGGGGTTTTATTGCTCCTGTCCACCAGTTTTCCTCTGAAAATTCCCCTCTATCTTTTTTCTAGGGCTCTGCACTGCTTCGGCCCGAGGCCTGAACCCCGAGTCAAAGCGGGCTGCTTCGGGCCACTTTGTGCCCCTTCCTAAGCGAAGCGGAGGGGGCACGAAGTGGCCCAGAGCAGGACGGGGGCTCGGTGCACTTCGGCCCCCGGCCCAGCCCCCCCAGGGGCTCCAGCTCCTTACCTGGGCTGCCATCTCCTCCTTTGCTGCTGCCTCCGATGCCCAACGCCACTTCCTGAGGCCTGGACGTGCGGGACTGGTCTTCTTCCAGGGCGACTCCCTGCAAGAAGAGCCGCCACATGTCCAGGCCTCAGAAAGCCGCAGTGGGCGGCAGCAGACTGCTCCCACTTTTGCCGCCTCTGCCTCCATCCCCTGAGGCCTGGGCGTGCAGCAACTCTTCTTGCGCGGAGTCACCATTTTTTAAATGGCGCTGGAAGAAGACCAGTTGCCGCACGTCCAGGCCTCACAAGGGAGCAGCTGAGGCAGCAGCAGTGGGCGGTGGCATGGCAGTGGGTGGCACGGCTGTGGCGGCAGCAGAGGAGGCGGCAGCAGCCCAGGTAAGGAGCTGTGGGGTTGTGTGGGGGCATCGGGAGGGGAACCCACTTTGGGTTCAGAACCGAGGCGGGTCGGGGGGCTCCCAGATCTGCCCAAGGCAGATCGGGACCAACTCGGAAGCTGCGAAGTGGCTTCTGAGGTGGATCGGGGGGTCCTTGTACAGCCCTACTTTTTTCCCCTCTGCTGCAGGTCTGACCCTACCCTAAGGCAGAGTGAGGACGCTGCCACAGGCAGCCTATTGGGCGGGGCGGGGGGAGTGGGGGCAAGGTGTTGGAGGGCCAGACTGTATGGGCGATGCAGCCTGCCTGCAGTCCCTAATGTAACGTGCTGCCTCAGGGTGACACTGTGCCATCCCCAGCATCAAAATAAGAGTCAACTGCCAGCGCCTGTAAATGGAATGGAGGGCGGCATCTTCTCCTTTGCCTCAGGCAGCAAACGTCTTGGGCTGGACCTGCTCAGCTGGGAAAGTTCCTTCTGGTCTTTGAGCCCAGCTGGGAGGCTAAGCTCAACCGGGGGCATTTGCAGGGGAAGGCTGGAGCAGCCCCTTCCACCCACCGAGTCCTTTCTGTAAATGTCCCATCCACTGGAGGCTGGTGGCTCCGATGTCAGTGGGGCAGTGAATCTGCTCCGGATTTCAGTCAGAACCAGTCAGAACTCTAAAGGAGCTCTCCAAGGTGCAGAGCTCCTTTAGAGTTCTGACTTGAAACCTGGAGTGGATTCACTGCCCCAGTGACATCAGCACCACCAGCCTCCACTGGGCCCATCCCACATTCGGACTGGGAACCTCAGGATGTGGAAGTGTAGCTCCACCCATTACCAGCCTCCCTGACTCTAAGGTTTCCTGAATGCTCCCAAAAAGGTTATGGGAGCATTCTCTCTGGGCTCAGGAAACCTGAATGGAACTTGCATACTCATTAAACAAACGGTTCATTTTCGTTTACTCCAACTTTAGCTGGAAAAGATCAAGGAGTCTCTCGTTGTGGTTTATTTTAATGTGAAATGTATGGGAAGCCCTTGGGGTTCCTTATGGTCCCTTAGAATGCTATGGTGAGCCATGATTTAGCTAAAACTATTGGGGGTCAGAGAATGGGGCTTGTGGATTTTCTTAAGGGCCTGCCTACCTCCCCCCCCCCAATAATTTGAGTACTGGAAGTAATATCCACTAAGACAGAATGTTTCTGTTTGAAGGATGCTTGGAATTTTGGAAACAATGCCTGGCTGGTGTCCAGGAATGGAGGAGAAATTAGTTCAGTTCACACTTCAATGCAAATTTACCTAATTTTGCACATTCAAACCACTATACAAACCGAAAGTCCATTATCCTTTGAAATTCTCGTTTTCCCAAATTTTGCAGTCAAGTTCTCCAATCATTCCAAAATGTGCATATTGAGAAAATAATGTTGAAATATGCATTATATTAGGAAAATTGCTTGCAAAAATGTGTATATTAGGCAAATATACATTATGAGAAATGTGCAAAAATGCTGATGAATTTTCATGTAAACTTTTTTTAAAAATTCAAAGGTCAGGACAAACTAAACTTAGACTGGGGAAACTCTCAAAGTTCAAGGTGAACCAAACTTAAGACTGAAAGAATGAGAAACTGAGAGAAACCATAATGACATCCCTGCTGGAGTCCGGTGGTTCTGCCTTCTCTTCTTTCTGTTTTGTGGTGCAGTCCCCTTTCTGGTTGCACAAGGTGAGCAAGCCAGATGTGGCACAAGCCCACTCATAGGCAGCTGTGGGATGAACCATGCACCATTGCACAAACTTGCAATTTTAATAGCATGCGCAAGACTGCAGAAGTGGGAGTTGACTAACTTCAATTTCTTCAAAGGAGCCAGGTATTTTAGCATTCATTGTAGGACTCATTGTGAAACTGCCTTTCTGTGGAAATGTCACTGGCCACTTGAAATGACACTAAAAACCAGAAAAGATTCATCACACACAGTCTGATAGAAACTCCGTGCATAGCCCCTCCAGATCTATTAACTTTCCTTGCTTCACCCCATTAATTTCCTCTCCCTTAACAAAATTGGGAAGCATGCCAGCGATTGAGCTGAGACTCTTCTCGGTAGAGCTGAGGGTTCATTTGACAAAGACATTACTGACAGGCTAAAAACAAAAATGAACAAGACTGGTGTTGGTTGTTAATCAAACCTGCCTCCCAGTGTTCAGATCCAAGAGCTGACAAGTCAGCACTGGGCTGTGTCCAACGTGCGGTGGGCTGACATGATCGTTCCCCTGGACTGCGCAAGAACAGAAGATCCAAGAGAGTTCATCCAGGCAGGGACACGCAATTGGCTAGCCAGTGTCACCTGGTTCCTAGATCAGGAGGATTCTGCCAATGGTGCTCAAGGACCAGCAAAATGGTGCTTCTGCTCCCTCTGTCCTGGCTAGCATGGCTCAAGGTTCCTAGGGGAGCTGATCTGAAGTAGTGGCGCCTCGCTAAAAGGGCGAGGCAGAGCCAAATCCAATGAAGCAGAGTCAAGTCTCACTATGCAGGATTGCAAGGCAAAGTCTTTCAGGACCTTGGGCAGATCTATGCTGGCCAAAGCTCTCTCAGGAAGAGCCGTTGTCTCAGCAACATACTCAGGCTTTCCAAAGCCTTGTGAAGATTGGCCAGGTCTGGGCCTTCTGTTAACTCTGCCTTCTCAAAGGAGCTGTCTACTTCTTAAAGGGTCATTATCTGGTTCTGCAGCCTCTGGCTCTCACGGCATGGAGCTGGTGAGAACTGCATTGGAGGGGTGCCCTCCGAGTCCGAGGAGTCTGGCAAAGCCATGTCCCCCAACCTGCAAGGTCCCAGAGCAACAAATGGTGGGTTACTGGATGAAGCCTCCTCCCCCTCTGTGTCCTCCTCTGAGCCAGCAGGGGGTGTTGAGGCCACAGAACATTACACCCTCCTCCAGTTAGTGGGACAGAAAGCAAGGAACCAGGACAGTGCCTGACTTCCTACAGGATGCCTGGTTCACACCATGAGGCACCTGACGTCTACAAACTTCACCAAACGTTTTCCAACTTCCCATTTCCTTCATCTGGATTGTACCTCAAGTCTAGAATGGGACGCTGGCATGGTGCTGGCCACCACTTGTCTATCCCTGCTTTGGGGGAGTTTGTTTTTTCATAAAGCTTTGTTTTGCCCTAAGCAACTAGTACAATTTCTATCTCTTTATTATGTTTTTATTATCCGCAGATTTTTAAAAACATTATTTTTGAGAATGTCCTAATTAACCTTTCTAGGTCAATTCTAAAAATTCTGCAAAATGTGTTAATAGGTTTTTATTTGGGAATGTAAACAGTCAAGAGTACCTGCAGTGACACTGGAAAAACCCTATAAAGAAGGTGGTTTAAAGGTTTCTCATTTAGGCAGCAATCCTATGGCTCCCTGGGACCAGGGCTGGCCCTACTGTTAGGCAGGAAGATGCCGTCACCCCAGGAAGCAGATGCTGGGAGGTGGTAGTGAGGTAGAGGAGAGATCTGTGCGCCATGTGGCTTGTAAATTTGCCTGCTGTCTTCAGGTGTAGTGGAAGACACAGTCACATCCTCAGTGTTGAACACAGATTCATCTGCCACTCCAGTCAGCTTTTCATACACAGACTGGGGAGGGGGCGCCATCTTGTTTTTCGCCTCAGGCAGCAAAATGTCTTGGCCAGCCTTATGTGTGTCTCAAGGACTGCTCGGGATTAGCAACCAACTAGCTTCCATTTACCCTCCCTGACAACCCTGTTCTTGTTTTGACCACTTCATTTAAAAAGCTGCTGCCATCTTGATGTCCTTATCTGTCTCTCCAGCAAGTGGAATTTCCTCATTATATGTAACAATTGGAAGTACAGACTGTAAGTGCACAGAACTCCCCTCACCAGCCCACTGTGAAGACGCCACCTTTAGACTCCATTGTTGGCAGCAACAGCATTGCAAAAACCACCGAGGCTTTCGCATGGAGTAGCATAGGACCCTCAAGTTGGGACCATATTATCTAAGACATGTAGCTGCCAGTGAAAATGGCAGGTCACAGACTTGTTCTCCCCTTTTTTGCTGCTCTGTTTAAGGGGGGGCATGACCCTCTCCCCATGTTGAAAGAATGCATGGACGGGGCCCCAGGGCCGCCCAGGCTAGCTCCGTCCACCGACAGGACTGCATGCCACTTTCCCTTTCCTGTGATGAACATGCCAGGGATGTTTATGAGAAGTAGGGATGTCAGAGAATCCACTGTGGATTCAAATGAGGCCGGATTCTTTGGAATCCAGCCTCAGGAATCCACAGTGGATCGGGACCACTTACCTCCACTCCAGGAGGACTGGAGGCAGAACGGCACTCTGCTGCTTCTTGCCAGCCAGAGCCATTCTCCTCTTCCCTGTCCCTGCCGATTGCCATGTCTTTAAAAAAAAAAAAAAAAACAAGGCGATCGGGAGGATGTGCCCAGAGACTTATATGCAAAATAGAGCTGTGAATCTTGAGTATAAGCCTATGGACACAGACTTATACACAAGATTCATGACTCTATTTGTGTATAAGTCTATGGGCACATCCTCCCGATCGCCTTTTTTTTTTTTTAAGACATGGCAATCGGCAGGGACAGGGAGGAGGCGAACGGCTCTGGCTGGCAGGAGGGAAGGTAAGTGCCCTCAAGCCAGTTCCCCCCACCCCCAGAATGTGAGCAGAGTGGAGCCACTCTGGAGGATTCGGGGGGGGGAACGGATTCCCCCCCCCATGGATTCCCCACTGGAACAGACGGTGAGGAATCCACCATTGCAAAATAAAAAAAGAAAGTTAAAAAAAAAACCACACCCATGATAGGCTACGTGACGATTTACGTAGCCTATCACGGCTAGATTTCCAAAGTCCGCCGTGATAGGCTACGTAAATCGTCACGTAGCCTATCACGGGTGAATTTGACAAAAAAAAAAGCGCGTACGCAAATGGCGGCGCCCATGGGGCACCGCCATTTGCATTCCTTAGCTTGGCACGTCTAGTCTACGTAAAGATTTACGTAGACTACGGCGAAAATAAGGGCAACGCAAATAGCGTTCCCTTATTTTCGCGGTAGTCTATGTAAATCTTTACGTAGACAAGAGTGCCAAAATAAGGAACGCAAATGGCAGCACCCCACGCCATTTGCGTATGCGCTTTTTTCCCCCCCCAATGTCACCCGTGATAGGCTACATGACAATTTACGTAGCCTATCACGGCTGACTTTGGGAATCTAGCCGTGATAGGCTACGTAAATCGTTACGTAGCCTATCACGTGTGTGTGTGGGGTTTTTTTACTTTACTTATTTTTTTTGCAATGGCAGTGGTGGCAGCCGGTCGGGAGACTGGCTGCCGCCCCCGCCGAAACACCGCCGAAACGCCGCCAGGACCCGCCGCTGAGAGGGACATTCGGCCACGGTAAGTCCCATCCTGGGGGGGGGCGGGGGGCCGGCGGAGAATTTCCCCAACACTTTCGGGGGGCCGAATGCGTCGGCGCTCGGCCTCCCGAAGATTCGTGGAGAAATTCTCCGCCAACCCTAGTTAGCTATTAGATTTCTTAATCACCCATCCAGCCAGTCACCCGGCCACTCTAGGCAATGTACAGCAATACAAACAGTTTTAAAACAATAAAACTTTACATTAAAACACTGTATTTCGAAAAACACCCACCCCAAATGCCTGCCTGAACAACCATGTTTTCAATGCATGGCGGAAGCTCATTAAAGAGGGGGCATGGCGGAGTTCCCTAGGGAGAGAGTTTCACAGAGTGGGGGCCACCACAGAGAAGGCCCTCTCCCTCGTCCTCACCAGCCTAGCTGTCCTGGCTGATGGGACAGAGAGAAGGCCATCCGAGGCTGATCTTGTTAAGTGGCCTGTCTGGTGTTGCTGGAGGCACTCCTTAAGATAGGCTGGGCCGGAACCACATGGGGTTTTAAAGGTCAAAACCAACACCTTGAATTTGGCCCGGAAAACAACTGGTAACCAGTGCAACTCCTTCAGCACTGGAGTGATGTGATCACGCCGGCAGCTGCCTTTAATCAGGCGAGCCGCTGCGTTCTGCACCAGCTGCAGCTTCCAAACCATCTTCAAGGGTAACCCCACACAGAGCACATTACAGTAGTCTAGACAAGAGGTGACCAGGGCATGTACAACTGCTGGGAGCAGATGGTCAGGAAGGTGGGGGCGCAGCCGCCATATCAGATGGAGTTGGTACAGCGCTATCCGACTCACAGCTGACACCTGAGCCTCCATGGACAGCTGGGAGTATAAAATGACCCCCAGGCTGCAGACCTGGTCTTTCAAGGGTAGCCATGCCCCATTCAACACCAGGTCAGCATCCCCCAACCTCCTCTTGTCTCCCACCAAAAGTACCTCAGTCTTGTCAGGGTTCAGCTTATTCCTCCCCATCCAGCCACTTACCGTCTCCAGACATTTGGACAGGGATTCTATCGCCAGCCTGGGTGAAGATATAAACGAGAGGTAGAGCTGTGTGTCATCTGCATATTCATAGAATCATAGAATAGTAGGGTTGGAAGGGGCCTACAAGGCCATCGAGTCCAACCCCCTGCTCACTGCAGGAATCCAAGTCAGAGCATCCCTGACAAATGGCTGTCCAGCCTCGTCTTGAAGGCCTCCAGTGTGGGAGAGCCCACCACCACCCCAGGTAATTGGTTCCATTGTCGTATTGCTCTGACAGTCAGGAAGTTTTTCCTGATGTTCAGCCGGAAACTGGCTTCCTGTAACTTGAGCCCATTATTCCGTGTCCTGCACTCTGGGATGATCAAGAAGAGATCCCGGCCTTCCTCTCTGTGACAACCTTTCATGTACTTGAAGAGTGCTATCCTGTCTCCCCTCAGTATTCTCTTCTCAAGGCTAAACATGCCCAGTTCTTTCAGTCTCTCTTCATAGGCTTTGTTTCCAGTCCCCTGATCATCTTTGTTGCCCTCCTCTGAACCCTCTCCAGTTTGTCTGCATCCTTCTTCAAGTGTGGTGCCCAGAACTGGACACAGTACTCCAGATGAGGCCTAACCAGTGCTGAGTAGAGGGGAACTAGTACTTCCCGGGATTTGGAAGCGATGCTTCTATGAATGCAGCCCAAAAGAGCATTGGCCTTTTTTGCAGCCACATCACATTGTTGGCTCATATTCAGCTTGTGATCGACAACAATTCCAAAATGCTTCTCACTTGTCGTGTGGTTGAACCACGTATCCCCCATCTTGTAACTGTGCATTTGGTTTCTTTTTCCTAGGTGCAGAACTTGGCATTTGTCCCTGTTAAATGTCATTCTGTTGTTTTCTGCCCAGCACTCCAGTCTATCCAGATCACTTTGAATTTTGTTTCTGTCTTCCAAAGTATTAGCTATCCCTCCCAATTTTGTGTCATCTGCAAATTTGATCAGCATTCCCTGCACTTCCTCCTCCAAGTCATTAATACAAATGTTGAAGAGCACTGGGCCCAGGACTGAGCCCTGCGGTACCCCACTCGTTACCTCTCCCCAGTTTGAGAAGGTCCCATCGATAAGCACTCTTTGAGTCCAATTCTGTAGCCAATTGTGGATCCACAGGATCGTTGTTTCATCTAGCCCACTTTGAGCTGGTTTGCTCATCAGGATATCATGGGGCACTTCGTCGAAAGCTTTGCTGAAGTCGAGGTATATGATGTCTACAGCATTCCCACGGTCTACAAGGGAGGTTACTTGATCAAAAAATGAGATCAGATTTGTCTGGCAGGACTTGTTTTTGACAAATCCATGTTGGCTTCGAGTAATCATGGCATTGTTGTCAAGGTGCTTCCAGATGGATTGCTTTATGATCTGCTCCAGAATTTTCCCAGGGATTGATGTCAGACTGACTGGTCTGTAGTTCCCAGGTTCCTCCTTTTTACCCTTTTTGAAGATAGGGACAACGTTAGCCCTCCCCAAGTCATCTGGCACTTCCCCCGTCCTCCATGATTTCTCAAAGAGAATAGACAGCAGTTCTGAGAGTTCTTCTGCTAGTTCCTTTATGACTCTAGGATGCAGTTCATCTGGCCCTGGAGATTTGAACTCATTCAAAGTAATGAGGTGTTCCTTGACCATATGCCTGTCGATCTCAAGCTGCAATCCTGCCCCTTCAGCCTGTACTTCGCCTTTGCCAGGAGGGTCATAGACCCTCTTTTGGAGAAGACTGAGCCAAAGTAGGAATTGAGCACCTCTGCCTTTTCTTGGTCATCTGTTATCATTTTGCCATCCTTATTTAATAGCTGAACCACCATTTCTTTCTTCTGCCTTTTACTATGCACGTAGCTGAAGAAAGCCTTTTTGTTGTTTTTAACATCCCTCGCTAACCTCAGCTCATTCTCAGCTTTAGCCTTCCTGACGCCATCCCTGCAATTCTGTGCTATCTGCCTATACTCTTCCTTTGTTACTTGGCCTTCTTTCCACTTCCTATATGTGTCCTTTTTTGTTTTCAGGTCATCCCTAAGCTTTTTGTGAAGCCACATTGGCTTCTTCTGTTGTCTTCCACCTTTGCTTCTTGTTGGAATTGCTTGTGATTGTGCCTTGAGAATTTCCTTTTTTAAAAGCTCCCACCCATCTTGGACTCCTTTTCTCGCTAGCATCGCTTGCCATGGGACCTTACTGATCATTGTTCTGAGTTTATGAAAATCAGCTTTCCTAAAATCCAGGGTACGCGTTTGACTACACTCGGCTTTTGCTTCCCTTAGAACCAAGAACTCAAGTACAACATGGTTGCTTTCCCCCAGAGTTCCTGTAACTGCTACTTCATCCACTAAGTCATCTCTGTTGGTTAGGATCAAGTCAAGGATAGCCGATCCTCTAGTTCCTTCCTCTACTTTCTGTAGGAGGAAGTTATCCGCCACACAAGTCAGGAATTTCCGGGGGGGGGCATGTTTTGCAGAATTTGTCTCCCAACAAATATCGGGGAAATTGAAGTCCCCCATTACTACTACATCATGCTTCCTTAAAACATTAGCTATTTGCTTTTCAAAAGTTTCATCCTTGTCTTCTCCTTGATTGGGTGGCCGGTAGTAGACTCCGACCACCAGGTTCCTTTTATTCTTTGCTCCATTTATTTCAACCCAGATGCTCTCGATGGGGCTACCAAGCTCATCCTCCTGTATTTCTGTGCAGAGATATGTATTTTTCACATACAGTGCAACCCCACCTCCTTTTCTGTTCCTCCTGTTCTTTTAGAACAAGTTATATCCTTCAATTGCTGTATTCCAGTCATGAGAGTCATCCCACCAAGTCTCAGATACACCTATCAAGTCATAATTTCCCTCTTGTATTAAGAGTTCAAGTTCGTTCTGTTTGTTTCCCATACTCTGGGCATTAGTATATAGACATCGAAGACCATGTGCTTCATAGTCTGGCTTTCTTCCTACATGTGTCTGAAGACTATTATTGGGCTCTATCAGAGCTGTTCTCTCCATTGCAGTGCATGCGCCTATGTCCATTGTTACCCCCAACATTACATCTCCCTTCCCCGTAGGATTCAGTTTAAAGCCCTCCTGATGAAGTTCTTCATGCTGTGGCCAAACACAGTCTTCCCATCCTTTGTGAGGTGCAACCCATCCCTAGCCAACAGCCCATCTTCCAGGAAGTATAGCCCATGGTCCCAGAATCCAAATCTCTCTCGTCGGCACCACCTTCGTAGCCAGTCATTCACCCGGAGTATTTTTCATTCCCTTTCTAAAACACCGCACCGCACCGCACACCTCCTGATGATAGCCCCCAGCGGCTTCACATAGATGTTAAATAGCATTGGGGAGAGGATGGAACCCTGTGGCACCCGACAAGTGTGTGGCCATGGGTCCGAAACCTCTTCTCCCAGTGCTACCCTCACGTACCTGCCGGAGAGGAAGGACTGGAACCACCGCAATACAGTGTCTCGAATGCCCAACCCCTCCAGGCAGTCCAGGAGGATACCGTGGTGAACAGTATCAAAAGCCACTGAGAGGTTGAGGAGAACAAGGAAGGAGCATTCGCCCCTATCCAGAGCCCATCCACCAAAGCGACCAAGGCCGTTTCTGTCCCATGCCCAGGCCTGAAACCCGACTGAAATGGATTCAGATAATCGGCTTCTTCCAAGTGTGCCTGCAACTGCATTGCCACCTCCCGCTCAATCACCTTGCCCAAAAATGGCAGATTCAAGACTGGGCAAAAGTTGTTCAGAACTTGGGGATCCAAGGAGGGCTTCTTTAAAAGCGGTCTTATCACTGCCTCCTTGAGGTCTGATGGCATCACTCCCTCCTCAAGGGAGGCGTTTGCCAACACCTTGATCCCCTCACCCACCCTCCCTCTGCAGCTCATAATGAGCCAAGATGGACAAGGATCAAGTAAGCAGGTGGTCGGCCCTACAGATGAAAGCACCTTGTCCACTTCATCAGAAGGAAGAAGCTGGAACCTGTCCCAGAAAACCAGTTTGCCACAGACCGCCTCTTTCTCGCTAACTGTATCCAGAGCACACGGAATAACACTCCTAATCCGATCAGTTTTATCCGCAAAGTGCCTTGCCAAGGCCTCACAGGAGGCCTTAGAACGCTCCAGCGATTCCAGAGCAACTGGACCAACCAGGCTCCGGACCACTTGGAACAGCCTCCTGGGACAGCACTCTGCAGACGTGATAGAGGCAGCATAATATTCCTTTTTTGCTGCCTTCACCGCCACATGATAGGCTGAAGATACAGCTCTAGCCCATGTCTGATAGTATTTGGAGCGAGACTTCCGCCACCAGCGCTCTAGCTGTCTCACCTCCTGTTTTAGAGCTCGTAACCGTGGATTGAACCATGGTGCAGTCTGAGCCCTGTTCAGGGGGAGAGGGCTTTTCGGAGCCACCCGATCTAATGCCCCAGTGATTGCGGCATTCCAGCCACCCACCAGGGTCTCAACTGAGTGGCCGTTGGCGTGCTCCAGAGAATCCCCAAGTGCATTCCTGGGGCGGACCATTTTAATGGGTCCTCCACCCCTGCGGAGGGGTGGAGGAACTGATAAGTCCAATGTCACCAGATAGTGATCTGACCATGACAAGGGGGTGGTGGATATACCCCAACTTCCAGATCACTCCCCGCTTCTCCAGAAACAAACACAAGGTCCAGCGCATGACCAGCTACATGGGTGAGCCCAGTTGGAATAGGGTGCAGCTCCCAGGAAGCCATGGTCTTCATGAAGTCCCGAGGTACCCCCATAAGGACAGCCTCTGAATGTACACTGAAGTCCCCCAACACCAATAAGTTAGGGGACTGCACACGCACATCAGAGACTACCTCAAGCACCTTGGCCAGGGAGTAAGTCATGCAGCAGGGTGGGCAGCACATGAGCAGAATCATAGAATGACAGAATAGTAGGGTTCGAAGGGGCCTACAAGGCCATCGAGTCCAACCCCCTGCTCATTGCAGGAATCCAAGTCAGAGCATCCCTGACAAATGGCTGTCCAGCCTCATCTTGAAGGCCTCCAGTGTGGGAGAGCCCACCACCTCCCCAGGTAATTGGTTCCATTGTTGTATTGCTCTTACAGTCAGGACGTTTTTCCTGATGTTCAGCCGGAATCTGGCTTCCTGTAACTTGAGCCCATTATTCCGTGTCCTGCACTCTGGGATGATCAAGAAGAGATCCTGGCCTTCTTCTCTGTGACAACCTTTCAAGTACTTGAAGAGTGCTATCATATCTCCCCTCAGTCTTCTCTTCTCAAGGCGAAACATGCCCAGTTCATTCAGTCTCTCTTCATAGGGCTTTGTTTCCAGTCCCCTGATCATCTTTGTTGTAGGGTTGGCGGAGAATTTCTCCCCGAAACTTCGGGGGGCCGAGCGCCAACGTGTTCAGCCCCCCGAACAAGTTTCGGGGAGAAATCCTCCGCACCCCCCCGCCCCCCCCGCACCCCGCCCCCCGCCCCCCGCCCCCCCTTACCTTCACCGAATGTCCCTCCTGGCGGCGGGTCCGGCCGGCGGTTCGGCAGGTGTTCGAGCAGGGCGGGAGCGGCAGCCGGTCTTTCGACCGGCTGCCGCCGCCATTGCAATAAAAGAAAAGAAAAAAAATGCCCCCTGATAGGCTACGTGACAATTAACGTAGCCTATCACGGCTAGATTTGCAAAGTCAGCTGTGATAGGCTACGTCAATCGTCACGTAGCCTATCACGGGTGACTTTAAAAAAAAAGAAAAAAAAAGGGCGTACGGATAATGGCAGCCCCCATAGGGAGCCAACATTCCCGTTCCTTATTTGGTCGCTGTAGTCTACGTAAAGATTTACGTAGACTACGGCGACTAAATAAGGAACGGGAATGGTGGCTCCCTATAAGGGCCGCCATTAGCGTACGCGCTTTTTTTTTTTTTTAAGTCACCCATGATAGGCTACGTGACGATTGACGTAGCCTATCACAGCTGGCTTTGCAGATCTAGCCGTGATAGGCTACGTTAATCGTCACATAGCCTATCAGGGGGCGTTTTTGTTTTTGTTTTTTAAACTTTCGCGTTCGCGGCCGGGCGAGGCGGGAAGCCTCCCCCCCGGCCTGAATTTCGGCCGGGGCAAGGCGGGAAGCCTCCCCCCCGGCCTGAATTTTGGCCGGGGCGAGGCGGGAAGCCTCCCCCCCCCCGGCCTGTACTTCGCGGGGGGAGCAGCGAAGCGCCTCCCCCCCACCGTGAACGTCCTTCGAGGACAGGTAAGGGACTTTCGTCCACCCCTACAGTTTGTTGCCCTCCTCTGAACCCTATCCAGTTTGTCTGCATCCTTCTTCAAGTGTGGTGCCCAGAACTGGACACAGTACTCCAAATGAGGCCTTACCAGTGCTGAATAGAGGGGAACTAGTACTTCCCGGGATTTGGAAGCTATGCTTCTATTAATGCAGCCCAAAAGAGCATTGGCCTTTTTTCCAGCCACATGACATGGTTGGCTCATATTCAGCTTGTGATCGACAACAATTCCAAGATCCTTCTCACTTGTAGTGTGGTTGAGTCACGTATCCCCCATCTTGTAACTGTGCATTTGGTTTCTTTTTCCTAGGTGCAGAACTTGGCATTTATCCCTATTAAATGTCATTCTGTTGTTTTCTGCCCAGCGCTCCAGTCTATCCAGATCACTTTGAATTTTGTTTCTGTTTTCCGAAGTATTACCTATCCCGCCCCATTTTGTGTCATCTGCAAATTTGATCAGCATTCCCTGCACCTCCTCCTCCAAGTCATTAATACAAATGTTGAAGAGCACTGGGCCCAGGACTGAGCCCTGCGGTACCCCACTCGTTACCTCTCCCCAGTTGGAGAAGGTCCCATTGATAAGCACTCTTTGAGTCCGATACTCTAGCCAACTGTGGATCCACCGGATCGTTGTTTCATCTAGCCCACTTTGAGCTAGTTTGCTCATCAGGATATCATGGGGCACTTTGTCGAAAGCTTTGCTGAAGTCGAGGTATATGATGTCTACAGCATTCCCACAGTCCACAAGGGAGGTTACTTGCTCAAAAAATGAGATCAGATTAGTCTGGCAGGACTTGTTTTTGACAAATCCATGTTGGCTTCGAGTAATCACGGCATTGTTGTCAAGGTGCTTCCAGATGAATTGCTTTATGATCTGCTCCAGAATTTTCCCAGGGATTGATGTCAGACTGACTGGTCTGTACTTCCCAGGTTCCTCCTTTTTACCCTTTTTGAAGATAGGGACAACGTTAGCCCTCCTCCAGTCATCTGGCACTTCCCCCGTCCTCCATGTCTTCTCAAAGAGAATAGACAGCGGTTCTGAGAGTTCTTCTGCCATTTCCTTTATTACTCGAGGATGCAGTTCATCTGGCCCTGGAGATTTGAACTCATTCAAAGTAATGAGGTGTTCCTTGACCATATGCCTGTCGATCTCAAGCTGCAATCCTGCCCTTCAGCCTGTACTTCGCCTTTGCCAGGGGGGTCATAGACCCTCTTTTGGGAGAAGACTGAGCCAAAGTAGGAATTGAGCACCTCTGCCTTTTCTTGGTCATCTGTTATCATTTTGCCATCCTTATTTAATAGCTGAACCACCATTTCTTTCTTCTGCCTTTTACTATGCACGTAGCTGAAGAAAGCCTTTTTGTTGTTTTTAGCATCCCTCGCTAACCTCAGCTCATTCTCAGCTTTAGCCTTCCTGACGCCATCCCTGCAATTCTGTGCTATCTGCCTGTACTCTTCCTTTGTTACTTGGCCTTCTTTCCACTTCCTATATGTGTCCTTTTTTGTTTTCAGGTCATCCCTAAGCTTTTTGTGAAGCCACATTGGCTTCTTCTGTTGTCTTCCACCTTTGCTTCTTGTTGGAGTTGTTTGTAATTGTGCCTTGAGAATTTCCTTTTTTAAAAGCTCCCACCCATCTTGGACTCCTTTTCTCGCTAGCATCGCTTGCCATGGGACCTTACTGATCATTGTTCTGAGTTTATGAAAATCAGCTTTCCTAAAATCCAGGGTACGCGTTTGACTACACTCGGCTTTTGCTTCCCTTAGAACCAAGAACTCAAGTACAACATGGTCTCTTTCCCCCAGAGTTCCTGTAACTGCTACTTCATCCACTAAGTCATCTCTGTTGGTTAGGATCAAATCAAGGATAGCCGATCCTCTCGTTCCTTCTTCTACTTTCTGTAGGAGGAAGTTATCCGCCACACAAGTCAGGAATTTCCTGGGGGGGGCATGTTTTGCAGAATTTGTCTCCCAACAAATATCGGGGAAATTGAAGTCCCCCATTACTACTACATCATGCTTCCTTAAAACATTGGCTATTTGCTTTTCAAAAGTTTCATCCTCGTCTTCTCCTTGATTGGGTCCCCAGACTGCCCTTCTGGCCCAACCTCCAGTACATGCACTCAGCAACCTTGGTCTCCCGGAGAGGGTCTGGTGAAGACCACGGACTCCCAGTAGGTAACAGCCACTCCCCCTCCCCGATCCCCAGCCCTCGGCTGCTGTGCATACGAAAATCCGGCTGGACACATGGCCGCCAGAGTTGGAGCAGCAGCCTCGGCCAGCCAGGTCTCCGTAATACATGCCAGGTCTGCACCCTCGTCCAGGATCATGTCATGGATGAGGGAGGTTTTCTGGGTAACAGACCTGGCATTGCAGAGCAGCAAACGAAGGCCAGAAGATGGGGTCACGCCTCCCCCAGCCATCCTTTGGCTCTGGACAGGCCCGGAGCAGGGGACAGATATTACACATCTCTCCCATGTTCCCCTTACCTGGCATGGCTGCCCCTCGCGCTCCGCCAGCGCCTGCCGCCCAGCCTTGGTATGTTCTGGCTCCCAATGCTCCCCCCACTGCCTCCATCAGGTGGACTCACTCCTGCCTATCAGGCAGGCTACCCACCCCTAAAAACACAACAGAATCCCCCCAAAAACCCAACCCCCACCAACAATTAAACAAAAATCAAAACAATACATCCCCCTCACAAATAATGCCAAACAGGAGTCCACAAGGAGAGCAGTGATGGCGGCAGGCAGGCTCTCCCTCTCCCTCTCTCTCACACACACACACACACCAGCAAGAACAAAAAAAAAGGGAGAGCCTCCCATTAAAAATTAATCTGATGGGACTGAGCTATGTTCCGGCAGTGCCGTGAACAAGAGTATCATGCTGTTGTGTAACAATGTGTTGACCTGCAATTCTCCTTGTCAAAAGTCTAGAGATCGCAAAGCCCCATTAATTAAACTGACGCTTTCTCAGGCAGCACTGACAGTGACAAGTGGCGGTATCCTTACCAGGGAAATGCGCAAAAGAACCAGCCAGATTGCATCATCCTGAAGAAATTTCAGTCACAGAGACTTCATTGCTGGTGGGGGAGCATTTGCTCCCGAGCAGAAGACAAGAGACCTTGGCACGGGCGGCGGTCTTCACGCACGCCCCTAGACAGCCGCGGGAGCGGAAGAGGTGGAAGAGCCACGCCTCGCCTGCCACTGCTATTGTGGTATCGGCATTCCAGTGGTGCAATATATACAGGGAACATTATTTCGCTGGATGGCCTTGTAAGATGATTGAAATGCATGGATGGTTCAGTCTGGGTAGCTGTAAGAGCTGATTGTACAGACCTGTTCAGTGACAAGAGGCTGGGAGACACAAGGAGACCAGGATTCTTCCAGTGTTTGCGGGCATCAGACATGGGGCTTCCACGTGATCCCCTTCTGTGAGGCAGGACCCCTGAGTAGGCCACTGCGGACATGGGTAGACCTAGAGCATGAGTATGCTAGAATCATCACCATCAGAAATTAGGCACTGCTTCCCACTCCAAGAAGCAGTCTCAAAGCAACTTACACAACAAGTACAGAAAGCTATAATATTAAAAAATCAAAACAATATAAACCATAACCGGCACAATTCGAATAAAAACAAACACCATAAAACATGATGTAAAAACAGTATGAAAAGTGCTTTTTAGTATGTTATTTATATCCCACCTTTTCCCCTCTCGCAAGGATCCCAAGGCGGCTTCCATGATCCTCCTCCTCTCCATTTTATCCTCACAACAACCCTGGGAGGCAGGTTGGACTGAGAGTCTGTGACTGGCCCAAAGTCACCCAGTTGGTTTCATGGCCGAGTGGGGACTCGAACCCGGATCCCCCGAGTCCCAGCGCAACACTCCAACCACGACACCACGACAGCCCTCCAGTGATCTTCCACAATACACAAAATCTCTTCCCCTCTCCCACAAAGCCTAAAATGAACACCACCAAAGCTGCTCACAACAATTGGGCCATAACTAGGGATGGCGGAGAATTTCTCCCCGAATCTTCAGGAGGCCGAGCGCCAACGCATTCAGCCCCCCAAAGTTGGTTGGGAAATTCTCCGCCAGCCCCCCGCCCCCCCCCCGGGACGGGACTTACCTTCGGCGAATGTCCCTCTCGGCAGCGGGTCCCGGCGGCGTTTCTGCGGCGTTTCATCGCGGACCGGGGCGGCGACCGGTCTCCTGACCGGGTGCCGCCGCCGCCATTGGAAAAAAAAAAAGTAAAGTAAAAAAACAAACAAACACCCGTGATAGGCTACATAATGATTTACATAGCCTATCACGGCTAGATTTCCAAAGTCAGCCGTGATAGGCTACGTAAATCGTCACGTAGCCTATCACGGGATTTACGATTTATGTAAATCGTCACGTAGCCTATCACGGGATTTACGATTTATGTAAATCGTCACGTAGCCTATCCATGGGACTTTGGAGGGGAAAAAAAGCGCGTACACAAATGGCGGCGCCCATGGGGCGCCGCCATTTGCGTTCCTTATTTTGGCACGTCTAGTCTACGTAAAGATTTACGTAGACTATGGCGAAAATAAGGGCACGCTATTTGCGTTGCCCTTATTTTCGCCATAGTCTACGTAAATCTTTACGTAGACTAGACGTGCCAAAATAAGGAACACAAATAGCGGCGCCCCATGGGCGCCGCCATTTGCGTACGCGCTTTTTCTTTTCTTTTTTCCAAAGTCAGCCGTGATAGGCTACGTGACGATTTACGTAGCCTATCACGGCTGACTTTGGAAATCTAGCCGTGATAGGCTACGTAAATCGTCACGTAGCCTATCACGGGGTCTTTTTTTTTTTTACTTTTTGTTTCGCGGCCGGGGAGACGGGGCGCTTCTCCCCGGCCTGAATTTCAGCCGGGCGAGGCGGGACACCTCCCCCCCCTTGCCTGAACTTCGGGGGGAGAAGCAAAGCGCCTCTTCCCCACAGCGAAGCCAAGCTGCGAAAAGGTAAGTGACTTTTGTACATCCCTAGCCATAACTAACATCCAAATGCCTGGGAAAATAAGAACGTCTTTGCCTGGCTCCCAAAAGATGCCAGTGTCAGTGTTTGGCAAGCTTCCTTGGGGACAGCATTCAATACAGTCAGGGGCTAACACAGAAAAGGCCCATTCCCAAACTGCCACACATACCCCAAGCTTCTCTTGAGGGGCACACGGGGTAAGGCCCTGAAGCCAACCATATCAGGAGAGGAGTTCCTTGAGGTACTGGAGTCCTGAGCCATGCAGAATGGACTTCAAGCTAGGGATGTCGCAGGCGCCTGACTGGGCCAGGGAATCCATTGGGCACCCTCCGCCTGTGACCCCTGGACTTTGCCTGCTGAAACACTGTCCTCGCTCACCCCCCGCTCGCACCCACTCATGCCCTCCTGGACTCACCGCGATCCCATCCGATGAGCACCCACCATTTTCCTGCCTTTGATTTCTACATAAAAAAAGGAAGTTAAAAATGGGCATATTCAAATATGTGCAGTTTGGGTCCGGGAAAGCTTAATATGTGCAATATTGGTGGCATAATCCCTCTAATATTGTGCTTATTAAGTTTTCCCAGCCCCAAACTGTGCATATTTAAATATGCACATTTTTAACTTCCTTTTTTATGTAGAAATCAAAGGCGGGAAAATGGCAGGCTCTCACCGGACGGGATCACAGTGAGCCTGGGCAACTCGCCGAGCTCATGGGAGGCCCAAGCGCGGGTCCGGGAGGGTGCAAGTGGGGGTGCCACTTCAGTGGGCACCTGGAAAAGCTGAGCTGGGGTGGGTTCTCACATCCCTACTTGAAGCCTTCTGAAGCTGCAGATTTTGCTGCCATAGCTGCTAATCACCCTGACCAGTCAGTATGCATGTGCCCCCCACTCATCAGCCCCCACCCCACCTGCATGGAGGAGCTCAATGCATGTGCATCAGGATGCATGCAGAACCCAGCCACACCCCGACCAAAGAGGTGGATGGCAGAGGACGCAGCCACTGCATGCAATGGGGCATGGTTGGGGCATACCACCAAGGGAAGGTTAGCCCAGGTAAGATTGTCGCAGGACTCCGAGAAGGGGGCTGGACAGACCCCCCCCCCACGCTCAGCCTCCCAAACCCCACTCACCGTGCTGCCACCACTGCCCACCCCTGCTCGCCGACGGCCATGCACTCTGCAGGCCCTTTTGCAGGCGGGAGGGACTTGCTCACAAGAAGAGGCGGTGGGCAAGTCCAGCACCTGTCGTTGCACGCAAGACTCCCTCGGCGCCCCAGCAGGGAGAAGGGAGACTTGCTCACAGTGACAGGTGCTGGATTTGCCTTGCCACCTCGTTGCCATTGCTGCCCCTCACGGGTGGCTTGCTCAGGGGCGGGCGGCCCCGTGGTGCTCGCTGGCGCCTGTCAGGCCATCCAGGGCTGGTGGGGGCGGGCGGAGGCAGTGGCTCCACAAGCCCAGCAAGCAGGGACAGAGGGAGGTCCATCCAGCCCTAAGCCCAGGTGGCGCTGCAACCCTCCTGACCCATTCTTTCAACACACAGGCGAGTTACTCATTTATTTAAAGCGTGTTTATCTCACTCCTCAGCCAAAATTGCTCCCGGGGAGAATTACATACAATCCATGAAAACAAGACGCTTCTTACCCACGGGCTTGCCGTCTAAAAGAGAGGCCCATGACCTTTCTGGCCCTGAGGGCTGCGTCAGGCGGCACCAGGAGGCCATGTGTGCAGGTGCACCTGCAGTCACCCGTGCATGCGCTAGCACACACACCAGCACACCCCAATCAGAGGTGAGGAAGGGGTTACCTTGGGAGTGCTGTTGGCTGTTGGCCAGGGAACCCTGTCCTTAGTTCCAGTCTCCCTGCACTAGCCGTGGACACCCCAGGCAGGGCCGCCATGAGTCGCTCACTAGCAGAGGCAGCAGGGGTGGGATGTGCTGCCAGAAGTGGCTTGGCAAGCCGCAGGCCGGCCGCACGCTTTGCGTCCATGATCTAAACGGGCTCGACCCAAAGGGGGGGAGGGATGGGGCAGGAAGAGCGGGGAAAGCGAGCGGACATTCAGCCAGGCTGGGTGACGGATCTACTTCCCAGCCCCTCTCCTTCTGCTGTGGCTTCGAATCCTCCTTACCCCACATCCAGCGGAGAAACATCTCCAGCTGCCACAAGCCATTTCTTCTTTCTCCAGTCTTCTCAAACAAATGCACTGATGTGCCACAAACAGGGACAAAACCACCCGCAGCAGAGGGTTGGTGCGGGCAGGGGAGGGGATTAAGATGCACATCTAAAGCAGGAACCCATTATGAAACTCCTGTGAGCCTGTGGTCTTCAGGAAATAGCTGTGTGTAATCCAGCATTTGCAGAAGAAGAAGAAGAAGAAGAAGAAGAAGAAGAAGAAGAAGAAGAAGAAGAAGAAGTAGTGAAAGGGAAAAGAAAAAGAAAAAGAAAAAAAGAGCACAAAGGGACATTGCACAGACAGAGACTGAGAATGGCCAACTACCATTTGTGAGTGAGCTTCAGCCAAGCAACCTAAGGTGCTGCTGAGTCCATTAGGTGTTCAGACATTTGAAGAAATGCATTCACTTGAGCAACACAACCAGAATAAGTCATACACTTCTATGTTCTCTTAAATGATAAATATTTGTTATTGCTGCTTCCTTTTTCCTTTTCAACTTATCTGCTGCAATACTATTGGCCTCAGTGGATGATGAAGAGTCTCCTAATTGCAAACTCAGGGGGTTACGTTCCAACAGGACTGATGCCAGAATGAGACCACTGAGAAACATGAGGGTGGCATTAGCAGGCCCATAGGAACCCCAAAGTCTGGAGAAGTACAATAAAAGTATTCTTCTTTTTAAAAATGAAGGGTGTCCCCCACTCCCAATAGTCCAGTGAAGGTTGAGCGTACTCATTAATCATAGCATGTTGCATGTCAGTTGAAAAAGAAAAACAGCAAACTGGGGGGGGGGGAGAGAGAGAAAGGAATGCCTATATTGGGAGGGAATGCTAGCGGGATCCTGAGCAGTAACACTCCAGTTAAGAGGGAGGATATGCTGCAATATTTTGTTGCAGAGGCCACTCGTAATAATGCTTTTCTTTCTTCGTTTAGGAATGAGATACAACATGGGATCTCAGCAACCCAAAAAAGTAAGTTGTCTCTTTGGAAAGTTGCATTTGTGACTCACATTTGCAATATTGGAAGGGGAGATAGGAGATGTGGAATGGCAGAAGAGAGGCTCTAATGACTAAGAGAGACTGAAGAAGGAAGGCTGCATCACTATTCCCCAGAATACAAATGTCCTTATTAAATTATCTCCATTTGTTAAGCTGTTGAAATGTAGCTTTCTCATAGTTTGTTAGGCTGGATAAATCTGATGCACTTTGCCAGAGAAATATTTTGCAGATCCACATTTTGAATCAAATTTGACTAATAAAAATCCCCTTTCAAGCAGCATTACAGGCATTAAAAAAGCTTGGTGAAATTGCTCCATCTAGTGGCTATTCCTTATTCGTAACAGCAGGGAGCCATCCTTAACTTTTCCAAGCGCAGGCCATAGGGAAGCTGTGTTTGGAATGACTGGGAGTCGTGCAAGATTTTACTTGCAGGGGGAATTTTGTCCCTGGTATTTGCATAACATGAAATACTAGTATTGGATTAATAATACCAGACATGATCGATTACATGCCTGTCTTTGGACAGGCTGTTCTGGAACACTCAACGACATGGTTAGCATGTTACGGTAGGTTTCTATTTGATCAAGGCCCTTCTCTGTAGAGGCTGCACCTTCAAGCTCCCTGGATGCAGCGGCACAGGGGTCAGTGAGCCAGGAAACCCTGCCAAAGTGAGGGGTCCAAGAAAAGGCCAATAAAAAGAGGCTAATAGGAAGAGCAACTCTTTCAGCCCAAGGGCCAAGTCCCATTTCAGAGAAGCTTTCAGGGGCTGCATTCCAGTGATGGGTGGAGCCGAAGGCAAAAAGGGGTGGGGCCAAAGTACCAAAAATACCAGCATATTTTAGCTTTAAGCTCTCACTGCCAGTGGCTCAGCCTTCGGAGAGGCATTTCAACCTTTTAGAATGGGGGAAAAACTGCCAAAGCCAGGAAACCACCAACTGACAGTTGGGGGAAGGGGGGTGAGACCAGGGGGAATGGGCACATCCATGTTGGAAACCCCCGAGGGCCAGATTGGGACCTGGAGGGGCAGATTCCTGAGGTTCCGCACCCCTGCAATACGTGGCTACTCCAAAGGGAGCTCCATTGAGTTCAATGGAACGTATCCCCAGATGAGTGTCTATAGGATTGCAATATACATCATACGTACTACTTCACCCACAGTGGCCCAGCTGATGCCCTCTGTCTCCAGTAAAACCATGTGGGCAACGAGTGTGGAAGACCTGAATATTTTTACCATGGCCCGACCCCACCTGTGCAACGGCTCCCCATTCCTTCGCACAACAGGCAGGTGCACAAAGTAATGTTCCATTGAATGAACCAAGCACAGCCCTCCTCAGTGAAAAGAATGAGATGCAGCACACACACACACAGTGAGAGCCACTGGGGCGTCGTCTGTCGAGCCTCATCTTACTGACAGTGTTTCACCCAAGCGGGAGCTCCCAAATTCACTCTGACATTTAGGGGGTACAAATGGTAGCCACCCTAGATTAGCATTATTGGTGGGTGAATCCATCAGTTTCACTTTTCCCCACATTCATATTTTTTTTAACATCTCAAGTTCTTTCTCTCCCAGATATGAAGAACTTTGTGAATTTTAGTAAATGATTATAACAAATAAACTGAAACAAAATTATTACCCATCTTCACTAGCCAAATGCAATACGTACAGTTATCCCTCGCATGGGGCAGACCATGATGTACCTGCCTGCCATATCACTGTTCAAGATGAGGAGCCTGTCAGAAAGAAAGAGGCGGCAGCCCTGATTCAGCACTAACGTGGCCTGGGATTCAAAGCCAGGCTTCTCAGAGCTGAGCACTCAAAGCCCTGGGCCTGAACGAAAGAACCTGCCAGGTTTGGTTTCTCCCAAATTCAAATTGTGTTCATCTCAAGTCCTTTTTGTCCCAAAGATGGAGAACTTTGCAGATTCTGATAAATACTTATCCAAACTGAGTTGAAATGAAAACTTCTCACCCACCCCTCATTAATATTAAAGAGGGGAAACCCGCAGTGCAGGAAAACCCGCTTTCAAGCATACCTTGAGATATGGATTTGAGGGCAACACCTTTCAAGCTGAACGCTTCTTTTCTGTCACTCATAAACTATGAAAAGCATTACACCTGTTTCCTAGCCGGGTCTTTCAGGTGTATCTGTAGGACTGATGTTCAGGTTAAGAGCAATACATTCAAAAGCAGAGGGCGAAAAACCATTACTGCAGCACCAAAGCTGCATGGAAAACAATGCCTTTCATGCCATAGTTAGGCTGAACTAAAACGGCACAAATAGCTTGCACCATTAAACTCTACACGCTGTCTATGGTGATGAATGCTCCCTCATTTAGTCATTTCTTGGTCCTTTTCTTCCGTTAGGACTGCACATCCAGTAACAATCATGGACAAATACAGGGAAATGCCGATGATGAATTCCCAACTGTAGACCAGGGGGCTTCATTATACCCAATGCAGAATGGACCTATGAGGCATCAAAGCACAGGCATAAAGCAGAACATATTGGTCATGATTAGAGACCATCAGGGAAAAGGCACAGGAGTTCATTCTGCCAGGACTCACAAAAGAAGGAGGAGATTTGTCATCAAAAAGAGCCCTATCCCAATTGCTGTAAATGGCTCCTTTCTCAACTTCCCCATTATGAAATCAGAGGACAGACATGATGTCAAATGGAAAGGCCTCTATGAGACTCAAGGAGAGCGAAAGCGAATCATGCAGGAGACATGTCTGAAATATAGGAGCAACAACAAAAGAATCATCACACCTTATCACGTTTCCAGGATCTTTGTTGAAGATAAGTACCGAATTTTATACTGCGAAGTACCCAAAGCTGGTTGCTCCAACTGGAAGAGGGTGTTGATGGTTCTTAATGGACTGGCCTCCTCAACCAGAGTTATCCAACACAACACGGTGCATTACGGGAATTATCTGAAACGGTTGGACGGATTTGATCGCAAAGGGATCAACCAGCGGCTCAACACTTACACGAAGATGCTCTTTGTTCGTGAACCTTTTGAAAAATTGGTCTCGGCCTTTCGAGACAAGTTTGAGCATCCCAACAATTACTACCATCCTGTCTTTGGCAGACCCATCATTTCAAAGTACCGCCTTAATGCCACAAAGGAGGCACTGAGGACAGGTTCTGGGGTAACATTTAAAGAGTTTGTTCAATACCTCCTTGACGTGCACCGGCCTGTGGGCATGGACATTCACTGGGATCATGTCAACAGACTCTGCAGCCCATGCTTAATAGACTATGATTTTATTGGGAAATTTGAAACCATGGAGGAAGACGCCAACTTCTTCCTGCACTTAATAAACGCTCCCCCAAATTTGACTTTCCCTAGGTTTAAAGACAGACATTCTGATGAAGAGCGAACAACCACTCAAATTACACAGCAATATTTCACACAACTTTCCCCTTCTCAAAGGCAACGCAGCTATGATTTCTATTATATGGATTATATGATGTTTAATTACTCAAAGCCTTTTGAAGACCTATATTAACCATGGATGGGTGAACAAGCAATGTGTGAAGACGATGAGGTTCTCAGAATCTTCCTCAAAGTTAATTTCACTTTGCTTGTGTTCCTGGATGTGAGCATCTTTTTTTTCAATGGGGAAAAAATGTACATTTTTAAAGTGCAGATTTTGCACATTTTGTAAAGTGCAGATCCCCCCCCCCCGATTTGTTAAAATGCTAATTTTTCCAGACTGAAAATGTGCATTTTCCCCCATAGGCTTACGTGAGAAAATGCTGAAGGGGGGGATTTGCACTTGTGTGCATATGCAGAAGTGCACAAATGCATATTTGCAGAAGTGCACACTTGGGCACTTTCAAATGAAAACACAAGTTTGGGAAATTGCAAAAATTTCCTGAGAATTGCACTCCTGCTCGTGTTCACATTTGGGGCTGAGAACAGGACACGTTCTCAATATTTGTGAACAGGAATGAAATTCATGTACATCGCTTTTGGGAGCCACTGGGCACGATCCTGGTGGAGGTCCTCATATGCATCTTTGCATAAAAGAAGTTTCCAATAAATTGTACCCATCTGCAAATGAGCTTGTACCCATCTGCAAATGAGCTATCTAACCGCCACAGGGGATGGGGTGGGGGCTCCAAAAAAGGAATAAAGCCTCCAATTGCTCCAATGGAAACTGTTTTTCCTTTTTTTAACCCCTCCCCCTGGAGTGGAATCTGGTGGAGGGGGGAAACGGGTGTGGGAAGTTTTAATCCTTCTCCTGATCACTGTAGTCCCTGGTCCAAACTGAGGCCACAGACGTTTACACAAGAGAAGGGAAAACTATCACGCATAGCTACACTATGCACAATTAGCAGAACGTTTAGTTTGGCCCTAAACCAGAGGCATAAACTTCTCCACAGGAACCCTGGGAAGTGTAGTTCTGTGATAGGAGGGGGGCAGAAATAGGGCTTGCCAAACTACAATACTTTTCCAAACTACAATACTCAGGAGTCTTTGTGGCAGAAGCCATGACAGCTAAACTGGTTTCAAACCAATACAGGTTGGAAGTGTAGATCTACCCTAAATAAACTCCCACAGTCAGGACAATTGCTGATATACTCTGGAAGCACACTCTGTCCTCATAATTTTCAAGGATCATTGATGATTTCCAGTCTCCCTCTCTCCATGTTAAAACAAAATCATTTTATACTAAATATAAATAAAAATGGTCACCTTTAACCTAGTCTTAGGCCTACAAAGTCAGTGGAGAAGAAGTCCCAGTTGTCTGTGCCTGTTCGTGGTAATCCTAGGCATTTAAAAAGGGTCTGCTGCACAGCCCTTCCACAGCTGCAGCACAAGAAAGATACAGCATAACTTACAATTAGCGATGTATACATGTGCACTTTAACCGTCTCCATCACATAATAATTTTTTCTATGATTTCCACATTTGTTATATTTATACATCTAATGTCAGGGCTCCTAATAAAGCACACTTTTTTCCAATATGGCGTTAGCGTCTGTTTGCTTTATACAGTAATGGAAGAAAGAGGGAGGGGAATTGATAGTTCTCCATGATATCCTCCTTAATAAGAAAGACAAGCAAGATTTCACAGGAAGATGGCTAGCAAAATGCTGTTTTATGGAACTATTTCTGGTTGCCTTCTGGGAATACCGGGGGGGGTGGTGGAGGGAGAGTCTTTCCATATTAAAGTGTGGTTTCAAGGATGCACCGATGGAAAGCAACTAATATTTAATGAACACAGGAGTGCAAAATTAAGCCAGATGTTAGAATTCGCAGGATATGAATACATTCTCTTCCATCTACAGCTCCCTTATGGCACATTCGTCTGCAGGAAAACGAAACACAGCACATTTACATCTTTATGCATGCTATTAAAATTCTTTTAATCCTTGGCATTAACATAAATCTTCAGTGTAATCTATATAGTCTCAGGGAATATCAAATGTTGCCTTTAAAGTAGCAAATAAATTTAGACGCAGCTTTCTGCTCATCAGGGCTCTTTATTTTTAATGGTTACAAACAGTTAGCTGCCCCCTTAAAAGCCTCAGAGCCTCAATTCAAGGTGCTGTTTTTGCCATATAAAGCCTTAAGGAACTTGGCCAAGGCCACTTAACACATCTGTGTCATATTCCTGCCTAAACCACTGGTTAAATCAGAAGTGAGTGGTGACATTTCAGGACAGGTTTGTTAACCAGCCAGTATTTTACCGGTCTGATTAGTAACACTGTGTTATATCAAAATCAAGTCTGTGATCAGAATTGGGCCCATTTAGTGGTGGTAAACACAGCAAAGAAGCACTGCTTCACTGCCTTGGTTGCATCCTCCCAATGCCGACTGGCAGAACTTTACCGGGAAGTTTGAGCCTATTACACACTGGCCAAAAGACGTGGTTGAAACCTCGGCAACCCACTGTGATCTGTTTGCTCAACATTTTGAGGATAAAATCACTTGCATCCATTGGGGCCTTGACTGCCCTGTTTTAACAGATCGATCTCATGAGGTGTCCAGAGACCTGTTTGGTCCAATATTACTGGATAAGTTTCCGTTAATACGGCTCAAGGATATGGACGAGATGCTTCAACGGGTCTGTGTGACCACTTGCATGTTGTATCCTCACCCTTCATGGCCTGAAAAACCCAGCAGGGAAGGGACAGCTGAGTGGGCCAGGGAGGTGATAAATGCCTCCATATGAGAGGGCATGTTACCAGGTCGCCTGAAAGAGGCAGCGGTAAGACGCTCCCTAAGAACACCTCCCTGGATGCAGAAGATTTGAACAAATAAAAGCCAGTTGTGCAGGTCCCTTTCCTGGGCAAGTCCTCAAGCAGGGGGTCACTGACCAGATCCAGGCCCTCTTGGATGAGACTGATTCTCTGGATCCATTTCAGTTGGGGTTCAGGGCCAGTTTTGATACTGAGACAGCTTTGATTGCCCTGTATGACGTCCTGTGTTGGGAGAGAGCGGTGGGGAATGTGTCCCTGTTCATAATCCTGATCTCTCAGCAGTGTTTGAAACCGTGGTCATGGTATCCTTCTGGAGCAGCTGTCCAAGCTGGGAGGTAGAGACACTGCTTTCTGGTGGTTCCACACCTACCTGAAAGGTCATTTCCAGAGGGTGGTGCTTGGGGGCGTTGCTCAGCTCCATGGATCCTCCACTGTGGGGCTCCACAGGAGTCCATTCTAACCTCCACATGAAACTCCTGTGTGGCATCGTCTGGAGTCTCGGGGTGCACTGCCGTTAGCAACTCTACTTCTCCTTTTCATCTCAGGCAGGTGCAGCAGAGGATGTGCTGAACCGGTGTCAGGCCTCGGTAATGGACTGGATGAGAGCCAGCGAACTGAGGCTCAATCCAGACAAGACCGAAGCTTTGCTGATGGATGGTTCCTCTGTCTGGATGGTGGACGTGCAACCAGCTCTGGATGTGGCCACATGCCCCCTGAAGTGCGCAGCTTGGGGGTACTTCTGGATCCATTATTGTCACTGGTGGGCTCTGTGGCATGTGCCTTCTACCAGCTTTGATTGGTAGCCCAGTTGCAATCTTATCTGGATAGGGATAGCCTAGCATCCGTGGTCCATGCTCTGGTAACCTCTATGTTAGATTACTGCAATGCATTATACACTGGGCTGCCCTTGAAGATGGTTCAGAAACTGCAGCTAGTGCAGAATTTGGCAGCCAGGCTGTTGATGATGTGAACACATAATCCCAGTCCCAGCTCACCTGCACTTTGTTTCCAGTCCAGATTCAAAGTGCTGCTTTTAACCTATAAAGTCCTACATGGCTTGGGGCTCCAATACCTCAATGCCTCTCCCCACAGGAACCTACCTGGTCCCCAAGGTCAGTTTCAGGGGCCCTGCTCTATGTACCCCTCTGAGAGGAGCTTGGAGAGCATCAGTGAAGGGACGGGCCTTTTCTGTGATAGCCCCGTGTTTATGGAACGCTTTCCCTAAGGAAGCTCATCTGACATCGACACACACATCACCTTTTCAGTGCCAGGCAAAGACATACTCATTTCCCCAGGCATTTGGACATAAGTTATTATGGCCCAACTCCTGTGAGGTGCTTCTGTGGTGTTCATTGTAGGCTGTGTATTTGTGGATGAATACTTTGAATGGCAGGGAAACTGCGCAAAAGCCAAGAAACCACCCAACGGTCAGTGGGGGGGGGGACAGAGGTGTGGTCAGGGGAAGGGGACTCAGCCAACTGGGGGAACCTGGAGGGGTGGATTGGGACCCCAGGAGGGGCAGGTTTGGGCCCTGGGCCTGTGGTTCTGCACCCTTGGGTGAGAGGAGAGGCTGGCAAAGAGGATATGAAGAGCTTCTGCAGAACACACAGCTCCCTTGGCTTAGGGCGTTGCTGTGCTTGGCCATAACTCCTGTCTGGAGCCTTAAAAATGACCCTTTGACTGTGTCGGCTCAGCTCTGTCTGAAGTGTGATTGAGTTTGTGGACCTGGACAAAAAACATCATCTGCTTGAGCGGAACCTTGTTCGACCTGAGCCTGTTGTGCAGGGCTCCCAGCTGGAGAAGAGAGCCCAACTGCCCCTGCTTCCGAGCCCCGCTCCCGGCTGGCCCCAGCCCTCGGCACCCGCATGTGCACAGCGGAAAGGCACCCGGGGCAGCCGCTCCTCATGCGTCCACGCTCCGCATGGGGCCCCAATTGCCTGGAGGGCCTCCACCGCCTCAGTGGCGCAGGTACCCGCCCCACGGCAGATAGCCATCGCCAAGGGCAGAGCTTCAAGCTGCCACGGAAGGTGTGGGGCCTTGTGATTTGGACACGACGGCATTTCATTTTAAGGAGTTACCACCACATTGGAACATGTTACCTGCTAAAGAGAAGACCAGGATCCCGAGGAAGCAGCACTAAGGGGCCTTTATGGATCTTGCCCCACCAATGCACAGGGCCATGTGAAGAGTAAGATTCCTGCCCCAAGGAGATTATAATAGGAATGTTAACAGAGGATGGAACATCGGGGGTGGGGGGGGAGAACAGTGATGGGGGCCAAACCACTCATACATAGTTTACTTCAGCCTTCCCCAACCTGGTGCCTTCCGGCTGTGTGCGACTACAGTTCCCATCGTTCCTAGCTGGGAGTTGGGGAAGGCTGCTTTACTCTCTCCCGCCTTCCTCCCTCCCTGTGCATGTGTCCATGCAGGGGATGATGACTAAGGATTTAAGCCAAAGGCTTCACAAAGGAAGTGGGTATTTTGAGGAGGGGGCTGAAGGAAAGCGGAGAGGTGGTTCTCACAGGGCCTGTGGGCAGGGCCAGCGTCAAGGGTAGGCATGGCTAGCCACCTGTCGAGGGCCTACATCCCAGCAGGGGCCTAATGGGGGTTGGACTCGATGGCCTCGTAGGCCCCTCCCAACCCTACTATTCCATGATACTATTCTATGATTCTATGACCAGAGCCCCCCAGGTCTTCTTCCTCTTCCCCATGGCAGCCGGCTTGTTCCCCTGCCCCCTCGCTCTGGCCCAGGCCACGGTGGTGGGGAGGAGGAGCAGATGCCCCGGCCTCCTCGCTCCCTGCTGTCGAGGAAGCGCGTGGGAGCAATGGGGAGGAGGAGGACAGGGAGCAAGAGCAGCGGGGGCCCATGGCGCTGAGCAGGGAGACTCACTGGGGGAGGGGCTGCGGAGGTCGCCTTGGCCAATGGCCCTCAGAAACCTGGGACCAGCACTGGCCCTAGGCCCAGGTGACAGAATGGAACAAAAGCAGGTGACAGGTGACAGGATGGAACAAAAGCAACCAAGAATCTTGTGGCGCCATGAAGAATAAGACATTTATGATGGGGTATGTTTCCACCTCCCTAAGTGGATTCTCATCTTTGCAAGTTTGTGCCATAATAAATCTGTAAGTCCTTAAGGCTTCCTTCTCCAACCCGGCACCCTCCACATGAGTTGCACTGGAATACAATTCCTATCTTTCACAGCTCGTTTGGGGAAAAGTTTGCTTTAAGGTCCCACAAGACTCTTGGTCATTTTTGCTGCAAAGACTGACAGGGCTTCGCCTCTGGAAGCTGGTTGGTTAAGGTTAGTCAGGTTGACAGAGCAGGCAGTCCAGGGGCAGAGAGCTATCGTGGTCAGAAGGCAGCGAGGTGGTTTAAAAAAAAAAATGAAAGAATGACAGCGCTTGGAGAAATACAGATTTTGAAAAGCATTAAAAGTCTCCAGTGTTCTCCCTTTTGCCAACAGACAAAATCTGCATCTGAGAACATTTTCTCATGTGAGGTTTGAAACAGGTTTTGCCTAAACTGGTTCGTCATGTGAATGTACATCCCCCTGGACCCTGAAAACTGTAGACAAAGTAGGTCATATAAAACATTCATAAAGCCCTATTCAGTCAGCCTCTATCTCCACACAATGAGACTTCCACGGGCAGCCGAATGGCGGGAGAACAATGAAGGGGCCTGGTCCCTTTCCAGAATCGGCTTTATTTATAAATAGCATGAGTGAAGGCGGAGAGGCACCCCTTCCGCACACAGCACGGCCGCTAATTTTGCATCTCCAGAGATCTCCCCATGCCACGGATCACACACACACACACACTATCAGCTAACTCCAGGCAGAAATTCCCACGTGTCCTTCTTTCATCAAGATTCAAACTGCAAAAGTACCTTCTTTTACACTGTCTGTCTCTCTCTTACTCACTCTCTCATGCACGCACACACACACACACACACACACATACTTACTTCACAAAGCATTGGGCTCGGGTGAATTGCCCATTCAGGACACTACCCCACCAGTGTCAGACTTGGACAAGGGGGAGTGGGGTTCAAGCCTGCATTCGTCTCTCTCAGTGACCTTGAGCCAGTCACTTTCTTTCAGCCAAGAAGGGAGAACAGCCCGGGGCATCCTGCTGCTCTGAAGGGCAGGACACAAACAGAATGAAAAAACGATAATAGCTGAAATAGGGGGAAACTCTCTCTCTCTCTCTCTCTCTCTCTCTCTCTCTCTCTCTCTCTCTTGGGGGGGGCAGTCTTCCCCCAATCTAGTGCCCTCCAGATGAGGCATTGACTATGCTGGCTGGGAATTATGGGAGTTGCAGTCCTACACAGTGCAGGCTGGTGGCTCTGATGTCAGTGGGGTGGTAAATCCTCTCTGGCTTTCAGTCAAAGACAGTCCGAACGCCAAAGGACTTACTTGGATAGCTTCAGACCTAGTTCCTATAGAGTTCTGACTGGTTCTGACTGAAACCCAGAGCGGATTCACCGCCCCACTGACATCAGAGCCACCAGCCTGCACTGGTCCTACACATCTGGAGGGCACCAGGTTAGAGAAGGCTGATGCAGGGCCCTTTCCCAGCAAGTATACAAAGTCACCCTTGCAGCCCTCCCTGAAACACGGAGATCCTGCGTGTTCTCTGGGACCCTGGATTATCCAGAGCGCTGACCTGGGGAGACGGGGCATGTGCTGGGGCTTGGCTGCCTCCGCTGTGACTCGCCTTACCCCCGCTTTGACCGCAAAGGCGTTTCCCTCCGTGCCCTGCTGCGCGGCCTGCTGCTCACAGAGAACAGGAGAGGCGGCGCACTGGCCTCTTTCCTCCCACGAGCAGCAGTGCTCTGATCTAAAACTCCAGGGCATGAACTGTCTTGACGGATTGTTAGAGCTGCCAGCCTCTCCTTGGAAAGAAAGGCATGGCTACTGTTTAGGTGTTTCCTGGTGAAAGAACGGAAGCCGCGCATTTATAGGTTTAATAGCTTTAATATCCACTGTTCCTTTCTGGAGGGAGACAACAGAGAACTGCGGCAGGAAATGAGTCTCCGAAATGCAATTAGATTGCTCTAAACCAAAAGGCATTGCAATTAGAGCTCTCCCTGCTACAGGTGCTAAATAGGGATATTATGCAAAAGGGGGAGCCGAGGCTTTCTGCGGCTTGCTTTTGCGGCGTGCGCACGTGCCGCTGTAGCATGCTGCCCTCCTTTGGCAAAGTGATGCAGAAGCCAAAAAGAACTGAGCGAGACAAGAAGGGGCGAGAGTTACTGGTATATGTGCGTGGGCGGGGGGCCTTAGAAGACTTGAATCTGTAGGCATGAAGGACTTGGGTGCAATAAATACACATCAGAGGACTTGAGAAGAAGCAGAGGAGCATTCTCTGGGGGAAAGGTTGATATTGTGCAAGATAAAAATAATTTTAAAGCGTATAAGGTTGTTTTGTTTTTTTACAAACATGCCTAAATCTCCCCTACTGAAATCAACATGGTGAACAAAGATCACTTTGAGAGGCGCGTGCCCCTAGTTTGCAAGGCAAGGTCCCAATCTGGAATCTAGATAGCCCAGTGTTTAACAGAAGTATGTCACCTGACATCCATGTGAAATGAGTTTGAACTCTCTCAACAGTTTAGAGCAGAGGTGTTGAACCTCAGGCCCAGGGGCCAAATCCAGCCCATCTGGGGGCCCAATTTGCCCCCCTGGGGTTCCTCAGAAGGCCACACCTCTTTCCCCTGACAACGCCCCCTTTCCCCAATCACTGAATGCTTGGTGTTTTCCTGGCTTCTGTGCAGTTTTTTCCCCATTCTGAAAGGTTGAAATGCCTCTCCTAAGGCTGAGTTAGTGGCAGTGAGAGCTTTAAGCTAAAATGTTTAATTTAAAGTACATTTGGCATTTTGGTACTGTCCCTTTGGCCTTCACCCCCTGCCCACCACTGGAATGCATCTCCCTAGAGCTTCTCCAAAACTGAATTTGGCCTTCAGGCTGGAAGAGGTTCAGCTCCCCAGGTTTAGAGGAAGGCAGAGGAAAAGGAACCAGTCTAGGTAGTGAAATGCCAGAAGTCGTTCTGCTGTTGCCAAAAGAGCAGCGGGACGTCCCCTAATGAAATAGCAATGAGACGAGTTGCAATTTCCAGAAGTCTGAGTGGTGGGTGAATCCTTCCAGGTGCTGAGTGCCTTCAAGACCCGCTGCGTTGGGAAGAGTGGAGCTCTTCACCTTGCAGAGCTGGGCCCTTAGGGGAGCCAAGAAACACGCAGATATTGGTTGGGGGATTCGTTTAATGGGAAGACGCGGATTTTTACATCCCAACTTTGTGTTACTTGAAACATAAAAGAGCACAGGGACTCTGCTGGAGCAGCAGCCACAGCCATGGTTATGAAACAGGATGCTTTATACAAGTGATTTTTATATTATACACACACACACACTTGTAGAAATGCAAATAGAATTGAATGGCTGCCTCAGGATTGTCTCCTGGACCAGCTCCACTGCAGCAAACAGACTGGAGATCATAGAATTGAAGGCAGTTTAAAAGAAGGATCACCGTTTGTCATGTGTACATTCATTCCTCTTTGGTTTTGTATAGTTTCCGGAAACTAGGAAAACCTGCTTGACTCAAGGTGCCTTTCTCAGGAACATCTGCCCCAAACCCTTTGACTTTATTTATATATTTCATTTCCATACCGCCCAATAGCCAAAACTCACATTAGCACTCTCACAGGGACAGCATATACATGTCTACTCAGAAGTACTTCCCACTGAGTCCAATGAGGCCTACTCCCAGGTAAGCGGGTATAGGATTGCAGCTGGGCAAAGCAATCCTTCCAGGCCAGGGAAGGCAGGATCTGTGATAGAAGACTTACCAAATTCAAGCCCCCACCTGCTCCTGGTACGTCCCGCTTTCTGTTACTCCCACTGGAGCATCAACAGTGGAGCTACAAGTGTAGCCAAGGTTTCTGCACCCATCACCAGGAGACTTGTGAGGGTGGATCCCCCCGCCCTGCATACCTGTGGAGCTCCCTCTCTGCAGCTGGAGAGATCTACTCCATGCTATGGCCCCTGGAACACCCTCCCTGTTGCACAAATTCTCATTTGGTTCACAGGGCTCTATGCTGGAGACAGTCCCAGTGGATTGGGACTATGTGCTATACGTTTGGGTGCCAGATTCTAAAAAGGGGAAATATCATCCAGGGATAGGAACCCAAATACCATATTCTCAATTATATGATCATTTGTAACGTGATAGAAAAGGGTAAGGGAAATTGACCCTTTTTATTATAAACAAACTAGTATTGGGCAAACGTACCCCAGTGGAATTTGTTATTTCCTCGGAAAGGCTCAGTTGACTTAGATGAAGTTGCACTCCCCCCCAAAGGTCCAGGTGCGCAGTCCGGGAGCCCTCCTGGACTCTGCACTAACTGGGGAAGCCCCGGTGGCTGTGGTGTCCAGGAGTGCATTTCACCAGCTTAGGCTGGGACGCCAGCTGCGGCCCTATTGGAAAGGATGAACCTTGCCTCAGTTACCGGTGCACTGGGGACATCCAGGTGATGTCACCATGCACTGGTGATGTCACCATGCACTGGTAACCTCCTACTGTAATGTGCTGTACATGGGCCTGACTTTGAAGAAGGCTTGAAAACTTCAGCTGGTGCAGACTGCGGCTGCCAAGTAGGGATGGCGAACTCCCCCATGCCCTGTTCAGGCACTGCTCACCAGACTCCCGCCACTTGCCCAAACCTGGCAGGTGAGTGGGCCAAGCCACCAGACAATCCGGGCCACAAGTTCCCCACCCCGATGTAAATAAATAAGGTTCTTGGTTTACACTTAGGCATTTACCCACTGCATCGTGAGTATGGATTTTCCAGAAAAAGCCAAATGGGAGTTAAATGTTTTCAGCGCAAGATATTCTGAAATGAAGAAGAAACCTACTTCATGTATTAGTCCTCAATGGTTTGCAACCACTGCTGAGGGAAGGAGGGCTCTCATAAGGCAAAGAGCATCCTGCTGCTGCTAGGAAATGTCATTTCTAAAACTGTTGATCATTAGCCAAACGGCACAGATCAAGATCTTTTTAACCAGCAGCGCTGGAATAACTTGAGAGGGCGACTGAAGCCAGTGATCACAATTTTTCCTGTAATTACTGCATAATGAAACTAATTTCTGTTCACCCTGGATGCCTTTCACCTCTTGCCGACAGCATTCTTGTAGAATATGAATGTTAATAATGAGGTGACTGCAGACAGAGAATGCTTTAAGACTGGTCGCTCGGCGTTTTAATAGTGCTCCATACATAATACCATGGTTGCATAGTTTATGCTGCAGACCCCTGCAAAATTGTTCTTTAAAAAAAGATCACAAAGATATTTAGGGCTGACTGGCATGTTTTACCACTTTTCTTCTTCACTGGCTTTTGCTTAGATCATGTTTAGTCTCCTTATTAGCCATTCTCCATCACCAGTGTTCTGCGCTGAGGTAAGACATTTTCTGTCATTATTCAGTATTTCATCATGTCCAGCAAGACTAACAAGTTTTTACCAAAGCTCTGTCTTAAATTCTGTTTTCCAGAATCAAAAGTGGCTTCCAAAATTATTCCTGGCTGAATTTCTCCATATAGTCTGGGTTCTTGACAACCTGCTCTTGTTTACAGAGCAGCACTGAGTTAGCGATCTACTGAGTACACAATCCACCCTTCCTCTGTCACCCCATTTCTGTACTTCATTCAAATAGTTGCACGTATGGCAGTTGATGCAACTTATAGCTCATGCTTTTTTAGCCTATACATTCCTGCCGCACAGGAGTGCACGTGTGCAGTGATTAAAACATGGTATAAGGTAGAATCTGGATGCAATCACACTGATTGCGTCAGGATTCCATTTTGCATGGCTTTTATCAATACACTTCCATAGCCCTGCACATTTGTAGCTTTTAAGGGGGAGAAAGTCATCAGTAAGTAAGCTGGAGCCCTTCCATTGAATGCATAAAATCTAGGGCTGAGCTGAATGGTATTTGCATTCACTTTTTTGGCTTGACAGCTGTGATTTCAAGGGGGATGCACCACTCCCACAGACCCCTTAATCATGCTTTTTTATGGCTGTTCACCGCCACTTTTCCCTGTCTGCTGTTGGTTTAGTAGCCATTTGTTTCATTCCTCTACTAGTGATCCCAGCCAATCAGGGACCATATATTGGATGTAATGAATATCATGTCATGCTACCATGCAGCCAATATGTTTTGACTGTTTTCTGTCATCCCTATGGACAAAAGAAGTTCATGTAAAATGAAGACAGTGTTTCCTATAAAGGTCTCATAGCAGATCCAAACCAATCAGGGGTCACATAATGAACATTTGTGCAGCACTTTGCAATGATCCTTGAAAAAAAAAATGAGAGGGGGACTCTTTTCATCCTGACAAAGATTTTCATGAAATGCTCTCCCCTTTCACTCAGCCCTAATGAAATCTTTCCTAAAGCACCTTGAACCAGCAGATTTATAATCCTTATTAAAGATAAGCTTAGTTTACAGAAACTGTGCTAAGTGAGCCTGCAAGCAATTGTACACACATTTTAAATATGCACTACTGCAGTGGGATGAAAATTTAAAGGGAGGTTTTTCAAATGCTCAACAAAACAAAAATCTTAATGGAAAACAGCAAGAAAGAACATTAAAAGTAATAAACCAAAGGGAGGGGGGATAATGCTAACCATTTTGAATGTTGAAATACCATGGTTTGAAATGTCATTAAAAAGAATTTTAAATACATATAAAGTTGAAAAGCATGTTTACAATCAAAAGAATGTTGTGTTTAATTTATAGTTAAAATGGGGGGACAAAAATCTACAAACCCCACACGCCCCTAGCTCTACTTGTACAATAATCATTGCAAGAGGTCCTGATGTTTGTAATTAGAATTCTCTGCCATGTGTTCAGTGACATAGCAAAGCGCGTATTTCAGCCTTAGTGCTTTCCAGCCTTAAAACTGGACTTGCTGCTAAGGGGCCAAGCACGGTAAGGAAGAGTTCTGTTACTTCTGATCTCTACCTGACAAGGAACCTGTATGTCTTGGTTTGGACTGGAAATGGATCTGAGTAAGTGCTGAGCTGTATGTTTCCAAAAATGGGGGAATTACTATTATTTATTAGATGCCTTTCTCAGGAAAAAAAAATGATTCAGGGCATTTTATAACAGGGATTAAAGCATACAAAAATGAATGGAATTTAAAACAGCTAAAACGGTTAGCAATAAAATGCGAGACATGATGAAACAACTGAATTAAGAAGCCCATCCGGTGCCGTCAAATGCCTGGGAAAAGAAACCCTTAACCGAGCACCAAAGAGATGACAATATTGGTGCCAGGTGGACCTCACTGGGGAGAGCATGTCACCATCGGGGAGCCCCCACCAAAAAGCCCTTCTCCCTTGTTGCCATCCTCCGAACCTCCATAGTGTACTGTTAAGTTCATCCCAGGAGAGGCTATCTGTCAGGTATTGTGGTCCTAAGTCGTGTAAGGCTTTATAGGAATCAGCCCTTGTGTTTCTTATTGTGGCCCTGCTTCATTCATGGAATTTTACCGGTATGTGCGTGTGGTCCAGATGATGACATCTTCCACTCGTAACCCAGCTGTGTTACATTCTCGTCCCACTGCCTCTTCTGCCCTTTTCCTTACCACAGAAAATCCATTAAGGAGAAAAAGAGCCACCTTTGATAGCTCCTTTAGAGTTCTGGCTGGTTCTGACTGAAACCCGGAGCAGATTCACCGCCCCACTGACATTGGCGCCACCATCCTCCACTGGAATGTGGCCCCTGAGACTTTCCTAGCGTGGTATCCAGGAGTGCATTTTACCAGCTTTTACACTCCAGTTCAGCCCTTGGATTGTAAATAGTCCCCCCCCACACACCCCTTGCCTTGTCTGCTTGCATCCCTTTTGTGCAAGCTTGTGCTCCATTTTGTTTTCCTCATTTGGACAAGGCGTCCATCTTCTGAAGGAAGCCTGCTTTTCTCTAATAGCTTCCTTGACACTGCACGTTATCAGTGTTAGGGCCGATCTACACTTATGGGTTTTTTTGCTTCCAATGAAGTTTCACCACCCGTCTTTCACACTATGCGGTACCCGCCTTGAATTAGAACCGGAATTTCCCACTTCCATGCTCCCGCATTCAATACCCTGATATCCCGGTATTTCCCCTTAGTGTGCTCTGATTTTCCGCCTTCGCTACCGTATCTGGCTGTAGTCCCCTCCCATGCCTGTCCATATATGGCGGTGTTTGTATTTCCCTCCTGTCCAATCACAGCTCTCGACGGCCCCATGTCATCTTCTGGCTACTGATCGCATAGCTTCCTCAGCACTCAATGTTTCCTCAGCAACAAGCAAAGGGCTGGGTGTGCATGTGCTTGTCTGATCTCAGAAGCTAAGCAGGGTCGGCCCTGGTCAGTAGTGGGATGGGCGACCGCCTGGGAATCAGGCTTCCTGCACTGAGCAGGCGGTTGTTCTATCCCTTCAAATGAGACTAAGTTTTATCCCCCGCTTCAGGGTTTTTTTTTAATTAAGGCATTATCTTTGAAGAATCATGGCTTCTCCATGATTTTTTTTTTTTTCTAATTCAGGCATGATCTTTGAAGATTCAAAGATTCGAAGCTTCACATCTTGTGTGCCTAGGGATGTACGAAAATCACTTACCTGTTCGTGGATTATGCCGATGGGGGGGGAGGCGCTCCGTCCCTCCCCCCGGAATCCTGGAGGGGGGGAGGCGCTCCATCCCTCCCCCCAGAATCCTGGATGGGGGGGGAGGCGCTCCATTCCTCCCCCCCCCCTGGAATCCTCCTTGGCCGGCTGTGCTCCGCGGCAGCTCCGCAGAGCAGCTGGCCAGGCCCAACCAGGCCAGAGCCGTCCTCAGGCAGATTTCTGGCCGCGGAGGGCTCTGGGGGGGAAAAAAAACCACGTACGCAAATGGCGGCGGCTACAGCCGCCGCCATTTGCGTTCCTTATTTTTGACATCTTAATCTACGTAAATATTTACATAGACTAAGAGGGCGAAAATAAGGGGAACGCAAATAGCGTAGTCTACGCTATTTGCGTTCCCCTTATTTTCGCTGTCTTAGTCTACGTAATTATTTACACAGACTAAGACGGCCCAAAATAAGAAAGGTATTATTTTCTTATTTTTGCCGTCTTATTCTACGTAATTATTTACGTAGACTAAGACGGCCCAAAAAATGACGGCCGTAGCCACCGCCATTTGCGTACGCCTTTTTTTTTTACCCAGACGTTTTAGGCTACGTAAAAACTTACGTAGCCTATCACATCGGTGTAAATAAAATTTAAAAGAAACACCTGCAAATGGCGGCAGCAGCAGCCGGTTGGAAGACCAGCTGCCGCTGCTGCCGAAGCTGCCGCCGGAGCTGCTGCTACCCAGAAGATCCGCCCCAGGTAAGGCTCGTCTTGGGGGGATCCGCGCGGGGGGTCGCAGGCCGTTCCGCCACAGATTTCGGGGGGCCGAATGCACTGGCATTTGGCCTCCCCGAGATCCGTGGCGGAATTCTCTGCCATCCCTATGTGTGCCTCCTTCTTCCCTCCACCCCCACCTGCTACAGCGGTGGCGGCAAGGGACAAGCTGGTTGTTTTCCCCAAGGCCAGGAAAACATGTGGAAAACGACAAGCCTCTCCCGTGCCATTGCCATGCAATGGGCGTGGAATCAGCAGAAACAGGAAGAGTTTCTGATCCTCCAGTGAGAGCTGCCGTCTTTAAGAGCAGAAAAACAGCACAGCGCTCAAGTGTGAACCAAGCTTGCGCATTCGATGAAGCACCGCAACGGGGAAAACGGCTGAGTGTGGATAATCACATTTTAATGCGAGAGTGTTTAACCTGACAGGACACCGAATTTGTTGCAATGGCGGGCGCAATGTAGATCGGCCCTCTGTGTCCTCTTGGACTTGGCGCTACCTTTCATGGCATGCAATATACACTCTAGCTGGGCTTCTACTATTGTCATTCCAGAGAGATTTGACCTTCCAACATTTGCAGGGGAAAATAGGACCACTTTTGTGTAGTGTAACAGCTCTGTTCACACACCCATGTTCCCGGTGTGAAGTGCCTCCCCCCACTGTTACATGTTGCTGGCCGCTTTTGTCCACTTCCTGCATAACCATCAATATTGGTTATTGGTTTTTTTAAGAAGAAACTGTTACACCCTATTTACTAACACACGCTGCTTCAAAAACTCACACTAAATGATGCCTTACATGCAGTGGTGTAGTGGTAAATTTGGAAGTGCAGGCACTCATCATGACAGTCTCCATAGCCATGCCCCCAAAGGGAGTCCCAAAACTCAGGCAGTTGTGTTGATAAGCGTGTGTGTCTTTATTCTGTGTATATCTATATATGCTCGTACCAAAATAGCAGCGGTACATAGCATAATGCCCAGTCTATTAGGATCAGCTGTCAGTCATGTGGCACTTTGGCTGGAGAGACCTGCAATCCCATGAGAACGGGAAGGAGAGGGGCACAACATGTCCCCAGGCCACCAGCTCGAGATTTTCCAGGAGTTCCCTTTCCCAACACCAGGGAGAAACATTTTATCTCCAAGTCAATAAAACAGCTCTAGCCGTTTCCATCTCCACCGGGAGCAGGTCTCTTGTAAAGCTAACGGGTCTTAATTGCCCGTTCAAGATCAAGCCACCCCCAAGACTTGGCATTACAATAATATATTGTTGCTGGGAAAAGGCCCCTCCCACACACACTACTATGAGGGTTTCGGCTAAGCTCTGATGGGGTGGCAGATGACATCATTCTGCTAGCAAAAAAGCCCTGGTGCTCTAGCCCAGAGCGCCCTGGCTCAGCTACGACACTGCTCATGTGCATGTATACCCATTGCACGCCTTCCTCGGAGCTTTATGTTCTAGACATAAAGGCACCACTGCAGGCACTAGCCAGTTGCTGCCTTTCAGTCTCTTCACTTCCCATCCCCACCCAAAACAGCTGTTCCGTTGTCAGCTTCCCTTCCACGACAGAGAGCGCGCGCCAGGCTAGACGGGCGAAATGTCTCTCCAGGCCAGGATTCTTCTCTCTCTCTCTCTCTTTCTCTCTCTCTCATTCTCACACACACACACACTTTAATTTATAATTCATTTAAAGACTAACAAGGTTAGATCGCGTTATTAAATGATACAATAACTCTGTTCATCTTTAGGGCCTCACAAGACTCTTCCTTGTTTTTACTTCTTCCCCCATTCGCCTTAGAAACCAAAAGGAAAGGGGGAGTGGGGGGGAGCGAAGGGAGCCTCCGCGTTACCCTTTTGCGAGCAGCAGGCCTGCTTTGCGGCAGCTGCATCCTCCACTAGACTTCATTGCCTGAGGGAGATGCTGCTCTTGTCATGGTTTCCATGGCATTGCCAGCGCCTTCCGGCTGAGGCCCCTGCGGTCGGAGGTGCCTCTTCCAGCTCTCAAACAGAGAGCTTTCTGTGACTGCGATTGTCCTTCAGTCCTTTCAGTCCCCTGTCACACCATCCCAAATAGCACTTTTCTTCCCTGTATTTTTGCCAGCCAGCAGCCCTAGACTCCCCACATTAAAAACAAACACGCAAACAAAATTGGGAACCATGTTGAGTAACAGAAATGTGATGCATTGTGACCATATCAGGAATCAAAATTATAGGTGACTGCAAGTACACCCCCCTTCTTTGCAAGGAGCCCAGGGCAGCTAACCACCCATATAACACAATACAACAGATGAACACTGTAAAAATCATAATTCTAAAATTACAAATACACAATAAAAACAATAAAACCATCACTACAACATCAGAAAACAGAGAAAACACTTGCCTATACCCCAAAATCTTAAGGAGCTCCTCCAGCAACACCAGACAGGCCGCTTAACAAGATCAGCCTCGGATGGCCTTCTCTCTGTCCCATCAGCCAGGACAGCTAGACTGGTGGGGACGAGGGAGAGGGCCTTCTCTGTGGTGGCCCCCACTCTGTGGAACTCCCTCCCTAGGGAACTCCGTCATGCCCCCTCTTTAATGAGCTTCCGTCGTGCATTAAAAACGTGGTTGTTCAGGCAGGCATTTGGGGTGGGTTAGGGTATTTTTTTAAAAAAAAATTTATGGTAAAATTTTATTGTTTTAAATTGTTTATGGTGGGTTGTACATCGCCCAGAGTGGCTGGGTGACCAGTCAGATGGGCGATTAATAAATGTAATAAATAAATAAAATAAATAAAAGCTTGTACAAATAAATACATCTTCAACTGGTGCCTGAATGACAACAGTGTAGTGGACAATCAAATCTCTACTAGAAGGAAGTTCCAGAGTCGGGGTGCCACCACTGAGAAGGCTCTGCCCTGTGTGGTAGCCCCACAGGCCACATTCCTCAGGGGCACCACAAGCAAAGCCTCCTCTGGCCAATCTGAAAACCCAGACTGGTCAGTACTGGGAAGGTGATCCTTCAATCACTGAGTCATTTAGAGATTTGTAGAGTTGTACTAAGACCTTGAATTAGGCCCAGTAGCACACTGGCAGCCAGTGCAGAGATTCCAGAACTGTGTTATGCTCACATCTCACTGCCCCTGTCAGCACACAAGTAAGTGAGATCCTCCGTATGTTCTTCTCCACTCATGTGCTCCATTGCTCACAATGCACTACTGGAATATAAACAGCCTGGACCTGGGGTATCTCACAGACATCTTCTCCCACATGAACCTTAAGATATGTTGAGCTCTCCATGCTTGGCTCGTGCGCTTCCCAGAGGCCTAATAGGACCTGGAACTAGGTCAGAGGTGGGCAACCTGTGGCACTGTGGAAGTCGCCAGAGTGCATCTCCCATCATTCCCTCACCCTTCGCTATGCTGACTAGGGCCAATAACCGTTGCAGTCTAGCAACATCTGGAGCACCATGGGTTGTCCACCCTGGAACTAGATGGACCCCTTGTCTAATCCAGCAGGGCTGTTTTTACCTTCAGTAAGCTCTGCTCCAGGTTCCGACCTTAGCAGAAATTGGGCTGACTACGGCTAGCAGCAGAACCTTTCCAGTGGCGGCACTCTCCCTCCTTCTGGATATCTGCAGGCTTTGGATGCCTTTGGTGGCTTTCATGAGATGGTGTCAGAGGTTTTCCTTTCTTCAGGCCTTTGCAGATGATGAGGAGGTATGGGGCGGCCCTTTTGAATAAGTTGCTGCTCAGTCCGATGGGTTTTTGAAGGCTGCTTTTATGGATGGGCGCAATCTGAGTTGCTTTAGTGGCAGTCAAGCCACACTGAGGGGCATTTACTGAAAGGTATGAATATGCTTGTATAATGCGGATACCAGAATTCCTTTCAGACACCATTGCTGGGCTCCAACAAAAACTGACTCTTACTCATTAGCTGATTGCCTCTTTTTACTCAGAGAGGCAGGGGATGCCACCACCACCCCGATGCCTTGCCTTGGTGCCTTTTTGCCATTTGCTCAGGGTCAGTCATTTGGGCCACTTCCAGAGGAAGAGCTGGGAGCAGTGCTGAGGCTGCATGAGGAGAATAGACGCCACATGGATGTTGCACAGGGAGTCCCGTTTGGGTAGAAGACTAAAGGGCCAGCAGCCTAACCCCAAGGTGAAATGCTATTTGCCTCAGAAGTCTGCTCCTCTCACCCCAAGGTCTCCGACAACCACCACCCCACCCACAACTCAATAGGATGGACACTGATGCATCACCAAAAAAAAAGGGATGAAAGAGGACACAACTTTCCACAACATATACACATTTATGCGTACTACTGCAAATTTAAAAATCTTTTAAATAGAAATACAATACATCTCAGCGTAGTAGAGAAGACTGATCGGGTGACCCGTATGTGCCTGCTCAGTCTGCTGTCCAGGTTCTAACTAGATGGGCCACTTCAAGGCCCCGGCTGTCAGGGTGGATACTGAGCCCATAGAGCCCTAGACTAGTTCTGATTCTGAGGAGGACCAACAACCCGTGGGAGAGGAGCTCGCTGAAAGAGATTCCTCCTGCCTGCATTCCTGGGAGAGATAGTGACCCTGGCAGTGAGAGAGCGGGGGATGGGATTTTGCTGGACGCTTGGCGGAGACAGAGGGAGCGGCGCCTGATGGAGGGCGCCGAGAGGCAGCGCTCTGCCCACTTGGCGCTAAAACAACGGTCGCATCCCGAGGATCCCCGGGTAAGAGGGAGGACCTCTCCGTAGCCCATAAGTTCAGAGGTTTCCCGCTCTTCCTCTTCAAACAGGGACCAACTGCCTTACCCGGAGCCTAGGCTACTCTGCTAACTACCCCAGTGTGTTTCCTTGCTTAGTTGCTGGTGATTAGCATCTGAAAGAGTCATTAAGTTGTAACGGAATAAAGCCTTGGAAAGAATCCCTTTCGTTTGTGTCGTGAGTTGGCGATTGGAGGGGACTTAAAGAGGCATGTAGGGCGCTCCTGACACTGGCCTGCTCTCCCTCCTTAGGGTTCTTTGACTTTAAACCAGACTTAGACTGGTCAGGCCATCAAATAGAAGACACCTTCAAAGAGAGGACTGTCTTCTGCCAGCTCTTAAAAATAGAGGACTGTCCTCTGTCAAGTAGGACACCTGGCCACCCTACAGCTCAAAGTCTTATGAAAGTTTAAGAGCCACACACTTCACACACTGCAGCACTGACACATGGCCTGGGGTGAGACCCTCCTGAGCAACTGCTCGTGAGGATGGGCCCTAGTAGGCCTGGTGCGCAGGTAGCCAGCTGTCCCTCAGTCTCTCCATCCTTGGAGAGAGAAATGGGGGCACTGGATCTCCCACAGTGGCTAGCCGTAGTAGCCTGGGCTGGCTCACACATCTTTCTCCTTACAGGGGTTGCTGAAGAAAGCACCACCTCAGTCTGAGCTCATTATTCAGGACAGTAGTGCCCTGAGATAAGTAGATACACGTGAAAATTCAAGGGTGGGGGTATCGGGCATCACAAACCTAGCTCCTCTTACTTGTATTCAGCACAGATTTCAAAGATATACTGTCCTTGACCAGGGATATTCCATTCAGTGGTGGTGGTGGTGGTCCTGTACCCCGGTTCTCGGAGTGGTGAGCATTTCCAGGGCACAGGGCATATCTGGGTTGCTTCCTTGTTCGAAGGAGGCCACGGCTAGGGATGTTGGAGAAATCCGCAATGGAATCAAATGAGTTCAGATGTCTATGAATCCGACCTGTGGATTCTACAGTGGACTGGCTTTTCCTGAGTCATATAGATTTCATGGACTTGTGGACCATTGTTTTTACTTTCCAGAATTTTACGCAAATTTAGTCATAGAAAAATATGTAAAATTTAAAACACTGGCCAAAAATGCACATTTCCCCCATAGCCTAAAGCATGAAAATGCACATTTGGGGCGGATTTGTACATGGAGGTGGGTGGGATTTGCACAAATCAGACAATGGAACGAAAGGCACCTGCCAATCTGTGAAATGCAGACAGAACGGATTTCACAAAATCTGTACATCCCTAATCACCGCAGGCGTGTGGTGTTTGGTAATATTTGTTTTTATTTACAAATTGACAAGGTTGTGAGCACAGCTGAGGGGGCACAACGTGACACTCCAGTGGGCATTCAGAATCCACTGCTCCCACGTCCAGCCTTACAGAGGAACAGCTGACACCCTAAGATGCTCCAGAGCCCAAAGTCAGTTCACTCCGATTCTGCCCTCTCAATTTGCTTCCAGACTGAAAACAGAAGCCCCCTCCCCCTCTCAACATGGGCATTTGGGTTACCACCTTCCTTAGTGGGCAGGGCAGGAAGAGGCATCCCATTCAAATATTTGCTGGTCATGGATAATCCATTAAAAGCCATCCGGCTACTATTCGGTTCCTAGGGCAACCTATAACCTCAGATTTACCTAACCATTGGAGTTGCCTGGCTCAACCTAACTGGCACGTTTCACCCAACCCCCAGGCCAAAACAGACATTACTTTAAATCTGCATCTAGCAGTTACATTTGTGTTTGTTTGTTCCATTTTTACTCTTATTTCCATTATACCATTCTGAAATAACCATGTTTTCGAAGAAGAAAACAACGAAGCTGCCCCCTGTGGGGTAAGACCAACTAATATACTTCACATCAGCATTTTTGTCACTTGTTTCTCCCTTACAACAATGCAGAACTACAATATTCTACAATATTATAGAATGACAATATCATGTTTCATGTTCCAGAACTGTTTAAAATATTTCCATTCGTCTTCCAACTTTTTGGTTCAGTTTCTGCTTTAACTATTTGTGGTTGATCATCATTCATTTCCACTTCCTTCTGCTTCCTCCTCCATAGATACTACCACACATAAGAGAAAGCCGTCACCTCCTCCTCCTCCTCCTTTTTCTTCTTTCTTTTCAGCATCAACTTCAGAGTGTAAGAGGCAGAAATATTTCCATTCCTGCAAAGGACAACAAAACCAATAAATTGCTTAGCTTCTCTTTTGCAGTTCTCAGGAAAGATGCATTGCAAAGAGAGTGCTTTCCCTCTGTGTGCCTTGAGAAACTGTCGCTCGCAACTACACCGTCTGTAGATCATTATGGTTAATTCCTCCCATTTAATGGATAGTCTCTCTCACTGAACTCCAAAGCAACCCCTTACTGTGATAGTATGGAGCTGGAAGAAAGCAGATTTCCGGGGAACAAATAAACAACAATTGGGGAGGGATGAAGAAAAGTGTGTCTCGTGTAGTATTATCATGATTTTCCACTCTTAAACATGAAGCAATAGTGGCATCCAGTGGCACTTCCCGTTAATAAAACACCACACAGCATGGTCAGAATGACGCATTTCATTGTACTGCCTGTGCTGATGGGACTACAGGTTTGTGGGTTAGCACAGTCTGATTCTCCTAAATCCCTGAAGAAACGTTTTGAAGATCTTGACATTCAGGATGTGCGGACTGTGAAAAATCCATTCTATCTGCATTTCATGGATTGTCAGACACCTTTTTTCCATTGTCCACTCATCAATGGAATTGGATTATTATTACTATTTAGTTTCTGAATTCGCACAAATTCACATTTGCAAAAATGTGCACTTGCGAAAATGTGCAAATCCCCCCATACTGCACATTTTCACATTTAGCCTATGGGGGAAATGTGCATTGTCAGCCATGTTAACAAAACATTGCAGATTTTTCTATTACTAAATTTTGCAAAATTCCAGAAAGTTAGAAAAATGCTCTGCAAGTCCACAGAATCCACCCGACCGCAGTCCCACTTCATTCAGTAAAGTATCGCACAAGCTAATGATGCTAAAAGGGTGACGTGGGCCTCCTTCTAGAGACACCGAGTATGCCCACACCTTACACTATCACAGGCCTGCAAAGCTTTTGACTCATCGCAATAACAGTACCAGTCATACACACGGCCTCATCCACTGCTCGGTTGTGGTGGTTGTTATTGTTGTTGTTATCCCACTTTTCAGACAATTATTTCTCCCAAAGAGGCTTACATCAATGAGAGAGAGATAGAGAGAGGCCATCTGCCATCAGACTTACAAACTAAAAAGACAAGAGGCAAGGGAAGGGAAATAGAGGGGAAAAGATGAGGAGGGAGATCAGTACTGCAAGGCCAGAACAAGGTGGTGAGCTCTGCACAGCATTCAAATGCCCTTCAGGCCAGGCTGGCCTGCCCTGCCCCTGCTCGTGCTCTTGCCCAAGTAGCCATTGTTGGCTATTCGGGCAATGGGCTGGTCTAGAGAGTTCTTTCCTCTTCCTTCTGCAGTCCCAGGGCTATAGGCAGGTGGAGCCGAGTTTTCTTCCTGGTGTGTGTGTGGGGCGGTGAGCTCCCTGCAATGGCTCCTTCTCTGACCGACAGATGGGCCAGGCTGCCCCAGCCCCACCCCAGTTTGATGTTATTTCTGGGATGTGGGTGGAGCAGCTTCCAAGTGGCCTTTGGCTCCCTGGCTGGTGGCAAAAGCCAGAGTGCGCTTCCCTTCTGCTCCCCAGTCCCACAGCAACCATATGCCTCACTTAAGGCTCCATGTGGCCCAGTCTTCTCGGGGGGGTGGGGATGGGAGATACCATAGAGGGCTGTTACCACTGTCTTACTCTAGGGCCTGATTCACTCAGGGCCCTCAACCAGATTCGAGGGTACCAATATGACTCAAGTCCACCCGTGTGAAAGAATGATTTATTGACGCGAAATGGATGCAGAGAAAGCAAGAGAAAGCTAATATGTCCCTTAACCCTTGGTTCAGCCACTCTGGTTCCCAGGGGACTGACAGGTGCCATTCCTTGGGGCTGGTAATCTGAGCAGGTGGTGCACCTTCCCCATCTCAGTCGAGATCTGGTAACAGGCCAATTTGCTCCAGATATTATGGAGCAAGTCTCAAGGAGTTAGGAAACTGTCAGGAAGCACCCATGCAGCTCACACACACACACCCTGCCCTTACCAAGGCCTTTCTCTTGGCAGGAGAGGGACTTTCTCATAACAGAAAAAGGAGTATCCTTCTCAGCGGAGAAAGCCCGGACCATCACTGCCACTGTGCATTGTCTAAATTTCTGTTTGTTGCAAAAAGCTGACCTCCACTACCTAGCTGTGGGAACCAATTCTAACATCATACTAGTTGCCAACTACTCTGCTAAAAGAAAATGCCTATGCTTCACAGTATATGGAACTGTGAAACGTTTATACCCGACTCCTCACCACGCTGTTCCACAAATCTCCCCTATACCCACCAACAGTGAACGTGTGCTCTAGGCTTTGATGAAGGGCTGAGAATTGCCCATTCCTATCCAGCCCCCCAAAAGAGGTACATCAATTTTGCATTTAAAGCAGCCTTCCCCAACCTGGAGCCCTCCAGATGTGCCGGACTGCAATTCCCATAATCCCCAGCCAGCATAGCCATATGGCTTATAGCAGCAAGGAACTTTTTTATGGACTATCAAAGCAGGCAGGTTATTATGGCAACTGAATGGCGATGCTGATAACTGGGCTGATCCCATCTAGTCTTTTCCCCCATCTCTGAAATGCCCTCGTTGTATTTAAACTTTCCAAAAATGACATAAGAATCACAAAAACACTAAATACACACACACCAAACCCCATGAGTACAGAGGGATGGACTGCCTTAGGGTGCAATCCTTTCAGGATAGGCGGCCACCTCCAAACTCGGAGGCGACCGCCTCTCCAATGCAGGGCTAGATGGCCAATTCCAGCAGTCCAGCCAGAGAAGTTCAGAGCAGGAGGGGCGGCCGGACAACTCATAGGAAGTATTGTAACGATGCTTTTGACGTCTTTGCCCCTCCCCGCCCCTGGGAACACCCCCTTTCCTCCCGGTCCATGCCACTCTTCTGAGCATGGAGCATGGGACAATCCACACCACCTCTTAGGCGGTGGGGGAGAGGGTGGGGAGGAGGTTTTCTGAGAATCAACCTCAGAGCACAGGCGCCAAGGTCGGTTCCCGAAAACCAAAATATCCTATGGCCTTCTAGCAGCCATAGGATTGCACCCTTAAATGTACACCTTGTTCAGGAAAACAAAACCCTAGAATGAATGAAGAATAAAATAGATTCCAAATTATGGGAATGGGAAGCTTTTTGCGGCCAAAAGCAGACTGCAGCCACGTCAGGGAGGTTTATGCTAGGCATAAGGAGGGAGAGATGTGAGACGCTACAGCGTGAGCAGTCCCCCTGTCAGCATCGCTCTCTCAACCCAGGAGCCTGTTCCCGTCATTTCTTCTCTTTGTCACACGTGGAGCCCTCGGGCTCAGTCAATGCAGGCTGGGCACAGGGCTGGCAGGCCTTTCCTGCATCTCCCAGCAGGCTCCCTTTGACCATGCAAGGTCCCTTCAGCCAGGAGTGCAGAACTTCAGGCCCAGGGCCAAATCTGCCTTCCTCAGGCCCAAACCGAGCCCATTGGGGGTGCCCCCATCCCTGCCCCCAACCACTGTTGTTTGGGGGTTTCCTGGCTTTTTTTGCAGTTTGATTCCCATTATAAAAGGTTGGAATCCTTCTCCTAAGGCAGTAAGTTAAAATATGCTGGTATTTCGCCGCCGCCTTTGGCCCTGCCCTGTTTTGCCTTTGCACAGGCCCGCCACTGGAATGTGGCCCCTGAGAGCTCCTCCAAAATGGAATTTGGCCTTCGGGCTGAAAGAGGTTCAGCACCCCCGCCTGATGTGATCCAGCGTGCCAGGGAGGGCCAGGGCTTCACTGCAGTCCCGCTCTGTACTAGGGATGCTGGAGAAATCCACAACAGATTCAATCAGGACCAGATGTGTGAATCTGCCCTGCAGAGCTCACAGCAGACCAGCTTTTTCTGAGTTCCACAGATTCCATGGACTTGCAGACAGTTTTTTTTAACTTGGGGGGGGATTTGCACACTCACGCTAATGTGCACTTGCACAAGTGTGCGTTTGCAAACAAACAGATTTCTTGTTCAAAAAACTCAGTTCCATCAATGAGCGGACGATGGAACGAAAGATGCCTGGCAATCCACAAAGAAAGCAAAAATGGAACAGATTTAACAAAATCTGTACATCCCTAATCTGTAGATGTGTAATGCAAGTTATGAAACCTTTATTTCAAACACATTCAGGACACACGTTAGGACAGGCCCACCAAGATTGCACGATGACGTGTGAGTGGATGGACCCTGTTTCTCGAGAGCAGGAGTGGGCAATTCATGGCCCTCCAGATGTTGTTGGAATGTAACTCCCATCATGCCTAGCCAACACAGCTAGTGGTGAGGGATGATGGGAGACACAGCCAGCCATCACCTGGAGGACCACAAATTGCCCGCCTCTGCTCTACAGACAGGAAGGCAGCAAAACAGGAGGTTCACCCAGTCGTATATGCTGCTCGTTCCCCTGCCTCTCACTCCAGCCCAGACAACGGTGGTGGGGAGAAGGGGGAGCAGGAGAGGCCACTGCTTGCCCCCTGGCTCTGCGCTTGTCAAGCAGACAAGAGGGAGCAGTGCTGAGAAAGAGAGGGGGAGCAAGAGCAGCTGGTGGCCATGGCAGGGCGAAGGTGGACCACCTGAGGGAGGGGCCCATGGAGGGGTCTTGCCCAAGGGCCCTCCAAAGCCTGAAATGGGCACTGACCAGTATACAAGCACTCTGGCAGTCATTTGCACAAGTTGTCTGCCTTGGAGCTATCGGTGGTCCAGCAACACATGTCGGGTACATCTTTTATCCCCAACGCTGCTCTCCTGATAGCTCCTCTTCATTGGTTCTCCTACAGTCCTTCAGCTACCACTTTCAACTGCTGTCTTCTGCCTATCTATGGAGCTGCAGTCTGTTCCTAGCAGACTTGATCTCATTCCTGCCGGCCTCAAGCAGCTAAGGGTAGACAGTGTTCCAAAAATACCCCCCACCCCCTGATTCTTCTTCCTCCTCCTCCTCCTCCTTCACCACCTCAGTGATCATGTAATTAATCTGGTTGTCCATTGTTTTATTTACTCACACCCAGTGATGTCACCATATCGGACGCAACAACATAGGAAGAGCCCTGCTGGATCAGACCAAGGTCCATCTAGTCCAGCATTCTGTTCACACAGTGGCCAACCAGATGCCCCTGGGAAACCCACAAGCAGGGCATGAGCACAACGGCAGCCTCCCACTGATGTTCCCCAGCATCTGGTATAGAGAGGCATGCAGCCTCTGGTACTAGAAGCAGCATATATAAATCAGGAGTAGTAGCCATTGATAGCCTCCTCCTCCAGGAATTTGTCTGCGCCTCTCTTCTAAAGCCATTCAAATTAGTAGCTGTCACTACATCTTGTGGTAGTGAATTCCCTAGTTTAGGAATGCGCTGTATGAAGAAGTACGTGCTTTTGTTGATCCTTTATTCAGCTTCATGGGATGACACCACTGAGTTCTAGTATTATGAGAGAAGGAGAAAAATGTCCCCCTATCCACTTTCCAAAGTTTCCATCATATACTGTTACAATGAATGATGTCATCCCATTCACTACATGATCCTTGCTTGAGTGGGATTCATGACATGGCTAAGAGGAAGAAGAAGCATCAGGCATCAGAGGACATGATAATGTTGAATGGGCTGGGGAAAATGTAGATATTTCCAAGTCTTTCTGTTCTAGAAAGTTTTCTAGTTATGGCCTGAAAATTGAATCTGGCCATTATTTGGTGCAGCCCTATAGTACAAATTTCATTGCTGCAGCTTATTTCTCTAGGCATCTGCAAATCATAGCACTCTAGGAAATTAATTTCCATTGAAATCATGGCTAAGCTGAAGTCTTTTTAAAGAAGTTGCTCCAGGTTTCGTTGTACATTTCTTTCCCACTGATGTCCACAAGATGGCAGCAGATGCATTAACTGTGTTCGGAAGAAGTATCTTACAGGTAAAATAAAATTTGTTCACAATTACGTTTCTGAATCTTCACGCACAGGAGGAAGATACATCCTCTTTATATTCACACTCATATTGTATAAAGAAATCCATTAAGGCAGCTGATTCTGTCGACTGGGATGTTGACGGCCTCCAGTCTCATTCTCAGTGTATCTAATCAGAGAGAATGAGGCTTCCCATCTAAATATAGTTAATGAGCCAACATTAAGAGCTAAGGCTGATAAAGTCGTGTCCAGCATGCGACCTGCATTAAAAACTAGGGCCGTGCACTGCCTCGGTACAAAGCCCGAATACCAAGGTGAATCAGGCTGATTTGGAGGTGCCTCGTCGTGATACGAAGCAGATCAGACCAGCACTGAGGTGCCCCAAAGCGAAGCAGCTCCTCCACGAAGCGCCTCATCCGCCTCGTATACTCGGAGCTCTTCTTATGCCTTCTGAACAGCCTAGAGAGGCTGTCTCCAAAATGTATCAACTTCTGAAAGATCATGCAGAGGGGCAGGAGGAGGAGAAGGGAGAGGGAAGGCGAGAGGACATGGAGGCACCAAATGTATCAATTTGAGAGAGGTCACTGGGAGAGGCGGGGGGGCGGGAGAGGAGAGGGAGGAGGGGGGAGCTCCCACTACCTTGGCAAGCTGACATTGTGTGCAATGATGGTGGTGGCAGCAGCAGCAGGATGGGACGGGAGCTGAGAGGGAAGCTCCATGGCATTTTTCTCTCCGCTCCAGTCCTTGCCACTGGGAGCAACTGCCCCAGTCTCTGCCAGGCATGGCAGAGGAAGCCTTAACCCTTCCCACTCCCCTTTTGCAGAACAAAGCCGAGAAGAAAGCACGTGCTATGGGGACTGGGTAAAACGAGGATCCATAAAATCAAAAAGGGATCCTCATGATTTCATATGATTTTTAAAGGGGAGACCCACCAAACCACCATCGTATCACAGCGCACATCTGCCTCCACGGACTGAACCAGAAAAGTCATGGATCTGCCACTCGTGGGCGCACCCATGGTGCAAAAACAGGGATCCTTGGCAGGGATCCTCTTGAATTTATTTTTGCAGAGCAAATCCACCAAACCACCATCATATCACAGCGCACATCTGCCTCCATGGACTGAACCAGAAAAATCATGGCCCTGCCACTTGTGGGCACAGTCATGGCACAAAACAGGGGAAAATGGCTCCCCCCATTCCCCAGAACCAGATGGCTGCTGGTACATGTCCAAAGGGCCTAGGAGCTGGTGGTAGCACCCTGCCCTCATTGGCAGGAGTTGGCCTCCAGCCGGGTGCCCTCCCCTCCTTCCAAGGAAGGGAGAGAGCGCAGTTGGAGGGCAGCTCCTGTCCTCGTGCCTGTTGACAGTTGGCGGACTGCAGCGGGAAGCGCCTTCCCTGGCGGCACCGGCGGCAGTGGCAGTGGCAGCTCCCCTGGCAGTGGCTCCCACCTTCCATGGAAGAAGGGCCTGGGTAAGGAGCTGAGGGCTGGGGGGGGGGGTGCTGAAGCAGGATTCCAGTGTCCGAATCCCGCTTTGGCTTGATAGGCCAAGGTGAGTCGGGGGGCCTGAATCAGCCCAAGCCAAATCGGGCCCACCTTGGAAGCCCCCAAGCAGCATCCAAGTTGGATCGGGGGGGTCCCCACACAGCCCTATTAAAAACCCATTTAGTCACAGAAACAAAAACAAATCTCCACTTCTTGTGAACCGCACAGAGAGCTTTGACTTTGGGGCAGTATAGAAATGTAATAAGTAAACAAACAAAAAAATAATGTGGATTGTTCAGGATCATACAATCATTGAGTTGGAAGGGACCTCAAAGACCATCTAGTCCAACCACTTGCTAATGCAGGAAATTCTCTACTGCAGCATCCTTGATCAGTCGCCATCCAGTTAACCTCGGACAAGACAGGAGGAGGAGGAGGAGGACAATATCAATGACGATGAAATGTATTTGTATAACGCAGCCAGTGTGCGTGTTGCTTTAGAGGGTATAAGAGGGCAGGTTCATGCCCCAAGGAGCTTCCAATCTAAAACGCAAGGGAAGCAACTGGGGAAAGGAAGGGAAGTGGAGGCCAGGCTGAGCAGGAGAGCACTATGCAGTTGTTTCACTCTCGTGTGCTCAGGCTAGGTGACAGCACTAGTCATTTTCATCTTTTTTATTGTGTTTTGTCTTTCGAAGCTCTTCCACCAAACAGCTGCGATCTGCATACGTTGATTCCGCTGATCAGCATAGCTGTGCTTAGTGATGCTGAACCCCTCTCCACTCGAAAGGTTTTTGGGCCACTGATTATCAGCTTCCAGACTTTGTTTCTTTTTATGCTCCCTCTCTGTTTTCTCTCTCATCCCTGTTATATCTGCATCCCTAATCTTAGAAAAGCTTCTTAATTTGGAACCTGGGGTTTGACTGAATGCTCTTGACAATCCAAGGGTCTTTCCCCTGTGTGCCAGTCTGCAGTTTCATGCCTCGTGCTTTGACCAAGGGGAAAATAGCTGAACTCGCCCAGTAGTGACTGGGGAGTTTGCAACCAGTTGTCTCTTCCTGGGTGCAAAACTAACCCGTGGCCCTCAAAGTTCCTCTCACTCAGGAGTTAGGGAGACTCGGGAGCAGGGGGCAGACATAAGTGGGAGTATTGCAGGGCTGGCCTTCTCTTCGAGACAGCTGGGCAATTCTTCACAGAGACCCTGGTAGCTCCAATGGCATTGGCAACAACGTCAGCCTTCCCAATAAATGGTGGGTGGCCACTGCCACGGAGGCACCACCTGCTCATCCTTCTCCCCGTGTGGGCGTGGAGCCTAGTGCCAGGAAGTGACAGTGTGGTTTCTGGGTGGAAGTAGGAATCATGTGGATGGGAACTGGGACAAATCAGGAAGCCACCAGCTAGGGATGGGAGAGAAGTGTGTCCAGTTTGGATTGTAATGTGAATACCCCTAATCCCATGATTTTGGACCCAGAAGTGAACTAAAACTCAGTTATCTTTTGAGATTCGCATTTCTCCGATTTTTGCAGTGGCATTTTCCAGTCAGAAAATGCATACAAAAATGTACGTGTTAGTGGGGAAAAAACATGAAAATGCATTGTATTAGGAAATTGCTACAAAAGCATGTATATTAGACAAAAATGCATGCATTAGGAGAAATGTGCATAAAACTACAGACACATTTTCATGCAAACTTTTTTTAAAAAAAATCTCAGAATGAACCAAACTAAGATAGGAAAAACTCTCAACGTTTGGGACAAACCAAATTTAAGACTGGAAAAATGAGAAACCCAAAGAAACCTGAATTGACAGGTTTATCCATGCCTACCATGTGTTGTGTGTTGTTTGGTTTTAATTTTTGTGAACCGCCCAGAGAGCTTCGGCTATTGGGCGGTATAGAAATGAAATGAAATGAAATGAAATGAAATGAAATAAATGAATAAATAAATAAATAAATGTAAATAAATACCACCACAGCCCCATCTACGTACATGAGCCATTTACTCTGGGGCTGCTGCAGTCCAAGGACCTTCGGGACATATGACACAGTCGCCACTTTGCAACCAAACCAAGGTTTTCACAGGAAAAATGCAGATTTCCACAGAGGCGTTTTGCTGCAGTTTTTAAACTTGCTGTGGGTTTACCGCGGTTGCTGAGCTGTCTGTCCCTTCCTCGAACTGACTTTGCAGTTTGCAGTGGGCCTGGGGCAGGCATGCTTAGTGATTGCATCATTCTGTGATGCCTTTTCACTCCTCCCCGTTCCTCCCTGTTCCTTTGAAGCTGTGCAGTAACCGCGAGGCACACCCGAGGCTCAGAGGGATGCATTTTGGAATGATGGGTAGGCATGTACCTCTCATGTGGGCATGCCCCTTCGCATGTGCGAACCATCGCAAGAACGTGGGGCTGGAGGGCTGCTGCTGTGATTGCATACAAACAGTTGGCATGGAAACGAAGGAGCAGACTACCCACATCTTACCAAAGAGGAACGGACAGACACAAAAGAACCCCTAAAATACAAAACAGCCACTAAAACCCCGAAGCATCGCACCCCCATCCTCACGTGGCTCTGCAGCTGTGCATTTAAATGTAATGGTTAAAAAAAGAGCAGCGTGACTGTTGCAGTTTACTTCACTTTAATGGCCATGTGTCAGGGCACAGCAGATATTTCCTTTGAGAAGTCTGCAGTAAATCGTGCGTGTAACGCAGCAGAAGCTAATTCGCAGTTGCAATGCTGCGCAGTCATGACGGAGTGAACGTTGAAAGCGGCACCATGTAGATGGCCCCCAGAACCTGAACAATGGGGATATTAAGACTGGACTAGGGATGTGCAAATCAGCAAAACTCAACCTCACCAAAGTTCTCCAAATTCCATCTCGAAGCTCATTCCAACGCTAGTCCATATCAGATTGTGAGCATTGTTTTTTTTCTTTTGAATGAAAATCCATGCATATTTTCGTGTGTGTTTTCCAAATGTACACATCAATTGTGCACATCTTTGAAATATATTCATTCTTCTCCCATTGATTAAAGCATATTTGTATGCATTTTTCAAATGTACACATGCTGTCAATGCAATTTTGGGGTCCGTGAATCACACTGCATGCTTGGAAATGTATGGACTTCAATTGCAGATTGTGTCTGTGTTTGGTCTGGAAGGTGCGAACTCAGTAAATCCTGATCAAAAACAAACTGAAATGAATTTCTCATACATCCCTCGACTGGACTAAGATGTAGCTATCAGGAAGGAAGATCAATTTCTCATCAACATCAAATAAGGGGTTAGTCAAGTTGCTACCAGCTCCGCTGGCTTCGTCCAATGAATGCAGGCTGTGTACGTGCAAAATCTGAGTAAGAATTTCAGGATAAAGGTGCCATATTCATAATATAAACAGGTATTATGAGTAGTGAAAATGCATAATACGAGTGTGTTACTTGCAAACTTGGTCAGAATCACTAGAACTGTTTTTCTTTTAATTCCCCTTGGATGTTCTGTATAAAGTCTATTCCCAAAACAACATGAATCTGAATGACATTCTTTAGAAATAATAATAAAATACCTGAAATACAATGGACAGAAAAGATATTGTTAATAAAATGTTCTTTATTTCTAGAGTTAAGATTAATAAGCTCCTCATCAATGTCTAGAGGGGTTACGGATGTATGGACTGTGTAAAATCCATTCTGTCAGTGTTTCACAGATTGTCAGGCACCTTTTGCTCCATCGTCTGCCCATCGGCAGAATCAGATTTTTTGTTTTGTTTCCAGATTTGTGCAAATTCACACATGCGAAAACGCACAAAATCCCTCAAATGTCCATTTTCATACTTTAGCCTACAGAGAAATACACATTTTTGGCCTTTTTTTTAATGCATATTTTTCTACGATGAAATTTGTGCAAAATTGGGAAGGTTAGAAAAAAACATCTGCAAGTCCACAGAATCCACCCGACTGGGGAAGAGCAGGTCCTCTGCGGAATCCGCTGGTTGTATTCATCAAAATCCGAACTCATTTGGTTCCATTGAGGATGTCTCCGACATCCCTAAGAGGGACATCCATGTTCATCTGCTGCCGTAAAAACAAGAAAGAGTCTTGTGGCACTTGAAAGACTAACACATTTACTATAGCATAAGCTTTAGTGGTTTACAGTCCACTCTATTAGCTGCATGAAGTGTTATCCCAAGTTACAAATATATACACAGAGAACTGCTTGGAGGAGGGGAGGGGGGATGATTATAAACAATGAGGTCAGAGGGAAATGAGATGCAGAAAGTACAATCAGTGATAATTTACCTTATTAACTCCTAGTCAATGGGTGGACTAGATCTACCACTGTAAGATTAGGGAGGAAATGATCATGTATCGACTCTCAATTTTGTAACGGAAGAACAAGAATTAATTTCAGGCATTGTCAGTCCCAAACCTGACTCCAATTTCTCCATCTGTCCAATGGAGGAATGTTAAAGCTGAATCACGTTTCCCAAGAAATGAAGGAATATCGCAGTTGGTTTTCTCAAAACATGTGCTTATTCTTCTCAACTTCTAAAGATTGTTGACATCATGAATGGCTTAGCAGTGTTGGTAAATTCAAGATTAAACATGGATTATAAGTTTTTCATTTCTCCTGATCAATCAGTCCTAATTACAGTTGGTGTGAGCAGTTTTGTTTTTGACATCTTCAGTGTATATATCTCTCCTAAAATTTCTAAATAGTATGATGATACTATTTGGCATATCCTGGAAATTGTAACAGAAGAAGCTCGTAGTCCTAATTCATTTAAAAGTTTACTTGGCAGTTTCAATACCCATATTGCTAAAGATGAAAACAAAAGTATGGCACGTTTAGTAGGAATGGAAAAAGTTAATCTATTTTGCTGTTTCCTTGAGGGATAGTAAAATTAAGTAGGCTAAAGGAAAACTGTTGAAGATTTTATATAAATTTAACTACAAAATATTAAGGCAGCAATCCTATGCTCCCTGGGGCAGCATCTAAATCTAAAGCAGGGGTGGGCAACATGCAGCCCTCCAGGTGTTTTGGCCTATAGCTCCCATGATTCCTTACCATTGGCTATGCTGGCTAGGGCTGTGGGAGTTGCAGCCCAAAATATCTGGAGGGCAACAGGTTGCCCATCCCTGTTCTAAAAAATCTAAAATTTTAGAACTAGAGAATCTACAAACAAACTCATTCAAGGCGGCCTAGGAAAGATCAGATGTAGACAGAGCTCTAACCTCAGAGGAGGGGATCCACCCCCTCATGTCCCCCATGGATCTTTCTGTTGCTGTTCCCTCTCCAATGTGGGGAGAAAAGTGGGAGAATCAGGGGTGTGTCTTAGCCAGAGCGAGGGAAGCTATGGAGCCATAGGACCCAGAGCCTTCCCAGTACCTCATTATGCCCCCAACATGGAACGGGTCTAAATTATCTCCCTCCCATTGCTTGCTTACATAATTTGCTTAAATGGTTAAATAAGACTGAAAAAAAACTGGTGGGAGAGCAATGAAGGTTGCTCTTTCCTCCCTTCTGCCCTGCTGGTTGCCCAGGAAATATTGGGGAGCTCCAACCATAGAGTGCAACGACCCAACAATAGGATTGCCCTTCCTGTTGCTTTCACAGCAACAAACGACAACAGCTACTCCTTTGGAAACATAACTGTGTGTGTTATGGATCTAGACGAATACTGGAAAGGCCTGTCCACAGAGAGAACTGGACTGCAAGTACATACTTTCTTCCTTTTTTCATGCAGTCTGACAGGGAACCACAGCCACAGCTGGGTTCTTTCCATGTTGGTTCAAACAAAACGTGGCTTTGATGCTAGGTGTCAGGGTGGACACTGAGCCCATAGAATCCCAGAGTAGTTCTGATTCTGAGGAAGAGCAGTCGCTCCTGGGAGAGGAGCGCGCTCCTCTTTCTCAGGGCCAACAGCTGACGGAGATTCCTCCCACCAGCATTCCTAGCTTAGATAGCAGCCCTGGGAGTGACAGAGCACGGGAAGCAGATTTGATGGACGTGTGACGCCGACGCAGAGAACGGCGCCAAATGGAGGGCGCAGAAAGGAGGCGTAGTGCCCGGTTGGTGCGCAAACAACGGCTGCGCCCAGAGGATCCAAGGGAAAAGGGGAGAGACTCTCCCTAGTCCTTAGGTTCAGGGGTCTGCCAGTGATTCCCTTTCAAATGGGGACCAACTGTTCCAACTTAGGGCATAGGTACTCTGCTGCTCAGATGTAGTTGCTAACGGTAGAGTTGTTAAGTTGTAAAAGAAGAATAAAGCTTTGAAAGGAATCCCTTTGTCTGTGTCTGGACTTGGCTTCTGGATTAGACTGAGAGAGGCCTCCAAGGAGCCCTTGACACTAGGCACTGTGCCAAGTGAGGACTGAAGAGTTACCCCAAATTACAGAGTCAGCGTTCAAAACCATGTGCCTCAGAAGCACCCAGGAAAACAACAGCGATATAATGAATAATTCATCACCAGAACAATAGAAAATATGGGCTAACAAACAGTTTCTTCAAACTACAACAAAACCAGGAGATAACTTCCTCTTCCCTGGGCCCTTTTACTCCAAAGCCTTGGATTCCTTGGAACAAATTGTGTCAGCCTCAGATGCTGGGAGGGGGCAGACAGGTTCCCACCGGGAAGGGAGATTTAGGGCTGCAGCTGACTGTGGACATTAATGCTATGTCCACAAGGTAGACTGGGGAGGCCTCACCCCGGCATGCCCTAGCTTGCTCTCTTTCCCTCTTGCCACTGCCACACCACACTGCAGATGCAGAACCTGTTTCTCTCTCCCGGAAAAAGCAGAGGGTGGCTTCCTCCCTCCCTCCTGGCCCTTGCAAGCAGCTGTGACTATTCCTCAATGAGCTCAGCTGTGTAGCAATCACCTGAGCTACAGTTTTCTCTTGGGTGGGATCAGTTGGCAAACTCAGGAGCATCTCGGAGTCACCATCCCCGGTAGGTAAGGTATGCTGATAGGACTGGGCTAAAGGGGAAGCGGGGGCTTGTGACCTTTCCCCACTACAGGATACTCCCATGAGCCTTTAATAGGTTGGTGCATTTGGAGAGGTGGTAGCTTTACATACATGTCTTTGAATGGGGGCAGTGTAGTAGACTATATTTGCATGCCAGGCACTGTTCCTGATTGCCATAGACTATGAGATGCTTGTAGTCTCAACAAGTGACCATCAGCCTGTTACAGTTGATGGTTATGTTGTGCCCTCATCAGAAGAAAGGTTGGCCTTTAGTTTATGCCATCTATCATAATAAAGACTGCGTTAGCAGGTTCAACAAAGTGAAAACAGAGTGGTAAATTTGCTAGTAAATTATGAGCAACTGATACCACTTTAATCCACACTATTGATACTTTCCAGCAAATTGTAAATGGAGTTACACCTGTCCATGTGACTAATCACAGACCTATGGAAAATCCTTAGTAGAGCATCAAAAAAGACCCAATATGTAAAACAAGCTACCTGAAGGATTATTTTACTAATTTCAGTGATGGTACAAAGACCTGTATAGATAGGAAGAGAAAACCCAAGAAGCTAATGAAGACTAAGGAATTGGTGGGAATGAAACTGAACATCCAATTCATGTGACCTTTTGAAAATGAGTTGCTGAAAGTTATAGAAATAGTTAAAAACATTTAGTTTCAAATGTGCCCAACAGTACATGGGAAAGCCATTTTTTTCAGATCTTTAAAACGTTAGCTGGCTTTTTGAAAACCAGGATATTACTGAAGATCTGGATGTACTCGAATCCTGGCCTAATGAAATTACAAAGGAGCTAAGTTGTCTTGTGATAAATAGAGCACCTAGAGAAGCCGGTATCTTTAATGACAACTTGGTTAGTGGGTTTCTGTAAACACTAAGCTCTTTAATTCCTTGGGTCGCATTCTTCAGAGTTGGAATACAAGTGCCATGATTCCAATTTGCAAGAAAGGGAACAAAGACCAGTCCAGAAATATTAACCCCATATGAGAGCAGAGGATCCTTCAGGTAACCTGGCCTAGGGATGGGAGAACCCTGAGCTCACCAAAAGTCTCTAAACTTCACTTCAAAGCAGGAATGGGAATGTGCACATTTTCCCAAAGTGTTCATTTTCCCCCTATTGACTGTAATGTGAAAAGGCAAATTTTTAAAAGTGTGCATTTTTTTAAAAGTGTGCAATTCTTAATGGATGCATTTAAAAGTTTTTGTTAAGTGCATATTTTGTGAATTCCTGAAATGTTCAGGAATTCGTGAACATTTTCAGAGAACATGCGTGTTCTTTATCCAGAGTTGTGGATAAAGCATTTCTGAGTGATGTGTAAACTGAAACAAAATTCTCATGCATTCCTGACCCGGCCCCAAGCCATTTAGGGCTTTGTAGGTTAATACTACCACTTTGAATTGAGAGGCCCAAAATGGCAGCCAGTGCTGATCATAAAGCACTGCTGTAATATGGTCAAATTGGCCAGTCCCTGTAAACATTTTTGCTGCCCCTTTTTGGAGCAGCTGAAGTTTCTGGATCATTTCCAACATCAGTCCTGTGTAGAACACATTGCAGTCATCCAAATGTGAGGTCACCTGTGTGTGGATAACTGTGGTCTACTTAACATGATTGCCACAGCTTCAGCGTTCAGTCTTATTACACAGTCTAGAAAACTGAGCAACAATGTAATGTCTTTTCAGAAGGAAAAGGCTGGATTTAGGGCGGGTTCTTCCAGAGCAGAGGATTGCTCCATTTTAGATAATCTTATAGTTCAATATTCTAAGCAAATAAGAAATGCTTTAGTTATGCCTTTCTCAATCTAATAGCGGCTTTCACTTGTGCTCTAAACTCCTAAACACAAACTTAGGTCATAGGTTGCTGAATTGTCTTTATACCGTTATCATTGTAAGGCAATGCACACAATTTTAATCCAGAAAATTAGCACAGTGCTATCAGAAATTTGGGGAAACCTTTCATATATGAAGGAACACTGAATAGTAGTAATGTTTTGCACCCACCTGGTTATGAATAATTCCAAAATCCATATAGTGTATTACCTTTATTAGGCCAACTGAAAGATCACTAGAAATGTACAAGCTTTCACGATCTCCAGATCTCTTCATCAGAGATTTGATGAAGACGTTACAAAAAGACGTTACAAAATGCAGTTTGGTGGGGAGGGGAATAGTGGGGAAAGGTGGATTTGGTGCTTTAGTCAGGGTGTCTGCATGGTCAGTGTCTTAAGATGACATGGAGGAGGAGGGATTACAGACATTCAAATTGGACTCTGCCAGGTGATGAGATGATTTTAGGTTTCAGTGCCCCTAAGACCACAGGTTGTACTGATCCATTTAGTTTTCATGGCAAGAATACTGGGGTGGGTTGCCGTTTCCTTCCCCAGGCAAAACTGAAGTACTTTGGCCACATAATGAGAAGACAGGATACCCTGGAGAAGATGCTGATGCTAGGGAAAATGGAAGACAAGAGGAAGAGGGGCCGATCAAGGGCAAGAGGGATGGATGATATTCTGGAGGTGACGGACTCGACCTTGGAGGAGTTGGGGGTGGCGACAGCTGACAGGAAGCTCTGGCATGGGCTGGTCCATGAAGTCACGAAGAGTTGGAAGCGGCTGACCGAATAAACAACAACAAGACCACTGGAAAGAACAAAGTCTCAGACAGTTGTAGACCCTCCATTTCTGAAAATATAAAATCCAGCTGTTAACTCAAAACTGTCTCAATCCAGGGTGAACCAGACAGGTTACTTGGTTGGTAGAAAACAGAAGCAAAGATAAACTAGGCAGCCTTTCTATTAACAAAGCTGGAGATAAATTTAGGGAGCAATCCTATGGGGATAGGCGACCACTTCCAAATTTGGAGGCGACCACCTATCCAATGCAGGGAGGGCAGACAGCAGAGGGGATCTTCGCCTCCACACTCCAGCCACCCTGCATTTGTGGCTAAATGGCTGATTTCGGCTGACTAGACTTCAGAGCGAGGTAGGCGGGGAGGCTGGACGGCACATAGGAAGCATCGTACCAGCACTTCTGCACTCTCTGCCCCTCCCCACCCCCAGGAACACCCCCTTTTGCCCTGCTCCATGCTACTCTTCCGAGCGCAGAGTCCAGGGATGATCCGTGCCACCTACAAGGCAATGGAGGAGGGGGAAAGGAGGGAGTTTTCCAGGAACTGACCTCAGAGCATGGGCTCCGAGGTCAGTTCCTGAAAACCAAACAATCCTATGGCCATCTAGCTGCTGTCTAGCGGCCATAGGATTGCACCTGTACTAAGTATTAAAAAAAGTCAATTATCTGAGGGTTTATCACCTCCTTCTGCTAGGTAAAGCTACCTAATTTGGCTTCTAATGACGCTTTTTTGTGTGATCTTTGAGTTGGCCTAATACAGGTAATATACTACTTGGATTTTTGGAATGTTTCTTATGTTCAATACAGCTTATAAACTGGGAGGCACACAGCTTTGAAGGGCATCTAATTATGTTCATTATATTCAAGGCTATAAAAGCAAATGCAAATGAGCCAGATGATGATGTGCCAAATGGAAAAGTCATCCAGGTTTGTAAGAAAATTGTTTTGCACCTGTGCAGAACTGTTTTGCACCGAACCTCTTTGTCCACCAGGTGTCACACTTCTCTTTTCCATCATTCTTACCACCACCACCTTAGGTTTACCTTTGCCTTTGGATCACTTCTCCACCACCCCATCCCACCCTGCCACCCAAAAAGGGAAGGTTGCCATCCCTCCGGCTTGACCTAATCTTCTTTTGCACTGGGCAGTGCTTAAACATTAAAACATTAATCATTGTTATGTTCCACCCTTGCACGCTGACAGCCCACAAGAACACTGCATGAAGCGATGCATCTCCTTCTCACAACGATGGGGAATTTCTCTGGCATATCTCATAGCCCTCCAAAATCATGGATTACTTAAGGCATGTTTTCTGGCTCAGGGAAGAAATCAAAGGCTTGTGTGAAAGTTGGAAAAAAGTGGAGAAGCTCCTCAACGATCCATCCTTGGAATCTGTCCTATTAATATTTTTATTACTGCCTGAGGGAAGTGTGCTGAAGATGTCCGGTGGGGGTGGGGGGATCATTAATGCAGATAAATATTGGGATGTTAAGCAAGAAGAATTCAATAATTTCATACAAGGAACAGAGATGGAAGACAGCGAAGCAGATCCACAAAGCAGAATATTTTGAGATTTTATTTTGATACCTCTGATGTAACCAAGAGAAGGCAGGAAAACTTATTTCCAGACATTTGCTCCTGCCCTCTATTTCTGGCCTAGTAATATCAGGATGAGATATTGGCAATGTGGGTAAATACATAGGCTCCAGTCCAGCAAATGTTAGTCATGGAATAAGTTATCCATGACTTCCATAAGAATGTAAGAACTAAGAAGAGCCCTGCTGGATCAGACCAAAGTCCTGTCTAGCCCAGCATCCTGGCTCCCCACAGCTGGCCAGCCAGATGCTCATGGGAAGCCTATAAATGGAACATGAGGGTGACAGTCATCCCTCTTGGCTTTTCACATGCTGCTTCCAATTTTGGAGGTAGGACTGGTAGCCATTGATAGCCATATCTTCCATGAATGTGCCCAATTCCCTTTGAAATCCATCTAAGTTGGTGGCCATCACTATATCCCCTGGTGGAGATGTCCACAGCATTTGCCCCACCATCCATCTTCATTGGGTTCTAGCATTTTGTGAGAGGGAGAAAAACATCTTCCTAGCCATGCTTTCCACATCACACGTCATTTCATACACCTTTATTATGCCCCCCCCCCTTCACCTGCGCTCTAGACTAAAAAGTGCCACAGTTTGAAGCCTTTCCTCATAGTGGAGTTACTCCAGCCCCCTGATCATTTTGGCTGCCCTTTTCTCCACCTTTTCCTGCTCTACAATACCATTTTTAAGATGCCACAACTAAAACCGTACACCATATTTCAAGGGTAGTGAGTGACACTATAAATTTATGTAATAGCAAAAGAATATCAGCACTTTTATTTTCTATTCCTTTCCCAATGATCCCCAACAGGGAATTCACCATTTCCACAGCAGCTGCACACTGGTTTGCCATTTTCACTCTGACCTGAAGCTCCATCTGCTTACTCATACCCCATCAGCATCTGTGTGACTTTTTTGCCCCGATGTGCATCACTTAAGTCTCATCACTTTCAACAAGATGCATAGCACAAGCTTAGTATATGCATTTATTCTCAAAAGTAAGTCCCATCTTATTCAATGAGACTTAAGGGAGCAACCCTATCTAGATAGGCAGCTGCCTCCAAACTCGGAGGCAACCACCTATCCAATGCAGGGCAGGAGAAGCACATAGGGGATTGTTCCCTCTGCACTTCTCCTGCCCTGCTTTTTCGGCTAGACAGCCAATTTCGGCTGTCTAGCTGCAGGAGAACAGAGTGGGGAAGGGGGCTGCTGTAAGACACATAGGATATGTTGTACAGGCACTTACACTCTCCCCACCCCGGAATGCTCCCAGCCATGCCCCTTTCTGGCCACTCCGCACTCCTCTTGCGAGCACGGAGGACGGGGCTGTTCCGCGCTGCCTCTGAGGCAGCACGGAAGTGCGGGGAGGTTGGTTCTCCAGGAACCGACATCAGAGCGCGGGCTCCGAGGTCGGTTCCCGGAAAACAACACATCCTATGGCCGTCTAGCCGCTGTCTACTGTGTAGCGACCATAGGATTGCTCCCGAAATCCCTAGTATATGTGTTTAGGACTGTAGCCAGAGAGTACGAGTTGATGCATGTTTACTCAGAAGTGAGTGCCACTGTATTCAATGAGGCTTACTCCCAGGAAAACGTGTATTTTACCTTAATCATCCTTAAGTGTAGCTGGATCAGAGCCCTAATATATTTTTATTTGATGTTATCTTTAACCTGCCTTTCAAGGTATCTACCTTCAGAAGACAGCTTACAGCACAATCAGTGACAAATAACAATGTATTAAAATTACACATTATTAAAACAGCAAAACAATAAAGATAAAATATTAAAATTAGCAGCAGCAAAGCCATCATTACAACATAGCACCATAAAATTACTCAAGTGGGGACTGGAACAAGAAAGTCTTCTAAGAATCTATCTTGAGATTTATGGGCTAATCTTAAGATGAGAGTTATTAAAATGCTGCTGGTTACCTCCTTATTTAACGTCACATGCTTCCCTTCCTGGTTATTTGACAATGACCTATTTTGAGACACACATCACCATGACAGGGAATGTCACTTGATAGAATACCATCCTGAAGATTCAAGTCTGTCACAAATAAATATGTACGACAAACTGGTACATGGAAGTTGCCTCTGAGACCTGCTTTCCTGTCTATTCCAGGATGTAGGAAATGAAAATCATTTCAAATGAACATCGACTGGTCCCTGCTGTGTATCTCGGATGAAGCCTGCACATAAAAAAATAAGAAAAGAAACAAAGATGAGCTTTTCCAAACTGACAGCCTTAAGAAAAACGAGAGAGGCCTATTTCTTAGCATAAGATGATTTCCCCACCTCCATCCTCCATTTCTTGCAAGCTGAGAGGGTCACCTGTGTGTATGAAATGTCATCAGATGCATCTCTCTATCACACACATGCGCGCGTGCGCGCACACACACACACACGGTAACGTTCCATTTTAAGCTGTCCTAAATATACAGTATTTTATACAGAAATTATTTTCCCATATTCTACAGAATAAATATCTAGTGCTGTAATAATAAATCCTAGAACAATCTAACATACAGAGCAGGAGTTAACTGTTTACACCCATGAAGTGATTGACTTTCTCTACCTTGCCAGTTGTAGGGATGTCAGAGAATTCCGCGACGGATCTCGGTGAGGCCAAATGCCAGTGCATTCGGCCCCCCGAAATCCATCGCAGAACGAAGCCCCTGCCCCCCAACCCACGAATGGCGCGCGGGACAAAGTCCCTGCCGCCCCCACCCCACAAAAGGCGCGTGAAACGGAGCACTTACCTGCTCCCGTCCGCGCTGCTTTGCGAATGGCGGCCGTCCTGCGTCCTTTGTCTTCATGGCTGTGATAGGCTATGTAAATACTTACGTAGCCTATCACAGCTAACGCAGGGACTCCATTTGCGTCCCTGAGGAGGCCATGATAGGCTACATAAGTATTTACGTAGCCTATCACGGCAGGGGGGAAAAAAACCCAGCGTACGCAAATGGCAGCAGCCACCATGACAGCCGCCATTTGCGTCCCAGCAGGGCTGCCCAGCGGCCGGATGTCTGGCTGCGGGCAGCCGAGCAGGATTCCAGGGGGGAGGACCGGATCGCCTCCCCCCCCCATCGAGGATTCCAGGGGGAGGGATGGAACGCCTCCCCCCCACCGCGGATTGCCCGGTGCAGAGCCAGGTAGGTGTTTCGTACATCCCTAGCCAGTTGCCACCAAGGCCAATGTGTCAGAAGCTCTGACTTCAACAAGGCAATTGTCTCACTGTCTGCTTCAAAACATAACTTTGTTTTTCAAAGTGAAGCTTTGATATATCTGTAAGTTTGAGCTCTATAAATATGATGCCAAGCCATTGAGTGGCATGACCTTATATTGAATTCATTGCGGTGTTCTGGTTAACAAAGCAAATCAAGATCTCCGTATTGTATATGGACAACTACTGGCACATTTGAAAATATATAGGTGTCATTCTAGGGATGGGGAAGACATTTGTTTGGTTCACATTTTGATACAAACTTACCTAATTCTGCACTTTTGAACCAATATGCCAACCAAAACTCAATTATCTGAAATTTTCAAATTTTGCAATGGAGCTCTCCAGTTTAAAAAATATGTATATTTGGGGAAAATGCACAAAAATGCACACAAATTATTGTGTGGGGAGGGGAGAAATCTAGAATGCATTATATTAGGAAAGTTGCATGCAACAATGCATGTATTAGGGTAAATGTGCACAAATTTCATGCACATTTTTTTTAAAGAAATGTCAGCGTTCATAATGAACCAAATGTAAGATTGGTTCAAGACAAACCAAACTGATTCCTTATACATGTTCACTTGGAAGAGAGTCCCATTGATTTGAGACTTATTTTTATGACTCACTCCCCATCTCTGTTCTTCTTGCACGCTTAGCTGTAGAGGAGACATTTTGGTTTCTTAGACCACATTTTCTCATGATGTCTTAAAGCTGTCTACAAACCAGGATTGCAAATCAAGATCAGATGGTGTTACGGCCTTCTCCAGCCTGGTAATCTCCAGATGTTTTGGACTACAGCTTCCCTGGACCACTGGTCGTGCTGGCTGCATCTGATGCAGTCAAAAATATCTGAATGGAACCAGGTTGGGGAAGACTGAAGCAGCACATTTGGTCTACAGCAAGGAGAAGCGAGAAGAGGAGTGAGCTCAGTCTCATCACTTGCGTGTGCGCCAACAAATCCTGGGACCTTCTATAAGTGCTCTGCCACTGAGCTCTTGTTTTGTTGGAGTGGCCTGTTACATCTGAACAACTGACAGAGGCCTCAACAGCTGTCCTGATTCTTCCCAGCCTCTCAATCAATGGCTAGAATGCCATCTTCAAAGAGCGATGCCCTGAGGGCTGCCGTCTACAGGGCATAAGCCATTTGGAGAAGCATTTGAGCTAGGATGTATTTCATCCATCTTCTGCCATTGTCCTGGAGCAATCAATAAAAGTGATGGAGTTCCATATGGCCTTTGCCATTCTTGATAAACCACATGATGTTCCATTGATACCGGCAAGGTATTCGCCAGGATCTCTGGAGGAATGAAAGCAAACATCAGGAGAGTCACAGAAAGAGTTGAAAATCAAGACATATCTTTATTTCAGAAATCCCTTATCTGCAGTATTTATTGTAAGGTGCTTGGAGTTTTAATGTCAGCGGTGTGGAACTTCTTTCAGCTCAAGAGCCAAATTAAATTTCAGAGAAGCTCTTGGGAGGTGCATTCCACTGGTGGATGGGGCCAAAGGAAAAAGTGCCAAGATACCCCAATACCAGCAAAACCACAGGACAGTAATCCTAAGCCAGGGGTGTCCAGCTTCTTTCAGCCCAACGGCCAAATTCAATTTCAAAGAAGATCTTGGGGGCTGCATTCCAGTGGTGGGCAGGGCCAAAGGAAAAAGGGGTGTGGCCAAGCAGACCAGCAGATGCTTGCTTAAAGGTCTTACTGTCACTTTAGGGGAGACATTTGAACCTTTTAGAATGTGGGGTAAGAGGAACTGTGCAAGACCTGGGAAGTCACCAAACAACTGGCAGCCAAGGGAAAGGAGATGCGGCCACTTGGGGAACCCTGGAAGGGTGGACAGCAGCCTCAGGCGGACAGTAATCAGCACAATACAAATATGAACACTATAATAACATAATCTAAAAACAGCACAATATGAAAAGTGTTCATCCACAATACACCAAAATATTCACACACACCGCCTCCCAGCCAAAAAGCAGCCCACCGCAATTGGGCTGTAACTAATGTCCAAACGCCTGGGAAAATAAGTACACCTGGAACCAAAAGGATGACAATGTCAGTACCTGGTGAGTTTCCTTGGGGAGAGTGTGCCATAAACATAGGGCTATCACAGAGAAGGCCTGTGTCTGAACAGGCACACACACACACCCCTTCTCTTGGAGGGGGCATACAAAAAAGGGCCTCTGAAGTCAGCCTCAGGGACCAGGCAGGCTCATACAGGCAGAGGTGGTCCTTGAGGTATTGGGGTCCCAAGCCAGCTTACCAGGTAAGCTGGTAGAACAGCAGCTTAAAAATATGTATATAAATAAAACAACTCAAACTCAGATGATTCCGCTCTTGCGCTCTCTCTCTCTCTCTCTCACACACACACATATGTCTGCTCTACATTAATGGTGGTGTGCAATTCTCATGCACTCTTGAACTACAGAAGAGTCCCATGCAACTTAAAAGCTCACATACTGCATTTTGAGCACAAAATGTTCCTAATTAAGGAATTATTTACTTATGGTTTATTTCTTTATGAAGAAGCATTTTTACAGCTCTTCTAGAGACGACTCAAGTTATCTCACACTTGCTCATTGATTCTTTCCTCGCTCACACGTGTTAAGCCTCTAAACCAGGGGTGTTGAACCTCAGGCCTGCAGGCCAGATTTGGCCATCTGGCGAACCCCCTTCCTCTGGCCCCGTCCTCTCTCCCCCAGCCTCCAATCATGTGGTGGTTTCCCAGTGTTTGTGCAGGTTTTTTCCCAGTTCTAAACGGTTGAAATGCAGACAAACAGACCAAAAAAATAGCAAGAAAACTTTGAACTCACAATCACAGCGGATGGGGGGAGAGCATCTATTTTTGGGAAGCCAAGTGTCAGCACAGCTCAAGCCGCACTCCTGAGAAATTCAACAGTTGAAAGAGGTTGACTACACTTTGCAATGCAGCGTGAAATGCTGGAGCCTGGTGCTGTAGCTGCTGCTGCTGTCGAACTGGCTGGATATTTTCAGCTGTTTCCTACAGGCTGCATTCAGGCTCTTAAGGGCACAATCCTATACAAATATATCTGTGAGTAACTCCCAGTGACCCTTCTTCTGAGTAGACATACACAGGATGGTGCTCCTAAGTCTCTTCTTTTCCCACACTACGCTGTTCAGAGGAGGAGGGGAAAAGACAGTGTACTATTAATCTCAAAATAGAGAGTTTCTAAAATGGCAACAGCAACAAAAAGCTTTACCAAACAATCCATTCTGCATAGCTAGCAGGTAACTGTACCCACTGAAAGCCCTTTTTCATCCCGTGCAAAGGCAGACTGCTTTAAAAAAGGAGGATCTTAAATGCCAACTAACTGGTGGTAACTTTGCACATAGAATCATAGGGTTGGAAGGGGCCTACAAGACCACCACGTCCAACCCCCTGCTCCATGCAGGAAGCCTGATTCCCAGGCGCTGCCCCATCCAAGTACTAACCGGGGCTGACCCTGCTTAGCTTCTGAGATCAGACAAGATCAGGCACATCCAGTCCAGAACATGTATTGGGAATGATCGTTTCCCAGTGCAATGTCATCCAGTGCTGGCGTACAGGAAAACTTGAGATCCCCATGTATTTGGAATTCCGTGACTCATTTCTTCCAATGGTGTTTTAAAAACAACAACAACAACCAAACAAAACAACAGTCTGTTACATGGTGGCTATAGGGAGGGATGGAGGAGAAATTAGTTCAGTTCATATTTTAATGAGAATTTACCTAATTTTGCACTTTTGAACCACTATCCAAACTGAAACTCAGTTATACTTTGAAATTCACACTTTTCCAATTTATGCAATCAAAGAAAGCTTACAACAATGCATGTATTAGAGAAGATAATGTTCAAATATGCATACAAAAATGCATGCACTTGGAGAAATGTACACAACAATGCTCATGAATTTTCATGCAAACTTGTAAAAACAAATTCTCAAAGTTTGGGATGAACCAAACTTAAAATTGGAAAAAAGAGAAACTAAGAGAAACTACAACTGACAGATTCATCCGTCCTGAACTGGAAGTACTTGTCAAGGGCTCCTTGGAGGCTTCTCTCAGTCTAATCCAGTAGCCAAGTCCAGACACAGACAAAGGGATTCTTTTCAAAGCTTTATTCCTCTTTTACAACTTAACAACTCTACTGTTAGCAACTGGCTCTGAGCAGCAGAGTACCTATGCCCTAAGTGGGAACAGGTGGTCCCCGTTTGAAGGAGAATCACTGGCAGACCCTGAACTTAAGGGCTAGGGAGTCCCTCCCCTTTTCCCTTGCATCCTCTGGGCGCAGCCGTTGTTTGCGCGCCAACCGGGCACTACGCCTCCTTTCCGCGCCCTCCATTTGGCGCCGCTCCCTGCGTCAGCGTCGTGCATCCAGCAAGTCTGCTTCCTGCGCTCTCTCACTCCCGGGACTGCTATCTATGCTAGGAATGCCGGTGGGAGGAATCTCTGCCAGCTGTTGGCCCTGGGAAAGATGAGCATGCTCCTCTCCCAGGAGAGACTCCTCTTCCTCAGAATCAGAACTACTCTGGGATTCTATGGGCTCAGTGTCCACCCTGACATCATCCCCGCTCCCATGAGGCCCCCCCTCGGGCTCCTCCCCTGGGGCCCCGGGTTTGTGGGGGTACAGCTGGTGGAAGTGCCTCAGCAGTGACGGAGCATGCACATTTTCCGCGGGTTCCCAGGATCACTCACCAGGCCCGTACCCCTTCCAGTCCACCAGATATTGCAAGCGGCCGCGAGAAAGGCGGGAGTCCAGAATCTCTGCGACCTCAAACTCCTCCTCCCCCTCCACCAGCACTGGCAGCGGGGGGGAGCCAACTGAGCGATGAGGGTCGCCAGAAACCAGGGGGGACAACAAGGACCGATGAAAAACAGGGTGGATCTTCATGGAGGGGGGGAGAGCCAGGCGAAAAGCAACAGGGTTAATCTGGGTCGTAATCTGGAAAGGCCCTGTGCGGCGAGGCGTGAGCTTCCTTGTGGGCGAGTGAGAGGGGAGGCATTGGGTGGACAACCAAACCCAGTCCCCCGGTTGCAGAGACGGACCCAGCTGGCGCCGCCGGTCTGCAGAGGCCTTGTAGGCTCTCTTGGCTTGCTCAAGGGAGTCCCGTAAGAGGTGGTGTACCGCTTGCAACTCCTCTAAAAAGTCATGGGCCGCTGGCACTGAAGAAGGAGCTAGGGTGGACGGGAAAGCCTTGGGGTGGTAACCAAAATTGGCAAAAAATGGAGTTTGGAGGGTGGAAGCATGGCAGGCATTGTTATAAGCAAATTCTGCGAGAGGCAGCAAGGAAAACCAGTCATCCTGCTGGTAATTGACATAACAGCACAAATATTGCTCCAGAGTCGCATTGGTGCACTCGGTTTGATCGTCTGTCTGTGGATGGTGAGCGGAGGAAAGACAGAGCATCACATGGAGCAACGCAAGTAGCTCCCTCCAGAAATGGGCAGTGAATTGGGCCCCCTATCCGAAATGAGAACCTCGGGCCATCCGTGGAGGTGGAAAACATGCGCCAAGAACAGCTCTGCCGTCTCCCTGGCTGTGGGCAACCCAGAGCAGAGGATGAAATGGGCCATCTTAGAAAACAAATCCACCACCACCAGAATAGTGGTCTTACCATGTGAGCGAGGCAAGTCAGTGATGAAGTCAAGGGAGAGCAGTTTCCAAGGTCCTGAGGGGGCAGGCAGGGGGTGAAGCAAGCCTGTGGACCTGCCTGAGGGGGCCTTCGCCCGCTGGCAGGTTGGGCAGGAGGCGACATAGGACTTGACGTCCTGACACACACGAGGCCACCAAAAATCCGCATCACTCCATGCAGGGTCTTGGCGACGCCAAAATGCCCAGCTGTGGGGGAGTCGTGGCACTGATGGAGGACCTTCTCACGGAGGGGTCTAGAAGGCACATAGACCCAGCCGGAATGGTAAAACAGGCCACCTCGCGAAGAGATGGGGGGGGCAGAGGCTAGCCTCAATTCCTCCACCTTTGTGCGAACAGAGGCATCCTGAGCCTGTGCAGAGAGGAGCTCCTCCCAAGAATGAGGCACCACAGCTGCCACCAGGCCTTGGGGGGGAAGAATCGGGGGGGGGGATTTTCCTCACTCCCTGGCTGGAGGTCAGGCTTACGAGAAAGAGCATCCGTTTGTAGGTTGTCGGAGGCTTTCACATGGCAAATCTTAAGGTGGAACCAAGAAAAAAAAAAGCGACCACCTAATCTGCAGCTGGTTTAAGGCACGGGCTGTCTGAAGATGTTCGAGGTTGTGATGGTCAGTTCTAACTTTGACTGGGTGCTGCGCCCCCTCCAGGAGATGACGCCAGGTCTCCAAAGCGGACTTGATGGCCAACAGTTCCTTCTCCCAGATGGTATAATTTCTCTCAGACATGGTCAGCTTCCTGGAGTGGTAGGCGCAGGGTTGCAGCCCGCCACCCTCCCGATCTGGCTGAAAGAGCACCGCCCCCACCGCAAAGTCAGAGGCATCAGTCTGCACTACAAAAGGCTTCCTCGGGTCAGGATGTAACAGGATTGGCTCAGAACTGAAAAGCTTCTTAAGTTCCTCGAAAGCCTGTTGGGCAGATGCTGTCCAATGAAAAGGAGATTTCTTGCCCTTAAGGAGGTCCGTGAGAGGAGGAGTCAGCCGAGCAAAACTGGGCAGGAACTTTCTGTAAAAATTAGCAAAACCCAGAAAACATTGCAAGTCCTTCTTGGTGGACGGAGCCTGCCAGGAGAGGACGGCCTGGACCTTTGCAGGATCCATCCTGATACCGTCAGGCGAAATAATGTAGCCAAGAAAGTCCAAAGAGGTTAGGTCAAACGCACATTTCTCCAGCTTGGCATAAAGATGGTTCTCGCGGAGGCGCTAGAAGATGTCGGAGACATGACACTGATGGGTGTGGGGGTCCTCAGAAAATATAAGTAAATCATCGAGATAAACAATGAGGAAAGTGTCCAAATAGTCCCGGAAGATGGCATTCATAAAACGCGAAAAAGTGGGATAGGCAGGCGAGCCCAAAAGGCATTACTAGGTATTCATATGCTCTGTACCGAGTCCCGAAAGAGGTCTTCCACTCATCCCCCTCCGGATGCGAATGAGATTGTATGCGCTACGCAGGTCCAACTTTGTGAAAATCTTGGCATGCCCCAGGCCGCTCCAGCATCTCAGGTATGAGGGGGAGGGGTACTTGTCAGGGATGGAGACCGAATTTAGATTTCTGAAATCGTGCACCGGGCGGAGCTCTCCAGATCGTTTGGCCACAAAGCAGGTAGGAGCACAGGCGGGGGAGGAAGACGGGCGATTGAAGCCGCGTTTGAGATTCTTGTCCAAAAACTAGGGATGTACGAAAGTCACTTACCTTTTAACGAAATTTGATTTGAGGTGGGGGGGAGGCGCTCCGTCCCTCCCCCAAAAATTCTGGCTGGGGGGGGGGCACTCCATCCCTCCCCCCCAAAATTCTGGCTGGGGGGGGAAGGCGCTCCATCCCTCCCCCCCGAAATTCTGGCTGGGGGGAGAGGCGCTCCATCCCTCCTCCCCCGAATCCTGGCCGGCCGGCTCCACAAATGGCGGCGGCCCTAGCCACCGCCGTTTGCATCCCTGCAGTCAGCCATGATAGGCTACGTAAATGTTTACGTAGCCTATCATGGCTGAGTAAAAAAAAAAAAAGCGCGTACGCAAATGGCGGTGCCCATGGCCGCCGCCATTTGTGTTCCTTATTTTGGCACGTCTAGTCTACGTAAACATTAGACAAATGTTACGACAAATGTAGACAAATGTCTACGTAAACATTACGTAGACGCTACGCTATTTGCGTTCCCCTTATTTTTGCCGTAGTCTACGTAAATGTTTACGTAGACTAAGACGTGTCAAAATAAGGAACGCAAATGGCGGCGCCCATGGGCGCCGCCATTTGCATACACGCGTTGTTTTTTCTTTTAAATCAGCCATGATTTACGTAGCCTATCACGGTATTTTTTTAAAAATCTAGCCCTGATAAGCTATGTAAATCTTTATGTAGCCTATCACTTTTTTTGTTTTTGTTTTTACTGGAAATGGCGGCAGCGGCGGCCGGTCAGAAGACCGGCCGCTGCCGCTGAACCGCCGCCGAGCCGCCGCCGAGCCGCCACCAGAGCTGCTGCCGCCAGGAAGATTTGCCCAAGGTAAGTCCCGTCCCGGGGGGGGACGGGGGGGCAAACCGTTTCCCCATCGATTTCGGGGGGCCGAATGCGCTGGCATTTGGCCTCCCCAAGATTCGTGGTGAAATTCTCTGATATCCCTACCAAAAACTCCCACAAAGCTCGAAGTTCCAGCTCCGACATCGAATACAGCTGGCCAGCGGGGATGGTCGCCCCCGGAATGAGCTTAATGGCACAGTCAAAAGGGCGATGGGGGGGAAGCCGGTCAGCCTCCTTCTTGTCAAACACATCCCAAAAAGCTGCATACTTCTCTGGGAGGATGACGGTAGCTGAAGGACTGCCAGAAGCAGAGAAGGAGGGGGAAAGGGTTAATGCCTGGGCCGGGACTGGCACCTCCTCCATGAGGCAATGCTGCCAGCAGTAGGGAGACGCAAACTCCACTCGCTGAAGCCCCCAAGAAATCTGAGGGTTGTGCTTAGAGAGCCAGGAAACACCCAGCACGATTGGGTATTGGGGAACCTTGGCCAAGTGAAACTGAATCTGCTCAACGTGGGACTGGGCACGCAGAGTGAGCGGAGCTGTAATACGGGTCACCGCGCCCGAAGAGAGGATGCCCATCAATGGTCTGCACTGCGAAGGGGGCAGGAAGGGGCAAGGTAGGATAGGAATCTTGTGGAAGAGGGCGAAGGTCTCATCCATGAAACTGGTCGTAGCCCCTGAGTCCACTAAAGCTAGGGCCTCCACCCCACCCCACTGAGAGGAGTGGAGGTGAACATGCAACAGCAGATGGGAGGGGGGGTTGGGGAAGGTACCCACCCAGTGGGGAACTGACCCCCACACTGGAGGCCCCCAACAAGCTTGGGGGGCAGCCTAGTCAGGCCTGGGGACAAGGAGGAGGAGGAGGGGGAAGGAGAGGAGGAGGAGGCAGCGGGGCTGTAGACTTCACTCGGCAGGTCTTGGCGAAATGCCCCAGCTTTCCACATCGAAAACATCGGCGCTCAGCACGCCGGCGCTCAAGCTCCTCTGGCGGCAGTGAGGCTCGGGTAGCTCCCAGCTGCATCGGGGTCTCCTCCACCCCCAGCGCTGGAGCGGGGGGTGGGGGAGGAGGCAGGAAACGTGGGGAAATGGGAGGAGGGAAATCCCGGCCCCCGGCGTCCAGCCAGGTCTGCCGGCGCCCCTCCAGCCGACTATCTATCTGAAGGCAGGTCTGGATGAGGTCCTCCAAAGTAGGCGGGCTGGGCGTGCACGCCAACTCATCCAAGCTCTCGTCGTTCAAACCATCCAAAAACTGAGCCACTAGTGCGGCATCATTCCACTGTTAATCCTGAATTAGCAAGCAAAAGGTTGTCACGTAGCAAGAGTCCTTGCCCTGCCGGAAGCGGCGAATCTCCTGAGAAGCTGTCTGCGTGTGCAGGGGGTCACCGAAAAAATGGGCCATGGCTGTCATGAAACCTTGATAATCCCCGAGCAGGGGGTCATTAGCGAGCAGGAGCCCCGAAGCCCATCTAGCTGCCATACCTGACAGTAGGTTAATGATGAAACTCACACGAACCTGTTCCGTCTGGAAATCCTCAGGCCTAAGACGCATGTACAGCTCTGATTGGGCCCTGAAAATCTGAAAAAGTCCTTTCTCACCAGAAAACTTCTCTGGCAAAGCCACCGGGCACTCGTGGCGGGGGGGAATCGGAGGTGGAGGGGGTTGAACCGCAGCCTGTAGATTCTGCACGGCAGCCATCAGTTGAGCCATCTGATCATGGAGCATCTGGTTCTCTTGCGCTAGAGCTTGCACTGCCGGGTCCCCGGCACCCTCCATAAGGCAATAGGAGAAGAGAGAGAGAAAGGGGAAAAAAAGAGGAACGGGGACCAAGCTGTCAAGGGCTCCTTGGAGGCCTCTCTCAGTCTAATCCAGTAGCCAAGTCCAGACACAGACAAAGGGATTCTTTTCAAAGCTTTATTCCTCTTTTACAACTTAACAACTCTACCATTAGCAACTAGTTATGAGCAGCAGAGAACCTATGCCCTAAGTTGGAACAGTTGGTCCCCGTTTGAAAGGGAATCACTGGCAGACCTTGAACTTATGGGCTAGGGAGAGTCCCTCCCCTTTTCCCTTGGATCCCCTGGGCGCAACCATTGTTTGCGCGCCAACTGGGCACTACGCCTCCTTTCTGCGCCCTCCATTTGGAGCCGCTCTCTGCGTCGGCGTCGCGCGTCCATCAAGTCTGCTTCCTGAGCTCTGTCACTCCCAGGACTGCTATCTAAGCTAGGAATGCTGGTGGGAGGAATCTCCATCAGCTGTTGGCCCTGGGAAAGAGGAGTGCGCTCCTCTCCCAGGAGTGACTCCTCTTCCTCAGAATCAGAACTACTCTGGGAGTCTATGGGCTCAGTGTCCACCCTGACAGTACCTGATGATGTCCATCCATCCCCAGCACAGTGCCAGCCAGTGCTACTGTGGCTGCCTTCCTCTCTGGTTGGGGCATTCCTTGCTTGGGTCATACCATACATGCTGCTTGGTCCCCAGAGCTCTGACTCAAGCACACCTGCCTTCTGGAGCTTAACACTGTATTTCTGGTGGTCAAAAGCTTTCATCCCCTGCTGTCAGAGAAAGTCATCCAGAATGCAGAGCCACCAAATTCTAGAGATGAGCAAATACTCCCCACAGCTTGGAATCAAGTGTGTCAGTAACTAGTGAAAGCTTTAGCTTTACATCCACACCAGTCTGGGAGCAGGAAAATCAGAATTGTACACAGAGAGGGAGGAACTACCCAGAACCACCCAGTTCCACTCTGGAAAAGGTTCAGCAGACTAAACCTTTTGCCTTGCTTCTAGAATCTATTCCAGATTGTTGGGGTCACAGTTGTCCTTCATATCAGTGGTGCAGTACCTGAGCCTGGGTTTGGATGATCACAGCGCGGAGGGGCGGGGAGAAGCTACTAGGGCTTCTCCATCTGCCCTGCATGTGCCACACATGTGCCCATCGTTTACACAATAACCCGCCGCACTGCAACACAGGTTGGCATGTTGTCTGAACCCAGCACGTGGGGTTGCAGTAGGGGTTGAAGGGTGGGTACAATGCCATTCCCACTGTGCCGCATGCCAGGTGGGGATGATGCACCAACCTGCACTGCAGCACAGGGAATTGTGTAAAAGATGGGCACATATGCGGCACGTGCAGGGGACGGGGTGGGGGGAGCTATGATGGCTTCTTTCCCCCCCCCCATGATTGTCCAAACACTCCCTGAGGCACATGGGCCAGATCCAGCTCTCCTGGATCCCAATCTGGCTCTCCGGGTTTCCCCAGATCACCCCACCCACCTCTCCTGGCCCTACCTCCTTTCTGCTGACCCCCAACTGTTTGGTAGTTTCCCAGCTTTCCCGCATGTTTTTCCTGTTCTAAAAGGTTGAAATCCTAAGGCTGAGTTCCTAAGAGCTCAGTTAGTAAAAACTTTAAGCTACAATATGCTGGCATTTTGGCCCCACCCCTTGTGCCTTTGCTCTTGCCACCCCCGGATTGCGGCCTCCAAGAGCTTCTCCCAAATGGAATTTGGACCTCGGTTTGAGGTTCAGCCTGAAAGCAGTGCAGCATCCCTGCTTCTTATGTGCCAGGGTCCAGGGGACATTGGGCGGCTGGGGGGGGCATCCTGTGGATTCCAGAGGCTTGCAGGGAACAGCAGGCCTTCCACGCACGTGCACAGAGCTTCAGTGCTGCTGTGGCAGCAACAGCCCACTGTGCAGGTGCTGTGAGGCAGAGGTGCTCCCCCACTAAGGGGGGAAAGTAAGGATGGACGAAAGTCCCTTACCTGGTCCCGCAGCTTGCTTCGCGGTGGGGGGGAGGTGCTCCATTTCTCCCCCCGAAATTCTTGGCAGGGGGGAGGCGCCCCGCCCCTCCCGGCCGAAATTCAGGCCGGGGGGGAGGCGCCCCATCCCTCCCCGCTGAAATTCTGGCCGGGAGGAAGTGCCCCGTCTCCTCGGCCATGAAATAAAAAAGTTATGGGGAAAAAAAAAAAAACACGTGATAGGCTACATAACGATTTACATAGCCTTTCACACGGCTAGATTTTCAAAGTCAGCCGTGATAGGCTACATATCGTTACATAGCCTATCATACATAATCGTTACATAGCCTATCACGTTTTTTTAATTTATTTATTTTACTGGGAAATAGCAGCGGCGGCAGCCGGTCGGAAGACCGGCCGCCGCTGCCGAAACGCCGCCGGGACCCGCCGCCGAGAGGGACATTCGACGGAGGTAAGTCCCATCCCGGGGGAGGGCGGGGGGCGGAGAATTTCCCCACCAATTTCGGGGGGCCGAATGCGTTGGCATTCGGCCTCCTGGAGATTCGTGGAGAAATTCTCCGCCATCCCTAGAAGAAAGTTCCACAAATGTAGGGCAGCCCCCAGGGCTCCAGACCAAAGAGTGGGGCATGGTAGGTATAAAGGGGCTTCTCAGTTTTACTGAGAGAAAGGCTTCTCTGCAGTCTCCAAATGATCGCACGTGTGCTTGCAGAGAGGCGAGCGCAACTGCACTGAGGGTAGAGGCATCTCTGGCTGGCAGATGGGGCTTGGGTTGTCCTCGCCCTCCCCCCCTTTTCCTCCCTCCCTTCCTGGAGTGCTTTCTAATTAATTAAACCCCAAAATCGAGCTGTGGCTGTATATTTTAATGAGAGGTCATAGGCGGATGACCCAGTCTGCTGCAGAACATCTACGCTTATCAATTAAAAGTAACAAAAGAGAAAGCCTCCTTCGTGCCCCCGGGAGGCCGGTGCCTTGATCAGAAGGCAGGCCTGGGATGGGGGCGAAGCGGCGGGAGATGCTCATTCTCAGCCGGAGCGGAACCTCTGTGGGGCCATCGCAGGCACAGCACAGTTACTTCCACCACCAGGTACCTCCTGGAGCAGGGATTTTAATCTAAGCAAAGCAATTCGACCTACGGGTGACCCCCGGACTCCCCCCCTCCACACTGCCTCTGTCCACAGCAGCCGAGCCACCCCGTCACGAGAGCCACGCGTCCTCCATCGTGCAGCGCAGCAGCTTTTCCGCATCCTCGGATGACGGACTCGGGGTTTCATTTCACCCAGGGAGGGCTCACCAGGACGTTGCCCCTGCTTTTCATACCTGGGTTCACCCTGAGGCACATGGAATACATTATTATTGCTTCACACACCCCACTCTCCAAGACAGCCAGGCGGTTCTTTTGGATCAGGACCATGTCTGGCGCTGGGTGAGCTCCCCTCTGATGTGGAGTTGGACTTGGCAAACCAAGTTCTTTCCCTCCCTTCACCCCACAAAAGATTTCTGAGCCCAGTCCTGATGTGCAGACCCCCACTTGTGATCCCAGCGACATCACTGAGAGAGCCACGTGGTCCAAAGGCTCCCCCCGCCCAGAAGGACAAATGTGCATTCTGAGGCAGGTCACTACAAAGGGCAGCTTCTCCCCTTGCCCTGGGCCTGGAGAGCAGAAAGGCAGCGCATGCGGGCTTCAGCCAGCAGCCGAGGGGCCTCGGGCCACTGGGAGGCTGCCCCCACCCCCGCTTTGGGGGAAGAACATCCAGCCAAAAGGGAGCCCAACCTGGCCGAGCGTCGGCCAGCGACAGAGCATTTGCAGGGAGCTGGCTTGCCCCTCCCTGCCGGATAAGAGCATTCAGCTCCTCCAACTGAGTACGGGGCCGTGGCAGCTAGGAGCAAAAGGAACCTGATGGCAGCATGCAAGGCTACCCACCTTTATTGTAGCTGATGTTCTCACTCTGCATGTCCTCCACCCAACTGGAGCTAATGGCAATTGTCCTTCTGCAGTATGGAACGCACGCGAACTCTGGATCATAGAATCATAGAATAGTAGGGTTGGAAGGGGCCTATAAGGCCCTCAAGTCCAACCCCCTCCTCAATGCAGGAATCCAAATCAGAGCAGCCCCGACAGGTGGCTGTCCAGCCTCATCCTGAATGCCTCCAGCGTGGGAGAGCCCCCCACCTCCCTAGGTCATGGGTTCCATTGTCGTATTGCTCTAACAGTCAGGACGTTTTTCCTGATGCTCAGCCGGAATCTGGCTTCCTGTCACTTGAGCCCATTATTCCGTGTCCTGCACTCTGGGATGATCGAGAAGAGATGCTGGCCTTCCTCTCTGGGACAATCTTTCAAGGACTTGAAGAGCGCTATCCTATCTCCCCTCAGTCTTCTCTTCTCAAGGCTAAACATGCCCAATTCTTCCAGTCTCTCTTCCTAGGGCTTTGTTTCCAGTCCCCTGATCATCTTTGTTGCCCTCCTCAGAACCCTCTCCAGCTTGTCTGCATCCTTCTTAAAGTGCGGTGCCCAGAACTGGACACAGTACTCCAGATGAGGCCTAACCAGTGCTGAGTAGAAGGGAACTAGTACTTCCCGGGATTTGGAAGCGATGCTTCTATTAATGCAGCCCAAAAGAGCATTGGCCTTTTTTGCAGCCACATCACATTGTTGGCTCATATTCCGCTTATGATCGACAACATTTCCAAGATCCTCGCTTGTAGTGTTGTTGAGCCACATATCCCCCATCTTGTAACTGTGCATTTGGTGTCTTTTTCCTAGGTGCAGAACTTGGCATTTATCCCTATTAAATTTCATTCTGTTGTTTTCTGCCCAGCGCTCCAGTCTATCCAGATCACTTTCAATTTTGTTTCTGTCTTCCAAAGTATTAGCTATCCCGCCCAATTTTGTGTCATCTGCAAATTTGATTAGCATTCCCTGCACTTCCTCCTCCAAGTCATCAATAAAAATGTTGAAGAGCACTGGGCCAAGGACTGAGCCCTGCGGTACCCCACTCGTTACCTCTCCCCAGCTTGAGAAGGTCCCATTGATAAGCACTCTTTGAGTCCGATTCTGTAGCCAACTGTGGATCCACCGGATCGTTGTTTCATCTAGCCCCCTTTGAGCTAGTTTGCTCATCAGGATATCATGGGGCACTTTGTTGAAAGCTTTGCTGAAGTCGAGGTATATGATGTCCACAGCATTCCCACAGTCCACAAGGGAGGTTACTCAAGCAAAAAATGAGATCAGATTCGTCTGGCAGGATTTGTTCTTGACAAATCCATGTTGTCAATGTAATGACAATGTAAATGCCTTCATGACCTCCAGATTTCCGCCTTAGTCAAGTGACCCATGACTGTGACTGAAACTGGCCAACCTAAAGCCTTGTTGGGGGGGAAATAATTCAATCCGGAAGTGTTCTCACCTCAGGATGGATCAGCAGGTAAAAGCACCACCTTGGTAGCCCTTTGTGAAGGTCTGAGGCCTACAGAAGCAAGGAAAAGAAAAAAGTCAGGCCTAGAGGCCTGGGGGGGCGGATGTTGTTGAGAGGGGATATAAAGGGAAAGGGAGCCAGGGAGAGGAAAACCAGAGAATCAGGAAGACCAGAGCATGAAGAGAGAGGAGGAGGAAGCAGCCTGGAGAAGTCTAGGTGCAGCTAAGGGAGAGGAACTTGCGTTTTTGCAACCGCTATTTTCTCTTAATGCCTGTTGTATCACCCAGCTCTATTCTGTAACTACCTTTAGTTGTAATTTGCTCATTTGCCAGTAAACTGTTGTGTTCAACCCCTAGTGTCTGAAGTGCCAGTCACCCCACATCTGCAGCCTAAACCCCACCTTACTTGGAAAGAGAGAATTAAAAGGAGGAAGGCGGGACTCTTACAGAGGCAAGAGGACGAGGTCCTCGAGGAGTTGCTCAGGAGGTCCAGATCATAAGGGGAACCCTGCCCCCCTCACAATCCCTTTGCTCTAGGGACTTCCACCTAATTGTCCCTCGGAAGTGTGGCTTTGCCGTTCTTAACTAGCCAGTCAAGAAGCCTGGAAGCTCTCGAAGGCTCCGATTCGTTCCGCAGAATCCAGCTGTTGACTCCTCTGCTTAAGCCAGTGGCCTCGTGGTAGTTTTCGAAGTGCAGACACTCATCATACTCTTCCCTGTGAGGAAGGATCGCAACTAAGGCCAGAGGGAACAGGGAATTGGGGGGGGGCAGATTACACCCATGTCCCTGCTAATCCAGAAGTGCCGGCACTGCACCCTGCCTCCGCTCCGCCACTGGCTTGAGCTCATCCTGAGCTGCTGCCCCTTTTGTGCCCTCTGCCTGCTGCTCAGTGCTCGATGGCAGGGCCAGACACTCTGCTCGGTGGCCCCAGGGCCTGTCTGGTGTTCATCCAGCTTGCCCCTCATTCCTCGCGACCTCCCCCCACCCATCCCCTCCGAGGCCAAACCCACATTCCCAGGCCCAGAATTCCTCCGCTGGCTTGCGCCACCTTGCAGACTTGTGTGCCCAGAGAGAGTCACTGCCTTGTACTCCCAGAGGAAACTGCCTACACAGTGAATCTCTCCAGGCACACGAGGGAGCGCCCTGTGGAGAACCCATTGCTCACTTTAGCCTTTAGCCATCTCAGTGGCATGGCCCAGTTCCGCTGGGAGCTCAACCCACAGCCTGGGCCCACCTCCAAGGGGGTTTATCCTGTATACATGCCCACGGTATCGGGGCCCAGGGAGACCTTGTCTCACAGTGTCCTGCTTAAAGTGGCACAGGGACAGGGCTCCACGGATTAAGCCAGGGTCAGTTCCAAAGGCAAGGTCAATAGGCCATCCAAAGTCCAAATACAGAGAAGTGCAGAGAAAAGCAAGGTGAGCAGGAGGAAGACAAGGCAGAGGTTGGGGAGCTGCTGCCCAGATGTTGTTCCAGCAACTCTCCCTGCCTAACAATGAGGCTTATAAGACTGAGCTTTCAGACCACACACGCACACCCCCACCGAGCACCTGGGCATTGCGCTGACGGTAAGCTGGGTGCCATCCAGGACTTAGCTAGTTTACCACCACTTCACAGTTCCCTTGCCTCTTTCTGTGTTGGCTACTTTCCTTCAGGTCAGTCAGGGACCAAGGAGAGACATTGCTTTAGAGCCCTTCCATACAGAATTCTGTTTTTGATCGGCACACCATGAGGGGCTCAGGGGTTCCTACAATGGCTCTGCGTGCCATTGGTCCCCGATTATTGCCTGTATCAGCCTTTATCTCTATGGGGCTGCAGACCAGAACCTTTTGTGGTCCAAGGTGATTACTCCATTCAAACCAAGGGCCAACAGTGTGTGATCCAGGTAGAAGCCTAGGTAGCCTGTTTCCGCAGTTTGGATATATGGATTTTTAAATCTGTTCTGTCTGTGTCTTCTGAATTGTCAGGTGTCTTTCTCTCTGTCATCTGCTCATTGACTAAATCGGATGTTTTTTAGGGATGTATGAGAATTTCATTCCACTTGCACAGGTGCACATTAGCACTCATGCGCATTTGTGCAAGTGCACAAGTGCAAATCTGTGCAAATTCCCCCCTCCCAAGTAAAAAACAGTCCACAAGTCCGAGGAATCCATGTGACCCAGAAAAAGCTGGTCTATTGCAGAATCCGGAGGTCGGATTCCTAGAAATCCAAAATCATTTGACTCTGTTGTGGATTCCTTCGACATTCCTGGCCCACAGTGAGCTTCCAAGGAAGTGTGAGCAAAGAGGATTTACATGAAACAGGTAAAACTGCTCTGATTTCATTTCTTCTTCTTTCTCCTCATAGTACTCCAAAATTTAGATTGAGACCCCAGGAGGATCAGAAGTGGCCCACAGGCCTGAAGTTCAACACCCCTGCTCTAATCCTATCCATTCTGGCCCTCATATGGCTGACCCTATGCCATGGAATGTGTGTTATTTGCAACTGCAATTGAGCCTCGGCCCCCAAAGACCACCGTGCCCTCTCCCTAGAGCCCTCCCCACTTCTTATTTGCTGAAGCATAACTGCTCGCCTCTGTCTTCTCTTGGTCTAGCATTGCTATTAGGAATGGTCTTCCAGTCCAGTATTAAGGACTGGTATATGACTCAGTCATTCTTCTTAATTTCTATTTTAAAAACCTACAGTGTTCTCTCTTAATCTTTGTCAGGGAGCTAATTTTCCCACGTTAAGTCTAGCAGAGTGCAAAATCTACTGTGTCTCACCATGCGTCTGCAAAAGACCCTAGTACTTTGGTGTCCTCCGCATGCACGTGTACAGACCAGTCATGGGAAAACTTACCCCAAATGAATTTGTTCTTTCCTCAGAAAGTAACAAATTCATCCATGTAAACTTGGATGAGAGTTCTGCTTTAGTTCAAGATCTCATTCTGCATATATAAGTTTTTGCACATGCACAATATAAACTGCACGTTGAGAACTGCAGTTGAAATCCTGTAATGCATCATGATGTCCTGAATCTTCACGTCATGTACCCCTTCCTGATGGGCTATTTGCATTCCTATGCACTGTTTACTCACTGTCGCCGATCGGTATATGGAGGCAAGATGTTGGCACCGCCAAGTGACATCACCACATTTCCTCCAGAAAGAAAAGGGGTAAACCAACCAACTTAGCATATGCACAGAAATGTTATCCTTTGGTGGAGGCTGCACATGCTCCGAAGCTCACAATATATTCCAAAATTAATATCAAATTCATAAGACAGCAATCCAAGCTCACTACAGTGGTGAGCATTACAAATGCACAAGGTTCAACCAACAAGCCGACTAATTGCGAAATTCAGCGGCATCCCTGGTACAGAAATAAGTTTACATACATGTGTACATGAAGACACAGGGACCGGTCCTGGTAAAAGCTTGGTTAGATCAGACAAAGGAAGTCCAGCTTGCCATTTCCCATCTTCGCCAGCCAGATGCCTCTGGGAAGTCCACACTCACAGCCCACTGGAGATAATCTTCCCCTGCCACTAGGCCTCTGTCCCTGCTTTTCTTCTTATTGTTGTGACATCTGTGATTAGATTAATCCATTTGGTCCATGTAGCCCAGTGCTGTCCACTATGCCTGGCGGCAAAGTCTCAAACTCTCCTGCTACCAAACATCCTTGATGTCAGAAACACCTTGCTATCCCAAGGCACTTCCCCCGCTTCTTTCTTTGTGGGCCAAAGATGCACCTCTCTTGTGATAATGGGAGGGGGCTGTTGTCCCCTTGAACCTAGACTAGCACCAGGCAGCAAAGCTAACCCCCGCCTCTGTCATTGTGGCTGAAAATGGCATCTTATGTAACTGAAGGCGATGGATCAGAGACATTGCTCCTGAGATGCACATGCCCCCATCTTTGGCCTGCTGGTCAAAGCAACCTTGCAATAAGAGATGAGAGCAAAACGAGGCCAAAATACAAAACATACCAGCATATTTTAGTGTAAAGCTCTTATTGCCTCTCACTAAGCCTTAGGAGAGGCATTTCAACTACTTAGAAGGCAGGGGGGGATGCTGAATCACACACACCCCACCCCATGGACTGGTCCAAGCTCTCAGCATGGAAAACAACGCTGTTAGGTGCCCACTGCAGTACGTCTGCATAAATGTGGAGAGAATTAAGGATTATTGATGGAAAACAGACAACATTCTAATGTGATACTTGGTCATTTTAAATGCACCTTATATATAAAGGAAGCTCTTTGTGTCAGAAAATCAATTCCCATTCCTATCCAAGAGAAAGTTGAAACAGCAGGAAGTTAAACTGAGTAATAGTTCACTGCATATTAAATTTCGCCCCCACCATGAAGGAGGGAACTTGTATAATTTGCAAGGATGGACAGAAACATTAGTGTGTAATTATTACCATAAACTCTCCTGAACAAGTGCATTGTACTGAGCTCAGTCGCACCAAATCATTTTTATCTCAAACTAAATTTACCTGCTCTGTTTATAGACTATTACTGAGCTCCACAATCCAAACATTGATTACTGAGTTAATGCAGAATATTAAAATGCTTTTGTGTGAATAGTCTTCCAGGGGGATGGTTTTGATTGACAAGAATGCCCAAACAGTTGACTTTAGAGAAAAATAGGAATGGAAAGGGCCTGAAAGAAAGGGCGGGGGAGAGACGACTCATTTGCAAAACATGGTGACCTTTATGGGTTTTTTCTCTCTCGCTCTTGGTTCACAAGAATGCCATACAAAGCCAAGTACACTGAGCAAGATTAGAATGTGATGTGTCTATTTACACATATGTGCAGGTAAGGGAAAATAAAGAGGTCTAGAGTTTACCCTCAGATACCTATTAAGAAATAACAGACAGCTCTATGTTTGATGTGCACAGAACAATTCCTCTGGTGTGTGCATTTTCAAACATGTTTATTGGAGAAAACATGAAGAGACAGACTCTAATGCAGAGGTAGGCAACCTTTTTGGGCTGATGGGCATGAAATCTGAGAAACTCTCTTGGGTACCACCACAAAATGGATACCATGGGAGGCATGGCTAGTTTCAAAGGACAAGTGACCTGCCCAAGAGACAGAGTACAAGGGAAAGGTGGGGGCTGAGCTGTACCACACTGAACAATTCATTTGAACCCACAGTTTTTTGCACCAACAGAAGCCTGTTTCACACAAGGCACACTCATTTTCTCTTCCCCCCACTCCCACCAGCTAACTCACCCATACACAGTCTCTCTCACACACCCTGACTCACCATCAAAATACACAGTCTCTCACACACGCACACACCCATCATGCATGTCTACATATATACATATGCACGCACGCACACGCTCCTCCCTTCTCCTCCGCACTGCAAGCACATGAAAAATAGCAATCACTCTTTTTCATGATTCCTCCCAAATCCCCCTAAACCCTTTCTCTTTCTCCCATGCATCCATTCAGACATACAGGCACACAACCCTCCTCCCAAAAGTTGCTCCCAGATGGCTCCTGCAGCCCCCTGGCTTCCTGGCATCTCCCTCCCTAACCTACTGGCATACTACTACTGCTGGTGCTTCACATCCCCCCCCAACTCTCTTTAGCCCCCCCCAGCTTACCAGACAGAAGTGACGGGGGTCCCGTTTTCTTTTCCCCCTTCTCTTTTTTGATGGCCAGGCATGCTGCATCAGCCTGCATCCTTCACTTTCTAAGGAAGTCTTTGAACCTCATATGTGGCCCAGGTGCATTCAGGGAAATGAAGATGGCAGCATCTGGAGGCCTTGATTTTGCTTTGAAGTGATCCCAGATGCATGTTTAAAAAAAAATGGGGGAGACAGGGCCCCTCGGCAGGCACCTGGAAAGGCACCTACATTGTCTTCCCCCCCACCGCCCCCGATGCTTGGAAGCTCTGTTTTGCTCTAGAACGGAGTTCCATAACTTAACACAAGTAACATGCCCACTTCCCACCCCAGTTGGAAAAGCTACTCCTGATTAATGACGGCCGTCGGCCGCAGTATCTCCCTTGGGGTAATGCCCTGAAAAATGAGGGCATAAGTGCGGAGGTGTGGTATCAGTACTACGAGGAATCACAAGGCCCCTTGCTGTGAAGATCCCAGTGCAGAAGAAAAACAGGGAGTGGAGATGGACTCATTTCCCTTCTACAATGAAGTGGAAGAATTCCTCCTCCAAAAAGGTAAGCATACTACCAATAAGTGTGATGCTGTAAAGCAGGTGTGGGCAACATGTGCCCCCCCAGGCTTTTTTGCAGCCCCCACTGATGGTGCATCGGTGGCAGGGGGAAAAGCAATAATTTGCTACTGGAATCTGGAGACAGGGCAGCAGCAAAAAAGGCAGTTTTGCTGTGGAAAAAAAAAAGCATGTGGGGAAACGTCCATCTTGTGCTCAAGCAAAATCACACTCCTAGAAGCTTTCAGGAGTTTACTTTAAAACAAGGCATGCATTTTGAAGGGAACAAAAAGTTTTTTAATACAACATTCAAACAAAATAGCATCGCAGCTGCTACTGAGTGCCAAAAGGGTCAAAATTAGCTTGTTTGCAAGCTATTTTTGCCTTCTTTGGCATGCCGTAACAGCTGTGGACACCATCTTGTTTTTGTTCTTTTTATTATCACCCCTTGTTTTTGGCACCCATGGGGGGCAGCCCACAGGGGCGAAGTCCAGGGGCAAAAAATGCTCCCCAGAGAATTTCAGCAGCAAAATTGGCAGCATGAGGGTGGCAACTGCAGCAGTAGAGGGGAGGGGTGTGGGTCCCACTGGGGGAATTGGCCCACAGACCCACCAAGAGCATCTCTACACTAGCCTAAAATCCTGCATTTAAAACGGGGCTTTCTGCTTCTGTTTTACATGCAGGATCACAGCCACTCCCTTTTTCACCTGCTTCCTTTCCCTCCACCCCTTTCCCCTTTCTTCTCCCTACATCTGAGTCTGCCGTTCTCTTTCACTGATCTCGCTCCTCTCCTTGCCGCTTTTCCTCTTTTCATGGAGGAAACTGAAGCGGAACACGGCGGGATAAGTTGATAGCTCATTATCTGCAATCTATTCAGAAATGGAACAAAGGGCATTTAGTGCAGGAGATGCCTCGGAGGGTCACGGCGTCATGTAAAGAGCCAGCAAACTTCAGTGAAGGAGGAATCTCAATTGTAGGATAAAAGCTCCGTGTGAAGGAGTCCCCAAATTGCCCACCCCTGCTGTAAAGTCATATGCAGTATTCAACATGCAATTAATCCTGAAATATTTCAGTCCAAAATTACAAAACAGGGCCAGAACATGTGTGATAATTTAGCATTTGAAAGTTAACATGTTCAACAGTTGTGACGACTCATAATTCCTGCTCAGTGTAAGGAGTCCGGTATGCCTTCAATATAATTTTATTCTGAATACATTGTAAGTGTAAATTGAAAGATGTCTGTTTATTCATCTGGAGAATATATTTCCATGTGTGTTCATGTAACTGAATGTTTAATGCAAATGCCCACTTAACTCGGAGCTTACCTAAGGTTGGATCAATCTTATCTTGTAAATGCACATAGAGAGACAATGTTGCTATAGTTTGCAAAAACTGCAATATATCTGGTGTTTCCAAGCCTACTAAAGCATCTGGCCTCAGTTTTTTGATGCTGCAATGTCTTAACTGCAGATACTGCCCAAATCTGCAGAATCAAAAGCAGAGTGTAGTTCTGTGCTGGCAGCAATAGCTCCTCCTCATCACAGTGAATGGTTGTACAGGGCTCTTTAATCCCAGTGCCTTGGGCAGGAATGTTGAAGTAATGCATTGCAGGACTGATCCAGTGCTCAATACTCTTTGCTCGTTCTCTCTCCCAGGAGCAGGAACAATGAAAAAGGTCTGGTGGAGTCTGGGAGACCTGGGAGGGTGTAGCACTGGGTGCTCGCTTGGACAATGTTGGATGTTCAAGTCCTTCTGCCTCTGCCACTTTACACTCCACAGCAGTCACTGACTCCTGTCCTGTTGCGCTTTCTGTGACTTTGGTGTCAATTAAGCAAAAAACAGACATTCCTTTAACTGCTTTTCATTCATCATAACTCCCTAGCCTCTGCGCTGATCCTTCTGAAATTTTGCGGGTTACTTGCCTAGGGACACCTCTACGATGTATGTCATTTTTATACAAATTGCTTAAAAAAAAAAAAAAAGGAAAAAAAGACCCTTATGTAAAATGAATCACTCCCTCCCCAAACTGAAAACTCCCCTTCTACTTTACCCATTCTTCTGAAATGTTGTAGATTTCATAGCATAAAGCCACCTTTATGCTGTAGGTCATTTTCATAAGAATTGCCCACAAAGAACATATGGGGTAAACACATCCCTTTTTAAAAAATAACCCCCCTAACTGTAAATGCTGCTCTTGCATAAAGATCCCTGGACTTATTCATCTGAAACTTGGAGGACTTGATTCTCTTGGAAGGGGCCACTATGCCTGAAAATTTCATTCAATTCCACCAAGAAATAAGAAGGTTATTGGCAGTTCCTTTAAGACACACACACAAACTTTAAAGGTGCCTAGCACAGCCCCACGCCCCGCAAGCTACTATTCCTGCAAATTCCATCCAATTTTGCCAAGCATCAAAAAAGCTATAATTGTTTGCTGATTACCAGTGCTAGTCAATGGGAGACCCAGACTCAGTTCCCAAGCCAAACTGGAGGCCTCTGAATCAGTATGAGTTCAACTGGGCTGTTTTGAATCATTGAATTAGGGTCCAGACTTTTTTCAACCCACAGTTTCAGAATAGCATCACAATAATCCGGGAAAGGACAAGGACAAGAGGAAACCTCTAGAACACAGCTGCATACTCTATTAGGCCCAGTATATCTCAAATTAAGTTCTTCTTTAGGGGCACTATACAATAGATCTATAACGTAAAAACATATTACAACCATTTGTACGATGATGAAACATAAAAACAGAACTCAAGAAAATCACTTCCATGATTGCTGTCAGTAGTAATGAAGCAAACCATGAGAGGGACAACTGAATTATACTTAGCTTTTTGATTAAAAATATCATACCGTAAGGCATTTCAATAATTAGAATATGAAGCATACTTTAAAAAAAAAACCTCAAGAACATCACACAATTACTGTAAATGGCATTAATATAAACTAAAACAGGGGAACACCCAAACCATCTGCAAATATGAAGTTCAATTATACGAGGAACAATGACAAGACTTGCAAAAATAACTTTCCCCCATCTTAAAATAATAAATAACCCCAAACAATCCAGTTTAATTGGGAAGGGGGACGTCTGTGGTATCCTGAATGAGCCAATCAAGCCAGACTCCAACCTCACTTTGGTTAACACAGGGACAAACAAATCTGATGAATGTATCTTCTATCAAAATATGTAGATAGACAATAGACAGATATGGTATAAGTTTGAGTTCCAAATTGAGGGTGGGGGCTAATTTGTAAAGCAACTAGAGTTTTCACAACCCTAGCCCTGACAAAGTACATAATTACAGGCCCCTCCTCTCGGGAGGATTATCCATTTTTATGTCCATCTACACAGGGAGTAGGTTGGTATCTACTGGTAGATCGTTGGGTGAACTGCAGTAGATCTGCAGTGATCTTCAACTCCTAATCATTTAAAAGTAGCAAAAGTGAAAAGCCCCTCTGTCCCATTCTATGGTCTTTGAGGCTCACAGAGGAAGCTGGCAGAAAGATCAAAGCAGAAAGAAAATAGAACTGTGGATATCTCCAAGTGGGTCCTGCTGGCCAGAATGACTAGGACAATAGGAGGATGCTGTCTTAGCAAGGAGCTAAAGCCAACTGAAGCCTTACGTAGGCTGACAAGACCTACAGTGTGGTCAGCTCCACTGGAGGAACTGACTGGACTGTTAAAGGGTCCTCTCAGAGACAAAAGAGGGGGAGGGGAGGTTCTGCCAGGGGCTGATCCTCTGAGCCAGAGGACAATGCCATAGCTGTGTCCTCTGGCTAGGAGGCCCTGAATACAGTACTGACTGTCCTACCCCCAAGGAAGCATTCCATTCCTTGTCCTCATCAGAATCATCTGCTGCACACTGGGAAGTCTGAGGTCTGGGGGTCCTACCACCCCCCCCCCCAAAAAATTAGGCTCTTAAAATCTTTGAGCTGCAGTAACTTAGATAAAGGACATCCCAATGTATGGCTCCTTGGGTGCAATGGGAAATTGGATCCAAACCCGACTCACTTTTTTGCATCTAGATCCACCCCTCTGAGCTATCAGTTTGGCCCACCTGGGTCTAGCTTTAGCCTCCCCCCAGTGACCCTGCAGTAGCTGGGATTGCTGCTTTCCTACCACTAATAGTGGTAGGAAAGCAGCAGTCCCAATCAGGGTCCCTTCCACAGGGAGGAGGCATTAGCCTCCACTGTCCCCCAGCAATCCCAAACCACCCCACCTGTTGTGCAAATATGTGCCTGTGTGCGTGATCTGGCCACGGTCATGCATGCCTTAGTTATAGCTCATTTAGCCTACTGTAATGTGATCTACATAGAACTACCTTTGAAAACTGTTTGGAAACTTCGGCTGGTCCAGAATGCTGTGGCCAGACTGTTGACCAGGACCATTTACAGGGAGCACATGACTCCCTTGTTACAGCTGCTGCACTGGCAACTGGTCTGTTTTCAGGCACCGTTCAAAGTGCTGATTATGACCCATAAGGCCTTATACAGCTTGGTCTGGGCTATCTGAAAGACCACATTCTTCCATATAAACTTGCCAGGGTTTTAAAATCCTCTGAGGAGGCCTTTCTCTTGGTACTGTTGCCTTCAGAGGTGCGTTTGGAGGCAACATGAGAGAGGGCCTTCTCAGTGGCGGCTCCCAGGCTCCAGAACTCCCTGCCAAGGGAGGCTCGGTTGGCCCCCTCTCTACTGTCCTGCTGCTGATGGGCAAAGATGTTTTTATTCAAGCAGGCCTTTGGCATGTAAGCTGGTCTATTGGGTTAGGTGCTGTTTTTCTTCTGTTGTTTACTGTGTTTTAATGTATTTGATTTACTATTGCTTTAACCTAGTTTTTATTTTAAATTTTTGGTTCGTGTGATAGCTAGCTGTCTTGAGCACCATTTCCTTGGTGGAGAGTGGGATACAAATCAAATAAAAGAATAAATGCACGCACATGCGACCCCTGCACCCACAGCAGTCCATGGACTCCCAGCTGACACCAGACAGGACCCTTGGGGCCAAAACATTTTGCACCTCTCATTGAAAGAAACCTATCTTTACACATTGTGGTATGTCAGTTTGAGGACTAGGTTAATAGGTGACTAACGAATGAATGTAAGTAAGTAAATAAATAAGAGAACAATCCTACAGCTCCCAGACAACATCTAAGGGGCCATATGTGACCTCAGAGGGGGAGCAGAGATTTGCCCCACATGAGCATCAATCCTGTAAGACTGCACTCTTAAACAATTCTCGGGCCATCTCAGTGATGGCACCTCATTTGCGGAATGCCCCCCCGAAAGGTGAGGGAAGTGCCAACATGTTAATATTGTTGTCACCTCTTGGTGCTTTTAGTGTTTTTTATTGATTGATGCCTATGTTGGTTTTACTGTTCTCCACTTTTAAAGGTTTTAAAATTAGTTTCACTAATTTCAATCTATGCCCATTTTTATCTGTGTGCTCTCCGATCTTATTTTGCTACTGTTTTATTTCTTGTCAATCACAATGACTATTTTTTACAGAAAAGTGTCCAAGAAATGTTTGGAATGGACAAATAAAATCCAAACCCCCCTCTTGGCCCCTTGCTGTAATATTTGAAACAATCTTTTCTGGCATCCTTGTAGGGGTGGGTGAGAATCTAGATTGGGTGGGATTTTTTATAAGAGCAACCAAAATTCACAAATGTCTTCATAAACAGGGCAGAAAAAAAAATGAGATTAAAGAAAAAACTGAATATAGAGAAAACGAAACAGATCAATTTCCCTGTTCCTACAACCTGGTAACCCAGCTATAAACCCCCAAGGGACCCCATTAGTCCCAAATCATCATTCAGGAACCACCAGTCTGAGCCCCTGGTAACGATGGTTTCATTCAAAATGGAGGCAAAGCCACTTTCACCGGAGCGCCTGAAAAGGAATGCACTGAAAAGGAATGCACCACAGGCATTTTTTTTCTTCCTCATCAGACCTTTGCAACAAGTAGCAAAGCATACAGCCCACTTCAGATGCGGTTGTGAATTCAACAGGGAACCAGCATCTGGCTACATGGGATTTCACACATCATTCAGGGAAGTCAGCAATCCAACTGCAGTCTCCAGCTCCCAAGAAAACTATGTAGGTTTGTGAGAATCCCAAGAGGACCAGAGTGTCTATAGCAGAGCAGTGAACAGATCACACCCTGCGTATTTGCGGCTGTTTGATGGTGAATATGTGTGTCTGTTGTGTACGTATGTGTATCTGTATATCTATCTCTGTATATAAACATAGATGATTTTAATTATCGCAACTCTAATTTGATTAAAGTGGTGCTCAGGCAGTTTCAATTACATGCAATGCAATGATCATTGTTGGAGCTGGAGTAATGATTTGCAGATCAGAAATGGAGCAATGTCAAATCAGTACAAGGCCAGAAGCAGCCTAGATCACGGGCACTCGAGTACAATTCCCAGCAGAACAGGAAGGTGAAAAAAGCTGCAGAAATTAGTCTTACAAATTGTCTGGCCCTTGCCGAACCTCTTGCATATTGCCCGAGTGTGGCAGGTGAATGGGTTGATCTACCCAGAAATGCAAACAGGGTCTGCCAAGCTGATGGGCACTTTGTTTAGGTGCATATGGGTATGCCAGTGCCCAAAGCAGAAAGTCCTGGGTTCAGTCCCTAAAATATCTCGTTAAAGGATCACAGGTTGCACACCGAGGAAAGAGCACGGCTTGAGGGCTCAGAAAACCCCTGCCACTTGGATTAAACATTTATTTATACAGCGCTACATAGGGCAAACAGGCCAGTCACTAGAAGAATAAATAGACACAAATCTAGTATTGGAAATGGCAAATCCAAAAACCAGTGGCCTCCCAAGACCCTCTGTCACTGACCTTCAAATGGCCAGTGTGGAGCAAAGGAACTTTTAAGGGGAGACTGCTGAATTGACTCTATCAACAGGTTTAATTCTATCACTAGAGGCTTGAATCAGGATAAAAAAATTTTTTTACCATGCTACGTGTGTTATCTGGCTTACCTAGTGTCGGGGTGTTTCTGTTGTCAGCAACAACTGCACTGTGAATGGCCATTGTTAATACTGCGATTGTCACTGCCAGTACTTTCTACATTTGATGTCCTTCTGACCTCACTGTTTACACCTTCCACACCATATGGAGGGCTTCTGCCCTGAAAGGCAGCCTAGAAATATTTTAAATAAATAAAACACTGTATATAAACCTGAAACTCTCTGTAATACTCCATACATCTGATGAAGTGGACTGTGGGCTGGCAAAAGCTTAGGCCAGAATGAATTGGTTAGTCTTTAAGGGGCACCAAGACCCTTTATTGCTTTTGCTGGAATAGACCAACATGGCTACCCTCTGGAAACAGTGATGTAAAAAGCAATATTGGGCAGGAAGGACCAACAGTGGGCTTCCTTCTTCCGGTCTTCCTCGCTGAGCCTCTGAGGCCCTCCTTTCCTCTGAGGTCGTAGATCCGTTGGAGAACCTGCATCGACAAATGTCAAAGGAAGTGCTGCGCAGGGAGATGTGCTGAACCTAGGGATGCTGGAGAATTCCGCCATGGAATCTGGGCCCCCGGAGTCCGTGGCGGAACGGAGCAATCCCACCCGCCACCCTGCGAAACTTCCCCGACGGAACTTCCCCCTACCTTTTGTTGGCCGCCCACTGCCCCTGTCTGCGGCCACGAATCGCTGCCCCGGTCTGCGGCCGCCATTTCCCTCCCTACTTTAGCCGTGATAGGCTACGTAAGTATTTATGTAGCCTATCATGGCAAAGAGGAGGGGCGCAAATGGCGGCCGCTACGCCATTTGCGTCCCTGCCTTTTGCCGTGATAGGCTACGTAAATATATATGTAGCCTATCACGGCTAACGCAGGGACGCAAATGGTGGCCGCTACGGCTGCCGCCATTTGTGGCCGCAGCCTGGCAGCGGACAGAGGTCCAGCTGCAGGCGGCCCCGGCCGGCAGCTCCGCGGACTTGCCGCAGAGCAGAGCCGGCCAGGGAGGATTCCGGGGGGAGGGACAGATCGCCTCCCCCCCCCACCGCAAAAGCCCTGGACCGGGATGGGGTGAGTAATCTGTATACCCCTAGCTGAACCCCTGCCGCATACGTTGTCAACTTCTGATTTCACAATTGCTGGCACCATGAGGAGCCAAAACCAGAACAGGTCAGGTGAGCGCTAAGTGTAAAGCAAGTCAATAGCCAAACAAACAAACAAACCAACCACAAGTTCACTGGGCAGGCTGTTGAGCTTAGTGATATTTCAGACTCTTGATCCTGGTTACCTTCCAGAAGTTGCATGATCTTGCTGTTTAGCCCAGTAGATGAAGGGTCAGAGTCCACCCCACACAGGTTCCCAGGTCTCCACAAGGAAAAGAAGGTGCGGTGCCAGGATCTTGTCTCATTCAATTGACTCCTCCCTCCTCAAGAATGTAGAGAGATGCCAGCACAGACATGACGGCACTAAAACGTAGGGATTAGGATGGCAATGGGTGGAAAAAGTGTTTCTATCACTTATGGAAAATAGGTTCTTATCACCTGGTTAGAGCGCATTGGGAGCCGTACATAAGGGAAGGTAGTTCTTGATTTTTATAATGTGATGCTTTTCTTATTATTACCATCATCCAAATAATGTTAGACGTGCCCTTCTGAAGGAATATATCCTCCCACATATTCATATATCCCCTGACCTCCTGAATGTACTGAGATCATCCAAGGAGGCCCTGAAGGTTTGAGGCCTACAGAGGCAAAGGAGAAAAGGTCTTAGAAGCCTGGAGTTTTCTGTTGGGACGGCGTAGCCCTGAGTAGTTTCATTTCTCCAATGAAGTTTCTGTCTCAGCTCCCCAGTTAAGTTTCATTTCTTCAGGTCTGAATCAATACTTTTGTTTTTTGAGGGAGGAGCCTACATAAGGCGAGCGAGAGAGGCAGTAAGAGCAGAGTCAGGAGACCAGAGCCTGAAGAGGGAGCAGAAAGAAGCAGCCTAGAGGAGTCCAAGGACAGCTAGGGTAATGGAACTTGCGTTTTGCAACTTTTATTTTCTTTTAAGGTCTTTTGTATCACTCAGCTCTGTTGTGTAAATACCTTTAGTTGTGATTGCTTGCTTTATCAGTAAACTGTTGTAGTTAAACCCTGTGTCTAGAGTGTCAGTCACCCGACATCTACCGCCTAAACCCACATTACTGGGAAGGTGAAGGTTAAAAGAAGGAAGGTGGGACTCTTAAGGAGGCAAGAGATCCTTAAGAAGTTGCTCAGGGGGTCTAGGTCATAAGGAGAACCCTGATAGAGGCTCTCTTGTGAGTGCCCCCACCATCTGAATTACAGTGGATGGCTTCTCAGTGGTAGCACCCCAATTCATTTTTAAACTTAGGATCTTTTGTATCTTATTCACCATTATTTATCATTACTCATTGTGTCTACTCAGAATTTATTGTCAGACACTTATTGTGTCTACTCAGACGCCCAGCTAAGTCTGCATAGGTTTGCAGCCAGCATCCTATGGAAATCAATAGGACTTGAGTTCAAAGTTAAATGTACAAATCCAATAGATTCCAATGAGTCTTTGGGCATCCATATTTTCTTAATTGTGTCCACAATTTGCTGTTCATCATGCTTTTTGTTGTAATTTTCAGAACATGCTTTGTTTTTAGAAAAAGCATTTGAGTGAAGCTATATTGAATAACTGGCAATTTTAGAATGCATGGAGATCTAAATTTGCAGCATGATCCATTTGGAATACTGTTGCAGTTCTTTGTGGCTCATCTCAAAAAGGATATCGCAGTGCTAGAAAAAATGCTAGAAAATGCCATCAAAATTGTTAAAGGCCAGAGCACCTTCCCTACAAGGAAAGGCTAAAGCATTTGTGGCTTTCTAATCGTTACTGGGTGTGTGTTTTTAAATGCCCAAAGGGACATGATAGGGGTATGAATAGTGTGGAGTAGATAAAACATTTTTCTTCTGTAATACTTGATCTTGGGGCCACCCCATGAAATCTATTTGGTGGTAAGTTCAGGATAGATAAAAGGAAGTACACAGAACACATAAGCCCTATTCAGGTTTTCTTGATGTGTCTCTAGTAGTGCAGGACCAGGTGGACCAGACTAGCCCCTCCGCCCTGCTCTTCCGGCATTGAGCAAGAAGATCAGAACACACCTACAGGCCTCTCCATAACTGGGAATCCTGTTGGCGCAAGAACACAGGGAAGACTAACCCTGTTCCTCAGCTGAATGTGCTTACGGTCCCCCTTCAGACCTCCCTGTTCAACACAGGAAGACTGGGGATGGAGGAGGCAGGACTGATGCAGGCAGCCCCACAATGGATAAAGAAAACTTCCTGAATGAGGCTAGCATTGGGTTACAGCAGCCCTCCCCAACCTGGTGCCCTCCACATGCATTGGACTCCAAGTCTCATTATTCCCAGCAAGTATAGCCAACACATCTGGAAGGCACCAGGCTGGGGAAGGTTGATTTACCTGTGCAAATGTGGTGATAGCCTCATGAGCTGAGATGGCTTTGAAAAAGGATTAATGGAGGAGCATACACCTGTTAGCCATGATAGCTAACAACAGAAGCCTGTCATCTTCTCTTCCTTATGAGATTTGTAGGGGCATCGGGTTAACCGACTGTTGTTAGAATCAGAAGACTGGGCTTGAATGGACCCAGTGGTACTGACAGGGTAGGACTTTGGAGCAGACTACTTGGCAGAATGAGTAGGAAAGCCCGCAAACACAGCAGGGCTGGCTTAGTGCATTTTCAAGTAGTTAATTAATTTCACCACTAAAGAGGTGAGGTTGGTGTAAGATGGACTATTAAGTCCAGAGTAGGGATGGCGGAGAATTCCGCCACGGACTCCAATGACGCCGGATTCTGAAGATCCGGATTAGAATCCTCATTGGATTCTAAAGAATCCAGATGCCATTTGCGTCCCTGCTTTAGCCATGATAGGCTATGTAAAGATTTACGTAGCCTATCATGCTAAAGCAGGGATGCAAATGGCGTCCGCTATGCTGGACGCCATTTGCAGCCGCAGACTAGCAGCGGATAGAAGTCTGGCTGCGGACAGGCCCAGCCAGCAGCTCTGCAGACTCACCATGGAGTGGAGCTGACTGGGGAGGATTCCAAGGGGAGGGACGGATCGCCCCCCCCCCCCCACGGACACCCCAAACCGGAATGGGAAGTGGATTTCGTACACTCCTAGTCCAGAGTGTAACATTACCTGTCTGCAGCAATGAATGGACTACTGAGCTGATCTAGTTCTTGGAATCAAAACCAATGCTCAGTTTGCGCTGAAGTCACTTACTTAGAACATCCCCACTGACTTTACTTGGAATATATGCAAATACAAATTTGCTGCCTTTGAGCATCATCCATTTAGAGCACCTCCTATGCTTTCACCAATTCGTTGCAACATCCATTCATTTCAATGGTGCTTGAGCTTAATAAGTTCTTCCTGGATCACATCCTTTCTTCCCTCCTAATTCTATGTATGTATGTATGTATTTGTATACCGCTCCACATCCAAAGACCTTGGAGCGGTGAACAGCAGACATGAAAAAGAATAAAAATACCATGTTAAAATAATTTAAAATTGTTTAAAAAGTGACAATGGATTTATTTGCATCATGTCTTTTTCATACAGGATTCCATGGAAAACAGATGAAAGACAAACGCATGAAAATTTTGATTGGCAACTAATATTTCATCCTCAAAGCAATCCAATGCAGCAGCAGCAGAACAAAATTTAAAATGCACAGTACACAAGTTTGTTTTAAATTAAACATCTTCAGTGCTACAACTTCAAGAGATGATTGAGAAAGGGCAAAATATCACCGTCCTTTTAAAACAGTATTTTTCATATACATGTTTGTCATTTAGCCAAGAACTTAAAAAATTAAAACACATCTAGACTGAATTGTGTCCTATCCAAACATGTTTAATGATGATATTCTGTTTCTAAAATCATGAGTTTTATTTCATGAATTTGGATGAATTTTATAAAGGGCACAGCAGTTCTGCTCAGAAGATAAGTAACTCTTCCTTTTAAAATGATTTCTTTTTTCTTGGTTGCGAAACAACAATATTTAATACTTCCCTTGGTACAGTTCTTAAATAGTTGAGCTTTAAATGAAACTCTGGGAGAGAGAAAAAAACCTACAGCACTGGTGAAAGATTTTATTTTTCAGGGTCACAAGTGCCACTGTGAGATTTCTTTCTTAAAACAATGACACTTTAGTATCTCTGTAGTTCTATGAATACTTTTGAAGTGTCATATTAAAACCAATCTCTTGGCCTTGAGGCAAAGAGAAGCAATTAGTCTTCGAGTTGTGAATAAATAAAAATCCATTTATATACCCGTCCTTGACATGTACCTTGCAAATCTTAGAAACTTCATCTAGCGGGAAAAGAAATGTTAGACTGAAAACACCAATACTTAATCACATTGCAATGTTGCTTCCTGATACAGTTTAGTTTGTATTGTGTCTTTTATGTATTAATTCATATGTATATATTCTCACATACTGAAATGCATGCCACAAAAAAGGCACAGAAGTGAGAAGAAAGAACAGTCAAGTGTAATATAGGTTTGCATTTTCTGTGGGCATCTTTCTTTCTTTTTAACTCTTTCACTGTGCATCTGGTTGTTTGAGCTGGGCACAACACATACCTAAACAATGTTGCTTAGTATATCCTTTCCCAAATTGGCTGTTACTGTGTCAAAAAGAAACAACCAACATTAATCAATCCTGCCTAAATCCACTTGTGTGGCTAACTAAGCAGAGGGTTAAAATGATGTTTTATTACCACATGTATTATAGAGGGAAATGGAATTTTTGTGAGTATTATATAGACAGAAAAATGTGTGACTAGAGAGACATGAGGATACCCCGGAGAAGATGCTGATGCTAGGGAAAGCGGAAGCCAAAAGGAAGAAGGGCCGACCAGGGGCAAGATGGATGGATGGTATTCTGGAGGTGACAGACTCGACCTTGTGGGAGCTGGGGGTGGCGACGGCCGACAGGAAGCTCTGGCGTGGGCTGGTCCATGAATCATAGAATCAGAGAATAGTGGGGTTGGAAGGGGCCGACAAGACCATCGAGTCCAACCCCCTGCTCAATGCAGGAATCCAAGTCAGAGCATCCCTGACAAATGGCTGTCCAGCCTCGTCTTGAAGGCCTCCAGTGTGGGAGAGCCCACCACCTCCCCAGGTCATTGGTTCCATTGTCGTATTGCTCTAACAGTCAGGAAGTTTTTCCTGATGTTCAGCCGGAATCTGGCTTCCTGTAACTTGAGCCCATTATGCTCTAACAGTCAGGAAGTTTTTCCTGATGTTCAGCCGGAATCTGGCTTCCTGTAACTTGAGCCCATTATTCCGTGTCCCGTGAAGTCGGAAGCGACTGAGCGAATAAACAACCACAACAGAGAGACATGGGGGGGGGGCGTTTTTCAGTCGCTGCTTCCTTTTTGTACCCCTTGCTCATTTCCGACGTTTACCTTTTAGGGTGACTGGTGACCTCACTCTTAGGCTGGGTTCGCACAATCATGGAGGAGAAATAAACCACTGTGGTTGGTCATGTGCCAGGGTGATTTACATAATTACCCTCAGCAGCATGGCTTGTCCTGCCGTGGGACCCTGGCCAGGGTGGTTTGTTACCCACAGCAACAAGCCACCCTGGCTGGGTTCGCACGACACAGAGTCACGCCAGTGAGGGTGATTATGCAAGTTACTCCAGCACATGACCAGTATGCCCATGTGGGGTGGGGGGAGGAATAAGCCACCATGGCTTATTTCCCCCTCTGTGATTGTGCAAACCTTGTCTTCTTGACAGTTCAGGTCGCAGCCTTATCAGCCAAATGAAAGCCAAGCTGTGAAGGAGTAGCAAGCAAGCCTTCATAGGAACTTAGGCAGGTGCCTTATACAGAGTCAGACCATTCATCCATCTAGCTGTGCTGGCTGGGGGATGCTGGGAGTTGAAGTCCAACACACACGGAGGGCATCAGGTTGGGGAAGGCTGAGCTAGCTCAGTATTGTCTACCTTGACTGGCCCTGGCTCTCTAGAGTTTCAGACATGGGTCTTCAAAGCCTGGGTTTGTTCATTTTTTTAAAATATTCCTTGCCCCACTTTCGGGGCAGAAGCCCTCCCAAGGCGGCTTACAACAATGGGTTACCGACGCCAGGGGCTGAACAAGGGACCGTCTGCCTTCAGCAGCGTGCATGCGCTCCACCACTGAGCTAGGGAGCGCTCCTGGCCATCTCACAATGTTGAAGGAAACAAACAGCTGAAGCGAAAGCCCTGTCCCACCCCAGCAGAAGAAAATGTTTGCAAAGAAGGTTCAGTTCAGAACATTTGTACTTCAGATTTGAAGTACTGGATTTTTGGAACCACACATGTCAAGGGTCTGCCTCCCAGGTCAGTGGTCAGTGAATTCTTAGAAACCTCCTTGAGCGGATAGGATGGAGAAGGTAAAACCAAACTGGGAATCTTGAGCTGGATGCAAATCTATCCACTGACCTAGTTCTCTTTTCCTTTCCTTTTCTTCCCCCCACTTCAGAAGCTGAGCTAAAAAAAATCCATAAATTAAGGAAATTAACTGATGGAGCCCCCGGCATCTTCATAAGCTATTTAAATCTTTAAATTTACAACATCTTCTGCATATATCAAGTAATTGAACTAACTGCAGGGATGTAACTTTAATGAGAAAATTTCCCTCTTCTCCTGTGATTTGTACTTGGGAAATAAATAAATAAACTCCCCTTAGGAAAAAAAAAGTTTATGTTTATCCCTGTTACAGATGATAACTTTTTTATTGGGGGAAAAAACCCACCCTCTCACTTTTCAAGGGGCTTTTGCCTCTTTTCTTCGTATTCCTCAGTAAAGAGGGGAAAGTGACAGGATGATCAAGAGCAGGCAGTCCAAAATTGGTCTTCTGTCAGAAACATGTATTAATATGGAAAAAGACTTCCCATTTTCCTTCTGCCATGGATGTGAATGGGCCTTTTTTGCAACAATAGCAATTGGGGGAGGGAAGGGATTACACAACATTTTTGCAGTTGCTCCTCTTTGTGGCTAGTAGGTGCTAAAGATGTTAACTTAGTTCAATTCTCCCCCAAGCAGTCTTCTCTTACACACACATCACACGTTATAGAATTGGGAAGTAAGAGTATATATGAGCGACTGGGGTAGGGAGAGAATGCAAAGCTTCAAAGAAATAAATTTGTCAGGACCAATATCCCATGGAACATCTGCCACAGAACTTTTAAACAGAGGGTATTTATGGAATCAGAGAGCACAAGGCAGGGGAGGCTTAACATACACGTATGGGGAAGGTGCAAGAGATGAGGGGTGCTTCAATAAGCCGGATGGATGAATTGTTATCGAGGCATATACTTTTTTTTAAGGATGTGTGTTTGGTGAGAACTCCCCCGCCCCCCGATCTGTACTGGTATAAGTAGGTGAACAGTTTTGTTGCCATGTTCCAATGTTCCAAATTATAACGTTGCCAGTAACAAGTACAGGATCGATGTGCTTAGCTGATTCCAAATGCACCTTTCAATGCACTTAAGTGTCGATCCACGACGAAAGCTAAGATTGCACGAGCGACACCACGGAGACGCCGCTCACACTCACGAAGGGAAACCGCGCAGGCCCCGCAGCGGAGCAGCTCCGTCTAATCAAGGCGTATTCGCAGTTCAGCTGCGCGGAGAGGCGAGGGCGAGGCGCGGTCAATGCTCGTGGCGGGGGCCGGCTGGAGCCCCAGACTCTCTTCGGCCGACCGGGCGCAGGAAAAGGCCCTTCGCTCACTGCGAGGGCGCAAGAGCGCTCGCCGCCGACGGGCGCTCAGCCGCGATGGACTGGGCGAGGGCCAGCAGGGCAGGCCAGCAAATCGTCGTCGTCCCCGAAACCCTCCCCGTCCGACGCGCGCCTCGCTCGCAGCGCGTGGGACGCGCGCCTCGACTTCGGGTGGGGACAGGGGCCGCCAAGCGCGGGGTGTCAGGGGGCTTAGCCTTATGGAGGAGTAGCCTGGGATGCCCGCCCGCCTTCCCTCCAGCTCGGTCCGTGCCGTGGCTGGACGCGCCACCCCCCGCGCGCGCCGGCCCCGACGGAAGCGCTCAGGCTCGCGCCCTGAACCGTTGCGAAAGCAAGAAGGGCGGAGAGACGCTCCGAGCGGGTGCCAGCCCGCCCGCCCGCCCGCCCGCCGTGGGACGAGCCAGGGCTCCTTCCTGGCGAGCGGAGGGCCGGCGGCTACCCTGGGAGGGCGCGCTCCGCGCCAACACGCCGCGCTCCCGCTCCGAGCGGCTTTTGTCCCGAGTTTGCGGAGAGGGCTGGCGGCGGAGGGGGCGGGGAAGGCCAGGCCAGGCCGCGGCTGCTCCGGCCGGGCCGTCGGAGGGAGTGCTGCTGCTCTGCCTGGGAAAGGCGGCGGCGGACGCCTCCATGTCGCCGCGCGCCCTCCGCTGAAATGGCGCGTTTGGCCGGCGGCGGCCTGCTGGGGCGCTTCTCTCCAATCGCGCCGCGCGCGTCCACGGACGTCATTTGCTTCCAGTGGCCTGCGGGGCATCTGTGGCGTTTGCCACGCGAGACGAGCGCGAAGGGGGTCAAGAGACGGGAGGAGGAGAGCCGAGGGGAGCGGGGAAGCCGCCGTCGCCACGGGGGGCCCGCCTCGCCGCCCCTTCCCCGCGTCCGAGCCCCCGCTTGCGCTGCCCTTCTCCCCCCCTGCCTTCCTCTGCAAAACAGAACCCCCGCCGCCGCCGCCGCCGCCGCGGCACAAAGCAGCGACAGCCCGAAACTTGCTCCAGCTTCCTCAACAAGTGGAGCTCGCTGCGACCGGGGGGGGGGAGGCGCGCGATGCGCGAGACGTGCCCTGCCTGGCTTATGGCGGGGGGGCGGGGGGAGCCGAAAATTTATGCCTACTCGGAAAACGCCCGGGGAAAGATTACATCAGACCAAATGACAGTGATTAAAACCCGCGCCTCCTCTCTTGCCCCGCGCCGCCTCCCTCTCCCCAAGTCTCCGGGAAGGACGTGACTGGGTGTCCCCGAGAGACTCCGACGGCCTCGAACCGTTATCCCCCCAGCCAGGGAGGCAGCAGGAGGCAGCACCGTTAGCGGGGGGGGGGGGGAGGGAGGCTTCTGCACAGAGGCAAAGCCTGGCACTTGGGGGAGGCGCGGGCTGGTGTGCGCGGAGAAGGAAAAGTAGGGGCGAGGAGGAGGAGGCGGCAGGGAGAGGCAGGCTTTGCACCAGGATTCTCCGAGGAACGAAAGGAATAAAGCCCGGGCCGAGGCGCAGAGTTTCTCTGCCACTAAAGCCCGTCTCAAAGGGGCGCCGCGGGAATGTGACACTGCTCCGGCCCAGGAGGGGGCGGCCCCGCTTCCCCGGCCAGGCCTGCCAAGGCGAGAGCCGAGCGCCGCGTCGCCCCGCTGCGGCGCCCGGGAGGCGCGGGGGCGCCCGGGGCGAGCTTCGGCCTCTTCCGCGGCTTCCTTTCTCTCGCGCGCCCCTCCCGCCCCGCCTCGCCCTCCCCGCGTTAGTTGGCGAGGAGATTATTGCCTTTCTTCTCGGAGCAGCCTCGGCGGCTCCGTTCCGCGCGCCCCCCGCGCCCCTCTCCTCCCCAGACCCGCAGACGAGAGCAAGCAGAGGGAAGGGGCGCAGCGGAGGAGCGCGGAGCCCGGGAGCTCTCGCCGAGGGGCCGCGCGGGGGCGGGGGCGCGGCGGAGGAAGGGGCGCGAGAGCGGGGCGAGGGCGAGGTCGCGCGAAGCTCGCCTCGCCTCGCCGCCGGTCGCGGCCAGCCGGGCAGGGACGCGCAGGCCGGGCGAGCCGCCGCTCGGCCAGGGGGCTGAGCAGCGCGCCGCGCCGATACCGTACAGACCGCGGAGCGAAGGACGGACCCGGGCGGGGGGCTTCGCCCACCTCGCCGCCTCTTCTTCCCCTTCGGCGCTCAAGGTAAGGCGAGCCGGCCGGCTGCCGCTGCGCGCCGCTCTCCGCCGCGGCGGGGCTGCGTCGCGTGCACGGCGTGCGCATCGCGGGGCAGGGCGCGGGCGGGGCGGGGGTGCTTCGGTTTGGGGAAAGTGCCGCTTGGCTCCGACTCGGGTCTCGGCGGGGCGCGGGAGAGCGCGCGCGAGGGGAGCGGCGGCCTTCTCAAAGCGACGGCGGCGCTGCCAGGAAACCCTTCCCGGCGCGCGCCTGTCCCCGCGTGTGTGGACTGGGGCTGCGTGTGCGCGCGCCCGCCTGCGCGCCCTTCGCGAGGGGCAGCTTGGCTGGAGCGCCGCCGCCGCCCGGGGTCCCCGGCTCCTGCTGCCGCCCTCGCGTCCAGCCCAGCCCGGCGGGGGGGCAGGTCCCGGGGCCCAGAGCTGCGGCTGGCGGGGAGGGAAGCGAGCGGCGCTCCTTGGGCCCCGCAGCCGCGGAGTGGTGCGCCCAGGGAGGCGCGCCTTGACAGCCGTCGCGGCGGCGGGGGGCGGTCGGGCCGGGGCGCTGCTGGTGGTGAGGGAGGCGGCCGGCGGCTCTGGGGCTGGGCGGGCGCGGCCCTCCCCCCAGGGGCGCTGGGCTGACACTCTCGGGGGGCTTCAGGGGGCTCTTTGGGGGAGCCCCTCCAGGCTGGCTTCGCACGAAAGGGCGGGGGGAGGGGGGACGCTGACAATGGAGAGGAAGAGGCGCTCCCGGGCGGGCACGGGGAGGGGGGAGCCCGCGAACGCAAGCCCGGCGCCAGGCGCGGGAGGCGGCGAGCCGAGGAGGCTTCGCTGGAGGCGAGGTCGGAGCACTGCGGGCGATGGGCGGCTTTCCCTGTCGGCGCGCGCGATGCGGCCCCCCGCGCTCCCAGATGCAGCGCCCCTGGCCCGGCCCGGCCCGGCGCCCTCCCCCACTGGCTGCGTCCTCGAGAGGGAGACCCTCTCCCTCCATCCCCCTCTCGTCTGCCTACCTTGCATGCGCTGGGGGGAGGGAAAGTAAAGGCGCCATGTTGCTCTTTTAATTTCATTTTATCCTTTTCCATGATGGTCGGTGCCCCGAGGTTCTTGTTTTGTTATTGGCCCCCCCGCCCCGAAAGCCAGAAGTTTGGAGTGACTCCTCCCTCCGTGTACACGGAGCTTATTGGTGAAGCCTGTACGGGCATGGGGGTGCGCTGTGCGAAACTTACGCGTGTGCGGTGCGTGTGTGTGCAGAGCTGCACTCTTGAAGCACCCTTAGGCTGCAGTCTTGCACACGCTTAACCCGGGAGCAAGCCCCACTGAACACAGGAGGACTTCCTTCCAAGTAAAACCGGCTACAGTTGCACTGTTATTTTAGGAGTGAGTCCCATTAAAGATCATTGCAGCTTATTTCTGGGAAATACGCTGTGTGCGCACACGTGTGTGTATGCATGTGTGTGCACACAAAACAGATGCGGAGAGACAAAAGCACATTTCATCATTTCTGTGCTTAGGGAGGTGGAAAGTTTTAAGGGAAACTACTTGGCAGTAGCTGTGGCCAAAGTCTTTCTTTTCCCCAGCAGAAACCAAACCAAACCAGGCATATGCTGATGGGAGGACTTAGTCTTGCACCCCTAACATGCTCCTTGTGGCTAGATTGATCCTTGGCTCTCTGCTAGTTGATTAGAGGATTGTTAGGGCCCCGCATTAATGGCTTTTAAAAGCTCTGACTGAAGAGCTGAACATCCTTTACACTGACAAAGGCAATAAATCGTCTGGACTTCCTACATTTCTTAACTTTCTGGCACATTTCTGGGGAGAGGGCAAAGTGAAAGTCTTGGAGGGTGGGGTGAGGGGAATTTTTCTCCAAAGGCTCTTGGGGACAAGAGATATGGGGGCAGAGAAGGAGAGCAGTAGTGTGAGGAAGGCTGAGATGTCTTGCATTTCTTACCCAACTACTGCAGAAGACCAAGGAGGGACCAGACCTTGGATTTGCTCTCATCCAAGGCTGAAGGCACAATCGGGCAAGAAATTCTCCTGCACACGCCCCACTGAAAGGAAGGGGAGCTGTGCTTCATTTGGGCAGGTTTTTCTACTAGGTTGTGGCCTCAGCCAGTGCACTTGGGAGCACTTGCAGCATGTTTGATACATACGGGGGGGGGGGGGGAGAGAGAGAGAGCAAAGTCGGCTGGCTGGCTGGGTAAAAGATGCTCCCTTTGCTATACACACGCCCAGAGAAAGAGTATTTGCTCAGTTTCAAGGCATGCCTTAAAAACCCGCAGTTTTCATTTCATGTCTTAAATGGGCACGAAGGAATTAAACTGCAGGAGTGAATAACAGCATTAGTTTCAATTAATTTTCCCCCCTTAAATCCTGGCAACAATAAACTTCCGGAACAAAAGCGTCTCTGCATCCTTAATTAGTCTTACTTCCCATCTGTGGGCTTTTAAGTGTCTGTGTGCCTTGATTTAAACTTTGTCCCTCCTTTAGAGCGGCTTTCTTTTCCTACTTTATTTCCCCTCCATTTTTGTTTTTCTTTCTCCCAGTGTGTCTTTTTAATCCCCTGCATACTTTTTCTTTGTTTCCTTTCTGCAAACTTTCACCTCCCTCCCTCTTCCCTCCCTCTCTCGGCCCTTACCTGCTTTGCCTTTCCAGTGTCTAAGGTTGGTTTCAGCTGTATTTTCCTTTCCCCCTCACACACACACACCTCCCCCATCATCAGCAGTATTGGTTACCCTGCCCGCAAGCTGTGTGGAGAGGAGGTAAAGCTTCATCCACTCCAAACTTCTTTTGCACTTTTGAAGTCTTTTCTTTTTTTTAGTGGGTTTTCAATTTGTATCATCTAGAGTGTACATTAAATGAGGAATATTCCTCTAGGCCTGAGAGAGACAGAGAGAGAGGCAACACCCTGGAAATTTCTGCAGTCTTTCAGCATTCTCTGCCTGAGGCTGATGGCCCCAGGCATGGAGTTGAATGGAGCTCTCACAACTGCCTTCTGTTTACCTTTTATGGTTAAAATAACAGCTTAGCAAAGAAGCAACTTCATGGAAAAACGATTGGGTGAACTCTCTCAAGCTGTAGCAGCCTAGCTAGCTTAATCACCCCTAGAGAGCTGAACAACTGTGAGCTCAATGGGACACAAAATCATTTTGTGTGTAAATGAGCATGGGATGGCGGTTATTTCACTTTCCATGGGCAAATAGTTTTTACAAGCAGTACTTAGGCGGTTAGCGGAGGAAGGCGGGAGAGACGGGCTCTGTCTGCCTCTTGCAAGATCCTGGCGAGGGATGCTAGAGAGCAACTGCGCACACCAAGATGGAGCCATCAGCTCTGTTGATCTTGGGCACAATCCACCAGGAAGTTCTTCGCCAGCCCTGTTCAAGCGAATGGAAGCGGCGGAAGGTGGCCTGTTCCGTTAAATGGCACAGGGGCAGGGGAACTTCCTGCATTCAGCAAATTCTCAGAACAAGCTCTTGCATGGGTGAACCAGGCAGGGTGTATTCAGACAAATGCAAATATGCTAGAATTGTTGATCTCATCCCCCCCCCCCCCGCCGCCTTAATTCTTCTATCAAGATGTTCACTGGGGAATGCCTCAAAACATTTAAAGCAGTTTCATTTCAGAAGCTGTATAATGAAACAGAGTTTAAGGGAATATGCTTTAAGTGCATCCCTTGCATGGACTTGCATGAAAGAATACCCAAATATTTATTTGTGGGAATTATCAAAATATTCTCTTATGGTCTGAGAATAATGTCATTTTAAGTGAATGCCAGTAAAAGGTTGGGTTGCATGCTTGCTGTTCAGTTCATAATACCCACCTTCTGTGACCAAACAATAAACCTGGGAGTGGTTTTTCTGTAATCTCTGGACCCATCTCTTTTAATTCTGGTGCCCATTCACATCTGCTCAATTTTGTGTGCTGCAGATTCTGGAATCATAATCTTTTCCTGCATCTTATAAGTGAAAGATGTCAACAGCCTTGTGAGGGATAGAGCATAAATTACTAGAGTATATAGCTAGTTACATCCCAAATGAGAATTTAATGTGACAGTCCTATGAAAATTACTTGAACGTAAGCCCCATTGGACAGAGGTGGACTTTCTTCCATGCAAACACGCTTACGATTGGGCTATGAAGCTTCCATCTGCATCACAGTTACCAGGAAGTAAGTCCTATGGAGTGGGACACCTTCAAAGAAGCATCTAGGAAGAGAGGGCATAAGACAATTGACAGAACAAGGATTTTGCTGGTTTATAAGTATAATACAGAATACCTGGGCTGTGCTCCTGCTCGATTATAAGTAATAGGAGTCCTGTACCTTTGCTGTTTATCCAGCTGCGGTGATTTCTTGCCAGGAGTCTATATTTCGAGATAAAACACCATTGCAATCTAAGAGTTGTTTCAAGGGTTCTCCCTGTGCTAGGATTTCATTTTTTAAAAAGCAAGGAGGCACAGAGGTTCTTCTTCACAAAAAGAATTTCTGTCTTCAATTACAGGGACTTCCTAAGCAATCCCTGTAACACTGTTATCAGGGATAATGGGCTAGCTGGGGTCAGAACAAAGACAGGCAGAGGTGACATCAAGCTTCTAGCTGAAGACTCTCTGACTGAAGCATGAATAAGAGCCTAGAGTGCTGTTTGGTGCTGGGATAATACTTTGTGCGTGACTGTAGACAAGGTACATCCACAAAAGGAGGAATAAATGGCAGCAGACCATGGGGTTTGCATGTATAATTATTTTGTAAAACAGGGAGTTCTTTAGTTTGTGATGAGAAATCTTTGCTTAAGATGGCTCATGGCAAGAGCTGCTGCGGGATAAGAAGAAAGCAGGGTCTTTCGGACCTTTAGCCCTTTGCCTTAAAGGTGGTGCCATTGTCAAAATGTTATTGATAATTTCCTATCAACTGGTTGAAGTTCTGGGATAGTATCGATCTTTGGAGTGTTGATCTTTGGAACCTGCATGGGGTAGAAGTCTATTCTGCACGTCAAGAAAGAAAAGGATGTGTATCCACAGTGGGGTGATGTATTTCCAAAGATAAGAGTGGCAAAATAGCTAATCAAACAAGTTGCTGTAATCCTTGTAACAAGGTCCAAAAATTACTGAGCTTTTCAATCCATTTCCATGGATTTCAGAAAAGGTGTTTTCCAGGGAGAATTTGTCCGTTGCATGTTGGAATGGTTTTGCCTAGGCTAGTTGTACTAATAAGATTGTTAAAAAAAGAGAGTTTGGGGACTGAGAAATGTGGTCAAATTAGTCTATAAGAAATGGAATTTTGCTGTGAAATATCACAGAGGAAGGTGCCTGTCAAATGTTAGCAGAATATAGATACTGTGTGTTGTGATGGCATAGCAAAATCCCAATAAAATTATGCTCAGAAACATTTCATAGTTAGACTATTTGGCACATTTTGCTTTAACACACAAGGGCGTAGGTATGCTGTGTCACATGCAAGACCTTGTAAGGTTTTCTGTTTGTTACCTGTATGTGCTATATTATTGCCATGCAAACTAAAGCAAATTGAAGGACTACTATTTGTCAAAGATTAAAAATTGATCATCATTGTTCTCTTAAAGCCTGTGGGTATGCCAAAATGATTTTATCTTTGCAGTTATCAAAGTTCTATAACATTTTAATAAAAATTAGAATTTTAGGAGATACATTTATTTAAAAAAAAGTATTTGAGTTTAAACCTGCTTTTTAAAAAGTATTTAATATAAATAGGGTTTTGTGTGTATGTTTGTACATGACTCGAGGTGAGATCACAGGATAATTGGAAATAGTGTACAGAGGGTAAAGCAGCAGTGGTCACTTTTTAAATATTTATTTTTGTCTAGCCTTCCATACTGCAGTTAGAAAACCTATAGATAACAAATAGGTATCAGTTTTGGTGTGTAGGTAGTTATTTAAAAGGTAACAAAAATAGTTCTAAGTTTGATGTGAATTTTACTACATGTCTAAATGAAATGCCTTAGGTACTGAGGAAGTCACTAATTTAGAGGTGTCTCGTTACTGAGACAAACTTGCAAAACCCCCTGAATCCCAATTCACAAATTGGTTATTCGTTTGTCAGGGGATATTTCACATCTAACACATAAGCCCGCGACCTTTAATTAGAATTTTGCAGTTTGTTTTATGCCCCTTGAGGCTGACACCTTGAAAAAGATTTCTTTTTCTTGATTTCTTATTGCTAATAAGCATCTTTCTCTTTGCCGCTGGTTCTTTGAAGAGTGTGATGCAAATACACTTAATTATGGAGGTGGCAATAATTTGTTATCTGAATATGTGATCAGGCAGATGCAAAAATGATCTTATTAGATCTGTGATCACACTGGAATCAAGGTAACGCACAACTGCATTTAAGAGAAAACTGTTCTTTTCTGTCTGTGGCTTCTAGGAGGAAGGAAGAACTATGTCCCGGCTGTCTTTAACACGGTCCCCAGTTTCTCCCCTGGCTGCTCAAGGAATTCCTCTCCCGGCTCAGCTCACCAAATCGAATGCCCCTGTGCACATTGATGTGGGAGGGCACATGTACACCAGCAGCCTGGCAACCTTGACAAAGTACCCAGATTCCAGGTAAGGTCACCACATCTTCACCCAGTGTCCAGGGTCTTTTCATGGTACGGCTCTTGCCCTGTTTGGTGGTAACAATTCAGCTTTAAGAGTTGCCGAGATGAGAAATATAAGATGTGTGTGTGTTATTTCCAGATGAGAAATATAAGATGTGTGTGTTATTTCCAGATCAGCTGTCTGATTTCTCTCTCCCCCCACCCCTTCTTCTTCTGCTTTATGATGCTGTTTGGAGCACCTGTTGAAGATGTTGCTTCTGGTAATCAGAACCTCTGTGTTTAAGCTAAAAGAAATATGCCCATTTAAAGGCGAATTTTAACTGGGGTATGTACATGCCTTTGTCATCCCCCAAGAGAACTCTCCTACAGTTGCAGTTTTTAGCTAAATTGTCATCAGTGGGAATCTACTTGCTTTTTCTCCAGTCACATTTAGTTTGAAAGCTCATTTATTTCAATGGCACTAACTTCCAAATTGGTTTCAGCTGCAGTAATCCTAAACCTAGTTAGTGCTGCTCTAACAGATTTTATTCATATGTGAATGAATGTGCGTAGGATTGACATGTAAGTCATTAATTTGTTGACAGGCGTCTCCACTGTAATGTCAGCCATTGGCCCTTCCAGTTTATTTGGAAGCAAGTCCCACTGATTTCAATGGAATTGTCTTGCGACTGTGCAGAGTCTTTGCTCCTAAGCTCTTTCAGTGGAAGCAAGTGTCAAGGAAATGTTTAGCATTGTGGTGCTTGCTAGTGCCTTTCAGGACATACATCTACGTAAACGTTGAACAGTAATTTGTTACTGCACATTTCAGCTTTTTTACCATTCTAACCAGTGGAAGCTCAAGACATCTCTATCTCACAGGCAATCATTTTGGCTCTTCATGCTGTTAAGATGCTGAATTCCTCTGGAAGAGGTTCTTCTAGGGAGGTGCTTAGATTAAATTCAAGGGACAGTATCCAACGGGGTGCAACTGCTAACGTAACTTACGTGATGGTAGCATGAACTACTCTAGCACAACGCCAATACTGTTAGCTGACGTGTTGAGTTTTCCTGGAAAACTCGGCGTGCCAACCAATGCGATTGGCGTTGTGCTGGAGTAATCTATGCTAGTGCAAAACAATTTGCATTAGCACTTTGCCCTGTTGGATATTGCCGCAGGTTAGGTGCTTTGTTTTGTTTTCTCCAGAATGGAAGGGATTTAATTGCTAGGTGCTTCAGAATATATTGCTAACAAGTAGATAAGGAGAAAGATACAGTTAACTGGTCCCATTGTAACGTGTTGTCAATAACAGCGATTTGGTTATTTATATTTCATAATGGTTTAGGAACTCATAGTTGAATGAGAAAACGCTCTGGCTCAAAGAAGAGCCTGCATGCGGGTCAGCCATCCCCAACCTGGTGCACTCCAGATGTGTTGGACCACAACTCCCAGCATCTCCCAGCTGCTGTAGGTCTTAAGCCTGGTACCAGGTGAGCAGATCTGGGGCTGCATCTACTGGGGAGATCTCCATGTGAAATGAGTGGGTTTCTATGCTGTTGAGCAAATCTCATTTAATTTCATGTGTTGTGTGTGAGAGAACCTCCTAGTGGATTTTTTCCCAGGTCTACTGACCTGCCATCACATTTGGCTTTGATTTTGAAGGCTGTTCTTCACAGCCTTCAAAAATAAGGTTGTTTTTTTGGCATAGAACTAAGCCTTTTTAGAATGTACATCTAAAAAATGTAACGTGTGACAAATGCATGATTGCAAACACATTGATCATATTGGTGCACTCCTCGGAGAGCCAAGATCGGCTGGTGTTCCCTGTCAAGTGTACACTTGGCGACAAACCTGAGTTTGCTGGTGCACAATGAAACCCAAGTTCCAGTCCACACTCTGAACATTACAATTGTGATCGGAAACACTGATGTTATGCTGCTGTTTCCATAACAAATATATAACATGCGGATGTCATATATGCAGGTGCATGCATCATTGAACACTTGTGTATATGTGCCTGGGGAAATTGATTGGGCCAGGGTACGCAGACAAATGTACACAGGTAGGTAGAGATGTATGAGCAGTGTTCATAAGCGACATCTCTGTTGCATAAAACACTGATCTTTCCAGGATAAATTGCAATACGTGAAGCTGCCTTTAGATATTAACTGTGCAATCCTATGTGTGTCTACTCAGAGATAATTCCCATTGCGTTCAATGGAACTGACTCCCAGCTAAGTTGGTATAGGATTGCAGCCTTAGCTTATTCTAAGGACTTAGGAAAGTTTCTGTCTCTCCTCCTAGCCTTTTTCATAGAATTGTAGTGAGGACTGAGTGTATCTCTGAGCTTCCCTAGGAGGACGGACAGGACACAAATGAAACAAACACAGTAAATAGCCTTTGCTTTTACAATATGGAGATCCCCACCCCCACCCTGCCCTCAAGCTTCTACATTTTTGTGCAAATATTTTTGATTTTGAAGAAGTTGAGACTTCTGCACTGACAAGCCTTGTAAACTCTGAGTGGAGACATTCTAAAAGCCATTGGCCTGCATAATAATATGACGGTGATTTCATTCCAGGGAGAGATAAAGTTCTTTAAGGACCTGTAGGAAAGAATCAGAGCTCGAAATATTCATCATTTACACTGTAAAGATGATGAATTAATCCTCTCCCATTTTCATTTTTCAAGAGAGTGACTACTGGGAGGTTCTCGAGCTAAATTACACCCTTTTAGTGTCTGAAGTCAAATTTAGCTTCAGAACAAGCTAATTTGACCCTTTTAGTGCTCTGCAGCACTAAAATTGCCCTTTTTTTTTTGCTGCTGCCAAATTCGGCGACATGGTGGAGACGGCATCCAGGGCTGGTGGGAGCCACGTGTGGCCTGTGGCCTGCATCTGGCCCACCCCTGATTTAGAGCTTATTGCAAAGACATTGGTCCACTGGTGCCTAAAAGTCCTTATTCTGGCAAAGCAAGAATGGGTTTCATGATGTAAGGTTTTCAAACTGGGGTACTTTGGGCAGTTTTTATGGTGAGAAGATTGGTAGTGTCATAAGTGATCTCTCTGAAAGATAGCTTGGCCAGTGTCCACTATGGCTGGTCTTTCCTACAGTGTGCAACTGCAAGGGGCGGGGGCGCTGGGTGTGTTGTGGGGCACATGCTCAATTTATGTGGGGTGGTAGTGAGGGCCACCTGCACAATCAGGATGAGTGCTCTGCAAGTGCAATGCTACAGAAGCGGTAATGCGCTTGTTTTGCCTGCAGAAGATTCCCAGTTCAATCCCTGGCATCTCCAGGTAGGGATGGGAAAGACACCTGTCTGAAACCTTGGAGAGCTGTAGCCAGTCAATGTAGACCAGCCTCCCCATCCTGGTTCCCTCCAGGTGTGTTGGACTACAACTCCCATAAATTATGGGAGATATAGTCGAACACATCTGAAGGTCACCAGGTTGAGGAAGGCTGGTGTAGACAGTGCTGACCAAGATGGGCCAATGGTTTGACTTAGTTTAAGGCAGCTTCCTAGTTTCCCAGAAACCTTTGCAGCACGCAGTCCCTGTCCATTGGCTGAAAAGTCAGCGCGGAAAGAATTTCCCGAAGGTCGCTGTTTTGAACCACTGATATACATGGAAATACAGAGAACAAGGCTGCAATTTCCAACATCTGTTTCACGATTAAAGCAGAAAGAAAGAAAGAAAGAAAACAACTGGCAATATTTAAAGTATTCTTCATACTGGAGTTATTTAAGAGAAATTGCAAGTATGAAACGTGGAAAATGAAGACTTCAGAAAAAATGAATTCCTAAGGATAATTTAGGGGTGCTTAATCACAAGTCCAACTCCCATAAAGAGAGCGAGGGAACAAACCCAAACATTCACTTAATGGGAAGAATGTTTGACATGGGGCTAGCAGCGGATGAAATAGCATGCTCTCAGGCAAACGCAGGGGTCCCTTAACCAGTGGTGTAGTGGTAAATTTGGACGTACAGGCACTCATCATTAGAGGCCCCATAGCCACAACCCCAGTGCGATAGCAAAACTGCAGGCAGTTGTGTTGATCCGTGTGTGTGTGAGAGAGATACTACTTTTGTGGGCCTTTTGTGAAGTTAATGGGTCTGAATTACCCATTCAAGGCCAAGTCACCCCAGAATATTTTGTATTGCAACAGGGAATGCTCACAACAATATATTGTCGCTGGGGAAAATCCATCTGCCACCACATACTGTGAGGATTGAAGCTAAGCTCAGAGGGAACTGGGAAGCCTGAGGGGAGAGGTAGCAGATGACATCATTGTCCCTGCTAATCAAAAAGTCCCAGTCCTTTGACCCTGTGAGCCTGGCCTCCACCGCACCTCTGCTCTCAACAGTCATGCCAGGGTACATTTGCAGGCAGAATCTGTGATGGCAGCCAGAGTGGAACAGGCCCACTTGAGTAGCCTCTCCTCCCTAATTTTTATTTGGCCCCAAGACAGGAAATACATCCAGTTCGGGGTGGAGGGGAGGCATAGCAGGAATCATTGAGGAAAGAATTTCTGGGCATAGAAAGTCAGCTCCATCTACCAATTCTCCGCTGCACACGCCCGGCCTCTGCATTTCTGCTGACCAGCAAACTTAGCATGGTAATATGACATCTGCCATGCCTTGAGAAAACTATATGCTGCTGTATTTTCTGTCCTTCCTTCAAACAATAGAAGAGTGTTGATCTTGATTACCATTAACCTACATGAGCAAAATACGTTGTTGAGTGTTTCTTTGTTACCATCCCCCTATTTGCTTTTATTATTAGGAGCTGAAACTGATAGCACGACTCCGGCCCCGTATGATACCATTTAGTCAGGATTTTGCCAAGTGTTCAGGACATTTTGTGTACATTATCTCAGCTGTCCCAGCCCACAGTTCATTCTCTTAATCACTACGCTATGACTAGTAATGGTCGAACTTAACCCAGGTGAATTGGTTATTTCCTCAGATAACAACGAACTCACCCATGTAAGCTCAAACAACAGCTCTGCCTTATAACGAACTCTAGTTACACATAAGCGAGCTTTTGCGTTTGTGCAGTATCAAAGTGCATTTTGGGAGTTGTCGTTTGGAAATGCATAGTGCATCATGACGTCATGCGTCAACATGTTACATACCCTGTTCCTGATTGGTTGTTTTTATGTGACCTTTCACAGAAACATTCTACCCACCAGCAGCTGTAAGTAAAGTACATACCAAACAAAATAAAAGGAAGTACGGTAAGAACAACAGCAACCCAAATCCAATCTGACAAGAGTAAGACAGATGTGACATCATCACAGTTTACTGTAAGCAAGAAAGGGGTTAATCCAACTAACTCAGCACATGTGCGGAAATAGCATTATTCAGATCCAGACTGTGCATGCTCGGAAGCTTGTAATCAATTCCAAACATAATAGCAAATTTGTAAAATGCCAGTCCAGTCTTGTTAAAGGGTGAGCATTTTGAACGGGCAAAGTTCAGCTAGTGAGCCAACTAATTACAACGTTCAGCGGCATCCCTAACTACCACAGGCTTCTGATGTTTTACTTCTGGTTTCCCAGTCCAAGAGGGAAGAATCACTGCTTGTTCGAGTCGCCTGTGAGTTACACAAGAAGTAATGGCAGCAGTTCAGTGGAGGCTGGGGGGAAATCCACCCAGGGGCAGGTGCTGCATAATTCTTGGGTGTGACTCTGCCTCCTCACTGCAGTCCACGTTTCGTGTATTGGGGGGCAGGGATACCAGCTCCCTCGTGTCCTTTCTGCGGTTGCATTGGGTGAAACCTTGGAAAACATGGTGTGAGCCCAAGTCACGTGAAGATGAATTTGCACGATTAGGGTCTTCTCTTATAAATACCCACCGAATAAAAGAAATCTTGATCATATAAATTTAATCAATTCATTAACTAGTTCGATTTGTATAAATTTGCATATGAGTAAAAAGAATAATTCTGAAGCAAAAGACATACTTTGCTTCTTGATGCTGTGCACGTTTGTTGTACTGTCTCGGAAGAGACCTTCCACCATGCATGGGAAAGAAGGAGGGGTGTCCCTCTTTTAAGAAGGAGCTTGCCACCCAGGGATGATAAGCAGCTACGTTAAAAACCATTTATCATCAGAGCATCTTTTTAGTTGCTCAAAAGATTTTAAATAGTTTTAACCAGGAATGCGTGGTGAACTTCTACGATGTTATCGTGTTGATTCGTGATTATTGTTAATAAATAATAATATGTGTTTATTAATTAATATTTATTTAATATTTTTAAATAAACTCCTTACCCTGTTGGCCCTTCTCCTCATTGAGGCGAACAGTAAGACCTGTTCTGACTTCACTAGAAACATAGAATAAGAGAATTGGAAGGGACCTCAGAGGTCATCTAGCCCAACCCCCTGCTCAGTGCAGGCTCTGCAGTGGAGCGTATAGCTACAGCATCCCTGACAGGTGGCCCTCCGGCTTCTGCTTAAATACCTCCAGTGACAGAGAACCCACCACCTCGCTATGGATAACCCACCACCGAGGCAGTCTCTTCCACTGCTGAGCATCTCTCACTAAGAAAGGTTTGGATATTTGTGGCGATGTTGGTTTTGCTGGGATTTTCTTAAAACATAGATCCACAAAACCCTATTCTTTTCCATTAATCGCCGCATAATCTTATCATGAGAATACAGTGTTAAGGGCCGAGAGGTAGTCTGTGGTGAGAGGAAGAGAAAGTGTTTGTGCTACAGAAGCAGAGTGCTACAGACAGCAGCAGCACCCTGTGTGACGAAGATGGCAGCCAACTCGTCCTGAAATCTTTGCGAAGAATATCAGGCTCGCTTTGTGCAATGTAAGAAATGGAGGAAACAGAGGTGTTGATGGTTTCCCAGTGCTCTGTGCAGGGGTACGTTTAAAGAAAAGGAGATAGCATAGTAGTAGGTGGGGAATTCCCCCCTCTCTTAACATTATTACGCAAGGACACTTAATTGGGGCTGTAAGGAAAAACCCCTGTGGGAAATCAAACCTGAGTACACTAAGGCTTCCTTCATGCAAGCCTTGATCCAGATCCAGAACTCTTTGCCTTTCCCACCTGTCACACACACACACACACACACACACACTTGCTATATAACCTGCATATTCTCCTGTTTGCATGATTAAAAACAGACAGCCTGAGCCTGTGTATGTCTACTTGTAAGTAAGCCCGACTGAGTTCAATGAAATTTTCTGCCCCTTAAGAGTACATTACCAAAAGCTGTAATCCTATTAATGCTTTTCCAGGAATAAATCCCATTGAACACAGCGGGGCATACTTACCAACAACCTACATGGGGCAAAGTTGTTAGTTACCTTTCCAATTTTTTGCCAGTAAAGTCTAGAATAAATCTTGGTATTTCGGATTTAACCAAGTACTTACTGGATGAGACGAATCATGGTGTCAAAGGTATTTTATATCCAATATTTTATATATGAACACTTAAGTATGGGAAGGATTTTGCTCTTAAAGGCCACCTAGAAGCATTTTAAATAAATAATAGATATTCATTTAATGTATTACGGCATGTATTACAGAGACCTGGCTGGCTGAGGGCGCTGCTCCAACTCTTGCAGCCACGTGCCCAGCTGGATTTTCGTATGCACAGCAGCCGAGGGCTGGGGATTGAGGGGGGGCTGTTACCTACCAGGAGTCCTTGGTCTTCACCAGACCCCCTCTCCAGGAGACCAAGGCTGCTGAGTGCATGTACTGGAGGTTGGGCCCGAAGGGCAGTCTGGGGATTCTGCTCATGTACTGTCCACCCTGCTGCATGACTTACTCCCTGGCCGAGGTGCTTGAGGTGGTCTCTGATGAGCGTGTGCAGTCCCCTAACTTATTGGTGTTGGGGGACTTCAGTGTACGTTCAGAGGCCATCCTCACGGGGGCACCTCGGGACTTCATGGAGACCATGGCTTCCTGGGAGCTGTACCCTATTCCAACTGGGCCCACCCATGTAGCTGGTCATGCACTAGACTTTGTGTTTGTTTCTGGAGAAGCGGGGAGTGATCTGGAAGTCAGGGGTATATCCACCACCTCCTTGTCATGGTCAGATCACTATCTGGTGACGTTGGACTTCTTGGTTCCACAACCCCTCCGCAGGGGTGGAGGACCCATTAAAATGGTCCGCCCCAGGTGTCCTATGCATCTGAATGAATTCCTGAATGCACTTGGGGATTCTCTGGAGCACGCCAACGGCCATGTGGTCGAGACCCTGGTGAATGGCTGGAATGCCGCAATCCCTGGGGCATTAGATCGGGTGGCTCCGAAACGCCTTCTTCCCCCTGAACCGGGTTTGAACTGCACCATGGTTTAATCCATGGTTATGAGCTCTGGAACAGGAGGTGAGACAGCTAGAGTGCCGGTGGTGGAAGTCTCGCTCCGAAGACGATCGGACACAGGCTAGAGCTGTATCTTCAGCCTATCACATGGCGATGAAGGCAGCAAAGAAGGAATATTATGCTGCCTCTATCGCGTCTGCAGAGTGCTGTCCCAGGAGGCTGTTCCAAGTGGTCCGGAGCCTGGTCGGTCCAGTTGCTCCGGAACCGCTGGAGCATTCTAAGGCTTCCTGTGAGGCCTTGGCAAGGCACTTCACGGATAAAATTAATTGCCCATCTTGGCTCATTATGAGCTGCAGAGAGAGGCTGGGTGAGGGGATCAGGGTGGTGGTAAATGCCTCCTTTGAGGAGGGAGTGATGCCATCAGCTCTCAGGGAGGCAGTGATAAGACCACTCTTAAAGAAGCCCTCCTTGGATCCCCAAGTTCTGAACAACCTTCGCCCAGTCTCGAATCTGCCATTTTTGGGCAAGGTGATTGAGTGGGTGGTGGCGATGCAGTTGAAGGAACACTTGGAAGAAGCCGATTATCTAGATCCATTTCATTCGGACTTCGGGCCTGGGCATTGGGACAGAAACGGCCTTGGTCGCTTTGGTGGATGATATGAGGAGGGCTCTGGATAGGGGCAAATGCTCCTTCCTTGTTCTCCTCGACCTCTCAGCAGCTTTTGATACTGTTGACCACAGTATCCTCCTGGACTGCCTGGAGAGGTTGGGCATTGGAGACACCATATTACGATGGTTCTGGTCCTTCCTTTCCAGCAGGTACCAGAGGGTAGCACTGGGAGAGGAAGTTTTGGACCCGTGGCCGCTCACTTATAGGGTGCCACAGGGTTCCATCCTCTCCCCGATGCTATTTAACATCTGTGTGAAGCCGCTGGGGGCTATCATCAGAACGTTTGGGGTGCGGTGTCATCAATACATGGATGACACGCAGCTCTACCTTGGTTTAAATTTTTACCAAGGTTGGCCGTAGAATCCCTGTCCAAATGTCTGGAGACGGTGAGTGGCTGGATGGGGAGGAATAAGCTGAAGCTGAACCCTGACAAGACCGAGGTACTTTTGGTGGGAGACAAGAGGAGGTTGGGGGATGCTGACCTGGTGTTGAATGGGGCACGGCTACCCTTGAAAAACTAGGTCCACAGCTTGGGGATCTTTTTGGACTCCCAGCTGTCCATGGAGGCTCAGGTGTCAGCTGTGAGCCGGACAGCGCTGTATCAACTCCATCTGATATGGCGGCTGCGCCCCTACCTTCCCGGCCATCTGCTCCCATCGGTAGTGCATGCCCTGGTCTCCTCTCATCTAGACTACTGTAATGCGCTCTGCATGGGGTTACCCTTGAAGATGGTTCGGAAGCTGCAGCTGGTGCAGAACACGGCGGCTCGCCTGATTAAAGGCAGCTGCCGGTAATCACATCACTCTGGTGCTGAAGGAGTTGCACTGGCTGCCAGTTGTTTTCCGGGCCAAATTCAAGGTGTTGGCATTGACCTTTAAAACCCTATGCGGTTCTGGCCCAGCCTATCTCAAGGAGCGCCTCCAGCAACACCAGACAGTCCACGCAACAAGATCAACCTTGGATGGCCTTCTCTCTGTCGCATCAGCCAAGACAGCTAGGCTGGTGAGGACGAGGGAGAGGGCCTTCTCTGTGGTGGGCCCCACTCTGTGGAACTCCCTCCCTAGGGAACTCCGTCATGCCCCCTCTTTAATGAGCTTCCACCACGCATTGAAAACGTGGTTGTTCAGGCAGGCATTTGGGGCAGGTTAGGGTATTTTTAGACGATGTTTTAATGTATAATTTTACTGTTTAAAATTGTATTGTTGTACATTTCCCAGAGTGGCCGGTGACCGGCCAGATGGGTGATTAAGAAATTAATTAAATAAATAAATACATTTTAAATACATTAAATTAATACATGTGTAAGTGAAATAATCACAGTGCTTCCCGTTTCCCCCCGGGTCTACTTTTCTCCCCTTCTGTTGTTCCCTCTGTCAAAGTGTAGATTGTAAACCCCCAGGGGCAGGAGCTTTTCTCGTAGTACTGTATAAATCCCCATGCATGCTGAGGATATTATAGAAACAAATAATAATAGTCACAGCCTTGAATAGTGAACTCAGGCGGTGAGTGCCGACAAAAAAGGAACCAAAACAGGGCCAGTGAAAGAAAGAGGGAAATACCAGCATGGTTGGGTGAGGTTTGAGAAGAACAACGTACAGACAACGTCTTAAAAACAGCCCAGTAAGGATTGAGAATGCTCAGTGGCTAGGGAATGCGGAGTGTCCCAGTTGGAAAAGAAAAATGGAAAGCTGACTGGGGGGCGGGGGATGTAGGGAGCTGCTTGAGCTCCCTACAACTTACAGCCAGAGAGTTGACCATCAGGCCTGCGGGGCAAATCTGGCTGGCCCATTCACTGAGGAGCGAGCTGCTTGAGAAGCATTGCATCTGGTGAAAAAAGCCCTCCTATTAAACTCTTAGATATATGCCAGTGTATGGCTCTGTGAGTCACTCCCAGTCTTGTCTCCATCATACTCCATTTATTTATTTTAACACCACTGTGAAGTATCTATGTATTCCATAGATTAAAAATGCACCACAGCAACACAAATCTAAAGAATTTTAAAAGGCTGTGAGAATGGGAATGTTTTTGCCCGGCACTAAAAAAGATATTAAGGGCACAATCCTATGGCTGCTAGTCAGCAGCTAGACAGCCATAGGATAGGTCAGTTCCTGGGAACTGACCTCGGAGCCCTCACAGGCAGTGCGGATTGGCTCCGCGCTCCGCACTTGGAAGAGGAATGCAGAGCGGCGAAAACGGGGCGTTCCGCAGGGCAGGAAGGGTGGAAGTGCCGTTCCGACGCTTCCTATGCATTGTCCAGCATCCCCCCCACTCCAACTTCCCACAGCTAGACAGCCAGAATTGGCTGTCTAGCCATGAATGCAGGGCAGCTGGGCTGCCTTATCCCGATAGGATTGCACCCTAAAATAGGCATCAGATAGGGACAGATGAATCTGACCATTTTGGTTTCTCTCCATTTCTCAATTTTCCAATCTTAACTTTGGTTCATCTTGAATGTTGAGAATTTCTTTAGTCTTAATTTGGGTCATCCCAAACGTTGAGTTTTTTTAAAGTTTCCATGAAATTCTTAAGATTATTGTGCACGTTTCTCGTGATACAAGCAATTTTCCTAATGTGATTTCTGAATCTTATTTCTCCTTATATACATATTTTTGTATGCATTTTATTGGAAATTGCAAAATTTGGAGGAGTGTGATTTTCACAGGATAACTGACTTTCCGTTTTCATGGTAGTTCTAAAGTGTGGAATTAGGGAAGCTTGCATTAATGTGCAAACAATTTTCTTCCCCCTCCCTCACACCGGGTGACCTCTCTGGGGAGGTGTTTGGAGCACTTCACTCAAAAGTGTGATAATAAATAAACAAATGAATTGCATGAGCCCTGAATTATTTGCTTATTTCAGCACAGCTGCTTTTTCATTTAAAATGGTGGCTGTCAAACTTCCTACCATTTCCTGCCTTGACTTGTTTCCTGAGGAAACCCTTTGAGTCTGCCATAGAACCTTGGGACAAAGCAAAGGCTTCTGGGGGGTGTTTTAGGGTGTCCACAATTTGCACAGGCCTTGTGGGCTGCACTATGAACTGAGAGTGTGCCCTAGAACATACCCAACATGGTTCTGCATTTGCAGATTCCAGGGGGACCTCTAAGGAACCTCAGAAGCCCCTGGAATACTCTTCAGAGACCTCTACTTTAAGGAAGTATCGCAGCCAGGGAGTTTCCCTGTGTTCTCCATGGGGTGTGAAAGTGAACAGGCTTCAAGAGGATCATATTCCTCTTGGGGTAAAATGTGGTCCACAGGCTGTCAGGATCCACTCCTAGGAAAATCCCATTGAAATGAACAGAAACTTCACAGGAGAAGCCTCATTCATTTAATTCCTGTCAGGATTGCCCCTGGTGCCTTCTGAATCCTCCAATAGCCAGAATCAACACTCGGACAAAAGGGCTGCTTTCCAAGGCTTTAATTCCATTCAACCTAATGAAGCTTACAGATGCTAATTGCCTGAGACTCGGAGGAAATACAAAGGAACAGCCTACCAGGGGTTTCTAAGAGTTAGGACGTCAGTTGGTCTCCGTTTGGGGAAAAGCACGGCAACTCTCTGAACTTAAGGAGTAGGAGGGGGAAGTCTCCCCCTTTCCCTTGGGGCCTCGGGGCGCAGCTGTTGACGTCGAGCCAATCGGGCTGAATGCCTGAGCTTGGCTCCCGCAATCTCTCGCTTATGCCTGTGCCTCGCGTCTAAAAGCTCAAGTTGTCCCTCCCTTTCAATGCCAGGGTCACTGTCGCTCCCAGGAGTGTGAGCGGGGGGGTGCTCCCCCTCCAGCTGTGCCTCTGAAATCTGAGAGAATTCCTCTCCCACAGATTGTATCTCCTCCTCAGAATCAGCTGCTTTGGGACTCTATGGGCTCAGATCCAACCCTGACAATTCCTTCATTGCAAACTTTCATTTGTTCATTCAGCCTCAAGTGCTTTGAGATGGAGGGTTCTTAGCATTCACACACACACACACAGAACCCACTGGGGGCCACTCCCCTGCTGTCGCATTGCCAAATTGCTACCAAAATCTGGCAGTGTGGCTACAGCAAAACCCTGAAATTTTGCTGTAAACTGACGTGTGCAGGGATCAGTGGTAAATTTGCAAGTGCAGACACTCCTCATGACAGTTCCCATAGCCAACGCCCCCAAGGAGAGTCTGAAGATGTCGGTGGCTGTATTGATCCATATTAACAAACCAGTTCTAGCAGTCTTATCTCCACCAAGGACATTGCCCATTCAAGAGCAAGCCACGTGAAAATACTTTACATTGCAAGAAGGAGCAATGTATTGTTACTGGGAAAATCCTTCCGCCCTCCCCCACCTCAGCTAAGTTCAGAGGGTTCAGGGAATTCTGAGCGGGGCTGGGGGAGAGGGGGTGATGACGACATCATCATCCTTGCTACTAAAAAAGTGCCGCTGCTGCATCCCTGCAAGCCCTTCTCCATTGCACTACCGGCAGGGCAGGCGGGTGGGCGCTGGGGGGAGGCTCCCAGGAGTGTGATTCAGCTCAAAACAGCTCTGTGTTCCCCTGCGCCTGGCCGCACGGCAAAACCGCCGCTTTTGTTGCTGCTACTGTGGCGCCAATTCAGTATTGGGAGGCAGCAGAGGCTGCCCAAAGGGCACGGGGGAAATGTGGTCTTCAGGCCACTTATTGCCCACCCCTGATTTACCCCTTACAAGCGTAGCCATTGCTTCTTGTCTTGTGCCTGTGTCACTATATTCATCCACACCCATCCAGACCGTGGGTTCATTAATGAGTTCCGGAAGGTATCTCCTCCCCGTCCTCACCTTTTCTCCTGACGTGAGTGACGCTTGCAGCACCCACATGCATCCCCTCCCCTTTCAGCAGAGGGGAGATCCGGAGTGGCAAGCGGGCTCATCCTTGTAAAATCTGATCTGGGAGGTGTGGGGCAAGTGCGAGGGGCTGGGGCTGCTGGCAAGACTCATCAGGCTCCCTGTGTTCCCTCCGTTCTGCCCTGCCCGCTTCCCAAGAACTCTGGGATGAGCTGGTGGCCAGTCATGAACTCAACAATCAGGAGGAATCACACTTGTGCAGTGCACCTTAAAGAAACAGCACGCTCTTTCATTATTATTTTTCTTCTGAAGTTGTTTCTTCCTCCCCACCTTCTCCCAACATTATTAAAGCACTTCATGGTAATACAACATTGTTAATTCCTTTACCATTTCCCATTAAAATAAATAAATTTGCACAATTTGCCTTCAGCAAAATTCTGCAGGTGAGAATCGTGTATTTTTTAAAAATATATATAAGCACAAATCAAACAATTGATTTAAAGAGAAATAGACTTTTAACTGAGCCCAGAGAATAGATCGTGGCAGCAAGGAGACGGACATGCACCAAGCAAGAGAGTTGGTGGTGGGAAGCTGTTGAGGCAGCTGGAGTTTGTGCTAGGCTAAAAGCACTAGGGATGTACGAAACACCTACCTGGCTCCGCGCCAGGCAATCCACGGTGGGGGGGAGGCGGTCCGGTCCTCCCCCCCGGAATACTGCCCAGCCGGCTCGGCTCCACAGCCAAGCCACGGAGCTGCCAGCTGGCTCCGGCCACCCACAGCCGGACATCTGGCCGCTGGGCAGCCCTGCAGGGACACAAATGGTGGCTGTTGTAGCTGCCGCCATTTGCGTCCCTGCATTAGCCGTGATAGGCTACATAAGTATTTACATAGCCTATCACGGCTATGAAGACAAAGCAAATGGTGGCCGCAGGAGGGCCGCCATTCACAAAGCAGCGCGGATGGGAGCAGTTACGTGCTCCGTTTCGTGCGCCTTTCGTGGTGTGGGGGGCAGCAGGGACTTCATCCCGCGCGCCTTTCAGGGGGCGGGGCTTCATTCCGTGACGGATTTTGGGGGGCCGAATGCACTGGCATTCGGCCTCACCGAGATCCATCGCGGAATTCTCTGACATCCCTAAAAAGCACCAGCCAGGCTTCCTGGCACCCATTTCAGATCTTCATGGGAGCTCCATCCACGGAATTGGGGCAAGAAAGCAGTTGAGCCCATTCCACTTCTACTTTCCTCCCACTCCCCACTCATCACTGTGAGCCACTGTGGTAATGTGGTTAGAGCCTAGGACTGGGGAGACTCGGGTTCAAATCAGCCATGAAACTCACTGAACAAAGCATGTCTGTTGCATAGTAAAAGCTCCGTCTGGAAGCAGTTATTTTAAGCAACGTATTAAAGAAAGATCTAAATGTGCATAATTCTTCAGTAGTTCTGAAGTTGCAAAGTTTTAGAAGGCAGCATATCAGAGTATCGATGTTTCAGAGCTGTCTCTTCTGGATTTCTCATTCATGTTTTCACCCTTCCTAACACGAAAGAGGCCATATTACACATTGACACCTGGGTGGAGATTTCCATGACAGATTGTGATTGCTTTGGGGAAAAAAACCTGTGAAGGCTCTAGCAGCATCAAAGGTGACATTAAAAAAAAACCTATACGCAGTACAAACGTGCTTGCATGTATCATAATTTTTCTAGATAGATTTTTCACTGGTGGCAGAGATTAAATAATTGTAGCCATACTCTTGTGTTTCTATTGCTTGCTTTAATGTTTGTTTGTTTGTTTGTTTACAACATTTGTATACCGCTCCACATCTAAAACTGATTCCAGAGCCGTGAACACAAAACGTAAAATTATAAAAAGAATTATACCATATTAAAATTGTTGTTTTAAAAGCAGAATATCAATAAAAAATGTGGCTGATCAGTTAAGGAATGCTTCCTGGAAGAGAGCTGTTTTCAAGATGCGCCGAAAACAGCAGAGTGTTGGTGCCTGCCTGACCTCCAGGGGCAAGGAATTCCAAAGAAAGGGGGCCACCACGCTGAAGGCTCTTCTCCTGGTGGACTCCAGTTGGGCCAGAGATCCATGTGGAACCACCAGGAGCGAGCCCTCTGATGACCTCAGTGACCAGGCAGGTTGGTAAGGGAGAAGGCGCTCTCCCAGGTATCCTGGTCCCAAGTTGTTTAGGGCTTTGTACACTAGTACCAAAACCTTAAACTTGACCCAGTAGCAAATAGGCAGCCAGTGCAGCTCCCTCAGCAAAGGAGTTGGATGCTGAGAAGGGGCAGCTCCCGACAACAGCCGAGATGCTGCGTTCTGCACTAGCTCCAGCTTCCAGAGCAGCCTTAAGGGCAGCTCCACATAGAGCTCTTTGCAGTAATCCATTTTTCAGGTTACTAGCACCTGTACCACAATGGCCAAGCTCTCCCTGTCCAGGAGAGAGCATAGTTGGCGAACCAACCAAAGCTGATAAAAGACACTCCGTGTTGTCACGGGCACTTGGGCTTCCAGTGACGATGATGGATCTAGGAGTACCCCCAGACTACGAACCTGATCTTTCAAAGGGAGTGCAACCCCATCCAGAACAGACAATGAGCCTATCTTCTGGACCTGGAAGCCACTCACCCACAGGGCTTCCATCTTGCCAGGATTCAGTTTCAGTTTATTGGCCCTCATCCAGCCCATTACTGAGTTCAGGCACTGGTCCAGGACTTGCACAGCCTCTCCTGATTCAGATGTCAAATGGAGATAGAGCTGTGTGTCATCATTAAACTGATGGCACTTGGCTCCAGATCCCCTAATGACCGCTCCCAGCAGCTTCATATAGATGTTAATCAACATTGGGGACAAGATGGTACCCTGTGGTACCCCATAGCTCAATTGCTAAGGGGCCGAAGAATAGGGATGTCGGAGAATTTCTCCACGAATCTCCAGGAGGCCAAATGCCAATGCATTCGGCCCCCCGAAATTGGTGGGGAAATTCTCCGCCCCCCCCCTCCCCCCGGGATGGGACTTACCTCATGCGAATGTCCCTCTCAGTGGCGGGTCCCAGCGGCGGCGGCCGGTCTTCCGACTGGCTGCCGCCGCCGCCATTTCCAAGTAAGTAAAGTGTAAAAAAAAAAAAAAACGTGATAGGCTACGTAACAATTTACGTAGCCTATCACAGCTAGATTTTCAGTCAGCTGTGATAGGCTCCGTAAAGATTTACGTAGCCTATCACGGCTGACTTTGAAAATCTAGCCGTGATAGGCTACGTAAATTGTTACGTAGCCTATCACTTTTGTTGTTTTTTTTTTACACTTTTTTTTTCGCAGCCGGGGAGACGGGGCGCTCCCCCCCGGCCAGAATTTCGGCGGGGGGGGGATGGGGCGCCTCCCCCCCCGCCAGAATTTCGGGGGGAGAAACGGAGCGCCTCCCCCGCCCCACCGAAAACAGCTGTGGGACCAGGTAAGGGACTTTCGTCCATCCCTACCAAAGAATAGTCATCCGATGTTATTCTCTGAAATCGGCCCTGTAAGTAGGACGGGAACCACTGTAACAGTGCCTCCAATACCCACCCCATGGAGTCGATCCAGGAGGATACTGTGGTCAGTGGTATCAAAAGCCGATGAGAGATCAAGCGGAATTAACAGGGTTGCACTCCTCCATCCCTCTCTCAATAGAGGTTATCCATCAGGGCGACCAAGACCGATTCAGTCCTATAACCAGATTGAAACCCAGACTGGAATGGGTCTAGATAATCAGTATCCTCCAAGAGTGCCTGCAGTTGATCCGCCATGACCCTCTCAAGTACCTTCCCCAGGAAAGGTGTATTTGCAACTGGGCATAGTTGTCTAATACCGTTGGGTCCAGAGAGGGCTTCTTCAGGAGTGGATGCACTACTGCCTCCTTAAGGACAGCAGGGACCACCCCTTCCCACAGGGAAGCATTTATTGCTTCCTGAACCCACCCAGTCATACCTCCTTGGCTAGCTTTTATTAGCCAGGAGGGGCAGGGATTGAGAGGGCACTTGGTTGGCTGCATTGCTGCAAGCACCTTGCCTACATCATAAGGCTGCAGGAACTGGAACTGATCCCACAAAATTGGGCAGATGGTGGCATCAGACACCTCAACTGAGACTGCGCTAACAACGGTACCAAGTGCGCTATTTTGTCCCCAAAGTGAGATGCAAAAGGTCACAGCGGGCCCTTGAGGGGATCAGGGCCCCACTGCTACTTGAGGATGCAGTGGAGGCAGCAAAATAAACCTTTGCTGCCCGCACTGCCATGCAGTAGGCATGATTATGTGCTCTAGAGCGTGCTCAGTCATCTTCGCTTCGAGTCTTGTGCCATTTGCGCTCTAGCTCACGTCCAGTCTGTTTCATTGACCGCAGCTCCCCAATACACCAAGGAGCGGAGCGGGCTCCACAGCGCTGGAGAAGGCACTCAGGTGCAATCAAGTCAGTGGCCCTCCACATCTCACCGTTCAACAGTGAGGATAGGGCCTCAGCTGGACCACCAGTTTTCTCCACTGGAAAATCCCCAAGATGATTCAAAAATCCATTGGATTCCATCCGTCTCTTGGGGCGGACCATTCAAATGGGTCCCCCACCCTGCAGGAGGGAAGTAATAAGTTCAAATCTCACCAGGAAATGGCCTGACCATGACAATGGGGTTACTTGGACCCTCCCCCCTTTTTTTCAGATTGCTCATCCCACAGCTTGGAGCAAAATCCAAATAATGGGTGTGCCCTGCTTCATGTGTTAGGACGATGACATACTGAGATAGCCTCATGGTTGTCATGGAGGCCATGAAGTCCTGAGCTGGAGCTCCAGAGACAGCCTCAACATGGAAGTTAAAGTCACCCCGAACCACCGTCCTGCGTTCCTGGCTGCAATGCCACACTTGACACCACCTCCACCAGCTCGGTCAGGGAAGCTGCTGGGCAGCAGGGTGGACAGTATGCCAGCAGGATCCCCGAGCTGTCTCAATGGCCCGACACCAGCTGCAGCCTCTCAAAGCCCACTCTAAGGTGGAGTGGTTTCCTGGTGAGAGAGATGGACGTTATGTAAACCACGGCAGCTTCCCCCCCCCCTCCCCGCCAGTCCTCCTGCCTATGTTGGTGCTGCACCAAGAACCCAAGTGGACAGAGCTGAGTCAGGTCAACCCCACCCAGCTCACCCACCCAAGTCTCAGTAACGCATGCCAGAGCGACTCTCTCGTCCACAATTAAATCATGAACGGGTACGGTCTTATTGAGGACCAATCTGGTGTTCAATAGCAGCAGCACAGGACAAGCAGGCACAGCACGGGATGAGCTACATGAGGTACATGAGAGCTAGAGAAGGGGGGTAAAAGGGGAACAGCGTATAAACCTCTGTCACTCATATTGCATGTTCCGAATGCTTTTAGACCATACAGTAGCCCACAAAGGGGATGAGAGCCAGGTAGAAGCAGTTGGCTTCTCTCTAGTCTTGGCTGTGGTGCACATTAACAAGATGAAGCTAAAACATGTGGCTTTCCATCTTTAAAACAGGATGCATCATATCCCCTCCCCATTTCACCAGAATGTGTGTTTCTTGTGGAACCAGCATTCTCTTGACGGAGAAAGCTATGAAGGGCTCAGTGGTATAGGGGTAAATTTTGAAGTGCAGGTGTTCATCATGACAGCCCCTGTTGCCACACCCCCAAGGAGAGTCCAGACATTGCGGGCGGCCGTGCTGATCCACATCAACAAACCAATTCTAGCAGTTTCCATCTCTACCTGGGCAGCTCTTTTGTAAAGCTAATGGGTTTTAATTGTCCGAGACCAAGCCACCCCAAAATACTTTGCATTACAACAGGAAACAATATATTGTTGCCGGGAGCGAAAAGTATTTCCACCCAGCTGCTGTGAGGATTGCAGCTAAGTTCAGAAGGGACAGGGAACTCTGAGAGAGATGGCAGATGAAGTACTCATTCCCCTCTACTCAGCACTGGTTAGGCCTCACCTGGAGTACTGTGTCCAGTTCTGGGCACCACACTTGAAGAAGGATGCAGACAAGCTGGAGAGGGTTCCGAGGAGGGCAACAAAGATGATCAGGGGACTGGAAACAAAGCCCTATGAGGAGAGACTGAAAGAACTGGGCCTGTTTAGCCTTGAGAAGAGAAGACTGAGGGGAGATAGGATAGCGCTCTTCAAGGACTTGAAAGGTTGTTCCAGAGAGGAAGGCCAGGACCTCTTCTTGATCATCCCAGAGTGCAGGACACGGAATGATGGGCTCAAGTTACAGGAAGCCAGATTCCGGCTGAACATCAGGAAAAACTTCCTGACTGTTAGAGCAGTACGACAGTGGAGCCCATTACGTAGGGAAGCAGTGGGCTCTCCCACACTGGAGGCATTCAAGATGAGCTGGACAGCCACCTGTCAGGGATGCTGTGACTTGGATTCCTGCATTGAGCAGGGGGTGGGACTCGAGGGTCTTCTAGGCCCCTTCCAACCCTACTGTTCTATGACATCAGCATATCTGCTAGCAAAGAAGTGCTGGCACTGCGTCCCTCTGAGCCCTGGCTCCACTACACCAGTGGAAGGATTCAACAGAGGTTGGGGAAGGCTTTTGAACACTCCTCCAGCTAGACATTCCTGTTTCAAGGGCACCTATGAAGGGAGTTTCCTGGAGGACAGGCGGCGGGGGGTGGGGTGATAAGGAAGGTGGGATAGGTAGAAGATAGAAGGTGGGAAAGATAGAAGAGCATGGGAAGTCTCGACTTTTTTTTAAAGCCCTTTTCCAGGCATTTGGTAGCATACGTTACTTGGCAAGCCTTAACTATAGTGTACACTTGTGTAATTAGTATCTGAAAAATCAGAAATATGAAGACAAATTAAATGACAGAAAGCACGCTGTTCAGTGCAAAGTTAAAAGCATATGATTAGAAAAGCATAAGATTAGAGAAGGAAGGCAGTGCAGAACTGAGCAATTCGTGCCCTCAGGGGCCCACATGTCCATCCTAGCTCAGTGCTGCAACATGAAGCAGTCAATGGAATGAAGGCCTCCACAAAAGTGAGAAGAGACTGGTTTAGCCATCATAACAAACTCGCATTTTTTTCCGTTCTTGTTTGTTTAAACATACTTGGGGGGAAAACACACACTAAGGCATATCGCAGTGTATTGACTTCTGCATTTTGGCTGCACAGAGGTCAAAAACAAATTGCTTTATTTCAGATTTATATTCTATTGGGAGTAAGACCCCACTGCAAATGTCTCACTTTTAACTGTGGACCTATTTTTTGGTATTTCAAATCAATTAATTCCAGGCCTTCTTTCTCTGACTCTAAGGCAGTCTTGTAAATAAGTGTATGGAAGTTACTGGACTGCGATTTTATTTTATACACAACAGAATTGCAAACTGTTCATTCAGAAATAAGTCTCACTTTATCCACTAGTCTGGGCCTAATCCCATACATGGTTTACTCAGAAGCAAGTCTTACTTTACTGCTGCTGTGAGCATCCTTGCTCTTATAATGCCCACCTTTGTTGCAGGAATAGATTTCCCATGGGAAAAGACAAGACAGGAACTGAGCATTGGCTACAAGATTTGCCCTTCCTGTTAAAAAGAAGGGGGACTTTTAAAAGCTAATAACTTCATGACGACACCATGGATTTTCACAGATGTAGAAAGGGCAAGGCTCCAGTTGGTGGATTTTGGGGTTCTAGTTAAAAAGAAAAGTTGATTCTGCAAACCTGCTTTACCGACCCTCCTTCCACTTGGGAGGGTCCACTCCTCACCACAGTGACGAGCATGTTGCTAATTCTATATCAGTGTGAGCATTAATTGAAAACCCCTGCATGGCAGCCACATGAGCACTGGTGGTTCCTTGACCCCTGTGGTTTTCTAGCCTGTGTTTTGGGGACATCGTCATGCATTGTGTCCTCCTGGACGTTTCATCTCCTCATCCCAAAAGCCCTAAGCAGCATTTAAAGCCCTAAGCGGCTTGGGGCCTCGACATTTGAGGGAGTGCCTCTCCCTATATATGCTTGCCCGAGACCTGAGATCTATTGGAGGGGCCCTCCTCTGCATCCCACCAGTACGAGACATACAGTATGGTAGGACATGGGAGAGAGCCTTCTGTGCTGTGGCAGCCCGGTTGTGGAACGCCCTCCCCTTGGAGGCCCGATTGGCGCAGACATTGGTCTCATTTCGGTGCCAAGTAAGAATGTGGCTTTTTACCAAAGCCTTTGAGGGCTAAATGCATTCCCTAGCACATTGTTTTAACTGGTTTAGATTTTAACTGGTTTTAGCTTGTTTAATAGTTAATATGTTTTAAGTGTTTAAATTATTTGTTTTATACTGTTTACATTGATTTTATCTGTATGCCACCCCCAGATCTTAATGGTATAGGGCAGGATAGAAATGTTTTAAATAAATAAGGTGCCCCAGCACAAGTAGCCCTGAAAAGACAGCTGCCAATGTTTGACACCTAGCAGAAAGCACTGAGATTTCTTCCCCACATGATGCCACAGAAAGCCCATGCCTCTTGGTGGCTGCATGCCCACGGCACGGTGGGCCAGAATTACAAATGCATTCCAAGAGGGAGTGGCTAAACAAACCACCAGAGACTTTTTGTCTGTAGTTTATTGTCTCCCTCCAGACAAGCTGGAGTCATAAGCCAAGAACAAGCCATGGCTTATGACTCTGGATTGCCTGGGGAGAGACAAGTCAGAGTCCTGGTTCACATATCACCGTAAACAAGCCATGGAGGGAAGCCATGGTTTGTTTATCCCAGGAATGTTGAACCACGTTCAGCCCAAGGGCTGAATTCATTTTGGAGAAATTCTCAGGGGCCACATTCCATTGGTGGGCAAAGCCGAAGGCCAAAGGGGTGGAGCCAAAAATACCAGCATACTTAGCTTAAAGGTCTGACTGCAAGTAAGTCATCATTAGAAGGGGCATTTCAAACTTTTTGGGGGGGGGACTGCACAAAAGCTGGGAAACCACCTAACGATTGGCTGTTGGGGGATGGAAGTGGGGCCAGGGAAAGGGGGCATGGCCATCTGGGGAAACATGGAGGATGAGATTGGGACCTCAGGATGGCCACATTTGGCCCCTGGGCTCGTGGTTCTGCACTCCTGGTTTGGCCATTCCCACTTGCAGATGCAGTAAGTGGGAACGGTTAAGCAGAGTTCCCTGGCACCCTGTCTTCTTCACAAGATGCCAGAATTCTTTTGCCGTTGTTTAGAATTCTGGCTTATCATGCCATCTGAACATGGCCAATTTCTTTAATGCTTTTTGGGGACCTGCTGAGGCCAGGACCTGAGCGGGGGGGCGAGGCACTGCTAGTTCCTAGAGCCCCCAGTGCTCTTCCTTCTTTTTGCTGTTGCCACCTGTTTACCTGCCCTTTTCAAGTGAACAAGAAGTGAACAGTGTCAGGAGTGCCTGGGTTTCTCCTTCCGGACAGTGGTGTGGATTGGGCCTGGAGGACAGGCAAGTGGGCAGTGGTGTGAGTGGCAAGGCGGTGGGCTAACACTGAGGGCATCTTGCACACCCCCCCCAGAAGCCCCAATCTGGAGCGGACACTGCTGATGGAGGTAGCTCCATTTTCATATAGACCCCCCTCGCCCAAACTGGTGGCCTCCAGATGTGTTGGACTTCAATCCCCATCATTCCCAGCCAGCATGGCTGTGCTGGCTGGGAATGATGGGGGTTGAAGTAACCCATCTGTAGGGCACTAGGGTGGGGAAAGGTGATGCAGTTGAACTCAGCTGAAAGTATTTTGTTTGCATGTTCTCTTACAACAACCAGTTTCTGCTCGAAAGGAAAAGGGCTTCTCCTTTATTGATTTTCTGTTTGAATCCTGTGCCTCTGCCATGCTCCCAGACAATGTACGGAGAGATGAAGATAAGGTGCACTTCACTGGAAATCATGTCCTGAGGTCACTGTAAAAATGCAAGAGTCACGGCGCTACCTCTTGATAGTTGGGCTTTGAATGCATATTGCCGTGAGACGTCTCCGCAGGTCAGGTTTTGATATGCACAGATGCCTCCCCGGTGTACAATGCAGGGGCTGGGGGCGGGCGGTGGCTGTTAAAGGGAAAACAATGCAGACTCCTGTCATGTTTGTGGGATGTAATTTCTGGGCTGTTGATACAAGAGAACATAAGAAAAGCCCTGCTGGATCAGGCCTTTTTGTGGGAAACACATGAATGGGGCAGGAATGCAACAGTCTTCACTTTGATTGATTGATTGATTGATTAGCCACCCATCTGGCCAGCTACCTGGCCACTCTAGGTGGCATACAATACTAATAACAACATGAAATGCAACAAATTTACATAATCAACCGAACAAAACAACATAACAAAACGACACTGCTCTAAAAAGCCCTAACCCATCCCAAATGCCCACCAGAACAGACAGGTTTTTAAAGCCCGGCGGAACCTCATCAAAGAGGGGGCATGGCGGAGGTCATTAGGGAGGGAATTCCACAGAGTTGGAGCCACCACAGAAAAGGCCCTCTCCCTAGTCCTCACCAGCCTAGCTGTCCTGGCTGATGGGACAAGACAGAAGGCCTACCAAGGCCTATCTCATTGAGTGGCATCCCTGGTGTTGCTTGAGGTGCTTCTTAAGGTAGACTAGGCTGGAACCATACAGGGTTTTAAAGGTCAATACCAACACCTTGAATTGGGCCCAGAAAACAACTGGTAACCAGTGCAACTCTTTCAGCAGTGGAGTGACGTGGTCTCGCCAACGGCTGCCTTTAATCAGGCGGGCTGCTGCATTCTGCACCAGCTGCAACTTCCAAACTGTCTTCAAGGGTAACCCCACATAGAGTGCATTACAGTAATCTAGGCGAGAGGAGACCAGGGCATGAACTACTGATGGGAACAGATGGTTAGGGAGGTGGGGCGCAGCCGCCGTATTAGATGGAGCTGGTACAGCGCCGCCCAGCTCACGGCTGACACCTGAGCCTCAATGGACAGCTGGGAGTCCAGAATTACCCCCAGGCTGTGGACCTGGCCCTTTGGGGGCACCCGCATCCCACTGAACACCAGGTCAACATCCCCCAACCTCCTCTTGTCTCCCACAGAAAGTACTTCGGTTTTGTCAGGGTTTAGTTTCAACTTTGTCCTTTCCATCCAGCCACTCACTGACTCCAGACACTTCAGGGTTTCTACAGCCAACCTTGACGAGGATTTAAATGAGAGGTAGAGCTGCGTGTCATCCGCATATTGGTGACACTGCACCCCAGACCTCCTGATGATAGCCCCCAGTGGCTTCACATAGATGTTAAATAACACTGGGGAGAGAACAGAACCCTGTGGTACCCCGCAAGTGAGCAGCCAAGGGTCTGAAGTCTCCTCCCCCAGAGCTACCCCCTGGCACCTGCCAGAGAGGAGGGAACAGAACCACTGTAATACAGTGTCCCCTATGCCCAACCAGGATCCAGGAGTATACCGTGGTCAACAGTATCAAAAGCTGCTGAGAGATCGAGGAGAACAAGGAAGGAGCATTTGCCCCTATCCAGAGCCCTCCCCATATCATCCACCAAGGCCGTTTCTGTCTCATGCCCAGGCCTGAAGCCTGATTGAAGTGGATCTAGATAACTGGCTTCTTCCGAGTGTGCCTGGAACTGCAGTGCCACCACCCGCTCAGTCACCTTGCCCAAAAACGGCAGATTCAAGCCCAGGTGAAAGTTGTTCAAGTCTTGGGGATCCAAGGAGGGCTTCTTTAACAGTGGTCCTATCACCTTATTGCCTTGAGGGCTGATGGCATCACTCCCTCCTCGAGGGAGGCATTCACCACCGCCTTGATCCCCTCCCTAAGCCTCTCCCTGCAGCTCATAATGAGCCAAGATGGGCAAGGATCGAGTAAGCAGGTGGTCGGCCTTAAAGATGAAAGCACCTGTCCGCTTCCTCAGAAGGAAGAAGCTGGAACCGATCCCACACAACTGGTCTGCCACTGGCCACCCCTCGTTTGCTAACTGTATCCACAGTGCACAGAATAGCACTCCTGATCAGGTTGATTTTATCTGCAAAGTGCTTTGCAAACTCTTCACAGGAGGCCTTAGAATGCTCCATTGGTTCTGGAACAGCTGGACCGACCAGGTTCCGGACCACTTGGAACAGCCTCCTGGGACAGCACTCTGAGGATGTGATAGAGGCGGCATAAAAAATATTTTTTGCTGCTCTTATTGCCATATGGTAGTCCGAAGCTACAGCTCTAACCCGTGTCCGATTGTCTTCAGAGCGAGATTTCTGCCACCAGCACTCTAACCGTCTCACCTCCCGCTTCAGAGCTCGCAACCGAGGGGTGAACCATGGTGCAGTCTGAGCTCTGTTCAGGGGGAGAGGGCATTTGCTGTTCATCCCCAGAATGTCGCATTCAGAGATAGACTGCCTCAGAACAAGAGGCTCCACTTATTGAGCTCAGCCTTCTCCAAACTGGTGCCCTCCGGATGTGTTGGACTGCAACTCCTATCACCCTCAGCCAGCGTGGACAATAGCCGTCCAGAGGGTACCAGGCTGATTTAGCTAATAGCCATTCATAGTTCCATCCTCTGCCAATTCGTCTGTTCCTTTTAAAAAGCCAGCAGCCCTCCCAACATCTTGCTACAGGTGATTCCCTCAGTTCCTTATGTACTGTATGCAGAGGTACTGTCTTTTTGCCTGTTTTGAACGTACTAGCAAAAAGCTTCATTGGATGTCAGGTTGGATTAATCTGTCAATTTTGGTTTTTTCATTTTTCCAGTTCAGTTCGTCCTGAACATTGAGATTTTTAAAAATTTGCATGAAAATCTGTGTGCATTTTTGTGTTCATTTCTCCTAATCCATATGTTTTTCTATGCACTTTTTCATAAAATGCACACTTTTGCAAGCAAATGTCCTAATATAATGCACTTTTAAACATCGTTTTTACTAATATATGCATTTTTGTGTGCACTTTCTCCTAATATACACATTCTTTCACACATTTTGTGATTAGAGACCTCCATTGCAAAATTAGAAGTGTGAATTGCAAAGGATAACTGAGTTTTGGATTGTGTGTTGGTTCGAAAGTGCAGAATTCAGTAAGTTCATACCAATATGTGACACAAATCATAATCACATATTGTGAACATACTGCTATTAAGAACATACCGCTATTGCATTTCCCCTTAGTGATATTCCCCCCCCCCCAATGGAGAATCCCCATATGCTTTATGAAAACATATTATTTTACTTGGCCTTCTATTGGTATGACTGCTATTGTTGCTGTTACTGCTGTTAACATCATTGCTGGTTTTATTGTTGGCTTTTATTGTTTTTATGTTTTTATCACTTTTAATATTTTAACTGTTTTTATGTATTTTATTGTTGTAAGCCGCCTTGGGAGGGCTTCTGCCCTGAAAGGCGGCCAAGAAATATTTTAAATAAATAATAAATAAATTTAGCCCTGCCTCATGGAGAACATGCCCTGACCTCCCCCAGTCATTTTATGGGTTGGGGTGTAGTAGATGGAAACGTCTGAGATTGGAGCTTTCGAAGTATCCAGTGCCCTGCTGGGCTCATACCAGCAGGGAAAGAAGAGCAGCGGAGGCTTTTTAGCCTCTCTGTCATCGTTTCTCGTATTTTCTGAGCCTGTCTAGCTGATGTGGGCAGAGGGAGGGACAGCAGCTGAGAGGCTTATGGATCCTGCAGATCAATGGATTCACCACCACCACCACCCCATTTCCTCTCCTCCTGACGTTGAGACGCCAGTCTCTGGAGATGAAGCCACCATGGAGATTTCCATGGTGGCTTGGAGGGGTAGAGTGAATGGATAGGCATCTGAGCTTGGATTTCCATCTCTCCACCCCACCCCGAGGTCATAGCATTGCCTCGGGTGGATCGCCAATATCCTCTGCCCCCTCAGATGCCATCGTAGGATTGCTCACTTCCTTGCACCTCTTCTTTATCTTTTCTAGCTCTGTCATATTGGGGGGCAGTGGGTGGGCAACCAGAATTGTAGTGCACACTATTCCAAATGTGACTGTACCACAGATGTATATGAACGCATTATGATACTTGCTGTTTTTATTTTAAATCTGTTTCCTAATAATTCCTAACATGGAGGCAGACATGATAATGGGATAGTTTTATGGTAGGGTGGATAAAAATTGATGTTTTTTTAATAAATAAATCAATTTAAACGGGTTTTTTAAAAATACATCAATTTTGTTAATATATGTTTTTAAAATTATCAATAAAATACAAACCTTTTCATTCAAAAAAACCCATAGTTGCAATGACATCCCATCACAAACGTACTAAACTGTGCTGTCTCATAAAAAGGCAGTTACCTACCAATCAAACACGGGCATTCCACCTAATGAAAATGGCTGTCCAGCCTAGCTCCTGCTTCTCAACGGTCTGGGCTTTCGGTTTTTGTTTCTCAGACTAAAGTCGCACGTGCAAAGACACTGGCTGGATGAGACTGTTCCATGCTTATATGATGGTGGAGGTGGGCCAAGCCAGGCAGAGGAGTTAGTTAAGATAAAGAGACAATATGGGAAGGGGTGGTCAGAGGCAGAGTAGAAAGGCACAGTGGAGTGGACAAGGAAGGAAAAGTGCTGTTGTGTTTGTGTGTGTGATTCAGTTCTTATCATTCCTAATGTACTGCTGCTGCATCTGCAGCTTGATTCAGGTAATGAGCATTATGTACTCGTTCCTAAATTAATAAAAAAACAAATTTCTAAATGAATAAAAATCAAGTTATCTAAAACAAAATCATACAAAATATATCCTCCTTGAGTTGCAAAATTCTGTCTGAATTCAGTTATTAATCAATGTTTTAGTGATCAGTTTTGCACCATTGTTTAAGAAATATGTGAAGACCTTTCAGCGGCAAACTTGATTTAAATCAGTGGTACAAAATGCCTTTTTAATCCCCCTGTCCTGTGGAGAGTTTCCCCATCCTCTGCAAGCAGCAGGCCATGAAAGTGGCATGATCAGAGAAACGTGGAACGGGATGACGATGACATGTCATGCATCTTGCATAAATGTTACATGGGAGAGAGGAGGAGGAGATGTGGGAATCTCTGCTTTTGATAGCAACTGTACGCCAGTCGTGACGTTTAGTCATTCATTTCAGAAGATTTCTATATCTATTTCTTTAACTTTTCATTAAAAAAAATATCCATAGACTCATAGACTAGTACGGTTGGAAGTGGCCTGAAAGACCATCGAGTCCAACCCCCTGCTTAATGCAGGAATCCAAGTCAGCGCATCCCTGACAGATGGCTGTCCAGCTCGTCTTGAATGCCTCCAGTGTGGGAGAGCCCACCACTTCCCTAGGGAATGGGTTCCATTGTCATACTGCTCTAACAGTCAGGAAGTTTCTCCTGATGTTCAGCCGGAATCTGGCTTCCTGTAACTTGGAGCCCATTATTCCGTGTCCTGCACTCTGGGACAATCGAGAAGAGATGCTGGCCTTCTTCTCTGTGACAGCCTTTCAAGTACTTGAAGAGTGCTATCCTATGTCCCCTCAGTCTTCTCAAGGCTAAACATGCCCAGTTCTTCCAGTCTCTCCTCATAGGGCTTTGTTTCCAGTCCCCTGATCATCGTCGTTGCCCTCTTCTGAACCCCCCCCAGCTTGTCTGCATCCTTCTTAAAGTGCGGTGCCCAGAACTGGACACAGTACTCCAGATGAGGCCTAACCAGTGCTGAGTAGAGGGGAACTAGTAATCCAGAAGTGGTTTACAAGAAAAAACTTGATAAAATACCACAAAACCAATCAAAACCAGGATAAAATAACATCTCATTAAAATAACTAGGGGTAGGTGCCCATACTAGTGGTCAGGAAATGCCTCCACAAACCAGTGTGTCTTGAGTGGTCAGCAGAAATACTCCACGCTAGGAGCCCACCTGAACAGAAACTCTCAAAGTTGCAAGAACTTCAGTTGAATTCATGCTGATCTCAAAGAGTATATCTGCCTTCATCCTGTGCATGTTTAGACAGAAAAAGGTCCTACAACGCCCAGCAGCCCCCAACTCCTTAAACCTAGATTAGTTGTTAAGGCTTTCTCCAGACCATTGATTCATCTAGTTCAGTAATTGCCTAAACCAGCTTTCCCCAACCTGGTACACTCCACATAAGGTGGCCACATCTGCATGGCCAAAAAAGGAGGAGATGCATCACCAAAAAAGCAGAGATGGATTTGCGTAACGTTTGCATATGCTGGTTTATATAGATAGATGCAAATTGGGAAACAACGATTCTGATTTCAAGGGGAATACAATGCGTCTCACCATAGCGGACAAGACTGTATCCAGGTGACCTGTGTACCTGCCTGTTCAGTCTGCTATCCAGGTGCTGCCCAGTATTGATGGGCCATTTCAAGGCCCCTGCTGTCCCTACTAAGGGATCTTCGTATTTTAGCTAGACTTGAACTGGACAACTCCTCAAATAGGGGAGGGCTGTAGCTCAGTGGTAGAGCACCTGTTCTGCATGCAGAAGGTCCTAAGTGCAATCCCTGTCATCTCCAGGTAGGGAGATGCCTGAAACTCTGAGGGAGAGTCATTGCTGCCAGTCAGTATTGACAAACTGGGCTAGATGGACCAAGAGTCTCACCTATATTCCTAAGACACCTTCAGATGTCCTCTGTAAAGTAGGAGAAGGAGAAGGGGACAGCAGAGGATGAGATGGCTAGATAGCATCACCGATGCAATGAATATGAACTTGAGCACACTATGGGAGAGAGCGCAGGACAGGAAGGCCTGGCGTGCTATGGTCCATGGGGTCACGAAGAGTCGGACACGACTGAACGGCTGAACAACAAAAGTAGGGTGCATGGCCACGCTACTTCCAAACATGTTGGACTACAACTCCCATCAACCCTAGCCAGCATGGCTGGGGAAGGTCTGTCTGCTCTCCAGTGTTTGAGAACAGAGTCTTTTCTAGTCCTGCCATCAATGCCAAGAACTGCAAGAGATCCCTAACCTCCCCTGACTTACCAATAGAACCACCATTTCCATTATTCCGTGGAGAGGGGGAGAGAGGATGACTCTAACCTAGTTTGAGTAGTGTAGATACAGCCACAGAGACCATAGGACGATAGGGGGAAATGAACCAGTTTAGGTGTGCAGAAAGAGGGCAGTAAAATAATAGCAACAGGATTGAAGAAAGAAAACATGTTGTGTTTGACTTGTGATTTTCAAAAGTCTGAGTGGTGGGTGAATCCTTCCAGATGCTGAGTGCCTTCAAGACCCGCTGCATTGGGAAGAGTGGAGCTCTTCACCCTGCAGAGCTGGGCCCTTAGGGGAGCCGAGAAACACGCAGATATTGGTTGGGGGATTCGTTTAATGGGAAGACGCGGATTTTTACATCCCAAATTTGTGTCACTTGAAACATAAAAGAGCACAGGGACTCCGCTGAAACAGATTCTATTTTTAAAAATCTTTTACCTGTTTGTAAGATATTCAGATAGGCCTGAGGGGATCCCCGCTGCAACAACTGTGCCGGTCTGCAGCGCCTATGTGTTTGGGGGGAGGGGGTGCGGGACAGAACATTAAGTGTAACTTCTGCTCTGCTTTGTAGTTCAAACAGATGGGTCCTGGTGGGCCAGGCATGTCCAAGCTGTCATGAAAAAGTAACAGCAGCATATCGGGATGGAGTGGCTATTACAGACACACAGCCCAGAGTGTGAATAGTTGGCAGTTCTTGACCCAAGCAAAAGGCAATATGGTCGCAGGCAGAAGTGATTTCCCATGAGATATGGAAGATTTTCAGACCTTTTTTCAGATTTTGCAATATGAGACTAGAGCAGAGAAAGGCCACACAAAGTCCTGTTGGGAGGAAAGAGAGCATCCAAGAGGAGCCCTTTGCCTCTTTCTATGGATCCTGTGTTGGGGTTGACGGAGGGCTCTGGGCTTCGATTGCCTGGAGCCCCCTGTTCTGTTTGGTATGTTTTGATCTGTCTTGTAAGAGTATCATTTGGGGTTGGGTCAAAGTTCTTGGTCGGGAGTGTTGAACCTCAGGCCTAATGGTGGATTGGGACCCAAAGGAGGCTGGACTTGACACTCAGCTCCACCCCAAATTCAGCCTCCCTCAGGTCCCAATCCAGCCCACTGGGATTCCCTAGTTGGCCATGCCCCCTTCCCCTGGCCCCACCCCGTTTCCCCCAACAGCCAATTGTTTGGTGGTTTCCCATCTTTTGCACATGTTTCCCCCATTCTCAAAAGTTGAAATGTCTTCCCTAGGACTTAGGTAGGGGCGTTAAGAACTGTAAGCTAAAATTCGCTGGTATTTTTGGTCATTTTGGCTACACCCGCTTGGCTTCAGCCCTGACCCCTTTTGGCTTTGGCCCCACCCACCACTAGAATGCGGCCTCTGAGAGTTTCTCCGAAATTAAATTCTGCCCTCTGCCAGAAGGAAGTCTGACATCCCTGGTCTAGGTATATTAATGTCAGCTGGTTACTTTATTGAAATAAAGTTGTCTTTTAGTTGAGGAAAAACAAATAAATAATTTATTTTCTTGCAGTATGTCCGCTGAAGAGTGTTTAATTTTTCCTGTGGCTGTGAGGGAAGGCATTCTCCATTGGTGCAATGGATTTCTTTGTTGAACACGGGAAGCTATCATACTGAATTAGATGAGCCCAGTACTACCCCAGTATTTACTGGTAACAGCCCCCCTTCTTCTGGCAGAGCACATGCTCAGAACTCACCGTGTTGCTAATTAAACTTCGCACCCTTGTTCAGACCAGAAGTGGGGGACATTCTTTCGGAGGAGGGCCTCGCTGCCTTGGGGGTAATCATTTGTCGATGGTGGTCTGCTGGTGGTGGTCAGGCCCAGCAGTGGGCAGAGCCAGAGCCCAAAGTGGGTGGCGTTGCAAGTGGGAAAGGTTTGAAACTAGGCCCACAACTGCATGAAACTAGGCTGAGGTGTGTGATATCCACCTGAAACTAGGCCTCGAACCACAGATTCCCCACCCCTGCTTTAAGAATAATAAGTCATTTCCCCTCAAATGACAGATCTGTAAGAACAGAGAGATTCCTGTCGCTCTGTGAATGGAGAGCTTTTCTGGAGATATCCAACAACATCTGCATTGGAGAGTGGTGATTCCATTTGCATGGATAAGCTTATCAGTGATTGAGGTAGTACAGTTTGTTCAAAGGCCTCCCCCTCCAAACTTGCCACCTTAGGAACGAAGGCCTGCTTTCTTTTGAAACAGTTACAAATCACACATTTGTCATCTCTCAAATCCCTCATACCAAGGTTTAATTTGAGACAGCATTTACCAGGTTCCTGACATTGTTTTTCATCCCACGGCTCACCCCAGGAATATATGAAGTACTGATAAAGTGAGGGAAAAAACATTGTTTCCCTCACCACTGAGTAGCTGTAGCCAGGCCCTACAGATACAGGAGCATGAGAGGGTGTTCAGGGAATCTAGTTTCTGTGAAGGCGTGAGTTCTGGCACCTCTTATTATGGAAATCAACAACATCCATCATGCCAACATTCATGCCGTGATTAAGAACATAAGAGCCATGCTGGATCAGACCAAGGGTCCATCTAGTCCAGCATTGTGTTCACACAGTGGCCAACCAGCTGTTGATCACGAAGCCACAAAGCAGGACACAAGTGTAACAGCACCCTCCCACCCATGTTCCCCAGCAACTGGTGTACAGAGGCTCACTGCCTCTGGTACTGGAGGTAGCACATAGCCATCGGGACTAGTAGCTATTGATAGCCTTTTCCTCCAGGAATTTGTCCATCCCCCTTTTATAGCCATTCAAATTGGTAGCCAAGACTATATCCTGTGGTAGTGAATTCCATAGTTTGACTATGCAGTGTGTGAAGAGGTCCTTTTATCTGTCCTGAATCTCCCACCAATCAGCTCCATAGGATGACCTCAGGTTCTAGTATTTTGAGAAAGGGAGAGAAATGTCTCCCTATCCACATTCTTCACACCATGCATAATTTTGTACACCTCTATCATGTCTCCCCTTACCCTCCTTTTTTCCAAGCTAAACAATCCCAGCTGTTGTAACCTCTCACAGGGGAGATGCTCCAGCCCCTTGATCATTTTAGTTGCCCTTTTCTGCACTTTTTCCAGCTCTACAATATCTTTTTTTAGGTGTGGTAACAGCATTCCAAATGTGGCCGCACCATAGATTTGTATAGGGGCAGTATGATATTGGCAGTTTTATTCTCAATTCCTTTTCTAATTATGCCTAACATAGAGTTTGCCTTTTTTTACACCAGCCACACACTGGGTTGACATCTTCATTGAGCTGTCCACCACAACCCCAAGATCTCTTTCCTGCTCAGTCATCGCTAGCTCAGATCCCATCAGGCTATACTTGAAGGATTTTTTGCCCCAACATGCATCACTTTACACTTGCTTACAGTGTAAGCTTGATTGTGTTGACATCAAAGGAATATCTTCTCAAAAGTGGCCAATTTCAGAAGATTGTAATGTTTGAGAGTTCCCATTGGGTGACCACTGCCTCCATTGTGCTGGAGTTCCCATTGCTGAACATAGTGTTCAGCTTGATGTGATACCCTCTGAAGCATTTTGACTAATTGTCCTGTTTGGTATGAGTTTCACCAGCATTTGTATCTATAATTGAAACCCTAATTGGATTCATTATTCAAATTCAGAAGCATACTGCATATACTTCCAAGTTCCCTTTCATCCTCTCATCTGTTGTTACTGGAAGTTTGATATATGTATCCATCCAGAACTTTTTAAAAAATCATCTCAGCAGCCACTTTGGTACACTGACTTTTAAAAATATGTATTGATGGCTTATACCCTAGCTCCAATCTAGGCAAAAATAGATATTCTCATCTGCAGAGAAAAATATAAAAGTATTAAATCTAGGTGGTAGTAATAGATCCAGTCATTCCTCCGGGTGTTTAATAGTTAGTGGATGTAATATCCTTCAAAAGCATTGAAGAAGTGGCATATGGCGGATTGGGGCTGGGGGCGGGGGAGAACTCCTGTGGCACTCTAGCATCAAAGTCAAAAGGTAGGAACGCAGTGTTATTACAAAAATTAGAGATGGAGAAGCCTTTTACCTTGCAGGATCAGACGGAATTGCGTTGCACCTTAGAATACAGTCACTGTTATTCTGCATCTGTCCATCCAATTCGGTAGCCTGCCAAAGCTGACTCCATGTATTTGCAAATAGTGGTCCTAGAGAATTCCATTTGGTCTGCATTTTTAAGCAGACTGACCAAATGTGCATTTCATGGACTAATGTGTGGATCAGAACACAGTTAACCTTCAGGTCCACACTTCTCTGAATTCTGTGATGCAGTTATTGGCTCAAGGATTGCGTACAAAAGTGTGCATATTGTGGAAAGATATGTACAAAACACATACAAAATGAGCATGTTAGGGAAAGACACATTCAAAATGTGTGTGTTAGGGAAAGTTGTGTACAAAAATAAATGTTCATTTTTTGGTAGTTTTTTTAAAAAAGATTTGCAGAATGATGCAGAAATTGGAGAGAACGGATATAAGATTGACTGTGTGCAAAACTTGACACGGATCAGACATGGACTGATTTGTAGATCCCTGTTTATGAATCTCTTGCAAGAGAATGTTAGTGGGTCCTCGTGTTTCCCTTTTGTCCCTAGACATGCAGAAAGACACAGAAGGCAAGACTTTTGAGGAGGGACAAATTGCTGTCCCCAGAGGACAGCATTCCTCAAGTTATCTGAGATCAGAATGGGATTTCAGGGCCCAGGCTGCTGACTCCCAGGCAGCACCTCGCCTTTTGGATGTGTGTGAAGCTGATGCCAGTAGATTACACCAAAGGTCCCTCCTGTTAGCTTTGGATGGGAGATCAAACAACCCATACGTTCTCTGTTGTAGGAAAGATAGAGGGTGGGGATTTGTGGTGGGCTCCCCAGCAGTCCCCGGGACCCTGTCTCCTGCCTCCAGCTATGGCCAACCCTCTTTCAATTCTTAGGAGAAGATAGCATTGAAAAAAGTACAGAAAAGGGCAGCTCGCAGCCTGACCCCACACATCAGCCTTCTCCTAGGCATATGTACATGAAGTTCCAGCCTAAAATGATCATACAAGGAAAAGATGCATGGGCCAGCAGGGTGAATGAAAGCGATGTGTTAAGTGGAAGAGTTGAGGCAGAAGGCTGGGATAATTTTCAAGGCCTGAAAGCAAGGAAATGCAAATCAAAGCCCGTTCCTGCCCCCCAGGGCCAGCAGGAGAGTCTGAACCCTGCATTGTGACATGAGGGAGTAAAAGAAGCAAGAGGTCTTTATATCCTATCATTAACTGGATGCTACAATTAAGGATTGCAAATGATGAAATAAGATTGTGGCTTGGAACTAGGGAGAAAAAATGCTAATGCACACATAGCTTATTTATTTATTACTGTTCTTCAGCTGGAAAGGCTTCCAGAGGGGTTCCCAGATCAGTAAAAGGGCAGGATGGTCCCTGCCCACAGCTTTTACAATCTAAAAACACATGGCACCAAGGGAAAAAGGGATGAGAAGGGAAGAGGGGAGATGTTACGTTCACCTTTTCAGGTTTGTAGTGTTAGTTCAACGGAGCCCTTCATTTTATAAAGGTTTCTTTTTACTATCTCGATACAGATTTAAGGCTACTTTGCTTGGCCATTTAGAGTTAGGAAGACTTGGTTTTTGCATTCGGAAGTAGGGTGACCACAAGTCCTATTTTACAGAGACCAGCCCTTTTTTGAAGGTCTCTCCAGTCCAAATCCAGCTTAAAGATAAAGAATTCTAAGCAGAGGGAGCAGGCAGGCGCCCATCAGTGCTGAGCACCTGGCCACGGTCCTCCCTACTATGGTGAGATGTATCGCATTGTTATTGATAGGATAGCCATCTTTCTGCATTTGCATCTCTGTAGATGAATGTGCACATGCAAATTTTATGCATGTCTGTCCTCTTTTCTCCTCTTCTTGAGCAGTGCGCATGTGGCTACCCTAAGAGGGAGAAATGGAGTCAAAAGCCGTTTGAAAGGCCCAGCACATTGCCCTGGTGCCAGTCCCCACGCCCCCGCTCCAGAGATGCAAGTCATCCTGAGCCCTCTTTACGGAGAAAGGTGATACTACATTTTAAGGTTTGAAGCATATATCTAAATCACATGTAGGCCACCCACAGCTTATGTGCTGTGTGCAGCCTTTGGAGCCCTTCAAGGTGTCCTCCGATAGGCGGCTGAGCCATGCACACACCAGAGCTTGCCTTCTCCCCTTTGCTGGGCTGAAGGGAAGACTCTTCTTCCCCACCCAGCATGGAAGGCAAGTTGAATGGACAGTAATTGTGTGAATTGGGGGGGGGGGGTTGAATGGGAGTGTGTGGATGGAAGCAAAATGTGGGAATGGCAGAGGGAGGGAGGGTGTGAAAGTTTAGGGGGGAAACCTGCTTTTTCCCCAACTTCCCCTCCCTTCCAAAACCTGGAAAAAATGTGAGTGTGTTTTTCAAAATCACCCCCTTCCCCAAGCCATTTTTCTGGGTTTTCTCAGGGCTTCCCATCTCTAGGAGAAAGAGAGATACAGGAGACTGGATGTATGAGGCGGTGTTGCTCTACCTTCTGAGATGATAGATGAACTCAGGCGCCGGTGTCAGTGTGAATGAATGTGTGTGTGTGTGTGAGGGGGGGGGGGAGGAAGAGGGAATGATGGATGGATGGATGGATGGATGGGAAAGAAGAGAGTGTCCCTGCTGACTTTTCAGTTTGACCCCACACACTTTTGGCTTTGGCCCCACCTGCAGCCCCTGACTACTTTGCCCTGAGGGAATGTGGCCCAGAATTCCAAAAAAGTGGCCCACCTCTGAACTAAATAAATAAGGGTGGACCCACAGGATTGGGCTGTTGTGCACAATCTACCCCACACACTTTTAGGTGGGCTAAAGGGGTAGGTGGTTAAAGGTTTACCCCTGATTAAAGGGGTAGGTGGGCTAAAAGCTGATTATGTTTATTCATCACTTGTGGTCCTGGTATCTGATGGAATCATCCACTCCCATGATCCTCATCAGCAGTCCAACACATCTGGAGGGCATCAAGTTGGGGAAGGCTGCAATACGCCATATTGCAGTAAGCTCTCTTTTTTTGAAGGCCGTTGTCAGCTTTGGTCAAGCTGTTGAAGGGCCTTGTCTTCTTGGCCCCAGGGAAGGAGGTGGGAAGTCCTGGAGTAGGCTGCAGATTGGGAAAGGCTCAAAAACTGATATGCACAAACCCGGAGCCGCTGCTTCTCCAGGTTCCTCAAGGCAACTTGCCTGCCCTTGATCAGCACCAAACGGCTGTGGCCAGTGTTTCCTGAGCAAGTGGATGTTTCAGAAATCTGAATGAGAAGCAGAGGGTCGGAAGGGGCTAGGGCTCTGCCATTTGCTAGCCTCTGCCATTCCTGCACCAACATTGCATGATGAAGGTTGGGTTCACTGTTTTGGAGATTTTGGACTGAGCACAACATCTAAGCATATGGCGTTTGAATGATGGCTTGCAAATTCTTATTTGCAACTTTTATTTCTTGAGAAGTCCATGGTGGGACAGGATATCAGTGTTCAAGGCAGGACTGCAGAAATCATCTGATGGTGGTACCCTGTAGGGCAGAGCTGCAGAACTTCAGGCCCAGGGGCCAACTTTGTCCTGCCTGGAGTCCCAGTCTGGCTCTCTGGGGTTCCCCAGAAAGTCCCTCCCCCTGACCCCAACGTCTTTCCCCCCACCTGCGAATCGCTTGGTGGTTTCCCAGATTTTGTGCAGTTTTTTCTCCATTCTAAAGGTTCAAAATTGTCAGGATGGACACTGAGCCCATAGAATCCCATAGTAGTTCTGATCAAGCTGTCAAGGGTTCCTTGGCGGCCTCTTTCAGTCTAATCCAGTAGCCAAGTCCAGACACAGACAAAGGGATTCTTTTCAAAGCTTTATTCCTCTTTTACAACTTAATGACTCTACTGTTAGCAACTACCTACGAGCAGCAGAGTACCTATGCTAGGGTTGGCGGAGAATTTCTCCCCGAAACTTCGGGGGGCCGAGCGCCAACGTGTTCGGCCCCCTGAACAAGTTTCGGGGAGAAATCCTCCGCACGACCCCACCCCCCACACACACCCCCCGGGACGGGACTTACCTTCGCCGAATGTCCCTCCCGGCGGCAGGTCCGGCCAGCGGTTCAGCGGGTGTTCGTGCGGGGCGGGAGCTGCAGCCGGTCTTTTGACCGGCTGCCACTGCCGCCATTCCAATAAAAGAAAAAAAAAACGCCCCCTGATAGGCTACGTGACGATTAACGTAGCCTATCACGGCTAGATTTGCAAAGTCAGCCGTGATAGGCTACGTTAATCGTCACGTAGCCTATCAGGGGGCGTTTTTGTTTTTGTTTTTTAAACTTTCGAGTTCGCGGCCGGGCGAGGCGAGGCGCCTCCTCCCCGGCCTGAATTTCAGCCGGGCGAGGCGGGAAGCCTCCCCCCCGGCCTGAATTTCGGCCGGGGCGAGGCGGGAAGCCTCCTCCCCCCGGCCTGAACTTCGCGGGGGGAGCAGCGAAGCGCCTCCCCCCTACCGCGAACATCCTTCGAGGACTTTCGTCCACCCCTAACCTATGCCCTAAGTGGGAACAGTTGGTCCCCGTTTGAAGGAGAATCACTGGCAGACCCTGAACTTATGGGCTAGGGAGAGTCCCTCCCCTTTTCCCTTGGATCCTCTGGGCGCAACCGTTGTTTGCGCGCCAACCGGGCACTACGCCTCCTTTCCGCGCCCTCCATTTGGCGCCGCTCCCTGCGTCGGCGTCGCGTGTCCAGCAAGTCTTCTTCCCCCGCTCTCTCACTCCCTGGACTGCTATCTATGCCAGGAATGCCGGCGGGAGGAATCTCTGCCAGCTGTTGGCCCTGGGAAGGATGAGCGCGCTCCTCTCCCAGGAGCGGCTGCTCTTCCTCAGAATCAGAACTACTCTGGGATTCTGTGGGCTCAGTGTCCACCCTGACAGAAATGCCCTTCCTAAGGGGTTGTTACTGGCAATAAGAGGTTTACACTAAAATTAGCTGGCATTTTTGGCCCCACCTTTCTTGCCTTTGGCCCCGCCCGCCACTGGAATGCATCCTCTGAGAGCTTCTCTGAAAAGGAATTTGTCCCTTGGACTGAAAGAGGTTAAACACCTGTTCTAGAGGGGATAGGGTTGAGGTACAGTAAGCATTACATTTTTCCGGTAGATAGGGATGCTGGAGCAGTCCTCTGTGGACTCAAATGAGGCCAGCTTCCAAAGAATCCAAGCTCCAGAGTCCGTGGCAGACTAGCCGCACTTACCTCCAGCTCCGGAGGAGTTCCCGCGGGGCGGCTCTCCATATTCCTAAAAAACGCGATAAGCTAATGGCAGCTGCCATTAGCTTATTGCAGGAAACTTACAGCCATAAATAGCATATTGTGCACCATTTGCGGCCGTAAAGCACTTACTAAATGCAGCCATAAGCTGCAATGTAGGTAAAAGTAAGTGCTTTACGGCCATAAATGGCGTAAAATATGCCATTTACAGCTGTAATTTTCCCGCGATAGGCCGCCATTAGCGTATCACGTTTTTTAAGAAGCCGAAGAGCCACTCTGCCAACTCCGGTGGACACAGAGGTGGCTCCAGAGGACTCTGTGAGGCCCCAGGCGGCCAGAATTGCCCCACAGCGGATCTCCCTGGACCGGAGAGTAGAGGGTTTGTACATCCCTAGTGGTAGATGGAGTTTGAAGGAGGGTTTTGAGAGGTCCATGGAGCAGGCTGCGATGGGCCTAGGAATTGTTCTGCCTAGACCATGGGCATCCTGATCCCTCCAGATGGCTTGGTCTACAACTGCCATAAGCCCCAGCCAGCATGGCCAATGGTCAGGGATTCTGGGAATTGTAGTCTAAACCTACCCCTGCCCTAGACAATCTGAAAGTAGGCCCAACGGTACTTGGCTCCTTTTCCCTGAAGCCAGATGGGTGCATGAAGTGGGCCAGAGAAAGCTCAGGTATTTTGAGCTGGAAGCCAAGATCAGGTAGGTCTCGGAGGGGCATTTTTGCCTTCACATTACAGTGGGGGTTGGGAGGGCTGAGGTGAATTTGTCCCCATCAGCTCCCCTTGGTTCTACATGTGGTATCATCTCAGCAAGGGTTAAGGTGATTCATGGACTTACGTAATTAAAAGATGTAGTCCTGGCCATTTTGCCACCTCAAAACACTGCATCGTAAGGCATTCCAAGAGATAAGAGAACACATCTCTTGACCCTGTTCGGTACCCCGATCTAGCTTTGCAGCCTCGTTCCCGGGCTGCCAAGTGTCTCCATTCTCTTGGCAAAGTTCACTGTGCTGGAGGAAGGCAGACGGTACACAAGGAGATACTTCCTCCTGTGTGCTGGAATCTCACCACAGCCCCAGAAGACAGGGATATAACCCTGCATTGCTTAGAGGTGTTGAACCTCTTTCATCCCCACGGCCTAATTCCATTTCAGAGAAGCTTTCAGGGGCTGCATTCCAGAGGTGGGTGGGACCAAGATGCCCACCTATGTTTGCTTGAAGCTCTTCCTGCCAGTAACCAAGCCTTAGGAGAGGCATTTCAGCCTTTGGGGACACTGAACAGACTGCACAAAAGCCAGGAAATCATCAAATGATTGGTGGTGGGTGACAGGGGTGGGGCCAGGTGAAGGGGGTGGGGCTATCCAAGGAAGCGTAGAGGGCTGGATTGCGACCCCAGGCAGCCTGGAGTTGCCCCTGGGCCTAAGGCTCTGCCCTTCTGGCTGAGGTGCTCTGCGGCTTCTTTTTGCGGCTGCAAAATTTGTGAACAGCCACAGAAGAAGGGAACGTGAAGGCAGAATTATCGTTGGGGAGGGGGTCATGCCCTACGATCCCTCCCCCTTTTGACTCCTTAGTGATGTTTGGCTCAGTCAGCCCTGGTTGTCTGCATGGGCCCAGTGTGGACTTGCCAGCAACTCTGGCAAGAACGTTTGCGTTTCTTCTGCCTCACTGGTGCTACCTTCCATCGAGATCCTTTTCTCCCAGCTTGGCGATGTTGCAGTTTCCCACCTCAGCTGCCTGAACTCAACATCTGAGTCAAAGAGCAAAACACAATTGACAGACTCCACATCAGGTGCACAGAAAGCCTCTGAGATCTTGTCAGCTTCACTTTGCCCTTCTTGCGGCGTGTGGGATAAAACAGACGGCGCGCGTGTGTGTTGGGGAGGGGGGAGACACAGTGTGGAGCAGCCGATGTGCAGGAGAATGTGGAGCAGTGGAACAGCGCAGGAGCTGTGTGCTTGGGGCGCCCAAAGAAATAAGAATCCAAAAGGACACCTTTCAGGGCTTATTTTCCATAAATGCACAATTACAAAACAATTTGACACGGGGCAGAGGAAGTGTCTATGCCATCCATTTTTTATGAGTGTAAACAGATAAATTATAAATAGCGCAAATATTACTGTAAGTTAAATATTAATCACATAATTGCTGGAATTAACGTTCCAAGTGCCCTCTTTGCAATGAAGACATAAACCGTGCCGTGCCAGTGAAGTAAATGCCTCTAGTAAAAGTAGGTGTTCTGAGAAAGCCGTTATGGGGAGGGGGCTTGGAAGAGAAAGGGGCTTTTCTGGCCACACCAGGGAGGGCTGCAATAATTTCCAGGCACCTGAGTTCATCAAAACAGGATGCTGAAGTTTAGATATTCGAGGATATTTTTTCCTACACTTTGTCTGGCAAGTTGAATTGTGACATTGACATGGAATCTGAATGCTGAAGTTGGCACAACTGGCAGAAAAGGTTGTGCTGCTGTAAGCACAGTGTGGTCCCAGAGGTTTGCCCCAACTCTGCCTGGACCACTGCAGCAGATCCTGGAGGTGTACAATTGCACGCTATTTATTCACTGGCACTCCTAAAAAGCTCTTTTTTAATAAGACAAAGGTAGCCATGTGGACCAAAAGAAAAAAGCCAAAATCCATAGTAGTGTAATACCTTTATTAGGCCAACCAAACGATGGGCAAGCTTTTGTGATCTCCAGGACTCTTCATCAGGCAAGATGTCACAAAAACACGAGCTGTGGGGAAGGGGGAGGGAATAGGGAAGGGGAAAAAATCTTACTAAATGGTGAAGTCACAGTGTCTGCACCTTGCCGTCCATAACTGGCGTTGCAGCCCAGCACATCTGGAGGGCCCATACTGGGGAAGGACGATTTAAGTGGTAGGAACCTATCTCAAACTTGCTCCACTGCAGTTGATACCAGTTTGCATGGAGACGCCTCTGCATGTAACCATCGTAGCTAATAGTTAGGGATGTACGAAAGTGACTTACCTTTTCGCAGGGGTGCTTCGCGGTGGGGGGGAGGCGCTTCGCTTCTGCCCCCGAAGTTCAGGCGAGGGGGGGGAGCCGTCCCGCCTCGCCCGGCCGAAATTCAGGCCGGGGGGGGGGAGGCTTCCCCATCTCCCCGGCCACGAAAGTGTAAAAAAAAACAAAAAACCCCGTGATAGGCTACGTAACGATTAACGTAGCCTATCACGGCTAGATTTCCAAAGTCAGCCGTGATAGGCAATGTTAATCGTTACGTAGCCTATCACGGGGTTGTTGCTTTTTTTTACTTCAGCTGTAATGGCGGTGGCGGCAGCCGGTCAAACGACCGGCTGCCGCCCCCGCCAAAAGCCCGCCGAACCGCCACCGGGACCCACCGCCGGGAGGGTCATTCGGCTACGGTAAGTCCCATCCCGGGAGGGGTGGCGGAGAATTTCACCGCCGATTTCGGGGGGCCAAATGCGTTGGCGCTCAGCCCCCCGAAGATTCGGGGAGAAATTCTCTGCCATCCCTACATAGTGCATCACGCCCCTCCACCTCCATGGATTGCTCTAATCCCCTATTTGAGCCATCTGAGTCAGTAGACTTCTTGTGGCGGTAAACTCCGCAAGTTTAGGAGTTACCTAATTTTACAAGAGAGGGAGAGAGAGAAAATCCCTTTATCCACCTTCTCCACACCATACATAATTGTATAAGCCTTTATCACAGCCTTCCCAACCTGGTGCCCTCCAGGTGTTTTGGACTTCAGCTCCCATTATTCCTGATCATTGGCCATGCTGATGGGCTGATTATTATTATTATTATTATTATTATTATTATTAAATTTATTAATCGCCCATCTGGCTGGTAACCCAGCCACTCTGGACGATGTACAACATACAATAAAACAGTTTAAAACAATAAAATTCTACAGTAAAAACATTTTCTAAAATACCCTAACCCACCCCAAATGCCTGCCTGAACAACCACGTTTTTAATGCACGACGGAAGCTCATTAAAGAGGGGGCATGGCGGAGTTCTCTAGGGAGGGAGTTCCACAGAGTGGGGGCCACCACAGAAAAGGCCCTCTCCCTCGTCCCCACCAGTCTAGTTGTCCTGGCTGATGGGACAGAGAGAAGGCCATCCGAGGCTGATCTTGTTAAGCGGCCTGTCTGGTGCTGCTGGAGGCGCTCCTTGAGATAGGCTGGGCCGGAACCATATAGGGTTTTAAAGGTCAAAACCAACACCTTGAATTTGCCCCGGAAAACAACTGATGGAAGCTGAAGTCCAAAACTTCTGGGTAGTGATTTAGTTTTTCCGGAAAATTTTGAATTGGAGAATTTTCCCATGCAAATTAGGCTAATTAGGCTGCCTTGGGGGAAAAAGACGGGATATAAATGTAATAAATAAATAATAAATAATTTGCATAGGGTCATTTGCATCAGCAATTTTTCTGATGCTCTTGAGAGTAATCTAATTTAGCATATTTATTTTACTTATATTTAATAAGCAAAGTTTTAAAAGTACCCACATATTAATTGTCCCAATACAACACAACTATATGACCTGAAATATTTGATGAAAAAATTAAAGCACAGTTAATCTGTGATTTATATGTTACATTGTGTAAAAAAAAAATATCTTGGATTACTTGTAAAATTTTAAAGACTTCCCCTACATTGTTTAAATGTAAGTAAAGGTACTGAAAACTGTTGACACACTAATTCAGCCTTCCCCAATGTGATGTCCTCCAGATGTGTTTAACTACAACTCCCATCATCCCATTTCCCAGCATCTGATTAATTTTAGTGACCCAAAGAACTGTGCATGAGATAGGGATGCCTGTTGCTGTGAAATTTGGCCCTTTTGGGGCCCAAATGGATTCCTGCAGTGCTCCTGATTAAGCTTGCATTTGCGAGCTGAGCCAGGGGCTTATTCCCAAAATCCAGGAACTTTTTCGGGGGGGGGGGGTGTAAAAAGCAGATCTCGCAAATTGCAGTCACAATTTGCACAAATTACAGCTGAAATTTGTGTAATTTGTACAAATTGCTTTACACAGATAAAAACAACAACAGAAATCTGCGAGCTTGCCCAGCTCAATGTAGATCAAGTCACACCAGCTCACGGGAAAGCAAGCTGAAGTCCAGAGGGCCAAGCTGACTAAAGCTCACCCCCTGGACGGATTCCTCCACCGTCCCTAGCATGATATGCTGACAACCACTCATCCCTTTCAATAGAGTTCATCTCTCTTCCACTGAGGTTGTTGAGGACCTTCAGTTTCGCTGTCACTACTTATTAGCTTCGTTTCACACTGAGATATATATTTAAGTGGCATATAGGTATTCCCTCACATACTTGGTAGGGATAATCACCTGAACAACATTCATTATGGCTGTGAAACTGCCAAGCTTGTATGATATTGTATTTCCAGCTGGTATCCATTCAGTGTTAGTGGTGAACATATGAAATGGAAAAAGTCCTGCCCCACCTCACTGCATCTGGAGGGCGCCAGGTTGGGGAAGGCTGCTTTATAGTGTTCTGCCTTCAGGCTGGGCGATGGTCTAGAAATAGGTGTGCCTATCTACATACTCTGGAAAAGCATGTGGTACAGCCCTCCTTGGACTAACCCAGGACTAATGGTTAGTCAGTGAGTTAACTCTGTTTTTGCAGGAAAGTCAGTTCATGGGATAAGCTCTGGTCTCGTTCTCACTGAGGTGCCCAAGCTATGTCTGGGCTGTGCCATCTCAGACACCGAGTGGGAGCTCTGTGACGGAATGCTCCTCAGTACCAAATAAAATGCCCTGCACCTAAGAAGCTGGCAGGTCAGGGCAAAGGCTAGGCCAGAAGAACTGATGACACCTTGTTTTCGATGTGTGGAGCCCTACCCTCCACCTGAAATGGTACAGTCCAGGCCTCGGTCGACCAGTTCAGGAAGAATGATACTGCTGGGTTGGCTGATTGCAAAAAAGGGGTTTTGGGTAGTACATTTCCTCCAGTGTGTCACAGATGAAGCTAGAGATGCTCTTGTGCATTTGCAGTGCCTCGACTCTCACACCATCACCAAGGGTCACTGCCCGAGTAGCTCCCACACAAAGTAACGACAGATTAGTAGAGGTCTGCCTCCAGTTTAGTATCATAGAATCATAGAATAGTAGGGCTGTAAGGGGCCTACAAGACCCCCGAGTCCAACCCCCTGCTCAATGCAGGAATCCAAGTCAGAGCATCCCCGACAGGTGGCTGTCCAGCCCCATCTTGAATGAGGCTTGTCCCCTTTCTTCCCTCACTCTCGTGTGCTGGCTTCTGACACAGGCTGTGTCTGACCATCGCCGTTTCATTTATATTTATTTTTGCTTTTTTGTTTCATTTTACAATGCATCCCCTCCTCTGTGGCAGCCTTTCCCAGCCTGATGCCCTCTGGATGTTTTGGACTTCAGTTCCCAGCATTCCTGGACATTGGCCATGCTGGCTGGGGATGATGGGAGTTGAAGTCCAAAATGGGCTGGGGAAGACTATGGGCTTAACACAGTGCAATCCAAGTCACATCCAGTGGGAAGTAGGCCCCATAGATTTCAGTGGGACTTACTCCCAGGTAAGGGTGTTTAGGTTTGCAGCCGTAGTCTTTTAAAACTGACGGGTGTTGCACAGAATGTTTAATCTCCAGGTGTATCTGAGGGTTGCACTTGCGCTGGAAAGAAGCTGCAGCTGAAACACGTTCGACAACATTGCCAACTTCCCGAGTAGGCAGTGGATGGGGAGGGTGCCCGAGGGGACACTGGTCCACATGATGTGGGTAGATTAACAAAAGCTCTTTCAAGGCAGCCCCAGCATCTCCCCAGCAGGCAAAACAGAGAGATTTTACCAGAGGCAAGAAGCAGAAATTAGCAAAGAGTTCCTTGTAAAGAAGAATAGCTGCAGTGTAGGGAAACTCAACATTCAAAAAACGAAGATCATGGCATCTGGACCCATCACTTCCTGGCATATAGAAGGGGAAGAAATGGAAGCAGTGACAGATTTTACTTTCTTGGGCTCCAAGATCACCGCAGACGGTGACTGTAGCCATGAATTTAAAAGACGCTTGCTCCTTGGGAGGAAAGCTATGGCAAACCTAGACAGCATAGTAAGAAGCAGAGACATCACCTTGCCAACAAAGGTCCATCTAATCAAAGCTATGGTTTTCCCAGTAGTAATGTATGGCTGTGAGAGCTGGACTATAAGGAAGGCTGAGCGCCGAAGAATTGATGCTTTCAAACTGTGGTGCTGGAGAAGACTCTTACGAGTCCCCTGGACTGCAAGGAGGTCAAATCAGTCCATCCTAGAGGAAATAAACCCTGAGTGCTCATTGGAAGGACAGATACTGAAGCTGAAGCTCCAATATTTTGGCCACCTAATGCGAAGAGAAAACTCTCTGGAAAAGACCCTGATGCTGGGAAAGACTGAAGGCAAAAGGAGAAGGGGATGACAGAGGATGAGATGGCTAGATAGCATCACCGATGCAATGAATATGAACTTGAGCACACTCCGGGAGAGAGCGGAGGACAGGAAGGCCTGGCGTGCTATGGTCCATGGGGTCACGAAGAGTCGGACACGACTGAACAACAACAACAATGCATGGCTGTGAGAGCTGGACTATAAGGAAGGCTGAGCGCCGAAGAATCGATGCTTTCAAACTGTGGTGCTGGAGAAGACTTACGAGTCCCCTGGACTGCAAGGAGGTCAAATCAGTCCACCCTAAAGGAAATCAACCCTGAGTGCTCACTGGAAGGACAGATACTGAAGCTGAAGCTCAAATATTTTGGCCACCTAATACGAAAAGAAAACTCCCTGGAAAAGACCCTGATGCTGGGAAAGATTGAAGACAAAAGGAGAAGGGGAGGGCAGAGGATGAGATGGCTAGATAGCATCACCGATGCAATGAACATGAACTTGAGCACACTCCGGGAGAGAGCGCAGGACAGGAAGGCCTGGCGTGCTATGGTCCACGGGGTCACGAACAGTCGGACACGACTTAATGACTGAACAAGAACAACAACAAGGGAAAGAAAGAACACAGATTTGGGAGCTGAGGATCAGCTGTTTGGGGTGTAATGTATGGGTGAATAGAAGGAGAGATGGATGGATAGGTGATGATGATGATAGATAGATAGATAGATAGATAGATAGATAGATAGATAGATAGATATAGAGTGCCATCACTGTGCTTTACAGCAGTCTCCCCCAACCTGTCACCCTCCAGATGTGTTGGACTACAATTCCCATTGGCCCCAGCCAGCATGGCCACTGGCTGAAAGTCCTGGGAATTGTAGTCCAATACAACTGGAGGGTGACAGCTTGGGGAAGGCTGATTTACAGGGTAAAAGACCAGGGTGGGCAACTTGTGGCCCTCCAGATGTTTTGGCCTACAAATTCCATCGGTGCTAGCCAGCGCATCCAGTGGTGAGGGAGATTTGGGCCAAAACATCTGGAGGGCCACAAGTTGCTCGCCCCTAGTATAAGAGGTCAGGTCCTTGGCCCCAAGGAGCTTACAGTTTCTCACAGGGGAAAGAACAGAAGAAGGGGAGGCAGGAATTGAAGGGGAGCCAGGTATGGTTGCTTCTGTTGCCCATGCTGAGGCTTCATTCTGAAGCCCCCACCTGCAGAAGAAAGGGCTACTTGGTGGTGGAAAGAATATATTGGGGCCATATGCACTGTGAAAGAAGGGAGGCAGAGACGATGGGAGGGGAGAGGAAGGATTTGTGGAAATGTTACAGGTCATTCAGTGTTGTTTAAATCGCACCAGCATTGTTCTTTGTGGCACTTTGGATGTGGCTCCGTGTGTAAACAGAGGCTTTGGCACCTCTGTCCACCCCACCCCACCCCCATCAACGTAAAGCTTTCTTTTAAAAAAATATTTATAGTGTTTATAGTATTTGTAATGCTTACGGTGTGTGGTAATATGGCCTCAAAGTAAAGCCGTGGTCTGCTGATTTTTATCTAGAATGAATGATCTCAGACTGAAAATTGAAAAAGAAAATTCTTCGAAGCCAAATTGAGAGAAGTTAGTTTTGCAATTAGTGCCCAAACAACCTATAGAACTTTGGAGGAGGAGGAGGAGGTCAGAGACACTGCCTGCTTTCTGCCAGCCTGGCTCATTGCTGACCGTACCCTGAAGAAACACCATCACCAAGCTCAGCTGGGCACCCCCTTCACCTCAGCGCCCTGGGTGAGCGCTGCCCTGAGTAAGACCCACACTAGTGGGAATGAGCACAGAAGGAGAAGGGTCTGTGAAAAGCTCTGGCTGTTGCTGAAGGAGATGAGGCCTTGGCCTGCTCCTCAGAATGAGTGACTGAAGTGCAAAATTGGGGCAAGAGGTCTATGCCAAGCTGCCTATTCACGCTCAGGGCCAAACTGGATTAGCTGAATTCACTCTGTGCCAAAAATGTCTTCCTCATTTTCCCCCAACCATTCACATTCAAGTTTACAGAAGACAAATTGCTTTCAATCCCGCCCACCCCGCCAAAGGAGGAGGGGGGTGATCAGTGAAATTCTCGTGGGTGGGATGCGGGGTTCTTGCACTTATGCAGCCAAGGAGTGTGTGCGAGTGTCCTATCTTCCGTGGTACAATCCTCTCTCCGGCAGTCTGCAGTCATCTCCATCTGCAGACCCCTTGGCTTCCCTCACTTCAGTTAAAGCCTAGAGGAAGAAATCATGAAGGAACTCATCCCATGAGGTTTTTTCAGGAAGTGCAGGCAGCCTGGGAGACTGCAGAGCAATGGAGAGAAGAACAACGCAGGTACAGCACCCTCGGCCACCTCACCGTGATAAGGTCAGCTCAAAAGCGCCATCAGAAGAAAGTATAAGGAGCTCTGAGCATGAGGCAGAAAGATAGAAGCCACTTTCATGGAGGAACATTCTCCCAAGGGAGATTAGACTGGCCCCCTTTTGTTCAGTTTTCGGCAAGCTCTTAACACTTTTATTCCACATGGCTTTTTGTATTTTAAATATATTGGGTCTGCACTCCATTTTTAAGATCCTTGCCTTCTTTTAATTCTGATGATGATGATGTTTTTAAAGTTTTCAAATTATAACGTTTTCAAGTTTTAATTGTAAGTTGCCTTGGGGGATCTGTTTGGGCCGAAAGGTGTTTTATAAATTTATAGATAGATATATAAGAAAACCATTTTACAGCCTTTTCAGGGGTGGCACCACATCTTTGGAACTCCCTCTGTGGGGTGAAATTCATTCCCCACCCACCCAGTGGCGTTAACAGATCTTAAAGCGCTTTATTCTGCCAAGTGTTTGCTTCATTTTTATTGCTGGTTCTCTAAGCTTCTTTAATCCTTTTTTCTTTTTTAAAAAAGAATTATTTAATTCTTTTTTAACATTTTAAAAAATGTTTTTATTGTCATGTTCTTAAAAATAATTCCTTCACACCCAAACAGGGGTTGAAACCCAAGAGGCAGGATTAAAAAAAAATAACTTCATACATATAACAAATATTTTTGTTTTACTCGGTTCCTCAGCTCAGTACCCCATGAGGGTTTTCTGCCCCATAGCAAACATGCTAGTGAGGAAACAGCATTGGAGATGGTATGACATTCACAGGTCCAGAATTTCATTTTGGCTCCATTTACCAAGCATGGCCTAATTCGGAAGCTTTCAGCCATTAGCCCTTGCCGTAGATAACGCACTCTGCTTTTTGTGAGTGGCTTGGCTCCTTTTCTGAACTGGGTGGGCTGTGGGGAGCGAAGGCAGTCGATAGGCTGCCTTGGACAGGAAACAAAGGGAAATTGGGCAAAGCAAACCTCGGCAGATCAGTGGCGAAAGCAGGCAGGAAAAGGCAGGCACAGTTTCCTAGCAAAACACTTCGCCCACATGCATCATGAAAGCTGTAACTTTATGGGAGTTCCAGAAAACATCTCATCTACTTTCATCACCACTGTAAATGTTCTCCAAGCTGCAGCATTGCTAAATAATTCAGGTCAAGATTGAGCACAAGTCTTATCAGTGTATCCCCTACTAAGTGATTCCAGTTTAACCAAGAGGAGTAACAAATTGGTGGAATTCCAGTTCTAGTCATGCATGGAAAGCCTAGATGAAATTAACCCTTTATGGTGCAAAGCACTTTTCTAACTTCAAAGATCTAAGAGGATGTGGGTGGCCATGTGCCCTACTTTACTGAAGACAGTCCTCTATTTGAAGGGGTATCCAGTCCATTTCCAGTTGAAAGATAAAGAGTTAAAAGAATGAAGAGGTAAAGGGCCTTGAAACATGATTGCCCAGCAACAGTTGGCACCTGGACAGCAAACTCAGTAGGCACACAGGTCACCAGCTCACAATATTCCCACTCTGGTGAGATGAACTGTATTTCTGCTTAAATAATAATTTCTAAATTGGCATCCATACATATAAATTAGCACATGCGTTGCAAATCTGTGTCCTTTTCCGTCCTCTTTTTTTCGTGATGCGTTTCCCTATTTTTGGCCAACCTAAAGAGGAGGCTTGTGTTGAATCTCCGGATGGCTAAGAACAAAGAATGAAAACAAAAAAGGGTCATTGGGGGGTGTAAGGTGCTTTCCAAATGTTTCTGATTATGAAGATCATCTATTGGTTAAGTTGTTCCTTAGAAAAGCGGGAAGGGGCGCTGTTCTAAGTCCTGTCTAGTGTGTTGTTATTATAAATAATATTTGGCAAAATTGACTCAAACCATCAGAGCAGCAGACCTGCTCCAAATCTGTAATTTTACTTTCACCCGGACTGGTGATCTTTGTTCATCAGCTTGGGGTCGGGGTAAGGGGGCATTTAACCTTTTAGAATAGGGGACAAAAGGCACAAAAGCAGGGACACCACCAAACAGTTGGTCGTCAGAGGTGAAGGGTGGGGCAGGAGAAGGGGGCATGGCCATATGGGGAATCCGAGAGGGCTGGATTTGTCCTTGGGACCTGAGGTTCTCAACCCGTGATCTAATCTGAAGATCAAGTTGAAAGCTAAGCAACAGATCTCAAGAGAATAAAAGTGGCTTCTTACTATACAGAGCAGACACAATTTCTGCAGGTACATCAATGTTTCTAGCAGATAACGCATCATGTGTAGATGATACAATCCATGTCTTTCGAACCTGTGAATGTGTGTTGGCAATCCTAGGTTTCCCAGGAACGTGAGCCTGGGTGTTTAAAGGAGTGGGCTGTCCACACAAGCTGGTGTGACACAGGCCTGCCGTGCAAAGTGTGGAGCTGCCCAAAGATCCAGACATCCATGGTGTCAGAAGCAATTGTTGCCTCGGCTCCCGTAAGAGCAAATGTTCCCATGCCAACTTGATTGCTTTTTTTGGATTCTGTTTCATAATTAGTGATGCAGGGGGGGAGCAGAAATGCATAATATGTTAGGGTTTACAAATGCATATTGGACAGTTTTCCAATTAATTCAAGTTCCAAATGATTCATGTGTGTTGCCTGCCTAGTTTTGGGCTGATAGACCGTAAACAAAGTAGAGAGTGACCAGCCACAAAGTGTGGATTCCGGATAGGGCGCAGGACCTTCTCCTGGCATTCAGCAAGGGAACTGTGCAAGTTCGAGCAATATTTAATATCTCTGTAACTAATCCAGAGGAGAGTAGATGGCACATTAATGAAATCTGCAGATGATTACTAAATTAGAAGGAACTAGAAACACCAGATTTAGGAGCGATAGTGGAAAGAAAATTATACATGAAGTGGGAGAATAATATGACATCAAAAAGAGTCTTTTCCGATCTAGGCCATGCAGGAGGGAGGCAGGAGCCTGTCCTCAAATCATCCAAGTAGGAAATCGCACCCAAACTCCATCAATTCCAAGGGGGAACTTTTGGCTTCCTGTGAGATGAAAAGAAATTCAGAAGAAAGAGGGAGGAAGCTAGAGGGATTCCTTCTGCAGGAAGGGAGTAGAGATGGTCTTAAGAGATGCTTTTACAGTTTGAGACATGTTTTGCAACAGCTCAGCTTCAGGAGAGGAAAACAAGATTGTTTCAGACCGTGCTTTTCAAAGGGGAATGGTTTTGGACTTCCTATGGGGTGGTGTTTGTGGGCACCAGGTCGCCCCCCACACTGGAAATTTTGCCCCCTCAAGAAAAAGATTCTTGACTTTCTGGTCAAAAACCTCCCTCTCTGAAGTAGTTAAGGCATAGGTATGTGGCATCCTCTCAAGACCCCAAACAGTTTGGGGAGTTCCCAGGGATAGGTGGGTGCTTTCAACCTGGGACACAGCCACACTCCTTGTGAGAAACCAATCACACAGCAGCCTGGTTGAGACACAATGGTCTTGACTTAACAAATCGGCTTACCCCAGCCTGGTGCCCTCCAGATGTGTTGAACTGCAACTCCCATCATTTCCAGCCAGCATGGCCAATGGGAGTTATGGGAGCTGCAGTCCAACACATCTCGATACCACCAGATGGGTGAAGGTTTTAATAAACCATGGTTGTTGAGCCAAGAAAAGACATCAGGCTCACAAGTTCCCCCCTCCCCCTTTTGCATGTTGGCTTTGGCTGTTTTATTAAGCCAGTATGGTTTCATGTGAATCAGCCCAGGCTGGTCTATCCCACTCTGACTAGGGTTAGGCATGTGCACCTGTGAAAGCCCTGTATGAGGCTAGATTCAATGAAATATTGAATCTCCTGAATCAGAGCCATGTGCACACCAGAATTAGTGAAAAATGTGGTGTGGTTTGGCTTGCTTTCTAGAGCCTCCTGGGTTGCTTGACTAATCTGTTCCTTGAACTGAGCAGCCAACTACGGCATGGGGACCAGTCTTTGTGGCTCACCATCATAAAGATCGTGTGGCGTAATCTTTTGGGGATGGGGCATGTTTTAATGTACATTGTGAACTCAGTTAATTTCTCTGGACTCCTGCCTTAGAATTTGAGGTTGGACTATATGATCTTGAAGAACCTTCTAAGATTCTGTGATGGATCTACTGAATGTCCATTCCATCTAAGATTATGTCACTCTTGCAAGATCACATGTCCTTCAGCTCCATTTTCTGCCCATCGTTTTCCTTTTTCTCCCCCCTCCCAGAATAAGCCGTCTGTTTAATGGCACGGAACCTATTGTCTTGGACAGTTTAAAACAACACTATTTCATTGATCGAGATGGTGAAATTTTCAGATACATCTTAAGCTTCTTAAGAACATCAAAACTGCTGCTCCCAGAAGACTTTAAGGTAAGACAGGCCAGAAACCTGTAATCAGTTTGTTTTATTATTCATTTATTTCAGAGTGAGTCCTTTTGTATTCCCTGACCTAAAGAAACCACTACACCAAGGCTGAAACAGTACTCCTTCCCTCCCATCCTTCCTCCCTTCCATTTTTTGGAATCAACTATGCTTAGTGTTACGTATGCGCCGCCAATCTTACGGCTAACCATGACTAACCTCAACTCTCAGTGGGCTGCCATGATTAGAATTATGCCTGTGTGCAAATGGCTTCTTAAAATTCTCTACCCTGTTTGTGGGCAGAGACCATTTACTGCATTCCTCCAGACAGCGGAGAAATTCTCCAACAGTCTCTCAGCAGTAGTTGTAGCACAGCTTCTTTCTTTTTTCCTAAGGGTTTTTGTTCCTTTGCACTGCCACCATTGTACTGATGGTGTTTTTGAGCTTGTCACTGCAAGGTGACGGTGAGCAGGGATGTCGGAGGAATCCTCCACGGACCCCAGTGAGGCCGGATTCTATTGAATCCGGCCCCCCGAAGTCCGTGGAGGATCGGATCTCCTACCTCCGAAGTCCTTGCTGGCCGGATCCTGCCTGTTGCCAGCTCCAAAGCCCCAGCGATACAGCTGCCATTGCTGTATCGCTGGCCGGACTGTGGACGCAAATGGCATCCACTATGCCATTTGCGTCCCTGCTCTTTGACGTGATAGGCTACGTAAATCTTTACGTAGCCTATTGCATGAAAACACAGGGACACAAATGGCGTCCTATGTAAATTTCCTCCTACGTAAAGATTTATGTAGCCTATCACGTCAAAGAGCAGGGACGCAAATGGCCTCCGCTACGCCGGATGCCATTTGCATCCGCAGTACATCAGTCCAGCCAGCGATACGGCAATGGTCCGTGGCTGGGGCTTCGGAGCCAGCTAGCGGCTCTGCAGAATCACCGTGGAGTGGAGCCAGCCAACCCGGATTCCAGGGGGGAGGAACGGATAGCCTTCCCCCCCCCCCAGCGGACACCACAAAATGGAACGGGGTGAGTATTTCGTACACCCCTAATTGTGAGTGTTCTTTCTATTACACTTCTCTCCATTGTTCTGCAGCCTCCCTGGCTGCCTACGCTTCCTAATCTGAAAAAAAAACCATTGGGAAGAGTTACTACATGATGTCTTCTCTGGGCTTTAACTGAAGTGTGGGAAGCCAGGCGGGCTGCTGGCTGCTGGAGAGGCACAATGAAAGACAGAGCACTCACGCTCCTCATCGCAAGAACCACAAACCCCAGCCATAAGAATTCCTCTGAAATGTTCTTCTCCTTCGAACATTTTTTTGAAAGCAATTTCTTTTCTCCCAAACTGGATAATAGTCAAAACAAATCTAAAAGAAATTGTCATCACAAGTCTAGTTAGAACAAGGATTCCAAACCCTGGTTTCACCTAACTATAGCCCTGTTCAGGCATTTGCAGACCCTGCCTTATCAGGGTTCCTGATCGTGCAGAGAGTTCTGCTCACATTCAAGCAAAAGCGAGTAGAACTGCCTTTCAGACCTTGCCGGGTCAACACAGCAAGGTCTGAACTGAGGTGGATGGGGCCCGTGTGCCGGGAGTTGTGGGTGTGGGGCCAGCACGCTTGGCCCTGTCCCTGTCTCTCGACCCACTGTAAGCCTCAGACAAATGCTTGAACAGGGCTTATGTTTAGTGTGAAAATGAGTGCGTAGGAAATGCTACCCATAGTTAGCTCCAAAAAGGAAGGGGCAGGGAATCTGCATGAGAGGGGAGGTGGAGAAGGAGAGCACAGGCCTGTTGGGTGTTCCATGGTTAGAAGATTGGGCAGTGTTTTGCCTGCTTATTGTTAAGGGAACCCATTGTTGCTGCTTATTGTTAAAGGAACCCGTTGGCCAAGCCCTGCTTCTGTTCAACCCCTGTTGATTCCCTTGAGGGCTCACATTGATCCAGTGCATGGCCTAGTGAAAGGACCGGAGCTTGCACCCAGGCAGCACTTTGGCAGATCGGGCCCTTTTTGTTCTTAGAGCGCTTGGTCGCAACACTGGAGGTGCTCCAGCTTAATACGTGGGCCCTGTAGTTGTCATAGATACAAAACAGGAAAAGAAAAGTGAAATGGCAGAGCCCAAGGCAGAATCAGTTTTCGCAAACTAATTTTACATTCTCACATTTTAGCTTATTTATCAGGATGTAACAACAATTAAGAAGCAGCAGCACCAGAAGCTCGGTGCATACCATTGCTTAACATTCAGGAAATGTAATCGTTTCAAGAATTAAAGTTGCAGCGCCCAGTAGCCCAGGGGTTTCCCTTGAGGAAGTCTCGTCAGCATGGACAAGCAGCTCCTGTTCATTTCAGTTGGGCTTGCATACAACGGGGGCAGATTCTCAGACCCAGTGGTCGAATCCAGCCCTCCTGGGGCTCCCTTTCCCCAGACCACACATCATTTGGTGGTATCCCAGTTTTTGCACAGGTCTTTTCCCTCATTCTAAAAGGCTGGAGTGCCTTTCTCAGGGCTGAGTGACTGGCAGGAAGAGCTTTCAGCTACACTGAGCTGGCATTTTGGTCATTCCAGCCCCATCCCTTTTGCCTTCAGCCTTGCCCATCACTGGAATGTGGCCCTCTGAGACCTTCTCAAAAATTGAATTTGGTCCTCTGGCTGAAAGAGGCTCCGCAGCCCTGGACATAAGAGGACTTTCGGAGGGAGTTGTGTCCCCATAATTCTGCTTCTTGTTTTTTGACACTTCCTCCCACCTTTCTTCTTGTTTTCCAAAATGGTAGCTTGAGATCAGGTCATGAGGATTCATTGGAAGTCGGTACAGTCTAGATATTCCTCTTGGGAAATGGAAATCTCAGAGAAGGATCCACTGAGCAAAATTTGTTCTGGGCTTTTAATCATATGTGCTGAAAACCATGAATGCCTTTAGTAATTTATTTTGGATGCTCAGAAGAATTTTTCTTCTTAGACTTGGTTTTTAGACTTGTGGATGCAGCACCATTACACAGGCCTCGTTTGCATGACACAACAGTCCACTGTGACTTAATTTACCCACAGGGGCTCTTGCATTGTGCCAGGCGCCCATGGGCACTATTTTTGTATGGCACCCAGCCTATTTTGTATGGCTATTTTTGTATGGCACAGGCACCTAGTTTGCCATGTCATGCAAACCCAGGCAGCAGGGATTGTTTGAGGGTTAGACAATCCATGGATTATTTGAGAGTTGTCTAACCCTCAAACAACCCCTGCTGCCTGTGTTTGCACGACAAGCTATGGCAAGCCAGGGGCCCACAGGCACCACGCAAAATTGATGCCTGCAGGCACCCAGCATAACACAACAGGCTGCACAGGTAAATTAAGCCATGGTAGGCACGGTCGTGTCAAGAGAACCAGGTCACAATATAGAAAATTACAAAATATACCAAAGCAGTGTTCCCTGGGTTACAAACACCATTGGTTGGGGGTGCTCTAATTTAATTTTCTGCATAGACCAGGGGTTCAACTAATGGCCTGTAGGGCTACTTGCAACCCTGTGATTCTACACATTCCAAGAATTTGATTGATTGATTGATTGATTACATTTCTATACGGCCCAATAACTGAAGCTCTCTGGGCAGTTCACACTCCACTGATCACTCCACTGTTACAAATTTGTCCCACCTTAATATTGTTCAGGTTTTTTCTATTTGAGATACCTAGAAAAGGTCATGAAATTTAGGTGAAGAGCAAGACACTAAAAGCCATCACAGAAAAATAAACTGTATGACTCCTCTCCGAATTTATTTATTTATGTATTTATTTTATTCCCTGCCTTGCTAGCAGAAAATGGTACTGAAAGTGGCTAACGGCAATCAAAGATAATATTTAAATAAAGGCATAATTAAAACAATCATAGAATAACTATATTAAAGATAAAGACACAATAAAAAAACAATAAAAATTAAAACAGCACCCAACCCAACAGACCAGCTTACATGTCGAAGTCCTGCTTGAATAAAATTATCTTGCCTGCTGGCGGAAGGACAACGGAGAGGGAACCAACCTCCCACACAAATGGACAGGAGTTGAAACAAGAGCCCCCCTATTTCCTTCCTTGCTTATTCAGGAAAAGTGGATTGTGCCCATTTTAAAAACAATGCAATATGAAAAAAGCGTTCATCCACAAATACACAAATTCTCCTCCTGCTCACAGCCTAGAATGATCATCACAAAAGCAACCCGCAACAATTGGGCTGTAATTAATGCCCAAATGCCTGGCGCTGAAAAGATGGCGCCATCTTTTTTTTGGCGCCAGACAATCTTCCTTGGGGAGAGGATTCTTTAAACACGGGGCTGTCACAGAAAAGGCCCATTCCCTGTATTGACACCCCCTGATAAAGACAACTTCACATTTCGTGCTAACAGCATGATTCATGACCACAGGAAATGGTACTCAGTGGGCTGGAGATGAAGTTGTTGGCCATTTTTTACTACAGACGAAGATATTAAAAACAAACCTCCACCTGATTCTGCACTCGTTGTTGCATCACATGTTTGTAGTTTGAAAGCAGTCATCATTTCCCGCCTACTCCTCCAGGTCATAGAGAGCCTTTTGTATCAGCCGAAATAGCATCAAGAGCTGTGCTTTTGAAACTCTAAACATTCAAGGATATCAGGTGGTATTCCAGGAGCACAAGGAAGAGAAACGGGTTCTCGGGATGCAAAATTAATTTATTATAGGAAGCCCAACACAGTTTGGCCATTTTCTTTTTTTCAGGCCTTCTTCAGGTCGGCCTGATCTACTTTAGGCGCTCGCCTCCTTTGGTTCTGTTGGTATTTCCAGGGCGCTGGCACTTGGAGGGCCACCGCCACTCTCTCTGCAGTTGCTACCACTACTCTTATTCCGTAACGTGGTGCCATTGCCTAGAGAGTACATGTTGGGCAGGCAGAACCAAGATGAAAGGAGAGGGCAGGTTTTGATAAAGGAGCGGCAAGAATGAAGCAGGGCAGGCTTCATAGAACGTAGGGGCATGTTAAGCTACCCTATACAGGGTCGAACCGCTGGTCCACCTAGCCCAGTATTGTCAACACCGACTGGCAGCAGTGGCTCTCCAGGGTTTCAGGCAAGATTTTTTCCAGCCTTACCTGGAGATGCCGGGCATTGATGCCAGGACCTTCTGCATGCCAAGCAGGTGCTCTGCCACTGGGCCAGGGTAGCTGAGCGAGTAAGGTTACGGTGTTCCAGGGGAGACTTCGTGTTAGAAGTGGGATTGAAAGAGGGGAGACTGAGTTGCCTTGAGAGAGAAGCCCAGATCATACATTTACCTCAGCTATGGACTCGGACATTTCCATCTTCTGAATCAGCCCGTTGAACCATCCAGCTGTCTACACCGGCAGTGGGGAATGTGTGATCTTCCAGATGTTTGGGGATTGTAACTCCCGTCATACCTCACAACTGGCAATGCCGGCAAGGGATGGTGGGAGTTGCAGTCCAACAGCATCTGAAGGGCCACCCATTACCCACCCCTGGCCTACTCTGACTGGCACTGATGCGCCCTATCACCGAGCTCAGGCCATTCCCCAACAGTGATAGCAAACTGCACACCTGAGCTAATGCCTGATGTAGGGGTTCCATGCATAGGGCCATATGCGTGAAGGCTTGGTTCTCACAGTCTCCTCCCAGCTGCCTTTTGCTGGAAGGGGGCGTGTAGAACATTTGGCATTCCCAAGCATCAGACCCATCTGAGCATGCGAGGAGGGCTCCTTGACAACACAAACAAGGTCTGAATCTCAGGTGACGGTATGAATTGAGAGACGGGGGTCTAAGCCAGCCTTCTCCATCCTTCCCCAACCTGGGGATTATGGGAGTTGTAGTCTGACACATCTGGAGGTATCCAGGTTGAGGAAGGCCAGGCCTAAGGAATGGCATGGCAGGAGGCACAAAGCACCAGCTTACACAACCTTCAGACACAGCAGTTATCCAATTCAAGTGGCTGCATGCACTGGGCCCCTGGTGTATGGTACAGGTGATCGTGGAGGCCAGATCCCATCAAGGGTGTTGAACCTCTTTTAGCTTGAGGGCCAGATCCCATTTCTGAGAAGCTTGGGGGCAGGGCTGAAGGCAAAGGGGACAGTGCCAAAGGCAACCGGGTGATGTCAGGGTGGAAACTGAGGCCATAGAGCCCCAGAGCAGTTCTGATTCTGAGGAGGAATAGCAGTCCGTAGGAGAGGAGCTCGCTCATCTCTCACAGGCACAGCAGCTGGCACAGATTCCTCCTGCCAGCATTCCTGGGAGAGATAGTGACCCTGGCAGTGAGAGAGCGCTGGAGGGGGGCTTGCTGGATGCTCGGCGCAGATGCAGGGAGCAACGACAGATGGAGGGCGTGGAAAGGAGGCATAGTGCTTGTTTGGCGCGCAAGCAACGGTCGCATCCCGAGGACCCAAGGGAAAGAGGGAGGATCTCTCCCTAGCCCATAAGTTCAGGGTCTTCCCGTGGTTCTCCTTCAGACGGGGACCAACTGCCTTACCTGGAGCTTAGGCTACTCAGCTATCTTTCCCCAGTGCAGTTCCTTGCTTTGGCGCGAGCAACTAGTATTCTGAAAGAGTCATAAAGTAATAAAGGAATAAAGTCTCGGAAAGGATCCTCGTCATCTGTGTCCTGAGTTGGCTGTTGGTGGGGACTGCAAGAGGCAGCTAGGGCGCTCCTGACAGGTGGTGCAAAAATACCAGGGTTTGGGCCTCAGAGCTGAGGTTCTGTATCTATTATTCGGGAGGTGCCGAGGCTCAGTGGTAGAGCACCTGCTTTGTGTGCAGAAGGTCGGTCCCAGGTCCGATCCCCAGCAGCATCTCCAGGTAGAGCGAGGATAGATTCCTGCCTGATAACTTGGAGAGCCTCTGCTGCCAGTCAGTGTCGACAGTACTGGGCTGGATGGACCAAGGCTCTGACTCAGTACAAGGCAGCTTCTTATGTACCCCAACCCTAAATATAAGTTCCTGGTGGGGTTTCTCAGGGCCCAATCATGTGCATGGTGACATCAGCCCAGAAACAGGGATGCTGCTGAACCTTGGCCTGAGATACAGTCTTTGGGGGCTCAGTGTGATCGCCTGATATCAAAGGCGAGCATTATGAGGCCCTTGAGTTCTTCTCGCCTTGGATTAAAATGCTAAAGGGGCAAGCCTATGCCTGTTTAGACAGAAAAAGTCCTACAACTCCCAGGATTCCGAATGCTGGGCACTGTAGGACTTTTTCCTGTCTAAACAGGCATAGGGTTGTGCTCTAGCTAGATTACCATGCAACCAACCACTTGGCTTCCCAGTCCCCCAGCCCAGCCTCCCCAACCTGGCTACCTAGAGATGCTGGAAGTTGTAGTCCAATGTATCTGGTGGCCACCAGGCTGCTCCAAACATTTTCTATTTAAAGCAGCGTGGGGAGGGAGAAGGGAAGGTGGCTTCCGAAGTTGGCTTGGAAAACGACAAATAAGCCAAACCCTTTCTGATGGTTTTGGAAGTTGCTCCACTCATTTTCCGATCTGGTCCAATGTCACCTGAGGGGGCGGCGCCCATCTCTAACGGAAGTAGGTCACCACAGGCAGGGAGCCAAGGTGCACCACGGTTACGGACTGATTTCCAGTGGCCCTCGTGCTCCCTGGGGTTTTAGACATCCACCCGTAGGCAGAAGGGCAGGAAGGAATCAGAGAGAGCTGACGGCAGAACGCTGCACCAGTATTTTTGTATTGGCAGCAAAATGTGTGGGAAGTTGCCAGTCCTCCTGCGCTTGCTCCTGAATCCCACTGGCTTCCAGACACGTCCTTTGAGCCTTCCTGCCTCTAAGGGCTGCAGTCTGAAGTGCTGTCTTCAGACTGAGCTAGCAGTGAGCAATCGCAGACAGCCGTGCGCATGTGTTCCTAGCTAGCGGTTCTCTATTATCGCATCTGGCTGGTGAGTTTACGGTGAATATCAACTACAGTTCCAGTTGCTAATAAGACGAGGCTTGGAAGTGCTCTGCCTCTGACAAGTCCCCCTCTTGAGAGAGCTTTTTCCCTAATAGCTAATACAGTTTTCATGTGCTTGCACATTCTAAATAAAGCTGCACTTACCAGCTTGGAGTCTTCGCTGTCGCTCGCTGCTATGTTCCGTGGGGTCACATGAGGGCAAACTGGTGCCCCTGCACTGGGCCCAGTTTTGGGGGGGCTCTTGGGCAAGGCACCCTCAGAAGGCCCGCCTCGCTCAGTGAGTCTACCTTTTCGCCACCATTGCCACCAGCTGCTATTCCTCCTCCTCTCGTCATTGCTACTGCTTGCGTGCTTGACAGGCCGAATGACAGGGAGCAAGTAGCATCTGCTGCTGATGCTTCTCCTCACCACCGCCATGACTGGGCCAGAATGAGAGGCGGGGGAACAAGCAGGTTGCAGTGGTGAAGACGAGGAGTAATGCCAGGGACCTTTTGTCAACAGAGTCTGTGCTTTGCCCGTTTCCCCGTTCCAGGGACTAGCAACAAAAGGATTCTCTTGGGTTTTCTTACACTGTCTTTAAATGGCCGTTGTCAGCACTTTGGGGGCTGGATTCTCCTCTGCTTTCCATTCTGAGTCATCAGTGGAAAGTGGGAGTAAAAGCATCCCTCAATCAGATTAGCAGTATCAGATTGGCAGAAGTGTCAGCAAACTCACAGGCACAGCAGGACTGGGGATATGATCCCATGGGTGCCTTTGAAGCCTCTCCGGGGTGCTTCTTTGTTGACATGGACAAAATGCCCTCCTTTGGGGTGAGAGGACAAAAATAAACCCATTTGTGACACTCCGCTCTCCAGTTCATCTTCTGAACTGTGGAAAATTGCATGAAGGCAGTGGTTCTTTGCAGAGAAGGCAGTTCATGGTTACCTCTGGTCTAGTTCTCGCTGAGGTGGTCAAGCTGTGCCTGGGCTGTACCACTACACACAATGGGTGGGAGCTCACATGATGGAACACTCCCCAATCCCCCCCCCCAAGAATTCCCTGCACCTAGAAAGCTAGCATGTCAGGGAGAAGGCTAGGCCATAAGAGCCTGTGACATCTTGTTACCTATATGTGGAGCCCCACCCGCCACCGGAAATGGTACAGTCCAGGCCTAATTTGGCCACTTCAGTGACAATTAGGTTGCTATATTGGCTGATTGCAGGAAAAGGTTTGCTGTAAATAGTTTTTCTCCAATATGTCAGAGATGAAACTATGATATAGTGGGGTAGGACTCCTCTTGGGGTGAGTGGGACTCCTGAAGGGAGGGTGTGAAGGTCCAGGGAGGGATAGGATCCTGATGAGGCAGATGGAGTCTTCTTCCCCCACCAACCCGGTGAATTCCATCCCACCAATCCGGCAAAGGGCTCTCTTTATTATTTATTTTTTGATAAATGTGCATAGCGCTTTACAAAGTGTAAGAGAATGGGCCTCTGCCCCCAAGGACCTTCCTGTCTAAAAACTGGCATAAAGGTGACAACAGAGGAAGCAGAATAGAGGCAGGGGACATATTTGCATTTATTTCAGGCATACATGCTTAGGTTTAACTCCAGTAGGATATGAGAACTGGGGCATTGTACTCAGGCTCCCCCAAAAAGGTGGGGCTTTGTGGAGGGATTTGAAGGAAGCAAGAGAGGTGGTATCATATGGCTGTTCTGGGGAGGAGAGGTAGAATGCCTGGGGACTTCCTGAAAGGTGAGCAGTGTTCACATCAGATCTTTAGGGATGCGTGTCTCCCTACGGCCTCATCACCCCAATCTAGAAGATGGAAGCTCAAGAAGAGCAGCTGCTTTAAAAAAAAGCACAATGATGCTTCCTTGTGCGTGGAGTTTTAAGCGGCTGTCAAAGACCCCCTGTCCTGTCAGTGTAGATCAGAGCTGGCACAGCGTAGTGGCTAAGTGATGGAATTATGGACTGAGGACCAGTGAGCAGTGATGGGTTGCAGGGAGGGAGGGCCATGAGTAGTGTGTTTCCCAGAAAATTTTCCTATGCTATTTTTTTGCATAGGACAAGGGTTCAGAACCTCAGGCTCAGGACCCAAATACGGCCCACATAGAGTCCCAGTCTGGCCCTCCAAGGTTCCCCAGATTGTCTCACTTCCCCAGATCACCCATCATCTGGTGTTTTCCTGGCTTTGGCGTGTCCCCCACTCCCATTCTAAAAGTCTGAAATGCCTCTCCTGAGACTTAGCTACTGGCAGTAGGAGTGCTAAGCTAAAATATGCTGCCATTTTGGCCCCTTTAGCCCACAGCTCCACCCACCACTGGAACACAGTCCCTGATAACTTCCCCAAAATAGGCCGAAAGAGGACAACACCGCTGGCATAGATTTGTACTGGGAAATGGTCTGATGCCCTTGGGAGTGAACTAATTTAGCGTGTTTATTTTACTTGTATTTAGGATCAACAACATTTTTTAAAAAAGAGTATCCCACATTATTTTTTTGCCCGAATACACTACAAATATTTGATCTAAAATATGGGGCGGGGGGGGCAAATTGAAGGTCTGCAGTCCTATGCACACTTAACTGGGAATAAGTCTCACTGAACTCAAATAAATAAATTTATTTATGTATTTCTGGGAATACATAAGATTGCACAGTTAATGTGATTTAAATGTTATATTATAAAAAAAAATATTGAAATACTGAATCGCCTGAAAAACATTAATTACGACTTTGAAACTTGCTTAATGTTTCAAACAACAATTAGCAATTGGCATCCATTTGTTATTACTAATGAACTTGTGAAATGGAAAATTTTCCATGGAAAATTAAGCGCTGGAAAAATGTCCTTCCCACATCCTCAGCCACAAGTAGGTATGCTTGAGGAATGTAATCCTTAAAAAAGGAGAAAGTATAAACACTCTCCATCCACAAGGGATCCCAGGACTGTGTACACAATAATATTGAAAGACAACTAAAATATAATAATGATAAAATTACAAAATAAGAGGCAAAGAGAATTTAGAGATTTTTTTAGATATAGAGATATTTTTGATAGGCTAAGCAGTATATAAATTGAAATAAGAATATTTACGTTTTCAACCACCTAACAAACTAATGAATCAGTTACAAAACAATCAAAAATTTAAATAATATGTCCTTGCTGTCTTTTTATGTGTTTGAGTGTTTCTGAGCATAGAGGCCATTTATTTTAATTTAAAAGATTTAATATAACTTATTTTATTTAAAAAATAATGTTTAAAAAAAACAATCAAAAATTCAAATGCCTACGCTAACAGGAAAAGAAAGCAAGGTCGATGCCCATCATATCTCCCCTGGGAGGACACACCTCCACAGAGAAGGCCCTGCCTTTTGTAAACGCAGTATTTATTTATCCCAGTGATGGTATTCGCAGAAGGGCAGCTTCTGAAGACCTTCATGCACAGGCAGGATGATAAGGGAAGAGGTGCTCTTTCAGATCTTTGGGCTCCCAGCCCAAATTTTGCAAATTCCAGTACAATCAGACCTGATCCACCCCCAGCCCACGTGCAAATTGGAACCCAGCTATCCATCAGATTTCTTCTCCAAATGTTGCAGTGCCATTTTGAGCTCCAAAAATGTATCTAAAACTACATGTTTTGAGAGAAAATACATCTAAAACTGCATATTTAGAGGGGAAATGGGTATTTATATACATATGCAAATGTAGCTTTTTGTGCAGGTTTTTTAAAGTACAAATTAATGCAGAAACGGGCCTTAGAAATAGACTCCTATTGGCAGTCTGCCTGGTTGCCAGATTTCCTTTTGAGCTAGTTTAGCGTAGTGGCTGAGACACACAGCTGCATACCAGGAAGTTCTTCCTTCAAATCATGCCTACCTAGGTGGCCTCCAGCAAGAAGCCCACGATTCCATGTCCTGCACTCTGGGATGATCGAGAAGAGATCCTGGCCTTCCTCTCTGTGACAACCTTTCAAGGCCTTGAAGAGTGCTATCCTGTCTCCCCTCAGTCTTCTCAAGGCTAAACAGGCCCAGTTCTTTCAGTCCCTCCTCATAGGGCTTTGTTTCCAGTCCCCTGATCATCTTTGTTGCCCTCCTCTGCACCCTCTCCAGCTTGTCTGCATCCTTCTTAAAGTGTGGTGCCCAGAATTGGACACAGTACTCCAGATGAGGCCTAACCAGTGCTGAGGAGAGGGAACTGGTACTTCCCGGGATTTGGAAGCTATGCTTCTATTAATGCAGCCCAAAAGAGCATTGGCCTTTTTTGCAGCCACATCACATTGTTGGCTCATATTCAGCTTGTGATCTACAACATTTCCAAGATCCTTCTCACTTGTAGTGTTGTTGAGTCACGTATCCCCCATCTTGTAACTGTGCATTTGGTTTCTTTTTCCTAGGTGCAGAACTTGGCATTTATCCCTATTAAATGTCATTCTGTGGTTTTCTGCCCAGCGCTCCAGTCTATCCAGATCGCTTTGAATTTTGTTTCTGTCTTCCAGGGTATTAGCTATCCCGCCCAATTTGGTGTCATCTGCAAATTGGATCAGCATTGCCTGCACCACCTCCTCCAAGTCATTAATACAAATGTGGAAGAGCACTGGGCCCAGGACTGAGCCCTGCGGTACCCCACTCGTTGCCTCTCCCCAGTTGGAGAAGGTCCCATTGATAAGCACTCTTTGAGTCCGATTCTGTAGCCAACTGTGGATCCACCGGATCGTTGTTTCATCTAGCCCACTTTTCGCTAGTTTTGCTTGTAATGGTGAAACCTCTGGCACTGATTGACTGAGCTGGTATGGTGACATGGAATGTTCAGTCGCTCAGGGAACTAAACGGTTTGCAGTCCAGCCTCTGTGGGGAAAAGACAGTTGTCGCTTTGGTTGGGGTGGAAACTTTGCTACAGAGGGGCAGGATGAGGACTGGAAAGAGGTTCTGAGACACAGGAAAGCTCAAGTATGGATCCCAGGGGCAAGGAGGCTGAAGGAAGGGTATGGAGTAGAGAGTGGACTTTGGAAGAAGGACGCAAAAGAAGGATTGCTGGGAGAATGAGGCTTGAGGGGAAGGTCAGAGGAGGCAAGGAGCTGAGGCAAGGAAGGGCTAAGCAGAGAGGAGGCTCCAAAGAACCGCACAGCTCTTAGGAGGGGCAGTATGTTGTGGGGAGGGAGGGAGGGAGAAATGCTAGGTAACTTGGTCAAGAGACAAGTGGCTCAGGGAGTGAGACAAATTAGGCAAGGGCCTGAGGAAACAATAGTTGGTGGAGACATGGAGTTGTTGAAAGGGGGAGTCGAGGAGAAAGGACGAGTTGCGTGGGTGTAATTGTGAGGAAGGAAGCGGGCAGGCGAGATTAGGGCATTCCAAGGTGGGCATAGGGTTGCTAGGTCAGGAGTCTAGGCTGTGAATTCCACATATTACTTTGACCTAGCCTAGCCATGTTTGGCTGCAGACATCTCTTGTACTGCTTGGAATGTTCTCTAAAGTATTATTACTTCTGCTACAGCAGGGGTGTTGTGCCTCCTTCCAAGGGTTGAATTCAATTTCAGAGAAGCATGCACAGGTTGCATTCCAGTGGTGGGCGGGGCCAAAGGCAAAAGGGGTGGCGACAAAACACTAGCAGTAGCAGCCTATTTTAGTTTGAGAACATAAGAAGAACCAAAAGGCCTGTCTAGTCCAGCATTCTGTTCACACAGTGGCCAACCAGCTGTCCACAGGAAACCCAGAAGCAGGACATGCATGCAACAGCACCCTCCCGCCCATGTTCCCCAGCAACTGGTGCACATAGGCACACTGCCTCTGATATTTAAAGCTCTTACTGTCAGTAATGAAGCCTTGGGAGAGACATGTCATCCTTTTAGAATGGTGGGTGCAAAAGCCAAGAAACGATCAAACAATTGGTGGTCGGGGAAAAGGGGGCAGGGGAAGGAGGTGTGGCCATCGGGCAAACTCGGCAGGCCAGATACAGCCTGCAGACCTGTGTGTTATGGGCACAGTAGTCCCTTGATCTCTTCCCACCTCCATGCTCTAGAGGTAATGTGCACTGGACATTGCAATCAGGATAGTCAGATGTCTGCAAACTCTCCTCCTCCATAACGTGTTAAGACTCTTTGTGTAGACCTTATAAAGTTATTACACTATATGATAAATAGAACAAAGCTTTCCTGACACATTCTCAAATGCTTTTAAATTCAAGAGGTTAGTCATAGATATGGCATATGTTCTGTAAATTCACTTTATCCTTTTGCAAAAGGGGCAGGGATTTGTAATGCATGTGCAAAATTGTATCCTGTTCTACACACACCCCTTTTCCGTTGCAGAAGTGCGACCCAGTGCTATGCATATTTACGCAAAACCGAGTCCCACTGAGTTCAGCAGGCCTTACTTTGAAGGAAATAAGATTTTGGCCTTAGGCTGAATGTCAGGTAAATCTTAAAAACTTTAAGTAAAGTTAGTCAGTGAGAAATTGTGAAATCACTCACTGCATTGTTGGAGGTGTTTTTTAAGCCAAGGCAGGGTCAGACAAGTGACATCCATGAATTGTGCTGTCATTCAGGCCTATAGAGATGTACCAAGTTGTTGGTTTGTTTAAGGGTTTCAGTTAAAGCAAACACTTTGCCAGGTTTTGCTCTCTCCATGAGGTGCAACAACTGGAATTACTGCTGCTATGGCAGGACACGCTGCATGAGCAGAGCAACCTTTGTGGACATAAACCATCAAAGCCTCCTCTTTCTCACCCTTATTTCCAGCATTGTGCCAAGATATGTGGCTTTAGCACCTCTTCATGGGTCACTTGCTTCTGTTCATTGCAAGCAGCTATTTTGGTTCCTGCATCCACTACTAAAGAAAAAGGAAGAGTAATTTGCTGCAAGGGAATCATACCATCCAGGTATGCTCAAGCAAAATTCAAAATGTCCAAACCTTGGCAGAGTAAGGGAATCAAAAGCACAAACTGCACTTTGCGGGGATTTGAACACTTGTTGCACTTTGTCATTTCTGGAATATTTAGGTCCAAGGAAATGATATCTGCTTTCAAAAAAGAACCATTGGCATTGTCTTCCTTATTTTAGGACTTTAACCTTTTATACGAAGAGGCCAAGTACTACCAGCTTCAGCCGATGATCAAGGAGCTCGAGCGATGGAAACAAGAGAAAGAACAAAGGAAACATTTCCAGCCCTGTGACTGCTTGGTTGTAAGGGTGACTCCAGATCTCGGAGAAAGGATTGCACTGAGTGGGGAGAAGGCACTAATCGAAGAGATCTTCCCAGAGACGGGGGACGTCATGTGCAACTCTGTCAATGCTGGCTGGAACCAGGACCCCACCCATGTCATTAGGTTTCCTTTGAACGGATACTGCCGGTTGAATTCAGTGCAGGTAATGGGCCTTGTCTATGTACCATTTCTTTTCTCTTATGTTCAGTTACATGCAAATGAGTCGCTTCTGCCCAATTACCTCTATCCAGTGCTTTAACTGGAAGGAGACGTTTTTTGCCTGGTGAGACCATGGCATTTTCAGGCAGTTTCTCTCTCTCTCTCTCTCTCTCTCTCTCTCTCTCTCTCCCCCCCCCCCCCCAAGTCTAAGCAGAAAAAAAATAGATTTAGATTTTCTTTATGTTAGCACCATGCTGATCTCATAATGGTGCTAGGCTGACAAATGCTAATTTTTTTTCATCAGTGTATACCCCGCAGTCCTTTTTTCCCTCTAAAGTGCCCCTAGGAAGAAAAATAAAGTACCAAAACTACATACACACACACAAAGGGAGAGAGGAGACACTTCTGCATGCCACTTTGTTGAAAATGCAACAATGTGTAAATGCATAATTTATGTCCCACTCATAATTAAATGATAGAGCCTGCGGGATGGACTTAAAAAAATGATCTCTGCACTTTTTTTTCCAAGAGGACGTTCTGTAAAAATTGCCCAGAGTATTTTAAACAAAATGTGTGCTACTTTATGCTCAAAGGTTTTTGTGGGGCTTGATTGGGTTATATATATATTTTTCCTTTATCCTTTCGTTTTTATTGTTTTTAAGTTTTAAAATTACGGTACGATACAAAGAAAGTTAACCAGGCTGATAGGTAGCGTGCAAGAAGGAGTAAGAGCATTGTCTGTGCCTTTGGGGAAACCCCTCTGAACAGTTTTTCCCATAGGCAAGCTTGGGCCTTGGTGGTAAACCGCTGTGATGGCTTATCTCTAATTAGCAGGGGCCAACACAACAAGGAACTTTTCACTTGGAATGTTCCTCATGAAGCTGTTTTTGCAAGGGGGGTAGCCTGTCTCTGATTGTTTGCGAGGGTGGCAGCGGGTGTAAAAACTCTTCATTGGAGGCAGGGAAAGAGTTTAGGGCAGAGCAAGTTGGCCTTTGGCTAAAATAAGAAACAAACAGGAAGTCGATAGAACTTACTGGACAATTTTGATGTTGTGGGGGGGGGGGTGCTTTGAATGCCTGGCCATGAAGAGGAGTTGTGTGTTACTCCAAAAGCTTGCTTCTCGCCTTTTTAGAAAGATGGTGGTTTAGTTGACCCAATGAAGGTACAGATGAATCATGGAGCCCCAATTCATCTAGTCGAGGCCTGTGCATCAAAGGCAGGATTTCCCCTTATCATTAGCTAGAGTTTGTCACAAGCCAAGCTAAACAGAGGAGGGACCACTTAGTGAACAGAGCCAGAAAGAAGTTTTGTGAATCCCCCTGATGTGGCTCAGCAAGGAATCCCAGTCCAGGAAAATATTCCTTCCTGTACAACAGGAGTGTTGAACCTCTTTCAACCTAAGGCCTGAATTCCATTTCAGAGAAGCTCTCAGGGGCCACTTTCCAGTGTTGGGGGGGGCAAAGGAAAAGGAGAAGGGGCCAGAGGAAAAAGGGATGGAGCCAAAACACAAAAAATGGCAGCATATTTTAGTTTAAAGCCATTAACTCGTCCGTGAGAGAAGCATTTCCCCAGTTTAGCATGTGGGGGAAGGATTGCACAGAAGCTGGAAAACCACCAAAGGACTGGGGAGAAGGGGTGGGGCTGAGGGCACCCCAGAGAGCTGGATTGGCACCCCAGGCAGACCAGATTTGGCCCACAGGCCTGAGGTACAACACGCTTAACCTATGCACATGCACATGGGAGGAAGAGGAGGAATCTCCCTGCCTCTTCAGCAGGCCAGGTGCCGGAACTCTTTGTTTTAAGCACCTGAGTTTTTGAACCCCTGTCTAAAATCAATCCTGCTTAAAATTAATAACATAGGAACACAGGAGGCTGCCTTATGCTGAGTCAACGCCTTGGTCCATATAGCTTAGGATGGACTACTCTCCACTGAAGAAGCAGCAGCTCTCCAGGGCAGGGGTCTTTCCCAGGCCTACCAGGAGATGCCAGGGATCAAACCAGGGACTTTCTGCCTGCAAAGCATGTCTTTGCACCCCACCAAGTGATGGACCCTCCCTTAATTTTATGATCACGATCATCCGAACTGTTCAGGTTGATATAGTCTTCAGTGTCATTTTCTGACATGTTTATAGTTCCCCCTAGACTCTCCCATTTTAATTGTTTGAAAAGCTATCATGGTTAGAGAGAAACTTTGAAAATGTGACAGCAATCTGTCCTCAAGGCTTAGAATTTTGAATGCAGACAAAGATCTACTTTTTAATGTCTGAATATTTTTCTTGACTCCTAATGTCATTTTATGATTTTGAATATGTGGACCAGATTTTATAGTCAACTGATCTGGCTGCAATTCAGAAGTGGAGAGAGGGGACCCGCCTCACATCCTAGCCGCAAATAATTTCTCAGAAAAAGAAATCCTAAGCACTGTACGAAATAAATAAAAGGCAAAGCTGATGAAAGAGAATTGAAGCTGGAGTTAATGTTGGCCTGTTTAATGAAATCGAAAATCCCCAGTTGGGCAGTATTTTTATTAGGACCAACCAGAATGCCATAAAAATGTGCAAGTTTTTGAGTTCTGTATTCCCTAACCTGGTGCCCTCCAGATATGTTGGACTATAACTTCCAGCATCTGGCTGGGGGATGCTGAGAGTTGTAGTCCAAAACATCTGGAGGGCACTAGGTTGACAAAGGCTGGGTTACATGGTACAGACAGCAGGGGATGGGGAAGATTCAGAAAAGTTTTAAAAACTGGCCATATTTTGTGGCCATGCGGTCTGTGGTTTAGATATTTTCAGCCTGAATGAATTAGTCAGTGGTAGGCGTTGCAGGTATCAGATTACCCCTAGCAAAGCATTTGGAGATAAAGAAACAATGAAAGGCCAGTGGTATCTCTTATCTGCCTCTTTCAGTTACAGCTGGTCTTCATATTGCCCAACTGTGGATTTGGAGGTGGGGTGTCCCTCATGGACCAACACTTTGTGTTTGTGTCTGTTCAGTGAAGACACACCAAATCCTCTGCTCCATATCGATCCTTTTATTGTGAGCCCTGCAAATTTTGCCTGTTGCAAATCTCAGATGTTGCAAAACGTAAGGGATGTGATAGAAGCAAAATGTAAGATCATAGACGTTCTCCAAATTTCACCTCAAAGCTCGTTCTGTCTTGTGTCTGTATCATATTGCGAGCTTCATTTTTTTTCTTTTTACATGAAAATTGGTGCAAAATGTACACATCAGTTGTGTGCATCTTTGAATTGTACACCTTCTCCCATTGCTGAAAGCGTATTTGTGTGCATTTTTCAAATGTACGCATGCTGTCAAACACAATTTGGGAGGTGTGCAGATCACATTGGAAGCTCGGAAATGTATGAACTTTGACTGCAGATTGCATCTGATTCCAGATTTGGGAGGCGTAAACAGGGTAAATCCTGATCAAAAAGGGACATGAATTTCTCATACAGCCCTACAAAATATGGCACTATAGAAACAGGCCTTCTTATCCAGATATGTCTTAGTGCCTGCCAGTGTCTGATCCAGTTTACATTAATAATGCCATGATATATTACAACCTTCCCCAACCTGGTACCCTCCAGTTGTTTAGAACTATAACTCCCATCACCCCCAGCCAGCATGGAGGGCATCAGGTTGAGGAAGGCTGATATTTAACAGTATGTATATGATGAATTTCAAAAGCGATGGTCAGTGTCAAAACAAGTTAATCATCCCAGCTACCCACTCTGAGATGGGCATTGTTGTTGTTCAGTCGTTCAGTCGTGTCCGACTCTTCGTGACCCCATGGACCATAGCACGCCAGGCCTTCCTGTCCTCCGCGCTCTCCCGGAGTGTGCTCAAGTTCATATTCATTGCATCGGTGATGCTATCCAGCCATCTCATCCTCTGCCGTCCCCTTCTCCTTTTGCCTTCAATCCTTCCCAGCATCAGGGTCTTTTCCAGGGAGTGAGATGGGCATACCTGTCTCTTGTTGATTGGATGAACTGGCTGGCAATAGAAACGCTTTGGGGGCAGGGGGTTGTTCACGTTTTTTTGTTTTTTGTTTTATTTAAACCTGGAAATGGCAGCGGCCGCCGCCGGTCAGAAGACCGGCAGCCGCCGCTGGAGCCGCCGCCGCCAGGAAGACCCGCCCCAGGTAAGTCCCGTCCCAGGGGGGGGTGGGCCATTCCACCACCGATTTGGGGGGGCCGAATGCGCTGGCATTCGGCCTCCCCGAGATCTGTGGCGGAACTTTCGTACATCCCTACCAGTATCCTGCTCCCCCAGTGGCCAACCAGCTGCCTGTGGGAAGCCCACAAGGAGAACGTGAGTTCATTAACACGCTCCCATTCATGTTCCCCAGTAACTGGCATACAGAGGCATACTGTATATGCCATGAATTTGTCTCATCCCCTTTGAAAGCTATCCAAATTGGTGGCCATTGTGGTAGCGAATTCCATAGCTTAACTATGCACTGTGTGAAGGACTTCCTTTTATCTGTCCTGAATCTCCCACCATTCAGCTTCATGGGACGGCCCCATAAGGTTCTAGTATTGTGAGAGAAGGAGGAAAACGTCTCCCTCTCCACCTTCTCCACACCGTGCATAATTCTGTGCACCTCTGTCATGTCTCCCCTTTCTCACCCTTTTTCTAAGCTAAACATCCGCAGTCCCAGTAGAGGGCAGGGACCCAGGAAGTCTTAACATCCAGCCCCTCTGTGGCTCTCTCTGCCACTGGGGAGCAGCTCTGGAAAATGGGGACTCTGTTGTGACCCTCAGATTTTCAAACACTCCTCCAGGTTCATTCACTATTCACTTCGAGGTGCCTTTTAAAGCCTCTTCCTCTTTGCCCAACAATTTTGGCAGGACTTGATCCAATTCAGTTCAATGGACCGGCAGCTCTTTTTGTTCTCTTGGTACATTGGCGGTTGATTCTATTTGTGTATTTATTTGTAGTTGTTTCCAGTGGGTTGTTTTAAGTCTTCCCTGGAGACCTGTTTCAGGGAGAAGAAGAAATAGAAACATTTGAACTAAATGAACGCAGGCTGCCTCATTGTCTCTCCAGTCCGTAGCCTTGAATGGGCCACATCAGAGGCACCACCATCACACAGACATGCAGGCGCATGTTTCAGATCTCAGTGGATCCTGATGTGGGTGGAACTTTGGAGGACAAATGGCACAAGGCAAAGGACCAGGGCATCGATAGACTGGGGGCCATGGACCCCCAGCCCCGAATCTATTTCTCCAGGCACTGGATCTTTTCCCAGGAGCCTCATGTATCCATTGGTGCCAATGGAATGTTTTTCCTCTCAGAGTTTTGCAGCTGGGGAGCGGAAAGTTAACCCTCCCTTCTCCATATGCTGCACTGCCTCCCTCCATCCCCCTGCACAACAGTTAAGCTTAGAAAAAATATTTCCATTGATGACAATGGAAGTTTGTTTTCTAAGCTTAATTGCCAGGTTAGGGGCAGGGGGGGATTTCCAAGTGGATCACATTTGGGAAGGGGAGGGTTAATCTCTGTGCCCCCAAAATCCCCCCTCCATGTGGCAATTAAACTTAGAAAAGGAAACCTTCCCTTGGTGCCTATGGAAAAATTGGGGCCCAAATCTTTTTAGTGCCCAGCAACATATCTGCAGAGGACAGTGCAAGTCCGTGACTGCTGCCTTCTGCCACCTCACTGAGGGCGCTGGTGTTCGGTTACTCGTCCCTGTTGCTGGACCATATTCAGTATCCAGAATCCCTGGGGGTTTGCCAGATGCTCCAGCCCTCTCTCTCCCCACAAGCCCCTGCCCGGTTCACATGCACTAGCTGCAAAGAACATATCCAGAGAATTAAAAGACAGAATTGCTATTTATTTATTTCTTCAATTGATTTGTAAATCACACCCTCTGTCTACGAGGCGCCCAGGGTGATACACAATAAAAACATTCAAACTTCACATAAAACCATGAAAGATAGGAGCAAAAAAGCACAAAACCAAATCACAAAATAAGAGCAGCATTAAAATTAAAATTGAAGAGTGATGAACAATAAGGTGAGTAGAAAGAAACAGCCTTGCCAGCCACTCTTGGGGCATCATAGCTTAGGAAGAAATGCTCACAAATTGAATGTGAGTGGGTGGCAAGGCAGGCTGGGACCTCTCCCTGTGCGTAATTCAGAGGTAGACCAGAGGAGAATTCTTTCCAGTGCAGGCTATGCCTATGTTTAAAGTCCAGGTCAAAGTCTCAGCATGATGTTGTCCCAGCAACACAACACAGGAACATAGGAAGCTGCTGTATGGTCCATGGTCCATCTAGCCCAGTATTTTCTTCACCAGCCTTCCCCAACCGGGTGTCCTACAGATATTTTGGATTACAACTGCCATCAGCCCCGGCCTGCGTGGGCAATGGCTGGGGATGATGGGAATTGTCCAAAACATCTGGAATGCACTCAGTTGGGGGAAGGATGGTCTGTACCAGGGGTGTCGAACCTCTTTCAGCCCGAGAGCTGAAATCAGTTTTGGAGATTCCAGTGCTGAGTGTGGCTGAATGCAAAATGGGGTGGGGCAAACCCCCAAAATACCAGCATATTTTAACTTAAAGCTCTTACTGCCAGTAACCAAGCCTTAAGAGAGGCATTTCAACCTTTTAGACATGGGGAAAGCAGAAAAGTCAGGAAACTACTAAATGATCAGTGGTCAGGGAAAACAGGGTGAGGCCAGGGGAAGGGGAAACCCAGAAGGCCATGTTGGGACTCCAGATGGGTTAGATTTGGTTTGCAGGCTTGAGGTTCAACACCCCAATACTAATCGGCAGTGGCTCTCCAGGGTTTCAGACAGGTTTCCAGCCCTACCTGGAGATGCCGGGGATCGAACCTGGCACCTTGAGCATGCAGTTGAGTTGCACCTCAGCACAGCTGACATAGGAGGCTGCCTTATGCCAAGCCAGACCGTTGGTCTGTCTAGCTCCGTATTTTTCTACAGTGGTTCTGCAGAGTTTCAGGCAAGAGTTTCCCCAGCCTTGCCTGGAGATGCCAGAGGCTGGACGTGGGCTTTCTGCAGGCAGAGCAGAGGCTCTGCCACTGGACTTTGGCACACCCTTGTTTGGCTGACGCAGGTGCCCCCAGAGCAGCCGTGATCATGACTCTGCTGCTCATAACTTGGGATTTGCCTCCACGAACACAAATGCAAGTATAGGCTTCTGTCCAGGTGAGGGGGCTCTTGTTGGGCTTGCCATCGTTTTCCTTGCCACCTGAAACGGCACAGGGCTCTAGATCTCATCCACATTGGTCCTTTCTTGGAGAAGCGTGATAGCTGGCTTGCTCTCCCATGTTTCATTTCCCTAACACTCTGGGCCAGCGTGCAGGGGAGTCCTCCGAGCGCATAGGGAGTTGTTCAGTGACGCATTTTGTTCTGTGCACAGGGTCTTGGAGAGACTGCACCTGCCCAGTTCGCGTGTTTTTATCATGCTGGCTCAGTAAAGAAAACCCCTGATGTTAGCATTGGCTTCTTTCACTTAGCCCATGGACTCCTCTGAGGGTCACTTGGCATTCTCTTGCCTTACGTTGTAAATAAGCTGCCACTTTATCCTGCAAGGAAGGGGCTGCTGTGCAGGATTTCTCCTGCAACCACTGCCACGCTGCTGAATTCCGGGGGGGGGGGGGGGGCACAAAAAAAGTCAGCGGGGCACACACTGTCCACAACCCATATGTGGCCCACCCGTGCCTTACAACTAGCAAAGTGATTTCTTTCCTGTTTTTTGTTTGCTTGTTGTGTTTTGGTTTGTTTTTGTAGCACAGCAGCCCACAGCCCTGCTTTAAAAGCTAAAACCCGCTCATTAAATTGGGCTCAGAAACACACTGGCAGCCAACACGGCTGATGCAATATAGGTGAACCAACTGCCTATAATCTCTTTACTATAATCTGTAATATAATCTTTTAATTATAAATGCAAATGGCAGGCCCCATCTTGGAAAAGGAATTCCCTTATTCCTGCCTCACGGGAGGGAGCCCCAGTTCTACAAGGTGTGAGCGGCTCACCTGGCAAACAGTACGTATGTGGTACAGTTATCATGGAGAGCAGCTGCCTTGCAAGAAGCCTTTGGGGCAACTTCACCTGTTGGAGAGTGTGCTAATCATGTAATAAATGTTCAATGCCATGGCTGCTGGCCTGTGGTGTCCCTCAGGGCTCCATCTTACCCCCCTGCTATTTAACATACACATGAAGCCGCTGGGAGAGACTGTCCGGTAGGGATGGACGAAAGTCCCTTACCTGGTCCCGCAGCTGTTTTCGGTGGGGAGGGGAGGCGCTCCGGTTCTCCCCCCGAAATTCTTGGCGGGTGGGGAGGCGCCCCATCCCTCCCCACCGAAATTCTGGCCGGGGGGGAGTGCCCCGTCTCCCCGGCCGCGAAAGAAAAATTAAAGTGTAAAAAAAAAACACAACTGTGATAGGCTACGTAAATCTTTACATAGCCTATCACGGCTAGATTTTCAAAGTCAGCCGTGATAGGCTACGTAAATCTTTACGTAGCCTATCACGGCTGACTTTGAAAATCTAGCCGTGATAGGCTACGTAAATCGTTACATAGCCTACTTTTTTTTTTTTTTTTACTTTTACTGGGAAATGGTGGCGGCGGCAGCCGGTCGGAAGACCGGCCGCCGCCACCACCGAAACGCCGCCGGGACCCTCCGCCGAGAGGGACATTCGCACGAGGTAAGTCCCATCCCGGGGGGGGCAGGGGGGTGTTGGAGAATTTCCCCAGCAATTTCAGGGGGCCGAATGCGTTGGCATTCGGCCTCCCAGAGATTCGTGGAGAAATTCTCCGACATCCCTACTGTCGGGAGTTCTGGGGTTTGGTGCCACCAGTATGCTGATGACACCCAACTCTCTCTCTCTCTCTCTCTCTCTCTCTCTCTCTCTCTCTGTCCTTTCCATCAATATCCAGGGAAGCTGCTCTGGTTCTAAAACGGTGCCTGATGTCAGTAATGGACTGGATGAGGGCAAACAAACTGAAGCTTAACTCGGACAAGACAGAGGTGCTTTCAGTCAGTCCAAAGGCAGATCAGGGAATCTGGATTCAAGCTGTGCTGGGTGGGGTTACGCTCCCCTGGAAGACTCCACCTTGCGGTTTGGGTGTACTCTTGGACTCGGCCCTGAACCTGGATGCCCAGGTCTCGCCAGTGGCCAGGACTGTGTTTGCACAGCTGAGGCTAGTGCAGCAACTGCAGCCGTTCGTAGAGACTTCTGTTCTGGCCATGGCCACGCATGCCTTAGTCACATCCCGTTTGGACTACTGTAATGGGCTCTACGTGGGGCTGCCTTTGAGAAGTGTTCAGAAACTTCAGCTGATCCAAAACACTGCCACCAGACTGTTGACTGGGGCCAGTTATAGAGAGGAGGTGACTCCCTTGTTACATCAGCTTCTGTTTCTGGGCACAGTTTGAAGTGCTGCTTAGGCCCAATACAGCCCTATCTGGCTTCAGACCTGAAAGACTCCCGTGCAAGCCTGCCCAGGTGTTCAGATCTCTGGGCGAGGCCCTTCTGTCGGTCCCGCTGCCGTCAGAGGCCCCCCTGGAGGGGATGCCTGCCAAGGCGGGGCCCCTCTCTGTTGTCCTTCCACTGGCAGACAAAGATGTCTTTATTCAGGCAGGCCTTTAGTATGTACGCTGGTGTGCTGCTGAAGGGGTTTTTAGCTGGTTGGGTGCTATTTCTTTTTATTGCTGTGCTTCTAATTATGTGTTTTAGTTGATTTCTTTTTATGTTCTAATTGAGATTCTGTTTTTAACCTGTATTTTACTATTGCTAGCAGCCTTGAGCACCATTTTTGGTGGAAAGAGGGGATGTGAATTTGATCAATAAGTAAACAAAAATGGTAACGTGTAGTTCGGCCCTAATGCAAGGAGGTCGATGCATTGCTGGGAAGGACGTAGCAGTCCAGTCTCTTCCGCTAGATCGGGGGTGGGCAATTTGTAGCTCCCTGGAAGTTTTGGCCTACAACTCCCATCAGCCCTAGCCAGCCTAGACAATGGTGAGGGATCACGGGATGTGTAGGCCAAAACATTTTGAGGGCCACAGATCGCCCAACCCATCCTTGAGACATGTCTGTTGTTTCCAGCTCTTCCATGCCAGTAAGATGGGGCACCTGGCAGCAGTTTCCAGGGGGCTGGCATCCTTCCACTTGCAGTGGGGCCAGCTGCTGCCTCCCCCCTCTCCTCCCACATTCCTGACATCTGCCTCTGCTCTCCAAGGAGGCCAGCAAGGCAGGCCTTCCTCTGTGCAGAATGCCAGCACATGATGGCAGGATTTTTTTCCTAGGTTTATCATTTCCCCCACCAATGCCACCACATTTGCTTTTCCCAGTTCCTGTAATTATTTGCCTCTCAGTGTCTTTTTTTCCTCATAGGCACTGCGTTCTTTCTCCCTCTGGTTCTTACACTTTCTAACACAGAGAAAGGATACAAGATTGGGGCAAAAGTCAGGGAAGCTTGGCAGATGTTTGCTTCTTAGGACACCACCGAGTCACTGTGTCCCAAGGCCTGCCAGTGGCTGCAGGGCTAAAAGACGTGGCTAGAAGAGATCAGTGCTCAGCTGTGCCCTGCCTGCCTGCTTTGGGAAGCCAAAGCGACTCTTGGAAGGGGAGGCCTTTTGTTCCCAGCCAAAAGCCCGAGCAGAGCAAACTGTGGGTAGATGAGTCGTGGGACTGAAAATGGGGGGGGGGTCTCCTCTGGCAAACCTGACGATCTAGGCCGTGCGAGGTGATTCTCTAGGTCAGAAGTGCAGCTCCTGGGCAAAGCCAGGAGAAGAAAACCTGCCCCATGCACACAGAACATTTCAGTGCATGCAGGGACTGGACTGGAGGCAAAGATGGAGATGGTGCACATTTCTTTGTATACTTCCTCTTTTCCCATCCTACTTAATGCACCCTATTGTGAGTTCAAGCACTTCTTGTAGCTACATTGCATGTTTACTTAACAGGGTGCCCCAGAAGGGATTCTTTCACCCAGCCATGCCCAACCTGGTGCGCTCCTGATGTGATGGACTGCAATGCCCATCTTTCCTAGCCAGCATGGCCATTGGCTGTGGATGATGGGAACTGCAGTCCAACCCAGCTGGAAGACCCCAGGTCAGGGAAAGCTGCCTTAGATAGTATAGATCCCACAAAACCCTCAGACTGGGATTCTCCACAAGTGGCATATATTGGGGAGGTGGGGCGGGGGGAAGGAGCTGTACTCGCCAAGTGAAAGGCAAACTCCTGGAATTAATCAGCTTAGTGGAGCTTGTTAAAACAAAGGCGCACAGAGAGCAGTGAGTATCACATTAAGCTCTTTCTGCCTTTTTCAGTTCTTTGCACTTGGAACGTTCATGTTCTTGCAGTGTGGTGGTGTACGGGAAAAACTGGAGGCTAAAATGTCAGGGTCCCTGGTATTGGATACCTAGGCGCACTTTCTTCAGACAGACTCAGCTTGGCCCCAATGTTGTAGGTGAGGTTCCTTGGGGGACCAAGGTAGGGTGTTCACATTCACTCAGATTTACCTAAATTCTACAAATAAAGTTTAAAACAAAGACATAAGCTAAATGCATTTAGTAAAGGAAGAAAAAGAAAGCTTAACAAACACACAAACCTTCAGCCAAGCCAGGCGTTAACCCCTCTTATATGCACCATATCTTACCCCTTAAACTCTAAATTCCCCATACCCCATATTGTACCCAAATGCTAATGGGGCAAGGAAAATCTACTGTGTTAGAAACTTACTTAGATGTCATATGTAAACTGATAAGAGATGTCTTAATAACCTTCCAGCTGTCTCTTCTTTATAAGGAAACGAGGTAAGGGGCCATAGACAAGAACACGTTGTGGTTTGGGATTGTTGACCACCTAAAAAGGAGAACTAAGGCTCAGAAAGGAGTAAATACCTTACATCAGGGAGGGAGGTGATTTTGGGGACAAAAGGCTGGACTTTCAGGGAATAGGATGACCTATAATGTGATGTGGACCAGTAGATGTAAAGGTTTTAGAATATATAGTAAGAAGGAGTTCACCAAGTTTAGAAGAGTATTTAAGTCCATTTCTGTTCTGTCCCCCAGTTTCTGTTCTTCCAAAGAGGCATCTGGCTGGTTACCATTGGAAACAGAATACTTGGACTCTGATCCAGCCAGGTTCTTCTTAGGTTCTTAAGCACTGGGTTTTCATTGTATTTGAGGACACTGTGTTTGCCCTGGGCCAGCACTTCTAGCATGCATGCTCGGACTGCAGCACACACACAAAATGCTCTCATACTCTCCAGCATTGCCATGAAGGGGCAGATGTGTGAGTAGGGAGGGACAGATCTCTCATCCCCTGTCTTGCCAAGATTGTTGGGTTTTTCAGGTCAAACTCATTTCATCCCATTTCTGCACAAGCCTGTGATGTTTTGTTTTATTTTTTAAAACATGTTTTTTTTTAAAAAATGCAGAAATTCATGTGCACATTTCATAATATACACATTTTTGTGTGCATTTTTAAATGCATGCAGCTGTGTGTGTGCATTTTAGAAATGTATGCATTTTTTAAATGTACAGATATTTTTGAATACAGTTTTTGTTTTAATGAAACTCATCACAATCTCAGAAATGTAGGGATTTGCGAAAGCAAATTGTGTTGGGGTCTGGGATGTATGAATTGGGTTGGTCCATTTTTAAAAACTCGGAGTGGATTTCTCACATATCCCTGTGTGTGAGGAGAGCATTTCTGCAATGGAAGAGCCCTTGCCTTGCATGCAAACGGTCCCAGGTTCCATCCTTGGCCTGTCCTCCAAGTAGGACTGGGAGAGATGCTTATCTGTAAGCAAAAACAGCACTCCAACCTTATAGAATGGGGGGAAACTGCACCAGTGATGGGAAGCCACCAAACAATAGATGGTTAGCGGGGGAAAGCGGGAACCACCGGGTGACATGGTGAAGGGGGCGTGGCCATCTGGGAAACCCTGGAGGGCAGGGTTGGGACCCCAGGTGTGCTGAGGTTCTACACCTCTGCCTCAAGCAACAGGCTTAGCATATGGAAATGGGTTCTCCAATAAAATGGTGCTACAACTGGCAGTTGCATGAGATCTTGTCTGCATGGGATAGATGGAAGAGGAGCATGGCCTTTCTGCCAGGCTGAGCTTTGCTGCCTTTTAATAATAATAACAACAAGAAGTAGGCTAGTTAAAATAACTAGCTTATAGAGTCACCAGCACCATCCAGGGCTGTCCGTTTGGCATGAGAGTAGCGTGTGCTGCCTCCCATTTTCCTTCCTCTGTATTCACCTGTGATGAGAGTGCAGGTTTGACACTGAGCTGTTCGGGGGCAGGCAGCCTGGCGCGCTCCAGATGTTTTGGACTACGGCCCCCATAATTCCTGATGGCTGGCTGGGGTTGATGGGAGTTGTGGTCCAAAACATCTGGAGGGTGGCAGGTTGCCTGCTTCTGGCCTAATTCTTCTCTTGGCTTCTGCGGCTCGAGGATTTGCCTCCTTTAACACTACTTTAAATGGTGGTTTCGTTGGGCAGCTCTGGTGGGAGTAGAAGGGTGACAAGGTGGGTTGTAGTTCATGATGCCCTTGTTGTTTATTGGGATATTGTGAATGTTGTTTTGTTTTTTAACTGAATGGTTGTTTTTGTTGTTTTACCTATGAAAGTTTGTTCATAGATTTATTGTGGCATTTTATTCTTGGACAGTTTCTCACATTGTTTGCTTGTCTTTTGATTTGAGTGCATTGGTTTTTCTATGATGCTTAATTGCTTCTTCTTGGAGGAAAAAGCGGAGTACAAATGTATTTATTTATTTTTATTTACAAAATATTTATATACCGCTCCACATCTAAACAGATTCCGGAGTGGTGAACAATAAGAGATAAAATAATAAAAATAAAAAGAGTAAAACACCATATTAAAATTATACTTTTTAAAAAACGTGCCAATAAAAACCATGACTGGTTAGTTAAAGAAGGCTTCTTGAAATAAAGATGTTTTCAGGAGGTGCCAGAAACAACACAGCACTGGTGCCTGCCTGACCTCCAGAACCAGGGAGTTTCATAGAAAGGGGGTCACCACACTGAAGGCTCTTCTCCAGGTGGACTCCAGTCAGGCTATAGGTCCATGCGGAACCTCCAGGAGCACCTCACCCAGTGACCAGGTGGGCTGGTAAGGGAGAAGACTCCCAGCTATCCTGGCCCCAAGCTGTTTGGGGCTTTATACACCAGAAGTATAACCGTAAACCTGGCCCAGTAACACATAGGCAGCCAGTGCAGTGCCCTCAGCAAAGGAGCTGGATGCTGAGAAGGGGCAGCTCCTGACAACAGCCGAGCCACTCCGTTCTGCACTAGCTCCAGCTTCCGGAGCAGCCCTAAGGGAAGCCCCACATAAAGCTAATGTAATGGCCACTGGGGTGGGGCTAAAGTTGCTTCCTGCCCCTGCTTGTTCCCACCCATAAAGAACTTCCCTGAGAACTTGGTTATAGGGTAGCTTATACATCAGCCTTCCCCAACCTGGTGCCCTTCAGATGTGTTGGACTACAACTCCCACCATCCCCAGCCACCATAGCTGATGGCCATGTTAGGTGGGATGGTGGGAGTTTTAGTCGAACATGTCTGTGGGGCGCCAGGTTGGGGGAAGACTGTTACAAACATTTGAAATAACCCAAGCCCACTCCAAGCTGCAGTGCTGCACTCCCACTTGACTGTGACAGAATGCTGGACCATTGTGACCAGCCAGTGTGCACTGGCACTGATACATCTGGAGGCAGTGGTGTAGCAGAGCCAGGACTCCCAGGGATGCCACACCAGCCCTTTTTTATTAGCAGGGGCGCTGCTGCTCCCTCAGAGTTCCCTGTCCCTTCTGAGCTTAGCTGCAATCCTCATAGCAGCCGGGTGGAAATACTCCCCTTCCCTGTTGTAATGCCACGTGTTTGGGGGTGGCCTGGTCTTTAATGGGCAATTAAAACCCATTAGCGTTACAAAAGACCTGCTCCCTGTGGAGATGGAAACTGCTGGAAGTGATACGGATCAATACAGGTGCTTAAATTCTTGGACTCTCCTTGGAGGTGTCAAGAGCACCTGAACTTCAAAATGTCCCACTGTACCACCGTGGCGATGCAGTAGCCTCGGTCAGTGAGGCGCTTTGCAGGGTAAGCAAGCTGCGGAGTGCAGGCCCCTGTCCCAAAGCACTCGCCATCTGACTTTCAACCCAGACCAAGGAAAGCCAGGGGCAAAAAAGGTAGGAAAGGCAGTGGTCCAAAGGGATATGAACATGAGGAAATGCAGTTGCATGTACTTTGTTGCAGGCTTCATTGCAGTTCAGGATGAAAGCCCCATGGCGGGGAGCGGGTAGGCTTTTAGGAAAGATTTGAAGGGAGAGAGAGGATGCTTCTAGATGGTGCCCAGACATTGCTCTGTGCTATAAGCCATGCGCGGAATTACAGTTGATTTTCCACACCTTGAAGGGGATGCAGTGTTTTTAATTTGTGTGTGTTCCATCCACATCCCATTCCTTTTTATTTAAGTGATAACTAAATGTGATATTAAGTGATACTCAGTTGTGTGTGTGTGTGTGTGTGTGACTTCCATAGCAGAGGATGTGTGCACCCTTTCTCCCACCCCTGCTCTCTATTTTTTTTAAATATGAATAGGTGAGGTGGGGCAACCCCTTCTAAGTCTCTCCCCTCTCCTCTCTTCTTGCTGCTGCCTTGTCATCTAGTTAAAGGGAGAAAGGCTTAACTGTTTTTAGTTTTGTTATGGAGCACAGCACCTGAGGAGGAGGGGGAAGGGGGTGTCCAGTTGGTCAGTCTCTGTCTCCCCTCGGATTTGCAAGACATCCCCGGACTGTCACGGCACCGTCCCTTCAGAGGGCAGAGTCAGAGTGGTATCAGTCAAATGGTGCTGTGGGAAAAGTAATGGTGCCCAGGTAAGAAGCCTAGAGCCTCCCCACATGTCGCCGCCAAACCACGCCTCTTTTAAAAAGATGTAGAGTAACACAGCCGACTTACACACCTGTAGATATTGCGCTGCTCTTCCATTCTTTTTCATTTAAAATCAGACTTTTTATGTTATGAGGAAAGAAAGAAGGACCATGGAGGAAACACAGGGGAGCCAGCCACTACTCAGTGTGGACGCCCTGTAAAAAGTGGGGGTGCTTCCAGATGGGGTGTCCCTAATGCTACCAATCCAAAGTCGCTGTGTAGCCCTTCTGTCTTCTCCCTTTATGGCGGTTTTCCAGGGAGAAAAAGATGAAAGTAGTGGTGGAAAAGCACAGGAGGGCTACAAATGGACGACAGCGTTGTCTGGAGGCACACACAAATTCCACAAGTGAGGTAGTGGAGCTGATCAATAAAAGGCCCATCTGGAAGCCCCCCGTGTGGATGAGGCAATTCTGGCATTAACGCCTCGCTCGGAAGTGGCCAGAGAAGCATGTGCAGGCGGCCTCCCTCGTGCAATTCCAGTCCCACCCCCTCTGTCATTTCTCCTGGCCCCATCTTCCACATCCGGGGTTTTGCACCTCAGGCCCAGGGTCCAAATCTGGTCTATCTCGGGTCCCAATCCGGCCTGCTGGGATTCCCCAGGACTCACACCCCTTCTCCTGGCCGCCTCCCCTTTCCCCAACCACAGAGCATTTGGTGGCTTCCTGGCGTTTGTGCAGCCCCCCCCCCCCCGCCGCCGCTGCCATTCTAAAAGGTTGAAATGCCTCTCCGGAGGCTTAGGGACTGGCAGCGAGAGCTTTAAGCTAAAATACGCTGGGGTCTGTTACTCTGGACCCCTCTCCTTGTGGTTTTTGCCCCTCCCACTACTGAGTGGAAGTGGGCAACAGGGACATGACAGAGGGGCTGGTGCTGGCCAGAACAGGCCCTCTCTCCTCCCCTCACGCCGGGGGAATGCCTGCACAGACCAGAGAGGAGGGCATTCCAGGCCCGCGTAGGCCTTTTACAGAGGACGGTCCTCTCTTTGAAGGGCTGCCAGAGGGCCGTCCTCTCTTCGGAGGCATCCTTTGCTTGAAAAGCTGCCCTCTTCCCTTCTGGTTTAACAACAAAGAACCAAAGGTAAAGGATGGTTGTGCATCCACAGTTAGTACCTGGATGGGCAGGTACACAAAGCACCTGGTCGCAGTCCCCTGCACAATGGTGTGATGTACTCTATTTCTATTTGAACTATAATAATTCTTTCTAAATGTGCATCTATGCATACAGGTTAGCATGTGCACATTTTATGCCCGCCGGGCTCCTCTTTTGTTCTCTTTTGGGGTGTTTCATAACTGACCTTCCCAGACCTACGGGAAAGCAGGGAAGACTGGGAGCAGAAGAGGCTGGGGTGTTGGGAGACCGGGGCTCCAGAAAGGCCCCCACCAGTCTGCTGAAAGCCCCTCCCCTCCTGTCTGCTTTCTCTAACTTTCTGCAACTCAGCAACACCTGGGGTGAGCCTAGCCTGGCCTGGCCCCATGCTAGCTTGGGGCTCCAGAGGGGCATGCAGTTGTGCCGAGCCTTGGGAGGGTGCTTGAGCCCCTTTGACGCCCGGGGTGACGTCGCAGACAAAGGGCCCTCCTGCAGGGGCAGTTTGTGAGCACAGATTTTGACGGGCAACCCAGGCCAGCCCACATCTGAGGGCCTGTAGAGGTAGTGGAACTGAAGAACACAGGCAGGGATATAAACACATGCACATTAATTGTGCCCAGCCAAGAAGAGCAATCTGATTGAGAGGAAGGACCCTTAGAAACGGGAATATATACACACCCAATGAAGAAGATACCCATAGATGCTTGCAGCTTTTTCCTCCTTGTGATGTTGCATATTAATGATGAGTTATGGCCTCATTCTATTATGACTGAAGTCCCAGCATTGCTTTTCCTTAAGAGGTAGCATCAATATCACTACCAGCCAGTATTTTACTCCATAATGTACTGAACTGCCCTGCAGAATGCTTGTTTGTTTGATTAATATTTGGTTTTTCTGCAGAGGTTTGCTGTAAGCAAGACTTTAATCACACTGTAGTCATTTAGGAATAAGTTATAGAATTATCGCTGCATAATACGCTGGGAGATCCTGAAAGACCAAAATGTATCATGGAGATTCTAGCCAGCTCTCGGGGGCCCTTTTGCCATCCTTGGACTTCTGTGGATCACGAAACCCAAACATTTTTTCAACAGAGCAGTCCAGATAATGCCCATCCACCCGCGGAAAGCTGAGATGGCCCTGAAAAAGAAAAGTGAATATGGTTGAATCGAGGAGATCCAAGTTCAAATCCCCATTCAGCTATGGACAAAATGGGCAGCATTTGATAAGCTGCCATCTCTCTGCCTCAGTTTCCCCATAATGTTTTCTTGCTTCACAGGGTTGGTGTTTGGATCACCCTTCCCCAGCCTGGTGCCCTCCAGATATTTTGACTACAACTTCCAAGATTTCTACCCATTGCCCATGGTGGCAGGGGCTGCTGGGAGTCCAAAACACCTGAAGGGTACCAGGTTGGAGAAGCCTGGTCTGGATGAACATGAAGCCTTGGCAGATACCCACAGCATTAGGGGAAAAGTGAACTGCAAATTGCCTTGTCTAATGTTGTATTCTGTTGCACATATAAAGCTGCTTAAGGGTGAAACTAGGTGTGACAAAAGGCTCCCCAAAAGCAACAGGACAATTTGAGTTGTGGGGAGGGGGCTTAGATTTTTGCCCTTCACTGATTCCCCAGCTGAAAGACCACCTTCCCCATATGAACCTGGCAATAGTTTAAAATCTTCAACTGTCCTTCTGCAGGTCCCACCACCAAGAGAGGTTATGTTGGTGGGAACACGGGGCAGGGCCCTCCCTGAGGCAGCACACGCACGCACAGAACTCTCTCCCTGAGGAAGTTAGGCTGGCCTCATCTTTGTTCAGTTTTAGGCAGGCTGTTAAAACATTTTTGTTCTGTGTGGCTTTTTAGTATTTTAAGAATGAGGGATGCACTTCCTCACCATGCTTCCCTGGGAGTGTCAGGTGGTTCATGCCAGTATCCTTGTGGCTTCTCAAGGCATCTTGGGCCAAGCAAGCTGTTGGGGTCAGGAAAACGTCCTGGGGGTGGCCATTTTGCATCGCTATGCCTATTTACCAGGAACTAAAACTTACAGGACTCAGTGGCATTACTTTGGATCAGGTGTGTTGAGCCTCTTTCGGCCCGAGTGCAGAACTCCATTTTGGAGAAGCTCTCAGGGGCCACATTCCAGCACTGGGAGGGGCCAAATGCAAAGCGGGTGGGGCCAAAATGCCAAAAGCACCAGCTTACTTTAGCCTTGAGCTCTTCCTGCCAGTAGCTCAGCCTCAGGAGAAGCATCTGAGCCTTTTGGAGTAGGGAAAAAGCTGCGCAAAAGCCAGGAAACCACCAAATGATTGATGGCTGGGGGAAAGGGGTGGGGCCAAGGGAGGGGGCATGGCCACCTGGGCAACCCAGAGGGCCAGATTTGGACCCTGGGCCTGGGGCGCAGCCTTTCTGCTTTGGATCGTTCATGCTCACAGGCACATTTTAGACGGAGCCTTACCCAATATTAACTCTGCTTTTTTAAAAAAAACACAGGTCCTTGAACGGTTGTTCCAGAAGGGATTTAGTGTGGCTGCATCCTGCGGTGGAGGCGTGGATTCCTCTCAGTTCAGCGAATATGTGCTATGCCGTGAGGACAGAAGACCACAGCCCAACACCACAATCAGAATAAAGCAAGAGCCCCTGGACTAAAGGCCTCCCCTTCCCCTCCTTTGTGAACGTAGGCGTGTCTAATAGTCCCTCGTTTAATAGTCCCACTAAGGATTTGCAAAACAGTATTACACAGGTGACTCTGGGGTTGCCAGTTATTTCTGAAACTACCTGTCACATCGCCGGCCATGAACTTCATTTGAATGCGGCGGCGGCGACAAATAACTTCACTTGTTTTCTTCGTCACTCTCTGCGCGTGCTCAGCCACCTGAACTTTTGTGGGGTTGTCCTCTCGACAGAACAGCCTGGTGTGTGGAGAAGAGGCAACGCTTCAGTGAAGGACTGACCGTGGGTTGGACTTCAGTGGAAAGTTCACTAAATTGACTTTTCATTCATGTAATTTGAATATGTCCATTGAAGGAATACATCAGCCAGCTTTCTGGAGGCCTGGCACCTCCTCCCTCATGGGGGGGGGGGGACATGGGACACGGGAGTTGCCAAAATGAAGCTGGTATTGTGCTGAGCGCCTTCCTCCCTAGTTGAATGCCATCTTTGACCCATCCTAACCTATCAGACATGCTTTTGCATCTCCATTTGTTACCCACGATCCTTCTATGATTTCCTTTGTTCATTGTATCAAATGGCTTATTTTTCTACGACGCCTCCAATTGTCCGTGTACAGAAGCAAACTCAAACGGGGACCAATCCATATTCTTCTGGTGCTGAGCTCTTCTCAAAGCTTTCTCAGTCCCACAGTCAATCCACCTTTGAGAGAAATGGGGATTGCACAGCAGTAATGTTGATGTGTTTCTCCCACAACTGGCGAGAGTTTTGACTGCAGCAGAATGTTGGCAAATTTCCAGAAATGGAGACTCAAAGAAAGTTCTGAAACAAGGTTGCTTAGCATTAAACAGGCCCTGCCATGGAGCCCAAGTTAAGACTGTGGTGTTCTTTCATTCCTCTTAGATTTTAAATTTTGGGGTCATCAAAAAAGGAAAAATTGGCACTGCAGCTTCTACCCAATTTTCACATGTTTTTAAAACATTCTGTATAATCTGTGGAAGGATGACACACCAACACAACACTCATACTGGCTGGATCAGACCACGGTCTTGCAGGTTATCTCTCTTTGTGATGCATTGTCTTCTTTAAGCGAATGCTTTAAATAACTCTTAGTTTGGGGCTCGGCATTCCTTCACTCACCTTCTCATCACCCAGTAGAAGTAACAGTTCAGCTTGCAAGTATGGTGACATAAGCTCTGGGGACACAGCAAAGGAGTGTACAATCAGTGTGCAGAATGGGAGAGCCCTCACCCACTAGCCCAGCTCCAGACCTCTGCTCAGGACCAAATTACACTCTGTGTTAAATGGGCCACTTAACTTTCGTGTAAGCATGCAGGGCCGTGAGTGGGATCAGGACTGCTGCATACAGGTATGGGGGTTCAATCTTTCCCATCCTAAATGCCCCCCACCCCAGCAGGGAGGGAGGAAAGAAAGAAAGAGAGAGAGAGAGAGAGAGAGAGAGCAAGCAAGCAAGCAAGCCCCAATGGAGGTTTTCTTTCTTTCATCCCCACATGCTGGGGTGAATTTCAGTGGGTGGTGTAACCACCCAACATACCCACCGATGGTGGTCCTAATTCAGACTGAGGCCCTGCAAGTTCACACTACAATAAACTAAGTTAACATCAGCGACAGACTACACATTCAACACCGCATGTAGTTTAGTCCTCATTAATTAATTAATTGGGTGTTATGAGCAGAGCCCGTGTGCGGGACGCACCATCAATGTCCTTAATAGGCTCTGTCTACAAGTCCTCATAGACACAAGGGAGGCAGAGCCATCACTGCCGTCTGCTTTTCACCAACTCATGTTGCTTGCATATACATTTTTAGCTGAACGGGGCTATAAAATGGCAGGATTGGAAATTACTTTCAATGCTTTTTTCTGTATGGGTAAACTTCTTGAAGAAGCCTTTTTTTAAAGAATGCGGAAACGTACAGTCACTTTTGATGTAAAGTTTTGAGCTAAGAGATTACCTCATAAAGTAATCATATGAGCACCTACCAGGGGTGTTGCTAGGCACTGAGAAGATTCAGGCCCTAGGCTCATAGGACACAAAGCTGCATAAAATCTGCATATGCTGATTTACGTCTATATATGCCAATTTAGAAATACTACGATTTCTTTAAATTTGGCAGGAGGCAGAATCCGACAATATCTCATCCAAATCCTCTCAAATAAAATACATAAATCCTTCAATTAATTTGCACTCTGGCCCAGATCATCCTAAACCAATGAGGATTATTTTTTCCTTAAGCTTAATTGCCATGCAGGGGAAGATGTTTTTGTGGGGGGGGGGAGGGGATGCCTCATATGAGAAGGGCAAAGTTAACTCTTCCCAGCTCCAGTCTCCCTTGAAAATTGCCCCCTGCATTGGCCTTAAAGCTGGCACCAAAGGGCACCCAGCTCTCTGCGAAATACATCCAGGGCCCTAGGAAGTAGATTTGGGGCCCAGGCCTAGCAATTCCCCTGGCACCTACTCAAGAAAACATTACCTGGGGCATTACTTATCCATGCAACTTTGATGGAGATAGATCCATCAAATGGATCTGCCAGAAATCTTGGTTCTGATTTATGGATCAAACAAAGAATTATTTTCCTTGTGTCACCAGCTGCTGCTTAGGCGACCCCTTAAAAAAGCTGGCCTTTGAGCATGAAGTGCTTACATCGGAAGGGCACTCTGTCATAAATGCTGAACTTCCAAACTTGAGTAAGGTTTATATCAGTTTAAGTATCATGGCCCAAAAAATCCTTTGGATTGTTGTTTGGGGAGTGAGCCGAGAGTCCTCTGTTTGAGATCCCTAACTTCTCCCCTCTTCCTTCCCAGAATGATACCTCCCAAGGCTCTCTGTGGAGAGAGACCAGGGTCTAACTAGTTCAAGCCTGCAGCGTACAAGTATCCTAACCATGAGATGCTGATACAAACCACTGAGAACGGGTGGCCAACACACAAGCCACATGCGGCCCCCTGGGCCTTTTTGTGAGCCCCCATCGGCACTGCTGAATTTGATGCCGTGGTAGCAAAGCAACCCAGCAATTCTTCTTGAAAACAAGGTGCACAGGGAGCTCGTGTGCTGCTTTCGAGGAAAATCACTTTGTTGCCACTCCACCAAATTTTGGTGGCAAATGCAGTGGCAGTGGGGTGTGGCGGGGGGAGGGCAATGTGGCTCTCGACCCCTAGATGTTGCCCACCCCTGATTTAGAAGAAAAGACAAAGGACTGACAAATACTAAATTATTTCTTGTCTATAATTTGCAAACAAAGCATCAGTTATGGTGGAAATTGTTCTCTGGCTGAAATAGGCTATTCTGATTCCATCCCTGAAGTTCAAGGTGCACAAACCACCAGGGACTTGCCCAAGCATCATTCCAGGGTTCAGCGGCTCCCTTCCATGGCACCTTTTGATTTCAGTGCTGCTTAAGGAGATGTCGCGTTCTTTGTCAAATGCCAGGCATAGAAGCTGGCAATGCCACCAACTTCTGTAGCTGTGCTTCTAACAGCAATTCGATCAACAGCCGTGATCATCTTGATCTCCTCCTCTCCTTCCCGTGAAAAGTGTCACTTGCTGCTTTATTGCTGCAGATGAAGTTGCTGTTGAAGGCCCAAAAGCAGTTTTATTTTTCTGGTCATTTGACAAGCCTAGCTTTGCATTATCACCAGCCATGGTTGGATCCAGATTTAATCATACTTAAGAGTAAACCCATTGGAATCAATGGGACTCCAGTTTAGGCATGACTAGGTTAAGTCCCATTGATTTCAACATGCCTAAGTAAATCTGGAGTCTTATTGATGCAGCTTGAAGTTGAGTCTCCAGATCCACTCGTCGCATTTACAAGTCTACTGAAAAGCTATTGGCCTCCATCACCTATGCAGAACAATGGCTGCACCAGCAGATAAATCTGGCAGCATCAAATATGTCTATTTAACAACTTTTCTACTTTTATGGCACTTGAAATGAAATGGCCACGTCCTAAGGCCATCACTTTTGTATGTAAGATACCTGTTGAATTGTATAGTACTGTATACATTTAATATTGTACCCCCCCTGCCCTCACCCCGGACTTTGCAAAACTGAAAACCATTCATGTGTTTACAGACAATTCTTTGCTGTTTGTCATATCACAGACATTCCCATAAAGTCAAAAAAGTCAGATATGGAGGAATCTTACCTTGCTTTCTTCATTTGTCAGCCAAGGATTGGATCCAGGATCAGCCTTCTGCAAGAGGAGGGGACCTTCCATGAGAGGAAGAGCTCTGCTCGCAGAAAGTCCCTCTGCCCGATTTTGGGGAATCCCCCTCCCCCCATACCACAACTCACCCCATTTGGCAGGGTCTCCTGACTCCTTCTGTAGCATTTTCAGGGGGCTGGAGGGGCTGCTGTGAGAAGGAGGGAGCAGGAAAGTCCACTTCCATCAGCACAATTGATCCAGCAGAAATCTAGATCCAACTCAAAGTTTGGAAGGTTGGCTTGATTTACCTCTGGGCACACGCTGGCCTGTTCTTCTGCATGATCCAGAGTATAACTGTGCTGTTGCACATTCTTCATTTCAGTGGTGCTTGCACAAGAGGACTTCTGGGCGAATCATGCCCTTTGACCTTTTACATAACTAAGCAATGCTTTGTGTCGTTTGTTTCCCCAGAAAATTAAATGGATTCATTTACATCAAGTTCTTTAGTTTGAGCTCTTTCCACTAAGCCAACAAAGAACCTGTCCTGTGTACATCCTGCATAAACGGACAGAATGTGTCTGTAAGATGTGGGTTGTACCTCTTGCGTCTCCTGATGTTGTTATTTGGGGGCATGGAGATCTGAAAAACAACACTAGAAGGGAGCAACACAGTTCAAGCCAGTTCAGATCTGAACTTAGAACTTTGGTACATTTTTAAATTTTTTTAACTGTACCCAAATTTTTGAGCCAAAGGAACAAATAACCTTGTGGCATCATAAAGAGTAACACACTTATTACTAGAGTCCACTTATAGCAAACAGACTCCATTTAATCAGAACTGAGGACAACGCTCCATGTGCCTGATGAAGTCCATAAATCTTATGGCATAATACATTCATCTTTAAGGAGCTGCAAGATATTTCTTGTTTGTACTCAAAATTTATTGTTGCACAATTAATATTTTTATGGCACTCTACAACATGACTATGCAATTTTTGTCCCCACCCCACCCATGGGCTGCACCCCCACATGCAGGTGTCAAAATGGGAAATAAAAAAACAAAATGGCGTCCAGAACTGCTGTGGAGTCCCAAAGGTGTCAAAATTATCTTGCAAACGAGCTAATTTTGACCCTTTTGGTGCTCCATAATAGCTCCAAATGTCGTTTTGTTTGAAAAAAAATGGAGGGTCTCCCTGAATTTTGCAGGAGGGCATGTGTGGGGGGTTCATGTTGCCCACCCCTGCTCTACTATCTTGGTTCTCCAAACTATTCTTAAAGATAGGTCATAATTTTCCTGCTGAGCAGATTTTTATATCAAAATCTCAATTTTCACTGGGTAAATTTTTGTTAAAACTGGTACATGAATTCTGTGAAAATCAAAACCGTTTTACTCTTTCATTTTCATGTCCTGGACACAAAGTCCTGTTTGAAAACCTTGAAACTGTAGAAAAGGCAAGGAAATGGAATTTTAAAATCAGGATTATTAGTATTATTAATATAATGCTGTGAGAGCAAACTAGATGGATACTGTCAGTCCCACTCTAGTCCCAGCTATTGTCGGGGACAGAACTAACATGGAGGGACCTGCCCAAATCTATTCACCAAGCCCATAGGTTGCTTGATTTGGTCATCTGGGTCAGGCCCACATCGACCCCAAACCAACTTTCATATAAGTACAAGACTGACTGGAATCATTACCAAGTTCCCACTGAAACTTGCAGTTCTCCCCTTGCAGAATCTTAGCTCTGTAGTTACTTATATACGTGTACACAAGAAAGAATCATAAATGTACTGATGTGTGAAGATCTCTTTTGCTGGGTGCACACACACTGAGAATCTGCTGCCAATTATGACTTCCTAAACAAGCATATACGCCATTGTCATGTGATACCTTTCCCGCTGCACCCATTTTGGTAAATTGTCATGTGTGAAGTGGCCAAAAGCCTTTATGCTTTTTTCAGGCAGCCATTTTAAATATCTGTGGTTGATTTGCCACACCCCATTTCATGTTGACATTCACAACATTTTTATATTTCCTTACTTCAGTTTCAGTACTTGTTCAGTGGTTTGGGAAGGTGGTTCCACAAAAGGTCCCAGCAGATGGGAAAGTCTGAGTCATGACATCACAGCAAAATAGCCGTGAAATGGGCAAGGCATGTGGAAACAATCACTCCGTTGGGAGAAATCGGCCTCCTCTTAAAAGGAACACTTCACACAGGGATGTCTTTTTTCACTTAGAGATTTCAGGTTGCTGACTTGAAGGTTTTCCTGTTTCATGTGATTTTTATGCTTACATCTTAGAACAGCAATATCAGGGACAGCTGTCTTCATTCTTTTTATTTCTCCACTGTTGCATGCAGCAGACTGTCATACAAAACCAAGGGGGGGAAAACAACAAACTGTGTTGCTAGCCCAATTGATGCTCAGGGAGAAACGTATCCAGTTTGAAGGGAAAATGTAATCAGATCTGACTGAATCAAATGGCTCAGATGCCTTTTTGTTGAGCAGTCCACCCAAAGAGGTTGAAAACCCTGGTGTTCTCTCCTGCTTCCATAAGTTCCGCTTTCCAGCCTGCCAGGACAGCACAAAGAACTTCCGAATGGTCACTGGATGGCAGCATTTTTAGGAATACCAACCGAGTATGGTGTGACTGGAGACGTGTGGCCCCAAGATCGCTTTCGATGACACAGAAGATGCTGTCTGCTGATGCACACACATTCCCATTATGCTCCTCTAAAACAGAACAAACACCATGAAGTTGCAAAATATTTTTTATTGGGCATATTGGGGAAATATGTTTTAAGCAAGATAAATTAACTAATTGGCTGCCTAAACAGCATCCATGTTCGCTGACAGTTTTACCACATGTTTGACAAGAACAAGAGATGGTACAAGAACATTCACAGCTCCAATTTATTAATATATCTTTGTTGGTATCCCATTAATATTTTAGCACAAAATGTTTTTGAACATTGCTTTATGACTACACAACAATGTGAAACAAACGTCATGTTTCATTAATTGTTACTCCAATGTGTTATTTCTGCAAATGGTTTTGTTTCTTTGCAAAACATGTACAAATAAGGAATTACGTTTTGCACAAATGGAAGTATTTCCAATTATGTAAAGAAAAAAATCATCAAAACTTAAATCTAATAAACAGAAGGAATTTGTAAGCACAATGTACAAATGATCACTACATTTAAAGCAGAATTTTGTATTTCCTGGTCATATGAAGAGTCATTTGGGCAAATAGAAGTTTCTTCTACTTTTCCTTTTTTGGTTGTTTGTCATCTTTTTGTTTGTTTCAAGACATAACAAAAAAAATCAAAGCAAAAATCTACTTTTGGCACAGCCATTAAAAATTATCAGCATATTTGACTGAAACACCTGACAGGCAATTGCAGTTTGGCATGTTTGTGCTGTTACCAAAATACAGCATAGGGCCGAAAAAGGTTCAAATGCATGGGTATCATAAAGTATATCTAAAAATATTGAAATTGCATTCCTCCTCCAACTGGTGATACATGGTTGGATCCAGGATCTGCTTCCCACAAGAGGAAGGGACCTTCCGTGAGATGAAGCACTCGGCTTGGGGAAGGTCCCTTTGCCCAATTTTCAGGGATTGCCCCTCCCCCTATATCACAGCTCACCCCATTCAGCAGGGTCTCCTGGCTCTCTGCATGGCACTTTCAGGGGGCTGGAGGCGCTGTCATGGAAAGGAGGGGGCAGGAAATTCCGCTTCTATCAGCGCAGTTGATCCAGTATAAATCTGGATCCAGCCCATATTGCAGGGATAATAGTTCTCTCCATTTAACGTTGCACCACTTTGGCTTTCCAGAGGAACCTAGCTTGCCCCTGTAGAAAAAGGAGGGTAGACTACATGGATCTTTGGTCTTATCAAGCAATTCTGCAACACTACCAGGTTTTGGTCCTAATCCACAGACCTTTGAAATGTCCTCTCTTGTGGAACAGACCACCAAGCATTTGTCACACACTCTTCCTCAAGCCAGGACTCACAGGGTCTAAGTGCTGGGATGTGCTGATCAGCCATCCCCCCCCCCCCCCCGGCCAGGCTTCCCTGATAATCTGAGTTTTAAAATCCAATGCTTATTAATTTGACTAACCAGCTGCTCCAAATGTGTAAAAGGTTGACTAAGCTTTGGAGAACAACCGGCCGCAAGTCAAGGTAACTCAGCTGGGACCTAAATGCACAAATTTCATGCACATAGGATTTCATTCAGCAAATGAGCACCAGGCCGGGCCGTCAAAGCAAAAGGTCCTCATTGGATTGCAGACTGTTGCAGGACTTTTCCTTCCGCTCTGCAAAAAAAAGAGAAAGAAATTGTGTCTTGTCTGAAAGAAGAACAACTGTAACAATAGTGGCTCTTAGCAGGGTGGATAATTTTAATTTACATGCTGCCTTTTATATAAATGTGCCCAGGATCACTTACAAAAACAATAAAATCAGAATAACAGTGGAAAAATAAATGAAGAATATACTATCAAAATGCAATGCAGTATTAAAACTGTCTCCACAAAAGTTTAAACACCTGGGAATTTTTTTTTAAGGTCTTTGCTTGGCTTCCAAAATAACCATTGGTGCCATGGGGAGAGCCGGGGCCGACATCAAAGGTGGGCATGGTTGGGTCCCAGTCCGGCCCTCTGGGGTTCCCCAGAGTTCCTGGCCCCGCTCCGGTTTGCCTTTGGCCCTGTCCACTGCTGGACGCAGCCCCAAGAGTTTCTCCAAAACTGAATGTGGACCTCAGGCTGAAAGAGGTTCTCCACTACAAATTGCTCCCTCATCTTGCTGCTTTCCAAGTTCCCAGACCCAAGTGTGTTACTAAACATAATTCCAGCCTCAGTAGCATCCTTTGGCCCCTTTCCCTTTCTATGGCCAAAACATACATTTATTTCTTTTTTGCGTTGTTATTCTCTCCTTCCTCTGAGGGGTTCAGGGTGACATACCTGGTTCTGTTGCACATTTTATCCTCACAACAACAACCCTGTGAGGTTGGTTTGATGGGTGCAGACTGAGTGGCCCAAGATCACCACTGAGTGAGCTGGGAGACCAGTGGGGATTTGAACCCAGGGCTTCCCAGCCCTAGTCTAACCACTGTTCGACACTGGCTCTCTGCTCTAGCTTGTGAAGCCACACCAGATAAACAAGCGCTAAAGGGAGTCGCTTATGGGTTTGTTCAGCAGAAGCCCCAGACAGGATTAGAGCACTATCCAAATTCTGATTCTGTCATCTAGAGGAGGGGGCTGGGCTGGGGGGCAGGGAGGCAGGCGCTGTACATAAATGAAGAGGTTTTGATTGCGCTTGTCGTAATAGGTTGGCTGGATGGGTTTATGAGCCAGAAGAAAGTCTGACTTCACCCTCGGGGCGGCAGAGACAAAAGCCTAATGTGGTGCCAGATTAAAGCAATCTGGCTGGAGGGCACATAACAATCCACAGCTGGTAGATGGACAGAATATAAAGAGAGAGGCAGAGGGGGAGGGAGAGGGAGAGGGGGAGGGAGAGATCTGGCATGGGAGGACTCACTCACTCGGCACCGAGGCGGAGCCGTTCTGCTCGTTGCTGAAGCTGCACAATGCCGCTGTGCTCCCTGTCCTGGGCTCGTGGGACTTCAGAGTCGGGGTTGGCCCTGGGTGGAGAGGCATTTGGCTTTTACCCTTGCAGCCTGGCTCTGGGTGCAACCCAATTCCACTAAAATAAGCATGAAGGATGACACTGAAGGTGGTTCAAGGGAGGTGTTTCACTTCCCGTGGATTGTACGCTAGGGTGGCCACTTATGCATCGCCAAAAAGAGGAAATGCATCATGAAAAAAAGAGGACAAAAGAGGATGCTGGTAGCATAACATTGGCATATGCTAATGTATATGATGCAAATTTAGAAATAATAACAATAATTTAAATAGAAATATAGAAGACATCTCACCCTCATGGAGAAGACCAACCAGGTGACCTGTATGTTCCTGCTCAGTCTGCTGTCCAAGCACAAACTCTGGATGGGCCACTCCAAGGCCCCGGCCTGCTCGCCCTCCTTGGGGTTCTTTGACTTCAAACTTGTCTTGGACTGGACAGCCCATCAAACAGACAACACCTTCAAACAGAGGACTGTCCTTTGTAAAGTAGGCCACTTGGCTACCCTATAATGTACACAGATTTCTTTTGTTCCTTGTCACGTCACATCAAACAGGTTTCTCAAAAGGTACAAAACCCGGCAAGACCTATTTGCCACAGCCAAAGGCAGGAGCAACGAGTGTACACACACCACAAGTGAACCACCTTCAACTCTAGGGCGGGTGGGGCAGGGCAGGGCAAGGCGGGGGGCATCATCCATCAAGATGGCCTTGTAGGCCCCTTCCAACCCTACTATTCTATGATCTCAAGAGGCCCCAGAGTCCATCCTCGGAACAGTCCAGGGATGTTTGTGCTGCTGGGATGGATAGCTAGAAAACAGAAATGTCCCCAAGAGGTTTTTCCTAGGAAACTTTGACAAAGGTTCTTGATTTCCAGACAGTTTTCCCCACCAGAAATCACTGTGAGAAAAGACGAGAGGCAACAAACTTAAGCCAGCCTGCAACACTTTTTCTGGTCTTAACACAGGGAAGCAGAGCCTCTGGCCCAGGGGCCACATCTGGCCTGCCTAGGGTCTGAATGCGGCCCTCCGCAGTCCCCAGATGGCCATGGCCCTTCCCCTGGCCCCACCCTTTCCCCCATCCACCCATCATTTGGTGGCTTCCCAGCTTTCGTGCACTTTTTTCCCCATTCAAAAGGTTGAAACGGCTCTCCTCAGGCTTGGTTACAGGCAGTAAGAGATTTAAGCTACGGCATGTGGGCACATTTTGTATTTCTGGCCCTGCCACTTTTGCCTCTGGCCCCGCCCACCACTGGCAGCAGCTCCTGAAAGTGTCTCCAAAGTGGAATTTGGCTGTTGGGCTGAAAGCGGTTCAACACCCCTGTCTGAAAAGCTTCCGCAGCAGCCGTCGGCCCTGAGAGATCCTCTTTGCCTTTCCCAGTTGCATCCAAGAGCAGAGCGGTGCAGTGGCAGAAAAAAGCATACCTGAAAGGTCTCTTTGTGAGGATCGGTGGACCGACATCTCTTGGCCCTGGGACCTCCATGTCCAGAAGCAGCATGTGCCTCTCAGCACCACCTGCTGGGGCGAACAGCAGGGGCAAGCCATCACCTTCATGCCATGCACGTGGGCTTCCCAGAAGCACCCAGCTGTCCATCACTGGAGGCAGATTGCTGGGATATAGATAGGCCTTTGGTCTGGTCCAGCAAGGCAGTTTCCCCTTCGGTCGTGAATTTTCTCTTTTATGCCACTCGTAGACCGTTTCTGCACAAACCACTAAAAAGCACCTTTGAGCCTCTCGTTATTTTTGAATGCTGTTAATGCAGGAAAGAGAGCAGAAGATAAATTGAATGTACATTTTCTTACTAATCTCAGTTTGCATTCAGGCTGCAGATTGACTGAAGGAAAAGCTGGTTAAGGCTCATGTATGAAAGAGAAACCATGCAAAACTTTGTATACAGTACAGCACGATCTTATTTCATATACAAATCAGGAACATCTACAGCACTGTCCATCAAAGTGCTCCCGCAAATTGTGGGGAAGGGCCCTCCATTTACCAGGCAGGGGGGCAGGAGGAGGACGGAGGCGATTTCACCCCCCGTTCCTCCTCAACCCCCCACCCCGCCCCAATCACTAGACAGACCTCTGAGCCAGCTTGCTGACTTACCAGCAGTGGGTGGAGAGGGGCAACGGATCCTGCCTCTCCCCTCCCCTCCTCCCAAATCTTCCCCTTCGTGACCTCTATGAGGTCATCTCAGGCCACTGTTGTGACCTCAGAAAGCAGCCACCCTGGTGTTTTCCACAGTGCCTGGGGGGGGGGGGGTCCCAGGTTGGATTCCCCCTCCCAAGGTCATAGGAATATTGATGGCTGGTCGGGGGGATCTGAAATATCCTATTGTCCCTGGGAAGTCTCCCATGGACCATAGGATTGCTCTGTAAATATGTTTTTTATTATGAAGAACCATAAAGCCGCCAATGGATTCCACCCATATTTTTGCCCATAGAGTGAAAGGGAGCCGGTTTGTTAAATCCCTTCTGTCAATAGAATCACAGAATCACAGGGTTGGAAGGGGCCTACAAGGCCATCGCATCCAACCCCCCGCTCCATGCAGGAAGCCTGATTCCCAGGCGGTCTCCCATCCAAGTACTAACCAGGGCTGACCCCGCTTAGCTTCCGAGATGTCCATGTAGAAAAACTCTTAGGTAAATGGGATACCTAGATTTAAATTTGATGTAGTTCTCTTTTCCTGTCTTGTTTGTTCATATGTTTGTCTTTGTACCTGGAAATTTTATTTTAAAAATTTAAATACAGCCATTCAGCCTATTCAGGTTTCGGGATAGTATACAATTTAAAGTTTTATCACAGCAAAATCCATCAGCAATTAGAATCATAGACTAGTAGGCTGGAAGGGGCCTACAAGGCCATCGAGTCCAACCCCCTGCTCAATGCAGGAATCCAAGTCAGAGCAGCCCTGACAGATGGCTGTCCAGCCTCATCTTGAAGGCCTCCAGTGTGGGAGAGCCCACCACCTCCCCAGGTCATGGGTTCCATTGTCGTGTTGCTCTAACAGTCAGGAAGCTTTTCCTGATGTTCAGCCGGAATCTGGCTTCCTGTCACTTGAGCCCATGATTCTGTGTCCTGCACTCTGGGATGATCAAGAAGAGATCCTGGCCTTCTTCTCTGTGACAACCTTTCAAGTACTTGAAGAGCGCTATCATATCTCCCCTCAGTCTTCTCTTCTCAAGGCGAAACATGCCCAGTTCTTTCAGTCTCTCTTCATAGGGCTTTGTTTCCAGTCCTCTGATCATCTTTGTTGCCCTCCTCTGAACCCTCTCCAGTTTGTCTGCATCCTTCTTAAAGTGTGGTGCCCAGAACTGGACACAGTACTCCAGATGAGGCCTTACCAGTGCTGAGTAGAGGGGGACTAGTACTTCCCGGGATTTGGAAGCTATGCTTCTATTAATGCAACCCCAAATAGCATTTGGCTTTTTTGCAGCCACATCACATTGTTGGCTCATATTCGGCTTGTGATCGACAACAGTTCTAAGATCCTTCTCGCTTGTAGTGTTGTTGAGCCAAGTATCCCCCATCTTGTAACTGTGCATTTGGTTTCTTTTTCCTAGGTGCAGAACTTGGCATTTATCCCTATTAAGTTTCATTCTGTGGTTTTCCGCCCAGTACTCCAGTCTATCAAGATCACTTTGAATTCTGTTTCTGTCTTCCAGGGTATTAGCTATCCCGCCCAATTTGGTGTCATCTGCAAATCTGATCAGCATTCCCTGCACCTCCTCCTCCAAGTCATTAATACAAATGTTGAAGAGCACTGGGCCCAGTCCTGAGCCCTGCGGTACCCCGCTCGTTACCTCTCCCCAGCTTGAGAAGGGCCAATTGATAAGCACTCTTTGAGTCCGATACTCTAGCCAACTGTGGATCCACCGGATCGTTGTTTCATCTAGCCCACTTTGAGCTAGTTTGCTCATCAGGATATCATGGGGCACTTTGTCGAAAGTTTTGCTGAAGTTGAGGTATATGATGTCTACAGCATGCCCACGGTCCACAAGGGATTAAATTAAATCCAGCAATTCTACATTAAAATCCTCAAAGCTAAAAGCAACAGCAAATTAAAATGCCTGGCAACGTCTTCTTTTTTAAAGTTGTTCCCTGGTACCAAAGAGATTGTAACGTAAGCACGAGATGCCTCTTTAGAAAGGACATCCCATAATCGAGGTGCTACAGCTAAAAAAGCTTTCTCTGAATAATAGGGATGGCAGAGAATTTCTCCCCAAATCTTCGGGGGGCCAAGCGCCAACGCATTCGGCCCCCCGAAATCGGCAGTGAAATTCTCTGTCACCCCCCCCGCCCCCGCCCCCCCCCCCGGGATGGGACTTACCTTTGGCGAATGTCCCTCCCGGCGGTGGGTCCCGGCGGCGGTTCGTCGGCCTTTCGGCGGGGGCGGCAGCCGCCATTACAAAGTGTAAAAAAAACAAACTAACCCCGTGATTTTACGGATTTTAAGATTTACATAGACTACCGGGACCAAATAAGGAATGCAAATGGCGGCGCCCATAGGCCGCCACCATTTGCGTACGTGCTTTTTTTTTTTTTTCCAAAGTCACCCGTGATAGGCTACGTAACGATTAATGTAGCCTATCACAGCTGACTTTGGAAATCTAGCCATGATAGGCTACGTTAATCGTTACATAGCCTATCACGGGGTTTTTTTTGGTTTGTTTGTTTTTTACACTTTGTTTCGCGGCCGGGGAGAGGGGGCGCTTCTCCCCGGCCTGAATTTCGGCCGGGCGAGGCGGGAAGCCTCCCCCCCCGGCCTGAATTTCGGCCGGGCGAGGCGGGACAGCTCCCCCCCCTCACCTGAACTTCGGGGGGAGAAGCGAAGCGCCTCCCCCCCACCGCGAAGCACCCCTGTGAAAAGGTAAGTGACTTTCGTACATCCCTACTGAATAACAAACCTCTTGATACAAGGTCTGAGAAGGAGATCTTCATGCTGGGGCTGATTTAGAAGTTAGATGCTCCTCGGAGGGAGCAATCCTACGGCCACAAGACACTGTGTAGAGGGCCACAGGATATGCTGTTTTCCGGGAACTGACCTCGGAGCTCATGCTCCAAGGTCGGTTCCCAGAAAACTGACCTCCCAACAAGTCCGCGCGCCCTCGGAGGCAGTGCGGAGAAGCCCCACCCCCGCGCTCAGAAGAGGAGCGCAGAGCGACTGAAATGGGGTGTTCCGGGGGGCGTTCCCGGGCGGGGAGAGCAGAGCTGTGTGTACGACACATCCAATGTGTTGTACTGCAGCCTTCCCTCCCAGTCCCTCCCCCCGTGGCTAGACAGACAAAAACAGCTGTCTAGCAGAAAATAGCAGGGAAGGAGAGGTGTGGAGGGAACGATTCCCGCCCCCCCCGCCGCCGTGCCTCTCCTGCCTTGCTTTGGATAGGCCGTCGCCTCTGAGTTTGGAGGCAGCCGCCTATCTTGATAGGATTACACCCTAAGTAATTTGGTCCTAAGACATGTGGGGTTTTAAAAGTAAGTACTAGCCCCTTGGATTGGGCCCGGGAGCAGACAGGCAGCCATTGAAGTACTTTAGTAAAGATTTAATAAAGTTTTTGCTGTTTGTTTTTAAAATGGGACTTAATCCCCAAAAGTGTTCTAAAACTAAAATACTGGTATTTGGGAAGAGAAGGAAGTAACACTGGTGGAAATTGGATAATCAGCTGCTGGAGCAAGTTGACTCATATACAGAAATATATAGAACCAGAAATATAGGCCAGAAATATTGGAACAAGGATAACTGTTTTGGCAGTTGGCCTCTGTACACTACCACATTGAAGTTGAAAGGAAACTAGGGATGGCGGAGAATTTCTCCCTGAAACTTTGGGGGGCCAAGCGCCAACGTGTTCGGCCCCCCGAACAAGTTTCGGGGAGAAATCCTCCGAACCCCCCCCGCCCCCGCCCCCCGCCCCCCGTCCCCCCCCGGGACGGGACTTACCTTCGCCGAATGTCCCTCCCAGCGGCAGGTCCGGCTGGCGGTTCGGCGGGTGTTCGAGCGGGGCGGGAGCGGCAGCTGGTCTTTTGACCGGCTGCCACCGCCGCCATTGCAATAAAAGAAAAAAAGAAAAAAACACCCCCTGATAGGCTACGTGACGATTAACGTAGCCTATCACGGCTAGATTTGCAAAGTCAGCCGTGATAGGCTACGTAAATCGTCACATAGCCTATCACGGGTGACTTAAAAAAAAAAAAAAAGCGCGTACGGATAATGGCGGCCCCCATAGGGAGCCGCCATTCCCGTTCCTTATTTGGTCTCTGTAGTCTACGTAAAGATTACGTAGACTACGGCGAAAATAAGGGCAACGCTATCTAGCCGTGATGGGCTACGTTAATCGTCACGTAGCCTATCAGGGCCCCCCCCCCCCCCCGCGAACATCCTTCGAGGACAGGTAAGGGACTTTCGTCCACCCCTAAAGGAAACACACTCAGATGGGAGCGAAGTCAGGACTTTCAGCTGTAATTCAAGGCGTTTGACAAAAGTGGGGCACTAACCATTCAGGAAGTACAGCCAGTGGCATACACACACCCCCATCGTTGGTGGCTCATAAGTAATGGAACAAACGAACATTGTTTCAAATTTAAGGATCGCCTTTAATACCTGGATGAACATCCTTTGCGGTCAATGACTGCCTGAAGTCTGGAACCGATGGACATGACCCAATGCTGAGTTTCCTCCCTCGAGATGCTTTGCCAGGCCTTCACTGCAGCTGCCTTCAGCTGCTGCTTGTTTGTGGGTCTTTCTGCCTTCAGTCTTGTCTTCAGTAAGTGAGAAGCATGCCCGAGTGGGTTGAGATCAGGTGACTGGCTTGGCCATTGAAGAACATCCCACTTCTTTGCCTTGAGAAACTCTGGGGTAGCTTTTGCTGTATGTTTTCGGACATTATCCATCTGCAACATGACGCGGCGTCCTATCAGTTTGGCAGCATTCGGCTGAATCTGAGCAGAAAGTATAGCCCTATATACTTCAGAATTCAGCCTGCTGCTTTTATCAGCAGTCAGGTCATCAATAAACACCAGTGACCCGGCTCCATTGGCAGCCATACATGCCCATGCCATAACTCTGCCTCCACCATGTTTGACAGATGATGTGGTACGCTTTGGATCATGAGCTGTTCCTTTCCTTCTCCATACTTTTCTCTTCCCATCATTCTGGTACAAGTTAATCTTGGTTTCATCAGTCCAAAGAATCTTATTCCAGAACTGGGCAGGCTTTTTCAGGTGTTTGCTGGCAAAGGCTTATCTGGCCTGTCTGTTCTTGAGCGTTACCAGTGGTTTGCACCTTGTTGTGAAGCCTCTGTATTTACATTCATACAGCCATCTCTTGACTGTAGATGTTGACAATGACATGCCTACCTCTACAAGAGCGTTCTTGACCTGGCTAGATGTTGTGAAGGGGTTCCTCTTCACCATGAGCAGAATTCTGTGGTCATCCACTTTAGTTGTCTTCCGTGGTCTTCCAGGCCTTTTGCTGTTGCTGAGCTTGCCAGTTAAGTCCTTCCTTTTCAGGATGTTCCAAACTGTTGTGTTGGCCACTCCCAATGCTTTTGCTATCTCTCTGATGGGTTTATTTTGTTTCCTCAGCCTAATGATGGCCTCCTTTACTCACATGGACACCTCTTTGGACCTCAAGTTGGGAGTTCCAGTGAACAGCTACCAAATGCAAATGTAACACTCAGAATCACCTCCAGGCCTTTTATCTGCTTGATTGGTCATGGGGTACCCAGGAAACAGGCCACACCTGGCCATGCAGCTGCTTGTCAGCCATTTGTTCCATTACTTATGAGCCCCCAATGATGGGGGGGGTGTATGCCACTAGCTGTCCTTCCTGAGTGGGTAGTGCCCCACACTTGTCACACCCCTTGAATTACAGCTGAAAGTCCTGACTTTGCTCCCATCTGGGTGTGTTTCCTTTCAACTTCAATGTGGTGGTGTACAGAGGCCAACTGCCAAAACAGTTATCCTTGTTCCAATATTTCTGGCCCTGACTGTAAATGTGTGACATTTAAAAATCCCGGACTGCTCATTTTAAAGCCACAGCACTGGCAGCTAATGTAACTGCTAATGCTATTTTTCATTTCTCAGCCGGATCATGAGGGAAGTTAGTGACGCCCCTGGGTGAGCTATATAAAACCAAGTTATTGCCCTAGCTTGTATATGGGGTGCCTGTGAGTTCATTCAGATATTGTGGCCCTGGAATCGAAGCAGCACACATTTCTGTACAGATCACGAGTGCGCCTAGATCCATCCCCAAGGCACTCATCTGAAGGGAGATGGCCCTTAGCGCAGAAGGTGGCTATCTCTTTCTGGCTTAATTTTCCAACAGACTTCTCTTTTTGTCCAGTGGCCAAATGAAGACATGGGAGCAGAATCATGGGCCACCAACATGCATGAAATCATTTCTAAACTGGGCTTTTCCTTGGGCTATGGGATATCTAACTGATGATGATTTTCAGTCAACTACCATGCTAGTGGTCAAGTGCTTTCCCACATGATGTATAAATGTATAAATTGATGTATAAATTTCCCTCTTGAGAAACTGCCCTCAAGTTTGTCTTTTATCTGCCATTTGGCTTTAGATGGCTCTGAACTACATGCAGATTAAGCACCCTGAAGTTAATGGAGGTTAGGGGAGGCTATAGGGCCAACAGAGGACACATAGACATTGTCCAGTTGGATGCCAGAAGGTAGAGGATTTGGCTCACTTTCTTTCGGAGTGACCACTGTACATAGATTTAAGGATGCGGAATCTTGACCCCCTTCTTGCTGGCATTAGAGATAACTCACCTTTAAACAAAATTGTGTTCCTATTGGCTGGGGCAAATCATTTTGTGACCATTTGTTACACAAATTATTTTGTGTAACAAATGGTTACATTTGTTAAGCTTGCTCTACAGATGAGGAAGTCTTTTATTTTGACAGATAACACAGGACATTGAGCTATTTTAATTAATTTAATCATTTGCGAATACAAATCCATTTTCAATGGTTTCTTCATTTTTTATTTTCTTATTATTATGCTTAGTCTGATTTCCTTATATGTTGACATGTTGTATTCTTTTTTTGTTTTGTTTCAAGTTTGATGTATATGCAAAAGCTTGGTTGGCTACTGAAACCTGAAACAGTGCAGCACTGCTCAAAGGTTAAACAAGTCAAGGCACCTTGGATAGCTCCTTTAGAGTTCTGGCTGGTTCCGACTGAAACCCAGAATGGAGTCACAGCTCCACCAAATTCAGAGCCACCAGCCTCCACTGGACAAGATCTCTAGTGAAAAAGCAAAACACACAAGGAAAGATGGAAATCATGTGCATCCCTCTATTTCATGACCTGCCATGCCAAGACTTCTGTGGAATCAGATGCAGAGACGTCCATATTGAAGTCATTCTTTAAAAACTGATCATGACTTCAAAAGATCAATTGGGCTTGATTCTCAGAGGGCTCTGCCCTGCCCGCCCACCCCTCTAGTCTAAAATGAACTCCCAGTCATGTTGGCGGGGCATGCCAAAAAACTCTTCCCAGCAGGTTGCAACCTCTTGAAAACAGCAAGCAGGTGAACACAACAGTTTCAACAAAAGGAGACTTGCTTTATGATGGATAATAAATGATAAAGACTCAATCAACACTCCATGGGTATTAGAATGGTGCCCTGCAACGCTACTGGGGCAAGACACTTGGCTCCAAGAATGCGAGCCATGAATACTTCTCGCTTTCTCGTTGGCAAGATGAGAACCTAACCTAAACTTAACCCTAATAATGGTCAAATTGCGTTGCTGTTTTTAAGAATCCAAACTGTTTGAGGCATATTTTGATTAACCAGAATGGGATTAAAATGTGTGTTAATTGAATTTCCTTTTCCAGATCTGAATTAAAAAGGGAGAACACACACACACACACGAGAACAGTAGAAATTTGCTGCAAGACTCTTTTTTGTTTTCTGAGGAAAACAAAGACGAGGGCAAACACAAGGCTGCCGTTAATATTTTATCCATCCCTCCTTTACCAGAAAGAAAGTCAGTCTTGACAGCTATCCTTTGAACACAATCTTGAATTGAGGCTATTGCTTCTCTGTGACCCAGAGACACAGGAATAATGATAAAACAGACCAGCTTGTTTCTTCCCAGGCTACATGGCCCACTCATGGCAGACGTACCACTTCCAGCCAGAGCCCAATAGTAACAAGCATGCAGCCAAGATACAGAGATACTTCTCCGGATCCTGGGGGGTTGCTGGTTGTCATGTAAGAGAAGAGTGAGAAGAGAACGGTTGAAGTTCAGCCCTGCATTGATGTGCACAGAATGTAGTATTGGCAGAAGGGGGAGGGGGGAGATGGAGAGAAGGTAACTGCTCTTGACATACGGAGGCCATGAGGGGAAAGGTGGATGGCAGAAAGTTACAGACAGCATTATCACTTCATCTGCCATATGCTCCCTTGAAAAGTTGGGGTGGGGGGATCTCTTGTCTGGACCCATAATAAAAGAGTTGATGGTTCAGGGAGGCAGATAAAAGCTTGCATGAATTCAAGTAGGGGTTGGACTCGATGGCCGGGGGTTGGACTCGATGGCCTTGTAGGCCCCTTCCAACCCTACTACTACTATTCTATGAAGTGACCTGCTGTCTGGGAGACTGCAGATCCATGGAAGAAAAAGGCCACAGGAAAGATGTTGAAGGGAAGAGAAACTCCCTTCTGCCAGTGATCACTCAGAGCTAAACTGCACCCTCTGTAAAATACTTAGCGTGCAGCTGATCCTGCCTTTGTTTCCTTCAGTGTAACATGTGGGGCCCCAATCCAGATTGGAGCCACTGCATGTGGGTAGCGGAGGTTTGAACCTTCCCACCGCCTAAATTCCTCATGCATGGGGGGGGGGCCCTAAAGAAATTGAAAAACTCCTCCATTGGCACCAGGTTGGGGGCTTTTTCCCCCTGCAAAGTTGGGGGGGGAGAATTTAGTGGGGGAGTGGCTGAGTAGGAAGGTTTAAACCTCCCCTACTTGCATGCGGTGGTCCTGATCCAGACTGGGGCCCTGCGCTAGGGTGGCAAGGTGTCCTCTTTTACAGTGAACAGTCCTTCCTTTGAAGGGCTGCCAGACAATGGTCTTCTGTTTGCCGGCATCCCCTTATTTGAAGACCTGTCCAGTCTTTGCAAGATCAAGATCCTTGAAGCTGCCCATCAGCAGTAAGCCCCTGGATGGCAGACTGAACAGGCAGGCACACTACAGTGAGATTTACTGTGTTTCTATTGAAGCTACAATTGTTGTTGTTCAGTCGTTCAGTCGTGTCCGACTCTTCGTGGCCCCATGGACCATAGCACGCCAGGCCTTCCTGTCCTGCGCTCTCTCGCGGAGCGTGCTCAAGTTCATATTCATTGCATCGGTGATGCTATCTAGCCATCTCATCCTCTGCCGTCCCCTTCTCCTTTTGCCTTCAGTCTTTCCCAGCATCAGGGTCTTTTCCAGGGAGTTTTCTCTTCGCATTAGGTGGCCAAAATATTTGAGCTTCAGCTTCAGTATCTGTCCTTCCAATGAGCACTCAGGGTTGATTTCCTTTAGGATGGACTGATTTGACCTCCTTGCAGTCCAGGGGACTCGTAAGAGTCTTCTCCAGCACCACAGTTCGAAAGCATCCATTCTTTGGCGCTCAGCCTTCCTTATAGTCCAGCTCTCACAGCCATACGGTACTACTGGGAAAACCATAGCTTTGATTAGACGGACCTTTGTCGGCAAGGTGATGTCTCTGCTTCTTACTATGCTGTCTAGGTTGGCCATAGCTTTCCTCCCAAGGAGCAAGCGTCTTTTAATTTCATGGCTACAGTCACCGTCTGCGGTGATCTTGGAGCCCAAGAAAGTAAAATCTGTCACTGCTTCCATTTCTTCCCCTTCTATATGCCAGGAAGTGATGGGGCCAGATGCCATGATCTTAGTTTTTTTAATGTTGAGTTTCAAACCAGCTTTTGCACTCTCCTCTTTCACCCTCAACAAGAGGCTCTTGAGATCCTCTTCGCTTTCTGCCATTAGGGTGGTATCGTCTGCATATCGGAGGTTGTTGATAATTCTCCCAGCAATCTTAATTCCGACCTGTGATTCATCCAACCCAGCATTTCTCATGATGTACTCTGCATATAAGTTAAATAAGCAGGGTGACAATATGCAGCCTTGTCATACTCCTTTCCCAATTTTGAACCAATCGGTTGTTCCATGTCTGGTTCTTACTGTTGCTTCTTGACCCTCGTACAGGTTTCTCAGGAGACAGGTAAGGTGGTCTGGTACCCCCATCTCTTTAAGAATTTGCCACAGTTTGTTGTGATCCACACAATCAAAGGCTTTAGCGTAGTCAATGAAGCAGAAATAGACGTTTTTCTGGAATTCTCTTGCTTTCTCCATGATGCAGCGTATGTTGGCGATTTGATCTCTAGTTCCTCTGCCTCTTCGAAACCCAGCTTGTACTTCCGGTAGTTCTCGGTTCGCATACTGCTGAAGCCTAGCTTGTAGGATTTTGAGCATCACCTTGCTGGCATGTGAAATGAGTGCAATTGTGCAGTAGTTTGAACACTCTTTGGCGTTGCCCTTCTTTGGAACTGGAATGTAAACTGACCTTTTCCAGTCTTGTGGCCACTGTTGAGTGTTCCAGATTTGTTGGCATATTGAATGCAGCACTTTAACAGCATCATCTTTTAGGATTTTAAATAGCTCGGCTGGAATACTGTCATCTCCGCTAGCTTTGTTGTTACTAATGCTTCCTAAGGCCCACTTGACTTCACTCTCTAGGATGTCCGGCTCAAGTTCAGTGACCGCACTATCATGGCTATCAGGGACATTCAGATCTTTCCTGTATAGTTCTTCTGTGTATTCTTGCCACCTCTTCTTAATCTCATCTGCTTCTGTTAGGTCCCTGCCTTCTTTGTCCTTTATCATGCCCGTCTTTGCACAAAACATTCCCTTGAGATCTCCAATTTTCTTGAAGAGATCTCTAGTCTTTCCCATTCTGTTGTTTTCCTCGATTTCTTTGCATTGTTCATTGAAGAAGGCCTTCTTGTCTCTCCTTGCTATTCTCTGGAACTCTGCATTCAGTTGGGTATATCTTCCCCTTTCTCCCTTGCTTTTCGCTTCCCTTCTTTCGTGAGCTACTTGTAAAGCCTCATCAGACAGCCACTTTGCTTTCTTGCATTTCTTTTTCTTTGGGATGGATTTCGTTGCTGCCTCCTGAACAATGTTACGGACCGCCGTCCATAGTTCCTCAGGCACTCTGTCTATCAGGTCTAATCCCTGAAATCTATTCCTCACCTCCACTGTATATTCATAAGGGATATGATTTAGGTCATACCTGAACGGTTTAGTGGTTTTCCCGACGTTCTTCAATTTAAGCCGAAATTTTGCAAGAAGCAGCTCATGATCTGAGCCACAGTCAGCTCCAGGTCTTGTTTTTACTGACTGTATGGAGCTTCTCCATCTTTGGCTGCAAAGGACATAATCAATCTGATTTCGATATTGACCATCTGGTGACGTCCATGTGTAGAGTCGCCTCTTGTGCTGTTGGAAAAGAGTGTTTGCTATGATCAGCATGTTCTCTTGGCAAAACTCTATTAGCTTTTGTCCTGCTTCATTTTGTACACCAAGGCCATGCCTGCCTGTTATCCCGGTGATTTCTTGACTTCCTACTTTAGCATTCCAATCCCCTATGATGAAGAGGACATCTTTTTTTGGTGTTAGTTCTAGAAGGTGTTGTAGGTCTTCATAGAACCGATCAACCTCAGCTTCTTCGGCCTCAGTGGTTGGGGCATAGACTTGAATTACTGTGATGTTGAATGGTTTGCCTTGGATTCGTACTGAGATCATTCTATCGTTTTTGAGATTGTACCCCAGTACTGCTTTTCCCACCTTTTTGTTGACTATGAGTGCTACTCCATTTCTTCTAAGGGATTCTTGCCCACAGTAGTAGATATGATGGTCACCTGAATTAAATTCGCCCATGCCTGTCCATTTTAGTTCGCTGATTCCCAAGATGTCGATGTTCAATCTTGCCATCTCATGTTTGACCACCTCCAGCTTACCTTGATTCATTGATCTGACATTCCAGGTTCCTAAACAATATTGTTCTTTACAGCATCGGATTTTCTTTTCACCACCAGACACATCCACAGCTGAGTGTCCTTTCGGGTTTGGCCCAGCCGCTTCACTCTTTCTGGCGCTACTTGGAAATTCCCTCTGCTCTTCCCCAGTAGCATATTGGACACCTTCCGACCTGAGGGGCTCATCTTCCGGCGTCATATCTTTTAGCCTTGTGATATGTTCCATGGGGTTTTCTTGGCAAGAATACTGGAGTGGGTTGCCATTTCCTTCTCCAGTGGACCACATTTTGTCAGAACTCTCTGCCATGACCTGTCCGTCTTGGGTGGCCCTGCACGGCATAGCTTATGGCTTCACTGAGTTACGCAAGCCCCTTCGCCACAACAAGGCAGTGATCCATGAAGGGGGAAGCTACAATAATTATCTTTAAATTTGCATCTATACACTTTGTGCAAATAAGTGTGCCCTCTTTTTTCTTTTGGGTGATGCATTTCCTCTTCTTTTTTGGTGATTCATAAGTGGCCACCTTCCCCTGCACACTTACACTGAAATTTAAAAAAAAACATGGATCAGCTGGGAGCTTCACAATGAACGCAGTGTGTAGCGTAGCCCTCATTTGTCAATTGAGTTTGCAATTCAGATGCTCACAGAATTGCTTCGGGATTATCAGATCAGACTAGGAGACAGACGTAGGACAATTCAGAAGGTAATGCTTCCCCCCAATTATGGGTAGGGTATGAAAATCATCTTCAAACTTTGGAAAGGCTGTCATATAGATAATGGAGCAGATCTGTTTTCTGTTGCTTCAGAGGGTAGGACTTGAACCAATAGGTTCAAACTAAAGGAAATTATGGGATTTCAACTATTAGGAAGACCGTCTTGATGGTACGGGATGTTTGAGAGTGGACTAGAAGGTGGAGGACTCTGCCACACTACAGGTTTGTAAGCAGGGGCTGGACGACCATGGTTACTGCAGACACACCCCAGGCTCCCCCCTGGCTGGACGTCGCAGGGGAAGGCAACCGATGGTGAACCAGCCAAATTCAGTGAAGCTTTTCGGTCATCACTGTCCTTCTTCCTGTGGATCCCTCATAAGTTCTGAAGGAATTTTTCTGAGGGTTCCCTCAAATGCAGCTTGAAAAGCTTGGATCAAAACCTGAGGTGTACAAGAACGCAGCTCGCATGCATGATCACGTAATAATAGCCCAGAAGGAATCCTGCAAGGTGAAACAGAGGAATTCTTATTGAACGCAGTCTAAAAAAAACTCACAGAGATGTGATGTGGCTAGATTAAAAGTAAGACAAAAAAACAGGTAAGGATCTGTCTTTTGTAGGGCCACTTTCCATGGCATTAACAGTATTTGAGGTTTTGAGTTCCTGTGAAAACTATCAGCCAGGATGCTAGCACAGTGATTTACTATGTGGTCAGGAGTGGATTTTGTCACCTTTGGCAGGTGCACCAGTTATACCTTCTTGAGTATGAGAGAAACTGTCATTTGTACTCTGGTAACATCTTCTTTGGACTACTGCAGTGTCCTTTGAGTGGAAAACAGTGTGCAAACATCAAATGGCACAGAACAGAGCAGCCCAATTATTACCTGGGGCCAGCTGCTGGGAGCACTTTACTCCCATCATGAAAGGCTGACACTTTGTGCCTATCACTTTGTGGTCCCAATTAAAGGTGCTGGTTTTGACCTTTAACACTGCTGTCCTATGCATGTCTACTCAGACGTGGGGATGGATGAATCTTTCCATTTCAGTTTCTCCCAGTTTCTCATTTTTCCAGTCTCCAATTTGTCTCAAACTTTGAGAATTTTCCTAATCCGAAGTTCAGTTCATTCTGAATTGTGAGTTTTTTAAAAAGTTGGCATGAAAATTCATAAGTATTTTTGTTCACATTTCTCCTAATACATGCACTTTTGCTTAATATACACAAATTTATGGCAAGTAGGTTTCCTTATAATATTTGAACATTATTTTCTCTAATGTACATATTTTAATGGATTGTTTAATTGGAGAACTCCACTGAAAATATTGGGAAAGTGCAAATTCCAAAGGATAACTGAATTTTGATTCACATACTAGTTCAAAAGTGCAAAATTAGGTAAGTTTGCATTAAAATGTGAAATGAATGTAGTTCTCGCCCATCCCTATTTATTCTAGGTAGATGTCTGTAAGGATTGCAGCCTAACAGTTGTAAACAGCTTGGATCCCATTCACGTAAAGGAAGGCCTTCTCCCATATAATCTCCCACCCACTAAGATCTCTGGTGGTGACTCTGATGCACTGGCCACCTCCTTCTGATGCTAGATTTACAAGCAGAAAGCAGGCACAAGGCCTTCTTAGTGGTGGGAAAAACCCTTAGTAGTGCAGTTCTAGATGAAAGCTGGAAATACTCCTCTTACTGGAAGCATTTGGAACTGTTAAGGTTTGTCGAAAACAATGCTATTTGCAGGGTTTAGGGTGTTGGTGGACTGAACTAGCTTTTTATTGCTTTACCTATTGCATGGTGCATGTGTTTTATGCAGGCAAGAAATGGAACAAATAAAATAGTAAATAATAAAAGATCAGCTATGTTGTTTGCAATTGGAAGCACTTTTAGTCCCTTCAGATAGGTAATAATATCCTAATTGCAAAATGTTCTGCCTGCTCATGAAAGAAAGGAGCGGGGGCTGGGGAAGCAGGTGATGGTATGTTAATTAGCAGACACAGCAGACAACTGAGATGGTTCCAGATATATTTTAATGCCATTTTCTTTTGAAAGGAACAATGCGGATCGCAATTAGCAGTATTTACGTATAAAAATGGCTCAGTCTACAAGCCTGTACTTTTCAACTGCATGGCCCCTCCAACTGCCTCCAACTGCTCCTAATGACTCCATTTTGGCACACGCTCACTTACTACACCCCCTTGGATGCAAATCCACCTCACTTCCCCCAGGCATAGGAACACACCCATCGCCCTGCAGTCAAATATCCAGGGAAAAACTGTTTTGCACGAGTATTTACAAGCGCCTTAAATACCAACACCATTGCAACATTTCACAGACATCATGCAGACATTTTTAATGTTACAAAATATGGAGAAGGCTAGGCATACTGGAGCCACAAATTCGGGGGGGAGGATCCTCATTAAATTTGCTCTCAAGCACCTTTCCATTTGTATCATGTGCTGTGATTCAAGTGTAGGTGATACAGCAAGAAAGCATTTTTAGGATTATTGCTGGGTGTGAAAGAATATGCAAAATATAACTACAGCAGAGAGAATGTGTTTTGGAAAAGCACTTCACCCCAACGAGGATCTGCCTGGAAGGGTCTGCCCTGTTTTACCGAAATATTCATTTCCAAAATGGCCAGGAAAGAAGCAAAAACCAGTTGATGATCTAGAAATTAGTATTTGCCGGATAAAAAACATAAATTCGCTTAGGACAAGAACTTAGAAGTAGGGATGTAAAAAAAAATTGTTGCGTTCATAAATTTCTCCAGGCATACCCAGTCTGGACCTCCCGTAACCAAACCTGAATGCAATTTGCAATCAGAAATCTGCACATTTACAAGCTTGCGATCCAATTCACACACCCCAAGAAAGCATTCAAAAGCAGGGATGGATGAACTCGCTGGGCCCCACGCCGCATGCAGCTCGCCAGACCCTTGCTGGCCCCTGCTCACTATGGGCGGTGAGCCACTGGGCGGTCCGCCTGGCGAGAGGCCGCCCAATCCCTCAAGTGGCCATTTTACGTAAAAATGGAGGCTTGGCCTTGTTCGTAAATCCTCACATACACAAATGGTGGCCGTAAAGCAGACATTTAGGCAAGATCACAGGCATAAATGGAACTAACACTTTATGGCCGCCATTTGAGTAAATGGGGATTTACGAACAAGGCCAAGGTGCCATTGTTACGTAAAATGGCGGCCTGGCAGAACAGTAGGGACTGCCATGCTTGGCTGACTTGACATGCACTGCGTCAAGAGAGAGCAATGGTCTGTGAACTGGTGTTTGGGAGTCAAACAGGGAGAAGTCCGCTTGACTCCACCCCCCTCTTGGACTCCCACAACATCCCTATTCAAAAGTTACATATGTTTGAAGAAAACACATGAGAAAATGAACATATTTGAAAAAATGCACCAAAACGTAGGGATGTACGAAAGTCACTTACCTTTTAACAAAATTGATTCGAGGTGGGGGGGAGGCGCTCCGTCCCTCCCCCCGAAACTCTGGCTGGGGGAAGGCGCTCCGTCCCTCCCCCCTAAAATTCTGGCCTGGGGGGAGGCGCTCCGTCCCTCCCCCCCAAATCCTGGCCGGCCAGGTCCGCAAATGGCAGCGGCCATAGCCGCCGCCGTTTGCGTCCCTGCAGTCATCCATGATAGGCTACATAAATGTTTATGTAGCCTATCACGGCTGATTTAAAAGGAAAAAAAACGCGCATACGCAAATGGCGGCGCCCATGGGCACCGCCATTTGCGTTCCTTATTTTGACACATCTTAGTCTACGTAAATGTTTACATAGACTAAGACGTGTCAAAATAAGGAACGCAAATGGTGGCGCTCATGAGTGCCGCCATTTGCGTACGCGCGTGTTTTTCTCCTTTAAATCATCCGTGATAGGCTACGTAAACATTTACGTAGCCTATCACGTTTTTTTAAAAAAATCTAGCCATGATAGGCTACGTAAATCTTTACGTAGCCTATCAAATTTTTTTGGTTTTTTTGGTTTTTTTACTGGAAATGGTGGTGGTGGCAGCCGGTCGGAAGACTGGTTGCTGCCGCCGCCGCTGCCAAACTGCCACCGCAGCCGCCGCTGCCAGGAAGATTCGCCCAAGGTAAGTCCCATCCCGGGGGGGGCGGGGGGCAGACCATTTCGCCACCGATTTCGGGCGGCTGAATGCACTGGCATTCGGCCTCCCCGAGATTCATGGCGAAATTTTCTGACATCCCTACAAAAACACACTTTAGTTAATGGGAGAAAAATGCATACTTTTTTTAAAAAAATGCACCAAACATGCATGCATTGAGGAAAATGCACCTGAAAGTATGGCTGAATTTCCACGTGAGGAAAGGAGAGAGAAAAAGCTTGCCATTTGATATGTAGCCATGTCGGAATAAGCTTCGAGGCAGAAATCAGAGTTGACAAGCTCGGGTTTTGTTGAAGAGGCACTTAGAACAGGCAGGACTGGGATGGGGCCTAAATCTCTTGACTCACCATAAGCAAGCAAACAGACTTGAGAAGCACACACTATCAGAACTTGGGTTTCAGATGAAGACACAAGAGTGAACAACGGAGGATATGGAAACATGGATGGGGCATGGATGAAGGCAAACAACTGAAAATTAATTCAGGCAAGTCATGCGAATATAAGAACATAAGAAGAGCCATGCTGGATCAGACCAAGGGTCCATCTAGTCTAGCATTCTGTTCACAGTGGCCAACCAGCTGCCCATGGGAAACCCACAAGCAGGACACAAGAATAGAATAAAACTTTATTACGGTCAAAGACCAGCTCAACAGGACACAAGTGCAACAGCACCCTTCCACCCATGTTCCCCAGCAACTGGTGTACATAGGCTCATTGCCTCTGGTGCTGGAGGTAGCACATAACCATCAAGACTAGTAGCCATCGACAGCCTTTTCCTCCAGGAATTTGTCCAACCCCCTTTTAAAGCTATCCAAATTGGTGGCCATCACTACATCTTGTGGTAGTGAATTCCAGAGTTTAACCATGTCCTGTGTGAAGAAGTCCTTCCTTTGATCTGTCCTGAATCTCCCACCAATCAGCTTCATGGGATAACCCCAGGCTCGAGTATTATATGAGAGAGGGATAAAAATGTCTCCCTGACTACATTTTCCACACCCTGCATAATTTTGTAGACCTCTATCATGTCTCCCCTTAGCCTCCTTTTTTCCAAGCTAAACAATCCCAGTTGATGTAACCTTCTCTCATGGGGGAGATGCTCCAGCCCCTTGATCATTTTAGTTGCCCTTTTCCGCACTTTTGCCAGCTCTACATTATCTTTTTTTAGGTGCAGTGTCCAGAACAAATGTAGTTTTGTTGGGAATTACTCTGAACTGGATAAATAATTCAACATCGTCTGGATGGGGATGCACTGATCCTAAAGAACCAAGTAAGCAGTCTGAGGGTTCTTCTGAACTATTTCTGGATGCACAGGTGGCATTGTTGGCCAGGAGCGCCTTCAACCAGGGCCTTCATCTGCTTCACTAATTGCAATCTTGTCTGGAAAAAGGTGAATCTTCAGTCAGTCATGCACTCTACATAGGGCTGCCTTTAAAACCGGTTTGGAAACAATATTTGGTCCAAATGCTGAATACCAGTATGTTTCATCTTACAATGATGCAGCCCAGGGGTGTTGAAACTCAGAACCATGGGCCAAATCCATCCCACTAGGGTCCCAATCTGGCTCTTTGGGGCAGCCTAGATGGCCAGCTCCCTTCCCCTTGGCCCCTCCCCCCAACCACTGACCATTTGCTGTTTCCTGGATTTTGAAAAACTACAACAGATTGAAATACCTCCCCTAGGACTTAGTTGCTGGTAGTGAGAGCTTTAGGTGAAAATACACTGGTATTTTGGGTACCCTTTCCCTTGGTCCCACCCACCACTGGAGTGTGGCCTCCAAGAGCTTCTCTGAAGTTGGATTTGGCCCTCTGGCTGAAAGAGGTTCCCCACCCCTGATGTAGCCCATTTATTATGTATTACTTGGTTTGCTCACAAAATTGTCATTAAATTAAAATAATTGAAAAGTAAACCTAATGAGTACATTTGTCATTATTGTCTGAATAAACTACACTTTTAAATTTAGTGTACCAAACACAGTAATTTTATGAGCAAACCAAGTTATGTATACATAATACATTTTAGGTTACTATTGTATGGCTGAGCAGAGGAAACTTCAGCAAGTAGTCCCTAAAATATCTGAATCATCCTAGAAGCCAGGAGAAAGAAGAAAGAGCTGGAGACAGAGGGAGGCTTCCTTCTATTCACCATCTGTTCCTGTTTGTGAGAAATTGGTTGGGGCTGGGCTTAAGGCAATCTGAAGGAAAAGCTACTGAGAGCTTATTTAGCTGGGGAGAAACCCTCTTACCTATTAGGAATAACTAAGCATATTTCATTTAAGAATCTTCAGCAGTCTCAGCCTATTATTTGAAGAGTGACATTTTATTTCCTTTTGTAAATAAATCCCCTTGATAAACATCTGCATTTTTGTTCATTTTGAAAAGTTGTTTCTAGTGGTGGCCTACATTGCAGGAATGAAGCTATGTTTCTTTTAGGTAGAAAGGGTTTATTTTGGTGGCAACAGTTAACGGTTTTATAGCTGAGGCAGCACTCGCTAATGGTGAGGTCTAATTGGGAACTTTATTAGAAACTATAGCAGTGAGTTGCATAGATCCAAGTCTGAAAGTTGTTTATTTTTGAAAAGAAAAAGAAACATAGGTGGGACAACCCACACGTTGTTCCATTGCATGTAGTGGAATAACCTACAGTGTTTCTTTCACAGGCGGTTTTTAGATTAGTTGACTGCTACAGCATTGAAGCAGAACAAGGCCAGAAACACAGGACTCTGTAGAACAAAGCCCAAACTGTCAAGAATGCGCATTTTCTTCCATCTTATCATATGGTGACTCTACTCAGATGTTGGGAAACCGAGCATGACTTGGATCACCCCTAAATGTCTATCAATAAAATATACAATAGATCAATAATTTTAATAAGGAATGCAAAATAACTATGCAGGGAATGTTACAAAGAGGGTTTTTTTTCTTAACTTCCCCACGGCGTCAATATTTTCAGAAATTTTACATCTCTAGTCTTCCTATAAAAGACTTCCTATTACAATGTTTTTAGAAATTATTTTGGGAGAGTAAAGGCTGGGTAGAAATGTATGAACACCTTCTCTTAAAAAGTTTATTCATCATTCTAAAAGAAAGTATTTCACAATCCAAAACTGTTGAATTTTTCAGGGGGAAAACCCCCACCCATTTTCCCTTGAATTGGGGTGTGTGTGTCCAGGCCTAGTCATCTCTTGAGGCGGCTCCACTGTTGTGGAACACCCCCCTCCGGACAAAGCCAACAGGCCCCCTTCCCTTGCCCTCTCTAGATGTGGTGTGAAGCCATTTTTGTTCTGCAAGGCTTTGTGTTGGTGAGCAGCCTTACGGCTCCTGCGCTGACGCCTCCCTCCCTCCCTCCAGCTCAGCCTGCTGTCCAAGCGCAAACTGTGGGTGGGCCACTCCAAGGCCCCGGCCTGCTCGCCCTCCTTGGGGTTCTGTGACTTCAAACCAGAGTTGGGCTCGGCAGCCCATCAAGGAGTGCAGGGCTGGGGAACCCCATTCAGCCCAAGGAACCGTATTCAATTTTGGAGAAGCTCTTGTAGGCCGCATTCCAGTGGTGGGCAGGGCTAAAGGCAAAGGGCGTGGGGTCAGAATATTTTTTTTTGAAATACCAGCATGTTGTAGGTTAAAGCGCTTCCCACCAGTAACTAAGTTTCAGGGGAGGCATTTCAGCTTTTTAGAATCGGGGCAAAACTGCACAAAGGCTGGGAAACCACTGAACAATTGGTGGTTTGGGGAAAGGGCGTGGGGCCAGAGGAAAGGCGCATGATTAGGAACTCAGGGGGACTGGATTTGGCCTGCAGGCCCGAGGTTCCCCACCCCTCAAATAGAGGACTCTCCTTTGCCAGCTCTCCAAAATAGAGGACTGTCCTCTGTGAAGTACGACACTTGGCCACCCTTGGAAAGGTTTTATCTTGAAAGGTGACATATAAATATATAAAACAAATACGCAGAGAAATAAATGTGTGTGCAGTGGTATTGATCAGCTCACGAGAGTCAACAGGTTACGTTTCCATGCTCAAAGAAGGTAACACGACAAGGCAGAGAAAAAGGCAGCCCAACTCAAGGAATCAGAAGCCAACCGCAGCCCTTCCGGGGCGTCCAGATAAGATTAGGGAAATGTCAAAGAAGTGCCACACTGAACCGCGGCTGCCTTCACAGGCCATTCCAATGGTCTTAAGAGCGATTGACAAAAAGTAATAAAAGGGGGGGGGGAAGCATCAGCAACTTCTCCCACTGTCTCAGGATGTTGCATCCATTTTGCAGCTGCAATTCTGGCTGCCAAGGGCAGAAATTGCTCAAAATTTTTAAACAACAACAGCACTGATATATTTTCAGAATCTGCACACCTCTCTTTCAGAATAATGCTTCCACCATGGCTTTGCACTTAATCCCATTTAGTTTATCTGTGTTTTTAATGGATGCGTTCCACGCTCCCAGCAGGGCATTTCATGTTGCCAGATGGGTGGCATTCTCTTGGAGAGCAGATCCTGCCAGCTGGGGGGCTCCTTCCCCTTTGCTTTCTTTTCCACATCCACCTTCCAATGGTGTTAACCAGAAGGCAAGGTAGCACCCTAGCTGTGCTCCCCAACTGTGTATGGCAGGGGTGGGGGATCTTTTTCCCACGGAGGGCTGCATCCCCTTGGAGGGAATGTTTGGGGGGCCACCTGCCAATGGTGGGCGAGGCCGGAGTGTCCTGTTCTGGACTGAGCAGAGAAGCCCACGGGGTTTGGTGCAAGGCAGGCTGGAGAACTCTTGGCGAGCAGCGGCTCCACCGGGTGTGAGATCAAGTGGAAGCCTTTTTTGCTACAGTTCCACACTCTGCCCTTTCCTACAGAACAGAAGCCTTAAAGGGACAGGCCTGGCCTGTAACCGAGCGCTCCCATCTCTCCAAGCGCTCATGCCTGGTGCGCTGCCAGCATTGGCGCATCGGCTCCGTGGTATGTGGGGATCTTCTAGAAGGAGGTGCTGGTCCAGTGCTGGAGCCAGGCTCCAGGGTCTCTGGTTGCTTGGACTCAGGGCTCCCTGGCAGCTCTGCAGTGGCATTTGGATCTGTTATCACCCCTGGTTTTTCAGCGTCAGAGCCCATGTCACTGTTGGACTCCTAGGTCATGACACACAGCCACTCCCCTCTTGCTCTCTTGCTGTCTTAAGATCATCACCACCCCACTTGCTCTCTCGCTCTCTCATCTTGCTGTGTGTGTGACAGAGAGATTGAGAGAGAGAGAGAGAGAGAGAGAGAGAGAGAGAGAGACAGTTTAGAGCGGTGACCCGCATCCATCCACACACCGATGCCTCCACACATCTCATTCACGCGCGCGCACACACACACAGTCCTAGGGAAGTCGGAGGAATCCGCAACAGATTCAGATGAGTTCAGATTTCTGTGAATTCGAACCATGGATTCCGCAGGAGACTGGCTTTTCCTGAGCTGCACAAATTCTGCAGACTTGCAGACCAGTTTTTTACTCTCTGGAATTGTATGCAAATTTAGTTCTACAAAAATACAAAGAAGAAAAAACAGAAACAAGAATATGCATTTTCCTCCATAGGGTAAAGTGTGAAAATGAGGATTGGAGGGGGATTTGCACATTTTCAGAAGTGTGCATTTGTGCAAGCACACACTTGCCAGCATGAATGCAAGTTTGGAAATGGAGAAAAATCTGATTCCATCAATGAGTGGACAACAGAATGAAAGACACCTGACAATCTGCGAAACACAGACAGAATGGATTTAATAAAGTCCGTACATCCCTACACACACCATGTTATTTATTTATTTATTTATTAGCAATATTTATATGTTGTTGTTGTTCAGTCGTTAGTTGTGTCCGACTCTTCGTGACCCCATGGACCATAGCACGCCAGGCCTTCTTGCCCTCTGCTCTCTCCCGGAGCGTGCTCAAGTTCATATTCATTGCATCGGTGATGCTATCTAGCCATCTCATCCTCTGCTGTCCCCTTTTCCTTTTGCCTTCAGTCTTTCCCAGCATCAGGGTCTTTTCCAGGGAGTTTTCTCTTCGCATTAGATAGGCCAAAATATTTGAGCTTCAGCTTCAGTATCTGTCCTTCCAATGAGCACTCAGGGTTGATTTCCTTTAGGATGGACTGATTGGACCTCCTTGCAGTCCAGGGGACTCGTAAGAGTCTTCTCCAGCACCACAGTTCGAAAGCATCCATTCTTCGGCGCTCAGCCTTCCTTATAGTCCAGCTCTCACAGCCATACGGTACTACTGGGAAAACCATAGCTTTGATGAGACGGACCTTTGTCAGCAAGGTGATGTCTCTGCTTCTGACTATGCTGTCTAGGTTTGCCATAGCTTTCCTCCCAAGGAGCAAGCATCTTTTATTTTCATGGCTACAGTCACCAACTGCGGTGATCTTGGAGCCCAAGAAAGTAAAATCTGTCACTGCTTCCTTCCATTTCTTCCCCTTCTATATGCCAGGAAGTGATGGGTCCAGATGCCATGATCTTTGTTTTTTGAATGTTGAGTTTCAAACCAGCTTTTGCACTCTCCACTTTCACCCTCAACAACAGGCTCTTTAGCTCCTCTTTGCTTTCTGCCATTAGGGTGGTATCGTCTGCGTATCTGAGGCTGTTGATAATTCTCCCGGCAATCTTAATTCCGACCTGTGATTCATCCAACCCAGCATTTCTCATGGTGTACTCTACATATAAGTTAAATAAGCAGGGTGACAATATGCAGCCTTGTCATACTCCTTTCCCAATTTTGAACCAATCGGTTGTTCCATGTCCAGTTCTTACTGTTGCTTCTTGACCCTCGTACAGGTTTCTCAGGAGACAGGTAAGGTGGTCTGGTACCCCCATCTCTTTAAGAATTTGCCACAGTTTGTTGTGATCCACACAATCAAAGGCTTTAGCGTAGTCAATGAAGCAGAAATAGACGTTTTTCTGGAATTCTCTTGCTTTCTCCATGATCCAGCGAATGTTGGCGATTTGATCTCTAGTTCCTCTGCCTCTTCGAAACCCAGCTTCCGGTAGTTCTCGGTTCGCATACTGCTAAAGCCTAGCTTGTAGGATTTTGAGCATCACCTTGCTGGTATGTGAAATGAGCTCAATTGTGTGGTACTTTGAACACTCTTTGGCACTGCCCTTCTTTGGAACTGGAATGTGAAGTGACCTTTTCTAGTCTTGTGGCCACTGTTGAGTGTTCCAAATGTGTTGGCATATTGAGTGCAGCACTTTAACAGCATCATCTTTTAGGATTTTAAATAGCTCAGCTGGAATACTGTCATCTCCGCTAGCTTTGTTGTTAGTAATGCTTCCTAAGGCCCACTTGACTTCACTCTCAAGGATGTCTGGCTCAAGTTCAGTGACTGCACTATCATGGCTATCAAGGACATGAAGATCTTTCCTGTATAGTTCTTCTGTGTATTCTTTCCACCTCTTCTTAATCTCATCTGCTTCTGTTATGTCCCTGCCTTCTTTGTCCTTTATCATGCCCATCTTTGCACAAAACGTTCCCTTGAGATCTCCGATTTTCTTGAAAAGATCTCTAGTCTTTCCCATTCTGTTGTTTTCCTCGATTTCTTTGCATTGTTCATTGAAGAAGGCCTTCTTGTCTCTCCTTGCTATTCCTTGGAACTCTGCATTCAGTTGGATATATCTTCCCAACTGAAGGAAGTTGGGCAATCCTGCCCCTTCCCAAATAAGGATGGCAAAATGATAACAGATGACCAAGAAAAGGCAGAGATGCTCAATTCCTACTTTGGCTCAGTCTTCTCCCAAAACAGGGTCTATGACCCCTCCGGCAAAGGCGAAGTACAGGCTGAAGGGGCAGGATTGCAGCTTGAGATCAATAGGCATATGGTCAAGGAACACCTAATTACTTTGAATGAGTTCAAATCTCCAGGGCCAGATGAACTGCATCCTAGAGTCATAAATGAACTGGCAGAAAAACTCTCAGAACCGCTGTCTATTCTCTTTGAGAAATCATGGAGGACGGGGGAAGTGCCAGATGACTGGAGGAGGGCTAATGTTGTCCCTATCTTCAAAAAGGGTAAAAAGGAGGAACCTGGGAACTACAGACCAGTCAGTCTGACATCAATCCCAGGGAAAATTCTGGAGCAGATGATAAAGCAATCCATCTGTAAGCACCTTGAAAACAATGCCGTGATTACTCGAAGCCAATGTGGATTTGTCAAGAACAAGTCCTGCCAGACAAATCTGATCTCATTTTTTGATCAAGTAACCTCCCTTGTGGACCGTGGGAATGCTGTAGACATCATATACCTCGACTTCAGCAAAGTTATGACAAAGTGCCCCATGATCTCCTGATGAGCAAACTAGCTCAAAGTGGGCTAGATGAAGCAACGATCCGGTGGATCCACAGTTGGCTACAGAACTGGACTCAAAGAGTGCTTATCAATGGGACCTTCTCCAACTGGGGAGAGGTAACAAGTGGGGTACCGCAGGGCTCAGTCCTGGGCCCAGTGCTCTTCAACATTTGTATTAATGACTTGGAGGAGGAGGTGCAGGCAATGCTGATCAAATCTTCAGATGACACAAAGTTGGGCGGGATAGCTAATACTTTGGAAGGCAGAAACAAAATTCAAAGTAATCTTGATAGACTGGAGCACTGGGCAGAAAACCACAGAATGACATTTAATAGGGATAAATGCCAAGTTCTGCACCTAGGAAAAAGAAACCAAATGCACAGTTACAAGATGGGGAATATGTGGCTCAACAACACTACAAGCGAGAAGGATCTTGGAATTGTTGTCGATCGCAAGCTGAATATGAGCCAACAATGTGATGTGGCTGCAAAAAAGGCCAATGCTCTTTTGGGCTGCATTAATAGAAGCCTAGCTTCCAAATCCCAGGAAGTACTAGTTCCCCTCTACTCAGCACTGGTAAGGCCTCATCTGGAGTACTGTGTCCAGTTCTGGACACCACACTTTAAGAAGGATGCAGACAAACTGGAGAGGGTTCAGAGGAGGGCAACAAAGATGATCAGGGGACTGGAAAAAAGCCCTATGAGGAGAGACTGAAAGAACTGGGCATGTTTAGCCTTGAGAAGAGAAGACTGAGGGGAGATATGATAGCGCTCTTCAAGTACTTGAAAGGTTGTCACAGAGAGGAAGGCCAGGATCTCTTCTTGATCATCCCAGAGTGCAGGACACGGAATCATGGGCTCAAGTTACAGGAAGCCAGATTCCGGCTGGACATCAGGAAAAACTTCCTGACTGTTAGAGCAACATGACAATGGAACCCATGACCTGGGGAGGTGGTGGGCTCTCCCACACTGGAGGAATTCAAGACGAGGCTGGACAGCCACCTGTCAGGGATGCTCTGACTTGGATTCCTGCATTGAGCAGGGGGTTGGACTCGATTAGGGATGTACGAAATTGGCCTTACCTGGCTCTGCCGGGTTCCGCTGGGAGGGGGGAGGCACTCCGTCCCTCCCCCCGGAATCCTCGCCGGGGGGGGAGGCACTCCACGCCTCCCTCCTGAAATCCTGGCCGGCCGGCTCCGCTCCGCTCCGCGGGGATTCCACAGAGCTGCCGGCCGGCTCCGTCAGCAGCTGGACATCCAGCCGCTGGCTAGCAGGGACGCAAATGGCGGTGGCCGTAGCCGCTGCCGTTTGTGTCCCTGTAGTCAGCCGTGATAGGCTATGTAAATCTTTACATAGTCTATCACATCTTTTTTTCTTCTTTTTTTTTAACACTGGAAATGGCGGCGGCGGCAGCCGGTCAGAAGACCGGCCGCCGCAGCCGCCGCTGCCGGAGCCGCCACTAGAGCCACCGCCGCCCGGAAGATCCGCCCCAGGTAAGTCTCGTCCCGGGGGGGATCTGCGGGGGGGCGGGGGGTGGCAGGCCGTTCCGCCACAGAGTTTGGGGGGCCGAATGCCCTGGCATTCAGCCTCACCAAGATCCGTGGCGGAATTCTCTGCCATCCCTAGACTCGATGGCCTTGTAGGCCCCTTCCAAGCCTACTGTTCTATGGTTCTGATTCCCCTTTCTCCCTTGCTTTTCACTTCCCTTCTTTCCTCAGCTACTTGTAAAGCCTCATCAGCAGCCACTTTGCTTTCTTGCATTTCTTTTTCTTTGGGATGGATTGAGTTGCTGCCTCCTGAACAATGTTACGGACCTCAGGCACTCTGTCTATCAGGTCTAATCCCTGAAATCTATTCCTCACCTCCACTGAATATTCATAAAGGGATATGATTTAGGTCATACCTGAATGGTTTTGTGGTTTTCCCTACGTTCTTCAATCTGAGCCACAGTCAGCTCCAGGTCCTGTTTTTACTGACTGTATAGAGCTTCTCCATCTTTGGCTGCAAAGGACATAATCAATCTGATTTCGATATTGACCATCTGGTGATGTCCATGTGTAGAGTCGCCTCTTGTGCTGTTGGAAAAGAGTATTTGCTATGATCAGCGTGTTCTCTTGGCAAAACTCTATTAGCTTTTGTCCTGCTTCATTCTGTACACCAAGGCCATGCTTGCCTGTTATCCCGGTGATTTCTTGACTTCCTACTTTAGCATTCCAATCCCCTATGATGAAGAGGACATCTTTTGTTGGTGTTAGTTCTAGAAGGTGTTGTAGGTCTTCATAGAACTGATCAACCTTGGCTTCTTCGGCCTCAGTGGTTGGGGCATAGACTTGAATTACTGTGATGTTGAATAGTTTGCCTTGGATTTGTACTGAAATCATTCTATCATTTTTGAGATTGTACCCCACTACTGCTTTTCCCACCCTTTTGTTGTCTATGAGTGCTACTCCATTTCTTCTCAGGATTCTTGCCCACAGTAGTAGATATAATGGTCACCTGAATTAAATTCGCCCATGCTTGTCCATTTTAGTTTGCTGATTCCCAAGATGTCAATGTTCAATCTTGCCATCTCATATTTGACCACCTCCAGCTTACCTTGATTCATTGATCTTACATTCCAGGTTCCTAAAGAATATTGTTCTTTACAGCATCGGACTTTCTCTTCACCACCAGACACATCCACAGCTGATTGTCCTTTCAGCTTTGGCCCAGCCACTTCACTCTTTCTGGCACTACTTGGAAATTCCCTCTGCTCTTCCCCAGTAGTATATTGGACACCTTCCGACCTGAGGGGCTCATCTTCCAGCGTCATCTCTTTTAGCCTTGTGATACGTTCCATGGGGTTTTCTTGGCAAGAATACTGGAGTGGGTTGCCATTTCCTTCTCCAGTGGACCACATTTTGTCAGAACTCTCTGCCATGACCTGTCCGTCTTGGGTGGCCCTGCACGGCATAGCTTATGGCTTCACTGAGTTACACAAGCCCCTTCGCCACAACAAGGCAGTGATCCATGAAGGGGAATATTTATATACCTCTTCTCATTTGAAACAAATCCCAAAACAATTTACAAAAGAATATTTATTTATTTATTCATTCATTCATTTCATTTCTATACAGCCAAATAGCCAAAGCTCTCTGGGCGGTTCACAAAAATTTAAACCGCAAATTACAGCATTGAACAATATAAAATATGAAAGCTTAAAACTACAGTATAAAAGTACAACCAGAATAAAACCTAGCAGCAATGCAGACTTTTAAAATACAGATTTAAAGCAGCAGAGCTAAAAGACTAGAGTGCTAAAATGTTGGGAAAATAAAAAGGTCTTCAGCTGGAGCTGAAAGGAGTACAACATAGGTGCCAAGCCAACCTCCCTAGGGAGCTCATTCCACAGCTGGAGTGCCACAGGAGAAAAGGCCCTCTTCCTGGTAGCCACCCGCCTCACTTCCTTTGGCAGGGGCTCACGGAGAAGGACCGCTGAGGATGATCTTAGGGTCCAGGCAGGCACATATGGGAGGAGGCGATCCTTCAGATGACCTGGCCCCAAGCCATTTAAGGCTTTGAATGTTAATACCAGCACTTTGAATCAGGCCCAGACTGGCAGCCAGTGCAGCTGGAAAAGTACTGGCATAATGTGATCTCATTGGCCAGTCCCCATGAACAATCTCACTGTGCTGTTTTGGACCAGCTGAAGTTTCCGGACCATTTTCAAAGGCAGCCCCATGTACTATAAAAAGTGCTCCATGCCACTGAATTCACCTGTGGCTCATGTGACTGTTCAGGGTCCAAGAGCACCCACAAACTACAAATCTGGTCCTTTGGGGGGGAGTGCAACCCCCTCCAAAACAGGTTGAATATCACCTAGCCGGGCAGACGAACCACCCACTAACAGTATCTCCATCTTGTCTGGATTGAGTCTGAGTTTGTTGGCCCTCATCCAATCCATTACCGTGCCCAGGCCCTGATTCAGAACAGCCACTGCCTCACCTGGGTTTGATGAAAAAGAGAGGCAGAGTTGGGTGTCATCCGCATATTGATGGCACCTCAGCCCACACCTCCGGATAACCTCCCCTAGTGGTTTCGTGTAGATGTTGAACAGCACAGGGGATAAAATAGAGCCCAGTGGAACCCCATGGCGCAACTGCCATGGCACAGAGCAATAATCCCCCAGCACCACCTTCTGGAATCGGCCATCCAAGCAGGAGCGGAACCAGTGCGGCGCAGTGCCCCCAACTCCCAGCCGAGACAACCTATCCAGAAGGATTCCATGGCCGATGGTATTGAAAGCTGCTGAGAGGCCCAAGAAAATCAACAGGGTCTCACTCCCCCTGTCCCTCTCCCAACAAAGGTCATCCCACAGGGTGACCAGGGCAGTTTCCATTCCAAAGCTAGGCCTGAAGTCTGATTGAAATGGATCTAGATAATCCGTTTCATTCAATAGTGCCTGGAGTTGTCCTGCAACCACCTACTCAGGCACCCTGCCTAGGAAGGGGATGTTAGCCACCAGCCTGTAGTTGTCAAGATCCTCTGGGTCCAGATTAGGCTTTCTCAGGAGTGGCCTGATCACCGCCTCTTTTAAAGAGGCCAGCACCACTCCTCCCTGTCAGGGAGGAATTTTAGAATAAAAACAAACAAGCAAACACCACGCACACACACATCTCATGAGGTTAGTACAGAAAAACTCATGGCTGGGGAAAGCCAAAGCAAACCAACAGGTTTTCAATATCTGCCTAAAACAGTGTTGAGGCCTGACGTACCTTACACAGAACAAAAACCACACACCCATATGGCAGATTGGGACACTAGACAGGCCAGCCCTGGCCCACAGGCCTCAGGTTCTAGCATATCTTTCTCCAGGTCTAGCATAACTTTCACCTAACTAGAAGAAGGTTATTCCCAGGTTTTAAAGAAGCTCAGGCTTGCAGAGGAGATTAATAGTGCATCATGTGCAGCAGGGCTTGGGCAGCATGCGAATAAGGATGTGGCCAATTTCACCCTATGCTCATATCTGAAACGTGGAGGGAGCATCGGCCTGCACTGGCCTTCCGCAAAGAGGCCTGCCATGGCCACTCTAAGAAATGCACATGAAGGGTGCGCAAGAGATTTTTGTTTTGTTTTGTTGTGGAATTGCACACATTCTCCTACCTGACAGCTTCATTCATTTATTTCCATCTTTGGAGAATTTTGCATTTCAGTTTTTGTATTCATCTTCTAGGCTTTCTCACCTTTCTCTTTTATTTTGAAAACAAGTTTTCATGCCCATCGTCACGGCAGCAGTAGCAGACAGAGCAGAATGTCTCAGTCCAGTGTTGTTCTAGCCAATTTCTTTATGGCATTCTCAGGAGAAATGGCATCCTCCAGAGCAGCCAAAATGTCTATTCTGCAGCCCCCAGACAGCCCCCATTCATCCACGGGCACATCCCCCCCGGGAGTCTGCTCACTTCTCTGAGCATTTGCTATGGGAGAAATGCAAATTAGACTGAAAGGCCAGTTCAGTTTTCAATTTCCCAAAAAACAAATGTGCACCCCGTAAAATACCTCATTTGTGAAGAATGGCATTTTCATAGTAAAGATGGTACCATGCACTACAAACACAGGTGCATGTTGGTCTAAAGCAAGGATGCACAACCTGTGGGCCAGGGGAGCATGTGGCCTCCAAGGTCTAAATTGCAGGGGCTGCAGGAGACCCCTGACCCCCATACACACACTGCCACAAAATTCCCCCTCCTCCCAGAGATTTTTCTCCACTCCCTCCCCCAGATCGCTCTTTCTAGCCAGGAAAGAGTGATCTGTATCAGGATTGCTAGTGTGTGTGTGTCCATGTGCCTGAGTGCGTATATGCACGTGCGTGAGTATGCACATGCAAATATGTGTGTCTGTGTGTGTGCACAGGTGAGCATGTGGCCCTCAACTGCTCAGCCAGCATTACATGCAGCCCTCCGGCCCAAAAATGTGGTGCACCCCTGGATTAAAAACACGGAATGGTTGGAATTCAGTGCAGAAACCTCTGGCTTTAAGTATTCAGTGGATTCTGCAGGTGAATAATACTTGTTAAGGTGCAACCCCCTCTTGCGTCAGAGCCAAGGAGCTCTGTCCAGCAGGGCAGAAGTGAGGGAGGAGCGATGTTTGCCCCTCTTCCTCCATTCTTTTTTGTTAACCAATTTGCTCCCATTGCGAGCAATGGGATGGAAATAATTTAGAGCAGCTCCAGGACTGTCAGAGAGGCGAAGGATATGGCTGTTTCAGCCGTGGTGCCTGAATGTGTGCACGCACATTCTGCTAGACGCAAGCCTGCATGTGTGGTGTGGGCAGTTCATACTGGAAGCGACACATTACTAGATTTCCCTCAAACATGTCCTGAAATGCCAGACTGGGAAGTCCTCAAAATTTCTGATCACATTCCCAAATTAGAGGCAGCAGCCATTTCCCCTATTGCCTCTGTTCCGAGGAGTTTGCTGTTCTGAGGAGTTTGCTACATGAGCCTTTTACTCCGGGGTGGCTGCAAATCGAGGTCCTTTTGATTAGACGACGCAGTCGCCACTTCACAGCCATCCGTGGTTTTCTCCTGGAAAATGCGGATTTCCAAGGAGACATTCTGATGCGATGTTTTTGGTTTGCTGCGGGTTTCCTACAGTTGCAAGCCATCTGTCCCTTCCCCAAACCGAATTCACATTTTGTGGTGGGTGTGTCGTAAGCGTGCGTAGTGCTTGCGTCGCTCTGTGATGCCCTTTACTCCCCCCGTCCCTTCACAGCTGCGCAGTTACAGAGGTACAGAGAGGCGTTTTCATCTATTTAATCACACTTTCGCACATTTTTGCAGCTTCGTTATCTTCGCAACAGTTGCTTTTGTACTCAGTGCCCCAGGGCCGGGGGGGTCTTGGGGGAGGACCAGCATCATTCCAGCCACCATTTCGGAGCGATGGGTAGGCACGTACTGCTCACGCTTGTGAGTGCGAACCATCGCGAGAGTCTCAGGCTGGGGAACTGACAAACAGTTGAGATGAAGGAGCCCCAAACACCCACTTTTTACCTAACGACGGGCGGAAAGACACAGCAGAGCCCCTAAAATACAAAACAGCCACTGAAGTGTCACACCTCCACACTCATGGGACTGCACAGCTACGCATTTAAATATAATGGCGAAAAAGAGGGCAAGGCGGAGTCTGTTAGGGAAGCGTGCAGTAAATCGCGAGTGTACGCCACCAGAAGCTACTTCGAAGCTGAAATGCTGCACAGATGCGACAGGGCGGAGGGTGAAAGCGGTGCCATGTAGATGGGGCCTGGGACAGCTTTACGTGGGTCTGTCCTTCAAGGTTTGGCCACAACACATACATTCAATCAATAATATAACCTCACATCTATGTGCTCAGATTTCACCTGGCAGATGAGTTCAGCTCTCTGCAAGTGTTAATCACGTGCTGCTCATTTTGAAGTGCTGCTCATGCCAAGAAAAAGTAAATGGAAGCTTCTTGAGTTGTGCTAATCTATCAACATTTCTCTTTTTTCAACACACTTTTCTTGCCCACTTCGTCCAGCCCAGCCACGCTGCACAGGGCTCCCTAACCCACCCATCCTTCCCCCGTGGCCACAGTCCAACTCAGAATTCTGTGCTGAAGATATCCATCCATGTCAGTAGGCTTATGCACTCTTAAATACTGTCTATGTTTAAATGTATGACTGAAGAGTCCAGTGTCTTCTGTCAATATGATTCTCATTGGATTGTTCTGTCTTGGAATACTGCACTATTTCTGGACCTCAGCTGACTTTTCATGGTGGTCCTATTGCACATGCTGTCTGGCAAACTACTTTTTCCCTTGCCTTCATGGGTGCTGCTTGGTCATTTTAGACCCTGATCTTACAAACCCTCCCCCTTCCAATGCAGCACACAACTAACATTTCTCTTCTCATTCTTCCACTGCCATTCCATGCTTTACAAGTGCTTCTACATTCCTGATACATTAGAGCAAAACCTGATTTAAAAAAATACTCTGGGCATGTGCAGGTTTGCATTTGAAACTCACTTAAAGCATAGCACCATTATGACTACAGGAATAAAATGGAGTTTGCTTCTGCTGCCCAGATGCTAAAAATATTTACTTGGAAATAAGCACCATTTTATTGTAGAAAATGGTAAGGGGTGTGTGTGTCTGTGTGTTTAAAAGTTACTTATTTATATTACTTTTATACCACTTAATATACTAAAATCTCTAAGTGGTTCACATTAAAAATACAATATAACAATATGAAAACAAGATAAATAAATAATTTAAACCATTCAAACAAAATAACAACAGAACAGGGCAGTAACATCATCCTTTACAGGTCAGGGAAAGCCTGTGTGAACAACCATATTTTCAAGAGGCATTTGAAACTTGCCGATGTTTGTGCCTCTCAAACCACGCCTGGGGGAGAGTTCCAAATGAGCACTTGAAACCATGCTGCAGATGCCCAGACGGCCAGCCCCTGGCATTAAAATGTTTTCTTTTGTTTTTTAATATGAAGAAAAGATGCTGCAGAGAGCAGCACCAGCCCCAGTGGACCCAGACATGCTGGACGTGTTTGCTACTGCCCCCGACTCCTGCCTTTCTCTGGGTGATCACTTGGGCACCCCAGACTTTGGCCCAGAGGCCCAGCCCTAGGGCAGCTCTACTTGCCTTTATGCAACCCAATGATGGCATCTCATGCACATGTTTGGCCTGATTGCAGCATGATGCTGCTGCTGTTGCCATAGCCCTGATGGGAGATTACAGAATGCTAAGCTCCACAGACACTGGTGATGTATTTATTTACCAATTGTTACATTTATATGCACAGCATCGCTTGATATTGCAGATGCTGAAGCATTAAAGATGCACGACTGAGCTCTGTTTTACAATCTGACCCTATGCTTGTTTACTTGGAAGTAAGTCCCACTGACTTCAATGAGACTTACTTCCTGGAAGGTAGCCTTAGGGATCCAACATGTGAGGAATCCCATTCTTTCAGCAACTTAACTTCTGTAGCTCATCAAAAGCCCCCAAAGCTGGCTTCCAAGTTCTTCACTTGAACGATTTCTGATCATTCGATTCCATGCAGTGACTGCAAACTTCACCACATAATGGGAGGAAAATAAATCATCTGAATCCATCTGCCAAGTTAAAAAGGACTATTTTTTCCCTGCCCACATAGCTAAGGCTAAGAAAAAGTCTGCCCAACACTTGTGCTGATGATGGAAGATAAAGCAAACTAATCAAGCATCTGTGTTGCACGATAAAAGGAGTTTGGAGCTAGGAGAAGACATGAGCAATCCCTTCCCCCTGTGCGCGTGCGCTCTCTCTTTCTCTCTCTCTCTCACACACACACACACACACACACACAGATAGCTAAATTAATTAGCAAGGGAAGGGAGGCCACAATTTGACAATGATTTTATACTCGATGCTACACAATGGCCTATTTTTACCATTGGCAATCCGCTATGAGGAATGGCCGGGTCTGGTAGGATCAAGTTTGTCGCAATACAATGTGAACAATGTACAATGGCCAGTTGTCACAGGCTCTTTAGCACCCTTCCAAACCATAACCCCTTGCCCGTCCTCTGACTTTTTGGCTGTCATTTCATATTTTCTCTCAGTATTTCTGACTAGATCATCCCCCACCAACCCACCCACCCTGCTTTTTTGCTAGATCATCTTACATGAGACCCTTTTTGGATGGCTTGAAATGTGAAAGTGCAGTTTGCAGACAGGGCTTAGAAATGTACTCTATATTCTTGATCAATACCTAAACAGGAAGTCAAGGTTTGAGATCTTTGAATGAATTATACAAATTTATTGTTTTAATGAATTCAGTCAGGGATGGCCAGCTTCTGCATTTGTAGGGGTCACTCAGTTCTCCCACCCTCTGACAGATCATCAAACTAGTAATGAAGTTGTCCTCAGCAATTTGCAGGTCTGGTATGAAGGGGGGCTGAGAAATGAATTTGCTTCCTGAAAAATCCCCTCAAGAGGAACTTGATCTGTGGTCTTGTGTCCCATTCTGTGGTCACTTGGAGATCCCTGGCTAAGCTGGTAGCATCCAATGGCGATCAGAAAAAGGCAAGAAGAAAACGGGACCTTGGATAGCTCCAAGTGGGTCCTGCTGGCTGAAACTACTAATACAATAGGAGGATGTTGTCTCAGCAAGGACCAAAAGCCAACTGAAGCATTATGTAGGCTGACAAGGCCTGTCATGTGGTCAACTCTGCCCCTCCTGAGGGAGCTGACTGGACTATGAAAGGGCCCTCACCTCATTTTGGAGCCTGAGACTTCTGCAAGTCTCTGGAGATGGAGGTTCTGCATAGGACCTCATCTTTTGAGGCAGAGGACAATGGCAGGGCTGTGTCCTCTGGCCAGAAGGGCCCTGAATAAGGCACTGACCTATGCCTAAGAGAGTAGCCTGTGCCTTATCCACTGGGGGTGATGACTTCTTTTGCCTTTCCAAATGCCCTTGAAAGAACTTGAGGCTAAAATGCAAATAAAATACACACCTAGTTTAATTGCTTCTGTTGTTTACAAGTTATGCATTTCTTTCTCCATCTTAATTAAAATTTGGAAGAATAACTGAAGTCAGAAAAAGTTAGTGCAAGTGTCACATTAAGGAACATAGGAAGCTGACTTTGATCAAGTAAGAGCACTGATCCATCTAGTTCAGTAACGTCTGCACTGACTGGCTCTCCAGGGTTTCAGGCAGGAGTCTTTCCCAGCCCTATTGAACCTGGGACCTTCTGCATGCAAAGCAGGTGCCCCCCTAACCCAGTGGTGCAAAACCTGGCCCACCCATGGTCCCAATCAGCACTCTGGGGTTCCTCAAAGGGCCACACCCTTTCCCCTGACACCTATAATTTGCGGGTTTCCCAGCTTTTGTGCAATTTTCCCCATTCTAAAATTCCTCTTAAATGCTTAGTTGCTGCAATAAATACTCTAAACTAAAATATGCTGGTATCTGGGGTATTTTGGCACCATTCCTCTGGCCCTGCCCACCACTGGAACGCAAGCCCCAAGACCTTCTCCCTTAGGCTGAGAGAGGTTCAACCCCCCCTGCCCAAGCCTGTTCCACCTAGACAACTGCTTCAAACAGCTCTTCACCATCTACATACAGTTTTCTTCACTCTGTACAATGATGGTCTGTGAGGGTCGGGCAGTGCTATAAATTAGAACTGTTACAGGAGACACGGGTGTTACCACAGTGTTTTCCGCAGCAAGCATGTCCAGTGTGGAAGTAACCCATGCGTGTCCACATGCCTTTACACCCTGGCATTCATGTGCATAGGAAAGCCAGGTTTGCTGGATGCATTACAGGGGTGCTTACGGATGAATGTCCACGTGGGCGTTACTTCCACGCTCCATGCATTTCCTGGGGGCAACACCAGTGTCTCCTGCAACAATGGACATGGGCTGCTTCCAGGTGGAGAGGTGCTGGAGCTAACAAGCAGGAGGTTATTCCACAGCTATGCCACGTTTTCTTTCTCAACAGATTTTCTGTGATAAGAAAAGGGAGGGAAGAAGTGGTGGGAAAACACAGGAGGGTTACGAGTGAATGACGATGACGTCTGGACCCCTCCATAAACTGCATGGATGAGGGTGGCTGGCTGCACATGGAAAGCCTCATCTGCAAGTACCCACAGCAGCAAGGCCCTGACTCTGCCTCCTAGTACATCCGCGCCTTTATTTCTGGACGCCAGCTCCCTCTGCTTTGAGCTCTGCTACTCCACAGATGGTCAACAGAAGGCCCATGGGCAGGGGCATTGCTAGGCACTTAAGAGGTTCAGGGCCCAGACCCGTAGGACACAAATCTGCATATGCTAACTTATACTGATATATGCAAATTGAGACATGATTGCTAGGAGTTATTTAAATGTCATGGGAGGCAAGCCAGCCAATTAATTTCTTATCATCTCAAACCATCTCAAATAAAATAAATCCTTCAATTAATTTGTACCCTGACCCAGACCATCCCAAACCAATGGAAAGTTTTCTTCTAAGCTTTATTGCCATGCCAGGGAAGATTTTAGGGGGAGGTGTTGTTGCAGCTCGTGGGAAGGGGCAAGATAACCCATCCTGCAACCCCTTTGAAAATCACCCCCTGCATGGCAGTTAAGATGAAAAACAAGCACCTTCCGTTGGTACCAACGGACACTCAGGGCTCTGGAGAAGAGACGTGGAGCCCCAGGAATTAGATCCCAGGCTGTCTCCCCACTCCTGCCACTCCACCCACAGCCATCGGGTGCGGTGGAGGAGCTTATCAAGGGAGACTCTTCCTTGGTGCTGGGTCTACCTCAGCCCCTGATATTGCACATATCGGACTCACTGTCAAAGAAACCTTTGAAGGAGGCGTTCGGCTGCGAGCGAAAGGTGTCTTCCTGGCAGCCCTCTTGGTCACGGAGGGTTCTTTGAAAGCCAGACAAATGAAGAGAACCAAGGCTCCAAAGCCTGCAGGCAAGTGAAAGAAGACGGATCAAACTGGGTTTTCAGATTTCCAGATTTCTAAACTCATTTCATGATTTTAAAAGGTTCATTTGAAAACTACGAGGTCTTCATCATCCAGCCAGTGAAAGAAATCTGAAACATTCTTCTGAGGCAAGAACAGTTTTCTGAAGCACTTCACAAAAAGCAAACTTGCACATGGGCAAAATGGACTCTCAGAAAGCAAAAAGGAGGAATGTTCTACCAATGCTCTTCGGGTGACAACATGGTGTAGCAGAGTCAAGGCTCGCAGGGACAAAGTGCTGACACTTTTTTCATTAGCAGGGACACCAACATCAACTGCTACCCCCAACCCCCTTCAGACTTCCCTGTTCCCTCTGAGCTTAGCTGCGATTCTTGCAGTAGCTGGGACGAGATGGATTTCCCCAGGAATAATACATTATTTCCGGTTGTAATGCAAAGTATTTTGGGGTGGCTTGATGTGTAATGAGCAACGAAAACCCTGTCGTTTTACAAAAGACCTGCCCCTGACGGGAATGAAAACAGCTAGAAGTGGTTGGTTGATGTGGATCAACACAGCTGGCTGCATTTTGGGACTCTCCTTGGGGGCGCGGCTACCAGGACTGTCATGTCAGGACTTCCACACTGACCACCACACCACGGAGGACAAGCCAGGCCCTCCACATGTTTTGGACTACAACATCCATCAGCACCAGCCATCATGGCCAAATGGCAGGGATGATGAGAGTTGTAGCACAAAACATTTGGAGGACACCACACGAGGGAAGTCTGCTTTAGGTATTCATTAAAACCACCCCTGCAAAGGTGAAGATATTCCAGATCTTCTCTATAAGGGTGCCTTTAGACAAGGCTTATATCATGCAAATCAGAGAGCCATGTGGTGTAGTGGTTAGAGTGTTGGACCATGAGTCTGGAGATTCAGGTTCTAGTCCCCACTTGGCTGTGAAGCTCACTCGGTGACTTTGGGCCAGTCACAGATTCTCAGCCCAGCCTGCCTCACAGGGTTGTTGTTGTGAGGATAAAAATGGAGAGGAGCATTATGTACACTTTCTTGGGTTCCTTAAGGAGGAAAAAAGGCTGGATATAAATGTAATAAATAAATACATACATACATCACCCTACATCTTTCACAGAATCTTACTAGGGAGTACAGATGTCATCATCTTCTACCCGTCACCCTCTTCCATCTTTTTTCTTCCCAAGGAAAATCCATTAAGGAGGGGAAAATGGAACAGCTGCACAAGGGCTTTGGATGGGCACCACTATCTGGAAACCTCCCAAGGCACAACAACATTCAGTAGGTGGGAAGAAGGCTTTAACCGCCTTGCCCCCATGCCGGTGATGCTATTCAATATCCCTGGCTGGAGATAAAGTGAAAACCTCCCCTGCCACCCAGCAATTCTGTTGCACATCTGCAGCAGGTTTGAGGGAGGGGTTCTGCATGTGCATTTCTGCCTAAGCTGTGCATGTGTGTGCTTTGTGTGTGCGTGCACACGTCTGACCCCTGGCCGCCTGCCCAACACCACATTCTCCCACTGGGACCATAGAATTTGCCACCCTTGCGGTAGGTAGAACTTTTCCTGTCACGGCAACATTGTGGTGAATGAAGCTACTTCCCTGGGACCTGGACTCCTCCTCTGGGGCCCTTCTAGGCCCTGGGGTCTCCGGCATTCCAGGCACTATGCACCAGCCCTCCCCAAGCAGTGGATCCTGTCCCTTCAAAAGCGGCTAGCATTGTCTGGAGGATGGCTTTACTGCAGCCTCCTCCAACCTGGCCCCCTCCAGATGGCCATTGGGCATGCTGGCTGGGGACGGTGAGAGTTGTAGTCCAACACATCTTGGTGGCCCTAGGCTGGGGAAGGCTGCTCGACTGGCTCCGGAAAGCAGAGCCTCCGGACCTGAGCCCAAGAGAAGACATCGGACTGCCCTGGGCAACTTGGGTTCAACACTCCCTTGGGTATCTGAGGCATGAGAGGCGGAAGCTCTGGGAATAGCACCCTGAGGGCTCAGGCTTCCTCAGTCACCTCTCTCAGCGGTGCTGCAATGATGCTGGCTTCTGAACTGGAGTCCTGCCGGAGACCACTCATTCAAAGGTCAACCCAAGGACATGAACCCTCCATGGGTCCCAGGGATCTAAGGGAAGTCAGCCATGGATACAGCTTATGCACCGCCCCCCCTCTCGCCAGAGGGGGGAACCAGGGTTGGCATCAAGGGCAGGCACAGCTGGGCACCAGCCCAGGGCCCCCTCCCCAGCAGAGGCCTGCTGACTGGAGCCCCCTGGACTTGTTCTTCCTCCTCACCATGGCAACCTGCTTGTTCCCCTGCCTCTCCTCTGGCCACGGCAACGGTGGAACCCGGCCGCCTTGCTCACTGCCCCTCTGCCTGCCAAGCAAGCCAGCGGGGGCAATGATGAGGAAGAGGCGCAGGAGCAGGAGCCCCAGGTGACAAAGGCAGTGAGCGGGGGGGGGGGCTTTGAGGGTGTCTCGCCCAAGGGCCCTCGAAAGCCTGGAGCCCGCCATGGGAGGAACAAACACAAATATTGTGTTGTGGCGTGAATCAGAATTCAGCTCCAGGGGTGCTAATCTAAGAGAGCCTGTGGAACTGCGCAGTGAATAATTTTAAGCAGGGATGAAGAATATTCACGTTGTTTTGCTTTCGGCGCCTGCTGAAGACGTCCTTGTTTGAACAAGCCTTCCCTGACTGACCAGCCACGTTTTTATTACCATAATCTGATTTTAAATATTTTAATTCTGCAACCTGGTTTTTTCTTCCTTCTTATTGTTCACCACTCAAGAATCTTGTCAGATACAGAGCAGTATATAAATCCTGCAAATACAGACATGCATACATAAAGCAGCTGCTGCTGTACATGGTACACATATCGGTCACCAGCTTGTCAGGTGATGCTCCCTGACCACCGTAGAAGCTTCCAGGTGAGGTATTGTGCCGGTCTGTTTGCTACGCAGGCAGCCTGCTCTTGCTGGCTGCCCCACAAGCAGCTCCCATCTTTGCAGAGCCAGGTGTGACACTGGAAAAGTCAAATCCGAGGGTTTGGAAAAGGACCGGAAAAGCAAGTATTTCAGTGCCATCATGGTACGTTCCACGATGTATCCAGACTTCGAACATGACGCATGCTTCACTGCCGTACGTCCAATGCAGGCAACCTAGTGCCCTCCAGATGTGTTGGTCTACAATTTCCATCGTCCCCAGCCAGCATGGCCAATGGTCAGGGATTATGGGAGTTGGAGTCCAAAACATCTGCAGAGCCCCAGGTTGGGGGCAGTTGCCCGACATCTAAACCAGTCTTCCCCAAGCTGGTACCTCCAGATGTGTTGTGCTACAGCTCCCATGATCCCCAGTGCCATGTGTTGCAGTCCAATGCTTCTGGAGCATGCCATCCTGGGAAAGTCTGATCTAGACAGACACTGATAGATAAATCTAGTCCTCGCCATAAACATTCTTATATAATCCTTTCTACAAATATTCTACCCTTACAGGGTCTGAAGGAAAAGAATTTAAATTTCACCAACGTGTGAAGAAATCAGCTCATGAGTTACAATTTTAGTTTTTCACACATGAATTGTTTAAATATGTTATTCAGTGTTATCTTGAGGCAGCAACATAAAGCATGTAGGTTAGAAAACTCAGAACTGCGGAACTGCAATATTCACTGTTTTCGGGTGCTTTTCTTTAATACGCAACTGACGTATTGAAGCCCTTGACTTGCAAAACAGGTAGCCAAGTTTGCACACCCTGGAACACTGGTCAGTTGAGCCTGGTGCAGGGGTTCAGCCTGCCCTCCTGAGGGCTAAGCATGAGGTGGGGGGGTGCAGGCCCGGCTCCTCTGGAGGCCTCTGAGTCCGAAGGGGGCTTGTCAGAATGTCTGGCTGAACATTCCTGGCCCTTGGGGATCCACCTGTGGGGAGCTTTGCTGGCATGTTCAGCTGAATGTACTGCCAAGCCCCTTTGGATCTGTGTGCTAAATGTGTGATGGTCTTTACAGAAGCCTGTGCCCCCAGGGGGCTTGCGGGCAGCCCCTTTACAGTTTTCACCGTTGTGTGTGCAGGCAAATGCCTCAGTGGGGCTTCAGTGGAACGTGCTTCCCTTTCATCAGCTCCTGCCAGGCCCAGACGTGGCCCAGGCAGTCCAACGGTTTGGCAACCACCCGAGAGATTCTACCATATCAAGCCGTGTACAAGTACTACTAATAGAACAATAAATAAAATAAATCCCTCTGGGCTGAAAAGCCCAGCCTGAGAGTTGGGGGAACCTGCTGTCACAGTCTCAACCTGCCTTCCCTGACCTGCTCCAACTCTCATCATCTCCAAGGGCCATGCTGGCTGGGAATGCCGGGAGGGCATCACCTGGAGCACGCCAGACTGGGAAGGATGGTCTCTGCGATAGTCCTAATCATCTGTTTGAGTTGGGATGGAGGTGGGTGAAGACTCAGTGCAGCCATGATTGTCTGATCGTGGTCATTTGAATCCTGCCTTTAAGGATATAGTCTTTCCTGCACTACTTCTACTCTCTCCCCTTCTCCTCCCCATCCTAAAGAGATAATTGGTGTGCTAAAAGCATGGGATCAGGGTCGCGATCCTAGACAGAGCTTTTCTGCCTGGGGAAATACTGCTCCCATTCGCTTGCTTTGGAGTGTTGCCACAGTGGGCTGTTTGCTTTTCATGATTAACTTTTTATTAAGATTTCGGCAAATTGCGTTTCCTTAAGTGTAGGCTTCAAGGCTCAGTCTCAAACGACGACGGGTTGCAGTATAATGGCAAATGAACTACAGCAACGATCCCGCATAGCCCATTGCCTCCGGCTTCCCCATGGCCTCCAGCCCAAGCAAGTCACAACGTATTTCTGCATCTCATCCGTGCTCTTTGTTTATCTCTTGCTATGTGTCTACCTGCCTGCATGTTTCACCTACTGGAATTATTACTTTTAAGGAACGGTGGTTAAAGGAGGGAGACGTGGCCTCGTTTTTCTCACTCGTCCTCAGAACATCCCCTCCTTGCTTCATTCCCGTTCTCTTTGCTGTGTTTCTTATATGACCAGCTTTCTTCCACTGCTAAGTCTGCCATCTGCATTCTCCTTGCGGGAGGAAGGATCTGATTTCCAGATACGCCGTTGTGTGTTGGTACACAAGGCACTAGACCAGAGGGACAGACCTCAGCCACAGGCGCCAGACCTGTCCCACCTGGGCTCCCAATCCATGCCTGCTTCCGTGGGCCCCGCCCCCTTTCCCATAGCTGCCGATCATTTGGTGGCTTCCTGACTTTCATGCACTTTCCCCCATTCTCAGACACTGAAATGCCTCTCCCAAGGTTTGGTTCCTGACAGTACGAGCTTTAAACTAACAGACGCTGGCATTTGGGGCCCTGCCCCTCTTCTCTTTGGCCCTGCCCACCACTGGAATGCCACCCCCAAGACCTTCTCTGAAATTGAAGTTAGCACTTGGGTTTGGCGGCCCTGTGCTCAACGTTTCCCAGCATCCAATCTCGCTGAAATAAATGCTTCCCCCAATATTCAGTGGGTAGACAAGCTTAAATATTAACAATTCCATTTCATCCTTCATGCCATAGTTAAAAGGAACTTCAGTTCGCAATATTCTACAAGGTTTTTTTCCCACGTAAAGATTCTTCACCCCTGCTTAAAATTACTCACTACGCAGTTCCACAGGCTCTCCTAGGTTGGCACCCCTGGGGCTTAATTCTGATTCACAAAACAAAACATCTAATTACCGAAGCTTCATCATTCATTGCTCCATTAGTAGACGTTGGCCAATCCAAGATGTTATCTGACCACCTTCACTGAGTATGCATGATGGAAATCCAGATGACAAAAAGGGGGGTTTGGAAGCAAAGCTTTAAAAAGCTGTGGTGCTTAATTCTGGCTGTTGCTGACATTTTCTCCCGCTCCTGTGACCAAATCCGATGAAGATTTTCATTGTGGCCCACTGATGTGAGTCACCTGAGGCATTGATGGTCATCTTTTAGCTGTGACCATACGCATGCTCAGGGCCAGCCCCACTGGGTCTCCTAACAGGAGGACAGAAGACCCCTGGCCCTCTACAAAGGAGAGCCCTCTACTGGAAGGCATCCTGTTGGATGGGCTGCTGGCCCAAGTCCGGTCTAAAGTTAAAGAACCACAACAATGGAGAGCAGCAGGGGCCTTGGAGTTGCCCATCCACAATGAGCACCCGGACAGCAGCCTGAGCAGGCACACAGGTCACCTGGTCGGCCTTCCCCATTATGGTGAGATGTCTTGCATTTCTATTTTAATTCTAGCAATTATTTCTGTATTTGCATCTATACACATAAATTAACATACAAAAATGTTTTGCAAATTGGTATCCTCTATTGTCTTCTCTTTTGATGATGTGGCCACCCTAGCTGGAGGATAAACCAAGGGATCACTTGCTTCTAGCTGAGACGCATGGAACACAGCAGTCACACTGTTCCGATTCTTCCCCCTTTATTTTTTATTTTTACAAATACTTCACTAAGATCACAGGTTTCACATAGGCCTCTGTGCTGGGATTATGCAAGACAGAACTTTACCACCATTCTTTTGCTAAAAAGAACTTTGGCTGTTTTTATTTTGCTCGGTGGGGTGCCACATGGCCTTTCAAACAACCAATTGTCAAGGGAAGATTTGGTATCATCAACCCCATTCAGTAAAGAGGGTCACAGCCTCCAAGACAGCACTGTGCCCCCCTCCTTGACCAGATGCAAAAAGCAGAAGACCACCAACTCATACGGAAAAATCCCATTACAGATAGCACAACTGGATCGCATTCCAACTGAACTACTCAAAGAAAATAGGAAAGCAAAGCAAAGCAGAGGAGAGCACAGCAGAGCACAGCAGAGCAGAGCAGAGCAAAGCAAAGCAGCCCTCCCCACCCGCTGCCCTCCCAATGGGTTGGACTGCAACTCCCATCATGTTTGGTGTAGTGGTGAGAATGCTGAACTGGGACTCAGGAGATCTGGGTTCTAGTCTCCACTTTGCCATGAAGCTCGCTGGGTGACTTTGGCCCAGTCACTGACTTTCAGCCTGATCTACCTCATAAGGTTGTTGTGAGGGTAAAATGGAGAGGAAGGAGACCATGTAAGCGCCTTCGGTTCCTTCCAAGAGGGGGGAAAGACAGGATATAAATGTAATAATAAATAAACAAACACCCTGAGCGGACACCAGGCTGGGTAAGGCCGTTGTGGAGCATGCTGGTAGCGGGCTGTCCGGACCTGTTGTTCCTCTCCAGTTGCCTCTCCTGTCGCAGCTGATTTCCCTGCTCCTCCCTCGCCCGACTGCTAAGGAAGATGAACCACAGCAAGGCAGCGGCCAGCAGAAGGTCAGGCAGCAGCTCTTCCTGCCCTGCGACCCCAGGCCCCTCTGGCTTTCCTTGCCTCTTGGGAGGAAGCCTCTGCAGTCCAGAAGAGGCGGACCGCGGCTTCACGCATGAAGGCCTCTGCCCAGCAGCTCTCAAGACAAAAGCTCTGCCTCACATAAGACCACCGACAATCAGAAGTCCAAAAAACACCGGTAGAACAATAAAGGCTAGGAGGAGAGGTCATTCATCAGCATGAGCCCCCCACAAATACGAGCTCCTCCGCAAAACATGTAACAGGAGGAACTTCCAGCTGCGGGCCAGCTCTGGTCCCAACTCGGCCCTCAGGGCTCCCCAGGTGGCCACGCCCCTTCCCCTGGCCTCCCCCCTTTCACTTGATCACTGACCATTTATTGGTTTTCTGGCCTTTCCACATTTTCCCCCATTTTAAAAGGTGGAAATGCCTCACCTAAGGTTCAGCTGTTGGCCATGACAGCTTTAAACTGAAATACGCTGGTACCTGGGCTACTTGGGCTCTGCCTCTTTGGCCCTGGTCCCACCCACCACTGGAATGCAGCCCCCAAGAGCTTCCCCAAAATTGAATTTGGCCCTTCTGCTGAAACATGTTCAACACCCTTGGCAAGCAACAGTGGAGTCAGGGCCAAACTAGATGTGATGTTAATTGCACGTAAGCAATTAAAGTGCATGGATCTTAAACAAAAAATTAATCAGTGGCATGGGAGGGCCCTCAGACAGGACTAGGAGTGTGGGGGGGGTGTAACCATTTACCCCATCCACAGTTGCAACAAAAATCCATCCCCAGTTGTTATTATTCAGTGGTGTCAATGGGAGCGTCTTCCCCAGGGCTAACAGCAGCTGGGGGCTTTTTGGTCACGATGGGGATAACAACGTCAACCCCCCCTTCACATACCATGGTCCCAATGTTGGTCCCCCTGCCCCGGCAGCAGCCGTTCCCAATTTTGAAACGTGCAGGTGCCAGAAAGGGCAGATGAGATGTCCTTTCACTGAAAGAGGTACCGCCACCTTCTTCCGTGACACTGTGAGGCAGCCTTCCCCAACCTGGTGCCCTCCAGATGTGTCTGACTACAACTCCCATAATGCCCCAGCCAGCCATGAGGAAGGCTGCTGCAAGGGGTTGTGGGGTGTGTCTTTTAAATTGCAAGCTGGTGCACTTTAAGGTTGGCCACCAACCTGGATGGCTTCAAAAGGGTGCTACACAACTTCACGGAGGAGAAGGCTATCAAAGGCTACTAGTCACAACTCCGCTGTCAGACGCAGTATGACACTGAAAACCAGTTGCTAGGGAACATGGACAGGAGGGTGCATATGCATTCATCTCCTCCATGTGGGCTTCCCATTGGGGCATCTGGCTGGCCACTGTGGGAACAGAATGCTAGACTAGATCAGCCTTTGGTCTGATCCAGCAAATGTCTTCTTACATTAAGCCACTTGATTGGTATATAACTCAAGATACGAATCTTGTGCTTGCCTAGGGATAGCATGTGTGTGTGTTGGGGGGGGGAGGTATGTGTCTTGCCTGGGTTTGGGGCATTTCTGTGTGTGCTTGTTCATGCATGTTGCCTGGGATTAGCTGTATGATGCAGGTGGTTGGGGTTCTTGCTTGTGCGTCAGACTCAGACCCCACATCTTAAGGCAGCCTTCCCCAACCTGGTGCCCTCCAGATGCCTTAAGCTTAGGTTCTTGGACAAGCTACTTTTCTTTTAGCCTCACCAGTTTGCCAACTTGGAAATGGGTGTTTTCTGAGTGGCCTCCTCTACCACATGGCAGCCATGTTGTGAGAGTGCCCATGATCCCCTCTCAAAATTCCACATGTACCCAAAACGTTGCAGGGCCCTGCTAGTTCCATTGGCAGCACCCACATGTCCAAATCCGACCAGCTCCACTTCTTGGCAACATGTTCTAGGCAGACCCAGGGGAAAGCTGGACTGGAATGAATGAAGTGTTATTTCCCTCTTGAAGGAAGCAACCAGCTGGTGAAGCTGGACAATGCAGATTATCTTCCTCCTGAGGTGCAGGCAGAATTTTGCTCCAGTGATGCCAGCTGGGGTTCCAGACAGCCCGGATTTCATGAAAAGCCAGTTCAGGGTGGGGCTGTGAAAGGCCACACCAGGAAAGGTTGATTCATGGAGCAGTTCTTTTTCCTTCTGGACTTCTCATCATTTTGCCTTGGCAAATGTATGGAAGATGAAACAGCTTCATTTCTTGGAGGAGATTCTTGGGGTTCCCCAGTAAATGTCAGAAATGGCTGTGCGTGACCAAGCTTCCATCAGATGTGCTCCGGGCCTAACAGTACAGCTGCAGTAATAGATTTGATGTGGGTGTTTATTTAGCTTCTGCAGACATACAGAGTTATCAGAAATCCCCCAGTCGCTTCCCAAAATGTTAAGAATTGCTGGTAAATGTCAGCTTTCACCTTGTTTCTGGCACTCTGATATAACACATACCATTCTTCTGCCATCTCAAAAAACATCGTTATAACTATTTGGCCATAACTGGGGATTGCTCCATGATGATCAGACACAATTGTTTCGGACCAACTTACCTAGTTTAAAAGGAATGGCATTTATGTTAGAATAATATGCTAAGACATTTGGCAAGGGAATCAGGGATGGGCAGAGGAGTTACTTGAAACCAGATTTTCCTTCCTGAGCACATCTCCACAGCTATTTCGTATATTTCAAGTAGTAATTAACAACAGAAACATTTGGAACCAAACACTAAGGACAGGGCATTTGAAAAAGAGTTAACAGATGTCCTTCAAATTGCTCCTGGCCTAATAGCAGAGCTACATCAATTTACTTGATGTGGTGTTTATTTAGCTGCTGCAGACATACAGAGTTATCATAATCATAAGCAGGCTGTATTAGGTACAAGAAATGCTGGACAGATAATTGTTCAAATGGTGTCTTATGAAGAATGCATTAAAGAGAGCATATGGTGCAATGCCTTTCAAATGCCTGCCTTTAAAAACACATATGCACACCTACTATACTGTAGATAATTTGAGTGATTTGAGAATATTTTTCAAACAGTAATTGTATCTTAAATTTTTGCGATAGCAATGAGATTTGAATCAAAGCACCAAATCCTGCCATAGTTCAGTAAGCTATTGGCACAGCAGGGCTGCTTTTTTCCCCCTTGAAAAATGAAAGAATTAAATCCAAAAACAAACAACTTCAATTTAACACCAAACTACAGGATCACCAATCTTAAAAATGTCAAATTGTAATGGATCTTAATACCCATATAAAACACACAGGCGTGCGCACACACTCAAAACAGTAGCATTGTTCCTTGGTAATGTATCGCAACCTTACAGAATTTCAGTGAAGGAGAAAGAAGGGAAAAACACCTTATTACTTCTAACTCCTGCAAGCCATTTTGGTCTCCAAAGGTTTTAGACTGCCGGGGGCCATGTGTCTGCAGTGTTTCGGGAAATGACTTGCTTTTGCACGAACACTGCTCTGTTCTGAAGCACTCCTGCCCCCAGCATCCCCGCTCCATTTCTGGTTAACTCTTCCTTACCTGGATGCGTCTCACGCCAGTTTCCTTGTTGGTTTCAGGGTTCTCCTCCTTTTCTCTAAGCAGGAGGATTGCTAAATGGCTTAAGAGTAAAATAAAAACAAGGCTTGCTCACTCACACACACTCTCTCTTTCTACTGCTGTCTCAGAGACACAAATAAACATGCACACGCAGAGAGAGCAGGCGAGAGAGACAGAGAGACACTCACACAGACAGAGACCCGCACACGGATGGACAGACAGACTTTTCTGATATTTTGGTTTACTAATAAAGTTTGCATGCAGCTTGAAGTGACCAAGCCATAGTTCTATCATCCTGGTAAAAAGGCAATGAAGGCAGGGAATTGTAATTAGATAGAATCATTAGCCAGGGGAAAGAAGCAGCATTTTAAAAAAGAAACATATCTAGGGGGAAACGTATTAGCTAATATTTTATCTAGGTCTTTCATTCAATGGAACTAGTGTAATAGGAGACTGACGTGTGATTGGAGAAGTCCTCAATTTGAATTTTGCCTTTGCGATGAACTCGATACGTGACCTTAGGCACACTGCTCTCTCTCAGCCTCAGCCTCCCATCTGCCAAACGGGGGATAATAATACTGACGGGGTCATTGTGAGGATGAATGAGATGACATGTGGAGCACGCTGAATGCTCTAGCGACGCCTTCCCCAACCCGGTGCCCTCCGGAAGTGTCGGACTGCAACTCCCAGCATTCCCAGGCAATGGTCTGGCCATACAAACGCTACATATTATCACGACATTCCACACATTGCGCTCTGGTCCAAGCTGGTTATCGTCCAGCTCCACAGGAACATGCCCCAGTTGCTTCCTTTGGGGTCGGGAGGTGAACATCTCGCTTTGAGAGATGCAGGAAATCTGGGTAATGTTAGGAAGCCAGGAGGGGGACAGGCAGCTTCCCCGTTTGTTTGTTTTGAGGGGGGGGGGTTGCTTTGCTTTCCAAAAGCCAGCAGCGGGGATGGCCTCTCTGGGGCTGCTCAAAGGACACAGATGAATCCAGGCGATCTCTTGGGGGCAGCCATAGCTGTAGGGATTCCAGTGAAGCAAAGCACCGTCCCAGAGGTGCACCTCAGGGCCCTTGAAATGTCACCCAAGGGACGTGAAAGCTGACTGTTGTACCCAGCATCTTCTCCGACAAGAGTGTTGAACCTCAGGCCAGGGAGCCAAATCCAGACTGCCCAGGGTCCCAGCCTGGCCCTGCAGGGCTCCCCAGACGCCCATACCTCCTTCCCCACGTCACCAGGTGGCTCCTGCTCCCCGCTCCCAGCCCCAGCCCCACCTCCAAAAGCTGGGAAACCACCAAATGCTTGGTGGTTGTGGGGAGCGGATGGGACATGGGAAGGGGGTGTCGCTGTCTGGGTAACACCACGGGGCCTGAGGCTCTGCAGCTCTGCCCTACAGCCTTGGAAGGCATCTTTCTTGGGAAGCCCCCTCTGACCCTGCAATGCAGTTGCTTGAGCCGGACCTGAGGAAAGCACTGCTTTTGTTTCATAGCTCTTGAAAAGCCCCTGGAAAATTGTGAGCCAAGGTCACTGCCAATTGAATAAAAGAACATATACAGAAAGGAAAAGAGACCCCGGAAATATTCGACATTTCCTGCAGTCAGAGGAGCTGCACTAAGACCGAAAAAATTAAAAATCCAGCATTTCCGAAGGAGAGGAGCAGATAAACAGAAATGAGTTTAGTGGCTAAGTGGTTAATGCAATTCCTAAGTGTTCAGCGATCATTGCAATTTAGTGCCATTTCGATTATTACACAATAAACAGACCATGTTGTCTGGAAGCAAATTTTTATGAGAATAGCTGAAGGGAATGCAACTTATTTAGCTGTTGAAACTCGAAGGGAAGGAACAATGCTGGATGCTAATACAACAGATCAGAAATACCCAGGTACAGGAGAGAGGTTATTGTGGGGTCAGTACTATGGTAACTAGCCATACCAAACCAGTTTAAATTAAGTGAGTAGTTAAAAATGTTCTTTGCATAGGACCATGTGAACAAATGACAGTGCACATTCTGTGCAGTAAGATATATTGCAAAGCTCTGCATTTTTTGAAAAGAACGTGTACATAATGCATTTGACCCGCAATTTTTACATTTTAATTCCCATTACAACAATTGGATATTTCTTTAAGGAAAGCTTGTAACAACCTAAGAATTCCTAATTGTCACGAATGATCAAACTCATGTTATTACCTTTATAAGATAATTTATATCCTTACCTTTCCAGCTGCACCAAATAATTATTTTTATCCTGCTGGACAAAGCTTGCATCCTCCGACAATGCAATAGATATTGCTTCAAGCAAAAGGTTTTGAGGGTGGCTTAGAACACTAAGAGACAAAAGATAAATTCACATGTTCAATAGTTATCACCATAATAGAAAACAGCCAGGCCATAATAGTCTTCTCAAGTTCTAACACGGCTCTCAGTGATAGGTAACTGCCTGAGGTTGTGAGAGGCAGTGAGCCATTATGACCAATGACAGCGATTTCAGATTATTATGTGATAACTGCAATTATCATGTGAATACCATAACCTGTCCATTATCAAGGTGAAATTTCCTTAAATCAAGATGGCATTTAAAAAAATCTGGCTATTTTCTGCAGATCTAAATGCTATTAAAAATAGGACAGAAGAGACCACCAGGCTGAAGTTACTATTGAGAATTTTTTTGAAAAAAAGATACGGGTGGCCAAAGGGCACATAGCCATAGGCAGTGAAGCCCTTCCAGAAAATCAAGGGTTTGCCTGATACACACACAGTTATTATTCATTCGTTGCTTGCTATAAATCAGGGCTGGGCAGCTGTGGGAGGTCCAGGGTCCATTTTCAACCCCCCAGAAAGCACACGCCCCATGTGCAGGCTGCACTAGGTAAAGAATTAAACACATACATACATACATAGTTGCTTTGTTGCCAAAATTCATTGGGAAACTGGTCCATAGAGCTCCTGGGTGCTAAAGGGGTTACGTTTAGCTTGTTTGCAAGCTAAATGTGACCCTCTTAGCACTCCATAGCCACTAGGAGTACATAGCCATTTTGGTTTGTGTGTGTGTGTGTGTGGATGGATGGATAGATAGATAGATAGATAGATAGATAGATCGATCAGGGGGGTGGCCGGGGCAGCAGGGGCTGCACCGGGGAGCTGTGGGGGCCACATGTTGCCCGCCCCTGCTGTAAATGCAGACATCTTTCCCCAAGATAGTTTTTCTGTTGCACAGTTATTGTGCTTCCCCAGCATTCAAACCACAATATTTTGTAGCCAGGCACACTGGCAAATTGAAAGCCACGATTGGGCAATACCTTTATTTGGACCAACCAAAAGGCCACAAGAGTGTGTGCAAGCTTTCTAGTTCTCCAGAACTCTAGATCAGCCTTCTTCCATCAGCCCCAGCCCTCATGGCAAATAGTCAGTGGGTTATAGTCCCAAATATCTAGAGAGCACCAGGTTGGGGAAGGCTGGATTAGATGGTACAAAGGGGGGAGGGGGGGATATATATAAAAATTGGGCCAGATGTTGTGGCCATGAGGTTTGCATTTTAGACCCAGTCCCAAGATGAGGACTGCAGCAGACTGAATGAATTAGTCCCTGGTAGGTGCTGCAGGTATCAGGTTTCACCTAGGATTCTGGGACAAAGAAGCAATGGTTGACCCCCATTTCTGTTATCCAGATCTGTCTCTTGCCTTTGGCAAAACACACAGTTTACCGGGTAAGCAGAGAGGAAAAAAGTAAAGAGAAACATGACAGGCAAAGCCAGAAATTGATTTTTGGTAGTGCACTAAATGAAAAAGTCAGTTGAAGCCAAATTATACCTAGTGGTTGGAGGAAATGGAATCCTCAAAATGCCAAAACCCTCTTCAGATAGTGGAAAATCATCTTCCTCTGGTTGTAGATTTTGCCCTGAATTTTTCAAGGCACATAAAAAGCAAAGATAGCCATGTTGGTCCATTAAGGAAAAACCTCCAAACTCCAGCATTGGGCAATTCCTAGATATTTTTTGCTCATGGATAGGGATGTTGGAAGAATCCATTTGGGGGTGGAGCTCGGCAGGTTTTTGCCAGCTTGGCTCCCCGGACTCCATGTCACTCATCCGTGAGCTGGCCCAACTAATCGCACAATAAGTCAGGCAGGCTCGCAGTTTTCGGGGGGGGGGGATTATTTGCACAAATCATGATTTGCGCAAAGACACATGTGTAAATATTCATGGAAATCGAGATTTGCTCAAAATTGTGGCCCTAAATAGCGCAATTTGCGCAAAATTGCAGGCATTAATGGTCTATTACACCATTTACGCCTGTAATTTTGCACTAACTGTGCTATTTACAGCTGTAATTTTGCACAAATCGCAATTTCTGTAAATATCTGCGCTCACGATTTTGCGCAAATCATGACTCACAAATGTAAAAACCTGGCAAAGTTCCCAAGTTTCAGGAACTGATCTGCTACTCTGCTCACAAAAGGAAGCTGAGTCGAGGGTGCCATGGATTTCCCCGCAACGGCCATCCCTACTCATGGACCAGCTATCTTTCCTTTTATGTGACTGGCACTAGCACTGTTTAGACCAGGGATGTCCAGGGGGTTGGGGGCCCTCATTGCTTGTGCTCCCTAGATGCCTGGCTTCCTTGCAAAATCACAGGGGTTTTCTTGCAGTTGCCACCACCATGGCCACGGGACGTTTTTGCACTTTCCAAATATCCCAATGCAGTTCTTGACCAAAATATATCAAAATTAGGGATGGGGGAGACATTTGCTCAGTTCGCATTTTAAGGCAAACTTACTTAATTTTGCACTTTTGAACCACTATGTGAACTGAAACCCCCTTTGAAATTTGCACTTCTCTGAATTTTGCAGTAGAGTTCACCAATCAAAAAATGTACCAAAATTTGTATACAAGGGGGAAATAACATTAAAAATGCACTATATTAAGAAAATTGCTTCCAAAAATTGTGCATATTAAGCAAAAATGCCTGTATTAGGAGAACTGTGCATAGAAATGCTTACGAATTTTCATGCACACTTTAAAAACAAAAGCAAAAAACCTCAAAGTTTGGGACACATGGAACTTAAGAACTGAAAAATTATCAAATTTGAGATGAACCAAAGTTAAGATTGGAAAAATGAGAAACTGAGAGAAACCTAAATTGACAGATTTCTTCATCCCTAATCAAAATACATATAAAATATTTATTTTGATATAAAATACCTTTAGAAATGCATATTTGTGAGAGAAAATACCACACATTTTCATGCAGATTTTTGAAAACAAATTGCAGAGCAATGTGGAAGCAGGATGGAACAGATGCATGGAGCTACAGACCATCTAGCAGTGCATCCTGCAACCTGGTCCCTGTTCCTGGCTCATGTCCCCCTGGCCTGGAAGAATGAGACCCTGACTGACTCCACCTACAAAGGCTGCTCCCACTGCTGAAGCTTCGTAGAGACCACCCGAGTTTAGAGAATGTTGGTGGGGGCAAAGTTCAGTCCTGGATAACGCATATTATTTTGCTGCAATTTGGATTATATTTTTGCATTTCTATTGTTAGGACAAAATATGAGCTATTACTGGATTGTTTAATCTGAGTGTATCTTATTTAAATGTTGTTGTCTTGTAACTGAATCCTCTTGAGATTTTAAGATTTGTTATCTAAACTTCTGATGTTTCTGGCCACTCTGAGCAGGATTTACCATGAAAAAGAGGCATACGAATAAGATGATAATGATAATGATGATGAAGTCGATATTGATGAACACCTGTGAAAGTGACATGGACTTGAAATTGAGTGATGTGTCCTTCTCTGTGCTCATGGCGCATGTAGTTACAGACCAAGGGGGCATATAAAACCACCACCAATGTAGGAGCATCTCTTGCTGCCAAGATGATATCAGCCTCAGACATCACCAGTGGAGCAGGATTCCCCGTGATATTCCAGTCGGCTAATAACATTGGGGGGGGGGGCAGCCACTGGTGCCTCCAAGAAGCAGCTCCCCAACATTCAAGCTCTGCTGATGAGGCTCTGCCCCAGATTCCACTGGGGGGACGATTAGCCTCTACCAGAAGCAGGGCCTTTTCTGTAGAAGCCCCAATAGCCATGGAACTTCCTTCTTAGGGGAATTCTAACAGCCTCTTTCTTGCTTTCCACAGATAAGTAAAAACAGTGTTGTTTCAGTTGGCCTTGGAAATTTTAATTTCAGATTCAATTTAACCGAATTTCAGATTCTATTGTATTTTTATTGTTGTTTTTATTATTATTTTAATTGTTGTAAACCATTATAGAACTTTGGTGGAATAGAAATATTTTAAATAAAACTGCTGGATGGGCACTGCCCACATGCATATTCTTTCCACCAGCACTTCAGTTTTTCCAGAGTGAACTTTACCAGCTAATCAGCATCTACCTCTTTGTTAACTGAACAGAGCTAACATAATTTCCTTCCATTCAGTTTATTTCTTTTTATGTTTCTGTTTAAAATTAATGCAACACCTGCACATCAACTACGTCATATTGAACACAACATATGGAATGCCAAGAGTGCAAAATGAAAGAATTGGTGCTTCATGATTTTGCAAACCTCAGTTCTACAAATCATTGTATAGTTAATCAGATAGGAGTGAATGTTCCTTCTTTATTTTGAAAGCTAGCCATAACCTTGGCCAAAATCCAGTGAACCACATAACTAATTCTATATGCTAAAGAAAGCTCTGGATGTGTGTTCCTTGACTCTGCAGTTCCCCAAGTCTCATGAAATGGAAGGGCTTCCAAAGGTTGCTTTGGTGTGGCATGGCCTTTGTTCAAGGGGGAAAAGTCAAGGGTACTACTGTAGGCCAGTGTCAGAGGCAAGCAGTCCCAGGTAGGGATGTCTGAGAATTCCGCCATGGACTTCAGTGAGGCCAGATTCTAAAGAATCCAGCCCCCCGGAATCCGTGGTGGAACGGCCTCCCCCCACCACCACCCTGCAGAATTCCCCTGGGACAGAGCTTACCTGGTGGCGGATGCGGCGGAAGCTCCGGTGGCGAATGTAAATACTTAATGTAAATACGTAAATACTTAATGTAAATACGTAAATGATTGTAGCCTATCATGGCAAAGAGCAGGGGCACAAATGGTGGCCGCTACGCCATTTGCGCCCCTGTGCTTCGCCGTAGTAGAAGAGCAGTGGCTGCCAAGCCGTGATAGCCTATGTAAGTATTTACGTAGCCTATCATGGCAAAAGGCAGCCACGCAAATGGCGTAGTAGCTGCCATTTGCATGGATGCCTTTTGTCGTGATAGGCTACGTAAATACTTACGTAGCCTATCACAGCTTGGCAGCCACACAAATGGCGGCCGGCATAGCGGCCGCCATTTGCGGCCTCAGCAGCCCAGCAGCAGCCGGAATTCTGGCTGCGGCTGGCCCTGGCTGGCAGCTCTACGGAGTCGCTGTGGAGTGGAGCCGGCTGGGGAGGATTCTGGGGGATGGACGGAGCGCCTCCCCCCCACCGCCGATGCCCCGGAATGGACAGGTGAGTGGGATTCATACATCCCTAGTCCCAGGGCTCAGTCCCTAATGCTTGCAGTACAAGGCCCTTAGATTGCAGGCCAAGAGAAACTTCTGTCTGGGACCCTGTAGAGTCACTTCCAACCTGTCAGAGACAGCAAGGCCTAGATCAGGGATGAGGAACCACAGGCCCATGGGCCAAATCTGGCCCACTTGTGGTCCCCATCTGGCCCTCTGGGTTTTTGCAAAAGGCCACACCCCCTTCACATGGGCCCAACCCCTTTTCCCAACCGCCAATCATTTGGTGGCTTGCCAGCTTTTGCAAGGTTTTTTCCCCATTCAAAAAGTAAGTAAGAACGTTGAGAAAATAGACTGGTATTTTTGGCCCCTCCCACCACTGGGACACAGCTGTCTTCTTCAAAAGTGAATTCAGCCCCTGGGCTGAAAGATGTTCAATACCTGTGGCCTGGATAGATCAGTAGTTTGACTCCATATAACGCACAAGCTCCTAGTGTGTAAAGAAGTGCCTTGGATGCCATCACAATATTTGTCAAACTGTTGATATTAATAGAAGACCGGAGTGTAAAACAAACAAATTACTTTAATGACTGCACAACTCTGATTACAACTGATCTCAAAATGGCTGCTGTCCTAAGTTTAAATGCTATGTTGGTGTTACTCAGAATGGTTTTCCTCCATGCACCACGTGACAGAATACTTTGGTTTCTATTTTCATTACGTCAGCCACTGTTCTCCTACTGGACAGTTTAGTGCAGAGGTCCCCCAACTGTCTGTGTCAGTGGGCACATTTGGAATTTTGAGAGAGTGCTGTGGGTGCTTTCACAAAATGGCTGCTGTGGAGGCAGCTTGTCCTTCATAAAATTGCTGTCATGGTGGGCATGACTGATCACAAAACACTCATTTCCCAGAAGGCAAGGAGGTAAGGAAAAATTAGATCGGTAACTTGCCCAGACACCTCAGTCCAAGGCAGAGGTGAGGCGTGATCTCCAAAACACAAAACCACTCTTTGGAACCCAAACAAAGAGGGTGTCCCAGGAGACAGAGCTCTGAACTCAGAGGGGGAGATCTGATCTGCTGGAGAGATCAACTGTTGATACACATTTGGCATTCATATATGTGCATTTGTATTGTACATCTTGGTTTGTTTATAATACGTAGCTTCCTCTGTCCTTCACCATACATAGGTTGTGAATGTGGAGTTTTCAGTTGTTTTATCACAAGGTTGGGTCATTGTATATGATTCCATTATAAATGTGTAAATATTCTATTGTATATTCTGTGTGTGCATTATTTCCAGCAATGTTCGTAGTTTTTACTCTGACCTTCTTATAATCATGTCCCAGGGCATGATAGGAGATATCGGATCTCCCCCTCTGAGGTCGGAAACAAATCTGTGACCTTGGAGGAGGAGATCCAATCTTGGTTCCCGCCCCACACACACACACACACACACATCCCAACCCTCATGGATTTTTCTGAGGTCATTTGCAGTATAAGATGAGGGATGCCTGGCTTGGCAACAGTATGTGTGAAAAGGATCTTGAAGTAATAGTTCGACTCTACCCTGCGTTGGCCAGACCTCACCTCGAATACTGTGTCCAGTTCTGGACCCCACACTTTAAGAAAGATTCAGATAAACTGGAATGAGCTCAGAGATGGGTAACAAAGGTAATCAGAGGACTAGAAACTAAGTCCTATGAGGAAAGATTGAAGGAACTTGGTATGTTTAGCCTTGAGAATGAGGAGGGATATATTAGCACTTTTTCAAGTACCTAAAGGGTTGTCACACAGAGGAGGGCCGGAACCTGTTCTCTATCACCTAGAACTGCAGGACATGAAATAACGGGCTTAAGTTACAGCAAAGCAGATTTTGGTTGAACATCAGGAAAAATGTCCTAACGGTCAAAGCAGTCAGACAATGGAACCAACTGCCTAGGATGGCTCTCCATCAATGGAGGTCTTCCAGCTGGGACTCAACAGCTGTCTGTCCGGGATGCTTTGAACTGGATTCCTGTACTGAGCAGGCAGTTGGACCGATGGCCTAAATGGACCCTTCCAGCTCTAGGATTCTAGGATTCCCTCTCTAACATCGGAAAGAAAAAAAACTGGAGAGAGAGAGCACCAAATGACACCACAATAGGTTTTCCCTGCCCGTTTGTATGATTTCTCAAACTAGACCAGTCTTATTTACCTCATCCCGATATTACAGGCCAAATCATTTCATAGAAGCCAACAAAAGTTTTATTTTTAATTACCTTTAGAAGAATTAAAATGTACATTTTAAACATGTAATTCCAGCCATACTGAAGTGAAGGAGGAAAATCTCTATCAGGACAAGCTGCAGGTATAAGGAAATGTCTAATGGTTTGTTAAAAAAAAAAATCTGCTATTTAAATAGAAAATATTCGCTCTAAATTATAATCCGTACTGTTTATAATAAGATTAAAAATGAAATAAATGCTGTAAGAATGTTCATTAAAATTGATACTTGAATAGATTTAACACACTATTTTCTACTGGGTGTGAATTTATTTTAATGCAATAAAACAGCATGCAAACCATAAAGCCTAAAAAAGAGTGCCAAACGAACAAACTTTTTAACTCTGCAGGTTTTTTGAAACTGTATTTTGTTATTAGATGTTATTCCTAACTTGTTAAGATTGATCAAATAGAAAGCTCTGAATAGAAGGCGGGGAGGGTGGAAATTAAGCCAACTAGAAAAATGTGACTTGGATTTAATATTTTATAATTGCCAAGGGATGTACTGAGATCAATGGATTTTTTGCCCAAGATGAACGTCAGAAAGAGATGTACTTCAGTCTGTTAGGGAACACTGGTCTATTTAATTCTTCTGTCTGATGCATGTGAAATATGCCAGCCTTGGCCTTATTTCGGGCCTTGAGGCCATGCCCAAGGTAGGCATTACCACTTTTAATAGGCCTCCATCTGAGGAATGGCAAGGGATCCAATAACCCATCGACTCTAATGGATTTTCCTGTTTATTCACTTCCACCTTTTTTTCCCCTTTGCAGCTAATTTTAGTTTTGCATGCTGAGTTGCTTCACTTTAAATTAAATGAATAGAAACAAAGGAGAAAAGACTGTGCAGCTAATAAACCATGATTATTTGTGAAGTTCTTCTCAACAGGGCTCCCAATATACCAAGGTATATCATTTGTGAATAGAGCGACCGCTGTGCATTTCCACTTGTTGTCAAAATTAAGCTAGGTTCTTTCAAATTGAGTGCAAAAAAGTAGGTTATTGTAAAGTCCCATTTCTATTGTGCTGCGAATAGTAGCAGCATCAATTCCACCATAATGTTTTAAAGCCCCTGCAAACAACAAGAGACGGGAGAAAAACACAAACTGCGACAATATGTGCCATCACGCACTCGCACTCACTTACCAGGGTGGCTGTGTGTCCTGTGTTACAGTCCTCTCTTTGAAGTACTGTCTGAGCATAGTCTTCTGTTTTGAAGGTGGCCTTTATTAGAAAGGCTGTCCAGGACAAGTCCAGTCTGAAGATAAAGAATTCTCAGGAGAGAGAGAGAGCGCGAGAGCGCGAGCAGGCAGGGGCCCATCAACGACCAGGTTTGCATGATCACAGAGGGGGAAATAAGCCATGGTGATTTATTCACCCCAGTCGCACATGACGGTTGTGTGCTGGGCGGATTCGTGTCATCACCCTCGCCAGCACAGCTTGCCATGTTGTGTGACCCTGGCGGTGTTGGCTTGTTGTCGTGGTTAACAAGCCACCTAGAAAATCCATGGGCTGTTGTAGGGTCCTGGGTTCACACAACATAACAAGCTGCGCTGGGGAGGGTAATGATGCGAATCCCCCCAGCATGTCCAGCGGGGGAAATAAGCCACTGTGGCTTATTTCCCCTGCTGTGATCATATGAACAGGGCCATTATTTAGCACCCAGACAGCAGACTAAGCAAAGTACACTACTGACCTGCTCCCAGTCTTTCCTATGATGGTCAGATGTATGGCATTATTATTTAAATTATGGCAATTCTTTCTAAATTTGCATCTCTGTATAAATTAGCACGTGCAAATTTTATGCGAATTGTCCTTTGGGGGGTGATGCAATTCCTCTTTTTTGGCAATGCGTAAGTAGCCACCCTAGCATCCACATGTTGGAGAGTACATTTATAGTCCAAGACAAAATCCCTGCTGATAAAGTAAAAATGAACCACATAGTTTACATAACACAGTTAATGCTTGGGGGGGAAATAGACTTCTCAAATGCCATTACTGAGAACAATCCATGGGCAAAATGGATTGTAGACAAAAGTAGACAAGTAGCTGAAGCAGACAACATTTTGCCCTTTCCTTAACCATGGTTATGGATTGGGCCATGGGGATGCACCCTATTTGCCCTCCCTCCCCCTGGGATAATAACTCCCTTCAAGAGCCTTAACTATGTTTGATAATTTATTTATTTATTTATTTATTTATTTAATATATTTATATGCTGCCATTCTGGACATAGAAAGGTAATTTACAATTAACAAAGATAAAATACCAAAAATATAATTAAAAAAAAAACATTCATTGCCAACAATAAGATAACAGCAACAATTAAAATCCTCAGCTACAGACCGGCAGTTGAATAATAGCAGTTTCAGTTAAAATTTTATCCACTTCAAACATCCAGGCCTTAGCCCCCATTTAAAAGCAGTCAATGGACTTCCCGAGGGAGTTCCACAGTCACAGGGCCACCAGCGAAAAGGCCCTGTCTCTTGTGCTCACTGACCTGATAGAGACCTTACAGTTGAGCACATGAATGATGCCTTCACAGCTGACTGTAAGGCCCAGGCAGGGTCATATAGATGCAAACAATCCTTCAAATAACCAGGGATCAAGCCATTTCAGGTTCTAAGGAGAACAACCAACACTTTGAATTGAGCCCTGAAATACACTGGCAACCAGTTCAGCCGGTACAGCATAGCCTGATTGCCTGACCCCACAAGCAGCTCAGCAGGGGCATTCTGCACCAACTTCCAAACTGTCTTCGAAGGCAGCCTCAGGTAGAGCACCTTGCAGGAATGCAGAGGCGGGTGAGCTACATCCTGCCCGCCTTGGTGGCCACTCCTCCTCCACCTCCTGGCCCCACCCCCTCCTCCCCAACTGCCAGTCATTTGTCGGGCTTTGTGCATTTCCCCCTATGCTTAAAGGTTGAAATGCCTCTCCGAAAGCTTAGTTACTGGCAGTAAAAGCTTTAGACTAAACTATACTGGCACTTGGGGTATTTTTTGATATTTTGGCCACGTCCCTTTGGCCTTCAGCCCCGCCCACCACTGGAATGCAGCCCCCAAGCACTTCTCTGAAATGGAATTTGGCCCTTGGGCTGAAAGAGGTTCTGCACCTCTTCAATGGTGCAATCTAGAAGTAACCAGGGCATGAATAACTTTGACAGGGTGTGCCCTTTCTAGATACAGGTGCAGCCAGCAAATCAGCCAAAACCAATGGAAGGCCCTTCTAGCTACCGGTACCACCTGTGGGTCCATAGAGAGTACTGGATATCAGAGATTCCCCCCCCCCCAGCTGTGCATCTGGTCTTTCAGGGGGAGTGCAACCCCATCCAAACGTCACATACCTCCATCCAGGTCAGCAGTGAGTATCCCTACCCACAATCAATCAATCTTATCTGGATTAAACTTCATTTGGTTTGCCCTCATCCATCCCAAAACTGCCTCCAGATATCTGCCCAACACTTCTGCAGCCTCCCTGGGATCTGGAAGCGGAAACAAGAGACAGAGCTGCACGCAGGCCTGGCATCGGTGGGCTGGCATAGGCGGGCAGCTGCCGAAGGTGGTAGTTAGAACCCATGGTGTGTTCTTGGGTTAACTACTGTTAAGTACAGCTGCAAACCTACGCATACTCACCCAGGAAAAATCAATGGGATCAGTCCTGAAATGGCTTGGTTGTGGCTCTTTTTGCTTGTTTTGCTTTTTAAAGTTTAGCATTGCATGGGAAAGTATAAATGCATGTCTGAAACAGACTTTGGGCCTGCCAAATTGTTTCCCTGTAAACCTGGAATTCCAAGGTTCAGATTGTGCTATAAACCAGCCCTGAGGAGGGGGGTGAGACAGAAAGCCAAAGAAATCAATAAGATTATATCTACGCACAGTTAACAACATCCATCTATGAAGAAGTCTTTGCAAGTGCATGTGAAAGCTGAATTATCTGTCAGCCAAAAGCTACAGTAAGTATGCAAAATCAGGAAAGACACAGGAGACTATAAAATACCCCCCCCCCCAATTTCACATCATGTTTGTAAGACCTGGATGCTTCACTCCCAGACTCCAGTGAGCAAAGAAAAATGGGAACAACAGTCTGAAGTTGGGATTGATTTACTTCATTAGCTGGGATTACAAGTTTAACTTACAAACCAGAGGTCAAAATTTCTCATTAACAAGGGGGCCATGGATCGCTGGGGGGCCTGGTTCAAGAGGAGACCACTCTTATTACTAACTACACAGTTCAATCTGTCTTTGATGTTCTCCTTCTACCCTCCTCCCTTTTATTTTTTGGCAGAGGAGTTGATTTTAATTGTAGCTATACAACACTGCTCAGTACGCCTGCGAGCAGCCTCCACATCTGCAGTGTGTGCTGTTCTACTGATATTGGGTGCAGTCCATTGCTCTGGGCTAGTTTTAATGGCTCCCCTTTCCATACAAGGCTCAGATTGTTTTCCACGTGATTCCGGTTAATTTAGCTGCAGGAAAGGGCATCAGTTTTCCTTGTGAGTTTCTGATCCATACTCCTCAACTAGGGGAAACGTATAAAAAGAAGAGGAATGATCAGAGAGAGAGAGATTTGCTTCTAACTTCTAAAAGAGAAACACCACGCTATCTCATTTCTTCAGCACTCCAAAGAGAAAAAAACAAGGACTTAAATTGCCTTTTTTTACATCAACTTGTAATTTCATGTATCTTTTCTTTATCTGGTGAAATGTTGAAGTGAAGGTCTTAACATTACTTATGGTTTCCATATAATTCTAAGGGTTAGAAGGGGGAACAAAGGGAATTCAACGCACCAGGGTGGCTGTTTTTCGTAACCCCTGGACACAACCTAAGATTTCAGAGCACATTTTACAAGACAGTAAGAAAACCACTGGAACAGAATAAAGAACCAAGCGTTGTTGTTGTTTTTCTTTTTTAGAAATTGAGGCTGAAAGAAAGCTGAAAACTTTGTTCACACTAAGCATCGTTGTAATGTGACAGAAAGGATAAACTATTGAGTAGATTGTGTATGTGGCACCTACAAGCTATATTACCAAATTGGTGCTGCCCTCTTGTGACTTGGGTTGTTGGGCACCTAAGACATCTCCAGATAATGGTGGTGGGGTGGTACACTTGTTGTGCGGGGTCTACTCATCTTCCCTCAAGGCAGTGCTTCTGTTGCAGGAATCAGATTTTCCCAGGACTCGGATCATCATATTTTGTTACTGAGAAACGGCCATTCTTGGGCCACAAGACGTTGCTATCCTGAGTGTTCTGCGGTTCATGACTGCTTCACTGCCTCACATGCATCCACTGGATGGAGCCCATGACATCACTGGCCGCAAGAGACATACTCCTCTTCCCTAGGCCAACATCAGTTCTCAGACTTTTTTTTCTTTAGTCCAGCGGTGTTGGTTTCATTTATTCTATTTCTATGGTGCCCCATAGCCGAAGCTCTCTGGGCGGTTCACAAAAACTAAAAAATCATTAAAATACATTATATAAAGTATAAAACCATTCACGTAATGACATAGAACAAATAGTACACACAACAACAGCATATATCTAAAGCAATTTAAAACAGTCAGAGACAATCAAAGAGACTCCTTATATGCTGCCAAATGCCTGAGAGAAGAGGGCAGCTTTAACCTGGTGCTGAAAAGATGACAATGTTGGCACCAGGCGAGCCTCGTCAGGGAGATTATTCCATAAATGGGCCACCACGGAGAAGTCCCTCTCCCTTGTTGCCACCCTCTGAGCCTCCCTCAGAGGAGGCTCCCAGCAGAGGGCCTTGGATGCAGAGCGTAGTGTATGGGTCGGTTCATGCTGGGACAGGCGTTCTGTCAGGTACTGTGGTCCCGAGCCATATAGGGCTTTATAGGTCAAAACCAGTACTTTGAATTGGCCTTGGAAGCATCTAGGCAGCCAGTGCAAGTAGGCCAGAATCAGTCTTATATGTTCAGAACTTCTGGTCCCTGTAACCAGTCTGGCTGCCGCATTTTGCACAATGAGGGTGTCGGCCCTCTTTTAAGATGAGGATTGAATTCTATTTTAGAGAGGCTCTCGGCTCTCGGGGGCCAAACTCTAGTGGGCCAGAGGCAAAAGGGGCAGGGCCGGAATGCCCCAAATGCCAGCCTGTTCGAGCTTCCAGCTCTTGCTGCCAGTCCCTCAGCCTCAGGAGGGGCATGTTGGCCTTTCGGAAAAGGGGGGAAACACGCAAAAGCTGGGAAACCAATAGACGATTAGCAGTCGGACTAAAGGGGTGGGGCTGCAGGAAGGGGGTGTCCACCTGGGGAGCCCCTAGACCTGAGATTCTGCACCCCTGTTTTCGACATTTAGGCCGCATTCCTATATCCACGTCCCTTGGAGTAAGCCCCATTGAACTCAGTGAGGCTCCCTTTTGAGTGGACTATTAGAGTGCCATCCCATACAACTCGGAAATAAGCCCCACTGGGACTTACTCCCAAGTCCGTGTGAATTGCGCTAAAAAGCTTTACTTTGGCTTTTTATTCTTTTTTTATGCTAGTGTGAAGGCTGAGGGTTGTCCCTGTAGGCCTCCAGCACAAACCTTGTGCCTTTCAAAGGAAAGCAGCAAACACCAGCAAGAGTGCCTCCTGCCCCTTAGCAACACCCTGCTATTTAGTGACCATTTTGACAGTTTTAAAATTAATCAATCAATCAATCAATTAATTAATAATCTTATTTGATCTGAGGATTGTGCACTCCCCATCTTTTGAGTTGTACCACCTGTCTGCCACAGTTTGCTCTGTTTTGTAAGCATCTACAGGCCATCCCCAATTCATTATGTGAAGGAGGGGCCATGGCTCAGTGGTAGAGACCCTGCTTTGCAGGCAAAAGGACCCATGTTCAACCCCTGATATTTCCAGGCAGGGCTATGAAAGACCCCTGCCTGAAACCCTGGAGAGTTGCTGCTAGTCACTGTAGACCATGGGTGTTGAACTTCAGGCCCACAGGCCAAATCCAGCCCACTTGGGATCTCAATCTGACCTTCTGGGGTTCCCCAGATGGTTCCACCCCCTTTCCCCCGATCACCGACACAGAGGGCATTTCAGCAATCCGCCCTCCTTGCCTCAACACTTCTTTTCCCACCATCACAAAGCCCTCCTCGCGGGCTTTGTGATGTTGGTGGGAAGAGAAGCTCATAGATGTTGATGGGAAGTTCATAGTCCCGTTGTTCTCACATTTTACTCCTGAGCAGTTGTAGTGTTCTTGTATATTCCGTGATATCACAGCAGCTCAACCAACAGCTAGAGGGCCTCACTTCAATAGTGTTCTCTTACCAACTTTGATCTGCAGGCTTCTGTGACATCACAGCTTCTCAGGCAATAGCTAGGCAAGCATTATAGACTGCTGAAAGACAGGTAGCCTGTAATTTATCCTCTGCTTTGCCCTTTCCCTTTGTTGATGTAACATTTTTTGGCAAATGAGCCATACTGTAATTCTTCAGCACATCTGCTATCATTTAAAACTTTGTTCACATTCTACAGTCATGCTTTGTGTCACAGAACTGGATCCACACTGGCAGGGGAGGGGTTGTTGGTGGTGCCTGGGGGGTGGGCCAGGCTGGTCTCAAGGGTAGGCATGGGTGGGCACCTGCCAAGGGCCCACACCCCAGCAGGGGCCCACTGACAAGGGCCCCACGGACTTGCTCCTCCTCTTCATAATGGCACCCTGCTTGTTCACACTCCTCTCACACTGGCCCAGGCAAGGGTGGTGGCGAGAAGAAGGAGCAGCAGATGCCACTCTGCCTACTTGCTCGTCGGTTTTCTGCCTGTCAAGCAAGCGAGAAAGAGGGTAGGAGCAATCTCAGCTGGTGACCATAGCGGCGAGAAGGCAGACGCACTGAGGGATGGGGCCCGTGGGGGGTGTCTTGCCCAAGGGCCCTCCAAACCCTGGGGCAGAGGGGAGGATGTTGACTTAAAGGGAGAAATCCAAACCGTTACCAAAACTGTGTGTGTGTTGTTTGTTTTTCACTTCCATTTCTCACTTTTCTTTACAGATATCTTTTCTGACTGTGCAACAGAGATATCATCTCTGGGTGCAAACCTATTTATTATTATAATGAAAGACAAGTTTGCATGTGGTGAATTCATCCAGGCTTACAATGCAAAACCCTAAGGTGAAAGGGCAGGAACCACTAAATTAATTTCTTTAGTGTAGAACGTTAAAATACATATCACTGATTATGCTGACACAGAAACGCCTCCTGCATTGTATCACCTGCTAGGACGCCTCTTCTAGAAGGCCAGCTTTGAATAACGCCAGATATTCAGAGTTGCACCCTTCTTTTCCCATTGTTTACAAGAATGGTATTTCTATTCATATTTAATTCCCCTAATTCCTCCCTTGGCCTTGCATGAAAACGTTCAGGATTAAAGGAGCAGTTTACAGTCCGAACAATATGAATTTTAACTTGGTCAGTCCCCTTCCTTGTGAAAGTCTCCGTTTCCTGGCTCCCTTAACTGATTTGCTGCAAATTTCTAAAGAGCCTTTGTCTGCCTTGGGATCTTAAGATGCAGCTGGGGGAGATGGGGCTCAGCAGTGTGTGGACTGCCTGTCGTTTACCTTGCTTTTAGCAACCCAGGTCCTTTCTTCAGCCCTGAATCATCATCACCTTAACAACGTGTGCTAAAGCATCACTCTCTGGGCTCAAGAGCCCAGGCAGCGTACAATGGCCACCTTTCCATTTGAACAGGAGGTTATCTTATAACAAGGAGACCTCTGAAAAAGGCCATTACTTCAGTCTCATTTCAAACTGGCACCAGAATGAAGGGTTGTCTTTGTGTGGGATTAATTCTAAAACCTCAGGATTTGATGACAGTGGGAAATAACTGGCGTGGGATTCATAATGCTGCCTGCTCTTGCTTCTGGCCAGAGCCCGAGGCTAATTTCTTAGGAGATGAAAACTATGACAAGCCCCTCAGTGAAGCTGAAAGCAGGCAGCCGTCCAGCAACAGCCACAGGCCTGGAAGGCATCCTTTGACCCCCTTAGAAAAGTCACATTCACTTTGCTCTTGAGAAAGGAAAAATAGCGCCACGGGCGCTTTGTTTTAAATCATGTGAAATAAGGAAATGTGAGGATGTGAAAATGAAGTGAAAAAACTTAGAATTCATTTCCTCTCTTAGCAGTAGCTCAAAAGCAAGAGAGAGAGAGAGAGATTCATTTTGAAAGTACGTGTAAAAATCTGATAGATTCACCAGTAGGCAGTAACTATGAAATGCTTAAGGTAAAATATGTAAATATGTAAAATAATCTCTTGGAAGCCATCTCCTTTTGTGCCTGAAAGAGTTTTCGTAAAAGCATCCTTCTTTCTAGGCAGCATTAATAGAAAAGTTACTCTTTAGCAAAACAAAACAACAACAAAAGATGCCAGGCATCGAGAGGAAGAAAGGGAGGCTTGGAACAAAATCTTCATGGAGATAAAGGGGATGGAAAAGTGATTTTTAAATTCCTTGTTCTTCAGCTGTCCTCTTGGTAATAATCTGAATAATAATCATGTAACATGTAAATTACAGAATTCAAATTTTAAACAGGGTTATTTTTACTGGGATGCGGAGCAAGAGGAAACTGCCAAACGAGCGCTCTCGTTTCATTCTGGAACTGAGCTTCCTTTAAAAAAAAAAAAAGTATTATGCCTTTCAACTCAGACATGCTTTTTATCTCTTGGCAAAGCAGATCCAACCAAATTTCCTTTCTCCTACGACAGAGGTCTATACTATATTCTCACGCTCCAATTTAACTGTATCAGTGGGCTAAGTGCTACTAATCCTCTTCCAAAATACCTAACCATTAATAAAAATGTTCTACCTTGGGAACCCATTGGGAATAAAAAGCATCCAAAGATAGAATTCTCCCCTGTAGAATTACACTTAAAACCTCTTCAAATCGTCAACATTTAGAATGCATTACCATAATTATAGTTCAAAGAAAACATGTCTCATTCCAGCTTTTCTTTTCTTTTTTACACGTGATGTTTCTGTTAACAAAAATAAAATCTTAACACAAAAGTAGCCTTACATTTTATTCTGGTGGAAGAAGGGAGAGAATAAGGGGGTAAAATCGCAGAAATGATGGAAATCTAGGACCTTATGGGAGGGATGGTGTAAATAAAAGCACTTATGCCTACTTGGAAACCAAAAGTTTTCAGCACAAAATATGTAACCTCTGAACCTCCTACACATGACATTTAGTTGGTGGATTTAATGAATGCTCCCAATTATGCTATCACACCTTCACTTTCTCCCAAACCCTCCTGTAGCCAGTATCTTGGATATGAAGGAACTAGAAGATGCAAAGGAGTTGGAGAACTGTCTGTGTTCCCCGCCAAACACACTCCCTCTGATCCAGTGTTTCTCATGTGAATATGCACACCTTTATGCATATTATGTAAATAGGCTACCCTAGTTACTGCAACAGCAGAACAGCCCAGTCCATGCGGTGGGAACCACTGGGGATAGCTTTCCTTAACATGGAAGTGAACAAAGAGGCATTTGCTGGTACAGGAGTTTTACTTGTGCGTATCAGAGCTCCTGCCCACAAGAAGAGTCCTTAGCTCAGGCGAAAATGCATTTATTTATTTCAACAAATTAATTTATTTAAATTTAAGGGTGGAACCCAGCTTTCTTTAGTTCTCTGCTGCAAAATAATTGAGTAAAGAGTGCTTAATAAGTATGTAGTATTATTACTTAATTAATTAATTAATTAATTTCTATCTCCAAAAGTGCCACTCAAAGCAGCTAACAAGACATTCTCGATTAAAAACAACACCTTAATAAAAACAAAACTTAAACAGATCCATTAAAACACAGTGAAAAACACAATAAAAGAAATAAGACTCCCTTCTGCAACAGACCAGCTTATATGCCAAAAGCCTGCCGCAAAAAACTGTCTTTGCTTCCAAGCAGAGAAGAAGCCAACCTAGCTTCCCACAGCAGGGAGTTCCACAGCCTGGTGGCAGCTACGTAAGAGGGCCCTCTCTTGCGTCCCCACCAAATATGCCTCTGAGTCTGATCATGGTGGGACCGAGACAAGGACCTCCCCCGAAGACCTTAAAACCCAGGCAGGCTGATATGAGAGAAGGCAGTCTTCCACGTAACCTGGTCCCAAGCCAGACTGAGCTTTATAGGTCATAACCAGCACTTTGTGCCCAGAAGCAATCTAGTAGCTGGTGAAACTGTTCTACCATGGGAGTCACATGCTCCCTATAACGGGCTCTAGGCAACAGTCTAGCTGCAGCATTCTGGACCAGCTGAAGTTTCTCAGCAGTTTTCAGAGGAAACCCCACACAGAGTACATTACAGAAATACAGGGTCAGGGTTCCCCTTATGAGCTGGGCCCCCTGAGCAACTCCTTAAAGATCTCTTGCCTCCTTAAGGGTGCAATCCTATTGCCGCTAGACAGCAGCTAGATGGCCATGGAATTGGTCAGTTCCTAGGGATGGCAGAGAATTCCGCCACGGATCTCGGGAAGGCCGAATGCCAGTGCATTCGGCCCCCCGAAATCTGTGGCGGAACGGCCTGCCCCCCGCCCCCCCCGCGGATCCCCCCGGGACGAGACTTACCTGGGGCGGACCTTCTGGGCGGCGGCGGCGGCGGCTGGTCTTCCGACCGGCTGCCGCCGCCGCCATCTGCAGGTTCTTTTGTGTGTTTTTTTACACCGACGTGATAGGCTATGTAAGTTTTTATGTAGCCTAAAACATCTGGGTAAAAAAAAAAAAAGGCGTACGCAAATGCCGCAGCCGCCATTTGCGTTCCTTATTTTGGGCCGTCTTAGTCTACGTAAATAATTACGTAGACTAAGACGGCGAAAATAAGGGGAACGCAAATAGCGTCCACTACGGTATTTGCGTTCCCCTTATTTTCGCCATCTTAGTCTACGTAAATATTTACGTAGATTAAGATGTCAAAAATAAGGAATGCAAATGGCGGCGGCTGTAGCCGCCGCCATTTGTGTATGCGGGTTTTTTGGTTTTTTTCCCCAGAGCCCTCTGCAGCTGGAAATCCGGCTGCGGATGGCTCTGGCCTGGCTGGACCTGGCCGGCTGCTCCACGGAGCCGCTGCGGAGCATAGCCGGCCAAGGAGGATTCCGGGGGGGAGGAACGGAGCACCTCCCCCCCCATCATCAGCATAATCCGCGAACAGGTAAGTGATTTTCGTACATCCCTATCAGTTCCTAGAGGACCACCTCCCCACCCCCTCCCCTGCCGCCTCATAGGCAGCACGGATCATCCATGCGCTCCACACTTGTAAGAACAGTGTGGAGCAAGGGGAAAGGGGGTGTTCCCAGGGGCAGGGCGGGGGGAGTTCATAAGTGCTGGCACGACACTTCCTATGTGTCGTCCGGTCTCCCCCTGCCACCGTGCTCCAATGTCCCACAGCTAGACAGCCGAAATTGGCCGTCTAGCCACAACTGCAGGGCGGCTGCAGCGTGGAAGAGATTATCCCCTCCACCCTCCTCCCGCCATGCATCGGATAGGTGGTCCCCTCCAAGTTTGGAGGCGGCTGACTATCCCCATAGGATTTCTCCCTAAGAGTCCCACCTTCCTTCTTTTATCTTCTCCTTTCCCAGTAACATGGGATTTAGGCTGTAGACGTGGGGTGACTGGCACTTCAGACACTTGGGGTTTAACCACAGCAGTTTACTGGCAAATTAAAGCAAGCAAATCACAACTAAAGCTATTTACACAATAGCACTAGGTGATACAAAAGGCATTAAGAGAAATTAAACGTTGCAAAACGCAAGTTCCTTTACCCTAGCTGTACATAGACTTTTCTGGGCTGCTTCTTCTTGCTCACTCTTCAGACTCTGCTCTCACTTCAGGCTCTAGCTGTCTCTTTCTGCTCTTACTGGCTCTCTCACAGTCTTTATGTAGCCTCCTCCCTCAAAACAGAAAGGTATTGTTTCAAACCTGAAGAAATGAAATTTAACCCAGGAAATGAAACTACTCATCTCAGGAATACCCCCTCCCAACAAAAACTCCAGGCCTCTTAGCCTGACCTTTTTCCTTCCCTTGCCTCTGTAGGCCTCAAACCTTCACAACAGGTTTGTTTGTTTTTCTTATAATGCACATATTTGTGTGGAGCTGTATGTCTATTGGGGAAAAATAGTCTCGTGATTTTAGTTTTGATTCTAGGTATGATTTGTAAATATCACCAAGGATGATCTGCTGCCCATACTACCACCACCAGCACAGTCTCCCAGCAGAAGAACCTGAGGAGTGCAAGATCAGAGAATACCCCAAATGTCTCTATACTGCTGCACAGACTTCTGCTGCACTGCCATTCGCCTGGCCAGGACTGCTGCCCAACCTGTTGCCGCTTCGCGCCAAGTGTGTAGTGGAGCCGGGGCTTTTAGGGATGCAGTGCAGGCACTTTTTGAATAGCAGGGATTCTGACATCATCTGCCACCCGCTCAGACAGTCCTGTGACTTCTGAGCTTAGCTGCAATCCTCACAGTAGCTGGTGGGGTCAGGGTGGAGGGAATGAATGAGCAATCCCTGTTGCAATGCAAAGTCTTTTGTGATGGCCTGGCCTTGATGGGCAATTGAGACCTATTTGCTTTGCAAAAGACCTGTCCCTGGTGGAGATGACAACTGCTGGAACTGGCTTGTTGCCATGAATCAGCACAACTGCCTGCATGTTTAGGCTCTCCTTGGAGGCGTGGCTACAGGGACTGTCATGATTAGCACCTGCACTTCAAAATTCATCCAGTAGACCAGTGCTTTGTGTATGGAGTCTTCTGGGTCAGACTGACTGCCTGCAAAATGACAAGATGCCCGAGAGGCATATGCAATCATTCCTGGCCACATGACTATGTAATAATGATGCATCTTGGCACCCCAAGACCGACTACTGGAGAGAAGAGGAGAAGACATGAAAACTCAGGACAGGGGCCAGATGGGGCTTGTCAGTGACTTTTCTTATATCATGAGAAGAGGTGCTCAAGGGGCAGCAGAGGGCAGTGTCCCTCGGATATGACAAATAACCAGGACGTTCAAGATTAGCTTCCATGCCAGCATTGCTACCTCAGCTTTGGCACCCTACCCCCACCTGCCCAGGATAAAATCCCGCAGCCCTACATGCAGAACCTGCAAAAAGATGTCATCACCTGTATCCAACAGGTGATCAGCCCAGTAAATAGTTGAAAGAAAGAACCCTAGATAGTTGAATTTCAGGATACAGGAGCAGTCTACCATGGCAATCCTATAACGCCAGTCTAATTCCTTTGTCCACCTTCTTCCTAGCCCTATTTAAACTCCAAGGATCCCTACCCTCACATCACCTATGCCAAGGCAACATATTAGACCACAATATGTAGATGGTCTGATATGTAGGTGGTCTAGTTCACCACTTCCTCCATGTGGTCTCAAAGTCCATCTAGCCTGCAAGATTAGGGCTTTCCCTTTCAGAAGCCCCACATCACCAACACCTGGGCCAGACCCACTACCAAGCTGGGTTGAAATGGAGGAGACGTCATGACAACATGCTAGGGATGTGCGAAAGTCCCTTACCGTTTTGAAGGAGTCATTCGCAGTGGGGGGGAGGTGCTCTGCACCTCCCCCCGAAATCCTAACCCAGCCGGCTCCGCATAAACTCCGCAGAGCCGCCGGCCAGGTGCATTCACAGGCATACAGAGCCTGCGGATGCAAATGGCGGCGGCAGCCACCGCCGCCATTTGCGTTCCTGTTTTTTTGCCGTGATAGGCTACGTAAATATTTACATATTCAGCCAAAGAGGGATGTCAGGGGCGGTGGTGTATCACCTATCAGGTTGCTGGGGAAGGGACCTAGACCATCCTTCCAACATTCTCCATATCCTAAAATCAGCAGTACCTCCGCACCATTCCGTTTTGCTGCAAAGGCCGAGCCAGCCAGCTTACCTTGCAACGTCCACATAGACAGGCCCTGGCGATGCAAAGCCATGCAAAATTCCAAAAGATGGCCCACAGGAATGGGCCACAAAGGGGGGAGTCCGCATTCAGACCTGAAAACATTGAATTTCCTACCGGCTCTTGCATAGCTTGTGCAAGTGGTGGGAGCCAATGAATGCATTACGGCTTCCACCGCCTTGCCTCTCCAAGATCCCAAAGCACCGTTGGCATTGGATCTGGGTGCTGCCTGGCCGTAGAGACCAGCTTCTCAAATCTGGACATCTGGTTCTGTGACAATGTGTCAGCAATTCCATTATCCAGACCAGGAACGTGGTGGGCAAAAACGTAAGGTTGGAGTGGAATCAATGACTACTCATAAGCTTAGCCAACGCAAGGGTTTCTAGAGGACAGTGAAATCACTACGTGGATGGTGGCCTGGTTGTTACACCAAAACTGGACTGAAGAATTGGAGAGGAGGTCCGCCCACATCCAGGCGTCACTACTAGAAGAAACAGCTGTAGGAAGGTCTCTGATAATCCCTGAATCTTTGCAATGACTCAGCAACTGCTGTGCACACATGCTGTGCACACAGAGTCCCAGAACATGACTCTGAAGTCATATGAGCCAGAGGCGTCAGAATGTATTTGCAATTCAGCTTCAAGCAACAAATCCTGCCTCCAAAAGGAAACCTATTATAATGGTCAAGGAAGTTCACCCATGCCTCAGGGTCATTCCTCACCTCAGCAGTGACCCTTATGTGATAATGGGGGCACTTAATCCCCTTCATGGCATCACACAGGTGACGTTCAAGTGTCCCATTTGCTCCTGTAGCTAGCTGTCTCAGGAAGACCTTAGGGATGGGTGGTTTCACCTCCGTTCATGGTCACTGGGCACTCACCAAGCTGCTGCCCATGCCCACTTGCCACACAGCAAAAGCCCCTGGACAATTCAGTGAATGCCCAGCAAGCACCATGGGGCCGCCCATCCCCTCAGTGAGCTGCCATTTTGCATAAAAATGGCAGCTTGGGTTTCTCCATAAAAGTAATGTTGCGTAAATGACCCCTTTATGGCTCCCATTTACACATCATTACTTTTACGGAGAAACCCGAGCCACCAATTTTACACAAAATGGCATCTCACTAAGGGGACAGGCAGCCCCACAGCGCTTACAGACCACGTAAGCACCCCGCAAACAGGTCCAGTAAGTGGTAGTGGCTTGGCGAGTGGGGGGGTCTGCCAGACTGCACCCCACTCTCAGACTCCCACAACATCCCTAGGAGACCTTTCATGCTGAATGGACAGAGACTATCCTTCTCAGGGTATCCAATTTATCTTTCAGGAGGCTATGACATTGTGCAATTGAATCCAGCTGAATGCCAAGAAACATCAACACTGACAAAGGGTCCTCAATCTTTTCTTGTGCCAGCGGGACCCCCAGCTCACTGGCTAAGGACTCAGACTCCAACATGAACTGTCTACACTGGCCCGACTGCGCTCCCCCATGGAAAAGAAAATTGTCCAAATACTGCACAGAATTGGCAGAACCTGTTCACTGTCTCCAAGCCCATTCCAGAATCACTCAAATACAGAGCATGATATACAGCACCCCATTGGAAGTGCCCAGTCGATGTAAAAGCAATCCTGAAATGCAAAGCCCAGGAGATCAAAATCATCCCAGTGCACATGGAGAAGGCCGACTTGATAGCACATTTCCCCATCAATGTGCCCTTACCACAGCACCGAACAACTCGAACAGCACTGTTGAAGGACGCATAGTACACTGTCCACAAATCCTCCAGGATGGCATCATTTACTGCTGCCCTATTGGTGAGCCAAATTATGTGTAAATTGGAACTCCTTTGGAACCTTCTTAGGCACAAGGCTGAGGGGGGGAAACACTCTCAGGGACTGCAGAGTTGGGCAACAAAAAGGGCCTAGTACCTGACGGGCCCGCACTTCCTTGTTGATCTTCTCAAGGACTACGTGTCCCATGCCCAGGATGGAGGCCTGATTCTTCACAAAATAAGGCAAATGAGCACCCTCGAATGGGATGCAAAAACCAACAGAAAAAAAACTTCTAACTAAAAGGCTGCATCCGCTTTGTGCAAAAGCGAGGCCAAGGCATCCAGCTGGGCTTGGTAGTGAAAACAGGGACTATTGGTTAATGGTCTGTTTCAATCATGAAATGCAGTCTAGTTGTAAAATCTTGGAGCCATTTACATGCCCACTTGATAGCCAATGCCTCTTTCTCAATCTGTGGATAGTGCTTTTTCACAGCTGATGGTGTCCTTGAGGCAAAGGCGACTGGATGAAGTTGCCCATCATCTTGTCCTTGCTGCAGTACAGCTCCTAGTCCATGTGATGAGGCATCTGCTGATAGTTTGTCTTCTTGGATCAAATGTCACTAGAATGGGTGCAGTGGCCTTTCTGATCTCCCAGAAGGCTTGTTCCTGACTTGAGCCCCAGACAAACTCATTGTTTGATTTCAACACTTCATTGAATGGGCTTGTAAGATCTGAGAGATAAAGCAGGAAGTGTCCCAAGGAATTTACCATTCCTAGAAATTGGCAGATTACTGTGACTGGTTTTGAGGTTGAAAAATCCTCAGTAGCTTTTACTTTCTCCAAGTCAGGGAGGATGCCCTCTCCCTCAACCACACATCCCAGGAAATATACATGTTAGACATCAAATGCACATTTCTCTTTGTTGCATGTGAGCTTAGCCTTCTACAGCTGGCTGAGGACCTGCCACAGTCAAGTATCATGCTGTTCCATAGTGACCCCTGTGACTATAATATCATCCATATGGCAAGGAACACCCTCAATATCCTGAAGCAAATGGCTTATCCTCTTTTGGAAGTGCTCGGAGTCTGAGGTGATCCTGAAGGGCAGCCTTTTGAAACAACGGCACCCAAGGGGATGATGCATGTAGTCAGCTTCATGGACCTTTCCATCAACAGCATTTGCCAAAATCCATTGTTGGTGTCTAATTTGGAAAAGAACGTGGCTATGCCTAGCTCCCCAGTGTGTGCTCCACCACTGGCATGGGATGCAGGTCTCTTTCAGCACTGGGTCAGCTGGGTCAGATCAATGCAGATATGTATATCTCCATCTGGCTTACCCAAAATAGCCAGTGCAGCACACCATGCTGTGGACTCATCCACTGGTTCAGCAACCTCCATTTCAATAATTTCTTTCAGCCTTTTCTTGACTTTATTGAGTAGTGGAATTGGCACTTGCCTGGGAACACAAATGGAGAAGGATTTAGGGTCCAGTTTCAATTTGATTTCATACAGTGTATCCATCTAGACCAGACCTTGAAAGAGTGTGGGGCATTCTATTTGTGGGATAACTGCCGACGCAATGGGCTGGTTTGCACAAAAAATTACATCACTATCTAGTCCATTTCTATCTCCCTCCTTGTCCTTTCCCCTCTCCCTCTGCCCCTATCTATGCTCCCAAAACTCTTCTCTCCATATATCCAAGACACTTGTTGACTATCATGGCTAGTGCTGACATCAAAATTCAAAATGGGGAAGGGGGGTTGATAATGACAAACTTTGACCACCATTGCCCAAGCGCATTATAAGCCAATGGCAAAATCACCACAGCTTAAACAAGCCATGCTGGGAGCATGCCGGGTGCAATTTGGCAATCTCTGCCTCGCATGTGGTCTAAACACAGTTGTGGGATCGCAGTGTCATCTGCCCCAGTGATCCAGCTTAAACTCCACTGGATGTCCATTCATCTTGATTTTTTCTGTCCCTATCTTTATTTTCATGCCTTGACTCTCTGTCACAGATCCAAGCAAGCCAGATAAGGTGGTTGTGATTTGCCCCACTGCTACCCCTACAAAGCTGGCCTTTACAAAAAGCCCTTTTCTCTTGCGATAATGGCAAACAGAATCTTTTGCTGGGCAATGTTCCTTTCTGCGTTTCTTCCCAGTACACTGCTGGCATCTTTCTTCCTTGTTTTGTGGATTCATCCTCTCAACTGTCCCTGAAGCTCCCATGTGCTGTGCCCTTTCCCTCTGTGTAGAAACACTGTCCACCAGAGAGATCACGCTGCTGCAACGGAGGTCTGATTGCTTTTCCTTCACACCCTCGTGTTGTCTTACTGCTGTGACTGCTTTTTCCAAAGTGAGCACCTCACCTAATTGCACCCGCAACAGGTCTGTTGCAGCTTATCGCATCATGAAGGAAGGGCCCCATATTCACTGTGTTCAGCCAGTGAGTACAGAGAGATGATAAAATCCTCTAGTGATTCATTTCCTTTTTGTACACATGAATTAAACTTCACCCGTTCATAAATCACACTGCGTGTCACCATGAAATGCTTTTCAAAACTTCCCATCACTATAGTATGTCTCTTTGAATCCCCCTCACTCAGCCTGAATGAAAGCAGGATATCATCTGCCTGGTCCCCCATTAGGTAAGTCCTGCATTAGTCTTCCCTCTTCAGGTTTGCTTTTCTAGCCCTGAAGCTATCCAGGCTGCACCTCCATTGTGGCCGCTCACTGGCGACTGCAAATAGAAATTGGTCAGGGGACCGGACATTAAAGGGAGCGCCTGCCACATTTTTTCTGTTAGAGATGTAGGCCTCTGCTCACCTTCACAGTTCTTAGAAGATGGAAGTGTCTCTTCATACTCCTTTCTTTTTCTTTCTCTTTTTGTTTCTGATACTGGGTTTCTGATACTGGATACCGTTTCCAAAACTTTGGGTGTCTTTAACCAAGAATTTCCACAACTTGGCAAGGTGAACAACTGCTTATTAACTGTCTGTACAATGCAACTTCCCCCAGCTCTGTTCTGCTCTGCTCTGACTTGACGGCTTTCCTTCCTGGCCTTATCCCTTTACCCCTGAACCCGGAACGACTCTCGCAACCAACCCCTCCACCCTCTCTCTCACTGCCAAATATTTTTCACTCTTAATCAAAGAAAAAAAGAATAAAATTACATCACTATCTAGTCCATTTCTATCTCCCTCCTTGTCCTTTCCCCTCTCCCTCTGCCCCTATCTATGCTCCCAAAACTCTTCTCTCCATATATCCAAGATACTTGTTGACTATCATGGCTAGTGCTGACACCAAAATTCAAAATGGGGAAGGGGGGTTGATAACGACAAACTTTGACCACCGTCGCCCAAGCGCATTATAAGCCAATGGCAAAGTATCATAAATAAATAAATTATATTTGAAAAGTTTTTAAGGCCACCTTTAAGGGTAGAATGCTGCATATGAGATAAAACCAATACAAAACCATGTAAAACAAATATAATAGACTAAATATTTTATTTAATATAAATAAATAATAGAATAAATATTCAATTAAAATGCTCTAAAACAGATAACACCAGTAAAAGCTGCAGGCCACAGAAAGGCCAGCGAAAACAGCTGGGTTTTCAGAGAATTCATTCTTTCCTGATGAAGAGATCTCAAATGCTTGCAGATTTTTTGTGCTCTTTGAGTTGGCCTAATCTGGATTTGGGCATTGCTCTCATGAAGATTTTAAATCAAATGCTTTTTTCACCGTGTCATGGCCAATTCAGCCTCATGGATGGTGAAGCCCCTGGGGCATTTGCAGGAAATTTATAGAAGGATAACAGGAGATGATAGATGGCAGTGGCTACTAAATGGAAGCCAGTAGCAAGAAGACTGCTGGGTAGGGATGGTGCAGGAGTCCGAAAAGAGGGTGATGTCTGACGGACTCCCATCCGGCCTCCTGGACCCCACTTGTCGAGCCCTGGGGCAGCAATGGACCCAGTTGCCGAGTGTCCTGGAGCTCGGCGGGCGGCTGGAAGCACCGCAGCACCCCAGCAAACTCACCCTGGCCTCCTCTAGAGGAGGCCAGGATGACAGTGCTGGGGCCTGGCTGCACCGAGGTTCCTGCTTTCTGTGCCAGCTGTTAAGAAAGCCTTCCCAAGGAGGCCAGGGCAAGAGCGCTGGGGGCTGGCAGTGCTGAGGACTCAGCAGTCAAGCCCTTGTGCACATAAAGCACGAGGGCTTGACTGCCGGAGTCCTTGGCGCACAGAGGAGGGCAACTTGCGTGGCTTAGTGGTCCGGGAGGCTCGCCGAGTGGGTCTGGACCACGCAAGCTGGGGGTGCAGCTTGTCGAGCTCCCCCTGACAGAGTTGGGCCTGTCCATCCCTACTGCTGGGGAGAGAATAGGTTTAGTCCGAAGGAGGATTCACCAAAACATGTACAGCTCCAAGCCAACAAACAACTCGCTCCAACAAGCCGCAATTCTCAACTGCGCCCGTGCACCTTGACGCAAACCCAGGTGACTGTTCCAGGCTCCACCCCGCAGCAGAGAGTGGACAGCCTTTCAGTGCGCCATGCTTCCACTGCACCCTGGTGCCTCTACAGCACTCTGTAGCGCATTAGCAAGTCTTGTGATGTTTCAGACAAGGATCCACTGGCGAGTCCGTTTCCTTGAGCCATGGATGAGTCGATTCCTGGAGGGGAGGGGCTGCTCACCCAGGTCCTCGGCGTGTTTCCAGGCTCGGGCTCTGAGGAAGGCTCTTCTTCCCCATGGGGACCACTTCTGGCTCTTCCTCAGGTGGAGCTGATCTTGCTCCTGGCGCTCGGGATTAGGGATGGATGCAGCCGCAGCTGGTAAGCTTTGGAACTGGTGGGGCCCGTTCCTTTCTTTTGCTTGTGCGCAGAGCACACGACTGCAACAGTTGTGGTGGTGCATGTGTACAACACATACGCAAAGTCTCCTTGTGTGCATGCACGCTTCGGGATAACCGCTGTCTGCCACACAAACCCCCACGCTGATACTTCCCCATGTATTGCATGTTTCAGAAGCGTTGATACACCACTCCTCCCGCAAATGACGCCTGGCCTGATGCAGTCGGAGTCACCTCGTTATCAGACTAGATCTGATTCGTACATTTTTGTAAATGTACAAAACAAGTCCTTTGGGATGGTTGATGATTCCCAAACATGCTGTTCTTCACCGACTCTTGTTGCCTTGTTTCCATTTCCTTCTGCATGTCTTGTTGGTTTGGTTGAAAAATGTACTTCAGTCTTACTGTTCCTAAAGCAGCTAACGAACCATGCAAAAAAATAATAAAGTAATAAAATCACAGCTCAAACTATCAGTACAGTAAAAACATAGGATTGGTTCCAAACTTATTCATACTTAAAGTAAACCCACTGAAATGAATGGGACTTGAGTTAGTCATTACTAACATAAGTCCAATTGATTTCAATGGGTCTACTCTGACTATGGGCCAATCTACATTGCGCCCGCCATCACAATGAATTTGGTGTCCCGTCGAGTTAAACGCTCTCGCATTAAAACGTGATTATTCATACTCACCCCTTTCCCCCGTTGCAGTGCTTCATCGAATGCGCAAGCTCATTTCACACTCGAGCACTGTGCTGTTTTCCTGCGCGCGCTTGTCTGATCTTGGATGCTAAGCGGGGTCGGCCCCGGTCAGTAGTTGGATGGGCGACCGCCTGGGAATCAGGCTTCCTGCAATGAGCAGGGGGTTGTTGTATCCCTTCAAAGGAGACTAAGTTTTACCCCCTCCTATCCCCTGCTCCAGATGTTTTTTTAAAAAATTAAGGCGTTATCCTCGCAGAATCGGGGCTTCTCCGCAATGTTTTTTTTTTCTAATTGAGGCACTATCTTCAAAGCTTCACAACTTGGAATCTTGGAAGATCATGCCTCAATTAGGAAAAAAAACATTGCGGAAAAGCCCCGATTCTGCGAGGATAACGCCTTAATTTAAAAACAAACAAACATCCGGAGCGGGGGATAGGAGGGGGTATAAATTAATCTCATTTGAAGGGATCCAGTAACCCCCTGCTCAGTGCAGGAAGCCTGATTCCCAGGTGGTCTCCCGTCCAAGCACTGACCGGGGCTGACCCCGCTTAGCTTCCGAGATCAGACACGTGTGCACACATCCAGCCCTTTGCTTGTTGCTGAGGAAATGGGGGCTGCTGAGGAAGCTATGCGATTGGTAGCCGGAAGAAGACATGGGGCCATCGAGAGCTGTGATTGGACAGGAGGGAAATACAAACACCGCCGCATATGGATAGGCAGGGGCGGGGACTACGACTGGATATGGTAGCAAAGGCAGAAAATCAGAACACATTAAGGGGAAATACCGGGATATCAGGGTATTGAAAGCGGGAGCACGGAAGTGGGAAATTCTGGTTCCAAATCGAGGCAGCTACTGCGTAGTGTGAAAGGCGGGCGGTGAAACCTCATTGGAAGCGAGAAAAGGCGATAAGTGTAGATCCAGCCTATGACAGGAAGCAGCTCATAAAAATTATAGCAGAAGAATAAAATGACACCAGATTTTTTTAAAGTCCTGGGAAAGTAAAATCCCTTCCCAGCCAAGTAATACCCAGGAAATATTCTGGAGAGGGTATTTCAAAGTGGGGGGTCCACAACTAAAAAGGCCCTCTATCTAGTTGCCACATGCCTAACCTCAAAAGGCTTGTTTTGCTGGTATCTCAAGTTGAACATGGCAAAAATGTGGCATAAACATGGCATCAAAAGAGAAAATGGATGCTAAATAGCACCATGACTATACAGAAAGTGGACGTTTATGGGAGACTTTTAACAAAAGCCAAAAGATGGGCTATGAAGTTTTCATTAGCAAAACTGTTAAATGGGGTTAAAGACAGTAGAACTATTCACTAGGAATACAAAGATGAGGCAGGTGACTAACTACACTTGAAAACTGTAAGCTATTGGCTTCCTACATATTTTGGGGAGTTGTCCTAGAGTACAACTATATTGGAGGTAAAGCTTTGTGAGATAGAACAAATGATGGGCTTTTATTTGACGATGAATGCTTTATTAATATTGTTTAATATGAATAAAGAGCCAGTGTGGTGTAGTGGCAAGAGTGTTGGACTGGGAGCCGGGAGATCCAGGTTCTAGTCTCCACTCGGCATGGAAGCTCACTGGGTGACTTTGGGCCAGTCATGGACTCTCAGCTCAACCTGCCTCACAGGGTTGTTGCTGTGAGGCTAAAATGGAGAGGAGGAGGATTATACATGCTGCCTTGGGTTCCTTAAGGAGAAAAAAAGGCAGGATATAAATGCAATAAATAAATATTATGTAACTTGGCTCCCCAGTTGTGAATCAGGCGTATTTGCCTGCTACACTTTTGATGGCTGCGAAGTTTGTGTTGCCAAGTCAGCAACAGACCAGGTACCAGGGAATGGTTGTTCAAAGCATTTGAATTGGTTCACATTGACAAATGGACAGAAATGAGCAAGTGATAAACAGGGTGTTTTTTCTGAAAAATGGAACCAGTTTGTTAGATTTTAGAACGGTGTTTCTGTGTTAGTTAGTTAGTTAATTAATTAATTTTATACTACTTGTATACCGCTTAATATCCTAAAATCTCTATGCAGTTGACAATAAATATGTAATACATTTTAAAACCAATATAAAAATAGTATAACAACACAATATAAAATAATACATTAATAAATTAATAAATTTAACATTACAATAAAGACAATAATAAAACAATAAAACGGAACAGTGTCATAATGCATTAAAAAGTCAGGGAAAGCCTGTGTAGACAATTATGTCTTCAAGAGGAGTTTGAAGCTCTCCACACTTTCTGCCTTTCAAACCACATGTGGGAGGCTGTTCCAGAGGGTGGTGGGCGCTGCTGCTGAGAAGGCCCCATACAGGGCACATTACAGGAGTCTAAACATGAGGTTACCAGTGCATAGATCACAGTAGCTAGGCGATCTCTATCCGACAGGCATAGTTGTCACATCACTTGAAGTTGGCAATGGGCAGTCTGGGCTACTGAGATCCCCTGAGCCTCCAGTGACAAAGATGGATCTAGGAGCGCCCCCAAACTATGTACCTGCTCCTTCAGAGGGAGTGTAGCTCCATCCAGAAAGGTAAACAACCCAATATATGTACCTGGGAACTGCACACCCATAGGGTCTCAGGCTATTAGCCATCATCCAGCCCATAACGGCATCCAGGCACCGGTTCAGAATATGCACATCCTCTCCAGATTCAGATGTCACAGAGAAATAGAGCTAGGTGCCATCAGTCCCAAATCTCCACAGCCCACTCCCAGTAGCTTCATAGCTATATTAAACAATGCTGGGTACAAAATAGTGCCCTGTGGCAACCCACAGTTCAACTGCCAGGGGCTTGAGGCACAGTTATGTTATTCTCTGGAACTGACCGCACAAGTGAGAGCTGAACCACCGAAAAAAAGTGCCCCAAAGTCCCAACTAATGGAGACAGTCCAGGAGGATACCGTAGTCAATGGTATCAAAAGCATCTGAGAGAAGTAATGGGGTCACATTCCCCCTGTGCGACCAAGACCAGTGCAGTCCCGGAACCGGGCCCTTTTCTCTCTTTCTCCCCGCTCCCCACTGCTTCCTGAGCTGGGAGGGATCATAGCTCAGTGGTAGAGCAGCTGCTTGGCATGCAGAAAGTCCGAGGTTCAATCCTTGGCATCTCCAGGTAGGGTTAGGAAAGAATCTTGCCTGAAATCCTAGAGAGCCGCTGCTGCCAGTCAATGTCAACAATACTGGGCTAGATGGACCAGAGTCTGACTCGGTATAAGACGGTTTCCTCCTCCGATGTTCCTTCTCTTGTTAAACCTTTTTGAGTGGTTGCATTTTTATTTACAAATAAAATAAACATGTCAAAAAACTGTGAACACAGCAAGGCTCATTCTAGGATATCAGGCAGCTGGTGATGTCTCTTCAAACCATAGTTAATGCATTACATTTGCCTAGACATGGATGTATCTACAACAGCTGTTAAACCTGTAAGGCTGCTTACGTCTAAGCTACGTTTTGCATTCCATAATGTCTCATTTACTAGATAGCAGTAGGGGTTGCCCAACTCAGGTACAGTTGCCCAAACATCTCCACGTCACTGTTCCTCGCCTAAGTTACAGAAAAGCCCCTGATGTCTGACTAGACTTATCGACGGTATTTTGTCAAGGAGCCCTTGTGAGAGCACTCAGCACAATGCCAGAAAAACATTCACAGCCTATGGAGGACCACATTACAGACTATGCCTGAAATGTAAGTAACACTTTTTCGTGTAGATGCTATGTACATGGCCCCTTTTCTTCCCCTAAAAGAAGGACGCGCAGGCATGCGCGCGCACACACACAATGTTTTGAAGGCAATGGTGAAATAACTGGCCACTTGTTCCGATGGTTCCTTGTTTTATTCCATTTCATACCATTTGTATCAAGAGCCTAATTTCAGGAATAAGAAAAGTGGCAGAGAAATAACTCAGAGTCAGACAGCAACCCTGCAGCCAAGATCAGAAGCTTCTATTCATCCCATGTCCTGCTGGGCTCTTGCTGGCAGGATGGGACCAACGATGGAGGCTATTTGCCTCTCTGTCCTGCATTAGAGCATTTTTAATTAGACAGGCCTCTGAACTAATCTAATGTGCCCCCGCTGGAGGCAGGGATGGGGGCTGAGAGACCTTTGGGTCCAGTGGATCCATGGCCTCTCCCCACTCCGCCCACTGGCCTGCCCCCAAGACACCCATTTCTTCCTTCCTGAGGTCGGAGTCCCAACCTTGGGACGTGGAGCCACTGCAGAGCTTTCTGCAGGGCTGGGAGGGACTTGCGGGGGAGATCCCCAGTCAGATCTCCCCTTTTCAGGTCAGGGCCCTGTCTCCAGCCTTGGAGCGGGGGTCTGCTGCATCCGACGGCCCCTCAGGCACTATCTAGGATTCCTCTTATTGGATAACGTACTATCCATCGCTATATTTTTCCCCTGTGTTACCGGTACACCTATCAAAATATGTTCTTGTATCATTAGAGAAAAAAAGACAGTTATGAAGAATGATTCAGCAAGTGTACGTTCAGGCCACTTGATGACTTAAAATGGCATTTCTGAGCATACATTCATATTCTGCCCAAGTGACTTCCACTTCAGCCAGTGCTACTGACTAGCACCTAAAACAGAAGGGAGGAGGCGCCAGTCTTTTGGACTGCCAACGTCTTTCAGGTTCATGGACCTTGGGAAACTGAGTAGCTAAAACGTTTCCTGGGATCCAGATGGGATGAAGGGGGGAGTGCCGCCTTCTGACATTCTGCCTGTACTGTAGCTCAGCTCTGAAAGGCACAAGAAATCGAGCCGGGCCAGAAGTGCAATTGGCATCCCTAGAGCAATAAACCTCTCTAGGCCATCCAAGACCATTGGTCAGCCTTCCCCAAGCCGATGCCCTCCAGAGGTCTTCGACCGTGACCCCACCACTAGATGGGAGTTGTAGTCCAGCACATCTGGAGGGCTTTAGCTTGAGGGGGGCTAAGGGAGGTGGGGTCAGCAATGAAATGCTGCACAAGGACGTTAAATACTCTTGGACTGTCTTGCGGTCATACTCAGCCTTCATAGTGAATGCCACACATCTTCTTGTTCAAAGATGGTATCTTCAGGTTAATTGTGAAAATGTTCTCCTGGGTACACAATAGGCAGCATAGAACCAGCATGGTTTGAAAAGTAGCAAAAACTGCCTTCTATTACATTAGAGACATACATTTAAAATCCAGTGTTCACAATCAATACTAATCAGGACCATATTTCCCGTTCAGATTTCAAACTGTTCTTTCCACTTTTTTCTCTCTCTTGAGGTAACCACCGAGCAGCACCTGAATTCATTACAACCTCATTAATTATGCTGCTTATATAAAGGGGGGGAAATCTTCAATCAGCGATGGTAACCTTCTCAAGTGCCTGGGCAGTCACTTACCAGAAAATCAACCCCAAGCGTCACACACATCTTCTATTCTCTTAGAAAGGGCTTTTCAATTATTTAGGACAAATGAGCAAAGTTGCAGCTGATTGGGACAACTAGAGATTATTGTGCTCATTTCTGAAGTGGCAAAGACATTATGAGACTAAGATGGAATCGTTTCTTGGTGTGGATATTTTGCACAGCTATGGGGGTGGGATGCCAGGCCAGGGAGATGGTTTGAGAATCAAAGGCACCCCAGTTACGGCAGCCTCCCCCAACCTGGAGCCTTCCAGATGTGTTGGACTATGACTCCAGCATGGCTGGCTGGGGGATGTTGGGAGTTGTAATTGAATGCATCTAGGGGGCACCAGATTGGGGGAGGCTGCCATAACAGGATGCAAGGTTTCAGGGGGGGGAGGCCCCTCCCTTTCTCCATTCCCCAGAGCAGCAACAAAGATAAGTGGGAGGGGAGGGACAGGTCCTGGCCGTCCCTTTCTTGTCCTGTTGCCCATCTGGATGAGCATGTGGGTGGATTGGTCAGTTCTTCTTTCTCCCGCATTCGAGTTTTATAAATTTCAAGTTCTTTTTGTCCTGAATATGAAGAACTTTGCTAATTTGGGGAAAACTTATCAAAACCAAACTGAAACGATATTCTCACACAGCCTTACAAAAACCATGGGTGTGAGCATCCAGTCCCAAACTCTCCTCTCTGACTCCCAGGCTCTAAGGTGGACAGTGAGAAATGACTGACAATTTGTTTTTTTTTAAGTGGCGCAAAGAAAAGTGCAGAAACTTCTTTCCTTTTACTTAACTCCACCCATGGGGAAAGGACTAAGCACCTCTTCCCCTCTAATCACATTTGCAGACATCCCCATGAGTAGTAGATACAAAATAGACATTGGAAAACAGTTTGAAGATCTCTCATATCATGTCTCAGTTGGCCTTTTAAAAAAGCCTGCACAGAACTGGAATCCCAATGCCGTTGGGATTCTGGCACTAGGGACGCAAGGGGTCCTCACTTCACACCTCATTCTATGCCTCTTTTTTGTTCTTGTTCAGGAATCAAATGAGCAGAGTATTTTTGTATCCTTTTCTGTGGGCAGTCAGGAGAAAAAATGCTTAAATCAAGAAAGCTTCTAAAATAATGTGGGTACCTGATTTGTCATATGTTTTACTAAGAGAAAAGTGCAGAAACGGAAGTGTAAAATCATAGGATAAATTTTTAAAACTGTCAAAAAAAATTATTTGACAGAGAGAAATTTGCCCAGGAACATCACACTGCCAAGAAGAACACTCTGAAATAATGAAAAACATGGAGCTGATTTGAATAATAAAAACAGGCATAGTGTAACGTTTCGGAACTTTACTTTTTCATAGCTTTCATACTTTTTCATAGTTTACATATATGTAAAATGTCCTCAATATAGGGGTACAGAGGTTTTGAGCTCCTAATGTGTGCATTCAAAGAACAGGGACAAGATGGAGAAATCAGAACACATCTAAAATGTCACATTTACATTTTAATTTTAAAAATCTGAACAAGGAGTTTATGTTTGTTTGTTTTCCCTCCCTCCCTCTCTTTCTTCCTTCTTTCTTTGTGGCCGAAACTCTACACTGAGCCAAATCAGAACTGTGTAATCTGGAGTGTATACCAATAAAGTAATTTCCTTCCATACACCTCCCCTCCCCTTTTAGTGACTTGCCCAGCCTGTTACGTCCACTCAGCCAGTCAGATAAATTTCTGTAATGACTTCTCCATTTTAGTTTGCCCATCTGCAAGTTCTTTCTGTCAGCATGAATTATTCTCTATGATGAGATTCTCCCATCAACTAAGACAAAGTATGCCTGTTGTAGTGTTCTGTTAACATGACATCCTTCTCATATATCTGTATTCCAAATGTCAAGATGATGTGGTACAGTCAGTCAGAAGTGTTCCATTATCAAGATTTAGGAGAACAATTCACAGCGAAGGAAGAGGTAGGTAAACCCTTTGCATTTGATCTGCCATCTCTAGCCGGGTGTCAGTTCTGAACAAGTTCTTTATGTGATGGAGGCTTTCATTGCAAGGGGAGCCTAAGCTCCTTAGGAGGATTTATCTGAGACAGTTTGACTGGTCTATTTGAGGTGATATTCGTTCCAAGATGGGGGAAAGCAGGCACTTCTGTCTGGGAAAGGGTGGGTGAGATAGGCAAGGAGTTTTTTCAAGAGGGGAATAATGCTTCTAGGTTAAAGACAAGATCAAAGACAAGATCAAAGACAAAAGAAGCCTTCCCCGGTGTGGTGCCCTCCACATGTGTTGGACTACAATCCCCATCACCCCCAGCCAGCCAATGACCATGCTCTAAATTGCTTGGGAAACTACTTAGTAATAAGGATGAAAATGGCAAACTCTTGGTTAACAGAACTACCCCATGGAGAAGAAGTAATGGTCGCTTGCATGATCTTGCATGGAGGTTAAATTCCTGATCTGAATGGCTCCCATTGATCACACATTTATTACACATCCTACTTTCAAAAAAGGAAACAGTACCACAGTGAACTTCCAAACTTTGATACATATTGACCTTCACACATGCAGGCTGACAATTCCGTTGCCCGGCAAAGAACATCAGAAGAGCTCTGCTGGACAGGCCTCTGGTCCAGCATTCTGTTCACACAGTAGCCAACCAGCTACCTGTGAGTAGCCCACAATGAGAACAAGAGTGCAATAGCACCAACCTGCTCATGTTCCCCAGCAACTGGTGTGCAGACACAAAGTCCCCCTGATACTGGAGGCACTGGTATATAACCATCATGACTAGTAGCCATTGATAGCCTTATCCTCCATGAATTTCATACGTGTCCAAAACAGATATAGATATATTTCCATACCTTACAGACATATGGTCACAAACACTGACAAGCTCTCTTGAATTGTCAGACATCCATTTGGGGTGGTCAACATGCATGTGTCAATGACATTCACAGATTTCACTGTAACCTACATATCATTTAATTGGATCAAAGGACCTAAACCTCCACGCAGCCTGAGAGCGCCATCCCAGGATCCTTTGGAGCACGGCAAAGGATGCTATAAGAACTGCCAATGTTGCTCCATACCTTGATGACGCAGGATTTAGGTAAGCAACTTACTCTGGGGGGTTTTATTGTCTCTATTTCCAGCTAAGTCACAGGTACATAGAGTGAACCCTTTCAATGGCTCATATGTTCAGTAGGAGAGCTCAGAAGTGCCTCTGTCCTCCTGGGGAAGAGAGGGAGATCTGGTTTAGCCTCACCGTCTTGGGCACTTTCCAAGAGCCAGCCAGGACCGGCCCTACCAATTGGCAGAGTGAGATGGGGACTGCTCCGGTAGATTTAACAGATTTGGGGTGTCATGAAAAGGCAGCAAATTGTTGGTTATTTAATTTATTATTATGGTATTTTACTGCCAGGGGGGAGGGGAGAGGTGCTTGTGGGTTTTTTCTGCCTCAGTTGCCAAAATAACATGGGTATTGGACTACAGCCCTCATCGTCTCCAGCCAGCCAGTGGCTGTGATGGCCAGAGACTAGAATTGTAGGAATTGTAGTCTAACACATCAGGAGGGCGCCAGGCTGGTCTAGACAGTCTGTGAAGCCGCATAGTCATCAGTGGCTGTGGAGGGGAGAGTGCCCATTGTTACTCTGCCGTAGGCAACACAATGTTCGGGCCAGCTTTAGTGCCAGCAAACACTTCCCAGGTCTCAGCCCACTTGCCTGGGCTCCCGGCTTCCAGTCAGTGGCCTCCCTGGCCCAGGGCAATCTAGCTCTGGCTGTGCCACCTGGCGTGTAGCATGTCCACCACGGTGTGCTCTCCTCCTGGCAGGTCTGGCTCTTTCCCCTGCTTCGGGGTTGGGCAGCAGTCTCGGGGCAGTCAGTCACCTCCCAGCTGCCACAGCCAATCCACGAGGGCCCAGCTTTGGCACACAGCCACCCCATGGGGAGGTACGACCCCCAGTTGTTCTCACATGGAGCACTGTCGACACTGTGCCATTGCAAGGGATCTAGGGCGTGCTCTGTGGCTGCAATCTGCTCTCTTGGCAAGCCTGGAAACATCTCTCCGCCAGGGACTGCATTCTGTTCACATTTTAATGGGAACTCATCTAATTTCACACTTTTCAACTACTATATGAATCGAAACTTGGTTTAACTTCAAAAGTTGCACTTTTCCAAATTTTGTGATGGAGTTCTCCAATCCAAAAATGTGTACCAAAAGGTGTATATTAGAGAACATAATGTTCAACTATGCATTATATTCGGAAAACTGCTTACCAAAAATGTGCATTATATCAGGCAAAATGCATGTCTTAGGGGAAATGTGCACAGAAATAGTCATGAATTTTTGTGCAAACTTAAATAAAACAATCAAAGTTCAGGATAAACTGGACTTAAAAAATCCGGAGAAATTCTCAAAGTTTGGGATGAGCCAAACTGAAGACTGGAAAAATGGGAAACAGAGAGAAACCAAAGTTGACAGATTTGTCCATCCCCATGCTTCAGCTTGCTTGTGCAATGGGGCTGGTCTGGCCTGGTCCTTGCTAGTCCCTCAACCAGACCCAGGTCAACTCAGCTAAGACCTCAATTATCCAAAGATCCATACAGGGCCCTGGGCTCCATGTCACGCACTTCTATGAAGAAACATCACTGCAGATCGGAGTTGTTGAGCCTCTTTCAACCTGAGGGTGAGTTCAATTTGGGGGAAGCTCTTAGTGGCCACATACCAGCAGCGGGCAGGGTTGAAGGCAAAGGGGGCAGGGCCAATGGCAAAAGGGGCAGGGCCAAAATGCAAACAAAAAACAAAGAATGCCAGCATGGTGTCCCTCCAAGCTCTTCCTTCCAGTCGCCAGGACAGAGGAGGGGCATTTCCACCTCTCAGAATGGGGATGAAAACTGCATATAAGCCTGGAGGCCATCAAATGACCAGCAGTAAGGGGAAGGGGGTGGGGCCGCCTGGGGAACTCTGGAGGAGCAGGTTTGGCTGCTGGGCCCTAGCTTCTGGCCCCTGGCTCAAACCCCACACACACCCACTCGCAGGAGGAGCCCAGTGGGGGCGCTTGAGCAGTGTGCCTGAGGTTTCCAACCCTGTAGGTGGTGCCCCAGGTCGTATAGCCTCATGCCGCGTGTTTATGGGCTGGGCTGGCTTATGACACGTCCATTTGTGGGAACTGGCATCTCCGCACGGGGATTATTCACGCTGCGGTTGCAATTTGCGTGATAGCAGCGTGCCTCTTCCTGGCCGCTGTGAGCATGCAAATCATGGCGACGGTATGAGCGGGCTTCATGTGATGAACCACTGCTCCAAAACGGTGCTCCTCCAAGAGCACCGCTGGGCGCCATCCCAGTCACAGCGCTAGCAAGCCCCTGCAGCATTGGCAGCTGGAACTCAACCTCACGCAACCCAGAGCTGCACAATAACAGTCTTCACACTTCTGCCTTCGTCCTTTTGCTTTATTCAATATCCCATTTTGTCCTCACTGAGATCACTGCTTATTCCTGTACTTACCACCTTGATACGGCTGCCTGTCGACACCTGTTCCCTGGGCAGCTCACAGACTTCTTTGGCTACCACACTTGTGCATACGAGGAAATGGCAGCTGTATGTCCCTGGGCACTCCAGGCCAGAGATGTTTCCAGAGACCAAACGTCTCTAGAAACATACAGTGGAATTTGCAGTGTAGCCTGCATTTTCATGCAGAAAGGGCATGCCTGGGTGTAGACATACCAAAATAAGGCAAACCTCTCTACACCACCACCCCTCCCACTCTCTCGGGAAGGTAGGCAGGGAAAAGAGAGGCAGCAACTACTTTTTCTACCAAAGGATGTGACACCATGCCTTAGCAACACAGCCTCAGAAGAAATCCTCCTCCACTGACTTCACTTGCCCACAAAAAGCAGGCTGCAATGTTGCTGTCTATTTGATCTAGAGGAGGGGGAATTCCTGCACCACAACTTTCTTCCCCCGACAGACCACTTGTCCTTTTTAATGTCACATGAGAGCACCAGCCCGGCCTTCCCTTCCCTTCAAGCCAGTGCCACTGATTAGAGGCGCTTGCGTGCCTGGGGGCACGCTCTTCCCTGGCCAGGGCAGCCAGCTCTGTCATGTGCCCTTCGCTTTTCACCTTCTCCTGTGGAGAGCAGGGACTAGGCTTTTCCTCACTGGGTCCCTGGCAGACCGTAGGGACGATTGAATCCATCCATTTTGCTTTTCCTGCATTCGCATTTTTAAAATCTCAAGTCGTTTCCCTCTTGAATATGAAGAACTTTGCAAATGTTGGTAAACTTTATCAAAAATGAACCAAAATGAAATTCTCACCCATGTGCACAACCCAGATGCAATACGTACCTGCAGTAATATATGCACACTAATAAAAGGTAAAGGTGTCCCCAACCAGTCGTGTCCGACTCTAGGATGCGGTGCTCATCCCCGTTTCTAAGCCGAAGAGCCAGCGCTGTCCGAAGACGCTTCCGTGGTCATGTGGCCGGCATGACTGAACACTGAGGTGCACGGAACGCTGTACACTAATACGTGCACACTTTTCTCTAATACATGCATTTTGATGCAAATGCTTTACTGGAGAACTCCATCACAAAATTTGGAGAAGTGCCAATTACAAAGGATAACTGAGCTGTGATTCACACAGAAATGCAAACTGGACAGATTTCTCACCCAGTCTTCCTAGATATCACTCTGTTCTGATTTGCATGTCATTGCCTATCCTGGGCCCAATCTACATGGAAGCAGAATGAGAAGTGCTTTCTGGTTACATCTAGATTTCCATGAAATCGCTTTGGTCCATCAGGGCACACGAAGCAAGAGAAGCGCGCTACCTTAAAAAACTGCTGTCACGGGTCACACAGCACTTGAAACCCTCATACTTCGGGGCTGGGCGAGCAGAGTAGAACTGAACGTCATCAACCCCGTAGGTGCTGCTCAGCAAACGAGAAAGGCTTGTTCCCTGCCCCTGTCCACGACACTCCCCTGCTCAGTACTGGAAGCGCTGAATTAAGCCCCTGTAGTTTCCCCCACACCTCTCCCCTCTCATCCACCATTGGGATATTGCACTAGATTAAAGATACGGCACTATTGCGAAAGGGGAAAACACACTACATGATCTGAATGGGTGAAGCAGCTACTGTGCTATGGTGAATGGGAAAAACAGTCTGCATACTGTGAATGGGTAAAGCAGCTACTGCACTAGGCCACATATTATGAATGGGAAAACAGCACTACTGCGATATAGTGAAAGGGTGACACAGTGTGAAGCAGAGCTAAGTGGGCAAGAAAGCCTGTGCCCAAAAGCACCCTACTGCGAATGGGGGGAAAGGGGGAATGGGGGAACCCCCCCCCCAGTGTGCCCCACCCCTTGACCATGTCACAGCCAGATCACAGAGGCATGCCAAGGATTTAATGTGGGGGGAGGGGCACACTGCAGCGGAACCGCACAGGAGCCACGTTTAAGGGGAAAAGACACACTCAAAAGACTTTCCGAAAACACGCCTTCTCCAGAGGGAAGTGTCGGGAACACCCTAGCTGCCTCTTACAGTCCCCCCAATAGCCAGCTCAAGACACAGATGAAAAGGATTCTTTCCAAGGCTTTATTCCTTTTACAACTTAATGACTATTTCAGATGCTAATCACCAGCAACTAAGCCAGGAATTGCACTGGGGTAGTTAGCAGAGTAGCCTAAGCTCCAGGTAAGGCAGTTGGTCCCCGTTTGAAGGAGAAGGGTGGGAAGACTCTGAACTTATGGGCTACGGAGAGGTCCTCCCTCTTTCCCTTGGGTCCCCGGGACACGACCGTTGTTTTAGCGCCAAGCGAGCAGAGCGCCTCCTCTCGGTGCCCTCCACCTGGCACCGCTCCCTGCGTCTGTGCCGAGCATCCAGCAAGGCCCCCTCCCCCACTCTCTCGCTGCCAGGGTCACTCTCTCTCCCAGGAATGCCGGCGGGAGGAGTTTCTCCCTGCCACTGTGCCTGTGAGCGATGAGCGAGCTCCTCTCCCAAGGGTTGTTGCTCTTCCTCAGAATCAGAACTGCTCTGGGGCTCTATGGGCTCAGTTTCCACCCTGACAGAAAGCAGTGGGGTGGCTGTGGATTGGCGACAGCACCATCTGTCGCAAATGACCCCAATGCGCTCTCGCTCCAGACTACGCCGGCCATGCAGCTTGGGCCCTGGTCTCTCTACGTAGGTCTTCTACAATGCGGACACAGTGCATTTGTAAAGATTAAGTTCTCACAGCTTTTAAAATAGCTCATGATGTCTGTAGTATATCTTCCTACCAAATGGCAATGCGGGGGGAAAGGGGGCACACGCAACATGATAGCGAAAGTGGTGAGGGGTCTCCATCACAACAACCCGGCCCTTGAGCAGCTGGAGCTGGGTGGCCACCTTGGTGGAGAGGAAAGGGTAGCCCATGGACAAGCACAGTAGCCCACCCTCCACGTCAGGACCAGTGACAAGGGTAGGTGTGGCAGGCACCTGTCAAACTGGTTGTGGGCAGGGGCCATAGGCCAGAGCCCCCTGGACTTGCTCCTCCTCTCCACTACTGCAGCCTGCTTGTTCCCCGCCTCTCACTCTGGCCCAGACAAGGGTGGTGGCGAGGAGGAGGAGAGGAGATGCCATGGCCTGCTTGCCCCCTGGCGCTCTGCCCGTCAAGCAAGCAAGTGGCAGGGATGATGGGAAAGAGGAGGAGGAGCTGGTGACCACGGCAGGGAGAAGGGAGGGGGCCCAGTGAGGGTGTCTTGCCCAGCGGCCCTCAGAAACCTGGAGCTGGGCGTGCTCCAAGCGCATCTCGGGTCCAGATGTTCGAGGGCCCTTGGTGAGCCAGTGAGCAAGCAGGCTGTGGCATCTAATGCTCCTCCTCCTCCCCACCACTGTCATCAGCGGGCCCCTGCTGGGGCATGGCTCTTGGCAGGAGCCCGACCATACCTACCCTTGACGCTGGCCCTGCTAGGCAGAGATGCACATGGCAAGCACAAGGCAGGCACAGCTGTGGCAAGAAAGACTAGCGTGTGCCTGCAACATGGCCTTACCGCCTTGATGCCCCAACTGCAGGACATGTCTGAGAGCATCGCAGCTCAAGGATTTCTTTTCAGTGCAAAAACTGAGCTCGCAACCCTTTCACACACAAAATCCATTCCTACTTTCTCTCCAAGCTAAGTTTTAGCAGCCTAATTTGGGAGGCGTGGGGGTGCGGGAGATTGTTGCTATTGTTAAAAGAAAACTGGGAGTCAGAAATCCTTGATGATTTACTGCAAAGCAGCCAGAGATCTACCAGTTCCTCCTAATTTACCTTCTGCCCACTCCCGCTTTAAAAGCATGGGAGAGATGAAAAGGGACTCCTCCCTGTCCGTGATGTCTCAAAGAGCGGACAGAGAGGAGTCCCTTTTCATTTCTGCCTCACTTAGCAAAATGGACTAGTCCAGCAGCTGCATGTTCCTTGGTCCAGTCAATTTCACACACACTCCAATGTGGGACCAAGGAAGCAGCTGCAATTAGGAAAATTAGTAGGGCTACAAGCTTGAATTGGATTAAACAGCATGTTAATAAATGAAAGTGATAGCAGATTGACTGATGGCTGCTAATGTTAATTGGTGAGGGCAAAATTTAATCAGTGGAGGGAGTGTAAGTTAAGTTGTTTATTCCCTCGGTCTATTTTGATCTGGCTGACTTACTCCAATAAGAAATGAAAAAGAAAATATTGCATATGGACTTTTCCATCGTTTGTTTATTACATTTTAAGTGATCTTACATATCCTTCAATATTTCAAAAAGACCAATATATTGAGGGGGGGGGTTAATACACAGATTAATTTCAATGTAATTGATTAGTCAGTCAATTATTTGATCACAAGACAGATGATTAATCAAGTAAATGCTTTTATTCTTTACTCTTAGAAATTATCACTTAAGAATAAGGGACGAGCTGGCATTTGGTTGCCATGGCATGTTTCTCTGCTCTACTACATTTGTACAGGACTTGAGCTACTGGTGCTGACTCAGGCTAGGCCATGGAAGCAGACAACGGGAAGTCACTCCTGTTCCTTCAGATAAATCTGCACAACCTAAATGTGCAGAATAATGACAATGGAAACCATATGCCGTGTGCAAGCACGACTGACATCCATGGGGACTGCACAACAGCTGTGCCAGGGGGGGCAAATTCTTTGTGCCTGTACAAATCCCTGCACATGTTCACTAGGTGGTGGGAGAGGGAGGCCATTTGCACATCTGGGCGAGCACCTCCTCTGGGCTATAGACAGGGCCAAATGGCCAGGCAGTGCCCCCAACAGCACTACGTGAGAGAGGCAGAGAGAGACAGCGAGCTCCTTTGGTGATCTGGGCTGGCTTATGACACTTGCATTCAATCTCTACTCCAAGCTAGCCTCAAGTACAAAGCTAGACTGGTAAAAGGAAGAGGGGCCGACCAAGGGCAAAGTGGTTGGATGATATTCTGGAGGTGACGGACTCAACCTTGGGGGAGCTGGGGGTGGCGACGGCCAACAGGAAGCTCTGGCGTGGGCTGGTCCATGAAGTCATGAAGAGTCGGAAGCGACTGAACGAATAAACAACAACATGGGCTTAAACAGTCTTCCCTATGTCATATTTTAATCTGATTCAAAGGAGACCTGGCCAGCCTGCCTGCCTCCATCCTGCACCTCCAAAGCACCTCTCTTCCCCTCTCATAGTCCCTTAATTTTGTGGCTGCTCTAGGGAATGGAGGAAGGCAGGAGGCCTCCCTCCCCACTGATAGCTGGCATCCTGTTACAGCAGCCTCCCCCAACCTGGTGCCCTCCAGATGTGTTCATAGAATCATAGACTCATAGGGTGGGAAGGGGCCTACAAGACCATCGAGTCCAACCCCCTGCTCAATGCAGGAAGCCTGATTCCCAGGTGGTCTCCCATCCAAGTACTAACCAGGGCTGACCCCGCTTAGCTTCTGAGATCAGATGAGATCAGGCACATCCAGCCCTGTTGGACTACAACTCCCATCACCTACAGCCAGCATGCTGGCTGGGAATGATGGGTACTGCAGACCAGCACATCTGGTGGGCACCAGGTTGGAAGAGGCTGGTATTTTCCCACCACTATTGACATAGGTTGTTCCTGTAAGGAGCACATCTGGAGGGATGCATGGAAAGACTCTCCTCTCTTACATCACTTACTAAGACGGCTGCCAAGGCTGATACGCAGCATTCAGAGGGGATCGTGCTGAGCAGGCACGCATGCATGCACACTTACACTCCTCCTTTTTAGAAATCCCGCAATGACTGAACCAATTCAGGTCTTACTTTCGCACCTTCACACCTGTTCCAAGAGCAGAATTGGTCACTCCCAGGATCATCCATGGAAATGGCCAGGGAGACCCCTTGGCAAACCAACAAAAGATGCCCCGGAACGTGCCCTTTTCCCCTCCCTGAGGTCGACGTTCTGACCTCGGAGAGGTAGCTGGCACGACTGTCTCTGTGCCGGCTGCAGGATCTCCAAGTCCCTCTTCTGAGGTTGGAGCCCTGTCTCCGACCTCGGGGGGGGGGAATCTGAGCCACCCTGTGGCCCCTGTGAGCCTCGCCCAGAGACCGTAGGATGGCTCTCTCATGGAGATCCCCATGATGAATCTGGTTGGCAATGGGGACCAGTGTAGTGATACCCAAACACCCTTCATGGCCTCACTCTGTAGACATGTTTGCTCTGCAATCTCAAGCTGAAAGACAGAAGGAGCCTCTGAAACAGCCACGGTGGTGCAGCTTTTAACTAGTCCAAGCAGTCCCTGAGGAAGCTGTTCATCTCCCAAATGTTGGGCAGGCTGGCACAAAACAAACAGGCACTCTTGTGATTTTGGGTCCCTTTTGTTTTTCGGCTGTCCCTAACAGGGTGTCTCCCGGCACCTTCAGGGAATGGAGTGGACTGTAAATCCAGTCACAGCCTCTAAAGAGATTGTATTTTAGAATGTTTCCCGACAGAGAGAAAAAATGCAGTGAGAAACCGCATCCCCTCATAAAGTATAACAACTTCTGGCATAGGAGACAGATTCTAAAAATGCTGCTGCTAACCTCACGCCAGCACTTTTGATCTATATCCATTCATAATGATGCCTTAAGAAAGAAATGCTTGTGAAGCAGAGAAAGAAGCCCTCCACTATGCCTCCTTCAGGGTTGTGGGTCAAGTCCTCTCTGCAGTCAAATGGGATCAACTCCCATTGCCGCCTCTACCAGAAGCAGGAGCCACATTTGTCTTGGACAATAAAAAAAAACGATTAAGATCACTGGACCTCTGTCAGAAAGGTTTGTGCTGCACAGTGCAGAAGCACAAACTCAGGATGCCAACCCGCTCTGGCAAAGGGGAAAGAAAGCCGCTTGCATGGGCACTATGGCCACTTGGCGTTGTCTGCAGTGATGAACCATGTCCCCCTGTCAGTGGAGTGCCATGAAAAACAATTGACCCACATCCCAACCTGCACCTTACTTGGAAGTAAATCCCACAGAACGCTCCCAAGTCCAGGTGCACCAGGGGGCAGCCTTAGAGCAGAAGAAAGTGCAAGTTGCAAAGCATGCATGGGAATCCCAGGCCTGGGTCCACTTTGCAGGCATAGGGATCATTTGCAGGGGAGAACTGGAGATACAGCCAAAGGTCGAGGCCCTATTCAGGCATTATGCCTGAATACAGCATAGGAAACATGAAAGATGGGTGAGGCTGTGCCCACCAGTCCCGCCTTGAACACCTCCACCCCCCTCAGGCTGAGCAGGCATGTCTGCAGGGGAATTCTACTCACGTGTGCTTGGATGTAAGTAGAGCCCTTTGCATGATCAAGAGCCCTGAAAGGAGCAGGATCCCTGGTCACAGGGAACAGCAGTGTCAAACCTCAGGCTGCAGGCCAAATCCAGCCCACCAGAGGTTTGCCAGAGGGCCACGCCCCTTCCACAGCCCCCCCCCAATCATGGGGGGCTTTCCCAGCTTTCAGGGGGGTTCCCCCATTCTAAAAGGCTGAAATGCCTCTTCCAGCAACAAGAGCTTTAAGCTAAAATATGCTGGTGGTTTGGGTGCGTTGACCACACCCCCTTTGCCTCTGGCCCCGCCCACTGGCAAGAGCTTTGGCCTTCAGGCTGACAGGCTCAAAACCCCTGATGTGGAGGCTGAAGCTCACATTCAAGCCAACATGAGGAGAAGCCACTGCAGACCCCCCTGCCCAACATGGGAGGTCAGAGACATTGGGGACCGGGCCAGCACCTGCAGGACACCGAGGCAATGGCCTGTGCGAATTGCCCTTTGCCTCGCGCTTGGGTTACTGGACCTTGTTCAGGCACTGCGTCTGAGTAGGACTCTTCTGTGCCTCTTAGTTCCTTTAGGGCAGGAACGGGGAAGGCCTCCCTGAAAGCCCCACGCCATCAGAAAAGAAGGGTGGCCGGTTGTCCTACTTTACAGGGGGCAGTCCTCCGTTTCGGAGAGCTGGCAGAGGATAGTCCTCTATTTGATGGGCTGTTAGTCCAGGTCTGCAGTTGCCCATCCACAGTTGGGCAGACTGAGCAGGCTGGCTCACCGGTCACCTGGTCAGTCTTCTCCACTAGAGTGAGATGCATTTTTATTTAAAGCATAGTTATGATTTCTACGTTTGCACCTACGGATATAAATCTACATGTGCACATATTATGCAAAGTGGTGCCCTCTTTCATCCTCTTTTGGGGTGTACAATGCCTCCTTTTGGGTCAAGGCATCAGTGGCCACCCTACAAAGGAGGGAAAGGGGGTGGAAGAGTGGCCCCCCCGACTGAGCTGCCACCCCCAGGAGCATCCCCCAAACTGCCTTTTGCCCTCCCCTGGTGAAGAGACCAAGAGGAAGAATGGATTGCTAGGAGAATGGGCGGGAGCTACTCCTGTTGAATGAATATGGAGCAGAGGACAATGTGCACAGGTGGCCCTGGAGGGAACAGGGACAAGAGCTGATGATGCCCTTCCTTCATCAAAGGGCACCTAAGGACAACTCTCGAGAATGAACCGCAGCACTCTATCCCAAGATGCTTCAGGAAGAAAGGTGGAACCCTGAACAAGAGAATGAAGTTCTCGCTATGTCACAGTTCATCAACACAGAAAGCATGTCTGCTCTTGCCATTTCTGTCCAGGAAATATGATTGTCCCGAAATGTAAAAGAGAAATGGTGCTCCAAGCCAGTGTGAGATTTCTTTCCCAGCCAGACAAGACAGGATGCCTCTAAGCCAGACTTTACACATGTGGCGAGAGCTCCTCAGCGAGGCTTAAAGGGCTACTCTTGGGTACATTTGAGATCAGATTGGAGGAAAGCAATTTGGAGAACAGTTCAAAAGTATAGCAAATGTGACCTGCCCAGGCCATTCACCCTTGTGTAAGCCTAGAACACAGGTCCATTTAACTGTTTATAGCAAGAGTCACCATGTGTATCAGAGATAAGTTAACCAGAAATGTTGATGTTCCTGCAGAACATGGTTTGAAACATGTCTTAGAATCATAGAATCATAGAATAGTAGGGTTGGAAGGGGCCTACAAGGCCATCGAGTCCAACCCCCTGCTCAGTGCAGGAATCTAAGTCAGAGCATCCCTGACAGATGGCTGTCCAGCCTCCTCTTGAAGGCCTCCAGGAGAGCCCCACCTCCCGAGGTCATTGGTTCCATTGTCGTGTTGCTCTAACAGTCAGAAAGTTTTTCCTGATGTTCAGCCGGAATCTGGCTTCCTGTCACTTGAGCACATTATTCTGTGTCCTGCACTCTGGGATGATCGAGAAGAGATGCTGGCCTTCTTCTCTGTGACAACCTTTCAAGTACTTGAAGAGCGCTATCCTATCTCCCCTCAGTCTTCTCAAGGCTAAACATGCCCAGTTCTTTCAGTCTCTCCTCATAGGGCTTTGTTTCCAGTCCTCTGAACATCCTTGTTGCCCTCCTCTGAACCTCTCCAGTTTGTCTGCATCCTTTTTAAAGTGTGGTGCCCAAAACTGGACATAGTACTCCAGATGAGGCCTAACCAGTGCTGAGTAGAGGGGAACTAGTACTTCCCAGGATTTGGAAGCTATGCTTCTATTAATGCAGCCCAAAAGAGCATTGGCCTTTTTTGCAGCCACATCACATTGTTGGTTCATATTCAGCTTGTGATCAACAACCATTCCAAGATCCTTCTCGCTTGTAGTGCTGTTGAGCCACATATTCCCCCATCTTGTAACTGTGCGTTTGGTTTCTTTTTCCTAGGTGCAGAACTTGGCATTTGTCCCTATTAAATGTCATTCTGTTGTTTTCTGCCCAGCACTCCAGTCTATCCAGATCACTTTGAATTTTGTTTCTGTCTTCCAAAGTATTAGCTATCCTGCCCAATTTGGTGTCATCTGCAAATTTGATCAGCATTCCCTGCACCTCCTCCTCCGAGTCATTAATACAAATGTTGAAGAGCACTGGGCCCAGGACTGAGCCCTGCAGTACCCCGCTCATTACCTCTCCCCAGTTTGAGAAGGTCCCATTGATAAGCACTCTTCGAGTCCGATTCTGTAGCCAACTGTGGATCCACCGGATCGTTGTTTCATCTAGCCCACTTTGAGCTGGTTTGCTCATCAGGAGATCATGGGGCACTTTGACGAAAGCTTTGCTGAAGTCGAGGTTTAGGATATCTACAGCATGCCCACGGTCCACAAGGGAGGTTACTTGATCAAAAAATGAGATCAGATTCGTTTGGCAGGACTTGTTCTTGACAAATCCACGTTGGCTTCGAGTTATCACTGCATTGTTTTCAAGGTGCTTACAGATGGATTGCTTTATGATCTGCTCCAGAATTTTCCCAGGGACTGATGTCAGACTGACTGGTCTGTAGTTCCCAGGTTCCTCCTTTTTACCCTTTTTGAAGATAGGGACAACATTAGCCCTCCTCCACTCATCTGGCACTTCCCCCGTCCTCCATGATTTCTCAAAGAGAATAGACAGCGGTTCTGAGAGTTCTTCTGCCAGTTCCTTTATTACTCTAGGGTGCAGTTCATCTGGCCCTGGAGCTTTGAACTCATTCAAAGTCATTAGGTGTTCCTTGACCATATGCCTATTGATCTCAAGCTGTAATCCTGCCCCTTTAGCCTGTACTTCGCCTTTGCCGGGGAGGTCATAGACCCTCTTTTGGGAGAAGACTGAGCCAAAGTAGGAATTGAGCACCTCTGCCTTTTCTTTGTCATCTTTTATCATTTTGCCATCCTTATTTACTAGCTGAACAACCATTTCTTTCCTCTGCCTTTTACTATGCACGTAGCTGAAGAAAGCTTTTTTGTTGCTTTTAGCATCCCTCGCTAACCTCAGCTCGTTCTCAGCTTTAGCCTTCCTGACGCCATCCCTGCAATTCTGGGCTACCTGCCTGTACTCTTCCTTTGTTGCTTGGCCTTCTTTCCACTTCCTATATGTGTCCTTTTTTGTTTTCAGGTCATCTCTAAGCTTTTTGTGAAGCCACATTGGCTTCTTCTGTTGTCTTCCACCTTTTCTTCTTGTTGGAATTGTTTGTAAGTGTGCCTTGAGAATTTCCTTTTTTAACAGCTCCCACCCATCTTGGACTCCTTTTCTCATTAGAATCGCTTGCCATGGGACTTTACTGATCATTGTTCTGAGTTTATTAAAATCAGCTTTCCTGAAATCCAGGGTACGCGTTTGACTACATTCGGCTCTTGCTTCCCTTAGAACCAAGAACTCAAGTACAACATGGTTGCTTTCCCCCAGAGTTCCTGTAACTGCTACTTTACCCACTAAGTCATCTCTGTTGGTTAGGATCAAGTCAAGGATAGCCGATCCTCTAGTTCCTTCCTCTACTTTCTGTAGGAGGAAGTTATCCGCCACACAAGTCAGGAATTTCCTGGAGGGGCCATGTTTTGCAGAATTTGTCTCCCAACAAATATCGGGGAAATTGAAGTCCCCCATTACTACTACATCATGCTTCCTTAAAACATTGGCTATTTGCTTTTCAAAAGTTTCATCCTCGTCTTCTCCTTGATTGGGTGGCTGGTAGTAGACTCCGACCACCAGGTTCCTTTTATTCTTTGCTCCATTTATTTTGATCCAGATGCTCTTGATGGAGCTACCAAGCTCCTCCTCCTGTATTTCTGTGCAGAGATATGTATTTTTCACATACAGTGCAACCCCACCTCCCTTTCTGTTCCTCCTGTTCTTTTTGAACAAGTTATATCCTTCAATTGCTGTATTCCAGCCATGGGAGTCATCCCACCAAGTCTCAGTTACACCTATCAAGTCATAATTTCCCTCCTGTATTAAGAGTTCAAGTTCGTTCTGTTTGTTTCCCATACTCTGGGCATTAGTGTATAGACATCGAAGACCATGTGCTTCATAGTCTGGCTTTCTTCCTACATGTGTCTGAAGACTATTATTGGGCACTATTAGAGCTGATCTCTCTGTTGCGGTGCATGAGCTTTCGTCCATTGTTACCCCCAACTTTACATCTCCCTTCCCTGTAGGATTCAGTTTAAAGCCCTCCTGATGAAGTTCTTCATGCTGTGGCCAAACACATTCTTCCCATCCTTTGTGAGCTGCAACCCGTCCCTTGCCAACAGCCCATCTTCCAGGAAGTATAGCTCGTGGTCCCAGAATCCAAATCTCTCTCGTCGGCACCACCTTCGTAGCCAGTCATTCACCCGGAGAATTTTCCTTCCCTTTCTATCCCTCTTCTAACTACTGGAAGGATGGATGAGAACACTCTCTGGGCCCCAAAGTTCTTGAGTTTCCTTCCCAAAGCTTCAAAGTCTGACATGATTTCTTTGAAGCTCCGCTTGGCGGTATCATTTGTTCCCACATGGATGAGAAGAAAGGGATACCTGTCAGTGGGCTTCATGAGTGCAGGCAACCTTTCAGTCACGTCTCTGATCCGTCCGCCCGGGAGACAACATACCTGGCGAGTCCACGGGTCTTGCTCTCCCAAATTGGCGTCTGTAGACATACATCTCTGTACCTCCCTCTTCCCGCTCTCTTTTTTCCTTCCTCCATCTGAAAGAGCCACACACAGGAATTCCCTTTCCAAAAAGCTCTCGGGGGCCACATTCCAGTGGTGGGCGGGGCTGAGGGCAAAGACAGGTGGACCCCCAAAGGCTGGCTCATTTTAGCATAAAGCTCCTGGGGGGGGGGCATTTCAAATTTTTAGAATGGGGAAAAGCTGCCCCAAAGCCGGAAAAACACCCCATGCTTGGGGGCTGGGGGAAAGGGGGGCCGGGAGGGGGGGGTGATTGGAATCCCAGGAGGGCCAATCTGCCACCCCCTGGCCTGAGGTTCTGCACACCTGGCCTACACTGCCTGGCAGGGTTTTGGACAGGAGTCTTTCCCCGCCGTACCTGGAGATGCCAACAACGGAGCCCAGGGCCCTCGGCGTGTTCGGCACCCCTGCCCCAAGGAGAGGGTGTCAGCAGCTTTCAGAGTTGGTCCAGCCCTGATGAGAAGCAGGATATCCAGGATATCCACAGTTTTCATTTTCCTGGAACAACAGCAAGAAAAGGACTGAAGGCTGGGTTAAGGATTTTAGGTTCAAAGGGTGCTGCACTCCCTTCATGTTAGGAACTCCTTGCCTTTCTATCTCCAGTGGTGGTCTTCTGTGGATTGCAGTGCAATGAACTAGCCCTGAAGCTGCAGACCGGAGCTCAGTATTCAAGAACCATCTGTGCCAGCAAGTACCAGGAGCAAGACCTTCTCCAGGCTGCCTTCACTTGAGAGTTCAGCCAACTGTTATTCTCTCCAATGTTTCCTGCATATGCTGCAGCTCACATCAGCCTCTCTGAGGAGCAGTGGGGCAGGGGGCAGTTTGGAAGTGTGGCCATTCATTGTGACAGTCCCCATGGCCACGCCCCCAAAGAGAGTCCAAAAATGCAGGCTGCTGTGTTGTTGTTGTTTCCATTGAGTTTTAATATAATACAAAACCCAAACAGATACAGATTAGGAGGCTAGCAGTGTTCCAATGCATCACTCCAGAACTGAAGTTGTGCGGGTGGAGGCACCAGGGTTGCCGGATGCGCACTTGCAGATGCAGAGAATGGATGCCACATGCCTATGAAGAAGTCTCAGTTTTCCAGCCCTTTTCTGTCTCGGTCTATGCGTCAACTTTTCAGAAAGAGCAGTGTTCCATATTCTGCTCATCCATTTTTGTATCGATAAGACCAGTAGATGATTTCTAATTTAATGTCATCTCAAGTCGGGCAGCTGCAAGCACAACAGCAAACAAGTCGTTATGCAGAAGGTCATTATGCAGCATAGCTTCCAAATCCCGGGAAGTGCTAGTTCGCCTCTACTCGGCACTGGTTAGGCCTCATCTGGAGTACTGTGTCCAGTTCTGGGCACCACACTTTAAGAAGGATGCAGACAAGCTGGAGAGGGTTCAGAGGAGGGCAACAAAGATGAACAGGGGACTGGAAACAAAGCCCTGTGAGGAGAGACTGAAGGAACTGGGCATGTTTAGCCTTGAGAAGAGAAGACTGAGGGGAGATAGGATAGCGCTCTTCAAGGACTTGAAAGGTTGTTCCAGAGAGGAAGGCCAGGATCTCTTCTCGATCATCCCAGAGTGCAGGACACGGAATAATGGGCTCAAGTTACAGGAAGCCCGATTCCGGCTGAACATCAGAAAAACCTCCTGACTGTTAGAGTAATACAACAATGGAACCAATGACCTGGGGAGGTGGTGGGCTCTCCCACACTGGAGGCACTCAAGACGAGGCTGGACAGCCACCTGTCAGGGATGCTCTGACCTGGATTCCTGCACTGAGCAGGGGGTTGGACGCGATGGCCTTGCAGGCCCCTTCCAGCCCTGCTCTTCGATGATTCTATGATTCTATGTGTTTGTTCCCATCTTTGAAAACTGGAAGTTGGAGTCAGGCACCACAATTTTAACCCACTGTTCAGTAATCTCACATACCGTAGCTGTGTTGATCCATAACAACAATGCAGTGCTGGCAGTTTCCATCTCCACCAGGAGCAGGTATCTTGTACAGCTCAAGGGTCTCCCTTGCCCATCCAAGGCCAGGCCACCCCGACATACTTGGCATTGCCACAGGAATATCTCACAGCTATATATTGTTCCTGGGGGAAATCATTTCCCCCACCCCAACTGCTGTGAGGATTGCAGCCAGGCTCAGAGGGGAACCTGGTGCGGATGGCAGAGGGCCTCGGTTTGCCCTGCTAGTGAAGGGAGCTGGCACCGCCCCACGCAAGCCCTGGCTCCACAACACGGCTGCTGGAGAAGTGAGTCGTTATCACCGAGGTCACTTGACCAATCTCTGCAGCACCAAAATCCATCGGTGCCCCACCGAGAAATGGCACCACAGAGGGAGTGTCACCTCCACACACTAGGCATTTCGGAAAGGCTGCCCCACGTGCTGAAGGTGCTGGGGGGTGGGGGAGATGATGATGACGACAATGACAACCACACCCTCAACCACACTGCCCATGTGGCACCCATGCTGTGGTCTTTTCCGTGCCAGGTGAAGACTTTTCTATTTGCCCAGGCTTTTTAGTCGTCCCATTTTAAAAACTGCATTGGTGCCTTGTTGGCTATAGATCTGCTGGCTTTTACTCTGGTTTTGGTTTCATTCTGTTTTAAAGTTAAGGGGTTTATATTCTGAATTACTATGCTGTTGTATTTCATGGTTTTAAGTTTTGTTTTGTCAGCTGCCCAGAGAGCATTGGCTGTTGGGCAATATAGAAATGTAACAAATAAGTAAACACACACCACTAAATGAAAAATGAGGGAATGGAAGCCTCACAGATAATGTGGAAGAGCGGTGCTTGCCTAGCAGAAGGAAAGGGGGGATCCAGCTGCTGCTCCCATGTCAGTCAAAGTGCAACTGAGCGGGAAGATGCTCACCTCAGCCATTGGTGCCCATGCTCACATTTCTTGGTGCATAAGGCCAGGAACACAGCCCGCGGCTCTGTGCTCTGATCAGCCCATGCAGTCCCCTCTGGTGGGCTGCGCAGAGAATGTGGCAAAAAGGGAGAGTGACTGCAAATGGCCTTTGCGATAGTGCCAACTCCAAAACTCAGGAAGCAGAAATCAGTGTAGCAGAATGCTCCCCTCACATTTTCGGTCCAAACTTTCCTCTGAATATTTTGTTTTATGTTTCTCAAGCACAAACATCAACTGTAACAAAGGGGAGAAAAAGCAAAGTCCTTCATAGCCACTCACACAAAAAGTAAAACTAACTTTCAGAGCAAAGTTCCAAAAATGCTTCACAGTGAATTTGCTTGGTGTATATTTTAAAAAGTTTGAGGCCTAGCACTCGGTTTTCCTTGCTTGGTGACAATCCACCCAATAGCAGGTTACCTTCTCATCTCAGCAAAGGTGAGACAAGCACAATGATTGCTTCATTTGCCTTTATTATTAGAAATTATCCAGGTGACATATGAAAATGCCGTCTTCCATATTAATTCCTAATACGCTGTACTGAACAAAGCAAGGGGAATTATAGGAAGAAACAAACATAGTACTGTAAGCTGGTGGTGGGATCAATTATCATAATCTACTGTGAATACAAAGTATTTTCTGCCTCCCCAGGAGCAATAGGTCTTTGCGCTAAAGATTCTCACCTAAACCCTACTGTTATACATCATCTGCAAAACATGCTGCTAATGTAAGCATCTTTTTTTAAAAAACACCACTTGCATGTACACAAGTAAATACTAGAAGGAGAAATCAAAATTAAACACAACAAGCTGATATTGCTGCAGAACAAGGCAGACTAACTTTTCAAATATTAAGAATTTCGCCAGCAAAGATACATGCCAAATCTTAATCCAATTCCCATCATTTGTCCTCTGACTGAATCTGATGGGTCATGCTGAAAAGGTCAAGGTTCAGAGCAATGAAGGCGATATCGCAATATTCACACCAGTTTGATTCTTGTGATTAAAATCTTACGGAAGACATCAAAAGAAGATGCATTGCCATTTTAGCAGGCTTATATGGTTGAGGAACCACAACTGGGTTTAATGGGAAGTAGATTGGGAGACAGTTTACACATCCTGCTCTTTTTTGGGGTGTACACAAAGATGTTTTCTGTGTATACCTAAACATGTTGTGAACCGCCCAGAGAGCTTCGGCTATTGGGTGGTATAGAAAATAAATAAATAAATAAATAAATAATGTGAACTCTGAATGCAACAAAGTTGTGATTATACACATGTGTGTATATGGGTACTTTAATGAAGAAGCTGGGACTGACTATGACTTCTGACCATATCTATATGTCAGGGGTGTAGATCCTGAGGTGCGGGGCCCAAATCTGCTCTCCGGGCTCCTGGATGTCCATGTCCCCTTCCCCAGGCTCTACCTCCTTTCCTCTGACCACCCATCATTCGGTGGTCTCCTGGCTTCTGTGCAGTTTTTCCCCATTCCAGAAGGTTGAAATGCCTCTGCTAAGGCGTAGTTACTGGCAGGTACAACATATGCAGGTACTTTTTGCAATTTTGGCCCTGCCCTTTTCCATTCAGCCCTGCCCAGCACTGGAACACCTGTGCCTCAAGAACTTTTCTGAAACTGAATTCAGCCCTTGGACTGAAAAAGGTTCGACACCCGTGCTTTATGCCGTATTCCAGTAGTTATTTGTATTAAGAAGAATGTTGTCATGAGCGGAGGCAACTGTGTTATCAAGCAAGGAGAGCTAGCTGTCTCTGGTGGCAGGTCTGGACAGACAGCAAAGACATTGCTTTCCTTATCTGTACTGGGAGAGGGGTTCATAGTTCTGGAGGGGTCCATGTAGAGGCCCTGCTTTGAGCTCTTGCTGTTCAAAGACATGCATGGTCAGTAGGGGTGTACGAAGCCCCGCTTACCTGGTTCCGCCAGGTTCTGCAGGTGGGGGGAGGCGATCCGTTCCTCTCCCCGGAATCCTGCCTGGCTGCCTCTGCTCTGCTCTGTGGCCAGGCCGCAGAGCCACCGGCCGGTCCAACCTGCAGCGGGGCCTCCAGCTGCTGCCGGGCTGGTGCAGACGCAAATGGCGTCCTGTGTAGGGGATGCCATTTGCGTCCCTACGCCGACCCGTGATAGGCTACGTAAATATTTGTGTAGCCTATCACGGCTAAAGCAGGGACGCAAATGGCGTCCCCTACGCCATTTGCGTTCCCGCTTTAGCCGTGATAGGCTATGTAAATATTTACGTAGCCTATCATGGCAAAAAAAAAAAAAGGAAACGCAAATGGTGGCGGCTACGGCGGCCGCCATTTGCGTTCCCTTAGTTTTGCCATGATAGGCTACATAAATATTTACATAGCCTATCACAGCTATATGGAAGAAGCGAATGGCGGCTGCAGACACGGCCGCCATTCACAATGCAGTGCAGACGGCAGCAGGTAGGTGCTCCGTTCCGGGCCCATTTCGCGGGGTGGGGGGGCAGGGGGCTTCGTTCCGCCACGGATTTTGGGGGGCCGAATGCGCTGGCATTCGGCCTCACCGAGATCCGTGGCAGAATTCTCTGCCATGCCTAATGGACAGTAATGCCTGATGAATGGACCTGAACTGGTGAGTGGGACATATGGGGAGGGATGTTCGGTCCTTGATGTATGAAGATCCCAGGCCACACATGGTCTAAATAATTTTTTTAAGCACCTTGAATTGGGCCTGGAATTAAATTGGCAACCACTGAAGCTGGTGCAGAACTGGCTGAATATCTACAATCTTTCCAACACCAGTTAGAAGTTGTGCAGCAGCATTCAGCACCACCTGAAGCTTCTGACTCATCTTCAAGGGCAGCCCCACGTAAAGCACATTGTAGTAGCCAAACCTAGAAGTTACAGAAGTGTGAATTGGCATGGCAAGATATGCCTATTTGAGAGTGGGCAAATCATCCTTAGGATTGCAGCAGTCTTTATGCTGGCCTTCCATCAACCTGGTGCCCTCCAGATTTTTTGGACTTCAACTGCCATCAGCCCCAGCCAGCCTAGCCAATGGTCAGGAACTTACCAGAAAAGGTAAGTCCATCCTGTTGCACTTCCCCCCACCTATTCCTGCAAAGCCTGAATGGTTTGGCTTGATTCCCCGTTGTTCCAGCGAGACTGGGGAGTTGTCCAGCAAGGCAAGAACAGACAGAGCTGGTCCAAGGCAAAGGGATAATAAGTCAGCAGAGGAGCTGTCCAGCCAAGGTCTCAGATGCAGGCACAAGTAGATGTTACGTGAACAACAGTGGAGCAGCACTGATTTTTCCAGTTGCCTCTGCTGCCCCCATTCCTGCCTGCAGAATCAGCAGGGCCCTGATCCAGGGCATGCATTGGTTCTTGTCTCGCTTCCCCAAGCAGAGCTCTCAGAGGAGAGGCCCCGTGCCACCAGATGTGTGCTAGACCTTCAGGTCCGGGCTCCAGCTCAGGCCTGTCACCACCACTGCGCCTGGGGCTGGGGATGGAAGTGGAGGGTGTGTCCAGCTGGGCAGGACTGGGTCCCCTGCTTCTGCCACTACGCCAGGGGGGTATTTTCTGTGGTGGCAAACTCAGGCTGCGCTGCAGGGAGTGCCCGCTCCCCCATGCTAGGCCGAACAGCGGGCTCCTCCTCCTCAAAGGAGGATTCTCAGCAAGGTCCAGGTCTAGGCTGGTGCTGACAACAACCTGTATCCGTCGCATTTCCCAGTAATGCGGGGGGGGGGGTGATGAGGGGAGAAACTCATGACATGACGGCTCTGACTCACACAGAAAGTGCTAGTGAACCAGGGGTGCGGAACCTCTTTGGCCCCAGAGGTTAAATCTGGTTTTGTCGGGGGCCTGGGGCCTGCCCATGCATGGGGACACACACTGGGGGCAGGGGGAGATGCACACGCACCATGGTGGGCAGAGACACATACACTCTGGGGAAGGGAGGAGGCTGAGAGGAAGGGAAGAGGCTGAGGGAGAGACTGGAGATAAGGAAGGGGCAGGTGGTGCCACAGCAGCAGTGGCGGGTACAGGAGTGTCTGGTGGCCTCCCAGAAATGGCTTGGTGGGCCACATGTAGCCTACATGCCTCACTTTTCGCACCCCTGTATGAAAATATGGCAGTGAAGTTCAATATGGCAGTGAAGTGGGTGAACACTCACCACATGGATGACAATTGCATGGTGGGGCGTAATGTTCAGACAGTCCCTGAGTGTGGGAGTTCAAAAGGAAGGAGGAGATACAGAGGCACAGGCCAGGGCTCTGGGGGACAGCAAGCAGCAGCGGCCACGCCTTCGGCTCTCAGCCACGCCGCAGTTGTGGCATGTGGCTCTCCGGGTTCATGTGCGCTGGCCACACCGATCTACAGGGCAGAGCAAAGGGCCGCACAGACTCCCCTTTGCCAACTCATATTAGGTTTTCAGCTCAAATATCTTTGGCTCCTTTCCAGATCAAATGCCAGTTAGACAGACCAGCCCGCTTACCCTTTCAAGGCAGATCGTGACAGTGGTGAGCGCTAATCATTTACAAAGGTCATGATTGGGAGGCAGCCCGCCAGCAGTCATTTAAAATTCGATTGATCCCTATTTGTAGTCAGGGAAGGAAAATGGACATTTCGACTGTATTGTAATGATGGGGCTCCGAGGCAGGCTGCAGATAGATGGGTGAATCCCGGCACCGGCCAAAACCTGCGAGAAGAAATTATTGCTATCCTCTAACACAGAGCTGAGAAAGGTTGGAGATAAAAGCTGCATATAAAAAAGATGAATCATCCTTCCTCCTAATTTGCGATGGCCGCCTGCCTACGAGGGTTATCACAATTATCCCAGGTCAGCGGAGCGGCGGAGCCAGAGCCCGGTGCCCTGGCAGCATCTCGGGCAGCAGTGTGGAGTGGAGGGCCAGGCGGGAGGGGAAACTTTGCACAGAGGGGGAGTTTTAATTTCCTGGGAGGTGAGGGTCAGAGATACAGCATGAGAAGCGATCGTATTTTTATGGGCACAAGCTGAAGTGACTGTGGGATGATTTGTCCAGCCAGGGTCATGCCAAAGCCCTATAAAGCAGGAGGCCTTCAATGGCAGCACAGGTGGGCAGGAGCGAGGAAGGAACTCTTTCCTCCACTGCTGCTTTTCGTCACCCAAGCACCTTATGCCCAGCTGGGCTACTCCCAGTTACAGAGCCCCTCCAGGAGAAAAAAATGGTTGAAAGGGGGGATGGAGGGGAGCGTGTGCAGGAGAATGGCTTGGCTTCCCCCTTCCATCCCCACATATTGTGCGTTAGATCTACCACCCCAAATTTCTCTCATTTTATGGGGACTGTGCCAGCCTGATTCTGCGGGTCAAACTCCACCTTACGTTAATTGTGTAGCGTGTATCTTTTGGTTTACTCCAGAGTAAGTGTGCATGGCCCCAATTTGGATTGGGAGCACTTCACACCAGGAGGAAAGGAGTAAACCTGCCCCCACCATATTTTTCCCCACAAATCTCCCACCACCACCAATAGAGACACACACGGGGGGGGGGAGTATCACTTGGCATCAACACAGGGCTTTTTTTTAAACACCCCCCCAGGGGTGATTTTGAGGAGAAATGGTGGGGGGAAGGTTTAATCCTCCCCTCCCACTGGACAGTGGCCCTCATCTAAATCAGGGCCGCGCACACTTACTACAGAGTAAACCAAAAGATCAGCTACATTCGACACGGTGACGTAAGGTGGAAGTTGACCCTGAGACAAGCAAGCAAGAGAGTGCAATTGCTTGACTCCTCTGAGACGAAGAGGGGTTCGGGGCTGCTCCAAGCGGCTGCTCCACTTCCATAGGGATGGGATCCAATCATTCGCAGTGTTGCAGAGGATGCTGGGCTAACTTTTGCCCTGCACTCCTAGCATCCTGCCCTAGCACTGCGCACGGTCCGGGGGGGTGCCCTCTAGTCACATGTGGTTCCCCTAAAACTGTTCTCTCCCCTAGTGCTGGCTTGGGCAATTGGGCCAGCCTGGAGAGAGTCTTGTCTAATTCCTGTCCTAACCCAATTCTGTCCCATTAGCTCCTACTCCACATCCTACTGAGTGGCCAGGCAATATCTAAAGCACAGCGCAACCAGCATATGTTTAAGAATGCTACTGGAGAGGGACACCATTTCTGCCTCTGTGAGGACTGTTCCTAGGCCTGCGGCTTGCCATTGTTTTGTATAATTGCAACATAAGTTTATGAAGCAAGCACCAGCGACATTCACTTTTGTATATGTTTTCGCAGCAAGAATTAATAGGTTGACCTGTGAAAGGAATACACCTATTAGAACACATTTACTGAACCAAAACAGGTAACTAATTGGAAGAACCCGCTTAAACAAATGTAGTACCTGTTAACAACACACAACAGATAGAATAAATTATCTGTGTAATGATGTTCTGTAATTAGCAGGTTTTAACTATTAGAACAAGAGCTACTACACCAACCAACATGATAGAGCAACTTGACTATCAGCTCAACCACAGGTCCCTCTCCAGAGCTTCTACCAAGGATAATCTATAGCGGAAATAAATTATCACTAGGATTCTTGGCAAGCAACATTGACTTTCAACAACTGCACATTAAATATGACAGTATAAATCACTGACCATGAGCTGCTCAGAATAAAATAAAAAAACAGAACATCCTTCATTTATTTCTGCACCCTCATCCTAAACCAGTTTTCTTTCTCGTCATTGTAAGGTTTACTGTGAGACAATGTCTGTGAAGCACTTTGATTATTCAAAACTGCTATATAAAAGTAGACTGTTGTTGTTGTCCTCGCCATCAAACAACACAAGAATTGATGGAAGAGTTTCACAAAACTAGTTTAAATCAACCCAATTTAAATCAACAAACTATTAGGATACAAAATTCCCCTATGACGGTAGTAATTTTAATACAAATGTAGCTGTTTGTATGTGCTTCTGTGTGTCCGTGTGTGTCCATGTGTGTGTGTGTGTTTTTAGTTGCTATGGTGTGTGTGTGTGTGTTTTAATCCCTCTCTTTTTTTAATATTGCAATATCCACTTTTGTCCTACCCTGGTAGCCAGGGTAAAAACATACTGCCGAGATTTAAAAGAACCCTCGAGTCTTCATAAACAAGTTAGTAGTGTAGTGGATCGTGACCTGGGCCCCATCTACACCGGGCCTGTACTCCGGGGCAAGTGTGAGTCAAGGTCCCTTGTGATAGATGACGTAGTTGCAACTTCACAGCCATCCATGGTTTTCGCCCGGAAAAAGCAGAGTTCCAAGGACTCATTTTACTGTGATTTGGGGGGTTGCTGCGGGTTCCTCGCAGTTGCAAGCCAACTGTTCCTTGCCCGAACTGACTTTGCAGCTTACAGTGGGCATGTTGTAGGTGTGCGTAGTGCCTGAGTCACTCCCCCATCCCTTCGCAGCTGCGCAGTTACAGAGGCACAGAGGGACGTTTTCATCTATTTAATCACACTTTCGCACATTTTTGCAGCATCGTATCTTCGCAATGCTTGCTTTTGGACTCAATACCCAAGGGCTGGGGGTCTTGGGGGAGGAACAACATCATTCCAGCACCATTTTGGAGTGATGGGTTTGAGAATCATCGTGTTTACATTTCAGTATAATGGCAAAAAAAGGGCACGGTGAGTCTCTTAAGGAAGCGTGCAATACATCGCGAGTGTATCGCAGGGCATGGTGATTCGAAGCTGCATTGCTGCACAGTTGCGACGAGGTGGGGGCCAAAGCGGTGCCATGTAGATGGGGCCCAAGTAAGAGTGGGGAGGCCTGGGCTAGAATCCCTACTCAGCCGCATTTAGTTCACTGGCAGCACAATCCTATGCATGCATACTAAGAGGTGTGCCCTTCGGAGTTCAATGGGTTTTTCCTCCCAGGTAACTATGTCTAGGATCACAGCCTTCATGACCAGCTCACTATCTCTCAGCCCAACCTACCTCACAAGATTGTTGTGAGGATATAGGAGACCCATGTACTTCAGGTCTTTGGCAGAATGGTGGGGCAACAGTGTAATAAATATATACATAAACAGTGCTGGGTTAGGACAGCTGTCTTCCAGCTTTTCAGACCCACGATCCAGCTTTAATCCTAAAAGACCACTTGGGATCCAGTTCAACTTTTTGAGTGTCTTTGTCCATTTGTTTCTTTCTCTTTTTAGCAGCACTCCCTTGTTGTGCAGAAGAGGGAATTTTGGCATGTAAATAAATTTATGTAGGGGTAAAAATAATAGCTCTGAAGCCAGCAGCTGCACCCCTCGCTTTTAGAGGATGCACTCATGTGTCAGAATAACAGGCATCCTCGCCCCCCATGTGAGAGGGAAGATGAGGATGCCTCTGCTGTGTCGTCTGCCATTTTTAAAAAGTAGCTGCATTTAAACTAGTGTTTAACTACCCAATTGATCAGGGACACCATTTCAGTCTATTCATTTTCAATCAATTCGCTTCATCATTTGATTAAACACGGCAGTCCCCATAAAAACAACCCCCACCACATTTCACGCTTATATTTAATGTAGCATAGATGCAAGAGCACCACACGGCAAAAGCAAGTCACGCTGATCGCAGTCAGATGGTGCAGCTCAGCCCAATGTCTGTCTACCCGTAGTTCTGTTGTGTTCATGAGGAGACACTCTCCACCAAGCATGCCAAGCCAAGGACCGCCAGGTTGCAGATGTAACTGTGGGCTTTAGTTCAATGGATTTCAATGAGAACTGTGTCACAACTAAAGTCTGGTAGATTGTAAGAGAATCATCATGTTTACTAATTCCTGGTTTAAATACTGGGCTGTTCCAGGTGTGATTCTGGCCCAGGGCAGAACTGACATGCTTTGCAACACTGTGCATCTGAAGTCTACATAAACATGCACAAAATCTTCCTCCAACCCTAAAAAATCAAAAGCATGACAGCTGCTGAAATCTCTATGGCATGCTGAGGGTTTTCCCCTTCAGTGAATGGAAAAACAAATCCCTGGAGAGAGAGAACATGAAAGTGCATTGAGATCTACTAATGTTTAATATGCTAGATGACAGAGATTCTCAATTTAGGAACAAATTCCAGAATATACATTCACATGCATACACCAATCTATCACTTCTTACTTATTTCTGTTTTTTCTCAAAGTGTTATAGAATTCTGACTTTGCATAAGCTGAACAGAACTACTCTATGAGAGCCTGAGCTGTTGGGTGGTACAGAAATGTAATAAACAACCAAATAAATAAATAAATAAATAAATAAATAAATGTCATTGCATAAGGTAAACCTCCACTTTTACATATTTTTAAATATCCATGCATTGTTCTGTGATCGTGGCATTGCCTATCACTTCTGCAGCAAAACCCTTGACCCTTGACATAGAAACTTAGGACATTTTGCTTAGGACATTTTGGAATACGTTTTAAAGAATGTGATTAAGATGGATCTGGTTCTTCCTTGTGTGCTAAACAGTGCCCCATTTTAAGACATTCTCCCACCTTGGCTCTCATCTTAGGTTGCTTCTTAACATCTACTCATGTTTTATTTGGGTTTTAATAGATCCTTTCCATGCATTTTATTATTAATTAAATTGCACACCTCAGACCCTTGAGATGAGGAAGCTATGAGTTTTGGTTAAGTTTATGTCTCCCCAAAATCACAGAAGCAATACCATTGGAGCATACTCAATTACTTCCTCTCACTCCTTATATTATCATGCAAAACCGATGTAAAGGCATGCATATCCATTCTCCCCATTAACATGTCAGTGGAGTCTGTTTTGCAGTGTGTCTGCTTACATTTCTGCACAGATGCACAATAAGGCATCCTAATCATAAATGGTTTGATAGCTTGGCAATGACTATGCTGAGTGTATAGTTATTAGAGGCCACTGGGCCCAAATCCCAGTTGCTTGGATCAAAAATTGACTTTTTTCCCCTTCTTCTTCATGTGCTCCAGTGCCAGTCAGAACTGATGGTAATAAAAGATTTTATTAGCCCTCCCCAACCTGGTGCCTTCCAGATACGTTGGACAAGAAGTCCCAGCATTGCAGCCAGCTGTGCACCAGGTTGGGGAAAGTTGTATTAGAGGATGGAAGATGCCTGCTGAGGGTGCTGGATGGGGATGGGTGTGGGAAGAATGCCTGCCTGATGGTTGATGGTTGAGGAGTTAACGGGGCGTGAACACAGTGGGCCAGGAAGAGCAACTCTTCAGAAAATAGCCAAAGGCCTGGGTGTATGTTGCATCTTTAGATGTACACCTAGAGATGTAAAATGGGGTTGCAACCAACAGCTTTCAGAAATGCCTCTTTTCCCAGGCATTTGGCAGCATGTGATGAGTTCTGATTGATCCTGGATTTGTTTTATGATTTGGCTGATTGTTCAGAGTTGTTTTTAGATATATGTTGTCTCTGTGTATACTGTCTGTTGTACATTTTTAAAATGTTCTTAAATTTTGCATATTGTATTTGTAATATTTTTAATCTTTGTAAACGGCCCAGAGAGCTTCAGCTATGGGGCCTAGCTATGCACCTAGGAAAAAGAAACCAAATTCACAGTTACAAGATGGGGTGTACTTGGCTCAACAATACTGCAAGCAAGAAGAATCTTGGAACTGTTGTCGGTCACAAGATGAATATGAGCCAACAATGTGATATGGCTGCAAAAAAGGCCAATGCTAGTTTGGGCTGCATTAATAGAAGCATAGCTTCCAAATCCCGGGAAGTACTAGTCCCCCTCTACTCAGCACTGGTTAGGCCTCATCTGGAGTACTGTGTCCAGTTCTGGGCACCACACTTTAAGAAGGATGCAGACAAACTGGAGAGGGTTCAGAGGCAACAAAGATGACCAGGGGACTGGAAACAAAGCCCTATGAAGAGAGACTGAAAGAACTGGGCATGTTTAGCCTTGACAAGAGAAGACTGAGGGGAGATAGGATAGCGCTCTTCAAGTCCTTGAAAGGCTGTCACAGAGAGAAGGCCAGGATGTCTTCTCTATCATTCCAGAATGCAGGACACGGAATCATGGTATCAAGCTACCGGAAGCCTGATTCCGGCTGAACGTCAGGAAAAATGTCTGGGGTGAGTTGGTCTTGAAGAGGCAATGAAAATCCATTAGTTTTACTAAAAAAAACCTGCTCCTGGTGAAGGTGAAAACTCCTAGAAATGTTTTAGGATGCAATCTTATGGGGACACCGGGACAGTCTGCCCCTGAACTTGGAGGCAGGCAACTATCCAGTGCAGGGCGGAGCGCGGAGGGGATCTTCTCCTCCGCGCTCCGGCTGCCCTGCCTTTGCAGCTAAATGACAGATTTTGGCTGCCTAACCAGGGCACCTCGGAGTAGGGGGTGGGGGAGGCCGGGCGATGCATTGGAAGCGTCATACCGGTGCTTCCGTGGTCCCCTCCCCTCCCACCCCAAGGAATGCCTACTTTCCCGCCACTCCACACTGCTCTTCTGAGCATGGAGCCGGGGACAAACCATGCCTCCTACGAGGCGGGGGGGGAGTCAAATTTCTGGGGGCCAGGCTCCACACACGGGCTCCGAGCTCAGTTCCTGTAAACCAAAAAATCCTGTGGCCGTCTAGATGCTGTCTAGCAGCCATAGGATTACACCCTTATTAAAATGGATCAACAGAGCTGCCTGCATTTTTTGGACTCTCCTCAGGGGCGTGGCTATGGGGACTGTCAGGATGAGTGCCTGCACTCCCACATTTGCCACTGTACCACTGATGATGAGTCTGCCCCATCAACTGTCCACTGTAAAAGGGTCTAATAGCACAGTCCTAGGCAGGTCTACTCAAAAGTAAGTCCCATTGCACTTACTCACAGTTAAGTGTGTATAGGATGGCAGCCTAAATGGAATACTGGCAGACGGACAGCGTTTGTTGCGAGAGTTCTTTCACCTGTATAAATTTGCCAGCACAAACATATGCGCCTCACGGTGCCACGGTGCCCCAGGGATGAGCTTTTGCTTCAGAACGCTGCCACTGCGAAGTCTGTCTCTCCAGTCATCCCATGAGGACGTCTCCCCGTTGCAGTCCCCTGTGGAATGTGCGCTCGGGGTCAAACACGGGCTTGCCTCCGTGTAATGTGCAGTGAGTGGAGGCTGGTGGCTCCGATGTCCGTGGGGCGGTGATTGGAGAGCTCCGTTAGAGTTCTGACTGGTTCTGACTGGAACCTGGAGTGGATTCATTGCCCCGCTGACATAGGAACCTGCCCAAAGAGAAGTGGTGGGTGAAAAGCTGGTTGTGGAAGGTAATAGGGGACCAGCGTGAGCACGTGGGGTGATGGGGTCGTGTTCATTCTTTGAATGTCTTTTGAGGCCCCGTCCAACATCATGATTCTATGGCTCTGTGCACACTCCCTGCATGCTGCCTTTCCCTCGGTTCTTCATTACATGGAGTGGGACCAGGTCGCCCCACTCGCAGGTTCCTACCGCCTCTGCATGACAGGGCAGGAGCCACACCTCCCATCCTTGGAATGGTACTATGGCTGCAACCCTACACCCACTTGCCTGGGAATAAGCCCCACCGAACTCAGTGGGTGTCATTTCTGAGGAAACATACATACAGCTGCTCTGTAAGGAAACCCCTTTTCTCCTCCCTTCACTCATCATGCCACTAAAAGCCAAGGTAACGTCAGAAGCAGCCCTGGCCTGAGCTCACTCTTCTGGGACAACTGTCCCCTTGCAAGAACTTGCCTTAGTCGGGCCACCGGCTGTCCTCACGCAGGACTGTCTACGCTGGGGCTCCCCGGAGGGCTCCTTCACACAGAGCTTTCATCCTGTGATTGAGCTGGCTCCTTCACGGAAGTTTGCGGGCTCTTTACATGACGCCGTGGCTAGGGGTGCACGAAAGTCACTTACCTGGTCTCGCAGCTTTTCACGGTGGGGGGGAGGCGCTTCGCTGCTCTCCCCCCGAAGTTCAGGCCGGGCGGGGGAGGCTTCCCGCCTCGCCCGGCCAAAATTCAGGCCGGGGGGGAGGCTTCCCACCTCGCCCGGCCGAAATTCAGGCCGGGGAGGAGGCGCCTCGCCCGGCCGCGAAATAAAAAGTTTTTAAAAAAACAAAAAAACGCCCCCGTGATAGGCTACGTGACGATTAACGTAGCCTATCACGGCTAGATCTGCAAAGTCAGCCGTGATAGGCTACGTAAATCGTCACGTAGCCTATCACGGGTGACTTTTTTTAAAAAAAAAGCGCGTACGCAAATGGCGGCCCCCATAGGGAGCCGCCATTTGCGTTCCTTATTTGGTCGCTGTAGTCTACGTAAATCTTTACGTAGACTATGGCGAAAATAAGGGCAACGCAAATAGCGTTGCCCTTATTTTCGCCGTAGTCTACGTAATCTTTACGTAGACTACAGCGACCAAATAAGGAACGTGACTGGCGGCTCCCTATGGGGGCCGCCATTAGCCGTACGCGCTTTTTTTTTTTTTTAAAGTCACCCGTGATAGGCTACGTGACGATTTACGTAGCCTATCACGGCTGACTTTGCAGATCTAGCCGTGATAGGCTACGTTAATCGTCACGTAGCCTATCACGGGGGCGTTTTTTTGTTTTTTTACTTTTATTGGAATGGCTGCGGCGGCAGCCGGTCGAAAGATCGGCTGCCGCCCCCGCCCCTGACGAAGACCCGACGAACTGCTGCCGGGACCCGCCGCCGGGAGGGACATTTGGGAAAGGTAAGTCCCGTCCCGGGAGGGGGTGCGGGGGGCGGGGGGGGCGGAGAATTTCTCCCTGAAACTTTTTCGGGGGGCTGAACACGTTGGCGCTCGGCCCCCAAAGTTTCGGGGAGAAATTCTCCGCCAACCCTAGCCGTGGCCCTCCAGGGTGTCTCCTGCACTAAATGGCCTTTGTTCTGTTTCTAAACAGATCTCCGATACTTGAGCTATCAACTTACCCCGCCTTGTTCCGCTTCAGTTTCCTCCGTGAAAAGAGGGGAAGCGGCAAGAAGAGGAGCGAGATCAGTGAAAGAGAATGGAGGACTCGGAGATGGGAAGAAGGAGGGGGAAGGGAGTGGGGGAAAAGGAAGCAGGTGAAAAAGGGAGTCGCTGTGATCCTGCATTTAAAACGGAAGCAGAAAGCCCTGTTTTAAATGCAGGATTTAGGCTGGTGTAGAGAAGCCCAGTGTCTCAAGCAAAGGAATTACATTTAACTGGAGATGCCAGGGATTGAACCCAGGCCATCTTGCATGTTAAACTCTTGCTCAGTACTGTGTCTCCCCCCACCCACCCCCATTGCTATTCTGGGTACTGCTTCAAATACAGCAATTTTCAGTTGAAGCAGCTGAGCGGAGCCAAGAATGTTCTACACTGAGTGGCCATTTATGAATCGCCAAAAAAGAGGAAATGCAGCACCAAAAATGACAACAAAGGAGGGCACTGATCTGCATAAAACTGGCATATGCTTATATGTATGGGTGCAAATTTAGAAATAATTACTATAATTTCAGTAAATGTGAACATTATTTTTTCCCTTTTTTCTGGCCTGCTTATGTATATTGCTCATGTATGTTTCATTAGTGTTGATGTTTGCTGTGTAATGACTGACTGCTATATTACAATAAACTTGACTTGATGATATGTATAGATGCAAATTTAGAAATAATTACTATGATTTAAATAGAAATACAGTTCATCTTACAGTGGAAGTCTGTGACCTGGTGACCTCCTGTGTATCTTGCTCAGTCCGCTGTCCAGGTGCTGTTGATGGGCAACTTCAAGGCCCTTCAGCTCTTCCTTCTGAGGGTTCCTGATCTTTAAATTGGACTTGGACATAACAAGAGGATGGCATCTAAGACCCTCCTCCAGGTACCTCCCCTGAGGAAGACTTGGAAGGCAGCAATAAGGGTGAGGGCCTTTCTGGTGGTGGCTCCCCAATTGTGGGATGACCTCCCCAACTAGGCCCACCAGGTGCCAACATCATTATTGTTTTGGCACCAGGTTGACACCTTCCTCTTCATTCAGGCATTCAGCAGCATATGATGAGTTTTTAATCAGGTCCTGGATCTGTCTTATGGTTGGTTAAGGGCGCGATCCTATGGTGATAGGCGGCCGCCTCCGAACTTGGAGGCGACTGCCTATCCAATGCAGGGCAGGAGAAGCACAGAGGGGATCGTCCCCTCCGTGCTTCAGCCGCCCTGCATTTGCGGCTAAACAGCTGATTTCGGCTGTCTGGTTGAGGGAAGGCGGAGTGGGGGAAGTGGCTGTCAGACGACACATAGGATGTGTCGTACCAGCCTTTCTGCCTTCCCCACCCTGGAACGCCCCCTGGAACACGCTCGAGGCTCCTCTTCCGAGCGCGGAGAACAGGGCCGTTCCAAGCTGCCTGCGAAGCAGTGCAGGGTGGGTGGGTAGGTCAGTTCACTGCGGTGGGTAGGTCAGTTCCCAGAAACCGACAAATCTATGGCTGTCTAGCCACTGACTAGTGGCCATAGGATTGCTCTCTCCAATCATTTAAAATTGTTTTTAGATATATTTTGTCTGTATGTGTGCTGTCTTTTTATATGTTTTTATTAAATGGTTTCACACTTTGTATAATGTATTTTAAATGGTTTTTAATTTTTGTAAACTGCCCAGAGAGCTTCGGCTATGAGGCGGTATAGAAACGTTCTGTCAGGGTGGATGCTGAGCCCATAGGATCCCGGAGTAGTTCTGATTCTGAGGAAGAGCAGTCGCTCCTGGGAGAGGAGCGCGCTCCTCTTTCCCAGGAGCAACAGCTGACGGAGATTCCTCCCACCAGCATTCCTCGTTTAGTTAGCAGTCCAGGGAGTGACCAAGCACAGATAGCAGACTTGGTGGATGCGCAATGCAGACGCAGAGAGCGGCGCCAGATGGAGGGCGCGGAAAGGAGGCGCAGTGCCCGGTTGGTGCGCAAACAATGGCTGTGCCCAGAGGCTCCAAGGGAAAAGGGGAGGGACTCTCCCTAGTCCTTAAGTTCAGGGGTCTGCCAGTGATTCCCTTTCAAACGGGGACCACCTGTTCCCACTTAGGGCATAGGTACTATGCTGCTCAGATCTAGTTGCAATCGGTATAGTTGTTAAGTTGTAAAAGAAGAATAAAGCTTTGAAAGGAATCCCTTTGTCTGCGTCTGGACTTGGCTACTGGTTTAGACAGAGAGAGACCTCCAAGGAGCCCTCGACACGTTCATCATCATCATCATCAGAGAATAATCCTCTGGCAGCCTGAGATCCAACAAATTAAAAATGGGCTACTTAACCTATGAGAATACTTCACCAGGCTTGCCAAGGTCTCCCAGGGTGAAAGGTTGTGCCAAGGTCTGTTGGCTTCTATGCAGGTTTTGCCTGGCCTGGTATGATGGAGGATTAGTTCAGATCCAGGCAGACAAAATCCACCACTGAATTCAAGGGGTGGGGGTGTCAAAGTTTTTGGCCGTAGCTCTAGTTTACAAGTATGGGAGTTGTCCTGAAAAGTCTCTGCCACTGCAAACGTCATCACATGGAAAGGGCTCCCTTTCTATCCACCTCCACTGACAAGTCAGACATGGGTCTATCAAGCTCTTTCCTGGTAGACCAAGATCTTTCCTCTTCCCACAGTATAATCTGAATCATGGGAATGCCTCAATTGGGCAGCCATATAAATACAGATCTGGTTCACACGTAGTGACAACCCATGATTTAAACAACCCAGGGGTTCTGGTGCATTAGCGGGGGGGACACACTACTCCCACACGCCCGCCTCTTCCGCTTTTACTATGATCGTAGGTTCATAGGTAGTTGAGCATAACATGCAACTTGCACCAGTGGGTCGTTTAGGGGCTAACCTGTGCTTCAGGTTCGCTTGTCATGCTCTACAGCCTACAAACGAGCTGATCACAGGTTGTTGAGTCAAAGCGGAAGTGGTGGGTGCACATCAGGCAGCACACCCGCTCTCTCCCGCTCATCTGCCCCAGAGACTATAATGCCAGAAAGCGCCCTTCCGCTGCAGCAAAAACCGCTTTCTCCAGAGCACGGCTGCGACAATCCTTGTTGCTAGCGAAGGCCATTTCTGTGACAAGTAGGACGTTTTCAAACATTAAAAATGGTGACGGCCGTCCTGGAAATAAGATCAGACTGCTGGAGTTTGCCCGTGGAGGTTATTCCCCCTCCACCCGCACCTCCAGCCCCACAGCCACACAGACAATCGCGCGCGAGCTCACAGCACACGCACCTCTCGCTCTGAAAACATCATTGCTCCATGCCTTGTACTTTCTGTTCTGTTCTTCTTTTTTAAAAAGCACCTTCGGGCAAAGACCAAGCTGGGAACACCTGAGCCCTGAGGGGAATGCCTCACAAAGTAATGAGCATCTGAATATTGTTTTGGAACCTCAGCCAGGGCACCCTCTCTTTCTGGCGAGGCGTCTGCTCCCAGGGAGCCGCGCTCTCTCTCACTCACCTTCCCTGTACTGAAAACGCAAGATTTATGAGGCTGGGCCAGGTGCAGTGACTGGCTTTTGAATGGGATGACTGGGTGACACTCTCACAAGAAGGTCAAATGCTTTATTGCATCCTTTCCTGACCCAGCCCCCCCCCTCCACCCAATGTACTGAGCTGCAACTCCCATCTTCCCCAGCATGGCTGGGAACGGAGGGAGTTGCAGCTCAACGCATCTGGAGGGCGCCAGGTTGGGGAAAGTTGTTTACGGGGCCACGTGCAGGACTTTTCCTAAAAACCAGGAAAAAATTGACACCACCTTCCTAATAAATCAGGTTATGTGAAAAGCCAGACGGGGTGTTCCATGTAATTTTTACAAGTACAAATGTTTCTCACCTTTTTAAAAAAACATTAATGGCTGCTTTCGTAAAGGTACCCCCAGTGATTCATTTGAGTTATTAGGTATCTTTGCTAGATTTGACAAGAACAGCAAAGCAGCAGGGCTGCAGACTTTCAGTGGTTTAAGCAACAGATTAGGGCGCAATCCTAACTAGATAGGCGTCCGCCTCCAAACTCGGAGGCGACCACCTATCCTAAGCAAAGGAGAGGCACGGGGGGATCGTTCCTTCCGCGCCTCTCCTGCCTTGCTATTTTTCGCTAGACAGCCATTTTTGGCTATATAGAGGCGGGGGGGGAGGAGGAGGCGACCGGGAGAGGAAGCTGCCGTATGACACATTGGATGTGTCATACACGCAGCTCCGCTCTCCCTGCCCCGGAACGCACGCCCCACAGAATGCCTCTTTTCAGTCGCTCCACACTCGTCTTCCAAGCGCAGAGGATGGGGCTTCTCTGCGCTGCTTGCGCAGACGAGAGGGGAGGTCATATTTCCGGGAAAAAGCACATCTTTTGGCCTTCTAGGCAGTGTCTAGTGGCCATAGGATTGCTCCCTTAATTGATTAAAATATCGGTTGATTTTGATTAGTGCTGTGCCAAATCCTGCCCCCTATTTTCAGGAATTTTTTCTCCCCCTGTGAAAACAGTATTGTTTTTTCTTATTAAATTTCTGCCTCTTTCACAAGGAGGGGGAGAATTTTGGAGAATTTTCTCCTTGGGGACTGGGGCAGAGCTTCCATGTACCTTTCTAAGTTTGGGAGGTGGCAGAAAGATCTTTCATTTGTTTTGGTTTTTTTACTTGAAAAACACCCCCAGCACTAGAGGCTCCTCCAGGACACCATGTGACCACGCCCTTTCCAATAAGCATTCAGGAAGAACTCCCAGGTTGCAGAAACTTCTTTGCAAAGAACACCTGCTTCTTTGGAGCTTTAGAAAAACGCTCATCTTGCTTGCTCTCTGTTGCTGCAAGGAAGAGCAGAATTCTTCTAAAGCTCTAAAATCCTCGATCGCTCGTGCTTTGCAAAGAAGCTTCTGCAGCCCCGGAACCTTTCCTGAATGCCTATTGGAGAGGGAGAGGTCACGTGGTCTCCAGGAAGTTCAGAAAGAGCTGCGTGGCTGCAGAAGACTCCTGGGCTCCTGCAAGGGCAGGTGGTGTTTTTTAAAAAATAAAAAATAGAAAGAAGACCCCTCAGCCACTACCTACATTTAAAAAGATACACTGAAATCCTGTCCTCCTCCCCAAGGAGAAAGTTATTTGAAATTCTAACCTCTCCCCACCTCTTTTGCTGGAGTTTTTGTGCCCTCCTCCGAAATGCTGAAAATGGAAGGATCAAAATGTTCAGCACAACACTAATTTTGATCAGAGTTAACATACTTTAAATTGGCAGGGCTTCAAGTGCAAAGCTCATCTTTTATTAATTGATATTGTGTAGTGGTTAGACTGCGACCGGAGAGAACCTGAGTCCAAATTCCCACACAGCTCACTGGATGACTTTGGGCAAATCATGGTTCATATCAGCCTACCTCACAGGATTGTTATGTAGGGAGATACAGGAGAAAAAGCATGGACAGCATCCAGAGCTCGTGGGGGTAAGTGAGGGGGAGAAGTAATATAATAAATCAAGGCTATTTTTATTCTGTCAGAGGGAATGAAAAAGAAAATATGCCATTTCCTTCTACCAAGTCAGCTTTTGCATAGTCAATTACAAGTCTCCTCAATATTGCAAAAACATTTTGGTGATACAAAAACCGATTTAGATTTAATTGGTTCACTCAATGAAGTGGTTGAAATGCCAAGGATTAATAATCTAAACATTTGCCTGTGTTTAGATGATTAACAAAGGATAAACTCAGTTTTATGATCAACATTGTGGGGGCTCCAGATTCTACCCCACATTGGCCTACAACAGGGATGCTGGACCTCAGGTTTGCAGGCCAAATGTGGCCTGCCTAAAGTCCCAATCTGACCACTCCTCCAAAACTGAATTCAGCCCTTGAGAGGAAAGAGGTTCAATAACCGTGATTTGCAAGGAAACCTGCAAAGCAACATTGCTTATTACAGATTCCTTGAAACAGGGAGGCCTGAGAACCTGAATGGAAGCCACATGTTCAAGCATTTTTTGATCAAGTAACCTCCCTTGTGGGCCATGGGAATGCTGTGGACATCATATACCTCAACTTCAGCAAAGCTTTCGACAAAGTGCCCTATGATATCCTGATGAGCAAACTAGCTCAAAGTGGGCTAGATGAAACAATGATCCGGTGGATCCACAGTTGGCTATAGAATCGGACTCAGAGACTGCTTATCAATGGGATCTTCTCCAACTGGGGAGAGGTAATGACTGGTACCGCAGGGCTCAGTCCTGGGCCCAGTGCTCTTCCACATTTTTATGAATGACTTGGAGGAGGAGGTGCAGGGAATGCTGATCAAATTTGCAGATGACACCAAATTGGGCGGGATAGCTAATACTTTGGAAGACAGAAACAAAATTCAAAGTTACCTTGATAGACTGGAGCACTGGGCAGAAAATAACATAATGACATTTAATAGGGATAAATGCCAAGTTCTGCACCTAGGAAAAAGAAACCAAATGCACAGTTACAAGATGGGGGATACGTGGCTTAACAATACTACAAGCGAGAAGGATCTTGGAATTGTCGTCGATCGCAAGCTGAATATGAGCCAACCATGTGATGTGGCTGCAAAAAAGTCAAACGCTATTTTGGGCTGCATTAGTAGAAGCATAGCTTCCAAATCCCGGGAAGTACTACTTCCCCTCCACTCAGCACTGGTTAGGCCTCATCTGGAGTACTGTGTCCAGTTCTGGGCACCGTACTTTACGAAGGATGCAGACAAGCTGGAGAGGGTTCAGAGGAGGGCAACAAAGGTGATCAGGGGACTGGAAACAAAGCCCTATGAGGAGGGACTGAAAGAACTGGGTCTGTTTAGCCTTGAGAAGAGAAGACTGAGGGGAGATATGATAGCGCTCTTCAAGGACTTGAAAGGCTGTCCCAGAGAGGAAGGCCAGGATCTCTTCTCCATCATCCCAGAGTGCAGGACATGGAATAATGGGCTCAAGCTACAATAAGCCATATTCTGGCTGAACATCAAGAGAAACGTCCTGACTGTTAGAGCAATACGACAATGGAACCAATTACCTGGGAAGGTAGTGGGCTCTCCCACACTGGGGGCATTCAAGAGGAAGCTGGACAGCCATCTGTCAGGGATGCTCTGGCTTGGATTCCTGCAGTGAGCAGGAGGTTGGACTCGATGGTCTTGTAGGCCCCTTCCAACCCTACTGTTCTATGATTCTATGATTCTAGGCGAGCCCTCTCGTGCATTTACCTGAGGGGTAAGGAGGGCAGCAGGATGGCACCTGCTGGCAGCATCCCCCAGATGCAGACACACCCATGGCCCACACGCCCTGAGTGGGTGCACTTTGGCATGAAGGGGTCCTAAATACATACAGATATACGTGCACGAACATTCCTCCATGCAAGCAGCAGCCGCTACAGGCCAGGGTTTCTTTGCATGTGGAGGTGCCCCTACACACATCCATCCATAGGTGCATAAGGCCTAGGGTGGCCGTGTGTTGTAATTTACAGAGGACAGTCCTCTATTTGAAGGCCCATCAGCCCTTTCTTTGAAGGCGCCCTCTATTTGAAGGGCTGTCCCATCCAAGTCCACTTCAAGAGAAAGAACCACCCCGAAGGAGAGCAGCAGGGGCTTTGCAGTAGCCCATCAACTTTCCCGCTGTGATGAAATATTGAATTTCTGTTTAAATTATAGTAATTGTTTGTAAATGTGTATCTATTAATGTGAACGAGTCTGTGCAAATTTGATGCAGATCTGTCTTCTTTGGTCCTCCTTTTTCAGGGTGTTGCGTAAGTGACCACCCTAATAGGACTCCTTCGCAGTAGCCATGCCTGTGCAGGAGCAATCTCCCATTTTAGCCTTCTGCAACCTGGCATCCTTCACATGTGATGGACTATAACTCCCATCACCACCATGCTGGTGGGGGAATGTGGGGGTCGTAGTGCAACCCATCTGGAGGGGGCCGGGTTGCTCTGTTTGAGGAACTGTCGGAGTTAGCAGGGTGTGGCTGGCAGCTCCAGCGGACGTCCTGGGCGAATACCAGGCTTCTGTTTCCCAGGCTTCTCAAATATCTGTTGAATCTTTTCGCTCACCCCTCTTGCTGCTGCTGTGTTTTAGTTTCCCTTTCCTGGTGTCATTTTCTTGGTTGTTTTACTGTTCTGTTAGTTTAATTGTTTTTAAGTGATGGTAATGCTGCTCTGAGTAGGGTATAAATTGTGTAACCAAATAAGTAAATTGTAAAAGTGACCCTTTGTTTCCCTGGGGGGGCTTCTTATTCCTTCTCTTCTATTTCTTTTGTACACCTTTTTTCCCCACGCAAGCTTTAACGTTTTACCTTCTGCGGGATTGGAAGGCTGCTGCTTAGGAATCCCAGTCAAACTCAGATTATGCCCCTGCAGCTCTGGTGAGGCTGGGATTCTTTCTTGTGTGTTGTTCCGCCGTATTTTCTTTAAAGGAGCTAGCGAATAATTGCTGCATCCTCTTTTAGTGTTATTTCCTGGATGTGCTGATGGATTTCTGCTTGCTTTTCGTTTGGATGGGTTTAATGCCAAGGTAATATTAACAGTTGCTGAGTTTTTGAACGTTGCTCTGAACACCAGATCTCGAATGGTGGCAAGTTAAGCTGCACTTGCATTCTGAACATGGCGCTTTCCGATTTGTGTTTTGTTTTTGTATCATGGTTGGTTGAGTAATAAATGTGAGGATGATGATGTGTATCTCATCAGTATGTATCGCTTTTTCCTAAAACCATGTTGTGATTACCCATAATCCTGAGCAACAGAGAATTCTGTCTAGTCTTTCTATCAGTCTAGAAAGTGCTGTCCCGTGGAACAGCTCTGGATTTGGGGTTTGCCCTGATCCACCCTTGCTTGCCTTGGCAGTGTCCCTGTCCACAAAACAGGGGCACTGACACTGTCGCCCATCTTAAAGGGTTGGTGTGAGCATAACGGAGGTGCTTCATATGCGAAGAGATTTGAACGCTCTGGTGTGGAGTGGCCTCCTTCTTCAAGAAATCTTTGTTCATTCATGAGACAAGTTCTAGGCAGCAGCCCCTTGGTTCAGTGGAGGCTGTTGGCACCGATGTCAGTGGGGCAGTGAATGTGCTCGGGATTTCAGTCAGAACTCTAAGGGTTCTGACCGAAACTCAGAGCGGATTCACCACCCCATGAACATAGGAGCCACCAGCCTCCACTGCTTTAGTCCCTGGGACAGCACTATATGGTTGGATCTCCCCCTCCGAGGTTGGAGACAGAACTCCAGCCTCAGAAGGGGAGATCCAGTCTTGCTTTTCCCCTGCCCCAGTGGAGAGATCTCCAGCTCTTACTTCCCAATGTTGAAGCTCCAATGCTGGGAGCAGTAAAAAGTGATATCTTAAATTCTTAAGAGATCACCCAACCTGCCTGTTTGGTTGCTGAGCTAACCAGGAGATACTGTCCTGGTGGTGCCCATGATTTTGGAGGTCTGGTCTATGATGGCTTGGATTAGGGCCTCAAGTATCACAGTGCCCAGTCTCTGGAACCACTACAGATCAGACAGGCTCAAACCCTTCTGGTTTTTCAGCACCTACTGAAAACATACTTTTTCCAACAAGCATTGCTGCTGTGAAAAGCAGCCTAGGAATATTTTAAATAAAAACACATACATTAAATAAAATTCCCAGGAAGGTAACATTACCTTCTGGGTACAGCAATAATAAACAGTATTTAATTACGATCTTATACTGTATTTTAGTACATCACTTAGAAATTTCTTTTAATGGAAGTGATTTATAAATATCATTAAATAAATAAAGTGGGCAGATTGGGGGAGGTGCTGGACACACAGTCTCCAAAGCCCTTCCACCCTCTGCCATGTCCCCAACACAGTAGAGCATTTAGACCAGCCCCACACCATTGCAAAGGGGGGGATACATGTTTTCCTCCCTTTGTGAATGGGGGGAGGGAAGTGGGAGAGGGAAGGGTCTGCAAAAGCCGCTCCTCCCTCCTTGCTGGCAGGAGCACTCTGACTTAGCAATAGGATGTCCCTGCCCGCTGATTAATCAATTAATTAATATATTTAATCTGCATCTGCTTTTGAGAAAATACTCCTAAAGAAAAAAAGGTATACTTCTTTGTTTTTAAATGATGCACGCATGTGTCACAGGCTCCAGGAGGTATCATAGAAGCCAATTTGGCTTGTATTGACTTTTTACCTGGTAAAATTCACCTAAAATTCATCTCTAGCTTTGCTAATATAAAAACTGCCATGTTTCTTTCTATTTCTGTTGTCTACTTCTCTAAGGAATTTGTGTGTCTTGCTTAAGGTTGGAGACAGATCTGGGAAATATTTTAAAAAATGTGGAATCAGACATTGCATATTTCTTTGTCCCAGCAGCCTTAGGTGCCTTCTGAAACCTGCATAGCCTCAATGCAGATTGGATTGCACTGCTGGCCAGCTGCCTCTTTCTACACTCCATCTTAACACTGTGACTCTGTGGCTTCAAATTCAAGGCAGTCTTCACACTCACACGCTTTTCTTTTTTGCTTAACACCCAGCTTAAGGGGTTCTGTGAACTTCAAAGCTCACTTACTACTTTTGTGACATTTTGATTGGTCCTTCTAAAGCAGGGGTGGGCAACATGCCACCCACGGGCTGCGTACGGCCCCTGCAGCCATGTCTGGAGCTGCTACGGAGTGCCCAAAGGGTCAAAATTGGCTTGTTTGCAGCTAACTTTGACCCTTTGGGCTGCTATGGAGTCCAAAAGGGGTCAAAATGAACTTGCAAACTAGCTAATTTTTTACCCTTTGGGCACTCCGTAGCAGCTTCAGATGCATTTTGATGTTTTTAACTTTGGTTTTGGCATCCATGGGGGGTGCAGCCTATGGAGGGGTCCATTGCAAAGTCGCCCACCCCTGCTCTAAAGATATTGCCTTGCTGCGGATTTTGACATTTTTATAATGGACAAACATGGCCTCTTCTACATTTTGTGTATCTCATAACATGCAGCTAAAAGAGTGCTTTTTTCTTACACAAAAGTAAGCATGAGGGACCCAATCCAGATTGGGACCTTAGTGTAGGCAGAAGAGAGCTTTGGCCCCACTGTGAACCCAATCTGGACCAGGCCCCCTGCATCTGCAATGCAATTCAATGCAATTTGCTCCTGCACAAGCCTGCCCTGTCCTTAGGATCTTCTGGAGAGGACCCTCTTTCAAGACTGCCACGGGCAGAGGTGCAGTAGGTGGTGATGCGAGAGAGGGCCTTTTTGGTGGCTGCTCCCACACTGTGTACTCCCTCCCAAAGGACACTAGGTTCACTCCCCCGATGTTATCCTTCTGCCAGCAGGGAAGGACCACTTTATTCAAGAAGGCCTTTGGCCTATAAGTGGATCTATGGGTTGGATGCTGTTTTCATTCTGGAATTGTTATGCTTTTATTGTATTTTATTGTGTTTTGTTGTTTTAATTTATTTTAACTTGTTCGTGTAAGCAGCGTTGAGTGCCATTTTTGGGTAGAAAGCTGGGGTATAAATCAAATAAATAAAGACATAAATGTGATCTTTTTTCCTATGCAAACAGCAGGTACCAGGGCCTAAAACCAATGCGGTGTAGGCCCAGACCCCAGTGGGGGCAGTGAGTTAAAGCCCCCTGCCCCTTACACTAGGGTTCCAATCCAGATGGAGAGCCTGCACTTAACTTTCGAGTAAGGAAAAAAACACTAATGTAACTGCATGTTACTATTAAAGATATCAGCTAATTTGGCCCTTAAAAGAAGCATTCCGCATTCTCTCTCACCCAGGAGGGAATACCTCTTCTAAGGTGGCACTTCTATTAAAAATGTGTGGTTTTAAAAATCTACTGGCTGATTAATCAGGAGAGCCCTTTTAATGGATTAAAATATATTTGAATTGATTCAACCAGCGGATTAATCAACTAAATGTTGCACCCCTAATTTCAAGTGATCGGGAATTGCCAGGTCTTATTTTTTTTAGCACAACAGCTAGAGTTTGGCTTTCATGAATGGGGGCAATTGTCTCCACCAGTTGAACTTCACCCTAGAGCAGCGTGGCCTTATAACCTTGGTTGGCTACCTCGGTTTGTTTTGTTATGTTTTGTAAGCTGCTTCAGGGAGGGATTGGGGTCCTGGGCCTAAGGATATTGGGATCAAGACCCTGAGCAGCGGCCTTCTAATAAGCCCCTTCCCCACACATCCGCAGTTCCCTATTTATTTATTTATTTCTATACCACCCAATGGCTGAAGCTCTCTGAACAGTTTACAAAAATTAAAACCACAAAGCACAGCATAAAACGACATAAATATGAAAGCTTAAAACCACAATATAACAGTACAACTAGAATAAAACCTAGCAATGATGCAGAGATTTAAAATACAGATTTACAACACCAAACTAAAAGACTAGGAAGCTAAAGTGCTAAAATACTGGGAGAATAAAAAGGCCTTCACCTATCACTGGAAGGAGTACAGCGTATGTGCCAGGCGAACCTCTCTAGGGAGCTCATTCCACAGCTGGGGTGCCACAGCAGAAAAGGCCCTCTTCCTGGTAGCCACCCGCCTCACTTCCTTTGGCAGGGGCTCACAGAGAAGGACCGCTAAGGATGATCTTAGGGTCCAGGCAGGCACATATGGGAGGAGGCGATCCTTCAGATAACCTGGCCCCAAGCTGTCAAGGGCTTAAAATGTTAATACCACTCTGCAGTAGCCTCACACCTTTGGAACAAGCTGCCATCAGAGGTCCGCCGTGCTCAGTCATTGCAGGCTTTTAAGAAGGCCTTGAAAACATATTATTTTATCTTGGCCTTCCTGTGATATGACTGCTATCGTTGCTGGTACTGCTGTTGATATTGTGGTTGGTTTCATTGTTGGCTTTTATTGTTGTTTTAATGTTTTTACCGCTTTTAATATTTTAACTGTTTTTATGTATTTTGTTGTTGTGAGCCACCTTGGGAGGGCTTTGGCCCTGAAAGGTGGCCAAGAAACATTTTAAATAAATAAATGCCAGCACTTTGAATTGGGCCCGGAATTGGGACCTATCAAGGCTGCCAACTTTTTATTTAAAAACATACAGGCCGCCCTAGGGAGGGGCAGTGCAGGCAGAACCAAGTGGATCAGTGATGGAGCCTGTGAGAGTCTAGTAAATCAGGAGAGGAACCTGAAGGCCAGTGTGGTTCATGGGTGGAAGATGGGGGGTTGGGGGTGGAACCTGGGAGAAATTGAAGTTTGCTGCTAGACCAAGAAGCCCTGTCTGCTTGGCAACCTCGTTCCCTCTTTTTGCAGGAGAAAGGAAACATGCATGGCATCACTGTGTGTGACATAAAACCCTTCTTGCTAGTAGCTAAGCATCTGGAGGGGCACGTCAGCCTTTCAGAATGGATAAAGCCCTGTGTCCGTGTCATCGTTGCCATTGCCAGTGTGGCCACATGAGGGGAGGTGGGTGGGAGACACCCAGGCAAAAGAAAGGAGGGAGACGAGTGAAGGAGGAGCTTCCTCATTTTGCCCACTCTCCTCCTCTCACACCCTTTCTCTTTCCTCTCTTTCTTGTGACCCTCAGGGAAGAGAGAACTGTGATCAGCTGCTTCTGGGCTCTCTGGAGGCAAGAGCCTTGCAGTCAGTACATAACAGTTGAAGCAGAACTGGGTAATTTAAATGGGAAGCCATTCCAAAGTCTCTCTGAAACGGTGGCCGCTTTATGCGCCTCGCGGTTGGAAAAGTCTACTCACTTTCAGAGATGTTCTTAATCAACCTTGCCCAGCATTCCTCATCATTAGCTATGCTTTCCGGGGTTGATGGGAGTTGAAGTCAAAAACATCTGGACGGTGACCAGGTTGGGGAAAGCAGGTGCAAACAGACCCCCCCCCCCAAATCAGCATTCTCATCTTGCATATTTGTGCTTGCTGAACTGGTTTTTAACTGCAGGAACATCAGTGTTGCACTTTGTAAAATCAGAGAAATAAGCCAGAAAACAAACAGAGACCCTTAAGCAGAGGCTTTTTTCAAATAGGGGAGCTACTTTTTGACTTGGAGGGGGATGTGTGTGTGTGTGTGTGTCTGACTTGCAGTTGGGAGCCTTGATTTATTGTGTCATTATTTACGTCTGAAAATAAATGAGGCATAAGCCTTAAAACACGAAAAAAGAAAATTAGGTTCTACCCAGATTCTCTTACTTTTTGTAGTTTATTTACATGAAATATACATTTTTTTCTTCCCTGTGACATGGGGTTTTGCCTTTGTTGACCAGGCCTGGGCGCTTGTTTCCATTGGCTTGTCATGTTCACTAATTAGAGAGCGGCTGCATGATTCACCTTGCTAATTAGAGGGACTCGCACACAAAGGCCCTCCGGGCAGCGGGAAGAAAGAGCCTAGCACCGGTGCCCTGAGAAAGCTGCAGCCTGTGAAGTAATTCTTCTCATCTACCTTCTATTTTTTATTTGAAATGAATAAATCATTGAGATTTTCCTTGTGGAGTGAGAATGCAAGAATTCACATCTTTGTAAGATGTAAATTATATGTGATCAATAGAGGGATGACTATATTGTACTTAACAAGCCTCCCTAATTTGCTGCTTGTCAGTCTATGAAAAATTACTTGAAATACTTCGTCCCCTTACTGAGGGTGATTCCACCCCCCCTTGGCTCCCCCCCCCCTTTTGCCCTTGATGTATAAGAGAAATGAGTGATAGCCAGTTTCTTATAGTTACATCTGAACTAGAAATTATGTAGATTATTTAAATCTCAGGCTAGTTTTGCATTTGCAGCAAGAAGGAGCATTTTGCTAAATGGGATCCTGCTGTCACCCTTCTTTTCCAGCTCCTTGTTTGCGGCAGGAAGCAGGTCTGTGTCTATTTTAGCTATAAATGTTGCTTTGTCTCTGCTCTTCTGCTAGGGAGCCAGAGAATGCTTCTGCCTTGTCTTGCTGGGCCCTCCAAAGTCAAACATAGTTAACATAATAAATTACAATTATTTTTCTCACGTCATTGTGACTTGATCAAACCGTGATGCGGACTGCAAAAGAGGGCACGGCATTAAAACGGTGCTTGCAATCCTCCACGCGCCCCATTTGCCATCTGTTTCGAACGCACTTCGAAATGAGCTGCAGTGATATTCTCTCCAACTATTTGATTATAATTACTTATTAAAGCCAAATGATTTTTAGTAAATTGCTCCAGTTTTGTCATTTATGCAAATGAACTTTGCTGTTCAAAGATCCAAGCAGCCCATAAGAATGGTGTAGGGCCGGCATAACAATAAACAGAATATCTCCCTCCTGGAAGCAACTGGGTAATAAAAGTTTTCCTCTGGAAAACCTTAGCCTTTATATTCGCCTCATGGTTCTAGTCAGAGGTCCTTGTCAGAGGTCCCGTAGCCCCACTGTCCTGGTACCTTGGCAGGGACCTCAGGGTGGCACCAACAGCAAAGGGGAGGCACCCACAGAAAATATTGTGCTCATCCAAGGAATGGGCAGCTGTTCCATGTGCTCGCAGGCCCCCCGCTGCCAAACAACATACCCCACAGGTCCTTATGAGACCTCCTCTGAGGATGATCCCGTGGAGGCCCTGGGCGCAAACAGAGACCCCGGAGACTCAAAATGGCCTGAGGCGCTAGAGCCAGAGGCATCTCCCCAGAATACGGCCCACCCAAGAAGGATCCAGTGCCGAGTCGCCCACTGCCCCTTGCCGAGACCTCCCACCCCAGCTTTGGACCCTTCACCATCCCTGGGATCTCAGAAATGATCACGACGACAGGCCTGGGCAAAAGCTGAGGTCTGGCAACGCAGCGCCTAGCTAGCGGTCTGAAGCCTCCCATTGTCGTGGGGAGGCAAGCCCCATATGTGCTCCAGCTCCTGACCCTGAGCAGCCCTAGGAAGAGACCGGGCCAGGGTGGCACCAGGTGTTGGAAGGCCCTTGGGCAAGGCACCCTCCGTGGGCCGCCTCCCTCAGGGAGCCCCCTTCTCACTGCCATGGTCACCAGCTGCTCGTGCTCCCCCTCCTCTTTCCCATCATCGCTCCCACTGGCTTGCTGGAAGGCAGAGAGCTGGGGAGCAGGGGGGCCGTGGCCTCTCCTGCTCCTCCTCCTCCCCACCTTTGTTCCGGGGCCAGCGCGAGAGGCAGGCCGACGAGCAGGTCGCCATGCTGCAGAGGAGGCGCAACTCCAGCGGGCTCTGGTCAGGGGGCCCCTGCTGGAGCGTGGGCCCTTGGCAGGCCCCCGTCCATTGACGCGGCCCTCAGCTGGCTGTGGGCCCCCCTATTCGAAACACCCTTCCCTGGCTGCACAGCGTTGATGCAAAAGCTCCAAGAGGGAGCTCCTTAGCCTCGCGGCTCCAGCCCCTTCCTTGGCTTGAGCAGGACTCGTAAGCGCAACATACCAGGCCAGCACAAAGCAACTTAATGCAATTAAGTGCAGAACAAAAAGTGCAGAACTCGAGCAGCCCAGCCCAGCCCACGCATCAGGTCTGGTGGAAGAAGGGCAATTTAAACGGATGGCAATTTGTCATCTGTAGTGGTAGCCTAGAGAAGGACAAAGCTGTCTGCTCTGGTTTCTACAACTTTCAATTTTTTTGAAGCGCCAGTGCATCGCATCCCATCCCGTTTCCAAATCAATTTGCACATTGCAGGGGGAGGGCGGGTAAAAAGTAAGCAGGAATATTCCTATGCATTTTATACACTTTTCTCCTGATGTATGCATTTTTTGTATGCATTTCGCCTAACGCATGCATTAGGATGCATACATTTTCACACACATTTCTCCTAATGCATGCATTTTTTGTGCACAATTTCCCCAAATGTACACATTTCTGTACAGAGTCTTTGATCAGAAAACTGCAATGCAAAACCCAGAGAAGTGCGAAAACTGAAGGATAATTGCCTCCTAGTTCACTTATTAGTTCAGGAAATGCAAATTAGATCAGTTCATATTAAAAGGTGAACCAAACAAATTTCTCTTTCATCCCTGTGGTAGCCATTTGTGGAACATTAAGCATAAATCATCTTTGCTGGAAGATGATTATGAACAGTAGATTTCTTCCTCTTGAAATTGTCAGTCATTTTATTGGATGCTTTTGTCCTGACCATTCCCTGTTACAGCTGTCATTTGACAGTAATTTTGTTGCCCACGTTAGCAGTGTGTTTTGAGAAGCAAAGTCCCGATTGAGCTGGCCTTTGAAACAATAAGAGGTTCTGACAGGCTATCAGCAGAATGCTGCCTCTGTGCATATGGCAGATCATAGCTCACTTGCTCCCTGGCACATTCTCTCCTGTGAATTGAGGCTACCTTCACTGAGCAGGGGGTTGGACTCGATGGTCTTATAGGCCCCTTCCAACCCTACTATTCTACAATTCTATGATTCTACTCTTTGGCATACGTAAAACTGCCAGGGACCCTCTTAAGGAATGGATCTCTTTAATAGGATCTGATCTTCAGTCAAAGGAATTGGGGGAGGGGGGAGGAATGTGCCGAAAGCATTCAAGAAAACAAACCAGGCCCAGTTTACTGGCAATGTCTCTCGTGAAGTGTAGTAGCAAAAAGATTGAGCTACATATCAGGAAGTCCTGGGTTTGAATCTTGCCTTTGCCATGAACTGGAGTTGGGCAACCCACGCTCTCTCAGCCTCTGCTTCCTTCCATCACACCCATCCACACACCCATCCACACGCAATAGGGCAATATGGTTCTGTGAACCTCCCAGACAGCTTCAGCTGTTGAGTGTCATAGAAATGTAATAAATAAATAAATAACAGGCTTTTACCCTACAGGCTTTTCCTAAGGATTACAAGAAGATAACTCATGCAAAGCATTTTAAACACTGGAAAGATGTTTAGGAGGCAGGTTGGATTCATAAAATTCCAAACTCATTTGACTCTTGCAGATTTCTCCGAGATCCCTACCTGTGTGCGATAAATGGTTACATATTTAAAGCTGCAATCCTAAACACACTTGCAGGACTTACTTTTGAGTAAACATGCATTGGTCATACCTCACATTTGAGTATTGTGTCCTGTTCTGGGCACCACAGTTTAAGGAGGATATTGACACGCTGGAGCAATGTCAGAGGAGGAAGACAAAGTTGGTGAGAGGCCTGGAGACCACGTCCCAGGACCAAAGCCTGAAGGAGTTGGGTATGTTTAGCCTGGAAAAGGAATGACTAAGAGGCAACAGGGTGACCACTTTAGAATATTTGAAGGGCTGTCACATACAGTGACTTGCATTGGTAGGAGGTTGAGCTAGATGAGCTTTGAGGTCCCTTCCAGCTCTATGATTCAGGATTTCACTGTTAATGTTAATGTAAGAAATCTTACCATATTCTGCCATCTGCCTTGCCATCAGACTCAATGGACTGTATTTGCTGTATTCTTTTACTGCAGATTTTATTTCCCTAGTTTCAGTATAAATTATTTACTTTTGCTTTATTTTGCAATGATATTGTTGATTGCACATATAAGGATAAGGATTATGAGACAGAACCTGAAATAAAATGTTTAAGTAACCATTTTATAGTACAGGCAGTCATTAAATGGTCGTTTAAGATCAACTGGGTAGCAAAGTACCTTGCAGAAATCCAAAAGTCACTGTCATGCCTATAGCTAGTTTGAGAAACATGTGAAATATATAATAGTGCTCAAGGTTGGAAAAGCCCTGAGTTATCTGAAATGAATTCTACTTGGTGGAAGTAAAATGATAAAAGTTCTTGATGGTACAAGAGAAGGAAAGATCAATAAGTTAGGAGAATGTCACTTCAGCTGGCATAAGCAGGCAGTTCTAGAAGTCTGCATGATTGACTGCAACTCTGAACCACAGAATCTTTATGTAGGTTTCTCCTGTGCCTTTGCCCACACAGAGATTTAATACCATCATTATTATTATTATCATCATCATCATCATTTCTTAGACAGCCTTCTCAGAAAAAGACTCAAGGCATCTTACAGCAGGGATTAAAACATACAAAAATGTAGAACAATTTAAAACAGCTACAAAGAGTTAACAATAAAATACCAAGACCCAAGTCTTAACATGGTGCCCAAAAGATGATACTATTGGTGCCAGGTGCTCCTCACCTCATTGAGGAGAGTATTCCACAATTGGGGGGCCAGCACTGAAAAGGTCCTCTCCCTTGTTGCCATCCTCAGGGCCTCCCTCAGAGGAGGCACTTGGAGGAGGGCCTGAGATGAAGACTGTAGTGTACGGGTAGGTTCATACTGGGAAAGGCGCTCCATTGCGTACTAGGGAACCCTCGAGCTGTCGTGCTGCAGCCCGAGAACTGATTGAAATTAATAAGTATTTTTCTGCTAACCTGCTGTTGTCTGACTACAAGGATACAATTAACCTGGCAGAGTTATGTCCTCTGCTAGTTACATATGGAGAAGGGGAAAATATGACATTGCAGAGTAACTGGAAAGATTTGGGGAGCAAGAGCTGTGCCCTGCTGTTTGCTCCTTGGAAGCTTAGCTAGCCTCCTGCTGATGCTTTGGGAATTATTTGACCAGTTTCAAATTCACCCTTTCAAGCCAAGAATGGGAAGCAGAGTACCAGCTCTGGGCACTTTCGGGTGACGTGGATTATCTAGATCCATTTTATCTTCCCTGCCTGAGGACGCGGGCCCCCTATCAGCATCCGACTCTGAGGATGACTCCCCTGCAGCCTTTCCTGTCCCTCAGCTACTCAGAAACGCGAGACTGCAGAAACAGCAGCAGCCCTTCAAGAACTGCAGTCAGCATCCGGCAGGGGTGGATCCAAGGAAGAATCAGGCTCTGCCAGCCTCCTGAAGGCCTCAGCCAGCTGCCCCCCTTTGCTGGGATAACAAATCCTTATGGGGAACTGCTCCATCCAGCACCCCACCCCAACCCTGACAGTGTCCACTTCCCCCGGGCCTCCCGCCAAGTCAGGGGCAGGGCCCACGGAGCTTGTGCCAGTGGGCCCCTGCTGGGTGCAGGCCCTCGGCGGGTACCCAACCAGGCACGGCCTTGATGCTAGCCCTGCATTTCAGCCTGGCTCCCAAGAAATGTTAGAGTGAAAACTACTGTGTTGGTCATGAGAAGAGACCCAAGAAGAGCCTCTGGGTGTCTCAGCAGCTTTCACTATCTGGTGTCCTTCTAGACCATTTGTGGTAACTGAGAGTTGGAGTCACTGTTTCTCAGCGGTTTGGGGCATACCTGGCAGGGCAGTTCCAAAAACTGTAGGGATGGCCTACAGGCTTCTGCAGGGTTTCATCTGCTCTCCCGTGCTTTTTACTACATGCAAGGAAACAGTGGGTGGGTCATTCAGAGATTTAGAATTGTTGGAACAGTGATGGCAGGAGACAGGCTAACAGAAGGTTTCACCGAAGGGTTAACCTGCTCTTCTGGTGTGGGAGGTGTAACAGCAGGGGGTTGCCCAGGTGCAGAGGGAATCACCCCCCCTGGATGCATGCAGAGAATATTGCCCAGCAGCAAGACGGGCCAACAAAGTTTTTGCTGCCTTAACCAGGGCTCCTTGCACAAAAAAAGTCCAGTTCTTGCGTCAGTGTTTGCGTGATCCTTTTGCAGCCAAGTAAAGTTTGCTTTGCCAAGCCTTCACTTTATGGACTCAGTTATTCAGCCATGCTTGCTAACAAGAATATGGTGCATAGGAAGAGCCTTGCTGGATCAGACCAAAGGCCTCTCTAGTCCAGTATTCTGTTCCCACAGTGGCTGACCAGATGCCCCTGGGAAGCCCACAAGGAGGACATGAGTCCAACAGCAGCCTCCCACTCGTGTTCCCCAGCAACCGGTATTGAGAGGCACCCTGCCTCTGCTGGAGGTAGCATATCGCCATCGTGAGTAGCAGCCATTGCTAGCCATATCCTCCATGATATGTCTACTCCCCTTTCAGAGCCATCCAGCTATTGGGATGCTGATGACGCTCAGTGATAATTCTCCTTTCCTTCATGTGGGGGGGTCCTCTATGATTGGCTGCCCAAGGTCAGCTTTGGCTAATTCGTCAGTTCCACCTCTTTTGGAGGCTAAGGAGTTCACCACTTTCATGCATGCTCTGAGAACTTCTCAGCTTGACTACTGAAATTAGCTTTACATGGGACTGCCCTTGAAAACAGTTTGGAAACTTCCATTGGTCCAGGATGCCAGCCACCTGATTGATATCTGGGGTGAACCACAGAACAGATAAAACACCAATTCCTCTTTGACTTCACTGGCTACCAGTCTCTCCCAACACCAAACTCAAGGTGTTTGTTTTAGCCTTTAAAGCCCTAAACGGCCTGTCCCAGGGTACCTCAGGGAAGGCATTCTGTCCCATATCTTCTCTCTACCCCCAGCCTCCGTCGTCCCTCCAGAACTTAGATCAACTGAAAAAGTGTTACTCTGGATACCACTCCTGCTGTTGGTGAAGTTATTCTCTACCAAGAATAGGGCTTTATCAGTGGTGGTCCCTGGACTCTTGAAGTCCCTTCCCAGGAAGATCCATCAGGTCTGCCTGGTTGAATTTAAAGAGTTTTAATCATGCTGCTATTTTGCTTTTAATTGGATTGTAAGCTGCTTTCAGGACTATTGTAGTGGGAATGGGGCATCAAAACTTCAATTTCAATCAAATACATCACCCTGGAGTTTGCTTCAGAACTGGGACAATGAGGAGAGGTCATTTCATAGGGGCAGCCCCCCAGATGAACAATCCCCTGTTTCATTTATTTTTGGACTGGAAGATAAAAACCAATATTACAGGAATGTTTTCCTGCATGCAGAGCTCTGGGCAGCTAAATATCTCCAAGACTGAAGCTCACCTCTAGAAGAAACCAGAGGCCAGTCATGACCAACTAAGAACAATCAATGGAATACCTTTTGACATCTTATTGTCTCTTCCAGTAAAGTGATCCAGAATCCATTCCTTGCTGGAATAGGATTATGCAGTATATATATAAAAAGACATTAAACCATCGGTGGCTCTAAGAATTGGGGCTGGCCGTACCATTAGGTAAAGTGAGGCAGTCACCCCAGGTGGGAGATGCTAGGAGACATCACAAGGTGTTGGAGGAGAGAGCTGGGGACCATGCAGTCTGCCCTGAGCCCCCTAAGCTAGTCCGCTGCCTTCAGATGTGGTGGGGAATGCTTTCCCATGCCCTGTGATGAAGAAAGATTTAACCAACATTCCAGTTAGCTGTTTGTTTGTTTGTTCGTTTCGATTTATGAGACACCCTATAGCCGAAGCTCTCAGGGCAACATACGTAATAAAAGCAAAAACAATAAAACGAATGATAAAACCAATAATAACCCATATGAAAAAGTATTACTTGAAAAGCAGCATGGGATGGGAAGGGTGCCATCTCGTCCTTTGCCTCAGGCAGCAAGGTGCCTTGGGCTGGACCTGCTCATCATCGACATCATCCGCACTATTTCAAAACTATCATGTAGTATCTATTTACTTTTAAACAGAGCATCCAGCTTAGTTCTCAGAAAATGAAGAACCATTTCTGCATCCATCACAGTTCTAAATGTTTTAAAATCAGGTTTTAATGTAATAATGGTAAAGCTAAACTATACATGATACCATTTGCAACGGCCCTATCAATCTCACCTTTATTTCATACATATTTCTTATTAACAGAACATTTTTCTATCATGACTGTCTCCCTGAATACAATTAGCACCCAATTTCAGATTTATGTTCAGCGCAATCTCCCATTTTGTATATCTGACACCTCCCAAAAGCCTCCTTGACTTGTCTGACACATTTGCCAGATATTATGAACGCTTTTTAGGGATGAATATTTCTTCATCTTACCTTTTGAGGAGTTAATAGATTTTCATGTGATTTGACATGCAAATACAACCTTTAGCCATCATGTTGCTTGTGTGGCGGGAGGGGTCATTAAAATATAAAAGTGGTGATAGTGCATGAGAAATAAAAGACAGACTCAAATCCAGCTCAACTGAGGTCCCGATTTGGCCCTCCAGGTTCCCCCAAAGCCACGCCCACTTCCCCTAGCCCCACCCCCTTTCCCCGACTACAGAGCATTTGCTGGTTTCCAGGCTTTTGTGCAGTTTTTCCCCCATTCTAAAAGGTTGAAATGCCTCTTCGAAGGGGCAATCCAGTGACCCCTGTACATCATCTGAAGGGCCAAAGGATACTGGGGATTTAGCCCCTCTGAGGTCAGAGACAGTGCTCCAACCTCAGAAGGGGGAGTTGGAGATCCAACCCCCCCTTCTCAGACTCCTCACAATCAGTGTGGAAAGAACCGCACCAGCTGCTCTCCGAGGTTGGAAAAGCTACCTCAGAGAGGGGGGAAAGGGGGCGTTCCAGTGGTTGGGGAGGGGAGGAGACCAGAGAGGCCAGGATATGAGCTATCCTGAGGCCTCCTCAGCCTCCTCCCCCTGCCTTTCAGTTGCCGTCACTAGACGGGCAAAAAGGCCCATCTAGTGGGAAATGCAGGGTGGGAGGACGGGGAGGCAAAGATCACCTCCAGTGCTCCTCCCACCCTGCACTGAATGACCAGAAGCCTCCAAGTTCGGGAGTTTCCAATCACTGAGGCAGCAATCGATAGGATTGCACCTTAAGACTTATATCTTGCTGAAAGAGGTTCAGCATTTGTGTCATAGGGCACTCTCCTGCACAAACCCACATCCTTCTTCTGCTCACTTTCAACTTTGAGGGGGGACATGATAGCATTCTTCAAATATCTAAAGGGCTGTCACATAGAAGGCAGCAAAGGCTTGTTCTCTGCCAACCCAAAGAGCAGGACTAGATAGAATCATAGAATAGCAGGGTTGGAAGGGGCCTACAAGGCCATCGAGCCCAACCCCCTGCTCAGTGCAGGAATCCAAGTCAGAGCAGCCCTGACAGATGGCTGTCCAGCCTCAGCTCGAATGCATCCAGTGGGGGAGAGCCCACCGCCTCCCTTGAGAATTGGTTCCATTGTCGTATTGCTCTAACAGTCAGGAAGTTTTTCCTGATGTTCAGCCGGAATCTGGCTTCCCGTCACTTGAGCCCATTATTCCATGTCCTGCACTCTGGGATGATGGAGAAGAGATCCTGGCCTTCCTCTCTGTGACAACCTTTCAAGTACTTGAAGAGCGCTATCCTATCTCCCCTCAGTCTTCTCTTCTCAAGGCTAAACATGCCCAGTTCTTTCAGTCTCTCCTCATAGGGCTTTGTTTCCAGTCCCCTGATCATCCTTGTTGCCCTCCTCTGAACCTCTCCAGCTTGTCTACATACTTCTTAAAGTATGGTGCCCAGAACTGGACACAGTACTCCAGATGAGGCCTAACCAGTGCTGAGTAGAGGGGAACTAGTACTTCCTGGGATTTGGAAGCTATGCTTCTATTAATGCAGCCCAAAAGAGCATTGGCCTTTTTTGCAGCCACATCACATTGTTGGCTCATATTCAGCTTGTGATCGACAACAATTCCAAGATCCTTCTCGCTTGTAGTGTTGTTGAGCCACGTATCTTGTAACTGTGGTTTCTTTTGGTTTTGGAAATTTGGTTTCTTTTTCCTAGGTGCAGAACTTGGCATTTATCCCTATTAAATTTAATTCTGTTGTTTTCTGCCCAGCGCTCCAGTCTGTCAAGATCACTTTGAATTTTGTTTCTGTCTTCCAGGAATTTTAGCTATCCTGCCTAGGGATGTCAGAGAATTCCTCCACGGACTCCAGTGAGGTCGGATTCTAAAGAATCCATCCCCCTGGAATCTGTGGCGGAACAGCCTCCCCCACCCTGCCACCCCACAGAATCCACCCGGGACGGAGCGTATCTGGCGGCGGATGCGGCAGCGGATGCGGTAGCAGATGCGGCGGCGGCGGCAGCTCTAGCTGGTCTCCTGGCCGCTGCCGGGGTGCTGTGGCCACAAATGGTGGCCATCGTAGCGGCTGCCATTTGCGTGGCTGCCTTTTGCCGTGATAGGCTATGTAAATACTTAGGTAGCCTATCACGGCTTTGCAGCCACACAAATGGTGGCTGGTGTAGCAGCCGCCATTTGCGGCCGCAGCAGCCCAGCAGCAGCCCGAATTCCAGCTGTGGCCGGCTCTGGCCAGCGGCTCCACAGAGTCACCGCAGAGCAGAGCCAGCCGGGGAGGATTCCGGGGAGAGGGATGGAGCGCCTCCCCCCCACCGCAGATGAGATGCCCCGGAACGGAGCAAGGTAAGTGTTTCATACATCCCTAATCCCGCCCAATGTTATGTCATCTGCATATTTAATCAGCATTCCCTGCACCTCCTCCTCCAAGTCATTAATAAAAATGTTGAAGAGCAGTGGGCCCAGATCAAATAAGCTTACGTTACAATAGGGTAGATTTTGGTTAAACATTAGGAGAAATGTCTAGATGGTATGGGCAGCTCAAGAATGGAACCAGCTGGGGCTGGTGGGCTCTCCTTCAGCAGAGGTCTTCAAGCAGATGCTGGACACCCTTCTCTTGGGGATGTTCCAGCCCTGGATTTCCTGTATCAAATAAGGGGTTCAGCTGCACAGCCTACAATGCCTTTTCTCTGACTCTGTGATTTTGTGATTTGCACTACAGAACGTCCAAATGAATTGTGCCCATTAAGAAAATCAACAGGCTGAGATTTCCAGCTTGATAGAGAAACATTATGTGCAAATATAGACCGGCAACTTAAACAACATGGTGAGGAAAGATGCAAGGAACAGGAGGGATGGAAATGTCCCTCCATTTCCTTGCATATTTCCTCACCATGTCTTAATATCCAAAATATTAAGCACTGGGGGATTTCTTTGAGCTTTTAGTTATTTACTGATATTTATGAACCACTTACATTAAAATGATATTTTTCAATAAATAAAAAAATAATGGAATATCAAACCATAATAAAATACTATATAAAACTCAGAAGAGACAATAGCGTGATGGCAAGAAAAAGACAAGATCCCCATTCTGGGGAAGCTTGTTGGAACATGTAATTTTTCAGTAAGCACTGAAACCCAGGTGCATAGGCGCCTGCCTAATTTGTAGTGGCAAGGAGTTCCAGAGAGTGGGTGCTACGATACTAAAGACAATTTCCCAAGCCATCATGGACCGGAGCTTCATTATCTTAGGCACCACCAGGAGGGAATTTCCTGATGACTGTAGCTACTGAACAAGCAAGCAGGTGGTTGGGCGATCTCTTATGCATCCTTGGGGGGGATCTCCACGGTGACAAGTTTAGTTCATTCTCCACTTTGCTGCGCTTTTTACTGGAGTTGAATCTGCTCTGCCTGGGGAGACACAGGGCTTGCAAAGCCAGGTTGTCCCAAAGCTAGCCTGGGTTCTCGGCAGGTCACATGGCAGTTATCTGCAAATTAATGTGAATTGTTTGGGTGGCTACTGGGTCGAGTCTCATTCACATCATCATTTAGAGAGCCTGTTCCCTCCCTCCCATTCTCACCTTGTTCCGCCCCTCCTGCTTTCTCTGGCCATTGCGAGTGCTGGCGCCCCCACCCTTCCCATCTTATGTCTGACCCTCCCCACCCATTTTTTAAACTTATTTTCCATCTAAAACCGCAATAGGGCAATAGTGACAGGACTAAATGCACAGACCCATTGATTTAATTTTACTTGGGGTACTGGGAACATTAGGTGGAGTAGTTCTCTCCTGGGGACTTTGCCCTCTTGTTTCCCCAACGGAAGTATTTTTTTCCCATTCCCACTGCGAAAATCCCCAGAGCGCAGCAGTGACCCCTCACATTACCGCAGTAGTGGGGACACTCAATCACCTTAGGTAGCCTGCTTTCAGTCTTTAGCATATCCCCCCCTTTCTGTGCATCTTTACTCAGAAGTAAGAAATAAATCTCTCTCCCCTGTAGTGAAAGGGTTAAAGGTTAACTTTAGTAACTCGCACTAAAGCACTCTTTCGCTTCTCCGATGCGCTCTTAAATCGCTGTTGCAATGTTGTGCTTCTTTGATGTTCTGTGGGTTCTCTCGTTATGTAAAATTCCTTCTCCGCTTTATCGCTTTATCGCAGTAATGTTCTTTTCTTCTCATTGCGAGCAGGGGGAGGGAGAAAGGGAGAAAGGGGGGGTTGGAAGCAATAGGCAAAAGTGCACACATGGGGAAAAATGGGGCGAGAAACAACCCTCACTCATTGGCCTCCCCACCTTTTTTTACTCTATGTCCACCCACCCCATACCCCACTTGTAAATAACTCCCCTCCCCCCAGGTGGCTGTGGCTGGTAAAACTGGAGTGCTTACTTTGGGTTCACGATGTAGCAGCAATGCGCTATTTTGACATTGCACTTTTACACAGTATTGATTTAAGAGGATTTTTTTATGGTAGAGGCTGCCGAGCAGAGCACACCTGTACTTTTGCGGGGGTGGCCACCAGAGGTTGGTGCTAGGCAAGGCAAAGTAAATATCATGAGGTAGCTCAGAACTCCTGAATGGCCAGCTGCAAAATGGCAGAAACATTGGGGAACACAGGGAGGGGAAACGCCAGGGGAACACCCCTTGACTGGGGTCAGTGAGGTCATGGCCAGGTGAAAGGCACACCCCTGAGCAGGGCTATCATGTCGAGGTAAATATGGAGGGTTGGTACACACCACAACAGAAGCGCAGCCAAGATGAACTAAGGAAAAGAATTGGACTAAAAGTAGTCTCAGAAAAACCGTTTTTTCCGTGAAAATGTCTAGGCGGGTTGTGAGATGGTCACAACATCGTGTGCCCCTAACAACCTCCAAACGCAGCCAACTTGCAGCAAATCTCCTATGGAGATACTCCCTTGGTGTTGAGTTGTTTAGGGCTTTGTAAGCAAGTACCTTTTATATGCATTACCAGCTGTTTAAAGATGTAGCTTTATTTTATTTTATTTTATTTGGTTTTTTTTGTTTTTTAATGATGTTTAAAGCTGAATTTTAGAATCATCCTTTTCCATGCTTTGGCTGTTTCCAAGTCTCTTTTAAAAACTAATTTAAATTATTGTTCTGTGTTATTTGTATTTATTATTGCATTTATATCCCACCTTTTTTCCTCTTGCAAGAAACCCAAGGAGACCCACACTGTCTTCCTCCTCTCCTTTTGAATTCTTTTAGTGTGTTTATCATGGGTTTTATTGTATTTGTTTTTAGTATGTTTGTCACCCTGAGAGCTTTGGCTATAGGGTGACTCATACACTGAATAATAAATGAAATTACATCAATAGGCTGCATTCAGATAATCATATCGACTTAGCTTAATAAGCTTCAAACTGTGGCTTGAAGTTTGTTGAGGATCCTGGCTTGGATGAGATGGAGGAGCTATGGCTAACTGAAGACTTGTATATTTTATTCAGGCTTGCTGCGAAGGGTGGAGGGAAGGGACAGCATGAACAAGCAAAGGACTTGTGCATATATCAGTTTATCGAACTATGATACGATCATCAATCCCTGCCGCAAAGACTCCTCAGTTGCAGGAAAGCCTAACAGGTCTAACACCGCATAAAGATGCTGAGCAAAATCCCCCTGGGCATTGTCTTGTGCACCGAAATGAACAGGAGTAAGACAAGAGCACGGCCCCCTTCACTTCAGTGGGGCTTGTGCACCTGTTCCTGTTCGGATGTGCTCCGCTGTAATTTCTGCAAAGGTGCCGTTTGAATTTTCCACCCTGGGTACCATACTATGTTGGGCCAGCCCTGACTATATCTCCTCTTAAATGAATGTTCGATTCTTAAGTATTAATATTTGAACTTCAGGGCACAGTTATTAAGGTTCCACAGATAATCTTAACTCTGCTCTCATAGGTACACTCACTCACTGAGTGATCTAGAAAATTTTGTAGATGAAACACAAAGAATAGCCTATTGTGGTGTCTAGCAAATCACACCAATTAAATATATATATTTGTTTATATCCCACCTTTCTGCAAGGCAGCTAACAACCACTAAAAATAAAATAAAAAACTTGATCCTCAACCTATTTCAAATACTGAATATGACTCCAATGTGTATTTGAGTCCCAATTTTATTTATTTTTTAAAAGCACCTCCCACCACCACCACCACAAGAACAGCAGCAACTAAGGGAGCAGTCCTATGGCCACTAGTCAGCAGGTGGACAGCCATAGGATATCTGGTTTTCCGGGAACCAACCTTCCCCGCCCCCCCGCTTCCGTGCTGCCTTGCAGGCAGTGTGGGAAAGCCCTGTGCTCCGCGCTAGCCAGAGGAGCGTGGAGCAGCCAAAATGGGGTGTTCCCGGGGGGCGTTCCAGGGCAGGGAGGGCGGAAAGGCCTGTACGACACATCCAACGTGTTGTACGGCAACCTCCTCCCCTGCTTCACCCTCCCGCAGCTAGACAGCCACAATCGGCTGTCTAGCCGAAAGTGCAGGGCGGGAGAAGTGCGGAGGGTATGATCCCCTCCGTGCTTCTCCTGCCCTACATTAGATAGGCGGTCGCCTCCGAGTATCTGCGTAGGATTGCGCCCTAAAGAGAGCAACATAAGACGGACATGGACATTTTCTACCCACGTCTACTGCAAAGGCTCGTCAGAATAAAAACCCTTCCCTAAAAGTCCCCAGAGGACCACAGGCCGTTAAGAGGTTGCACCCACTGCCTCCCAGGAAGATCACAGCAAGGGGGAAACCACCCTGGCCGCACGCATTGGCCAGAAAAGGAGCCCCTGCTTCCCCGCTCTCTGTCAGAAAGACCGTTCAGCTCTGAATGCCGGTTGCCCTGGAGCAGCACAGCTGAAAGTAAGCAGATTTGTTTGTTTATAGCCCTTTAGCCAAAAAGACTCCCGGAGTGGCTTACAAAGACAAGAAATCGGACAGTCCTGCCCAGGCCCTAAACCCCCTAGAAGATATGACACAAAAGGAAGGGGGATCAGGGGGGAAGAGGAAAAAAGCAAATCCAGACACTAAAATTTTCAGTTGCAAAGTTCAGAACACTGGTCGCTCCAACTGACCAGAGAACCAAGGGCTTCTGGGATGTGTGAGTGTGTGTTTTATTATTGTATGCTGCCTTGAGGATCATTCAATCAAAAGGCAGGACACAGTTCTTCCAAATAACTAATCAGCTAACTAAAATCTGGATGGCAGGCATTCTCACACGCCAGCTTTCCATTGCCCAATACGCTTCCAGCCTGTTATGGAGTCCAGAGGAGGTGAAGTGACAGAAACAAGTGTCAGAATGAAAGCCGCTGTGGAAAGCTCTATCATAGCTCTCAGTTTCTGCAGCGAAGGGAGCTTCTGGAATTTGGGAGCTGGCAGGATGCAGCCGGGAGCTGAGAGCTGGCTGCCAAATGCAATGTGCACTCCGTCTCCAGACTGAGTGGGCAGAGGAACAGAAGATGAGCAAGGTGTGTCTCAACCACCACAGGTTACATCCCATGACTCAGAGGGCCGGGGGGCAAAGGAAAGCTGGCAGCTGGGTGCAGCCCAAGGCACAGAGAGATGCTGCTAGACAGGGCATTCGATGGAGCCACTCATCCTCCCTCCCTCCTCCCTCATTGGTATCCGAAAGGGGTGGGGTTGTAGAGGGGTGTAATCAAATATGAGGTGTGTCCTGAAGACGTCCTTCCTGTCTGCCCCCACCCTGAAAAAACCATGCAGACAAAAGTGTGATGCAAAAGCCAAGCTTGTTTTATTAAGGGTAAAGCATACAGAAAGCCCCATTCCACAGTATCAGTGGATGCGCTCAAAGTTATACCCAGTGGGGAAAGTAGCATCCTTGTAGTGCCCGTCGTTGTTGGGGGTGAACCACTGTATCCAGCGGGAGTCATTGGGCTATTACCCTGGGACAGGGTTGAAACTGTGCTTGTCTGCGAGGATGACTTCCCACGTGATGGAGTAAGTGGCCATCATGTGGGCCTCCTGCGTGAGATAGGTGTTGGAAAAGTTGCTGACCCCAGCATCAGGTCCACAAGGGCAGTGCTGGTGCCGACCATGGTGAGCTGCGGCTTGTTCTTGAAGAAGATCTGAGGAGGAGGCTTGGTGAAAGCCACGGTGTCCATGTGACTGATGTCGCAGTGCTGGTGCTGCTCAACGAAAGGCTTCTTGGTCCAGATAGGCCCAGCATAACAGATGGGCTGGTTATTCCAGGCCATCCCAGGCATGAGCAGCATGACTCTCCCCATGCGAGTGGTCATGGTGCTGTACTCGCTTTTGGTGTTGGCCGTTGTCTCAAAGGCTTCCCCGGGCATCATGTTCCCAGCCCCGGTAGCCTGCAGATTCAAGTAATGCATGGGCCCCAGCATCCTCGCCCTGTACGTTCTTTTGTGGGTCGATGGCAATGCTCTTGCTGGGCTAGTAGCAGTCCTTGTTGAAATTCTGCTGGGCCACCCCCAGGGAAGATGGTGCTGTTCCCCTGGCTAGTATCTTGACACAAGTCAATGTCCTGCTGGGCCATTTTGCCTTGGGTGACACTAGACTCGGTATCCCTGCAGCTGCCCCTGTGGTTGAGGGCAGGGAACCCTGGCCCCAAGACAAAGAAGCGTCTGGCCTTGTTGGTCCACTCTCTGGGCTGGCTGGACTTGCTGGAACAGAGGCATGTCTCTCTGACTGGCCGTGGATTCTTTGGTAGAAGACCAATGCATCATGTACTGGCCGTTCAAGGGATTTCCCTCCTGGCCCATGTAATTGGTGGACCGGTTCAGCTTGTGGCCCTTGTGCAGAGGGAACTTGTAGGTGTACTTGAAGGTCCATCCATCACCCATAGGGATGATTCAGTGGGGCTGCATTTCCAGAACATAGAATGGCTGGGGCACCTCGGGGTCCTGTGGCATGGAGTGACTGGCTGTGTAGGCGTACTGTGGCATGACGGTCACCTCCCAGGGCCTGAGCATCACCCCACCCCCTTGCTACATGTTGTCCACCACATAGGGGAACAGGCCTCGGTTGTCGGTGAGGATGTGCATGGATATGCTGGGGTTGTTGTCGACATGCTGCCCCAACTCGGACTGGATCAGGATCTTTACCTGAATGTTGGAGATACTGATCTCCACCTTGATGGGCTGGATGTGATTGTAGCCGTTGATCAGCTTCTAGAACTCGTGCGGGGTAAAGTGAGCATCTCACTGGTTCAGGTCCAGGTAGGACCAGGGGGTGTTGAAGCCGAGGAAGCTACTGCCCGCCTGCTTCCAGTAGTCAAAGGAGAAGCGGATCTTGCTTTCTTTGTCCTCGGTCCGCTTCGAGATGTTGGAGCTCATACAATAGTAAGATTGACTGGGGTCCCAGTCTTGGAGGCAAACAATGAGTGTTTGGAGGGTGTGAATCATTGTGCTAGAGAACTGGGTACCAGCCAGCCAGTCAAGATTGCTGCTCGGGTGATCACCTCCTCTGGGCCCATCCTGGGCCTGTGGAGAGGTGGAATTATCTTGGTCAGCAATCACATTAAGCCTTCATCTCTTGGCCATGGCTCCTCTGTGGGGACTGAGTGCTTTGCGGGGTGGGGGGCTCAGGCTGCAAGTCAGCCCCTTGGGGAGAGTGAGGAGGGGTCTCTTCTTGAGTGGCAGGGGGGCTTCTGGCTAAGAGGGTATGTTGAGAAGGAGAGGGTTGAGGGCGCGGATGGCGTCCCCAATACGTTGGGCAATCCCTCTGTTGTCCTCTGGTAGTGGGTCAAGGTGGTCAGGAGGGGGCTGGTCGGGAGGGATGGGCAGGGGCAAGGGGTTGAGGGCATGGACAGCATCTCCAAAGTGCCGATAACTCAGAGTGGGTTTGGGGGAGGGAGCTCTTCGAGGACCCTGGGGTCTCTGGGTCCAGCATCAATGGGTGGGGGTTTGAGAGGCTGGGTGGGGATGGGGAAGGGCAGGGGGTTGAGGCTGTGGATAAAGTCTGTGATGGGACAGGGGGCAGGAGTGGGGCAGGGAGTAATGTCTTCGGTCCAGTAGGTATGGCTGGATACCTTGAGCTTGGCAGACTTGTGGATGGCCCTGTGGTTGAGGGCAGGGAACCCGCCTTGGGAGTGATGTAGTACTTTTTGCCGGGATGCTTTCCTCCTTTGCTCTTGGGCACATGCTCTTCTTGGATGGAGAGGAAGTAGGCGGTGTCAATCTGGGAGCAGTAGATGATGACATCCCACTGGCACTTGTTTGGGACCCTCTTGGCGACGCTGGTGTAGATGGTCCAGATGCCATTGTTGAGATGCGTCTCCACCCGGAGGTCAGGTTTCTTGCAAGTCTGCAGGTGCTCTCAGGGTGGTAGCGGTTGAGGCAGCAGAGAGATAGGCCAGGATGGGACAACAGCAACAGGCACATTGGGTTCCAGGAGGTCTGGGAGCCCCCCCCCCCCCCATGGTTTAGGCCATGAAGTCCCCATCCTGTTCTAGGGTGAGGAGGGCTATGGCAACTTTGTCTCGCTTGTAGGTGGAAGGGGGCTCGGGGAGCTCGAAGATACTATGGCCCCATTTGAGAGGAGCTTGGAGGAGACTTGGTGAGGGGGTGGAGGACGAGAACAGCTTGCAGGTTGGGGGAGCTGGAGGGAACATTTCTCGGAGGATTGTCAAGCACTGCGTTAGGGCTTCCTCTTTCAAGTGGTGGACTTCTTCTCTGGGCTCCACCAGGGCTGCTGTCTCCGAGAGGACAAACGCCAGGCACAGACTGTGGACTCGGAGGGAAGAGTTCTCAAGAAAGTCTTGGACGCTTCCCAAATCCGACAAACAGGGTTCCAGGAGAAAGAGCTCCATCAGCAGCTGGCCGTGAAAGTTCCTTTTGAACCAGCTTGGCTGCGTGCACAGCTCCTCTCTCATCAGGACCTTCCTCAGAGCGACCTTCAGGCTGCTCGTGGCCACCAAAAACAGCTGCTGCAGGTACGGCATCTCTGGACTGAAGCACGGTCAGCACTATCGAGCTTTTAAAGGGGGGATAGAGGGAGGAGTAAGGGTGGTGGTCTCGAAGGCGGGGAATGTGGTACATGTATGGCAGGGCATCGGTACTAGTGCAGTCCACTTCGGCCATGTGTGTCCAAAACTCCCTCACCTCATCCCAAGTGATGAGGCCCCAGGTGGCTGGGAGCCTGGTCTGGAAGACCAGCTTGAGGATGTGCTCCCTCAGAGCAGCTCTGTGCTCAAAGGAGAATGTGTTGCCATCGATGACAACGGTCATGTTGGTATTGCTGGTGATGGCCACAGGGGTGGGCCGCACCTCGGTGGAGGACTTGTTTTTCTGGTCAATGCAACAGGGTCCCCTCCCAGGATGGCCTTTGCGGCCTCCACAAAGTGGGCCTTCATGAGCCCCTCCTCCCACCAGATGATGTGTTTGTTGGTACAGTTGTTGAAAGGGAAGTTTCAGTTGTTCCAGTTTACGTTCCCGTGAGATCGGGATGCGTGGGCGATGGCCGAGACCAGGTTGGTCTTGCCTGTGGTGGGTGGGCCGTGAATCCGCAGCGTGTTGCGCTTGCCTGTCTGCAGGCTGCCCCGCCTCACCAACAGCCTCCCCACCATCATGGGACAGTGTCCCTGCAACTCCAGCAGCTGCCACACCCAATTGGCCCTTATGGCCTGCTCATCTCTGGCGGCTTGTGGCAGTTTCAGCAAGTCGGTCAAGGTGAAGCCCTCTGGCAGGGTGGCGGACACCACCTCCAGGGCCTGCATCAGCTGCGAGGCTGAGGCAGAGCTCGCTTGGTAGCTCACATACATGAGGGGCTGCTCTCGCAGCAGCTGCTTCTCGTAGAAGGCATGCTCATCCACCAGGTAGGTGCACAGCTTGGTGAAGTGCCAGAATAAAAGCCCTCACCATGCCACCCAGGGTTTTCATTTTATTTCCTGGCCTTTGGGGCCGATATGTGCAGCTGGGAGAGAAATGAATTCCCAGCTGAGAGTTCCTAGGGAATCCTGACCATTTCTGTTTATAGCTGGCTCAAGATATAGGAAAATGCACTGGAAATGAAAAATGCCCTAGCTCACACTCAGGGGATAGTATCCAATGTTATTCCTACTTAGAATAGACCCACTGAAATGAATGGGACTTCAGTCAGACTAACGGTAGATACAACCGTCCACGGAGGCTGGTGGTTCCAATGTCAGTGGGGCAGTGAATCCACTCCAGGTTTCAGTCAGAACCAGCCAGAACTGTACAGGAGTTCTCCAAAGCACCTTGGATAGCTACATGACAGTTCTGACTGGTTCTAACTGAAACCCAGAGCGGATTCACCACCCCACTGACATCAGAGCCACCAGCCTCCGCTGGATCCAAGCCAGTATTTGTTCTAGATTCCAGTCCAAAGGGCCATGAAACGGCCCCCTCCCCCTCCATCCTCCCTGCCCTGGGGGAAGAGCCACTCACCAGCACCTCCATCACAACCCAGCTGGGCTGAAAGATGTCCAAATCCAGAGCAGGTGCCTGCTCAGCAGATAGCTCCAGGAGGCCCAAGTGATCAAGCCAAGCTGCACACTGTGGGGACACAGAGTGATGGATGGACAGACAGACAGACAGACAGACAGACAGTTTCCATTCCTTCATATCAGTTTAGATCCTACCTTTTCCCAAGGGCTCAAGGCAGGTGGGACTAGTTCAGTAGCACATTTGTACCCAAGGATTATGTATTGGAGTGGGGGGGATTATCCTATCTTAACCTTACAGCAACCCTGTGATATAGGTTAGGCTGAGAGACAGTGTCCAGCCAAAGCCATCAGAGCGTCACACTGGAGGATTTGATCCTTAATCCATTCTTTATTACTTAACACTATTTTTAGGCCAACTTTAAGGGTAAAATCCTCTCAAGGTGGAATCTATCCACTAAAACACAGTTGCTGGCAATAAAAACATCCAGAGAATAGACATTTAAAATAGCCCAAGTCTGCATATCTGCAGCCATCTAATGCCTGCAAACTGGGAAGTGTTTCAGGAAGCATTTAGACTCAGACTTTGATGAATGTCATGAGGACTGGAGCTTCACAATTGTGGAACAGGACTTAGAATGTCTCTTTACATGTCTTTCTTGTTCAGAACATAAGGAGAAAGCAGGAGTTTCAGAAGCTCTGAAGTCCAAAGTTATGTACTGTGTACACAGCTGTGTACACAGCTCTTAAAGGGGTGGTCTCAGGAGCTGTGATGCAACAGAGGAATGAAGTTGGTCTCCAAAGCCCAGAGTCATTAAAGACTTCATCATTCAATTGAAACCAGCATCTTGTGTCCAGAGGCTATGGGACATGAGTGGGCAGACATCAGACTTGTGGGATTTATGTGGTTTGGGTTTCTTACTAGAACCTAGAGATCCACCAGAAGAAGCCTGGTACAAAAGAAATCTACATAGAATTAAATAATTCTGAGCTCAGAAATGTGTTTTGAGTAACACAACTAGTGGAGTTCACAGTCACGCCACACACAAAAACACTCTTGGTTACTCCACACTTTCCTCATTTCAGTGGCATAATTTAGGGGGAGTCATTTTGTTGTTGCTATTGTTAGAAAACTGGTCACAAATCCTTGCTGTTTTACTGCAAATCACCCAGAGATGTACCAGTAGATCCCAGTCTTCCTTCTGCCCGCCCCTGCTCTAGGAAGCCTTCTGGGGGGGACCAGAAGAATAATGTGGTCTCAGAAACCCCACTCTTTGGGCATGCAAAACAAGCTGTGCTGCCCCAGCTTAAAGAATCTAATCCAGCACCGAGTGCATTGCAGTAGTCAAGCCTTGAGAGATCATGCCATCATTAAAATTCTGGAAATAGCCCATTTTCATTTAACATTCAAATCCACAGAAAATGTTTAATGCATCACAGTTCCAAATGTGATACATGAAAGCAAATGTGATCACATAAAAGCAAACAAAGGCATTCTTTTTTCAGTTGGGGACGTTGTTTTGTTTTTCTACACAGTACCTTGGCAACAAGTCCCATCTCTACCCATACCTCCCAGGATAGGAGCTCTTTGGAAGTCCTTGAATTGCTAATAGCAGTAATTAAGGCGTTTATAACAATGCTTAAATAAAACTGATCAAAATATTTTAAAGGTGGTGGTGTTAAAGCAGCAATCCTGTCAGCTTCGCGCTTATTGAGGGAGTGAGCGCTAGTGAGCAACGAGGAACGGCAGGACAGGGAATCGGCAGCAGTTGCAGTGGTGGTGAAATGGGCGGCAAATTGATGGAAAGTTCAGCCGCTTGCGTTCCCCTTATTTTCGCTGTCTTAGTCTACGTAAATCTTGATGTAGACTAAGATGTGCCAAAATAAGGAATGCAAATGGCGGCGGCCATGGCCGCCGCCATTTGCGTACGCGCGTTGTTGTTTTTTTAAGTCAGCCGTGATAGGCTACGTAAGCATTTACGTAGCCTATCACGGTTTTTTTTTTAACTTAGCCGTGATAGGCTACGTAAATCTTTACGTAGCCTATCACGTTTTTGTCTTTTTTTTTACTGGAAATGGCGGTGGCGGCAGCCGGTCAGAAGACCAGCCTCCGCAGCCACCGCCACCAAACCGCTGCCGCAGCCGCCGCCGGAGCCGCCGCCGCCAGGAAGATCCGCCCCAGGTAAGTCTCGTCCCGGGGGGGCGGGGGGGCAGACCATTCCACCACCGATTTCGGGGGGCTGAATGTGCTGGCATTCGGCCTCCCCGAGATCTGTGGTGGAATTCTCTGACATCCCTAGTTGCATCCCTCCACCAAATAGTTAACACCACAGACAGCCTCAACGGCTAATAAGGTGTGTTGATCACAGACATCGGCACGGACTTCCAGCAGTGCCATCTGACATGGCTGCAGCGAACCTGAGATGTTTCTCTGGCAAAGAAATGAAAGAAACAAAATGGAGGCCAGAGTGTTGTGGTAGCGTGAGTCTCTTTTTGCTGTCTGCCTTCTTGGCTCTAGAATTTCTGCTATTTCATTACTGTTTTGTTTGTATTGTTATTTTTTAATAACTACTTTTAGCTGCCTTTGGCACAATGCAGAAAGGCATAATATAAACCTAAATAATTAATGGAAATAAATAAAAAAATTGGGAGAAATTAGGAAAATATAGCCAATAAACAATACATGTGCTGTGGGGGTTTTTTGCCTCATTTTGCTTTTTTAAATGGTATTGATAGAGAATGGGGTTCTGCAGAGAAAGAAGTGGCAGGAACAAACAGGGTGGAAACCTAAAGTTGGCCTTACATAATTTCTGAACTTTAATAGTGAGCCAGTGTGGTGAAGTAGTTAGAGTACTGAAGTGGGATTTGGGAGATCCAGTTTCTAGTCCTCACTAGGCCATGAAGCTCACTGGGTGACTTTGGGCCAGTCACCAGGTCTCAGCCTAACCTACCTCACCGGGTTGCTGTGAGGATGAAATCCAAAGGAGGAGGGGGAGGACCACGTAAGATACCTCGGGTTCCTTGCAAGAGAAAAAAAAGTGGCATATAAATGTAATTATAAAATTAATATCCAGTATTCCACATTTTCAAAGTTCCCAATGTCGTGAGGCTACTAAGCTACTTTTATTTATTTATTATTTACAATATTTCTTTACCACCTGTCCTGTTCCTGCCACTGCTCTCATGATGATCAATTCCTGCCTGTGGGGGCCGATCTAAACTTGTGGGTTTTTTCGCTTCCAATGAGGTTTCACCACCCGCCTTTCACACTACGCAGTAGCCACCTTGAATTGGAACCGGAATTTCCCGCTTCCATGCTCCCGCGTTCAATACCCTGATATCCCGGTATTTCCCCTTAGTGTGCTCTGATTTTCCGCCTTCGCTACCGTATCTGGCCGTAGTCCCCTCCCCTGCCTGTCCATATACGGCGGTGTTTGTATTTCCCTCCTGTCCAATCACAGCTCTCGACGGCCCCATGTCGTCTTCCAGCTACTGATCGCATAGCTTCCTCAGCATTCAATGTTACCTCGGCAACAAGCAAAGGGCTGGATGTGCGTGGTCTTGTCTGATCTCGGATGCTAAGCAGGGTTGGCCCCAGTCAGTAGTGGGATGGGCAACCGCCTGGGAATGAGGCTTCCTGCACTGAGCAGGGGGTTGTTGTATCCCTTCAAATGAGACTAAGTTTTACCCCCTTCTATCCCCCGCTTTGCCTTTTTTTTTTTAATTAAGGCGTTATCTTCGAAGAATCGTGGCTTCCCCGCGATTTTTTTTTTCTAATTCAGGCATGATCTTTGAAAATTCAAAGATGCCAGCAGCCCCCCCAAATGCGAGCACTGGGTGCTGCCACCACAGCCCCTCTTCCTCGCGCCAGCAGTTAAGGGCTGGCGTGGGGAAAAGAGCATTGGCAGACACCCCCCAGCCACTCGCCCTGGCCTCCAGCAGGTGGGGGTGGAGAAGAGGATAGGTGCCTCCTTCTTCCCTCCACCCCCACCTTGCTAGGGGTGTACGAAACCCTGCTTACCTGGCTCTGCCAGGTTCCGCTGGGGGGGGAGGTGCTCCGTCCCTCCCCCCGGAATCCTCGCTGTGGGGGGAGGCGATCCGGCACTCCCCTCCGGAATCCTCAAAAACCGGCTGTGCTCCATGGCAGCTCCGCGGAACAGCCGGCCAGGCCCAGGCCAGGGCTGTCTGCAGCCGGATTTCCGGCTGCGGAGGGCTCTGGGTAAGGGGGAAAAAAACAAAAACGTGTACGCAAATGGCGGCGGCTACAGCCGCCGCCATTTGCGTTCCTTATTTTTCTCCGTCTTAGTCTACGTAAATATTTACGTAGACTAAGACGAAGAAAAATAAGGAATGCAAATGGCGGCAGCTGTAGCCACCACCATTTGCATACGCCTTTTTTTTTTTTTTTACCAAGACGTTTTAGGCTACGTAAAAACTTACGTAGCCTATCACGTCTCTGTAAAAAAAAAAAGACAAGACTGTAAATGGCAGCGGCAGCAGCCAGTCGGAAGACCATCCGCCGCAGCCGCTGCCACCACCGAAGCCACCGCTGAAGCCGCCGCCGGAGCCGCCGCCACCCGGAACATCCGCCCCAGGTAAGTCTCGTCCCGGGGGGGATCTGCGGGGGGGCGGGGGGGCAGTCCGTTCCGCCACGGAGTTCGTTCCGAGATCCATGGCGGAATTCTCTGACATCCCTACTGCTACAGCGGCGGCAAGGGACAAGCTGGTCGTTTTCCCCAAGGCCAGGAAAACATGCGGAAAACAGCAAGCCTCTCCCGTGACACTGCCGCGCGGTGGGCGTGGAATCAGCAGAAATAGGAAGAGTTTCTGATCCTCCAGTGAGAGCCACCATCTTGAAGAGCAGGAAAACAGCACAGTGCTCGAGTGTGAACCGAGCTCACGCATTCGATGAAGCTCCGCAACGGGGAAAATGGCTGAGCGTGGATAATCACATTTTAATGCGAGAGCGTTTAACCCGACAGGACACTGAATTCGTTGCGATGGCGGGCGCAATGTAGATCGGCCCAGGTTCAAGGATCAGGAAAGTCCAGTTAGCAGGGTAGCAGAGAACACTGTAAGAAAGATGTTGCTTCAGCCTTCCTAACATGCCATTAGGGTCCCAAGCCTTCTGAACCTGCCATTATGGCCCCAACCCAGAGCATGCTTCCTCCTCATGATCAAGGTTCTTTGATCCATTGCTAGACAGGCACTGCACATCCAGCTTTGAGCTTCTGTCTGGACACTCTGCCACCCTTGTTCCTGAGGTCCTGGAGATGATCCTGGTGGGTCCGGAGCAGGGGAATGGGACCAGTCCAGGTGCTTTCTTTCTTCCAATGCCACAGCTTCCTTGAGTGGACCTGGTCTTGGTTTTGGGAGAGTTATCAGCATCCACCAAATGACCCTGGCCCTCAAAACCACTAAGACCAAAGACAGGATCCTTCTGCTCCTCCAAGGTCTCCTCCCGTTCAAGGATCGTCCTGTCAGAAAGGTTGTGGGTTACAACACTGCCCTTCATCCAAAGGATTCCAGGACATTGTACAAAAGTGCTTAATTAAAATTTTCAAACAAACGTTTCTTTCAAAATAAAACTGATTAGAATGACTTTCCTGATTACAGCAACTTGGATTCTCTGGATTTTTTAAAATCATATCAATTAAACTCAGCACACAAGAGCATTCCATTTCTCCTTGGCTTTCCATTTTTTGGTTTTTATTATTTGATTTTAAGATGTATCTCACTTTATCATTCAGAAGAAACCAAGAGGATGCTAACAGCCATTAAAAACAATAACATGACAAATTTTAAGCAAATACTGTATAAGAACAGGCAACAAGCAGTAGAAGCAAAAGATATTAACAGATAATAGAAAAATCAAAAGGGGAAAATAGGCCATATAAAATCACCATCCAAAACAATAAGAAGGAGAGAATCCCACTATATCCACAAGAGAACACATAAGGCTAGCATTTAGCTGATGTAAGAGGCACTCTTGAAATGCCACATTTTTACCAGGCATCTAAAAACACAAAGGGCCTTGGGAGGGTGGTCCAGAGATCATAGGATAGATCAGATCTCCCCCTCTGAGGGTGGAGAGAGGTTCACCCTTGGCCCTGGACAGGGGGGACTCCTTGAATTCCAGCATAGGAGAGGGGGAAAGGAGACATGCCAGGGGGTGTTGGGGGATGATTTGGGAGAGGTTCTGACCTCCAGACATGTCCCCAAACAGTCTGGTAATCTCCACCAGCCCTGGAGCTGACAGAGATTAATTCCCTCCCATTGGTTGCCAGCAGCAGCCCTACAGTTTGGGCAAGGAGGGCACCTGCAAGAGACACACGCCTCCAGCAACTTAATTAACAGATGCCGCAGCCGGCGATTTGAACTGTTGGACTGCACAGCATGCCTCCGAGCTGCCACACTTTCCTCCCAGCTTTCTGCAGCCATTCCTCCACCTGGATGGACGGATGGATGGACTAATTGCAAACATGCTATGGGCACACCTGTGCAAATGCCCACTTAACAGAAAACAGGCTTTCTGGGTGCTGTGCTGGACCATTCTGCCGGACTCCCAAACATGGGCACAGCTGGCTCCACAGCCAATCAGGAGACACCTATGCTTTTCATTGTGACTATGGGTGTCCATAGAAGATGCCCATATTCTGAGAGGGAGGATGGACCAAACGAAGTCCCTCGTTCTTAAGGAATTTAAGGCTTAGACTCCACCTTGTTTCTGTACCATGCTCATTGGCTGGAGAAACCTGCCATGACATCATTCTCTGGTTGGTAGGGATTGGCCATGGGTGGTGCTGGAGGAAGCAGCTGTCATGCCAGAGCTGAGCGCAGCACCACTCTCTTGCTGTTGTCCATTCAGGTGCCTGGGGTCAGAGACCAGATCCGCAAGGATGAGTGTGCACTCTCCTTCAATACCCCAACTGCCTCCCATGTGAGAAGCTGGGGATTGGAGGGGGCTCTGTTGTTGCCACATATTCCAATCATTTGAACTGTGGAGTGGGGAGAGGGGGTGTAGCCCACCCAAAGAACAACTTTGTCCTCATTGTTTAAGCTGCATTCCACTTCCTCTTCTGTTGTCTTATGCATTTGCTGTAACTTTGCCTGCTTCACACACTATGTCAGTGGTGTGAGAAACTGTGTGGTGTCTCTGAATAATTAAACACTTGTATGAAGTGATACCCACAGAGTCCAGGATCTTTTCAACCAGCGAAACCTGGTGGTCTATATAGTTAGTCTTCAGCTGTATCCACACTATGGTGGAATTACATCAGTAGTTCCTCATGGTATGTAATATAATGCTATATTCCCCATAACAGTCCCACAAAGCCCATCACCACAAGCACAATTTTAATGTGCCCATGAAAAAGGGGAGGGGGGCTGGGGACAGGACCAGAGCCAGGCCTAGGATAAATAACGCCTTGGGCAAAGTGTGCCTTTGGTGTGTCCCCCCCCCCCCGACCTGTGGTTAGCTTTGCAGGGCCACCCAAAGGGTTTATGGGGCCTGGAGCAGGTGTGATCCTGGGAGCCCTGCTGCTGCCCCCTACAAGGACCCATGCATATGCGTACAAAGCTGGGGGCCACATGCAAGAATTATTGCATGCACGGACTACATCTAAGAATTCTTGCCTGCAGCTCTTCCTTGCCCTGGCATCAAGCAAAATTACAGATGTGCGTCATTTTTTCTTACTTGGGGATAAGGGAAAGGGGATCCGGTTGTGCTTCTCCTGAGCACCTCCTCCAAATTCAGGCAAAGCTCCCTTCTGCTTCCTGGGGCTCCGTCCCACAGGTCTTCTGGTGGTGGCCTGCTGGTGGCCTTCGCCACTACTTCCTCAGGAAGGATTCCTCCCTTCTGGCCTGGCCTCACACCACTCCGACGCCTTTCCCTGTCGTAATGGCCACAGAAAATTATTCTCCAGGGGCACCTTGCCTGGAAATCTCAGGAGGTGTTCGTTCGCTCGCTTGCTCACTCCTGGAAATCTTTCCCCAGCAGGCCTGGAGTTCTTTCTTGTGACAAGAACAGGCTGCCTGCTCTCCCTCCTGAAAGCCATCCCTGTTCCTTTTCTCCTTGCAACGACTCTTTGCAACAGGGGCTACTTGGCCTTTACCTAGCTCAAATGACATCACAGTGGAAACTGGAAAAGAAACAGACGTTTAAAGCTAACTGAAGGGAGATCATTTTTGTAGTTAGTACCCAAAACTAGAACCATGGGGAAAAAGGTTACAGAACCTTGCTTTTTGCCACCTTGGTTCACCGCAGACAGTACATTCAAAAACACAGCCACTGAGCTCAGCTGAGCGCCCCCCCCCCCTCAGCTCAGCTTGGCACCCCAAGCAACTGCCCAGCTCAGCCTCCCCCGCAAGGCCGGTCCTGGGTGGGATGCAGCTTCCTCGCCTGCCCCCCAGTGCCACTGCTGCTGACCGCTCCTCCTGCTTCTAGGGAAGCCCCCAGCCGTCACAAACATCGCCCCTCTTATGGCTGGGGGTGCCACTCTCCCCAAAAGTGGCAGCTGGAGACAAAAGGCAGCAGCAACAGATAGACGGATACGACAGTGGCTGTAGAACAGCGTAACGGCAAGTGGAAAGCCACTACAGACGCACACGCTTAGTTAATTCAGAGTTCATCCACAGTACTTGGAGCCTCATTTCTGACATCTGCCTCTGCCCTTACAGGACATTTTGGAAACAAATACTGTGGGAACGGGACACAGTTCAGAAACTGCTCTCACTCTGCCTGGATTGGAACTAGGAAATGGACGTAATGCTTAAAAATACTAATTTTAGCATCTTGTAGTAAAAATTATTTTTTAAATATTAAATAATAGGAAAACAAGTGCAATAATGGTAGTTGAGATACTCATTTTCACTTTTATTGTTCCAGATGTTATCCTGTTAATTGATATAACTTATTTATTCATAAATAAATGTATTCAGAGTAAAAATATGGATAATCAAATTTAATACATCTTCGTGCCAAAAAATATTTTAATCCAACTATACAGGGTTTAAAAACATAATTAGCTGCAGTTGACTGAAACAAATCAATCTTAATTGATGCTGTTGTTAACAACCTCTGTAAATCTATTACTATTGTTGTTTCAGCTTTAGTCAATTGTGATAAAATACCCTCTTTGGATGATCTCAGACTATCTGCTATTTCTTAATGAGCTATTTTAGCTGAAGAGATTTGGACTACAACATCCAAAGCCTGGATACATTGGTTGGGCCTCATCTGGAGTGCTGTGTCCAGTTCTGGGCACCACACTTTAAGAAGGATGCAGACAAACTGGAGAGGGTTCAGAGGAGGGCAACAAAGATGATCAGGAGACTGGACACAAAGCCCTATGAAGAGAGCCTGAAAGAACTGGGCATGTTTAGCTTTGGGGAGAGAAGACTGAGGGGAGACAGGATAGCGCTCTTCAAGTACTTGAAAGGTTGTCACAGAGAGGAAGGCCAGGATCGCTTCTCCATCATCCCAGAGTGCAGGACACGGAATAATGGGCTCAAGTTACAGGAAGCCAGATTCCGGCTGAACATCAGGAAAAACTTCCTGACTGTTAGAGCAACACGACAATGGAGCCAATGACCTAGGGAGGTGGTGGGCTCTCCCACACTGGAGGCATTCAAGACGAGGCTGGACAGCCATCTGTCAGGGATGCTCTGACTTGGATTCCTGCATTGAGCAGGAGGTTGGACTCAATGGCCTTGTAGGCCCCTTCCAACTCTACTATTCTATGATTCTATGATTCTATGAAAGCCAGAGAAGTTGTAGATGAATACCACAAGGGACCAGCATGCCCCAATTGTAAAAGGAAGGCCTTGGACTCCCATCATGAACAGAAGACATAGGCGCGCATTATACCCCACAGGAGTGAAGGATCCAGGACTTGGGAAGGGTTGTAGCCCAGCAGTAAATCATGTACCGTGCTTGCAAAAGAACCCAGGTTCCATCCCTGGCACTGCCAGGTATAAATGCTGGGAGTCTCCTGTCAAAACCCTGCAGAACTGCAAGTCAGTATAGACCAGGAGTGGGGAACCTTTTTCAGCCAAGGGCCAAACTGTAAAATAAAGGTATCAGGGGCCACATTCCATTGGTGGGTGGAGCCAAAGGCAGAATGGGCAGGGCCAAATGTGATTATTACTATTTTAAGCCTACTCAGAAGTAGGCAAGACAAGTCTTCTGCATGTCTACTCAGAAGCAGGCAGAACTGAATCACTCAGAAGCACTTCCAAATAGTATTCGAAATACCAAACCTCAGCATGACTACTCACAAGTAAACAGGTCTCCTGCCCGCTAAAACTTACACTTCAGTTCTGTGCAAAATGCACCGCTCAAAATATTTGCAACAGTTCAATTCTTTGCAGGGTATGTCAAGATTAATTGCCTTTAAATAGCATCTTATCTCTCATCAGTAATCAGAGATAATTGCAAAAGAAGCTTGGCAGGACGTAGAACTTCCAGGAGGCCATATCTGGCCCATGGGCCAGAGGTTCCCTATCTCTGGTATAGACAACATTGCACAAGATGGACCAATGGTCTGTTTTGGTATAGCGCAGCTTTCTATGAGACTATGATAGAGGAGCAATTGCGCTGTACCAAGCAGTGAAAGCGCTTGGATAACAACTGGACAACGGCATGGTCACAAGAGATACATTTGCTCTTGGCAGTAGTACTTAGGCCTCCCAATCATATCGGATGCTCAGAGCAGAAAACAGTCAGCAGCCCCTGCATTGCTTTCCCTGGCCATCCAGAAATACATTTATTTATTTATAGTATGGCACATTTACATCGCATTACAATAAAAACATAGAGCATAATAAATATGAAATGTAAAATATAAAATATAGACAGGAATATTACAAACATATGTCTAGGTCACAGATATAGTTTTTTACTTCTGTTGTCACAGCCAAGAAATCAGCAAAGTCTCCATTGTAGGCCCAGTTTTGACACTCTGTCACTATATGTTGGGTAGTTTGTTTTTCAGCCCCACAATCACAATTTGATGATGTTGTTTTGCCCCATTTATAAAGGGCATCCGCACATCTACCATGACCCGCGCGAATTTGGTTCAAGGTTGTCCATATCGCACGGGGCTGGTCAAATCCAGGTGGTTTTTCCAAGACGCAGGGCAAGCTTCGGCATTGTGGTGGGCAATTTCCTAGCCAATGTTGTTTCCACGCGTTGTGGATATTGAAATCATCTTCTGGAAGAGCTTTAGCAGCAGAAATGGCTGGATGTCTCGATCTTAACCTGTTTCGCTCCAAATAACATGGTATCACCACACTGAAAGTCCCCCCTCCAACACACACACACACACACACACCATCTTCCACTTAGGGACATGGCAACCTGCCTTATACCGAGTCAGACCATTGGCCGGTACATCTCAGTATGTACACCAACCTTCCCCAACCTGGTGCCCTCCAGATGTGTTGGACTGCAACTCTTGTCATTCCCATGGCCAATGGCTGTATCTCCAAAATCCAGAAAATTCTGGCATGACGTTGGCACACCAGGAGCAACAACGCTTCTATCATACCATCTTCAACTCTCAGGGAGGGAGGGGACACGACCTGTGGTCCATCTCCAGCTTTATGTTCTCAGCCCCCTGTCCAGATCTTGCATCTGGAAGGGTAATCATCCTATAGGAACTTGCAGGCACATTCCACCGAAATGCAGTTGAGGCAGTCTTTGCTTGTTCATGATGGGATGGGGTGGGGGGAGGCTTAAGAGTTGTTCACACATCACACTGGTGTTCTCCCCCCCCCTTCTCTAAGAGTAGACTCAGCATTAAAAGCTAGGTGTGTACAGCCAAATTATGTCTCCACTGCTATGGGAGCTGTGTTGGGAGAGGTGGAAGCAGTGAGGCATTCAAAAAGCTCTGGACACTACAATTCCTTAGTGGTTAAGATGCATCCTGGAGGGGCACATGGTTTGACAGCGTCAGCAGAAGAGATACAGCTCACAATGCTCATAATATCCATCAACATTACCTTTCTCCACATGACACCATTGCCAAAAAAAACACTCTTGCAAAGCAGAGCTTTGATGACATAATTCAGTTTGTGCATGGTAAGCCTTCGGTCTTTTTTTTTTTTAAGATTACCTGGACTGTAAAGGATAACAGACACAATAGCATTCTTGTGTGTAAATAATGAGTGTGCAAAGAAATAAAGAAGATAAGCACTGTTGTGAATATATTAGAAGAAGCCAGTACCTAAGACACATATGGGTTTGTTGGGCACACACCCAGCTAGATTGTTTTCCTGGTGCCTGCTTCATGCTTGTATGATGGTGCAATATCCTTGGGGTGTTTCCACCAGTGATTTACTCTGAGCTGGCTGCATGTGGAGGTCATTAGGGATACATGACATCGTGGCCATCCAGCACCCACCCTGGAGCTTATCAGGGAAAAGCTGCATTTCCTGAGACTGCTTAAAGTCCGATTCTTTTCCTCAAGTCGAGTTCTCCCTGGTATAGTTGCTGTGTGCCCCAACACCCCCCCCCCCGCTAGCCCTGCCCAGGGGTGTGCCTTTCACAGTGACCCCAGTCAAGGGGTGTTTCCTCCCATTATGCTGAATGAGGCTTGCCCTCTCAATGACCACAGAAATAACAGAGAAGCCCCTCAATTGATACGGCACATATCAAAGCCCAATTCCTTAAATGCGATTAAGTGTGATCTCGAGGCTCCAATTCATTGCCTTAGGAAGTAACTACTTCACAGCTTCGTTATAGATATCCTGCAGGTTACAATGGGGGCTGGTTTCTGTCTTTGTGTTTATTGCTCTCTTTCCCACAACAACCCCATTAGTGTCTCCTCAGAAGTAACTGCCATTGTGGTCAATGAGGTCCTGTGGGTTAAAACGGGGGCTGGTTTCCGTCTTTGTGTTCTCCCCTCCCCCTTTCTCAGCACAAACATATGTGTGTCTACTCAGAAGTAACTCCCATTGTGCTCGATGAGGCTTGCTCCTGAAGTGCAGGTGCATCTAGACTTTCAGGGGAAAGGAGAAAGGCGGGGAGAGGGGGGAAGCCTCTCTGATTGGTTGAGCAGCCCCTGCCAGTCAGATGACATTCACTCCAACCCCCATCCCCACCAGGAAATATGTTCTGTGAAGCGATTTTTACTGCTGCTGAGAATCTGCTCACGGAGCCCTGCTCACAGTAAAGCCAATTCCTTTTTTAAAAAATCCGGTACTCCTCCATTAGCTTCTCCTTCCGTTGTCGTGGAAACATGGCCCTTGATTCATCGTGATGCACTGCCTCTAACCAATGGTGGGTTCAGTCCAAGTGTTGCTGCTGCACAACTGCCAAATCATCGCAATGAAGAGTGCACGGGACTTCTGACTGAGGCCCTGAGGGCCTCAAGAATAGGTGGAAGTGACCATGGATAGTCAACATAATATCTACACCAGGACTGTTCACCTTATGACCCAGCAAGGTAAATGCAGAGAACCAGTCACGACAGCTGCCTATGCAGTGTAATGGTTAATACGTTGGGGAGAGCCAAGTTCAAATCCCTGCTTAGCCACTTTCTTTATTCTGACAATTAACGTAATGCTCCTCAATCCACCCAGGTTCCTCAGAGCAACATACCAAAGTAATTACAACCCATAATTAAAAAAAAAAAAACTGTTAACACCGTAAACCATAACAATCCATTTTAGCAATAAAGGAGAGAGAAATATCAACAGAAGCTAAATTTAAACCTAGCAGCTCACTGTGTGACCCTAGGCCGGTGTAACCTACCTGACAGTGTTGTAGTGAGGATAAAATGTGGGGAAGAATGTATGCAGCCCGGAATTCCTTGGAGAAAAGTTAGGATAAATAAGATAACAAAGTTAAGAAAATGTATTTGGGCCCATGAGCTGCTTGACGGCCATCGCCAGTTTTGCTGACAGTCCCAGGCAGGCAGCAAAGCTAGGCGTTGTATTGTGTTCGGTAAGCCATGGAGGCCATTATAGAGAGGAAGTCAATGATTATACGTTATAATTTCATTTGCCTTTTATAGCATTTTGATCTTCAGTGTTCATAGAAAAACGTGAGATCCTACTGTTAATGTCATATTTTATTTCTCTCACAAGACGCTCCCGCAGTCAGTGCACCTATATCCCACCTGGGGAACATGGCGGGAACACAGGGAACACAATCCCTGTTGTGCGGATTCCACTGCTTGTGGCTGAGGCAACCCTGGCGATGGCCTAGAAGAGGTCCGGTCTGTTTATGTGGTGCTGTCTTATACCACGTCAGGCCATGGACTCATCTAGCTCAGCGGTGCGGATCCTTATGCCCAGACGCCAAATCCAGTCCTCCAGCAGTCCCAATCTGGCCTTCTGGGATTCCCCCCAGCCCCCCCTTTCCCCCAACCATTTGGTGGTTTCCCACCTTTTGTGCAGTTTCTAAAAGGTTGAAAAGCCTCCTCTAAGTCATGGCGACTGGCAGGGTGAGCTTTTACAGAACATGCTGGTATTTAGAGTATTTTTGCTCCACCCCTTTTGCCTTCAGCCCCACCCACAACTGGTATGAGGCCCCTGAGAGCTTCTCCAAAATGGAATTTGGCCCTTGGGCTGAAAGAGGTTCTGCACCCCTGATCTAGCCCAATACCCTCTACTCTGACATGGAGCAGCTCTATAGGATTAGGATCTCAAGCCTACCCCAGGCCTGCCACCTGAAATCCTTTACCTGGAGAAGTCATGGAGTCAAACCAGGACTTTCAGCATGCAAAGCAAGTATACTACCACTGGGCAATGCTTCACTCCACCAATTGCCTCTTAGCAGAGTCCTCTTTGATGCCATCCACTATAACAAAAGGCAAAGTCATCTGTGAAGGCTTGGGGCATCTTCTTCTATCGGTCTTAAAATACTCTGCATAAAATCAATCTGAAACCCATGTTATCACTCCTCCTCCATCCTTAATTTTTTTTTATTTTGTGATTCTATTGCTGTATTTAATGAGCCAAACTGAGGAGCAATCATTTCCTTAGTTCTTTTGTAGATGATTTTTCATCTTTCCCACAACCTGGAAAGTTTGATATGAAGTCAATTAAGCCTGCAGTTGTTAGGGTGCGCCATCCCCAAAATCTACTGTCCTTTACACCAGTTGAATGGATAATGCCAATGGGACACAAGAATATAAGAAAAGCCGTACTGCAATAAACCAAGGGTCCCTCTAGTCCAGCCTTCTCACCAACCAAATGCCTGTGGAAAGCCCACAAGCAGGACTTCCTTTCATCTGTCCTGAATCTCCCACCATTCAGCTTCATGTGATGACCCCATTGTGTTCTAGTATTATGAGAGAAAACATGTCTCCCTATCCATTTTCTCCACACCATGCATGATTTTATACACACCTCTATCATATCTCCCCTTACCATTTTTTCCTAAGCTAAAGCCCCCCACCCCCCAATTCTGAGAATTTAGCACGAAGTCTAAAGTGAGCAATAGTTTTTCTCCTAGCAATGCCTTGATTTTGGGGCATCTGCCAACCTCACTAAGCTGGCTCAGAATCAGTAAATCTAGGAATTTTAGAGCTGGGGTGCATCACCACAGGCCCAGGGCTTAAATATGGCCCTCGGGCTTTCTCAGATAGTCGCACCCCCTTTCCCCTGATCACCAAACGTTTGGTGATTTCCTGGCTTTTGTGCAGTTTTCCCCCATTCTAAAAATTGAAACACCTCTCCTAAGGCTCAGTTCCTGGCAGTAGGCACTTTAAGCTAAAATATGCAGTTATCTTTGGCTTCACCCCTTTTATCTTCAGCCCCGCCCACCACTGGAATGCAGCCCCTGAGAGCTTCTCTGAAATGGAATTCCGCCCTCAGGCTGAAAGAGGTTCAACACCCCTGACTTGGAGGCTTGTTTTGTGGCATGCAAAGACAGGAATTAATGAAGTTTCTGGAAGGGTAGTCCCTTATTCTTTTACACACACACACACACACACACACACACACACATTTCAACTGTATTTTGACCTAGTGGACCATTTTTACAGTTTATGCACATGTTCTTTAGTTTTTAATGTTTACTTCACATGCTCCTGTGATGGGCTGATTGAGAGGTGACTTAATCATGTGTTCAAGTACCCCAACAAAATGCACTCCAATTTCTTGCAAATAAGCTTGTGTTAAAAGTAGATTCGCCTGCACCAACTCATCTTAATGTGGTTTCTGTGGGTGGGGTAGTTTGTTCTAAACTGATTTTAAAATTTGTTTTCAGAGGCCACAGGTCACATAATTCAAGACAGTGGTTGTTGCTGGTCATTTCACTGAAGCGGATAGAAACTTCCAAATGAATGCAAGATTCTCTATTTACAAGGAAGTTAGTAGCCACCTTGGCCAGTGATTTTGACTCAAGAACATCTGTGCATACTCCTACAAAGCGGTGAGTTTTGTCTGCTGACCATGCATGCATAGAATCTCATTTTACATAACACACCAGAGAAGAAATGAAATGATGCTCAGTTCACAGTATAGCAGATCAACCTTCACCAACCTGGTGCCCTGCAGATGTGAGCTAGATAAACTCCCTCTATGATGGGAGATGGAGTAGGTCACAATCAAAGTCTAATGAAATTAATGACAAACTTTGGCAGCTCTACTATCCATCAAAAATCAGTTTCACTTTAGACGTTTCAATGTAATTCAGCAAACAGGACAACTTCCCAACACTTGGTGTAATATTGGTGAGCCCCTCCATGTCTAGCATCTTAACTCTGAGCTACCACCAGAAGGGAAAAGTCTCTGGAGCAAAAAACGAACAAAGAGTCTTGTGACACCTTAAAGACTAACACATTTATGAGGTTTTGCAAGCAAAGCATAGTCAGTGCATTGGATTCCAGTTTACCTCCTCTCCCTCAAAGATTTGGAGACTTATTTCCCTGTATGTCACATTCAACATTTAAACTAGCACTGTTTGACGTTATCATGCTGAAAAATTATTCACATTCATTTCCAGGCACTTCAGGTTGTACTTATTGACTAATGAATTGTTTGACCCCTTACAATAGAAGCAGTGTTTACCTTAACTATTTTTCTCCTCTTAAGCCACATTAAAATGTTAAAAAGTAAAACCATGTAATCCTTCCCCCCGCTTTTGCAACAGGTAATGCAAAAGTAGGAATACACAAAGCCTTTGTGTATAATTAAAGCAGAGTTTCAAAATCCTAATTACAGAAAGCAAACCATCTTATCTCTTATGTCATATGGTTTTCAAATCTGAAGACTAAACTGCAAACATCAGACACAGGCAACAAGCCAGCAAATTATGTATGTTCATTAGAAGGGTGGAAACAAAGGTAGGGCTGACATAGAAAAGAACAGGGTGCAGCCCTTTCAGACTGACATCTTGCTAGTCACTGCACATTTCCTCATTCAGATAAGTTAACTATACTCCAAAATAGCCCTAGTTAAAGTCACACAATTGTATGATTAAAGCACCTTAATGAGATTACTAGCAAATAATTTCAGGCCTCCCCCCGCCGCCATGGCATTGCCGTAATCCTGCCCGCACCACATTGCTGCCTCTAGTGGCGCTTCTCGATGCGGTGCGCATTCTCCTCCGAAAGGGGCATTCTGGAGAAGGCAACGAACAAACCTTTCGCAGTCAGACGTCTACCAGTAAAACCCACATTTCGATCTGACGTACATTTTTATTAACACAAGTCAGAGCTTTCTTTCTCAGCCTGCAAAGTAATTACTAAAAAGATGTGTAGAAAGAAAAGTTGTTGAGCCACACCTCCAGCAAAGTCCAGCTCAAAAGCACTCCCTCCTCGAGGCTGGCTTGCTCTCTCGCCGCCAGCATCAAACACGAGTTTGTGAAGAGAGCGGAAGCTCATTCTCTTCTCCAGCAGCGACTTAGCTAGGCTTTTCATCCCAATATCCATTCTGGGACATTTCACTACCTTCCATTCTTTGTTTTCCTTTCCCCCCCTTTTTTGGTGGCGGGGGGGGGGGGGAATGAAAGTGTAACTTATTTTCTCAACTTCAATTTACTTTACTGAGTGTATATTATCTAGTGGTGGGCAGGGCCAAAGGCAAAGGGGGCAGTGTGAAACATACCCAAAAGGCAAGCATGTTGTAGCTTAAAAGATCTTACCACCATTCACTAAGCCTTAGGAGAGGCATGTCACCCTTTCAGAATGCACAGTAGCCAAGAAACCACCAATCCATCAGTAGTTGGTTGAAAGGGGGGCAGGGAAAGGGGTGTGGCCATCTGGGGAACCCCAAAGGGGCCAATTTGGCCCAGGGCTTGGGGTTCTGCACTCCTGCTGCATAGCATTTGCAGCATTTCTGGCCTAGCCATCCCTGATCCCCCCTCCAACACAATTTTGATACAGCATTTGAACTCTTTTTCGACTTTTTATCGATTCCATAAATATAAGGGGGAAGGTTCACTGCAACATGAATACAGTATTTTAAACGTCTGCTCCACTTTTTGCCCCCAAAGGCAGATTCCAAATTAAAGCATACAAAAATGCAATGAAAGTAGCAATAGTACCATTCATACAACAAAGACAACCAAAACAAACCAAGGATGTGAGATCAGTTAAAACAACATCAGGCGACAGCATAAACACTCAGGTCAGTTTAAAATATATTTATTATTTAATTCATTTTTGCCCTACAAAAGCGGAGTTCCTCAAAGTGCCTTACAGAATATTAAAAAACGTAAAGACAGTAAGTAGTCATTAAAACACAGTAACAAAATAATAGAAAATCAAAGCAGGAGATTAAAAGCATAAAGAAACAAACATGTCTTTACTGCCTTTCTAAAACTCAAAATGAAGGGAGCCAACTGAACCTCTCTAGGGAGGAAGTTCCATAACTGGGGTGCTGCAACTGAAACGGCCGTGTCTTGCATCCCAGAAAACAGGTGGTGGTACAAGGACTCAGGCCTTAGATCGATGGTGCTGAGCCTCTTTCAGCCTGAGGGGCGAGTTCAATTTTAGAGAAGCTCTTAGGGTGCTGCATCCCGTTGTGGGCAGGGCCAAATGCAAAGGGGGTGGGGCAAAAGGCAAAAGGGGTGGGACCAAATTACCCCTTTTGGCCTACATTTACATTTTAGCATACACTATTTTAGCTTACAGCTCTTAGAACCAGTAATGAAGCCTTAGGAGAGGCATTCCAGCCTTTTGGAATGGGAAGGACTGGGCAGGAACCCTAGAGGAACCCTAGACTGGCCCCTGTGCTTGAGCTTCAGCACCTGAGCACCAGAAGATGAATGCCATGCGTGGGCAGGTTCATGGAGGAGGAGGCAGGCTTTCAGGTAACTTGATCCCAAGCTGTTTAGGGCTTTGTAGATGATCACCAGCACTTTGAATTGCCCCTCGAAATGAACTGGAAGGAATTACAGGTGCTGCTAAAGTAGGGGGGGGGCGGTTCTTGTGAAGCATCTGGTATACCTGCGACATTGTACCTCTGGGATGGGCGACTTCTCTGCTCTCCCGAATAGAGATGGTGCAAGCCTTCAAATGTGGGAAGTTTGAAGTGTGAACTTCCCCCACTTGAAAGGTTTAGCCCCATTTTGAACTGGGCCTAGACCTGCTGGCAAGGCATTTTTAAGTAATCATTGTGTGTCCAAATGGACACCCAGTCCTAGCTTTTGGACACCCAGTGGACACAAATGAGCACATAACATTTCATCAGTGAACCAAGAACCCAAATTCAGATTGGAAGCCACTGAAACACTGACTAGAAGTATGAAGTGTTAGTGAAATGGAATAGAAACAGTAGAACATATGGGGCACATTACACAATAATTCTTAGGGGTCTTACAAACCACCAGTCTTTCTGAAAACTTCTAACTATAATCTCTCTCCCTGTATACTGCGATGTCTGGTTCTCTGTATCTTTGTACTTTTTTCGTAAGGATTCTGCTACAGCAGGGTGTGGCTCTTAAGCTGCAGTTCCTGTGCCATTCAGTGAAACGGTCTTGCATTCATACATTCCCCTACCAAAGACATATGGTGAGGAGACTTTATTTGATTGTAATTAAAAACTACTCGCTCTGTTGTCATGGAGTGGGGAGACAGTACCAAAATCAAAGCAGGCAATTTTTGTAGTAAACCTGAAGTACAAACAACAAGCTTCTGCAGCTTTGTTAGAATACTTTGTGCCACTCTCTGGAGTCTCTATTTCTAGTATTTCCTGAACTACTGGTCAGTTATTGCAGACACTTGAGAAAAATTCTGTCATAGCCTCCTTACCAAAAATGGGCTCAACCAGGGGATGGCCTGCATCGATCATTTCTTTAAGGATCAAAGCTGTCAAAAGGGAAGACATCTTTGAGACAGTATTGTCTTCTTCTGCTTGTAGTCTAATGTTGAGAAAGTTTACGAATGATGACATAACTTCTCTATCAGTAGATCACAAACGTCTTCCAGCTGTAACATATTGAAGTGGCACACTATGCTTATACCTGCGCCACTGCTCTTCCTCTTCCTCTTCTTCATGTACAGATGTGTCGGTGTCATTACTGCTTTTTGAGGAAATTAACTTCTCTTCCTCACCCGCACCGTGAACTTGAAGAGAGAGACAAATAGCTGTTGCCAGGTGCTGTGCAACTTTCTTAATTTCTAATTTACCATTTATCTGTAGCATCTCAGTGTACACAACTGGATCTCTGTAATGTAAAGCTGAACCATGGGGCTGAAGATGAACAAATTGAACATCCCAGTTGTTGGCACTCAGCTGTGTGTATACTGATTGTGCTTGCAAGGTTGCCAATGAACGTGATGGCCATGAACGAGCCGTCGGTGTTTCCAACAGCAAATCATTATACACATCAATATATATGGCAATCAGGTGATTTCCTACACCTGCCCGTTGCTGCTTCAGACTTTTCACCCAAGGGTGCTTGTCTGATTGTTGTGTCCACAGTCCTGCAGCTTCGCTTGCTTCTGCTGCAGTTTTGTGTGCCTTGGATTCCAGATGATCACTTAATCTTTCAAGTTTCTGCTTGCTTTCAACTCGGATGCCATTGGCCAGTGGAACAATCCCCTTTTTAGAAAATTTAGCAGCTTCTGTTTCATAGGTTTTACAGGTAATGCAGCAGATGGAAGGCCTTCTGTGCTTTCCATCAACTTCAACTACCTTATTTAGAAAACTGTATTTCTTCAATAGCCAGTCCAGGTCCATTTTATGACCTTTATACCAACATGATGATGTGCTTGAAGTTTCAAGAGCAAGATTACTGAAATAATCTAACTTCGGGTAGTGGGCTGTGTCTCTTCTGTTTCCTCATTCTCTGCATGGGTGACTGTGTTTGCAAGTGGCGCAATGGTTGACTGAGACTAAGGATTAATTGCAGTAGATTCTGAACAGATCAACTCCTTACATTGAACTGCTACAGACGATGCTGTGGCTGTAGATCATAAGAAATTGCAACAATGACGGTTTTCTCTGAAGTGGGTTCTGGAGAAATGTGAGGTGGTACTGCTGAATTTGGGCCTGATTTTGATTTAGGTGCTGCAGAGGCAGCAGGAGGGCAGGTGAATAATGCTATTTTCTGCTGAGTTGTTCATTGAGCATCTTTCCACGGTTTCCCCCTCTCTTCTTCTTGTCCAAGACTCATGTTTGAACGCTTTATGTCGTCAATATTGTTCTTCAGATGCAGAATGCACTTGTAACATTACAAGCTATGGCCGCTCGGTGGACTCTTGGTGGGAAAGGGATGTTTGTACCAGAGAGGGAGCTGGCGGAGGCAGAAGTGAAGAGTCGAGGCCTCTTTCATCCAGGGGGCAGACGAGAAGCAAACCCCTTTGTGCGGCACAAGAGAGCTACTAGTGCCGTCTTTCAGCTGTGGGGGGCGCTCTGGGGCCAGGAGACGGGACTTGAGAAGCAGCAGATGGAGCCAGTATCTCTCTGAGGGCAGGGGCTGGTTCTCTGGGTCGCATGTCTCTTGCATGGTCGCCCTCCCAAGTTGTAAGTCACTGTTTGTTTGACTAACAAGTGACTGATCTGTGAAAAGTGGGCCAGGATATGGGAAGCAAATTCTGTATATGCTCAGAGGCCAGGGCTTAATTCCCAGGAAAAGCGTTAGGGCTCAAAAGTTTAAAGCTGCCTGAAGACCATGCCATCCGCCCTGGAAACCTTGCTGATGGGCGGGGGAGGCCCTGCCCTCTGAATATGCTTAGCGGTCCAGGGGGATTTTATTATTAGTGACTAATTTAGTATGGAAATCATGTTGCTCAAGGACCAAAATCTGGCACAAATTCAGCCCATACATGGTGTGAAAATAATGATATACCATGTGTGCGTGTGCATGTCCAGCTCCAACTGCAAAGCCTTGGTCTTCTAAATAGACGTTGGGGGCCAGGGTGGGTTGGTGAGAGAGAGCAGAAAGGTAAACCATTGCACTTTTACTACAGAATATAAAAATGAAATAACAAATACTTTCTTATCGGTCCTGTCTAATCCCAGAACAACTTCTGGCATTAGAGGATTCAGTATGTTAGTTTATATTGCGTGCTGTGCAGGGTTTTTTTAATACCTTCTTTAAGTTACTGCAAAATAATAATATTAATAACAATTCCCAAATATATATTTTTGTTATACATGAACATTTGTGTTTTAAGCAATTTTTGTAAATTCTGAAATTAGAGAAGATGATGATGATTTTGCATTTTAATTCATGTATTTACTGGTGGGCAGGTTGGGTAGTAAGAATTTTGCTAGGCTAATAACTTGTGTAAATGCATTTGCAAGGTTGTATTCACGCCCTGGGCAATGCCAAAGAGTGTTCAAACTACTGTAGAATTGCACTCATTTCACATGCCAGCAAGGTTATGCTCAAAATCCTACAAGCTAGGCTTCAGCAGCATGTGAACCGAGAACTACCGGAAGTACAAGCGGGGTTTCGAAGAGGCAGAGGAACTAGAGATCAAATTGCCAACATTCGCTGGATCCTGGAGAAAGCAAGAGAATTCCAGAAAAATGTCTATTTCTGCTTCATTGACTATACTAAAGCCTTTGATTGTGTGGATCACAACAAACTGTGGCAAATTCTGAAAGAGATGGGGGTACCAGACCACCTTACCTGTCTCCTGAGAAACCTGTACGAGGGTCAAGAAGCAACAGTAAGAACTGGACATGGAACAACCGATTGGTTCCAAATTGGGAAAGGAGTACGACAAGGCTGTATATTGTCGCCGTGCTTATTTAATTTATATGCAGAGTACATCATGAGAAACGCCGGTTTGGATGAATCACAGGTCGGAATTAAGATTGCCGGGAGAATTATCGACACCCTCAGATACACAGATGATACCACCCTAATGGCAGAAAGCAAAGAGGATCTCAAGAGCCTCTTGTTGAGGGTGAAAGTGGAGAGTGCAAAAGCTGGTTTGAAACTCAACATTAAAAAAACTAAGATCATGGCATCTGGACCCATCACTTCCTGGCATATAGAAGGGGAAGAAATGGAAGCAGTGACAGATCTTATTTTCTTGGGCTCCAAGATCACCGCAGACGGTGACTGTAGTCATGAAATTAAAAGACGCTTGCTCCTTGGGAGGAAAGCTATGGCAAACCTAGACAGCATAGTAAGACGCAGAGACATCACCTTGCCGACAAAGGTCCGTCTAATCAAAGCTATGGTTTTCCCAGTAGCAATGTATGGCTGTGAGAGCTGGACTATAAGGAAGGCTGAGCGCCGAAGAATCGATGCTTTCGAACTGTGGTGCTGGAGAAGACTCTTACAAGTCCCCTGGACTGCAAGGAGGTCAAATCAGTCCATCCTAAAGGAAATCAACCCTGAGTGCTCATTGGAAGGACAGATACTGAAGCTGAAGCTCAAATATTTTGGCTACCTAATGCGAAAAGTCACTGGAAAAGACTCTCATGCTGGGAAAGATTGAGGGCAAAAGGAGAAGGGGATGGCAGAGGATGAGATGGCTAGATAGCATCACCGATGCAATGAATATGGACTTGAGCATACTCCAGGAGAGAGTGCAGGACAGGAAGGCCTGGCGTGCTATGGTCCACGGGGTCACGAAGAGTCGGACACGACTGAACGACTGAACAACAACAACAATTCACTCCCTGATGTGTGTGTTTAGTCTGAACCACTTTCACTTCAATCCAAGTGTCTGAGTTTGTAAGCCACGTGGAAGCCACTTGAATGAAAACATGGACACCCAGTAACAATTCCTTGAAAAATGCCCCGCCTGCTGGGCCTGACTCCAATGGGAAATGGCATGGGTCATGGGGAACTACGAACACTATGATCCCTGACAAGAAATGATCAGCCCACATGGCATTTCCAGCCAACTAGAGGTGCTGTAGTGCAGCCTTCTCTGGCTTGGTGCCCTCCAGATGTCTTGGACTACAACTCCCAGAATCCCTCAGCCAGCACAGAGTGGTGGTGAGCCCTGCCTGCCACCCGTTCTCCTTTCCTCCATCCCCAAGGTAAGGAGGGCCCTGCCCTGCCCCTTTTGCCTTATGCCCCGCCCACCACTGGAATGAGGTCTTGAGAGTTTCCCCAAAATTGGATTTGGCCCTTGGACAGAAAGAGATCCAGCACCCCTGCCCTATGCCGTCTGGTGAGTAGCTATTTTAACCGTCTGGGTTGTGCTTTTCACCCTCCCGGTATAGTGGTATGCCACGCACTCAGCAATGCTGGAAGCTGCCATCTGAGCACAATTTAATGGGCCAGGGGGAGGGATCAGAGTTTGAGCCAACAACATTCTACTATTTTTCCCCCAAGCAGACAACCTTAATATAGCAGGAGGCCATGTTGTTTGCCAGCAAACAGAAAGAGGACATCATGTTGTAACATTAACAATTCAGGCATTGTTTCGTTGATTGTCTTTGCACAACAGAGCTGGTGAAAAAGCACTGCGATTTTTTTTCTTTAAAATAACTAAATAACTCTAAGAATTAGAGACACCTGCCACAGAAGAGTGTTTAGCTTTTTGAAAGTGGCAATGCAGCACTTCGAAATCACATTTTACAAGATGAAGACAAAGGCACACGTCTACTACCCAAGCCAGTGCTGCCATCAACAACTCAACAAAAGCGAAAAAGCTCCCTAAAATGGAAATGAAAACATAATGTATGGAAATACGCTCTCATAAAATCTCCTTAGGCTTCCCATGTATTAATGTATTAGTTTGCAAACACTAAGATCAAAGGCAAAGCAACAAATACATCCTAAAAAGTTTTTAGTCAGATTTTATTAACGATATACAAGTAGCAAGGCATAAAAAATTAATATGTTCAAGCCTTGAAATGTCAAGTGTAATGATCTCTAGCTCTGCTTACCTCCTTTGCTTTTTGTTTCAGTTGAGCTTGCTCTAGGTCTTCTTGCCTTAAGCAGAGAGAGAGAGGGAGAGGGAGAGAAGGGAAAAAAGGTTAACAGATGGTTAAAGAACCCCTCATCTGTTGCAGCAAGTTAAAAAAAATTACCCACAAGAAGTGAACAGGATAAAGAGTGTCAAAGATGGGATGCTTAAATTCATGGAGGTGCCATTTTAAGCCTGCAGGCCTTACCCAATACTCTGCTAAATATTCAGCTGTAAATAAAATCTTTGAGAGGCTTAAAGAAAGAACGCTCATGCTATTACTAACGTGGAAGTTTCAACTTCAAAACCCAATTGAATTCCAGATATTTAATAACCACATTCATATTTCCCCCTCACATTGCATGTCTTCCCCAGAATCACAGAAACAAATTCAACATGATCATGGTATTGGAGTTCCTAGAGGTGTACAAAATTATCCATGGTGTGGAGAATGTGAATAGGGAGACATTTTTCTCCCTTTCTCATAATACCTGGGGCATCCCATGAAGCTGATTGGTGGGAGATTCAGGACAGAAAAAAGGAAGTACTTCTTCACATAGCACATAGTTAAACTCTGGAATTCGCTACCTCAAGTTGTAGTTCTGGCCACCCATTTGGATGGCTTTAAAGGGGGACTAGACAGATTCATGGAGGAGAAAGCTACCGATGGCTACTAGTCCTGATGGCTATGTGCTTCCTCCAGTATTAGAGGCAGTATGCTTATGCGCACCAGTTGCTGGGGAACAGGGGTAGGAGGGTGCTGTTGCACTTGTGTCCTGCTTGTGGGTTTCCCATGGGCAGCTGGTTAGCCACTATGTGAACAGGATGCTGGACTAGATATATTCTTGATCTGATCCAGCTCTTCTTATGTTCTTCTGAAACCTTTGTCTTTTAACAATCACTAAGGCCTAGTTCTTGCAGAGGAGATAAGCCTGTATCTGGGCTGTACCCTTTCAGACTCACACAGTGGAATAGTCCTCCTACACGAGAGATAGACAGCACAACCAGTCTGGGTGGACTGAATGTACATAAGGTAAGAATGGGATCATATGGAGGCAAGCCTCACCTCCCAGCTACAAATGTTCATTTGGCTGCACGTCCAAACTGTTTTTGGGTTGATCAGGAATCCTGCAAGAAGTATACGTTTGTTCAGTTTATACATGTATAGGATATGTCTACACAAGCAACTGAACATGCATAGGTGAAGAGCAGGGCTTCTCACCACGATCCCATAACCGCATGTGTGTTCAGTTTACATAGATCAGGGGTGTTCAACCACCAGCCCAGGGGCCAAATCCAGCCGGTCTGGGGTTCCCCAGAAGGTAACGCCCCTTCCCCACATCACCATGTGGTTCCCACTTCCCACATCCCCTCTCCCCATGACTGCCTATTATTTGGCTGTTTTCTAGCTCGTGCTCAATTTCTTCCCCGTTCTAAAAGGTTGGAATGCCTCCCTATGGCTTAGTTACTGGCTGTAAGAACTGAAAGCTAAACTAGGCGGGCATTTCTGGTACCCCCCGTTGTTTGTTTTATGCATATTTATACATTTTGTATTTAATAACTGATTTGCTGTTCAAGTGCTGAATGGACTCTTTGTCTATAGGTTTATTGTAGTATTTTTATTGTTAGACAAGCAATTTGCACAGGTTGGGAAGATGCCTTATTTTGATACAACAAAGCGTTACACACCCGTCAGAGTTGGAGACATTGTGCCTGCCCCATCTGAGCCAAGCCATGCCCACAGGCACCCGTAGGCATGGCCTGTGCCATGGTGCATCCCAATAGCCCCCTGAGGGAAGAGTCTGTGCATTCCATTTCCCGGGGGGGGGGAGGCTTCCCCACAGCAGCGGATAATGTGTGATGAACTTATTGATAACTATGCAGTCTGAATCGTGGAGATGACATTCAGTTATAGCATTAGCAGAAAAGAAAAAAAGTTATATAGAAAGCTCCAAATGGAACGACTCAATCAAGAAAGAGAAAGAGTCTGGGGGAAGGGGATGAAACATGTCGGGGGGGAGGGGGAGGGGTTAATGGGTGGAGTTAGTGTCAGTTGGGAAAGTCAGCTAGTGAGTAGGAGCTGAGGCAGTTGTTTAGATAGAAGAGAGAAAGAATGAATTGAGCTAGAGTGGGAGCTGACAGGGATAGCAGCTAGTGAGATCACAAAAGTTAGGTTAGGCTAGTAGAACCATTAGTTATTATTCTTTATTGGCTGTAGTTTGATACAGTGAAATCTTCAAGCAAAGTCACACAGCTGCCAGAGTTGGACACGTTATGCCTTCCCTGGCTCCTAGGCACAACCCCTGCCATGGTGACCCCCATAGCCCCTTGAGGGAGAGGTCTGTCCATTCCCCTGGGGGAGCTGCCCAGCAGAAGAGGGGAGGGGGCAGCCATATAACCCTTTCCCACAGACTACTTCCTCCTGGCTTCAAACTGCCTGAACTGTGGAACTATGTCCTGGTTAAGAAAGTCTGCCCTGTACTGCCTAAATATGATAGTGCAGGCTTTAACTTCATAGACACATTTGAGTTAGTTATAAATAATGTGTTTTAAGAAACAAATAAACCTGAGGTGTACACCTGTAACGTTCCCTTAGTCTGCATGGCAAGTTTCAGATGTCTAAGTTCCATGCTCTTGGAACTTCAGGTGTCTAGGTTCCATGGTCTTGGAGGACATACAAAGAAACAGTTACAAGGAAGAGTACATCTTTAGAATTTTGGATTGGCCACTATTTTGTTTCAAGATGCGGGATGAAATTTTCACTATGCCAAAAACCATCCCAGATAGAGGTACAACAAATCCTGAAAGTTTCATAACAGTCGGAGCTGGTTGATGAAGTGAAAGTAACAGGAACCTTGAGGAAAAGTGAGTGTGTCATCTTAGAATTCATGATAGCAAGGGATGTGAAAACCAAGCAATTTCAAAGAGCTCAGAGAAAAGTTGGGTAGGATCCCATGGCTAGAAATTCTGAAGGAGAAGAGAGTTCCAGGTGGACAGGAGATTCTGAAAAGTAGAATACTGAAGGCACCGTTGCAAACTACAGGCTGCTCAATACCAGGCAAAATTCTAGAATGAGATATTAAGTGGTTGGTTGGTGAGCATGTAGAAAACAATGCATTAATTACTAGGAGCCTACATGGCTTTATCAAGAATAAATCCTGCCAGACCAATCATCTCCTTTTTCAATAGGTTTACTAGTTCTGTTGATCATGGGAATGCTATAGTCGTAGTATATCTTGATCTCACCAGAGCATTTGACAAAGTTTGCCATAACATCCTTGTTGACAAACTGTGGGCTGGATGATACTGCTGCTAGGTGGGTTGACAGCTGGGACCTGTCGACATGGGAGGTTTTCTCCAATGCTGTTATGGCTTAGAGTCATTAGGGACACATAACATTGTGACCACTCTGCAACCACCCTGGAGCTGGGAAGCTGCATTTTTGCAGAGTACTTTTACTCTGTTGTTTTTCTTTAATTCAGCTCCTCTGCGGTTCTACTGCTGTGTGCCCATCATTCCACTTCAAATTCGGTATGATCAGGGTGTTCCTCAGGGTGTGTCTTTCACCTGGCCCTGACCTCGGTAACCTAGGTGACTAGAATAACTCATCCGTCATAGCGGCCACCATTTGCGTGGCTTCCTTTTGCCGTGATAGGCTACGTAAATACTTACATAGCCTATCACGGCAAAGAGCAGGGGTGCAAATGGCGGCCGCTATGCCATTTGTGCCCCTGCTGTTTGCCGTGATAAGCTATGTAAGTATTTATGTAGCCTATCACAGCAAAAGGAAACCACACAAATGGCGTAGTGGCCGCCATCTGCGTGGCTGCCTTTTGCCATGATAGGCTACGTAAATACTTAAGTATCCTATCACAGCCTGGCAGCCACGCAAATGGCAGCTGGCGTAGTGGCCGCCATTTGCGGCCGCAGCAGCCTGGCCACGACCGGAATTCCAGCTGTGGCCAGCCCTGGCCGGCAGCTCCGTGGAGTTGCCACAGAGTGGAGTCAGCCGGGGAAGATTCCAAGGGAGGCACTCTGTGCCTCCCCCACACCACTGATGCCCCGGAACGGACAGGTGAATGGGATTCGTACATCCCTAGTTTCCGTTCCAAAACCAGGCCTCAAGCCCAGTTGAAGTGGATCTAGATAATCCGTTTCATTCAAGAGTGCCTGGAGCTGTTCTGCAACCACCCGCTCAAGCACATTGCCCAGGAAGGGGATGTTGGCCACTGGCCTATAACTGTTAACATCCTCCGGGTCCAGGTTAGGCTTTTTCAGGAGTGGTCTAATTACCGCCGCTTTTAAAGTAGCAGGCACCACTCCCTCTCTCAAGGAGGAATTTACAACCTTCTGGACCCAGTCAGACATCCCCTCCTTGTTTGATTTAATAAGCCATGAAGGGCAAGGGTCAAGCACACAAGTAGTCAATTGGACTTGGCCAAGCACCTTGTCCACATCCTCAGGCCTCCATAACTGAAACACGTCCAATAAAACTGGACCAGACGGTGCTCTGAATGCCTCTACAAATGGAACTGCATTAATCGTCGTGTCCAATTCATGACGAAGCTGAGCGTCTTTGTCTTCAAAGTGCCATGCAAACCCATCACGGCGTGCAACCGAGGGTTCCACAGTCTCTCTCCCTGGCCCAGAATGTAACAGGCCGCAAACCACTCAGAAAAGCTCCGCTGGATGACACTGAGAAGATGCAATGCTGGTGGAAAAAAACTGGTGGAAAGGATGCAGAACAGTCAAGATTATTTGTATGTGGCCCTGCATTTGATTTATTTCTTATGATGATGGAGATAAAAGCCATTTTGACCAAGGCTGGATTATCAAACAGACCAACAAGGTTGTGGCTTAGAGCCCATGATTTCAATAATGAGGTGCTAGTCTTGATTATGCCCCTTCATGGATCACTGCCTTGTTGTAGCGAAGGGGCTTGCGTAACTCAGTGAAGCCATAAGCTATGCCGTGCAGGGCCACCCAAGACGGACAGGTCATGGCAGAGAGTTCTGACAAAATGTGGCCCACTGGAGAAGGAAATGGCAACCCACTCCAGTATTCTTGCCAAGAAAACCCCATTGAACGTATCACAAGGCTAAAAGAGATGACGCCGGAAGATGAGCCCCTCAGGTCGGAAGATGTCCAATATACTACTGGGGAAGAGCAGAGGGAATTTCCAAGTAGCGCCAGAAAGAGTGAGGCGGCTGGGCCAAAGCCGAAAGGACACTCAGCTGTGGATGTGTCTGGTGTTGAAAAGAAAATCCGATGCTGTAAAGAACAATATTGTTTAGGAACCTGGAATGTCAGATCAATGAATCAAGGTAAGCTGGAGGTGGTCAAACATGAGATGGCAAGATTGAACATCGACCTCTTGGGAATCAGCAAACTAAAATGGACAGGCATGGGCGAATTTAATTCAGGTGACCATCATATCTACTACTGTGGGCAAGAATCCCTTAGAAGAAATGGAGTAGCACTCATAGTCAACAAAAAGGTGGGAAAAGCAGTACTGGGGTACAATCTTAAAAATGATAGAATGATCTCAGTACGAATCCAAGGCAACCCATTCAACATCACAGTAATTCAAGTCTATGCCCCAACCACTGATGCCGAAGAAGCTGAGGTTGATCGGTTCTATGAAGACCTACAACACCTTCTAGAACTAACATCAAAAAAAGATGTCCTCTTCATCATAGGGGATTGGAATGCTAAAGTAGGAAGTCAAGAAATCACCGGGATAACAGGCAGGCATGGCCTTGGTGTACAAAATGAAGCAGGACAAAAGCTAATCGAGTTTTGCCAAGAGAACACGCTGATCATAGCAAACACTCTTTTCCAACAGCACAAGAGGCGACTCTACACATGGACATCACAAGATGGTCAATATCGAAATCAGATTGATTATGTCCTTTGCAGCCAAAGATGGAGAAGCTCTATACAGTCAGTAGAAACAAGGCCTGGAGCTGACTGTGGCTCAGATCATGAGCTTCTTGTTGCAAAATTTCGGCTTAAATTGAAGAACGTAGGGAAAACCATTAAACCATTCAGGTATGACCTAAATCATATCCCTTATGAATATACAGTGGAGGTGAGGAATAGATTTCAGGGATTAGACCTGATAGACAGAGTGCCTGAGGAACTATGGACGGAGGTCCGTAACATTGTTCAGGAGGCAGCAACGAAATCCATCCCAAAGAATAAGAAATGCAAGAAAACAACATGGCTGTCTGATGAGGCTTTACAAGTAGCTGAGGAAAGAATGGAAGCGAAAAGCAAGGGAGAAAGGAGAAGATAAATCCAACTGAATGTAGAGTTCCAGAGAATAGCAAGGAGAGACAAGAAGGCCTTCTTAAATGAACAATGCAAAGAAATCGAGGAAAACAACAGAATGGGAAAGACTAGAGATCTCTTCAAGAAAATTGGAGATCTCAAGGGAACGTTTTGTGCAAAGACGGGCATGATAAAGGACAAAGAAGGCAGGGACCTAACAGAAGCAGATGAGATTAAGAAGAGGTGGCAAGAATACACAGAAGAACTATACAGGAAAGATCTGAATGTCCCTGATAGCCATGATAGTGTGGTCACTGAACTTGAGCCGGACATCCTAGAGAGTGAAGTCAAGTGGGCCTTAGGAAGCATTACTAACAACAAAGCTAGCGGAGATGACAGTATTCCAGCTGAGCTATTTAAAATCCTAAAAGATGAAAGTTAAAGTGCTGCACTCAATATGCCAACACATTTGGAACACTCAACAGTGGCCACAAGACTGGAAAAATTCAGTTTACATTCCAATTCCAAAGAAGGGCAACGCCAAAGAGTGTTCAAACTACCATACAATTGCAATCATTTCACATGTCAGCAAGGTGATGCTCAAAATCCTACAAGCTAGGCTTCAGCAGTATGCGAACTAAGAACTACCGGAAGTACAAGCTAGGTTTCGAAGAGGCAGAGGAACTAGAGATCAAATCGCCAACATTCGCTGGATCATGGAGAAAGCAAGAGAATTCCAGAAAAATGTCTATTTCTGCTTCATTGACTACGCTAAAGCCTTTGGTTGTGTGGATCACAACAAACTGTGGCAAATTCTGAAAGAGATGGGGGGTACCAGACCACCTTACCTGTCTCCTGAGAAACCTGTATGAGGGTCAAGAAGCAACAGTAAGAACCGGACATGGAACAACCGATTGGTTCAAAATTGGGAAAGGAGTACGACAAGGCTGCATATTGTCGCCCTGTTTATTTAACTTATATGCAGAGTACATCATGAGAAACGCCGGGTTGGATGAATCAGAGGTCGGAATTAAGATTGCCGGGAGAATTATCAGCAACCTCAGATATGCAGACGATACCACCCTAATGGAAGAAAGCGAAGAGGATCTAAAGAGCCTCTTGTTGAGGGTGAAAGAGGAGAGTGCAAAAGCTGGTTTGAAACTCAACATTAAAAAAATGAAGATCATGGCATCTGGCCCCATCACTTCCTGGCATATGGAAGGGGAAGAAATGGAAGCAGTGACAGATCTTATTTTCTTGGGCTCCAAGATCACCGCAGACGGTGACTGTAGTCATGAAATTAAAAGACGCTTGCTCCTTGGGAGGAAAGCTATGGCAAACCTAGACAGCATAGTAAGAAGCAGAGACATCACCTTGCCGACAAAGGTCCGCATAATCAAAGCTATGGTTTTCCCAGTAGTAACGTATGGCTGTGAGAGCTGGACTATAAGGAATGCTGAGCGCCGAAGAATTGATGCTTTCGAACTGTAGTGCTGGAGAAGACTCTTACGAGTCCCCTGGACTGCAAGGAGGTCAAATCAGTCCATCCTAAAGGAAATCAACCCTGAGTGCTCATTGGAAGGACAGATCCTGAAGCTGAAGCTCAAATATTTTGGCCACCTAATGCGAAGAGAAAACTCTCTGGAAAAGACCCTGATGCTGGGAAAGACTGAAGGCAAAAGGAGAAGGGGATGGCAGAGGATGAGATGGCTAGATAGCATCACCGATGCAATGAATATGGACTTGAGCACGCTCTGGGAGAGAGCACAGGACAGGAAGGCCTGGTGTGCTATGGTCCATGGGGTCACAAAGAGTCGGACACGACTGAATGACTGAACAACCAGTCTTGATTATGATGCTGTTGCTGAAGGAAAAAGTGCTATTCAGATATGAGTTGTGCAGGTGCTTTGATTTGAAGAACAAACAATGTTTATTAAGTGGTCTGTCAAGACCCCAGCAATTTTCAAGTGGCCCACATAGCAGTCACTGGAAAAAATGAGGTAGGGAGCAAAATTGAGCACAGATTAAAGGTGCTCAAGAGATGGACTGCGGGGAGGAATTGATTCTAGTAGTCAACATATTAAGAAACAGTAAAAGAAAGGACCAGTATCTTAACAGTTTCAACATAAAGGAGATTTTTAAAATGACAATAAAAACAGCAAAGGATGCAGTAAATAAGTCATTGCAGTCAAACACATCTGGGGGACATCAGGTTGGGGAAAACTGCTCTACACACCCATGCAGAAACAAACAATTGCAATCACAAGGAGGGTAACCAGTAGCAGGAGAGAGCTTCAGCTCAGTATCCCATGCAGGCTGGTCTGCATGGCTGACTCCAAAAGTTGAACTGATGCTTCTGAGCATGCTCAGATAGATCATTACCTGCTGAGATCATGGAATTTGTCATTTTCTCTTCCTGAATTCCAGCAGGAAATGGCCCTTCTGAGCAAACGCAGAACCATCAGTTTAGCTTCTGGAGCTGACCAGGACAGTTGAGCACTGTGCCTCATTCTCTCGCCCTGATCCCTCCTCTGGCTCAGGGGGATCCATCATCTGCTACTCCAGGACCATCAAGCCTAAGGACATACTTTACCAGACTCCTCAGACCCAGTCCGCACTCCTCTGCCCATCCCTCTGCCCATGCAGCCCTCACTACCTCCATGCCAAAGGAGCCAGTGGCTGCACAATCAGGCAATGGCTCTTTAAGAGACAGACATCTCTTCAGACAGGGTGGCATTAACAGCAGGTTCAGATCAACCAGCCTTCATAAGGCCTCTGCATGTTACTGAGACAACAGTTCTTGGACCTCTGTCCAAGGTCCTGACAGACCCTGTCTAGCCTGGCCTATCGTGATCCTGCATAGTCGGATGTGATGCTGCCCCATCAGGCATGCCCCTGCCCTTCCAGTACATGCCACAGTTTCGGATCAGATTCCCTTGGGAACTTTGAGCAGAGCTAAGACAGGAAGCATGTGACCCCCTTGTTACAACAGCTTCACTAGCTACCAGTCTGTTCCCATGCCCAATTCAAAGTGATGGTTATGAAGCCCTATACAACTTGGGACCAGGCTTCCTGACAGACCGCATTCTTGATTCAAAACCTTCTCTCAGAGGGCCATTTGGTGAGGACACAAGAGAGGGCCTCCTCTATGGACACTCCCAAGCTTAAGAACTCCCTGCTAAAGCAAGCTAGTTTGGACTCCTCTTTGCTGCCCTTCCGCCAGCAGGCAAATACCTTTTTTATTCAAGCAGGCCTTTGGCGTACAAGCTAAACTGTTGTTGAAGTGGATTCTCTTGGGCTGAGTGCTGTTTTTACTTCTTTTATTGTTGTGTTTTTTAATTGTGTTTTTTATCTATTTGTTTTATGATTGTTTTAACTCAGTTTATTTTAATCTCAGTTTTATTACTGTTAGCTGACTTGAGCACCCTTTCCCCCCCTCTTTTTTGGCGGAAAGGCAGGGTATAAATCAAGTAAATAGATAGGACCCTTTGACTCAGCTCACACATGTGGAATGGAAGCTTTAGTGGTGGGAAATCAGTCACTGCCTGCTCTGGGCAATTGGGGACTGTTCCCCAGCTTTTTGGCTTGGAATCAGACATACACCGTTCTTCGTCCTGAAGAGTTCCTTGCTGACCAGTCTGGGTGTGTTTGGACTCAGCTTGTTATAGGGCAGTGCAGCCAAATGGGCCACCCCACACCTCGTGGAATCAAATGCACTTCTGGAGAACTGGACGGCCTTTCATACAGTATTCAAACAAGCCTTTGAAGACACACACCACACACACACACACACACACACACACACACCCCTAAGAAGAAGAAAGCTCTGAATTGCTCTACTGGTTGCATCCACCAGGGCTCTAGATTTGTGCTGGACTATGGTAGTGCATTTCAGGCACATGTCTGAATATGACCAGAAGGAAGCTGCTCTTGTCAATCCATTTTGGGTTTGAGGAGCGGAGCAGATATGAGGTGGCTCAGGAGGGGAGAGACCCTGACTCTTGCAGACCTCATAATTCACTGCCCATGTATTGGGGGACACCTGGAACCCCACTGGGGGTTTCCAGCCCTGACCTGCTGCCTTGATACGAGCATTGGGATGCAGGGAGTTCCCTCTTCTACCACTCAGACAAGTAATGAGCCTGAACCTCTGCGGCTGAGGGACCTGTACCTGCTTCTCAACGGAGGGAAAGTTTTATTGACGGCACCTGTTATTGATGGACTCGATGGTCTTATAGGCCCCTTCCAACCCTGCTATTCTATGATCTATGATGGGAATTGTTTGGTGATGATGCCTCCTGTTAGGAAGGCAATTAACAGAGACAAACAAAAAAGGCAAAAAAGAATGAGCACTTCAATCCCACATGCACACAAGGCTAAAAAAGAGACCACACCCTTTAGTGAAGGAAAGAAAAACAGTTTACTTACAATATTCTTGCATGTGGAATGCAGGCACAGCGTAGACTTTCAAGCAAGGTTTGTTCAATCCATTCCTTTGTGTTCCATTAGACAGGCAGGAGAGAGAGAGAGAGAGAGCGCGCAAGCACATATGCCCCCAGCAATTGTGGAAGTCAGGGGTCTGGGGGAGGAAGGGGAAAAGCAGGAAACTACACTGTGGGCTATAGAGATCCTAAGGCTAGCTATGCTCAAATTCCCATGAACTAACTGCAACATGGCCCCCTTCTTGCAGGTGATGTTGCAATATTCCCAACAGTTATGAACCTGCCTCCGGACTGGAAGGAGAACAGTCAAGGGCAGTGACACATGCAGAGATGCAACCAGCCGCCTCCTCTGGGGACACGTCATTCCGATTGAATCCTCTGATTATAAATGCAGTGATGGGCAGGACTGACCCCTCCCAGAAAAAGCTGAAAGGAAGGGAACAAGGCTACAGTAGCGAATCGAGCAGGGAACCTGGAATCAGCCACTCCCAGCATCCTTTTCTGTATTTCCCATGGTGCACCAGCCACCACAGTTTCCTCACAGCCCACAAGCACACTCTGGCAAACAGTTTGGGCTTTACTGCTTTACCTAGCCAAGTTTCCTATGGTGCAATCTGAGAATGCTAAAGAACTATAGTGTTCCTTCTATAATGCCTTCCTCGCCGGCAGAACACCTTTGCTGCTTCTGAGCGGAACTGAGGAGCCGCTCGTTGTCCCTGGCCTTATTTTCTTCCACTGAGCTCCTGTTCAGAATGTTTGCTCAAAGCTCTCAAAGGAAAGCAGTGAAAGGCACGCTCCCAGGGTGGGGGAAGCCCGGGCTCCTCATCTGTGGTAGACACATCCTCGGGGAGCTGTGAGTAACTCGTTATAATACAAATTATTTGGCAGGTAACACAAAGCTTGCTGTACTGCTTCTTTACTTGGGCTTGCTTTATTGACGGATACTGCTCGTAAGGGAGAAGAAAAGAGGGGGTAGGAATAAGACAGGATGAAAGAGAGGATCTGTTTGGGTAGGGGTATCACAAGTATTCTGTCAGCAAATCGGAAAGCTATAAGCTACGCAGGCTTGGGAATGAAAGCAAACTGCACTGTGTGAGGAGACATCCAATCTTGCGTCATACAGACAGGGAGCTCTGTGAAAGGCCTGCAGCTGTTCCGTCTTTTGCTCCTGAAGAGATCTTGTTTTGGTCGGGAAAAAAGATGGAAGCAGCAGTGGGAAAACCTGGGAGGGTTACAAATTGAAGAGCACATTGGACATGGACCCATGAAATTCTGGCAGGATAAGATGAGGCAGCACAATTGCATGGTAAAGGCTTTATCTGGACACATCCTTGGAGACATAGAAGAAGCGGTGGAAAATTGGAGATGTCATCATTTCAAAATCACCACCGCCCCAGTAAAATTGCGTGAATGAGGCAGGACGATGGTAGAATAAAAGCCTCATCTGGAAGCCTCAACATATGGGATTCTCCCATGACTCAGGGCGCCTTCTTCTCCAGGCAATTTCTCCATGCATGTAAAATTTGGGGCTCAAGAGTGAGTCAGAAACAGAAGTTCCTATGAAAAGGCAGCCTTATTTATGTATTTCATTTATATCCCACGTTTCCACCAAAAGTGGTACTCGAGGTGGCTAATAATAATAAAGTGGAGATTAAGAAACAAAGTCTTGATTAAAAGATAACGTTAAAACAAATTAAAAACACAATTAAAAACAACAGTAAAAGAAACAAACCCTCTTTGGCAACAGACCAGCTTATATACCAAAGGCCTGCCTCAATAAAAACGTCTTTCCTGCCAGCAGAAAGATAAACGGCAGGGGGGGGGGGACACCTAATCTCCCTCAGTAGGAAGTTCCAGAGCATGGGAGCAGCCATCGAGAAGACCCTGTCTCGTATTCCCATCAAACATGCCTCTGATGGTGGTGGGACGGAGAGAAGGGCCTCCCCTGAAAATCTTATAATCCAGGCAGGCTCATATGGGAGAAGATGGTCTTTCAAGTAGCCTGGTTCCAAGCTACAGGGAAGAGCAACTAAAATGATCAAGCAACTCCCCTATGTGGAATATTTAATAGTTAAACTGTGGAATTCACTACCACAAGATGTAAAGTATCTCTATACCAGCCTAAAATCCCACATTTAAGAAAGGGCTTTCTGCTTCCGTTTTAAATGCAGGATCGTGACAGACTCCCTTTACACACGCTTCCTCCCCACCCCTGCTTTCCCCCCTTATCTGAGTCTTCCATGTGTTTCATTATATAGCCTCTAGATGGCGCTGTGGTCTAGCTCCTCTTATTGTGAGTTTTCCTCTTTTTATGAGGGAACTCAAGCGCAGTAGTTTGATAGCTCATGATCTCCAATCTTTAAAAAAATGGAATAAAGGTGACTTTGTGGCAGAGATGCCCTGGTGGTTGACGACATCATCTAAAGGACCTGCAAACTTCCATGAGCAACGAATCTTAATAGCAGGATAAAAGATCCATGTGGAAAAGCCTCTGGTGATCAGCACCAATCTGGATGGCTTAAAAAGGGAATTAGACAAATTCACAGAGGATAAGGCTACCTATGGCTACTAGTCCTGATGGCTATATGCTACCTCCAGTATCAGAAGCACTGTGCCTATGTACACCAGTTGCTGGGGAACATGGGCAGAAGAGTGCTATTGCACTCATGTCCTACTTGTGGGTTTCCCACAGGCAGCTGGTTGGCCATCGTGTGAACAAAATGCTGGACTAGACAGGTCTTTGGCTCTGATCCAGCATGACTCCTTATGTTATATTCTTATACATTCAAGCTTACTATTTTTTCTATTTATTAAATTTATGTGTTGCTTCCCACTGCAAAAAGCAGACTTCAAGTGACTTAAACATGCAATACAGACATCCAAAACTTAATATAACAGGGAGGGGGGAACCAAATCAATATAAACCAAAATCATACTTTATTTATTTTATTTATTTATTTATTAAATTTATTAATCGCCCATCTGGCTGGTCACCCAGCACTCTGGGCGATGTACAACAAAAGAACAGTTTAAAACAATAAAATACTACATTAAAAACATATTTCTAAAATATACTTGACAGATGCTCGTCCCATGTTCATATTCTTCACATGCATACAGTCTTTAACTGCAGTCACATGTTGCCCACCATATGTTTATTCCAGGGGTGGGGGAAATCTCTTTCCGCCAAGGGGGTGAATTCCATTTTGGAAAAGCTCTCAGGGGCCACATTCCAGTGGTGGGTGTGGCTAAAGGCAAAGGGGTTTTTTTTTACAAAAAATATCAGCATATTGCAGCTTGAAGTTCTGACTGCCAGTAGCTAAGTCTTCAGAGAGACATTTCAGCCTTGTAGAATGGGGGAGAAATGGCACAAAACCAGGAGTCCACCATACAATTGGCTGTTGAAAGGGGCAGGGCCTGGGGAAGTGGGCGGGGCCTGTCACCGGTCCAGACCTCGCAGTCACAAGGGTCCCAGAGTTCCCAGGTGGTCGACACAAACTGGGATCGGGCAAAAGGCCAGGTCGCCACAGTCCCAGGCAACAAGGCCCCAAGGCAGCCTAGCAGACAAGGGGCAGGCAAGGGGAGGGACAGAGTCCAGCCCAGAAGTGCTCACACCAGGAATCAATCAAGGCAGCAGTCCGGCGTCAAGGCGAGGGAAGGGAAGCTGGGCTCAGGAAGGCCTGGTCAACATTATTGCCAGCAACTCTCTCAGCCTTACACCGCTGTTTTGATGCAGGGGCTGTCAGGGCCACACCCAAGCTCCAGATGTGAGCTGTTAGTGGCTGCAGCTGGAAAGGTCCCTGTGACAAAATCACAGTGCTTGCCATGTGGAGTTCGTATTATGTGTATATGTATTTGCTGTGTTAAATAGAACCCAGGTAAGTTGGGGTTAACTGTTTGGTAGCGAGTGAGTGGAAGGTGGGTGGGGCTTGTGTGTCATGTGAGGAGACGGAGTTTATAAAAGGCGGGAGCAGACAGTGGAGGAGACAGGGCCTTGGGGTCTGACGAGGTCACATCTGGATAGTGGGGTTGTGGGAAGAAGCATTAGAAGGGGTAGAGCAGGCAGGATGAGACCGAGGACTGAGTGATTAATTATAAGATATAACGTCTCTTGCATTAAATAAACTTTAATTTGTTTGTTTTAAAATGATAAAATCTGACGCCTTGTTCATCTTTCTGCGCTACCAGTAGTGTTTCTATTTCCTGGGTACTTCTTCTGGTTGTGTAAAGGGAATCAACTAGGCATATTGGGTGCCTTTTTTACCTGGTGAATTTAGGCGCTAAAGCTTATGAGGCAGTGAGGACAGCTGTCCCAAAGCGGAGGCAAGCGGACCTGAGGGAGGGTTACGTCACAGTCCCCTTGTGAGCAAGCCTCCTATGTGCAAGTAGCCCTTTTCTCACCAGGAGGCCTCTGGCTCAGTCTAACGTGCCTTTTGAGTGCCTGTTTTTTCAGGAGACATCTCTCCCAAGAGCTTGGAGGTTCCTCTGCCTCCCCCTCTGAGGCACAATCCTTGTCCTCCACGGGTGACGCCCTCCTGGTGGTCACCCCTGAGGGCTCGGGCTCCTCCTGGATCACTGGCAGGTCCTGGGCATTGCTGGTGATGGGTGGTCCCTGGTCCTTCAGCTCATCCTCCAAGGAGTCCTCCAGCAGGGGCATGGCACAGCCATCTGGGGGAGCCTGAAGAGCCAGATTGCGACCCCAGGAAGGTGGGACTTGGCCCCTGGGCCTGAGGTTCCCCACCTCCGGTTTATTCTGTGCACACGGTGTGGTGTGGGACTGCCTGCTGGCCTTGCCCCTGGTAGGAAGTGCTCCACCACAACGTCTGCGCACCATGCGGTGGAATGCCTCTAAAGAGGATTCTGCGTGCGCCCAGCTGCCTGCCCCTTAGCTGGGAGCAATCTCATTGACCCATTCAATTCTTTTTGTAAATGAGGAGTGAAATGGTTTAGCATCTTATTTAACATAGTATGATAACTTCTGCCCTGCTATCCTTCATGCTACTTCATAACAGCAGTTCAATTGAAAGGGCTGTTTCTGACTTTAAAAGCTCCCATATGTACCTACCCAAGCTTTATGTACAGTCAGGGCCAGAAATATTGGAACAAGAATAATTGTTGTGGCAGTTGGCCTCTGTACACCACCACATTGAAGTTGAAAGGAAACATGCCCAGATGGGAGCTAAGTCAGGACTTTCAGCTATAATTCAAGGGGTTTGACAAAAGTGGGGCACTGACCATTCAGGAAGGACAGCCAGTGGCCTACACCCCTCCCCCATCGTTGGTGGCTCATAAGTAATGGAACGAATGGCTGACAAGCAGCTGCATGGCCAGGTGTGGCCTGTTTCCTGGGTACCCCATGGCCAATCAAGCAGAGAAAAGGCCTGGAGCTGGTTCTGAGTGGTACATTTGCATTTGGTAGCTGTTCACTGGAAGAGGTGTCCATGAGAGTGTCCAAAGAGGTGTCCATGCGAGTGAAGGAGGCCATCATTAGGCTGAGGAAACAAAATAAGCCCATCAGAGAGATCGCAAAAACATTGGGAGTGGCCAACACAACCGTTTGGAACATCCTGAGAAAGAAGGAATTAACTGGCAAGCTCAGCAACAGCAAAAGGCCTGGAAGACCACGGAAGACAACTAAAGTGGATGACTGCAGAATGCTGCTCGTGGTGAAGAGGAACCCTTTCACAACATCTAGCCAGGTCAAGAACGCTCTTGAGGAGGTAGGCATGTCATTGTCAACATCTACAGTCAAGATACGGCTTTATGAATGTAAATACAGAGGCCTCACAACACTGGTAACGCTCAAGAACAGACAGGCCAGATTAGCCTTTGCCAGCAAACACCTAAAAAAGCCTGCCCAGTTCTGGAATAAGATTCTTTGGACTGATGAAACCAAGGTTAACTTGTACCAGAATGATGGGAAGAGAAAAGTATGGAGAAGGAAAGGAACAGCTCATGATCCAAAGCATACCACATCATCTGTCAAACATGGTGGAGGCAGTGTTATGGCATGGGCATGTATGGCTGCCAATGGAACCGGGTCACTGGTGTTTATTGATGACCTGGCTGCTGATGAAAGCAGCAGGATGGATTCTGAAGTGTATAGGGCTATTGTTTCTGCTCAGATTCAGCCGAATGCTGCCAAACTGATAGGACGCCGCTTCATATTGCAGATGGATAATGACCCAAAACATACAGCAAAAGCTACCCAAGAGCTTCTCAAGGCAAAGAAGTAGGATGTTCTTCAATGGGCAAATCAGTTACCTGATCTCCACCCAATAGAGCATGCTTTTCACTTACTGAAAACAAGACTGAAGGCAGAAAGACCCACAAACAAGCAGCAGCTGAAGGCAGCTGCAGTAAAGGCCTGGCAAAGCATCTTGAGGGAGGAAACCCAGCATTTGGTCATGTCCATGGGTTCCAGACTTCAGGCAGTCATTGATTGCAAAGGATGTTCATCCAGGTATTAAAGGCGATCCTTAAGTTTGAAATGATGTTGGTTTGTTCCATTACTTATGAGCCACCAACGATGGGTGTGTGCGTATGCCACTGGCTGTCCTTCCTGAATGGTTGTGCCCCACACTTGTCACACCCCTTGAATTACAGCTGAAAGTCCTGACTTTGCTCCCATCTGGGTGTGTTTCCTTTCAACTTCAATGTGGTGGTGTACAGAGGCCAAATGCCAAAACAGTTATCCTTGTTCCAATATTTCTGGCCCTGACCGTGTATATAACCCATATACTCCTGCCCATGCTTTAAGGTCTTCTGCCGAAGGCCTTCCTCACATGCCCCCTCATTCTGAGGCGTGGGGGGTTGCAACAAGAGAGAGGGCTCTTTCAGTGGTGGCCCTCCCATTTCAGCTCTGGAATGCTCTCCCAAGGGAAGCTTGCCTGGTGCCCACACTGCTATCTCTTCAGCACCAGGGTAAGACTGTCTTGTTCTCCCAAGCTTTTTAAGTCTTTGAAAGTCTTTTTGAATATTATATTATTCTTGTGCTTATTATTTTAGTCAATGTGGTTTTACCTCTTATACCTGATGTTGTATTTTATGCTGCATTGGCACATGTATTAGTTTTATATTGTTGATTTTATTGCATCATCATGATTGTTATGTTTAAAACACCTAGAGACATTTATTTTTAGGATGTGTTTAATACATTTAATTAATTATTAATAGTATTGAATGTTAGTCTCCAGAATGAATAGTGCCACAAGGCAAGCAATTTCAACAGACACCTGAATATATCCATTTCACAGTTTGTCAAGGATTGCAGGACTAGAACTGAGTTCACTGCATGAACTGAAGCTGGGACCAAGCCAAGGGCATCACCATGGACTGCACATGTTGAGACCTTAGAACCTTCAACAGGCACAGACAGCAGCAGAGATGGGCAACATTGACCCCTGCAATTGGCAAATAGCATGAAACCTGTGGACTGGCCAGGCCAGGTATGAATACTGGGAACCTGGCCTTCAGCCGCGCAAAGCCGGAATGGATGGTCTATAGCAGAAGCGTCCAACCTCTTTCAGCTAGAATTTTGGAGAAGCTCTTAGGGGCCATATTCCAGTCATGGGTAGGGCCAAAGGCAAAATGGGGAGGGGAAAGGGGTGGACAAAATACCAGCATATTTTAGCTTAAGGCTCTGTTAGTCATTCAGCCTTAGGAGAGGCATTTCAACCTTTTAGAATGTGTGTGTTGCAGGGAGGTATAAAACAGTGGTTGGAGAAAAGGGAATGTGGCCAAGGGAAAGGACATAGCCTTCTGGGGGTCCATGGAGGGCCAGACAGGGTGAACCATATTTAACCCATAGGACTGAGGTTCAACACCTCAGTCCATAAAATAACTTACCCTTCATCAACTTAGCACCTCCCAGATGTGTTGGAGTCCAACTCCCACCATCCCCAGCCAGTATAGCCACTGGAGACCCTGGCTTGGGATGATGGGATTTGGACTCCAACACATCTGGAAGGTGCCAAGTTGGGCAAGGGTGCATTAGCCCTTAAACTCCAGGCCTCCCTTTATGAGGAACATCCTTGCCTCCTATGCCCTGTCCTGTCCTGTTTTGCTTCAATCTTAGTCGTGCTATACTTTTTTTTAAAGCATACATTGAATGATTCAGAAATTCATTTCTGGATAAATGAAGTAGAGCTGCATGAACCACTGAGAGCCACTGTTGTGCCTACAGTTCTAATTTTAAGCCTATTTCCCCCATTGATGACATTTGAACTGAACCGACAGCCGAACCCATTTATAATTTTCACTTTTAATTAAAGAAGTTAAGCTGGCAACATGAAACACTTTACTTTCATATGGCCTTTGTTAATAAAAAGTGTAAGTTAAAAGCAACATACCTGAAGGTCAAAGCCCACCCCCCTTTCAAAGTCAGGATAAGGGCCAAAAAGAATGCAAAGAATGTAAACAGGGCACTTTTCCCATTTAAAAGCATTGTGATTTAAGAGAAACGATTAAATACCTAGACAATCATGTATTCACTGATAGTTTACCATTTCCTAAAACTATTTTTGCTTCTCAAATGATCCCATTTGATAGGTGTGGGATTAAAGAAGCAGGGAAGCATCTGAAGAAGAAAGGGTTGTTGTAATTAGCGGCTTCAGTTGCCATCGTATAGACTGGATAAACACATGTTCTGGTCCTAATAAATAGGCAAAATTCCTAGACCCCCTAAACAAGGGTGCCCTAGAACAGTTGGTCATGGAACCACAAGAACATCAGATGAAGACCCTTGCTGAATCAGAACAAAGGCCTGTCTAGTCCAGCATTCTTTTTCCAGTAGTGGCCAGCCACACTGCCTGTGGGAAGCCCAAAAGGAGGGCATGAGTACAACATCAGCCTCCAATTCATGTTCCCCAGCAACTGGAATTCAAAAGCATACTGCTGCCTGGGACACAACTGGAGGGACACAACATCATGACCGGTAGCCATTATTAGCCTTTGTTGTTGTTCAGTCGTGTCCAACTCTTCGTGACCTCATGGACCATAGCACGCCAGGCCTTCCTGTCCTGCGCTCTCTCCCGGAGCGTGCTCAAGTTCATATTCATTGCATCGGTGATGCTATGTAGCCATCTCATCCTCTGCCGTCCCCTTCTCCTTTTGCCTTCAGTCTTTCCCAGCATCAGGGTCTTTTCCAGAGAGTTTTCTCTTCGCATTAGGTGGCCAAAATATTTGAGCTTCAGCTTCAGGATCTGTCCTGCCAATGAGCACTCAGGGTTGATTTCCTTTAGGATGGACTGATTTGACCTCCTTGCAGTCCAGGGGACTCGTAAGAGTCTTCTCCAGCACCACAGTTTGAAAGCATCAATTCTTTGGCGCTCAGCCTTCCTTATAGTCCAGCTCTCACTGCAATACGTTACTACTGGGAAAACCATAGCTTTGATTAGACGGACCTTTGTCAGCAAGGTGATGTCTCTGCTTCTTCCTATGCTGTCTAGGTTTGCCATAGCTTTCCTCCCAAGGAGCAAGTGTCTTTTAATTTCATGGCTGCAGTCACCGTCTGCGGTGATCTTGGAGCCCAAGAAAATAAAATCTGTCACTGCTTCCATTTCTTCCCCTTCTATATGCCAAGACGTGATGGGGCCAGATGCCATGATCTTCGTTTTTTTAATGTTGAGTTTCAAACCAGCTTTTGCACTCTCCTCTTTCACCTTCAACAAGAGGCTCTTTAGATCCTCTTCGCTTTCTTCCATTAGGGTGGTATCGTCTGCATATCTGAGGTTGTTGATAATTCTCCTGACAATCTTAATTCCGACCTGTGATTCATCCAACTCGGCGTTTCTCATGATGTACTCTGCATATAAGTTAAATAAGCAGGGCGACAATATGCAGCCTTGTCGTACTCCTTTCCCAATTTGGAACCAATCGGTTGTTCCATGTCTGGTTCTTACTGTTGCTTCTTGTCCCTCGTACAGGTTTCTCAGGAGACAGGTAAGGTGGTCTGGTACTCCCATCACTTTCAGAATTTGCCACAGTTTGTTGTGATCCACACAACCAAAGGCTTTAGCGTAGTCAATGAAGCAGAAATAGACGTTTTTCTGGAATTCTCTTGCTTTCTCCATGATCCAGCGAATGTTGGCGATTTGATCTCTAGTTCCTCTGCCTCTTCGAAACCCCGCTTGTACTTCCGGTAGTTCTTGGTTCGCATACTGCTGAAGCCTAGCTTGTAGGATTTTGAGCATCACCTTGCTGGCATGTGAAATGATTGCAATTGTACGGTAGTTTGAACACTCTTTGGCGTTGCCCTTCTTTGGAATTGGAATGTAAACTGACCTTTTCCAGTCTTGTGGCCACTGAGTGCAGCACTTTAACAGCATCATCTTTTAGGATCTTAAATAGCTCAGCTGGAATACTGTCATCTCTGCTAGCTTTGTTGTTAGTAATGCTTCCTAAGGCCCACTTGACGTCACTCTCGAGGATGTCCAGCTCAAGTTCAGTGACCGCACTATCATGGCTATCAGGGACATTCAGATCTTTCCTGTATAGTTCTTCTGTGTATTCTTTCCACCTCTTCTTAATCTCATCTGCATCTGTTAGGTCCCTGCCTTCTTTGTCCTTTATCATGCCCGTCTTTGCACAAAACGTTCCCTTGAGATCTCCGATTTTCTTGAAGAGATCTCTAGTCTTTCCCATTCTGTTGTTTTCCTCGATTTCTTTGCATTGTTCATTTAAAAAGGCCTTCTTGTCTCTCCTTGCTATTCTCTGGAACTCTGCATTCAGCTGGATATATCTTCCCCTTTCTCCCTTGCTTTTCGCTTCCCTTCTTTCCTCAGCTACTTGTAAAGCCTCATCAGACAGCCACTTTGCTTTCTTGCATTTCTTTTTCTTTGGGATGGATTGAGTTGCTGCCTCCTGAACAATGTTACAGACCTCTGTCCATAGTTCCTCAGGCACTCTATCAGGTCTAATCCCTGAAATCTATTCCTCACCTCCACTGTATATTCATAAGGGATATGATTTAGGTCATACCTGAATGGTTTAGTGGCTTTCCCTATGTTCTTCAATTTAAGCCGAAATTTTGCAACAAGAAGCTCATGATCTGAGCCACAGTCAGCTCCAGGTCTTGTTTTTACTGACTATATATACCCTCCAGGAATTTGTCTAATCCCGTTTTAAAACCAGCCAAGTTGGTAGCCATCACTGCATCTTGTGGTAGAGAATTCTATACTTTCATTATGTGCTACGTGAAAAGGTTCTTCCTTTTATTTATCCTGAATCTCCCACCATTCAGCTTCATGGGATGACCCGAGGAGCTAGTATTATGAGAGAGAGAGAGAAATGTCTCCCACTTCCTCCACATCATGCATAGTTTTATACAGCTCTATCGTCCCCTGCCCTCTTACTCAATTCTTTTCTTAATTAAAAGCCCCAAACATTGTAACCTTTCCAGCCTCTTGATCAGACTTTCCCAACCTGGTGCCCTCCAGATGGTTTGGACTTAAAACTTCAATAATTGCCAGACATCATGGGCAATGATCAGAAATTCTGGGAGATGTAGTCCAAAACATCTGGACAGCACCAGGTTGGGGAAGGCTGCTCTTGATCATCTTAGTTGTCCTTTTTCTGTACTTTTCCAGCTCTACAATATGCTTTTTAAGGTTCAATGAACAGAACTGCACACAGGATTCCACATTTTGGAGCTTTCTCTCTTTTTAGGGAGCAAGAGGGTGGTAAATCATGAGTATTCTGGGAGGATGTTCCAGCCATAAGAGGATGATGGCCTGGAGGGAGGTTTAAGAGACAATAGCTTCTGGATAGGTAAGGGAGCTGGAAGACTGAAGGTCACAGGTGTTGTGAGAAATAATATGGTGAAAGATATGGTGTGACAAGACCGTAGTAAGAGCAAATGTATTTTGCTGGGTGTCAGTGGGTGTCTGCAGCAAAGGGAGAGGAAGTTAGTGTAGGGATTCTGAGGAGGGGAATGGTGTGGGCTGTGAAGTTTTGGACATGGGGGTGCATCGCCCCATTTTAAGCCACTTATCCTAACATACTGCTGGGTAGGGTGGAGGGGGTTGGAGTAAACGTCATCTGAGTGGCAGGGGCTGCTCAGCCAGTAAGAGGGGCTTCCCCCCCCCTCCAGGCTCCCCCCCCCTTTCTCCCTAAGGAAGGTGAAAATTAGAAGTAATTACTTCCTATGTGCGCAAGTGAGGGAGAAGCTGCCTAACGAGCCCCAATCTTTCTCTCCTGTTCCGCGCTTGATAGCTCTCACAGGGTGGGGGAGATTAATTACTTCTGAGTAGACACTAATGGGTTTGTGCTGGGAATCACAGAGTTGGGAGAAAGGAAACACCCATTGACCGGGGTCACTGTGAAAGGCACACCCCTGGGCAGGGCTAGCATGCAGGGGTTGGGGCACACAGCAACTATACCAGGGAGAACCCAACTTGAGGAAAAGAATAGGACTTTAAGCAGTCTCAGGAAATCCATTTTTTCCCTGATAAGCTGGATGGCCACGACGTCATCTAACCCTAACAACATCAACATGCAGCCAGCCTGGAGTAAATCGCTGGTGGAAACACAACCCAGGTTATCAGTAGGCATAACTTAGAAGTAGAGCCCCCGCTTTGTGTGCAGAAGGTGCCTGGTTGACTCCCCGGCATCTCCAGGTAGGGCTAGGAAAGAATCCTTCCTGAAACCCTGCAGAGTCCCGACTCCCTGCTAGCCCCTGTCGACAATACTAGATGCCTTTCTCCCCCTTTCATAATACTAGGACCCAGTGGGGCCATCCCATGTAGCTGATTGGTGGGAGATTTAGGACAGATCAAAGGAAGGACTTCTTCACACAGCGCAGAGTTAAACTATGGAATTTGCTACCACAAGCTCTAGTGATGTACTGGACTGGATGGGCCTTTGGCCTGATCCAGCAGAGCTCTTCTTGCATTCTTATGGCCAGTGTATGACTCAGGATACGGCAGCTTCCTGTGTTTGTATGCTCCTAAATACCAGGAGTGACTGAGATGACTCCACTCCGTTTGCCCTCTGCAGACTGTGAGCTCCATGTTCATAGGAAATGAGAAAGAGCACTATTCTCTTCCACACAGACGAGATCTCCAGTGACCAACCCCTCTTCCATAATCAGGAACAGCTCTCCCCCATTGTTAAGACCAAGAAGATTCACAATATGTTGCGTGGGCCTTTAAAGGCCAAGTAACAAAGGAAGAGTACAGGCAGGTAGCACAGAATTGCAGGGATGCGTCAGGAAGGCTAAAGCTGAGAACGAGCTGAGGTTAGCGAGGGATGCTAAAAACAACAAAAAGGCTTTCTTCAGCTACGTGCATAGTAAAAGGCAGAGGAAAGAAATGGTGGTTCAGCTATTAAATGGCAAAACGATAACAGATGACAAAGAAAAGGCAGAGGTGCTCAATTCCTACTTTGTCTCAGTCTTCTCCCAAAAGAGGGTCTATGACCCCCCTGGCAAAGGTGAAGTACAGGCTGAAGGGGCAGGATTGCAGCTTGAGATCGACAGGCATATGGGCAAGGAACACCCAATTACTTTGAATGAGTTCAGATCTCCAGGGCCAGATGAACTGCATCCTAGAGTCATAAAGGAACTGGCAGAAGAACTCTCAGAACTGCTGTCTATTCTCTTTGAGCAATCATGGAGGATGGGGAAAGTGCCAGATGAGTGGAGGAGGGCTAATGTTGTCCCTATCTTCAAAAAGGGTAAAAAGGAGGAAGCTGGGAATTACAGACCAGTTAGTCTGACATCAATCCCTGGGAAAATTCTGGAGCAGGTGATAAAGCAATCTATCTGGAAGCACCTTGAAAACAATGCAGTGATTACTTGAAGCCAACATGGATTTGTCAAGAACAAGTCCTGGCAGACGAATCTGATCTCATTTTTTGATCAAGTAACCTCCCTTGTGGACCGTGGGAATGCTGTACGCATCATATACCTTGACTTCAGCAAAGCTTTCGACAAAGTGCCCCATGATCTCCTGATGAGCAAACTAGCTCAAAGTGGGTTAGATGAAACAACGATCCGGTGGATCCACACTTGGCTACAGAATCGGACTCAAAGAACGCTTATCAATGGGACCTTCTCAAGCTGGGGAGAGGTAAGGAGTGGGGTACCGCAGGGCTCAGTCCTGGGCCCAGTGCTCTTCAACATTTGTATTAATGACTTGGAGGAGGAGGTGCAGGGAATGCTGATCAAATTTGCAGATGACACCAAATTGGGCGGGATAGCTAATACTTTGGAAGACAGAAACAAAATTCAAAGTGATCTGGATAGATTGGAGCGCTGGGCAGAAAACAACAGAATGACATTTAATAGGGACAAATGCCAAGTTCTGCACCTAGGAAAAAGAAACCAAATGCACAGTTACAAGATAGGGGATACGTGGCTCAACAACACTACAAGCGAGAAGGATCTTGGAATTGTTGTCCATCACAAACTGAATATGATCCAACAATGTGATGTGGCTGCAAAAAAGGCCAATGCTCTTTTGGGCTGCATTAATAGAAGCATGGCTTCCAAATCCCAGGAAGAACTAGTTCCCCTCTACTCAGCACTGGTTAGGCCTTATCTGGAGTACTGTGTCCAGTTCTGGGCACCACACTTGAAGAAGGATGCAGACAAACTGGAGAGGGTTCAGAGGAGGGCAACAAAGATGATCAGGGGACTGGAAACAAAACCCTATGAGGAGAGACTGAAAGAACTGGGCATGTTTAGCCTTGAGAAGAGAAGACTGAGGGGAGATATGATAGCGCTCTTCAAGTCCTTGAAAGGTTGTCACAGAGAGGAAGGCCAGGATCTCTTCTCCATCATCCCAGAGTGCAGGACACGGAATAATGGGCTCAAGTTACAGGAAGCCAGATTCTGGCTGAACATCAGGAAAAACCTCCTGACTGTTAGAGCGATACGACAATGGAATGCATGACCTAGGGAGGTAGTGGGCTCTCCCACACTGCACGCATTCAAGAGGAGGCTGGACAGCCATCTGTCAGGGATGCTGTGACTTGGATTCCTGCATTGAGCAGGGGGTTGGACTCGATGGCCTTGTAGGCCCCTTCCAACCCTACTGTTCTATGATTCTATGATTCTATGAGTCCCATTGAACTCTTCTTCGAGCAGGATGTTAAATAAAGAAAACAAATCTTTCAAGAGCATGGAGCTATGTGCTCCAATCAGTGCCAGAGGTGATTTCTGGTTTGTTATATTTGGTGGATGGGGGAACTCCCTTGCTTCTCTGTTGCAGCATGTATCCATGTAATCTTTTGCCAAATGCACCATCTTTGAATTGGAGAGTGGCCTCAATGGTATGTCCATTACATCTCTTTTTCTCCTTTGCCACATTATTTTTCCGTTTGCTTTGTTCAACATACTGCCTCAAGAAGAGTTCTGTGGAACTCAGGCACTTGCACTGTGAATCAGGGTTGGCCCTAATAAGGCCTTGGGGGACAAGGGGTCTCCTTGGGCTTTTTATAATGGACCAACATGGCTGCCTGTTTGTTTGCTTGTTTATCACTGTCCCTTGTTATTCCTTTTAAACTATGGTTTTATGGCATTTCAGCCAAGGGGAGTGGGTCCTGTAAAATCCAAGGAGCAAACTCGCTGGAAAGTTGTGGTTGTAAACTTAGCATAACCCTACTTTATATTTTCCTCTTTTGTTTTAGAAGCCAAGCTCTAATTCTAAAAACACCCCGTTTCTCACCCCGAGCGCTACAACAGCAGGACAAAGTTCCTTCTATGCAACGGTAACACTATTAATAGGATGATTAACATAATGGAGTTATTGGGAATGTGAGCCAGTGTTTTCGTAGGAAGCAGTAGCTCCTAGTTAACATATCACGAGAGGTGCGAGAGTCTTAACAGAAATCTGTCTCTGGCTGAACAACAGCAGCACCACTGGAAGTAAAGGTGACAAAGTCTTGCTGTGCCACCTCCAAGACTAACGAGATTGTGGCAGACGGCTCCGTGGGCTAGAACCCACTTTGTCGGAGGCACAACAATGTGGTCACCTAAGCAGGTGAGTGGATATACCCCGGGTAGTGAAATATTTAACAAAGCAAAGCTCAAAGGCCAAGCAATGAAGACGGCTGGGCTTCAGAGTTAGACACTAGCAAATGGACTCAGCTTCACATGAGTGGGAATAGCCCTGAGGCTCATGCAGCAAAGGCTGCAGGCAAACCTATGCACCTGTCAGAGATGGACACATTGTGCCCACCTTGTCTAAGTGAAGTGCCTGCCAGATGCACCCCTGTAGCCCCTTGAAGGAGGGGTCTGTCCATTCCCTTGCCATGAGAGTGGGCTGCCCCACAGCAGGAGGGAGGGGGCACACGTATAACTGAGTATCTTGGCCTGCCAGTCTCCTCTGGCTTCAAACTGTATGGACTGCAAAGCTATGTGCTGGTTAGGGAAGTGTGCCCCTAGTGGCTGAAGAAGTTACTTCACACTTCTACAGTTACTTCTACAGACACATGGAGATTAACTAAAATTAATGCATTTTTAAAAGAAAATAAATCTGAGGTGCACAACCCTAGGGGCCCCTTAATGTACATGCCAAGTTTCAGGTGTCTAGGTTTCATGATCTTGGCACTATAGCGGTGATGGACAGATATACATACATTGTTGTTGTTGTTCAGTCGTTCAGTTGTGTCCGACTCTTCGTGACCCCATGGACCATAGCATGTCAGGCCTTCCTGTCCTGCGCGCTCTCCCGGAGTGTGCTCAAGTCCATATTCATTGCATCAGTGATGCTATCTAGCCATCTCATCCTCTGCCCTCCCCTTCTCCTTTTGCCTTCAATCTTTCCCAGCATCAGGGTCTTTTACAGGGAGTTTTCTCTTCGCATTAGGTGGCCAAAATATTTGAGCTTCAGCTTCAGGATCTGTCCTTCCAATGAGCACTCAGGGTTGATTTCCTTTAGGATGGACTGATTTGACCTCCTTGCAGTCCAGGGGACTCGTAAGAGTCTTCTCCAGCACCACAGTTTGAAAGCATCAATTCTTCAGCACTCAGCCTTCCTTATAGTCCAGCTCTCACAGCCATACGTTACTACTGGGAAAACCATAGCTTTGATTATGCAGACCTTTGTCGGCAAGGTGATGTCTCTGCTTCTTACTATGCTACCTAGGTTTGCCATAGCTTTCCTCCCAAGGAGCAAGCGTCTTTTAATTTCATGGCTACAGTCACCGTCTGCGGTGACCTTGGAGCCCAAGAAAATAAAATCTGTCACTGCTTCCATTTCTTCCTCTTCCATATGCCAGGAAGTGATGGGGCCAGATGCCATGATCTTTGTTTTTTTAATGTTGAGTTTCAAACCAGCTTTTGCACTCTTCTCTTTCACCCTCAACAAGAGGCTCTTTAGATCCTCTTCGCTTTCTGCCATTAGGATGGTATCGTCTGCGTATCTGAGGTTGTTGATAATTCTCCCGGCAATCTTAATTCCGACCTGTGATTCATCCAACCCGGTGTTTCTCATGATGTACTCTGCATATAAGTTAAATAAGCAGGGCGACAATATGCAACCTTGTCATACTCCTTTCCCAATTTTGAACCAGTTGGTTGTTCCATGTCTGGTTCTTACTGTTGCTTCTTGACCCTCGTACAGGTTTCTCAGGAGACAGGTAAGGTGGTCTGGTACTCCCATCCCTTTAAGAATTTGCCACAGTTTGTTGTGATCCACACAACCAAAGGCTTTAGCGTAGTCAATGAAGCAGAAATAGACGTTTTTCTGGAATTCTCTTGCTTTCTCCATGATCCAGCGAATGTTGGCGATTTGATCCTCTAGCCTCTTCGGAACCCAGCTTGTACTTCCGGTGGTTCTCGGTTCACATACTGCTGAAGCCTAGCTTGTAGGATTTTGAGCATCACCTTGCTGGCATGTGAAATGAGTGCAATTGTATGGTAGTTTGAACACTCTTTGGCATTGCTCTTCTTTGGAATTGGAATGTAAACTGACCTTTTCCAGTCTTGTGGCCATTGTTGAGTGTTCCAAATGTGTTGGCATATTGAGTGCAGCACTTTAACAGCATCATCTTTTAGGATTTTAAATAGCTCAGCTGGAATACTGCCATCTCAGCTAGCTTTGTTGTTAGTAATGCTTCCTAAGGCCACTTGACTTCACTCTCGAGGATGTCTGGCTCAAGTTCAACCTGTTCTGGAGGGGGTTGCACTCCCCCTAAAGGATCAGGTTCGTAGTTTGGGGGTGCTCTTGGATCCAGAACGGTCACTTGAGGCACAGGTGAACTCAGTGGCACGGAGCACTTTTTATCAGCTTAGGCTGGTATACCAACTACGCCCTTATCTGGACAGAGATAGCCTAGCTACAGTTATCCATGCTCTGATAACTTCTTGTCTGGATTACTGCAATGCGTTATACGTGGGGCTGCCTTTGAAAACGGTCCGGAAACTTCAGCTGGTCCAAAATAGGGCAGCAAGATTGTTAACAGGGACTGGCCTGCGAGCTCATATTACGCCAGTACTTTTCCAGCTGCACTGGCTGCCAGTCCATCTCCGGGCCTGGTTCAAAGTGCTGGTGTTAACATTCAAAGCCCTTAACAGCTTGGGGCCAGGTTACCTGAAGGATCACCTCCTCCCATATGTGCCTGCCCGGACCTTAAGATCATCATCAGCGGCCCTTCTCCGTGAGCCCCTGCCGAAGGAAGTAAGGCGGGTGGCTACTAGGAGGAGGGCTTTTTCTGCTGTGGCACCCCGGCTCTGGAATGAGCTCCCTAGTGAGGTTCACCTGGCACCTACATTGCATTCCTTTCGGCGCCAGGTGAAGACCTTTTTATTTTCCCAGGCATTTTAGCATTTTAGCTTTCTAAATTTTTAGCTTTGCTGTTTTAAATCTGTATTTTAAACTCCTGCACTGCTGCTAGGTTTTATTGTGGTTGTATTGTTATATTGTGGTTTTAATGTTCTATATAATTTAAATTGTTTTATTGTGCGCTGTTTGGTTTTAATTTTTATGAACTGCCCAGAGAGCTTCGGCTATTAGGCGGTATAGAAATGAAATAAATAAATAAATAAATAAATAAATAAATAATAAAGTTCAGTGACCGCGCTATCATGACTATCAGGGACATTAAGATCTTTTCTGTATAGTTCTTATGTGTATTCTTTCCACCTCTTCTTAATCTCATCTGCTTCTGTTAGGTCCCTGCCTTCTTTGTCCTTTATCATGCCCATCTTTGCACAAAACGTTCCCTTGAGATCTCCAATTTTCTTGAAAAGGTCTCTAGTCTTTCCCAGTCTATTGTTTTCCTTGATTTCTTTGCATTGTTCATTTAAGAAGGCCTTCTTGTCTGTCCTTGCTATTCTCTGGAACTCTGCATTCAGTTGGGTATATCTTCCCTCAGCTACTTGTAAAGCCTCATCAGTCAGCCACTTGGCTTTCTTGCATTTCTTTTTCTTTGGGATGGATTGAGTTGCTGCCTCCTGAACAATGTTACAGACCTCCGTCCATAGTTCCTCAGCCATCTTTGGCTGCAAAGTACATAATAGGGATGTACGAAACACCTACCTGGCTCCGCGCAGGGCAATCCGCGGTGGGGGGGAGGCGCTCCTTCCCTCCCCCTGGAATCCTCAACGGTGGGGGAGGCGATCCAGTCCTCCCCCCTGGAATCCTGCCTGGCCACCCACAGCCGGACAGCCGGCTGCTAGGCAGCCCTGCAGGGACGCAAATGGCAGCTGTCGTAGGGCCGCCATTTGCGTCCCTGTATTGAGTTGTGATAGGCTACGTAAATATTTACGTAGCCTATCACGGCAGGGGGAAAAAACCCAGTGTATGCAAATGGCAGCGGCTGCCGCCGCCATTTGCATAAGCTGGGTTTTTTTCCCCCTGCCATGATAGGCTACGTAAATACTTACGTAGCCTATCACGGCCTCCGCAGGGACGCAAATGGTGTCCCTGCATTAGCTGTGATAGGCTACAGAAGTATTTACGTAGCCTATCACGGCTATGAAGACGAAGCGAATGGCGGCCGCAGGATGGCCGCCATTCGCAAAGCAGCGCGGACAGGAGCAGGTAAGTGTTCCGTTTCGCGCGCCTTTTGTGGGTTGGGGGCGGTGGGGACTTCGTCCCGTGCGCCTTTCGTGGGTTGGGGGAGTGGGGGCTTTGTTCCGCGACGGATTTCGGGGGGCTGAATGCACTGGCATTCGGCCTCACCGAGATCCGTCACGGAATTCTCTGACATCCTTAGTACATATTCAATCTGATTTAGATATTGACCATCTGGTGATGTCCATGTGTAGAGTCACCTCTTGTGCTGTTGGAAAAGAGTGTTTGCTATGATCAGCGTGTTCTCTTGGCAAAACTCTATTAGCCTTTGTCCTGCTTCATTTTGTACACCAAGGCCATGCTTGCCTGTTATCCCGGTGATTTCTTGACTTCCTGCTTTGGCTTTCCAATCCCCTATGATGAAGAGGACATTTTTTTTGGTGTTAGTTCTAGAAGGTGTTGTAGGTCTTCATAGAACTGATCGACCTCAGCTTCTTCGGCCGCAGTGGTTGGGACATAGACTTGAATTACTGTGATGTTGAATGGTTTGCCTTGGATTCGTACTGAGATCATTCTGTCGTTTTTGAGATTGTACCCCAGTACTGCTTTCCCCACCCTTTTACTGACTATGAGTGCTACTCCATTTCTTCTAAGGGATTCTTGCCCACAGTAGTAGATATGATGGTCACCTGAAGTAAATTCGCCCATGCCTGTCCATTTTAGTTCACTGATTCCCAAGATGTCGATGTTCAATCTTGCCATCTCATGTCTGACCACCTCCAGGTTACCTTGATTCATTGATCTGACATTCCAGGTTCCTAAACAATATTGTTCTTTACAGCATCGGATTTTCTTTTCACCACCAGACACATCCACAGCTGAGTGTCCTTTCGGCTTTGGCCCAGCCGCCTCACTCTTTCTGGCGCTGCTTGGAAATACCCTCTGCTCTTCCCCAGGAGTGTATTGGACACCTTCTGACCTGAGGGGCTCATCTTCCGGCGTCATCTCTTTTAGCCTTGTGATACGTTCCATGGGGTTTTCTTGGCAAGAATACTGGAGTGGGTTGCCATTTCCTTCTCCAGTGGACCACATTTTGTCAGAACTCTCCGCCATGACCTGTCCGTCTTGGGTGGCCCTGCACGGCATAGCTTATGGTTTCACTGAGTTACGCAAGCCCCTTTGCCACAACAAGGCAGTGATCCATGAAGGGGATATACATACATACATACATACATATATATCACACACACACACACACACACTCCTGATAGCAACCACTAATAATGTTCAGGGAGAGCAAGATGAATAGTGCAAAGAGGGACACTTACTCCCTGTGATGAGCCAGGGAGGGATCCCAAGAATTTGTTGAGACCAAATTCCACAGTATCAGAGTTGTTACTGAACTCCAACTCGCTGACTTCATGCTGGAGTCTCCCTTTGAAATTGTTTGGTTGGAGTACAGTGACTTGAAGGTCAGCTACAGAAGGCCCTGCAAATGGAGGCTCCCTCAGTGGTTTCTGAGTGTTATATCTGCTCTCTGCCCATTCTGCCCTTGCAGAAAACTAACCTTAGAAAAGAGCAGGGGGGTCTTGTTTGCAGATGATCTCATCCACCATGTTAAGAAATGTGCAGGGGACAGTGGAGTGGCCATTGAGGGAACCCCAGAGAGAGAGATTGGGACCGCATGTGTGCTGGATCTGAAGCTCTAGACCTGAAGTTCAACACCCTTGAACGGTGGACGGTGTGGTATGATCACCACATGTAGGTATGTTTGGAAGTTAATCTTTGGTCTATTTTGGTGTTTATATGCCCCTTGCATGGTTGTATTGCAGCACTTAAAAAGTAAAGCTGATGCTCAGATTGGTTCAGGCCAAGATTAATGGTAGAATTATTCAAGGGATGATTTTATATGGGTCAATGTTACATGAGTCAAGAAGATCTCAGGTAGAGGATCTCCATAGCAGTAGGGTTGATCTGAATGTACAAATCTGAAACAGATGTGGGGACCGGGAAAGGCAGACTGCCAAAGCCCATCATCCATGGCATCATCAGGGATAACATTAAGAAGAGCCAGATCAGACCAAGGCTCTCTAGTCCAGCATTCTGTTCACACAATGGCCTACCAGCTGCCCATCGGAAAGCCTCAATCAGGACATGAGTGCAACAGCACCCTCCTGCCCATGTTCCCCCACAACTGGTGTACATAGGCACACTGCCTCTGGTACTGAAGGTAGCATATAGCCATCAGGACATCATTGATAGCCTTATTCTCCAGGAATTTGTCCAGTCCCTTTTTAAAGCCATCCAAGTTGGTGGCCAACACTACATCTTATGGAAGTGAATTCCATAGTTTAACTATGTGCTGTGTGAAGAAGCCCTTCCTTGTATCTGTCTTGAATCTCTCACCAATCAGCTTCATGGGATGACCCCATTGGCTTCTAGTATTATGTGAGAGGAAGAAAAATGCCTCCCTAGCCACTTTCTCCACATCATGCAAAATTTGTACACCTTATCATGTCTCCCCTCACTCGCCTATTTTCTAAGCTAAACAGTCCCAGATGTTGTAACCTTCCCTCATAGGGAAATTGCTCCAGCCCCTTGATAATTTCAGTTGCCCTCTTTTGTACTTTTTCCAATTCTACAATATTCTTTTTTCGGTGTGGTGACCAGAACTGTACACAGTATTCTAAGTGTGGTCGCACCATAGATTTACATAAGGGGAGTATGATCTTGACAGTTTTGTTTTCAGTTCCTTCCTAGTTCCTGAGAGCTTGCCATCTATCTTGTGTTCCCTTGATTGGATTCTTTGTTCATTGTGCTCTGCTGCATAGAATCTCTCTTGGATTTCTTTGGTCTCACATTTGTGTTAGTTTTCTTAAACCACAAAAGCTCTGTAATCAGGGTGAACAAACAGCCCTGTGCCAGCGCCAGCCCTACCACTAGGCAGAGTGAGGCAGTCACCGCAGGAGGCAGATGCTGGGAGGTGGCGCCAAGATGTTGGAGGGGAGAGGTGTGTGACATGCGCTCTGCCTTGCACCCCCCAAGCTAGCCTGCTGCCTTCAGGTGTGGTGGAGGATGTTGTCCCATTGCCAGCGCTGAAGAAAGATTCGACTTCTGGTCCAATCAGCTTTTGTACATGGAATGGGAGGGGTGCCATCTTGTCCTTTGCTTCAGGCAGCAAAATATCTCAGGCCAGCCTTGATTTGTGCATGTGATCAAGTAGGACCTGTCCCAAGAAAGCTTCTGCTACAATAAATACATTTGCATTTGAGATTCCAGAAACACCTGTGTTGTTTTTGCAGCAACAGACTAAATGGGCTGCCCTTCTGGAAGGGATCACTTGGGAATCGGTTCCATCCACAACGCCAAAAGGCCTGAACTTCTGAGCTGGCTCAGGGCTGACATTTATGTCTCTGCCACATGCATACATCTGTTGGTTCTCCAGACAGGACCCAGCTTCTCTATGCAGCTGCACAACAGACAAATGGCAGCAGGAGCTTGCTTTCCAGGCTTCCTCCTTTGTACTTTTCCTTAAACCTCCCCTGAAGGGATCTCCTCTTGAAGGGAGGGAGAAGTTCTTCAGTCTCCGGAGCTCATTTCATTCCTCAAGTGGGAAAGCAAAATGTGCCAGGAGGAGGAAATGCCCCGAGACCCCTGGTACTATGCAGTTTCTGAGCTGCAGGGATGGATCAGTCCCTGGATGGGAGACCACTGGGAAGCCCCATCTAAGGATGTCAGCAAGTGTGGCAACACAGTAATACTGTCCAGCCTGGGGCTGAAGCAAAAAATGAAACCAGGTGTGGGCAGTCTTTTTGCCCCTGAGGGCCATATGCAGTGCTGGGTGATGGGTTGGGGGCGCAGATGTGCATACACTCACACTGTCTCCCATGCACGTGCGCGTGCGCACACACACACACACACACACACGTCCTGATCCAGATGGCTGGGAGGAGAGAGGCTTTAACCTCTCCCTTCTCTGACCAATTCCAATCATTCTGGGAAGGAAGGTGCATGAGTAGGAATGCTGGAGAAATCTGCCATGGACCCCAGTGAGGTCAAACTCCTGGGAACCTGTGGACTCTGCAGTGGACTGACTCACCCTGCCAGCATGTCCTCTGGATTTTGCTGCAGCAGCTTTTTTTTCTGTTTAAACAGGGCAAGATACGCCAGTTGTGGCTGAAATTAGTGCATCCTGGGCAAATTACAGGGATAATTCGTGTATTTTATGCCATTTTCAGCCACAATTTATGTGTAACTAAGCACTTTACGGCCGCAAATGACGTAAAATACACTAATTACAGCTGTAATTTGCCCAAGATATCCTAGTTGCGGCTGCAATTGGTGTATTTTGCTCTGTTTAAACACAAAAAGGACTCGACCTTGGGGGAGCTGGGGGTGGCGACAGCCGACAGGAAGCTCTGGCGTGGGCTGGTCCATGAAGTCACAAAGAGTCAGAAGCGACTGACCGAATAAACAGCAACAAAACACAAAAAAGCTGCAGCGAAATCCAGAGCATGCAGCAGGGGCTCCGGGGAAATCCACTGAGCCCCAGGATTTCCAGAACCCAAGAGGGCAGGATTTCCCCATAAGGAACCCCCCCGACTGGACATTGGGGGGTTCATACATCCCTGTGCATGAGGATGACTCTCCTCACGCACTCTCTTTCCCAACATGATTGGGCACCTGCCTGCTGTTTTGGTGAGCTGCTGGAAGCTTGATGGTGCTGGGGAAGAGGGCAGCTTGGGGGAGAGCCATTCCCCTGCACCCATCTCCCTAGCACTGAGAGCTGAGAATCAGGGGAGGGACAGTGGCTGCACTGGGCATCCGTAGTGAGCCATACGTTATGCCCTTGAGGGCCACATCCAGCCCATGGGCTGTGGGATGCCCACACCTGCACTGAATGGATGTTAGCATAGCCTTAACAGAGGCCACTAATGGCCATCAGACACTTGGCCTTTCACAACTGGGCTTTTAGGGCCCAGGTTTCATGACTCCGTGCCACTTCATGCAAAATGAAACCTGCATTCTCAGGACTTAACCCTTCCTATCTCAGAGAGCACATCTGGTCACAGAAGCTCCATTGCCTAAAGAACATCTGTATACAGATGCTCCATGCAGCAAGTTCCACGGTGATGAGAAGGAACAGGGACTTTTCAAGAGTTGCTCCAAGGCCTCAGGATAACCTCCCAGAAGAGAGGTAGAAGTGACTGACCAAGAAAGAGATTTTGGGGTTGTGGTGGACAGCTCGATGAACGTGTCACCCCAGTATGCGGCTGCTGTGAAAAAGGCAAATTCCAATTTACCTACTCCACTTCAGCATTTCTCTTGACAATGAACCTCAAAAACTGTCAAGGGAAGTGCCAAAGTGGAATAGGTAATTTACAAGGAAATTGAAAAGGTCGCTGTACTGCTGTAGACTGTACAAGAAAGAAAATAATAATTAAAAACATGAAGCCATTTGCGCACTTGAGAAGCACCCAAAAAGAAGAGGGAAAGTTTGCAAACACAGTAATTGCTCTGAAAGGGGGTTGCAATCAAGTTGGGGAGGGGGAGCCAGTAAACTCCCATGTCAATTTTATCATCCATTACATTTTGTCCTTGAATTCATGCTTATCACTTTCCTCCCCCACTTTAGCACTTCCCTTGACCTCGAACTCCGAAAGCAGCAGCTGAACGAGATGGAGCTGTTGGAGTGGGTGTAATTACTGTAGGAGTATGGGTGTACTTATTGCACAAATTGGTCCTTTTTTTCCTGTCGTTCCCAAGTGCAAAAAAAAGAACGAACCCATCTGCATACTTGCGAAGCACTGAATTTATTATTTTTTTAAGGTTGTGAACAGAAAAATGTGCAGAAAAGGAGTAGAGATCAGAGCAGGGTAGGAAGCCAGAAAGGTTTCCCTCTGTAAGGATGAGGATATGAGAGAGGTTGTACTGCAAAGGACACTGGGATACGTGTAGGGAATGGGCTGGAGGACTAAGGAGGAAACAAGCCATGGCAAGCCACAGAGTGCCCCAAACTGTCTGTCGGGAGTAACATGGGTTAGCAAGTGGACAACCAACCCACCGTGGCTTATTTTCAGGGTAGCCTATAGTGATGTGCAAACTGGCTCAGACAGATAGATGGATAGGACCATCTCTAGGTATTTTGGCACTCTGGTGGCATGACCACAGCCCCCCTCTCTTCTCTTCCCCCCAACCCCTGGAGTTGTAGACCAGACCATCCAGAGGACACCAGGCTGGGGAAAGGCTGCTCCAGGGGAACAAACTCCCTCTGCCTGGCAGGGTGACCACATGTCCTACTTCATGGAGGACAGTCATCTGTCTGACAGGTCGCGGTTAAAGACGAAGAGCCATCGGGAGGGAGAGCCAGCCAAGGTGCTGAAGGTGCCCATCCAGTCAGTGCCTGGGCAGCAGCCAGAGCTGGCGCCTGGCCATCGCCCCCCCCCCCCTGCTAGGGCGAGAGACGTATTGTCGATGTAGATTACAGCGTTTCTAAATCCTGTGTCCACACATATGACAGTGTTACGGCCCTCTGCATCCTCTTGTGTCTTCTTTTGCGAAGATGGGCAAGTAGCCACCCTGCTGGCTGGTGGGGGGAGGGGGGATGGCTGAAGAGTGAGCGATTTCCCCAGGAGGAAAACACAGGTGGCCTCAGCAAGCGTGTGCAGCACCCCGTCCCCTCCTTGACCTCCGCTGCTCCCCCAAGGATGGAAGCCTCTGCCACTGGATGCGGGAGCAGCACCAAGCTCATCCACAGCCTCCTTTCCATCTGGCTTCTGCTACAGCTGCATCTCGGCTGCCTCCCCAGGGTCCTGCAGCTCTCCTGCTTTCCCCTGCTCACTTGCAGTCCCTCCGCAGCCCAGCCCTGTGATCTCCGGATAAGGCCATAGCGCAGCGAACACTCTGAATATCTGCAGAGCTCTCTGTGGTGTAACTGACAAAGCCCTCCTCCTAAATGATCTAACCTCGTTTTCTCTCTGAATCAAATGCAATGAATATGCATTCCTCAAAAGATGGGCAGCTAACACCAAAAACAGGCACACAGATGGTAAATGTGTTGATCTACAGAGTGCATGCATAGGTAATCAAAACACTGTGGAACACCAGCGCTCTGCATTGTTCAAGTGATTCGATACAAAAAGTATTTCTGCCTAGGTTTCCTGCTGCTAATAGCATTTCACTCCATCCATAGGTACATCATCACAGCCACGGAAAGGCTCCTAGAAGGCCCTGCATTGCCTTAATAGGCCAAGGAGAAGGCAAATCCTGATCCAAGACGGAGGTGGCTTGCAAATGAATATATGGGAGGTTTCAAAAACAAATATTCTCTCTGTTTTCCAGAGTGCCCCTATTTCCTCAGCTTGGCTCAGCAGCGGCAAAGCATCACACGTCTAAAAAATAAAAAGGAATCGGTGAACAGTGGTTTTAAATTGATATATACTCCTGTTATTTTAATGATGTGATTTAAAAAGAACTGGCAGTCTTCGGGATCACCCTTGGCTTTATGTCAGCGACGCATTTGGTTCAGTCAATCACTGACCCAGCCAACGGAGCGAGCTGCCATTCACCAGCAGGGGGCACTGCAGGGATTTCTTTCTCTAGGCAAGAACACAAAGGGAAGTGTCTCGATTTAAAAAGGAAACGCGTATTTCGCACGCGAAATATGAGGCTCACAGCAGCAACTGTCCCCTGGCAAGGAAACCTTTTGGGGCACACCACTGTAGAAACCTCTCCCGCACACACACACGATATTTGTAGGGGGGATATTGCTGGAGAAATGCCAGATCCCCGTTCTGTGTGGAGGAGGTCCTTTCCAGAAACGATTTTGCCTCCTAGCACATGGAACAGAAAATATTTCTGGAAGCCATTCCCAACCCCCAGCTTTTCCTGAATTTTTGAACAGCTCTGTCCCTGGAAATGTATGTTTTGTTCCGTCACGAGAGTACATCTTTCCCACGTTTTCCTGAGTCACTGCGTATACATGAAATGTGAATTCAACGTGTCACACATTTCAGACTATTTTAACAACAATGTCAAGCCAGGGCTCCTTAAAATTATCTCATGCTATCACGCATTTCCTATTTTTGTTGTCGTGGTTTTACCTAAGGAGAGTAGTCATCTCTATTGTTTCAGCAGCTCTTTCACTAATCAGTACACTGACTTTGTAGCATACAGGCCCTGGACAGACTTAAACCAATAATACCTGCTCCTTACATGTCCCTCCACATGGCTGTAACCCTGATTTGCACAAAAATAATGGCTTAATACTGCATTGAGTCCCATTTACTTCAAGTAATATTGAAGTAATATTAGAGAACCTTTAAAGGTTGTAACAAACACTTTGAAATATTGAATTTTCACTATTGATTAAAGCTAAAAACACTTTGAGGACCAGGACATTCAAAAGCCAAACAGGACAAAGTGCCCCATGATGTCCTGATGAGCAAACCAGCTCAAAGTGGGCTAGATGAAACAACGATCTGGTGGATCCACAGTTGGCTACAGAATCGGACTCAAAGAGTGCTGATCAATGGGACCTTCTCAAGCTGGGGAGAGGTAAGGAGTGGGGTACCGCAGGGCTCAGTCCTGGGCCCAGTGCTCTTCAACATTTGTATTAATGACTTGGAGGAGGAGGTGCAGGGAATGCTGATCAAATTTGCAGATGACACCAAATTGGGCGGGATAGCTAATACTTTGGAAGACAGAAACAAAATTCAAAGTGATCTGGATAGACTGGAGCGCGGGCAGAAAACAACAGAATGACATTTCATAGGGATAAATGCCAAGTTCTGCACCTAGGAAAAAGAAACCAAATGCACAGTTACAAGATGGGGGATACGTGGCTCAACCACACTACAAGCGAGAAGGATCTGGGAATTGTTGTCGATCACAAGCTGAATATGAGCCAACAATGTGATGTGGCTGCAAAAAAGGCCAATGCTCTTTTGGGCTGCATTCATAGAAGCATCGCTTCCAAATCCCGGGAAGAACTAGTTCCCCACTACTCAGCACTGGTTAGGCCTCATCTGGAGTACTGTGTCCAGTTCTGGACACCACACTTTAAGAAGGATGCAGACAAACTGGAGAGGGTTCAGAGGAGGGCAACAAAGATGATCAGGGGACTGGAAACAAAGCCCTATGAAGAGAGACTGAAAGAACTGGGCATGTTTAGCCTTGAGAAGAGAAGACTGAGGGGAGATATGATAGCGCTCTTCAAGTACTTGAAAGGTTGTGACAGAGAAGAAGGCCAGGATCTCTTCTTGATCATCCCAGAGTGCAGGACACGGAATAATGGGCTCAAGTTACAGGAAGCCAGATTCCGGCTGAACATCAGGAAAAACTTCCTGAGTGTCAGAGCAATACGACAATGGAACCAATTACCTGGGGAGGCGGTGGGCTCTCCCACACTGGAGGCCTTCAAGACGAGGCTGGACTGCCATCTGTCAGGGATGCTCTGACTTGGATTCCTGCATTGAGCAGGGGGTTGGACTCGATGGCCTTGTAGGCCCCTTCCAACCCTGATATTTTATGATTCTATGATTCTAGGAGCTGCATAGATTGATGTGATCCAGCAAAGGAAATATTATTTTCTACCCCAACAGACAGCAGTGAGGAGACCCTCCTGCTCTTCACAGCATTTTTAATTTCCAGGAGCTGCCCTCACAATCCTCTCCTGATGCCCATTACAGCAAAGATGAAGAACCCCTTTTGGCCCGTGGGCTGAAATCAAAAGGCGTGGGGAGAAAATGGAGGCCTAGTGTAGCTCTTACAAGCCATTACTAAGCCTTAGGAGAGGCAAGATGTCCCATTTTAAAATAAGGGAAAAAACTGCAGAAAGGCCAGGAAACCACCCAATAATCAGTGGTTGAGGGAAAGGGGGCGGGGTCTTCTGGGGAGTCCCAAAGGGCCAGACTGGGAACTAGGAGGGCCAGATTTGGCCCCTGACCCTGAGGTTCCCCACCCCTGCTCTAAAGGCTGCCGGAGGGAAGGAAAGAACTAATCGAAATGTGTAATGGGCTACCACAAGGTTGCTGGAGCTTCAGGAAATCCCTGCTCTGTGTCTGTGTGTGTGTGTGTGTGCGCGCGCGCGTGTACGCGCACATGAGACAGAGAGAATCCAAGTGTGTGAATGGAATCTAGGAAATCACATAGGGATCCACATGACAGCAATGGAGCGTACTGCCCACTTTTATGTGTAGTCCCACCACCTTCGGGTGCCACCCCACCCACTGCTGGCATGCAGCCCCCAGTGAGCTTGCCTGGAGCCAGTTTGGTCCTTGGCCTGAAAAAGATTCCCCGCCCCGACTGACTGGGAAGCTGGTGGCTCCTCCCTTCAGGCGACATCAGCTCCCCCAGAGGGAGGTGGAGCAGCAACTCGCCACATACTGCCCCGCCCCATAGAGAGGGAGCGACCGGGTGGGCTCAGCACCATGTCTCCAGCCGGTCGAGCACCATCACGAGAACCAGAAAATGCCTGACAACTGAGCGTGCAACTGCTTGGCAAAAGGGTGCCTTGAAAAATCCAGCACTGGAAACATCCTCAGATGCCATCGATTCAGGGATGATTAATAAAACGTTGGAACATTGCAGACTTGGATAAATCGATGGACTGTATTCATTAAAGGAGTGGTAAAGTTCGGACGTTTAATATCATAGATAAATGGGATGACTTTATTACCTATTAGAATTTACATTGCAGTAAAGACCATTTGATTGAGACTTATTTATGTAACAATTATTCAGTTCATTTTCTTTAATAAAAGAGAAACAATGGGGGAAAGAAAAATTCAGCCACACGTAGGCCCTACGCCCAGCACCCGTGCAGCATCGATCCTCCCCTCCCAGCCAATATGTGGACAAAAAGACTATCCTGTGGGAGTAAGCAGCTGCCCGTGACCCCCACAACCTCCTCCCCTGAGGTCTCCTCCAGTTCCAAGATTGTCCTGCCAGGAATATGACAAAACTTGACTTGATAGGAAAGAAAAAGAACATAAGGATGACTTGGGGGAAAAGAAATGAAAAAGGGCAGATGAGAAAGCTGAGGAACACAAGGTGGAGAGATAACAGAGGATGGGAAGAAGCAGAGCCTGCTGAAAATCAGGAAACAAATTATTTTTATTTATTACATTTATATCCCACCTTTCCTCCAAGGAGCTTGTGGTAGCATACATAGTTTTCACCTCATATTATCTGACTGGTCCAAGATCACTCGGTGAGATTCATGGCCATATGAGGATTTGAACCCAGGTCTCCCCATACTTGTCCAAAACTCCAAGAACTATACCATATTGGCTCAGATCAGCCGAACTGTCCATCACATTGAGATCTGAAGGTGAGTACTAACTGAGAAGATTTAGCAGCAGCCACAACTTTAAAAACATTGAGAATACAGAATAACTGTGGACATACTGGGGAGCCCCAAACCATTGGTCTTGAACTGTATGGCTTGGGTCCTAAAACTGGGTTATGGGCTGACCTAAGGTAGGTTTCACCAGAGGAACAATCACCATTTCCTTTTTTTCTTTTTTTTTCAAAAATGTCAAGGGAAGGGATAAGAAAGGCTAAAGCAGAAAGCTGGAAGCACATGAAGAGAGCTGAGAAACTGACGGGGAGGACAGTGGAGGAAATGCTCATATGAACTAGAATCATAGAATCATAGAATAGTAGGGTTGGATGGGGCCTATAAGACCATCGATTCCAAGCCCCTGCTCAATGCAGGAATGCAAGTCAGAGCATCCCTGACAGATGGCTGTCCAGCCTCGTCTTGAACGCCTCCAGTGTGGGAGAGCCCACCACCTCCCTAGGTCATGGGTTCAAAAAAAATTAAAGTTCAAAATGGATTCTGTGTAAGTAGGTTGGGGTTAAAAGTGGGTCCTCAATATGAACAGGTTGAAATCTATGGCACTAACCTTTGTGAAGAGCAACATAATTCCAGCTGTAGAACTGGGGAGCTTCATTGTGTGAAAGGGAGATTTGGATGTAAGATTTAGCATTGTTAACTTATTGATACTGTTAATATGTTGACTGAGTGGCAGAGGTGGCTCCAGAAAAATAATGTGGTGGGTAAAGATGGTATAAGGTAGATGGGGGGGGGGGCGTTGGAGAGAGGCCGGACTAGCACTATCTTGTATACCACTGTCATGCCCATAACCTTCATGTCATGACCAGCCTAGATGCAGAACCAATGAAGAAGGAACCCATCACTGGATCAAGATGTCAGGGTGGACACTGAGCCCATAGAATCCCAGAGTAGTTCTGATTCTGAGGAAGAGCAGCTGCTCCTGGGAGAGGAGCTCATCCATCCCAGGGAAGAGCATCCTTCTGAGGAAGAGCAGCTGCTCCTGGGAGAGGAGCTCATCCTTCCCAGGGAAGAGCATCCTTCTGAGGAAGAGCAGCTGCTCCTGGGAGAGGAGCTCATCCATCCCAGGGAAGAGCATCCTTCTGAGGAACAGCAGCTGCTCCTAGGAGAGGAGCTCATCCTTCCCAGGGCCAACAGCTGGCAGAGATTCCTCCCACCGGCATTCCTAGCATAGATAGCAGTCCCGGGAGTGAGAGAGCGCGGGAAGCAGACTTGCTGGATGCGCGACACCGACGCAGGGAGTGGCGCCAAATGGAGGGTGCGGAAAGGAGGCGTAGTGCCCCGTTGGCGCACAAACAACGGTTGCGCCCAGAGGATCCAAGGGAAAAGGGGAGGGACTCTCCCTAGCCCATAAGTTCAGGGTCTGCCAGTGATTCTCCTTCAAACGGGGACCAACTGTTCCCACTTAGGGCATAGGTACTCTGCTGCTCAGAGCCAGTTGCTAACAGTAGAGTCGTTAAGTTGTAAAAGAGGAATAAAGCTTTGAAAAGAATCCCTTTGTCAGTGTCTGGACTTGGCTACTGGATTAGACTGAGAGAGGCCTCCAAAGAGCCCTTGACACAAGAGAAACCAGACACTAGCAAACCTATCACCATCATCTGGAAAGATGTGCTGATTGGGGAATCTGCAGAATTGGGGAACCACTAGGACTGTTCACACCCCAGCTCCAGACCCTCCAAAATCATCCTCAGGACCCCAGGAGCAGGCAGAACCAAATGAGTCAGAACTGCAGCCCAGACTAAAGGCACAGTTCCTGTCTAGGAGCATGGAGCTTGCAATCTCAGAGCTCTAGGTGGGAGAGGAAACATGACCTGACATGTGTTTCGATCAGACCTTGCTGATGCTCCAGGAAGCGGCGGCGCAGCCAGGCCAGGTGGAAAGCTGTGCAGCAGGCAGCTGCCTAGCAGCGGACGATGCAACGGTTCATCCGGTCTAGTTCCCTGGTTCCATTATGGCTCCTTGGCCAGACAGCTCCAGTGCTACTGCAGCAACCTCGCCACATCTGATCTGCTCCTTGCCCTGGCGCTCGACAGCTCTCTGGACTCGCTGGGAAAAGGCAGGAACCAGAGCCACCCGGCAGTGGTGGAGAAAACGAGGCCATTTAAATCTTCCTAAATGGACACATCTGATTCAAGCAGGGTGAGCAAAGAGGTGAACAGACAATTTTCTGGAAGGTTGTATGCCCATCCTTGGAGGGCTCCATCAATGGAAATTAGTGCAAGTAGTGCCACTTCCCTGCAGAGGATGCTGGGACAAGTAGTCCCAAATGCCCCACCCCTCTGAAAAGGGAAGCTCTCCTGAGGAGCTAAAACTGCCTCTACTGCTGTTGCGCCCCCTTCTCCTGCCCTAGGTAAGTTGGGAAGGCCCTTGTGGGAACAGGAGAAAGGAGAGGTGGAGCAGATGCTGGGCGTGTGGGTCAAGCCACCCCCTGCTCATAGCCCCACTCAATCCACATCTCCTTGTGAGTAGTTGAACAGGGGAGCTCTCTTTTACAAGCTCCCCTCCTGGCTTATTTGCAACATCCATACTCATAAGATAGAAGTCTGATCACTTGGGCAAAGATATAAATGGCATAAAAATGAGTTTGGGCAAATGGTGTTTGAGCTGTGCTGTTGTTTTCCATAGATCACTTCAACTGAGGAGATGGGAGACCATTTATGTTGCCTCTCCAATTCTTAGAACTCACCTTTAATCATCTGCCTGTTGAAATTCCGCTTGCCCATTGTTCCTGGGGGAGGTCAGTTTTCTGGGAACCGACCTCAGGGTGCGGGCTCCAAGGTCAGTTCCCAGAAATGGGCATATCCTATGGCCTCTAGACAGCATCTAGTGGCCATAGGGTTGCTCCCTAAATTGCATTGGAAATGGACAAGGGCTTCTGTATTCAGGCTCCTTTCATCCATTTCCCACACACACTCACACACACACCCATATGTGGCAGGTTTGATCATAATATTATTCACATTGAAAACAAACTTTGGACTATAATGTTGCCAAAGTTACTGTAGAGATAAGAATTATAATATTTTACGAAGAAGCCCTTTCACGACAACTTTAAGGCATTTGGCTGGTGGTAACTGCCAAAGTACAGCATCTGCTCTCACTTTAGCAGTTTACATTCCGAGTCTGGTGAAAGGAGGCACAATCTCTGAAACAGCCTTTGGGGAACACTACTGAGCTTCTCTAGATAGCTCTCCAAAATGCGGCAGCGGGGGAAGGGGGAGGCTAATATTATAGGGAACTTGAAAGACCCAGCTTCTGAGAGAGGAGCAAAGAGCAGCTGCCTAACACTGAACGTATTGCAAACCTTTGACTGCAACATTAAAGTGGTTCTCTAAAACTAGAGCAATTATTAAATATGAATAGCTTTAAACTGGAATATAACCTAGCCTTTTTGTTTTCAGTTCATTTGATACACTGTAAGAAAAACACACGGTTTTCTCCCATCTCTTGCCTATATATGTATATACATTTTATTGCAGAGGGCAATAAGCAGAACTTGAACCTTTCTCCATCAGATGCCAAACATGCGTTAAGAAAATGTTCTCTGAAAACCCAATTACTTCTTCATGGATCCTGTACGCTCAGAGGAGGAGGAGGAGTCTGCTGCAGCCATTTTTGTTCATGAGAGAGAGGGAAGTTGTTTTTAATTAAGGGCACAATCCTATGGATGTTTGGACAGAAAAAAGTCCTACAACTACCAGCATTCCCTAGCCAACCAGTACAATCCAAGGCATGTTTACTTAGAAGTAAACCCCACTGTGTTCAATGGATCATACTCATGGGTAAATATGCATAAGATTGCAGTTTAAGTGCGTTGACTAGGAACTCCTGCTGTTCTGGATTCCTGGTTTTGAAGAAGTGGATGAAAAGAAGATATTCAATTATAAAAAGCCAATACACTTGCAGAAAGTCAGCCAGCCTTTCTTGTGAATAAACCCCCAAAAGGCAACAGTCACAGTTGATGGCATGTTCAGCACCCAGAGACCTTCTCCTTACTGTGCTGGAGTGGCTACCATCCTGTCCTTGGGTGAATCACAGCTGCTACACCACAACCCTAAACACATTCAGAGCCATCTCTGGGTTTGAGGAGGTCATGGGCAAAGTGGGGGCCCTCGTCTGTCAGTGGGCCCTGGCAGACTTACCTGGTTGCAGTGCCAGCACTCTGAGAAGCACTGCACAGTTGGGACAAGCCACCCTTTAAATTCCCCCAATGCCCTAGATGCCCTACATCAAGGACAGAGTGGGAAATTAAAAGGGTAGCTAGATCAAGCCAGGGAAAAAAATGTAAGGGGAGCCCAGGGCAAGCATCAGCAGTGGGCCCCACCAAGGCCCTGAGGCTCTAGCAGCTGCCCAAGGATGCCCAGTGCTGACACCAGCCCTGAACACATTTACTTGGAGGTAAGTGCTACTTGATTTTGCTTCCATGCAAGTGCACCTAACCAGTATACCTAAAGCCTCTGTGCACCTTTATCAATGGCCTTCCATTTCTTCTTGACACATTAGGATAATATTGAGTGAATCTCTTGGATTTTCCCCCAGAAGTATTTGTGACAAATAGGTCTGGAGCCTCAGATATACATCTTCTGCATCTATGGATCCCTAGGTTCAACCCTCAGCATAGCCTGTTGAAAAGGACTGGTCTTTCCAATTAATAGCTTTGTTGCTGGTTTTGTTTGTTTGTTTGTTAGCTTCTTTTTTCTTCAGAATAAATGCAGTACAAAGATATTGTTCATTTATTGGGGAGAATCCGGGTATTTTCTCTCAAGTTAGTTGTGAAAATAATCAAACTCTAAATACAATAATTTGTCCCTGGAAAAAATGCTTTTCTGCAGCTAGAGCATCCATCAAAGTTGGGAGTGCTGTGTGGAACATGGATGCCATTTTGCATGTCAGAATCATAGAGCTGGAAGTGGCCTTGTGGGCCATTAAATCCAGCCCCTCGCTAGATGCAGGAAATCCAGAGTCAGAGTAACCCCAACAGATGGCTGCCTAACCTCCGTCTGAAGACCTTCAGTGAAGAAGGATCCACCACCCCTTCCCCCAGGCAGCTGCTTTCATTGTTGAACCTTCCTTACCATTAAGACATTTCTCTTAAGGTTCAATCAAAATCTATAGTCCTGGAACTTACACCCGTTAGATCTAGTCCTGCTCTCTAGGGCAGCAGAGAACAAGGGTTTGCCTGCTTGTGTCTGACAACCCTTCAACTATCTGAGGAGTTCTATCATACCCACCCACCCCCAGCACCTCAGTCTTCTCATCTCCAGGCTAAATGTACCCAGTCCTTCCATCTTTCCTCACAGGACTTGTTTTCCATACCGCTGATCATCTGAGTTGCCCTCTTCTGAACCAATTTGTCAACCATACTCCAGTTGACACAGCCACACACGCCCATGAGCCACGGTAAGCTATGTGGCTCAGACTGCAGATCGGGGGGGGGGGCAGATCACATGCACTCGTGTCCAACACCTGGAAGGCCACCCACCACCACCACTGCCATCTTTCCCCAACTGGCTCCAGCAAGAGATTACCCCTGTGGGTGTACAGCTCTCAACAGAAAAAAGGCACCCCTCCTCTGTAGTAACTTGATTTTAAAGGAGAGATATAAAATTAGTCTGGTGGAATTTATGATTGGCTCCTACTATTCACTGCATTGTTATCAAGATCCTTAGAGAGTGATTCCCTTATCATCTGTTCTATTATCTTCCCTGGCACTGAAGTCAGATTGATCAGTCTGTAGTTTCCTGGATATTCCTTTCTCCACTTTTTAAAGATTGGGACATCACTTGCCTGTCTTCAGTCCTGTGGCACCTCACCTGTTCTCTAGAATGGCTCAAAGCTGATAGACAGAGGTTCTGAGAATGCATCAACAAGTTCCTTTAGCACCCTAGGATACCATTCATCTGGCCCTGAAGACTTGAACTCATTTAACATAAGTACAGATGTCCTGGCCAACTCCTTGTCACTCTTGAACCGCAATCCTGACCCCTACCCCCACCCCCACTTGCTAGTTATGCTACTTATCTTGCACACAGATCCCCATTCCGGAGAAGACAGCCGTAAAATAGGAGTTGAGCAGTTCTGCTTCTCTTTTCTGTTTGTTAACATTTCCCCACCCCAGGTAGTGGTCCTACCATGTCCTTCTTCATCCTTTGAACATACCTGGAAAAGCCCTTTTTCTTGCTCTTAACAGCCCTCACCAACCTCAGCTTGTGCTGAGCTTTTAGGTTTTCTGATGCTGCCCCTACAAGTCTGGGCTATTCATCCATACTTATTCTTTGTTAGCTGTTCTTCCTTCCATTTCTTCCTATGTGTCCATTAAAAACAAAAATACACACATTCATCTCCTGGATACAATAGATGAAATCAGGGATATTGTATCTCTCTCCATGGATATGCCCAGAAGATCATTTTCACATGTTCAGGGAACTAAGTCGAAAATACGCGCTCACACCTCAGGCAATACTCATGGCTGAAAGATGCCTGGATGTGGAATTTGGACCTGAGGCTCTTCATGCCTCAGAAGTGCCCCAGATGTTTCAAGTGTTTAAGAAATGTAGCAATATTCCAAAGCATGTAATCCACATTTACCGAATACTGATGGAAAATGGTAAAGGGGGAAATGGAATCTTTTGTGTTCCATGGAAACAGGGAGCCAGAGGAATTTTCTTTCCAGTGCAATGGAAAACATACACTGCAGTCTTTCCAAACTCTACACAAGGCCTGGAATTTATGACTCATCCAGAAGAAACTGAAGTTAGAAAGAGATGGGTCCCCTAACATCAGTGAGGAAAAAGGCTGCTAAGCCATGGCATTAGTGGGACATTCCCAAGCGCATTTGTTCCACGTTTGCGGGATGAATCCCTACAACATTTCTGGTGTGTGTGGTGATTATTAGTTTTCAGACTACTGATGCTTAACATAATTGATGGAACAAAGGAAAGATGAAAAGCTAGCAGGGCATGCATTTTTAAAATGCTCGGTATCATTCCAGGCAACACCATAAACGACCCTTAAGAGATACATATTGTCCTGTTTCCGAGAGAGCTCTTTCATTACCCATCACATTTGGACTATTTTGGAAATGAACACACACAAAATCCATGTTTGTAATTCCATTTTTCCACCACAGAGGCATTTAAGCTGTACATTCCATCTGCCCCAAGATGGCCTCTTTGAAGCTCCATCCACCAGACAAGCCATCATTTCTGTTCAAATCCAAAATCTCTACCTCTTGGACTGAGAAGGGAACCAGCCTAGCTGGTTGCCAGAGGTGTTGTGGAAATTCTGAAGTGCAGGTGCTCACCATGACAGCCCCAAAGCCATGCTCCCACAGAGAGTCCAAATGCAGGCAGCTGCATTCATCTGTGTCCTGTGCATGGATGCCCCATACCCAATTTATTAGGAGCAGCTGGCAGTCATAGAAAAGTGAGCTGGCAAAAAGCAGTGCATGGCTAGCATGTTGGACTGAGAGTGCACGAGAAAGGGAAAGAGGGGGACACGACATGTCCCCAGGTAGCATAAGGCCACCAGCTCAAGATTGGTCAGGACTTTCTTTTCCCAGCATCAGGAGAAAACAGTTTATCTCGAAGTCAAGAAACCAATCCTAGACGTTTCCATCTCCACCAGGAGCAGGTCTTTTGTAAAGTGAATGGGCCTTGATTGCCCATTCAAGACCAGACCACCCCAAAATACTTGGCATTGCAAGAGGGATAGCTCACAACAGTATCTTGTTGCTGGGAAAATCCATTCCCACCCCCTTACCTTGAGGATTGCAGCTAAGTTCACAAGAGACAGGCAAATGAGGACCCCATTCACATGACACGAGGGGGGTTAATAAGCCACAGTGGCTTGTTAACCACCCCCGCAGGTACCAGCTCATTTCCCAACTACCCTCGCAGGGCATGGATTGTCGTGACATGCAATCCCAGCGAGGGTGAGTGGCTGGCATGCTTAACAATCCCCCCAGCCATCCTGCAAACCACCACGGCTTATTAACCACCCAAGCACATGCAAACCCGGTGGACGTGAGCATCCCTGCTGAGAAGAGCGTGCCGGCACTTTGGCCCCGCGAGTCCTGGCTCCGCTGCGCCACCACCGGTTAGTCTCCACAGGCCCCCTGCCGAGGCCGCTTTCCGCAGCGTTGGTGCAACTGCAGGCTGGCTCCTTCCCACAGAGCCTGGTGATGTGGGCTGCCACCAGTTGTGTGGGACGAGCCCTTGCTCCTGCTCTCCGTGCCCACGGTGCTCTGGGTCCCAGGAGGGGCAGCAGTAGTGCAGGGAGGAGTGGTGGCCGTGGCTGCTGCCACCTGTGGCCTCCGATTCCCAGGCCATGCCGCAGCAGCTCCCACAGCACTCAAGGCACGGTCTGGAGAGGCCCGAAGCGGGGTGGCAAGGAGTCACTGGATACGGCTGCGAAGGGGAAAGAAACAAGTAGCTGAACCTCTTGTGCCTGAGAGCTTGGTGAAGGAAGGGGGAAGGGAGGGTAAAACGGGGAGGAAGGGGAGAGCGGAGTTAGTTCTTGTGCGTGTTTAAAAGAGGGGCGAGGGCACCGAGAAGTGGCAGGGGGCTTGTTTTTTGTAATTGGTATTAAATCATCATCATTTCCAGCTGGTGTGGATGGGGGGGGGGATTATTTCACTTCACATTTTATTTTATTTTAGGGGTTTGGGGATATACCCTTTCAGAAGTTCCCAGGGAAGCTTACAAAGAATCAAAATTACAATAGAAACAATTTGGGGGGAAACATATTAGAAACAACACAATTTTTCAAAAAGAGACACATAAAACTTCATTTATTTCTTTCCATCTATTTGGCGTTCAGTGTCCTTTGCCTCCACATTCCATGGCTGTCACTTCAGCCTTCCCTTTTGTTTAAAATCTACAACTCCTGCCTGGGAGAAAGCTGTTGAGAGCAAGGTGGTGTTGCCCGTACAAACCAGACATGTCATTATTCACGCAACTAGCAACTGTGTGAATGTTTCTTTCTTTAAATGTAAGCAGGGGGGGGGGCATCCAGACAGGGCCCACGGCAAGATGAGCATACAGAGTCATTCCTGTATTTGGGGGAGTTTCAAAATTACGTGCCAGGGCCTTCCTTGGAATGTTTCCGATGGATTGGTGGCACCACTGCATGGATGATGGCTCAGTTCTGCCTTCTTTTTCAACCAGTCCAGGAGCAGCAATCTCAGTCCTGACCAGCACTTGCCAGGGAACCAAATCCAGATCAGTGGAAATAATAGCGGCTCTGGGCCCCTGTAATCTGCAGGGTTCTTTGGTGATGTGGTTGCTTTTCCCATATCAAAGCAGGATCCAGTGGTCTAGTGGAACCAGGGCTGGCAGGATCAAAGCTCCGGGACTTTTTGATTGAGGACAATCACATCACCTGTTACCCAACTCAGACTTCCCTGTTCCCTCTGAGCTTCGCAGCAATCCTCACAGTAACTGTGGGGGAAATGGATTTTCCCAGCAACAATATATCGTTTTGACCTATCCCTGGGTCTTGAGTGGGTAATTAAACCCCATTATCTTTACAAAAGATCCCCTCCTGCTAGGACAGGTGTGTTGATATGGATCAAAACAGCTGCCTGTATTTTTGGATTCTCCTTAGGGGCGTGGCTATGGGGACTGTCATGATGAGTTCCTGCACTTCCAAATTTGCTACTATACCACTGACCAAATCATACTCTGGAAGTGACTCTGGGTGCTGACTGCTCCTGTAATTGGAGCCAATTACAATTGGAGCTGTAATTGATGCCTCTGACCAGTTATACTTCATATATGGACTTCAGCCTTCTCCAGAAACAAGGACTTGGCATCTACCATTCATGCTACTTATTAACTTGAGGCCTGAATATTACCGTATGTTCTATGTGGAGCTCTTCTTGAAAACTGTCTTCAGTAGTTCTACTTGGTACAGAATGCAAGAACCCAGGGAGGGTCAGCACAGTCGACAGGCGGAGCACACGCTGTGCGTGCAGAGGGTTCAGGCCCTAGCACAGACTTCCCCAGCCAGAGGCCCTCCAGACATTTTGGACAGCAACTCTCAGCCCCAGACAGCAGGGCCATGCTGGCCGGAGATGAAGGCAGTGGCAGCTGCACACCTCTGGAGGGCCCCAGATTGGGAAGGTGGCTCTATATCATAGGCCCAGCATCGGTTATGGAAACCCTGTCCATCCGTCCATTGAGGCTTTTAGGACACACAGGTTTGTGTGCCCTCAGTTCGTACAATAACAGCAGTCTTAGCCTGCCCAGCTGAGGCGCCATGGTTGTGAACCTTGGCAGTTTGTTAGCTGCAAACTACAGAAGCATTTCATAGTTACACGAACTTTTAGGGATGGGTTGACTTTAATGGTTCTATATTTCAGGTTGGTCTGATATATGTTCTCCACTTACAATATTTGAAGGGTCATTTTACCCTAAGGTTTTTTTTTCTGTTTTTTTCAGCAAGACTTTTAAAGATGTTGACCCTAGAAAGGGGGGCATTTGGGCTCTTCTTTAGGCCGCAAAATGTCTTGGTCTGGCACTGTGTTTGTGGTGAGAAACTGAACAAGAAGTCACAAAACAGGCTCTCTCAGTAGAGTTTCCTGCTCAGCCTGTTGTATGGAACAAAGACGCCATCCAGTGGTTGGCAAAATTGACAACAAGTTCCTCTCCACACCACATGCTCAGATATCAACACGGCATATTAGCTCAACCTCAAACAATGTGCGAGGCTGGCAGAACCATTCACCTGAACCTGGGTTTGCCTCCATCAAGTATAAACTGGTGGTGGGGCTGACTCACAGGAAAGGGAAGCTGAACGGTCGCTCCTTCCACAGCATGTCTCCCCGTAGACCTCTGCCTTCCCCACCCCCCTCCCCGGTGACATTTCTCCCAATTGGGCTCATTTTTGGTACCAGAACCCAAGGGGGGGTTGAGCAATACCTTTCAGGGAGGTAAGCCATAGACTGGGGGGCAACACGCAGCCTTTAGTGTGCACACGCACCCCATTGTCTCATGCCACCATGTTGCCAGCAAAACAATCAGCAGTTTATCACTGAATTCCAGTGGTGCAACATGACAGATGCTGAAAAAGGGGCAAAGGTATCTAAATAGGGCCCTTTTCAACCTCCATCATATTGCACTGCCGAAACTTGGTGGCAAACTGCCGGCTGCCTTGCTGCTGCCGTGCTGCCAAAATTCAGTGGTGTGGTGGCGGCAGGGCTGAGATGCCTCCTGAAGGATTTCCTAAGATTGAACCCAAGATACAAGGATGCAAGTCATGTACGGCTTTGCTATTAAAATTTACACCACAGTGGAAACGTGAATGTTCGTTCTCATTCTGGGAACTTTTCCACACATAATATTAATGACATACGTGTTTTCTCTGTCAAATGCATCTATTTGTGTGTGGAGTGGAGGGGGGTGTCCTGAAATAATAACATCTAGATCAAACTTCCTAGACGTTTCTCCATTATCTGCTTAATACAGCAGTGATGAAACATACCATTTAACAAATAGGGAGGTGATAGCAAAGTGAGCGGAATCCTGAATTTTAGAGATTCCAAAAGAAGTGAGAAAGGAACTCTCATCACCTTGTTGTCCTTTATCATTTGCATTTTTTGAAAATGCTGGTCTCCCTCACCACCCTGTCTGCAGCCTCCTTTTTGTCTGTTGAAGATATCTAGATTGTAAGCCTTTGCGGGGCAGGGCTGAGTCTTTTCCAAATGTCTTTGCAGCATGTAGCTTGTTTTAAGGGCCAGTCAGACATAACCCTTGACTTTTTAAAAAACTCTTAACCCTGTGACCGGGGGTGTATCCCTTTCCCCAATCAAAATCCTTACCCAAGCTCACCTAAGCTTACCCTTAGCTAGTCCTTTCCCAAAATCCTTACCCAGCCCTAGTGGGGTGGCAGGGGGGAGAGAACAGGCACAATGCAGGCACCCGTCTTTTCCGCCCAGTGGAATTAATAGCAGCTTTGGGGTACAGATAGTGTGGCCAGGTGCAAAAGAGACCAGGCCTCCTGCAAATTGTGTAGAAGAGGGAATTTCAGCCAGTGCAGCTGGGGGTGATTTAGATCAGGAAAACGGTGCAGTGGGAGAGTTAAAAGCACAAACACAGTTTCCTAGTGCAACGAATCAGTTCACCCATTGGAGCTGCTGCTCTGCTCCACTTTGGATTTGGAATCTCTGGGTCCTGCTTTTTAAAACAAAAACAAAAAAAGTTAGGAGATTCCGTCACAAGTCTCCGACACCATGTCTGGTTTGCTGTGAGTCCCCCCCAACACAATGTTCTGCAAAGAAATGCCACCTTGTAAGAGATGAAATGCGCACTATGTTGTACGTAGCGCACGGCTGATCCTCACCATTTTGTTCACCTTACTGCAAGCATACAGTCTGGCCTGGGACCACCACAAAAGGGTAGGGGAAGTTTAAACCTTCCCACTCAGACACTTTTTCTCCCCAAATTCATCCCCCACTCCCTGCACAGGGGCTAAAAGGGGGAGAGAAAACTCCATTGGTACCAATGGGGTTTTCAAACTCTTTTTTTAGCCCCTGCAGGAGGGTGAATTGGGGGAGATCTGGGGGGAAGGTATAAATCCCCCTACCCATGTGCAGTGGTCTCAATCCAGATCAGGGCCCCCACACTTACACTAAGGTAAACAAAATGGTGAGGATCAGCTGCATGCTATATAGTAAAGGCAGCGTGTAGTTTAGCCCTCAGGTCCTGCTCTAAGGAGGCTTCCAGATGGACAGTTCCTAGTGCAACCGGTCAGAAGGCATCGTGCAGCTACTCTGGATTTTCTGTGATAAGAAAAAAGGCAGAAGAAGCGGTGAGCAAGCACAGGGGGTCACAAGTGGAAGTTGACAACATCTGGACGCCCCATGAAATTCCATGAATGAAGCAGGGTAAGGGCACCCTAGAAGCCTTGTCTGGAAGCAGCCGTAGAGGCAAGGCAAGGAGAGAACATTGGCTTTGGCCAACAAAAGAGTGGGGTTGGGGGTGGAAAGAGGGGAGAGAAATTGGGAAGCAAGGGCGAGCAGGAGGAACGGAGCATGAGACAGAAGACAGCAAAGGACTGGACGGAGTCAAGAACAACCAGCAGAGCCCTCTGGAGCTCAGCGCCAGCATCGGCTGACCAGCACATGGCATGGAGAGGCAAGTGGTGAATAAAGCCTGCCGAGATCCAGGGCTAGCAAAAGCCTGAGGCATCGCAGGGATACAAAACAATGCTGGAAGCAGTTGACAGAGATTGGATTAAAAGGACAGAGGGGATCCTGCCTGCCTCCCTTGCAGACACAGCCTTATTCCCTGCTCAAGTCGGGAAGATTCTGACTGAACCAGGTCCACTTTATGCAGAGGGTGGGTGTTCACGAGCCCATCTACACATCAAACAGAAGGAGGTGGTAGAAGACTACGGTTCTGGACTGTACCACTTCAGGCTGCTGCTCTAGCAAGCTTCCTGAATGCTAAGGTGCTACAGCTTTTTTTATAGTTTACTAGAGGTGGGGGTACAATTTGATATTTCCATGGGAGAAGCATTCTGATATATGACACAAGCGTGCGCGTGTGCACGCACACACACCCCCTGCAGTCTGAAGTGGTACAGTCCAAAATTTTAGTACCTCAGCCTAGGGATGTACGAAAGTCACTTACCTTTTTGCGGAATTGATTCGCGGGGGGGAGATGCTCCATCCCTCCCCCTGGAATCCTCGACAGGGGGGGAGGCGATCCGGGGGCATCTTGGGCCCTCGGAATCCTGCCCAGCTGGCTTCGCTCCGCGGCGGCTCCGCAGAGCAGCCGGCCAGGGCCGTCCGCAGCCGGACTTCCGGCTGCGGACAGGCTGCTGCAGACGGAAATGACGGCCACCATGGCGGCCACCATTTGCGTCCAGCCAGGCTGCCGTGATAGGCTACATAAGTATTTACGTAGCCTATCACAGCAGGGCAAAACAAAAACAAAACCAGCATACGCAAATGGCGGCGGCTACTGCGGCCACCATTGGCATTCCCTATTTTTCACTGTTTTAGCCTACGTAAATATTTACGTAGGGTATTACGGCGAAAAAAAAGGGGAATGCAAATAGCGTAGTGGACGCTATTTGCATTCCTTTTTTTTCACCGTAATACCCTACGTAAATATTTACGTAGGCTAAAATGGCGGGGGGGGGGGGAGGAACGCAAATAGCACACACTACGCTATTTGCATTCCCCTTTTTTTTCACCGTAATAGTCTACGTAAATATTTACGTAGGCTAAAACGGCGAAAAATAAGGAACACAAATGGCGGCCACTGTAGCCGCTGCCATTTGTGTACGCCGTTTTTGTTGGGGGGGGTTGCCCAGCCTAGCCGTGATAGGCTATGTAAATACTTACGTAGCCTATCACGGCAAAAACCAGGATGCAAATGGCGGCTGCGGCAGCCAGTCGAAAGACCAGCCGCCGCCGCCACCGGAGCCACCACTGGAGCCGCCGCCATCTGGAACATCCGCCCCAGGTAAGCCTCGTTCCGGGGGGAATCCACGGGGGGGCAGGGGGGCAGGCCATTCCGCCACGGATTTCAGGGGGCCGAATGCCAGTGCCAGTGCATTCAGCCTCACTGAAATCCATGGCGGAATTCTCCGCCATCCCTACCTCAGCCTTCCCCTTGACTGCCCTTCCTCTGCTGTTTGCCTGGGTCAGATTTTAGATTTTAGCAAGCTCCTTGGGGCAGGGAGCTGTCATCTTGGGCCCTATAAGGTGGTGATTAGATAGATGATTGATAGATAGATAGATAGATAGATAGATAGATAGATAGATAGATAGATAGATTTTATTATTCATCCTGTATGAGGCACGTGCAATTTGCCACTGGCTTGGGTAAGCAGAGGCCAAATCCACACTATACAGACCACAGCAGGCAGAGATTCATCTGGGTTCTGGCATGCAATTATAACATCATTGGCCTAATGCATCATGACCCCCAGCCCTCAGCCCTTCCAGTGTGTAGCAGAGGGCTCTGATGAGGATGAGGCACAGGCTGCATCCTCAGGGGTAGGACAGTCAGGGCCTTCTTCAGGGCCCGCCTGCCAGAGGACACAGCCCTGGCACCATCCTCTGGCTCAGAGGATGAGTCCCCAGCAGAGCCTCCATCTCCCCAGCCTTGCAGAAGCCTCACGCTGCAAAATCAGGCCAGGGCCCTTTAATAGTCCAGTCAGCTCCTCCTGGAGGAGTGAAGCTGACCACACTACATGTCTGGTCAGTCTACCTAAGGCTTCAATTGGCTTTAGCTCCCTGCTGAGACAACATCCTCCTACTGCTGTAGTAGGAAACAATTCCAGCCAGCAGGACCCGCTGGTGCTATCCAGGGTCCTATTTTCTTCTTGCCTTGTTCTGACTGCCATCAGATGCTACTAGCTTCCTCTGTGAGCCTCAGGGGACCACAGAATGTGATACCTGGCACAGCAAAGGTCACTGCAGTCCTCACCTGCTGCCTGAGGTGAAGGACAAAATGGCACATACACCCCATTCCACATATGGAAGCTGATCAGATGGGCTGTGGAATCTTACTTCAATGCTGGTGCCGTGACAGCATCCTCCATTGTGTCTGAGAGCAGGAGGCCAGCTGAGGTGGCGCAGGGCAGACAGCATGGCACCTACACTTGGCCAACTTTCCCAACGGCATTGGGAGAAGGTGAAACAACAGGCAGCCCAGGCCAGCACCAAGCAAGCATTGCCACCACCAACAAGCAAGCATCAGCACCCACTCAGGAGGACTGGGAATGGCCGGGGTCTCGGGGAGTGGCCAAGGGGACACACACACACACACTATCAACTGCCTGCGGTGGACACCTCACTCTGCCTAATGTTGGGATTCTCCTGCAAAAGTTGTGAGTCCCCACTGAATCCCACAGCAAGCTTTTATCTGGCTGGCCCTAAAAGCCTGCCACCTTATTCCAGGTTTCTCCAGATGTCGATGGCATTGCTAGGTACCACCCATCTGGATGCCAGTTTCCTGCTCTTATAGCAGTCCTCACCATCAGCTCTGTCCTGGGGTGGCACTACCTCTGCTGCTGCAAACAGCTGTTCCTTGTGACTGCTGCTCTTTGTCTCTTCCTCAGCAAGGCTCCATTTCTTTCCCCTTGGAGGGAGGTGGGTTGTCTTGCCAACAGACATGGATCCATGCTTCTTGCTGTCAGCCAAGGTTACGCATGGCATCTTCTGTTGACCCATACCAAAGTGGGCATTGGATCCAGCTTTAAGGCACATCAATTCTGTAGGAGGGAGTGGACTTCGGTGCCCCCTGCTTCCCACAGTAGGCCTTCCAGCCCCCTGAAAATGCTACACCCTGCTGAATGGGGTGGGAGGAGGGGATCCACCAAAATTAGGCAAAGGGGCCTTCCATGAGTGGAGCCCTCTGCAAGATGTTTCCCAAGGGCCTTTGAGGCTTAGATTCCGGATAATGAATCTCATGCAGCCCTCTTGAGGGAAGCTCTTTACAGACTGAAACATTGGTTGCAACTCCAAAACAGAAGACCGAGGACATACTTACCAGAGAGTATGTCCTGTCGGGAGGAGCTGACTTCTGAGCAAACACACAAAACAAAGTTTACAGTTTCTTTCCCAACAGCCAACCCCTTGCCCAAGCAACCAAAAAAACCTGGACTACTTTCAGAGAAAAAGTAGACGATGAAGTAAGGAAGAAAATATGCCATAATAAAACACTGCAGGCAAAATAAATTTATACACAACACTACTATTTTTCAAAATCCTCGCTCGGCTTTAGATGCCAGTTTGCCTCCCGGCTACAAACACATTCTTCACACATGCTGGGAATGCTGAGGAAAACTAGTCAGCATTCAGAGGATTAATACAGATTTCCAGCTCTTTGCCCCCAGGCTCAATAGTCAGACATCTATTTGTCCTCAGGAGAGGTTAGGGGTTGAAATGCAAATTGGCAAACAACTGAATTCTTTGTTAGGATTATCAAGGCAACGATCTCTATTGCTGTTTAATAATTCCCTGCAATTTGGGGGACTTATTCAAATGCTGCAGAATCGCTTCTCAGGGTTTGGAAGGAGGAAAAAACAATGCAAGGCAGACAACTGCATTTGCTCACTAAAAATTTTTCTCTAGAGAGGGGGAAAAATGACACACACACTTGACAGCTTATTTACCAAACTCACTAAAGATTTATTGATTTGTCAATCAGTGCCTTGAGCATTTGCTTCTCCCCACAGGAAAATTAATAATTTCTACTGGCATAATATATCCTATATATAAACTAAGGAAATGCAAGAATCAATTTTGGCTCCATTTAAAACATCAAGGAGAAGCAAAATGCCCCCTCTTTGGGGGTGCGGGGGGAGGTATGTAAAAACTGAAAGCTATGTTAATGAAGAAGAAATGCTCCTGTTCTTCCACTAACACAGAATTATTAGGACAGCACAAGCAAACCCTACAGACATTTTAAAGACTCTATGGGAGGTCGGAGCCTTGGAAAATAGAAACTAAATGTGCTACCAGATTAATGCTACTATTATCACAAGGCCAGCATGCCTCAAGCGGAGGGCGGTACATTTGTTCTCTGTCATTCTACCTGCCAAAGGCATGACCAACTAATTAATTTACCATTAGATGAGGTTAGATACATCCTGACCATTCAAGACGAAGGATACAACAGGCCTAGCTGCCCAGTCCACCACCCAGTTAAGCCAATGTGCTTTGAGAGAAGCAGGTTGACGCTTCCCTGGGTTTAATAATGGGCTGTCTGAACATCGCCTCAACTTAGCAAGTCTAAAACACTGGCAGTTTGATGGAGGGGGAAGGCAGGGGATGGATAAGAATTGATGCTGGAAGGCAAAACCCGGGAATTCCAACTGGCCATAGAGCAATGATGCCACATTGCCGGAAGGCCAGCCTGCACCCATGTCAGCCTGGCCCCACTTTAAGATCAGCAGGAGAGGCTGTTCTCACCTGCCCCCCTTCGAGGGCAGTGACCTGGGCAAGGGCACGAGAGAGGGCCTTTTCCATAGTGGCTCCACGTCTCTGGAAAGGGTTGCCCTCAGGCATCCATCACTGAGGGCCTTTGGGGAGGCCCTGAAGACGTACGTGTTTTCTCTGGCCTTCCCCAGGCTGCCAGCACAACTGCTGAGCCTGCGCAAGCTCCGCCTCCTTCTTTCCAGGCATACCATGAATGGCTGGAGAGCGGGTGGTGGCAGCCTTGGTCCCGCCATCCACCCGCTGACGTGGAGGGCTGCAGCGCCCGTAAAAGGCAAGGTGAGGCGACAGGGCTCCATGTGAGCGGGAAGGCTGCTCTCCCAGGGCCCCCCTCCCACTCCGCCCAGCCACCATGCATAGGCTCGAGCTGAGCACACGGCTGGTGGAGTGGAGCCCCCCCCCCCCGCAGTCCGGCTGTTTGTTGCATGCTGGAAAAGAGCCCTTAACGCATAAAGAAGGCATTGCAGTCGGAACCTTTTCTTTGCTCAGGAGCAATCTAAAAATGCCATCAAAGTGCTGTGAGAAGAGCCACTGCAGCAACATCAACCGCTCCCTCAGCAACTGCACAGTTCCTCTACTGAGCGCAAGTACCTGTGCATGGAAAGCACCAATCACCAAGCACCAATATTGGAAGTGCCACCACACAACCTATTCCTCCCCCGCCCCTTTCCCACCTTCCCGTACAATAAAACAATCTTCCCCAACCTACCAGCCTCCAGATGTGTTGGACTACAACTCCCATCCTCTCCAGCAAGCCTAGTCTTACTGTGGGTGATGGTGGGTACTGTTCAACACATCTGGAGAAGAACAGGCTGGAGAGCAACAGGCTGCCATAAAGAGTCCACAGCTCCTCCCTCCGACAGCCAATGGAGGTGATAAGAACAGGGAACAGCAGCCCCCCCCCCCACCTGGGACATCAACAGATTTGATGCAGCAGCCTGCTGGAATGGATTATTATTATTGTTGTTGTTGTTGTTGTTGTTATTCTGTACTATCTGTATACATGATGCTCCACAAAGAATGAACGGGCCAGGCTCTGCCCCAACAGGCTTACAATCTTGGGGGCATATGTCCCAGTCCTACCCCTGATGGCTGCTGCTCCCTCTGAAACATCTCTCTGTACTCAACATTTTCAGCGTAACGCACAACCGGCACGTGTGAGCGAGCCCCCGCCTTTTCATGAGGCTAAGTAACGGAAACAGAGTTGAAGGCAGGGGTGGGGTACCTCTGTCAGCACAAGAGTCGGATGCCATTTCGTAGCAGCTCTCGGGGGCCACATGCCAGGGGTGGGTGGGGTCAAAGGCAAAAGGGTGGGGCTAAAATACAAAACCCCCAGCATGTTTGAGGTTAAGGCTCTTCCTGCCAATCACTGAGCCTTGGGAGGCCCTTTAGAGTGGGGAAAATCTGTAGCTAATGCTGGGAAAGCACCAGAGGCTGGATGTCAGGGTGGAAACTGAGCCCATAGAGCCCCAGAGCAGTTCTGATTCTGAGGAGGAACAGCAATCCGTGGGAGAGGAGCCTACTCATCTCTCACAGGCACAGCAGCTGGCAGAAATTCCTCCTGCAGGCATTCCTGGGAGAGATAGTGACCCTGGCGGTGAGAGAGCACTGGAGGGGGGCTTGCTGGACGCTTGGCACAGACGCAGGGAGCGGTGACAGATGGAGGGCGCCGAAAGGAGGCATAGCGCTCGTTTGGCACGCAAACAATGGTTGCATCCCGAGGACCCAAGGGAAAGAGGGAGGATCTCTCCCTAGCCCATAAGTTCAGAGTCTTCCCGCGGTTCTCCTTCAAACGGGGACCAACTGCCTTACCTGGAGCTTAGGCTACTCTGCTCTCTTTCCCCAGTGCTGTTCCTTGCTTTGGCGCTAGCAACTAGTATTCTGAAAGAGTCATAAAGTAATAAAGGAATAAAGTCTTGGAAAGAATTCCTCATCATCTGTGTCCTGTTGGCTATTGGAGGGGACTGCAAGAGGCAGCTAGGGCTCTCCTGACAATGGGTGGCTCCAGGGGAAGGGGCGTGGCCATGTGGGGAGCCCTCGAGCGCCAGACTGGGACTACAGGGAGGCTGGATCTGGCAGCTCGGCCTGAGGTCCTGCACCCCTGGTCTACGGCATAAGGTAGGAGGTCACTGGGAAAAGACCCCCAGCACTGAGGCACAAGCAGGCCGGTCCTGGCCTGGTGAGGCCTTACAGCAGTTCAGGGTGCTGCGTGCAGAGTCAGGAGACACGTGTTCAAATCCTACTGCTGGTAAACACCGCCGCCTCTTTCTCCCCAGTCCCAAACCTGATGAGGGTGGAATTAGCAGGAAAAAATGGTCCAAGCCTGACGTGGCGTCCAAGGGAGCTATGCCGTGACCCCCGCTCATGGCCCGAAGGGGCTCACGTAGCTACAGCCTTGATTTCCTTGGAAGTCCCAGCCAACAGCAGGCCGCCTGCAGCCCTGGAGAAACCGCGCCAGTCAGCGAAGACAAGGCCGCCGCTGGCGCACTCCTGGCAGCTCCCTCTCTTCCTTGTGGGAGGGGCCTTGGCTCAGTGGCACAGCCCCTGCTTTGCATGCAGGAGGTCCCAGGCTCGATCCCCAACGTCTCTAAGCAGGGCTGGGGAAGACTCCTGGCTAAAACCCTGGAGACTCGGTCCCTCTTCCCCAACCTGGTGCCCCCCAGACGTATTTGGACTACAACTCCCAGCATGCCCCAGTCAGCCACACTGGGAGTTGTAGTCCAGCACACCTGGAGGGCACCAGGTTGGGGAAGGCTGTGGGAGACAATATTGGCCGATGGGCCAATGGTGAGACTCTTGACTGAGGCTGTTTCCTATGCACCGCGGCTTCCAGGTAGGCTTCCACCAAGGAAGCGGAAGGGTAAGGCTTCCACCAAGCCTCCGCCTGACAGCGCCTTACTTCCCCTTCCCCCTTGATGGAGAAGGCTTCCACCAAGGCTTCCCTGTTTCCTAGGCACTAAGGTGGAGTCAACGTGTCTTGGCTGAGGCTGTGTCCTGAGGTTTCCCAGCAGGTCTTCATTTCTTCAGGCCCATGCAAGGCCTCTGCACCTCTGGCGATACCTGCCCAGCCGAGGCAGGGAGGCAGGGCGTTGCAGACCGAAGGCTCCCGGTGTGATCTCGGGCACCTCTGGCTCCAGGTCAGGGCTCTGCAGCTCAAGCCTACAAGCCACCCGCCGGAGAGCCCAGGGGAAGTGGGTGGTCTGGGCCAGGCCAGAGGCAAGGGCCAGGGCAGCGAAGAGACGCCCAGAAGCCTGTGGCCAGGGTGCAATCCAGGTCAGGCCAAGGGGGAGCGCAGGGTCTGTATGGCTGGCTCCAGTTGGTACACCTCAGCGGCCATTGCCGCGTAGCCAGGATGGACTGAAACGGGTGGGGAACCTTTCCCCTGTGAAGGGCCGTCAACCCGTGGGAAAAGTCTGTCCGAGGACTGCAGCTGATAGTGGGCAGAGGAGGATCTGATGGAGGGTGGAGCCAGTCTCGAAAGCAGCTCAAGCCAGGGCCCAAAGTGGCCAGAGGTCGCAGCACTGGAGGATGGCGTGTGTGTGCACGCATGTGCACGCCAGTGCCATCCCCCACCCCTCTATGCCAATCAATTTCTCTCTCTCTCTCTCTCTCTCAAGGTGCCCGCGTGACCTCTTTTACAGAGGACAGCCCTCCATTTGAGGGGCTGCCCCGTCCAAGTCTGGTTTAAAGACAAAGAGCCAGCAGGGCTGGTCCCCATCCGCAGTTAGCAGCACCTGAGCAGCAGACTGAGCAAGGGAGGCCCCCAGCCGGCTCACCTGGCCCCTGTCTTCCGCACTCGGATGAGATGCACTGTATTTCCATTTCCATTATCGGTATTATTTCTCCATTTGCATCTATACTATAAATTAGCATTTGCGGTTTTAGGCAAAATGCTGCCCTCTTTTTGTATGAGATGCATTTCCTCTTTTGGGGTGATTCATAAGTGCCACCCCACTCACTCTCACTCTCTCTCTGCTTCTCTGCCGTCCTGCATGAATCACAGCCGAGGGCCACATGCAGCCTGTAGGCTACAGAGTCTCCACCCCGGGAATAACGATAAGAAAGTGGGCTGGCCCAGTGCAACGCAGGGCCTTGGATTCGTATATCACCAACCCCTCTGGCCAGCCTCCAGCTGCCCGCGTTGTCATGCTGTGCATCCTTCTGGTGGCTAGTACGTGGTTATTTCTGGAGCCCCCAGTGCCTGCTGTCTTCGGTGGGCAGTGGCACAGCACGAGTAACAGTGGATGGGTGTGGGGAGGGATGGCCATCTAGTTTTGGCATCTGCTTGACCCTCCAGGTAGAAGAGATTGGATATGGGAGAAACGCTGGATCCTACTCCAGGTATTGAATCAGGTTTACAATACTGACACACCCAGGTTTCACTGGATAATGTGTTCTCTAGCGTCAGCCAAGATACTTGCAAGGTATTCTGAAGAGACAGTTGCCAACCCTGAGGACAGGGATGTGATGCCAGTTGACATCACGGGCTGCATGTAATTTATCTCCATGCTTTGGAGGAGAAGGGGGAGAGACATGAAGCATCCTGGAAAATCTAAGGGGCAAATAGCCAAATAAACCTGTTCAAATGTAAGGTGCACATGCCTGCTGATCAGTGCAGGAAGGCCTCCCCCCCCCCACCTCACCCCATTCTGCAGCTTTGCAAAGGGCACTGCATCAGCCAGGACCATCAGCCTGCACAAGGCCAGCTGAGACAGAAAGGGAAGGAGCAAAATTATTGCTCTCACCCATTTCAGTTGCTGTTGTGCGAGGGAAAGACATGGGGGAATTTGCTAGTGGACCTTTTCCCCACTCCTCCATTTAAAAAAGTTACTTTTAAACTTTTTAAAGCCTGCAGTTCAGCTACAACAAATGTATCTATGGACAGAACATCAGAGCCTCTGCAGCTCCTACCGCAATCAGAATCTTCTCAAGCAAAGGTTACAATTTCTATGAAAGCTATGACATTGTGGTCTAAGAAACATAGACGAGAGAGAATAGAATGTAGCTATGTAACATGCATTAACAGTTGTACTAAGAAAATCATTCATATTTTATGGAATATACTTGATAGGTAAAAAAGAAATCTGTAGTTAAGATGTTACATTCTGGTTTTGCGGGGGATGAAATTAAAACTGTTTAAACCAATGTGCACAGAAAACCTCATAATTACTGCCCTCTGGTATAAAACATATTTAAAACTAAAGGCTTATGAAGGGTTTTTTTTTTTCCCCTCCTCTTCTTTTTTGTAAAAGCTTTTCTCTTTTACCTGAAAGAACCACCTCCAGGGTAATTTGGCTTGTTTTTCCGATTTGCAAAGACCTGCACACCAAAGGCCCCAGGGACTTTGACTGGCTTGGATTGTTGGTGCCTGAAAAACACCACACCATGTTATTATGAGCTGTCTCAGACAATTTAATCAAAAAAACCTTCTGTCCAGGAACTAAATTTAACTGGCTCTAAATTGCAGACAAAGGCAAGTGATTATCATTTTTAAGGTTCCAATTAAAGAAGAGGGGACAGCTTAGAAATAGTCTGTTTAATGTTTATATATATATATATATATATATATATATATATATACACACACACACACACACACACACACACACACTGTATATTTATATATTTATTTATATATATACATACATACATACATATATATTCTCTCTCTCTTCTGAAAACATTGTAGTGACTTCAGATCATTCCGCAGCATTGAGAAACACAGATGGGATTAGTACACATGTAATTTGTATAATAATAATTCAATTTATAAATCATCCTATAGCTGGAGCTCTCAGGGAGGGATAAATAATAGAAACAAATACGATAAAATCAGTGATAGAACGTGTTAAAAGGGTGGTTAAGTTTTAAACGCAGCAGCAATGATTTAAAATAATTTTTTAAAAAGAGATAAATATCCAAGCAGCTAAAACATTGGAAAAGACTGTTTTAAAATGCAGCATTAAGCCTATCATTAAAAATCAAAGCAGCAGCAGTAAAAAATATATTTTTAAAAGACCTGGAGAATAAAATTAATAATGTTCCTTAGTGATGGCTAAAGTTTTGTAGAAGTATAATGAATAGCAGGAAATGGTCAACTGTGAAAAATACTTCAGGAATTCTGTTTGCTATAAAGTTGTGAAATTCTGTAATATTCCATTCATAATGCTATATAACATATAAAGTGCTGACAAGCCCAAACAAATTTTGAGAGTGACCAAAGCTGCAAAGATAAATACATGAAAGCGGTCTTAAATACAAGTGTCAGCCTTTGGCTGCACATGTCTGAAAAGTTGGGAAACGTGTATTCAGGCATGCCTGTATTTCAGGCATTCAAGAGAGATGTGGGATTGTCATGTGAGTGGTGCCCCTTCAGTGAAATGTGTCTGTCAATACATTTTGCACCTTGCTTCCTGAACATTCTCTCCATTGTCACCTGTAGCAAAGCAAGATTTTCTATAGGCAATCCCAGTCCTACCACCCAAACAAAACAGGTCTGGGCGGGGTGCATTACACTCACCGCCAAGTAGGGGTGGGGCTTTATTTATTTATTTATTTATTTATTTATTTATTTATTGCATTTATACCCCGCCTTTCTCCCTCTCGCAAGGAACTCAAGGCGGCTTACATTATCCTCCTCCTCACCGTTGTATCCTCACAACAACAACCCTGTGAGGTAGGTTGGGCTGAGAGTCTGTGACTGGCCCAAAGTCACCCAGTGAGCTTCCATGGCCAAGTGGGGACTAGAACCCGGATCTCCCGGCTCCCAGTCCGTCACTCTCACCACTACACTACACTGGCTCTCATTTAAACCCCTCAGGCCTTCTTTGGTATTTCCTCTGTGCCCCCAAGGCACCCTCAGGGTTCAGCATATGGTCGCATCGGCAACAAGTGGGACTTTTTTGCCCTTGAGTCAGATGGGCTTGGGGAGAGAGGCGTTTTCACCTGCCCTGCACTAGTTACCAAGGTGGGTTTGGCAATTAGCATCTGTGGGGTGCAGATACGAATTGCCAAGTCCGTTGGTCAGAGCAGCAGGAAGGGACTCTGCAAGGAAGGGACTTCGGGCCAAACTACAGGCTATGTTAATATGTTGCAGGCAGCTGGTCCTCAGCATTTTGTTTACCTTGGTGAAAACACGGGGTTGATCGGGACTGGGACCACCACACGCAGGTAGCGGAGGTTTAAACATTTCCACTCAGCCACTTTCCCCCCCCAAAAAATTCCCACCACCACCGCAGTGGGGACTAATACATGGGGTGCCAATGGAGTTGGGGGGGGGGAATTAGCCCCCGTCTGGGTGGGTGATTTTTTTTTTTTTTAATGACTGGGTGGGAAGGTTTAAGACTCCCTGCCTGCATAAAGTGGTCCTGATCCATATCGCAGGGTGCCGCACTTACACTAAGTTAAACAAAATGGTGACAATCAGATGCACGCTACATATTTATCGCAGCGTGCTGTTTAGCCCTCTCACACATGAGAGCACAGGTAGGCTTTCTGAGGCACCTTTAAGGCGGCCGAGGACACCCGAGACGTGTCACTCAGGGCTGCAGAGCCAGGAGGCAGAGGACGAGCCCCCTTCGGGCCAGCCTGGCTCTCCCACCCAGAGTCGTGGGGCTTGTGGAGGAATCAGGAGAGCCTCCCTCCACACCTGAATGAGGGTGGCCAGATGGAGAGAGGACACCCATCAGGTGCCTCCGGTATATGCATGCGGCTGGGCCTGACAAGACGCAGCGATTGCCAGGCAGCTCCCTCATTAGCAGCAGAACCCCACACAGGGCTAGGATTGCGGTAGATCTTGTTATGTTTAAGCAAAATAAAGTGGCGGCCCTAGAAAACCCAGTGATATGTGCCTCATCTTGTTATTCTGGGCGTGGGTGCAAAATGCTCTTAAATCTCATTTAATTATTGCATTTGTTGCTATTACAGAGTTTGGAAAGGTATCCATACTCTTAACTGTATAGCATTTTTCTCCTATGAATAACTTTTCAAAGCCCCCTACCCTTTTTTTCATTTAAACTTTTCCTTTGCAAATATTGCACTTCAACACCCGAAGCCTGATAAAATCATCTTTCCATTCACAAATATTAGTTTTTTTCTGTGACGAGATGTAAAAACAGACTGCCATAAACCCAGGGAACCTTTGCCTTTAGACATTATGCCAGCCTTCCCCAAACTGCTGCTTTCCAGATGTGTTGGACTACAACTCCCAGCATCCCCCACCCAGCCATGGTTGGAGAAGGCTGCGTTATACTTTGTCTATAGCCATGATCTAGAAAAGCCACGATCTAGAAAATGTATCTAGAAGGCAGCAAGCCTGGGGCATAGGAACACAGGAAGCTGCCTTATCCTAAGTCAGATCCTTGGTCCACCTAGTCCAGTATTGTTGACACTGACTGGCAGCCGCGGCTCTCCAGGGTTTCAGGCAGGAGTCTTCCCAGCCCTACCTGGAGATGCTGCCAGCAATCGAACCAGAGACCTTTCTGCATGCAAAGCAGGGGCTCCACCACGGAGTGACAGCCCCCAACCTGAAACCACCATTCGTTTAAAAAGCAGTTTATTACTGGGTGCAGCTCAGGATATCAACCCAAGTACTTCCGACAGTCATATACGTACTTCTGTTATACATTTCAAATGGATCAACTTTGGGCTTATCAGAACACACAATGATGTATTAGCACTAGAGACCATTTTCAGAACAAAGCAGCAGGCGGCTGTTGACACACCTGTGCTTATCCCAAGATGGAGCCCCTCGCAGATGATTCCAGCCAGGTGCATGCTAAGCCTACCTCACACAGACCCGTACAGTGATTCTCGGAGGCCCAGCCTGGAGGAAACAGGGTCAGACAAAACTGGAGAACATCCAAAATAACTGCAAGGAATATAACTGTATATATTTTTACATCTTGAGACGTTGGTCCTCTTCAGACATGCACGAGGTGAGGGCGGCCAGGGTAAGGATGGAGGGGGCTTAGCGAAACCACAGCATGCACACCCGTCACCTGGCCAGGAACCTCGTGGGTAACCACCACCCCTGGCAACCTTCTCGGCGTGGTTACTGAACATCTTGTTGTCCCCCGCGTAGAACAGGCTCTTGGCGGCCGCTCTAGTGTCCGAAATGGCCATGCAACCATAGAAAAGTCTGTGGCAGCCAGAGCGTCATCCACAATGGCGGACGCTCTAGCCGGCGGACTCTACGTTCGCAGCCTGGAAGCCTCTGGAACGCATTTTAACCACTGGGGAGCCAACCAGATGACACAGTAAGCCCCCTGAGGCCCCTTGCCCCTTTTGCGGGGGGGGATTAGCGGGGTGGCTTACTAACCATGGGGAACGTGGTTTTCTCCCCCCACATGACACGCCAAGCCACCATGGTGAGCGGAAATTCCCCAACCATCATGGCTTAGCATGACATCTGAACAGGCCCTTTGTCTCTTTTTTCCACCAGCCATGAGGAAACTCATTCTGCGCTGGTTGCCTGCCCAGAAACAGCCTTGCATGCCTGCCACAGGAGCCCTGTGCATCGCAGGAAATTCTGGGAGCGTATTCCCAGGGGGATAGCGCACTAGCCGGTCGCCCTGTATGAACACACCCGCAGGAGCATCAGAAGACGCCTTAACCTGAACCAGGCCACTGGTCCCCCTGGCTTAGCATTGGCTACCTCAACGGTGGTGCCGCTCAGGCCTGTGGGCCAAATCCACCCCACCTGGCATCACAGTCTAGCCCTCGAGGGCTCCCAGGTGGCCAGGCCCCCCGTCCAAGGCCGTGCCAGTTTCTCACAACCGCCAGTCATTAGGTGGTTTCCCAGATTGTTTTTCCCCATTCGTACATTCTGAAATGCCTCCCCAAGGCTGAGCTACTGGGCAGTAAGAGCCTTAAGCTAAGATGTGCTGGTGTGTTTTGCCCCACCCCTTTTGCCTCTGGCCCGGCCCCCCACTCGGATCCAGGCCCTGAGAGCTTCTCTGACCTTTAATCTGACCCTCAGGTTGAAAGAGGTTCAGCACTCCTGTTCTGCATTGACTGGCAGCGGCTCTCCAGGGTTTCAGACAAGAACTGATGTAGGCCCTGCCTGAAGATGCCAGCTATCGAACCTGAGCTCAAAACCACAGAGTAAGACCCCCCATGTTCCGCGGATGAGCCTGTGGACTCTGAGGAGGTTATGGAATAGGGGAGGGCGTTCTCCTCAGCACCACCTCCTCTGGAGCTCCAGCCCAGGAGATGCCCATCTTGCCACCACCTTCTTGGCCTGAGATGGTTGCACTGTGTCAAGGTTCCCCTGTTGCCTACTGAATCCTCCAACAACCAAAACCAACACTCAGAGAAAAGGGCTGCTTCCCAAGGCATTAATTCCATTTATCCTAATGAGGCATACAGATGCTAATTGCTTGAGACTCAGAGAGACTACAAAGGAACAGCCATCTAGGGGTTTCTAAGGGTTAGGATGTCAGTTGACCTCCGTTTGGGAAAATGCGGCGACTCTCTGAACTTAAGGAGTGGGAGGGGAAGATCTCCCCCTCTCCCGTGAGGCTTCTGGATGCAGCTGTTGACGTCGAGCCAATCGGGCTGAGTGCCGAAGCCCTGCCCCTGCGATCTCTCGCTTGTGCCTGCGCCTGCGCCTCACGTCTAAAAGCTCAGGTTGTCCCTGTCAGGGTTGGAACTGAGCCCATAGAGCCCCAAAGCAGCTCTGATTCTGAGGAACAGCTACAACCCGTGGGAGAGGAGCCCGCTCATCTCTCAGAGGCGCAGCTGCAGGGAGAGCCCCCCCGCTCACATTCCTGAGAGAGATAGCGACCTTGGCAGCGAAAGAGCGGGAGAGCGGTTGTTGCTAGATGCAAGGTGCCAGCACAGAGAGAGGCATGAGGTGGAGGGTGCCGAGAGGAGGCGCTCAGCCCGCTTGGCGCTACGGCAACGGCTGCGTCCCAGTGCCCCATGGGTAAGGGCAGGAGCTTCCCCTCCTAGCCCATAAGTTTCAGAGCTTTTCCCGCCCTTCTCCAAATGGGGACCAACTGCGTACATGGAGCTTAGGTTACTCTGCTATGATACACTATGCAGTTCCTTGCTTAGTCGCTGGCAATTAGCATCCGAAAGAGTCATTAGGTTGTAAAGGAATAAAGCCTTGGAAAGAATCCCTTTTGTCTGCGTCTTGTTTTGGAAACTGGAGGGGACTTTAAGAGGCATTTAGGGCGCTCCTGACAGTCCCTCCCTTTCCACGCCTGGTTCACTGTCGCTCCCAGGGATGTGGGAAGGGGGGGCTCCCCCTCCAGCTGTGCCTCTGAAGTCTGAGAGAGTTCCTCCCTCACAAGTTGTCTCTCCTCCTCAGAATCAGAGCTGCTTTGGGACTCTATGGGCTCAGATACAACCCTGACACACTGCCATCATCCTCCCAACTCCATCAGAGCCAAAGGTTGCCCAAAAGGCTCCTCCCAGCCTGAGCCACAGCCCTATTTAAGTCTCTGGCTAGGGCGGACTGCTGCTGAAGTGACATTTGAGCTGGCCTGAGCTCCATTTGAAGCTGTCCAGGGCGCTACCTGGGACCTAGAACCTGAACTCTTGCCTAGCAATCCTTTCCTAGAGGCTTGTGCTGCAAAGTCCAAAGCAAGAGAAGAACAGAAGGGTCATCTCCGCCCCAACTGTAATAGAAAGGACCTCAACTCCTAAAATGACTATAAGCCGGGGGGGGGGGGCAGCTTTATGATCCTACAGGAGTTAAAGGTCCAAGACTCGAGAAGGGCCGTAGCTCAGTGGTGGGGCACATGTTTTGCATGCAGAAAGTTCCAGGTTCAATCCCTGGCACCTGCAGACTCCGATCTGAAACTCTGGAGAGCTGCTGCCAGTCGGCATTGGGCTAGATGGACCAACAGTCTGATAAGGCAGCTTTCTATGTCCCTCAAAGAGCTACAGCTGTAGACATATCTACAGCTGTAACGGCACTGGAGATACTCCTACAGCTCTAGCTCTTTGTGGAACCCCTGGCCCATGGGCCTGATCCAGCCCACAGAGGTTCCGCCTTTGGCCTGCAGAGCTTCCTTGGGTTCCCCCCTGTAGGATCCCCGCTATTCCCTGTGATCTGAGAAACTGTGCAAAATCGTCTTCCCACACAAAGCCAGGGACTCAGCCGGTACCAGGAGAAGCCCCCATTCTTCCCAGGTCCAGCTGAGTCCTTTCACGCTGCGTTCGGCAACCCAGTGGAGATGACGCGAGCCACGTGACGCTGGGGACTTGGCCAGGACTGGGCCATTCTATAGATCAAACATATGGGGGGGATCCACCTTGCAAGTTTATTGGGCATTTTTTAATGCTGCAACTGACCAGAAAGAGGTTGATTCTCCCTTTATTGAGAACTCTAATTGGAAGACCCACTGAAACTTTGGTATCTTTGATTACTTTGCCCATATTACTGAAAAGATAATGAAAGTCTTTCTACCTTCATTACAAATTGGGATGACCCTTTTGCTTTCTCTGTGATTATTACGTGTTAAGTTAGTTGTATTAACATCTATTGATTTGTGACCACAATAAACTATTATTTATCATAGGGCTCCATCTTATCCACAATGCACATATGAAGCTTTGAACATTTTACATGGTTTCAAGTCTCAAAAATTAGCCATCAGTACTGTATAAGGAAAAAAAATGTTTCTCCAAGCGCGATGTATTGCTGCACAAGAACTGTTGAGCTATTGCAACAATTAGCTTCTAAAATTACAAAAGCATAACCTTGATAGCAAATCAAAGGCACACAAGTCGAAAAGCATCTGAAAGGAGCCCTACGTATCTTTCCTTTGTTGGGGGGGGGGGCTTCAGCAATGTGCGGCCTTAAGCGTGATAGTCATAACAGGAGGAATAAACTGAGTCATTGTCAGAGATCTATCAGAAAAAAAGACAAATTTCACACCAGGAGAAAGGAAGAGGGGTGGGAAATCTTACAACACCAAGGATCTTTAAATGATACACTCAGAAGCATAAAGATCCAGAGTTCCTGTTGGTATTGCCCATTGTTTGTACACAATACTTGTTCATTTGGATTTATAAAGGGTTGGATCCAGATTTATGCTGGATCAACTGTGCTGATGGAAGTGGACTTCCCTGGGCCCCCCTTCCCACAACAGCCCCTCCAGTCCCCTGAAAATGCTACACAGAGCCAGGAGATCCTGCTGAATGGGATGAGCAAGGGGGGAGGGGGCAGAATTTACACACTAAATCATGTAGACCACGAACCATTTCACACATTCTCCAGGGCAAACTCATGTCTGCCACCATGTCAGCCAATCCCAGCTGAATCCCCAATAAGTGCACCTGTGTATATTTGTTATCATTTCACTTTATAGTTTTAGGTGCATGACCTAAAATTTGTGTGATGAGACCATGGATGTCCCCCAACATGAGCAAATACTCCTGCATATGAATAAGGGGGTTCACATGAACCCTCTGCATTGAAAGAATACATAAGAGGTGCCCAGCTGTGCGGGAAGCCCTGCCCCCCCACTGCTGATGCAACCAGGTGCCACACCCCCATCCTCTGTGCATTCAGAACTAGAAGGGGCTGAATGCATTTTCGGATGTATGCATGTAGAGCTCCTTCACACAAGGGGGAACCCTAATTGGACCAGGTCCCTGCACCCCCACATGGAAGCATTCTACACACTCACAAGCCCTTCCAATGCTTCCCAAAGATGTGAAGGGCAGGGTGGGGTTCATCACTGGGGGTGGGACTAGCCTGCACAGCCCCGCACCCCACACATGTGTTCTTCCAATGCAGGAATTGCAGGACCTTGGATAGCTCCAAGCTCCATGGTGTGGAGAATGTGGATAGGGAGACATTTTTCTCCCTCTCATAATTCTAGGGCTGCCTTTACACTAAAGAAAACCCCCATAGTCCTCCCATTCTGGATCCTTTCCATGTTTATCATGGGCTCCCAGATGGTGACCACATAATTGCTGAGAGGCGAAGCTTTTAATTTTCAAGGTTCCATAGAACTCAATGAAATAGTGCCATCTAGTGGGTGTTTCAATCGCGTTACATTCCGACTTTAAAAAATGGTTCATTACTTCTGGATCTTTTTGTGATGAAATAAGCAGGAAATGCCTCTGGATGTGCCCTGGAGGTTAATAATGTCATGAAAAGGACCTGCAAACTTCTGTGAGTGAGCAATCTCAATAGCAGGATAAAAGCTCTGTGTGAAGGAGCCCTAGAACCCAATGGGATCATCCCATGAAGCTGATTTGTGGGAGATTCAGGACAGATAAAATGAAGGATTTCTTCACACAGCACAGAGTTAAACTGTGGAATTTGCTACTACAACATGTAGCAATGGCCACCAATTTGGATGGCTTTAAATGGGGGTGAGACAAATTCCTGGAGAAGAAGGCTATCAATGGCTACTGATCCTGATGGCTGTATGCTACCTCCAGTATCAGAGGCAGTAAGCCCATGTACACCAGTTGCTGGGGAAGATGGGCAGGAGGGTGCTGTTGCACTCAGGTCCTGCTTGTGAGTTTCCCAAGGGCATCTGTTCGGCCACTGTGTGAACAGAATGCTGGACTAGATGGACTCTTGTTCTGACCCAGCAGGGCTCTTCTTATGCTCTTAAGCAGACTAGATTCTGGACTAGAGCTCACGTAGTGGAGGCTGGTGGCTCTGATGTCAGTGGGGCGCCCAGGTTTCCGTCAGAACTAATCTGAACTCCAATGAAGCTATCCAAGGATGCACTGCCCCCCCTGCTGTCAGAGCCACCAGCCTCCACTGGGCTCAAGGAAAGCCTGTTACCCCTGTTGGGACAGGCTCCTCCTCCCGGGCCCTCTCCCCTTGTAGGGTCTCAAAGGGGCAGCCCTCTGGCCTGGTCAGCTCCCGCCTTGCGTGTCGGCTGCAGTGGTGAGCAGGCAGCAGGGAGGCCTCCGGGGTTTGTGGCTCTTCCTGCCATGCATGTGCCATGTGTTACAGAGAAACAGGATGACCCATGGAAGCAGCTCTGAAAATGCGTTTGCTATTTCTCCTGTTTCATAGGCTGTGATAATTACGGAAGAAAACCCACCGGAAACAATGAATAAGCCACTTCTCCTTCACATGCATGCGACACAGGATGGCACTGGTCTGATGTGACATTCATCTTCACTCCTGAGTAAGCACGCGCCGGCTCCCTGCTGGCTCTGCCGCTTGCGATTTATCAGTCCGCTCACTCCTGAAGATAAATGTCATATCAAACTTCAGCCATCATGTAACCTGGCAGCACTCACTCACTACGTTCTTTCCATTGTAGGTTTAGATTTCATAGTAAATATTAACATTGTCATCTGGCGCCCGACTTAAAGGGACGTCTTTCCCCAGAGCTGCCCAGGAAATTGTGATTGTTCATTTAAAGTGAAAGGATAATTTTTTATTTTGGCACAACGGATGATGGGAGCCTTCCTCTTCCTGGCTGGTGCAGGCTTCGGATGATGGACGTCACTGTCCAAGACCCCTGGAGTGCACCAGGTTGCAGGAGGCTGAGCTAGGGGCTTCCAAAGTATCCGTGAAATACACATTTTCCTTCTAACCAGTGGAGGAGCTATCCAAGGTGCGGATGTCAGTGGGGCAGCGAATCCTCTCCGAGTTTCAGTCAGAACCAGTCAGAACTCTAAAGGAGCTATCCAAGATGCAGAAGCTCCTTTAGAGTTCTGACTGGTTCTGACTGAAACCTGGAGAGGATTTGCCGCCCCACTGACGTCGGACCCACCATCCTCCAGTGCTTCTAACCCATTATGTGTATTCATTCTTTCCAGGCATAGGGCTTCCTCCAATTCCTTTGTGGGATGATTCTGCAAATAACTACAGAGACCAGGGCTCTCGTTCTGCCTTAGTCTTACCATGCTTAATTTCATCCCACAGTTCCTACATATACTGCCTTGGACCACTCTAAATAATTCATCTCCCTACTTTGATGTTTAATCTCTTTAAATATTTGCCATTTTTCATGTTCCCTGTTGAGCCTCCAATTGGCCAAGCTATATACATTCAATTCCCTTCATAAGTTAGCGCCTTAATCAGGGCCTCTGTTATATCCTCTATATATATCTGTTATATCCTCTACTACAGCTACATTTTTTTCGAAATTCTTCCGAAGGTTTAAGGAAACGCAAGATGTCCCCTGCATGGAGATGCTTTAAAAAGTATTTTAAACAAAGGGAAGCACACATTTCTGTCCCGTCACAGAAGAAGACAGGAACAGAGGCAGCTGTCTTACTCGAGTCAGGCCCTTGGTCCACATAGCTCAGTACTGCCTAACCAGACAGGTGGCTGTCATCCAGGGTCTCAGCAAGCCCCTCCCACAGAAGGCACGGGGCAACCTGCTGAGCCTTGCTGCAGAGATGCCTCACCTGAGGTCTCCAAAAACTACTTCACCCCATCCCGAGCCCCCCCCCCCGAGCCCCCTGGTTCCTCCCCTCCCCACAGCTCACCAGAGCACTGACAGCAACGGGCCAGGCGGTGTGGTCAGAGTCATTGATGGCATGCCCACTTGGCTGCCAGAAGACCCTTTCACACAGGGCATCCTCTGGAGCAAGGGTCTGCTCATGAGGAGTATGGTGTGGGAGTACAGTGTGGGAGAGCCCACTACCTCATGAGTCCTTCCCAGCCCTCCCTGGCGATGCCAGTGGCTGAACCTAGGACCTTCCGCCTGCCATGCAGGGATTCCACCCTGGAGCCACAACCCTCCCACAAAGACAGTGGAGGAATAACCTGTTCTCACAGAGGACCCCCACCTCCTTTGGGGCTAACTGCCACAGCAAGCGAAGAGGAGAAGCGAAAAGGCAGGGAGGGAAGGCTGGCTGGAGCGAGGGGCTCACGGAGCGTTCTATCCCCTCAGACGGTCTGGGGAAGGACTGAGGCCTTCTGGACGGGCTGTCCTGGATCCATCAACTGCAGCTGGGTCTGCTGCTCCAGTGGCTACACCTGGGTCATAGAATCATCGAATAGCAGGGTTGGGAGGGGCTTACAAGGCCATCGAGTCCAACCCCCTGCTCAGTGCAGGAATCCAGGTCAGAGCATCCCTGGCAGATGGCTGTGCAGCCTCGTCTTGAACGCCTCCAGTGTGGGAGAGCCCACCGCCTCATGAGGTAGTGGGCTCTCCCACACTGTACTCCCACACCATACTCCTCATGAGCAGACCTTTGCTCCAGAGGATGCCCTGGGTGAAAGGGTCTTCTGGCAGCCAAGAGAGCTTCGGCTATTGGGTGGTATAGAAATGAAATGAATGAATGAATGAATGAATGAATGAATAAAGTGGGCACGCCATCGATGACTCTGACCACACCGCCTGGCCCGTTGCTGTCAGTGCTGTGGTTAGGTATGGGGGAGGGGAACCAGGGGGGCTCGGGGGGGCTCGGGATGGGGCTGAAGTGGTTTTTGGGGACCTCAGGTGAGGCATCTCTGCAGCAAGGCTCAGCAGATTGCCCCATGTCTTCTGTGGGAGGGCCTTAGCTGTGGGCTCCCGACCCCCTCTGAAGAGGTCTGCCCTGGACTTGGCTTAGCCAGGAATCTGACTCCTGGGGGGAGGGGGGAGGCCGAGAGGGGGGCAGGTCTCGGAGGCTGGGAACGATTTGGGGTCTGTTTCCCCCCACTTGTCTGGGGGTTGCAGTATCTTTTTCCTGGCGGCTGCCCTGCATTCTGGCACATTATTTGGGTGGGGGAGGGGGCTTATGCTGCCTGAGGGGAGTCACTCAGCTAGTTGTGGGCAGGGCCAGCAACAAACCCAGTTTGATAAGTAACCTGCCAGTCCCAGGGAGTGCAGGGTCCAGAATGAGCTGGCGGAGAGTCCTTTATCTGGAAGGCCAGTAGCGATGCCACCAAACTTAGCAGTCGGCTCGTTGGCTGACGCTCGTGCGTTCATAATGCTCACCTTTGTAGTGAGCTTGGACTGCCGTCTTACAAATTCGCTATTACTTTCGGAATCGATTGCGAGCTTCGGAGCAGGCACAGTCATCCCTGCGCACACACTGAGTTGGTTGGTTGAGCCCTTTCCTTACAGGAGGAAATATGATGATGTCACTTTAACCCTTTGGGAAAAAGTTGGCATTTGAACTCGTTCCACAAATCCATCATATTCAAGAAAACAGCCACAAAGGTTGCATACACCTTCATATACCAATCCATATCTCTCTCCTCCATATGCCAGTCAGCAAAGGCCATATGTAAACAACCAATCAGGAAGGGGTACATCATGTGATGATGCATGATGTCATGACACCTTACATGATTCCCAACTACAGCTCCCAGGATACAGTCTGATATTGTGCATGTGCAAAACTCATACACACAGAACACGGTCTCAAATTGAAGGAGACCACTCATCTGAGATTACACCGGTGAATTAGTTACTTTCCAAGGAAATAATGCATTCATTTGGGGTAGGTTTGCCCATTGCTAGTTTAGCAAGAGAGTCTAAGGAGGCAGGACAGGCTGGTGAGGAAGCACAGCCCATGAAGTGTCTCGGCCCCAGTCAAAAAGCATCATGTACTGTTTCAGGCCATGGCCCTGCACTGCCTCAGTTGTGGCAAGGGTTTCATGTCACTGGGCATTGCTGTAGCTTGGGTTGCAGGGTTCTCCTAAAGGTCCACTCTTTAGCAAGCATCTGGGTATGGTCAGGTTTCACAGGGAAGCCAGATAGGAATAGATCAGCACCACAGAAAGCTGGAAGTGGAGCTGAAAGCCAAACAGTCTGATTGCTGCTCCAACAAGGAGCAGATCATGACTGAGCTTTAAATAAGGGTTGGCTTCCTTTAGGCTAGTTGGCTCCACCTCCACACTGACAGGGACATTGACTCTTAAAGTGGCCTGGACTATTTAGCAGCTTCAAGCTATGACAGCGTTGGAGTGGTCGTGGCAGGCTAGTGTTCCCATGGTTGGGGCCCTCAGAGTCTTCAGAATCCAAAGATGGCAAGGTAAACCCCTCTGGATGCAGGGGAGCCATGAAACTGGCAAGCATAGAAAAGACAGCAAGTGAGGCCATGGATCTTAGCCTAACACAACATCACAAAATCCAGATGCTGCTGGCTTTAACATAACGCCTGCAAATTGAAGTAGACGACCTGGAAAATAGGAGTCACAGACTAAATCCATATGTCCAAGGGTTGGCTGAAAGTGAGGAAGGAGGTGATAGGGTTACATTTTTCATCAGCTGGTTCACCGAAATGAGCCCAGACCTCCAGATTATAAACACTGAAATAGGTCATTAGGCCTTGAGGGGACTGAGGGGGTGGGCCCAGCACACAGAGGGACATAGGGGGTGGAGCCAGTCTGTGCAGCCCTGTGCACCTACTTATGCCTGTTCCGACTTCATGCCTGAGCACCGGAAGCAAACTGCAAAAGAGGGTAAGATCTAAAGAAGCAGTAAATCACATCCCTTTCCTCTACATTTGAACACCCCCAAAAGCAATAACAATAAAAAAACCCAAACAACACATAATACCGTTGAAATGTTTGGCCTGAACAAAGCATCTTCTGAATCAAGGTATGTAGAAATACCAGAAGCTGGAGAAAGAGATGTTTCTCATCTGATATCAGATGCTTCCTGATCTCAGAAGGTCATCCTTCGATGTAACTGTCAAAGTGGAGAACAATGATGGCAGAAATGCTCTCCTCATTTTATAAGTTACAAAATCATTCACCAAACAGCCTGTCTTTAAAAAGTCTAACACACAAGCAGCCCTTCCCCTTTGCTGAAGGGCAGCTGGCATTCTCCTCTGTGAGCTCCAGGCAAGGAGAAGGTGGCACTCGGCCAGCCGTCTTCCGGAACAGAGGCCAGCCTTAGGGAAAGCCTGCTGGAATCTTCCCTGGCTGGCCAAGCTTGGAGCATGCTAGCCAGCAGCTCTGCTCTAAAACTGGTCAACCTGGGGCCATCTCCATGAGCCTTTTACTCCGGGGCGGCTGCGAGTCGAGGTCTCTCAGGACAGACGACACAGTTGCCATTTCACAGCCATCCATTGCTTTCTCCCAGAAAATGCAGATTTCCAAGGGGGTGTTTTGGTGCGATATTTTTTGTTAGTTGCGGGGTTCCCCACAATTGTGAGCCATCTGTCCCTTCCCCAAACCGACTTCACATTTTGTAGTGGGCGTGTTGTGTGTGTAGTGCTTGCGTCGCTCTGTGATGCCCCTTTACTCTCCCCATCCCTTCACAGCTGCGCAGTTACAGAGGCACAAAGAGGCATTTTCATTTATTTAATCACACTTTCACACATTTCTGCAGCTTTGTATCTTCGCAATGGTTGCTTTTGGACTCAGTGCCCAAGGGCCGGGGCGGGGGTCTTGGAGGAGGACCAACTTCGCTCCGGCCACCATTTCAGAGTAGGCACGTACCGCTCATGCTTGTGAGTGTGAACCACCGAGAGAGTCTCAGGCTGGGGAACTGCCAAGCAGATGGTGTGGAAATGAAGGATCCCCAAACACCCACTTTTTACCTAATGAGAGACGGAAAGACACAGCAGAGCCTCTAAAATACAAAACAGCCACTGAAGTGTCACACCCCCACACTCACGGGACTGCACAGCTGCACATTTAAGTATAAAGGCAAAAAAGAGGGCACAGCAGGACCTGTTAGGGAAGCGTGCATTAAATCATGAGTGTACGCCGCCAGAAGCTACTTGGAAGCTGAAATGCTGCGCAGATGCGACGGGGGGGGGGGGGGGTGAAAGTGGTGCCATGTCGATGGGGCCCTGGAGACCAGAGAAGAGTATATGCTGGTCAATGGTCACCTCTAGAAAAGCAGCTTCTAGCTCCTGCACATCCCATCCCACCCAGCAAATAAGCAAATCTGCTTTGTGTGCACCACTCTTATATAATCTGGGGACAAATTTGACTGAGGAAAGCAAGCAAGCATCGGCTCAGTTCCTAGTCCCTCGAATCAAGTCACTGCACGTCTACAGATTAATGACGACTCTTCTTTATACCGTCCAGCTCTAGTACAAAGCTCTTTCCTTAGCACATGCCAATGTGCAGTCTTTAACCGACACTTGCTGCCAAATTAAGGAAAAAATGGCCTCCTGCCCCTGTAAACAAATGCTACCTGGTAAGACTGCAACCATTTTCATTTCCCTCTTTTACAACAAAACTCAAATCCCATTTTAAAACCATGTGGTCAAGAATTCCCCCTTCATGGATCACTGCCTTGTTGTGGCGAAGGGGCTTGTGTAACTCACTGAAGCCATAAGCTATGCTGTGCAGGGCCACCCAAGATGGACAGGTCATGGCAGAGAGTTCCGACAAAATGTGGTCCACTGGAGAAGGAAATGGCAACCCACTCCAGTATTCTTGCCAAGAAAACCCCATGGAACGTATCACAAGGCTAAAAGATATGACGCCGGAAGATGAGCCCCTCAGGTCGGAATATGCTACTGGGGAAGAGCAGAGGGTATTTCCAAGTAGCGCCAGAAAGAGTGAAGCGGCTGGGCCAAAGCCGAAAGGACACTCAGCTGTGGATGTGTCTGGTGGTGAAAAGAAAATCCGATGCTGTAAAGAACAATATTGTTTAGGAACCTGGAATGTCAGATCAATGAATCAAGGCAAGCTGGAGGTGGTCAAACATGAGATGGCAAGACTGAACATCGACATCTTGGGAATCAGCGAACTAAAATGGACAAGCATGGGCGAATTTAATTCAGGTGACCATCATATCTACTACTGTGGGCAAGAATCCCTTAGAAGAAATGGAGTAGTACTCATAGTCAACAAAAGGGTGGGAAAAGCAGTACTGGGGTACAATCTCAAAAATGATAGAATGATCTCAGTACGAATCCAAGGCAAACCATTCAACATCACAGTAATTCAAGTCTATGCCCCAATCACTGAGGCCGAAGAAGCTGAGGTTGATCGGTTCTATGAAGACCTACAACACCTTCTAGAACTAACACCAACAAAAGATGTCCTCTTCATCATAGGGGATTGGAAGTAGGAAGTCAAGAAATCACCAGGATAACAGGCAAGCATGTCCTTGGTGTACAAAATGAAGCAGGACAAAGGCTAATAGAGTTTTGCCAAGAGAACACGCTGATCATAGCAAACACTCTTTTCCAACAGCACAAGAGGCGACTCTACACATGGACATCACAAGATGGTCAATATCGAAATCAGATTGATTATGTCCTTTGCAGCCAAAGATGGAGAAGCTCTGTACAGTCAGTAAAAACAAGACCTGGAGCTGAATGTGGCTCAGATCATGAGCTGCTTCTTGCAAAATTTCGGCTTAAATTGAAGAACGTAGGGAAAACCACTAAACCATTCAGGTGAACGTTGACAGCATCTCAGTTAGGAAGAGGGGGTGCAGAAGTATAATTCTCTTTGCTGCTGCCTTATTTTCCTTCCTGTCTCTGCACTTCAAAGTGGCAAAGGAGCCTCACTGCACTGCATTCAGAGAGCCAGCAGATGGAGATTTCCTGCACCGTTATGCGCTGTTGCACGAGTGTTCTGCACGGTCAAAAGCAAGTGTGGTAATCTGAAAAACAAGGCAAATAACTTGTCGAAGAAGCCTCAGTCCTAAGAGAAGCAAAAGCACAGATATTTTCAATCAGAGTGACTTAATCTTCTACGCTGCCTGGTCTAAACCCACATAAAGCATTTCTTCAAAGACCTGGCCACGTATTAGAAGCATTCTCTAGAAAGAGGGCCCAGGTGGGTGCTGCGAGCCTCAGGCATTCTTCACCGATCACGCCAGCGGCATCTTCAGCCACATATCAAACTTCTGTTCTTAGGAGGAGGGGTGAAAACGTCTGCCTGGCCTCAGAATGAAACCTTTGCTCGCTCACTCGCTCTTGCTCTCTCCCTCTCTCTCGCTTTGGCTGTTTTGCTTTGCTGGCTTTGAAGTTTAAAAAAACAACAGCCTTGCGTCCGGATGCCGTCCATACTCAGGACGCCTAAAGGCCATAAACATCATGATCGCAAAAAGACAGGCTTGTCTGCCTCACCGGAAGAAGGCACAAACACACCTTCATACACATTTCCTTTCCTTTTATTTATTTATTTATTGCATTTATATCCCGCCTTTTTTCCTCTTGCAAGGAACCCAAGGTGGCGTACATAATCCTCCTCTTCTCCATTTTATCCTCGCAACAACAACCCTGTGAGGTAGGTTGGGCTGAGAGTGTGTGACTGGCCCAAAGTCACCCAGTGAGCTTCCGTGGCCAAGTGGGGACTAGAACCCGGATCTCCCGGCTCCCAGTCCAACACTCTCGCCACTACACCACACTGGCTCTTTCTTTCATTTCAGTTACAATTTCTTAGATCCTTAAAGATCAGTGAAATAATGCTCAGGGTGTTACCAGATATCTGGGAAGTGGCCTCTCTACATTTATTTGGACTTAGGGCATAATCCTATGGGCATGGGCATAAGCTTCCAAACTTGGAGGCTTAGGGCCATCCAATGCAGGGCAGGAAGCCCAGCGGAAGCACTCTTCGCCTCTGCGCTCCTCCCTCTCTGCATTTCAGCTAGACGGGTGTTTTTGCCCATCTGGCTGAGGCACTGGGGAGGAGGAGGGAAGGAGGCTGGGGAGGCCCGAGGATTCTTCGTAAGCCAGCCTCCCCAGTCCCCTCCTGTCTGCCCATGGGAACGCCCCCTTTACCTCCCCTCCAAGGTCGCTTTTGCAACCTCAGCGAGGCAGCTGGCACAGTTCTCCCTACCCAGCTGTGAGGGGGGAGGGGAGCTTGGACTTCGGAGTCCAAGGTCGGAGCGCTGTCTGCAACCACGGATCCAGGAATCCAAACTATACTATGGCCCCCTAGATGCTGTCTAGGGGCCATAGGATTGCTTTCTTATTTGCTTATAGCCTCTTTAGACTTACTCAGGTTACGGTTTTATGCTGTAATTGGTTGGATGGAAGTTCTTATGTATGTATGTATAATATTTATATGCCACCTTTCCACAAATATCTCCAAAATGGTGTATAACAATAAAAATAATGACAGATAAAATAATAAAGCCATATTAAAACAGCATTGAAGCAACATTAAAACCGCTACCCACAATTTTAAAGTCCATATTAAACAGAAGTGTCTTAACACCTTTCCAAAAAGCCAGGGGTGTGGGGATGAATCTTAATACTGAAGAGGGAGGACTCCACAGTTTGGGAGTGTTGCAGCGGAAAGCTCTTTCACACATGCCCAGCAAAGAGGCCTCTGCAAGCTGAGGCGTCCTCAGAAGGGCCTCTCCTGCAGCTCTTAATAACCATGCTGGCTCATAATGAGCCCGGCAGCCCCTTTGATGGCCAGGCCCTATGCCATTTAAAGCCTTAAAGGTTAAGACCAACACCTTGAATGGAGCCCGGAAAACAACAGGCGACCAGTACAGATGTGTCAGCACAGGGGTACTATCATGATGGTAGCCTGGTATCAGTTAGCAGCCCCGCTGCCACATTTTGCACCTGTTGAGACTTCTGGACACTCTTCAAGGGTAGCCCTATACAGAGTACATTGTGAGAGACTAACTGTGATGATACTGCGGCATGGGCAACTGTTGCCAGATTAGACCGACTGGGGACTGAATGCAGCGGGCACATAAGCGTAGTTGCCGATCCAGTGGCAGTGTAGGATCAAGGAGCACTCCCGAGCGTGACCCCTTCCAGAACAGGTTGAATCCAGTCTCCAAGCCAGGTTTGCTGCTACGATCAGCCTAATCCATCCCAAGTTTTGCTCTACTGGCACTCTAGCCGTCGTCCTTCCTGTTTCATTGTCCTTGTCTCCAGTTAAACGTGGCTCTGTCAGCAGGGAGGGGGTGTGTGGGAGTGATACCGCCATCCACCGGGCATTAAAAAGCAGGATCTTCAGGCTGGAAAGTCCACCTTCACCTTCACTGCTACCATAGCTTCCTTGGTTAGACTGCAGCCTGAAAGGAGCGGAGGGCAACTAACAGCCTGCGCTGCTTTCACTGCAGTGGCCGGGTCCCCCGTCAATAATTACTGGAATAGCCACTCCCAAGCCCTTCCCATTTCCCCACGCTCCGAGACACACCTCCAGCAGTCCACTAAAGCTGCATTAGCACCACTTCCTAAGAATCAAAATGGCAAAGGCCCGGGCAGTGCATGTATCCCATTAAAATGGCCACTCTCCCACACAATCAGCCAAGGGGGAAGAATCCATCTCTGTGATTCACTCCCAGCCCAACAGTTTTTGACCTGGGGTGCTTCCAGACTAGGCTTTTATTATGTAATCGGCCTGCCTTATTTACAGGGGCTCCAGAAAACATTGTCTTCCTCTTGTAACTCTCCAGTGTTTTCTCACCCCTTTTTCTGACTTTTTTCTTACCAGAAAAAGAACTATTAAGGAGGAAAAGGTGGAACAGCTACACAATGTGTTTTGATTGGTAATAGTAGGAGTCTTCCATCTGGAAGCACCCAGGTGAAGGGCTCTTGTGACTAAATACAGATACGTTGGTGGTTTTGCTCCACTTTCTTACCTAACAAAAATGCAAGTTGTTATCACAACATTACCGGATTTAACAGGGTTTTCTTTTGCCTTTTGGCATGGTAAACTGCAGGTGTCTGTTTGTGCAATGTGGTGTACTACACATGCTTCATTCCATATTCTATATAAACAGATCTATGGTAATACCACTAAAGCAGCCTTGCCCAACCTGGTGCCCTCCAGATGTGTTGGCTCACATACTGGCTGAGAATGATGGGAGTTGCAGTCCAACACAGGTTGGCAGCTGGTTGGGGAAGACTGAACTAAAGTAAATAATTGAGATTAAGTCCCCTTCCCCTCGCCTGATATTAGCTGTGAGAGGGAGCAAAATGAAGAGAATAAATCAAAATAAGGCTCAAGGGGAAATTCAGGGCTGAGTAGGAAAAGCTTCCAAGACACCCCTGAATAGACACAAGAAGAATTGCCTCCTTCCCTTAAGGGAGGCTTCCCGCAGCAGAGGAAATGTGCATTGCAACTACTTAAAAGACAAATCCAAGCCAGACAAAATTCAGACCATTCTCCAGATTAAATAATTTAGGATGCAGTCCTATGTATTGGCACCTTGTCTGGGGTGGCTCAGGATTTCATGGCCTCCATGATGACCGTGGGACTGTCCCAACATGTCATCGGCCTGCCACATGTAGCTGGGCATACTCTAGATCCGGTTTTCGCAACTGGACATGGAGATGGTGGTCTGAAGGTGGAGGACTTTGCATCAATCCCTTTGTCATGGTCAGATCATTGCCTGCTGAGGTTTAGACTTACAGCAGCTTTTCCCCTCTGCAGGGGTGGGGGACCTATTAAGATGGTCCACCCCCAGAGGCTAATGGATCCAGATGGTTTCCAGAGGACTCTGGGGAGGTTCCCAGCTGATATGGCAGGCTCTCCTGTCGAAACCCTGGTTGATCTGTGGAATGCAGAAATGATCCAGGCAGTTGACATGATTGCTCCTGAGCACCCTCTCCTAAGTAGAGCTTGAACTGCTCCGTGGTATACCCCAGAGCTGAGAGCGATGAAACAAAATAGGAGACGGCTTGAGTACAGATGGAGAAGAACTCCTAGCGGATGCAATCGAATGCCAGTATGTGCCTGTGGAAAAGGATATTCGGGGCAGTGAGGGCAGCCAAAAACCCATCATCTTGCTGCCTCTATTGAATCTTCTATCTGCTGCCCAGCAGAGCTTTTCAGAGTCATCCGGGGGCTATTACATGCCGGCCCTAAGGACACTGTAGACCCCTCTGAGGCCCGCTGTAATGCATTTGTGAGGCACTTCCAAGATAAGATCTCTTGCATCCGCTGGGACTTAGTCTCCAGCGTTATAGCAGGTGAATTAGGTGAGGTGTCCAGAGCACAGCCTGGTCCTGTTCTCCTGGATGTGTTTCAGTTGGTGCAGCTCGAGGACTTTGACAAGGTGCTTGGACAGGTTCGTGCAACCACTTCTGTACTGGATCCTTGCCCCTCTTGGCTGATAAAAACTGGAAGGGAAGGAACAGCTGGCTGGGCCAGGGAGGTGATAAATGCCTCCTTGCGAGAGGGAGTGGTCCCGGGCTGCCTCAAATAGGTGGTAGTGAGACCACTCCTGAAGAACCCCTCCCTGGACCTGGAAGATCTTAGTAATTTTAGGCCAGTGGCAAATGTTCCTTTCCTGGGCAAGGTTCTTGAGCGGGTGGTTGCCAGCCAGCACCAGACACTCTTGGATGAGACTGATTATCTAGATCCATTACAGTTGGGGTTCAGGCCAGGTTTTGGCACGGAAACAGCCTTGGTCGCCCTGTATGATGACCTATGTCAGGAGAGAGACGGGGAGTGTGACCCTGTTGATTCTCGCTGATCTCTTGGCGGCTTTCAATACTATCAACCATGGTATCCCTCTGGGATTATAGTCTGAGTTGGGAGTGGGAGGCACTGCATTGCAGTGGTTTCGCTCCTACTTGGATGGTCGGCTCCAGAAGGTGGTGCTTGGGAAAATTGCTTGGCCCCCATGGATTCTCCAGTATGGGGTTCCACAGGGGTCCCCATGCTATTTAACATCTACATGAAACCATTGGGTGCAGTCATCCAGTGTTTTGGAGTGCACTGTCATCAGTATGCTGATGACATGCAGCTCTATTTCTCCTTTTCATCTTCTTCAGGTGAGGCTGTGGATGTGCTAAATCGGTGCCTAGCTGTGACAATGGACTGGATGAGGGCTAATAAACTGAAACTCAGCCCAGACAAGACCGAGATGCTGTTGGTGGGTGGTTCTGCTGACCGGATGGAGGGTGCTCAACCTGCTTGGGATGGGGTTGCACTCCCCCTGAAGGAGCAGGTTCGTAGCTTGAGGGTCCTCCTGGAGCCATCTCTGTCATTTGAGGCTCAGGTGGCCTCAGTGGCACGGAGTGCCTTCTACCATCCTCGGTTGGTGGCCCAGCTACGCCCCTTTCTGGACAGGGATAACCTGGCTTCAGTTGTCTATGTTCTGGTAATCTCCAAGTTAGATTACTGGAGACAGACTTTCTAAAGGGAAATGGACACAACTCCTACCACAGAACAACCAGTACAGAACAGCTGTAGGAAAGTTGCTGTACTTGGCCACCATGACAAGGCCGGATATAGCTGCAGCTGTAGGAATACTGTGCAGAAAGATAAATTCACCAAAGAGATTGGACGGCTGTGAAAAGAGTAGCCAGATACTAAAAGGCACTGCACATCGGAAACCAAAGCTCAATCCCCAATAGTCCAAAACTGGTGACTTACGCAGATGCAGATTAGTCTGGGGACACCACAGATCGCAAATCCATTAGTGGAAACCTGTTCTTTTACAGAGGTGGACTAGTGAGTTGGACCAGCAAGTAACAAGATACAGTGGCGGGTTCATCCACTGAAGCTGAACACGTGTCAGCCACCCAAGCATGCCAGGAACTCAAAATGCTGTGCCAGTTACTCAAGGGTCTACAAAAAACTGAGCCAAAGCCTGTACAGATCCTGGGAGATGACCAAAGCTGCATAAAGCTCTCACAAACTGAGAAGGTCAATTCAGGCACCAAGCAGATTGATGTGAAATACCGCTTGTTGAGAGACGTACAGGAAAAGGGGGTTATTGAAGTAGAGTATTGCCCAACAGGAGGCCTGATTGCAGACATCCTGATGAAACCACTGCTTCCAATGTCTACAAGAGAAGATGAATCTTGTGGGCTTACCCATGCACCTTTGAGAAGGGGTGTTGGAGTAAAGCATCAATGCTTGTGATAAGTCATCTGAACCAGTGCGGGGCAGTGGGCGGGGGGACAGACAAAAAGGAACTTGTTTTCTTTCTCCACTAGTTTCTTCTTGTAATTACTCTTTGATGTAGATTGCAGCTCTCAGGCTGTACTTCCTTTCTCCCTTCTTCTTTTTTGGTAGTTAGTGTTCCTTTGTCTGAACACTGCAATCATAATGGCTGCACTTAACCTTTTCTTCTGGAACTATTTGTTTTCGCTATGAACCCCAATACAACACTGTTTGCTTTGAAGAAGCAGTGAATGTGTGTATCTTTCTATAGTGCTTGCTTTGCACCAGGTACACGCTGAAACGATGCAGGTGTAATTTACCAAACAAATATAACTCTAATACCACTTACTTATTTGCTCCATATCTCCCTCCTGAAGTTGGGCTTACCCTGCTTTCCAGCCCAAATTGGCTATCAGAGCAGCTTATGATTAAAATCCAAAAGAGGTCCGCTGTCTTGGGGATAAGGTGTTTCAGGGGGTCTCTTCTGGCCCCTTGCATCTTGATGGCATGGTCTAGATTCCAGGCTCTTGCAGGGATGGGGAAGCTGTGGCCTGTTGGACCTCCATCAGTCCCAGCCAGCATCATCAGGGATGATGGGATTTGGAATCCAACAACATCCGGAGGTCCATGGCTTCCCCATCCTTGGTAGAGGAAGGGAAGAGGCTGCCATTTGGATCCAACGATCTGCTTGCGCAGGTGACGTGTCCTTGGGCTCCACATCAATGAGAGCCAGTGTGGTGTAGTGGTTAGAGTGTTGGACTGGGAGTCAGGCGATCCGGGTTCTAGTCCCCACTTGGCCACAGAAGCTCACTGGGTGACTTTGGGCCAGTCACAAACTCTCAGCCCAACCTACCTCACAGGGCTGTTGTTGTGGGGATAAACTGGAGAGGAGGAGGATTATGTACATCGCCTTGGGTTTCTTAAAGAGTAAAAAAGGCGGGATATAAATTTAATAAATAAATAAATGTAGATGATGCATTTTGAGCATGTCAAAAAAAAAGCACAAATATCCATTTTTAAATCTGAATTAATACAGAATCTAACAAGAAAAGCTGTTATTGATATCACACACAACACTTGGCCACACCCCTTCACCTGGCCCTATCCCTTTCCCATGACTGCTCATCGTTTCATTGTCTGGCTTTGGTACTGTTTTTTCCCTCATTCGAAGAGGTTGAACTGCCTCTCCTTCAGCTTAGTTACTAGCAATGACAGCTGTAAACTAAAATATGCTGGTATTTTGGTCCACCCCTTTTGTCTTGGCTCCTCCCACCAGCATGCAGCCCCCAAGAACCTATCCAGAATTGAATTTCAACACCAGGGTGGGGGAGACCTCAAAAACAAGGCAAATGCAGTCAAAGAAACAAGTTGCGGGTAATAAGGGCTTTTGGAACTTGCTGCAGTCTGGACCCTACACTGAAGAGTACAGGCAGATAGCACAGAATTGCAGGGATGGCGTCAGGAAGGCTAAAGCTGAGAATGAGCTGAGGTTAGCGAGGGATGTTAAAAACAACAAAAAGGCTTTCTTCAGCTACGTGCATAGTAAAAGGCAGAGGAAAGAAATGGTTGTTCAGCTATTAAATAAGGATGGCAAAATGATAACAGATGACAAAGAAAAGGCAGAGGTGCTCAATTCCTACTTTGGCTCAGTCTTCTCCCAAAAGAGGGTCTATGACTCCCCTGGCAAAGGCGAAGTACAGGCTGAAGGGGCAGGATTGCAGCTTGAGATCGACAGGCATATGGTCAAGGAACACCTCATTACTTTGAATGAGTTCAAATCTCCAGGGCCAGATGAACTGCATCCTAGAGTCATAAAGGAACTGGCAGAAGAACTCTCAGAACCGCTGTCTATTCTCTTTGAGAAATCATGGAGGACGGGTGAAGTGCCAGATGACTGGAGGAGGGCTAATGTTGTCCCTATCTTCAAAAAGGGTAAAAAGGAGGAACCTGGGAACTACAGACCAGTCAGTCTGACATCAATCCCTGGGAAAATTCTGGAGCAGATCATAAAGCAATCCATCTGGAAGCACCTTGACAACAATGCCGTGATTACTCGAAGCCAACATGGATTTGTCAAAAACAAGTCCTGCCAGACAAATCTGATCTCATTTTTTGATCAAGTCACCTCCCTTGTAGACCGTGGGAATGCTGTAGACATCATATACCTCGACTTCAGCAAAGCTTTCGACAAAGTGCCCCATGATATCCTGATGAGCAAACTAGCTCGAAGTGGGCTAGATGAAACAATGATCCGGTGGATCCACAGTTGGCTACAGAATCGGACTCAAAGAGTGCTTATCAATGGGACCTTCTCAAGCTGGGGAGAGGTAAGGAGTGGGGTACCGCAGGGCTCAGTCCTGGGCCCAGTGCTCTTCAACATTTTTATTAATGACTTGGAGGAGGAGGTGCAGGGAATGCTGATCAAATTTGCAGATGACACCAAATTGGGCGGGAGAGCTAATACTTTGGAAGACTGAAACAAAATTCAAAGTGATCTGGATAGACTGGAGCGCTGGGCAGAAAACAACAGAATGGCATTTAATAGGGACAAATGCCAAGTTCTGCACCTAGGAAAAAGAAACCAAATGCACAGTTACAAGATGGGGGATACGTGGCTCAACCACACTACGAGCGAGAAGGATCTTGGAATTGTTGTCGATCACAAGCTGAATATGAGCCAACAATGTGATGTGGCTGCAAAAAAGGCCAATGCTTTTTTGGGCTGCATTCATAGAAGCATCGCTTCCAAATCCCGGGAAGTACTAGTTCCCCACTACTCAGCACTGGTTAGGCCTCATCTGGAGTACTGTGTCCAGTTCTGGGCACCACACTTGAAGAAGGAAGCAGACAAACTGGAGAGGGTTCAGAGGAGGGCAACAAAGATGATCAGGGGACTGGAAACAAAGCCCTATGAAGAGAGACTGAAAGAACTGGGCATGTTTAGCCTTGAGAAGAGAAGACTGAGGGGAGATAGGATAGCCCTCTTCAAGTACTTGAAAGGTTGTGACAGAGAAGAAGGCCAGGATCTCTTCTTGATCATCCCAGAGTGCAGGACACGGAATAATGGGCTCAAGTTACAGGAAGCCAGATTCCGGCTGAACATCAGGAAAAACTTCCTGAGTGTCAGAGCAATACGACAATGGAACCAATTTCCAAGGGAGGCGGTGGGCTCTCCCACACTGGAGGCCTTCAAGACGAGGCTGGACAGCCATTTGTCAGGAATGCTCTGACTTGGATTCCTGCATTGAGCAGGGGGTTGGACTCGATGGCCTTGTAGGCCCCTTCCAACCCTGCTATTCTATGATTCTATGATCACCCCTCCTGCACAGCTGCTGTTTGCCCTAGCCTGCCCACCCTCCCTCTCTCCTGTGGCAAATAACAGCTTGCAGTCCTGAAATGTATGTCACATCTACTTTGGCCTTCAGGAGGGACAGCCTCCCTTCTCTTCATCATAGGATGGCACCTTGTATTGGCCCCAGGAGCGTAGCCAAGTCATTTGTAGTGTTAGAGGGGCCTAGAGATCCATAATGCTTGCTTAAGTTCATTATTGTTGCAATCCCTTGCTAGTAAGCCTCTAAGCATGTGAAGATGATTCAGAATGGGTGTTGGTTTAGTTAGACATTTAAAACAGGGAGACAAAAAGGAGATGAGAAAGAGAGCGAGAGACCTTGCCTCCCCAACTGCAACAAAGCATCCATTTGCACATCTGCATCCCATATTCCCTTGCCTCTCCCTTCCCACTGCAGACATTTGGGTTATGAGGGATCTGTCATCTTTGCTTATGTATGTTGCTGTTACTATATAGCAGCAGCAACACAGCTGCAGCTGATGCTTAGCTCTTTCCTAAGATAGCTAACACAAGGCATTACATGTTTTGAGCTATGGGTGAGTGTGAGGGGGGGTTGTTGGTTTTTGAAATAATTCCAGTGGACCAATTCTAGAGAAAGTAGCACACAATTAAAGGCAGAAGGCCGCTTCTTCTCGCAGTGATGGCCACTGTACATTCTCCTGGAAACACTGATTTTCCATGAAGCCATGCCTTTCAAAAACAGGGAGCAGTGCGGCCACTAAGCACTAGATGGCAGCAGATACCCACATAATACACTTTCATTGGCACAAAATAGGGATGTTTGAGAAAGTCCCCTTGAGTTTGTTTTTATGGATTTACCCAATTCCCACCTCCTGGAAGGGAACGCAATTTGTGGTTGGAAATCCGTACATTTCCAAGCTTGTGATGCGTTCTGCAAAATTTAGTCAATGTCTGCAAGCGTCCAAAAATGTTTTCATTTACAAATGCCCATGAACATGCATACGTCATGAAAAATGTGTATGAATTTCAGTACGTTGTTTTTAAATGAAACAGACAAGTTTGCAGAAATGAGGCAGACAAGTTTCACCTCAAAAAACAGACAAACCCAGTGAGACCAAGATTGACCATCCATCCCTAGAACAAAATTCACAACTTTAAAAAAAATACTTTTTAAATACCTGTAGAAAAGGCTAAAATTACCAAGCAAACACAGTAGAAATTCCCTCATAATTTTTTAAAAAATCAATATTGCAATTATTTAACTAAGTTATAATTATGCTATCTTAAAAGCGTGTATGCACCATTAAATCCTGTTGATTCCAATGGGTCTTTCTGCTTGTGTAACCTTTTAAAACATTTTCAGCACCACAATAAATGTATGTCTGTCCATCATTTTTACTTAGTAAGCAACTTATCGGAACTCTGACTGTACTTTCCGATACCTGTCTTGTGACTTCAAGCGCAGTGATAGCAGTGGCAGTCATTTCCAAACGCGCAGCACTGCTAAAATACTCCTTGAAGTTCCAAAGATTTCAGTGCGCACCGTTACTTGGTCTTCTGTTCTGCCCTCTCTCAAGGGCTTCGTTCAACTAACTCAATCCAACTCGGGATGGTAATCCATAAACTACTCTGCAGGAGTAACTGTAGACCAGGAGTGCAGAACCTCTGGCCCATGAGCCAAATTTAGCCCTCCTCAGGCCCCAATCCAGCCCTCCAGGGTTCTCCAGATAGTCACACCCCTTTCCCCCAACCACCACTCGTCTGATGGTTTCCTGGCTTTTGTGCCATTTTCCCCATTCCAGAAGGCTGAAATGCCCCTCCTGAGGCTGAGTGACGTGCACCAGAGCTTTAAAGCCAGGTCTTTGGGGTATTTGGCCCCACCCTCTTTGGCCCCACCCACTGCCAGAATGCACTCCCACCCCACCGGAGAGCTTCTCTGAAAGGGAATTTGGACCTCAGGCTGAAAGTGGCTCAGCACCCCTACTCCAGACCATGGGACTACCCTAAAGTGGGCAAAAGACTTACACTGCCATCCTATGCACTCTTACTTGGGAGCAAGTCTCATTGGACTTGGTGGGACTTCTCAGTAAACATGCCTAGGATCGGGCTGTTCATCAGTCTGAAAATGAGTACTCAGGAATTAATGGGAACTCTGTTCAGGGGAAAAAGCTGTAACTTAGTGGTAGAGAACCTGTTTGCATGACAAAGGTCTTGGTTACGTTTGAGGTAGAACTGGAAAAGACCCCTGCCTAAAACTCTGGAGAGCCACTGCTTACAGCAGAGGCTGGTGGCTCTGATGTCAGTGAATCCATTCTGGGTTTCAGTCAGAACCAGTCAGAACCCTAAAGGAGCTATCCAAGGTGCGAAGCTATCCTTTAGAATTCTGACTGGTTCTGACTGAAATCCGGAGTGGATTCACTGCCCCACTGACATCGGAGCCACCAGCCTCCACTGTTTGCCCATCAGTGTGGACGATTTGGAGCTAGATGGACAAACGGCCTGACTCGGGAAGTCCCATCGACTGTGCTTCTGCGTGGCCTGAGTTGGATTGGACAGCACCCAGATTCACTTCAGAGCACATTCCAGGGGATCTCCAGCGCAGCCCCCCTCTCCCCATGCGGTCTGCCCGGCACCACGTTGTCAGCTCCTGGGCGCCAGGTTAAGGCTTCCCTCTGCTTCCAGAGATGTGAGGGTATATGATGGTGCTTTAAATGCCAATTGTTTTATCAGGTCCTGTGACTGTATTGTTGACCGTTTTAACTGTTTTAAATTGTTTAAAATTTTAGTATGTGAAAGGTTTTATATTATGCTGTTATTATGTTGTATTTTGGGCCTTAATTTTTGTGCCCAGAGAGCTCTGGCTATTGGAACGTATAGAAATGAAATGAATGAATGAATGACTTTTTTTCATGAATGATGCTTTCCCCATGAATATGTTTAGGTTGTGTATGTCAGTCTGTGGTAATGGGTATCTTTGCCCAGAAATATATTCCTTCGAACTCAGTTGGGTTTTTATTCTAATAAATAGGTTTAGGACTAAAGTGCCAAACAGCCTAAATGCAAATACACTCTACTGCAGATTTAGAACTTTACCACTTACTACCTAACCTTGTTAAAATACGGTTAAAAAATGTTAAAAAATACATTTTTTAATGTAAAAAAAAAAGAGGACAGGTCTAGCTGTATAGCAATGATGAAACAATAAAATGCAATTGTATTTGTTGTTTTAATTGATTTTAATGTTTTTATTAATGTTTTATGTTAGTTTTAGCTATGTTATGTATTTTAACTGTATTTTAATGTATTATAATGTATTTTGTGAACCACTTATAGTTTTAAATATGTTCAGCGATACATAAATCTATTGAATAAATAAATAAATAAGGAGCCCTCAGAGTAAGAGAACTGAAATTCCATAGGCTGTAGGTGATCTCCTTCCTTGTTTTCCACATTATAGAGGTGTACAGGAACCTCCTCTTCTAGAACCAAACAGTTTAAGACCCGTTGCTGGGAAATAGGAGTGGGAGGGTGCTGGGCGCTTGTGAACTCAGGACCTGTTTGTGGGCTCCCCATTGGAGCATCTAGTTGGCCACTCTGGGAACAGAATGCAGGACTAGATAGGCTTTTAGTCTAATCCAGCACAGCTCTTCTTATGTTCTTAGAAGCAATATTTTCCACAATGTGAAGAAAATGAAACACAAGATCAGAGTTTGAAATGAGGAACACAGATTATTATTTTAAGAACTTGTATCCCACTTTCTTGTGCTGGAGAACTCAAAGCAGCTTATAAGAAAACATTAAAGCCAATAAACATCTGTATGCTCAATAAAAACAATTTTCAACATAATATAGCATCACAGATGTACAATTCCATGGGATCTCTTGTAGATAAAGGATGGTTTATAAATTTTTTTTAAAGAAATCGTGGGAGTTGTTGTGGAAAGGGAATGGCAGTTTAATGCAAGGAAGCATAAAGTGATGCACATTGGGCCAAAAAATCCCAGCTTCAATGGGATCTGAGGTGATGGTGACTGACTAAGGAAGAGATCTTGGGGATGTGGTGAACAGCTCCATGAAAACGTCAACCCAGTGTGTGGTTGCCATGAGAAAGGCAAATTCCATGTTGGGCATAATCAGAAAAGGCATTGTGTGCCTGCGCAGGATGGCAGCCCTGTGGCTCCCTGTGTGTAATGCAGGCTGCCCCTTGGCTCTGGCTCCTTTCCCCTCACCCAGCTGAAGTGTAGCTGGAGCTCACAGAGGCTGGGGTGTCAGGGAAGTGACACTTTGGGCTTGACTGTGTGCCCTGCAGTCCACTCTGCCTCACGACACATTCAGGTAATGTCTCTAAGGGTTAGAGACATTCATTCCCACATGAGGTGGGGAGAGGTTCAAGTTTGTCCTGATGTTTGCTTCTGGAGCCCTGAGAGGAGGAACCCATAAGGAGCTGTTGCAAGCGTTGTAATCTGTCCTTCCTTTTTTTGCAGGTAGCCTTAGCTATCTTATACAAAATGCCCCCTTTTGCACAAAGGACACTTTTGCCATAATTCCCATTGCTAAAAACCCCACTTGGATATGCTGAGGTCTCTAGACATGCAGAGAGAGAGAGAGAGAGAGAGAGAGAGAGATCCCAGCAGAATACCAGAGGAATATAAGAGCTACACTGGATCAGACGAAAGGCCCATCTAACCTAGCATCATGTTTCCCACAGTGGCCAACCAGATGTCCCTGGGAATCCCACAAGCAGGACATGAGTGCACCCTCCCACTCATGATCCCCAGCAACTGGTAATCAGAGGCATTCTGCCTCTGATACTGGAAGTAGCATGTAGTAATGATTGGTAACCAGGGCTGGCCTACCATTAGGCAAAGTGAACGCAATGAGACTTCTGAGTACATATGCATAGGATTATGTTGTAAGGCGGTCACATGAGGCTGAATCCAGATCATGTTCTTCAGACTTATTCACAATGAAAACAATGTGAAAAATTAGTTATGATTAACTTACGTCCCACTGATTTCAACGTGATCTAAATGTGACTAACTTTGTCTCGATCCAGCCCATGACATTTTTAATCAAATAGCTTGTAAACTCTTCCATATTTTTAGAGAAAAGAAACCTATTACCCTATCTCTCTCTCCTCTCTTTATTCATACACAGAGACAGACAGACAGACGGACGGACAGACAGACAGACAGACAGACAGACAGACAGACAGACAGACAGACAGACAACATTTCAACTGTAACCTTCCTGGAAGTAGGGACCTGTCTCTTTTGTTCATGATACTCTGTACTGGACCATTCCAAAATCCATATTAATGTGATACCTTGATTAGGTCAATCAAAAAATCACCCCCAAATGTCCAATCTTTTGAGATCTCTGCATTTGCTTCTGCTGCTGCTGCTTCTATGAAGAGAGAAGAAGCCCTATGAAGAGAGACTGAAAAAACTGGGCATGTTTAGCCTTGAGAAGACTGAGGGGAGATATGACGGCGCTCTTCAAGTACTTGAAAGGTTGTCACAGAGAGGAAGGCCAGGATCTCTCCTCCATCATCCCAGAGTACAGGACACAGAATAATGGGCTCAAGTTACAGGAAGCCAGATTCCGGCTGGACATCAGGAGAAACTTCCTGACTGTTACAGCAAAATCACCAGGGGCGTCGTTAGTAAAAGGCCCACCTGGGCATGGGCCCCGGATCTTTTGAGCTGTCCTAATAGCCATTTTTTTTACATTTTCCCATTGACTTGCATTGGAAAACAAAAACGGCCATAACTTTTTTAGTTTGTATGATAAATACATGACATTTGGAAGCTTGGTAGCCCCCATGATTGAATCTGCCCAATTTCAAGCGGTTAGGTCCAGTGGCTTTTGTGCTAATCACAGGTAAAATTTGCTATTTTCAAGAAAATCTGTCAAAGCAAAGAGCTATATTTATTGTGTGCTTCCACATAAATGCATGGAATTTGGAAACCTGCCAGCCCCCATAGAGGTGACTGAGCCTGCCAAATTTCAGACAGTTAGGCCTAGTGGCTTTTGTGCTAGCCACAGGTAAAATTTGCTTTTTCCAAGAAAATCTGTCAAAGCAAAGAGCTATAATTTCTTTGTTCTTCCACATAGGTGTATGGAATTTGGTGACCTAGCAGGCTCTATGGAGCTGACTGAACCTACCAAATTTCAGACCATTAGGTCTAGTGGCTTTTGCACTAGCAATGTGTAAATTTTCCTTTTCTCAAAGTCTAAAACGAAAAGTAAAAACTGTCAAGTCACCCAGGGGATTAGAGATCCTAATCAGAAGGTGTTTCAGGTGACCATTAGGTCACTATCCCTAATCTCTGGTGTAGGGTTTTTTTGAGGCACAAAAACCTCTCTCCCCCTACTTTTCTTTTCTGCTCTTACATGCCCACTGTTATGAGCTTGCCTGCAATGAAATTTTGAGGAGGCAGAAGGAAGGGAACAAAGAGATCCATGTGAAATACTGGTATTTCACACAACATCTGATTTTACTGCCCCAAACTGGAAGCTTTGGATTCTGCAGAAGTTTAGCAGCTTCAGTACAGCAAAGGATCCAATCAATCTCCACAAACTTCTTTCTCCCCCTCCACTTTAATTTCTCCTAAATAGCTGTAGGACTCAAATAATCCCAAAGAGAGGGTTAGGACTATGTGGCATCATGATCGAGAAACTGCTGGGGCTTTGAAATACGTTCTACAGTTTTAAAAAAGCTAGAAAAAGCCCTCAGCCACCTCACCTCATAAAGTTCATTTAAGTACATGCAATCCTTACAAACCCTCCACAGCCTCCTAAATTCCTCTGAAGTACCACCTCTCTGAAAGGAGCCACTTGGCTTAGGAAATTCTCTACCCCCGCCACCCCCGCACACATTTCCAATCACCATTCTTCTTTTATTCTTCCCTCCCCTATCCTGTTCTTTCTTTCTTTCTCTTCTTAGAGAAAGAAGTTCTTAGCCAGACTTTGAAGCACATGGTCTTCGATGTCTATATACTAATGCCCAGAGTATGGGAAACAAACACAACGAACTTGAACTCTTAATACAAGAGGAAAATTATGACTTGATAGGTATAAATGAGACTTGGTGGGATGACTCTCATGACTGGAATACAGCAATTGAAGGATATAACTTGTTCAAAAAGAACAGGAGGAACAGAAAGGGAAGTGGGGTTGCACTGTATGTGAAAAATATATATCTCTGCACAGAAATACAGGAGGATGAGCTTGGTAGCCCCATCGAGAGCATCTGGATCAAAATAAATGGAGCAAAGAATAAAAGGAACCTGGTGGTCGGAGTCTACTACCGGCCACCCAACCAAGGAGAAGACGAGGATGAAACTTTTGAAAAGCAAATAGCCAATGTTTTAAGGAAGCATGATGTAGTAGTAATGGGGGACTTCAATTTCCCTGATATTTGTTGGGAGACAAATTCTGCAAAACATGCCCCCTCCAGGAAATTCCTGACTTGCATGTCGGATAACTTCCTCTTACAGAAAGTAGAGGAAGGAACTAGAGGATTGCTATCTTTGACTTGATCCTAACCAACAGGGATGACTTAGTGGATAAAGTAGCAGTTACAGGAACTCTGGGGGAAAGCGACCATGTTATACTTGAGTTCTTGGTTCTAAGGGAAGCAAAAGCTGAGTGTAGCCAAATGCGTACCCTGGATTTCAGGAAAGCTGATTTTAATAAACACAGAACAATGACCAGTAAGGTCCCATGGCAAGCGACTCTAACAAGAAAAGGAGTCCAAGATGGGCGGGAGCTGTTAAAAAAGGACATTCTCAAGGCACAATTACAAACAATTCCAACAAGAAGAAAAGGTGGAAGACAACAGAAGAAGCCAATGTGGCTTCACAAAAAGCTTAGAGATGACCGGAAAACAAAAAAGGACACATAAAGGAAGTGGAAAGAAGGCCAAGCAACAAAGGAAGAGTCCTGGCAGATAGCACAGAATTGCAGGGATGGCGTCAGGAAGGCTAAAGCTGAGAACGAGCTGAGGTTAGCGAGGGATGCTAAAAGCAACAAAAAGGCTTTCTTCAACTACATGCATAGTAAAAGACAGAGGAAAGAAATGGTTGTTCAGCTAATAAATAAGGATGGCAAAATGATAACAGATGACAAAGAAAAGGCAGAGGTGTTAAATTCCTACTTTGGCTCAGTCTTCTCACAAAAGAGGGTCTATGAACCCCTGGCAAAGGCGAAGTACAGGCTGAAGGGGAAGGATTGCAGCTTGAGATCAAAAGGCATACGGTCAAGGAACACCTCATTACTTTGAATGAGTTCAAATCTCCAGGGCCAGATGAACTGCAACCTAGAGTCATAAAGGAACTGGCAGAAGAACTCTCAGAACCGCTGTCTATTCTCTTTGAGAAATCATGGAGGACGGGGGAAGTGCCAGATGACTGGAGGAGGGCTAATGTTGTCCCTATCTTCAAAAAGGGTAAAAAGGAGGAACCTGGGAACTACAGACACGTCAGTCTGACATCAATCCCTGGGAAAATTCTGGAGCAGGTGATAAAGCAATCCATCTGGAAGCACCTTGAAAACAATGCAGTGATTACTCGAAGCCAACATGGATTTGTCAAGAACAAGTCCTGCCAGATGAATCTGATCTCATTTTTTGATCAAGTAACCTCCCTCAAGTACCTCGACTTCAGCAAAGCTTTCGACAAAATGCCCCATGATCTCCAGATGAGCAAACTAGCTCAAAGTGGGCTAGATGAAACAACGATCCGGTGGATCCACAGTTGGCTACAGAATCGGACTCAAAGAGTGCTTATCAATGGGACCTTCTCCAACTGGGGAGAGGTAACGAGTGGGGTACCGCAGGGCTCAGTCCTGGGCCCAGTGCTCTTCAACATTTGTATTAATGACTTGGAGGAGGAGGTGCAGGGAATGCTGATCAAATTTGCAGATGACACCAAATTGGGCGGGAGAGCTAATACTTTGGAAGACAGAAACAAAATTCAAAGTGATCTGGATAGACTGGAGCGCTGGGCAGAAAACAACAGAATGACATTTAATAGGGACAAATGCCAAGTTCTGCACCTAGGAAAAAGAAACCAAACGTACAGTTACAAGATGGGGGATACGTGGCTCAACAACACTACAAGCGAGAAGGATTTTGGAATTGTTGTTTATCACAAGCTGAATATGAGCCAACAATGGGATGTGGCTGCAAAAAAGACAAATGCTATTTTGGGCTGCATTCATAGAAACATCGCTTCCAAATCCCGGGAAGTACTAGTTCCCCTCTACTCAGCACTGGTTAGGCCTCATCTGGAGTACTGTGTCCAGTCCTGGGCAGCGCATTTTAAGAAGGATGCAGACAAACTGGAGATGGTTCAGAGGAGGGCAACGAAGATGATCAGGGGACTGGAAACAAAGCCATACGAGGAGGGACTGAAAGAACTGGGCATGTTTAGCCTTGAGAAGAGAAGACTGAGGGGAGATAGGATAGCACTCTTCAAGTACTTGAAAGGTTGTGACAGAGAGGAAGGCTAGCATCTCTTCTCAATCATCCCAGCGTGCAGGACACGGAATAATGGGCTCAAGTGACAGCAAGCCAGATTCTGGCTGAACATCAGGAAAAACCTCCTGACTGTTAGAGCAATATGACAGTGGAGCCCATGAGCTAGGTAGGTGGTGGGCTCTCCCACACTGGAGGCACTCAAGACGAAGCTGGACAGCCATCTGTCAGGGATGCTCTGACTTGGATTCCTGCATTGAGCAGGGGGTTGGACCCGATGGCCTTGTAGGCCCCTTCCAACCCTACTGTTCTATGATTCTATGATTATTTATTCCACCCAGAGCATATCTTGGGTAATTCGTAAAGAGAATTCTCTTTGGTGGCCAAGAGAAATTCTGAACTGTATTTGACTTTATACAAACAGACAAGAGGGTTGGTTTTTCCCCTCCTCCTCACTCAAGTCTTTGAGAAGAGTGGGTTCACATGGTTGCAGAGAAACAAAACTGGGGCCGGTTTGTCAGTTGCCGTCATCCAGCAATAGGAAGGGCTCAGTGGTAGAGCACATGCTTGGCATACAGAGGCCCCAGGTTCAATCCCCAGCATGTCCAGGTAGGGCTAGGAAAGAATCCTGCCTGAAACTTTGGAGAGCCGCTGCTGCTAGTCAGTGTCAACCATTCTGGGCTAGATGGACCCAGGGTCTGACTCAGTACAAGGCAGCTTCCTATGTTCCTATGAACAGGAAGCTTTAATAAAAATAGGAGGTTTGGGTTTGTTTTTTAAGTGGAGGGGAGATAAATATTGCTAATTTATGCAATCCTATGTATGCCTACTGAGAAGTCCCATTATGTTTAATGAGGCTTACCCTCAGGAAAGTGTGCATAGGATTCCAGCAAAAGTTACTTTTGCAGGGAGGTTTGCACCCTGATGTTCTGCGTGTTTACTCAGAAATAACTCCTGAGTTGTGAGCGTGGTACTGCAGGCTTAATACAGCGCCTGCCCAGTTCTGGCTGAATTCGACTACCCTCTCATCTCAGTTCATTAGCCAGAACTGGGTAGTCGCTGGGTAGTAGCTCAACATGTTTTGTCATTTGTGGGGATGGGGTGGTTTTGCATGAACTCTAGCTTCAGCTGTTAGGGAAAGACACTTAGTGCATGCTCAGAGTTTCTGCATAACTTAGCCCTAGTTTTGAAAACAGACTCATTGGCTGAATCCTGGTGAAGTCTTGACACAAATGAAGTTATGGGGAGGAAGATACAAGGAGAGCTTGTGCATGACAAGAAGGAGATAGAGAGGAGTTGCACGAAACAAGACATCTGTTTTTATGAAGAGTTGCTGGAGGATGGTAGGATGAGGAGGGATGGTGGCATGGAGGGGAATAGAATTGGTAGGGGGAGAATGTAAGTGCTCACTGGTGAAAGACATTCTGCACATGCTCAGAGGCACCCTCTATTTAAGAATATAAGAAGAGCCATGCTGCATCAGACCAAGGTCTATTCTGTTCACACAGTGGCCAACCAGATGCCCATGGGAAAACCACAAACAGGACATGAGTGCAATAACACCTTCCCACCCATGTTCCCCTGCTGCCAACATTGGTGAAATGTAAATAAATTCTAGTAATTCTAAATTAGAATGCATGTATATCCTTCAGAAACTTTGCAAGTTTATTGCCTGGGGGACACCTCTAATGACCTGTGCATTTTCATACAAATTTACCCAAAAACTATTGAGGAAGGGGTGAATGGAAGGGAAAGCAAATCACTCCCTCCCCCAAACTGGAGAATTCCCCTTCCACATGAACTGCTGCACCTATACTTCTGAAACTTTGCTGGTTTCTTACTTAGGGACACCTCTAGGCTGTCTGTAATTTTCAGAACAATGGTGCACAAGGAACGTAGGGAGGTAAGTATGTCCTCCTTTGGAGACCTCAAAATGTCAAGGCCATCCTTGCACAAAAACCCTTCTGGCTATCATTCTGAAATCTGGCAGACACGATCTTCTCTGATGGGCAATGAATCCTGAGATTTTTATCCAATTCTTCCAAGGAACAAAAAACGTTATTGGCAGTTCCCTTTAAAAGAAAATATAAACCCTGCACCTATTTTTCTGACATTGGGCAGGTGTAATCTCCTTCTAGGGGACTACTGTGCCTGAAATTATCCATTTCTGACCAAGAGAAAAATCTAACATTTTTTTTTTTCTAATTTCCCCTGGTAGTCAACAGGAAGCATAAAGATTCATTTTTCCAAACCTTGACTCAGGTTTGGTGCTGAGCTGGAGTGGTCCGACTACACCTTGGCCAGAGCAGAAGTGGGATGCTTTCCAAAATGCTGAATTGGGGTCTGAGTTTAAGTGGGGTGGTGGGGTCAGTGCACACTTCTTATGTACGTATGTATGTAATCTATACACACATGCAAGCACGCTGCATGCACACACCACACACACACACACACACATATATATATATTAGATGTGCACTTAGACTCATATGTGTGTGTGTGTGTGTGTGTGTAAGCGCAAGTTTGTGTTATGGGCCTGTGCCCCGGAACTTTTAAGACCCTAGCAACGCCCCTGAATACGACAATGGAACCCATTCCCTAGGGCGGTGGTGGGCTCTCCCATACTGGAGGCGTTCAAGATGAGGCTGGACTTGGACTCCTGCACTGAGCAGGGGGTTGGACTCCATGGTCTTATAGGACCCTTCCAATCCTACTATTCTATGATTCTGCTGCTGCTGCTGCTTGGATATACAGGACCATCTACACTTATTTGAGTATTATTTATTGTGAATGGATTTTGACCATAACCTACATAAGGTACTAGGTTGCTAAAAAATACAGGTAAAAAAACTGAGCACCCTTAACTCCCAGGAAGTATTAGAAGGGCCTCAGTAAATAACGAGTATCTTTCTTTTGCAACAGCACTATCACTCAACTCCAGTTACTTTACATGCTTTCTGTACTGGGTGCTGAAAAACTATAGCCCTTGCCATAGTACTGATAAGCCAGTTTGAAGTACAGGCTTGCTTCCTCCTAACATGGAAAGGAACGCTTATGCTATTACACAGTGTTTGGTGGCAACATTAACAGCTTTGTTTAATTGGCTTCAGTTGTCATCTGACCACAAACCAGTTAAGCATTTATGAAATAAGGAAATTTCAACACACAAGTGCTGAAATATATCAGATAGTGAGTTTCGTTATGCAAGCCAAGTTTAATGTGGTCTCCTTTTTTTTTTTTTTTAAGTATGGTGCCTAAACAAAATTATTCTTGTTATCTGAGTAGCCATTTACAAGACTTACAGCACAATCCTGTGTCTGTTTGCTTTTGCATCTCCCCACCAGCTGCAATGCTGATTCCTCCCATGTAAGCATAAGAACTTAAGAGCCATGCTGGATCAAGCCAAGGTCCATCCAGTCCAGCATTCTGTTCACACAGTGGCCAACCAGCTGTCAACAGGAAACCCACAAGCAGGACACAAGCGCAACAGCACCCTCCCACTCCCAGCAAGTGATGTGCGTAGGTGTACTGCCTCTGATACTGGAGGTAGCATATAGCCATCAGGACTAGTAGCCATTGACAGCCTCCTCCTCCTCCATGAATTTGTCAGATCCCCTTTTAAAGCCATCCACATTGGGGGCTGTCACTACATCCTGTGGTAGTGAACTCCATAGTTAAAAGGAAGTACTCCAGAGCGTATATAGTTATCTGCCCTGACTTTCCCACCAGTTTCATGGGATGAACCCACGTTCTAATACTGTGAGGGAGAAAAATATCTCCTTTTTCACTTTCTTCACAACGTGCATAAGATTTGTTGACTCTAGATTTGTTGAATGTGGATTTTAACAGCCTGATTCTGAGCATGTTTACTGGCTGGTAACTCAGTTGAATTTCAGACTTGCTTACATATTTACAACTGGACACAAACCGCTGTTGGATCAGATAAAGGATCCATTTAGTCCAGCATTCTGCTTCCTACAGATACCTCCAGGAAGCCCACAAGCAAAGTTTGAAGGCCACAGAGCTCCCCAGTTACATTTGATGTCCAAATACACTAAAGATGCAAAATTGGGCATTCCTGGCTTCCAGCTTCATATTGCAGTTGTAAGTTGTATGAATGTAAGTTTGCATATCACCCAAGACTGGACATGTTCTTACACAACCTAAATGGAAAAGGTAAGGCTCACTGAAATTCTTGACTAAATTTGTATGGCCACATCTTAGGGCGCAATCCTATTCAGATAGGCGGCCGCCTCCAGACTCGGAGGCAACCGCCTGTCCAATGCAGGGCAGAAGCACAGAGGGGATCATTCCCTCCGCGCTTCTCCTGCCCTGCATTTGCGGCTAGACAGACGATTTTGGCTGTCTAGCTGTGGGAAGGCAGAGCGGGGGAGGAGGCTGCTAGATGACACATAGGATGTGTCGTACCCGCATTTCTGCCTTCCCCACCCCGGAATGCCCCCCAGAACATCCCGTTTTGGCCGCTCCGCACTCCTCTTCCGAGAGCGGAGCATGGGGCAAAGCAGCACGGAAGGGGGGGAAGGTTGGTTCTCCATGAACCAACCTTGGAGCGGACTCCGAGGTCGGTTCCCAGGAAACCTTGCCTTAATGGCAAATTTTTTTTAAAAAAGTCAAACATGGAATATTGACCATTCTCAAAAAATCTTTGCCACCCAGGCTAGACAAGTCCCCTCACCTTTTTTAACAGGCATCATGTATGACAGCGTAAATATCCCCTTCAAATGCAAGCACATCTGGAGGGGAACAGCCTGGGAAAGGCTGGCACGGAGAAGTGGGAGAATGAGAAAACTAATCAAGTAAGAGACTGGACGCTTCTGTCCTTTTCTTGGATAGCTGCCCACTTCACTCAAGCAGTTTTGCATGTCTGATGAACAGCTAGCTAAGCCTTTCCCAACCTGGTGCCCTCCAGATGTGGTAAGCGGCAACTCCCGTCGTCCACAGCCGGGTTGGTGAAGGCTGAGCTAGAGAAGCTGCGTTGCATCTCTGGATGAGGATCTGTGGTAGAATTCGGGACCAAGAGAGCAGCCTCCTCCCAGGTAACTGGGCAGTCACGCTGCTCCTAAATTGGGGGCCGCGCTAGGTGCTGGCGCTCAGCCCGGCGCCCTCCAGATGTGCGGGCTTCATCTCCCATCTGCCCCAGCCACCAGGGCCAGGAATCCTGCCAGTTGTGCCCCCAAACATCTGGAGGGCACCAAGCTGGGGGAGGCGGCCAGGGCGCCTGCGCGCATTCACCCCCTTCCTCCCATTAGGACACCCAGCCGAACGGGGCTGACTCGCGAGTAAACCCCTCCCCCTCCCCCTCCGCGCTCTCCTTCCCAGTTCTCGCGAGATCTGGGCCTCTAGTTCCCGGCATTCATTTCGAAGAGGGGGGAGGCGAGCGCCGGCGGGGAGCGGAGCGGCCGCCGAGGCCCCGTTCTCGCGAGAGTTGGGGCTCTTCTTCCCGGCATCCATTTCGTGGCGAGCGAACGGCGAAGCGGGCGGCGGCGGCCATGTTGGGAGCGTCGGGGCGGGGGTAGCGAGCCAGGCCTGTGGTGCGAGGCGGCGGCGCGAGGGGAAGCGGCGGCGGCGCGGGGGAGGCCGCGCCCGCAGCCCCAGGCGAGAGGCGGCCGCGAAGAGGCCTCGCGGCGAACCGGGCCTCCGCGGGAGGGGGAGGCGGCGGCTCTCGCCTCGCCGGCGCCATGAGCGGCGGGACGCCGTACATCGGCAGCAAGATCAGCCTCATCTCCAAGGCCGAGATCCGCTATGAGGGCATCCTCTACACCATCGACACCGAGAACTCCACCGTGGCGCTCGCCAAGGGTGAGGCAGGCGGGCGGGCGGGCGGGCGGGCGGGCGGTCCCGCGGGGAAGGGGATCGGCGGGCGGCGGCGCGCCCCTCCACCGCGACAGCAGGCACCCTCACGGCGAGGCGGGGCTGTGCCAGCCGCCCCTCGGGCTGCGCGGGGGTGTACCCTCAGGTGGAAAGGCGCGCGCGCGCGAGCCCTGCGAGGCAGGCACGGCGGGGCGTGGGGAGGAGACCGCGCCCGCCCGCGCTGGAGGCGCGCAGGGGGCTCGGGGGAGCCGCCCGTGGAGCCCTTTAAAGATGCTGCGTTAAACGAGCAGACGCTGAGGCCCTCCCGGCAGGACTACGGCCCCCGTAGCCTCTGCCTGCCGGCTGTGGCGGACGGGAGTCGTAGCCCGGAAACGTCTGGAAGGCCCCGCGCTGCCTGCCCCTGGGCCACGGGCTCGCGGGGGGGGGGGTTGCGTCGCCCCCACCCGTTGCGATCTCTTGTCAGCCGCGGCGAGGCCCTGGCTGGAAAGGCGGGACAATAGAATGAAGGAGTTGGGGCGCGAAGGCTGCAGCCGCCCCCCGGAGCAGTGCAGGCCGTTCCGCCGCCTCACCCCTCTCGCCACCTGGCTCCGCGGTATGTGTGCACCGGGCCTGACGTGCCTGGGGTCCGTGCGCGGGATTCTTATCCGTTGTGGAATGCAAGTTCCGCTCGGCCCTTCTTCCGTCAAAAACACCCTCTTGTGAAGCTGGCCTTCAGGTGAGAACGTTAAAACCCTTCCGGAGAGAAGTGGGGGTGGGGAATCAGGAGACGGGCTCCCAGTGGCTTTGCGGAGTCCGGCAAAACCAGGGGGAACAAATCCTTTCTGATGTAGGAACTCTCCTCACTGCTAGCCAAGAGGAAGCGAGGCACAGGGATTCTTGATCGCTGTTGATCCTGGGCCTGATTTTGTGTGAGGCAACAGCACTTTGCATTATATACAAGTTTCAGAGCCTTAAAATGCATTCGTGATTTGTGTTTTATTCCTTACTCTTGTTCCTGTTCACCACTTCTTCTTTTGGTCTTTTAAAATTGCTGGGTTTGGATTGAATAGTGCTGTACAAATAGTTACTCTGTCTGTACAGAATCTTTTATGTGAGGTTACATTTGTTACATAGTACTGGAGGGAGAACATAATTACATTTGCATGTTATATACATTCTTTGCTTTTATTATGCTCTTCATTTTAGTAAGAACTCTCTTAGCTTGATTTCATTCAGACTCTTTCAGATTGGGGGGAAAAATTCTAAAAGTGTACTTAGATTCACACAAAACACTACTTCTTGTTCTTTGAAGTTACTAGTTGCTCCTGCTAGCCTTTGAAATATTTGAAAGGTTGTAGATTGCACTTGTACATTGCTCATTACTTATGCTCTGTAGTAAACACCCTTGACTTTGTTTCTTTTCTCCATTATGAGTGCAGTTTATTTCATGTCTTCCTTGAATCCATTTTAATAGCATTCCTTGCATCTCATCCATTTTGCCTGTTGAAATCAATATAATCCATGCATGTTTTATTGTTTTCTTGCCTAAGGTTCTCACTAATTAGGTTTTGGTACACTTTTTTCATAATATGCTGGGGGGGGACTCTTTTGTTCTGCTCTTCCCTCCTCCCAATTTGATCTATATTAAACAATATTGTTTTTAGTTTTTTTTATTTAAAGATTTGTATCCCATCCTATATCATTAAGATCTCAGGGCAGCGTACATATCAGTTTAAACAGTATAAAACAATAAATAATTTAAACAGCTAAAAGTATATTAAACCATTAAAGAAGCTAATACCAATTAAAATCTAAAACAATAAAACAGTTAAAACAGTGTGCAACTTTAGGGAATGCATTTAGCCCTCAAAGGCTTTGGTAAAAAGTGATGTGTTAACTTGGCGCCGAAATGAAACCAATGTCTGTGCCAACCAGGCCTCCAAGGGGAGGATATTCTACAACCGGGGTGCCACAGCAGAGAAGGCCCTCTCCCACATCCCACCACAGTGTATGTCTTGCACAGGTGGGATGCAGAGGAGACCCGCTCCAACTGATCTCAATCCTTGGCCAGACATACATAGGGAGAGGCGCTCCCTCAAATATTGAGGTTCCAAGCCACTTAGGGCTTTAAATGTCATCATCAAAACCTTGAATACCTTGAGTGTATTGGCAGCTGGTGCAATTCCTTTAAAACTGGTGTTATATGATCTTTACAAGATGTTCTGGTGAACCGTCAAGCTGCTTCATTTCGCACTAGCCGCGACTTCTGAGTTGTCTTGAAGGGCAACCCCACGTTAAGTGCATTGCAGGAGTCTAATCGGGAAGTTACCAGCGCATGTACTACTGTGGCTAGGTTATCTCTGTTCAGGAAAGGCTGTAGCTGGCCCCAAGTACTCCGGGCCACAAAGTCTACCTGAGGCTCCAGTGACAAGAATGGACCTAGGAGTACTCCCAAGCTACACACGTGCTCCTTCAGGTGGCGTGCAATCCTATCCAAGACTGGTCACTTACCCAATCCCCAGACTTGGGAACCACTAGTCCACAGACCTTCTGTCTTATCAGGATTTAGCTTCAGTTTATTGGCCCTCATCCAGCCCATTACAGCCTCCAGGCACTGGTCCAGCACCTTCACTGCCTCAGTTGACTCCGACAACAAGGAGAAGTAGAGCTGAGCATCATCAGTGTACTGGTGACACCCCATCCCAGAATTCGTAATGACCTCACCCAACAGCTTCATATAGATGTTGAACAGCATGGGGGTAGAATAGAACCCTGTGAACACAGCTTAATAGCCATGGGGTAGAACAGGAATCCCCCAGTACCACTCTCTGGAATCAGCCCTGCAGCTTGGAACAGAACCACTGTAACACAGTGCCCCCAACTCCCACCTTGCAGAGCCGATCCAGTAAGATACCATGATCAATGGTGTCAAAAGCCTCTGAGAGATCCGGGAGAATCAACAGGGTAGCACTCCCCCTGTCTTTCACCCAGAGTAGGTCGTCAGTCAGAGCAACCAAGGCCATTTCAGTGCCGTACACTGGTCTGAAACCAGACTGAAATGGGTCCAGATAATCAGTTTCCTCCAAGAACGCCTGAAGCTGCCCAGCCTCCACGTGCTCAAGCACCTTGCCCAAAAAGGGAATATTTGTGATGGGGCAATAGTTCTCACATTCCTCTGGTGCCAGGGAAGTCCTCTTCAGGAGAGGGTGCACTACAGCCTAGTTCAAGGCAGCGGGCACCACCCCCTGACAGATTGGACCTAATCAATCCACCTAGATTGATCTAGATCATATTAGCCAAGATGGGCAAGGGTCAAGCTTACATGTTGTGGGACGGACTGATTTCAAGCATCTTGTCCACATCATCAGATTGCAACTATTGAAACCGATCCCAGGAAACACAACCAGGCGGAACACTGGACACCTCCCCAGGCTCTGCAATAACTGTGGCATCAAGTTTTAAGCGAATATGAGCGACTTTCTCCTCGACATCAAGTTTTAACTTGATGCCACTTGATGAAGACATCAAGTGGCATCAAGTTTTAAGTGAATATGAGCGACTTTCTCATCAGACTAGGTATAAGAGAGCTGCCTGTGCCTTTTTTCATTTCCACAGAAGGTGTTTCTTGGTATTTTAACTTTGCCTTATTCTTTTTTAAAAATATATTTTTTATTTCTAAAGTGAAGACAGAGGCTACCTTTTGTTTGTTCCCAAACTTCTCAAATTGGTCTAAATTTATCTAAAGTGTGTGAACAAACTGTAGGGACCACAGTGCAGTGATGGAGGTCATGCTTTGCGTGAGGTCCCAGATTCAATCCCACCCATATCTAGCTACAGCAGGGATCTCAGGCAGACAGTACTGACAGAGACCTCTCCTTGAGGCCATGGTGCAGTTTTCCCAAACCTGGTGTCCACCAGAAACTTGCGAGCTGGGGAACATAGTCCAACACATCTGGAGAGCACCAGGTTGGGGAGGGCTGCTATGGACAGTAAATAGTACTGGGCTGGATGGCAAGTGGTCTGACTCCGGATAAATGTTCATAGATGTATTTATCCCCCTTGTTCACTTTAATCTTTTAAATACATTTTTGCAGAAACAGAAAATGTGAGGCATGTTTATTAGCTTAAGGGTTATTAGATTCATAGAACAGAAGCTTAATTCAAAAACAGTAGATAGTCTGTCCATCAACAGTTAAGGGTGCAATCCTATCGGGATAGTAAGCCGCCCCCAGACTTGGAGGCTGCCAGCTATCCAGTGCAGGGTGGGTGGAGTGCAGAGGGGATCTTTTCCTCCACGCTCCGGCCACCCTGCATTTGCAGCTGGACAGCTGATTTTGGCTGTCTAGCTAGGGATTTTGGAGCAGGAGGGGGGCAGGCCACACGACACATAGGAAGCGTCATAACAATGATTCCGCGGTCTCCTCCCCTCCTTACCCTGGGAACTCCCCTTTTCCGCCCGCTCTGCGCTGCATTTGAGAATGCAGAGACGGGGAAGAAGTGCACAACCTATGAGAGGGCATGGAATGCGCTTCCCAGAAACCAAAAAATCCTATGGCTGTCCTGACACTGTCCAGCGGCCATTGGATTGCTCTCTAAAGCTTCAATCCTGCACACACTTAACTAGGACTAAGTCTCACTGAATATAGATATTGTAAATATGTATAGAATTGGGCAGCATGGGTATTTTCGCATCAGAAAGTTCAAACGATGAGCCCTGCAAAAATTATTATGTGTGAATATTACTTGGTCTCCCAAATTTTTCTTTGTTGCTTTTCTTTGTTGTCCATCCTTTTTCCTCTGTATCTCACTACTGCTTACCAGGCACAAAAACAGGAAATCCTGATTGTCATCATTGCATACTACATCTCCCATTTACTGTTCTCCTGTTCACTTCATTCTCTTTAAACATGGCCATGCTTCAGTCCTTGTTTTGTTTGCATTATTGCAACCCTGCCTCTGCGTAATTGAGATGAAACCTGCAAAGCTTTGCATGGTTACTCAAGAGTAACTCCCAATGCATTCATTGAGACTTAAGTTTGATGGCTGAATTCTAACATTTTCTCCTCACAGAATACTTTTCTGTTAATGGTCTCCTTGCTTTCTCTTATGATTGCTGTTGTCCCTTTTTGTCTAAGTGGTGTTTCATATTGCCTACCCCAACTGCACATCCAAACCTGCCAAACCTGAGCCAGACTATTGATTCATCTAGCTCAGTATGTCTAGTCCCAACTGGCTACAGCTCTCCAGTGCCTCAGGGATGGAGAGAGACTACTGCCCAAGATGGTCTTAACTGGAGATACCAGGAGCTTGACCTGGAGCCTTCTGCATGCAAAGCATCTGCTTGCAAAGCAAGTGTTAATGAGTTTTACACTTCTCCTATTCTCCTGTGTACGTATATATGCCTCTCTTCACTTTGTTGCGTTTCCCACTTTTTATGATTTTGCTTTGTATATGTATAAGCTACCTTAATGCTCTATTTCTCTCACAACAAAATTTCTATATTATAGGTTGGCATGCTGGTCACTTGACTGGTAAGATATTGTCAACTGACCTGTGGTCAAATATTTTTAAAATGCCACTGTGTAGATGGGCAGCTTACCTTTTTCATTATACAGGCATGAGCATGCCTGAAGAGTTAAGCTGGATAAGTCAAATTTCATTTCAGCATTAGAAAGCTTGCATGTTCTAAATGTTTATAAGATCTAGAAGATTTATCCAAGCTGTCTGAAATTTAAAATCCATCCCTGACCAAATTTCAATCAGATCTGTTGAGAAATGGCAGAAATACATCATTTCCAAACTTGCGCACATTTGACCCGAAAGTAAAACAAGCTTGAATAATTACTTTTCAAATCTGAATATCACATTTGCAGACTTGCTTTTTATAGATTCCAAAGATTTAATTAATTCATTTTAAATAGGGCCACCACCTGACTTGTGTGTCATGACGATACATGCACTTGTCTGTCCCCAGTGTTATGTCTCCCACTTCATCCTCTAGCCAACTTTGCCCTACCCATACAGCCTGTCACTACCAATTTATCCATTCTCCCTGACCCAAATGAAAGCATATAGATAAAGCAGAAGGTGAACGTGTGGCTGGGTGGCCACTGCATCCTTAGCGTCCTGAGTTTTAGTGTTCCCACACTTGTGCAGGATTGTAGAATGTGTGTGTTTTTTTACATGGCAATTTCCATGTTTTTGCTATATGAGTAAATAGCAGAGAGCGATTTGCCCCTTAGATAGCATCTGGGGCATCATAGGATGTTGTGGACCTCCTCAGTGCCGGTAAGCAGAGCTACAAACATTGTGGATCTTCCATCCCCTCCCAACCACAGCAGAAAGTCTGAGAAGGAGAAAAGGGGGAGTGCTGGTGTGCAGGGAGAGGAGAGGAAGCTTGGATGTGCAGTATCCAATGGCCTCTCCAATCCCCTCTCTATTCACTGAAAGATAAGTCAGCTGAACCAGCTCAGCTGCCCATCTGGCTGCATCTGTATTTTAAATGGGGGTGAAATCGCCTGCATCCTCCTCTCACCTTGTCTGTCACTTGCTGGTAGGGCATAGGATAGGCAGAGAGCCTGAACTAGGAGCCCTCTGTCTGTTGGGAGCACAGCCCATAGGACTGCGCCTTTAACCTCTATTTATTATGTTTCTATACCACCAAATAGCCAAAGCTCTCTGGGTTGTTTTTTTTTTCTTAAAGTGAGGGTGCTCGCTGCCGCTTTGACTGATATCAGGAAAGGACAGGAAATGCTCCTCCATGCACCCTCTCTTCATCCCAGTCCAGTTCCTCCAGGAACCTAAGGCCCTCTATCCTGCAGATGGGGAATGTTGGTGGAGGGTCTGGGGGTACAGCAGAATGAATGTAGTCCTTACGCTTACCCTGGCTCCTGCTCAGTACCATGTCTAGTGAACTCAAAAGGGGAAAGCATCCTGCTGCCCAACTAGACAGTCTGGCAAAACCTGTGATTTGATCTTTCATGAATTAAATTATGTGAAGTGCTGTATTCGTTTTGTTTTGCTCCTTACTTCCACGGTGCAAAAATGTTTCACATTTGATAGAGGCTAAATGATGCTGGAAATATAAAATCGCCACATAATCATTCATGCTAACTTTGTTCAAGGCCAGTTGTGAAATCTCTGGCTTAGTATGTGCCCCACTTGGTTGTATCAGCATTGTGGCATGGGCAACATGGAACCGTATATTCAGCTTCCAGCATTTTCAAGAAATCAGTCTTCCACTTGAATATGCACTCATGACCATACAGTATTTTGTGATGCTGATCTTAAAATTACTACTTGTCAGCCAGAGTTTTATATTTTGAGTAGAATAACTTGTTGGCAGAAAATTCAGTGGAGTATTAAAATTATGTGAATAATGAACACAACACTGCAGCTAAAATAGCAAGATAACAAATATCTTTGCTAAAATTCTTAAAGAATGTAAACGTTTCTGACCAGTCCCACATTGTGTGCACTGAGTGTCTATGCGATCTTTGGGCACATAATAGCCACAGCCGGGGAAGATTTTCTTACCTATAAGGAATGGTAACCAAGCATATTTAATTTAAGAACCTTTCAGCAATCTCAACTTATTGTTTGAAGAGTGACACTTCATTCTCTTTTGTAAATAATTCCCATTAATCAGCATCTTAATTTTTGTTCATTTTGAAAGATTGTCCTTAGTGGTGGTTAGAGACAAAATTTTCCAGGGCTTTATTTTTTCCATGGAAAATTCTCAGTTTCCTAAGTTTATTAATAACAAATGAATACCAATAGTAAATATATCAGGCAAGCTTGGCAGTTTCAGAGTTGTAGTTAATGTTTATGTGATTGTTCTTAGCATATATGTGAGAAAATACATGTATGTCATTGAAATATATGTCACAGTGTAAAATGAGACTCATAAGTAATGACAATAGACAGGTTCACATGTTCGGAGAAGGAAAATATGCCACCGTAGCTTATTTTCCTGCCTCTCACGTGCCAGTCACACACTGTGGAATTACCATAGTTACCCTTGCCAGGTGTGATTTATTGTGTTGTCCAAACCTGGTGGGGGACAGGGGCAAATTACAAACCACCCCACAACCCTAGAACAAGCCATGGGTTCCAGGGTGGTTTGTAAACCCACCCACCCCCCACCCTCACCAGGTTCAGATGACATGACAAACCACGCCTGGCAAGGATAATTATGGTAATTCCACAGTGTGTGACTGACACCCACGTGGTGGGAAAATAAGCTACAGTGGCTTATTTTCCTTCCCTACTCGTGCAAACCCAGTCAGTGAAACTGAAGGTGCTTCAACAACCTTAGTGGAAGAGAGTTGTCAGCGTATTATGCTTAGTTCTTTGGCTTCTTTAATGTGACAGCTGTTTTCAGTACCTTTGTTTTTTCTTAAATTTCTACAATGTAAATAGCATTGATTTCTCTTACATTTTGCAAGTATTCCAATAAAAATTATAACATTTAAATCACATTAAGGAAGCAATCCTGTGCCGCCGCCCCCAGACAGCATCCGGGGGGGGAGCATGGGATAGCTTGGTTTCCTGGCTCCGAGGTTGGAGACAGGGCTTTGACTTCAGAGCCAGCATTGAGCAGGGGGTTGGACTCGATGGTCTTACAGGCCCCTTCCAACCCTACTATTGTATGCTAGTCCCTACTCAGCCATGGAAGTTCACTGGGTGACTTTGGGCCAGTCACAGACTCTCAGCCCAACCTACCTCACAGGGGTGTTGTGAGGATAAAATGGAGAGGAGGAGGATCATGTAAGCCGCCTTGGGTTCCTTGCAACAGGAAAAAAGGCGGGATATAAATGCAATAAATAAATAAAATTCTATGAAACCATGCTCCCTGCCCCTCAGAGCCAGCACAGAGAATTGTGCCGGCTACATCTCCATGCTTGGAAAATGGAGCATGGAAACAGGAAAAAGGGGATGTTCCCAGAGGCAGGGAGGGGAGGAGACCGGGGCGGCTGTGCTGCAACCTATCCTGTGGCTGCCCCAGCATCGTTCCCTCCCCCTCTGAGGTGCCACTGCTAGACTGGTAAAATCGCCCATCTAGCAAAAATGCAGGGCAGCTGGAGCGCAGAGGTAAAGAGTTTGGAGGCTGCTGGGTATCCACATAGGATTGCGCCCTAAGTATACTTTAACTTTTTTCCTCAAATATTTCAGGTCAAATGTTTTGTTTGTTTGTTTTGTTTTTATACCGCTCAATAGTCAAAGCTGTCTGGGCGGTTCACAACATTAAAGCCACAAAAATTCAACAGAAAATAGGATATAAAATATAATAGATTACAACTACAGAGTACAAATACAAGCAGTGTAAAACCTAGCAGCAGTGCAGACATTTAAAACACAATAGCAGATTTAAGACAGCAGAGCTAAAAAAACTGGAATGCTAAAAATGCTGGGAAAATAAAAAGGCCTTAACCTGACGCCGGAAAGAATAAGGAGGGGGGGATAACATGGGGTAATTTTTTAGCTTTGTTTATTAAATACAAGTAAAATACATGCTAAATTGGGTCACAGTAGCAGCCTTCTCCAACCTGCTGCCCTCCAGATGTTTTGGATTACAGCACCCAGCATTCATGACCATTGGCCATGCTGACTGGGGCTGATGGGAGTTGAAGTCCAAAACATCTGTGGGGCACTGGTTTAGGGAAGGCTGCCCTAGAGCATCAAAAGATTTTTTGATGCAAACTGAAATTTTTTGTATGCAAATAACTGCAAATTGTGGTAGTGAGTTCTATAGACCCAAGTCTCAAAGTGTTTTTGTCTTGCTTTTTAAAAGAAGCATAGGTGGGATAACCCACATGTTGCATCGCATGCAGTGGTAGTGGTAGAATAACCTACAGTGTTCCTTTCACACGTGGAATGAACTACATTCATTGACTACTACAGCACCTAACCAGAACAAGCCCCCAAAACCAGGACTATATAGAACACAACCCAAACTGTCAAGAATACACATTTTCTTCACATATTATGATAGTGTCTATAGTCACATATTGGAAAACTGAGCAAGACTTGAAGCATCCCTAAATGTCTATCAATTAATGAAAGATACATTAGATCAATAACTTTAATAAGGAATGGAAGAAAGAACTATGCTGGAAGTCTTACAGAGTGGATTAAAAAAAAGTTTCCCCATGGCTTCTAAATTTCCAGAAATTGTACATCTGTAGCCTTCCTATTGCATAGTTTTTAGAAATCATTTGGGGGGAGTAAAGGCTGGGTTGCAGTATATGAACACCTTGTCTTAAACATTTTGTCTTCTAAAATAAAAGATTTTATAATCTGAAATTGTTTAATTTTTCAGAAAAAAATAAAAAAGTTCCAAGGGGGGGACACTAGTCCCCCCCCCCCCCCCGGTCATCACATCTCTACCTCACACCTGCCCTCCCATGTCAGCTGCTACTCATTCTCTGTTTTATTATTTAAGTGCAGGTTAAAAATAGCCATTGGCATGCTAGCTTGTGGGAAGTAAGAATTGCCTTCCGGTGATCAGGCAGGGAGCCTGCAGACATCTACATTTGTGAAAATATGTGTTGCAGCAACTACGTTTTTAAATGAGCCTTGAAGCCCCTATTTCAAGATGCTTTTGACTAATATTGGAAGTGTTCCAGATTGTTTTCAACTGTTGCTGTTCTAATGCTGTGTTTTTAAATGTTTATAATTAACAGGTGCTCTTTATTGTTTTAATGTTTTGGTATGGACTGTGATTTTTAGAATGACTTTTATAGGATTTTTTGTTTGGGGATGATGTGAGCCACATTAGAAGGATCTTAGAAAGGTTATCCCTGAAAAATGGTGTACAAATGTTGAAATAAATAAGAAAAGTTACTTGCTAAAAGTGGCTCAAATTGCTATAACTATATTTGCTTCTGTTTTTTAAAGGTGTGCTCTTTTGAAAGTCTCAGTTTTGTGGACCTAATGATTAAGGCATGTTGTCCTGTGGTTAGTTGTGCATCAGTAAGCTTTGGGTCCATTTCTAAATTGTCTGCACATAACTATTGTACAAAAATACTGGACGGTATGTGATGCAGTGTGTGTTTTCTTCTGCAGTTCGTTCCTTTGGCACAGAAGATAGACCAACCGATAGGCCTATACCACCTCGAGATGAAGTATTTGAATACATTATATTCCGTGGCAGTGATATTAAGGATTTAACAGTTTGTGAACCACCTAAACCGCAGTGTTCTCTGCCCCAGGATCCAGCTATTGTTCAGGTACGTCCTCTAGCAGACCTGGCTTTAGCTATGTCTAGATACGTAATGTGGCCAATGTTTGTGTGTATGTACATATTTGAAAGTACACCGTTAGATGTTCTCATCTTCTTTTATAGAATTCAGATACAGGCAAAGTTCATTGTGTCTTCAAAAGATTTTTCAGAGTTGCCTTATTAATAACAAAATGTTCATGAACTAGTCCATTGCCATTATATCCTATGCTCTTTTAATCAGATCCATGTAGTTGAGGGGGGTGCTTCTGGTTCAGGGCCAGGTTAACTTTATTTTCACCTATATCTTTGTCCTTTTATATTAACAGAATCTTAAAGAGCCGAGGTAATATAAGTGATGGCTGTAGCAATAATTCTGTTTAGAGTCCTCTTGTCCTCAGTTCCCCAGTGCAAGCTTACCATTTGTAGTTATATCTGAGCTCATATAAATCCTGATAATGTTGATGCAGTTTTCAGTGAAATTATGTTTTAGATTTCGCCCAGGCTTAGAACATGATCTTGCATGGGTCCCTTTTTTAGTTTTATTAAGATTGTCTTATCCAAAAAAGCAGAACTTACAGCTATTTTCTATCTACAGTTTCTTTATGGTAGCACACCAGTATAAGTGCTGACAACCTGGGCCTTCTATATTTATCCCAGACTTTTAACAGATTAGGTTCTGATAGAGTTTTCAGAAAGGTACTATACATTGAATGATTCATGTGCTTCAGAATTTTGAAATGGCTATGTTAGCCAGAGGGTGAAGCATGTAGCAGGTAAAAAAAAACCCTTTTCTTGTACCTACTAGAGTCCGTTGCAGTTCTCACTTTCTAATGTCGAGTGGTGGCATACTCCCACTTCTCACAACAGTTGTGTGCACTTTGTTATAAAAGCACAACATTTTGTGCAAAGACTTAACTCCAACTGATCATTTTTAAGCTATCGGTACAAATGAAATTAAGCCTCTGTGTGCATGCACAGCAATATTTCTGTCCGTTTTGGTTAGAAAGCTGATGATACTGAAAAAATCATCCAGACATTAAACATTGTTCTAAACTCAGCACTTGAATTACAGGGGGTAATTCAGGAGGCATAATTGTAACTGGAATTGTAAATTGAACTACAGGGGGCAGGAGGCATAGTTTTACCCACCCTGCCTCTATTCAAGGGCCCTCCATGGCCCCTGCCTGAATCTATCCACCATGTATCTCTGTGGTTATATGCCTGCCTGAGGAAGGCATTCTGGTCTCCAGCTCTGTGCTGCTTTGTTTACTCAGTTTGGTTATCCAGATCTACCAGTTATGCCTACGGAGGGTGTCCCTCTAGCTACAGGTATGGGTTTGTTGCTGTGGGTATTGTAACGGGACACTGGAGGGCTGAGACTACATTTCCTAGAAGCCCTTTCTGTGAGAGGTCTCTGATCTAGAGAGGAGAGTTGGCTTGCTCTGACATGGTGCTAGACGGCCCCAGCATCAAAGACCAAAGTTGTAAACCTGCAGGGGCAGCTGCACTTGCCATAGCCCAGTTACTGAAATTCACCAGTGTCAAACACTCATACACCAGGACATGCCCTCAGTGAGATGTAAGACTGCTCAGGATTGAATTGGTATTGCATGCACAAGCCCGTAAAAAACGTAGACATGTTGATGCATGTTGGCCTCAGCATATCGTACAACTGTTCATCTCGCCACACAAATAGGAAACAGTGTATTGCAAAAGTTTATCATATGGATCTGTTCATTCGTCTAATGGGCTGTGAAATGTGACCACAACCAAACTTTCATTTTGTGGAACTAATATATTCCTGCAGCATCCTGCTTTTGTTGGCGAAGGTACTGATCTGTAGTGTTGAAAGTGACACAGGCTCAAAGACAGTTGGCAACGTACCACACTACTACTATATTGATGTGTCTCCAGTTGCCTTTAATGTCAAAGGCTCATCTGTGTCAGCATCATGTGTAATTAGCTTCCTCTCAAAGACATTTGCCAGTCATTTGAGGCAGGCTTGGAACTTGTCACGGAAGGGGAGCACATTCTTAGTATACCACCACTCACTCTCCCTGTGCAGCCATGAAGAGGCAGAAATCCATGTGTTAATGCATATAGTACATGCTAGAGGACATGGTTGACACAAGACACTCATACTGTTGACCCAGTGATGTTGTGGTGTTGTCTGTAATGGTGGCAAAGACACTTCCAGCTGATGAACTGACTTTGGATCGGGGAAGTTTTTATTACCTGGCTGCTCAGGATGTATCTTCTCTCTCACCTTGGGCCTTCGAAACCACATGTGCTTCTAAGGGTCTGTGCGGATAGGCGCGTGGCCGATGTAAGATTAAAAGAAAAAATATGCATGCCACTGAGAGGTTTATCATACTGGACTGTGACCAGACAAGCACCTGTACTGATACAGGCAAGTCCCGAAAGAAGCGGTTTGTAAAGAGGAACCCCATGAAAAGGATTCGACCAATGTGAGCTGCTCTTGAGCAGCACGTAAAGAAGGCAGTCTACCAGGGTGGTCACTTCTGTGCTTAGACGCTGCTTCCAAGGCCTGCCCTTTTTCTAACAAGCTGTAGCTAGATTCATATAGATTTGGCTCTGCTGAAGGGAAGTACATCAATATTTTAAATAAATCAGCAAATAATAAAAGAGCATCTCCAGACTACACTCCCTGAAGCTTCCCAGACTTGCTATGAACTGCTCTCTTGTGGCTGCACAAAAGGATGTGAGAAGCTTTGCAAGTGCAAAAAGGCTCCCTTTCCATGCAGTGCTCTGGGCATTTATGAAAGAACTGCCAAGCAATTAAGTTCTATAACCACAAGCAGTCTTTTCAGCATGACCATTCGTTACGCTGAAAAACTAATATCACTTTTTAACAAATGTCCAAACTTCTACTTGATTTCTATGAACATGCACAGTATTATATGCAGTAGACATAGATATATCAACTGTTTCTGCAAATGTACATACTTACATAAAAAATGGCCAAAAATTTTGATTTCATGATTGTTAAAATCATATTTAATGATTTTATGAACTGTCATATCTTGTTTCATGTATAAATCACCATGATCCGAAAAATTATTTCAGTTGGTTGTGCATATGCACACACTTGCAATTTTGCATTCCCCAATATTTGAAAATGCTAATTATGTATTAATCTATATATGCTGTAAATGTGATGCTTTTATGCACGTGCACAATTGGTTTCTGAAGCCGCTGCTCTAATGCAACCCAGATAACAAGAATTTTCAGAATCGCCTACGTTTTTATTGTTAACCTCTAGTATAGTTGCATTATAGTTGCAAAATAATGATTTTGTGTTTTTCATGATATTGGTGTTTTTTCTGCCTTGATTGAGTCTTTCATGAATGTGGTTTTCTTTAGTCCTCTCTAGGATCATCTTCTACTTCTTCATTCCAGTCTGTGGGCTCCTATGGTCCCTTTGGCAGAATGCCAGCCTACAGTCAGTTTAGTCCAAGTCCATTAGTGGGCCAGCAGTTTGGTGCTGTTGGCGTTGGTATGTTTGCATTTTAAACTTTTTTTCTTGACAAACCACTAAAAGTTAAGAAACAATTGCAGATGCATACTGTTCCCATCCCATAGGTTAAAATACATTATTGGTTCACATATTCTGTGAGATCCATTTAGGCAAAGTGATCCTATGAAAGAGTGTACGTGAGAAGGCCAAGTTCAGTAGACAACACCCTCCACCCCCAATAGTTTCTCCTTTGCAAGCCCCATTATGGTGGATAGTATATACAACTCCTATTTTCTTTGAATGGAGGTTGTGCAGGACACATTCCTGATGGAGTATCTTTTCAGTTCTATATTAGACATCATTTTTGCTAAATGTTTTGGGTTTGGCTGGTCTGCTTTTGGACATGATCAGACATTCTGACAGCTCTTTAGGATGCTTGAAATCTGCCTTCTTTTATAATGAGAATATGGGGGTCACCTCCGGGAGCTGTACTGGAACAGATTTCCGGGTCCAGGTATGCAGCATTGATGTTGTTCTTCCCAGTGGCTGAAGCTCAGGAGAGCCTCTTTAGCAGGGGCCAAAACAGTGTCATAAGAAACACCGATCTAAGCATTTGGTCTAGAGTGCTGAAAGTAACTTGGATAAAAAGTGACAGGATAAATAAGAGTATATCTGCTCTACTACTTTGGTGGGCAAATTGATCTGATACTTCCAAAGTGCCTAATGTGAAAATAGGAGTGAGCTAAAGTATGATTTACTTTAATCCTGCCAACCTAGCAGTTCGAAAGCAAGAAATTGCAAGTAGATAAATAGGTACCGCTTCGGCGGGAAAGGTAACAGCGTTCCGTGCACCTCGGTGTTCAGTCATGCCGGCCACATGACCACGGAAGCGTCTTTGGACAGCGCTGGCTCTTCGGCTTAGAAACGGGGATGAGCACCGCACCCTAGAGTCGGACACGACTGGTTGGGGACACCTTTACCTTTAAAGTATGATTTACTTTGTGTTCACTTTTTCACATTTATAAATAGCGGAGTCGGGTTTGCATTGTGGATGTTCTCTTTGGCTCTTACTAGTCTGCATAGGAAATACTGGTCCAGTGGATGGGAGACTTAAGAAGTTTGTCAGACAAGTTACTGTGCCTCATCCCCAGGCTGCAGTCTGTAAAGTGGGTCTGTTCAGATGTTATGGAAAAAAAATCAACCTAGTAAGAGTTTTTGGGTGTACCCTGTTCCTCTGGAAAAAGTAATCCAGATGGCATCATCAGGAAGTTACCAAGTTATATTTAAACATGGCCTGTCTCTGATGATGTAACAGAACTTGCCCCCTATTCTTTCTGGGAACAATTCTGTCTAGATGTATATGTCAAGGAGACACATTAAAACAAATAGATCCGATACTACTTTCTCATTTCATTGTCCCAGAGGAACAGAACAATCCAAGTGCTTTTACTAGTTTGATATTTACCAGCACAGAACATCTGAACAATTACATTGTGCCCCACTTTGCTGGGTTCCTGTAAGAATAGAATAAGGAAATGTTACCAGCTCTTCACCATGTAGCAGGAGGAACTGATATCTAAAAATCAGCAAAAGTATAAGCCAGACTGCTAAAGCTAGTTTGTTAATATCATTTGTATATAAAAGGGCAGTTTTGGAGATGGTAACTGGTAAACAGATTTCAGTTCATGCTTCAAAAGTTTTGGCCACAAGTGCATATATTGTTAGTGAGAGTGGGGGAATGGGACCTTGAATTTGGGGAAATAGTCCAAGCTTCTCACTAGCAGTCTCCTTGCCAGCTAGGCTGCAGGAGCTCTCAGATGTTTCAGATTTGGTTAAGCCTGTTAGACATCAGGCACCAGAATGAGGTTTCAATGTAAGCCTTGTATTTGTATTTATACTCAGTAACTTCTTCTAGCAAATCTCTCCTCTTACTTCAGACTCTTCAGATTTCTGTTGGCAGTGAAACACCTTTTAGTTCTAAAAACTGTGCAAACATGATCACATAATTAGGTACTTGGTGCTTTGGCTGTTCCTTTGACTGCTTTAAGATAAACGCTCATTTTATTAGTCACACCAGTTACGCTTGATTACTCCCATTTGCTTCATTGCTGGTGTGCCAAGGGAGCGGTATTCACCAACAGTTTACATGTGACTAAAAGTTACGTGTATCGGCCATTTAAATGATAAGCGAATTACCCCCTTAGCCTCACTAGGGCTGTGTTGACCTTCATTACCAGCACAAACTGCCTCGACAGTTGCAGCTCCTCCTAAGGAGTACTGGAAACTATATTTCCGAGCAGGAGCTAGGGGGTCACCAATGGAGAATTCTCAGCACCCTTGTATAATTGTTAGGACTGCTTGAGTCAAAGAGAGCTGAACATTTTAACAGGTTGAGAATTCATTGAAGTGAGTACAAGTACAAGGGTAACCTTGCATGGCTATATCCAAAGGTGGAGCTTGACATGCTTTGTCTGTCTTCATGCAGGAAGTTCACTGACCTCCTTTGGAACAGAAACTTCAGCCAATGCTAGTTTGTCCCAAAGCAGTGCAGTTGGTTCCACTTTTACAACAGATGCAAGATCACTAAAAACGCAGCTCTCACAAGGTAAAAGGCTGGTGGTATCAGATTCTTGATCACTTTAACTACATGTGGGTGCAGGGTGTATTGTTCAATTTACATTAAATGAAATACCATTGTTGCATGTCTTTGGTGAATTTGCACTCCCTAAAAGTTCTTAGTGATGGTAAATTACCACAAGACAGATTTTATGCAGAATAGGGTTTCCTGTTAAAATCTAAATCCCATCTTAAAGGCTATTGAGTAAACCACTGGGGGTCGACTTTTTTAGTTAAGTATTACCTTATATTTTGTTTCTCTGCTTCAGAATTTTCAGGGGTGGTGATTACATCAATCTGCTGTATAGGTAACATAATGGCCAAAGTCTTTTGCACTGAGTTAGCCTTGCATCTTTTACCACTGAGAGTGAGCTTGTAGTCTGGGTTGAAGATGTACTCTACCTATTTTTCCAGTCAAATAAGACTTTGGCCATCTTTTATTTTACTATTTTTATTTATTTACAGCATTTATACACTGCTCCACATCTAAACAGATTCCAGAGCAGTGAACAATATAAACTAAAATTATACAAAGATAAAAGAAATAAAACACCACGTTAATTTTTTTTTTTTTTTTTTTAACAGACTACCAGTAAAAACCATGGCTTGTCAGTCAGGGATGTTTTAGGCAAAGTTCCTTGTTCAGTTCCTCTTACTAGGCTTTCGCTTTATTAAAGTAGATATAGAATATTAAAAATGATACATGAATTGAATCTGATGTCAGTAGTTAATTAAATTGTCTGCATCACCTAAACTGTTAGCCACAAATACACTGGAATATCTAAATTTTCTATACCTATATTGCTTTGTACTAGATGCTGCTGTTCCACAAAAACACACACACAGAGTGCAATCCTATGCATGTCTACCCAGATGTAAGTCCCATAGAGTTTAGTGGGACTTACAGGCTAAGGGAGTAGCTACTATTTCAGGTGACAGATATTTGTTAGTAGCTGAACTGAGCTGCCTTAACCATTTTTTCTTTTTAGACTGGAGTAGAGGGAAGGATGATTGCCATCTGGATGAGTAGTTCTAAAGAAGCAGAAATACTTCCTCTTTGGACGCGATTGTCTTGGCTGGGTAGAGCAGACTGGTAGACTTCAAGCAATACTTAAGTCAAACTTTGATGTAACAAGTTGTCATTTCTGGCTTTGTTTCAGGTCGCTCAAGTTCTCCATTAGACCATTTGAGAAAGAGCCCGCTGCTGGAACAAGCTGTGCAAACGGCGTCAACCCACTTACCTGCTTCAGCACCAGTTGGGCGAAGGAGTCCTGTTTCAGCCAGACCTCTAGGGTCTACTAGCCAAAAATCAATAGAAAATCAGGAGCACAGGAGAGGTAGAATTTGACCTTTGGTTCTTGATTACATTCTGCAAGCTGCTTTGTTTTCCTTGGGGATTATGATTATGTGTTTAAGGTTGATTTTAGAGGTTTTTATAGCATTATAACAAAAACTTTATGGGGTTGTAAAGAGAACATCAGGGCCTGCTCTCATTGGACTGTCCTGTTCTCTCTCTGTCTCTCTCTCTCTCTCACTCACACACACACACACACACACACACACGGCCAACTGACATAAACTGCCGTGTGGGAAGGAGCACCAGATGCTAGCTCCTGCTCAAGTGGAGCTGTTCGGGTTGCTCAGTTTTATTTTTTTGAGCATGTGATTCTTGCTGTATCTATTGTATTTTATAAACATTGTAAGGCACTTTGAGGACTCTAGAAAAAAATGGGATATAAATCTACTAAATAAATTAAAAAGTCACCTTAAATTATTTGAATTATAAAGAGAATAGGGACCACCTACCCTGCAGAAAAATGGCAAGGATTGGTGTAAGGCAAGGGTTACATGGGCATGCTTCCATCTTGACGTTAGGCCAGGGGCGAGCAACTTGTGGCCCTCCAGATGTTTTGGCCTGCAACTCCCATCACCCCTAGCCAATGGTGAGGGATGATGGGAGTTGTAGGCCACAACATCTGGAGGGCCACAAGTTGCCAACACCTGCCCTAAGAAATACCTCTGGCAGCAGAGGAGCCTCCCACACAAACACAAGCCCTTGGCCTGCTCAGCAAGGGATTTCTGCTTGCTTGGGGAGAGCGGCATCATTTCTCATGCCTTTTCTGAGAGAGCAATACTTGCCTTCTTCCCTCAGCACTTTGGGGACGGGGGCTGAATGGGCTTCTTTGCTCCCCTCCCCCAATTCTTGTGGGTGCCCGCGCCATCTGTAAAACCAATTCACATTTTGAAAATAAGGCATTGTTGAAATAGGACACAGTGCTTAGATCTTAATGTCGTATCTTTTTTCTGTTCTACACTGTTAGCACATATAGAACGAAAAATAACAATGTTCACATTATTCATTCCTAGCTGAAGCACACAAGGTTTCAAGATGTGAAGCAGAGCATCTCAGAAATGAAAACAAACGTCAAATGGGTAAATTGAATCTGTTTGTGTGTGTGTATGTGTGTGTGTGTGTATACACACACACATATCAGTTTGCACTTATAACATAAACAGCTAAGTTGAGGAAATATAACCCAAATTCTCCCCTCTTTCCACCTGGTTGTTGTTTGTTCATTTTTAATTATAATATTTATATGTCAGTACATTATATGTGATGTATCACTCTTCCCTCACCTGTGATTATCGTAACAACACCGTTCCTCATAAATATTTTGACAACACCAAGTACTGAGTCTAGCTGCAGGATTTCAGTACTTCTATATTCTCTCAACCTCTTCCTTGAGGTAATACCGTAGAGCGAGTGTGTGTGGAAGGAATACATCAAGTATAACCTAAGTAATCACTTTATTAGGATGCTGCCACCACCCTCCTCCTCATGAGGAGAGAACCTTCAATTTCTGTGTGTGTGGGAGCGTAGATTCCTAGACTTTGGCCTATGTATTTCATAGCTTCATCTAATCCTTTTACTGGTGACAAATGAAACCGAGAATAGCGTGGTTTGAAAGAACAAATTAAAAATGAAACTTTATTTACATGGTATAAAAGGTTTCAATGCAATTTGAGTTTTATGTGGTAAAATTCTTGTTTCAAGTTTTTATTAATCCTTACCTACTCTAGCCTTTCTAATAATAATACATCAAAATAATAGCTCCCCCCTCCCACCTACTTACAATAGCCTTTAGGAAAAAGGATATGTTAGAACACATCAAGCAAACAAACAAACACCAAAATATACAATTAAACAAAACAAAAAGGCCATCCAAGTAGGAATGGAACCATTGTAGAACATTGTCTCCAACTCAAGAAGTATACCATGGTCAGTCGAAAGCAAGAGGTCCAAGAGAACCAACAGGGTTCCACTCCCCCGTCTCTCTCCGCAAAGATAATCCCTCAGGGCAACCAAGGCAGTTTCTGTTCCAAAACTGGGTCAAAAGTCAAACTGAAACAGATTTAGAAAATCCACTTCATCCAAGAATGCCTGGAATTGATCAGCAGCCACTTGCTTGCCCAGCTTGCCCATGAAGTGGATATTAGCAGGTAGCCCATACTTGTCCTCCATTTCTTGGTTCAGGTTATGTTTTTTCAGGAGCAGTCTACTTACTGCCTCTTTCAAAGAGACTGGTATTTCTGCCACTTTCAAGGTAGAATTCATAACCTCCTGAACCCAACCGGTCATCCCCTCCTTATTAGATGTAACAAGCCAATACAGGCAAGCGCTGAGCATGCAAGCAGTTGGTCGAACTTGCCCAAGGACCTTGTCTGCATCCTTGGACCTCAGCAACTGAAACTCATCCAATACAACTGGACCTGGCTTTGCTCTAGATAACACTATTAATGGAACTACACTAACTGTGGAGTCCAAGCCATGTGAGATGAGTGATTTTCCCATGAAAGTACCTTGCAAATTTGTCACAGCAAGGTGTTGAGGGTGTGACCAATTCCCTTTCAAGGTCAGATCGAAATAAACCCTTCACCTTTTGCTAGGTGCAATGGGAAATCTACCTGATCTGGAGTGTTTTCCCTTAGCATAGTTGGTGGTGATTATTGCTACCAATACACCCTGTTTTCTCAAGTAGCCAGCTTTCAGGGACCACTTCATGTTAGCATGCCTAACCTCTCAGTGGCGTTCACTTTCAGCATTCCAGACTGTCTGGACTTTGGAAACACCATTTTACAGTGTTTCTGGCCTTTCCTGGAGGGTCGGTTCCAGAATGGTGGTTCTGGGGGACTTCCACTTGATATATTGGCCTGTGGCCTGTGGTGCCTCATGGGGGTCAGTCTTTTCCCCAGTGCTATTTACCATCTACACTAAACCTCTGAGAGAGGTGGTTGGGGGATTTGGAGTGAGTTGTCATCGGTATATGGACAAAGCTCAGTCTCCTTACCATTATATTCTGGGGATGCTGTTGGTATCCTGAATTGGTGCCTGTAGATGGTAATGGGCTGTATGAGGCAAACAAATTGAAGCTAAATCCAGACAAGACAGAAGGTCTCCTGCTGGAAAGTAATCTCACCAGGACTAGGGGCTCAGCCTGTTTTGGTTGCAGTTACACTCCCCTTGAAGAACTAGGTTTATAGTTTGGGGGCTTTCTTGGATCCAGCTCAGCTTCTGGATGCCCAGATAATGGCTAAGGAAGCCAACTATAAACATCCCTTGAGAGATCTGACATTAGATAAAGTGATAAATTCTCTGGTCACGGCTAAATTGGATTACTGCAATGTACATAAGGTACATTGAAAAGTCTCTAGAACATAAGGTCACCTTTGAAAAGTCTCCAGAACTTTAGCTGGTCCAGAACACAGCAGCAAGGGTATGAGTGGGAGCTCACTTGTGGGAGTGTATCACACCCATTTTACAATAACTGCACTGGTTACCAGTTTGCTTCAAAGCACAATTCAAGATGCTGGTGATAATCTTTAAATCACTACATGGATTGGGTCCACGTTACCTAAAGGACAGTTTCCTTGGGTACCATCTTGCCCCCTCCCTAAGATGTGATCTAATCACATTTCAGCCAGAATTGGCTCCCAGTTACTATATAGTGCACCTGCCCTTTAAACATTGCTATGTGCATTTCTGGTTGTCCAGCCTCAAAGGGAACTTAGTAGAGCTGGAGGTGACATAGTATGTGATCTTTAAGGGAACAGCATTTTCCCTAGCACAAAAGATTTAAAGGGCCGAGGTTTATAAAATCATGAGTGGAAAAAAGTGGGGAAAATTAGCCCAGTTCAGACATAATGGGGAACCATTGTTTACACCTTTACAAGAACACACCACAGCAGTTATTGAGCTCATGTGCTCCCCCCTTACTTCGCATTCTCTGTGTCTGAGGAGATGAAAACGACAGCTTCCATTAGCACTTTGGTAGAAACCACAGTCTTCTGTTATTCCTAATACAGGAAGCTAGTTTGTTCAAACCACAGTTGGTTAGAACAAGCATCAAGCTTTGGTTTCAGATTCTGCTTTGTTCCAATGACCTATGGCTTGAATAAACTACAGCTTCCCTTATTCAGACATAATGGGGAATTTTAATTGTTAAACAGCAAAAGGATGCTTAAAGTTCTTTTATCTCATATGGAGAAGGAGGAAAGGGGAGGGGGCAAGCCGCAGTGTGTTCTCATAATACAGCCTTCCCCAACCTGCTGAGGGATGTTGGGAGTTGCAGTCCAACACATCTGGAGGGCACCAGGTTGAGAAAGGCTGTCATAATGCAAAAAGTATGATTTCCCAATAGGGCTGCTTTCTGTCTCTCCAAATAAGTTTAAGATAAAAGGACAGGATTTAGTCCTGTGGAACTCATCGCTACAGGATTTTGTGGCTTTTTAAAGGATTAAGTAAGTATAAGATGAGGCTATAAACTGTATTGGCTGAAAATGTAACATTGGGAGATGATATGCCTTGGGCAGCCTGATGTCTGGTAACATCAGGTACAGTTATTTGGCATCATCCCAGCTTAGCAGACAGAAAGCTGCCTATCAGTCCTGACCCAGACCTGTTAATATGTGGTGCTGCTTATAAGAAAAACAAATAACCTGAAGTTGCAGATTTTTCGTTGTAGGTCCCTTCAAAACCTATTTTTCCCCAGTTCCAGGAGCACCTTCGGCACGAAGGGGCCGTGGGGGTCACCGGGGAGGCAGAGGAAGATTTGGTATTCGACGGGACGTTCCAATGAAGTTTGAGAAAGACTTCGACTTTGAAAGTGCAAATGCACAATTCAATAAAGAGGAAATAGATCGTGAATTTCATAATAAGCTGAAACTGAAAGGTAAACAGGCTTTTCTTTAGGGCGTAAGGACTATCTTGTGACTGCACATGAATGTGAGCCTTCTAGAAGCTTAGGAACTAGATTTAAAGATAGCTTATGGAAATTAGGTGCTGATGGGAAAACTGATATCCCAAATGCTTTGATCAAAGTTCTAAAGTGTATGAAGTATAAACTAATGCATTTGCATAGAGTTGTTAAGAAGGGATTTTTATTTCTATAGGGATTGAGAGTTATAGTGCTCTTGCGGTGTTTTGGAATTAGGTTTTATGGATATTTTTAGCTGGAAAGTGAGTGGATTTAGGTGTATTCAAACTCTGTGAGTGCAATAGGTTATGCAGATAAATTTGATTTATTTTGCACAGTGGTGTTTTTATTGGGTTCGATCCAGACTTTGTCACATGTAGAGTGGACCCATTGAAATAATTGGGTCCACTGATTCAATGGGTCCTCTCCAAGTATGATGAAGTCTGGATCCAATCCATTATTTTGCATAGCTCTGGTTTTGCTAGTCATGGGAAGTGGCAAAGACCTACTCAGGTTGCTGCAGCACTGTGCCCGACCACCAGAAGCCTTACTCCTTCACTGTTGCAGCTTCAGCTTCTGCATCAGTAAGTCAGCCTATATGCTTTCACAGCCATAAAGATTAGAAACTTTTATTTTTAAAGAGAGCTGAGATTTTCAAGTGCTGACCTTCCCACAGAATTACAGTAATTTTTAAGTCTGGCACAAACTGTACTCCTGTCCTTAGAATTGTGTTCTGCCCCTAGCCTTGTAATTCAGTCAATCATTTATTGTTGAGTGTCACTGCAGTTAATGTTAATAACAAGATTAAAATCTTACAGGGAAAGCTTTTACAACAGATATTGAGTGTTTTTTTAGAAATTGCACCTCTTGTAATTTGGTCCATTTTCTTCTGTAGCTTGTTTAGTTAACTGGCTGCGTTCCCATGGAAGGATAAACCAGGATTCCAGAGAATCCTGGCTTAGCGTTCAGTGTGAACATGCCAGTGTCATTGTGTTGTTCTGTTATGGAAAAGATCAGGCAATGAGTGGTGCTTATTCTTACCTTTGCAAACTGTCCTGTTTTTATAGAGAGCTAGTTGGGAGAAAGTGTGGTGAGGGGAGAAAGTGTGTCTTGGCAAGCTATTTTTTAATGTATTAAATAGTAGCATCCTTTATTTTAGCGGAGTAGCAAAAGCAGCTTTCTACCTTTCTTTAAAGATGCATTTGCCTAGAATGTTCATTGAGATTGTCCTCCTTTTCCTCTTTTTTCCTTCCTCCCCCTCCCCAATTCACTAGAAGATAAACCAGAGAAGCCTGTAAATGGGGAGGATAAAGGTGATTCAGGTGTCGACACCCAGAACAGCGAAGGCAATGCAGACGAAGATGATCCCCTTGGACCTAACTGCTACTATGACAAAACCAAGTCCTTCTTTGATAACATTTCCTGTGATGACAATAGGTACCAGATTTGTTTTGGCAATCTGTCATGCCTTTCTGACTGGCAAAGCTCATGGATACTGAAATGCAGAACGGAATCCTGTTTTATCCTTGTCCCCATGCAGTGGTGGTGTTGCTAGAAAAAGTATTTGATTTTGTTACAGAAGAAAATACCAGCTGCAAGAATTATAGTTCAGGGTGGGTTGAGCACATTGACCACAAAAATCAAGATTGTCTTGCGAGGAAGAGCGTGCTGATGGAGATGAGTGTTAAAAAATGTTGCAGCAGATGTTCCAAAAGTGAAATCACTGCAGAACCCACCCATCCCCTTCCATTTTTGTTCCGATTTATGTTTTTTTAATAATAATTTGTTACCATTCCAATTTAAGACATTGGGTGTGTTCCCTTTGTATGCTGCTGATACCCCGTTCTCTTTGGGTTGGGTCCAGAGTGAGCCATACATAAAGTAGACTCGTTAAAATCAATGGAATGTAAGTTAGTCATGACTACCATAAGTCACATTGATTTCATTCTTAAGTCACGTTGATTTCAAGTGGGTCTACTCTATCTATGAGTAAATCTGGACCAAACTCTTTGTTTTACTTGGCCATGGAGCAAGTCAACTAATTGGCCTGGTTCAGATGTAGCACAAAACCATATTTCGCACTACAGGAATCAACAATGGCAAGCTTGTGCACCGTCTGCTCTCCTGTGATGTGGCTGTGAAGAGGAGATAGAAGCATCTGCTCATGGTTTTTAAACTAATGAGTTTTTCATTATGTTTGAACTAGGAACAGTGGTTAGTTTAAACTATGGTTTGTTGAAACAAGCCAGGATCTGCAATCACAGTTTCATCCAGGCTTGGCTTATTCTTGTTAGACATAATGACAAACCACCGGTAGTTTTAAAAAATCGGAGCAGATGCTCCCAAGCTGTTCTTGGCTGCACTGGAGTAGAAGAAGAGAGGGAGGAGCCCAAGGCTCATTCTCATAGTGCTAAACTATGGTGTAACTATGTCTGAACCATGCCGCTGTAGCGATTCCACTTCCAGACAGAGGCTTTCTGTATGCATGAAACAGAACAAGGTGATAGAATGGGCTGTACCACTGCATTGTGCAAGTAGGTGATGCCATGTTTGAATGCTTTTCCACATAAATGCAAACTCCCTGCTAGTAAAACAAAACGAACCCTTACACATCATGGGAGAGCTGCTCGCTCTTCTCCCTGCTCTTCTGGTTTTCTCCTTGGTGGGGAGGGTACATAAGGGAGCCTTCAGAAATGTGATCTCTAACCGGTAGCCTGACATGTATAGTCAATTCTGCCACTTCATTCCCCTGCATGTGTGGACTACACTTGGAATGGTGGTAGGCAAGGCTTGTGACCTATTAACGACAGACGGAATAGCAACTTGCACTGTGAATTCAGGTCCAATCTCTCTTGGTTCTGTTGGCTGCAGCTTTGTGGTGCTCAGGTTGCAGCTGTGGCCAGACATACTGTGCCATTGTCATCCTTTGAGAAGAGCCTTTTTGTCAGACTCAGCTGACCCCCAAGGACTGTAGTGCATTCTACATGAGTGATGATTCTGTATCATCAGGTGCCTTACAATTGTTTTTGCTTTCCCTCCTTTCATACCATTCCTCTGCATAGCTGGCCTAAAACCATTTTGGTTGGTTAGTTAACTTGAGCTGAGTTCAAAGAGGTTTACTTCAAAGGAGTTTTTAACAGTAGGTATCATCAGTTAGCAAGCAAGGAGTTTATCAAGAGTCCACTCTTAATGAAATCTTCACTCCCACAATTTTGTAACAAGCAGGAAATTTAGTGTGAAAGTTGGCACCTCTAAATCCTGCCTGCCTATTTCCGTCACCCCCTCTGATAGTCATTTGTGCTAAGGATTTGAAATTTGGTAAAGGTGTTTATCTAATATCTCCATAACTGAGTTTTTGCTCCTAAGAAAATTAATTTTTACACCCACACTCATTGCTATTTCCTGCTCCAAACTCCAGCACAGTGAGAGGACCCCCAACTTTTCTGCCATGTGAAGGGGAAGGATCAGTGGCAATAACCGGTTATGACTGGCTAATAAGCCGTGCCAATACGTGACCCACTATTCCAAAGTCCTAAGAGAGACTTTGAAGAGAGAAAGCCCACAGCTGTTCTCACCTAGGAAGGGGAATGGGGAGGGTGGGGGTAGCTGTGCTGCGGTGGGTTGATATCCCTCAGTGACTTGCAAGCTTTGGACCAGCTTGCATATAAAAGGAAGTTAGTACTTGCTGGCAGTACTAAGAACCCAGCTTTGGAGTGTGTACTTCTCTTACATGGGTTTACCTGTCCCAGGGTAAACCCAAGTATACTCAGATCAAATCGCATCTTGTGATTGGAAAAAAGTTCAGAAGCTGCAAGCTGATACAACAACCTTCATTGTGACGCAGGTGTTTGGCCATTACTCTGCTTCTCTGCAGACTCCACACGGTCTCCTGAATCTGGGCACAATTCAAACTCCTATTTTTGGTGCCTCTGGACTCTTGGCAAAATCTGACCCATTTAGAAGCCTTGCAAGACTCTATTATTTAGGCCTTAGATTGTTATGTGGTAGGACATATGAATGAACTTTGTTAGATCTCATAGTTTGATCTTTAAGAACAAATCAAAGATAGTTTGCCATTTTAACTTGCCAACTCCCTGCAAGTTAAAAAAAAAACAACAAACCAACACATCATGGGAGAGCTGCTAGTTCTTCTCCCTGCTCTTGTGGTTTTCTGCTGGCTGAGGAGAAACATAAGGGAGCCTTCAAAATGGGATCTCTTACCTGTTGTCTGGCATGTACAGTCCATTCTGCAACTTCATTCTCCGGCATGTATAGACTTCATGTTTGCATCTGTATCCATAACTTGATCCAGTAAGAGTGCACTTTTTAGCAGTAGCTGCTTAAATGGATCAGCATGTCTTAAAGAAGAGGAAATTCTTCACATATACAAATAGGTGGTTCTGTCAGTCTTATTATCCCTCAGGCAGCAAATGGTATTTGGGATGATATAACTTGTTCTGATTTGAGGAACTGTTTTCCCAGTCTAGCCATGTTCTCTTTTGGCTTTACATCACATCATAGAAAATTGGAATCTTCAGTACCACTTCTGCATAAAGCTGTTGCCTGTGCAATTTCATTGTGTGCATCTCAGTGTAATCAGCAGCTTTATAGTATCAAACATTATAGTATCAAATCCTTGGCTGCAATGCTCCTTCTGATGAAACCGCTAGTGAATTGGAGCAAGTAGTGTTGTCACTTATATGTTTCAGAGATCGACGACCAACCTGGGCAGAAGAAAGGAGACTAAATGCAGAGACGTTTGGAATTCCACTGCGTCCAAACCGTGGCCGGGGAGGTTACAGAGGTAGAGGGGGAGGCGGAGGAATTGGTAACTTCCGGGGTGGTCGAGGACGTGGAGGCACACGAGGAAGTTACGGCGCCCCTCGAGGATTTCGTGGTGGATTCAGAGGTGGACGTGGTGGCAGGGAGTTTGCAGATTTTGAGTATAGGGTAATGCATACTTACAAACTTCATTGCCTATAGCCATAGGCCACTGCAGTCATGAAATATAGAAGTACAAATAACTACAATGACCTCCAGAGAACAAAAACAAAACAAAAATAAATCCACTCAAAACGATATTTAAAAGTATGACACTATTTAACCACAAAATAAGTCTTAAAACATTAAATATATTTAAGATCAGTTGAGATAAAACAAATCATGCCATGATATGCTGGGCTTATTTGCAGCCAATGGAAATTTAGCCACTCTTAATTGTTTTTATGTTTCAGTAGACTTATACTCTCACGGGAGTGTTTTTTTACAAAGCTCATATGCTGTCCCATTACATAAAGTTCTTTGGGTGGCTCACAATAAACGAACAGGAAAACAATTTAAATACAAACTAGAATATAAGGAAGAGGCAAAACTTCCTGGTACATTTTTTGCCTCATTTTCCTTATATTTCCTGCATGTGTGCACTTCTGCATAGCATACTGGCCATGGAGTTACCTTTGACTGGCACTCAGACAAAGGTCTTTCTCAGCCCTACCCAGATATGCTGGGGATTGAACCTGGGACCTTTTGCAAGCAAAGGCATACTAAAGTAACCCAACCCTGAAACTAGTGGTGGTGGGAGGGGGATAATACAAATTTACTCACAAAAATGTTAGGTCCAGAGCCACAGGATTAATCTAAAACTATGCTTGCCTGCATCTATCTGGAAAACATTCGGGTCCAGATTAACTGAGATCATACTTGCTGAACTGCCCTGTGACCAATTGCTGCAGACTGATTTGATAGCTGGTAACATGGATACTACATACAATATAGGATAACATAGTGCTTGTTATAAAAAAAAATTGGTTTCTTTGCGTGCTGTGGCATTCCCAATCCATAGGCAATGTAAACTATGTTGTACGATAGGCTGCATAGACAAAACTGGTTCTCAGCTGTCAGATATTAGCGCTAGCTTGCCCAGCTCCCATTCATTCCCTAGTTCTCTTAATAGCTTTAGGGAGGAATTCGGCAATTTCCTTCTGTATGTTTGGCACAAATGGTCCAACAGTTAAAACCAGTTTTAAAACAATAAAAGTTGATAATGGAAACAAAATACATATTTAAAGCCAGAGACCCCCTTTTTAAAGAAGACAGTCTGTCCTTGTGAAAGTTCTTGCTATCAGGCATTTGCAAATACTCTTGGATCCACCTCATGCCATCCTTTGTTTGGCAGGAATATGAACAGAAACAAGCATACCACCTGTCCTGGATTTATTAGAGCAACTTTCCCCAACCTGGTGGCTAGATGTGTTGGACTACAACTCCCAGCATACCCCAGGGCATGGTGGGAGTTATAGTCCAACACATCTGGAGGGTACCAGGTTGGGAAAGACTGTAATAAAAGTGTTTTTCAAGGTCTCCTGCAGCCTTGTGTGGTGCTAACGTTCCCCCTAAAAGTGTTGTACCGGGGACATGCACACACCCAAGTATCCTGGAGTGTGCCTAATGAAGCTTTTCTTGCAGCGGTTTCTAGATTTCATTTAACTGACAAAAGATCAGAAAGAATTAGATGTAATTGCCGGAAAACACACAGATATGTAGATTTCACTTGAATTAAAGAAGGCTCCTGTAGATGTATCCCTGTATTCCATTCCTTCTATGATACAGGGTTGGAAATACTACCTTTGTATTACTGTATTGTTATGGTATGTATTTTTCGTAGCCTTTGGCTGGAACAGTGAGACACATTGATTTGGTTTAGACATTTGTCTGACAAATGTATGATAGATGCAGTCCAGAGAAAGCCAAGCACTGCTTTAAATCCTGGTGACCTAGCCAGTTCCTGCTTTTGATTAATTTTACATCAGACTGTGTTGGATGGCAAGCTGTGTTAATCTTGTGTTTGTTTTTTATAGAAAGACAACAAAGTTGCTGCATAGTCTACAAAGAGGTTGAAAGCAGGTGGACTTGGAGATCTTCATGGTGCAAAGAATGTGTTGGTCTTCACAAAGAATTAAGTTAATTTGCTGTAAAACTTGTCACCAGCACTGGGGTTTGTTTTTAATTTCAAAGCGGTATGGTGGAGAAACCTTTTTGAAAAAAATGGCCATCTTCAAAAACAATGAACATTAAATATATTTGAGATAGAAGACTTAGGTAATTTCTTACATATAGTTTAAAATATAAAGCAGTACTTCAATGGAGTTTTAAGTATTTTTTTCATCATAGAAAGGATTTTTCTTAACTAAAATTGTATTTGATAATTGCTGCAGCCTGCAAAGACAATTGTATGCAGAAGGCCGTCAGTACTGTGAGTGTGTTGATCCAGTAAAGGTTGTTTTTGGAAATCCTGTAATCTCCCTTTTGAGATAGTTGTACTTTTTGTCAAATTGGGTGCTGGGCAGTAGAAAACTTGATTTGTGAGTCAAAAAAATGTAAACACAGTAAATCCTGTTTCTTAGGCAAAAGAAAACTTTTTATAGTTGTAAAATTCCATGATTATCCCATTGCCAAAGAAACACTAGGGACTTTGTATAGATGTATAAAAAGCAACTAATTTTTTAAGAATAAACATTTTTAGGTCTACAAACCTGCTGAGTTGAAATGCTAAACAAACACACGTTAGTTGTTTGGGGGTTTTTTCTTTGTAGCTTTTCTGCTTTAAACGTGTTTGATTTTTATATTTTGACTATAAACAAACATTTGAAACGTTCTTCCATTATATAAAACGATAAAATTATTCTCTTGTGAGAAATTCATTTTGAAGGTTTTGGCATGTCACAGAATTTGTCCAGATTAAGGGGCTTTTTCAAATAAGGCAAACCTTCATGGCACAATTCACAGTTCATATTAGTAATAACTCTTAAAGTAAAAATGACCCAGGCACATGAGTTCTGATGTTCCCTTTGATGTGCCCAGAATAAAAAATGTCTCCATATTTTGATTCTTAAAATGTTGACTTTGTTTTAATATTGTTGACATATCAGTTAAAAGTGATTTCTTAGTCTTTGCAGTTGCTTGAGTTTTGATGGACTGTAGCTTGGAGACATTTATTGCTCATTCTCAGACCAGTATCCCAACAGCGATTTGGCATGGAGTAAACTTTGCAAATTCTGAATTACTAGTTATGACTTCTTTTGATATTAAGTTATAATTAGAAACAGTAATCTGGTAATTTGTATTTTGTATGTGTACATGAAAGCCACAGGAATAAAGGGATCCAAAGATTAAAATGTTTTTATCTAATTTGTTGATCTTTTTTTGTTTCTCATTCATGTTCAGTAGCGATAAAATGTGGATAACTGCACTGTTAGAAATTGGGAATATTTAAGTGATAGAATCATAATTTTATATCTTTTGTATAGCACTATAAGGAAGTATTTTGTAATTGGTTTCTTTATGAGGTCAAGTATTTGGCAGCCGTAGAAGTTAGATGCTCTTGTTTAGTAATATTTTGCATGTTAACAACAATGCCTTTTTGGGATCCACAAATCATGATACTGAACAGTTTTGAGTTTTTTTAGACAAAAGGCAAGTGCTGTACTGTTGCAATAACTATGTATACTGTATGAAATGTCCCAAGTTTATTTAAACCAGATAAATTGTAAATACCAATGCGACATGCTGTGAAGGTATGAATTGGTTTCAATTTACTCACCAATCCTTTGGGTTTACTAGTTGGGGTGTGTTGTACCCCAGTAAACAGCAGCATGACATACCTCCAGTGTACCTTGCTACAGAAAAGTGGGGCTTTTATTTTAAGCCAGAATAAAACAGTTCAATAAAAATAGACTTTGTGAAAGTTTTTTTCCCTAGCCCATACCTGTCTCACAGCCTGCTGTAAATGTGTGTCGGGAGGGGGCATCTGGCCTGCCCTCTTGCTTTGAAGCCGTTGCTCTGCAGTGCCAGTGCATTTGGTAGATCTGCAATCTCACCTGACTGTGCTGTTTCAAACTGTGACCTTGCAACTCTGGAAAGAAACCAGGGCTTGTCAACAGGGTGGGCAACATGTTTGCTTTTCAATCAGACTTTTTTATAATTTAAATTGGATTTTTAAAGGTTTCAGGTTTTTTTCTTTAAAATAACCTGCTTTAAATGAAATGTGAACTTCATGCAAGCATAATCTCAAGCTGAATTTACAACCCTCTTGTGAACTTAAGGCTGCTTTTCTTTGTGAAGAAAGGACTGTGTGGAGAGAAACATCTTGGTTGCATAATAGTTCATGGACTGTATATTATGGCTTGATACTTGGAGGCAGGTATTGGTAAGTTATCACAAACAGTAGAATCCAGGGAATGCTATCCCTATATCTCAGTGTGGTGCCAATGTGGTGTAGTGGCTAGAGTGTTGGACTGGGAGCCCAGCGATCTGGGTTCTAGTCCCCACACAGCCTTGGAAGCTCACTGGGTGACTTTGGGCCAGTCACAGACTCTCAGCCCAACCTACCTCACAGGGTTGTTGTGAGGATAAAATGGAGAGGAAGAGGATCATGTAAGCCGCCTTGGGTTCCTTGCAACAGGAAAAAAGGCGGGATATAAATGCAATAAATAAATAAATAAATCCCACCATGATCATCTGCTAAACCCAGTCTGATGATTTTGTAATATTTAATGCCAGCTACCTGAGGTCTGCAACTCGTTAAGTTCTGAAAGGATTAATATTTATGACTTGGCCAACGAAAGAGCAAGGACATCCATCTTCCATCTCATTGGAGGACACTGATTTACTCAGTAATTACCATCCCTTGCTTCTGAAAAATTGAACTCAATTTTATGCATGTTTAATCCCCAGTTTAGTGGGACTTCTTCTCAAATAAGGATGCATAGGATTGAAGCCTTGTCCTTTTTAAGTGACATTGCTTAGAGTTCTTGCATATATACATGCTTCATCTATAAACAGACCTAATTCTACAGCACAAAAGGCATACAGGTTGCATGGTCACAGGTTTTGAATTACAGCTTTAAGTTACAGGAGGCTCTAGTTGCAAACCAATATCTTATTGTTAGAACAACCAGTTTGAATGCATTCCTGCTCAGGAAATATATGGATTCAAAATGGGAAACTTGATTTAAATAGATATGGTTGTAGGGAATGGCACAAATCCAGTAGCAGAGAGTTTGTTCAAGAAGTAGCAGTGGAGAGACCCAAAGTAAGGTTCAAGGTGGGGGCTGCTTTTGTGTCTCACCAAAATGGACAGATTTAGAAGCCAATCTAGAGACTGCAGGAGCCCTGTGGGATTTTTCCAGGAAGGGAGTTTCACAGCTGTAGCGCCACCACTGAAAGGGCCCTGGCACCTACGAAAGTGGTGTTAACTAATGATGGCCCAGAGGGGAGGGTCTCTGATCTTAAGGCGTGGGTAGATGCATCTGGGTGTAATCAGCCCTTTGGAAAATCTGGTCCTAGACCTGGGATTTCCAGCATCGTGCCCATGAAATCAAGGTGCCTGTGGACATACCTTGGTGCCTGCCAGGCTCCCTGCCCTGCCTGATTTTTCTTCCATTTCTTACAATTAAAAAAAAAAAACCCTCTGGGGCTGGTATGCTGGAGAATGGAAGTACTGCCCTCCAGCACCATCTTTATTGGTTTTATCTTTTAGAGCTCAGCCCTCAGCCCCCACCTCTGCCTTGTATTTCGGTCCTGGGGCATGTCGCTTTTCTTTTAGCCTCACCAATTTGCCTTCTGGGAAATGAGTGTTTTGTGACTGGCTGTGCCAACCGTGGCAGCCATTCCATGAATTAGCAAACCACACCTAAAAGAAGATATTGTAGAGTGGGGGAAAGTGCAGAATAGGGCAACTAAAATGATCAAGGGGCTGGAGCAACTCCCAGCTGGGATTGTTTAGCTTGGGAAAAAGCAGGCTAAGGGGAGACATGATAGAAGTGCACAAAATTGTGCATGGTGTGGAGAATGTGGATAGGGAGACATTCCCCCCCCCAATAATACTAGAACCAAGGGTCATCCCATGAAGCTGATTGATGGGAGATTCAGGGGAGATAAAAGGAAGTACTTTGCAACTGTGGAATTTGCTACCACAACATGTAGTGATGGCTGTCAATTTGGATGACTTCAAAAGGTGGTTAAACAAATTCATGGAGTATAAGGCTATCAATGGCTACTAGTCTTGATGACTATGTGCTACCTCCAGGATCAGAGGCAGTGAGCCTATGTACACGAGTTGCTGGGGAACATGGGCGGGAGGGTGCTGTTGCACTTGTGTCCTGCCTGTGGATTTCCCGTCAACAGCTGGTTGGCCACTGTGAACAGAATGCTGAACTAGATGGACTCTTGGTCTGATCCAGCAGGGCTCCTCTTATGTAAGCCTCACCCTCCTGGCAGCCATTTTTTGAGCACACCCACAAAGCTCTCCCAATTCCAAATGAGCCTATTGACCCAAACAGGTTGGAGACCCCTGCCCTAAGCCATTTGGGTCTCTAAAATTATCCTGATGGCTACATACTGGATCAAGGGGCAGGGGAGGCTATTCTCACATGTTCTCCCCTCCACATATCCCGATCGATCATCTTGCTGTGTTGCCAAAACCTATTTCTTGCCATAGGGAGATCCCAAAAGCCCAGCAGTCAGGACTGGAACTCCAAATGGCACCCTCTGATGCTAAACAACAGCTGTCAATACGCTGCCATTTAATGGCAGCCACAAATCTTCTTTGGCAATTGCCTTAGCAAAACCACCCATGCAGCAATGCAGTTGGAAGGAGGTGGCAGGATGGGCTTTTCTCACTTCAGAGTACAGGCAGGAGCAACGCCTGCTGAATGCTTCCATGTATCTTAACTCCCCGCAGACAGACAACTAGTGCATCTGGGAGAAAGGTCCTAGCCCAGCCTTTTGCTTGTGCTGGTTTTCCAATTGCCTAGCACTTTAAATGTAGAGAAGCATGAAAAAAATCCATCCACCTCCAGTCTTAAGTGAGGCAATCTATCACCTCATTCTGCTGCATATGTAGACCAGGCTTAAAATTGCCTCTTGCTTTTAGCGTGTGTGCTTTGTGCTAAGTGTGAATGTTGTTCGTGTGAGGAAGAGAGCAAGGGTAAATTGAACGTACATTTTGATCAGTGTTGGCCTTCTTTCAAAACCTTCGAAAACCAGGTCAAAGCCCCATCTACATGTGTGTGTCTGAAGAGACCCTTGGCTTTTAAATAGACATTTTGTGAAACTGAAACATCTTCAAGGGCGCATTGATCGATTAGATTCAAATTGTTTTTTGTTTGTTTTCTTGGATGGTGTTGAAATGTCAGAATACAGTGCACACTGGGCAGAATAGACCTGCAGTTAAAATCCGGGACTGGGTAATAACAAGGATCTATGAAATCAAAAAGGGATTGTCGTGATTTCATATGATTTTTAAAGGGGAGACCCACAAAACCACCATCCAGTCACAGAGCACATCTGCCTCCATGGGCTGAACCAGAAAAATCACAGATCCACCACTTGTGGGCACAGCCATGGTGCAAAAATAGGGATCCCCGGGGATCCTCATGATTTTTACAAGAAACATACCCCAAATCACCATAATCTCACAGAGCACATCTACCTCAATGGACTGAACCAGAAAAATCATGGCACTCATGAGTGCAGCCACGGTGCAAAAATAGGGATCCGAGGCAGGGATCCTCTTGATTTCATATGATTTTAAAAGAGCAAATCCCCCCCAACCACCATCCAATCACAGAGCACATCTGCTTCCATGGACTGCACCAGAAAAATCAGATCTGCCACTCACTGGCACTGCAACAGCACAAAAATGTGGATTAGAGGCAGAAATCCACAGGGATCTTCATGATTTTTTACAGGGAAAATCCCCCAAACCATAATCTAATCACAGACTACATCTTCCTTTATGGACTGGACCATGAAAATCACAGATCGGTCACTCGTGGGCACAGCCATGGTGCAAAAACATGGATCTGAGGCAAGGATCCTCTTGATTTCATATGGTTTTTACAGAGCAAATCCCACCACAATCAAATCACAGAGCACATCTGCCTCCACAGACTGAACCAGAAAACTCAGGGACCCGCTGCTCATGGGCACAGCCATGGGACAAAAACAAAAACATGGATCCGAGGCAGGGATCCTCATGATTTTTACAGGGAAAGGCCCCTAAAACACCATCCTATCACAGAACACATCTATGCCTAGGGAATGAGTGTCAAAAAACATAGATTTGGGGTTCATAGCACCATCATGTTATAAAACCATGAATAACACACACAGTTCAATATGGATCCTCTGAATTTTTACATTGGGTCCCCCCCTGCCCCCAACCCCCCCATCAAAGCACAGAACTCATCTTTGTCCAAGTATGCACACTAAGAATCCCAGATCTGTTTTTTCCCAGCAGATCCCAGATCTTCTGCTTCACCTCAAATGGTGTGAGCCATTTATGCAAGGCATGGATCCTGATGGATTATCTGGATTTTACATGTAGTGCATCCAAAATCAAAGCTGAATTACAAAGCAAGTCCATGTCAGTGGCATGGATCCTATATTTCTCAGATCCAGGATGACAAGAAAAAAATGGATTCAAGATGCAGCTCCTTATGGGTTCTCTGGATTTTGATATAGTGCCCCCACAAATGCATATTACATCACAGATCCCATCTGTGGCCACAGAGCAAAGTATTAAAATTATTGATCCTGTACTTCTTGGAGCAAGCGTGATATAAAAACATGAATCCATAATAATCAAACTTCACAGAACCACCATGGCATAAAAACATGGATTTGGGGCATGCGTCCCATGGATTTTTTTTACAGAAGATGCCAACCAGCTAATCACACATTATTTCTGTGCCCATGGATTGCATTATGAAAATCATGGATCCACTGATTTGTGGTACTGCCATGCCATTACACATGGATCTGAGGCATGGATACTTATGATTCCCCTGGATTTTTATGGGGATGCCTCCAAAATCACCATCAAATCACAGATCATGTCTGCGTCCAGGGACTGAACCATAGAAATCACTGATCCAGAACTTCATGGTGCAGCTATGGTGAAAAGTTTGGTCCAAGTTCTGGATCCTCATGGATGTTCCAGATTTCTACATGGGATCCCCCACCATCAAATCGCAGATCACATCTATGTCTCTGAAGCTCACCATGAAAATCATGGATCTTTCATTTCGTGGCTCCTCTATAGCACCAAAGCATGGACTCGCGTGATTCTCACAGGGTCACAAATTAGCCACATGATAATTGGTTACATCACTGTCAACACATCATACTGAAAAAAATATGGATACAACACTTCAGTTAGATGTAGAGAGTCTTATGATTTTTATACACAGACCACAAAAATATTTTCTAAACCATCTCACTGAACTAAGCCATAAAATTTCCAACTCCCAGAATTCTCTTCCTTCACTATCTTCTCATTCCTAAAACCTCTACTCAATTGCCATTGTCTTTTTTCTATTGCCTAAAGGCCCCTCACACTTCACAGCCATTTCCCTTGCTTGCAGCATGGTGCATGTTCTGTACTATATGCTATGTGATATACACATCCATGTCTACCAATGCTGGGGGTTGGGAAACAGAGTGTGATGACTTGATTTAAGGACATGGGATGGGGTGGAATGCCATGGAATGCATACAAAGGCCTATGCCATAGGGACCAGGATATTGAGTTCCTTTTACAGTTAGAGGGTTTATTTTGGTGGTAGCACTTAAAGATTTTATAGCTGAGGCAGCAGGTGAGGTCTCATTGTAAAAGTTATTACAAATTGTGGCAGAGAGTTCCATAGATCCAAGCCTCAATGTGTAGTAGTAATAGTAGTAATAATTGTTAATTACTGTCATAACCATATGGTTGAACTGACAAATTGCATCCACCTGGGATCCAGAGCAAACTTGTCCTAAGTTCTGCTTTAAAAATGGGCTGTGTATGTACACAGAAGCCCATCCTCTCTATTTTATCCTCACAACAACCCTGTGAGGTAGGTTAGGCTGAGAGTAAGTGACTGGCCCAAAGTCACCAAGTGGGCCTCATGGCTGAGTGGGGACTAGAACCTGGATCTCCCAAGTCCCAGTCCAACACTCTAACCACTACACCACACTTTTATCTCTCTATTCCCCCCCCCTCCAAAAGAAGTTAAGGTAGAGGAGGAGAGCTGACTCAATCCTGCTTGAGGATCAGGAAGTAGTTCTCCAGAAGGCATCATGGTGTGTGTGTGTGTGTGTGTGTGTGTGTGTGTGTGTGTTCATTTTTCTCTCCTCCACCACCTCCATGCAAGGGGGCTGCAATCCTATAAGTGTATATAGTATAGTTACCCAGGACTAAGTCCCAATGAAGTTGATATCATTACTTCTGAGTAGACATACACAGGATTGCAATATAAATAAAAGGGTGCAATATTCCAGCCTTCCATGCACTGCCAAAAGAGGGTGTGGGGTGTGGGTGGGATTCGATTTTGCTGCCAACCTCACTGCCCCCCTCCCCCATGGACACACAAGATGCTGGTGGTTTTGCTGGCTGGAGTGGCTTTGCTTACCTTGCCCCTAGCCCCTTCTGACATCCAGTGACACTTGGGGAGAGGGTGATATGGGAAAATAGGATGGTATTTGAATTTTTGAAAGACAACTTTGGCTTGATACAAATAGGTTCTTCTGCACACAGCACTTACACCTAGGAAACATTGTGACAATTGATGGTACATTGGCAAAACAAAAGAGAGCTGGGGCATGAATATTTGAGAAGTGGGTGGTTATCCTCTCTTGTTCAAGAAGCAATGGAGTACTGATCCAATAAGCAAATGATGCAGGCTCAACACAAAGAACCCCCACAAAAGCCCAGTTCATCAAGACAAAGAACCAGGTTTCCCAGCAATGGACATCCCTATCAAAAGCCCAGACATGGAGGATAAAGATTCATGTCCCAACATGTCTATTTTGCCCCTTAGTCATGAAAAGATTTAAGGAAAATTTTTCTAGGAGAAACTTCTTCTACAAATGCTAGTGGTCTATTATTTGTTTACTAAGGGTGCAAATGGGTATAACATGAGCCCCGTTTGGGGATTGTCCCTCAGGTGAATACAATCATGAGAGGAGGAAATCAGGAGCATGCTTGCTGGCCCTGCCATTTCTAATGCATAAGCCATATTGGCCTTTGTGAGACTTACTCCTGGGAACATCAGAGGCTCATGCTATAGTAAATGCAGCATGACAGCAGCCCTTTTCTTTTTTACACTCAGTGGTAATGAGTACAGGTTTGTAGTTTAACATGTAAATGTTGGAAGATCGTATTGCTTATGGGAACAAAAATGTTCTGAAAGCATTTATTTCATGTTTATAGATGTTTATTTCAGTAGTGGTCTCACCACTCCGACCAGTAGAGAAGAACTGATAACCTCTCGAAACAAGCCTGTCACCCCCTCCCTTCTGGATGTCATAAGCCACGAAGAGCAGGGGTGCATGGGCTAACTCAAGCGAGCACCTCATCCACATCCTTGGGACATAAAAACGGAAAGTCCTCTGACAACAGACGATGCCCTGGATCCCTTCAGGGATTGAACTTCCTAAACTGTGGTGTCTCGGGGCAGGCTGCTGAGCGGGCTGGCCGCTGGTTCTGGTTCACACACGGCCAGTTCCACCAATTCTGTTGCATAAGCGGCCCCTACCCCTCATGGACCAGCAAGGTAGCGCTTCCAGGGGAAAGTCCCAAAACAAGCGGCAATGCTTGTTTCTGGAAGACGGCAGATCGTTGGTGTGATCTGCCCCCTTCCAGGAATGAGCGTTTCCACTTGTTTTGGGTTAACCCCGGAAGCGCTAAACCACCAGTAGTGGCCACTTGCAGAACAGAATCTGCGGGGCTGGCCGCACGCGCAAGGGCTGCGTTGGATTCTGCCCCTGGTCATGTAGAAATTAGAGAATGCAGCATGCCAACAGTCAGTTGATTTTTTTCTTCTTCCTCTCATATTGTGGTTGAACTAGTAGCCACCCAGTTATATTGGCAGACAGCTCCCAGGCCGCTGTCAGGGGCCAGTTTTCTGGAGCAAATTGCACCTATATTTTTTAAGCTGCATTGGCTCCTGGTATGTTTCCATGCCAAATTCAAAATGCTGGTCTTGATCTTTGTCTTTTGAAAATACTTTTTATTCTATTTTTATCTTTATAAATTAAATAAACAGTACCAACAACCTAGTCAGTATCTACAGTTTCCCAACAATACAGTATTCTTAGGAGGACACAGCAATAACGAAAAAAGGGGGAGGGAGAAAACGGAAGAAGGAAGAAGAAGTCGAGAAAGAAAATGAAAAAATATAAAAAAGTTACTTAAAAGGATTAAATTTAAACTCCATTACACACCAACTTCAAATACCATTCTACTTAAAAGTTATACCTATAACATTGGCAATATAATTGCTGGTCTTGATCTTTGAAGCATTACCAGCTCAACCATATTATGTGAAGGACCACGTGTCTCCATGTGATCAAGCGCACCTGTTTAAAATCTGGAGGGTTCCGCTTCACATTCTGTCACTGTCAGAGGTTAGTTTCACTGGTACAACGGACAGGACCTTCTCTGTGTTGGCAACAAACCTTTGAAACTGTCTCCCATGGGAGATGTGCCTGGCCTCCTCTCATTCCACCTTCTGAGAAATGGTGAAGACCATCCTTCTTCACCAGGCTTTTAATGATAATTGAAGCTACAGTTTTATCCTCCTGAATCTATGTATTTGCTCTCTTTACAGATATTGGTGCTGTATATTATTATACAATAATATATTGGTTCTGTTTTGTATATTATTATTTTATTTTGTAACTGTTGATGTTGTATTGCTAATTTGTTGTATTGCTAACTGAATTGCCATTTCTTAACAGGAAAAGAGCAGAGAAATTTAAAAAACCATACTTTTAGTTGGGGATGTTGGCAACATCTGCAATGGATTCAAATGAGTTCAGATTTCTATTTCTGTGACCTGCAGATTCTGCTGCAAACCGGCTTCTTCTGCAGATTCTGTGGCCTTCCAGACCATTCTTTTACTTTGGGGGGAGATTTGCATCACTGCTCATTAGTGCTAATGTGTTGCAATAATGTGTTAATGCACAGTAGTGCTCATGAGCATGAGTGAGAATGTGCATTTGCACAAGCGGAAGGTAATTTCTTGTAGAAAGTAATCCAATTCCGTCAGTGAGTGGCCAATAGAATTAAAGACACCTGACAAACGCAGCTGGAAAGGATCTAACAAAATCTGTACATCCCTACTTGTATTGGATTACCTGCAGGTGGATGTGAGCTGTAATTAGATGGGCATGCCTCCAAAAACCATGGAGATCCGTTAGAGCTTGTGCCTCAGAGATGGGTTTTTGTCATTATGATTACATGGTGGGGCTTGTGTGCAAGAATCACGAAGACCCTGCTTCTGATCCAAGCTTGTGCAGCATGGTGTGGTGCAGCCTGCTGGATCCAAGCTGCTTTTTATGGTGCACTCCACAGGTAAGGGTGTAAAGTGTGACTTAACATTTGATTTTAGGTGTTCCATATAAAAACTATTAAAATGATTCATGAGGATCTATTCCTCATATACCTGTTGTTGTTGTTCCATGGGGACACCATGCTCCAATGGATACATGCTGTTTAGAGGCCAGCAAGTACAGAACAATGAGAGCTGATTTGATTATGGATTTGGAGAAAGACCTGGTAAACATAGCAAAACAATATTGGGTTGTGAGCGTGGAAGCGTGCTAGTGAACACTGCCTGATCGCCTCTGCTGTGGGTGGGAGCAACGAAACAACCCAGGGATGTTCTGGCCCTTTGCTAGTTTGTTGTGACATGAAACCAAGAACTCTAGTTTGTCTGTTCACAATCAACCCAGAGAAATAAGCAACAGTTTGGATTGGGGTTATTTCTCTGGATTGTTCTGGAAGAGACAAGCCAGACCTCCTTGTCTGCACATCAAGACAAACAACCCAAGGATGAAGTATTCCTGGATTATTTAGCCGCTCTCACTCACAGACGATCAGGCAGCGTGCACTAGTATGCTCACTCATTCCTAAAACCCCACAGAAGTGATTACAGGATCCATGATTTTTAAGGTTCAGTTCTGAGGATGCACGCCTTGAATCAATGCTTTCCTACTGGAATGGAATGGTCAGGTACAGGATCAGTAATTTGGTTCAGTACATGGGCATCCGTGTCATCTAGGATTTGACCATGGTTTCACGTGGATCCCATATAAAATTCCTACCCATGCTTTTGTGCCGTGCCTGTGTCAGATGATGGATCTGCAGTTTTTCTGATTCAGTCAGTGGAGGCAAACGTGCTCTGTGATACGGTTGTGTTTGTGTTTCTTTCTTGTGTTTTACAAGAAAGATACGAGGGGTATCTTTCTTGTAAAAATTGTGAGGATCCCCGAGGATCATCGCCTCAGACCCATGTTATTGCACTGTGGCTGTGCCCAGAGGCGGCAGATCCAGGATTTTTCTGGTTGTCCACGGAGGCAGAAGTGCTCTATGATATGACGGTGGTTTGGGGTATCTGCTCTATAAAAATAAGAGGAAACCAAGCGGATCCCCGCCTCGAACCCATGCTTTTGTGCCGTGTCTGCGCCCGTGAGTGGCGGATCCGTGGTTTTTCTGGTTCAGTCCGTGGAGGCAGATGCGCTCTGTCACCGTTGCGTGAGCGGCACACGCTCTTCGTTCGATGTCTAGCCGGACAACGGATCACGCTGGACACGGGCGAGGCTTCTGGATCTAAACGTGCGGCCAGCCAGCCACCCTGTCCGCAGAGGGGCAGAGAGCCCTGACTGTTACACCGGGCAAACTTTTCCGCAGAGGGATAAACTTTTATGCAGAGAGACGTCACGCGCGGGGAAGAACTCGAGCCACGCCCGAGCAGCTGCATCACGCGGAGGCGCTGGCGCGGCCGTTGCCCGGGAAGGGGCTGAACGTGCCTTCCCCGGCCGGGGGGGCGCTGCCAGCCAGGGCGCTCGGCCACTGCACGAAGCACGGCGTTATCGGCCCGCGGAGGGACCGTCCTCCCTAGCGATCCGCGGGGCGCCTGCTGGCGGGCCGCGGGCTGCTCCTCAGGGCCGCGCGGCCGAAGCGCGGAGGGCGGCGCCCAAGCGCGGGGCAGCGCCGGCTCACACGAGGCGCCAGCACCCGCCGCGCACCGCATGCCGACGCCGGCGGCGCCCCTCCAGCCGCGCCGCCGCCCGGGGCGCGCGGAACACGGGGGAGCGGGCGCGGCCGCCTCACGGGACGGCGCTCGGCGCTCCCCCCCGCCGCCAGCCGGGCGCCGCCCCGAGGCGCCTTTCGCCCGGCGCTTCTCCTCGCTGGGCCTTGCTTCCGGCCGGCCGCGGACAGGCGGGGCGGGGCGGGAGCGCGGCGCGGAAGGCCCGCCTCGGCCGCCGCCCCACGTGGCCCGTGACGCCGCCGGCCCGGCTTCCGGGAGGCCTCCCTGCGCGTGCCCCGGAGCCGCGCCGCCGATGGCCGCCGCCGCCGCGCCGCCGGTGCTGCTGGGGCTGCGCGACGGCCCCGCCCCGCCGCGCGCGCGCCGGGCCGGCCGGCAGCGCCGCGGGGCGGCGAGCAGAGTGGGCGGGCCTCCGGTGAGGGGGCGGGGCGCGGCCGGGCGGGCTCGCCCTCCGGCGGGGGCGCGCCGGCCCGGGCCTTCGCCGCCGCCCCTCGGCAGCCTGGGGCAGGCGCGCCCCCGCCCAGGGCTTCGGGCGGCCGCGCCCGTCAGCCTCAGCCGGCGCGGGGGGGCGTGTACTCGCCGGCGGGCATGACGCGGCGGAGGCCGCCGGCGTCCGCGCCTAGGAGCTCGGGCCAGGCCGTCGCAGAGCCCTCCCCGGCCCGGCCCGGCCCGGCCCGGTCCAGAAGGGGTGGACCGCGACCCCCGTCACCCCCAGGCAGCGTGGCCGCTGGCTGTGCAAAAGGCCTGGAGGGCGGCCAAGACTAACTCCCAGGGTGCCCGGCCGGTGGGCGTTTTGTCTGGGGGTGGTGGGAGTTGCAGTCCAAAACGTGGTTGCGGGGCTGAGGAAGGTTTGCAAGAGCGTGACGGCGAGGGAGACAAGACCACCGTTCTGGGCGGGGATTATGTCTGCAGGGACAAGTACGGAAGGTGTAGTCCAGAATGCCTGGAGGGCACCAGGTTGCCTGCCCCTGCTGTGCATGTTTGCTCAGAAGGAAGGCCCCACGGCGTTCCGGATTGGCAGGCAGAGATTGGTGGCTCCGAGCAGAATTGGTGCTGAAGGGCGCGATCCTGTGCACGTTTAGACAGAAAAAGTTGTACGACTCCCAGCGTGCCCCAACCAGCCACACTAGCCGGGGCGTGCTGGGAGTTGTAAGACTTGGCTTTGTCTAAACATGCACAGGATTGCTTCCTAGGATTGTGCCCGAAGTGCCCACCATTGGTTCTGTGCATAGGTGTCAAACCAGCTGTGGGTCTTGACTGTGTTAATCCCCAGTCCTGTAGAGAGTCGTGGAGTGTGAGGGGAAGGGCTCCGGCTCACTGGAAGAGATTCCATCTCTGGCATCTCTAGGAGCTGCGAGGAAAGACCCCTGTCTGAATCCAAACGGCTTCTGACACAGTCCCTCGCCAAAGGCTCCTGAGCAAACTTAGCTGTCATGGAACAAGAGGAGAGGTCCTCTTATGGGTCAGTAGCTGGTTCAACAAGAAGTAGAGAGTAGGAATAAACAGCAAATTCTCCCAGTGGACGGAAGTAAATAGTGGGGTCCCACAGGGATCTGTATTAGGACCAATGCTTTTCAACCTGTTCATACATGGATCTGGAATTAGGAGTGAGCAGTGAAGTGGCCAAGTTTGCTGATGACACCAAATTATTTAGCGTGGTTAAAACAAAAAGGGATTGGGAAGAGCTCCAAAAGGATCTCTCCAAACGGGGAGAACAGGCTTCTAAATGGCAAATGTGGTTCAGTATAAGCAAGTGTAAAGTGATGGACGTGGGGGCAAAAAAAATGCAACTTCAAGTATAGCCTGATGGGATCTCAGCTAGCCGTGACTGACTGAGAATGTTGACCAACCCCATGTTAGGCATAGTTAGGAATTGAGAATAAAACTGGCAACATCATATTGCCTCTATACAAACCTATGGTGCAACCATACTTGGAATACTGTGTACAGTTCTGGTCACCATATCTAAAAAAAAGATATTGTAGAGCTGAAAGAAGTGGAGAAAGGGGAACTAAAATGATCAAGGGGCTGTGAGGGAAGAGTGCAACAGCTGGGATTGTTTCGCTTGGGAAAAAAAGCAAGTAAGGGGAGACATGATAGAGGTGTATAAAATTACACATGCTGTGGAGAATGTGGGTAGGGAGACATTTTTCTCCCTCTCAAAATACTAGAACACGGGGTCATCCCATGAAGCTGATTGATGGGAGATTCAGGACAGATAAAAGGAAGGACTTCACGCAGCCATAGTTAAACTATGGAATTCGCTACCTCAGAAAGTGGTGATGGCCACCAATTTGGATGGCTTTAAAAGGGGGTTAGATAAGGAGAAGGCTATCAATGGCTACTAGTCCTGATGGCTATGTGCTTACCAGAGGCAGTAAGCTTGTGTACACCAGTTGCTGGGTAACATGGGCAGGAGGGTGCTGCTGCACTTCTGTCCTGTTCGTGGGTTTCCTGTAGGCCACTGTGTGAATGGAATGCTGGACTAGATGGACCCTTGGTCTGATACAGCAGGGCTCTTCTTACGACCTTAATCTCTGAAGAGCTACTGTTAGCCAATATAATTGTGTCTTCCTTGGCCTGGTGCCCTCCAAATGTGTTGGGCTGCCACTCCCACCATTCCCTGCCAGCATAGCTGGCCATTGGTGGAAATTGTGGTCCAACGCTGCACCAGGTGGACCGAGGGGCCTGACCTGGTATGATGCATTTCTTTGTGTTCAGTTTCACTGGAAAGGGAAGAGGTAGCTTTTGCATAAGTAGAGCCCCTTGGATGGGTCAGACTGAAGGGCCCCCTCAGGTCCAGCATCCTGCTTGCCACTGTAGCCAGACAGCTGCCACCGGGAAGTCCGAAGCAGGGTGCAAGGGCAATGGCCTCTGAAGCTGAACCATCATGGCTAATAGTCATCGATATGACTATTATCCAGAGTTGACTGTTGTCCCCTCCCTCCCCCCTCCCTCCCTCATGCATTTGTCTGTCCCCCCTTTAAAACCATCGACAATATTGTCTTTCTCCTCATCTTGCGGTGTAAACACTGAACTGCAGTCGGCATAAACACTGAACTGCGATCGTATTCCTGATAATTAATTGGTTGTTGCCAGCAGTAGGAGAGGAACAGGAGAGAAGAGTCACGTGGTGAGTGTGGGTTGATCCTACTTAGAGTAGACCCATTGAAATGAATGGGACTTAAATTAGACTAACATCGGATCCAGCCCAATGTGCGCTATGTGGCTTTGTCAAATCTGAGCCAGTATTGGGAAGTTTTGCTTGACCTAAATGCCTTCCGCTGACAACGAAGAGAGCGCGTCACCTTCTGCGTTGTTTTCCTTTGGCCCTAGGATTGCCTCCCTTCAGTAACTCTGGTCCATCCTGCCTGTGGCATTTGCGGCACTGGCTTGACGCACGTTGTGCAGGTCTATTGCCCCCTCGAAGGCTCACCCTTCCATCGTGTCATTAATGTCTTTGCCTGTGCCGTGGAAAGCTGCTGGGGGAACTTGGAAAGGTGGGTAGCAGTTTCTTTGTCTCTTCTCAGTGATTTGGGGCAGCAGCTATAGCTTGTTTGCAGGTGGACCCTGAGCACTAGAGACACATCGTTAAGTAGTGGTAAATAATAATAAAGATATTTTACCATGTATTCGAAGTTCTCAACAGTCCTTATGACCCTCTAAGGTAGGTCCGTACGATCTCCGAGAACCAAGTGGCTTGCCTAGTAACAGAGTGCCTGCTCTGTATGTGAAAGGTCCCAGGTTCAGTCCTTGGCATCTCCAGGTAAGGCTACAAAAGACTCCTGTCTGAGAGCCTGGAGAGCCACTGCCAGTTGCTGTGGACGATACTGATCTACTAGTAGATCCCTATTTAAAGGAGCCCCTTATTCAGAACCATGAGGATTAGAGTTGTATTTTATTTTGTGGGGAAGGACTGCAGCTCTGGAGTAGAGCACATGCTTTGTATGTTAAAAAGTCCCAGATTAAATCCCCGGCGTCTCCAGGTAGGGCTATGAAAGATTCCTGTCTGAGACCCCAGAGAGCCCCTATCGGCCAGTGCTGAGTTAGATGGACCAAGAGTCTGGCACACTCTAAGGTGGATTCCTACATTCCTACAACCACCGATGACTTCATGACAGAGAAGAGATTCAAGCCGGGGGCTCCTGATTGATGTTGCTCAGCCTCTTAGTCGCTGTGCTATACTATTTAGGGAAAAGGCTATGAAACACTGAAGTTCTGGTCACAAACATTAACTATGTTTCCTTTGTGCTTCTTGTGTATCCTGCATTTCTAAAGCTGGAAGGTGCTACGATCCCAGTATTTACAAGTTCAAGGAAAAGGAACGCAAGACTGCAAACTGAAGCAGGTATTGTGTACCAGCAGGTACATTTCCGTAAAGTAATCACATGTGGCCAAGGATCAACTGTAATGTTAGGCAACCATGGAATGATTTGAAGTACATGGGTACAGGGGAAAGTGGGTTGTTGGCATATCAGCCATGTAGTTTGCACAGGGATGATCTGTGGATTCCTGCTAGAACTAGTTTACTGAATAGTTACTGAAGAAGTAGCTTAACGAATAGGTGCCAACCAGACATTCATTTGGTTCATGCATATTAACATCCATGGAAATAGTTCCACAAGAAACACAAGGTTAGCTGGGAACAGGCCTTGACAATTTCTTTATTTAAAGCATTTTTATCCCACCCTTTAGCCAAAAAGGCTCGCAGAGACAAGACAAGAAATAAGGATTACAGTCTAAAAGACATGACACAAAAGGAAAGGGGATTGGGAGGGAGGAGGAAAAAAGCAAATTCAGGCACAAGATTCTTAGTTGCAAAGTTCAGCAGGTCATGGTGTTGGATCTAATACAGTGGAAGAGGCGCAGCTTTCTCTTCCCCTAATGGCCTTCTGTAGTAGCCATTAGTAGCAGGAGGGAGGGGTGAATCTAGGCATGATGGAGAGTGCCTAACTGCTGCTTCCTCCCCTTCTGATGTATGCCGTTCCCAACCAGAAGGTACTACTACTGCTATTATTATTATTATTATGCATTTAGGTTTAATACAGTGATATCTAACATTAATGGGCAATTTAAAGGACCTTTGAATACACTGCCAGTGGCTAATGTTAAATTAACGGTTCTCAGTACACTTACAAAAAAAGCCTTGAGTGGAAAGGACCAAAAGAAATCGTTGTTTTTGCTGCAACAGAACAACATGGATACCCCCCTGGAAATTCTTATAAGAGATGTACATCCTTCCTTCTTGCTTAGGAGGGAATCTGCCTCTTCTAAAGATGGTCTCTCCTACAGCATGTGCATGTATTATTTTAAGAATAGAGATTTTTTTTCTTCTGTACTGTTATGTAGGGGTGTGCAAGCTTCAGATGTCCGAAGCATAGCAGCCATTTTGTCGCCATCCACCATCTTGTGCCACCCCTAACACCACAGCACCCTCTACTGGTCAGAGTTGTTACTGCTACTTCCTTGTTCGTTACACAGACAAACTTCTACGTCCCACAGCGCCAGACACGTCCCACTTCATGAAAATGACCTCTTCCCTCTGTGGTGGGAACATAAACTGTGGCTGAAGCCCAATTCACTCTCCCCCTGAACCCCTCTCCTCCCCTTTTCCTACCATCCTCCGCCTTTTGGGGAGGGGGAGGGAAAGGGAGGGGGAAGGAGTTGTCTTTTGTCAACATTGACATTGTCTTGACAGCGAGGACTAAGCCAAGCATGCCACATTTTGCAGTTTGTTTCTTTACATGAGAAAGGGGTGTCGCCTGGGGGTCATTTGCATGAAGTGGGGTGTGTCTGGGGGTCGGTGGGGCTTACAAGTTTGTCCGTGTAATAAACAAGGAAGCAGGAACGGTTGGTTTTGGCAGGGCAGAAGGTTTTTTGCAGCATTCTTTTCTTGACAGCTGGGAGAATGGAAGACCTCTCTTTGCCTGAGTCAGGGAAAAGTACAGAGGGACCTATGGAAGACTGGGGTGAGGAGGAGGAAGGGGCGGGGTTCCGAGTGAAGAGGAAGAGAGCGGGAGATTCTGTTAGAGTATTTTCTCCCTCTGTCTCTCCTACAGAAGGGGGAACATCTAAGTTTTTTGTGGTAGTTAAGTCTCTAACTCAAGAGAAAATAGGAGATGTGAACCCTATTAAATTAGTGGAGTGGATTAAAAAAGCTGTGGGCAATGTTGCCCATGGATGTCATATGCAGGGTGGAGACTTGTTAGTAGAATACAGGGGTAAAGAACAGGTTGATAAAATGCTGCTTCTGTGGACATTAGGGAAGATTAAAATTTCTTGTCAACTTCCTCATTTCCGAGCTGAGAAACGGGGAGTTATTTTGGGCATTCCTTTGGGAGTTACAGGGGCTGATATTAAAAAGGCTTTGAGGGGAGACGTAGTTACTCTAGTTAAGCATTTTACATTTAAAGAGGGTGGCAGGGTTCTTCTGTCAACCACTGTTTTCTCTATCAAGGGACAAACTCTCCTGGAGCATTTAATGCTTGGGTATCAGGCTTTTAGGATTAGACCGTATATCCCTCCTTCCCTTCGTTGTTTTCATTGTCAAGCCTTTGGGCATGTGGCTGCGGTATGTTGGAGTAATGTACGATGTGGAAAGTGTGGGGGGTCCTCATTCATTCCGACTATGTGATGGCTCCTTTACCTTGACTTGCTGTAACAGTGGGGGACCTCATGGCCCTATATCTAGAGGTTGTCCAACTGCCCAGAAATCTTGGGCATCCATACTGTGAGAGTGAAGCTGGGTGTGCCCATTGCAACTGCTGTTGGGTGCTATAAGAAACAGGAAAAAGGGGAGAGTGGGGTGCTTATCCCCCCTTCTATTCCCTCAGTGTCCTCTTTTACTATTTTAGCAGAGGGAGGGGTTGCTGATAAAGATCTGTTGGTAGTTAAAAAGGACCGCTTCCTTGCTTTTGTAGTAGAGGTGATTAATTGCACAGCTCAAACCCAAAAGAAGACCGAGAAAGTGATGATTATTTTAAAAGTGGCTGGAAAATTTCTGGGAGTGGATAACTTAACTACTGAGCTTATTTGTGAGCTTTTAGGTAGCCCTGAGATCTAATTCTGCTGGATTGGAAATTTGGAGCTGGAAGGCACATAGTTTAGTTGCCCATGGCCAAGAACTGAAACACCTCCTCTCCTCTTTAGAGAGTTTACCTGATAGCATTTGTATACAAGAAACTTGGTTGTTGCAATCTTTAAATTGTAAGCTGCCAGGCTATGTCTTTATTCAGAAGGATGGAGAGTTTGGAGTGGGAGGAGGTGTGGCTGTTTTTATAAGGGAGACGTTGGTATATGTAGTGGTGGTTGTACCAGATACAAATTTTGACGTTTTAGCAGTGGATATTCCTCTAATGAATGACTCGGGTGTTTTACATGTGGTTAATATTTATCATCCCTGCCTTCCTTTGAGCGTGGAGGGCCTGGGTCAAGTTTTAGTTGGAATGACAGGGCCTCGTATTACACGTGGTTATTTTAATAGTCACATAGTATCTGGGGTAGCTGTAGGGCGGATAGTAGTGGAAAAATACTAGAGGAGCGTGATTCTGCTGATTTGGTTCTTTTAACTAATGGAACGTCTTCTTGGTTTGACGTTGATACGGGCAGCTCCTCTTGTTTGGATTTGGGAAGTGCACTGAGACGAATTGCTCTTCTATATGGATGGGAGGTCCTAGAGGAAAGCTCAACAGGCAGTGGTCGTTTCCCAGTGAAAATAACATATAGAGGGAAGGGTAATTTAGTTGATAATAGCTCGATTTCTTATTGGAATTTCAATAAAGCCAATTGGAAACTTTTTCAGGAAAAATGTCTAAGCATCTTTGAATCTCTGATTGATACAACAGATGTGGAAGTCTTTTGTGACAAAATTACCTCTGGATGAATAGATGCTGCCTCTCTGGCTATCCCAAAGTGTAAGCCAAAATTGAGGCCCCGTCTAGCTGTTCCTTGGTGGACGGAAGAATGTAGTAGGGGTATTCGTATGCATAATGCAGCATATTGGAGAGTTAGACAATCCTTTACAACAGGAAACCTGGTAAGAGTATAAACGCTGTAAAGCTTTGGTTAAAAGAACGTCAAGAGATGTTAAAAGGACTAGTTGGCGCCAGTTTTGCAGCAATCTTAGAATGGATATGCCAGTATCATAGAATCATAGAATAGTAGGTTGGAAGGGGCCTACAAGGCCATCGAGTCCAACCCCCTGCTCAGTGCAGGAATCCGAGTCAGAGCATCCCTGACAGATGGCCGTCCAGCCTCGTCTTGAATGCCTCCAGTGTGGGAGAGCCCACCACCTACCTAGGGAATGGGTCCCATTGTTGCATTGCTCTAACAGTCAGGAAGCTTTTCCTGATGTTCAGCCGGAATCTGGCTTCCTGTAACTTGAGCCCATTATTCCGTGTCCTGTACTCTGGGATGATCAAGAAGAGATCCTGGCCTTCCTCTCTGTGACAACCTTTCAAGTACTTGAAGAGCGCCGTCATATCTCCCCTCAGTCTTCTCTTCTCAAGGCGAAACATGCCCAGTTCTTTCAGTCTCTCCTCATAGGGCTTTGTTTCCAGTCCCCAATCATCTTTGTTGCCCTCCTCTGAACCTTCTCCAGCTTGTCTGCATAAAGTGTGGTGCCCAGAACTGGACACAGTACTCCAGATGAGGCCTAACCAGTGCTGAGTAGAGGGGAACTAGTACTTCCGGGGATTTGGAAGCCATGTTTCTATTAATGCAGCCCAGAAGAGAATTGGCCTTTTTTGCAGCCACATCACATTGTTGGCTCATCTTCAGCTTGTGATCGACAACAATTCCAAGATCCTTCTCACTTGTCGTGTTGTTGAGCCACGTATCCCCCCTCTTGTAGCTGTGCATTTGGTTTCTTTTTCCTAGGTGCAGAATTTGGCAGTTATCCCTATTAAATGTCATTCTGTTGTTTTCTGCCCAGTGCTCCTGTCTATCCAGATCACTTTGAATTCTGTTTCTGTCCTCCAAGGTATTAGCTATCCTGCCCAATTTTGTGTCATCTGCAAATGTGATCAGCATTCCCTGCACCTTCTCCTCCAAGTCATTAATACAAATGTGGAAGAGCACTGGGCCCAGGACTGAGCCATGCGGTACCCCACTTGTTACCTCTCCCCAGTTGGAGAAGATCTCTTTGATAAGCACTCTTTGAGTCCGATTCTGTAGCCAGCTGTGGATCCACCAGATAGTTGTTTCATCTAGCCCACATAAACAAGAGGTGAGAGCTTTCTGTTTTTATTCAAAGCCTTCTCCAATTCCCAAAGAGCAAAATCTATATTCAGTACATCCGCAATACAAGGGTCCCTATCCATCAAAAGGAGGAGAGGCTGCCTATGTTGAAAAAAAGGTCTTTTTTTTTCAGAACTACTAGCAGAAATACTTCCCCTGGGGAAGATGATACAAGTTATGAAATCCCTTGACATTTACCTGGTGAATGTCAAAGAATTCTCCTGACATTTTATAATGTAATTTGGAGGAAGGGTTCGATTCCTAAAAGATGGAAGCAGGCAGTTGTATTCCCCATTGGTAAATCAGGGAAGTCCATATCTGATCCAGCTTCCTGTAGACCTGTAGCTCTCACCTCTTGTTTATGTAAAGTGATGGAGCATATCATTGATTCTAGATTGATGGCTTTTATGGAAAAACATGGCTTATTGTCTCCGGCGCAAAGTGGATTTCACCGTGGTCATCATGTTATGGATAACATCATTCGCTTAGAAACAGAGATTTGGAAATCCTTTTGTATTAAAGGATTTTGTGTAGCAGTCTTTTTGATATAGAAAAAGCCTATGACATGGTTTGGAAGGAGGGCTTGTTACACAAGCATTATCAGTTGGGTCCAAGAGGTAGGATGTTTTGGTGGTTGTGATTTTTTTTTATTTGGGTGGCAATTGAGAGTTAGGGTGGGGTCTGAACTAACAGAGGCTCGGCCTCTGGAAAAAGGTATCCCCCAGAGCAGTAATACCAGTTCTTCCCTTTTTAATGTCATAATTAACCATCTTCCTCTGGTCAAATGATTGTGTGATTTGGGCTCGTAGTAGGTCTTTGCAAGTAGCTGTTTCTAGACTAAATTTGGCTCTTGGTAAAGTAGAAGAATGGGGAAATTCCTGGGGATTTCGGTTCTCCCTTAGTAAAACCGCCGGGATGGTCTTTTCCCATTGGGTGGTTGCCTCTCCAGTCATCTTGAAGTTATATGATACTCAAATTCTGTGTGCCAAAACAGTGCCCTTGCTTGGTGGAGCTTGCGCTGTATGATCTATATGGATGGCTCTAGAGATCGTATGAATGGTTGTGCTAGCACGGCATTTTGTGTACCTAGTTTTGGTATACATAAAGGAGATTGCCTTTCCAACTGGATCTTGATTATGTCAGCCAAATTGGTGGCCATTGTTTGGCACTAGAATGGATTATGGAGGTTCGTCCAGCCCATGCCCTTGTTTTGTCTGATTCCCTTTCTGGGCTAGTTGCTATTCAGTCTGGTGGCATAGATTACAAGAACAACATTGTAAATGAAATATGGGCCTTAGGCTCAGAATTGCATATAATGGGCATATGGGCTGGCTTTTGTTGGATACCAGCTCATGTTGGCATTACATTGAATGAAATGGCAGATTGTACAGCAAAGGAGGCTTTAAATAGAACCTTTATTGATGTTCAAGTACCTTTATCTCATAGTGAAATTAAGAGCTTCCTGCTACGGGAATGTAGTCAAAGATAGCAAAAAAAAAATTGGGAAGGGAGCAGTACCAGTTGCAGGGTTTTCTCCTTTTGCCCTAATTTGCGAGACTTTAAAATCAGCCTGGTTGAGCTTGGCAAGTTTGTATCTTTCGAGTATTAACTGGTCACTGTGCAGTTCAAAGCAATCTATTCAGTATTGGGCAAGTGGGTTCAGATATTTGTGCAGCCTGTGGAGTATCAGAGACAATGGATCATATTCTATGGGATTGTATAAAATATTGAAGAAAACAGGAGCCCTTTCTCCGTATGTTGAGGGATAGGGGAGCTCCTGTTGGGGATTTGGCTGGTCTCCTTAAGATCTGTGAGATTAAGTCTTCTGTGATCTCTGCCATCTGGTGGCTCATTCTTGATAGTAGCTTAGCCAGCAGTTTGTGAGTTAAATTCCTGATCTAATTTGATGTGGCAGTAATAGGGCCTTTAGGTCTTGCTTCATCATAAAACCTCCAGAAGAAGAACAAGGAAGTAGCAATAACAACTTTGACCAGCGGAGGGTGGTGTGGTGTTACGGGTTACACAAATGGCAGGTGGTGACGAAATGGCTGCCATGCTTTGGAAATCTGACGCTTGCACGCTGCTACTTTGATGCAATACATATGGAAATTAATGCGCATTTAATCAGTTAAAACTCCTATGATTATAGAACAATCCTATGGCCCCTAGACATTGTCAGAGATGCCATAGGTCACAGGGGATTCCGCTTCTGAGGTTGAAGACGGCGCTCCCCCCTCAGGAGGGATAGTCGGAGGTCTGACCTCCCTGGCTGCCCTCTCAGGTTGGAAAATCAACCTCAAAGAGGGCGAAAGGGGGCATTGCGGTGGACAGAGGGGAGACCAGACTGGCCAGGGTACGAGCTATCCCTGAGGCCTTTCCAGTCTCCTTTCCCTCTGAAGCACTGTTGCTAGACTGGCAAAAAAGCCCATCTAGCAAAAAATGTAGGGTGGGAAGACGGGTAGGCGAAGATTGCCTCCACTGTTCTTCCCACCCTGCGTTGGATGATTGGACATTTGGGGGCTTCCGATCATCGAGGGCACAGTCAGTAGGATTGCACCCTTGATCAATTAAGATTAGGGCGTCAACCCTATTTTTCAAGTTCTGTTTGAAAATGTTTATTCCTAGTGTGTCTTTGGTGGTTTATTATACCGTCATTCCACAAATACTTAAGATCTCTCTTGTAAATAGTATTAGAGTTAAATTTTTGGCTTCAGTTAGCATGTGCACAAAAAAGGATTTCACATATTATCTATTTTGCAGAATTGTAGTCTGCATATTTACTTGGAAGTAAGTCTCACTGTGTTCAACAAGGCAGTAACCTGATTTAGAGTAGATAGGATTGTAGTCATAGGGTTAGATCCAGACAGTCATGTCTAGAGTAGACTCATTGACATCAAAGGGACTTAAGTTAGTGATGGCCAGTTTGTCCTATTGATTTCAGTGGATCTGCTCTAACCAAATCTGGATCCAACCACATTCCTAAACACAAGGCAGAGTTAAGCATACAAAAGCCCATTGAAATCAATGGGCTTAACAGTGCCTAATTCTGTGTTAGATCTTGGCCACTATTTGTGTGCTCTTCCTATGGGCTAATAACAGACTCTTATCTTGCAAATACACCTTTAAAGCACTGCTAATAAGAGATCATATATATGTTTGAGATGAATGGCATAGTCCTGGGGATGTTTACTCAGAAGTAGGCCTCACTGTGTCCAGTGGAACAGCTTACTCTTTAGGATGGCAGTCTATATTAGAATTGTGACCTTAGGCCACAATACTATGCACACTAACCTGGGAATAGGTCCCATAGAACCATTAGTCTGAAGACGCATGAGGCAGCCACTTTGCTGAAGCTAAGCAGGTCCAATGCCTGGATGGGAGACCACCTGGGAACCGCATTTAATCTCCTCTGAGTTCCATGATGGATGAAGGGCTGGATAGAAATGTACTAAATAATAATGTTGAACTTAAATAGGACCGATACCTGAGACAGCCCTTCGACAAGCTATCAAAGGGCTGTATCCAGTGTTAGTCCTAAAGAGTACACCCATTGAAATGAATGGGAGTTGTTAGTCATGACTAGTCCCATTCATTTCAAGTGGGTCTACTCTTAAGTAGGACTTAACATTGGATACAATCAAAAGGTTCATGCCAAGTGTCAAAAGAAAGTCTGGTTAGAAATCAGCATATTTTAAAGCATATTCAAGTCATCTTATAAATTTGAAGCAAAAAACCCCAAAGGGTTTTGTGGCACCTTAAAGATTAACACATTTATTCTGGCATACATTTTCTTGGACTTTAGTCCAGGAAAGTTGATGCTATAATTTGTTCATCTTTAAATGGCTGTAATACGTTTCATTTTGGCTGCAGCAGACTAACGCTGCTCCCCCTCTCCAGAGACCTAGGATGGGACTACCACTTTGCAGGACCTATATTTGTATCCATTGAAGCATGCCTGGAGGGCCATTGCTCCATGGCAGAGCAGCTGCTTTGCGTGGAGAAGGCCTTAGGTCCAGGGAGGGCTGGGAAAGACTCCTCCTGCCTGAAACCCTGGTGAGCTGCTGCCTGTCAGTGTAGGCCAGACTTCCCTAACCTGGTGCCCTCCAGCTGTGTTGGACTACAACTCCCAGAATCCAGTTGTATTCCAGTGGATCTGGAAGGCGCTAGGTTGGGGAAGGTTGATGTAGACAACACTGGGCTGGATCTGACTCAGGTATAAGCCCACTTTCTATGTTCCTGTATTCTTGTATTCCCAGAAGCAAGAATGTATTCTTGCAGCCAAAGACTGGTGTGAAGGAGCAGATGACTGGGGAGAAGACACTGGAATAGCATCTTCTGGACATACCACAGGCCACAGCCTGAGCTCACGTCCAGCATCAGACTCTTTGCCCGGAGAAGAAGATTGTGAAACCCAGTTCCGAGGTCTAAGCCTCGGAGAAGTCCCAGGCATCTCACATCCCTTCTGCTCCTGTGATCCAACTGGTGAAGAGCAGGTCACGCCCAGCAGTGTTCCCATGTTCCAGTCCTACTTCATCAGTGTAGTGGACGAGGAAGACTACCTTGGCTTTGAAGATGTGGACCATGCCCAGAAGCTCTTGATGGCATATCAGCAGAGGGAGGGTGGTGATTTGGAACAAATGATGTCGGAAAGGTGAGATGCAAGTCAGGGCCAGTGTGGGAGGTCTTGCGTAGCAGAGAGGGGCCAGAGTCTCTCAGCTTCGGGGGGCTCCTAGCACAGCTGAAGGGTCTGTCATGGGCTACAGCCACGTTTGTTTGTTAGAAGAACTGCAAACGAGGATTTACAACATAGAACATTTGTACAATAAATGTTTGTTTGAATATCTGATTTTTTTCTATTGTAGACTTCAGAGAAAGATAGAGATAAAACTAAAATTGTTCAGATGTCCAAATGCCAGAAAAGAAGGGTGGTCAAAAGCAGCAAAGTCAACAGCATAAAATATTTTTAGAATCAGCAGAAGTGAACATTCCGCCTTCACAAGGACAAAATACAATTTTTCAAGCAGGGTAAAAGAATACAGAGATGGAACCTCAGCTAGTCCAAGGCCCAGAAATCTGTCTTCTCTCCACACCCCAAATTAATACTGATGTTCTCAGGACTCAAAATGGTGGCTTCTATCACTCCAGGTACCTTTGTCAAAAAGGTACAGTGACCAAATTAAAAGATTAATGCCAATTACAATGTTTCCTTGGTATAGTGGATTATTAGTCCACTGAGAATCAAGGGATCAGGAGTGTAATAATTCTGGATTCAAGTAAGCACTATATTCACTGATGTATATTTTATTTAACTGCTAAAAAGAACTGACCTATTTTAATCCAAAAATAATGTTTATATATCCACTTGTGTCTCATCGCTTGTTCCAAGGTGCAGAGCAGTTGAATGCTGTAGCACTGAACATACATACTTGGAATTTAGCCCCATTGACTCGGCTAGACCTCACTGGAACTTGCACCTTCACCCTAAACATGTTTACCTAGGGAAAAGTTGTATCTTTGATTGGATCAAATTTGTATTCCAGCCTTTGAATCACACAGTTTTTGTATTCTTTATGAGTAAAACATGTTTTTAAAAAAACAGTTTTATAATTAAACACTTAAAAGAAAATTTTAAAAAGCTTTCTGTACAACATTTAGTATTTTTGGTAAACTCCTTCACATGAGTTGATGTTATTCTAATAGATCTAAGACATCTCCAGTTGTCCAATAATGTTTGTTCTCCCATGATCTTATCCATGTACTGCACGGTAGCTTTATTGTTTTTTCCAGTGTCTTGCAACCAAAATACAATGTAATTCACAAATTATTTATTAAAGATTGTTGTTATTTTTTTATCCATCCAGTCAATCTACCAACATAATTTCTGGTTTCAAAGATGGTCCTTCTCCTTTCGTTGTCCTGATTCTCATAAATGTAAAAGAAAGTTATACTTGTGTCTAAAGCCTGCATTTTGAACATTACACCAACACCTTGCACTTAAAGAATATATATGTACTTCACGGGTTTTTTCTTCTGGGTTTTAGTCCTGTGCAGAATATTTAATGCATTTTAAAAATTTTATAACTAATAAAAATGTATATGAAGGAATTCACTGGTTTAAAGATGAAAATCAGCTACATAAAACTGGTTATTTTGTTCAACTTTAATGGGGTCTGATACCACACATTAAACAATTTTGAACACAGTTCTCTAGATCTAACAATTGTCAGATGTTTTCTTGCTCCTGTATAGTTTTAGTTCAGTGATTACTAGATAAATAAGTCGGACTCTTCCTGCCATCTCCAATTCCATTTTTTAACTATAATCAATAAGATGCAGGGTTGAAATTATCCTACCAACTTTTGGTAACAATCACTTTTGTGCTACCAAGAGTATACATTAAACAATGACTGGGTTCACACCACACGACAACCCACCATGGGCAGCCAGCCATGATGAGTTGTGTCATCTGAACCTGGAGCTTTTTCCGTGGTGTGGCTTATTTGGGGGGAACAAGCCATGCCAAAAACCCATGGCTTGTTGTAGGGTTGTTCTTGCCCACAATGGGTTGTCATGTCCTCTGAACCCAGGAGAGCAATTTTATCGTGGGTTGCGGCAATTGGCTACAGAGCCACTCGCTGAGAGTGGCAAAAAAGCCCACGCTGCTCATTTTTCATAATCTCGCCGGTGACTGCCCTTCCACTGATGATGACATGGCACTTTGGAAGGACTGCCACCCGTTGCCTGGCTTTTTTTTAGTTTATTTTTCAGTGCCTCAAAAATGCACAATTGGGATTGCAATTTTTTTTTTTAACGTTGGTCTTCCACAAGTGCGCTCTTACAGGTGTCCACTGGTCAGTGTTCTTCAGTTGTCCAAGGAAGCAGCAAAGTGGAGCGGTAACGTACAAGGAAATTGACAAGATGAGGTTGCAATATCAGCTAATTTGCATACAGTTTCAAAGGACCAGGGGAGAAATAATAGCGAAAGGAAAGACCCAGTAGTAACACAGCAACTGCAGCAGTAAGTGCTGCGAAAAGGACCCATGAAATCATGGGGGTAGGGGAGAAATCTCCCCTTTCTAGAGTAGCTGGAGAGTTGGGAAAGTGTCAAATAGGTGGAGAACTCTTGACACGTGTCAATTCAACACTTAAAAGTGAGAGGATTACATTGCCAAGTGGGAGATATTACGTGCGCACGTCTATCCAGGCCTTTGGGTTCACTTACTTGGTTTGCCCCCCCCCCCATTTTCGTTTCTTCTGAATTGTGCTACTTTCTCTTACCGTTATTTCTCCCCAGTCCTTCATAACTGTGCCCAAATTGGCCCATTTGCAAACTCATCTTGTCAGTTTCCTTTTGTATTACCTACTTTACTTCAGAGCTCCCTTTGAGAGCTGACACATACAAGGAAACTGACCAGGCAAGACCATATATCAGACAGTCATAAGTGCACAATTGTGAAAGACAAACCTAAAAAATAATTTTTAAAAATCACAACCTCAATTGCACATTTTTGAGGCACCATTTTTTTTAACCGTGGAACGAAAAGGGGTAGTGATTGGAGCAACCCCAACTGAGCATTTTTGAGGCCCCAATATTTTTAAGGGGGAACAAAACGTAATGATCAGAGCGAGGGGTGGGGGCAGACAAGACTTTAAATTCATGTGTGCCTGAAACTTTGGTATGTCTCAGTACTGGGACATCTGCTGAACTAATACCAACAGTATTTATGCATTGCCTGTTAAGTAGAAAACATTTCTGAGTGTGTTGTCATTTGGTAATGTTACGATGACTAACATTGGCAAATGTTTCCTATGCTTAGTTATGCACCTAATGAGAAATATGAGAAGACTGAAGCTGAAAAGAGAGACCAGGTGTTCCATAAGTTTATGAAAAGAATTTCTGCCTGCCAGGAACAGATCTTAAGGTAGGCTGGCTCATTTTCTTAGTTTCTTTGTATTGGAGAGCAGAGCATTGGGCAGGAATTAAATTAGTTTTTCCTTAGACCAGCCTTTCGCACCATGTTGCCCTCCAGATACGTTGGACTACAACTCCCCCAGCCAGCATGGCCACTTCCCAATTGGCCATGCTGCAGCACATCTGGAGGGCAGCAGGTTGGAGAAGATTGCCTTAGACACTATCAAGGAATGTATCTTAAATAGTTACTCCAATCCATTGGATCAGGGAAACTGAAGAGAAATCCATGCGAGGAAGACAGCATTAGGATGGATTTTGGATCAACTGCATCCAAATTGCCAGGTTAAGGCTTGGCCAAAGGCAAAATCTAATAAGGAAGGAGTTGCCAAATCTTGCAGCAGAAAGCTACAAGAGCGAGAAACCCTGTTTCTAGACTATGTACAGGCTGAGGCTTTGATGAGTCCCCAAGGGACCAGAATTCTGAAGTTGAGAGGCAGCCAATGAGAATATTGGTTGGGGAAAAGAGGTGGGGCAAAGGAAAGGAGTTGGGGCCATCTGCGGAACCCCAGGGGGATATATTTGGCCCAGGGGGCTGAGGTCCTGAGGATTCCAACCTATCATCCTGACTTCAGTGAGTTTCAGCCAGATTAAGTACAGAGCAGGTTGAGTGATCTCTGAATTACCGGTTCACAGAGACAATTGCTTCACACGCACAGAAGTGCAAGAGCCATTTCCCCTTGGTGGACTCTGCATTGCATGTGTTCGCATGTGAAAGAAATAAGCAACTGAGTGGGTCTCTCCGACCTGGTTGGCCCACCCTCCAGATAGAATGTCAGTTGACTGAGACCCCTGCCCCTATGATTGGGGGATTCACAGGCACCTTCCAGTGGTGTGGCCTTGCGCTACAGATCAGAATTTCCTACACCTCTGTATGTGTGAGGGAGGGAGAGGGTGAGCATGAAGTGAGGACATGATGTGATGAGGGGCTGTTTCCTCTAATGTGATTAAATGTTGATAAAGGCAAATGTATGGGCTCTTTTTACCTTTAGGTACTCCTGGGGGGGGAAGCCTTTATTTATCACCTGCCCTTCAACAGACATCGAGACAGCAGTCCCACCCTGTAGGAACTGCAGTAGCAAGAGAATCTTTGAATTTCAACTTATGCCCACTTTGGTCAGCATGCTCAAGGCCAGAGATGAAGGTACAGACCCCTTTAAATTGCAGCCTGCAATTTCTTCTCCTTTTCATTACTTTCAGAAGCTGAGACAATTGGGCAGCCTCCCCCAACGTGGTGCCCTCCAGAGACATCAGGCCAGAACTCCCATCACATATCTGGAGGGGCCCCAGGTTGGGGGAGGCTACAATAGGATCTTGCATGTCTAGGCTGCAATCCTACACGCACTTACCTGGAAGTAAGCTCCATTGAACTCAGTTGGTTTACTTCTGAGTAGACTTGCATAGGATTGTGTTGCAAATGTCTTAATTATTTTTAATACCTTGAAATGTATGTTCAGGGAATCCAATATAATATCTACTAAATTGTACTTGCTGCTTGTCTGAAGTAGTGACCAAGCAAGCAAGCATCTTGTCCTTGGTAACTGGAATCAAGTTAAGCTTCTCTGGTATTCCTAGGACAGACAGAAAAGCTTATCGAATGAAGACAGTAGGCCCAGTGCACTAAGATCTTCTCCCCTACATGTTCTGTTGAGATGGATCAGGATTCCTCAGGTGTTCCTGTGCAACTGCCTCCCCGAAATTAATATTGCAATACTCTCTTATGGATTCTTTGCAACTTATCTTTTATACGTCTATTTTAATTTTGTTTTTCAATAGAAGCAGCCGTTCCATTGGCTATGTTTGCTTAGGACATCTTACAACCAGCTGTAACGTAGTACTATTTTAACCAATATTTCTGCCCTTTGAAGAATATTTCACACTATTTCAAATAAAGGCTTTGAGAGAACCATCAAGGACTTACTTATGTATGGGAGTGGAGTTGCATAGGTGAAAATCTGCCCCTATACAACTTACTTTTTGGAACAGCCCTGTAGATTGGATTTGCCTCATGCTGATAGTTTAACACAGGGATAGACAATCTGGTGCCCTCCAGATGTTTGTGCTACAATTCCCATCATCCCCCAAACAGCATTGGCTGAGGATAATGGGAGTTGTGGGAGACTTGGGAGAAGTGGGCTTCCGCAATCCCTCCCCCGCCCCGCTTATCATTATCCCTGCCTGCCCCCCAAGGCTCTCTGTGACAGATTTGTTCTCTTCTGCACTACATTAAAGGCACATTGTAATTTGAATTATGTCAGATAAATTTTAAGGGGGAGAGAAAGGCCAGATATGGGGGGCAGGGGGCGTTCTGCCTTGAAAGTTGATGTGGATGATTTTCCAGCTCTTTTCTTGCCTGGTGATGCTGTATTTATTATTAAAAATGAGTTTGCCGGTTTGGGTTGACTTGTCCTATGGGATTGGTTGCAATGAATTCTTTATTCCTGCATGTGGTTGGAAAAGGCTGCCTCCTCATTTAAGCTTGGACAGTAGCAGCCGTACAGCCAGGGGATCCTGTGCAAACTTAAGCACACCTAGATCTGTTGAGTTCAGTGGGTTCAGGCATGCCTAATTCTGTAGGACTGGGCTGTCAGCTGTCTTAAGTGTTATTTCATGTTTCTGGCATTTTGACTGCAGTTCTGAACCAGCTTTGAACTATTTTTATTTGTGTTGTATTTGTATTTACATAAGTCACCCTGAGAACAATTTGTTATAGGGCGACTAATAATTTGAATAAATTAATAAATAAGGTAAGAGTTACTGGAGCCTGTGAGACTGTTCCAAGTCAATGTCCTGAAGATGTTAGCTTTTGCCAGGCTTGTGATGTTTAAAAAGATTCTTTGTTCCATACTGAAAACTGGTTAAATTGCTAGGAGACAAAGGAGATTTAAATGAACTTTGAGAAACATCTTCCTAAGTGTGTATGGAGTGGGGGAAATGTTATGGTTTTGCAACCTGGATAATGCTGTTTTTCCCCCCTCACCAGATGTGTCAGTGGAATTTGGAACAGCATTAGTGTACACGTGTGAGAAGAGTTGCTGGCCTGCTGAGCAGAAAACACCCTTGGAAGAATTTATTTTGGTACAAGAAGACCCAGATCAAAAATTATTTAAATAGATCCTATTTAATTCCTTGCATAAATAAAGTTATATATATATGTGTGTGTGTATGGTGGTACCCACCATGAGGAATGAATCTTCCCTTTGAGATCAAGCAGACTCTGTTTTGAGTGTTTCTGCCAATGATTTAAGACATATTTGTTTTCCTAGATGTTTCCCTGGACTTTAGCATGGTCAGCTAACCCTGGTTATTTTTATAAGATATTATATTGTCTTATTACAGCTTTATTTATTAGTTTTATTATATTTTATCATGATTTTATCTTGTGAACTACTTTGGGATTTTTTAAAATAAAGTAAAGCAGTATAGAAATTCTCTGAGTAAAATTATAAAAAAAACAAAAGCACCAAAAACTTATCACAGACTACTGAGTGCAGCCTTCCCCAACCTGGTGCCCTCTATATGTGGTAGACTACAACTCCAAAATCTCCCAGTCAGGGATTCTGGGAGTTGTAGTCTGGCACATCCTGGAGGGCACCAGGTTGGGGAAGGCTGAGTTAGAGGATCAGTGATTAGGAGGCATGGCCAGAACTGTAACTCATGCAGAAACGGAGAGGTTTGAGCTCCTCTGATAACTCCTGCTCTTATGCAGAATGAAAGTAAACCTCTTTTTTTTTTAACTGTAATGTGTGCCTCTAGTTTTAATTCAGATGAAACGTGCCTCCACTATCCACAGGCTGTGTTACACTGGCCTAGTGACATATGGATAGGATGTGTGTGCGTGCGTGCGCACACACATGTGCCAAAATGCAGGCGAGTGGAAATCCCACTGTTCAGATACCATGTGTGACCTCTGAGAGGAGCCCTTTGCATTCCTGGCCCTTCTTAGCATTTATTTAGGGGTGGCCCCGTGTTTGCCTAGTTGTGTTGCTATCAGATGTAAATGTTTGTGCTGGGAAGGGGATAAAGATAGCACATGCAAGCCAAGGGGCGGACCCCCAGGAAGGGGGCAGGCTGGAAGTCAAATGAAGAAAGTGCTTATGGCAGAACTCTCGGGGAGGGCGCGCTCGTGGGGCCGCCATCCCCCCAGTTTCGGGGGGCCAGTTTCTACATCCAGTTGCCTGACTTGGTGCCCCCCCGATGTCTTGGACTGCAACTCCCATCGTTTCCAACCGGCCCAGCTATTGGCTGCTATAGCCTGTGGCAGCTGTTTTATCTCCTCTGCCTCCGTTCCGAGGACGCCCTGGCCTTCAGCCCTACAGGGAAAGAGGGCAGGTGGCACAGTAGCGTGAATGACATCTGCGCTACCTACTGCTCCGACCTAGGGATGGGCGGATCCCCTACCTGCCGGTCCGTGGGGAGTCTGCCCGTGGGGGGGGATCCATTCCTCCCCCCGGAATCCTCCTTCGGCTGGCTCCGAAGTGCCAGCGATACGGCCGCCATGCCGTATCGCTGGCTGAAGGCGACTGACTGCGGACGCAAATGGCGTCAGGGCGGCCGTATCGCTGGCGCTTCGGAGCTGGAGGAACCGGCCGAAGAGGATTCCGCAGGGTAAGTGTTCCGTTCCGCCACGGGCTCCGGGGCCGGCAAAACGACTCGGGCCGCTTGGAGCACACCCCGGCGGGGGGAGAGGCTGGCTGCGGACTGCAGGCAGCACCTCAGGCTGCAGGCGAGTTGCGATGGATATTTCGTTGTTACGTGCACATCCCGGCTTCTTCCTCGAGGGAGTCCAAGGCGGCGTGTCTGCTCCCCTGTGTTTGATCCTCACAACAACCCTGCGAGGCCGGTTAGGCCGCCACCCGCTGGGCTTCGTGGCGGAGAGGGGGCCTGTCTCCTGCGCCCCAGTCCAACGCTCGCCACCACACCACACTGGCTCTGACTGGTTCTGCTGGCTGGGAATGATGGGAATTGCAGTCCAACCCATCTGGAGGGCACCAGGGTGGGGAAGTCTCGCCCAGAGCAAACCTGCTGCTCTGGCAGGTGCGTTTTCTCCGGAGGGCGCTGCCCGCGGCCACCCAGCCCGGAACGGCCGGTTCCCCGAGGGCCGCTCGACGGCTCCCGCCCCGCCCGGATTCGACCCGACGGCTCCCCCCGGGCGCCTTCCTTGCCCCGCCGCCTCCCAGCCGCTAGGGGTCGCCCGTAGCTGCGCCGGAGGCCGCGCTGGGACTTCCCGCGGCCCCGCCTCCGTGGCGACGCTGCGCCGGAGGAGGCGCTGAGGGAGTCGCGCATGCGCGGCGCCCCGCTCCGCTCGCTCGCTCGCTCCTCCGTGCCCCTTTTCCCGCCGGACATCCCCCGCTCGCGCGCGCGCTCTCCCGGGGCCTCGCGGCTGCGATGGCGGCGGCGCTGCGCGGGGAGCTGGCCCAGGCCGTGGCCGGCGCGCGGCTGCTGGTGGTGGGGGCCGGCGGGATCGGCTGCGAGCTCCTCAAGGACCTGGTGCTCACCGGCTTCGTCAGCATCGACGTGGTGAGGGAGGCCCCGAGACCCCCCGCTCGCGCGCGCGCGCCGGCCGGTCCCGCCCGCCTCGCCTCGCCTCTTCTCGGCCGCTCGGCCCCCCCCGCCCGCGGGAGGGCGCCGGCTCTGACCCGCGCGGGGGCGGGGCCTAGCGGCGGGCGTCATCGCGCCGTAACGCGGGGGCTCCCCGGAAGGCGCCGAGCGTGGTTCCCGGGGGGCCTGGAGCAGCCGCCCCGCGCCTGGTGCCCTCCGAAGTTCTGGACGACATCTCCCATCATCCCCAGCCGCCGGCCGTGCTGGCCGGCGCCGATGAGCGCTGCCGCCTGGAGGGCGCTGGGTGCGGGCGGCCGCCGTGTGCCCAGCCGGCTGCTGCCCGGATGCCTCGGGCTGCGGCGCCCGTCGCCCCCAGCCGCGGCTCACGCTGTGCTGGCTGGGAACGGCGGCCCAAGGCGTCCGGCAGGCGCCGCGCTGGGGAAGGCTGCGCGCAGTCCCGAGCGGGAGCGCCAGCCGCGCACGCCGCCGAAGCCCCGGGCCTCATGCGGCCTTCCCCGCCGTGCGGCCTCGCCCGCGTAGATGCGGCTTCATTGCCGACTAGTGATTCTTCTGTTGTACCGTTCACTGGCAAGCGGCACGTAGGAGAAATAAAGTTCAGGTGACATTCTCGGTCAGTCTGGGCACTTAGTGGTGGAGATCGTCTTTCAGGCAAATTAGGCTCAGGATGTTCAGGGCTTTCTCGTTTAAAAGCCCGCGTCTTGAACTGACTGTGGAAGGCCAGTGCAGGTGGTTGAGCTGTTTTGTTGTCCGGGTGGTACATCCCATTCAAAGGCACCCATGATCTGCAGAGGCTGAAACTTCCAAACTCCGGTTCCCATGTTGAACCATGCTAATGGTTGTCTAGCTTTGAAGTTATAACAGCGTGAGCATACAATGTGGTAAAATTAGTAATAACTTGCATAGATGTAGATAGCATGTGTGTTGGAGCATCATGTGCCTTTCCTCATTTCCGATTCTGTGTATTTTGCTGAAAAGTCATAATTTAAATGGTTGTGTCCCAGTTACAACTACCACAGGTTGTATGTATTTTGTGCTCTGTTGTCTGTACCAAAGTACACTACTGATGCATGCAAGTGAATGTGATCTGAGGTCCCAGAAATAACATTGTCAATGTAGAAAGATTGTTTCTGTAGTAATTTCACTTCCCCTTCCCCCAAGTAAGGGGTTAGATACGTTTAAAAGAAAGTCGTATGTTCCTGTTCTGGTACTGGCTGGGCCTGGCCTGGCTTAGCTTCCCGGATCAGACAAGGAAGGACTTGTTTGGGATGGAAACCTTGACAACATGCAAATGCTTATTAGCAAAAATCTATAAATTATTGAGGAGATCTTTGAAGAAAAGGAAATGCTATTGATCTGAGGGAAAGAGCTGAGGATTAAAATATCTTCATCTAAATGGAGTAAGATCTGCAGGGAAGGGACAACAATTTCAGATAATACAGGAAAATTGTTTAAATACTTTATCACTGGTACTGTACCCCAAACCTGATTAAGAGGATGTATCCAAGATTAATTGGTGTTGCCATACTGCTAATAAAGATATATGACATTGTGATCCAGCTCAAGAATGTGGGGGCAAAGTATAGAAAATCTTACAGAACATCATTAACAGTATGTCATGGCCCTATGATAGATATCACAACGATTATTTTTTGAATATTTTGGGAAATACAAGAAAGAAAGATACTCAGCAAGCAATCTCCTAGCCAGAGGTGAAGCACAGATGTTAATAGTAAAAGAGCAGAAAAGGGGAACTGGGAGAAATGTATGGTTTTTTGGAGTGGATGCATTGATCAATTATATAATGACAGTGGTATTGTTGACATCTTTATAGTTGAGGTTAAAAGTCCAATTATCTAAGCAAAAAAAGAAGATATAAAATTCTGAGAGAGAGAAAATAGTTTGTTAATACTTCTAACCATAACTATAAATATGTCAATACATGCCGCAGTGTTGACACTTGTGATTAAAAGTATTACAAACTATTCTGGCTCTCTTAGTGTTTTTATATCTTTTTCTTAGATAATTGCATTTTTATATCTGTAAATTTGTAGGTAACTTTTATTAATAAGTAACGATTTTTTTAAATGTCACATTTTCACTAGAATTAACACAGTTCTGTAGTTAGAATAGACAAGCTAGATCAGATTGCCAGCTAGACCAGATTGTCATGTCAAAGCATGACAGATTTAGTTTTATTATGCAAATAAAATCAGCTTGGTTGCTAGCTGAATATTGCAGGGTCAAGGCTAGAAAACCAAGTGCATTAGTAAACCACACTGTACCTGGAAAAATGGGCTGAGAGGTATTATATGAACATTGTCACTGGTTTCAAAATCATCACTGCCTTGTTTCCTAACTGTCCGCATATATACTAGGCTGGATCCAGACTTAGTGCTTCCCTCCCACCCTGTATAATTTGCAAGACTGTGATCTCTGATAAATGCAGATGTTTTTCGTTAATTTAGCTGAACAAATCTGAAATGTTTGCAATTGTATTTCTAGATCGATCTGGATACCATTGATGTCAGTAATCTCAATAGGCAATTCTTGTTTCAAAAGAAGCATGTTGGAAGATCAAAAGCACAGGTAAGAGGAATCCCAGAGCTCAGTTTTCAAATAATTCAGATCAATATTGTTTTTCGTAGAACATTAGGAAAAATGAGTATTTTAGGTGTTTACTAAACGTAAATTTATGTAATGACCTCAGGCAGTTCAGTTTGAAGTTACTTTATATGTCATACACGTATATCTTTTACTGAAGTTCTTTATGTATCATATTCTGTATATGTATAACTTATAACGAAGTTACTTTATGTATCATATATTGTTATGCAACTGTTATTATTGAAATGTTCTTAGCTTTGTTAATTAGCCGCTTATGCACAACTATTTTAAAAAATCCATAGGGTCGTTTCTAAACCATAGTATGAAATTTGAACTTAGGTGATTCTTGAAAGGATTAATTAAAATGGGATATGTGTTCTTGGTCTCTTTCAGGTTGCCAAGGAAAGTGTGTTACAGTTTCATCCAGAAGCTAATATTGCAGCTTACCATGACAGCATTATGAAGTATGTCTGTCTCTTTTGGTCTTAAATATAGGAAATTTTGTATAAGCCTTGCAAAAAAAAAAAAATCTACAAAAGTGACTACAAACACTTTTATTAGTCATGGCTGCCCATAATAACTGTGTTGGTTATTAGGGTTGCATCAGTGGCAAAAAAGAGAACTGTTCTCAATAAGAAAACATTTTCTACCTGGTCACCAGAAGGTGATTCTTGCTCACCACAGGTGACTCTTGTTGTTCAGTTGTTCAGTCGTGTCCGACTCTTCGTGACCCCATGGACCATAGCACGCCAGGCCTTCCTGTCCTGCATGCTCTCCCGGAGCGTGCTCAAGTTCATATTCATTGCATCGGTTATGCTATCTACCCATCTCATCCTCTGTCATCCCCTTCTCCTTTTGCCTTCCATCTTTCCCAACATCAGGGTCTTTTCCAGAGAGTTTTCTCTTCGCATTAGGTGGCCAAAATATTTGAGCTTCAGCTTCAGTATCTGTCCTTCCAATGAGCACTCAGGGTTGATTTCCTTTAGGATGGACTGATTTGACCTCTTTGCAGTCCAGGGGACTCGTAAGAGTCTTCTCCAGCACCACAGCTCGAAAGCATCAATTCTTCAGCGCTCAGCCTTCCTTATAGTCCAGCTCTCACAGCCATACATTACTACTGGGAAAACCATAGCTTTGATTAGACGGACCTTTGTCGGCAAGGTGATGTCTCTGCTTCTTACTATGCTGTCTAGGTTTGCCATAGCTTTCCTCCCAAGGAGCGAGCGTCTTTTAATTTCATGGCTACAGTCACCGTCTGCGGTGATCTTGGAGCCCAAGAAAATAAAATCTGTCACAGCTTCCATTTCTTCCCCTTCTAGATGCCAGGAAGTGATGGGGCCAGGTGCCATGATCTTAGTTTTTTTAATGTTGAGTTTCAAACCAGCTTTTGCACTCTCCTCTTTCACCCTCAACAAGAGGCTCTTGAGATCCTCTTCGCTTTCTGCCATTAGGGTGGTATCGTCTGCATATCGGAGGTTGTTGATAATTCTCCCGGCAATCTTAATTCCGACCTGTGATTCATCCAACCCACCGTTTCTCATGATGTACTCTGCATATAAGTTAAATAAGCAGGGTGACAATATGCAGCCTTGTCGTACTCCTTTCCCAATTTTGAACCAATCGGTTGTTCCATGTACTGTTGCTTCTTGACCCTCGTACAGGTTTCTCAGGGGACAGGTAAGGTGGTCTGGTACCCCCATCTCTTTAAGAATTTGCCACATTTTGTTGTGATCCACACAATCAAAGGCTTTAGAGTAGTCAATGAAGCAGAAATAGATGTTTTTCTGGAATTCTCTTGCTTTTTCCATGATCCAGCGAATGTTGGCGATTTGATCTCTAGTTCCTCTGCCTCTTTGAAACCCAGCTTGTACTTCCGGTAGTTCTCGGTTCGCATACTGCTGAAGCCTAGCTTGTAGGATTTTGAGCATCACCTTGCTGGCATGTGAAATGAGCGCAATTGTGCAGTACTTTGAACACTCTTTGGCATTGCCCTTCTTTGGAATTGGAATGTAAACTGACCTTTTCCAGTCTCGTGGCCACTGTTGAGTGTGCCAAATTTGTTGGCATATTGAGTGCAGCACTTTTACAGCATCATCTTTTAGGATTTTAAATAGCTCAGCTGGAAGACTGTCATCTCTGCTAGCTTTGTTGTTAGTAATGCTTCCTAAGGCCCACTTGACTTCACTCTCGAGGATGTCCGGCTCAAGTTCAGTGACTGCACTATCATGGCTATCAGGGACATTCAGATCTTTCCTGTATAGTTCTTCTGTGTATTCTTGCCACCTCTTCTTAATCTCATCTGCTTCTGTTAGGTCCCTGCCTTCTTTGTCCTTTATCATGCCTGTCTTTGCACAAAACGTTCCCTTGAGATCTCCAATTTTCTTGAAGAGATCTCTAGTCTTTCCCATTCTGTTGTTTTCCTCGATTTCTTTGCATTGTTCATTTAAGAAGGCCTTCTTGTCTCTCCTTGCTATTCTCTGGAACTCTGCATTCAGTTGGATATATCTTCCCTTTTCTCCCTTGCTTTTCGCTTCCCTTCTTTCCTCAGCTACTTGTAAAGCCTCCTCAGACAGCCACTTGGCTTTCTTGCATTTCTTTTTCTTTGGGATGGATTGAGTTGCTGCCTCCTGAACAATGTTACGGACCTCCATCCATAGTTCCTCAGGCACTCTGTCTATCAGGTCTAATCCCTGAAATCTATTCCTCACCTCCACTGTATATTCATAAGGGATATGATTTAGGTCATACCTGAATGGTTTAGTGGTTTTCCCTACGTTCTTCAATTTAAGCTGAAATTTTGCAAGAAGAAGCTCATGATCTGAGCCGCAGTCAGCTCCAGGTCTTGTTTTGACTGACTGTATGGAGCTTCTCCATCTTTGGCTGCAAAGGACATAATCAATCTGATTTCGATATTGACCATCTGGTGATGTCCATTTGTAGAGTCGCCTCTTGTGCTGTTGGAAAAGAGTGTTTGCTATGATCAGCATGTTCTCTTGGCAAAACTCTATTAGCTTTTGTCCTGCTTCATTTTGTACACCAAGGCCATGCCTGCCTGTTATCCCGGTGATTTCTTGACTTCCTACTTTAGCATTCCAATCCCCTATGATGAAGAGGACATCTTTTTTTGGTGTTAGTTCTAGAAGGTGTTGTAGGTCTTCATTGAACCGATCAACCTCAGCTTCTTCGGCCTCAGTGGTTGGGGCATAGACTTGAATTACTGTGATTTTGAATGGTTTGCCTTGGATTCGTACTGAGATCATTCTGTTGTTTTTGAGATTGTACCCCAGTACTGCTTTTCCCACCCTTTTGTTGACTATGAGTGCTACTCCATTTCTTCTAAGGGATTCTTGCCCACAGTAGTAGATATGATGGTCACCTGAAGTAAATTCGCCCATGCCTGTCCATTTTAGTTCACTGAATCCCCAGATGTCGATGTTCAGTCTTGCCATCTCATGTTTGATCACCTCCAGCTTACTTTGATTCATTGATCTGACATTCCAGGTTCCTAAACAATACTGTTCTTTACAGCATCGGATTTTCTTTTCACCACCAGACACATCCACAGCTGAGTGTCCTTTCGGCTTTGGCCCAGCCGCTTCACTCTTTCTGGCACTACTTGGAAATACCCTCTGCTCTTCCCCAGTATAGTATATTGGACACCTTCCGACCTGAGGGGCTCATCTTCCGGCGTCATCTCTTTTAGCCTTGTGATACGTTCCATGGGGTTTTCTTGGCAAGAATACTGGAGTGGGTTGCCATTTCCTTCCCCAGTGGACCACATTTTGTCAGAACTCTCCGCCATGACCTGTCCATCTTGGGTGGCCCTGCACGGCATAGCTTATAGCTTCACTGAGTTACGCAAGCCCCGTCGCCACAACAAGGCAGTGATCCATGAAGGGGACAGGTGACTGAGCAGGTCACTATATTTCCATACAGGCATTATTTGAAAATGAAATGGCTGCAGTTCATCCTCCAAACATCATGTGCTTAATTTTGGGAATGTACTCTGTTTCTGTCCTCTAGTATGTAGCTCCTTCCATAGCTTGCATATTTAAGATTGTAAGAGGCTAGAGTGAAATTCTCCACTTTCTAGCCAGCTTCCAGTTGGAGTGATTCAATTATATGCATATTTGGAATATGAAATTACAGCTTTGACTAAATAGTTGTTAAAACTTCTGAAGATATGGGCTTGTCATTAGCCATACATATTCAAAGCAAAACCAAATAAATTTCACTAGATATTCTGTCGAAGTGTCACAGGCAATTTTGTTCTGAAAATAAAGGGGGTAAGAGCAAGCTATTTTAGTTTCAGCCCTAGACAGCCCTTGCTTAGAGAAATATTTTGGTGAAATGGCACAAAGATTCCCAGTCAGCTAGCCATCAGTCCATAAATATAGGAATTTAATTTATTTTGCCTTGAACTGCTTTTATTCACTGACTGAAAAAAATTGGGGGTCTTTTAAACACAAACATTCACCTGTTCTGTGGGATGGACTGTGTAACTAATGCAACTACAACACATTGTGTCATTCTGTTTGGCAGATGTTGTATTAAAATAGTTCTGTATCTCTGTTATGTCAAAGTCAGCAGGCATTTACTGAGCTACATATGTGTTCTTTTTCTGCAGCCCTGATTATAATGTGGAATTTTTTCGGCAATTTACCCTGGTTATGAATGCCTTGGATAATAGAGGTGAGATTTCTATTTGGTAGTATGAAATGACAGACCTGAAGTTTTGAAAGTGGGTGGAGTGACAAGAAAAAATTTCTGGCCTTACGAAGTCTCTCAATCTGTATCAACCTCCCCATTTCCTAATAGTTTAGTGTACTTAGGGGTAAATATCAAGGACAGCTGCTGTCTTTACAAGCTGCACTTTATACACAATCAGAGTTGTCCTGTAATAAATGCTAAGGGCGATCGCAGTCTCCGCACTTTACTGAGAAAGTCTGCAGTATTGAGGAAAGCTATTTGTAGTACCTGAAAAATGTGGGGGTAAGACTTAGCTAAGGCCAGGTTCATGCCACAGACTGAAGTCTAGCTTTCTGAAAGTCTGTGACTCTCTCATTTCTTCCACGCACAGCTGCCCGTAACCATGTGAACAGGATGTGTCTAGCTGCTGATGTCCCCCTTATCGAGAGTGGAACTGCCGGCTATCTTGGACAAGTAACTGTCATCAAAAAGGTGTGACAAATGTCTTTCTATTCCCATGCGCTGTAGCATTATGATCCCTAAAATGTAGTTTCCAACTAGCAATGGAAACCTCATGGAAAAAAAGAAATTTCTAACTCTCTCTCCCCCCACCCCTTTGTAGGGAGTGACAGAGTGTTATGAATGTCAACCTAAACCAACCCAGAAAACCTTTCCAGGCTGTACCATTCGCAACACACCTTCTGAACCCATCCACTGCATCGTGTGGGCAAAGTATTTGTTCAAGTAAGCTGCTCCTTTTTAAAAAAGTTAGTACTATATAACTCTTTGCCAGCTACAAAGATCTTGAGTGATCTGACACTGTCTGCTCTACAAGCACCAGGAGATGCCCGGTTAGGTCTTGCTTTTTGTGCCTGGTACATTATCAAGGTTAATTGTAAGAGGCTGATATGTGGGAAATTGTGCCTTGGATCTGATGGGCTTGTGTTTCTTGTCAGATTAGTTCATTGCTGGCAGGCTGCAACATAGCTAGCAAATCAGGCTGGTCTATCCTATTGTATTGTAGGTCGCCTGAGTGCAGGTTTTCTGTGGAATAAATCTGTAGAGATGACTCCTTCTAATAGCAAACTCGGGTGGTGAGTGGTAGTAGGATTGCCACCAAAACAGGGTTATTGAGAAACCTAAGGGAAGTATCAGTACCTTTGGGGAAAATGCAAAGTTTGTAGAAGTGCAAAAAAATCTTTAGAATTAAGGGGACAAAAAACTCAACAATGAAAGCCCAAGAAGGACTGAGTGTGCTCAGTAGCCCTAGAATACAGAGTAACCGTTGAAAAATAAAAACAAAACATGGTGTAGGAAGGAGAGTGCAATGTTCTGCTTGGAGGGATGGCTGGCTGGAACTCTGAACAGGAGCACTCCTTTTAGGAAGGAGGATATTTTGTTGTCAGTTCTGCTTGTTAAGACAGGCGAGCTTCGCAAATCTGTGTGAACAGTTTGGACACGAAACATCTCTGAGCTCTGTTGCAGTGTAAATTGGGTTTTTTCCTCATTCTTAAAATCTCTCAAGACTCGCTTGTTTTTAGAAGACTACATTCCCCTTTCTCTGTTTCTTGGGGGGCGGTATGTAGGTAGCTGTGTATGCACATGTGTGTTTTCACTATACGGTTTTAAAGTAAACCTGTATGTTAACAGCAGAATACATTCTGCCTAAGTCATTTGCTTTTAAGGTTATCCTAGTAAAAGACATTTCAGTCCCTAACCAGGAAAATGTACATCTTGTATGATTTAGTCAGCTGTTTGGAGAAGAAGATGCGGATCAAGAAGTGTCACCTGACAGAGCTGATCCTGAAGCTGCCTGTAAGTGTTAACCTGCTTGTTCATTTTTGGAAGCCCCTGCAGCCTTTGGATAGTATCCAACTGTGTCATTCCATTAGTACAAGTGATGTTGCACAAGCAAAAACTAAGTTGTGAACTATGCGCAAGAGAAGAATCCATCTAAAGTTATGTTTGTGCAAGCGGTTGTGTGTTATGCTTATGCAACTGGTTGTGCATGCCACTTGTGCAGCTAATTGTGTAACCAGTTGCACAACAGCTTGTTCTGTTTGTGCAACTGGTTGTGCATTTCCCTTGTGCAACTGATTGCACAACTGATTGTGCCCGTTGTGCAAATGGTTGCGCATTCCAGTTGTGTGAGCGGTTGCACAACTGCCTGCACAAATGGTTGCACAAGCATAATGGACAACCACTTGTGCAACAGAAAGATTCAGCAGAGCTCCTCTAGCCCCGTTTGCATTTGCAGAATGGCACCGTTGGATACTGCCTTTTTAGTTTAGCAGTCTCGGCATCAGGTGTTCCTTGTGGAACCCACATTGCTGCTGTGGCTGGGAACCAGCTGCCACATAAAAATATTTTCTTTGTCTCCTACCACAAAATTGAAAGGTTCTATATGCTGTGTATAAGAAAAGCTTCAATTGTTGGTTCAAACTCAACTGAACCTTAAGCTTTCCTCTTAAATAGTTAGTATTAATAATGGGTATTGCTTTGAGCCCTAGTTCCAGTCATTGGAGCCTAATAGCTCATTATAGCTCATAGCTAATAGACAGCTAGCCTTCTGATTCTGTAGTAGGACAGTAAGGTGCCAGGAGCCCTCTAAATAGGTTTACCTCAGAAGTGGCTGTATATTATGCGCTCTGGATAAACTGTACCTGTGTCAGTTGAGCGGTCTTCATAGCAAATGTAAAGTGTCATGTTGTTGACAGGGGAGCCAGCAGAAGCCGAGGCCAGAGCAAGAGCATCGAATGAAGATGGTGACATTAAACGTGTTTCAACCAAGCAATGGGCTAAATCCACAGGATACGATTCAGTTAAACTCTTCACTAAGGTATTGGTCTTGAGCTCGTGATATGAAAAGAAATCTCTGCACCCTTCCATTTAAGCTGAGGAAGAAAAATTGTCAGTGAAAGAGCGGGGACTTTAAGTAAAAAACTGAGTTCAGCTTTACATTTGATCCACTCACTATCTATATAGCAGGGTGAATCTGATGAAGTGATGTACTCTGGTCCACAAAAGCTTATGCCATAATACATCTGTCTGTCTTTAAGGTCCTACAAGATGCTTTGTTTTATTAGTACAGAGTAATATTTTGAATGGGGAAAGCCGATAGCGACAGGGTAAATGCCTAGAGATAAACTGCCCATTTTAGCTAAGGAATCTGTAGCCGTGCAAACTTAATGGAAGAGGGTGGCAATTATTTTCCAATTGTGTTTTTAGAAGGGGGTTGCTTATTTAAAGAATTTATATATCGCCCTTCATCAACTTGATTCCATGGTGTTTTACAACTTAATAAATATATACAGTATTCTAATATTAAAGGCACTTTGGCTCTTGGGGTCGGGAGGAATGTGCAATGGTACTTAATACTAGATGTTGTAGAACCCAAATGTACTCTGAGAAGGATAGAAGAACGAAGCATCACTTCGTATTAAGCTTGCTTCCAAATCTGTTTTTTCAGCTTTTCAAAGATGACATCAGGTATCTGCTAACAATGGATAAGCTCTGGAGGAAAAGGAAACCTCCAGTGCCCCTGGACTGGAATGAAATACAAAATCAGGGTGAGCATTTTTTGCCTTTGTCCTAAAGAAAATCTGTCAGGACATCCCATGTAAAGAAAACCATGGGTTTAATTAGCTCCAGCAGAGTTGCTGCACGCGTTCGCCCGATGTGTTTAGTTTTGGTGCTGCTTGTGTTCCTAGGTCTTCCTAGTGTAAACAATGGGTTAGGGTGGCAGCCAGGATAAGAGAGACGTCTGCAAAGATACCTGAGCATATAATACACCTGTTCAGGGACTGCAGCCGTTATGAGTCAGACCAGGCCCATCCAGTCTGGCATTGTTGATGGACTGGCAGTGACCTTCCTAGGTCTGGGGACTTCCTTCATGCAAAGCAGGTGCTCTGCACTGAGCTGTGGCCCCTCCCCAAAGCCTTGTGTTGCAGTATTCCATTCATTTGAGGATGTGACGGTGTCGTTTTAAATTTGACAAGTCCGCCTTGATTCACAAGTGTAGCTAAGAAAATGACTGTTTGTTATAAACAAAGGTCATATTTAATTAAGCTTATTGTATGCAATTGGTGACTGGCAGGTGCAGACAAGCCAAAACAAATGCCATGGAGAGAAGTTTCAGGTCACCTCTGACATACTGCTTTTCATCCATTCAGCTGAGAGCAGTAGTGTAGTGCTCTGGGGTTGCGCCGGGGCTTCGCTCCTGCACTTCCATTGGAGCCGGGTGAAAGGCAGCGGCGGGGCAGACACGGCGGGAGGAGGAGAGCAGAGGAAGGGAGTGCAGGCGACTGCCTCTCGCCTACCACGCAGAGCCGGACAGACAAAGGGGGCGAGAGAGGGAGCCTGAAGGAGCTCTCAGCACCCCCTATTCTCCCCCTCAGCTCTTGGCTTCTCCGCCTTCCACCCCCTGAGCACCCGCCACGCCTTGCAACTCGACCGTCCCCAGCCAGCCCCTCAGCTTCCTGACCCTTTTCCCACCCTGCTGCCCATCCCCGCTCCGTTCCTGGCAAGGCTCTCGTCGTCCTGCAGCACCAGCCACCCCTTCAGGGCTGCTGCTGCTGGCCACAGCAGGGGGCGGCTGGGGGGCACTGCTGCAGCCACTGTCTGTCACTCGTGCTTATGCGGGGGGTTTGCTTTGTGGGAGAGGGATTCTAGTGGGCTTGATGTGCAGACATTAATAGGGGATCATGTTTTAGTACCATGCAGTGAAAAGTTTTCACCTGTTTTTTGCACATCAAGTTTGTCCTTCAGGGTGCACGAGGGGGTCTGGGGTGGGTCCAACCCCTCTGGTTGACAGTAGGATCCTAGGTTTGTTTACTTAAAGTAATTACCAATGTGTTTAGTGGAGTTTATGTCGGAGGGACTAGGGCCATGAGTCACTTAACCTGAACTTGAAGGGTTAATATGAGTAAGGTGGGAGGGGATATCTGAGAGGTTGTTCTCCTCCCTCTACTTTCCTATCTTCTTCCTCCTCAAGTGATGCTGACCTCAGCCAGCTTACCTTGAGATGTAAGTTTGTTATATCTCCAGTAAAAGTCTGTTCCTAACCCACCACTTGAGTGTGTTTCGTCTACATCTGTGGCTACCGACGGGGGGCAGATTCAGACTTTCGTTTAGCCCCCTAGTGAGTGTAGTTATGCTTGTAGCCTTGTAGGGCAATCCTCCTTGTCTGTTCAGAAGCAAGTACCATTATGTTCAATGGGATTTACTCCCAAATAAGCGTGTATGGGATTGCAGCCTTAAAAGAGTTGTTGGTCACTGCAGACTAAGTTCCATTTATTTTAATGGGGCATTGCTTCACCTGGTTGCAATGGCTCTTCATAATAATAATTAATAATAAATATACTATGATTATATGATTACTACTACTACTACTATTACTACTACATGTTTCTTGAATTAAAAAGGACTAACTTTTTTAGTCCACACTGGTGGCAGGATGAATCTGGACAGCCACCTGTCCGGGATGCTTTGACTTGGATTCCTGCATTGAGCAGGGGGTTGGACTTGATGGTCTTATAGGCCCCTTTCAACCCTACTATTCTATGATTCTAGGACTAATCTATGTTTAACCAAATAATATTTTCTAGGAAGTTGCTGGACAAGACTTTGTGTGTGTTTTCCTTTCAAATGAACCTTTTCATAATTCTGAATTAGAGTGAGCAGATACCCCAAACAAATCAACTGAAAGCTCATTTGTATTGTATAATCTTACAAGGTTGTATAATTTTAGAAGGGGGTGTGGCTGTGACTATCATGAAGGGACCCTGAACTTCTGAATTTGCCACTACATTACTGGCTGAGAGTCATAGTGATGAGAAATCCAGTGAACCAGCCCGTTGTGTCATTGCACAATGTTTGTAACTGTTGCATTTGCGGACAATTTAAGGACACATTTTCATGGTAGATGAATGGAGTGGTGTGGTATTATTTATTACATTCATATACTGCTCAACAGCTGAGGCTCTGGGCAGTTCACAACAATTAAAACCATAAAATGCAACACGATAAAACATACTATAAGACTTTAAAAGTTTAAAAGTAGCATGTAAAACTAACCTTAAAGCCCAACATTGTGCTGGAATTGTGCTGCTGGAAAATAAATTGCATTGAGTTTAGAGGATTTGGAAACGGCTTTAAAGAACACTTTTTTTTGCAGTACTTGGTCTCCTAACGCTTTCCTTCCTTTGAAGAGAACAGCACATCTGATCAACAGAATGAGTCTTCCTTGGGCCTAAAAGACCAACAGGTTCTAGATGTCAAGAGCTATGCGCGCCTATTTTCTAAGAGCGTAGAGACCCTGAGAGCTCAGCTGGCAGAAAAAGGTGATGGAGCTGAACTTATATGGGATAAGGTTAGTTCAGCAAATGCTTGGGGATGTGTTTCATACAGAGGAGTAGACCTGTTTGGATTATAGCACAACACTAATCATAGATGTGTTTGGTCTTTGTGAAAGGTATCAGGACATTGAACAGTCTTGCCATCCCAATTGTAATTCGCAAGTTTTCAAAAGCTGTGTATCCTGTGTTGGTCACGGATGCAGAAGGTGTGCTCAGCTGGAAAGTTCTCTTGCACAAGCCGTATTGAAATGATGGAGGGCTGTGCGAGAGTGCTGGTGGGCAGTTCTCCATTTTTGTCCAGGGAAAGGCAGTTGGGAATGGAGTAGTTTAATTCCTGTACTCCTGTGTCAAAAGGCAGAGCTTGAAATGCTCTGATATTGGAAGAGTTGAGGCTGTGCAGGGCATAGCCATAAGTAAAGGCTGGTATTGAGCTGTAATCCACAGAACCTGTGTGGTCCCTCAGATGAGGTGAATCAGGTATCACGTGTTCAGAAGCTACATGCACCTGCATGGCCCGCTGGTTCTGACAGCCATTACAGGTGGCTGCAGCTAGAGAGCGTTTGTCCAGCCCTTGCTTCACCTCGTGCTCTTGACAAGGAGAGAGCTGCTGCCGCCATTTGTTCACCTGCAAGCAGCACCTCACTTCTACCTATCTGAGAAGAACAAAGGAAGAGCATAGCTAAGGCAACGATTTCCTTGTTCCTTTCTGTGGAGAAAAGCAGGACTCCCACCAGGATGAGTCAGTAGCAGCGCTTGCTCTCCCCTTGCTGGGGGAGTGAGTCAAGGAGGAGACTGCATAGCCAGCTGTGATGGCTGCCAGAAATCTCACAGGAGGCCTGTGCATATGTGCTTCCCTCTTGGGAAGTAATACATGAACAATTCTTAGAGCCCGATCTATTCCCATGGCATTTGTTAGCAAAGTGTCTGATTTCTGTGAAATATAATCAAACTGCCACAAAGGCTCGAGGCTGAGGCTCAAGTTCTGCTGAATTTCAGAGTTTCCAACTGCACGCTTATAACTATTGTTGAGGGATGGAAATGCTGAACGCATAGCTCATTTGTGCATTTAGCCATGAACTCTTGACCCTGTAAAAGATAGTAATACTGACCTACATTATAGGGTTGTTACTAGGTGACACTAAGCTAGTGTGTAATGCATTCAGCCACTTAGAAGGGTGTTATGTGAATAACATGTAAGAGTTTTAAATCAAACTTATGCATAGAGTTGCTTTGGGTTTTGTATTGAAGCTGCAGAAATTTTCTGTTTACCATTTATAATTAAACTTGTTGGCAGGATGACCCTTCTGCGATGGACTTTGTCACTTCTGCTGCAAACCTCAGGATGCATATCTTTAGTATGAATATGAAGAGCAGATTTGATATCAAATGTAAGAATAAAATGCTCCTGTTGACCTTTTCAAGTATTTGCTTTGTCTTTTTTACGTGCAGGAGAAACATCTCATTTCTCCTTCTTTTACAGCAATGGCAGGAAACATCATCCCAGCTATAGCTACCACTAATGCCATAATTGCTGGTCTGATAGTGCTGGAGGGTTTAAAGATCCTCTCAGGCAAAATAGAGCAGTGCAGAGCAGTAAGTGTTAATTTCTTGCTCTCTTCTCTTTTGCTTGCTCATGCTGGACATTTGATTCATTTTCTCTTATTCTCCGAGATCTTCCTTAATAAACAACCAAACCCAAGAAAGAAGCTGCTTGTTCCTTGTGCTTTGGACCACCCAAATCCGAACTGCTATGTGTGTGCAAGTAAGCCAGAGGTGACTGTGAAACTGAACGTCCACAAAGTCACAGTTTTGACGCTGCAGGATAAGGTAAATGAACATCTCTCTTTATTCAACTCCTGTTTTCATAAGTTGCTCATCTATAAAATCCTTTGTCCCATTCCCCCCCCCCTTCCCAGCCTTTAAAAACATGGCTTCAGTTAACATTGACCTGTGATCCACTCACCCCAGTTGCACAGTTGGTGGTCTCAGGATCTCGGGAATCCTTGGTTTCATTAAAGAAAAGGGAAATCTTTGAAAATGAACACTGTCATGTTTCATAGCCTATGGAAGAGAGCAGTCCAGGCTGCAGTCCAGGCTGCTGCTTGCACTTCAGTTTTCCCCCCTTTTCAATAAAATATGCTCCTTTGGAGATTGCTCTTGAGTGTAACGCGCACGCACACAGAAGTTTGTACAGGTACCATCCGAGCAGGAGCATACTACTTTTGATTAGGGCCAACAAAGTCACAAATAGTGAGCTAGCTTTTGAATTTTACAGAACATTTCCTCATGGTGGATGTTTAACAGAGGGGTGAGGGGGAGACTAGAAAAGATGTTGCTAGTAAGGGGATGGTGGAGACTATTCTGCATCAGGTAACGGCCTTAAGATGGTGATTCAGGAGATGCTTTGCAGACTGAGCTATTTTGTGCCAAGTGCAAAAGGTCTCAGTTTGCACTAAAGCATATAGGGCAAAGAAGCAGGGTTGACTTTCCCTTTGAAAATGGAAATGTCAGCAGGCATATGGGTACCGACTAGCCTGACGGATTACAAGCTGGGGACAGGCTACAAGAAGCAATGTCTCAAGATGCAGTCAGTGCCGTGCACCATGCTTCTACCAGTAATTATTTGGATATGACTCGCGCTGATCAGAACACCCAGGTGACTTTCATCCAAGTGACAGATACCTGCTTTTTATGGCTAATACATGTTTCAAAACATGTGCAATTTACACAGGAATATTTGGAGTAACTGTCACATCAAGATGGAGATAACATTTGTTTCCATTAATAGCAATACAATAGAAATGTCTCTGTGCTGTCGAAAACATTACTTTGATGCAGTAATACAGTAATACACTTGATACAGAAAGTGTGTGAATGTGTATTTGGAAAAGATTTGGAAAACCATTCTTGCTTCTGAGGATTGTTTCCAGATATTTTTAACATTTTTGCCCTTTCAGATAGTGAAAGAAAAATTCAATATGGTAGCACCAGATGTCCAGATAGAAGATGGAAAGGGGACTATTCTCATCTCTTCAGAAGAAGGAGAAACTGAAGGTATGAAATGAAAACTACAGCAGCATGAAGTGAGTGTCAAAAGCCAGCCTGAGGTGCCACACCACCCTGGCCATGCTTGCTGGGAATGATGGGAGCTGCAGTCCAACACATCTGGAGGGCGCCGGGTTGGAGAAAGCTGCTCCACACAAGCACATGGACTGGGTGCAGCCGACACGCTGCAGCTCGTCCCGGGTTGCTTACCCACAGCAAGCCGCAGCGGCCGGAGGCACCAGGCTGTGCATGCAACGCCCACTCGGGGGCCGCCGCTTCGTTACGTTAGGGTGAAACCACCCTTGTGTGGCCTTGAGGCAGACTATCACACACGGATGGCTGCATGCTACCACAAAGTTGTGTTTGGGGAATTTTGCTTAGGGCATATAGTGCAGTCGTGGTTGCAACAGTGATTTTTGGGATTTCAACAAGTGTTCATGGCAGTCAAACTAGAGAGAGAGATGCCAGCAAGCCCTGAAAATATTACATTGCCCTTTCTTGCAGAGCCTTTGCATCTTTTTGAAGTGTATATTCTTTTTTCCTTGGAATTGCCATGCACATCCCTCCTTACTTCTGACGCCTTTCCCAGGGAGGCAAAGAAATTTGTGTACTTGTTACTATATCAGAGTTAACACAGTTCAGCATTCTTAGCAACCTTACTTCATTTTCATGTGTTTGATTTAACAGACATCGTGAAGGCCACTGAAGTTTCCACAAAGTACTGAATGCTTCTTTTTTCCTGTCCACCCCACCCCCCCCCCGCGCCCCTCCTAGCAAATAATTACAGGAAATTGTCAGAATTTGGGATCCGAAATGGCACTCGGCTGCAAGCAGACGACTTTCTACAGGACTACACCCTGCTGATCAATGTGCTGCACAGGTGAGAGCTATTGAAAGTCTTAATTTAATGGAGTGTTATTGAAGCCAGAAACTGCCTCTCTGGGGAAAGGACCTTCAGATTCCATAAATGATACCGCTCTTTCTAACCCAGAGACCTGCTTGGCATTTGTGGGAAACAAGACAAAGTTGACAGCCAGTAGTTCTCTGTGGTGCCGAGGAATTTCTCTCCTGGGTCACTGTTGGAGCGGAGCCTATACGCGGCTTTGCACGCGGTGCACTGCTTGAGCCGGGGGGGCTGCTCGGGTGGAGGGAGCGGTTTCAGAATCGGCCTCTTGTTGGCTGTAGTGGTGTTCACATCCAAGCATTTTCCTGTGGTGTTCTTTCTTTATCAGTGAAGAGCTTGAGAAAGATGTGGAGTTCGAAGTTGTGGGTGATGAAGTTGTGGGTCCCAAGCCCTCAGAACAGCCCACAAAGAATATCACCAATGGGAGTGATGATGGGGCACAGCCGTCCACATCCACAGGTAAACAGTGGCAACGGGAGGGGACAGTGCTGAAGCGCTGCTGCCATTGGGAGGCCCTGCTAGCCCCGTAAAATACTGAAATGTAAGAACATAAACAGCTACATTAGACTTCTACAAAGCCTTTTAATTTTCCATGAAACTTAATTCTAGCCATTCTCCTGAATCCACGTACGGGTTTGTTTACAGTTTCTTCTTCAGCTTGCCATACACATGTGACCAATATATCTGACTACCCACTGGGTGACCAGACATTTTATGAATTGAGCTGAACCATCATTTTGCAAGATGGCAATTCAACACCATCACTTCCAGTGTTGGTCGTTTTTTGAAAGATTTGATATAATATATTCATCCTGTAATAGGTGACGTGCCTAGTTTATGTATAAGTGTATCATATCTAGTGCCCCTATGTTGAAATATTTTAATATTGTCAGCACTAGACTGCACAGCAGTGACTCTTTCTTTTCCAGCTCAAAATGAAGATGATGATGTGCTGATTGTTGAGACTGAGGAAGGTCCTTCCAGCAATGCTGATGACACAGAAAGTAAAAGCCGCAAGAGGAAGCTAGATGATAAGGAACACACTGGCACAAAAAGGATGCGCTCAGAACCACCGGCTGAAGAGCAAGATGATGTGATAGCACTCGACTGAGTGCTGGAATGTTCCAGCTAGTGGGCCTGGCCAAGAGGGAGGGTGGTTGGGGTGTGTGAAATGTCCAGAACTAGCCTTTGCTCCAAGAGAAAAGCGCTGCCTCTGACTTGCAAAATCTCTGCCATTCTCATTCAGTAGGATATAGAACTTCTCCAATAAGCTGTACTAAATATAGTAGACATCTAGTTTATAAACACTGTTAAGCAGTCATGAAAACAAAGCATGTCTTTTGTTTATAATGTTTGAATGATGAATCAGGAGGGGAAAACAACGAAACTCCATTTTAGTGAAGTGGCTTTATCATTTATAGCTTCTGAGAGGTTTTGAATTCCCGCTAGAAAAGGAATCGCCTAGCCTAGTTCTCGCCATTTTTCACACCCACAAAGTAAAATTTTGAAAGTGAAGGTGTGTTGTGTTTCATCAACCGGCACAATGTACATTACTGTAAAGCAATGTTAATTTGCTCTCTTGTCAGCTCATATTGCCTGATGTCAGTGTCAGAAACGGATTTTGGTGTACTGTTACAGTTTCAGGTTATTTATATAGGATGTTTTATAAAACTTAAATGCTACTCCACCATTCACCCAACGGACCAAATAACGTATGAACTCCGTGCTTCATCTGTTTGCACAGCCCACCTGTGCTGATTTGAGGATTTGTAAAGTATATAGTCTTCATACTTAATACTGTACTAATTTTGATTTTAAACATCCTACAAGCATAGTTCGAAACTTTTGAAAACATTCTTTGTTGAAATTGAAAAGGGAGGGTTTTTTAATAAAACATTTTGTCACTGATCTTTGGCAGTCTTTATTGGTCTGCTACTCGAGCATTTGGATATTTTTCCTTAACTCACAATTTTTGCATTTTTCCCACAGGGTACCCGTGTTAGTCTATTGCAGCGGAGTGGGCTATAGTTCACAAACGCTTATGCCAGAATACATTTGTTAGTCTTTAAAGTACCAGAAAACCCCCTGTAACCTTTTCAGTGTTTCATAGCACTGCAAAGGTTGCCTGGGAAGGTTATGAGTAGGGATGTACGAAAGTCACTTACCTGGTCTCGCGGCTTGCTTCGCGGGGGGGGGGGAGGCGCTTCGCTTCTCCCCCCGAAGTTCAGGCCGGGGGGGGGGAGGCTTCCTGCCTCGCCCGGCCGAAATTCAGGCCGGGGGGGAGGCTTCCCGCCTCGCCCGGCCGAAATTCAGGCCGGGGAGAAGCACCCCGTCTCCCCGGCCGCGAACTTCAAAAGAAAAGTAAAAAACAAAAACAAAAAGCCCCGTGATAGGCTACATAACGATTTACGTAGCCTATCACGGCTAGATCTGCAAAGTCAGCCGTGATAGGCTACGTTAATCGTCACGTAGCCTATCACGGGTGACTTAAAAAAAAAAAAAGCACGTACGCTAATGGCCCCCATAGGGGCTATTTGCGTTGCCCTTATTTTCGCCGTAGTCTACGTAAATCTTTACGTAGACTACAGGGACCAAATACGGAATGCGAATGGCGGCTCCCTATGGGGGCCGCCATTAGCGTACGCGCTTTTTTCTTTTTTTTTTCAAAGTCACCCGTGATAGGCTACGTGACGATTAACGTAGCCTATCACGGCTGACTTTGCAGATCTAGACGTGATAGGCTACGTTAATCGTTATGTAGCCTATCACAGGGGCATGGTTTTGTTTTTTTTTTGTAATGGCAGCGGCGGCGGCCGGTCAAAAGACCGGCTGCTGCCCCTGACCAAGACCTGCTGAACCGCCACCGGGAGTGACATTCGTGAAAGGTAAGTCCCATCCTGGGCGGGGGGGGGGGAGAATTTCTCCCCGAACAACCTTCGGAGGACCGAATGCGTTGGCACTCGGCCCCCCGAAGTTTCGGGGAGAAATTCTCCCCCATCCCTAGTTATGAGTGGCCAACTGCAGCAGATGTTGTGGTTCTCTGGACCAGATCAGGAGCACCTAAGTACCCGATTATGGCCTGTTGTCTTGCTGTCCCCTGCCATGTGGCATGCTCCCTTAGCTGAATTAAACCAAGGCCCAAGGGGCAGCAACTGCAGTTCAGTGCTCAGCCATGCACACAGTGGCACCGTCATTGGCTCCTTTGGACGTGGCTTGAGGTTGCACACTTGCCCCCAAGGTTGGCTGTTCTTGCCAATTTGGCAAGATCCGGTGGTGTTTAAACAGATTTTACCCTATGCTAGGATAATTCTTTCAACAGCTTCAGACACAGAGGATAGTATCCAATGGTGCTGCTGCGCTCTGCTGAGTCTGTCATGCGAGCGGGACCCACCGCTTGCACAGTGGTAGTTTAGCGTTTCATACACAACCCCCGAACTAGCAGTGGACGAGCAGCGAGTCCAGCTGGTACCTTGGCAGCACAGGATTCCGCCCAGGGTTACCGAACTATCAGTGTTCAAAGGGATGGGTTGAGATGCTATTTTGGAAGAGCTTAAACCCAAACTGCTAGTTTCTGCTATTGATGCTCCTACTTGTTCTTGCCTGAAATCATAGTGTTACTAAAAGTAAAATGAAAAACCTGTGATGTCTACATTGTAACAGAATTTTAAGTTTGATTATTTTGAATCTATTAGAATTTGCAAATCGTGTTCAGGCCTGAGAGCAATCATGTCTGGAAAAGCCAAATTCTGGGCTAGGAAAAACTTAATTCTGTAAATGATATAAATTATGATGGAAGCAGATGTAATTCTTTGCATCACTTCCTTTTTTTGCTCTTTTGCATAATTTATTCCATATTTTAAAAAATATCTGTTCTTGCTAGTCATGGAGTTCTACAAGGCACCTTTCAGCCAGGGGAAGGCTTGGGCTGAAATCCTAATCCTAGGAAAGATCAGAGCTCAGACTTCAGATCCACCCTTCCAGCCCCTGTGGATCTTTATGTCACCATTCCCTCTCTGACATGTTGAGTGTCAAAAGAGGAGGATTGGGGAGGGGGGAGCCCAGGTGGGAACTGGGTAGGCTGGGGGATGCTGGGAACTGTAGGCCAATACATCTGGAGGGCTCCAGACTGGAGGACCGTGGTCCAAAAACAGGAAGTTGCCTGTTTTGCTGTCATTCAGAGGAAACTGACTTGAGAGGTGCAGCATGCAGTGGTAATGTTAAACAGCCAAATAGCAATGCTGTCGATGTAGCATTTCAATACACAAAATGTTTTACAGTATGACATAAGCAAAAAGTTGACAGGCCCCGTCTCATGAGGGGAGATAATACAAAGAGGAGGGTAACCAAGGCAGAGGGTGAGCGGATGCAGTCGGTTTACTGAGGCTTCATTATAGTTGGGATTACGCTGGAGGGTGTTTGAAAGAAAGGCTTCGCGGATAAGGGATTTGAAAGGGAGGGGTAGTTCTAAACATAAGGGGGAGCAAGGGGAAAATAGCATTCTGCGCTTGACAAGTTGAGTTCTGTGCTACTCGTTGCCTCCCACCCGTGCTGAAAGTGAATGCATGGTGCACCGTTACGCCTCTCTTCCCAGCTGGTGGTGTAACCCACGGGGGTCAGGTGTGAAGGGTGTCAGAACTGGTGCAATCCACAGGGCTGCTGTTTAGGGAAGATGAGGAGGTAGTTCTTTCATCCCACCCACATTATGAACCACATGTGATTAGTCCATAGGAACATTTTACAATGTACACCTCTGGTTCCCATGGGGTTACTCTAGTTACTACATTCAAGTCTGAGAGCTGATCAAATGGAATGTCTGACTGGGAGCTGTGAGATGGGAAATCCCCAGTTCTACTCTCAGCCAAGGGTGGCCTTTGGTCATGGATTATCCCAGAACAAACCCTCTTCTGTACTATGTAGGAGATAATACTGGCCATACAAAGTTTTTGTAAGGACATCAGACAATGTATTCAAAGTGCATTGAGTGCAAATGCAATACCATAAACGGGCCAAGTGAGAAAATATACACACAATTCACAATTGTGATAATATTTTCTTTTAAGTAGATGGTAGGTGTGGGGGGGCAGGGGGGAGAGCTGTCATCCATTGCCTCCTGCTGTGCTCCCACCCAGACTGGGACCTGCAGCTTCCATTTGCATTGAAAGGGAATCTCTCATTTGTGCCAATGGAAGAAGCTTTCCTTCCAAATTAAACTGGAGACGGAGCCAAGAGTTAAAGCCCCCTCCCTCTGCCAGGATCCTGACCCAAATTGCACCACCCTGTGTGCCTGCTATTTACTACATATGCAATTACTAATTGTGTGAATGGTCTCACCCCTAGTTTGGCCCTAAGAGCCAAAACAGACATGTTTTGAAATCTGTGTCGAAGCTACATCTTCCTTTCATTTTTACTCTAGAGTAGGGGGCAGGGGACCTGATTTGGATTAGAACCCCCCCTGTGGGGGGGGGCTTTTAAACTCCAGGCTGGGAGTCCTACACCTACTCTAGAATAAACAGGAACACAAGATATAGTGGCTAGATTTCAAGTCATGTCTGTTTTGGCCGTAAGAGGGGAAAAGGAGCTGCTCCCAACCTTGTCTCCCCTCCGGACAGCACCCTAGGGGATGGAGGAGTGGTTCAGATGAAGCCCCTCCTGCGTTGAAAAAGTGTGACATTGCTGGGAGGGGGGTGTCACAAGACTGCAGGGACTAACCCCGTTGCCAACCCACCTAGCATCCATGCCACCACCACCCATTCCACGCACAGTGAGAAGGAGCTCTCTGCACATGGAGAGTTCCACACTGATTGCGCCAAGACCCCTCCTCCCATGGAGAATTTTGTGCATGCCTAGAGGCGCTTCTTGCACACTCCACAAGAGGGTGGGGCTGTTGGAACCAACAGTGGGAGGCCTGGCTAGCTCTTTCCTGCATTGTTTGAATGTGCAAAGAAGCACATCTGAATCCCCTTCTCTCCTATGGTAGTGTGGCGCCATGACCAAGAGACAGAAAATAAGCATGCAACAATACAGGTTTAGATGGGATATAAGGGTTCTATCCCATGTTAGTCTGCTTGGAGTAGACCTATTGAAATAAATGGGGCTTAAGTGAGACTAACATCTGATACAATCCTAAATGTATAAATTTATTTTAAGACACAGCTGGGGAAGAAACCTGCCTCCACTGTTATAATGGCATTTTACTTTTTCCCATATAAGTGAATAGTAGAGACGTATGGGGGAAAGTCAAGCACTACACTTGGGACAGTGTTGCAGTGAGGCTGAAACTGCCCACCACCCCAGAGACTGGTCACCTTGGTCCCCACTCAAAGGGATCCCACAAATGGCAGATGGAATGTAGCTTTCTTTGTGGATTACACCCTAGGTCCAACTCTCCAAACTACTTGCAATAAAGGAGTTTTCCCAGGCATCAGGACAGGTATTCTTTTTTTTCTTTTTCTTTTTTTGCTATGATTGGTTTACAAAAACTTCAGAAAATAAAAACCATAATTACATTTTTTTTAAATGGGAAACGTGTGTGTGTGTGTTGTTGTTGTTGTTCAGTTGTTAAGTCGCGTCTGACTCTTCGTGACCCCATGGACCACAGCATGCCAGGCCTTCCTGTCCTCGGCTCTCTCCCGGAGTGTGCTCAAGTTCATATCCATTGCATCGGTGATGCTATCCAGCCATCTCATCCTCTGCCGTCCCCTTCTCCTTTTGCCTTCAGTCTTTCCCAGCATCAGGGTCTTTTCCAGGGAGTTTTCTCTTCGCATTAGGTGGCCATAATATTGGAGCTTCAGCTTCAGTATCTGTCCTTCGAATGAGCACTCAGGTTTGATTTCCTTTAGGATTGACTGATTTGACCTCCTTACAGTCCAGGGGACTCATAGAATCATAGAATCATAGAATAGTAGGGTTGGAAGGGGCCTACAAGGCCATCGAGTCCAACCCCCTGCTCAATGCAGGAATCCAAGTCAGAGCATCCCTGACAAATGGCTGTCCAGCCTCGTCTTGAAGGCCTCCAGTGTGGGAGAGCCCACCACCTCCCCAGGTAATTGGTTCCATTGCCGTATTGCTCTGACACTCAGGAAGTTTTTCCTGATGTTCAGTCGGAATCTGGCTTCCTGTAACTTGAGCCCATTATTCCGTGTCCTGCACTCTGGGATGATCAAGAAGAGATCCTGGCCTTCTTCTCTGTGACAACCTTTCAAGTACTTGAAGAGTGCTATCATATCTCCCCTCAGTCTTCTCTTCTCAAGGCTAAACATGCCCAGTTCTTTCAGTCTCTCTTCATAGGGCTTTGTTTCCAGTCCCCTGATCATCTTTGTTGCCCTCCTTTGAACCCTCTCCAGCTTGTCTGCATCCTTCTTAAAGTGTGGTGCCCAGAACTGGACACAGTACTCCAGATGAGGCCTAACCAGTGCTGAGTAGAGGGGAACTAGTACTTCCCGGGATTTGGAAGCTATGCTTCTATGAATGCAGCCCAAAAGAGCATTGGCCTTTTTTGCAGCCACATCACATTGTTGGCTCATATTCAGCTTGTGATCGACGACAATTCCAAGATCCTTCTCGCTCGTAGTGTGGTTGAGCCACGTATCCCCCATCTTGTAACTGTGCATTTGGTTTCTTTTTCCTAGGTGCAGAACTTGGCATTTGTCCCTATTAAATGCCATTCTGTTGTTTTCTGCCCAGCACTCCAGTCTATCCAGATCACTTTGAATTTTGTTTCTGTCTTCCAAAGTATTAGCTATCCCTCCCAATTTTGTGTCATCTGCAAATTTGATCAGCATTCCCTGCACCTCCTCCTCCAAGTCATTAATAAAAATATTGAAGAGCACTGGGCCCAGGACTGAGCCCTGCGGTACCCCACCCCTTACCTCTCCCCAGCTTGAGAAGGTCCCATTGATAAGCACTCTTTGAGTCCGATTCTGTAGCCAACTGTGGATCCACCGGATCGTTGTTTCATCTAGCCCACTTCGAGCTAGTTTGCTCATCAGGATATCATGGGGCACTTTGTCGAAAGCTTTGCTGAAGTCGAGGTATATGATGTCTACAGCATTCCCACGGTCTACAAGGGAGGTGACTTGATCAAAAAATGAGATCAGATTTGTCTGGCAGGACTTGTTTTTGACAAATCCATGTTGGCTTCGAGTAATCACGGCATTGTTGTCAAGGTGCTTCCAGATGGATTGCTTTATGATCTGCTCCAGAATTTTCCCAGGGATTGATGTCAGACTGACTGGTCTGTAGTTCCCAGGTTCCTCCTTTTTACCCTTTTTGAAGATAGGGTAAAAAGGAGGAACCTGGGAACTACAGACTCTTACTGGGAACTCTTACTCGTAAGAGACTTCTCCAGCACCACAGTTTGAAAGCATCGATGCTTCGGCGCTCAGCCTTCCTTATAGTCCAGCTCTCACAGCCATGCATTACTACTGGGAAAACCATAGCTTTGATTAGACAGACCTTTGTCGGCAAGGTGATGTCTCTGCTTCTTACTATGCTGTCCTTTCCTCCCAAGGAGCAAGCATCTTTTAATTTCATGGCTACAGTCACCGTCTGCGGTGATCTTGGAGGCCAAGAAAGTAAAATCTGTCACTGCTTCCATTTCTTCCCCTTCTATATGCCAGGAAGTGATGGGGCCAGATGCCATGATCTTCGGTTTTTTAATGTTGTGTTTCAAACCAGCTTTTGCACTCTCCTCTTTCACCCTCAACAAGAGGCTCTTGAGATCCTCTTCACTTTCTGCCATTAGGGTGGTATCATCTGCATATCGGAGGTTGTTGATAATTCTCCCGGCAATCTTAATTCCGACCTGTGATTCATCCAACCCGACGTTGCTCATGATGTACTTACTCTGCATATAAGTTAAATAAGCAGGGCGACAATATGCAGCCTTGTCGTACTCCTTTCCCAATTTTGAACCAATCGGTTGTTCCATGTCCGGTTCTTACTGTTGCTTCTTGACCCTCGTACCGGTTTCTCAGGAGACAGGTAAGGTGGTCTGGTACTCCCATCTCTTTAAGAATTTGCCACATTTTGTTGTGATCCACACAATCAAAGGCTTTAGTGTAGTCAATGAAGCAGAAATAGACGTCTTTCTGGAATTCTCTTGCTTTCTCCATGATGCAGCGAATGTTGGCGATTTGATCTCTAGTTCCTCTGCCTCTTCGAAACCCAGCTTGTACTTCCGGTAGTTCTCGGTTCACATGCTGCTCAAGCCTAGCTTGTAGGATTTTGAGCATCACCTTGCTGGCATGTGAAATGAGTGCAATTGTGCGGTAGTTTGAACACTCTTTGGCATTGCCCTTCTTTGGAATTGGAATGTAAACTGACCTTTTCCAGTCTTGTGGCCACTGTTGAGTGTGCCAAATTTGTTGGCATATTGAGTGCAGCACTTTTACAGCATCATCTTTTAGGATTTTAAATAGCTCAGCTGGAAGACTGTCATCTCTGCTAGCTTTGTTGTTAGTAATGCTTCCTAAGGCCCACTGGACTTCACTCTCAAGGATGTCCGGCTCAAGTTCAGTGACCGCACTATCATGGCTATCAGGGACATTCAGATCTTTCCTGTATAGTTCTTCTGTGTATTCTTTCCACCTCTTCTTAATCTCATCTGCTTCTATTAGGTCTCTGCCTTCTTTGTCCTTTATCATGCCCGTTTTTGCACAAAACGTTCCCTTGAGATCTCCGATTTTCTTGAAGAGATCTCTAGTCTTTCCCATTCTGTTGTTTTCCTCGATTTCTTTGCATTGTTCATTTAAGAAGGCCTTCTTGTCTCTCCTTGCTATTCTCTGGAACTCTGCATTCAGTTGGATATATCTTCCCCTTTCTCCCTTGCTTTTCGCTTACCTTCTTTCCTCAGCTACTTGTAAAGCCTCCTCAGACAGCCACTTGGCTTTCTTGCATTTCTTTTTCTTTGGGATGGATTTCGTTGCTGCCTCCTGAACAATGTTACGGACCTCCATCCATAGTTCCTCAGGCACTCTGTCTATCAGGTCTAATCCCTGAAATCTATTCCTCACCTCCACTGTATATTCATAAGGGATATGATTGAGGTCATACCTGTGGTTTTCCCTACGTTCTTCAATTTAAGCCAAAATTTTGCCACAAGAAGCTCATGATCTGAGCCACAGTCAGCTCCAGGTCTTGTTTTGACTGACTGTATAGAGCTTCTCCATCTTTGGCTGCAAAGGACATAATCAATCTGATTTCGATATTGACCATCTGGTGACGTCCATGTGTAGAGTCGCCTCTTGTGCTGTTGGGAGGAGTGTTTGCTATGATCAGCGTGTTCTCTTGGCAAAACTCTATTAGCTTTTGTCCTGCTTCATTTTGTACACCAAGGCCATGCTTGCCTGTTATCCCAGTGATTTCTTGACTTCCTACTTTAGCATTCCAATCCCCTATGATGAAGAGGACATCTTGTTTTGGTGTTAGTTCTAGAAGGTGTTGTAGGTCTTCGTAGATCCGATCAACCTCAGCTTCTTCGGCCTCAGTGGTTGGGGCATAGACTTGAATTACTGTGATGTTGAACGGTTTGCCTTGGATTCGTACTGAGATCATTCTATCGTTTTTGAGATTGTACCCCAGTACTGCTTTTCCCACCCTTTTGTTGACTATGAGTGCTACTCCATTTCTTCTAAGGGATTCTTGCCCACAGTAGCAGATATAATGGTCACCTGAATTAAATTCGCCCATGCTTGTCCATTTTAGTTTGCTGATTCCCAAGATGTCGATGTTCAATCTTGCCATCTCATGTTTGACCACCTCCAGCTTACATTGATTCATTGATCTGACATTCCAGGTTCCTAAACAATACTGTTCTTTACAGCATTGGACTTTCTTTTCACCACCAGACACATCCACAGCTGAGTGTCCTTTCGTCTTTGGCCCAGCCGCTTCACTCTTTCTGGCGCTACTTGGAAATTCCCTCTGCTCTTCCCCAGGAGTATATTGAACACCTTCCGACCTGAGGGGCTCATCTTCCGGCGTCATATCTTTTAGCCTTGTGATACGTTCCATGGGGTTTTCTTGGCAAGAATACTGGAGTGGGTTGCCATTTCCTTCTCCAGTGGACCACATTTTGTCAGAACTCTCCACCATGACCTGTCCGTCTTGGGGGCCCTGCATGGCATAGCTTATGGCTTCACTGAGTTACACCAGCCCCTTCGCCACAACAAGGCAGTGATCCATGAAGGGGACAGTGATCCATGAAGGGGTGTATGTGTGTGTAAAAGCCCGTTCCATTTATCTATCTCTCTATCGATCTCTCTGTCGATCTAATTTAAGGTTTTAACTTTATTTATATCCCGCCTTTTCTCCAAAAAATGGCACTCAAGCTAACAATAAAATACAGGTTAAAACAAAATCTTAATTAAAACATAACATAAAAAATTGAAAACACAACAGGGACAGAGATAAACAGTGCCAGCCAATTAACCCCGCCCCCAATTCTATCTCCCTCAAAAGCCAGGGTCAGACGGGCTTGGCTCTCCATGGCTCTGATCCGGGTTCTCGGCATTTTTGCATAATGGTTAATGGAAATTTACATAATGGAATGGGGTGTGCACGCTACTTCTCATCATAGCCATGGGCAGCAGGGGCAGGTTTCAGGTCAATGATGGCTAGGAAATTCGTCAGTGTGGGTGGAGTGACTGATTACCTCTGCACTTGTATAAATAAAAGTGATGCTTAATTTGTAGTGAGTCAGGTGATGCCATCTTGGCAGTGCTGCTTCTTGTCAAAAACTATTCCAACAGGCTTAAATCCACAGCATGTCAGATACTGAAAAAACTGTCTGAAGCCATTTTCTTCATTTTGGGATTCTGGAATGCAAAATTGCATTTCTTTATTTGTTTTCCTACATAAACACCACTAAAAGCCCCAAATTCCATGCGGATGGCTTTGTCTGTCTATCTAATCTGAGGTATTTATGAAGCGTCAATCATGGCCATATCTTTTCCCTGTTTGTGTGGCTGGCGTTTAGCTGTATCAGCATTCAAATATTGAAAGAATGGTAAGAATTTGAATTGCATTGATGGCTGGTGGGAAATGTAAAAATGGTATGCGAGTTATCGCTGGAGGGCCAGTAAAATAAATGTTTAAGACATTTTTCAAACCTGTGTCTATTTTGTGGCTGTCCTGTGGAGAGAGACTCAGGGGATGAGGGACTTTGTATACTCATAGGTCACTTTCCTATGATTTCAGTTTGAGACATTAGAGCAGCCTACCCCAGCCTGGCATCCTTCAGGTGAGTTGGACTACAGCTCCCATCATGCCCAGCCAGCATGTGCTCAGATGAGCACTGGGTGCTCATGCAACTCCTTTCTGTGCTGCACCCCCAGAATGCGCCCCATTTGAGTGTTCCCTTGGAATATCGGTACCCTGCCCCTCAGTCCCCTCAAAAGGCTTTCATGGAAGCTCACAATTACCATAGAAACAACAGTAAAATGACATATTTAAACAGCAGGTGGGCATAATATTTTTAAAAAAACAGCCATTGTCATCACACCAAATTGAAAACACGGACCTAAAATTGCAAGATTGAACTGGATGGAGTGAATAAAGAGGTTTTCACCTGGCATCAAGGAGAACTCATGGTTGGTGGTGCCAGGTGACTCCCTGAAGAGGGCCTTCTATTGTCACCGCTGAACATGCCCTATCTTGGGTCACAGTTTGCTTCACCTGTGGAGGGATCCAAAGAGGATATTAACATCTGGATAGGCTCATGTGGGAGAAGGCAGATGTTCATGGCAGCTAAGCTTGAAATAGTTCTTCACTGCAAAGCTGCCTCAACCTGCACTGTGAACTCCTGACACACAAAACGTTGGTAAATCACTTTGGTGGAGAAACTCTCATGACAGAGTTGTACCACCAACAGTGCAATCATGTACATCTGGGGTGCTGAACCTCTTTCAGCCCAAGAGCCAAATTTGTCCATACTGCTCATAGCAATGTTATTTTTTTATTTATTTGTTTGTTTAGGTTTGTATACCACCCAACTGGTTTATGCCCTTGGGGCAGTTTATGATCATAAACCATGAAACCATAATCATAAAATAATATTTTTATTTAATTGTCACTTTATTCATTTATTTACTGCATTTCTATACCGCCCCATAGCCGAAGCTCTCTGGGCGGTTTACAGAAGTTAAAACATTAAATACAATATAAAAAGTTTAAAAGCCATTTACAAAAAAAGCACATAAAAGCACACAGGCAATACACACAAACAACATATAACTAAAAACATTGAATTAAAAAACAACTTTACAATTATATAAATAAATATGTTGTTTTTAAAAGGCAATCCTTAAGGCACACTGGTCCTAATATGAAAAGATGACTGTCAAACTGTCTGGAAATATCTCGGCTGGAAAAAGCGGCGGTTGGCAGGCCAACACAGTGGGTCGCCGCGGAGGTGAGCGCAGCCCATCAGGGCTTGGCAAATGAACTGGCACAGCACTAAGCATGATGGGGCCTAGGGTTGTATCCAGCAGAGTCATTCCTCGATTCAAAGTTTTTCCACTTTTGGAAATCCTGTTTGTATCCTTATGCAAGTGTCAAATCCAGTACTTTGATTCTGATTGCACAAGCTGTTGCAGAAACTGTCGCTCATGCAGTGTGCAAGCTGTTGCACAACATAGATTCTTATAGTTTTTCATCTAGTGTAATGTTGAATATAATTCAGAACTAGCAAAATTAACACAAGCAACACCTAGTCAAGTGAAGTTGTAATGAGTTGTGCAATGCCTTGTGCAACAACTTGCGCAAAGCCTTGTGAATCAGTTTGTGCAAGCAAAATGAAGTATTGTATTTGATACTTGTGCAAGGATAAAAACAGGGTTTTGCAAGTGGTAGAAGCTTTGCACTAGTGGAATGACACTATTGGATACAACCTCTAGTAGGCAAAGTACATGGGGATGAGGGTGGGTTTGGTTTGGAGGTTCATGATAAGACCTGCATAATAGCATCAATATCACAGCCACTCATTTCAATGTGAGCCTTATGTATGTGTGGGAGGGGGCATTCCTGGTCAACTGTGCCTGATACCTTAAAGTTGTCCATCCCTAAATCCCCAAAAATGGTTTCTGAAATTTTGAAGTGAGCAAGGGGCAATAAAAACTTTAAATGTCATCTTCAGATGAAATATAGTGTGATTTGGAAGCTGGTAAGCAATTCCTAGATCTTAAGAAACATGTCCTGTGAAGGAGATCACCTTTCCTTTATGCCTTATCTTTATTAGAAAAATATCAAGCAAGTCGTAGGAATCTGTGTGGAAATAAAGATGATCTGTAGCTGAGTGGGGGTGGGGGGTGCTGGACTGATGGGTTGTTGTTGTTCAGTCGTTCAGTCGTGTCCGACTCTTCGTGACCCCATGGACCATAGCACGCCAGGCCTTCCTGTCCTGCGCTCTCTCCCAGAGCGTGCTCAAGTTCATATTCATTGCATCCGTGATGCTATCTAGCCATCTCATCCTCTGCCGTCCCCTTCTCCTTTTGCCTTCAGTCTTTCCCAGCATCAGCGTCTTTTCCAGGGAGTTTTCTCTTCGCATTAGGTGGCCAAAATATTGGAGCTTCAGCTTCAGTATCTGTCCTTCCAATGAGCACTCAGGGTTGATTTCCTTTAGGATGGACTGATTTGACCTCCTTGCAGTCCAGGGCACTCGTAAGAGTCTTCTCCAGCACCACAGTTCGAAAGCATCAATTCTTCGGCGCTCAGCCTTCCTTATAGTCCATCTCTCACAGCCATACATTGCTACTGGGAAAACCATAGCTTTGATTAGACAGACCTTTGTCGGCAAGGTGATGTCTCTGCTTCTTACTATGCTGTCTAGGTTGGCCATAGCTTTCCTCCCAAGGAGCAAGCGTCTTTTAATTTCATGGCTACAGTCACCGTCTGCGGTGATCTTGGAGCCCAAGAAAGTAAAATCTGTCACTGCTTCCATTTCTTCCCCTTCTATATGCCTGGAAGTGATGGGGCCAGATGCCATGATCTTTGGTTTTTTAATGTTGAGTTTCAAACCAGCTTTTGCACTCTCCTCTTTCACCCTCAACAAGAGGCTCTTGAGATCCTCTTCGCTTTCTGCCATTAGGGTGGTATCGTCTGCATATCGGAGGTTGTTGATAATTCTCCCGGCAATCTTAATTCCGACCTCTGATTCAACCAACCCGGCATTTCTCATGATGTACTCTGCATATAAGTTAAATAAGCAGGGTGACAATATGCAGCCTTGTCGTACTCCTTTCCCAATTTTGAACCAATCGGTTGTTCCATGTCTGGTTCTTACTGTTGCTTCTTGACCCTCGTACAGGTTTCTCAGGAGACAGGTAAGGTGGTCTGGTACTCCCATCACTTTCAGAATTTGCCACAGTTTGTTGTGATCCACACAATCAAAGGCTTTAGCGTAGTCAATGAAGCAGAAATAGACGTTTTTCTGGAATTCTCTTGCTTTCTCCATGATGCAGCGAATGTTGGCGATTTGATCTCTAGTTCCTCTGCCTCTTCGAAACCCAGCTTGTACTTCCGGTAGTTCTCGGTTCGTATACTGCTGAAGCCTAGCTTGTAGGATTTTGAGCATCACCTTGCTGGCATGTGAAATGAGCGCAATGGTGCGGTAGTTTGAACACTCTTTGGCGTTGCCCTTCTTTGGAATTGGAATGTAAACTGACCTTTTCCAGTCTTGTGGCCACTGTTGAGTGTTCCAGATTTGTTGGCATATTGAATGCAGCACTTTAACAGCATCATCTTTTAGGATTTTAAATAGCTCGGCTGGAATACTGTCATCTCCGCTAGCTTTGTTGTTACTAATGCTTCCTAAGGCCCACTTGACTTCACTCTCGAGGATGTCCGGCTCAAGTTCAGTGACCGCACTATCATGGCTATCAGGGACATTCAGATCTTTCCTGTATAGTTCTTCTGTGTATTCTTGCCACCTCTTCTTAATCTCATCTGCTTCTGTTAGGTCCCTGCCTTCTTTGTCCTTTATCATGCCCGTCTTTGCACAAAACGTTCCCTTGAGATCTCCGATTTTCTTGAAGAGATCTCTAGTCTTTCCCATTCTGTTGTTTTCCTCGATTTCTTTGCATTGTTCATTTAAGAAGGCCTTCTTGTCTCTCCTTGCTATTCTCTGGAACTCTGCATTCAGTTGGGTATATCTTCCCCTTTCTCCCTTGCTTTTCGCTTCCCTTCTTTCGTCAGCTACTTGTAAAGCCTCATCAGACAGCCACTTGGCTTTCTTGCATTTCTTTTTCTTTGGGATGGATTTCGTTGCTGCCTCCTGAACAATGTTACGGACCTCCATCCATAGTTCCTCAGGCACTCTGTCTATCAGGTCTAATCCCTGAAATCTATTCCTCACCTTCACTGTATATTCATCAGGGATATGATTGAGGTCATACCTGAACGGTTTAGTGGTTTTCCCGACGTTCTTCAATTTAAGCTGAAATTTTGCAAGAAGCAGCTCATGATCTGAGCCACAGTCAGCTCCAGGTCTTGTTTTTACTGACTGTATGGAGCTTCTCCATCTTTGGCTGCAAAGGACATAATCAATCTGATTTTGATATTGACCATCTGGTGACGTCCATGTGTAGAGTCGCCTCTTGTGCTGTTGGAAAAGAGTGTTTGCTATGATCAGCATGTTCTCTTGGCAAAACTCTATTAGCTTTTGTCCTGCTTCATTTTGTACACCAAGGCCATGCCTGCCTGTTATCCCGGTGATTTCTTGACTTCCTACTTTAGCATTCCAATCCCCTATGATGAAGAGGACATCTTGTTTTGGTGTTAGTTCTAGAAGGTGTTGTAGGTCTTCATAGAACCGATCAACCTCAGCTTCTTCGGCCTCAGTGGTTGGGGCATAGACGAATTACTGTGATATTGAACGGTTTGCCTTGGATTCGTACTGAGATCATTCTATCGTTTTTGAGATTGTACCCCAGTACTGCTTTTCCCACCCTTTTGTTGACTATGAGTGCTACTCGATTTCTTCTAAGGGATTCTTGCCCACAATAGTAGATATGATGGTCACCTGAATTAAATTCACCCATGCCTGTCCATTTTAGTTCGCTGATTCCCAAGATGTCGATGTTCAATCTTGCCATCTCATGTTTGACCACCTCCAGCTTACCTTGATTCATTGATCTGACATTCCAGGTTCCTAAACAATATTGTTCTTTACAGCATCGGATTTTCTTTTCACCGCCAGACACATCCACAGCTGAGTGTCCTTTTGGCTTTGGCCCAGCCCCTTCACTCTTTCTGGCGCTACTTGGAAATACCCTCTGCTCTTCCCCAGGAGTATATTGGACACCTTCCGACCTGAGGGGCTCATCTTCCGGTGTCATATCTTTTAGCCTTGTGATACGTTCCATGGGGTTTTCTTGGCAAGAATACTGGAGTGGGTTGCCATTTCCTTCTCCAGTGGACCACATTTTGTCAGAACTCTCTGCCATGACCTGTCCATCTTGGGTGGCCCTGCACGGCATAGCTGATGGCTTCACTGAGTTACGCAAGCCCCTTCGCCACAACAAGGCAGTGCTCCATGAAGGGGGGACTGATGGGTACTGACCTTCATATGCTCACATTGATTTTTTGCCGTTTATTTCGAGCCCCATTGAACTGGCCATGTGTCCTCTTTTACAGGAGGCAGTCCTCTATTTGGGGGGCTGTCCACTCAAAGCCCAGGGTTCTTTCCCATTTTTTTGCCTTTGTTTTTTTTCCATTGAATTTAAATATAATACAAAACCCAAACAGATACAGATTAGGAGGCTAGCAGTGTTCCAATGCATCACTCCAGAACTGGAGTTGTGCGGGTGGAGGCACCAGGGTTGCCGAATGTGCACTTGCAGATGCAGAGAATGGATGCCACATGCCTATGAAGGAGTCTCAGTTTTCCAGCCCTTTTATGTCTCGGTCTATGCGTCAGCTTTTCAGAAAGAGCAGTGTTCCATATTCTGCTCATCCATTTTTGTATCGATAAGACCAGTAGATGATTTCTAATTTAATGCCATCTCAAGTCGGGAAGCTGCAAGCACAACAGCAAACAAGTCGTTATGCAGAACATGTTCGTTCCCATGTTTGAAAACTGGAAGGAGGAGTTGGGCTCCACAATTTTTAATCCACTGTTCAGTAATTTCACATATTGTAGAAAGAATGTGGCTCCAAAAGTCTACAATTATTGGACTTAATTGCCACATATGTATTAAAGAACCAATGTGACCACATCTTCTCCAGCACCATGGTGAAAGAGATCTGTTAAAATTGTGTATTTCAGTTGGGGGTGAAGTGCCACCAGTGAATTACCTTCATTGTGGCATCCATTATTTGCGCTGAAATTGTGCGAAGTGGGTACAGGTAGACCAGAGTCGGGACCATTGGTGTTCCAATGTTGTTTTCAGGTCTGCTTCCCATACTAATTTTAGCCCTGATGACTTTCCACAGATGAGATCGATTAACCATTTATATAGTATGGAGACTAGATCTTTTGCGGAACCACTCTGGGGTAAGCATGCATTTTCAAAGATTGTTAGAATTCAAGGAATACCTTCTTCTCTAGCTAAAGTTTTAGCAAAATTTATTATTCGGTTTTTGTAGCCAGGAAACCCCTCACCCCTTGTAGACGAGCCTCCAGGATAGGGTGGGAGATGGTTGTCCCCTTATAAGCAAGTCTCTGCCATGGAGAAATCCCCTCTCCCTCCAACTCAGGAGCTGTGTTGGTTTGTCTGGTCCTCCAGAGTTAAAGGTAAAGGTAAAGGTGTCCCCAACCAGTCGAGTCCGACTCTAGGGTGTGGCGCTCATCTCCACTTCTAAGCCAAAGAGCCAGCGCTGTCCGAAGACACTTCCGTGGCCATGTGGCCGGCATGACTGAACACCCAGGTGCACGGAACGCTGTTACCTTTCCCGCCAAAGTGGTACCTATTTATCTACTTGCAATTTCTTGCTTTCGAACTGCTAGGTTGGCAGGAGCTCGGACTGAAGATGGGAGCTCACTCCATCACGCGGCACTCGGGTCTCGAACTGCTGTCCTGCTGACCTTCCGGTCTGCAATTCAGCGTCTTAACCACTAAGCCACCGCCTCCAGAGTTAGGGTGTTCTAAAATTGGGTACAGGGGGGAGGGAGCAAGAAATTTGGCCCATGGTTTTCAAATTTTGAGCTCTCCTTTTTAGAAGGGGTTTTCAACCCTCTTTCTTTCAGCCTGGTAAGCTTCTTAAAGGGAAGTGCTAGGTTGGGAGGGCGCTATTTAATGTTTCCACAGAAACCCAGGATATGCTCATATTATTTCTTATGATGCTTGTTAATTGCTTGATCCAGAAAGGGGCAAAATACAATCATACTCTGGGGATAGCAAGTTATTGGGCTCCAGTACTGCGCAGCCTTCATTAATCTAGACTTTCCCCGCTTGTTGAGAAATCTGTCTAGTACTTGTTGCCATTTTTTCAGTGTGTTATCCATTGGGAGAATGGGAATTATTTGAAGAAGGAAAAGAAGTTGGGCAGAATCATCATTTTTACTGAGTGCCCAAAATGGATAGCTTCGTATTAGCCCATATTTTTAATTAATGTTTCATCCATTTTATAACACTCCAAACAAAACAAATGACCACCAGTAGCGCACCCAATTTATTAAAAAAAAATTAATTTAGAATTTAAAATTCACACACACACACACACACACATTTATCAATAGATTTTAAAATGTGAATGTTTTGGTGTAAAACACGAGCTTCAGTCACAAATACCACTTATATTGTGGTGTTATAGTATACTCTTATTTGTGACTGAGGCTTGTGAAACGTTTCACATTTTAAAATCTGTTTATATATATATTTTTTATGATTTTATAATCAATACATGTATAGCCTGGATGTGTCATTTTTGCTTTGGAATGCTGTTTCATGCACATCGCATCACCTGCACATCGGTGCATTTTATGACTGGTGTGTAATTTTGTGGAAACAGCTGTTGCAAGTCCTTTGGGATGTGAATGGCCAGGCATTTTAAGCAGATGCGTCTCAAATATTTTGAAGTTTCTTTTGTGTGTGAAGTGGTGTTTGTAGGCAAAATAAGTTGGATTTGTCATACTTTATTTTAAGACCAATATGGCGTTGAAAAGTGGCCGATGTTTCCTTAAGTGCTGGTATAGCTGTTTCGGGATTGGAAAGAAATAGAAGGACAACATCTGCAAAAAGATTAATCAAGTGGATAGTGGCCCCTATCATGACCCCTTTAATTTTAGAGTGATGACAAATTGTTTGTCCAGGGGTTCTATAGCAATGGCAAAAAGAAGAGGAGAGAGCGGGCACCCTTGTTTTATCCACCTATGCAGCTGTATAGATAGAGAGCCTATTTTATTTGTATGGATAGGTGCCTCCAAGGCAGTGCAGAGCTGGGCCACTGCTGTCTGGAAACGCTCACGCATGCCCATTTTTTGAACCGTTTTGAGGAGCTAGGGCCATTCCACCTGATAAAAGGCTTTTAAAGTATCTAAGTATACAACAGAGACCAGGGAGACAAATTCTGCAAAACATGGCCCCTCCAGGAAATTCCTGACTTGTGTGGCGGATAACTTCCTCCTACAGAAAGTAGGGGAAGGAACTAGAGGATCGGCTATCCTTGACTTGATCCTAACCAACAGAGATGACTTAGTGGATCAAGTAGCAGTTACAGGAACTCTGGGGGAAAGCGACCATGTTGCACTTGAGTTCTTGGTTCTAAGGGAAGCAAAAGCCGAGTGTAGTCAAACGCGTACCCTGGATTTTAGGAAAGCTGATTTTCATAAACTCAGATCAATGATCAGTAAGGTCCCATGGCAAGCGATGCTAGCGAGAAAAGGAGTCCAAGATGGGTGGGAGCTTTTAAAAAAGGAAATTCTCAAGGCACAATCACAAGCAATTCCAACAAGAAGAAAAGACAACAGAAGAAGCCAATGTGGCTTCACAAAAAGCTTAGGGATGACCGGAAAACAAAAAAGGACACATATAGGAAGTGGAAAGAAGGCCAAGTAACAAAGGAAGAGTACAGGCAGCTAGCACAGAATTGCAGGGATGCCGTCAGGAAGGCTAAAGTTGAGAATGAGCTGAGGTTAGCAAGGGATGCTAAAAACAACAAAAAGACTTTCTTCAGCTACGTGCATAGTAAAAGGCAGAGGAAAGAAATGGTGGTTCAGCTATTAAATAAGGAGGGCAAAACGATAACAGATGACCAAGAAAAGGCAGAGGTGCTCAATTCCTACTTTGGCTCAGTCTTCTCCCAAAAGAGGGTCTATGACCCCCCAGGCAAAGGCGAAGTACAGGCTGAAGGGGCAGGATTGCAGCTTGAGATCGTCAGGCATATGGTCAAGGAACACCTCATTACTTTGAATGAGTTCAAATCTCCAGGGCCAGATGAACTGCATCCTAGAGTCATAAAGGAACTGGCAGAAGAACTCTCAGAACCGCTGTCTATTCTCTTTGAGAAATCATGGAGGACGGGGAAAGTGCCAGATGACTGGAGGAGGGCTAATGTTGTCCTTATCTTCAAAAAGGGTAAAAAGGAGGAACCTGGGAACTACAGACCAGTCAGTCTGACATCAATCCCTGGGAAAATTCTGGAGCAGATCATAAAGGAATCCATCTGGAAGCACCTTGACAACAATGCCGTGATTACTCGAAGCCAACATGGATTTGTCAAAAACAAATCCTGCCAGACAAATCTGATCTCATTTTTTGATCAAGTAACCTCCCTTGTAGACCGTGGGAATGCTGTAGACATCATATACCTCGACTTCAGCAAAGCTTTCGACAAAGTGCCCCATGATCTCCTGATGAGCAAACTAGCTCAAAGTGGGCTAGATGAAACAACGATCCAGTGGATCCACAGTTGGCTACAGAATCGGACTCAAAGAGTGCTTATCAATGGGACCTTCTCAAGCTGGGGAGAGGCAACGAGTGGGGTACCGCAGGGCTCAGTCCTGGGCCCAGTGCTCTTCAACATTAGTATTAATGACTTGGAAGAGGAGGTGCAGGGAATGCTGATCAAATTTGCAGATGACACAAAATTGGGAGGGATAGCTAATACTTTGGAAGACAGAAACAAAATTCAAAGTGATCTGGATAGACTGGAGCACTGGGCAGAAAACAACAGAATGACATTTAATAGGGACAAATGACAAGTTCTGCACCTAGGAAAAAGAAACCAAATGCACAGTTACAAGATGGGGGATACGTGGCTCAACCACATGACAAGCGAGAAGGATCTTGGAATTGTTGTCAATCACAAGCTGAATATGAGCCAACAATGTGATGTGGCTGCAAAAAAGGCCAATGCTCTTTTGGGCTGCATTCATAGAAGCATAGCTTCCAAATTCCGGGAAGTACTTGTTCCCCTCTACTCAGCACTGGTTAGGCCTCATCTGGAGTACTGTGTCCAGTTCTGGGCACCACACTTTAAGAAGGGATGCTCTGACTTGGATTCCTGCATTGAGCAGGGGGTTGGACTCGATGGCCTTGTAGGCCCCTTCCAACCCTACTATTCTATGATTCTATGATTTAGTAGAGTTGCTATGATGGACAACGTTTAAGACCGTCAGATGGCATCAGCCATCTGAGGATCTGGTATGAACCCCATTTGATCCGTATGGATGTACTGTGTGATGAACTGATTCAGTCTCTTGGCCAGGATGTATGTAAACAGAACTGCAACTTTGTTTAAGCAATGAGTTGGGCATTAGGACCCTGATAGATTTAGGTCTTTACTAGAGCTGTGCAAGCCTCAGATTCGGATTTCTGAACCATGGTGGCCATTTTGTGCACAATCTGCCATTTTGTGACAGCCCTAGTATGGAGGATCACCTAGCACCATAAGATGCTAGGGAGCATGGGAAAATTCAAAACAGTACACTAACATTTGATTATACAACATTATCCCCCCTGGGGAGCAGCCAATCGAGAGGCAGCATTTTATCTAATTTGCATATGAGGAAGTTAATGCAAGTGAATGGTTTGGCCCTGTGTGACGTGGGGAGGGGGGATGTGGTCAGGAAATATTATTATTATATTATCATTATTATTAAATTTATTAATCGCCCATCTGGCTGGTCACCCAGCCACTCTGGGCGATGTAGAACACACCATAAAACAATTTAAAACAATAAAATTCTACCATAATTTTTTTTTTAAATACCCTAACCCACCCCAAATGCCTGCCTGAACAACCACGTTTTTAATGCACGACGGAAGCTCATTAAAGAGGGGGCATGACAGAGTTCCCTAGGGAGGGAGTTCCACAGAGTGGGGGCCACCACAGAAAAGGCCCTCTCCCTCGTCCCCACCAGTCTAGCTGTCCTGGCTGATGGGACAGAGAGAAGGCCATCTGAGGCTGATCTTGTTAAGCGGCCTGTCTGGTGTTGCTGGAGGCGCTCCTTAAGATAGGCTGGGCCGGAACCATATAGGGTTTTAAAGGTCAAAACCAACACCTTGAATTTGGCCCGGAAAACAACTGGTAACCAGTGCAACTCCTTCAGCACTGGAGTGATGTGATCTCGCCGGCGGCTGCCTTTAATCAGGCGAGCCGCCGCGTTCTGTACCAGCTGCAGTTTCCGAACCGTCTTCAAGGGTAACCCCACGTAGAGCGCATTACAGTAGTCTAAACGAGAGGAGACCAGGGCATGTACTACCGATGGGAGCAGATGGTCGGGAAGGAAGGGGCGCAGCCGCCATATCAGATGGAGTTGATACAGCGCTGTCCGGCTCACAGCTGACACCTGAGCCTCCATGGACAGCTGGGAGTCCAAAATTACCCCCAGGCTGCGGACCTGGTCTTTCAAGGGTAGCCGTACCCCATTCAACACCAGGTCAACATCCCCCAGCCTCCTCTTGTCTCCCACCAAAAGTACCTCGGTCTTGTCAGGGTTCAGCTTCAGCTTATTCCTCCCCATCCAACTCACCATCTCCAGACATTTGGACAGGGATTCTACGGCCAACCTTGGTGAAGATTTGAATGAGAGGTAGAGCTGCGTGTCATCCGCATATTGATGACACTGCACCCCAAACCTCCTGATGATAGCCCCCAGTGGCTTCACATAGATGTTAAATAGCATCGGGGAGAGGATGGAACCCTGTGGCACCCCACAAGTAAGTGGCCACGGGTCCGAAACCTCCTCTCCCAGTGCTACCCTCTGGTACCTGCTGGAGAGGAAGGACCGGAACCACCGCAATACAGTGTCCCCAATGCCCAACCCCTCCAGGCGGTCCAGGAGGATACCGTGGTCAATGGTATCAAAAGCCGCTGAGAGGTCGAGGAGAACAAGGAAGGAGCATTCGCCCCTATCCAGAGCCCTCCTCATATCATCTACCAAGGTGACCAAGGCCGTTTCTGTCCCATGTCCAAGCCTGAAGCCTGACTGAAATGGGTCTAGATAATCAGTTTCTTCCAAGTGTGCCTTCAACTGCACCGCCACCACCCGCTCAATCACCTTGCCCAAAAATGGCAGATTTGAGACTGGGCGAAAGTTGTTCAGAAGTTGAGGATCCAAGGAGGGCTTCTTTAAGAGCGGTCTTATCACTGCCTCCTTGAGGGCTATTGGCATCACTCCCTCCTCAAGGGAGGCGTTCACCACCGCCCTGATCCCCTCACCCAGCCTCTCTCTGCAGCCCATAATGAGCCAAGATGGGCAAGGATCAAGTAAGCAGGTGGTTGGCCATACCGATGAAAGCACCTTGTCCACTTCATCAGGAGGAAGAAGCTGGAACCGATCCCACAAAACCGGTTTGCCACAGGCCGCCTCTTGCTCACTAACTGTATCCACAGTGTGCAGAGTAACACACCTAATCTGATCAATTTTATCTGCAAAGTGCCTTGCCAAGGCCTCACAGGAGGCCTTAGAATGCTCCAGTGGTTCCGGAGCCACAGGACCGACCAGGCTCCGGACCACTTGGAACAGCCTCCTGGGACAGCACTCTGCAGACGCGATGGAGGCAGCATAATATTCCTTTTTTGCTGCCTTCACCGCCACGTGATAGGCTGAAGATACAGCTCTAGCCCGTGTCTGATCGTCTTTGGAGCGAGACTTCCGCCACCGGCGCTCTAGCTGTCTCACCTCCTGTTTCAGAGCTCGTAACCGCGGATTGAACCATGGTGCAGTCCGAGCCCTGTTCAGGGGGAGAGGGCGTTTCGGAGCCACCCGATCTAATGCCCCAGTGATTGCGGCATTCCAGCCACCCACCAGGGTCTCGACTGAGTGGCCGTTGGTGTGCCCCAGAGAATCCCCAAGTGCGTTCAGGAATCCATTTGGATCCATAAGATGCCTGGGGCGGACCATTTTAATGGGTCCTCCACCCCTGCGGAGGGGGTGTGGAACCGAGAAGTCCAACGTCACCAGATAGTGATCTGACCATGACAAGGGGGTGGTGGATATACCCCCGACTTCCAGATCACTCCCGCTTCTCCAGAAACAAACACAAGGTCTAGTGCATGACCGGCTACATGGGTGCCCAGTTAGAATATGGTGCAGCTCCCAGGAGGCCATGGTCTCCATGAAGTCCCGAGGTGCTCCTGTGAGGATGGCCTCCAAATGTACGTTGAAGTCCCCCAACACCAGTAAGTTAGGGGACTGCACACGCACATCAGAGACCACCTCAAGCACCTCGGCCAGGGAGTCAGTCGTGCAGCGGGGTGGACGGTACACAAGCAGAATCCCCAGACTGCCCTTCGGGCTCAACCTCCAGTACATGCACTCAGCAACCTTGGTCTCCCGGAGAGGGGGTCTGGGGAAGACCAAGGACTCTCGGTAGATAACAGCCACTCCCCCTCCCCGATCCCCAGCCCTCGGCTGCTGTGCATATGAAAATCCAGCTGGACACATGGCTGCAAGGGCTGGAGCTGCAGCCTCGGCCAGCCAGGTCTCCATAATACATGACAGGATCATGTCATGGATGAGGGAGGTTTTCTGGGTAACAGACCTGGCATTGCAGAGCAGCAAACGAAGGCCAGAAGATGGGGTCACGCCTCCCCCAGCCATCCTTTGGCTCTGGACAGGCCCGGAGCAGGGGACAGATACTACACATCTCTCCATTGTTCCCCTTAGCTGGCATGGCTGCCCCTCGCGCTCCGCCAGCGCCTGCCGCCCAGCCTCGGTATGTTCTGGCTCCCAACACTCCCTCCACTGCCTCCATCAGGTGGACACATGCCCCCTTGCTCCTGCCTATCAGGCAGGCTACCCACCCCTAAAAACACAACAAAATCCCCCCCAACAAAATAAAACAAACAAACAAAACAATTAAAATCCCCTTAAAAATGCCAGGCAGGAGTCCACAGGGAAGGCCTGGTGGTGGTGGCAGCGGCAGCAGCAGCAGGCCCAGCAGCAGCAGGCACGCCTCTTCCCCGGTGGTGGTGGTGGTGGCCTCTCCTGCAGGCCCTGGCTCTCTCAGGCCACCTCAGCCAGCCAGCTTATGTAGCCCCTCCAGGGAGGGCAGCTGGAGCAGCACAGCTGGCTCAGTACCTGGGGGCCTATTATATTATAATAGCGTGGAACGGAGGCCCCCATGGGGGCTGGTTATCTCCTTTAATTATTTTTCCCAACCACATCCCCCCCTCCCCACAGCCCCCCACATTTTCTTAAAGGCCATCCTGAATTAACAGTCCCCGTAAGACATCCTTCAATGTGTCCTACAGAAGGCTGATGGAGTCTGTGGCAGGTTGTTGGTCTACGTACAAATTTGCTATTGTCCTCAACCATTTTCTCTTTGAAGGGCTGTCTTGTGAGCAAGGTTGGATTCAGTCCCCACATAAATGTTTTGCTGCAGGTGACATCTCTAGTTAAGATCAGTAACATCGGCACATGATCAGAGATATTAATCAGGCCTATGCTAGCATCAGATGCAACTGGCTAGAGAGGTCTGTTTGTGAGTGCGTCCCATGTCTTGGGGAGTAGTAAGTGTAGACATGCTTGCGTAAGCCATGCTTATCACGGAGATTTTAGAGCTATCTGTGCCTGAAGGGGTCAGGATGCCCTAGTGCTTCTGTCCAAGCTGTGATTAAGGATGGCATTCATGTCTCCACCCATCACTAGAACACCAGTTTTAAAATGTGCCAAGGCCTCAAACATGTCCATCATAAAAAGAAATTGTGCCTGGTTTGGGGCATAAGAGGAGACTAGCATGAGGTGGCAATCAGCAAGGGTACCTTCCCAAACAAATGGAGCACCCCCCTGGGTCAGGGAAGCAGCCTTCTCCTTTAAGGGGCAGTTCCTATGGCAGTCCCTTGTGCCTCAGATGACCGCCCTACACAACATTGATCCCTCAGTGGTGAGCGGGACGAATGCTTTGAACTCTGGGGCAGCAATGGGACCCCTGGAGCATTATAATATCGGGTCACCATTTCAGAAGAGCGTTTGTTACTCGGCATCATTTAACAATAGAGCCCAGACCATTCACATTCAAAGATGAGATTTTTAAGTTATCAAACTGAGCAAGAAAGTCTGGTTGTGGGTTGTGGCCCGCTATTATCTGGTTGTGGGTTGTGGCCCGCTACTAGCAGGGAAAGGCTACTATCTATTTCCAGAGGGGACCTGAGCACTCACGCGTCTGCCTTTAACTGCCAGTGCAAGTTAAATTCTCATAAACCATAACAAATAAACAAGAACTTTAAGTAAGCCATTTCCCTAAACAAACTTCATTCCTCATACCGGGACTAACTGCACTCAGTAACCCCAACAGGGGCTGCTGGAGGTAAGTTGAGAGTCAAAAAGAAATCCTCTCTCCTCCCCCCCCGTCCCTCCCATGATTAAGATACCTCGACAGACAGCTGAAACTGCGCTGTCCAGTGGTATAGAGTGGCGGCTTCAGTAGGCCTCCATAGAGGATTCGGTAGGCCTCTGTAGATGCCTCCGTGGTAGGCTGACCATATTTCCTTGAGACAAAAACGGGATATTGGGATTACAAAAATGGGACGGGGTTTGGAATATTCCGTATTCATGAAAAAGTAAGACAATAACAAAAGTTTTATTATATGAACATATTGAGCTAACAATTATTCTTCAGTGACACAACTCATACAAAAATTTAGGTAAACGTAGAGGGGGACTGTATTTCACCACGATCGTACCATGAATATTTCTCCGATGAAGCAATCTTACGCAGCAAATTTTGGTCTTTCAACACCTTATCATAGAACTTCTCACACTCCATGACACAATTTTGTTTTACAACTAACATAGCCCTCATTGTCTCAACACTTAATCTAGAATAAGGATTAATCTAGGACCGCAGTGGCCAGACTGCAAAAAATCATAAACATACACCAAAAAGAAAAAAAAAGGGATGAACACCCCGACTGCTGTCACAAGCCGGTATATGCTAACGTCCCACCGAAGAGTTCGGCTGTAATAAAAAAATAGCTAACAGCCTGTTGAACCAAAATATGAGTCTGAAAAGTCCGAATCAAACTGAAGGTAGGGCAGAAAGAATCTCTATGGGCGGAATGATGGTAGAAATAACAGTGAGACTCCCCCTCCTGTCTCCCACACGCTGAATGGGGCTTAGCGACCGTCTCTCGAATTCCCCCCACTGCAGACAAGCAAGGGGGCGGCGTCTGATCGTCGCTCGCTCAAGGCGCCTGGCCCTGACTGGACAAAGCGAATGGAGCTCCCTCTTTCGTCACACTAGCAGTTTTACTGCACGCATTGATTAGCATAGAGCCCTATGATAAACGCGTTCAGTTTTTTACAACAAATTAAAAACGGGACAAAATTGACATTTATATTAAAACGGCGGGACGGTCGGGAAATATGAAAAAAATGGTACTGTCCCGTTTAAAGCGGTACGTATGGTCAGCCTACTCAGTGGGCCTCTGTAGATCGTATGGCAAAATGGTCACCATAATATGAAAAAGATCCAAGATGATGATGTTTGCAGAATGGCCTCCATCTTGGGAGTCATGGGCGGCCATCGCCACACTGGTTCAGGGTTGTTGAAGGTTTCCAGTTTATTCTTTTCCAAGCAATGTTGTTTCAGCAGAAATCACAGAAGTGGAACTCATCCTCCCCATCAGAGGGTTTGGCTGACCCAGGCGCTTTAACATCTAGCACTTTGCAAAGAGCTGGTGGCCTCTGAGTTCGAGGCTGTCATGGTCTTGCAGCCACGAGAGACTAGCAGTTTGAAAGGGAAGCCCCGCTTGTAGCATACTCCAGCTTCCCTCATGGAATCTGTTTAGGGCTGCAGAAATTCCCACTTGCGAAATGTTTCAGGAGCAACATCCTGAAATAGTTGCACCTTGATGCCTTTATGTTCCAGTGACCTGAATTTGTTCAGGGCCTGCATAGCCTGAAGTCTCCAGGGATACCTTGCAAAGCAGATGATAATGTCCCTGGCCTGGCCTGGGGAGTTGGGGTGAGGCCCTAGGGCCTGATGAGCTTGCTCAGTGTCCAGATCTGTTAAATGCAGGTCTGGACAGATTTCGGTAAGCCAGGCCACAAGAAATGTAACCATATTCTTCATGTTCTTCTACACCACGGTCACGCAGGTTTAATCAGAGACTGTGGTTCTCCAGATCTTCCATCTTGGTCTGGAGGTCTTGAGTGAGGGTACTGAATTTGAGAATTTTCTCATTCTGAGTCAGGCTTAGCTCTGTGGCTCCGTTTGCTGTGCATTCTATATTAGTCAGTTCAGCAGAGAGCTCTGTTGGGATGTTGAGAGTTAAAGCACAGTTGCAAGGATTAAACGGCCAGGTGGGCAGGGGACCTAGACATCTAGGTGTCCATCTTGGCTGCATGCCAGCCACACCCCTCCCAGTCCAAGTCCAGTTTACAGCAGTAGTGTAGTGGCAAATTCAGAAGTGCAGGGCCCCTTCGTGACAGTCACAGCCATGCCCCCTTCTAAGGGTGCACAACCTTGTAAGATATACCGCCTTCAACTGGGATCCAAAAACAGTGCAGCTGAGAGTAAGGCAGGGCTGTTTCAATTGGACCTCTGAGAAAAACTGCAGGGGTGTTAATCTTTTTCATAGAATCATAGAATAGTAGGGTTGGAAGGGGCCTACAAGGCCATCGAGTCCAACCCCCTGCTCAGTGCAGGAATCCAAGTCAGAGCAGCCCTGACAGATGGCTGTCCAGCCTCGTCTTGAATGCCTCCAGCGTGGGAGAGCCCACTACCTCCCTTGGTCATTGGTTCCCTAGGTGATTGGCTCCATTGTCATATTGCTGCAACAGTCAGGAAGCTTTTCCTGATGTTCAGCCGGAATCTGGCTTCCTGTAACTTGAGCCCATTCTTCCGTGTCCTGCACTATGGGATGATCAGGAAGAGATCCTGGCCTTCCTCTCTGGGACTTCTGGCCTTCCTCTGGGCTTCCTGGAACTTCAGCCCATTATTCTGTGTGCTGCACTCTGGGATGATCGAGAAGAGATCCTGGCCTTCCTCTCTGTGACAACTTTCAAGTACTTGAAGAGCGCTATCCTATCTCCCCTCAGTCTTCTCTTCTCAAGGCTAAATGAAAGAACATGCCCTGTTCTTTCAGTCTCTCCTCATAGGGCTTTGTTTCCAGTTCCCTGATCATCTTTGTTGCCCTCCTCTGAACCCTCTCCAGCTTGTCTGCATCCTTCTTAAAGTGCGGTGCCCAGAACTGGACATAGTACTCCAGATGAGGCCTAACCAGTGCTGAGTAGAGGGGAACTAGTACTTTCTGGGATTTGGAAGCTATGCTTCTATTAATGCAGCCCATAGACAGCCCATATTAATGCAGCCCATAGTCCATCTATTAATGCAGCCCTATAGAGTCATAGGGTTTGAAGGGGCCTACAAGACCATCGACTCCAACTCCCTGCTCAATGCAGGAAGCCTGATTCCCAGGCGGTCTCCCATCCAAGTACTAACTTTGGGCTGACCCTGCTTAGCTTCCAAGATCAGACAAGATTGGGCGCATCCAGCCCTTTGCTCAAATTAGCATTTGCCTTTTTTACAGCCACATCACATTGTTGACTCATATGCAGTTTGTGATCGACAACAATTCCAAAATCCTTCTCGCTTGTAGTGTTGTTGAGCCACATATCCCCCATCTTGTTACTGTACATTTGGTTTCTTTTTCCTACGTGCAGAACTTGGCATTTATCCCCATTAAATTTCATTCTGTGGTTTTCTGCCCAGCGCTCCAGTCTATCCAGATCACTTTGAATTTTGTTTCTGTCTTCCAAAGTATTAGATATCCCGCCCAATTTTGTGTCATCTGTAAATGTGATCAGCATTCCCTGCACCTCCTCCTCCAAGTCATTAATAAAAATGTGGAAGACCACTGGGCCCAGGACTGAGCCCTGCGGTACCCCACTCGTTCCCTCTCCCCAGTTGGAGAAGGTCCCGTTGATAAGCACTCTTTGAGTCCGATTCTGTAGCCAACTGTGGATCTACCGGATTGTTGTTTCATCTAGCCCACTTTGAGCTAGTTCGCTCATCAGGAGATCATGGGGCACTTTGTTGAAAGGTTTGCTGAAGTCGAGGTATATTATGTCCACAGCATTCCCACAATCCACAAGGGAGGTTACTTGATCAAAAAATAAGACCAGATTTGTCTGGCAGGACTTGTTCTTGACAAATCCATGTTGGCTTCGAGTAATCACTGCATTGTTTTCAAGGTGCTTACATACTGATTGCTTTATCATCTGCTCCTGATGTCAGACTGACTGGTCTGTAGTTCCCAGGTTCCTCCTTTTTATCCTTTTTGAAGATAGGGACAACATTAGCCCTCCCCCAGTCATCTGGCACTTTCCCCGTCCTCCATGATTTCTCAAAGAGAATAGACAGCAGTTCTGAGAGTTCTTCTGCCAGTTCCTTTATGACTCTAGGATGCAGTTCATCTGGCCCTGGAGATTTGAACTCATTCAAAGTAATTAGGTGTTCCTTGACCATAGGCCTATCAATCTCAAGCTGCAATCCTACTCCTTCAGCCTGTACTTCGCCTTTGCCAGGCTTATTTAATAGCTGAACCACCATTTCTTTCCTCTGTCTTTTACTATGCACGTAGCTCAAGAAAGCCTTTTTGTTGATTTTAGCATCCCTTGCTAACCTCAGCTCGTTCTCAGCTTTCTTCCTACATGTTTGTGAAGACTATTATTGGGAGCTATTAGAGCTGTTCTCTCCCTTGCGGTGCATGAGCCTTCGTCCATTGTTACCCCCAACTTTATGTCTCCCTCCCCTGTAGGGTTCAGTTTAAAGGCCTCCTGATGAAGTTCTTCATGCTGTGGCCAAACACATTCTTCCCAGCCTTTTGTGAGGTGTAACCCATCCCTTGCCAACATCCCTTCACGCACCCACTCTCTCACTCAAACACAAACATTTTAGGTTTTCAAAATATGATACTCTATGGAAGCTTCACCCTCTCAACTCGGTGCTCATGGACAGATCCCTTCTCATTTAAACAGCCCCCTTGCACACTCCCTTAGCACCCCAACATTACCCTTTAGCCTTTTCTAAGCTCCTTCATTATATCTCTCCCATCCCGCAACAGAAACATCCACACACCCAGCTGGATTGAACTGCGCATACACACACACACCTTCTTTCTCCCCTCCCTGCAAGTGATTTTTTTCTGTATCCCTCCCCTCCACCGGGGTTTGTTTGCCCAGGTACATGCCAACCTGGTACCAAAAGTTGGAGCTGACAGACCAGGTTGCATTTGGCAATTCCATTTAGTGTAGAAATTAATGTTCAAGAATTAACAGTGCAATCCAATGGGTATTCATTTCGAATTAAATTTACAAAGATCTTGGGAAGGCAGCTAAGGCTGCAGTCCTATGCACACTTACCTGGGAGAAAGCCCAGTTGGCAATTGAACATAGTGGGACTGACTTCTGAGTAAACACGCATAGGACTGTGTGATAAATCCTAAAAACTGGCACAAACCAGCTCTTACAATGAATATTAATAATTCAATAGCTGAACAAGACATCATCTTGCTTCTCATTTGCACCACCCATCTGCCTCCCCCTTTTTCATGTTCATCAAGATGTGAAAGAAACTTTTCCATAAAATTTCTCCATCCCCCCACTGTAAAGCACAAAAAGGCACCAATCCTAAACACACTTACTGAGGGAGCTGGTGTATCGCTGCTGCGGCCCTGCTCTCCTTTCCTGCCCTGGGACTGTGGGAGTGGGATAGGATGGTGCCCTAGCTGGCTCTGGCTGCTGCTGGTGCTGGGGTATAGTTTGGAGAACTGCCAAGAACGAGTTTAAGCATCAGGAGTCTTAGGGGTGATGCAGCAATGACCCCCCCCCGCCCCCCCGCTGCACACACCATAAGCAAACCTCAGCTAAGGTTTAAAACCTCAGTTTTAAATAAAAGGCACAAAACAATGGGAGCCTATGTTCAAGAGGAGGACAAGGGCCTGGGCCATTCACACCTCCACACCCTTACTTCCTAAATATATGAGGAATATATGAGGAGTAAGGAGAACATGATGCTGATGATAACTTGTATAATCAAAAAATAAGTTTCAAACAGCTATGTAACTTTGGATTACAAATTAAATTTAAATTTAGATTGTAAGCTTCTAGGGGCAGAGACCTGACTTTTTTGCTTATGATTCTCTGTAAAGGACCACATATGTTGTAAACACCAAAGTCTGTGCATCTTCCGGAAGCAGCTGAAGACATGTTTTGCTCAAACTGTCTTTTGGTGACCAGCAACAAGGAAAGATAAAGTAGATTGACTAGCGTATTGTTACCAGCCCTGAGCTTTTGGGATGAAGTAGACTATACATCCAATCAATCAAGTAAATAAATAAATAATACATTATATATGGTGGACAAGAGTGACGATATTTTTTTTTCTACCTCAGATAAAATAGTAACCCTATCATATGGATAGAATAAAGCATCATGGCCATGGGGCTTACTCTCAAGTAAGGGCAAACCAAATATACGGAGGAAATGTGTGTGTGTGTGTGTGTGTGTGTGTGTAAAGGGAGAACAAGAGAAAATCTGCTTTTCTTAACAAATTTATTTAAAGATCATTCGGGTTGCTGGTAATGTGTGCTACAGCCAAGAAGAAATGGAGCAGGCTGCAGCCGCCCTTCCCCAACCTGGCGCCCTCCAGATTTGCTGGAGACAACTCCCATTGGCTCCAGGCAGCATATTGGCTATGCTGGCTGGGCGGGGGGATGATAGGATTTGCAGTCCAACACATCTGGAGGGCACAAGGTTGGGAAAGGCTGGGTGAGAGAAGTTCTGCGGCCCCCGCCCAGAGCTGTGCGGAGGCAGGCGAGGCGACCGCTCTGTCGGGGCTCCCAATATCCACGTACACGGCTTCTCGGAAGCAAGCATATAGATTTCACTGGGGTTTATTCCCAGGTATTTCTTATCCTTTTAATTTAATTTTTTAAATTTCATTTATTTTTCACTCATATAGACTTCCTCCTCTCTGCCCCCCCGCCCCCACCCCCGGCCCCAACAAGCTGACTGAGCTGACCTATCCGGTGCTGACGGCCAGCGCGTTCTCCGGCGTGTTGTGGTGTCTGTGTGCCGGGTTGCTGCTGCCGCCGCCCTAGCTGGGCTTGCTGGGGGCACGAGAGTGATGACCACGACCAGCGTCTCCAGCAAGCAACTCAGCCTGGCCCACGTGCTCCCGCCCTTCCCTGAAACCGGGTGGCGTTGGCGCAGGCGCGGGCGAGGCAGCAGCTCCTCCCTCCCTCCCTTTGGGAGCAAGAGGAGGCGGGCTGCTAGAGAGGGTCAATGAACCCTTTGCCAGGCGAGGCTGCCTTGCCCAGGCGGCCTCTTGGGCCAGGGGAGGGGGGAATTCGCTGGTCTTCCTGCCCCGTGCCTGGAGCTTTGGGGAGAGTAGCTGCCATAGCAGCAGCAGCAGCGCCTGCCCTGCTCACCACAGCATCTCCGGCTCTTCCAGCCACCTGCCCCACAGCAGAAGGCGGGGAGTGGGAGGGCCCAGCTGAGACCTGGCTCCAAAGGAAGTCCCGGGTCCTCGTCCCGGCGTGACCCGCCACCACTACACCCCTGGTTTAAAGATAAAGAACTCCAAGGACTTCCGGCTGGCGATGGCACTGTGATCGGCTCTTCGCTGCATCTGTCCCGAGTCTCAGCTTTAAAATTACCTCTTTGAGACTGTCACATTATCTGGGTATTCACAATTAAATTTGCTTAAGCTTTTGTTTTTTGTTTCTGCACTTACATTTGCTTGTTGTGTTTTCGGAAGAGAGAGGAGGATGGCAACATCGAAGGGGAAGAAAGGCTTGGGAACGCTGCCTACCCCTCCAGCTGCTCCCCCAGCAAAGGTTTCTAAAGAAGCGAGAGAGGGAGAGGAGTTGCTTGTTTTGATAAGAAAATAAGTCCTCACAGTTATCAGTGCAGCCAAAGAAGCTTGACACAATTCAGGATTCCATCACTCCTCTTCAAGGGTCTGTGGACTCGATGAACGTTTGTCTTCAAAAGATGGAGTCAAAAGTTAATGCGCTTGAAGACCAGGTTACTGCTCACGAAACTGCGATGGGTGTGTCTCATCGAATTTCTCCATTGGAGGGCTTTGCTCAGAGAGCTATCCTGTGTATATCTTGGTCTCAGAGAGCTGGATACAGATCTCCATGTTGCTGAGTTCATGGATAAATTTCTGCGTGACTTACTGGCTTTGCCTTCTGATTTTCCACTTGATATGTGTCTATCGTGTCTATCGTGTTCCTGGTTCTACACGAGGTTCCAGAGCACGGCCTGTTATTGCTCAATTCGTATGTGCTTCTACGAAAGAATATCTTCTGCATTTAGCAAGAGTGTGAGGAGAGCTTCGGTGGGAGCCAGCCAATGGCAAGATTATGCTCTTGCATGATTATACCAAAGAAATCGCTACCAGAAGACAATTTACTAAGGCGAGAAATTTGGCAAAGCACATTAATTTGCAATATCACATCAAATATCCTGCCACATTTTGTGTTGTTGTTTTTTTAAGGCCAGTTGAAGAAGTTTTTAAATTCAGATGCCGCAGAATCATTTCTTACTGGCATTAAAATTCATACGCAAAATCCATCTTCTTCAGCTTCCTGAGGTGGAATCCAGCCATTTACCATTTTTCCCTCCCCCTCTGGCTGTTTTCAGCATAGTTGTTTGACGTTTGTAGCTGATAAGAAGTCTGGGCGACATGCCAGATCAAATGTATTGTATACTACTGCTTCCCCCTCTTCCCCCCCCCATTCTTCTTTCTTCCTTCTTCTACTTTTGCATTGTTTAAATTTCTGAATAATTCCAAATTTCTTCTCAGTTTCTACATAACAAGAACTACTTTGATGATGTCTGAAATGATTAGTCTTAAATGCAAACCACGGATGTATTTGTTGTGCCATTTATGGTACATAAATTCAGTTAATGTTTGCAAATTGGGAAAGATGTGTTTGGGCGGGGGAGCAAACAACATGGTCTTGTACTTTTTCCATGGAACGTCGAGGGGCCGCGAAACGTAGAAAAACAGAAAAGAGTTCTTACAAAGTTAAAAGAGCTTAATGCTGACATGGCCTTCTTACAGGAAACTCATTTGATGGCTGCAGATCGACAGATGTTGCGAAAGGACTGGGTCAGTGAGGCCTATGTCACAGATACTTCAACACGGTGTAAAGGGGTTGCGATTTCAATTCAAAGGCGACTTTCTATTTCAGTTCAACAGGTGATTCTTGATACTGAGGGGCGTTTTTATCTTGGTAGGAAAGTATATGGGTAAATTAATTGCTATGATCAATGTATATGGCCTGGATATTGATTCTCCGGCTATGTTTCATGTTTTGCTAAACCGGTTGATATTACTTATGATTACTTGATTGTGGGCGGGGATTTTAATGAGGTCTTAGATCCTTCGTTAGATAGGAGTACAGTTTCTCTTAAGACTCAGTCTGCTGTGAGATTGGCACTCCAGGCCTATATGATGGAATATGGTTTAATTGATGCTTGGAGAATTTTACATCCTGCTCATAGAGAGTACACTTTTCTTCCACCAGTTCATCATAACTGCTTTAGATTAGATTATTTTTTGATTTCTACAACTTCAGTATGTCAAATAAAGGATTACAAGATTGACAGGCTGGTAGTGTCCATACCCCAGTATGTTTGGAACTGCAATTTTCTGATACTCCTAGGGCCCCCAGTCTTTGCCGTCTTAATGTTTGTCTTCTGCATGATGAGAAGTTCAAAACCCAGATGTTAGCTGAACTAACATCTTTCCCTTTCTTCATTGTTAAATGATGCTTACATTACTGTGCTTCCTAATCCAGGAAAGGACCATACCTATTGTGCTAACTATCGACCTATATCATTAATTAACATAGATATCAAAATATTAACAGCAATTTTGGCCAATAGATTACAACCAGTCATGACTGTATTGGTTAGACCAGACCAGGTGGGTTTTATTAAAAATAGTCAGGGGGCTGATAATCTTAGATTAGCTGTTGATTTAGTTGCCTTAAACTCTGAAAGAACTGACCAGGCAGTCATCATTTCCTTGGATGTAGAAAAGGCCTTTGACACAATCCATTGGAAATTTATGTTTATTACACTGACTAATTTTGGTTTTCGTATAGAATTTTTGAAATGGGTTAAAATTTGATATTCAGTTCCTAGGGCGAGAGTTACAACTAATGGTTTATTCTCCGCTTTTTTTTTTTTTACTTGGGAGGGGTACCAGACAAGGTTGCTCACTTTCCCCATTTGTTCATTTTGGTTTAGAATTTAAAATTAGCTTTTATAGAATCATAGAATCATAGAATAGTAGGGTTGGAAGGGGCCTACAAGGCCATCGAGTCAACCCCCCTGCTCAATGCAGGAATCCAAGTCAGAGCAGCCCTGACAGATGGCTGTCCAGCCTCGTCTTGAATGCCTCCAGTGTGGGAGAGCCCACCACCTCCCTTGGTCATTGGCTCCATTGTCGTATTGCTCTAACAGTCGGGAATTATTTCCTGATGTTCAGCCGGAATCTGGCTTCCTGTCACTTGAGCCCATGATTCCATGTCCTGCACTCTGGGATGATCGAGAAGAGATCCTGGCCTTCCTCTCTGGGACAACCTTTCAAGGACTTGAAGAGCGCTATCATATCTCCCCTGAGTCTTCTCTTCTTGAGGCTAAACATGCCCAGTTCTTTCAGTCTCTCTTCATAGGCTTTGTTTCCAGTCCCCTGATCATCTTTGTTGCCCTCCTCTGAACCCTCTCCAGTTTGTCTGCATCCTTCTTATGCTGATGATCTTTTGCTGTTTATCTCGATATTTCAGTTGTTGGTTCCAGGTTTGATGAAATTGATTAATACCTTTGGTGAATTGTCCAGCTATTCAATTAATTGGTCAAAGTCAGAAATAATGCCGATTGGAGATAGGGTATGCTCTAATGTATCAGCCAGTTGGCAATTTCAACAGTGCCCAGAGTCTATTACTTACTTGGGAATAATTATTCCTAGAGATATATCTCAAATTATTAGGTTAAATTTAAACAAGTTGATTAATGATATTTCATGAGATATAGACAGATGGGCATCTTTAAATTTGAGCTTATGGGGTAAGGTGAATACACTTAAGATGAATACCATACCTCAAATTATTTATATGTTAGATCCCTATACTTATGCCTGGCAAATATTTCCAAAAACTTAATGCTTTGTTTCGTAAATTCTTCTGGGGTTCCTCTCCACCAAGAATATCTTTTAAAAGGATGCAACTTCCAATTAGTGAAGGCGGGTTCGGTTTTCCGGATCTAACTATGTACCATCGGGCCTATTTGCTGACCTCTACTAAATGTTGATCTTTTCCACTCAGAATAGATTTTCCACCTTGGTCAGTGTTGGAATCTTCTTGTCTGCAGCCTCTCTTTAAATGGATGGCATTAGGTTCTTGGCATGTCAAGGTAGACAGCGCTCCTCCCACAATTTTGGCAGTTACAGAAGTTTGGCGTATAATGTCATGTCAATTACAGTTTGATCCATTTTCCCATGCTAAATTGACTTGATGGGGAAATCCAGATTTAAGAATTGGCAAGAAAATGTGTTTATGGCAGACCTGGACAGATAAAATGATCTTTACCCTGCATCAATTAGTGGGGGGTGACAATGGGTTTTTGTTATTTTCAACTTTGCAAGATCAATTTTATTTGCCTGCCACAGTGGAATGGCAGTATTTGCGATTGAAACCTTTGTTCGTATCTAGATTCGGTCCTGCTGCTTTTACTACTTGGGAGTCTCCTTCGCTATTGGAAATACTTATTGAAGCTGATCAGATATATCGACCTACAATTCATGTTTATAAACATTTATTATCAATGAATAAATATGATTCAAGTGCTTTATAGCAGGAATGGAACAGGGCATTGGAACGTCCTATTTTGTTTAATCAATGGACTGCTGTCTTGGCATTTGTATCAGATATTTCAATGGATCTTCGGTTATGCCTTATTCAGCAAAAACTTTTGTTTCACATCTATTCACAACGTCTTTTTAATAAAGACTTGTCAAATTCAGCTAATTGTTGGAGGGGTAATGCAGTCAATGCTTCTTTTATTCTTATGTTTTGGAAATGCCCAGTGGTTGTCTCCTTTTGGGAGGAAGTTATTATATGGTTACATTTTGTATTGGAAACCTCTTTAATGTTTACTGATGTAAATGTTCTTTTAAATTACTTACCTGCTTCTTGGAATGTAACACATGGTCAGCGTAAATGGATTTTTCATGCCCTTTCGGTTGCTAAAAGACTGATATTACAATATTGGAAGGATAAAAGCCCACTGCCTATAACACAATGGACTGAAGACCTAACAACACTAGCAACATTTGAAAGAGTGGTATATAGGCATAAATTGCAGATGGACTTATATGTGGGTATTTGGTCTGCTTTTACTGAAGTGTATGTGTAACCTATTTTTTCTCTTTTGTAATTTTCTTTCTTGAATATTGTAATATTTGAAACTGAGGATTTTAGAATATGTTGTAATTTTTTTTGTTCTTTTTGTTTTGTTTTATGTTTTTGGTTTAGTTTGGTTTGTTAAAACTCACAATAAAAAATTGGGGGAGAAAAGATAAAGAAGTCTAAGAAGGGAGACCAAGGGTGCCTCCATGAGCACTTTAGTCCGAGCTGGCTGCAAGTTGAGGTTGCTAGGGACAGATGACGTCGTGGCTATCCAGCAGCCACCCCAGAGCTTACCAGGGAAAAACCGGATTTCCTGAGACTGCTTAAAGTCCGATTCGTTTCCTCCAGCCGGGTTCTCCGTGGTAGAGTTGCTGTGTGCCCCAACCCCCGCATTGACCTCAGGTATGCTAGCCTGCCCAGGGGTGTGCCTTTCACCATGACCCCAGTCAAGGGGTTTTTCCTGTGTGTTTCCCATCCCTGCACAAACCAATTAGTGTCTACTTGGAAGTAATTCCCATAGTGCTCAATGAGGCTTGTCCCCTGAATGCCCACATCAGAATTTACAGAGATCCCCTTCAATTAAAATGGCACAGTTTGAAGCACAAAGTCCCTAAATGCTGTAAAGCACGACCTCAAGGCTCTAATTCCCCATTGTTTGGCTTATTGCCTTAGGAAGTAACTACTTCACACCTTCGTTAGAGAGATCCTGTGCAATATCGGCTTAGAAAGGGGGCTGGTTTCCCACCCCTGTGTTTCCCCACCCCCTCTTTCCCAGCACAAGTATATGTGTGTCTACTCAGAAGTAACTCCCATTGTACTCAAGGAGGCTTGCTCCTGAAATGCAGGTGCATCTGGAGCTTCAGGGGAAAGGTGAAAGGGGGGAGCAGGGGGGGCTCTCTTATTGGTTGAGCAGCCCCTGTCAGTCAGATGATGTTCACTCCAACCCCCCCCCCCCAGGAAGTATGTTCTGTGAAGTGAACATACTGGTGCGGAGCACTTGCTCATGGAGCCCTGCATGGACCAAAGCGCAGCAAAGCTGATTCCTTTTCAAAAATCTGGTACTCCTCCATTGTCATGGAAACACCCCCCAGTAGAGCCCTTGACGTTGCCCATCAATATTGAGCATCTGGACATGGACTGGGCAGCTGAGCGCCAGGCGCACAGCGCACCTGGCCACAGCCTTCCCTACAATGGTGAGGTGTGTTGCATTGTTACTTATAGTATAGCAATTCCTTCTAAATTTGCATCTATAGCACATGCACATTTTATGCAATTTTGTGGCCCCTTTTGTCCTCTTTTATGGTGATGCGTAAGCGGCCACCCTAACGTGGCATTCTTTGCTCATTTTTCCTCAGAATGACCCCAAGTTGCCGGACTTGCAAGGCATGCAAAAAGGTGCGGGGTGAGGGCAGCATTGCTGCCACAGCTGCTGGTGTCACAAAGGGCCAAATGGCTTCCTAAGACAGAAAATTTTATATAGTCCCCTATGCAGTCCTAGGTAGAAGGGACCATGGGAGGAGGGGTGGATGGATTTTTTCCCAGATGAAAGATAGCCAGTGTGCCAAGTGCAGTTCCTTTCTTCTCTCTTTTCCGATGCGGTTGAGGAGAAGACAGACAGACAGATAGAACTGCACACGTACATTCCAGAAGAAGATGATCTAGCAATGAAATTGCCATTTAGGAGTTGAAATGTACCCTGACTTCCAGGAGAGGGCATTCTAGAATGTGCCAATTATGGTTTTTAATTTGATCATGGCTTTTATTTTTAACTTTTTGTAAACCACCTTGGCTGGCTTCAGACAGGTGGTATAGAAATACAATCAATCAATTAATCAGTCAAAAGCTCCTCTTGGCCTGCAAAGAGAAAATATGTAGTATTGGTGACACTTATGTTCCCAGCTCTGTTCCAAAGCAATAAACAGGTCTATCGAATTCCTCTAAAAGTCAAGTCTCTGGCACTGAAAAACAGAGATGTCATGATTCAAATCATCCTGGAGGAACAGAATTGTTTTAGGTATTTTTGCAGGCAATTAATATTGCCTGCAAATATTAATTTTTTATTGCTGCAATATTGCCTGCAAATATTAATTTGTGCATCTCTTATGCACAAAATGCAGGCTTCAGAAAGTGCAGGCTGCAATCCTGCACCCAGCTAAGAGCACTCATATCATACTTCAGTTAACAGTTCAGTTATTTTACCAAATTTACCACACACACAAAGTTATAAAAGGCCTATTTAAGATCCACTAAAAATCCTTGCATCGTTCATCTGATGTTGGGCAGCAGAGTTGGAGGTCATGAGCAGGACTGTGTGTGTTGTTCTTGTTCCACACAGAGGGTCTATAAACCTACATTTTAAAAAGGTTTCCATGAATTCTTCCCACAGGTTTAGCTAGCTACCGCTGCCTTCATAACACTTCCATCAGACTTATTTACCCATGATTCCACTGCTAATTCTGTTGCCAATCTTGCCTGTTTTCCTCACATTTCAAGTGGGCAGGCCACCTTTTCCATTTTTTTTAAAGCTGCCCCTTGTTCATTTAAGCAATCAAAAGTTCATCTGTGTATGGCCCTTTTTTATTTTTAATGGAATCCGTTTTAATCCATTTTTTGCAGCCATTTGCCAGCTGCAGAACTGGGAAGGGGCTTTGCTACGCCATCAGCACCAGCCAATTGGTGCTGTGTGCTGCTGGGTTCTGCTGCAAATCCACAAACCTGTTTTTGGATATTCTTACCAGGATGTGGCAAGTGTGTTTCCAATGTGCAGTGACTCTCTTTTAGTATAATACCTTTATTAGATCAACCAAAAGATCACAAAAATGTGCAAGCTTTCAAGATCTCCAGTTCTCCTATTCAGGCAAAATGTTACAAAAAGCAGATAGGCAGGATGGGGGAGGAGAAGGGGAAAAACATTTGGCGGGTATCTGTATAGTCAGAGTCTTAAGATGACATGGCGGAGGAGGCTTTGCAGACATTCAGATTAGGCTCTATCAGGTGATGTGATGGTTTCAGTGCCTCTAAGCCCACTGGGAACAAGAAAGTAGCAGACAATGTCAGCTGTTAACTCAGAACTATTTCCATCCTGAGCAAACCAGACAGCTTTCTCTTAATATTAACAAAGCTGGATATAATTTTAGATGCTGTCCTACATAAGGGAAGCAAAACCCGAGTGTAGACAAATGCATACCCTGGATTTTAGGAAAACTGATTTTAATAAATTCAGAACAATGATCAGTAAGGTCCCATGGCAAGCGACGCTAACGAGAAAAGGAGTCCAAGATGGGTGGGAGCTTTTAAAAAAGGAAATTCCCAAGGCACAATCACAAACCATTCCAACAAGAAGAAAAGGTGGAAGACAACAGAAGAAGCCAATGTGGCTTCACAAAAAGCAGATGACAAAGAAAAGGCAGAGGGGATCAATTCATACTTTGGCTCAGTCTTCTCCCAAAAGAGGGTCTAGGAGCTCCCTGGCAAAGGCAAAGTACAGGCTGAAGGGGCAGGATTGCAGCTTGAGATCAATAGGCATATGGTCAAGGAACACCTCATTACTTTGAATGAGTTCAAATCTCCAGGGCCAGATGAACTACACCCTGGAGTAATAAAGGAACTGGCAGAAGAGCTCTCAGAACCACTGTCTATTCTCTTTGAGAAATCATGGAGGACAGGGAAAGTGGCAGATGACTGGGGGAGGGCTAATGTTGTCCCTATCTTCAAAAAGGGTAAAAAGGAGGAACCTGGGAACTACAGACCAGTCAGTCTGACATCAATCCCTGGGAAAATTCTGGAGCAGATCATAAAGCCATCCATCTGGAAGCACCTTGAAAACAATTTGTCAAGAACAAGTCCTGCCAGATGAATCTGATCTCATTTTTTGATCAAGTCACCCCCCTTGTGGACCGTGGGAATGCTGTAGACATCATATACCTCGACTTCAGCAAAGCTTTCGACAAAATGCCCCATGATCTCCTGATGAGCAAACTAGCTCAACATGGGCTAGATGAAACAACGATCCGGTGGATCCACAGTTGGCTACAGAACTGGACTCAAAGAGTGCTTATCAATGGGACCTTCTCCAACTGGGGAGAGGTAACGAGTGGGGTACCGCAGGGCTCAGTCCTGGGCCCAGTGCTCTTCAACATTTGTATTAATGACTTGGAGGAGGAGGTGCAGGGAATGCTGATCATATTTGCAGATGACACAAAACTGGGCAGAATAGTTAATACTTTGGAAGACAGAAACAGAATTCAAAGTGATCTGGATAGACTGGAGCGCTGGGCAGAAAACCACAGAATGGCGTTTAATAGGGATAAATGCCAAGTTCTGCACCTAGGAAAAAGAAACCAAACACACAGTTACAAGATGGAGGATATGTGGCTCAACAACACGACAAGTGAGAAGGATCTTGGAATTGTTGTCGATCACAAGCTGAATATGAGCCAGCAATGTGATGTGGCTGCAAAAAAGGCCAATGCTCTTTTGGGCTGCATTCATAGAAGCATGGCTTCCAAATCCCGGGAAGTACTAGTTCCCCTCTACTCAGCACTGGTTAGGCCTCATCTGGAGTACTGTGTCCAGTTCTGGGCATCACACTTGAAGAAGGATGCAGACAAACTGGAGAGGGTTCAGAGGAGAGCAACAAAGATGATCAGGGGACTGGAAACAAAGCCATATGAGGAGAGACTGAAAGAACTGGGCATGTTTCGCCTTGAGAAGACTGAGGGGAGATATGATAGCGTTCTTCAAGTACTTGAAAGGTTGTCACAGAGAGGAAGGCCAGGATCCCTTCTCAATCATCCCAGAATGCAGGACATGGAATAATGGGCTCAAGTGACAGGAAGCCAGATTCCGGCAGAACATCAGGAAAAGCTTCCTGACTGTTAGAGCAATACGACAATGGAACCAATGACCTAGGGAGGCGGTGGGCTCTCCCACACTGGAGGCCTTCAAGACGAGGCTGGACAGCCATCTGTCAGGGATGCTCTGACTTGGATTCCTGCACTGAGCAGGGGGTTGGACTCGATGGTCTTGTAGGCCCCTTCCAACCCTACTATTCTATGATTCTATAAAATATAGCAAATAGAAGCCAAATTGGGTAGTTGAAGGGATTGAACACTCAGAGAATAAAGTCCCAGCTTCAGGTAGTATAAAATCCTCTTCTTCTAGTGTGGGGTCCCACTGCTGAAAGGCTCTATTTGGTATTCTCCAAGTCATGAAAAACAAGGTTTGGCTATCATTCTTTTTCCAAAATCCGTATTAGGCCAAAATCAAACGTCACAAAAATGACGTAAATGCGCAATCCTGCAATCTCCAAATCTCTCCAGCAGGCAAGATGTATTTGCTTACGCCCTCCCCTTTGAAACCACGGTGTTGTGAACGGGCAGGATCCCCTTTGTCATTTAACAGTATCCTTCCTCTCCTCTCACGGAAGGCTCCTCACTGCTCCGTGTTTTGCTCGCCTCATCCTCAGTGGAGCCCCGGAGTCCTATGCAGAGGCCCCCTCTGTCACTTCCAAAACCACACCAGCCCATGTGGGGAGGATGCGTCTCCCCCCTCCCCCGTTTTGTTGGCCAACAGGCCTGCAAAGGGCCTTGCAGATAACAAAACAGGAATGCAGCCATAGCTGGCCCATATCAAAGATCAATAACTCTACTGGGTTTTCTTCCTGGAAGTCCTACCAAAGGAGTGTATTTGATTAAGATAAGCCGTTCTTGTAGGCCTTTCACTGGTCTCTCACTCAGTGGACTTGCTTAGAGTCAAAGACCAAATTTACCACCTGGAGTCTGAGTCGCAGCATTGCCAATCAATGTAATCCAGCCTTCCCCAAGCTGCAACTCCCATCATCCCCAGCTGGCATGGCTACTGCATAGAGCTTGTAGAACAACCTTCCCAACCTAGTGCCCTCTGGATGCTTTGCACTTCAACTCCCATCATCCCCAGCCAACATGGCTGTTGCCAAGTGCCAGTTAGCTTACTCCACCGTTCTGCAAGCTGGTGCTGTCCAGTTGGCCATGCAGGCTGGGGATGATGGGAATTGCAGTTCAACTCCTCTTGAGGGCAAGGCTTGGGGACGCGTGGCTTAGTCCCCAAGTCTGTGCAGTGGGGCTGCTGTAAAGCACTCTGGGAACAGATGCCTCCTAGCCACTTGCCTGGGAGGTGTCCTTGCTCCATCTCACGTTCAGCTGTCTGATCTCTGTCATTCTTCAGAATCTTCTACTCATTCTTTTACAGAGCAATTCTGTACTTCAGTGCATCTACTCAGAAGCAGCCCTCCTTGAAATCAATGGGCTTTGCTCCTAGGTATGTGGGTGTAGGGTTACAGCCTTAGCTGTTGCTGGTCCTTAAGAGGCCGGTAACAGGCAGCCCCCTCAGCCCCATCCAGCCCCCGGAGGTGTGTCCTGGCACCGCTCCGTCCTGTCCTGCACTACTCCCCACCCCGCAGTCTGCCTGTGAAACTCCCCTTAAAGGCACAACTGTAGTGGCTGGTTGTTACGTTGGTACCCTGTGGCGCAATGGAGCCAGGGCGCGCAGGGACACAGCACCGACCCCTCTTTATTGGCAGGGATGAGGGTCTCGTCCCCCCTTCAGGGTTTCCCTGCCCCTCCTGAGCTTAGCTGCGATCCTCAGCGTAGCTGGTTGGGGTGGTGGGGTGGATGGATTTTCCCAGCAACAGTATATTGTTGTGAGCCATCTCTGTGGTAATGCCAAGTCTTGGGGGGTGGCCTAAAAGACCCGCACTCGGCGGAGAAGAGCACCACTAGGACAGGTGGTTGATATGGCTCAGCACAGCTGCCTGCAATGCTGGCTCTTCTTGGGGGGGTGGCTGTCATGAGGGGCACCTGCTCTTAGAATTTACCACTACACCAATGTTAGTAACGGTTGTAAATGATGGAGACCCAGAGACGTGGGGCATTGCTGTCCACGATGGTTTCCTTGGTGGAGGATGGTTCCTTTTGTGAGGGGTTTACTGAAACCTTGGACCTACACATGTCCCTTTCACATGGCCCTCTCGCAAAGCACAATGAGCAAAATCTTCACCACTGCAGTGCCTCATGGAATATTGTTGTTGTTCAGTCGTTCAGTCGTGTCCGACTCTTCGTTACCCCATGGACCATAGCACGCCAGGCCTTCCTGTCCTGCTCTCTCTCCCGGAGCGTGCTCAAATTCATATTCATTGCATCGGTGATGCTACCTAGCCATCTCATCCTCTGCCGTCCCCTTCTCCTTTTGCCTTCAGTCTTTCCCAGCATCAGGGTCTTTTCCAGAGAGTTTTCTCTTCGCATTAGGTGGCCAAAATATTTGAGCTTCAGCTTCAGTATCTGTCCTTCCAATGAGCACTCAGGGTTGATTTCCTTTAGGATTGACTGATTGGACCTCCTTGCAGTCCAGGGGACTCGTAAGATTCTTCTCCAGCACCACAGTTCGAAAGCATCAATTCTTCGGCGCTCAGCCTTCCTTATAGTCCAGCTCTCACAGCCATACATTACTACTGGGAAAACCATAGCTTTGATTAGACGGACCTTTGTCGGCAAGGTGATGTCTCTGCTTCTTACTATGCTGTCTAGGTTTGCCATAGCTTTCCTCCCCAGGAGCAAGCGTCTTTTAATTTCATGGCTACAGTCACCATCTGTGGTGATCTTGGAGCCCAAGAAAATAAAATCTGTCACAGCTTCCATTTCTTCCCCTTCTATACGCCAGGAAGTGATGGGGCCAGATGCCATGATCTTAGTTTTTTTAATGTTGAGTTTCAAACCAGCTTTTGCACTCCCCTCTTTCACCCTCAACAAGAGGCTCTTTAGATCCTCTTCGCTTTCTGCCATTAGGGTGGTATCATCTGCATATCGGAAGTTGTTGATAATTCTCCCGGCAATCTTAATTCCGACCTGTGATTCATCCAACCCGGCGTTTCTCATGATGTACTCTGCATATAAGTTAAATAAGCAGGGTGACAATATGCAGCCTTGTCATACTCCTTTCCCAATTTTGAACCACTCGGTTGTTCCATGTCTGGTTCTTACTGTCTGGTAAGGTGGTCTGGTACTCCCATCACTTTAAGAATTTGCCACAGTTTGTTGTAATCCACACAATCAAAGGCTTTAGCGTAGTCAATGAAGCAGAAATAGACGTCTTTCTGGAATTCTCTTGCTTTCTCCATGATCCAGCAAACGTTGGCGATTTGATCTCTAGTTCCTCTGCCTCTTCGAAACCCAGCTTGTACTTCCGGTAGTTCTCGGTTCGCATACTGCTGAAGCCTAGCTTGCAGGATTTTGAGCATCACCTTGCTGGCATGTGAAATGAGCGCAATTGTGCGGTAGTTTGAACACTCTTTGGCGTTGCCCTTCTTTGGAATTGGAATGTAAACTGACCTTTTCCAGTCTTGCGGCCACTGTTGAGTGTTCCAAATTTGTTGGCATATTGAGTGCAGCACTTTAACAGCATCATTTTTTAGGATTTTAAATAGCTCAGCTGGAATGCTGTCATCTCCGCTAGCTTTGTTGTTAGTAATGCTTCCTAAGGCCCACTTGACTTCACTCTCGAGGATGTCCGGCTCAAGTTCAGTGACCGCACTATCATGGCTATCAGGGACATTCAGATCTTTCCTGTATAGTTCTTCTGTGTATTCTTTCCACCTCTTCTTAATCTCATCTGCTTCTGTTAGGTCCCTGCCTTCTTTGTCCTTTATCATGCCCGTCTTTGCACAAAACGTTCTCTTGAGATCTCCGATTTTCTTGAAGAGATCTCTAGTTTTTCCCATTCTGCTGTTTTCCTCGATTTCTTTGCATTGTTCATTTAAGAAGGCCTTCTTGTCTCTCCTTGCTATTCTCTGGAACTCTGCATTCAGTTGGATATATCTTCCCTTTTCTCCCTTGCTTTTCGCTTCCCTTCTTTCCTCAGCTACTTGTGAAGCCTCCTCAGACAGCCACTTGGCTTTCTTGCATTTCTTTTTCTTTGGGATGGATTGAGTTGCTGCCTCCTGAACAATGTTACGGACCGCCGTCCATAGTTCCTCAGGCACTCTGTCTATCAGGTCTAATCCCTGAAATCTATTCCTCACCTCCACTGTATATTCATAAGGGATATGATTTAAGTCATACCTGAATGGTTTAGTGGTTTTCCCTACATTCTTCAATTTAAGCTGAAATTTTGCAAGAAGAAGCTCATGATCTGAGCCACAGTCAGCTCCAGGTCTTGTTTTTACTGACTGTATAGAGCTTCTCCATCTTTGGCTGCAAAGGACATAATCAATCTGATTTCGATATTGACCATCTGGTGATGTCCATGTGTAGAGTCGCCTCTTGTGCTGTTGGAAAAGAGTGTTTGCTATGATCAGCGTGTTCTCTTGGCAAAACTCTATTAGCTTTTGTCCTGCTTCATTTTGTACACCAAGGCCATGCTTGCCTGTTATCCCAGTGATTTCTTGACTTCCTACTTTAGCATTCCAATCCCCTATGATGAAGAGGACATCTTTTTTTGGTGTTAGTTCTAGAAGGTGTTGTAGGTCTTCATAGAACCAATCAACCTCAGCTTCTTCGGCATCAGTGGTTGGGGCATAGACTTGAATTACTGTGATGTTGAATGGTTTGCCTTGGATTCGAACTGAGATCATTCTATCATTTTTGAGATTGTACCCCAGTACTGCTTTTCCCACCCTTTTGTTGACTATGAGTGCTACTCCATTTCTTCTAAGGGATTCTTGCCCACAGTAGTAGATATGATGGTCACCTGAATTAAATTCGCCCATGCCTGTCCATTTTAGTTCACTGATTCCCAAGATGTCGATGTTCAATCTTGCCATCTCATGTTTGACCACCTCCAGCTTACCTTGATTCATTGATCTTACATTCCAGGTTCCTAAACAATATCCACAGCTGAGTGTCCTTTCGGCTTTGGCCCAGCCGCTTCACTCTTTCTGGCGCTACTTGGAAATACCCTCTGCTCTTCTCCAGTAGTATATTGGACACCTTCCGACCTGAGGGGCTCATCTTCCGGCGTCATCTCTTTTAGCCTTGTGATACGTTCCATGGGGTTTTCTTGGCAAGAATACTGGAGTGGGTTGCCATTTCCTTCTCCAGTGGACATTTTGTCAGAACTCTCCGCCATGACCTGTCCATCTTGGGTGGCCCTGCACGGCATAGCTTATGGCTTCACTGAGTTATGCAAGCCCCTTCGCCACAAGGCAGTGATCCATGAAGGGGAATATTAGGCACCTTATAAACAAGTAATCATCAGGATGCCTGAAGTATGTGTTGAGGGTATGTGTTGTATAGTTCACTGTGTGTGTGTGTGTGTGTGTGTGTGTGAGAGAGAGCTATGCATCTCTTTATATTCAGAAAGGTCCATTTGCTGGTTTTTTGCTTTGTGAAGAAGGTATGGGCTTAAAAAATGGTTGTGCAAGCAGAGGAGTTGCTCTATTATCTTCTATATCAGGGCTGGGGAATGTTGCCCTGCAGTTAGACTCCAACTCCCATCACCCCAACCATTGGCCATGGGGGCTGGGGCTGATGGAAGTTGAAGTCCAACAACTTCTGGAGGGCCACAGGTTCTCCAACCCTGCCCTACATCAAATATTGTGCCTGCAAAACCATCTCAGGACATTGCAGCGTAAGCCAGTGTGGTGTAGCGGTTAGAGTGTTGGACTGGGGCTCAGGAGACCCAGGTTCTAGACCCCATACGGCCACGAAGCTCCCTGAGTGACTTTGGGCCAGTCACTCGCTCCCAGCCTAAGCTATCTCACAAGGTTAACGGATAAAATGGAATGCAGGAGGGCCGTGTACGCCACCTTGGGTTCCTTGCAAGAGGAGAAAAGGTGGGATAAAAATGTAATAATAATTAAAAAAAAAACCTGAACTCTGTAACTTGGCTTCAAACATTAATTGCTGGGGCTTCCATAGAATGTGATGGTTCTGTTCACTTTATAATGTTAATTATTTGTGAAACCTAAGGTCTTGGTGATAGCGATTTATTTTGCCAGATGATTCTTCCTCTTCCTCTTCTTCTTCTTGGTATTATGGACCAGTATCCATAATACTATATTGTGTGCACAACTAGAATCATAGAATAGTATAGAATCATAGAATAGTAGGGTTGGAAGGGGCCTACAAGGCCATCGAGTCCAACCCCCAACTAGTCCTGGCTAATCCTAGTATCTCACTTGCTTTATCTAGAATTTATATCTTGTCTTTTTCTGAAGGAACTGAAAGGTCACCTCGTTTTATGGCTATTTTATTTATTTTAATAGAGTGATAGACCCCTCTTCCATGAAATGTACCAGAATGACTTATAAAACTGCACTTTAAAAAAATGTAATAAAATACAAACAACATGGCCACAAGAAAGATGCTGGTGCCAGGCAGACCTCACCAGGGAGCGTATGCCACAGATAGTGCTCCACCACGGAGAAGGCAGGGCATCTGGAGAACAATTCCTATAAACAGAAGCAGTACATCTCAGCAGACAAGACTGTAACCAGTGGCCCTGTGTGCCGCTTGGTCCGCTGTTTTTCAGGGGCTAACATTGATGGGCAGCCTTGAGGCCCCAGGGCTTCTTCCCTTCTTATGGTCCTTTATCTTCAAACAGGCTTTGGACTGGGAAGCCCCTCAAGTCAGCTGCAGGTCTGGTTGGGGTTTAAACCTGTTGTTCCCCAATCTTCAGGTGATACAGTGAACAATGCTTCATTTCCCAATATTCCTTTAATTATTTAAACACTAAACAGCTCAACATCATGTCTTTTACTGCACGTTCCACATGTGACTGGCCTTTCTAGAATGTACCACTTCCTAGGATGGCCACTTACACAATGCCAAAAGAGAGGATGGAAGAGGACATCACTTTGCATATTATTTGCATATACAAATTTATATGCATAGGTAAAAATGCAGGAATAATAACTATAATTTAATTAGAGATACAGTCGTACAATACATACAATCATAGAATAGTAGGGTTGGAAGGGGCCTACAAGACCATCGAGTCCAACCCCCTGCTCAATGCAGGAATCCAAGTCAGAGCAGCCCTGACAGAAGGCTGTCCAGCCTTGGCTCGAATGTGTCCAGTGGGGGAGAGCCCACCACCTCCCTTGAGAATTGGTTCCATTGTCGTATTGCTCTAACAATCGGGAAGTTTCTCCTGATGTTCAGCCAGAATCTGGCTTCCTGTAACTTGAGCCCATCATTCCGTGTCCTGCAGTCCTGGATGATGGAGAAGAGATCCTGGCCTTCCTCTCTGTGACAACCTTTCAAGGACTTGAAGAGCGCTATCCTATCTCCCCTCAGTCTTCTCTTCTCAAGGCGAAACATGCCCAGTTCTTTCAGTCCCTCTTCATAGGGCTTTGTTTCCAGTCCCCTGATCATCTTTGTTGCCCTCCTCTGAACCCTCTCCAGTTTGTCTGCAGCCCAGAACTGGACACAGTACTCCAGATGAGGCCTAACCAGTGCTGAGTAGAGGGGAACTAGTACTTCCCAGGATTTGGAAGCTATGAATCTATTAATGCAGCCCAGAAGAGCATTGGCCTTTTTTGCAGCCACATCACATTGCTGGCTCATATTCAGCTTGTGATCGACAATTCCTAGATCCTACTCACTTGTCATGTTGTTGAGCCACGTATCCCCCATCTTGTAACTGTGTGTTTGGTTTCTTTTTCCTAGGTGCAGAACTTGGCATTTATCCCTATTAAATGTCATTCTGTGGTTTTCTGCCCAGCGCTCCAGTCTACCCAGATCACTTTGAATTTTGTTTCTGTCTTCCAAGGTATTAGATATCCCTCCCAATTTTGTGTCATCTGCAAATTTGATCAGCATTCCCTGCACCTCCTCCTCCAAGTCATTAATACAAATGTTGAAGAGCACTGGGCCCAGGACTGAGCCCTGCGGTACCCCACTCGTTACCTCTCCCCAGTTGGAGAAGGTCCCATTGATAAGCACTCTTTGAGTCCGATTCTGTAGCCAACTGTGGATCCACCGGATCGTTGTTTCATCTAGCCCACTTTGAGCTAGTTTGCTCATCAGGACATCATGGGGCACTTTGTTGAAAGCTTTGCTGAAGTTGAGGTATATGATGTCCACACCATTCCTACGGTCCACAAGGGAGGTGATCTGATCCAAAAATGAGATCGGTTTTGTCTGGCAGGATTTGTTCTTGTCAAATCCATATTGGCTTTGAGTAATCACTGCATTGTTTTCAAGGTGCTTACAGACTGATTGCTTTATCACCTGCTCTAGAATTTTCTCAGGGATTGATGTCAGACTTACTGGTCTGTAGTTCCCAGGTTCCTCCTTTTTACCGTTTTTGAAGATAGGGACAACATTAGCCCTCCTCCAGTCATCTGGCACTTCACCCGTCCTCCATGATTTCTCAAAGAGAATAGACAGTGGTTCTGAGAGTTCTTCTGCCAGTTCCTTTATGACTCTAGGATGCAGTTCATCTGGCCCTGGAGATTTGTCCTCAAGGTCATTAGGTGTTCCTTGACCATATGCCTATCGATCTCAAGCTGCAATCCTGCCCCTTCAGCCTGTACTTCGCCTTTGCCAGGGCCTCTGCCTTTTCTTTGTCATCTGTTATCATTTTTCCATCCTTATTTAACAGCCGAACCACCATTTCTTCCCTTTGTCTTTTACTATGCACATATCTGAAGAAAGCCTTTTTGTTGCTTTTAGCATCCCTCGCTAACCTCAGCTCGTTCTCAGCTTTAGCCTTCCTGACACCATCCCTGCAATTCTGTGCTACTCGCCAGGACTCTTCCTTTGTCGCTTGGCCTTCTTTCCATTTCCTTTATGTTTTCAGGTCCTCTCTTATTTTTTTGTGAAGCCACATTGGCTTCTTCTGTTGTCTTCCACCTTTTTTTCTTGTTGGAATTGTTTGTAATTGTGCCTTGAGAATTTCCTTTTTTAAAAACTCCCACCCCTCTTGGACTCCATCTCACATCTCACCATAGTAGAGAAGAGTGGGCAGGTGACCTGTATGTTCCTGCTCAGTCTGCTGTGCTGCTAAGTGTGGATCGGCAGCTCCAAGGCCCCAGCCCGCTCTCCCTCCTTAGGGTTCTTTTACTCTGGTTTAGACTTGGACTGTGCATCTCTTCAAAGGGGACACCTTCAAATAGAGGACTCTCCTCTGCCAGCTCTCCAAATAGAGTACTGTTCTCTGTAAAGTAGGGCACCTGGCCAACCCACCACTTCTGTCACTTCTCAGACCGACCCACCTTGTCCATTCGCTTGAACTGTGGCACCCTGACTGGAACCCAGGTATTGTCTATTGGACAGGCACCCATGGGAGAAAAGGCAGGGCGCCTCATCCATCCAGTGTCTTTTTGGACTGGGTCTTTGACCTTTGTCAGTGTCCTTTGGGGTTTCAAAACCTGTGAACTTCAAGAGCGCATTTGCCTCCAATGTTTAATTAAGAATGATAACAGGATAAAATGTTCTTGGCCTGGTGGAGGGGCCAGCTTGGCAATTCTTCTGACTGATTTCAGGCAGCTGAAAGTCCAGCCACAGAATGGCACTGTTTATGCAAGTTTGTTCGGAGGGGTGGGGCTGCCTCAGAGACTCCATAAGCCAGCTTTCCAAACTTGGCACCCTCCAGATGGGCTTGACTACAACTCCCATCATCCAACTGGATGTGCTGGCTGGGGATGATGGGAGTTGTAATCAATCCCATCTGGAGGGCGTCAGGTTGGGGAAGGCTGCCAATAAGCAAAATTCCCTGGGGGGCATAGCTCAGTGGTAGGGCCCCGGCTTTGCATTCAGAAGTTCCCAGGTTCCATCCCCAGCAGCAGCTCTAGGTAAGGTGAGGAAGGATCCCTGCCTGAAACCCTGGGGAGCCAGTGCAGGTCAGTGTCACCAGTACTGGGCTAGGTGGACCAAGGTCTGACTCCGTAGAAGGCAGCTCCCTATGACCCTAGAATGTTCTTAGTGGCTTCTCTCTGGACTTGGGTTTCGCGATTCCTCTTGAAGGCCTGGGGGCTGGAGTTATTTTTGTGTGTTTACTGTTAGGCATTTATTGCCAAAGGCTTTGAAACCGGAAGCAGAATGCATTCATTACTGTCATTCTCTTAATACAATGACAATAATGTTGGATGTCTAATATTTATTTATTCTCAAAGCAGCTAACAAGAGTAAAACAAAATAACATTTAAAAGCAGTAAAAATTAGTTAATTTAGGGCGCAACCCTATGCATGTTTAGACAGAAATAAGTCCTACAACTCCCACTGTGCCCCTCTCTAAACATACATAGGGTTGCACCTTAAATTACCATGCCTCTCAGCCAGAAACAGATACCTGGAGGTGGCTTGCCATCATAGAACTATAGAATAACAACATGAAAACAGTCAATTAAAATAATAACTAGGTGGGAAACATGCAAGCCAGAGGCCGCCAGAGCCCCTGGCCAATTTTGACACCCTCTGCACTGCTGAATTTGTGGAGACATCAGAAACACCCAGCACCTCAAGGGTAGAGTTTCAAGGGGAAACGGGTGGAGAAGGGAAGCTCTAACACATGCTTACATGAGAGTAAAGAAAAGTATCATGCCTAGCTATATTTTGCAATTAGTACCATGCATTGTTTGGCCTTTAGTCCAGCATTCCTGATCACATTCTCTTGGAACTCACTCCCAGAGTCCAATGGGGCTGATTTCCCAGGAAACGTCATTAGGGTTGCAAGAACATGCTCCTTATGTTGGTGAAGCCTCTGTGCAGTGGAACAAACAATGATATGTGCCATTGGAATGTATATCTATGCTCAATATTTAAACCCCATTCACAGTGCAGGCTGGTGGCTCCAATGTCAGTGGGGTGGTGAATCTGCTCTGGGTTTCAGTCAGAACCAGTCAGAACTCTAAAGGAGCTATGTAGGGTGGATATGTGGCATCTGAATGTATATCTGTGCTCAATAAGATCTAGTAATCCTCTCTGCACAGTAAGGCAGAAACCCATGTATGCCCTCTCCCCCGTACAATGTAATCTGCAATGTGGGCATACATACATGGTATACCCAGCTCCCACAATAGTCCCATGTGGGGATCCCCAACCTTTTGGGGTCAATTGGCACAGCTGGAATTTTGGGAGTGTCATGCCATGGACAGATTGACCATCCATAAAATGGCCACCATGGTGGGCATGGACAGTCACAAAATACCCATTTACCAGGAGGAAAACTGTTGATACTAAAAGTAACTTGCCCAAGAACCTAAGTCCAAGGCAGGGGTGGGCTCTGAGCTCCAGAACCCAAAACAATTCTTTTGAACCCAAATAAAGATGGTGCTGGAAGGCAGCCTTTTGCTCTGCAGCAAGTCAGTCTCCCAGTTAAAAATTAAAAAAAAAAAAAAATCAGGAGGGGCTGGGAGCCTGGTGGGCACCAAGACAGGCGTCCACAGGGCACCATGGTGGAGACCCCAGGTGGTATATGGAGAGATTGAGAGAGAACTGGTGTAGTATCATGGCATGGCTGAGAGCCAGGAAATCCCTGGTCCATGTCTTGCCCCCACACTGAGCTTACTTTCTCTCAGCATCAGCCAACCTTCATCCTCAATGGGGGGGTAATAATACTGGCCTGCTGCAGGGGTAGGGAGGTGGTAGATCTCCAGATGTTTTTGGACTTCAGCTCTTATAAGCCCCTGCCATCACGGCCAATGGTCAGGAATGCTGGCAGTTGAAGTCCAAAACACCTTCTGCCCCCCCTGGCCTACCTTATGGAGCTATGGGAAGGATGAACGACATCAAGTACGTATCACGTTGATATCCCATCCTTCCTCCAGGGAGCTACACTGTCCTCTTCCGCACACACACTCATTTATCCTCACAACTACCCTGTGAGGTAGATTAGGTTGAGAGAGAATGGCCTAAGGCAGCCTTCCCCAATCTGGTGCCCCCCAGATGTGTGCAAGTCCCATCATTCCCAGGTCAGTGGCCTCAAGTTAGCCGCTGGTGAGTGAGGATTCAAACTCTGGCCTCCCCAGACCTAGTCTATCACTCTAACCACTCTGCCCTGACGAAGTGTTTTGAACACTTTATTATTATAATTTATCATTATTGTTAATGCCTAATGATAAACTAAAGACACCAGTTTGGGGCTTCTCTTCTTTCCTCTGAAATTATAATTGCAACAGGTGTGGAATCTCCCTGTTGAAATCTTGAGAGCTCCATAGTCACAACTTGCACCTGAGAATTGGCCATGCGCTGCATTTGGTGTGTCTTTTTAAATATATAAACTCCTACTATGTCCCCAAATATATCTGTCCACCAAATCTTCCAAAACTTCAGGGAAGAGGAGGTGGCAGAGGGAGGAATTCAAATGTGTCCCTTTTGCCAGCTGTGGTTCAGTCTAGTGGGGCTTTCATGATAGGGGATTGTGGGAAGGGTCACAGCTCAGCAACAGAGCCCCTGCTGGCATGCAGAAGGCCCCAGATTCAAGCCCTGGCATCTCTGGGTAGGCCTAGGGAAGACCTCTTGCCGAGACTGAAGAGCTGAATCCCTTTCGGCCCGAGGAGCAGATTTCATTTCTGCATTTACTTCCCTTCTGACCTGTTTACAACTCTTCTCTCCCCCCATATACTGTATGAAAACATGAAACTTTCCATAATCCTTCATCTATCTGATGGACTATAGTCCATGAAAGCCTGTGCCAGAATAAATCTGTTAGTTTTCAAGGTGCCACAAGACTCCTTGTTATTTTTACTACTTCTTTTGCAGCTGCAATGGGATACCATCGCAGGGCGTGGGAATGGGTGGCCGCAGCATTCCTCCAGCACCCGTGCCCTGCTCCAGCTCTGCCCAGCTTTTCGCCCTTTAGGAGGCAGCGTCTCATAGGCACGAGGGTATTGCTGTGCCACTGCTCACTCTTTCCACTGGCATAGTTGGACCAGTTCCATGTTCAGTATCAGTCGCTGGGGAGCACCGACGGGAGACGGCTCTCAGGAAGAGAGGGAGCTGCTTTCTGCGGAGTCAGGCCCTCGGTCCATTTTGCCCAGTACTGTTGACGCTGACTGGCAGCAATGGCTCTCCAGGGATTCAAGCAGGATTCCTTCCTCGCCCTACCTGGAGATGCTGCCAGGGACTGAAGCTGGACCCTCCTTCATGCAAAGCAGGGGCTCTGCCACTGAGCTGCTCTTGCCTCCGTACCCTCCTGGTGGGCTTTCCAAAAGCACGGCCACTTAAGGGTGCTGCCGGAGATGGGCCATTGGTCTGATCCAGCAGGGCTCTTCTCATCTTCTAATTCCCCACCAGTGCAGGGCGTCTGTGAAGCGGTCCAGCCCTGCCCACAACTCACGAACAGGATTGCTCTGCTGCTAAAAACACTGGTGAGACCAAATTTAAGGCTGAAAATATCCAGCTGGAAATGAAATATTTTCGGAGTCTAATGAGTTTCAGCCTAAGACAGAATCCTCCAAAGATAAGGAACTGGCTCCTACGGGATCCCACCCCCTTCTTTTTGGCAATTCTTTTTTGAATGACATAATTCAAAATTGCTGCTTTGGGTGCTTCGGGAACTTGAAGAAGAGGCAGCTACAGCGCGGCTAGCACCATTCCAGGTTTCGACAGAACAGGAGACAAAGAGATTGGAAGGGGAAGGTGGGAGGAGATTCAAAGCAAGGTTGAAAGGGTTGCTCTTGGTGTATTCAGAACTCAACTGCAAACAGGTCATATATTTTAGCACATTAATTGTGATGACTTTTAAGCCTCACAATAAAGTGACAGATCAGTCTGCTGAGGAACAGTCACCCTTTGTCTAACCAAGTGCGCAAAGTGGTTGCAGTGCAGGCCCCCACATTCTCGGCTCATTCAGGGAGCACTACCAGGCACAGCTCTGCCCCTCGAGGTCTCAGCTCCGAGTCCTCTTCCATGTATGTGCCCCACTGTTGCCATGTGCTCATGCTGTTCAGTGTGGGTTGGTGATTAGCCCCTCCAGGGGTGTTGTGAGGCACTTTAAAAATGTGGGGGCCAGGCCCATATCCATGTGCATATATATGCTGCTTTATATCTATAAATGCAAATGTAGAAATAGTTACAAGGATTGATTCAACTATCACAGGAAGCAAAACCAGCCAATTAATTTGTCATCCAACGTATCTCAAATAAAAGGAATTCTTCCGTTAATTTGCACCCTGCCCCAGATCGTCTCAAACCAATGGAAAAAGGTTTTTTCCCTAAATTAAATTGCTGTGAGGGGGAAGATTTCTTTCCCTCCCCAGCTGCAATCCCCTTTGAACTTTGCCCCCTGCATGGCAATAAACCTTCTGTTGGCACTGATGGACACTCGGGGCTCTGTGGAATAGTTCCAGGGCCCTGTGAAGTAGATTTGGGGCCCATGGTCGAGCAACACCCCTGCTCCTCTCCCAAACTAACTGGCACTCCTGATTTAGTCTACCATGGGATATAACCCTTTCAAAATGTGCTCTGAGATACAAGTAAAGGAGAAATACATGTCCACAAACTGTTCTCATGCAGATCTAATCTGGCCAGCAATGTTTGCTACCTCAACCAGCTGCATGATACAGTCTGAATGGCACCTCCCAGGATCCTTGCCATGTCATGGAGGATGCTAGACGCTCTTGGACTGGGAGCTGCTCCTTTGGTCACCTCTGTATTGCCACGCAAAGCAGTTTCTTGGGTTACTTGCCCCGGCCTGATTCGCAGTGCAGCTAAACTGAGGCCTGAGCAAGCTTAACAGTGTAAGCCTCATTTTCAGAAAAGTATGTTACCTCAAAGTAAGTCCCATCGAGTTCAATCAGACACACACACACCCACACACCCAATACTTGGTCGTACTTGGGTTGGGTGGCAGCTTGGGATGGGAGGTTGCAAATTAACTATCCACTCAATGCCTCCACAAGCCTGGCAAAAAAACACGGCCTGGTAGATATAAATCCTCTATCCATACTTATTATCTTTTTTTGTTTATACATGTACGAGTTGCTGTATGTCTCAAATAAGGTCCCCCAAGGCAACTTACAGCTAAAAGCTGCAGCAATGTAAACTTATCTGGTAACAACAGCAGTTCTGCAAGCTGGCTGGGTGATGCTGGGAACTCTATTCCAACACATCTGGAGGGCACCAGGCTGGGGAAGCTTGGCTGAGAATCCTGCTGCCAGAGGAGAATGGACTGGGGGCCCTTCTAGACGAGGCTTTGGTTGTGCAGCCACCCTGGCTCAGGCACAGGAACGCATGGGGGTCCAGACTTCTGTCTGTAGCCCTCCCGTGTTTTCCTACCACTGCTTCCATTGTTATTGTTACCAGAAAATAATTCATTAAGGGAGAAAAGATGGAACAGCAGCACAAGGGCTTTGGCTGGACAAGGCTGAGGAGCTGTCTGGAAGCACCCTGGGGCTGGTCCAACCCCCCCCAACCTGGTGCCCTCCAGATGTTTTGGACTACACCTCCCAGCATTCCTATTTGGCCCCGCTGGCTGGGGCTGATGAGAGTGGAAGTCCAAAATATCTGGAGGGTCCCCAACTGGGGAAGAATGGGCCAGGTGATGGTAAGGATTTCTGAGTTCAAGAGGAAGCCGCCTTGCTGTCTCCTGTCTAACACCAAATGCAGCTGGCGCAGTTCAGCCAAACTCCCAGCTGACGGATGTGGGAGTGTGAAAGGGGCATCTCCAGGCTCCTCACACCACAGCTCATACGGGGGTGCTGTTTGTGAGAAGCCACAGCTCGGGGGGGGGGGGGGCTGTTCATGCTGCTACTACCGCGATTTGCACCATCAGGGGGTCTGAAACAGGGCTGCCTCGATCACACAAACCATAGCTGGTCTGTACATCCCTGTCACCTGAAGCATCGAGGGGCGACCTGCATGTGTGAAGGGCCCTCGCAGATTGAACACCAGAAACAGGTCTTGCATATTTGCCACCCACAGACACCACACAAGCGCTTTTCAGTGGAATCAGCTGCGTACTACTTACAGGGCCTAGAAAAATAAAGTTCTGTGTACATGGATGGGTGAATCAGCCCCTCGGAAGGTAGTGGTTTTCACAAGCAAAAGGCTTCTGTGCAACCCTGTTGGGTTGCAAGCCTGGTACCCACAGGGTACCCTTGCACCCACAGGAGGCATTTCTGTGGGGCTAGCTTGAACTGTGTGTGTGTGTGTGTGAGTGTATAAACGCTGTGGTTGGGTTCCTTGGCCAATGCTCAGAGCAGACAGGGCACCTTAAAGCCAGGGTGTTGAACCTCTTTCAGCCTGAGGGCCAAATGTAATTTCAGAGGCGCTCTTGGGGGCTGCATTCCAGCGGTGGGCGGGGCCAAAGGCAAAAGGGGTGGGGCCGAAAGCCAGCCTGTTTTAGCTTAAAGCTCCTCCTGGCAGTGAGAGAGCCGTCGGAGAGGCGTTTCAACCTTTCGGATTGGGGAACAACTGCACAAAAGGAGGAAACCGCCGAGGGCGGGCGGGCGGGCAGGCGGGGGCGTAGCCATTCGGGGAACCTGGGAGGGGTGGATCTGGCCCGTGGGCCTGAGCTTCTGCACCCCGCCTTAGAGACTCACCCTCGTAACTCTGTCCGGAGCTGTGGTGGCCCAGAACAGCTCATCGGGTCAGGACAGGCAAGTCAGTGGAGGAGATGTGCCCAGAAGGCAGGCTGAGGGCACGCATCCCGCCGCCCACTGCGGCTGAGCGAGGGGTCCGGCGCTCGACCGGCGGTGCGACGCGGCCGGCGGGGGCCACGAGGCCTTGGCCCTCGGGCGCGGGGTCGCATTAGGTCCTGGGCAGCGCCCGGGGGGCGGAAGGAGAGCGGCGCCGCTCCTGCGGGGAGGGGGGCAGCACGGGCCCCGCCCTTGCGCGCCCCCCACCTACCCCTCCCGAGCCCCTCCCCACGGAGGAAAGAGGCGCAGGAGCAAAGCCGCTCGCGGGGAGCGCGGGGGCGTCGCGGGCTGCCCCCGGCGCCCCCCGCCCGGGCTGGCTCGGGTGCAGCCATTGTTCGGCTTCGGCTTCGACCGCATTCCAGAGGGACGCAGCGCCCGTCCCCTTCCTCCTCGCGCTCCTGCCCCGCACAAAGGAGTCCCTCCCTCGCCGGCAGCGCGCACAAAGGAGGCTCCTCGGCGCGCCGCGAGCTGCCTTGGCGCCGCCGCCTCCCTGCCCGGCCGCGGCCGCGGGGCGCCGCCGAGGGGCGAGCGAGGAGCGCGGAGCAGCCGCAGGAGGAGAATTCCTCCGCGAATTCCTCCGCGCGGCGCGCCATTGCGCGGCCCAGCGACTCTCCTTCCCGGGGCGGGCGAGTGGGACGGGGCCGCTGCCCCCGACGCGCCCCCGCCCCCTGCGCCGGGCGGCCGCCGGCGCGTCGCGAGGCGAAGCCCTCGAGGCGGGATGCCCGCGCGGTGACTCCTGCGGGCGGGCGCGCGCCGGCCGCCCCTCCGCGAGCTCCGCCGGCGGTCCCCGCGAGCCCCTGCCCGCGCCCCCCCGCGAGGGCGGCGGCGGCGGCATGGAGAGGCGCGAGGAGGGCTTGGCGAGAGCCAGCAAGCTGATGGCCGAGCTGGCGCTCTACGAAGACGGGCTCGGCCGGCGGAGAGAGCCGGCGGCGGCGGCGGCGGCGGACGTGCGGGCCAAGAAGCCGCTGAACGGCGGCGGGGGCTGCGCGCTGGGCCCCCCGCCGCCCTACCCGCCGGGGGAGCCTTCGTCGCTCCTCCCGCTGCGCGCGCTGAACGGCGGCGGCGGCGAGGACGGCCCGGGCCCGCGCTCCGAGGTGGCGCTGCCTTGCTACAAGCGCTACTCGGCCGAGGGCTACCCGCGCGGCAAAGGCGGCGGCGGCGGCGGCGGCGCCAGCCCGCGGGCCTCGACGTGCTGCGGCGCGGAGGCGAGCGGCCGCGGCGGCGGCGGCGCCTTGGCCAGCCCGCGGGGCAGCGTGGTGGCGGCGCCCGGCGCCGTCGAGGCGGCGCTCAGCCCGCGCTCCAGCTACGCCAGCACGGCCAGCGACGCCAGCAAGCACTCCAGCCCGCGCGCCAGCCTCGCCAGCTCGTCCGACGGCGGCGGCGGCGGCGGCGGCAGCAAGCCGAGCAGCAACCGCACCAGCGGCATCAGCATGGGCTACGACCAGCGGCACGTCAGCCCGCGCTCCTCGTCGTCCTGCGCCGGCGAGCTGGAGGCGGCGGCGCGCCACGGCCCGGCGGCGGCGGGCGGCGGCGGCGCGGCTCTGGCCAGCCCCCGCTCGAGCATCTCCAGCCACAGCTCGCGCAGCTCCCGCGGCTCGATGGGCGCCTACCCGGAGCTCCAGCTGCCCTCGCCGCGGGCGTCCATGCTGCCCGAGGAGAGCCTGCTGCTGCTCGCGGAGCCGACGGCGGACGCCTACCCGCGGCTGCACGCCCAGGCCCCGGCGGCGCTGAGCCCCGACGCCGCGCTGCCCCACGGCCCCGCCGCCGCCGCCAAAGGGGCGGCCTCCAAGTTCCGGATCCCCTACCAGGTCACGCCGCCCAGGGAGAGCGGCCCCAGCCAGGTGGAGAGGAGGCTGGAGGCGCTCACCCTGGAGCTGGAGAAGGAGCTGGAGATGCACAAGAAGAAGGAGTACTTCGGTGAGTGCCTTTGGCGAGGCGGGGGAGATCCTTGGGGCCGGGGCAGCGGCCACGCTGGGTCGCTCTCCATCGGCCCTCGGGGCCGGCTGGAGTTACTCATCCTTCCCGCTCAGTCAGACATCCGTTCGCTGGAGGCCCCAGCCGGGTTGGGGTTTCCCTGGCCGCCTCTGCTCAGAAGTAAGTCTCCCTGTGTTCAGTGGGATTTACTCCGTAGTACAGCCTTCCTCAACCTGATGCTCTCTCCGGATGTGTTGGACTACAACGCCCAGCGTCCCTCAGCCAGATGTGGGGGATGTAGTCCGACACATCTGGAGAGTGCGCCAGGTTGGGGCAGCCAGCTCCAGTAACAGCTGCGTTCAGGGTGTCCTCTGACTTATTTTTTTCACATGAGGGCGAGTTCCCTCTGGCAGCGACAGTTTGTTTCGGTGTATATGTCCCTTTCCAGAGTATCACAAGCAGAAGGACAGGAAGGCAGGGGCAACATAGGGGGAGGATCCCAGGCTACCAGGAGAAGACGGGAGCAAATGCAGCCAGCATTTAAACATTTCACATGTCTGTCTCTGCCGCACAGCCCCTTCCTGTCCTGACTACCTGCATCTCTGGGCTGTGTTCTTGTGTTGGCCCCGGGCAACTCCCTAAAGTGCTGCAGAATCTCCCATTCTTTAACTCTTGAGTAGTGGAAGAAATGACTGCTCCATTCTGCTGTCCTTCCTGAGAGTTGCCAACTTACCTGTTACAGCTGCCTTGCTTTTTAGATCATGTGGACTTGAGATTTGGAGTACGTATCTTTTCGAAGCCTGGCTAATTCAGACCCATAAAGAAGTTGAGACAGATTGCTTTGATTCATAGGACTAGTTAAGACTGCAACCCTAAACACAGTTACAAGCGAGTAACTTGCTTTTGAGTATGCATACATAGGTTTGTTCTCCATGTACACTCAAGAAGTGTGCTCTGTTGCTTTCGATGTAACCTACTTCAGGGTAAATCAGGGGTGTTGAACCTCCTTCAGCATGAGGGCCAAATTCCATTTCAGACAAACTCTCAGGGGCCACATTCCAGTGGTGGGCGGGGCTGAAGACAAAAGGGGTGGGGCCAAAGATAACTGCATATTTTAGTTTAAAGTGCCTGCTGCCAGGAACTGAGCATTAGAAGAGGCGTTTCAACCTTTTAGAATGGGGGGAAAAACTGCACAAAAGCCAGGGAACCATCCAATGGTTGATAGTTGGAGGAAAGGGGTGGGGCCAGGAGAAGGTGGCGTGGTCATCTGGGGAACCCCAAAGGCCAGATTGAGACCCCCAGATTTAGTCCCTGGGCCTATTTTGCACCCCTGCGGTAAATACTTAGTGGGATTCTACCCTAAATCAGCTGAGATCTCAGTATTCTGTATTGTGGATGAAACTGCTAGTCCTGTTGAAGTTACTTTCTCATTGGCGGCTGACAGGGCAACTGCCTTAGAATCCCTTAGGATATCTCTGCAAAAATGTCCCTGAAATTGCCAGATATTTCTGATAACAAAACAAGAAAAACCCTGGGAGATGTGAAATAAAGTCTCTGGCAGGGAACAACCTGAGTTGTGTTGTCTCTTTCTCCAGTTTCTCCCTCCTGAAAATAACAGTGAGTATGGTCCATTTCACATGGATTTTGTGAGGCTGAACCTGTTAAAACAGACTGTCGAGCACTTAGAAAAATGAGAAGTGCTATGTAAGTGACAAGTCGGAGTTGCAAACAGCCACTTGCCTGCTCAACTCTGGTGACCCAGGCAGCAGAGCTTTTGAAGCTGGAAGAGAGTTGGTTCTTACACACACACACACACACACACACGCACGCACACACACCCCTTTCAGGCTGGTTACATGCCTATGTATGAGAGCCTCTGAATCCCATAGTTATGTATGGACAAACAAGCCATGATAAAATACCCTACATGGGTTAGGAGCGTTCACTGATTTATTTGCAAGGCTGTGTGATAAATGATAGATCAAAACTGTCCCACCTCCTGCCATCCCCAAAGATTCCCACCCAGACCGCTCTCCACTCCTCTGGCGAGAGGGGATGGGATGGAGAGTGGATGGAGCATGTGGTTTGTGCTTTGCCTGGCACCAAATGACTTTCACTGCAACCACTCTTGTGCAGAGTAATCTGTCCTAAGCAGAGGGCCCCTACCATGAATCAAGGTGAGGGGTTTTTGTGGGGTGGGGTGGATTTTGACCTTTAAGGACAGTGGAGGGGAGATGGATGCATCTGACACACAGTGTACTATGCATTCCTACTGTGGGTGTTCTCCTGTGCAAGACCCCTTGAAATGAATGGGCGATGTGCAAGGGCATTCAAAAACGGCCTTGTTCATCTTTCTTCCTGATCAATAGTGCTTTCTGTAAATTAGTTGGGTGTGCAAGAGAGGGTGGGAGGGACAGTTTCCATCTTGAGCACCAACCAGAGTCCTTGGTTCTGGTGCCCTCAACTTGTTTGCCTGCATAATCTCTTCTCAAACCTTTCTGGAGCGTAGGAGATGTGATGAGGCAGCTTCCCCCACCCCCTGCCATGTCCTGTGGCTCCCAGGGGAGGATTTCTGGCCCACTGTGAATTTTTGCAGAACACCAAAAAGGGCTCAGTGTATGGACAGCAAGAGTTATTTCTTTATTAAAGCAGAAACAACCTGAGAAAGGGGAGGCCAGATGGCTCAAAGGCAAGGATGGTTTAGCTACTACCTGGCAAGAGATTTCCCACCGGGCTGATGCTGCCTAGACTTGTGAAATGTGGAAAGTCATGCAAGGTCTTTCAGCAGAAATAGGGACATCTCAGGGTTTGGGCGGAAAACATTTTCATTGCAGCAAGACAGATATTTGCACACTGAGATTGCTTAACATCTGGAAGATAGGTCTATCCACAGCTCTTAGCTATTACAGTGAAATGGAACCTCCATGTGCAGTTGCAGTACACCTCTGGATACAAAGTACTAGGGACAAACAAGGGAGCTTTATCGCTGTCATATATTGCAAGTTTCCCAGATGTGTCTGGCTAGCTGTTGGTGGGAACTGGATGCTGAATGATTGGATCTGTTCCAGCAGGGCTGCTTGCAGTGTGCGGATTTCTCACTAGACAACATGTTGCATGACCCCCAAGAAATCGGCCACAGTGGTCTCCTTTGAGAATCTGACTTGAACCCTCCTGTATCTCAGTTACCTTGAAGAATTGTTTGCCAGGAGATCAGTGCTGGAACAAGGAAGTCAGTGGGCTGTTATCCGTGCTGCAAATGGTTGCAGCCCGTTTTACTGCTCTGCATCAGTACATATTTATGACTAAAGGGGAGCAGACAGAAGGAACTGGAGGACAGCTTGGTAGCCCCAGGGACCAGTCTGTGAGACATGTTCTGGTAAAAATTGCTCGCATCAGTGCTGACTGGAACATCCTCAACAAAATCCAAAATTGTTCAGTCCTCCCTCAATTTAGGGCAGCAGATCTAGCATATTCATTTGAGATAGTTCGTAAAACTAACAAAAAAAGTACGTCATGTTAATTTTACATCTATACTATACAAACATCATAAAAGTTTTTACCAATAGCCCTTAGTAGTTAAAATATTTAATTAGGAAAATAATTCAGTAAATTGCACCAGTCGTATACACAATTGTATACATGCTTTCCTGGGAGGAAGTGTCATTGAACTCAATAGGACTTGCTTCTGAGTAGACATGCATCGGATTGCACATAATTTAAATGCTATATCCCAACACATTTAAAGCTTTACTTGGAATTTATTTTTACTGGATTACTTCTAAATGTTTCAAGACATGGCATCTCAGTGGTGGATAGAAAAGATGGTTGGGCTTAAACCTGGAGGATGTGAGTGCAAATTTATGTTTAGCTGCAGGATTTTCCATCTGCAAAATGGGAATATAAATTGTGTGCCCCAGTATTGTTACGGTTAAGGAACAGCAATGTGGATTTTCTGTAAAATCTGGAATTGGATGTTTTTCTGCTGCCGTAATCAATGGAGATCTGAATTAGCACATTAAGAAAGTGTTCCATGTTAATTTTATGTCCTTTATAAATATCTGAAGAATTTCCAATAGCCAAAAGCAGTTGAACCAAAATATTTGATAGTCCACTTAGAGAGCAATCGTATGGTCCCTGGGCAAGCATCCCATGGGTCACAGGATAGTTCAGATTCCCCTCTCTGAGGTTGGCAATGCTGGTCAGAGATACGCCTCCCCTTCCCCGCCCCCTCACAGCCAGTGCGGAAAGAATCATGCAGGCTGCCCTCTAAGGTCAGAAAAAGACCTCGGAGGAGGAGGAAACGGGTGTTCCAGTGGACAGGGAAGGGAGGAGACCAGAGAGGCCTGGATATGAGTTACCCCAAGCCTCTTCCAGCCTCTTCCCCAGCGATCCCCTCCCCCTGAAACACCCTTGCTACACAGGCTGAAAAGCCAGTCTAGTGAAAAATCAAAGAACGGAGGGCGGAGAGCGCCTCCGCCCCCCTCCCACTCTGCCAGCTTCAGAATTCCGGGGCTTCTGAGCAGCAAGGGCACAATCGATGGGATTGCGCCCTTAGCATGCTTTAACTACTATATTCCAACAAATTCAAAGCTTTACTTACAAATTATTTTTATTGGAATACTTTAAAATATTTTAAGACATAGCAACTCAATAGCATACACTTCCCTTCCATTGTTTAGATCGTAAGGAAAAAGATGGAAGCACTAATGTGCTTCCTATGGGCAGTCACCTGAAAAAAAAGTTAATTACAACTTTGTTTTTAGACTACCCTTGTATCCATTCCGGCTTCCTAATTTGACTTTTAAGTTTCTAAGTCACGCTGGGGGTTGTAGGACTTTTTTCTGTCTAACCATGCATAGGATTGCACCCTAATTCTATGAGATGATGCATTTTTAAAAATTAGAGGCGGGGGGTGGAAGAACAGAGCAGTGGGAAAATTTCCACCACCACCCCCAATCTCTGGACTCCACATTGACAGAGCCAACAGATCTGGCTTCTTGTCCTGTTATGGCTTTTCAGCTTGTGCAGCCTGAGGGTTTTTGGAAGTGTGAGGCTGGCTGCATGTGCACACTCAGTGCTCGCCTCTTCTGGCTAGTCAAGTCAGCCAGAGGAGAACTGGCCAAGTGTGCCGAGAGAGTGACTGATGCCCAGAACATAGCCTGAAGGCACATGAGGCAGCCACCTTGCTGAAGCTAAACAGGTCGGGGTCTGGTCCGTGCCTGGAGGGGAGACCCCCTGGGAACCACATGTAGCCACCTTGAGTTCCATGATGGAAGAAAGGTGGGATATAAATGTAATAAATAAATAAATAAATGCCTCCCTGAGAAGAAACAGTGGCATCTAGCTTGAAAAAAATCAGTTTTTCATCCACTGTTCTGGGGTTTTTAAAAAACCTTATTTCTAGACTCCACCCTGCTTTGTAAAACTACTGGCCATGTTCAGTATGCTATTCTTAGGCAAGGTACATGGACTGTTTGGCCGTGACCCACTGTCAGGATTTTCTGGATGATACCAGTGATCTTGGCCCATTTCAGTCTGGTGTCCTACCCAGTTCTGGGACTGAAATGGCATTAGTCACCCTGGTTTAAGCCAGGAACTACAAAGCCCGGGTGCTCCCCCTTGGTTCTACTGGACCTCTCAGCACCGTAGACTGTGGTATCCTTCTGGATTATCTTCCTGAAATGGGACTTGGGGGCACTATTATTTCTTTATTGCAGCCTTTCCCAGCCTGGTGCCCTCCAGATGTTTGGACTGCAACCCCCCATCACCACAGCTGGAGACAATGGGGTTGTAGTCCAAAACATCTGGAGGGCACCAGGTTAGGGAAGGTTGATTTGTTGCATATCTCTCCTACCTTTTTTCCAAGAAGCATACATAGTCCCATCCCTCCCCCCGCGCAAGTTTATTTTCACAACAACCTTGTGAAGTAGCTAAAGCTGAGAGTCAGTTCAAAGCCTCCCAGTGAGCTTCATGTCCAAGTGGAGAACTGAACCCAGGTCTCCCCGGTCCTAGTTTGATATTCTGTTCACTTACACCACCCTGGCTTTTCCACAGGAGGCTCTGATCCTTCCTAGAAGGCACATTCCAGAAGGTGGTAGAGGATTCCCATTCAACACCTTACCCCAGCCTTCCCCAACTTGGACCAACTCCCATCAGCTCCAGCCAGCATCGCTAGTGGTCAGGAAGGCAGGAAGTTGTAGTCCCAAACATCTGGAGGGTGCCAGGGTGGGGACAGCTGGCTTATCACTGACATGAAAACTCCAGGACAAGGGTGGGCAGAAGATGGGTCAGGTTCTGTTGGTAGATCTGTGGGTATTGTGTAGTAGATCACCAAAGGTTTCTGACTCCCAGCTATTCAACAACAGAAAGACTTCTTTTGCCCTGTCTAAATTAGGCCGCATGGATGGAAAGGGTGAGAGGTGGGGAGAACCAGGGGTGGATTTTTGTGTGACCGACTGTATGTAGTGATGTGGACTTCCCAGAAAATGTTGAATTGAAAATGTTTAGTAATTTGCATCAGAAAAATCTCAGTTTGCATCGGGAAGTCTTTTAGATGCCCTAGAGCAAGGATATCTGAGGGAAAAAATGAAAGCACATTTAGTGCAATTTAAATATTAATGTATAACATTTTATTGAAATACTTGTAATCATTGAAAGACAGTAGCAGGCACTTCCTTTACATTGTTTGAATTTGAATTTAAGGAAAAAAACTGAAAACTGTTGACTCCCTTATTCAGCCTTCCCCCACCAGCTGGGGGATCATCAGAGTTGTTGTCCAATACATCTGGAGGGCACCAGGTTGGGGAAGGCTGCACCAATACATGTTTGTAGCCCGAAGAACTGTGCATGATGGGCTGACAGCCACTCACCCTCCATGTTGAAACTGTCAGATGTGATGAACACCGGATTTGCAGTTGGAATCCGTTCATCGTTGCTCATGAACGTATGAAATGGAAAAATTTCCATGGGATAATGAAGCGCTGGAAAAAAAATTCCTGAAAATTGTCCAGTTTGGAAAATGTTCTGCCCCACATCACTGGTTCAAGGTGCTTGTCGCCTTTAAAGCCTTACTTGACTTGGGATCACGGCCCCCGCAGGATCGCCTCCCCTCGTCTGAATCTGCCTGCTTTCTGAAGCCACCTGCTGGGGCCCTCCCTTGCACCCAGGGGCCCTCTTTGGTCCCACTGCTAGGGAAGCATGAGGAAGCCTTTTCTGCCGCAGCCCAAGAAGTCAGGCTGTCCCCTGCTCCCCTGCCAGCATGCCAGCGCTGCTTAAAAATGGTTCTTGGCCAGGAGCCCTTTAATTTAGCTGCTGCATAGATTTTTTGTTGTTGTTCAATAACACAATCAACATCTAACTAGTAAAATCCAAAAGTAAGAGAACTTTTATTATTGGATGAATTGAAATATACAAAAAATTTAACTAAAGTGATCAAATACAAATAAAGTTACTAAATACTGACAGCACTCAGAAAGCAGCAGGCCGCTGAACAGTAGATGCCGCTGGCAGACAGAGGGAGCCGTGTTGGTCTTCTCTGGGCAGACCTGGAATCCAGCCCCTGCTCGGCCGCAAGGCTCACGTGACGCGGACCTTGGCCTAGTCGCAACCTCTCAGCTTTACCGCTCTCCCAAAGTGACCGTGAGGAAAAAGTCCCCAAGTGCTGCCTTAAGCTGCTTGGAGAAGGGCGGGATACAGATAAATATGGCTGGGATTTCATGCTGTCAGCTGAGCCAGCTGGCCCTACCCTGGTTCCCTCCAGACGTTTTGGACTTCCTTGTGTCCCAGCCAGTGTGGCCAACAGTCAGATTTGCTGAGAGTTGTAGTCCAGAACATCTGGAGGGCACCAGGTTGGACAGAGCTGAGTTGTAAGGCCAAGGAGACTGTGTCCCTTTTGGCGGTGATGCTTGTCAGTGGTTTAGGGAGCCTCCATTTCAGTTCTCCCCTCCACCAGTGGGGATGGGATGAGAAGCATCCACTCCCCTTTTAAACTAACCAGGGATCAGACCATCTCATATGGAGGCCTGTCCAATTGCCTCAGTTGGGCATGTGGCTCCAGGGAAGTAGAAAAGGGGTACTACTAGAGAAGGTAAAGAACAGTTAATCCTGTAAATCTCAGTGCTGACCAACATAGGGGCTAGTGCAACCTCCCCCAACCTGGTGCCCCCTAGATGTGTTGGACTGCAACTCCCATCACACAGAAAACTAGTATGTCAAGGCTAGGCCAAAATCCTTCTCCCTGAGATGCTAGTCTTCTATATGAAAGGATTTTGTTCCATACTGTGGTTCCTTGAGGCTCACAAGCTGGTAGGAAGATCAAAGTGGGAAGGCAAATCAAGGCAGGAAAAAAGTAGGACCTTCGATAGCTCCAAGCAGGTACTGCTGGTGGGAACTCTCTCCTGCTAAGGCAATAGGAGGATGTTGTCTCAGCTGGGAGCTAAAGCCAATTGAAGCCTTATGTAGACTGACCAGACTTGTACTGTGGTCAGCTTCACCCCTCCTGGAGGAGCTGACTGGACTGTTAAAACGCCCTGGCCTGATTTTGCAGCCTGAGGCTTCTTCAAGGCTGGGGAGATGGAGGCTCTCCTGGGGACTCATCCTCTGAGCCAGAGGACAGTGCCAGGGCTGTGTCCTCTGGCAGGCGGGCCCTGAAGAAGGCCCTGACTGTCCTACTCCTGAGGATGTAGCTTGTGTCTCATCCTCATCAGAGTCCTCTGCTGCACTCTGGAAGGGCTGAGGGAATGGGGGGTCATGACAGATTTAAAATGTGTATTTGGAGGAGCATTTCATCATGTGGGCCCCACCTGCAGTCTGAAGTGGTATAGTCCAGACACAGCTTTTGCCGTCTCGATAAGCGGAATCGAATATTCTTCTGGGGATGGTTGGAGATGGGATACAGGGTAGTTCTGTCACCGTTGCAGAGCGTGATTGCTGTGACGATTCCAAAGATATAGATAGATGCAAAGCAGATAGTGGGAGGGGGCTAATGGAGGATCAAGTTATCAGTGGCTCCTTGTCGTGATTTATTTACTTGTTTAAAGTATTTTTATCCTGCTCCTCAGCCCAGTAGTCTCCTGGAGCAGCTTGCAAACAGTTAGTTAAACAAGACTGTCCCTGCCCGCAGGCTTACAATCTAAAAAGCTACAGCACACAAGGAAAAAGGGATGGGGAGGGAAGCGGAAAAACTGAAGTAGTCTTTTCACAGGGCTGGTGGAATGGCCCTGCTTCCCCCCTCATCTCCCTCTGTGCAGCCTGCTGGAATGGCTGCAGGTGATGGCTCTGTGCCACCTCCAAGGTCAGGTGCAGCATGACTCAGAATACCAGTCACTGAGGGAGGGGAGCACAGTGGGAAAGGGCTGTTGACCTGATGTCCTGCTTGTGGGTTCCCAGAGACATCTGGCACCCCAGTAGACCACATATAGCTGGCCATAAAGGAATGACAGTGGTGGAGAATGGCAATCTGTGGGCTGCTAGGTGCCTATGAGTCCTGCTGCAAGAATATATATTGGCAGCCCAGAGTATTCTGTCCTGCTCTCTAGAAGTGACGGGGGAAGTCTGTTGCAGTGGAGGGCAGCTCCAGTTTGCCTTTTTACATCCTCCTCTGTTTCCCCCTTGTCCAGGAATATCCTGATACCCAGATTTTAATGGATATCTTGGTTAATATCCATTAACATGCAGAACCTAGGACACCTGCTATTTTTCAGGACGAGAGGCAGTAGCGAGGGAAGAATAATCTCATGCCATCCTGAAATGTTGCGTATTGCTCTCTGCATGTGTTTCCTCCGTGCGCATGAGCAGCAGCTCAGGAGTGGCTTGCAGGTAAGTGCCACAGTGCGCCGTGCCTGTCAGTAGGTGCAACAACACCTCAGCTTATGAGCAGGGTCAGGGTCTTGGGATGCCTCTCCAGGCGTCCATGGAGCATCATGGAGGAGGGATTGACTTATGGGCAACAGCATTGGAGGAAAAAATAATGATACAAATAAGATTTTGGTTTTGATCTGGATTTTATCGTTAGCCACCTTGAGCACCATTTTTGGCAGAAAGCTGGGATATTAAATGAATATAAAAAACAGAAAGGAGCTTTTTTATAAGTTGTCGGCTCATATCGGTATCACCAGTTGCTGGGGAACATGGGTGGGAGGGTGCTGGTGCGCTCATGTCCTGCTTGTGGGTCCCTGGTCGACAGCTGGCTGGCCACTGTGTGAACAGAATGCTGGACTAGATGGACCCTTGGCGTGATCCAGTATGGCTCTTATGTTCTTAACCATTTGTCACAAGCTGAATACAACACTTGCCATGGACAGGGTGTTAGCTAGACAAATGTGAATAACTAGATTATATGAATATCCGCCATTCCAACACATTATTTTATCTTTGGCTTATTATCATATTTTTGGTTTTGGAACAAATCTGGACAATAGTGAGATTTATCTCAGATTCCAGGCTAAAGAAAATCTTAATCCTAATTTGTAACTTTGCTTAAGAGAGTGTAGGAAGAGATCAAAGGCCTATCCAGTGCACCATCCTCTTTCAGATGGTGGCCAACCAGATGCCCCACTGGGAAAACCACAAGCAGGCCATCAAAGGTCCTAACCGTGTTCCAGTCAGGTGGTGACATGAGGGTCCCCAAATGCACTTTACATTGCAGACTTTGCACAGAAGTAGACCTACAGCATAGACCTCCTGCGACGTTGTTGTCTTCTGTCACCTGCATAATGTCTCCAAATTTCAGCTTCTTACCACTTACTATTTTATTTATGGGAGACACACATATACTTGGGGCATAAAATATCCCCTGAATCTGTTGGATTTGCCATTGGGGTGTCTATATCCGTTATGCCCTCTCCATTTATGAATAAGGGTCATGAAGGTGCTCTTGCAAGTTGCTTTGGTGTATTAGCCAGCACTGGAAGAATAAGTGTACTTTGCCAGTCTGGCTGCATGGACTCAGCTTTCCCATATTGCATCTCCAGACACTTGAATGCCTTCCAGAAGCACTCTGTGTATCGGGGGAAACAGCCTCATTCATGCAGTTATTGGACTAGAGACCCAGAGTCCCTTGGCTCCGATCATCACTGCTTTCCCACAGGAGGAAATTGCTTGGATGGCTTTGATCTTGTCATCTTGCATTCCAATTCTCGGGGAGGAAAATGATGGCCTGATCTTGTATGATGAAATCTTCCTGAAGCTGCAGTTAGGATCTTCCGGAATGGATACTGGTAGTGGAGAGAGTACTTGGAAGCTGTTGGTGTTCAAAGTAGCGATGTAGGTTTTCTGGAACATTTTGAATTGAAGTAATTTGTGGTACAATTGGGGTAATTTGCATAGGGTAATTTGTATCGGAAAATTTTCAGTTTGCATTGGAAAATTGTTGGATGCCCTAGACTCTCAAGGGCTTAGAGAATAATCTAATTTAGCATGTTTATTTTACTTGTATTTAGCAAATACAAAGCTAAAAAAAGAACCCTGTGTTAATTTTTGTCCCAGTAAGCCACATGTATTTGATCTGAAATATTTTTTTGGGGGGGGAATTAAAGCACACTGAATGTGATTTTAGTGTTATGTTATGTAGGAATTGTATTAGAGTACTTGTAAACAATTAAAGACAATAACATGTACTTCCTTTACATTTTTAAAATTTAAGTAAAAAACCCAAAGGTCCTGAAAACTGGTGACACACTAATTAATTTTAGCAACCCAAAGATCTGTGCGTAATATCCTGACAGCCAATCCTCTATCTCAGTTTGTGTAATCATCATAATTTGTATGAAACATAATCATTCCTGAAGAACTGCTTGTTGTTTTTATCCCCATCCTTGCCATAACTTGTGAATCAATGACATATATGCCCGCTCTCACACATTTGCTAGGGATACCCACCTAAAAAACATGAATTATGACTTTGAAACTGCCAAGCTTCACTAATACTGTATTTGCAAATGGCATCTATTCATTTTTACTGATGAACTTATGAAATGGAAAACTTTCCATGGAAAAATAAAACAGGTTAAAACCAAATAAATGAAGCCCCAATCCATTATTAAACATATGTGTATGAAGATACAAAGCTGTCTGTCATAGAAAATTGGTCCATCTCAGTATCTTATAGGCTGAAAACAGTTCCCAGGGCAGAGAGAGGTCTTTTCCGTCATTTGCTACCTGATCCTATTAGCTGTGGTGGGGATTCAACCTGGGACCTTCCGTATGCACAGCATGTGTTCTTCCACTCTGCTGTGGTCACTCTTCAGAGCTTCTTAGGGCACAACCCTGTGCATGTCTAGACAGAAAAAAGTCTTACAGCTCCCAGCGCTCCCCGTAGGACTTTTTCTGTCTAAACATGCATAGGATTGTGCCCTTAATTTGCAAACCGTTTCTATGGGCTGTCCTGAAAAGGCTTTAGGTATGATTTCAATTTTTCCAGAACGCATTCCCTGTGGGAATCAGCTGTGGATTGCTGTTGATGCTTTTTGAAATTATAGGCAAAGGTGTGCTTGTTAGAAGTGACTTACTCATGTAAACTGCTTGTAGGTTAGTAAATCTTAATACTTTCCCAGGATATTTATTTATTTATTCATTCATTCATTCATTCATTCATTTGTGGTACTTTAATAGACCTCACCTTTTCAAGAGAGATGTTTAATAAGGCTTCCAGCATAAAGCAATTTTTTTTTTTAAAGGACACATAGCAACATTAAGGAAGCAGAGGCAGCAGGTGAAACCATTGAAGAACTGAAATGTCTTGGGGAAATTAAAAACTTCACATCCAACAGGCCAGGTGCCAACTGGAAGAGAGGCCTTTATACAGAGAGAGACAGAAGCTCATGGGAGAAGGCTCTAGGTGAGCCTCCTGTGAGTTCCACAGCCTCTCCTTCATCCCGGACAACTGTAAATCAGATGTTGGTGTCCTGGGGAGGCAAGTCTCTATAGAAGATCTTGATGAGCAGGTAGGCTGCTGTGGGAGAGAGCAAGCCTCTAGGTATCCTGGTCCCAAGCTGTGTAGCATTTTGAATTGGGCCCAGAAATGTATTGCAAGCTAGTAAAGCTACTGTCACAAGGGAGTCACAGGATCCTGATAAATGGGCTCAGTCTCCCTGCGTTCTGGACCAGCTGAAGTTTATGGACACTTTTTAAAGGCAGCCCCACAAAGATGGCATTGCAACACTCCAGGTGTGATTTTGTTGAGAGGACAGATTCAGAAGTACAATGGTGATCTTTAAAAAAGAACCTTCTGGCACCTTTAAAAATGTGCAACCAATTTGCTACCTGTGAGCTCTCCATGCATGCCCACACTTCCTAAGATCTGCTGTTCTTTTCTGTATTCCAAGTTCTTGTGTTTTCACTAAATAGACTTTGCAATATTTTGTTTTCAGGCAATTTGAGAAAGGCTGCTCAGAAGGTGGGGGGTATCCCCACCTCCACCCCACAATTTGGGTGTGTGCACGTGCTGTAGTTGGGTTAATTCTCTGCTTTGTGTTAATTGTTGGCGGTTGGCATCTCTTGGTCTACTTGCAGGAGAGATAATATTCCAGACCTTTCAATATGCAGTATACAAGGCTCAGTCCAGTCCTTGCCGGGTGCAGAACCCACATGTGACGGGGTCTCCATATTCAGCTCATCAGGCTGTTGCTGTTTCAGGGAATGGAAGTCCTACATGCATGTGGTAATGATCTGGTCTGACGGGAGGCAGCAGAAGGGCGCTGTTACAGCCTGTGGTATGGGTAGGGAGTCTTTTGTACCCATAAGAGCCATGTGCTCTCCTGGCAAAGTGTTTGGAGTGGTGCTGGTGGTGGGTGGAGCCAAATCCAAAAGTGAGTGAGGATAACCCATTTCTTTATCTGTGTCTCTCTCTACTGCACCCTTTCCTCTCTCCTTGCCGCACCTTCTTTCTCTCCCCTTCTCCCCCTCCCCGCTTCACTCACATCCATCCACACCTTATTCACACACACATCTCAGTAGTTCATGCACACACGCCCCCACCCCATGCTGCTCAGCTGTTTCCTACTGATCACCTAAGCAGCACAGTGTGGGGTGGGGAGGTTAGGGAAGGGTGGGTAACACTTGCATTACTCCACCACCCCCTTGCTTCTTAGCTGCTTTGTGGGAAACAGCTGAGCAGCAAGAAAAGAGGCTGCAAAGCCCACCCTTCCCCACTGCTCAGCGGTTTTCCAGCTGAGCAGCAGCGGGGAGATGGTGGGTGAGGAGGTTTAGCCCTCCCCTCCCTATCATCTCAGCAGGTCAGTCAGAAACAGCTGAGCAGTAGCGAAAAGGGAGCCAAGGTGGGTGGGTCTGAGGAGCGAATGCAGGGCTAGGGAGCAGAAGCCAGCTGGGGAGGCCCCACAGGCCATATCCAGTCCAAAGGGCTGCCCAGCCTGTGGGATTCCTCTGCGTACATATGATGTGCCTGCGGTGGACTGGATCAAACCCACCGTGTGCAGTGTGGTTAATCTTGCTTCTGCTCCTAGCAGAATGCTTCTGCTGAAACCGCATTTCATTTTTCTTTAGAGTGTTTGTGTGTGTATACAGTCAGTAATGGGATCAGCGGTGTGAGCCAGCAAATACTTGGAAAAGATGCTGTAACTCATCAGGACATTTTTTAAAAATGGCCAAAAGCTACTGTGTTTTCTTTGTGCCTTTAAATATTCTTCATCTGATGAATAACATAACTTGGGATCTTTCTAACATTTGGATCAACTGCAGGGAAACAGGAAGGCATCTCCCAAACAGATCATCTGACTGCGTTGGTTTAAACCAATCTTCCCCAACCTAGTGTCCTCTGGATGTGTTCAACTACAGCCCCACGCATCTGGAGGGCACCAGGTTGGGGAAAGTTGGTTTAAAAACACACATGCATGGTTTGCTTTTGCAGACTTGCTGGGGCCAGCAGGAACACGACTGTCTCCTGGGAAAAGTGTGAAGCAGAGAAAATACATGGGATGTAGTCCAGTTGGAACCCTATTCCAGGAAACAGAACAGCTGTCAAAAGATTTTAGAATGGTAAAATTTATGTGGAATCTTGACTGATCTTCTATGAAGAATTTCGGCCTAGGAACCTGAGCTCAGCTCCCACCTTGCCTCTGGAGCTGTGGGCAAGTTCTTCACCTGTAGACAGGGAAATACAGTCTACCCCCATAACCTCTTATCTGGATTACTGTAATCTATTATTTCTGGGGCTTGTCTTTGAAAATGGTCTTGGAACTTCAGCTGGTCCAGAATGGGGCAGCGAGATTGTTAATGGAGACTGGTCAATATCATCATGTTTTGCAATTTGCACTGGCTTCCAGTGGGGTTCCAGGCCCAATTCAAAGTGCTGGTATTAACTTTTAAACCCTTAAATGGCTCGGGACCAGGTTAACTGAAGGATCAGCTCCTCCCATATATATTTGCCTGGACTTTAAGACCTCCAAATGAGATGAGGTGGGTGGCTACTCTGGAGAGGGCCTTTTCAGTGGTGGCCCTCCCCACAGAGATGCACCTGTTGCCTGCATTGTGGTCTTTTTGATGCCAGGTGAACTTGTTTTTATTTACCCAGGCTTTTTTTGTTTAGTTCTTCAAATGTATCATTGTATTTTTACTGCTATTTATTATTATTATTATTATTAAATTTATTAATCGCCCATCTGGCTGGTCACCCAGCCACTCTGGGCGATGTACAACATACAATAAAAACAGTTTAAAACAATAAAATTCTACAATAAAAAAAATTTCTAAAATACCCTAACCCACCCCAAATGCCTGCCTGAACAGCCACGTTTTTAATGCATGACAGAAGCTCATTAAAGAGGGGGCATGACGGAGTTCCCTAGGGAGGGAGTTCCACAGAGTGGGGGCCACCACAGAAAAGGCCCTCTCCCTCGTCCCCACCAGTCTAGCTGTCCTGGCTGATGGGACAGAGAGAAGGCCATCCGAGGCTGATCTTGTTAAGCGGCCTGTCTGGTGCTGCTGGAGGTGCTCCTTAAGATAGGCTGGGCCGGAACCATATAGGGTTTTAATGGTCAAAACCAACACCTTGAATTTGGCCCAGAAAACAACTGGTAACCAGTGCAACTCCTTCAGCACTGGAGTGATGTGATCTCGCCGGCGGCTGCCTTTAATCAGGCGAGCCGCCGCGTTCTGTACCAGCTGCAGTTTCCGAACCGTCTTCAAGGGTAACCCCACGTAGAGCGCATTACGGTAGTCTAAACGAGAGGAGACCAGGGCATGTACTACCGATGGGAGCAGATGGTCGGGAAGGAAGGGGCGCAGCCGCCGTATCAGATGGAGTTGATACAGCGCTGTCCGGCTCACAGCTGACACCTGAGCCTCCATGGACAGCTGGGAGTCCAAAATGACCCCCAGGCTGCGGACCTGGTCTTTCAAGGGTAGCCGTACCCCATTCAACACCAGGTCAACATCCCCCAGCCTCCTCTTGTCTCCCACCAAAAGTACCTCGGTCTTGTCAGGGTTGAGCTTCAGCTTATTCCTCCCCATCCAGCCACTCACCGTCTCCAGACATTTGGACAGGGATTCTACGGCCAACCTTGGTGAAGATTTGAATGAGAGGTAGAGCTGTGTGTCATCCGCATATTGATGACACTGCACCCCAAACCTCCTGATGATAGCCCCCAGCGGCTTCACATAGATGTTAAATAGCATCGGGGAGAGGATGGAACCCTGTGGCACCCCACAAGTAAGTGGCCACGGGTCCGAAACCTCCTCTCCCAGTGCTACCCTCTGGTACCTGCTGGAGAGGAAGGACCAGAACCACCGCAATACGGTGTCCCCAATGCCCAACCCCTCCAGGCGGTCCAGGAGGATACCGTGGTCAACGGTATCGAAAGCCGCTGAGAGGTCGAGGAGAACAAGGAAGGAGCATTCACCCCTATCCAGAGCCCTCCTCATATCATCTACCAAGGCGACCAAGGCCGTTTCTGTCCCATGCCCTGGCCTGAAGCCCGACTGAAATGGGTCTAGATAATCAGTTTCTTCCAAGTGTGCCTTCAACTGCACCGCCACCCCCCGCTCAATCACCTTGCCCAAAAATGGCAGATTTGAGACTGGGCGAAAGTTGTTCAAAACTTGAGGATCCAAGGAGGGCTTCTTTAAGAGCGGTCTTATCACTGCCTCCTTGAGGGCTGATGGCATCACTCCCTCCTCAAGGGAGACGTTCACCACCACCCTGATCCCCTCACCCAGTCTCTCTCTGCAGCCCATAATGAGCCAAGATGGGCAAGGATCAAGTAAGCAGGTGGTCGGCCGTACCGATGAAAGCACCTTGTCCACTTCATCAGGAGGAAGAAGCTGGAACCGATCCCACAAAACCGGTTTGCCACAGGCCGCCTCTTGCTCACTAACTGTATCCACAGCGTGCAGAGTAACACACCTAATCTGATCAATTTTATCTGCAAAGTGCCTTGCCAAGGCCTCACAGGAGGCCTTAGAATGCTCCAGTGGTTCCGGAGCCACAGGACCGACCAGGCTCCGGACCACTTGGAACAGCCTCCTGGGACAGCACTCTGCAGACGCGATGCTGCCTTCACCGCCACGTGATAGGCTGAAGATACAGCTCTAGCCCGTGTCTGATCGTCTTTGGAGCGAGACTTCCGCCACCGGCGCTCTAGCTGTCTCACCTCCTGTTTCAGAGCTTGTAACCGCAGATTGAACCATGGTGCAGTCCGAGCCCTGTTCAGGGGGAGAGGGCGTTTCGGAGCCACCCGATCTAATGCCCCAGTGATTGCGGCATTCCAGCCACCCACCAGGGTCTCGACTGAGTGGCCGTTGGTGTGCCCCAGAGAATCCCCAAGCGTGTTCAGGAATCCATTTGGATCCATAAGATGCCTGGGGCGGACCATTTTAATGGGTCCTCCACCCCTGCGGAGGGGGTGTGGAACCGAGAAGTCCAACGTCACCAGATAGTGATCTGACCATGACAAGGGGGTGGTGGATATACCCCCGACTTCCAGATCACTCCCCGCTTCTCCAGAAACAAACACAAGGTCTAGCGCATGACCGGCTACATGGGTGGGCCCAGTTAGAATATGGTGCAGCTCCCAGGAGGCCATGGTCTCCATGAAGTCCCGAGGTGCTCCTGTGAGGATGGCCTCCGAATGTACGTTGAAGTCCCCCAACACCAATAAGTTAGGGGACTGCACACGCACATCAGAGACCACCTCAAGCACCTCGGCCAGGGAGTCAGTCGTGTAGCGGGGTGGACGGTACACAAGCAGAATCCCCAGACTGCCCTTCGGGCCCAACCTCCAGTACATGCACTCAGCAACCTTGGTCTCCCGGAGAGGGGGTCTGGGGAAGACCAAGGACTCTCGGTAGATAACAGCCACTCCCCCTCCCCGATCCCCAGCCCTCGGCTGCTGTGCATACGAAAATCCAGCTGGACACATGGCTGCAAGGGTTGGAGCAGCAGCCTCGGCCAGCCAGGTCTCCGTAATACATGCCAGGTCTGCACCCTCATCCAGGATCATGTCATGGATGAGGGAGGTTTTCTGGGTAACAGACCTGGCATTGCAGAGCAGCAAACGAAGGCCAGAAGATGGGGTCACGCCTCCCCCAACTATCCTTTGGCTCTGGACAGGCCTGGAGCTGGGGACAGATATTACACATCTCTCCCATGTTCCCCTTACCTGGCATGGCCTGCCCCTAGCGCTCCGCCAGCGCCTGCCACCCAGCCTCGGTATGTTCTGGCCCCCAACACTCGCCCCACTGCCTCCATCAGGTGGACACATGCCCCCTCGCCCCCGCCTATCAGGCAGGCTATCCACCCCTAAAAACACAACAAAATCCCCCAGAAATTAAAAAAACAAAACAAAAAACTATTAAAAATCCCCTTAAAAATAATGCCAGGCAGGAGTCCGCAGGGAAGGCCAGGTGGTGGTGGTGGTGGTGGTGGTGGTGGTGGTGGTGGCGGCGGCGGCGGCGGCAGCAGCCGCAGGCCCAGCAGCAGCAGGCACACCTCTTCCCCGGTGGTGGTGGTGGCCTCTCCTGCAGGCCCTGGCTCTCCCAGGCCACCTCAGCCAGCCAGCTTATGTAGCCCCTCCAGGGAGGGGCAGGGGGAGCAGCACAGCTGGCTCGGTACCTGGGGGCCTGGTCCTGCAGGGACTGGCGGTCTGCCAGGCAGAAGTCTACAGGGAAGGCCTGGTGGCAGCGGCGGCGGCAGTGGCAGGCCCAGCAGCAGCAGGCACGCCTCTTCCCCAGTGGTGGTGGTGGCCTCTCCTGCAGGCCCTGGCTCTCCCAGGCCACCTCAGCCAGCCAGCTTATGTAGCCCCTCCAGGGAGGGCAGGTGGAGCAGCACAGCTGGCTCGGTACCTGGGGGCCTGGTCCTGCAGGGACTGGCGGTCTGCCAGGCAGAAGTCTCCAGGGAAGGCCTGGTGGTGGTGGCAGCGGCAGCAGCAGGCCCAGCAGCAGGAGGCCCAGCAGCAGCAGGCCCGCCCCTTCCCCGGTGGTGGTGGTGGCCTCTCCTGCAGGCCCTGGCTCCTGCTACTTTACTACTGCTTTTACTCTGGTTTTATTTTGTTTTGAACATAAGTTTTTTATATTATGTTTTATTACTTATTCATTTAATGAATCGCTTACACTAAAAGAAATTCTAAGCTATGTACAAAAGTAAGTCTTCATACAGGTTACCTTCCTGGGAATGCTTGTTGAGGAAAGGTCTGTTTTCAGTAGGTGCAAGAAACCGAGAAGAGTTGGAGTTTGTCTAATTTGTAATGGCAGGGAATTCTAGAGAGTGGGCACAATGGTACTAAAGGCCCCATTCCAAGCCATCATGGACTGGTGCTCCAAAATATTGGGCACCACCAAGACGGTATCTCCGTTGAGCACAGCAACCGAGAGGCCAGTAGGGGATGAGGCGAACTCTTAAGTGTCCTGGCTATATTATATTACGTTATTGTATTATATCCCCTTCTTGGATCACTGCCTTATTGTGGCGAAGGGGCTTGCGTAACTCAGTGAAGCCATAAGCTATGCTGTGCAGGGCCACCCAAGATGGACAGGTCATGGCAGAGAGTTCCATTATATCTACTACTGTGGGCAAGAATCCCTTAGAAGAAATGGAGTAGCACTCATAGTCAATAAAAGGGTGGGAAAAGCAGTACTGGGGTACAATCTCAAAAATGATAGAATGATCTCAGTACGAATCCAAGGCAACCCATTCAACATCACAGTAATTCAAGTCTATGCCCCAACCACTGATGCCGAAGAAGCTGAGGTTGATCGGTTCTATGAAGACCTACAACACCTTCTAGAACTAACACCAAAAAAAGATGTCTTTTCATCATAGGGGATTGGAATGCCAAAGTAGGAAGTCAAGAAATCACTGGGATAACAGGCAGGCATGGCCTTGGTGTACAAAACGAAGCAGGACAAAAGCTAATAGAGTTTTGCCAAGAGAACACGCTGATCATAGCAAACACTCTTTTCCAACAGCACAAGAGACTACTCTACACATGGACATCACCAGATGGTCAATATCGAAATCAGATTGATTATGTCCTTTGCAGCTGTACAGTCAGTAAAAACAAGACCTGGAGCTGAATGCGGCTCAGATCATGAGCTGCTTCTTGCAACATTTCGGCTTAAATTGAAGAACGTAGGGGAAACCACTAAACCATTCAGGTATGACCTAAATCATATCCCTTATGAATATACAGTGGAGGTGAGGAATAGATTTCAGGGGTTAGACCTGATAGACAGAGTGCCTGAGGAACTATGGACGGCGGTCCGTAACATTGTTCAAGAGGCAGCAACGAAATCCATCCCAAAGAAAAAGAAATGCAAGAAAGCCAAGTGGCTGTCTGAGGAGGCTTTACAAGTAGCTGAGGAAAGAAGGGAAGCGAAAAGCAAGGGAGAAAGGGGAAGACATACCCAACTGAATGCAGAGTTCCAGAGAACAGCAAGGAGAGACAAGAAGGCCTTCTTAAATGAACAATGCAAAGAAATCGAGGAAAACAACAGAATGGGAAAGACTAGAGATCTCTTCAAGAAAATCTGAGATCTCAAGGGAACGTTTTGTGCAAAGACGGGCATGATAAAGGACAAAGAAGGCAGGGACCTAACAGAAGCAGATGAGATTAAGAAGAGGTGGAAAGAATACACAGAAGAACTATACAGGAAAGATCTGAATGTCCCTGATAGCCATGATAGTGTGGTCACTGAACTTGAGCCGGACATCCTCGAGAGTGAAGTCAAGTGGGCCTTAGGAAGCATTACTAACAACAAAGCTAGCAGAGATGACAGTATTCCAGCTGAGCTATTTAAAATCCTAAAAGATGATGCTGTTAAAGTGCTGCACTCAATATGCCAACAAATTTGGAACACTCGACAGTGGCCACAAGACTGGAAAAGGTCAGTTTACGTTCCCGTTCCAAAGAAGGGCAACGCCAAAGAGTGTTCAAACTACCGCACAATTGTGCTCATTTCACATGCCAGCAAGGTGATGCTCAAAATCCTACAAGCTAGGCTTCAGCAGTATGCGAACCGAGAACTACCGGAAGTACAAGCTGGGTTTCGAAGAGGCAGAGGAACTAGAGATCAAATCGCCAACATTCACTGGATCCTGGAGAAAGCAAGAGAATTCCAGAAAAATGTCTATTTCTGCTTCATTGACTACGCTAAAGCCTTTGATTGTGTGGATCACAACAAACTGTGGCAAATTCTGAAAGTGATGGGAGTACCAGACCACCTTACCTGTCTCCTGAGAAACCGGTACGAGGGTCAAGAAGCAACAGTAAGAACCAGACATGGAACAACTGATTGGTTCAAAATTGGGAAAGGAGTACGACAAGGCTGCATATTGTCGCCCTGCTTATTTAACTTATATGCAGAGTACATCATGAGAATCGCCGGGTTGGATGAATCAGAGGTCGGAATTAAGATTGCCGGGAGAATTATCAACAACCTCCGATATGCAGATGATACCACCCTAATGGCAGAAAGCGAAGAGGATCTCAAGAGCCTCTTGTTAAGGGTGAAAGAGGAGAGTGCAAAAGCTGGTTTGAAAGTCAACATTAAAAAAACGAAGATCATGGCATCTAGCCCCATCACTTCCTGGCATCTAGAAGGGGAAGAAATGGAAGCAGTGACAGATTTTATTTTCTTGGGCTCCACGATCACCGCAGACGGTGACTGTAGCCATGAAATTAAAAGACGCTTGCTCCTTGGGAGGAAAGCTATGGCAAACCTAGACAGCATAGTAAGATGCAGAGACATCACCTTGCCGACAAAGGTCCATATAATCAAAGCTATGGTTTTCCCAGTAGTAATGTATGGCTGTGAGAGCTGGACTGTAAGGAAGGCTAAGTGCCGAAGAATTGATGCTTTCGAACTGTGGTGCTGGAGAAGACTCTTACGAGTCCCCTGGACTGCAAGGAAGTCAAATCAGTCAATCCTAAAGGAAATCAACCCTGAGTGCTCATTGGAAGGACAGATACTGAAGCTGAAGCTCAAATATTTTGGCCACCTAATGCGAAGAGAAAACTCCCTGGAAAAGACCCTGATGCTGGGAAAGATTGAAGGCAAAAGGAGAAGGGGACGGCAGAGGATGAGATGGCTAGATAGCATCACCGATGCAATGAATATGAACTTGAGCACACTATGGGAGAGGGCAGAGGACAGGAAGGCCTGGCGTGCTATGGTCCATGGGGTCACGAAGAGTCGGACACGACTGAACAACTGAACAACAAAATTGTATTATATGATTTTAGATTTTGAACCTTCCAAAATGTACAACGTTTGGGACAGACAAAAGGAGGTGGTCTGCACAGATCACATAATGAATTTATGAAATCCACTACCACAGCGTACAGTGATGGCTAGGAGCTTCAATGGGTGATGGCTGGGACGTTGACCCTCTTTCAGCCTGAGGGCCGGGTTCCATTTCGCAGACATGCTCAGGGTCCGCATCCTAGTGGTGGGTGGGGCTGAGGGCAAAAGGGCCATTTGGGAACTCTGGAGGGCTGGAGGTTCTGCCCCTCTGGATTATGATTAATTCGTGGAGGACAGGTGTATTGATGGCTGTTGGCCATGATAGCTAAATCCAGCCTCTGTGTTCAGAGACACTGTAGCCCTGAGCACCTGATGCTGGGCCCAAACAGGATGGCCATTATATTCATGCCCTGCTGGTGGACTTCCTGAAGAGATCTGACTGGCCCCTGTTGCAAATAGGATGCTGGACAAGATGGACTTTCAGGCAGTGGAGGCTGGGGGCTCCACTGTCAGTGGGGCAGTGAATCCGCTCCAGGTTTCAGTCAGAACCAGTCAAAACTCTCAAGAATCTATCCAGAGTGGTTCTGATGTCAGTGGAACGGTGAATCCAGTCCGGGTTTCAGTCAGAACCAGTCAGAATTCTAAAGGAGCTAATCAAAGTGCTAGCTCCTTTAGAGTTCTGACTGAAACCCAGAGTGGATTCACTGCCCCACTCACATCAGAGCCCCCAGCTTCCACTGCTTTGAGCCAGTTCCAGCAGGCCTCCTCTTAGGCCCTCCTGCTGGGGGACTGTGCAGGGGGCCTGCTCAGGGATGGTGATGCTGACAATCACTTGTTCTATTTGTCTTTTTTAAAACCTTGAACAAAGGAGGCAGATGTCAGGATGGAAACTGAGCCAATAGAGCCCCAGAGCAGTTCTGATTCTGAGGAGGAACAGCAATCCGTGGGAGAGGAGCTTGCTCATCTCTCACAGGCACAGCAGCTGGCAGAGATTCCTCCTGATGGCATTCTTGGGAGAGATAGTGACCCTGGCAGTGAGAGAGTGCTGGAGGGGGGCTTGCTGGACGCTCGGCGTAGATGCAGGGAGCGACGACAGCTGGAGGGCGCGGAAAGGAGGCGTCGCGCTTGTTTGGTGCGCAAACAACAGTTGCGTCCCAAGGACCGAAGGGAAAGAGGGAGGATCTCTCCCTAGCCCATAAGTTCAGGGTCTTCCCGTGATTCTCCTTCAAACGGGGACCAACTGCCTTACCTGGAGCTTAGGCTACTCTGCTCTCTTTCGCCAGTGCTGTTCCTTGCTTTGGTGCGAGCAACTAGTATTCTGAAAGAGTCATAAAGTAATAAAGGAATAAAGTCTCGGAAAGAATTCCTTGTCGTCTGTGTCCTGAGTTGGCTACTGGTGGGGACTGCAAGAGGCAGCTGGGGCGCTCCTGACAGCAGCCTTTTTCTGCCTGTGATTCAAGAGCTAAACAACACGCCGTTATCATGTGATGTGTAGCGCAGGTTTATCTTTTTATTTTCTCTAGTGTAAGCATGAACAACCCCAATTCGGATTGCGACCACTGCACTTCAGGAGAGAAGGGTTAAAGTTTTTTTTTTCTTTTGTTGAACCCCCCATTGGGAGGATTTTAGAAAGCAAATGGTGGTGATGGGGGATGTTTAATTCTCCTGTCCCAGAGTGCGGTGGCCCTGCTCTGAATTGGGATCACACGCACTTACACTAGTGTAAATAAGAAGATAATCTTGAGCTACAGCTACCCATTTAACATAACATGTAGTCTGGCTCTAAGATTGCAGTCCTGTGCTCACGTACCTGGGAGGAAACCTCACTGAACTCGGTAGGAGTTACTGCCGAGTAGACATGCGTAGGGTTGCACTGTAAGTGTCTCTCTGTACTCTTGGAACTGTTCTCCCAACTGACACAACATCTGTCGGTGGAAGGCGACCTGCTACATGCCATGCACAGATATTATCCCCAAATGATGGAAGCATCAATATTCCACACTTCATATTCGATACATAACTTTGCCAAGCAGTGCAGCGGTGTTCTCTTCCATTGACTCAGCACTTACTGCTCTTAGTTCTCTGACTTTATGTAATGGGGATTCCTTCGTGCTCCTTGCCGAACGTTTCTCAGTTCTGTACTCAGAAAGTTAAGGCAGCTTTCTGAAATGTATCTAAGCAAATTTAGTGAGGGTTGCTTTTTACAAGAATCTGAATTTTTTTCTCATAGAACTTCGAAGTGTGTTTGACTCTGCGTTGGCTAGAGAGTCTTCCCCAGTCTGGCTGCAAATGATCAGAGTTGCAGTCTAGCACATCTGGGGGGTAATGAGTTGGGAAAGCTGTGCCGGAGTACCAAGGTTCAGCCTTAGGGCCAACTCCGCCTCTCGTTCAGCATCACTTATCTTGTGTAAGGAAAGGATGGGGGATTTCTGGTCCACAGAGGTTCCCCATATGGCCCCCAGAGCCTTTGTGGATTCCTCCAGGCGGTGGGGCTTGAGGTTTCCTGGCTCCTCCCTCCAATCTCTGATAGGAGATTCCTCTCCCAATTGCGAAGGTGAGTGGTGCATAGGGGAATTCCTTGTTATCTCTAGTCACAGCTTGGAGATAACAAAGGGGATGCAGGCTTGTGCAAAGCCAGGGACTTGGCCAGTCATGGGAGAAGTGGCTGTTCCTAGTGCCAGTTGGGTTTTCCTTTGCACACCTCTTGCTGCCCCTGATGGGAACGGGAAGTGGCACATGAGCTGCTCTTCCCAGGACTGCGAGTCCCTTTCTCTGTGCTGAGAGAGGCACAGAGTTCCATGCCTGTCTCTGCACTGAGAAATGCAGAATAGGTGGGGCAAGGGTCATGACGCTAGTGAGCGTAGCATAGCCGCAGCCACTGACTGGCCTGATGTGGAGGGGGGATTCAGCCCCCCCCGTAAAATAGTTTCCCACCCCTTGTGTAAAGGCTCGTATGCTGGTGCCAGAGTGGAGAACAGGCAGGGAAGGCAGTGAGGCATCTTTGGTTCCCATTTCTTGGTCCCTTCTGCGGTATATGGGTCTACCCATGCCACTCAGGTTGACGGAGCCCCAGAGAAGCTGCCAATAAGACAATGTGCCGGAGGAAGATTTTCCCAGAATTAAAGCAAGGGTAGAGGAGAAGGGACTGGGCAGCTGTTACCTACCGGAACAACAGTCTTGTAGCACTTAAAGTCTACCACATTGACTATGACATACGTTTTTGTGGATTAGTCATCACTCTGACCAAATGGACTCCTTCTGAAAAGTGGACTGTAGTCCACAAAAGACTCTGTTATTTTTGCTGCGACAGACTGATCCAACGACTCTCGGGAAATTGTTCCCTCCTGGTAGCCTGCAGGTTGTGTCTCTATATACATTCAAAGAACAAAGGAATGGTTTCCCATTTCTGTTTGTCCCTCTGAAGGCTTTCAGGTATAGATTACATCTGTATGCAACAAAATGCTTGCCTCGTACAATTTACTCAGTTGTGATCAGGACCTTCTGATCATGCACATACATGAAACTGCATCATGGAACAAAGGAAGGGACCGGTGCTGTCTCTAGATTCCACTTTGCTCTCTCTAGGATAATAAGGGTGACAGTATTCTTCTCTCCCCTGCCCCCGCATCCACCTATACAATCTGTGTAAGGCGGGCCCAGGCAGATACAACCATATCTGCTACACCATTGGGGGAAGGGTTAGCTTACCTGGAAGACTGCTTTCTCCGTATGAGCCTGCCCAGGTTTTAAGACCTTATGAGGAGGCCTTTCTCTCAGTCCCACTTTCATCAGAGGTGCACCTGGTGGGGATGTGAGAGAGGGCCTTCTCAGTGGCGGCTCTCAGGCTCTGGAGCTCCCTGCTGAGGGAGGCTAGCTTGCCCCCTCTGTTGTCCTTCCACCGGCAGGCAAATACATTTTTATTCAGGCAGGCCTCTGTCATGAAGGTTGGTTTGCTGCTGAAGGAGGGTTTAATCTGTTGGTTCTGTTTATTTTTTCTACTGTTGTGTTTTTAATTTATAAAATTTAAGTTTTAAGTTAAGTTTAAAAGAAGATTTTGTTTTTAATCTGGATTTTATTGTTTGCTGCTTTGAATACTGTGGGAGGGGGCAGAAAGGCAGGATATAAATTAACTTTAAAAAGAAATATTCCCAGAAATATTCTGCTGCCGCCAGGACCAACACTTGTCCTATTCCTTTCTGCTTGAGGTCAATGCTAGTGCCCAACTCCTGGCCACCATGTTTTCTTGCATGTGCTTGAGAACATGTGGGTTCACAAGAAGACATTACAGCTGGGAGTGGACCATGATCCCCACTGCAGCAGGATTGACAATAGGAAGGGCATTGTTCAACTGTGAAATTCACTACCGCAGGATGTAGCAATGGCCACCAATTTGGAAGGCTTTAGAGGACTGGACAAATTCATGGAGGAGAAGGCTATCAATGGCTACTAGTCCTGATGGCTATACATTATCAGATGCAGCATGCCTCTGTATACCAGTTGCTGGGCAACATGAGTGTAAGGATGCTATTGCATTCATGTCCTAGCTCTGGGCTTCCTACAGGCAGCTGCTTGAGAACCCTTCACAGCAATGACACATGCTGCTGAAAAAATGAAAAAAGTATAGAATATATACAAATTCATAATAGAAGTAATATGCAGTGACCGAACATTACAATAAAATAATGTACTCCATTGTATTCCATTTGGAGTACAAAATAATGTACTCCAAAACTCCAGTCACTACCTATGAATGGTGAAGAACAGAGAAAGCTGCTTCTTGACCAACATGTACAAACTAAAACAGATGCACATCTATATTAGGCTGTATGCCTGCATTAGATTGTACATGTTGGTCAAGAACCTTTTTGCCTTAAACAATTTCTGGGGTACCCACAGCAAATTTCCCTTCCTTTAGGTTAATGGGCAGTCCCTGTTTCCACAGAGCTCCATGTGAAATACTGTAAATGTGATATGCCTGCCTTCCCTTCATGGAAGTAGCAGATAAGAAAAAAAAACCCTCTCAACCAAACTTTATTTCTTTCCATATAAAGCTGGTTGATCACTAAGTAAGTATTTTGCTGACTCTCCTTCCCCCAACCAGGATGTTGATCATCTTGTTTTATTCCCAGGGGGAAGAGAACAGAGCAGGAGGCAACAGTGAGGAAAAGCTAATGAAAAAAAGTTTCGTTATCTGGTCAGTGGCCTCTCTAGACTTATTTAGACTTATTTGCTTATAGCCTGTTTAGACTTAGTCAAGTGACGGTTTTGTGCTGTAGTGGCTTGGACGGACGGCCTTTTCCAGTTCTGTGATTCATTCCTGGCCCAGCCATTTTGACCAGGCCTGGGGCCTGGTTGAGCTTCAGCATCCGTTGCCGCTTGGCTGTTGGGTACACCAGCCCTGTAGGGGAGATCCTTGGGAGTTATTGGCTCCAGGGTTGCAGCTGGAACTGCTGGTTCATGCAGTGCATCCCTGAGGTGGGACTGGGCTGTCCACATTTCACATGGAGGAGCCCCTTGCGTTGTCCTTGCACGGACATGGCAGAACGTACTATGCTGCAGACAGAGACGCCACTTCAGGGCTTGGTGAATTGGTGGGGACACAAAAGTTCACAGCAAGGTTCAAGGGCCTGATCTTGGATATATAATTGCAAAAAACACACACCACCCAACACTATAGTTTAAGTGTGCATTTTAAGACCAATATAACTAGAGATGTTGGTGCTCCTGAAGATGTAAGGGCGCAATCCTATGTATGTTTAGACAGAAAAAAATCCTACAATTCCCAGCATTCCCCAGTCAGCCATCTAAAAATGCACATTCCTGTCTCTTCACCACCACCACCCACTTTATCCTCTCTAGAGAAGGTTTTAAAAAGCAGCTTTCTTTCTGACCTGGGGTTAGTTATTTTTACAATCTCAAAAGCCTCTCGTCTAGAATGGAAACGTAGGAAGTAAAAAGCCCCTACATGGGGTCTGTGCACCCTGTCAGTTAATGTTCATTAATTTTTCATGCATGCCCAAGGCACTATCTTTTCCTTCTGTAAATGCTGTCGTTCCCAGTGAAGGATACTCTGGGATTTAAAGAGGGATTTTAATTGTTTATCCCCAGAATTCCCCATTCTTTCCACCTGTGACTTTAAGGAGGAACTTCTGTAATCCCAAGGCTTTCAGTGTTTTATCTGCTGACAGTCCCCGTATCAGTGATAGGAATGCTACCTTCTTGTGTTACTTAGCACACCTCTTCTCTAGCAAGAGAGGTTTTGCTTTGATTTCTTTTGCAGCAAAGTTGATAGTAGTTTATTATCATAGAATCATAGAATAGTAGGGCTGGGAGGGGCCTATAAGACCATTGAGTCCAACCCCCTGCTCAGTGCAGGAATCTGCATTATATGTGCTCTGGATTTTATTTCTGCTGGATATGGCGAGACAGACTCTTATTTATACCAGTAATAACATCTTTAAAATACATTTTATATAGCACCATCCATCACTGTACAGAGTATTGTACATTTTTTAAAAAGGGCAGGCTGCAGCCCAGGGAGCTTCTCCTCTGAAGGTTGATAGTGAGGGAAGCAGCAAAAGGACAGGAGGGAGGGAGAGACAGATGAAAGAGTATCCTGTAAGGGTTAGACATGCAAAGTAATTGTGGTCCAACACTAATACAAAGTCTTTACAGAACATTATGGTTTAAAATGCACACTTATGAGACATTAAGACCCACTGGGCTTAGTGGACCTTACTTCTGAGTAAACATGCACTGTTGGTTTCTTCAGTTCACAAAATGTTTGGTGCTTCGGACATGAGTAGGGCAACACACTCCTCATCAAGAGGTGGGAGAAGCCCTGTTCCGACGCTCTAAGCCGCTTGCAGTTTGAATTGCACGAGTGTACTGTTCCAACCATCCCTGCCTTGAAAGCCGATCCTCACCTTACCAGGAGCAGTCCTGTGGTTCAAGGAAGGTCCATGTAGCAGGGGAGCCGCCCAGCAGATTGCACAGTAAGAGAGATGTTGCTTCAGGAAGGGTGAGGCTCCAGCGGAGCAGCTTTATGGGGGACATTGTTGCCCCACCTCCTTCCTGACTTGTCGTTAGGGCCTCAGTCCAGAGTATAATTCCTCCTCACTAGTAGGGCTCACGCATGTGTGATGTGCTGCTGGATGGGCACCGCACCTCCGGCTCTGTCTGCTTTCCTGCGGGGGATCTTGGTGGGCCCAGAGCAGGGGGATGCTTTGTTTCTTCCAGTGCCCCAGCCTGCTCCAGTGAGGCATTGCTCCTGGTGGTTGTTTCAGGAGGGCTGTCGGCATCCTCTGACTGTCCCTGATTCTCACAACCACTAGGACCAGTGACAGGATCCTCCTCCTCCTCAAGGTCTTCTCCAGTTCTAGGATTTTCCTGCCAAGAATTTCATGGCATTCAGCAGGGAGAGAGAACGCCACCTGCTCTGTTACTGTCCTTGTCACCCACTGTGAGCTGAGGACAGATGTCTGCAGTGGGGAGCCTTCTCTACTCATGTGGGTTCCCCCTGCTGTGTGGAACCCTGGAAGATTAGGGTTCCAAGCAGTGTAGGGAGCCTAAATAAATAGAGCAGGCTCCCTCCCCACTGCAGATGTTCTACCTCCAACTTGTGGAGAACAGTGGAAACGGAGGGGGTGTAACTAGCACACTCACCACCATCACTACCACCACCACCACACCCCCTTGTGCAAGGGTTTAACTACAGTGGATCTGTTTTAAAGGTGCCTACAGGTTTCCTTTAGGCCAAAAAGGCAGAGTGCGGAATTGGCTATGAAGGACCAGAACTGATGCTGACCTACAGGATGCACAAATGTCTTGTGCTTCTGATTTTCTAACAGGATGTTGTTCATAGTTCCTCCTCTTCCATGAGATGCTCTTAGTAGCAAAGAGTTGTAAAAAGGAGGAGAGCTCCAAGACAGTCCTGTTGGTAGTAAAGAAAGGACTAAGATATGGCGTTAAACTGAACGCTTCTGAATCTGTGTGTGTGTGTGCGTGCATGCATGCTGGTAGCTGTTGCAGTGTTGGCACCAGAGAAGTAGAATGACAAACCTGGCAAAACATTGCCTTTAATTGGTCACTTTCTAGTAATGCAAGGATGAGGAAAGTGTAGCCTTCCAGATGTTGGATGCAACTCTTACTATTGGCTATGCTGGCTAGGACTGATGGAAATTACCATCCAACAACATCTGGAGGGCCACATGTTCCCCACCACTTTGGTAATGAATGCATATAAGACGTTTGAACCTCGTGGATCTTTCTTTAATCCATGGAAGATGTATATCACGACACCTAAATACAATAAAGGTTTGCAGTGGCCCATGTGCTGAGTGCAGGGGGAAATTATTCCCCCCCCGCCCCCAGCACACATGACACAACTTTAGATGATTGTCTGTTAGGGATGTACGGATTCCCCACCGTCTATTCCGGTGGGGAATCTGCGGGGGGGAGGGGAGGTGATCCGTTCCTCCTCCCGGAATCCTCATGGAGCGTCTCTGCTCCGTGAGGATTCCGCAGAGCTGAGGACCGCCGCTTACCTGCAACTGGAGCCCTTCGCCTCTGCGCCGTCGCCATTAAAAAAAAAAAAAAAGGCGATCGGCAGGATGTCCCCATAGACTTATATGCAAAATAGAGCCGTGGATCTTGCGTATAAGTCTATGTAGACTTTTACACAAGATTCACGGCTCTATTTTGCGTATAAGTCTATGGGGACATCCTGCTGATCGCCTTTTTTCTTTTTAAATGGTGATCGGTGTGGAGGCAGCCATGCTGTCCCCTGCGGAATCTTCCAGGAGATGAGGTAAGTGGGGCTGATCCGCCACGGATTCCTGAGGCCAGATTCCAAAGAATCCAGCCTCATTTGAATCCGCGGCGGATTTTTCTAACATCCCTATTGTCTATTGACACTTCCACAAAATTCATCTGGGAATGTCAACATTTACATGTGAATGTTGACACTAGATTTTAGGCATTTGTAAGGATGTACATACATTTTTCTAATTTATATTTAATAGTATCTCTTGCTGAAACTACATCTGAAATAATTTTAGTCATCTTGGTGGGCTGACTAGTAGCTAATGATTGGTCATTTAGAGAAGATGGATTTTCAATCTGTCAGCTGTTCAGTGATTCATTTTTTAAATCTTCTTTTGCTGGGGCGGATTGCAGCCGCTAGCGATTTGCTTTCATTGGTCTAGTGTTTAGGAAGCAGAATCATAGAATCATAGAATAGTAGGGTTGGAAGGGGCCTACAAGACCATCGAGTCCAACCCCCTGCTCAATGCAGGAATCCAAGTCAGAGCAGCCCTGACAGATGTCCAGCCTCGTCTTGAACGCCTCCAGTGTGGGAGAGGCCACCACCCTATGTCATTGATTCCATTGTTGTATTGCTCTAACAGTCAGGAAGTTTTTCCTGATGTTCAGCCGGAATCTGGCTTCCTGGAACTTCAGCCCACTATTCCGTGTCCTGCACTCTGGGATGATCAAGAAGAGATCCTGGCCTTCCTCTCTGTCACAACCTTTCAAGGACTTGAAGAGCACTATCATATCTCCCCTCAGTCTTCTCTTCTCAAGGCGAAACATGCCCAGTTCTTTCAGGCTGTCTTCATATGGCTTTGTTTCCAGTCCCCTGATCATCTTTGTTGCCCTCCTCTGAACCCTCTCCGGTTTGTCTGCATCCTTCTTCAAGTGTGGTGCCCAGAACTGGACACAGTACTCCAGATGAGGCCTAACCAGTGCTGAGTAGAGGGGAACTAGTACTTCCCGGGTTTTGGAAGCTATGCTTCTATTGTTGTTGTTCAGTCGTTCAGTCGTGTCCGACTCTTCGTGACCCCATGGACCATAGCACGCCAGGCCTTCCTGTCCTGCGCTCTCTCCCAGAGTGTGCTCAAGTTCATATTCATTGCATCGGTGATGCTATCTAGCCATCTCATCCTCTGTCGTCCCCTTCTCCTTTTGCCTTCAGTCTTTCCCAGCATCAGGGTCTTTTCCAGAGAGTTTTCTCTTCGCATTAGGTGGCCAAAATATTTGAGCTTCAGCTTCAGTATCTGTCCTTCCAATGAGCACTCAGGGTTGATTTCCTTTAGGATTGACTGATTGGACCTCCTTGCAGTCCAGGGGACTCGAAAGAGTCTTCTCCAGCACCACAGTTCGAAAGCATCAATTCTTCAGCGCTCAGCCTTCCTTATAGTCTAGCTCTCACAGCCATACATTACTACTGGGAAAACCATAGCTTTGATTAGACGGACCTTTGTCGGCAAGGTGATGTCTCTGCTTCTTACTATGCTGTCTAGGTTTGCCATAGCTTTCCTCCCAAGGAGCAAGCGTCTTTTAATTTCATGGCTACAGTCACCGTCTGCGGTGATCTTGGAGCCCAAGAAAGTAAAATCTGTCACTGCTTCCATTTCTTCCCCTTCTAGATGCCAGGAAGTGATGGGGCCAGATGCAATGATCTTCATTTTTAATGTTGAGTTTCAAACCAGCTTTTGCACTCTCCTCTTTCACCCTCAACAAGAGGCTCTTGAGATCCTCTTCGCTTTCTGCCATTAGGGTGGTATCGTCTGCATATCGGAGGTTGTTGATAATTCTCCCGGCAATCTTAATTCCGACCTCTGATTCATCCAACCCAGCGTTTCTCATGATGTACTCTGCATATAAGTTAAATAAGCAGGGTGACAATATGCAGCCTTGTCGTACTCCTTTCCCAATTTTGAACCACTCGGTTGTTCCATGTCTGGTCCTTACTGTTGCTTCTTGACCCTCGTACAGGTTTCTCAGGAGACAGGTAAGGTGGTCTGGTACTCCCATCACTTTCAGAATTTGCCACATTTTGTTGTGATCCACACAACCAAAGGCTTTAGCGTAGTCAATGAAGCAGAAATAGACTTTTTTTGGAATTCTCTTGCTTTCTCCGTGATCCAGTGAATGTTGGCGATTTGATCTCTAGTTCCTCTGCCTCTTCGAAACCCAGCTTGTACTTCCGGTAGTTCTCGGTTCGCATACTGCTGAAGCCTAGCTTGTAGGATTTTGAGCATCACCTTGCTGGCATGTGAAATGAGCGCAATTGTACGGTAGTTTGAACACTCTTTGGCGTTGCCCTTCTTTGGAATTGGAATGTAAACTGACCTTTTCCAGTCTTGCGGCCATTGTTGAGTGTTCCAAATTTGTTGGCATATTCAATGCAGCACTTTAACAGCATCATCTTTTAGGATTTTAAATAGCTCAGCTGGAATACTGTCATCTCCGCTAGCTTTGTTGTTACTAATGCTTCCTAAGGCCCACTTGATTTCACTCTCGAGGATGTCCGGCTCAAGTTCAGTGACCACACTATCATGGCTATCAGGGACATTCAGATCTTTCCTGTATAGTTCTTCTGTGTATTCTTTCCACCTCTTCTTAATCTCATCTGCTTCTGTTAGGTCCCTGCCTTCTTTGTCCTTTATCATGCCCGTCTTTGCACAAAATGTTCCCTTGAGATCTCCGATTTTCTTGAAGAGATCTCTAGTCTTTCCCATTCTGTTGTTTTCCTCGATTTCTTTGCATTGCTCATTTAAGAAGGCCTTCCTGTCTCTCCTTGCTATTCTCTGGAACTCTGCATTCAGTTGGATATATCTTCCCCTTTCTCCCTTGCTTTTCGCTTCCCTTCTTTCCTCAGCTACTTGTGAAGCCTCCTCAGACAGCCACTTGGCTTTCTTGCATTTCTTTTTCTTTGGGATGGATTTCGTTGCTGCCTCCTGAACAATGTTACGGACCTCCGTCCATAGTTCCTCAGGCACTCTGTCTATCAGGTCTAATCCCTGAAATCTATTCCTCACCTCCACTGTATATTCATAAGGGATATGATTTAGGTCATACCTGAATGGTTTAGTGGTTTTCCCTACGTTCTTTAATTTAAGCTGAAATTTTGCAAGAAGAAGCTCATGATCTGAGCCACAGTCAGCTCCAGGTCTTGTTTTTACTGACTGTATAGAGCTTCTCCATCTTTGACTGCAAAGGACATAATCAATCTGATTTCGATATTGACCATCTGGTGATGTCCATGTGTAGAGTCGCCTCTTGTGCTGTTGGGAGGAGTGTTTGCTATGATCAGCATGTTCTCTTGGCAAAACTCTATTAGCTTTTGTCCTGCTTCATTTTGTACACCAAGGCCATGCTTGCCTGTTATCCCGGTGATTTCTTGACTTCCTTCTTTAGCATTCCAATCCCCTATGATGAAGAGGACATCTTTTTTTGGTGTTAGTTCTAGAAGGTTTTGTAGGTCTTCATAGAACCGATCAACCTCAGCTTCTTCAGCCTCAGTGGTTGGGGCATAGACTTGAATTACTGTGATGTTGAATGGTTTGCCTTGGATTCGTACTGAGATCATTCTATCGTTTTTAAGATTGTACCCCAGTACTGCTTTTCCCACCCTTTTGTTGACTATGAGTGCTACTCCATTTCTTCTAAGGGATTCTTGCCCACAGTAGTAGATATGATGGTCACCTGAATTAAATTCGCCCATGCCTGTCCATTTTAGTTCGCTGATTCCCAAGATGTCGATGTTCAATCTTGCCATCTCATGTTTGACCACCTCCAGCTTACCTTGATTCATTGATCTGACATTCCAGGTTCCTAAACAATATTGTTCTTTACAGCATCGGATTTTCTTTTCACCACCAGACACATGCACAGCTGAGTGTCCTTTCGGCTTTGGCCCAGCCGCTTCACTCTTTCTGGCGCTACTTGGAAATCCCCTCTGCTCTTCTCCAGTAATATATTGGACACCTTCCGACCTGAGGGTCTCATCTTCCGGCGTCATATCTTTTAGCCTTGTGATACGTTCCATGGTGTTTTCTTGGCAAGAATATTGGAGTGGGTTGCCATTTCCTTCTCCAGTGGACCACATTTTGTCAGAACTCTCTGCCATGACCTGTCCATCTTGGGTGGCCCTGCACGGCATAGCTTATGGCTTCACTGAGTTATGCAAGCCCCTTTGCCACAACAAGGCAGTGATCCATGAAGGGGATGCTTCTATTAATGCAGCCCAAAAGAGCATTGGCCTTTTTTGCAGACACATCACATTGTTGGCTCATATTCAGCTTGTGATTGACAACAGTTCCAAGATCCTTCTCGCTTGTAGTGTTGTTGAGCCACATATCCCCCATCTTGTAACTGTCCATTTGGTTTGTTTTTCCTCAGTGCAGAACTTGGCATTTGTCCCTATTAAATGTCATTCTGTGGTTTTCTGCCCAGCGCTCCAGTCTATCCAGATCACTTTGAATTTTGTTTCTGTCTTCCAAAGTATTCGCTGTCCCTCCCAATTTTGTGTCATCTGCAGATTTGATCAGCATTCCCTGCACCTCCTCCTCCAAGTCATTAATACAAATGTTGAAGAGCCCTGGGCCCAGGACTGAGCCCTGCGGTACCCCACTTGTTACCTCTCCCCAGTTTGAGAAGGTCCCCAGTTTGAGAAGCACTCTTTGAGTCCGATTCTGTAGCCAACTGTGGATCCACTGGATTGTTGTTTCATCTAGCCCACTTTGAGCTAGTTTGCTCATCAGGAGATCATGGGGCACTTTATCGAAAGCTTTGCTGAAGTCGAGGTATATTATGTCCACAGCATTCCCACAGTCGACAAGGGAGGTTACTTCATCAAAAAATGAGATCAGATTCGTCTGGCAGGACTTGTTTTTGACAAATCCTTGTTGGCTTCGAGTCATCACTGCATTGTTTTCAAGGTGCTTCCAGATGGATTGCTTTATGATCTGCTCCAGAATTTTCCCAGGGACTGATGTCAGACTGACCGGTCTGTAGTTCCCAGCTTCCTCCTTTTTACCCTTTTTGAAGATAGGGACAACATTAGCCCTCCTCCAGTCATCTGGTACTTCCCCAGTCCTCCATGATTTCTCAAAGAGAATAGACAGCGGTTCTCAGAGTTCTTCTGCCAGTTCCTTTATTACTCTAGGGTGCAGTTCCTCTGGCCCTGGAGATTTCAACTCATTCAAAGTCATTAGGTGTCCCTTGACCATATGCCTATCGATCTCAATCTGCAATCCTGCCCCTTCAGCCTGTACTTCGCCTTCGCCAGGGGGGTCATAGACCCTCTTTTGGGAGAAGACTGAGACAAAGTAGGAATTGAGCACTTCTGCCTTCTCACTGTCATCTGTTATCCTTTTGCCATCATTATTTAATAGCTGAACCACCATTTCTTTCCTCTGTCTTTTACTATGCACATAGCTGAAGAAAGCCTTTTTGTTGCCTTTAGCATCCCTCGCTAACCCCAGCTCGTTCTCCGCTTTAGCCTTCCTGACGCCATCCCTGCAATTCTGTGCTACCTGCCTGTAAAATAGGCAATGGGTTCTCATGTTTCCCAGGAGAGCACTGTTGACAAATTTGCTAGAGGATGGGCAACATATTGCAGGGTTTGTGAATGAGCTCTCCAAAGACAAGATGTTTCATTAGGAAATGGACTTCTGCCATCTTTGGAATGAGAACAGGAGAACCAACTGAGCTGTTTCTACTGGCTTGAAATGTCAGCAGCACTCAGTCAGTCGGTCACTGATGTGCTCAGATTTTGAAAGGGTGAAGATGGTGGCAGTGAGGTGCCAGAGAACTCTGAAAGAGCTGTTTGCATTGCCAAAAATAAACTTATTTAATGGGGCAAAAGCTTTAGCTGAGGCAGTGGTTGAGCACTGCTCTGTTGTGCCTCTGTGCAAACATTTGATGACATTTCCTTGGTCATTTTGCATACAGTGAAGGCAATTTCAGTTGCATAGTTGTCTTTTGGAATTGTTAATCCCTTTTTTTTAAAGCCCTCCTTCCCATTCCTTCCAAACTATCGGGGGCTTTTGACAGTATGACATTTGACATTTGTAATCATCTGGATTTCAGCTGTAGTTTCTATTTCTGGGTTGCCAGGTGGTTTCCAAGGATTCAAGATTTATTGCAGTCAAATTTCCATTCTTCTCTTTTAAGAAAGTCCATGAAGCCAGCACTGTAATGTTTTTGAGTAAATCTGTGGGGTGGCCACATTTGAAATACGACTCAAAAAGTATATCATAGAGCTGGGAGAGGTACAGAAAAAGGCAGTGAAGATCATCAAGTGGTTGGATCACCATCTGTATTAGGAAAGGCAGGGTGGGGCGCACCTTTTGGTTTAGCAGACAACTTAGGGAGGCATGATAGAGGCCTGTAGAATTATGCATGCTTGGTATAGAGAGAAAATGGATAGAAGCTGTTGCTGTTTTCCACCTCCTCCCATGATACTAGAACTCGAGGATACCCAGTGAAATGACTGGCGGTCGATTCAGAATAGATGAAAGAAAGGACTTCTTTGCACAGCGCATCATTGTTCTATGGAATTCAGTGCTCCATGATGTAGGGATAGTGCGCTGGCTTCGATGGCTTTAGCAGGTAATTAGACACAGGTTTAATATACCAATGAATATCAGCAGCTAGGTGGTGGCGGCAGCGGGGGTGGGCTTCCCACAAGCAGGACACCAATATGGCCGTGATTTACAACCGTGGCTCCCCAGATATTTTTGGACCACAACTCCTATCATCCCTAGGCAACATGGCCTAGTAGTCAGGGATGATGAGAGTTGTAGTCCAACAACATCTGGGCTCTCAAGGCTGACAATCCTTGGAAATACCTGGCAGGCCACTGTTCAAAAGAGGGCGCTCGGCTAGGTGGACTCTTGGTCTGATCCAGCAGGCTTTTCTTACGTTGTCTTCTTGAGCTGGCTTCCCAGCCATGGGGCCCTCCAGGTGTGTTGGACTGCAACTCCCATCATCACAAGCCGTAACGGTGAATGCTCACAATAATATGGAAGTTTGGGGGGAAAAATATACATGTCTCTGTGTTTAAAGCACCATACATAAATAACCAAAACCTGACCCAACCCCAAACTCTAACCCCTGTGTCAGCACTCTGCAAGTTCTGTTTTGAGCAGAAATGCGCTTGCCCCTGCAATACCTGCTAAGCAGTAAGAACTTCTAAATTGGCTGCAAATGCCCTGCAGATCAGAGCTTTGCAGCGGCTTGTTGGCTGGGATCTTGCTGGGTTCTAATGTTCTTTGTCTTCCTTTTCCATAGGTATTTGTATCAAGTGCGGAAAGGGGGTATATGGGGCCAGCCAAGCTTGCCAAGCCATGGGGAACCTATACCACACCAACTGCTTTACATGCTGCTCCTGTGGTAAGTCACATGTTTATGGATCCTTGCAGCTCCTGCCAACGAATGCATTGGCTTGGGTACCTGTTAGAATTTCAGTCCCGCTGCCTGGGGTCCCTTCACTGGGTGCATCATGTTAATTTTGACAAATCTGAAGATTCATTATAAAATAAGAGTGGAGGGTGAAACTGGCTAGACCACTTAGAAAGCTGTGTAAGTGATCATGGTTCAAAGTTATTCTGTGATTGTACCAGAAGGACATGCAAGGGAATAGTGAAATACCTGGTGCTCTACTTTAACACAGCGTAAAGCAGAACATGGGCATATAAAGTAATCCTTGTGCTGGTCAGGGATTACTCTATATGCCTGTGTTTAAGCTTACTTTTTAAAGCTTAAACACAGGCATATAATTAAGCTTAGTTTTCATTGCCATATTGTTAAAGGAATTCAGAGTATTGAAGATGGTAAAAGGCTTGAAATGGAGGACATCTGTGAGCTCCATGTCTCCTGTACATGTATCTCCTGGATAATATCTAGTGGTGCTGGGCCATGGTGTTCTCTGTTGTAAAATAGCATCCTTACTGGTAACCTGTCAGGTCACTTCTTTGGGTTATGTTAAGTGTACTGATAAAATGTTTGTATCAACAACTCATTTAATCTGAAGCTTTTGGGGCATAGCGTTTCTGTTTTATTTTCCATTGCTGATGGATGTCTATGTTTGCTTTATTCGTGTTTTATTTTAATACTTTTCTGTTGTTGTTTTTAAACGCTTCAGTTTCACCTTTCTGCATAATTGTGCCCAAAGCAGGGATGGTCTGCTGCTTGCTTTTGTTCAAGTGTCCATAGGTCCACTCTGTTGGCCTTTATCAACCTGGTGGCCTTAGATGTGTTGGACACCAATTCCCACCATTCCCAGGGATGATGTGAGTCGCAGTCCAGCACATTTTGAGGGCCCCAGGCTGGGGAAAACTGAACTAGAACTTTGCCAGTCTTGGTAATCAAGCCAACAGCTTTCAAACGAAAGTCCATAGCTCAGCGTCCATGTCCCTGCTTTGCCTACTGAAGGTCCTGCATTTAATGCTTTCCATCTCCAGTGGGAAGGCTCCTTCATCTGAGGAGGGGCATTACATTGTGTGCGTGTATGTGCATATGTGTGTGTGTGTGTGTGTGTGTGTGTGAGAGAGAGAGAGAGAGAGAATGAGAGAGAGAGAGAGAGAGAGTTTGGATCACTTTGTCTTTGGCACCAAAAATACCTTGGAGTCCTGGCTCTAAAAGCTTTTGACAAATCTTACTGTCACTTCCTGTGGTTTTTGGCTACAAGTGGAATGAAGGGAGAGGCAAGTGAATTTTCCTGCTGCTCTGTATGAACGATGAGAAAGTGTTGCTCATTTTTTGTTATATGAGGAAATAACTGGCAAGCACTGGATAATAGACAAGTAGCAGCAGGAATGAGTTATTTCAGCCTTCCCCAGCCTGGTGCCCTGCAGAAGTGTTGGCCTGCAACTTTGTCATTCCCAACCAGCTGGGCGTTGTAGTCCAACATATCAGCAGGGCACCAGGTCAGGGAGGGCAAAGTTGCACAAAGCTGGTTTTTTGCACATCTGTGATTGGGGCATCACCTTCGTGCAAGGCGGGTGGGTGAAGGTAGTCCAGCCTGCCAAAGCCACAAACATTTGGCCTAGCAAGGCCCTCATCCAGACTCTACTAAATCTTCTCTTCAGATCCAGTTGTTGTTTCTTAAATACAGCATTTTGAGGGAGCGCCTGTCCCCACATCTGATTGAGACCAGGTGGTTGGCTGGGTTTTCTCTGGCCCAGAGTGTGGAGCTGTTACATTTAATCTTTAGTTGGAGGCAACCTGGATCAGGTAGCCTGTTGTATATATAGTGGTATGGGTGATCGCTATTGCGGAGGGGAGTCTCCCTGTAATCTCAGTCCCTCAACATGGAAGCTGCACTGGCTGGATTCCTCCTGCCTCATGACCTCCTTAATTGGTGGGGTGGGGACAAATTTTGTGACCATTTGCCTAGATGCCTCCCTCACCAGAAAAAGCAGCGTGTTTGCCGCAACACAGTAGCTGACTAATCTGCTCCTGCCACCTGTGGTATTCTTGTGAATGCCTCGTTCTTGTGAACGCTTCATTCTTCTTACCCTGGACTGACTTTCTGGACATTCCCCCTGAATGGTTCTGCTCTGGCTGTCACACATATTGGCTGCATCCAGACAATCATATCTTGGCTATTAAGTTTCCCTCTCACGCAACTCCTTCACCCCTCCCTTCGCATGGCCCATAATTAAACCAGGAAGTCTCTGATTAACCACAGTTTCCCGTTTTGTCCAAACCGGCTTCAACGAGCTAAGGTATTAAACTTTGGTTTAAAAATGGTCTCATATCCTGGCTTGTAACGATGGTTTCCTGGTTATGACAAAACAGGAAAGTGTTTAACTCGAGATTTCCTGGTTTAATCATGGCTCATGCAAAGGGTGGAGTAAAGGGTCTCCTTGAGCAAGCAAGAGCTGAGATATAATAGTCCAAACCAGGCCTCAAAGCATTTTACTAAAACACACCTTTCCTGAAAGAGAGATTAATCTGTACTCCAAAAAGACTTGCGTGAAACAACAGTGGAGCCATGTGCTTACTGGATTGTTCTGTTCATAATTACTTGGGCCAATGTGATAGAGGGAAGGAGCTTCCAGCAGGGCTGCCCATCGCAGTGCCTGTCCCTCTCCTTTGATGCTCTCCCCTCGGCTCTCCTTGCCAGCTTCCCTAACACTCTAGCTACTGGTCCCTATACTGGTCTTTGAGGCTGGCTGTGGTGCACTTTGCACCCGGCTGCTACCCAGCTGACGTTGGCACCTTTGTGACTCCCCACTCCTAGTCATTCCTAGGGGATCTCTCACAGGCATTTGCTCTGTGCCTCCTGGTTTCATGTGGGTGAGATGCAGTTGTGATTGACACAGGCCAGTGCTATGTGGGAGCTTAGGAAAAATTTGACCCAAATTAGCTGCACTGGATAGTCCTTGGGCACCATTGAAAAGGCTCTTGCTGCCTGCTGGCATTTGAGCTGAGCTGTGTGCTGCCTTCTAGCTTTCCCACACGCTTGGAAGCACAGCTTAAGAGCTAGATATTGGGGTGAGTGTGGGGAGGTGCAGTTTCTGGGAAGCTGAGTTCTTCATGCCTTATCAATTTCTGTGTGGGGGTTTTCATAGAATCATAGAAAAGTAGGGTTGGAAGGGGCCTACAAGACCATCGAGTCCAACCCCCTGCTCAATGCAGGAATCCAAGTCAGAGCATCCCTGACAGGTGGCTGTCCAGCCTCGTCTTGAATGCCTCCAGTGTGGGAGAGCCCACCGCTTCCCTAGGTCATGGGTCCCACTGTTGTGTTGCTCTAACAGTCAGGAAGTTTCTCCTGATATTCAGCTGGAATCTGGCGTCCTGTAACTTGAGCCCATCATTCCGTGTCCCGCACTCCTGGATGATCGGGAAGAGATCCTGTCCTTCCTCTCTGTGACAACCTTTCAAGTACTTGAAGAGCGCCATCATATCTCCCCTCAGTCTTCTCTTGTCAAGGATAAACATGCCCAGTTCTTTCAGTCTCTCTTCATAGGGCTTTGTTTCCAGTCCCTTGATCATCTTTGTTGCCCTCCTCTGAACCCTCTCCAGCTTGTCTGTATCCTTCTTAAAGTGCGGTGCTGAGAACTGGACACAGTACTCCAGATGAGGCCTAACAAGTGCTGAGTAGAAGGGAACTAGTACTTCCCGGGATTTGGAAGCTATGCTTCTATGAATGCAGCCCAAAAGAGCATTGGCCTTTTTTGCAGCCACATCACATTGTTGGCTCATCTTCAGCTTGTGATCGACAACAATTCCCAGATCCTTCTCGTTTGTAGTGTTGTTGAGGCAAGTATCCCCCATCTTGTAACTGTGCATTTGGTTTCTTTTTCCTAGGTGCAGAATGTGGTATTTATCCCTATTAAATGTCATTCTGTTATTTTCTGCCCAGTGCTCCAGTCTATCAAGGTAACTTTGAATTTTGTTTCTGTCTTCCAAAGTATTAGCTATCCTGCCCAATTTGGTGTCATCTGCAAATCTGATCAGCATTCCCTGCACCTCCTCCTCCAAGTCATTAATAAAAATGTGGAAGAGCACTGGGCCCAGGACTGAGCCCTGCGGTACCAGTCATTACCTCTCCCCAGTTGGAGAAGGTCCCATTGATAAGCACTCTTTGAGTCCGATTCTGTAGCCGACTGTGGATCCACTGGATCGTTGTTTCATCTAGCCCACTTTGAGCTAGTTTGCTCATCAGGACATCATGGGGCACTTTGTCGAAAGCTTTGCTGAAGTCGAGGTATATGATGTCCACAGCATTCCCACAGTCGACAAGGGAGGTGACCTGATCCAAAAATGAGATCAGATTCGTCTGGCAGGATTTGTTCTTGACAAATCCATGTTGGCTTCGAGTAATCACTACATTATCTTCACAGTGCTTACAGATGGATTGCTTTATGATCTGCTCTGGAATTGTCCCAAGGATTGATGTCAGACTGACTGGTCTGTAGTTGCCAGCTTCTTCCTTTTTACCCTTTTTGAAGATAGGGACAACATTAGCCCTCCTCCAGTCATCTGGCACTTCACCCACCCTCCATGATTTCTCAAAGATAATAGACAGTGGCTCTGAGAGCTCTTCTGCCGGTTCCTTTATTACTCTAGATGCAGTTCATCTGGCCCTGGAGAATTGAACTCATTCAAAGTAATTAGGTGTTCCTTGACCATATGCCTATCGATCTCAATCTGCAATCCTGCCCCTTCAGCCTGTACTTCACCTTTGTCATAGACCCTCTTTTGGGAGAAGACTGAGCCAAAGTAGGAATTGAGCACTTCTGCCTTCTCACTGTCATCTGTTATCCTTTTGCCATCATTATTTAATAGCTGAACCACCATTTCTTTCCTCTGTCTTTTACTATGCACATAGCTGAAGAAAGCCTTTTTGTTGCCTTTAGCATCCCTCGCTAACCCCAGCTCGTTCTCCGCTTTAGCCTTCCTGACGCCATCCCTGCAATTCTGTGCTACCTGCCTGTAAAATAGGCAATGGGTTTTCATGTTTCCCAGGAGAGCACTGTCGACAAATTTGCTAGAGGATGGGCAACATATTGCAGGATTTGTGAATGAGCTCCTGCTTGTACTCTTCCTTTGTTGCTTGGCCTTCCTTCCACTTCTTATATGTGTCCTTTTTTGTTTTCAGGTCATCCCTAAGGTTTTTGTGAAGCCACATTGGCTTCTTCTGTTGTCTTCCACCTTTTCTTGTTGAAACTGTTTGTAATTGTGCCTTGAGAATTTCCTTTTTTAAAAACTCCCACCCATCTTGGACTCCTTTTCTCGTTAGCGTCGCTTGCCATGGGACCTTACTGATCATTGTTCTGAGTTTATTAAAATCAGCTTTCCTCAAATCCAGGGTACGCGTTTGGCTACACTCGGCTTTTGCTTCCCTTAGAACCAAGAACTCAAATATAACATGGTTGCTTTCCCCCAGAGTTCCTGTAACTTCTACTGTATCCACTAAGTCATCTCTGTTGGTTAGGATCAAGTGAAGGATAGCCAATCCTCTAGTTTCTTCCTCTACTTTCTGTAGGAGGAAGTTATCTGCCACATAAGTCAGGAATCTCTTGGAGGGGCCATGTTTTGCAGCATTGGTCTCCCAACAAATATCGGGGAAATTGAAGTCCCCCATTACTACTACATCATGCTTCCTTAAAACATTGGCTATTTGCTTTTCAAAAGTTTCATCCTTGTCTTCTCTTTGATTGGGTGGCCAGTAGTAGACTCCAACCACCATGTTTCTTTTATTCTTTGCTCCATTTATTTTAACCCAGATGCTCTTGATGGGGCTACCAAGCTCATCCTCCTGTATTTCTGTGCAGATATATGTATTTTTCACATACAGTGCAACCCCACCTCCCTTTCTGTTCCTCCTGTTCTTTTTGAACAAGTTATATCCTTCAATTGCTGTATTCCAGTCATGAGAGTCATCCCACCAAGTCTCAGTTACACCTATCAAGCCATAATTTCTGTCCTGTATTAAGAGTTCAAGTTCGTTCTGTTTGTTTCCCATACTCTGGGCATTAGTGTATAGATATCGAAGACCATGTGCTTCATAGTCTGGCTTTCTTCCTACAAGTTTGTGAATACTATTATTGGGCGCTCTTAGAGCTGTTCTCTCTGTTGCGGTGCATGAGCCTTTGTCCATTGTTACCCCCAACTTTACGTCTCCTTTTCAGGCTAGAAGGCAAGAGGATGACCGATAAGATTTCCAGTAGTTGCAGACAGGGCTTCAAGTGCCTAGTGTAGCTGCTTGCCACTTCCCATGACTGCCAAAAAATCAGAATACATTATAAAAAATATATGCAAGCTTGCTAAATTGCGTAAGTAAAGCAAGTTGAAGAATTCAGTTTTCCTTGTTGCAGAATTTGGAATGGCCATTCACAGAACATTCTTTTTAAAGTTTTAGCATGGGCTGTACTTGGTCTGTGATCCTTCCCTGTCCACATTCAACAATGCAGCACTATTTGCAAATGACAGGAAGAGAAATATTCCCTACTCCTCCCTCGAAAGAAGGGTTTCTCCCCTCCTCCCAACATGACTTCCCACTGCCTAGATCATGTGCTTTCAACATTCCTTGAATGCTAAAAAAAAATACATTATCTCCAGCAATTGTGGGAACTGAAACGCATGTGGGGACCCAAATGCACCAGAATGGCTGATCAGAGAGGCCGGCTTGGCATGAGGCCTGCCCAAACAGTCCTCCTTCCTTTTCTCCTTTTCGGTGGAAGGGTTCCATAAGTCTGTCCAAAGTCAGCTGTACAGGCTTATTCTTGGGGACCATTTAAAACAGCTCTCATTGACTCCTGGCAGTTGATGTGAGCTTCTGTCCATTCTTAAGATTACAAAATGGAACAGATGGCTACTTCTGGTAAAGCTAGTGGCGGGTAGATTAGCATGTCAGAGAGCCCAATCATTTTCTTAGACAGCCAGAACATTAGCAAGAAACCGTGGCCCCAAACCAAAAGAATTCCCCCCAATGTGCACCTTTTCTCCTAGGTATCACAGCACAGAAGCAAGCTAGTCAATGCGATAATGATGGTAAGAGCACCATAGCAGCTTGAAGAGAAATGTTATCTTAGAGCAGCTGTCCCCAACCTGGCGCCCTCCAGATGCGTTGGACTACAACTCCCAGCGTCCCAACAGCTGCAGCTGCAGTTTGAAAGCCACCATCTTAGGAGGCTGAAGCATAGCTTGAGGTCTGACTGGTAAGAGTTTTACCAGTGAATGCTCTTTCTAAGCATTCTTTTGGGTTTCCTTAACAGTCTTGGGCCAAATCCTGTCCTCTGTGTGCTTAGCTGCCTAGAGGAAGGGAAGGCACTATCAGGCCCTCATTGGCAATGCGTCTAGGATGGCTTTGGACCGTTTTATGGAAAGCATCTATTTAAAAAGGAGGGAAGGGCTGATTTGCCCTCCAGGCATGGCAGGCTGATTGGGGGAGTAGAGTAGCCCAAAGGGAGTCCAGTACATTCCAGTGTGGTTGTGGCTGCACTGATATTAGGAGCATTGGGAGCTGCCCTTCCCACTGTCCCCATCACATCAGCCCCTTTTAATCAGTAGCATCTCTCTTTGCACAGATCATAGCCCAGTAATTTGGACTGCCCATCTGCAAGCATGCAGATTCCTCGTGTGCTCTGAGCAGGAGCAAGCTTGTACGTGAGGGTTGGCCACTCCCATGAGGGGCTTTACCATGGTACTTCCAGTCATGGCAGTGGTGGCAGGCCCCAGTGCTTGCATTGCACACAGGACCTGATCCCCAGACCACTTCAGGCTCAGCCTCCACATCTGCCTGCTGTCTGCATGCACATTGGGCGGAGGCAAGTGATTGATTGTCTAGTACAGCCTTCCATACCTCGTGCCTTCCAGATGTGTTGGACTGCAACTCCCAGTATCCCCCAGCAAGCATAGCTGGTTGGGGATGCTGGGAGTTGTAGTCCAACACATCTGGAGGGCGCCAGGTTGGGGAAGGCTGGTCTAGTAGCTTGTTGTAGAGGGTGTTATGCCAGTATTATAGCCATTTTTAACAAATAAAATTGTGCCCAGGCACACTGACATCTTTACCAAGGAAACATGGAATGAACATGAAGTGCAACCTGTGTGAATTCTGCAAACTGAACACATTTCCAGAATTTCTCATTTTAAGTAATTTTCTGAATTTATTCTGATTTGCAAGTAATGGGGAGAGACAAGGAGCTATGCAGCTCAAGCCCCAACCAATTGGAGTCCTATCCAGCCACTTCTCCAGCTTTTGAGATTTCAACAGACCTTCTCCACACCCTTTCAAGCACATCTTCACAGGTGCAGGAGCTAGAAACTTGCTTTAAAAACTGAATTAAATTAAAGCTGACATTCTCAAGAAGCTGAACTTGGGCCAATATCGTATTCTGTGGTGGTCACAGCCATATTATTATTATTGTTTCTCACTGAACAAATAGTGTTGTTGATAGCCGATAACATGCACTGGAACAAACCAAGGTGTAAAAGAAGCCATGTGTGTTAACTTTGGGCACACATTGTCCCATGAACATAGTAAATAGTCTAAAGGAAATCAAATGTATGAAATCCTCCCACCCAGTCCTTTCTCTCACACAAACGTCTCTGCATTCTCCCTAAACTTTAATTTGTCAGTGGTATTTCTCCTGTCCACTTAGTAGATGATATTGTGACTGGGTTATTTTCACAAATCTTCAGTAACCTTTATTAAAAGTATCTCAGTAAGTAACTGTATCCTGTGTGCCACCTTCATAGGATGCCACTCTTTACAATTTGAAATTTAAACCTTTTCAAATAATGAACTTAAAATAAAATCTCCAGCATCCTTCTCTCTCTCTCTCTCTCTCTCAGTCTCGGCGGGGGGGGGGGGGGCGCGACAGTGCCTCTCTCCCATACTTAAATTGTCAAATCCCAGACTGGGGTGAAGTAGAATAGAACAAGTCAGTGACCTCAGCCTGGAAGAATGTTGCTTATTTACGTAGAGCTCCTGCTATTTTAGCAGCAAGCCTTTTATTCTGCAGGGACAATGTACGCCGGTTTTGTGTTTATTGGCCAAGTGAAGGCTTGTACATTTTGAGATTTGCATGCTAATAGTTCTAGTAACAAAATACATGCAAGCTGCTTTAAAAATAGTGCTGGGAGATTTTGTTTTGTCTTGGCCAACGTCTGTGTGTTTCTTGAAAAGAGTTGTTGCAAATACTGGATATTCTGCTGCTGCAGTAGTCCATTTGAAAAGGAGAGTTACGTGTAGCACCCCTCCATTTGCTGGGCTTATGGGGGGAAACTGTTGGTGGTTGGAACCCAGTCTTTACAAAAGTATTCCTGGGATTCAGCTGCTCATGGAACTTTGCTTCATTTTGTTTTTAAATAGCAACTTTGCCTTCAGTTCTATCTTTATTAGGCAGCGACAGAAACTTCTGAAATATTTTAGTGCCTTTTGATGCACTGAGTGACTGGAATGCAGTCAGTTTTAGTCCAGAAAATGTGAGTGTGTTTGTATAACTTCTGCTCCAGACGTTCTTGCCCTCTGTAACAAAAAGTCTTTTCAGCTTTTCTAGCCTGTCAGATGAGCTACAATTCCATTTTTTAAAAGTGTATGTGTGTTTTCTCACTAGAGTGGAGCCACAGGAACCTTAGCATAAAACAAATTGTACATTTGGGGGCTGATCCTGCATTCCTGGAAGTTGAAGGGAGCGGGGAACTAGGTGCAAAAGGAATGCTGCATTTGGGGTCGCACCACTGGGGAGAAAACATTTTGAAAAGGAGTGTAGCCCTGCCTTCCCCAACCTGGCACCTTTCAGATAAGTTGGACTACTGCCATGCTAGCTTGGGGATGCTGGGAGTTGTAGTCCAACACATCTGAAGGGCACCAGGGAAAGGAAGGCTGGTGTAGCAGATCCAGGGTAGCCACTTTTGCAGCAATTTGGTTTTCACTGCAAAAGTAGGAGCTGAGTAGGAGCTCCTGCAAAGATATGGTATCTTCTGTTGAGAAGAATTATGGCATGGTTTTCTTTTCCTCTCTCTTCCAACCCCCCAGTTTCTGAAATGTCCTTGCCGTCAACCGTTGTCTCTGGTGATGGGGGATTAGAGAGGGCTGGGGGAGTTGACTGTATGAGGACATGAGCTTCCTGCAGACACCGTGGTTGTGGGCGATCTCCTCTGCGTGCTTCCTCTTTCAGCTGGAGCCGTGGCTTAGTTTTCAAACTTCCTTCTGTCAAGGAGGTATTTCCACCTTTACTTGACTGCTTTGGAATCTCTGTGAGTTCTAGAAGATTCTGAGGAGTATTCTAAGGACCTCTGCAGTTCACATGGGGTATCAGCCAGGGCAGTGGTGCTGCAAAGTTACAAAAAGTTGCCAAATGTAATATTGGCTGTGTTCATACATAACAGCAAGCCAGGATTCCTGGCTTGACATGAACAAGCTGCGTGCTTTTGCATGCAGGCTGTTCACTCCCATTTTACTCTTTGCATGAGCAGGTAAACAAACACTAAATATCAGGGTTGGACTCGATGGTCTTGTAGGCCCCTTCCAACCCTACTATTCTATGATACTACTATACTATTCTATGAAATAGTTCTTTTTCTTAGCGTGACATAGAACTGCAGATGCTGGTTTGTTGCTTACAAACAAGCCAAGATTCATAAGCCAACAACAAACCCTGGCTTGCAATCCTGGCTTATTTGGGTTTAGATGTAACACTAAGCAAACTATTTCTGGTTTGTTCATCTGCTGTTATGGGAGGAGCAAAGCAGGAGTGAATGAGCTGCATGCACCAGCATAAGCCAGGAATGTGCAAGCTGTTACGTGCAAAAATGGCTGTTGAGGGCAGAATTTGCCTTTCTGCGAATCTCTGCTTTCATTTTAAAGAAGGAGCAAGTTCCTAGCTGTTACGCTTGCAAAGATATGCCAAGATATTTTGCTGCCTGAAGCAGAGCCCAAATCTCTCTCTCTCTCCCTCCCTCTCTCTCTCCCTCCCTCACTCTCTCGGTGCTCATATATATACACACACATACTGAGAGGGCCAACGGTTTACAGATTCTTGCTGCACCAGTCAGGCATCAGTTCCTGCCTTCATCTACCCTCCCCACCCCCTTACTCACACACACACTTCCATGCTGTTGCTGAAGCAAGTCTCTTCACCCTGCTGCATGACAAGGCTGGCCCTGAAGATATGCTTGGAACTGCGTGGGCATTGTCTGCAGAAACCTCAGAAGCCAGAGGCGCAGCTAAATCATATTTCCAGTGGTTGGTGGTGGGGCCAGAGGCTGAATTCTCTCGCAATGGGCACAGAATTTCCTTAGTCACCTTACAAAGTTTAGTGGGGCCTCTGTTTCCTGTCTGGGCTCACCCTGGAGGACCAGAAACTACGCGAGAACATTCTTGCTTTTCTTTCCCACGGTCCAAAAATGTTACTGCTGAGGTTGAAGGAACAAGTGATGGGATGCTAGGAATATCCTCCCTGTCCAAGCAATTACCAAAATACCCTGAATTCTGTCTGCATCCTAAAAACCTGACTCAAACGCGAAAAGCTTAACATTCATGAGATTGAAAATCGTATTGGAAGGGGAGCAGAGATTGCTTCCTCCTTCCCCTTCCCGTCTCCAGACCTAAGGCTGATAGAGGGAGAAGAATGAGGAAGGGTCAGAAACACCCTGTGTTCTAAATTTTAAAAGAATGAATGTACAAAATTCACTTTAACATTCACAGAAACATACAGGGCTGTTTAAAAGGAACACAGATACATACACACCAGTTCTTAAACTCCAGGGTAATTTGTAGGCCTCATTCTCACAAACAGCAGCTGTTTTAAGGCTGTAGCACTTCTGATTGCAGCAGGGGTCTGCATGATTAACTGCACCGTTCTACATAACCAAAATTCCCACACAGAAAGCTGGTGTGTGATGAAAAAGGATAGTTTAGAACATGGAGGGAAGTTTCTGTCATTCCAGTCCTAACTTGCAGTCTAAAGTTTGTTTGTTTGTTTGTTAAAAAAATGTACAAGCCTCCCTTCAACCTTATGAATGTCAGGGCTTGTGTACCGCAAGTATGGATATAAATAGTTATGCAAATACAAAATACAATGACAATAAAAAATACAACGCAATAAAAAAGACATAGACTTCTGTCCATGATGCCACATACCAGCTGCCCCTACTGTAGCATTTCTAACCCCAGCTGACTATTTTGCCCAGACACGGTGAAAGGAGAATGGCATTACTGAGTTGCTGCAGTTGTGATTTGGGGTGCGGTTCTCTTGATGGTTGAACAGCAGACTGCTGCCCCCCTCCCTCCCCATAAACTGACATATGCCTGACAAGGACAGACCCAAATGAAGTGATAGGTTCCTGAGCCCATACGGGGGCAGCTGTATGTCCAACAATTGAAGAGCCTTTTACCAGCTACGGCCATTCCTGGACAGGGATAGCTTGATCACTTTGGTAACCTCAACAGTGAGTTACTGCAATGCGTTTTATGCGGAGCTGCCCTTACGGCTGGTCCGGAAGCTGCTGGTGGTGCAGAATGCTGCATCCAGGTTAGCAAGAGGAGCAGTTTATCACCAGCGTCTTACACCTTTGCTGAGGGAACTGCATTGGCTGTCTTTATACCACCAGGCCAGGTTTGAGGTTTACAAAGCCCTAAACCACTTGGCACCAGGATGCATAAGAGATCGCCCAACCACCTGCTTGCTTGTTCAGTAGCTACGGTCATCAGGAAATTCCCTCCTGGTGGTGCCTAAGATAACAGAGCTCCGGTCCATGATGGCTTGGGAAAAGGCCTTTAGTATCATAACACCCACTCTCTGGAACTCCTTGCCACTACAAATTAGGCAGGCACCTATGCACCTGGGTTTTCAGTGCCTACTGAAAATGTACATGTTCCAATAAGCTTCCCCAGATTTGGTTGTTTTCCTTGCTGTCTATTGTCTCCTCTAAGTGTTATACAGTATTTTATTACTGTATTATTTTAAACTGCATGGTTTGTATATTGCTTAGACATTTCTTTTAATTGAAGTGATTCATAAGTCTTGACAAATATATATTTTGTCCCATTAATAAGCTGTTGTCTGTGAAAAGCCATTCATGTTTTAGCACCATAATGGGTGAATGTGTATCTGTCTTCATTGTCTTGAAAGGATCTCTCTCTCTGTGTGCTCCTATCGAAGGGAATTTTGTAGCATAGCATTGCAGAATGAGCTATTGTTCTTCAGATTCATAGGCAGGTGTCAAATGGAGAGCCACATCCAGTGCATTTCTCAAAACTAGTCAAACAAGATTGCTATGCCAGAGGTTCCATCCAAACAAAACCACAGGAGGAGGAAGGAAGCCCTGAATTTGGGAAGTGCTCCTGAGGTGAGAGCACAAAGTATTTCAGCAAAGACAAGGTATTTTGTGTTACGACACTAAATCCTTTGCCAGGAGGCTGCTCCATTTCTGTGGTATCTAGTTTTCAATAGGCAACGTCAATCCTGCAGTGTCAGGAATTCCTGCAGGGTTTGATCACTTCCATAGAATTAGTGACTACATTGGGTTCTAGAACCAGCAGGCAATGTGCTATGAAAAGGAACTATTGGGGAATACTTGTAGCTACCTATGGCAGGTAGCAGTCACCTCCAGATGTGCAGGCACAGAAGCTATTGGAAGAGTTGATTATCCTGCTTTCCTTCCTTCCTGCCCCCACCCCAAGTGGCAGTTGGGGTGGGGGCACAGTACATGCCACAGTAGGCTAGTAAAACATTTTTTGGAGTGGCAACTTTTGTGGACATGTTTCCAAGTCTGCTTCAAATATTGGAGCCAAGTCTGCTGGGAATTCTTTTTCTAAATTTGGCATGTGGAGGTTCTAGGGAAGTACTAAGTATCCCAGATTCTGCCAGCTGAGACAAGTTAAGCAAATAGGTGAGAAAATGCCCTTAATGCAGCCTTCCCCAACCTGGCACTCTCCATGTGTGTTGGACAACAACTCCCGGCATCCACAACCATTTAGGCTGGCTGGTGATGCTGGGAGTTGTAGTTCAGCACATCTGAGGGGTGCTAGGTTGGGGAAGGCTGCCTTAAGGTATGTGTGGTTTACACAATCTGCATAGCTGTCTCATGTTTTTATTTTATTTATTATTATTATTCATGTTAACCATTTTAACCCTGCTGTTTAGCTAAAAAAGCTCCCAGAGCGGCTTACATAGACCCGTAGAAAGACAAGGCCCTGCCCACAGACTTACAATCTAAGAGACATGACACATAAGGAAAAAGGGGTGAGACAGGAGGAAGGAAAAGGCAAGCTCGTATACCATAGAATCATAGAATAGTAGGGTTGGAAGGGGCCTACAAGGCCATCGAGTCCAACCCCTGCTCAATGCAGGAATCCAAGTCAGAGCATCCCTGACAGATGGCTGCCCAGCCTCGTCTTGAATGCCTCCAGTGTGGGAGAGCCCACCACCTCCCTTGGAAATTGGTTCCATTGTCGTATTGCTCTAACAGTCAGGAAGTTTTTCCCAATGTTCAGCCGGAATCTGGCTACAGAATTGGACTCAAAGAGTGCTTATCAATGGGACTTTCTCAAACTGGGGAGAGGTAACGAGTGGGGTACCACAGGGCTCAGTCCTGGGCCCAGTGCTCTTCAGCATTTGTATTAATGACTTGGAGGAGGAGGTGCAGGGAATGCTAATCAGATTTGCAGATGACACAAAATTGGGCGGGATAGCTAATACTTTAGAAGACAGAAACAAAATTCAAAGTGATCTGGATAGACTGGAGCGCTGGGCAGAAAACCACAGAATGACATTTCATAGGGATAAATGCCAAGTTCTGCACCGAGGAAAAAGAAACCAAATGTACAGTAACAAGATGGGGGATACGTGGCTCAACAACACTACAAGCGGGAAGGATCTTGCAATTGTTGTTAATCACAAGCTGAATATGAGCCAACAATGTGATGTGTCTGCAAAAAAGGCCAATGCTCTTTTGGGCTGCATTAATAGAAGTATAGCTTCCAAATCCAGGGAAGTACTAGTTCCCCTCTCCTCAGCACTGGTTAGGCCTCATCTGGAGTACTGTGTCCAGTTCTGGGCACCACACTTGAAGAAGGATGCAGACAAGCTGGAGAGGGTTCATAGGAGGGCAACAAAGATGATCAAGGGATTGGAAACAAAGCCCTATGAAGAGAGACTGAAAGAACTGGGCATGTTTCGCCTTGAGAAGAGAAGACTGAGGGGAGATAGGATAGCGCTCTTCAAGTCCTTGAAAGGTTGTGATAGAGAAGAAGGCCAGGATCTCTTCTCTATCATCCCAGAGTGCAGGACACGGAATCATGGGCTCAAGTGACAGGAAGCCAGATTCCGGCAGAACATCAGGAAAAGCTTCCTGACTGTTAGAGCAATATGACAATGGAACCCATGACCTCGGGAGGCGGTGGGCTCTCCGCCACTGGAGGCGTTCAAGACAAGGCTGGACAGCCATCTATCAGGGATGCTCTGACTTGGATTCCTGCATTGGGTGGGGGGTTGGGCTTGATGGACATGTAGGCCCCTTCCAACCCTACTATTTTATGATTCTGTAGTTTCTGAAATGAAGCTGAAGACATCTATCCCATTCATCATGCAACAGTTTGCTACACATTTGCAAAGAGGAATTTAAATCCATAATGACCCAGGTAAAGGGGACATGCTCTTGATATAAAAAGAGAGATTTATTTGTCATGATTAAGGGATATGAAAATCATCAGGGCCATAACAATATAGTGGAGCAGAGACGTATGCCATCTCATTGGATAAGAATTGTGTGAATTTCTGAGGCTCCCATGCTTATTTTTTTTTTCAAAGTAAGTTTCTAGCCCACATGGTTTTTACAGAAAAATTTGAAAGGATTAGATGTTTTTTGCTCAAATACAATACAACAAAAAACAGGGAAGAGCTTTGTGGGGATTCCTGTGTTCAGCAGTACACTGACATCCCTCTGAGCAACTTTCAGTGACATACGCCAGGTCTCCTGCCCTTATAGACCAGTTGCATTCCTCAGAGTCTTCTAGGACCCTCAATATTTCTCTCTCTGTCTCTTCCAACAAATCCTCAGAGAATTCCAACATCTGCATAAAAGCAAAATAACCCTCTAGAAAAGTCACCTAGCAGCAACCACTCTAGCCAGCTGCAGAGCAGGAGAAAAAAGAAGCAGGGCTTTTACATTGCCTTTGCTGAGAGACCAGTTGCCTTTGGCCCTCTCTCAACTGTCATCTAGCACCACCTTTCCATCAGGCTCCCTGAACTGTTTGCTTTCCCAGCTGGTCAGGATAAGAACTGAAATATTCAGAACCGGTATTCTGAATGTAAAAATCCACTGTTCTGTTTTGTTTATTAGATAACCTAACCTAAAAGCCTAACTTGTACCTGGATGATGTTAACAACTAATAAGGCCAGTGGCCAACATCCCCTTCCTGGGCAAGATGCTTGAGTGGGTGGTTGCCTGTCAACCCCAGGCACCCTTTAATGAAACTAATTATCTAGACCCACGTCAATCTGGCTTCAGGCCTGGATTTGGAACGAAAACTGTCTTGATCGCCCTGTGGGATGATTTTTGCTGAGAGAGGAACGTAGGGTAGTGAGACCTTGTTGATTCTCCTGGACTTCTCAGCGGTTTTTTATATTATCGACCATGGTATCCTTCTGGATAGGTTGCCTGAGTTGGGAATTGGAGGCACTGCACTGCAGTGGTTCCACTCTTATTTGGATGGCCAATTTCAGAAGGTGGTGCTGGGGGATTATCGCTCTGTGCCTTGGCAGCTATGCTGTGGGGTTCCACAGGGCTGTATTCTATGTAGGGATGTTGGAGAAATCCGCAACGGAACCAAATGAGTTTGGATTTTCATTAATCTGTCCTGCGGATTCTGCAGCAGACTGGCTTTTCCCTTGTTGGGCAGATGCCGCAAACTTATGGACTGTTTTTCTAACCTCTGGGAATTTTGCATAAATTTTGTCATAGAAAAAATGCGCAAAAATAAAAACCAGCCAAAATGCGCATTTCCCCATAGGCTAAAGCATGAAAATGAGCATTTTGAGGGGATTTGTGCATTTTAGCACATGCAAATTGGTGCAAATTATTAGACTTAAAAAATCCAGTTCTGTTGATGGGCGGATGACAGAATGAAAGGCGCCTGACAACCCATGAAACAAAGAGGGAACGGATTTTACACAATCCGTACATCCCTAATTCTATGCCCCATGCTGTTCCTCATTTACACGAAACCACTGGGGAGGAGGTAATCCAGAGGTGTGGGCTGAGGGTCACCACTACACAGATGACACCCAATTCTACCTTTCCTTTTCATCAAGCCCAGGTAAGGCAGTAGCTGTTCTGAATCAGTGCCTGGGCATGGTAATGGACTGGATGAGGGCCAATAAATGGAGACTCCATCCAGACAAGATGGAGGCGCTGTTAGCGGGTGGTTCATTTGCCCAGCTAAGTGATGTTCAACCTGTTCTAGGTGGTGGTTGCACTCTTCCTAAAGGATCAGGGTTGTAGTTTGGGGGTGCCCTTGGATCCAGCATTGTCACTTGACACACAGGTGGACCCGATGGCATAGAGCGCTTTTTATCAGCTTAATACCAATTACATCCTTATCTGGACAGAGATAGCACAGTTGCAGTTATCCATACTCTGGTAACCTCTCGTCTGGATTACTGCAATGCGTTATATGTAGGGCTGCCTTTGAAAACAGTCTAGAATCTTCAACTGGTCCAAAACAGGGCAGCAAGATTATTAATGGTGACTGGCAAATGTGATCACAGTGTGCCAGTATTTTTCCATCTGCAGTGGCAGCCGGTCCATGTCTGGGCCCAATTCAAAGTGCTGATATCAACATTCAAAGCCCTAAATGACTTGGGGCCAGGTTACCTGAAGGATTGTCTCCTCCCTTGTATACCTGCCTGGACCCTGAGTTCAGCCTCAGTGGTCCTTCAGTGGACCCCGCCAGTGAGGTGGGTAGCTACTGAGAAGAGGGCCTTTTCTGTTGTGGCACCCTGGTTTTGGAATGAACTTCCCAGAAAGGCTCACCTGGTGCCTATGTTGTGCTCTTTCTGGTACCAGAGGAAGACCTTTTTATTTTACAGGCATTTTAGTCTTTCTGTTTCTGTTGTTTTAAATCTGTTACTGTATTTTAAATCTTTGTATTGCTGCTAGGTTTTATTTTGGTTTTTACTTCTATTTTCTATTGTAGTTTTAAACTTTGATAGTGTATCTTCTGTTGGTTGTTTATGGTTTTAATTGTTGTGAACTGCCCAGAGAGCTATTCAGCTATTCAGCTATTGGGTGGTATAGAAATGAAATCATCATCATGTAGCCATTACAACAACCCTGCAAGCTAGGTTGGTATCATCACCACCATATTGCAGCAGGGGGCTGGCTGGGAGGGCCTTGCCCGGGGCACCCGGTGGGTTCACAGCTGAGGCAACATTCAGACCTCTTAGTCCCTTCGCCACTGGGCAGCATCAGCGCTCAGTGATTCAGATTTACCTTTCCCGGTCTTAGTGAATAATCCTTCTCCCTCTTTTGACATCCGTTTAAATATCATGCCCTTTCGTAACATTTTCTGGCCTATGACCAGATTCTTATACAATGCTTTTTTATAATGGGTGTGTTGGGGCTGGTACAAACCCATAATGCCACTGGATGGCTGAGGGGAGGCTTCTGCATGGGCGTTGCATGGTGGTGCCCCCACCATGCATACCAGGTTGCTGCCCCTAGTGCCCCCCCCGGGGGGGGCTTGGTTTCCAGATCAAAGCTGTAGGCGTAAGGACGCTTCTTGCTTGGCAGTCTGGCGATGAATAGTGGGGTGCAGCCTCACCCAGGCTGTTGCTGTTGATTAGTAGTCTCATGTTAGGAACAGAGGAAGCTGCCTTCTACGGAGTCAGACCCTGGGTCCATCTAGCCCAGTACTGCCGACGCTGGCAGCCATGGCTCTCCAGGGTTTCAGGCAGGATTCTTCCTTAGCCCTACGTGGAGAACCCGGGACTTTCTGCATGCAAAGCAGAGACTCTACCACTGAACCATGCCCCAGCCAAATCGGGCAGTTTCACACTTCCAGATGACTACCCCTAGGAGGGGTGGATGAAGAAGCCCCACTGAGCTCAGTGGGGCTCACCCCCCCTGTCCATGTGTGTAGGATTCCAGCCAATCCATTGTTTAAATCCTCCTGATTTCAGATCTGCCCCCTGGGGCTCCTGCCCTCGTCTCCCTCCTCAGGCATCTGCTGCACCGCACCGGATCCTTCCCTCCACTCCCTCTGGGAGGATCAGGCCTTTATCTTTGCCAGGCCTAACAAGGGGTGGCCGTGGGGATCAGCTTGCGTGCCTCCCACGGAGCTTTGCTGAAGAAGGGAGAGTGCAAGACAGCCAGAAAGTCTGGCTAGAGGTGGCCAGAGCAAGTCTTATGACCCATAGGAAGGAGCTTCCAGTCAGGCCTGTATTCCTGAGCAACAGTGGGATTCTGCTTGCTGCTGCTGCTGCTGCTGCTGCCTTCCACAGGCTCACGGCGGCCGGCTGGCTGGCCGGCCAGCCTGCCTGCCCTTGTCTCTCTCTCTCTCTCCCCCCACCCCCAGATGCCTTACTCCTTGGATCTTGCCATCTTACCAACCACTCCCGCATTTGGCAGGAGCTGGCTCTGGCACGGGTCCAAGGAATTGCTGGGCCGTGAGCCCACCGAGGGGGGCACTGCAGGAGGACAGCAGGACTGACAGCACGGCAGGGGTCTCTACCACACACCCCAGCACATCCCTGTCTTTGCCGCTGCGACAGGGCAAACGCCTCACCCCTCGTTTCCATACAGCTCCCTCTTGCCTTGACGCCCGCCGTCCCCAGCGCAATTGACCCCAAGTCTAAACCTTTGGGAGACACTGGGAAGCTTGCGGGACAGTCTCAGCCCAATGTCTCCAGCACCGACCCAGCAAGGGAAATGAGGATTTTTCCCAGCCTGGGGATGACACAAAAGCCCTAATTTTATATCCAAATGCAATCGCTTCCCAAAGCCTTCTGTTGTCTTCTTATAGTCTGCATTTCCTCTGCCAATAATCACAGAAGCCACTGGAATTTCAGCTACATCAAATACTATTTTGGGGGCTGGGGGGAGATGGAAGGTTGGCTTTGCATCCCTCTTGCTCACGTAAGAATGGGTTCTTTTCCCAGGCTCTGCCATGCCCTTAAGCATGCATGGCTTGTACTAGCTTGCTTAGAATCTACGCCCAGATGGAGACCAGCAGCACGCAAGAGCTAACGTGCCATCAGTGGGAAGAAGCAGGAAAGGAAGCTGGTGGGGGAGGAAGGCAGATCATAACCCCTGCCCTTCTTAGTTACAAAACTGACATGCTTGTACTTTGCATGAACTAATCTGGAAGAACTCCCCCACCACCCCGCTCCTGGTTCTGCATTCGCAATGGGTCTGTTGAAGTCAGACATTCAACAGACTCATGGGGTGGTTTGCAGGACTAACTCAGACTTCTGATGAAATGGGTTAGCTTTGCTTTGCCCATTCTTCCCTGGCTCCTCCATTTGTTCTCTCCCCTACTATTGACATTTAGATTGTAAGCTCCTTGGGGCAGGAACCCATCTTTGTTTGCCTTCAAGCACAAGCTTCCTGCCCAAGATTAGTCATTGTAATTAGGGACTTGCCGCTATTGTTCTCTTCAAGGCCTTGGGACGGACAGGGCAGGCCCAGAGCATCACCTGAAAGCACATGACAATTCCACTGTGGAACCAAGCCTGACCCAGAAGCTGCCTGAAGAGAAGACTGGCTGGGATCTAGGTTGCAAGCTGGTCAAAGGTTTCAGAGGAAGGCCAGGGGCAAACAACCAAGCCTGTATTTTGGGAGGTGCCATACCTCAATGGCCGTGCACCAGCTTTGCATGCAGAAGGTTCCAGGTTTGATCCCCGGCATTGTGGGGGTTTCTGCTTGACTCCATATCATTTATACTATGAAGTCCTGCATAGCTCCATCCTGTCCCCCTTGCTGTTTAAGATCTATATGAGGCCACTAGGTGAGATCATCAGTAGGAGTGTTGACACTCAGCTCTAACTCTCTGTCATCTGAGTCAGGTGAGGCTATGCAGGTGCTGGACTGGTGCCTGGAGGTCCGATAAACTGGAGCTGAATCATGACAAGGCAGAGACACTGTTGACAGGTGGCACTCATGCCTGGAAATTAGATATATCAACTGTTCTAGATGGGATTGCACTCCCCCTGAAAGCAGAGGTGTGTAGCTTGGGGTACACTTGGATTCCATGTTGTCATTTGGGGCTCAGGTGACCTCTGTGGCATGGAATGCCTTTTACTGGCTTTTGCTGGTCTTCCAGCTATGTACTTGAGTAAATCATCCTGCCCTCCAGATGTGGAGGACTGCAACTCCCATCATTTCCAGTCAGTGAGTTGCAGCCCAACTAGCGATGTGAGTTTTCCAGAAAATTGTGAATTAGAACATTTTCCTAGGCAAATTAGGTTTATTCGCATAGGAAAATTTTCAGTTTTCATCACAAAAATTCCTGATGCTCTAGAGAGTGATCAATTTAGCATGCTTGCTTTACTTGTATTTAGTAAACAACACTAAAAAAGTACCCTATGTGTTTTTTGTCCCAATAAAGCACAAGTATTTGACCTGAAATATTGTGGGGTTGGGAGAGAGGAATCAAATCACACAATGTGATTTTAATGCTATATTCTGTAGAAGTTTCTATCAGGATACTCATACAAATTTAAAGTCAACAGCATGCACTTCTCCTACATTGTTTAAATTTAAGGAAAAAACAAAGGATTGAAAACTGCTGACACACCAAGAAAGCAATCTTTGTCAGGATTCCCTTTTGCCCCTGCTGTAAACTTCAGAACCCAAATCAAAACACAGACAAGAGGCTTCAGTTCTTGGCTTTTACTCCACTACTTCATTGGGTCATACAGTTGCAAATGGTCAGTGACTCACAGTCTACAAAAGAAATGCCTTCAGGGAGTTCAAAGGAAAGCTACAAAAGTTGCCCGCCATTTGAGGAAAAGGTGGGCTACTGTCCTAGCTTAAGGGGTGGGAGGAGATCTCCCTCTCTCTTGTGAGGCCTCGCTGCTGTTCACGCCAGGCCGATCGGGCAGACCGACTAAGCTCCGCCCCTGCCGTCTCTCTCTCGGCTCTGCGTCTGCGCCTGGTGTCTAAGGACTCGGGCTCTCCAAGCCCCCCCCCCCCGTTCGCTGTCTCTTGCAGTGGTGTGTGAAGAGAGGCCCTCTCCGTCCAGCTGGGCCTTTGAAGCCTGCGGAGTCTGTGTCTCTATCTCTGGTCATGCCTGGGAAATTTCCTCCTCCACCTCCTGCAATTCCTCTTCAGAATCTGAGCCACTGTGCCACTCCCTGTGCACAGAGGCAACCCTGACAATCTTATGGTCATGGGAGACCATAACATCCTTCCATATCTGCTGCTGCAATCTTGAAAGGGGAACTGTGGAACCTGATCCCTCCTCCGCCCCCTTGCAGCCACTGCGGAAAGACCACACCAGCTGCTTCCCACGGTTGCAGAAGCAACCCTGGAGAGGTCTGAAAGGGGCGCTCCAGTGGGCGGGGGGGGGAGCACAAGCCAGGAGACAGTGGTTCCTGTGGCGTCCCCAACCCCGTCCCTGGCAGCGCGACGACTCTCGACAGGCTCAGAGGCCCATCCGGAGGAAAACGTACGAACAGGAGGAGGGAGCGGTGTTCCTCCTCCTGCCCTGCTAGCAGCAGCCGGCAGGGCATTGGATACTTGGAAGACTTGGAGATTAGTCCAATGAGGTTGCAACCCGTAGGATTGTGCCCCAATTAATTTTAGCCGCCCAAAGAACTGTGCATGATGTGCTGACAACCACTCATCTCTTTCAACAGAATTCAGCTCTCTCCCGCTGAAGCTGTTGGGGCACCGTCAGTTTTGCTGTCACTATTTACTAGCTCCATTTCACACCGAGACAGTATTTCAGTGGCATGTAGGTATTCCCTCGCATACCTGATAGGGATAATCACCTGAAAAACATTAATTATGAATTCAAAACTGCCAAGCTTGTATGATAGTGTATTTGCAATCGGCATATATTCATTGTTAGTAACAAATTCATTTCATAAGTTCATAAAATGAACATTTTTCAGTGGAAAATTAAGTGTTGAAAAAAAATTGTTTTGGAACATATTCCAGCTCACATCTCGGAGCCCAACACATCTGAAGGAGAAGGCTGATGTAACAAAACCACCATTTTGTTTAGCAAGGTTGGCTTATTCTGAAAAATAGCTTGAAAGCCACTTGGAATAGTAAATGGGGGTGGGGCATGGTAAGGTATGCGAGTTAAATGGCTATTGCCCTGCACATTAATTGGTGCATTCTTTCTAAGAAACTATGGAGGTGTCATTCATTAGATTGTCATCAACCCCCATCCCCCCCCTTTTTTTTCCTTAACAGCACTTAAGTGAATACTAAAGGTCTGACAGTACAATATTTTTAACAGGGAGAAGATTACGAGGGAAAGCCTTCTACAATGTCAATGGAAAAGTCTACTGTGAAGAAGACTTCCTAGTAAGTAAGGTTTTAGGGCTTTCTGCGTCTTTTGGGGGTTGTATGTATGAGTGCATGTATGTGTGCCCAGAGGTACATGTTAAAAGAAAAAAATACATTTGTGTATTTGCTCCTGGCTGGCAAATTACAAGGACAATTTTGAATAATTTGATGCCTCCTTTTATGATTCTGGGTGTTGACAATGGGAGACGTTTTCTTAACTCTCCCTGGTTGTGCTGTTCTCTGACCAGCAGCTATTCAGAATAGTCCCATGCGCATGTCTGGCAAAATTCAAGATGGAGGCACATTGCCCCACCCCCAACACATGCACACACACACTGCCGTCTTGAACTTTTCCACAGATGTAGCATATCTCCATACTCACACATACCAAAAAATAATTTGAAAAAGCACTGAGAAAGAGAGGGATTTTAGATCCCCTTGTGATAGTGTCCCTGAGGGTTTGGAACAGCTTTCCGAAAGGATATTATTCATTTAAAACCTTTTCATATCGCCTTTTGAGTAATAGAACTGGGGAGGGCCCCTGCCTGGGACTTTGAGTAGATACTGTCCTAAGGCCTTAGTCCAGCCCTGCAGGGCTCCCAGATGGTTGCCCCCCTTTCCCCAAACTATGCAGTTTGTTCCCATTCTAGGTTGTTGAAATGCATCTTTGGAGGCTTAGTGGCTGGCAGGAAGAGCCTCAGAAGCTAAAAGGCGCTGGTATTTTGGTCCCTCCCTGTTTTGCCTTTGCCCCCACCCACCACTGGAATGCAGCCCCCAGAGAACGTCTCTGAAATGGAATTCAGCCCACGGGCAAAAAGAGGTTTGACATCCCTGGGCTAGATAGAACAACGGCCTGACTCTGTATGAGGCTGTTCCAGATGGTAATGGCCTCTTAGAAGGACCAGGTAGCAGGAAATGGCAAAGACCCTTCTCAGCCTGAGACCTGAAGAGGTGCTGCCAGGCAGAGTCAACAGTACTGGGGCTGATGGACAAAGAGTCTGATGTGGTTTCAGGCAGCTTTCTATCTTCCTATGATGATGGCTGAAAGGAAATCTGATGGCCGCTCTCGTGACATGATTTTTAAATTGTTCTTAGGGTTCTACTTTTTTTAAGCATCTGATTTTATTGGACTGTGTTGGCTTTTGTAATTCACTTTGAATGGACATTCATTGGGGTTGGACTTGATGGTCTTATAGGCCCCTTCCAACCCTACTATTCTATGGTTCTACAACATTAGCCTGCGTGATGCCCAACCCACTACTCCACGGCAACTGCAAACCTTTATTCTTCTCTTTCTATGTAGAAATGCAAAGAATCACTCCTGAAGCCCTTCCACCCGCATTTGGCTTGTGCAGCAGCCACAAAATATGGCTGTCCTCAGCTCAAACATCTGTTTGTGGGAGGGTAGAAGCCAGTCATATCCAGAGAGGAGGCTTGTGGAACTTCTGAGTGTCATTGCTGTGGCCCAGTTGTTAGCCGAGATCCCCAAACAATGGGAACTTAGCACAAGCACGGGGGGGGGGGGGATGGAATGCCAGATTATGCTTGGCAGGCAAACAGTCATTTTACATAGGCAGCAATTACCATGCATACAGAAAAGCAAAAGAGAAAAGGAACATGATTACTGAAATTCCAGGGTTAGCATCTCAAAGGTAGGCTGCATCTAGTGATGATGCAGTAGTCCAGACTCTACCAACCTGAGTTGCTCTTTAGGCTAGTCCACCGGCCGGTCCCTGGAGGCATCTTGTGCCTCTCTTTGTGACCTTCTTAGACCCATCTGATCACGAATAGAGTATTTAACCTCCTCCGAGCAGGGAACAGGGGCTGAATTAAAATTATGCTTATTAAGACCAGTCACATTTTAGGGCATGGGGCTCCAATATATTGCACCAGTCAGGGATTTTGAGGTTAGGAGAATTTTGGTTGCTCTGCCACTCTGTTTTTGAACCAAACTGCACTTGCGTGTCCTAACCCTTGGTCATAGGATAACCTGGCATTCTGGTGGAATATTGATGCAGAAACAGACAGACACGTGTTCTGTGTGGAAAACCACAGGGCACAAAGATGGATTGTTTTTGCTTTTTGGCTTTCACTTCTGCAAATAGCATATGCCCGCATGTTACCCTCATTCTGCTCCCAGCTTGGGCGGGTTTCCAGGACACGTCTAGCCTCCCCGTGCATTTTCGCTGTAATTTCTAAAAAAATAAGCGGTGAAAATCAGGGCAAGATTTTTACACAATAGAAGTGAAAAGGCATATATTTCCTAGGTATATGGTGCAGATATAATGCTTAATTGAGACCCCGGTTCAGATCGCACATGATCATGAAACTTACTGGGTGACCTTGGGCCAGTCACCGGCTCTCAGCATAACTTACCTCACAGGCTTGTTGTGATAATAAAATGGGGCAGGGGGTGGGAAGAGAACATGTGTGCTGCCTTGGAGGAAAGGTGAGATATAAATGTAATTAATAAATAACCCTGGTTAAAATCCCAAACATATAGTGAAAGTACGGTTCAGCTTGCCAAGAGAAGTCTGGCCTTCAAAAGGTGTGGCCTGGGGAGAAACCAGTGAGACCAAAACCCGACCAGCTTGTAACTTGGAGGCAGAAAGACTGGAAGGTGGGGAAACTGCTGCACTGAGATTGCTTTCTTTCCTTGCTGAAAACAGTAGCTGCTGAACAGCACTTACCTTTTCTCCCCTCCCGGTCACCCAGTGTTTAGCCTGTAGTGTAAGTTCTGCTGAATTTTTTTTTTCTTTTATTTAAAAGATGGTGTGTCTCACACTTCAGTAATTCTAGGCTTAGCATGGTTTGCATAACGATATTAGATCAATCAAAAACATTAAAACCACAACTAAATCAAAAGTTAAATTTAAAACTAATTACAACAGCAAAAGTTAAGAAAACACAGCAGAGAAAGGATGAAACCCATTCCACAAGACGTTAAAAAGCCTGGGGCGATTAGAAACGTCTTTGCCTGGCACCAAAATGACTGTGACAGAGGTGTTAGGCAAACATCCCTGGGAAGAGCATACTGGGAGTGGGGGGTATCACCAGAAAAATACCCCAACGTGGTATTGATACTCTTCTTCATGGTCTCTGTGCATCACACATATGGGCTGTACGCCTGCACTGAGCCTCATCCGGGAAACTTCTAGACCTGAGGAATGTTTTTGGCGGGAACCCTCCCCCACCGTCCACTGCACATGTCCCAGTGGGTTCCCTCCCATTCCCTCAGTTCTCTTTTGACCACCTAGCAGTAGCCTCTTCAGGAGCTTCCTCCGCTCGTGGAGAACTTCTGTCAGTGTTTTTCATACTGGCGCTGAGGTCCTTTCTTCTTTCATCTTTTTGTCAATATTTTTTTCTTGTTTTGGTTATTGCCCTTTAAAAAAAGGTTTATGATGAACAAATCCTGCCAGACGGAGTAAATCCTGCCAGACGAATCTGATCTCATTTTTTGATCAAGTAACCTCCCTTGTAGATTGTGGGAATGCTGTAGACATAATATACCACGACTTCAGCAAAGCTTTCGACTTTCGACAAAGCTTTTGACAAAGTGCCGACAAAGTGCCGACAAAGTCAGGACTTTCAGCTGTAATTCAAAGAGTTTGACAAAAGTGGGGCACTAACCATTCAGGAAGGACAGCCAGTGGTATACACACACACCCATCATTGGGGGCTCATAAGTAATGAAACGAATGGCTGACAAGCAGCTGCATGGCCAGGTGTGGCCTGTTTCCTAGGTACCCCATGACCAATCAAGCAGATAAAAGGCCTGGAGGTGGTTCTGAGTGTTACATTTGCATTTGGTAGCTGTTCGCTGGAACTCCCAACATGAGGTCCAAAGAGGTGTCCATGCGAGTGAAGGAGGCCATCATTAGGCTGAGGAAACAAAATATACCCATCAGAGAGATAGCAAAAGCAGTGGGAGTGGCCAATACAACAGTTTGGAACATCCTGAAAAAGAAGGAATCAACTGGCAAGCTCAGCAACAGCAAAAGGCCTGGAAGACCACAGAAGACAACTAAAGTGGATGACCGCACAATGCTGCTCATGGTGAAGAGGAACCCTTTCACAACATCTAGCCAGGTCAAGAATGCTCTTGCAGAGGTAGGCATGTCATTGTCAACAGCTACAGTCAAGAGATGGCTTTATGAATGTAAATACAGAGGCTTCACAACAAGGTGCAAGCCACTGGTAACACTCAAGAACTGAAAGTCCAGATTAGCCTTTGCCAGCAAACACCTAAAAAAGCCTGCCCAGTTCTGGAATAAGATTCTTTGGACTGATGAAACCAAGATTAACTTGTACCAGAATGATGGGAAGAGAAAAGAATGGAGAAGGAAAGGAACAGCTCATGATCCAAAGCATACCGCATCATCTGTCAAACATGGTGGAGGCAGTGTTATGGCATGGGCATGTATGGCTGCCAATGGAACTGGGTTACTGGTGTTTATTGATGACCTGACTGCTGATAAAAGCAGCAGGCTGAATTCTGAAGTACATAGGGCTATACTTTCTGCTCAGATTCAGCCGAATGCTGCCAAACTGATAGGACGCCGCTTCATATTGCAGATGGATAATGACCCAAAACATACAACAAAAGCTACCCAAGAGCTTCTCAAGGCAAAGAAGTAGGATGTTCTTCAATGGCCAAGTCAATCACCTGATCTCAACCCAACAGAGCATGCTTTTCACTTACTGAAGACAAGACTGAAGGCAGAAAGACCCACAAACAAGCAGCAGCTAAAAGCAGCTGAAGTAAAGGCCTGATAAAGCATCTTGAGGGAGGAAACTCAGCATTTGGTCATGTCCATGGGTTCCAGACTTCAGGCAGTCATTGACTGCTAAGGATGTTCATCCAGGTATTAAAGGCGATCCTTAAGTTTGAAATGATGTTGGTTAGTTCCATTACTTATGAGCCACCAACGATGGGTGTGTGTGTATGCCACTGGCTGTCCTTCCTGAATGGTTAGCGCCCCACTTTTGTCAAACCCCTTGAATTACAGCTGAAAGTCCTGACTTTGCTCCCATTTAGGTGTGTTTCCTTTCAAGTTCAGTGTGGTGATGTACAGAGGCCAACTGCCAAAACAGTTATCCTTGTTCCCATATTTCCGGCCCTGACTGTATCTGTCGTCTGTTTGTTTGTCTTTTTGTCATCTGCTGCAGCTGCGGTCTTCATATGGAAAAGGCCCCATTTCATAAATGTGTCAAATGTGAGAGTAAGTTGCCCCCCACTGACCCTCACTCCCTTTGCTTTTTTTGCTTGAGTGGGGGTCATTTACCTGACCCTTGCTTTCTGTGCCAGTCTTTCACCAAACAGGCGCAGAAGAACAGGTCTGACAGACTCAAAGCAGAGCTGCGGAGGAGAGCTTTATTGGCCACGGATCCAAAAAATGTGTAATGGAAAAGATAGGGGCTGCTCTTTCTTTGTCAAAGCTGTCGTCTCCCTGTCCCTCAGGTTCCACTGAGTGGGTTGATCCTCCAACTCCAGGGCACTCTTCAGCACTCTCAGTGGTGAGGAAGATTTCAAAAAAGGCTAAGGTTTCAAAGTTGCGATCTGATAGCCTAAAGAAACAAAAGAAAAAGAGGGTTAGTGGTAAGTGTTCGAAACCCAAGATTCCAACCCCTCCACCTTTGCCTGACTCACCTATCCGAGTATTGCCCTCGGTACTGAGCGCTCCTGCAATCAAGCCAGTGTCTATGGCGTTGGAAGGTGAAATACTGGAGCTGTCCCCTCCACAGCCAGTTTCTCTGGACCGAGAAACCACTCTGTTGGAGGATCTCCTGTTATGAGAGAACCGTCTCCTTCTAGGGATTGAAGACATTGCTTCCAACTCAGCTGCCACCTGCACCTGTGGTGCAAACTAATCCTCCACCTGTTCCAGCTGCTCAACCGTCTTCACCTCGTAATTCTGCGGATGACTCCCAGTCTGACTCTTCTTCGTATTCCTCTGTTCCACCTTCGGTTCCTTCTCCAGATGATGTCGCAGGAGTGCAGGAGGGAGCTTCTCCCTCGGAGGACATGCTTAATTTTGCTGAGCAAGTTAGCAGAATGGCCCATTTGTTCGGTATTGATGTGCAGCAACAGGAGCAGCATGTACAGGATCCAGTTTTTGACGCAGTCCATACTGAGTCGTCGAAGCTGGTAGCGGTCCCCTTCCTCCCAGCCCTTCTTCAAATGGTACAACAATCATGGAAGGCCCCGTCTTCGATGGCACTGACGTCTAAGCGGCTGAAGTCCCTGTACCACATGCAAGAGAAAGACATGTCATTGTTATACTCACATCCACAGCCGAATTCTATTATTGTTGAATCGGTACAAGGGAGGTTGCAGAAAGTTCATGCTTCACCCATTGATAAGGAGGGTAGAAGATTAGATCTGATGGGGAGACAGTTGTAGTCTTCTGCTGCCCTTGGTCTCTGTGTGGTGAACTATCAGTCCATGATAGCCAGATACTAACTGTTTCTGTGGGAGAAAATGGACTCTCTTTGTGCTTATCTCCCAGAGGACCAACAGGATCTCGTCAGAATTTTTCACACAGAGGCTGTGAAATTGTCCAGGCAGCATATCAACAGTTCCTGGCCAAGTCAATGGTGGGTGCGATTGCACTCCAGAGGCATGCTTGGTTGTGGTCTGTGGGCTTAACTCCTGGGGCTCACAAATTGAGGATTTGCCCTTGGACAGTGAAGAGCTCTTTAATGCTAAAACTGATGAGCAGATGGACTCTGTTCAAAAGGCAAAGACAACTGCCTGAAAAATGGGCTTGGGTCCTCAACCTCCACAGCAACAATACAAGTCACAGGTGGTTCTGCCATCAACCGTATACGACCAAGCAGCAGTTTGATTGTTATCCTTGCTACCAGCCTCCTCAGCAGCAGAAAAAGCAGGCTGCTTCTTCTTCTAAGTATTGTCAGGGTCTTGGAAGGACTGACTCTTCTTCTAAGCTGCTGCTTTGACTTTCCAATGCTTGTCGTTCCCCATCTTCCCAATCAAATTTTCTTTGTCCTGGCTCGATACCTGTCCATCTGGAAAAGAATAACAACAGACAGCTGGGTGTTAAGTATAATCAGTCAGGGTTACATGAAAGAATCATAGAACCATAGAATCATAGAATAGAAGGGTTGGAAGGGGCCTACAAGACCATCGAGTCCAACCCAATGCTCAATGCAGGAATCCAAGTCAGAGCATTCCTGACAGATGGCTGTCCAGCCTCGTCTTGAATGCCTCCAGTGTGGGAGAGCCCACCGCCTCCCGAGGTCATTGGTTCCATTGTCATATTGCTCTAACAGTCAGGAAGTTTTTCCTGATGTTCAGCCGGAATCTGGCTTCCTGTAACTTGAGCCCATTATTCCATGTCCTGCACTCTGGGATGATGGAGAAGAGATCCTGGCCTTCCTGTCTGTGACAACCTTTCAAGGACTTGAAGAGCGCTATCATATCTCCTCTCAGTCTTCTCTTCTCAAGGCTAAACATGCCCAGTTCTTTCAGTCTCTCTTCATGGGGCTTTGTTTCCAGTCCCCTGATCATCTTTGTTGCCCTCCTCTGAACCCCCTCCAGTTTGTCTGCATCCTTCTTCAAGTGTGATGCCCAGAACTGGACACAGTACTCCAGATGAGGCCTAACCAGTGCTGAGTAGATGGGAACTAGTACTTCCTGGGATTTGGAAGCTATGCTTCTATTAATGCAGCCCAAAAGAGCATTGGCCTTTTTTGCAGCCACATCACATTGTTGGCTCATATTCAGCTTGTGATGGACAGCAATTCCAAGATTCTTCTCGCTTGTAGTGTTGTTGAGCCACGTATCCCCTATCTTGTAACTGTGCATTTGGTTTCTTTTTCTTAGGTGCAGAACTTGGCATTTATTCCAATGAAATGTCATTCTGTGGTTTTCTGCCCAGTGCTCCAGTCTATCCAGATCACTTTGAATTTTGTTTCTGTCTTCCAAAGTATTAGCTATCCTGCCCAATTTTGTGTCCTCTGCAGATTTGATCAGTATTCCCTGCACCTCCTCCTCCAAGTCATTAATAAAAATGCTGAAGAGCACTGGGCCCAGGACTGAGCCCTGCGGTACCCCACTCGTTACCTCTCCCCAGTTAGAGAAGGTCCCACTGATAAGCACTCTTTGAGTCTGATTCTGTAGCCAACTGTGGATCCACTGGATCGTTGTTTCATCTAGCCCACTTTGAGCTAGTTTGCTCATCAGGAGATCATGGGGCACTTTGTCGAAAGCTTTGCTGAAGTCGAGGTATATGATGTCTTCAGCATTCCCACAGTCCACAAGGCAGGTTAGTTGATCAAAAAATGAGATCAGATTTGTCTGGCAGGACTTGTTTTTGACAAATCCATGTTGGCTTCGAGTAATCATGGCATTGTTTTCAAGGTGCTTCCAGATGGATTGCTTTACCATCTGCTCCAGAATTTTCCCAGGGATTGATGTCAGACTGACTGGTCTGTAGTTCCCAGGTTCCTCCTTTTTACCGTTTTTGAAGATAGGGACAACGTTAGCCCTCCTCCAGTCATCTGGCACTTCCCCCGTCCTCCATGATTTCTCAAAGAGAATAGACAGCGGTTCTCAGAGTTCTTCTGCCAGTTCCTTTATTACTCTAGATGCAGGTCATCTGGCCCTGGAGATCTGAACTCATTCAAAGTCATTAGGTGTCCCTTGACCATATGCCTATCGATCTCAAGCTGCAATCCTGCCCCTTCAGCCTGTACTTCACCTTTGCCAGGGGGGTCATAGACCCTCTTTTGGGAGAAGACTGAGCCAAAGTAGGAATTGAGCACCTCTGCCTTTTCTTTGTCATCTGTTATCGTTTTGCCATCCTTATTTAATAGCTGAACCACCATTTCTTTCCTCTGCCTTTTACTATGCATGTAACTGAAGAAATCCTTTTTGTTGTTTTTAGCATCCCTTGCTAACCTCAGCTGGTTCTCCGCTTTAGCCTTCCTGACACCACCCCTGCAATTCTGTGCTACCTGCCTGTACTCTTCCTTTGTTACTTGGCCTTCTTTCCACTTCCTGTATGTGTCCTTTTTTGTTTTCCGGTCATCCCTAAGGTTTTTGTGAAGCCACATTGGCTTCTTCTGTTGTCTTCCACCTTTTCTTCTTGTTGGAATTGTTTGTAATTGTGCCTTGAGAATTTCCTTTTTTAACAGCTCCCACCCATCTTGGACTCCTTTTCTCATTAGCGTCGCTTGCCATGGGACCTTACTGATCATTGTTCTGAGTTTATGAAAATCAGCTTTCCTCAAATCCAGGGTACGCGTTTGACTACACTCGGCTTTTGCTTCCCTTAGAACCAAGAACTCAAGTACAACATGGTCGCTTTCCCCCAGAGTTCCTGTAACTGCTACTTTATCCACTAAGTCATCCCTGTTGGTTAGGATCAAGTCAAGATTAGCCGATCCTCTAGTTCCTTCCTCTACTTTCTGTAGGAGGAAGTTATCCGCCACACAAGTCAGGCATTTCCTGGACGGGCCATGTTTTGCAGAATTTGTCTCCCAACAAATATCGGGGAAATTGAAGTCCCCCATTACTACTACATCATGCTTCCTTAAAACATTGGCTATTTGCTTTTCAAAAGTTTCATCCTTGTCTTCTCCTTGATTGGGTGGCCGGTAGTAGACTCCGACCATCAGGTTCCTTTTATTCTTTGCTCCATTTATTTTGATCCAGATGCTCTCGATGGGGCTACCAAGCTCATCCTCCTGTATTTCTGTGCAGATACATGTATTTTTCACATACAGTGCAACCCCACCTCCCGTTCTGTTCCTCCTGTTCTTTTTGAATAAGTTATATCCTTCAATTGCTGTATTCCAGTCATGAGAGTCATCCCACCAAGTCTCAGTTATACCTATCAAGTCATACTTTCCCTCTTGTATTAAGAGTTCAAGTTCGTTCTGTTTGTTTCCCATACTCTGGGCATTAGTATATAGACATTGAAGACCATGTGCTTCGTAGTCTGGCTTTCTTCCGACATGTGTCTGAAGACTATTATTGGGCGCTATCACAGCTGTTCTCTCCGTCGCAGTGCATGCACCTACGTCCATTGTTACCCCCAACGTTACATCTCCCTTCCCCGTAGGATTCAGTTTAAAGCCAAACACAGTGGCCAAACCCTGTAGGATTCAGTTTAAAGCCAAACACAGTGGCCAAACACATTCTTCCCATTTTTTGTGAGGTGCAACCCGTCCCTTGCCAACAGCCCATCTTCCAGGAAGTATAGCCCGTGGTCCCAGAATCCAAACCTCTTTCGTCGACACCACTTTCGTAGCCAGTCATTTGCCCAGAGTATTTTTCTTTCCCTTTCTATCCCTCTTCTAGGTACTGGAAGGATGGATGCGAAGGCTATCTGGGCCCCAAAGTTCTTGAGTTTCCTTCTGAAAGCTTCAAAGTCTGACATGATTTCTTCGTAGCTCCACTTGGCGGTATCATTTCTTCCCACATGGATGAGAAGAAAGGAATACCTTTCATTGAATTTCAGTAGAATTTCATTGTTGTTGTTGTTCAGTCGTTAAGTCGTTAAGTCGTGTCCGACTCTTCATGACATAGAATTTTATACTCTTCCTCAACTGGGTGTTGTTCGCATTACCCCGCCGCCACCCTGCCGCCGCCACCCCCCACCCCCGTCACCGACTCCTTTTAGAAATGACCACCCTGCTCAAAAAGGGAACAATTCAAAGAGTTCTTCCATACCGGCCGGAGGACAGTTTCTTCTCCCAGTATTTCACCATACTGAAACAGGACGGAGGCTTCTGTCCCATCATGGATTTGAGGAACTTGAACAAGTTTATTACTCCCAGGAAATTCAAAATGATCACATTTGCTTCGATCCTCCCTTTCCTTCAGAAGAATGCTTGGTTTTCTGCAACTGACCTGAAGGATACATATTTCCTTATAGCTATTGCAAAGACTCACCAGAGGTACCTACGTTTCATCTTCAATACTGACATGTTCCAGTTTCAGGTCCTGCCTTTCGGTCTAGCAACCGCCCGAGAGTTTTTGTAAAATGCATGGTAGTTGTGTGTGTGTGTGTGTATCTGTGGCTTCAGGGCATCGAAATCTATCCTTACCTGGGCAATTGGCTCCTCATCTCAGACTCCAGGGATTCCATCTGTTGTGCCATCAAGATTGTTTTGAACCTTCTGGGCCTGTACGTCAACAGGGAGACGTCAACTTTGAAGCCAACACAATGGAGTGCTGCTGGATTCGAGGGTTGCACATGCTTATCTCTCTTGAAATTGACAAGATCAGTTGATTGCACTTGCGGAGACCATTTACTTTTGACGGCAAGTTGCCACTCACATTATTCAAACAGTGCTGAGGCATATGGTGGCAGTGGTAACTGTTGTTCAGTGGGCAAGGTTTGGATGCGAGCACTACAGAACTGGCTGCTCCAAAACGTTGATTCCACTACCAACACTCAACATTGTCATCTAAGGATTCCAGACAACACTGCAGATTTCCTCCTGTGGTGGATACAGCCACACAACCTATGTCGGGGCATTCCCTTCATCCAAGCATCCCCTATGCGGATATTGACGACAGACATTTCTCTTTTGGGATGGGGAGCTCACTGCAGACCACTTTGGATTCAGGGAACCTGGTCTGCAGTAGAAAAGAAACTTCACATCAATTTCCTGGAATTTCTCACTGTTTGGAAGGCAATGTGTGCATTCAAGACTTACCTTTGAGGAAGGCATGTGCAGATCCTGACCAACAATATGGCTGTGTTGTGGCACATCAAAAAGCAAGGGGGCACGCATTTGTCCAAGTTTGTGAGCCTCACGATGGACATGTTCCAGTGGGCAATCCATTGGGACATTCTGTTGAGCGCTCTTCACATTGCCAGGGAAGACAATGTTTTGGCAGACAATATGAGCCGGTCGTACAAATCATGCCATGAGTGGCAGATTTCTCCCTCCATCCTGCATCATCTCTTCTTGAAATGGGGTTGGCCCATGATGGACTTGTTCGTGACCCCATCGAATGTGATCTGCAAGAGGTTTTGTATGAGGGTCAGGACCAGCCGATTGTTGTTGGGCAGCGCCTTCCAACTTAGATGGCATGGGGAGCTGTTTTACCTATTCCCCTGTTTCCCCTTCTTTCAAGGGTTCTTCACAAACTAGCATGCGACGGGATGGAGTGCATTGTGATCACTCCTTGGTGGCCGAGTCAACCATGGTTTGCAGCCCTGCTGTCCAAAAGACAGTTCCTGTGTCTTCCGCAGTCCTCGGATCTGATCTTTTGGGATTGAGGCAGGACCCAACATCCACATCCCGACACCCTGAGACTGACAGCCTGGAGGATTCAGCAGTGACTCCCGGAACTCAGCCCCCATTGGAATTTGAGGCAGTTTTGGATGTGGCTCAGAAGCGAGCTACGCGTTGGTCCTGTGCAGTTAAGTGGTAGTTGTTTTTGAACTTTGCAGCTGTCTTCATGGTTTCAATCCACTTAAGGGGGCAGTTGAAAATGTTCTTTTGTTTTTACATCACTTGTTTCAGAAAGGTTTAAAGCTTTTGTCCATAAATGTTTACTTGGCAGCTCTTTCTTTTTATAGAGGGCAGGTTCAAGGTTTTCCCCTGTTCACTCACCCTACTACTCGTCAGTTTCTGCAGGGCTTAAAGAATTTGGCACCCTGGTGAGAACTTTAGTACCTCAGTGGAGTCTTTCTGTTGTTTTGCATGCCCTTTTTTCGAAGCCCTTTGAACCTCTGGCCACGATGGATCTTCAATTGCTCTAGTGGAAAGTGGCCTTTTTGGTGGCCATCACGTTCTCCAAACATGTTAGTGAGATTTGTGCCTTATGGGTTGATCATCCCTACATGATCTTTCATAAGGACACGGTTGACCTGAGACCGGACATTGACCTTTTACCGAAGCTGGTCTCTGATTTCCACATCAACCAATCCATATAATTGCCGACTTTTTTCCTGGACCTATCTTCAGACCTGGAAAGGAAGTTGCATGCTCTGGATGTAAAGAGAGTATTGGCTTTTTATAAATCATGGACACATCATTCCGTAACATGCAACAACTTGTTGTTTGCTGTGGTGGTCGCGAAAGGGGTCTCCCTGTTTCTTCTCAAAGGCTGGCTACCTGGATTGTGCAAACTTTTGGTTTAGCCTAGGACTTGTCAGGCTTGGAGTGTCTATCTCACATTCGAGCACATTCCACACGAGGGGTAGCCATGTCTACAGCCTTTGGCAGAGATGTGCTGTTGTCGGACTCGCTATTCTGTGATTCTATGACATGGTCAAAACCTTCGATGTTTGTAAAACGTTACATACTAGATGTCAAGGCACGTTCTGACTGTGCTTTGGAACGAGCTGAGCTGTCATCAATCTTGTCATGAGACACCTACCCACCACTGGCTTGTTAATCACCCATATGCGCGATGCACAGAGACCACGAAGAAGAAATGCAGGTTGCTCACCTGTAACTGTAGTTCTTCGAGTGGTCTTCTGTGCATTCACACAACCCACCCACCATCCCCACTTCTGTGTCAATGTTGAATTAGATGTTGGTACTGAGGTGTGATTTTTTTTCCCTCAGATCTGAGGCCACACTAGGCAGTCTCAAGGAACTGAGGGAATGGGCGGGAACCTGCTGGGACATGCACGGTGGACTGTGCTGGAGGGTTCCCGCCAAAAACGTACCTCAGCTTTAGAAGTTTCCCAAATGAGGCTCAGCACAGGCACAGAGCCCATATGTGTGAATGCACAGATGACCGCTTGAAGAACTACAGTTGCAAGTAAGCAACCTGCATATTTTATAGCTGTAATCTAAGAGGAGGCTAGCATTTGGGCACATTTGGAAATTTGAGAAACAGTCCTGGGTACAGCCATAAAATGGCTGTCATGGGTGGCCATGGCTTGTCACAAAGGACAAGTTACTTGCCCAGAGGCATTCATGGGAAATTAAAATGGCAGCAGCTAGGGTTTCCTGCTTTGCTTTGAAGCAATCCCAGCTGCCAGTAAGAAAATATAAACATCTTTTAAAAATAAAAATAGGAAGGAGTAGAGTGCCACCCTGACACATGGTATCATGTCTAGAGATGTGAAGGCCTGGAAAAAATGGGTGGGGGGACAGAAAAATCCAGGGGAGGGGTGTTTTTTCCAGGGATCTTTGGAAAGTTGTTTGTTGGGGTTGGGGGGTGAACAGATAGGGTTTTTTCCCAAATGTTTCCATTTTTTCTCAAGCCTTCACATCTCTAATTGTGTCCTCTCCCCCTCCCTGCCAAAAAAACCCTCATTCTCATTAAGTGATAATGACCGTTCCCATCACATTTCATGCCATCTCACGCCTTCAGCTGCTGGCAAGTAGGTGTCCAAGTGCAGAGAGGAAAGAGCCCGATACAAGCAGAAGTGTCTCAGGTGAGCTGCAGGGTGATGGCATTTGGATGGTCCATTACTGCTTATACTTCGTAAGATAGATTTGTTAAATGCTCACCCTCACCTCCTCATTTCTGGATTGGTAGTTAGGCTAACCTTACCTTCTAGCCTCTGGGCTTGTTGTTTGTAGTTGTAGATTTGTAACTTGTATAAGTGAAAGTTTGCAGGGTGCGTGGTGGCAACTAGCAACAATGAGGGCTACTTTAGGACCTTTTGCTGCCCCATGTGGTTGTGCTGCACAATCTGAGAGGCATGATATTGCAAGGGATTCTAGGGGGGTGGCTCTTGGATCATGTGCTGCTTTGTTGGTACCTTAGAACACATTTTGCCCATTTTGACTGCTTGAGGTGCTTAGGCAGTTGATCCAGGCCTGGCATTCAACAAGGGGACTGTCTTTTCACTAGGGAGTTAAATAATCCCAGCCAGACATTCTTGCTCCATTTTGCTGATAAATTGCACCGTAATTAGAGGCAAAGGAAATATGGCTTGCTATTTTTAATCAGGAACAACTTGGGTCCTCTCTCCACCCACTTGCCTTAAAATACCATGTTAAAGAAAAGCCACATAAATCATTGTTGATACTGGCAAAAGATTTAGAAGATGTTTTCCACAGATTTAGCACGGAAGCAGACAGCCAGCCCAACAGTGAGGTCCACGTTGGAAGCCTGACATGGGCTGGAGCGGATTGCCAGGTTTTCAGGATAGGAGTAATACAGTCTGCATCTCATTTGCATTTTAAATTGTCAGTGGTGTCCGGAAGATGTAGAGCCAGCCTATTATAAGATGAACCTGGAAGTTGTGGGATTTGAAAAAAAGGACAGAATTTGAGCTTCAGTAAACTTGCCCTCTGGCCCTTGGTCCAGGAGTCATATTACATAGCACCAGTGGGCGCTGCAACAAACGTGGCAGCATGGAGCATCCCTGCCCAGGGTTCCAGCCAGCCATTTTCTCAAGTCTTTTGTACTTCTGCAAATTTTATGGTTCCCTCCAAACCTGCTGATCCCTCTCTTGTATGTGAATTATGCCTTTTTTGGCTACATAAAGGATCCCATTTGCAAAATGAGGTTGCTATTAATGTATAAGATTGGTCTGCTTTATACATTGGGATCTTGAAATTCTCATACTTGATTTTATTTTTTAAGTGGTTTTGTTATATATCTTCATGGTTCGAAAGCCTGGACCACTTCCGTTGAAGTCTCAGAAACCAAGAAAAGGATCTTTTGAGAACATCTGGTGGTGAATGGCTGGCTAGTAGCTCATGAGTAGCCTATTACCTATTACCATGTGTTCCTGGATCCTTTTTTGCTTTCCTGGTTCTGGGGAAAGGCATCATGTCTGAAGTCAGGGTCGCTAGGAGCCAGTCTCCAGTACTCCGGCTCCTCAGCCAGCCAGCCAGAATAGGTTCTGTGAGTCGAGAGTGCCATCTAGGCTGCAGTACTGGCCTTAGTACTGTCAGCTGACCCCACAGCCAGAGGAGACAGTCAGCTGATCTTGCAAACCAGCTGAGATGCACCAAGCACTATAAAACCTTTCCTTACAGGTTAGATCTGCCAATGAACTCATTGCTTCAAGTAGCCACGCAGAACCCCTCCCTCACTGGCTTGATCTGGGAGCAGGTGTTGGATTTTTTGTGTATAGGTGCTGTTCTGGAGGCAAGAACTGAAGCTCTCGGAGGGCAAGACGGACAGTCACAGTCCCACTTCCCACTGCACATAGCACTTACTATTGATCTGTGAAGGACCTGGGATAAGTATCAAGGCTCTGTTCTTGACACAGCCAACATAGGCAGGGATTGTTACTTCAGGATGGCACGTAGGGTGGCCATGTGGCCTGCTTTCCAGAGGACAGTCTCTGTTTGAAGGCATCCTCTGTTTGAAGGGCTGTCCAGTCCAAGTCCAGTTTAAAGGGAGGGGCCTTGAAGTTGCCCATCAACAGTTAGCAGCACCTGGACAGCAGACTGAGCAGGCAGGTACACAGGTCACCTGGCCGATCTTCCCCACTATGGTGAGATGTGCTCCATTTCTATTTAAATTATAAGTCCCTCTTTCCAAATGTGCATCTCTACATAGAAAGTAGCGCATGCAAATTATATGGAAATCCACATCCTCTTTTGACCTTTTTTTTTGGTGATGCCTTGCTGTTGTTGTTCAGTTGTTCAGTTGTGTCCGACTCTTCGTGACCCCATGGACCATAGCACACCAGGCCTTCCTTGTAGGCCCCTTCCAACCCTACTATTCTATGATTCTATGATCCTGCGCTCTCTCCTGGAGCGTGCTCAAGTCCATATTCATTGCATCAGTGATGCTATCTAGCCATGTCATCCTCTGCTGTCCCCTTCTCCTTTTGCCTTCAGTCTTTCCCAGCATCAGGGTCTTTTCCAGAGAGTTTTCTCTTTGCATTAGGTGGCCAAAATATTTGAGCTTCAGCACCAATGCCTGAATCTTGATTAGCGGAGCTTCCTTTTGTCCTGTGCATTTAAAACTGCATGACAGAGATATATTTCTGCCAGTCATGAAAAGTTTAATGACACAGGAGCCCTGCCAGAAAAAAAAGCGGCATCCCTCGGAACAAGCTATCCCCGGGAAAGTGAGTATGAGATGGACTCAAAAGGGACTGGTTTTGTCTCAGAGAACAAAGCAATAAAGCATGGTTTTAGTGGGAACATCATCCTGCCCATAGTGCAGTGTGGGTGTGGGGCCCCTTCCCCATCACCACTGCATACGTGTACCAACTAATCTGACTAATTTAATAATTCACAAACATAGAAAAGCATTTACATTCGCCAGATTCAATGAGTTACCTTCCATGCTTTTTGAGGGAGGATATCAGAAGGTGCCATATCACGAACGTACATGTCCTTGTGATGGAGGGGAAGTGGAAACACTGTGTTTTTATTACACCTATTTTACAAAAAATGCTAGGCAGCTCAAATAAATTTTATCTTCTTTTCTTTCTCTCTGACCAGAACCCCCAGATTACTGATAAGGTGGCCAGGTTTTGTATAGCGGCCAGTGCGTGCCGTAAACTTTTGACGAAACAGTAATATCCTGTTTGGCTGATACTCCGGGGTCAAGACAATTTGTTTGAGCCTGGTTGTTGTTGTTGCAGTATATTTATGTACACTGTGTGTAATTATTGTGTATTTTACATGTGCTGGTCTTGGATCATAAATTATCATAATCGTCATCACTGCAGTTTCTCATGTCGGCATAAAATAGACAATTCAGACACCCTTGCTGTCCTTGACATGTGTAGCAGTCCCATGTGGCTGACATAATTAAAATGTGTGTGGCGGGAGCTCTTAATAGCTTTGTTGTCATTTTCTGTCTTGATTTAGGTACACAAAAATTTAAGTGTGCACAATAACATACAGAAAAGAGCAGGCCGAATCATAAACTTTGGGATGTTTAGGGATATGGTGCACAGGTCTACACACATAATTTAAAATTATATGTTGTCTTATTTTCTCTTGGTGACCACATTAATTTTTGCGCTGTTATGGCCCGTATCACAAGAGTGTCTCACAGAGTGTAGAACAGTAGAGAGGAGAGAAGGTAGCTGTTATCCCAGTAGAAAACCAAAATAAATTAAAATAGAGAAGGATTGGATGGAAGGTTTCCTGTGACTGGAACAGACTAATGGGAGAGCGGCCAGTTCTGTAGTCGGTTGTTAGAATTTGCCTCTGGGCAAACCTGGGAGGTCTCCCTATCAAAGGCTTTTTAAGCATAAACAGGGAATTTCCAGTCACAGTGAAGCAGGGCAGTGACTTATGCAGTCACTGCATAAGTCAGTACCTGATCTTTTGTTGTCTTTATACCGGTGAATGTATTTTATAGTGTTTTATATTTTCTCAGCGTAAAGAATATTTTGGTTTCCTCTTTTTCTTTTTTGATGTACTAACATGTTTCCCCTAAGCCTTAAAGACAATTTTGGGGTGGGTGGGGATTCCAAGTAGGAAAAAGTCATAATGGGGTATCTCTTGATAAGAATGCAGAATGCATATATAGAGTGAGGGGAAAGGTTGACTGACTTAAAAATGTGACAGTTATTTCTCTTTTACTACGAGGGAATTTCTTATTCATTTAAAATCTTCATAGCGATGGTTATTTCCTCAAGAGTGTTCTGCATTTTGGACAGAAAAATCCTTAAAACCTGAAATCGTCATGCAGGATGGAATGCTGATAAACTTAAGCAGATAGCGAGGACATATTCTTTGCAGCAAGATCTCATTATGGATGTCTGCCTGACTGTGACACAGTCTGGTTTTTGTGTTTTTCACAGAGTTCCTGAGACACTCTGGATTGTAAAGCACTTTACATGTTGAAACCTGCATTATTTGAATCTTGGCTCCCCCAGACTTCTCATTATCCCAAGTTAGGTGTGTGGTGTCATTAAATGTTTTGTCAGAGCACTTTGGATGCTGACACAGGCATTCAAATAAATATTAGTTATGGTAGATTATGATTATCAGAAGGGTTTCTGGTTTGCACTCTGCATTCCAGTTCACAATTTACAGACATGGGAAGCAAGCTGGGGTTTGCACTTTTATAGAAGCCATCTTACATTTTAAACCCCAAAGAGTTGATGTAGTATATTGAGGAATGGAGTATTTTATAGTTAGCACTGGGCACTGAGTAAGGTAGAATACAAACTGCATTTTAGGCTCATGTCTATGTTGTATAGGTTGAAGGAATGACTGCAGAATCATCAGGCGTCAAACACAACTGTTATTTATTTTTCACACACAGAAGGGAAGAACTTGACAGAATCTCCACCCTCCGTTACTACTCCCAGCTGTACAGGAGCTAACAAGGTTCAAAACAATAACGAAGCCACAGTTCCCCCCCCCCACACACACACACATACCCATAGGATACTTAACAGTCTAGATCTTTTGGTTCAGGCAAGAAGACAATGGACAAATTGCCCATGATAATGAACTTCAAAATGTGTCCTGGCAGAAATCTGCGGTTGTGATAAATCATTCTGCAACTTTTGATTTTCCATTCTATGCTAAACAAATGTGGATCTTTTAAAATCTGTGGCCATGTTCCCCTTCATGAAGCACCAGTGTTAGATGGGGATTTCCATTTTAAATTTATAATCTTCTTTAAGGTATAAACAATTTATGGAAGAAACGCAGAGGGAAGAATGATTTTCATTAAATATTTTTGAATCCCAGGGAAGCAAGGAATTGGTTAACTTTTTATCTTTTGTATATTCTGGACTGACCAAATCTGGCCAGTGCATGTTTTGAGTCCTTTATGATAATTTCAGATAAAATCTTTATTGGATTTGTTTTAGTCTACTATTTAAATGTTCAAAATTTTTCAATATGTATGATAAAAAGAAATATCAAACCCACAGCAACAGACTGTTCAGGGATAAATTCCAAATCAGTGGTGCAGGGGGTGGGGGGAGGGGATCTTTTTTTGGTATAAAACAGCCTTCCCCAACCTGGTGCCCTCCAGATGTGTTAGACTTCTCATTCCCAGCCGGCATGATGGGAGTTGCAGTCCAACACATCTGGAGGGCACCAGGTTGAGGAAGGCTCGTGCAAAATGATAATACACTGTGAGGAGTTAGAGGGTAAGGACCTTAGCTCAGTTCCATCTCATTTAGGTTGAAACCTAAACTACCACTCAGCCCAGTGGAAGCTGGTGGCTCCGATGTTAGTGGGGCGGTGAATCCACTCCAGGTTTCACAGAACTCTAAAGGAGCTATCCAAGGTGCATCGCACTGATTCAGCCACAACATAAAAGGGTTTCAAGCTTCTCCACATCAATACATTTACCTGAAAATTACCACAAATACCACACAGAGGCAAAGGGGGGCATTATGTATACTTTGCTATTGAATTTGTGGACCATAATGCAGCATTTTCTTAAACTGGAAGGCCCTGGTCTTGTCCATCGTATTTTACAAATGCAGTGCTCCCATTAAATGTGAAATATGGGCTGAATGGAATGGGTTTAGTTGCATAGAAAAGAGGTTTTGTGTCAGCTTGTCTCTCTTCTCTTCCAAATAGCATAATTTATGGCCATTCAGGGAACCATAAATGCCTCAAAGCTGCCCATGAGGCCATTCACTTCTCCAGGAGTTCTGTCCCCTGTTAATCAATAAACGGTCCTTTGCATTCCTTATCAGATGACAGCCAGATGGTTCAGTTAAATTCATTGTGACAGGCTGTAGACTTAGCTAGGTTTTATACCACTGATAATCCTCTGCCGTCTGCTCTGCCTGGACCTTCCCACCTGTTTTTCCCCAAACCCTAAGGTCATGGGCTTCGGAAAGATGCTAGCCAGATGGTCGCTGCTACAGCTGGCCTAGGTCTCCTGGTAAATGAGCTTGTTTCGTTTCCCCGGTGAAATAAAACGGAGAGGAAAGCAAGCATGGAAGACAGCACAGATTGTCTTGGTGTTGTCTTTAGGGAAATCTTTTCAGTCAGCTAATCTGCTGAGGAACCCCGGAGGGTTCTGGGGCACATTCTCAGTTCATACAGGGCAACAGACAAGATGGCTGGGCCTCGCCTGCTCCTTCCTCCTAGAGCATTTTCCCTGCTTCCTGTGATGTGCTGTGGCCTTGGATGTTACACTCACTCATGGCTATTTCGCACATGTTGTAGCAGCGAACTCAGGTTTGCCACCATGTGGACGTTCCACAGGGAGCCACAGCCAATCCCAACTCTCCGTATGATTCCAAACACCTCTGTGTTTGCATTCCTGCTTTGCATTTTCAGGTGCACACTTAAAAGAAAAAGGAACCTTGAATATATAATGTGTGACATGGTCCCCATGGAAGGGCAGATTGTAGTACAGGGGACACAAGCACCACAAGCCAGAGGAGCAGAGAGGCCCGTGGTCCTGGCTGCAGACTTGCTCCCTTGGCTACCTCTCCTGGGCTCAGCCTGTTTCCTGACTCAACAGAGGAGAGGCAGAACCAGGCTGAGGTGCAGGGGACTGCATGAAGTCACAGCAGAGTGGCATGCCCCGATACTTCTGGCACCCAGCCATCACTGGCCGTATCTCACTTCCAAGGTTGATGAGAGGCTAAAAACGAATGCCTCTCACGGGGTTGTTGTAAGGCCAAAAGTGGCTACTCTGTGCTCCTTGGTGGAAGAGTAAGATCAGAATTTTAATACAGAAGGCTTAAATTTATCTGCTCCTATCTCGCTTTGTTGAAAACCATTCTCCATAACTACATTTAAAAGAATTATGACAACAGAGGCACTTAATGTAAAATAACCAAATAACCATTTTGCTTAATTTATTCTAATCACAGAATTTGGGATTAGTCAGTGCAGAGCCCTCCTCCCCCCGCCCCCCAAAACACACAGAATGCAGTATAGAGATGCTGCAGAGTAAAAGAAAGGAATAAATTGTACTGGGCAAAATTCCTTTGGATCCATGGGAAAACCGAAAGAAGCAAAAACAGGTTTTGCTATAAAAATAATTTTAACAGTCTAGACCAAGCTGATCTCAAGGAATTTTGAACTGCCTTTCTGCACACTTGTATGTGAAATTTAAAAATCTTAATTAAAATGCAGCTCTAATTATTTTTCATTTGAAATGCAGTTGGGACTAGCTTGTTGTTGCTTCTTTGAAAGAAGTTCTATTAGTTTGCACTTCTGTTCTGCCTCCTCTTGGTGCACACAACACACTGTGTGGACATTGGACCCACGGCCTCACATTCAGCAAATTCTTGGCTGCGAGGAGCACACCTCCACCTCCACCCTGCTGCTTTCAAGGCCATCTTGGCCAAGCAGCCCACCTTTTGTCTGCCCTTGTCCTGTGTTCCAAGTCTTATCTATGGGATGCTCTTTAAAAATAAACAAAACATCTCTGCAATAGTTCCAAATTTGTTCAAATAATCACATATTGGGCTTAGTGTCAACTGAGCGGACCAATTCTGAACTACTGTTGATAGGGCAATACCGTGTCAACAGTGGAGCACCTCTTTTGCATGGGAGGAGAGGGCGGGCGTGTGGCATTGTGTTTATATTGGACTGGAGTAAGGTGAGGTAAAGTCCACCCCATAGCAAATAAGTGTTTAAACATTAGCTGGCTGGAATTCCAGAGGGGCAGGTCAGTTTGGTGTTCAAAGCACTCGACATTCTGCTCACAAATGCATATCTAATTTTGGAAGAGGTTGAGAAAATGCAGCTTGTATCTTTAATCAGCCTTTCATCTGTTGCAGCTAAACGCCACCATTTTAAGTGTTTGTTTTATTATGTTTGTATACCACCCAATAGCTAAAGCTCTCTGGATGGTTCACAAATTTAATTATAAGTGTTGCAGTGCACTTCCGCCCCAAAAGCAGAGTGCTCCTGTTCAGGGCTCCAGGCAGCCTGGAACAGGAGTCTGGTTGAGCTGCTCAGGCCTCTCCTGGGGAAGGGGGAGTTTCAGGAAGGAGGGAAGCTTCCCTTCATGAATTCTTCCCAGATTTGGGGGCTACCTGCCAGTTTTATAACCGTATGAAACAGCTAGCAGGGTCTGGAGAATGGGAAAAGGAAAATGTGTCCTTTTTCCTTTCCTTCTTTTGGAAACATCCCTGTATTATACAGGGAGGAGATTTTTTTAAACTGCACAGTACATTCCCCCTGAACCCTAATCCCCCTCCTCCAAGATACTTCCTACAAGTTATCAGGGGCTTGAGCAGGCACATTTCCTCTTCCCTCCCCATCTCCACTTTCCTTTTCCTTTTTCTCAACTGTCATTTCAGCATTCTGTACACCCTGGAAGGTCATTGTCAGGCTGTTTAGTTGTTGTTTAATTATATATGTAATGTTTTCAAGATTATAAAGTGAACCACAGAGGCAGAATTATCAGGACTTTACTTAGCACTGAGCTGCTACCAAACTCTGTACGTAAGTGAAAGTAGTCGGATCCCCCTTGGCAACCTTTCCCTGCTGGTGTCACCCAGAACTGATTCCCCCCATGAAACCATTTCTAAGGGAGCAATCCTATCTAGATACACAGCCGCCTGTCCGAAGCAGGGCATGAGAAACATGGAGGGGATCGTTCCCTCCACGCTTCTCCTGCCCTGCTTTTTCGGCTAGACAGCCGATTGTGGTTGTCTAGCCACGGGAGGACAGAGCGGGGAAGGAGGCCACTGTACGACAGATAGGATGTGTCATACAGGCAGTTATGCTCTCCCTGCCCCGGAACGCTCCCAGCCATGCCCCTTTTTGGCCGCTCCGTACTCCTCTTGTGAATGCAGAGGATGCGGCTGTCCTGCGCTGCCTCAGAGGCAGCGCGGAAGTGGGAGGAGGTCAGTTCTCCGGGAACCAACCTTGGAGCGCAGGCTCCAAGGTCGGTTCCTGGAAATCAACATAACCTATGGCCGTCTAGCCGCTGTCTAGTGGCCATAGGATTGCTCCCTCCATCACTTTAGTTCCTACTCACATTACAATATATTTTTATCTGTATTTCAAAAACATACAACAGAACTATCATCAAGCAAATGTTAACAGTTGTTTAATTTAAGATAATACAACAGTATAAGGAATGTAGGATTGTGGCATCCCAACCATCTGAGGATTTATTTCATAGTCTAAAATGGAGTCAAGTATTGCCTAAAAGGTCTTTCAAGTTGTTTATGTGAGTTTGAGGAGGTGTTAATATCCTCCCATGTGGATTGGCATATGTGATGAATGGGTACCAGCATGCAGAAAAATAATTTTCTACTAAGCTATAGAGCCTGTTTAGTTGTAATTGCTTTCTTTTAATGTACAAACTTTATATACTTCTACATACCTACGGAGCCTCCCAAGAATGGCCTCATTTTGCTTCCAAACTGATAGGCAGTCAAACACCAGAGCTCACTGTTAGAGGGATAAAGTTGGGTCTGCAACACAACATTACAGTGTATCCTCACTCTTAAAACAGCATTCCCCACCCTGGCACCCTCCAGATGTGCTGGACTACAACTCCCAGCATCCCCCAGCCACCATGGGACTATAAGCTGTCTGGGGCTTGGAGCAGGTCATTCCTTCTCTTTCTCTGCACTCCATTTTCCTGTCATCGACATCCTGTAAACTCACAGGTGCCTTGTCAAGCAGGTGTTTGTAAAATGTCCTTTTCATTTAATTTGCAGTTACGTCGTCCTGGATGCCCCCTCTGTAGAAATTGCTATTTTGTTTTTGAGTGGTTTCATTTGCTTCTACACTGAAAGACACTCACCCTCCTGAGTTTGCTATCAGAAAGAACAAGCGGGACCTGCAACAAAACGTTGCAGTGTATCCACACCTCCTACCGTAGTGTTCCCACTCCCCCCCCCCAACTTCCATCTTTCTTTTCCTGTTCTCAGTCTACATTCTGTGGCTACTGGACATGCTCATTCTTCATTAGGATGGGTGGGTTGCCGTGCGTGTGTCCAAATATTCTCTGGTTTTGTTTTTTTAGTAGAAAATAGCCATTTCACTGGGATAGAATTTTGCCTCCAAACCATTTAGATTCACATTTTTCTATACTGTTTAGTTCCATTTTTCCCTTGGCAGCTGCTTCTTCCTCCTCCCTGGCTTATATAGGTGATGCCACCTAATCAGGGGTCATACAGCGAACAAGATGATGTCACAATGGTACCTAGTCAATGAGATTTGGCATCAGAGAGGACAAAATAAATGATCAAGCAACCATTTTTACAAGCAGTACCAGACAATCACCAAAAAGGGAGATGAGATTCTACAGAGCCTCAAATGTTTGAAAAAAAAAAAAAAAAGTAGTTTCAGTTAATCTGTGACTTAGATACAGGGGGAAGATATACTGATATAATGGTGGTATCCTAAGAAGGATTTGAAATCTCAAGTGGAAGTACTGGACTTTAGCACACCCTGGCATCATTTGTATCAGATATTTCTACAGAATTCCAGTGATAAAAATAACACTTCTGTGCAAAGTTAAAAAAATAATATCCTAAGTACCCCCAAAAGGTATTTAAAAATACCCCCTTTGCCCTCCTCCTGCTTCCCTTCACACTGAGATTTGAAAGTTCCAATCCCAGTTTGTTGTAAGCCAGTTTGCTCTATCATCCAAACCTGGCAAATTAGGGTTTGTACAACTGAGTTCAGTCAAAATGGCAAACTATGTTTTGCCGCAAACCAGAATCAGAACTGCTTAGCCTCCACATTGTTTGGTGCTGTGGCTTAAATGAATTCTAGTTGTGAATACCAGTTTGAGTCTTTGCCTCTTTCTCTTTGAACTTTTGGTGCTGCCTGCTCTCTTCTTCCGTGTTGGGATGTGGCAGCTACCTCTGGAATTACATCTGCATGTTTTCAAAGTAAGCCCACCAGTGAAAGTCCTCAAAAGCTGCTTTTTCAGTGAAAGATGAGATTATTGAGAGACAAAATTCTACATCCAGGTTGATTCTGCTTGCAAAATCTCAGAATGGCCAATATCCTCATGAAGAGGAGCATGTGGTTTCTCACTTCAGAGCGTTTTGCATTCATGTTTCCAGTTTGGCCATTATTCAGCAAGATTTGGCAGGTTTGATTCTTGTTGAGGGGGAAATATTTGTGTGACAGAACACAGCTCTAGAGCAAAAATAAAAGAGTAAAGGAGTGAGTAACAATCTTTCCCTTTTTTTGTCTTTCTTGAACAGTATTCAGGTTTCCAGCAAACCGCAGACAAGTGCTTCATTTGTGGGCACCTCATAATGGAAATGGTAAGAGTATAGGCTTCTGAAGTATGGAATATATTGGGTTGCGTTTTTTCCCCGTTCACTTTATTTAGGCTAGGCAGGCTTCCCTACACACACACACACACACACACACACACACCATTCGTCCCTGAATTCCCAGCAGTGTGATAAGATATAAAGCAGGTAAGATGCTTTTATTTGATTGAACATCTGTTGACATAAAAAAACCCCAACAACCTAAACAGTTTTGCGTTACCTTAACTATTTTGACCAGTAGATGTTGCCTGATCAAATATTCTGTTTATCCTGAAAATGTGCACTCTTACATCAACACAAATTGGTCCATAGAAGGTATCAGCTTACCTATTTTGTATCTCTGAAAGCAGCTACTCTTTGTATCAGTGATGATGTGGGGGGGGGTTGGTTTGTTTTTGTTGTTTGTTTTTGCTACTTCGCTTTTTTTTTCTTTTGTCTTTTCTAGAAAAAGTTGGCTAGAACATCCTGGTCAAATTATCATCATCCATTCTTCATTACTAACTGCTAAAGACTGTGGGATAGCTTATGTATGAATCAGATTTAGAGAGCTGGTGTGCATAGTGGCTAAGATAACGAGGAGCCCTAGTTCGAATCTCAACCCTGCCGTGAACGTGTGGCTTTAGGAGGCCACTTTAGGTGGTGAACCTCAGGCCTGTGAGCCAGTTCCGGGGCTGCCTGGGATTCCAGTCTGACCCTCTGGGGTTCCCCAAATGGCCATCCCCCTTTCCCCTGGCTGCTGTTTGCTTGGGGATTTCCTGGCTTTTGCACAGGATTTTTCACATTCCAAAAGGCTGAAATGCCTCTCTTGACACTTAGTTACTGGCACTGAGATCTTTTAAGCTAAAATGTGCTGGTATTTGTAGTACTTTGGCCCTGCCCCCTTTGCCTTTGGCCCCACCCACCACTGGAATGTGGCCCTCGAGACCTCCAAAACTGAATTCAACCCTTCCACTGAAAGAGGTTCAGCATCCCTGCTTTGGGCACTTTCAACTTTAGCCTCATAATTACAGTGTGGGGGAAATCATGTCTTATGAAAGGTTGGGGTGCGGACATGTACATGCAGGCATATATATGTATGTGCTGTTACTTTAGCATCGTTATATTGCTTTTTGCTTTTCTGAAAGATACAGGAGGGCATCCTTGACATTTGTGGGCTGTCCCTCCCATTTGGAAAGGAGAAAGGACCAGCTATTCCTACTTCTCTGGACTTCCCCTGCCTCATGCAAGGAGTGAAGTGGCCACATCCGAAGTCACAAATGGAGGCCCTACTGCAGTAACCCCTGCAGTAACCCTGCAGCTTCTAAGGGAACCAAGAGTCAAAGTGTCATGTTAACGGCATTGTTGCATCTAACATGCAGGATTGTTTTTTGGAAAAAAAAAACAAGTTTCAGCAGCTGGGTGGGGGCTGAATGGGATCAGAGCAGGCACGGAGCAGGAATTTAAACTTTTCCTCATTGGGGGAGTTCCTTCTCCCCCCCACCCCAAGCAAGTAGCGGCTTCAGAGGAGGGATTTTCTTCAAGAGTGCAGCAGAGGAAGTAAACTTTCCCCTCCGTGCCTGCTCTGATCCCATTGATTATTGACCTCCTCCAGCTGATGGCATTTGCATTTTTAAAAGCCTGCATTCTAGATGCAAAGACACAGTTAACTTCACGTGTAGTTTTGCCCTAAGTCTCAGCGCACTGACACCATGATGTCCAGCAGCCCCATTTGTGTCGGCAGCCATCTCCTAGAACACGCACTCCTTGGAAGCAAGTCGCCATGTGTTACCTCCAGTTGTATCAGAGGCAGCAGTATGCCTTTGAATTCCAGTTGCTGTGGAACATGAGTGAGAAGCTGCTCTTGTACTCATGTTCTCCATGTGGGCTTCGCACAGGCAGTTCGGTTGGCTAATGTGGAAATGGAACGCTGGATTACAAAGGCATTTGGTCTGATCCTGTAAGGCTCTTCTTACAGTCTTGGATATAGCACAAATATATGCTCAGCCATATGGACAATGTGTCAGTAAGTAGTAAAAAAAACAGGGCAGCTCATATTCTCCCTCAGGGAGCTTGCAACATACTCACATGGATGGAGAAGCAGCTGGAGTACCTGAAGGAGGTGCACTTGGCAGGATTATTTAAAAAAAAAAAAAGCAGGATGGTCCCCATGTGAATTGGAATGGACCCTCCTTTCTCACGTCTTTCAGATGGTGAGAAAGGACTTTAGGTCTCCATTTGTAAATGGAGTAAATTCGTGCTTTAGGTCTCCATTTGTAAACCTATTTGTAACCCCAGAAACCAAACCAGGTGCCAGGGTTCATGTCAAGAGTCCTGTCCCCAGGTGCAGACGGAGTAGATGCTCTGGAAGAGACCTGGTCAGGGCTGCTCTGTCCCTTCTTGCCACCCATGCTCTGTCACCGAGCATCCTCTGAAACAGGAGAGCTCAGAAAGAGTGTGTGTTCCTGATCAGCCTGCACTGGCCCGGGAGACCTTGGTTCTCCCATCTGCTAGCCATCATCACTGGAAACTGCCGATCTGGGGCAGGCTCCTATCACAGGGCCTAGTTCTGAGCCTCCAGCCACAAAGACCCCAAATAAAAGCAAGGAGCTTGAGCAGATGTGGCTGAAACAGTTGGGTTATTCAGAAGAGGTGGCGACTGCCATGATGGCTCCCTGTCACCATTCCATTAACAGGATGTACGTATTGCACCAGGTTGAAAGCATATGCAGGTTGGAGTGTGCAGGAGCGTGGCTATCAGGCACAAAGGCCAAAGGCCATGCAGTTGTTTCATCCTCAAGAGCAGCTCTGTGGGCCAAAACACATTTTTAAGTCAGCTGCATCTTTTTTACATCATTTTTACTCTAGAGTAGGTGCAGGGGCCTGATCTGGATTGGGATCCCATTGTGGGCGGGGGGAGCTTTTAAGATTGGCCCCCTACACCTGTTCTGAACAAAAATGAACAAGGGTTGTAGCCGCTAGTCACGAATGTAGAGTAATGTCTGCTTTGGCCCGTTTTCCACGAATTGCAAGAGGCTGGTGCTGCAGTCGCCCTTGTTCTGTTCTTGCCGTGTGTGCCCACAGGAAAGCAGTGGCAGAAGCTGGGTGTGTGGATGGCCCTTTGGGTTTTTCCCAGGTAGAGCTGCACCCACCAGAAAGACTGAGGCCTTGTTCCCATCTTATAGAATCATAGAATAGTAGGGCTATTCTATGATGGAAGGGGCCTACAAGGCCATCGAGTCCAACCCCCTGCTCAATGCAGGAATCCAAGTCAGAGCAGCCCCGACAGGTGGCTGTCCAGCCTTGTCTTGTACACCTCCAGTGGGGGAGAGCCCACCGCCTCTTTTCACCCAGGCTTTTGGAGCAAGAAAATCACAAAGGCTGCCCAGTCCAGACGGTGGTGGGACTGTATCATCAGGGTCTCCCATGCCATTGGGAGGTCACCTTCGGGGGTGGGGTGGATTGTAGCCCATTTCGTTAGGGGTGGTCACCACCCTGCCTGATTGGGTGGTGCTCTTTGGAGGAGACTCGCCAGGCGGCTGTGTGGGTATGTTTACGAAGGATGACAACATGGATTTTTTTTTTCTGCTGAGGTGGCCTGTGGTAGGAGCGTACTACAAAGGGTTCTCGTCCAGTAAGAACTCACTTTATGTCCCCCCTCGGGCACTGATCTCATATCCTGAAGGGTCAAGAATTCCCTCCTATATCTCTGGGAGAGAAAAAAGTGGATTTCTTACTGTAAATCCCTGTTCTCAGGAGGTAACAGGAAGGCATCCCCTCCCCTTCTGGCATTTCTTTTTTCTCAGCTTGTCCTTCTGGGTGGCAGGTGGGGTGTAGTTAAGGACTCCTGGGATGACGTCCCAACCGTCTTTCTGTCTCCCTGCATTTCAGACCTGTCTTTCTGTTTTCTTTGATTTAGTTTGTGTTTGTTTTTGAGTGCCTGGAAGCATCCTCGTTTTTCTTCCTCTCTGATGAGCTCCCACATTGGAGTTTTAGTTCCTGCTCTTTTCAGTTCGGTCTGGGGAAGGAGGAGGCCTCTGTGGCAGAGTTGTTCTTCTGCAAGCTGACCCTGCCTTCTTTCCAGATGGGAGGGGCAATTCTCAGAGAGTTTCGAATGCCCACCTGTGTCTAACAAGGATAGGAAGTTTCAGCAAGAAATCTCTTCCTTTTGGGGGTTGGCCATTTCAGCTTTTCTTTAGAAAAGAAATGTGGAATATGAATATGACATGAAAATGAAAAGTACGGGGTGGGACTGGGGTCAGGGAAAGGGTCAAGGGCCCCCTTCCTCTGCTGCTTCTCTGCACCCGGGGGTCCCCCGCCCGCCTCGTTAGTCTCCAAGCTTCTAGCAGTTGCATGTTGATGTCCAGAAATCTGAACCGTTCTGTGATCCTTCTGAGGTGCTGGTGCCTCTAAGTGAGACGGAAGCTCCGAAGCAGCCTTCCCCAGCCTGGCGCCCTCCATGTGTTGGACTACAACTCCCAGGATATTCTGGCTGGGGCATGCTGGGAGTTGTGGTCCAACACATGTACAGCACAAAGCTGGAGAAGGCTACTCCAAAGTCTGTCATTCTGGCACCCTGAGAAACAGAATGATTTTTCCCACCCCTGTGCCTCATTGGTTTCTATTTTGGAAATAAAGTGCTGATGTGTAGGGAGTATTCCTCGGAGGAAACTTTTGCTTTGCTTGATCTTTGGCCTTTTTGGTTCTTTTCCAGATTTTGCAGGCCCTGGGGAAGTCCTACCATCCTGGCTGTTTCCGCTGTGTGGTGTGCAATGAATGTCTGGACGGCGTTCCGTTCACTGTAGACGTGGAGAACAATATTTACTGTGTCAAAGACTATCACACGTGAGAACACCATCCTTGGGAGAGGGGAACAGGGGCCGGAGTATGCATGAGATGAGGAAGGGTTGGTGGTTGTTTTCAGGTTTTACAAAGTAGCACTTAGAAGGAAGCAGCATCCAGTGTTTAATCCAAATTAAATCCTAGGGAGTCTGGAGGTAGGGGAGATTCTCCAATAGTTCTGAGCACTCCAGTTGAAAATATAAAAGGGCCTTTGAAGGAGATTATGTCCGGCATCCTTTTTAACCATTTTTCTTACCGTGTCAGTTGGTGCAAGGCATCAGTGATGTTCAAAGGAGGCTCATTAAATCAGGTCTGCAAAACATGTGACTCAGAAAGACAAAACATGGTTCCGTTGGCCGAGTGTGGCGGGCCACTGGGGGCCGACGTAAAATCTCGGCTTTTGAGTACCTGCCCCGGAAAAACAAGCAGGCCTGGTATGACAGTGGTGGGCTGTGTTGGTCTGTGTGGGTCGTCACACACTGCGCAAGCCTGCATGGAATGGAAGGCAGCAGGGAGGGGGTGCGGGAGGGTCCGTGGCTTTTGCCTGCATTTAATCCGTTGGAGCACATTCACTCTTCCCCAACCTGGTGCCCTCCAGCCAGGGCATGCTGGGAGCTGTAGTCTTGACACATCTGGAGGGTACCAGGTTGGGGGAGGCTGGTTTAGAGATTGTGTATGTAAGATTTATTAATAAGGGAAAGGATGCCTTCTAAATAGGATACTTGGGAGTTGAGATACCATCCCAAAGAGATGCTGCTTTAACAAGCCTCCTGCATTACAAACTCCCCACACATCAGCTGCAGTTTTAAGTGCTGCCATGTCCTCCCCACCCCTCCCTCTTTCTTTCCTTTGGATCCAAGTGTAACCTATTCTCTCTTTCAACCTAGTGTTTTTGCACCAAAGTGTGCTTCCTGTAACCAGCCAATTTTACCAGCACAGGTACGATATACCATGCACTTTGTTCGATGTTTTGCATCTACGTTGCAGCCTGCCTGTCATCTCCTTAAATTTAGGAAGAAGCAGATACTTGGAAGGCTCTTTCATAGCGCAGCATTGCTAATATAGAATTAAGATGCTTGTGAATTCAAAGGCCCTTGGAAGAGGCATGTGGCTTGTACTGATAGCAGTCTTGCACATGCTTTGGCAGGGGAAGCCCCACTGGACTGAATGGGGCTTAGTTGTCTTGTGCCTGCCTCAAATGCTGCTCTCCCGCATCCCCATCCCTTCCAGCTGGGCTGCGTTATCTCCTTCTTTGAGTCAGACAGAGGTTGGCAAGGTTTACAGCAGGCCCAGGGGTGGGCTGCTTGTGACCCTCCAGGTGGCTTGGCATACAGCTCCCACCAGCCCTGGCATTGTCAGTGCCTCTGTACAATAAATGTGTGATGATGACCCTAGGCAGCATAATCCATGGTGAGAGATGGTTTGGAGTTGTTGGCCAAAACAGCTGGAAGGCCACAAGTTGCCCACCCGTGGTTTATAGCAAAACCACTGCCTATTCAAGGTAGAAATCATATCTTTATATGGGTCAGCAGCCTTCTGGCTGTAAAGACTTTGTATACACACCTGATGTTCTAACCGAGGGATGTGTGAGAATTATTATGATTTATATGTCTATACCCCCCAGTACCCAAAGCTCTCTGGGTGGTTTATAAAAGATTAAAGCCTTAAAATACAATATAAAGCAGAACATACAAACCATTTGCATAAAAAACTATTTAAAATCTTCAACAATAAACATCCCAGGACCAGTTTAAAACCTTATCGTGTGCTGTCAAACGCCTGGGAGTAGAGGAAAGTCTTAACCTGGTGCCAAATGGATGACAACGTTGGTGCCAGATGGACCTCAGTGGAGAGAGCATTCCAAATCAGGGGGCCACCACCGAGAAGGCCCTCTCCTTTGTTGAGAATTTTGTTCCTGTTTGCAAGGCATGCGAACATGCCATGATCACAATACCGAATGTGACAGGAGAACATGTTCCCTCAAAATGCTCGCAAATTTACGAACTCGTGTTTGTGCTCAAAATACCGGGCATTGAGGGGAAAGTGCATATTTGGAATGCACTGTTTTGAAAATGCACATTTTCCCTGTTCAAAATACACACTTTTCCTGTTTGACCAAAACAAGAAAAGCATGCAAACAAATGCGGGAGATGAGGTGGGCCAAGCTTCAAATGGGTATTTGGAGAATTTGGGCAATGGCAAAAAATGCTTGTTCACCCATCCCTGTTCTAACCACGCTTCAGCCCTTTGCTCTCTACCCCAAACCAGGGTTCCGAGGAGACCATCCGGGTGGTGTCGATGGACAGAGATTACCACGTAGAATGTTACCACTGTGAGGTAAACCTTGGAACTGCTGGCAGTGACTGACTTTTCTTGTTGAGTCAGCACCACTCCCTCTGGCTTGGTCTCTAGGCCTTCTCCCATGTGGAAGGAAACCAAATGCATTCACGACCCAGAGAAGGGCTGGCCACACGTTGCTAGGATGTTCTGGTTTTGTTTTGTTTGTGCCTAGCGTTTCTCTGCCCCCCTTCAATTAAATATTTCCTGGATGGTTTACAAGAGCTCATAGAACACAATGCAACTGCAATAATTATGAAAGAGTTTACAACACCAAAAGGCAGCACTAAAAACAATCACACCAGCAACAACAAAATGCATTAGAGGTTAAAAGCCTGGGAAAATAAAAGAGATAGTTGCCTGGCACCTTAAAGATGTTAACACAGATGCCAGGTGAGCCTCCCTGGGGAGAGAGTTCCACAAGCACGGTGCCACCACTGAAAGGTCTCTCTGCCATGTGCCTCACTTGAGATGCTGGAGGGCCTATAAAGAAGATCTCGGTGCATGGGTGGCTTGACGTGGGAGAAGACGTCCTGTCCCGTATCCGGGTCCCAAGCTTCGTGCGGCTTTTAAATCGGCCACCCCCAGCCTGGTGCCATCCAGATGCCTTGGATTTCAGCACCTATGGCTGTTGGCTGGGGATGATGGGAGTTGCAATCCAACACATCTGGAGGGCGCCAGGCTGGGGAAGCCTGCTGAAAAGTTAAGCACCAGCACTTTGAATTGTGCCTGGATGAGACCAGAAGCCAGCGAAGACCATTTACCTCGCAAGTGCCTTTGGACACACAGATGCACACGCCGATAGTCACGGGCAGGGCCGGACATTAAGCACATAATTCACCAGGACCTCCTGCGTTCCCTCAATTACGTGGCTCACGTTAATTTCAGTGAGACGTACTCCAAAAAATTCCCAGTGAATTTTGCTCTTATTGGCTTTGTATTGGAAAGTCTCCCAGTTGCATGTTTTTGCCACCCTGCTTGTTATTCCACCACCTGCCAGTCCTTTGCCTTTGCTCCTGCTGTCTCTTTGAACAATAATGAAGTGCATGGATGAACATAGATTGCGGATTTATCTCATCCATCCATATCTGAGGGTTCTCCCCCCCCCCCAATGCAAAAAGGTGAGGGGGGCGATGCTCCACGCTTCTTATCAGGCAGGCGGTGGCAGCGGCAGGAGCACATGGTGGTCTGGAAGGAGGGCCCCCAAATAGCAGTGGTGTCAGCAGCAGACAGCGCATGGGGGGGTGTTGCTGTTGTTTTACTTCAGATGGAGGTCGGGCTGCGGAGCAAAGCTCCGGGCACACCTCCCATCTTCGTCCTGCAGAGGGCTCTAGACCCACGTGGGTTCAGAGGCTGTCTGAGGAATGAATGGTGGTGAGTGGGGTGCATCTGGACTTTCCAACCCCCCCCACACACAGACACACACACAATGCCCGCTGCCACTTGGGGGCCTTCCAAGCTGCGGTGCCCCCGACCAACACCCCGTGGCTCAGCTGTGGCAGCACCAGGGCCCCAGATGCAAAGCAGGAAAAGTGAGCTCTACACTGAACACAGGAAGCTGAGGCAGACCATGGCTCCACCTAGCTCAGTCCTGCCTGCTCTGACAGGCAGCAGCTGCACAGGGTCCCAGGTCTTTCCCACCCCCTGCCTCCTGAGACCTTCTTCCCTGGAGATTCCAGGGATTCAGCCTGGGACCTGCTGCGTCCAAAGCAGGGGCTCCACCTCTGAGCTGTGGGCCCTCCGTGCTGAGCGTGTTCAGAGCAGCCTAGCAAGACTTGTCACCGCTGATTATCTGTTCCACGGCCATTTCCTATTCCGGATGTGGGTTGTTCTCTGTGGTAATGTGGACGTGAGATTCCTGCAGCTCTGCATGTATCCATGGCTGGTGGATGCTACTCAATTATGTAGGCCATATGTGAGCATACAGCCACGTTTGCATGCTGAAGAAAATCTAGCACAAAGACCCACTCCATTGGTCTCAGTTCTTTCAGTCGCATTTAGCAGAGACACGACTGCCCTATCGTGATTTTCTCTCTAACTGTCCCCTAAGCTCGCTTTCCCCAGCCTGGTACCCTCCAGATGTGTTGGACTGCAACACCCATAATTCCCAGCCAGAATTGCAGAGGGCGCCAGGTTGGGGAAGGCTGCCCTGGACCTGCTGGCTAATGTGCGCACTCTTGTTCCTCTTAGGACTGTGGGCTCCAGCTCAATGACGAAGAAGGCCGCCGTTGCTACCCTTTGGAGGGGCACCTGCTTTGCCACACCTGTCACATTAGACGCCTTGGTATGAAAGTGCCGCCACATCCTCCCCCCGGGTACCCAATGCACATTACGGAACTCTGAGGCATTTCCCTTCCCATCCAGTCAGGACCAGGAGCGAAGATGTTTTTTGATGGGAAAAGAGCTCGGCCAATGACTTTTCTAAAAAGACAAAGCAAGAAAGTTTATTTATTGCTTCTAAGACCGGGAAGAGAGGAGTACCTCTCAGAGTGTGCGTCTATGTTCCACTTGCCTAAATAATTCCTCCCAAGACCCTGGGTACTTGAAAAAGGATGCACCATGTGGATGTGATTGTAGAATGGCAGCATTTTTCAGTGCTGTTGGTACAAAGGGCTGCTGGTTCTCCTTAGCTTGCTTCATTTTTGCCCAACGATCATGTTGGTTCCCACAAGAATCTTAACCGCTTACAGCCACGCTGCAGAGGAGACAAGATACGTACGGTCTTTTTATGCTGGGTCTTCTTGTAGCCTGGCCAGAGACATTTAAAAATGGCCTCACAATTGATCATTGCAGGAGACGAGCAGATTGTTTTGATCAGATTCTAACACAGCTTAAAAGAAAGATGTTATTCTGTGTGGGAGTTCTCCTGTGTCTTTCCACCATGGTTTATTCCACTGTGGTTCTGTGCATTACCAGTAAGAGAAGTAAGGAAGGCTTCTTGTGCAGGAAGCCTGTTGTAGAAGGTTATATGAAAAGAATGCATTGAGGATTCATGCACGCAGGGGAGACCCTTAGATGTTTGGGATCCCTTGTTGGGGAAAGGGGCAGGAGTTGTGGCACCTGTCTGTTTGCCACTTTGGGGGTGGGGGCAGGACACAGATGCAACATGGTGGAAAGTTGCAAGGCTGGCTCAGAAGATGGATACTTCATAACGATCTGGGGCCTGGCAGGGGACTATATAGTTATGGGTACAGTTGCTTAAAACAGCTCCATCGGTGTAGAGCAGCCTTCCCCAACCTGGTGGCCTCCAGATGTGTTGGACTTCAACTCCCACAATGCTGGGAATTGTAGTCCAGCATATCTGGAGGGCACCCAGTTTGGAAGACAGGTGTAGGGGGGGAGGTGCAGAAACACCAAGGGCTACCTGAGAGCAGAGGTGCTGCCTTGGGGTGCCTGGTTGCTCATTGGATCTCAACAAGAGTCAGCCACGTAATGACAGCCTCCTGCTGCTGGTTGTCGTTTGTCATCCAAGTTGTGTGTTTCCCTGGTGATTCTGGCCTTTCTGGGTGAGTGTTGCTGCAGGCTTCGTAAGGGGCAGATGAACAGCGAGGGGTTTCCCTAGCACTCTTCATAATTCTTCTGTTTTTTGGCACTTCACTAAGTAGCTCATTTTTAAAAACTGTTTCTGCTAATAACTTCAGCTCTCCTGACTATGCAAAATCCTTCTTGTTCTGCCATTGTACAGGATCTATATGTCTTTGTTTTGTTTTAAAGGGCAGCAGATTTTTGGTGTGGCTTCAGTCGCAGATGTGCTTTTTCCTGAGGTCTTTCTGAACTGGCTCCTTCCATACTGGATTTTTACAACTTAGTTCTTGATCAGCCCAAATTATTGATATTTAAGTCCGTAGAATTTTCATACTAATTTCATATCAAAGTACAAAGGAGTCTTGACAAGAACAGAACAGTTTTCCAGTTGGCCCCTGGCTGTTGCTCCATTTATTTTCAGGACCTCATAACTTTTTTTTTTGTTCAGGCTCATGAGAAGATGGGGTTGTGCCATGTTTAATAAGGAACATATGGAGGTTGTCTCCAGTGGTGTCGTCCCACTAGCACAAAGCTTGTACCGCTTGCGGAAACCCTTTTATATCCTTGTACAAGCGTCACATCCAGTACTTTGATTCTGCTTGCACCAGCTGTTTCACAAGCTGTTGCACAAGTCATGGTGGAAGCTGTTTCACAGCGTGTTGCACAAGCTGTTCTGAAGATCATTGAAGGGGGGCATTTTAGAACTTCGTTAGACCAGACGTTGCTTCAGCTGGCTGTGCTGATTCTGGGCCATGTCCAGTGTTACGCGAGTGGAAGAGTTACAAGAGTTGGAGCTGATCTGCTCATGATCACACAACTGCTATCAGCACTAGCCCAACTAGCACAAGCAACACCTAATCTAATGAAGACTTCATGAGTCGTGCAACGCCTTGTGCAACGATTTGCAGAACAGCTTGTGTAACACCTTGTGCAATGCCTTCTGCAACACCTTGCACAAACAGAATCAAAGTATTGGGTATGACACTTGAGCAAGGATAAAAAAAGCTTCCACAAGCAGCAGAAGCATTGTGCTAACCGAATAATACCACTGGATACAACCCTAGATCTCGAGAAACTGGTTCAAATGTATAGCAAGACATAGCTAAACTGGGCTGTTTGGTAATATGAGCCCATAACTGTGGGAAGCATGTGGCAGAAAACATCAACCAGAAATTGACCTCATGAGGCTTTACTCATAACCTGTGCAGCAATAAGTTTGTAACCCAGAGATTTCCTTGAAATCCTACCAAAAGTATCAAATAGGAAAACATGGTATTTTATAACAAGAGTTAGAGGTCCATAGAATGTACACATTTTCCCCATTGGCTGAGTTTTTAAAAAACCTCAGAACTCTGGAGTGGTCTGTGTGTTCCCTACAGGAAGTCAGATTATCTTGGTGCTCAGTTTTTTTAAATGTCAGGTTATCCATTGCCTGTTGGAGGCACATTGCTGTTGTTACAATTCTCTGCAGTCTCATAAGAATTAGCCAGCCTTAAGCGTGTTTTATTAGTTCCTTAACTTAATGGGCTTTAAACGATTTAACTTCCTTCTGCCGTTAAGACCTACCTGCTGTAAACTGTTGGTGCGCCAGCAATTTCAGCAAAACGACACCCCAGTGTGAATTTGATGCTTTTGTTTTAAAGTTGCCTAGTATAATAACCAGTATAACAGCAGTTTCATGATTAGACAGCAATTCATATTGAATCCCCTAGACATTTTATTTTGGAATTATACAGGAAAATACAAATTTCTCCAAAAGAACACTAGAGGGGTATCCTGCAAGGATGAGATTTTTCTTGGTTTTACTTTCCAAAATACTACAAGGATACAGAACATACCAGCACTCACTCCAGCAAGGAAGGAGTACAGCCATTCATAATTACTTCTGAACATATGCAAGATAATGCTTGTTGGGCCCGCAAGGTGACATGGTTGGTAGGAGCTACCCTGATGCTTTCTGTATTTCTGGAGCCTGCTTGTATGTATGGTGTGGGAAGGAGGGTACATTTACCGTATCAGAGAGGTGGGCAATGTGTGGCCTTCTGCATGTTGAACTACAGCTCCCATCAGGCCTAGCCAGCATTGCCAGTGGTGATGGATGATGGGAATTTCAGTCCAACAGTGCCTGGAGGGCCACACGTTCCCCATCCTCCTCTCGTGGGATCCTCATGCACCACATACTCTTTTTTCTGTACACTCAGAATTGTGCCCGTTCTGCTTCTGTGGTTCTCTGGATTGCCAGATCACCTAAAACAAACTTCTTAAATCTATATATTAATAGTCTTTCTGCCACCCCCCACACCCTTCCATGATCAAACCATCCCAGAATATGGCACTGTTTTGGAAACAATGCTGGGGGGATAAAACCTGGGACTGAAGAAAGTGTCTCACTGATTTCTCTGTAGGGTATAATCCAGTGTCTTCACTATTTCAGCGGCAAACTTGTCAGTTTCTGTTTTTGCCTTAATCATCAGTGTATAGCACAAAATCTAAAATATGTATATACACTACAGTCTTTCAGACTGTCATCCTTTTAGAACAGAATATTTACTTGTTTTAAAAGTTTCCATTTTTTCTTATAGTTGTCTACACGCTGAAAGTTTAATTTCTAACAAGGACAGTTTGTTCCAACCAGAATGCAGCTGTTGTCATGTCCTTGTTTTCCCACAGAAAGCAGAATTTAATCATAGCTCAGTGGGTCCTGTCTTACTGACTCCTCTTTTCATCTTTATCAAAGGGGTTTGTTTGGGTTTTCTTAGTTATTTTATTAAGGAGAAAGGAACCAGAAAGCTACATGCAGCAAATCTGAAATGGTGCGTGCTGCAATTACAGGAAACATTTTATCCCTTGTTTTTGTAAAATAGAGGGAAACACCTTCAAATGGAGGGAGGGATCGTAGTTCAGGGCTAGACCACCTGCTTTGCATGCAGAAAGCCCCAGATGTCTCCCGTTAAAAGAGTCAGATGGCAGGAAAGAAGCTTCTCTTCCCGAGACCCCGGAGAGATGCAGCCTGTCAGGGTAGACCTTCCCCAACCTGATGTCTTCTGGATGTGTTGGATTATAATTCTCATCATCCTCAGGCAGCACAGCCAATTAATATGTAATTGTTTCCCCCAGAAAAGAGGGTCCACATTTCAAAATTCAGAATTTCAGCAAGTCCAAGAATGGATGGAGGAGCTCAGTTAAGTTGAACCAAAGCGCTAAAGAAGGCATACAAAGGCTGCTTTCTTACGCCCCAAGAAAAGTATGTGATTCATCATGCAACTAATGCCATAACTAGAGTATATAATTTGACTTAAATTAAGTTTTTTTTTCTTGAGAAATATTTTCATTTTCTTTAAAAGAATATAGTTTTCTTCCAAGAACTTGGACCAATGTTGATTTTTATTTTGTAGGAAATATATAATGCCTGATTTGTATATTACGTGTCTAGTTTACATGCTGCAAATGAGTTAGTTTAACCATGATTGTATATATTCTTCTAAAATCTCTGGCCTTTTAGTACATAGACAGGTTTTTGTGTTGTCATTTGGTTTCCTTGATTGTTGAAAAATAAAAGTTGGAAAATGTAGATTTATTTATCTAAAGAAGAAGCTACTTGCTATCGTCCTAAGTTATTTTAATATTAAAAGTCAGAATTTCATTTAACCTTAGATGTTATAATCTGCTTTTTTTTCAATAAAGATGTTTTGTAGTTATCTTGGATCTTATAGTGTGTTACCTAGCAAGAATTTGTTTGTTACAGGAGCAAAGTGTGTGTTACATGCCAACACATTTAACACCGCCCCCAACATGCCCCGCCTTTTTTAAAATAGCAAAGCTGCTTCATGAAAAGAAATTTAAAGCAGAAAAGTGGTGTGAGAGGGAGGGAGCACACAAGCTTTTCCCTGCCCCCAAAGCTACACATCTTTTTGGGTCAGTGGGCACATTCAGAGTTTTGAGTGTTGTGGGCACTCTCACAAAATGGCTGCCATGGGTACGGCCAGTCACAATACATCCATTCCCCAGAAGGCAAACTGATGAGACTGAAAGAAAAGTAACTTGCCAAAAAACTTAAGTACAAGGCAGAAGTGGGCTCTGAGCTCCAAAATACAAAAACACCCTTGTGAATGCAGTTTTCTGCTCCAACAATCATTTCAAAGAAGGCAAATGGATGAGTCTCAGAGACGAGTAACTCCACCAAGAAACTGAGCTCTGTAAGGCAGAGCTCCAAGCCCCAAATGCCAAATCACATATTTGCCCCCACTCAGTACAACAAAATACCAGTTTCACAGAAGGCAAACTGGTGATGCGTAGAGAATCACAAATGCACAGTGAAACCCCTCAAAATGCAAGACATGCCCACAAAAGGCACAAGTAAAGCACCTTCCTTGCTCTCTAGCCCCCCAGGATGCTCTGTGCCCCCCAGGCAATCCCTATCACCCCCACCTTAACTTTTCTGGTTTTTTATTTCTTAGGAATGCCTCCAGGACCCATGTGGGCTGAGGCATTCTAGGAAATAAAGATGTTGCTAGATGCCAGCACTTCATTTTGCAGTATGCCAGCTTCCCAGTTAAAAAATATTTTAAATTAAAATAATGGAGGGCACAATTCTATCGAGATAGGTGACTGCCTCTAAGCTCAGAGGCCCCGGCCTATCCAATGCAGGGCAGGAGAAGCGTGGAGGGGATCGTCCTCTCCGTGCTTCAGCTGCCCTGCATTTGCAGCTAGACAGCCGATTTCTTGGAGCACGGGAAGTGGCAGCTGGACAACACATAGGATGTCTCACACCAGCATTTCTGACTTCCCTGCCCCAACACACCCCCAGGAACACCGCGTTTTTGCCACTCCGCACTCCTCTTCCTGAGTGCAGGGCCGTTCTGCGCTGCCTACGAGGCAGCGTGGGAGGGAGTGGAGGTTGGTTCTCAGGGAACCAACCTTGGAGCGTGGGCTCTGAGGTCAGTTCCCAGGAACCGACCTGTCCTATGGCCATCTAGCTGCTGACTAGCAGCCATAGGATTGCACCCTAAAAAAATTGAAATCGGGCTGGGCAGGGAGCCTGGTGGGCACTAAGAGGGGGGTCCCTGGGCGCCATGTTGGATTTGCCAGGTCTATCGCTTGGGTGGCTTCAAATGTGTCTTTGTATTGTTGAGCCCTTTTACCTTCTTGCCCTGCAGCACTGATGTAGGTCCAGTTACTCTGAGGATCAAGCATGGGGATACATGAAGCAAGGTAACCTCTGAAGGCTGAAGATAGATGGGTTATGCCTTGAGACAGGAAAGCTCTGGGTTGTTTTCTTAAAGCCAGTTCTGGAGTCTACACTTAAGATATAGAATTAATTTCACTTATGGCTAACACGTGTAACTTAGCAATATTATGGCACTATCCATTTGCCCGCATCCAGTGCAGAGACCTTTGTATTGAACAGCCGAAAGAATATTGCTACGTTAGGTTTTAATAATAGCTGTCATCTTTCTTTGTCCTTCAACCTAATGCTGCTTTCAGGAAACATCCCCCACCCCCCCACCCCGATTTTGCAATGATTTAAGAAGGTTGGGAATGCATGGCGTGTTTGTTTCCCCAACATGGAAGGAATAATCCTACAGCAGAACAGGCCGGCCGTTTCTGGCCAACTCAGTTCTGCCCCTGGAGACCATTAATTAGAGGGATTGATCAGGAACTGGCGCAACCTCATTCCAAGGGCATCTCTACACCAGCCTAAAATCCTGCATTTAAAGTGGGGCTTTCTGCTTCATTTTAAATGCAGGATCACAGCAACTCCCTTTTTCACCTGCTTCCTTTCCCCCCACCCCCTTCCACCCGTATCTGAGCCTTCCATTATCTTTCACTGATCTCGCTCCTCTCCTTGCCGCTTTTCCTCTTTTCACGGAACTCAAGCGGAACTCAGTGGGGTAATTTGATAGCTCATTATCTGCGATTTATTTAGAAATGGAACAAAGGGCATTTAGTGCAGGAGACGCCTTGAATGATCACGGCGTCATGTAAAGCCTGCACACTTCCGTGAAGGAGCAATATTAATTGCAGGATAAAAGCTCAGTGTGAAAGAGCCCCTTGTCTAAAAATAGTTTTGCAATAGAACAGTATCAGCCAATCTCAAAAAGAACATATGACAGTCATCCTCATCCTGAGGAGGAACTGAATCATTTCCAGTGTCCAGTTCTGGGTACCACGCTATAAGACGGACCAGGGCTCCTCAACCTGTTTGGGCTGGCAAGTGCTTTTGGAATTTTTTGGCTGCTCTCACAAACTGGCTGCTGCGGGGGTGGGGGGAGGAGTTGCCCATTCATAAAATCACTCCCATGGTGGACATGGATGGTCACAAAACCCACATTTCCCAGAAGGCAAATTGGTGAGGCTAAAAGGAAACTAACTTGTCCAAGAACCTAAGTCCAAGGCAGAACTGGCGTCTGGGCTCCAAAACCCAAAGCCACACTTGAACCCAAATAAAGAAGGTGCTGGAGGGCAGCCTGTCACTTTGCAGCATGCCAGCCTCCCTGTTTTTTCAAACCCTTAAGAAATAAAATAGAAACGGAATGGGAGGAGAACCTAGCAGGCACAAAGAGATGTGTCTGTAAGCACAAAGGTGCCCGCGGGCACCACATTGGTGACCCCAGCTGTAGACCTTAAAGTACCTACCCCTTCTTTAAAATTCTTTTAAGAAGGTAGGCAACCAGATGTTTTGGACTGCAACACCCATAATCCATGACCATTGGCCATGCCGACTGGAACTTATGGGAGTTGTAGTCCAAAGCATCTGGAGGGGATCAAGTTGCCTACCCCTGCTGCCTAGAAATTGGAAATTGGTTTGGGGGAGAACAAAGATGGTCAGCAGAATGGAAAACCAGTCCTCTCAGGAAAGGTTGACGGAATGGAGTATGTTTAGCCTGGAGAAAAGAGGACCACGCAGGGACACGACAGCACTCTCCAGATACCTGAAGGGCTGCCCCGTAGCAGAGGGCAAAGAGTTGTTCTCTGCTGCCCCAAAGGGCAGGACCAGCTTGAGTCCTCTCGTTTTGGAAATGAACAACTGAATCTGGGGCTAAAGACCAAGCTGTTAAAATGGTGTGGAACCTCTTTCAGGTTCAGAGGAGCTCCTGGGGCCACATTCCTGTTGTGGGCAGGGCTGAAGGCAAAGGGGTCGGGGGAGGTCTCGGAGGCCGCAGGCAAGAGGGGTCAAAAATACACATCGTTGCTCACAGCTGTTGCTGCCAGTAACTGAGCCTCAGGAGAGGCATTTCAGCCTTTCCGCGTGCAGAAGCCAGGAAGCCACGAGAAGATTGGCTGTCGGGGGGGGGGGGCTGGGCTTGGGGCCATTTGGCAAACCTCGGAGGGCTGGATTGGGACCCCAGACAGGCCAGATTTGGCCAGCAGGCCTGGGGTCCAACCCTCCCACCCTGTGGAGTTGCTAGGAGCATCGGGGGGGTTCCTTCCCGAGAGAAGGGGGGAGGCCCCCTCAGCTCAGGTGGAGTCCTCCCCCCTCCCCCCGAGGCTGACAGTGGGGTGGGACGCTATTACAGAGAAGTGCAGTGCTGTTGAAAGCAAGCAGGGTTGTACAAATGACTGCGCAAAGAAGGAAGGGAGTTTCTGTGGTTTGAGGATCACATCTTGAATCAGGACCAGTGAGTCCAACATCTTGGGGTCCATCTGCTTTAAGGTCGGTCTGTCACCTTCAACGCCGTCATTTTCACCTAAAGTGTTGCAAACAGTTTGTTTTGCCATCAAACAAGGTAATAGCTCTTTCCAAAGCTAGGGTGTGCTAGACACAAGGTTCAAAAACAAGTCCAAGCGCCTTGCAAGGCTTCACCTCCTTGCAAGGCACGCAAGATGAGCCTTGACCCAACAGCTGCAAGTTAATTGGAATTAGAATGTGGAAACAGAACTGAGTAACAAAGGATGTGTACACATGTACATAATTTGAATGGTAAGCCACTGTAGAAGCGCGTTCACCAAATTTTGATCTAATGTGCAATCAAGGATCCGGTTCAAGTTTAGGGGAAACCAGTTATTGGTATTTGCAAGAGACACTGGCTGTGCACAGCACTGATTTGCTAAGACCCTTGAGATGTCATGAACCCCTCTTCCCCTTCCTTCCCCCAAGGTTTTGATTGCAAAAAGTTAATTGTGCTTTAAAAAAAACATAAGGCAAGGGATGTACATTAAATGGGATGTAGATACAATGGTTTTGTTAAAAGATGGAACCTCCGTGAAGCGGAGGGGGGGGGGGGAGATGCAAGACACATGACCCAATCAACACTTGAATCCCTGGGATGTCCATCTTCAAATGCTCTGTAAAAAAAAGGGGGGGATAGCCTCACTCCACAACAGACAAAAGTTGTTTTTAAGGTATGTCTTTCTGCACTGAAATTGTTTTTAAGGTATGTTTTTATGCACCCAAAGACAGAAATCTAGCAATGATACTTTTTTAAATTCAGCATTGTTTTAAATCTAAAATTCATTATCTGAATTCAGAGCTCAAACTCCTAAACGAATTATATTGCCTTGACTGCTTGTATTCATCAAAGCTTATCATGGAAACTAGTTTGAAACAAACAAAAACAGCGACCCCGCCGGGTCTCGTCTCTTACGGAAACAAATGGGTAGGCACGGCTTAAAATATACCAAAAGCAGCAGCTTATGCTTAAACCCTCCCTTTTGCTATGTGTGTGGTATGATTATGACCCAGCTCTGTAAATGCAGATGGCAGAGAGAGGAAATGAGATCATTGTCAGTCTTGCAGAGGCAGGCAAAAGGCAGGAGGATGAGGTCTCTCTCTGGCCGCCGAAAGGACACCGTCCCCCTGGGAAGAGAGGCGTGCTGTCTCTATGTCAGCAGGTGATGCGCTGGGGCTTTCCCAGCAATATCTCAGGTGCCGCCTGCTCGCACAGCCTTCCCCGCCGGCGCCTTCCAGATGTGTGTGGCTGCAACGCCCACCATTCCCAGTCACTGGCCATGCTGGCGGGGAACTATGGGAGTTGCAGTCCAACACATCTGGGGGGGAGGCTGAATTAAACCGTATAATGGCACAATCCACACACATCGCTTTATAGCAATATTGTTCAGCTGCGCGGGGGGGCGTGGATTGCGAGCCCCACGCTAAAGATGTCTGGTGCAGTGTTTCCAAAGCTGGACCTGACTAGCAATCTCTTGAAGTATTCTAGAATAAATACATAAGTTGGGGGTTGGTCACAGGATCCTCACGTCACATTTAAGAGAAAGGGGCAGAGAGGGGGGAAATTTTCTTACAGCAGCCCAAATTTTGCTTCCACATCAGCCTATTTCCAGAGGACCCCACCCCCCACCCCCAAGTGCCTGTCTTAGAACACTTGTGCACTGCATGTTCCTGCAGGACGCACAGCAGCTGACATCCAGGAGCGGCCTCACTTTGGCCCTGCGTGCATGGAGGAGGCCAAAGGCTCACCTGTGCCTGCTGCGTGCCAGGAGAGGCTCAGCCGGGGTGGGAAAGCGGTTTCAAGGACTCTCACCCATCTTGAGAAACTAGAGCCAACCTTCGGAAGGGGGGAGAAATTCAGCTAATTTCTCACTTTCAAGCTACTGTGTGAAAACTGAGTTATCTTTTGACATTTGCACTTCTCCAGTAAAAAAAGAAGATACAAAAATGTGTGTATATTAGGGCAAATAACACTTCAGAAACTTGCAAAAACGTGTATATTCGGCAAAATATATACAAAAATGCATAGATTAGGAGAAATGTGCTAAAAAATGCATACAAATTTTCATGCAACCTCAAAATTTGGGACGAACCCAACTTAACATTGGAAAAATTAGAAACTGAGAGAAACGGAAATTTAAAGATTTGTCCATTCCTGGGCAAGCTACCAAGGGCTGCCTGGAATGAACACTGGCCTAGGAATGGTCCATGTGGAACTTCACAGTCAGCCCCTTGGGTGGTGATTATTATCTTCACAGATGAGCAAGTTGTTCTTTCCCCACACACACTTCGATCAATCACAATTAAACATCCTTCCCCTCCTTCAGTAGCTCTTCCAAATCTCCCTGAAAGCAACAGCTGCCAAGCAATGAGGTCATCAATGAAGTCGTCGCTTCCCATGAAATCTTCCCCATTAGAAATGAACAAAAGGACATCTTGCTTTGACTTGTTAAAGGAGAAAATATCTCCTATGAACTTGAAAGATGGTTGCTAAGCAGGTGTGTTCCCACCTGAGACGCCCATTTTCACCAGTGTGGGCAAGTCATTTATGAGAAGTGCTGGCCAGGGAGCACGTGGTGGTAGGGACAAAACAGACATGACTTTAAATGTGTATCTAGCAGCAGCATCTCCCCATCACATTTTTTCTCCAGCATATGTGCAGGGATCCAGATATGGATCAGGACAAAAGCACAGAGGAGAGGGGGCTTTTAAGATCCAGACTGGGCCCCGTGCACCAACTCTAGAATACAAATGAAAAAAGACCAGTATCCAGCCGGACATGAGTGCTAACCTAAATGACTTTGCGCAGCGTAAGGAACTGCCAGTGTACCGCCAACAGTGCTGGCTGGCACGAGGGGTTTTCTGGGGAATCCCGCCAGCTCACACTAGTGGTCCCTTATGCTATGCAGAGTAATTTATGTTAGTACTCGTGTCCAGTTAGATACTGACTGCCCAGAGCTGCTAGACACACATTCAGAGTAACGTCTGTTTTGGCCCTTCCATGACCTGTGTCGCTCCCCCTTCAACCCTTCCCTCTTGTTGGGCCAGCCCAAGAGGTTGTGCAGCCCGAGGTGAAGGTCAAGATGCACCCCACCAACTTGCCTGGCAGCTAAAACTTCTATAATGGTGTACATTAATAATGTACATTTTTCCAGTGGAGGCTGGTGGCTCCGATGTCAGTGGGCTGGTGGATCCGCTCTGGGTTTCAGTCAGAACTTTAAAGGAGCTATCCAAGGTGTGAAGCAAGGGGAGCGCCTTTAAAGTTCTGACTGAAACCCAGTGTGGATTCACTGGACCACTGACACTGGAGCCACCAGCTTCCACCGCATTTTTCTTGATGTACTTACTCTCCGAGCTGCAGAATTCTGCACTAGCTCAAGAGATCGGTGAACCATCTTGATGGGTGGAGTTGCATGAGATCATTACAGCAGCTGTCAGTACAAGTAACGGCCAAAGCATGGATGATTGAAGCCAAATACTGAGAGAAGCCATTGCCAAGGCCAGTGAAAGACACCTGGAAATCCAGCAGCAAGGCTGTTCCAGGACAACCCACAAGCTCATAAACATGGTCCTTTAGAACGGTCTTCTCCCCCAAGCTGGCATCCTCCAGATGCGTTGGACTGCAACTGCCATCATTCCCAGCCAGCATGACCTTATATAAACAAACAAACAAACGCAGCTTCCTATATTTTGTACTCATTTCAACTTTCTGAAAAAAGTTGTCAGTCTCCAGCCTCTGATGCTGTCAGTGTGAATTACATTATTTTTTCTCTTTAGTGTATAACTGAGAAGGTTGGTATCTTATAATTTATTTCTTTTTAATGTGCTTTTGCAAAGCTTTCTTTTTTCTGATGTTTGATATCATCCAGCCGCCTTTCTCATCCCTGTTCTGTGTGCCCCACACTGCCACCCAGGTGGGAGCATGCACTGCAATTATCTGAACTTGCCCTCTGTTTTTCTACGCACATATGTCTCTTTTCCTTCCCAATTTCAACAGACTACCTGATGAATTGTCCATATTATAACAACCCAACCCACATCCATTATATTATTGTTTGCAATTATCAATTATATGGTAGGTTACTTTAATTACTTATCTTTCTCCTCTGTGCTGCTGCAATCCAAGCTTTAATGTCTAAAAAAGCAGGATTTCTAAAGGAGTGCAAATTAATAAAAATACTTACCTAATCAAGCTTTTCACAGATGATACCTTCTTATTCATATCAAACCCAGAAGAAGCTATCCCTGCCTTTAGAGAAACCCTGACCAAATTTCAAGCAATAATTAACAGGTCTAAAAGTTAACTATGACAAATCTGAATGTTTTTGCTTTACCATACAGGGTTGGATCCAGACTTAGTCATACTTAGAGTAGGCCCATTATAATCACTGGGACTTGTATTAATCATAACTTGTCCCTTGATTTCAATTAAGAACAGGATCCAGCCCACATTTATCTGCACAAAGCTGCAAAATCTTTCCAATTTGAACTTAACGCTTTCTTGCCTGAAATATCTAGGCATCTTAATACCTAAGGACCGCTTTCAGTCACTTCTTAGAAACTATGCCCCAGTGATCAAATGAGTCAAGCAAGAACTGCAAACTTGGAATGCTGGACAAATGAGCTTTTGTAAAAATGATGATTCCCCCTAGGTTTTTATTTATTTTTCACATGATACCCCATCCCTCCCTCTGAAATCTTTTTTTTAAACGGCAAGAACTCATTGAATGGTCATGGAACAAAGAGAGATAGTCTAGGATCTCAAAACCAGAACCACATAGAAGCCAAGTGGAAGGTGGTTTTGCTGTACCGAATTTCACATTATATCTAGCAACATTCCAAATTAAGCAGTTGATGCACCTTTTCTGAAGTGATGGTTCAGTTCCATGGGTTTCCATGAAAATTGTGGGCGTGAACCCATCTGATCAAGCCATCCCATTCATGCTGATCTCTCAAGTAGCAAACCCTTTTTATGAAGTCACACTACAGTCCTGGAGACCTGGGCTGAAGACCCCACCTTGCTGCTCTACCCCATTTTGAACCGCCCCCTATTCACAGTGCTAAACAAATATAAATGTTGGCATGAAAAGAGCAGTTTTCACATGAGAGATTCATTTGCAAAAGGTAAGCCAATCCCCATGGAAAACCCCAAAGTCTCCTTGTAAGACATAAACGTTTCCTGGTTGCAGACAAACCAGATAAAAAGCCTTTACAATATCCCGAATTCAGAGGGGTGGGGGCTCCCAGCTCACTTCCGCTATTTGAAAACCTCTGTAGCGCCTGAGCAAATGTTTCTGAAGTCCAGTTTCCCTCATTTGTGATTGGATGATGGAGGCAACTTACAGCGTGTCATCAAGACTAAGACTGTGGGAGTTTCTCCATGGCAATGGAAGGAGAAGCCAGTCTTGGCTTGCCCAGATTTTTCAAGGAGCCGGCTTTGCTCCACGCAGAGCTCCATGAGCAAGTTCATCGCACCAGTAAAAGTTGCTTCAGAGAACATACTTCTGGGTGGGGGCAGGGGGTTGGAGTGAATGTCATCTGACTGGCAGGGGCTGCTGAGGCTCCCCACCTCCAGGCTCTCCCTTCGCTTTCTTCTTAATTACAAGCCTCCTTGAGCACAATGGGAGTTACTTCTGAGTAGACACTAATTGGTTTGTCCTGGGAAAGACATGCAGGGGAAGCCAGCTCCCTTTCTAACCCGATGGTGCACAGGATCGCTGTAATGGAGGTGTGAATGAGTTACTTCTGATGTGCACATTCAGGGGACAAGCCTCATTAACTAGAAGGGGAGTTAGAAGGGGAGTAGACACACTTATGTTTGTGCTGGGAAAGACACAGGAGAAACCAGCCCCCTTTCTAGTCCGATGGCGTGCAGGATCACTGTAATGAAGGTGTGAATGAGTTACTTCCGAAGGCAATAAACCAAACAATGGAGAATTGCAGCTTGGTAAATGCTTCACAGCCTTTAGGGAATTAGTGCTTTAAAATGCGCTATTTTGATTGAGCTGGTTTTCTGTAAATTCTGAAGTGCACATTCATGGACAAGCCTCATTGCGCACAATGGGAGTTACTTCTGAGTAGACACTACTTGGTTTGTGCTGGGAAACACAGGGACAGGAAACCCCCTTTGACAGGGGTCACGGTGCAAGGCACGGCCCTGGGCAGGGCTAGCACACCCAAGGCCAGTGCGGGGGCTGGGGCACGCAGCAACTCTACCGCGGAGAACCCGGCTGGAGGAAAAGAATCAGACTTTGAGCAGCCTTAGGAAATCCGGTTTTTCCCTGATAAGCTCCAGGGTGGCTGCTGGATGGCCACGACGTCCGAATGCAGCCAGCCCAGAGTAAATCGCTCATGGAGACACGCCCTGTGTGGGGGACAGATCCAAATGCTACCTCCACTGAACCCCAGTGGGACTGAAGGATGCTGGAGAAATTCAAAACGGACTAAAATGACCTCGGATTCCTAAGAATCCGACCCGCAGAATCCGCGGCAGGCTGGCCCCCTCAGGCTGCGCAGAGTCCGTGAATGTCCAGACCCTGTCTTTACTTTCCTGAAATCTACACAAATATATTTGTAGGAAAATACACACGTTTCTGCTGAGACTGGTAAATATACGCGGGGGAACGCTGAATGGAATGGGGGACAATACGCTAAAGGTTACTTACTAATGTAAATTATGTACGTTGTTGCAAACTCTCTTACGGGATTCTTCGTTCAAAAATCAAATCCATCCATGCACAGCCGCCAGAACAAATGACACTGCACAATCCATGGAACACATGTGGGACGGACTTCATATAATCCAGACATCCCTGATGGAACCAAATATGTTCCTGGTCCCTCTGGTCAAAACTATCTCTGCACAATTGAAAGAAACCACACTAACATCTTCACATGTGACACCTCTCTCCAGCATAAGTGCACCGCATTGACAGAAACTTAACACCTACGTGCAGGACAGGATGCATCTAATAATATTACTTGCTCCCATGAGTTGTCCTATTTATCCTTTTCAACTGTGAAAATAATACACAAGTACTGGCATGTAATAAGAGACATTTCTGGTTGCAGTGTCCCTCCTTGGGTAGGTTTCAGGAGAACTGGGAACCCCAGAGACTACTTGGAACATCCCTTCACTGACCCTTTTAGAAGTCATGGGGAACTGACTGAAGGACATTTCAAAGGTAGTGGTTGTTCATCAGATGTCCATTGCTAATCAAATGACTTGTGTGGCGGATAACTTCCTCCTACAGAAAGTAGAGGTAGGAACTAGAGGATCGGCTATCCTTGCCTTGATCCTAACCAGCAAGGATGACTTAGTGGGTAAAGTAGCCGTTACAGGAACTCTGGGGGAAAGCGACCATTTAATACTTGAGTTCTTGGTTCTAAGGGAAGCAAAAGCTGAGGGTTGCCAAACTCGTACCCTGGATTTTAGGAAAGCTGGTTTTAATAAACTCAGAACAATGATCAGTAAGGTCCCATGGCAAGCAACGCTAACGAGAAAAGGAGTCCAAGATGGGTGGGAGCTTTTGGAAAAGGAAATTCTCAAGGCACAATTACTAACAATTCCAACAAGAAGAAAAGGCAGAAGACAACAGAAGACGCCAATGTGACATCACAAAAAGCTTAGAGATGACCTGAAAACAAAGCACATATATAAGAAGTGGAAAGAAGGCCAAGCAACAAAGGAAGAGTACAGGCAGGTAGCACAGAATTGCAGGGATGGTGTCAGGAAGGCTAAAGCTGAGAACGAGCTGAGGTTAGCGAGGGATGCTAAAAGCAACAAAAAGGCCTTCTTCAGATACGTCCATAGTAAAAGACAGAGGAAAGAAATGGTGGTTCGGCTATTAAATAAGGATGGCAAAATGATAACAGATGACAAGGAAAAGGCAGAGGTGCTCAATTCCTACTTTGGCTCAGTCTTCTCATGGAATAGTAGGGTTGGAAGGGGCCTACAAGGCCATTGAGTCCAACCCCCTGCTCAATGCAGGAATCCAAGTCAGAGCATCCCTGACAGATGGCCGTCCAGCCTCGTCTTGAACGCCTGCAGTGTGGGAGCGCCCACTACCTTCCCAGGTAATTGGTTCCATTGTCGTATAGCTCTAACAGTCAGGAAGCTTTTCCTGATGTTCAGTTGGAATCTGGCTTCCTGTAACTTAAGCCCATTATTCCGTGTCCTGCACTCTGGGATGATCAAGAAGAGATCCTGGCCTTCTTCTCTGTGACAACCTTTCAAGTACCTGAAGAGTGCTATCATATCTCCCCTCAGTCTTCTCTTCTCAAGGCTAAACATGCCCAGTTCTTTCAGTCTCGCTTCATGGGGCTTTGTTTCCAGTCCCCTGATCGTCTTTGTTGCCTTCCTCTAAACCCTCTCCAGTTTGTCTGCATCCTTCTTAAAGTGTGGTGCCCAGAACTGGACACAGTACCCCAGATGAGGCCTAACCAGTGCTGAGTAGAGGGGAACTAGTACTTCCCAGGATTTGGAAGCTATGTTTCTATTAATACAGCCCAAAAGAGCATTGGCCTTTTTTGCAGACACATCACATTCTTGGCTCATATTCAGCTTGTGATTGACAACCATTCCAAGATCCTTCTTGGTTATAGTGTTGTTGAGCCATGTATCCCCCATCTTGTAACTGTGCATTTGGTTTCTTTTTCCTCGGTGCAGAACTTGGCATTTATCCCTATTTAATGTCATTCTGTGGTTTTCTGCCCAGCGCTCCAGTCTATCCAGATCACTTTGAATTTTGTTTTTGTCTTCCAAAGTATTAGCTATCCCTCGCAATTTTGTGTCACCTGCACATTTGATCAGCATTCCCTGCACCTCCTCCTCCAAGTCATTAATACAAATGTGGAAGAGCACTGGGCCCAGGACTGAGCCCTGCGGTACCCCACTCGTTACCTCCCCCCAGTTGGAGAAGGTCCCATTGAGAAGCACTCTTTGAGTCCGATTCTGTAGCCAACTGTGGATCCACTGGATCGTTGTTTCATCTAGCCCACTTTGAGCTAGTTTGCTCATCAGGAGATCATGGGGCACTTTGTCGAAAGCTTTGCTGAAGTCGAGGTATATGATGTCTACAGCATTTCCACGGTCCACAAGGGGGGTTACTTGATCAAAAAATGAGATGAGATTTGTCTGGCAGGACTTGTTTTTGACAAATCCATGTTAGCTTCGAGTAATCACTGCATTTTCAAGGTGCTTCCAGATGGATTGCTTTATCATCTGTTCCAGAATTTTCCCAGGGATGGATGTCAGACTGACTGGTCTGTAGTTCCCAGGTTCCTCCTTTTTACCCTTTTTGAAGATAGGACAACTTTAGCCCTCCTCCAATCATCTGGCACTTCACCCATCCTCCAGGATTTCTCAAAGATAATAGACAGTGGTTCTGAGAGTTCTTCTGCCAGTTCTTTTATCACTCGAGGATGCAGTTCATCTGGCCCTGGAGATTTGAACTCATTCAAAGTAATTGGGTGTTCCTTGACCATATCCCTATCGATCTCAAGCTGCAATCCTGCCCCTTCAGCCTGCACTTCGCCTTGGCCAGGGGGGTTATAGACCCTCTTTTGGGAGAAGACTGAGCCAAAGTAGGAATTGAGCACCTCTGCCTTTTCTTTGTCATCTGTTATCATTTTGCCATCCTTATTTAATAGCTGAACCACCATTTCTTTCCTCTGCCTTTTACTATGCATGTAGCTGAAGAAAGTCTTTTTGTTGCTTTTAGCATCCCTCGCTAACCTCAGCTGGTTCTCAGCTTTAGCCTTCCTGACACCATCCCTGCAATTCTGTGCTACCTGCCTGTACTCTTCCTTTGTTGCTTGGCCTTCTTTCCACTTCCTATATGTGTCCTTTTTTGTTTTCAGGTCATCCCTAAGGTTTTTGTGATGTCACATTGGCTTCTTCTGTTGTCTTCCACCTTTTCTTCCTGTTGGAATTGTTTGTAATTGTGCCTTGAGAATTTCCTTTTTTAAAAGCTCCCACCCATCTTGGACTCCTTTTCTCGTTAGCGTCGCTTGCCATGGGACCTTACTGATCATTGTTCTGAGTTTATTAAAATCGGCTTTCCTCAAATCCAGGGTACGCGTTTGACTACACTCGGCTTTTGCTTCCCTTAGAACCAAGAAGTCAAGTGCAACACGGTCGCTCTCCCCCAGAGTTCCTGTAACTGCTGTTGGTTAGGATCAAGTCAAGGATAGCCGATCCTCTAGTTCCTTCCTCTACTTTCTGTAGGAGGAAGTTATCCGCCACACAAGTCAGGCATTTCCTGGACGGGCCATGTTTTGCAGAATTTGTCTCCCGGGAAATTGAAGTCTCCTACATCATGCTTCCTTAAAACATTGGCTATTTGCTTTTCAAAAGTTTCATCCTCGTCTTCTCGATTGGGTGGCCGGTAGTAGACTCTGACCACCAGGTTCCTTTTATTCTTTGCTCCATTTATTTTGATCCAGATGCTCTCGATGAGGCTACCAAGCTCATCCTCCTGTATTTCTGTGCAGAGATATGTATTTTTCACATACAGTGCAACCCCACCCCCCTTTCTGTTCCTCCTGTTCTTTCTGAACAAGTTATATCCTTCAATTGCTGTATTCCAGTCATGAGAGTCATCCCACCAAGTCTCAGTTATACCTATCAAGTCATAACTTCCCTCCTGTATTAAGAGTTGAAGTTCGTTCTGTTTGCTCATAGACCCAAAAGAGGGTCTATGAGCCCCATGGCAAAGGCGAAGTACAGGCTAAAGGGGCAGGATTGCAGCTTGAGATCGATAGATATATGGTCAAGGAACACATGACTTTGAATGAGTTCAAATCTCCAGGGCCAGATGACCTGCATCCTAGAGTAATAAAGGAACTGGCAGAAGAACTCTCAGAACCACTATTATCTTTGAGCAATCGTGGAGGACGGGGGAAGTGCCAGATGACTGGAGGAGGGCTAATGTTGACCCTATCTTCAAAAAGGGCAAAAAGGTGGAACCTGGGAACTACAGACCAGTCTGACATCAATCCCTGGGAAAATTCTGGAGCAGATGATAAAGCGATCACTATGTAAACACCTTGAAAACATGCAGTAATTACTCGAAGCCAACATGGATTTGTCAAGAACAAATCCTGCCAGACGAATCTGATCTCATTTTTGGATCAAGTAACCTCCTTTGTGGACCGTGGGAATGCTGTGGACATAATATACCTCGATTTCAGCAAAGCTTTCGACAAAGTGCCCCATGATATTCTGATGAGCAAACTAGCTCAATGTGAGCTAGATGAAACAACAATCAGGTGGATCCACAGTTGGCTACACAATCAGACTCAAAGAGTGCTTATCAATGAGATCTTCTCAAACTGGGGAGAGGTAATGAGCGGGGTACCGCAGGGCTCAGTCCTGGGCCCAGTGATCTTCCACATTTGTATTAATGACTTGGAGGAGGAGGTGCAGGGAATGCTGATCAAATTTGCAGATGACACAAAATTGGGTGGGATAGCTAATAACTTGGAAGACAGAAACAAAATTCAAAGTGATCTTGATAGACTGGAGCGCTGGGCAGAAAACCACAGAATGACATTTAATAGGGATAAATGCCAAGTTCTGCACCGAGGAAAAAGGAACCAAATATACAGTTACAAGATGGGGGATATGTGGCTCAACAAGACTACCAGCAACAAGGATCTTTGAATTGTTGCCGATCACAAGCTGAATATGAGCGAAGAATGTGATGTGTCTGCAAAAAAGGCCAATGCTCTTTTGGGCTGCATTTATACAAACATAGCTTCCAAATCCCAGGAAGTACTAGTTCCCCTCTACTCAGCACTGGTTAGGCCTCATCTGGAGTACTGTGTCCAGTTCTGGGCACCACACTTTAAGAAGGATGCAGACAAGCTGGAGATAGTTCAGAGGAGGGCAACAAAGATGATCAGGGGACTGGAAACAAAGCCCTATGAAGAGAGACTGAAAGAACTGGGCATGTTTAGCCTTGAGACGACTGAGGGGAGATATGATAGCGCTCTTCAAGTCCTTGAAAGGTTGTCACAGAGAGGAAGGCCAGGATCTCTTCTCGATCTTCCCAGAATGCAGGACACGGAATAATGGGTTCAAGTTAGAGGAAGCCAGATCCTGGTTGAACATCAGGAAAAACTTCCTGTTAGAGCAATACTACAATGTAATCAATGACGTAGGGAGGCGGTGGGCTCTCCCACGTTGGAGGCATTCAAGATGAGGCTGAACAGCCGTTTGCCAGGGCTGCTCTGACTTGGGTTCCTGCATTGAGCAGGGAATTGGACTCTATGGTGTTGTAGGCCCCTTCCAACCCTACTATTCTATAATCATATGTTGGAAAGACCTCATGGAGAATTAGCATACATGTTGTGGAACATCGATGCAAGCTTAAAAATAGAATAATAGATGCATGTACAGTGAAATGTTTTATTACTTGTTCCCATGGATATAAAGATTTTAAATTTCTGATTATTGAAGGGAGATATTCTCATGGGTATATTATTATTATTGTGCTTGCTTATAATTCATTATCATTGCAGAAAGAATCACAATGGATTTTTAAAGGAAGCCTTTTAGCACCTCTCCCCAAGCTCCCAGGGTTCCTGTCCATTGGCCATGCAGTGGGCCAGCCCCCTCATGAGGCAGCATGAATCCCCCGCCTCAGGCAGTGGAGCAGGAGTGGCAAATCGTGTGCTCCCCACCAGCGCCACCAAGATCTGCCACTGCAGTGCGCATGTTTTAGTATTTTTGCAGGGTATGAAGGAAAAACGTGGCCACTGAGGGCAGCACCTGATGAAGTTGAATGGAACAGGATTATTACCAGATGCCCCCATTTTGGTTCCTTTGTTAGTGAGTCACTTACTTTAAAATTGTTTACACTTATCTGTATAGGAACTTGTCTCTGCTTACTTTGTCAATTTGCTATATCCTTAAAAATATACACTTACTGGTTTAGGAATTTAGAACTGTGTGCCTTTATTCCAACATCATAGCTGTATATTTCAGTTTTGGATCTCTTGTTGGGGTTGTCTATTAACCTTCAGGCATTGTATATTTGGATTTTATTCCATATAAATTGCATATGATTGTAATGAAGTATGTATGACTTGTGCACAAACATTAGAGTCTAATGGTTTAACTATATCAGTTGTGTGCTTTTAAGCACTTTTTGGTTGTCTTGGCTCTCTGAAAAACTGACACACAAATTGAGAGGTCCATGGTATCTTTAGCAAAGCTAACAAAGAACTTTCCCATCCTAGTCCACCAACTATATAGCTCAAGGTCTGGAAAGATGCATTTTAATCATCTCAAACTACTAGGCTACTCTGTTGCATTGCACAATTCTGGAAGACTCTGACCAAAGCTGAAATATTGGCGGAGTCCGCATGACACAACCCACCCGGCAAAATAAGCCATGCGGTGCGGGCAAAATAAGCCATGCGGTGCGGGCAAACTAAGCCATGCGGTGCGGGCAAAATAAGCCATGCGGTGCGGGCTGCCATCTGAACAGGCTCAGCGTTGATCAGGCTCCCTGTGGGTTGTTGCTCCCCCCCCCTCCTCCCCCGTGGCTGCCAGAGGAGCTGCCAAAGGTTGCCGCAGTTGGTCCAAATGGGAAGGAAAAGGGGGGGGTGGCATGTAGACCTCTAGGAAAAGGAGTCTCTATGACAGGGAGAGACTCTTTGTCCCAGAGAGCCACAAGCCACCCCCTTTGTGCACCTGTATGCACTAACCACAGCACCCTCCGGCAGCTCCTTTGCGTCAAAAGCATGCGAAAAGGGGGGTGGTTTGTACTTCTCTATGAAGCACCCATGCTGGGAGCTTGGGCACATGGGGCTTCTGAGCAGGACACCCCCAAGGGTTGGGGCAATGCTCAAAACCCTGGGGAGCACCCTGCTACGTGGGTGACCCACACCCCTTTCCCCTACCTGTCAACTGTAAAAGGCTGTAAAATCAGCCTGTATACTATCCCCGCTTGTCAGTTAAACTGCATGTTTGACAGCTGAAACATAAGTAGTCCTGGACAAGGCAAGCCTGTCTGTTCTGGGGAGTCTGAGTTGCGCACTAGTACAACTCCAAAAATCCAACAACAGAAAATAATGGGGACATTTGCACACATTACCAGGGCCCCCCAAAATAAGAAATATATCCATTTTTGCCCCCATTTTGCACAAATGTTGGCCCAATTAAAAAAAAAAGATCGGTGAGAGAGTGACAGCCCCTCCAAAGTGCCACCTGGGCACTGGTGCAGGGACTGTCATTGCAGCATGGGCAAGATCACAGGGGTGTCTGCTGCTTTTGCCAAGCAGCTGCCTCGCTAATGCCTGCAGCCAGTGATGGGTTGGCAGTGCCCAGTTTGGATGACATGCCAACCCATCGTGGGTTGAACAACCCCCAAAACAAGCCCTGGGTTATTAGGGTGGCTTGTTGCCCACGCACAAGCCACACTGTGGGAACCAGTCTGGGTTCACACCACACGGCAACCCACCATGGCTTGTCACCCATGATGGGCTGGCATGTCATGCAAGCCCATTGTTCTTGTTCTGTGATTTGTTATATGTTACCCCTCTCTCTCCCTCTGTCTGACTTGGCAACAATTCTCCATGCCTGGGTTATAACACATTTAGACTACTGCAATGCACTTGACATGGGACTACCCTTGAAAAGTGTCCGGAAGCTTCAAATGGTGCAAAATACGGCAGCTAGATTGCTAACCAGTGCATGGTATCAAGACCATATTACACCTGTCCTGAAAGCCCTGCACTGGTTGCCAGTTGCTTTCCAAGGTCCTTTTCAGATGCTGCCGTTAACCGTTAAAGCCATCAGTGGCTGCCTACAGGGCCAGCTGCCTTGTTATGAACCTGCCTGGATATCAGCATCTGCAAGAGAGGCCCTTCTGAGGGTGCCATGGCCCACAGGGGCCTGCTTGTTGGGCATGCGTGAAAGGGCATTCTCCTGGGTTGCTCCCAAACTGTGGAACAGCCCTGGCTCAAGTTCTCTTGCTGCCTGAGGTGGGAAAGAATCGGCACCGCCACTGCATCACCCCCCCTCTCCCATCATGTGCCCCTCTTCCCTTTGCTGCGGACACCACACCAGCTCTATGAAGAGGCGTGCGGCCAGAAGAAGCGGCTGCAGGACTCTCACGAGAGCTTGCTCAAGTCTTGCGATTCCTATTGAATGCCATGGCCGCTGGCCTGTGGTGTCCCTCGGGGCTCCATCTTACCCCCCTGCTATTTAACATACACATGAAGCCGCTGGGAGAGACTGTCCGGAGTTCTGGGGTTCAGTGCCACCAGTATGCTGATGACACCCAACTCTCTCTCTCTCCCCTTTCCATCAAAATCCAGGGAAGCTGCTCTGGTTCTAAAACGGTGCCCGATGTCGGTAATGGACTGGATGCAAACAAACTGAAGCTTAACTCAGACAAGACTGAGGTGCTTTCAGTCAGTCCAAAGGCAGATCAGGGAACAGGGGCTGAAGCTGTGCTGGGTGGGGTTCTGCTCCCCTGGAAGGCTCTGCCTTGCGGTTTGGGTGTACTCTTGGTCTCAGCCCTGAACTTGGATGCCCAGGTCTCGCCGGTGGCCAGGACTGCGTTTGCACAGCTGAGGCTAGCGCAACTGCACCTGTTCCTAGAGACTTCTGATCTGGCCATGGCCACGCATGCCTTAGTTACATCTCGCTTGGACTACTGTAATCCGCTCTATGTGGGGCTGCCTTCAAAAACTGTTCAGAAACGTCAACTGTTCCAGAACGCTGCAGCCAGACAGCTGACCGACTCCCTTGTTGCAGCAGCTTTGCTGGCTACCTGTCTGTTTCTGGGCACAATTCAAAGTGCTGGTCCCAAGCTGAAGCCCTATGCAGCTTGGGACCAGGCTATCTGAAAGACTGCCTCCCCCATACGAGTCTGCCCAATTCCTAAGATCTTCTGGAGAGGCTCTTCTTTCAAGACCGCCACCTTCAGAGGCACATTTGGTGGCAACCCAAGAGAGCCTTTTCCATGGCCACTTCCAGGCTGTGTCAGGTCCGGGGTGGGGGGAGCAGGCGCCCTTGGCGAGAACACCGGGACCAGGAGGGATGGAGGTGGGCAGATAGCAGACGTTCCCTGGGAAAGTGTCAGACCCAAACAAGGCGTGGCAGGGCCAGAGGTGAGAGCAGAATCCAAACAGGCAGGGGTAAAGAACCAGCAAGGTGTAGCAAAGCTCAGGAATGAGCAGAGGGAACACAGTGCTACCACCACGATGACTTGTGTTGGGCCCCCGGATGGAGCTGCAGAGCTTCCCAGACTGAGCAGGTCCTGACAGTGCCTCCCCGCACTGGGAAGGGGGTTCCACCCCCGTTCAGGGTCAAGGTTTATCAGGGTGGGCCTGATGGAAGGCGCGAAGCTTGGCGGGAGCATGAACACGCTTACGGGCTCCCAGAACTGTTTGTCCGGCCCACAGCCTTCCCAGTCGACTAGATAGTGGAGTTTGCCATAGAGCCACTTAGAGTTGAGGATCTGCTCATCGTGTCTGAGAACCCAGACAGGTGGAGGTGGCAGAATCATACAGCCTGGAAAGGGGCTGGCCTGGTAGAACTTTCAATTGGGAAACGTGGAAGACTGGGTGAATTTTCAAGGTTCTGGGGAGATCTGGCTGGTACATGATGGAGTTTAGCTGCTAGCGTATGGGGAAAGGGCCTTGGTAATAAAAGTGCAGCTTCGCGGATGGGCAGTTGGACCAGTAGTGTTCCATGGAGAGCTAGACCTTATCCCTAGGGATGGGGAAGAAATCCTCCACGGACCCCAGTGAGGCTGGATTCAAAAGAATCCAGCCCCACAGAGTCCATGGAGGATTGGAAGACTTACCTCCGCCTCCTGGAGGAATCCTTGCCAGCCGGATCCTCGCCAGCAGCCGGCTCCGCAGCGCTGCTCCATTTACGGCTGCATTTACCTTAATCTAAAGACCTTTACAGCCGCAAATGGTGTACTGGACACCATTTGCGTCCGGAGACAGTCCCCCTCAGCCAGCGATACGGCAATGGCGGCTGTATCGCTGGCGCTCCAGAGGCAGCTGGCAGCTCTGCAGAATCACCGCGGAGCGGAGCCAACCAAGTAGGATTCCAGGGGGAGGGACAGATCGCCCCCCCTGCATTTCCCCCCCTGGACCTGGAGGTAAGTGTTTCGTACATCCCTACTTATCCCCCACCTGGATGCAGGACCCTTCCTGGTGCTGCCGATCTGCTTGTTCCTCATAGGCGGCCTTGGCCTGTTCCAAGTGGCGGGTGAGCGCCACTTGAGTCTCTTGGATATGAGTTACCTGGTCACTGACAGAAGGGACAAGGGAAGGGGCGGGCATGCGGGGTGATCCAGCGGGTGGTAGCCGCAACTTGCATAGAAAGGACTATGCCCTGTAGAGGCGTGGCAGGCATTGTTGTAGGCGAATTCTGGGAGGGGTAAGAGATTCACCCAGTCATCTTGGTGGTAGATCAGGAAGCAGTGGAGGCAGTGCTCTAACACCTGACTGACCCGCTCTGTTTGCCCATCAGTCTGCTGGGGATAGGCTGACGACAACTTTTGCTCAACTCCCAAAAGTTCAAGGAACACCACCCAGAATTGGGATGTGAACTGGGGACCTGGGTCCAAAATCACAGCATCAGGAGCCCATGGAGGCAGTACACATGGGCGAGGAACAGGTGGGCACTTTGTGGAGCGGGGGTACGCTGCGGGTCAGGACCAAGTGCCCCATCTCAGTCCAGGCATCCACAACCACCAGGATCATGGTGTTCCCTTGAGATGGGGTCAAGTCTGCAATGAAGGCACGTGAAAGAGTGGACCAAGGCCTGGCGAGGGTGGGCAGAGGCTGCAGGAGTCCCCGAGGTCTCTGAAGGGGAACCTTTGCTCTAGTGCACGTGCTGCCAGACTGGAGCCATCTCCTGATGTCAGGCCACGGGGCTGGCCCCCAGAAGGCCTGCGAGAGCAAGCTGAGAGCCTTTGAGTAACCCCAATGGCCCACTGTACGCACGTCGTGGCATTGCTGGAGAACTTGGATCCTCAGGGGCCTCTCCAGGATGTAAAGCTGCCCCTGGTGGTATAGGCAGCCCGCCTGCCCAGTGAGTGTGGGACGCCCTTTTTGAGCAGGGCTGTGAGGGGGGCAACGATGTGGGAGAAGCCTTGGATGAAGCGCCGGTAGAAACTGGCAAAACCTATAAACCTCTGAACCCCCTTCACAGCCCTGGGGGAATCCCAGTCCATGATGGCCTGGACCTTCCGTGGGTCCCTGACCCAAACTGGGGAAGTTCTGCCAGGACTTGCCCATCATGTCATTCCACATCCCTTTCCTTCAGGCGATTGTCGATGTTGACGCAGAGGGTGATGAATGCTGGCAGCGTAGCAGGAGGGTCTACTCAGGCCAGCTCATCCTTGATGGCGGAGTTCAGGCTGAGACAAAAATGGAACTGCTGGGCCATCTCATTCCACAGCGTGTCAGCTGCCAAGCAGCGAACTCGGTAGCACAGTCAGCCACTGCCCGGCACCCCTGCTTCAGGGTCTGGAGGGCCAACTCTGCTGCGTGGGCCCAGTCTAAACCTCCAAACATGCCCTCCAAGGCCCGCACAAAGTTAGTCAGGTTCCCCAACCGAGGGTCATCGGCCTCCAGCAACGGGGAGGCCCACGCCAGAGCAGCCCCTGAAAATAGGCTCACCATCGGATACACCCGGCTGCACTGCATAGGGTAGGCCTCTGGGCACATCTGGAACACCTGACGCTAAGTAATGAAACCCTGCAGATCCTCCCATTCGCCGTTGAAGCACTGAGGCAGAGCCGCTGGAGCTGGGGCTGCAAGAGCCGCACACAAGGCATGGGCCTTGGCTTGCAAGGATGAGACCGGGGCCTGCAGTGTTTGCAGGATGTCTGGCAGATCCACCTCCATTCTGAACCCTGGTCAGGGCGTAGGTTTGGCCACAGCAAACTATCAGGTCTGGGCTGTGGGCAGCAGGCATCCATGGAAAGAACACCGAGACCAGGAGGGATGGAGGTGGGCAGAGAGAAGAGGTTCCCTGGGCAAAGGTCAGACCCAAACAAGGCATGGCGGGGCAAGAGGCCAAACAGGCAAGGGTCAGTTACCAGCAGGTCAGCGTGTCGCTTTTAAGGGAGACCCCCATGCTGTGACTTCTGTTTATTCTTTTGCTAAATGCATCATATCCTATGCCATTCAGAGGGATGGATCCCCTCAGAATCTGCCACCAGCATTTGGGGAAGTTCAGGAACTGCTCGAGAGGGGCCCGGCTGCTCCTGCAATGTTTCCAGAGGAGGACTGTCAGCCAAGGCCTCCTGTTCCTCGCTGAGCTCCGGCTGGGTCCCACTGTGCTGGCTCTCCCCCTCCTCTTCTTCCTCAGATGAAGCCTCCTCGAGGTACAGCATGGCAGGCATGAGCAACTGGGACACGATGCTGCCACCACAATGGCTCCTGTTGCTGTGGCAAGGTTGAAAGGAAGAGGAAACTCTTCATAGGGCTCCCTGAGGCTCCTAGCTGGTCTGCATTAGAGGACCTAGGAGCACCTGCAGGGCCAGGGCCTGATCCTGCAAATACTGTGAGCCAGGCTGTCTTCTGGCCCCCAGGTGGTGCTGCAGAGCTTCCCAGACTGCACAGACCCTGACACTATGGCGCTCCCTCCCAAGGGGAGGCTAGGTTTGCTCCATCTTTGATGTCCCTCTGCTGGCAGGCAAAGACTGTTTTGTTTAAGAAGGCCTTTAACCTGTAAGTGGGCCTGGTGGGTTGGGTACTGTTTTTAATATTATTTTCCTGTGATCGTTTTGCATTTTAATGTATTGTTTTAATCAATTTTGGTTCTGTAACCGAGTGCCATTTTGATAGGAAGGCGGGGTACAAATAATATCCATCAATCCATCAAGGGGGAGGCTTCAGTTTCACTTTATTTTGCAGGATGTGTTGTTGTCATTCAGTCGTGTCCGACTCTTCGTGACCCCGTGGACCATAGCACGCCAGGCCTTCCTGTCCTCCGCTCTCTCCCGGAGTGTGCTCAAGTCCATATTCATTGCATCGGTGATGCTATCTAGCCATCTCGTCCTCTGCTGTCCCCTTCTCCTTTTGCCTTCAATCTTTCCCAGCATCGGGGTCTTTTCCAGGGAGTTTTCTCTTCGCATTAGGTGGCCAAAATATTGGAGCTTCAGCTTCAGTATCTGTCCTTCCAATGAGCACTCAGGGTTGATTTCCTTTAGGATGGACTGATTTGACCTCCTTGCAGTCCAGGGGACTCGTAAGAGTCTTCTCCAGCACCACAGTTCGAAGGCATCGATTCTTCAGCGCTCAGCCTTCCTTATAGTCCAGCTCTCACAGACATACATTGCTACTGGGAAAACCATAGCTTCTATTATGCGGACCTCTGTCGGCAAGGTGATGTCTCTGCTTCTTACTATGCTGCCTAGGTGTGCCACAGCTTTCCTCCCAAGGAGCAAGCGTCTTTGAATTTCATGGCTACAGTCACCGTCTGCAGGATGTGTACACCTATTCAGTAGATTCCAAATGGCGCACCACGTGCTTGCTGTTCCTGAGGGTTAAAGCTGACTCAAAGAGCTTTTGATTTGTGAAGCTAACTTGCAAACCAGCAACAGTGCCATATGCTTTTAGTTTGGCCATCGCTTCTGGAGCCAACGTGTGCTGGCTAGACAGAAGGAGAGCCACGTCATCTGCGCATAAGCTGACCCCTGTGGTCTGTGCCACTAGCTCCGAGGCCTTGTCTTTGGGGATTAATGTGTAAGGCTTTGGCTAGAAGCTCCATGGCAACAGCACCCCCTTGAAATCTTGGACTGAGATCTCGAGGCTGGTCAGGAACTCTGAGAACCACTTTCTTCAGACCCCGTTATGTTCTGCTTTCCTGCTGATCGCAGAATCTCCTGGGCTCTCAGATAGAACATCAACTGGGGATTCTCAAGGTGCTCCGTTTGGAGTTGTGTGCTTAGCCCACTTTTTGGCAGAGCGTGGCTCTTGTTTTGCTGTTTAATACTTAGCTCTGATGCTTTGTTAGCTGTGCACCCAAATCTGTCGGTTTCACTGACACATCAGAGACCGTGCGTTCTGCTGGCCTGAGTGCTGCTGACCCTCCTCGGAGTCCGGCAGTCCCTGGGCACCGACTCAGTCCCTAGGGAACCAGTGGCACCAGCAGGGGGGCACCAGGCCCGAGCACTGCTGCAGCGCTGGAGACCCGCGGTGCTGGGGATGCCTGAGCCAGAGCCCTCCAGCCTGGGCCAGCAACGGCAGCCCCTGAGCCCGGCTCCAGCACTGGGCCAGAACCCCTCCTCCAAGAGCGCTGCATTCCACGGAGACGGCGTGCCAGCGCAGCGCTCTTGGAGAGAGGGAGGCGTGCTGGGCTCCAGGTCAGAGGCCTGCCCGGTGAGGCTTTCCGTTGTGCGTGAAGGAGCGGAGACTGAGGAGGAGCCTCCGGACCGGAGCAGAACAGGTTCCAGTCTGGTCCCAGCCCTTGCTGAACCGAGTTGCTTGCCAGGAGCTCTCCTGGGCACAGCATGGCCCGCCCTGCCCTCAGCCCAGCGGGCTCCCGCGTCGGAGCAGCGCACAAGACTGGGGTGTGCGTCGAAATTACTACCCGCCTATTGACACGCCACTTCTCCATCCGGAAACCGAGCCCAACGCAGGCCCTCCCAGCAGCGCCAGGAGAAGAGGCCGGAGCGGGCAGCGGCCAGCCGCAGCGACATCTACAACGCGGCCGAACAGCCCCGGGGAATTCGCGCCGAGGCCTCGCGCGGGGGCAACGCGGAACAGGCCTCTGCGCGGCTCCCCGAGGCCATGTCGCCGCCCGCCGCCGCCCGCCCGGGCCCGGGGCACGCTGTGCGGGGCTGCAGCTGGCGCCCCGGCCCGCCCCGGCGTCACCCGGGGAAAGCCGCTCGGGCAGAGGCGGCGTCCTCGGGCCGCCCCGCGGCCCGGAACCGCCCGCGCCGCCTCCGCCCGCGGCTGGCTCGCAGCGGGCCCCGGAGGCGGAGGTGCAGCCCTGCGCGCGCTCAGCCGGGGGAAACGCCCGCCGCTTCCAGCGCGCCCCGGCCGGGCTGCGGAGGAGCCGGGCGCGGAGCTTTCGGCGGCCGCCGCGCCGCGCCGCTCCTGACGGCGCCGCGCGCCCCGGCCGCCCTTCGCCGCCGCCACGAGGCGCGGCGGCCCCCGCAGAGCGCAGCCCGCGCCCGGAACACGCCGTCGGGAGCCCCGGAGCAGGCACGGCGGGGTGCCTCCGGCCCGCCGGGGCTCTGCGCCAGCAACTGCCCGGCCTTCCCGCCGAGTCGGGCTCCCTTCCCCGCCCCGGCCGCGCCTTTTGCGGCGCCCCGCCCGGCGAGCGCCGGAGACCCGGCGCGCGCGCAGGGCGAGGAGCGAGCCCGCGGGGCGCCGCCTGACGCGGCCCGGCCCGGCCCTTCCGCGGGCTGTCTCCGGGCGCCGCCCGCCGGGGAGGCTCGCCAGCCGCCGCTCCGCGGCCAGCTCCCCGGGCGCAGGCACGCGCCCCCGGGGCTCCCCCTCCGAGGCCGCTTCCCGCCGCCGTCAGCCCTCCCGCGCCCCGGCGGGCGCGCCGGCGCTGGCGGCCCGCGGCGCCCTCGGGCTGCTCCGCGGGGCGTTGCGCGGGAGGGCGCGCGCCGCCCGCGCTTTCTGCCCAGAGCGCGGCTCCCGCGCCGGGCCTGAGCCGCCGCGCGCAGCTGGGCCTGCGGGTCGCCCGCTCGCGCGCCCGGCGGGATTCGGAGGCGCGCGCGCCCGTGCCGGGCTGGCGCTGCGCGTTGCTGGGTCCCGGCGCAGCTGAGCGAGCCGTGGCGCTTGTCAGCTGGGCAGACGGAGGAACAAACTGAAACAAACGCACGTGCAGACACAAACTCCCCTAAACCCCGGTCTCGCCTCGCCCACGAAAAAGGTGTGTGTGCATTGGCGGCGGGGGCGGGGGGGGATTTTCTGGAAGGGATCTTCGTTTTGTTTCTTACTCGCTCTCCTCCCAGCAAGTCCGCAGCGACGTGCCTCCCTGCGCCTTCCTGCCTTGAAGCTGACCGGAGACAGGGCGATGCTTGGCCTGTTCGTGCTCTCAAGCGCCTACACGTCCGCAAGGGTCGTACCATTTTCTAGAGGGGAGACCACACTTCTTCCTCATTTGTGCAACCTTGTTTACTCCTCACCAGAAATTTACAACACTGGGGCAGACATTCCAGATCCTCATATTACCCTTTTTGGGAACAGAGTTCCAAGTTGGAAGATTAGTATCCCTGTCTCAGGAGAAGCCTCGCATCTGACTTCGGCCATTTTTCTATTATGCAAATGAACAATTGTACGCATTTACGCTTTTAGCATGTGTGTATATGTGTGTGTGTGCATGTGCACATATATATGTGCATGTGCATCCATGTGCTCGTTTGTATATATGCATGTATGTACACAAGCAAGCACATGCATAAACACATGTGTGCACACATACGTGCATATCCACAAACATACAAATGCACACAAACAAGAACACATGTATATATACATGAGTGTGAACACATGCACACATATGCACACAAGTCTATGCATATACAGACAGACTCACACATATATACATAAAAATACATGCATGCACACACATATACCCACATGCATAACACGTGCATGTATACACATAGATATGTACACATGTGCATTCATGCACACATATGCACAGATGCACAAGCATGTGTGTGCATGCAACCAAACATTTATACACGTGCATGCATATACGCAGACCTAAACACACACACACATAAAACTCGCAGACACATATATGAATACATGCACACAGATTCACAAATGCATGCATGCCACATGTGCACACAACACATATACACACATATATACATAGGTGCACATGCACTCACATGCAAACACATGGAAATATATGCATGTGCACATGCATACATGTACATATGCACATGCTCACATACATGCATACACATACAGAGAAGCACATGCATGTTGTTGTTGTTCAGTCGTGTCCGACTCTTCGTGACCCCATGGACCATAGCACGCCAGGCCTTCCTGTCCTGCGCTCTCTCCCGGAGCGTGCTCAAGTTCATATTCATTGCATCCGTGATGCTATCTAGCCATCTCATCCTCTGCCGTCCCCTTCTCCTTTGGCCTTCAGTCTTTCCCAGCATCAGGGTCTTTTCCAGGGAGTTTTCTCTTCACATTAGGTGGCCAAAACATTTGAGCTTCAGCTTCAGTATCTGTCCTTCCAATGAGCACTCAGGGTTGATTTCCTTTAGGATGGACTGATTTGCCCTCCTTGCAGTCCAGGGCACTCGTAAGAGTCTTCTCCAGCACCACAGTTCGAAAGCATCAATTCTTCGGCGCTCAGCCTTCCTTAAAGTCCAGCTCTCACAGCCATACATTACTACTGGGAAAACCATAGCTTTGATTAGACGGACCTTTGTCAGCAAGGTAGCACATGCATAGGCACATGCATACAGATATGCACACATATACACACACCCACTTATATGCATCCTCATATATACACACACACACACGTGCACACATCTTTTCATACATGTACACAGTCTATACATGTACACACATGTATAAATATATAAGCACATATATATATATATATGCCCATACATACTCGCACCCTCACATATTTGCTCACATGCAAATGCAGATACACACATACAGAATTAGTTGCACCATAGATTTATATTTATATGATCTTGGCAGGATTTTTTTTCAATTCCTAGTTATGCCAAACATGGAGCTTGCCTTTTTCACAGGAGCCGCACACAGGTCAACATTTTCATCGAGCTGCCCACCACAACCCTAAGGTCTCTTTCCTGGTCAGTCATGGCTAGCTCAGATCCCATCAGGTTATACTCGAAATTTGGATTTATTTGCCCCCACGTGCATCACTCTACACTTGCTTACCTTGAACTGCATTTGCCATTTAGATGCCCATCCTCCCAGTTTGGAGAGATCCTTTTGGAGCTCCTCACAACCCTCTTTTGTTTTAACCACCCTACATTATTTGGTGTCACTCCCAGCATTCCTGACCATTGGGCATGCAAGTGCACATATATAGACACACACATGCATACAAGACATGCACACATGCTCACACACACACATATCTACACACACATACCACCATCCTGGTCACCAGACCTTAAAAGGAATATTGTAGCATTGGAAGAGGTGCCGAAAAAGGCAACCAACGTGATCAACGGCTTAGAGCAGCTCCCCTCTGAGAAAAGCTCACAAAAATTTGCATCTAGAGCTGTTTAGCTTAGGAAAAAGGCAAGAATGGGGAGACACGATACAGGTGCACAAAATTATGCACAGTGTGGAGAAAGTGGGCAGGGAGACATTTCTCTCCCTCTCATAACAGTACCACTGAATGCCAAACAGTGGGAGATTTAAGGCAGGAGAGACAGCCACACAGCGCGCTGTGAAATGATGGATTTGCCACCACCAGATGGGATGACGGCCACTACCTTGGCCAGCTTTGAGAGGATTCGGCACACAGGACAAGGCTGCCCGTGGCCACTAGCCATGGTGGCTCTCTGCTACCTCGAGTGTCAGCAGCAGCTTCTATACACCAGGTGTGGGAACAGGAGCATGCCCTGCTTGTGGGTTCCAGGTCCACAGCTGGTTGGCCACTGTGCAAACAGAATACTTCCCGCCCAGCCCTCATACATGACCCCGCATATGTAACAGCGCAGTTATAGCCCCTGTTGCAGATCGGAGGGCTGCGCAGAGTTAATGGGAGCCTCGCAGTGTAATCCATCGCTAACAGTGCAAGTCAGAGCTGGTGCCAAGCCTGGTTTGGGCCCCTAGGTCAGTCTGCGTAAATTGCCCCCCCCCCACCCTGACCCCCACTCAGGCCAATCAAGCTGTCCGGCCACAGCATCCTAAGGAGGCCTCATGACTTGCATGCACCGGCCTGTGCAGGGGAGAGGGCGCTGCGGGCTGCTTTTCGGAGCAGTGGCTTCATCTGCCAGTGGCCATATAATTGATGGACTTTCCTTGCTTCAGCCAGTGAAAGAAGTGATCATGAGGTTTTCAAATTTTACTATTGTTCGCCAGGCTAACAAAGAGGAAGTCAGAAATAATCAGACACTGGATGCTTCTTTTCTTTGATAGATGCAGCTTCATGCTGACAGTTTAAATAACATTTGCATGATAGTCTGCATTTCTAATTAAAAGCTACAGCATGCTTTTCAGGTGATTTGAAGATCTTTTCTTAAAACTCGGTGTGTTTTATAAGTCGAACCTGGCAGCCGGAAGTAAGACCCACTCCTTTTAGCAGCCTCCTCCCAGATAACTCTGCCTAGGGTTGCGCCTTCTGTCTCTTTGCCGGAAGATGCCCTTCTTTTGAGACCACCACCTTCAGAGGCAGGTTTACCAGTGACCCAAGAGGGGCTTTTCTGCAGCCCCTCCCAGGCCATGGAAATCCAGAGGGAGGCTAGGGTCACTCCCTCTTTGCTGTCCTTCCGCCAGCAGGCAGACTGCTTTATTCAAGGCCTTTGGTCTGCAAGTGGCTGTTGAGCTGTTTTTATTCTTTGTTCTGTAATTATGTTTTTATTGTATTTTAATGTATTTTGTTTTACTCAATTTTAATTATTCCTGTAAGCCACCATTTTTGGGTTAAAAGGTGAGGTATAAATCAAATAAGTAAATGCTCATTAATTTTGCAGCAATTAACTTATGCTGCAATTAAATCATGGAATTAAGTCACAGGTATAAAAAAAGGAATGACTATTACCATCTGCGCCGAAGAATTGATGCTTTCGAACTGTGGTGCTGGAGAAGACTCTTACGAGTCCCCTGGACTGCAAGGAGGTCAAATCAGTCCATCCTAAAGGAAATCAACCCTGAGTGCTCATTGGAAGGACAGATACTGAAGCTGAAGCTCAAATATTTTGGCCACCTAATGCGAAGAGAAAACTCCCTGGAAAAGACCCTGATGCTGGGAAAGACTGAAGGCAAAAGGAGAAGGGGATGGCAGAGGATGAGATGGCTAGATAGCATCACGGATGCAATGAATATGAACTTGAGCACGCTCCGGGAGAGTGCGCAGGACAGGAAGGCCTGGCGTGCTATGGTCCATGGGGTCACGAAGAGTCGGACACGACTGAATGACTGAACAACAACAATTACCATCTGACATGAACAAACAAGGTAGCTTTTTAAAAATAATCTATGACTCTAGTAAGATTATTAGCCAGGATGGCAGTCAATCATGGAAAAAGGCAAAGATAGATGTGTTGGCTACAACAGAAATCTCAAAATCTGTATTTGGACAATCTCTACCAGGCTAACCAAGGTTGCAATTCTATATCCATTTAGCATGACCTCAATGCAGCTTACTTCTGAGCAGACATGTGCAGGAACACTCAGTACAGATCACCAAAACATGTACCAGCTTTTGAGGACTTTTGAGATGAGTCAAAGGCCGATATAAAGATGTGTCTGGGAAGCAAAGTTTGTCTGTCTTAAAACTGGAGGTGGCTGTCCTGAGAGTCAAATGCTTCTAGTCTATGCTGGCAATGAACACTAAGTGGTGCTTGCTGCTGGCTGATCCAACCATTAGGTATGCCTGTGTGCTGTACGTTACTCAATAAAGTACTCCTTGTAAGTAAACCTGGGTCTGATTTATCTTGGCACCTCTAAATTAAGAGTTCAAAGCCTACGGCTGGGGTAATACAGGCCCTTGTGCAGCTATTCCATCTTTTCTTTAGTCAGAAAAGGAAGAAGTGGTAGGAGAATGGGAGGGTTACAAGTGGAAGAGGATGTCTGGATCCAGTGTAATGTTCTGGTGAAGGCATGACAAAAGCCTTGTCTGGATGCACCCAGCACATATACTTTAGAGCAAACATGGGAGAAGTCTCCAGACACTAAAATCAGGCTCTACCGGGTGCTGAGATGGTTTCAGGTTGCACCTAGCACTCTCCCAAGGAGTGCCTGGATGAAGAAACAGTGGTTGCCCCCGCCCCTTTTGAAAACATAAAATCCAGCTGCTACTGAGAACCCTTTCCACCCTTAGCCAAAACACACAGACTCTTTGGTTGGTGGAGAACAAAGCTTGAAATAATGTTATATGGTGTACTACATAAAAAAAAAGAGTCAATAGAAGCCAAATTGAGCAGCTTTATCAAGTAGTTTCCAAGCAAGGAAAAATATTTTGTTTGGTTTCACTCATAGATAAAATTGTTTGCAGAGGCCGAGGCACAGTATCTCTTCTGAATATTGGACAGCAGGGGTGAGCAACGTATGGCCCTCCAGATGTTTTGGCCTACAATTCCCACCAGCCCTCACCATTGGCTATGCTGGCTAGGACTGATGGGAGTTGTAGTTCAACACATCCGCAGGGCCACGAGGCTGACACTTTCCTAATTTAGCCTGATATCTGCCACCCATCAATGATGGATCGTATCTCTATTGAACTAACATTTCCTGATGTAAAATACTCCACCCACACCATCTGTCAGCACAGTTCCCTCCAAATATGGGGGCCTTTCAATGGAGTGGTCAGTGCCATCTCGAGGGAGTAAAGTAAGTACCAGGACCCCCATAAGATGATCAGCCATGGTGCTCGCTGGTCATGAGTCGCCTCCTTCCCCAACGTGGTGCCCCTTTGCTGCGAGAGATCTTGGACTACAAGTTCCACCACTCCCAGACAGCATGCCCATTGCCCATGCTGACTGGGGGTGATGGGACTTACACTCCAACCTATCTGGACAGCACCAGGTTGAGGAAGCTAGTTTACAGTATCATGGGAGATTCAAAACAGCCGCTCTGTACACAGACAAAGTCAACTGACACCCACAGCCCCAGCAAATAAAGGCACACAGACATGCGTTTTTAGTGAACTCTGGTATAATCTTGTACAACTAAGGTGGGGTTCTCGAACTCTGCACTGGCTTCACAAGACACAGTGTGGAAAGGGTTTCCCTGTTCGTCATGCAGCTTTCCTCTGGTGGTGGTACACAGTGGAACTGGAAATAGGGGGAGAGAACTGAGGGACACAGTACCCAAAGTTTTACAACTCAGCTGCCACAAACAGCCACTAGACAGAAGTTCCAGGTCTCACAAAATAAAAAAAGGTTTTGTTTGCAACACTGCTGAAAAATGCAACAAAGCTAACAACCGTCAACAACAAAGAGGCCAGACAGAACCGGTGAATGTGGTTAGGAGAGGCTAAGGAAGCAGCAGCTACAACATCGATCTGGGGGTTCGGTGGCTGGATTTCCGGTGCTGCCCGCCAATGCCTTGATCAGGCTCGGTGCTTCTTGATGAAGTTGATCAGCCCATTGGTGGAGGCATCGTGGGAGGTCACTGGTGCATCAGACTCCAGCTCAGGCTCAATTTTCTTTGCCAGCTGCTTCCCAAGCTCAACGCTAGATTTTAAGGGGAGGAAGAGTTTAGACTAAATACCGAATGTGGAATGCCATTTACTGCATTTCGGTGCTGCCCTTTCTTAAAGCTGCTCTGACCTGGTCTTTTTGGCCCCGCCCCTTTTGCCTCCAGTCCCGCCTGCCACTGGAACATGGCCCCCAAGTGCCTCCCTGAAACTGAATTTGGCCAGTGTGGTGTAAGAGGTTTGACACCCCTGCCTTAAAGCCACCCTATGGAGACAGGTGGGGTTGAAAGGCTGCAAGTGGTCAACTGGTGAGGTTTGTGGCTGAGCAAAGATTTGAACCCAGGTCTTGCCAACCCCACACTTAGTGCACCGTTGCACCACTGTGAAAGGAACAGTTTAAGTGACTTAGAAGCAACCCAGTATTATTCACCTGTAGCACTCCCAGAATGTCCACATCAATGGCCATTAGAAGGGGTGAAGCCTTCCCCACCCTGGCCATGCTGGCTGAGAATGATGGGTGTTGTAATCCAACACATCTGGAGGGCACCAGGTTGGGGGAGGCTGGGGTGGACAATCATGTCACTACAATTGGATGGCATTGGGTTCTAGGCACACAAGAACACACTGGCCTCCCCCCAGTTTCCACAATTAGAGACGTGTGGTGTATAATGTCACACGAATTACACTTTGATCCATTTTCTTATGCTAAATTGACTCTATGGGGAAATCCAGATCTAAAAATTGGTAAGAAAAGATCTATACAAATTTATGTATGCATATTTTAAAAAGTTAAAGATACTTAAAAAAAATATCACTACAAGTGTAGGCTTTGGATGGAATCCAATGCATTTCTATATGTATAATAAAAAACACAAGGCTGGGCTTTTGCAGCGGCCAGGTTCAGCTACTGGGTTGTCTAAACCCTTTGCACCAGGCAAAGGGTTCTGGGCCATCACACTCTGGTTGCAGTGAAGATCAGTCTGACCTGTAAAGAGGTGCCTAGTCTCCAGTAAGTTGCTCCTGCCAGACCAAGGCCCGAGTTGCCTATCCTTCCATTTCGAAACACATTCCGCCTCCGTCGATCTTGACTTGAGGCAAGCGTGGTGTGGAATGTGGGATTCCCACCCCTACAAAAGGAGCGACCCATTTTACAAGGAAACACACACACACATATACATACAATCTACTTACCCCCACTGGTCATAACTGTTAACATCCCAGAGAACTCCCTGAACAAAGATCTTGTGTTCATACATTGCTGTAAACAGAATTTTTAAAAAAGGAAGGCAACATTAATAATAAGCTTTTAATAGTAAGCTGTTCAACGAATATAAATATTGAAGAGAAAGACATTTACCAATTAAGGCTCCAAGCATGAATGGGTTGAGTTTAGTAAACACAATGGAATTGGTTGGACGGTTTCCTTCAAAGACCTTTCAAGAAAAACATGAGAGGTACATTATTACACTCCAATCTTCTGACACATCGGTCAATGAAAAAATATGCCACACATTTCTTACTATTCTCAGGCCAACTGAACACCAGAATGGTCACACTGGGCCACCTCTTCAGGCCCCTCCTCCATAAAGAAGGACAGGGTTTTCTCCCTGGTTCATCACACTCAAATGCAGAATTATCCCATGAAGCTGAATGGTGGGAGGTTGAGGACAGATAAAAGGAAGGACTTCTTCATACAGCACAGAGTTCAACTACTGAATTCACTGCTACAGGATGTAGGGATGGCCACCAACTTGGAGGGCGTTAAAAGGGGGTTGGACAAATCCACGGAGAAGGCAATCAGTGGCTATTAGTCATGACTGTTACATGCCACCCCCAGCATCAGTGGCAGTATGCCCCTCTACACCAGCTGGTGGGGAACACAAGTGGGAGGATGCTATTTGTGGGTTTCCACAGGCATCTGGCTGGCTACTCTGTGAACAGAATGATGGGCTAGATGGACTCTTGATCTTATCCAGCATGAATCGTATGTTCTTAAATCTTTTGACTTGCCGCCAACGCCTCTCCCCACAAACCCCGAAACAAAGCTCAAGCACACATCCCAGCACTTCCTCATATTCATCCCTTGTTTTGTGATTCTCCCTCACCAACAAGCTTATATTTGTAATCTCCCTGGGGCAGGGGCCTGCCTTCTCTCTAAGTGTTCTGTAAGAGTGTTCTCCACTGCAAAAGTGAACAAGAAAACATGTATACAGGCAGGCTAAATTGGAACATGCGTGTAGGATCAATGGGACCGGCTGGCCTTCACAGTTCACACTTACACTTGCCAGCAGAGGGCCCCTCCGTTCACTCCGCCCAAACCACTGCAGTTCCAAAGCATGCCACTCTGCAGTTGGGCAGATACTGCAGCCACTGGGGCAGGCTCCCCACGAGATCTAGAAGTGGCCTACAGCCCAAATACCTTGTGCGGAAGAAGTTTCTCCAGAGCATCTCCGCTCAGGCCAGATGCCTGCAGCTCTTTGCGAGCCTCTTCCGTAGTCTTTCCTTTCATCAAGGCCTCAGTCTGAGCAAGGAAGTTGGCCAGAAGGATCTAATGGGAAGGAGTCAAGTGTTAAGATGGCACTGTCAATTGCTGGTCTCCCTCAGCTGTCCCCAACCTAGCACCTTCCAGATGAGTTGGGCATGGCTGGCTGGCAGATGCTGGGAATTGTAGTCCAATACATCTGGAGGGCCCCAGGTTGGGGAAGGTCTGATATACCTGCTTAAGAGAGGAAGGACCTCGTCTGCACTTGCATGGCAGGTGAGTCGTATCCCACCATGTGCACCTGCAACTCCACTGGGGCACAGACCAGCATGTGCTGAAATTTCAGAAGCCAGGCCTATTTATTTGTTATGGAGAGGCCAATGAGCCACACCCAAGAACGTTAGGCAAACATAGTAAAAAGTGTAGAATTACACCAAAGAAATCACACATTTTTGCTCAATTTGCTTCGTTTATCCTACGTCACATAATTCAGCTTTTCCTGGTCAATATTAAACAGTTTTCACAGCTTTGCATTTACACAGCCCAGCTGTATTTCAAGTTGGCAGTCCAAATCCACCTTCTCTCCCCATGCAGCTGCCTCCTCAGAATGCCCCTACTTAGGTTTAAAATGAATTCAGGTCTGGAATCTGGAAATCCTAAAGTGCACTCAAGAAAGGTTTCTCTCCCAAAGAACCAGTGGGGTTTTGTATTCCATAGCAAGTTCCTGAGGTGAGGAACGCACCCACCCTGCCCCGCACGGGGCTGCCTCTCTTCCTCATGAAAGCAGGAGGAACAGCCCCAGCCGAAGATAGGAATGCTGGGTATAGCTGCCCGAGGCCGAGGGCTGCCTTCCTGATTCGCCCACACTTTTAATAAGGTTCTTGTGGAGGGCCCAGAGCTCTGCGGCAGAGCACATCCGTAGCACCCAGGCTCAGTCTGCCGCATCGCCAGCTGAAAGGATCAGGGAAGGCCTCTCTCAGGCCCAGACTGCATAGAGCCACTGCCAAGCTCTAGACCAGGGATGCCCAACGTTTTTGGCCTCAAGGGCCACATCAGGTGTCTGCTGGTGTGATGGGGGTGCACGCATGCACTCACACACACCGCTTCTTAGGGCGCTTTCGGAACATTCAAGAAACGGGCATCTACGGCAGGAACCACAGAGCCTGTTCCTAGTGCCGTTCTCCTGTTTTTTCCCTGGGAGGCTGCCAGACAGGGCTTGCGAGGCCACCTCTGGCCTGTGCCTTTTGCACTCCTGCTGTAGACAATACCACACTGGTCTGACTCCATTCAAGGGAGCTGCATACATTCTGGGCTTAGAAAGTTGTCCGCTCATTGCTCCCAGAACCATTTTCTGTCTTCGTGGCTGCTGCTGCCAGTAGTAACCAGACCTTCTAAGGACCCCTGTCTCTTTAAACAGCACAATTTTGACCTGCAAACATGAAGCCTCCTTCACTCAAGGCCATACGGAAACCCTTAGCCAAGTTCAGTCATATTCCTGAAGAATTACCATGTACGGGGCGGGGGGACGATGACGACAGAGAGACAGACAGACCCTCTGAATATTGCCTTCCCCAACAGCCTGGCGCCCTCCAGGTGTGTTGGACTACAACTCCCAGCAGCTCCAGCCAGCAGCACCATGGGCTGTGATTAGGGATGTCAGAGAAATCCGCAATGGAACGAAAGGAGTTCAGATTTTCATGAATCCGACTGTCAGATTCTGCAGCGGACCGGCTTTCCCACTGTTGGGCATTTGCACAAATTCAGAAACAAACAAACAAAAACTGATTCCACTGATGGGCAGATGATGGAATGAAAGGCACCTGACAATCTGCGAAACACAGACGGAACAGATTTTACACAAGCTGTACATCCCTGGTTGTGATTGCGGGGGATGATGGGAGTTGTAGTCCAACAAATCTGGAGGGCGCCAGGCTGGGGAAGGCTGCTGTACGTTCTCAGCAGTTGTGAACTTTACAATGGCAAGAACTTTAAATACTACCATCGTCACAACAGAAGTCACACTGCAGGTATATTTTGGGAAGGGTACACGCAGGGAAAAGCATATCCCACATCACAGCTGGGGCAGACACGCTGCCCCCGCTTGCAACTGATTGTCCCTGTAAAGCAGGGGTGACACGCAGCCCCATATTTTAGGAGTACAGGGATGAAGGGTGCGAGTTCAAAACAGTGCATCTTATGCAGTGTGGCTTCCCAGAAGACGGTGCAGTAGTAGTTCAGTACAAGTTTCATACAGCTGGAAAAAAATGGGATGCTGGCCTTGACTCCAAGCCATTTTACCTTGTGATGCAGGCCATTTCTGATTGGATGCTGTGTCTGGACGGGGATTAGGAAGTCACAAGGGATCATACGAGTTCCTGCAAAAAGATGGAGATAGTCTCGTGAACATAGCAAAATGTTCTTTCACAGCAGCGTAACCTGTGACACTCCAGATACTGCTGAAGCAAAGCTCCCTCCCTCACCATAGGCTACACTGGCTGGGGCTGATGGGAGCTGCAGTCTACCATAATCTGGAAGGCCCCAGGTTCCCCATGTTTTACAGAGACCGTTAAGACAACTGGAGTGAAGGCCAAGGTCTCTGAACAAGCTCTGCAAGGTAAACCATTTATAACTAGTACTAACCTGTTGCTTTATTTTTAAGTGACCTCTGAAGTTTCCACAACTCTAGCGTTCCTATAAACTGCCTACCTCTAACCATTCTACAGCTGCTGGATGAGAAACATCTGCCCACTTCAATCAAACTGGACCACTTTGGATCATCTGTACCTAAGACACAGCAACTCACCGCTAAAATGCTCAGAACATCTGATCGGTTTTCAGCGTACCTTGATGAATCAGCTGATAGAAGGCATGCTGCCCGTTGGTTCCAGGTTCGCCCCACACAATCGGACCGGTATTGTAGTCCACACGAGTGCCCTTCTTGGTGATGTATTTCCCATTAGATTCCATATCCCCCTAAGCAATAGCAGAAGATCAGACTTGACACTGGCCTTTGCTCAAGATTTTCCTTCTAGGAAAGGACAGCTAAGATGGGGCAGGACAACTGATGCGCACCAGTGTTGCGAGTGCACTTCTAACATCAGCCAGCGCACAAGAAGATGCACTACGAATTCTGTACCACCAGGAGGGATGGACAGAGGGTTGCGGTCAGATGCCTGCGGCCCACTAAACCGATAACTGGCACTCGGTCGTACACTCCAGACTCATTCCTAATTGTAGGATGAGTAAAGCGGACTCTTCCCTGCCCATAAGGCGTGTTGAAGAATCTCCCTTCTGCCAGGGAGCCTAGGCCTGGTCAGCCAACATGGAGTCCAAGGGGAGGATGCCCAGGACCCAACCTACCTGCTGGAAGTAAGCAGCAAAGCGGTGCATGTACTGATCATAGGGCAGCAGTGCGTGGGTCTCAGTTTTGTAGCAGTTGATGTACCAGAGGCCCAGCATTGCCAGCACCACCGGCACGTTCTTCTCCAGGGGAGTGGTGCGGAAGTGATTGTCCTTTTATGCAGGGAGTATAAAAGCAAATTCATGTTATCCAAACAAAACCTACAGCACCAGTGCCACCCTAGGACCCAACTGGGAATGCCAGTGAAACTCCAGGTTCTTCAGGGCAACACAGCTTCAAGCACTGGAAAATAGGTTTTGCCTAGCAAAAGCCAGTGGAGCACGGAGTTCGGTTAAAATTCTAAGCCAGGCCCGTGGATTTAGAGGGCTACCAGAGCGGCGGGGGGGGGGGGGGGACAGCAGCAGGCAGATCACTTGCTGTTCCAGTTCTCCCATCCTACAGATTAGGAGGGCTGGCCTTCTTGGCTGGGTCGGTGTGAAATCCAGGGCACCTGCCTTCAGCCTAAATCAGATTTTGCATCCCACAGCTGCTGTCCTCACCCCTTCAGTACGAGCATGGCGCCTCTGCACACACTAACAGAGTGAGCTGGGACTCAAGAGCCTATTCACCCACCGAGGCGTCCCTCAGGAGCTGCCTTTTATCCACAGCTTCGGTATAGGTGAAGGCGCGCTGCATGCATCTCTGCTCAAGGCAGTGGGAGGGAGACGTGAATGGGTTTGTTTCATTTAAAAGGACACAGCCCAACCCTCCAAGCTTTGCCCGTATGCCACAAAAATATACTTCAAATGACTGAATAAGAATGGGGAAGAGGAAGAAAGAAAAGGGAGGTGTTCAGGGCCATGCATAACCCCTTGCTAAGGGACCAGGTTCTGATGTCTGCTACGGCCTCCTACTTCTGTTTGAACATTGGCCTAAAAGGGGTGCCAGAGCCAAGTTCACACTAGCATGTGGGACACTCAGGTGGTGGATTTCCATACGTGCTGCAGCCAACACAGCCCTTACAGAGCCATACGTTGCCTCAAAGCACAAAGCGGAGGCAGTTCACACACCCAGGTGAAAGCTGGCAAATGCTCAGACGGGGGGCTCAGTAGGAGAATGAAACATTGGTACTCATCAGGAAGGTTCCTTCTCATTTGATGTATGGAGGCTTCCAGCAGTGTTTCTCCATCTGCTTAGGGGGGCAGGAACCATGTGACATAGGTTCCCCACCCCATCCCAGGAGTGGGCAACTTGTGACCCTCCAAATGTTTTGGTCTACAACTCCCATAATCATTACCCCTGGCTATGGCTGACGGGAGTTGGAGTGCAAAACATCTGGCAGGCCGCAAGTTGCCCAGTCTTGCCCTCCCCACTTGATGGTTCCTCCTTCAGTTCCATCTCATAGCCCAGATTGCAACCAAAAAGAAAAAGAAAAAAAAAAAGACTCATGTAGCTACAAAAAAACGCAAGAAGAATTGTGAATAGAGAACAGGCACGTAGGCGTGCCTGAACTTAAGTGTGTGCATCACGGAGGGCAGGCGCTTGTCCAAGGGTGTGGAGTAGAATGCCTCCGTACACCAAATGAGAAGGGACCTTCACAGCAAGTACCAACGTCCCATTCTCTTGTCTGGCGTAGAAAGCACCCAACAACGGGAAGTGCAATAGCTGTGTCATAACCGGGGAGGTGAGGGGGCTGCCCTAGGCAGGAAAGGCGATACGCTGGAGCACTCTTCTCCACCATGGCAGAGGAGAGTCAGTTCGTAATGTTTAGCGACCGTGCTCATCCAGGACCGTGCGGCTGCGCAGCAGATCTCAGTGATGGTGCGTTTGCGATAATGCAGCTGGTGCAATGGAGTGAGCTGTAACGTGCAGATGACTGGCTAAACCTTCATTTATCCAAAGACTTGGAGTGGGTGTGGACGGATACAGAGAGGCGAGGGAGGGAGGATGGAGAAAAACAAGCTAGGTCACACAGTTCCTGTCTGCCAAGCAGTAGGAAGGGTTCATCATTGCTGGATGCTTCCGCACACCAAATGAGAAAGAACCTTCCCCGTGAGTACCAACGCTCTCTTCTAATGAGCTCCCTCCAATGTCACTTTCGATTACTTGTTAACTTTCAGCCGGGTGGACGTTCAGTTTCCCTAAGCAGCAAAGGAGACGTTTTCGTCTCACAGCTGGACCATCAACGGATGTAACTGTCAAGAATCTACAGAGCAACTCTATATCCAGTTCCCAGTGGGGGGGAAGAACTTCCAGATACTCACCATCCAGTGGGCTCCAGCAAGCAGTTTCTCAAAATTGTCAAAACCTAGAAACAACATTTAGAAAGCAAAAATAACATTATGTGTTAAACATGCTCACAGAATATACATAGCCATTGTCAGTTTTAGATGTTGGATTCCCCACCTTGGGACCCTGTGGCAGTTTGCAACTTTTAATAATATTAACAGCAGCGAAAAATCAGGTGATTACCAAGTTCCATTCCCAGTTATGTGGGGAGGGGGTTGTTGCTAATCTGGCACTGGCTCAGATTCTGAGAACACAACCCTTCAATCAGGGGGGCAGAACCTCAGGCCTGGGAGCCAAATCTGGCCCGCCTGGGACTCCACCCCCTTCCCTCGCTCCTCCCCCAACTACCAATCGTTTGGTGGTTTCCTGGCTTTAGCACACTCCCCCCCGCCCCCAAAAGGCTGGCAGTAGGAGCTTTAAGCTAAAATAGGCTGGTGTTCCTTGTACTGCAGGCCTTTTGCCCTGCTCCTTTTAGGAATATAGAAACATTGGTCCATTGAGCCCAATATTTTGCTTTTGGCTCCACCCACCACTGGAATGCAGCCCCCAAGAGCTTCTCCAGAATGGAATTAGGCCCTTGGGCGGAAAGAGGTTCCACACCCCTGCCTTAAATCTAACATGTCTGTATAATTTTATCCTATCAAGACAACACAGCTCTCCACTGCTGCTCCACCTCCACAGGGAGGTAACAGCACCCAAGATCCAGACGGCTGCTCTCTGACCCTCCCCACCAAGTTTTACTAGATTTCTATCCCACTTCCTTGAACACAAAACAACTCAGAGCTGCTTAGACAGCTCAAACTTACAAATATAAAGAACCCATCATTAGAACACAATCCAACCAGTACCAGAAAATGAGAGTCAGTATTCCCTTGTCCAGAAATAGGAGCCCTCCTGAAAAGGAGTGTTTTAGGCATTTCTGATTACTGCAGTATGGAGCCTGTCTCACTCTCTCGATAATAAAAAAAAAAAGCAACCAACACCAGCATGAAGACTGGAAGGTGCTGGCAACCTCTGCTAAATGGGTAGAGAAATACTGAAGCATAACAGAATTCTGTAAAGTTAGGAATCATTTCATTACTTTTTAAAATTGTCTTTCCTAATGGGTGCTCAATTTGTTTAAAGTTAAAAAAACTTGACAACCAAAGGTTGTCCAACATGACTTTACGTTAACACTAGCAGAGATCTGGTGCTGCTGAGAATGATGGGTACATACCAATATGCAGAGCAATAGAGAGGCCTATGGCGGACCATAATGAATAACGGCCACCAACCCACTGCAAAGAGAAAAGGGCGGGGGAGAAGAGAGTTATTTAGGGAGCTGTAAGTAAAATTACAGGCCCGAGAACACCAAGCGTAGGGAAAAATGCTCTCTTGGCACAAGCTGTCAAGGACTGCTCTACACCATGCCACGCAACACAAAGACGCCGTCACTTATGTAGATCAGGACCCATTGACGGCTCTCAGCTACATAGAGATCTGCCAACACCTTCTAAAATTAGACTCTTGACCCCTAGGGAGGAGGCACCACATGCAGTTCGAGGCCTCTGACCAGGGAGATGGCGGCGGCGGCAGCCAGCTGAAATTCCCCCATCACTGCAAGGCAGGTCTAGAACAGCCTCCCCTTGGTCGAAGTATCTAGGGTGAAAATGCAGTCTGGCTCCAGGGAAAAAAAAGATCCCTTTGACATTTAACAGTCAAAACCCAGATCCAAATTAAGAGGAACTTAGGATCTTTACAAAAAGGAGTAAAACTGTGGGTAAATGAGTAATAAACCACGGTTGGACAAGGAGCATCATAAACAAAACAGGTTTAACTAGCTTATATATTTCGTATTTTAAAGCAGCCCCCCCGCCCCCGAGTGGCAAACATCAACATGTGCACAAAGCTCACAGCTGTTCATAGCAACGCTCTGGACTTTGGGATTCTGTGGACTTGGCACAGGGGTGTGGGGCTGTAAGAGGAAGTTAAACCCAATGAACAGTGAGAAGAGGGTGGGAGTGCCATGCCAGTGGGAACAGATATCCCCAGAGTCTGGTGAGCTGAGGCACACACCTCTTAGGGCAAAATCTGGACCCTCAACGTTGAGCACGTTATGCATATTTGAAACCCGGGGGTGAGAAGTTGGCACCTTCCTAGCTGAAGAAGGGGGCAGGGAGAGAGAAAAGATGACAATGGAGGGATACTTCCAATCTCCTCTTGGTAGGTGGGCCAATTAGGATGGAGTTCCTGCCATTCTGTGTGTTGCGTGCATATATCACACTAGCGAATGGACCCGGCTTTGCACGGGTTGGAATTGTCTTTAGGCCGAGATGGAGAAGCCTTCAAGCAAACTAACACAGCTGTCACAGTTGGAAACACTGTGCCTGCCCCGCCCGTGAAGGCACACCTGCTGGCAGCCCTGGGCATGGCCCCTGCCATAGTCCACCCCTATAGCCAGCCCCGAGGGAGGGGTCTGTCCACTCCTTCCCCCTTGGGAGGAGCTGCCCCACAGCAGGGGGGCAGCCTACACCGGGGCCTACGAACCTCCCCGGCCTGAAACTGTGCTAGCTGGGGAAGGCCTCCCCCTAGCGCCCGAAGACGCAACTGCAGGCTTCCACCACACTGACATGTCAGCCTATGACGCTTCCCTGGCTTCACACTGTGCTCGTTCTTTTCTTCATACTGTAACATTTTTTTCACTATTTGGGGCTTGTTTTTTATGTCTAAAAAACATGAAATCTCGCATGGTTAAAAATCTGCTCGCTGCAGTGCTGAATCATGATGCAAAGTTTGTTTGAAATAGATCAAATGGCATTGAACTGTGTATCTTTAAAAATGTTGATTTGCCGCCTTTTAGGTTCAAGATGGTGGTCGAAATTTTCACTATGCCTCACCAGATAGAACTAGAACAAATCCTAAAAGATTCATAACAATTGGATATACCGTTTTCAAGTCCATACAAACACTTCTTTTTATTTATATGGAGGAGGAGGAGGCGGCGGCGGAGGAGGCAGGGCACCTGATTTAGACAAGACATACAATGAGGGTCATATTCCTGCTATCAGATCCTTGGGAGTTTCAAATTCTTCACTGCAAGGCAGTTTCTGATCACTTCCAAGATCCAAGTTCAACTGCTGCACTTTGCCTGCATCACTTTCCAAGATCTCAGGCAAGGGTGATGTTTGACCTTTACTGACCTAGGCTATATACAGTAGGCTTCCAGCAGGCAAATGTCAGCGCTTATAATAGCTTCTTAAGGCTGAAGATGGGAACAGTGAACAATCTCCTATTACCCAGCAGCTGTCTAGACTGAAATGTGTTCGAAGGCCTCCTAACCTGACCTTTGACAAGCCTTCAGTGGAAGGGCCAATCACCAAGACCTTTTTGCATTTCACTCATGGACAGGATCCTAAACCTGCCCTAACCAGATGCTCCTCCACTGTGAAAGCATTCACAAGGGGGGGCAGCAGCATCTCTCTGCACTGTCTGCAAATGTCACCATCTTCCTCACATCGATATCAGAAGCATTTTTGCCCCCTAATGCAGTGAGCTCGACATTGGGGAGGGACAGGAGATTCCCCCGCCCCCGAATGCTGCTGCCAGAAGAGTGTGATCCATGGAGGGCGGGGGGTGACAGTCCAACATGGGTTTAGGAAGTGTGGCTTTGTTCTAATGATGCTTCCATGTGGACAGACAGCAGGATTGCAGATCCTGGGGTCCCAATCCAGCTCTCTGGGGTCCCCCAGATGATTACACCCCCTTCCCCCAACATTTGGTGGCTTCCTGGCTTTTGTGCAGTTTTATCCGCATTCTAAGAGATTGAGAAGCCTCTCTGAAGGCTCAGTTCCTTACAGAAAGGGCTTTAAATTAAAAGATGCTGTTATTTCAGCCCCCCTCGCCCCGCATTTGGCCCCAGCCAGCTCTGGAATGGCCCCTCCCCATCGAGAACATTTCTAAAATGGAATTTGGCCCTGGCACTGAAAGAGGTTCAAACAGGCCTGTTCCTTTCTTCTGACCCCAGCCCACTGCTCCTGCTGCATGCACACCAAGGTGTGCATGCACACATCGGCAGGCTGCATGCACACCAAGGGCAAGGATCAGCTGTGCACGGCTGGAGCTGGGAAGGTGGGCAAAAGCCAGAGCAGGTTCAGGAGGGATGGGGTAGGAGAGCGCTGAATTCAAGAAGAGCAAGACACACCGCCCTACGGTCAAATGTGGGTTTCCACCTAACGGTTTACTTACATCCCAAAACTCGAACATGTTCTGAGTGTCAATTCCAAAGTCTTTAACTTTAGGCTATAAAACAAGAGAGAACGGAGAACCACTGTTAGATCACTATGGTATTTGGTGGGGAGACCTGCAAAAATCAACCAACCACGGGGTACTTCACAGCTGAAGCGCACATCTAAAATCAAGGGCATCTATGGAAGATAATGTTACAAGCATCACCACCGCCTTCTAAGAAGAGGCAACGGCATCTGTGGGGGAGGGCCCGAGTCCAGTGGTGGGGCCCACGCTTGGCATGCCAGAAAACCCAGGCTCGGCCTTTCCAGCTGAAAGACTTCTGGTGGCAGGAGTGGGAAGGCTGCGTTGACAGTCCAGCCCAGCCCAGCCTTCGCCAACCTGGTGCCCCTCCAGATGTGTTGGATTACAACTCCCGTGCTGGCTGGGGTGATTGGAATTGCAGCCTAGCACATCTGGAGGGTGCCAGTTTGGGGGTGGCTGGTATACAGCAACATTCAGAGGTCACCAGGCTATGAAAGGCTGGTCAAGCAGTCTGACTCAAGGTAACGCAGCTTCAAAGGTTCTAGTATGGCTGGACCTAACCATGGTGCAACATAGAATCATAGAATAGTAGGGTTGGAAGGGGCCTACAGGGCCATCCAGTCCAACCCCCTGCTCAGTGCAGGAATCCAAGTCACAGCATCCCCGACAGCTGGCTGTCCAGCCTCATCCTGAATGCCTCCAGTGTGGGAGAGCCCACCACCTCCCTAGGTCATGGGTTCCATTGTCGTATTGCTCTAACAGTCAGGAAGTTTTTCCTGATGTTCAGCCGGAATCTGGCTTCCTGTCACTTGAGCCCATTATTCCGTGTTCTGTGATGATCAAGAGATCCTGGCCTTCCTCCCTGCGACAACCTTTCAAATTACATCTCACGCGGACCACTGTAACGTGCCCTATATGGGGCTGTCCTTGCAGACCACTCGGAAACTTCAATTGTTTCGGTTGTTTTGCTCTCTGTTTTTCACTAGTGACTTAAAACCTATCTTTTTAAACAAGCTTCCAGTTCTGTTGTTGCTTGATTTAACCTATTTATTATTAGTTTTGTCTCCTTGTGGGTTTTTTTCTTTGCTCCTTATGCTGCTTTTACTCCAGTAAATTTGTTTTAATGTTGTTATCTTTATCTTTGTTTTTATATTTCATTCGAGACTTTGAGCTATTCCTTTTTGGAGGTGAAAAGCAGGGTACAAATGTTCGTATAACTAAGAAATAAATACGCTTCTAAAGTACTTTGGGGGGGCGGCAAAGTTCTTTTAAAGCCTGAGAAACCAGTGAGGATATTTATCAAAGCAGAGTTTTCTTTGGAAAGGCTACAACAGTGATATTTTGAACCATAAGCATGGCACAATCAAGGTAATTGGGCTTGAATGTCCTACAGAGAGCTGGGCAGAAGGAAGAATAAGGGCAGCCTCACACAAAAAATATTGTTTAGTCAGTCCTATGCTTATTAAAGTTGCAAAATCAAAGGACTTACAGATTGACCCTGGCTGTATTGACTCAGAAGCAACCCTTGCTGATGGTGGAATTTACTTCCTATTGTATGCTAAAGGTTTTAGCCTAGTTAATTCGATAAAAGACTAGATACCCATATTCCTATACTTCTTATTTCTGAGAACATCTTAACTTTTCCATTTCTACTTTACAACCTCTGTTATGATCCTGGAGATGCCCTGTCAATGAGTCAATGGCTCTGAGCCTGATGGACCACCCATCTTGTCATCTCCAGGTTCTGAGCAATTAGCATTAGAATTACATTTCCGCAGCCACACAAGGGAGCCAGGCTTCCTTTCGGAACACTCTATTCGCCCTCCAGAATAGAAGTCAGCTCGCTCAGTCCTCATCGCACTGTTTTGGGTGCCCCCTCTGTATCCTGGGGGGGCGGGCGGTGTCCATGATGGGGGGGGGTTGTACTTGCGGAAACCCTGAGGTTCCCCAAACCTGCTGTGACCTCCCTGTTGTCTGTGGATGGCGCTGTTTTGGCTCCACAAGGATCCGTATTGGGAGAATGAGATCATACGAGCATACAGGAAACGTTCAATCCTTCCCTGGATTATTTTTCTCAATTTCCCCCATCCCTCTATAGCAGCCTCCCACAACCTGGTGCCCTCCAGATGTGCTGGACTGTAACTCCCATCATTCCATTGGTCATGCAGGCTGGGAAAGATGAGAATTGCAATCCAGCACATCTGGAGAGAACCAGGTTGGGGGGGAGGCAGGTCTGTAGCATTTAGCTGAACTAGATGCGACCTGGGAGATTCAGGATTAGTAAGAGATCATGGAACTGGGGGCTAACCCTTTCCTCCTGCGCAACATCCCCAGAGTTGCCGCCCTGAGCTTTGCAGGAGAAGGCATGCAGCCACTGTACCCCCAGTGTATCTGCAGCACTTCTCCAATCTCCAGAGCAGCCACATAGGGTGCTAATTAGTAAAAAGAAAAAGAAAAAAGACCAAAAACACCCCTGGAAATTTGGGATGACCGGCCCCCTGTATCATATTATTTTGTTCCTCGAACGTGGTCATGAAATTACTCAACAGATTTTTAAAGCCACATGAACACGCATGTACACAGATACTCACCCCATTGGTAGACAGAGCAACAAAGTGCTTGGCTACAGCAGAAGCCTTTAAATAACAATAAAAAGATTATTAAGACAAAACCCAGACCTCTGCAACAGTGAATGGGTTACTTCAGAGACAGCAACTAGTTTCGCCGTAGCAAACTTAATTGTCAGAAGTAAAACCTCAGCAGGGAGAGGGGATGGAGCAGGTTGGTAAATATCCTCCATCAAGATTCCCTAAAACCTGTTGGCTCATTTATCATCTACACCAGGAGTGCAGAGCTTCTGGCCCTCCTTAAGTCCCAATCCAGGCCCCTGGGTTCTCCAGATGACTCCACCCCTTTCCCCTGACCACCAATTGGTTGGTGCTTTCCCGGCTTTTGTGCAGTCCCCCCACCCCCATTCTAATAGGCTGAAATGCCCCTTCTAAGGCTTATCCACTGGCAGTATGGGCTTTAAGCTCCAATATACTGCTATTTTTTGGCCCCACCCCTTTTTGTCTTCAGCCTCTCCCACCACTGAAAAGCAGCCCCTGAAAGTTTCTCCAAAACAGAATCGTGCCCTCAGACTGAAAGAAGTTCCACACCCCTAATCTACACAGTATCACTCCCGTAACACAGCACTTTAGAATAATACAAGGAAAAGGCAGGTACCTACCCCCAGAACAGCTTACAGAGTGGGGAGGACAGAGGACAGGGGCTTCACTTCAACGGGAGAAATAAGGACATGGGCTAAGCCAAAAGCTTCATGGAAGAGGTAGCTTGGTGGCACCACACGGGTGAGCCAAGCAAAAGGACGGGACTAAGAGCCAAGGGCAACAGAGGTGAAGAAGCAAAGGTTATCAGAAACAGGGCAAAGAGGGCGACCTGGACACATACCGGCACCGTAAGTGCCACAAAACAGCATTGGTCATCAGTTTTTCTATCATTTATTTATGTATTTCTAAATGTATGAATTGCCTTTCAGCCCATATAAGTCCCCCAAGGCAACTTAAGATTAAAACTTAAAACAATGTAAAAACTTTGCAGGTTTTTTGGAACTACCATCAGACGGATGCACAAATCAAGGACACCATGTGCACTGTCAAGCAATTCTGGGAAATTTTTGTTGACAGTGGTGTAGCAGAACCAGGCCTCATGGGGTCAAAGCGCCAGCCCTTGTTTTTTATTAGCAGCGACGCTGACCAACGCTTCCCACAAGTCCTGGAGCCAGCACCGGGCCAGCAAAGAGTTCCAAGGTGCTCCCTACTGTCTCTGGATTCCACCCTACTGGTTCACTTTCTGACAGCCCCATTTCTTCTACAGCTACCATTGTTTTTAGAATCGTAGAGTCTGGGGGTTGGGAGGAGTCTGGCAGGAGCAGCCTGTGCCACCACTCCAATGCTATTCAGCTACCCCAGACCACACAGCAGTCAAGAAACTAGATTCTCAACTCCAGCTTCAACTGCAGGTGAACAGCTGAGCAATGTCTTCAGACTCTTATCGGCTAGGTAGTTTTGCACAGTCACCAGGGAGAGGGATGGGTGCACAAGGATAAAGATAGTCACAGAAGCAGCAAGACATCCTTGCAGAAGAGTTATCGGGAAATAGAGGGTTCCACTTAAGGACACCTATTCATAGTTCAGGCATCTGCCTTTGGAAAGGCCAGCCTCCCATCTCAAGTCCAACCTGGTTTCAGTCTGCGAAGGAATTGCCAAGTAACAAATGGGCACTTGCAAGCTTGTTTTATCTCAGGTTCCCTTATGGCATCACTGGCTTTGTAACATTCCAAGGCAGAGGTATACCAAGACACCTGGGCCCTGGGCAGATGCGAGCCTGGGTTACAAGTCTAGAGCTTCTCCATCCCAAGCAAGGTTCTCAACAAGATTATAGTCCATAGTCAGTGATGGGTTTCTATTATATGTGCACTGCACCAACACTAACCATGGTTCCATCATAACCCCGAGTTTGAATCCATGACTCAAAGGTCTGGTTTGCACATAATGCTAAGGCATGGTGTGGTTTATTGAAATCTGGCTGGCCATGGTGTCCAAACCCATCCCCACAAACAGACTATGGTTTGTTAACCAGTTATAAACTACAAATAGAATCCATGGTTTGTTGCTGGCTTACAAAGTCTCACTGGTTTAAACCACAGCTTGTTATGATGTCTGAACCCAGAACCATGTCTTATTCCTGGTTTGTTTGAGCTGCTATCTGCCCTGAAATAGATACATGGTGGAAAAGAGAGAACAAGTCTCAGGATGTAGGAAAATCAAGTTTCATTCGTCAAAGTAGCCCAATGCATTTTGGCCCTGTGGCACAGATGCCTAGCAACCACAGCCTGAAAATTAGAACGCTCTGAAGGTTGGGAAAATGGGCAGGAGAGAAACAAACCAGAAAAAGGGAAAACAAGCCAGTCTGCTCGCCTACAAGAAATGCCAAGATTAAAGCAACAACTCATGGCTAACGTAAGTGTTAAGTATGAACATAGCCAAATCAGGTTTGCAAACCATGATTATGGAGGGAACCACGGGTAGCAATGGTGCACAAAACCATGCTGACAAGGAAAGAATGGGAGGGAATGAACTTTCCAAACTTTCCAGATTGGCAGGGGGCCAGTGTTACTATTACATTGGGCCTTATACAGGGGATTGGGGTACAGTTCAAAGGACATCTGAGACACAACACACAGTTTCAAGAGGTGGAGCAGACATGCCAATCCACTCATCCGGTGACCTCTAGAGTAACATTTGCATCCACAGGAACAGGCAGGGAACCTTTGCAGAAACTACATCCCTTCTTCTCCCCACCTACCTCCTTTAGATCTACATTAACCATCCATACCTTTGGGGGGGGGGGGGCAGTAGGCAAGCTTAGCCACATTTGCAGACCAACCTATTTGCAGAGTTCAGTACATGCCAATTAGCGTGAAATACAATTTTTACTTACATCTTTAGCAGCATGAAGGAACCACTCTTTGGCCGTTTCTGCATTAGTGATAGTTTCTTGGGTGGTAAAAGTCTGTGGGCAGTGGATAGGAGAAAAAGAAAAGAGTTAAAATCCTGGCCAATAAAAACAATACAATTTTTAAGGAACACAAGACAAGATGAGGCCATTACAACCCCTAGAACCTAGCCACTCCAACTCTAAGGCAGCCTTCCCCAGCCTAGCACCTCCAGATGGGTTGGGACTACAACTCCCATCATTCCCAGGCCATGCTGGCTGGGGATTGTGGGAGTTGTTGTTCCAACTCATCTAGAAAGTGCCAGGTTGGATAAGGCTGCCATAGGGCCTGGGGTTTCATGACAGGCACCGGATGCTGAAGCGAATCCAAACACTGTATGAAAATCTGAATTGAAGCATGAGATCTGAATTGAATTTCAGCCACTAAAGTACTGGCTTCCACAGGCAGCCTATGTAAATACTTAATTTTAAGCATTTGAGCAGTAATGAAGATCTACTGAGTGGTGAATGGAAGCATCAAGTCATAGCTCATGAACAATCTAAGCTACGAAGGTTATTTTCAAACACATTTATCTGTGCATGCTCTGGTTCCAGACAACCTAGATTCTACACTAAGAAAAGCAGAATTCTGCACTCTAGATAAATTATAAAACTTCAAGACACTTGCATAATTTATTCAGCATTTTATGTATTTTGTATAAATGTTATTTGTGTGGCGTCAGACTTGGAAAGGGAAGAGACGCCAGGAAGTCAAACCACTAATCATCATTGGCAGCCACATCTCTGGCTTCTGAATTTTTAAGAGGCATTGCCCACACACTTTCAAGCACCTTTTTTGCAAATTTCTAGTTCATAAGGCTTTGAAAGAAAGATTATTTTTATTCTTCGTATTATACTGTTTTTATGTAAAATACCTTGTGTAATTTTGTTTTTAAAAAGCTGGAGTATGAAATCATATTCACAGGAAACTGGATTCTACACCCACAACATTCTGCACTTTTCCTCTTTAACTCCAGCACACGCATACACACGCGCGCGCACACACTGCTTTGTTAAAGAGAAGAATCATTTGGAACTCTTGGCACACACTGAGCAAAAGCCACCATGAACTTGACCAAGTCCCACTCATTACAATGGGGCATGCACTGGAGAAAAACCCCACGGAATGGGTCCTTCCTGTGACTGCTAATTTTAAAACTCACAAGAACTTTAGAATCAATCAAGCCGATGGCTGCCCCCTCCTCCACCCCAAATCTGGTTTAGATCTAAAAATGGAGCTATTTGTTCCCCTTAGTTTTCAGACAATTTGATTGGCTCATTAGCACAAAAATGCCTGCTTTATGAAATGCAGAGACATGGTCAGTCATGCAGTTCTGAAAGAATCGCCCTCCCTTAATGGAGTTTATTCAACCATTAAAATGTAGCTTTAAGGACCAACATCACGTTCTCCTCTTCTCCCATCCATCTCCAAAAATGGTTTGATTATAAAACAAAAGGCTGGTTTATCAAGCAAACTTTAAGAATGCCATTCATCTCTTTCCAAATCTATCCAATTATCTAACAGCAACCCAGCAAACAAGAGCCAAGAGATGGTGGTTGTCCCAATGGCTTTCAGGAAGGACACTCGGAATTGTTTTATTCACAAAAACAAAGCCAACAGTTTGAAGTTCCCCTTCATCCTTCAGCCTCTATTTCCAAGATGAGATCATGAGGCACACTAGCAAAGAAGCACAGACTGCATTTTACATCAACAGCAATCAATTAAGAGTTGCAGCCTCTAAATTAAAGGCATCATTATCCATCATACAAACAGAAGTCTTGTCCTACTAGTTTAGTGGAGTCCAAAGCCTGCAGGCTTTACCAAAGCTGCTTGCGAACCAGACCCACTGACCTCAACAAACCAAGGGCAAAACAAGCTGCCTGGCCACCGACACTGGTAATGTGCAAAGGCTCTCTTTACAGCACCCAACTGGTCCTAAATCCATATGCAACATCAGCTGTGTATAGTCAATAATCAGACAGGTATAGCAGCATCCTAGCCAGGTAAGAGCTGGGAACCATCACGCACCTCTACCCATTACCTGCCAGGTCCGTTCACACCTAACAGAGGCAAACTGTCGGTTAATCAACCCACAATTTGCCACAGTGAGTGCCAGGCTCATTCTGCAGCCATTTTACATATTCAGCCTCCAATTGGAGGCTGCTACATGATGTTCAAACCCAGAAACTAGTTAGTCATAGATTAAACAACCCACAATTTACCTAACTAGTGATTGTAGGTTAACTCTGGGTTCTTTAACACACGATTAACCTATAGTGTCCAGGTTTACACATCACATAGCAACCTCTGATCAGCCCAACTGGAGGCTGAATATGCAAAATTGCTGCAGAATGTGCCCAGAAAATGGATTAATTAACCCGTGGGTTGCACATTACGTGCAAACTGGGTCAGAGTGTTCATCATGAAAGAAGCTGTGCAGTTAAAGTACCCTGGAAAGGGATTATTAAAAAGCCAGCAGTAAAGTTATTTTGGTATTTTTATTTTTGTAGTTTTTATTTAGGTTGTTATTATATTGTTGTTTGGGGTTTTTTATGATTATAAATTGCCCCAAGAGGATCTGTCAGTTGGGTGGCAAATAAGAAGTGTGAGAATCCACAGTTTTGAAGAGGAGCAAAGTCAGAATGAGGCAAGTCTCTATCGGGCAACACCAGTCCCATAATGCCAATCAATAGACTGTAACATGCCTATCCCAGAAGGGGGGGGTGCTCCTCCCCACTCCCTTTATTTACAATCGGCATGTGTTGAACAACGGGCTCTTGTGAGTGAAGCGGGAACGAGTGAGCCAGCTCTCGCCATCCAACCGCTCCCGCGACAGCTGGGTGGAGCTAAACGCCCCAGGCACACTCCATCCCTGAGTTGCTTACCTTGCGGACCAAACCCGGAGTTGAACCCAAGAACAAACCATGGCTTCTAATTCTGGGTTGTCTCCCCCCACTCCAACAATGCACAATTCTAGGTTCGGTCATCATGCTGAACAACCCAGAGATGGAGGACCGGGAGGGCAGCTGGGTACCAGCACACCCCCCCGCTCATTCACAACTATTTGGGGTTTGGACAAACCCCGGGCAGTCGTGACATGCGTTTGGAAACTGGCACACTACAGTGTTTTGTTTTCTGGCTCATAGGACATACCTAGATAGATCCCCTTTGAAGGTGCTAATGAAGGACGGAAGAGCTGTGACATTCCCAGGCCAGGACCTACCTTGGATGCAACGATGAAGAGTGTCGTCTCAGGATTTAGCTCAGCCAGTGTTTTGGCCATGTGAGTACCGTCAATGTTGGATACAAACCATACACGGGGTCCTCCCTTGGAATATGGCTTAAGAGCTTCAGTCACCATGAGGGGGCCCTGAAGAAAGGGAAAAGGCATGAGACCTCTTGAACATGTGGATGAACCACCTCCATCACATGGAGAAGAGACAGAGCAAGAACAGCTCACCAAGTCCGATCCGCCAATCCCAACGTTGACCACATCAGTGATGGCTCTTCCGGTGTAGCCTTTCCAATCACCACTGCGAACTTTCTGCAAGAACACAAGACAGGGCAGATTACATTTGTATCATGCTTCCAGTTAAGTGTGATTCAGCCCTTACTTCCAAGCATTCTGTGTTTAGGATATGGAGGCTGGATTTCATAGGATCACAGGGTTGGAAGGGGCCTACAAGACCATTGCGTCCAACCCCCTGCTCAGTGCAGGAAGCCTGATTCCCAGGCAGTCTCCCATCTAAGTACTGACCAGGGCTGGCCCTGCTTAGCTTCCGAGATCAGTTGAGATTGGGCGCATCCAGCCCATTGGCCATTTGCTTAGTTTAGCAGAAATTCCAATCTTTTTTAAAGGGTTTCAAGAGGAAGTTCTGGAATCCGAACTATATGTATTAATTCAGTGACTGCTAGACATTTTTGTTCATAACTTACAAGTCACAGTGTTTTGTTTCTGAATGCAAAGTATTATTATATGGAATACAGAGATAATAAAAGCACACTTCTTCTGTGGTTTGAGTCTATGAAGGAGTTTACATGACCAAGGACTGCTACATGATTAGGGGTGCAATCCTACACATGTTTAGACAGGAAAAATTCCTACAACTCCCAGCATTGTCAGACTTTTTTCTGTCTAAACATGCATAGGATTGCACCCTAAGGGACTCACATGGAAAAATGTTCCTGCCCTCCCGCAAAACAAAACACATCGGGACGTCAAGAGCGGCAGCTGCCTCCAGAGCCGGACCATTCAAGGGAAGGCCGCCTTTGCACCGCTCAGGGCTCAGACTTTAAACCAGCTTTCCCCAACCGGGTGCCCTCTGGCTACAGTGCAACTGTTATCATGCTGGCTGGGAACAATGGGAGTTGCAGTCCAGCACATCCGGAGGGCGCCAGATTGCGGAAGGCTGTACTCGATTTTCAGAATATGTCATTTCTTTGTCCCAGCAGCCTCTGCACCATACAATCATTTTTCACCTAGCGGCGACTAATATAATGAAGCCTGCCTAACTCCACCTCCTGCATTCCGCCCTAAGACCTTGACAAACGGCAGACTTGGGGGCTCCAACTGCTTTTCCATGCTTGGTCTTCTCAGTCTCATGCAGCTCCCATTCCTTTCAGCGGGGTTTGCACAGGAGACCTTCCTGGCAGGATGTTCAGGCGGTGAACTTCTTGAGGTTAACGTACAACCCTGGGTGCCCAGAGCAGCTTTGGGAGCAGAAGGAATTTTGTGCAGGCGCACCACCCAGCTCAAGGGCACCAGGGCAATGCTCCCAGTGAGGAATGGGCCTGCCATTGTGCCTAGGGTCTCCAACATGGTGCCCCTGGGCATCAACATGCCCCACAGACCCCTCTCTTGGTGCCCACCAGGCTCTCAGCCCCTCCTATTTTTATTTCATTTCTTAAGATTTTTTTTATTTTATTTTTTAGCTGGGAGGTTGGCCTGCTGAAAAAGGCTGGCCTCCAGCGCCATCTTTATTTGGATTCATAAGAGTATTTGGGGGTTTTGGAACTCAGAGCCCACCTCTGCCTCGGACTTAGGTTCTTGGGTAAGTTCCTTTTCTTTTAGTCTCACCGGTTTGGCTTCTGGAAACTAAGTGTTCTGTGACTGGCCACACTCACCATGGCAGCCATTTTATGAATGGGCAAGCCTCCCTTGTGGCAGCCTTTTGGGGAGAGTGCCCACTGACCCAGGAAAAGGTTGGGGACCCCTGCTTATGGTTTGGGAGAAGTAAAAAAAACTCATCCATTATTTACTCTCTGACGCTTGTATAGATCCAAGACAAGCACTTTGGTTTACACAGCTGGCCAAAATCACTATCTGGCCTGTGGGGTTTAAACTTCTCTGCTTAGATCCAGTGCAACTCCTAATGTAGCCTTGTTTGCAATGACTGCAACAGGAAGATTTGTGTTTAACTCACAGGCAATAAGGAGATAGAGGTGATGAATATATATGACACAACAGTTGTATATTCACAAGAGTTTTGTATGTACTGCATAGTATATATGGTAAGGTAGCATTTCCGGGACACAGTGAAGATTAATTTGATTCAACTGGCACAGCAGATGGCCCAGTTAGTTTAGAGCTGATGCTCGTCACGTGTGCGAAGGTCAGCCACAAGGCATCACATGCCACAGGGAGAAGCAAGTCTGGCAAACGCTTGATACCTGGCAAAAATTCTTCATCTTCTCCAACACTTTGTTCACTTCCGGAACAACATCTTTGCCTTCAACTAATATGGGAGTATTTGAGCGATTCCGCAGAGCAATATGGAGCACCGCACGGTTCTGAAACAAGGGGGTACAGTTTTGTACAGTTACAAAAAGTGCTGAGCAAATCACTCCTGAAAGAATTAGTTATCAGAAAGAGACATTTTGCAAAACAGGTTGCATCACTCCTTCAGAACATTCATGCAGGTTAAACATAATTTTGATCTTGTTCTGGTCACATGGATTATCCTTTGGTAAAAACAAAATGTTTGGGACACAATCCCTGAGGTACCTCTTCTTGGAGCATACTTCAATGAATGGACAACCTGTCCTTACAAGTAAATAATTATTCCCAGCCATACTAGCACTCCATGACGATAAGCTCCTCGGACTGAATTCTGGTCCCATCCAGCCACTTGACATTCTGCAGAGTGCCTTAATAACGGGTATGTACGGGCTGCACAGGGATGGGTGCTGTGGGTGGGTGGGGGCATGCAGGAGTCTCTTTCTAAATGATGGATTTGATCAGGGTCTGAGCTAACAGGGCAGAGGATTTAGACTGTGGCTGTCCAGACAGGAAAGGAAGCGACGGCATCAGGCTAGGGAAAGCATTTCTGCTGTGCCATACCTGGGCGCCAAGGGGAAAGAGCTACCTGAAAGCATCCCTGGCACAGTGGCTGGGAGGCAGTCCAGCACATCTAGGGGCATCAGCTTGGGGAAGGCTGGGGTACTGCATCACATGCTCGAAAAACCTCCTTGCTACCGTTCAGTGGAACCTACAGACCATGGATAAAAATAGCCCATACCTCAGTGAAGTTGATCTTTTCTCCTGTGAACATCTGCTCTCTAGCCTTTTCAACGCCCCTTGATTTTGCCTGGAAGTGAACATTGACTATTTAGTAAAAGAGCAAACAGCATTCCAAACCCACCAATCCCGTTAGAGATAACAGCCTCTCTCTCTGATCTACGGCCCCCCTCCAGTGTAGCTCAGTTTGGGAAGCTGCATCCCCTTCAGACAGATACCTCAGTGGGTAAGAAGCAGCAGCGCAGCTACATACAGGCTCTCACTCTCCTCTGCCTCTTCCTTCTCACAATTAACAGAGGTGACAGCATGTCAAAAATCTCTCCTAAAACCAATAAAGTGCTGGACGGCAGCTAGATGGCAGCTTGGCTCCAGGCTTTTGTGGAGGCTCATAGGTGGAATTTGCGATTAGTGGGAAAGCAACACCTCGACCACATCATGCTAGAAACTGGACATCTTTGTTTAGAATCAGCTCACAACCCTTTATTCTACCTATTTCCATTTTTGTGGAACAGTTACTTTTCATTATGCAGCAAGGTGGGAACTTTCTTGCTCAGGGTCCTCTGCAAAACAGCCTTCTCCAACCTGGTGCTCTCCAGATGTGCTGGCTGCATCTCCCATCATTCCATGGCCATGTTGGCTGGGAATTATGGGAGTTGCAGTTCAACAGACCTGGAGAGTACCTGGTTGAGGAACGCTGCAGTAAAGCACCATATATACTGAAGATGCTCTATAAATATTCTATGATTAATATGCAAGCTAGTACTTAATTACCAGTTCCATCAGCAACTTCATAACTTCTTCAGTAACAAGGTTCTTGGAATAGTCAACCAAGATGTCTCCATGTTCACTATTCAGCGTCAAGCTGTCAAAAATAATGAGAGAAGGCCATTACGTTACATAAATGAACATTTTCCCACTTAGCAGAGGAAAGTAGGCATCTAATGGGCAAACATCCCAATCACCTTAACTATAGACGTTACTTTGGCCATTTCAAAACACTGCTTTGCTGGGACAGCTTTTTCACAAGTATTCACTTGCAATTAGGGAACAATGTTTTTTTCTGTCCACACACACCAGTTCATTAATAAAGAAAACCCTTTCTGCAAATCAAGAATATTTTAATAAATGCAGCCAGCTGAAAAATAAGTCCTATGCGCTACCCATCCCACTGTGGAAACATGAGTAAGGCAAGCAGGCTGAATAATTTTTTATACGCACAAGCAGTCCAAGGGGCGAGATCAACCCATGCCTTCTGCTCACTTCCACGATAATCCTGTTTGGAAATTATATAATCTAATCTTCAGCTATCCCAGTGAAGCACTCTGAACTCCGCAGGCTTATCCAGTCAGCCAGCCCAAACACAATCCTTCTGTATTTGAAGCTGGAGACAGAGTTGAGAAGGAGGTTTCAGAAGCATCTCTCCCCATGGCGTACATACATGTCCAGATTTATAATATTCACAACCAGCAAAAGAACTCAGGAAACCACCAACTCCAATTCATATGCTAGAACATTAGCCTTGGGTTGATTCAATAGGAGTAGATGGGAAGGAGTGACGTAAGGAAACAGGAAGCTAAACCACTGACAACAAAGGCCACAAATAATATGCAATATTCCCTGACCTGGGAGCTTCCACAAGCAGGAGGGGGCTGTGGCACTCATGCATCCCTCAGCCAGCCATGGATGATTGGGGGATGCTGGGAATTGTAGTCCAACACTTCTTAGAGGGTGCCTCCAGCAGGCTGCACTAGAGGCTCCAGGAATCAGGCAAGGACTTCAGCGTTCCAGTCTTATTTCGACAGCGGGGCTCCTACTCTCAAAGATGCTTTCCAAGGCTGCCCTCGATGGAGCGCATTCTGTTCGAGTGCCCATTCTGCAGTGCGGCACCCAAGAAACGCGGCTCGGTTCAGACAGAAGGAGATGCATCACGCAGGCTGCAGAGATGCTCAAGAGGGACGCAGTCCTCAGCCACATTGTCTTCCCTGGCCTTAGGAGCCTGCCTTGTAATGAGCCAGGCCCTCGGTCTTTCTAGCCCAGCCCTGTCGACACTGATGGGCAGCCAGCGCTCTCCAGGGCTTCAGGCAGCATTCCGCCCCCACCCTGTCTGGAGATGCTACCAGCGATCGAACCTGGGGGGCCTTGTGGTGGCATGCAGGCCTTCTACCACTGAGCTGCAGCCCTTCTGATCTTATGCAGAACCTGCATCTCCAGTCTGAGGAGAGGCAAAAAAAACACATCCACAGCATATTCAAATCCATCAAAGGGCACGATCCACCAGGGGGCTTCTCTACACCCACAGGGCTGGGGATCGATTTTGGTGCCCAAGCTGGAAAACCCCAGATTTCTCACACGCTCATTCTTAAACAGCTCCTGTCAGTCCTTCTTCCCAAGCTGCAATTGAATTTCCAGTGGCTTGTGCCCTACATATTTCAGGCTTGGCCACATTCAGGTTTGGCCACATTCCGACCCCACCGCCACCCTTATGGGAGGCCCAGGTCCACCAGCCAGCCTCGCCTCATATAACTGACTCCAGGCATCCGCTCGCATTGAAGTGAATGAGACAGCTCAACTTATTTCAGAAGTGTGTGCAGCTGGATGGCAGAGACAAACGGTAAAAAGACACAAACCAAAGGCCTTCCTACAACAATGGTGGCAACACACGGGCAACGTGCAGCCTTCTGCCTGATTTTGTACCCCTCCCGCATGGTGCTGGCCCATCAGCAGCAGGGGAACAAAGACAGGGTTTTGCAAAAAACCCAAAAGGCTGACTTGTTTTCTTGCAAAAAAAGAGGTTTATGTTAGATGCTGTTCATGTTAGATAGTACAACATAGGCTCCATCGGTATAATATTGGGTCTTTGCATTGGTAGTGTTGACGAAAGACCCACGGGTGCCTTGACGCTTATAGCACCCCGACCATTTCCTGGGGAGCTGCAGCCAGCCAGAGCGGGCAGGAAGCCTGGCCCAACAGAAGAAATTGTGCTCTTAAATGAACGTGAACCTAGGAACATGAATCGCTCCCCCAGCTTTTGCAGGTTGGCACCAAGCTGAAATACATTTTCTAACCCTCTCCCATAGTTCTTTCAACTAAGGCCTGCTCCACCCACCTTGAGTGCCATTTTTTGGTAGAAGGCGGGGTATAAATCAAATCAATATAGACAAGAGTGGACTGCGCTACTACAGACAGCAGGCAGGAGACGCCATGTCTGAAAGCTTCCCCTGAGCAAAAACTCCCGCCAAGAAGCACACCAGCACATCATGGGGACGAGGCCCAGAGGTAGCCTTCTCCCTGCCGGCGTGCTCCTCCCCAGAGAAAGGGATGGGGTGGCGTTTCAACTACTCCTGCTCTTTGCAACTGGGAATTCATGGTGGATGGTCTTCATTGCTCTTTAGTTCTTTGCCTGTGCAAATTCTAATGTTTTTGTTCTTGTGTTTTGTCTTTGGCCACCCTGCATGTCTACATGGCAGAAAAATGCAGGCTATAAACAGAATACAAGTATGATGTTTGGGCCCGACACATGGTTAGCATCACTCTGAGAGCAGACACAACTAATTGGAGCAAAAAACCCCAACGGAACAAAGGAGGCCTTTCAGGTACACAGAGTTTATATTACATAACAAAAGCACACACTAGTAAACATTAGTGCTAGCGAGGCACCAGAGGGAAGAGCTGAATGCTCCAGATACTGAAACACCATAGTTCAGCTTGGTTTCTAGTTGTTGTTCAGTCGTTAAGTCATGTCCATCTCTTCGTGACCCCATGGACCACAGCACGCCAGGCCTTCCTGTCCTCCGCTCTCTCCCGGAGCGTGCTCAAGTCCATATTCATTGCATCGGTGATGCTATCTAGCCATCTCATCCTCTGCCGTCCCCTTCTCCTTTCGCCTTCAGTCTTTCCCAGCATCAGGGTCTTTTCCAGGGAGTTTTCTCTTCGCATTAGGTGGCCAAAATATTTGAGCTTCAGCTTCAGTATCTGTCCTTCCAATGAGCACCCAGGGTTGATTTCCTTTAGGACTGACTGATTTGACCTCCTTGCAGTCCAGGGGACTCATAAGAGTCTTCTCCAGCACCACAGTTCGAAAGCATTAATTCTTCGGCGCTCAGCCTTCCTTAAAGTCCAGCTCTCACAGCCATACGTTACTACTGGGAAAACCATAGCTTTGATTAGACCGACCTTTGTTGGCAAAGTGATGTCTCTGCTTCTTACTACGCTGCCTAGGTTTGCCATAGCTTTCCTCCCAAGGAGCAAGTGTCTTTTAATTTCATGGCTACAGTCGCCGTCTGCGGTGATCTTGGAGGCCAAGAAAGTAAAATCTGTCACTGCTTCCATTTCTTCCCCTTCTATATGCCAGGAAGTGATGGGGCCAGATGCCATGATCTTAGTTTTTTTAATGTTGAGTTTCAGACCAGCTTTTGCACTCTCCACTCTCACCCTCAACAAGAGGCTCTTGAGATCCTCTTCGCTTTCTGCCATTAGGGTGGTATCGTCTGCGTATCTGAGGTTGTTGATAATTCTCCCGGCAATCTTAATTCCGACCTGTGATTCATCCAACCCGGCGTTTCTCCTGATGTACTCTGCATATAAGTTAAATAAGCAGGGCGACAATATGCAGCCTTGTCATACTCCTTTCCCAATTTTGAACCAATCGGTTGTTCCATGTCTGGTTCTTACTGTTGCTTCTTGGCCTTTGTACAGGTTTCTCAGGAGACAGGTAAAGTGGTCTGGTACTCCCATCTCTTTAAGAATTTGCCAGAGTTTGTTGTGATCCATACAACCAAAGGCTTTAGCGTAGTCAATGAAGCAGAAATAGATGTTTTTCTAGACTATGCCCTAACTGGAAGTGGGCCTTAAGCATATTGGTCTCGTAGCATAGCCAAGCTATACCCAACTAGTCTCTTATCATTCTAGCCTTGTGATCCCCACCATTTTAATTTATTACCCTGGCCACACAGATCCTGAAGGCAGTTGAGTTTATTTCCAGGGATGGATGGACTTCAGTCTATTTTTACTAGCATCTCCATGGTTTATAGATGGATTTGACATTTACCAGCGCATACTCAAACCTCTTTAACGTAACAAATCTGTATTAAAGATCCTGAGCACGCGCACTTGTTTGAGAATGCAGGTAGCCTTCTTGACCAGACCAGGGTCCATCTAGACTAGCTTTCTTTGCAGAATCTCAGCAGATGCCAAGCAGTCTAAAGCATGGATGGAGAGAAGGTAGCTGTCTTCCTCAACCTGGTGCCTCCCAGATGTGTTGAACTGCACGTCCCATAATTATAGGAGTTGCAGTCCAACATATCTAGAGGGCATCAGGCTAGGAAAAGCAAAGGTAGATCATAAACCACTTTGCTTTGGGAGAACACTCATGGCCTTTAACCATTACCGTTATGTCTTCAGGCTCCTGTTACAACTCAGCCTAAATAAAACTAAAGTACTCTGAGAGCAATTAGGAATCTTTGAGGAATTGCTTCTTCAGTCTCATGATTTTGAGTTGTGGGAAGGGTAAATGAAGGTCATTTTACACATTACTTTCATTTGCAAATGACAGTTCCATCCAACCAAGCAAACCACTTTGCTGTTAGAGAGTTACCTCCTGTTCGCTCACAAAAAGGAAATTCCACACCATGCCCAGAGTTTGCAGTGGTTCTTGGGGCAAAGAGAGAAAGAATCTCCACCACAGGTCAAAAGAAGAACTCACACGATACTGACAGCTACTTTCTGATTCTTTTAAAATCTCTGAAGATGAACATTTTGAAAGGTGACAAACAACTACCTGGTTAAATCAGTTGCAATTTGCCACTTGGCTGGAGTGAATGATGATCGGCACCCCATAGAGAAAGCAGCCAAATGAGAACTGTGCTAACTTGTCCTGTCCTCCCATCATTATCCACTTCTAGCAGCCCTACAATGGCAGTAGCCCAGGCAGCCCCTGCCGGCCCTCTAAGCAAGCCACCATCACACTACGCTAGGCACACACAAGGCAAAGCAATGGCAGTGCTTCCACACTTGCAGAATCTATGCTCTTGCTCTAAGAGCACCAGGGCCCTCTTGGAAGCTCATTGGTGGAGCATGTGCCTTGCATGTAGAAGGTCCCAGGTTCGATCCCTGACATCTCCAAGGAAGGCTAAGAAACTCTGTACAGCTGCTGCCAGACACTGTCGACAATTCTGGGCCAGATGGACCAAGGGTCTTCTTGTGTTCCTGTGCCAGGGAGTCAAGACTGTCCAGTGGGGGTGGAATGAGGGAAAGGTACGCCACTGACCACAACATATGGCTCAGACCGCAGAATGACCCGAGTCTGAAGCCAGAGGTCACAGACAGCGATGCAGGTTTTCCAGAAAATCTTTAGAAGAACAATCCTGAAGAATAACCCCAGTCCTCAGCTAATGGTTCATCTGCCTAGTGTCTGCCCGCCAGGTGCCCTGAAGGAAGTAGAGTAGACTAGACCAACGGAGACAGGATTCCCTGGATGGGTGTCCCGGCAAAGATTGCCTGTCAAGTGAAAGAGAGTAATGTCCTTCCATTATTTTTAAGTGGGTTGTCAGTATCAGACGTCCTCATAAACTGATTTCCCTCTTAAAAAAGAAACTATACATTCTCAGTTCACCATCAGTTCTGTATTTCACAGAACAGGAAAGCTGACAAAATTACCCTCGTTTAACTCCACCCCCACACAAGGTTCAGGAAGAGGTAAATGTTTCCGTATGATTGCAACATCTACCCAGGACCGTTTTAAGCCCCATTAGGCAACGCTTGCAACATGCTACCAAACTCATACAACTTACTTCAACACATGCAGGGCACTAGGACAGATATGCTATTATGCATGCTCTTTTCTCGTCTTTAAGGTTTATAAGTTGCAAGCTCCTTCATGTGTCGAGAGAGAAAGGGAAAGAATGCTTTAGGGAGAAAGGGAAAGAATGCTTTAAAGTTACAAAGCCTACATAACAGAGGGAAGGAGGTAAGGGCCACTTCACGCACGGTGCCTTCTGGCACCACTTATGTAGGACAAATTGCACATACATACGCGACACAAATGCACCAACATCTACTTCACTGCTTGTGTATGTGGGAGAAAACGAAGAATGATGGCATTGTGCATTCACAAGTGACAAGGGTAAATGTGATTTCCAGCAATGCAGCAATATACACGCAAGCAGCTCGCTGTGTGCAAAGCATCCTCAAGTCGGGAAGCTGCTGCCTTGAGTGCCATTTTTTGGTAGAAAGGCGGGGTACAAATCAAATAAATCTACAGGTGAGAAGGTGGTTTAACAAGGGTCTCTCCCATATTGAATGATGCTTCCATTTTGAAACACACACATCGCTCTAGGTCCTACAGATATACGGGTAGAAATTCAACACCAGGAGGAAACGTTTAGCAATCAAGGAATGCCAATTGTCCTCAGTTATCCACACAGCTAAACTTAGGGGTTTTTCACAGTGAGCACCACTCAATGGTGCATAACCGATACACAGGCAGATTTCGGAATGCTGTGATCCTTAAAAGATTTACTAGAAAGTCCCAAAACAGTAAATGTTGAGAAAGGTAGCAACGGGCAGGAGCGAGCTCATTTTTACAGGGCAAATGTGGAAACACACACAGAGACTGGAAGGAACTCCAGGTACTTGGAAATGTTATGCCAACAACTGGGAACCAACTAGGCTTTTCCAGGTCTGAAATGACACCCCACCCCCAGGTGGGTCCCATGTACAGATTTTGCATGTTACAAAATTAGTCTCCTAAGCTGGGTTTCACAGGCGTGTAACTAATCCGCATTAATGAGAGTCTTGTGGCACCTTAAAGACTAACACATTTATCACGGCATACGCTCTGGTGGCCACCCTCCCCTTCGTCTGATGGAACTCTCGTCCATGGCCGCAGATGCCATCGTAAATGTTGGAACTGTAAGGTGACACAGCAGCTCCCACAGACGAACGTGGCTGCCCTCCTGGAGATTGTTAAATCCCCATTCACAGTGCAATCCCATACTCAGAAGTAAGGCCCACTGAGTTCATTGGGGCTTCCTCCCAGGTAAGCAGGGGCAGGAGTGCAGCCCGAGTGATCTTCTGGACTTCACCAGTCATAGCTCAGTGGTGATGCACATACTTTGAAGTCCGACTGCTGCTGGTCCCAGTGACCCTGTCCGGAAGTAAGCCAGCGATGAGGAAGAGCCCTGGAGGGCCTCTGCCGTTCAGAGCAAGCCATACGGGGCTGGACAGACCAAGGCTCTACCACGCGGCCACAGCATAACACTCACAATCCCAGTTAGAGCAAAGCGTAGCTCCTGATCTACCTGCAGGCATTTGCCACGTTTGGCGCCGTTGTTCCAAATTCCAGGGATGAACTGGAACCTGAAGTAACCAAACGTGAAACTATCACAGCGGGGGTTATTCTAGGCTACTCCAAAATGGTGAAGGTGATCGTGGGCACATCTCAGCCTGGGCCTGTTTGGAACTGAACTTCTACCTGCATTTTAGGCTTGGGAGGGCAGGAACAGGAAGCAGCTGACTCCAGAATTAATTTAACCTGGCACTGTTCTTTTTGGGACCCCCCCCCCCCGCACGTGTACACACTTTTCATAAAGGACACCCAGCGTGGCAACGCCCTGCGCCATCAGGTCAGCTGCTGCCTCTTGCCTCTGCCTCAGCACGGAGCAGTCCAGTTGGAGAAACAAAAGGGAAGCGGCGGGCGAGATTGTGAGCTGCGAACGACCAGAGAGAGAAAAGGGGGCGCACCCAGGCGCCTAAACGCTCTTGCAGGCGTCCCGCCGTGGCACAGGTGCCGGGCAACGGCCTTTCCCAAGAGGACGCCCTCCAGGGGTGCTGGGCTGCAGCCTGGCTGGGGACGGGGGCGGCGGCAGTCAGACGCGCCTGGAGGGCAGCGGCTCGGGCAGGGCCGCTTTGCACCGCCATCTTGCGCGTGTCCGCCCGGAGCAAGCCCGCCGCACTCAGCGCGGCTCGCTCCCGGGCAAGGCGGGCACGGGGCCGCCTCCGAGGCAACCGGGGGGGCGCTGAGGAGAACCGGGGCGGCCTTTCCGTCTCTCCGGGCCGCCGGCCAGATGCGGAAGCGGGCCCCGTTCTCCTGCCCGCGGCTGGGCACGAGGGGAGCCGAGCACGACGCGTCCGCGGGACGCCCGGCCGGGCGAGGTCCCGCCGGCCTCGCCCACCGCGGGACGCTGCGGCAGAGCCGCACGGCGACGCGCGGCGGGACGGGCGCCCGCCCGTGACGCAGCACCGGGCCGCGAGGAGGAGGCGCGGGCGGCCACCGCCGGGCCCGGAGAGGCTGCGCCCCTCGCGCCCCGGCCGCCGCGGGGGGAAGCGCCCGGGAGCCGCGAGGCGGCCCCGCGAACAGGCGCCCCCGGCCCGGGCCGCCCGCCGCCTCCGCCGGGCGCGAGGGACGGGCCGAAGCGGCCCCCAGGGCGCCGCGGCAGGGCTCGGGCTCAGGCTCGCCCTCGCCGCCGCCCCGCGCCGGGCGCGCAAGGCGGGCCGGCGCCCGTTCGCCCGCGAAAGCGGCGCGGCGGCGAGGGGCGTCGCGGGGGTCGCCGACCTGAACTTGCGGAAGCGCTCCGGGTCGGCCTCGAAGAGCTGGCGCAGGACCAGCCGGGCGGCGTGGCCGCGGTGCCACTCGGCCAGCTTCTGGAAGCAGGGGTCGCCGGAGAGCGCCATGCCGGGGCGGAGCGCAGCGGGAGCGGAGCAGGAGCGGCGGCGAGGCGGGCGGAGCGGCCGCTTTTGAGCGCCAGGCCGCCGGCCGGCAGGCCCCGCCCCGCGGGGGCGGGGGCGGCCAGGCGCCTGCCGGCGAGCGAGGAGGCTGCCGCCGCGCCCTGCGCCGGCCTCTCGGCGGCGGGGGCGCTGGCTTGGCCGGCCCGCCCCGCTCGCCCCTTGGCGCGTGGCGCGCGCGGGGCCTCCGCGGGGAAGTGCCCCGCCGCGCACGCACCGGCCGGGAGCCTGTGCTCCCCCGCGCCTTCCCAGAGCGCCTCCGGGTGGGCGCGCGGGGCGGGCAAGCAAGGCCAGCAAGCGGAGGAGCGGGCCCGGCGCGCGCCGCTATCTGGCGGGAGGGCCGGCGGGCGCTGGCCAGGCGTTGCCCCCGCTCCCAATGGCGGCCCCGCGCCGCGGCGCGCCGCGACTCCGCCTGGAGGCGCGCGCCTGCCGCGCGGGCCCGGGAGGCGCCGCCGCCGAGCCGCGGTGGGGCGCGCAAGGCCGGGCGAAGTCGAGCGCCCCGCAGGCCAGGGGCCTCCGGCGGCCGCCCGGAGAGGAGCGGGCAACGCAGCGTGTCCCGCCTCAGCCCCCGCCGGGCCGGGCCGGGCCTGGCGCCGCTGGCCGCGGCGTCCTTCCGCCGTATCTCTGAAAGCGTTTCGTGGTCCGGGACTGGCCGGCGGAGACCTGTATCGTGGCTACACGTGCTCACACTATGATTTTTACTTTTAAAAGGTTTCACGCTTTTCCACAATAAGGTGCTGCTTATTCCCAAGTAAATATTTTTGGCATCTGGGCAGCAGAAGCAAACTTCACGTTGACTCCTGTAGTCATGATGAGGCTGTGCTTTAAGCGAGTTTAAAATGGAAAATTGCACGTGCTCAGTGTCGTGTGTTTTTCTGGCCAACACCCTTTTTATTATTCCTAATACTTTTCAATACATGGTATTATTAAACATAGTTTATCTCATATTCAATATGTCAGAAGTCATGAATTCATCATGCCTGTGGTCTCCGATACTATGCCCGTAGGGACCAATTTCCCCCAGGGCAACTCTTGGTGCCCTCCAGGGTCCTCGCCCCCCATCTTTTATTTCTTAAGATAGTTAATTACTTTTCAACTGGGAGGATAGCTTGCTGCAAAGCAAAGTGCTGCTGTCCAGCACCATCTTTATTTGGGCTCAAAGGAGTGGTTTTGTATTCTGGAGCTCAGACCTCACCTCTGCCTTGGCCGTAGGTTCTTTGGCAAATTACTGTTTTGTTTGGTTTCTAGTCTCACTGGCTTTCTTTTGGAAAAAGAGTGTTTTGTGACTGGCCGTGTCCACCAAGCCCCTTCCATGGCAGCCATTTTGTGAAAGTGCCTGTGACACAAATTTCCAAATGTGCCCAACCAACCCCAAAAGGTCGGGGAGCCCTGGCTAATAAGCAGAATCCAGTTCTTTTGAAATGCATGGACTGAGTTCATCTGCCCATCCCAAAGCAATTTTTAGCTAGAGATTTTATTCATAAACCTTTATGTCCATATTTCCCTTTTCCACTGGTCAATTGATGGTACATGTGCTGTTTGCCACCATTACTATATACTGCCTAGGAAGCAGGTATTTATTATTCTCCAAGAGTATAGTGGCAAGATTAAGTTGTAATTCAAATCCTGTAATTATTTTTATATTGCTTACAGTCTCACTCCAATACCTCTTAAACAGATTGCAGTACAACCATATTATGAGCAAAAGACTTTCTATCCCTGCACCTCCAACACATATCAGTCGCCATTGGGAACATTCTAAACATTCTAACTGAGGTATAATATCACCTGTAAATAATTTTGTAAAAATTTGCTCTTGAATTCACATCTACATGTCATGAGAGAATTTGCACAAGCATATTCCCACTGTTTGGATGTTACCAACATAACAAATTCTTCCATTTCTATTTAACTGCAACAGTACCGTTGTTCCCTATATCCCATAACAATTTATATACGTTAAAGAATAATCCTTTTTTTAATTCTAGAAAGCAGGAATTTTTCAAAGGGAACATAGCTCATAGATGAATCTTCCTCTCTAATCATTTCCTGAATATAATTTATAATCTGGACATAATTAAAGAACTGGAGATGTAGATTAACATTTCCCACTAATTGGCCATACAAAGCAATAACTCTCAGCAATAAAAAATCTGTAAGTTTTACCAAATTATTATCAGACCAAGAAGAGTAATTTCCCATCTCTTTGGCTTCCCAGAATCTAGTATTATTAAGTACTGGAGTCAAGGGAGAAAGTCCAGGTTCAAAAAATTACTATATATTCCCCAAATTTTAATAATTTGATTTTTAATTATATTTTAGTGGAAACTCTCTTTCTTGCCAACATAGCCGCATGCAGTCTGCTGAAGGGATATCAGTCCCAATTCCTTCTCCAAACAAGGGTGGGTCGCTTTTGAATGAATAAAACCATGCTTTCATTGCCACGAGCATAGCTGTCCTGTAACGAGGCATGATATTACAGACAGCTCAGAGCATTTTTTTAAATCAGGGTTGGCAAGCAACTTTGTTCGTTTGTTTTAATCGGTTGGCGCTATTTCATTGAAAGCTGCATTTTTAATTTTGTTTTCTATTTGTTTTTATGTTATGATTTAATTAAGATTTAGTTTTTAATCTGGATTTTATTGTTAGCTGCCTTGAGCGCCATTTTTGGCAGAAAGATGAGATATAAATAAATAGGAATGTAGAAGCAGTTGTAAAGTATGGAATGGTAGTGGGGGTGGGGAGAAGTTTTAGCTTCACAGCTGAAGTAAGAAGCACCTCAAGGCGGCGGGTCTAGAAGACCATTCAGTTCAGGGTCTAAAATTAAGTAGCTGCATCGCTGCAGCTTGACGGTGGGGGAAAGAACCAAGTGCCACAGCGCGTGTGGCCTGCAACTAGCCATGGCGATTCAGATTCTTGGCCAAATTTTGGGCCGCCGGGCTCTCAAGGGGTCATTGTTTGGCCAATAGGCTCCCATTTTCAGCCACAAGGGGCCTCCACTGCACATGTGTGGCTGTGCAAACTATCCTGTTTTGTCAGAACTTGGGGGACCACAAGGGAAGTGGCAAGCTGAGTAGAACAGAGGCAGGTTGATGTAAGTCAGGGCAAAGTCAGCCAGGCTGAGGTAACAGGCTGTCTCAGCTGGGAGTTGGGGGCACTGCGCCGCCTTGGTGCCGCTCCTGCTTGGATGGCCGATTCCAGAAGGTGGTGCTGGGGGCTTATTCCTTTGTGCCTTGGCAATTGTGCCATGGGGTTCCACTGGGCTCTATTTTATCCCCTGTGCTGTTCAACATCTACACGAAACCACTAGGGGAGGTTATCCGGAGGTGTGGGCTGAGGTGCCATCAATATGCGGATGACACCCAGCTCTACCTCTCTTTCTCATCAAACCCAGGTGAGGCAGTGGCTGTTCTGAATCAGTGCCTGGGCACGGTAATGGACTGGATGAGGGCCAACAAACTCAGACTCGATCTAGACAAGATGGAGGTACTGTTAGTGGGTGGTTCGTCTGCCTGGCTAGGTGATGTCCTACATTACACTACACTACACTAGTGTGGTGTAGTGGCAAGAGTGTTGGACTGGGAGCCGGGAGATCCGGGATCTAGTCCCCACTCAGCCATGGAAGCTCACTGGGTGACTTTGGGCCAGTCACACACTCTCAGCCCAACCCACCTCACAGGGTTGTTGTTGTGAGGATAAAATGGAGAGGAGGAGGATAATGTAAGCCGCCTTGGGTTCCTTGCAAGAGGAAAAAAGGCGGGGTATAAATGCAATAATAATAAATAAAATGTCCAACCTGTTCTGGAGGGGGTTTCACTACCTTTTAAAGGATCAGGTGCGTAGTTTGGGGGTGCTCTTGGATCCAGAACTGTCACTTGAGACAGAGGTGGACTTGATGGCACAGAGCACCTTTTATCAGCTTAGGCTGATATACCAACTACGCCCTTATCTGGACAGAGGTAGCCTAGCTACAGTTATCCATGCTCTGATAACCTCTTGTCTGGATTACTGCAATGCGTTTATACGTGGGGCTGCCTTTGAAAACAGTCCGGAAACTTCAGCTAGTCCAAAATAGGGCAGCAAGATTGTTAACACAGATTGGCCAATGAGATCACATTATGCCAGTACTTTTCCAGCTGCGCTGGCTGCCAGTCCATTTCCGGGCCCAATTCAAAGTGCTGGTATTAACATTCAAAGCCCTAAACAGCTTGGGGCCAGGTTATCTGAAGGATTGCCTCTTCCCATATGTGCATGCCCAGACCCTAAGATCATCCTCAGGAGTCCTTCTCTGGGAGCCCCGTCAAAGGAAGGGAGGTGGGTGGCTACCAGGAGGAGGGCCTTTTCTGCTGTGGCCTCCTGGCTGTGGAATGAGCTCCCTGGAGAGATTTGCCTGGCGCCTATGTTGTTCTCCTTCCGGTGCCAGGTGAAGACCTTTTTATTCTCCCAGTATTTTAGTATTTTAGCTTCTTAATCTTTTAGATGTGGTGTTTTAAATCTGTATTTTAAATGTCTGCATTGCTGCTAGGTTTTATTCTGGTTGTATTGTTATATTGTGGTTTTAAGGTTTTATATTTTATATTGTTTTAAGTTGCATGCTGTCGTTTTAATTTTTGTGAAACGTCCAGAGAGCTTCGGATATTGGGCAGTATAGAAATGAAATTAAAAAAAAAAAAAATCAAAGTATGACAAGTCTGGTCAAGGTAGGTCAGTTCAGGCTGACATAGTCATGGCAGGTTCTGATGAGCAGCAGTCAAGACCCTGGGTAGGTCTCTGAGCGATCAGCCAGCGGACCTTTAGAACAACATCTTAGCAAAGGACTGGAGTCGTCCGATGCCATGAGAAGGCTGGCAGGGTCTCCCCTTCCAGAGGCTCCACCTGCTTGGAAGAACTGTCTGCAGTCCTGAAAGCCCCCCCCCCCCCGCTGATTCTGGAGCTGCGTGCTCCCACACAGCAGTGGAGTGGGAGAGGCTACAAAGGAGTCATCCCCAGCATCTGGGGATGATGAGAGAACCACATCCTCAGGCTGGGAAGGCATAGACAGGGTCCCGGGGGTCGCCTTGCGTGGTGTAGCCCATGATTTGCCTGAACTTGGATTCTCACTGGAGCAACACTGGGTTAAGACCATCAGAAGAGCCCTGCTGGATCAGATCAAAGGTCCATCTAGTCAGGGATTCTGTTCCCACGGTGGGCAACCAGCTGCCCACAGGAAAACCACAAGCAGGAGTGCAGCAGCACCCTCCCACCCAGGTTCCTCAGCCCTGGTGTGCATAGGCTCCCTGCCTCTGGTACTGGAGGCAGCACAGAGCCATCAAGACTGGTAGCCATGGATAGCCTTCTCCTCCACGAATTTGTCCAGTCACCTTATAAAGCCATGTGACCATCATGTCCCCAGCTGAGGTGCAGGGACATGACACCAGCTCATCCTTTCGGGCTGGGAGAGCAGTGACCCCCCCCTCTTCCTGCCGTCTTCCTCCTGCTCCCAGAGCCCGTTAGAGCCTCCTCCTGCTCTCTCCTGGCCCCAGCACCCCGCATCGCATATGGGTCGCTTACAATCACTTCTTGAAGTCTCCATTCCACTTTGGCCTGCTGGGGATCTCTTCACACCTGGCATTTTATCCCACTACAAACGGTTCCTTTTGATTCCAGATCCTTTCCAGGATATACACTGGCCTTGTGCACAGGCATCATGGCTGGGCTGAGCTGCATGGAACAATCAGGACAGGAGGGGGCTGCTGGCTCCATATCCCCTCCCCTCCCCTGGTCATTGGTTCCTGTAACATGATTGATGGTTCTGCCTGTCCCTCCACTCCTCCACAGCAGGAGGGAAGTCGAAAGCCCTTCTAATGATCTGGATTGGGGGCTATTCCTGGCATATAGAAGGGGAAGAAATGGAAGCAGTGACGGATTTTATTTTCTTGGGCTCCAAGATCACCGCAGACCATGAAATTAAAAGACGCTTGCTCCTTGGGAGGAAAGCTATGGCAAACCTAGACAGCATAGTAAGAAGCAGAGACATCACCTTGCCGACAAAGGTCCGTCTAATCAAAGCTATGGTTTTCCCAGTAGCAACGTATGGCTGTGAGAGCTGGACTATAAGGAAGGCTGAGCGCCGAAGAATTGATGCTTTCGAACTGTGGTGCTGGAGAAGACTCTTACGAGTCCCCTGGACTGCAAGGAGGTCAGATCAGTCCATCCTAAAGGAAATCAACCCTGAGTGCTCATTGGAAGGACAGATACTGAAGCTGAAGCTCAAATATTTTGGCCACCCAATGCCAAGAGAAAACTCCCTGGAAAAGACCCTGTTGCTGGGAAAGACTGAAGCAAAAGGAGAAGGGGACGGCAGAGGATGAGATGGCTAGATAGCACTGATGCAATGAATATGAACTTGAGCACGATCCGGGAGAGAGTGGAGGACAGGAAGGCCTGGCATGCTATAGTCCATGGGGTCACAAAGAGTTGGACACGACTTAACGACTGAACAAGAAAAGGGGGCTATGGGAGCGGGTCCCCTCCTTTCCTCGAGGGAGAGTCTTCTTGGTGGCTTACCCCGAGGTTGCTGGTGTTGCTAGTATTTCTCTGCTAAATATGTCACTGTGTGATGGAATTAAATGCAGTATATTGCTTGCACTACTGAGTTTGAAGGGTATACCAATTTCCGGGTTCTCAACTACAGAAGTAAGAAATCCAGAAATGGACTTGTATACAGTCAGTTCATCAAGCCATCCCTAGCAACAGCACCCCCCCCAGGTGACCGCTCCACGGGGGACACCTTCATTAGCTGTGGCTTGCTTTCCCCCACCCCCGTGTGTTGTTGCTCTTCCCCCTCATTCTGGCTTCCCAATGACCCTGCAAGGTGGCCTAGGAGAAGAGATAGTGGCTGGCTAGGTGGGAGGGAGTACCATGGAAAACCACATCAGCATTACTGCCTTATCTAAAACAACTCCACACCCCAAAAGGAAACCATTAAAAATGACCATTCCAAGCTCTGCATGATAAGTTTATTCAGGGGAGAAGAAAAGGCACTTTTAATACCCATTGAAACTCTGTCAAGCCTTTCTCCTGCGTGACTGAGAAGGGAGACTCTCCCATCCACCCTGGGAGAAAAAAGCCCATCAATCTGGTGAGCAAAAGGGAGAAGAAGCAGTCAGTGCAGTCAATGGGAGGGGGAGGTTCCAAGTACATGCATTGAGGGGGATGGGAGACCTTAAGACTGCTACTCTAAGTAGACTTACAGTGCACTCCTATGCATGCCTCTTCAGAAGTAAGCCACACAGATTTCAATGGCACTTTCTCCCAGGAAAGGAAAGCCTTACAGCCAATGGGTTAACTCAGAAGTAAGCACTGCTGTATAATATTTTGCCTGCTCGAATTTCTCAACTGGAGGCCTTCACATATAGAGCGAATCTACATATCCTTGATATTAAAGACGTGGCTACTGATACAGGTTTGGCTGAATTTATGGATAAACTTTTGCATAAGCTATTTGCTTTACCATCTGATTTTTTACTTGATATTGAGCATGCATATTGTGTTCCTGGTTCAATTCGTGGCACTAAAGGGACTTTTGGGACTTATTGTTCGATTTTCATGAACCTCTACAAAAAATTACCTTATATGTCTGGCAAGAGAACGAGGTGAGCTTCGGTGGGGACCAGCAAATGACAAGATTATGCTCTTTCCTGATTATACTAAAGAAATGTCTGACAGAAGAAGGCAATTCACCAAGGCGAGAAGTTTGGCAAAGAAAATTAACCTGCAATATCATATTAAATATCCGGCTATATTTTGCATTCTTTTTGAAGGCCAGATGAAAAGATTTTTGGATCCTGATGCTGCAGAATCATTTTTTTATTGGTATTAAAATTGAAATGAGGGAAACAACTCTCTCAGGCTCCAGAGTTGGAACTTGGCCAACTTTACTGTTCTTTTGAAGTGCTGTTTGGACTATAGCTGATAAGACTTCTAGGCAGTATGCCAGAGTAAATGGTTGCATATTTTTGTTTTCTTTCTTTTTGTGTTATATTGTAATAAAATGCCTATAGGTGTGTGTATGTGTGTGTACACATATAAAGATATTTTTAGATATATTACTTAAAATATACAAATGATTTGCTTTTGTTTTCTTTTATCTTTTTCTTAAACTTTTTTTCTCTATTATTATTATTAATATCATTATGGGATTATTATTATTACTATTTCTTGTTGGTTAAACTTTTAATGTTTATTAATATGCATTAACTGAATGGTAACATACGGCCAATGGAGATGGATTGTTTGCTCCCATTCCTTGGCTATACGGCTGAGGTTATGATACTGAAAGATAAGGTTTACCGTTTCTGGTGTAGCGGATGGAAGATTTAATAATACTTGCAAGGTTTGGAAGGATGCTGTATAGGTATAATCTGCAATTGGATTTATATTTGGATATTTGGTCCGTTCTTATTGAAGTTTAATACAATCTTTTTCCTTTCTTTTTTTCCTCTTCCTTCTTTTGCTATCCTCCCTTTTTTCTTTTCCTCAGAATACCGCAATGTTGGAAACTGAAGATTCTGACTGTGTTGCTGGTAGTGTTCATTTCATTTATAAAAATAAAATAAAAACCGATTAAGAAAAGCAGCAGCAGCCAGCACGGCGGCGCTCGAGGGGAGCCCGCCGCGGAGCGGGAGCGGGGCAGACACGGCGCCGCCCGCCCCGCGCACTTGCTGCCCTGAGCCGTGACGCCGCCGCCCAGCAGCGCCCCAGCCCGGGGAAGGGGGCGGCGGCGGCGCGAGCGCGGAAGGCGCCGCCCCCCGTCCCCAGGCAGCGCGGGCGGAGGGACGGGCAGCAGCGAGGCCGCAGCCCGCGAGCGGCCGCCTCGTCCGACGCTGGGGCGCCCGCGGCGAAGGAGCGACCCCGCGAACTCGCCGAGGCGCGAAGGGGGCCCGGGCTGCGCGGGCGCCTCCTCCTGCGCGGCTGCGGCTTGCGGGCCCCCGCGCCCGGCCTGGGCGTCCTGCGGCGGCGGGCGCCTGCGCGGGGCGCCTGGCGGGCCCCCCAGCCCTTCGCCCCCCGCGCCCCCTTCCCGAGGCCGGGATGCGCTGCTGCCGCGGAAGGGGAGGCGCAGAGAGCTCGTCCGGAGAGCCAGGCCAGGCCTGCGGCCAGCGGCGGGGGCTCCCGCGCAGGGCTGCCGAACCGGGCGAGCGGCGGGGGGAGCGCGCGCGCCGCCCACCCTGCGAGCGGGCAAGAGAGGCGGGGGCGGCGTCCCCTCCCGCCCACCTGGCACAGCAGCGTTGCGTGTGGCCCAATGCTTTGTTTAGGCACGTGGGATACGCAGTCGCGACACCCCGAAGCTAATAATCGCCTATGCGATTATAAATGAATAAGGAGCCCGAGGTGTTATTGTCGGGGGGGGGGGGCATGTTTTGCATCCAAAGTCTTGGACTGGACACGATGCTGTGGTATCTTGCAGTGGCCACGTCCTTGGAGGTGAAAATGTAGAATTGGGGTGGCCAAAAGCTTATTGTGGGGTGCACCGTCCCAGTGCATATTAATTTCTATTTGACAGTATTGGTGCAGGGTTGCAGGCTTGGCGATGTCTTGTGCCCAAATGCCATGTTGGGCTGGAGGCAGCGGTGCAGCGTCGCATAGAGGCCGCTCCACTGGAGGGGAGGGCACCAGGTTGTAGGCTTTAATCTGTGAAATGGTGGAGGGTTTTGCTTTTAAGCAAATGTACAAATTAATTCCATTTGTGAGAGTCTTCTGCTCTGCTCTTACAAAATGAATCCTTTGGAACTGGTGTTGATTATTACATACACTGACAACATGTGTACATTTCCAGAGGGGTAGCTGCGTAGTCTATTACGGCAAAAACCAGAGAGAGACTCTTGCAACACCTTGAAGACTACCACATTTATTATGGAATAAGCTTTCAAAGACTAGAGCTAGTCACAAAAGCTTATGCCATAATAAACTTGTTAGTCTTTAAGGTGCCGCAAGACTCTTCATTCTGCCTAATATGTAAAAACATGCTGTAATTGTTTTTCTCAGTCTGTAACCTCCCGTTTGCTGAATTTCTTTTTGTTTTTCTTTAAAATAAACCAAATGTTAATTCTCTCTGTCTATATCTATGATTGGCTGCACCTTTTTATCATGTCTGCACATGTTCCTATGTTACCTGTCACTTCGCACACAAGATGTACACAATTAACGTGACATCAATGTAGAAACGTTGCTATGCAGGAGCAGAATTTGCTTTCTACAATATTCCATTTTCGCCAGCAGATGTCAGTGCACAACACTGTTTTGCCTGTTTGTCTAATTGGTACCAAGATAAACCCTTTCCTGCAACATAACTACTATTTTGGCAATTACTGACTGACCACTTCCCACATCCCTGTCTTGTCAGTCTAATGCAGGTTGATGTAAAGCCCCTGGATAAGAATTTAATTATGTGTTCTATACAAGATCCAGCACAGTGGTGGTTAAAAATAGAAAGGTAGCATTTTAATTTTACTTTCCCAATTAAAATATTTTGGTTGCAACTCTAATTTTAGCCTTGTGTGGTTTCTTGGAGCAACTTGTTAAAGGCCCATGGAAATTCATGGGCTGTGTGTAGGGTGCCCAGTGGCTGAGAGGGCACTAGGCCTGGCATGCTCCTAGGGTGGCCTTGTGTCCTACTTTACAGGGGATCATCCTCTATTTGAAGGGCTGTCCAAGGGCAGCCCTCTATTTTGATTGTGTCCTCTGTTGGAAGGGCTGTCCAGTCCAAGTCTGATCTACCCAGTCCAAGTCTGCTTTAAAGATAAAGGATCTTGTGTAGGGACAGCAGCAGAGGCCTTGGAGTCACCCATCAAGCTGAGCACCTCCACAGCAGGCTGAATGGCAGGCACACCGCTCACCTGGTCACCATCTTCCCTGCTATGGAGATGTACTATTATTATTACTATTATTACTATTATTATTACTATTATTACTATTACTATTTAAATCAGAGCAATCTTTCCAAATGTACATCTCTCTATCTAAATTAGCACATGCAAATTGTATGCAAATCTGTGTTGGCTTTTGTCCCCTTCCTTGGGGTGATGCAGCTCCTCTTTCAGGGCAAAGAGTAAGTGGCTACCCTACATGCACCCATGGGCATTATGGTGCTGTGCCAAGATCTGGAGGCCTCTGTGCCTGTCATGCCCATCTCACCACTGACCAGGCTCTGCCTGCCCCCATCACCCCCGCAGATCAATTGTCAGAGCACGGAGTTCCTTGGAGCTCTGCAGCCCTGACGTGCCTCCCAAGAATTCACATGCTGAGGCCCCCAGACTGTCTTGACCTTCCCAATACACATCTACTCCTCCCTACCCCTTCGCCTGAAGACCTCTAGGGCAGGGCTAGGGAACCACCAGCCCGCAGGGCAAATCCAGCCTGAAGAGGTTCTCCATCCAGCCCAGTTCCCTCCTAAGCCCCGCTCCCTCTCCCAGCACTTGGGAAGCAGGTTCTGGTCTCATCTCCACTCACTGAGGACACTGGTCATCCCAGTGGGGTGAACCAGAGCACAATCTGGCCCCGGGGGCTGGAACAGCTCGCCACCTCTGCTGCAGGGTCTGCAGTGCCCCTAGCGGCATGTAGGGGGTGCCAGGGCCTAGCAATCCCTGGAAAGGCCGGGGGCAGAGGTGGTGGCAATGCTGACAAATAAAAGCAGGGCAGGAAGGCAAGCAAGGGTTCAAGAGGGCAGGAAGACATAGCAGGGTCCTGCAGAAACTCTTACTGCCCCTACCGGGCAGTTGTATTGATACCTCTAGCAGTGCCTCAGCTCCGCATGGCTCAGATCCCTTCCCTCCTCCACTTTGCTGTAGGGTGGCCAGCTGTGGCTCTGAAACCCAGCTGCTTGTCTCTGGATCAGCACCTGCAGCCCTATCCAGGACTTCCCCACCATGCCCCGGCTTCAGGTCAGCCCCTCCTCCCAGCTTTGCTTCTTGCCACCTCGCCTGAGCTGGGACACCTCAGAGCAGTGGAATGTGTGATGGGGCAGGACAGCTCCCAAGAGGGACTAAGCTGGCGCCCTTCCCTCCTCTTTTTGGAGACAAGTCCCAAAAATGGTTCACTACACCTCAAGTTTATTGTGCATTCGTGGTTGCTCACTCACTGAATTGTGCGGGTTCGTTACATGATGTCGTTGTCCAGCCATTATTCCACTATTTCCTCCCACCTATCCCGTGTTTTCCTCAAACAGAAAAAATTGGGTATTTTTCCAGATATGCGCAAATGGAGCGTCATGTCCTTGCCATGTAGTTCTCCCCTAGCGTGAACAAAGTGCTGAATGTGGTTGCTGGGGGAGTGGTCATGATGTCGAAGACGGTCTAGAATCATAGAATCAGAGAATAGTGGGGTTGGAAGGGGCCGACAAGACCATCGAGTCCAACCCCCTGCTCAATGCAGGAATCCAAATCAGAGCATCCCTGACAGATGGCTGTCCAGCCCCGTCTTGAATGCCTCCAGTGTGGGAGAGCCCACCACCTCCCCAGGTCATTGGTTCCATTGTCGTATTGCTCTAACAGTCAGGACTTTTTCCTGATGTTCAGCCAGAATCTGGCTTCCTGTGACTTGAGCCCATTATTCCGTGTCCTGCACTCTGGGATGATCAAGAAGAGATCCTGGCCTTCCTCTCCGTGCCAACCTTTCAAGTACTTGAAGAGCACTATCGTATCTCCTCTCAGTCTTCTCTTCTCAAGGCTAAAACATGCCCAGTTCTTTCAGGCTCTCTTCATAGGGCTTTGTTTCCAGTACCCTGATCATCTTTTGTTGCCCTCCTCTGAACCTTCTCCAGTTTGTCTGCATCCTTCTTAAAGTGTGATGCCCAGAACTGGACACAGTACTCCAGATGAGGCCTAACCAGTGCTGAGTAGAGGAGAACTAGTATTTTCTGTGATTTGGAAGCTATGCTTCTATTAATGAAGCCCAAAAGAGCATTGGCCTTTTTTGCAGCCACATCACATTGTTGGCTCATATTCAGCTTGTGATCGACAACAATTCCCAGATCCTTCTTGCTTATAGTGTGGTTGAGCCACATATCCCCCATCTTGTAACTGTGCATTTGGTTTCGTTTTCCTAGGTGCAGAACTCGGCATTTATCCCTATTAAATGTCATTCTGTGGTTTTCTGCCCAGCGCTCCAGTCTATCCAGATCACTTTGAATTTTGTTTCTGTCTTCCAAAGTATTCGCTATCCCGCCCAATTTGGTGTCATCTGCAAATTTGATCAGCATTCCCTGTACCTCCTCCTCCAAGTCATTCCATAAAATGTGGAAGAGCACTGGGCCCAGGACTGAGCCCTGCGGTACCCCACTCGTTACCTCTCCCCAGTTGGAGAAGTGATAAGCACTCTTTGAGTCCGATTCTGTAGCCAACTGTGGATCCACTGGATCGTTGTTTCATCTAGCCCACTTTGAGCTAGTTTGCTCATCAGGAGATCATGGGGCACTTTGTCGAAAGCTTTGCTGAAGTCGAGGTATATGATGTCTACAGCGTTCCCACGGTCCACAAGGGAGGTTACCTGATCAAAAAATGAGATCAGATTTGTCTGGCAGGATTTGTTCTTGACAAATCCATGTTGGCTTCGAGTCATGCTCCAGAATTTTCCCAGGGATTGATGTCAGGCTGACTGGTCTGTAGTTCCCAGGTTCCTCCTTTTTACCCTTTTTGAAGATAGGACAACATTAGCCCTCCTCCAGTCATCCGGCACTTCACCCGTCCTCCAGGATTTCTCAAAGAGAATAGACAGTAGTTCTGAGAGCTCTTCTGCCAGTTCCTTTATTACTCTAGGATGCAGTTCATCTGGCCCTGGAGATTTGAACTCATTCAAAGTCATTAGGTGTTCCTTGACCATATGCCTATCGATCTCAAGCTGCAATCCTGCCCCTTCAGCCTGTACTTCGCCCTTGCCAGGGGGGTCATAGACCCTCTTTTGGGAGAAGACTGAGCCAAAGTAGGAATTGAGCACCTCTGCCTTTTCTTTGTCATCTGTTATCATTTTGCCATCCTTATTTAATAGCTGAACCACCATTTCTTTCCTCTGCCTTTTACTATGCACGTAGCTGAAGAAAGCCTTTTTGTTGCTTTTAGCATCCCTCGCTAACCTCAGCTCGTTCTCAGCTTTAGCCTTCCTGACACCATCCCTGCAATTCTGTGCTACCTGCCTGTACTCTTCCTTTGTTGCTTGGCCTTCTTTCCACTTCCTATATATGTGCTTTGTTTTCAGGTCATCTCTAAGCTTTTTGTGATGTCACATTGGCGTCTTCTGTTGTCTTCTGCCTTTTCTTCTTGTTGGAATTGTTAGTAATTGTGCCTTGAGAATTTCCTTTTCCAAAAGCTCCCACCCATCTTGGACTCCTTTTCTCGTTAGCGTTGCTTGCCATGGGACCTTACTGATCATTGTTCTGAGTTTATTAAAACCAGCTTTCCTAAAATCCAGGGTACGAGTTTGGCAACCCTCAGCTTTTGCTTCCCTTAGAACCAAGAACTCAAGTATTAAATGGTCGCTTTCCCCCAGAGTTCCTGTAATGGCTACTTTACCCACTAAGTCATCCTTGCTGGTTAGGATCAAGGCAAGGATAGCCGATCCTCTAGTTCCTACCTCTACTTTCTGTAGGAGGAAGTTATCCGCCACACAAGTCATTTGATTAGCAATGGACATCTGATGAACAACCACTACCTTTGAAATGTCCTTCAGTCAGTTCCCCATGACTTCTAAAAGGGTCAGTGAAGGGATGTTCCAAGTAGTCTCTGGGGTTCCCAGTTCTCCTGAAACCTACCCAAGGAGGGACACTGCAACCAGAAATGTCTCTTATTACATGCCAGTACTTGTGTATTATTTTCACAGTTGAAAAGGATAAATAGGACAACTCATGGGAGCAAGTAATATTATTAGATGCATCCTGTCCTGCACGTAGGTGTTAAGTTTCTGTCAATGCGGTGCACTTATGCTGGAGAGAGGTGTCACATGTGAAGATGTTAGTGTGGTTTCTTTCAATTGTGCAGAGATAGTTTTGACCAGAGGGACCAGGAACATATTTGGTTCCATCAGGGATGTCTGGATTATATGAAGTCCGTCCCACATGTGTTCCATGGATTGTGCAGTGTCATTTGTTCTGGCGGCTGTGCATGGATGGATTTGATTTTTGAACGAAGAATCCCGTAAGAGAGTTTGCAACAACGTACATAATTTACATTAGTAAGTAACCTTTAGCGTATTGTCCCCCATTCCATTCAGCGTTCCCCCGCGTATATTTACCAGTCTCAGCAGAAACGTGTGTATTTTCCTACAAATATATTTGTGTAGATTTCAGGAAAGTAAAGACAGGGTCTGGACATTCACGGACTCTGCGCAGCCTGAGGGGGCCAGCCTGCCGCGGATTCTGCGGGTCGGATTCTTAGGAATCCGAGGTCATTTTAGTCCGTTTTGAATTTCTCCAGCATCCTTCAGTCCCACTGGGGTTCAGTGGAGGTAGCATTTGGATCTGTCCCCCACACAGGGCGTGTCTCCATGAGCGATTTACTCTGGGCTGGCTGCATTCGGACGTCGTGGCCATCCAGCAGCCACCCTGGAGCTTATCAGGGAAAAACCGGATTTCCTAAGGCTGCTCAAAGTCTGATTCTTTTCCTCCAGCCGGGTTCTCCGCGGTAGAGTTGCTGCGTGCCCCAGCCCCCGCACTGGCCTTGGGTGTGCTAGCCCTGCCCAGGGCCGTGCCTTGCACCGTGACCCCTGTCAAAGGGGGTTTCCTGTCCCTGTGTTTCCCAGCACAAACCAAGTAGTGTCTACTCAGAAGTAACTCCCATTGTGCGCAATGAGGCTTGTCCATGAATGTGCACTTCAGAATTTACAGAAAACCAGCTCAATCAAAATAGCGCATTTTAAAGCACTAATTCCCTAAAGGCTGTGAAGCATTTACCAAGCTGCAATTCTCCATTGTTTGGTTTATTGCCTTCGGAAGTAACTCATTCACACCTTCATTACAGTGATCCTGCACACCATCGGACTAGAAAGGGGGCTGGTTTCTCCTGTGTCTTTCCCAGCACAAACATAAGTGTGTCTACTCCCCTTCTAACTCCCCTTCTAGTTAATGAGGCTTGTCCCCTGAATGTGCACATCAGAAGTAACTCATTCACACCTCCATTACAGCGATCCTGTGCACCATCGGGTTAGAAAGGGAGCTGGCTTCCCCTGCATGTCTTTCCCAGGACAAACCAATTAGTGTCTACTCAGAAGTAACTCCCATTGTGCTCAAGGAGGCTTGTAATTAAGAAGAAAGCGAAGGGAGAGCCTGGAGGTGGGGAGCCTCAGCAGCCCCTGCCAGTCAGATGACATTCACTCCAACCCCCTGCCCCCACCCAGAAGTATGTTCTCTGAAGCAACTTTTACTGGTGCGATGAACTTGCTCATGGAGCTCTGCGTGGAGCAAAGCCGGCTCCTTGAAAAATCTGGGCAAGCCAAGACTGGCTTCTCCTTCCATTGCCATGGAGAAACTCCCACAGTCTTAGTCTTGATGACACGCTGTAAGTTGCCTCCATCATCCAATCACAAATGAGGGAAACTGGACTTCAGAAACATTTGCTCAGGCGCTACAGAGGTTTTCAAATAGCGGAAGTGAGCTGGGAGCCCCCACCCCTCTGAATTCGGGATATTGTAAAGGCTTTTTATCTGGTTTGTCTGCAACCAGGAAACGTTTATGTCTTACAAGGAGACTTTGGGGTTTTCCATGGGGATTGGCTTACCTTTTGCAAATGAATCTCTCATGTGAAAACTGCTCTTTTCATGCCAACATTTATATTTGTTTAGCACTGTGAATAGGGGGCGGTTCAAAATGGGGTAGAGCAGCAAGGTGGGGTCTTCAGCCCAGGTCTCCAGGACTGTAGTGTGACTTCATAAAAAGGGTTTGCTACTTGAGAGATCAGCATGAATGGGATGGCTTGATCAGATGGGTTCACGCCCACAATTTTCATGGAAACCCATGGAACTGAACCATCACTTCAGAAAAGGTGCATCAACTGCTTAATTTGGAATGTTGCTAGATATAATGTGAAATTCGGTACAGCAAAACCACCTTCCACTTGGCTTCTATGTGGTTCTGGTTTTGAGATCCTAGACTATCTCTCTTTGTTCCATGACCATTCAATGAGTTCTTGCCGTTTAAAAAAAAGATTTCAGAGGGAGGGATGGGGTATCATGTGAAAAATAAATAAAAACCTAGGGAGAATCATCATTTTTACAAAAGCTCATTTGCCCAGCATTCCAAGTTTGCAGTTCTTGCTTGACCCACTTGATCACCAGGGCATAGTTTAAAAGGTCCTTAGGTATTAAGATGCCTAGACATTTCAGGCAAGAAGGCATTAAGATCAAATTGGAAAGATTTTGCAGCTTTGTGCAGATAAATGTGGGCTGGATCCTGTTCTTAATTGAATCAAGGGACAAGTTATGATTGATACAAGTCCCAGTGATTATAATGGGTCTACTCTAAGTATGACTAAGTCTGGATCCAACCCTGTATGGTAAAGCAAAAACATTCAGATTTGTCATAGTTAACTTTTAGACCTGTTAATTAGTGCTTGAAATTTGGTCAGGGTTTCTCTAAAGGCAGGGATAGCTTCTTCTGGGTTTGATATGAATAAGAAGGTATCATCTGTGAAAAGCTTGATTAGGTAAGTATTTTAGGTAAGTATTTTTACTTACTTAGGATGAAGTCAAGGATAGCTGATCCTCTAGTTCCTTCCTCTCCTTTCTGTAGGAGGAAGTTATCCGCCACACAAGTCAGGAATTTCCTGGAGGGGCCATGTTTTGCAGAATTTGTCTCCCAACAAATATCGTGGAAATTGAAGTCCCTCATTACTACTACGTCATGCTTCCTTAAAACATTGACTATTTGCTTTTCAAAAGTTTCATCCTCGTCTTCTCCTTGATTGGGTGGCCGGTAGTAGACTCCAACCACCATGTTTCTTTTATTCTTTTTTCCATTTATTTTGATCCATATGCTCTCGATGCGGCTACCAAGCTCATCCTCCTGTATTTCTGTGCAGAGATATGTATTTTTCACATACAGTGCAACCCCACCTCCCTTTCTGTTCCTCCTGTTCTTTTTGAACAAGTTATATCCTTCAATTGCTGTATTCCAGTCATGAGAGTCATCCCACCAAGTCTCAGTTATACCTATCAAGTCATAATTTCCCTCCTGTATTAAGAGTTGAAGTTCGTTCTGTTTGTTTCCCATACTCTGGGCATTAGTATATAGACATCGAAGACGATGTGCTTCATAGTCTGGCTTTCTTCCTACATGTGACTGAAGACTATTATTGGGCACTATTAGAGCTGTTCTCTCCGTTGCAGTGCATGAGCCTATGTCCATTGTTACCCCCAACTTTACATCTCCCTTCCCCGTAGGATTCAGTTTAAAGCCCTCCTGATGAAGTTCTTCATGCTGTGGCCAAACACATTCTTCTCATCCTTTGTGAGGTGCAACCCGTCCCTTGCCAACAGCCCATCTTCCAGGAAGTGTAGCCCGTGGTCCCAGAATCCAAATCTCTCTCGTCGGCACCACCTTCGTAGCCAGTCATTCACCCGGAGTATTTTTCGTTCCCTTTCTATCCCTCTTCTAACTACTGGAAGGATGGATGAGAACACTCTCTGGGCCCCAAAGTTCTTGAGTTTCCTTCCCAAAGCTTCAAAGTCTGACATGATTTCTTCGTAGCTCCGCTTGGCGGTATCATTTGTTCCCACATGGATGAGAAGAAAGGGATACCTGTCAGTGGGCTTTATGAGTGCAGGCAACCTTTCAGTCATGTCTCTAATCCGTCCTCCCAGGAGACAACATACCTGGTGAGTCCACGGGTCTTCGCGACATACTTGGGTCTTGATCCCACGCAGCAAGGAGTCTCCCACTACTACCACTCTTCTCTTCTTCTGGTTGTAGGCCTGGGTTTCATCGCCTCTGTTTGACTGACCTTCAGCCTCTTGCTCACTCTCATGCAGGTTCCCCTGTGATTCTTCCTCTGCAGGCTGTCCTCCAGTCTCATCTGCAAGTACCTGGAATCGGTTCCACAGCTCCACTGCTTCCACTGGTGCAGAGTAGCGTCTAGTTCTTCTTCTCGTAACTGTCACCCTTTTCCAAGGAGTAACCTCTACTCCAGTTTTCTTCACCTCAGCATTTCCCACTTCTGCCTCAGCTTGCTGTTGCTCTTCAAGCTTCTAGTCTTCCCTTTGCTGCTGTGGTTCCCCCATTCTGTCCAAGAACTCTTCGTGTTCTCTTATTCCCCGGAGGGTCTACAGTCGCTGCTCCAGTCCACTTACTTTTTCTTTCAGCAGCGTGATCAACTTGCACTTGCTGCAGGTGTAGGCCATGTTGTTCTCAGGCAAGAAAACAAACATTGCACACATCTTGCAGGTCACCACCACTGGAGAGTCTTGTCCTTCCATAGCCTCTTTTCCCTTTTTTTGTCTAGCTTTGTGATTGTTCTAGACTAGCCTGTGCCTGCTCCTCTACTCAGTAGAGGTCTACTCAGAGTCCCACTGGTGTGGAAGTGCATGTTACAAGACAAATAATTTTTTTAAAAGTTAGTTAAAAAAGAAAAAAAAAGTTAGGGGCCTCCCCCTTGACCTCCCCTGCCGAACTCCCCTGGCCAACTCCTGTTTGCTCCCCCTGTTCACTCACTCTGGTCGCTCGCTCTCTGGGAGCTTGCTTGCTTCTGTAGTCCCTGGACCAGCTGGAGCAGCTTGCTCTGCTCTGCTCAGCTGGGAGGCAGGAAACCTGGTGATGAAGGTCTGATGGGTGTTCAGCCTTCCTGCTCCTGTGCCATTTTGGCTCCTTGCCATTTTCAGCCTGCCTGTTCAAAACAGAGCAGCAGAATGGCAGAGTGGCAGCGAGGGGTGGTGGTGGCAGAACAGAGGAGCAACAGAGGGGCTGAGCAGCAGGGACTGGCCAAAGGCATGGAAGAGGGAGGTGGGGCCCGGGGAGATCGGTGGGGGGCTGTTTGCATGTCAGTCCCCATCCGTCAGTAATGTGCAAAGGGAGGGAAAGGGGCAGGAACCCAGGAGCAAGTATCGCCGAACCTGGAGCATGTGCAATGCCTCTTCACGGAAGCATAACACTATAGGAACAGCCATCTACAGAGAAGGAAGCATGTGGAAAGGGAATCAGTTGTGATCCCGCATTTAAAACGGAAGTGGAAAGCCCCATTTTAGATGCAGGATTTTAGGCTGGTGTAGATAGTACTCTTTGAGAGTTCCTCTCTTCCAGAGAGGTTTTGTCTAGAATGGGAGCAGGGAGGGCTAAGCTAAACCTACGCTTCTTTCTAGCATTTCTTCTTTTTGTTGCATATTAGTATTTATTGCATTGTTTTTAATGGTCATCTTGTGTTGTTTCAGTTTTGCTGTAAGTTGCCTTGAATGCCTTAATGGGACAGAAATGGTAGGATATGCATTTTTAAAACAAAAGCAAACCTAAAACCTTAGCATCTCATCACCTGAAGTACAGGGAGGTGTTGTCAAGTGTTCTTGTTATCGAAAAAATCTGTTACAAAGATCTCTCAGAACTGGCTTTTATCTCACTGATAATCATTTCATGGAACAGACCCTTGCTGCCTTGCAGGAATCAAATCCAACATAGCATTTCCTCTTCTATATTGAACAGTAGCTTGGTGAGAACAGAATTGCCACCCTTTTGACCATATTTGCCTGACATTTCCTCACACAGAGCTATTTGTTATTTGATCAATTGCACTTGCATTGTTGATATACAGGGCAATTCTTGCCCTTTACCACTATTTATTATTTATGTATTAGTAATACTACTTAATATAATACAATCTCTAACCAATTTATATACACAAATATTAAAAATCACTGATAAAATACATACATAATGCAATATAACACTGGAGAATTTCAGCTTAAAACAACAAAAGATTTTAAAAACAGTGAAATGAAGCAGTGTCATGATGATCAGTTATATTGCCACACTTCTCGCTGCCCTTGGGGGAAGGAGAAGGGATGTGCTTCTTGCACTTAGCTTCCTTCACAAGAAGTGACAAGTATGGTCTCGCTGGGAATGGCATTGTAAAGCAGCAAGGGAATGTGAGATGGGGCAATGGCTCTTTTCGATAGAGGCCAGTACAGGATGGAGGGCTGGTCCAAGACATTTTGGTGTCCGAGGCAAAGTACAAGATGGTACCTCTCCCTGTTCTATGTATAAAAGCTGACCAGATTGGCAGCTGAATCTTACCACAACACTGGCGATGGGACAGTGTCCTCCACTGCACCTGAGGCCAGCAGGATAGTTTAGGGTGCTCAGAGCAGGGCACATGGCACACACTGTTCCGTCTGTTCCCTGCCACCTAAGGCAGCTGCTTCACTCTGCCTCATGGTAGGGCTGGCCCTGCCAGTAAGTATCACCTTCCCCAGAACCCATAACGTCTCCCAAGGGGCCTGCAGCTGCACATATGGCAGAGACAGACCTGACCAAAAGTATCAGGGAGCAACAGTGATGTTGTTTGAATAAACTGAGCAAGTCTATAAGGGAGCGGTTACCATCATCTACATATTTCTGTTATGTTCCAAACAGTGCTGAAACCACCACTGGGTTGCATTAAACATAACCATGTCTTAGTCACCAAAACAACAAACTCAAAATGCACAGAACTCCTCCAGTTGTTTAAAAGTCATGCAAATTACTTTGCCAGACATCAGGTTGCAAACTGCATTTCTGTGGTTTTGCAAGAGACTTCCTTTTTGTTAATAGTTTCAGGATGGAAACAGGCAAAAATGAGATCCTAGACAGCTGAATCACTGGGTTTTATAAAGTAACAATAATATATGTGCTCAAGATGATTGTTTTCCAGTAATAAAAATAATGTCCTCCAGATTGCTTGTTTTGTGCACAGCTGGGGACCTTCCATGCTTGCACCCTGGCCTGGCTAATGTGGGAAGGAAGATCTAATAGGCTCCAAGTCTGTACTGTGGGTGCAATCCACAATGCACTTAGTCCAGAGGCATTGTGTCATCAGACCAGATTGGACTCTCTCTTACCTTGCCATGATGTTCTTCCTGGGAGGACGGGGGGGGGGGGGCAGTCACCCTTGGTCATACCATTTAAGTATGTCCACTATTTAATATCAAATATCCTTGTCTAGACTAGAGCAGGTGACTATGGAGGTTGACTGTCTAAATTATTCCTCTAAAAACATTTCAGGAAACCTGTCTTGGACAGAGTTCTTTCAAAATGCTCTTATCTATTACCATCTAGATCTTGTGTATGTTTCTAAACAAGTGACATTGTTGGTTTTGGGGCCCTGAATACCTCAATGTCAATGTGAGGAATGTTTTCACTTTTGGCCCCTGGTAACATGTTATTTATTTATTGTTTATTTATTTATATCCCGCCTTTTCCCCAATACTGGGACTCAAGGCGGCCATACTGGGACTCAAGGCGACCTTTACACTGGACATTACACTGGTCCAGATCCATGCAGCCTGCAAATCAGCAGCCAGCCCTAGGACTGCATACTTCCCCTACCTTCTGGCTATGAAGAGTTCTGGTCTTACGATCAAACTAGACCAGCCTTCCCCAACCTGGTGACCTCCTCCAGATGTTTAGGACTTCAACTAATGGCATTTCTACCTATTGGCCATGCTAGCTGGGGCTGATGGGAGTTGGTAAAAACCTGGAGGGAACCAGGCTGGGGAAGGCTGAACTGGACATTACGTGGTGGCATATGCGTGTAATAGTAATCCAAAGAGTGTTTCCTTCTTGCCATGTTTCCACTTGAAATCTCCTACACTGAGTTCTTCTCCCATCCATAGAGAAAAAGATACAGATCTGAATATTTTTGCCTGTGGGTGGAAAAGCAACAGAGGGGTACAATTTTGAGCAGAGAAATAGTTGGAATGGAAAGGGTTAAGCAACCCCTCCACACATGGTTGCTCTGCTGGCAGTACAGCCTCCTACAGCTGCTTTTCATTAAAAACCAAAACCTGCTCTGTCATGTCTAATGCAGCTTGGAACCAGAGATGAAAACAAGGTTCAAAGTGGGTTTTCAAACTGTGGTTAAGAAGGAACCTGGCTAGCATCTCTGCAGATGCGATGCAAAACTGTGGTTAAGGCAGACTAGGGAAGGGAGGAGGAAATTAGTGCCATAATATACATAAGGGAGGGAGGGCATGTTTCCCAGACCAACTCTTGAATGCAAACCATAGTTTACAGGGAACCAGCATTGCATCTGCCCTAGACCAATACAACTGACCCAGGTTTTCTTTTGACCTTATTCTTAGTCCTCAGAGGGGAAAATTTGTTATTTTTGCTTAAAATACAGGTACACAAATAAAACACACTGCCAGCATCTTGAACTGACTGCTCGTGACTTTCATTATGATTTTTAAAAGCATACCTTGATGCAGAGTTTGTACCGCCAGAAGGGAAGTGTGTTTGTTCCTGTTTGTGTGTGTCTGTAGGTTGAAGGCCCCGTAACTGAATCTGTGGGGCCCACAGAAGGCAGTTCTCATGGCTCCTTGCTGTTCTCATCCTGCGCCCCGCAAACTGCTTTCCCCGAAGAGTCCTGACCCCTCATCCCTTTTGATCAGCCCGTCTCCAAAGCCCATCCTAGATGAGAATGTACAGCACTGACGAAAAGACCCATGCTTAGGTACCCGGTGGAGGTCATGTCCTGTGCATCTGTCTGGCTGCCCCTCCTCTCTCAGGTAAGTATGTTCAGATGAGAAAAAGGTGGCTGAGGTGAGAGACACTGACAACATTCAAATAACAGGGGGAAAGGAGGAGACCGATTGCTTATCCAATACCCCAGGGGTGATAAACCTCAGGCTCACAGGCCGAATCCAGCCCTCCTGGGAACCCAATCCAGCCCTCCAGAGTTCCCAAGATCACCACACCACTGCCCCTGGTCCTACCCCCTTTTCCCAGATGACCTATCATTGGGTGGTTTCCCAGCTTTTGCACACACACACAGCCCCCCATTCTAAAAGGTTAAAATGCCTCTCTTAAGGCTTAGCTACTGATAATAAGAGCTTGAAGCTAAAATATGGTGGTAATTTTGGCTTTGCCCTGTTTGCCTTTAGCCCTGCCCACCACTGGAATGTGGCCCCCAAAAGCTTATCCAGAATTAAATTCAGCCTTCAGGCTGAAAGAAATTAGAAACCCCTGCAGTGCATAGTGGGTAAGGCAAGAAGCTTTTTTTCTTTTTAGAGTGTAGGAGGTTAGATTTAAGTTAAATGTTGGGTAGAACTTCCTGACTGAAAGAGCAGCACAGCCCTGGAACAAGTTGCAGAATCTCCTATTTTGGAGGCTTTCAGCATGAGATTGGACGAACATATGTGAGGGTGGGATGCTTTTACATAGAGCCTCAGAGCACAGGGAAAACGACATTCCCTGTTGAATCCTTTATAAATCAGGAATTTATTTTTCTGTTTGGGGGAAAGGAATTAGGATGCAACCATTTCTCCCTGGAACCTCAGGCCGGAGGCCATTTCTCCGTGGAACTGCAGATCCATTATGATTCTGGAGTTTGTGGCCAGGGCCAAATGCTCCCCCAGGTGGGAACTATCTGTTCCCCACTTGCCACTCCAGAGGTAAGTGGGCATATAAGTATGTAGGGAGAGGAGGTGCTGGGGCCATGGGACTGGCTAGCAGGCCTGTTTGGGGAGTTATGTGGGCTCCCCCCCTCTTCATATGCTTCCCTACAGTACAGCTACTTGCTGACCAGGGAAATATGTGATGAACAGTTTGTTATTCATACCCCCAGGGATATAAGTGCAGGTCAGCAGTTTTGTCTAGCAAGAAATAACTTCGAACCATTTATCTGAAACGGGATGTTAGTTGGCCAGGACAGCAGAACAATGGGACATTTCCTGTCCTGATGTCTGGAAAAGATTATTTGTGACATTCATTTTTAAAAACCAGTTGGTCTGCGAGTGCACGCCAGTATTGTCAAAGAGCATGGCTCAGAGACAGCAAGTTAGGCTTCAGTTCACTAGATCCAACATTCCCAAATGGAGAGCTGCAAGAAATAAATGACGCATCCACTCACCACTCCTGCAGGATCTGTGCGTGATTTACACACACGTAAATTATCTGTGCTTGTGTCTGCTGGCGGTGGGCGATCCTGCCACATCGCTTCTCTGCTTGGACTGTTGTATTGCTCCCAATGCTGCAGAGTTACCCACCCTCAGAAGCTGATGCCTGCCACTTCTCTGCTCTGGGCTTGCTCCCTTCTAGTCAAGAGTCATGTTCAGGCCACCTGAGTCAGATTAGAAACATGTGAAGCTGCCTTATTCACAAGACCAGGGTACTGCCCTGAAAGGTGGCCACTAACTGTTTTAAATAAATATGTATATGCCACCTCAGATCGTGGGTCCATCTAGCCCAGGGGTGGGGAACCTCTTTCAGCCCAAGGGCCAAATTCAATTTTGCAGACGCTCTCAGGGGCCTCATGCCAGTTGTGAGCGGGGATGAAGGCAAAAGGGGTAGGGCCAAAATACAAAGAATACCAGCACATTTTAGCTTCCAGCTCTTGCTGCCAGTCACTGAGCCCTGGGAGAGGCATTTTAACTTTTTAGAAAGGGGGGGGGGCAGCACAAAAGCCAGAAACCACCAAATGATGGATGGATGGATAGGGGAAAGACACGTGACAAGGGGAAGAGGGCGTGGTCATTTGGGAAATCGTGGAAGGCTGGATTGGGACCACAGGAGGGCTGGATCTGACCCCAGGCCTGAAGTTCCCCATCCTTGATCTAGTCCCTTACTGTCTACTGCAATGATTCACAGAAGCTGTTGAGGATCTCCAGGCAAAAATATTCCCAAGCCCTCCTACTTGAGGTCCTTTTGACTGGAGATGCTGAAGACTGAAGCTGGGGCCTTCTGTACTGTATGCTGAGGGCCAGCCCTTTCCCTATGAATGTTTACTTGGAAGTAGGGTCCAGTCCACTGAATTCAATTAGGCTTGTTCCAGTTAAGTGTGCATAGGGTTTCTGCCTGAAACACAAGATAATACTAGCCACTGTGGCTTCTATTGACTAGTGCACCAACTAAAACAATTCTTTAGCTTTATTAATATAAGAGCTACCACATTTCTCTTTACTTCTGCTACCTGTCTCATAAGGGACCCAGATGTTCTGCTTGTTGTTGGAGACAGATCCACCCTCATACGATTAGAATTGTGTGACGGAGAGCAAGGACAAGCGCACTCGCTTCAACACACACACATACACCGGTCACCTTCCATCACAGTAGGGAGGCTGCTCTACTCATGTGGGCTCCCTGCATGATTTAGATCCCTGGAAAACTGGTGTCCTGGTGTGGCTCAGTGCCCAGGGGAAGGTGCCTATAGCACATGCACTCACGGATGGTTTAGTTTTATGTAGAGAGGGGTAAAGTCCAGTAAAGCAGGTTCATCCAGTTAAGTGTGGTCGGGTCCAGGGGAATTGTCAGGACCCTGGACAGCATACTGCAGGGGATACTCACTGGAGTGTTTCCTTACAAGGAATGCTGTTGTCCCAGCAAGGGACTTCTTCTATTGGGAATTATTGGCATAGCAAAACCAAAGAAAAGGCCCAATGACTGCCACCTACAGCAGCAAGGAACTGCAGACAACTGAGACCTTAAGAAGGTGGGCAGGCCCAGAGCTTTCAGGAGCTCCACACTCTCTGGATGTTACCTGTAGCATTTAAAGGGCTCACAGTTATTTCTGTAGCCTCACAATCCTGCCTGGCTGAGGGATGCTGTTAGGGAGCCATCCTTGGAGTCTGAAGTTGAGGGGAGGGCTATATCTTCAGGCCTGGAAGGTACCTGAGAGGTTGCTGATGATTTTCCCTGAAGGAGGAATCAGAATCTGAGCCCTCCTTGGGGTGCAGCTGAGCCTGGGAACATGACAGTTAGGATTCTAAACCATTCAGGGAGCCTACACAAGTAGAGCAGGCTGCCTATTGCAGGCAATTGCCCTCCAACTTGTAGAAGGTGTCAAGGATGGTTACTGAATAGGCGAAGGATTTGCCCTTATTGCACAGGCAATTTAGAACACCTGAGCAGGGCTACAGTCTAATCTCACGTAGCGGACAATCCTATCCTCACATCACATTGGCTGGATGAGGATGAGATTGCTACTAAGCCCCTTATGCCAGAGTAACACTAAGTTATAACAAGGTAAGGAAGTTACTCCAAAGTTACACTGATCTAACTTTAAATTTTCCATACATCCTTCACCAAAGTTGTTATAACAACAACTAGCATGATATCCATAAAGGAAACACAGCAGATCTACTTCTTAGAAATATTGACAGCCCACATTTATTCTTTAGTCCACATTTAGTTGATACGGATATTCTAATGAATTGGTGTATAAGAGGCTTGTGCCAGTTTTGCCTTTTCTGTGACCATATGGGTACTTCACCTTACAACAAAGAAGACCAGTACCATACATAGGGGATTTTATGTTATTACTAGCTGGCTTCCTCTTTCTGAACTCCATTGTTGGATTCCAGTGTGAGCAGTCCAGACTTCCTTCTCTCCATATTAAATGAAGCATTTGGAAAATACTCCATCTAATTTAAAAAAAAAATCCAGGAATATAGTATGAGTCACTAATGTTGATCAATTGTATGCAAATTTAGTAATTTCCCCCCTTCTGCAAAAGACTTGGGGAAAAAACCCTAACATGCTGCACTGGTGATTTACAAAATACAAACATGTTGAGCTACCCAGAGCAGCTCCTAGGCCAAGACCAGTGATGTTTTCTGCCAAGACCAGTGAAGGCAACAGATGAGTTTTTGCACACACACATATCTGAAACATTTAAGGCACAATCCTATGCGTGTTTAGACAGAAAAAAGTCCTACAACTCCCCAGCAATGCTGGGAGTTGTAGGACTTTTCTCTGTCTAAGCATACATAGGATTGTGCCCTTGTTTATTTAAAACTATTTTTAGGCTGCAGTTAGAAGTGGGAGCCCCTCATGGCAGCATATCTAATAAAAGAAATACAGCAGTAAAGCAATAAAGACAAATATAAATAATAGACATGAGTCTTGCAAAACTGTTTTGGGGCATTTAGACCCTGGGGCATCTCAAAGTGCTCCCAAGCTATCATTGAATTGAGTCAAAAGGTATATTGTTGCAAGTAGTATCATTCTGTGTGTGTAGTAAAGCAATTGGTAAAACAGGGATAAATATATATTCTGTAATCTCTGTCAAACATTTCGGCTTCTGCCTTTATCAGCAACACTTGGCAGACGAGCTGAAACACAGCCCCCACCCCCGGGTGACAGTTACAGAATGTTAGTGCTGTGGATGGAATTCCCAGATTGCAAGAGAAGTACGGGAGGTGATGGTATCCCCAAGGTTCAGACCATTTGGAGTCAATGTGTCCAGTCTATAAATCCAAAAGTTTCCCAGTTTTTCAAGGATTGCTGGATTAGATGGTTGTTCTGTTAGAAATATTACCATGTCTGAAAAGCTACGGCCATCAGAATTAAAATATTTCACCAAAGGTTGTTCTGTCTTCTTTGTTCTTATAGCTGAGTTGTGATTTCTGAATTTTGTATGAAGGCTAGCGGTGGTTTTGCCAACGTACTGCATATATTACGTTGGCTAGATCTACACTACTGCTTTATAGCGGTACTGAAGTGCACTGATAACTGTTGGGACACATTACACATTTGATATACCACTTTTGTAGTGTTATTTCCTGCTTTTTATTCCATATTATCCAAAATACTGCAACAAATGTCACTGTGTGTCCTTGTTGTTTATTCATTCAGTCGCTTCCGACTCTTCGTGACTTCACGGACCAGCACACGCCAGAGCTTCCTGTCGGCCGTCGCTCCCCCCAGCTCCCCCAAGGTCGAGTCCGTCACCTCCAGAATATCATCCATCCATCTAGCCCTTGGTTGGCCCCTCTTCCTTTTGCCTTCCACTTTCCCTAGCATCAGCATCTTCTCCAGGGTATCCTGACTTCTCATTATGTGGCCAAAGTACTTCAGTTTTGCCTTTAATATCATTCCTTCAAGTGAGCAGTCTGGCTTTATTTCCTTGAGTATGGACTGGTTTGATCTTCTTGCAGTCCAAGGCACTCTCAGAATTTTCCTCCAACATTTATACCTCGCGTGCATCCTATGAGGTATAAATGTGCAAGAGAGATATAGCATTACTATGATGGGATTGTAATGATATGACACAAGGTGTAGATTGGGCCAATAGATTTGCAAGTGATGTTTTGTTTAATAAGATAGATCTTTCTAGTCATTGTGCTTTGAATGTTGTTGTTTCATGCATATAAGATCAATGTGATCTGGGATTGCTGATGGGTATTTTAATTTTGGCTCTCATAAGAAGCTTGTGCAGATTTGGTGGCTGGTAGAAGGCAACAACAGGTGGCTTGTTCATGCCTTTTGCAAGATGTGGCAAGTTAGCAATCAAAGGATAGCTTTTCTTAATCGCCAAGTGGTAGTTTAGAGATGATAGAAATCTACCACAAAAGGTACTCTCTTGTCTTTATTTTTCTCCATCTCCTCTTTGTGGAGAAGGGATTATCTTGAAAAAGCAGGTGCCTGGTGGATGTTATAATCAATTAAATGCACGAGGATATCTTTTGCATTCAAAAACCACAACTCAGCTATAATAACAACCTATGGTGAAACACTGTTAATTCTGATGACCACAGCCAATAGAACAATTTCCGGCAGAACAACCATCTAATCCAGCAATCCTTGAAAAACTGGGAACTTTTTGGCTTTATAGACTGGGCACATTGACTCCAAATGCCCTGAAACTGGAGGATAAGATCACCTCCCGTACTTCTCTTGCAATCTGAAAATTCCATCCACAGCACTAACATTCTGTAACTGTCACCCGGGGGTGGGGGCTGTGTTTCAGCTCTTATACTGTCACTGATGAAGGCAGAAGCCAAAACATTTGATAGAGATTATATATTTATCCATGTTTTGCCAATTGTTTTACTAAAAATATTAACTCTTATTGCAGTTGGTTGCATTCCTCTGGGATCCAGGTTTTCCCTGATTGCAGTGCTGTTTACCTTCTTTTCCTACATATACTTCTCAATGTCAGAAATTCCATAAAACCATCCACACAAAATTAAAAAGGCAAAAGCAGACAACAAATTCAGTTCAGCAGCACACATCAGACTTCAGTAAAAGATATAGAGAAAATAATTTCAGTTGTTTTCTAAACAAAAAGGGTGAGCAAAAAGAGGAGCTTTATGAGATGAAGCACCACAACCAAAAAAAGCCCTGCTCTGTCTCTATAAATTTTTCCTAAGGCATCAACCTGATGAGATTTTGATGGGATCTTATGCAGATCAGGAGTCCTCAGAAAATAATCCTATCAAAAAATAACACACCATAAGGGGCACACACACAAAAAAAGACAGCCACACTGGTACATGAGGAAAAAAAATCCAAAATCCACAGCTGGGTAATGCCAAAAGGGTATTCAGAGTAATTTGGTAAGGAAGTATATCCTCACATATAGCATATAAAACTGATAGGATTGCCTTCTCAGGAACACAAGGTATCAAGTGCTTGTGCCACACAAATGCACAGAAATGCAACCATTTTTAAACAAAAATCTATATGGGACATATGAACCTGCCTTTTAGTGAGCCCGAACTTTAATCCATCCAGCCCAGTATTCTTGACTCTGACTTCCTGGGGTCTCAGGGACAGAGGGCTCTCTCCCATCCTTTCAATTTATAAAAACCGGATATTTTGTGACTGAATCTATGACACTCTACCTGCAAAACCTGTGCTTTGAGGTAAGTTCCTCACTTACCAGCACAATTTTTATTATTGATTCCAAGGCATTTACTCAATTTGTTGAACCAGTTTATTGACCTAAATGCTGCAGCCCTCACAACAACTAAGGGCAGATTCATGTGTGCATGCATCATCTAAAGCAAGGGTGCACAACCTTTTTGGCTCCACAAGTCACATTGGGCAACACCAGGGGGCTGTACATGTGTGCACACATACACAGGTGTATGGCCACACACACACTCACACACAGAAATGTGCGAGTACATACACAAGCCTGGGGTTTCTTTGCTAGCACTAGTAAGAGACCGGAGCTAAAGGAAAAGATTCCCTTTCTAGCACTAGTGCAGGAAATCCCAGGCTGCTGCATTCTTTTTAGTGGCAGCAGCTGATGCAGCTCTGGTTGGCCACCAGAAATGGTTGGTGGGCTGTACTTTTAGCACGCCGATCTAAAAACCAGTGTTTTTCTCCATTCCCTAATATTAATGATTTGTGTTTACGTTTGTACAGCCAGGAACAGAGAAAGCTGCTTTATGCTGATTCAGAACATTGGTCCATCTCGCTCAGGACTGTCTGCTTGACTGGCAGCACTCTACAGGGACTTAAGCATAGAGAGGGGTGTGTGTGTTTTTTTGCCAACCTCACCTGCAGAGGCCAGTGGTGACATCTGGAACCTTCTGTATGCCACGTATGTGCTCTACCACTGAGCACATCTTCCAGGAACATAGAAAGCTGCCTTATACAGAGTTAGAACATTGGTCCATGTAGCTCAGCGTTGTGTATTGATTGATCGGTTTGATTTGTATCCCACATTTCCACCAAGAAAATGGCACTCAGTGCAGCTAAAAATTATAGAAACTTTAAAAACAGATAGATAAAAATTTAGTTAAAAAAATATATATATTAAAAACACATTGTCTATGCTGATCAGCAGCAATGGCTCTCCAGGGTTTCAGACAGCAGTCTTCCTCAGCCCTAACTAGAGATAGCAAAGGAATGAACTGGACCTTCCCCATGTAAAGCAAGTGCTCCACCACTGAGCTACAGTCAGGGCCAGCCCTACCATTAGGCAGAGGGAGATGCCTGCCTCAGGCTGCAGATTTTTGGTGTCATGAAAAGGTAGCAAAAGGTTAGTTATTACTTTGTTATTATTGGGTTAGAACCAGACTGAGAGTAGATCCACTGTAATCAATGGGACTTATCTCAGTATGACTGTGGGTGTTTCCAGGCAGAGGACTTTTACTGCTACCTTTCAGAAGGCAGTGCTGCAGCTATTTGGGGTTTCCTTTTTCTGAATGCTTCCAGAAGAGGCCTTCATAGCGCCATCCCCGCCTGATTCACAAAGTTTCACAGGGAGACCAGACCACCTTTAAGAAAGGAAAGGTGGAATGGCTGCACAACGCCTTCTAATTGTTAGCACCAGGACCCCTGCATGGCTGGCTGGCTGGCTGGCTGGCTGTCAGACGAATCTCATTCACGTAATTTCAGGGGAGGGGGTCTCCCCCACCCCCGTTTTCCCTCAGCTTTCCCCGTCTTTTTTCTTACCACAGAAAATCCATTCAGGAGGAAAAGGCGGGGCAGCTGGGACATGCCTTCTAGTCAGGAGCGCTAGTGGCCCTCCGTCTGTGGCATGAAAGAAGGCGGAAGCAGCGGTCGGAAAACGCGCGAGGGACCCTGGTCGAATCCCAGGGCGACGCCTGGACCCCGCAAAACTCCGCGAGCGGGGCAAAACGAAGGCCTCCGCGCGGAAGCGCCCCAGCCCGGGCCCAGCCCGCCGTGTTTTCCCACGGCCAGTCCCGCGAGGCGGGGCGCGTGCGGGCGCTCCCGCCTCAGGGGCCAAAACCAGTCGCCCAGCTTCCTCCGACACGGCTCCGCACCTGGGCCGAGTGGAGCGGGGCGCTGCTCCGCCTCGGGCCAGCCCCTCCCCAAGGCCATTTAAGCGGTGACGTAGCCGGTGGATGAAAGGACTGACAGGACAATCCTAGTCATGTCTCCTCAGGAGGAGGCCCCGGGCAAACGGGCCCAGGAGCGCAGCCTAAAAGGCCTGTGTGGCGAATCACCTCCTCAGGGCTCGGGGGGGGGGGCCGGCGGCGGCGGCGGCGCCGCCATTATCAACGTTCTTTATTATTCGCCGTCGTTATCGCCGCCGCACCGCCCACCGCGTGTCCCGCCCCCTCGGCGCCTGTCATTCCCGGCTAAGCCCCGCCCTCGCCCCTCCCCCTCGGCGCCCGGCTGAGGTGCCGCCGCCGCTCTCGCTGCTGGCGTTTCCGGAGTGAAGCCGCCGCCGCCGCCCGTCGTCGACGATCCCCGAGCGAAGCAAGCCGAGCCGGGGCCGCACCGCAAGGCGGACTCTCGCTCAGGCAGGTGAGCAAGAGCCGGGCCGGGCCTGGCCCGCCCCGCCCCTTCTCCCTCCCTCCGCCGCCGCCGCCGCCGCCGGGCCTGGAGCTGCTGCTGCCGCCGCCTCAGGGCGGCCGTGCGCGGCGTCCCTCCCGGTGAGGAGAGGGGCGCCTGAGACAGGGGCAGCGGGCGGCCCTTTCGCGTGAGGGGGAGCGCCGCATGAGGCGCCGCCCGGGCGGGCGCGGGGCGCGGGGCTTGCGTGTGTGCTGGGTGAGGGGCTGCAGCAGCACCGCCGGGGTGGGGCCCCTCCCTCCTTTCCTCGGCCAGCCTGACCGCCCCCCGCCCTCCTGGGCTGCGGAGAGGGGGGCGGGGGGCGCCGAGGGGTTTCTTCAGCGGCAGCCCCCTCCCCGAATCCCTCTCCCTCCGCCCCCGCCCTCCTTTTTTTAGGTGGGCAAATTCCGAGCGGGACTGGGCCGGAGTGCGCCTGCGTGAATTCCAATGCATCTTCCTGTGTAATAGTGACCCAGCCCTGCAAAGGCTCCGGGTAGCAGCAGCAAGAGCAGAGCGGCTGTGTGAGAAAGCGTGTTTGTGCGTGTGCGTGTGAGAGAGGGCTTGCTGGCTGGCTACTATGCCAGGCCCTGAGAGGGAGAGAGGGGAAGGCCTGCTCTAATCTCCCTTCCTGGAGCCAGCCTCCCAAAGCAAAACATGATACCAGAGCAGGACAGGAAAAGGGTACAAGGGTTCCTGGTTTGGTTGGAACCTTTCCGGCTTCTCTCACTCCCTCTCTTAATTTCAGCCGTATGGATTACATTTTGAAAAGGTAAAACTAGAGAGGATGGATGGTTCATCATGGTTAGGATGCTTTCTTAAGGACATGACATAAGTTAGCTTTCCAAACCGCCTTGTCATTGCTGGCAAAATGCCCCCACCCTTGCTCTTTCAAAGTAAGCTTGTATATGTGAAGGGTTATCTAATCATTGGTCTTCAGTTAATTGGTTGGTGGGTATCACAATACAAATATGGTAGGGGGCCATATTAAAAAGTCATGACCCAAAGGTATGCTTGAGCTAAAGCTGGGTACCAGATCTGAAAAAGTTGAAGACAAATCTATGTTGGTGGTTTTGGAACTGCTTCGAAAAACATGAGTTTTAATAGTTTTAGGCTGATATAATGTGTGTGCTATAATTGGTTCATCCTAATCCTTCAGTTGGTTCATATAGGAAGGTAATGTTGATTGTAGTATTGGTGGATAGTTGTGGTTGCCACTGAAGCTCAGCATGTATCTGAAGGCTTTAAATTGTTTGCTGTGGCATCTTATCAGTGCCTTGTAAATTTCCTTCATCAGTGATATTTCCACTCTTAACACCTTTGATGAATGACTTATCATTTGAGAAGTGAAGGTGTATGTTCTTTAAATGGTAAAAGATTATTTTACCTAATCGCAAGGATATGGACCAATAGAGTGGTTTAATTGAAATTTAAAGATTTTTGTTTAAAAAGGGAACCCAGTATCAATAAAAGCAGGTTGCTGTATTTTAAATGCTGGAATAAGCCTTAATATTGGAAAAGTTTAGTTCTCTTGGATTTTGGGCTTTAGGGCCTTGTGTAGTTGAATTTTCATGAGTTTTCTGCAATGTATTTCCTTCTAATATATAATAAGCAAACCTCAGTTCAGACTCTTTTTTATTGCAAATCTGTGATTTTAGGCATTAAGTTTCCCCTTAACATGTTAAGTCTTGCTAGTAAATTGGAAGGTTCTCACTGACCTTGTTCGGATGTAACAGCGGTGGCAATTTGTGAGTTAATTAACCCAGGAGTTGTGGGGAAATGCACAGCACATGAGCCGCTTCCAGTTTTCAGCAGCTACTCATGAATACTGCATTTGTAGGTTCTTACTATGACGTCTGAACAATCCCAAGTTAATCTAAGAACAAACCATGGGTTAACTTAGGGTTGTTTAACCCGCAAACAACCCAAAGTGCGTGGGTTCAAACATCAAGGTAACAACCTATGAGTGCAGCATCCATAGATGGTTGCTGGAAACTGGAAGCAGCTCATGCGCAGCATGCATTCCTGTAATTCATGGGGCATAAATTGCTGCTGAACACTGCCATTACATCCGAACAGCCCAACTGTGTAGAGTTTTGAATGGTGTACTCCTTAGCAGTAACGAGTTAAAAGATGCAATCACCTATTGCTATTTATTGAATGAAAGTTTTGAAATATATATGCGATCTAATGCCACAGCTAGCATACAGAACATGTTACTGAACTTGTTCATGCGTTTTCAACTACAAATGTTGACTTAATACAAAACCATATTTGTTCAGTGTCATAGTTTTGCTTCATCTGATAAATTTGGTATTGTTTTGAATGTTTTAATTTTAAAAAGCAAAAATGGTCTCAGAATATTGCTTGGAATAGGACTCATTGTTCTCTGCTAACTTGTTCTCTGCTATTTAGGACATGCACGGTGTTATGCATGTTTAGTCAGAAAAAGATCCATACCGGCTGGGGAATTCTGGGAGTTGTAGGACTTTTTCTCTGCCTCAACATGCATCAGATTGCGCCCTTAGGCTATTTCCAGAAGGGTAACCATGTTAGTCTGTTGCAGTAAAAATGAGGTCTTGTGGTACCTTAAAGGCTAACACATTTATTATGGCATGAAGTGTTATACCAAGCAGAGCAGTGTGCAGATCTGTGGAAATTCAGTTTAATCTTTTGGGGGGCAGGAGTGGAGAGGAGTGAGGTCAGAGGAAATTCAAATGCCAAAAGAACAGGCAGCATTATGTTAAAGCCAAAATATGCAAAATTAACAAAGCAGTGTCCATGATTACACAAACATCCTGGCAATGGTAACTTAGTGCATGAATTGAGATAAAGACCCATAATCTCAGTTCAAGTCACAGGTTGTAGAATTGAATCTCTTGATGAACCGGAGTTCAGTGGTTTCATGCTGGAGTCTCCCTATTTATTGATTTGATTTGATTTGTACTCCTTTCTACCAAAAAATAGCACTCAAGGCAGCTTACAGATGCAATTAAAATTTATTAAAACAATACAACTTTGCAGTTTCTTTGTTTAAAGATGGCAGCTTTAAGGTTAGCAGTTGCATATCCTGGGAAGTTGAAGTGTTCGTGCACTGGTTTCCAGTTATTGTCATTTCTGGTGACATGAACGCTTTCATCTTTTATATCAGTATGTTGTCACTTGGTTCAGAGTGCACATTTATGGAAGTAAGGTTTAACCATCAGAATGGAGTGTCAGTTACAACAAACCCTAGAATAATCCAAGGGTTTCAGGGTGGATTGTAAACCACCCCAGGAACCCATCCTCACTGGGTTCGCACATCATAACCACCTGCGCCCGGTGACGGTAATTAGGCAGCTCACGACTGGCACATGCAGGGAGGGAAAATAAGCCACCATGGCTTACTTTCCCTCTGTGATCGTGTGAACCGGCCTATCTTTTCTTCAGTCTTCCCATTTTTTAAAGGGTAGAAGCAGTGATGTGGATTTCCGGAAAATCCTATGTATGATAGTCTAATGTACATGGAGAAATTTGCATCGGAAGACCTTCAGTTTGCATCAGAATACTTTCCTATGCCCTAGAATGATCTAATTTAGAATGTTTATTTTCCTTGTATTTATTAAAAAAAGAGGTAAAAAATGTACCTCATGTTAATTTTTTGTCCCAATGTACCACAAGTATTTGACTTGAAATATTTGAGGAAAAAATTAAAGTACACTTGATATGATTTAAATGTTATATTATGTAATCATTTTATTGGACTACTTGAAAAAATGTAAAGACAATAGCATGTAATTCCCTTGCATTGTTTAAATGTAAGAAAAAAACTAAAGGTTTTGAAAACTGTTGGCACAGTATTTCAGCCTTCCCATTCCTGGTGCCCTCCAGATGTTTTGGGCTACAACTCCAAGCATATCCCAGCTTGCAGCCCAACACATCTGGAGGGCATCAAGTTGGAGAACGCTGATAACCACTCATCTATTCCAACATAGTTAAATTCTCTTCTACTAAAGTTGTTGGGACTCCTCCAGTTTCACTGATGTATGTAGTTCAATGACATATATGTATTTTTTCATATACTTGCTAGGGATAGTCACCTGAAAAACATTAATTACAACTTTGAAGCTGCCTGATATTATATTTGCAATTGGCATCTATTCATTGTTAATGATGAACATGAAATGAAAAATTTTCTGCGGAAAAATAGAGCACCAACGAATTTTCTGGAGAAGTTTCTGTCTCGCATCACTGGGTAGCAACAGTCACCTTCTTTGAAGTATGTTTGTGATGATAAATAAGAAGATAGTAAAGGCTTTATATTCAGAAAAGCACTATTTGAATGAATAATGCTAATTTCAAGATGTGTGGAAACAGATTAAAAAACACATACTTCATTCAGGTATATTCTTGGAGCAATGTAAGAGGTTATAATGGCATTAAAGTTGGGCGGTGGGTCTAAGTTCCAAGGAGCTGCTCACTTCTGTCTAATGTCTGCTTTTGACATTAGCTTCTAAATAAGGTGTTGTGTGTTTGCCTCTGTAATGTTGCAGTCTATGCATTCAGAAGTAAGTCCTATTGAACTCTTGGGGTATATTTCTGAGCATAGGGGTGGATTGTGCATGAAACTATTTTTCCTGCTCTTCCCTCCCCCCTCACAATTGCTGGAAAAGTATCTCAGCTGGTAGGAAATAGGAAGTAAAATGGCTCAATAGGCCAACAACATAGCTTTCGCTTTCTTCACTGGTAGTTTAAGGAAAAGAGGCAGTAGGGGAATGAGCATTCATGGTGATGTTCCTGGCGCATGGGAAAAGGAGAGTTGTGGAAGGCTGTCTAGCAACATAGGTGAATTTTGGGTGGGAACTGCTGGGGTTCAGGGCCCATTTTGCCCCCCCACCCTCCCCCTGTAGGCTGCACTCAGTTTTGGCAGGGTGCTGAAAAAAACAGCCGTTTTGCCATCAATGTTTGGTGGCAAACTGCTAAGGAACCTGAAGTGGCCAAATTTTGCTTTTTTCAATATCAGCAGGGGCACCAGGAGGGGATGATGAGGGCTGCATGTGGCTTACAGGCCACATTTTGCCCATCCCTGTCTTAGGCCTATATTGGAGGATCTTAAGTTGTCTTAACTTGTGTAGAAATGTACGGTTGGGTTGAATGCCATACTGATTAAGAACATAAGCTGTTCTTGCTGGATCAGGTGAAGAGTCCATCAATTGATTTGCATGTGTTTCTCACATGGAGATAATTCCTGTGAACAAAAACATGTATGTTACAGGTTAAGGGAAACTCGGGTGCTTTTTTACCGTGAGTGACAAGGATTGAATATCTGATCCATGAAGGTCTGTGTACAGGTAGCAAAAACTAAAGTTTCACCGTGCATGTAATGATTTAAACACCATAGGAAATGCCTTTTCCTATTCTGAATCAATAAGGATGCCCTCTGTCCTGGGGGAAAATGAGATATGAAATGGCCTTGAAATGCAAATATTTGGGAATGAAATATAACTCTTAGGTATGCAAAAACTCTACACAATAGTTTAGTGAAGGAAAAGGGTGACATAGCTGTACTTGTTGAGATAATTGTAGGTAAGTAGAATGGTGGTTGGAACATAACTCTAAGTAGGAAAAGTAGTTTACCCTTGGGCTTTAACCTTGGGCTTTAACCTTGATTTCATGTTGTGTGACATTGTTTTTCATTTCTACAAAACATACTGGAGCTAGGTCATCAAGGCAGTTGACCTGGTTAGGCTTGACAAAGTATAGCTTAAGATGGGATCTGGCATAGTTAAGATCCAGAGAGTGAGGTGAACTAGGTTTACAAGAGTAATTACAAGAATCTTGTAATTCTTGCTTACAAGAGTTTTTGTAGCATAGGATTTGTGCCAGAGTTGCAAGTGGTCCCTAATTGTCTCTTGATGTCCGTTTCCTACTTGAAAATGATCTTGTGAATTGTGGTAGGGAAATCAGAGTAGCAACACTGATAAAAATGAGGTTAGTGACCACTCTTCCCTTTTTTTTCTCTCACAGTACCTTCTCAACTCAAAGGGAGAGTTCACACTTAAGCCTTACATTTTAAACATGACCTTTGTTAGAAGTAAACATGCAAATATATTTTCTGATGTATGTACCTAGAAAACTAGTATATAACTAGAAAACTTGTGTTCGTGTGTTTTCACAAAGATTTGGGGGTAGGGAGAAGAATGATTATATACTGTAGCTTTTGTAGATAACCTTTGCTAGGGAGGTTAGCACTTATGTGTTTGAGAGAGTGTGATCCCCCCCCCCCTTCAGATGGGTTAGCTCAGAGATTCTTGAAGTGTGGTCTATGGATCATTGGTGATCCATGAAAAGGTTGACAGTCAACTTAATTCCAAAGAGAGAAGCAGGATGAATGCTGGACCCGACCTGAGATTGAAGATGACAGACTTCAGACCTTTGCTGATAAAAACAGGCATTTCCATTGGATTAGAAAGGCAAGATCTTTTGATTAAAATGAGGTATGCCTGTAATTTGATTTGTAGGAAAAAAGTTTATGTGGCAATTTTCAAGTGGTCCACACAAAGTTTTGAGAACTGCTGGGATAGCTATTATTTTTTTATTTGTATTTATTTGAAGTGTTTTTATACTTCTCCTCAGCCAAAAAGGCTCCTGAAGCAGCTCATGTATAATCAGTGCCTGGGTTTGCACCACACAACCACCCACTGTAGACAGCCAGCTATGGTTGGTTGTCGTGTTGTCCGAACCCGGAGCTTTTTCCATGCGGTGGCTTATTTTTCTAGAACAAGCTATGCGGAGAACCCATGGCTTGTTGTAGGGTTGTTCTTGCCCATGATGGGTTGTTGTGTCATCCGGACCTGGGAGAGTGATTTTATTGTGGGTTGTGACGATTGGCTACAGAGCCACTTGGCAAGAGTGGTGAAAAAGCCTGTGCCACTCTCTTTTTGCAATCTTGAACAGTGACTGCCCTTCCACCTATGCTGAAATGGCACTTTGGAAGAACCATCACTCGTTCCCTGGCATTTTTTATTTTTCGGTGCCTTGAAAATGTGCAGCTAGATTCTTAATTTCTTTTTATTTTATTTTGTTGGTCTTTTACAAGTGTGTATTTACAATTGTCCAGTATGTGTCATCTTGCCTGTTCAATTTCCTTGTATGTTTCATCTGTCACAGGGAGTGGCAAAGTGGAGTAGGTAACATACAAGGAAATAGACAAGACTAGGTTGCTTGTCAGCTAATTCACATACACTTGCGAAGGACGAGGGGGAGAAATAATATGAAGGCAAAGGAGGAACTCAGTAGCGCAATTCAGAAGCGCTGAAAATGGGAGGGGGGAGCCAAGGGAGTAAGTGAACCAAAAAGGGTGAGGATAACATTTCCCCCTTGGCAATGTGATCATCTCAATTTTAAGAGTTTTGTACTGACACTTCTCAGTGTCCCCCACCTTTTCAACACTTCTCAGACTCTGCACCTACTCCAGAAAGGGGAGATATTAACTCCCCCTGCTTTTCGCAGCTCCTTTTCAGAGCACTTACTGCTGCGGTTACTGCAGTTCCCTAAAAGTATAACAAAAAACCCTGAGAAGGCGGCTGCATGGCACAGAGTGAATGGGGCCCCATGGGTGTGTGGGTGTACGTGTGTGTGTAAGTACTGCTGGTGCTGGCATCCCATTTGCTCTGTCCTGTTCTACTACCCTCTAAGTTTTGTTTTTTTTAAAAAAAAAAAACCTGTCGGGAATATTTGCGCATTTTGGGGGACTGGGAAGCCAATGGAAGGGAAATGTATGCAAATTTCAGGGCTGGGAAGTAAATTGAGGTGAAATTTGTTCAAATTTAAGGGCTGGGAAGTAAATGGAGGGTAAGTTTGTGCACCTGCAGTAACAGGGCAGTTAATGCAGGGGAGCAAAATTCCCCTCCATTTACTTCCCAGCCATTAAATTTGTATACTTTTCTGTGTGTGTGGTTTTTTTAAAAACCATCAGGGAACCGCAGCACCACTTAAAAGTGAGAGGATCACATAATCAAGGGGGAGATATTGTCCTCCCCCCCTTTTGATGCACTTACTCCCTTGCTACGAAAAGGAGTAGTGATTGGAGAGGGGAGGGGGAAACAAGATGGTTTTTGCTGCAAAGTCTCCTGGATATGTGCCAGAGCAGGCTGGAAGACTGAGGGGGAAGAAGGGGGAGAACAAGCCATGACAAGCCTGATCATCTGTCAGGCGTACTGTGGGTTGTTCTGTGAACAACCAACCCTCTGCGGGTTATTTGCAGGGTGGCTTAGAATGATGTGCAAACCTGCTCAGTGAAACAAGATAGTCCCTGGCTGCAGGCTTACAACCTAAAAAGACAACACACAAAGAAAAAGAAATGGGGGGGAATTATTTTAGGGTTGGTGGAATAGCCCTGCTCTCCCTCTCATCTCCCCCAGATGAGCCTGGTGGAATGGCTCCCACTGGTGACAATTGAGGAAGAGGGCTGGTGGAATGGCCCTACTCTCCCTCTCTTCTCCCTCAGTACAGCCTGCTTATTACATGCTCAACAGTATAATGGTGGTGTTAAGTGTGACTTTTGGGTAAAATGTTCCTTGCTTCATTTGCAAGCTCTTGAAACTGATGCAGTTCTGCAGATAGGGAGCATGAAGTAACAGCATAGATATGAAGGAGGATACAATACCTCATGTTTGTGTCTAATCAAAGTATGAATTTTCTATTATGTGATATTGCATGCATGGGGCGGTCTGAGTTCATGATCCTGGCAAGATGACAGTTGATGAGTGCAGCATTTGCCAGTGTAAGCTAGGCAGTACCTGTCATTATCTGGCAACACCAGACCAACGCAGTCTAGTTAAAATTGTAGGCCAGCCTTCCCCAACATGGTTCCCTCCAGGTATTTTGGATTTCAACTTCCATCAGCCCCAGCTAACATGGCTAATGGCAGGAATTCTGGGAGTTGTAGTTCGAACATCTGGAGGGCACCAGATTAGGGAAGGCTGTTTGCTATAGGCAGTGCAGGACAACAGTGAATACTCTTGCAGAGTCTATAGCAATTATGTTGTACTTAACACCAGTCATGGTGTTGCACCGAAACACTTGACCCAGTCGACTACACCATGGCTAATGATTTTGACCTGGTCCAACTATATGCGAACATATACTCAAATACAAATGACTAGTTATGTGGAAGCACATGATACTAAAATGATACCTGTCTCTTGTAGTGGAATGATCCATGATCATAAGGATAAATAGGCATAGTCACTGCTTGAAAATTACAAGAGTGAAGTCAAAGCAAGAAATCCTAACCTGATGTAGTGGATTAGCAGTCAAGGTGATTGTATCAAGAAGCAAAAGATGTAGTTGAAATTCTTGTAGGTTTAATAGAAATTATCTGGCCTCCTCCTTGATGTATTTTCATCACCTCAAGAAGTTCTTATTCTAGCAAATGTGGTGTGTTTTATCAGCTGTACTGTCTCTGTTTAATTTTTAGTTAGCAAGTTAGTATCTTGGGCACTTCTTAGAAGGAAAAGTGGGATTGAAATCTGTTTAATAAGCAGTAATTCAGACTGTATATCAATGTCTTGGCATAGGCTGGTAATAGAATTTTCCTCTTTATGGAAGGAATCTCATTTTAAATCATTCTGAAGGGGAGTGTGTTTTTTATTCTCCAGTGAGAGCATTGGGCAACTTTGATATTTATTTGCAACATGCCTTGTTTTGTTGGGTTGTGAAGGGTGATTCCAGTGTAACTCCTAGAAATGTTAATCACCTACACATTACATCCTATTAACACTTGGAACTCACAGGTTTTTAAAAAAAAAGTCTTATGTGAACAATGCCACATGGAAACGCTAATGATTATTGCTACCAGAGGTGCAGCTTCTGTAGTAATGAGGTCTGTCTCTCAGCTCCAAATGTTAATGTATTTTCACCTAGTAGCAAAAATACAGATGCAGATAGTAGGATCCATTGTGACCCTTTCTTTCCATTGCGTACCTCATTAACATGATTCATGCCTTTGTTTCTACCAGTACATACAGCTGCAACATGAATCAGTTATTCCTTTGCTAACTGGGTACTAAAGGATTGGAAGGAAGGGGGGATTGTTCTCATAACCAGCATCCTAAGCATGTTACCTCATACATTGCACTAGACAACTCAGACCCAGCATAGACCCAAGTTAGAAGGAAGTGCAAAATGTTTACTGCCATGTTGCAGTAGTCCTTGGGTTTGAAGTGAATGGCATATATACTTTGCACAATAATCATAGCTCATTTAAGTGAGTGGCACATAACATTTGGGGATGTTGTGATCAGGTGGGTTGATTTAATTTAGGGTACTCTGATAATTTAAGGCTGCAGCCCTAACACATGCACTAGAATAAATACCACTGAACATAAACTTACTTCTGAGTAAACATTCTTACACCTTAATTAAAGGGGAATTTACCGCATTGAGCGGGAAAGCCAGTTTTTAAACCAGCTTTGGACATGCTTTACTCCCGTTTGCATGTGCTTTACTAAGTTGCCATATGTAGTTGAAGATCATCTGGACCCGTATGAGAGCTGTAACTATGAAAGCACACAGAGGCAAGATATTTCTAGTAAATAACCAGATAAATTAATTTGAGAAATGGCCTTTGCATTTGTTCGGAAATGTGGCAGTCTTCTTAAAAATAAAATATTGAAGCAGTGCTGTGGATATGTGTGTGGTTTAGGGACACAAATCCTATTCAGGCATACAGAAAAGGGCAACCAAAGTTGTCAAGGGGCTGGGGTAACTCCCCTGTGAGGAATGGTAACAACACTGGGGGCTTTTTAGCTTAGAAAAAAGGTAAGGGAAACATGATAGAGGTATACAAAATTATGCATGGTATAGAGAAAGTGGAAAGGAACAGGTTTTTCTCCCTATCACAGTACTAGGATTGGAGCTTATCCAGTGAAGCTAAATGATGGAAGATTCAGGACAGATAAAAGGAAGTTCTTCAAACAGTGCATAGTTAAATTATCATAAGATATAGTGATGGCCACAACTTGAAAGCTTTAAACAGGGATTAGACAAATTTGGAGAGGATAAGCCTGTCAATAGCTATTAGTCATGATGGACATATATTGTCTTCATTATATGAAGTATGCATATATAAGGCTATATAACTAACTAACTAACATGAGTGGGGTGGTGGTGTTGTACTTATGTCCTGCTTGTGGGCTTTCCAGAGGCATCTGGCTGGTCATTGTGGGAACAGAATGCTGGACTGGATAGGCCTTTGGTCTGATACAGCAGGATTGCTTGTATGTTCATATTGTTAAATCAGTGGCTTTTAGGAATTCACCACTTCAAACATTTTTTACATGATAAACTATCCTGAAGATTAGTACCCTTGCTTCTGTACCAATCTGTTTGTAATATCCAGATCCAGGAAACAACCATAATACCAGCTGCCATAATTCTGCACTTCTCACCTTTAAATCCTGAAAATAAAAAAGCCATGTGCCACCTTTGCATCCCTAGATTAGAGGGAAGAGGCATGGGTGAGCAGAGTAAGAGATGGTCTAGGACTATTGTAGATTTTTCAGCATGAGTTTAGAACAGATCTGAAGCTGCTAGGACAGTTTCCATGCTAGCTTCCATAGGGAGCTGCCAGGGTGAACATATCATTTGAGCCTTTGACAGTGTATATATGCTCTTGCTTGTTATACATGTTCATCTCTGCTAAAGTAACCCAGTCCATATCTATACCTATCTATCTGGTTTGTGAATGAGTTCCTTGGTATGATCACTCTGTATGATTGCAAACTTTTGACTTGATCCCTGTCCTGAAAAATAAACTTATTTGGCTTGCGCATGATTTGCATTTATAATTATGTGATTGATTGGATCCATTGTTTACATCTTTTTGAGAAATTTAAGGAACCACTGAAATTTTTTAGCAGACCATGTCAATTCGTAAAACATCAGATTCAAATAATGTATATTAGGGATGGGTAGTTGGGTACTATGGCTTTATACCAGCCTTTTCCAACCTAGTGCTGTCTAGATGTTTAAGATTACAACTTTTATAATCTCACCATTGGCAGTGCTGGCTGGAGTTGATGGGAGTTGTAGTCCAACACATCTGGAGGGCGCCAGGTTTGAGAAGGCTCCTTTACACCCTAATAGAATTTCTCTTTTTAAAATACTTGTTCGGCTCTTTGCCAAATCTTTCCCAAGTTTAATGAACCTTGAGTTTGTGGGTTGGATCCAGGATCTGCCTTCTGTGAGAGGAAGGGCTCTGCTCACAGAAGGCCCCTCAGTCTGATTTTGGGAGAACTTCCTCTCCCCCACACACCACAGCTCACCCCATTCAGCAGGTTATTCTAACTCTCTGTGTAGCATTTTCAGGGGGCTGGAGGGGCTGCTGTGGGAAGGGGGTGGGTGGGAAGTTACTTGGTCAGGTGCGTAAATCTGGATCCAATCCCGTATTATTGTTTTTAACTTTCTCTGCAGGGTGTGTAACTTGGTTCATATGGTTGAGTAACCTGGAGCTATTCACTCAGCTGGCTTCTTCCAGTGATGCAGATCCACCAAGATCTGGATATTGTGGGTAGATGCTCTCACGTTACAATGGGGATACAATCTAACCTGGCTATCTTGTCCTTCCGATATTATTAGGATGTTGTGATTTATCAGCAGTGCTAGTATTATGTAGCACATCCATGTATGGAGTTTTGCAGAATCCGACAGTGGGTAGGGAATTCTGGTGATCTCAACTTTCCAAAAGCTCCCATTCTAAGGTGGAATGGAATTTGAACTAGCTCTTGTGGTTATAGAGATGTTGAAAAGCATGCAGACACCAGTAGGAATCTGAAGAGCCTCTTCACCTTGGCTCTTCTTAAAGAACTAAATAACAGAAAAAGTGCACAAGTTGCATAATACAATATATTAGAATTATTATAGATGCAGGATTTTTCTTTCCTTTGTCCTGAATTCTGCCTCCTTGTTCATAGGGGTGAATGTTGCCTGAGCTGGAGTTGCTGAAGAGCATTCCTGTTCTGATGCAGCTTAGGCAGGAGAATTTTCCCAACGGTTTGCAATGCCTTTGTGAAATAAGTGTATAAATTATCATGTTTTCCATAACATGTTGACCAAACTTTTGTCCCACTGTTACTTCTGGTCAAACATGTTTTGCAGGTTTTGAAACAGTACAGAATCCTATTAAAACCTGGAAGTGAAGTGTGCACTTACGTCAAGTAGTAATCCCTCTTTCAGACTGCCTTCAACTTTTTGGAAAGCAACATAATTCTTCTGCAGCCTGAGATTAAAATATAGTCCAGCATTTGGCCTCTTCAGTTCCAGAGACCAATGTTAAAAGGTTCAAACAAGTAGGTTTTGTTAGAAATATAGTACATTATAACACAAAATAGCCTAATAGTCTAAGTGATATTGATCTGAACTTGGTTGCTTTTATTTATTTCAACATACATAATCCTAATTAAAAATCTTTATTGCTCAGCCTCAGGAAGACAGCCTGAACTACTGGACAATCCCCTCCCTAGGATATCAGGAGAGTGGAGTAAAATTATTTCTCCTCCAAACTAGTCTGTTTCCTGACTTTATGGAAGCGGCACGTTCTTTATTGTGCACTCTGCTTCCCCCTGCACTACTTCTACATTTGAAGTATCCTGTATGTGGAGACCTTGGGTCCAGTGGGTGCCATCTTGGCAGGGAGCAGTTCATCTGTAAAACAATAGCTCTGTACCCTGTTGGGCACAGGTAGGGCTTGGGTTCATCCTGAGGTTATTGCCTGGGTGCACAGCCTTGTAGCCCAAGAAACCAAAGTTCTTTGTAGAGAGGTGTGGCTACTCTGGAAACCACATTAGATACTCAACCAGTTTGGACCACTCCCCTCCCTTTTCATGGTCATGGCTCTTACAGTTCTTGGCTATAGAAGCCACGTGTTATAGAAAGACAATATCAGAAGTATTTTTTATTTGCTGTCTGGAAAAGGAGTGGAGGGATTGAGCCATTCCAGATCTGAAGTGTTTCAGCTAGTGTGTGAAGAAGCACTTCCAAATGGAGATTCTGCAATCCACAGCATCTCTGATAAGTAAGGGATACTTCCTTGCTTCCACTAAACTAATGGTGGCTTGCTTCCATATCAGTCCATCCCATTGGAGGTTCCTGTGCTTCCATTATAATGAGGTCAATTAACAGTATAGGGCAGTGATCTTCACTGTTTTTCAAGCAGAAGCCACTTTGGCTCTAGGCAACATCTCTGATGCCATTTGGGGGCCTTTCATGGGCCATGGGGTAGCCTCCCCTCCACCCCCCATCTCTCAAACACCAGTACCTCAGCTGGAGGCCTTTTTTTGAGCCTCTCTTCTCCGTGCCCCTGCACATTGTCCAGGCAAGGCCTCATCAGTCAGACACCAGGCAGGCAAATTCCAACATGCTTATTCTTGGCCCTTGGATTGGGTTGGAACTTTTTGTTGTCACTAAGTACTCTGCTCTACTCAGTGCTGCAAAATTTCCCAGTGCGGGCCCACATTGCTCATTCTCAGCCACATATTCAGTCTCCCCTCCAGCCCCTGTGCAGAGATCACTGCAGCTAGACAGTCTTACTGCTTTGACTCCGGGGCTTCTTCCCCACCATAGCTAATTGGCTGATTGCCCTTGCATTTCCTTCTCACTCCCCACCCTCGCCACCTTACAGCTGACTCTCCACCCCTGAAATTTCCTCCGGTAGCCCAGATCACAGCTGCCAGCTCATTGCTAAAGTAAATAAGGCAAAAGTAGAGAGCCCCTGCTGAGAGTGAGCACCTACTGCAGAAAGATAGAGAATGAGACATGTGAGGTGACCAGGAGCCTCCAATGGCATTCTGGCCTTGCAGGGAAGAACACCAGCATAGGACATTTCCATTTTGCGTGGTCTTGGCACTGCAGATCATCTTCAGTATCCTTTACTGCTGCAGTCATGAATGTCAGGCTTCAGAGGTGGCACAGATTTACATAGCTGATACTGGAGGTAATATATAGCCATCATCAGTAGTAGCCATTGATAGACATGAATTTGAATAGACATGAACCCTTTAAAGCCATCTAAGCTAGTGGCCATGACATCTTGTGGCAACGAATTACATAACTTGACTCTGTGCTGGGGAAGGAGTACTTCTGTTTGACCTGAGTGTCTTGCCGAGTCAGGTTCATTGGATGATCTCAGGCTCTGGAATTTTCTGAGAGAGGGAGAAAAATGGTGCTTTTCCCTCCACACCATTTATTTATGTTATATAAAGTATTTTTATCGTGCTCTTCAGTCAATTTTATAAACTTCTATTATGCTTCCCCTTATTCACCTTTAGAATTTTCTAAACTGAAAAGTTCCAAATTTTGGGGGAGGATTTTTTCTCAGTTTCACAGCTACAGCACAGTGGGTTGACATTTTCATGGACCTAGTCACTGTGACCTCAAGATCTCTTCCTGGTTGCTGCCAGCTCAGATACCTCCAGTGTATATGTGAAGCCAGGATTTTTTGGACCAGTGTGCATCATTTGATGCCAGCCTTCCCTAACCCAGTGCCCTCCAAATGTGTTGGATTGCAAGTCATATAATCCATAGCAAGCCAGCCAATGGCCAAGCTGGCTGGGGACAGTGAGAGTTGTAGTCCAATACATTTGGAGGGTTCCAGGTTTGGGAACACTTTTAATGAAGCATATTTGCCACTTTTCTGGCCTTTCATCCAATTTGGAGGTAGCTGTTTGGAGCTCTTCTGAATCCTTTTATTTTTCTTACCCCTGGTTTTGTTTTTACAACCCCTGAACAACTTGGTGTCATCAGCAAATGTGGCTGCCTTGCTGCTTGTGCCTAGTTCTAGGTTGTTTGTGAGCAAGTTAAAAAGCACTAGCCCCAGTAGAGATTATTTCTGGAACTGACTTTTTACAGCCCTTCATTGTGAGAAATATCTGTTTATTCCTACACGCTGCTTTCTGTTCTTTAAGTAGTTTTGTTGTTGTTGTTGTTCAGTCGTTCAGTCGTGTCCGACTCTTCGTGACCCCAAGTAGTTACAGATCCATAAATGTCCCCTTATCCTAGTTGTGGCTTCTGTGAAAAAGGCAAGTTCCATGTTAGCCATAATTAGAAAAGGAACTGAAAACAAAACTACCAGTACCATAATGTCACTATACAAAGCTATGTTGCAGCCTCACTTGAAACACTGAGTACAGTTCTCGTCAGTGCACCTCAAAAAGGATATTTAGAGCTGGAAAAAGTGGGGACAAGGGCAATAAAATATGATCAAGGAGCTAGAGCAACTCCCCTGTGGGAAAGCTTATAATGTTTGGGGGTGTTTAGCTTAGAAAAATGGTGAGTGAAGGGATACATGATAGCACTGTTTAAAATTGTGCATGGTGTGGACAGAGTGGGAAGGGATACATTTTTCTCTCTCTCATACTAGACCTTTTGGGTCATCCCATGAAGCTGAATGGTGGGAGATTCAGGGCAGATAAAAGGAAGTACTTCTTCACATAGCATATTGTTAAACTGTGGAATTCACTACCACAAGATATAGTGATTAGACATTTTCCCAAAATTTCCAGAAATTTTGAAGCCATGGAAAAAAACGGGGGGGGGGGGCTTTTGGAAATCTTGGAAAAAATGAAAAATACTTATTTTTTTAGTGCTCTTTACAGATCTAAAGTCACTTTGTTGCTTTAAGACAGCCTTCCCCAACCTGGTGCCTTCCAGAAATTTTGGACTTCAGCTCCCATCAGCCTCAGGCAGCATGGCCAATGGTCAGGAATGCTGGGCACTGTCGTTCAAAACATCCAGAGGGCACCAGGTTGGAGATGGTTGCTTTAGGAACATAAAGCAGCCTTTCTTTTCTTAATGTTATTTTATGGATGACTTAGTTTGCTCATAAAATTATATTTTATTTTAAAACTTTATTTTATTAATTATTAATATTTTAAAACTTTAAAAAGTAAAGTCAGTTATTGTCTGAATAGATTAGAACTACATTAAATGACTGCTACAGCGTCAGAAACAGGACTGTATAGAACAAAACCAACACTGTCAAGAATGCACATTTACTGTCAAGAATGAACAATGGTGACTCTACTCACATGCTGGGAAACTGAGCATAAATGTCTATCAGTAAAATATACTTTAGATCAATAATGTTAACAAGGAATGAAAGAACTATGTTGGGAATCTTATGGAGAGGATTAAAAAATATTTTTCCCAGTGGCTTCCTTATTTCCGGATGTTTTACATCTCTAGTCTTTCTATAAAAGTGTTCTTATTACATAGTTTTAGAAATCATTTTGGGGGGAGTAAAGGCTGGATAACAATATATAAATACTTTGTTTTAAATTTGAAAAAAAATTCATAATCCAAAGCTGTTCAATTTTTCAGAAAAAAACAAATATGGGCCCTGGAAAAACAGGAAAAAAAACATTTCCCCCCAAATTTTTCTGTTTTTTTCTGGGTCTTCACATCTCTAATAATGATGGCCATCAACTTGGATGGCTTCAAAATGGCTAAGTTTACTCAGGAGCCTTTGATGAGGAATTTTGTCGAAAGCTCTTTTGAAACTCCAGGTATACAATGTCTTCTTGTTCATCCAATCCACATCTTTGATGCTTTCAGAGAACTCTAAAAGGTTAATGAGAGAGGACATAACTTTTGCAGAAGCCATGTTGAATCTTCTTCAGCATGGTTTGTTCTTCTGTAAGTTTGATAACTTTATTTTTAATAATGCTTTCTGTCAATTTACCTAGAACTGACATTAAGCTGACAGGCATGTAAGTTCCTGAAACCTCCTAGATCCATTTTTAGAGATTGGTGTTACATTGTCTGCTTCTTAGTCCTCTGATACAGAGGCTGATCTTAGGGACATTTTACATATTTTTGTTAGAAGCTCAGCAATTTCACATTTCTATTCTTTGGGTGGATACTATCCAGATCTGGTGATTTGTTTATTTTTAATTTGTAAATAAGCAAGAAGTTCCTATCTTGTTCCCGCCTCCCGTTATCCAAGAGAAGGGACTTCCCAGTAGTTGGGACTACTTCCTGTTCTTGACTAGAATGGAGGCTTAAAGGTGAGAGAACAAACCACATTTTTTCTTCTTTAACGTATACTAAACTTGAGTGAAGCTGCACGGTTGCGTGTGTTGATAAGAATTTGTGAATCATCATGTTTGCCTTATTGTGGGAATGTAACATATTTGACCTGTGCTGTTTTGAAATTAATCTATTGCTTGGTTTTGTGGTTTTAACCAGATCAAAATCTTTTCAAATGAAACTTTCTGCCTTACAGATGTTGCTGGATATGAAACATTAGTGGCTTGACTAGATTTCATGATTTGCATTTTTAGTAAAAGAATGTTGCATTTTTGTGGTAAAGGATGGGTATGATGGAGAAAATCTGTAGTCAACGCATGGGAGGCTTTGGAGGAACACACAGTATTCTTCCTTTGAAGACGGAGCAAGAAAAACATTTATTTTCTAGTTAGTTTTTGAAATGACCTAGGAATTACTGGTGCCTATAATCTGGTGCCTGGATTAAATACAGATTAAGTTAGTTCTACATGTTTCAGCACCACTGGTAATCCTGGCAATAACTATTTCCTAGGTATGAACAGTAAACCAAAGCTGGAGTCCAAAAATAAACTTGCCAGTGGCAACCACAAATTTAGTTCTGGGGTAGGGGGACCTTCTTATATACCCCAACATATGAGTAATGAATTCTTTAAAAGCTACTAGCACAGGGAAGGGGAGAGTCTCTTTTCAGAATGGCACCAGGTTGTGTCATGTGTTGGAGGGGAGAAGTGTGGGTGTATGTGCACACAGCTTGCCATTCCTTCCCTTTAAAATCCCCTCACTAGGTAGTTGATACAAAAAGGTATTCTGCCTCCGTGGGGCAGGAAGCAAGAAAGCCAACCCTTGCTGGCTATTGGAAACAATTGGTTACCAAGTCAGCCAGAATTTGTAGGGCAAAGGCATACTTAAGGAATATTGCCAGTTGCAGATATCACTTGGTTATGCATACGAGCAGGATGGTGGGGAGCCTCCTATTTGATGGGGCACATTTGCACTGAAATGGAAGCCGGAGCATTATTCAGTTCACTGTTTCCAGTTCTTAGTTCAGTGCAATCCTGCAGACTGGATAGAGAAAGTGGAATGGTCCCTGCTATACCATGAACTGGCACTTCCATAAGTGCAATTCTGTCACAGCCATGGTATTGTGATTCTCACACTTTTGGCTGAAGGTGGAGAAACCCCTTTCTTTCTTCAGACTCACACAATAGGTTGCTGAGAATATTCTGGGATGCATTTGTTGAAGAATAGTGGGAGATTCATCTGATTCTTCTGTTTCTGCTTGGTAGAAAAAAATGTATGAAGTATTAATTTCTAATAGCTTTATAACTGCAGTACCAGAGGGAGGTCTCAATACCCCTTGGAGCATATCAGCCCTCTTCTGTGTTTACCTCCTCTCACTGGTCCTGGACCTTTTCCATCAGTTTGAAATGGCAGGGGACTGTAAAGGAGTTCCAAAAGCAGAAACAAGAGCTTGCCCCCCGACCCTGGAGGAAGGGCCTGTAATGCTGAGCTGCCATTCAGTGTCTGTTTCTTGAAAGCTATAGGCATCCTTGGGCAGGATTGCTTGCATCTGTAGGCCGCTTAAAATACCAGACATTTTTCCCAAGGGTTCCAGGTCCATAAAACAGGAAGCCTTTTGATGTATCAGCTCTCCCAGAGCAATCCTCCCCTTTTAGTTAACCATTGTCTAGCCCCATCTCCTTGCCTAAAAGTGATAAAAGGGGTTCTAGCACATTTCCTAAACCCCCAGAAGGAGAGAAGATGGTCATTCTCCATATGTGCCACTCATCTGATTGGTGAAACATGTTGGGTGGTCACCCCAGCTACTTTAGTCAAACATAATATAAAATATAGTTCTTTATTCCTTTGTCCCCTCATGTTATCCAATCATCTGAAGATTCTGTGTCAGTTGAATCTACCTATGCTGCTGTGAGCATCTTTTCCCCAAAGTTTAGTGTAGGTCGGGAAACCACTTATTTTATTTTTGAGTACTTATCGGCTCCCCCTGTTGTCTCTTACTGTACTCCTTTAATAAACATCCTCACTCAGTCTGGACCTGTGACCTGAGCGTGAGTTTCTGACAAACTCAAGAGATGCTCTCCTGGCACTGACCATATTTATCGTCTTTCTGGCACCAGGTGAAGACATTTTTATTCACCCAGGACTTTAAAACATCTTTCTTACTTACTTACTTATTTAAACGCAAGCTTTTAATGCTTTAACTGCTAATCAGTTTTACTTTTCCATTGCAAAAAAGGAAATTGTTTTTTAGGTTGCACTTTACTCTGTGTTTTAAGTATCACATCTTAACATTGTATTCTCGGTCCTGCATGCTGCCTAGAGAACATGTGTTGATGGGCAGCCAAATAAATATGGTAAACAAATTATAATTTGATGCACCCCTCAGGTTGCCCATTTTGAGGATTGATGTTCAAGTTCAGGGTTTGAGATGCACGCTGCTTATATTGCAATGCTATTTAGTTAAGCTTAATATTTACTGTTCAATATATTTTTCAATCCCTGTCTTAATGAGGAACAGCACTATATTGAAGATGAATAAGCAGCTTCTCTGTATTGAACACTGAGGAATAGTTGGCAAGTAAGCTATGCATTTGTGTTAAAATGTTTTATGGGGGTGGAAATCAGTGGCCCGGTTTGCATGTTAGGAACATAGGAAGTTGCCTTATATTGAGTCAGTCCATTGGTCCATCTAGCCCAGTATTGTCGACACTGACTGGCAGTGGCTCTCAAAGGTTTCAGGCAGGAATTTTCCCTCACCTTACCTGGAGAAGCCAGGGATTGAACCTGGGACCTTCTACATGCAAAGCATGTGTTCTATCACACAGAGCTATGGCCCCTCCCTGTTATGGCTACTCAGGGTTTAAACAAACCCTGGGTAGCTGTGAACCAGCAGAAGGGAGTGTGCTGGCTCCTGCCCACTCACTCCTGCTGAGCTAAACGACCCTGGGACACTCTGTCCCTGGGTTATTTATTGTGACATCTGAACCTGGATTTGGGGTTTGTTGGGAGAAGAACAATCCAAACTAATAACCCATGGTTTCTTTTGGGGTCACAAGTCTGGGTTTGTCCTCTCTCAACCATCTCCAATTCCAGGTTTGGATGTCAGGATAACCATCCCTGGCTTGTTAAACTCAGTGGGAACCAGCAATCACTCACTAATGCTTCATTAACAACAACGGACAGTTAACAATCCGTGGGTGGTTTGTGACATGTGAACCAGGCAGCTCTATAAGTTAGAACTGGTTGATCCAAAGACAGAAGCCTCTGAGGGATAAAATGTTTATAGCTAGCTTACCTGTGGAGCTTTTATTTAATGAGTGCCAATGTTCTTTACAAGGTGGGGTATTTAACAAAGGAAATAAAAATTCATCAAGAAGCCAGCCATAAGAACTTCAAGCAAAGGTATCAATGTTAGGCAAATGGCCTTATTTTGTTCCTTAATGTTTTTATGCCTACCTGTAATACCACTGCTTGATTCATTGCTTCAGTCATTATATTGTGCTAATATAATGACTAACAACTACCTAAATGTGCATACTTAATTAAAAAAAATATATGTTTCCTTTTCAGGATGCTCAAGGCAGCTCACATTAAAAAAAACATTAAAACAGTATTCCCCACTAAGAGATGCATGATGAACTCCTCGTAAACATGGTGAGCGCTTTTGTTGCACTGCTGCTAAGGAAAAGTAGTTCTAGTCTGCCTCTGACTTTTTTGTGTAGGTAAACTGAACTGTATTGGAGAAGCTACTTCAGCTATCACTACCAGGTTACTAAAGTGGTGACTTGGAAAGGCGTACTATTAGCAACATGTTAGCACGGGGTTCCCCCCCCCCCCCAGATATAAAGATAACTGGACTAAAGTTCTTGAGGCAAAAGAATTGTTTTTTCATTGTAAAAAGGTTGGCACAGACAGTTCCAGTTTCAAGATTACTTGGCATGTGTAGTAAGTGAAAATGTCAGAAACTTAGTACATCATCAGATCTAAATTAATGACCTAAATAGACGTTCCATAACTGAATATGAAAATCTTTGCACACTCAAAGTTTTTATCAGCGTTGAAGGTTTTTCGTATGTACCAAGAGAAAAAGATGGGTTACCATTTCTTTTTTTAGCTGCAAATGAAATAATAAACTAGAAATTGTTTTGGAGGTGATCAGTTATCTTGTTACCTGAAGTACAGTGTGTGCAGTACTTGATAGGAATCACAGCCTAATGCATGTGCAGTTAAATAACCTGAGCATTAGTCCTTCACAGCACGCAGATACTGGTTGAGTTCAGTCATAATGTCAGGAACGCCCTAGCTGCCTCTTGCAGTCCCCACCAATAGCCAACTCAGGACACAGACGACGAGGAATTCTTTCCGAGACTTTATTCCTTTATTACTTTATGACTCTTTCAGAATACTAATAGCTAGTGCCAAAGCAAGGAACAGCACTGGCGAAAGAGAGCAGAGTAGCCTAAGCTCCAGGTAAGGCAGTTGGTCCCCGTTTGAAGGAGAATCACGGAAAGACCCTAAACTTATGGGCTAGGGGGAGATCCTCCCTCTTTCCCTTGGGTCCTCGGGACACGACCGTTGTTTGTGTGCCAAATGAGCGCTACGCCTCCTTTCCGCACCCTCCATCTGTCGTCGCTCCCTGCATCTGCGCCGAGCATCCAGCAAGCCCCCCTCCAGCGCTCTCTCACTGCCAGGGTCACTCTCTCTCCCAGGAATGCCTGCAGGAGGAATCTCTGCCAGCTGCTGTGCTTGTGAGAGATGAGCGAGCTCCTCTCCCACGGATTGCTGTTCCTCCTCAAAATCAGAACTGCTCTGGGGCTCTATTGGCTCAGTTTCCACCCTGACACGTAGTGTGAAATGATGGCTTGTTTTAACTTCTGAACCCACTTGAAAACTATGGGTTTGCTTGTGGTGGACATATTAGGATCTGAAGCTCTGGTTTGTTAATCATAGTTTTCACTACCTGTGGTGGTTCTTCATGGGGTTTCTGCAGTCACCAATATTTTGCCAACCTTGCACCTAATCTGGAGATCACCGATATCTGTCCCTGGACAGAAGCTCTCTGAGTTGAGGCCTTTGGGATAGAAGGCTTCTGAGAAGTCATTGGACTCCCAAGTCCAAACTTCAATCTGATAGCAGTGTACACCATATTGAAAAAGAAAGGGTAGGAGACTACTTCTATATCACAGGCAATGCAAGTTAGATGAGGGGAGAACTGTTATTGCAGGCTTGGGGTCAAATTTTGCACCATGACTCTGACTCTGTCAAACTGGCCTGAGGGATCTTTCTTTAGTGGCATCTGTAGGGACTTGCTCAACATACTGTTGCATTTTGGAAAACCTTCCACACAGAAATCATATGCGGCAAAATGGAAGAGATTTGTTTAGGATGTCTAGTTGCATAATTTTCAGCCATCACAGCTGTCTGTTCAGGACATACTCCTCTATGCAACATACCTAAAATTCATAGGTCTGGTAAATTCTTCCTCTTGTGTTTTACATCTTTCAGCTATTTCTGCATTTATTCCCAGATATGGCAGTTGCTTTTTTCTCTCCTACGGTCAAACACTTTTTGAAAGGCCTTGTAAATCTGCATCTACCAGTATGTGATCTCTGTGAGATCAGATGCCTAAATGGAAAATTGGGGCTCTGCAACCAAATGATGCAGTGTGGGGAGTCCTCCTATTCAGAATTTCAGCTGCTCTGATTTTTTCCTCCATTTAGGGGTTTTTTTTTTCCCTGTGGGTTAGGGTGGACACATGCCCAATTCCACGTGTATAAAAATCTTGTATTTCTCTGTTGATTTCTATGAACTCATTTCTGTCCTTAGGGGCATTTTAAAATACCTTCTTAGTGTGAAACAGAAAATGACCTATCCAGAGAATGAGATAGTTCTGTCTACCCTTTTAATCTCTGTGTGTCTTCCTCCTTTGTAGCCACTCCATTCCATTCCCCTTCCCACCCAATTGTTAGTTTATTTTCTCAGTTTGTCAGTATTCCATGCTGCTGAGTTATCATTGGGCTGTTTTTTGGGATTCCCTCCTTAGGATTTTTCCTTAAGATTGCTTGATGTAGTTTTGGCTATATTTGCATGAGTACAGGACTGTATTAGAAGGAATAATGAATCATTAGCTTTGGTCCAGCTTATGGGAAAATAAGTTGGAAGTGCAACCAGCTCTGGATGGGATCACACTCCTCCTGAAGTGCACAGAGAGCTTTGGCTACTGGACAATATAAAAATGTATGTAAGTATTTATTTCTTAGGCAATGGCTACTTCAGACTAGACTCTTCTGTCTTTTAAAGCAGCTTTCCTTGTGGCTCAAACTTCAGCTTGATGTGATAGTGATTTATATACCTTATACTTGAATACTCCATTTATTTAGCTTAATGATAAAATTGTTTGATGTACAGACATTACTTTCCTATTGAATAGACTAGACCACGTTTCTGAAATTGAGAAGATGACAGCATTTGGGAGGAATTGAGTGCAACCATCTAAATGGAACCACTGTGGGGGGACATCTGGAGTTTGGGGGTGCATTGTCATCAGTATGTTGATGACACACACCTCTTCTCCTTTTCATCTCAGGCAGGTGTGGCAGAGGAGGGGTCCTCTTTAAGAATCAGTAACTAGTTAACAGAAAACAGAGAGTAGGTATAAATGGCAAACTCTCCCAATGGAAGGATATGAATAGTGGGGTCCCACAGGGATCTGTATTGGGACCAATGCTTTTAAACTTGTTCATAAATGATCAGGAATTAGGAGTGAGCAGTGAATTGGCCAAGTTTGCTGATGACACCAAATTATTTAGGGTGGTGAAAACAAAATGGGATTGTGAGGAGCTCCAAAAGGATCTCTCCAAACTGGGAGAATGGGCATCAAAATGGCAAATGCTGTTCAGTGTAAGCAAGTGTAAAGTGATACACGTTGGGGCAAAAAATCCAAACTTCAAGTGTAACCTGATGGGATCTGAGCTAGCGGTGATTGACCAAGAAAGAGATCTTGGGGTTGTGGTGGACAGCTCAATGAAAATGTTGACCCAGTGTGCGGCTGCTGTAAAAAAGGCAAACTCCCTGTTAGTCATGATTAGGAAAGGAATTGAGAATAAAACTGCCAATATCATATTATATAAATCGATGATGTGACCACACTTAAAATACTGTGTACAGTTCTTGTTACCGTACCTAAAAGAAACCTATTGTAGAGCTGGAAAAAGTGCAGAAAAGGGCAACTAAAATGATCAAGGGGCTGGAGCATCTTCCCTATGAGGAAAGGTTACAACAGCTGGGCTTGTTTAGCTTGGAAAAAAAGGTGAGTAAGGAGAGACATGATAGAGGTGTACAAAATTATGCATAGTGCGGAGAATGTGGATACAGAGACATTTTTCTCCTTCTTATAATACTAGAATCTGGGGTCATCCCATGAAGCTGCTTGGTGGGAGAGTCCGGACAGATAAAAGGAAGTACTTCTTCACATTTGTTGTTGTTCAGTCGTTAAGTCGTGTCCGACTCTTCGTGACCCCATGGACCATAGCACACCAGGCCTCCCTGTCCTCCGCTCTCTCCCGGAGTGTGCTCAAGATCATATTCATTGCATCGGTGATGCTATCTAGCCATCTCATCCTCTGCCGTCCCCTTCTCCTTTTGCCTTCAATCCTTCCCAGCATCAGGGTCTTTTCCAGGGAGTTTTCTCTTCGCATTAGGTGGCCAAAATATTTGAGCTTCAGTATCTGTCCTTCCAATGAGCAGTCAGGGTTGATTTCCTTTAGGATTGACTGATTTGACCTCCTTGCAGTCCAGGGGACTCGTAAGAGTCTTCTCCAGCACCACAGTTGGAAAGCATCAATTCTTTGGCGCTCAGCCTTCCTTATAGTCCAGCTTTCACAGCCATGCGTTTCTACTGGGAAAACCATAGCTTTGATTAGACGGACCTTTGTCGGCAAGGTGATGTCTCTGCTTCTTACTGTGCTGTCTAGGTTTGCCATAGCTTTCCTCCCAAGGAGCAAGCGTCTTTTAATTTCATGGCTACAGTCACCGTCTGCGGTGATCTTGGAGCCCAAGAAAATAAAATTTGTCACTGCTTCCATTTCTTCCCCTTCTATATGCCAGGAAGTGATGGGGCCAGATGCCATGATCTTCATTTATTTTAATGTTGAGTTTCAAACCAGCTTTTGCACTCTCCACTTTCACCCTCAACAAGAGGCTCTTTAGATCCTCTTCGCTTTCTGCCATTAGGGTGGTATCGTCTGTGTATCTGAGGTTGTTGATAATTCTCCCAGCAATCTTAATTCCGACCTGTGATTCATCCAACCTGGCGTTTCTTATGATGTCCATGGGGTTTTATTTCTTCACATAGCACATTGTTGAACTATGTAATTTGCTACCACAAGACGTAGTGATGGCCACCAATTTAGATGGCTTTAAAAGGAGGTTAGACAAATTCCTGGAGGAGAAGGCTATCCACAGCTACTAGTCCTGATGCCTCTGTGCTACCTCCAGTATGTGCCTATGTGTGCCTATGTATATCAGTTGCTGGGGAACATGGGTAGGAGGGTGTTATTGCACTTGTGTCCTGCTTGTGGGTTTCCCATTGACAGCTGGTCAGCCACTGTGTGAAAAGGATGCTGGACTTGATGGGCCCTTGGTCTGATCCAGCATGGCTCTTGTTCTGTTCAGTGGATGTGCCAAACCGGTGTCAGGCCTCAGTAATGGACAGGATGAGAGCCAGTAAACTGAGGCTCAGTCCAAACGAGACTGAGGCTTTGCTGATGGGTGGTTCTTCTCTCTGGATGGTAGAAATGCAACCAGCTCTGGATGGGGTCACACTCCTCCTAAAGTGCACAGCTTGGGTGTACTCCTGGATATATCATTGTCATTGGGGGCTCAGGTGAGTTCTGTGGCACAGAGTATATGAGAACATAAGAACTTTTTCCAGCTCTACAATAGCCTTTTTCAGGTGTGGTGACCAGAACTGTACACAGTATTCTAAGTGTGGTCACACCATAGACTTGTATAAAGGCAGTATGATATTGTCAGTTTGATTCTCAATTCCTTTTCCAATTATGCCTAACATGGAGTTTGCCTTTTTTTTTTTTTTTACTGCAGCTGCACACTGGGTTGACATTTTCATCGAACTCTCCACCACAACCCCAAGACCTCTTTCTTGGTTGGTCAGTGCTAGCTCAGATCCCATCAGGTTGTACTTGGTTGGGATTTTTTGCCCCAACAGCACCTTCTACCAGCTTTGGTTGATAGCCCAGTTGCAATCTTATCTGGATGGGGATAGCCTAGCATCAGTGGTCCATGCTCTGATAAGCTCTGCGCTAGATTACCATTGTACATTGGGCTGCCCTTGAAGATGGTTCAGAAACTGCAGCTAGTTCAGAATTTGGCAGCCAGATTTTTGATGATGTGAACATATAAGACCAGTCCCAGTTCTCCTGCACTGGTTGCCACTTTGTTTCCAGGTGAAATTCAGAGTGCTGGTTTTAATATATAAGTTCCTACATGGATTGGGCCCCCAAAAGCTCAAGGACTGCCTGTTCTCATATGAGCCTACCGGGTCCCTACGGTCAGCTTTAGGGACCCTTCTCCATGTGACCCCCTCTGAATGAAGCTCAGGGTGTCAGTATGGGAACGTGCCTTTTCTGTGATAGCCCTGTGTTAATAGAATCCTCTCCTCAAGGAAGCTCACCTGGCACCAACATGGTCATCTTTTCAGCGCCAGGCAGATGTGCTTATTTTCCCAGGCATTTGGACATTAGTTATGGCCCAGTTTTTGTGGGTTGCTTTTTGTGATGTTCATTCTAGGCTATGAGCAGGAGAAAAATGTACGTATTTGTGGATAAAAGCTTTTTCATACTGTATTGTTTTAAGTTTATGTTTTTATGGTATTTATTTTATTTGTGTTGTGCTGATTATCGTTTATCTTGGGTTTGGTTGTGTGTGTTTTTTCTTCCTGTTCTGTTAATCATGGATTTCTGCACTGTGTGTATAATTGCAAGATTGCTTTTTGTGGTGGGAAGCAACACATACATTTAATTAAATCACCACCACCAGATATTTCTGTATCAAAAAGTGTGCTGGACTAAAAATTCTAGGTTTTCAAAAAATTTCCTTAGCAGTTTAGCTGCTGTCTTGGAAAATGGCCACCTATTTCCACCATTTTTGTTGTGTACAATTAATTGAACCTGTCAGGTTTTTTCATAACAAGATTTTGTAGGCACCTTCACAAAGGTTACTGTGAGTTTTTACAATTTTAAAAAAATTATGTTTAAATTTTCAAAATCTGTTCATAAACAAGTCACCAAAAAAACTGTGGTGCTGTACTTATTATTAATTTATAAAATTCATGAAATTCAAAGTCCTGAAGTTGAAAGCACTACATTCTTTTTACATTGAATTTCCACTGTGTTATAAATTGCTTTGTCCTATGTTAGAGGTGAGTGATGGAATTACAAAGACATTAACAGCTGTGAGTTGATGGATGCTTTTGTATAATCTCCAGTCTCAGTTGGCTGAAGACAGCTGCATCCTGTGCAACTTAAGTTTTACGTGTTGAAACTCTGTAAGATGAATTCAGAAAATGGCATAATAGTAGGGATGAAGGCTCACTATTCAGCATTCTTTGTGGTTTCCACAGTCTGATCGAATTCTGCTTGCAGAACGTTGCCAATAAGGACCTGGCCTCACAAGACAGCCAAGATTTTTTACTCGGTGCTTCTGACTTGGAAAATGACCTGCTACATACTTTTATAAAGGAAAGGCAGATTCATGGAAATGAAATGCCTGCTGAAAGAGATACCACAATGTCAAGAAGCAATCCACAAATCTTACATTCCTTGTATACTATGGTGACATGAACTGGAGGAAAAGAAGATTTTTTAAAATGTAGACAGACATATTTTATAGTGTTTTGTTGCTGCTTATCAGGGGCAATGTCAGGTTGATCTGTCAAGAGGTACTACAGCATGAGCTTTTCATAGTGCCTTTGTTGCTTGCACAGGCAAATGGATCATTAAGAAATGGACAGAAATCTGTGCTGTTTGATTTGTTGATTGCAAGCGTTAAATGCCCAGAAACCACTGATCTCAAAAACAAGCAGTCTGGACTAATTATGGATAGGCAAGCCCTTATCATTTCCTTTTGGTTCCTTCAGGGCACAAAGGCCTTTGGAGATCTTGCCCAAATGTTCATTACTTTGGTGTTAAACTCTGGTCGAGCATACAGTGATGTTGTATTAAACCAGGGGTAGGCACCCTTTTTGGACTGTTGGCACATTTGGCAATTTGAGAAATTGTTGTGGGCACCAGCACAAAATGGCTGCATACTGCAGAGGAAAGCATTGGCTTGCAGCTGCCTGCCATCTTCATTTCCTAGGAATGTCTCTGAGCTTTACATGTGGCCCAGAGGCATTAATGGGAAATGAAGATGGCAGTGGCTGCAGGCCCTCACTTTGCTTTGAAGTGATCCCTACTGTAGGTAAGAAAGTTTGTTAATTTTTTTAAAAGTGGGAGGCGTAGATCACTTTGCTGGGTGCCAGGAAACGTGTCCAGGTACACAGTGGTGGCCATGGGCAATACATTGCCTACCCCTGTAAAACAGTTACAACATTGCATTCATAAAAAGCAAGGCCAGATACTGTCTAGCAAAAGAAGCCAGGCCAACTCACCAAGATAATGGAAATGTTTTCCCTTTTGCAAACTGGAAGAACTTTGTGACATTAGTTGATAATATGGCAGGCCTGGCAAAATTTCGAGCTATTGAGCTAGTGGCAAAGGCATTGTGGTAGCTGGACCGTTTGCTGAACCATTCAAAGTGAAATCATCTAATGACAAATTTGGTATAACATCTTTATATAAAGAGCGTGATGCAAGATTCATCATGAGGATGCAGCGAATGTTCCTCATGACACAGTTGTAATATCCTACCAAAATACTAATGTCTTCGTACTTTTGTGGAACGTCTTCCTCCTTTGACTTCCAGAGAACTTTAGACGAGATGTGGAATGCATGCCAAAAGAAAGTACATTAAGTCCACCAACACTTACCACATAATTGTAAGACTGCATTATCTTTTCATGCTCTGACAGGTTGTGACAGTACATCTTCCTTCACCAACTGTACAATGGCTTCAGCAGGGGAAGTGTGGTTGTTGAAGGGTTTAGGTGAGGGAGATCTGACACTAGAAGAACTAGCTGATGCAGAGAAAAATCATCTGCCATTTATATAGTCATAGTAATGCAGTGTATTTCAGTCAGATTCAATGCACAATGTTCACAAGAAGTAAGCCAGAATCAATGCCTCTAACAGCATGCATTGTAACAACATCTCAAAAGAGTTTATTGCTGGAGTATGATGTGGAAGCAAGCTTCTACTCAGATTCCTGTAATTCCAAGCCCTGGAGACATGGGATACACACTCTTAAAATGGAGAACTGAAACCTGTCCTGATGACAATTGATACCATTCCTCAGATCCTGCAGATATATTATGTTTTGTGAATGTCAGAAAGGATGCGTAACTTGTCAGTGCAATGTAAAAATGGCAAAATGACATGTACCATGAGCTGTCAATGTAACCTTGGAGACAGCACATATGCTAGCAGATCAGAGGAAGGAACTTCAGTTTCAGAGCTAGATTTACCAACATGTATCCATGGAAAATACATTTCCTTTTAACTGTAATGGTATTGTATCCAATTTTATAATTCTTTGATCAAAACTCAATTCATGTTATATACTGGTACCTTAACACTGCTCAGGTGAGCTGGGGAAAGGATTGTTCAGGAAAACTATGTATCGAATCTTGTACTATTTATATTTATTTATTACATTTCTGTACAGCCCACTAGCTGAGGCTCTCTGGGCAGTGCACATATGTGCTTTCTGAAGGGGATATTAGATTTTTGAGAATTGTGTAGGTCACAACTTTTGTAGCAATAGAAATAAGCTATCATTGCTGAAAAATGTAGAAAGATAAACAACAATGCCATTTTTTTCAGATGGTGGCAAAATTAGGCATTGGAAAATTTGCAACTTACATTTTCGAATACAGCAGGCTTTTGTCCTGACCTGATTAGCCGGTATCCACCTCCCAAGTAGATCCGTTTATTAATCTTCCATATGTGTGGCTGCATAAAGACCACAAAGACATATTGTTCAAGTGTGCAGCCATACAGCCCACCATCTTGCCCTACTCTAGGCCTCATCCATGTTTTGAAGGGCTAGCGGTTTTCTTAAGAGGAAAGAGCATTCTCGAGACAGATGCATGCTATGGAGTCTCCCTGCTAGAGAGCAGGGGCTAAACTTTCTCCTAAGCTCTAAAGGTTTCTGAAATATTTATCTGCATGGGTGCAGATGCCATATGTGTGTGTGTGTGTATGCGCGCACGCACAAGACCATTCAAATGTCAATTACAGATAAGCAACAAGTCTTTTCAAAAAGGGTTGTAGCTCAGTGGTAGAGTATATGCTTTGCATGCAAATGTTCCCAGGCTCAATGTCTAGCATTTCCAGGTAGTGTGGGAAAGATTTACAGTTTGGAGAGCGGCTGTCAGTAAGTTTAGACAGTTATTAAGATAGATTAGACCAATGGTCTACCTTGGTGTAAGTACGAACTTGGTCATCATGGTTTGTTCCATTGCTCCACCCTTATTTATTTGATTTGTACCCTGCCTTTCTACCAAAAGATGGCGTCGAAGGCGGCTTACAGATACAATTAAACTGATACATTAAAATATAATAAAAACGTAAAAACAGCACCCAACCCAACAGACCTAATTACAGGCCAAAGGCCTTCTTGAATAAAATGGTCTTTGCCTGCCACCGGAGGAGGCCTGCTAAGGAGTTCCAGTGCCTGGGAGTAGCCACTGAAAAGGCCCTCTCATGTATTGCCACCAGACCTGCCTCTGAAGGTGGCAGTCTCAAAAGAAGGGTCCTCCCTAGAAGATCTTATGAACTGGACAGGTTCTAATGGGAGAAGTCGATCTTTCAAGTAGCCTGGTTCCAAACTGTACAGGGCAAGGGCCCCCAACATTTGGGAACTTGAGATACTGCTTGTGGGCACCACCACAAAATGCCTAATCAGGAGATTGCCACTTTGGCATCTACAGATCTTAGTCTGAGTCTTATTAAGCAAAAACTTCATGTCTATTGGACACAACGTCTCTTTAAGGGATTGACTAATTTGGGTAATTGCTTGTGGTGCAATGCAGCTAATGCTTTAAAACATATGTTTTGGCAATATTCAGTAGTTGCTTCTTTTTGCTGGGAGGTTATCACACAGAAAAAAAATTGTACTGGAACAGTCTTTAATATTTACTGACGTACATGTTCTTTTAAATTATTTACCTGCTTCATGGAAATTAATAAATGCTCAGCGTTAATGGATTCTCTGCACTCTTTTGACAGCGAAAAGACTAATATTACAACACCAGAAAGATAAACTTTCACCTCCTATAACGCAATCGATTGAGGACCTTACATCGCTTTCAATATTTGAAAGGGTAGCATATAGATGCTACCTTCAAATGGGTCCTTATTTGGATATTTGGTCTACTTTTGTTGAAGCCCATGTATAATTGCTAGAAAGTTTTATGCATTTCATACAAATCCATGTATGTATATTTTTTAAATGGAAAAAATAATTTAAAAAATTTCGGGTGCCCAGAGGACCACGTTGGGGACCCATTCATGGGCGCCATTGGAGGTGCCCACGGACACTGCGTTGGGGACCCCTGGCATAGAGCTTTATGGAGCATAACCAGTACTTTGAATTCTGCCTGGAAACAGACCAGTAACCAGTAAAGCTGCTCTAACAAGGGAGTCACATTCTCCCTGTAACCAGCCCTGGTCAACAATCTGGTTGCAGCATTCTGGACCACTTGATGTTTCTGAACAGTTTTTGAAGGCAACCCCACATAGAGCAGATTACAGTAGTCCAAACGAGATGTAACTAATGCATGCGTGACCATGGCCAGATCAGAAGTCTCTAGGTGCAGTTGCTGCACTAGCCTCAGCTGTGCAAATGCAGTCCTGGCCACCAGCGAGACCTGGGCATCCAAGTTCAGGGCTGAGTCCAAGAGTACACCCAAACTGCAAGGCTGAGTCTCCCTGTGGAGTGTAACCCCACCCAGCACAGCTTGAATCCCTATTCTGTGATCTGCCTTTTGACTGACTGAAAGCATCTCTGCTTTGTCCAAATTAAGCTTCAGTTTGTTTGCCCTCATCCAGCCAATTACTGACATCAGGCACTGTTTTAGAATTTAGGATTTTGAAGGAAAGGACAGATAGAGTTGGGTGTCATCAGCATACTGGTGGCACTGAACCCCAGAACTCTGGATAGTCTCTCCCAGAGGTTTCATGTGTATGTTAAATAGCGGGGGGGGGGGGATAAGATGAAACCCTGAGGACACCACAAGCCAGTGGCCATAGCATTGGAACAGGAATCCCCTAGCAACACCTTCTGAAATCGTCCCTCTAAGAAAGACCTGAGCCAGTGTATAACAGTGCCTCCCAGTCCCATCTCAGACAGATGCCTCAGAAGGATGTCATGGTCAATGGTATGTAAAGCCACTAAAAGGCACAGCAGAGCTAAACAAGGACACACTCCCCCTGTCCAGTTTGTGGCATAGATCATCCACCAAGGCAACCAAAGCTGTCTCTGTCCCATAACCAGGCCTGAAGCCAGATTGAAATTGATCTAGATAATCTGTTTTCCACCGATGTCGCTCTAGTCAATATTCCACTCATTTCAGCATCCTAAAAAACCAGGGAGCTCGTTTGGCTCCAGTCTGTGGGAAAGAATGCTCTGGAACAATTGTATCAACTGCCTGGGCCATTTCTCCATTCCAGAGATCAACCAGGGCAGAATCACCCGCCGAGGTGATTGGCAATCCACCTAGCTACAGAGTCAGGAGGGGAGAGTGCCTGAAAAAACTTTGCAGTGTCTAAGGCAGACTTCTCCAACCTGGTGCCTTCCAGGTGTGTTGGATGGCAACGGCCAAAATTTCCAGCAAGTGTGGTCAATGGAATTATGGGAGTTAAAATCCAATGCATCTGGAGGGCACCAGGTTGGGAAAGACTGGTCTAAGAGGCTCTTGCTGTCCTTCCTTGTCTCATTCTGCCTAGCAACAACTTCATTTCCCCACCCACTGCCTTACAGTTAAGTCCCTAACCAATCCAGCAGCCTTTCTCCTAAGCTGGCTTGCAGGAAGAAAAAGGGACAAATAGATCATTTCATGATTTTTACTGGAGGAATAAAGTCAACATTACAATATTGTTCAAAGCACCTTTTAATACATATACTTTGTATTGCATTAATCCCCCCCAAACCAAGTATGATCTCTGCATATCCATCCCTTCGGTGTTCCCTTTTCCTGTACGCTGCCTGCTTTATACTTTCTTGACCAAAGGGTGACCCCAGAGAGCAATGCCAAAGGAGCATGGGTCCCTTTGCATGCTACACCCCTGTGGTCAAATCCAACCCCAGGAAATATGTGTGAAGGCCTGTCCCTTTTGCACAAGCACTCAGTGGCTTAGTGGTTTGAATATCTGGGAAGTCTCCATTCTACAACTTAACTTGGGACTTGGGCAACTGTAGGCACTTCTTTAAGATTGCCGGGAGAATTATCAACAACCTCCGATATGCAGACGATACCACCCTAATGGCAGAAAGCGAAGAGGATCTCAAGAGCCTCTTGTTGAGGGTGAAAGAGGAGAGTGCAAAAGCTGGTTTGAAACTCAACATTAAAAAAACTAAGATCATGTCATCTGGCCCTATCACTTCCTGGCATATAGAAGGGGAAGAAATGGAAGCAGTGACAGATTTTACTTTCTTGGGCTCCAAGATCACCGCAGACGGTGACTGTAGCCATGAAATTAAAAGACGCTTGCTCCTTGGGAGGAAAGCTATGGCCAACCTAGACAGCATAGTAAGAAGCAGAGACATCACCTTGCCGACAAAGGTCCGTCTAATCAAAGCTATGGTTTTCCCAGTAGTAATGTATGGCTGTGAGAGCTGGACTATAAGGAAGGCTGAGCGCCGAAGAATTGATGCTTTCGAACTGTGGTGCTGGAGAAGACTCTTACGAGTGCCCTGGACTGCAAGGAGGTCAAATCAGTCCATCCTAAAGGAAATCAACCCTGAGTGCTCATTGGAAGGACAGATAATGAAGCTGAAGCTCCAATATTTTGGCCACCTAATGCGAAGAGAAAACTCCCTGGAAAAGACCCTGATGCTGGGAAAGACTGAAGGCAAAAGGAGAAGGGGACGGCAGAGGATGAGATGGCTAGATAGCATCACCGATGCAATGAATATGAACTTGAGCACGCTCCGGGAGACAGCGCAGGACAGGAAGGCCTGGCGTGCTATGGTCCATGGGGTCACGAAGAGTCGGACACGACTGAACAACAACAACAACAACAACAACAACAACAACAACAATGCACTTCTATCTGTCCTTGGACATTTGAAGGGACATCAGCTGCCTTGCTGTGGCCTTGCAGACTACCTCTCTCCTTGGAGATGAATTACAAGACACTCAGCAGTTCCTATTCAAGAAGTTAGGGCCAAGTACTGGATGGAGGCTGAGACATTTGTCTCTATCTCAGACCATGATGCGGGATTTGACGTCTTTGACCACTTCCTCACCTTGCCCCTTGGAGATTTCAACAGTTCATGTTGATTCTGTCTCTGAACCACATACCTCCTATCTCCTCTCCTTAATCTCCTTCTTCATCCTCTGCCTATGGACAGACACTGTCATGCAATGCCTTGGGCACCTTCTTGATCTTATCTTTAATCAGAACTGTTTTGTCTCGAACCTCTCTGCTGCGGAATGTCCTCTCCGGCCATCACTTTATCTCTGTCAACATTGCATATATTCCACTATCCCCTTTCTCTGCCTCATGCTGTTTTTCATGACCTGCAGTTCATTGATACAGTTTGTCAGAAGCAGTCACTTCTACTTACTTTTTAGACTCCATCTCTGTCCTTCACTCTTCTTTGCTCCACTTTCCCATTGAATAATTCACTCCTTATCCTGGGTCACCTCCATTCATGATCCTGTGCAGTTAACTCCCTCTGGAGGAGAGCTAAATAGTTATCTGATCAACACCAACTATAGGAATTCTCTGGACTGCGTCTCTCCTCTTGATGCCTCTCCATCCTCCTGTCCCCATATATTCTTGCCCATAACCTTCTCTCCCCCCCCCCCCGCTCACTACTACCTTCCAACATCTGAGACGTCTCCTCCTTTAAATGACTTCATCCATTCTTCCTAAATTGGTGGCACCTTAAAGATTAACAAATGTATTATGACGTCACCTTTTGAATATGGAGAAACGACTCCACATTCTCAGCTGGCATGTAGAAGAGAGATGTAAACAGGGAAATGGAAATAAAATACAAAAAAAATCAGTCTGTGACAATTACGTTAAAGCTTAAACATGCAAAATAACCATACTGACCATTCACAACAGCAGTAATCAGGGGTGTCATTGAAAGAGGCCCACCTGGGCACAGGCCCCGGATCTTTTGAGCTGTCCTAAATGCCATTTTTTAAAACATTTCCCCATTGACTTGCATTGGAAAACAAAAATGGCCATAACTTCTTTTAGTTTGTATGATAAATTCATGACATTTGGGGGCTTGGTAGCCCCCATGGAACTGATTGAATCTGCCAAATTTCAGGCAGTTAGGTCCAGTGGCTTTTGCGCTAGTCACAGGTAAAATTTGCTGTTTTCAAGAAAATCTGTCAAAGGAAAGAGGTATATTTTTTTTGTGCTTCCACATATGTGCATGGCATTTGGGGACCTGGAAGCTCCTATAGAGATGACTGAGCCTGCCAAAGTTAAGACAGTTAGGTCTAGTGGCTTTTGTGCTAGCCGCAGGTAAAATTTGCTTTTTCCAAGAAAATATGTCAAAGTAAAGAGCTTTAATTTTTTTGTGCTTCCACATAAATTCATGGAATTTGGGGACCTAGCGGACTTCTGGTTGGAATCATTGTCGCTCTGGCAGCTTCCCATGGGAGCTTTCTCAAACAGCTTTTTAAAAGGTTGAAAAACCTTTTCATCTTCCCCCTGGAATTAAAAGGGGGGGCAAGGCAGCATCTGGATAACGTCTTGAAGAAAAGTACCCCCCATGAGATAGTGGGGGGGCTGGATTCCAGGATTATCTCCCCACGGTTTTACCAACGCAAAAACGTGTTCCATAATAATATATGCTTTAAGAAATATCAACAACTCCTGAGAGATGATTTAAGAAATATTAACAATATTTGAGAACTTCTGAGGACCTACAAGATCTGTTTGAGAGAAACATGACTACACCGAGGAGAAGAAAGGGGCTGGTATCACTGCCAACTCCCCCCATACCTCCTGTGTCAAAAGTTTCGAAAACAGAAGATATAGGGGAATTATTTACTCTGATAAAGATTTTATCTTTGCAATTTACGGAGCAAGCCAAAAGGTTGGATTTAATCCAAAATTCCATCACTGCCTTGCAAGGAGCTGTGGATCTGATTAATGCGTCATGGCAAAAAATGGAGACGAAAATTGATGAGCTAGAAGACCGAGTGGCAGGGAATGAAACTATGATAAAAGTTTGTTTTAAAAATGTCTCTGACAGAATTTCTCAACTGGAGGCCTTCACACGAAGATCCATTGTATGTATTATTGGGATTAAATTTGTCTAATGATGTAAAATTGCCTATTTTTGTGGATAAACTTTTGCATGAGATACTCCCTGTCCCATCTGATTATTTACTTGATATTGAGCAGGCATTTTGTATGCCAAATGCTAAAGGGACTGACTATACGATCATAGTCCAATTTGCAAAAGTCTCCACAAAGAATTATATCCTGCGTTTGGCAAGAGAGGGTGGAAGCCTTTCCTGGAAAACATGATAGCGCTATGTTATTTCCAGACTGCATCAAAGAGGTGGTGAATAAAAGAAGGCAATTTATCAAAGCGAAAAATATGGCAAAACAAATGAACGTACAATATTACTTACAATATCCTGCTACACTGTGTATTGTGTCGGAAGGTCAGATGAAGGACTTTCTAAATCATGAAATGGCGGAGGCATGACTGAATGTAAAAATGCGTGAGATTTTTTTTACAACCCCATGAACTGGAATTTTTAAACAAGCTTTGTTAACTGTTCGTGTTTAGTCTACATGATCCAGGTTAGATCAGAAGATAAATGATTATACATACCTTCGTTTATTCTCTTTCATTTCTCTTCTTTTCTTGCTTTGCTTTTTGTTCTTGCTTTTCTTTTTCTTTTTATTTCAAAATAGATATGATATGCTGTATTTAAATTTATTGTTTGAGGGTGTATTGTGTATATGCATTTATATATCTAATATAAAATATATTAATGATTGTTGAAGGTTTATTTAACTTTATTATATAACACTATATTTCTTTTTAATTATTATTATTATTAATAATAATATAGTCTACTAGGAATGAACTGTAGACCTGTTTCTTTGATATAAGATTGATGATATGATATTGAAATGTAAGGTTCTTTATTAAACTGTAAGATTGTTAAGGTTATATATACAGTTTTTAAAATAGAATGGCATCGGAGGCCGGGGGATATTGGAGTTTAAACTTAATCCTTTAAAGGGGAGGGAGAGGGGGAGGGAAGGGGAAAGAATGTTCTTTTCTTTTTCTCTACTTCCTTTCCTCCTTCCTTTTCCTTTATTTTTCTCCTTTTCCATTTCTTTTTGTTATTGTGTCCTCATTAAATATTGTATTGCTGGGAAATTGTAGTATTGATCAGGTTGTTGGTATTTTGGGTATTGTTTATTTCATTTATAAAGATAAAATAAATAAAAATATATTCACACACCCCCCCGCAAAAAAAAAGGAATTTGGGGACCTAGCAGACCCTAGGGAGCTGACTGAACCTACCAAGTTTCAGACAGTTAGGTCCAGTGACTTTTGCGCTAGCCATGCATAAATTTTTCTTTTCTCAAAGTCTAAAATAAAAAGTAAAAACTGTCAAGTCCCCCAGGGAATTAGAAATCCTAATCAGAAGGTGTTTAAGTTGATCATTAGGAGGTCACTATCCCTAATCTCTGGTGTAGGGTTTTTTTGAGGTACAAAAACCTCTCTTCCCCTACTTTTCTGCTCTTACATGCCCACTGTTGTGAGCTTGCCTGCAATGAAATTTTGAAAAGGGAGAAGGAAGGGAAGAAAGAGCTCCATGTGAAATACTGGTATTTCACACAGCATCTGATTTTACTGCCCCAAACCGGAACCTTTGGATTCTGCAGAAGTTTAGCAGCTTCAGTACAGCAAAGGATCCAGTCGGTCTCCACAAACTTCTTTCTCCCCCTCCACTTTAATTTTCCCTAATTAGCTGTAGGACTCAATCCCAGAGGAAGGGTTAGGACTATGTGGCGTCATGATCGAGAAACTGCTGGGGTTTTTAAATGGGTTCTACAGTTTTAAAAAAGCTAGAAAAAGCCCTCAGCCACCTCACCTTATAAAGTTCATTTAAGTATGTTCAATCCTTATAAACCCTCCACAGCCTCCTAAATTCCTCTGAAGTACTACCTCTCTGAAAGGAGCCACTTGGCTTAGGGAATTCTCTTTACCACCCAGCCCTGCGCGCATTTCCAATCACCATTCCCCTCCCCTCCTCTTTCTTTCTTTCTTTCTTTCTTTCTTTCTTTCTTTATTCCACCCAGGGCATATTTTGGGGAATTCTTAAAGATAATTCTCTTTGGCGGGCAAGAGAAGTTCTGAGCTGTATTTGACTTTATACAAACAGACAAGAGGGTTGTTTTTTCTCCTTCTCACTCAAGTATTTGAGAAGAGAGCACATGCTTGGCATGCAGAAGGTCCCAGATTCAATCCCCAGCATCTCTAGGTAGGGCTAGGAAAGAATCCTGCCTGAAACCCTGGAGAGCCGCTGCTGCCAGTCAGTGTCAACAGTACTGGGCTAGATGGACCCAGGGTCTGACTGAGCATAAGGCAGCTTCCTATGTTCCTATGAACAGAAAGCTTTAATAAAAAATAGGAGTTTTTGGTTTGTTTGTTTTAAGTCAGGGGGGAGGTAAATACTGCTCATTTATACAAGCCTATGTATGCCTACTCAGAAGCCCCATTATGTTTAATGAGGCTTACCCTCAGGAAAGTGTGCATAGGATTTCAGCAAAAGTTACTTTTGCAGGGAGGTTTGCACCCTGATGTTCTGCATGTTTACTCAGAAATAAGTCCTGAGTTGTGAGCATGGTGGTACTGCAGGCTTTATACAGTGCCTGCCCAATGCTGCCTAATGAATTGATTACCCTTTCACCTCAGTCCTATGAATGTTTTGTCATGTGTGGGTCTGGGTGTTTTTTTTTTGCATGAACTCTAGCTTCAGTGGTGAGGGAAAGGCACTTAGTGTATGCTCAGAGTTTCTCCATAACTTAGCCCTAGTTTTGAAAACAGACTCATTGGCTGAATCCTGGTGAAGTCTTGGCACAAATGAAGTTATGGGGAGAAAGGTACAATGAGAGCTTGTGCATAACAAGGAGGAGGTAGAGAGGAGTTGCAGAAAACAAGACATCTGTTTTTATGAAGAGTTGCTGGAGGATGGTAGGATGAGGAGGGATGGTGGCATGGAGGGGAATAGAATTGGTAGGGGGAGAATGTAAGTGCTCAGTGGTGAAAGAAAAACATTCTGCACATGCTTAGAGGCACTCTCTATTTAAGAACATAAGAGCCATGCTGCATCAGACCAAGGTCCATCTAGTCCAGCATTCTGTTCACACAGTGGCCAACCAGATGCCCACTGGAAACCCACAAGCAGGACATGAGTGCAGTAGCACCTTCCCACCCATGTTCCCCTGCTGCTAACATTGGTGAAATGTAAATACATTCTAATAATTCTGAATTAGAATGCATGCCTGGGGGACACCTTGAATGATCTGTGCATTTTCATACAAATTTACCCAAAAACTATTGAGGAAGGGGTGAATGGAAGGGAAAGCAAATCACTCCCTCCCCCAAATTGGAGAACTCCCCTTCGACATGAACTGCTGCACCTATACTTCTGAAACTTTGCTGGTTTCTTACTTAGGAACAACTATAGTCTGTCTGTAATTTTCAGAACAGTGGTCCAAAAGGAACATAGGGAGATAAGTATGTCTTCTTTTGGAGACTTCAAAATGTCAAGGCCACCCTTGCACAAAAACCCTTGTGGCTAGCATTCTGAAATTTGGCAGACATGATTTCCTCTGATGGGGCAATGAATCCTGAAATTTTTATCCAATTCTTCCAAGGAATTAAAACATTATTGGCAGTTCCCTTTAAAAGAAAATAAAAATATAAACACTGAACCTATTTTTCTGACATTGGGCAGGTGTAATCCCCTTCTAGGGGGCTACTATGCCTGAAATTATCCAGTTCTGACCAAGAGAAAAAAGCTACATTTTTTTTCCCTAATATCCCCTGGTAGTCAACAGAAAGCATAAAGACTCGGGTTTGGTGCTGAGCTGAAGTGGTCTGACTACAAATTGACCAGAGCAGAAGTGGGATGTTTTCCAAAATGCTGAATTGGGGTCTGAGTTGAAGTGGGGTGGGGGTCAGTGCATACTTCTTATGTATTTATGTATGTATGTAATCTGTACACACACACAACCACACTGCATGCACACACACCACACACACGCACGCACACACATATTAGACGTGTGCTTAGACTCGTGTGTGTGTGTGTGTGTGTATGCAAATTTGTGTTATGGGCCCGTGTCCCGGATCTTTTAAGACCCTAGCAATGCCCCTGGCAGTAATTGATAACACATAAATCCCAGGATTGCCAAATTCATTAACACCTGTAGTGGAGATAGAAAATTTATCCCTGTTCAAACCAGAGGTGATGCAAGTGAAGTGAAGTTCTTCACTTGTCGAGAACTTCAATTCTAATCCAGTAATTTCTCACTGGAGTCTCCCTTTGAAGTTCCCTTGTTCAGGAATAACCACTTTCAGGCCTGCAATAGTGTTCCTGAGCAGTTGAAATGTTACCCTATTGGTTTGGTGTCCATTTATTTCTTAATGTAGAGACTGGCCTGTTTGTCTTGTGTAGAATGCAGGAGGGCATTGTGTAAATTCGGTCCCGTTTAACCTCAGAACCTGAACCAAAGGGGTCTGAAGCACCCCAGTGGGTAACCAAGCTAACCAACAGACAAACATCACTACAGACAAAATCGTTGATTGAAATCTATTCAGGGCTTTATTTCAGAAAAATACAAAATAAAGTGGCATGGTGGTTATATGAGTATTAGAAACTTTCTCTATAATTGCAGGGAAAGAGAATGCAACAAAAATAGAAGATTAATCAAAAGGATTGCAATTGCCAAAGCTGGTATTATAAATTTGCCAATAAGATAATGGCTTGAGCTTCTAACATTTTTATGACTCCTCCTTCCAACTTTCTCCTGTTTACTACTTGCGGTTCAAAGCTAAACTAAAACAACCTAAACTAAGTGTTAACCCTCCCATAACCTCCTCCTGATTCTTTCTTGAATACAAAAGCTATGCTAAAGCATTTCTAAGTTCCTCTAGGCATATGAAGAATAGAGGTAGGAGTTAGAGTGAAAGGAAAACCCAAGACCTGGAAATAATTCCATTGCCACCTCTGAAGATGGGATTCCAAATCCCCTCCTCAGAAATAACCTCCAAGTCTCAAGCATAGAAAGCACCAAGTCCTAAACTCAGAAATAATTCTAAGTTCTACTTTCAGAAAATATTCTAAGTTCCCAAGTCTAAGAGTCTAAAGAGGTCCATAGTTACTCAAATCCTTGGGTCTGGTGGCATGGCAGAAAGAGTGAAGTGAAGTAGCAGCAGCAGGAACCAGAGCAACAGGAACAAAAGCACCCTCCCCCCGGAGCTCCCATTCCCTGGGCTTTTATACCCCTGCTCTGGTCAAAGGTGGGGCCCAAGGAACAAGGAGACGATCAGATTCCAATAAAAATAGGGTGCATGTGGTTAGAGCATTTGCTCACCAATCAGAAACAAGGTGTCTCATCTATCTCCCACAATTCATGTGTCTGGGGAATGTGTCTGGCACCATTACAAACAGGTTACTTTGAAATGTCCCAAAATATGACCCAAATTCTGCCATCTGGGCATGTTTTCTTGATTGATGCACTTCTCTCTGGTATATCTTCTTTGAACTCCTGGTCATCTTTGGCTATTTTTGGTCATATCCGCCCAAATACCTCCTCCTAGTTGTCGCTCGTGCTCAGGGCTACACTTCTCTGCCCAACTAGCATCTAGTAAGAACATTCTCTTATCAGCAGGTGTACACCATGACATGTCAAAACAGTACTTTTCCTCCTCTTAGTAGGCATCTGAACATGCTCAGTTCTGTTCATCTCACTTAGACACTCTGCCAGCATGTTGTGGCCTTGAGCAAGCTCTGTGAAGCCACTTGTAAAGACAGCTGCATTTTTTTCCCTTTCTGCAAAGAGTCCTGCAAAATCTCAAGAGTCTTAGTTAGTGAAAGAGTATCATTTAGCATAGACTCAGACTTCATGGTCTTCTTGCCCAGGGGTCAAGAGTTTGGAATATAAAGCTGGTTATGAGTAGGGATGTACGAAAGGGACTTACCTTGTCCCGCAGCTTTTTTCGCGGTGGGGGGGAGGCGCTTCGCTTCTCCCCCCGAAGTTCATGCGAGCGGGGGGTGTCTTCCTGCCTCGCCCGGCTGAAATTCAGGCCAGGGGGGAGGCTTCCCGCCTTGCCCCCAGCCGAAATTCAGGCCGGGGAGAAGTGCCCCGTCTCCCCGGCCACAAACTTCAACAGAAAAGTAAAAAAAAAAAGCCCCGTGATAGGCTACGTAACGATTTACGTAGCCTATCACAGCTACATCTGCAAATCTAGCCGTGATAGGCTACGTTAATCGTCACGTAGCATATCACGGGGGCGTTTTTTTTTTTTTTTACTTTTCTTGGAACGGCGGCAGCGGCAGCCGGTCGAAAGACCGGCTGCCGCCCCCGCCCCTGTCGAAGCCCTGCCGAACCGCCGCTGCGACCCGCCACCGGGAGCGACATTCGGGAAAGGTAAGTCCCATCCCGGGCGGGGGGCGGGGGGGAGAATTTCTCCCCGAAACTACTTCAGGGGGCCGAGTACGTTGGCACTCAGCCCCCCGAAGTTTCGGTGAGAAATTCTCTGACACCCCTAGTTATGAGTCTGGGGTCTTCTACGGACTCTTCTTGTAGGCCTCCCCCAGATCAAATCAGCCATCTTTACTCTTTGTTAACCCTTTTAGTACTAGATTAACAGTAGATAGCATATATCACATTGGAAGGCAAGCAGGTGAATGAAGCCTGGCTGTGGCTGATATTAGTGTTGCCTGAGTAAAGGCAAGAGTTGGTATCTAGGTTTGTTGCAGGGGCTGATAGCTGTGCTTCTCTTATGTGGCTTGTTGCTGTTGACTAGCCATTTAAATTAGAGAGCTGTCTATAAGTAAGGACAGACCTATCACCCAAGGCCTGTAAGAGATGTTGCTGTGCATCCTCATTCACACAGACATGCAACATATGTAGCGACCAATGGGATTTAAGATGGGCTTTAACCAGAGATGTGGTGCACACACAATTGAATTGTGTGCTATGCTGTTACTAAAATGATGAATATATACTGCTGAAATGGAGAAATTAGCTTACATACTCATTGAAAGTCTAAAAATATGAACTTTATTTTTACAGGTTTTTGTTTCCAAAAACATACACATGCACATTCATTAAAGAGAGAAAATTAGCTTGATTGGTACACCCACCACTTAGCATATGTGTTAGTATATCAGTTGTAATAGAAGATAGGAACATAACATAGAAGATAGGAAAAGCAAAGATGGGGGAAATTAGCGTTTATCAAATAAGGAGGGAATGTGGTGCTCTGGAAATGTCAGAGCAGGAGATTGGATGGCTATATGACCAAGAAGCTCAGATGCTGGTGAAAATGGTGGACTGTTGGGGAGGAAGTGGATAGGTTTAGAAGGAACAGAAAAGAAACAGCAAGATTCTTGAAGTAAAGTATCAGGGTAATGTCAGGTCCATAATGCACACTAGACGTGCTAGATAGCCAGCACATCTGAAGCTCATAGAATCATAGAATAGTAGGGTTGGAAGGGGCCTACAAGGCCATCGAGTCCAACCCCCTGCTCAATGCAGGAATCCAAGTCAGAGCATCCCTGACAGGTGGCTGTCCAGCCTCGTCTTGAAGGCCTCCAGTGTGGGAGAGCCCACCACCTCCCTAGGTCATTGGTTCCATTGTCGTATTGCTCTAACAGTCAGGAATTTTTTCCTAATGTTCAGCCGGAATCTGGCTTCCTGGAACTTCAGCCCATTATTCCGTGTCCACCACTCTGGGATGATCAAGAAGAGATCCTGGCCTTCTTCTCTGTGACAACCTTTCAAGTACTTGAAGAGTGCTAGAATATCTCCCCTCAGTCTTCTCTTCTCAAGGCTAAACATGCCCAGTTCTTTCAGTCTCTCTTCATAGGGCTTTGTTTCCAGTCCCCTGATCATCTTTGTTGCCCTCCTCTGACCCCTCTCCAGTTTGTCTGCATTCTTCTTAAAGTATGGTGCCCAGAACTGGACACAGTACTCCAGATGAGGCCTAACCAGTGCTGAGTAGAGGGGAACTAGTACTTCCCGGGATTTGGAAGCTATGCTTCTATTTGTTGTTGTTCAGTCGTTCAGTCGTGTCCGACTCTTCGTGACCCCATGGAACATAGCACGCCAGGCCTTTCTGTCCTGCGCTCTCTCCCGGAGCGTGCTCAAGTTCATATTCATTGCATCGGTGATGCTATCTAGCCATCTCATCCTCTGCCGTCCCCTTCTCCTTTTGCCTTCAGTCTTTCCCAGCATCAGGGTCTTTTCCAGAGAGTTTTCTCTTCGCATTAGGTGGCCAAAATATTGGAGCTTAAGCTTCAGTATCTGTCCTTCCAATGAGCACTCAGGGTTGATTTCCTTTAGGATGGACTGATTTGACCTCCTTGCAGTCCAGGAGACTCGTAAGAGTCTTCTCCAGCACCACAGTTCAAAAGCATCAATTCTTCGGCGCTCAGCCTTCCTTATAGTCCAGCTCTCACAGCCATACGTTACTACTGGGAAAACCATAGCTTTGATTAGACGGACCTTTGTCTGCAAGGTGATGTCTCTGCTTCTTACTATGCTGTCTAGGTTTGCCATAGCTTTCCTCCCAAGGAGCAAGCGTCTTTTAATTTCATGGCTACAGTCACCGTCTGCGGTGATCTTGGAGGCCAAGAAAGTAAAATCTGTCACAGCTTCCATTTCTTTCCCTTCTATATGCCAGGAAGTGATGGGGCCAGATGCCATGATCTTAGTTTTTTTAATGTTGAGTTTCAAACCAGCTTTTGCACTCTCCTCTTTCACCCTCAACAAGAGGCTCTTTAGATCCTCTTCGCTTTCTGCCATTAGGGTGGTATCGTCTGCATATCGGAGGTTGTTGATAATTCTCCCAGCGATCTTAATTCCGACCTGTGATTCATCCAACCCGGCATTTCTCATGATGTACTCTGCATATAAGTTAAATAAGCAGGGCGACAATATGCAGCCTTGTCGTACTCCTTTCCCAATTTTGAACCACTTGGTTGTTCCATGTCTGGCTCTTACTGTTGCTTCTTGACCCTCGTACAGGTTTCTCAGGAGACAGGTAAGGTGGTCTGGTACTCCCATCACTTTCAGAATTTGCCACAGTTTGTTGTGATCCACACAATCAAAGGCTTTAGCATAGTCAATGAAGCAGAAATAGATGTTTTTCTGGAATTCTCTTGCTTTCTCCATGATGCAGCGAATGTTGGCGATTTGATCTCTAGTTCCTCTGCCTCTTCGAAACCCCGCTTGTACTTCCGGTAGTTCTCGGTTCGCATACTGCTGAAGCCTAGCTTGTAGGATTTTGAGCATCACCTTGCTGGCATGTGAAATGAGCGCAATTGTGCGGTAGTTTGAACACCCTTTGGCGTTGCTCTTCTTTGGAATTGGAATGTAAACTGACCTTTTCCAGTCTTGCGGCCATTGTTGAGTGTTCCAAATGTGTTGGCATATTGAGTGCAGCACTTTAACAGCATCATCTTTTAGGATTTTAAATAGCTCAGCTGGAAGACTGTCATCTCCACTAGCTTTGTTGTTACTAATGCTTCCTAAGGTCCACTTGACTTCACTCTCGAGGATGTCCGGCTCAAGTTCAGTGACCACACTATCATGGCTATCAGGGACATTCAGATCTTTCCTGTATAGTTCTTCTGTGTATTCTTTCCACCTCTTCTTAATCTCATCTGCTTCTATTAGGTCTCTGCCTTCTTTGTCCTTTATCATGCCCGTTTTTGCACAAAACGTTCCCTTGAGATCTCCGATTTTCTTGAAGAGATCTCTAGTCTTTCCCATTCTGTTGTTTTCCTCGATTTCTTTGCATTGTTCATTTAAGAAGGCCTTCTTGTCTCTCCTTGCTATTCTCTGGAACTCTGCATTCAGTTGGATATATCTTCCCCTTTCTCCCTTGCTTTTCGCTTCCCTTCTTTCCTCAGCTACTTGTAAAGCCTCATCAGACAGCCACTTGGCTTTCTTGCATTTCTTTTTCTTTGGGATGGATTTCGTTGCTGCCTCCTGAACAATGTTACGAACCTCCGTCCATAGTTCCTCAGGCACTCTGTCTATCAGGTCTAATCCCTGAAATCTATTCCTCACCTCAACTGTATATTCATAAGGGATATGATTTAGGTCATACCTGAATGGTTTAGTGGTTTTCCCTACATTCTTCAATTTAAGCTGAAATTTTACAAGAAGCAGCTCATGATCTGAGCCACAGTCAGCTCCAGGTCTTGTTTTGACTGACTGTATGGAGCTTCTCCATCTTTGGCTGCAAAGGACATAATCAATCTGATTTCGATATTGACCATCTGGTGATGTCCATGTGTAGAGTAGTCTCTTGTGCTGTTGGAAAAGAGTGTTTGCTATGATCAGCGTGTTCTCTTGGCAAAACTCTATTAGCTTTTGTCCTGCTTCATTTTGTACACCAAGGCCATGCCTGCCTGTTGTCCCAGTGATTTCTTGACTTCCTACTTTAGCATTCCAATCCCCTATGATGAAGAGGACATCTTTTTTTGGTGTTAGTTCTAGAAGGTGTTGTAGGTCTTCATAGAACCGATCAACTTCAGCTTCTTCGGCCTCAGTGGTTGGGGCATAGACTTGAATTACTGTGATGTTGAATGGTTTGCCTTGGATTCGTACTGAGATCATTCTATCATTTTTAAGATTGTACCCCAGTACTGCTTTTCCCACCCTTTTGTTGACTATGAGTGCTACTCCATTTCTTCTAAGGGATTCTTGCCCACAATAGTAGATATGATGGTCACCTGAATTAAATTCGCCCATGCCTGTCCATTTTAGTTAGCTGATTCCCAAGTTGTCGATGTTCAGTCTTGCCATCTCATGTTTGAGAACCTCCAGCTTACCTTGATTCATTGATCTGACATTCCAGGTTCCTAAACAATATTGTTCTTTACAGCATCAGATTTTCTTTTCACCACCAGACACATCCGCAGCTGAGTGTCCTTTCGACTTTGGCCCAGCCGCTTCACTCTTTCTGGCGCTACTTGGAAATACCCTCTGCTCTTCCCCAGTAGCATATTGGACACCTTCCGACCTGAGGGGCTCATCTTCCGGCGTCATATCTTTTAGCCTTGTGATATGTTCCATGGGATTTTCTTGGCAAGAATACTGGAGTGGGTTGCCATTTCCTTCTCCAGTGGACCACATTCTGTCAGAACTCTCCGCCATGACCTGTCCGTCTTGGGTGGCCCTGCACGGCATAGCTTACGGCTTCACTGAGTTACGCAAGCCCCTTCGCCACAACAAGGCAGTGATCCATGAAGGGGATGCTTCTATTAATGCAGCCCAAAAGAGCATTGGCCTTTTTTGCAGCCACATCACATTGTTGGCTCATATTCAGCTTGTGATCGACAACAATTCCAAGATCTTTGAACCAGAGAAGTATCATTGTTCAGGACGGGTTATAGGTCACTGACATATTGGAGTGGCTTTAGCTGGGTGCCATAGGTGATGACAGATCATGTTCTGTCAGTTTCTCTGTAGATTATTTCTCGCTACTAGTCTGGCCATGTTGATCTGTTTTTTTTTCACTTCACCAGGTAAATATTGTAGCTTAAGAAATTCCTGATGGTAAATCCTTATGTTGTAAAACCTATGACCGACCTAGAATAGATGTGGTTGTATCGTAGAGATTGACTGTAGACAATAGACTGCAGACTGTGTTTTGTTCTTAATCAAGCACTATGCACACGGATGGTGCTATATAAATTGATTCCCCTTGGTATCAAATACTATTTGGCTTTCTTTTTGCAAAAAAAAAAGGGGGGGGATCTTAGTTTCTGCTTTTTAAAATTCCTTCTGTGTCATTGAGTCCAGAAAGCATGCTGAGATCTCCAGAAGCAGCCTTAATGTGTTTTAGAAAATAAACATCTACTGGTATTATCCGGTTGTGCCAATTTGAATGAATGAATGCCTGTCCCTTCCCCATCCCTTCTTACTTTTGTAAGAATTTGATTTTGATTTTGTAAGCGTGCAGATAGGAAGTGTGGCAAACTCTTTGCCAATTTATCAGTTTATTCATATCTTTGAGGCTAGTCCAAAATCTGGCTTTCCTGTATGGTACCTTAGCTGGAGGCAGTCCTTTTCTACAGCTTATACTTGGTTCTAATCCTTGCTCTAGAAAACAGACTGCCTCCAGTTAAGATACTGCATGAATTTGAAAATAACAAAACCATTAAAGAAAAAAAATCCTTATATATCAGACCTGCAATGCTTAATCAATTAATCTCACTTTAAAAGACTTAACAAACCAAAAAGGTACCCTCAATTAATCAGACAGCAGACTTAATTTTTTTTAAATACAGGTATGTGAGGGATCAGTGGAGCTCGTTGCCTCTTACCAAGTGCCTGATAAGTCACTCATGGCATTGCTGATTTTCCCTGCACATGCTGAGGCTCCCATGCCAGCACGAAGGGCAAGGACAGAGCAGCCCTGGATGGCAACAGTTCAAACAGAGGGGGTCGCCAGCTGTTGCACGCCTGCAGCTGGCCCCATCAGCCAAAATTAGTATCATCTGAAATGGGGTGGTAGCAGCAGGGAGAGGGGGAGAAGCAGGGAGGATAAAAGGAAGACAGGAGAGCAAAGAGGCAGGTGGTTGTGGGAAGAGAGAGATTGCCCACGAGCAAGGATGGCAGAGGAGGCAAGCCAAGATGGACAGAAAGAAAGGCAGGAAAGGGGAATGAAAGAGGAAGGAACTTGGGACAGACAAGGAAAAGGTATAGGTGCTGGGGAGGGAAGGGCAACACCCGAATGGAGCGAAGAGGTAATGCACAGTCAGTGGCTGGCTACACTGCTCCCTTGGGAAAGAGAGGCTTTCCTATCTCCTGTCATTAACCCTAGCATGGCAGGGTGGACCGAGTGACCTAGTGGCTCAACTTGAGATCGGTGGGCATGTGGTCAAGGAACACCTAATTACTTTGAATGAGTTCAAATCTCCAGGGCCAGATGAACTGCATCCTAGAGTAATAAAGGAACTGGCAGAAGAACTCTCAGAACCGCTGTCTATTCTCTTTGAGAAATCCTGGAGGATGGGGGAAGTGCCAGATGACTGGAGGAGGGCTAACGTTGTCCCCATCTTCAAAAAGGGTAAAAAGGAGGAACCTGGGAACTACAGACCAGTCAGTCTGACATCCATCCCTGGGAAAATTCTGGAGGAGATGATAAAGGAATCCATCTGGAAGCACCTTGACAACAATGCCGTGATTACTCGAAGCCAACATGGATTTGTCAAAAACAAGTCCTGCCAGACAAATCTGATCTCATTTTTGGATCAAGTCACCTCCCTTGTAGACCGTGGGAATGCTGTAGACATCATATACCTCGACTTCAGCAAAGCTTTCGATAAAATGCCCCATGATCTCCTGATGAGCAAACTAGCTCAAAGTGGGCTAGATGAAACAACGATCCGGTGGATCCACAGTTGGCTACAGAATCGGACTCAAAGAGTGCTTATCAATGGGACCATCTCCAACTGGGGAGAGGTAACGAGTGGGGTACCGCAGGGCTCAGTCCTGGGCCCAGTGCTCTTCAACATTTGTATTAATGACTTGGAGGAGGAGATGCAGGGAATGCTGATCAAATTTGCAGATGACACAAAATTGGGCGGGATAGCGAATACTTTGGAAGACAGAAACAAAATTCAAAGTGATCTGGATAGACTGGAGCGCTGGGCAGAAAACCACAGAATGACATTTAATAAGGATAAATGCCAAGTTCTGCACCTAGGAAAAAGAAACCAAATGCACAGTTACAAGATGGGGGATACGTGGCTCAACCACACTATAAGCGAGAAGGATCTGGGAATTGTTGTCGATCACAAGCTGAATATGAGCCAACAATGTGATGTGGCTGCAAAAAAGGCCAATGCTCTTTTGGGCTTCATTAATAGAAGCATAGCTTCCAAATCCCGGGAAGTACTAGTTCCCCTCTACTCAGCACTGGTTAGGCCTCATCTGGAGTACTGTGTCCAGTTCTGGGCACCACACTTTAAGAAGGATGCAGACAAACTGGAGAGGGGTCAGAGGAAGGCAACAAAGATGATCAGGGTACTGGAAACAAAGCCCTATGAGGAGAGACTGAAAGAACTGGGCATGTTTAGCCTTGAGAAGAGAAGACTGAGGGGAGATATGATAGAACTCTTCAGGTATTTGAAAGGTTGTCACAGAGAAGAAGGCCAGGATCTCTTCTTGATCATCCCAGAGTGCAGGACACGGAATAATGGGCTGAAGTTCCAGGAAGCCAGATTCCAGCTGAACATCAGGAAAAACTTCCTGACTGTAAGAGCAATACGACAATGGAACCAATGATCTGGGGAGGTGGTGGGCTCTCCCACACTGGAGACATTCAAGACGAGGCTGGACAACCATTTGTCAGAGCTGCTCTGTCTTGAATTCCTGCACTTAGCAGGTGGTTGGACTCGATGGCCTTGTAGGCCCCTTCCAACCCTACTATTCTATGATTCTATGATTCTATGAACTGTGGAGGAGGTGGGGGCACGAACAGGACTGAATATTAGAAGCAAAGCAACAAGAGGAATTGTCTGAGGAGTGGGCAGCGCTGGGCTTAACACAGAGCCCTTCTTCAACTAGCAGACAAGGACTGTTTTCCAGGGAGGAGAAGATCCATTCCTTGAGTGTCAGAGATGGTTCTGTTATTGTTTATGGAGAGCTAATCCCTTTTGTGTTACAGTGTTAAGGGGACTGTCAATGAACGTAACTAGGGCTTTCTTCACATGGAGCTTTTATCCCGCGATTGCTGCTTCACATCGTAACTAGGGCTTTCTTCACATGGAGCTTTTATCCCGCGATTGCTCCTTCACATCCTGCGACACAGAAGTTGTGGGCTCTTTACATGAAGCCGTGTTCCTCCAGAGCGTCTCCTGCACTAAATGCCCTTTGTTCCGTTTTTAAATAGATCACAGATAATCCCCATCAAATTACCCCATTGTGTTCCACCTGAGTCCTTGTGATCCTGCATTTAAAATGGAAGCAGAAAGCCTCGTTTTAAATGCAGGATTTTAGGCTGGTGTAGAGATGCTTTAGGAGAGTCCCCATCAGTAAAAGCTATTTTAACACTCTCTGACTGGTGTCATGCTGATGGAAATGATGGATCAAGGGGGGGTTATTCCCCTTCCTTAAAACTCTCTAATAAAGTTCTTCTAAAAAATATATAGATTGCAAGCACCATCTTTAGTGGTGAGATTTATACGGTTGTTTAGGAGACACATGAAGTATCAATGGGAAATTTGATTTAGATAATTGATTTAAATTGTCTCTATTTACATCAATCCACCCTGTTAAAAAGGAATCCTAGTGATTAATTCATGAGCTCATTAAAGCTTAAACAATTGAAGTGGTGTTCGTGCAATATATTCTTGGGTCAAGACTGTCTGTAGATTCAAAGAGACCTATCTCATCAGCGAAAATTCTTCCCTTTTTTGGATCCTTTCCTGTCCTCATGTTCTGTTCCTGAATGCTCTAGTTGAGGAATATCTTATGTCTTTTTCTTGTTGCTCTGGATGTCTTTTGTCTAATCAAGGAAGTCCTGGGGTCAGTGTGACTCTGACCCCTGTCCTCAGTATGGAGGGCAGAATAGTGTATGCTCTGCAGCCTTCTACAACTTGGACCCTCCAGATGTGTTGGACTGCAATTCCATCATTCCTATGCAGCATGGTCACTGGTCATAAAGGCAGAGGAGGATGGGAGTTGTAGTCCATCACATCTGGAGGGCACCAGGCTGGGTTACTGCAATGATCCCCCCCCCCCCGGTTACTGCATGAAGAATGCATAGGTTATCCTTCCCCAACCTGACACCCTCCAGATGTTTTGGACTTCAACTCCAATCAGCCTCAGCCAGCATGGCCAGTGGTCAGGAATTCTGGGAGTAGTAGTCCAAAATATATGGAAGGTGCAAGGTTGGGGAAAGCTGGCATAGGTGCTGACTGTTTCTCTGCTATTTAATTTGCAACAGCCATCTTGACCCTTGCAACATGGACAGGAGGTCTAGTGTGTTTCAGCTAAACTTTTACTAACTCTTGTCATTCAGAGGTCACTGTGCATTTGTAGGGTGCACTTTAACCTCAGAGAAGATACCAACTTGTGTTGATGGGATAAGGGAGACAGGAGAGGTGAATCCGAGAGCTCCTACTTATGGTTTCTTATCCTCCTCTTTCAGCTCACTGAGTGTTTTATTATTTAATACCCTGCTTTTCAGGATAAAGTAGACTTTAAAGAGTTGACAGTGGCTTGAGAGATGTGTATGTGTACATTTTTATTTTATCCCACTTATGCCTCAGTTTAAACATATTTGGGAGGTTCTGAAAACAATTTAAAAAACCCTAAGGTATCTTTTTGCCAAAGGTAAAAGCAGGACAAGTGATACCCAAAACAGGAATCCCTCCTTGAAGCTGCCTTTAGCTTCCTTAAATCTAGTGTGTCTCTGCAGCCTTGGATTCAGCAATCAAACCAAAGTTAATGGGTGGTTATTTCAGGATATTGGGTCATTGAGGCTCCAGCCATAGCTGTAGAGCTGTGAAACAATGTGCATATTGTAGTTGTGAGAGGATAAAAAAGTAAGCCTGTTATGCAACAGCATTTCAAAGCCAATTGAAATGTAGAATTTTAATACCAAAAGGTACTTTATAAAGTACATTCTGTTTCAGGAATATGTCTAAAAGATTCACAATGTGATCTTAAGCATGTTTACTCAGAAGTAAGGGTACCTTATTAGAGCTGTTTTTTCTCTGTGTGAAGAAATTGCCAGAGAACCAGGAAAGGTGAACCTCAGGCCCATAGTATGTATGACCCAATGTTTTCTGCTTCAGGGCAACTGTGTAGAAAATCTGATTATGATCAGAGCAGTGATGTTAGGGGGGAAAGGTGATTAACCTTCTCTCCCCAAATTTGCTGTTTACTCAGTGGGGGAAGAATGCAGCTACAGCACTTGTTGCTTATATTTTCTGTCTTGTGGTGCAAATAGCAGCTGGATTGGGGTGGGGCTGGGGGAATAGGTTTAGGGGAAACATGCTGGAGAAAGCACTCATCTCAGTAGTCTGCTGTAATTTAAACTAGACAGAAGGAAAAGGCCCTGATTTTAAGTGAGGGCACAAGGCGAGATTCAGTCATGGTTCTTCCACATCATATGTAGTTTGGTGTTCAAGCAGAGGTCAGTGCAGGCATGAAATCTTGCTGGTATCTGTTGCACAATTTGGCATTGTTAGTATTTCTGGCTCTTACAAAGCAGGTGATGAGCCTTTATAGCTGCGGTGAAGTTTAAGAAAGCCTGGCAGAGTCTGGTGGACCCCCCCCCCCCCGAATAGACAGGGTTTCCTAGCAATCCTAGCTTCAGTGCCTTTGTGTGTCTTCCCAGTGGCTGTTATTCGAGGACTTCCTATTTCAATCATATATTTTCCTTGTACGAATAATATTACAAAATTTGTAAATGCCTGGAACATGTAAGCACAAGAATTACACAGAATAAAATACATTACAATGTATTTTGAATACGATTATATAATTTGGATTGTCTCGGTGTAGATTTTGGAAGTGTGGGGGATTTCAGAGTAGGCACAGCCTTGATTAAAGCGCATCAGCGTAACTGAAACCTCCAGGCTCTGTCATCCCAGGTTGGCAGCTAATTTTAGAGAGGTACAGTGTTTTAAACTGAACAGCTGAAGGGCTGACAACACTGTCTCTGCCCACTAACACTCTGCACAGTCTGAGATACCGGCAAAGAGGCTCTTCAGCCCCAGTGTGAAGGACAGGGGCTTTGACGGAACCCTCCTCTTATTGTGTGTACAGTTGCTTACACAAACTTGGGCAAGCATGTCTATTCGTTGCCTTACCCTGCCCACTGAAGATATTTTGGCAGAGCCCTCCCCTTATTATGCTCTGAATGACAAAACACAAGATCAGCAAACCCTTGTGATATATCAGATGCTGTACTATATAACTTCAGATTACAGGTTGAATTTTTGAATACTCCTCCCCACATTAAAACATGTGCGCACACACCAGACGTTGCTGCATATGCAAAACATGTCAGTTGGAAGGTGTGAACCTAATCTTCTCCGTTGACAAGCTAGTCTAGGATATGCAGGGAGTTTTTGTTAACCTAACTTCAAACATCATCATCATTATTATTATTATTATTACATTTATTAATCGCCCATCTGGCTGGTCACCCAGCCACTCTGGGCGATGTACAGCATACAATAAAACAGTTTAAAACAATAAAATTCTACAGTAAAAACATTTTCTAAAATACCCTAACCCACCCCAAATGCCTGCCTGAACAACCACGTTTTTAATGCATGACGGAAGCTCATTAAAGAGGGGGCATGGCAGAGTTCCCTAGGGAGGGAGTTCCACAGAGTGGGGGCCACCACAGAAAAGGCCCTCTCCCTCGTCCCCACCAGTCTAGCTGTCCTGGCTGATGGGACAGAGAGAAGGCCATCCGAGGCTGATCTTGTTAAGCGGCCTGTCTGGTGCTGCTGGAGGCGCTCCTTAAGATAGGCTGGGCCGGAACCATATAGGGTTTTAAAGGTCAAAACCAACACCTTGAATTTGGCCCTGAAAACAACTGGTAACCAGTGCAACTCCTTCAGCACTGGAGTGATGTGATCTCGCCGGCGGCTGCCTTTAATCAGGAGAGCCGTCGCGTTCTGTACCAGCTGCAGTTTCCGAACCATCTTCAAGGGTAACCCCACGTAGAGCGCATTACAGTAGTCTAAACGAGAGGAGACCAGGGCATGTACTACCGATGGGAGCAGATGGTCGGGAAGGAAGGGGCGCAGCCGCCGTATCAGATGGAGTTGATACAGCGCTGTCCGGCTCACAGCTGACACCTGAGCCTCCATGGACAGCTGGGAGTCCAAAATGACCCCCAGGCTGCAGACCTGGTCTTTCAAGGGTAGCCGTACCCCATTCAACACCAGGTCAACATCCCCCAGCCTCCTCTTGTCTCCCACCAAAAGTACCTCGGTCTTGTCTCTTGTCTTTTCCAGTCTCGGAAAACATTTCCCTTTTAATATCACATGAGGTTGCTGATCATGTGTCTTGCCATTCAGATTGAGTAGCTACAGTGCATCTTTGCCTGTGTTTTCAGCTCCCATATGAGAAATGAATTAAATGTGCATAATATAGGGATTAGGTCCCGGGACTATGCAGGTGGATAAATGAGAATCCTCTGGAAACCAGATGAGCCGCTGAGCTGCCAGGTGTATATCCCTTGTATACACGTTATCCTTCTGGATTGTGACATCGAAATCCTACTAAATGGTCACTGAAGAAGGGCTGCTTTGCACAAAGTGGTTCTCCTATATGGATAACCCTTCCATGCAAGAAAATAGTTTTGTGAAGTAGTCCCTAACTGGTGACTATCAAGTTGTGCTTGATGAATGTGTGTAGTTGACATGAGTTCAGAATGTTCTCAAGTCCTGGCTTCTGACTACCTGAAGCTTGATTCAGCTATGATTGCAATCCATCAAAAGACCCTGGCACAAGTGGCATTCTTCTGCCTTCCCACTTTTTTCCCCTGCCCCCAGACCTTATTCTGCTACTGAAACTGGCAGAAAAGCTCCTTCCCTAAGATTTGAAGTGTCTGGAGTATTGCTGTACAAGCTGAAATATCAGTGAAATCATAAGTAACTTTTGGGCATTAGCTAAGTGACTGTTTGCCCAGTTCCTACTTGTTCAATGGCTATGCTGTGATATACTGAGACTTTCTAGGCCTTGTAGCAGACTTTTCTTACATTTTTCTATGATTAAGCTCTGCTGTTTTCTAAGTGCATTTTTGAGATACATTTTGAATATGTGAATTCTTTTATTCTACACTGGCTTAGACTATATTCTGAAGAGAGAGAAAATGTCCAAATATCATGATGGCCAAATAGGCCTTCCCAAGACTTTATCCAATTTTGACTTCTGTTGCCAGAGGCTTGAAATTCTCTCCAAATGAATTACAACTGACTCCCCACATATTGAGAGTATAATGGAGTGCTTTGAGAGAGCCTCGTATTCTGTTGAGAATATTGCTCAGTCATCTACAAGGATGAAATGTCATTCTTAGTGAGCTAATGCCCTCACCTAAGCTTCTCATGAATTACAATTATTTGCTAATAATATGAAATATCCCATTTTTCTGTACATATATTGGCAGGTGGGCGGGTGTCAGAACAACAGTATAACAAGTTTCAATTACTTGCTTATGTCTCCCTATTCTAGATTTTGTGGAACTTAAATATCCTGGAAAATTGAACATTGAGTATAAACTGAGGCAATGTTTGCTGCATTTTTAGATACAAAATAATAAATATGGGAGAAGGAATTCAGAAGAGACTTGATGGTGGACAGCCAAAATCTATTTTCATTAATCACTTTGAATATTTTGCTTCTTCAAAAAAAATCTCTAGAAGCTGCATTGACCTTTACTGTTCAAGAACAGCATTTTTCAAAGTCACAAACAGGCTACCCTCTTTTTTGCAGCAGTACCCTGACATTTCATGAGCCCTTAAAAAAAAAAAAAAGCATAGAACTCTGCATGTTGTGGTCTGTTTTCTCCAGTAGTTTGGTGCATGACTCTCCTACAGTTCTTTTTTTTTAAAGGAAACATATTAATCTCCCCACCCTGTCCCTGCTAAGCTGTTCCTTCGTTGCTAATGCCATGTGTAACATGGGGATAGAATCTTAGCACTAGAAGAGAGAATGAGAGCATTGAGCTGGGTTTTTAATAATTTTGAAAGGTCCTCTGTGGAAGTTGGATGCTGATAGGTTTTGCTTCATGAAAATCTTTACTGTTCATTTACTAAATAATTCAAGGCTGCTTGAAGGGAGAAGTGTGAAGTTGGGTTTATCTGAGCCCTTGATTTAAAAGTGTAGTTAAAAATTCAATTAATTCTGAGCTTGCTAGGTGGCCTTCAGCAAGGCATGGTTATCTCAGCCTCACTAAGTCTTTCCCCTAACTCCCAACCCCTTCAAACGTGTGGGGATCTGACAGTAGTGACCTCCCTTGCAGGGTTGTTGTGAGGATGACTGAGAGAATGTTTGCAAAGCACTTTGACCTCTTGAAATGTGCTAGGCAAATGATAAATCGTATTACTGTTTGCTAAACTCATACCAGACTTCCCCAACCTGGTGCCCTCCAGATGTGTTGGGCTGCATCTTCCATCATTGCCATTCAGTGTTGGCTGGCACTGATGGAGGGCAACAGGTTGAGGAAGGCAGATTTAGACTGTGAAGAACTGTGTTGTGCCATTTTTATAGGGATCTCAACAGCATGTTACTAAAGTAATTTTTCAGACTGCTGAACACTTGGCAGACAAGATAAGACTTGAAGTGCATGGTGGTCATGGTTGTTAAAAGGCCTAGTGTTTTCTGGGTGCTGTATGAAGACTGAAAACACCACGCTTCCTATCTGCACACTTACAAAATCAAAATCAAATTCTTACAAAAGTAAGAAGGGATGGGGAAGGGACAGGCATTCATTCTTTATAAAAGTTACATAATTAATATTTTAAAACTTTTATTTAGGTGGCGATGTTTCATGCAAGCTCAGGATGGGGGACATAGCCTGCCCTTAGAAGTTACTGCACTTAAGGTGCCATCCTCTGCACTTGCGCTTGGAAGTAAGTCCCACTGTGTTCAGTGATGCTTACTTGCAGGTAAGTATGCATAGGATTGCAGTCGCAATTACCTTGACCCCAGTGTTGCTAGAGCGGAGGTACAGGCAGTGCTTATGGGGGCGGGGCGGGTAGTTGTCTCTCAAGCAGAATCAAAATTATGCTTCTGGGCAGCATATTGCAGCAGCACCAGAGGAGGATCCGACTGCTTAGAGGCACAATGAGAAGGCGGTTGCAGCAAGTTTTGGCTTGGAGAGTCAAAGCAGAGCTTCTTGAGGGCTGGGCCCATGGAAACTGTTTGTGTCAGCAATTGTCTGCTTTTTATATTTGGTAGCTTGTATAGATATGCTGGCTCCATTCTCTGGTCCTAAATCAGGCCTGAATCAACCAGAATATCTGGCTGGAGTTTCCCTTAAATGGGTGTTGTGCCTTTGCTTGACAGCCCATGCCTTTATGCTAAGAGCACAGTAGAATGGACAAGAATTGAGGCTTTCCTTACTGGGAGATCCAGTCCATGAAAGTTTAGTCCAGTTCAGATCAGGCAGGATTTAAAGTGTCCTTGAGGTCTGTCTTGTCTCATTAAGACATGTAATGTGGGCTGAGGGGGGTTTCCTCCTCGGACAAATCCAGATCTGGTCCAAGCTAAACCCTCATAGGAATATTCCGAGAGCATGACTTTACTCTTGTATAGCTCTCATTTATTTTGGCGAGTGTGCAGGAAAAGAAGATGACACTTTGTCTTCTTTCCAAAGCCTTCATTCTCCAAGCTGTTTCCTGTCGTGTCTGGAGATTTGAGACAAGGATACCTGTGTTTAGCTTGGGCAGGGAAGGAAGGGGTGAAAATTCACTGGCGGTGGGTGGGTTTTCAACCCTCTTGAGTGGGAGGAGCCATTTATTCCATTAGGAGCTTCTGAGAACTCTCCTGCTCCAATCATGTATGTCACTTGCATATGCCTAAAAGGGACAGGCTTAGGATAACTCCTTCTTCCGCTCCAGCCTTATCACAAGTGACTGGTGCACACTTGGAATGGATAGGTTCAGAAGTTGTACTTTTCCCTCTCTCTTTTCCTTCTTGTTCCCCGTAATAAATATTTGATGCAGTTTTGATTCTCAGAATAGCTGCAAATCATGTCTTTATGGACAGTAGTCTATGAAGGATAAAATATCAGCGCACATTGTTCTACTCCATGTTTTGTGTCTGTTCTTGGCAATGTTAAATTTGGTCTCAGGCAGTTTATGACACTTCCAATATCTTATAAGAACAAAAAGAAATTGGCTGCACAAGAGATGCAGGGATAAGGGAATATGTTAGATAGGTTAGAATATGAGTTAGAGTTGTTTGAATTGGTGGACTCTTTATGATGAACTCTCTTAGCACTATTCTTACTAATTTTACTTCCTGGCCCAATCATTACCACAGATGTGGCCCAGTTATATTGAGTGTTCCTTAAAATACCTTGTTTTAAAATACCTAAATGTAATGTAAACTTACTAAACTCTACACTTAATCTCTCAGAAGTAAATCTGTGATCCTCTGTCATTCAGTTAAACACTACTTTTCTTTGTAAAAAAATGTAACTTTTGAGATCAAATTTTATAAAGCTTCTTAGGATTTTAGCTTCCAGGGTGGTAGGGTCTTTCTTTTGTGATTTTAAAGCACACTCTAGGCTTGAATGTCTGCTGTCTTTTGGACCTGGGACAATTTTTAAAATTTTTATTTTATTTAAAACATTTCTATCCCGCCCTATATCATTAAGATCTCAGGGCGGCGTATAGATAAAGTCAATTTAAACAGTATAAAACAATACATAATTTAAACACCTAAAAACATATTAAACTGTTAAACAAGCTAAAACCAGTTAAAATCTATAACAATAAAACTGTTAAAACAATGTGCTAGGGAATGCATTTAGCCCTCAAAGTCTTTGGTAAAAAGCCATGTTTTTACTTGGTGCCGAAACAGGACCAATGTCTGCGCCAATCGGGCCTCCAAGGGGAGGGCATTCCACAACTGGGGTGCCACAGCAGAGAAGGCCCTCTCCCACGTCCCACCATAGTGTTATGTCTCGTACTGGTGGAACGCAGAGGAGGGCCCCTCCAACAGATCTCAGTTCTTGGGCAGGCATATATAGGGTGAGGCGCTCCCTCAAATATCGAAGTCCCAAGCCGCTTAGGGCTTTAAATGTCATCCTCAAAACCTTGAATTCTGACCAGAAGCGTATTGGCAGCCAGTGTAATTCCTTTAAAACTGGTGTTATATGATTTTGATGAGGTGTTCCAGTCAGCAGTCTAGCTGCTGCATTTTGCACTAGCTGCAACTTCTGAGTCATCTTCAAGGGCAGCCCCACATAAAGTGCATTGCAGTAGTCTAATTGGGAAGTTACCAGCGCATGTACTACTGTGGCTAGGTTATCCCTGTCCAGGGAAAGCCATAGCTGGTGGATCAGCCAATGCTGGCCCCAAGTACTTCGGGCCATGGAGTCCACCTGGACCTCCAGTGACAGGGATGAATTTATGAGTGCTCCCAAGCTACGCACCTGCTCCTTCAGGGGGAGTGCAACCCCGTCCAGGACAGGTCGCTTACCTAATTCCCGGGCTGGGGAACCACCAATCCACAGAGCTTCTGTCTTGTCAGGATTTTGCTTCAGTTTATTGGCCCTCATTCAGCCCATTATAGCTTCCAGGCACTGGTCCAGCACCTTCACCGCCTCCGATGACAAGGAGAAATAGAGCTGAGTATCATCAGTGTACTGGTGACACCCCCCACCCCAACTCCTAATGACCTCACCCAACGGCTTCATATAGATGTTGAACAGCATGGGGGATAGAATAAAACCCTGTGGCACCCCACAGCTTAATAGCCATGGGGTAGAACAGGAATCCCCCAATACCACTGTCTGGAACCGGCCCTGCAGGTAGGAGTGGAACCACTGTAGCACAGTGCCCCCAACGACCATCTTGCAGAGCTGATGCAGTAAGACACCATGATCAATGGTGTCAAAAGCTGCTGAAAGATCCAGAAAGATCAACAAGGTAGCACTCCCCCTGTCTTTCACCCAGAGTAGGTCATCAGAGCAACTAAGGCCATTTCAGTGCCGTACCCTGGCTTGAAACCAGACTGAAATGGGTCCAGATAATCATCCGAGTGAAGCCATTTGATTTTGCCTTGTGCTAGTGTTTGAGAACTTATGCCATGGTAGGCTTTGTGGCACTAGCAGAGAATAAGAGGAACACATAGTTAAGGTAGAGAGCCAGTGTGGTGTAGTGGCTAGAGTGTTGGACTGGGAGTCGGGAGATCCAGGTTCTAGTCCCCACTCGGCCATGGAAGCTCACTGGGCGACTTTGGGCCAGTCACAGACTCTCAGCCCAACCTACCTCACAGGGTTGTTGTTGTGAGGATAAAATGGAGAGGGGGAGGATTATGTACGCCGCCTTGGGTTCCTTAAGGAGGAAAAAAGGCGGGATATAAAGGTAATTAATAAATAAATAATAAGGTAGTGTGTAATGTGTGTATTTCTTAAACTTTATTTATTTATTACATTTCTATACTGCCTAATATCCGAAGCTCTCTGGGCAGTTCACAAAAAAATTGTTGGAGCTTCTTGCACAGAATCCTTGAACAGAAACATAGTGGAGTTGAATCATGGCTTCAACTTGAAACACATTCGAGTCCCAATTGTGTACACAAGTATAATCTTCCGTATTGGTATTAGATACAATAGATAAGTATTGTATTTAATAACAAAAGAGCATGGTTTGTGACCATCCAGATGATCAGCTTCCATAAGCAGAGAATAGAAATGATGATGATAGGCCATGCTAGTGCTGCATGAGAAATAAAGTAAAACCTGGGCAAGGGGGGGGATTTGACGACAATAGAATGAGAAGCGCGTTGGAGTATTATCCAGATTTTCATGGAATCGGCTTTGGTCCGTCAGGGACACACAAAGCAAGAAAAGCCAAGTGTACCATACATTTAAAATCTGGTTTTCATGGGTTGCACAGCACTTGAAAGAACCATACTTCTTGGTTGGGTGGTGGGAGAAGAACTAAACTTCATCAACTGGGCAGGGTGAGAGAGGCTTTTTTCCCAGCCCACATCCAGGCTCCCTGCTGCTACTACATTATTATGAATGGAGAGTAACTAATTCACAATTCTCTAGGGAAAAAACCAATTATCCATTACAGCATCTGAAGGCTCCCTATGAGAGCATCCCACCACACCAGTTTCGCCCCATCCAGCAAACTGTCGTGGAGTTAACTGTTCCCACCCAGTTTTTCCCAATGTGCACAGATTTCCCTGAAGAAGTCAAAATCTCTGATTCTCGAGTGCAGCATCTGAAGGCTCGCCTCCACTGCTCCCCTTTCTTCTTCTCTGGGCACTTTGTCCCTGCTTGCAATGACAGGCTCCTGTGATCCTGAGACCTTGCCAGATCACCACTCCAATAAAGCTCTTATGCCTCAGAGATACGACTTTACACAACATTAGGGAAGTGATTTAACACAACATAGGGGAAGAGGAGTAACACAAACATGAGGGAAGTGCATAATCATTGAGGCTACTTACTCCCACTGGTGAAATTGGAGTTCAGTGCAGTTCTGAAGGCTTGAAAGCGCACTCTAGGGCTTTGATGTGCTGGAAAGGCAGGTGAGTTACTTTAGTTACCTAGGTTACGGAGGGGATGGCCAAGTGGAAAACACACCCCTAGGAATGCCCTGATCATACCAAATTTAAAATGGAGGGATGGGCATACAGCAGCTGAACCTCAGGGGATCCAAATTAAAGAAAAACAGAGTAAAAGTACTCTGCAAAAATGCAGCTTCCCCACAGATAAACTCCTGCAGAGTGGCCATGATGTCATGTGTCCCTAATGAATTTAAGCCACAGCAGCATTGAAGAAAACCACCCATGTAGACGGGCCCCTGGAAATGGTTTGAAAAAGTAGTCTTTTCAGTAATTTAAATGAAGTCATCTTAATAAAGCAGCCATCCCCAACCCGACGCCCTCCAGATAGTTTGGACTACAACTCCCATCTGCCCCAGCCAGCAGAACTGATGGTCAAGGGTGATGATGGGAGTTGTAGTCCAAAGCATCTTGAGGTCACCCAATTGGGGAAGGCTGTAATAAAACATTAGGCAGTTGTGGATAATTTATTACTAGCAGCAAAAATCATTGTTACCAAACACTGTGAATTTCAATGGCCACTGTGTGTCAGAATGGTTGAGAAGGGCTTTGAAGGAGCAGAGGAAGAGAAGAGAAGCAAGGCTGTTCATCACCTTTGCTGAGAGACCAGGTGCCTTTGGCCCTCTCTGAACTATCATCTTGTGGCAGCCACTCCATCGGGATACCTGAACTCTTTCCATCCCAGCTGATCATTATAAGAACTGGTGCCCGAGTTTGCATTTTTCCTCTTCCCTCCCCATCCCTTTTTTTTGTATCTTGTCTTTTAGACTGCAAGCCTGAGGGCAGGAGCTGTCTTACTAGTTGGTAAGCTGTGCTGGGAGCCTCTTTGGCTAAAGAGTGGGGTAAAAATACTTTAAATACTCAAGGTACCTGAAAAAGATGATCTGACTAGTCTGATATATATTCATATATATGAGAATGATCAGTTGTAATTTCTTAATTAGAGAGATTTCTATCCTGCCCTTCAAACAAGTTCGCATGGTGGCTTATAAAGAGTAGATGAACATATTTTATTACATACTGGAACACTTTTACTGTAAATATACTCCTTTGGGGATGTGAATCTTTTCTTTTCTGAAACTGTCTTAAGTTGATTTTTTAAAAAATGTTTGTCATGGATTACATCTGGTTCACCCACATGCATGCAAGTGGTCCTTTCCCAACATCTTTTTGGTCATTTTGTTCATGACCATTGTAAATAGGAACCCTTAAATACTGCTGTGCTTTTATTAATGCTGCTACTTTATACTGCATGAAAGAATATGCACAAAAGACTAGAAAAGTTGTTTGACCTACTCTGGAGGTTCCCCCCTGAAATGTTCCAGGATATGTACACTTAGTTACAATAGTTGAGTGTTAGACCAACTAATTTGCATCAGCATAATAAGAGGAATTTGGCTTACTTTAAAACACAAACTATTGTAAATATGGAATGTAGAACTGAGTGGTGTACATGTGGGCTGATGAACTGCATGGAAGAGAAGAAATGAAAATAAGATGGCCCATTGTTAATCTATATTATACATGCTAACATATTTGGTGGTGGTAGCAGCAGTTAAGCCTCTGGACTGATGATTAGCCGAGATATTTGGCATTCCAGCTTTGAGTTGCCATGGATGGTCACTGGCTGTGAGAAACCTTTACACAAGTGCAGGAGGAGCTGTGTGGGCAAAGCAGGGGCACTGGGGGCTTGAAAGCTCAGTGGGAATAGGTCTCAAGAGGTAGGGGAAGTGAGCTCAGAGGCAGAGACTTTGAAGCAAAGGGATGGAGGAAGCAGCATACGGGAAGATGAGTGCCAGTCAGAAGTGCCAGAGGAAAAAGGATAGATGAGACAGGAAGCAAAGGAATTGCTGTGGAAAACCTTTGCCAGGCCCAAGGTCAGCACTGTTTGGCTGGGTAGAGATGGAGGCTGAAGAGCAAGGAACTGAGGAAACAGTGGGTGATGAACGAATGAAGCTGGGAGGAGCCCAGAGGAAAGCGAGACTGGGGTGAAACCTCTCATAAGGCTGTTTCCTCATATTGGGAAGGAAGTGGATAGCCTTGGGAAGCTGTGATACTGTGATCAAAGGCACAGGTTTACCAGGCCCACAATCTTTGAAGCTACTGTACTTAAAACAATTAGATAGCAAAGAAAACTTCTTTTACTTGATCACTACACTCTGGGGAAATCCACCACTGGAGAAATTTTCTTGTCTGCAACTATTTAAGTTATCGAGATCTTTCCAGAGCCTGGGTCTAGACAGAGGTAAATTGACAGGGAAAGTTTCACTTGACTAAACATATTGGAATAGGACCCGAAAAAAGGGGTTAGCCCTTTTAGTCAAGGAAGGATGGGCAGCTGGAAGACTAGGTCAGAGAGCTTTGTGGCTCAGGTATAAGTTTATGTCAAAATCTGAGAGGACGCCTATATCTTTAAGAGATGCACACATGGGAAAATGCTGCCTGGTATAGCTTCTCTGGTCACTGTAATATTATAGGGCAGCAAAAGTTCCAGAAGCATTCCATGACTGTGAACCTTGAATGACCAGGAGATGCTGAACCCTAGTGATGATAGGTGTGCCTGATTTTTTTCCGGTGCAAATGATCTTATGCAAATTGGCCTAATTTGCACTGAAAAACTTTTAAAATTTCTAATTTTTCTGGAAAACGTTTAGGATTTTCGGGAAAATTTCCCAGTTCAAAATTTTCCAGAAAATCCACATCACTGCAGGATCTTAAAGCCACCAAGTTCCCATCCCCATCCCTGCAATTCCACTAGACTATTTCTTGAATCTTTGATCAAATTATATTATTTCAGTTAGTCAGTTTAATTGTAGTATTCATCAACGTAATGACAACTAAGGATGCAATGCTGTATGTCCTGGCTGGGGAATGCTGAGAGTTATAGGACTTTTTTCTTTATAAACATGCATAGGATTTTATCCTCAGTGAATTCATTTGAACATCAGCTGACTGAATCTCATTGGTTTCAGTAAGACTAATATATATTGACATAATTGAAGTGTTGAATATCTAAACTCTAGATTGGGGTTTAAGTGGGAAGAGGCAGAGATAAATTTCACTGTATTACAGCTCTTAAAAAAATTAAGATAAGTTCATAACAAGTTTACTTACAAAGAAATATAGCCAGGGAGCTAGGGGTTAAAATTTATAATAACAGCTCACTTAACTATAATCTTTTGTAATTTTTCCCCTGCTAGGAAATGACCTAGAGGCCTTAGAAATACATTTCTGCATCCTTCAGACTCTACAATCAAGAAAAGCTCACTCTGAAAGCGCCATTTATTAATGTTAAAAGGAAACTACCTCAACATAGAAAAGAAGAAGCAGAAAGGCTTGCAATAAAAACAAAACAAAACACTCTTTCTGAATAATGTGTAGTTGCAAAGTCTCCAGGAAACAAATTTGCATTTTTTTCAGTATTAAGATGGGAAACTCAATCGGATTTGACTGACAGGTTCTGTCAAACCGAGAAACTGTTTGATCCACTAACGTGAAAGTTCAGTAATTCTTTAAGGAAATACCTGCTCTGTGTTAATGATCACTGTTGAGCAGTGATTTTGCTTTTGCTCTTCCTCTCCTAATACTAACTGAAGAAGTTTATAACTATGATACAACTTTTTAAAGATACGTTTTCTTCAGTGTAAATTAATGTTAGCATTAGGTGTCAAAAATGCATTAACAGAAAACTGCAGCAGACAGCTCCCCCCCCCCCCCCCGCTTTGAAATTGTATCTCGGGCACGCACAGTAGATTGCTGAGCAGGAAACATACAGTATTTTTTAAAAGTTATCACAGCTTGCTTTTACGATTATAATTTGTAATTGCAGCAGTGCTGCATTTGAACACTGAATAGTACAACGTCAGCAAATCTGCTGCCTTTCTCACTGCTGATACAAATTACCTACTTTTTTTTGTTTTTGAAATGCCTCCTGTGAAAATTATGCGCATATTCCTCTACTACTGCTACACATAGGTAGTTTTCCAAGGGAGCAACTCATGAGAACGGATTGTTAATTCAAGGAACCTTTTGTCAAGTACATCCTTATGTATTGCTGCAGTGCACAAGAAAGTAAAATGGACTATAAGCGGCGCTTTTTGCTTGGCGGGTCCAAGCAAAAAGTGCAGCAACACCAGCAGTATCAAGTGCCGGAACTAGGCAAGACTCTGAGTGCACCTTTAGCTTCTCCAGCCACAACATCCCCTCTGGTCTCCTCGGCTGCTGCTGGCGGCTGCAACCACGCGACTCCAATCGCAGACATCCAGCAGGGAATCTCCAAATATCTGGATGCACTCAATGTATTTTGCCGTGCGAGCACTTTCCTCACAGATCTTTTCAGCAGTGTATTTCGGAACTCGCACTATTCTAAGGCAGCTATGCAACTGAAAGACGTGCAGGAACATGTCATGGAAGCAGCAAGTCGACTCACAGCAGCAATAAAACCAGAAATAGCAAAAATGCTCATGGAACTTAGTGCTGGAGCAGCAAACTTTAAAGATCAAAAGGAGTTCAGCCTCCAGGACATTGAGGTGAGTTGACACCAATTGTCCAGTTTATGATTTTTTGTCCATCTGCTTAAATTTCCTGATATTAGTAAGTTCTGTAGAGAAGGTTTTCAGTGGTTGCTGTTTCAGTGTTGCAGTGAAGATACCTGGTAGAGGTCTTAAGTACATATTTTCATCTGACTTTCACTGTCTCTCTTTATCTGATGTCTTAAAATGGAAATGGCAGCTTTATTTTCTTTAAATAGGATTGCTAGGGCATATCACAATATCTCACCTAATAGGTGAGAGATTTATCATATTGCACAAAGAAGAATATAGGAAGCCGCCTTATACTGAGGCATATCAATGGTCCATCTCACTCAGTATTACCTACAGCAGCCTTCCCCAACCTGGTGTCTGCCAGATGTTATGGACTACAACTCCTAGAATTTCTGATCATTAGCCATGCTGGCTGCGGTTATAGTCCAAAACATCTGGAGGGCATCAAGTTGGGGAAGGCTAGCCTACACTGCCTGCCAGCAGCTCTCCAGGGGTTTAGACAGGATTTTTTCCTAGCCCTACCTGGAGATGCCAAGAATTTAATCAGGAACCTTCTGAATGCAAATCATTCTGTTGACTACTGAGCTACAGCCCCTCCCAAAGTGAAGTAGCCATTCAGAATAATTAAGTGTAAGTCTAACAAATTTATCACGGCATAATCTTTCATGGAGTAGTATATTTAATCAGATTTATTTTATTTAAATTATTTTTACCCTGCACCTCAGCAGGCTCCTGGAGTGGCCTATAACCAATCAGTTAAACAAGATGGTCTCTACTCATAGGCTTACAATCTAAAAAGATATGATACACAAGGAAAAAGGGATGGATAGGGAAGGAGAAAAATGAAGTAGTCTTTTAGCAGGGCTGGTGGAATGGCCATGCTTACTCTCTCATCTTCTCTGTTACAGCCAGCTGGAATGGCTCTATAGAGTATTATAGATGGAGTATTATGCTCAGTTGGGTGTAGAGAAAAAGTGTTAACAGAGAAGTCAGTGGGAAATTAAATGCAAAAACTATTAAAAACATTGAGAACTTTGTTAAAGCTTAAACGCACATAAAGTAAGACCAGTAAAAATTCACAGCTGATTGTGTTATGGCTGAAAGCTTTTGGTGAAAGATGATATAAAAATTTGCTAAATCATTAAGCTGTGAAGGACCATACAGTGGTGAGTGAGTACAGCTAATATGCCTAACTCATTATGGAACCCATTCAATTACAGCAGAGTTTAAACACTGAAAAGGGCAATGACATAAACAAAAATACAAGCAAGTAATATTTTGTAATTCCTGCTTCTGGGTTCTGAAGTAGAACTCACAGACATTGCTTCTCGGGAGATTACTTTGAGACACATCTGACGTTGCTGTGAGTTCATGAGTCTTTTGGATATCATTTGTGAATTCAGAAAGAAGACCTACCCCTAGAGGCTTATGGTGCCCAATGGATTTCTGAATGCCCTTAGGGAGATTCCAGTTGGCATGGCTGGGTTTGTGTATTTGGGGCACGGTGTTACAGTGCTTCCACGCTTGCTCGGCTCTAGAGGGTTGTACTGTGAAATGGCCGCTTAACCTCTTGGCATCTTTGCTATGGGGTCCTGCACAGTTCTGTCGTGTCCCCCATGCTGTTCATGATATTCAGCTAGTAATTGATGAGGCTGCATTCCCCATGAAAGAGCAGTATACCAGGTTGCTTTCAAAGATGGCTGTTGAAGACAGTTCAGAAGCTACAATTAGTGTAGAATACAGCTGCTAGGATTTTAACTGGGGTAGTTCATTCAGATCACGTTTCACCAGTTTAAAAAAGCTTCACTGGCTGGCTGACTGCTTCCAAGCCCAACTCAAAGTGCTTCCACTTAAAACTTGGTTTAAAGCTGTAAACAGCTTTGGACCCAGGTATCTTAAGAAGCACCTTCTCCCATAGCCTGCCAATGCTGAGTTTAATGTCATCCGCCTGTCAGAACTGAAGTGGGGGGCAACTAGAGAGGACTTCCTTTCTTGACTGCTGTGCCCCAGTTATAGAATGCCCTCTCCAAAGAGGCACCAGGCACCAATGTTGCTTTCTTCTAGATGCTAGGCAAAAGCCGCCTTGTTTGTCCAGGCTTCTTAAGTTTACTTATTGCTCTTGAACTGCTGGTTCATTTTATTATTGTTGTGTTTATGTATTGTATCTTTATCTCCTGGATTTTGAAAAACTCCCTGGAATTTTGAGGAAAGATGGTACAAAATGTTTCGAAAAATAATCATGCAGTTCTTGCATCTAATTCACTTGATGAGTTTAACTTGCTGGTAAAGAAACAGCATATCAGTTGCATCCAGCTGTTCTGATTACATCCATTTGGGGTAGAAGAATAAAGGCAGGGAATTTGAGGACATGACCAAAAAAGTACTGCTACAGGGATTTTTATTTTTTTTGAAGGATCAAATCTTTGTAAACTAAGAACTGTTAAACAGGGACTTGTTTTATGGAAGGGTTAGTTTTTCACATTGTTCCATCTTAGAGATGTATATTCAATCTATTAATGATATTGTTCTCAACTTCCTTGACATCCCGTCCCCCCAATACAGTGGTGCAGCTAGGTAATTTTAGACTCTGGACTTAATGGTCTTATGAGGGGGCCCTTTAGATGGCTATGTAAAACTCACAACTAACATTTCTCCTCTGCACAACCACCATTCCATGCTTTACAACTAACATCCCTGATATGTTACAACAACAACAACACTGTTTGCCAACCCTGATAAAAATTAAATACCCTCAGCATGTGCAGTTTTGCATTTTAAACCTGCTTAAGTCATAGCACTATCATGATGACAGGAGTAAAATGGAATTTGCTTCTGCTGCCTTCATCACCTGCTGCTCTCTGGGTGGTTATTTGGGGAGCCCCTAGGCTGCTGGGCCCTGAGCTTTGGCTCCAAGATCCACCCTAGCTGTAGCACTGTCTCTGGAAGCCACGTGTTGCATCTGGAGTTCTCTGCATTGCTGTAACTGATGGGTTTGATTAAAAGGATTTCATGTTTTAAAGATTTTTTTTTTTAATAAAGAAAACAAGCTTGGCAAAATTGTTGTATGACTGGCACTGCTAGCTACATCTTATGAGTTCTTTGTGTGCAAGCCTATCATGTCCATTTGCCTTCAGGCATTTCTGTAGTAAGTCAAAACGACAGGTGTCATTTTATTTTTGTTGCATAGTAGCAGTTGCTTGTATCACATGCTCTACCTTGCCATCTGCACTGGACACACACAAGCAGTCAGACATAGAACATTCTTTTTGCATAATGCTAAATATACACACAGGTTTTCCAACCCCAGGGTGGGTTATTTTGATATCAATGTGCCTTGGGGGCAGGGTGTGTGTGTCAGAAATTTTAAGTTTTCACACACACACACATACATATATATATATATATATATATATATTTCATTAGAATGTGCCTCCCTTTATTACAGACGCCCTTGATCAACAGCAACCTGTATATTATATTTCTGTCTGTCTTTCTATAGAGTAGGGGTGCAAAAAGAGCACCGCCAAGTCATTTCTGGCAGCACAACAGACTCCATTGCAACTGCTGCCGCCACTGAAAAAATATCTGTGACACTTCCTGGGGTCTCCATTGCTAGCAGGAGTAAGGGAATCCCTTCTTTATCTCCAGTCTCTGATGAGAAATTGGAGATAAGGAACTGATTTCCTTGCTAGCACTAGCAAGAGAAACCCCTGGCTTTCCATAGCTAGCACTAGCAAGAGAATCCTTTCCCTTATCTCTGATCTCTGATACTGAAGATAAGGGGAGGGAGTCCTTTGCTGATATTAGCTATGAAAAGCCTCTGCTAGCAAGAGAAACCCTCTTCGTCTCCTTTTTTGCCTACACCTCTACATAATTTTATTTGTATAGATGTGTGGCCTCCCCTCCCCACATTTGCTAGGGACCTTCAATGAAGGTGCATGCATCTTATACCCCCTTGTAAATTGCCTTTATAGCAACAGTAACTTAGGCACCATCAGGGTTTTGCACCATCCACAAGGGTTAGAATCATAGAATCATAGAATCATAGAATAGTAGGGTTGGAAGGGGCCTACAAGGCCATCGAGTCCAACCCCCTGCTCAATGCAGGAATCCAAGTCAGAGCATCCCCGACAAATGGCTGTCCAGCCTCGTCTTAAAGGCCTCCAGTGTGGGAGAGCCCACCACCTCCCCAGGTAATTGGTTCCATTGCCGTATTGCTCTGACACTCAGGAAGTTTTTCCTGATGTTCAGCCGGAATCTGGCTTCCTGTAACTTGAGCCCATTATTCCGTGTCCTGCACTCTGGGATGATCAAGAAGAGATCCTGGCCTTCTTCTCTGTGACAACCTTTCAAGTACTTGAAGAGTGCTATCATATCTCCCCTCAGTCTTCTCTTCTCAAGGCTAAACATGCCCAGTTCTTTCAGTCTCTCTTCATAGGGCTTTGTTTCCAGTCCCCTGATCATCTTTGTTGCCCTCCTTTGAACCCTCTCCAGCTTGTCTGCATCCTTCTTAAAGTGTGGTGCCCAGAACTGGACACAGTACTCCAGATGAGGCCTAACCAGTGCTGAGTAGAGGGGAACTAGTACTTCCCGGGATTTGGAAGCGATGCTTCTATTAATGCAGCCCAAAATAGCATTTGCCTTTTTTGCAGCCACATCACATTGTTGGCTCATATTCAGCTTGTGATCGACGACAATTCCAAGATCCTTCTCGCTCGTAGTGTGGTTGAGCCACGTATCCCCCATCTTGTAACTGTGCATTTGGTTTCTTTTTCCTAGGTGCAGAACTTGGCATTTGTCCCTATTAAATGCCATTCTGTTGTTTTCTGCCCAGCAGGAGGTTAGTGGCCTCATGTCTGGAGTTTGAGTTTTATGTAACCCAGCATTGTTTTGGGTGATAGTAAAAGCGAAATGTGCAGAGTATGATTTGATATGACCTTGAGGAAAGCAGTCTAAATCCTCCAGTCCTGCTAGTAGTCATTTTATTTGAGGAAGTGTTATTTCTCTGTTTGGTATTTCATGTCAGGTGAGATCACTCTTGTTGTTGCTGCTATTCAAAATCCCATTAGAAGAGGGGTAGGAATGGGAATTGATTTTTTCTTTAAGCACGTCCACCTGAACAGTGTACCTTCACCACCCCTGTAATTACAGGTTTAGTTTATTTTTATTTATTTTTTGTATTTATATCCTACCTTTCCTCCAAGGAGCTCAAGGTCCACCCCCAATCCATTTTATCCTCACATCAACCCTGTGAGGAAGGTTAGGCTGAGAGATAAGTGACTGGCTCAGGGTCTCCCAGCTGAGCTCTATGACTGAGCGAGGACTTGAACCTGGGTCTCCTTGGACCTAGTTCAGCACTCTAACCACTACATCACACTGGCACTCTAGTGGGAAGTGATAAATCTGCTAAAAGCACTTTCTGCCCTTTCAGGCTACTGTTTCTCAGGGTGGCTTTGAACATGGCACAAGGCTGAAATATCACTAATTCACACTTCCTCTCACCATGCTTCCATGTCTCTTCACTCCCCTGCCCTTCCTGTGGAGGAGGGATAGCATCACAGAGTGTGGGGAGAAATGCACATCTCTCAGCTTTGAATGACATGCACAAGTGCAAGTCATTCATGCTTCCACTCTGCATCATATCCAGAGCTGCTCCAGACTGCTCACCTACTTCCCCATTCTTGTGTCATGATGGCATGTTGTATCAGCAGAATAAAAGATGCAAGGTGATGACTTTTGAAGCCTCCACTGTGTCATCCTTTTAATTTTGAGCTGTGTCATGTATCATAAAGCGAGCAGGTATACTGTTTATTTTGTGTATCCAGAGTGTACTGCTTAACAAACTATTAGGAGCAGGCACATATCACATGACTTTGCTTATGTACTGAGGGAACCTGGACCACATGTTAAGTCCAGTGCATGCATGGGGGTCAAAAAAAGGTGAATACCACAGGCACATGTGTAAGCAAGTTCTTGCTGTTTGCCTTGGTCAGCATCCCCCAAAGAATGAAGCTTTCCTTTTCTTTGTGTTGTAACGTGCTCTGAAGTCTCATCAGTTTGAACTTCTTAAGTTACATTTTTCCATTAAGTTGGGAGAAGCAGCTCTCAGCCTAAATAAACCAAATTCCGTAAGAATCCAGAAGAGTGATGGTGTTTCCATAAGAATCTTTTTGAAAGGCATAACTTTAGCAAGTTTTTTTCATGCATGCTGGTTGAATACTTCTTAAAATAAGGAAACTGTACTTTGAGAGGTCAGTCAGCATACCTAAACTGTTAAGCTTAGGCTTTGTACAAAGAAGGGGAATGATTGAATCATAATGGAATGTCAGAGGGAGACTAAATGGAATGGGCAAGGAGCGGGGAACCATTGCCACAAGCAGTTCTTCTTAAGTAGATTTAGTTGGCCTTCCCTAGCCAATGTTTTGGACTACAACTCCCAGCATTCTTGATCAGTGGCCATGTCGGCTGCGGCTCACGAGAGTTGAAGTCCAAAACATCTGGGGGCACTAGGTTGGGGAAGGCTGATTAGGTGTCACCATTCTTGACAAGTGCTTGCTGGTAAATGAATCTATTGTGAGGGGAAAGTACATTCTAAAAGAATGCAGTTGGAAAGAAGCCATAAATCTTTGTGCCTTGTGATATGTGTATGTGCTACATGTATTTCCTAAATGGTGTGAGCATATGTGCTTTATTGCAATTCTGTGTTGTCATAGAATCCTCAAAATACTACTTTTTAGTAGAGACTCAATCCACTGGAAATCCCTCCCTCCTATTCACCACAGTAGGTTGAGCAAAAGAGAGATTCCGGATGGTCTAGGTTTTAGCCTCTCCAGTTACAGAAAAAGCAAAAATAGCTGTGTTGACCATAATTTATTCCCCCCAAATCCATGGTGCTATAATACCTTTATTAGGTCAAAGAAAGGATCACCAAAAAATTGTACGAGCTTTCAAGATCCCCAGATCTCTTAACCAGGCATGAGGTTATAAAAGCCGGGGGGGGGGGGGGGAGAAAAGTGGCTAGATTGGTAAAGTCACATTGACCTGGATCACACGATCTAAAGAAGCCACCTAGCTTGTTGTGAGCTGTGGTACATGCCGGGTGCAATTTGCGTAATCCGCATCTGGCCATGGCTTATTATGTTGTCTGGACCCAGGCAGCATGGCTTGTTGGAGAGTTAAACAACCCTCAAATAACCCAGGGGCTGTTGTATGGTTATTTTGCAAATTGTGCCCAGCGTGCGCTGTGGCTCACAAGAAGCCACTGTGGCTTGTTTTGATCATGAGAACTGGCCCATTGTCTGCACATTCAGACTACTCCAAGGTGTAGTGTGGGTGGAGGAGTCTGCAGGTATTCAACATAGGCTCAGCATGTCATGTGATGGTTACAGGCTGCTGCTTCTGGTTATGCTAGGAAGAAGTGGGTGGGGGGGTGGGGAATGTTTTGGGGAATATAAAGTGCAGCTGTTCTCAGAATTGTTTCCCATCTTGCTCAAAGCACATGGGCTTCTTTTGCAGATGGATCACAGAGATAAATTAGGCCATCTTTATATTAACAAAAGAGCAGATAATTTTAGATGCTGGTCTAGGTAATAAAAGTCAATTGAAGTCAATTTGGTTAGAGAGTGAGTATATGACAGAAGTGCTAATGCAAGTAAGAAATCATTTAAAAAATAATTCCATGCATATATCTAGTAGGATAGCTATCTGATTAAAGAAACCTTAGATGGCCAGCTGAATTTTAATCTATTGAATGTGCATATGAATAAAATAATTTTGAAAAAAAAAACCCACTTCATGCTGCTTCAGGCACCATCTTAGAAGAGACATTCTCTCCTATTTGAGAGGGAAGAGGGACTTCCTTTTCTAAGATACCGTCTGCCAGTGTGCAGTTTTTGTAAGAACTTAATTCTTTCAATATATAACTTTTTTAAAAGTCTTGCCTGATCAACTGGGGATGCTTTCTTATTCTTTCAAAAGGTTTTTAATTAGTAGATAAATTAAACATTGTAGCCCTAATATCAAGACTTCCCCTAGCCCCCCAGGGCTGATACATTTATTTGTATATTTCAGAATAAGAAAATCTGTCAAATGCATAATGTCTCCCACCAATAGTTGCTATTTTTAGGGGAGCCAATATACTGCTGTCAAATGCAACTAAAAATGCAAAGTACTTGCCAGCATCCTGTGGGTTACCATGAGGCCAATTTTCCAGTGGCTAGACTAGCTACTGGGTCAGGAAATAAAAGGACCAGTTACTGGCTCAGTTAGGGTGATCTAGTGCAACCTGGAGCGGTGCTGTGACACAGCTGATCATGTTTGGAGGAGTGGGCCCCTCGTTTGAGTCCAGGTATTTCTTCCCCCAATGATCCTATGGCATGGAGAGTGGTGGCACATGGGCGTGTCCAGTCTCTGCACAGTTCTAATAGATGATTCGATCATGTCTTAGGTGGGATAGCAGAGGTGCCAAAATACAGTGTCATATACCATGATGTAATACTACCATGCTTATGAAGCTATGTTTTGGGCTTTTATTAATTTCAAGTTAGATGTAGGGAAATAATTTATCTTGAAGACAGTCAAATGTTTTTTCACATCTGTGAAGATCTAGTTCAAATGCCAGAATCCAAAGAGTGAATCCCCTGTTTCTGACCTATGGTTGTCTGTCTTTTCATTTTCATAGGTACTTGGACGATGTTTCTTGACAGTGATGCAGGTTCATTTTCAGTTTTTATCCCAAGCTTTGCAGAAGGTCCAACCAGTGGCTCATTCATGTTTTACTGAAGCTGTAGCTCAGGAAAGAAAGAATTCTAGTGTGGCCGAGACATCCAGTGCCAGCCCTACAATTGAGCTAGAAGAAGCAGTACGGTCATGGAGAGGAGCAGCTGAGGTAAGAACATAACTGCTGCGTTCCTGGATCAGGTCAGTAGCCCAACATTCTGTCTCAAACCAGATGCCTCTAGGAAGCTCACAAGCAGTGCATGAGAAGCGGCAGCCTTCCTCTGTCCCATGTACTTAGTTCTGTTGAATTTATTATTATTTATTTAATATATTTCTTAGCAGCCTTTCAAGACTGCAGTGTTCCCAACGTGGATTTGCTTTTTATAATAGTAGTAACTGTAGCCCATGGGTTAGTAATCTCTTGGATTGTGAAACAGTAGAATGTTGATAGAATTCCTACAGAAAACACCTGTGGTCGCAGAATGACAAGCTTCGGGTCCCAGTATCTTTTCAGAGTTGGGAAGATGATGTATTCCAATAAAGTCAAGTGGCATCTCCATCCACTATGAGATCCTGAAGATGGAATCCAGAGCTGTGTGTGGTGTTTTGGACAATGCTTTCAGGCTTGTGAATTGGAACTGGAAAGGATACAATGGGTCACTTCTTCATCCACAGGATTTATGCTGATAAATATACTCTGTTTTAAGTTTTAACTGAGGGAGGAACTGGATGTGTACAGTGTTAATTGGAAAGGGGCAAGTAGTCTGCCAAGAGATCAGAGAAGGCATTGGAAAGGAAACACAAATGAGCAGGATGACAGGAGACAGAGGCAATTGATACAGTAGAATAGGAGTGGACAACTTGTGACCCTCCAGATGTTTTGGCCTACAACTCCCATAATCCCTCACCATTGGCTATGCTGGCTAGGGCTGATGGGAATTGTAGGCCAAAACATCTAGAGGCTACAAGTTGCCCACCCCTATAGTAGAATCAAGACAGGCTGGGTGTGGGTGAGATGCATATCTTTGATGCCAGTGACACGTTCAAAGGGGCTAGAAGAAATTTGGGATATAGATGCTGTAGCCAGAGACTGGGGGAGGTGGGTATCAGGTATTAGGTATTGGGACAAGTAGGTGTGGTATGCTGGCATGGGGTGTATTGCTAGATTTCTGTGCACAAGAAACATACCTGACAGACAATTAAGCTGACCTTTCCCCAAAGCTAGACTAGATGTATTAGGCTAGAAGTGATGCCTGAGCCTTATTTGAAAGCCTCCAGTGAACCAGAATTGTCACAGAAGCCTAGTAAATTCAGGCTACTGGTTCAAAATAAGAGTTTGACCAGGGAAAAAACCCTGAGCACTCCTTTGTCTCTCCCCCACCCATTTTATTTATTTCATGAAATGCCCCCTCCCATTACCCTACCTTGTGAGGTCACCCAGTGAGCTTCATGGCTGAGTGGGGAGTCAATGCTAGTTCTCTCCTGTCCTAATCTGACATTCTAACTACTACCCTGCACGGATTCTGAATGAATCAAGAGAAAGGGAGGTGAAGTTGTTCCTCTCCAATTTTCTAGGAAGTTGCTATGGAGAATGCAAAAGACAAAACATGGGGCCAGTGCAGGCTTTAGAACTGAGCGTTATGGGATTGTGTTGTCTGGGTATACCGTGGACCCCTATTTCCCACAGATGGATTGATGCAGACATTTACCTTGACAACCATAATGTGTGTTCATACTTAACCAGGTTTTGCATCTGAAAAATTGCACCCACACCCCACCCCACCTGGCCTCTACTTTCTTTTCCTGTAAAAAAAGAAAGAAAAAGAAATAGCTAGTACATAGACGTGATCTGTAAATTGTGAAGTTTAACTTTTACTAAGTAATCCAACTTAATGAGGCACCCATTAATGGGCTGCTTCTGACATTTCTGAGCCACTGCTATGTTGTCTTATACATATTTGTGCATCCTGTTTAAAGGCCACATCACGTCTAAGAGAGAGGGGCTGTGATGGCTGCCTGGCTGGAATCGAGGTCCAGCAACTCTTCTGCTCCCAGAGTGTGGCGATTCCTGAGCACCAGCTAAAAGAACTGAATTTGAAAATAGACAGTGCTCTGCAGGTTGGTTACCTTTGTGCTGTGGTTTTCTTTAAGTCATGACTTGGATGGGGATTGGATAGAATAGCTAGGGCAGTCTGCAAAAGTGTCTGAAAACTAAGATGGAATGGATGGGGAAGTCCCTCTAGCTAGACCTTTTGTCCCAACAACAGGGACTGCTGCTATTCTGGAAACTTGACTTGCTCCCTCAAATGAAGAAAGGGTGTGATTGGATAGTGGGGGAGGGTACATTCTGTCTTATAAGACTTTGAAGGTTTTGTGAAGTAAACAATATATTGTAGTTATTGTTTTTCAGTATTGTGATGCACTTTGATTTTTTTTTTAACTATCAGGCATATAAAGTTGCATTGGAAAGTTTGGGTCACTGTGAATATGCAATGAAGGCTGGCTTCCACTTGAACCCAAAGGCTATTGAAGCAAGTTTGCAGGTAAGGAACCTCCCCCCCCCCCCCGCAAAGATGTGTCTTTAATGCAGATTGGGCTGAATTGGTTGCAGTTGGATTTCTCCCTGAAGTGCTTGCTTTGGTGTTCTGTCTTTTAAGGGCTGCTGCAGTGATGCCGAAGCCCAGCAGACTGGACGGAGACAGACCCCTTCTCAGCCGATTCAGTGTGAGCTGCCAACAGTTCCCATTCAGATAGGTGCCCACTTCCTCAAAGGAATATCCTTTAATGAGTCTGCAGCAGATAACCTGAAGCTGAAAACGGTAAGGCTGCTAAATCTAACTTGGGTAGTTAAAATACAGCAAACCTTTTTGCCAACAAGTTCTGTGTTAAAAATTTGTGTGCAAAGCAAACATTTTAAAACTTGTGCCACTTAAATAAGTACCTTTAAAAGAAAAAGAAGTGTATTAGATTGTAAGCAAAAGTATGGTCCCAAAACTGACTGTCACATTTAACCAGCTGTAACCCCTTCTGATTGCAGAGGCCTCTGGCTCCAGTGGTTTGTCTTGTCTGCTTTTTATCCAGCCATTTTAAAGCTTGCTGAGAGCTTAAGAGCAGGACTCTGGCTTTAGTGTATGAACATCTCATACCTTTTCATAAAGATATCATTTGAAAATGGATTACGTGTCGTGCCAGAAAGATATTGGCCAAGTTCGGATGATCATTGGGGGGGGGAGAAGCCACTATGGCTTCTTCCCCCGCCCCCATGCGTGTCATGTGCACAACTGCCATTTGTATCATTACCAGTGATGCCACATGGGTTACTGTGTCACCTGAACCCAGCAGGGGTGGCTTCTTACCCACTTTACAACCTCCTACTACAAGCTGTGTGTTGTGGCATGGGTAAGAAGCCACTCCCACCGTGCACCATGCCGGGTTTGGATGACACGGCAAACTGCGCAGTATTTCAGGCAATCATGCAAATGGGGGTCACATGTGCTTCCAAACCTGGTCATTCCCATTCATCTAAGCCAAAGAACAAGAACTGATGAAAAGATTGAAAATGAGGGGAAATTCCCAAGGGATAATGGCATAGCAGAAATGTAGCATTTGTTATGGGCTGGATCCAGAATCTGCTTTCCATGAGAGGAAGGTACCTTCTGCGAGAGGAAGGGTCTTTGCGGCAGGTCCTTCCACCCAGTTTCCTGGGATCTCCCCCTTTCACCCAAACTGCAGCTCACCCCATTCAGTAGGGTCTTCTGACTTTGTGTAGCATTTTCAGAGGATTGGAGGAGTTGCCCTACGAAGGAAGGAGTAGGGAGGTCCACTTCCGCCAGCACAATTGACCCAGCCTAACTCTCATCTAACCCAATGGGTTCTGTCACATCCACCTTGTTCTGAAATTAATGATTCAATGGAAAATATAACAAAGATATAGTATGGAACCTGTGAACACTACAAGGAAGCTATGGGTCAAAGCATGATTTAAAGGACACAACTAAGTTATTGAATTACTGCAAAAATATCTACTTCTGAAGGCAACATTCAATTAAAGAAGGCTGTCAGTGGTGTAGTGCCAGTTAATATTGATAAAGCAAAGGAGCTTGGAAATAGGAGCTATAAAGGGAAGTCCATGAGTGTCTTCATGATCTTTGGTTATGAAAGTGATTCTCCAGTCAAGCCATTACACATATGAAAACACATTAAATGACAGGATATGAAGTTTGTTATCAACTGTCATGCAGCTGAAAATTGAGAAAATAACACAATTTCTGAAAGTACTTGCTGCACACCTTCACGACAGAGAATTCACTTTCATTCAAGCACCAGCTGATGCTGATGCAGAATTCTAAGTTGTTTACCACAGTTGTTTAAGCCAGCCTTCCCCAACATAGTGCCCTCCAGGTGTTTTGGACCACAACTCCCATCAGCCCCAGCGAGCATGGCAAGTAGTTGGAGGTGATGTGAGTTATAGTCCAAAACATCTGGAGGGCACCAATGCCTGAATCATAATGAAATCAAGACTCTGTGTCCCAACACAATGAAATCCTGCACCGAGTGTCTTTGTGGTGAGAGCCATAAAATGGCCAAACGAGAAATGGCCAATATACAACAGCTTACAGACTTTCCCTTGAGGTGTAGTTTTCATGGGAAGTTGTTAACAGTGGTTCTAAGATAATATCAAAAGCTATTTCTATAGCTGTAAATCTTTCATTGTTCTGATTACAAAATGATGCATATCAGTTTTAATTGAGATGTACTGGTTTTGGCAGCCATTTTGGATTTCTAAATATCCATTTTCTTAGCATCACAGTGACATAGAAAGCTAGTTTATACATCAACCCATGACATTTAATGCTCTAAGACACACACAAATTTCATTTGGTGCCTTTTTGTCATTTTTCAACATATACTTGCTAAAACCTTTGCGATAAATATTAGGCCTAATATTAGTTTTCCCTCAACATTTCATCAAAATTAAACCATGTGGCTTGAAGAGCAAGCATATGCTGTTAAGGAAATGATGTCAACTATCTTAGCTGCCACCTTTTGATTCTAGGGTCAACACTAAAAGATTTGGATTCAGCAGATCAAAAAACATAAAACACTCCAGCAAACAAATTCCACTCAAAATGCCTCAAAACCTGAGAAATCTCATTGATTGATATTGATATTGATATATTAGACTTTTTATTTTTTAATGCAAATTTTTATTGAATTTCAGTGATATTAACAAAGCAAAATAAAACCAAACCAAAATGGAAACTAAAACAAAACAAATTCCATCAGGATTACATCTTTTTACCATACAGTTATATCTTAACAGGTATACAGAGGTCACAGGTAATTCTTGTCAGTGCTACTAGATATTTTATCAGACGGATTAAGGATTATTCTTCATCTGTTTTCTTCCTTATAAAAGCCATAGGGTTTTATAGTGCAAGGGAGTCAAATATTGATGTTCTGTTCGTATATGCGATAAAGTCAAACCATATCGCATGGATCATGTTTGTTTTGACCCCTGGCCGCCCTCAACTTGTGTGATATTTTTTCCATCATGGCAATTTGCCAGACCATGGCATACCAATAATCTAATCCCTGGAAGGTGAATCCCTTCCAAAACCTAGCTATCGTGGATCTGGCAGCTACAAGTAAATGAGTAATCAGCTTCTTACTGTTTAAATCACTGGCCTCCCCTGTGAACAAATTTAATACTGCTAAACTTGGCATATGTAGGATACTTTGGTTTGTAATATGGCCAATCTCTGCTGCCACTGCCCGCCAGAATGTTGGACTTCTGCACAACCCCACCACATGTGCCAATATGTTCCTGACTCCTGGTACCCCTCCAGCACCGAGGAGAAGTTGAGTGTGTCATAAGTGAGAGATGCCCTGGAGTGAGATACCACCCATGGACGGTTTTCAGTGACATCTCACTAGTTCGGGCTGATATTGATTTATATGGAGGCTTATCCCATAGCTGTTGCCAGTCACAGTCATATATACTTTAAGGTTCCAGTTTGTTTCCCACCAAGTTTTTTGTGGAGTGGTTAAATCAAATGTGAAATGCAGGAACTGTTTGTATGTTACAGAAATAAATCCCTGGGTCTCTGCCGAGTTCCCAGCATTAATTTTTCAAACAGTTAGGCTTCTAGCGGCCTCATTTTTCACCGGAGGGGAACTCAGAAAGGACCAGAGTTGGCAACTCAAAAGCCAGGGCAATGTTACGTTGCCCAACTTTTCTTTTAAAGCCTCTATTTTTATTCATTGACCCTCCTCATAAAATTGGTACAGCCAATGGAGCCCTCTTTCTTTCCATTCCGCGAAATTATGTGTCCTGGCCTTGTTACGGAAATTAGGGTGACTTTTCACTGGGAGTAGTGGCGATGTCCCCGGGGACAATTTCGCTGCCCACCTTGTCCAGCTCTGGCAAGTGGTTTGTGTAAACCTATTTTCAACTAGGCGCCTAAGGTTAGTTTCATTTTTTAGCAATAGGTGATAGCTTAACGATATTCCCTTTATCTCTGTGTTTTCCATTGAAATCCATTGCTTTCCCTCATCTTTTAAAATTATTGGGATTGCCTGCTGAAGTTGACAAGCATAATAATAGAGTTGCCAGTTCAGTATCCCCCAACCCCCCTGCTGTGCTTGCAGGTGAAGTGGGGCTGCTCTAATCCATGAGTGTTTTGTAGCTAAGATAAAAGAATTAATTTTTTTCTGCCATTTATTTATGGGAAACTGGGAGTGTTCGGATGATATATTAGACTTGATGCACCTCTGTCTCATCATTTAGTTCCCTTAACCAATGCCGTTATCCCACATTTTATGCTGCTTCCAGTAGCCACTGGCATCCTGGCCTTGGTTGCTAGGTTTCCTTATGGCCTGGTGCATGTGCACACGTAGTGTCATGCAGAAACATTACAGCTGGAACTGGGGACCACTGGAAGCAGCAGGTATGTGGGAAAGTGAGCTTCAGCCATCATAATTTGAGCAATACTGACAAATAATAACTGTAAGCAACAGCTTATGATTATTGACTTGTCTGTTGTAAGCAGACTGTGTGTGTGTGTGTGTGTGTGTGTGTGTGTATAAGGAGGAGCAGAGGAAAATATACTGTTAATTGTTAGCAATCATTTTTATTTTGCAGCACACTATGATACAACTAATTAAAGAAGCTGGCTGGCATAATGGCGTGACACCAAGGGATGACTCTCCTGTGACAGAAGTATTGAACCAGGTTTGCCCTTCTACATGGCGGGGAGCCTGTAAGACTGCTGTACAGTTGTTATTTGGCCAAGCTGGGCTGGTAAGTAGCCATGAGTAGACAAATATGAATATGGGAGAAATAAAGGAAAGGCAGAAGTGCAGGGAAGATAATTTAGTTCTGAAAGGATGAAGAGTTAGGCTGGGTTTGCATGACGCAGGCCTGTTGTTTACAGAATTACTCTCACTGCAGCGTGGATTGGAGTGCTGTCCAAACCTGGTGCGTGGCATGGCAGGGGTAGCTTCGTACCCACCCTACAGCTCCAACTACACGTTGTGGGTTGTAAGATGGGTTTAAAGTCACCCCTGCCACGCTGCACACCAGGTTTGGACGAGACGCCAACTTGTGCTTTAGCGCAGGTAATTAGGTAAACAATGGGCGTGCGCACAGCACACACAGAGGCTGGGGGAGAAGCCATGATAGCGGCTTTTACCCCTGCGATTGTATGAAACCAAACTTATTCTTTACAAGTGGGACTTGCAACAAAATGCTGTAGTGCGCAATGCTCAGGTTCAGGGTGGCTAGCCGGCCAGCCAACCATGTCCTTCCCCAGAATGCACTATTCTATTTCCTCCTCCCAAACCATTTTTCTATTTCCCCCCTGAGAGGCAGTCAGCATTCCGTGGCCACTGAACACACTTGGTTCTTGTTTTTCGTCCCCCTCCCCTCCCTTAGGGTTGTTTCTAATGGGTTTTTGGGGGTATTTCTGCAAAGTTTGAGGTTCTCCCAAGCCTACTGATACCTCCCTTTTTTGAGTGGATGTTGCTGTTTTGGCTTCATAAGGATTGTCACTCAGAATGCGTTTGCCTCTTAGTATGTATAACATCATTAACCAAGCAGCCTCTTCATAATCACATTACCTTGGGGAAATTACATACCCACAGAGTAAAATGCCTACAACCTGAAATTCATTGTTTGTATATTTACCTGTGTGGAGCACCATGATAGGCAAGTCTGTCTGCCTTACAGCACAAGATCATGAACTTCTTTGACTCCCAAGGAAGAGATTTGCAGGGTTTAGCTAGGTTTTCTTTGCCCACTCAATCGCAAAGTAATTTTGGCCACCGTAATATTGCATTGTAACAACTAAAGTGTTGGGTTGAAACACTGGAAAATCCATCTGTCCTTGAACAAAGTATTTTTTGGCCCAATCTACCATGTAGAGTTGTTAGACTAAAATCTGCTCTGTGCTCCATGGAAGAGGGATGGAATACATATGTAAGATAAATAATAAAGCAAGAGCTTGAGATTTGAAATTGGTAGTCTTTCTGCCCTTGGGTAGAAGACAAGATTGAATAATGATGCTTGGTAGCATAAAGAATGGAATAGTGATGTCCTAAAACAGCCTTCCCCAACATGCTGGCTGGGGATGCTGGGAGCTGTAGTCCCAACACATGTGGAGGGCACAAGTTTGGGAAAAGCTAAACCCTCCTAGATACGTGTTGGGAATAAGTGCAAGTAGGATCCAGAATGCAGTAGGGAGAGAATGGGTGGTTTTGGCACCGGAAGCATGAAGGCAGGGAAGAAAGTTTCTACAGCTGCAGAGATAGTAGGGCCCTACCCACAGTGTGGAGAGTGATTTGTTGTGGAAGTGGAGGAATTGGCCCCTAAAGCAGTCATGGCATTGGGTTTTTTTAGTGGTCCTGTATTGTTGCAGGGGTGGTATAAACACTGAAATCCAAGAATTGTGGTTTCTTCTAAACTGAAATATTCCATTTAAAAATTGCCTGTAAAAGATAATGAATAACCTGTCCTTGCCCTCAGTTGTATTTTTTGCCCTTTCGATACTCAGTGCTGTGTTGGAGTAAGTTACATTGTACTCTGGCCGGTTCAGGAACTTATTTGAACAGCAACTACCATGGGCACTTTGTAGAGCTGGATAGAAACAGTAGTGTTTCCACTTCCATTGCCTCTAGTTTGGTGTGCTGATGAGACATCCTCATCCATTGTTTAGATTGTTCCCTGGGAGAGGATGATGGAGGAAACATCTGTAAAACAAGAACAATGGCTATCAGGAGTCATTTCCTGAGCTGGGCGTGTGAAATGTCCATTGGCTGCACTTTGAGTGAAGTTCATATTAATGAAACATGAGTTGGTCACATGTTTCTGTATCCACTGAAGTGGCAATATTGTTGGCCTATTCCACTGAAATGTGCATTCCCAGAATTGTGCAGTGAGTTTTTCAGGTACTTCAGGATCTCAAGGCATCACTGGATATAGAAGAAAACCTTAAAATGCAGTATAGATAATTTCCAGTAGATCACAGGATAGCTCTGTACTGCTCTGCTGTGACACACCCACTATAGCAATAAAGTTGTACCTTTATAAAACCACATTCCAAATTTTGCAGCAGCATCCTAAGGCTGCAGCTAGAATGCAGGGCACTCTTATTGTGAAGATAATATTGTTTTATATTTGTTTTTTTATTGATATTGTTTTCTAATCTTATGTAGCAAATTGTGGGGGTGAGTAGGACTACAGTGCTTTAGTACACATTGGGGTTGTTCAGAAGGCATGACAGCCCACCATATAGCCCATGGTGAGGCTGTGGCTGCCATTTTGAATATGCAACCGCTGCTTGAGGGTTGACATGTCATATAACCCTTGGATTCCTGCATTGAGCAGGGGGTTGGACTCGATGGTCTTGTAGGCCCCTATTATATGATTCTATGAGTGTGGGTTATATGAAGGTTAAATAACCCTTGGATAACCCCTGGTCTGTTTTTGGGTTTGTCAGGGCTCCCCTTATGACCTGGACCCCTGAGCAACTCCTTAAGGATCTCTTACGAGATAAGGGTCTTAAGAGTCCCACCTTCCTTTTTTTTTTTTTTTTAACTTCCCCTTCTCAGTAATGTGGGGTTTAGGCTGTAGAAATGAAACTACTCCTCTCAGGGTTACCCCCCTCAACAGAAAACTCTAGGCCTCTTAAGACTGACCTTTTCTCCCATTGCCTCCTTAGGCCTCAAGCCTTCACAGGGATACACCATGTTCACACAACATGACAACCCTGAGTGGGGGTTGCATATACAACCTGGCGCCCATGGACGCTGCAGCTTGTAATGGGTTAAATAACCCACGATGGGTTATCGGATCGAAGGTGGCATGTTGTTTGATCTGAGAGGATCACTGTGTAGATGCACCCTCCTGAAAAAAGCACAGATGGAAAGAGCTAGATTATCTGCAGCTGGAAAACCTTTAGCTAAGCCTTCCCATTTTAAATTGTGTAACGCTTTTCAGATGTTACACTTTGGGATTATCAGAGTGAATAAGAGGCAGTTCAAGACACGTCCCAATTAAAATTCCCTGGGAACGCACCCCCTGGTTGCCTAGTGGTTAAATTTAGTAGACCAAGAATGGGGAATGTGTGGCTCTCCAGATGATGTTGAATTGCAGCTCCCGTTATCCTTTACCATTGGCCATGCTGGCAAGGGCCGATGGGAGTTGTAGTTGAACAACATCATCTGGAGGGCGACATTTTCCCCACCCCTCCAGTAGACCAATATCCAGCTCCTGCAGGGCTGTGTTGACTGCAGTGGAATGTTATTTTCACTAGATTGGGGAATGATGTTCTATTCTAGATTTAAAAAACAGAATTGTAATTTTAAAATGTCAAATTCTTAATGCTTTTTCTTTGTGACAAGGTGGTTGTGGATACAGCACAAATTGAAAACAAAGAAGCATATGCACCCCAAATCAGTTTAGAAGGCTCCAGAATTGTGGTTCAAGTTCCATCAACTTGGTAATTATGATTTACTCCTTGAAAAAATCCAAGCAAGCTTTAAAAAATATTGAGAAAATTAACTATTTGATCTGAAAGTGAGTGATCTTAATGTCTAGAAACTTTTTATTAAAAACTTTTCTTAGGTGCCTGAAAGAAGATCCTGCAACGATGTCTCTGTTGCAGAGAAGCTTGGATCCAGAAAAGACTTTGGGACTGGTAGATGTGCTTTATACTGCAGTGTTTGACCTAAATCGGTGGAAGGAAGGAAGGTATGGTTTGCACTGTACTCTTCCCACATAGAAATTAGAGCAATGTACAGATGATGCATCATGCAGCAACACTTGGTCATATGTGACAGTGGAAGATAGAGATGAGAAGTTTCCTCTGGGGTAGGGCCAGTTGAAGATTAGGCAGTGAGAGTATGCATAGTGTAACATCTAGGCAGGACTGGTGGCAGTGTACTGAGCATGGTCAGGCAGTTGGTGAGGGCCCAATGCCCCAGGGGGACTGAGCTAGACCTTCTCATCCCATCCCTGCTCCTTGCCTCACCTTTACTAAGCAGTAGTGGTGGGCAGGTTGGAAGCTGCCACAGTTCCCCTGAGTGACATTACATTGGGCTTGGTGAAAACATCAAAATGGCAGGCGGCTCACCCGAGCCTGCTGCAAACTGCAGCAACCTGCTGCCCATTACCTACTGTATAGGGGGCATGGGAGGGGCTGTTGTCGGGGGGCACTGGATGTTACTTCAGTGGGCACCCTCCCCACTAGTGCTGGCCTTGTGTGTGGGTAGATAATTGCAAAGTTGCTGCAAATCTTTGTAATAGTGAAATGCTTCTTTCTAGTTAGTTGGTGCACAAAACTAAGTGAGCTGGTTCACACAATCAAACAATCCACCATAGCTTATTTAAGCCATGGTGCGGGCAGGCAGCCATTTTGAATACTCAAGCTGCAGCCGTGGCTTGTCATGTTGTCCAAACCTGGCCAGCAGGGGTTGTGCAAGGGTTAAACAGCCCTTGCATAACCCATGGCGTGTTCTAGGGTTATGCGAGTTAGTGTTTAACTCCTGTATGACCCCCACCGCCAGGTTTGCATGGCATGGCAAGCTGCGGTTGTGGCTTGAATATTCAAAAACCATCTGCCATGTACTGCAGCCCACCGTGGCTTAAACCAGGTCAGAGTCTGTAACTTGATCATGAGGCCTAATTGTGCCTGAGATTTGTTAAAACTATGTTGCTTTGTTATCAGACTCAGGAGGATAAAGTAGAGTAAACATAGTGGAGTTTTCTTTCCTTTTTTAAAGGAAAGAATGCAGATCAAGGAATTGGACCATGTAGGCTGATCTCAGTACTTGGAAGTAATTGGATCAGATTGCCAAATTATTTATAAGCACCTAGAGGTAAATTAGGTCAGTCATACATCGATATGTTAACACCAAATCTGTGCCAACAACCTTAATTTGCTGCTTTGATAAGGTAACTTGGTTTGATAGATTGGTGCCTTGACTATAAAAAAATACATGGTGACTGCAGTAGACTTTAGTCATAGCCCTGTATGTATTGGAGGAACATGGCCTACAAAAGAATCCTGGTGAAGCTGGATACACAATTCAGTAGAAAAGCAGCACTCGCTCATGGACTGGAAAGATGCAATGTTAAATGTTTATTACATAGATAAAATATTAAAGGTTGCATTTAAAATGTCAAACTGGGAGAAAATTCCTAATTTTTAGGATAAATTGATGGGTAGTAGAATACCCAGATTTCCAACACCTTGAAGACACATTTTGTATTGGACAGGTTAGGCACTGGATACCTTATTTTGGCTAAGGTAACCTTGAAGATCACCACATCTGGCCCCCAGTCTGAGGCTGATGTATTGAATATTCAGTTGCCACCAAATGACCAATAGCAGGATTGGATACATTATTCAGCAAGGTATCAGTAATACAATAAAGGCTGGTGGTCTCATAATGAACAATTTTTTTTATTTTCTGCCAGTATAAACATTGAATAACAGCATCAAAACTATCACTGCCCTCAACCATTTAAATTGCCTGAGGCTGATGGAGCAGGATAATGGGACAAGTGCTGCCTCCCTCCCTCTGCTTCTGTTGAATTGCACCACCACCACTTTGTCATGCCTTCTCATGCTCAGTCACCTTTGGCTGCACGTTCTCTCACCCCATACTCTATTGTCCTTCTGCTGTGGTGCTCAACAAAAACAAGCATAATTGCCCCCAAAGGAGACTGCCTAACCCTGAGGACCCCACCCCACTGCAGCAACCTTGGCTGGGAAATACCCAAAGAAAAACATGGTCTCCTAATTTAACAGTCCCCACACAGGGAAGTCTCCTCCATCCAACCAAAGTAACTCTGCCTGTACCCCTGCTTTTGCCTTCCTTCCTTTATGTTAGAGCTTCCCCCTTCACATTCCAGTCTCCCTGGAAAAAGAATACAGACTCAAGAAGTTAGACCGCTGGGGGCCTCCCTGCTGGCAGTTGTGGAAGTTGAGCATTGAGTGTGCTGCATCCTTTAAACAGAGCATTTTCCAGCTTTCTTGGCTGTGTTATGGTACCGTCATAGAAAAGTCCATGTTCACAAGTTTAATATTGTCTGTGCTGATTGATTGATGTACTTTTTCAAGGCAACATCTTACTCTCATTATGAGGAAATTATTTATGAGACTTTCTAACTCAGGGTTTTGTACAGTGCTTTTATTTTTCAGTAGCTGATTTTTTTAATGCATTTATCATACATTCCTAAGAAACCTAAATTGTACATCTTGGACCTAATTCTTGTAAAGATGTCTATTTTGTAGGGGTTCACCTGAAATAGGGATTTTATTTTATTTTTTTAAATAGAGAGCAAGCCCTGCCCTGCATTCAAATCCAGCTCCAGCGCGAGATCTGTGACTTCGGGGGTCACATTGACTTACCATCTGGAAATGGCAGCAAATCAACTGGTGGCTTGCAAAAGACTTTCTCAAAGCTGACTTCACGATTTACAAAGAAAACTTCCTGTGCAAGTTCGAGCAACAGTGGGAGTTACTCCATTCCTAGTACACCTTCCAAAAACTTTTTTATAGCTAACTCAGAGGATAAAACAAAAATGCCCAACAACATGGATGCCCGACTGCAAAGCATTCTGAACATCGGTAACTTCCCTCGGGCTGTTGAGTCAGCCCAGCAGTGCTTGAGCAATCAGGTTGTCAATGGGTTTCTTCTTGACAGGTGTGACAGCATCAAAGCAGAAGATGGTAAGGATGCCAAAGGTATGAATTTACCAACTGACCAAGAAATGCAGGAGGTCATAGATTTCCTCTCTGGTTTCAATATGGGCAAGTCCCAACAGACCTCTCCACAAGTGAAAAGAAGGAACTCTGTTGCGTCGTCATCTGCTGCAGCAGAGCAGAAGCCAGTAGCTGTACAGCAGCAACCGCAGTCTTCGTCTCACACGCCTTTGCACCATCTCCAGCAAGGGTTGTCACAGCAACAGCAACCACAAAAGCCCCAGCAGCAACAGCAGTACTATCAGCATTTGCTTCAACCCATTGGTTCTCAGCAGCAACAGCAGCGTCTACCTGGCAAATGGCCGACCAATTCCAGCCAGCAGTCAGCCCAAACGGTCGGTCCAGGATTGTCTCATATGCCTCAGTGGAGTGGCCATGCCTTTTCTGATCTGAGCTCTGATCTGTATAGCTTGGGTCTTGTGAACAGTTACATGGACAATGTGATGTCAGAGATGTTGGGGCAGAAACCGCAAGGACCTAGAAATAACACGTGGCCGAATCGTGACCAAAGTGACGGGATCTTTGGAATGTTGGGGGAGTTTCTACCCTTTGACCCAGCAGGTGTGTGCATGTTCTAAGGGTATCTAGTAAATACAATTTTCTGTGGCGTGTTTATTGAATACTGTAGTTGAATATGTTGATGACTGTCCATCTGTAGATCTCAGGGTGGGGACAGATGCCCTCATGTCTTCTGAAGATGATAGGAAAATCCAGAGTGTCTCACTGGTAGAAATAGGAAGTAGAAGGCTCTAGATCAGCCTTCCCCAACTTGATGCCCTCCAGATGTTTTAGACATCAACTCCCATCAGCTCCAGCCAACATGGCCAGCAGTCAGGAATCCTGGGAGTTGTAGCCTAAAACATCTGGAGAGTACCAGGCTGCTTTAGATGTAGCCCAAATTTGAGTGCATGCGTGTATTTTAATAGCTGTTCTTTTTATGAATAGCCTTCCCTGTCGATTGAAAATCCTTGACGCAGTTGCCAATTTAGGAGTATGCAAGCGTAAAATTAGTCCTCTGTTCATTCCCTGTATTGTCATAATCTTCTTCTAAAGCACGGGTGGGCAAAAGGGAGACCATGGTCCACCAGGCGATTTCTGCGTAGAGCCAGCTGACTTGCAGGATTCTTGCAAAGCATGAGGACCTCACTTTTCCCCTCTAGGAGCTGCCACTGCCACCTGCTACTTCAGGCAGAGCACTTTCACCACACACTGCTTTTGCTGTGCTTTGCTTTGGCTAGGCCAGCCTTCTCCAACCTGGTGGCCCTGAGATGTTTTGGGCTGGAAGTTGTTGTGGTCCAACATACCTGGAGGGCACCAGGTTGGGGAAGACTGGGCTAGGTGACAGGACAGAGTTACCACCCTCACCTCCATTTCCATTTCTTATGTTCTGGAGCAACTTTGCATGCTCGGGGTCACTTAGCTTAGAAGAGATCCTGAGATTTCCATCTTGCTTTTGTAAATGTTAAAACATGTGCATGGACAAAAAGGATCATAATAGGTGGGGTAGGATGGCCCTCCCTTGGGGCAGCAGGTTAGACCCCCTCAGCTTTGAGATTTTGTACACTTTTAAAAAGTGATCTTGTGATGGCATATTCTGAATATGCCTGCATTGCATCTGCACAGAAGAAATACAATTTTAGATTAAGACGCTTTTACTAACAAAGGATTATAGGAGGGCAAGAGCAAAAGCAGCAGCTAAGGTACCTACATAAAATGTCTGCCACACACTGGGTGAAAGATGTTTCCTCAACTTCCCTTTTCTTTCATGTGTGAGCTGGCTGGCTCAAGAACAGTTAGTAAAATGCTGATGAATCTCATGAGCTGCTTTGCTTGTCCTCTGTAGCAATCTGTTCGCCTTCAACACTGCTGCTGTTGATGTGCTAAGAGAGTGTTAAACACTAGTATTTGGTTTAAAAAGAAATTATTTGAATAATGAAAGTATTGCAGCAACTCCAGCACAGAATGGAAGTTTGAAACATGACTGTTTCATGAAAAGCCAATCCCAGTGGCAGTATATTTTTAAATGTCAATTTTTATGCTGGGGGGGGGGGGGGGAAGCCCCACGCCCAAATTTGCCCCACGCCCAAATCTGCCCCACCACTAACACTTCCATGCTTCAGTCAGAGCACTATTTTGTCTACAGCCCTGCTGGGCCATCTCCTTGACACACGGTTGTACTTTGTGGGTAGGAAAGAAGGGAAAGTCTGCCTCTTATAGCTATATTTAGACACATTGAGGTCCGCCACTTGTGTTTCTTAACTCTATGGAGACCACGTTCTGTTCCCAAGGCACAGTCTGTCGTATGTCTGCTCTCCTTGCCAGGGTGTAGCTTTGTTTAGCTAAATAGGATTGAGCAAGTGCTTTGCTTGTATCTCAGAGGGGTGGGGGTGGAGGGAGAGAATATTCCTTTAGTTAGATATCTGTGGAGAGACAAAATAATATTAGGAAGAGGATTTTTGTGCCTCTTGCTTTCTTGGACCTGCTTCCTTCAGACATTCTTCCGCCTGTTCATCTTTAAATTTATGATGGAGAGTAATCTCTCTTAGCAATAGGAACGCAGTTCTGGAATTAGTTTTTCCACAAGTCTGATGGGCTGCCAAGTTTTATAGCAACAGCAGCGTGATATATGGAGAGTTAATCAAGATACCTGTGAATGTACAGGGACTGCTTTTTGGCTTTTATTTCACCTGCCTTTCAGTTGGGGTTGAAATTTGTGCCTCCTATTCCTAGGGTTGAATGATCTTGCTCTGGGTTTAGAGTATGCCATGGATTTTAATAGTATCGATATCGTGTGTGTGAGTACTAATGTGTACTCAGCAACTTTGAGCTTATTGTTGTAAAGAAAAGCTAGAAATAAATTCATCAATAAATCATTACCCAGGCATGGAGATGCAGCATTCCCCACGTCGTCATTTGCACCACCTCTCTATCTGCTGGTGGTCGTGATGATGTGTGGCTGCTGCTTTGTGGCTTTCTTCACACTGCACATTCTACCTGCCTGCTCATAAATCACTTTCTGGTGAAGTACTTAACATTCTGCACTTGAACAAACATTCCCAACTGCTGACAGGCTTTGCGTGTGTGTGTGTGTGAGAGAGAGAGTGACTGTGCGCGCATGGAGGGTGGACTGCTAAGCTTAAAGGATTAAATGAGGGGATAATTGCAGTAGGAATAGCCGAATGTGTCAACAACTGACTGTCAGGTTTCTTTTTTTATATCTAGTTGGCTCTGATCCAGAGTTTGCCCGCTATGTGGCTGGGGTCAGCCAGGCCATGCAACAAAAAAGGCAAGCACAGCACTTCCGTCGCCCCAGCAACACACGTAGCAACTGGTCTCATCCTGATGACCCTCACAGGACCTGGCCCTTCCCAGAGTATTTCACAGAAGGGTAAGGAGCCTTGCATGCTGTCATAAAATGTAGTAAATTCGTGTTAGCAAGATAGGATTTTTGCTGCCACACTGGACTAAAACATTTATACCCCACTTCTCCATACAGATGTTTCCTGCATTGATACAGAGGCTATAGTGTTGGTTATAAAGGGCTTTTATGCACAGGGTCCATAGGGGGGGTGATTTGAATTCCAAATGCAGTTTCTTTGCAAAGTAAATGGAGAGCCAGGGCCTGCAGGAGAGGCCACCACCACCACCACCGGGGAAGAGGCGTGCCTGCTGCTGCTGGGCCTGCTGCTGCTGCTGCCGCTGCCACCGCCACCAGGCCTTCCCTGTAGACTTCTGCCTGGCAGACCGCCAGTCCCTGCAGGACCAGGCCACCAGGTACCGAGCCAGCTGTGCTGCTCCACCTGCCCTCCCTGGAGGGGCTACATAAGCTGGCTGGCTGAGGTGGCCTGAGAGAGCCAGGGCCTGCAGGAGAGGCCACCACCACCACCGGGGAAGAGGCGTGCCTGCTGCTGCTGGGCCTGCCACTGCCGCCGCCGCTGCCACCAGGCCTTCCCTGTAGACTTCTGCCTGGCAGACCGCCAGTCCCTGCAGGACCAGGCCCCCAGGTACCGAGCCAGCTGTGCTGCTCCCCCTGCCCCTCCCTGGAGGGGCTACATAAGCTGGCTGGCTGAGGTGGCCTGGGAGAGCCAGGGCCTGCAGGAGAGGCCACCACCACCACCGGGGAAGAGGCGTGCCTGCTGCTGCTGGGCCTGCTGCTGCCGCTGCCACCACCACCACCAGGCCTTCCCTGTAGACTTCTGCCTGGCAGACCACCAGTCCCTGCAGGACCAGGCCCCCAGGTACTGAGCCAGCTGTGCTGCTCCACCTGCCCCTCCCTGGAGGGGCTACATAAGCTGGCTGGCTGAGGTGGCCTGGGAGAGCCAGGGCCTGCAGGAGAGGCCACTACCACCACCGGGGAAGAGGCATGCCTGCTGCTGCTGCCGCCGCTGCCGCCGCCACCACCACCACCACCACCAGGCCTTCCCTGTGGACTCCTGACTGGCATTATTTTTAAGGGGATTTTAAATTTTTGTTTGTTTGTTTTGTTTGTTTGTTTTTCTGGGGGATTTTGTTGTGTTTTTAGGGGTGGGTAGCCTGCCTGATAGGCGGGAGCGAGGGGGCATGTGTCCACCTGATGGAGGCAGTGGGGGGAGTGTTGGGGGCCAGAACATACCGAGGCTGGGCAGCAGGCGCTGGCGGAGTGCTAGGGGCAGGCCATGCCAGGTAAGGGGAACATGGGAGAGATGTGTAATATCTGTCCCCTGCTCCGGGCCTGTCCAGAGCCAAAGGATGGTTGGGGGAGGCGTGACCCCATCTTCTGGCCTTTGTTTGCTGCTCTGCAATGCCAGGTCTGTTACCCAGAAAACCTCCCTCATCCATGACATGATCCTGGATGAGGGTGCAGACCTGGCATGTATTACGGAGACCTGGCTGGCCGAGGCTGCTGCTCCAACCCTTGCAGCCATGTGTCCAGCTGGATTTTCGTATGCACAGCAGCCGAGGGCTGGGGATCGGGGAGGGGGAGTGGCTGTTATCTACCGAGAGTCCTTGGTCTTCACCAGACCCCCTCTCCGGGAGACCAAGGTTGCTGAGTGCATGTACTGGAGGTTGGGCCCGAAGGGCAGTCTGGGGATTCTGTTTGTGTACCGTCCACCCCGCTGCACGACTGACTCCCTGGCCAAGGTGCTTGAGGTGGTCTCTGATGTGTGTGTGCAGTCCCCTAACTTATTGGTGTTGGGGGACTTCAACGTACATTCGGAGGCCATCCTCACAGGAGCAGCTCGGGACTTCATGGAGACCATGGCCTCCTGGGAGCTGCACCATATTCTAACTGGGCCCACCCATGTAGCCGGTCATGCACTAGACCTTGTGTTTGTTTCTGGAGAAGCGGGAGTGATCTGGAAGTCAGGGGTATATCCACCACCCCCTTGTCATGGTCAGATCACTATCTGGTGACATTGGACTTCTCGGTTCCACAACGCCTCCGCAGGGGTGGAGGACCCATTAAAATGGTCCGCCTCAGGCGTCTTATGGATCCAAATGGATTCCTGAATGCGCTTGGGGATTCTCTGGGGCACGCCAACGGCCACTCGGTCGAGACCCTGGTGGGTGGCTGGAATGCCGCAATCACTGGGGCATTAGATCAGGTGGCTCCGAAACGCCCTCTCCCCCTGAACAGGGCTCGGACTGCACCATGGTTCAGTCTGCAGTTACGAGCTCTGAAACAGGAGGTGAGACGGCTAGAGCGCCGGTGGCAGAAGTCTCGCTCCAAAGACGATCAGACACGGGCTAGAGCTGTATCTTCAGCCTATCACGTGGCGGTGAAGGCAGCAAAAAAGGAATATTATGCTGCCTTCATCGCATCTGTAGAGTGCTGTCCCAGGAAGCTGTTCCAAGTGGTCCGGAGCCTGGTCGGTCCTGTGGCTCCGGAACCACTGGAGCATTCTAAGGCCTCCTGTGAGGCCTTGGCAAGGCACTTTGCAGATAAAATTGATCAGATTAGGTGTGTTACTCTGCACGCTGTGGATACAGTTAGTGAGCAGGAGGCGGCCTGTGGCAAACCGGTTTTGTGGGATCGGTTCCAGCTTCTTCCTCCTGATGAAGTGGACAAGGTGCTTTCATCTGTAAGGCCAGCCACCTGCTTACTTGATCCTTGCCCATCTTGGCTCATTATGGGCTGCAGAGAGAGACTGGGTGAGGGGATCAGGGTGGTGGTGAACGCCTGCCTTGAGGAGGGAGTGATGCCATCAGCCCTCAAGGAGGCAGTGATAAGACCGCTCTTAAAGAAGCCCTCCTTGGATCCTCAAGTTCTGAACAACTTTCGCCCAGTCTCAAATCTGCCATTTTTGGGCAAGGTGATTGAGCGGGGGGTGGTGGTGCAGTTGAAGGCACACTTGGAAGAAACTGATTATCTAGACCCATTTCAGTTGGGCTTCAGGCTTGGGCATGGGACAGAAACGGCCTTGGTCGCCTTGGTAGATGATATGAGGAGGGCTCTGGATAGGGGCGAATGCTCCTTCCTTGTTCTCCTTGACCTCTCAGCGGCTTTTGATACCATTGACCACAGTATCCTCCTGGACCGCCTGGAGGGGTTGGGCATTGGAGACATCGTATTGCGGTGGTTCCGGTCCTTCCTCTCCAGCAGGTACCAGAGGGTAGCACTGGGAGAGGAGGTTTCGGACCCGTGGCCGCTCACTTGTGGGGTGCCACAGGGTTCCATCCTCTCCCCGATGCTATTTAACATCTATGTGAAGCTGCTGGGGGCTATCATCAGGAGGTTTGGGGTGCAGTGTCATCAATATGCGGATGACACACAGCTCTACCTCTCATTCAAATCTTCACCAAGGTTGGCCGTAGAATCCCTGTCCAAATGTCTGGAGACGGTGAGTGGCTGGATGGGGAGGAATAGGCTGAAGCTGAACCCTGACAAGACCGAGGTACTTTTGGTGGGAGACAAGAGGAGGCTGGGGGATGTTGACCTGGTGTTGAATGGGGTACGGCTACCCTTGAAAGACCAGGTCCGCAGCCTGGGGGTCATTTTGGACTCCCAGCTGTCCATGAAGGCTCAGGTGTCAGCTGTGAGCCGGACAGCGCTGTATCAACTCCATCTGATACGGCGGCTGCGCCCCTTCCTTCCCGACCATCTGCTCCCATCGGTAGTACATGCCCTGGTCTCCTCTCGTTTAGACTACTGTAATGCGCTCTACGTGGGGTTACCCTTGAAGATGGTTCGGAAACTGCAACTGGTACAGAACGCAGCGGCTTGCCTGATTAAAGGCAGCCGCCAGCGAGATTACATCACTCCAGTGCTGACGGAGTTGCACTGGTTACCAGTTGTTTTCCGGGCCAAATTCAAGGTGTTGGTTTTGACCTTTAAAACCCTATATGGTTCCGGCCCAGCCTATCTTAAGGAGTGCCTCCAGCAGCACCAGACAGGCCGCTTAACAAGATCAGCCTCGGATGGCCTTCTCTCTGTCCCATCAGCCAGGACAGCTAGACTGGTGGGGACGAGGGAGAGGGCCTTTTCTTTGGTGGCCCCCACTCTGTGGAACTCCCTCCCTAGGGAACTCCGTCATGCCCCCTCTTTAATGAGCTTCCGTCGTGCATTAAAAACGTGGTTGTTCAGGCAGGCATTTGGGGTGGGTTAGGGTATTTTAGAAAATGTTTTTATTGTAGAATTGTATTGTTTTAAACTGTTTTATTGTATGTTGTACATCGCCCAGAGTGGTTGGGTGACCAGCCAGATGGGCGATTAATAAATTTAATGATAGATAGATAGATAGATAATACTAGATTTGTCAGACTAGTGTATTTCTGTTCATAAAATTACTCAAGGAGAAGTTGCTGCTTGCCCTGTGAAGGTTTGTTCTGAGTTCCAGAGGGATGGCTGACTCCATTTAAGTTCAATAACACGTAAGAGCAATTCGGGCGGTGAGCCCCTGCCTTCACATTCCCTCTCTCTTACTGCCTTTCTGCTCTCTCAGGGAAATGACTAGCAGCTGGTCAGGTACTCAGGGTGACTCGGCCAGCTCCAGTGATGAGACCTCTTCAGCCAATGGAGACAGCCTGTTTTCCATGTTCTCAGGGCCAGACATCGTTGCTGCAGTCAAACAAAGAAGGTGAGCAGAAGAATCTCTCCTAATTCCTTAGCAAAACAGATTGGAGAATATTTGGTTTTCCTCGGCAATTAAGATCTTGCTGCCTTAAATTGAAAGGACTGTACTCACTGTTTAAAAGCTTTCCTTTGCCCATAGCATGAATCTTAAAGCAAACTAGGTGTCTGTAAATTGAAGAGCTTCTTCTCTTCTGCTGTCTTGCCACCTACATTTTTTCTGTGTAATGCCTGGGCTTACAGTTGCCTCAGAGGACAGCTCATTGAGAGAATGAAGAAAAGAACTGAGGGCCAGAGAGTTTGGGGATCATCTTCCATTTCCAGCTATGGTTTTGACTATTTTGCCCTGAAGGTGCCCTGTGGACTTAGTTCCTGCTCATTAGTAAGTGTCTGGACAGTGGAAGCTAGAAAAGCAACATAATATGGGATATGTTGAGTCTCTGCTAGTAATGAAAGCCTTTCCTGTACTATTATATTGGGGGGAGAGAGGAAGAATAGTACACATTTGAAAATGCATGCATGGATAAAGGATGGACGAACTTTGCTTTCTATAACATTCACATTTTTTTCAAGCACAAGTTCATTCTGTCCTGTTTCCACATCATTTTTCCAATTATGTTAACATGTGCATGAAAACCTATATTCTTTTCCCTCTAATGTATGCATTTTTGTATGCAGTGTCACCTAATGTAACATTGCATACACCCTCAACCTGCTGGCCTGGAGAATCCGGCTAGTGTAGCCTTCTTCCAAGCTGTTCACCACTTGTTGGATTTAGTGTGTAAGCAATCCACTCAGCACTCCTACTGAGCAAAATGGGCTCATTCTACAACCTTCTTGGCCCAGCATAAAGTTGAACCTATATGCTGTCGTTGCAGCATGTTTTTTACTTCCTCCTTTTCCTCCATTCAAAGGGACTGCTGCTGTTTTCCCTCTGGGTCTGTCTTGCAATGGTGTCTGCTTTTCACAACTTTGTAGAAAGTTTCACAATGTTTTCATACCCTTTGGAGAAAAAGTTATGCAGAATCTCTTTCCTTTGCACAAACCTCCTCCTCCTCCCCCCTGAAGTTTCACTGTTATCCTCACTGGCCTCACAGGAAAACCCTTTGAACCCATAGTGATGATGGATGTTCATTTCCTCACCTTCAAAATGGTCTTCCTTGTGGCTATTGTTTCCGCACTGTCAGGCAGATACACCTCACCTTATACAAGCGTAAGGTTGTCCTCCATCCAGACATTTCTTTTCTCCCCAAGTGGTCTTCCGATTTACACCTTCAGCAGGACATCTTGCCTACATTTTTCCCATCACCATCCTCCCCACCGGAAACATCTCTCCTCACACTAGACATTTGGAGAGTCTTGGTGTTCTACGTAGATGGGCAATTGTTGGAACAATCTAGTCCTATGTTATTTCTCTGCTACCAAGGCCCCCAGAAAAGGCTTCCTGTATCTTCTAAGCTACAGAAGTGTCACTTTGTCACTAAGTGGGTGACAAAGACTACTATTTGTCTGGTGTGCAAGCCAGCATCTGTCCATTAGGGTACACTCTACCAGGGCAACAGCCTCTTCCATTGCCTTTGCCAGATTAGTTTCAGTCCTCTGCAGAGCCGCTACTTGGTACCAGCCATCAACCTTCATCTGTCTTTACTGACTTGATCTTCAGTCCTAGAAGGACTGAAGATAGCAGAGCTGTTCTTTCCTCTGTGCCGTCATAGCACCCTGCCTAACCTCCAGTTGTGTATCGCTTGCTACCCAGCGACATGTGTTTGATGCACAGAGACCATGAGGAAGTAAATACAGGTTGCTTACCTGTAACTTTAGTTCTTTGAGTGGTCATCTGAGCATTTACACAACCCACCTTCCATCCCTGCACAAGGTGCCTCTTTACTTTGGTATCCTTCAGACTTTGGTCTCGAGGAACTGGGGAAAGTGGGAGCTCCACCCAGGGACATGTACGATGGGTCTGGACAGGGTTCCACCAAAATGCTCTTCAGTTCTAGAATGTTCTGACCAAGGCGAAGCACAGGCACAGCACCTATATGTGTGTGAATGCACAGGTAAGCACTCAAAGAACTGCAGCAAAGAACTAAGCAACCTCTATTTCTCAAATATTACAGGCAGCAACTCTAAAATAACATCCCCTGACTCCTTCAGCAGCTGGGGATGTAATCTGACCATGGAGATCTGAACTAATTTGAAGTAGCCAGGTGTTCTTTAACCATCTACTTGCCTATGCCTTGGCTGCAAGTCCTTCCTTATATCGTTTGTTCTACTTGTCCTAGCTGGAACTCAACTCCCCTTGTGGGAGAAGACTGAGGCAGTCTAGGAGTTGAGTAGTTCTGCATCCCCCCACCTTAACAATTTACCATCTTCCCTAAGCAGCATACCTACTCCTTCCTTGATCTTCTTCTTGCTTCGAACACAGCTAAATATGCCCTTTTTGTTGTTTTTAGCACACTGCAGCTTGTTCTGTGCCTTAGCCTTCCTGACACCATCTGTACAGCTTCAGGCTGTTTTGTTGTACTCCTCCTTCGTTACCTGTTTCGCCTTCCACCTCCTATACATGTCCCTTTTAAATCTCAGGTAATCAGAGAGCTCCCTGTGCAGCACACTGGCTTCTTTAAATGCCCCTCATTTTCCTTCTCATGGGAATAATTCATGATTGTGCCTTCGGTATTTCAGTTTTCAGGATCTCCCATCCCTCTTCAACTTCTTCAGAATTTCTAGCTATGTGATCCCACCCAATTTTTCTCTGAGGTTTTTGAAATCCAGTTTATTAAAGGCCCAGGTACACATCTGACTATGCTCAGTTTTCGTAGCACTTGTCATCTTGGAATTCATGATAGCAAGGTCAGTTTTGCTCGAGGTTCCTGCCACTTTCACTTCATCAACCAGTTCATCCCTGTTGGTCAGCATTACATCCAGGATAGCAGATCGCCTTGTTCCTTCTTTCACCTTCTGAGTGCTGAAGTTGTCAGCAAAAGAAGCCAAATATTTCCTGGATGTTCCATTCTTAAGAGAGTTAGACTTTTAGCAGAGGTCAGGTTAGTTGAAATCCCCCTTTACTACTGTGGCTCACCCCTGTGAAGGTTTTGTCATCAGTTCCAGGAAACTGTCTTCTGGCTAATTGGGCAGTCTGTAGTATACTACTACAACAGTATCACTCTTGTTTCTCACTCTTTCTGTCCTTACTCATATCCTTGTGACCTCCCTGAAAGTCTTTTGAGTAGGATTTAAACATTGGATACTGCAGATGTGCAAAACCTTGCTGTTGATGCTATGTCTGAAGCACTGATGTCTGTGATGGGCTGCAACATGGCCAAGCTGGGCCATGAACTTAAGTATACCTATGAACTTGTTGGCTTTGTGACTGTGAGTTCACTTTAATCCCTGGGCCTGTGATTGCCATGAAAGCAATGGGCCAGCATGTCACATGCCATGTCAGAGTTGGCCGTTAGTTCCAGCATGCTTCAGTATGACGCTCAGTCTCTCTTCCATTTTGACTATGGAGATACTGTATAAAGCCTAGATTAAAGAGTATTTTCTCATCTAAGACTCTGCCATTTAGTGAACAGACCACTTTTCCTCACTGAATAAATATTTCCACAGGAAACACAGCAGTGGGGAACAAGACCCGAGCACACTTCCTTCACCACCGCTCCTCTCTACAGTGGATGATCATAATCAGGCAAGTATCAGATTCCATATTGTGTCTTTTTACAGTGGCTAATTATGGCAGGCGCCTCCTTAATCAGGTTGCAGGTGGCTTTTTGAAAAGATCCGTCCAGGAAAAAAATAGTGTCCTGAATTCAGTGGTATTTATTGGAGGCTGCGTGTGCTTTTCTAACAGGCTTCACTTTTAGTTAAATCTGCAATTGCTTCTTCAGGAGACTTTGATCCGTTGTAGATGCATTGTTACTCTCCCTGCTCTCTGGAAGCTAGTTCTTTGGTTGGCATGAAATCTGCCTGGATGGAGGATCTTGCTGAACATGTCCAGTAATGTAAAAAGGCCTTGACCCCAACAGACTGCCCACCAACATGGCAGGGTGTGCTCCTCCTCCTTTGCTGGCTATCCTTAGGGAAAGGGCAAAGGACTGGCTTCTAATGGGACTGGCTTCCAATGGCAGTACAAGGCCCAGCAGGGCAGAAGAAGGAGTTGTGCGAGAGGATGGACAGAGGACCTAAGGAAAGGGATTCATTTCTTCTTCACTGCCCCTCAAAACCACTGCCCCATCAGTAAAACTTAGATAATTGCCTATTTATATTTATATAAATAAAAAATCCTTGGTTCTGTGGCTCTATTATGATCTGTTGTGTCCAAGAGAAGGCATTACAGATGGGGCTGTACAGAGGGGCAGGATTAGGTTTGAATGGCCTTGCAAGTTTGCTGTGAGGTCCAGGACAATACTGGCTTACGTGGAACAAAGTAAACTGCTCCAGTGGACAAAATTGCTGGGATGCCCCAGACATTGGGGTCATCGGGAGCAGGTTTATCTGATGCCCTAATAACGTATCTGCGTAATGGCCATTACCTCCCCCGAGAGAAAGTGATGTGGTATTCTAGATGGCAATATTTGAAGTAGGGCCCCAAATGGCCCCTGGCAGTGGCTGTGCAGAAAGGAAGCTCAGATGTTGTCCTTGGTTTCTTACAGGACAATAAAACCAAAACCTGGCCTCCGAAAGCTCCTTGGCAGCACGCGCCGCCGAGCCAGAGCATGTCTCTGTATCAGATGAGCAACCCTGCCAGCCAGTGGAATGATGCGGTGCAGATCCTGCCATCCCCCGTGTGGTCCACAGCCAGTGACTGCACTCCGTCGACAGGGATGTCCTCCACTTTTGCCTATGTGCAGCAGCAGCAGCAGCAGCAGCAATCACCGCCACCACCATCTCAGCACAAACAGATGAATAAGGGCTTTAAACCTTTTCCAGTCAAGCACGAACGCAGGCCATCCTACATGCCCCAGTACTGACAGGGGCTTTCTAGCGAGAGCTGCAGCAGAGGACCAAAGTCTTTGATGTGACACACATTTGCTTTGTTTTACAGTTGTGCAGTGGTGGCTGTCTTCTGGTTGTTCTGTGGAGTGACAGCTTCTAGTGGGGATTCTCGCTCTCTCTTTACAGTGCTGAGCAAATGGTGCCAAGGTGTTAGGTGTAGACACAACAGCCCTAAACTGTGATGCTTTCAAAGCGTATGGACTACCCTGCTTAACAACCTGCTACATTATTACCACAGAAAACACTGTCTTTTATAGCTATTTTTTCATATAGATTTATAGCTCCCATTTCTTGCTGAAACAAATTTGAGTATTTTTAAGCAAATCTAGCAGTTTTGCTCAACACTCATTTTGTTTAGATTTCTAATTGACAAGATATAAAGTCTTCACTCTAACACATAGGCTGCGGTAGCTTTTTTTTAACGCCTCAGTTGTTGATGTGCCACACAAGCTCTTTGTTGCAGGGGTGGTACAAAAACAGCTACGAAATGGATGTTTCCAGTTATGTCATTAATGCAGAAATACCTGGAACCACTCTAGCTTTGACACAAGTTATCTGGCCCATCAATGGGCACGATCCACCTGTATCCTGTGCACAAGCTCCATAAAGTCATTGTTGGTGGATTGTGTTCATCTGTGGCTGACACTACATTTGAATACACAATTTGATACTTTTACATTTGGCCAAAGGCATTATCCATACAGTGCTTCTTAAATGTATGAAAGAATCGTTAAGACTACTTGCAAATATTTGAAGTCTTATTTCAGTGCTAGACTTAGTGTGTAAAAACATGAGCTGGCTCAGAAGAGAGAACTGAAAACACTATTTTTTGTAGTGCTATGGATTAAAGTAACTACTTTCAGTCATATGTGCCATTAAATAAGTGAACCTGTGGAATGAGGAAATATCTTCCAACCAAAGTGGATCTGGGGGAATGACTGGTGCTTAAATTGAAAAAAGATAAATATGTACAGTTATCCCATTGTATATTAATTGAGGTGAGAGAAGTCTTTATAAAAACCTATTTAAATTTTCATATTTCATCTTTGAAAGAGTAATTATAAACCACAATATTTTCTGGTATAAAGGTTTTTGACAGTATTAATATTATTTTTATATTTTCTTAAGTCATATCATTCTAATACATTGACAAGTAAAATGGGTTATTAGTTATAAATGCATATAGTTTTTGATGAAGATAAAAGCACATTTTAAGTTCCCATTTTCTACAAACTAAGTACATGTGTATATTAAAGATACCAAATTATATATAAATATATATAAATAAAAATACACAACACTAAACGTTGAGCTGGGTAGAGTCAAGGCCCACCCGCCTTCTGCTTGTGTGGCAATGGGCCATCTTGGCAGGCCCAGAATGTTACTATTTGTGCTGGTTGAAGATGCCAATGTTGCCTGTATTTATGATATTGTCACCATGTTTCCTGAAAACCCATCCTTACCATGTTTACAGAGTTGTTTGCTGTGCATAACTTTACAGTCATGTGCTTTGCACAATCAGTGTGGCTTCTGTCTGTAAATTGTTAATGTTCTGTACTTTCTGCTAAAACGTTGGTGAATTTAAAAAGTGGTTCTGAGTTTCCTCAAGTACGCCATTGAAAACTTACATTGGATCCTAAAATCTGTTGCAGTTGTACACCACAATGATTTCAGATCAAAGTACAGATGTGTTGCATTGAAGTTCCCTATAGAGCATCTAAGCTGCTGTTATAATTGAGTGGTAGATGCAAGCATTGGCAGTTTCTAAAATGGGAGCGAATCGTGGAAATGTTGGTGAATCCGCTTCTGTCTAGTAGGTGCTATGATCATCCTCTGCTTCCATTTATTCTGAATACTGATAATTTTCCCAAGTTGTTTGCACTTGGCAACCAAATCTTGCCATACAAAGTTTCACACTGCCAAGTGCAAGGGGTTTGGTGCTTAGTTAACCTTATTGCAGTACTTCTGTGACTAGCTAATACTTTGGAACTTAAACTGTACATTTTGTATTTTAATTTTAAAGCACCTGTAAGTAAAAACAACCCTATATGCTTTATTAAAGATATACCTTTAATAATAGGTTATATCTTCCTAAAGTTAAGATTTCTGCTGAAGATAGTGAGCACCGTCACATTGTAAGTTATTTTAGGTGGAGCTTTTTTCCCCACTTAATCAGAAATGTTAATATTCAAATTCAAAACAAATGTGTTCTATGTGGTAATCCCTGGGCCTGCTCCACTTTTGGGATACCCAGTAATGTGGAATTCCTGAAAAGAATTCATTCTGTATGTTATTTGGATTGTGGCTTGTATTCTAGGACCTTGATCCAAAGAACTGCACACTTGCTCTGAATGCTGAAGGAAGCTTCAAATGTCAGCTCACCCAGTACATGGCAAACAGCTTTTGAGAAACAGATGTGTTTGAGAAGCAGTTTCTGGTATCGTGTAGGGATCTGTTGTTCAGTGGTGTGGGACCCCGAAATCCTGTGCAACATAGACAAGCCCATTGCTGGATCCTGGCCTTTAAAGAACAGCTAGATCTAATACATTTTAACTTGGTTCATTACAAATACCCAATGGATTTTGTGGCCTCTATGCAGTCACAGACATTCAATCTGTGCTGGTGCAGAGCAGCATTTTGAAAGCTTTTAGTGCAAGGCCCCTTTTGGAGGCCACTGTTGGTGTAAGGACCTCTGCAGGTGCCATCCCAAAGCATACAGCGTCTTGACTCTTTTGCAGCTGTGGTTCCAGATGGCCAAATACCCACCTCATTTCCACCTGCCTCGGTGGTTGTGTCACTCTTGACTCCAGTTCACTGACCTTCCAGCTCCAAGGACATCTGCATGCTACTCCTGATGGTAGACCCTCAGCCTTACTAGGTAATATCGTCAGGTTTGTGAAGGACCAACTTCAGCAATGACACTAAGGTTTTGGGGGACCAAAAGAGGCATGAGGGTGACAGCAACGGCTGTTGTATCTCCAAAGGTGCATGGGTTCCAGCCTATTACCATAGCAGCTTTTATACCAATGACTTCATATGTTGGATGATCCCATGTTTCTCCCCATGAATCCCATAGCTTGCACTCTGGTTTGGGTGTAGAGCTAGCGTGGGATTCTTTCCACGAGACCATGGAGACCTGATACCAACATCACAAATTCAGCTTTCTCTGCATGGGCAGTTCAAAGCCTTGGTATCCAGCCCAAGCCTCCATACCTACAGTCTCTGTGGTGACTGATGTCTTGATACCACATGTTCTTAGTACCTAGCACATCCCACATCGATGTGTTCTCTGTATAGACAATCTTATTACCCAGTAGATACTGTGGATGGTCCATTGTCTGCAGCATAAGCTTTGGCATCAGGCCTAGGGCTGGTCTTGCCATTCAGCAGGGTGAAGGGGCCTGCTTCAAGGGGCACGAAGTGTGGATAGACAAGGGCAGGAATTGGTGTCTGAAAGATGCAGCAAGTCTTTAAAGGGTTGGTCCTAGCACATGGGGGGAGGGGAAAGGGTGTATGGGTTCTGCTTCAGGAAGCAAAATGTATTGGGCCAACACTGATGATAACCTAGAACTCATTATGCAGGGAATCAAATCTCATTACCTTATTCAAGGCTTGGTGTAGACAATCTTTAGCCACAATTTCTACCCAAGTTGCCCAACATAGCACTCTTGATACTGTTTATCTTGTTGCAGGGACATCCTATACTCATAGTACCTAGTGGTAGCTGCCTTAACTTCCATGCCACTGAAGCAGTAAACACATCCAACTTCCAATTTCAATGCAATTTCCTACTTGGTTTGACCTCTACCTAAGGCCCTGTACACTTGTCCCTTGTTTTTTTTTTTTTAGCTCCAGCCCTCCTCCAGATTTCATACCCTTGGAACAAATGGCCTTGATTCTGCCTCACGTTTAGAGCAGGCCCAATTCCTGTATTGCTCCTGAGCAATCTGCCTCTATGTTAAGGCACTATCAGGCACAATCTGAAGAGAAATTTCTGTGTAATTACTTTCGCATCAGTACCCAGAAATAAATTTAAAACATATTCCAAGCGGAAATGCTTGGGCCTGTTCCACCTTCAGCATACCCAATGATGCAGAATTACTGAGCAGAGCATCTTTATTCTATGTGCAGCTGGATCGTGGCTTATATTCCAAGGCCCCAATTCAAAGGACTGCACATACCCAATGAAGCTTTAGACTTCAACTCGCTCTGTGGCAAACACCTTTTGAAACACAGATATGTGTATCAGAAAAGCAGTTTCTGATATGGTAGGGAATCTGCTGTTCAATGGAGGCTAGAGAGTCAAAAGACCTATTGGAGAAGACAAGCCCCTTGGAGTAGCTCTTTGGCCCCCCACCATACAAAGCAGTTAAATTACCTTAAACTTGATTCGGCACAAATATGCAACACTTCCATTTTCACATTCATTCCTTCTAGGAACTGTAATTAATAGACTGATAGGTTTATTGAGTGGTTTACCCTTTGGCTCTGGCTCGTGTGGTTTAGTGGTGGTCTTCAATTTAAGTTGGAGTAGAGACCATTTTTAACTTGAAACCCCTTTACACATTTATCCTTTGATTGGCTATCTATGTAGTCATTACATTTATATCCTGCCTTTCCTTCAAGGAGCCCAGGGCAGTATACATGATCATCTCTGCTTATCCTCACAACAACCCTGTGAGGTAGGTTAGGCTGAGAGTATGTGGCTGGCCCAAAGTCGCTCTGAGCTTCATAGCTGAGTGGGAACTAGAACTCAGGTCTCCCACATTCCAGTCCAGCGTGCTAACCACTACACTACACTGGCTCCTGTCTGAGATTGGAAATGCTGCTTAATTTTTGGTTAATCCTGGATGAGGGGACATCGCCATTTCTCAGGAAATGGAGCATGGCTCCCTCACACCAACAGTTGTTGAGAACAGAAGAGGTTTTGCGGACTAGTGGACCATTGCTTCCCCTATGAGCTCATTCCATCAGCTATGACTCCTTTTAAAGGAGTAGCTGCTTGTATGCTCTAGCACCAGCTGATTTCCCCTGGATGGCCAAAATTGCTGCCACAGCAAACTAATTGTGACTGTAGAGCTGGAAAGCAGCCTTCCTCAACCTGGTGCTTTCCAGCTGAGCTGGACTGCAAGTTATTTGGCAGACACTAGGTTGAGAAAGGCTGGTGAAAAGCAATGATGTCCCAGCTCCTCATTTCAAACAGATGCTCTCCTGTTACACATTCCCTCAAACATATATTGTTAAGGGTCAGTCTGTAAGGCCAACTTCTGCAGCTCATGGCTAAACAGACTTTTGAAGTGCAGACTGCTCAGTTCAATCTTAGCTGTCACATCAGCTCTCCAACCCATGTCCCTGAGAATCCATCAAGGAAAAAAATGGTTCACTGTATGGCATCTTTCAGTAGACAGTGGCAAGGAAATATTTAAATTACTGCTAGGATATTAATGGGGCAAGTGGGGGAAATCATAATTCATAAAAGCACAGTGAGCACTAGGGGAACGCAGACTGATCTGAAAATGCCAACAAAAACAGCAATGCAAACAGCCAACATGATGAAGTATTTTATTTACTTGCTATTGTTTCCAGCACTCCCTGCTTTCAGTTGTATGCTTGTGTTAGGCTCACTGGTTTTTAATCGAAGCTTAGCACTGCCCTCTTCTGGTGATAACAAAGCACAATTAAAATGTGAAGAATAAGGAAAAGGGAAGGGAAGTGTTTTGTCAACAAACATTGATTGGCCTGTAGTTAAGGCCATGCAAAAGGCACTGGAAGCAGTATCCTCTCAAAGTAGCAATGAGTCACTGCATACATCACCACATGTTATCTCTCGCTCCTTTTGTCTTTCTTGCAGAGGCAGGAATGTGCTCTCTTAAGTGCAATTCAGCTGGTTTTCCATTGGATCCACTTAACCAGCAGAGGCTGCTGGCTCTTCCAGACAGACTCCCCACTCCCTCCAAAGATGTACAGATGTGCTATGCAGTATCAATCTACAACAGTCTTCTCTGCATTTGGAGAGGGAGATGCATCAGCAATAGTAGCCAAATAAATCAGGTTTCTGTGCAGCGTGTGCTGATGCCTGTAAGAGACAAGCCAAATACTAAGTTCTGTTAGTGAAAATTCCTTACAACAAACAAGTTGTCAAGACAGAATTCCTCAATATAAAAGCGACATTAAATTCTAGAGCTCTGTTGCTCGCTCAACACTGAGGAGAGTTGTTAATTGATGTGAAGTCAGGAATAGTTCTAAATGGAAGCCCATCATCTTTGCTTTTCTTACAATGACAATACTTTGTTCCTAAATACAAGGAAATAGATAAGATTTATTTATTTAAATACGAAATATTTAACACTTAACTATAACAAGGCAACTCCACAGTAGATGAAATTCAACGCAAGTATAAAGTGATGCATATTGGAGCAAAAACATCTAGTTTTATACATACACTGATGGAGCCTGAACTGGCAGTGTATAACCAGGGAGGATCTTGGAATCGTGGTGGACAGATCCATGAAAATGTCAAGTTATAAGCAGTGGTAGTGGAACGGACAAGTTCTGTGTGATGGATTAGAAAGGAAACTGAAAATAAAATAGCCAGTATCTTCTGGTATGGCCACATTTGGAACACTACAAGTAGGGCCTGCAACAAAATGCTGCAGTACAAGAGTGCTCCTGTTCAGGGTCCCAGCTACCCAGCCATGCTCTCCTCCAGGACACTCCATCTCGCTTGGTTTTCCATTCCTCCCCCATTTAGCCTGCATAATGAGGCCACTGAGCATGGTCAGCCCTCATTGGTCTGTTTTGGAGGTTCCCCCCCTCCTTAGGTGTTTTCCCCCTAAAGAATTGGTTTTTGTACTTCTGCAAACCTTAAGGTTTCCCCATTGCTGATACATTCCTCTTTTGTGTGGATACCTACATAAGCAACAGCACTCACTGCCTCAACACTGGAAATAGAAGGAATGAAAATTATGTATAGTTCTGGTTGCCCCATCCAAAAAAGAATACCATAGAGCTAGAAAAGGTGCAGAAAAAGGGCAACCAAAATAGTCAAGGGGTTGGAACACTTCCCCTTTGAGGAAGGGGTAAAGCATTGGGGCTTTTTAGTTCAGAAAAAAATATGACACGGTGGGACATGATTTAAGTTTATGAACAGAGACATATTTTTTCACCTGTCATAATGGTGCTTGGGTTCACCCAATGTATTTGATTGGAGGTAAGTTCAGGATGGAAAATTGCTCTTTACACAGCACACAATTGATCTGGACTTCACTGCCATACGGTGTGGTGATGGCCACTAGCTTAAATGAGCTTTTTCAAAGGGCCAGGCGAATCCATGGAAGATCAATGACTATCAGACATAGCTACTAAGTAGGGCTTCCATCCTGAGAAGCTGTATTCCTCCCTGAATACCAGATGCTGGAGAAAGACCACAGAGGAGGGCTGTTGCCTTCAGATTCTGCTTCCCAGAGGCATTTGGCTGGCCACTGTTGGAATAGGAGTGCTGGAGCAGATGGACCCTTAGTCTGATCCAGCAGGACAATCCTTATGACAGTATTCTGAAACTTTTGACATATTTCTGAGGTACAGCGAATGGGCTGGGGAGCTATTACATCCTCCATTAAACTCAACAAAAGATACATGAGTTTCAAACTCCTAACACCCAGCATTGTCTGGTTGTGCAGACTAACAGACCCGTTGCAAGTGGTTCAGCAAAACTGCTCCCGATCTCAGTGCATCCAGTGCACTGCAGACTTGATCAGGACCAATGGAACTCACCCAAGCCTGCATCTGGCACACACTCAAAACAGCCACATGAGAGTTAGCTGTAATCAAGCAAATACTGAAATGAGGAACTGAGAGAAGCAAAATTGGTAACCGAGAATAAATGTACGTACTGCACACATTCTGCAGCTCTTCCTTTATTCTGGTATTCCACAATACACTGGATCAGCTGATCATTTTCTTCTAGCAGCTAAAAGTCACAAGAGCAATGGAACAAACTGCATATTACTAAAACTCATTCAACAATTATAATTTTTCAAAAAGATAGCCATGCTGGTCCATGAGAACAAAAATCCAAAATCCACAGTTGGACAATACCTTTATTAGGACCAATGAAAATTCCACAAAAACAAACAAGCTTTTGAGTTCTCCAGAACTGTTCATCAGCCATCTAATCTGATGAAGACTTCTAGAGAACTGGAGAGCTTGAACACTTTGTGGAATTTATTTTATTTTTCAAAAGAAATTACAAAAACACAATATTGGTTCAAAATCCCTCCCCAATCCCTCCCCCAACTTGGAGAATTTCAGGTTCTCCTTCTCCTTTTATTTTCTATTTCTATTCCAGGGTAATATATTAATTCATCCTGTTTCACTCCTTTATTTCCTTCTTTTCATGAGTCGCACAAATGTCTGTAAGTTTCTACCAAGGTTATTCTATTCGGATCTTTTTTCATAAAGTCTATATACTTTTGCCAATCCTTCTTGAAGCTGTCTCTTTATTCCTCTGTGTACTCTTCTGCGTCAACTTTTCATTTATTGCTATGGCCCAGATTTTGTTTTTCCACAAAGGTATTGTCAGCATCCAAGCTGTCTTCCAATTACTTGCAATTAATTGCCTCACGGCTGTCAACAAAAAAACCAATTAATGTTTTTTTCTCTAATCTCTCTATTTTCTTTTACAAACATATTCAATACAGCTAATTCTGGTGTTTTATAAATCTCTTGATAGGTAATTCTTTCTATTTCTTGAAATATCTTGTCCCAGAAGTTTCTCACCCTCCTACATTCCCACTACATGTGTATTTGAGTACTGTTAATTCCACATCCGCTCCAACACAAAGGTGATAGATTCTTATTCATTTTTGCTAACTTCACTGGTGTCAGATACCACTTCTGAACCAACTTTAATCTACCTTCTTTTATTTTAGTAGATATTGCTTGAAAGGGAAATCTATCTAAAAGTTGTTTCCAGTCTTCTTTATCTGCTCTTCAATATCTCTTTCCCATATCTGCTTTATTGTTACATCCCCCTTATCTCCTGCTTTATCAGAATTGTATATATTTGGGTTATTATACCGTTATCTCCTAATTAATAATTATCTGTACGTTTTTCCCAGGCTGTTAAATCTCTTGTACTTTGTCTTGTTATCCTTCTAATCCTTATACATTTACTGATTTGCATCCATACGAACCATGACATTCCCATACTTTGTACATGATTATTCCATATTTCTTGTGTTATAGGGTTTTGCTGTTCATAAAAAATTCTCATCTGGGGCAATCTTATGTCTTTCAACCTATTTTTCCCCACTGCTTTCCCTTTTATATCAAACTCCAGGTGCGCCCACAGTGGTGTTAATGGTGAAACCCCTGGCATCAGTTTCTCTTTCCTAAAGTTCCATACTTTTAAGAATCCTTTGATTGTACCTCCGTTTATTTGCTGTTTTATACACTTTTTAATAAGAAACATATTCTGCAATTCCTCTTCCTTTAATCCCATCGATTCCTTTTCTATTTCTATCCAATTTACCCTCGACCCTTCCTTCATTATTGTTAACACGTATCTTGGATGGTATGCATCGTAATATGTTTTTAAATGTGGTATACCCCATCCTCCTTCTTGCACAGATCTATATCTGGAAACCTTTGCTGTGGCCTTTTAGTCTTAAAAATAATTTTTTTCTATGCTGTTTTGCCATACTTTAAACCTTTTAAATGGAACTTCTTGTGGAAGCACATTAAAAAGATAAGGAAATGTTGGTAATAACATCATTTTTATAGTCATGATCTGATCAGAAAGTGTTAAACTTATTCCCCCCCCCCCAAAAAAAATCTGGCTATATCATTGTTTTCTTCCATAACTTCCTGTAATTTAGTTTCAGCACATTCATGCTGGTCCATGAGAATAAAATCCAAAATCTAGTTGGACACTACCTCTATTAAGACCAACAAAAATTCTACAAAAACGTGCAGAGTTTTGAGTTCTCCAGAACTGTTCATCTAGCTGAAGACTTCTAGCGAATTTGAGAGCTTGCACATTTTTGTGGAATTTTCACTGGTCCCAATAACAATATTGTCCAACTGTGGATTTTGGATGTCATTCAACAATGCCTATGTAATAATTACATAGGAAAAGTTATTTTCTTATGAGGATGTTTCCTGGAATATGCATTATGCTTTCAAGCACTGCGGGCTGAAAATGATACTCATCTATTTTTTCTTCAGCATTTCACTAGTAGCACTCAGGAAATCCTACCACAGAAACCCTGTTCTAAAGAAACGCCTCCGAGCATGTGCAGAGAGCAGTGAACAGGGAGAGCTTCCGGCCCAGAGGGGGCGTTTCGAGAGCCGCTGACGTCATGCTCCGGCCCCCCCAAAGAGCCCCGACCATCCCTGAGGGGGAGGGGTACAAAGCACGAAACTATGACGACACTTCCGGCTCCCAATCGGGCCACACAAGGGGCTGGGGTCGGGGCACCATGGAGACTCGGCGCGGAAACAGAGCGGCGCCCCAATGCCGCCTAGCGCTCCGGCGCCGCAAACGGCGCCGGTGCGGCGGGGCCCGGAGCTGAGGCCCACACGGGAGACGCGCGTCCTCGGCTCGGAGGCGCCCGGCCGCCCGTACTGCCGCTCACCCTCCGCAGCGTCTCTTGGTTCACCTCCGCCTTGCCCCGGACTCGCTCCGGCACGAAAACCACCGACATGGCGGCGCCGCTCTGCGGGAGCCGCCGGCAGCGAACGCGCCGCGGCGCAAAGCCTTCTGGGAGCAACTGGACCGACTCCGCTTGCGCGGACTGGCTGAAGCGCCGCGGCCTCTGAGTGGGTCGCGCTACGCATGCCCCGCCCCTTCCGCCCCGCCCTCGCGTGCGCGTAGATACCGCAATTTGGAGAGTAGCCCACGCCACCGATAGGCGAGCGCGCTCGCGGGGGTGCCGCCCCGGCCGCGCAACGGGCGGCTCTCTGCCTCGTGAGGCTGCCCGCGATGAGCCGCGAGACCGTCGGTCAGCCCCGCTGCGCGCCTCAGCGCAGCCGTGCCCGGCTGCAGCTTTGGCTTGCGGGGAAGGTCCTCCGGCCCTGTCAGCTTCGCTGGCCCTTCTGCGGTCCTGTTCGAGGCGGTCCCCCGCCGCTCTCCGCGGGGTGCCACGTGCGGCCCAGGGCGCCGCGGCGCTGAGGGGCTTATTTCCGGGGGGCTCGTCCAGCCGGGGCCGTGCCGTGCCGTGCTGCGGCATGCGAAAGCCGCGACCCGGCCGCGCGTGCAGCGCCCGCAGCGCCTTGTCCGCCGGGCCGGATCGGTGCATGTGCCGGAGGCAGAGCGGAGCCGGAGAATTCTGCTTGGAGGAGCAAAAGCAACACGGAGGCTTGCGGTGGGGAAAATAACCAAGGCAAAGCCGTGTCGGCCCGGCCTCAGTTTCTTCCGTGCCAAAGAGGAAACTGCTAGGACGGTAGAGAGGCGTGATCTTGTTTGCGCAGCAGCTCACCCCAAACCTATGAATTATCGAGCTTGCAAAACAGTTGGTCATAGATCCTGGGGAAGCTACAGGGCTGTGGGAGCAGAAGCCGAGGGCGGTGGTTCAGTAAAAGCTCAAGTGACAATGACCAGACACGTGCGCTAGGCTTGGCTGATGCCACTTATTTACGCCACGTTACAATTATAAATGCAACTGGTGAATGTTGATCGGCGCTGCCTCTGCGTTTGACAGAGCTGCCTTTGTTGTACACGGATAAACTCGAATTGACTCTTACCCACGTGTCCAGAGCTTAATTGGAGGGCAGCTGGGCACGGACCTCCAAGTCCAGTTTGGACTTTTACCACAGTGGCACCTTAAAGACTGACACATTTATTGTGGCATAAACTTTCATGGGCACAGTCCACTTCATCAGATGCATAAAAAGTTATCCTCAATTTGCAGGTATATACATATACATGGTTGCGAGTGGACTGCAAGCAGTGAGACCAGAGGAAACTAGTGATAAGTATCTTAAGAGCATTGATCTTGAACTTATTGACAATTAATGTCAGTAAAACAAATGTTTTTTTTCCCCCAGATGCTTGTCTCTGGTTATTGGCAAGTGGTTATTGGAGGCCAGATCCTTGAGCAAGTCAGACAGTTTAGATATTTAGGTGTTACTTTTTCCTCCTCTTTATCTTGGGCATCTCCTAAAGCTGCTGCAGTTCAATCTGCATTAAATAGCACTAAAACCATAACTTGTTCTACCTTCACTAGGGGAGGGCAGTTCGTTCCTGCTGCTCTTCAGGCATGTAATGCCAAAGTTTTGGCTTGGTTGCCATATGGTGTTCCCATATGGATACTGGGGTTTGAGCCCAAGTTTGAACATGTTTTGTCACATTTTTTGAATTCTCTTCATGGTGAACCAGATGTGTGCCAGCAGCAGGTACTTTGCCTGGAGGCTGAGCTCTCTTCTACTGAATGTAGAGCACGGTCTCTAGCCCTCAGGGTTTGGTTAAAGCTTGTTTTTGCTGACACAGCCCTACTATTCTATGATTCTTTGAAAACATCATGGCAGAGTCAACAAAAAGATAGCCAGCCCAAAACAAGAGGGGTTTTTTTAGCTCAGGTGTGAGAAACTTGTGACCTTTCAGATATTTTGGCCTGCAAAATATCTGAAATATCCCCCATCAGCCCACGGCAGCATAGCCAATGGTGAGAAATGATGAAAGTTGTAGTCCAACATTTGGGGGGCCACAAGTTGCCCACCCCCGTTCTGGGCTAGGACTTTTTACTGAATTTTTACTTCAGTCCCCAACATAACACAGCTCTCACAAGGCCTAAATGTTTGCGCTTGCGAACGTTCACTTGGAACTTTTCATCCCTGCTCCCCTGGGACTGCCCATTCTGGGGGTCCGGCTGCATGTAAAAACCCCTCCCTCCACGGCCCTCCTGGATCTGTAGCACGACAAATGAGCAGCCTGCTGCCAGGCTGCAGGCCGAGCACCATCTCCCCCCCACCCATCATCCCCAGCCAACACAGGGAAGGCTGGACGAATCCAAGTGCCCAGGCCTGGCGCCCCATTGCCGCAGACGTGCCTTTTGCCTCTAGCAAGGTGCCCAACGAAGACCCCAAAGCCACCCCGAAAATTGTGCGCGTCCTGCGCAAGTCTGCTTTTACTGAGCTCGCCAACATTTGCTGGATCATGGAGAAAGCAAAAGAATTCCAGAAAAACGTCTATTTCTGCTTCATTGACTACGCTAAAGCCTTTGATTGTGTGGATCACAACAAACTGGCAAATTCTGAAAGAGATGGGAGTACCAGACCACCTTACCTGTCTCCTGAGAAACCTGTACGAGGGTCAAGAAGCAACAGTAAGAACCGGACATGGAACAACCAATTGGTTCAAAATTGGGAAAGGAGTACGACAAGGCTGCATATTGTCGCCCTGCTTATTTAACTTATATGCAGAGTACATCATGAGAAACGCCGGGTTGGATGAATCAGAGGTCGGAATTAAGATTGCCGGGAGAATTATCGACAACCTCAGATACGCAGACGATACCACCCTAATGGCAGAAAGCGAAGAGGATCTCAAGAGCCTCTTGTTGAGGGTGAAAGAGGAGAGTGCAAAAGCTGGTTTGAAACTCAACATTAAAAAAACTAAGATCATGGCATCTGGCCCCATCACTTCCTGGCATATAGAAGGGGAAGAAATGGAAGCAGTGACAGATTTTATTTTCTTGGGCTCCAAGATCACCGCAGATGGTGACTGTAGCCATGAAATTAAAAGACGCTTGCTCCTTGGGAGGAAAGCTATGGCCAACCTAGACAGCATAGTAAGAAGCAGAGACATCACCTTGCCGACAAAGGTCCGTCTAATCAAAGCTATGGTTTTCCCAGTAGTAATGTATGGCTGTGAGAGCTGGACTATAAGGAAGGCTGAGCGCCGAAGAATTGATGCTTTTGAACTGTGGTGCTGGAGAAGACTCTTACGAGTCCCCTGGACTGCAAGGTGGTCAAATCAGTCCATCCTAAAGGAAATCAACCCTGAGTGCTCATTGGAAGGACAGACACTGAAGCTCAAATGTTTTGGCCACCTAATGCGAAGAGAAAACTCCCTGGAAAAGACCCTGATGCTGGGAAAGATTGAAGGCCAAAGGAGAAGGGGACGGCAGAGGATGAAGTGGCTAGGCAGCATCACCGACGCGATGAATCCGGCCTTGAGCGCCGGGAGAGCGCGCAGGACAGGGAGGCCGGGCGTGCTGCGGTCCAGGGGTCGCGAAGAGTCGGACGCGACTGAACGGCTGAACAACAACATGCGTTGCAGGAAAGGCCCGTCTAGGACGTCAACCGTCCACTCTTCGCGCCGATTGGTCAACCTTGAGCGGCGGCCGCGCTGACGACACGGCGGCGGGCCCTTGGCGTTTGCGAAGGCGGGCCTTGGGGCTGATTGGCGAGCTGAAAGATTGGCGGGGCTGATTGGCCAGGCGCGGGGGGCCCGCGCGAGGTTTGTTGCCCGGGCTCCGGTTGTCAAGTAGCAGCCAATCAGGGCGGGCGGCGGAGCAGGCCGGGGCCCCGGAGCCGGCCGGGCTGCTCAGCCGCAGGAGCGCGCAGGTAGGCCGGGTGCGAGGGCCGGCCGCCCGGAGGGGCCCCGCGAGGCCTGCGGAGGCGAAGGGCGGCTGCGGGCTTGGCCGGCGCCCTCGCCGGCGGGTGGGCAGCGCGGCCTCCTTCCTCTCAGGCGGCGGCGGCGCCTCCTGGGCCGCTGCGCCCGGGTCGCCGCCGGTTCCGAGCCCGCGCCTCATGCTCCGCCCCGGGCACCGGGGCGAATCGCCACAGGGGCAGACTAGTCGAGTTATGGCGCGCGTTGCCTGCCGCACGATGGGGCTTCTGCGGCTGTGAAGTGCAGAAAACCTCTGAAGTAGCCTCCCCCGACCGGGCGCCCGCCCGCGCGCGAGATGGGCGGGACTGCGAGTCCCGTCATTCCCCCTCCCCCGTCCTGGCGCTCACAAGATGGGTGGGACTGCATGTCCCATCATTCCCCCTGCCCCGCCCTGGCGCTCGCGAGATGGGCGGGACTGCATGTCCCATCATTCCCCCTGCCCCGCCCTGGTGCTCGCGAGATGGGCGGGACTGCAAGTCCCATCCTTCGCCCTCCCCCGCCCTGGTGCTCGCGAGATGGGCGGGACTGCAAGTCCCATCATTCCCCCTCCCCCGTCCTGGTGCTCGCGAGATGGGCGGGACTGCATGTCCTATCCTTCCCCCTGCCCCGTCCTGATGCCTGCGAGATGGGTGGGACTGCAAGTCCCATCATTCCCGGACAGCATGGCCAATGATCAGGAATGGTGGGAATTGTAGCCTAAAATATCTGGAGGGCGCCAGGTCGGGAGGGGCTGTGCTGAAGAGATGCCGCACCTTTGTACAGGGTGAGATCACTGCTCTAGTTTGTAAGACGCAGATCTGTATCTATAAGCAAGTAGTAGGTGTGACTGGTACAGCCCTTTTTAAAGGTAAACAAATGTTTAGGAATAAATATGTCTTCAATAGACTCCTAGAGTAATAATTATTTAACTTATATAGAAATTTAATGGCTGATTGGGAACAGTGGGAGTTGCAGTCCAGCACGTTTAGGGCACCAGGTTGAGGAAGGCTGCTCTGAAGTGATGACTACAGCAGGCTTAAGCAATGATGACTAGTGTGATGATGATGATAAAGTGTGTTTGTATTGCCAGCTAGCCAGCTGCCCTCTTGGAACCCCTCTAGGCTTCTGTGAGACAAATGAGGCAAGCAGGAGCATCATTGTTTTCTCTGGTTCTCATAATCAGGTTCATCTACATAATATATTTTCAGAGCAAACTAGGCTTATGGGAAGCAAAGTTCCTCAAGATCTTAGGCAGTACTCCTTTTGGATACAATTCTCTGCCTTAGTGCACCACATGCTTGTAGTTGGTTTGGGGGGGGGGGGTCCTCACAAGGAATGTATTAGCAGAGGTCCTGCTTTCACTTGTTCTTCCTAAAAAGCTGTATGCCATTTGGTGGCCCGGGGGAAAAGTTGTTAAATTCAGTTGCTTCAAAAAAAGCTGCCTCTTTATTGTGTGGATAGATATACATGCAGAGAGTATGAGAGACAAGTAGGAGGAGTACTTGACCATATATATTGTCTGGGTACAGTTTTGGGAAATTACTGCTCAAATATGCAAGGAAACCAGTCAAGCTCTACTTCAATGTTGTTTAATTGAGGTTGTTATTATGCTGCAGTTCTGTGTAAGCTGAACTGGTTGAAATTATCCTCTCCCTTTTTTCTTCTAGAGTAGAGTTGGAATTTATCTCAGTTCCTTGAAGAAACAGGCCACTGGATCAAGTAGAAAACATCTGTAGAGTATATATATTTTAAAAAATGAAAGTGTCCTCAGTTTGGCTGCTACAGGACAGTTCAGAAGCAAGAACCTGATATCTGGGGGGTTGAGCCCCACACATGCTGATGAAAACAGAGCACTGGGGGAGAAAAGAAGACTGCTTCTCTGTAGCTGCGTGAGAGCCCCTGCGATGGCAGCTGCAGTTGTCACCAAGACAGCTTGGAAGCTGCGTGAGTGAAGTCCTCTCTCTTGCCATTCCGAGCTGTGTCTGCTGTATGTTGGCAACTCCGCTTCTGATTACTTGATCTCCATTTTTCCTCCTCCCCAAAAGTCCTGAGTTCTGTTGCTGCTTCTTTATCTCCCCACTTCTTCTTCTTCCTTTTCCATTGGCCAGCCCCCTTTTCCCACCCATTTTTCATCCAAGCCTGCTTCTGTGGGGATGCCTTTTGAAGTAAGAGTGGGCAGAGCCCATGCCACCCACATGTGCAGTTGCCTCAGTGCTGAGTTAATGGTCCATTTGGCTCTGGCCCTCCCTCTTGTAGTCTTCAAGCAGGAATGGGCAACTTGTGGCCCTCCAGCTGTTTTGTCCTACAGCTCTCATCAACCCTCATTATTGGATATTCTGCCTAGGGGCGATGGGAGTTGTAGGCCAAAACATCTTAAGGGCCACAAGTTGCCTACGCCTTCCTTCAAGGATGGCTAGTATCTCTCTAAGACAAGGGTGGGCAACTTGTGGGCCTCCAGATGTTTTTTCCCAACAACTCCCATCAGCCCTAGCTGGCATAGCCTATGGTGAGGGATCATGGGAACTGTATCGGAAGTGCCACAAGTTGCCCACCTCTGCACTAAGGTTAGAAGAGGAAGAGAATCCTGCTGCTATTAAGATTTAACTAATGCATTGCTTTGAAGCCCTCTGGAGTTTGCCTTTTGGTGCTCCTTCAGGGGCAGGTTCTATTCATTGCTGGTAAGTGGCAAATTATAGGTGTGATCTCCACAACTGTTAATGGAGTTGTACTTCTGCTGTATACACACAGCTTTATGCGATTTGTGTTGTTTTTTTTCTCTGTGGGTTGCAAGCAATGAAATCTGGCATTGGAGAACCTTCTGAGCAAGCAAACACACACACACACACACACACACACACAGATAGATCTATAAGGGAGTGACTGCAAAGGGAGGGAACCCTTAGTGTTTGGTGAACTTTTATTGGAAAAGGTAGTTCATACTGAGAGGGGATCTCATTTACGGAATGTTGTGGTCTGCCCGGAGTACTTGGGTAGCAGAGCCTGCAGATTTTCTGGTGCCTGGGGTGATCAATTTGGCTTCTGATCTGAGCTACCTTGCTCCAGCTTGCACACATGCAGTAAGGTGGTGTTGGTGTTCCTAACGTTTTCTTTTTTTAAAAAAGCCCAGTCTTGTGCAAGAGTACGCAGAGATCTTACCTTGTTAAATGGGGCTTAGTAGTAGGTGTAGGTAAATAGGTGTAGGACTGCAGCCGTAATTATCTTTAAAATGCTACAATACATGTAACATATGCAACTAAAATAGTCCCATGTACACCATATCACTAATTGCCTCTTTAAATATATTTTCTGTGTGTGTTTGTGGGGAGAGATAGATGGTAATGGATGGAGTGCTGGCAGAATATGTTCATACTTGCGTTTCTTTGTCATGCAGAGGAAATCACTGCTCACAGCAGCAATGTTTCTTCACTCGTGCTGGGCAAAAGTTCAGGCCGGCTTCTGGCAACAGGTGGAGATGATTGCCGGGTTAATATCTGGTCAGTTAACAAGCCCAACTGCATTATGGTAAGAACTGGCTGATTTCTGTTTGATTGCAGGAAAGCTGGGTCAGGGAGCAATGACTTTGCCAGGGAGAAAACCAGCCTCTGACATTAGCTTCAGCCACCCTCCTTTCTTCATACAGGAACAAATATTATTAACAGTGGTCATTCAAAGTGCAGTTGTTGCCTGCAACGTGGCTGTCGCTCTCATTTCTGCATTTCATTTCCTTCCTCACTGTTTACATTTCTTCCACCCCACTGTATATAAACCTGAAACTCTCAATAGTACTCCATCCATCTGATGAACTGGGCTATAGTCAATGAAAACATATGTCAGAACAAATTTGATAGTCTTGGAGAGAGCAATCCTATCAAGATTGACAGTTGCTTCCGACCCCAGGGCGACCACCCATCCAGTGCAGGGCAGGAGGAGTGGTGAGGAGCGGATCTTCTCCTCGCTCCCCCAGCCCTGCTTTCATGGCTAGACAACTGATTTTGGCTGTCTAGCCACGGGACTTCGGAGCATGGGAAGCGGTGGCTGTGTCGTACTGGATTTCTGTCTTCCCCATCCCATCCCCAAGAATGTCCCATTTTCACCGCTCGGCACTGCTCTTACAAGCACGGAGCGTGGGGCTGATCCACACTGCCTACAAGGTGGTGTGGAAGGGTGTGGGGGTCAGTTCTCCGGGAAATGACCTATCCTATGGCTGTCTAGATGCTGACTGGCGGCCATAGGATTGCGCCCAAAGGTGCCACGAGACTCCTTGTTGTTTTTGCAGCAACAGACCAACGTGGCTAATCTCTGTAAAATGTTAGAAGCTGTTATGGCAGCAAGGTAGCAAGCCTTCAAAATGGCGTGGAAATGCAATTCAAAGCTTACTGGTGCATTTTCTGTTCTCCGGAAAGATGAGCGAGCAGCTTGCTTGTGGAAAGCCTGCACCCATACAGCTTGCCCAGAGCAACACTAAACTCCAAAGGGAGAGCAGGTGATTCATACAGACAAATTCTTTAGAAGTAGCTGTATAATACACTAAGGCATCCTTCCCCAATCTTGTGCTTTCCTGATGTGTTGGACTACAAAGTCCACCATCTCCAGCATGGCTGGATGGCACCAGCTTGGAGAAGACTGCACTAAGGTGTTCTGTTTGGGAAGTTGTGGGAATGGGTAGGGAATGGGGGGAATGGGAGCATTTACTATTCCCAGGCCTACAACGCTGTTGTCATAACTATGCAAACATAAAAGGGTTGGAGGGAGAGAAAGAAGCCATGCTGCAAGGAGGAAAGCCTGTTTAGCTGTTCTTAAGCAAACCAAAGCCTTGTGTGTCTACTAAGGAGTGGAAAACAGGTGTTGCACACGGCAAAGGAAATTTCTATTGAATTGATAGGATCCATGTGTGTGTGCGCGCGTGAGAGAGAGTTTATTTACTGATTGTCAGGGAAGAGGCAGGGGTGTAAGAACCATCTGTTGGGAGGAGGCTAGAATCTGTTCAGATATTTCAAATCACTTTCCTCATGATGGGTATCCCCCAACACATAGCAGCATTTGAGGGCCATTTCAGACTGCAGTGTTTCACAGTGGTACCTTGTAGTGGAAGTCTCTATGTATTATAAAGCCCGAATGACAGGCAAGTGTTTTCTTTCTGCTTTGAAAGTCTCTTGGCCGTTTAACAATGAGCTACCACAACTTTTACTGAAGGCTAAGATGGAAATCCATTAAAATGGCTCTTTCCTCTGTTGTTGGAGTTGTCTGTGTCATGCTGGCCACTGGATGGTTGTACAAAAGAAATGACAAAAGTGTATTCTCCAGCAGAACCTTGAATCTGGGCCATGCTTTTAAAATTTAAAATGTAAATGGTCCGCACTGACATTTGAGCTCTGAGGTAGGGAAAAGCTACTTAAACAATAGGTAGGTAGCCAGACTAGCAGCACCATGGAGAGGAGCAGGCATGTCCAGTGCTCCTAAACAGTGATCCTATTTCCTGTATAAACTGATTTCTTTAACAGTGTGGTATAATGGCTAAACTACTGTACTTGTACTAGTGGAGCTTATCTGAGCCAGATCTGTTGGCCCAAGTGTAGCCTTATCTACCTCATGTTAGTGAGAGGAGGCATAGATGAGATGTACTGCCGTGAACTCCTCATATGAACAGTGTCACAAAACACACACTCATCTACAGTCATAATCAGATAACGCTGCCATTATAACGGCATACAGTTAATACATACAGTTTTGGCAGGGTCACTTTATTGCAACAGTTGCCATAGGCCACTTGCAACAAAACGTAGAACTGGAGCATCTCTGTACATCACCAACTGCTTCTTCACAAAGACAAAATATTCCTTGTCAGAGAGCAGTGATTAATTTTAGCATGGTTCATCTCCTGTGTAGAAATGACCACTAGCCAATCCAGGGTTTCCTTGTGGCTCCAGTGAAGTTGACAATCTTGCTTCAGGCAACACTTGTCTATATACTTACAAAAGTAAGGGGAGAATTTAGAAGCAGAAATAGCTGTCAGATCCAGTCTGATCATCACAAATGTTTCTCAATTTTTAATCTGTTATTTAGCAGACAAGTAGTTAAATTGTCTATTTAACTCAAATAGACAATTTATTGTCACTGAGCTCGCTGCTCAGTATGCCAACAAATTTGGAACGCTCAACAGTGGCCACAGGACTGGAAAAGGTCAGTTTACATTCCAATTCCAAAGAAAGGCAACGCCAAAGAGTGTTCAAACTACCGTACAATTGCGCTCATTTCAAATGCCAGCAAGGTGATGTAGGTGATCCTACAAGCTAGGCTTCAGCAGAATGCGAACCAGGAGCTACCGGAAGTACAAGCTGGGTTTCGAAGAGGCAGAGGAACTAGAGATCAAATCGCCAACGTTCGCTGGATCATGGAGAAAGCAAGAGAATTCCAGAAAAACGTCTATTTCTGCTTCATTGACTACGCTAAAGCCTTTGATGGTGTGGATCACAACACACTGTGGCAAATTCTGAAAGAGATGGGGGGTACCAGACCACCTTACCTGTCTCCTGAGAAACCTGTACGAGGGCCAAGAAGCAACAGTAAGAACCGGACATGGAACAACCGATTGATTCAAAATTGGGAAAGGAGTATGACAAGGCTGCATAATGTCGCCCTGCTTATTTAACTTATATGCAGAGTACATCATGAGAAATGCCGGGTTGGATGAATCACAGGTCGGAATTAAGATTGCCGGGAGAATTAACAACCTCAGATACGCAGATGATACCACCCTAATGGCAGAAAGCGAAGAGGATCTCAAGAGCCTCTTGTTGAGGGTGAAAGAGGAGAGTGCAAAAGCTGGTTTGAAACTCAACATTAAAAAAACAAAGATCACGGCATCTGGTCCCATCACTTCCTGGCATATAGAAGAGGAAAAAATGGAAGCAGTGACAGATTTTATTTTCTTGGGCTCCAAGATCACCGCAGACGGTGACTGTAGCCATGAAATTAAAAGACGCTTGCTCCTTGGGAGGAAAGCTATGGCAAACCTAGACAGCATAGTAAGAAGCAGAGACAGCACCTTGCTGACAAAGGTCCATCTAATCAAAGCTATGGTTTTCCCAGTAGTAATGTATGGCTGTGAGAGCTGGACTTTAAGGAAGGCTGAGTGCCGAAGAATTAATGCTTTCGAACTGTGGTGCTGGAGAAGACTCTTACGAGTCCCCTGGACTGCAAGGAGGTCAAATCAGTCCATCCTAAAGGAAATCAACCCTGAGTGCTCATTGGAAGGACAGATACTGAAGCTGAAGCTCAAATATTTTGGCCACCTAATGCGAACAGAAAACTCCCTGGAAAAGACCCTGATGCTGGGAAAGACTGAAGGCAAAAGGAGAAGGATGAGATGGCTAGATAGCATCACCGATGCAATGAATATGGACTTGAGCACACTCCGGGAGAGAGCACAGGACAGGAAGGCCTGGCGTGCTATGGTCCATGGGGTCACGAAGAGTCGGACACGACTGAACGACTGAACAACAACAACAAAGTTAAATTGTTCCACAAAAAATATATCAGAGTATCTCTTTGGTTTTCAGTTTCTTGATTCTACCAGTTAACTGTTGCATAATCTTGATCCTATTGTGTTTGCTTCAAAAGTATGCCATCTGTATTATACGAATAACACTTTTATGTGCTGTTCATAGTTTAGTGTTTGAATCCTGTTTTTTCTATCAATTTGTAATTTTTTTAGCATACTTCTACACTGCCCTTCAGTTTAAAAGCTCCCAGAGCAACTCTCATATTCAAGCAATAAAATAACAAATTCAATAAAAACTGTTAAAACCGCAGAAAGCACCAGACGTAAGGCAGACAATGTTGCATGTGTGTGTTGCTAGATTTTATCAGCTGCAGTAAAATGCTGGAAAGTCTGGGCAAATAAAGTATTCACCAGGACCCCAAAGACATAAAGTGTGGTCAGAGGTGAGCTACTGTTTGGAGGGCATTCAAAGTATAGGGTGCCACAACCAAGAAAGCCCCCTTTGCCCCTGCATAACTTCCGCAGCTGGAAGATCTTGGAGGAGGGCCTCTGATGACTATTTCCGCTCTTGCTGGGGTATGGTGATTTCTGTGTCTCCATGACTATGAGCATGGCTTTCTCCTAATAATTGTGCTGCTTTTCTTGTGGCTAGAAGGAACTGTAGTAATCAGTCTAAAAATAATTGAAATTACTGTTGTAGACCCTCATTTGGAGTGGTTGACTTGTTCAGTTGGTTCACTGCTGCTTTTTCATTTTGCCCAGAGCCTGACAGGTCATACAACACCAGTGGAAAGTGTGAAGATTAATACGAATGAAGAGCTGATTGTCGCGGGGTCCCAGTCAGGCTCCATTCGAATCTGGGACCTGGAAGCTGCCAAAAGTAGGTCCAAAAGCAGTTCTTGTGCCTTTCGCTTTCTAAGCCTCCCTGTTTTGTGAATAGCAGAGAACAAAGGGTAACTTGGTCTGCTCTGAAGACTATAGGGTAGCCTTCCCCAACCTGGTGCCCTCCAGAGGTGTTGCGCTACAACTCCCAGCATCCTCCAGCCAGCATGGGTGGCTGGGGAATCCTGGGAGTTGTAGTCCAACACATTTGGCGGAAACCAGGTTGGGGAAGGTTGCTATAGGGGCACCTCTTCCTTCACATGTTCAAATGTAGATCTGCAGTTGTGAGGACTCCAAAGTTAGTCTTCATGTTTGTATATAACAACAGCCCAATGGTTAAATCAACCATGGGCTGCTGGGGATGACTTGGTGAGCATGGACCTGCAGTCTGCAGCGCACCAGCCACTTCCATTTTTAAGCAACAACCTACAATCCAGTCCTCAGGTTGTTGAGCATGATATCTGAACCCAGACTGATGGGTTGTTTAGTGGCCAGGCAACCCAACGGTTAACCCAACAACAAACCATGAGTTAACCACTAGGTTGTTTAACTCCTAAACAACCCATCAGTCTGGATTTGGACATCACTCAACAACCTACAAAGTAGCCGATTGTGGGTTGTCATTAAGTACGAGCCAGGTCTTTGTCTCTTCCCTGTGAGAGCTGTGATGCATGGATTCTATCATGTTGATCACAAGGGATACATGTTTTCTTTCTATGGCATATAGCAGGGATGGGGAACGTGTGGTCCTCCAGATGTTGTTCAATTGCAGCTTCCATCATCCTTCTCCACTGGCTCTGGTGGCTAGAAATGACAGGAGTTGCATTCCAGCGACTTCTGAAGAGCCGCGTGTTCCCCACTCCTGGGATATAGCCACTTTGCCTAAGACGCTCTGACATTGGAAAGTGGGGCCATTCCTCTTTTTTGACACTACTGTTAATCTGAGAAGGAAAAGAACAAAGTGTCTTAAGGCACAATCCTGTAATACAACACTAACTGGTGTTTAGACAGAAAAAAGCCCTACAGCTCACAGCTGAGAGTTGTAGGACTTTTTTTCTGTCTAAACATGCATCGGATTGCACCTTTAACGACTAACAGAATTGGGGCCCAGAGAATGGTCTGGGAACACCAGGTGTTGTATTGAAGCTAAGTTGTGTAGACCTGAACTGCATTGGGTGGAGGACTTCTGCAGAACAGTGCATACGTATAGTCTCTTTAAAAAATAATAGACTGATTGTGCATCAGCTTTCATGGATTAGAACCTACTTTGTCAGGTATATTCATTTGGCAGATACATTATAGTTAAGGTATAACCCCTTTTTTGTTCTACTGTTATAAGGAAAAACTAAAATAACTAGTATGTATAATAAAAATAAGAAATGAAATTTCTAAAAAAAATCGTTCAACACTCTAAAATGTAATGTACCTATGGTATAAATCTAGAAAGCCTCATGTTGACCTAGCCAATTAAGCCAGCTGTGTGGATGAATACATGGTTTATCAGTAATAAAACATAAACTACTGTATATGGACTATATTTATCCAGAGGATGAGAACTCATATTTTTCTTCCTAATTTTGCTACAATGTTCTGAAATCCTAACTCACAGTTCAAATGGCTGTACCAACATAAATACTTTAAAAATATTTATTTTAAAATTGTTTTATTTAAATTGAATTGATCATTTTTTTTGTCTGGTTTGCAGGTTGAAAAGTTATTGTTTAATTTACTTTTTAATGTGTGATTGTATGGTTTTATATTGTTGTGTACACTGCCTTGGGATCCTGTGGATGCAGGGCAGCTTATACATTCTAAAAATTAAATAAATAAATTACATGGGCATTTCAAAGTGTAAGCAACCTGAGTAGAGTTATGATTAGAAAAAATGCTTTAATGTAAAAAGTCTCCCATCCATAGGATTTCTAAAGTCCTTGATCTGAAGAGACTGAGCATAACTAGTGCAACTGCTACATTTGAAATGACAGCTAGGACCAGAGGATTTGGCCCTACTGGAGTACAAATCTGCAGCAGCGAATAAGTCCTGAATAGATCTGGTTCTCCTATAAGCAGCTAAGAGTGCAACCCTTCGTGGATAGTCGCCCTCCTCCAAACTCAGAGGCATCCAACTATCCAATGCAGGGCGGGCAGAGCTTGCCATTTACTCATAAACCTCTGTATCTTAAAATACTACCTGAGTAGGATGATAAAATGTAATAGTTACATGTAAGGTGAGCAACACAAGTAACAGCCAATGAGCAACAACCCAAAAAAGCCTGTCACTTAAATATAACAAATACATCTGTGGTAACAACTGTTCCAAATAGGATTAGAAGATTAAAAAAATAAGTATGTCCCCAAATTATACTGTAAAAAGATTGCTAATATGGGTTCCAAAGAACTGCCCATAGCCACTTAATGTATGCGATAAAAAAAAACCTTGTCCTGAAATCAAGAATTATTATTCTCTTATATTATGTCAAGCATTTGCATCAAAAAACAAGTGGGGGTGACAAGACCAAATCACCTCACATATCCAAAAGGTTTTCAACCACACATCTCTACCAATATACTTCATGATGAAGTCAAAGTGTTAACATCAGTTGTACCCAAAATTTCATCGTTTACTCTCCACTTTAATGATAATAATGATGTATTTTGTTGTTGTTGTTGTTGTAGTACCTTTTAAACAGAAGCTATATCTCTGCTGGATTGGGGGAGCCACCATTATGAACGGTTGGCTTTGCTTTGTTCTCTCTGAAAGGGATCTTGGGGCCTACTCAGTGAAGTTTTGCAGATCGTAGAAGCTTTGGCGTTTATTGCCAGAGCACGTGAGGTTCTTCTAGTTCTTCACACCTAGCTCTGTGAAACTGCAGGGGTGTGGAGGGTTGGACTTGTCCCTCCCCAGAGCTGTTATGGCAGCTATTCAGCAGGAATAAGGGGCTAGGTGACTGCCCACCCAGCTTCAGGGACCAGGCTTGGCTGCACACAGGCGTTCCATGCCAGGGGAGGCCTGCATGCAGCAAAGCCGCCGAGGCACCAGGTAGAGGGTGCAGGGGGCAGAATCCGATTCACTGCCTGGTCTAACAATTTAGCAGTTCCAGCAGCTATCACTGTTCAGGATGGGGGCAGTGAACTTTGCCCTCACATTCTTTTTTGAAAGACGACTTTCTCCTGTGGGCACTTCACACTAGATGCCACCACGTTTATAAATGAAAGTTGGTAGAAGTCACACATGCCCAAGAAGTCTATCCAGACTACCTCAGAGTTTGCTGCACAGCATTTGCTGTAGTGAGAGGGGGCTTCTTCTCACTACAGTGATCTGGCCCAGCTCGACGGGAGTTGTGTCTTCTAGAACGGGAGTGGGCAGAAAGTAGAGATCTCCAGATGTTTTGGACTTTAACTCCCAGGATTCCTGACTATTGGCCACGCTGGCAGGGGCTGCTGATTAGAAGACAGTTACTTCAGTTAGCACAATCTTCTATTCGGTTTTTTACTACCACTGTAAAAGTGATTTTAATGTTTTGAATTCTTGCCTACTCTTTGGTAATATTTCAATTGCTAACTCTTTAGATCACACTTGCATCTCAGATATTTCCTTCCTTCGCTTTCCCGTCTAGTTCTCCGTACATTAATGGGCCACAAAGCAAATATCTGCAGCCTAGACTTCCATCCTTTTGGAGGCTTCGTAGCTTCAGGGTCCATGGACACCAACATTAAGGTAAGACCACTGTGCCCCTCCCATTCTCAACATGTGTACTGAGAATGGCAGGAGTCCCTGAGGGATGTCCGCATATTTTTTGGTGTTCATGGGTGCTTCCAACACATTCCCTGCTAAATGCAAGTTCTTGAGCAAATTAGTTACTAATTCCTGGGCACATTTTACCCCATGGTGATCTGTTGACAGTTTGGTTGATGTTTCTGCCTACTAGAGGTGTTCCCATGTCATACTGTAATCCATATCCCTCCAAGAAGACCAGAGAAAAGACGCTGGAAGTTGTTACATGATTTCACAAATCCATCCTTCCCTTCATTGCCTAGAGGTCTGGATACAGGAAGACTGAAAACATGTTTGCATGTATCTGGTGCTCATGGCTACATAAAACAAGTAAAACTGATACCTTTAATTGGGCTAGACCAACATTGTGACCTATATCTCATTCTGTGGAATCCATGCAAGAGCACCCAGATCTACACACCTTTGCCACAAGGTGGAAAGAAGGTTACAAGGACTTCTATGAATATCATGATCAATCGCTTAGTAGTAGGATGTGAGCTGGGCACAAAACAGTTATGATCTTAGAGAGGCATAATAGTTATCTTGTATTTGGTGCTGACTGCTGTAGAAGAACATGATGGCTGGTGCTCTGGATGGGGAGAGGCTTTAGGGGTGGGAAGATGATCAGAATTCCCTGCTCTCTTTGCTTGCCATACTGCCACCTGCCTGCCCAGGAGATCAGGAAACTCTTCTGCATGTGTAAATGGGAGGAACAAAATACATTAGGAAGATGAATTTCAAAGAATTACAGCTTATCAGAGAAGTGGAATGCTTTTTGTGTGAGGAAAAGCTTAACCGTAATCAGCTAAACATGTCTGAAGTATAAAATTATTTATTACCAATAATACTTTTATAACACTGAAAAATTAGTGGAAAATGTTTTCTTCCATGAAGATACTGGTTTAAATTTTAAAGGGAAATACACGGGTTTTCTGCCACCGGAACTAGTGATGGGTAAAAGTCTAATGGAATTCCCAGAAGGGCTAGATTTCAGGGGACGGGAGAAATTGCTTTATACTCGGTCAGAGTCATGGTCCATCCAGCCCAGTACTGTTTTCTGTAACTAGAAGCTGCTTTCCAGAAGTGATCTTCCCCAATTCTTTTACCAGACATGCTTTAATGCAGGAGTGGGGAACCTCTTTCAGCCTGAGGGCCAGATTCATTTTTAGAGAAGCTCTCAGGCCATATTCCAGTGATGGGTGGGAGCAAAAATACAACCCCACCCTCGCCCCAGCATGTTTTAGTGTAAAACTCTTAGTGCCAGTAAGGAGAGGCATTTCAGCCTTTTAGAACGGGGGGGGGGGGACACACACTATACAATGGCCAGGGACCCACCAAATGATTGGTGGTTGGGGGAAAGGGATGGGGCCAAGGGAAGGGGAGGTGGCCTTCTAGGGAATCTAGTGGGGGCTGAATTTGTCTCCAGGAGGGCCTGAGATTCCTCACCCTTATTTTAACTTATGTTGTACACAAGGCCTCATTTGTGCAAAGCATGTTGTATTCCACTCTTCAGCTTAGAGCCCACTTTGAAACTGGAATAGCTCCATGTTCTCAGAAATCCCTATTCGACCCCAAATCTTAGTTTGAGACAGGTGCTTTGAGAGCTCTTCAGGACACTTAAACTTCTTTTACACTTAAACTGTATATTTCTGTTCATTCAGCTTTGGGATGTGAGAAGAAAAGGCTGCGTCTTCAGGTACAAGGTAAGAAGGAAACCACGGTCCATCTCAACAGGGCACCCCTCAGATCTACTTCTGACACTACTCTTGCATGTGCAATTAGTACAGAGTTTCATTTTGGGGAGCTCTTTGAGACAGAAAAATATACTTGTGACATATCAACAATGCAGCCACCAAAGTTCAAAGTAGAATTTTTTTTGCAAGATTCCCCACTCTTTATTTTTGTTTATTTAGAATGTTATCTTTCTCAAATGCTCCGGGCAGCTTACGACATTTCCAGTGGCTGTTACATATCACCAGAGGTCTATAATTTGGAGCTGGTCTTGCTGGCCAAGTCCAAAATGGTAGTTGCTAGGCCCTAGCCATGCTCCTCTCCCAGCAAGCCCTGCCCACCAGCCGTTCCCTAGTGTGCTTTCAGGCAGCCGCATCCAGCCCTCTCCCGTTCAGCTTTCCTGCTCTAGAGCAGGAAAGACCATCTGAGGGGCTGCCAGTTTGGCTTTGCCTGGCCAAGGCTGTCCAGGTGCCAGCCTTCCTCCCAGCTTTGGCGCTGGTGAGGTGGCCGGCATCGCTGAGGAACTGTGGGGATGATCTCTGACCACTTTTGCAGCTTCAGAGTTGGGAGTGAGACTGGCTGCTTGTTGCACTAGCAGAGGGCAGCACTACACTCACCATGGTGAACAGAATTGTTGACGCCTGCTAATAACTAAATACAGTGAAACAAAATTAATCTTCCTGCTTGCTACACTTGGAAAAAGTACAAGATGAAATGTTGGGATCAGATCTGGTGGGCCTCGCACCTAGTCAGGACAGTAAACGTCCAGATGTGTACATGCTCAGAGGCCATAAAGAAGCAAGACTAAAGTTCTCTGAGCGGTCATCTGTGCAGACATACAACCCTCCATCTCCTCACTGCAGGTTGATATCAGCAGGTTGACTTCAGTTACAGGTAAGCTGTCCGTATTTTAACTGCACCATCAACATAACAGCTGCTGTCCCATGTGAGTCACGATGTGGCTTGGGGTCATCTAGTCCCTGAATGTGCAATATTCAAATACCTTTTTACTGAATCCCTTCAACTAAATAAAATGCAGTAAGGGTAGGAGGCATGAAACAACCAGAAACCAACCCTCTTATTGTAGAAGAATGCATAGGACTTCTATTAGCATACAGGTTATGGTAAAATTTTAAGTCTTCCTAACTCTTTGGGAGGAGTAAAATTTTCAACCAGAAATAACAAGCAGGCCAAGATACAGCAGGTGTCAGAGAGACTACTCCAAGTAATACCAGTGCATCAATCTGCTACATTTCGAGCACTTGGTTCTTCATCAGGGATAAACAAAGCCGACATCTGTGATGATTTCTGTCTTTGATAATTACCAAATTTCTGTTAAAGATTACTGGCTCCTGTAGCAGTAACTGAGCCCTTGCACAACTCTCATTCTTTCATCCTGAAAGTGCCCAGCTACTGCAGGAATGTATTGAGTCTGTTCTGACCTTACAGGGCCACACTCAAGCAGTCAGGTGTCTTCGCTTCAGTCCTGATGGGAAGTGGCTAGCATCATCTGCAGATGATCACACAGTGAAGGTACAGTATGGCTGTGCCAGACCCTTTTATCCTCCCTGGCACCCACTCACGTTCCTTTTGTGGCTGTGTTGGCCACTTGGGTTTACCTCTCATGTCAAGGAATGCCCTTTTGCTCAGAACAACTAATAATGGGGCTGATCAACCTTCCCCCACTTAAGGCTTTATTCTTCTTTCTCTGTCTAGTTGTGGGACCTGGCTGCTGGGAAGATCATGTTCGAGTTCACAGGACACACAGGACCAGTAAACATTGTGGAATTCCATCCCAATGAATATCTTTTGGCCTCTGGTAGCTCTGACAGGTAAACGCTTGCTGGGAAAGCGAGGGTACTGGTGGTGTGTGCTGTATTGCTGTGTTATGGGCCTGGAGAACTGCAGAAGCCTTGTCTATAGCTTGTTATGGCATGCTGGAAGTATTCATACTTTTGTTTACAGACTTTGAATTATTGGTGCTGATGATGCTGTGAATGGAACAGCTCACGGTTGGCACCCTGTGATTGGGGAGGCCCTTCTGGCCACTTCATTATCCTCTTCTGGAACCTGGTTTTGCAGGAGGAAGTCATGGTTCACTCCATGGGAGTTACCCTATGTACAGACATCAGGCTTGCAAAGCCTACTTTTGTTTTTTGTGAACCCTGAGATTCTCTAAATGGAGCCAGAGGCAAAATGGTGGCTGAAGGGATAACGCCAATCACCTGCTGCTCCTCATGAGCCATATACTGAGATGACTCACACGTGGAAGTACAAATCTACGTGTGAATTTGCTATAGATCAGGGAGGGCTGTTTAACCCACAGTTAGTTGGGGCTGTATGAGAGCGAGTTAGCTGCCTCCCGACCACTTGCCATTTCTGCTTTATTTCTGGTTAAAATAAATGGGATGCCCCATTGTTTAACCCAGCAACAAATCATGGGTTAAAACCCTGGGTTGTTTCTCTGGGTTCCAGGTCCATGGAAGCAGTGAGCCCCCACTCTGAAATCATGGACGAAGAGAGTCTTTGAACAGAACTTGGGAATTCAGGAGAGAAATGGGGCGGATTGGAGGAAACTAGCTCTTGGAATACAAAGCATCATCCTAATTCTTAATAGAACCACAGTCTCTTGTTGGAGGCAAATGGCAATGAATGTTGTTGGACTGGCTTCCAGGTGCTTTGGAGTTTGGAGGGTGACAATAAGTTTTCTTTTTGTCTTTCAGAACTGTCAGATTCTGGGACTTGGAGAAGTTCCAGGTAGTGAGCTGCATTGAGGAAGAGGCCAACCCTGTCAGGTATGTATGATTTTGGCATCGGGTTGCGTAAGGAGGTGGCAAGACAAGTGCTTCCAGATAGTCTCATGTGTCCAGCAGTCGCCCTGCTCATTCACAGAATTCTGCAGAGCATCTAGACGACATCATCTTCTCTTTGTAACCCTCCTGTGTTTTCCCACTGCTTCTTGCATCTTTTTCTTACCAGAGAAAATACATTCAGGAGGAAAAGGTGCCCAGTGCCTTTTGACTGGTAGCACTAGAAGCCTTCTGTCTGGAAGCATCCTTACTTTTACTTTGTGCCATGTTTTATGAGAATCTTAAAGCTGAAATGCTCTTGTGTTCATGGCTAAAACTCTGGTCCAGCAAAATGGCTGAGGAGGTGTAACGTACATGTAGTTAGAAGCTAGCTGAGATCATGACACTTGCCTAACCTGACTGAGGTAATGCTTACCTTAGAACGTAGCTGCACACCTTGTTTCCAGCACTGTTTGGGTGAACAGCGCACTCAGATCTCCTCTGTCCCCTTCAGGTGTGTGCTGTTTAATCCTGACGGCGGCTGCTTGTATGCCGGCTGCCCTGATTCCCTGCGAGTGTATGGCTGGGAGCCTGAGCGCTGCTTTGACGTGGTCTTGGTGAACTGGGGCAAGGTGGCTGATTTGTCTATCTGTAACAATCAGTTGGTGAGTGACTGAAATGCGGAACGTAAGTTGGGCTTCCTGCCCGCTTCTGGGCCCGCAAGGTGTCCTCCTGTGGCAGGGATTTTGCTTGTGCACACCTGAGCCTTGATGCTTGCAAATGTACCCTGAGTCCTATTATCTTTTATTGTAGCTTTCCACAAAAGAGTTTGTTTCCATCCCCTCTCCTGGTTATCATGGCCCACTACCCTGCAGGGCGGATTCTTGTTGACTCCAAAAGTGTTTTGACAGTTGGCCACAAATGTGACCTTAAAACTGACTTGCACAGGAGTTAAGTTTCTTTTAGGCTGCTCCTTGAAGGTGTGCTGAAATTCCACAGATGTGCCTACTCTTTCTATCCTTCGTAGATCGGCGTTTCTTTCACACAAAGCACAGTCTCTTCATTTGTTGTGGACCTCAGCAGAGTCACAAAATGTGGGTCTGGCCTCCATGGGCTTATTAGGGATGACAGGCCTCTAGTTCAGCCCACGCCTGCGGGCTCGTCCCTGCGACGGATCTATGACAGGCCATTGACCACGTGCAGCAAGCCCCAAAGGTAAGGAAGACCAACTCCCCGTGGGATTGCCTTCCTAATGCCAAGGCGTTTGAGACTGAGCTGAACACCTCATATTTGTGTGTGTCACGCTTGGGGTTTACTGGCAGGATGAAACACAACTCAGAGAGTGAGAGGCGCAGCCCAAGCAGCGAGGATGACAGGGAAGATAAGGAATCCACTGCAGAGATCCAGCACCCAGAGGACTACAAAGAGATCTTTCAGCCAAAGAATTCCATCAGTGAGTGCTACTGAATAACCTGGGTGGAGCTTCAAGAATTCTTGGATTAATGTGGGATTTGAGCTGGGGCAAACAGTGCGTGCTGTTTTTCCCACTTCAGACTTTGTCACTTGTGAAGTTCACTCTCACCACAAGTTGATTTACTTTACTGTTGCCTGCAGAGACTTTCAAAAGGCTAGCTTATGTTTGCTGATTGCGACAAAATATTTTATCCCGGCATATTCGGTCATCAGTAGATAGGGTAGTAGCATTAAGTTTGCAGTATTCCCAGTTTTAATCTTTTGCATACGGGATTGCTCCTATATCTTGAAAGGTAATATGAGAAAGAGTAACCAACATTCCTACACTCCAGAAGATGTGTGGGCACTTCCAATTCTTTCCCAGAGGTAGAAATCCTGCTTATGGGAGTGACATAGGATGACTCATAATATGGGGAGCATCAACAGACAAATGCCCATCATGCAGAAGTATCAGGCTTGTAAAGGTGCCACCACTGAATAGCCTAATCTCTTGTGTAATATTTGTGAAAGAAATCAGGTCCATGGCTGGGTTTTTACCTTTTGCAGCTCGAACTCCACCCCACAAGAGCGAGCCTTTTCCTGCACCTCCAGAAGATGGTGAGTTGGGCCTACCTGTCAGGGAATTGGGGATGAAGTAAAGGATTGCTTTACATCTATTCTATTCCTGACTTCACGTGGATGTTTGTAATATCCAGACTGCTGAAGTTAAGAGTTGTGCTTTTTTTACTTAGAGGCTCTAGCGTTGTTTCCTAAGATGATTTATGTATGTATGTATTAGATTTATTAGCCACCCATCTTGCCAGCTACCCGGCCACTCTAGGCGGCATACAATACAAATAACAACACAGTTGTTAGCACATGGGCCCTGTGATTCCTTGCCACCAAAGAGCAGTGAATTGTATCAGGTGAACGTGGCAGGAGCCATTCATCCCAATGGCCAGCCCAGTGTAACAGCAAGGTCTTCTGTGACTTCCTTTTTCTCACTGAAGATTTCCAGGGAGGAGTTCCCATCCGCCTCTGTGTGAGCAATCCTGGTACTAGGAGCATACAGTTTTCTTCTCCCTTCTCTCCAGAGCCCATGCTTGCCAAAGAAGCCTCAAGGCCAAGTCAAGCTGTGGACATTCAGACCCCGTTGCCAAGCCAAGAGAATGTAAGTGCCTTGCATCCATTGCTGTCCTCTCCCCCCACCCCCATTTACTTCTCCAAAGGCTGCTTATAGTCATGATCCTTCTAACACAGGAGTGCAGAACCTCAGGCCTGGGGGCCAGATCCGAATGGCCATGATGTCAAGAGTGCTTCTGAGCGCAGGGAGGGGGAGAGCAGTTCAGATTCTGAAGAGGAACTGCCAGACATGGGGGAGTTACGTTCCCAGGCTAGTCCAGACATGGATAGGCAGCCTCCTCAGGTTTCAAAGGTCCAGCTGGAGGCAAGTCCCTCGTCACACACACAGTGCCCCCCCATGAGAGACAGGCAGAGGTGGTGTTTGGCGAGTCTCAATTAATAGATGCAAGGCGCAGACACAGAGCCAAGAGGGAGGTGGCTGGGGTGGCGCTGAGGTCTTCCTGATCGGCCTGGTGTGAATAGTGGCACTTAGAAGCCTTACGAGAGAGAGACCTCCCCCCCTCTTAAGTTAGGCTAGTGAGCCCGCCTTTCTTTCAAACGGTGGGCAACTTTCACAGCTACCTTTTGAACCCCCAAAGGCATTTCTTTGCAGACTGAGAGTCACTGAGAATTTGCATCTGTATAACCCTTTGTGGTAATGGAATTAAAAGCTGTAGAATGAAGCCTCTTGTCTGTGTTTGATTCAGCATTTGAAGATCAGTGGGGGCAAAAGGGAATCCTGACACACACACACTCTTCCCCTGGCCCCACTACCTTTCCCCCAATTGCTGATTGTTGGATGGTTTCCTGACTTTTGTGCATTTTTCCCCTTTCTATAAGGTTGAAATTCCTCTCCTAAGGCTTGCTTACTGGCACTAAGAGCATTAAGCTAAATTGTGCAGATATTGTGACTCCACGCATTGAGCAAGGAAGGAGGGTAGCGACCTTTGTTCTGCTGGAACTGCTAGCTGCATAACAGGCAGAAACATGACCCTTTTGGAAAGCAAGACAGCTATTGAACAGGGGGTGCAGAATCTCAGGCCTTTCCTAGGCCCCACCCCCTTCCCCCCAACCACCAATTGTTTCATGTTTTCCTGGCTTTTGTGTATTTTTTCTCGCATTCTGAACAGTTGAAATGCCTTTCCCAAGGCTTAGCCACTGGCAGGAGGAGCTTTAAGCTACAATATGCTGGTAATTTTGGCCCTGCCCCCTTTAATTCAGCCCTGCCCACCACTGGTATGCGGCCCGGAGAGCTTCTCCAAAATTGAGTTTGGCCCTCAGGCTGAAAGAGGTTTGACACCCCTGCTCTAACAGCATGAAATATGCCATTGAGCTGGCTGTTCAGATGTTGCTGATATATCTGTGGGTAGTGATGGAAGGGAAGTAAGAATGCAGTAGCATCTGATCCTTTGCTAATAATGGAACTGGGCCTCATAGTAATGCGGAATCAGGGAAGGCATTGCTTAGCTGCATGTCAGGGGGCTGCAAATGTGGTCTGACAGCTTCCAGCCCAGTATATGTCTGCCTTGACCAATCTCCACTCCCCACTACAGCCTGACCCCATTCAGAGGCCACCAATTGCCTCCTCAACCCCTATGACGAGGGTTGAGCCATCTGTGATCCCTGCCGCCAGGAATGAGCCTATCGGGTTGAAAGCCTCCGACTTCTTGCCGGTAAGTTTCTTGTCTGTAGAACACAGGTTGGGAACAGTGATCAGCTGTTGCCTGGGCAGGGGGAAAAGTCAGGCAAATTGCCTGCCATGCGCTTTGGCTGTTTCAGAGGTGGAGTGTGTTTTGGATTTTAAATGGCAAACCACTAGGCCCACGATCTTTGAAAGAAAAGCTGAGTTAGTGGAGGAAGGACTAGTCTAAAGACATACAAGAATGGTGGGAACTGGAGATCGCTGAAGAGGAGATGGGGCGGGAGACAGAATTAAAGTAGGAAAAACCTTTCTGGGGAAGATGCCAAGAGTAGTGACTTGTGTACAGAATCACAGGAGCCGGATAGCTCAGCACATCAGCTTGACGGAAAGAGGTTAGTGATTTTCCCAGGTGTTCCCATTCAGCCTCAGCAGAGGCAAGTGTCCGAGTCCACTCAACATCTGAAGGAAACAGACATTTCTTCCTCCTTGCTTTATCCGCCCAAGCAGCTCCCTGGATCAGAGAACCTTGGTCAGAAACAAGGGTCATCCGCCCCAGAGCAGGGGAGCGGGGAGCGGTTGGCGCCCGGTGTTGTAAGGAGCTACATCCGAAAGGGCCTTGGGAACGTGTTGCATCTTGCTTGCTTTGAGAATACGAAATGCACCATGCCACTTTGCACTTGAGGAAACAGCTTGTCTGCAGAACTCAGATGCTAAAATAAAACATGAAGGAGGATTGGTATCTTCTGCAGAAGAGAACCTGTGGAGAACGGCCACATAACCAGCCTTTGCCATAGGCATATTTTAAAATTATTTTTATTCTATTTTTATTTGAAATATAATTTTTATTTTTATTTTGTTTGAATACTTTTAATACATGTGTAGCCTCCCTTTTAGGGTAAAAACCCTCACGAAATGGATTACACCTTAATTAAAATTACAAAATCATTTCACCTGGGAGAGGACTCCTGCACTTGAGATATTTCTCGGTAGATTAGTCTGCACACTGAACTCCTTGATCTTGTGAGCTCTGAAGGATTTATTTATAAGAGTAGAAATATTTACTAGTACAGTCAAGCACGTTCAGTGGTTCGGTTAGCTAAATGTGGTGTATTGCTGGGCTTTAGATTCTATGATTCTGTGATAGAATTCTATGATTCTATGATTTAAGAACCTAAGAACTCCTGCAGAGGAAGAAGTAAATATACCAAGCTGCTGTGGAATACATTTCGTCCCAAACTAAATATTTGGTTACCATTTACTTTCAGTGACATGGGAAGTCACCAGTAGAGAGCTCCCCATAGTTAAGGTCTAAGAATAGTGTGTTTCCTCTTGCTAATGACCAGAAAAAATGGCTTTCTTTTGAGATACTTCCAAATCAGTGTCCATATTGGTTCCTTCACTTTATTCTATGCTGTTTGTATCAAAAATGTGCCTGATACAATTTGCATAGCTTTACTAATGCCATGTTACTTTATTTTGGGAGTTCTTACTCTTACTGTTCTACTCATACTCATGTGTGTTTGAAGTTGAAGTTTAAGTCCGCCTGAGTTTGTAAATCACCACCAACTGTCAGAACGTTTTTGCGTGAGAGGGACTACATGTGCACCAGGATGGATTGGATTGATTTTAAATCAAGGGAATTTAAATCAAGTTTTCCATTGAGACTTTTTCATGTAATTTCTGAACAATTGTGCAATTGTGACCACTGCCATGTTAGTCTTAACTAACTCCTCTGCCTTGCTTAGCCCAACTCCACCACTACATAAGCACAGAACAACAACAGTCCTGTCCAGCTTGTGTCTTTGCATATAAGAATTTACTCAGAGAAACTGAAAGTCTGTGTTTTGAGAAGCATGAGCTGGTAGTTAGGCCAGACAGAACCATTTTTATGAGATGAAAAGCTGAAATGAATGCCCATGTTCGATTGGTAGTTAACTTCATTTTTATGAGACGGTAAGTGTAGGTTAAGCATGTTTATGATGAGATTTAATTGTATCTGTTATTTTTAAGTGAGAGAAATGTAGCATTTCATTTAAGATTTTTTAAAAAGTGGATTAAAAGTCCGATTTAATTTTTCCAATCCAGTTGGGGTTTTTAATCATAGGTTTTTATCCACCCTGATGCTCATACTAGGGTTCGGAAGGGAGGCAGCTACTTGTGGGCATCTTCTTCTCTGGACCAGGCTGGAGCCCTTAACCTGAAGCTCCAGTGGCCATGGAGGAGGAGGAGGATCTGTCACAGCATACACACTCCTTTGGCCCTGACTCCTGGGATGGGAAGTAGCCCCAGGCTTGCCTGGCCCTCTTTGGGGGCCACCAAGGACCACCTCCACTCCGACTAGAAACTGTCAGCTTAGCTTGGTGTATTTCCCTTTTGTCTCTCCACTTGCAGGCTGTGAAGAACCAAAGCCTGACAGAAATTGTAGATGAGGAGGCCATGTCCCAAATCCGGAAGGGACACGAGACCATGTGTGTGGTGCTTACCAGCCGCCACAAGAACTTGGATACAGTGAGAGCTGTGTGGAGCACTGGAGACATTAAGGCAAGCTGCCCATTCGCTTTGTTGACTAGCCTGATGCCAGGGGCTGGCCAGGCACAGGTGGCTTGTCGAGCCCTGATCTTGAACATCCTCCTACTGTGAGCTTTGGTACATAAAGCTTGAACCTCCCCACCAGTTATGTCTGGCCTGCTTAGGCGTCAGCATCCCATCTGTACGGAAGTCTCGGGTTGCTGCCATCAAGATAAAACCCTGTTTTTGTAATAAGATTGTCAGTAATTGAACAGGGAGCAAGTTATTCATGGTTGCCAACTGATGAGCATCTTTTGCTCCAGCATACCAAAAGGCAGTCCAGGCCTCATTATTGCGAGAAGCTACAGAAGTGTGTGGGTGATATCTTCTGGAAGCTAGAGGAAAGGCTTTGGGAAAAGGCTTTGGAAGCAGGACTTCTGCCTTTAAGAGGGCTCCTGTTCTATCCTCATTTTCCTGGCCATTTTCCTTCATGTCCCTTCCTTCTTGTTGTTCAGCCGTTCAGTCGTGTCCGACTCTTCGTGACCCCATGGTCACGAAGAGCACTTCCTGTCCTGCGCTCTCTCCTGGAGCGTGCTCAAGTTCATATTCATTGCATTGGTGATGCTATCTAGCCATCTCATCCTCTGCCGTCCCCTTCTCCTTTTGCCTTCAGTCTTTTCCAGCATCAGGGTCTTTTCCAGGGAGTTTTCTCTTCGCATTAGGTGGCCAAAATATTTGAGCTTCAGCTTCAGTATCTGTCCTTCCAATGAGCACCCAGGGTTGATTTCCTTTAGGATGGACTGATTTGATCTCCTTGCAGTCCAGGGGACTCGTAAGAGTCTTCTCCAGCACCACAGTTCGAAAGCATCAATTCTTCGGCGCTCAGCCTTCCTTATAGTCCAGCTCTCACAGCCATACATTACTACTGGGAAAACCGTAGCTTTGATTAGATGGACCTTTGTCGGCAAGGTGATGTCTCTGCTTCTTACTATGCTGTCTAGGTTTGCCATAGCTTTCCTCCCCAGGAGCAAGCATCTTTTAATTTCATGGCTACAGTCACCATCTGCAGTGATCTTGGAGCCCAGGAAAGTAAAATCTGTCACTGCTTCCATTTCTTCCCCTTCTATATGCCAGGAAGTGATAGGGCCAGATGCCATGATCTTCGTTTTTTTAATGTTGAGTTTCAAACCAGCTTTTGCACTCTCCTCTTTCACCCTCAACAAGAGGCTCTTGAGATCCTCTTCGCTTTCTGCCATTAGGGTGGTATCGTCTGCATATCGGAGGTTGTTGATAATTCTCCCAGCAATCTTAATTCCGACCTCTGATTCATCCAACCCGGCATTTCTCATGATGTACTCTGCATATAAGTTAAATAAGCAGGGTGACAATAAGCAGCCTTGTCGTACTCCTTTCCCAATTTTGAACCACTCGGTTGTTCCATGTCTGGTTCTTACTGTTGCTTCTTGACCCTCGTACAGGTTTCTCAGGAGACAGGTAAGGTGGTCTGGTACTCCCATCACTTTAAGAATTTGCCACAGTTTGTTGTGATCCACACAATCAAAGGCTTTAGCGTAGTCAATGAAGCAGAAATAGACGTTTTTCTGGAATTCTCTTGCTTTCTCCATGATGCAGCGAATGTTGGCAATTTGATCTCTAGTTCCTCTGCCTCTTCGAAACCCAGCTTGTACTTCCGGTAGTTCTCGGTTCGCATACTGCTGAAGCCTAGCTTGTAGGATTTTGAGCATCACCTTGCTGGCATGTGAAATGAGCGCAATTGTGCGGTAGTTTGAACACCCTTTGGCGTTGCCCTTCTTTTGAATTGGAATGTAAACTGACCTTTTCCAGTCTTGCGGCCATTGTTGAGTGTTCCAAATTGGTTGGCATATTGAATGCAGCACTTTAACAGCATCATTTTTTTAGGATTTTAAATAGCTCAGCTGGAAGACTGTCATCTCCGCTAGCTTTGTTGTTAGTAATGCTTCCTAAGGCCCACTTGACTTCACTCTCAAGGATGTCCGGCTCAAGTTCAGTGACCGCACTATCATGGCTATCAGGGACATTCAGATCTTTCCTGTATAGTTCTTCTGTGTATTCTTGCCACCTCTTCTTAATCTCATCTGCATCTGTTAGGTCCCTGCCTTCTTTGTCCTTTATCATGCCCGTCTTTGCACAAAACGTTCCCTTGAGATCTCCGATTTTCTTGAAGAGATCTCTAGTCTTTCCCATTCTGTTGTTTTCCTCGATTTCTTTGCATTGTTCATTTAAGAAGGCCTTCTTGTCTCTCCTTGCTATTCTCTGGAACTCTGCATTCAGTTGGATATATCTTCCCCTTTCTCCCTTGCTTTTCGCTTCCCTTCTTTCCTCAGCTACTTGTAAAGCCTCATCAGACAGCCACTTGGCTTTCTTGCATTTCTTTTTCTTTGGGATGGATTTCGTTGCTGCCTCCTGAACAATGTTACGGACCTCCGTCCATAGTTCCTCAGGCACTCTGTCTATCAAGTCTAATCCCTGAAATCTATTCCTCACCTCCACTGTATATTCATAAGGGATATGATTTAGGTCATACCTGAATGGTTTAGTGGTTTTCCCTACGTTCTTCAATTTAAGCCGAAATTTTGCAACAAGAAGCTCATGATCTGAGCCACAGTCAGCTCCAGGTCTTGTTTTTACTGACTGTATAGCGCTTCTCCATCTTTGGCTGCAAAGGACATAATCAATCTGATTTCGATATTGACCATCTGGTGATGTCCATGTGTAGAGTCGTCTCTTGTGCTGTTGGAAAAGAGTGTTTGCTATGATCAGCGTGTTCTCTTGGCAAAACTCTATTAGCTTTTGTCCTGCTTCATTTTGTACACCAAGGCCATGTCTGCCTGTTATCCCAGTGATTTCTTGACTTCCTACTTTAACATTCCAATCCCCTATGATGAAGAGGGCATCTTCTTTTGGTGTTAGTTCTAGAAGGTGTTGTAGGTCTTCATAGAACCCATCAACCTCAGCTTCTTTGGCATCAGTGGTTGGGGCGTAGACTTGAATTACTGTGATGTTGAATGGTTTGCCTTGGATTCGTACTGAGATCATTCTATCATTTTTAAGATTGTACCCCAGTACTGCTTTTCCCACCCTTTTGTTGACTATGAGTGCTACTCCATTTCTTCTAAGGGATTCTTGCCCACAATAGTAGATATGATGGTCACCTGAATTAAATTCGCCCATGCCTGTCCATTTTAGTTCACTGATTCCCAAGATGTCGATGTTCAATCTTGCCATCTCATGTTTGACCACCTCCAGCTTACCTTGATCTGACATTCCAGGTTCCTAAACAATATTGTTCTTTACAGCATCGGATCTTCTTTTCACCGCCAGACACATCCACAGCTGAGTGTCCTTTCGGCTTTGGCCCAGCTGCTTCACTCTTTCTGGTGCTACTTGGAAATACCCTCTGCTCTTCCCCAGTAGTATATTGGACACCTTCCGACCTGAGGGGCTCATCTTCCGGCGTCATATCTTTTAGCCTTGTGATACGTTCCATGGGGTTTCTTGGCAAGAATACTGGAGTGGGTTGCCATTTCCTTCTTCAGTGGACCACATTTTGTCAGAACTCTCTGCCATGACCTGTCCGTCTTGGGTGGCCCTGCACGGCATAGCTTATGGCTTCACTGAGTTACGCAAGCCCCTTCGCCACAACAAGGCAGTGATAATGCGAATTCTGCAGTGGGAATATGTCCTGCATTTTCTGATGTGATTAGCAGCAGCACCCCCTGCCCAACAGGGAAGGAGGGAGTCTCAGTGCAGACTTGGTCTGTCTGGTGAGCTGATGCCACAATGGGCAGGAAAGCCATTTCTTGCCAAGCTGTTGGTCTTTCAGACTATAGTCCTAGTATTTAGGAAGCCTTTGGCTTCCAGTTAACAACCCATAGTTGATCAATACACTTCAAACAAAGCAGACACCAATATTTTTTAATGTGGATTCAATTTTGGTTTTGTACTAACAAAATTAGTAAGGGGGAAAATCTTTTGACACATTTTTATTTTATTAGAATTATACTAGTAACATCACATCAGTATATAATTTGATGTTAAAAAATAACTTTAACACATTTATTGTTGATACACGGAGCTTTGCTAAAGATTCTTAGATTTTAAAAGTTGAACAGGAAATAGAAATTCCTAAAAATCTCTTGTTTTTAGACCTTTATTCCTAATAGCTTAAAAAAGAGATCTCATTCCAAGTTCCAGTTTCCCTATTCAATACCGAATGGGCTCTTCAGCTGGCAGGTACACAGGCCTGGTGAGCTTCTAATATAAGTTCCTTCGTTCTAAAGTCAGCACATATTTCTATCTTTTTGTTAGAAATTATCCCTTAGCTAATATTATCTACAGCCCCATAAATTCAGGTTCACAGTCTTAGGGTGCAGTCCTGTGGGGATAGGCAGCTGCCTCTGAACTCGGAGGTGACCAACTATCTAGTGCAGGGTGGGTGGAGCACGGGGGGGGTTCTGCTCTGTGCTCTGCCCGCCCTGCATTGGTCACTATGTCTAGCCAGGGTGCCACGGGGAGGGGGGGGGGGAGGCTGGACAGCTCGTAGGGAACGTCGCAACAGTGTTTCCGCCGTCCCCTCCCTGCCCCCTTTTTGGCTACTCCACGCTGGTCTTCTGAGCGCAGAGCCAGGGGCAAACCGTGCCACCTACGAGGCGACGGGAGAGGGGGCAGGGAGTTGGTTTTCCGGGAACCGACCTCAGAGCATGGGCTCTGAGTTCAGATCCCAGAAAATGAAAAATCCTGTGGCCATCTAGACTCTGTCTAGTGGCCATAGGATTAAGGTCTTAATTATCTTATTGTTATTAAACATTCCTAAAAATGTAGAACATACAAAAAGGCTTATATGTACACCTTTTAGACTAGGTACGATCAATTCTGAATCATATCTTTGAGAAGATAACTTCTTACTCAAAATTTGCTAATTAAACTTGTCTAGAAAAATTGACATCTCTATATACAGCTTTTTGATGTGTTTACCTTACACAATATTTTTTGCTCGTTAATTCATAAGTGAAAACTTTTAAGTATACTTTTGACCAGGAGTAATAATCTTACACCCGTACATTACTTATTCTTTTGGCCCAAGTGATAGGGCTTTAACTCAGCATTTTCTTTGGATACCATCCAGGTCATCTTGACAATTATTTTTTATGCCAGTTACCCAGAATTCATTGTGAACCTGCTTGTGTTTTTGTGTGTCTTCCCTTTAATAAAACTACGACTTCTTTCTTACTTATATAGTTAAGAATTTAAACATTTAGCATTTGCATTTCATATTAAGACATCCTATATTGTTTGAAAAGAGGTGGATTAACAATTTTTTTCAGTAGTCTTTCCAGCAAGTCCAATAAAGCAAAATCAGCTATTTCCTAAAAAAAAAAAAAAAATCCAAGACAAGGGGATCCTTGGGATTGAGACCTGCAAGGAGATCCTGGAGTCCCAGGACCTTCTGCCCTGGAAGCCCCTAGGACATGTTCCTGTTCTCTATGTAGGCACCATTCCTACCACAGGAGGCAGTCTCATTGCCCTTCACTCAGAAGGAAAATTTCCACAGCCGCACTATCACTATCCCTGTGATTTAGGGAGTAAATTGCATTTGCCTACACAAGAGCATCCCTCAAAATCCCATAAAGTATTGTGCTACGTTTTGGTAGATGGTTGGGGAAGGGGCTGTAACTCAGTGGTAGAGCCCCTGCTTTGCATGCAAGATGTCCCCAGTCCAGTCCCTGGCATCTCCAGTTAGGAGGAGAGATGGGATAGTCTGATGGTATAAGGTGGCTTCCTATGTGTCACTGCAGTCTTTTGGAAATGTTCTCTTTCCAGATACTTGCAAACTGCCATCTGGGCCTTCGTGCATTCTGACAGCTGCTTCTGTTGGAAGTTTTTATTTTAGCAACTGTTAGTCCAGTTTGCAGCCTGTTGCTGTTACAGCTTTCTGGTCAACATGTGTCTTCATCTGGAGGTTGGGTTGGGGTGAAGAGTGGCTCAAAGTCCTGTCCCAGAGGCAGGACTAAGTTCCCTTTTGTTTGACAAAATATAGGCTGCTCTGTTTCTAGAACCAGTTTTGTCTGAGAGCAGGGCTGAAGCCTGCATATCTGAAACTCTCTTCCAAAGTCCATAGATGTTGTCGAAGGCATTGGGACATTCTGTGTGACTGCCTCTTGCTTGCTTCCTGTGAGAGGCACTCATGAGCCTCACCTTAATCCTGCTCTGATGCTGTCTCCTTTGCTCAGACATCCGTGGACTCTGCTGTGGCCATCAATGACCTTTCTGTCGTGGTGGACCTCCTGAACATCGTCAACCAGAAGGCGTGAGTTTCAGTGTGCTCTTCTGCTGCAAGGGAAGGGTTGGTTTGCGGATCTGATGTGACGCCTTTGGTGCTGGAAGTGTTGGGATCCAGTCACTTCCTGCTGGCTGCCTACGAGTGCCGCTGCAGGACTTGGCCTTCTGCTGGCGGCTGACAGGGGCGACGCGTTCTCATCCTGCACTGCAGAGTGTGATTGCTCCATTGGCAGATACCAAGCCCCAGGTCCCAGGGCTTCTGTTCTGGAAGCCCACATCCTGTTCGGGGCTGGCAAGAGCTGGAAGGTTCTGCGGAACTTGGCAGTGACGCTAGGCAGACACGTACACATGGTGCTTGCTAACATTGTGCTGAGCTTGGAGCCCTGGCATGGCTTGGACTCCTTGTAGGAAAACCACCCCTGGTCAAATATTAGGCTTCTTTTTGCCTCAAGGGGAGCAGGACGCTGCCTTATTCTGGGCCAGGTTGGCCCAGCCCACTGCTGGCGGCTGCTCACCAGTAGCTCCTGCTCCAGCGAAGATCTCCCCAGCTACTGAGGGGATTGCAGCTGTGAAGATAGGTTGCGGCCTCTGACTGTAGTTCTTCGAGTGGTCATCTGTGCCTGTGCACATACGATGTGTGAATTCACGCAGATTCACACTTGATTTGGGAAGCTTCTATAGCAGAGAAATTTTTGGTGGGAAGCCCTCCCCCGCCATCCCAGTGTGCATGCTCCGGCAGGTTCCTGCTTCTTTCCTCAGTTCCTTGAGACCAACATTGCAGCCTCGTAACCGAGAGAAATCACACAAAGGACACCTTCGCTGAAGAGGGAACAGCAGGTGGGTTGTGTGAATGTACATATGACCGCTCAAAGAACTACCGGTACAGGGAGCAACCCGTCTTTCTCCTTCGTGGTCTCTATGCGTCACACATATGGGCAGGTAGCGAGCTAGCTTACAGTGGAGGAGGGTCGGTGTCCAGCTGCAATACAGAGGAGAGGACGGCACAGCCAAAGGCACAGTCAGCTCTCGTCCTGACATCCAGTCTGCAATGCTTTACACAGCTGGAAGGTGTCAGCCAGGTTACGACGCAGTGCAGTTCAGGGACAGTGACCCCCTGTCCAATGCAACTGATGTCGCCACCACACGAGCAGAGTGTGCTCAGATTGGGGCAGAGATTTCGAGCCCAGCCAGCTCGACAGTTGTGACAGCCCAAGACGTGAAGCGCTGAGTCGGGAGAGGCCGGCCCTCACAGGTGAAGAGGCAGGGTGACCGTCGACACTGTTCAGTCCTCAACGTACACAAGGCCAGGGCATGGCGAACGTCAAGCGTGCGTAAGGTTGGCTCTAGAGGTGTGGACAGGGAGGCAAAGAAAGCGGGCGAAACAATGTCCTGGCTGAAATGCAACCCAGACACAACTTCCGCTAAAAAGGCAGGGGCAGGTCTGAGCACCCCTTTATCTCGTTGGAAGGTGAGATGGGGCTGGTCCACTGAGCACACAGAGCTCACTGGCACGGCATGCAGATGTAATGGCCGCCAGAAATGGCACCTTCCAAGAAAGGAGGCGTAGGTTTGCAGCTGCCAGCTGTTCAAGAGGCATAGAATGAAGTGCCTTAACCCCCACAGAAAGGCTCCAGCTTGGTCCCGTAGAGCAGAGAGGTGGTGCTAGGTTCCTGATCCCTTTCAGGAATCTTTTCACTGTCAGGGGTGAGAACACGGAAAATCCCTCAACAGGAGGGCGAAACGCAGAAACAGCAGAGAGCTAAACTCTGAGAGACCGGCCTTCTTAGAGACTTTCACCTTTTTTGTCAGTCTTTTCGCCACTGTAGGCGTCAAAGATCAGCCCAGAGTGGGGAGAATCTTGTGTACTTGGGAGTATGACGCTGAGGGGATGATGACCTCAACACTGGACCAGGCTCCTGCGCAGCAGGCAGGTTGTGTGAGGGTGCAGTCAATGGGTGTGCCATATCTTTCAGCTCCTCAGCTGATTCTGGCATCCGTTTCCAAAGTGTGGCTTTCAGCCGATCTCACCTATTTCTTCTCGTTTGCTTCGAGGAGGCTTTACGATGAGGACATGCCTCGACGACGTGCCCTTCCCAAGGCGGAACAGGCACAGAGAGTGCCCGTCTGAGGGCGGCAGCTTCACCCCACACTGGGTGCACTTTCGAAAGGGGGCCCATGCATCCGTGAGGGAGATTGCGAAAGTTGTGGAAAGTTAAAGGAAATAAAATTACAAAGGAACAGAGAGAAATACTTTCTAGTAAGAAAGGAAAACACCTCCCCTTTTTGTCAAAATCGCTTTTGAAACAGTGAACAACAAGAGAAGCTCCCCACGAGGTGAACGCAGTGGCAGTTGAAGGAGAACCGAGGGAATAAGCGGGAACACACTAGGGGCATGTGCCCCGGGGGGGGGGGGGGGCTGCCAAAATTCCTCAGCTATAGAAGCTTCCTGAATCGAGGCTCCGCGCAGGCGCACAGCCCATATGTGTGATGCATAGAGACCGTGAAGAAGACGCTCAGAGGGACTGGGGAAGTCTGAGGAGCGAGGGGGGGCAGATGGCATCAGCATCCCTGCTGATAAAAAAGTGCTGATGCTGCATCCCTGGGAACCCTGCTGAGTGCTCAGCGAGATGGGGCATTGTGGCAACTCCCTGGAGCTCTGTTCTTTTCCAGGTCCCTTTGGAAGCTGGATCTGTGCACTGTCATCTTGCCTCAGATAGAGAAACTTCTGCAAAGCAAATATGAAAGGTGAGTCCCCTGGAAAGCCCATGTCCTTGAGAATGAAGGGCACTTAATCTGCATAGCACTGCATTGCCCAGCTGCAGCAGGCAGCTTTTGAGAGAAGGCCTCTCTGCGTGCAGGCAGTTGTTCCGTTACCTTCATTTTGTCCTCGTCCTGATAGAATGGCAGTCATTGCATGCTCCATGGGTCCAAGCCATGCTCATTTCCGGTGAATGTCCCTTCTTGTCAGAAGGAGAGGAACAGTCTGACTTGTCCAAATTGGGCGGGCCTTGAGAGATCAGCACAGGGGACAGCACTCGTGAGTGCTGGGCAGACCCCACAGCATTGTGGGGCTTATCCCAAACGTGTGCTCGTTCTGCAGCGTTGAGCAGAAGGGGGGTGTCTCCCCACTTAGCAGTTGCTATGGTGTCATTTCAGCCCACTCCCCTTTGGTGAACATGTTTGAAGCTTTACATTCAGGGAAATGTGCCGAAAATGGGGGGATCCCATAAACAGAAATAAGCAATGAGATGGGCCAATCCCTGTACAGGCTGCTCTGCTGTCTTGGGAAAGTTCACAGTTGAGGAAAGCATTTTCCTTCCTTAATAGTAATTTCTAACATTTAATTTTCCTCCTGAGTTGGGGTATTTGGTGAGTGTTCTCTCTGACCCCAGGAACGCAACCACTTCAAAGCCTGAGTAGTCATAGCCAGCTACATCAGCATATGGGTGTCCCTCATTTTGCGTGATCAATCTTATCTGCCATTCCGTTGCCCCTTCACTGAGCTGAAGAGATGTCGTTGCAGTCTGCTTAGGATTTCTGAACAATTTGGTGGCATCCGCAAACATGGCCGATTCACTTCTCCCTGACTGTTTATGGAAAAGTTAAGTAGTGCTAGTCCCAGCGCAGCTCCTTGGGGAGCCCACTCTTTATTCCTCTTCTGTAACTAGTGACCAGCCCATAAGAGGACCTGTCCTCTTGTCACAATTATTTTCCCTAGCAGATGTTGTTAAAAGCTTTCTGGAAAAGGCCTGCGGTTCTGCACCCCTGCTCTGTAGCATTCTCTCTTTTCCCAAAGGCTCACATTTCTGTGTGTGATGCGGCTTTTAATGGCATAGCAGTCGTAGCAGGACAACAGTTGCCATCCTCCTTCCCCTGTTCAGTGGCCCAGCTAGGATTAAACCAACAGACTGAAGACTACGCAGCAGCGCGTGCCCTGGATTCACGGTAGAGGGGCTGTCTGAGAGTCTCCTGAGGTGCGCTTCAGACATCGCTGCAGTGGTGAGGCTGCATTCCGAAGGGGGACCTGCATGAGAAACAGCGCATGTAGATGTCAACCCGGTTGGCAGCAGCCTGCCACAGACATTTCAGTGAAACTTTCCCACCGTGTAGCATTCTACCAGGAAAAAGCGGCTTTTCACCTGCAGAATTCCTGTTTTCTGGACCACAGGGCTGAAACAAAGAGACAGTTGTGATGGCGTTGTATGGAGGGCTTTTTTGCTGGGGTCAGATTATTGTACAGATGCCATAGGCCCTAATTATAGTGGTAAGGTATGCCACCACCATGTTCAGACACTTGTCAGTCACAGTACCACAGGGATGGGCAACTTGTGGCCCTGCAGATATTTTGGACTACAATTCCCATCATCCTCACCACTGGCTAGGGCCGATGAGAGTTCTAGGCCAAAACATCTGGAGGGCCACAAGTTGCCCATCCCTGTGTTACCAAATGCTGGAGTCTAAAAAGAGAAGGGTGCGTGTCGCTCTCTAGCTTTGCTTTTCCATTTCCTCATCACATCATGCGGGCCGCTGCTGGTTCACTAGATGCTGAGCTAGATGGATTAGCATGGCAACTCTTAAGCCCTCTGCGATGCTCAGAAAAGTGGCGTCCGCTCTGCAGTTGTACGGTCTCCTGAAGGGGGGCCGTCCTCCCCGGGGCTTAAACCAAGGGACTGGGACGTCAGCAGCTGAATTTACTTGAGCCCTGCCCTGCCTCCTCAGCCTGCTTCTCCTGTTGCATTCTATCAGGCAGAGTTTGGTTTTGAAAATGTCTGTTCTTCCTGAATCTCTGTCTTTCTGTCAGTTATGTCCAGACAGGCTGCACTTCACTGAAGCTGATCCTGCAGAGATTTCTCCCTCTGATCACAGACATCCTTGCTGCACCGCCATCCGTGGGGGTAGACATCAGCAGGGAAGAAAGGTAGCGTATCTCAGTCGCTGCGTGATATTGCAGCTGCTTCCCTTCCCTGCAGGTCTGTGGGGAAGCTGTTGGGCCTCTGCAGTTGAACTACTGTAGTCAAAAGCCCCCCCCCCCCCCCCGGTCTCCTTGCACTCAGGCATCCCACAGCTAGTTCAGGGTGGCTCTTGCCCAGTTATGTTTGCCCCACAGAAGCTTGAAAAATCCAGCTTTTTACTTAAGAGCTAGAAATATCTGGACTCCCATATAACTGTTCCAGTTTATCTACCAGTGCGGATGGGGCTGAATGGAAAAAACCTTTGGGCTTCTATCAGCAAGGCAGACTGGGAGAACTTCATAAGATACTCACTCACTCACACTTTCGCCCTCTTAATATGCCTACTGTCTCCACACCATTTGGTGGTTGTTACCTTTTGAAAGCCATAAGCTGCTTGGAACCTTAAGGACTGCCTTCCTCTGTTCAGTCATGTGAAGAAGAAAGTAAACCCTCTTTGAGTTCTATGGTTTTACGTATCAGGACATAATAAAAATCATCTTAAAATTAGGTAAATACAACCTCAGATGAACAACAACGCATGACATATTACACCGTGTCATTATTTATTTTACAGAAATAAAGCCAAAATGGAGAAGCCATGTGTGAAAAACTAGGTACACCTTATGATTCAATAGCTTGTAGAACCACCTTTAGCAGCAATAACTTGAAGTAATCGTTTTCTGTATGATTTTATCAGTCTCTCACGTCGTTGTGGAGGAATTTTGGCCCACTCTTCTTTACAACATTGCTTCAGTTCATCGAGGTTTGCGGGCATTTGTTTATGCACAGCTCTCTTAAGGTCCCGCCACAGCATTTCAATCGGGTTGAGGTCTGGACTTTGACTGGGCCATTGCAACACCTTGATTCTTTTTCAGCCATTCTGTTGTAGATTTGCTGGTGTGCTTGGGATCATTGTCCTGTTGCATGACCCAGTTTCGGCCACAGACAGATGGCCTCACATTTGACTCTAGAATACTTTGGTGTACAGAGGAGGTCATGGTCGACTCAATGACTGCAAGGTGCCCAGGTCCTGTGGCTGCAAAACAAGCCCAAATCATCACCCCTCCACCACCGTGCTTGACAGTTGGTATGAGATGTTTGTGCTGATATGCTGTGTTTGGTTTTCGCCAAACGTGGCGCTGCGCATTATGGCCAAACATCTCCGCTTTGGTCTCATCTGTTGAAAGGACATTGTTCCAGAAGTCTTGTGATTTGTTCAGACGCAACTTTGCAAACCTAAGCCGTGCTGCCACGTTCTTTTTAGAGAGGAGGCTTTCTCCTGGCAACCCTTCCAAACAAATCATACTTGTTCAGTCTTTTTCTAATTGTACTGTCATGAACTTTAACGTTTAACATGCTAACTGAGGCCTGTAGAGTCTGAGATGTAACTCTTGGATGTTTTGCAATTTCTCTGAGCATCGCACGGTCCGCCCTTGGGGTGAATTTGCTGGGACCTCCACTCCTGGGAAGATTGGATGTTTGAATGTCTTGAATGTTTACCACTTGTGAATAATCTTCCCCACTGTAGAATGATGGACTTTAAATTGTTTGGAAATGGCCTTATAACCCTTCCCAGATTGATGGGCAGCAGCAGTGGCTTCTCTAAGATCACTGCTGATGTCTTTACTCTTTGTGTTAACACACACCTGAATGCTCGAGACCAGCAAACTCCTGAGACTTCAGCTTTTATAGAGGTGGCCACACTTGCTGATGATCAATTAATCAAGGGCATTTGATTAGCAGCACCTGGCTGCTACTTGGCCTCTTCATGCATATGGAAGCAGTAAGGGTGTACTTAGTTTTTCACACATGGCTTCTCCATTTTGGCTTTATTTCTGTAAAACAAACAATGACACAGTGTAATATGTCAGGTGTTGTTGTTCATCGGGGGTTGTATTTACCTAATTTTAAGACCTGCTAAGGACCAGATGGTTTTTATTATGTCCTGATACGTAAAACCATAGCACTCAAAAGAGGGTGTACTTTCTTTCTCACATGACTGTATGTGCCCGCGTGTGCTCCGTTCCTCAGAGGCCTTGCTCTGCGTGTGCCCGTGCCAGCTGACATTCAGCACGTATCCATCGGGAGCAAGACTTCTTTGTTTGCGGTGCTGGTATTGGGGAGTGTCCTCTCTTCAGGAAGGCCTTTGGGCCAAACAGATCAGTTGCCTTCTGTTTTCTCCATAAACCATTTTTTATAATTTACCTGCTCTGCTGCTTTGATTTAAACTTTTGTTTTATTTAGCTACTGCTGCTTAAAAAGCAGGATACGTTCGCTACAATAAGTGAGATTGGTGGAGGTAACTCCGAGTCAGGCCAGCCTTGAGGTGTCTCTCCCTCCCAAATGCCGCCAGCAAGTGTGATGCACAAAGGGCGCGCAGGCCCGCGCCCCGCCTATTCCCCCTGCCTCCTCTCCGTCTCTTCCCCCTGCAGGCTGCACAAGTGCCGCCTGTGCTACAAGCAGCTGAAGAACATCAGCAGCGTCATCAAGAACAAATCTGGACTCAGTGGCCGCCACGGCAGCGCCTTCCGTGAGCTGCATCTCCTGATGGCTGTCCTGGAGTGACAGCTGCTGTGTCCACACCTCTCGTGCACCGTGCCCTGGACCCTCCCGTCCAGTCCAGCTTTGGGTATTTTTTATTTGTCCATCTCTCCACACTCCTTCAAAAGGCAGGGGCTGCCTCACATTCCAACTCCAGTGCCTTGCAGGCTAGACTGCAAACCAGACTGTCCCGCTCCAGCACAGCCCACCTCTTTTCTTAAATGCACAGCCGCCTTCAGGTGGAGGGCTGGGAATGCAGTAGTGGAATCCAAGTATGGGCAGCATCTCCTGTCCCTGGCAACCAGCACAGGTTATGAGCCCTGCCCTACTTTCCAGTCTTACACTTGTGTGACTCAGGGCTGGAATGAATGGGGCTGGACTTCCTTACTGGTACCTGTGTTGTAGCTACACTCTGTCCTTTGCATTGGCCTCATGGGCTGGAGGCATTAAGCCAACCTTTTCTGACACAGATAGGTCTGCCCCTTCTTGCTTTTTTCTCATGGTGGAAGTCATCTCAGTCCTGGGGAACAGGATGTTCTTTCCCCTGCATCACTTGTTAATATGTTGGAGCCTTCTGTTCATAAAACTGTAACTTATAATGAATTTTATTAAAACATTTGACTTTGGAAAGATGTGTGAAAGTTTGTGTCTCCCCCTTCTGCAACCCAGAATTTTTTTGAGGTTACCGGTTGATCTCATTGAAGCCCACATAAGAGGGAAAGTTTTAAATGATTTACTTACATATTCTGCTCTCCTCTTGACAAAAATGGAAGTGTTTAACACAAATGTTTACAGAAATATAAATCCAACAATGAAACCTGTAGCAAATCTTTTCATAACAGCTTAAAACATTTTCACGTGTCTGTAAAAAGAACGCCAGTGCCTGAAGTGCGTTCGGATTGCTGGGCTTCAGATCAGGGGCTGCCCTGAAATGGCTCTGCTTTCTTCAGTACGTTTCAAGAAAATTGCTTCACAGCTCAGATAGCTGAGCCGCAGAATCCATTTTCAGTGCCTTGGGTGTGTAAAGGAGTAATGTGTCCGTGGCATACTTTCAGACATTCCCCAGCCCTACACGAAGGCTTCCCAGAGAGGAGGCAGCCTGACTTCCTAGCACTGTTCCCAAGAAAAACAAGGCATCAGTTTGGTGATGGAAGTGCAGGAGCTCTTTTCCTATTGGGGTGTTTAGAGCAGCCTTCAACCTGGTGTCCTCCAGATGTGTGGGACTGCAGGATGCTGAAAGTTGTAGACCCACACATCTGGAGGGCATCAAGTTGGGGATGGCTGACTCAGAGTAAACCACCACAAAACCTAGATCCTCTTTCTCCTATGTATGTGTTGGGCTCGGTTTCCTGGCACCTTCTGGCAAGCCAGCACCAATCAGTGTTTACAACTAAACCTTTTATTGCAGTAGATCAAGTTACAGTTTTCCAGAGGTTCATGGCAGAATTTCCAGTGTGTATAATCCCCAGTAAATCAAATAGGTTCTACAAAAGCTACTGGCACACTGCTTGGTTCAAGAAGCAGTCTCAGGACTAGAATTCATTGTTATCCCAGCAACAAGTTGAAAATCAGAATCCAGCTCGGGACTTCATGGTCTCCGTGACAACCATGGGGCTGTCTCAGTTTGTCATCGGCCCGACAGATGAAGCAGGGAATACCCTTGATTTGGTTTTTGCTCCAAGTTGGGTGGTCTGAAGATTGGGGGGGATCCAAGTAACCCCATTGTCATGGTCAGACCATTTCCTGGTGAGGTTTGAACTCACGGTGTTACTTCCCTCCTGCAGGGGTGGGGGACCCATTTGGCTGGTCCACCCCAGGAGACTGATGGGATCCAATAGATTTCTGAATGCTCTTGGGGATTTTCCAGCAGAGAAAGCTGGTGATCCAGCCAAGGCCCTATCCTCACTGTGGAACAGTGAGATGCAGAGAGCCATTGACTTGATTCCACCTGAGTGCCCTCTGCAGCACTGTAGAGCCCGCTCTGCTCCTTGGTATACTGGGGAGCTGCAGGCAATGAAACAGTCTGGACGTTAGCTAGAGCACAAATGGCATAAGACTCAAAAGCGAAGATGACCAAGCATGCTCTAGAGCACATAATTGTGCCTATTGCGTGGTGTTGCGGGCAGCAAAGAAGGCTTATTTTGCTGCCTCCATTGCATCCTCGAGTAGCTATCCAGCAGAACTTTTCTAGGTGATCCGGGGGTTGTTAACACCCTCCCCAGCAAATGGGGCCCTGGCCTGGTTGAGGCTTGGCCGTGACCTTTTTGCATCGTACTTTGAGGCCAAAATCACTTGTCTCTGCAGCGAACTTGATGCTGTTATCACAGTTCCAGTTCAGGTGTCTGATGCCACCATCTGCCCAATTTTGTGGGATCAGTTCCAGTTCCTGCAGCCTGATGATGTAGGCAAGGTGCTTGCAGCAATGCAGCCAACCAAGTGCCCTCTCAATCCCTGGCCCTCCTGGCTAATAAAAGCTAGCCAAGGAGGTATGACTGGGTGGGTTCAGGAAGCAATAAATGCTTCCCTGTGGGAAGGGGTGGTCCCTGCTGTCCTTAAGGAGGCAGTAGTGAGGCCACTCCTGAAGAAGCCCACTTCGGACCCAATGGTATTAGACAACTATGCCCAGTTGCAAATACACCTTTCCTAGGGAAGGTACTTGAGAGGGTCATGGCGGATCAACTGCAGGCACTCTTGGAGGATACTGATTATCTAGACCCATTCCAGTCTGGGTTTCGATCTGGTTATAGGACTGAATCAGCCTTGGCCACCCTGATGGATTACCTCTATCAAGAGAGGGACGGGGGAGTGCAACCCAGTTAATTCTGCTCGATCTCTCATCAGCTTTTGATACCATTGAACATGGTATCCTCCTGGATCGACTCCATGGGGTGGGTATTGGAGGCACTGTTACAGTAGTTCCTGTCCTACCTACAGGGCCGATTTCAGAGAATAACGTTGGATGACTATTCTTCGGCCCCTTGGCAATTGAACTATGGGGTGCCACAGGGTACCAGCTTGTCCCCAGTGTTGTTTAACATCTATATGAAGTCACTGGGAGCGGTCATTAGGGGCTTTGGAGCTAAATGTCATCAGTATGCTGATGACACACAGCTCTATTTCCCTGTGACATCTGAATCAGGAGAGGCTGTGCAAGTTCTGGATCAGCATCTAAACTCAGTAATGGGCTGGATGAGGGCCAATAAACTGAAGCTGGATCCTTGCAAGTGAGTGAATGGTTCCCGAGTCCAGGAGATAGGTGCATTGCCTGTTCTGGATGGGGTTGCGCTCCCTCTGAAAGTTCAGGTTCATAGTCTGGGGGTACTCCTAGATCCATCACTGTCACTGGAGGCCCAAGTGGCCGCTGCGGCTCAGAGTGCTTTTTACCAGCTTTGGCTGGTTCGCCAGCTATGGCCTCTCCTGGACAGGGATAGCTTGGCCACAGTGGTACAGGCATTAGTAATCTCAAGACTGGATTACTGCAATGCACCCTATGTGGGGCTGCTCTTGAGGCTGGTCCAGAAACTGGAGCTAGTGCAGAATGCAGCAGCTCGGATGTTGTCAGGAGATGCCCCCTTTCAGCATGTAGCTCCTTTGCTGAAGGAATGGCACCTGCTGCCTATTTGCTTCCAGGTGTCATGCCCCAACTGGAGGAGTCTTCCGCAGAGGAGAAGCTGGAGTCCCAGAAGCCCAGGATACCCCAGACCAGGGACCGCCACCAGCCCCACAGGAGCCTGAACCCTTGGGGAAGTGGCTGCCGGGCCATCCAGGTCAGGAGAGAGGGACTCTGCCTCTGAGGCAGAGGCTGAGCCACCCCCTGATCCCTGGGAGCGTCGTCGCCTCCAAAGGCAGGCTAGTAGGGCTTCTGTGTGAAGGAGAGCTCACCTGAGAAGAGGTCTCAGGAGAAAGGGACTCCTCAGGTGTAGGCCCTGGAACGGGAGCTCTGATTGCTACAGCTGAGCTTTGGGTGGGGTCTGGCTGGCTTGGAGCTTAAAAGCCTGCACTGGAAACCCAGCCAGCGTTGGAACAACTTGGTCCTTCCGGCCTCTGCCCGGCTTCCTATATCCTGCCCTGTGCCTGATGCTCTGGTTCCTGACCTTTCGGACTGCTCAACAACCCTGCGTCATGTACCTGACTGCTTTACTGTGTTTGACCTCTTGCTTGTTGTCTTAGCTACTCCCTATGCTGCCTGCTCCTTGTTGCCTGACTGCCTGCTGGTGTTCTGACTTCTGCCTGGATTGTTGACCACTCCCGTCTTAGCTTAAAACACCTTGGACTGAAACCTGTGTGCTTGGCCATTTGCTTGCCAACTTGACTATTCTATTGCCTCGCTCCCTGTACTAGCTTGCAAACAGCCAAGACTTGCTCTAGAGCAGGACACCAGGCCAGGTTTAAGGTATTAGCGCTAGTGTACAAAGCCCTGACCAACTTGGGACCAGAATACCTGAGAGAGCGCCTTCTTCTTTACCAACCTGCCCAGTCACTGAGGTCATGGGAGGGCTTGCTCCTGGTGGTTCCACATGGGCCTATGGCCCAGCTGGAGTCCACCAGGAAGAGAGCCTTCAGCGTGGTGGCCCCCCTTCCTGTGAAATTCCCTACCTTTGGAGGTCAGGCAGGTGCCAACGTTGTGTTGCTTTCAGTGCCTCCTGAAGATGTTGTTATTTCAAGAGGCCTTCCCTGAGTGACCAGCCACAGTTTATTAAGCTCAGAATCTGTTTTTTTAAATGTTTTAACTGTTTAATTATGGGGTTTTATTCTTTTAATCTTGTTCACCACTCCAAAATCTTTCATCTGGAGCGGTATATAAAAATTGTAAATAAATAAATAATTTTTTTGAAAGCGGGAACACAACATGTTTGGAAGCCGCCATCTTGGTGCAGAGTTTTTATTAACTTAAAAAGGAAGCAAAGGGTGCAAAGAACTGTGTCGAGAATCTCCATTCTCCCTTAAAAATATAGTAAAATTTGCCCTGTATCCAATAGGCAGATGAACCACTTCCTGAAGTCCAAATGTATCCAAGCCCAGCCATATCCATTGCCAGCAACAGATGAGGTACAGCAGAGGACAGACATGTTATCATCTTTCAGGATAGGTGTGTCTGATGGAGAACCTTTGCTATCCAAGGACGATGGATGCCATCCCCCTTTTTTGTTGCTGCTGCTGTGGCTCCTCTTCCAAGAAACTCCTAAGCATCTCCCAGGTCTGTGCCCATGAGCCCATGAAGAGGTGGCCCCCTGGTTAAAAGCATTCCTAGTTTCCTGAAATCCTCTTTGACAACCCTGTTCCACAGGTCACATAACTGTCACACAGGAATTGGTCTCAGCTTCCCTAAAAAAAAGGGTGAGGGAGAAGAGAGTGCTTTTACTGAGGAGATGTTTCAAGGTAGAGCTCTGCTTTCCACTGCCACCACAGCCAATAGCAACTGTCACCTTGCAGCATGCATAACGCAGCAACCAAGACTGCCAGCAGCTGGCATGTTCTACTCCGAAAACTTCCCTGTGCAGAATGTCATGCTAATGCAAATCAAATCTAAACTATGCAAATATGCCATTTAAAATGTTGACAGCTCAAACTTTGTTCAGACATTTAGAACAAACCAACACTGAAAAAAATATGAAGTATGTTCCATAATTTATTGAAACTAAAGCAAATGCGGCCCTTCAGCTATTATTGCCTAGATGTCGCATGACTGATTCCTGCACAGACAAAGATTCAGAATGTGGGGCACTTTCTGCATCTGGATCTGAAAGTACCGCAGTGAGATGCAGCCAGGGGAAAAAACCCATCCAGCAACCAGACGTTTGTGTGAAGACCTTACTGTGCCCATGAGCATCTCTGGGTTGGGATCTGAAGTAGAAAAATTATCTACCAAGGACGCCTACATTCTGCCATACTTTTGTGCTCCAACATATTTTGCCAATCTTTACATGCAAAGGCATTTGTTTTCTACAAGAGTGTTTTCATTCTGCATACTTTATTCTGTCTCAGTTGTGGATTTTGCTTGCTTGCGTTATTGTGCAAAAAGTGGTGAGCTAGCAGGTAGTTATGCGGGCCACGGACATATAGGGTTAGATCAAGAAGACTGAGAAGCAAGTCATAATACAGTGTCCAGAAGCATCTTCCCTAGCTTATGGGAACATTGTCTGAAATGCATCTCCATAGCCAGAAGCCATCAAAACACGCTTTAAAAAGTAAAATGGAAAGCGAGGTTTTCAAGATGCTGTGCCAGTTCCCAGATTCTGCCTGGTGTTATATTCTGCAGCCATGGAAATGCCACAAACTACCAGCCCTAACTAAGGAACAAAGCACTGGTTGAAGAAGTTGCACCCACTTCCCTCTCCCACTGGCCAAAGCAGAAGCCTTCACCTTGTTAACCGACAATGCTCTCTGCACCTGCTCACGCTCACCTGGAGGCAGACAGAGTCTCTTAATTCCAGGCTGAAAACAAATGGAATGCTGGAGGTTTGTTTCACATCCCCACCACACACTTTTGAGTTAAAAGAACAGCAAACAGATGCGAGCTATACTACTGAAAAAAGAAAAGCATCTCTGAGATGGCTCTCTCCATCATGCCTTACTAATACGATTTCCCATGACAGGATAGGCCTCCGATCTGGTCCAGCTGGCAGGTCTTATTCTTGATCTCCCCAGATGAGCTCCTGAACACGGAGCAGGGAAGGGAGGGCTCAGAGGCCTCTGGCCCCTTGCATGCCCAACAACATCTCGAACCCCTCAGGAAGGCACAAGCTATTTCAGAGTCTGGGCATTTAATCTGGACTCCAAAACAGGACACACACACATCCAGCATGCAGACCCACTTCATGCTTGTGGGATTCAGCCCAAGTCTAGAGGAAGACCTGAAGGGCATGATTGTGCCTCATCCCTAATCCTTTCAGAATGGCCTGAGGAAGTCGAGAGAGAGCCATCCTCTTTGCCACTCTTACCTGGAGGCTGGAGCCTTGCCCGGAGTGAACTCGATCGCCCTGTCCGAGGAGAAGACTGTGTTCGAATGCAGGGTTGTGCTGCGGCTGATGGCTCTGTCTAGAGAAAGCATAGCCAGAGAAGACTGGGATGGAGAAAAATGGCGGCTGCAGGAAGACATCACTAGCTGGAGGAGGATAAACTAGCTCAGCACAGCAGCTGAAGTGGCCAAAGAGATGCCACCGCAGAGGCCACCTTTTCTGAACATCTCTGCCATGGGTTGCCAGAGATGCCAAGAGCTTGAGCCGAGTTGGGGACCTATTCAGATTAGCAAAGTGGGAAAAATTTGTTTATCTTTCCTAATTGTGCAAATCTTGAATGCAACGAAGAGCAGGAATGGGCTTTTTCAAGAAATGTTTGTGAATTTCCAAATTTGTGATTGCATTTAAAAAATGCACACTTTGCTTATTTTTTGAAAAAAGGAAATTTCATTGTCACACTTTACTCAATGAGGAGAAAGTGCACACTTTTGAAAAATCCACACAGAAATGTGCACTCTTTCTATTCAAAACACTATTTTCCCATTCAAATGAGCTGAAAAACAGGTCGAAAACTAAAACAGGAGTGAGCCAAAACAAGTCCCGAAGTGATTTTCAGAGAATTTAGGAGAGGTTGAAAATCACTGGTTCTCCCATCCTTAATTCAGATGCAGTCTCCAGTTAGAAATTCCCAAGAGATATTTCAGCCTCATGATACAAGGAAACATCCCAGAACTTGATAGATCTTTAAGGGACAAGCATAAATGGCAAAGAGCAAGAGGGACAGGGACAAATAAGAGAGGCCTGTGAAGAAGACTGCAGCATTTCACTTGCAGCTGGATCATAACTCAAAATAGGATAAAACCAACAACTGTACAAGTCCCTCCCTCCCTCTTTAATTTTCCCTGTTGAATTTTAGATTGTAGGCTCCTTGAAGCAGAGACTTGTCATCTTGTATCACAGTAATCGCACATTGCTTCCCTTTTTCTCCTGCCTCCAATCAAAAGCACCAGGCATGCATGTGTATATATCACTAATGGAAAATGGACAAAAATGAAAAAAAGTAATCAAAGAAGAACAAGTTCTGGAACTGAGAAGGCCTGCTATGTAAGAGCTTTATAGTGCGATGAATTTATACAGTGCTTTCCCTGAAATGTCAAAGCAAATCCTGAAAACAGCCCTGTAAGGCAGGCCAGTATTATTAACTCCCATATTACAGGTCAAGCAAGATTGGAACCAGTGATTTCCAGCTTCAGACTCTTCAGGGCACAGGGCTGCCAGGCAGAGGCACACAGCACTAGAGGCTTCTACTGATGATAGAGGCTGTGCAGTGCTGGATCAAAACTGCCTGGGATCCTGTCCAGACACAGAGCCTGGCTTCCCTTTGAATCCTGAATGAGGCCTGTGAAAGGAGACTCCAGCACTAACCCACTGAGGAAAAAGCATGGGGCAAAGGAGGATCCTGCTTACCAAAGCTGATTAGGTTGCAATTTATTTCCTATGAAAATTTATACCCCATTTTCAATCTTATTCACGGCACCTAACACAACAAACACATTAGAGATTAATGCTGCAGCAACTTTGCTCTTTTTAATAAGGAAACATGGGCAGATGAAACGTGGGCATATCTCTTTAACACAAGGCCCTTCAGAGGTACCGCTGCAAATGTGGCCTCTGCTCCCATCAGCAGGTGAGGGAGGCAAAAAAGGCCACATCTGAAGCACCAGTAAGATGATCCAATTTGCTGTGACTTTGCTCACTGACACACCTGGCATGACAGCTACACTAGCACTGCTTAGGGTCTGGTCATTTTCACAGAGCCTTCCAGCATTTAGACGTTTCCTTTTAGGATGTGTCCCCCAGTATCTCCATGCACTTATTGCATTTTCTTTTCTGCTTGCAAAGCCAACTTTGAGGGAAGTTAAAGTCATACATCTCTCTCTCTCTCTCTCTCACACACACACACACACACACACATACACACACACACCCCTGTAATACAGAACCCACCTACCTATCAGATTGTCCAACCTGGTCCAGGGGAAGGGGATTGCACCCCAGCCCACAACACCGTAAGTAGCCAGGAGCCAGCATAAGCACATTTGCAGTATTTCTGCAACTCAGTGTAGGTTTGGTCTGGCTTATTCCCCCACACACCTCTCTCTCTTTCTGGGTACTATTCTTGTTTGCATGTAGAATATGACATCTGAAGTGGAAAGGTCCCTGTGGATCTTTCGGTACATGAGGCCACCCAGGAACGGGGGTGGACAACTTATGGCCCTCCAGCCTACAACTCCCAGCATCCCTTACCACTGGCTTTGCTAGCTAGGGCTGATGGGAGTTGTAGGGCAAAACATCTCGAGGGCCACAAGTAGGCCACCGCTGCCCAAGAACAATCCACCTGGGGTCAAATTCCAACATTTACTTTTTTATGAAGGAACGAGTCCCCAAAGCATGCCTGTACTGGCAAATGTGAAGCCCAAAGAGGAACAACCATATCAGAAAGTGGGATACACGCGCGCGTGCGTGCACCACACACACCCACACACACACCAGGTAACTACCTCTAAGTGCTCCTGACTGGTCCAGGAGCCTAATTCTGCCCTCCGAGAGCCAGGGCCCAGTTCTACAGAGCGAACCCTCTCAGCAAACTTGAGGGAACAAAGCGTCTCACTTGTATTCTTCTCAATAGGAGAAACCTGGGAATCAGATGGAGAAAGGCAACATTCAGGACTGTGAATCCCTGAAGCTGGAAAAACTGAACAGGAAGGCATCTTTGGACATGCTTCTAGACTAGGTCTAGGATGCCTGTACCTAGCTCTGTGCAGGCTCACATTTTCCCATGTGTGCCTGCACAGAGACCATAACATTCTGATATCCAGCAGTGGATCAGAATTAAAACATACAACTTGCATAAAACCGTTTTTTGATGTAGTTTGTGCCGTTTGTTTTTTGTGGATATGAATGGCTCATCACCTTCATTTTAGTAAGGATGTCGGAGAATTTCTCCACGAATCTCTGGGAGGCCGAATGCCAATGCATTCGGCCCCCCGAAATTGGTGGAGAAATGGTCTGCCACCCCCCGGGATGGGACTTACCTTGGTCGAATGTCCCTGGCAGCGGCAGCTCCCGGCGGTGGTTCGGCGGCGGCAGCAGCAGCAGCCAGTCTTTTGACCGGCTGCCGCCGCCGCCACCATTTCCAAGTGTAAAAAACAACAACAACAACAAACGTAAGAAACAACAACAACAACAAACGTGATAGGCTACGTAAAGATTTACGTAGCCTATCACGGCTAGATTTTCCAAAAACACCGTGATAGGCTACGTAAATGTTTACATAGCCTATCATGGCTGACTTTGGGGGGAGAAAAAAAAGCGCGTATGCAAATGGCGGCGCCCATGGGCGCCACCATTTGCATACGCGCTTCCCCCCCGCCCAAGTCAGCCGTGATAGTCTACGTAAACATTTATGTAGCCTATCACGGCTGACTGTAGGGACGCAAACGGCGGCGGCTACGCCCGCCGCCATTTGCGTCCCGGCAGGAGACGAGATTCGCGGCCGGAGGGACAGGGCGCCTCCCCCCCCGGCCAGAATTTTGGCCGGAGGGACAGGGCACCTCCCCCCCGGCCAGAATTTCGGTGGGGAGGGATGGGGCGCCTCCCACCCCGCCCAGAATTTCAGGGGGAGGAACGGAGCGCCTCCCCCCCACCGCGAAGCAAGCTGCGGGACCAGGTAAGGGACTTTTGTCCATCCCTACATTTTAGTCACACGAAACTCCTAAGCCTGCAGGAATAGGGCCACAAGCGGGACCTGGAACAAAATGCTGCCGCATGGGATCCTGTTCAGGTTCCAGGCTGCTCCATTCCATTTCCCTCCCAGACTGATCTCTCCCCAACCCCGCACGCTGGGGGGGGGAGTTTCCCCCTTGGAATTTTCTTTCCAAATATTTGTTGTACTTTTGCAGACCTTGAGGTTCCTCCAACCCTGGTGATACCACCCGGTTGTGTGGAGGGTGCCAATTTGGCTACATAAAGATCCATACTTAAAGGATGAGTTCACTATTAGTATATACTAATATATCCTATATAGGATATCCTGTCCCCATTTGGGGAGGGGGCAGTTGCAGGGGTGGAATATTTAGGTCCTTTGCCCCTTTTCCTACAAGGTGCATAAAATGGAAGGCAAGGGGTAGCCTTACTGCCCCTTTAACACCTCAGGGTTCTGTTTCTTATTTGTGTGTTCCTTTCAGAGGGGCTGGGGTTTTCTCCAAGGCTGGGTTGCACAGTAGAGAGACTACACAGCCAAGCATGTAAGAACATTTTTGAACTATCCAAACCATACAGGCAGCGGCACGACATCAGCTGTCACAGACAACAAGGAATTGGTGCTTAGGGCATCTGCAACAGCGTTCGACAGGGCAGTCAAAACAGGAGTGGGTCTGAGAGATGCATTACACTGCATCACAGCCTTCCCCAACCTGGTGCCCACCAGAAGCGATGGGTTGCAACTCCCGGCCTTTCCTGGTCATGCTGACTGGGAATGATGGGAATTTGAGTCCAACACATATGGAGGATGCCAGACTGAAGAAGGCTCCAGTATCACATGCAGAACAAGTTGCAAGTACAATACCGGTCCATATTCTTCATGGAAGCGCCCACCTGGACCATCATGAGGGTCTTGCTGTCACCACTGAGAGAGTCTTGGAGGAGGTACGTCAGCTTGGAGTTGCGGAATGGCACGTGGCCCTGGCGGGAGCGCAGGGCATAGATCACATCTCCCAAAGCCGAGAGCGATTTGTTGATGTACTGAGCTTCACGCAGCCGGCTCCCCTCTGCACCCGATCGCCCCACACGCTCGGATCCTGCCAGGTCTACCAAGTTCAGCTTCCCTTGGAGACAACAAATCAGACAACACTGAGGCTACAACCCTAAGCATGCTTACTTGTTAGTAAATGTGGCTAGGACTGGGCTGTTAGCATTCCACCAGACTCCGGCAAGCAATGGCCAGAGGACTGCATGAACAAGCACCCTTCAAAGGTCATCAAGAGCTCAAAGAGAGACTGCCTGTGTATCAAGAACCCCCAGGGAACATCTCCATGGAACATCCGTGGCTGTGTCAATGGACACCTTTCACATCCCAAGTGAACCCAATGCAGTACAGTGGACCTCCTCTACTGACACACCAAACAGAATGAAGGGAAATGACTCCTCACTCCCAGCCCAGGGATGCCCCAAGAGCCTGGCCACTGTACTCAGCAGTGCGATGGAAGGGCCATTGTATGCCCCGGCCGTGGGCTGCTAAGGTTTGGAGGTGCTGAGATAATGACAAGCCAGATCCAGGTTTGCTGGCAAGGAGGCTGTATTGAGTACCTACAGCACACAGGCGCACCCCATGGTTGGATCAGACAGCTGCTCTGAACCCAGAGCCAAGGGGTACAATGGGTTTTATACCATACATGTTAGCAGTGAGGCATGATGGCAGCAGCAAGCGTTAATTAGTGTTCATCTGCAACTTTCCCAGCACAGGCTAACAGCCCCACATCAGAGGGGAGACCATCAGAACGTTCCCAGCACAGACACCTGTAAACAGAGCCTCGCTTCTCAGGCACTTCCCAGGCCCTGATAAGAGTCAGAGCTTGTTGGTGTGGCATGTGCTGAGGCGGCGATATCGACCTTTGGCTCATCTTACCAGCCAAGAGGCCTGGTAGCAGGAAAGCTGCAGCGGATGGACTAAAGTCAGAGAGCATTATGGATCTCTGCGCCCCTCTACAACTGCAGGCCTGGGGCCAATACCGCCACTTCCCCAGGCAAAGACCACTACTGCTCCAAGACACCATGGCGAGCTCAGCCTGTCTAAGTCAGTATTCCCAGGACCCTGTGGATGCATCTGCCACACAGCAGAGAGAAAACTACATGGTCACGTGTCACAGCTTCTGACCGATGTACTCTGAGGATCCGTCTCATCGATAAAGTAGTCAGGCACTCATGACCCAGTTTTGGAGTTCAAGTTTCCAGCATGACTGACAACTGTGACAGGTTCTCACCCACACCTATCCTGCTGGAGGCACCAACCTGTGGTTCCTATTCCTGTGCTGTAATCGACGCCCCGAACTGTGACAATGAGGAGGGCGTGAGACCGGGAGCTATGCTCGTTCAAGTAGGTGCATTCAGTCGCTCGGTTGATGTGGCCAAATTCAAAGACCTGGAAGAAAGGCGAAGAGCCAGCTACGTTCCACCCCGGCTCTCAGCAGACAATCCCCTCGTAGGGCTCCCTCTTTGACCATCATCCCAAGCACCTGGCAGTCGTTAGTGCAAGGGGACGGCTGAGCAGCGAGAAATGCCTTTGCGGTTATTCATTCTACACTTCCCTAGCACCAAGCTATCTGTGAAGTTTGCAAAACCCAAAAATGGCTGAAGAGCACAACCACAAGGAATAGGAAAAAACCAGGCAGTGTGTTTCACAATGAAAAATGCACAATACACCCCAAATCACATTTCCACACTATCACATTCATGGGCGCAACAACTGGTGCCTGCATCACACTACAGCCATGAAATTCTCCATTTATTCTTTCTGCAGGATAATTTGAAAGCTCAGTGACAGCAGCCAATCCAGGCAAAGAGATCTTTGCTGGCTGCCCATCATCCCTCACCAGAACCCAGGCTGTGGGTCTGTATTTGCTCTCCAAAGTGAAGCCCCAGCCTATTCTCACCTTGTTGATGTCTTCCACACAGTGCACAGGGAACTCTGTTAGGCCGGGCACATAGAGTTGCCCACTGCCATCTGGGCACAGTTTGATGTCCAGCTTCTCCTGAGGCTCCTTTCCCAGCAAGTCTCTGAAAGAGAAGCCGGCCAGCCAAAAATGCCCCATGAACCAAACCAGGCTCTACAGAAGGGCAGCTTTTCCAGCACAGCACTATGGATTAGGCAGGCATGCATTAGGTCAGGGAGAGACATACAAAAAACGAATTGCCAAAATGGAAAACCCACAGTGGCCCTCTTGAGGTGAGTTCAGAGAAAAAGATGCAGCAGATCTTTTGCCAAGGGAGGAAGGTAATTTCATCCTTCCCGACTTACAAATGGTGAGAGGATAGCGTTCCTCAGTTTAAAAGTGGCTGATACCAAACACTATTCAATGGACAGGAGATGAAACAACTAACTGGTGTGTGTGGGCATGACAGCCACAGAGCAACTCTCCCACTCCAGTCCAAGCAATGATTTAAATAAACAAATTCTGAGAAGCCAGAATGAACCTGCCTGCTTAAGGGTACAGATCTCAAGCGGAACTCAGCCCCTGTATGCTGGTGTACAGAGTTGCCATTGCTAGGGCATGACTAGACTGTGCCAGGGCTCGGCTCTGGGACTGGTTTCAACCCCAGAGCTGATTTCCTAGAGCCCTGAAGCTGGATCAGGCCAAAGTCCTCTCTAGTCCAGCATTCTTTTCCTACTGTGGCCAACCAGATGCTGTAATAAGCAGGACTCAGGGGCAACAGCACCCTCCTGCTTGTGTTCCCCAGCATCTGATAGCGAGAGGCGTAATGCCTCTGACGCTGGAGGTACTATATAGGCATAATGACCAATAGCCATGAATAGCCTTGTCCTCCCTGAATTTGTCTAATCCCCCTTCAAAGCCATCCAAATTAGAAGCCACCTTGAGGTAGAGAATTCCACAGGTTAACTTTATGAAGACATCTTTCCTTTTATCCCTCCTAAATTTCCCAGCTTCAATTTCATGGGATGTTCCTGTTGGGTTCAAGAACTATGAAAGTTTATCCACTTTCTCTACACCATTTCCCAAACATCGGAATTGGGAGAGTAATATTAAACTGCCATTTGGTTGAAGGCAGTGCCTCTGAGCATGGGCAAAGTACACTTGCCTCCCCACCACTGGAGCCCTGAGTTGGGCTTTTAGGAAGATCAGCCTAGCGCTCCCTTTTTGTGAGTTATGGATGAGGCCTGGGACAGCTTCTGCTGCAGGAAGCCCAAGCAGTGCCACCACTGACAAAGTGGTTGTCTGGGACATCCCACATTCTAAAGGCAGCCCAGACGTCGTGCTGCTACCTGAGCGCTTCATTGTAGATCTCTGCCACACTGACGGTGATCTTGTAGTCCCAGTCGGAGGCTTTTGCTTGCACTTCTGAGAAGAGAAGCTGCAGAGCCCGCTGGTTGATGCCGGGATTTTCAGGAATCCCCTGGGTGAAGAAGATAAACGGAAGGCATCACCATGTTTCTTCTCTGCATTAAAGCTCAGGGGATGCGTTCATCCAGGGCACAGCAGCAGAGACTGAGAAAAGTGTTCCTGCCTCACTGTGTAGTCTCCAACGCCCCTTCCCATCCCCTCAATGGTGTATGCGTGGGGAGCAGGGTGGACACATATGTAAGAGCGCTGCTGAATCCAACCCATTTCTATCCTCTGAGAAGCTCACAGCAGGGCTTGAAGGAGACATCTGTCCCCTGCTCTTTGTCCCTCGCCCCCGGTGTTCAGAGCTACATTGTCCCCTCTAGTTAGCAACTCTCCTTCTCAACTCTGTCGAATCCTTTTTAAATGCCATCTAAGCTAGTGACCATCCCCACATTTGGTAGCAGCAAGTCCATAACATTCTAAAGGTGCCCTACTCATTATCCTAAAGGATGGGCTTACCTGGGAGGCCAGGACCTCACAAGCAAAGCAAGCATTATGGCTCTAGACTAGCCTTCCCCAACCTCATGCTGTCCAGATGTGTTAGACTAAAACTCCCACAGTTGGCTGGGGGTTGCTGGGAGTTGTAGTCCAACATATCTGGAGGGCAACAGGTAGGGGAAGGCTGACCCTACATCCAGGCTCCAGCACCATCATTTTCCACTAGCTGCAACCAACCCAGCCAGCCCCCCACAGGCTCCAGAAAGTGAGCCAAATCGGCAAATGAAAAGGACCCAGGCAGAAATGGGAAGCTGCTCACCTCCATTGTGTACGTCTTGCCAGCCCCTGTCTGTCCGTAGGCAAAAATACAAACATTATAGCCATCAATGCAGGATGTGATCAGGGCTTGCACCTCCCGAAAGACCTTTGGAAAGCAAAGTTTGCAGAAGGCATCAGCAAAGTGACTCCCACTGCCACCAAACAGGTTCCTTAGATGCATATTCATGAGATTGTCAGTTTAAACAGATCAGAGCCTCTTTACATAAACAGGAGCCTTCGCCAATCTGGTGTCTTCCAGATGTGTTATTTATTTATTTATTATTAAATTTATTAATCGCCCATCTGGCTGGTCACCCATACCACAGCTCCCATAATGGCTTGGGGCAAGATTACCTGAAGGAATGTCTTCTCCCATACATACTTTCCCAGACCCTAAAATCACCTTCAGAGGCCTTTCTCTGGGTGCCCCCACCAAATGGAAGTCAGATGGGTGGCTACTAAGGAGAGAGCCTTTTCCAAGAGAGCCTTTTCCAAGAGGGCCTTTACTGTTGTGGCCCCCTGGTTGTGGAGTACCCTCCCCAGAGAGGCTCACCTGGTGCCTACATTGTGGTCTTTTGGGCATCAGCTGAAGACTTTATTTTCCCAGCCATCTTAGTCTTTCAGTTCTACTGCTTTTAAATTTGTTACTTTACACTGCTGTTGGTTTTTATTTTGGTTCTATACTATACTTTGAAACTTTTATAAAGTTTTATATTATGTTTTATTGTGTTGCATTTTATGGTTTTAATTATTGTGAACCGCCCAGAGAGCTTCGGATATTGGGCAGTATAGAAATGTAATGAATAAAGTAAATAAACATAAATAATCCCCAGTCAGCATCACCATGCTGGTTGGGAATAATGGGAGTTGCAGTCCAATGCATCTGGAGGGCACCAGGTTGGGGAAGGCTGCTGATGCAGAGAGAAGAGGGATGAGACCCTGCAGGGGGTGGCTTGTCTTCTTGGCCTGCTGGTAAAGATGACAACACCACCACCAGAAATGCCCATCTGGTAAAGGAGCTCAACAAACAGAGGTGTTTCCTTCAAACCACACTCCTGCTTCTCTCATCCAGCAGACACTGTTGCTAACGTAACAGTAGACCATCCCCATGGCTAAACTTACATCTTCCTGTGTTGCCTCTGGAGGAAAAACCTTGTCCAGTTCAAACGACACCAGCTTCCCCTTGTGTGTCAGGTGAAGGACAGCATCATCGTCCGCGTCAAAGGTCACAGCGTTGGCAGCCTCTGGCCCGTCCCCATCCTCTTTACTTATCGGCCTAACGCGACCAAACACTCGGATGTTGCCTTTAAAAGGAAATTACAGAGCTTTAAAACTCTGTGAACAGCTGGATTTCTGACTCCTGACTGCTCTAGACAGAACCGCAGAGACTGAGGGTTTTTTCAACAAGGTCAGAAGAGCATAGCTTCAGGCTGTGGGGCAAATTCAGCCCACCTGGGGTCTTAATCTGGCCCTCTGGGGTTCCCCAGATGGCCACGACCCCTTTCCCTGGCCCCATCCCCTTTCCCTGACCACTGATCATTGGGTGGTTTCCTGGCTCTGGTACAGCTTTTCCTCATCTTAAAAGGTTGAACTATGTTTCCTTGGCTAAGGAAAAGCTTAGCTGCTAGCAGGAAGAGCTTTAAGCTCAAATATGCTGGTATTTTGGCCCTGTCCCCTTGGCCTTTCATCCTGTCCTGTTTTGCCTCTGGCCCTGCCCACAAGCAAGAGCTTCTGCCAAACTGAATTCAGCCCTGTGGCTGAAAGAGGTTCAACACCCCTGAAGCAGCCTCTCCCCAAGAACCATCTTTCCCATGGCATGTAGGGGCATGCAATGGTCCAGATCCGTGCTTTCACTGAAGTGCAAATCTGCACACAAATCTGTCAGAGAACCAGCAGCAGAACCACTTGAGCCAGTATACCTTCAGTCCCCCAACTCTCTCAAACTAGGCACCCCAGAATCAACCATCTTGGGGTTCAGCTTGATGACAATCATTTATTATTATTTGATTTTTTTGTTATTTATTATTTGATGACAGTTAGACACAAAGCCCTTAACTGGCATCTCTGATCTGCCTCCAAGGAACACACACAGACACGCACTCACCTTTCAACCGCACGAGTTCGTTGTGACACTTTTTCCTGAGTTGCAATTCCCTGCGATATTTTCTCAGAAGCTCCTGGTTTGTGCTGTTCACCTCTTCAATGGCCTGTCCAATCTTCAAGAGAGGACAACAAGAGTCAGGGGCAGCGTCACTCTGAGAGCTGAAGAATCTCACCCACCCACATCCCATCCCATCTCTTCAACTGAGCCACTCCTTAAGAAAAATGCCACGATCAGGAGGAGAGGTGCAGTCCCACATTCCTTATTCAGCCATGAGATTTGCTGTTGGGCTGACCTCGGCCTTGGTGCTCTGCAAGGTGTCTTGGAGAAGAACAGGGAATTCTCGGACCTGCCGCTTCAGGCTATTGTAGTCATTGGTGAGGGTTCGAAGTGCTGGCTGAAGTGTGAGGAGATTTGTCCGCACCCCTGCAGAGAAGCAGAGAGGCCTACTGAGGACACGCCACAGACCCAGGCAGAGGGACTCCCACTTTCACTGCCATTTCCCCTCCTTAGATGATAGCTTAGACCAGCCTTCCCCAACTAATTATGGGAGGATGCATAACTGCACTGCAATCATGGGAGGTGCAGTGTTGGACCGCAACTCCCATAATCCCACAAGCCAGCAGAGCTCAATGTGGGAAGCCTGGCTTAAACAATAGGGCAGATCCAAAAGGAAAGGTTCAAAGAATCCCTAAATGGAAAGACAGCTGCCTCTTTGAAAGCCTCATCAGGTCCTTCAGAGAAACATTTCACCAGCTGGAAGGTATTCACCTGCCAGGTTCTCGTGAACAGCTTTCATCTCTACTTGCGCCCGAGCAAAAGCTTCTTCAATGGCTCGGTTCTTGTCCTCTTCCATGCTCTGCATCTCCTCCAGCATCTGTTCCTGAGCCCGTTCTAGCTCAGACTCATACACCACCACCTAGAAAATGGACCAAATGACGGGGCCAGGGTGAAGGGGCCAGACTTCTTTCCCTCTCCTGTCTCTAGCACTGAGGACCAGGAAAGCTCCTTCTGCCACTGGTGGGAAGGAATGAGGGGTGCTTCCAGAGGAGGTTTTTATTGTGCAGTCACCATGTCCCATTCATGGAATTTTACAGGGCACCTTTCATTTGTAAACTTCCCAAGTTTTCTTACCAGAAAAAAAAAAACTGCTAAGGACAAACAGTTGGAATGGCTGCACAAGGCCTTTTGATTGGCAGCACGAGAAGCTGTCCATCTGGGAGGACCCAGGGATAGGTCATGGGCCTCTCTGGGCACACCAAGCCTGTCAGGCCCGAGGGAAGAAAGAGCAATCCTGAACGAGGGCCCTACTGTGTCAACTGCAGCAGCAGATGGAGAGCTATCAGTGCAGGCCAAGCAGGGAGCCTGGTGGGAAGGATGCGTCAGCAATTTGGAGAGCAGAAGTGCAGAAAGACTGGAACCTACAAAGGAAAGGCGCCCTTGAGCTGCTGGTCTGCAGGTCTTTTTGCAAATGACCAGGAGAAGAAAGTGCCAGTGCAACAACCCAGTAGGCTCCCATTTCCCACCGAATGGAGAAGCAACCTGGGAGCGATTTTCTAGTTATTTCGCCCTACATCATTTTGAGCAAGTTGCCTGAGCTGGGATAACCTTCTCTGCCCATTTCACTCTCTTCTTCCACACTGAGAATGGCTTACCTGTGCTCTGAGCTGAGCTGCTGTCTTCTGAGAGTTCTGCAGCTGCTGCTCCATCTCTTTCAGGACTTGTCGCTGCATCCCAACCTGGTCCTGCAAGTACTGGTTCCGGGACTGGGCTTCACAGAGGGCCTGCTTGGTCTTAGAGGACTCAACTTCCACAGTTCTGATGATGTACTGAGGGAAGGAAAGCACATGGAAATGGTGACCCATAGGTGATTGCTACTAGAACTGACTGAGCCACTTTGTGAGAATGACAGACTCAGAGTCTGGGACTGAAGCAGTTCCGAGGGTGAGTGGACTGTGCATGAGCATCACTTTGAGAAAGCACGATACATACAAAGCCTTTGCGAGCCATTCCACGGCCACCCACCTTGATCTGCTGCGGTTGGGTTCTGAGGCTTGCTATCGTCTCCTGACTGTCCCTCAGTCTCCGGCTGAGCCGTTCCTCCTCTTCTGCCTTTTCCGCTAGAGAGTCTTTTAGCCGTAGCTCCACCTCAGCCAGGCGATTGGTTTTCTGCTCTACTTCTAGGTCCAGCTCAGTCAGACGCCCTTTCACCTCTTCTGCTTCATGCTTTAGCTGGGCCAGCTTTTCCTGCAACTTCACATTCTCCTGAGCAGGGAGGGAACCATGTGACCCGTAAGAAGCATAGCTGTGATGGAGCAGTCTATAGGCACCCCAGAAAAAAGAATTCATTCTTTACCTGGCTGTGCTGACAGTCCACACATTTCACAGACAGCTTCTTGAGCTCCTGCAGTTGTGCCTCACACACCTTCATCTCTTGTTTTAGACGCACGTTTTCTGCAACCAACAGGTCCCGGTGTTTCTCCAAGTCTGTGCCACCCTGAGGACACAGAAGGTAGATGGAGATTAGCGGAACAGATGTATTGTGAACCATTTTACTCTTTTACCTCCCAAGTCACCTACTGAATCCCAGGGAAATCACCAGAAGAATGAGAATTTTTTTCTGGAGAAAATTATAGCAGTGGAAACATTTTCATTTCAGAACATTTTGACAGTCAGAACCCTCCGTCTATCCAAAGCGCTACCAGCAAGCGCCAGGCAGGGTGGGAGGAACTATGGAGGTGATATTGCCTTCAGTTACTTCTAAAAAGAAAAGCAATTTCAGCTAGACAGGACTCTGAGCTCACCTAGCTGATTTACCGGTGTGATGGTGATGCTGCAGGATCTTGCGGGCACGTGCCTCTCCCCTCCCCAAGCTATTCTGAGGTTACTCTTGTGAGGATTCCCCCTCCTGAAATTGTAGCAATGCCTATCACCTTGGGAGTGGGAATCCACCATATCCTATGGTCCCTGGGATACACTCCCAGGGACCAAAGGATTGCTCTGTAAATTATAAAACCCTATTCACTGACGAAGTGAGAGCCACCATGAGGTCTAACTGGATGTGGTGACACCACCCCATGGTCACCCACCCCATGGTAACCACCTAGGTCATCACCCCATGGTCACTCCTAAATCTGATTGGATTTAACTGTAAATGATGTGTATTTGATTGCTGTGTGGGATTTAAATCAAAAAAATAATTTGAATGAAGGTCTATTAAGTTGTAATTCACTCACTTTTGGATACAGTTCAGTGTATTTAATGTTGATGACATAACTTGAAACTAATTAAAATTAAATTAAACTTTTTAAATGATCTAATTGTGCTGTCTTTACTTTCTGTATGGGTGTAGTCAAACAGCAAGTTACTTGCGAAATGCTGTAAGCACTATGCTCAATACAAATATTATCTCTAGAGTATTAGGGAATTGTAATCATACTATCTTTTGAAGACATCAAGAGAGTCAATGAAGACTTCCAGAGGAACCCTGGCTGGGAAATAAGAAAGACTCTGATGACTCACCCACTACACTGAATATGAAATGGATTTAACATCACACACTGTGTGTGCATATGTTGGTTAATTACTGTTTTCCTTCACTCCCTCCCCAACGCGGGAAACACCCTTATAATTTGTGTGATCGAATTTTTGCATTGTATATGATATTGCTTTTGTCATGCAATTATTAACGTACAGATATCTGTAATAAGTACGTTACAGATGTTTATTTAAATATTAATTTGGCTGCCTGTGCATGTTTTGCAACCCAGGTTGTTTTATGGTTCCTGTTGTTTATGGGCACTCCCCTTAAACTCTTTTTCTGTTCAGAAGATGAGAGACCAGCACGATCTTCACGTTTACATTCTTCCAATAGAAGTTTCAAAATGGAGTCAGCCACATGGTTTTCCTGGGAGCTGCAGTAGCTCCAGGAAAACCATGCACACCTCCTTATTTATCAGGAAAAGACTAACCAGGCAGAGAGAACTGAACTTACTGAGAGATGAGTCCTGCCTTTTTTTTAATGGGGGAAAATGCCACTATCAGCAAAGGATGTCAACTCCCCTGATGACATGGACCAATTAATAGCTGACAAGTCTTCAGGGAAGCATTAAAGCAGCCTTCCCCAACCTGGCGCCCTCCAGATGTGTTGGACTACAACTCCCATAATCACAGGAACATAGGAAGCTGCCTCCCGTATGGAAATTGTAGTCCAACACACCTGGAAGGTACCAAGCTGGGGAGGCTGGGATAAAGAAATTCAAAGCTGCCGTTCCACACAAACACACGTGAGCGCATGCATGCACACACGGGACTCCAGGAGACTCTTCGCAATCACTTCTGTACCCCAATCCTAGGCGTAGGTCCTGCCAAGTGCAACAGGTGCTGCTCCCTCTGCTTGTCGTTGCAGCCTAGCCGTAGCTTAGATTGGCTAGACAGTTGTTTCCATTCTGCCTCATCAGTGTTCTCAAATGTAAATGGCCATAGGACACCTTGGGAGCTTTATGTGATGTGAACAATGCGAAGAAGCCAGTGCAACTCACCAACACGGAACGGAGCCTGTTCATTTCCTGCACTTGCTCCAGGAGCTTGTCCTTCAGACTTTCTGTCTGCCAACACAGAAAGGTAGACTTAAATAGGCATAATTTGCAAATTGGAAAACAAATGGTGAGGTGCCTGAGGGATTGTTACCTGATCCCAAAAGTAACGCAGAAACGTCCTAGCATTCAAAAGGGTTTTGTTTTTAGTTTAAGATAGGGGTGGGGAAGCTCTTATAGCCGGAGGGACAAATTCCATTTTGAACAAGCTTTCGGAGGCCAAAGGCAAAGGAGGTGAGGCCAAAGACAAAGAGGCTGGACCAAAAACACCAACATATTGTAGCCTAAAGTTCTGACTAAGCCTTAGGAGAAGGATTTCAACCTCTTAGAAGGGGAGGAAAGGCACAAAAACTGGTGTTTGGTGCGAAGAGGTGGGACCAGGTGATGTGGGAGTGTCCACCTGGGGAACCCTGGAGGGCTGCATCTGGCCACTTGTAAGAGTTACAAATTCAATCGTTCAGCCAAAACAGTGTGGAAATGGTAAGTCAAGGCACACAACTCAACTCTCATGTCATGGAAACGACAAACATGTTCTCAGTGTCTCATATATTATGCTTGTTTGTCTGTTTATTATGTATTTAACTTACTGCATTTTATCTAGCTTTTCAGACAATCGTCGTCTGCCAAAGCAGCTCACATCCACCAGGCTTATAAACTAAAATGACAAGACAAGCAAGGGGGGGGAGTAGAGGGAGACTGCTTCTTCAAGGCCAGAACAAGTGGGCATCTCCATGCAGGCTGGCCAAGCTTGTCCTTCCTTGTGGGTGTTCTCCCTTGAACAGCGACTGGTGGCGCATGTTTCTCTGGCTGGTGGATGGTGCTGCAGCATTCTTTCCCCTTACTGCTACAGACTCGGAGTAACTGTCACTTGGCGCTCAGTGCTCTTTCTGACAGCGAGGGAGGGTACACCTTGGCCTCCGTGCATTCATACTTCCCCCAGCCTTTCAGCCTTGTTCCTCTTCAGGCTGGGAGCGGGGGGGGGGGGGGGGGAGAAACACCAAAGCTGCAGTCAATGACATGTCAACCTTGAATGAAATGTATGCTGTTAGATTCTAAATTCTTAATTCTGACAACCAATTCAGAACATCAGATTTGCTCTGCAGGTTTTAATTCTGACCTCCAACCCCCTCTGCAAAGCTGACCTTAAGGTGTAGAGCTCAATTCCTATGAAAGCTTACAGGAAACATAGGTGGCCACTTCATAGATTTGGTGCAAAGTGCCCGATGCTATCCTCACTTCAGTGTAATTCATGTGCTGACAGGATGCCATCAAAATGCATGTTGTGATGGCATGGGGTGGGATGCATGCTACTGGAAACACTCCTGTTGCATATGCGCCCAGTGAAGGGCACTGCACATGCTGATGCTAGCCTGGGAAGCAGGTCTTCATAGGGATGGTTATTAAAAGAACCATCAAGGCAAATAAAGACAGATTTCACCATGGAAGGAAGTAAACAGGGGGATCTTTCCAGGATCTGTATTGTGACTAGCACTATTTAACATATTCATAAGATGTTGCAAACAGTGAGACAGCCAAGTTTGCAAATGGCATCAAATGACTGAGAATGGTAAAATCATGAACAGATTATGAAAACCTCTAAATTGGTTGTTCTAAAATGACTCATTGGGCAATAGAGATTCAAGATGTACATACTACAAAGTAATTTTGGGGAGACCAAAATATCACAAATACACATCTAAACTAGTTTAAACTGCTTAGCATGTGGGATCATCATAGTAAAGCTGTTGTCTTGGCTATGGATTGATAGATGGTGGTGGGGAGGAATTTTTTTCCCAAGGTTGGCAGCCTGGGGATGAGTGATAACACAATGATAGAGCACCTGCTCTGTGTACAGAATACCCTAGGTTCACTACCTGACATCTCCAGATGGAAAACAAGGTTTTCCTGTGAAAACTGTGAAAGATCCCTGCCTGATACCCTCAAAATCCACTACCAGTCAGAGCAGAGAGGCTAAATGGACCAATAGTATAAGGCAGCTTCATGTGACGAGGGTTTGTGGGGGGGGGGGTGCAATTCTCTTATAGCATAAGGTTAGGGTCACTTGCTGGAACCATCAACGGTGATAAACTGAAAGTGTTCAACCTTTATTTCGCTGAGCCACTTAAGTCATAATTAAAGTCTAACTAAGCCATGTGTGCCAAGCTTCTGAGATACTAGACAACTTGTAGCCCTCCAGATGTTTTGGCCTAGAACTCTCATGATCCCTCATCGCTGGCTATGCTAGCTAGGCCAAATGGGAGTTGTAGGCCAAAACATCTGGAGGGCCACAAATTGCCCACACCTGCTCTAGAGGTTCACAAGTGGTGCACCCCTGAATTAGGGCAGCTTACCTGGTGACATGGAGGCCTAGTCCCTTCACAAACAGAAGATGAGGTGGTCAACCTGTGATCTCTACTGCTTGAATCTGCAGGTGGGGGGTTCATATGATGAAGTGCTCCCCCAGGAAGAATAATAACATTCTTGCATACAGAAAACTAGCATGACAGGGAGAAGATCAAGGTAGAATGTTTTTGTATCTATTGGGATTTTTTTGTAAGGAAAATCATTTCATGGTGTGACTTCCCTACCCTCGATGCCCAGCCTGCCAGGACTGCTACACAGTTTAGACACAGGTTTACCAGCTCATCTGCTATCTGTGTGAAAAGTGGCTTATTCAGAGCCACAGCCTGAAGTAATCAAATGCAGAGACCCAGCAATTCCCAGCACTGACAAGGATGCCTCATGGCTGTTAGCACTGCAGTGATTCAAAGGGGGAGGCAGAGCAAGTCACTCAGGTGGGCTTGATTCATATTACCCAGCAGCAACACTGGAAAAACCCTCCCTGCCACCCAGGCTAGGCAATCAGCTCTGTCGATACAGTTTCCGGATTCAAATGCCTACTGGAGCAGTACGTGAGATCATGACACAGGGACGCTGCCCCCACACTGCTACTGCTGAGTGTGCTCTGAGCCTTAGTCTCATGGCCCAAAGGGAAGACAAACACAAGCAATGGTAAGCATTTATTATTATGCACAAGACCAGCTCTGCAAAACATATGAAAGTATTTCTTAAACCTGGAAGGGGAATCCTGTTTTCTCTTGCTCTCTGCTTGTAGTGGTGGGCTTTGGGCTGACTTGTGAGATCCCTCCTCTCTTAATACATTTAAGTTCAGTTCCACCTCTCTTAATACATTTTAAAATGTTGCTATTTATTTCAGCTGTAGTAAGTCTAAGAGCTGTGTTCATTTTTCCCTGCACACCTTGGTCATTCTTTCATGGCATGTCTACACAATGTCTTCGGCCCTTTGTTGCACTTTTTTGCCATTTTGTTTTCCTTGTTCCTATTTGGTCCTGTGCCTTTGCAGTACCCACAAACGAATGCAGGAATAAGAAGGAACTAGAGAGAGCATGATGATGAAGAATGTATGTGCTACACAGAACAGCAGGCTGGGGTAGAATTACTCACAGGCAGGTGCTCCAGCTTGCTGTCTCATGCAGCATGCTTGAAAACAAGAAAACTTCCTCCCAAGGTCTCTGCAGAGATTGGGGGGGGGGGGGCGCCTCTGTAATGAGGCACTGACTCCCGTGACAAAACCTCAATGGAGAGCACTAATCAGGGATGCCAGCCAGGATGATGTACAGATTCCACAAGCAGCTCCCAGAAAAACAGCTAGTAGAGACATATCTTGTTCCATTACAAAGAGGCTCAAAGAAAAGAAAATACCTGGCTCTGTAGCTGCACGGTCTGCATGAGCTGGCTGCTCCCTTGCACAGAAAGTTTCTCCTGCAGCGACAGCAACTCTTGCTGCAGCTGCAGCTTTTCCTCTTGCAGCTGGGCCAGGGACTCCACCAATTTCTGAACCATAGGAAGCTGGTGTGCCCCTGGCAAGTTGGACCACTTCCCACTGAAGAATCTCCTCCCTGCAACAACACAGGAAAGCACAATCAAGCTGACAAGGCATCAGGCAGGCAGGGCTGTGGACGAGATGAGGGGGAGAGTGGCATGTGACGAAGTGGCAGAGCAACACCATGAGGAGCCGCAAACAGCACGGACTATGAAGCGGTCTCCCCTGAAGGGCTGATGCAGGAGGAAATGCAACAGCCAAGCCCCAGTGCAGGAAGGACGCCCAACTGTGCCAGGAGCCGCCAGCTACCTCTCCAGGCAAACCCCCGGGCAGAGCAGCTAGCCAAGCCCCAGGTTCGCCGGTTCGCCCAAAGAAAGGAATGGCATGTTGCGGGAGTCAAAGAAGAATTATGTTGCAGAGCAGGTGTTTACCCTGAACAGTTGCCAGAGAAGGATCCAAATTACTGCTGGCACTGATTTTTTCAAAGGGAGAATTGGCATCTATCCCAGAAGCCCGTGGTGCAACTTGAAATCTGTTTTCCACCTAGCAGGAACTAACCCAACGTGCATCCCAATCCTATATATGTCTATTCACAAGTAAGCCCTATTGAGTTCAATGGGACATACTCCCAGGCAAGTGTGCACAGGCGTGCATCCTAAGGGTTGGATCACTGTGAGAAGTCTGCTCCCGAGAGGGGACTTCCCAGTCCTCTCCTCCCCCTGCAGCACCCTGCGATCCCCAAATTCTCTCCAGAGGGTCCCCCAACCCTCTGGAGCAGATTTGGGGGGGCGGGAGGCTGCAAGGGAAAAGGGGGCATCCATTATGCCAGAGGTTCCCTTCTCTGGCAGAATGCCACCTAAGTCTACACACTTCAGGGTTTCTCTATCATACCCCCAAATATGCTTTTCTCTCCCTGCCCCCTATACAACTTTTTTCCCTTTTTCTTTTACTGAACAACTTGCCTGAATAAGAAGACTTGCTTACTGCTGTGTAATATTTCAGTTGGTCCTAATAAAAGTTATTACATTACTGTTGGTTTTCAATTTCTTCCAAAGGGCCAATGCCGCTACCTCCAATTTTTACCTACAAAAGTTAGGTGTGTTGGAGAGACGTCTGGAGGGCACAGTATTTTAAGAAAGCATTGTTCATTGGCGCAAGGAAACAGGGGCTTCTGGTCTATGGGGGAGAACAGAGAAACAGCTTTCCAAGCTCAGCCACGTGTGTGTGGATCTCACAGAGATGGCAAAATAACACAGAGAAGAAGACACAGAAATGCCACATCACCAGCGGCTAGCCAACACTCCCCAAAGGAGTTTGGCTAGTGGGATGCACACAATGACCATACACGCAAGCATGGGACTGTAGATAAATACCACGCTGCCTCTGTGCCCCATGGAGAGGAGCTCTTCGCCCATCGCATTCTGAATTCCTGTCACCACCAGCAAGAAAGAAAAACACAGACAGAACCCATGATTTGATGATGTGAAACATAACTAGTATATGCTGGGGGCAACCCAAAATAGTAAAATCCTCCCCCCTCCCAGTCCCACCCACAATGGCTGGTTTACGAAAAAAAGTGGAGAAGGAATAAAAAAGGACCATCCACATCTGAGAGAACTTGATAGCCAAGAACTATGAAGAACATTTCTGAGAAATAGTTAAATGATCAGCAACCTTAAGGCTGCACCAATAGCCCTCATACAATTGACACCAAACCACATTGGCATTGCACGCCGCCTTGAGTGCAATGTTTTGGTAAAAGGCGGGGTATCAACTAAATATATACATAAAGTAATGTTAGCGCCCCACCCCCAGACCTCTGTTACTGGTTTCCCCAGCAGAGACAGGCTTGCAACCACCACCCTGCCCAGCTGTTAACAGTGTTTGACCAGGATCCCAGCTCTGGAAAAAGCTCCCAGATCCTACTGCAGGACAGCCGTGTTGCTCCAGTGAAGCCATAACAAGAGCTGCCAGAGGGCAAAAGGAAGGCTGTCAGGCTGGGCAGTTGGCCTTGCAGGTTGGGGACATTTACCTATTTAGCCTCATAAATCTCTTCCACCACTCCTGCAGCCATATCAAGCCTGGGACTGGAGCAGAAATATTTGAGTCAGCCTCCTCTTGTAACCGCAGAGAAAATGGCTAAAAAGGAAAGGCTGGAAAGCATCAAGCCTGTCTTGACTGTTTGAAGTAACACACACGCTCACAAACTTCTCTTCCACTCCCCTTTCTCTTGAATAGAGGAACAGGATGGTCAACCATCTATCACTTTGTAAGCAAAACAAGACCACCATAAGTCAGGCATTGGTTTCTACATACACAGGAGTATACAGATTTCTAAATTAAAAGATTTTAAAAATAAAAACAAACAATAACAACCCTGTGAATTTCTAGGACCTTTCAAATGTTGAGGGCATAGAGGTAAGAAAATAGAATAACTCATCTCGGTGTCTAGAGAGGGAACTTCTTGGTCCATACTGAACAAAGACAGGTCTTTGCTGTAATCTTTTATGGTGATGGGAAGGTGGGGCGGATACTGCTATTCAGTGGCAACTACATTAAAATACTGGATTTCTTTGCTATTTTCTATGGGCGGCTCTTAATTCCGACCAGGATGGGGAGGATGGGAAAATAAAAATGAGGCTAAATTAAATAAAAGTTGATTTAACTGAGGTTACCAGTTAAGTCTATGGCTGAGGGCAGTAGAAACATGGAATGTTGAAAATGTCAGTTTTAAAAAGGTGGTGGGGAAAAGACTGCTGAGCCCCTAAACAGGTCACAGTATTCTAGAGAAAAGCATTAGAGTCAAGGGGATGCACACCATGAGCTTAAAAAAAAGAAACACACGTACACACTTTATAGCAAATAATCTGCTCGGGTGCAGGGTGACAGCCAGTTTCAAGCCTAAGTCTTTTAGCGATCTTGAGCCCTAGAGAACACAGCAGGGAAAGTCTAAAGGAGGGTGGGAAAGGAAAAACATGTCCCCCTGTGAGCCACTAACAGTACTTTAGGGTTCCTATTCCAGGCTGGCTGAGCCCTCAATAGGAGCACTCCTGTTACGGGCTAGAGATTCACTACAACTTTTTGTTACAGGTCCAATTTGTATATATTTATTTCTGACATTTCTACCTGCCTTTTATAAAACTAAAGTGGTTACACACACACACACACACACACACACACACCCATGGGTGCAATGAGATCCTGAAAGTGACCGTTGGTTTGTTTTTCATTCAGAAAGAAAGGGAAGGAGAACATTCAGATGAACTGATATGTTGGTCTATTCAACCAGTCTTTTCCAACCTGGTGCACTCCAGATGTGTTGGGACTGCAACTCCCATCATTCCCATTCATTGACCATGCTGGAGGGCACCACGTTGGGGAAGGCTGTATTAATCTATAAGAGAGGGCTGAATTACTCATTTGTACGTATTAATTTATTGATGTGTAAGGTAATCACACAACCTTGGACTAAATATTAATTGAGGATGCATTTAGTCTGTGCATATGTGGGTGTTTTCTGCCAATACATTATGTATTTTATGTGACGATATAATTAAAAAAGAGAGAAGGACCAAGGCCTCTGTAAAGCACAAAATATCCTTGCAGGACATACATTAACAATGGCCACATCTAGCCTCAAATGGTTTGCTTCAGGCTCTAGCACAGCCTTCCCCAACCAAGTGTACTCCGGATGCGTTGGACTACAACTCCCAGCTGGCTGGGGAATGTTGGGAGTTGCAGTCCAACACATCTGGAGGGCCTCAGGTTGGGGAAGGCTGCTGCAGATGAAACTGTAATGTCCAGAATAGCATTAAACAGGCCCACAATCCAGAACTGTCAACTGGAAAGCCAGCAATTTAGAAGCGAGTTCTGATCTTTGTGCAGAAAAACATGGAGTCAAAATTCTGTTGGGTCACCATTCCATATCAGCCGAGTGTGTGTATTTAACTAATAACTCCTTGCCAATGTCACCCCTATGTGGTTTTATTAAAAGGAAAAAGATGGATACTCCAATTATCACAGTGTGGCAAATATAAAGCAGCAGGTGTCGCTTGTTAAAAAAGCACCTTTTCCCACAAGAGTTTTAGGCCAACGTCTGAACAGCGAGGAAGTATTTCCAACCACCCACTAAACTAACTCATTCGGATGCTTGCACACAATTTATTCTGCCAACCCGTCAGCCCCTCCAGGAAGCTAACAGTAAAGTCACAAACACCACCGGGGCAGTAACAAACCTTTTAGTATCAAGAGCAGCAACTTGATGACCAGTTGCACAGGCTCAAAAGAGGTCATTCCATCCCCGCAGATCTACCTACGCAAGCAGAGAGCAAGCGCACTGCAGAAGCCAGGCAAACAGCTTGAAATTCCAAGTATTTGTATTCCAAGGAGCTTAAAGGTGGTGATGGAACCATCTCATTTTTCACCTGACAACGACCCTGTGCAGTTGGCTCCAGTGAGAAAATGGCTGTCCCAAGGCCACCCAGGGAGCTTCGTGTACAGGCAGGAGTTTGAACGAAGGCCTCACACATCCACAGCTGGCATTTGAATGCCTACCCCAGCCCCCTGACTCTCAAAGGCAAGCGTCCTCCAGAAGATTGCAGTACACAAGGTGTCACACCATTCTGAATATGCAGCCCAGTCCTGCTTGCTCAGCTACTACCACATGCTTTGCTTCGGCTTGTAAAGAAAAGGCGTGCTTGTCTCCTGCCATTGCTAGCCTATTGCTTTTCTCCACTGCCCCCCACTCACTCTGGGTACTTCCAGACGAAGGTGTTGTTGTACAATCACACTGCCTCCTTCACAGGATTTTACAGGGGTCCAGACGACAATGTCTTCCACTCGTAATCCTCCCATGTTTTCCCACCGCTTCTGCCGTCCTCTTTCTTACCTCAGAAACTCCGTTGAGGAGACAATGACAGAATAGCTGCACAAGGCCTTCTAGATGGAGGACTCTGCACAAAGAGCCCTCCATCTGGAAGCACTCCAGGTGATGGCATCCTCAATCTGTATCCCCGCCCCCTGTGTTTTCCCACCTCTTCTTGTCTTTTTCCTTACCAGAAAAAAAGTGTTAAGGAAGAAAAGACTGAACAGCTGCACAAGGCCTTCGACTGTTAGCGCCAGGAGCCCTCCGACTGGAACACCCTACTTCTGTCTTTAGTACTTTCTGCCTTTCTTAGTCACTGTCCTGTTTCCATCTTGTTTTAAGAATCTCCTTGCTTCCACGCATTCTCTCTCTCTCTCTCTCTCTCTCTCTCTCTCTCACTTTCTTTGTTGTGAGGCCCCAGAAAGGGCAGAAATGAGACTTCTTGCAACTTCCAAACCAGCACAAATCAGGGAGTGCCTCCTCACTCTGATATGTCTGGACAAGCTCAGGCAATTACGTCTTTAAAGATCAGAGCAAGGAAGCCAGAGGAACCAATCTGTAACTTTTCTAGCATGGGTTCTGTTCAGCCTTTTTGAGAGAAAACAACGGAATACAAGTTCAGCATTAACAGCAAAAAGAGGAGCAGAGATGGGAGTGAAATAGGTGGTGGGAGAAAGTGACCGGGGAAGACTGATCCAGATCCTGCCATGGGGGGCATGGGAGCTTTAACCCTTTGCCCCCCACCCTTGTGGTTCTGATCCAGATTGGGGCCCTTCTACTGGCATTGGAGAAAAAGCTTCCTGTAGTAAATGGGAGCTTCTTCCCCCAGTGCAAATTGCCGGCATTGGATTAAACCTTGCTAACCCCCGCAACAGGAACCAGCATTCCAATCTGGATTGGTCCTCCCATGTGGCAATTGGTGAATGAAAATCTTCCATGCAAGGGAAAACTATCAGGTGTACTTTTGTTCTTAAAGAAGGACAACACACCCACCCATCCACACATGGTCTCTCTCTGGGCATCTCTACACCAGCCTAAAATTCTGCATTTAAAATGGGGCTTTCTGCTTCCATTTTACATGCAGGATCACGACGACTCCCTTTTTCACCTGCTTCCTTTTCCCCCATCCCCTTCCCCCTCCTTCTCCCCATCTCCGAGTCTGCCGTTCTCTTTCACTGATCTCGCTCCTCCTCTTGCCGCTTTTCCTCCTTTCACGGAGGAAACTCAAGCAGAACACAAGGGGGTAATTTGATAGCTCATTATCTGCAATCTATTTAAAAACGGAACAAAGGGCATTTAGTGCAGGAGATGCCCTGGAGGGTCACGGCATCATGTAAAGAGCCAGCAAACTTCCATGAAGGAGCAATCTCAATTGCAGGATAAAAGCTCAGTGTGAAGGAGCTCATTATCTTTCATTGATCTCGCTCCTCTTCTTGCCACTTCTCTTTTCACAGAGGGAACTCAAGTGGAACACAACTGGCTAATTTGATAGCTCATTATCTATGACCAATTTAAAAACAGAACAAAGGGCATTTAGTGCAAGAGATGCCTTGGAGGATCACAGCGTCATATAAAGAGCCCGCAAACTTCTGTGAAGGATCAATCTCAATTGCAGGATAAAAGCTCCATGTGAAGACCCCCCCCCCCAAGACACTTTAGTCTCTTCACAGAAGAGACACAGTTTCAAACTGTCTTCTGAACCCACAAAGGCTAGAAACTATGTATATAAAAAAGTAAGTGCTGGCATTGTTCAGAGTTCAGGTTTCCATAGCAAGCTTCACATGGAATGTGCTTTGCCTTCTGCACTTGTGCTCTTCTGAAGAACAAGCAGCTGCGCATCAAGCTATATATGCTACATTCAACTGCAACATACCTCATGGGGCAGTTGCCTATGAGCGACGCACCACACTTCAGATGTGAAGGCCTGTGGGGGGAGGGGGAGTGCAGACTGGGAAGAAAGGCAGTTTATCCCTGTTTTCCCACAATTTTTACTGTGGAAAATGAGGAAGTCTGGAGGGTATTGTTGTTTTTACAAAAAAGGCTCTTATGCAATATTCTGTCTTTTAGAATGATGAGTGAAATATTTTTATAATAGCATTTTAAATGATACTATGACAGCCAGTTACATTGCTGAAAAACTCATATATCCACCATTCAAAGGTAGTGAGATTAGCGACTGATAGCACGGCTGCTGCATTTGTCTAGATTGTTAAAACAAGCCGCACTCCTAGGACTACACTGGGAATCTGCTGAGCATATTTCTCACGCAACATGGTGGCAGCAATACGTTTGCACAACACAACCTCTGACCCCTCCCACTTCTCACTTACCTTCTAAGGAACAACCAAGGAACAAACATAATACCAACAGCTGGGAGAAGAAGAAGAAAGGACTGACAGTTGCCAGAGGCTATGTGAAGATTCACGGGAAAGGGAGGAACAGATTGTCAACTCATCGAATCTTCACGATCACATAAGACACAAGCTCAGTATTGATAGCAAAAGGAGAGGGAGAGGGGCAAGGTGAAGACACCACCACACACCTGATCCTGATTTAGCTGGATTGTCCCCTTCCACACACACCAGCAGCCAGGTAAGACCGACTGCCCTGTGCGAGAGAACCAGTAGAGGGAAGCAGGCAGACACACACCATTGAAGGCCTGCTCCTGGATCAGCTGAAAATTGCCTCCATGCCCCCACCCATCCCAACGTTCAGCAGAACATGTGGGAGGTTTTTGTTTGTCTATCTTGGTTTCTATCATTTGCTTTGCTTGGGGTTAAGTATTTTAACATTCTGTTCATCTATTATCCTTTTCCCTCTCCCTCCCTCCAATATTTTTCTTCATGGATTCATTTCTTTCCTGACTTTAATTTTTCAACTGTTTTAAGAGTTGCATTTTATGAAAGCTGTAAACCACTTTGGGGACTCCAATCAAAGAGAGAGATACAGTTTAAATAAATAAACATAAAATACAATTACAATAAAATAAATGAATTTAGCTATCCCACTGGGATCCCGATCTCCCTCCTAGGGGCTCAAGGTAGCATACATGGCAGTGATCATGTCACAGAGTTAGGCTGAAAGACATTGACTTGGCCAAAGGGACCAAGCAAGCTTTGTGACCAAGTCTCCCCTGTCGATAACCAATATTCTAGTCCAGCCCTCCCCAACCTGGTACTCTCCAGATGTGTTGGATTGACTGCAACTCCCATCACTCCCAGCCAGCATGGCCAATGGGCTGAGAATGATGGGAGTTGCAATCCAACACTTCGGGATGGCACCAGGTTGGGGAGGGCTAGTCTAATCACTACACTCATTCGTTTTCTGACTGCGTTTGCCCAGATGCTGAGATGGGTGTGGGGTTTGTGCATTTGCTGTACCTGCATTCTCCATGTTCCCGTCGTCAGCTTCCTGCTCCAGGGTATCGCAGCTGTAAGCAGCTGCCAGCCTCTGCTGTGTGCCCAACTTGGCTGCGGGTGCCAAAGATTCACTCTTCAACTGACAACTGGCCTTGGGAACCTTGGTTTGTAAAGCCTGCTGGCAAGATGGACACCCTTAGTTGAAGGCACGATCTCTCCTGACTTGCCGTTTGGCCACAGCCAAGAGGAATGCTTTGGACAGTCCAGCTCTGCCACACACCATGTGGGGGGAGCTCTCCCTTCCCCTTGGAGCCCTAAGCTATTCAGGGTGGAGCCCGTTGACTGAGAGCAATCCAGGCTGTGTGTGTGTTTTAAACATTGCATTCAGCAGCTGCAGGTTCCTCTGCAAAGCTCTTTGGGTCCGCCAGCCACATGTGCAGCGCTGCCTGCTAAACAGTTTGGGAGTCTGGCTGTCTTAGGAGATGAACAAAGCAACAGTAGCAGCAGGTGGGAAAACTCTGATGAACTCTGCAAAAAACATGCATGTGCCTGTTCCTAGAGACATCTGATCTGGCCATGGTCACACATGGTTACATCCTGGTTGGACTACTGTAATGTGCTCTACATGGGGCTGCTTTTGAAAACTGTTCAAAAACGTCAGCTGGTCCAGAATGCTGTGGCCAGACTGTTGACCGGGGCAGGTTACAGGGAGCATTCGACTCTGTTGTTACAACAACTTCACTGGGTACCAGTCTGTTTCCGGGCAGAATTTAAAGTGCTGGTTATGACCTATAAAGCCCTATACAGCTTGGGACCAGGCTAGCTGAAAGACCACCTTCTCCCATACAAGCCTCCCCAGTTCTTAAGATCTTCTGGAGAGGCCCTTCTTTCAAGACCACCACCTTCAGAGACGTGTTTGTGGTGACCCAACAGAGGACCTTTTCTGTGGCCACTCTCAGGCTGTGGAACTCCCTCCCAAAGGAGGCGAGGTTCGCTCCCTCTCTGCTGTCCTTCCACCGGCAGGCAAAAAGCACTTTATTCAAGAAGGCCTTCGGCCTGTGAGTCTGTTGGTTTGGAAGCTGTTTTTTATTTTTTATTCTGTAAGCATTATGTTTTTATTATATTTTAATGTATTGTTTTAATCAATTCTAATTGTGCCTATAAGCTGCCTTGAGTGTCATTTTTTGGCAAAAACATGGGGTACGAATCAAATTAATAATAAAAAAATGATAAAATAATCAAAACCAGTTCAAAATCACTTATATTGCTTATTACATTACTTGTCTCCCTATGATCAGGAGGGAAACATGTACAGCCTTTTTTCCTATGTGTTCTCTATTTTCCTTTCCTGAACGCCCACTGCACCATTCAGAATGGCACAGAAAAAGGTACACTCAATGATTCCACTGAGTCTTCTACCCTTTCCGCTTGGAAAACAAAGCCCCCCACTATGTACTAACCTCAGCACAGTAACATTGCTGGGGTTGGTTGGTTCTGCGCTTGAAAAGTACAAGTGCTAATACTCAGTCTCTGAAAAAAAAGTTTAATCATCGTGATTAAGGTAGAAGGATTTGCAATACTAGTCACAGTGAGGTACCTGTGACCATTATGCACTCAGAAACACCACTGTTGTGCTTGCAGTCAAGGTGGTGGTGGGAAGATAGTCATGTTGGGCCCAAGGAATGATCTGGGAGCATCTGAGGCTGCAGCACTGTTGAAGCTAAAAGGGTGCTAGCCTGTTCAGTCTCTTTGTTGAGTCACTTCTGAAGCCCCATGTAAAAGTAGGACATAAGTGTAAGTTTTTTAAAATGTACAGATAATCATGTTTTGCCATCATGTAAACAGCAGTTTTGCATTACTGAGAAAATGTGATTTCCCTGGGGACAGTGGCAAAATACAGCACAATAAACGTATGGGGAAAGGGTGTGGCTGGTTCCAAAATCTAAGAATTAATTTTGTTGTTAAAAAGCTGCTGCCATAGTTTATTCCTTATTCCTTTTCATGCCTACTGCAGAAATATATTGAGCTTCAGCTATTGGGTGGTATAGAAATGTAATAAATTAATAAATATGACTAGAATCGGAATTTTAATCTTTTTAAAGCTTGCAGAGGAGCCAGACAAGAACATGGGAGGCCCAGGAAGGAGACACGCCTGGTTGACTGGATGTCCACAATCCCCTAACACCAAAGTGCAATTGGAAATATCAGGAGTCTACTAAAAAAAGCACTAGCTACTAGCCTTCAAAGTTGCAATAAAATTTTTTAAAATGTCTGCCACTCTTTGAAGGTTACGTATCTGTAGCCATGGCTTTGTAGGACCACCCCACTGTGAGGAACTCAAAACAAAATATTATTTGTCAAGGATTAGCTATACCAGCCTCCCCCAGTCTGGCTGGCTGAGGGATGCTGAGAGTTGAAGTCTGAAGGGCGCCAGGTTGGGGACGGCTGAACTATTCCCTTATGTAGATGTTGTGGAGGGCCATGACCCAGTCCCATTCATATAAGCCAGGGGTGTTAACCTCAGGTCCGCAGGCCCGATCTGGCTCTCTGGAGCTCCCCAGATGGCCATGTCCCCTTCCCCTGGCCCCCCACCCCCTTTCCCCCAACTGCCCATTGTTTAGTGATTTTCTGGCTTTTCTGCAGTTTTTTCCCCATTCTAAAGGGTTGAAATGCCTCTCCTAAGACTCTTACTGGCAATAAGAGCTTTAAGATAAAATATGCTGGTATTTTTGGTGTTTTGGCCCTTTTGCCTTCAGACCCACCACTGGAATGTGACTGCCGAGTGCTTCTCCAAGATGAAATTTGGCCCTCGGGCTGGAAGTGGTCCAACACTCCTGAAATAACACATCGAGCTGCCTTATGCCAAGTCAACCAGTGGTGCTTCTAGCCCATCACTGCCTACTGAGCTCTGACTGGGAGAGGTTCTACAAACAAAGTCTCAGGCAGGGGTTTTGCCCAGCTCTGCTGTTTGAATTTCTTTAAGCACGGGATTGAATCAGTAGAACCCTCCACCACTGAGCTATTGCTCCTCCTCCTCAACGGAACTCTCCAGCTAGTAATGAGAGGCAGGTGGCCTCTTGATCTCAGGAGAACAATTTTGGTTAGACTCCCCCCTAAATGACAAGATCAACTCTGTACTTACAAGAAACTGCTTCAGGAGCTGGTGCTGGCTCACCAGGGGGGGCGGGGGGGGGGAGAGTACCCTGCTACATCTTTAGGAAAGTAAGACAAAGGTGTTCTTTCATCTCTGACTTTGAAATGCTTCAAGATTATCCTTACCTGCACAGTCAGGTTTCCAAACCAGAGTGGTCCACACAGAAGATGGATGGTTAGTAACAGAACTGAAACCTCAGAAGAATCCTTTCCACAGTCACTGAAGAGCAACTCCTGCCTGCTCCTGAACACCAGATTAATAAACAAACAAACAACACTCAGTGGATCTGATCAAATCTCACCAAAGACAAAGAATTGTATCCCTGTCCCACCTCCTTCCATCCAGATCCATGATGCTAGGCATCCAAAGCTGGCATGCAAGCCCCCTCCTCTCTCTGGTCCCCTGCCAAAAACCCCATGAAGTTTGCAAATCCTGCAGCCCAAAATAGTCCAAGTTGGTGGAAGAACGGCAAGTTTCACAATGAAACCCAACACATAGGAATCTCCCATAAACATAGGGTGAGGGTGGGGAAAAAGAGATCCAGCAAGCCTTTTTGTCTCTCCACTGCCCCAGAAAAGATGTTCCAGGAAGTGTTCCAGCTGGAGGCGTTCAAGACGAGGCTGGAGAGCCATCTGTCAGGGATGCTCTGATTTGGATTCCTGCACTGAGCAGGAGGTTGGACTCGATGGCCTTGTAGGCCCCTTCCAACCCTACTATTCTATGATTCTATTATTTCCCACCTGTGCCATTCTCACGTTCAATATCCTGACTGGATGATCCATTCCACAAATACATGGCTGCCCACTCTGCAAAACAGCTGCTAGTTTGCTCTGAAAGCTTAATCCCATCCCCCCACCTTACAGAATCAGAACAGGGAACTGCAGTCTGTAGAGCCCCCTCTCCGAGTATAAATGGAAAGCACGACCCCTTAACCTGAAATGCTTCAGTATTCGCTACAGACTTGAAATTCAGAACTAGCAGTTTAAAATGTCAAGCATGCATATGAATCACGTTATTTAAAAACTGGATAAGCATCCCACATCAATGGAAGTCAATTTCAGAACTGCAACATATGATATGCAACAGACAGAAACTAATTTAGCTCTGTCAGAATGCTGTTACTATGTGGATTTCCCAAAGTGAGCTTATTGTTGATTTAAAGCTAACCCCAGATTTAAAATAATGTGGATTAACATCATCATATGGGCAAGTCCATTGACCATACTCATTTACTCTATGACTAAGAGATGTGATTACTTTGGTTATCTCATTAATCTATAAATAGCATAACTCAGAAAATAAATCTGGAGAGACGCTGCTTCATACTGCAGTTTGAAGGAGTAAAAATGATAGCTCTGATTGGGCCAACCCATCGTTTAAAAGCAGGCTCCTTTCAAACTACAATGTTCCTCTTCAAATAGCCAATTTGTGTGAAGTTGTCTACCTTTCCATAGATGAGGCCTCATAAATGATAACCCAACATTTTCTGCCTTTGAGCTTCCCTCCTACACTCTCCCCACACCTCTCTCTCGCTCTCACTCTGCCATACAAAGCAACATCCATGCAGAAAGCCACCAGAAGGATTGGTAAAACAACATGGACACAGAACATGCCTGCATTTCCGTCACAGTGTTTATTTCCCCCCCACACCCACCCTACCCTGAATTCTGGGTTGCCAAAGTGACCAACAAAATTTAGAACTCAATTTTTTTTAAAATCACATTAAAATTGGAGTGCAGGCAGGGGGGAGTCATTATTTTAAAGTCAACTCCAAATGCGCCCAACACAGACAAAACTAAAACAAAACAACAACAAAAACCATTAAGGCCGTATCCAGTGGTCGCATGAGCAGAACGCAGCTCAGGAAACTAACCCTTTTCATCTGCCCTGCGTTCCACTGCACTCCCCCAAACCCCTCCCCAGCGGCTCAAGAGGCCCTCCTGAACAGTGGAGGGCTGTCATACAGGGCGGGCGGGCCAGGTGGTGTGATTCTGATTTTGTGAGATCCCCCCTTGGGCTGAAGCTGCGCAGAACACCAGTCCTCACTGTTCAGGACCCAGCCTCCACTGCCTCTGGAGAAGGCTTTCTGAAGATACAGCAGCAGGAGGGGATTGTTTGCATGAGCTCACACAACCATTAGTCATGACCCTTGATCCTTAACCGTCTGGCGAAACAAAAAAGTCTCATTTGTTTCTTGAAGGCCTGGATGGCATCACAGAAGAAAGGAAAGAATGTGTTCCACTAGCATGGTGCTTCCCCTGAAAAAGCCCTGCGCAGTGTGGATGCCAACCTCACTTTTGCCAAGGAAGGTATTCTGAAGAGGACCCCAAGGAAGGATTCTCTAAAGGCAGCCTGGTGGTCCCAAGCTGTGTAGGGCTTTACAAGTCAGTACTGGTGACTTCATCCATTTCGTTTGTGTGAAAGAAGGCAGTTACAGTTCTTTTATTTGGTTAAGTACTCTTTATCCATCAGAAAAATATACTGAATCTCCAAATTCAGCTTCCTTGTTCCTTTAAGAATCTTAATTTCAATATCACTGAAGATATTGATAAATATCAATATTAAATATTTATATTTAAATATCACTGAATATTAATTTCAATAACTTAATTTCAATATCACTGTTTATACATACATTTGGGAGGAGGGGCTACAGTACAAGATACAATTTTGTTCACCAAACTTGTAGATAAAATGTACATATTGATGCGAGAATGAGTTCCATACATTTGAAAACATGTAATCTCTGTGTTGTTGTGATAATGTGCACCATATATTCCGTATTTTATTATCTCATAACCATTTTTTAGTTTGGGGCAATGTACCAGAGGACTTGTTGATATATAGGTCTAACTGTGTGGGAACTGCACAATCCTGTTATGAGAGCATTATAAGTCTACTTAGAAGTTATCTTTCCAGAAGATAAACAGAACTCAAACAAGGAACCAATTACTATCTTGCATCCAACTTCTAGAAAGAGTAAATAAAAGCAATAGGTTGAGAAATATGGCAAGAACTGACAATAAAGAGAGAAGAATTAGAACTCATGGACATACAGAAAGATAAAAGCAATCTCAACACTGCAAAGCAGCAATTTTGCAAGAAAACAGGGAAACAATAAATGATTGCTGGAGTAAAGGAAAAGAAAAAGAAGTAATGTACAAGATATATTTTAGACAGCAATGGATCAGTTCAGAAAGAAACAGTTAAGATCTTAGCAGTCTTTAATAAATTTTGGACAAAGCTTTACCAAAAACTCCAGGTCGGCAGCACAATGACTTTTATTTAATAACAATAAATCTTCCCTAAATAGTAAACACATTTTTGGTATATCAGAATTCTCCTTTTAATGAACAAATGGTATCAATAAGTAATAGAAATCTTAAAGCAAATAAAGCTGTAGTTCCCAGTCGCTTTTCAGCTGACTATCTGCCAGTCTCCCATCCAATGCAGACCCCAGGGATACCTCCTCTGAGGAAGAGGTGTAGGACCCCACAGAGAGCCCCACTACAACTGAGGACCCGGAAGAACCTGCCATAGTAGTAAGGCAACCTAAAGTGCTTCATCTCATGGACATCTCACCTGGGGGCCCTGATAATTCCTCCAAAAATATCCCAAGCCACCTCAGTCCCCAATACTCTTCCTTTACCCCCTGGAACTCAAGAGCAAAGGGGGCAATAGATCCGGTGGGAATCCCAGAGTCGCCATGGGAGCATCTTCTGGCTGCCAGGAGGCTTCATCACAACGGGTCTCCTCAGGAGGATGAGTCTTTGCCTAGCTCCAGTTCCCACACTAGGTGTTGGGCATGAACATTACAACTTCTATAGAACAATTAGTTCAATTTCTCACTAATGTCTGCAATTATTATTTTAAATCAAACTTCAACCTCATGGGAAAAGGCATCATGATACTCATTCTGAAACAAGGTAAAGATTTATTAATTACAGGCTGATTCATATCACCCAATCTCCCTATTAAACGCAGACAAGATTTTATTCCATATAAAAAGCATTTGTGTAATGTTAAAAATGATATAGTTGGCTCATTAAGGCCAATAAAGATCAAGCAAAAGGTCTATTCATGTTTTTAGTTGCACAGAAAGAATCTGAGAAGGCTGAACAGCTCTTCTTAAAATCTGTCATCTGAAAAACTGGCTTAGAAAGACTATTACAACTGGTCTCCTATATGATTACCTAACAATATATTAACTGTTACTCTGAAGAAAAAATAATTCTGGGAAGAGGTTCCCCATCAAAGGTGTTGTTTGTCAACATCTTTGTTTATACTTTGTATACTTTTTTTAGATAATCAAAGGAATAATAAGAGATAATCAAAGGAATAATACTAAGTAACATGTTAAATCAACTGGAATGGTCAGCATTACAGGAAATTAAATGTTATGAGGGTTATAAGCTGAATGAACAGAAGTCTGAACGTCTAAAGGATGATCACTAATAGACAAATGTGCAACGTAATATCAGGTATACATAGAGAACCATGAAAAAATTAACTATCTAGGGATGAAACTGTCAAAACTGGGAAATCTAGACAGGCTAAATGATTTGCCTGTGAACAAATATTACCACTACATATTCCAAGCGCTAAACAAAAAATATGGGAAAATCTGTTCAGCAAATTCATAACTGATAGAATGGAAGCAAGATATTCCTCTCTGATACTTCATCAAAGAGCGAAAGAAGGAGAAATGAATATTCCAAGACTCACTCAATTATTTAGCGTCTCAAGTGGCAGCATTATAATAAGCGGCACTAAAGCAAAAGATTTCTACAAATTCATAATTGACTTTGTAATAGTTGCAAGAATCAAAGTGGCTAGCAAGTGAAAGACCATAGAAGGACCAGGTGGAAAAAAAACATGGAAAGTACTGTTCACGGTGAAATTGCCACAGCTGGCAAGATAATATGAAAGAAGGAGAAATAAAATGAGTTATTACATGAGCTGGAACTTGCCTGTGGCCTTTTGGAACATACTTTTAACAAAAATGTCTCACCAATACTTGACTTCTGAGCTTTATAATGTAGAATGTTTGGATCAGCATGAATAGATATTTTTGTATTTATAAGTATTATATATGTATGTATGTATGTATGTATGTATGGAAATATATACCCGCTATGGTGTACTTTGTAAAAAAACTTAATGAAAACTATGGTGAAAAAGTAGTAGTCGATATCAGCACCTTGAATTTAGCCCTGAAACAAATTGGCAACCAATTCAGCTCTTTAAGCACTGCCATCATTTGGTCCACCTGGCTACCACCTGCATGCACCTGCATTTTGGACCAAGAGACATTCCCAAATGATCTTTAAGGCAGCCCAGTAGTAGAATGCATTACGAAAGTCCAGCCTTCCCCAGCCTGGGGCCCTCCAAATGTGTTGGACTGCAACTCCCATCATCCCCCAGCCAGCATGGTCAATGGCCATGGAGGAAGGGGCTTGGGATGGTGGGAGCTGCAGTCCAACACATCCGGAGGGCCCCAGGTTGGGGAAGATTGCAATAGTCTAATCTGGAGGTTACCAAGGCATGTTTGACAGCAGCAAGAGCTGTGATCATCAGCTGTAAACTGAAGCAGCCTCTGGCTCGCTTACCCTTTGCCAGATTCAACCCCTAGCTCTCTGCATCCACCAGAGCTTCAACAGCTGCCCTGACTCCATGCCCCTCCCTTTCCATCTCAACTAGCAAAGCTCAGTAGGTAGCTACTCCCAGGAAGCTCTCTGAAGGCAATACTGTATATAGTCTTTGCTGTATAGTCCAGATCAACCATCTGGGGGAAGATTGAAAATTTTGAGTATTACTTTAAAACATTAGGATGCATTTCTGTTGGACGCATTTTGTCAGCAAAGCAGATTTAAAGTGTACTGAATAAATAAAACAATACACAGATCAGATGAAGACGCAGGAAAAGAGGAACTGTTTGCAAAACTTCATTTTCGGTAGCGTCTGATCTCAAGAATGCTGTCAAGGCAGGTTGCTGCAATTAGGAGTCATCAAAGTGGGGACCCTGTCTCAGACTGGCAGCAAAAGAAGTCCAACCAGTCTAGAAGAGGGAAGGATTGTGTAAAATATCCATGCCAGATCCCCAACCAGCGAAGAAAGCACAACAGACAGAAGGGCGGGACCTGATACTTCAAAGGATAGAGCCATGGTCTGTAAGGCTCAGGCTTGTACTAGAAAGGCCTCAAAGCAGGTCACTCACTTTCACAGTGATTGCTCAGTGAGCCAGTCCACATCCACTTCCAACAAGATATATAGTGCACTGATGAACTGTATTCTCAAACCCAGCAGCACCTGAACCACATACCCAGGCCCCAAGACCAAGACAAAGCCAAGGGACCTGGAGTTCTCACTAGCTTCTCCAGGCTCATGATGAGGGCTACATTAACTCTGGACATGCAGTCAGAATAGACTTCCACTCTGGCCAGAATCTCTATTAGTGCAATGCAAAACGACACAAAAATGTGTGCAAACTTTTGAGATCTCCCCATCAGACAATAAGCTACAAAAAGTAGGTGGGGCGAGCTGGAAGAAGGGGGACAGGGGGAAGGGGGACTTGATTTTGAAGTCATGGTATGTGCATGTTCCCCGTCCTGAGATGGAATGAGGAGGAAGGGTCAGCAAACATTCAAATGTGGCCTGATGAAGAGATCTGGAGAGCCTGAAAGCTTGCACTCATTTGTGTGTCCTTCTGGCTGGCCTAATAAAGATATTGCACTAATATGGATTTTGGATTTTTTCTTATAGCTGATAAAGTGCCTGATGAGCCAGTCAGCTGAGCCAGGGATGGAAGAGCTGGTAGGGGACACAATTCCTGTGCTCAGAATCCAGTGCCATGAACTCTGATCCTCACCCAATAAGATGCCTCTGTCATTTGGAGTGTCTGCAATCCGTTGCTATCTGGCACAGAAGACGGGTGGCCACAAAAAAATAAGGCCCCAGGAACAGTCACAAGATCCTTCCGTTTCACCACTCTAATCTTGGAAGTGTTATGCCTTTTCCACTGTTGAGGAAATAAGGCTCCAAGGCAAAACACAGCAAACTGGTTTAATGGCCAGGCAGGAAATGGGGCTAAAAGATCATTCTCAGCATCTTCTCTAAACTACAGTGGCAAGTATCGCATAGGGGAACACATGACAGCTAAAGCGATGTAAAATCAATACATGTTTGCAGTATAGATATTCCCAGAATATAACTCACACCCGTCTTAGGGGCAGGCAGAGAGCAAAGGGAAAAGGAGGCAAACATGATATACGCAAGGAAACAGAACTTATGTAAGATTTCCCTTTGTTAGGTTCCTAGCATGCATACACACACACATCACCAGGAAAACTTTAACACGGCAGTTGTGGTGGGGTGCACACACAGGAGGGCCCAAGTGGCCCAGCTGCTCCAGCTTTCTGCCTATCCCAAAGTATCCCTGTCAGCTCTGTTCATGCAGGTCTAGGTCACACCTTTAAAGAGGAAAACCGGGGTGGGGGGGTGCCCAATTGGCCCTGCACTTCCAAATTTGCACAGGTATGTGGACCAGAGGAGGAAGCCAACAGCACAAACTAAGTTGGTGGCTATCACTACATCTGGTGGAAGCTAATATCACAGACGAACTACACTGTGTGACAGACTTCCTTTTGTCTATCCTGAATCTTCCACCAATCAGCTTCATTGGATGAGAATGGGTTCTAGTGTTTATTACAGCCTGCCCCAACCTGGTGTCCTCCAAATATGGTGGATTACAACTCCCAGCATCCCCTAGCCAACATATGCTGGCTGTGGGATGCTGGTGTTGTAGTCCAACACGTTTGGGGGGCACCAAGTTGGGGAAGGCTGTAATAGTATTGAAAGGAGAAAAACATCTACCTACCAACTTTCTCCATACCACGCAGAGCGTTATACACTTTTATCATGTTTTGCCTTACTTGCTGTTCTTCCTGCGCTAAAAAGCACAATTTTTGTAATCTTTTTCTCATAGGGGAGTTGCTCCAGCCCATTGATCATTCTGGGTAGGGCTGTGCACAGCCCCCCAGCCCAGTTCAGAGGCCAATCCGGAGCTTCCAAATAGGCCCCAATCCGCCTCAGCCCAGTTCAGACTTGGTCTGACCTGCTTCGGACACTGGGTCCAAAGTGAGATTCAGACATCCAAATCATGCACTCAGAGCTGCGCAAGCCCTCTGCTCCTTACCTGAACAGTAAGGCAGTCATTTACAGAACTGCCTCACGGTCTGTAAAGGCATTCATTTCCACAACATTACAGGCGTAAATGGGCATTCACTCCTGTAACGTTGCATAAATGACTGCCTGACAGATGCCAATTACACAGGATTTGATTTTTGGAAATAGAGGAGTCACCGTTTTTTAAAAAATGTGGGCGCTCTGACATATCCAGGTAAGGAGCAGGGGGCTCATGCAGCTCAGCAGGTGGCTCACATACTTGGTGAGTGCATTGGGGGGCACAAGTGGGGCTTCAGGATTGTGTGGACCAGTCCAAAGGAATTTGGATCAATCCAATGAGCTTTGGACTGCTTCGGGCTGATCCCAACCCACTTCGGATCTGGACCAATTCGGTCAGAATCACCCCACTTCAGCTTGAGCACAGCCCTAATGCCCATTCAAATCATTAGTCCTCTGCCTGCTGCTCAGTTTCCCCACTGGAAAATATGACTAGTTAACAGAGAAAAAAATACTGAATACACATGTGAAGATTTACGCCTCTCCCCAGTTCTCCAAGTAAGACACAGAAGCTACAGTCATGTGAAAAAGAAAGTACACCCTCTTTGAGTTCTATGGTTTTACATATCAGGACATAATAAAAATCATCTGGTCCTTAGCAGGTCTTAAAATTAGGTAAATACAACCCCCGATGAACAACAACACCTGACATATTACACTGTGTCATTATTTATTCTACAGAAATAAAGCCAAAATGGAGAAGCCATGTGTGAAAAACTAAGTATACCCTTACAGCTTCCATAGGTATGAAGAGGCTAAGTAGCAGCCAGGTGCTGCTAATCAAATGCCCTTGATTAATTGATCATCAGCAAGTGTGGCCACCTCTATAAAAGCTGAAGTCTCAGGAGTTTGCTGGTCTCGAGCATTCAGGTGTGTGTTAACACAAAGAGTAAAGACATCAGTAGTGATCTTAGAGAAGCAATTGCTGCTGCCCATCAATCTGGGAAAGGTTATAAGGCCATTTCCAAACAATTTAAAGTCCATCATTCTACAGTGGGAAAGATTATTCACAAGTGGTAAACATTCAAGACATTCAAACATCCAATCTTCCCAGGAGTGGACATCCCAGCAAATTCACCCCAAGGGCGGAGCGTGTGATGCTCAGAGAAATTGCAAAACATCCAAGAGTTACATCTCAGACTCTACAGGCCTCAGTTAGCATGTTAAACGTTAAAGTTCATGACAGTACAATTAGAAAAAGACTGAACAAGTATGGTTTGTTTGGAAGGGTTGCCAGGAGAAAGCCTCTTCTCACTAAAAAAAAATGTAGCAGCACGGCTTAGGTTTGCAAAGTTGCATCTGAACAAATCACAAGACTTCTGGAACAATGTCCTTTCGACAGACGAGACCAAAGCGGAGATGTTTGGCCATAATGCGCAGCGCCACGTTTGGCGAAAACCAAACACAGCATATCAGCACAAACATCTCATACCAACTGTCAAGCACAGTGGTGGAGGGGTGATGATTTGGGCTTGTTTTGCAGCCACAGGACCTGAGCACCTTGCAGTCTTTGAGTTGACCATGACCTCCTCTGTACACCAAAGTATTCTAGAGTCAAATGTGAGGCCATCGGTCCAACAGCTAAAGCTTGGCCGAAATTGGGTCATGCAACAGGACAATGATCCCAAGCACACCAGCAAATCTACAACAGAATGGCTGAAAAAGAAAAGAATCAAGGTGTTGCAATGGCCCAGTCAAAGTCCAGACCTCAACCAGATTGAAATGCTGTGGCAGGACCTTAAGAGAGCTGTGCATAAACAAATGCCCACAAACCTCGATGAACTGAAGCAATGTTGTAAAGAAGAGTGGGCCAAAATTCCTCCACAACGACGTGAGAGACTGATAAAGTCATACAGAAAACGATTACTTCAAGTTATTGCTGCTAAAGGTGGTTCTACAAGCTATTGAATCATAAGGTGTACCTAGTTTTTCACACATGGCTTCTCCATTTTGGTTTTATTTCTGTAAAATAAATAATAACACAGTGAAATGCTTTTTAGCAGTCTACCCCTAGCAGCTATCATATTTAAACCTGTTCTCATACAGAGTTTTCAGAGGATGAACTTGGCTATCAAAGAAAACATTTTCCTTCTTACAAAGCGAAGTATTCCAAATTAATTCTCATAGCAAGAGTCTTCTGAATAATCTTATTACTAGACCTTTGTGTAAAGCACAAACACACCAATTTAAAAAAGGACATGTGCAATGCAATCCTAGGCATGTTTCCTCAGAAGTAGGTCTGCTATGTTCAATAAGGCTTACTCCCAGGAAAATGTGCCTAGAATTTCAACGCTCGGTATGTGAAGACTAAATGCAATACTATACATGTCTACTCAGAAGTCAGTCCCATTGAATTAAGTCTATATTATATTTTAATTTCCTAAATACAAGCTCGGCCTTTAATCATATAAAAAGGCTAAAGCACTATCTGCATTGAAACAGGTAGCAGAGTTCTTAGAGGGACAGCCATTAACAGGAGAATCAGTAAAATTAAACCTGGCTTTTAAATAATGCATAATGACTCTTACAATGTATGTCAATTGTATATGTACATGAGTTAATACAAGTTGTTTTGCTAGATCACACAAGGCTGCACCTAATCCAGCAATTTGTTTCCAACAACACTCAACCAAATGCCTGTGGAAGCTTAGAGGCAGACCATGAAGGTGATGGGCATTAGTCCCCAGCATCTGGTATTCAGAGGTAGACACCTCCAAGTGTGGAGGTTCTATTTGCCTTAACATATTATCCTTTGGTTTTGTTTTTCCTGCAAAGCCTTTGGCACAACCTTCTAGAACTCATATCCTACCTGAGTATATGTAATCTAATCAATGTATCCTTCCTAGGGAGGTAGTGGGCTCTCCCACACTGGAAGCATTCAAGATGAAGCTGGACAGCCATCTGTCAGGGATGCTCTGACTTAAGATTCCTGCACTGAGCAGGGGGTTGGACTGGATGGCCTTGTAGGCCCCTCCCAACCCTACTATTCTATGATTCTATGGTGTAATATGTCAGGTGTTGTTTATTTATTATTTATTTATTAAATTTATTAATCGCCCATCTGACTGGTCACCCAGCCACTCTGGGCGACGTACAACCCACCATAAACAATTTAAAACAATAAAATTTTACCATAATTTTTTTTTTTTAAAAAATACCCTAACCCACCCCAAATGCCTGCCTGAACAACCACGTTTTTAATGCACGACGGAAGCTCATTAAAGAGGGGGCATGACGGAGTTCCCTAGGGAGGGAGTTCCACAGAGTGGGGGCCACCACAGAGAAGGCCCTCTCCCTCGTCCCCACCAGTCTAGCTGTCCTGGCTGATGGGACAGAGAGAAGGCCATCCGAGGCTGATCTTGTTAAGCGGCCTGTCTGGTGTTGCTGGAGGCGCTCCTTAAGATAGGCTGGGCCGGAACCATATAGGGTTTTAAAGGTCAAAACCAACACCTTGAATTTGGCCCGGAAAACAACTGGTAACCAGTGCAACTCCTTCAGCACTGGAGTGATGTGATCTTGCCGGCGGCTGCCTTTAATCAGGCGAGCCGCCGCGTTCTGTACCAGCTGCAGTTTCCGAACCGTCTTCAAGGGTAACCCCACGTAGAGCGCATTACAGTAGTCTAAACGAGAGGAGACCAGGGCATGTACTACCAATGGGAGCAGATGGTCGGGAAGGTAGGGGCGCAGCCGCCGTATCAGATGGAATTGATACAGCGCTGTCCGGCTCACAGCTGACACCTGAGCCTTCGTGGACAGCTGGGAGTCCAAAATGACCCCCAGGCTGCGGACCTGGTCTTTCAAGGGTAGCTGTACCCCATTCAACACCAGGTCAACATCCCCCAGCCTCCTCTTGTCTCCCACCAAAAGTACCTCGGTCTTGTCAGGGTTCAGCTTCAGCTTATTCCTCCCCATCCAGCCACTCACCGTCTCCAGACATTTGGACAGGGATTCTACGGCCAACCTTGGTGAAGATTTGAATGAGAGGTAGAGCTGAGTGTCATCCGCATATTGATGACACTGCACCCCAAACCTCCTGATGATAGCCCCCAGTGGCTTCACATAGATGTTGTTCATCTGAGGTTGTATTTACCTAATTTTAAAACCTGCTAAGGAGCAGATGATTTTTATTATGTCCTGATACGTAAAACCATAGAACTCAAAGGGGGTGTACTTTCTTTTTCACATGACTGTATCTCAAAAATCATTCCTGACTTAGAAATGGGGATGAATGAAGGGTCGATATATCCGTATCCATAGCACTCCATTTCTAGGCCTGCCTGAAAGACACATCCTCTGACCTGGAAGTCCTTCCCCCAATCCCAAATGTCTAGAGCCAAGCTGTTATTAATCATTAGTGAATAAGGCACTCTGCATATGCCCAGAGGCACGCTCAACTTTATTACAGCTTTACGTGTTTCAGGATTGAGCCGTGACAATGAAAATCGGTTCTGGTTCTAAGCTCTGGTAGACACTGGCTCAAGCCTTGCACAAAACTAGGATGGACAAGAGACAGACATAGGTAAACTTCAAGGCTTCAAGAACAGCTCAGCACAACATCCCTATATTTTCCTCCAATCCAGCTGAGCATTCTTCTTCCCCAATTTTCAGACACATCACAGAATACCCCTGTACCATCCTTACAAGTTTCCAATCTTCAAAAGTGAAACAGGAAAGAATCTGGGACATAAAAGCTAGATGTCTCAACATGGAAAGGAACATTCAGTACAACCTATTTGTTGCTTATTTCTCTCTCAACTGAGCTTGAGCATTTAACCCTATCTTAGGCAGTAAGATTAACCTGAAAAAGTGTGTGTATGTGTGTGTTCTCAACCTCCACAAAGAGTGCAAGCTCCAGAAAAGCAGTTTTTGCTTCTAGTCCACATGAAGCCAATCCATTAAAAATATATACCAATCCAAACTCACCTACCCGGCTTTACCTGCAGTCAGAACATGACACTTCCAAGGACAAAGAGAAGCCACATGTTTTTCTCCAACGCAGAGCAACAATTCGTCTTTTCAATGCTGTTAAATTTTAACCTTTCTCCCGAGGGAAATAGGGACAAAAGTCTTTCCAGCCTGGCAGGAGCACCTTTGTCTGCCAAGCCCTGGACTTGCCCAAGTGTTGGTGTCTGTGTTGCTGTCTGTTTCAGCCTCCCTTCCACCGAAACCCTCCACTCATCCTTGGCATCTAGAATGGAATGCCAAAAATGCAGCAGTGCTGGTTACTTAGCCTCCCCTGGCTGCAGTGTGAGAAAGGGTGGAGGCGTAAGGGATGAGCCGTGTTAAGTGGGAGGTGCCTTCCTCAAAAGTTTCTCACTGAGATAGGTCCCAGATCAACATGGGATTCTAAGATTCTATCTGCAAGAAAGCAGAAGAGAGCATGTTTCCAACAGAAGGCAGAATCCCCTATTTAAGAATTTAATAAACACAGACAAGATGCACAGAACACATCACTGCTCCAGAACTAAGTACTACTTTTTAATATACCACAAAAAGATGTATTTAAAAGAGACTCAGTGCCTGCCAATGGGAATTTTGTACTTTCAAATCAGTAACCAATGGCCCCTTTCCCCAGCTGAGAAAAGTAACAACCCACTGTTTTACAGCAGGGATGCTGACTGCAGTCTCTGTTCACGCCGTAAGAGCGCTTCCAGATGTCACCACAGTCAGCAACAATTGTGGCTGAGCAGGAGGCTTCAGACATAGCCCTATCTTAGCAGAAGGGCAGCTCTGCCTTCTGTGCCCATCCTCTTATGTATGCAGACTAGTAACAGTCAGAAAGAGCATTGCCCTCTTGAAAAGGTGAGTTTGACTGGTAGTGCCAAAATCACCCAAAGGATGAGCACCCAAAGATCCCCCAACGTTTCAAGTTGCACTTCACTGGCAGTCCCAGAATTGCTCTTTCTCCTACAATTGGCTATAGGATAAGAAACACAACCCTGCCTGGGAGATATGCAGATTCACCAGAACTAGCCTAAGAGCAAAGGGCCACTCCTGCCAGGAAGTGAACTCCTTACCTCTGTCATCTTATGGTATTTTTCTGACTGGCTCTTGGGGATTTGACGTGGGACCAGGCTAGTCTGCACCCCTTCCTGCATGACATTCGTGTGCAGCTTAAGAGACCTTTGGACTCGGAGGGCTGAAGCCCTCCTGGGTTTAGGGCAGCCTTCCCCAACCTGGTGCCCTCCAGATGTGTTGGACTGCAACTCCCATCAGTCCCAGCCAGCATAGCCATTGAACAGGAGAATGAGAACCAGTCTTGATTCTTGCCTTCACTTGTATGGCTAGCCCAAGTTAGGGCATGTCCATGTAGGTCCTTGGCCATGATGGCTGGGACTGATGGGAGTTGCAGATGTCCAACACATCTGGTGGGCACTAGGTCTGGGGATATGCTTCCCTGCCTTTCAACTCCTATCCCGAAAGCAGGCCATGGCCAACAAAGCGAGCCCTCTTAGCTTGCGGCGGCCAAAAGGCAACGAAGGGGGGGCCGAGCTTGGCAACAACGTACTGGGGCCGCACCTCCCTTCCCGACCGCTCCGGCCCGCGTTGCTTAAGTCAGCGCGGGCGAAGCGGTGACGATAAGCCCTAAGGCGGGCTCCGGGGGCTGCGGGGCGCACGGACCGGCGATCGCGTGCCGTGGCGCCTTCAGCCTGCCTGCACTGAAGAGGCGCGGAGGCCGAGGCAAGGCCGCGGGAGGCAAAGCAGGGCCGGGGGGTCCGGCGGCGCCCCCTCCTCCGAAGAAGATCGGCGCGGCGCGGCCTTGCCGCCGGCCCGCGCCTCACAGGCCGGCGAGCGCGCCCCAGGACTCCTCGCGCCGCGCCGCTGCTGGAAAGCCACCCACGGCGCTAGTCCCTGGCGACACGGAAGCAGCAGGGCCGCGGGGAGCCTCTCGCCGAGGCGGCGGCGGCGCTGGCCGGGCGCCCCTCCGCGAGGCAGTCAGCGGGCCGGCCGCCTGCCTGCCTGCCTGCCGGTCGCTCTTCCCAGCCGACCCAGGAGGGGGCAGACGCCGGGCTCTGCTGGGGCCATGTCGTGCGGGCTCCTCGACACGTGCCCGCGCCTCCCCCGCCGACCCGCGACGCCCCTTTCCGTTGCCCCGCCGCGGGCCTCTGTCAGCCGCCCGGAGGGCGCCCCCGCCAAGCGGCGGCCTCGCCTCGCCTCGCGCGCCGCAGAGGGCGAGGGAAGCCGCCGCGCGGGCCGGCGGGCGGGCCGGCCTGGCCTCCGCGCGCCCCTCTTCCCGGCGGCTCGAGCGCGCGCCCAGCGGAAGGGGAGGGCGGGAGGCGCCGCCGCCGAACTTGCCGCCGGTTGCCATGGCGACCCCTCGGGCTTCCCCGCGTGTTCTGGGCCGAGCCGCGTGAAACCCCGGCGCCCTCCGGATGTGTCGGACTACAGCTCCTATTATCCCCAGTCACCATGGCCGTTGGCTGATGGGAGCTGCCGCACAGCGCGTCTGGGGGCGCCGGACAAGCGCTTCGCGTGTCCTTGGCCCGCTTTGAGGGGGCCTGGCCTTTGGCTAAGGGCCGCGCTGGCCCTGCCGTTCGGGGGCGCGGGACGGCCCCGGGCAGGCAGGAGCGGCCGGGGAGCGGGAGCAGGGCAGCCTCCCAGCCCGGGCTCCCGGGCGCTCTCCCGCTCCGCCGGAGGACGGGCCTGTGGCGTGCCGCGCCAGCCGGTGTGCGCGCGGGCGGCGAGGGGGGGGGCGCGGCGCGGCGCGGCCTTGGCCTCAGGCAGCAAAGCGCCGTGGCTGGGAGCAAGGCCCCTGCTCGCGGCAGAGGCGGGGCGGCTGCATGACGTGGCGAAGGCCCCCACCCTGACCTCAAGTGAGGGAGGGGAAGGTGGGCCCGCTTTGGACTCCCTCCCTCGCGCCAGCAGTGCCTTCCCCAGCATGGTGCCTGCCAGCAATTAGGGCGGGTTGCAGTTCCCATCATTCTCAGCCAGCATGGCCATTGGCCCTGGTTGGGGAAGGCTGCCATAGGAGTTTGTTGTTTATTCGGTCAGTCGCTCCCGACTCTTCGTGACTTCACGGACCAGCCCACGCCAGAGCTTCCTGTCGGCCGTCGCCACCCCCAGCTCCCCCGAGGTCGAGTCCGTCGCCTCCAGAATGTCACCCATCCCTCTTGCCCTTGGTCGGCCCCTCTTCCTTTGGCCTTCCACTTTCCCTAGCATCAGCATCTTCTCCAGGGTCTCCTGTCTTCTCATGATGTGGCCAAAGTACATCACAGCAATACGTGCCTTAAAGGGAGGAACACGCTTGGGAATACTAGTAACACACTAGGGAATACCAGTGGCATGTGACTGCAAGCAGTTGGGATGAGCCCTGCTTTTTGCCGCATAGGCAAATACTGAGCTCTGTCAGTCGCTCTGGAATGTGGTAGAATGTTGGAACTGGCCAGTGTATAATATATACACCAGTCCTCACTAATTTGTAGAGTAGTGGACTGGCTGAGTTAGTCTGTTGCAACAAAAACAACACAACACACAGGCATTAAATTTTAAGGTGCAATGAGACTCTTTGTTCATCTTAATTGGTCTGCCTTCCCAAGGGAAATGGGTTTTCAGCAGATTAGGAACCCCTTCAGAAGATCTAGAGCAGAGCAGAGCTTGGTCGAGTCATAGAAACATAGGAATCTGCCTTATACTGAGTCAGACCATTTGGTCGATCTAGCCCAGTATTGTCGGCATTGACTGGCAGCCGCTCTCAAGGTTTCAGACAGGATTCTTTTCTAGCCCTCCCTGGAGATTCTGGGGATTGAACCTGAAACCTGCATGCAAAGCAGGGCCTCTACCACTGTGTTACAGCCTGTCCCCCATCTCTTAGAACACTTGATTCCAAGCCAGAGCAAAATGCCAGATTTAACTTGTCTCCTGCCTGCCTGTGTGTAGGGCCAGTTATTATTTCATATAGAATATAGTTGACGTTGAAGCCACACAGTCGCTAACCTTGGAATGTTTCATAGAAATCCCTGAAAACAAAATATCTAGGTGACTTCACCATCACTTCAGAGACTAGCTCCACAAATTTGGCCATGGAATCTTCTGTGCAGTGGTAGGAAGGGTGGTACATCAACAGAATCCCCCAGATGTAATGAGTGCCGGATGTCAATCTGTCTGCAGAAATTGTCAGACACACATACACAAACATCCAGCCCTTATCTGCTGCTGCACCTAGCTGGGACCATTTGGGTAAAGTTCAGGGCAGCCACATCATCCAGCAGGGTCTTAAAACAAGGTCAGTCACTTATTCCCTGGCAAGATTATGGATGGCTGATACTTTGCTCACTGCTTGTCTTTGCAATTAGTAGTGACAGATCAGGAGCACCGCTGCCTTGGCAAGGGGTAGGACAGCATATGTAGATTGCCTGATCCTGTGCAGATGGAATTAGCTGCCCCCAAATCTCTTCAGTTCACCTTTCCCACCAACCACTGAGCCCTGGGGCCAAGCAAAGCCCCATTGGTGTGGAAGGTTGGAGGGGGGCTTTCCAAGCTGGACACCCGTAGAAGTGGTATAAGTAGACGGTGGCAAGGGAAAGGCATTATCAACTTCATCATAGTCTTGCACCTCGCCTCGTGTCCAATGCCCCAACTCATTTTGCCTACCAAGCCTGCCCTCCACCACTAAGGGGTTGTAGTTCTTCCCTTTCCTGAACATAGCCTCCTTTCAGAAAATATTCCGTCTTCACATTAAATACATGTTTATAAGGTCCATGAGCACAATCCCTGTTCCCCTCCTTGGGCACCACCTGTTGGTGCTGCCCCCTTTTTATAAGGCCTTTTGAACTCCCAATGAGATCCTCACAAGCCCAGGTTGGGGAGGCCAGGCTGCTGCTTGCTCTAGCTTTGGTCCTTTTCTATGACACAGAGGGACACAGGTTGAATTTTCATTGTGCAGTCATCCACAAGGAAAGGCAAAGATAGTTTCCCCAAGTTTCTCTACAACTAAATCTGTTCTTGAATCTTGAAATCCAGATCGTGTTCTCTGTTGCCTCCACATACCAGCCAAACGGCAAAAGTACAGGTTCTCTCTCCACACCAGTGGGTTCTCCCATTTGAACAATCATCTGGAGGGATTATCTGTCATTTGCAGTTCACATTTCTGGTGGCAATAGGGATATTCAATAGAGAAGCTTTCTCTTCCTATTTGAAGTTTTATAGTTTTGCTGCATCAGAGTGTTCATGGGAAAAACATGACAAATACAGGTTACATACGTGCCTAGAGCGGTGACTAGTTAATGCAGAAGTCACACTAAACAGCCATACGTTGATTTCTATATCCGTCACATTCTACTCTGCAAATACAATAGGAATTAACTACCTTGATGTCTGAAAGGGTTCTCAGCATTTGTAGTTTAAAAAAGAAGACTCCACCAATAACTTGAAACAGTCTTCCTCATCAAATTTTAACAATGAACATTTCATCATTATTCACAAACAAGTCTTCACAGTTAAGGATATATTGGCTTTATTTTAAACCACAGGTGGCCTACAGTTTGCATCAGCCCTAGCCAGCATAGCAAATGCTCAGGCATGATATAGACGTAGGCGAAAACATTTGGGCCACAAGTTGTCCATTCCTGCTTTAAACTAACACAAAACTAACAATGGGTTCAGTGGACAATCTCCTCCTTTAACAGCTTTCACAAATGGCAGCAGAAGCACATAAGGGCCTTAAATTTGCATTTGAGCGTCACATGTGAGACATGAAAGCACTGTCCAGGTAAAAGTTACACATTTTCTTGAATGTGAAGAATCACCCACAGCATACCAGTCAAGAACCTCTTAAGGGGAAGGAGCCTCCTGGGGGAGGGCCTACTTCCCCTCTGGGACACCACGCTGAGGCGCTCTGTCTCCTTCTCCCCTCCCCTCCCCAAGTATTTCCAGGGCGCTACTGGCTCTTCACCTGTGGCATTGATGAGGAGAGCAGGCTGGGCAACAGGAACATTGCTGGCGGAGAGGCACTTTCCATCTTTTGCCTCCTGAGCCTTGTTTGCCTGCTTGAGGAGAGACACAGATACCAGCAGAGCTGGGCACTTCCCAGCTGTTCAGCTCAATTCACCCCAGCAACCAGCAGCAGCAGAGGGCAGCGGCTGGGAGAACAGAGGAGCGATTGCAGGCATTCCAATTGTTTAGCGCCAGCTCCTTGTTAGCAGCTATATTGAGGGCCAGGGCTCTCTGTGTTGTTGTTGTTGTTCAGTCGTTCAGTCGTGTCCAACTCTTCGTGACCCCATGGACCATAGCACGCCAGGCCTTCCTGTCCTGCGCTCTCTCCCGGAGTGTGCTCAAGTTCATATTCATTGCATCGGTGATGCTATCTAGTCATCTCATCCTCTGCCGTCCCCTTCTCCTTTTGCCCTCAGTCTTTCCCAGCATCAGGGTCTTTTCCAGTGACTTTTCTCTTTGCATTAGGTGGCCAAAATATTTGAGCTTCAGCTTCAGTATCTGTCCTTCCAATGAGCGGTCAGGGTTGATTTCCTTTAGGATGGACTGATTTGACCTCCTTGCAGTCCAGGGGACTCGTAAGAGTCTTCTCTAGCACCACAGTTCGAAAGCATCGATTCTTCAGCGCTCAGCCTTCCTTATAGTCTAGCTCTCACAGCCATACATTACTACTGGGAAAACCATAGCTTTGATTATATGGACCTTTGTCAGCAAGGTGCTGTCTCTGCTTCTTACTATGCTGTCTAGGTTTGCCATAGCTTTCCTCCCAAGGAGCAAGCGTCTTTTAATTTCATGGCTACAGTCACCGTCTGCGGTGATCTTGGAGCCCAAGAAAATAAAATCTGTCACTGCTTCCATTTCTTCCCCTTCTATATGCCAGGACGTGATGGGGCCAGATGCCATGATCTTCGCTTTTTTTAATGTTGAGTTTCAAACCAGCTTTTGCACTCTCCTCTTTCACCCTCAACAAGAGGATCTTGAGATCCTCTTCGCTTTCTGCCATTAGGGTGGTATCGTCTGCGTATCTGAGGTTGTCGATAATTCTCCCGGCAATCTTAATTCCGACCTGTGATTCATCCAACCCGGCGTTTCTCATGATGTACTCTGCATATAAGTTAAATAAGCAGGGCGACAATATGCAGCCTTGTCGTACTCCTTTCCCAATTTTGAACCAATCGGTTGTTCCATGTCTGGTTCTTACAGTTGCTTCTTGGCCCTCGTACAGGTTTCTCAGGAGACAGGTAAGGTGGTCTGGTACTCCCATCCCTTTCAGCATTTGCCACAGTTTGTTGTGATCCGCACTGATTGTGGCGTAGTCAATGAAGCAGAAATAGACGTTTTTCTGGAATTCTCTTGCTTTCTCCATGATCCAGCGAATGTTGGCAATTTGATCTCTAGTTCCTCTGCCTCTTCGAAACCCAGCTTGTACTTCCGCTTGTTCTCGGTTCACATACTGCTGAAGCCTAGTTTGTAGGATTTTGAGCATCACCTTGCTGGCATGTGAAATGAGCGCAATTGTACGGTAGTTTGAACACTCTTTGGCATTGTCCTTCTTTGGGATTGGAATGTAAACTGACCTTTTCCAGTCTTGTGGCCACAGTGGAGTGTTCCAAATTTGTTGGCATATTGAGTGCAGCACTTTAACAGCATCATCTTTTAGGATCTCAAATAGCTCAGCTGGAATACTGTCATCTCCGCTAGCTTTGTTGTTAGTAATTCTTCCTAAGGCCCGCTTGACTTCAATCTCGAGGATGTCCGGCTCAAGTTCAGTGACCGCACTATCATGGCTATCAGGGACATTCAGATCTTTATAGTTCTTCTGTGTATTCTTTCCACCTCTTCTTAATCTCATCTGCTTCTGTTAGGTCCCTGCCTTCTTTGTCCTTTATCATGCCCATCTTTGCACAAAACGTTCCCTTGAGATCTCCGATTTTCTTGAAGAGATCTCTAGTCTTTCCCATTCTATTGTTTTCTTCGATTTCTTTGCATTGTTCATTTAAGAAAGCCTTCTTGTCTCTCCTTGCTATTCTCTGGAACTCTGCATTCAGTTGGATATATCTTCCCCTTTCTCCCTTGCTTTTCGCTTCCCTTCTTTCCTCAGCTACTTGTAAAGCCTCATCAGACAGCCACTTGGCTTTCTTGCATTTCTTTTTCTTTGGGACGGATTTAGTTGCTGCCTCCTGAACAGTGTTACAGATCTCCGTCCATAGTTCCTCAGGCACATAGTCTATCAGGTCTAATCCTTTAAATCTATTCCTCACCTCCACTGTATATTCATAAGGGATATGATTTAGGTCATACCTGAATGGTTTAGTGGTTTCCCTACGTTCTTCAATTTAAGCCGAAATTTTGCAATAAGAAGCTCATGATCTGAGCCACAGTCAGCTCCAGGTCTTGTTTTTACTGACTGTATAGAGCTTCTCCATCTTTGGCTGCAAAGTACATATCAATCTGGTTTCGACATTGACCATCTGGTGATGTCCATGTGTAGAGTCACCTCTTGTGCTGTTGTCTCTGTGTTATATTGCAGTTTTAACATGTGCCTAGGAAATTCATTGGAGAATCTAGCAGGGGAATGGGGTACCCCGATTAGTGTGGTCATGGGTAGGTATGGGTATGGTGCTTGGAGATTAACAGGCCAGTTGAGGAGAAGAGGGGCTAGACACCTTACACCTATCCCCTATTCTGGTTTTTTCTCCAGCCAAATGGTTCCTGAGTGCCTTGCCAACTTTCCCTCGGGTCTGATGGTGCTGTTGCTGAATGCCAGGTTGGTCCAAAACTCATCCATGTTTTAATTATGGATGAGAGGGCTGACCTGTTGTGCATTATTGAGATCTGGGAGGGGTTAGTCCGTCCCAGCTGCACCCTCCCAGGGGCTTCATACCGCACCAAGATCAACTTGAGGGCTTGGGGAGGAGGGTTGCTGTGGTCCTTAGAAATTCTTTCTCCCTCTCTAGGCTTCCTTTCCAGTCGAGTGTCAATCTTGAGTGCTTCTACCCAGGATAGACTAGGAATTCTGTTGGTGTACTGCCCACCCCGCTGCCCTTCAGTCTCCCTGCCTGAGCTGATGGAGGTGGTCTCAGATTTGGTACTGAGGTCCCCTAGAATGATGTTTCTAGGGGGTTTCAACTTCCAGGCCAAGGTTGCTGGATCCAGGGTGGCTCAGGACTTCATGGGGCTGTCACAACATGTCATTGGCCCAACGCATTTAAGAGGACACATGCTTGATTTGGTTTTCTTGGCTGGGTTGGTGGATAGTGATCTGAAAGTTGGGGAATTAACATCTATCACATTGTCATAGTTGGATCATTTCCTGTTGAGGCTTAAACTCTCAGTGGCCTTTCCCTTCTGCAAGGGTGGGGGACCTATTAAAATCGTCCACCCAAGGAGGCTAATGGATTCCAGATTTTCCTGCAGGTATGGCTGGTATGCCTGTTGAAGCCCTGGTCACTCTGTGCAATGATTATTCCTCTCCATCCAAGCAGAGCTCTGGCAGCTCTTTGATATAAACCTGAGCTGAGGGCAATGAAGCAAGAGGGAAGATAGCTAGAATGCAGGTGGAGGAAGACTCGTGCTAAGTCTGACTAAAAACATGTTAGAGCTCGTTGTCGAGCCTACTCTGTGGCAGTGATGATGGCAAAAAGGGAGTTCGTTTTCAGCACCATTGCATCACTGCAAAAGTCCAGTGGAGCATTTCTGAGTGGCTCATGGCCTGGTACTATCTGGGCTAGGAAGAGAGTTGGTGGAACCCTCGGTAGCACGCTGTGACAAATTTGCATGACATTTTGAAGATAAAGTTGCTCAATTCCATCATAACTTAGACACCATAGTTAATGCAATTCTAATAGTAGAGATGTCCAGAGCACCATCTGGTTCATTTTTATTTGATGAGTTTCAGTTGTTGAGAACCAAGGACATGGATAAGGTGCTTAGCTAAGTCTGGTAGACCACCTGTGTGCTTGGGGCTTGCCCTCCATGGGTGACCACATCTAATAGGGAGTGGATGTCCAGCTGGGTCTAGGAGGTTGTAGATTCCTCCTTGAGAGGGGGTGGTACCAGCCTCTTTAAAGGAGGTGGTAATTAGGCCACTTCTGAAAAAGCCTAACCTGGACCTGGAGACTCAATCCAGAGAAGACGGAGGGTGGTTCATCTTAGTGGGTGGTTCATCTGCCTGGCAAAGTGATGTTTAATCTGTTCTAGAGGGGGTTGCATTCCCGCTAAAGGATTGGATTCATAGTTTGGGGCTGCTCTTGGATCCAGCATTATCACTAGAGGCACAGGTGAACTTGGTGGCATGGAGCACCTTTTATCAGCTTAGGCTGATATACCAACTACATCCTTATCTTGATGGAGACAGCTCAGCTACGGTTATCTATGCTCTGATAACCTCTCATCTCGATTACTGAAATGCATTATAAGTGGGGATGCCTTTGAAAATGTTCTGGAAACTTCAGCTGGTCCAAAATAGGGCAGCAGGACTGTTAACAGGGATGGTAATTTGATCATATTATGCCAGTACTTTTCCATCTGCACTAGCTCCAAAGACCAGGTTACCTGAAGAATCATCTCGTATATACCTGCCCAGACCCTAAGCATCTTCAGCGGTCCTTCTCTGGGAGCCCCCACCAACTGAAGTGAGGTGGGTGGCTATTACAAAGTGGGCCTTTTCTGTTGTGGCATCCTGGTTGTCAAATAGGCTCCCCCAAGAGCCTCACCTGGCGCCTACATTGTGACCTTTTTGGTGCCAGGTGAAAACCTTATTTTCCCAGGCATGTTAGTCTTCCTGTTTCTGTTGTTTTAATTCTGTTAGGGCACCATCCTATGCATGTTTAGACAGAGAAAAGGCCTACAACTCCCAGCATTCCCCAGCCAGCAAATCTGGCTCGGGAATGCTGGGAGTTGTAGTCCTTTTCTCTGTCTAAACATGTATAGGATGGTGCCCTTTGCTGTTGTTCAGTCGTTCAGTTGTGTCCGACTCTTCATGACCCCATGGACCATAGCACACCAGGCCTTCCTGTCCTGCGCTCTCTCCCGGAGCATGCTCAAGTTCATATTCATTGCATCGGTGATGCTATCTAGCCATCTTATCCTCTGCCGTCCCCTTCTCCTTTTGCCTTCAGTCTTTCCCAGCATCAGGGTCTTTTCCAGGGAGTTTTCGCATTAGGTGGCCAAAATATTTCAGCTTCAGCTTCAGTATCTGTCCTTCCAATGAGCACTCAGGGTTGATTTCCTTTAGGACTGACTGATTTGACCTCCTTGCAGTCCAGGGGACTCGTAAGAGTCTTCTCCAGCACCACAGTTCGAAAGCATCCATTCTTCGGTGCTCAGCCTTCCTTATAGTCCAGCTCTCACAGCCATACATTACTACTGGGAAAACCATAGCTTTGATTAGACGGACCTTTGTCGGCAAGGTGATGTCTCTGCTTCTTACTATGCTGTCTAGGTTTGCCATAGCTTTCCTCCCAAGGAGCAAGCGTCTTTTAATTTCATGGCTACAGTCACCGTCTGCGGTGATCTTGGAGCCCAAGAACGTAAAATCTGTCACTGCTTCCATTTCTTAAAAAACAACAACAATGCGCGTACACAAATGGCAGAGGCCACGGCCGCCGCCATTTGCGTTCCTTATTTTGGCACGTCTTAGTCTACATCTAGATTTACGTAGACTAAGACGGCGAAAATAAGGGGAATGCAAATAGCGTAGTAGACGCTACGCTATTTGCGTTCCCCTTATTTTCGCCGCCTTAGTCTACGTAAATCTTGATGTAGACTAAGACGTGCCAAAATAAGGAACGCAAATGGCGGCGGCCGTGGCCGCCGCCATTTGTGTACGCGCATTGTTGTTGTTGTTTAAGTCAGCCGTGATAGGCTACGTAAACATTTACATAGCCTATCACGGTTTTTTTTTTAAACTTAGCCGTGATAGGCTACGTAAATCTTTACGTAGCCTATCACTTTTTTTTTTTTTTTAACTGGAAATGGCGGTGGCGGCAGCCAGTCGGAAGACCGGCCGCCGCAGCCACCGCCACCAGGAAGATCCGCCCCAGGTAAGTCTTATCCCAGGGGGGGCGGGGGGGCAAACCGTTCCGCCACCGATTTCGGGGGGCCGAATGCGCTGGCATTCGGCCTCCCCGAGATCTGTGGCGGAATTCTCTGACATCCCTAGTGTTGGCATATCTCCTACATAGATGAAAGCTCCAGGAATTCTCTTTAGAAATTCAGCACTGACCCCCTTCTGTTGCCAGGAAACCATCACCACAGAGCACATGCATTTTGTTTTCTCCCCACAACAACCCACTCTTAGTTCCCCTCCCCTTGCCCCCACCGCCAGTCTCCTTGCAGCAACTCTTTAGGAAAAAAACAATCCTCACAACTCTTCCAACTCCCTTTATTGTTATAGGCAAGCTCACCATCCTCCTCCCCCCCTCTAGACTTTATTTATTTACTATATTTCTATACCATCCAATAGCCCCAAAACACATGATAAAATATTTAAAACAGAATAAAAGCAAAGGAAAAACCAGAGTAAAAACTAGCAGTAGTATAAAGACATAAAAACACAACAACGCATTTAAAAACAAAACTGAAGGGCTAAAAATCCTGGGAAAATAAAAAGGCCTTCACTGGGCACTGAAAAGATCACCATGTAGGTGCCAGGTGAGCCTCTCTGGGGAGGGCCTTCCAGGTGCCACCACCAAAAAGGCTCTCTCCTTAGACTTAATTTGTGTCATTATTCACCAGAGCTCAGCCCAGGAGTCTGTCTGCAGTGCCAGGGATGAGACCTGGAATGTGGGAACAAAAGTACTTCTGAACATGTACTTCTGAACATGTGCAGAGTGCCTTTCTATCACCACTGAACAACTGTAGGTTCCTACCTTGCGTATACTTAGAGTTCAGAAACAAATTGCCTGTGAGCTTAGCTCAAGATTTTAAGTATAAGCTGCACAATCCTTTCTCACTGTGAAAAAAAAAACACCCACTGCTGGTTTCCTCTATCTCTCCCACCTTTCTTGTTCTTGCAGTCCAGTTCACAAAATAATGTATTTTGAACTTACATTATAAAAGAACCAGTCAGTTTAGACTAGATGGGTTATTGCAAAAAAAGAGATTACATAGGGGGAAGGGTGGATGAAGATTTGAGAACAAAAGACAGGATTGCTGTCTGTAGTGGGCTTCCAGAAAAGTGTTCTGATCGTAGACACTCTTGGGGGTACAAAGGGGTTCCCTAAAGCTCTACATTAGTACAAAGAAACAAGAGGAGTAAATATAGTTTTTTTTCTCTTTCAAGATGGTAGAGAAAATAGCAACACAATCCCATGAGCAGGGATTTACATCTTTCCTTTTAAGATCAGGGCAATACAAATTGAAAGCCCAGAATTTCTCCTTTCTAATAGTTAAAAAAAGTATTCTAGACAATTGTGGAAGTGACTATTAAAAGCGGTCCCAGACACCAGTGCACCTTTTGCTGTGTTCAAGATACATCACTCGAGATACTTGACTGAGCCTGGAATAGTCACATGGGCTGGAGCATTATGTGACATGTCTGATTTATTCCCTGGCAGATGATCAGATTCATTAACCTCTGCTGGAATGACATTAGGCCACCCTTTCTTCAAAGAGACCTTAATAATCTCGTTTGGCATCCGAGAATAATGGCTCCAACTGCCAAAACCTGCACACAGTGAATTGCACTTCCATATGATGGGGAGGACAGCAGAAGGCCGCTTCGGCCACATAAGTTCCATTTCAATCCAAGACAAATGGAAATCAAAGTCTTCACTGAATTCTTCATAAGGTCTAACTTAGTTAAGGCAAAGAAACACTGAGGCTGGGGGATATCATCTCATAATTTTGCCATGAAGGAATTGGACTGAAACACGGCAGTGGAGGGGAAGGTTCTCAAAAGGCAGGGAACTTGAGTATCAGATATAATATTACTTCCCGCTTATCTCCCTCCACCCCATATCTCATGCTTCCATGCAAGAGGGGAAGGGGAAGGGATCCAAGCCCAGCCACAGTGGCCAAACAGAATTCCTCTGTAACGTGAACTCCTCTGCACAATCTCTTGTCTGTTTTGAAAAATTCAGGGATTGGTTTGTGTCCTTGAGCTTCTTGCAGTTCCCTTTCTTTAACCCCTTGATGTTGTATTTATAGCTATAGACATGGCAGTAGGGCATGTATGTGCATTTTTATTTAATTCAATTCAAGGTGCTGGTTTTAACCTATAAAGCCCCACACGGCTTGGGACTGCAATACCCGATGCATACATACATAGATACAAATTTAATTTATGCAGAAATGACATACACCCGTAAATGCTGTTCCTAGTCCTTAGGATCTAGGATCAGTTCTTCTATGCCACCCTTCCCCAAACTGTTGTGCTCCAGATGTGTTGGACTACAACTCTCATCATCCTCAGTCAGCATGGAGTGATGGGAGTTAAGGTTCAACACATCTGGAGGGCAACAGGTTGGAGAAGGTATCAGTGTGCCCATGGACACCTCTCTTGGCACCCACCAAATTCCCTGTCCCTCTGGATTTCTTTTATTCCTGATTGATTGATTGATTGATTGATAAAAATACAAAATAATCAAATAACTTTAACAGGAGAAGGAGTGGGGGTGAGGGAGCCCACAAACCAATACAAAACATTATAGTACCACTTCATCCTAACCTGAAAAACAAAATATATCAGAGAGAACAATCCTGTGGTCCCTGAAGAGGATTGGGCATAGGATTGTTTGGATTCCCCCTCCTGAAGCCGTAGACACTGCTATGACTTTGAGAGGGGGGCTATACAAACTGACCCCTCCCCCCACCCCCTCGCAGCCATGCTGGAAGGAACCGTGTGGCACCTGCTTTCCAAGGTCATAAACGCAGCCTCGAAGACCTCCGAGAGCTCAGAAAGGGGAGTGTTCCAGTGCGAGGTGGGGAGGGGATAGGAGAGGCCAGGATACAAAAAACCCTATGGCCTCTCCAGCTCCTCCCCATGGCCCCCCCCTTTTCCGCTGCCACCAATTCTCTGACAATACTTAAAAACCTCCTAGTAGCTGGTATAAGAGGCTTAGGCGTGAGAAGGGCACCAACACTAGAGACAAGATGAGGTATTAAACAAGTTGGCTTATTAACGGGATATTTTATACATAAGGTAATACTATTATTTATGTAGAGGTTCTCAGCAGAATGCTTGCAGACACTTTTTAAGGACTCAAGAGATGCTGTTGCTAGTACAAGCCTTTAATGACTGCTTTTACCTCAGGCCAAATTCTGTAAACCTCCACCTCAGCCCAATACACCCCACAACCAGGCCTAGCTCTTGGATACAGTCTTTTTCTGACACCAAAGCTCCTCCTGGCTTCTTGGATAGTTTATCTGGTTGTTAACGCCTGCTTGGTGGTAAGACCTTAGGGCAGCCTCCTGGCTACCTGCTCCTGATCTTCACCAGCCACATATGGTTATCACATAGAGCCAAGGAATAGATTACTATTCAGGCCGTAGGAATCACTTCCCCTCAGCTCTTCTGTAGTCCTTCTCTCACACATCAGACACCAACCAACCAACTCCCTCACTGACCACCCCTCCAACTGTCAACTGTCATTTCCCAACTGCTGTTTTCCACCTAACTAGAACCCCCAGCTAACCAGAATCTGATGTTTTCCAGACCAATCAATATTAAAAGCAATCGTCTCTCTCTCCCCATTCAGAACACGTCACCAAGCAACAGGCCTTCGACACAGTAACAATGTTAGGCCTCAAGCCTGCATAGATACATTGTAGCCTCACAGAGGTCACACAGCATATTTAAACATTACAGGACTTCAACAACAGAGAGAGAGAGAGAGAGAGAGAGAGCACATTCTTCACATTGTGATTCTTTTTTTTTTTAACCAGGGCAAAATATCTAGAGGTGCAGTAACCCATTCCTGCTCCAACATATACTCCTTACTGGACTTCTGTTCTGTGAACCACATCTGAGCAGCTTCATAGTGTAGTTGCAAAGAAGAAAATTCTAGTCCTTCTCATTTTGAAGCTTGTAACATATCTGTCTTAATTCTAGATGGTTGCTTATCCCAGACAAAATATTTCATTTCCTTTTCCCAACACTTGATCTTGCTATAGTCAATCTACAAGGGCAATACCATAAACAAAAACAAAAATCTAGATAGCATTGCCATCTGAATAAATGAATGTGTTGTTGACCAAGATAAATTTAACTGAGATCATATTTCAAAATCCTTCTTTATCTTGACCAATAGCTGTTGATAATTTAGGGCTGAATCCAACAGGGCACTTATGCCACTGCCAATTCCTTTCTACCCTGTTAATTTCCTTCTACAAGTAGTGTGTCCTGCCGATTCCACTGCACAAGCAGGACCCACCACTTACACAAGGGAGATTTAACGCTTCCTAGGGGAAGCCCCAAAATGAGCAGAAATGCTCATTTCTGGCAGGAGGCAGGTTGGCAGATCTCCTTTATGTGAGCTCCACCAACCAGACACCTTCCAGAAATTGGCATTTCTACTAGTTTCAGTTACCCCAGAAGTGCTAAATTGCTGTTGCACAAGCAGTGGGTCCCACTTGCGCAACCGAGTTGGTGGGGTGTAAGAGAATCAGCAGGGGCATAGCCCTTTGGATTCTGACCTTACTCTTACACAATTTCTAATATCTCCAGAAAGTTTTATTCCAAGATACCTCACTTCTTTATTGATCTTTTTCAGTCCCAACACTTTCAACACTGCCTGCTCATCTGTTTTTTACATATTTAAAAAGATTACCTCAGATTTTTCCTTATTGACTGTATATCCTGAAAGCATTGCATATCTGTCTATAATCTGAATTAAAGGTACAACAAATAACAATGGATATTCTAATGAAATCATAACATCTTCTGCATATTGTTTCAGGGAAGCATGATGCAGCAGTAATGGGGGACTTCAATTTCCCCAATATTTGTTGGGAGACAAATTCTGCAAAACATGGCCCCTCCAGGAAATGCCTGACTTGGGGGGCAGATAACTTCCTCCTACAGAAAGTAGAGGAAGGAACTAGAGGATCGGCTATCCTTGACTTGATCCTAACCAACAGAGATGACTTAGTGGATCAAGTCGCAGTTACAGGAACTCTGGGGGAAAGTGACCATGTTATATTTGAGTTCTTGGTTCTAAAAGAAGCAAAAGCCGAGTGGAGCCAAATGCATGCCCTGGATTTTAGGAAAGCCAATTTTAATAAACTCAGAACAATGATAAGTCAGGTCCAGTGGCAAGCAACTCTAATGAGAAAAGGAGTCCAGGATGGGTAGGAGCTTTTAAAAAAGGAAATTCTCAAGGCACAATTACAAACAATTCAAACAAGAAAAAAGGTGAAAGACAACAGAAGAAGCCAATGTGGCTTCACAAAAAGCTTAGAGATGACCTGAAAACAAAAAAGCACACATATAGGAAGTGGAAGGAAGGCCAAGCTACAAAGGAAGAGTACAGGCAGGTAGCACAGAATTGCAGGGATGGCGTCAGGAAGGCTAAAGCTGAGAACGAGCTGAGGTTAGCGAGGGATGCTAAAAGCAACAACAAGGCTTTCTTCAGCTACGTGCATAGTAAAAGGCAGAGGAAAGAAATGGCGGTTCAGCTATTAAATAAGGATGGCAAAATGATAAGAGATGACAAAGAAAAGGCAGAGGTGCTCAATTCCTACTTTGGCTCAGTCTTCTCCCAAAAGAGGGTCTATGACCCCCCCGGCAAAGGCGAAGTACAGGCTGAAGGGGCAGGATTGCAGCTTGAGATCGACAGGCATATGGTCAAGGAACACCTAATGACTTTGAATGAGTTGAAATCTCCAGGGCCAGAGGAATTGCATCCTAGAGCAGAGCTTTCCAAACTTTCATGTTGGTGACACACTTTTTAGACATGCATCATTTCATGACATGGTAATTCAGTTTTACTAGCAAACCGGAGGTTAAACTAACCCGTTATAAGAGATACGGACACATACATAAATTGTAATAACGAAGTGTATAGGGATAGAACGTATCTCATGAAAACCTTTCATTTATATTTTTTTAAATATATGATTTGTAAGATAATAAATACATTGTTGTCATTTATGAGTAACAGTATGTAAATATGTGCAAGAAAATGTGAAAAATAAACAAAATTAACTAAAGTATTTACACAACATATTAGGACACATAGGCCCAGGTAGGAGCCCAGCTGCAAAAACTCATGAAGTAGAGAAGCAAAAGTCCAACAAAAATGGTGTAAATATATATGTCTCACTACAAGGCTATATTGCTGTAAATATTTGCAATGCCTATGTCCAGAGTCCAGTTCCAGCACTCTCCGGTGGTACACTGCCGGTGGGTGGTTAATCCACAATTGCAGCAGAGTGAAAATAACAATAAATGGCAGAAATCAAATCATAAGTGCCACGTGGTGGGTGGCTTGCTGTTTGCCACATTGGGTTTGGGAGGGTGGCCTCCCTTCAGCCAGCAGCAGGTGGGTTGACTGGGTGACAGCCTGCAGCTGCGCTCACCCGGGTGATTGGCAGCACGCTGATTCTGAGGCCTCCACTGAGCTCCGTTCCAACTGGCCAAGATGGCGGACGGCCCACTTGGTGCAGTCCCAGGCGGCGTTTCCACCCGCGCACTACTGTGGCCTGTCCGCGCGTCAGCGCGGTGCAGAAGTCTGTGAAGGGCGCGCTTGAAATCTCGCAGGGCTGGTGGCCACTGACACTTCTCCGCGCCGGCCAAGCTCTGCTCCCAAGGTGGCGCCTCCCCTCCCCTCTCTTCGCCCTGCGCCTGTACCTTGCCGTACTGCTCCAACACCGCCAGTCATGTGCGTCCTACGTCAAGATGCCACATGATCCTAAAGCAGCTAATGTTAAAGCAGCTAAGCCTTAGCTGCTTTAACATTAGCTGCTTTAGGAAGTTCCGGGGGAGGAGCCAAGGGAAGCAAACGCGAGTAAGGGAGCTCCGCGGTGCCCTTCTGCACAATTTTCTGCATTTCACGCGACACACCTACACACTGCCGCCGACACACTAATGTGTCGCGACACACAGTTTGGAAAGCTCTGCCCTAGAGTAATAAAGGAACTGGCAGAAGAGCTCTCAGAGCCACTGTCTATTCTCTTTGAGACATCATGTGCCAGATGACTGGAGGAGGGCTAATGTTGTCTCTATCTTCACAAAGGGTAAAAAGGAAGAACATGGAAACTACAGACCAGTCAGTCTGACATCAATCCCTGGGAAAATGCTGGAGCAGATGATAAAGCAATCAGTCTGTAAGCACCTTGAAAACAAGGCAGTGATGACTCCAAGCCAACGTGGATTTGTCAAAAGCAAGTCCTGCCAGACGAATCTGATCTCATTTTTTGATCAGGTCACCTCCCTTGTGGACTGTGGGAATGCTGTGGACATCATATACCTCGACTTCAGCAAAGCTTTTGACAAAGTGCCCCATGATATCCTGATGAGCAAACTACCTAAAAGTGGGCTAGATGAAACAACAATCCGGTGGATACACAGTTGGCTACAGAATCGGACTCAAGGAGTGCTTATCAATGGGATCTTCTCCAACTGGGCAGAGGTAATAAGCGGGGTACCTCAGGGCTCAGTCCTGGGCCTGGTGCTTTTCAACATTTTTATTAATGACTCGGAGGAGGAGGTGCAGGGAATGCTGATCAAATTTGCAGATGACACAATATTGGGTGGGATAGCTAATACCCTCAAAGACAGAAACAAAATTCAAAGTGATCTTGATAGGCTGGAGCACTGGGCAGAAAACAACAGAAATTTATTAGGGATAAATGCCAAGTTCTGCATCTAGGAGAAAGAACCCAAATGCACAGTTACAAAATGGGGGATATGTGGCTCACCAACACTACAAGCAAGAAGGATCTTGGAATTGTTGTAGATCACAAGCTGACAATGTGATGTGGCTGCAAAAAAGGCAAATGCTACTTTGGGCTGCATTAATAGAAGTATAGATTCAAAATCACGTGAAGTACTAATTCCCCTCTACTCAGCACTGGTTAGGCCTCATCTGGAGTACTGTGTCCAGTTCTGGGCACCACACTTTAAGAAGGATGCAGACAAACTGGAAAGGGTCCAGTGGAAGGCAATGAAGATGATCAGGGGACTGGAAACAAAGCCCTATGAAGAGAGACTGAGACACCCCTTTACTCCCCCCATCCCTTCACAGCTGCGCAGTTACAGAGGCACAGAGAGGCGTTTTCAGTTATTTAATCACACTTTCACACATTTTTGCAGCTTCATATCTTCTCAATGGTTGCTTTTGGACTCAGTGCCCAAGGGCTGGGGGGATCTTGGGGGAGGACCAACTTCGCTCCGGCCACCATTTCGGAGCAATGGGTGGGCACGTACTGCTCACGCTTGTGAGTGTGAACCATTGCGAGAGTCTCGGGCTGGGGAACTGCCAAGCAGATGGAGTAGAAATGAAGGAGCACAAAACACTCACTTTTTACCTAACAAGGGATGGAAAAACACAACAGAACCCCCAAAATACAAAACAGCCACTGAAGTGTCACACCCCCATGCTCACCGGACTGCACAGCTGCGCCTTAATATATAATGGCAAAAGGAGTGTATGGCAGAGTCTGTTAGGGAAGCCTGCAGTAAATCACAAGTATATCCTAGCAGAAGCTAATTCAAAGCTGAAATGCTGTGCAGTTGTGATGGAGTGAAGGGTGAAAGCGGTGCCATGTAGATGGGGCCCTAAACTTCTGACACTTGGCATGTATGCTAAGGGGACTTAGGGGTGTGTACCTCAGGGATATTTTGTTTTATAAATGGCATTAACTAATTTAAACTAATTTAATGTAGAGATGTGCGCATCAGCAAAACTTGAACTTGCCAAAGTTCTCACAATTCCATCTTGAAGTTCGTTCCAACTTTGAATCCATATCAGACTGTGAGCTTTTTTTTTTTTTGTATAAAAATCCATGCATATTTTCGTGCATGTTTTTCCAACTGTACACATCAATTGTGCACATCTTTAAAATGTACTCATTCTTCTCCCATTGATTAGAGCATATTTGTGTGCATTTTTCAAATGTACACATGCAGTTGAATGCCTTTTTTGGGGGTCCACAAATCACATTGCAAGCTCGGAAATATACAGACTTTGACCACAGATTGTGTATGAGTCCATGTTTGGCTCAGAAGGGAGGAACTGGGAATATCCTGATCAAAACCAAACTGAAATGAATTTCTCATGCATTCCTAATTAAATTATGGCTGCTGACATAATCTGGCCTGCGGAGGGCCTGGTGGTGGTGGTGGCAGTGCAACCCCCCCCAACCTTAAACTAGTTCTGCTGCTTCATACCAGCTGCTTTTCCTAGTGAGCTCTCACTGTTATGATGATGTTCAGGAAATACACACCTTGTGAAGACTTACCTAGGAAGGTGGTGGGCTCTCCCACACTGGAGGCATTCAAGATGAAGCTGGACAGCCATCTGTCAGGGATGCTTTGACGTGGATTCCTGCACTGAGCAGGGGGTTGGACTCGATGGCCTTGTAGGCCCCTTCCAACCCTGCTATTCTATGATTCTATGATTCTATATAAAGAAATTTTAACAGATCAGACTAGGGGCTCCTTCATATGGAGCTTTTATCCTGCTATTGAAATTGCTCACTCAAGGAAATTTGTGGTTCCTTTTCATGACGTTGTTAACCTCCAGGGCACATCCAGAGGTATTTCCTGGTTATTCCATCTCAAATAGATCTGGAACTAATGAACCATCTATGGAAACTTGAAAATTAAAAGCTTCCCCTCTCAGCAACCACATGGTCGCTGTCTGGAAGCCCACGATAATTGCGGAAACGCTCCAGAATGGAAGGACTGCAGGAATTTTCTTTAGAGTAAAGGCAGCCTAGGAGAGCACAGGTCCTGCAGTTATCATTTCATGTTACAGGAGTTCCTCAACAACAATGAAAACATTGAAAACCACAGCCATTGAGATACATAGAAAGGTTAGCATAAACATCATGCTTAAAGATCTCTAGTTCAGCCTTTGTTACCCCTGTGGATTCCCCAGGCTCCCCGTAGAATGTTTTCATTCCCAAATGTTTCCATTCCCTGTATGTCTTGGGCCCTGCTCCATGGAACTGGAGGCACTGAAGCCCTGGGTCACACTTTACCATGTGAGGCAGCCTGTGAGCCTGCTGTGGTAGGGAGTAGGGCAAAGGAGGCAACACTTATTTTCCCTTCTTCTTCCTCAAGCCAGTCTTGTCCTGAAGATTTTAATGATGCAGGACTTGCACACTCCCAGCCACGTGAGAGCTGTATCTGCATTCCATTTATTTTTAGCCTTAGCATACAAATGTACTTTTGTCCGCTGAATGTGAGAGCTCCTGTGTCCCAATTTTTTTCAGCTCTGTGCTCTCTTTCACTCGGTGGGCCATTCTGCTTGCTCCTTCTGTAGCCAATTGTATTAAATGTCCCTGAAATAAGAGAGAGAGAGAGAGAGAGGATGTGTAATGAGTAAAGCAATGAACCCCTATGTAGCTTGAGGTGTTGGAACAAAGGCACGAGGAGGCACTTGGATTGCTTCAAACTTAGGCATAACTTGAATAAACGGTAAGGTATCTATTTACTTAACAGTCTCCTCCACCCCCCAAGTTTGCCAGTGCAGGCCAACTGACCTTTGGTGCTTTGGAAACTAACCATCTTAGTTACATGCCTCCTTTGTACAGGTGACTCCATCTTAGATTAAAGCCTTAGCATGGTAGCTAAATATTCTTCTTTGTTCTGTCCTCAAGGGTGAGTTTGGATCTGCTACCAAACTGGAATGTGCAGAAATTGGGAACGGGTCTCCTCCTGGCAGACAGGCATGGCATCCTAAAACCTTATGGCCTCCGCTAGTGCCTCGTCTGCTTTTAGACAGGCTTTGGAAATCAGCAGCATGCAGCTAAGCAGCATTCTTCCAGGGCCTTGCTGCTGGATGTACAGGATGCAGCTATGATGGTCACACAGAGAGAAAACACAGCCAACACCTGGCTGGCAAGGCTTCCCACAGCAAGCTGGCATGTACCATCATGAGGTACCATCATGCACCTCTCAGCAACCTGTGCTAGAACTCTGGTGAGGCTAGAACTCAGTTATGGTTGGGAATGGAGCTGGACATAATGAATAATGTGTTCTTTAGAAATATTGGGATTTCTTTCTTACAGAGAAACACAAAAGGGGAGGACACAAAACCTGGGCTAGTAGTAGCTGAGAGCAAAACACTAGCCCATGCGAAAGGCCAAAGAATTTGGGGAAATGGGTGTCTACACTTCATCAAATGCTGAATAAACAAGATGTGCAAGCCATGACTATGCTGTGCAGCAAAAGATCTTTATAGCCATGCCCCATAAGCCATTAATCCAGCCTTCCCCCAGCCAGCTTCCTGGGGGAGCACACACTGGAGATCCTGGGAGTTACAGTCCAACACATCTGGAGGGCACCAGTTTGGGGGAGGCTGCATTACCCAATAAGCAGGGATGTGCACAGCATGGCCAGAAGGGTGGGTTAAATCCACAGATAGGTCTTGGGCAGCAGCCCCAGCCTCCCTGGCCTGCCCACAGTTGGCTCAGCTCCATCTGCCCCCATTGGAACCTGCTTCCTCCATCGTTCCTTCTGCCCCAGCTTCTCTCCTAAGCCACATGCTCACTTTGCCCCCTTCCCTTCAGTCCCTCTCTGCTATAGCCCATCCTTATAGTTGTTTCCTCCAACCACATTCCCATTACTCGTTTTTGTGGGGTACTTTTCCCATCGTTGGTTAAAACCTCTACAGCAGGGATGCAGGACCTGAAGCCCACGGGCCAAATCCAGCCTGCCTGGGGGCTGAATCTGACCTTCTGGGGTTCCCCAGGAAGTCACACCCCCTTCCCTTGGCCCCACCCCCTTTCCCTCAACCACGGATAGTTTGGTGCTTTCCTGGTTTCAGTGTGTTTCTTTCTCCCATTCTAAAAGATTGAAATGTCTTCCCTTAGTTACTGCCAGTAAGAGTTTTACACTAAAATACGCTGGCATTTTTTTAATATTTTGGTTTCACCCCCTTTGCCTTTGGCCCCACCCCTTTTGCCTTCAGCCCTGCCCACCATGGGAAAGCAGCCCCCGAGAGCTTTTCCCAAATAATATTCAGCCCTTGGGCAGAAAGAGGTTCAACACCCCTGCTCTATAATGGTCCTGTTTTCCACAGTGTGCAGCGGTTGCTCTAGGTTTTGCTTATCTGTGTGCCAGACGTGAGGAGGACGGCTCAGGAATTACTGTGGGCAATTCTCCTCCTCCCACCGCCCTTCCAACCAAGCCCCTGATTTGTCCTTACCTGTCATCCAAGTGTTGCAGAATCGTCCGAACAGCAGAGTGATGAGGTGCCATGTGGAGGCTCCTCCTGTGCCTCTGAATATCTGAGAATTCTCCTCAAATGCTCTCCCCCTTTTTCGCATATGAGTAAGCCTAGCTTGCTGGCATGAAATTATGCAAATAGTTGTGAGAAGAGGGATTCAGTTGGTGTTTTGCCTGGTTATGTCACACACTTCCAACAACTGCTTACGCAAAAAGCCTTCTTGCCGTTTTCCCAAGTGGAGTTTGAAGGGGCCAATGGGTAAGAGTGTGTGTGTGTGTGTGTGTGTGTGTCTCACTGCTGGGTAGGTCACAGGCTACCCGACATTCCCCAGCTCTCATCTTTCCCATTGTACCCCTTACACCGGAGATGCATGCCAGGGACTGAAGCTAGAACATTATTTATTACAAATATTTCTATATTGCCCTTCATTAACAAATGTCAGGGCGGTATACAAAATTCATTGAAACAACAATGAAAATTGAAATTAAAATCCACAATAAAATAGAAAATCTAACAAAGTTAGTTATTAAAACCAGCAAATACATCTTCACTCTTGATGGAAATGCCATCAGGGTTGGCGCCTGTTGTAATGCAGGGAGACAATAACAGAAGTGAGGGGCCACAACAGAAAAGTCCCTCCTCCCCTGGTTGCGATCAGATGTACTTGTGCAGGCAATGGTACAACTAGGAAGCCCTAGTCTGTAGATCTCATTGAACAGGCAGGTTGATATGGGAGGTGCTCTCTCAGGTAACCTAGTCCCAAGTTATTTAGGCCCTTATGCATCAGCAATATCACCTTGGACCTGCCCCGGCAACACATCAGCAGCCAGTGCGGCTCTCTGAGCAGAGGTGTCATGTGCTTGCAGTAAGCCCCACTCAGCAACCTACTCACCAAATTCTGCAGTGGCTGGAGTTTCTGGATCAATCTCAAGCGAAACCCATGTAGAGCTCATTGCAGTGATCCAGTCTTGCGTTGCTAATGCATGGGTCGCTGTGGCTAAACCACCTCTGTCCAGAAAGCTGGCATGCCGTGTGCTTTAGCCCTGAACACCGGGGATGTCTTTACATGAGGCATTTGTAGTGCACTTGTGCCTGGCCACCCACGGACTTTTGCAGGCCCATTACATGGCACCGTGGTCGTCCAGGGCCCCTCCTGCGCTATCCCTGGAAAAAAGCATAGTTAAAACAGCCCAGTTAATACTACGGGGTGCACCACCACTTTTCAGCCACTAGATGGTGGTTTCTCATAGAATCACAGAATAGTAGGGTTGGAAGGGGCCTACAAGGCCATCAAGTCCAACCCCCTGCTCAATGCAGGAATCCAAGTCAGAGCATCCCTGACAGAAGGCTGTCCAGCTTCGTCGTGAACGCCTCCAGTGGGGGAGAGCCCACCGCCTCCCTAGGTCATTGGTTCCATTGTCGTATTGCTCTAACAGTCAGGAAGTTTCTTCTGATGTTCAGCCGGAATCTGGCTTCCTGTCACTTGAGCCCATTATTCCGTGTCCTGCACTCTGGGATGATCGAGAAGAGATCCTGGCCTTCCTCTCTGTGACAAGCTTTCAAGTACTTGAAGAGCGCTATCCTATCTCCCCTCAGTCTTCTCTTCTCAAGGCTAAACATGCCTAGTTCTTTCAGTCTCTCCTCATAGGGCTTTGCTTCCAGTCTCCTGATCATCTTTGTTGCCCTCCTCTGAACCCTCTCCAGTTTGTCTGCATCCTTCATAAAGTGCGGAGCCCAGAACTGGACACAGTACTCCAGATGAGGCCTAACCAGTGCTGAGTAGAAAGGAACTAGTAGTTCCTGGGATTTGGAAGCTATGCTTCTATTAATGCAGCCCAAAATAGCATTGGCCTTTTTTGCAGCCATATCACATTGTTGGCTCATATTCAGCTTGTGATCAACAACTATTCCAAGATCCTTCTCGCTTGTAGTGTTGTTGAGCCACGTATCCCCCATCTTGTAACTGTGCATTTGGCTTCTTTTTCCTAGGTGCAGAACTTGGCATTTATCCCTATTAAATTTCTGTTGTTTTCTGCCCAGTGCTCCAGTCTATCCAGATCACTTTGAATTTTGTTTCTGTCTTCGAGGATATTAGCTATCCCACCCAATTTTGTGTCATCTGCAGATCTGATAAGCATTCCCTGCACCTCTCATCCAAGTCATTAATACAAATGTTGAAGAGCACTGAGCCCAGGACTGAACCCTGCAATACCCCACTCATTACCAGTCCCCAGTTTGGGAAGATCCCATTGATAAGCACTCTTTGAGTCCGATTCTGTAGCCAACTGTGGATCCACCGGATTGTTGTTTCATCTAGCCCACTTTTAGGTAGTTTGCTCATCAGGATATCATGGGGCACTTTGTCAAAAGCTTTGCTGAAGTCAAGGTATATGATGTCCACAGCATGCCCACAGTCCACAAGGGAGGTGACCTGATAAAAAAATGAGATCAGATTTGTCTGGCAGGATTTGTTCTTGACAAATCCATGATGGCTTTGAGTAATCACTGCATTGTTTTCAAGGTGCTTACAGAGGGATTGCTTTATAATCTGCTCCAGAATTTTCCCAGGGATAGATGTCAGACTGACTGGTCTGTAGTTTCCAGGTTCCTCCTTTTTGCCCTTTGTGAAGATAGGGACAACATTAGCCCTCCTCCAGTCATCTGGCACTTCACCCGTCCTCCATGATTTCTCAGAGATAAGAGACAGCGGTTCTGAGAGCTCTTCTGCCTGTTCCTTTATTACTCTAGGATGCAGTTCATCTGGCCCTGGAGAGTTGAACTCATTCAAAGTCATTAGGTGTTCCTTGACCATATGCCTATCGATCTCAAGCTGCAATCCTGCCCCTTCAGCCTGTATTTTGCCTTTGCCAGACGGGTCATAGACCCTCTTTTGGGAGAAGACTGAGCCAAAGTAGGAATTGAGCACCTCTGCCTTTTCTTTGTCATCTGTTATCATATTGCCATCCTTATTTATTAGTTGAACCACCATTTCTTTCCTCTGTCTTTTACTATGCATGTATCTGTGAACCGCCCAGAGAGCTTCGGCTATTGGGCAGTATAGAAATTATTTATCTCTCTCTCTCTCTCTCTCTCTCTGAAGAAAGCCTTGTTGTTGCTTTTAGCATCCCTCGCTAACCTCAGCTCGTTCTCAGCTTTAGCCTTCCTGGCGCCATCCCTGCAATTCTTTCTACCTGCCTGTTCTCTTCCTTTATAGCTTGGCCTTCCTTCCACTTCCTGTATGTGTCATTTTTTGTTTTCAGGTCATCTCTAAGCTTTTTGTGAAGCCACATTGGTTTCTTCTGTTGTCTTCCGCCTTTTTTCTTGAAAAACAAAACAGAAACAAAATTCAAAGTGATACGTGGCTCAACAACATGACAAGCGAGAAGGATCTTGGAATTGTTGTCATTCACAAGCTGAATATGAGCCAACTTTCTTTCTTCTGAAGAAGAGCAGTCGTTCTGATTCACAAGTGCCCGGTGGCTTTGCCAGAGAAGTTTTCTGGTGAGAAAGGACTTTTTCAGATTTTCAGGGCCCAATCAGAGCTGTGCATGTGTCTTAGGCCTGAGGATTTCCAGACGGAACAGGTTCGTGTGGGTTTCATCATTAACCTACTGTCAGGCATGGCAGCTAAATGGGCTTCGGGGCTCCTGCTCGCTAATGACCCCCTGCTCGGGGACTATCAAGGTTTCATGACAGCCATGGCACATTTTTTCGTTGACCCCCTGCGCACGCAGACGGCTTCTTGGGAGATTCACTGCCTCTGGCAGGGCAAGGACTCAGTTTCCAGCTACGCGACAACCTTTTGCTTGCTGATGCAGGATTTACAGTGGAATGATGCTGCGCTAGTGGCTCAGTTTTTGGATGGTTTGAACGATGAGATCTTAGATGAGTTGGCGCGCATGCCCAGCCTGCCTACTTTGGAGGACCTCATCCAGACCTGCCTTCAGATAGATAGTCGGCTGGAGGGGCGCCGGCAACCCTGGCAGGGCGCCGGGGGCCGGGATTTCCCTCGGGATTTCAAGAGCGACTGCTCTTCTTCAGAATCAGAACTACTCTGGGATTCTATGGGCTCAGTGTCCACCCTGACAGTTCCATAGCTCCACTGCTTCTAGTTCTTCTGCTCCTAACTGTCACCCTTTCCCAAAGAGTATCCTCTACTTAATTTTTCCTCACCTCAGCAGTTTCCTTTTCTGCCTGAGCTTGCAGTTGCTCTTGTAGCTTCTGTACTTCGCTTTGCTGCTGTAGTTCCATTGTTCTGTCCAAGAACTCTTCGTGTTCTCTTACTCCCTGGAGGGTTGACACTTGCTGCTCCAGTCCTCTTACTTTTTCTTCCAACAGCGTGATCAACTTGTACTTGCTGCACATGTAGGCCATGTTGATCTCAGGCAAGAAAACAAACATGGCACAGAGTTTGCAGGTCACCACCACCGGAGAGTCTTTTCCTTCCATAGTCTCTATTCCCTTTATGTTTCTAGCTTTCTGATTGTACTAGAATAGCCTGTGCTTTGTCCTCTATTCACTAGAATTTAACAACAGAGCCCCACTAGTATGGAAGTATGTGTTACAAGAGAAAGAAATTGAAAACAAAATTTGTTAGGGGCCTCCCCCTTGACCTCCCCTGCCGAACTCCTGTTTGTTCTCCCTGTTCGCTTACTCTGATCTCTCACTCTCTGGGAGCTTGCTTGCTTGTATAGCCCCTAGACCAGCTGGAGCAGCTTCCTCTGCTCTGCTCAACTAGGAAGTGGGAAACAGACTGCCCTTTCATTAAGAGATATACAGGCTGGTGAGAAAGGCCATTTGGTCACGTTCTTGGTTTAATGAGCTAATTCTCATCGCACCACAGAGATGGAAGAAAATGCTCCAAGGGGCTCCTGGATTTTCCTTTAATGTAGAGACACCCATGATCTCTTTTGCTTATGGTGGTGTAGCAGCAGCCCATTCAACACAGGTTCTCTTACTGCCACCTATGGGATATCTAAGAGCCCTGTGGCACCTTAAAGGCTAAGAAATTTATTCTGGCATAACTTTTAGTCTTTATGGTGCCAGAAGGCTCTTTATTGTTTCTGCTGCAATAGATTAACACAGCTACCCTCTGGAAGATTTCATACTGAATATCTAAATCACAACCTCACTCAGTCCCTTGTAGAAGTGTAGAAGGAGCTGAAAGTATCAGATATACCACAAGGCCTGGGGAAGGGAGCAAGCTGACCAAGTAAGGAAAAAGAATGTTGACAGTTGATGTGATGGGAGGGGGAGTGAAGGAAGAGTGTGTGGGGGAGAAGGAGTCATGGCTGAGGGAGAGGGTAGCTAAAGAAAGGGTTCTTCACACGGAGCTTTTATCCTGCTGTTGAGATTGCTCACTCGCGGAAGTTTGCAGGTCCTTTAGATGTTGTCATTAACCTCCAGGGCGACTCCTGCACTAAATGATCTTTACTCCATTTTTTAAAAGATCAGAGATTGGCTGCCTTTACATTACATAAAAAATCTGCCCTCCTACCCTTGTGGAGCCTTTCTGTGTTTACAGCGGGTTCCCAGACAGCAACTGTGTGATTGCTGAGAGGGGCCGTTTTTAATTCTCATGGTTCCATAGAGCTCAATGAAACAGCATCATCTAGTGGCTGATTGAGTAGCACTCCAACCTATTTTAATACTTAAATTATTTCTGGATCTATTTAACATGGAATAACCAGGAAATACCTCTGGACATGCCCTGAAGGTTGACAACCTCATGGAAAGGATCCGTAAAAGTCCATGAGTGAGCAGTCTCAATAGCAGGAAAAAACCTCCATGTCAAGAAGCCCATAATGAGCTATCAAATTACCCCGCTTGAGTTCCACTTGAGTTCCCTCTGTGAAAAAGGAAAAGCTGCAATAAGAGGAGCTAGACCAATGAAACGTATGGAAGACTTAGATAATGGGAAAAAAGAGGGGGGAAGGTGGGAAAAGACTCAGATAAGGGGGAAAAAGAGGGGGGAAGGTGGGGAAAGGTGGGGAGGAAGCGCGTGTAAAGGAAGTCCATCATGATCCTACATTTAAAACAGAAGCAGAAAGCCCTGTTTTAAATGCGGGATTTTAGGCTGGTGTAAAGATGCTCAAAGTCTTCATGAGAGGAAGAAAGAAACAGATGAAGAAGTCAACAATCAGCACTTGAGACGGCAGAAGACCCAGAGTAACAGATCTGACAGAGGAAGACAGCAGGTACCATCAACAGAAGAAGCACCTGTGCCTGGGCAAGCGAAGGATCTGTGCTGTGTGTCAGGCCTGCCTGAAGTGGAAAGCAGGACTTTAGGGGCTTGTGTTTCCTGCAGGGACTCTTCTAGAGGTTGGGGGAAGGAGGGACAGGACCACAACAGACTAACTTTGTCACTGATACTATTTGCTGAAACTGTATTTATTTAAATGCTGGAAGCACTTTATTCTGGGATCAGTGTTACATGTTTTGACTTTGCGTTCTTTATTAACTGATGTATGTACTTACCTTTCCTTTATTTTATAAATGTGTGCTGCCCCCGGCCCCTGCCATCTCTCCTTGTCTTGTAGGAGACTCTTCAGAATAAAGCCTGTGGTGTGGGTGACACAATGCTAATGACTAAATCCTCTCTCTTCAACTTTGGGATAAAACTTGCTCACTTCCCCACTTCTGTCCTCCCCATTTTGCCATTGCTCCTGCGAGACTACAGAAGTTACGTAGTTGCTGCTTAAATGGGACAGATGTTAAGGCAGGTATCTTAACTTACCATATTTTCTATGGTTTGGGGTGCATGCATGAAAAGTTTCAAAAGCTTAACTCCTCTTGGATCAAAACACTTCCAGTTCTAGAATTAAGAGCCTTTCTATCCTCCCCATCCCCTCAGCACAGTGCAGATGGGGCTTGCCCACTATTTTCTTCACAGAAAGCGAAGAGGATCTAAAGAGCCTCTTGTTGAGGGTGAAAGCGGAGAGTGCAAAAGCTGGTCTGAAACTCAACATTAAAAAACGAAGATCATGGCATCTGGCCCCATCACTTCCTGGCATATAGAAGGGGAAGAAATGGAAGCAGTGACAGATCTTATTTTCTTGGGCTACAAGATCACTGCAGACGGTGACTGCAGCCATGAAATTAAAAGATGCTTGCTCCTTGGGAGGAAAGCTAGACAGCAAACCTAGACAGCATAGTAAGAAGCAGAGACATCACCTTGCCGACAAAGGTCCGTATAATCAAAGCTATGGTTTCCCCAGTAGCAGCGTATGGCTGTGAGAGCTGGACTATAAGGAAGGCTGAGCGCCGAAGAATGGATGCTTTTGAACTGCGGTGCTGGAGAAGACTCTTACGAGTCCCCTGGACTGCAAGGAGGTCAAATCAGTCCATCCTAAAGGAAATCAACCCTGACTGCTCATTGGAAAGGACAGATACTGAAGCTGAAGCTCAAATATTTTGGCCACCTAATGCGAAGAGAAAACTCCCTGGAAAAGACCCTGATGCTGGGAAAGATTGAAGGCCAAAGGAGAAGGGGACGGCAGAGGATGAGATGGCTAGATAGCATCACCGATGCAATGAATATGAACTTGAGCACGCTCCGGGAGAGAGCGGAGGACAGGAAGGCCTGGCGTGCTATGGTCCATGGGGTCACGAAGAGTCGGACACGACTTAACGACTGAACAACAACAGTACAACACAAGATGTATAACACTGACTTCCCTCCCCCATAGCGGGCATCTGAGCATACTCAGTTCTTCTGTTCTTTTGCTGGTATCACCTTCTCTGCCTGGACAGTTCATCGTGACCTTGATCTTGCTCTGCAATGCTGCCTGCAAAGACAGCTGCATTTTTTTCTCTTCTTTCAAAGCCAGTCCTGTAAGGTCTTAGTAAGAGGTACTATCATGCCATAACATCAATTGGCATTGAATCAAAATTTCAAGGTCTTCTGGCGGATGGGTCCAGGGTCTGGGATATAAGTATGGGGTCTTCTTAAATATGAGCCTGGGGTCTTTTAGGGGGTCTTCTTGCAGGTCTCCCCAAAACCCTCGTTCTGACCATTCCAGATCAAATTAGCCACTGTCAGTTTGAAGTAGCCTCTTCGGTGTTTTGTTAGCAAACTTATTTAACCCTTTCAGCACCAGATTAACAATGCTCAGCCCAGGAGGAGAGGGGCAACCACACAATACAGAAAATCCCAAAATGGCATAAAAATGGCAGATATGCCCACAGCATCCCTGGAAATACTGCCACACCTCACCAATCAAGGAGATAAAAATGTAAGAAGAGCCCTGCCAGATCTGACCCAGGGGGCTTCCCTAGGCCGCATCCTGCAGGGGTAGAACCCTCCCAAGGTGGCATACAAGGTAAAAATGATTCCAAAATATGATAGAATTTGATAAAACATTATTAAACAGATCGCCCCAATAAAACTTGCTGCCCAGGGCCTGAGGAATCCCAGACGGAAGCTGTAAGTGGTCCTCCCACCCCAAAGCAGTTGGCAGCCCTCTTGTCCTCCCAGCAAGGGAGCCAGTTCTCTTCCTCCATTACAAGGCAATGGTGGGGTGAGAAATGCACCCCAGTGAGAAATGCACACTGTTGCCAGAAGCCTCTTCCTCTCCTGCTCCTGCAAAGTCTAACCAGGGCTTCATCCTCGGAACAGAGGGGAGGAACGTGTCCTTGGCTCCTTTTGTGAGGAGATGTGTTGAATACGCAGGAGCATTTGCAGGGGGTCAGGGGCCGGTTATTGAGAGGGCTACAGAAAAGCTGTGGCAGTTGGAGGAACAGGAGTGGGGGAAGCTTGCTGGAGCAGCTGCTGTGTGTTAGGAGTCACCAACTCTTGTTCCAAAATAGCTCCTAAAAGGGGCACATGAGATTTAGGAGACTGGGGGCATCTCTACACCAGCCTAAAATCCTGCATTTAAAACAGGTCTTTCTGCTTCCATTTTAAATGCAGGATCACAATGACTCCCTTTTTCACGTGCTTCCTTTTCCCCCACCCCTTCCTTCTCCCTATATCTGAGTCTGCCGTTCTCTTTCACTGATCTCACTCCTCTTCTTGCCGCTTTTCCTCTTTTCACGGAGGAAACTCAAGCGGAACACAATGGGGTAATTTGATAACTCATTATCTGCGATCTATTTAGAAATGGAACAAAGGGCATTTAGTGCAGGAGACGCCTTGAATGATCACGGCGTCATGTAAAGAGGCCGCACACTTCCGTGAAGGAGCAATTTCAATCGCAGGATAAAAGCTCAGTGTGAAGGAGCCCTGGGACAAAACAGACAAGACATTCTGTTGCTGGTGCCAGTTTTGGGAGCAGTGCCACTACCTGTGACTCAAGGTGCCAGAGGCTTGTTTCTAGCTTATTCTTTGGGAGTGCCAGCAAACGGTTCTGATTGTGGTTGTGCTTGTTAAAACACCTAAGTCCCCCAAGTTTGATTGCAATGAGGGATGCTAGCTAGCTTAAAGCCTGAAGCAGAGGCCTCCATCCTTCTCCTCTGGCCTGTGCCAGAGGAGGAGAGGGGAGAGTGTCAGCATGAGCTTCAAGCAGGGTTATTCACGTAAAGCGGAAATCTAGCTTTGCACTGCATCTGAATGGAGTGAAATGGGGTACTTTGTTAATTAAAGTCATCTTTGCTGGGGGAGACCGAGAGGCTGACCCGATCGAGGTCTCCCTCTCCTTGGACAGGTCTGTGGCCTGTTCAGGGTCACTTCACACTGCTCCGGCGCCCCTTCTCCCACACTGCAATCAGCCTTTGCATGTTGCCGCCGGTGCTGAAGGGACACAACAGCCTCAATTCCCCTTCAGTCTTTTCTGCGCCTGATCTGGTGCAGAGCCAGAGTTTCTCAATGGCATATATGGCTATAAAGACAGAGTTGGGGATATCGTGGCCCTGTGCTGGGCCAAGCCACCAGCTCAGCTAAGCAACTCACTTGCTGCGTTTTGGACCAAGGCTCTGCAGACTGCTGAAGCTGGCTTCTCCCCCGGAGTCGACAGCCTCTCCTCTCCTGAAGGAAGTGGCCGTACAGGATCTTCCAGGTGAAGCATATCAACACAAACAGGGCAACGCTGCTGCCAAGGAGGAAGCTGGGGCCCCAGCAGCAGGCAAAGCAGCAGTTCACGCTGCTGTCCTGACAGGCCTCCATATTCCGTCTCAGTTTCTTGGCTCCTGTCCCCAAGCTGGAGCTCCCAGGTGGGTGGCTCTGTGTGCGCGCAGCAGCCGAACACCATGCTGCCTCCTCTCAGTGCCCCGGCAGTGGCCCAGACCTTGCCGCCAAAGGAGAGGGACAGGTCTCCATGTGCAGCCTAGAAACTCAGGGCCTGAGGCCTGGCTCAGTTCACCCACACCACATACAGCCCACCTCTGTGTATCTGCGGACTGAGCTTTCATTTCATTTCATTTATTACATTTCTGTACCGCCCCATAGCTGAAGCTCTTTATGAGCTTTATGATATGACCTTTATGATCACTTGCCCTATTTCCACAGTTCCAGGTTAGTCATACATGGTCTTTCTCCCCCTCCTGCCCAGTTCCCTCTCCAGACTCTAAAGCAGTAAGAAAAGAGACTGATCTCTTCCCACTCTGGTCTCCCAGTCAAATTTGCCATCTGCACGAGGGGCTCCAAACAGAAGACCAGAGGCCCAGGGTCAAGGCAGAGCTGTACCTCCTTCAGCTTCTCTGGTTGGCTTCTCTTCCCTGGCACGGAGAAGCATCATCACACACACACACACACCCATACTGCTGCCTTTTCAGCTAGAACATTTGCCTTGACCCAGAGCCTTTGGTCTTGAGTTCTGAGCCCCTTGTGCAGATGGCAAATCTGACTGGGAGACCTTAGTGGCTCTTTGGATGATTGTTCACGGGCCTGCAGAATGAGCTTTCTGGAACAGTCTTTTGTGGTGAAGTGGAGCATTTTGTGTGGGCAACAAAGGCTCATGGGATTTCTGGGGGCAACCCCTGTATCTATCCAGTGTGGAGCACCAGGGTGTCGTCATGGCAGCGCCAAGCACCCTGGACTGCCTTCAGCATTGCCCTGGCTGGGCGCCCTGCAAGAGAGACAGATTGGCTGCTGCTGCTGCTACACCCTCTCTCTCTCTCTCTCACACACACACACACACACACACTCTTATCAACATGTGTCCCCCAGCGGCATGGGACTAGAGGGCTTTAAGATTCCTAGGAGGAGAACTGCTTCTCCCTTCTCTGGATGTCTGCAGCCCAGAGATGCAGCAGCTCAAAACTACTGTAGTCCAAGCAAATGTAAAGAGCAACGCCTGTTACAGCAAATACAGAGAACATGATTCCCACATGGGCAGGCTGACCATATTTCCTTGAGACAAAAACGGGACGGGGTTATGCAATATTCCGTATTCATGAAAAAGTAAGACGATAACAAAAGTTTTATTAGAGAAAGAATCTCAATGGGCAGAATGATGGTAGAAATAACAGTGAGACTCCCCCTCCAGTCTCCCACACGCTGAATGGGGCTTAGCGACCGTCTCTCGAATTCCCCCCACTGCAGACAAGCAAGGGGGCGGCGTCTGATCGTCGCTCGCTCAAGGCGCCTGGCCCTGACTGGACAAAGTGAATGGAGCTTCCTCTTTCGTCACACTAGCAGTTTTACTGCACGCATTGATTAGCATAGAGCCCTATGATAAACGCGTTCAGTTTTTTACAACAAATTAAAAACGGGACAAAATTGACATTTATATTAAAACGGCGGGACGGTCGGGGAATATGAAAAAAACAGTACTGTCCCGTTTAAAGCAGTACGTATGGTCAGCCTACACATGGGAAGAAGATGTGTTGTTTTTGTCGAGATAGTTCTACCCTCAGCAACTTTCTAGGCTACAGAAGGCAGAGACAAAGCCAGACCATAACCATAAGAACATTAGAAGAGCTGTGCTATATCAGACCAGGGCCTGTCTAGTCCAGCATTCCATACTCACAGTGGCCAACCAGAATTTTTCATTGTTGGTGTTAATGTTATTTGCAACATTCCCCTCAAAATCCAGGGACGGGGGGAGGCATTTGTTATTGCTTGCTTGTATTTCTTTTGTGCAAGCCCTTTTTGTTTTCTTCATTTGGGTGAGACATCCATTTTCTGAAGCCTTCTTTTTTCTAATAGCTTCCTTGACACTGCTTGTTAACGCTGCTTATAACCTCTTGGGCCTAGTGGTAGCTGCCCTGACCTGTGGTATACTCTCCAGCTAAGCCTCAGTTATTCTACTTTTGCATAAACCCCAGTGTTCTAGAGAGATTTGAGCTTCTTGACTTTCCTTTCAACTTTCCTTTTACCTTCCTCATTTTTGAGAAGTTTCCTCAAATGTGACTGTGTTGGACTTCCTTGGCAATTTCCCACTGAGGGCATTTCTACACCAGCCTGAAATCATGCATTTAAAATGGGGCTTTCTGCTTCCGTTTTAAATGCAGGATCACAACGACTCCCTTTTTCACTTGCTTCCTTTTCCCCCACCCCTTTCTCCTCCTTCTCCCCATCTCCAAGTCCTCCATTATCTTTCACTGATCTCGCTCCTCTTCTTGCCGCTTTTCCTCTTTTCACGGAGGAAACTCAAGCGGAACACAAGGGGGTAATTTGATAGCTCATTATCTGCAATCTATTTAAAAACGGAACAAAGGGCATTTAGTGCAGGAGACGCCCTGGAGGGTCATGGGCTCATGGCGGGGTGACAATGTCATGTAAAGAGCCCGCAAACGTCCATGAAGGAGCAATCTCAATTGCAGGATAAAAGCTCCGTGTGAAGGAGCCCTTAAATATATACATTGAATCTGATTGCACTGTGGTTGCTGTTTCCAGTTGGTTTGACAACACTTACTTCTTGCACTAGGTCCTGGGTGGCACCTCTTAGGATGAAATCTAGGATCACCTTCCCTCTGGTCAGTTCCATGGCCAGCTGTTCTAGTCATTTAGGACAGCAAGAAAGGTAAGGCGCAATCCTATGCATGTTTAGACAGAAAAAATTCTGCAAAAGGCATGGCTGGCTGGGGCATGCTGGGAGTTGTAGGCCTTTTTTCTGCCTAAATGTGCATAGGATTATGCTCTTAGGGCACAATCCTATCCGGATAGGTTGCCGCCTCCGAACTCGGATGTGACCGCCTATCCAGAGCAGGGCAGGAGAAGCATGGAGGGGATCATTCCCTCCGCGCTCCTCCTGCCCTGCATTTTTGGTTAGATGGCCAATTGCAGCTGTCTAGCCGTGGGAGGACGGAGCAGGGAAGGAGGCTGCTGCATGACACAGGCATTTCCGCCCTCCCCGACCCAGAATGCCCACACACACGCCCCTTTTCAGCCGCTCCTCACTCCTCTTGTGAGCATGGAGGACGGGGCTGTTCCGCATTGCCTCTGAGGCAACGCGGAAGTGGGGGAAGGTCGGTTCTCCGGGAACTGTCCTCAGAGCGCAGGCTCCAAGGTCGGTTCCTGGAAAACAACATATCCTATGGCCATCTAGCCGCTGTCTAGCAGCCATAGGATTGCTCCCTCCACCTCTTTTTTTGTGACTGGAACGTACCTTTATCCAGTCAGTGTGGTGGTAATTGAAGTCACCCATGATTACAACACTTCCTTATTTGGAGGCCTCCCCGATTTTGTTTTCCATCTCAATGTCACCTTGAGCACTGCTCTTTAGTCCCTCTAGCTCCTCTGAAGACAAGCGTACCAGTTTGTAATTCTGGATCACGTTCAGGCGCAAATGTGATAGCCAGAAGAAACGCTTAGGCGCTTTAACGATAGATGGAATGAGAGCAATTGAGCCTTACTTTTGGTCTCCTGGGGCTTTGTATACCCACCATATTAATTCAATCAAGGTGAATACAGGATGGGATTCGCAGGTGCCTAGACACTGCTTGCCTGCAGAACTTGGAGTAGTTCTCTCACATTTGTGATAGGTCACTAAAGCGCTATTTCACTTTAGTGGCTTAGCGTGTAATAAGAAAACTTGACTGTGATGCTTGCGGTCTCATTTTGCGGGTCTGCGACTGCATTTAAGGCCAATGGGATTTGAAAAAAAAAACAGGAATTTCAGCCGTGGATCCTCCCCACATGGATGCTTGGCACCAAAATTCTGGGGAAGTGACCCGAGATAAATCTTACCTGAGATAAACCTGAGTTTCAGGCTGTAGTGGGAGTGCTTGCTTGCCCGAAATAGGACACTAATGCGCACCTATGATCTACCGCTTTATTTCAATGTTTTTTTAAAAGTTGGCCCCTCAGCATCCAACTCCAAAATGGTGGTGAAACTTCTGGAAAAGAGGGAGGGAAAGGGCTGGGTCAATGAGGTCACAGGCATGTGAGAGTCACACACCCTCGGGCAGGGTTACACACCCCCATGGGCAGGACTCTGATACCGAAGTGAGTGCAGGTGATGGAACCCCCCCACACACACACACACAGGAGCGTAGCCGGGCCAAAGTAAGGAGGAAACGTCAGACTATAACCAGTCTCAGAAGAACCAGTGTTTCCACAATAAGCTCCGGGGTGGCTGCGGGATGGCGACAATGTCATGTATCCCTAACGACCTAACGGATCCCCCCTCCATCAAGGATTCCAGGGGGAGGGACGGAATGCCCCCCCCCATAAACATCATCTGCGGAAAGGTAAGTGACTTTCGTACATCCCTACCCTCTGGAATGCCTTACCAACGGTCATTAGACAGGCCCCCAGGGTTCTGATGTTCAGACATCTCCCCAAGACCCATCTCTTCACATAGGTCTTCCCTGAAGTGTGACCCAGCCAGCTGTGGTCTGTAGCACACAGCAGAGTTGGCCGCTTTATTTTTTTATTAGTATTTTTATTATTGTGTAGTTTTGTCATTACATTTTGCGACTGTTTTCATGATATGATACTGTATGTTCACCGCTTTGAAACTTTGTGGAAAGCCGTATATAAAACTGATTAGTAAATAAATCACTGTGAGGTGCCCCCTGCAACCTGCCTCAGACCTAGTTGGAGCCCGACCCCAGCCAGCCTGTGAGCTCCGCTCCTCGGCCCCATCTTACGGCTGTGGCGAAACGCGGGATGCGGGCGGCTTTGACCATCAGCCAGTTTCCCCTCCTGCCTGCCTGACTCCCTTCTTTGCTTGACATCCTGCCTGACAAAGAGTGCTGGGGAACTCCAAGGCTTGGCCGCTGTTTGGGTACATTTTGGTGGGTCCTAAAAAAGGTCTTGCCCAACTGAGTATTTGGAGATTTCTCCAGCTTGGGAAACCCCCTTTCAGGAAATTCTGCTAGTTGTCACTAGAGGGCAGGAGATGCCTGCGCTATGCTCTCTTTTCCACAGATGGAACTGTACGGGGGTAAACCTTTTCAACTCCCTGACCCTCGCCACGATCCACTAAGTTACGTGTGTGTGTGTGTGTGTGTGTGTGTGGTACCAGTCCACAGAGATTGTTAATATCCCGTCTGCCAAGTCCTGATCTTCCTGATCATTTCTGACACTTCAGCAGCGCCCGGAAAGGAATTGCAGCTCCTTCCACGTTCAGGCCCAGCCTGATCTGGCCACGGATGTCAGGGGCTTCCAGAAGAGGCCTCCTCAGGCTGCAAGTCCAAAGGTATGTGCAGCTATTCTGTTTTTTCCTCCTTTGTTTTTGTGGAAAGAAACAAGACGGAAGATGCAGTGGGAAAACATGGGAGGCTTACAAACAGAAGACAGCAATATCTGGACCCTCTCGCTAAAATTCTGCGAATGAGGCAGGGCGACTGCACAGTAAAAGCCTTGCCAAGAAACATGCAGAACAAATGCAACAGGCTCTTGTAGCGAATTCTTCAGGCACAGGTGTTCTGAGCGAAAATACAAGATACGACACCTTTTGGCGGATGTCTATGCAGCCACGCTTAGTGCCCCTGAAGAAAAGCAGCCACTCTTCCGGCCTTTCTAGATCTTCCTGGAGCGAGCAGCGGGGCACTCTGGGTTGCGTTGGGCCTGGCCCTCGTGTCCTGCAAAGCTTGAGTACCTGACGCCAGGAGGGCAGGCTGATCTCTAGAACTAGCTGAGCGTCGGCCTGCAGCCCATTGAGGCTCTGTGGCCAGAAATGACACCGCCCCAGGGAGGAGGCGCTCCCGGCCTGATGGAATCGTCTTGTCAAGCAGGAGTGTCAAAGGAAGTTCAACAGGCAGCCAAGGGCAGCTCCAAGGGGAAGCGCAGGGCAGCGGCAGCTTCCTCCTGCCACCTCCCCCTGTGCATGTGGCTGAGTCACCTGGGGAAGTCCGGCCACACAGGATGGCCGTCTCAGACAAGATCAAATGGACCAAAACGGTGTAATAATGTCAGTTATAAGGCTATTCGTGCTTGTGTGGAGCAGAGCATCCATATGATATACACAAGATTTGTTCCAAGGTTTATATACAAATCCAAAAAAATGATTCCAAGATTTACAAGCTGTCTCGAGTTAATAATTTCTGGTAAGGATAAAGGCAATCACGCCTAGTAAAGTCAATACAATTAATGGTTCAACCAGAATTGCCTAAAGTACATTTGGATAATTAGAGAGCAATAATACTTGGTAAATACAATTGTCTTCTAAACCAAAATGGTCTTAGGTGAATACACTGTCTCAAAACAAGGATATTTAACAATACTTATACATCACACTGTCTCAAAGTAGTATCAGCAAATGATAAAGGCAGTCATGCATAATAAATAAAGTCAACATAATTGTTTATACAAGATGACAACTCTGGAATGTGGTATCGTTTCCGCACTCCTTCAGAAAACTGATTTTGTGACTCAGTTGTTTGATGTACAGCCAAACTGGGTTCCTTACGCTGAGAGAAGGGGTGTGGGATAAGAAATTGGGGGAGCGTGGATTATTCTCAAGGGGGCCTAAGGTGATGCTGTATAAAAAATAAATGAACTACTGCCTTAAATGGTTACCTGAAAATTATTTTGGAAAAATTAGAGTGGAGAGCTTCAAATAATTTTAACTGAAGTTTGTTGGCTCCAACATGAAAACTTCTTTGTTGCCCTAAATTATTAAGTTAATGAGGTAAGTATGTAAAGTACTTAACCAAAACATACAAGAAATGTTGATCACTAACCTCTAAGATTAATTGGCTCACCTAGTATGTTCCCAGTCAAATATTATTCTTGAACTTCAGTGCAAGTGTGTAGGCGGTCTGTAGTGGCGTAAGCGAAAGAAAATGCCAAAGAATGGATTTATATTGTGTAATCAAAGACAGCTGCAACAATGTAGGTGAATACTGAAAGGGACTGATTTCTATTTGAAATACAGTCAAGCTGTGTCTGCACAGTAATGGCCAAAAACAATTTCTTTGCAATGGCCACAAAGTTAATGGAAAAATTAACAGAAAAATTAAGACTATTTATAGAAAAAACAGACAGATCTAATTTGTCATTGAGGCCCACTGGGGCCATAGAGTATGTTTATGTATCCAAAAGGCTTCTCTTTTGGCTAATGTCTCTGTCAGCACAGTACGTTTAAATGGAAGCTGTTGTCTATGTTCCAAAGCAAAAAAACCCTTAATGAATCAGGTGGATGACTTGATTCTATGAAATGGGTGGTCAATGGAGCTTCCATATTGTGGGTGCATATTTTTCTTTTATACTCAGTGATAGCCTGAGCAGCCTGGAAGTTTGACCCACATATACTTTGGGACAGGGACACTTAATGACATAGATGACATGATCCAAGCCACAAGTAGTAAATGCTCTCAGAGTGTATTTCTTCTTGTCTACCTGACTATAGAATTCCTTGATCTGTAGAGATTGAGGACAACACATACACATACAGTGACCACTGTCAGGTTTCCTGATCCCCCCCCCCCGTGCACATGCTCAGGCAATCCAACACCAGACATCCAAATTGTGAGATTTCTTTATTGCAGGAAATCCCACGGCAAAAGCATAATGGTTACACTCTTCAGAAATCATATAGCTGATGGTCAGTAGCTATAGGCCCTATGTAATTCCAGAACAGTCCAAAGCGCAACAATACTACCGTGACTGAGATCCTCATCAACATGGTTTCCCTGTTGTCATTCTCCACGGTTCTGAACACAAAGGAAGGGACTCTGGATTCCTGGGTATCTAACCCAGGCAATCTTTCATGGGGTTCCAATACCGGACATGGAAAGGGAATGATTCCTGGAATGAACCCATTAAGCAATCAAGCGATAACTTCTTGAAGGTCCAAAACAAACCACACCCATAGAGAGCCCAACTTTGACTTTTTTGTTGATAACTCCAGGCTACATGGTCAAGGCCTATCAAGATCAAAGGAACGGTAAACAAGGAGTTCTGTGCCACCGCTTTCGCATTGGTAACTCCACACTGCATGCCTCCAGGCAAAGGAAAGTCCAAAAGTCATAGATCAAACCCAACCTGCCAGTACGCTGAGCTGATGACAACCAGACACACTCAATCCACAGTAATGAGAGTTCAAGTCTATGAAAAGCCTCACAGTACTTTTCATGGCAAGCCCTTAACAATCCACAGTTCCAGTCCAGAGTGTGCAGAGCGCCTCCAAAAGCCCAGATGATGATAGATCCAAACAGAGAAGGCTTCGGGCAATGAAGACGAGACGTTCCTAGCAAAGGCGCTTCGCCTTTGCATCAGCTTAAAAGGGAAGGCATGACTGTAAGACACCCCCTTCGGGTCCCTTGACAGGCAAGGGCCTTTAGCCTTTCAGCAAAGCCCCTGTCTAAACAGGGCATCGCTGCTCAGCCCTCCAGAAGTGATGCTTCAACCTGGGCAACCCTTCTGCAAACCCTGCCCCACCTCTGTCAGGTTCTCACGGACAGCTTCCAGCCTCCCTGCCTGCTACGGCCAGACCAGCAGCCCCCCCCCCCCCCGCTCTGCTCTGGGAACACTGACAGAGAGAAGCTCGCACAGATTCTGACATGCCAGAGGCTGAATAGGCCCAAGCCCTTCCAGGCTACTTCCAATCAAATCCTGGCTATAACCTACAAGGCCCCAACAACCACATTTACAATGGCCACTGACATGATGAGCACGAGAAATACTGTGCAAAACATCTGTGTAGACTAATTTATCACCCAAATTAGACGTCCTGCAAAAAAACACAAATGGAAGATTACTGCAGCCTGGTATAGACCAAATGCCAGGGTTTGTAAATAATAGATGTGATTCTTTGTGACAGGTGGTTAAATTCTAGAGACCAGGATAATGTATTGGTCCTTGCTTTCATGCGGGGCTCAAACAAAGTCTGTCTACTGATCATGTTTGCTCTGGATCTAGATGTTGCGATAATATGTTTGGGATAACCCCTATTCAGGAGTGCCTTAGTAAAGAGGTCTGCCTGGATGTTTCACAATTGTTCAAAAGTGCTGTTTCTCTTCAGGCACAGAAACTGGCCATAAGGAAGACTGATTTTCAGATGTCTAGGATGGTTACTTGAGAAATGTAGGATGGAGTTTTTATCAGTGGGTTTCACATATCCTCTAATGCAAATACTACCCTGAACCACATAGGTCATAACATCCGAAAAGGGAAGCTGGACAAGGTCCTTATGGCAGGAAAATGTTATGTTGACGTCAATGAAATTAATCCATGAAAAGAAATGGTCAGCCTCGGTAATCTGTGCAAACACAACAAAGATATCATCAATAAAACATCCATAATATCTAAAATACTTCTTGTAGCAATTAACCGATGCATTCAAAATGATGGAACCTTCAAGAGCTGACCTTTAGAGGTTGGCAATCCTGGAAGCAGCAGGACTGACTATGGCTACTCCCTTAATCTGGAGGAAAAAAACACGTGTCAAACAAAAATAATTCTCTTCTAATATATCCAGTAAATATCCATGAGAAAATGAGTGGGAGGATGATCCATCAGGCAGGAGCACAGTGTCCCTTGTACTATAGATCTGGCACCCTCGTGTGGAATTGCAGTATACAATTAATTTACATCCATGGTGATCAGGCACGAATTGGTGTCCATACTGAGACCCTCAATTTGTTGGATGAAATGTCTCATATCTTTAAAGTACGACGTTGCAGATGTCACCACTGGCAAAAGAAAATAACCTAAATATTGTGCTAGTGGTTCTAACACAGAACCCAAAACAGAAATAATTGGTCTACCGAGAGGCAGAAAACTATCCTTGTGGATTTGGGGAAGAGCTAGGTGATCTAGAGTGACTCTTTCATAAGGAAAGTGGCAATGCTGTTATCAGTATAGCCTAAAGGCAATGCCTCCTGTACTGTGATCTTGATAATAAATTGAATGTCAGTGGTGGGATCTTTACTTAAAGGTAGATAATTACATCTAGTTGGAGTTGTACTTCTTGATAATAGTCCTTTTTGTCTAGGAGTACTATAGCTCCACCCTTACCAGCTGATTTTATAACAATGTTTGTATTGTTGGCTAAAGAATCCAAAATGACCTGTTCTTTCTGGGACAAATTATGCCACGGGGAGCATGAACTTTGTTCCAATTTTTTCAAATCCCTCACAACAACCTGTTCAAAAGTAATAATACTAGGGTTGTTTGTGACTGGGGCAAATCTGGACTTGGTTCTGAACCTGGAGGCCTCCTGATCTGGTGTGTCACCCAAAAAATGTCTTGAAATTAACAACAACCGGACCAATTTGACAAAATCAACCCTGGTGTTTAAAGAATTATCATTTGGGGTTGGTACTGGCCTCCTGCTGCTGCCCCTGCCCCCGGTGCATTGGTTGAGTCTTTTTAACTGTTGCTGTCAAGTATTCACCAGGCATGGCTTTCCCGTGGCATATCGTACAGCCAAGTATACGGCTGAATCTACACATAGCAGTTATACCGTTATCGTACTGTTATCATAACTGTTGGTACACATGACACCAGTGGGCACCAATAGTTATGATAATGGTATAACCGCTATGTGTAGATTCAGCCTACTTCTTCAAATGCTGTTCTGGAGAACAACTAGAAAGTTGCATGCAACATTATTTTTAAAATATAACTGTAGTCCTATGCACACAGTCGGGAATAGGTCACATTGAGGCTGCTCTTAGCTTTTCATTGTCATATTATATCTGATTTTTATTTGCTGTTAGCTGGCTCAAATGATTTTTTGTAAAACACAAAGACGGAATAAAAATGTTTTTAAATAAATAAATAAAACATATAGAAAATAAATATACAGTTGCTTGTAAATAAACATCAGTGGGATTGCAATGGTTGTCTTTCACTGCTTGATGGGTGGCCCTGAAATTGTCAGGAGCGCCCTGGCGGCCTCTTTCAGTGGACTCCAATAGCCAACTCCAGACACAGACGAAAGGATTCTTTTCAAGGCTTTAATCCTTTTACAACTTAATGACTCTTTCAGATGCTAATCACCAGCGACTAAGCAATGAACAGCAGAGTAGCCTATGCTCTGAATAGGCAGTTGATCCCCGTTTGAAGGAGAATCACTTGAGGACTCTGAACTTATGGGCTAGGGAGAGATCCTCCCTCTTTCCCTTGGGTCCACGGGAGGCGGCCGTTGCTTGCACACCAAACGGTCACTATGCCTCCTTTCTGCGCCCTCCATCGCTCGTTGCTCTTTGCGTCTGCATCGAGCATCTAGCAAGCCCCCCTCCAGCGCTCCCTCACTGCCAGGGTCACTATCTCTCCCAGGAACTCTGGCAGGCGGAATCTCTGCCAGCTGCTGTGCCTGTGAGGGATGAGCTGGCTCCTCTCCCATGGATTGCTGATCCTCCTCAGAATCAGAACTGCTCTGGGATTCCCTCGGCTTGGTTTCCACCCTGACAGAATACTCTCTTTGAACTCCAAGCAGAACCAGCAGCTGGAGAGCTGGGTCTGGGCATGAGAAACCCCTGTTCATGTCCCAGCTCAGTCATGAAGGCCTGTAGCAAGTGACTGTTTCTCAGTCTGACCTGACCTGACCTGACGTACCCCACAGGGTTATTGTGAGGTTAACAGTGGGACAGCAAGCGGTATAAGCCACCTTGAGCTCTTTATGCAAGGTCTGACAAGTATGACAAAGATGTATCTGAACCTCCTGAAACAGGCCTCTGAAGCCTCAAGCGCAGAGCCAGTCTCTCTGAATGTTGTTGCTGAGAGAACCTGGGGGCGGGGGGACATTCACAACAATGGAATGAGAAGTGCATTGGAGTATTATCTGGATTTTCATGGAATTGGCTTTGGTCCATCAGTGACACACGAAGCAAGAAAAGCCGAGCATACTGTACCTTAAAAATCTGGTTTTCAGGGGTCATGCAGCGCTTGAAAGGAACATACTTCTGGGTGGGGTGGGGGGAGTAGAACTGAACGCCATCAAACTGGCAGGGGCTGCTCAACCAATGAGGGAGGCTTGTTTCCCACCCCTGTCCAGGCTCCCCCCGGCTTCTACATTATTATGAATGGAGAGCAACTAATGTTCCCCAATGTGCGTACTTTTGCCTTGAGAAGCCAAAATCCCCAGTTCTGGAGTGCAGCATCTGAAGGATCCCCCTGAGACTATCCCACTCCCACCTCTAAGTTTCACCCCATTCCAGCAAACTGTTGTGGAGTTATTGCTTACACACAGACACTTTTCTCTTTCTTTGGGCACTTTCTCCCTGCTTGCAATGACAGGCTCCAGAAACCTCGACAGATCAGAGAAGCAACTTTACAAAACATCTAAGAAGTGACTTTACACAACAATGGAGAAGCAAAGTAAGCAAACATCAGAGAAGTGCATCATCATGGAGGCTAATGACTGGTGAAATGGGAGTGCAGGACGATCCTGAAGGCTGGAAAGGCTCAGTGAAAGACACACCCCTGGGCGGGGCTATCGTGCCGAAGTAAATGCGGAGGATAGGGGCACACAGCACCAGAAGCATGGAGTTCTTTTGGGTGGTCTGGGGGCTGTGAACACTATCCACAGCAAATGGGGCCCTGGTCCCTTCAAGGACCCACTGTGGTCTTTTTGCATCACACTTTGAGGACAAAATCGCTTGTCTCCACAGCAAACTTGATGCAGTTGTTAGCGCAGTTCCAGTTGAGGTGTCTGATGCCACCATCTGCCCAATTTTGTGGGATCGGTTTCAGTTGTTGTGGCCTGATGACGTAGGCAAGGTTCTTGCAGCAATGCAACCACCCATGTCCCTCTCGATCCTTGCCCCTCCTGGCTCATAAAAGGTAGCTGAGGGGCGGGGGGAGTATGACTGGGTGGGTCCAGGGTGTGGTGAATGCTTCCCTTTGGGAAGGGGTGGTCCCTGCTGTTCTTAAGGAGGCAGTAGTGTGACCACTCCTGAAGAAGCACCCTCTGGACCCAATGGTATTAGGCAACTACTGTTGCAAATACACCTTTCCCAGGGAAGGTACTTGAGAGGGTCATGGCGGATCAACTGCAGGCACTCTTGGAGGATGCTGATTATCTAAACCCATTCTAGTCTGGGTTTCGATCTGGTTATGGGTCTGAATCAGCCTTGGTCACCCCAATGGATGACCTTTATCAAGAGAGGGACGGGGGAGTGCAACCCTGTTAATTCTGCTCAATCTCTCATTGGCTTTTGATACCATTGACCATGGTATCCCCCTGGACCGACTTTGTGGGATGGGTATCAGGGGCACTGTGCTACAGTGGTTCCGGTCCTACCTGCGGAGCCAATTTCAGAGAGCAACATTGGGTAACAACATCCTCTGCCTCTTGGCAATTGAGCTATGGGGTTCCGCAGGGTACCATCTTGTTCCCAGTGTTATTTAACATCTATATGAAGCTGCTGGGAGCGGTCATTAGGGGATTTGGACCCAAGTACCATCAGTATGCTGATGACACACAGCTTTATCTCCCTGTGACATCTGAATCAGGAGAGGCTGTGCAAGTTCTGGATCTGTGTTTAAACTCAGTAACAGGCTGGATGAAGGCCAAGATGGAAGCCCTGTGGGTGAGTGGTTCCCAAGTCCGGGAGATAGGCTCATAGCCTGTTCTGGATGGGGGGGGTGCTCCCTCTGAAAGATCAGGTCCATAGTCTGGGGGTACTCCTAGATCCATCACTGTTGCTGGAAGCCCAAGTGGCCATGAGAACTTGGAGTGCCTTTTACCAGCTTTGGTTGGTTCACCAACTACGGCCTCTCCTGGACAGGGATAGCTTGGCCACTGTGTACAGGCACTGGTAACCTCAAGACTGGATTACTGCAATGCACTCTATGTCGGGCTGCCCTTGAGGCTGGTCCGAAAGCTGGAGATAGTGCAGAACACAGCAGCTTGGCTCTTGTCGGGAGCTGCCCCTTTACAGCATGTAACTCCTTTGCTGAGGGAATTGCGCTGGCTGCCTATTTGCTACTGGGCCAGGTTTAAGGTTTTGGTACTAGTGTACAAAGCCCTAAAGAACTTGGAACGAGGATACCCAAGACAGCACCTTCTCCCTTACCAACCTGCCCAGTCACTGAGGTAATCGGAGGGCTTGCACTTGGTGGCTCCACATGGACCTGTGGCCTGATTGGAGTCCACTAGGAGAAGACCCTTCAGTGTGGTGGCCCCCCTTTCCTTGGAATTCCCTGTGTCAAGGGCTCCTTGGAGGGCTCTCTCAGTCTAAGCCAGTAGCCAAGTCCAAACACAGACAAAGGGATTCTTTTCAAAGCTTTATTCTTCTTTTACAACTTAACAACTCTACAGGTAGCAACTAGATCTGAGCAGCAGCATCCCTATGCCCTAAGTTGGAACAGTTGGTCCCCGTTTGAAAGGGAATTACTGGCAGACCCCTGAATATAGGACTAGGGAGAATCCCTCCTCTTTTCCCTTGGATCCTCTGGGCGCAGCCGTTCTTTGAGCGCGAACCGGGCACTACGCCTCCTTTCTGCGCCCTCCATTTGGCGCCGCTCTCTGCGTTGGCGTCGTGCGTCCATCAAGTCTGCTTCCTGCGCTCTGTCACTCCCAGGACTGCTATCTAAGCTAGGAATGCTGGTGGGAGGAATCTCTGTCACCTGTTGGCCCTGGGAAGGATGAGCGCGCTCCTCTCCCAGGAGCGACTGCTCTTCCTCAGCATCAGAACTACTCTGGGATCCTATGGGCTCAGTGTCCACCCTGACACTCTGCGCCTGGAGTCAGGCAGGCACCAACACTGTGGCCTTTCTGGCACCTCCTGAAAACAGCACTCTTCCAGGAGGCATTCCTTAACTGACCAGTCATGGTTTTTATTGGTGTTCTGTTTTTTAAAATAACATAATTTTAATCTGGTGTTTTCATCTTTTTATCCTTTCACTGTTTTATATAATAGAATCATAGAATAGTAGGGTTGGAAGGGGCCTACAAGGCCATCAAGTCCAACCCCCATCTCTTGTGTTCACTGCTCCGAAATCTGCTCTGATATGGAGCGGTATATACATAATGTAAATGAATGAATGAATGAATGAATGAATAAATAAATAAATAAATAAATCCCAAATTAAAGAAATAAAACAGAGTAAAAGTAATCTTGTAGCAGCCATATCGGGGGTCAGACTAAGTAGCCTCATGCAGTCTCATGCTTCATGTTCTTGCTGAGCTCTTTCTCCCTTGAATATATTGTAAGCTGACGAGACACAGGAATTCCTTGTCTTGTCAAAGGTCATACAATTGTATATCTTGTTCTCTGCTGTTCTCTTCTGTTCTCTCCTTATCACGGCTACCCTATAACCCAGTTCTTGTATTATAAACAATGGCGCTAGGAGAAGAAATGTTGAGGACTGCAACCCCACGCGGGAGGGGGAGCCGTTTCATGTGTGTCACAATGTCTATAAAAACAATGTGCTGATGTATTTCGGGGCTTCTGGCTCTTTGGAAATGATTCCAGCCTTAAGCCCGCACGTTAAATAAAGAATCTCTTTTTCCTTCACTCCGTGGTCTCTCTGACTCTGGGTTCTGCAACAATCTCAGAAAATCCGGCATTTCCACTGGAAATCTCCAGGGCGGCCGCAGATTGGCCACGATGTCATCTGCTGCAATGACTGCGAAATGCTCCCAGTTCGAAGCAAATCCCTGGGGAGGGCAGCCCCCGGATGCACGGAGCAAGGCTGCGTTACTGATTACGTGCTTGTTTGGCCCTGCCTCCCAGGAGCTCAAGATGGCATAAATCCTTCATTTTATCCTCTCCACAACCCTGTGAGGTAGTTTAGGCTGAGTGGTAGTGCCTGGCCCAAAGCCACCCAGGGAGCCTCATGGCTGAAGGGGGCCCTGACCCAGATCTCCCCTGTCCCTGCCTGGCACGGCCTGCTGCTGGCTTCCGGGAAGCATCTGGTGGGCCCCTCTCACCAGCAGGGCCTGTGGGCTCCCCTGGCCTGATCCGGCTTCAGGACTGCTGTTCTGCGGTGTGTACTCAGAGTGGCTTCCCCAGCTAGGCACCCTCCGGAAGTGGCCATGCTAGCTGAGGATTGTGGGAGCTATAGTCTGACACATCTGGAGGGTGCCAGGTCAAGGAAGGCTAGTTCAGGGGCCGAGACCAACCCATGGGAGGCGGTGATGCCCAGGGGGAGCCTCCATGCGCAGCCCCAGCCACAGCCCCCCGCCCCCCTGCAGGCCAGGGTGCCTGGCTGACCACCATTGGGAGCAGGAGGCTGGGCTGGGCGGGCCCAGTGTGGAGGGGAGGAGCCCCAGGCAGGCCGTGTCTCTGGGGCGAAAGGTCAGAGTGCCGCACGCCTGGGTGAAAGGTGAAAGCGTCACAAAGGGGAGGATCTTCATCTTCCAGGCCACCCAGTCCCACAATGTTGTTGCCGCCTTTGCCCTGCCTCCCATGGCCCCACTGCCCAATCAGATGGCCACTCCTCCTCCTGGCCCCTCCCATGCTGCTGTCATCACAGTGCCTGTGTCCTCCCATTGGCCGCCGGGGTCTCCGGGGCTTGTCCGGACAGCCAGTCAGGTTGGGCTGAGAGTCTGTGATGGGCCCAAAGTCGCCCAGTGAGCTTCCGTGGCCGAGTGGGGACTAGAACCCGGATCTCCCAGCTCCCAGCCCAGCACTCTCGCCCCTACACCACGCTGGCTCCACAGACCAAGGCTGCTACGCATGCGTGTGTTCTCTTCACTTGTTGTCCCCTGCCCCCTGGTCCCCTTCACTTTGCTCCTTCGGTTCAAGACGTGCAGTTCGCCTGGCCGCCTGGCGCGCACACACAGGCCTGCGGGCAAGAACTGGATCTGGCTGGGAAGGTGCTGAGCTCTCTGCAGCCGTTGCTAATCACCCGCTTCTCTTTCTGGGCAACCCAAAGTCTTCCATTTTAGGACTCTCATTACTAAAATGAAAATGCGTCGACGCTGTTTCTTTGTGAACATACCTAGAACTGACAACAGATTAGGCCTTTGAATCCAACCCCATGCTCAGTGCAGGAATCCAGTTTGAAGCATCCCTGGCAGATGGCTGTGCAGTCCCTGCTTGAAGACCTCTGGTGATGGAGAGCTCACCACCTCCCGAGGCGGTTGGATCCATTGTCTGACCGCTCTGACCGTGAGGAAGCTTTTCCTGCTGGGCAATAGAAACCTGCTTTCCTGCAACTTAAGCCCATTATTTCATGTCCACAGTCTTGGATGACACAGAACAGGTTGTGTGACAGCCCTCTGTGTGAGACAATCCTTTAGGTACTTTAAAAGTGCTATCGTATCCCCCCTCCCCTCCTCTCCTCTCCTTTTCTCAACATACCCAGTTCCTTCAACCTTTCCTTGTAGGACTTAATTTCTAGGCCCCTGATCATCTTTGTTGCCCTTCTCTGAACTAATTCCAATATATCATAAAGTATGGTGTCTAGAACTGGACACAGTCTTTGAGGTGAGATCTGACCAGTGCAGAGTAGAGTGGAATTATCACTTCCTGTAATTATGAAACTATACTTCAATCAGTGCAGCCTAAAATTGCATTTGCCTTTTTTGCAGCCACATCACACTGCTGGCTCATATTCAGCTTGTGATAGACTACGGGCTGTTCTACATTGCGCCGGCCATCAGCGGGTTAACCCTCGGGTTAAACACAATCACATTAAAACGTGATTATCCACACTCACCCCATTCCCCCGTTCCAGTACTTTGTTGAATGCGCAAGCACAGTTCACACGCCAGTACTGCACTGTTTTCCAGCTCTCCAGCAAGGCGGCTCTCATTGGAGGAGTGGCAACTCTTCCTGTTTTAGCTGATTGCCCACCCACCATCCCTCTCTTCCTCTATCCCTGTGTGTGTGTAGGGATGGCGCGAGCATCCTGTTGGGGCTCGAAGCCCAGAGAGAAGTTGCCACACCGTCTCCCCCCCAAGACACCAGTTCCCTCAGCAAGAAGAGGGGAAGAAGGCAGCACCTCTCATCCTCCCCCCATCATTTCTACAGAGGCAGTGGCACGGGAGAGGCTGGTTGTTCTCTGTAAGTTCTCCTGGCCTTAGGGAAAATGACCAGCTTGTCCCTCGCTGCCGCCACTGTAGCAGGTGGGGGTGGAGGGAAGAAGGAGGCACCTTTCCTCTTCTCCTCCCACACCTGCTGGAGGCCAGGGCAAGAAGCTCGGGGGTGTCTCCCTTGACAGCCGGCGTGAGGAAGATGAGTGGTGGCGGCACCCAGTGCTCGGGTTTTGCGGGGGCTGCTAGCGTCTTCGAAGCTTTGAAGACTGCCCTGTGTTTGTCTGCTGCTCATGAGATGACGCTCAAATTATCCACAGACATTTTTATTGATGTTAGTCTGTGAGTAGTGATGCCTGCCTGCCTGGATATGTGTGTGTGTTTCTTTCTGTGCTGCGAGCATGGTGGGGACTGTGAAAAAAATTACGCTTGCCTGGGCTTGCCCGGGCAAGTGTGCAGAGAAATTGGGCTGGAGAAGGTACGATTCTTTGAAGATTTGAAGTTTCAAAGATTTGAAGATAATGCCTTAATTACAAAACAAAACAAAAGCCAAAGCAGGGGATAGAAGGAAGTAAAACTTAGTGTCATTTGAAGGGAGAGAACAACCCCCTGCTCAGTGCAGGAAGCCTGATTCCCAGGCGGTTGCCCATCCAAGTACTGACCAGGGCTGACCCTGCTGAGCTTCTGAGATCAGACAAGCGGGCACACATCCATTTGCTGGTTGATGAAGAAACTTTGACTGCTGGGAAAGCTATGCGGTCAGTATCCAGAAGACCGCATGGGGGCGTTGAGAGCCTTGATCGGACAGGAGGGAAATACAAACACCGCTGTATATGGGCAGGCGTGGGAGGGAGCTACGACCTTATATGGTGACGAACATGGAAGAGCAGAGCACATGAATGGGAAATACCAGAATATCAGGGTATTGAAAGCAGTAGCAGGTAGGGATGTCAGAGAATTCCTCCACGGACCCCAATAAGGCTGGATTCAAAGGAATCTGGCCTCCAGAGTCTGTGACGGAACGGATCCCTTACTCTGCTGCATCTACCACTTCAAATCTTCAAAGAATCGTACCTTCTCCAGCCATTTGGCTAGCCTATTGAGGGAAAAAACATAAGGCTTTACGGCTGCATTTAAAAACCAGTTACGGCTGCATTTAGCTTAATCTAAGAGCTTTACGGCTACAAATGGCGTAGTGGACGCCATTTGCGGCCAGAGTCAGCCCTTAACCTAACAATACAGCACAGCAATGGCGGCTGGTTGTATTGCTGGTGATACGGAGCCGGTGGCCGGCTCCATGGAATCGCCGCAGAGCGGTGCTGGCCGAAGAGGATTCCAGGGAGAGGGACAGATCACCTCCCCCGGTGAGCTGGATCCCCCCCTGCAACGAAAGGTAGGCAATCTGCCCATCCCTAGTAGCAGGGAAGCAGGAAATTGCAGTTCCAATACAAGGCGGGGACGGCGTAATGTGAAAGACGGGGGGTGAAACCTTGTTGGAAGCGTAAAAAACCGTAAGTGTAGATTGGCCCTACAACTCCAAGACCCTTTTTACACATACTATTGCCTAGCCAGGTATCCCGCATCGTGTACCTGTGCATTTTATTCCTTCTTCCTAAATGAAAAACTTTGCACTTGTCTCTGTTAAATTTCATTCTGTTATTTTCTGCCCAGTCTTCTAACCTATCAAGATCATTTTGAATTTTGTTTCTGTGTTCTAGGGTATAAGCTATGCAACTCAATTTTACGTCATCTGCGAATTTGATAAGCATTCCTCTCTCCTCTTGAACTCCTCTTCCTGTTGGGTTTTCCTGCCATAGAATCCTACTGATCAGTGCTCTGAGTTTATTAAAATCAGCTTTCCTGAAGTCCAAGGGAGTTTATGAAGACGTTTTGATGCTGCGTCATGGTCAGCAGTTTCACATGCTTTCTTGACTTCAAAAGTGTTGTTGAAAACAGTATCATTTTGCATTTCTTGCAACTGCCTCCCAACACAATAAGTTTTAATGTTGCCTTGATATCCAGATTCTTCTTCTGCAACAGTGATGTTACAGGTTTAAGATATCCTAGTACTTATAGCATAATTTCAGTAAGAAAGGGAAAAGAAAGACTGCTGATCAGACTGAGCAATCCAATAGCTCTGTTTTTAGATGAGAAAAATTTTCACACAAGGAAGGTGCACTGATTAATTTGAGTGTGGAAAGAATTAATTCTTTGTCTAACTGTATAACTGAATTCAACAGCGTCTCCACACGAGACATTTATCGTACACTTCTGATTGTTCACTCACAGAAGTTCACAGGTCCTTTTCACGACGATGCCAACCTCCAACGCCGCACACGTTGCTTTCAAGGGATAATTTGCCATTTTAAGTCACCTTAAATGCATAATAAACCTAAACCACGCGATAAAACAGCGCCATCCGCTGGCTGTAGCAATGAAACATATGGGAGGGAACAGGCAAAAACAAGGGCAGGCGAATGCGTGTATTTTGCTGGTTGTTAAACCCACAAAGACTCTGGAAGACAAAGGACTCCCTCACACCGGGCTTTTATCCTACGATTGAGATTGCTCCTTCGCGGAAGTTTGCGGGCTCTTTACGTGATGCAGCGATCCTCCAAGGCGTCTCCTGCACTAAATGCCCTTTGTTCCATTTCTAAATAGATGGCAGATAATGAGCTATCAAATTACCCCCTCATGTTCCGCTTCAGTTTCCTCCACGAAAAGAGGAAAAGCGGCAAGAAGAGGAGCGAGATCAGTGAAAGATAATGGAAGGCTCAGGGATGGGGAGAAGGAGGGGGAAGGGGGTGGGGGGAAAGGAAGCAGGTGAAAAAGGGAGTCGTTGTGATCCTGCATTTAAAACGGAAGCAGAAAGCCCCATTTTAAATGCATGATTTCAGGCTGGTGTAGAGATGCCCAAAGCTCCAGTAAGGCTGCGTGATTTTTTGCTAAATGTGGAGAAGCCCCAAGGGTCCAGTCCATCGTTGAACCAACAGGTGTTGTAAAGAACTGCCTTTATAAATCTGACCAACACATCCCTCCTTAAAAAAAATATATGTACAACTGTTCACATAAGTCAAAATATTCATCTCAGGTGTGTCCTCAATTACTTGTACTATTAGGAATCTGTGGGCAGATTCCACCATGGCACCAACCTAAAAGAATAACATTTGTAACTTTAAAAAGAAAAACCCGTTGGTTTTATAATAATAGATTTAATTATTTGTTTGTAAAACATTTAGGAGGGGGCAGAGAAAATTTAGGGAGGGTTGCCCTACCCACCCCCTGCTACAGGCCCGAACTGTTCTGTGGCCTAGTGTGGCAAAAATTGGAATAAAAATAGTACATATGGTAAGTATGTTTTAGTTACTTAACTCAGTTTAAAGTCTAGAGCCATATAATCCCCTTTGTTCTGAATACTACTCAGCTAATGCCTAGACAGCCATCTAAAAACAAATGTACCTTTCAGCAAATAACTATTTTGGAAGTTGCAGCTCAGTGGAAAAATACAAATTAGACTTCATAGGATTGGAGCGGGCCTACAAGACCATTGAATCCAACCCCCTGCTCAGTGCAGGAATCTAAGTCAGAGCATCCCTGACAGATGGCTGCCCAGCCTCATCTTGAATGCCTACAGTGTGGGAGAGCCCACCACCTCCCTAGGTAATGGGTTCCATTGTCGTATTGCTCTAACAGTCGGGAAGTTTTTCCTGATGTTCAGCCGGGATCTGGCTTCCTGTCACTTAAACCCATTATTCCGTGTCCTACACTCTGGGCTGATCGAGAAGAGATCCTGGCCTTCCTCTCTGTGACAACCTTTCAAGTACTTGAACAGCACTATCCTATCTCCCCTCAGTCTTCTCTTCTCAAGGCTAAACATGCCCAGTTCTTACAGTCTCTCCTCACAGGGCTTTGTTTCCAGTCCCCTGATCATCTTCGTTTTTTGGAAGTACCACTATTTTTAAGGCAGATATCCTACCCATCCATGAAATATGAAGCTGGTTCCAGCAAGCCAAGTCATGTTTCACTTCAAGCATGGCCTTACAATGATTATATTCTGTTAAGATATCAAGATTTTGTGTAATCCATACCCCTAAATATCTAACTGGAGTATTTTCCCAAGATATTTTATATTCTTTGGTAATCTTAGTTTTTGTAGAATTATCCATATTGAATCCAATCCAGTCTGATTTTGTAATATTAATTTTATATCCTGATACTTGACCATATTCCTGCAACAAAAATAAAAGTTTATCATAAGTATTCATAGGATTATATAAATAAATAACTATATCGTCAGCATAGAAACTAATTTGAACTCTTCCCTACCAATCTTTACCCCCTTTAATATATTTTCCATTCTAATAGCTTGAGCAAGAGGCTCTATAGATAATGCAAATAACAAAGGAGATAAAGGGCAACCTTGTCTAGTGCCCCTCCTCAGATAGAATTTGTCTGAATTGACACCATTCACAGAGACACAAGCACTGGGGTTTGTATAGATCATTTTAACCCATTCAGCGAGTTGGCTGCCTAAACCAATTTTATCCAAAATCTGTAACAAGAACTTCCATTCTAGGCGGTCAAATGCCTTTTCAGCATCTAAAAAAATTAGTCCATATGGTTGTTTAGATTTATTAACAAGATGTATTATATTTACTAATTTTCTTATATTGGTTGCCAATTTACGATTTTTAATAAAGCCTGTTTGATCTTCTGGTATATAATTAGCAATTATTCCATTTAATCTATTGGCAAGGATGGATGTCCATATTTTAAAGTCTTGATTCAAAAGAGCAATAGGTCTATAAGACTCAACTTTTGTAGTATCTTTATCTTTTTTTGGAATCACTACTATATGAGCTTCCTCCCAGGTTTTTAAAAGAGAGTGAGTTGTCATGATCTCATTCAGTACACCTAATAATGGTTGTTCTATTTCCGTTAAGAATACCTGATAATATTCTGGTGTAAAACCATCCATATGTGGGGCTTTATTGTTTTTTAAATCCTTAATTGTGTTACGTATTTCTGTTAAGATGATAGGTCTCTGTAATGCATCTATATCATCTGGTATAGTAGTTTGATCGTATTCATATGATTCAATATTCTCCCTAGAGGGTTGTTGTATATAAACTTTCATAAAACTTTTTGAATTTATTTGCTATATCTTTAGATTGAGTATAAACTGTACTTCCTTTCTTTATTTGCATAACCATTGTGCGATGTTGTTTCTTCTTTAACATATAGGATAGTAATTTATCAGCTTTATTGCCTTTTCCAAAAAAAAACGCTGTTTAAGATATCTTAACTTTTTCTGCACTTGGTCACAAATCAGTAAATCTAACTGTTTCCTAACACTTTCCAATCTCCTGTATATAATATTTGAACATATCTGTTTATGTTCTTTCTCTAATTTCTGAATTTTATTTTTTAAGTCCAGTACGTTCTTTTCCTTTTGCTTCCTTAGGAAGCATGATTTTTGTATTATCAATCCTCTCATATAAGCTTTTGAAGCTTCCCAAATGGTTGATTTTGTTAGTTCAGAAGTGTTATTAAATTGAAAATTTTCACGTAATTTAATATTTAAGTCCGATACATTTTCTTGATTTTGCAAACTAAAATTATCTAACCGTCATTTCCTGCTTATTAACTGCTCTTCTCCAGACAGCCATTCTACATAAATAGGAGCATGGTCTGCATATATATATGGTTTTATTAATACAGATGATACTTGTTTAATTATATAGGGAGAGGCCAAAAAAATATCGATCCTTGAGTAAGAATTGTGAGGAGGAGGAGGAGAGAAAAAAGTATAATCTCTGTCCTGGGGATTTAAATATCTCCACACATCAGTAAGATTTTCTTTTTAAAGATGTTTTATAAAACAATCAGGCAGTTTACCGCTGCAAATTCTTAAAGATGATCTATCTAGTTGAAGGTTGACCACTCCATTGAAATCCCCTCCAATAATAACTTCTTTGTCCAAATTAGCATTTATTATGTTGTTCAATTTTTTTATAAAACTCCTTTTGATTGTTATTCACAGCATACACGCATCCTACTAAATAAGTTTTACTTCCCCAATATATAGTACCAAAAATAAATCTGCCCTCTGGATCAATTATCTCTTCAGAAAACTTAATTTGAGAGGGGATTTTGACTATAATGGCCACTCTCCTTTTTTTATTATTTGCTGAAGCAAAATAAACTTCCCCTAAATTTAAACTCTTTAGTAGTTGTTCATTCCCTTTTTAAACATGAGTTTCTTGGAGAAATATCAGATCTACTCTTTCTTTTTTCGATAGGCAAGCAAATTTCCTCCTTTTAATGGGGGAATTTAATCCTTTAACATTCAAAGATATAATTCTAAGTTTGACATTTTTTATTACTAAAAAGAAAGAGAAGGAAAAAAGAAAAACAAGAAAAAATATCAATATGTTAACGATGTTACATAGGAAACCAAGCAGATAGAAACAGTCAAACTATGAGGGGTTTACAGAAACTGTTGGTAAATCCCTAATAATCTCTAAAAGTTGTTTTGCCTCTTCCACTGACTGGACCATAACCCACTCCTCTTCCATCCAAACATTTAATTTAAATGGGATTCCCCAATGATATTTAATTTTCCTTTCTTGTAAACAGATTGTCAAAAACCTCATCTTTCCTTTTTTTTCAGTGTCTCAGGGTGTAGATCAGAGAGAACCTGAATCTCTTTGTCATCAGTTTTCAAGGTGTTTCCCAACCAGATCTTTTTTTGTATAGCTTCTTTAGTTTTAAGACTAATAAATTTAACAAAAATGTCCCAAGGTAATTGCTTACGGTTTTCATAAACTGAGTTAATTCTATAGGCTGATTCGATTTCTATTGCTTTCTAACTTTCCCAAAATGTTGTCCCTACTCCCATGGGAGTAACTGAAAAACCAATATGCTGAGGGGTGGGTTAACATTTGCTGAGCATGGGTTAATGATGCACAAGCGTGCATCTCAGACTGATGTTTAGATGGACTTTCTTTGTAGAGAGGAGCATTGGTCTTTGGGGACAAAGGGCATCTCTACACCAGCCTAAAATCCTGCATTTAAAATGGGGCTTTCTGCTTCCGTTTTACATGCAGGATCACAACTGACTTCCTTTACACGTGCTTCCTTTCCCCCCTCCCCTTTCCCCCCTCCCCTTTCCCCCTCCTTCTCCCCTCTCTGAGTCTTCCATTATCTTTCAGTGATCTCGCTCCTCTTCTTGCCGCTTTTCCTCTTTTCATGGAGAGAACTCAAGTGGAACACAAGGGGATAATTTGATAGCTCATTATCTGCCATCTATTTAAAAACGGACCAAAGGGCATTTAGTGCAGGAGATGCCTGGGATGATCGCTGCGTCATGTAGAGCCCGGAAACTTCTGTGAAGGAGCAAACTCAATCACAGGATAAAAGCTCGGTGTGAGGGAGCCCAAAGTCCCTTGAAGTATCCTAAGTAACTTAGGCTGCAATCCTATGCATGTTTAGACAGAAACATGTCCTACCACTCCCAGCATTCCCTAGCCAACTGCATTTCCCAGAAGAAATGACAAGAGACATTTGAACACTCATAAGACGATCAGAAAGAATGCCATTTTATTAGGACAATGCTGTGCTGGAAGCTACAATGTGCAACCCCCTGCTACTGGCAAGCGGACTACGCAACTTATATTTCACATATTTCAGGGGATTGTAATGCATTAATTAGATGTGAAAATGTGACAATCCACCAAGTTAATACTTCTGTAGCCAGATTAAAGCATACCATTTCTTTCTCACAATATCTGAAAGAATATCAGAGGTAGGGAAACGATTTTTGCCACATCGTCCAAGACTAGAACAAAAGGCACTGATGTTTAAGCCTCAGCCAAGCAGATTAGTCCTATTCTCCCCCCCCCCCCCCGCCCCTGCACTTAAAACAAGTTCCCTAGTGAGATTCTGGCATCTCTTTTTGCTTGACCCTTTGGGTACCTGCTAAACCTCTGCTTTTTCTCAATTGCACCTTCTGTATTAAACTTTTCCCCAAACTACCACGGCTCACCTTGATAAACGAGGAGACATTGACAACGGAAGAAACTATGTGGATATTTAAAGCAAATACACCGTTTACTCAACATTTGGAATGTTCAATAAGCCAATATTGTTTAATGCAAGGTTCCCTTGCTCTAAGGTTGGCTATCCCCTTGGATTTTAGCAGCAGTTCTTTTAAAGTCTCAGTAGAATGGATTTTAAGGGTACAAAGGTTTCTAGGCCCTGTTGTAAAAGGATTAATTTGCAGCCGCCTTTTCTTCTAATAGCACAGCATTAGAGACACCCTTTTGAATGGTTTAGCAGCCCAAGCCAATGAGATCCGTAGTCAGTAAGGTGCCATTCTTGGGACCAGGATATTCTACGAGACACCGGCTTGTCATCAGTCATGTGGGTTTTTCTACTTAGCTTCTTCATCTTTGTCTAAAGCCTCTACAGAGAGAATTTGTTCATCGCCTTTGGGTGTTGGACTCACGCAAATCAGAACGGAGTGATCGGAACACTTTGAGACAATCTTCTCAGTTCTGCAGTCATCGGACTTCCGAGAACCAGTTGGTGAACTATGACTGACTGGTGATTTAGGTAGAACTGGAGTGGAAGTGGCATCCTGAAAAAGAAAAGCATGAAGCTGATGGCCACCTAAGGGTCTGTGTTTACTATCTATATCTATATATATACGATGTCTGTCTCAAGTCTGGTTGGAAACCACAGCGATCTAGAAGTCCACCCTGTAGTCCAGGGATGGGGAACCTCTTTCAGCCCAAGGGCAGAATTCCATTTCCGAGAAGCTCTCAGGGGCCATGTTCCAGTGGTGGGCGGGGGCAAAGGAGGTGGGGCCAAAAATACAACAAGTGCGGGCACAGTTTAGCGTAAAGCTCTTACTGCTGGTAACTCAGCCTTAGGAGGGGCATCTCGGCCTTTTAGGATGGGGAGCCCCAGAGGCTGGACTGGGACCCCTGGAGGGCCGAATTTGGCCCCCAGGTCTGAGGTTCCCAACCCCTGCTCCAGTCCGGGGGTGGGCAGCTTCAGAGGTTCCGGGGGCCAATTTCCCACCCCCGGAAATGCAGTGGCAAAGAAGCCATATTTTCACTTTAAACCATGGTGTGTGGGATGTCTGTACCTTAATTGTGCTCCCTGGAGCCCCGGGAAAGCGTAATTATGCATTAGAACAAGGGGTGTGCTCTCCGCGAGCCTTGTTTTAAAGTGAAAATGCGGCTTTTTTGCCACGGCTGTGCTGCCAGGATTCAGCATCAATTCAGTGGCAGCAACTTGAGAGTGCTGGGGAGGCACAATAAAAGATGGGAGGGCCACATGCGGCCCACGGGTTGCATGTTGACCACCCCAGCTCTGATCTATGGTGTGTGGGGAGTCTATGTAGTTACTCAGTATTAAGAGAAACAAGTGAGAACTGCAACAAGATGTTGCAGAATATCCTGACCCTCTAACAGAAGTGCTCCTGTTCAGCATTCCGGACAACCAGCCATGCTTTCCTCCAGGATACTATAAGCTGTTAGTGATTCAAGCAGCCATCCCATTCTCCTCCTTCAGTTTTCCATTTTTCTTTTCCAACTGACACTCAACACTCCCTGCTCAGTCCTCACTGGGTTGTTTTTATTGGGGGGGGGGGTGTTGTCGTCCCATCTGGGTGTTTTCCTTTTTAAAGATTTGTTTCTACTTGTCATGGCTCCTGACCTGGAGTCCCACAGTGCTCTGAGGAAGACTCAGGTGAGGTTCAGGCCACTTTCCCCTGGAGAGAACCTTCAGTACCTTCTCCTGTGCCCTCCTGGCTGGAGAACATGGCCCTATCACCATCCTCACACGCAGAGGACAAGTCCCCAGCAGCCCACCCATCTCCTAGACCTCACAAAAGCCAAAGGATTTAGAATTAGGCAAGGTCCCTACAAGGACATGAAGGGAGGTGGGGCCTAAGGCAAGACAGGCCCTGCTGGCCTTTGTAAGACCTCAGAACACTTTGGCTCCCTGCTGAGGCAACGTTGTTCCATACCTCAGTCGCTGGGGCCGCTTTCCAGCTCCCGATGTCTGCTTCAACTGACCTGCCTCGACTTTGCCTGACTGGACTTGATCCTGTGAGCCTCAAGCCCCAGCAGAACAACACAGTACTCCCTCAAACCTCACGGATCCCTCAAGTATGCAGATATCTTCTGGTTTCTCGGTGGCCCTGTTTTGGCTCGATTTCTGTCAGCTCTGAGCACTGAGTTTGCCACTGGAGGGAGCGAGACGTTCTGCCTCTCTTTGTCTGAAGGTTCTACTTTCAACCACAAATGACAGGGCTGAGCCTTGGCATGAATTGAGCCCTGCCTAAGGGAAGGTGTGCTGCTTGTTTTTAATAGAGAAAAGTAAGGGGAACAAGACATGTGGAGGCAAAGTACACATCAAACACAAATGGTGTCACAACACCCACAAAGGTTCTTATCATGCCATTGCTGTGCCTCGTTTGCACACAGCTTCAGTGGCGCTGATGGGGGCTGATGACGATTTCCACTTGTAACCCTCACGTGTTTTCCCACTGCTTCTTCCATCTTCTTTCTTTCCGGAAAAATCCGTTGAAAAAAAGATGGACTAGCTACACAATGGCTTTTGACTGGTAGCGCCAGGAGCCGTGGAGCCGGGGCTCACAGGGCTGAAGGGGGCACTCTTATGAGCAGGAATGAGGACTGGAAGTGCCGCCCCTGCCCCTGGCTTCTCCACTGCCTTTGCGCTTAGCTACAATCCTCATAGTAGCTGGGGGGGGGGGGGAATTCCCAGGAACAATATATATATCAGTGCAGGGGCCTGCATTTTTCCACTCTCCTGGAGGTGTGGCCATGGGGACTGTCACGATGTGTGCCTGCACTCCCAGATTTCCCATAGCACTGCTGGCGCTCAGAGCCCTCTGCCCTGAAGCCCCCCGCTTTAAATGAAAAGCAGCCATGGGAGGCTGGGCTTGGAGGAGTGTCCCACCCTGTCCTTGCCAGTTGCTTTTTAGCCCGTCTGACTGTGATTCGCTTGTCGGGTTCCAGAGGTATATTTTAAAACATATTAGGGAACTCCCTAGCTTGTCTGACATCTCAGATCCATCTCCCCACGCTTCGTGTTTACCTGCATGGCCTTCAGCTCCTTCAGTTTCCATCGGATATGAGCCAGCCTTCCTTTGCCTCCCATCCTGCCCGCAGCAAATAGAGCCGCTTGAAAGAGTTTAGGGGTCCCAGCTCTTGGAGGAATTATAAGCACATCTTTTGGCATGCCTTTTTCATCTTTGGGTTTGCTGTTGCTTTTCAGCATTCTCCTAGAACAGAAAGTAAGAACAGTAATTATAAGAACATTGGAAAAGAGCTGTGCTAGACCAGGCTAAAAATCGATCTAGTCCAGCATTCTGTCCCCACAGTGGCCAACCAGATGGCTACTGAAAGCCCCCCAGAAGACATGAATGCAACAGCACCCTCCTACTCCAGTTCCCCAGCAACTGGTGTTCAGAGGCATGCAGCCTCTGATACTGGGGGCAATATAGAGCCATCAGGATGCTCTGACTTGGATTCCTGCATTGAGCAGGGGGTTGGACTCGATGGCCTTGTAGGCTCCTTCCAACCCTACTATTCTATGATTCTATAGGACTAGAAGCCATAGACAGCCTTATCCTCCATAGCTTTGTCTAATCCTCTTTTAAAGCCATCCAAGTAGGTGGCTACTAATATATACAGTGCTAGTGAATTCCATAGTTTAACTATGTGCTGTGTGAAGGAGTCCCTCCTTCTGTCTGTCCTGAAACTCTGACCATTCCGCTTCATTGAATGACCCCGAGTTTTAGTATTATGAGAAAGGGAGAATATCTCTCTCCGCTTTTTCCAGACAAAATGTGATTTTATATTCCTTTATCATATCTCCTTTACTCGCCCTTTTTCTAAGCTAAAAAGCCCCAAACACTGTAGCCTTTCCTCACAGAGGAGTTGCTCCAGCCCCTTGATCATTTCAGTTGCCATTTCCATCATCATTTCCAGCTCTACAATATTGTTTCTGGGGTGCAGTGACCAGAATTGTATGTCGTATTCTAAATGTGACCGCACCGTAGATTTGCATATTGCTATTGATATGATAGGACAGGAAGGCCTGGCATGCTATGGTCCATGGGGTCACAAAGAATTAGGGATGTCAGAGAATTCCGCCACGGATCTCGGGGAGGCCGAATGCCAGCGCATTCAGCCCCCCGAAATCGGTGGCGGGACGGTCACCCGGCCCCCGGGACGAGACTTACCTGGGGTGGATCTTCCTGGCGGCGGCGGCTCCGGCGGCGGTTCGGCAGCGGCGGCCGGTCTTCCGACCGGCTGCCACTGCTGCCATTTCCAGTTAAAAAAACAAAAAACAAAATGTGATAGGCTACGTAACGATTTACGTAGCCTATCATGGCTAAGTTTAAAAAAAAAAACATGATAGGCTACATAAATGTTTACGTAGCCTATCATGGCTGACTTAAAAAACACACAACAACAACGCGCATACGCAAATGGTGGCGGCCATGGCCGCCGCCATTTGCGTTCCTTATTTTGGCACGTCTTAGTCTACGTCAAGATTTACGTAGACTAAGACGGCGGAAATAAGGGGAACGCAAATAGCGTAGTGTCTGCTATGCTATTTGCGTTCCCCTTATTTTCGCCATCTTAGTCTACGTAAATCTTGACGTAGACTAAGACATGCCAAAATAAGGAATGCAAATGGCGGCGGCCACGGCAGCCGCCATTTGCATACGCGCTTTGTTTTTTGTTTTAAGTCAGCCGTGATAGGCTACGTAAACATTTACGTAGCCTATCACGGCTGACTGCAGGGACACAAATGGCGGCGGCTACAGCTGCCGCCATTTGCGTCCCTGCTAGCTAGCGGCCAGATGTCTGGCTGCTGGCGGAGCTGGCCGGCGGCTCCGCGGAATCCCTCCCTGCGGAGCACAGCCGGCCGGCCAGGATTCCGGGGGGGGGGGGGGAGGAACGGAGCACCTCCCCCCCCATCCAGGATTCCGGGTGGAGGGACGGAGCGCCTCCCCCCTCACCATCAACATAATCCGCAAAAGGTAAGTGCCTTTCGTACATCCCTACAAAGAATCGGACACGACTTAACGACTGAACAACAACAATTGATATAATATTGGCAGTTTTATTTTTGATTCCTTTCCTAATTAAGCCTAATGTAGAATTTGCCCTTTTCACAGCAGCCACACACTAGGTTGACATTTTCATCGAGCTGTCCACCACAACCCCAAGATCTCTTTCTTGGTCAGTCACCGCTAGCTCAGATCCTATCAGCATATATGTGAAGTTAGGGTTTTTTGCACTTTACACTTGCTTACATTGAACCACATTTGCCATTTTGATTCCCATTCACCCAGTTGGAGAGATCCTTTTGGAGCTGTTTGCAATCACCTTTTGTTTTAACCACCCTAAAAAATTTGGTGTCTTCAGCAAACTTGACCAACTCAGTAATTCCAGGTCAGTTATGAACAAGTTCAAAAGCATTGAAAACAAGCTTAAAATTCATTAAATAGCTAATAAAAATACACTGAATGATACATATAATTCGCTTTTTTCAGCATAACATGAACATGAGGGAAGCGTGAATTATGAAAGAAACATATTTAGGCAGAGTTCTAACATTGTCTTTGGTAGGCATCCCTAATATTGAGCAACCATCCTTTCTTGATTCTGTTCTTCCTGTCTCCACAACCATTTATTTAGAGAGCCTTATTATTGTGGAACATAAGCTTAAACCTCAGAGTGAAGAACAGGGGAAATCCCAGTTCCAGTGGCCAATACTTAAAACAATATTTAAAACAAACTTTTCCCATCTGTGTCTACCATTTTTAGAGAAAAGGGGGAGATTATTAATTTAGTTTGTACCCAGATCTAGCATTAACTCCAGGTGGTTTGAATCACACTTCCACAAAGGGTTTCCTGACTGATATGAAGAAGAGAGAAGGGGCCCTAGTTATGCAATGCCTCTGTCATGATGACATGAAAATAAAAGAAAACTAAGAAGATGGCTAGAAAATGGGATTTGAAAAATCTGTTAGTCAAGAGAGTTGAAGTTGTTGTTGTTCAGTCGTTAAGTTGTGTCTGACTCTTCGTGGCCCCATGGACCATAGCACGCCAGGCCTTCCCGTCCTCCGTTCTCTCCCGGAGTGTGCTCAGGTTCATACTCATTGCATCGGTGATGCTATCTAGCCATCTCATCCTCTGCCGTCCCCTTCTCCTTTTACCTTCAATCTTTCCCAGCATCAAGGTCTTTTCCAGGGAGTTTTCTCTTCGCATTAGGTGGCCAAAATATTTGAGCTTCAGCTTCAGTGTCTGTCCTTCCAATGAGCACTCAGGGTTGATTTCCTTTAGGATGGACTGATTTGACCTCCTTGCAGTCCAGGGGACTCGTAAGAGTCTTCTCCAGCACCACAGTTCGAAAGCATCAATTCTTCGGCGCTCAGCCTTCCTTATAGTCCAGCTCTCACAGCTCTCACGTTACTACTGGGAAAACCATAGCTTTGATTAGACGGACCTTTGTCGGCAAGGTGATGTCTCTGCTTCTTACTATGCTGTCTAGGTTTGCCATAGCTTTCCTCCCAAGGAGCAAGCGTCTTTTAATTTCATGGCTACAGTCACCGTCTGCGGTGATCTTGGAGCCCAAGAAAATAAAATCTGTCACTGCTTCCATTTCTTCCCCTTCTATATGCCAGGAAGTGATGGGGTCAGATGCCATGATCTCAGTTTTTTTTAATGTGGAGTTTCAAACCAGCTTTTGCACTATCCACTTTCACCCTCAACATGAGGCTCTTGAGATCCTCTTCGCTTTCTGCCATTAGGGTGGTATCGTCTGCGTATCTGAGGTTGTTGATAATTCTCCTGGCAATCTTAATTCCGACCTGTGATTCACCCAACCCGGCGTTTTTCATGATGTACTCTGCATATAAGTTAAATAAGCAGGGCGACAATATGCAGCCTTGTCGTACTCCTTTCCCAATTTTGAACCAATCGGTTGTTCTATGTCTGGTTCTTACTGTTGCTTCTTGGCCCTCGTACAGGTTTCTCAGGAGACAGGTAAGGTGGTCTGGTACTCCCATCTCTTTAAGAATTTGCCAGAGTTTGTTGTGATCCACACAATCAAAGGCTTTAGCATAGTCAATGAAGAAGAAATAGACGTTTTTCTGGAATTCTCTTGCTTTCTCCATGATCCAGCGAATGTTGGCGATTTGATCTCTAGTTCCTCTGCCTCTTCGGAACCCAGCTTGTACTTCCGGTAGTTCTCGGTTCACATACTGCTGAAGCCTAGCTTGTAGGATTTTGAGCATAACCTTGCTGGCATGGTGAAATGAGCGCAATTGTGCAGTAGTTTGAACACTCTTTGGCGTTGCCCTTCTTTGGAATTGGAATGTAAACTGACCTTTTCCAGTCTTGTGGCCACTGTTGAGTGTTCCAAATGTGTTGGCATATTGAGTGCAGCACTTTAGCAGCAGCATCTTTTAGGATTTTTTTATTTCCTTCTCCTATTTAATGACCAAACTGGTTTCAATGCCAAACTCAGGTGTGAAGGTGGATCGAAATGGTTCCAGATCAGCAGTGTTCTCCAAGTTGACTAGGCACCCCCACCCCCCGAGCACCTTGCTGTTACACCTGGGCCTGGTCTCCATCCGTCTTTATGGTGGAAAAGGGCATCCTCGCTTCTGTAGCATGGCAGGGCTGCATTCAGCATATTCGCTTGTTAAAAATGTAGAATCAACTTTGAAAAAGAGGTCACAAAATAGAACTGAGGGAGGGCGTATCATGGTCCTTGTCAAGGAGGTCCTTGCAGGAGCACACTCTACCCAGCTCACTCTTACTTCCCCAACCTGGTGGCCTCCAGATGCTTTGGACGACAACTCCCAGTATTTCTGACCATTTGCCATATTGGCTGGGGCTGATGGAGTTGCTATTCAAAACATCTGGAGGGCACCAGATGTTGGGGAAGGCCGCAATGTAGGCACTGCCATGCAGAGTGAGAGCACATTTCACCAGCAAATTACACAGACAAAATGAAATTTCCCCAGCAACAGACATGCTACCTCAGGGCAAGTTGTCCAGCCAAATGAATCACCACTGTGTAAAGACATCTGATTCCACTACAACAAACACACGACACCAGTAGGTCATCCTGTAACTCACCTGGCCTTCTTCCGCAGCAGTTTCTGAGACTCTGGATAATGCACTAAAATTTCATTCAAATCTTTCTTTTCCAAAATGAACAGGTTAGTAAATCCATGTGCCACAACATTGGCTGTGCGCCGATTTCCACCTCCCACGGCCAGCAAACTAATAAGAAGAGCAAAAACATCATACCAGGCACCCAATATGGTTTTCATAACTCATCATCTGCTATTTCACAGAGTTGGATGGCATGCTTGACTTCCATGCTTTTTCCCAACATCATCCCAGTGGGATAAACCATTCCCCTAGGAAGCCCAAGGCCAGTTTCCTCCCCAGATTGCCCATTTTCATTGGCCTGACCTTATTTCTCCAAACACAGATCCAGCTTTCAAAGTCACAAGCACTGTTTTCCCATCAGGTCCTCCAAGCACCTGGACTTGTCCAACTTGAATGATATACATCTCTCGGCCGATTTCCCCCTCAAGCAAAAATGAGAAAAAGTTTACTTTTGTTAAGGTGTGTTCATATCAGAACAATACAAAAAGGTTTCTAAACAGGAGAATGACCTGAGTGCCTTTTTCTCTTGAACCACTTAAGCATCTTAAAACTTGCTTGTCTATTCTAAGATGTACCCTGTAGCTGCAACTTGGTTATACCCTTAAAAGTGCCCTAAACGTAATTTAAAATAATAAAACAATAATAACTTGGTGTTGTGCAGATTTCAACCAGTGCCTGTCAATCTATTGCTAGGATGCATAAGTGTAGAAGCTTTAGCAGCAGAAACCTTAATAGAGGAAAAATAGCAAAGAGTCTTTTGGCACCTTAAAGACTAACCATTTTATTCTGGCCTAAGCTTTCATGGACTATAGCTCACTTCATCAGATGCATGGAGTATCAGTTGTGGTGGGGAAGGAATTATAAACAGTGAGAAGGAAACAGGTCAGAAGGAAATTAAATGCAGAAAGTACTGATTATGAGAATCACATGATTAAACAGTAGTCTGCAGTGTCGTTATTGCTGATAACACAAACACCCTGGCATTAGGTAAGTCAAGTAACACATGTAGTATGATAAAGATCCTTTATCCTGATCAAAGCCTTTGATAATAGAATTAAACCTGTTCCTGACTTCTAACTCAGCTGTCTCTCACTCTAATGTCCCATTGAAGTTTCTTTGCTCCGCAATGGCCACTTTAAGATCAGTGACTGAGTGTCTTGGGAGGCTGACGTGTTGCTCCACTGGTTTCTGAATATCGCCATTTCTGATGTCAAATGTGTGTCCATTTATTCTTTTCCATAGAGACCGGCCTGTTTGCTGTATATAGAATTCAGAAGGACACTGTTGACAGAAGACGGCATTTAGCCAGCAAGAGCCAGTGTGATGTAGTGATTAGAGTGTTGGACTAGGACTTGGGAGGCCTGGGTTCTAGTCCACGCTTGGCCATGAAGCTCAACTGGGTGACTTTGGGCCAGTCATTCACTCTCAGCCTAATCTACCCCACTGGGTTGTTGTGAGGATAAAAAGAAGAGGAGGGGGATCACATCTGCTGCCTTGGGCTCTTTGGAGAAAAGGTATGATATAAATGTACAAATAAAAAAATTTGTGAACTGCCCAGAGACCTTTGGCTATTGGGCAGTATAGAAATGAAATGCCATGAAATAAATAAATAAATAAATAAATAAATAAATAAATAAATGGCACAATTCCATGCGCATTTAGACAGAAGAAAGTCCTACAACTCCCAGCAGTCCCCAGCCAGCATAGCTGTCTGTCTAAACATGCATAGGATTGCGCCCTAAATATCTCACATTGGGAGATGAGTGAGTGAGCCCCTAATGTTGTGGATGATGTTACTAGGCCCTATGACTTTGTCTCCAGAGGAGCCCTGGGGACACAGCTGACCTCTGGGCTTGCTGCAGGGCGTAGCCCCTGTGTCCTCCAGTCTGCTGCTGCTTCACCCCTGCGTGTTTTGTCATTCTTGAAAGAATGTTTCCACGACGCAATGCCAGTCGCTCAGCCGTTGTGCAGAGGACGATGATGTCTCTCAAGCCCACATAGCTAAACAGGTTTGGCTGTGTGGCGAGATCAGGAAACTTGGGGCAGGCATCAAGAGTAGGCATGGATGGGCACCTGCCGAGGGCAACAATGCCAAAGGGGTCGGAAAAAACAGCCGTAAGGCTGGAAACCAAAATCAAAAAAGGGCAGCTGCACCCATGGAATCCCCAGCACGTTCCACAGGGGTCTTTATCAAGGGAAAACCGCTCAGAGGCCTTTCTGGAGGATTCCCTCTCCCTTGCTTCTTTTTTCCCTTGCTAGAGACCCGCGTCGGGAATTCCATTGGTGCAGCTGTCCCTTTTCATGTTGGCACCTGCGGAGGGCCCACACACAAAAGCCCCTTGGAGGTGCTCCTGTCTGTCGTTGCAACCCCTTGTTCACCTGCTTCTCGTTCTGACCCAAACCATGGCTGTGGCGAGGGGGAGGAGGGGGAGGTGCCGCGGCCTGCCTGCTCCCTGGCTCTCTGCCTGTCGAGGAAGCCAGCGGGAGCGGTGATGAGAGCGGGGGAGCAAGAGCAGCTGGGGACCGTGGCGGCGAGAAGGTGGACTCACTGAAGGAGGGGAGCCCATGCAGGGTGACTTGTCCGAGGCCCTCCAAAACCTGGAGATGACACCCAGGAAACCAGACCGCTTTGCCTACTCTCTTCTCCCCAAGCTTCTTGCTGTACAATGATGTACATAAACACTGAAATCAAGTCCAGAAATCCCCCACAGCCATTTTAACACTTTTTCGTGTGGCCCTACCCAAGAATCACTGAATAAGGGGGTGGGGGGCACATATTAAAAATGACCAAATGTTCATGAAGCTCTCCCCTCACCCTCCAGGTCAGCTGAGCACTGCTTTGACCGTGCTTGTTACCTTCTTGCACACGTAGTCATTCGGTAAATACACAACAGATCTGAGCCGCTTCAGCATGTCGAAAATCATTTGCCGGTCACAACCCTGAATCGAAAGAAAGGGGGAATCATTTGGGTTGTGCAAGCATGCCATGGTTTAAGGGAGCTGCGCTGTGAGGAGACAGGCAGTACCTGAAAGAGCGGCACCTTGCTAACGATGTCATAGTTCACATCGACAGCAATGTCCAGTTTCATCTTCTCAGGCAGTTGCATCAGCAGCTCCGATTCATCTGTAGCACAGGAGATGTAAGGGAGAGTTCAGTCCAGGGGCTGGCGGCCTGGGGCCTTTGGGCACATGCAGCCTAATTTTGCAGACTGACTGAATCCTAGAGGAGCTGGAAGGCCCCTGAGCCCATCGAGTACAGCCCCCTGCTCAGTGCAGGAATCTAGCTGAGAGCGTCCCTGACAGATGGCTGCCCAGTCTTTGCTTGGATATCTCCAGGACAGAGAGCCCAACACCTCCCTCGGCAGCTGGTTCACATCCAGCCGATGTTTTCCCTGATGTTCAACTGAAATCTGCCTTCCTATAACTGCAGCCGGTTATTCCGTGTCCCACAGTTCTAGGTGACAGAGAACAGGCTGCAGCCTTCTTCTGTGTGACAACAACCCTTCAGGAACTTGGAAAGTGCTATCATATCCCCGCTCGGTCTTTTCATGCATCCCTCAGCCCCTCTGCCTGCAGTCAAGAGCAATCTGTCTCTTCATTGCAGCCTACTGCATGGGAAGGAAGAGGGAGGGAGGCAGAGAGAGAGGAGAGAGAGAGAGAGAGAGAGAAGGACGTGGCAGAAGGAGGAAAGGGTGACCCACCCACTTTGGGCTCTGGCCACACTTGCCACCAGCTTTGGCCTGCCCACCTCTGACATGCAGCCCCCAACAGGTTACCCATGGAGGACTGTGGCCTTTAAGAGAAGAAAGGTCGCCCACCCTTGGCTTAGCCCACACAGGCATTCCGAAGCGCGTGGCCTCTACCCACAAAGAGGCAGCGTGGGCACGAGCTCCGCCCCGCCCCGCCCCTGCTCCTGTCGCCCCCCGCGTGCAGAGGGCGGCTGTCTGGAGCGGGGCGCCTCCTCCCTCCCGGGGGGCTCTCCGTGCGGAAAGGAGCCCTCCAGACCTCAGGCAGGGGCGCTGGGGGAAGAGGCGGCTCCCCGTCGCGCACAGTCGCCCTCTGCACGCCGAGGTCGGGGAGAGCGGGCGGGAGGGGGCTAGCAGGCGCGCCCCTCGCGTGTGGCGGGGGCTGGCGCCAGCGGCGCGGGGCAGGGGCAGAAAGGGTCCCCCGCCCCGGCCCGCACCAGCCCAAGTGCCCGCAGCGCGGACCAGGGAGAAGGGCCTCTGGGGCCCCTTCAAGGCGCGGGCAGGCCGGCCTGGCTGAAGGCAGCCTGCCAAGCTCACCGCAGCTGCAGAGGAGAGGTTTTCCTCAGGGCCTCAGCCGGGGAGGAAAGGGTTCGAATTCCCCTCCCCGCCTCCTGCGAGCCCAGTAATGATCCGCCGCCCCGCGCCCCCCGCAGTAGCTGCCGCTTGCCTTTTTTGAAGCATACGAGCGAAATGCGAAACTGCACGGAGATGCCCAGGTGGCGGAGCGCTCGGAGCATCTGGCACCACGCCGAGCTCGTGCCAGCAGGGCGGGAGGAACGACAGGGCTATTTTTGCCTGGCATCCAAAAGGGCCTTTTACGTTAGGCAAGCCTCGGAGCTCACCAGGGGCTGAGACGCTGTTGGGTCCAGCAAATCCCTGGCCTCTCCCCTCCCCACCCGCTGCCAGCATGCCCCGTCCCTCCCTCCCTCCCTCTTCATGCCCTTCCCAAGGGCGGAGCTCTGACAGCAGGAGGCAGAGCCACCACACAGCAGCTGGAAAGGTGAGAGGCACAGCTGGATCTCTTCCTCCGATCGATCGCAGCTCTGTCTATAGCCTTGGACAGGGAGTTCTGCATGTCACATCTAGTTTGAAACAAAGCGATATGGAATAACCAGAGGAAAACCAAGCTAATATTAAAAGTGACCATTTAGTCTTACCCAGCATGCCTTGGGAGTGCCATGTGTATTCGTACCACGTTTTGACTCTATTCTGAACAGAATGGGGGATTCTGTAGAAAGCCATATATTTAATTGTGTTGTCCATGCAGGTCCGATAGTAAGTCTGTGCAGCTGTAGCAGCACCAACAACATCCCTCATCTGTGTGAGATTAAAAAACAATAACACATTCAGGGTATTTGTATTCAGAGTTACCTACTGTTCTGGGTACTTAACAGGAATTAATTAAGCTGCTTAGTTAAACAAATGGCCAGGGCCAGCGTCAAGGGTGGCCACGGTTGGGCACTTGCCAAGGTCCCACACCCCAGCAGGGGCCCACTGACAAGAGTCCCCTGGACTCGCTCCTTCTCTTTGCCACGGCAACCTGCTTGTTCACCTGCCTCTCGCTCTGGCCCAGACAACGGTGGTGGCGAGAAGGAGGAGCAGGAGACGCCACGGCCTGCTGGCTCACTGCCTCTCTGCCTGCCAAGAAGCAAGCAAGCAAGCAAGCAAGGGGTAGCAGTGATGAGGAAGAGTGGGGAGCAAGAGCAGCTGGTGCCCATGGCGATGAGAAGGGAGACTCACTGAGGGAGGGGCCCATCCAAAGCCTGGAGCTGGACTGCAAATGGCTATGCAGGTGGTCACAAATTTCTTCAGTACTGACATAAAATCCAGCACATATGTGTACCTGACCCCATTGAGGCATGTAATCTTTATGAGACTATGGGCGGGTTGTTGCTGGTAACCTGGAACATGATATCTGAAGGGTGACCATTCAGCTTGTAGCGGGGAGAAGCTAGGAAAACTGGTGCTAGATTTACCCTTGAAGAGGCTAGGAAATTCTCAGTTTTCACAACACATAAGCCAGCAATTTCTAAGGGTCTATTTAAATTCTCCATTATTTGTTCTTCAGTATTTTAATGCTGCTTAACATTTTTCATACTTGTAATCATACTTACAAACATGTCATAAAAAGAGAATTCTAATGCTTTTACCAGTTTAATTTTCTTCACATTTGCTTCTTCTCATGGAGAGACTAGAACATTATTTTGTGCCATAACTTTGGCTTGTTTCAGTGTAACATTGTTAAAAGATAGAAATAGCTTTACTTTCAACAATATCAAATAATAATATTGACCCTTCCATCCAAATTACACAGCGTAGCAACAAAAAGCAGCACTTTTTGGAACTCACAGTGAGACCAGGGGAGAGGCATTAATGGTTTTCTTACCTGGCCTATCATAACTGAGAAAGCAAAGACGCCGGTGAAGTAGTTGAGTAGCTGAAAGATAATCTCAAAGAGGGTGCGTGGGTCAGGCAGTCCTCCAATTGTTATTAAAGTCTTGACAGCCCAGTAATAACAGCGGATATAACTTTAAAAATACAAACATATGAGAGGCCCACAGTAAGATGCCCAGGCATTTATCTAACTCTGCATTTATCCTATGACAATGGATCGTACCAATGCGGAAAGTAAACACAGAATAAGTACCTGTTTCCTTCCCCATCATAGACCCATGGGGTGGAGGCCAACCCCTGGGAGGCAGATGCCCAGTAATATAAGCAGGAGTTCACATGTAGGCTGAAGAGCAAGTAGGCCGTGATCCTTATCACTCTGCAAAGAGGGTGACGAGAGATGAGAGCGTTAATGAATGGCGCCTTCCGTTCTTCTGAAACTTTCCATGGCTGTACTCCCGCTTGCAGCCAGCGGAAAGAAACCGTGGTTGGGTCCACCGCACTTCCAGATGCTCTCACAGTGGCAATTGATCACAAATGGAAACAGAGCAGCTTATACGATGGAAAAGGGAGAACATGTTCATGGACAGCATGGGCAAGTGTGTCTTTCACCCCCTTCTCCTTCACAAGAGAGCTTGAGGAGTTTCACCAGACACAGCCTCAAAGGGGGGTCTGCAGATGCGGAGGGCAAGAGGGGGGAGGGGGCCCGTGACAATGGCTGGAGAGGCTCAGTGCCAACAGCGAAGGCCCTGAGCACTTGCCCTCGCCTTGCAGGTGCTGCGAATGACACGCACACCCTGCCTGGGACCCTGGCTGTGAACGTGCCTTGGCCGCTGCCAGCAAGGGAAGCCCACGGCACACCAGGTAGCAATGCACAGGTGTGCAGCCCGGAGCCAATGGGTACAACGCCAGTGGGAGGGGTGAACTTACATTCCCTCCTCCAGTGGGGTAGTTTTGAAGTGCAGGCACTCATGATAGCCCCCAAAGCCATGCCCCTAAGGAGAGTCCAAGAATGCAGGCAGCTGTGTTGATGTCTGTCTGTCTGTCTGTCTGTGGGTACGTGTGTGTGTGTGGGCAGCAAAGGGCAGCAGAACATAGTATAATACCACATTTATCAGGATGAGATGACAGTGATAGAATAGCAAGCTGGCAAAGGGCAGCATACTGGTTAGCATGTTGGACTCTGGCTGCAGAGACCTGAGACTGCATGAGAAAGGGAAAGAGAGGGACATGGCATGTCCCCACCCCAGGCAGCATAAAGATTTAAGATTTTAAACCAGTTTAAGATTTTCCAGGAGTTTCTTTCCCCAGCACCACGTAGGAACAGTTTATCTGTAAGTCAACAAACCACTTCTAGCAGTTTTCATCTCCACCAGGAGCAGGTCTTTTGCAAAACTAATCAGTCTTAATTGCCATTTGAGACCAAGCCACCTCCAGAATACTTTTGCATTGTAACAGGGATAGCTCAGAACAGTGAGGTCGTTGCAGGGAAAATCCATTTTCCCTGCTACTGCTGTGAGGATTACAGCTGAGGGAGCAAGGAAGCCTGTGGGGGGTTGGCAGGTGACATCATGGTCCCTGCTAATCAAAAAGTCCTGGTGCCTCAACCCTGGCTCTCACACACACCACCCTTCAACTCCAAGACCTCAAGCTTGGATGTAAGACATGTGTGTGGCTGCCATGTTCTTTCCCTAATCCAATGCAAGCTCCTCCATGGCCTCAAGGTCGAAGGGGAAAGGGGACTCGCTCACCCCAAACACATTGTGGTGGCTGGACACGGAGGCCCTGAGGAGGCCTGGCCCTTGTCCAGCTCACTCCTGTGTGAGAGACACACTGAAGAGAGTGAAGGAGAATAAGAAAGCCTCACCCTCCTGGCTCTGTGTTACCTCCCCCCTCTGCATGTTTCCTTCAGCCTCCCCCCAACACACTTGTAAGTTTGAAAAAGGAAAAGGAAAAGGGGAGGCCATATTCACTACATGCTGCCGCATTAATTATTTTTCCCTTCTTAGTACCATATGCCGCACTTGCTCTGGAACCAGTAAAAACATCCCCTAATGCTGACAGTGTTAATCATCTGCAACTACAGCTTGGCAGAAGGGAGGTAAGCAAAAGTTAATAATAATCTACATGCAAAGTTAGTAACAGATTATACTAGGAGTAGGTGACCCTGGAGGGAACAGCTTTTACCACACAATTCGATGCATGTTTTCTTGGAAGGAAATACCACCATGTTCAATGGTGCCCTACTCCCTGGGTAGAGGATAGGAATTATAGTCTAAAAAGGTCAGTGGGTTTGGGGGCTGGACAAGTTTAGAATATTGACTGATTGACTGATTGATTGAAACATTTCTAAACTGCCTTTCATGGTTAATGGCAGATATCAGAGAATTCTGTTGGCACACAGCAAATTTGCATTAGTGGAGCTTCCAAGCTGGAAGATCTTCTACAAGAGCCTTCCCCAAGAGCCTTCCCCAACCTGATGCATACCAGATGCCTTGGACTACAACTCCCACAATCCTCCAGCCACAGCTGGATGTGTCCAACACATCTGGAGGGCACCAGGTTGGGGAACACTATTCTACAGCATATGTTGTTTTGCTCTTTATATTCTGAACCATGTTCTAAATTTCATGGTACAATTTTAGTCCACTTATAACCGAGTCTTGTTTTAGAAAAGGTAAGTTATCTACTGTCTGAAATGGATGCTCATGTGTCCCATAGGGCTTCTCAAGAGTTCAAGCAAGTACTATTTCAGATTTAGCAGTTAATTGCCATAATGGTATTTTAACCTGACAAACCTATTGACATGTTTGGTTATTATGCTGTTTACTGTTTTTGAGTTTCAGTTTTCAGGTTTTTAATTCTGAGATTGAACTTCTGGATGTTTGTATCCCCAAAGTACTGATTTTATTTCTTGGAAAGTTGCAATGGGCACTGGCCAAAAGCAATAAAAGCTTGCTGACCAACTATATAAAAACATCAAACTGAAATCACATTATACCTTAAAAATGAAATAGCAATTAATTAATGGCACAGCAAATAATAAAAGGTGGAATGAAATAAGTTTCTCTTAAAGAGTTGCCTTAAGAATCAAGTATTGATGGGACCACACGTATTCCTTGTAAGAGGGATTCCACAAACATGGGGCCACCACCCAAAAACGCCCTGGTACCCATGAGTCTAGCATCTCTTATCAACAGGCCAGAGAGCCAGGCAGATCTTAAAGCCAAGGCAGGATCATACAGGTGTGAATAGTCCTTCAAATAATCCAGTCCCAAACTTCTTAGGGCTTTAAAAGACATAAACAGCACTTAAAATTGGGCCCAGAAACAAACAGGCAGCCAGTATCACTGATACAGAATTCTGACCCTCTGACCACCAGAAGCATTCTCGCTGCTTGAAGTTTCTGAAATCTTTAAAGGGAGAACATGTTACAGTAACCCAACATGAGGATTTGAGGCTCTGGAGAATTTCCATCAGCTTCGGATTTATTATCGCAGTGGACTCCAGTCCACAAATGTTTATACCATGATACATTTGTTAGTCTTTGAGGTGCCACAAGACTCTGTTGTTTTTGCTGCAGCTGTTGGTTACCCTTTGGGAAAATGTTGTGTTTTGTGCCTCCTGGAAATAAAATGGACATAAATTTGCTTGTGTAAATCAGAGGAGTTGAACTTCTTTCAGCCTGAGGGCTGAACTCAATTTCAGAGAAGCACTTGGGGGCTGCATTCCAGTGGTGAATGGAGCTGAAGGCAAGGCGGGTGGTCAAGGGGAAAAGGGGGGGTCAAAATACCAAAATACCAGCACGTTTTAGCTTAAAGCTCTTATTACCAGGAAGTAAGTCTTAGGAGAGGCATTTCATCCTCTTAGAATGGCGGGGGCGGGGATGTGCAAAACATGGAAACCACCCCAAAACTGCCAGTCAAGAGAAAGGAGTAGGGCTAGGGTAAGGGGCATGCCCATCTGGGGAACCCTGAAGGCCTGGATTGGGATCCCAGGGGGGGTGGATATTCCCACGGGGCTGAGGTTCAACACCTCTGGGGTAAATCAACATGCAACCTTTGTGCTGCTTTCCTCTTTAAAATGGGCCAAATTTGGGGAAATACTTCAGTACAAAGAGAAAGTTACACAAAGAAGTAAAATCTTGGCTTGCTGCTACGATTTTCTTCACATGGAGCTTTTATCCTGTGATAGAGATTGCTCCTTCATGGAAGTCTGTGGGCTCTTTACCTGACGCTGTGACCCTCCAGGGCGTCTCCTGCACTAAATGCCCTTTGTTCTGTTTTAAAATAGATGGCAGATAATGAGCTATCAAATTACCCCAGTGTGTAGTGTTCCGCTTCAGTTTCCTCCGTGAAAAGAGGAAAAGCAGCAAGAAGAGGTGCGAGATCAGTGAAAGTTAATGGAAGACTCAGAGACGGGGAGAAGGAGGGGGAAGGGGGTGGGGGGAAAGGAAGCAGGTGAAAAAGGGAGTCATTGTGATCCTGCATTTAAAATGGAAGCAGAAAGCCCCACTTTAAATGCAGGATTTAGACTGGTGTAGAGATGCCCCTAAGTTGCACCCCTTCCTATGATAGCTGCCCCAAGCCATGGAGCAGCAACCTCACCTGTATACATAGGCCTTGCTCAGAATAGCTTCAAGCCGATCATTAAACTCGAAGAAGACCATGTACTGCGGAAGAGAATGAAAGCAAATGATAAACACTGAGAGGTTCTGAGATGTCCAGCAATTCAGGAGGGAAGCGACAAAGGGAGAAACATTTCAGAAGACACTGATTGGCTCTCAACACTCTTCCTTAATCACTGATACCACTGGTAAGGGAACAGAACCATTTTCTTAAGCAGCATGTGAATCAAACCCCTCAAACAGCCGTCCCCAACCTGGTGCCCTCCAGATGTGTTGGTTGGCAACTTCGCTGTCCAAGACATCTGGAGGGCATCAGTTTGGGGAAGGCTGCCCTGGAAAGTGCTTTTACACTTCACCTCAAAAATAAGCTGAGGATTTGCTTTCTAGAACAAAGCCAGCAAAATGCTTTTTCTCCCCTGCTCCCCCATCTACATAGGCAAAAGAACAACAAAAAGGCTTTTGGAAACAGGGCACAGGCGACTTATCCTGACTCACCTTTAAGCAGCGAGGCAAACGCAAGAGGGAATGCACTCCAACTTTGAAGTACAGGAAATCCAGTGGAAGAAGGCAGATCACATCCAACTGTCAAGGAACACACAGAATACCCCCCAAAGAGGTCAAGGATGGGATAGACCACCACTATTGCTGCATATAATTTTATGGCACTTTTAAATGGCTTTGGGGTGATTCCAGAGAGAAGACTCCTAGTGCTATCAATCCAAAGGCCTTGTGCAACTTTTACGTCTTTCCCTCCTCGATGGGATTGTTTGCAGGATCCCTGTGAAGCCCTTGCACCTGAAAGTAGTAAGGCTCCTGCAGGGAAGCAGATACCCTGGCTATGAATGTGAACTGAAAGCTACAAAACACTAGGCAGCATAATAAAAAAATTAAATGTGCGCGCATGTGTGTGTGAGTGAGATACAGAATTCCCTGAATATAGCAACAGCAAAATCCTTTCACTGTTTAAAAACTGTTGTAAGCTTATGAGGCTGGACTGGATGATCTTCCCAGATAGCTTCTAATTCAGTGATTTCCCCGATTCTAAGACTGAGGTTTGGACAGGAAATTACTTTATAACTCAGGCCTGGCCAGTATCTCCTTTTGTTGGGTAAACTAGAGGTGATATGTTGCCAATGGAACTAAATAGCTGGTCAGTTGCATCAGAGAGGGGGCAGACTTTCCCCCCACCTCCGCTGAGGATGATGCAACCAAGCTAGGCCTGGGTTTGGAAAGAGCAACCGACTGGGACACTGTAGACCTGTTCAGTCAGACAGAATTAGAGAGCGGAGTTTTGGACTCTGTGAGCTGAGAGCATTTTAGAGAGCTGGCTGTCTCCCTGGGAACCTGATGTAGGAGCTGTGGATTTTGGACCATTTGTTGGAGCATTTAAACTGAGCCCTCACTGATGCACACCCCTCATACTTGTAAGTAAACACAGACATTACAAAATGCCGCAAGCCGGAACCAAACCAGGATAAATGCTGCACCCATGGAACTTCTCATCACTAAGAGAACTGGGGGCACATACTTGATTGATTGATTGATTGATTCATTCATTCATTTATTGATTTGATTTGATTTGTATACTGCCCAACTGGCCAATGCCCTCAGGGTGCTTTACAGGCATAAAACAAAAGACCAACAACGCAAAAGTACAATAAAAGTATTGAAAAAATACAATATGAAACATTAAAAATAAGGAGGAGTCAGCAGTAAAATTAACGATCATACTCTGCCTCTGAGTCCAAGAAGGGGCTAATTCTGTCATGAGGGCGGCGGGGTGTGTGTGTGTGTGTGTGTGTGTGTCAACAGCCTCCTCCCCCAGGTCCCAGGATCCCCCTTATCTGCCTCGGCACAGGCAGCTCCTCCGTGATGTTTGGCTGGGGGGCTCCCGGCCATCCTCCGAAAAGGAGCCCTCCAGAGTGGGCATGGCAGATACGGATGAGAGCACCATTTAACTGAAATTATGCAGCTGTTGTTTAACTGCAAAGTTGCAACTTTTAATTTCTGGGGACTGATACTTGCTTATTTTAAAGATAGGTAAAATTAAAGAAAATGTTACAGACCTTGAAGCGACGTGACTTCAGGTAGTTCTTTCTCATGGCCTTTTTATCAGTCTAGAAGAGGAAGCAAAAGGAGAGAACACATCATGGGTCACAACATAGCCAGAAAACGAGCAAAATATGAAAGTTTGTCTGTCTTCCAAATAACTAGAATTCAGAAACTTTATAAGACATTTCTGTTTAGCAGTGACATTTCTGAAAATGGGTGTTCTTGTATGTTTTAAAACTTGTTGTTCCATAGTTTCCTATTTTTATGTGGTGATAGTTGTAAGGTTGTCGCCTGCCTTGATTTGACAAGGATATATCTGTCTATCATAATACAAGGGAATGCATGCCCATCTGTCCATTTGTCTGGGTTTTAGAACCACAGCTCAAGACGATGTCACCTAGACACTTGACACATGGCATGCGTACTAAGGGGACCCTAGCGGTATGCACCTCAGTGTTACTTTGTTTTTAAAATGGATTGGTTAATTTTAATTACGTTTAATGGGTCTGTGTGGTTGAAGCTTGCAGTGACAACTTCAGCCACTGGTGGGCAGGCACCCCTAATCAGCGCATAGCTTTGCAGACACACAGTCTATGCAGTGTGAAGCCAGGGGAGATGTGCAGGCCACGGGACAGCGTCATATGCCTGCCCCCTGCCCCTGTTGTGGGGCAGTCCCGCACAGGGGGATCAGACCCCTCCCTCAGGGGGCTGTTAGGGTGCACCACGGCAGGGGACATGCCCACAGTGCCAGCAGGAGTGGCTTCACCCAGATGGGGCTAAGGTGGCCAATTACACATTACCAAAAAAGAGGACATGCATGGCCAAAAAAAGAGGATAAACAAGGACACAGAGCTGCACAAAAACTGTGCAAACTAATTCATATGTATACATGCACATTTAGAAGCAACGACTGTAATGTCAGTAGAAAAACAAGACATCCCACCTTAGTGGGGAAGACTGACCAGGTAACCTGAGCCTGCTCAGTCTGTTGTCCACATGTTCTAATTGTGGATGAGGAACCTCAAGGCCCCGGCCCTAATTTCTTATGGCTCTTTACCTCTAAACTAGTCTTGGACTGGACAGCCCTTCAACGAGAGGACACCTTCGAACAGAGTAGTGTCCTCTGTAAAGTAGGCCACTGGGCCACCCTAGATTAGGCAGGCACAAGGTGTCCAACTCTGACAGCTGCATAAGCTTGCTTGAAGGCTCTGCTGCATCAAACACAGGGCTAGTCCAACTCAAGCAGACCCCACGGTGTCAGAAGCACATGCAACAGGACGTGGAGAGTAAGCAAAACACCACTGTGTGGTCCATTCTGTGCCACTTACTATGATATCTCCTCTATAGACAAACTGCAGGCGGACCTGAAAGACGGTGATGTCCAGAAGATAGATGAGGTCACAGAGATAGTCCATAATCATCCAGTAGTGGACATTCCCAGCAGTTTGGTATGGGAAAGCCCAACGGACCGGAATCAGCCAGCAGTTCCAATTCCACGCCAGAACCACAATGAAGAGCCAGAACACATACATCAGATCTGGGTCGGGGGAGCCAAGAATAGATTCAGGAGCCCTGCTCTTATCTACCCGCAAAGCTTGTCCTGCTTGATCTGTTTAGGAGACCTCAGCGGAAGAGCGCGGACTGAGCTCAGTTATCCTCCAGAATTTGCACTTTTCTGAATTTTGGAATGGAGTTCTCCCGTTGAAAAAAATGTATGCAAAATTGTATGTATTAGAGAAAACAATATTCAAATATGCATTATATTAGGAAAACTGCTTGTAAAAAAAGTGTATAATAGGCAAAAACACATATAAAATGCATGCATGAGAAATGTGCATGAAAATGCGTATGAATGTCCATGCAGACTTTTTTTAAAAAATCCCCATAGTTTGGAATGAACCAAACTTAAGACTGAAGACATTCTCAAAGCCCAGGACAAACTGCACAAAACACTGGAAAAATGAAAAACTGAGAGAGAAAATGAAATGGTCTGATTCATCCATCCCTATCCAAAGCACTAGGGAGAATTATCAGCCCTGGAAGCGGCAGAAGGACCAATTTCTCTGGGATCAGAGAATTAGGGTACAATCCGATGCATGCTTAGACAGAAAAAACTCTTACAACTCCCAGCATTCCTCAGCCAGCCATGCTGGCTGGATAAGGCTGGGAGTTGTAGGACTTTTTTCTGTCTAAACGTGCATAGGATTGTGCTCTTAGAGATTTAGGTAAGGTGAATTAGGCAAGAGTGGAGGAACTCTCTATAGTTCGTCGTCATGGACAGATCACTACCTGGTGGGATTTAGACTTGCTGGCACTCAGAACCTCTGCGGGGGTGGAAGGCCGATTAAGATGGTCCTCCCCAAGAGGCTGATGGATCCGAATGGTTTCCCGACGGCTCTTGGGGATTTCCCTGCTGCCTCGGCAGGCGATTCTGTCAAAGCCCTGGCCGATCTCTGGAACAGAGAAATGACCAGGGCCGTGGACACAATCGCTCCTGAGAGTCCTCTCTCACGAAGCGGAGCCACACCAGCACCCTGGTTTTCTAGGGAGCTGGCAGCAGTGAAGCTAGGGAGAGGACAACTAGAGCGACGTTGGCAGAAAGCTCGGAGTGAATCCGATCGAACACGGGCTAGAGCCTATTTGAAGGCCTACTCTGTGGCAATACGGGCAGCAGAAAAAATATTTTTCTGCTGCTATTGCATCTGCAAAGAGCCGTCCAGTGGAGCTGTTTCAAGTGGTCAGGAGACTTTTATTCACTAGCCTGCAAGAGGAGAATTTAAACCTCTTGACAGCCCACTGTGAACAATTTGCTCAGCACTTTGCAGCCAAAATTGCTCAAATCTGCTCTGACTTGGATGCTGTAGTTGCTACAGACCCAGTGGATGTAACTGTGGCCCCTGCTTGTCCAGTGTTATTGGATACTTTTCAATTTGTACAGCCTGAGGATGTGGACGGGGTCCTGGGAGAGGTGTGTTCTACCACGTTCCCACCATGAGTGTTCTAGATCCTTGCCTTTCCTGGCTCATAAAAGCAGCCAGAGGTGGACTGGCCATCACAGGCTTGCCTGGTGGGAACGTGGGAGAGGGCCTTCTCGGTGGTTGCCTCGAGGCTCTGGAACTCCCTTCCCAGGGAGGCAAGAGTGGCATCCTCCTTGGTATGTTTCTGCAGGCAGGCAAAAACTTTTTTGTTCTGGCAGGCCTGTGGGGATAGATAATCTGGACCTGTGAGAATAGGATGGAGTGGTACCACTGTTTATATTAGTGTTAGCTTTTTTAAATTCTAAAATTTTTACACAGTTTTAATATCATTGATGATTTGATTATATTTTTAACTGTTGTATATTTCTATGTTTTAACTGTACAAGTTTTTAATGTTGTAAAGCCGCCTTGAGTCCCAGTACTGGGAAAAAGGCAGGATATAAAAACAGCAACAGCAACAACAACAATAATAAATTAGGCAGTTGTCAGAAGAGGTGGTAGAACATTTCACTCTGTTCACCTATTGATATGGAATGACCAAATTCACACTTCCCAAATCGGTATGTGAACCAGAATGCAGTTGTCCTTCAGTATGCACACATCTCTAGATTTTGTGATACAGTTCTCTGAAAAAATGTGCATATCAGGGGAAGGTACTAAGGGAAAATGCGTACATGAGTGAAAAAACATACCCCAAAAGCATTATATAAGAGAAAACTGTTTGGAAAAATGTACATATAAGGCAAGTGTGTACAAAAATGTGTATATAAGGCAAAGGTGTGTAGAAAAATGCATATATTTGGAGAAATGTGTACAAAAAGCCATTTCCTGTGGACTTAAAAAACAATTGGAAACTGATGCAGAAATGGGATGGAACAAACGGAAAGTTGGAAAAATGAGAAAAAGAGAGAAACTGAAACGGACAGATGTGCCCATCCCTATTTGTCACCCATAAATATTCTCCATAAAAAATGCTGGCTCAAAGATGGAGCCACTTCCATGCCCAAGTCACAGCTCAGCCATGAACTCACTTGGGTGATCTTATGCAAGACATCTCTCAGCCTCAGTTCTCTGTGTGTAAATGTGGGGATGACAACACTGGCCTACATTACAGGTCCGTTGTTGTATTACTGAGTTCATGTATGTGAAGCAGGTTTTGCCTAAATCAATTTGTCATGCAATTATATATAGCCTGCACCGTCTAGAATGCTCATTCACATTACAAGCGCCTCTTGCCTACATTCTGATTCTCATAAATGACAGCCACACAAAACACAGGCAACTGAAGGGTCATATCTGAAAAGACCCACAAAACGTAACGTGCCCATGTGAGTTATATGGACATTCTGCTAATTCCATGCAAGATACACAAGTCCATGGGTGCCATCTCGCTGAGCCTCCCCGAGCCTGATGCCCTCCATACGCTTTGGACTTCCCATCTGCCCCAGCTGATGCGCAGGAATGCTGGGAGTTGATGGCCGAAATGTCTGGGGGGCACCAGCTTGGGGAAGGCTGCTCTCGCTTACGGCATATTTCCAGCAGAGTCTTCCATACCAAACAACCAGCCCAGCCCTGACCTTTAACTTCTCTCCTACATAGCCTTATCCTCGTCACTTACTGGTGAGGGGGTCAATACTGCTGGGGAACTGGCATTTTTTCACACGGGGTAGCAACAGGCGATGCTTGAATTTGCAGCAGCACATTTCCCAGTAATGCTCCTCTTCATCTTTCTCAGCTTCTTCCCCTTTTTCCTCTGGAGGCTTCTCTTTGGAAGGTGCTATGGTAACAAATGGAATAAATCAAGCCAAAGAGAACTTCTTCATCAAGCAATTGTTTTGCCAGGCTCTGATCACCCCTAATACCAGACGCATGGAGGCTGCAGCTATTCTAGCATCATACATGCTGGGCCAGGGCCAATTCACTATATCAAGAGTGACAAACATCAGCTCCACAGGCCGAATCCAGCCCACCGGGGGTCCCCAGCTGGCCATGCCCCCCCCGACTGCTGTTCTTTTGGTGGTTTCCTGGGTTTGATATAGTATTTCCCCCATTCTAAGAGGTTGAAATGCCTCTGCTGAGGCTTTACTGGCATTAAGAGCTTTAAGCTAAAATACGCCGGTGTTTGGGGTGTTTTTGGCCAAGCCTCTTTTGTCTTTGGCCCCACCCACATGGGGATGCAGCCCCCCAAGAGCTTCTCCAAAACTGAACTTGGCCTCGGGCTGAAAGAGGTTCTACACCCCCTCACTTCACCAGCTTCTGTCGACCTCGGGCCTGTGCTGGACTTGCCGGACTTGCTGAGTGCTTGGCATTGGCCGTGCCCATCACACATGTGGTTAAATGGAAGCACAGAGGGGGCCAGGGACATGCATACTGGCCCCATCTCTCCATGGTTGGCCACCCTGTGTTGGCAGGGAAAGTCTGCCAAGGACACTGCAACCGCGGTCGGCTGAACGCTGTTACAAAGCCTTATGCCAGGGGTGGGCAACTTTGGGCAGTCCAGAGGCCAGTTCCATGGGCCGCATTCCTGCCACCACCACTAAGCCACCAAATATCAGGGGGGAAAGGGAGGAAGCAAAAAAACACACCACCAAGCGAAATGTGTCCATTCCAAGCTGCGGAAGCTTCAATGGCCAAATCTGGCATGTTTTCAAGTTAAATTTGTCCATTCCAAGCCTCTGTATATGGGGGGGGAGCTTTAAAAAATTTTTCCCCGTGGGGAAAAAAATAGGTTCAGTGGGGGCAATGGAGGGCAACAGGGGCCACCCTGGGGCATGACAGGGGCTGCCTGCATTCCACAGGCCCCGTGTGGCCCACGCCTTCCTTACGCCATCAGGAGCCCTAACAAGCCAGGGTTCCTAGTTGTGTGGGGCAGTGTAAGCATTTGGCTGAACGGGCTTATCCTGCCCTTGCAGACCTTCCCCATCAACACAGGGAGGTGGGGTGGGCCAGAGTTTACAGTTAGCCCCTCTTCGGCAAACACCAGAAAAAGGCTACTGTGCATCGGCCCTATCAACTGGATATTTCATAGGTCAACAAGGCTTTTGACACAGCAGCCCTCAGGGTGAGTGGGAACAAAACGGACTTGCAGCTGGACCATTGCAAAACTTAAGTTGCCCCATCAGAATGAATTCGTAGAGCAGGTGACCTCTTGCAAACAGCAGCCTTGCTCTAGCCACAGCTCTTTCCAAGCTTAGTCTTGCCTCGGTTAACATGCCTTCAGAAACCTCAGTGCTGCAGGGCCAACCCCACCACCGCGGACAGGGAGGCGGCTGACTTCAGTGTGGTGAAATGGTTATTTATTTATTATTAATGGACAGACCCGGCTTTGCATGGGTTGGAGTAGCCCTTGGTTGGATACAGCAAAGCCTTCAAGGAAACCTACACTGCTGATGCCATGCCTGCTGGCACCCCTAGGCATGGCCCCTGCCACAGTGTACCCATATAGCCCCCTGAGGGATGAGTCTATGCACTCCATTTCCCAGGGGGGGGGTCTGCCCCACAGCAGAGTGGAAGGCAACCAATAACTCTGTCCCTCGGCCTACTAATCTCCCTTGGTTTCAATCTGCATTGACCTCAAAGCGATGTGCTGATTAGGGAAGTCTCCCACATACTGCCTGAAGCTGGTACTGTAGGCTCCAAACACCTGGACACATTTAAATTAAAATTAATTAATGAGTTTAAAAAGCTAAACAACCCTGCTGTGCACACCCCTAGGTTCCCCTTACTATTCATGTCAAGTTTCAGGTGAGTAGGTTTCATTTTCTTGGTGCTATGGCACTGATGGACAGACTGACAGACAGACTGAGAGACACACAGACATACTCTTCTTTTATTATAATAGATTATTATTGTATTTTTACTGTCAGGAAAGGGAAGAGGTGCTTGTGGGATTTCCTGCCTCAATGACCAAAATACCTTGGTTGCCTTTGGTAATACCTTGATTTGGGGAGGTGGGGAGAGATTTGGTGCTCCATTTCATGCAGCAAAATCTCTTGGGTTGGGCCTGAGTGTTGGAATAAGCAATTAGTAACCCTTGAGAGGTAACTCATCAGAAAAAAGGAAAGCAAGAACACTATCCAGGAGCGGAGAGAGGACTCAGAAATAGGATAAAAACAATTCACCCCTTGCAAACACAGCCAGACCCTAAAGCAGCAGAGCCAGTAAGTCTGCTTTTAAGCACTATGCCCACTTACATGGCAGGGGGCTTTCTTCATCAGAGGAGACATCAGGGTCAATCAGTTTCTCTTTCACTTTCTCTGTCCGGTCCTTAAAGAGCCGCACCAGTTCTTGTAAGCGGTCATTGATAACTGCGCTATTTTGGCTTGCCGCTGAGCTGCTCCGTTCTGGCAAACTGCAGAGAAACCAGCCCAGATATTAAGGAATAGAAGGCTTCTCACTAACCAACTTTTTATTCATCAGGCATGATGAATCTTGGGCCAGGATTAAACAATCATCCTGTAAGACAAAGGTCCTCAACCTTTTTGGACCTGTGGGCACATTTGGGCATTTGAGAAACTGCTATGGGTGCCACCACAAAATGGCTTCCATGGTGGGTGTGGCTAGTCACATAATGGCTGCCATGGGGGCCTGGCTAGTTAAAAGTGAGCTACAGCGGTGGCATGGCTGGGTAGAGAAATGGTGCAGTTAGAGGCTGACTGGCTGGGTGGGGGTAGCAAGTCAAAAGGGGAGAAGGGAGAGGAAGAATACTGCCTAACGTGTTCAAAGGTCTTTCTTAAAACAATGTTTTTAAGGAGGCAGGGAGGGGAGAGCTTCATGGGCACCACTCGAGTGCTACACTGGGGCACCCTTAGGGATGTACGAAAGTCACTTACCCTTTCGCGGATTCTGTTCGTGGGGGGGTAGGTGCTCCGTCCCTCCCCCCGGAATCCTTGACGTGGGGGGAGGCGATCCGGTCCTCCCACCCAGAATCCTTGACAGCCAGCTCTGCTCCGCAGCGGCTCTGCAGAGCAGCCGGCCAGGACAGGGCCGTCCGCAGCCAGATTTCCGGCTGTGGACTGGCTGGTGCGGACACAAATGGCGGCCACTGTAGCGGCCGCCATTTGCATCCAGCCAAGGAGCCATGATAGGCTACGTAAGTCTTTACATAGCCTATCACATCTGGGTAAAAAAAAACCCAACGGCGTACGCAAATGGCGGCGGCTACAGCGGCTGCCATTTGCGTTCCTTATTTTTCGCTGTTTTAGTCTACGTAAATATTTATGTAGGCTAAAACGGCGAATAAAAAAGGAACGCAAATAGCACCCACTACGCTATTTGCGTTACCCTTTTTTTTCGCCGTAATAGTCTACATAAATATTTACGTGGACTAAAACGGTGAAAAATAAGGAATGCAAATGGCGGCCGCCATAGCCACCACCATTTGCGTATGCCGTTTTTTGTTTTTTTTTACCCAGACGTGATAGGCTACGTAAAGACTTATGTAGCCTATCACGGCTAAGACCAGACTGCAAATGGCGGCCGCAGCAGCCAGTCGAAAGACCAGCCACTGCCGCCGCAGTCGCCGTTGGAGCTGCCACCATCCGGAACATCCGCCCCAGGTAAGTCTCGTCCCGGGGGGATCTGTGGGGAGGTGGGGGGGTGGCAGGCTGTTCCGCCACGGAGTTCGGGGGGCCGAATGCCAGTGCATTCGGCCTCACTGAAATCTGTGTCGGAATTCTCTGCCATCCCTAGGCACCCTGCTGTAAGCAGCTGGCCAGGAGGTTCATGACTGACTGGTGGATGGTTGGAGTACACCGAGACACCTCTGTAGTTTGCTTTGCCACATTTTTCCTGTAGCCTTATATAAAACAAGGTCTCTTGTGGTTTTGCTGAAGCAGAAAATCTCCTTTGCAATTTTCATAAAGATGGTGAAAATATTTCTTTTTTTATGTACAAATCTTTTCTTTAATAGCCTGTTTTGACTCCTGAGCCACCTTGTGCTTAAATGGCCTTTCTGGCCCCATTAAAAAATGTTTTGCCTTCATATATCCATTCATATACCCAGCGTATGCGGGTTCAGTTGTGGAAATACATGGCCGTATGACACCCCCTCACTGAGACAAGTGGCGAAACACACACACTACCCCAAGTGATAAGAAAAATTCATAGTCCCCCTCCCACTTTAAGTCTTTTGAGCTGTTAACTATTTCTGCCAGAAGGTAAAAGAGGTGAGGTCAGGTCACCTGCTGGACTTTTCCCCAGTTTACATAGGAACGTCCCTGAACCGGCAGCCACCTACTATTATTACTTGGCCATGGGAAAACCTTTCCCCTTTAGGGGCATCTCTACACCAGCCTAAAAGCCTGCATTTAAAACGGGGCTTTCTGCTTCCGTTTTAAATGCAGGATCACAACGACTCCCTTTTTCACTGCTTCCTTTCCCCCCACCCCCTTCCCCCTCCTTCTCCCCATCTCCGAGTCCTCCATTGTCTTTCATGGATCTCGCTCCTCTTCTTGCTGCTTTCCCTCTTTTCACGGAGGAAACTGAAGCTGAACACAGCAGGGTAAGTTGATAGCTCATTATCTGCAATCTATCTAGAAATAGATAGATCAAAGGGCATTTAGTGCAGGCGACGCCCTGGAGGATGATCGCTGCGTCATGTAAAGAGCCTGCAAATGTCCGTGAAGGAGCAAGCTCAATCGCAGGATAAACGCTCCGTGTGAAGGAGCCCTGGATCTTTGCCATGTAAAGGTGGGAAATCTCCACCTCTTGGGAGCTACCTGAACACTGAACTTCCCCAAAGTCCTTGTGCCAGTTTGCAATGCAGAGCCACCCACCCCCTCCTCTCGCCTCTCCCCATGCAGTGCAAGGTGAAGCCTGGATCTGCCCAGATTTCAAATACACTTAAGCTGAGGCAGAAGGGCCTGGCGAATGCGCGGCCTGATTCCCCCAGTTTTGTCCTGATTGGCTCTGCCCAGGCTAAGTGTATATAGGAATGGAATCATGAGCATGCCCAGCTTGGACACGAGGCAGGCAAGGAAGCCACCTGGCAGAAGGGAGGGAGGGAGCACTGCAGGCTGCAGCGAGCTAGATAAAGAAACCCCAAGCTGCAGGCCGTGGCACAATGGCAAAGGTGACTTTTGGGGGGAAGGGCGTCTGGCAGATGGGAGGGTGGGTGGTGCCCCCCTGCCCTCAACAAGAAATCGGCCATGCTGCTCCCTTTCCTGGCTTTGGGAGGGTTTTCTGAGGAAGGAGGGTCCTGCCTCAGCTGATGTGGTGTTTGAGAAATACATCTCAGGATTTCGGATTCTGGAGTCTTGCCAAGTTATATTAACATAGCTTTGACTTTTGGAGGCACCCTCCTCTCCTAAAGGCATAGATCTCCTGCTTCTGTTATACATTTGGTCCAATTTTTTCCCTGTGACGGTTGCAGAGTTGCAGCTAGGCCGCTCAAAACAGACACCTGGGGCCTAACCTTGCCAAGAGAACAAGACAGAACCTCATGCATGCTGCCCGGACCTTCCTGAAGAAAGGGTGGGCTGCACGTGCCATCGCGAAATGAAAGATTTTAGTATTGTACCCAGTCTGCTCATCCCCCTGTGGACTGGACTGGTCCGGCCATGCTTTGATTGGAGACTGCCCTGGAGAGGGCACCCTCGATTCCTCCGTGCCGTCTTCTTGGGAAGAGTGTTTCCTCCTAATGAGAGAAATAATTTGCGAGGGGAAATGGTCAGATTTGGGGGGATGCTTTCATTCTCCTGTCTGTTGTTGCACACAAGAATGAGAACACACCACCAGAACCTTCTCTCTGTTAGTCCATTAAAATGTACAACAACCACGTTATCCATACCACCGACTGCGGCCTTTACACACCCGCTGCAGAACACTATTTAGCTACTCCCCAGTGGAAAGCGTCCTAAGACTCTGATGCAGAACCCACAGGCACAATGCAAGCAGATCCTAGAACCAGGGTGCTGAACCTCTTTCAGGCCAAATTCCATTTTGAAGAAGCTCTTGAAGGCCACATTCAGTGGCAGGCAGGGCCAAAGGCAAAAGGGGGTGGGACCAGAATTACCAGCTTATCTTAGCTTAAAGCTTTTACTGCTAATAACTAAGCCTTGAGAGAAGCATTTTAATCTTTTAGAATTGGGGGGTGAGGGTACTGCCAGGAAACCACTGAATGACTGGTGATCAGGGATAGGGGTACGGCCAATTGGGGACCGGGAAGGTCAGATTGGGACCACAGGAGGCCAGACTTGGATCCTGGACCAGACGTTCTGCCTCCAGGCACAGACCTTATAAGACAGAATGGAGGCACTTAAAGGCTGGCGTCCATACCTCTTGGGAGCCATGGGCACAACTGGCACAGTGAGAGTTTGGGATTTGTTCTGGGGCGACGGCTGAGCACGGTGGGCAAGGGTTGGCAGCCCCGAAGAGCCATTCTTCGAATCCACATTCTGGATGTTCACAGTGGGATATCTTCCTGATGGCCATCCTTGGGCAAGAAAGATACAAAAATGAACCAGAAAGACAATCATGCCAGATAAAGTCTGGCTCATAGTAACAACAGTGCTCCCTGTGTCCAACACTCAAGAAGCAGGTTTTTTCAATGGGAATGGGAAAAAACTATTTCCATTGGCGGGGAAAGAGGGAATGGGGCATCCCACCCCCTTGGCCACATCACTACCAGGTCACAGAGGCACACCCAGGATGTAATGTGTGTGTGCTGGGGGGGGGGGGCATGGCACATTGTGGTAAAACCACCAGGGAGCCGCTTCCGTAAAAAAGTCGGAGTAAAAGATGTTTCAGAAAATGCGGCTTTTCAAGAGGGAAGTGGCTGGTTGGTGGCAGACTGGTGACGACGTCATCTGTCATGAAGGAACTCAAACTGCTCTAACTTTGCACTAAATTGCTTGTGAAGACAGCCCCCTGGCATACAAATTCCTCAGAGGCTAGATCTACCTATCTTGGCAGGCCTAGTGACCAGGCCTATTCGCTGCTCAGTCACCAGATCTACTGGAAATGGGGGACCTTTTCTCTGATGCTATCGGCCTTTTTTAAAATGTGCGACCACACACAGAACACATAGTTCAAGGAAAAATATGCAATTCCAAAAGAACATTGCTGTAGTTCAAAATTCAAGCCATGCAAAAGTTATAGTGTTAGAAAAAAGTGGCTGATAACAATGTGAAAAGTAAAGTGAAAAGTTCAGGCTCCTCTGGAACCCCAACAACTCATCAAGCAGACTTATTTCTCCTTCTGTTAAAGACGCTCCCCACAGACTCCACTGCTACTCTGTAGAGCTGCCTTCCCCAACCTGGTGCCCTTCAGATGTTTTGGACTTGAACTCCAGCCCCAGCCAGCACGGCCAAGGGTCCAGAATGCTGGGGCTGCAGTCCACAACATCTGGAGGGCGCCAGGTTGGGGAAGACTGTTCCAGAGAGTGTTCACCAATGTTTCCAAGATGAAGGAAATCCTTCTAGTATGAGTCATGTGAAGTTGTCAAATTTGGGGGGAGAATTTTAACCAAACAAACAAACAAAAAACATTAAAAAACAGAAAAAATTAAGATATAACAACATATTGTAAAATCCGCAGTTTCAAATATTACAATATTCTAGGGAGAAACAAAGAGGAAAAAAATAGGTTACACATAAACTTCAGTAAAAGCAGACCAGATATCCAAATATAAGTCCACTTGCAAGTTACTCTTTCAAATGTTGCAATGCTATGATAAGGGCAGTGATGTCACAAGATATACGATATGATAGTCTTAAGACAGCTCTCCTATGTGGTGGATTTTCTATTCTTTTTGCAGAAATACAGCTTCCCCCTCTGGAAGTCATGACTACTGGAAATACATATTTTGAAACGAGGTCACAAGACATAAAAGCAGACAACGTGACGGAGGCCTGACATACCACACTGCATGCACAAAGCCATGGCAAGCGCTACATTACCCCGGGCACGCAGGAGGGATGCTTCTTCCTTCAAAAAACTGGGGTTTGTCACACCAGCCTTTTGCTTTCTGGAGATAAGGACAGGAATGCGAGAGGCAGCAACGGTGCGGTAGCTGGGGACATTAGGCAACTGCTCAGCTATGCTGTGGCGGGAAGGGGAGGTGTTTGGATGGTCCAGTGGTTTGTCATGTACCAGGCGAGCTAACTCAACATCTTGGTTTTGCTTGGACATGGTGCTAGGCAGCTAGACAGACGCTTGAAGCAAAGGTCACGGGAATTTGAAGCTGCAATAAAAAAATACAACATTCTGTGAGAAAGATGGTGTCGCTGAGTTCCAAACCATCAGGGTTGAGGGGATGTTGGGGACAGGATCGTTGGTGACATCTGTTGAAGAGGCACAAACATGACCAAGCAAACAGGACACATCTGGGCCAGTTTTAATGTAGTGGACTCAACACACATCACCTTTCCTCAAAGACCTTGTGTATCTTCAAGCGCTTTCAAAAACACGATCCTCTAAAACAGGCTTCCCCAACATGGTGCCCTCCAGAGGCTTTGGGCGACAACTCTCATCAGCTCCAGCCAGCATAGACAGTGGAGAAGGGTTATGGGAGTTGTAGTCCAAAGCATCTGGAGGGTACGAGCATGGGGAAGACTGCTCTAAAATATGTATTTTGCTGATTGCTTGTAGCTTGTGTGCTTTGCAACAGCTGGAGGTTGTGTGATGCAACATTTTCTCTTTCTAACCATTTAAGGTTAGCTTCTGTGCATGAGCATGCTGAGCTATGTGCCTCTACAACCTGCCCTAGAACAAAATGGTCAATGCATGCTCAGTGGCGGAGAATAGGACAGAGCTGTGTGTCCACAATGCTGTGCTGCACATCCCCATTCTGTGTGATGTACAGTACCTTCAGGTGCAATGAGAGCCGTTTCTGCTTCTTCTGCCTTTGTTGAAACACAAAACATAATATTATTCTAAAGCACAGTTGTAAGAAAAACATCCCATTCTTTCTCACATAAAAACAGGAAGGATCGTTTTTAAAATGTATCATAAAAGTCTTAGAACTAAAATGGTAATTCCTTCTGTTGTTAATTGATTTGGAAAAATCAGTTGTGCTTTTAATTGCTAGATCAAGGTATCAGCTACTTATGCATACCACTGAATCTCTACAGAGCTTTAGATAACAATTTTGCTATTTTTCTCTTGGTAACAAAATAAGTCTGCCATCTGTCTTTTCTGTTGTTAAACTGAATGTATATGGTTGATGTGGAGCTGAGCCTTCCTCTTTGGGATTAACACATGTAGATGAGGATTGCCCCAGACCCCAGGACTGGAAAACAGTTGATTGCAGAAGTCACCCAGTGGATTATTTAAACTGCTTTCTGTAGCAAGCTGCCTTCACACTCTTGATGTTTGCACCAAACACTCACCTTTGGCCTCAACTTACTTTTTTACCTAGTGCGCCACCTAAAATTAATCTCTGGCTTTGCTAATAGAAGGACTGACATGTTTCTCAGAACTTCTGTTCTATGCCGACTGAAGGACTTGTGTGTTTCTCTCAAGGCCAGAGGCAGATCCAAGTTACAGCTGGCCTTTGTGTTTTCAGAAAGGAAAATTAGCCATGGTTTCTCTAACCCAAAATGTATCACTAGATATAATCTGGTACCTGCAACACCTACCACGGGCTAATTCATTCAGACTGGAAATCTCCATTTTTAGACTGGGTCTATCTAAACTGCAAACATCACAAGCACAACATCTGGCCAAATTTTTGGACTGTTCTATTTCTTCTACCATCTCCTGCGTTTTGGACCATCTAACCTGGTGAAGTGTTCTAGAAAGCTCAAAAGCTTGCACATTTGGGGGAATTTTGATTAGTCCTAATAAAGGTGTTACCCAACTGTGGATTTTTGGATTGTAATTGATAAAACTCTGAAAGGCCTGGAACCTGGGGATTTGAAAGGCCATGTCCTCCTGCTTGAACTTGTTTTCACATGGTATTCAGCACTGGAGGCCTTGTTTCAAATATGGCTTGCTGGGACACAGGACAGGGACTTTTTGGTAATGGGCCCAGGCTGTGGAACTCCCTCCTTAGAGAGGCTTATTTGGCTCCATTCATTCCTGACAATATGCAGGAGAACTGCAAACATTTTTTTATTCCATAGAACACTAGATTTAATCTGAGGCCCTTTGTTATCTTATTGTTATCTGGTTCTACTCTTCAGTGTTTTATTTTATTGTTATTTTATAACATTTTTAAAAATTACGAGCTACCTTCACAGAATCACAGAATCACAGAATAGTAGGGTTGGAAGGGGCCTATAAGACCATCGAGTCCAACCCTCTGCTCACTGCAGGAATCCAGGTCAAAGCATCCCAGACAAGCGGCTGTCCAGCCTTGTCTTGAATGCCTCCAGTGTGGGAGAGCCCACCACCTCCCTAGGTAATCGGTTCCATTGTCATATTGCTCTAACAGTCAGGAAGTTTTTCCTGATGTTCAGCTGGAATCTGGCTTTCTGTCACTTGAGCCCATGATTCCATGTCCTGCACTCTGGGATGATCGAGAAGAGATCCTGGCCTTAAAAAATATAGATAAAATAAACAAATAAATAAATAACCAATGAACCTGTAGAAAAGGGTCTAAGATGGCATCCACCACCTCGACGTTGTCTGAAGCAGCTACCGCAACGGCACAGCCATCAGATGGATGCCTATAAAGGAAATGAAGGCAAAAATGTAAAGCACACCAATAAAAGGTAATGAAGAACCCCTAAAATCCAAGCCCCCTTTTTGTCCCCTTGCAGCTAACATCCATTGAAATTGCACATGTCAGAGGAGGAACCCAGAGGAGGATGGGCTTTTTCAGGGGAGAGTGCAACCCCATCCAGAACTGGTTGAATACCATCCCCTGGTTGGTTGAGATTGAGCTTTAGATCGTTGGCTCTGATACGGACCACTACTGAGTCCAGGCACCGCCTCCCAGACAGCCTCACCGGACTCAGAAGACGAGGAGAAATAGAGCTGGGTGTCATCAGCATACTGATGAACACCTCACCCCCAAATCCCTGGATTACCTCACCCAGCAACTTCATATAGATCTGGGGTGCACAACGTGTGAGCCCTCAACCACTTCCAGTGTGGCCCATGGAGCTGTGGGTTAGGGTTTCCCTTGTTAGCACTAGCAAGGGAGAACTTTTCCTTATCTCCAATCTCTCCTAAGAGATTGGAGATCAGGGAATTGGTAATACTAGCAAGGGAAAGCCCTGGGAGGAAGAGAGTGTATGTCTGGGAGGGGAAAGAGGGTCTGTGTGTCTCTGTGGGGGGAATGTGAATGAGTATCTGAGTTGCACATGTGTGTCTGAGTGTGTTCTAGTGGTTGCGCATATATGTGTGGCTGCTGGCACCTCGGCAGACACCTGATACATCTCTTGGGGCCAAAAAGGCTGTGTACCCCTAATATAGTTATTTAAAAGCATGGAGGACATGTTGGACTCCTGCGAATCACTAGCACAAGTGCCAAGGAACTGGGCAGAATTCTCTCATCATGACCCTCTGGAACCATCCCTGAATCTCAGAGCAAAGCTGAGATATCACCGTGCACCCTGCTCCCAAATCACAGTGCCAATCCACCTCTCAAAACCTGCTGAGAGCTCAAGGAGAACCAAAAGAGTTGCACTCTTCCTGTCTCTCAGACAAGGGTGACCATCAGGGTGACCAAGGCTGCCTCAGTGCCTGAAAAAGGGCTGAAGCTGGAGTAAAGCAAATCTAAATAATCTGTCTCATCCATGAGAGCCTGGAGCTGGGCAGCCACCAGCCTACATGCAGGCTCCCCTGGAAGGGAATTTTTGTAACAGGCTGATAGTTATTCCAGTTGTCTGTGTCCAAGGAGGTCTTAAAGATCAATTGCACCATTGCCTCCTTCAAGGTGGCTGGGCGGGGACACCCATTTCTTAGATGTAACAAACTTCTGCTAGATGTAAAATGCTAGGAAGGGCATGGGTTGGGCAAACAGGAGGTCCTCCAAAGTCCTCCAAGCACCTGGTCTGCATCCTCAGGCCAGAGCAACTGAACTCATCCCATAAACGTGGACTAGACGGTTTCCTGGACATGTCCCTAGGACCTGCTACAGTTGTGGCATTAAGAATGGAATTAATGGAAGCCGTTTTATCCTCAATATGCCATACAAATCCATCACAGAAGGCCTCCTAGGGTTCTCATCTCTCTCTCACAACGGGCCTAACCAAAGCAGGCCCCAGGCCACCCCCAGATGGTCTGCTGGATGTGACGGTGGCAGAGAAGAAGTGCCTCTTCATCTCCACCACATGAGCCCATATGCGTGTTTGATTACATTCTCACTGTGAGTCCTCCACCACTTGTATTCAGGTCCTCTCATAGCCCTAACTGCTTCAGTGCCTCCATTTGCCTGATAAACTAGCCTTCCCCAACCTGGCTGGGGGATGCTGGGAGTTGTAGTCCAACACATTTGGAGGACACCGGGTTGGGAAAGGCTGTGGTAAACCAAGGAGCCAGATGCACTCTGCCTTGCCAAGGAGATTGTGTCAACCACCCATTCCATCTCACCACTCCACAGCGAGACTCTGGCCTCAGCAGGAGGGCAGCCAATGTTACCTGGATTGGCTCTTAGAAACTTCCTGCCTGTTTCTGTTTTCTCTGCTTCCTGTGTGGAACCTGGGAGCATGTAGCTTATCTATCCCTTGCCCCTCATTCAGTCTGCCGCAACTTCTACCCTTCTAATCAAGGGATCCCAGCAAGAAGCAGCAAGGAACATGAAACACCCCCCCCCCAAATATAATTCCTATAGGGCAAGGTGTGGAGCCTCAGCCCCCCTGACCAAACCAGCCTGCCTGAGGGCTAGATCTGGCCCTCAGGAGTTCCCCAAGGGTTTGCCCCCTCCCTTTCCCCTGACTGCCGATGGTTTGGTGGTTTCCTGGCTTTTGCGTGGTTTCCCCCGATTCTGAAAGGCTGAAATGCCTCTCCTAAGGCTCAGTTGCTAGCAGGAAGAATCATAGAATCGTAGAATAGTAGGGTTGGAAGGGGTCTACAAAGCCGAGTCCAACCCCCTGCTCAATGCAGGAATCCAAGGCAGATGGCTGTCCAGCCTCGTCTTGAACGCCTCCAGTGTGGGAGAGCCCACCGCCTCCCTAATTAATTGGTCCCACTACTGAAATGCAGCCCCCAAGAGCTTGTTCAGAGTTTAATTTGGCCCTCGGGCTGAAAGAGGTCCAACACACCTGCCTTAGACCAAAGCAACTTTATCTGGGGGAACGAAAGTGCTGTATACTTTAGCCTGTCATCCTGGCTACCATATGGAAAATAAAGCAGCTCGTGGGAGTGAAGATGCTGGCCATCTCTGCCTCATGCTATTGCTCCCCATCCATGGTTGTAAATGGCAGGACAGGAGCCGACATTTGAAGCTAGTCCGGATAGGGCACCCTATTCACCCCAGAGCCCAAGGCGGATGTCGTTTTGTGATCCCCACTGAATTGTTACAGGCAAATATCAGGCACAAAGCCGGCCCTGTGGGGGTGAGGATGCCACACAACTGGGCCTTCCAGCCTCACTTCCGTCACATGCCCTCCTCCGCACTCTTTGAAGCAGGAATGGGGAACCTGTGGCTTGGGGTGGGTGACTGGTCAGTTCCACTTTATCCCACGTTCTAGTTTTTGAAATCTCAAGTTATTTCTGTCCCAAATATGAAAAGTGTGGATTTTGTTGAATTCTTATTAAAACATGAATGGAAACAAAATTATAACCAATCTGCATTGGCCAAATTCAATAGTACAGCTAGTCCTAGAATGGAGGACTGTGATGTGCCTGCCTGCCACGGAGCTGTGAAAGATGAGGCTGTCAGAAAAAAAGAGGTGGCAGCCCTCGTTAAGCATCACCGTGGCTGAACACACGGGGATTCAGACACAGGCTTTTAAGAGCAAAGGACACAAAGCCCTGGGCCTGGAAGGACAAATCTGTCAGCTTTGATTTCTCCCATGTTCATTTCGTTAAGTCTCAAGTTCCTTTTGGTCCCAAATATGGAGAACCTTGCAAATTTTGTTCTTACCAAAACTGAAGAAAATTCTTACCTATCTATTCAGATGTCATTGTACTGCAACTCCCATCATCCCTGACCACTGGCTATGCTGTCAAGGGCTGATGGGAGTATCAGTCAAACAAAATTTGGAGGGCCATAGGCCCTCGCCCTGCTCTAAAAGTATAGCAACTAGGTGCAGCAGTTCAAAGGAAGAATGGGCTGTAACAGAGGGTGTGAAGACCATGGCCCCATCCAGCTGTTCTACAACAACACCCACCCTTAACACCAACATCTGTCATGCTGCCACATGCTCCCACTGGAGGAGCCCTCCTCAGAGGAAGAGCTAGAGGCCCCAGAAGCCCTGGGCACCACAGACCAGGTGCTGCTGCTAGACCCATAGGAGCCTGAGCCCTCGGAGGAGGTGGTTGCAGGGCCGTCCCTGTCAGGAGAAAGGGACTCTGCCTCTGAGGCAGACGCTGAGCACCCCCTGACCCCCGGGAGCATCATCCTCCGAAGTGACAGGCTAGCAGGGCTCCTGTGCAAAAGAGTGCTCACCTCCAGAAAAGCTCTCCTCAGGAGAAAGCGACTCCTCAGGAACAGGGCTCTGGAAAGCGAGTTCTGATTACAGCAGCAGAGCTCTGGGTGGGGTCCAACAGGCTTTGGGCTTAAAAGCCTTCACTAGAAACCCAGCCAGTGTTGGAACACCTTGGTCCATCCTGCCTCTGTGCTGTGTACCTTGCCTCCTGAACCATGCCCTGTCATTTATGCTCTGTTTCCCGATCTTTTAGATTATGGAATGACCCTGCTTCTGGACCTCTGGCTTGTCATCTTGACCACTCCTGCTGTCGCCTGATCCTCTTCGTTGGGTTGCCTGCCTGTGTTCTGACTTCTGCCTGGGTTTTGACCACCTCTGTTGTAGCCTGAACCCCACTAGATAACCAACTCTACACCAGAAGGTTTGCTGACTTCACTGCAGTTAGAGTATGCCACAGCCAAAGCAGGACAACATCTTCACTACTATTCTGGCAGCTAAGCAAAAACATAAAATAAAAATTGAAGCACTGTCTGCCCAAAATATTCGGATGCCTTCTTTAAAGATTAGATATGCTTCTCACAAATAAGAAGGATGAGAAATAGTGGTCCTTGTGAAATGTTGCATATGATTAATAAAAACCCCCACAGAAGTTATAATGTGTCATTTTCAGGTTTATGGCTATGCTCTTTTATTTTCTGTAAAGGTGTCTTCCCCATGTTGTCACATTTCTGTGTTGTGTCCTTGTCTTCCCTGCCCTCCAACTAAAAAGGCTAATTTGAACAAAAGCAGTACAGTTTCATTAATTTATTTAAGTTGCAAGTTGTTGGGATCAAGGAAATTTTAATGGAATTGGAATTTATCGGCAATAGCGAAGAAATTGGATTGTGTCTAAGTGCAGACAAACCTTGCTTGACCTGCAATAAAAAGCACCTTTGAACTGTCTTGAAGAACTCCTGCGAAGCGATCCAAGACACACCTATATCGTGCTATAGCACGTGTGTCAACATATATGTCAACATCCCATATTGAACATCATTTGAAGATGCGCAGAAGCAATGTCAAATGAACCGCCTCTTCCCAAGCACACCTGCCCAAGGCCCAAGCTACACGGCCAATTTGCTGCAGAGCAAGAGCTCATTTCTGACAGATGTCAATCCGCAGCCGCCCTACAGCTTTCTCTCTGGAAAAGGCGCATTTTCAGAAAGTCTTTTTAGTGCGTCTTTCTTCCTTAAACACGGCTCCACTGCAGTGTGCCCCATCCTCTCACATTAAATCCTGGGTGTGCCACTGTAACCTGGCAGTGACATGGCCAAGAGGTGGGGCTGGTCCCCCATTTCCTCTTTTCCCCCACTCTTTTCCCATTCATAATATGTGGCCTAGTGCAATAGCTGCTTTACCCATTCACAGTATGCAGACTGTTTTTCCCATTCACCATAGCACAGTAGCTGCTTCACCCATTCAGATGTAGTGTGTTTTCCCCATTCGCAATAGTGCCGTATCTTTAATCTTGCACAATATCCCAATGGTGGATGAGAGGGGAGAGGTGTGGGGGAAACTACAGGGGCTTAATTCAGCGCTTCCAGTACTGAGCAGGGGAGCGTGGACAGGGGCAGGGAACAAGCCTTTCTCATTTGCTGAGCAGCACCTACGGGGTTGATGACGTTCAGTTCTACTCTGCTCGCCCAGCCCCGAAGTATGAGGGTTTCAAGTGCTGTGTGACCTGTGAAAGCAGGTTTTTAAGGCAGTGCACTTTTCTTGCTTCGTGTGCCCTGATGGACCAAAGCAATTTCATGAAAATCTGGATATAACCAGAAAGTGCTTCTCATTCCGCTTCCATGTAGATTGGGCCCAAGTGAGAGTCCAGCTTTTAATATTTATTTATTTAGTTTTCACAAGGGTTCTTTCTCTCAATTTCTCTCTCTGTGTGTGTGTGTGTGTGTGTGTGTGCTGCATATATCCTGAGATTAAGAACCCAAACTGATGTAGGAAGGCAGCACCCCCAAGTGCTTCCCCTTCAGCCAAATCACAGATCCATCTCTCACTGCCCAGAGCTATATTGCAAAAACGCCTTCTAGCTGTTTGTCTCTCACTCTTCCAAACTTTGATGGATTTTACATTCCAAAGGCTAGAGCCACCGAGGAGATCCACTGTTAAGTTCCTGATCTCCCATCACTTTCATTCGGCAAAACCATAGCAATAAAACCAAACAAACGAATCAAGACAAGCTAAAATCATCATGCCCACGTAGGATGGAGGGGTGGCATTTCCTAGCTCTTTGCTCTGCTGCCTGACTAATCTGGCGATCATCTTGTTTATTCCAAATTGGTCAGCTGTACCAAGATGGTATCAAAAGATTTCACGCAACATTTGTCAGAAAACACTGGGCGGACAATACTTAGAGATGTGAAGACCTGGTAAAAAAAACACACACACAGGAAAAATGGGTGGTAGAGATGCCCCTCCCCCATTTTTAACAATTTTTCCAGGGATTTTTGGAACACTCGGAGGGGAAAGAGGGGTTACTCCCAAATTTTTCTGTCCCGCCCCACCCCCTATTTCCTCCCAAGCCCTCACATGTCTAACAATGCTACACAGTAACTAAAAGCTGAAGTTCAGCCACTGGACTATACGGGTCCGTGGCAAAGGAAGAGCAGTGCCTGACATTTGGGCTTCATTACTGCATCCCTCTCTCCCCATGCAGCCAGTTCCAAACACTGAGCAAACATGACAAACAGAGCCCAAGATAAGGAGATGCCATGAGTGGAAGGTTCAGCCTCCCCCCCCCCGCTGGCATCTCCAAAATGGCCCCTTTCTGCTCTCCCATAGAAGTGAATAGATGCCAGAATTCCTATGGGGAGAAACATGGCATCTGGGGACGCTGCTGCCCACCCTCCATGGCACTGTGTGGCTTGAACCTCAGGGACGATGGAGCCCAGGGAGAGGCTGCAACATTTCTTGGTGCACCTCCGAGTCTGTACAATATGAAAGCTCTCTCTCGACATATCCTCACCCATCACAATCACAGGGATGTTGCTAGTAACAGATGAATGCCTTTGCTAGACCACACTGGATCCAGTGTTCAAACACAGAGGCCAATTGCATCCACCATGTTTATGACACTCAACAGCAAATGTTAAGCTTCCCTCAACTAGACATCGAGGCTTCCAGTCGCAGCTTGAACTTGGGAAACTCCCTTGCTATTGCTCTACACACCTCAGAAATATTCCATAACCGAAAAGAGCAAGCTAAACACTCACCTACCCACATCGCGCTTCCTTCACTGGCATTGCAAAACATACCACGCTTACGTCCGGCCCCCACGATCATCTTGAAAGCATTCTCTCAATGTGCGGGTTTTTCAAATAATCTGCAACTGCTTCAAAATTGAGACTTTTGACTCCTCCCCATTTGGGGGGATGCCTTCCAATGAGATGCAAATCCTGTTTCCTGCTAATCGGAGTGAGCTGTCAGAGATCTCTCCCTATGGCACACCCGCCCTTGCCTCTACCCTGCAACAGAGAAACGTTTAGGGACCAAAGAGCTGCTGTTGGCAGGGGAAGCAGAACAGTTGCTAGGGAGGAAAGCAGGTCACTAAGAGACTCGGACTGGTTACTAAGCACCACACGCAATTGGCATGCCCTTGAATAGGTTGTGCTAATAGAAGGATGAATGGCAGAAAAGTAGGCCCTGTGAGTTCTGTGGCAGTCCTACGGCACCTTAAAGATGTCTTCCCCAAAGTGGTGCCCTTCCGATGTGTCGGACCATTGGCCATGCTGGCTGGGGATGATGGGAGCTGTAGTCCTAAAAGAATATTGTCCAAGGATAACTAGCATTTCTACTCCTCAGTTAAAAAGTAACCTTCTCTTTAGTACTGTTAATTGTTGCCTTTTTAATTTTGCCATCCAGAGAGGTCAGGCTGGTGGAAACATGGGACAAGGGCTTTTCTGCCTGGAACCCCTACCTGTGGAACTTTCTCCCAAAGGAAGTTAGGCTGACCCCTTCCTTGCTCAGTTTTAGGTGGGCTGTTAAAACCTTTTTGTTCCACGTGGCTTTTTAGTGTTTTAAGTGCATTAGCACCACACTGTTTTGAAGATTCTCTCTCCTGCTCTTAATTCTTCTGTTGGCAATTTGTAAAGGTTTGAATTGAAAGGTTTTTCAAGTTTTCTAATTGTTTTAAATTTAAGAATTGAGTTTTCAAATTGTTCTGATTGCAAGCCACTTTGGGCGCCCTATTTGGGCGGAAAGGCAGCTCGTGAATTTATGAATGCCTATATCCATACATTTAGCTGGGGAAAACTTTAGCATGGGAAGATTCCAGGGCCTGTCTGCTATTCAAGCAAGCTCTATTAAGCATTTTCTAAGGATTTAGAATAAATGCATGTTGTTGTCGGTCTTTTAAGTATTCCTTCTAGCTACTTTGAAGCATTAATATGATCAGTCCTTCCTTCAGAAGGAAAAGCTCCTTCTTCCTACCACTTGCAAACCTAGAGAAGTAGCTTTTCCTTCCTTTGGAAGAGATGATATCCATTTCATCGGCATCTCTACACCAGCCTAAAATCCTGCATTTAAAATGGGGCTTTCTGCTTCCGTTTTAAATGCAAGATCACAACGACTCCCTTTTTCACCAGCTTCCCTTCCCCCCACCCCTTCCCCTTCCTTCTCCCCGTCTCCGAGTCTCCCATTATCTTTCACTGATCTCGCTCCTCTTCTTGCTGCTTTTCCTCTTTTCACGGAGGAAACTCAAGCAGAACACAATGGGGTAATTTGATAGCTCATTATCTGTGATCTATTTAGTAACAGAACAAAGGGTATTTAGTGCAGGAGACGCCTTGAACGATCACGGCGTCATGTAAAGAGGCCGCACACTTCCGTGAAGGTGCCATCTCAATCGCAGGATAAAAGCTCTGTGTGAAGGAGCCCTGAAGGAGCCCCATGACTGATATGATGTCTGTGTTCAGGAACAGGACAAAGTGTTTCTGGCTGCTATCTCTGATGCAGAGAAGGCTCATGAGCAAGTGGTCTGGCTATACCTGCATAAAGTTATACAAGCACAAATAGATGAAGTATCAGTTTGATTAAAATTATCTAATGATCTTTTAAAAATTATTTAATCATATAAGAATTCACATATACATATGATCCAATACACAATATGATCCAACACCTTTAACAAAGTGTTCAAATCAAAGTAAACAATTAGTATGGTTGGACATTATCACTGAATGTATCATTTCAAAAAACAACAAAAAAACTCAATCTTTCAACAAACCTTTCTTCAGACATTTGTTCTTCTCTATCCTTCATACAGAAGGTTAATTTTATCATTATTGCAACATCCCAGATCCTAAAAAGAGCCCAAGCAGACGAGGGGCAATCCCTTTTCCCAAAACAAGGCTATTGAGATTTTTGCTGTTGTTAAGAGATTAATTAATCTCTTAACAACTCCAGAGCCGTACAGTCTTTAAAGTAATTAAGAAGGATCCTAAGAGGATCTATCAAAAGCCTATATCCCATTCTCTGCTCAATATAAAACAGAACCAATTTCCAATAAGTTTGAATTTTAACATAATCACCTTTTCAGGTATTGTTACCAGCCCAAACCAAGGAGACAAGATGGACAGCAGATCAACAGACAAACACAACCGTTGCTCTTTAGAGAAGAAATGCCTCAATCCTCCGCACACGCTCTGCCCGTCGCAGCATGCCCTGGCAGAGGGCCTTGGATCTGCACACCGCACTGTTTCCAGAGTAGATCCCAAGCATGTGCCTGGCTCCACCCCCTGTGCCTTTCTCTTTGCACAGCTTTGCTCCTCTCTCTCCCTTGTGACAGGGGGGACAGTGCAGCAGAGAGGGTCTTGGAAGAAATTGCTCCGCAGAGCTTGGGAGGTCCTGCCCTTCTACTACAGCAGAAATAAGGAAGCCAGTCATCATCTAAAGGAGGGCTGGAAAACCTTTTTTGCCCTGAGTGCTGCAAGTGGTGCCAGGTGCTATTGGGGGCCATAAATGTGCACCCATACTCTTCCCCCCGCCCAACCCCAACTGGAGTTGCTGCTTTGGGGTCGCTGAGCCTCCCCTCTCCGAGACGCCACTCGGGATCAGTGTCTTGGTGCTGCTGAGAGCAGTGCCAGCACAACGGCCTGATCAGCTGGACTGTGGGGAAGGCGGAGGGGCCTCCTAGGGCTCGTGGCCACACAGCTGCCTGCGCCTGATCTCAAGGGTGGTTCAGAACCCAGACAGCGGCATGTTTAGACAAAGGGCAGTAGAGACCACATGGCCATTGCTCACATTCAGGACGCAGGGCAAGGGTGTTGTACCTCTTTCAGCCCAAGGGCCAAATTCAGCTTTGGGGCCACATTCCAGTGGTGGGCGGGGCAAAAGGGGTGGGGCTAAAAGCAGAAAGGGCGTGATCAAAATATGGAAAATGCCAACACGTTTCAGCTTAAAGCTGCTACTGCCAGTCACTGAGCCTTAGGAGAAGCATTTCAACCTTTTGGAGTGGGAAAATCTGTGCAAAAGCTGGGAAACTACGGAACAATTGGCAGTCAGGGGAAAGGGTGTGGCATGTGGGGAAGGGGCATGGTCATCTGGGGACCCCTGGAGAACCAAATTGGGACTCCATGTGGGCCGGAGTTGGCCTGGGGGCCTGAGGTTCAACACCCGCGATGTCGAGGGCTCTCTGAGGGCCTGAATGACCGCAGCCATTCACGTGCACGGCCAGGGCTCGTCGTTGTCTTCCTACCTCTTTTCTTCCTGCTCTGTTCCACATTGCCTTTGTGGGTCAGGGGGAGAGGCCAGGGTACATTCCGCATCGCAGTGCCAATGCATCACTTCCTCTTGGACTTCATGGTCTCCTTCCACAAGGAATTCCACAGCCCTCTGCCTCTTGGGAAAGATACAGACTGAAATAAAACAAGGTGGAACAGAGGAATTATCTACACATCATGGGAGCAGAGTTTTCTTACCAGGGGTGGAGAGGAAGAATAGCTTTTATCATCATTTTGAAAGAGGTGGGCAGGCCGGAAAACTGACAGGCAGGAAAATTCCTTGCATGTTTTTCTAGGCACAGTTGCCGAATGGCCAGGCCTGGCTCAGCAAGCCCTTTGCTAAAATTCATTGTGCACGCCAGGCCGACAACAATTCCCTCACAAGACGCAAGAGTCCTCAAGCACCCTCTGAACCCTGCCCCCAATATTTAGCCATATTTAAGCCCATATTAATGAAGCAGAAAGACTGAAGTGCAACATTCGTGTTGTGCTGGGCTGAACCTATTTTTTCTCCTTACAGGAAATGTTGGGTTCCCCACTCAGAGTCCAATAAGGAAGGATTCCCTGCTCCACCAGGTTCAATGGGCAGCTGACCTGGAGATGGGACGTCCTCCCTTTCCATTACAATGGGGGAGCAGTACCTCAGGCCCAGGGGCCACCTTCGGGGCTCCCCAGATGGCTACATCCCCTTTCCGCCAACCACTGATTCTTGGTGGGTTTTATGCAGTCATTTTCCTGTTCCAGAAGGTTGAAATGCTTAGTGAGTGGCATGTTTGGTATTTTGGCCCCACCCCTTTTGCCTCTGGCCCCGCCCACCACTGGAATGCAGCCCTCGGGCTGGAAGAGGTTCTGCATGCCTGCACTACTGCCGCAGGGAGAACAAATGCCCCGGTCCTTCAGCTTGTAACCTTCCTTGCCTCACTATGTACCTTGCATCCTGCATGTGACCAATGAAGACTAGCAGCTTGAACGCAATTTACCTGGAAGGGCCTCTTCTGGGGAAACCCAAATTCAAATCCCTACTCAGCCACAAAGCTCACTGGGTGAACTTGAGCCAGTCGCTATCTTTCAGCCTAACCTATGAAGATAAAATGAGGGGTGGGAGGCTCATGTACACCACCTTGAGCTCCTTGGAGGAACGGTGGAATATCCATGTAATAAATAATCATGAGATTACCATGAGGTTAAATAAATAAATAGCCAGTGTGGTGTGGTGGTGAGAGTGTTGGATTGGGAGCCGGGAGATCCGGGTTCTAGTCCCCACTCAGCCACGAAGCTCACTGGGCGACTTTGGCCAGTCACAGACTCTCAGCCCAACCCACCTCACAGGGTTGTTGTTGTGAGGATAAAATGGAGAGGAGGAGGATTATGTACGCTGCCTTGGGTTCCTTAAGAAGGAAAAAAAGGTGGGATATAAATGTAATAAATAAATAAATAAATTATTCATTTAACCTCATGGTAACCTCACGATTAGACTGCTGTAATGCACTCTAAGTGGGGCTGCCTTTGCGCCTTCGAAAGCTGCAGCTAGTGCAGAATGCAGCAGCTGGGGTGATCAGTGGAGCACCCAGCCCCACTGCGTTAAGAGGGCTGCACTGGCTGCTTATTAGCTACTGTGCTAGTTCAACGTTTTGTTGTTAACATACAAAGCCCTAAACAACTCGGGACTAGGGTGCCTAACAGGCCGCCCTCCCCTCTACACACCTAGCCAGCCATTGACAACCTGAGGGGAGGCCTTGCTGGTAATTCCGGGCCAACAGGATGGTGCCATGTGACATCTTGAAGATCGGCCTTTGCAGTCGTGGCCCGCACCCACCCTCTGGAACGCCCCCCCCCCCATGCAGTTCGGGAGGCAGGAAATGTGGTGGGTCTTAACTGCCTCCTGAAAGCATCCCGGTTTACGCAAGCTTTCCCTGGCTTGTAATTGATATCACGGTGCTGCTTCGTTTGATTGCTTTCTTTGGTTGTTTTTTAATTGTTTTAATTGCTTCTGTTATTTATGTTTTGTTGTACCTGGAATTGTTTATTTATTGACTATTTTAATAGTGATTTTTAACATTTTGGCATGTACACTGCTGGAGATGTTGTTATATCAAGCAGTATGCAAGTATTATTTATGAGTAAATGCCTCTCCAAGCAACTGGGACTGTTGTTTTGAGGGTCAGTTCAAGATGCTTTGCTGCCTGAGGTGAAGGACAGGATGGCACCCTCCCCATGCCATGTGCAGAAACCAGCGGGACTGGCAGCTGAAACTTACTTCAACGCCAGTGATGGGACAGCAGCCTTCACAGTATCTGAGGGCAGCAGACAAGGTAGGGGGGCCAGGCAGGCTGCACAGGCACACACAGTTCTAGCACCCCGCTGCTGTCCCGGTCCCCAGCATCTGCTCCCTGAGGCAACCACCTCACTCTGCTTAATGGCAGGGCCAGCTCTGATGGCAAGCGGTACTGGCGGCTGGGCCACCAAGGTGGAGCATCGGAATCCGACTCTTGAACCTTTTCTGGAAGTACTGTAAGGGCTGTCCGCCGGGCTGCCTTTGACAGTAAGCAACAATGTTGGTGGGTTTTCGCTTGGCTCGTTTATTTTATAGGAAGATAATCCAACGAAAGTAAACAGAATGTGGACTAGAGGCCATTTTAGCAGATCTGGCTGCAAAGCTTCTCAGAGAAAAAGCCACAAAGTCTTATGGCATCTTAAATACTAGCAAATTGATTGGAGCAGAAGCTTTTGCAGACTAGAATCCACTTCATCACAATCAGTGGAACTTCTGAGCAAGCGAGGGGGTTTGGGCTGGGGTGTCCAACTCGCAAAACACACCAGCCCAGAGAATGGTCACACGCGGCTCAGTTCTGCTGCCAACGTGGCCTTGATCCCTGCCTGACTGGGGATGGCGCTTTAGGAACAGAACGCCAGTTGCTTGGATGGTGCTAGAGGGAGAGGCTGGGTCAAGGGTAACAGATAAAGGAGCCCCAAAGGCAGACCTCAGCTGGCAGCAAAATGCTCGAATTATGGAGGCAAGGGAGGAGGGGCTTAACGACAAGCCCTACCCCCTGACTCCCCCACCCATTTTAGCCAAATCATGCTTTGATGTAGTTTGGCTTTCACCAGATTCCTCTGCCCAGTGCGAAGGGGTCCCTAACATTTTGGGGCCAGTGGGCACATCTGGAATGTTGAGAGAGTGCTGTGGGCACCATCACAAAATGGCTGCTATGGGGGGGCTTGCCCATTTCATTCACAAAATGGCCATCTTGAGTGCCATTTTTGGTAGAGGTAGAAAGGTGGAGTACAAATCAAGCCAATCAATCAATAAAACGGCTGCCACGGTGAGCCAGCCACAATATATCCATTTCCGAAAGCTAAATGAGTGAGGCTCATGATCTCTGAGCCATTAATGACTTCCGGAGAGGGGCAGGGTCGGCCCCCACTCTGTCCCGAACAACACATAAGAAGGGGAAACGTGAGGATCCCAATTCCATGTTTCCCTCATAATGCAGGGACTGGGGAGGACATTTCGGGAGAGAAGCAGGAGGGAGGGAGCTTAACCTTTGCCTCCCTGCTGATTCTCCCTGCTCCGGAAATGCCCCGTCCGGGCTGTTTTAAGCAACACTGCCTCCCCAGCTGCACTACCCCACTAGGGCAGATGAGTCTGCAGGCAGAGAGGGAGGCAAAGCAGGATTCCCGGTGGCCGGAAACCCTCCCACACATTCTCTTAGGAAATGCAGATTTGGGCACATGTGTTTACTTCCCCTTGCATTACTTGCATTACTGACCCCATTTTAACATGAGAAAATCTACTACCAAAACTCCATCCAACCCATGCTCGGACACCGCTATGCAAAAAGACTCCACTGGCACTTCAAATAGCTCTGCAGAGGGGGATTCCCTTCCATTGCTGAGCTCAATCTCCTGTCTGAAATCAGATGTTGCCCTTCTGAAAATTGTAGTGGCAGTTATTAAAACCTCCTTGACTACTCTGGGCACTAGGACTGAGGCAACAGAAATCCAAATAGCCTCTGCAGAGGATAGAGCAGCAGCATTAGAGAATACAAATTAGAGAATTAGAGAGGATGAGATGAAGAGGGAACAAACCAAAACGCATGCAAAATTAGTGGATTTGGAGGGATGCTCCCGACGCAATAATCAAACAGTGGTGGGGGTCAGAGAAGGAGTGGAAGTGGGTAACCTGACCACTTCTATACAGGCTCCACTTAGAGAAATCCTACACCGCCCAGACAACTATGAACTGGACATTGAGCGAGCACACAGAGCTCCAGGACCCCCCCCCCCCCGAGATAATAACTGTCAGGAGCACCCTGGAAGCCTCTTTCAGTCCCCTCCAATAGCCAACTCCAGACACAGACAAAAGGATTCTTTTCAAGGCTTTAATCCTTTTACAACTTAATGACTCTTTCAGGTGCTAATCACCAGCGACTAAGCAATGAACAGCAAGAGTAGCCTATGCTCTGAGTAGGCAGTTGATCCCCGTTTGAAGGAGAATCACTTGAGGACTCTGAACTTATGGGCTAGGGAGAGATCCTCCCTCTTTCCCTTGGGTCCACGGGAGGCAGCCGTTGCTTGCGCACCAAACGGTCACTACACCTCCTTTCCGCACCCTCCATCGCTCGTCGCTCCCTGCGTCTGCGTCGAGCATCTAGCAAGCCCCGTTCCTGCACTCTCTCACTGCCTGGGTCACTATCTATTTCAGGAATGCCGGCAGGAGGAATCTCTGCCAGCTGCTGTGCCTGTGAGGGATGAGCTGGCTCCTCTCCCACGGATTGCTGATCCTCCTCAGAATCAGAACTGCTCTGGGGTTCTATCGGCTCAGTTTCCACCCTGACAATAACAAGCCCAGGCCATTTATTATCAAGCTGCTGAAGTATCCGGTATGTGATTACTTGCTGCGGAAGACAAAAGAGCCAGCTCCATTAACTTGGGGTCCAGACCAGTGCAGAATAAATATTTTCCCAGACTTTGCCAAGGAAGTAGAAGACCAACGGACAGCCTTCATGGGAGCGCAGGCAATGGCTTGTGAACGCAACGTCCAATGTTTCACAAGGTTCCCAGCAATCCTCTGTATCCAGCAAGGGGAGAGGATACACACATTTTGTTCCTCGACAGAAGCAGAGGACTGTATTTTAAGTCTGGACCCACAGCACTCCTACCCAGTAGAACAATGAGGAAGGAGAAAAAACAACCATGCTAACAACCAGAAAGGGAGAAGGAAAGAGGAAAGGAGAAGAGAAGGAAGGGGAGGGGAGGGGAGGGGAGAGAGGGAAAGGTGCGGGGGAGAAGAAAGAAAGAAAGAAAGAAAGAAAGAAAGAAAGAAAGAAAGAAAGAAAGAAAGAAAGACAGAGAAAGAAGGAAGAATGGGGAAAGGAATGATTAAGACATGCATTTACAGCTAGGGCCAGAAATATTGGAACAAGGATAACTGTTTTGGCAGTTGGCCTCTGTACACCACCACACTGAAGTTGAAAGGAAACACACCCAGATGGGAGCGAGGTCAGGACTTTCAGCTATAATTCAAGGGGTTTGACAAAAGTGGGGCACTAACCATTCAGGAAGGACAGCCAGTGGCATACACCACCCCCCATCGTTGGTGGCTCATAAGTAATGGAACAAACCAACATCATTTCAAACTTAAGGATCACCTTTAATACCTGGATGAAAATCCTTTGCAGTCAATGACTGCCTGAAGTCTGGAACCCATGGACATGACCAAATGCTGAGTTTCCTCCCTCGAGATGCTTTGCCAGGCCTTTACTGCAGCTGCCCTCAGCTGCTGCTTGTTTGTGGGTCTTTCTGCCTTCAGTCTTGTCTTCAGTAAATGAAAAGCATGCTCTATTGGGTTAAGAACAGGTGACTGACTTGGCCATTGAAGAACATCCCACTTCTTTGCCTTGAGAAACGCTTGGCTAGCTTTCGCTGTACGTTTTGGGTCATCATCCATCTGCAATATGAAGCGGCGTCCCATCAGTTTGGCAGCATTCGGCTGAATCTGAGCAGAAAGTATAGCCCTATACATGTCAGAATTCAGCCTGCTGCTTTTATCAGCAGTCAGGTCATCAATAAACACCAGTGACCTGGTTTCATTGGCAGCCATACATGCCCATGCCATAACACTGCCTCCACCATGTTTGACAGATGATGTGGTATGCTTTGGATCATGAGCTGTTCCTTTCCTTCTCCATTCTTTTCTCTTCCCATCATTCTGGTACAAGTTAATCTTGGTTTCATCAGTCCAAAGAATCTTATTCCAGAACTGGGCAGGCTTTTTTAGGTGTTTGCTGGCAAAGGCTAATCTGGCCTGTCTGTTCTTGAGCGTTACCAGTGTTGTGAGGCCTCTGTATTTACATTCATAAAGCCGTCTCTTGACTGTAGATGTTGACAATGACATGCCTACCTCTGCAAGAGCGTTCTTGACCTGGCTAGATGTTGTGAAAGGGTTCCTCTTCACCATGAGCAGAATTCTGCGGTCATCCACTTTAGTTGTCTTCCGTGGTCTTCCAGGCCTTTTGCTGTTGCTGAGTTTGCCAGTTAATTCCTTCTTTTTCAGGATGTTGCAGACTGTTGTATTGGCCACCCCCACTGTTTTTGCTATCTCTCTGATGGGTTTATTTTGTTTCCTCAGCCTAATGATGGCCTCCTTCACTCGCATGGACACCTCTTTGGACCTCATGTTGGGAGTTCCAGTGAACAGCTACCAAATGCAAATGTAACACTCAGAACCACCTCCAGGCCTTTTATCTGCTTGATTGGTCATGGGGCACCCAGGAAACAGGCCACACCTGGCCATGCAGCTGCTTGTCAGCCATTTGGTCCATTACTTCTGAGCCACCAATGATGGGTGTGTGTGTAGGCCACTGGCTGTCCTTCCTGAATGGTTAGTGCCCCACTTTTGTCAAACCCCTTGAATTACAGCTGAAAGTCCTGACTTCGCTCCCATCTGGGTGTGTTTCCTTTCAACTTCAATGTGGTGGCGTATGGAGGCCAACTGCCAAAACCGTTATCCTTTTTCCGATATTTCTGGCCCTGACTGTAATATCTTTCATGACTTTGAGGGCAGGGAACATACTCATACAGCCCCTCTTGCTGAGTACTCTGGGCATCTCCCAGAGCATGACTTTGGGAGCAATACTCAGCCTCATAGTTGAGGGTAAATTGGAACTGAAAACGAGAAATTTTCTACTGGGTTTTTTTGTTTTCCCTAAACAACTAATAGTCTGTTGAACGTCAGAGGGGAGGGGGGGCTCTTATCCTCCCTTCACCTGACCACGGTGACTTATCCCAGGGGACGATGGAAAAATCCATGCCAGGGGAGATTATATATTCTCCTTTCCATGGGCTGGGTATATCTGCTCAATTATATACAAGGGAGTTAGGAAGCTTGTTAAACATGGGGTTTCTATGATCAGCAGGAGGTTTACAGAGCTGAGACATTTGAATTCTGCAATAGGGCAGGGGGGGGGCAAAGGGGGTTTGACTTCTTTTTCATGCCTGGAAAGCCAGGAAGTTACTGTTGTTACAAGCGGGGGGGGGGGGAGAAAGACAGCATGTGTTCCATTGCTATATTTGTACTTGGGGATTTTGTGTTATGCCTTGTTAAGGCACAGGGGTTTGCTGAAATGTTTCTTTTATTATTATGTAGGTGTTAGCCTATTTACATTTTCTTTTCACTCCACATATGGAGCCAAGTGACTCCCTGCAGAAAGCCACTCTCAACATGCAGTCAGGAAGGCAAGGAAACATCTGTCCTGGGGTTTCCCCTCCTGTCTGTGCACCCTATATTTGGATCGGAGATGCTCCTTCCTGGTCATAGGAAACGATTTACGCTGGCTTCAAGGCCTCTCTGACGTTGCTCCCCCAGGGGACTGGCTGTCACCTAGCTCCAGCGCAACAGGAAAGTCATTCTGTCTGATTTTCACACCTGTACACCCCTCAAATGCTCCAAGTGACAACATGGACGGCTAGAGGTCTGGGTTCCCCTCATAAACGTAAACAGGTGTTGTTAAGGTTAAGGAAGCCCCATGCAGACATCGTGTTTCTGCAGGAAACCCACCTTCTCCCCTCAGATGCACACAGGCTCCGGTCCATGGGGGTGGGGGACGTTGCATGCAGCTGGCTCCTCAAAAAGGGCATGAGGGGTGGCAATGCTGATCCGAAAAAACATGAACGTACAAATCAATCACATTGTAGCAGACCCAATGGGCTGATACGTATCGCTAGATGCAAGTATGGAGGGGCAATCCTTAATTCTGGCAAATTTATATGGTTCACAAGTTGATTCAGTACAGACGTTGAAGGAATGTGTTAATAAGATAGTTGCTATGTCCCTCCAAAATATTTTATGGGACCGGGATTTTAATGAAATTCTAGACCCTTTATTAGATAGAAATACCCCTCCACCAACTAAACCACACACAGGCATGAGAGTAGCTCTGTTGGATTATATGTGTGATTTGAAACTAATCGACCCTTGGAGACTTACCCATCCCTCAGACAGGGAATATACCCTTTTTTCAGGAGCACATCATAATTTTTCTAGACTAGATTATTTTTTGTTGTCTGGCACAATGGCCCCGTTAGTAAGGGAAGTTAAAATAGATAGCATCATTATCTCAGATCATGCACCGGCACAGTCATCATTGCAACTTAAATGTTCCCCTCCTTGCAACTTCTCATGGAGGCTAAATACGTTTTTAGTCTGTGACCCAGTTTTTATACAATAAATGAAAGAGAAAACAGAGGAATTTTTAAAGTTAAATCAGGGATCAGTCTCATCCCAACTAACTCTCTGGGATACATACAAGGCCTATATCAGGGGCAGAATTATTGCCTTCGCATCCAACACTAAAAGGGCTAAAGAACAGCAATGTAAAGAGCTTGAGACTGAGTTGGGAACTCTCACAGATTCTTATAGCACATCACCCACCCACCCTTTACTACATAAGATGCAGATAACCCAATTTGAAATTAACAAGCTCTATGCCCTAAAAACAGGGTTTTTAATGCAGTGCACTAGGCAAGCATTTTGGGAATTGGGAGACAAGGTAGGAAAGCTCCTAGCCTACAAACTAAACTTCACGGAGGGCAATCCCAAGTATCAGGTTACCCAACGGTTCTCATACCATGGATCCAGAAAAAATCAATGCCGCCTTCTATGAGTACTATCGAAACCTATACATGAAAGAAGGGGCAAGTACTACAGCAGATCCAGGCTCCTTCCTGAACTCCCTTAACCTCCCCACCCTGACTCAGGCTGAACGGGAACTTCTGCAGGCACCAAGATCTTTAGAGGAAGTTCATCAAGCAATGGGCTCAATACAGACAGGTAAAGCACCAGGCCTGGATGGGTTTCTAGTGGAGAGAACAGCCATGGGAGAGACACTGCCGCCCCAGCTGTTGGACACATACAGAACCTCCTTTGGTCAGGGCAGACGATCAGATTCTCAGTATGGAGCAGTGAACTCTGTCCTCCCTAAGGGGGGTAGGGACCCAACGTTGATCAATAACTATAGGCCTATTTTCCTCATTAATGTAGACCTAAAAATCCTAACAGCCATATTATTATTATTATTATTATTATTATTATTATTATTATTATTATTATTATTATTATTATATTTTAGATTCATTAGCCGCTCATCATTAGAAGTCTAATACACATTAATCAAACAGGGTTCATTAGACACAGACAGGGAGTAGATAATATCAGAACAGTTATAGACCTGATTTCCTCTACCCCACTGGACACACCACCAAGTCCCCTAATTGCCATAGACACCAAGAAGGCCTTTGACCAGGTCTCCTGGGACTTCCTTATTAAAACATTAGAAGCCTTTCAATTTCCCCGAGTTTATAAATTGGATTAATATTCTGTATTGCTCATCCACCTCGAGAGTGTTAACCAATGGCTTGATTTCTAAATGTTTACCCATAGAAACAGGGACACGCCTGGGCTGCCCACTGTCCCCATCACTCCTTGATTTCTGTGCACTGAGGGTGGGCCCAGAAATTACAGAGCCCGGTGGCAGCTACTGCAGTTGCAGCATGCTCTCAGAGCTAGATTTGGTCCTGCTGCCTTCTCGGTGTCACCCGTCACCATGGACAGTCCTCCAGTTAGCGTCCTCCCCCCCACCTAAGCAAACACTAGTGATATTTATCCAATCAAAAAAACTCTAGAAGTTTAATCTTTCTCATATTAGGGAAGTGTGGAACACTGAACTTGGCCAAGAGTGCCAACTTTCAGAAGCAGTTTGGCAGGTCCTCAGAGCACAAATTCAAAAAAAGCACCCTGAATATGAAATTGAGATTAATCCAACAAAAAATTATTCTAAGAGCCTAGTGGACACCTGAACGATTGTACCATAAGAACTGAAGTGACTCTTCCCTTTGCTGGAGATGTCAAAAAAGGGAAAGGGACTCTAATGTACATGCTCTGGAGTTGTCCAGTGCTAGAACCATTTGGGGGTAATATGATTGAAAGGATCAAATTCACTCTTCAGTTAAATTTTGACATACTAGGCTATACAGTGGTATTAGGACTCAGGCCATCAATATGGAAGAGTGACATGCCACGAATGGACTGGTTGTTGAGGGTGACTCTAGTGGCTAAAAGATTGGTGCTCCAGGTGTGGAAGGCAAAACACCCGCCCAGGATTGAAGGATGGTGTGAGGCCATGTCATCTTTGGCCTCCATGAATTAATGCTGTTTAAACACCTGATGAAAGAGGACAGAGGCCTCCTGATTTGGCAGCCATATGTGGAACTGTTGGATTAACCACTTTTATTTAGTTATTTTCCCCTTTTGCTTTCCTTTGAATATTAGTTGTCTGTCTGGGTTTTTTTTTTCCTGAGTTGGTCCTGAGGTGGTGGGTGTTATTGGAGGGTGCGGGGAGGGAAGGTTGATAGGGAAAAAAGGACTGTAAGAAAAAGAAATGGAAATTCATGCAACAATGTCCAGGATTTGAGAACATTTATTCATGTTTAGAATCATAGAATAGTAGGGTTGGAAGGACCATCAGGAGGGTTGGAAGGACCATTGAAGGACCTACAAGACCATCGAGTCCAACCCCCTGCTCAATGCAGGAATCCAAGTCAGAGCATCCCTGACAGATGGCTGTCCAGCCTCGTCTTGAATGCCTCCAGTGTGGGAGAGCCCACCACCTCCCCAGGTCATTGGTTCCATTGTCGTATTGCTCTAACACTCAGGAAGCTTTTCCTGACGTTCAGCTGGAATCTGGCTTCCTGTCACTTGAGCCCATGATTCAGTGTCCTGCATTCTGGGATGATGGAGAAAAGATGCTGGCCTTCCTCTCTGTGACAACCTTTCAAGACTTGAAGAGCACTATCCTATCTCCACTCAGTCTTCTCTTCTCAAGGCTAAACATGCCCAGTTCTTTCAGTCTCTCCTCATAGGGCTTTGTTTCCAGTCCCTGATCATCTTCATTGCCCTTCTCTGAACCCTCTCCAGCTTGTCTGCATCCTCCTTAAAGTGTGGCGCCCAGAACTGGACACAGTACTCAAGATGAGGCCTAACCAGTGCTGAGTAGGGAACTACTACTTCCCGGGATTTGGAAGCTATACTTCCATTAATGCACCCCAAAAGAGCATTGGCCTTTTTTGCAGCCACATCACATTGTTGGCTCATATTCAGCTTGTGATAGACAACAATTCCAAGATCCTTCTCACTTGCAGTGTGGTTGAGCCACGTATCCCCCATCTTGTAACTGTGCATTTGGGTTCTTTTTCCTAGGTGCAGAACTTGGCATTTATCCCTATTAAATTTTATTCTGCTGTTTTCTGCCCACCAGTCCGTTCTATCAAGATCTCTTTGAATTTTGTTTCTGTCTTCCAAAGCATTAGCTATCCCACCCAATTTGGTGTCATCTGCAAATTTGATCAGCATTCCCTGCACCTCCTCCTCCAAGTCATTCATAAAAATGTTGAAGAGCACTGGGCCCAAGACTGAGCCCTGCGGTACCCCACTCGTTACCTCTTCCCAGTTTGAGAAGATCCCATTGATAAGCACTCTTTGAGTCCGATTCTGTAGCCAACTGTGGATCCACCTGAACGTTGTTTCATCCAACCCACTTTTAGCTATTTTGCTAATCAGGATATCATGGGGCGCTTTGTCGAAAGCTTTGCTGAAGTTGAGGTATATTATGTCCACAGCATTTCTCAAAGATAATAGACAGTGGTTCTGAGAGTTGTTCTGCCACTTCCCTTATTACTCTAGGATGCAGTTAATCTGGCCCTGGAGAGTTGAACTTATTCAAAGTCATTAGGTGTTCCTTGACCATATGCCTATCGATCTCAAGCTGCAATCCTGCCCCTTCAGCCTGTACTTTGCCTTTGCCAGGGGGGTCATAGACCTTCTTTTGGGAGAAGACGGAGCTGAAGTAGGAATTGAGCGCTTCTGCCTTTTCCTTGTCATCTGTTATCATTTTGCCATCCTTATTTAACAGTTGAACCACCATTTCTTTCCTCTTTTACTATGCATGTATCTGAAGCCTTTTTGTTGCTTTTAGCATCCCTTGCTAACCTCAGCTCGTTCTCAGCTTTAGCCTTCCTGATGCCATCCCTGCAATCCTGTGCTACCTGCCTGTACTCTTCCTTTGTAGCTTGGCCTTCTTTCCACTTCCTGTATGTGTCCTTTTTTGTTTTCAGGTCATTTCTAAGCTTTTTGTGAAAAAACATTGGCTTTTTCTGTTGTCTTCCTCCTTTTTTTCTTGTTGGAATTGTTTGTAATTGTGCCTTGAGAATTTCCTTTTTTGAAAGCTCCCACCCATCTTGGACTCCTTTTCTCGTTAGAGTCGCTTGCCATGGGACCTTACTGATCATTGTTCTGAGTTTATTAAAATTGGCTTTCCTAAAATCTAGGGTACAAGTTTGGCTACCCTCGGCTCTTGCTTCCTTTAGAACCAAGAACTCAAGTATAACATGGTCACTTTCCCCCAGAGTTCCCGTAACTGAGACTTGATCCACTAAGTCATCTCTGTTGGTTAGGATCAAGGCAAGGATAGCCGATCCTCTAGTTCCATCCTCCAGTTTCTGTAGGAGGAAATTATCAGCAACACAAGTTGGGAATCTTTTGGAGGGGCCATGTTTTGCAGAATTTGTCTCCCAACAAATATCAGGGAAATTGAAGTCCCCCATTACTACTACATCATGCTTCCTTGAAACCTTGGCCATTTGCTTTAGAAAAGTTTCATCCTTGTCTTCTCCTTGATTAGGTGGCTGGAGTAGACTCCGACCACCAGGTTCCTTTTATTCTTTGCTCCATTTATTTTGATCCAGACGCTCTCCATCGGGCTACCAAGCTCATCCTCCTGTATTTCTGTGCAGAGATATGTATTTTTCACATGTAGTGCAACCCCACCTCCTTTTCTGTTCCCCCTGTTCTTTTTGAACAAGTTATATCCTTCAATTGCTGTATTCCAGTCATGGGAGTCATCCCACCAAGTTTCAGTTACACCTATCAAGCCATAATTTCCCTCCTGTATTAAGAGTTCAAGTTTGTTCTGTTTGTTTCCCATTCTCTGGGCATTAGTGTATAGACATCGAAGACCATGTGCTTCATAGTCTGGCTTTCTTCCTACATGTTTGTGAAGACTATTATTGGGCGCTATTAGAGCTGTTCTTTCCGTTGCAGTGCATGAACCTTCGTCCATTGTTACCCCCAAATTTACATCTCCCTTCCCCGTAGGATTCAGTTTAAAGCCCTCCTGATGAAGTTCTTCATGCTGGAGCCAAACACATTCTTCCCATTCTTTGTGAGGTGCAACCCGTCCCTTGCCAACAGCCCATCTTCCAGGAAGTGTAGCCTGTGGTCCCAGAATCCAAATCTCTCGTGCCGGCACCACCTTCATAGCCAGTCATTCACCCAGAGTATTTTTCTTTCCCATTCTGTCCCTCTTCTAACTACGGGAAGGATGGATGAGAAAACTATCTGGGCCCCAAAGTTGATGTGTTTCCTTCCCAAAGCTTCAAAGTCTGACGTGATTTCTTCATAGCTCCGCTTGGCGGTATCATTTGTTCCCACAGGGATGAGAAGAAAGGGATACCTGTCAGTGGGTTTTATGAGTGCAAGTCACATCTCAAATCCGTCCTCCTAGGTGACAGCATACCTGTTGAGTCCATGGGTTTTCACAAGATACTTGGCTTTTGATCCCATGCAGCAAGGAGTCTCCCACTACTACTACTACTCTTCTCTTCTTGTTGTTGTAGGCCTGGGTTTCATCGCCTCTGCTTGACTGACCTTTGGCCTCTTGCTCGCTCTCATGCAGGTTCCCCTGTAATTCTTCCTCTGCAGGCTGTCCTCCAGTCTCATCCTCAAGTACCTGGAAACGGTTCCCTAGTTCCACTGCTTTCACTGGTGCAGAGTAGCTTCTAGTTCTCCTACTCCTAACTGTCACCTTTTCCAAGGAGTATCCTCTACATTTTTCCTCATCTCAGCATTTTCCTCTTCTGCCTCAGCTTGCTGTTGCTCTTCTAGCTTCTGTTCTTCGCTTCGCTGCTGCAGTTCCACTGTTCTGTCCAAGAACTCTTCGTGTTCTCTTATTCCCTGGAGGGTCATACAATCATAGAATAGAATCATAGAATAGTAGAGTTGGAAGGGGCCTACAAGGCCATCGAGTCCAACCCCCTGCTCAATGCAGGAATCCAAGTCAGAGCATCCCTGACAGGTGGCTGTCCAGCCTCGTCTTGAATGCCTCCAGTGTGGGAGAGCCCACCACTTCCCTAGGTCATTGGTTCCATTGTCGTATTGCTCTAACAGTCAGGAAGTTTTTCCTGATGTTCAGCCGGAATCTGGCTTCCTGTCACTTGAGCCCATTATTCCGTGTCCTGCACTCTGGGATGATCAAGAAGAGATCCTGGCCTTCCTCTCTGTGACAACCTTTCAAGTACTTGAAGAGCGCTATCATATCTTCCCTCAGCCTTCTCTTCTCAAGGCTAAACATGCCCAGTTCTTCCAGTCTCTCTTCATAGGGCTCTGTCTCCAGTACCCTGATCATCTTTGTTGCCCTCGTCTGAACCCTCTCCAGCTTGTCTGCATCCTTCTTAAAGTGTGGTGCCCAGAACTGGACACAGTACTCCAGATGAGGCCTAACCAGTGCTGAGTAGAGGGGAACTAGTACTTCCCAGGATTTGGAAGCTATGCTTCTATTAATGCAGCCCAAAACAGCATTGGCCTTTTTTGCAGCCACATCACATTGTTGGCTCATATTCAGCTTGCGATGGACAATAATTCCAAGATCCTTCTCGCTTGTAGTGTTGTTGAGCCACGTATCCCCCATCTTGTAACTGTGCATTTGGTTTCTTTTTCCTAGGTGCAGAACTTGGCATTTATCCCTATGAAATGTCATTCTGTTGTTTTCTGCCCAGCGCTCCAGTCTATCCAGATCACTTTGAATTTTATTTCTGTCTTCCAAAGTATTAGCTATCCCGCCCAATTTGGTGTCATCTGCAAATTTGATCAGCATTCCCTGCACCTCCTCCTCCAAGTCATTAATAAAAATGTTGAAGAGCACTGGGCTCAGGACTGAGCCCTGCGGTACCCCACTCGTTACCTCTCCCCCGTTGGAGAAGGTCCCATTGAGAAGCACTCTTTGAGTCCGATTCTGTAGCCAACTGTGGATCTACCGGATTGTTGTTTCATCTAGCCCACTTCGAGCTAGTTTGCTCATCAGGATATCATGGGGCACTTTGTCGAAAGCTTTGCTGAAGTCGAGGTATATGATGTCTACAGCATTCCCACAGTCCACAAGGGAGGTGACTTGATCAAAAAATGAGATCAGATTCATCTGGCAGGACTTGTTTTTGACAAATCCATGTTGGCTTCGAGTCATTACTGCATTGTTTTCAAGGTGCTTCCAGATGGATTCCTTTATCATCTGCTCCAGCATTTTCCCAGGGATTGATGTCAGACTGACTGGTCTGTAGTTCCCAGGTTCCTCCTTTTTACCCTTTTTGAAGATAGGGACAACATTAGCCCTCCTCCAGTCATCTGGCACTTCCCCCATCCTCCAGGATTTCTCAAAGAGAATAGACAGTAGTTCTGAGAGCTCTTCTGCCAGTTCCTTTATTGCTCTAGGATGCAGTTCATCTGGCCCTGGAGATTTGAACTCCTTCAAAGTCATTAGGTGTTCCTTGACCATATGCCTATCGATCTCAAGCTGTAATCCTGCCCCTTCAGCCTGTACTTCACCTTTGCCAGGGGGGTCATAGACTCTCTTTTGGGAAAAGACTGAGCCAAAGTAGGAATTGAGCACCTCTGCCTTTTCTTTGTCATCTGTTCTCGTTTTGCCATCCTTATTTAATAGCTGAACAACCATTTCTTTCCTGTGCCGTTTACTATGCATGTAGCTGAAGAAAGCCTCTTTGCTTTTAGCATCCCTCACTAACCTCAACTCGTTCTCAGCTTTAGCCTTCCTGACGCCATCCCTGCAATTCTGTGCTACCTACCTGTACTCTTCCTTTGTTGCTTGGCCTTCTTTCCACTTCCTATATGTGTCCTTTTTTGTTTTCCGGTCATCTCTAAGCTTTTTGTGAAGCCACATTGGCTTCTTCTGTTGTCTTCCATCTTTTTTTGTTGAAACTGTTTGTGATTGTGCCTTGAGAATTTCCTTTTTTAAAAGCTCCCACCCATCTTGGACTCCTTTTCTCATTAGCGTCGCTTGCCATGGGACCTTACTGATCATTGTTCTGAGTTTATTAAAATCAGCTTTCCTAAAATCCAGGGTACGCGTTTGACTACACTCAGCTTTTGTTTCCCTTAGAACCAAGAACTCAAGTACAACTTCTTGAGGTCAACACTTGCCACTCCAGTCCTCTTACTTTTTCGTCCACCAGCATGATCATCTTGCACTTGTTGCATGTGTAGGCCATGTTGATCTCAGGCAAGAAAACAAACATGGCACAGAGCTTGCAGGTCACCACCACTGGAGAGTCTTGTCCTTCCATAGTCTCTATTCCCTTTAAAGTTCTAGCTTTCTGATTGTACTTGAATAGCCTGTGCTTTGTCCTCTGTTCACTGGAGGTTAAAAACACCGGCCCACTGGTATGGAAGTGTGTGTTACAACAACTACAACAAAAAGAAAAAAAAACTTGTTAGGAGCCTCCCCCTTGACCTCCCCTGGCCAACTCCTGTTTGCTCGCTCTGATCACTCTCTCTCTCTCTGGGAGCTTGCTTCCTTGTATAGCCGCTAGAGTAGCTACAGCAGCTTCCTCTGCTCTGCTCAGCACTTTGCCTTTGTCTCCTCTTCCACTGCAACTCCCCTGGCAGTGGGTCTGTACAACTAGCGGACACTGGTGATTTCTTGATATATTGTTCTTTTGTGATATGAAACTAAATATGAATAAAGAATTATTAAGAAAAAAAACTCTGCTCAGCATACTGTAAGTAGACACACACTTAGTGGTGGAAGGAGATGGGGGGGTGGGGGCTATTACTGTAATTGGCACACAAGCACCCATTTTAGCTGTAAAGTTATTAGGCCTAGTTCACTTCATCCGAGCCCAGTTAGATAAATTTATTCTGATCATAGATCAACACATAAAATGTACAATAATTTCACACAATGTACAGAAACGCAAAAAGACTAACATGACCCCGGAGTATTAGCCAACAGAGATAGCACTATTTTACCAAAAGCTTGCAACAAGTGCTACCAGCTGCACAAGACCTGGCCACCTTATCTGTAATCTGAGGATCCGGATCAGAGAGAAGAACAAGAAGATAAAATTTGTTTGATCTGCCTTGCATTTTTTGTAAAGTGGATGTAATAAAAACACAGTGAATATCTTGACAAAAGGAACAATATAATAGCACGTGCCAAACAGTTTCCACTTCCCCCCCAATTACAGGGGCATGCATGTTTGTGGTACATAGCCTTCCGATATCTTCCCTCTAAAAGCATCGATGGTAAAACACTGAATCTAGCTAATGTAAAAGCTTTTCTGAATTTGGGGATTGTTCAATTGGTCAGATAATTTGTAGGCACAAGTAACTTACTCTCAGAGAAGGGATATTTTATGACAGAGCTTAATATAGTTCTATATCCCATGTTTGTTGCTTAATAGTTAATTTAGCTTTAGAACTTTGAATGTTTAATATGAGCTATGGGAGTTGTTGCCAGTCTTCCGGCTCCCTCCCCAGGGTCTATATAAGTTAAACTTCCAAGTGGGGTCCTGGATTAATCTTGTCTCTAGTGCACATGCATGTAAATGAGTGCACACAGTAATGCAATACACAGGTGGCCATTTCACATGCTAGGGAGGCTTATGATGAACACACTGTAAAACAACTATGTATTTCTAGTATGGAATTTTTCATTTTATTACATGTACATTCTGCCTTTCCTCCAGGAGCTAAAGTTCTCCCCATTTTTATCCTCACAACAATCCTGTGGTTAGGTGGAGAGGTAGTGACTGGCCTCAGATGATGGGCCAGGAACTGCAGCCCCTTAGCCCTGTGGTTAATCCGGCTACAGCTGCATCACTGCCCATGTTAAAACCTCTTAAAACAGACAGAAAGATTAGTGCTACAGGCATCACCATCTGTGGAGATGGTGCTACTCTCTTCCATCCTTCTCAAAAAAGTCAGACTTCCTGCTGTAAGAAAAGAGGCAGAAGCAGCTCAGGCAAAATGTGGAAGGGTTACAAATGCATGACAGTGTCATGTGGTCCATTGTAAAATGTGTGTGAATTAGGAGTGGTGATTGCACATCTCGGAAACAGACTGCTGCTCTTTTGTTTTATCTTGATGGTTCTCATGGTGTACATTAAGATTTTTATGGTTGATTTTAGTATTGTAAGTCAACTGGACTGAGAGGTGATCTAGAAATATCAAACACAGATAAAGCCAAGATCTCAATGTGTCAGAAGAGGCAGAAATGTTTTGCTTGCATGAAACAGATGAGTAGTCAAAGAAAACTATAACATTTGGTATGTTCTGGCTTTTTTCTCGCTCCCCCCCCCCAATCTGTTGGCCTTTTATTAGATTCAGCTTCACAATGCACATTCCAGAACTCAATAAAAGGAAGACGTTGTTCTGGCTTTGTGGAGGGAAAACACAAGAAAGGCTGTGCTGCAAGTAAAGACAACTAAAAGGATCAAAGGCAACTAAAAAGTGCCAAAGAGCGCAGCACTGTTGCAAACCCTTTAGCGCTTTTTGGTTTCCTTTGGGGGGAAAAACATTTATGGGTTAAAAATCTTAGGGGATGACAGACCCAAGGGATATAAAGCAGTGTTCATGTCACAAAGCCATACCTGGGCTAAGCCTTTGACCCCCAACTGTGAAATCCAGAGGTCTTTTGACCTCTCTGCTGTCTTTGATCAGCTGATCCTCTTCCCCGATGCCCTTCATGCTTGGAGTTTCCATGATTCATTCTTCTCTTCCTACCTGTCTAATCACTCATTCAAGAATTCCCCCGGGGAGGGGGGAAAAGCTCTTCTTCCACTTGCCCCCTCTCCATCGGGGTCCCATGGGAACTTATTCTCAGCCCTGGATGATCTCCTCAGATCCTATGTCTTTTAGTACCACCTATACACTGCAACAAGGGCCGTGGTGGCTTAGTGGTTAAGGCGCTGAACTGCAGACCGGAAGGTCAGCAGGACAGCAATTCGAGACCCGAGTGCCGCGTGACGGAGTAAGCTCCCGTCTTCAGTCCCAGCTCCTGCCAACCTAGCAGTTTGAAAGCAAGAAATTGCAAGTAGATAAATAGGTACCGCCTCGGCAGGAAAGGTAACAGCGTTCCGTGCACCTCGGTGTTCAGTCATGCCGGCCACATGACCACGGAAGCATCTTCGGACAGCGCTGGCTCTTCAGCTTAGAAACGGGGATGAGCACCGCACCCTAGAGTCGGACATGACTGGTTGGGGACACCTTTAACTTTTTATACACTGCAACACTCAGCACTCTCCCCCTTTCTCTCTACTTCAGAATTTTACCCTTCATCCAATTCCAAATATTTATTTAACTTATTTATATCCAACTGATATGAACTTGAGCACACTCCGGGAGACAGCGCAGGACAGGAAGGCCTGGTGTGCTATAGTCCATGGGGCCAAGAAGAGTCGGACACGACTGAACGACTGAACAACGATATCAGGATAAAAACCTACCATGGTGGCTTACAAGTAAAACAACAATACATTAACAAAAACTGCTATAAAGCAATAACACCAAGTCATGTTGCTACTGAGAAAATATGGCCCTCCCTCTCAAAACATCATGCTCTAGTCATATCCTGCCTTGACTCCTGCAAGCTTCTTTTCCATAGTTACACCACTCTCACATCTATCTAGGAACGGGCAAATCTGTCAAGATCAATCTCACTGAAGCTCTCATTGTCCAAGCTGGTTCTATATAATCTTTTTCTTCCCCCGCAGAAAAATTCATACATATTTTTGTGTGTGGTTTTCAAATGTGCACATTTTTGTACATATGCACCCACAGATTAAAGTGTGCATGTGCACATTTTAGAAATGTAGACAGGTTCCTTTGAGCATTTTTCAAATGCATGCATGTTGTCAAATGCATTTTTTCTGTCTCACAGAATGCATCACAAGCTTAGAAATGTACAGTTTTCCAACCATTTGGGTCCAGGAGGTACAAATAGAGTCAATCTGTAAAAGAAACCTCGATGGAGCAAATTTCTCACCAGTCCCTACTTCTACCCAAACGTCCTTCATTAAAAGTAATCCGCATCATTGCTCAGGCCACGTGACCCCCCTCCTCAAGTCCTGAGCGGGCTCGAGCATGAGCTTCTTGTCCTGACCTCCAAAGCCCTCTTTGATCTGCCAGATTTCTGCCTTGCTGGCCCTTAGGTTTAGAAATCACTCATAGAATATCTGGGATGCCACTTCTCTCCCTCTCTTCAAATCTGCCCCTCCACACCCACCTTTTCCAGAACAAGCTCCTAGCTCTTATGCCCAATAAAGTAGTGGTAAATTTGGAAGTGCAGATGCTCATCATGACAGCCCCACAGCCACACCCCTGAGGTGAGTCCAACACTGCAGGCAGCTGTGTTGCTCTGTGTGTGTGTGTGTGTGTGTGTGTGTCTACAACACACACACCGACCCACACCCCAAAGAGCAGCAGGACATAGCACAATACCCAATTCATTAGGATGAGCTGACAGTCCTAGAATACAGAGCTGGCAAAGGGCACAGTAGTTGTTACCATTTGGACTTTGGCAGGAGACACCTGAGATTGCATGAGAAAGGGAAAGAGAGGGATGCTCAAACTGCTGACAACAACATATTGTTGCTGGGATAATCCATTTTCTCCCCAGCTATTGTGAGGGCTGCAGCTGAGTTCAGAAGGAAGAGGGAAGACTGAAGGGGGTGGCAGCTGACATAATTGCTCCTGCTAATAATAAAAAAAGTCCCGGTGCCTTGACGCTGCGAGCTGGCTTCCACTGCTTCCACCCTACTGAAATGAAACCTAAGGACCACAGACATAAGCTAGATTTAAACCATCTGAAGTGCCCAAGCAACCCAGGGAATTCTGGGCTCTTTGTGGAAACTCGTGATGCCTGGACACGTTCAGCTGTATCACATAGATGTGGCTCAGTGTCAGCAACCTGCAGCTGTGGCCCCGCGGGGCAATCATGGCTGGCTGTTGTAGCCAATGCAGGCTGGCGTCTGTCAAGAAGGCTGTCCCGGACCTGGAGAGAAAACTAAGGCTTCTACCCTCTGCCTCCTATTCTCCATAGAAAATGGCTCCTTTTCTTGCACAGCTAACCAACAAAACTATCTCAATCTCAGGTTCAGATTGTGCTTGCAAGTGGGCTGTATTCAATTTGCAAATTCCTTTCTTCCCTGTTTCAACATGCACAGCCAATTCAGTCTGGCTTCATCTGGTTTGTGAAAAGAGGTCTCCAAGGTCTTCAGTGTCCCTTTGTTTCAGAGGCACTAAAAGCCCCTTTACTCCCTGAAACAAAAGGAGAAGGAAGTTAAATGAGAGGAAACCGCCTGGACTAGGAGGTGGAAGGGACATCTGCCGTGTTCCACATCACTGCCTAACAGAGGGGGGTGGGGCGGGGCAGAAAGGCAATTTGGGACGCAATCCTATGGATGTTTAGACAAAAAAAAATCCCACAACTCCCAGCATTTGTAAGACTTATTTCTGTCTAAGCTCTTAAAATGCCACAACAAACCAAAATGTGCTAGACGTCTTCCCAGCATGCGTCCTGTTTCATGATCCGGCATGGCATCAGGTAGACAGCATCCATCGGACAGTGGCTATCAGGCCAATTCACCATTTCAAATGTGAAGTTGGAGCTTCCAAGAGCACAGCTTTGCCACTTGCCAGATGAAATCTCCAATTAAAAGAATCTCAGTGCAATGCATCAGTTCCTTCCAAATGGCCAAAAGACTTACAGGATTTCTGAATAGCTGTTGGAATGCATGAAACTGAAGGTGGTTGGTTGCTTCCAAAAGTGGGGTTTAGGGGCCATCTCCAAATGGCCACTGCAGTTCTGCATCCGGACCTGCAAGCCTCAGAATGGTCATTCATCCTGGATGGACATGCAGGGGGTTCGGTTGGGTGGGGAGACTCACCCTCACCTCAGGCTATACAACTCCACTGCCCCTCCCTCCAAGTGGCCATTGGAACAGATGGGGATGGCATAATTTTCTCTGGCAAATGTCAGCAGCCCCGTGACCAGGCACACTGAAAGGCCCTGGGATGCTAACAGCCCTTCCTCACATCCTTCTGTCATTGTATCAGTTCTACTCAGCATTTGTCTAGTGCTTTTCCTGAGTGTCCCAATGAGGGATGGATGAATCTGTCCAGTTCAGTTTCTTTCCGTTTCTCATTTTCCAAGTCTTAAGATCAGTTCGTCCTGAACTTTGGGAATTTTTTAAAAAATTCACATGAGAATTCATAAGCATTTTTGTGCACATTTCTCCTAATACATGCATTTTCCATTATTTTTTGCCTAATGTACACATTTTTGCAAGCAATTTTCCTAATATAATGCATTCTGTAAACATTATTTCCCTTAAAAAACAGATTCTGTACACATGTTTTGATTGGAGAACTCCACTGCAAAACTTCGAGAACTGAATTTCAAAGGATAACTGAGTTTTGGTTTGCATAGTAGTTGGAAATGTAACATAAGGGAAATTTGCATTAAAATGCAAGCTGAAGAAGTATCTCCCCTTTCCTGGTCCCAATACATTCTCTCCACAGTCCATCCTTATAACAAAGAGTTCAAAGGCAACCTCATTGACAGGACCCTCTCTGCTTGCCTGCAAATGCAGGTTTTCTATCAAATCTCTGTTAGCGTGCCCATGTGTATCCATGAAGCTGCTGCCTGTTCTCTTGGATCTGGAAATCTGTGTTAAAAGCCACAACAAACAATAACATTCCTGAGAACAATGTGATAATAAAGGCTGCTTAGTGAATAGCATCCTAGGAAATAAGGCAGGACTTACTCTCTTGTCCTGGGCCCAGGTCTGCACCTTCCATACTCTATTGGGAAGAAAAACAAAATTAAGGCTGGTATTAAATGCCAGCCCTCTCCTCCCCTCCGTCTAGTTGAAGGGCTGCCAGTGCTTCAACCCTCCCTGCTCCATTTTTAGATGCTGAGGCATCCGGCCAAGTGGACGCTCACACCTCTGCCACAGGGGAGGAAAGCTGGCCACCCAGCCCCTGCTCTAGGCAGCCCTGCACAGTGCCCAGGATGAAGTCCGAGGCACAGCAGGAGTCTGGTGAACAGTTACTGAAACCTATGGCTCAAATCCAGCAGGCTTCAGTCGCACTGAAGTCCCATTGAAAGACATCCCTGATACGCACCTGAACGTGTTTCCAAAAATGAACATTGTCAGGCTGTAACCGGATGTTTGCGAGAGGCAGGGGTGTTGCTGGGCACTTAAAGACTTGGGGACCAATCTTTCCATTGGCATTAATGGAGAGTTCTTTTCCAAGCTTAACTGCCATGCGGAGGGAGACTGGGGGGGAGGGGCACAGTGCACAGGGAAGGGAGAGTTAACCTTTCCCTCCCCGACTCTGATCCCCCCGCCTTGACTTGCACGGCAGCTAAGCTTTAAGGAACCAATGGAACCATTTTTTTCTAAGCTGAACTGCCATGCAGGAGTCGGGGGCATTGCAGCACTTGGGGAGAGGGGGTTACCCCTTCCCTTCGCAGCTGCAATCCCCTTGAAAATGGCTCTCTGTTTGGCAATGAAGCAGAGAGAAGAACCCTTCCATGGCACCAGTGGAGACTTGTGGCTCTGGGGAAGAGATCGGGGGCTGTGGGAAATAGATTCAGGGCCAAGGCCCTATGGGCTCAGGCCTCGCAGTGCCTCTGGTGAGAGGCTTTCGGATCTCTGAGAGGCAAAATGCTTTCTTCCATTCCTGATGCACATTCCAGAGAGGCACCTGAGGCAGCCTTCGGCAGCAAAACTGACAGCCTCGTGCGGCACCTTGAAGGGTGATAAGAGTTATTGCAGCAGGAACGTTTGTGGATTGCAGGCCACGGGCAAAAGCTTCTGCCACAGTAAATCTGTCAATCTTTCACGTGCCACCGGACTTCTCGGTGGTGCCCCCCACCCCCGCCCCGATGCACTCTGTTGCATACTCTCTTTCCCCAGCCAAGAACTTCCCCCCCACTCAAATCATAATCTAGGAGGGTTAGCGCATCATCTCAAGGAATGAGAGAAATCACTTTTATACCTGCAATGTCTACTTATCAAGATGGACAAGCGCAAGAACAGAAGAAGCGCCCTGCTGGGTCAGACCAAAGAGGGACTCTCTAGTCCAGCATCCTGTTTGCACTGTGGCCAGCCAGCTGCTCCAATGGGAAGCCCACAAGCAGAACATGAGTGCAACAGCACCCCCCTGCCCATGTTCCCCGGCAACTGGTAATCAAGGCACATTGCAGATGGCAGATTGACAAGGCTAGATTGGTACCCCAGAGCGACCTACTATAAGACAAGACCAGCAGTGAAAGAGATTTGCTACCTAAAATTCTTTTAAAAACATATCCAATTCATCCTGAAGAATCTACATCCAGTCCTGGAAACAATGACACCTTGGCAGGGTGGCATGTCTTTTCATCCTACACAGTCTGAAGTGAATAAGGACCAAACAACATGCCATATTAATTGCATGAAAGCACATTTTTCTTATGTAAATAGGCATCACAGGATACAGGATGCAGGATTGGGACCACAGAAAGCAGGGTTTAACCCTTTTCTCCCCATGACATGATCCATTAAACCCCACCCCACCCTGCAAAATGAGGCTTCCCTTTGGGACCAATAGCAGCTCAGAACAGGGGGGACTTTCAAAAAATCAGGATTGTGGCATGGAGGGAAAGGGTTAAACTCCACCTCACCCATCAACTAGGTTCCCAGTCCTGCTCTGGTCATCCCACAATGGCTATTTACATAAGAAAGAAAAGGGAACATAAATCGGGCTTTTGCACAATTAATGGCATTTTTACTTTGGCCCTAAATGACTATTTACCAGCAGCACTGGGACCTCGAACAGACTCAGCTTTAGGTGCCAAACCCTGCTGAAATAATATCTGCTCAGTCAACAGGGTAATAGTAGGGATGGCGGAGAAATCCGCCACGGACTCCAATGAGGCCGGATTCTTTAGAACCCGGCCTCCCAGAGTCCATGGCGGAATGGACTACCCCCCTGCCACCCCCCAAAATACCCCCAGGACAGACCCTACCTGCTGCCGGCTGGTCTGGTCCATCTGCTGCCATCCGCTGCTCCAGTCTGCGGCCACAAATGGCGTCCCTGCTTTAGCCGTGATAGGGTATGTAAATATTTATTCACAGCAAAGAGCAGGGACGCACATGGCGTCCACTACGCCATTTGTGTCGCTACTCTTTTCGTGATAGGCTACGTAAATATTTACGTAGCCTATCAAGGCTAAAGCAGAGACTCAAATGGCGTCCCCTACGCCGGACGCCATTTGCAGCCACAGCCCGGCAGTGGACGGAAGTCCGGCTGCGGATGGGCCCGGCTGGCAGCTCCACGGACTTGCTGTGGAGTGGAGCCAGCCGGGGAGGATTCCAGGGGGAGGGACGGATTGCCTCCCCGCCCCCCCCCCCCCCGCAGATGCCCCCCGGAACCTGGAGGAAAGTATTTCATACATCCCTAGGTTACAGACTGAATGACAACTACCACCTTCCAGAAATACCCTTCTTCCATTTCCAAAAGCCAAACTGATCAGCAAAAGGATCTGGAGGAGTGGCTGTTTCATTAGAGAAAGTTCTAATTACACACACACACACACACACACACACGGTGTTGGAGGTGCCCTTGCATTGAGCACTATTAATAGGAGATCAGCGTGCCAGCTGGGCCCCTCTGCCACTCATAATGGGCAGTTGGAACAGGCCAAATTGGAACAGACCAACTTCCAATGGGATCAAGGATGGTACCTCTTGTGTTTTCTTTTATCTACCAACTTCACTGCACAACTGGTTCTCCTCCATTGTATATATCTACTAATTTCCTAGGTTGTTTCTGATGCAGCTGCCTCTAGCCTACAAATGCATGCCTCAGTCATATTGCTCATATTTAAGGTGCCCCAGGGATCTGCCTTCTCTCTGGAACTGCCCATTCCTCATTTCCCAAGGTCCATGAATAGTTGGCAACCTTGGTCAGAGATCAGTCCAGATGGGGCTTTAGCAGGAGCTAGGGCACCAAACTGCTGGCCCCGTGGCTCTGGGACAGCGGCACCAGAAATCCATTACCACCACAACCCCAGTCACTGTTGCATGCAAAGGACCTTGAACTCCAATCCTTACCTGTCCATCTTGCTTCATTTGGGTCACAGGCTGTGGTATCACTTTCTCCAGTCCTTCAGCAAACCACTGGAACATGCTGTTGGTTGGTCAGAACAGCCTCATTAGAACCATTTCTAGACTCCCTTTCGTGTTTCAGTGTCCCCTTGGAACAAATACAAACACCTCCAAGGAAGATCCCTACTAGTGCTGCGCTGAAAATTTCTCCTACATTTTTCCAACCATTCTCATTCAATTTGATAGAAAAGAAATTGCTTTTGAAAAGAAACTCAAAGGACAAGAACACTCTGCAGAAATTCTCATGGGCGGGGTTCGGGGTTCTCATGCTTCCGCTACCTACGATGTGGAGGAGGAGTGTGCACCAGTGTCCTGTCTTTCATTGTACACTTATCTTTCCATCAGCCTGTGGCCTCCTCAGCTTCCCACTGGGGGAAGACATCATGAGGTAATTCCCCTACAGCGCTTTTCTAGATCAGGGTGTGCAGGCAGCCTGGGAGGCTGCAGAGCAATGGAGAGATGTGTTAGGAAGAAAACGCACAGCACCCTGGGCTGCCTCACAGTGATTAGGTAAGCTCAAAAACACCACCACAGGAAATGCAAAAGAAATTATAAAACTGCCCCTCACACCTGCGTTGTGGAGGATGCAAAATGGGGGCCAGGCTGCCAATACAGTCGCTGCTGTTTGCCAACTGCAGCAGCAGCATAAGAAAAAAAGAAAGAGGCTGGGCTGCAACCCTTGCCAATGGCGAGTCCTGCCTGTGAGAAATGGTTGGAGAATTTCCCCTCCCCATTTGGTGAAATTTCTCAGCCCAAAGGGGGGTGGGGAGAGGTTTGCAAGGTCATTTGTGCTCAGCTCTAGTTCCTACTGACAATCAACTACCAAAAAGTCAGATCCAAGCGCAGGATCATTCTCAGGGTCTGAGCCACCAGGTGGTATTCTGTCAGTGAAGTGACCCAATAGAGTCCAATCTGCTTCACAGGTCAATTGGTGTGGTGGATGGATGAATCCCTCACTTCAGTTTCTCTCCATTTCTCGTTTTTCCATACTTAAGTTCAGTTTGTCTCAAATTCTGAGAATTTCTCCAGTCTTAAGTTTGGTTCATCCCAAACTTTGAGATTTTTTCAAAAGTTGGCATGAAAATTCATAAGCATTTTTGTGCCCATTTCTCCTAATACATGCATTTTTGTACATAATTCTTGCAAGGCATTTTCCTGATATAATGCATTTTTAAACATTATTTCCCATAATATATGTATTTTATGTGTATTTTTTTATTGGAAAACTTCATGCAAAATTCAGAGAAGTGCCTATTTCAAAGGATAACTGAGTTTCGGTTGGCATAGTGGGCCAAATGTGCAAGATTAACTAAGTTTGTGTTAAAATGTGAACTTAATTAATTTCTCCCCCTTCCCTAGCATTTGATGGCCTCCCAGTCCCTCTGCTCCTGTGCATCTAGCAAAAAAAGAAAAGAAAAGAGCACATCCACTTCTTTGCTTTTTCTCTTGCTGATAATTGAGAAGCTGAAGCACACAGCAGCTCAGTTCCACTGAAGCAAGGAATTTGCTGCCACAAGATGTAGTGATGGCCACCCATATGTATGGCTTTAAAGGGGGGTTAGACAAATTCCTGGAGGATAAGGATGTCAAGGGCTACTAGTCATGATCACTATATGCCACTTCAATTATCAGAGCCAGTATACCTATGTACACCAGTTGCTGGGGAACATGAGAGGGCAGGTGCTATTTATTTATTTATTTATTTATTTATTTATTTATTTATTTAAAATATTACTTGGCTGTCTTTCAGGGCAGAGGCCTTCCCAAAGTGGCGTACAATAATAAAACACATAATAAAAATTGATATGGTCTTAAAAAGCAACAAAAATACAGTAAAAACAACACAGCCCTTGTTGTGGCGAAGGGGCTTGCGTAACTCAGTGAAGCCATAAGCTATGCCGTGCAGGGCCACCCAAGACGGACAGGTCATAGCAGAGAGTTCTGACAAAATGTGGTCCACTGGAGAAGGAAATGGCAACCCACTCCAGTATTCTTGCCAAGAAAACCCCATGGAACGTATCACAAGGCTAAAAGAGATGACGCCAGAAGATGAGCCCCTCAGGTCGGAAGGGGTCCAATATACTACTGGGGAAGAGCAGAGGGTATTTCCAAGTAGCGCCAGAAAGAGTGAAGCGGCTGGCCAAAGCCGAAAGGACACTCAGCTGTGGATGTGTCTGGTGGTGAAAAGAAAATCCGATGCTGTAAAGAACAATATTGTTTAGGAACCTGGAATGTCAGATCAATGAATCAAGGTAAGCTGGAGGTGGTCAAACATGAGATGGCAAGATTGAACATTGACATCTTGGGAATCAGTGAACTAAAATGGACAGGCATGGGCGAATTTAATTCAGGTGACCATCATATCTACTATTGTGGGCAAGAATCCCTTAGAAGAAATGGAGTAGCATTCATAGTCAACAAAAGGGTGGGAAAAGCAGTACTGGGGTACAATCTTAAAAATGATAGAATGATCTCAGTACGAATCCAAGGCAAACCATTCAACATCACAGTAATTCAAGTCTATGCCCCAACTACTGAGGCCGAAGAAGCTGAGGTTGATCGGTTCTATGAAGACCTACAACACCTTCTAGAACTAACACCAAAAAAAGATGTCCTCTTCATCATAGGGGATTGGAATGCTAAAGTAGGAAGTCAAGAAATCACTGGGATAACAGGCAGACATGGCCTTGGTGTACAAAATGAAGCAGGACAAAAGCTAATAGAGTTTTGCCAAGAGAACACGCTGATCATAGCAAACACTCTTTTCCAACAGCACAAGAGACGACTCTACACATGGACATCACCAGATGGTCAATATCAAAATCAGATTGATTATGTCCTTTGCAGCCAAAGATGGAGAAGCTCTATACAGTCAGTCAAAACAAGACCTGGAGCTGACTGTGGCTCAGATCATGAGCTTCTTGTTGAAATATTTCGGCTTAAATTGAAGAACGTAGGTAAAACCACTAAACCATTCAGGTATGACCTAAATCATATTCCTTATGAATATACAGTGGAGGTGAGGAATAGATTTCAGGGATTAGACCTGATAGACAGAGTGCCTGAGGAACTATGGACGGAGGTCCGTAACATTGTTCAGGAGGCAGCAACAAAATCCATCCCAAAGAAAAAGAAATGCAAGAAAGCAAAGTGGCTGTCTGATGAGGCTTTACAAGTGGCTGAGGAAAGAAGGGAAGCGAAAAGCAAGGGAGAAAGGGGAAGATATATCCAACTGAATGCAAAGTTCCAGAGAATAGCAAGGAGAGACAAGAAGGCCTTCTTAAATGAACAATGCAAAGAAATCGAGGAAAACAACAGAATGGGAAAGACTAGAGATCTCTTCAAGAAAATCGGAGATCTCAAGGGAACGTTTTGTGCAAAGACGGGCATGATAAAGGACAAAGAAGGCAGGGACCTAACAGATGCAGATGAGATTAAGAAGAGGTGGAAAGAATACACAGAAGAACTATACAGGAAAGATCTGAATGTCCCTGATAGCCATGACAGTGCGGTCACTGAACTTGAGCCAGACATCCTAGAGAGTGAAGTCAAGTGGGCCTTAGGAAGCATTACTAACAACAAAGCTAGTGGAGATGACAGTATTCCAGCCGAGCTATTTAAAATCCTAAAAGATGATGCTGTTAAAGTGCTGCATTCAATATGCCAACAAATATGGAACACTCAACAATGGCCGCAAGACTGGAAAAGGTCAGTTTACATTCCAATTCCAAAGAAGGGCAATGCCAAAGAGTGTTCAAACTACCACACAATTGCGCTCATTTCACATGCCAGCAAGGTGATGCTCAAAATCCTACAAGCTAGGCTTCAGCAGTATGTGAACCGAGAACTACCGGAACTACAAGCTGGGTTTCGAAGAGGCAGAGGAACTAGAGATCAAATCGCCAACATTCGCTGCATCATGGAGAAAACAAGAGAATTCCAGAAAAACGTCTATTTCTGCTTCATTGACTACGCTAAAGCCTTTGATTGTGTGGATCACAACAAAATGTGGCAAATTCTTAAAGTGATGGGAGTACCAGACCACCTTACCTGTCTCCTGAGAAACCTGTACGAGGGTCAAGAAGCAACAGTAAGAACCAGACATGGAACAACCGAGTGGTTCAAAATTGGGAAAGGAGTACGACAAGGCTGCATATTGTCACCCTGCTTATTTAACTTATATGCAGAGTACATCATGAGAAATGCCGGGTTGGATGAATCAGAGGTCGGAATTAAGATTGCTGGGAGAATTATCAACAACCTCAGATACGCAGACGATACCACCCTAATGGCAGAAAGTGAAGAGGATCTAAAGAGCCTCTTGTTGAGGGTGAAAGTGGAGAAAGCTGGTTTGAAACTCAACATTAAAAAAACTAAGACCATGGCATCTGGCCCCATCACTTCCTGGCATATAGAAGGGGAAGAAATGGAAGCAGTGACAAATTTTACTTTCTTGGGCTCCAAGATCACCGCAGACGGTGACTGTAGCCATGAAATTAAAAGACGCTTGCTCCTTGGGAGGAAAGCTATGGCAAACCTAGACAGCATAGTAAGAAGCAGAGACATCACCTTGTCGACAAAGGTCCGTCTAATCAAAGCTATGGTTTTCCCAGTAGTAATGTATGGCTGTGAGAGCTGGACTATAAGGAAGGCTGAGCACCGAAGAATGGATGCTTTCGAACTGTGGTGCTGGAGAAGACTCTTACGAGTCCCCTGGACTGCAAGGAGGTCAAATCAGTCAATCCTAGAGGAAATCAACCCTGAGTGCTCATTGGAAGGACAGATACTGAAGCTGAAGCTCAAATATTTTGGCCACCTAATGCGAAGAGAAAACTCACTGGAAAAGACCGTGACGCTGGGAAAGACAGAAGGCAAAAGGAGAAGGGGACGGCAGAGGATGAGATGGCTAGATAGCATCACCGATGCAATGAATATGAACTTGAGCACGCTCCGGGAGAGAGCGGAGGACAGGAAGGCCTGGCGTGCTATGGTCCATGGGGTCACGAAGAGTCGGACACGACTGAACGACTGAACAACAAAAAACAACAAAAACACATTTAAAACAGTAAAAAAAAAAAAAAAAGCAAACGTATCGGGGAAGGCCAAAGTAAAATAGTATCTTTCCAGGGTCTTCTTAAAAGCCAGCAATAATGGGGCTTTGTGGAATCCCAATGGCAAGCTTTTCCAGAGGTGTGGGGCCACTGCAAAAAGGCTCTCTCTTGTGTGGATGCCCACCTAACTGCCCTCACAAGTGGCAGCAGGAGGAGTGCCTCTCTTGCTGATCTTACAGTGTGGACAGGCTGATATGGGTGTAGACCGTCCTTGGAGTAATTTGGTCCCAAATATTTAAGGCTTTAAAGGTCAAAAGCAGCACTTTAAATTGGTCTCAGAAACACACCAGCAACCAGTGCAACCGGTGCAGTATAGGTGTTATATGATTGAATCGCCTCCACCAACATGCTGGCAGCCGCATTCTGCACCAGCTGAAGTTTCCGGACTTTCTTCAAAAGTACAGCGCATTACATTAATCCAGCCTGGCATCACTAGTGCATGGATAATTGAGGTGAGATCCATCGTCTCCAGATACGGCCGCAGCTGGCGTACCAGCCTAAGCTGGTAAAACGCACTCCTGGATGCTGCAACCACCTGGGCTTCCCCAGTTATTGCAGAGTCCAGGAGGGCTCCCAGATTGCACACTTGGTCTTTCAGGGGGCCCCATCCAAGGCCACTTGCAAACCTCCGTCCAGAGTTTTCCCACTCCACAGTACCTCTGTCTTGTCTGGATTGTGTTTCAGCTTGATTACCCTCATCCACCCCAAAAAAGCCTTCAGACACTGGTTCATGAGCCTCCCTAGGATGCGTCTATGGAAATGAGAGGTAGAGCTGAGCATCATCCGCATACTGATGATACTTCAGCTCTAACTTCCTGATGACTTCCCCCAGTGGTTTCATGTAGATGTTAAAAGGCATGGGGGACAGGATGGAACCTTGCAGCACCCCACAGGTTAACAGCCATGGGGTGGAGCAAAAGCCCCCGAGCACCACCTCCTGAGACCGCTCATCCAGGAAGGGCCAGAGCCACTTTAAAACTATGCCTCCCAAGCCCAATCCAGATAAATGATCCAGAAGGATACCATGGTTGATGGTAATAAAAGCCACTGAGACGTCTAGAAGAACCAACAGGGTTGTACTCCCTGCACCCACTTCCAAGCATAAGTCATCAACCAGGGCGACCAAGGCTATTTCTGTCCCACAACCAGGTCTGAAATCTGACTGGAATGGATCTAAAGAATCAGTATCATCCAACACCGCTTGGATTTGTGAGGCCACCACAGCTCCAGCACCTTGCCCAGGAATGACAAATTGGATACCGGGTGGTAGTTATCCAAAACCATAGGATATAGATTTGGTTTCTTCAACAAGGGCCTCACCACTGCATCTTTAAGAGCTGCAGAGACCTCACCGTCCCTCAGGGAGGCATTAATTATTTCAGAGGTCCAAGTACCCAGCCCAGCTCTGGCAGATTTCACAAGCCAGGATGGATAAAGATCTAAAGGGCAAGTAGTGACGTCCAAATCAGCCCCCCACCAGTAGCCATGGATGTAGACAAAACATACTCGAGGGGTGGGTTAAGAACAGACTTTGAGATATAACAAGCTTTCATCTCAAGGTGAGTTGGCTGGGGTCAGCCTCATGGTCAGCATCCCTTGCAGGAGGAAGTAGGAAGAAGAATAGGAAAGTAGGGGGAGGAGACAAGGAAAAGGCAATAGGATCCCCCAGAGAACCCCTCCCACCTGACTCAGGTACATCTTAACCCTTCAAGTTCAGGTTAAGTGACTCATGGCCTGAGTCCCTCCAACAAGTAGTAGGCCTCAATTCTCCAAGCAGTTTGTCCACATCCTCAGCTTGCACAAGCCAAAAGGTATCCTTAACATGAGTAGATGATGCACATTAACCCTGTCCATCTGGGACGCTGTCGAAACAATGGCGTCCAAGTCGGCACAAATACGAGCAACTTTATCTGCAAAGTGTCTGGCATATTGCTCAAGGTGGGCCTTTGAGGGCTGGAGTTGTTGTGTGCTACAGCCTGCACCCAAGAGGCCTTTGACCACTGGAAAGAGCTCCGTTGGACAACACTGAGGAGATGCAATGGTGGCAGGGAAGTAAGATTGTGCTCGTGTCCTGCTTGCGGGTTCCCTGAGAAGCAGCTGGTTGGCCGCTGTGTGAACAGGACGCTGGACTAGATGGAACCTTGCTCTGATCCAGCATCAGGGCTCTTCTTATGTTATTCATTTGGACTGTGGAGTTGACGGAATGTTTTATATAGCCCAAGGATCTATCCCATGTAAATGCCAGATCATTCCTGTCCATGATCCAGGCTTGGGGAAGGGAAGAGAACTACAGACTGAGTTCTGCTGAGCAGGAGACCTTGCTAGGAGTTGCTTCCTCCCTTTCAGGTCAATAAACTGCAGGGCTGAGAACTGGCATTTGCCCAGATTCAGGCTGAATTGAGTGAATAGCTACCCATAAGTAAGCCTAGGAGACATGTTCCAGCCTGGCCTGAACTGCATATCGCTTGGCCAGTGACAGGAGACTGCAACTGCTGCTCTTCCTTCCCTGTCCAAAATTATATACTGCATTTCCTTACTAAATGCTCCAAACTCTAGTCTCTATATCAGTATTCTGAGCACACATTAATGTTTGAACCTCCATTAGTAGTGGAAAGTATTTAGGTGTGACTGAATTGCAGAATCTCACAGCTCAAGGAGAGGTGATTCGCACATTCATACCTGCCACCATCACCACCGAGTGTTTGGGGGAAAAGGGAGCCGCTCAGGCCAGAGTGGTTGTCTGCAGAGGCGTGGTGTTTTGCCCCTGAGGCAATAGGAGGGCTGGCCGGGAAATCCCTCTTCCGTTGTGCTTCTCGATTATTCTCTTTGGAGTTGGCTAGAAAATATTTACAGGGTGAAAAGGGAAGAGTGGAGAAAGCATTTTATTTATAGATATTATCTGCTTATTATTCTTTTTAAAGTGGTATATAATTATAAAAGCTAAGAGCAATCAAACATATTTGTTAATTCAGATATTTATACTCTACCTTTAAATTAAAAAATCCATAAGGTGGCCAACAAAATCATTTTTTAAAAAACCCACAATACAAATTTTAAAACAAACATGACAAAATAAAAGCAGCAGACCCACAGAACATCAAAACAATGGCAGCAAAATAATACAAATGAAGAGCTCCAAAGTACTGCCTTTGTCAAATACTTGAAGGTCAACAGGGAAGAAGTATGGTCGGCAGTGGTGCAGGTGCTCATCATGACATAGCTGTGTCCCCAAGGAGAGTCAAAAATGCAGGCAGCTGTGTTGATCCAGATCTATCTATCTATCTATCTATCTATCTATCTATCTATCTATCTATCTATCGTATGTGTGTGTACACATCTAACACCACCATAAGATTTTCCAGGAGTTCCCTTTCCAGCATCAGGGAGAAACACTTTATCTCAGAGTCAACAATCCAGTTGGGACCAAGCCACGCCAAAAGATCTGGCATTACAACAAGGATAACTCACAAAAATATATTGTTGCTGGGAAAATCCAGCCCCCCCCAACTGCTGTGAGGATTTCAGCTTAATCTCGGGGGGGGGGTCTGGGGGGTGGCAGATGACATCATTGCTCCTGCTTATGAAAAAGTATTGGGGCTTCGATCCCACGAGCCCTGCCTCCACGACACCACTGATGGGAGGCCTTCCTACAGAGGGAAGTCCAGAGTTTTGGTGCCACCGTTGAAAGGGCCTTATCCTGTGCAATGCGCCACTGCGCCTCAAACAGTGAGAACAGACACTTCCGGGAAGACCTGCAAGTTGATTCATATAGGAGAAGGTGGTCCTCCAAGAATCCTGAACCCAGACCAGGATTCCGACACCCGATCTGTGAAATGCCCTCCCCAGAGAGGCTTGCCTGGCGCCTACATTATGGTCTTTTCAGCATCAAGCAAAGATCTTTTTATTCTCCCAGGCTATTAAGAACTGTTCTTAGTGCTTCTACCATTGCTGGCCATTGCCCATACTGGCTGGGGATTATGGGAGTTATAGTCCAACATATCTGGAGGATGCTGGGTTGAGGAAGGCTGTGCTAAGGTGTTATTACTCTTTGCCAGTGGTTTTACCTTGACTTTATCATGTGCTGTTTTATTCATTGTTCATAATTTATGTTTTTAATGCATTGAACACTGCCCAGAGAATGGTTATTGAGCAGTTTAAGAGTGCAAATAAATAAATTTCACAACTGTATTTCACATCAGCACTTTCACCTGCTCCCAGAAATCAACCGGAGAAATCAAACACACGCAATATCTTATTGTACAGCCTATTCTGTGGCCATGACGGTGGCAAAGAAGCAACACTTTCCCACCACAATTGCACCCATGTAGGGATTGTCTAAGTGGTTCAAGGAGTTCCTCAATTGCCCTCTGTATCAGGACTGTCTCCCTTGAAACACCAACACCTTAGCACAAGTTAAAATAAACAGCGAACTACCTTTATTGCAGTAAGGCAGCAACACAAACCATCCTTCAGAATCTGTGGCCCAAGAACTTTACATAACTTTCAGTCCTAATAAATCTTCCACACGGAAGCCAGAGACAGGGTCATAAAATCCTGCATTCAGTTCCAAGACAACAATCCAAGCAGGAGCCAGAAACAGGGTCTGGCGGTTTTATCCAAGACAGAGTCCCTAAGGCACAGGATTCTAGGCTTACAAGAGTTCAGAGTTCAAGAGTATATTCCCAGACAGGGTCCCAAGAACATGGGACTCTAGGCAAGCCAAAAGCTGAGGCCCAGGTATAACCCAAGCAAAGGATTTTTCTGGTAATAGAGATGTACCCACGAAGCTCTTTAGCCTGTGCAACAGCTTTTAAACAGAGGCAGGGCAGCTAGAGCTCTTCGCCAGTCCACCTATCCCTGCAGCAGGAAAACTTTGTCCATAGTCGCGAACTACACCTAATCGGGTGTTTCTCCTCTATTCTTTTAGTTCCTTTCATTGCCAAGGAGACAGGCCCAAGCTCCCCGCTTCTTCAGCCGAGTCTCTGACCGGCTTGTTTCCCACAGAAAGTCTTTCACACCCCTCTGCTTCAGGTGCCTCTCCCAAGGTCGAGTCTTGCAGCTGGCAAGGAGTGTCAGACTGCTCCGGCCCGCCTCCCGCTGGGAAACCAGGCAGAACCAAGCTCCCACCCTCTTTACATTCCACTAAACCAAGGGTGTTAGACCTCAGTCCACTGGCCAAATCCAGCCCACCTGGGGCCCCAATGTGGCCCTCTGGGGAACCCGTGCCCCTTCCTCTGGCCCCCTGCCCTTTTTCCAACTGCCAATTATTTGGTGGTTTCATACCTTTTGCATGCCCCGCCTTTTTCACCTTTTACCCCTTTGAAAGGGGTAAAAGCCCCTCCTAAGGCCTAGTTACTGGCAGGAAGACCTTTAAGCTAAAATGGCCTGGTACATTTGGTAATTTTGCCCCCACCCGGCCTTTGCCCCCCCAACCAGGAATGTGGCCCCCAAGAGCTTTTCTGAAAGTGGATTTGGCCCTCGGGCTGAAGGAGCTTCAACAACCCTGCCCTAAAGAATCTTCCTGCTGTGCCTTGTTTGCTAAGCCTTTCGAAGATAATTCAGACTCCGAAGACTCCACTACTTTGAACAGATCTGTCACAGAGTGTGTCCAGGGAACGGCCTCATTCCGTCCCTTTGGATTAATTTCCATTACTGCAGCCTGAAGAGAAAGAAAAGATGCTTGGAGGGATGTGGCATATTACCTGTTTGTTTGACCCTTGACCCCCCTGGCTCACAAAGGAAAACTTTGACTGGCTGGGTCCAGAAGGTGATCAGCACCTCATTACAGGAACATGGGATCCCATCCACTTTGATGGGATAGTTAGAACACTGACGAAGAAACCCTTCCTGGATCTACCTACAGCAGCCCTCCCAACCTGGTGCCCTCCAGATGTGTTGGAACTCCCGCAACAGCCAGCATCGCCAATGGCGCTAGTATTGCTTTGTGCCTCTGTCTGTCTGTCCCTGTGAGGGAGTCTCTGTGTGCAAGAGAGAGAGTCCCAGTGGGAACTGTGTTGCTTATGCACTGCGGGAGGTGCAGTGTTTGTTTGCATGAGGACACAGCCACAAAACAAAGGGTAGGGTGGGGTGGGGGTGGGGAACTGGCAGACACATCAAAATGATGCAGATAGGGAAGAGAAAGGCTTGTGCTCTTCCTGATGGAGACATCATGGCACTATCTGAAAAGGTGCCTGCAACATTAGCAGAGCAATGATCCCACAGCCACCCCAACAGGGATTTAAAAAATGCAGATGACTAGCAACTTGATTAATGCTTTGAGTAAGCGGCAAGGAGGTCAAATCAGTCCATCCTAAAGGAAATCAACCCTGACTGCTCATTGGAAGGACAGATCCTGAAGCTGAAGCTCCAATATTTTGGCCACCTAATGCGAAGAGAAAACTCCCTGGAAAAGACCCTGATGCTGGGAAAGACTGAAGGCAAAAGGAGAAGGGGACGGCAGAGGATGAGATGGCTAGATAGCATCACGGATGCAATGAATATGAACTTGAGCACGCTCCGGGAGAGAGCGCAGGACAGGAAGGCCTGGCGTGCTGTGGTCCATGGGGTCACGAAGAGTCGGACACGACTGAACGACTGAACAACAACAACAACAAGCCAAAATTCCTCCGCCTTGGAGAGCTTTGTGGGGCATGCTGCCAGCTCATTGTCTGGTCATGGCTACAGAGTTTCCACAAGCAGTATCCGGAGAGGCCCAACGCTAGCATCATTCCTGCCATAGCCTGCCGCCAGCCACTCAGTCACTCTGGCACAGGGTAAGCGACCTTTTTGGCTTGTGGGCACATTTGGCTAAACTGTCTTGGGCACCACCACAAAATGGCTGCCATGGGAGGCATGGCACAGGACTAGTCACTTGCCCAGAAAACAGAGAAGAAGGCAAAGGTGGGGCAAGAGCCCCAGCACACTAAACAATGCCTTTGAACCCACAGTTTTCTGCATCAGCAGAAACCTGTTTCCCAGCAATCCCAGCTGCCGGTAAGAAAATGAGTTACTTTTTTTTAAAGTGGGAGGAGCAAGACACCTTCATGGGCACCCAGAAGTGCCTGGGATGTACTGGTGCCCACGGGCACCATATTGCCTCCCCTGCTCTAGAATCATAGTGCCAGTCACTCACCCCGTTCTGTAGCTTGTTCTTCTGGAGTCCCTTCCTGATGCAGAAATGCAGAGAGAATAAAATAAGCATCTGAGTGCCAATTGCCATTCACCTGTACCTGCCCCTCGCATGTTTTTTGCAAGAAGCAAAAAGAGTCAGAAACGCTAGGGAGTCTGCAGCAAACGTGCAGCAGCAAATCATCAACTGCCCAAGAATCCATCCCAGCAGAATTGTTTTATGCTAAAAGGCAAATGCAAATCTTGCTAAATTTATACTATTTATTATGTCTGAGGAATTTGCTCAGAGTCTGAGCAAATTTACACTCTGAGTGTAGGAAGAGGAGGGTCTTTTGCGGCACAGGCTCTAAGCCCCAGTGATCGCATGCAGCAGAGGTGCAGAATCTCTTCCAGTTCGAGAGCCGAATTATATTTCAGAGAAGCTCTCAGGGGCCACATTCCAGTGGCGGCTGGGGCCAAAGGCAAAAGGGGGTGGGGTCAAAATGCCAGAAATACCAGCATGTTGTAGCTTAGAGCTCTTTGTGACAGGAACTGAGCCTTAGGAGAGGCATTTCAACCTTTTAGAATGGGGGGGAAATTGCAAAAGCCAGGAAACCAGCAAACGATTGATGGTTGGGGGAAAGAGATGTGGCCACCTGGGGAACCTCAGGGGCCTGGATTGGGACCCCAGGCAGGCTGGATTCAGCCCGGAGATCTGAGGTTCAACACATCAGATATATAGTAAAGAGGGACTGTTTGGGAGCAACAAAGAAATACGAACATGCTAGCTATTTTCAGATGTGGTAGTTAAAACAAACACTCCTACTAGCTAGAATATACATTTGACTTAAATTTGATTTTCCTCCTATGGTCTTTCCTACATTGAACACCTGTGTGAATGTTGCTAAAGTCACCATGTGGAAATTCTAATCCAGCAGGCACGTAAGATCAGCGGTCTTATGGTAAGGCTGGAATTTACAAGCATCACAAAATACTTCAGTCTTTGAAACAAAAAGAAAAAACACCCAGCTGAAGGAAGAATTCTTTGCAACTCAAAAACACACGCGGTGCATTACTAGGATCAACCACAAAGGTATTATTCTACAGTCCCTTATTCAAACACTGTTTAAATAAGTGAACACAGCGATCTGTTCTTGATGTCCTTGTTCACAGAAATCAAGCACATTCTCTGCCTCTTCTGCACTTACCTCTGTCTTCTTCATGTTCTCTGGCTGAGGAATCATTTTTCCAAATCCCTTCATCAGCCAAGTGAACACTTTTTTCCCATTGCTTGAAATACATTAAGAGAAAAGACACACATTATTATAATGCCCAGAGGGGCAGCCATGTTCACCAGTTACAGCAATTATCAGTGTCTGTACTTTCTGCATTTCACTTCCCTCTGACCTCACTGTTTACAATCTCCCCACACCCCACCATGTGTATATACACACTTGTAACTCAACATAGCACTTAATGCATCTGATAAAGTGGATGACACTGCACAACAGCTTATACCATAATAAATGTATTAGTGTCAGGAGCCACAAATCTCTGTTATTATGACAGTTCATCTTCCTAGTCCACAATGAAACTGTCTGTAACACCTCCAGCAAGACAAATACAGAAGGAAGATGCATAGTGTAATATATACCTTTCATTTTATACTTTTTCCAAATTATAATACAAAAAGACACACTCAAAGGAGACGTCCAGTAGCAACCCCCTTCATCCTAGTTCTGTGCTAACAAGGGGTTCAGAGAGCAAGGAGCATTTCTACACAATTCCACCAGAAAGGAAGCAGAGAGGAGATGAAGATGCAGAAATGGCGCCCCCAAGTGCTGGCTGACGTAGGGAGGCAGGGAGGGGGCCTCGAGAAAGCTGCACCTCGAGCCCCACTCTCTCTACATGGAAACAAGGTCTTCTGCAACCTGGAGGTTTTCCTCTGCGTATTATTTTATTTTTTAGACCTGAGCACTAACTTCTGAGATTTTGTGGGTTTGGGGCAGGAGTGTGGAAGCTCTTTCAGTCCAAGGGCCAAATTCCATTTCAGAGAAGCTCTGGGGGCTGCAGGCCAGTGGTGGGCAGGGCCAAAGGCAAAACAGGGAGGGGTCAAGACACCAAAGATACCAGCACAGTTTAGCTTGACACTCTTCTGGCCAATCACTCAGCTTTAGGAGAGGCTGGAGGAGAAAAGGGCTGGTGACCCCCAGGGAACCCCAGAGGGCTGAACTGGGAGCGCAGGAGGGCTGGATTTGGCCCATGGTGCTGAGGTTCTGCACCCATAGTTTGAGAGAACTTACACTTTTTCTGGAGCATTGTTGTCTGAGCTGGACTGCAGCTCACCTTCTTCAGGCTTGAACAGAGTCCCCTCTGGAAAAGAAAAAGTGAAAGGCCCAGCAGAAATGTGTCTATAAGGAAATCAACCATCCCTAACGGGGTGCCCTGGATGTGCTGAACTACAATTCCACTCCCTCGGGGTCAACCTGGAGCCCTCCAGGTGCTTTGGCCATGCTAGCTGGGAATGATGGGAGTTGCAATACAACACACCTGGCTCACATCAGCTCTACGCACCATGTCTGGGCACGCCTATGAATGCACAAGCATATTACCTAGTTCTTCTTCATCTTCCTCCTTTATGCTCTGGACTTCTGTCTGAATACAGACAATAATAATAATAATTAATAAAAAATAATATTAATCATCATAGAATTATAGAATTATAGAATCATAGAATAGTAGGGTTGAAAGGGGCCTATAAGACCATCGAGTCCAACTTGCTGCTCAATGGCTGTCCAGCTTCATCTTGAATGCCTCCAGTGTGGGAGAACCCACCACCTCCCTAGGTCACGGGTTCCATCGTCATATTGCTCTAATGGTCAGGACGTTTTTCCTGATGTTCAGCCGGAATCTGGCTTCCTGTAACTTGAAGCCATTATTCCATGTCCTGCACTCCGGGATGATCGAGAAGAGGTCCAGGCCTTCCTCCCTGTGACAACCTTCCAAGTACTTGAAGAGGCTATCCTATCTCCCCTCAGTCTTCTCAAGGCTAAATGCCCAGTTCTTTCAGTCTCTCCTCATAGGGCTTTGTTTCCAGTCCCCTGATCATCTTTGTTGCCCTCCTCTGAACACTCTCCAGCTTGTCTGCATCCTTCTTCAAGTGTGGTGCCCAGAACTGGACAGAGTACTCCAGATGGGGCCTAACCAGTGCTGAGTAGAGGGCAACTAGTACTTCCTGGGATTTGGAAGCCTATGAAGTACTAGTCATCATCATCATCATCACCACCACAGACCAAAACACTTAATAATTAAAACCAAACAGTGAAAACAAGAATGGCATTTTATTTATGCCAGGTTGGGCAGAAGGCAGTGTAGGCTGGTGACTCCGATTTCAGTGGGGCTGTGAATCCATTCTGGCTTTCAGTCACAACCAGCCAAAACTCTAAAGGAGCTGTTCAATGTGCTGAACCTTATCCCAAAATAGGTTCAGCACCTTGGATACCTCCTTTAGAGTTCTGGCTAGCTCTGATTGAAAACCAGAATGGATTCACAGCCCCACTGAAATCAGAGCCACCAGCCTACACTGACAGAAGGGGGATCTGGATCTGCTGGTAGATCACTGGACGACTTGCAGTAGATTAGCCAGGGCTTCTAACTCCCAATTGTTTAACAATGGCAGCAACAAAATGACTCCCCCCAATTTAAATTTACTGTTGAAAAGGGGAACTCTTGAAGTAACCAAGAGTGGATTTTTCCGTGGAAAGACTGTGAGGTCCATTCAGTCCTGGTCCTCAAAACAAGTTCCTGGGCTCAGAATTCTTTAACTCTACGTGTATGTCCTTTGAGGTTTACCAGCCTCTGACTGGTTACAAAAATTAAATAAAAACCAAAGTAGATCTTGCAAACAAATATTCTGTACCCACATCCTAAATACATTTAGGCAGCACAATTCACATGTTACCAGAATGGTATAGGAGATGCTGGTAACGTCTTTTGCACCAGGCTTTGACTGGTGGATCTCAGGGCTAAACTACATGCTGCATTAAATGTGTGGCGTATAGCTGATCCTAATGTGTGTGTTTTTAACTTTAGTGTAAGTGTGCATGGCCGTGATCCAGATCAGGACGAATGTGCATGGGTAAAGAGAGTTAAACCTTCCCACCCAGCCGCTCCCTCCGCCTCCTAAATTCAACTCCTTCTGTGCAAGAGAAAAAACTCCACTGGAGCTAATGGAGGTTTTGCCCCTCTTTGGCCCTGCGTCTGTGTGGGATTTGCAGGGAGGGGGAGGCAGCTGGGTGGGAAGGCTTAACTCACTCCTATCCTTGCACAGTGGTCCCGATCTGGATTGGGGTCACACACTCTTTTTTACTTTAAAATAAAAAAACAAACAAAGCGGATTAGCTATACGCCGCATATTTCGCATGGTGTGTAGTTCAGCCTTCAGGGTGCTAGTAAAAAACAGTGTCGATCTGGTGAGCCCGAAGTCCGCCCACCCTCGTTTCACGCTCCCTTGGGAGGCTTTCGCCCTTACAGCTGGCCGGAAATAGCTCCAGAAATAGCAAGAACACTTCGGAAGGGCCAAGCGGCTCACATGGAATTGTGCCGCCACTCACCTGGTCTGGGATGTCAATGCTGGCCTCAGAGCTCTTTGCAGCAGCCTGCAGCGTGGCAGGGCTCTGCGCCGGCTGTGGGATCACCTTCCCCAGGCCCTGAGACAGCCAGGTGAGGACACCGCGGCCAGCACTGCGAAGCAGCAGGAGAAGAACGGCTGTGGCAGGCCTGGCTGTGGGCAAGGAGCCGCCCGCCTGCCCGCCTGCCCCCTCAGGGGCACAGCCAAGAGGGGAGGGGTCTGGAGGAAGCTGCAAGCAGCGGACTCCCGACTGTAGCCCAGAAGACTGGGCTGGCGGCAAGGGGAGGCATGGCTGGTCGCCTGTCGAGGGCCCACACTCCAGCAGGGCCCCACCGACCACAGCCCCCAGGACGTGCTCCTCCTCTTGACCACGGCAGCCAGCTTGTTCCCCTCCTCTTGCTCTGGGCCAGGCAACGGAGGTGGTGGGGAGGAGGGGCAGCAGATGGCCTGCAGGCTCCCGGGCTCCCTGCCTCCGAGCAGGGGAGCGGGGCAATGAGGAGAAGGGGGAGCAAGAGCAGTGGTGGCCATGGCGGCGAGAAGGCAGACTCAGCGAGGGAGGGCCCATGGAGGGCGTCTTGCCCAAGGGCCGCCAAAGTCTGCAGCCAGCACTGCCAGAGGGTCCCACAAGCTCTCCCCAACCTGATGGACACACAGCTTCACCTCCAGTAAAGTGTGTGTGTGTGTGAAACCTCTTTCAGCCTGAAGGCCGGATTCTGTTTTGGAGAAGCTCGGGGGGGCACTTTCCAGCGTCGGGGGGGGCCAACAGCAAAAGGGGCAACACAAAAAACGCCAGCCTGCTGGCGCTTCAAACTCTCACTGCCAGTCATGAAGCTTTCAGAGAGGCATTCCAGCCTTTTAGTACTGGGAAAAACTGCACAGGAGTCAGGAGACCATGAAAGGATCGATGGTCAGCGAAAGGGGCTGGGCTGTCGGGGGAATCCCTGAGGGCTGGACTCGGGCCCCAGGAGGGCTGGATTTGGCTGGAAGTTCTGCATCCCTGCAGTAAAGGGTTCTACAGACTTCCCTCCCACCCCACCCCCACCCCACGCACACACTCAGGTGGCTGAAAGCTGAGCCCTTGAACATGCAGCCACGGGGGAAGGTGTGGATGTTGAAAGAGGCACATCCCACAGCCACAGACCCAAGCTAGGAAGGGGGGGGAAAGCACCAGACGTGGGCCCAGGGTGGACTTCAGAGATGCTTCCCACACTTACTGGCTCTCTAGAAAGTCACGTCTCTTGCTGTGGGGAAATGTAACCTCAGAGGGGGATTGTTTTGCACTACCAGAACTGAACGGTACTGTAGTAACAGTAACAGTACCAGAGGCAGTGAGCCTATGTACCCCAGTTGCTGGGGAATGTGGGCGGGAGGGTGCTGTTGCGCTCATGCCCTGTTTGTGGGACAGCTGGTTGGCCACAGTGTGAACAGAATGCTGGACTAGACGGACCCGTGATCTGATCCAGCCGGGCTCTTCTTCTGTTCTTAGGTACACGGCCCTCTGGGGCTCCAGCCTTCTCCAACCTTCTAGATGTGTGGGACTGCCACTCGCATAATCCTGCCACTCTGCCTACAGCAGGCAGAGCTCAGCTAAGTTATCCACACCGTAGCAAACCAACAGACAGAAAAGGGAAACTGAGGCAAATTAACTTTGAGATCATGCCTGGAAAGCAGTGTGTGTGCGTGTGTGTGTGTGTGTGTGTGTGAGAGAGAGAGAGAGAGAGAGAGAGATGGAGACAGAGAGAGAGAGAGCACTCTGCACAGAAATGCAGATAATAAGCAGTCCTTTGGACCCGCGTTTAGCCAGCAACAACCCCTGTGGAACAGACAAGGGAACCCGCAACACGTCATTTCAAGACCACCAGTGCAAAGTGTGTGTGTGTTGCGGGGGGGGGGGATCAATCCACGCGCAAGCACTCCTTTGGAGCCACAGATTTCTATTCCAGCAACTGCCGCCAATGCACAAAAAGGGCAAGCTGAGGGCAGGGGAGGGAATGGGGGAGCACGGACGTTCACTCCCTCTCTTCTCCGCCCCGCCCCCTGTGCTGCGCTGCGCTGCGCTGCGCTGCGCTGCTGCTCCCTCAGATGAAGGGGGGACAGAGCGCCCTGCCTCAGCCCCTGAGAGGGAGACGGCAAAGCAGAAAGGGCTGCTGGTCTGCTCAGGCACAGCCAGAGCCCTCCAGCTACAGGCGCCCTGCACGGCGCCCATTTCCCAAAAGCAACGCTGGCTCCTGCGCAGACGCAGGGGAACCGCGAATGCCCATACGCGGAAGGCAGACGGAGCCCTGCGGGCGACTTCGCTGTGGACGGGCAAGCATGCTGAGAACGTGCCCCCAGCGCGCATGCTCAGTTTCATCCCAAGACACGATGGAGCTTCCAGGATGCAGCGGAGGAGCGTGCCGTGCTTGCCAGTTAGAACACGTAACTGGACTGTCACTGGGAGAGGCGGGGGGGGGTCACTGCGCCCCCATACTACAGGGCAGCCTCTGAGTAAGCTGAGTAAAGATACTTCAGAAAGGAGCCATTAGTTGCGGGTAGTGGGCTGAGAGCAGAAGAACTCTTTCCGTAGTGAGATTTGAATGGGAGTTAAAAATAATGGAAACGGTGCATATATAAAATGCGAAGGGCAGATACCTTTCTGCTGTTGACACGGGATCATGGGCTTCTTTGTTGGACCCTAAAGGGAGACAAAGCCAGTCCTTTGGTTAAAATTATCCATAGGTGGTACCTGGGCGTTTAGGACTTCATATTTCTCCCTCCTGCAGAATCACATTTACAATCACAGAAGCTCTTTGCGGAAGATAATTAATTAAAATAAACGACAGAATCATATCAGCCTCTGCTGAAGAGGTTGCAGTGCTTGAAAAACATACTTTTGACAGGAGAAGCTTTCATGTTTTCTTCTTCATGGGTACCTGCTTGCTTTTCACTGTTTGGCCTCTTTGCTGGAGCAGCCTCTGATGGGCTGAAGCGGCACCCAGCGTTCCAGAAGGGGCATCCTCCAGAAGAGGAATCCTGGCCACTTCCCATGGGGCAGCTTGGAAGCTCTGCTCCACAAGTGGCTCAGCGCCTTGGGCAGAGGGGGCATCATCCACAGGCACCAGTCCATCAGCTGGTACTTCTGGTGGAACAGGAGTCCGCACCGGTGCAACCGTCACTCAGCCAGTCCAGGAAGGACAAAGATGGTCAGCAACCTCAGGGCAAAATCGGAGCAGCAGAGAGAGGGAGTGTGTGTGTGTGTGTGTGTGTGTGAGTGTGTGTGTGTGTGGGGCACCAGCAGCTCTGCAAGTGAAGCATCATGGACCTCTCTGAATAAGGGAAAATGGTTCGAGTCTCCCCAAACTTACAAGTAAATGAAGAGAGCGAACCATTCATGTCTGTCGTAGTTCATAAGACCGCTTTCCCCATCCTGGTGCCTTCCCAGTGTGCTGGGCTACCACCCAACAGCTTTGGCTATTGGGTCGTACAGAAATGTAATAAACAAACAAACGAGCTATCATGCCCAGCTAGCATCTGAAGGGCACGAGGTTGGTGAAGACAGGCATGACACATCTACACTTGGGACCTTACATCAGACTCCCACATTACGCAGACAGGAAATTCCAAAAAAAACAATAAAGGGCTGGGCAGGAACAGGAACACTCTCCCAGGAGCTCTGGAGAGCGCTTGTGCCTCCTCAAAGAGCACGGCTGCGCTCTTGCAGCTTGTCAAGGCAGACTCGGGGGTTCAGAGGCCCGCACTGCTGTTCCACCGCACATCTTTCCACCAGTGCCACCGCCATCTCTGCTGATATTTTTAGCATGCATGCATGCACCTGAAAGTGGAGGTGGCCCCAGTAAGAGGGCCACCAGTAGGGAATGGAGGATCAGGGAAGGAGGAGGAAGAAACGGAGGGGAGGGAAATAGTAGGAAAGGCTGTGGGTGCATCCTTCCTTACAGGTGGATGGATACCAGAGTGATATATGACTGCTGTCTGGGATTTCCGGTTGGATAAGTTTCTACCTACACCTCCCTGGTCTGACCAGAGGAGCATTTACAGTATTTTTTGAAATGTACGAGCTTGTGCCCTGCTAATCAGGCACTGTGCCTTCTGGATGTATTCTGAGGAAGTCGGCCTGATCAGTGTGCCTCTGATGAAGACTGTGGAGTTGAAACACGTTTGGCATTCATTTATGTGCCTTGGGATTGTACACGTTGGTTTGTTTACAGGAAGTAGCTCTGTCTGATCTTCACCATGCATATGAATGTGGAGTTTTAAGTTGCTTTATTACAATGTTTGGTCATTTTAGTGTATTCTCTTATGAAATTTTATATATTCTATTGTATTATTCCATGTGTAATTTTTTCCTGCAACATTTGTTCTGACCCTTTTCTAATGAAGTCTGAGTTTGAGTGGTCAGGAATATTATTCCTGTTGACTCTAGCAGTTATTTTGCCCAGCTAATATTTTTCAAACTCTTACCTTCTGCTTCTGCTGGGCTGCTAGAACTTCTTTCTGGTAGCTTTGAGGATTTGCAAGAGGAGGAAACGAAGCATCAGAAGAAACATCCGGCAGCAGAATACTGAAGACCCCCACCAGGTTGCTGAAGCCCAGTTCCCACCTACTAATCAACACATCAGCTAATCATAAGTATCAGGCTTAGAGTCCTCCGAGCCCCCTGTGCAAGTTCTCCCTGTAATTCCTTTCCCCAAATTGCAACTGAAGGGCTGAGCCTGAGAGGCTGGGGCTGTCTTAAGGGCCAGCGACACGTCACACTGCTGCAGCCCTGTGCCTTCATGTCAGCCCGACGGCCCCTTTGCAGCAGAGAAGAGGTGGGAGGAGGGGAGTGCAAAATTCTTCCCCTGCTAGCTCCTTGCCCCCTCCCCAAGCTACATCGCAAACTTAAAATGTGGGCCAGGGCAGCCTGGGTTCAAATCCTCACTCATCCGTGCACCCAGCTGGCTGGCTTTGAGTGAGTCGCTGCCTGACAGTTCAGCCTGCTTCACAGGGCACCTAGGAGTTAAGGTTTCTTAAGCCTGCCAGGCCATCCTGCCTAGCAGCCGTGCAAGCAAAGGGACTTGCCTCTCTTAGCCGCCCCTCGGACTGACCTCGCTCTGAGGCGGGCCTTCTGCACCTCGGTCACCAGCTGGCGGAGCTCATCCCCGTCCAGACAGCGTTGCTGCTACCTAGTATGGAGGGGACACGGCTGGCTCCAGCACAGGGGTGCGGAACCTCTTTCAGCCCAAGGGGCAGATTCCACTTCGGAGAAGCCCTTGGGGGCTGCATTCCAGAGGTGGGTGGGGCCAAAGGCAAAGGGGGTGGGGCCAAAATAGCAAGAACACCAGCCTATTCTGGCTTGAAAGCTCTTCCTGCCAGTCACTGAGCCTCAGGAGGGGCATGTCGACCTTTTAGAATGGGGGAAAACTGCACAAAACCCGGGAGACCACCAAGTGAAAGGGGTGTGGCCCCCTAGGACACCCCAGAGGCCCGGTGTGGCCCCTGGGCCTGTGGTTCTACACCCCTGCTACAGCAGGCTCCACCACTTACAAACGAGAACCGGGGGGTTGTGAGGCAGCATCTCCCCACTAGGGAGTGGATGCGAGGATGGCTACCGCAGAAGAACGGGGGTTGGGGAACAGATCTCTCTGCTCCTGAGACCAGGAACACCTGTCTCCAGGGGCCTGAAGCAGTAGGTTGAACCCCAGGACTATGGGAAAGGCGGCTGGCACCTTCCCCTGGGGAGAGACCTGAGCCCAGAAGGTCCCAGGAGAATAAAAATGGCCTTGGCTCACATGTGGCAGAACAGCCTTCCCCACGTGGCGCGCCTGGGCGCCTTGGACTTCACCTCCCGTCAGCTCCAGCCAGCCTGGCCAATGGCCAGGAATTCTGGGAACGGAGCTCCAAAACACCTGGAGGGCACCGATGTGGGGAAGGCTGTGGCAGAATATAAGCGTGATCGAGAAACCAGGCTTGTCCTTAACATGCTACCTGGTCGCCACTGGTGACTAGAACGCGTGGCCCAGTGGTGAGTCAGGGCTCTGGGTCGCCAGTCTGTATTCAGCTCAGTGCCAGTTATCTAGCCAGAGCCCCCTGCTTGGCTTGCACAGGGATTTGTGGCTTGAACCCCTTTTAATTATTAATTATTTTAATTATTACATTTATATCCTGCCTTTTTTCCTTCAAGGAACTCAAGGAGGTGTACATACTCCTCCTCCTCTCCATTTTATCCTCACAACAACAACCCTGTGAGGGGGGTGGGCTGAGAGTCTGTGACTGGCTCAAAGTCACCCAGTGAGCTTCCATGGCCGAGTGGGGACTAGAACCCGGATCTCCCGACTCCTAGTCCAGCACTCTAGCCACTACACCACACTGGCTCTTTTTTTTTTTGCACTGAACAACCCAGCCAGGTAAACCCCTGCTTAATAGTCAGCGCTCTGACTGCCTTCTGTGAGTGCGTGGCCTGGCGTGTTTGTCGCTGGAAAGCGCTCCATGCTGGGCGAAACGGCCCTTTTCACCAGTCGATCACAGAACGAAACCAGGCAGTCTTTATATTAACCAAGCTGGATATCATTTTAGATGCTGTGCTAGGTTTGTAAAAAGTCAGTTGAAGCGAAATTGGGCGGCTTTACCTAGTAGACCCCGGAAAGCTTGCACATATCTGTGATTGGCTTAATAAAGGTGTTACATGAATAAGGGTTTTAGCATTTTGCTTATGGTCAACATGGCTTCCTTTGCTTATTGTGAGTCCCATATGTTTAGACACAGAGCAGACATGACCGCTGCACACTCCATGATTGCATGTCCTATTCTTTTATGAGACACACCCAGAGGTTGAAAGGATCACACGTGAAAGCACACATGCAGTCACCCCTGAACATCAGGAAGTACTTCCTGACCGTCAGAGCAATACGACAATGGAACCCATTCCCTAGGGAGGCGGTGGGCTCTCCCACACTGGAGGCATTCAGGACGAGGCTGGACAGCCATCTGCCAGGGCTGCTCTGACGTGGATTCCTGCACTGAGCAGGGGGTTGGACTGGATGGTCTTATAGGCCCCTTCCAACCCTACTATTCTATGATTCCACTGGCAATTGATCCACTTCTCAGCCAGCTCCACAAAGTGATTGTTGGTTGTCCAGAGGTATTTTGGGCAATAAACCTCACCCCAAATGGGCAAGTCATATGGGACCACAAATCGGTCAGTGTTGTTTGAGACCACAGGGTATAAAGTGATCACCCTGGCCCCTGACATTTAAGGTTGGGTTAGAAGACTTTGCCAGGGCAAAATGTGGATTCGTGTCAACAGTGGGGCCCGCCACACGATGACCCCATCTAAATATGGATGGCTTGGCACGTGCACCCCTGTGGGCTCAGAGTCCCATGAACTAGCCACTTGATATCTTTAGGAGTCCTGTGAACTAGCCGCTTGATATCTTTAGGAGTCCCGTGAACTAGCTGCGTGATATCTTCAAGAGGTTCACTCACCTGCCCTGTGAGTCCAGGCCTGGCCTCTGTTGCTGGTTGAGCTGGTGGCGTGCCTTTCTCCACAAGCACAGGGACGGGAGGGCTCACCAGTGGCTGCGGCACCACTTTCTCAATCCAGCCAAGCATCCTGCCCCCTGCAGAAGGCAGAAATTACTCACGGATTGCACATAGGATTGCAGCTCTAGAGTGCAATATTATACATGTCTACTCAGAAGTACGTCCAACTGAGTTCAATGGGACTTACTCCCAGGTACGTTGGTAGAACGTTGCAGCCTTAGTTACTTTTGGGGAGAGATCTGCAGCCTGACCCTCTGCATGTTTACTCAGAAGTTCGTCCTACTGAATTGTGAGCATTGGACTTCAGACGTAAACTGCCCACTTGATGACCTTCTCAGACCAGTTCTATGTGGGGTTAGCTAGTTGAAGCTTTTTTCCTTTTTGCATGGTCTCTAGCTTGCGTTAGGAAGTAGCTCTCTTTTGAGAGAACAGGACTGACTCCAATTTGAGACACGGCCAAAAGCTGGGCATCTTCATCCCCAGCTTCAGCAAAGGTGGGAGAAAGGCACAGGAATGGGGCTGAGAGCATCATGCAAGACTAGATCAGGGAATTCAGTTTCTAATGGACTTCCTAAAAAGCATTCCCCAAAGGCAAAGGCGGGGGTAAAAAATCAGCAAAACGTGAATGTGCTGGATAGCAAGAGGGATATCTGCTAAGTTACCTGGTCAACCACCTGCACCGTGCTCCTATTTTATTTATTTATTTATTTATTTATTTTATTTCTATACCGCCCAATAGCTGAAGCTTTCTGGGCGGTTCACAAAAATTAAAACCAAACAACACACAATAAAACAATTTAAAATATTGTTGTTGTTCAGTCGTTCAGTCGTGTCCGACTCTTCGTGACCCCATGGACCATAGCACGCCAGGCCTTCCTGTCCTGCGCTCTCTCCCGGAGCGTGCTCAAGTTCATATTCATTGCATCCGTGATGCTATCTAGCCATCTCATCCTCTGCCGTCCCCTTCTCCTTTTGCCTTCAGTCTTTCCCAGCATCAGGGTCTTTTCCAGGGAGTTTTCTCTTCGCATTAGGTGGCCAAAATATTTGAGCTTCAGCTTCAGTATCTGTCCTTCCAATGAGTGGTCAGGGTTGATTTCCTTTAGGATGGACTGATTTGACCTCCTTGCAGTCCAGGGGACTCGTAAGAGTCTTCTCCAGCACCACAGTTCGAAAGCATCAATTCTTTGGCGCTCAGCCTTCCTTATAGTCCAGCTCTCACAGCCATACATTACTACTGGGAAAACCATAGCTTTGATTAGACGGACCTTTGTCGGCAAGGTGATGTCTCTGCTTCTTACTATGCTGTCTAGGTTGGCCATAGCTTTCCTCCCAAGGAGCAAGCGTCTTTTAATTTCATGGCTACAGTCACCGTCTGCGGTGATCTTGGAGCCCAAGAAAGTAAAATCTGTCACTGCTTCCATTTCTTCCCCTTCTATATGCCAGGAAGTGATAGGGCCAGATGACATGATCTTAGTTTTTTTAATGTTGAGTTTCAAACCAGCTTTTGCACTCTCCTCTTTCACCCTCAACAAGAGGCTCTTGAGATCCTCTTCGCTTTCTGCCATTAGGGTGGTATCGTCTGCATATCGGAGGTTGTTGATAATTCTCCCGGCAATCTTAATTCCGACCTCTGATTCATCCAACCCGGCATTTCTCATGATGTACTCTGCATATAAGTTAAATAAGCAGGGTGACAATATGCAGCCTTGTCGTACTCCTTTCCCAATTTTGAACCAATCGGTTGTTCCATGTCTGGTTCTTACTGTTGCTTCTTGACCCTCGTACAGGTTTCTCAGGAGACAGGTAAGGTGGTCTGGTACTCCCATCACTTTAAGAATTTGCCACAGTTTGTTGTGATCCACACAATCAAAGGCTTTAGCGTAGTCAATGAAATTTAAAATATATAGAACATTAAAACGACAATATAACAATACAACCACAATAAAACCTAGCAGCAGTGCAGGAGTTTAAAATACAGATTTAAAACAGCAAAGATAAAAATTTAGAAAGCTAAAATGCTAAAATGCCTGGGAAAATAAAAAGGTCTTCACCTGGCGCCGAAAGGAGTACAATGTAGGCGCCAGGCAAACCCCACTAGGGAGCTCATTGCAGAGCCGGGGTGCCACAACAGAAAAAGCCCTCCTCCTAGTAGCCACCCGCCTCACTTCCTTTGGCAGGGGCTCACGGAGAAGGGCCGCTGATGATGATCTTAAGGTCCAGGCAGGCACATATGGGGGGAGGCGATCCTTCAGGTAACCTGGCCCCAAGCCGTTAAGGGCTTTAAATGTTAACACCAGCACTCTGAATCGGGCCCGGAAATGGACTGGCAGCCAGTGCAGCTGGAAAAGTACTGGCGTAATATGAGCTCGCAGGCCAGTCCCTGTTAACAATCTTGCTGCCCTATTTTGGACTAGCTGAAGTTTCCGGACCGTTTTCGAAGGCAGCCCCACGTATAACGCATTGCAGTAATCCAGACGAGAAGTTATCAGAGCATGGATAACTGTAGCTAGGCTATCTCTGTCCAGATAAGGGCGTAGTTGGTATACCAGCCTATGCTGATAAAAAGTGCTCCGTGCCACTGAGTTCACCTGTGCCTCAAGTGACAGTTCTGGATCCAAGAGCACCCCCAAACTACGAACCTGATCCTTTAGGGGGAGTGCAACCCCCTCCAGAACAGGTTGAATATCACCTAGCCAGGCAGACGAACCACCCACTAACAGTACCTCCATCTTGTCTGGATTGAGTTTCAGTTTATTAGCCCTCATCCAGTCCATTACCATGCCCAGGCACTGGTTCAGAACAGCCACTGCCTCACCTGGTTTTGATGAGAAAGAGAGGTAGAGCTGGGTGTCATCTGCATATTGATGGCACCTCAGCCCACAACTCCGGATAACCTCCCCCAGCGGTTTCATGTAGATGTTAAACAGCATGGGGGATAAAATAGAGCCCTGTGGAACCCCATGGCACAATTGCCATGGCACAGAGCAATAATCCCCCAGCACCACCTTCTGGAATCGGCCATCCAAGTAGGAGCGGAACCACTGTAGTGCAGTGCCTCCAACTCCCAACCCAGACAACCTATCCAGAAGGATACCATGGTCGATGGTATCGAAAGCCGCTGAGAGGTCCAGGAGAATCAACAGGGTCGCACTCCCCCTGTCCCTCTCCCGGCAGAGGTCATCCCACAGGGCGACCAAGGCAGTTTGCGTTCCAAAACCAGGCCTGAAGCCCGATTGAAATGGATCTAGATAATCCGTTTCATTCAAGAGTGCCTGGAGCTGTCCTACAACCACCCGCTCAAGCACCTTGCCCAGGAAGGGGATGTTGGCCACTGGCCTATAATTGTTAACATCCTCTGGGTCCAGGTTAGGCATTTTCAGGAGTGGTCTAATTACCGCCTCTTTTAAAGCGGCAGGCACCACTCCCTCTCTCAAGGAGGAATTTACAACCTCCTGGACCCAGCCAGACAACCCCTCCTTGTTTGATTTAATAAGCCATGAAGGGCAAGGGTCAAGCACACAAGTGGTCGATCGGACTTGGCCAAGCACCTTGTCCGCATCCTCAGGCCTCAGTAACTGAAACTCATCCAATAAAACTGGACCAGATGGTGCTCTGAACGCCTCTACCAATGGAACTGCATTAATGGTGGTGTCCAATTCATGACGAATCTGAGCGACTTTATCCTCAAAGTGCCGCGCAAACTTGTCACAGCGTGCTACCGAGGGTTCCACCGTCTCTCTCCCTGGCCCAGAATGTAACAGGCCGCGAACCACTTGGAAAAGCTCCGCCGGACGACACTGAGAAGATGCAATGCTGGTGGAAAAGAACTGCCTCTTTGCCACCCTCACCGCCACAGAGTAGGCTCGATAGTGGGCTCTTACCTGTGTTCGGTCAGACTCAGCACGAGTTTTCCTCCACCTGCGTTCTAGCCGTCTCCCCTCTTGCTTCATTGCCCTCAGCTCAGGTGTATACCAAGGAGCTGGCCGGGCTCTGCTCAGAGGGAGAGGGCGCTTGGGCGCGATCGTGTCAACCGCCCGAGTCATCTCTGCATTCCACAGAGTGACCTGGGCTTCGACAGGAGCACCAGCCATACCAGCAGGAAAATCCTATTGTACTCTAGCCTTGACACCTGTGGTTCGGACAGTCATTAGTGTGTAAGGTCTTCTTTTGTTGAAAGAATAGCGTAGGACTTCTGTTTCTGGCAAGTGCAGCCATCAGTCCCAAGCACCTTCTTTTGTTATACAGGTGGGAAGGCCAACTCCATCTTTCTCCCAGAGCAAGTAGCACCATTTCTAGTGCCTCTGAGCAGTGACTGGCTCATCAGAGTTGTGATCTCACAGCCTTTCTCGGAACTGTACAAGAAGCCTCAGGTTTGGGCAGCCAGAGTCCCCCACCCCCTTCTTTCCAGAGGTGTGGGGCCATGCTGATGAAATCACTAGGTGTCTTACACCCCCAGGGATAAGGTACCACACTACTGCTGAAATCACACAGAGTGTCTCTTCCCAGAGGAAAGGCTCCATGCTGAAATCACTGAAGGACTAGCCTCCTTTCCACAGAAATCACCAAGCTCCCTAGGCTCTATTAAAGGCGGCTCACCTAGGCATGGGATCCGGATCTTCTGAGCTATGCCCCAGATCTTCTCAGTTGCCCCAACTGCCATCATCTGCCTTAATACAAACCTGCTTCTTTCTCTGAGCTCAGTAGCCTTGCAATTACTAGGAGGCCTTAGGACTCGCTCCCTTAGCAGACCTTAGCAGAAGTTTAGTAGCTTCACTACAGCAAAGGATTCAATCAGCCTCCAGAAACTTCTTTCTCCTGCTTCACTTTCATTTCTCCTAAATAGCTGCCTCAGATTATTCCAAAAGGAGGATTAGGACTATGTGATGTCATGATCGAGGAATTGCTGGGGCTTTTAAATAGGTTTTACAGTTTAAGAAAAGCGAGAAAAAGCCCTCAGCCACCTCATCTCATAAAGTTCATTTAAGTACGTGCAATCCTTACAAGCCCTTCGTGGATCACTGCCTTGTTGTGGCGAAGGGGCTTGCGTAACTCAGTGAAGCCATAAGCTATGCCGTGCAGGGCAACCCAAGACGGACAGGTCATGGCGACTCTACACATGGACATCACCAGATGGTCAATATCGAAATCAGATTGATTATGTACTTTGCAGCCAAAGATGGAGAAGCTCCATACAGTCAGTCAAAACAAGACCTGGAGCTGACTGTGGCTCAGATCATGAGCTTCTTACTGCAAAATTTCGGCTTAAATTGAAGAACGTAGGGAAAACCACTAAACCATTCAGGTATGACCTAAATCATATCCCTTATGAATATACAGTGGAGATAATGAATAGGTTTAAGGGATTAGACCTGATAGACAGAGTGCCTGAGGAACTATGGACGGAGGTCCGTAACATTGTTCAGGAGGCAGCAACTAAATCCATCCCGAAGAAAAAGAAATGCAAGAAAGCAAAGTGGCTGTCTGATGAGGCTTTACAAGTAGCTGAGGAAAGAAGGGAAGCGAAAAGCAAGGGAGAAAGGGGAAGATATATGCAACTGAATGCAGAGTTCCAGAGAATAGCAAGGAGAGACAAGAAGGCCTTCTTAAATGAACAATGCAAAGAAATCGAGGAAAGCAATAGAATGGGAAAGACTAGAGATCTTTTCAAGAAAATCGGAGATCTCAAGGGAACGTTTTGTGCAAAGATGGGCATGATAAAGGACAAAGAAGGCAGGGACCTAACAGAAGCAGATGAGATTAAGAAGAGGTGGAAAGAATACACAGAAGAACTATACAGGAAAGATCTGAATGTCCCTGATAGCCATGATAGTGCGGTCACTGAACTTGAGCCGGACATCCTAGAGAGTGAAGTCAAGTGGGCCTTAGGAAGCATTACTAACAACAAAGCTAGCGGAGATGACAGTATTCCAGCTGAGCTATTTAAAATCCTAAAAGATGATGCTGTAAAAGTGCTGCACTCAATATGCCAACAAATATGGAACACTCAACAATGGCCGCAAGACTTGAAAAGGTCAGTTTACATTCCAGTCCCAAAGAAGGGCAATGCCAAAGAGTGTTCAAACTACCGTACAATTGCGCTCATTTCACATGCCAGCAAGGTGATGCTCAAAATCCTACAAGCTAGGCTTCAGCAGTATGTGAACCGAGAACTACCAGAAGTACAAGCGGGGTTTTGAAGAGGCAGAGGAACTAGAGATCAAATCGCCAACATTTGCTGGATCATGGAGAAAGCAAGAGAATTCCAGAAAAACGTCTATTTCTGCTTCATTGACTACGCTAAAGCCTTTGATTGTGTGGATCACAACAAATTGTGGCAAATTCTTAAAGAGATGGGAGTACCAGATCACCCTACCTGTCTCCTGAGAAACCTGTACGAGGGTCAAGAAGCAACAGTAAGAACCGGACATAGAACAACCGATTGGTTCAAAATTGGGAAAGGAGTACGACAAGGCTGTATATTGTCACCCTGCTTATTTAACTTATATGCAGAGTACATCATGAGAAACGCCGGGTTGGATGAATCACAGGTCAGAATTAAGATTGCCGGGAGAATTATTGACAACCTCAGATACGCAGACAATACCACCCTAATGGCAGAAAGCAAAGAGGATCTAAAGAGCCTCTTGTTGAGGGTGAAAGTGGAGAGTGCAAAAGCTGGTCTGAAACTCAACATTAAAAAACTAAGATCATGGCATCTGGCCCTATCACTTCCTGGCATATAGAAGGGGAAGAAATGGAAGCAGTGACAGATTTTATTTTCTTGGGCCCCAAGATCACCGCAGACGGTGACTGTAGCCATGAAATTAAAAGACGCTTGCTCCTGGGGAGGAAAGCTATGGCAAACCTAGACAGCATAGTAAGAAGCAGAGACATTACCTTGCCGACAGAGATTCGTATAATCAAAGCTATAGTTTTCCCAGTAGCAACATATGGCTGTGAGAGCTGGACTATAAGGAAGGCTGAGCGCCGAAGAATCGATGCTTTCAAACTGTAGTGCTGGAGAAGACTCTTACGAGTCCCCTGGACTGCAAGGAGGTCAAATCAGTCCATCCTAAAGGAAATCAACCCTGACCACTCATTGGAAGGACAGATACTGAAGCTGAAGCTCAAATATTTTGGCCACCTAATGCGAAGAGAAAACTCCCTGGAAAAGACCCTGACGCTGGGAAAGACAGAAGGCCAAAGGAGAAGGGGACGGCAGAGGATGAGATGGCTAGATAGCATCACCGATGCAATGAATATGAACCTGGGCACATTCCGGGACAGAGCGGAGGACAGGAAGGCCTGGCGTGCTATGGTCCATGGGGTCATGAAGAGTCAGACACGACTTAACGACTGAACAACAACAACTTCTTGAGGAAATTCTTGCATTGTTTATTTAAGAAGACCTTGTCTCTCCTTGCTATTCTCTGGAACTCTGCATTCAGTTGGATATATCTTCCCCTTTCTCCTTTGCTTTTCGCTTCCCTTCTTTCTTCAGCTACTTAGTGAGATAAGTATGTCCTCTTTTGGAGACCCTCAAAATGTCAAGGCTACCCTTGCACAAAACCCGCTATGGTTTATGATTGTAAACTGTTACAAGGGCATTTGCCAGTTGGGCATTATGCAAATCTAATAAATAAATACATACACAGTCACACACATAGAGTGATTATCCTGATCCACGTCACTGGGATTGAGGGGGAAGATTTAAATGTGTGTGTCCCCACCTACACTCCCAGCAACCTGGATCATGATTGCCAAGAGGAAGGCGAGGTTAAAGTCGCTTCCTCCTTCTCCCAATGATCATGATCCATGTAGCTGGTCTTTAATCTCATCCCCCCCACCCCAGTCCCAGCAACCTGGATCACAAACAGATTCTGCTGGGAAACAGGTGTGTGAGGAGAGTCATCCCTGTGCACCCATTTCCCAGCAGAATCTGCTCCCACCAGCCTGCCAAACAACGTCTGTGTGTGTGTGTGGTTCTGCTGGGAAACAAGTGCTTGAGAAGAGTCATCCTTGCGCACCAATTCCAAATTGGGGATGGCTGACCTAGATGATGAGGCCTCCCTACAGCCCGCAGCCACTTCTCTGGATATGCTCCGGTGCATTTCCCCTCGTTTCAACGGGCGCCATGTTGGTCTTGTGCCATCGCCACATGCCGTATGGCTTCTCACCCAAACAAGCCCTTCTTACCTCACCAGCAGTCTTGGGAACAATGAAAGCAGAGCCAAAACAGGAGCTGAGGCAAGCCTTTTTATGACGGCGCATCCAGCACGCCCAGCATTAAGCCAGTCCTTAATGCAAATTCTCTCCTTGCTTCAGTGGGCAGCTGCCTTACATCCGGTCAGACCTGTTGGTCCATGTCACTCAGTAGTGTCTGCCCCAACTGGCAGCAGTTCCCCAGGCCTTCAGACATGGGTCTTTCCTAGCCAAATCTAGAGATGCCTGGGATTGAATCTGGCACCTTCTGCATGCCAAGCAAAGCTACGGCTCCCTGCATCACCTTCTCAGTTACTTTCTGAATGACCAGTTAGGTCCAGCTGACTGAGAACAAAACTTACCAGGAGCGAGGTTAGAGAGTCACCATGGATCCTGTTCTTCCTCGTGTAGTGAGGGGGCGGGGGGGGGCTGCTTCTTCCTCGGAAGGAACCAGGGCGAGCAGCAATATGCGCAAATGTCTCTCCTGCAGCTGCTAGTTAGAAGGAAAGGACAACTGCCGCTCTCCTGCCACAATAGTATCCCGTAAGAAGCTAGGGAAGGGATTAGCCGATAACACCGTCTACAAATCGGATTAAGGAAACAGAGTTGTTCGAGAACCCAGAAGAACAGCTCTGCCAACTCACCGACACCAGGGTGGTGCAAAAGGGACTAAGCTGGTAAGAGCCAGACAGTCACACTTTTGCAAGCGAAGGAACTCGTATACCAAGTGGTCCCATACCAATCCCTGAGGCAGCAAGTTAGCAATGGATTCTCCCTCACGAGGAGCAACCTGGGAGAGCTGGAGGTCAGCTGTGCCAGTGCCGAAGCTGTCAGTTAAAGGGCGATTCCTGTCCCACCATCTCTGTGCTGCTAACAGGATTTTCCCCTGGCCCTAATCTCTTCAGATAGTCCTGTCCCACGCAAGGGCTCACGCACGCCAGGAGGCAGATGCGGGTGGCAGCACATCTCTTGCCGGATCACCTCGGTTGCTAGGAGACTGTTTTCTCAGCAGTCGTCAGCGAGAGGATGCTGGCCGAGCGCAATTTCACACCAGATGTCACTAGTGAAGAGCAGCGCGCCCCTCCTCTGCTTGTCCTCTGGTGAGGGATAGACTAATCTGCCAGTTCAGTTTCCCATTTTTCCAGTCTTTCGTTTGGTTCATCCCAAAAGTTTTAAAGTTTGCAAGAAAATCCACACGCATTTTGTGAGTATTTCTCCTAATGCACACGTTTTTGTACAGAATTTTGCCTAACGTACACATTTTGTGCCAGCTGTTTTCGCAATATAATGCACTTTTGAACATTATGTTCACGAATACATGTATTTTGGGGTGCACGTTCCCTTCATATGCATATTTTGAATGAATTTTTTGACTGGAGGACATCGCAGAATTTGGAGAAGTGCAAATTCTGAGGGATAGTTGTGTTCTGGTTGGCGTGTTTGTTCAAAAGTAAGGTAAATGGGCATTAAAATGCAAACCGAATGAATTTCTTCCCCGTCCCTACCTCTGGCTGAAATCTTCTACATTGAAAACAGCACCCAAGGGCTTGCTGCTTTTGCCCCTCCTGCCAATGGAAGACTCCGCATGTCCACATGTGACAGGGTGGCAGCAGGGTCCCCTGCCTGCCTCCGAACACGAAGCAAGAGCGGCTCCCTGCCCGTAGCCCTCCTTCAGCCTTCCCCGGCCTGAGCCCTCTAGCTGCATTGGACCGCCGCTCCCGGCACCTCCCAGCCCGCGTGGCCTGTGGAGGCAGTGGGCTGGCGAAGGCGCATCCACGCTTCTTGTTCCGCGCTTGAGAATCCGCGGGTCTCTGGGAGAAGGGCTGGAATTCCACGCCCAGGGAAGCCCCACGTCCCAGGACTAGAGCGGATTCTTCAGACTCAGGGTGGGCGGGGGAGGGCGGACTTTGCTCGGCTTGCACGGAAGAGAAGGCTTTGTGTGTGAGGCCGGGCCGGGCCGGGCCGGGCTGGCGGTGGCAGAACTGGTGTCTTCTGGTTTTCATGTATTTATACCGAGAAGCCGCCTTTCAGTGAGATATTCGGGGGGCAGTTTCCAAGGAGAGCCCTGTGGAGCGGACCCTCCCCACACCCATTTCTGAAGCCCCCCAGGCCCCTCCTGAAGAAGCCAGGCTGCTGGGAGGCATTGCAACATGTGCACCGCTTGAGCCGAGCCCCCAAACGGCTTCAAGGGGCCCCTTCCGCCTGGCTGGGGTGCAGCCCCCTTCTGTGGATGAGGGTTCTGCCTCCGTTCCTGGGCTGGCCCAGGTCGGTTCATTCTTTCTGGAGCATGTTTAGGGAAAGGGCTGGCCGCCCTGCCCGCCCCCCGCCCGGAAACCAGCACAGTGCTGTCTTCCCAGGCCATGTGAGGAACTGCTCATTACGCGGGGGGGGGCTGCCTCAAGGGGGGCGCCCAGAGCTGTCCCTCGGCCTTGGCCAGCAACTCCCTTATCGGCCCCACCACGTTGCTGGGGCTTGGCTTCTTTCCTCATCCGGTGTTGGTCTTCGTGGGTCCAGCAGCATAAGAGTCCCTAGGCAGAAGCGGACACCTGCAGACCAGTGGCGGGGGGCACTGCAAGCAAATCCCTGTTCCCTTTGGCCCTTTCCCACAGGGCTCCTGGCGGCAGGGGCCAGGCACAGCCACTCTCGCTCCTCCAAGGATTTCTGGCTTGGCACATCCTCCTTTCAGTCCTGGTGAACGGGGAGGTCAACAGGTAACCAGGTAACTCCAGTGACACTGCTGTAGTCCCCTAGCAACTGTGCCCTCATCACCCAACAACTCCTTTGGATATTGGCTTCCAGTTGCCATGGGGAATTAGGGATCAGTACACAGAATGACTGGGTGGCCAAGGGAAGCCCAGGGCCTGCAGTGCCAAGCCCAGTCAGAGAAGAAAGCCGGTTTCCCTTTGAGTGAGGTACTTCCATTTTCTCTTTTGTTCCGGGTCTTGCGGGCCAGGGCAGGGGCGCCTGTACCTGGCGAAGAGTTGGCCTGGTGCTGCTGCTGCCAAGAGGCACCTGAGCAAGGGGCTCTGAGGCCGTCTTCCCAAGCTCCCCTGGCCGGCCTGTTTGCCACTGGAACGTCTAAACAGGGAAGGACACCGGCAGCTGGCAGCCCTTGCGCAGCATGGCATAAAAGACTCTTGCGCAATTCTGGCCATCAATAAACGTGCTTAAGCAGCCGCTCAGCCAAACCAGGGAGCGAGAAGACGGGAATGCTGCATGAGCCGCAGGAGAAAGTGCACAGAGGGAGAGTCTGGATCTAGGTTCTGGCTCCGATGGTCATCTCCTGATTTTCAGATGGGGGGGGGTTGAAGCAAAGTGCTGGCGGCAGGGCAGGGAAAGTGACAGTCCAAGTTTCAGCCAAGCTCCACCACAGCCGTCCACAACCTGGTGCCCTCCAGATGTGTTGGACTGCAACTCCCATCATACTGAGCTAGCATGGTCAATGGCCATGGTGGCTTGGAATGACAGGAGTTGCAGTCCAACCAGGACCCCTGCTAGGCACTTAAAAGATTCAGGGTCCAAGCCCAGGCACACAGGATTCACGTCCGCATGAAATTTGCATATGCTAATTTATACCTATATATGCATATTTAGAAATAATTCCTAGGATTTATTTAAATTTCACAGAAGGCAAAGCCAGCCAATTCATTTCTCATACAAATAAACTTCAAATAAAATGAATTCTTCCATTCTGCCAAACATGCTTCAGAAGTTGATGGAAGCCACTCCCTTCTTCCTGTCCCATTCTGTAGCTCCTTGAGGCTCTCAGCAGAAGCTGGTAGCAAGATCAAGGCAGGAAGTCAGATCAAGGCAGGAAGAACGTAGGACCTTGGAGAGCTTCTGGTGGGTTCTGCTAGCTGGAACTCTCTTCTGTTAGGTCAATAGAAGGATGTTGTCTCAGCTGGGAGCTAATTATGTAGGCTGACAAGACCTATAGTGTGGTTGGCTCCACCCCACCTGGAGATGACAGCTGGACTATCAAAGAGCCATTGCCTGATTTTGCACCCGGAGACTTCTGTAAGGCTGTAAGGTTCTGCCAGGAACTCATCCTCTGAGCCAGAGGATGATTCCAGAGCTTTGTCTTCTGGCCGGGAGGGCCTTGAAGAAGGTCCTGACTGTCCTTTCCCCGAGGATATAGCCTGTGCTTTGTCCTCATCAGAACCCTCTGCTGCACACTGGAAGGCCCAAGGGCTGAGGATCATCACACCTCCCTTCTCGTCCTCCAGCGTTTTTGTCGCTTATTTATCGATTCGTCTGGCCTCAGCCCATCTCTCCTCTCCTTGAGAAACAGCTTCCCAGCCCTGTTGTGTGTCCAGCTACAATTGCTCAGTGGTTCAGGGGAGGCAACCCACAGAAGGGGAAATGCTCACTTGGCAGCATCTGTTATTAATTTCTCTTTAAAAAAAAAAACTTTTTATTTTATTTTTATCTTTATAAATGAAATAAACAACACCAACACCCTAATCGGTAACTACAGTTTCCCAACAATACAATATTCTTAGGAGGACACTGCAATAACGAAAAGGAGAAGAGAAGATTTCTTTCTTTTTTCTCTCTCTCTTTAAGGATAAATTTAAACTCCAATACACATGGGCTTCAGATCCCATTCTACTTAGAAATTATACCTATAACACTGGCAATATTACAATTCAATACAGCATAAATAATCAACCTTACATTTCAATATCATATCATCAATCTTATGGCAAGGAAGCAGGCCTACAATTCATTTCCAGTAACCATTTGTTGTTGTTCAGTCGTTCAGTCGTGTCCGACTCTTCGTGACCCCATGGACCATAGCACGCCAGGCCTTCCTGTCCTGCGCTCTCTCCCGGAGCGTGCTCAAGTTCATATTCATTGCATCCGTGATGCTATCTAGCCATCTCATCCTCTGCCGTCCCCTTCTCCTTTTGCCTTCAGTCTTTCCCAGCACCAGGGTCTTTTCCAGGGAGTTTTCTCTTCGCATTAGGTGGCCAAAATATTGGAGCTTCAGCTTCATTATCTGTCCTTCCAATGAGCACTCAGGGTTGATTTCCTTTAGGATGGACTGATTTGACCTCCTTGCAGTCCAGGGGACTCGTAAGAGTCTTCTCCAGCACCACAGTTCGAAAGCATCAATTCTTCGGCGCTCAGCCTTCCTTATAGTCCAGCTCTCACAGCCATACATTACTACTGGGAAAACCATAGCTTTGATTAGACGGACCTTTGTCGGCAAGGTGATGTCTCTGCTTCTTACTATGCTGTCTAGGTTTGCCATAGCTTTCCTCCCAAGGAGCAAGCGTCTTTTAATTTCATGGCTACAGTCACCGTCTGCAGTGATCTTGGAGCCCAAGAAAGTAAAATCTGTCACTGCTTCCATTTCTTCCCCTTCTATATGCCAGGAAGTGATGGGGCCAGATGCCATGATCTTCGTTTTTTTAATGTTGAGTTTCAAACCAGCTTTTGCACTCTCCTCTTTCACCCTCAACAAGAGGCTCTTGAGATCCTCTTCGCTTTCTGCCATTAGGGTGGTATCGTCTGCATATCGGAGGTTGTTGATAATTCTCCCGGCAATCTTAATTCCGACCTCTGATTCATCCAACCCGGCATTTCTCATGATGTACTCTGCATATAAGTTAAATAAGCAGGGCGACAGTATGCAGCCTTGTCGTACTCCTTTCCCAATTTTGAACCACTCGGTTGTTCCATGTCTGGTTCTTACTGTTGCTTCTTGACCCTCGTACAGGTTTCTCAGGAGACAGGTAAGGTGGTCTGGTACTCCCATCACTTTAAGAATTTGCCACAGTTTGTTGTGATCCACACAATCAAAGGCTTTAGCGTAGTCAATGAAGCAGAAATAGACGTTTTTCTGGAATTCTCTTGCTTTCTCCATGATGCAGCGAATGTTGGCGATTTGATCTCTAGTTCCTCTGCCTCTTTGAAACCCAGCTTGTACTTCCGGTAGTTCTCGGTTCGCATACTGCTGAAGCCTAGCTTGTAGGATTTTGAGCATCACCTTGCTGGCATGTGAAATGAGCGCAATGGTGCGGTAGTTTGAACACTCTTTGGCGTTGCCCTTCTTTGGAATTGGAATGTAAACTGACCTTTTCCAGTCTTGTGGCCACTGTTGAGTGTTCCAGATTTGTTGGCATATTGAATGCAGCACATTAACAGCATCATCTTTTAGGATTTTAAATAGCTCGGCTGGAATACTGTCATCTCCGCTAGCTTTATTGTTACTAATGCTTCCTAAGGCCCACTTGACTTCACTCTCTAGGATGTCTGGCTCAAGTTCAGTGACCGCACTATCATGGCTATCAGGGACATTCGGATCTTTCCTGTATAGTTCTTCTGTGTATTCTTGCCACCTCTTCTTAATCTCATCTGCTTCTGTGAGGTCCCTGCCTTCTTTGTCCTTTATCATGCCCATCTTTGCACAAAACGTTCCCTTGAGATCTCCGATTTTCTTGAAGAGATCTCTAGTCTTTCCCATTCTGTTGTTTTCCTCGATTTCTTTGCATTGTTCACTTAAGAAGGCCTTCTTGTCTCTCCTTGCGATTCTCTGGAACTCTGCATTCAGTTGGGTATATCTTCCCCTTTCTCCCTTGCTTTTCGCTTCCCTTCTTTCATGAGCTACTTGTAAAGCCTCATCAGACAGCCACTTTGCTTTCTTGCATTTCTTTTTCTTTGCCCTTAAGTTAGAATATAATAGTAAAGCTTAACAATTTTACCAGCCAAAAATCTCACTAACCAGTCTTATAGTAGTGATAATAGTAATAATAATAAAAAGGAGATTAAAAAGGATAAATAATAATAATAACAACAACAAATCACTAATAAATTTTTATAATATTATATAATAATAAAGCGTAGAAGCAACCTTACAACAATCAGTAATATATTTTATACTAGATATATAAATGAGTGTGCACATTTCGATACACCCTCCAACAATATATTTAAGTACAGTATATCACATCCATTTTAAAGAGAAATGATTTAAAGAAAAAGAAAAAAGAGAAAGGTGAAAGATGAAAGATGAAAGAAAGCAAACAGATATATGTATAAGCAATTATCTCTGGCCTAGCCTGAATCATTCAGACCAAACATAGCCAGTTATCAAAACATGTTTGTAGATTCCATGGGGCTGGAGCAGAAATCTCACGCGATTTTCCATTTAGCCATGCCTCCGCCATTTCATGATTTAGGAACTTCTTCATCTGACCTTCAGAAACAATGCAAAATGTAGCAGGATATTTTAAATGACATAGTAAGTTCATTTGTTTTGCCAGGTTTTTTGCCTTGATGAATTGCCTTCTTTGATCAGCCACTTCTTTGATGTAATCCGGAAATAACATAACTTTATCTTGTTTCCAAAAAAGATTTCCGCCCTCGCAGGATATAATTTTTTGTGGAGATTCTTGAAAATTGGACTATAATCGTATAACCAGTTCCTTTGGCATTTGGCACACGGAATGCCTGCTTGATATCAAGTAAATAATCAGATGGCACAGGGAGTATCTCATGCAAAAGGTTATCTACAAAAGTAGACAAATTTACATCACTAAGCAAATCTTTAATATCAATGATATGTATATTTGTTCTGCACATAAAAGCTTCCAGTTGGGAAATTCTGACAGATACATTTTTGAAAAAAACTTGTGACGCAGTTTTGTTTGCTGCCACCTGATCTTGCAGCTCGTTAACCTTCGGCTCCATTTTTTGCCAAGAAGGATTAATTAAATCCACAGCCCCTTGCAGGGCAGTGATGGATTTTTGAATTGTATCCAACCTCTTAGCCTGCTCAGCAAATTGTGAAGACAAAGTTTTTATCAGAGTAAGTAACTCCTCAACTTCAGTTCTTGGAGCCTTTGCCAAAGGAGGTACGGGGGGAGTGGGCGGAGATCCAGTTCCTTTTTTTCTCCTTGCTGTAGCCATGTTTCTCTTCAAACAGATCTTGCAGGTCCACAAATATCCTCAAATATTGTTAATATTTCTTCAACCATCCCTCAGATGTTGTTGGTATTTCTTAAGCCATATATTACAATGGAGCGTGTCAGCCCTGATTTCTCCTACTTAGGATTTTCCAAAGAACTTTTTGCAATGATTAAGCTCTGGGAGGCTAGTCTCGGAATCCAGCCCCCCTGCTGCTTCGCCGAGAGGACTTTTCTTCCAAGACTTCATCCAGATGCTGCCTTGACTCCCCTTTTAATTCCAGGGGAGAGATGAAAAGGTTTTTCAACCTTTTAAAAAGCTGTTTGAGATAGCATCCCACAGAGACTCCGCGGAATGCTGCCAGAGCGACATTGGCTCCTACCGGAAGTCTCTGTTATTGTTTTCTCCTGGGTGAAGACTTTACAAAAAATCACCCAGACTTTCCTTATATATAGTTTTGACTGATGGGTTTTACCTGGCTTTTCACTGAATAGAAGAGCATAAGAACATGCTGGATCAGACCAAATGCCTCTCTGGTTCAGCATTCTGTTCGCACAGTGGCCAACCAGCTGTCTCCAGGAAGCCCACAAGTAGGGCATGAGTGCAATAGTTCCTGCTCATGTTCCCCAGCAAACTGGTATTGAGAGGCATCCTGCCTCTGATACTAGAGGTAGCATAAAGCCATCATCAGTAGCCATTGACAGCCTTCTCCTCCATGAATTTGTCTAGTCCCCTTTCAAAGCCATCCAAATGGGTGGGTATCACTACAACTTGTGGTAGCGAATTCCACAGTTTAATTATGCACAGAGTGAAAGAAGTCCTTCCTTTTATCTGTCCTGAATCTCCCACCAATCAGCTTCATAGGATAACCCCATGTTGTTTATTCGTTCAGTTCCTTCCGACTCTTTGTGATTTCATGGACCAGCCCACGCCAGAGCTTCCTGTCGGCTGTTGCCACCCCCAGCTCCCCCAAAGTCGAGTCCATCACCTCCAGAATATCATCCATCCATCTTGCCCTTGGTCGGCCCCTATTCCTTTTGCCTTCCACTTTCCCTAGCATCAGCATCTTCTCCAGAGTATCCTGTCTTCTCATTATGTGGCCAAAGTATTTCAGTTTTGCCTTGAATATCATTCCCTCAAGTGAGCAGTGACAGTCTGGCTTTATTTCCTGGAGTGTGGACTGGTTTGATCTTCTTGCAATCCAAGGCACTCTCAGAATTTTCCTCCAGCACCACAGTTCAAAAGCATCTATCTTCCTTCACTCAGGCTTCCTTATGGTCCAGCTCTCGCAGCCATAGGTTACTACGGGGAATACCATTGCTTTAACTATGCGGACCTTTGTTGTCAGTGTGATGTCTCTGCTCTTAACTATTTTGTCAAGATTTATCATTGCTCTCCTCCCAAGAAGTAAATGTCTTCTGATTTCCTGGCTGCAGTCAGCATCTGCAGTAATCTTTGTGCCTAGAAATACAAAGTCTGTCACTGCCTCCACGTTTTCTCCCTCTATTTGCCAGTTATCAGTCAAGCTGGTTGCCATAATCTTGGTTTTTTTTAGGTTTAACTGCAACCCAGCTTTTGCACTTTCTTCTTTCACCTTTGTCATGAGGTTCCTCAGCTTCTCCTCGCTTTCAGCCATCAAAGTGGTATCATCTGCATATCGGAGATTGTTAATGTTTCTTCCAGCGATTTTAACTCCAGCCTTGGCTTCATCAAGCCCAGCACGTCGCATGATGTGTTCTGCGTACAGGTTGAATAGGTAGGGTGAGAGTATACAACCCTGCCATACTCCTTTCCCAATCTTGAACCAGTCCGTTGTTCCGTGGTCTGTTCTTCCCGTTGCTACTTGGTCGTTATACAGATTCCTCAGGAGGCAGACAAGATGACTTGGTATCCCCATACCACCAAGAACTTGCCACAATTTGTTATGATCCACACAGTCAAAGGCTTTAGAATAGTCAGTAAAACAGAAATAGATGTTTTTCTGAAACTCCCTGGCTTTCTCCATTATCCAGCGGATATTGGCAATTTGGTCTCTAGTTCCTCTGCCTTTTCAAAACCCAGCTTGTACATCTGGCAATTCTCGTTCCATGAATTGCTGGAGTCTACCTTGCAAGATCTTGAGCATTACCTTACTGGCATGCGAAACAAGTGCCACTGTTTGATAGTTTGAACATTCTTTAGTGTTTCCCTTTTTTGGTATGGGGATATAAGTTGATTTTTTCTAATCTTGTGGCCATTGTGTTTTCCAAATTTGCTGGCATATGGCATGCATCATCTTGACAGCATCATCTTGCAAGATTTTAAACAGTTCAGCTGGGATACCATCGTCTCCTGCTGCCTTGTTATTAGCAATGCTTCTTAAGGCCCATTCAACCTCATTCTTCAGGATGTCTGGCTCTAGCTCACTGACCACACCATCAAATCTATCCCCGATACTATTATCCTTCCTATACAGATCTTCCGTATATTCTTGCCACCTTTTCTTGATCTCTTCTGCTTCTGTTAGGTCCTTGCCATCTTTGTTTTTGATCATACCCATTTTTGCCTGGAATTTATCTCTGATGTTTCTAATTTTCTGGAAGAGGTCTCTTGTCCTTCCTATTCTGTTATCTTCTTCCACTTCTGCGCATTGCTTGTTTAAAAATAATTCCTTATCTCTTCTGGCTAACCTCTGGAATTTTGCATTTAATTGGGCATCTCTCCCCCTATCACTGTTGCCTTTTGCTTTCCTTCTTTCTTGGGCTGCTTCCAGTGTCTCAGCAGACAGCCATCTTGCCTTCTTGGTTTTCTTTTTCTTTGGGACATTTTTTGTTGCTGCCTCCTGAACAATGTCACGAACTTTTGTCCATAGTTCTTCCGGGACCCTATCTACTAAATCTAGTCCCTTAAATCTATTCTTCACCTCCGCTGCATATTCTTTAGGAATATTAGTGAGGTTATATCTAACTGATCTGTGGGTCTTCCCTATTCTCTTTAGTCTGATTCTAAATTGTGCAATAAAAAGTTCGTGATCTGAACTACAGTCAGCTCCAGGTCTTGTTTTTACCGACTGTATAGATGTCCGCCACCTTTGGCTACAAAGGATGTAGTCAATCTGATTTCTGTGTCGACCACCTGGTGAAGTCCATGTATAAAGTTGTCTTTTAGGTTGTTGGAAGAGAGTGTTTGTTATGCACTGTGAGTTGTCTTGACAAAATTCTATCAGCCTATGTCCTGCTTCATTTTGTTCTCCCAGACCATGCTTGCCTGTAATTCCAGGTGTCATTTGACTACCCACCTTAGCATTCCAGTCTCCTGTAATGACAATAACATCTCTTTTTGGCGTATTATCCAGTAGGTGCTGCAGATCCTCATAGAACTGATCTACTTCTGCTTCTTCAGCATCTGTGGTTGGGGCGTATATTTGGATCACTGTGATGTTGATTGGCTTACCCTGAATTCGAACTGAGATCATTCTGTCATTTTTTGGATTGTATCCAAGCACTGCTTTAGCCACTTTATTATTAATTATGAAGGCTACTCCATTTCTTCTGTGGTCCTCTTGTCCACAGTAGTAGATCTGGTGGTCATCTGATGTGAAGTGGCCCATTCCAATCCATTATAATTAACTGACACCCAAAATGTCTATATTTAATCTTGACATCTCCCCAGTAACCACATCCAATTTGCCCTGGCTCATAGATCTTACATTCCAGGTTCCTATGGTGTGTTGATCTTTAGAACATCGGATTCGTCGTTCACCACCAGCACCGTCGGCCGCTAGCCATTCTTTTGGCTTTGAGCTAGCTGCGTCATCACATCTGGGCTAGTTGAACTTATCCTCTGTTCCTCCCTAGTAGCATTTTGACCATCTTCCGACCTGGGAGTCCCATCTTCCGATGGTATACTGACATGTCTCTGGTTGTACTGATCCATTTAGTTTTCACGGCAAGAATACTGGGGTGGGTTGCTGTTACCTTCCCCAGGGATCTATTTAGTCTAACTTCTCTGCCATGACCTTCCCGTCTTGGGTGTCCCTTCACGGTTTAGCTCATGGCGTCATTGAGGTGCTCAAGCTCCAGCACCACGACAAGGTAACGATCTATGAAAGATGGAGAAAAATGTCTCCCCATCCACTTCCGCCACACCACGTGTTTTGTACACCTCTGTCATGTCTCCCCTTTTTTCTAAGCTAAATAGTCCCAGACATTGTAACTTTTCCTCGTAGGGGAGGTGCTCCAGCCTCTTGATCATTTTGAGGTTTTCTGCACCTTTTCCACCTCTACAACATCGGTTTATAGGTTTGATGACCAGAACTGCACACAATATTTATTACAGGTGTGGGCGCATCATTGCTCTTCTGTTGCTATCTTATTCTGTTGTATCATATAAATCTTTGTCAACATTTATCATTGTTGACATTTTGTACATTTATTTTATTTATATCCCACTTTTCAGCCAAAAAATGGCACTGAAAGTGGCTAACAATAAAATGCAGGTTGAAAACAACATCTTAACTAAAATGTAACACAGAAACAATCAAATTAAAAACATAATCAAAAACACACAACAATAAAAGAAATAAACTGCACCAGCCAGTTAAAACCCCCTTCAGTGGCAGACCAGCTGATATGCTGAAGGCCTGAATAAAAATGTCATCAGAAGGGCAACAAAGAGGGGCCAACCTAACCTTCCTCGGCTTTACTACCCCCAAAGTAGTAGGTAAATCAAGGCTGGGGAACCTTTTTTGGGCTGGGGGCCGAATTCCAACTTGGGGAGGGCCCCGGTGGCTGCATTCCAGCAGTGGGTGGGGCCCAGGGGCAGGGCTAAGGACAGAGCAGGCAGGGCCAAGTCCAAGCTGGCATGGCCAGATGTGATTTATACCCATGTGGACAACTCCCCACCGAGTACGCAGAGCACAGCTCAATTCTATGCATGTCTAATGCTCAGCACAAAGAAACAGGAGCCAAGAGTGATGTCTGGCAACCCTCCCTCCGGAGTCAGAAGGGCGCTGCTGTGACCCTGGGGGCAGGAGGGGCAGCCCCTGCCCCACTGGAGCCTGGCTCCAGCACACCAGGTTGGAGGAAGACCCCCTCCTGCCCTGCCCCTAAGAGCTGCCTTGGATGCGTAGTATGTCTTACACGGAAGCGGGGAGGGGGGCCACGCAGAGCACTTCTTGTTCTGCCATATCTGAGAAAAACACAAGCGCTGCGCACGGACTGGGAAGCTGCTGCTCTTGCAGTCCTGCAAATGTAGGAGCGAGAGAGCCAGATTTTCCACTGAAGCCAAGTTTAATCCTGATGTAGCTTTATTATTTCCGGAGGAATTTCCTTCCTCTCTAAGCAGCCTCCAAAGTTTATAGAGCACTTTGCTTCTCTGTGTCTCCCTCTTGCTTCTGCGTCTTCTGCTCTGAAATGTAGGCCCAGTTCAGATGTAATAGAATCCTAGAGCTGGAAGGGATCTCAAAGGCCATCTAGTCCAACCCCCTGCTAATGCAGGGAATTCGCTGCTGCTGCATCCCTAACAGGTGGCAATCCATCCTCTGCTTTAAAAACCTCTAATGGAGAGTCCAGCACCTTCTGAGACAGTCTGTTCCACTCCTAAAAAACAGTTTCTGGCATCAGCAAGGTCTTGCTAATGTTTAGCTGGAATCCCCTTTCTTGTCATTTGAAGCACTGGAGCACTGGGAAACAATCTATATGACAGCCCTTCAAATATTTGCAGGTGACTATCATCAAATCACCGTGACTCAATGCTAAATCATAGTTTTGTGTGATATATAGGCATGTGCCACAGCAAGCCTTGGGCTCAAATACTCCCCTTCCCTCTCCTCTCCTCTGCTCTTGCATGCTAGAGGACAAGACAGAAGCCTTCCAGTTTTGATTTTAAACTAATCTGAGTTCCCTGTTATGTCTGAACTCAGGCAACCTTGCTTAGTTCAAACCAGGATGCACAACCTGTGGTCTGTGGGCTGCATGCAGCATTCTGCCACTCTCGGTGTGGCCTGCAGGTGATCGTCCTGTGGAGAAAAGGCAGCTGTTAGCAGCAAAACCTTCTCCCTCACACAACCACCCCAAAGCTGTTGGGATCTCTGCTTTTCCAAACTCTGTGTCTGTGTACGTGTTCATGTGTGTGCAGGGGTGCCTCTGTGTGTGTTTGTGTGTGTGCGCGCGTGTGCATATACCCATATGTGTGCTGCCCCTGGGGCCCCCGCCGGTACTGGATGCAGCTTCCAGGACGGAAAAGTTTGTGCGCCCCTGGTTTAAATGATGGCTAGTCCAAACAATCCAGGAACACGCTGTGGTTTATGGCTTGTACGTGTCATCTGGTGCACCCCACAGGACAAGCGTGGAGAGGGAGCACAGGAGCCTGAGACTCGCCGTGGCTTGTGCATGGAATGCTGCTACTTCATGGTTTAGTATTCTATCTGACTTGGATTCCTGCACTGAGCAGGGGGTTGGACTCGATGGCCTTGTAGGCCCCTTCCAACCCTCCCATTCTATGATTCTATCTGAACTGGACCTTAGCCTGTAAATGCGGCCTGGTGGCCAGAGCCTGGAAGCTGGGCGTGGTCCGGGAAAAGTCACATGAAGCCCTTTGTACTATTCAAAGTGGAACGAATGAATGAACGAATGAATGATCATTTTGTGACAGGCATTGCAAGAAGTGTTATCACAACCCTAAAATACCAGGAGATTATCAAAAAACAGAATGGTTCCGGCTAGCCCGAGCATTTGTGTGCGTGTGGCAAGGTAAGGGTAGCGTGTGAACCATTCAGAGACCTTTACGATCTTCCCAGCATTAGTCCCACAACTCCACCATGGGCCTGATGGCCAGTGATCCCACTGAGGAACTTTGCAGCCGATCTCAGAGGTCAGCCACGCTGAGCCTGCAGCAGGACTTCTTCTTAACACCCAACCCTATGCTGCGAGGTGTCGAAGGGGCAGTCCTACCTAGTAGAGGTTTACTCCTAAATCAGTGAGCCGGCCAGCTAAAAGGGAGAGTGGGACTTGCCACAGTCAATTGCATGAGCCTTTGAAGCTCAGGTCCAGTGGTACATTTGAAGTGCAGGTGCTCACTGTCCCGGCCTCTATGGCCTTGTCCCGGTGGAGAGTCCAAAAATGCATGTAGCAGTGTGGATGCATCTCTCTCTCTCTCTGTATTATATATGCCTTTTGTAAGGCTAATGGGTGGCAACTGCCCATTCAAGACCGAGCCACCCCCAAATGCCACCCCCATTACAACAGGGATTGCTCACAACAACCACCCTGTTGCCGGGGAAATCCGTGCCCCAGCCCCAGCCTCAGCCCCTGTGAGGAATGCAGCTAAGCTCAGAGGGAGCAGGGAAGCCAGCAGGGTGGCAGGTGACACTGTCATCCCTGTGAATGAAAAGGTCCCGCACTGCGACCCTGCGAGCCCTGGCTCCACTCCACCACTGCTCAGGTCTCCCAGGTCTAAATTTAGGCCAAGCCCTGAACTCTTGGGGGCAAGAAAAGCTGGGAGCGAGAAAAGGGACAGGGGCTGCGGCTCCCTCCAAACAGTCTGCTATTCCAGATCCCCAACACAGGCCCCCAGCCCAGCCTTCTAAAAGGCCTAAGACGTGAGGGACAGCACAGCGGTCCTTCCAGCCCTGGGGAATACTGCCCCCCCGCCCCCCACTACCAACCCTCTGCCGGTGGGAAACAGACAACTCTTTTGGACTGGGAGTGCAAAGAGAGTCCAGGCCAAGGATGGTGGGACAAGCCGCAGCAGAGGGGTCCCTCGGTGGACCCCCGGTCATTCCTCCTTAGCATGGGCTGTTCTACAGAACGTGGCTTCTCTGGGAGGGAATGCACTGACCTGACTTGCTCTGGCCGGGGGGTGAACCCAGGATGTGCATTTGCACAAGGGAAGGAGGAGAGGAGGCCAAAGGGAGAGGACGGCCCGTTCGTGGAATCAGAAGTGTTGTGATCCCCTTTTCCTTTCCTTTGCTCCAGCTGACTTTGCAGCGATGGCCCAAACTCTGGATTTGGTCCCGTGGCCTCCAGGTGCCAGCCCTGTGTGTGCCGCCCCAGCGGTCCTAATTCCACTGGAGCCCGAGAGAGTCATGCTATCTGGAGTGAAGGACCACCTCTACCACCCCTTCTTGCCATCCTTAAGGCGAATGGATATGGACACTGTCGCCAACAGACTCTCGGATGAGCATTCCAGGACAACAACCTACTGCTCCAAAGGTATGTACATGGAACAGCAGCCAGTTTATTGAGAGCAAGACCAGGATGGTCTCCAAATCCCAGTTGCTTCTGCTTGTAGCACTGGGCAAGTAGGATTGGATTTGAAGGCTGGGCACTGGGATTCTGCATGGACGGTTTTGAGCCCTGAGCAAAGTGCTTCTACTCTTGAGGCCTGAGTTCTGAGGTGGGCAGGGAAGGGCTTTCTCCATGTCATCAAGGACACCAGGGGCAAAGAGCCTTTTTTTGGTGCGGGCCTTGATTCCTCCCCCCATCAGACTCACCATGGGCTGGATGACCAGTAGGTGTGGCCTTGCCCACGGACAACCCTTCTCCCCACCCCTTTTTAGGTTTTTTCCATGTTGAGAAAGGCACAAGATTCTGTGCTTCTCTCGGCATGGAGAAAGGGGCTCTGTTGGTGCTGGGAAGAGTGCCCACTCTTCCCCGTGCCAGCAGAGTCCTCTGTTGCCACTGCATGACGTGGCTCTGCCAGCACCGGGAAGAAGGCACAAGGGAATCGCAGCTCCTATCTCTGACCTCAGATAACAGTGGGGATTCCCTTCAGGGGGCTTCCACAGAGGGCAGGGCTTGGAGGCTGAACCCCACCCCCTGGAGGAACCCCAGAGGCTCTGCAGGCCAGATCCGAGATGCAAGCAGGCCAGACTAGGCCCACGGGCTGGGTGTTCTGCACCCCTGAAGCACAACTGTAGACACGTCAGCAGTTGAACCTGGGTCCCCCATATGTCCCAAACTAACACTGCTGCCGCAACAGTGCAACAGTCAGTCCTGCCATGCATGGTAGATAATCTGGCTGTATTGGAAACACTTTGGGATTCTGCGCACAGTGGTGTTAGAATCCTGCACTAAATATTTTATTTGAATAGTTTATGCAAATCATTTGCCATACTAGAGTCACAGAATTTGTAATCCTACCCCAGCCCCAGCCCATGTTTTGGCCCAGGGGATAAAACATTCAGTGGGTTAAACATTGGTGTCAGCCACACTGCCTCTGCTCTGTAAAACTTTAGCAGAAACTGCTCAGGTGTGCTGAGGTTATTCTCTAAAATATTGAAGGCCAGGAACTTGTTCAGTCTAAAAGGAAAAGTGTTCTGCTTTAGGGGCCATATTCTGCAATTCACTTCATGTTTTTAGGGATGCAGGCACCTCAGAAGAGGTGGAAGAGGTGTTCATGTCCCCTTTAATCTTTCTTGTTTGTGTTTTTCTGAAGAGGATTTTGACAGTGCAACATTCACCTTGGCTGGAGTGCCCAACCAGCGCCTCCCATCCTTGGTGAGTCACTTCAACCTACCACCCCATGCTGCTTCTTCAATGCTGCCACGACCAGTATTCTATGATCCATCTCTGCTGATTGGCCCTTCAGTTGCCTGCAAATGTCTTTCCAGCAAGACTGAGCTACTACCAGTTATGAACTTTTAAAAGCAGAGGTGATCAGGTTCGAAAAACCTGCACTGAAGCTAAAGCTTCTGTGCAGAAAGCCATTCCTCTGGAGGCTCCTAGGGGGGTGTGCTTGTTGGGTGGGGGGGGAAGGCTGTACTTACTCATGGGTAAAGGAAATGCATTTGGGACATGCATCTCCATGCAGGGAGGAAGGCACACCTTCCCTGGCTCGGGGCCATTCCTTATGGGGCCTTCTAGAAAACACAATTGCATTTAACAGTTTCTCTGGGGAGGCGGCACGAGAATCTGTCCCTAAGGGAAGATGCAGCACCTCTGGAGCCACTGCCAGTTGCTTGCTGTCCTGCACCAGGGGTGTTCAACCTCAGGCCTGCGGGCCAAATCGAGCCCACCTGGGGTTCCCCAGGTGGCCACACCCCCTTCCCCCTGGGTGGTCTCCCAGCTTTTGTGCCTGCCATTTCCCCCCATTCTAGAAAGTTGAAATGCCTCTCCTAAGGCTCAGTGACTGGCAGCAAGAACAGGGAGCTCCAGTTGGCTGGCATTTTGGCCCCACCTCTTTTGCCTTCGGCCCTGTCCACCACAGGAATGTGGCCCCCATGAGCTTCTCTGCAGTAGAATTTGGCCTTGGGACTGAATGAGGTTTAACACCCCTGTCCTATACACTCTTCTCCCACGAACTGCGGTGTACCTCTCCCTTGCGTAAACCATGAGCTCTAAAATGGACGCAGGGAGCGTGCCCGCACATCCCTCGTGAAGGACTGCAGGGCACTGGGCAGCAACAATTCCCATGTCGTTGCTCAGGGGATGACAGAGTTGGGCAAGTCACTGACGGCGAAGTACAGAGCAGGGAAGATGGCTCCTCTCATGCCCAGCACCAATCAGGAGGAATGGCCCAGCTACACTCAGGCCATGGACGACTGGTCTCGCTTCATCTCCGCTGCTGGAGAGTTCAAACTACCTAGTTATAACAAAAAAGGTAAGAGGCACAGGTGCTTTCCGCATCAGCTTCATCTCTCAGAAAGTTGCGCCGCAGCCATCGGTTGTGTGGTGAAGACCCCAAAGGGAGCTTTCTCCCCCAGTGGCCTTGAGATCTCCCAGCAGAGCATGCAACCTCATTTCAGCATTATCCTAACTCCCCTGTTCTCCTCAGGAAATGTTTTCCAGCCACGCTGAATTATGATCTCACTTTTGTGAAGTGCTCCTTAAGTTGCCACGTGGAGATTTCTCCAGGTGAAAAATAGTAGACAGACTTAGCCCAAAATGATTCTGAACCAGGGAATAGAAGGGAAGGGGGGCTGGAAGGGAAGCATGGTGAACTGGGAGGCGGGACAATGGATGCTTTTTTGATCTTCCTTTGTATCTTTCAGCAACACCCAGTCAAAATGACTAGATGGGTCCCTGTTTCAAGCTAGGTTATAGCTACAGAAACCCCATACGTGGGGAGGCGGAGGAGAAAAGCAAGCTCCTGCACCAGTGCATAAGGCAGAGGTGCAGAACCTCAGGACCCAGGGCCAAATCCAACCCACCTGGAGTCCCAAGCCATCCCCAGATGGCCACACCACCTTTCCCCAACTACCAGCATTTGGTCGCTTCCAGTCTTTTGTAGTTTTTGCCCCATTCTCAAAGCTTGAAATGCCTCTCTTAAAGCTTAGTTACTACTGGCAATACGTTTTAAACTAAAATATACTGGGATTTTGGCCTGGCCCCTTTACCTTTGGTTCTGCCCACCACTGGGATGCAGGACCTGAGAGCATCTCCAAAATGGAATTCAACACCCCTGTCATAAAGCTACAATTCTCACACTGAGCAGCTGGGATGCAAATAGTTCAAGGTAGCCTGACAGAGTGGCTACTGCTAGGTGACAGCTGAATGAGCCAAAGGCACCTAGTGTCTCAGCAAAGCTGATGGAATAGCTCTCCTTCTCTCCCTCTGCTAAAGCATGATGGAATGGTGACAGCTAAGGGAGAGTGAAAGGCAGCCAATATCTTAGCAGAGGTGATTGAATAGCCTTGATGTTCTTCTCTCCTTCTGCTCGGCAGCTAGATGGAATGGATCCATCAGTCAGATATTGTCCAGTCCAGGAAAAGTGATAGCCTGTGACACCAATTCTGAGTCAGAGGGGGGTGCTGCAGAGCCAGGCCCAGCTGTGGGAAGCCAAAGAATTCAGTTCTACCAGGGCTCCCCCCTGGTGATGAGCTGGGAGGGGGTGAAACCCAGGGTGCTGACATGGCCTATCTTCCACAGCTGGGAGACCTGACCCTGACAGAGGGCCCTGCTTCTCAACCAAGGACATCTTCCATGGGAGTGGGGCAGCAGGGGGAGGACTCGGGGGGGGGGTCTGGGGTGTGTCCCAAGTTGTGGCAGCAACTCCGGAGGCATGTAGCACACATTTGCAAGCTAGGTTTCCTTACCAGGATCAAATGTCTGATATTTATCTTTAGTGGCCACTCCCCTGTATTTAAACGAGAACAGGTTTGCTGGATGCAACATTTTTCTAACCTGAAAAGCTTCCCTGTCTTGTTTCTTTGTTGGAACTATAAACTCATTTGGACTTATTCTGTACTCTGAACCTGAGTCTGTTTGGGTCTATTGCTGGGAAACCCAGAGACTGATCCTGGTTAAGGAATTACATTGTAATCCGTTCTCTGCCGATTTATATTGGGACTGTCAAGGCTCAAAGCCAATTACTGGAATTACTGCAAAAAAAGCCTTACTGAAACCTGAGCCTCAGTGTCGGGAAGTCAGGACTTGACACCACCAGCCAACAGCGGAAAGGATGGAGGAAACCAAGGAAGGAGCAGAAGGATCCAGGAGCCAAGAGGAAGGTGCCAAGAGGGGGAAGCAGAAGGGCGCTGGGGCATGGAGATGCTGGTTAAAGGCTATTGGCATAAGCTGTTGCCCACCTCCCACCTTCTAGCATTTATTGGGTACAGCCCCGCCTGTAAATGGCAGGAGGCAGACACAGGTTGGCAGTCCCTAGGCCTCAAGAGATCCCTCCTCTGGGTCCATGGTAGTCCACTATTCCTTACTGACCATTTGAACTACTTCCATTTAGGCAGGACTTTCATGCCCCAAGGAATACTGGGAATGGTGTGGATAGAGTTGCTTTCCAAACCTCGTCAACTAGACCAGTTTTAATTTTCTGTGCAGACATGCCGAAAACCCAAGTGGTTTCAGTAAGATGGGATTAAACGCCAGCGTGAGGTTCCCCCCACCGATCCTTTGATGGTGTGGGGACTGAAACCCCCTCAGCCCGAGGGCCAAATGCCATTTCAGAGAAGCTCTGCGGGGGCAAAACGGGCGGGGCCAAAATGCCAGACATGCCCGCCTGCTGGAGCTTCGCGCTCTCGCTGCCAGCAATTCCGCCTCAGGGGGCATTTCTGCCTTTTAGGAAGCGGGGGAGCGCAAACGCTGGGAAACCACCAAGTGATGGGCAGTTGGGGGAAAGGCAGCAGGCCCACAGAAGGCGGTGTGGCCCCCTAGGGAGCCCAGGTGGGCCGGTCGGAGGTCCTGAACCTGTTTTATTGGGTGACTGGAGAGGGCCATCAGAGGCAGGAATTTGGAAGCACGCCTTAGCGTTGCATCGGCAGCTCTGGTTTCCACCTTCCTTGCTTCCCTCGTCGTTTTGATGCCACACAACATAGGGGGAGGTGGCTGGGCCACAGCTTTTGCGCAGCAAGAAGGTCTCCTGCTGGGGACGTCCTGCTGTTGCCAGTTTTCCCCCAGGCACCCCAGGAGCTTTGGCGGCAGCCGAGCCCCACGCGCCGCAGCTGGAGAGGCGGGCGCGCTGAGTTTTCTACGCTTCCTTCACAGTTCTTGGGTTCAGCTGTTATGCCGTGAGGTACTTAAAACCTGACGTCACCCAGACCTGGCGGGTAAGAGAGCCTTTTCCACTAGCAGCTGTGTGCCTGTCTGCGGGGAGGCGGCCACGGCCACTTTGGGCTGGGTGATCTGGAGAGAGAAGCTCCCCTTCTGTACAAGCCGCAGCCCATTCGCAGCTGGAGCTCTCCCGTGCTGCTCCTACCGCTGTGCCGCTGATGCCTTTGGGGCACTCTGTAGAACAGGGGTGTGGAACCTCTTTCAGCCTGAGGCCCACTTTCGATTTCAGTGAAGCTCTCGGAACCCACATGCTGGTGGTGGGTGGGTCAAAGGGGGGGGTGGGCCAAAATGCCCAAACTTTGTTGTTGTTGTTGTTCAGTCGTGTCCGACTCTTCGTGACCGCATGGACCATAGCACGCCAGGCCTCCCTGTCCTGCGCTCTCTCCCGGAGCGTGCTCAAGTCCGTATTCATTGCATCAGTGATGCTATCTAGCCATCTCATCCTCTGCCGCCCCCTTCTCCTTTTGCCTTCAGTCTTTCCCAGCATCAGGGTCTTTTCCAGGGAGTTTTCTCTTCACGTTCGGTGGCCCAAACTACCAGCATGCAAAAGCCCTTGCTGCCAGTGGTTCAGGCCCAGGAGAGGCATCCACCTTCTGGACTGGAGAAAAAATGGAAGCCTAGAAGCCACCAAGCCATCGGTGGCTGGGGAAAGGGGGCGTGGGGAAGCCCAGAGGGCCAGATCAGAGCCCCCATCGGGGCAAATGTGGCCTGCGGGCCTGAGGCTCAGCACTCCTGCTATGGGATAAGGAATCTTGGATCTTAGCAAAGCTGCTGCACTCCTTGGCACCAACAGCGAAACCACGGTCTCACCCACGTCAAGAGGGGAAAGGCACTCATGGCAACACCAAAGGCAGTTTTGGTCCTCTGGGCTCCCTCAGCAATCTCCCTCCTGGGAAGGGGCCCCTTTAGCAGACAACCTGCAGGTACAATAGTAACGCCAGCCCGAGCCCAAGAGTCTAATGTTTCCATGAGATCAGAGCATTTTACTCCGCATACTAAGCAACCTTGAAGAAACAGAGCTTCCAACGTCTGTAGCACAGTTTACACCCTACCCTAAGCAGCACCAAAAGGCTTATTCATATACTTTTCACCATTCTTGAGTACACTGCAGAGTTCAAAACCTGTTAAAGTGCAAAACGTTCCAGAGAGACATTACCAACAATCTCTGGAGCGGTGAAGCCTGGGTGGTTCTTTGGCATGGCATTGACACTGATACTGACATACACATGAACACACAATCACTGCCCTCCTTTCGCTTTCCAATTTGAGTCTTCCTGTGGTTGTGTGAATGTAGCCAAACCCACATCACCCACACACAAGAGGGAGGCATCAGCAGACATAGGGCAGCCTTTGAGTTATGCAGGAGTACCAGAAATCTCACAAACCCCTGCCGCCCAAGGGTGGAGGAACCCCTAAAACAGCCCAATGACAACTCATGGAATGCTGAGAGACCAAGAGAAAAAAACCTGACAACTGGGTGGGAGGGATAATGGAATGGAGGAAAAGATACATAGACTGGGCTCGCATGATTGCACGGGTAAAAGAAGCCATTGTGGCATCTTTCCCTGCCCCTGCGGGTGCTGCACACACGGCTGTCGTTTACAGAATTATCTGCACTGCAGCGCGGGTTGGCGTGTCATTTGAACCCGGTGTGCGGCGCAGTGGGGTGGCTTCATACCCACCCTACAACCCCTACAGCACATGCAGTGGCATGAGTGCGCAGCGTGCGTGCAGGCAGGCAGGCAGGCAGGCAGGCTAAGAAGCCATGATGGCTTCTTCTGTTGTTCAGTCATGTCCAACTCTTCGTGACCCCATGGACCATAGCACGCCAGGCCTTCCTGTCCTGCACTCTCTCCCGGAGCATGCTCAAATTCATATTCATTGCATCGGTGATGCTACCTAGCCATCTCATCCTCTGACGTCCCCTTCTCCTTTTGCCTTCAGTCTTTTCCCAGCATCAGAGTCTTTTCCAGAGAGTTTTCTCTTCGCATTAGGTGGCCAAAATATTTGAGCTTCAGCTTCAGTATCTGTCCTTCCAATGAGCACTCCGGGTTGATTTCCTTTAGGATGGACTGATTTGACCTCCTTGCAGTCCAGGGGACTCGTAAGAGTCTTCTCCAGAAATGGCAACCCACTCCAGTATTCTTGCCAAGAAAACCCCATGGAACGTATCACATGGCTTCTTTTACCCCCCGCAATTGTGCAAACCAGACCATAGAGGGTCCTTTAAAAGGGCAGACAAAGCCATCTCCTTGTCTAGGTAGGGCCTTTACTGGCACACGCTGAGAAGCTATTTTACAATGTCCCCAAGGACCAAAGAGAGAGTGGCCCACAGAAATCAACTGGGAAATCAAAGGTTTTAATATAGCTGGAATTGGACACAAGAAAAAAAAACCCTCAACATTCATCCCAGCAGACTCAGCATGCTAAATGGGCATGGAATATTGACTGTTTCGTGAGGGGGGGAGAGACACCAGGGAGTGAGAAGGGGTGGAGAATGGAGTCGCTGGAGCCCTGAATAGAAGCATCTCACACTGCAATGTCTTGTTTGCAGGGCACTACTTGCATGTGCTAATAGTAAACTCATTCTCTGAGTGTGGCTCCTTATGTAGCCAAAACAGGACCCTCTATGCACAATAGGGAGAGGCAGTGGCAGGCCTGGGTTGGAACTCCAAGGTTTGCACAAGTACCAGCCTCTAGGGAGAGACCCAACAACAGCTCAGTAAGGACCAAGCATACTCAGTAGCTAGAGAATGGGAAAGGGCATTTCCTGGTAGAGGGATGGCAGCCTGAACAGCCCCCCCCCCGGCCCCCGCCACAACATTTTGCTGCATTTGTATATATGTTGAATTTGCTACTTAAGAAGACATCCTCTCTCCTCTCGTTTCGTGCTAGTATTGCCTGAATCAGAATCCCAGCCTGGATAGATACGGACCAAAGCCCATTCCTTACAACACTGTGTAAGTACCATTACATGCAACCTTTCCCCCCTTTTGAGTGAACTCTCCCCGAACAACACCCTTGGTAACTCTCTGCAAAGTAAAGTCATTTTTCCTTTTTGTTTTGTTGCAGCAATACCTACAGGAGCTTTGGATCAGCACACAGGTAACTGGCTCTGAAGGTTCCAAAATACCAAAAAGGGTGAAACCTAATTTAGTGAGGGAGGGGATGTAAACACTTCGCTTAGCAAAGGCTAGGCAGCAGTCCGTCTTCGTAGCAAACCAGACAGCCAAGTTCACAGGAACATGCCATGTTAACTTTGCCCCAGGCTGAATTGGCCCTTAAAGGAATGAGCCATCAAGTTTACACATGGCTTTCATTTGCAAGAATTCTATCATCTGAAGGCCAAACTAGATGTGATGCTGAACACATCCTTAGCTGAACGCAACTACGCAGACACCCGGGTGGGCAAGACTTTCATTGGGATCGCAGTGCATCGGGAGGTGGCCCTTCCAAGAAGTCCTTTTAACAGATGACACAGAAAAAGGCTTCCAGCCAGAATCATTAATACCACTCAAAGAATGGTGCTTCTAGGAGAGTGTTAAAGTACATGGGGGAAAGACAACTTACATTGGGTTTTCATTTGATGCAGAAGGACTATCTGAGTACACTGAACAGCTGGCGGAATCTCGTTAGGATGATTGAAATTCAGATCTTTTCTAAAACACATTCCTTGGGGCTTAGACAATTTGCACACCATCCCTAGGTCAGCTACTGGCCCAGAGAGCACACCAAGGACCATTTTTAGCTTGGGGGAGCCTGGAAATAACCACACTTTAGAAAAGGGCCAGTTATTGACTCATGAAGTGGTATCTTCTCTTCCTTTCTAGCCGCTCTCATTACCTCCAGCCCTGGCGCTAGGAAGCAGGGCACTGAAAAGGGGGCCAAAAGCCACACAGATCTCCTTCAGCTGTTGAGTCAACAAAGAATAAAGACTATCGCCTGCCTCAGCAAAGGAGGGGGCAGAGGCATTTCCTGGCTAAGTAAAATATGCATGTGAAGGGGAAGGAGGAAGCTGGGTGGGGGAGAACCCCCCCCCCCGCCCAGACATTCCTATTTATTTTTATTTATTACATTTCTACACCGCCCAATAGCTGAAGCTCTCTGAGTGGTTCACAATTAAAACCATAAAATACAACATGATAAAACAATATAAAAGTTTAAAACTACAGCATAAAACTAACATGAAACATTTTCCTAGCCTTTCCCCAGCATCCAAGCAGGCAACTCAAGTCAACATCAGCCCATGGCGAATTGCTCATCTGGCTCACTATGAAAATAGATTGCTAGCCAGCCTACGCCACGCTGCGTTTTCCCTTCCCCACCTGCTGAATTGGGGCTCGCCGTCCAGAGGGCCAGAGCCCCACGTGCCGATGTGGCACTCCTAAGTATATCGCTGCTACAGCAAGACAAAGCTACGATGGAGACGGCAGAGCAGGGGCAGGCAGCCTGGTGCCCCCCAGCCGCTTTGGGCGACAGCTCCCATAATCCCCGATCGTGCCGACTGGGGCTGATGGCAGGTATCGTCCAAAACATCCAGGGGGCACTAGGTGGCCCAACCCTGAGCAGAGATGCCAGGGGGAAAGGCCCTTCTGTGTGTGCCGAAGTCCCCAAGGGCGGAAGCCCCTGCTCCCAAGGCCCTGAAGAGAGGGCCGGATAAGCCTCAAGAGGGGCTGGCCCACTCCACAGCAGCCTTTACCACCCTGCTGCCCTCCAGGTGCGCTGGACCGGCTCCCGCCTTCCCCAGCCAGCAGGGCCACGATGGGAAGCCAACATGCCTGGAGGGCAGCAGGTTGGCAACAGCTGCACCACAGGGAAGAAGTGCGGGCACAGGGGAGCACCTCTCTTTTCAGTCGCTTGTTCATCACTTGGAGCATCGGTGGTTTGCTTGCAAAGGCCTCGTTGACAGGCTCTGCAGCCATCAGGATGGCGTGGAGGGGAAGCTTTCTAGCCCATGCAGGGTGCAATCCTTTAAAGCAACCTAGCTTCAGTTGTGCCCAAGAGACAAATTCCCAGGGAGCCAGGGAATAGAGCATGTGGGACACTGAGCATGAAGAGGTAGCGGGTGGAAACGAGGCACCACCCTCCTGGTTTCCTCCATGAAGCAGAAGGGGCGGGCTTGGTGTGGTATGCAGGATCTCCTCTTGCTTTATACTGGCAATGTTTATATTGGCAATCTCTTGGCTATCTCCAGCACCAGAGGCAGTGAGCCTGTATGCACCAGTTGCTGGGGAATGTGGGCGGGAGGGCGCTGCTGCACTCAAGCTCTGCTGTGGGTTCCTGGTCAGCAGCTGGTCGGCCACTGTGTGAACAGAATGCTGGACTAGATGGACCCTTGGCGTGATCCAGTATGGCTCTTATGTTCTTAATGGAGACAAGAGGGGCCCTGGGCCTGCCCCTGACCTCTGCAGGCTGCCTCCACAGGGCTAAGCAGCATCCCTCGCTCACTCCCCACTCTCTTCACTGCTTCCGCCCAGCAGCAGCAGCGTAGATCGCTCAACGCAAGGTAGATGTAGAAGTATCTAGACCAGCCTCCCCCAACCTGACGTCTCGGATGACACCAGGCTGGGGAAGGGGAATCTAGGCAGACATGTATTGCCCAGCCTTCAAGGTTGGCTTGGTATGTTTCTTCAGCACTTTGCTCCAAGCAAACATGCACGGTGTCTGCATGCAAGCTAATGGCACACAGGGCTTCTGCAAGCAATCAAGTACTGAACTGCAGTCATGTTAGAGCAGGACAACGACTGGGGCACACTCAGCACAGTATCTCCCTGCCAGCGAACACTGCACTGTGGGACCTACTCTTTTGATACAGAGCGGCCACAGGAATGGATGGATGCGAGAGATCTGCTTTCTCTTTGCATTAACAGTGAGCACGACTGGCCTGCTGGGCGACTGCCTCTTGTTTAGCAATGGTCAAATACACCATGATTGCCCGTTGTTGGCACTGGAAGTCTGGGGTATATCTGACCACTGTTAAAACAACTGGCCAGTGAGCAAGTATCCCACTTTGCTTTCCTTTCCTGCTCTCTCCTCTCTTCTCCCTCCTCTGTCTCCGAACCGTTCCCCACCTTCTGTGCTTCTCCTCCTTTGTCTCTTCCCTGAAATGTAACAATCAATGTGCACTAAGTGAAAACACAAAACTGCAAAACAGAGTTGGGAGGGTGGGGCAGGGGGAAGAAATCAGGAAACTAATGAAACATTACTGAAAAAACCTGAAAAGGCAGAAATAAAGTTTTAATAGCAATAACATAAAACACCAAAACTGCCACTTTGCAGATGGCAGCATAGTGAACTGTGGTCTGGAGTGTAACTAGATGGAAGAATTAGAGCCAAAACAGACATTACTTTAAATGCATGCCAAGCAGCTATATCTTTTTCCTCCTTCATTGTTACTGGAATAGCTGCAGAGGGCTTGACTTGGCCTTTAAAGACCCCCTATTCCCCCCCACACACACTAGTATCCTGATCCTGTCCCTACTCTAGAGTAAAACTGAAAACAGAAAAAGATGTAGCTTTTAGGCACACATTTAAAGCAATGCCCGTTTTGGCCTTTAGTTGGAGGTCAGTCTGCTGGAGGGCAAAATGCTGGGGAAGGAGCAGATGATGTTTGTGGGTCTCTAGGACCAGGGTGGATGAGATCCTTCGGCTAGGAATAGGTCTAGATCTCCTATTCTGAGAATTTCTGTACAACATTCGTACCATAAGTAATACTTGCACTCATCAACAAACTTAGCTTGGTATTTACTTGTGCTCCATTTTCTCATGAATAAAATCTGTTAAATTGTTAATCATGGCCTCCCTCTCCTGGAATTCACATTGAAAGGGATTGTAAGCGCCCTTCCTCAATCTGGTGCCCTCCACAAGTTTGGAGTGCAACTCCCATCAACCCCAGCCAGCATGGCCAATGGTAAAGGATGCTAGGAGATGTAGTCTCAAACAGTTGGTGGGCACAGGTCAGGGAAGGCGGATACCCTTTTATTCCGCCGTGGCCTCGTGCATCAGTGTGGGCAGGCCTGAGGGCTCTTGCCGCCTCGCCCTGCCGCAGCTGGGGGCAGATGAAGCAGCACAGCAAAGTGTCTCCCACTGGCTAGATCAGGGTCCCCCCACCTGGCGCCCTCCACATGGGTTGGACTGCAACTCCCATCATTCCCCACCAGCATGGCCAATAGCTGGCCTGACCTACCCGACAGGGATTGATGAGAGGATAAGAGAGGGCTGGGGGAAGAACTGTCTGTGTTCCCCGGGGCTCTTTGGGGGAACTGCAGAATAAGAATGTAACAAAATCGTCTTTCAATGTTGCCAAAAGCATAGTAGCAGAGCAAGGATGCTGATGCTTTAAAAATATTTGGCCATTAGTGTCTGATTTAAGCTCAAGGAGTCATGATTTAAAATCCCCCCATTCAGTCATAAAGCTTATTTGGGCCAGTTGCGCTCTCTGCTTAACCTACCTCACACGGTTGTTGCGAAGGTAAACAATGGGAGGAGCTCACTGGAGGAGCTAGAATTTTTTTTGATCAAAGCAATATACAGAGAAAGCTGCCCTGGTCAAAACCTACCCTCTTTGTCTTGATCCTGCCTAGCTTGCTGTCAGCCAGGGGTGGCAACTTATGGTTCCCCAGATGTTTTAGGTCTACAACTCCCATTGGCCCTAACTAGCACAGCCAATGGTGAGGGATGATGGGAGTTGTAGGCCAAAACATCTGGAGGGCCAGATGTTGCCCAGTCCTGCTGGTGTAAGCTTGCAGCATGCCCGTTGCCACCGAGTGGCTAGCTAAACAGGTCAAGTTCTTTTCTGAGACGGCTTACTGGTTTCCTCTCCCCTTTTAAAGGTGCAGAGATGCACACTGGGAGGACACTGATCATAAAACGATCAGCTTTCTGTCCTCAAAGAGAGCAGGTTGCTACCAGCTCCTGACACTGCTGTAAAGCCCCTAGCAAAGGGGGAGGGGCAAGGGCTTCTCCCCTAAACATGCAGTCATTACACTTTATCTCAGCCTTCACGAACCTGGTGCCCTCCAGATGTTGGCTTGGAATGATGGGAGTTGCAGTCCAACACATCCAGAGGGCATCAGGTTGGGGAGGGCCGAGATAAGGTGCAAAGCCCTTGCCCCTCCCCCTTTGCCAGGGGTCTTTACAGCCATGCGGTCCCATCTACAGGACTGCGAGTCTGGAGTAGGCCGAACCCACTGGCCAGACCTGGCACATTCCAAACATGTTGGATGGCAACTCCCCTCATCCTTCTCTGGTGCTGCTGCTTCACAGGCAGGCAAAACACCTTGCCGACCACCAAGGAGCTCAGAACCTCAAGGGGACTCCCGCCTCCCCGTCTCTTTTAGGACAGAGCCGGTTTGCTTCTTGCCCCCTCCCTCCTGCCATGGTTGCTGCTTCACCAAGACACAGGTCAGGCTGTTGCTTGCTGCGCAACGATGCTGCATTAATGGCTTTCCCAGCAAAACTTTGTGCATTTTCTGGAAACGGACCACAGCAGCTCTCCTGCCATGAGTAAGCAGGCCTTCCAATACTGCCTGCAGGGCCCAGGCTACGGCTCCCATGGCACTTCAGAGGCCTCCCCTGCGAAACAGAAGAAAATCTCCTCCAAGGGCTTGCTGCTACCATCCGCCTGCCATCAGCCTAGCTCAGTCCGGGTGGGGGCGGGGAAGAATAGCAGCCAGTAGTTCCCAGCCCAGGCCCTTTGCCAGTGCTGCCTTGGTTCCTCCTGGGAACACTGGAGAGGCCACGCCTGGCATCCCACCTCCAGACGTGGGCCCGAGTCGGCAGTCAGAGTCCCACTTGAAAGGCAACAAGACAAGACCCAGAGGAAAGGCTGGAGTGCCAGGAAGGCTGCAGTGCAGGCAAGGAGAGGGAGGCGTGCCGAGAAGGAGGCTCTCAAAAAGAGGGGGATGGAGGAAGGGCTACACAGGGAGTGAACATGGGGGGGCCCTGCGGCTGAGCAGACTGCAGGAGCAATGGGCACCCTTGGAGGGTAGAGCGGAAGGGCAGAAACCTAGGCAAAAGAAAACCCTCCTTGCTTCTCAGAAACACTTGGATGGGCCATCTGGATATAGGGGCCTGTTTCCATTTCAAAATACCCTGTCTGGTGGGCCATGAACTAGGAGACCCCACCCAGTCCCTTTCAAGTCAGCCAGTCCAGCCTGCTGAAAAACCCACATTGTCATCCCAGACAATTTCTGGCCATGTCGCAATCCTTCCTCCCCAGAGAGAGAATCTAGGAGGAACAGAACAGAGCTTCCCTTTCACAACCAGAGTAAAAATAGGGCATATACTGAACTCACCACTTTGTAGCATTAAAAACATTGTGACCTGTCACAGGGGACTTTTTTATGGATTCAAAGTGACACCCCAAATGAGCTGCAGACGTTTTTAATTAACAGTAAAACTGCTTTTTAAAAAGCAATATGAAAAATAATGAAGACCAACTCCATAAAATTTAGTTCTATACATCTGAGGTGCTGCGAGGTGCCAAGTCAGCAGGTCTTAGAGGTGGGCAGACAGTCTGACAGATAGGGTGGCTGCCTCTTGAGCCTGAGGGGCACAGCTGAAGTCACCCTCAGCCAGCCCCACCCAGAGAGGCACTTCTGCTGTTTCCCAATATTGTGCAGCTGGCAGAATGGACCCAGGCTAGAAAGCTGCAGGTGAAGCCACATGCATTTGAGGGCTGCTCCACAGACCAATCTTGCTGTGCCTGCTGCAGCAATCTCCCAATTTAATAGTTTGCAGGCCGTGCACGGAAAGGGCAACCAACATACAAACACACGCACACGCCAATCCCACAGAATGGTCCCAAAGAAAAGCCAAAGCCCTGGAAAGGCTCTCCCTGGCTCATTTTATGGGCAATTACATCACGATAGCAAAACGGCGGCCACGATTCCAGGGTGGATCTAGTCATGGAGTTTTAATTTATCTTTCCCTCTGAATTCTCTTGTCGCATGTAAACAAGAACTTCTTTCTTCCATTTTTGTATTTCCCAGAAATCTTTCTCTGTTATGCTGTGGGGTGGGGGCAGGGTTCGCTTTGGCTTTGAAGGACTTTTAAACAGACGGCGTTCCCCCATGCCCTTCCTGCTGCCTCCTTTCACTCTGCCCCGGGCCCACTCATGCCACAGGTTCAGACAGCACCTTGAGCACGCTGGAGCCGAGGGAATTTAGAGACGCCAGTCCTGACGATTTTGGACAAGTGAAGCCAAGAAGAGGTCCATGAGGCACAACGCCCTGGGACCATCTCCCACAGAGGCACCCCTGAAAAATGCACATGTGTGCACAGGAAGGGGATTTTCCTGGGGGATGGCGTCTGAAGAGGAGCCGAGTCCGCCAAGTCTATCTTTCACAGTAGCCTATCTAGCCTCTCTTGCCTTACGGGTCCAGCTCCATCATCAAGCAGCAAAGCCCCCGCTAACCGCAATGTGGCAAATTGCTCTTGGGGACAGTGCTTCCCTCTGTAGACACTAGGGAATCGTGGGGGGGGGATCTGGATTTGACTGGCAGGCTTAAAGAACATTCTTTTAGATCTGTCCTGAAAAATGGTCATCGTGTCTGGAACTGCAAAGCAGGCCTGGGCCACCGCAGCTTCCTGAGTCACACCCACCCCATTAAGGGGGCAGAAGCGCACAGCCTGCTGACAGCAGAGCCCAGCACACGCACAGGCCTCGCTGGCTTCTGCTGCCCTTCCCTCTGCACCACCCCGCTCCGTGGTTCATGCAGCGGAATGTGAAGGAGGAAGGCTGCGACAAGGCCAGCAGCCTGTCCTGACCCAAGCCCAGCACTAAGGTGGCCCGAGGGGCGGGAGCAGGTTGGCGGGAGCTGCTCAGGGCAGGCAGGGAGCCACAGGGTACGTGCTCTCAGCCGAGGTGTGCTGCGCACTGTGCTCCTGCAGCAGGCCCAGGTCCAGGAAGCGCTCCCCACACCACATGCACTTGTAGTGCTGCTCCCGCGTGTGGACGCCGTGGTGCTTGTTGAGGTGCTCCCGCTGTTTGAAGGCCTTCTCGCATGATGGGCACTTGTAGGGCTTCTCCCCGGTGTGCACGCGCCGGTGGCGCTGCAAGTCCGACGCGTACTTGAAGCGCTTCTGGCAGTCCGGGCACTTTAGGGGCCGCTCGCGGGCCGGGTCGCAGCGGTGCTGCACGAACTCGGAGGACGAGAAGAAGCGCCGCTCGCAGAGGGTGCACCGCAGGGGCTTCTCGGCGCAGTGGGCAGCCAGCTGGTGCTTCTGCAGGGCAGAGGCCCGCTTGTAGGCCTTGCTGCAGGCCGCGCACTGGAAGGGCCGCTCGGCGCTCTGGACGCAGCGGTGGCGCAGCAGCTCCGACGACTGGCTGAAGCCCTTCTGGCAAGCGTTGCACTTGAACAGGTTCTCGATGCCGTGGACGTGCTGGTGGTAGAGCAGGTGAGCCGGCTGCACAAAGCCCTTCTCACACAGGGAGCACTTGAAGGGGGGCGCCTGCGGCTCTTGCTCGGCCGCCGGCGGGGTGCCAGCCGCCTTGTGGGTGCGGCGGTGGCGCACGAGGGCGTACTGCTGCTTGAAGCTCGTCTGGCAGAGGTCGCACTGGAAGGGGCGCTCGGTGCTGTGCGTGCGCTCGTGCTGCCGGAGGTCCGAGGGCCGCCGGAAGGCCTTGTGGCACGCGCCGCAGCGGAAGGGGCGCTCGCCGCTGGGCGTGCAGGGGTGCTGCAGCAGCTCCGCCGGCTCCTTGAAGTGCAGCCCGCAGGCGCTGCAGCGGAAGAGGTGCGCCTCGCCCGAGTGGGCACACATGTGGCGCACCAGGTGCGAGCGGTGCTTGAAGGCCTTCTCGCACACGGCGCACTTGTGGGGCCGCTCGGCGCTGTGGGTGCGCTTGTGATGCACCAGGTGTGAGGACTGGCTGAAGCTCTTGGCGCACAGGCTGCACCTGTAGGGCTTCTCCCCGGTGTGCACTCGCTCGTGCCGCGACAGCTCCGAGAGGTGCTTGAAGGGCTTCTGGCAGACGGAGCAGCTGTGGGGCTTCTCTGTGTGCACGCGGTTGGGTGCTGCCGGCGGCTGCGGCGGGGCAGGCTCCTCGGGCCCTGCGACCACGGCCGCCGCCGCCTTGTAGGTCTTCTCACAGATGGAGCACTTGACTGCCGCACTGCCGTTGTGGACGTTGTGGTGCTGAGCCAGTGACGTGAGCAGGGAGAAGCCCATCTTGCAGACGCCGCAGACGAAGGGCTTCTGCTCCACCTGCAGGCACTGATGCTCCAGGAGGTCTGTGGCCTGGTGAAAGATCTTCAGGCACTGGGTGCACTGGAAGGAGCGGTCATGGCCTCCTGGCAGACACTGGTGCTCCTGGGGGTTAGAGAGGTGTGCCAGATCATGCCCACACACCCCACACTTGGGAGCGGGCTCTCCCCCCCCACTGGCAGGGATGGGGTGGTGGTGCTGCAAGCTGCTGGGCTCTGGCTGGAGGAGGATGCCATAGACGGCACAGCCCAAGGGATTCTCAGCCATGGTGCTCGATGGAATGGGATGTTCTGGGAGGGCAGCTGTCCCAGCATGGTGCGGGGGCTGCTGCGGGGGCGGGGGCTGCTGCTGCCAGCTTTCTGACATGCTGGGGAAAAGGAATCGGGGTTTCCACAATAAGGGCTTCAGCTTCTCAACCAAAATGCAGTGATGCAGAAGATATGAATTCCCAGCAGTTGTTCCCAAGCCCGGAGGCAGGAAGCTCGTAGCACCAAGCCCAGAGATTCCCCAGTGCGATTTGTGCGGATCAAACAGATGGCAGCAAGCGGGTCATCCTGTAGGATGCAGAGGGCCCGTCACCTTGCCTGGGAATGCAACCTGCAAGGAAAGAGAACATCCGGGTTAGGTCCACAGTCCAGATCTGGATTCCGCAGCATGTTTAACCTTGCTCCCATTGTCATCAGGACATGGCTGCTGCTGGCCATCACCTTTCCCTTCCTCCGAAAGACCAGGGACAGAACAGACCAAGTAAGTGCTAGCCTTAGTGGTCTGAAACGAGAGTTTATGCTGAGCAAAAGAACCACTGGCTGGAGAGTGTAGAAGCCGTTTTGCCAGCCCGAGACAAATCTTTGTCCATATTCAAAGATCCCACTGCTCTCCACTCCCAGTGTGTCTTATATTGAAACATACAGCCATTGTTTACAGCAGGTCTACAATGTCCAACCTCATTACTCTGCCATGCAGGCTTTTGAGAAATACATGACTAAACAAGAAAGCTGCATCTTGAAGGCACTGTCACTGGAGATTTACTGACAGATGCTGTTAAAGTCAGCAACAAAATACACCCGATTCTGAACTCAAAGGAGCAACTGGAATGATTTACAGAGCTTTCTTGAAGATCCTGGGCACCTCAGGACCTACTACCCCAATCTTTCAATGCTATTCTTTGGAGATGATTCATAATCACATTAAGTGAGAGGAAGACTGGAAGTGACCACTAACATGTTACCTTCAAGGAGAGGACAACTGACCATGCTGCTGACGGGCTTAAGTCACAACGGCCATGCAGCTCCAACTGAGAGTTCCCTGGGACTGCAGATTCTGGCAGCTGTTGGCAAGACCACATCATGCCAGTGCTGAAGGAGTTGCCCTGGTTACCAGTTGTTTTCCGGGCCCAATTCAAGGTGTTGGCATTGACCTTTAAAACCCTATATGGTTCCAGCCCAGTTTATCTTCAGGAGCGCCTCCAGCAACACCAAGGACGCTGCTCAATGAGATCGGCCTCGGAAGGCCTTCTGTCTGTCCCATCAGCCAGGTCAGCTAGGCTGGTGAGGACTAGGAAGAGGGCCTTTTCTGTGGTGGCCTCCTCTCTGTGGAATTCCCTCCCTAGTGACCTCTGCCATGCCCCCTCTTTGATGAGCTTCTGCTGGGCTTTAAAAACCTGGCTGTTCTGGTGGGGGTTTGGGGTGGGTTAGGGTTTTTTTAGAGTAATGTTGCTTTGTTCAGTTGCTTTGTTGTATTTTATGCTGGCTGGGAATGGGCATGGCAGCTGGGAATGATAGGAGTGGCAGTCCAACACATTTGGAGAGCACCAGGTTGGGGAAGGCTGGGCTAAACCATGTTCCTTCTTCCCTAATCCTTGTAGTCTCAGCGGCAGACAGATTTTTATTACAACGTCTCAAAAGGAAACAAGCTTTGCGAGTGAGAGACCAAGACAGCCTTCTTGCTACTGCCACGCCAGCAAGTCAGTACTAATATGCCTGCTTCCCCTGGCTTGGAAATGAAGAAGGGACTCAGTTTAAAAAAGGATAGCGGAAAACACAGCATGCCCCCAGAATTTAACTGGGAAGCTCCAGAGCAGCCCTGCTCTTCAGTGGAAGGCGGAGCCAAGGCTGAGGGGTTCCTTCCCTTCCAGAAGGCCATAATGTGATTTGCATATTCAGCCCCGCCTTCTACCTAACAGTGAATTAACCCATTTCCTGCCTGCTCCACTCTTTCACCGACAGAATTTCAGCTGTGGGGCTCACTGCACCATGTCAGGAAAGTGCCTCGCCACTTTCCTCTTCCATGTGCCTGAGACAAGGCTAGCCAGCTGAGGACTCCAGAAGCAAGCAGAACACACGCTACAGAGCAGGAGCAGGGACTTGGTTTTCTATCTCGGGACACTGACCCACAGAAAAAAATTGACTGGGGGGCCACACACAATTACTTATTGATTAATTGTATTATGTTCTTATGCATATTATAAATACCAAAACCAAACAAAAATACTGTAATGTCTAGGAAGATAATGCTGGGATGTTGCCATCTCCAGAAACTCTAGCTACTCAGATTGGGATCCAGTGGCTAACAAGAACAAAACTATAACTGTCACTGGAAAGAGAGGCAGGAACAGAAGCAGACCCGTCCCTTTTATCAGGAAATATTCCACTGGGGCAGGAAAGTTGGATGGGAGAGGGCTGGACGTGTTGCTGGAAGGCAGTCAGAGCACTTTCCATCAGCGGGGCCGAATCGGCTGCTCTCCTTCTGGCCCTTTGGGAAAGACCAGCAATCAGGGGTGTTGCGAGTGGTGCCCAACTGGCCACTCTCCTGGGTGGCCCTTCAGGGTAAGGAGAGCTCCCTGAAAATGCCCAGGAGGCTCCTCACCCTGCTGTGTATCCAATGACAGATGCTGGTGTGTTTATGAAGGTCCAACCTCCAGACCAAACACTGCTGAAGATCTTTGACCTCTACCCCAGTGACAGCTGTAAGAGAAATGAATTATATATATTAAGCATGTTAGGATAGAAAATATGGAAAAAAGATGTCTCACCTATTGGACAGGTTTTTAAAAATTTGGTAATTGGCTTTGTTTGAAGTCTGCCTATTCCCTAGAGAACTGTGTGGCGTTTTAGTCTCAGTCGCACTTCTGAAAATTCAAATGCAGATCACTCAAATATACAATCAAAATATTCCGCACCACCAGACAAATTAAAAACTTGGGAGTGATGCAACGATAGAGAACCTTCCTTGTCTCTCTCGTGCTGGACTTTAAGGACCAATTTTTGTCCCCATAACATCCCCATGTTCTTCCTGCTATTGTGACTGAGAAACAAAAACCCATTCAATCAGATTTCCTCATTGCATTTCAAAGGCACAACTGTACACCTTCCAGCCACCCAGGCCAGCATTTTGCTCCTCCAGCACAGGATCTTCATCATTCTAACACCTCCTTTTTATCGAAGCATGTTCAGTCAAGGGAATTTATACCCCCACAAAAAGTGTACATCCATGGGACTAAGGCTATGTGGGATTTCTAAAGCTTTGCTTCTCAGCACAAGCCACTGCTTACTGTCTGAGGTAGGGTGGATGCAAGTAAATGATTTCTTTAAAACAAACAAGCAAACCAAAAAAATCAGATTTTTAAAAATTTAAATTGGATTTTTTTTAAAAATCAAGAAAAACTCTCTCATTCAAAAAATAACATAGCAACAATTAAATCTAATAACAAACAGGCTATACCTACACTTACAGTCTCATGTAAATGGATTAATGGCTCTGTCACACTCGCATACATTGAGTTACCTACCAATCAAACATGGACATTCATTTCAGATTTTCCTCTCATGAAAATCACTCTGTCCAGCTCGTGCTTTTTGAAATCCTTGGCTTTCAGTGACAGAGCCCCTGCTTTGCATGCAGAAGATCCTAGGTTCAACCAGGTAGGGCTACGAAAGAATCCTGTCTGAAACCCTGGAGAATTGCTGCCAGTCAGTGTTGACGATACTGGGCTAGTTGGACCAAGGCTCTGACTTGGTATAAGGCAGCTTATAGTCAAGCTCCTCTGACTAAAGTCACGTGTGCAAAGACATGGGTTGGATAGGACTGTTGCTGCTCTGCGTTTATGTGGTTCAACCAAGGCAGAGGGGCTAGTTAGGGCAGGAGGCGGCCACAGGCAGAGTGGACAGGAATGGTGGAGTGAACTGGGGGGGAAAAGTTTTAAAAAACAGTGAGTACAAACACAGTTTCAAGTTCCTATATTCCCCCATACTTTTGCCACAGAAAAACTGTCACAGCTTCAGGACATAAGAAAGACCCTATCTGGGAATATACACTCCTTGATGTTGTAAAATGCTGGACTGAGTTATAAACTAATACATTTTAGTGATCAGATTTCCACCATTGTTTAAGAAATATGTGAAGAACTATCAGTGGCAAATTTGATTTAAATCAGTGATTTAAATTGCTTTGATGTAAATCAATCCATGTTGGCCTGAGAAGGAAGAAAGCTGTGGGAAACTGCTCTCCAGCAGAGCCAAAACTTCAAAGACAGCTTCCACTGGTCACAACCAGCCTTTGCAAACGTTTTTCCACACTACTAACTGATTTGCTATTTAGCCATAGCACATAGGATACAGCAAGCTATAAATAATTATGTGGAAACAGGAGAAGATGTCATCAGGGCCTGTGTGTGTAGTTCAAGTTGCACCTCCCTGAAAAGGAGCAATATTTCCACAAAATGGGCAAGTGCACCTTGTACTTGGCTGATACAGGATGGGTCAAGTGGCCGTCCCTTGAGCCTACTTTTGTCTCTGCCCATCCTGTCTGAAACAAAGAGGACAGCCCATTTTTCACTGTGCTCATGATGACTGCTTTGTTCTTTCAAGTCCCTTGTATAAAGAAAATAAAGGTTTAAAAATAGCATATGAAGGGGGAGGCAGACAAACAAAATGTATGGCAATAGGGACAGCAGAAAAAACAAACTGATTTTGGAATGTGTTTGGCCACAGCATGAAGAACTTCATCAGGAGGGCTTTAAACTGAATCCTACGGGGAAGGGAGATGTAATGTTGGGGGTAACAATGGACGTAGGCGCATGCACTGCAACGGAGAGAACAGCGCTGATAGCGCCCAATAATAGTCTTCAGACACAGGTAGGAAGAAAGCCAGACTATGAAGCACATGGTCTTCGATGTCTATATACTAATGCCCAGAGTATGGGAAACAAACAGAACGAACTTGAACTCTTAATACAGGAGGGAAATTATGACTTGATAGGTATAACTGAGACTTGGTGGGATGACTCTCATGACTGGAATACAGCAGTTGAAGGATATAACTTGTTCAAAAAGAACAGGAGGAACAGAAAGGGAGGCGGGGTTGCACTGTATGTGAAAAATACATATCTCTGCACAGAAATACAGGAGGAGGAGCTTGGTAGCCCCATCGAGAGCATCTGGGTTGAAATAAATGGAGCAAAGAATAAAAGGAACCTGGTGGTCGGAGTCTACTACCGGCCACCCAATCAAGGAGAAGCCAAGGATGAAACTTTTGAAAAGCAAATAGCCAATGTTTTAAGGAAGCATGATGTAGTAGTAATGGGGGACTTCAATTTCCCCGATATTTGTTGGGAGACAAATTCTGCAAAACATGGCCCCTCCAGGAAATTCCTGACTTGTGTGGCGGATAACTTCCTCCTACAGAAAGTAGAGGAAGGAACTAGAGGATCGGCTATCCTTGACTTGATCCTAACCAACAGAGATGACTTAGTGGATAAAGTAGCAGTTACAGGAACTCTGGGGGAAAGCGACCATGTTGTACTTGAGTTCTTGGTTCTAAGGGAAGCAAAAGCCGAGTGTACTCAAACGCGTACCCTGGATTTTAGGAAAGCTGATTTTAATAAACTCAGAACAATGATCAGTAAGGTCCCATGGCAAGCAATGCTAGCGAGAAAAGGAGTCCAAGATGGGTGGGAACTTTTAAAAAAGGAAATTCTCAAGGCACAATCACAAACAATTCCAACAAGAAGAAAAGGTGGAAGACAACAGAAGAAGCCAATGTGGCTTCACAAAAAGCTTAGGGATGACCTGAAAACAAAAAAGGACACATATAGGAAGTGGAAAGAAGGCCAAGTAACAAAGGAAGAGTACAGGCAGGTAGCACAGAATTGCAGGGATGGCGTCAGGAAGGCTAAAGCGGAGAACGAGGTGAGGTTAGCGAGGGATGCTAAAAACAACAAAAAGGCTTTCTTCAGCTACGTGCATAGTAAAAGGCAGAGGAAAGAAATGGTTGTTCAGCTATTAAATAAGGATGGTAAAATGATAACAGAGGACAAAGAAAAGGCAGAGGTGCTCAATTCCTACTTTGGTTCAGTCTTCTCCCAAAAGAGGGTCTATGACCCCCCTGGCAAAGGCGAAGTACAGGCTGAAGGGGCAGGATTGCAGCTTGAGATCGACAGGCATATGGTCAAGGAACACCTCATTACTTTGAATGAGTTCAAATCTCCAGGGCCAGATGAACTGCATCCTAGAGTCATAAAGGAACTGGCAGAAGAACTCTCAGAACCGCTGTCTATTCTCTTTGAGAAATCATGGAGGACGGGTGAAGTGCCAGATGACTGGAGGAGGGCTAACGTTGTCCCTATCTTCAAAAAGGGTAAAAAGGAGGAACCTGGGAACTACAGACCAGTCAGTCTGACATCAATCCCTGGGAAAATTCTGGAGCAGATCATAAAGCAATCCATCTGGAAGCACCTTGACAACAATGCCGTGATTACTCGAAGCCAACATGGATTTGTCAAAAACAAGTCCTGCCAGACAAATCTGATCTCATTTTTTGATCAAGTCACCTCCCTTGTAGACCGTGGGAATGCTGTAGACATCATATACCTCGACTTCAGCAAAGCTTTCGACAAAGTGCCCCATGATATCCTGATGAGCAAACTAGCTCGAAGAGGGCTAGATGAAACAACGATCATGTGGATCCACAGTTGGCTACAGAATCGGACTCAAAGAGTGCTTATCAATGGGACCTTCTCAAGCTGGGGAGAGGTAACGAGTGGGGTACCGCAGGGCTCAGTCCTGGGCCCAGTGCTCTTCAATATTTTTATTAATGACTTGGAGGAGGAGGTGCAGGGAATGCTGATCAAATTTGCAGATGACACCAAATTGGGAGGGATAGCTAATACTTTGGAAGACAGAAACAAAATTCAAAGTGATCTGGATAGACTGGAGTGCTGGGCAGAAAACAACAGAATGGCATTTAATAGGGACAAATGCCAAGTTCTGCACCTAGGAAAAAGAAACCAAATGCACAGTTACAAGATGGGGGATACGTGGCTCAACCACACTACGAGTGAGAAGGATCTTGGAATTGTCGTCGATCACAAGCTGAATATGAGCCAACAATGTGATGTGGCTGCAAAAAAGGCAAATGCTATTTTGGGCTGCATTCATAGAAGCATCGCTTCCAAATCCCGGGAAGTACTAGTTCCCCTCTACTCAGCACTGCTTAGGCCTCATCTGGAGTACTGTGTCCAGTTCTGGGCACCACACTTTAAGAAGGATGCAGACAAGCTGGAGAGGGTTCAAAGGAGGGCAACAAAGATGATCAGGGGACTGGAAACAAAGCCCTATGAAGAGAGACTGAAAGAACTGGGCATGTTTAGCCTTGAGAAGAGAAGACTGAGGGGAGATATGATAGCACTCTTCAAGTACTTGAAAGGTTGTCACAGAGAAGAAGGCCAGGATCTCTTCTTGATCATCCCAGAGTGCAGGACACGGAATAATGGGCTCAAGTGACAGGAAGCCAGATTCCGACTGAACATCAGGAAAAACTTCCTGAGTGTCAGAGCAATACGGCAATGGAACCAATTACCTGGGGAGGTGGTGGGCTCTCCCACACTGGAGGCCTTCAAGACGAGGCTGGACAGCCATTTGTCAGGGATGCTCTGATTTGGATTCCTGCATTGAGCAGGGGGTTGGACTCGATGGCCTTGTAGGCCCCTTCCAACCCTACTATTCTATGATTCTATGATTCTATGATTTTCAAATGTAAAAAAGAGCACAAAATCAAACCAAACCCTTTTTTTCTGCTAATGCAGATTAAACTCAGGGTTCGTTTTTTAATACCACACTAGTTGAAGGAGTCGAGAATGCAAACACTGTGCTGCAGGCTAAATACACTTGCATTTCATCTGGTACTGCATACTTGCATATCTATGTAGAAAGTTCAAATGTATGCAGCTCCTCCATCTTTGGTGCAAAACAGAAAGAAGTCCCCACGCCAGCCTTCCCCAGCTTGGTGCCCTCCAGATGGGTTGGACTGCAACTGCCATCGTTCCCAGCCAGCATGGCCATAGAGGCTGGGAATGATGGGAGTTGCAGTCCAATCCCTTTGAAGAGCAACAGGTTAGGGAAGACTTCTTTAAGCACAGATGAATGAACTCCCAGGTGATGGTAGTGGTGCAGCTCTCTCATCTGTCGTCACACCAAGAGCCAGGAGGGTTTGACCACGCATCAGGCGTCGACGTGTGGTCAGATGGTTGCCCATATGAGCTTGCTTGTATTCTGTTCACAGCTGATCAGTTCCAGGATGCTGGCAAAGGCCCAGTGGCAAACGGTGAAGGAGAAGGAATGGGAGCGAGATAGCCCAATGGAGAGAAACAAGCCAAGCTAGGAAGAAGCTGCAGGTTCCACAGCCAAACTCACAGCAAAGGAGCCTCCAGTTTTCTGAAGCAGAGCCTCCTCTTACAATGCAAGTCTCACAAAGGTCAGTGGGTACAGAGACACCCGTACAGAGGCGGCACACTTGATCCCCAATTTGCAAAATGGTCAGCTACCACAGTGCACAATGTCAGAGTCTGACCCCTGCTCTAACCTCCCAGCTCAGAGAACTGTGGCCACAAAGGCACGCTGGGGATCTTCTGACAAGCCCATCTTCTCCATCTACCTGCTCAGGAACAAGACAATTTGGCCCGATGACCCACTGGCGCCCTTCCCTAGAGATGAGCCCGCTCACGTTTGTTTTCCCGCTCCTGGCTCAAAGCTCCGGAGGGCCTCGCCTGGCAAGGGGCCCGAGCCCTGCAGCAGGGCACCTGCTTTCCCCACAGAAGACCCCAGGCGCAATCGCTTGGCAGCATCGCCAGAAAGAAGGATCCCGGGGCGGGGGGCAGGGAAAGCCCCCTCTTTGCCCGAGGCCCCGGGGAGCTGCTGCCAGTCCAAGAGAGGGCTACAACAGAGGCAAGCCAGCCAAGGCCCTCCGGATGCTTTGGACTACAACTTCCAGCAGCCAACCAGCATGGGAGTCAGGGATGGTGGGAGCTGTAGTCCGTCAGAACAGCCTTCCGAGCTGGCTGAGGATGATGGGAGCTGCAGCTCGACACAGCTGGCGGGCACCAGGTGGGCACGGCTGGGCCAGGAGAGCCCAGGCCTGACCCGCCCGAGGCAGCTCCAGGGCGACTCCCGGGGAGGTGTGCCTGAGGCGCTGCCGCAGGAAGGCCGCCGGGGGTGGGGCCTGGAGGGTCGGCCCCTTCCCACAGCCTTTGCCCCACCAGCCCGGGGGCTTCGCTCCGAGGCGGAGGCTGGCGGGCGGCGGCCACTCCGGCCTCGGCTCGGCCGCGAGGGGCGCGTTCCCATGCTCGCGGGGCCGCCGCGCCCGGCCGGGCCTGAGCCGCCGCCGAGCCGGGCCGGGCGGCCGGCCGCAGAAGCGACGCAGGGCCCAGCGCGGCCTTGCCCGGGCCGCCCCCAGCGCGTCCCCGCCGCTCTGGGCGAGCAACGCGCAAGGCCGGGAGCGGCCACGCCGGGGCGGCCGGGGCGGAGGCGGCCGGCGAGCGCGCTGCGTCCCCCCCGTCCTACCTGGAGGCCCGAGGGGGTCTCGCGGCCTGATCGCGCCCGTCCGATCCTCGGCCTCGCCCAGCGCGCAGCCCCCGGGCCAGCGGCGAAGGGATTCCAAGCAGCCTGAGAGGGGAGGAGACGCTTCGAGGAAGGGGCGGCGTCCGGGGGGGGTCGCGGGATCGGGGCCGCCCTCTGCCGGACCGCACGGCAAACTACCTCCCGGACGTCGGAGGGGACTGCGCCGGGGCGGGGCCTACGCGAGGAGGAACCGGCCCGGTTTCTTCTTCGCTGGATCCTCTCCGCCTCCCGCAGCGAGGAAGTGTTATTATAATGTACGATCAGCTTTCCCCAGCCTGGCGCCCTGCAGACATTTTGGACTGCAACTCCCATCATTCCCAGTGAGCGTTGGCCATGCTGGCTGTGAATGATGGGAGTTGCAGTCCAACAACATCGGCAGGGCACCAGGTTGGGGAAAGCTGATACTCCTTCCGTAGTATTTTCGACTCCTTATAAAGTTCAACTGATTTAGAAAGCAGCCTGCCCACCTTGTTGGGAAACACCGATGGGTTTATTTATACCTATCTGGTGTTCCACTCGCGCCCCCTAACTGAGAAAATGTTACGCGGGGGGCTCTCCCGCACTGGGGGCGTTCAAGGCGAGGCTGGGCAGCCATCTGTCGGGGACGTGGATTCCTGCACTGAGCAGGGGGTTGGACTCGATGGCCTTGTGGGCCCCTTCCAACCCTGCTATTCTGCGATTCTAGGTGGAAATATTGGAACTACTTAATAACATCACAGGACAGGAAATTCCGTGAAACTCATTCGAAAATTCATACTGGTGTAATGCCTTTACCAGGCCAACCAAAGGATCACCCCCCAAATGAGCAAGCTTTTGAGATCTCCAGATTTCTTCATCAGATGTCTTATATCATCAGATACAAAAAGGAAGTTGCGGGGAGGGAGAGGAAAAAACCTAACAACAGCGAAGCCACATTGACTGCATGTTCAGAATCACGTGAAACCCATTGACTCATTTTTATATGACCTAAAGGGGAGAGGACGGGGCCTGTGCTAAGGAATCCTCAGGTTGTGGCCAGGATCAAGGTGGGAGCAGCCCACTGGAAATGTTTGAGCCTCAAATGCTTATGAGTGCTTGACTTGGATATCACGTGGGGCAGAAGTTATGGCACATGCAAAGTATGTATTATGAACTAGAGAAGGGCAACTGATGACTGAAAAGTTTATAGCGAACTGGGCTTTGTTCATAAATCACACAATACTAGAACAATAATCATACTGACTAGGACAGTGCCAAGAGCAAGCCTGCCATCAAAAGGGGGGGTCTGTGGGCATGCACACACCATGAATTGAATGGCACTCCTGAAACATGGGAAGGTGGGTGCCATCGGTTAGTGGTAGATTGTGTGCTTGGCATGCAGAAAGTCCTAGATTCAGTTCCTAGTTTGTTTGTTTTTTAAAGGATCCAGTCCCAATATTCAGAACCGCAACGGCCAGTCAAGACTAGACAATAGCGAACTAGATGGATCAATGACCTCACTCAGTATAAGGCAACTTACTTCAGCATGCAAGAAATAATGACTAGGTTATCTGACCATGTGTAGAGCACATTGTATTTGCTTCAGTATAACCACAGCATAGACTTGACCTTGGGGGAGCTGGGGGTGGCGACGGCTGACAGGAAGCTCTGTGGGCTGGTCCATGAAGTCACGAAGAATCAGAAGAGACTGAATAAACAACAAAAACCACAGCATATGCTTTCAGGCCAGAGATCCTGTCGTTCACACACCCGTGGCCAAAATCCTCCCCCAGGTACATCATTTACGCCCTCCGCACAACGAACAGGCAACCCACACAAATGAGAGGGGAAGCAGGGCCATTATACCAGCCCTTTTGGAAGACTTTTTTTTTTCTCTTCCCTCCCCATCCCTTTTTCCTTGTGTGTTGTGTCTTCTTAGTTTGTAGGTGTGTGGGCAGGGACCATCTTGTTTACCTGATGTTTGTAGGCTGCTCTGGGATCCTTTTTGGCTGAGGAGCAGGAGAAAAATACTTTAAATACATTAATAAATGAATAACCCTAAGCATTTCTACTCAGAAGTAAGTCCAACGGTGTTCTTAAGGCTTACTCCCTAGTAAGTATGTTTAGGATTACTGCTTCAGTCATTGTCCCAAGTGCTAACCTGGTCTCATCCACAGAACCAGTTTTTATTTCTAGGGGATTCAGCTCTGGATATGGTGATACTAAAGAGCATTGAGTATTCCAAGAGAACAGCACCATTTGGGATTAGTGTGGCTTCTAGCTGGTTTGAGCCCTGACCCTTTTGGTTAAGAGGTTACTTACCCTGTCTACCACTGCTCCCCATGCTCCTGTCAACTGAAAGAGCCTTCTTCAAAGGGGTCCTCTCCCACATCTGCCAAAACTTCTTCACTAGCACCACCACCGCCCCACCACCAGGCTTGGGATCTTGCACCTCTCAAGTCCCTGCCATCTCATCTCCTCCATATAAGTGGGAGTGGGAGGTGGGCGGAGAATGGGGAAACACAGTTTTTTCCAAGGGATTTTTGGAAAAATTGGGAGAAATTTGTGTTTCCCAAAGTTCTCCCCCCCACACACATCTCTGTACAAGCAGGGCTCATTATATTTTTAAATTCATGCTGGATGTAGAAAGGTGCACCAGTTTTGCCCTGCGTTTTGGTGGCCAGAAACTTGCCATTGTCTTTCTGAAAGTTTACATTTGGGCTCTGGTGGGACAGAGATGGTGGTTCCAATAGTTTGTTGCAGGGGAGCTGGAGGAGAGAAGGTAGATAGGTCAGTGGCCACCAGCCGGTTATGAATGAAGCATTGGACATCTTGCTCTTTGGCCTGGTCAGGAAACCACAAAATCTCTGATGAGACCTGTGTCCCCAGTTCCCCAGCAATTCTGATTTTGAGGAGGCTTCTATTTTCTCACACAGGTTGGTACTTGAGTGAAGCTGATTTTTTCAGATGTAGAGTGATTTGTAAATGTTATAAATAAATCCTAACCATTTTAAAGCTTAAAAGAAAGGGTCACATGAATAGCTGTTTCACCAGGATATTACACAGTAGTATGTAATAACCTCCTGAAACAGCTACCCATGTGAATCTCTCTTTGTCTGTCTGTCTGTCTGTCAAGTTTTAAAAGTTAAGGCACAATCCTATGCATGTTTAGACAGAAAAAATGTCCTATAACTCCTGGCATTCCCTAGCCAGCATGCCTGACTGGGGAATGCTGTGAGTTGTAGGACTTTTTTCTGCCTAAACATGCATTAGGATTGTGCCCTTAGGTTTTATTTGGAATATCTATAAACCACTCTACATCTGAAAAAAAATCCTGAGCAGTGAACAGTAATAATAAAAAAAGTCAAAATACAAAAGAAAAAAAACATTTAAAATCAAAGTGTACCAATAAAACTGGCTGGTCTTTTACTCAGGAAAAGATAGTTTAAATAAGAATCTATTTAGCAGTTGCCGAAAACAGAGCAATGTATCAACTGGCAGGGAATTCCACGGAGAGGAATTAGGCAGGACACTAAAACTTTACCCCGAGTGGACTCCAAACAGACCACAGGCCAATGCGGAACCCCCAGGAGCACCTCGTTCAGTGACCTCAGCGACCAGGCAGGCTGGTAAGGGAGAAGGCGCTCTTTCAAATATTGTGGCCCCAAGCTGTTTTGGGCTTTATACATCAGTAGCATAACTTAAACCTGGCCAGGTAACAGGCAGCCAGTGCAGTGCTCTCAGCAAAGTAGTTGAATGCTGAAAAGGGGCACCTCCTGAAAACAGCCAAGCTGCTGCATTCATAGAATCATAGAATATTAGGGCCTATGAGACCATTGAGTCCAACCCCCTGCTCAGTGTAGGAATCCCGAGTCAAAGCATCCCTGACAGATGGTTTTCAAGAAGCTTACAGGATTGCTTCATAATCTGCTCCAAACTTTTTCCAGGGGCTGATGTCAGACTGACTGGTCTGTAGTTCCCAGGTTCCCCCTTGTTGCCCTTTTTGAGGATAAGGACAACATTAGCCCTCCTCCAGTCATCTGGCACTTCCCCCGTCCTCCATGATTTCTCAAAGAGAATAGACAGCGGTTCTGAGAGTTCTTCTGCCAGTTCCTTTATTACTCTAGGATGCAGTTCATCTGGCCCTGGAGATTTGAACTCATTCAGTCACTAGGTGTTCCTTGACCATACATATGCCTATCAATCTCAAGCTGCAATCCTGCCCCTTCAGCCTGTACTTCGCCTTTGCCAGGAGGCTCATAGACCCTCTTTTGGGAGAAGACGGAGCCAAAGTAGGAATTGAGCACCTCTGCCTTTTCTTTGTCATCTGTTATCATTTGGCCATCCTGATTTAATAGCTGAACAACCATTTATTTCCTCTGCCTTTTACTATGCATGTAGCTGAAGAAAGCCTCTTTGTTGCTTTTAGCATCCCTCGCTAACCTCAGCTCGTTCTCAGCTTTAGCCTTCCTGACACCATCCCTGCATTTCTGTGCTACCTGCCTGTACTCTTCCCTTGTAGCTTGCCCTTCCTTCCACTTCCTGTGTGTATCCTTTTTTGTTTTTAGGTCATCTCCAAGCTTTTTGTGAAGCTACATTGGCTTCTTCTGTTGTCTTCCACCTTTTCTTCTGGTTGGAATTGTTTGTAATTGTGCCTTGAGAAATGCCTTTTTAAAAAGCTCCCACCCATCTTGGACTCCTTTCCTTATTAGTGTCACTTGCCATGGGATCTTACTGATCATTGTTCTGAGTTTATTAAAATCGGCTTTCCTAAAATCCAGGGTATGTGTTTGGCTACACTTGGCTTTAGAATGAAGAACTCAAGTGTAACATGGTCGCTTTCCCGCAGAGTTCCCGTAACTGCGACTTGATCCACTAAGTCATCTCTGTTGGTTAGGATCAAGTCAAGGATAGCCGATCCTCTAGTTCCTTCCTCTACTTTCTGTAGGAAGATGTTATCAGCAGCACAAGTCAGGAATTTCTTGGAGGTACATGTTTTGCAGAATTTGCCCCCAACAAATATTGGGGAAATTGAAGTCCCCTATTACAACATCCTGCTTCCTTGAAACACTAGCAATTTGCTTTTCAGAAATTTCATCCTCATCTTCTCCTTGATTGGGTGGCCAGTAGTAGACTCCGACCACCAGGTTCCTTTTATTCTTTGCTCCATTTATTTTAACCCTGATGCTCTCGATGGGGTTACACCAGCTCCAGCTTCTGGGGCAATCTTAATGGAAGCCCCACACAAAACATGTTGCAGTAATCCAGCCTGGAGGTTACTAGCACCTGTACCACCGTAGCCAAGATATCCCTATCCAGGAGAAGCCACTGAAGCTGGTAGAAGGCACTCTGAGCCACAGTGGCCACTTGGGCTTCCAGTGACAGAGACGGATCCAGGTGCACCCCCAGCAGAGTGGACTACATTGTGGGGATATCATAAGCGACGCTTTCTTTCAGCCAGACTCCCCTGCCCCGCCAGCACACGAGCTGATCAGCAGGAGTGCTGCGTGAACCAGAGGCCTGCTATTGTAGGGACAAACGGCACCCAGCCCTTTTGTTCCTCACCCTGGCACCACACAACACTCCCCCCCCCCAGTTTAGCATCCCAGCTGGCCTCCTTACCCCTCCCCTGCATCAATCCTCCCCCCACCCCAACTGGCTGCCTTACGTGTAGCCTGGAAGTAGCACCCATCCCACTTGCGCAGCCTGAGAGGCTTGGGTGCTTGCAGTACAGAGACTGTGAATGAGCAGAAAGAGGAGAAGCCAGTGGTGGGTAAGGCTGGGTGTTTGTGTCTGTGGAGTCCCAAACTGAGGGAGGATTCTAGGAAGAAAAGTCAACAAAGAGTCTCGTGGTGTTCTATAGACTAACAAATGTATTATGGTGTAAGCTTTTGTGGATATCAGATGTGGAGTTTTTCCAGGCCTGGCGCACTCCACAGGTGTTGTACTATAACTCCCATCATTCCCAGGCAGGGGACACCCCCACCCTGTAACAATATAGAACTGCTGGATTCAGCCTTAATGGGTTGTTTCCTGGGAGGAACCAGCAAGTAGTTCAGATCAACACCAGCTGCTTCCGGTCTGAGGAGAGAGTGGCCAGAGCCTGAGAGAACTCTGATACAAAGCCCTTGTTTAAATAAAAACTTGGATGTTTGTTTGGAAGCAGAGTCTGTTTGAATCTGTGGGGTGCAGTCCACCAACAATGAAACACCCCCACCCCCAACTGAATTAGGGTCTTCCAGTGTGGGGCTTTTATACTGGTGATGGTGTGCTGCGATTGAGTGTTCGGTGACAACATATCCTATACTGTGTTATGGAAATGGTCCTGGGGCAGGGGCAGCTATTTTTGAAAAAGCAACAGCTCCTTAACTGAAGTCAGCAGAAAGGGAATTTTCTGTGCCAGGTCTGTAAAGTCGCTCCACCAGCGGGGTGTGTATGTGGATTCCAAGGGTGTCTCAGGGCATCTCCACACCAGCCTAAAATCCTGCAGTTTAAACAGGGCTTTCTGCTTCCGTTTTAAATGCAGGATCACAGACTCCTTTTTTCATGTACTTCCTTTTCCCACACCTCCTTCCCCCCCCTTCTCCCCCTCTCATTGATCTCACTCCTCTTCTTGCAGCTTTTCCTCTTTTCACGAAGGAAACTGAAGCAGAACACAACTGGTAATTTGATACCTCATTATTTGCGATCTATTTAGAAACGGAACAAAGGGCATTTAGTGCAGGAGACATGAAGGAACAATCTCAATCGCAGGATAAAAGCTCAGTGTGAAGGAGCCCCGATCTGGCGCCCTCCAGCTGTGTACACTGCATGGGGGACATGCTGGCTAGGAATGCTGGGAGTTGCAGTCCAACACATCTGGAGGGCACCAGCTGGGAGAGCCTGGGATATATTATTTTTAACCACATTTATATCCCATTTTCCTCTTGCAAGGAACCCAAGGCAGCTTACATTATCCTCCTCCTCCTCTCCATTTTATCCTCACAACAGGGTTGGCTGAGAGTGTGACTGGCCCAAAGTCACCCAGTGAGCTTCCATGGCCGACTGGGGACTAGAACCTGGATCTCCTGGCTCCCAGTCCAACACTCTAGCCACTATACCACACTGGCTCTGCTATATACTTTATCTTACATAGCCTTTCCCAACCTAGGTCGCCAGATGAAGGATCGATCTCAATCGCAGGATAAAAGCTCAGTGTGAAGGTCAAGTCCCGCCACCCCCAGCCAGCATGGCCAGTGGTTGGGGATGGTGGGGGCTGTAGTCCAAACATCTCCACTAAATTGTAGTCCAACAAACAACTGGGGACCCTCATTTATACAATTAAATATACAACTTGCTGCAAGTGTGGGCCTCCACCGTGCCACCCCATCCATGATTCCGCCCCATTCTGGCTGTTCTGCAGATGTACTGGGGAACTTCCACTGCTGCAGCTGTCTTGGCAGTGGTGTATCTGATGTTTGGCCAGTGCAGAAGGGCTGCCAACCCCTGAAGCTCCTCAGCTGGCACAGATCCCTCCACTATAGGTTCACACCCAGCTCTCCTGAATGAGAAAGTGCACCACGTTGTTAGCGGTCCTGCTTATTGTGGGGCGGAGTGGTAGGCAGCAGCATTGCAACCAAAACTCCCCCCACCACCCGAGTTCAATCCCAGAGGAAGCTGGGTCTCCGGTAGTCGGCACAGGTCAACTCAAGCCTTCCATCCTTCCGAGGCTGGTAAAATGGGTACCCAGCTTGCTGGGGGAAGGGCAAAGGCAAACCACCCCGCTCCAGTCTGCCACGAAAACGCCAGCGCAAGCGGTGTCCCTCTAGGGGTCAGCAGTGACCCGGTGCTTGCGCAGGAGGAGCCTCTCCTTCCTTTTGTTCACAAGAGACGCCACACTTGAGCTCCTTTCTGCTGCCGTCGCTCCCCCGAGTGGAGATGCTGCCTTCTCATCGCAGCTGGGCTAAAAGCCGTGGATTTCTCCCCCGTCCCATTATTCCCGGGGCAGCCTCCGCCAGGGTAACTGGATACCTCATTGTCTGCGATCTATTTAAAAACGGAACAAGCGGCATTCAGTGCAGGAGACACGAAGGAACAAGCTCAATCGCAGGATGAAAGCTCAGCGCGAAGGCGCCCTCCGCCTCCCCGATCTGGAGCCGATGCGCTGGGCTGCACCTCCCGCCGCCCGTCTCCGCTCAGCCTGGACTACGCAGCAGCGGACCAGCGGGGCCGGAAGGCGCCTGCCAGGCCCCGGAGCCCGGCCCCCGCGCGGCGCAGGAGCCCGAGCCCGAGCCGAGCATCCCGGGCAGGTGCCCGGCCGGCCTCCTCGCCCCCCGAGGCCCCCCGGCGGCGCTGGGCCACAGCTCCGTCCCCCGGCCACGGCAGCGCAGCCGGGGGCGCCGCGGCCCAGCACCCCGGAGGGCGCCAGGCGGGGGGCGGCCCCCGGCAGCGCCCTTCCGCCCGGGGCGGCGGCCAAGCGCGGGCGGGCGCCGGGACCCGCGCGGCCGCGCGGCGGCTCCTCGCGCCTGCGCGGCGCCAGTCGGCCCCGTCGCGGCGAGGGGCGCGGGGGCCGCCGGGAGCGGCGCTTCTGCGCAGGCGCCCGGGCCGCCTTCCTCGGGCGGCCATGAGCGGGGCGGCGCTGGTGGGCTACAGCAGCTCCGGCTCGGAGGACGAGAGCGGCCTCTCCCCGCGCGGCGCAGCCCCAGCAGCAGCTCCGCCTCCGCGGGGGGACGGCGGCGCGGGCGCCGCGGCCGCCCCCCGCGCCAGGTGGGCTCCCGCCGTTCTCCTCAGAGGGGCGGGCGGGCGGGCTCCGGCGGTCCCTTCTCTTCCCTCCCCGGAGGCGGCACCAGCCGCTCGCGAGCCTTCCCCGAGCTGGCGCCTTCCGGACGAGTCGGACTGCAACCCCCATCACCCCCCGCGGGCCGTGCCGGTTGGGGCGTGCTGGGAGTCGCAGCCCGACCTACCTGGGGGCGCCAGGTTGGGGAGCGGCTGCTCGGAGGGGCTGTGGTGCGGCCAGCGGGCCCCCGCATCGCGCGGCCGCTCCGCCTTCCCTTCCGCGAGGGGTGTTGTGGCGGGAGGGAGAAGGCCGCGGAAGCGGCGGGACAGCACGGGCGCCCCGAGGAGGCGGTGACCTCGTCTGCAGCCCCCGCCCCGGAATACTCCGTGGCTGAGGCGGGGCGAGGGCGCCGCCTGGCCTGGAAGCCCCCTGCGCCCGCGCTCCTTGCCTGGCGCCCGCTGCGCAAAGCGCCGGCCTGCCTTGCCTGCGCAGGAGCTGCTCGCCCACAGTTGCCCCCCGCGCACACTGGGAAGCCTTTCAGGATATCCTCCAGCCCTCGCCCCCCTCCTGGGGTGTGGCAGGGCCCGGCGCCACTTCCCAGCCCCCCCCCCCCCCCGGGCAGTGCCTTGCAAAGAGTCGCCTAAATGTGTGTACTGGAGCAAGGAATGGTTTAACGGGCAAGCAGCAACTTGGTACCTTACAGATGTTTTGGACTACATATGCCATAATATCTGATCATTGGCCTTGCTGGTAGGGGCTGATGAGAGCTGTATTTCAAAACTTCCGGATAGCACCAGGTTGTTCTGCCCCTAATGCCACCACCAGACTTAAGAACAGGCAGGCCCTGTGCCAGTCAGGAGGAGGTGCCTGGCTCTCGGGGCTGATCATGGGCAAGCTACTTTATGCGGAGTCAGATTGCGGCCCATTAAAGCAGCCCAATTTTGTCTGTGCTGCTGGGTAGCCGCTCTCTTCCCCCCGCCCCCAACTGCCTCTGCCCATCTTGGTCTCAGTCCTTTTAGCTGGAACTGCCAACAAATGACTTTCAGCCGGCAAAACGGCCCCCCACAAATGGTGTGGGGCAGACATTTTCACCAGCGCTTTATTTTTCTGTGGAAATTTCCCATTTCATAAGTTAATTAATAGCAATGAACAGATGTCAATTGCAAATACAATATGAGGCAAGCTTGGCAATTTCAATGTGGGCTCTCCCACACTGGTGGCATTCAAGACGAGGCTGGACAGCCGTCTGTCAGGGATGCTCTGACTTAGATTCCTGCACTGAGCAGGGTTGGACTTGATGGCCTTGTAGGTCCCTTCCAATCCCACTATTCTATGATTCTATGTTGTAGATGAGTGGTTGTCAGCAAAGAATAAAAGGAACCTGGTGGTCGGAGTCTGCTACCGGCCACCCAATCAAGGAGAAGACGAGGATGAAACTTTTGAAAAGCAAATAGCCAATGTTTTAAGGAAGCATGATGTAGTAGCGACAGGGGACTTCAATTTCCCCCATATTTGTTGGGAGACAAATTCTGCAAAACATGGCTCCTCCAGGAACTTCCTGACTTGTGTGGTGGATAACTTCCTCCTACAGAAAGTAGAGGAAGGAACTAGAGGATTGGCTATCCTTGACTTGATCCTAACCAACAGAGATGACTTAGTGGATCAAGTAGCAGTTACAGGAACTCTGGGGGAAAGCGACCATGTTGTACTTGAGTTCTTGGTTCTAAGGGAAGCAAAAGCCGCGTGTAGTCAAACGCGTACCCTGGATTTGAGGAAAGCTGATTTTAATAAACTCAGAACAATGATCAGTAAGGTCCCATGGCAAGCGACGCTAATGAGAAAAGGAGTCCAAGATGGGTGGGAGCTTTTAAAAAAGGCAATTCTCAAGGCACAATTACAAACCATTCCAACAAGAAGAAAAGGTGGAAGACAACAGAAGAAGCCAGTGTGGCTTCACAAAAAGCTTAGGGATGACCTGAAAACAAAAAAGCACGCATATAGGAAGTGGAAAGAAGGCCAGGCAACAAAGGAAGAGTACAGGCAGGTAGCACAGAATTGCAGGGATGGTGTCAGGAAGGCTAAAGCTGAGAACGAGCTGAGGTTAGTGAGGGATGCTAAAAGCAACAAAGAGGCTTTCTTCAGCTACATGCATAGTAAAAGGCAGAGGAAAGAAATGGTTGTTCAGCTATTAAATCAGGATGGCCAAATGATAACAGATGACAAAGAAAAGGCAGAGGTGCTCAATTCCTACTTTGGCTCAGTCTTCTCCCAAAAGAGGGTCTATGAGCCTCCTGGCAAAGGCGAAGTACAGGCTGAAGGGGCAGGATTGCAGCTTGAGATCGATAGGCATATGATCAAGGAACACTTAATTACTTTGAATGAGTTCAAATCTCCAGGGTCAGATGAACTGCATCCTAGAGTAATAAAGGAACTGGCAGAAGAACTCTTCAGAACCGCTGTCTATTCTTTTTGAGAAATCATGGAGGACGGGTGAAGTGCCAGATGACTGGAGGAGGGCTAATGTTGTCCCTATCTTCAAAAAGGGTAAAAAGGAGGAACCTGGGAACTACAGACCAGTCAGTCTGACATCAATCCCTGGGAAAATTCTGGAGCAGATGATAAAGCAATCCATTTGGAAGCACCTTGAAAACAATGCCGTGATTCCTTGAAGCCAACATGGATTTGTCCAAAACAATTCTTGCCAGAAGAATCTGATCTCATTTTTTGATCAAGTGACCTCCCTTGGAGACTGTGGGAATGCTGTAGACATCATATTCCTTGACTTCAGCAAAGCTTTCGACAAAGAGCCCCATGATATCCTGATGAGCAAACTAGCTAACAGTGGGTTGGGTGAAACAACAATCCGGTAGATCCACAGTTGGCTACAGAATCGGACTCAAAGAGTGCTTCTCGATGGGACCTTCTCCAACTGGGGAGAGGTAACGAGTGGGGTACCGCAGGGCTCAGTCCTGCGCCTAGTGCTCTTCAACATTTTTATTAATGACTTGGAGGAGGAAGTGCAGGGAATGCTGATCAAATTTGCAGATGACACAAAATTGGGTGGGATAGCTAATACTTTGGAAAACAGAAACAAAATTCAAAGTGATCTGGATAGACTGGAGCGCTGGGCAGAAAACCACAGAATGACATTGAATAGGGATAAATGCCAAGTTCTGCACCTAGGAAAAAGAAACCAAACACACAGTTACAAGATGGGGGATACATGGCTCAACAACACTACAAGCGAGAAGGATCTTGGAATTGTTGTCGATCACAAGCTGAAGATGAGCCAGCAATGTGATGTGGCTGCAAAAAAGGCCAATGCTCTTTTGGGCTGCATTAATAGAAGCATAGCTTCCAAATCCCGGGAAGTACTAGTTCCCCTCTACTCAGCACTGGTTAGGCCTCATCTGGAGTACTGTGTCCAGTTCTGGGCACCACACTTTAAGAAGGATGCAGACAAACTGGAGAGGGTTCAGAGGAGGGCAACAAAGATGATCAGGGGACTGGAAACAAAGCCCTATGAAGAGAGACTGAAAGAACTGGGCATGTTTAGCCTTGAGAAGAGAAGACTGAGGGGAGATAGGATAGCGCTCTTCAAGTCCTTGAAAGGTTGTCACAGAGAGGAAGGCCAGGATCTCTTCTCGATCATCCCAGAGTGCAGGCCACGGAATAATGGGCTCAAGTGACAGGCAGCCAGATTCCGGCTGAACATCAGGAAAAACTTCCTGACTGTTAGAGCAATACGACAATGGAACCAATGACCTAGGGAGGTGGTGGGCTCTCCCACACTGGAGGCATTCAAGATGAGGCTGGACAGCCGTCTGTCAGGGATGCTCTGACTTAGATTCCTGCACTGAGCAGGGTTGGACTTGATGGCCTTGTAGGCCCCTTCCAACCCTACTATTCTTATGATTCTATGATATCATGCTCAGTTCTTTGGATTGCTAAAATGTATTAAAGTTCATGTTTAGATGTAGTTGGCTGGAGAATGCTGGGCATTGTAGGACTTTTTTCTGTCGAAACATGCATAGGATTGCACCCTTAGGGCGCAATCCTATGGCCGCTAGTCAGTGGCTGGGTGGCCATCGGATAGGTTGGTTCCTTGAGAACCAACCTGCACCCCCTCCTGTGCTGCCTCATAGGCACTACGGAACTGCTCTGTGCTCGGAAGAGGAGCGTGGAGCAGTGAAAACAGGGCGTTCCAGGGCGGGGAAGTCGGAAATCCGATACAACACATCCAACGTGTCGTCCGGCTGCCGCTTCCCATGCTCCGACTTCCTGCGGCTAGACAGCCGAAATCGGCTGTCTAGCTGCAAATGCAGGATGGCTGAAGCATGGAAGGGACAATCCCCTCCACACTTCTCCTGCCCTGCATTGGATAGGCGGTTGCCTCTCAAGTTCGGAGGTGGCTGCCTATCCAGGTGGGATTGCTCCCTTAGCGTGTTAACAGTTTGCAGTGTCTCTTCCTTAGATGTAAACAACGTAAGGTAAGTATGTTGTTGTCTTTCAGTTTTTACAAGTAGTCCAATTAAAAAAATCTATGTGATACACCATTTAAATCACATTTAAATTTGTGCTTTATTTTTCCCCTCAGATATTTCAGGTCAGTTACTTGGGGTGCATTGGGACAAAAATTAACATGGGGTGCTTTTTTAGCTTTGTTTTTACTAGATAGAAGTACAATAAATATGCTAAATTAGATCACTCTCTAGGGCATCAGAAAATTTTCTGGAGCAAATTTCACTAGGCAAACCTAATTTGCATAGGCAGATTTTCCAGTTTACCGTTTTTCTGAAAACCCACATCACTACCTACAACTGAGCTGTGGCCCTTTTTCATCTGTTATTCTGAACCTGCTGGTTGTGTAAAACGGGCAGCTTTGGCTTTCCTAGGATTAGGCTGTTTCTTCTCAGTTCTGAGGGGTTGGGGGTGGAAACTGACACACCAGTTTCACTTCTGTGATAACATTTAAGTGGCTTTCCTTAGGGCTGAGAAGCTCCCACACTGGATACAACCCTGATGTTGGGTGCTAAGAATTTGAAATACAATTTTTTGTGCCCTTTTTTTCTCAGATCTGCTTATTCCTGAGCTTTATAGGCAGACGGAATCTCTCTCTTTCTCTGTATCTTGCACTCGCTACACAGCTTTTCCTGGCCAACTATAGCCTTCAGCATCTGATTGCTAATTCTCTTGTATTAGTTTTGCACATTTTCACCATCATTGGATATGGCTTGCAAAACCTATGCTATGGCTGTCAGTAGATCAGCAAGTTGAGTGCAGTGTCCAGGGGCCAAGAGTGAGCTGGTCCATTTCTCTCAAGAATATTTCGAAGGGAATTCTCTTTGTCTTTTGCAGTGTAACAGCTCCTCGACTTCCTATACCAGACAGCGTGCTAAGTATGTTCAGAGACCAGGAGGAGAAGGAGGTTGTGGTGGATGACAGCAGCAAACATGGAGGCCGCCTGCGAACCTTCCCCCATGAGCGAGGCAACTGGGCAACGCATGTCTACGTGCCTTGTAAGTCCCTCCATGTCTCTGTCTTCCAGTTCCATACACTGTATGGCTGCAGAATACCAGGAGGAGGGAGGTGGCCAAAGCAACACATTCAAATCTGTCTGTGGCTGACAGAACATCCTTAACAGATGCATGTCCATGACAAAAAACGATTGTAGAAGCAACGAAACAATGAAAGGGCAGCTCTTTAGAAGTGCCCCATTAGAACGCATTCATAGTAAGGAGGAAAATAACTTGTCTCTGAAGCAGCAGAGATCATATAACTGCAGTCATGTTCAGAAAGAACAGGTGGAACCAGCAACAAAACGTTGCAGTGTGGAGTGCTCCTTTTAAGTGCTTCAATTAGTCATGCAGCCATGTCCTCCATGATACTCCCATCCCACACAGTTTTTCATCCCCCTGGTGCCTTCCCCCCCTTCCCCAGCATTGAGCAAGCTCTGCCTCATTGGGCTGTTTTGGGGATCCCCGCTCGGGGTTTTTCTAGAGAAAGATTTTTGTGTTTCTTGGGGGTTCCCCGAAGACTTCTGATACCACCCTCTTGTCCAGGGATGGTGCTCTTTTGGCTACGTAAGCAATCACACTCACAGTCTCCACACTGGAAATAGAGGGAACAAGTGAACCTGCAACAAAATGTTGCAGTTTGGGGTGCTCCTGTTCAGCATGCCCTCTTCCAGGACACTCCATTCCACTCCCCATCCCGGTTTTCTCTTTCCCCCACAACAATCAGTCTTCATTCCATAGCCACTGACCATGCTCAGTTTTCATTGGACTTTTGTTGTGTCTCCCACCACCACCACCCTAGCTTAGGATTTCTTTCTAAAGGTTTTTGGTGCTTCTGTAAACGTTGAGGTTTCCCCAGGACTGCTGATACCTCCCTTTTGTGGGTGAATTGAGTGTGCTGTTAGTATATGTCTCACGTGGCCTACAGTGTCTTCTGGCTCTCTGGACCACCCCTCTGGGAATCGCCTCTTCGCTTGTGGTAGAGGTAGCCAAGGGGACGAAGACCTAGCTGTCTCTGGGTGGAGTGGGGAGCCCTGCAGTGAGTTCTGGGATCAAGAGTAGAGGGGGATCTGGGAGGGGACACCTGAAATGGATGTAGAGGGGGAAGCCCTCTGTAAGTGATCAGTTCAGACCAGTGGTGGGACGTGGGGTGGAATGGCAGGAGCATGCCTTCAGCATGTCACCTAGTGGATGGAGGGAGAGTGGGAAGCTCTGCATACCAAGTAGCAAAGAGATGGGATGGCACAGAGATAGTTATGCAATGCTGCAAACTCCACCCACCATCAAATTTTGCTCTGCTCACCTTCAGATCTAGCCCTCTGAAGACTTCTGCCATGGATCAAAGGCTTTTCATAGAAAAAAAAACCTTCCCCAGCCCTGGTATATATGATGATGGATGTTTCAAGGTTCAGGATCATGCTTATGTTAGCAAACCATCCAGTTATTTCCAAGATATGTTATCCTTCCAAATTTCAGTGGCAGGCTGCTTTGCAAAGAATTACACTCCAAAGAATGCAACATCTAAAACTCTCTAACAAGGCCCACAGATATGGCTTGACTTTCTGTGTGCATACCACTAGTCCCTCCCCTGAAGGGCTTGAGGAGGAGGGGGGAAGATTTCATTTGTGCTGGGATTTGGAAGAGGCAAGAGACCCCTGTTTCACCTCCAATCCGCAGCCAAGTGAAGAGTTTGGAGGAAGGGTGTGTGTGCTGCTGGGGTACTGGCAAGTGGATTTCTGGTCACCTGCTCTTTTGTTATGAGCTACTTATGCATTACCAGATTACAAAGAAGCAACTGAATGCAGGGAAAATGAAGTGATTGGGTCAGACAAAAGGACTCTTGAGGGTCACTGTAGTTTGGAGCCCAAGCCCTTACTTCAGTAATGTATAGTACAGGTTGGGCTAGTGCTTTGTTATTTTGTTTGGGGTATTGTGTTAAAGATTCTCTATGATTATCTGTATAACTTTTCCTCCCCCCCTCCCCCCACCGCTGCCCCCATCTTAATAAACTACTTCTCTACCTCTAGAGTTGTGTGTGTCTCCTTCCAGGTAAATCTCAGTGCTAACTTCAGTGCCTTTGGGCTGAGTGACTTGCTACCATGTAATGTTTTGGGCTTGGAAACTAAACCAGAGGGTGTCAGCTTGAACCTGTGTTTTAGTTGCCCCAAGATTATCCAGGAGGTCTGAGGATCCCCTGACTTGGACTAGAGTGGATGAACCAAGGGTGGTGCTAGCCTACTGACTCTTTGTGATCCCTGCCTACCTCTTCGGATGTTTGGATAACTCCCATTCTCCCCTCAGAATGTTCAGAGTATGTAAACTCAAGGCATTTTTACAGACTATAGTATTAGGATGTAGCAGTCTGTACATATGCCTTTCTATATGGCAATAAAGTAGAGGGCCAATTCGGTAAGTCCCAGTTGTCTCCCCTTAAAATCAGTGGCCCAAAGTGCCCAGTCTGCTCTTTTAACCACATGTCCTGGAAAGGCATTCCCATTCAACTCAGTGGGACTTGCAGCCCTTACAAGGCAGTCCTGCTGCGATCCTGGAGAGTTTGAAACACTCCTCCTTTTGGGACATAATAACATATCGTAGGGCCATTGTGATCTGTAGGGATTTTGAGTCATCATTCCTGGCATTAGTAGAGTGCTAGATCTGTCAAAAGCACTTCACTTACATAATCTCAATCTGTGCAACATTATCCTGCTGTTGCTCATAAGGTAAGAGGCCCAACTCATGGGTTGGCTCTAGAGTTTCTAAGACGCTTTAAATTACTGTTTTAACTGAAGCCCTTTTAGGGATGGTGTGGACACTATATCCTTACATTTTATTACTGTTGTATTAATTGCCTTTCTACCAAAAATAAATGCCATACAATTGACAAATGCTTTATAAGAACACTATACAAATCTAATCAGCCTTGGCGCACACACAGAGAGCCAGATTCCTGCAGAAAGTTTTGTCCAGAGCCAGTGGTTCCATGTGACCCCACTGAATGCCCTGTAATCTGCTGCTGGTGCTCCAGCCAACAAGACCAAAAAGAGGCTTAGGGTGCCTTGAGATGAGGCTTTTATGGTGCCATCTCCCTGCCTCATTCACGGAATTTTACAGGGCATCTGAACATGGTCTTCCACTCATAACCCCCCAGTGTTTTCCCACTGCTCTTTCTGTCTCTTACCATAGAAAGTCCATTAAGAAGAAAGATGGAATAGCTGCACCAGGCCTTCTGATCAGTGGCACTAGGAGCCCTCCATCTGGAAGCACCGTTTGTCCCCAGCAGCAAAACCCAGAGCTCGCAGCCCACTATTTTTTTTAGTGTATAAAACTGCAAAATCACCTCAATTAACACTTCTTGATTATGTTCCTTGCTGTATTCAGTCCAGTTCCAAAATGCTGGGCGCATTTCATCCATTTCATGGAGATGAAATGCACCCAGCATTTTGTAACTGTACTGAATACAGCAAGGAACATAATCAAGAGGTGTTAATTTAGGTGATTTTAGGTTAATTTAGGAAGGATAGCTATGTTTGGGTTGGTATATTGGTTTGGGAAGACTGAATCAAAATGCACACCAACAAGAGAGATGGTTTGTCTTAGGCCACCAAGGGAGTTCAGAGCAGAAGCAAGATTTGAACGGGAGGTTTCCTGATTTGTACCTTTAAGGTCCTCTACTATACTATCCCTTAATGGTGCAAAAATAGTTCATTCAGTAGCACAACTCTGGGCCTTTGGGATAGCATTCTAGGCCAAGACAAATCTTCCTCTACCCTTCTGTGAAGGAAACTGGGTCCAAGCGGCTTGCTTGTGGGTATGGGACTTCAATGTGCAAATTACATTCCAGTCTTTTTTTTCCTTGTTCAGTTTCACAACTACTCTGTAATTCCCGTTTTGCAGTAGATAGCTGAGGCCCAGAAAACAGTGACTTGCCCAGGGCCACCTAGTTGCACCTTGGCTTAGCAGAGGTTCGACCAAGGTCTCCGGTCCTTTACCTACTGAGGTCTTTAGTCCCCTACCCATTCCATCTTTCTATATAGATGAAGCTCAAGAGGACTTCCTGGACCTGCTGCAGCTCCTCCTCTTGCAGGCGCGCGCGTATGTGCCTTCGCTGACTGCAATGAAGGAATTCCACATCAGCCTCTCTCAAGGTGTGGTCCTGCGCTATCACTGGATAAACCCTTTTGTCCAGTCCCTCAAGGAACGCCTGGCCTCCTTCCATAGGTAAGATCTTTCAGGACTCCCAGGCTGCATCTCTTAACGTGTGTTGCCAAGAGGAACGGATTTAACACAGTTTCAGTTCAAGCTGCCAGCAGCCTCACAAACAGAAAACTGGGTCAGGAAGACAACAGTTTCAAAGTAACCATCAGGATTGTAGGGAGCAGCTTGAGAATAGAGCCGACTAGGAAGAGTATACAAAAACTTCTAGGGAAGGGAGCAAATATTGCAAGGAGCAGAGGGAAAATGGCCTTTTCTCTTTCCGATATGAAGTAGGGGTGAGGGATGGGGGAGGAAATGATTCTATAATGTATGGATGGGGGAGCATATCTCCTCTGGCAGGTTGTTTTGTGATTCTGCCAAAGAGGCAGACAAGGGCCTCACAGGTGTTCAAGTCAGCAGGATATGATAAGCCTGAACTTTTCGGAATGGCAGGCTTTTTCCTGTGTCCCTTTCTGAGGCAAAAATATAGCCTTTTTCCTCTCAGTTCTGACAATATCCAGGGTAGTAGTGTGGGGAGAGATCTTGAAAAGGCTTTTAAAAAAGTTTAAAGATTAAACAAAGTAAAAGTGGCGTATAATTTTGCTGTCGCCTTGAGGTTAGATTGGCAATTTTGTAAGAGTTATCAGGGAGGAATAGAGGAGGTCAGTAGACTGACAGACAATAGATTTGTTTACATATCAGCTTGCCTGGGACATGCCTAGCATGGATGCTTAGCCGGGATGGGTGAAGGTTCTCCTCTGCCTTCCCAGGCTGGAATAGATCTTCCCTCCACAACGTCTTTCAGCCTCAGGGCTGAATTCAGTGTCAGAGAAGCTCTCATCTGTGGCCCCAGGGCTGAAAGCGAAGTGTGTGGAACCAAAGGCAAAAGGGTTGGGGTAAAAAATGCAAAAAAGACCATGTTCTTACTGCCAGTAACTAGGCCTTAGGGAAGGCATTTCAGCCTTTTAGAAGGGTGGAGGAACTGGCCTCTGCTCCAGGCCATTGTCATCCATGCCCTGGCGGTCTCCTTTCTCCAAATCCTGTTTTTCATCTTCTCAGATTAGGTGGATTCTCTCCTATGTTTCAGGTTCATCTGCAGAGCAGACCAAGTGAAGGTTTACACCAATCAGGCCAAAACCAGGTAGGTGATTGACTACGGATCCGCCCCTCAAATAGCCCTGCAACGTGTACCGGGAATAGAAATGTCAATGGGGTAGTCTTCTATAACATTGCTTCATTTGCACGTGCAGAATCTTTGTGCAAGGAAGTGGTTGGTAAAGAGGGAAGATCAGAGGGCCTGCTCTTGAGGAGGGAGGTCAAGTACCAGGAGCCTCAGGGAATGTCACCCTCCTTCAGACTCCAGTGCACACAGCCCGCATTTTCAGACTTCTGTCCACAGCCATCGAGATTCTAAATCTGTACAGGGTTCAGATGAACACACAGGCTGCCTCCACCCTTGGGAGCGGTAGCTAGGCTCCTGTTCCTCTTACTATGGCTGTGGGTGGGTCATATTCTCATTGGCCTCAGCAGAATGGCAGGGGGTTGCCACCACCGCTGCGAGGGCACAGGGCAAGCGATAGGCAGCTCACTTCCTGTGGCTTTCAGTAATGTGACATTCAACGCTCTTGTTCATTTTGATTTTTGATGCTTTTATTGTTCTATTATTCTTTTATCCTGGAGCAGAGGTGGCACTTGTGGTGGCTATTAACCCCGTAGAGGTGCTCTGAGATTCTCTATCAAACTCTTTCTGCAGGACCTTCATTGGCCTGGAGGTTTCTTCTGGCCATTCTCAGTTCTTGGAGTTGATTTCCGAAGTGGACAGAGTTATGGAGGACTTTAATCTGACACCTTTCTACAAGGTTAGGCTTTCCATGTTTTCAGGTAGAGTGGGGTGAGAAGAGGAACTGAGTCTGCAAAAGGCATTGCTGCTCAATAATGAAGGCTGTGGGGATGGTGGGAGCAGTATATTAAAACAGTACATAATAACCAGTTAAAATAGATATTTAAACCCTACCTCCGACAGTTTTATTCCCCTCCCTGAGGTATTAACAGCAGAGGTGTGTTCAAATGGCCTTGGAAACTTCGCCACCCTCTTTTTGGGCAGAGAAATTGGGGGGACCATTTCACCAGATTTCTCCATGGGGAGGAGAGATTCTCCAACCGTTTCTCACAGGCAGGACTCGCCATTGGCAAGGGTTGCAGCCCCGCCTCTTTCTTTTTTTTCTTGTGCTGTGCTGCTGCTGCTGCAGGTGGCAAACAGCAGGAACTGTATTGGCAGCCTGGCCCCCATTTTTCATCCTCCACAATGCAGGTATGAGGACAGTGTTGTGTCTAGGTCCAGGAAACAATTTCTTTTGAATTTCCTGTGGTGTTGTTTTTGAGTTTACTTAATCACTGTGAGGCAGCCAAGGGTGCTGTGCGTTTCCTTTCTATTACACATCTCTCCATTGCTCTGCAGCCTCTCAGGCTGCCTGCACCTCCTGATCTGAAAAAGCCCTATGGGGGAATTACCTCACGATGTCTTCCCCTGGGCTTTAATTGAGGTGTGGGAAGCTGAGGAGGCCACAGGAAAGATAAGTGTACAGTGAAAGACAGGATACTCATGTGCACTCCTTGGCCACGTCATCAGCAAGGTAAGCACACGAACCCTGAACCCAGCCCATGAGAATTTCCATGAAATTTTCTTCTCCATTGAATTTCTTTTCAGAAGCAATTTATTTTCTATCAAATTGAATGAGAATGGTTGGAAAAATGGGAGAAATTTTTGGCACAGCACTACACTAATTAGCAGCACTTCTGAAGCTGTTCAGACTCCGGCAGATCTCCAGAAGGAGGGAATTCTACAGGGAAGGGGATTTCCTGGCATAAATGCTATCCAGTGTGGCTCAGACATGTCAGTGGCTGGAGTGGAGAAGGGTGTTCTTAGCTCTCTCAAAGGCACTCTTGGGCTCTGTCTGTGTCTCTTTGCAACCAGTAGGGTGACTCCTGCAAAATATTTAAGTAGTGAGGCAAAATATCTTGAGATTCTGAGGTGGAGCCCAGGAAGCTGCCTCATCCTGAGTCAGACCCTCGGTCCGTCTAGCCCAGTATCGCCAACATTGACTGGTAGCGGATTGCCAGGGTTTCAGGCAGGAGTATTTCCTAGCACTAGCTGGAGATGCTGCTGGGGATTGAACGTGGGATCTACTGCATGTCATGCAGGGACTCTGCCACTGAGCCATGGCCCTTCCATGGAGGCAAGTCCAGTTTACCTCTCACAGGTGGGGCAGAGAAATAAGCAGTATAACGCTCCACCTCACAAAAAGGAGGGGACTGTTGCCTTCTGTTTGGCTAGAAACACGTGCCTGTCCTCAGCATCTTCAGGTAGGGCTGGGAAGGTCTCCTGTCTGGATTCCAGGAGAGCTGCTACCAGTCAATGCAGTAGACAGTACTGAGCTTCTTACGTTGCACATTCTTATTAACAAGAGGGTATCCCAGGTTCTCTGGGAGATCAAGCATGTAATGGGATATAGATTATCTTCTGAGATTGTATTTTATGTTCTAAACTACATAGAAATTGTATGGGTGAGACTGCAAAACCCACCCATTGGCTTGGCTGGGACCCACCATCATTTCTCCTCTCTCATAATGGGTCTCCCCACAGTGGCCTTTCCTCCTAAGCATTAAATATTTGTGTAACATTATGAATTAGACAACTTAGAAATACTTTGTAAATATAGTAAATGGTATATACATTTATTAAATAATACATTAGTGTCTGAATTGGCTTGTTTTTCTGTCTCTGTTTTTATCCCATATTCCTTTTGTATACTGTCGATTAGATGGCTTTTTAATCTTTGTACAGCACCTAGAAAATTGTAGACATTTAATAATTTTGCTCAAGTTTCAACTAAGATGCCTCTTCTCTTTTATAGACAATACTAGCAAAGGCTGCAGCTCTGTATAAAATGTTAGGTATTCCTAACATTTCCTTTTTGGCAGTATGGAGTTAGAGACTTCTAATAATCCCCCTTTTAAAAAAATCTGCCAAAATTACGTAGGAATTGACAAGAAGTATTGACATAGCAGCAGTTTGCCATTACTATGAAAAGTTTACATCTTCCTATTTGTGGTAATTTCATTATCTTCTCTATAAAAGGCATCTTTAAAGATTACTTTTCCATACAGAAGAGATTTTTACACCTAGTTACTTCACTGGTCCCATTTTAGTTACAGGCATTTTTCCAAAAAGATCTGCGGGGAAGTGCTGGCAGCAATCTTATATCCTTGTTGCAGAGCTTTGTTAAAAGCCAACATGACTGACCAATTCCAAGGCATTCTGTGACCGTGTTCATATGACACGCTAAGCCAGAATTAAGTATTATAAATTAGCTATGTGCTGGTGAATGCAACCCATTCACTTCGACTTCACTCTTCCCCATTATGCCAACCACTGAACAAACCAGAAAGATTTGTTTAGTGTGTTTTCTGAACTGGGGTTCCTAGCTTGTTTGGGAGTAAGCCAGGAATCATAAGCAAACAACAAATCCTGGCTTGTGATTCTGGTCTGTCAGTGGAGCAACAAGCTAGGAATCTCAGTTCAAATGACATGTGAACAAACCTTGCCTGGTTTGTTTAGCCGCCTCGGTAGTGGGGAGAGCAAAGCAGGAGCACCAGCATGCAGCTCATTGCCCACAAGCCAGAATTTTGGAGAATTTCTCCATGGCAAACATTCTAAACACTCTGCTCGGCAGAGGATGTTATGCTTGAGCTGGACTTTGTATATCTTCTACCTGCTGAAGCAAGACAACGGTACCCCAAATTTCTTCTGCAGTCCCCATTTGATATGTGCACAGACCAGTCATCGCAACAGAAGCATGGCAAGGAAGCCACTGCCACAAAACCTCTCAGCCCTTGCCCAAGGGTCCTATTTCATGGAAGAAAGTTAACGGTCAGTGCTCAGGAATTTCAGAAGTGCTTGGATGTCCTGGGGTGGGCAGTCATGTCTTGCTGAGTTGGTGCAACCTGCCCTGATTCAAGGCGTCTGGTTCTTCCTTGCTTCTGTACAGAATCCATCGTTCCATCTCAGCCTTGCATGGTGTGTTGGGAACCTCTCTAAAGAACTTGAAGGCCAGTGTCTTCAGGAGCTGCAGGTAACCAGCTTGACTATCTTTAGCTAGTCCTGGAGTAAGCCTAGAGTTTTGAGGAATCCACTGGCTTTGAGGGCTGAAAGGGGGGGGGTGTGCACGCGCATGCACTGGTTTGCTTATAACAGCCTTCCCCAACCTATTGCCCTCAAGATGTTGTAGGCTTCAACCCCCATCAGCCCCTGCCACCACTACCAATGGTCAAGCATCTTGGGAGTTGTGGTCCAAAACATCTGGAAGACACCAGGTTGGGGAAGGCTGGCTCACAGCATTTCTTGAGATCCCTTTACAACTTGTGGAAGTGTGCGAGGCAACAGCTTGTGATGAAAAGCTTCCCTGGGAGCTTTTTACCCCTTCTCAGTAGGGAGTTCCAAAGAGCATGTTGCAACTGTAATGGACTTCTACACACCTTCTTAGTTCTGTAAAGGATGGAAGATCGAGCAGGGGGACAGGGAGGTATGTATAGGAGAAGGTCTTCCCTGATGGATGCAGGGCTCTGGCTGTGAAGGGCTTTAAAAGTCCAAACCGGCACCTTGAATTGGGCCTGAAACTCATTGATAGAGTAGATGGGCCAAAATGGGAGTATAAAGTATGTTCTGAATGACTTGGTGCTCCCCTCCTTGGTCTTTTTCAGGAGATTGTGGATGGGTTTGAGGACTCCTCGTACCTTCTGCGAATCCCTGGGGCTGAAGTTCGTTGCAAGTCTGGCAAGAAGTTTTTCTCCTTCCCCCTGCGGTAGGAGCCCCAGAGCAGTGGCGTACTAACGGAATGGTCAAGAGCCACCACTGGAGGGCCAAACTGACATGGACAGCTTGACAGGGGGACAGCACCGGTCTCCCCCATGGGTGGTTTTGCCTTTGCGGCTATGAGTGCTGGGGGTGTTCCGTGGGCATCTATCAGTATGGGTGCTACATTAGCAGCCACCGTTTCATGCCAACGCAACTATTGGGCGAGTTGCGGCATGTGGAAATGTGAAGCATAGATGAAAATGATGCTCTGTTCATGTGGAAGACAGTGGAGTAAAATCTCCAGGACCTGATCTTGTAGTAGCTTGTCCTGGAGGAATACCGTCTTCCAGTGAGAAGCTTTGGAATCCTTCCTCTCCCTAAAGCGGATGGTGCCCCACAAGAGACATTTGCATCATTCTCTGGTTGAGAGCAGTGAAGCCGCCTGGTTATCAGGCAGGTCTGTTAGCAAAAAACAGTTACAACGAGAAATAAAAGTACAGAGATTTTTTCATGGACTGTTTCAAAAGCCACAGAAATGTACTGGGGATGAGTGGGGAGGAGAGACATGGCATTGTCAGTCTTTCAGATAAACACCAGGGGGCAGTGCGGACTTGGGAAAACCAGAATGTTCTGTGCTGCTGTACATAAGAAGAGCCCTGCTGGATCAGACCAGGGTCCATCTAGTCCAGCATTGTGTTCACACAGTGGCCAACCAGCTGTCAACTGGGACCCGCAAGGAGGACACGAGCGCAACAGCACCCTCCCACCCATGTTCCCCAGCAACTGGTGTACATAGGCTCACTGCCTGTGGTACTGGAGGTAGTACATAGCCATCAGGACTAGTAGCCATTGATAGCCTTTTCCGCCAGGAATTTGTCCAACCCCCTTTTAAAGCCATACAAACGGGTGGCCATCACTACACCCTGTGGTAGCGAATTCCACAGTTGCACTGTGTGATGAAGTCCTTCCTTTTATCTGTCCTGAATCTCCCACCAATCAGCTTCATAGGATGACCCAGGTTCTAGTATTATGAGAGAGAGAGAGAGAAATGTCTCCCTATCCACATTCTCCACACCATGCATAATTTTGTAGACCTCTGTCATGTTTCCCCTTACCCTCCCTTTTTCCAAGCTAAACAAGCCCAGCTATTGTAACCTTCCCTCATAAGAGAGATGTTCCAGCCCCTTGATCATTTTAGTTGCCCCTTTCTTCGCTTTTTCCAGCTCTACAATATCTTTTTTTTAGTTGTAACCAGAACTGGACACATTATTCTAAGTGTGGGCGCACCATAGATATATATAAGGGCAGTATGATATTGGCAGTTTTATTCTCAATTCCTTTTCTAATTATGCCTATCATGGAGTTTGCCTTTTTTACAGCGGCCGCACATTGGGTTGACATCTTCATTGAGCTGTCCACCACAATCCCAAGATCTCTTTCCTCGTCGGTCACTGCTAGCTCAGATCCCATCAGGCTATACTTGAAGTTGGGATATTTTGCCCCAACGTGCATCACTGTACACTTGCTTACATTGAACCGCATTTGCCATTTAGATGCCCATTCTGGTGGGCTCTCCCACGCTGGAGGCATTCAAGACGAGGCTGGACAGCCATCTGTCAGGGATGCTCTGACTTGGATTCCTGCATTGAGCGGGGAGTTGGACTCGATGGCCTTGTAGGCCCTTCCAACCCTACTATTCTTATGATTCTATGAACAGGTTGAAAAGCATTGGTCCTAAAACAGATCCCTATGGGACCCCACTATGTACTTCCCTCCGTTGGGAGAATTTACTATTCCTACTCTCTCCTTTCTGGTCTTTGACCAGTTACTGATCCATAAGAGGACATAAGCATAGAATAGTAGGGTTGGAAGGGGCCTATAAGTCCATCAAGTCCAACCCCGTCCTCAATGCAGGAATCCAAGTCAGAGCATCCCTGACAGATGGCTGTCCAGCCTTGTCTTGAATGCCTCCAGTGCAGGAGAGCCCACTACCTCTCTAGGTAATTGTTCAAGAGTCTTTGGTGAGGGACTTTGTCAAAAGCCTTTTGGAAGTCCAAGTAAACAATGTCTACCAGATCACCGCTGTCTGCATGTTTATTGACACTCTCAAAGAACTCTAAACGGTTAGTGAGACAGGACTTAACTTTGGGGAAGCCATGTTGATTCTTTTTCAGCAGGGCTTGTCCTTCTATATGCTTACTAATTTTATCTTTAATAATGCCTTCAACCAGTTTACTTGGAACAGATGTTACGCTAACAGGCCTGTAATTTCCTGAATTGTCCCTGGAACCCTTTTTGAAAATTGGTGTTACATTGGCCATCTTCCAGTCCTCTGGTATAGAGGCTGATCTTAGGGACATGTTACATATTTTGGTTAGAAGATCAGCAACTTTATATTTGAGTTCTTTGAGAACTCTAGGATGGATACCATCTGGGCCTGGTGATTTATTTGCTTTCAATTGATCAATAAGGTTGAGAACTTCATCTTTTGTCTCCACTATTTGCCTCAGTTTCTCAGACTCCCTTCCTGAAAACATCAGTTCAGGTATAGGTATCTGTCCTATATCTTCTGCAGTGAAGATGGATGAAAAGAATTCATTCAGTTTCTCTGCAATCTTCTCCTTCAGTACTCCTTTAACTCCATTGTCATCCAATGGTCCAACTGCCTCCTTAGCTGGTTTTCTTCTTCTGATACATTTAAAGAATTCTTTATTGATGTTGATGTTGCTAGCAGTATGCTCTTCAAAATGCTTTTTTGCAACTCATTTTGTCTGCTTGCATCGCCTTTGTGCAAGCTTGTGCTGCCTTTTGTTTTCCTCACTTGGGCAAGGCTTCCATTTTCTGAAGGACTTCCATTTTCAAGAAGCTTGAAGAGCAACAGCAAGCTGAGGCAGAAGTGGGAAATGCTGAGGTGAGGAAAAATGCAGTAGAGGATACTCCTTGGAAAAGGGTGACAGTTAGGAGAAGAAGAATTAGACGCCACTCTGCACCAGTGGAAGTAGTGGAGCTGTGGAACCGATTCCAGGTACTTGCGGATGAGACTGGAGGACAGCCTGCAGAGGAAGAATTACAGGGGAACCTGCGTGAGAGTGAGCAAGAGGCTGGAAGTCAGTCAAGCAGAGGCGATGAAACCCAGGCCTACAAGAAGAAGAAGAGAAGAGTGGTAGTAGTGGGAGACTCCTTGCTGCGTGGGATTGAGACCCAAGTATGTCGCGAAGACCCGTGGACTTGCCAGGTATGTTGTCTCCCGGGAGGATGGATTAGAGACGTGACTGAAAGGTTGCCTGCACTCATGAAGCCCACTGACAGGTATCCCTTTCTTCTCATCTGTGTGGGAACAAATGATACCGCCAAGCCGAGCTACGAAGAAATCACGTCAGACTTTTAAGCTTTGGGAAGGAAACTCAAGAACTTTGGGGCCCAGATAGTTTTCTCATCCATCCTTCCAGTAGTTAGAAGAGGGACAGAAAGGGAAAGAGAAATACTCCGGGTGAATGACTGGCTACGAAGGTGGTGGCGGCGTGAGAGATTTGGATTCTGGGACCACGGGCTATACTTCCTGGAAGATGGGCTGTTGGCAAGGGACAGGTTGCACCTCAAAAGGATGGGAAGAATGTGTTTGGCCACAGCATGAAGAACTTCATCAGGAGGGCTTTAAACTGAATCCTACGGGGAAGGGAGATGTAAAGTTGGGGGTAACAATGGACGAAGTCTCATGCACCACAACGGAGAGAACAGCTCTAATAGCGCCCAATAATAGACTTCACAAACATGTAGGAAGAAAGCCAGACCATGAAGCACATGGTCTTCTATGTCTATATATTAATGCCCAGAGTATGGGAAGCAAACAGAACGAACTTGAACTCTTAAGAGGGAAATTATTACTTTAGGTATAACTGAGACTTGGGATGACTCTCATGACTGGAATACAGCAATTGAAGGAAATAACTTGTTCAAAAAGAACAGGAGGAACAGAAAGGGAGGTGGGGTTGCACTGTATGTGAAAAATACATATCCCTGCACAGAAATACAGGAGGATGAGCTTGGTAGCCCCATCGAGAGCATCTGGATCAAAATAAATGGAGCAAAGAATAAAAGGAACCTGGTAGTCAGAGTCTACTACCAGCCACCCAATCAAGGAGAAGATGAGGATAAAACTTTTGAGAAGCAAAATTTCCCCAATATCTGTTGGGAGACAAATTTTGCAAAACATGGCCCCTCCAGGAAATTCCTGCCTTGTGTGATGGATAACTTCCTCCTACAGAAAGTAGAGGAAGAAACTAGAGGATTGGCTATCCTTGACTTGATCCTAACCAACAGAGATGACTTCATGGATCAAGTAGCAGTTACAGGAACTCTGGGGGAAAGCGACCATTTTATACTTGAGTTCTTGGTTCTAAGGGAAGCAAAAGCCGAATGTAGTCAAACGCTTCCCCTAGATTTTAGGAAAGCTGATTTTAATAAACTCAGAGCAATGATAAGTAAGGTCCCATGGCAAGCAACGCTAATAAGAAAAGGAGTCCAAGATGGGTGGGAGCTTTTAAAAAAGGCAATTCTCAAGGCACAATTACAAACAATTCTAACAAGAAGAAAAGTAGAAGACAACAGAAGAAGCCAATGTGGCTTCACAAAAAGCTTAGGGATGACCTGAAAACAAAAAAGGACACATACAGGAAGTGGAAAGAAGGCCAAGCAACACAGGAAGAGCCCCACAATGTTCCCCAGTCCCTAACAAATCTGAACCCCTCCTCCCTGCACCACCATCTCATCCACGCATTGAGACTCCTCAGCTTCGCCTGTCTAGCTGGCCCTGCGTGTGGAACAGGTAGCATTTCAGAGAAAGCCGCCTTGGTATTCCTGGATTTCAACCTCCTTTCTAGCAACCTAAATTTGGCTTCCGGGACCTCAAGACTACATTTCGCAACATCGTTGGTACCAACATGGACCACGACCACTGACTCCACCCCAGCACTATCTACTAGGCTATCTAGACAGCGCGTGATAATTGCAACCTTCGCACCAGGCAGGCAATTCACCATGTGGTCTGCAAGCCCATCACAAACCCACCTGTCTAATGATCGAATCTCCCACTCCCATGAGCCCCACTCCCACCAGAGGCACATCCTCGGTGCAAGAGGATATTTGTTTGTCTTCTGAGGAATGGGTCCCTTCTAAATAATTGTTTCCCTCTTCCTCAGAATGACACCCTCCTTCTCCGAGACCCGCATTCTCCATGACAGCAGAGGAGCTGTCATCCTGGGAGTGGGAGACAACTAATAGGTCCCTGAAGGTCTCATCCACCAACCTCTCTGCCTCTCTTAGCTTCTCCAGGTCAGCAACCTTGGCCTGAAGACAAGGAACTTGTTCCCCGAGAGCCAGGAGCTCATTACACCGAGCACACAGCCACGACTTCCATCCAGCAGGTAGATAGTCGTGCATATGGCATGCAATGCAATACACTTAAGATAGCCCCCACCACCCTGCTGGCTTTCTACCTTCATAACTGGTTTTTTATTTGGGTGTGTTTTCCCTGGAAAACTTAGTTGTTTACTAGGAGAAGTTGGGAGAATTATTTACAGTTACTTACCGTGAGTACTGAGTAGGGAGGGCAGAGTTCCCTGCCCTGGCTTCCTCACCCTGTTGCTAAACGTGCACAGTTGCAGAGTCGCTTGTTTGCTGATGCTTCATCACTGTGGCTCCTTGTGCTGGGAGAGCTGGCTCCCTTGCAGGCGCACCTCCTTATAGAGATAGGCCCAACTGCTGCTGCAGTGAATCTGATTGGAGGGCGTCCTTTGAAAAGCAAGGGAGGCTGTGTGAAAACTCCTGATCAGCACTGGCTTTCAGTGGCTGGGAATGTAGGTCAGTTGGCCCCCCAGGGAATAGTGATTCCTATTTAGGAAGGACTATTAATGATAGATGGTCAATATCGAAATCAGATTGATTATGTACTTTGCAGCCAAAGATGGAGAAGCTCTATGCAGTCAGTAAAAACAAGACCTGGAGCTGACTGTGGCTCAGATCATGAGCTTCTTGTTGCCAAATTTCGGCTTTGGAACACTCAACAATGGCCACAAGACTGGAAAAGGTCAGTTTACATTCCAATTCCAAAGAAGGGCAATGCCAAAGAGTGTTCAAACTACCGCACAATTGCGCTCATTTCACATGCCAGCAAGGTGATGCTCAAAATCCTACAAGCTAGGCTTCAGCAGTATGTGAACCGAGAAGTACCAGAAGTACAAGCTGGGTTTCGAAGAGGCAGAGGAACTAGAGATCAAATCACCAACATTCGCTGGATCATGGAGAAAGTAAGAGAATTCCAGAAAAACGTCTATTTCTGCTTCATTGACTACGCTAAAGCCTTTGATTGTGTGGATCACAACAAACTCTGGCAAATTCTTAAAGAGATAGGAGTACCAGACCACCTTACCTGTCTCCTGAGAAACCTGTATGAGGGCCAAGAAGCAACAGTAAGAACCAGACATGGAACAACCGAGTGGTTCAAAATTGGGAAAGGAGTACGACAAGGCTGCATATTGTCACCTTGCTTATTTAACTTATATGCAGAGTACATCATGAGAAATGCCGGGTTGGATGAATCAGAGGTCGGAATTAAGATTGCTGGGAGAATTATCAATAACCTCCGATATGCAGACGATACCACCCTAATGGCAGAAAGCGAAGAGGATCTAAAGAGCCTGTTGTTGAGGGTGAAAGAGGAGAGTGCAAAAGCTGGTTTGAAACTCAACATTAAAAAAACTAAGATCATGGCATCTGGCCCTATCACTTCCTGGCATATAGAAGGGGAAGAAATGGAAGCAGTGACAGATTTTATTTTCTTGGGCTCCAAGATCACCGCAGACGGTGACTGTAGCCATGAAATTAAAAGACGCTTGCTCCTTGGGAGGAAAGTTACGGCCAACCTAGACAGCATAGTAAGAAGCAGAGACATCACTTTGCCGGCAAAGGTTTGTATAATCAAAGCTATGGTTTTCCCAGTAGCACAGTATGGTTGTGAGAGCTGGACTATAAGGAAGGCTGAGCGCCGAAGAATCGATGCTTTCGAACTGTGGTGCTGGAGAAGACTCTTACGAGTCCCCTGGACTGCAAGGAGGTCAAATCAGTCCATCCTAAAGGAAATCAACCCTGAGTGCTCATTGGAAGGACAGATACTGAAGGTGAAGCTCAAATATTTTGGCCACCTAATGTGAAGAGAAAACTCCCTGGAAAAGACCCTGATGCTGGGAAAGACTGAAGGCCAAAGGAGAAGGGGACGTCAGAGGATGAGATGGCTAGACAGCATCACCGATGCAATGAATATGGACTTGAGCACACTCCAGGAGAGAGCGGAGGACAGGAAGGCCTGGCATGCTATGGTCCATGGGGTCACGAAGAGTCGGACACGACTGAATGACTGAACAACAACATTAATGATAGAGAGTGGGAGACCTATTGAGGGGAGATCCTCTATTCAATGGGTTCTTGGAGGGGACAGCAGACAAAGGGTAAGTGATTTAGGAAGGCTGTGGCTTGCAAGGCCTGGATCCTTTTTCTGTGTGCTTTTAAAAACTTAAATGATATGCTGAAATCCTTAAACCTGCTTTATTTGGTGAACTGCTCTTTAAGGCTTAAAGCCTGAGCCTAAACTGAGCCCAACCTGAAGCTAGCCTGCACTTTTTCCTGCTTGAAGCAGACTCTTATTCCTCCCTTCTAAGCTTGAGTTTAGTTTAAAATATGCAGCTGAGGCTCTTTTCAACCACCCAGTGGTCTTTGTTAATGCAAGGTCTGTAAGCTCTTGCCAGATTCCCCTGATATTTAGCTCTCTCTTGTAAGTTTGTAAGGGGTTAATCCTCTGTGATTTAGCTGTGCCCTTGTTTGGGCTTCAACAGCTATTTATCCATTTTAAATAGTTACCTGAGGTACTTTAATAGATAATTAAGTACTTTCACTTACCTTTCCCTCACACAGTTGCTAACTCGCTTGTTTGCTGATACTTCGTCACTGGAGCTCTTCGTGCTCAGAGAGGTCCAACCATCATATCTCTCCCCCATCCCATAAGATGCCTAAAAGGGAAATCTCAGAGAATTCTGAGATGCTCATGAGGCCACAGTTCCAGAGTTTTCTATGGGAAACCATGATAGTTAACGTGCATGAAGGCGGTTGTAGGAAGAACCAATGGCCACTGCAAGTTTCCTGTTGGAGCTGCTCTAGGAAGGGGGGCTCTCTTCTTTGCATCCTTTGCTCAGAAGTGAAGTGAGTGCCTAGACCCCACTATGTCACTGAGACTCTGCAAAAGTATAAGGCGCTTTCACTTGGTGCTGTCCCCTAATGCTTTACCCAAAGACTGTTTATCCAGCTGTAATAAGAGAAAATGTTAGACTGACTCCATATGCTTCTACAGCAGTATCGATTCAAGTCTGTGTGTTCTTATGAAAGTAATGCTAAGCTCACCTTGTCCAGACTGCCCCACTTGCTAATGTAGGAAGGGATGCAGAGCAGAGCCCATTTTCAATCAGATTTACACTCTGCCCATGTAGGTTTTACATCCAAATTACAAAGGAAGGAAATGCCGCAGCTGGATTGACTTACGTCACTCTATTCCATTTTGAAAGCTCAGAGGGGCTTGGGTGGGGCTCTGATCCAGGCAACGGATCATGTCCATACCACTTCACATGCACCATTACTAGAGGACTGTGGCTCACAGACCAACCAGCCTCTGAGCTGAACGTGTAAACATGGGCATGTGGCTCCCGTGACAGGAGCAGACTCTGCACACCTGCCACTCAAGTGAGTGTATTTGGAATGGGTGATGAGAGCCATTTTTCTGCCCCAAGCCAGTTGTATCTGCTGCTCTCTCAGACCTAAGAAATGTATAGTCCAACTTCTCCAAGTCTCTGAGCAGTTGCAGCCTCCCCTCTGCAGCAAATGGTGTGACAGCTGCTGTGTGCTTCCTGGAACTGGGCTCCGCAAACAAAGTCAGCAGGTGGATGGTGGTACTTGCTAAAGCGGCTTAACAGGCACAGGAGTGAGGACTTGGTGCCACTGAAAACTGAAGTTCCTGCATTGGATAAATGATTATTTATCCCTCATTTTCAGTCTAAGCTGTGCTGACTAACAGGAAGTGGGAGGTACTATTCTAAAAGTGTACTGGATAAGTGACTGTATTGTGTGGTCCTGGATCTACATGCCAGTTTGCATTAAAAATATGTTCAGGTAAGTCGCTTATTTTTTATACTAAATGTATAAGCTGCTTTTTAACAAGAGGGCCCCTACAAGATGTTTATAAAAGAAGTGTAAAACTAAATGCAATAAACATACAAAATAAAAAATGAACACACAACATTTAAGCAGAATGCAGATCGGAATGTGCATCTAAAAGGTGTAGAGGTCTCTAATGTGTACAGTAGGCAAATTCCATGCTGAGGATTATTAGGAAATGGATTAAAAATAAGACAGCCAGTATAATTAATGATCTTTAAAAAGTCATTGTAGAGCTGGAAAAGATAACACAAACAATTGAGGGAGGGGTTAGAGAACCTTCAGAAAGGAAGAACCAGGGAAGGCGAAAATGTTTGAGGCTATTTAGCTTGCGGTGTGGGGGAAGACTAGTGTGTGGAGTTTACAATAGAAGTTTATAAAACTGCACTGAGTGGAGATTTTTTTTCTTTCTCCCTCATACTAGGAGATGGATCACCTAATCAAATGGATTAGCAGCGTTTCAGACAGGAGTCTCTCCTAGCATTTCCTGGAGGTGCCAGGCATGCAAAACATGCACTCTGCCATTAAGCTGTAGCCCTTCCCCTAGCCCATGGGTATTGCCCATGATTGCTAAATTGAACTTCCAGGTTTTAGACCCTAATGACCCTTCAACAAGAAATTCTAAAATCAATCTACAAAAAACCTTTTATTCTCTTTCATCTGAACAGTGTCTGTTTACAAAAATATATGAACCATCATTTCAAATTACAAAGTTTGGGTTGGATCCAGACTTAATCTTACTTAAGAGTACGAGTAAATCTGGATCCAACCCTTTATAAATAGTATTATTTTGCTACTCTTTAAAACAATTCTAAAACTTACAAAATCTCATAGAAAAAGAGGCGATGGCTTCAGTTTCTCTCATATATATATATATATATATATATATATATAATGTAAAAAAAATTGGTATTGTCATTAATGACAATGAAAGCCATTTATTTATTTATTTGTTTGTTTATAGTATTTTTATCCTGTTCCTCAGCCAAAAGGCTCCCAGAGCAGCTTACACACAGTCAGTAAAACAAGACAGTCTCTGCCTGCAGGCTTACCATTTAAGAAGACTGAAGGGAAAAGGGACAGGAAGGGAAGAGGAAAAAATTATGTAGCCTTTTTTTAGCAGAGCTGGTGGAACGGCCCTGCTTCCCCTCTCCATCTCCCTCTGTATAGCCTGCTAGAATGGCTCCTGGTGATGACAGGTGAAGGAAGAGGAGCCTTCATGGGGGAGGAATTAACATACCTACAAGCATACATGTATCCATGGGATAAAGGAATTCACTCAGAAAAAAGAAAATTTCAGATTTGGATAAGCTTACTCTTCAGCCTCCTATGCTGCAAATTGAACAAGCAGGTGAAACTGTAGAAAACAGTTCTATCCCAAAGTAATGCTGTCATGTCCAGGGACGTACTAAGACCAACAGGTGTTACAGCTCTTAACTTTAAAATCTACTTACTTTCCTTCTCCAAAAGAATCCCATCTATTTGTATTTGGCGTTTTTCTATGCCCCAAAAGAAAGGTCTTTTACTCCATGGACTTTATGGTGCTCCCATATTTTGATATTTAATATTATTATGTTCTCCTAATTTTAAGATGTCTTGTTATTTTACCTATATACAATTTACTACAAGGACAAAGAATAGCATGTATCACGAATTTACTATTACATGTTGTAAAATCTTTCAGTATATATTCCTTTCCATCAGCAGGATTTACAAACTGTTTTAACCTTAAACAATAACCACAATATTTGCAAGGTCGCAGCAAGGGTTTCCTATTGGAGGGCTTGACCCTGGCAAGAGAAGCTGTTTACAAATGACTTTTCTCTCAGAAGCATCACTTCTGACTAGCCTATCGCCTATAGCTCCAGTTCTTTTCTAAGCCACACCGGGTTTCTCTCTACATCCAACAATATCTTAAATTAATGCTAGTGGTTATTAATGGATCATCTTAAAGAAACACTGATGGACTACAATAAATACGTTTTTTCTCATTCAACCCATTGTCTTTTTGCTTGTCTGTTTTGGGGTTCCCTATTTGTTTTTTTCAGGTTCAGGGGAAGCATTCCTATGAATGCCAGTTGCAGGAAAGGGTTCTTGCTGTCATGCCCTGTTTGTGGGCCTCCCATAGGCATCTGGCTGGCCTCTGTGAGAAATAGGATGCTGGAATAGATGCACCTTGGGTCTGATTCTGCAGGGCTGTATTAATGGGACAGGGACACTATATTTTGGGTAGAAAACAGGATGAACCCAAACCACAGCTGAATCTAAATGGCAAAATAAGGAACAGAATTTTCATCTAACCATACACAGTATGTCCATAACTATGCAGCGGTAGCTGCTGTTGAATATTTACCCAAGTAGGGACAAAGTCCAGGACTAGTTTGACATTAAAGTAAACGAAAGGCCAGGAGTTAAATGTGAGTACAATTTGCATTCAGAAGAGTTGGGAAAGAAGGCCACTGTAGCCCATCTGTGCTCAGCAGCACCGTGGAAGCTTTTCACCAACTTACTCCATTTTATATTGATTTTGCGCCTTGGTGGCAATGCTGACACAAGGCCACCACCTGTGGTCAGTAGCAGCCCTGACTGCCCAGGCAATCGCGGCAAGACCAGGTTCAGGAGTCTGTTGGCAGGACTGTGGGCTGTTCTGGAGGAGCTCCAGATGTGCTGGTTCTCGGGCACAATGGACCTAACTGGCCTCTGGACCCTGACTCCTTGGCTCAGGAACCCACTCTGTGGAAGGCAAGGCCCGGGAGCTGCCAGGAGCAACGTTCAGGCTCTGGAAGGCCGTCCCGCGCCACTCGCCCGGGGAGCCACGCGCTGGCGTGCGAGCGCCCTAGCCGGGGCGAAGGCTGTCGGCCGCTCGCTCGGGCGTGGGGCGGGGCCCGGAGGCCCGGCCGAAGGCGGCCCTTCCGGGCAGCGGCTGCGGCCGGGCAGTGAGCCGGCCGGCCATTAGGCGGCGGCCAGCGACGCCGCCCGAAGCCCAGCCCAGCCCAGCCCAGCCGCCCGCGGAGCGCGACGGGGCGGGCGGCGCAGCGCGCATTCTGCTCCGCCGGCCGCCCCAGGCGCAGCGCTGCCGAGAGCGGAGCGCCAGACAAAGGCGGCGATGGCCGGGGCCGGGGCCGGGAGGCGGCGGGCGTAGCGGAGGGCGCCTGGCAGGGTCGGGAGCGAGGCGACTCGTGCGGCGGACCCAGCGGCGAGCGGGCGGGCGCCCAGCATGGGAGGCCGGGGCTGGCCGGCGCCGCCGCCGCCGCTGCTGCTGCTGCTGCTGGCTGTGCTGCGGGCCTCGGCGGCGCCGGGCGAAGTGGACGCCGAGGTAGGGCCGGGCCGCCCGCGCGAGCGAGCCGCCCGCGGGTCCCTGGACAGGCCGGCCTGGCCGCCCGCCTGGCCTGGCCTGGCCTGCAGGGGCCACCGAGCGCCCCTCCCCGGCTGCTGGGCGAACAAAAGGAGGGCGCGCGAGGCCGGGCAGCCCGAGCAGCGCGTGGGCACCGGAGCCTCCTCGGGGAGCCCGCCGCGCTGGGCTGGGCGAGCGGCCCGAGCGCCGCCGCCCTCCCCCGCGGCGCCGGCGAGGGGGCCTGGCCCGCTCCGGACGGAGAGCCGCCGAGAGGTCCCGCGAGGCCGCCTGCGCCAGGCGCGGCCGGCCCGGCGCTGCGCTGCGAGCGCCCCGGCAGAGGCGCGTCTCGCAGCCCGCGAGCGCAGGTGGCGCGCGCGGCGCCCGCTCGCCCCCCCGCGGGACGCGCCCCCTGCCCGGCTGCTGCGACGGGCTCCGGGCGGGCGGGCGGAGGAGACCCAACCCGCGCAGCCTTGCTGCCCCACGCTGGCGCCCTCGGGATGCGGGCACCCAGCCCCCATCGGCCCCACCCAGGCGCACGGCCAGGTGAGGAAGACGGGGGCGCGGCGGCTTGGCTGGAGGCCCTTCCGCGCGGCCTGGCAGCCTCTGGGCGGGCCTGGCCTCCGTGCCCCGGGCAGGGAGCCGGGCGGCCCCCCGGGAATGAGAGGCGTCCCCCGTGTGGAAGGCTCTGGCCCCCAGCTCTTGCCGGGAAGCTAGCAAGGGTCCGGGGTTTGCGAGCGGCAGGTGCTTTGGGCGATGTCCCCGCTGGTGCTGGTGCAGGATGCGTGGCAGCGGCCAGGTGTGCGGGGCTGCGCCTCCCAGCGTTCCCGGCCGGCGTGGCCCAAGGATGGGAAGTGCAGCCCAACCCCACTGCAGGGGCGCCGCCGGTTGGAGAAGGCCGGTGTGTCCTCTGCCCCCAGTCGTGTTGATTTGAGGGATGCTGTGGCCGCCTTCTGCTTCACTCTTGGCTCCGGGTCTTCAGCGCCCCGGATCTTTGCTGGCCTCCAGGCGGGAGCCAGTCTCCCTGCCCAGGCTGCCGTCCTTCCCATGCCCCGCGTGCTCCTGCTCAGGGCAGGAAAGAGCCCGCAGTTCTTTGCGGGGCAGGAAAGAGCCCGCAGGTGCTGGACAAAGCCCCAGCAGGCGCGTGGCTAGGCTGGCTTTCAGGGACCAGGGTCATCCTGGGGAGGCTGCTGGAAGGGAAGGCAGCGCTCTCTTCACAAAAGGCAGGAGAGGCAGCCGCCTGTGGAAGGCAGCCCGGAAAACCTGTGAGAGGACTTAGAGCAGCCAGATGCCCTCCAGATGTTTTCGAGGACAGCTCTCGGCATTCCTGGCCACGGGCCCTGCTGCCTGCAGCTGATGGGAGTGTAGTCCAAAACACCAGACTTGGTCATAGTGTGTAGCAGCAGCCGCCCCCCACCCCAGCTGACCTTCTCCGTGGGAGGTGGGCAGACTTCAGGCTTGCAGGGTGGTTCTTACACCTGACAAGCTGTTTTGGTGCATACATTGAGGTTGTAAAGCAGAAAGGGGGGCAGCCAGGCATTTTCAACAGAAGCCTATCTTGCCAAGTTGCAGCTTAAACGTCAGTGCCTGAGTGGATAAGCGCTTATGATTTCTGTTACGATTCTTTTAAAAAAAGTATTAGATTTTAAAATTCTCCAGCTTCTGTCGTACTTCAAAACCTGTTTGAGCATAGGTGGCGGGGGACTAACTCAGTGCACACCCCCCACGTGAACCAATGCCTCTGTGCGACCACTTTCCACTTGCTGAAAACAATTGTCGGTCTCCGGCCAAGGTTTCTGTGCCCAAATGGTGCACCTGGGCATGACAGCTGCCGCTTCCTTGGCAGACCATTCTCCCACTCAAATTTCAAGATTTGCCACTGGCTGGAGTGTTTCACATGGGCGATGGTCTCCGCTAAGGGTGCCTCTGGTTGAACTGATTTCTCACGTTAGGCAGCCAGCCCCAACCTGGTGCCTTCTAGAGATGGAGCATCCAGGCAGCCTGAACAGCCTGACCCATCTGCTCATGCAGTCTAGTCTTAAAATGGGGGTTACGACTTAACACGATAAGGGCACAGTGCTGTGCAGGTTTGGACAGAAAAAAATGTTCTACAATTCCCAGGGTTCCCTAGCTGGCAGGTCTGGCTGGGACTGCTGGGAATTGTAGGCCCTTTCTTCTGTTTAAACATGCCTAGGTTTGCACCCGTACTCATTAATTCATAGGAAAGTTCAAAGAGAACAAAACATCAGAGAGAACAGTCCAGACCCTGGGAAGCCTAATCCTTGATCTACCAGACAGCTCACTGGGTGCTAGCTTTAGGCCCATCATGATCACTCTGGGTGACCCAGCACGGTTGTTGGAAAGAGGAAAAGTTATTTAGTGGGACAACACTATTGGGGAGGGAGGTTGATTCAGGGAGGAAGAGGAATCACCTGACCCGAAATACACTGAGGGGTGTTTAAATGTGGAGTGTTTGACAATATTCCGCCTAGAATAAAGACTTGGAGTTTAAAAATGATTGCAGCTGTTTTTGTGGGCAGCATTTGTACTTGCAGTTCAATTTTGTTTTTCCTTACGATGCGAATGCTTCCCTTTCAGGCCTGGCTGCGGTTCTATGGCTACCTCCCTCAGTCCAGCCGCCAGATGTCCACTCTGCGCTCAGCTCAGATCCTCTCCTCTGCTGTATCAGAGATGCAGAGCTTTTACGGCATCCCTGTGACAGGCATCCTGGATGAAGAGACGAAAGTGTACGTTCTTCCCGCTGCCTTCCTCCTCCTGTGGCTCAAGGGCACTTGTGGGAGGCAGCAGAATTTGTCCTGGTGGGTGAGCTGGAGCCTGGAAAGAGAAGGCCCAGGAGGATACAGTGGAAGTTATCTTCCCTTATGATGTGCCAATCCTCCATTTCCCTTTCTCCATCCCTTTGCCGCTGGTTTTGCCCCAGAAAGATGGGATTCAGGGCTGTGATTTTGCACAGGTAGCTTCAGAGTGACCTTTGGCTGCTGTCACTGAAATTCGCTGAAATGGGAAGTCTCAAGCTGCCTGATGTGTTGGAAACTGTGGACAGGTGGGCCCGTGCCAATAGTCTTGTTAGTGCCTAATTATTCTGGGACCTGGAGCTAGCCAAAGGCAGGGAAGGTTTGAGCTGTGCGAATGATAAGGGCCACAGACTGACACGTATGTTTAACAAAACGCCATCCATGTTTAATTTGGCTTTATTTCATACATAATTTAAAAGTCTCAAAGAGGGATTGGCAAGTCCGGATCTAGTGCAAAACTGCCAGAAATGTATGGATTTCTGAATGCAAAATGCATCCGGTCTGCATCTGTTTCCTGGTGATGTGTATTGGAGAAACCCCTAAAAAAAACCTGACAGAGTAGATTTCTCCTGCATCCCTAGTTCTAGCAAAGTCTGAAATGAATTCTTGAAACGTTGTGAGGTTCCTGCTGGCTCTAGGTAGGAAGGTCTTTTGCTGAGCCGCTTTCTTTCCCCTTCCCCTGCCTGGTTTCTGCTCAGTGGCTATCCTAACTTGCAGATGGATGAAACGGCCCCGCTGTGGGGTCCCCGATAAGATTGGTGCTCAAGTCAAGGCTAGCATGCGGCGGAAGCGGTACGCCCTGACAGGCCGGCGGTGGAGCCAGACCCTCCTGACGTTCAGGTACGTGCCGCTGGCATGGCTTGAATCACGGAATGGTGGGGCTGCGGGGGGCCTATAAGACCATTGAGTCCAACAAGAATCGGGATGGTCTTCTAGGGTGCTTTCAGGGGGCCTGGGTATAGGGTTGGCCTAAGGCCTACCAGCCCAGTTTTGCAAATTTCTAATTGTTGTGCTTTAAAATGTGCACAGTGCAATTTTGCATAAATATATTTGATGATCATAATGTCTATTTTGATTGTAATATCTGGAGTTTACAGAATTCAAAATACTTGAATGTGGTGGCTGAAGGTAAGGAAGGGCAACATTATGAGGGGAAAGCGGAAGGGGTGGAGGAAGGAATTAGGAGCCCTGGAGCGGAGCATAATGTGACAGACAGTCCTGCCGTTTGCAGCTGGAGCCCTGTTGAGAACTTCCAGGTTTCTAGCCTAGGAAGTTTAGGGCCAGTCCCCCTGCAGGAGCTCTTTCTTTCATTGGTTCCTGCAATTACGAAGGTCAGTTGGGTGATATATACATTAAATAAATACATAGATGGATGGACAAATAAACAAATAAAAGTTTTGCTTTGCATTTTGAATTGTATGCTATATCAGGTTCACAATCTGGTGTGGTAGATGGAAAGACACTTTGGTTATACAGTCATAAGTTCCGTCCCTACTGATTTTTCCAGACGCCTGGAATAGCAGCGGTGTCTGGGTTCCTGGGAAGAAAACATTCTTCCTATAGGTTCTCTCGGACCTTAAAGGCTGACCAGTTTTTTGTGGTCTGAGCCTTCATAGGAGACAGCCCGCGTCATCAGATGTGCCACATGCTCTGGGCAGGAAGGTGGTGGTGCCGGTGCCGTATATCCCACACGTGGGGTGAGGTACAGTGGAGGAAAAACCAAGCAAACCGGGTGAGGCCCAAAGATCAAATGCACAGGCGCGTCCTCCTCACCAGAGTGTGAAGCACGCAGGCGCCGTCTCCCCTCTGCATTTTCTGGAGTGTCGAAGCCTGAGTGCTCACCAGTTTTTGTAATGCCAACTAGGAGCCGGTTCTTTCAGTGAGGGCGAAGCACTCTTCATCCTTGCTGTACATCTCTGCTGAATTCAACCATCGGTCCCAGCTTTTCTGCCTTCCTGCTGCATCTGACTTTCAGAAGCTTCCGGGGGTGTTCATCTTGGCTGCTGAGGCACTAAGGAGCTAAAAGGCACATGTGGCAAGAGATGTGAAGGCCTGGGGGGAAAACACAGAAACAATGGGGGGGCAGAACCAGGAAAATCTTAAAAGAATCAGTTCCTCCCCCCAGACTTTTGGAAAATTTGGGGGAAAGTGCCCCCCCAATCTTCTGTTTTAAAATTGAAAACTCCCCCCCTCAGTTTTTCCCCCAGCCATCACATCTCTATATGAAGCATTGCAGCTGGGGGGAGGAGGGGGCTTGCCAGATCGTGCATGCCTGGAGGACCACTGCTTTCCCACCCCCTGGCTGTAATACGCCCCTCTGTCTTCTTCCCCCTCCTTTACGTGTCCAGCATCCAGAACTACACGGAGAAGTTGGGGCTCCTCCACTCCTACGACGCTGTCCGCCGAGCATTCCGTGTGTGGGAGCAAGCCACCCCGCTTGTCTTCCAGGAGATCCCCTACAATGAGATCAGGCACAAGAGGAGGAAGGAGGCGGACGTCATGGTGCTATTTGCCTCTGGATTCCACGGGGACAGTTCCCCCTTTGATGGGGCGGGGGGCTTTCTGGCGCACGCGTACTTCCCTGGTCCAGGAATGGGAGGGGATGCCCACTTCGACCTGGACGAGCCCTGGACGCTTGAGAATGCTGACGTGTCTGGTAAGGGCTTGGTTGTGGGGCGGGGGAGGAGAGGGAGTGCCACTTGGCACGCTAACTCACCATCTGCAGCTTGTGCTGGCATCAGCCTGGAAAAGCCGGGGCTGAATTGGGCCCTGCCCGATGGGTCACCCTTCATGGGGTTGGCAGGGAACGCTCTTCCCGGTCAGACTGCCGACAGTCCCATGCGTTTTTTCCTCCTCCTTTTTTCGGGTGTTGTGACAGTTCCACGCAATGCCTGGCTTGGTCACCTTCCTTGAGCTAGCTGGCTGTTGCACGGTTTGGGCAGGCACTGCTGGCCCTCGTCCCTCTCCGCCTGCCTTCCGCTGGGTCCCAGGCAATGCACGGTCATCTCCAGAGGCCTCACATAGAGATGTTCTGGAAAAGAGGGCTTTCGGTAGTGGCCCCCCAGCTCTGGAATGCTCTCCCTAGGGAAGCTTGCTCGGCACCCACACTTTTATCTCTTTGGTGCCAGGCTAAGATTTGGCTGTTCTCCCAGGTTTTCAAAGTCTTAAATGTTTGAACATGTTTGTGTTTTATTATTTTAGTCCCTGCCTCTTTTGTGGTTTTGCCTCTTGTACCTGGTACTGTATTTTATGCCGTGTTTAGCACAATTATTCATTTCATAATGTTGATCTTATTTGCATTATTACGATTAAAACTGAGCAATTCATTTTATGAGGCATTTGATCAATTTAAATAAATAACTAAGTTCCACCTTTAGGGCCCTGTTAGATGACCTGCCCCCCACATCCTTTGAGGGGAAGAGCAGGTGAAGCGGGGCCATTCCGCCTGCCCTGCTGTGGGGCCTCCCTCGGGAAGGCTCCTCCTCCCTCAGCTGTCACCACCAGCAGCCGTTCCAGCAGGCTCCGCTGGGGGATGAGAGGGGGAAGCAGCCGCCCCACTTGCTCCTTCAGCCCCACTGAAAGAATTATCCCCCCTTCCCTCCCCATTCCTTTTTCCTTGTGTGCCGTGTCTTTTTAGATTGTCAGCCTGCAGGCAGGGACTGCCTTCTGTAACGGATTATATGTAACCCCCTCTGGCAGCCTTTTTGGCTGAGGAGCAGCATAAAAATACTTCAGAGGAATCAAATAATAAATAAGCTATCCTGCAAGTATTGAGCAGCAGGGTCCAGGAGAGCTGGTCTGTTCCATGGGCAGTGCAGGAGCATTGCGGAGACCCTGAGGCCCCCGAAGATTTGTGTCTGTTGCCAACAGGGAACAACCTCTTCTTGGTGGCTGTCCATGAGCTCGGCCACTCATTGGGCCTGGAACATTCCAGCAACCCTGAGGCCATCATGGCTCCTTTCTACCAGTGGATGGACACAGAGAACTTCCAGCTGCCAGACGATGACCTTCGGGGCATCCAGCAGCTGTATGGTGAGTGAAAGCCAGGCAAGTTGTTCACTTGTGGAGCAGGGGTGGGCACGGGGTTCAGGACTTTGGACATTCAGCAGTCAAACACGTGCAAATAGAGCAGGGGTGCTGAACCTTTTCCAGCCCGAGGGCCGCATTCCATTCCGGAGGAGCTATTAGGGGCCGCAGTCCAGTGGTGGGTGGGGCTGAAGGCAAAAGGGGGGGGTCAAAAAACCAGCATTGTTTTGCTGAAAGCTCTTCCTGCCAGTAACGAAGCCTTAGGAGAGGCATCCCCTGATCCCCTGGTCAGGAGAAAGGAGGAGGAGGGGCCCCCAGGCATGGGCTTGTCCGCCTGGCCTAAGCCAGGTGCCTCTGGCGTTGCCTTGTTTGCCAAGTATCTTTTGCACTGATCATCTCGCTTTTTTCCTCAGGTACTCCTGGGGAGCAGCCTCAGCCTACTCAGCCCCTCCCTACGGTAGTGCCCAGAAAGCCAGGGCACAAGCCCCCCAGGCTGCCACCTCCTGGCAAGCCAGACCGGCCCCCCAGACCAGGCAGCCCTGACCAGCATGAGCCCAGCATCTGCGACGGGGACTTTGACACGGTGACCGTGCTGCGCGGGGAGATGTTTGTGTTCAAGGTACCTCGCTTCCAGCGCCCTGCTGCTGCTGCTGCGCTCTGCGACAGCTGGATGGGAGTCTGGCTGTTGGAGGGGGGCATTCTGGCAGCCTTGCTGCCACCATCAGGGGAGCTCGGGAGTGACTGCGCGGGTCCCAGATGGCTTGCTGCTGGTATGCTCCCAGTCTCCTCACTTCCACGCAAGGCTTTAATACGGGCAGTTCTGCAAAAAACCAAGGAGCCCAGGCTGAGCATTTTGTGATCTATGTCAAGGGATGCTGTACTTGGTACTGCGCGTGGAGCGGGTGCAAACGTTCCTTCCCCAGTCCTTGGCCAAAAATAAAAAGCAACCACAAAGCTGGCGTGAAATTGGACAGGCGAAGCCTGCAAATACTTGGGCTGCTCCGGCTCCCTCCTGCTCGGTGTGTGCTGTGCAGCGCAGTCGCTCAGTGGTGGAGTGCCTGCTTTGTGCGCAGGAACTCTCGGGCTTGATCCCCGGCACCTCCAGTGGAAAGGATCTGGGAGCAGATGAGGGATCATCATGAGCTGCTGCCAGCCTCTGAGTAGACAGTTCTGGCTGAGGTGGACGGTCAGACAAGCCTGAAACACCCTTCCTAGGTTCTTCCATCATCACCGCCGCCACCCTCAAATATTCAGCAATGGCTGTGCTTCCTTCACGCCAGCAAAAGTGTTGGGAGGGATACATCGCCTGCATGTGCAAATTGCCATTCTCTTTGCAGCACTTAGGTTTTCTGATTTCTGATTTGCAAGTCAAAATTTATTTTGCAGCCTTATTCTGGCCTTGTCTGGCTCTGGAGCTGTCAGAGGGGCTCAGCAGGCACTGGGACTTGAGCCTCGCTGCGTGACCCAGGCGGGAGGGCAGGGCCCAACCCCCAGCCAGAGGGAACTGAACTGGTCTGAGTTTTCTCTTGCTCTCCTCTTTCCTTTACCTCCCCACCCCTCCTTTCTCTGCTTTCAAGGGCCGCTGGTTCTGGCGGGTCCGCCATAACCGGGTGCTGGACAACTACCCTATGCCTGTTGGGCACTTCTGGAGGGGCCTCCCTGGGAATATTGATGCTGCCTACGAAAGGCAAGATGGGCGATTCGCGTTCTTTAAAGGTACGTGCCTTTCGGCAGGGTGATGAAAGTAGAACGCAAAGAACTTGGATGTTGTCGTCATGCTAAGCTTTTCCAGGCAAAAAAAGTCCCAGGTGTTTCTCTCCATCCCTTTCTGACTCCAAAATACATGTGAGAGGACAGCTGCTCTCCTTGGCACATTCTTTTTTCCTCCTCACTCCAGAGTCAACAGAGCAAACCAAGGATACGCACTCCCGAGAGGGCTGCGTGATCTCTTGCATGGACACATGGGACAGGGAGGTTGCCCAGAAGGGTTTTCATATAACCTCTCCTAAGGGTGATGTATTGGAGGAAAGCTGAAGCTCTGTGTCCTGGCCCATGCCACATCCCCCTCAGCAAGTAGTCCAGGAAGATGCTCTTTGCAGCATCTCAAGCAGGCAGATTTTCCCAAAGCTCTCTGTCCTGCTCCAAAAACTAAATTACGTGGGGGAGGGAAGCAAAAGCCCAGAGCTAACTCCTGGGCCAAATATTAGGTACAAAGGAAGAAACAACAGTGGAGGTGGAGCCATGTAATTTGCAGATAAATACAGCAGTGAAACCAGGAAGGCACAACTCCCGTGGCTTCTGATGTCCATATACTCACATGCAGAGTATGGGAAACAAACAAGATGAACGTGAAATCCTAATATGGGAAGATAAATATGATCTGATAGGTATCACTGAGACTTAGTAAGATGAGGCTTATGGCAATAATGACTAGAAGGTATACCTCAGCCTTCCCCAAGGTCAGGAAAGGCTGCTTTATCATGTTCAAAAGGAGGAGACCCAACAGTACGAGAGGGGGAGTAGCATTACTTGTAAAGAATGTATACACCTGCACAGAAATCCATGAATCTGAGAATTGAAGCCCTGCAGAAAGCATCTGGGCAAGGACAGAAGGAAAAACTTGTATTGTTATGGCAGGATACTACAGACCGCCCAGCCAACCAGAAGACATGGATAACAGTTTCCTGAAACAGATTACAAAACTTCCACAGAGGAGAGCCATAATGGTAATGGGGGGTGTCAACTATCTCTGATGCATGCTGGAAACCTAATGGCTCAGAATGGCACATCCAGTAAAGACTGACCTTTTGCTGACACCTTCCATCTCAGAAGCTGGAGAAAGGAACAAAGGGATCTGCTACCTGGGACTTAATCCTGACCATCAGGGAAGAACCGGTTGATGAAGTGAAGGTGGCAGGAACCTTGTGGAAATCATAGAATCATAGAATAGTAGGGTTGGAAGGGGCCTACAAGGCCATCGAGTCCAACCCCCTGCTCAATGCAGGAATCCAAGTCAAAGCATCCCTGACAGACGGCTGTCCAGCCTCGTCTTGAATGCCTCCAGTGTGGGAGAGCCCGCCACCTCCCTATGTCATTGGCTCCATTGTCGTATTGCTCCAACAGTCAGGAAGTTTCTCTGATGTTCAGACGGAATCTGGCTTCCTGGAACTTGAGCCCATTATTCTGTGTCCTGCACTCTGGCATGATGGAGAAGAGATCCTGGCCTTCCTCTCTGTTACAACCTTTCAAGGATTTGAAGAGTGCTATCCTATCTCCCCTCAGTCTTCTCAAGGCTAAGCATGCCCAGTTCTTTCAGTCTCTCCTCATAGGGCTTTGTTTCCAGTCTGCTGATCATCTTTGCTGCCCTCCTCTGAACCCTCTCCAGCTTGTCCAGAACTGGACACAGTACTCCAGATGAGGCCTAACCAGTGCTGAGTAGAGGGGAACTAGTACTTCCTGGGCTTTGGAAGCTATGCTTCTATTAATGCAGCCCAAAAGAGCATTGGCCTTTTTTGCAGCCACATCCCATTGTTGGCTCATATTCAGCTTGTGAACGACAACAATTCCAAGATCCTTCTCGCTTGTAATGTTGTTGAGCCACTTATCCCCCATCTTTTAACTGTGCATTTGGGTTCTTTTTTCTAGGTGCAGAACTTGGCATTTATCCCTATTAAATTTTATTCTGCTGTTTTCTGCCCACCGGTCCGTTCTATCAAGATCTCTTTGAATTTTGTTTCTGTCTTCCAAGGTATTAGATCTCCCGCCCAATTTTGTGTCATGTTCAGATTTGATCAGCATTCCCTGCACCTCCTCCTCCAAGTCATTCATAAAAATGTTGATGAGCACTGGGCCCAGGACTGAGCCCTGCGGTACCCTGCTCATTACCTCTCCCCAGTTGGAGAAGATCCCATTGATAAGCACTCTTTGAGTCCAATTCTGTAGCCAACTGACCATGTCATCTTAGAATTCATGATAGTAAGGGATGTGGAAACTGAGCATAGCCAGACATGTAACTAGGACTTTAGGAAAGTCAGTTTCAAAAAACTCAGAAAAGGTGAGTGGGATTCCATGGTTGGGAATTCCGAAGTAGAAAAGAGTTCAAGAGAGATAGGAAATTCTGAAAAGAGAAATACTGAAGGCACAGTTGCAAACTATTCTAATGAGAAGATACAAATAGACATCTAAAGAAGCCAGCATGGCTGCACAGGGAGCTCTCTAAAAAGCTGGGATTTAAAAAGAAGATCTATAGGAGATGGAAGGAAAGTCGCATTCCCAAGGAAGAGTGTTATTGTGTAACCCAAGCTTGTAAGAATGGCATCAGGGAGGGTAAAGCCTAGAACGAGCTCACGAGGGATGCTGAAAATGACAAAAAAGGGCTTCTTTGGCTGCGTTAGGGGCAAGGAAGAGCTCAAGGAAGAGGTCAGCTCACTGCTTGGGGAAGATGGTGATGCCTTAGCAGGTGACCAAGAGAAGGCAGAACCACTTGATTCCTGTTTTGCTTCCATCTTCTCCCACAAAGGGGGTTGTGTTCTACCTGAGAAAAGCGGAAAAACAACAATGTGAGGGACTTGCGGTCCAGGACAGGTAAGGAGGTGGCAAATGAGCCCCTTGCGACTTTGAATGGCTCCAGGTCTCCAGGGCCAGGTGACTCACGCTCCGGAATGCTGACGGAGCTTGTGGATGTTACTTCAGCGCCGCTGCCTGTAGACTTCGGAAAATCTTGGCAGGTGGGTGAAGTGCCCAAAGACTGGAGACATGAAAATGTCCTGATCTTCAGAAAGGCAGATCTGGGAAAGTACAGCCTGGTCGGCCTGCAGGGGTTCAAAAACGTGTCATGACAGACCAACCTTCTCTCCTTTGTTGATAGAGTTACTAGATCTTAGGAATACTATACACATGCCACATCCTTTGCTGAACGGACAATATGCTCAGGGCTCCCGCAGGGTCCTTGATAATAAGGTGGAGAAATGTGGGCTGGGCAAGGCTCCTGCTAGGGGGATCCCCAGATGGTTAAACAGCCGTACCCAGCGAGCGTTCCTTAGTGGCTCTGCACTAGCCTGGCGTGGAGTGCCAGGGGCACCATCCCAAACCCTTTGCTCTTCCACATTTTTATAAATGACCTGGACGAGGGTGTAGAGGGGCTGCTGATCAGATTTGCAGCTGACATGAAGCTGGGAGGGGGAGCCAACACTGCAGGAGATGGGACCAAGATTCAAAAGGATCTTGATGGGCTGGAACGCTGGGCCAAAACAGCAAGATGCAACTCGGCAGAGATGGATGTAAAGCCCTCCATTTATGTACAAAAAATCAAAGGCACAAGTATATGCTGGGGGAGACCTGGCTTGGCAGTGGTACATGTGAAAAGGCTCTAGCTGTATCAGTTCATCACAAGGGGGGCATGAACCAGCAGTGCAGTGGGGCTGCTAAATAAAGCAAATGCGATTGAAGGCTACGCAAACAGAAGCATCATGTACAGATTATGGGAAATCATATTTACGTTCTATTCTGTGCTGGTCAAGCCTCATCTGGAGTACTGTGTCCTGTTCTGGGTGCCACATTTTAAGAAGGGCATCAGCAAACAAGCATGCCCAGAGGAGGGCACGCAGGGAGGTGAGGGGTCTGGAAACCAGGTCCCATGATGGGTGGTTGAAAGAGCTGGGTGTGCATAGCCTGGGGAAGAGACCATTAAGCCGAAGCGTGATGGCAGCCTTCAGATATCTGATGAACGTCATGAGACGATGGGGACGTGATCTCTGTTTCTCCTGGGGGCAGGACTGGAACCAGTGGGTGGAAACGGCAGGGAAGCTGGTTTGTGAGGGGCACCGTCCTTGCGATGAGAGCTGTTGGACGGTGGAACCTGGGCTGCCTCGGGAGTTGGGGGCTCTCCTGTGTTGGAGTTATTTCAGCTGGGGCTGGACAGCCAGCTGGCAGGGGTTGGGCTGGATGACCTCCAAGCTACCTTCCAGATCTACGATTCTGTCCCCTGACTGAGGTGGAACAGGACGGAGGGCTGGGACGGCTTCTCCCTGAATTTTCTGTGTGCCCTTTTTTCCAGGGGCTCAGTACTGGCTTTTCCGGGAGGCGAACTTGGAACCGGGTTACCCACAGCCCCTGAGCAGCTATGGGCTGGGCATTCCCTATGACCAGGTGGATGCAGCCATCTGGTGGGAGCCTACGGGACACACCTTCTTCTTCAGAGGAGACAGGTGGGTAGCAGGACCTTGGAATGGCTGGAGGATCCCCGCATCTCCCCGTTCCTCTAGCCTTCGCGGTGGCAGAGAGGTCTGCAAAGCAACTGAAAAAGGATGTCTGGTTCCGGGATGGATTCCACCCCCCACTGCCCTGGCTGTACTCTCCCCCCTGCCCCCAGTATCTGGCCCTGTAACCCATTGTTGATTATGTACTCGGTTCTTACCAACATACTTCCCTTTTCAAGAAACCAAATTACACAAAAGCTCAAGGGAGGAGTTTACAAGAGAGGATCAAGCACGTTTGGGACCAGCAGGGGCACTGTGTTTCAGGAGTCCACTCTGGAGGAAAGACAGGGTTGAAGTCAGCCGAAGTTGGTTGCGGAAGGGGTGTCTGACGCCTGCAGGAGCAGCAAGGTCGGGCCTCAGAATCAGCGTGGTGGCTAGGCAAGACTGGGCGGACCCAGGTTCAGACCCCCGCTGGGCCCTGATGCTCACGGGACGATGTTCGAAGCAAGTGCCGGCGAGGCAGGGCCTAGTCCTCTGTCTCTGCCTAGCTGAAGATGGAGCCTGTGCCACACGGATCCCTCCCTGCTTCAGCCTGCCGTGATAACTGGGCTGTGTGCGTGACTTCCGTTGGGTGTCATCACTGGATATTCTGTGTTGTCCCTGAGTTTTGGAGCGACGACTGTGGAACATGGAGATGCAGTCTGGCGGGGGGGGGGGGCGGGGGGGAGAAAACCCAGTTGGGCTCATGACCTGTGGCTGAGAAGCCAGCGCAAGGGCGGCTGTTGTTTCAAAGCCTCTCGGCACTGGCAGTGTGCTTGACGCCCTGGGCTGAAGGGACACAGCCACTGCCCGGGGCAGCGGCCCCTTGGCTAGCGCTCAGGGTTTAATGAAGAAGCAGTGAGGATGCGCCACGGAAGGATCTGCGATAGAAGAGGGGCTTTGCTAGAGAAGGGCAGACTGGGAGGAATGGCAGAGGGCCTCATGCCTGGTTAGGTGTTCGGCCACGGGCAGCCGGGCAGGAGCCTGGGGCCTGCCGCGTATGGTGGGCTCCCCTGAGTGCCTGTGGCAGCTATCGGCAAGGGGAGGACCAGTCCCTGCTTCTCACTCACTCATCTTCTGGCACTGCCTCATGCAGGGAAAAAGCTGCTGTCAGAGAGATCTACAGTGATAATACACTTTTGCCCCCAGGCCTTCTCCCTGCAGGCTGCCAGGTGACCTAAAAAAATGAATTTGATTTTTTAACAAAAAAATAGCATCTGGAGCACTATGAAGCACCAAAAAGATCAAAAGTTTGTTGGGAAGCCCAGTTGCCAACTGTTGCAGTGACAGACACCTCAAAAGGTCAAATCTGGCTTCCAAACAAGCTGAATTTGATGTTTTTGGCGCTCCATAGTGCTCCAGATGCCTTTTTTTTTCATTAAAAAGTTTTAAGCTTTTGGGGGGATGCAGGGGTGGGTGGCCCACCCCGTTCTGATAGCTGCTGCACCTGGACACACACAGCCTCCTCTGAAGGCTACTATGTGAGCTGGACCAAGAAAGCTAGTAGTGGATAAGCCTGAAGGAGGAGAATAAGAGCTCTTCGTGTGGTTCTCTCTCAGAACCAGGGTTCAAAGAATGATCGGGTGTAGTTCTGCCTGGGAAGCTGAACAAAGCTGGACTGGAACAGAAGCTGACTTGAGGTGGGCAGGGGGATAAAATTAAAACAGTTATTTCCATTGAGATGCATACCAGTCTAATGGGCCACGGTAACACATGTGGTGGTCTGCACTCCCTTCAAAGTTCCCTGGGAACTAAGGAAGCTGGCTGCATGGGCTTCCTGTTGTACACCAAGGGTGGAACAGGGCATGGTAAGACCATCCTTTCTCCCATAGGTATTGGCGCTTTAATGAGGAGAGCCGCACCGTGGATCAAGGCTACCCGAGGAAAATCAGCGTGTGGGCTGGAGTCCCGAATGCTCCCAAGGGAGCATTTTTGAGTTCTGATGCAAGTAAGGAGAAAAACACAAATGTGAATTGGCCAGCAGAGAAGGAATTTGAGGAGCAAACTGATATGAAATCTAATAATGACCACCACAAGCAGCGAACCAGGCAGAGAAAATTAGGGTGCTAGATGACAAAGGTGTTAAAAGAGTACAGAAGGAAGATGCCAGAGCAAAGCTTGTTCTTCTGTCTGCACTGGGAAAGATGTTGGAGAGAGAGCCCTGCCTGAACCACTGTGGGTTTTAGGGGAACTTAGTGGAGAGAGATCTGAAGCATTATGTCAAAGAACAGTGACAAAGACAACATTTTAGAGCTAACTGATAAACGTTAGAAGTTACTAGGGATCAGTGGCATTCATCCGAGAGATTTTTAATAGTTCAGATGTGGAAGTCCTGGTCTTGCAACAGCAATATGCAACTTATTGAAATCAACTAACCTCTTCACCAGAGGATTTGAGGGTTGCCAACATAACACTGATTTGTTAAAAAAGGATCCAAGGAGTTCTGAGGAATTTGGACCAATCAGGTTAACTTCTGTCCCAAGTAAACTGGAGAACAAATTATTAAGACTGAGGCCGCGTTCAGACGTCACCTTGAGCCATAGTGGCTTAATAAGCTACTCACAGTAGGTTATTTTTGAAATAGTCCAGGATGCCCCGCCACACAGCTGGACCTACAAGCTACTGTGTATAGCTTATTAAGCTACTGTGCCTAACCTGACCCATCTCCCTAACCCCATCCTGCTGCAGTCCTCCCGCCTGAGCAGTGGTGCTGTTTCACCTGTTGATAACATTGCACCAGTCTGCTTTAACCTTCCACAATATCCCAATGAGAGGGGACAAGCGTGGGGTGAAGTACAGGGGCTTAATTCAGTGCTTCCAGCATCACCCTGGCAAGGGGTGGTGGCTCTAAAGCACAGGAAGTTTTCACACACAGCCTCCCCTAGTCAGGTGGCTCCTGATACACCATCAAAACCCTCTGTGATGACCCCAGAGGAGGGAAAATCCCTGGTGCACCCAGAAAGGGGGTGGCAGCCGTTTTGGACCCAAGATTGTTAAACCCGCCCATCCTGCCTGACGCAGCCCACTTCTCATCTTTCATTGTGCCCATCCTCATCCCTCCATTGTCTCTGCTGTCTCCCCCACCCCTCCTCCTTTTCCCCCTTCACCTTTTCTAATAAAAAAGCCAGCAGTGTTGGTGTCAGGGCACAACTCAGGGAGGGACTGATCCACCCAGGCAATTACGTTGTTATAATTTATGCAGATACTTTGTATAATTTATTCTGATCATCAAATTGGTGCAGAACCTTTTTTTTTAAAGAACCAAGTTTGAATGATGCAGATGTTGCAAAAAGAAAACAGGACTGGATGGGCCAGTTATCTGAGAAGCCATGGAACAGAACGGGCCGCAGAAGCCATCCCCGAGTATCTGTCTAATTCTGTTTGCATCCTGCTGTTTTCCAGCCTACACTTATTTCTACAAAGGCCGGATGTACTGGAAGTTTGACAATGAGCGGCTGAAAACGGAGCCTGGCTACCCCAAGTCCATTCTGCGGGACTTCATGGGATGCCGCGAGGAGGTGGCCACGAACCCTGACCCTGGCCATAGGTGGCCTGATGTGGGCAAGCCGCCCTTCAGCCCAGACAGCCCCGGGCAGGACAAGGAAGAGGAGGTGGTAGAGCAGGAAGACCCTGTGGACGCTCAGCCGGGGGAGGAGGACGTGGACGCGGGGGCCGGGGCGGATTATGGCGACGGCGTGGGGGGCGGGCGGGAGCAGGCCCCTGGCCACGAGGGCGGCGGCGATGTGGACATCGTGGTGCACATCAGCGACTACCCCCTCACCATGAGCGTCGTCATGGCGACGGTGCTGCTGCTGCTGCTCTTCTGCATCCTGGGGCTGGTCTACGTCATCGTGCAGCTGCAGCGCAAGGGCCCCCCCCGCATGCTCCTCTACTGCAAGCGCTCCCTCCAGGAGTGGGTCTGAAGCCTGGCTGCCTGCGGGGGGCCCAGGGCCCCCTCCCTCCTCCACAGCCCGTCTCCAAGTGGGCGAAGTCCTGCCAAAGAGAGGGAGCAGACGGGGCAGCTGTCTTGCCTGGCTCTTCCCCTCCGGCGTCCTGCGGGTGACTTTGCCTTCCGCTCGGAGGAGGCGCTCCCGAGGGCTCCCTGGGGCTGGCCGCTCGGTCCCTCTCCTCCGTGCAAAGCAGACCTTGTGCCGTCCTGTAGGGGGTCGCTGCGGGGCGCCTCTGCCTGGGTCCGTCTGCACCTCCTTGCCTCGAGGGGTGGCTGCCTTAGAGAGCCATCCGGCCCCTCTCCTGGTGCGGGTGGCCGCGCTCTCCTGTTCCGTGCATCAGGCAGCCGCCAGCCTGCCCCACTGACTGCCTGCCCCTGCTGCAAAGGGGCTCCCCCAGTTTGGATGTGTGGCTTTCTCCTGACTTGTTACGGGGGATTTAATCCTGTGGATCTCATTTCCTAGTCTGGGATCTAGAGCGTGCATGTGAAGCAGATCCATGTTTGCAAGGACAGAATGATGCCTGGCCAGCATGGGGAGGGTGTTGGCCTTTCTGGGTCCGTCCTCCCCTTCCATGCATGTGCTCTTGAAACTGTGACCCAACACCCTTCTCTGTCTTGTGCTACTCATAGGGGAGGCGGTCTGTTACCTCTGGGGGCACCTTGCTGGCTTCCTGCCGAAATTCAGGCTTGTCCCAACCAGCGTCACAGTCAAGGTGCCCTTGGATGGCCGCTGCTGTGCCGTGCGTGGGCACCGACATCCTGAAAAGCTTGACGCCGGTTGTGTGAGCCCCGACCCCACCCCGCTCTCCGCCTCTTTGGCTGCAGAGCGAAGCTTGGGAAACACTTCTACTGTAACTGCTAGAGTCGTTTGCTACTACCGAAATCTCTCAGGCCGGGCCGTGGTGGCGCTGGGGGTGGGCAGGCTGAGCAGCACTTCTCCGCGAAGGGGCGCCTGGGTGCCTCCCTGCCTGCCTGTCCCGCCAGGGCGCTACTGCCCCTCGCCTACCTCCCTGCTCCCTTTTTCTGCCGGCTTCCCCTCCCCCGGCCCTTGCAGGAGACCTTGGAAGCAGGCGCTGGAGGGCGGCGTACCCGTGGCTGGCACGCAGCGCCAGCCAGACTTCTGCTTCCCGGGCTGCTGCCTCGGAGGCGGGGGGTGCTGTGGCCCAGCTGCGCAGAGGAGCGGCCACCTGGGGCTGCCCCGAATGCGGCAGGGGAGCTGCCCAAGGCACGGGGGGGGCAGGTGGAGTCCTGCGGGTGGCTGCCCCCCTCGCTTCCTCTTTGCGGCATGGTGACTCAAGGGTCCAGATGGTGGCGACAGGCTTGGCCGCTGGGGCTGCTTTCGCGGAGGGGGTTTGTTGGTGCTCCGGAGGAGGGCTCTGAGCTGGCTTGGTGCTAATTTCTGGCCTTCAGGAAGCCAAGGACCTGCTTGCACATGGGTGTGCCCCCTTCCTTTCCCGGGGACGGTGGGATTCCCTCCTTTAGATGCACCTTCCTGTTTGTGGGCCAGCAGCAAGCAAGGCGTCTGCCTGAGCCGTTTGCCCAGGACCGCGGGCCAGCGTGTTCCAGGAACTGGGCGTTGCAGCGAGGATTCCATCGACAGGCGCGTGGCACAGATCAGAGCAGCCTGCCCCACCCTGGTGCCCCCAGGTATGTCGGATGGCACCTCCCATCATTCTCAGCATGTCCATGGGCCCTGCTGGCTGGGAATGATGGGAGTTGCAGCCCTACACAGCTGCAGGGCGCCAGGCTGGCTGAGAGCTGCAGAGCTTGGCTGAAGCCCCCGAGAGAGGGAGGCCACGGGGGCTGCTGGTTTTCTACATTCCACAGAGACGCTGCCGCCACCCCTCGAAACACGTTTGCCGCCCTCCTCTCGAGACGCCCTGCCTGGCAGGAGGAGCAGCCACCTCCTGGAGGAGGAGGGGGCCTGGCTGCGGCTGCCCCTGGCTCTGCTCTTCCCTGGCAGGCCGGGGCTGCTCTTCCTGCAGCACATCCTGCCCTGCAGCCTGTGAATTGAGCAGGATTAAGCAGAGCTGAATGAATTGCATTGGTTGCAGGACTGCCAAGTGCTTCGGCACCGAATTTTTTGGGCGGGGGGGGGGGCGTCTTGTTGTGGCTTGTGTTGTAAATAGGAAGAGGTGTATCTTAATCCAGCACTAAGAACAGCTCGGTTCCGTCACCTGTCTGTGTTACACAGCTCACATCCGTCTGCTTCTCTGGTAATTTCTTCTGCTTTTGCTCACTAGCGAGGGCCAAGGAGCGAAGCGCCCTCCCTGGTTCACTTGGACGTGCCCCCCGTTGCCCTTCTGCCTTCCAAGATCTTTCTCAGCATTGTGCAGCCAGCTTCACAGCCACGAGACCTTTACCGTTATGCTTGAATGCGGCTCCGCTTCAGCGTCCTTTGGCTAGATTGGGATGAGAATGCTGGTCAAGCAGGCCTCGCTGTTTTTGGAAAAAGAGAGTCCCTGGGACTCTTTGACTTCTGCCCTTGGTGTTTAAAACGATGTTTCTACCCCTCATGATTTCAGAGAAGGGCCGTGAGAGGCACGCATTGCCTGCTTCTGTTAAGGGAAATGGTGGTGCAGGTCCTGCTTCTGTCCTCAGCCTCCCCGAGAAGCCCTTTCGCCTCCGTCTCCAAGCCGTTTCCCTCTATTTTTTGAAAAGAGAAAATCCCATATTTTTGAAAACCTGGAATCTTGGAAGCAGAATGATTGATGTAATACAAGCAATTGCAGGCAATTTGCAGAAGGCGGGCTCAGATCCCCCTCGCTGTGCACATCTGGCTGCCTGCCTAGAGGAGAATGTGGTCTTCTCTGCCTGGACAGACCCGCCCCCTGCCTTAGTCAGGATTCCTCCGCTGCCAAGTCCCAGCTGAGTTTGCCTCCAAAGGGGCAGCTAGTGATGAAAGATGCCCAATGTCCTTAAAGATTAGAAGAGTGCCCATGCTGTCTCTGCAAGAAGCTCTCCTGCTCAGGAAGGGCCCTCCCCCCAGCCGCCCCCTCATTGCAAGTGTTACCAAAGCTCCAGAGTGGCTGGCTTGGCAAAGGCTTAGCTTAGCGCTGTGAACGCAGCATCTTCTCGCTTGAGGACAGAGCTGGGCTTCTGTAGTGCAGCGCTTGGGTGGGTCCGTGGGAGTGGCAGTTGGGAGCAATCATTTCATGCTGCTCTGAATGTTGGCAGCTGGGGGGGTCTTTTTTGCAGCTTGAACCCAAAGCAGCCCACCCCCTCCAGTCCAGCTTTCTTGCCCTGCACCAGTGCGCTGTGCTAAGCCATGACTGGTGGTCGCTTTCCAGCTTGTTTTTGATGGAGTTGGAGCGGGGAGACAGTGGGGGGGGCAGATAAGGGAGAAAAGGAAGGCCGGGGGGGGGGGGTTCCAGGTTCTGAGTGTGGCTGCCTTCTATGTGCCAAACCATCTCCAAATTGCAAAGACTGAAAGCCAATGAATGTTCCATACAACTGTAAGGGAAAAAAAGAGCCCCATCTTCCACAGGCTGCCAATAAAATGCAACTTTTGTCCTGACACTTTTAATTTTCAAAGTGTGGCACTCCTTTTCTTTCAACTGTGTTTGCAAGATTTTGGCAGGGCATCTCCTCCTCCTTACAAACTCTGCTTTTATTAAGGTTAGAATTCCTGTCTGTGGCTCTGGGCTTGCAGAGTTTATCCCTGGGCTTGCCAATGAGTTGGGTACTACTTTTGCACATAGTTTTGGTTCATGTGGAGATGCTGGGTTGAAACCACCCCATGGTGCCCCAGTAACCCTGCTTGCTAGGAATTAAGCTCAGGGCAGAGCAAGGCCTCTGTGGCTACAGGCTGACATCTGGTAGCTAATAGCCTCATTCTGCTATATCACACAGTGCCTAGTCAGGCTACCTCACGCATGTCCAGCGGTGTCGCATCCCCTGATCTGCCTTGCTTGGTAGGTTGCTCTTGTGGCTTCTGTGAGACTTGGGTCTGAAGGCCACTGGAAGTGTTCTGGTATCTTCCTTGGCTAGAGCGCATGAAAAGGCAGCACACCAGGGCTGCCTTTGTAGAGCTGTGCTGGATCATACCAAAGGCTATCTGGGTCACTGCTCTGTTCCCACAGTGGCCAACCAGGTGGGTACTGGAAGCCCCCCTCAGGACATGAATGCATGACCATCCTGCAGTGTACTGCCTCTGATACTGGGCACAATAATATATAGCCATCAGGACTCCTAACCTGCGGAATCTGCTCCTTGAATCTTGCTGCCTGGCACTGTAAAGAGGGGGTCTGTGTGGGGATTCTTAGGGACCCCAATTGCCCCACCGTTTGCTTTCTCCTTGAAAGTGGGCTGGCAGTGTGAGTGCGCAACGTGCATATGTGCGTGCATGCACACACAGCTACCAAGGCCACAGCTCCAGACAGCCTGTCTGGTTGGCTCCTGTGTTTTGTCTAGGTTTCCATACTCTTTCTCTGTCTGACTGTTGTGTCCAGTTGTCCCACAATAAATCCTACCAAACGAGCTGTGAATTGCTGCTTCCTCTGTCTCTTTCTGTCTGCATCTGTAACAAGCTCCCTCTGTTGCCTCTATGCATCCATTAACCCTGAGGTCAGTGGAAATGAACTTCAGTTACAGACATTTGGCTCCTGCCCCAGCAATGGTGCAGCTGTGAGGAGAGCTGTGTATGTGTCTATTGCTTCTCTCGCACGCAGCTGCCTGTTCTAGACCCATAGTGGCTACGAAGAACCAGCTGTTCCTGGCACCTCTGATCATAGAATCAGAATCGTAGGGTTAGAAGGGGCCTACAAGACCATCGAGTCCAACCCCCTGCTCAGTGCAGGAATCCAAGACAGAGCAGCTCTGACAGGTGGCTGTCCAGCCTCGTCTTGAATGCCTCGTGTGGGAGAGCCCACCGCCTCCCCAGGGAATCGGTTCCGTTGTTGTATTGCTCTAACAGTAAGGAAGTTTTTCCTGATGTTCAGCCAGAATCTGGCTTCCTGCAACTTGAGCCCATTATTCTGTTTCCCGCGCTCTGGGATGGTCAAGAAGAGATCCTGGCCTTCCTCTCTGGGATGTTCTGGCATCTTCCAAAGTAGAGCTGAAAGGACTATGTGTGTGTGTGCGCGTGCATGTTTGAAGGTGGGCAGCTGATGGCAGTGTCAGTTTGAAATCTGCCCTACTTAAATCAGTTCTGGATCAGAAGGCTCCAAAGATGTCCATTGTCGTTCAGTCGTGTCCGACTGTTCGTGACCCCATGGACCAGAGCACGCCAGGCCTTCCTGTCCTCCGCGCTCTCCCGGAGTGTGCTCAAGTCCATAATGGTGTCCACGTGCTAGTAAGTTACACTAGTGAAAACGAAGGTGTGCACAACATCCATAGTGCAATGCTAGCACTACTGACATTAAGCAAGCATTGGAACTCATCACGCTAGCAAACACTTGATGTTGCGCACACACTGGTTTGCGCTAGCGCAGGAGTGGGCAGCCTTTTGGGGCTGTGGGCACATTAGACAATTTGAGCAACAATTCTGCTGCCAAAGGTGTGATAAAGGATAAGTGCACTGCCCAAAAGGCTTGAGTAAAAGGTAGAGTTGGGCTCTGAGCCCCAACAGCCTAAGCTCTTTGAACCCCCATTTTCAACACCAACACAAACCTATTTCACAGCAGTCCCAGCTACCAATAAGAAAATGTGTGATTTTTCTTCTTTTAAGCAGAAGAGGCAGGTGCCAGGAAAGGTGTCCAGGGGCACACTGGTGCCCATGGTACCATGTTGCCTACCCCTGCACTAGCACAATGTTAGTACCACTAATGCACAGATACCATTGGAGCCTTCCACAGGTTCTTAATCCTAACCAGCATTGTTCGGGATTTTGGGGGGTTGATCTAAGCAGTTTGTGCCACCAATATCTCTTCCTATATGACAACCTCAGAACACTGACACATTTCTGCACGCCACACGTGTGTGGGTCCTCCTTAACATGAACTGAAATGTAACTTCCGTTGTAGGGGCTTGTGCATTTTTTCTAATATTTGTATTGTGAGAAGAGAGCTTGAAGTCTAGACCTTCTGGATCAGCCAATCTTCCATTTCAGGTGATGCAACATAATTTCATGGGCCCCATGTCATACTAAGCATGGAGGAGACTAAGGGACACCCTGCCCCCCTCTCTCGCAAAAGGGGAGCTGGGCCGCTCTCTGGTGTGTGAAAGCAGGCCATTTATGTTGTGAAGATTGCCCAGCTCAAGAATTGGAGTGAGCTGTTTTAACTGGTGAAATAAGCATAAGACACAGGAAGACTATTTTCCCTTGAGGAAGAACCGGTTTCTTTTCATTAGTGCTTTTGTCTTGCTGGCAGTTTCTGGGATCCTGTTTCTGCAAAGGTCTTTTCTCTGTAAGCCACATCCTCTTGATGATATGAGAACATGCATCCAGCAGCTAATGTAGAAGTAGCTAATGAAAAAGGCAGGAAAATCATTGACGCACACCAAAATTCTTTGTCCAAAAGCCAAGTTGCTCCTTCTGAATTGGCAGGCCAATTTAAGAAGCACGAGGAAACTTCCACTGTAAAATTACTGATTGTGTTCTGTTGTAGGGTGCTGTTACATTTTTATGCTGTTGTAAACCTTCCTGAATTCTAGTGGGCTGCAGTAAACAGCAACAGCAAAATCAAATGGATGGTTATAAGCGGATACGTGGTTTGTCAGCAGTAGATGTGAAAAGGACCTCAAGATTGTAGTTGGTCACAAGCCGAACTTGAGTCTGTAGTGTGATGTAGCTGCAAAAAAAGTCTAATGTGATTTTAGGCTGCACTAACAGAACCATAGATTAGTTTCCAAGGTACAAGAAGTAATAGTTCTACTTTACAAAGCTGCAAAGAGAACTCTAGCCATTGGGAGGTATAGAGATGTAATAACTCATAATCTAAGATAGTCCTGCCTTGTCTGGAGCGTAGAGTCCAGTGCCAGTTGCTGCATTTTGAGGAGGGTATAGACGCATGTCTGCTGTCCCCCCCTCCCAGGTAAAATCCCATGTTTGAGGTGACCCTTGCAAGCTGCCTTGCACAGTCAGAGCCTTGGTCCGTCTAGCCCGGTCTTGTTGACACTGACTAGCAGCAGGGGCTCTCCAGGCAGGAATTTTTCCAGCCCTACCCAGAGATGTTGGGGTTGAATCTGGGACCTTCTGCATGCAAACTGGCGCTCTAACACCATGGATCTATGGCCCTTCAAACTCTTTTTTCAAGCTGAGCTAAAAGCTCAACTCTTAAATTGCATTGAGGTCTATACCTACAGTTTAGCTTATGAGCTTAAAGACCTGAAATGGACCCTACCTACTCTGAGCTTGAGCTGAAAGCGAAGCCCATTCTCCAGCCAAGCAGGAGGTGGCAAAGAAGAGACAGTTTGAGGTGGGCAACAGATAATTTGGGTCTGTGAGTTGGCAGAAAGTGATGTGCCTTCAGATACAGGGCCTCCCTGCGAGAGTCTGATGACCAGATGAGAGGGCTGAGCAGGTTTTTAGCGGGGGTGCGGGCTGCTCGCAGAATGGGAATTCAGCCCGATGTGTCACGTGCCCAAATCCAGTCTGGGACTCTTGGGGCCAAAGCCAAGCCCCCTCCTGCCATTGCTCCTGCTACAGCAAAAGGGGGGACTCGAGGGACTTGGCGACTGTCCTCGGGTGCTGTGCTGTGGACATCAGGGCAGCTGCCACTAGCAGGAATATCTCAGGCCGGAGCCCACAGTTCAGGACAGCGCAGATCGCACATCCAGGCTGAGCAGCTGCTGCCCTCCGTGCCCCCTGCCATCTTTGCGCCCCTGTGGGGCCCGAGTCCCTCCCCCTTCGGTCACGGCTGGCGGTGAATGCTGCAGAGCAGGTGCGCACCGTGACACGGCCCTGCCCCCAAGTGACGCAACCGGCAGGCGGCATGGCGCTCCGTGTGGGGCCTGCGTGTGCGCACATGCCCACCTCGCCCTTCCGCTGGCAGGGTCTCGTGCACAGACGCACACGTAACAGGCGCCAGCGTGCACCTGCCAGCTCGAGATTTTCCGGAGTTTCCTCGCACAGGACCAGGGAGATCCAGTTTGTCTCCAAGCCAACAATGCAGTTCTAGCAGTTTCCATTTCCACCAGGAGCAGTAATGGGCCTTTGTTGCCCATTCAAGACCGAGCCACCCCGGACAATAAGATGCACTGTTGCTGAGGAAATCCGCCTCTCCCCCCACCCCGCCGCTGTGAGGAGTGCAGCTAAGCTCAGAGGGCAGCCTGAGGAGGGTGGCGTCATCGCTGCTCATCAAACGGGCCGGGGCGGGGGGTGACCCCGAGCCCTGGATCCACTACATCACTGCTACGGCTCTTCTGCCTTGCTCCGTTTCGATCAAGCGCTCTTTGTAAGATTAAAGCCTGCTCCTTGCTCCCCCACACAGCTGCTGCCTTCCTGAAACTACCTAATTTAGAACACCCCCCCCCCACGCCGTCCCTTCTTTCTCTCCAGGAAGCCTCTACTGCTGACCCCATTAGGAGGCCAATCAGATACATTCATTACTGATTCTGCCTCCCGGAATGCGCCCTGTGTTGTTCTGTGAACTCTGGCCATCCCCAGAGGATGTGAGCTCATGGGCTATATGATAACTGCATCATCTCTCCCTGCACATGGCGCCACTGTGGGAACGGTAGCCCTTTGGAGCAAATCTCATTAACCATGTGCCTGAGGGCTTTGTCTGCAAGCGAACTGCATCTCCTGCCACTGTAACAGCCACATCAGATGGGTCATGGCGGAAAAGGGCGAGTTCCAGTCATTGCCTACTTTTAGAAGGGTTACATCAAACTTGATCCAAGTAAATAGTTCTCTTTGACATGATCAGAGAAGCAAAGGACACCAGCTGGCTATGATGCATGCCAGAAAAATGGTTTACCTGATTCCAACATAAAATAATTTATCTACAAGATAATTCTACGAGTACTTCACCAACGAGTTGTTTAAAAGACTGCATTCACAGCAACGAAAGAAGGGCATTTATTTCCATGCAATCAATTTATGTCACAAAGTTTTGGCAATCAATCAGCCATGTGCAGTCTGGATGCCTTCACGTGAGGTGCTGCTTCTGTTGCAGGGATGTCACATCTCCTCAGCACTGACACAGTGTGTATTCTAGCAGGGAAAAGGGTGTTCTTCCCCCGGATCGATACCCACTGATGAGGAATGGGGCTGAGCAGCAATCACAGGCCCTTCTTGGCGTGAATGGTGAGAGTCTACTCACAAGTCTGCCCTATTGAGTTCAATGGGTCTTACTCCCAGGCAAGTGCACATAGGATTGCTTGGTAAGGCTACAATCCTATATATACTTTCTGTGCAGTAAGTCCCATTGAATTCAGCGGGACTTACTTTGAGCAGATATGCATAGGGTTGTGCTTTAAAAGTTTTATTTATACTTAAATGCTTTAGAACAGGAGTGGGGAACCTGCAGCCCCCAGATGTTGGCCTATAATTTGGATCATCCCTCAGTATTGGCCATGCTGGCTGCGGCTGACGGGAGTTGCAGGCCCAAACATCTGGAGGGCTACAAGTTGGCTATCCCAGCCTGAGAGCGCAATCTCGTACATGTCTTACCAGAAGTAAGTCCCATGGAGTTCAATGGGGCTTACTCCCAGGAACGTGGGGTAAGGGGTTGGGCTTTTAGACACTTCACATCCCTAGAGCACCTTCCAAAAAGTGGCAACCCCTGCCCCACCGTTTCACAGCCCTTTTAATTTTGTTTGTTTTTTTAAGTTCTCCCTCCTGGCTGGGCAGATTTTTCTGTCTAAAAAAACATCACAGGGAGGAAGCCTCCCTCCCTTGCCTCCTCCCCGGGTTGTTGGGCTGAGAGGTCTGCAGCTGCCCGAGGCTCGTAGGCCTTCCCTACAGAATCCGTCAGGTCGGGATGGGCGGAGCTGCAACTGGTTTGCGCCTGGCTTTGGAATCGCAGGGCTCCCGCAGGGCTCCTTCACGCTGGGCTGCTCTCCTGCGCTTGAGAGGGCCCCTTCCCGGAAGTGTGCCTGCACTGCGACCCGCCCGGACCCTCCCGGGCGCCTCCTCCACTACTAAACGCCCTTCATCCCGCTTCTAAACTGAGCGCAGATACTTGAGCTAACAACTTACCCCACCGTGTTCCGCTTCAGTTTCCTCCGTGAAAAGAGGAAAAGCGGCAAGAAGAGGAGCGAGATCCATGAAAGATAATGGAGGACTCGGAGACAGGGAGAAGGAAGGGGTGGGGGAAAAGGAAGCACGTGAAAAAGGGAGTCGCTGTGATCCTGCATGTAAAACGGAAGCAGAAAGCCCCGTTTTAAATGCAGGATCTTAGGCTGGTGCAGAGATGCCCCTAGAAGTTCTGTCCCTTTCTAGAATCCACTTGGGATGCAAAAGGGATGCCCCAAGTTGCATCGAGGGAGAAGGCGGCGGCCGCAGTAGCTGCATGCCTCTCTGGAGCCCCCGAACCAGGGAAGTCTGACTGCATAAGGCCTTGAGGCATACAGGGAAGGAGCAAGGGAGGCGCCCACTGGTCACTGATGGGGTTCAGCCGCCCACCCTCCCAGCTCCTCCGGCCTCCGGCTGCTCCAAGATCCCACGCCGTGGACTTCAGTCTGTCGCAGTGACCCTGGGGGCCGGGGGTGTCACCAGCCCCAGTTCTGTTGACCAGACAATCTTTTCTAAGAGTACAGAAGGTGTTCTGTATAGAAAGCGATGCAGGGGGTGTATAAAATAGTGAGCGCGCGTGCAGCTTCCAGGAAAGCGTGGCCCAGCTGCCTAGGGCTTAGAGCCCGCCCCCCCCCGCACAACAAAGACCAGCTTCACGGAATGCAGACTAGAGAAAGCCAGATGCGGGCCATGCGCGCAAGCAGAGCCCAGGCAAGAGCCTCGAGGCGCACAGAAGCCAGGTGAAACACACAAGCCAACGAAGCGGGCCACGCTCACACCATGCCGTGAGCCCCCCAGGAAACTCCCTCCCCTCCCCGCTTTTCCTTGCTGTCGCGGGGCGGAGCAGGCTTCCAAACATAGCACTGGGCTCCACCCACCCTGCGCATTGCCTGAGAAGGAAACCTGCCCCCATGGGCCCCAGAGGCATGCCTGGTCATAACAGATGGCGCTAGCGGGTGGCGCACTGCTTCACAGCCCACCGGCCTTTCCATTGATTTCATTTTAAAAATAGTTTAGAAACAAAATAAACCTCAGGTGGGGCAGGGAGCCTGGCGGGGCCAGGAGTGGTGCCCAGGGGCTCTCTGAAGCTGGGGGGGCACCATGCTGGAGGCCCCAGGCCTAGACGTCCTGGCCACGCTGGCTCTGAAGCTCTCCAGTGTGAGGGCAGTGGCAAGGCCCCTCTGCTGGACATCTGGCCTCACGTGCTCCAGCACAGTCCCTCAGGTGAGCAGTTCTGTGTCTGTGTGGCACGTGGGCGCGGGTTCAGTCCGGTCGCCGCCACCGCCCTCCTCCTGTCACTCCGGGCAGCAGCCTTCTGCTCTCGGGAGTTGGTTTGAGTTCCACGTTCACCAAATTCCCACATCTGCATGCAGCCATGGGACAGCGAGGTGAGGCACTTCCCTGCTTGAAGGTGCTCCTCATGGGATTCACTTAGGGCCAGTCCATATGATCAGCAAAACTCATATGGGAAAGAGTATGCCAAACCACACTGCAGGTGGAGGCAGGGAGAATGAATTTTGGAGTGCTCTCTCTGGGCCTGGGGGTGGGGGAGACGGAGCATGGCAGGAGAACATTCGAGCTTGGCTCTGTCACAATGCGCTGTGTGTCTACATGCAAGGCCCTTCCCCCCCATGGGCAAGCATTCAAGCTGGCACCAGCATTTGCCTGCTTGCTCTTCCTTCCCCTTTTCCTTTTGCATCGTGTCTTTTAGGGGGCCTGCGGACAGCGGCTGTTCTGTTGTTATCAATCGCTGGAAGTAAAAACAACCAAGCAAGGACTTTGCGTGGCACTGGGCAGGGACGCCCATCATTTCATAGCATCATAGAACAGTAGGGTTGGAAGGGGCGTGTAAGACCATCAAGTCCAACCCCCTGCTCCATGCAGGAATCCAAGGGCATCTCTACACCAGCCTAAAATCCTGCATTTAAAACGAGGCTTTCTGCTTCTGTTTGAAATGTGGGATCATGACTCCCTTTTTCACCTGCTTCCTTCCCACCCCTCCCCTTTCCCCTCCTTCTCCCCATGTCCAAGTCTTCCACTATCTTTCATTGATCTTGCTCCTCTTCTTGCTGGTTTAACTCTTTTCAGGGTACACAATGGGGTAATTTGATAGCTCTGCGATTATCTGCAATCTATTTAGAAACAGAACAACGGGCATTTAGTGCAGGAGATGTCCAGGAGGGTCACAGCATCATGTAAAGAGCCCGCAAACTTCCGTGAAGGAGCAATCTCAATTGCAGGATAAAAGCTCTGTGTGAAGAAAGCCCAAGTCAAAGCATCCCTGACAGATGGCTGTCCAACCTCGTCTTGAAGGCCTCCAGTGTGGGAGAGCCCACCACCACCCTAGGTCATTGGTTCCATTGTCGTATTGCTCTAACAGTTAGGAAGTTTTCCCTGATGTTCAGACGGAATCTGGCTTCCTGTCACTTGAGCCCATTATTCCGTGGCCTGCACTCTGGGATGATGAAGAGATCCTGGCCTTTCTCTCTGTGACAGCCTTTCAAGGACTTGAAGAGCGCTATCCTATCTCCCCTCAGTCTTCTCTTCTCAAGGCAAAACATGCCCAGTTCTTTCAGGCTCTCTTCATAGGGCTTTGTTTCCAGTCCCCTGATCATCACCTTTGCTGCCCTCCTCTGAACCCTCTCCAGCTTGTCTGCATCCTTCTTGAAGTGTGGTGCCCAGAACTGGACACAGTACTCCAGATGAGGCCTAACCAGTGCTGAGTAGAGGGGAACTAGCACTTCCCGGGATTTGGAAGCTATGCTTCTATTAATGCAGCCCAAAGTAGCATTGGCCTTTTTTGCAGCCACATCATATTGTTGGCTCATATTCAGCTTGTGATCTACCGCAATTCCTAGATCCTTCTCGCTTGTCGTGTTGTTGAGCCACGTATCGCCCCTCTTGTAACTGTGCATGTGGTTTCTTTTTCCTCGGTGCAGAACTCGGCATTTATCGCTATTTCCAGCAGGCCCAAAGAGCACCAGGAGCATCTGCAGTGGAGGCGCAGCCAGCACCCCGCCCCCAGCCCAGAGCTCTGCAAGAAGCTTCAGGCACGACTCAGTGCGCCACTGCCTTGCAGGGGCCAAATCCGCCAGAGAGGCTCCGGCGCAGCCAGCCCCTGTGGTCTGAACCACCTCTATGCCAGCTCCCACAGGCTGGGGCTGAATCCTGTGTCTCCCCCTCGCCTATCCCCATTGGCAGCCCAGGCTCGCCTTGCCCCCTTGGCTGTCCAAGCAAGGGTGTTGCTAGGTTCTTAAGAGATCTGTGGCACAGCCCCATAACACAAATCTGCATGTGCATCCGAGTCTAAGTGCACCTCTGCCTCTCTGTGTGTGTATGTGGTGTGCATGTGGTGTACTTGCATGTATGTGTATAGATTACATACATACATACATACAGTCAGGGCCAGAAATATTGGAACAAGGATAACGGTTTTGGCAGTTGGCCTCTGTACATTACCACATTGAAGTTGAAAGGAAACACGCCCAGATGGGAGCGAAGTCAGGACTTCCAGCTGTAATTCAAGGGGTGTGACAAAAGTGGGGCACTAACCCTTGAAGAAGTACAGCCAGTGGCATACACACACACCCATCATTGGTGGCTCATAAGTAATGGAACACATGGCTGACAAGCAGCTGCATGGCCAGGTGAGGCCTGTTTCCTGGGTGCCCCATGACCAATCAAGCAGATACAAGGCCTGGAGGTGGTTCTGAGTGTTACATTTGCATTTGGTAGCTGTTCACTGGAACCCCCAACATGAGGTCCAAGAGGTGTCCATGCGAGTGAAGGAGGCCATCATTAGGCTGAGGAAACAAAATAAACCCATCAGAGAGATAGCAAAAACACTGGGAGTGGCCAACACAACAGTCTGCAACATCCTGAAAAAGAAGGAATTAACTGGCAAGCTCAGCAACAGCAAAAGGCCTGGAAGACCACGGAAGACAACTAAAGTGGATGACCGCAGAATTCTGCTCATGGTGAAGAGGAACCCTTTCACAACATCTAGCCAGGTCAAGAACGCTCTTGCAGAGGTAGGCATGTCATTGTCAACATCTACAGTCAAGAGACGGCTTTATGAATGTAAATACAGAGGCCTCACAACACTGGTAACGCTCAAGAACTGAAAGGCCAGGTTAGCCTTTGCCAGCAAACACCTTAAAAAGCCTGCCCAGTTCTGGAATAAGATTCTATGGACTGATGAAACCAGGATTAACTTGTACCAGAATTGTGGGAAGAGAAAAGTATGGAGAAGGAAAGGAACAGCTTATGATGCAAAGCATACCACATCATCTGTCAAACATGGTGGAGGCAGTGTTATGGCATGGGCACGCATGGCTGCCAATGGAACCGGGTCACCGGTGTTTATTGATGACCTGTTGTTGTTGTTCAGTCGTGTCCGACTCTTCGTGACCCCATGGACCATAGCACGCCAGGCCTTCCTGTCCTGCGCTCTCTCCCGGAGCGTGCTCAAGTCCATATTCATTGCATTGGTGATGTTATCTAGCCATCTCATCCTCTGCTGTCCCCTTCTCCTTTGGCCTTCAGTCTTTCCCAGCATCAGGGTCTTTTCCAGGGAGTTTTCTCTTCGCATTAGGTGGCCAAAATATTTCAGCTTCAGCTTCAATATCTGTCCTTCCAATGAGCACTCAGGGTTGATTTCCTTTAGGATGGACTGATTTGACCACCTTGCAGTCCAGGGGACTCGTAAGAGTCTTTTCCAGCATCACAGTTCGAAGGCATCAGTTCTTTGGCGCTCAGCCTTCCTTATAGTCCAGCTCTCACAGCCATACATTACTACTGGGAAAACCATAGCTTTGATTATGCGGACCTTTGTCAGCAAGGTGATATCTCTGCTTCTTACTATGCTGTCTAGGTTTGCCATAGCTTTCCTCCCAAGGAGCAAGCGTCTTGTAATTTCATGGCTACAGTCACCGTCCACGGTGATCTTGGAGCCCAAGAAAATAAAATCTGTCACTGCTTCCATTTCTTCCCCTTCTATATGCCAGGAAGTGATGGGGCCAGATGTCATGATCTTCGTTTTTTTAATGTTGAGTTTCAAACCAGCTTTTGCACTCTTCTCTTTCACCCTCAACAAGAGGCTCTTTAGATCCTCTTCGCTTTCTGCCATTAGGGTGGTATCGTCTGCGTATCTGAGGTTGTCGATAATTCTCCCGGCAATCTTAATTCCGACCTGTGATTCATCCAACCCGGCATTTCTCATGATGTACTCTGCATATAAGTTAAATAAGCAGGGCGACAGTATGCAGCCTTGTCGTACTCCTTTCCCAATTTTGAACCAATCGGTTGTTCCATGTCTGGTTCTTACTGTTGCTTCTTGACCCTCGTACAGGTTTCTCAGGAGACAGGTAGGGTGGTCTGGTACTCCCATCACTTTAAGAATTTGCCAGAGTTTGTTGTGATCCACACAAAGGCTTTAGCGTAGTCAATGAAGCAGAGACGTTTTTCTGGAATTCTCTTGCATTCTCCATGATGCAGCGAATGTTGGCGATTTGATCTCTAGTTCCTCTGCCTCTTCGAAACCGAGCTTGTACTTCTGGTAGTTCTTGGTTCGCATACTGCTGAAGCCTAGCTTGTACGATCTTGAGCATAACCTTGCTGGCATGGTGAAATGAGCGCAATTGTGCGGTAGTTTGAACACTCTTTGGCGTTGCCCTTCTTTGGAACTGGAATGTAAACTGACCTTTTCCAGTCTTGTGGCCACTGTTGTGTTCCAAATGTGTTGGCATATTGAGTGCAGCACTTCAACAGCATCACCTTTTAGGATTTTAAACAGCTCAGCTGGAATACTGTCATCTCCGCTAGCTTTGTTGTTAGTAATGCTTCCTAAGGCCCACTTGACTTCACTCTCGAGGATGTCCGGCTCAAGTTCAGGGACCGCACTATCATGGCTATCAGGGACATTCAGATCTTTCCTGTATAGTTCTTCTGTGTATTCTTTCCACCTCTTCTTAATCTCATCTGCTTCTCTTAGGTCCCTGCCTTCTTTGTCCTTGATCATGCCCGTCTTTGCACAAAACGTTCCCTTGAGATCTCCGATTTTCTTGAAGAGATCTCTAGTCTTTCCCATTCTGTTGTTTTCCTCGATTTCTTTGCATTGTTCATTTAAAAAGGCCTTCTTGTCTCTCCTTGCTATTCTCTGGAACTCTGCATTCAGTTGCATATATCTTCCCCTTTCTCCCTTGTTTTTCGCTTCCCTTCTTTCCTCAGCTATTTGTAAAGCCTCCTCAGACAGCCACTTTGCTTTCTTGCATTTCTTTTTCTTTGGGATGGATGTCGTTGCTGCCTCCTGAACAATGTTACGGACCTCCGTCCATAGTTCCTCAGGCACTCTGTCTATCAGGTCTAATCCCTTAAACCTATTCATTACCTCCACTGTATATTCATAAGGGATATGATTTAGGTCATACCTGAATGGTTTAGTGGTTTTCCCTACGTTCTTCAATTTCAGCCGAAATTTTGCAACAAGAAGCTCATGATCTGAGCCACAGTCAGCTCCCAAGTCTTGTTTTTACTGACTGTATGGCACTTCTCTCTCTTTGGCTGCAAAGGACATAATCAATCTGATTTTGATATTGACCATCTGGTGATGTCCATGTGTAGAGTCGCCTCTTGTGCTGTTGGAAAACAGTGTTTGCTATGATCAGCGTGTTCTCTTGGCAAAACTCTATTAGCCTTTGTCCTGCTTCATTTTGTACCCCAAGGCCATGCCTGCCTGTTATCCCGGTGATTTCTTGACTTCCTACTTTAGCATTCCAATCCCCTATGATGAAGAGGACATCTTTTTTTGGTGTTAGTTCTAGAAGGTGTTGTAGGTCTTCATAGAACCAATCAATCTCAGCTTCTCCAGCCTCAGTGGTTGGGGCATAGACTTGAATTACTGTGATGTTGAATGGTTTGCCTTGGATTCGTACTGAGATCATTCTATCGTTTTTGAGATTGTACCCCAGTACTGCTTTTCCCACCCTTTTGTTGACTATGAGTGCTACTCCATTTCTTCTAAGGGATTCTTGCCCACAGTAGTAGATATAATGGTCACTTGAATTAAATTCGCCCATGCCTGTCCATGTTCACTGATTCCCGAGATGTTGATGTTCAATCTTGCCATCTCATGTTTGATCACCTCCAGGTTACTTTGATTCATTGATCTGACATTCCAGGTTCCTAAACAATATTGTTCTTTACAGCATCGGACTTTCTTTTCACCACCAGACACATCCACAGCTGAGTGTCCTTTCACCTTTGGCCCAACCGCTTCACTCTTTCTGGTGCTACTTGGAAATTCCCTCTGCTCTTCCCCAGTAGTATATTGGACACCTTCCGACCTGAGGGGCTCATCTTCCAGCGTCGTATCTTTTAGCCTTGTGATACGTTCCATGGGGTTTTCTTGGCAAGAATACTGGAGTGGGTTGCCATTTCCTTCTCCAGTGGACCACATTTTGTCAGAACTCTCCACCATGACCTGACCATCTTGGGTGGCCCTGCACGGCATAGCTTATGGCTTCACTGAGTTACGCAAGCCCCTTCGCCAGAACAAGGCAGTGATCCATGAAGGAGGCGCTGCTTTGTATCTGGATCCAAATCCCAAAATGAAGCAGGGTGATTCAGACCAAATCAGTCCAGATTCAAAGTGGGTCCAGATTGGTCAGAAGCAGGTCGGATCAGTCTGAATTGCTTCAGATTGCTTTGGATGGTTCTGGAGCCCAGACGGCCTGTCTGGGAAATGTAACAATTTCCTTAAGATTAGGGAGGGGGAGAGGAGGGGTTGGGAGGGGGGAACTAAGTTTGGCAAGTGACATCCAGCTGCCAATAGGGCTGAACTTTTAACCCAACAGTCTCCAGTCACAGTGGGGTAATTGAGAGTAGGGTGCAATCACTATAAGGAAAGGCTTCAATGTTTGGGTTATTTAATTTAAAAGAAAGGCAAATAAGGGGGAGGCTTATAAAATTATATGGAATAGCGAAAGTGGAGCAGTGCAATAAATAAGCTGAGTTCAGTGTGACTTTTTCCCAAGTAATATGTATTTTAGCCAAAAATATGTTTAACCTTTTTCTTCCCTTAATGAGGATCTTCAGGTCCTCCAGTGAAGTTGAATAGTGGCAGATTCAGGACAGACAAAAGAAAAGTACTATTTGCACTTCAGAAAAACCTACACCGAGATTAGGGATAGTGACTTCCTAATTGTTACCTTAAACACTTTCTGATTAGGATCGCTAATCCTCTGTGTGCCTTGACAGTGTTTTCTTTTTGTTTTAGTCTCTGAGAAAAGGAAACTTTATGCATGACTAGTACAAAAGCCACTGGACCTAACTGTCTGAAATTTAGCAGATTCAGTCAACTACATAGGGGCTGCCAGGTCCCCAAATTCCACGCACTTATGTGGAAGTACCAAAAAATATAGCTCTTTGCTTTGACAGATTTTCTGGAAAAAATTTTTTTTACCTGTGGCTAGCACAAAAGCCACCACACCTATCTGTCTGAAATCTGGCACGTGGAATTACCTCGGTGGGGGCTGCCAGGTCTTCAAAGTTCATGTATTTCTCATGAGAACTGAAAAAGTTATGGCTGTTTCTGTTTTCCAATGCAAGTCAACGGGAAAATGAAAGAAAGGCCATTAGGACAGCTCAAAAGACCCGGGACGCAGCTTGGAAGATCCGGGGCCCGTGCCCAGGCCAGCCTCCGCCCCTCAACGCCCTTGTGTCCACGCAAGCCACCCCGCCCCGCCGAGAGAAGGCGGTCGCGGCCCCCTCCCCATGAGCGCGCCTCTGGCCCCGCACCCCGCTGGCGCCACAGGCGGCCGGGCCACACCTGCGGGGGCCGCGCCAGCCGCGCGCTGCTGCCGCCCCGGCGTGGCCGCGCGGCGGCCTCGAGGCGCTCCCGCGCGGAGGCGCGCAGCCCGGCTCCCGCGGCCGCCGCGCCCGCTCCCGGGCCCTCGAGGCGGGGCGGGGGCGCCGGGGCAGGAGCGGCCGGCTCTTCGGGACGGGGCCCGCCGCTCCTCCTTCCCGGGGCGGGTGGAGGCTGGTCAGCCGCAGGGGGCGGGGCGGGGCGGCGTTCGCTGTTGCCCTGGCCGGCTGCCGGGAGCCTCCCGCCTCCGCCTCCGCCGCCCGCCCGCCCGGGCAGCCTCTCTGCGCCCGCCGTAGCCCGGCGCAGGCGCCGCGTGCCTGGGGGCCCGGGAACGCGCGGCGCCCTGAGCCGCAGGCCTTCCGCGCAGGCGGAGCCCGCCGCGTGCGGCGTCTTCGTGCCTCCGCGTCTGGCGAAGAGAGCGGGAGCAGCGGCCGGCTGCGGCGAGGAGCGGAGCCGAAGGCGCTTGCTGCTGGAGTCGAGTAATGCGGCTCGGACCTCGCAGAACAGCTGCCCGCGGCCCCGAGCCCGCGGAAGCGACGGGGGGAGCTGCGCCCCGCGCCGCCCCGCCCCGCGCCGCGCGTCTGGAGGGCGCTGCCGCCCCTCCCGGTTCAAGACGCGGACCGGGCCGCCGGGTGCTTACTGGCCCGCTGCTGTTGAGGGCGGCGGGTGCCGCACAGGGGCGACCGCCCTGCGCGGGGCCCGTTAAAGACCAGCAAAGCCAATCGGCAACGTGTAGCGCTGACCAGGGCGGTTCAGGCAGCGGCCATGGCAAAATTCCTCACCAAATTGGAGGGAAATGGATAAGGGGGAAATCAACTAATTAAATGTTGCAGAGTAAACGCTCGGCTGTTTATACACTTGGGGCACTGGGATGTTTAGCTGCAGCCAGACGACCTATAACTAAGACCTAGGCAGCTAGTACGATAGCAATCATGATTTCATACCGTAAATGTGGGATCATCACAGAATCCAGAAACCAGACTAGCAATAAAACAATGAAAGTGAACTTATCTGAGCAGTTCTAGTTGCATCCGGAAACATCCGCTCAGCTTTTAAACTGACCTTGAGGCTGGGCGTAATAAATTCTGTGCCTTTGGCCTCTGAAAATTGACCTGTGAGATGCTTCTTTTTTCAGCTGTGCCTGTGGTTGGCATGGTTCTTTAAAACAGAAAAGGCACCCAAGTGACAGGTGGCGTTTGGGCCTCCCAGCTCCACAGCCAGCAGCCAAACACAGACCCCTGCAGAGACCAACTCAGGGCACATCCATTCAAGTCTCCTTCAGTGGCACTATTGCTGCCCTGCCTCGTTCACAGAGTTGGGTGTGTGTCCGTCCAGCAACATCATATTCGACTTGTAATCACCTTTTCCGACCGGCTTCTTCCAGTTATACTAGCTGGCACTGATGGGAGTACTAGGCCAAAACATCTGGAGGGCCACAAGTTGCCCACCCGTTATGGCAAGAGAAGCCACTGCCCAGCTTTTTTTGGCGCAACATTCAACTAAGAAAAGTCCTGGGAAACTCAAAAGTTTGCCTGCTACTTTGAGACATTTTCATTAGTCCTCACAAATGCATTCATCTCCTGTCCACTGCTTATTTCCCCTGCAAAGGACTAGCAGGCTGCTTACAATTTGGAGGATGAACGGCCAATGGGACATGCCACATTCCCACTGCTTGGCATTCTCGTCAGTTGGGGTCACTATCAAGCAGAAGGGCGTGGAGAAGGCACACAGCAGGCCCAAGAATGTGCATGGCTGGCATGGCTCCTCTGCTTTCAGCAAGCACGTAGCAAGCCATGCCGGGGCGAGTCTATATGGAGGAGCGGAGAAGACCAAGCCGCCATGCTTCCTGGGCACAGCACGGATTGTATTCTTCCAGCCCTTGGAGGAGAAATGGCATGAGAAGAGCCCCACCTGGCGGCCACTTTGTCCGTTCCCAGGCCCATTTCACCTGCAAGGAAACGCGGCCAGCCCAGTCCCCAGGCAAGCCTCCTTGTTCTTGGGGGGCTCAGGCTTTTGTCTTGCCGAGGAAACCCTCAGCCTCTCCTCTCCGAGGGGCAGGAGCACCAATTTACTTCTTTACAGAAGTTACCAAAGGCACCAAGGTTGTCTTTTGTTTTTCCAAATAAAATAACGCCCTCCAAGTGTGCTACAGTGGGAAATATCCTGGAGCACTCACAACAGTTATTACTTCAACCCCACCACCCCTCAAGGTTTACACATTACCGTGGGCTGGTCTTCTCCAGGCCCGGAGTATATTCATTCATTCTCTCTCTCTCTCTCACGCACTCACTCACTTAGAAGAAAATAATTTGTGCCAAGGAAAATTATGTTCTAACCTAAATCACAAACATTTTATATGCATTTATTATTCTGCTTTTCAAGATAGCATGTTTTCCATTAATTCTTTTACAAGGTGTGTAAATCAGAGGGTGAAACCGACTCAGTGGCAGATATGTTGGACTGCATCATTCCCACCCAGCAATGCTGGCCAGAAATTATGGAAACTGTAGTCCAACTCCTCTGGAGGGCACCAGGTTGGGGAAGGCTGCTCTTTGGAGACAGGACAGTGAGGAACAGGGAAACTGCCCAAGGAGAGGAGCAGCAGCCACTAGGCCCATCACCCATCATCCAGACAGCTCAATGCATCCATGGTTTCCCCCATAGTGACTGCAGCAGGAACAGGTATGAGCCCATCCATAGGAACCCCTTCATGTGTCTTCTTGCCTCCTTCCCTTAGGCCATTTATTGAAGATGGGCTCAGAGAACCTGCCTTACCCTGGGGGCAATCCTTCCGCGGGCAGGCAGATTGCATTGCTGGCATTCACATTTGAGGAACACATTCAAGCAGTCCTGGTAGCAGCAATTTACCAGGCACCAGCTTAGCCTACCCAATGCTGCGGCTACCACTCCAAAGGCTGGGCACTGCCATGAATTGCCCAGTGAGGCCTGCAGCACTGCCTGGTCTCAGCACCAAGTGTTTTTCTCATAGCAGGAGGCAGATCTTCCACACAGGGGATTAGAAAACCTGAGACAGAAAAAGGCAGCCAAAATGATCAGGGGGCTGGAGCACCTTCCCTATGACGAAAGGACAAAACATTGGGGGCTATTTAGCTTAGAAAAAAGGCTAAGTATCGGGGGGACATGGCAGAGGGGTAGAGATGCAAAGGCCCAGGAACCCCCCCCTTTCCCCCAAGAACCGTTTTTGTTTTTTTCTGAAAAATTGAACCTTGTAGGCCCCTTCCAACTCTGCTATTCTATTCTATGAACAGCTTAGGATTATGGTTTTTTTTTTAGAATTTAGGATGTTTATATATTGTTACCAAGCTTTTACTGCACCCCATTTCTAAAAACTACGTAATAAGACATTTATAGAAAGACTAGATATGTAAAATGTCTGGAAATAACGAAAGCATGGGGGGAAATGTTTTTTAATCCTCTCTGTTAAGATTCTCAGCATAGTTATTTCTTCAATTTCTTATTAAAATTATTGGTAAAATTTATCTTTTACTGATAAGACATTTGGGATGTTCCAAATCATGCTCAGGAGTCACCATATCATAATGTGGAAGAAAATGTACATTCTTGACAGTTTGGGTTTTGTTTTATAGAGTTGTTTCTGGACTTGTCTTCCTCTGCCTCTAGTTCTTCCTGATTGTTCTGGCTTCGAGGACGATTCAGATGTTTCAGGGACTACTTGCTGAAGTTCCCTCTGGTCAGACATAAACTAGGAATCTAAAGTCTGTTATATATAACTTGTTTTGTTCATGAAATTAATCATGTCTGGTATATTAAATTTTAAAGATATAGTTTATTCAGACAATAATTACAAATTTACTGAGTTCACTTTTTAGTTTTCAAATATGATGATTTTATGAGCAAACCATGTTATATGTAGTATAACTTTAGGAACATAAAGGCTGCTTTAAGTTCTTAAAGCAGCCTTTGTCAGCCTGGTGCCCTCCAGATGTTTTGGACTACAATGGCCAGCATTCCTACCCACTTGCCATCCTGCCTGAAGCTGATAGGTGCTGAAGTCCAAAATATCTGGAGGGCACCAGGTTGGGGAAGGCTGTCCTAAAGCAACAAATTAACATTAGATCTGTAAAGTGTGCTTTAAAAAATTGCTTTTTTCCATTTCCCCCATAATTTCAATTAAAAAAAAACAGGGAAAACCCCATTTTTTTCATGGCTTCAAAATTTCCAGAAATTTTACATCTCTATAGAGGTGTATAAAATTATGCTTGGCATGGGGAACATGATACGGAGTAGTTTTTCTCCCTCATACTAGAACGCAATGCATCCAATGAAGCTAAATTGTGGGAAATTCAGGACAGATAAAGTACTTCGGAAAGTGCACAATTAAACTATGGAATTTGCTATCACAAGATGTAGTGCTTGGCCACTTTACGGCTTTAAAAAAGATTAGACAAATTCATGACAGATAATACTATCAATGGCTACTAATCATGGAGCCTAATATGCTACCTCCAAGATCTGGAGAACAGTAGGCGATTGCCTTCATTTCTCTTGTGGACTTCCCAGAGGCATCTTATGTTGTTGGACTAGCTACCAACATGCTGAACCCACTTCAGTGTGGGAGAATTCTCTTGGCATTAGTGATGGGTTCAGGGTTGCACTGCACAAAGTCCAATCCTGCCATTGGGGTTACAGATGAGGGAAGACTGAGCCTGTTACAGATGTGCCAGGATGTGCAGCCAGGAACATGCACAGGCATCTTGCCTCATTCTTTTATAATAACTAGCATTGGGAATGTGCTCTCTCTCTCTCTCACACACACACGCACACTCACACAGAGCGCGCGCGCGACCCAGCTTGCAAGGCACCATGTCTGCCTTTCCAGAAGTAGCAGCTCTCAAAAGCACCCTTAACAAGGTATACTGCCCACTGAAACAACTGCAACACTTCCCAAATTCTACATTGCAAAGACCTGAGATTCCTGAAATCTTAGGCTTGGTCCACACATGCACTTATATTGCTTGACTACAAGCAGCTGATTGTGTGGACAGAAAAGGTGATACAAGGAGGATATGGGAGTTCTGCAAAAGCCCAAGTCATCAAGGGATGAACAGGCCCATGTGGACCAGCCCATCATTTTAAGGACGAATGCTTAAACATGAAGGCAACTTTTACCCATGTGCAGGCTGGGCACTTGTGGCTTTTGAAGGTAGGACCTCCGTCTCCACACACAACTCTACTGCCCCATGACTCCTTGCTAAAGATATTCTGCAGGCCCTACAATCACTCATTAAGAATAGAGCACCTATACAAGGCTGTTGTGCATACTGCAGCTCTCCTGAATTACATGTTGGGGCTTCCTGTCAGCAAATGATCCTTCCACCTCAACATTCAACTAGGATAGGTCTTCCATCCCCATCCCAGATAAGCTATCAGCAGAGTGGCAGGAAAGGTAAGAGGGCTCTCAGGGCAGAGCCTGGCAGGCTGACTTTCTCCCCAAAGAAATGATGCCATTTAAAATAATGCTGAGAGAGGTCAATGCCAGATCGCCAGTCTTCAGGGACAAGGCTGTGCGGGGAGATATGAACACAGACACATGGTTATTCAGCCTTCAGCTCTCCAATGTTGCACTAAAGCCCAAAGAGGAGCACTGCAGGAGTTCAACTTCTTTCAAGAGTGAATAGGAGACCTGGCTTTGTTTCAAGCTATTTATATAGCAAATGGGTGAAACGGCCTAGAAGAGACATAAGATTAGGAAGTAACAGATCCCATGAGTCCTCTTCCAACTGAGTTGGGTCAACTTGATTCAACTGTTGATGCTGAATGGAGCTCACCGCTAATCCGTCAGATTGGGCTGATCAGAACATCTGCTCACACCACACCCCTCCTCAGCCTGTGAGGACACACACAGATGTCTGACTGTGAAGGGGCCAAGCCATGCTGGGGGTGGCCCTTGCGTCAAAATACTGCAGCAACAGCATCTACCTGCCTGCCCCACATCCTCCCATCCCTACACACCTGCAAAGGTGCAGCAGGGGGGTTCACTATTCATCTAACGCAGGCATAAGCCATCAGGAGGAGGAGGAGACCAAGACCAGCCTTACAAAGAAAATCAAATATTTAATAGCAGCTTTGGGAGGCGGCGGGGGGAGGAGAGTAGTCCACACATATTTAAGAGTATACATCAAACCAAGGTATGAAGGGCATAGAAGGAAAATCATTGGCATTTGTGAGGGCACAAGGATCTCCAGCAAAGCCTTCGACATGCACTCTAGATCAGGTCCCAGAACTCATAGGCTTCTTGGGCATTGATCTGAAACTGCAAGCTTGAGCATGGGCCATCTCTCACTCAGAACAATGACATGGTTAGGTGTGTCCGGTCCCAGCATTACAGATACCAACTTTTATTAAATAAAGTTACCCTATGTAAATCAACATCTACATTTTGTTTTTAATTAAAAAACACTCTTCCACCCATCTTCACAGTGCATCTCTCAGAGGGCTTCCCAACAGGCTGTCATTGCTGTGTGGGGAGATATGAACACAGACACATGGTTATTCAGCATGCATGTATTCATTCAGATTTCTAACTCTTCGTTGAACAGAAAAATACATCTTTCTACAATATACCTCTCTAGCAGGCGCTGGGTGTCTGCATGTGCATGTATGCCTGAGAGCAAGGGAGAGGTTTGTCCAAGCCACCCCAGACCAGCATATGAGCATCCATTTCTCCTCTGGGCCACTAACAGCACTGTGGCCTGCTTATGGAGGCAAGGTTCCTGACCGGGTAAGATGACAGCAAGTCAAAACCCGTCTCAGAGATGGCAGCCAGCTCCCTCGGTGTGACTCTCCTAATGTATTCAAAGAGGTCAGGCTTTCTCATAGGTACTGTCACTGGGCCACTAGGATGGATTTGAAGATGACTATAACATCTTTAAATGGGAACCCCTGCATGCCTCGTAGCACACTGTGCTGCCATTCTGACCAGTTTGTTGCCTTTAATCCCAGCATCAATCACCACCATACATTTAGAGAAGAAAATGTTCAAGCAGAGTCAAGAGAGAACAAGATACTACCAATTCACAGGATTAGTAAAGAATGCCTGATTGCTCAGGTAAGTGAGCCAAGCCACTCATAAATAAAGGGACTCACACACGATCTGGCTTGGAAAGAAACTCCCCCCCCCCCCCAATATGATAATGTGTTAGAGCATGAGCAAGGCACAACCCCGTCCACTGGAAAATTATCTCTGGCACAGACCAAGACCACGCAGCACCCACTTCTCAAACCCTATGCTTCAGGAAGGATGTGGGCTGACCCCTTCATGGCCTCAGATGCCGTCACCTACTACATCAGCTTCAAGAACGTTTATTCAACTCTTTTTGCTCCCACAACTACCTTATTTGACAATTTCACACACACCCACACACACACACACACAGCAGATGGGATCTCCCTCCGTCCATCAGCTGCTCACCTTGGCCTTGTTCTGGACAGGGATGTATAGCTTGAACTCAGCAGGAAGTTCATCCTCAGAGTACAATCTGTCAGAGAAGTAAATTCTGCGGATACGACAGTTTGCATGGATCTGAAAAGGCAACCATGTCAAAAAAAGCAGCTGCAGCAACTCTGAATTCCACAGTCCCATTTCAAAAAGGGCTTGCGGCTTCCAGTCCATCCCACTCAAAATGAACGCCAGCATTCCTCAATCCAGTTTATTGTGAACAGAACCAGAATCAGTCAGGCAAACTTTTATTTAGCTTTCTAAAACACTCTCAGATTTTGGTTTTACTTCAGCCTACACAGAAACAGCAACAATGAGACATTATATGGAAGCTGAGTCCCAACTGCACAATAGCATGGCCGACAACAGAGGCCTGGAGGATGTCATGTGCAGAAGTTGCCTCAGGCTGGCCTCAGTCCTCCACTTCAGAGCCTTCAGCACAGCCTTCCCCAACCTGGTGTCCTCAAGATGTGTTGCCCTACAACTCCCAGCATGGAGGGCATCAGACTAGAGAAGGCTACTCTAGGAGATACTGACTCACAAGTTCCTCTCACAGCATCAGGCAAGAAACATCTGAAAGATGAAGCTGTCTTGCCCCGTGCAGCCCACCATGGATTTTAATGGTGGTCAGCTCCCAAAGGTCACCGGCAGGGGTCTTTCCGAGCTCCACTACCCAATATCCTCTTTAACTGGAGGTGCTGGCCCAGGGTCTCAACCTGGGGGCTTGTGTACTCAAAGCATGTGGTCTGCGCCACTGAGTGATGGCAAATCCCACCCACATTGGTCCTGGCAAGCAATGCAGCATTGCAGAGATTGAAAAAGAAAACTTTTCTGTAGAAGGTAACCTTCTCTAGAGTATTTCCTACAGCCATGTCAACTTAGCTGACCAATCTTCCACCTTTTACAAATTTAAATCCAGTACATGTTTAATGTATTTATTATATTTCTATAATACCCAATAGCCAACGCTCTCTAGACTATGCACAAAATGTTTGCCAGAAACAAGCTGCAGGCACCTTTGGGATTTGAAAAACGTACAACTTTCCATCTAATAATCAAGAAGGAACAGTGCCTTCTGTTATTTCCTTCTTTGTTATCTGCCCCAGTGACACTCCAGGCTCAGAAGAGTCAAGGGGAGGGTTGGTCAGCTCCCTGATCCATCCAGGAAAACTACCCCGTCTACCAATTGCCACTGGTAGCCCCCACACTCTGAAGAGTGCAGCCTGATCCCATATGCCCCAAACCATCTGAGGGACCCGCAGTAGCAGCCTACTGAGGGGCTGAGGTAACCTTGCGCTGGCTCTTTCTGGCCCAGAGAAACACCCACCCCAGCAGCTGAAAAGCAGGTACCCTGGTCCCAAGAAAGCCTTCAGCGCAGAACTCTTTACCTGGACTCTCAGGGTCTCAATGTAGTTGGTGCCATATGCTCGCCGAGTGAAGTCGGACAGGTTGAACTGAATCTGGTTCCAGCCATCATCCAGGCGCATAGGCATGGTGCAGATGAAAGGCTTGACCCGGGTGGTGCTCTGGTAGTTACTGGCACGGAACCGCCGGCGCACATTTTTATCATCCAACACCTAACACAGAAAGACACCCCCCACTGAAAAGGGGGGTGCTGTCGGGAAGAGAGGAAGGCTGCCCGAGGCTGAAGTTGAGCCTGCAGCCTCCCACCCACCCCAACATGGCCACAGGAGACTGGGCAGTGTGTCCCCAGCTGCCTCTGGAGGGAGGCTCCCAAATCACAGGCTCAGCAGCGTTGGTCTTGGCAAGGCCCCGAGTTAGGTGCCAGTGAGGAACCGCATCAGGAGAAAAAGGATGCAGAACCTCTGGCCCATGGAGGGTCCCCATCCAGCCTGCAGAGCCTCACGGGGATCCTTTGGGGACCTCCAAGCTGTCCCCCCCCGGAGGGATCCCCACTGTCTCAGTGAATCTCAAATTGGAGAGAGCAGCAGGGATGTGGGCAGTGAGTGGCTGCTGTCGGGTGGAGCAGCTGCTCTTCCAAAAGCCAGAGGAGCTGTTCCATACATCGCGTGCCATCATCCCCATGGGGATGATGTGCACCACGTGAGGCAAAATCTAGTCGGCAAAGTCCTTGGTCTCCCCCATCTCATCCTGTGGGGGACGTCTGCTGTTTCTACTGCTCAGTTACCCAGAGCAGCTCTCAGTGGGTAGCTGGTGCCAGCCGAGCCCCTTTCTCCCACAGACAAAAGCAAAATGGGTGGGGCAACGACAGCTGTGGGCGCAGCGACTAGTCTAGCTGCTTGGCAGACAGAGCTGATCCTCAGACTCATTTGGCTGGGTTGAGCAAGTAAAGCAGAAGGGCGAGGCAGGGAAGACTAAGGACTTTGCCCAAGAGAGCTGGCACACTCTAGATCTGCCCTGGTAGCCCTGAGCACTCACCTGCACTTCAAAGGTAAAGTATTTCTTCAGGTTCTTGATTATCATCACCAGGAAAGGCAGTTTGATCCCCAGCGTCTTCTTTGGGTCAGCAGGACACGTGATGTATGTGGTACTGGGTGAGAGAGAAGCACATTGGAACCTATGTCCTGGCAGCTGCAGCTGGCAGGCTGCGCGAGGTCTTTGCAGAACCTTTCCAGCACTACCTCAGCTCCTCAGCCTGTGAAACCCAGGCACAGCATACTGGAGCCCATTTTGGGCTGCAGACACTTTGGACAATTGGATCAGTTGGTGAGGTCTCTAGATCTTGTGTCAGTTGGAAGTGTTCTCTTCCCCAAGCCTCCATGCCCAATGAAAGCCCCACTTTGACTCCACTGTGATTTCTAAACCCCTAGATATATTTCTTTTTTACGAGCAATGCTTTGAATGTCAGGGTCCCCCAAGAACTGATAAAGGCATATGTACCAATACCATACAGCAATCGTATTTCAAATAACTGAATTTTAGATCAAATTGGCAGTGTGCTAATATACTGGAGAGTAGACTTTACTGTCTGCAGACTTCTAGGTAGTGGCCAATGATGTGTCACACAAGGGACAGGAAGATGTTTTGGGGTGAAGGGCACTCGTGGGACGTCAGGAAGGCGTAGTAAATGGCTCTTCCCTACCTGACATTGGTTCCTTCAATCTCCAGCACCAGCGACTGAATATCATTATCTGTGATTCTTTTGATGTGGCCATTCCGCACCTAGAAGAGAAGGGGGAGGAAACAATGCATCATTCACATGCTCCTTCAAGGTGCATTTGAGACCCCTGACAGGAAGCATGTCTCCACAGTAGTTGAAACTGCAAGACCAAGGCAAGACTGAATGCAGCCAAACAGAAGCACAAGCAGGGTCCCAACCAAAGGATCCAAAATTATTCACATGTGCATGGTATGGGTTCTGTACCAGAACTCCGGTTTTCAAAGACACTGGAGTTCCCTGGCACAGGAAAGAGAAAATTGCACGGAAAAGTGCACGGAAAAGTGCACAGGAACAGCAGGGATGCAGTAGAAGGGACAAGGAGCACCTCCATGGGAATCACAGGCCTACTAGCTCCCTACTGGAGCTGCTTACAGCCTCACTAGATTAAAAGACAGCCAGCAGTTTCAACTGCTCTTCAGCCAATGCACAGATGACTGAATTACCCCAGATCTGGTCCCTTACTGAATTTCTCCTTTTGCTTTTCCTTTTTCATATGCATAAATGTACATCCTCTGCCCACTTAAGGACACAAATTAATACAGCCTTCTGCAACCTGCCACCCTCTAGGTTGGGGAACTGACTACAACTCCCATCTTGCCTATTACACAGCACCCTAAAATGCTATTTTGGGGAAATGTTATGGAATCTATCATCTCCCAACTTAAACCCCTGACCTCCTCTATCCCTCCCTGATACCACGTGCATTATTAGCCAGATTTCCTTTGTTCAACCTTTTAACTATTCTTCACACCTTTTTAAACTTTCAAACCCAATCCTGTGTCAGAACTAACTGGAAGCAAAAAAAGCGCGGGGGGGGGGGATTTGCCTGGTTTCTCCCTATCTCCCCTTCTTGCTTCTGAAGAAGCTGAGTAATGCTTCTAGCACCCACAAGCCAGCAGATAAGATTAAATCCTTACTAACTCAGCCAATTAGTTCTTTTCTGTTTTTCCTAATATTCCACCTCATCACCAACTCCAAAAGCCTTTTGCTCCCTATTAAACCTCTGCTTTATTCTCAAACCCCCACATTTGCTTTACTTCTCCCCACCTACAAAACTTTCTCTCAATTAAAAAAAACCCCTTTTTAATTCCTCATTTTCTTCCTCACGCAAATCATCCCAGGATCAAAATCACCACTCTCAAACCTTTCTTCCTCCCACTTCTCCATAGCTAGCCATGTGCACATTTTGTCTATGCTCAGACTTATATTTTTCTGTATGGTATTTTGAGCTGGCATTTGACTCCCCCTTCATGGCTAGCTTTCATTTAAATGCTAGATGCTGTTTTATGCTTAATGCTTGAATTAAAACTGTCCCCTTTAAAGAACCACACTTTTACCACCCCTGTTCTGGTATATTTAAATGTTAATTCTCTTCAATAAATTACTGCTTGGTTAAGCAACTATTAATCTCCAAATACTCTTAACATTAAGGTGCCAAACTTTAGAACACCTAGTGCCCAACATTTTGGTAATTGGGCGGTTCAAAAGTACAGTAAATAAATTAATGAAAACAAATAAACAATTAAAAAGATCCCTCTCAGTGCCAGGGTTGTATGTCTGATCATGCACATTCAGGCATAAAAAGAACACTTGATAACAATGGCAATGTCTCATTACGGATTGACACCTCCCACTTTGTTCTCACAGAGAATCCATTAGCAGGTCTAGCTGTGCCAAACCCCCCCCCCCCCAATCCATGTTCTGTACCAAAGTAACCAAAATTTTGTGCCAAGGAAATCTATTTTTTGCAGCCAGTATAAATTGTCACAGCCAGTTCAGACCCTACCAGCTACAATTTGTTTTACTTCACTGAACCTCATGTGCCATTTAATGGCCCATTCCTCTACACTGGAGAGATCCTTTCAGAGCTCTTTTACTCTTCTTCTGAATAACTATTATTATTCTGAATAACCTGGTATTCATTCCCAACTTCCACATCATTTATTTGTTACATTACATCCGCCTTTTCTCCAAGGAACCCAAGATGTTGTACATGAACCCCTTCCTCTCCATTTTATCCTCACATGAATTCTGTGAGGTAGGTTAGGCTGAGAATCAGTGACTGGCCCAAAGTCACCCAGTGAGCTTCATGGCTGACTGAGGACTAGAACCTGGGTCACCCAGGTCCCAGTAAAATACTTTAACCCCGATACCACACTGGCTCTCACAACGGGATGAATGCTTATATCACGACTGCAAAATTTTCAAAAGAGCTGCTGATGAATAAGGGATGTTGTCAAAAACTATTTAAGAACAGAACATCTAATTTGTAATGTCTACTGAATGTTCCCATACTGGCGTTTGGGTGGAAATGGTCAAAATGCATACTCTTTCCTTGGGCACTACAGTGGTCCATTAAGAACAGTTTATAACCGTTTTTGTTTTGTTTCTGAACTCTGTAGGTTCAGTACCTACCACAAACTACAGTTCATGGAACTCCTCTTCTTGCAAAATGTCAGTGTTTTTCCGAGAGGTACAGCTAATTTGTTTCAGTGTTGGGCACTGCATAAACTTCATTTCCCATAATGAACTGCCCATTTGCTATGATAGTTCAATGCAACACATCAGCATTCAAGAGATTAACACATCAAGAACAAAAAGGGTGACTGCAGCAAAGTTCAGTGCAATTTGCCAGAACCGTTGCCTCGGTTCATCACATCACTGGCACACCAGGGTCTGGAGCAAGGAGCTGCCCCTCAGATCACGATTTTACTCAGCTGCATAACTCCCTATGAAGCTGACTCAGTCTAACTCCAGAGCTTTACACTTTTTATCTTGCTGGTTCTTGCAACGCACGCACCATCACTTATGCTAAGCTGGGACCCAGATACATCTGTGGGCACATATTCTTCAGAGTCAGTGGCTTTAGAGGTACTAAGGGATCACGACATCTAGGGCTGACTATTCTTCCTTTCTCTTTGTTGCTTTGAACATAAGTACCACCAACACATAACTTTGGTTTCATTCTCTTTTACTATGGTAGTGTATGTTATGCTTTTAAGTGAACTACCCAGAGAGGTTTGGCTAGTAAGTGGTATAGAAATGCAATAAATAAAATAAAAAATAGCATAGTGCACTGGAAACACACTCCCTTTCACATCCAAGAAACTATTTCTTAGCAGTTAATGTTGAGGATAGCCTTGCCAACTTCTGTGCTCCCAAAAGATGTTCTGAGATCATGGGAGCCCTGCCACCCCAGCGGAAAATCTCTTAGAAGAAATTGAAGTAGACAACAATGCAAAAAACATGAAAAAAAAGCATACTGCTAAAAACACCAATAACAAAAAAATTAAATACACAACAACCAAAAACTGTCTAGGAAGGTGGTTGGACCACTGGATTACAAGGGTTAAACATGTACTAAAGGAGAACAAGGAAAATGCAGAAAAGTTGAATGCATTGTCTGTCTTCACTGAGGAAGATGTAGAGCAGATAAACATGCCTGAACTGATATTTTTAAGGAGGGAGTCTGAGGAACTAAGGCACATAGTGATGACAAGAGATAAAGTTCTAGACCTTATTAACAAATCGTAAACAAACAAATCATCAGGTCCAGATGGTATCCATTTGGGAGTTCTTACTCGCCAGAATTCTTCTAAGAACTCAAATGTGATATGTAACTTGCCTCTAGGATTGGCTTCTGAACTAGAGGACTAGGAAGTGGCCCAAGTATCAACAGTTCAAAAAGCTTTTACCGAAGTCCCTCACCAAAGGCTTCTGAGCAAACTTAGCAGTCATGGGATGAGACCAGGTCTCCTTATGGGTTGGTTATAGTTAAACAACCAGAAGCAAAGGGAAGGAATGATGGACATTTCCAGCATTGGAAGGAAGTCAAAGAACTAGCGCTTCCTAACTTGCTCATAAATTATCTGGATTTAGAGGTGAGCAGCAAGGTGGCCAAGTTTGCCGATGACACTAAGTTATTCAGGGTGGTAAAAACAAAAAGGGATTGCAAAGACCTCCAAAAGTATCTCTCCAATGGCAAATGTGGTTTAATGCAAATGTGCAAAACGCTCCGTAGCAGGGCCAAAAAATCCTTACTTCACATACACAGTCCAAGAAAGAGATCTTGCAGCCATGGTGGATAACTCAATGAAAACACTGACCCAGCGTGTAGCAGCTGGGAAAAAACGTGAGTTCTTTGTTGGGCATCAATAGGGAAGGGATTGAAAACAGAAACTCTCGATATCGTAATCCCTTTATTCAAATCCACGGTACAAGCTTTGGTCGCCGTATCTCAAAACGGATACAGTAGAGTTGCAAAAGGTGCAGAAAAGGGCGGCTAAAGTGATCAGCGGGCCGACGAGAAAAGGTCGTGGCGTTGCGGGCCACGGAGATAAGGGGGGGAGGCGGAGCAAGCGGGGACACGGGAGTGGGGGATAGCATGGCGCGCGGTGGAGAGAGGCGTTTCCCGACTCCCGGCCGGGCCGCGCCAGACGCGGGAGGCGGAGATCCGGCAGGGCCCAGCACCGGCAGGCCTTCCTCACAGGCGCGTGGCCGAAGGGCGAATGGGCTGCCGCGAGCAGCGGCCCTCAAGGCGGCGCGCTGCGAGGGGCGGCCGCGGGGCGGAAGGCGGCCCCTGGCGACGGCCGCGCCCTTCCCCCGCGCTCGCCCCGGTTGCCGGGAGACAGGGCCGGGAGGGCGGCCGCGCTCGCCTCCGGCTGGCGGGCCGGCTGCGGGGGGAAGCGCCCCGCCGGGCGCCCCAGCAAGGCAGGGGCCGGGGGAGGCGCGTCGGGGGGAGGCGAGGGGCGCGGGCGGCCTCCGGGCGCCCGGCAGGGCCGCGCCCCGCCCAAGGAGGGGGCGCCCCGCCGCCGTTCCGCCCGGCCCCGAGGACTAGAAACGCGCTCTCGGCAGGAAAACGCGCCGCCTCCCGGAAAGGGCGGGAGGCGGCGCGCCCGGCCCGGCCCGGCGGCGGCCCCGCAGCCACCTTCTTGTCCCAGATCTGCAGCGGCTTGCTCCCGATGCTGTAGAGGACGGACAGGAAGCCGCTCTGGAACGTGTTCTTGAACATCCCGCCGCGGGCGGGCGGGCAGGCCGGCCGCGCTGGCTGCGCCGGGCGGGAGCGTGGTCGGGCGCCCTCCTCAGCCGCCGCCAAGCGCGTCTCGCTGCCTCTGCGGCGGAAGGACACGCGGCGGCCCTTTCCCCCGACAGCGCCGCAGGAGCGCTCCGCGGAGCAGCGGAGCCTAGGCGCCGCCGCCGCCGCTTCCCTCGCGCGCGCGCGCGAAGGGCGGTCGGAGCACCGCCCCCTGTCGCCAAGGGACGGACTACTTTCCAGACGGGACTCGTTCCTGCCTCCCTCCCTTTTGGCGTGTTGTCGCGGCGCGTGCGTGTTGCCGAGGCAACGGAGGCGGCGGCGGCCGTGGTGCCCGCTTGCCGTAGAGATGGGAAGGGCCGAGGGGCTGCGCTAGCCGAAGGCGCGACTCCCTGTCGTCCCCTTGGACTGACCGCCCCCATCCTGGCGCCCTTCCCCGGATGTGCTGGACCGCAGCCCCCATCATCCGCAGCCACCCGAGCACGTCTGGAGCGGGGCACCAGGCTGGCGGAGGCTGCTTTGGACGCTCTTCCGCCCGCTGGCCTGGTCTGCCGCAGGAGATGATGCAGGCAGGAAGCGGAGGCCGGGCCGGGCCGGCAAAATGCCGCCGCTGCCCGGCGGGAAGAGCCGCGCCGCCGGGCTAGGGCCCGCCTGGCTCGGCGGGGCTTCCTGGGCGGAGAGCGGCACCTCGCCCCGAGGGCAGGCCGCGGCGGCTCCGCGCAGCAAGCGGCCGGCTCCGCGAGCCAGGCGGGGTGCTTGGCGCGGGCGGCGCGCGCGGGAGGACGGAAACGAGCGCCTCGCGTCCCCCGCAGGAGCGCGCCGTGGCCCGCGCGTGCCCTTCCGCCCGGGCGGGGGCGGGGCGGCGGAGCAGCCTCGGCGCCCTGGGCCTGGCGGCCCCCCCGCTCCCCTGCATCCGCCGCTCCTCGGCGGGGCGGCGGAGGGGCGCCGGGCCCGGGGCGCGGGAGAAGCCTCGGGCTGGCTGCTGTCGGCCGGCGGGGCCGCGGGGAAGCGCCGCCTGCCCGGGAAGCGTGCCGTGCCGTGCCGTGCCGTGCCGTGCGCCGGGCCCAGGAAAGGGTGGGTCCAGAAAATCGCTCTTGCTGGAGCAGCCTGATTTTGGTCAAACTACTGATTTGATTAGTATCCTGCTTTTCCACCAAAAACTGGAGCTCCAGGCCACTAACAGTAAATTACAGATTGAAAACAAGAACACAACGTAAAAAGTGGGCTAAAATACAGTTAAAATAATAAAAGGAATAGCGGGCACCCAGTTACCACTCCTCATATCAGCAGCGGCACATTTACATGCCAAAGGCCTGCCTGAATAAGGACGTCTTTGCCAGCCTGCCAGCCAGCCTCGCCTCGCCTCCCCCTGCAGCGAGTTCCAGAGCTTGGGAGCAGCCACCTCTGGGGCGGTGAGACAGAGAGAAAATGCCTGTGGGTGGCACGCTCCGGGACACCTAATGTGGGCGGGCACATCCCAGGACATTTAGAAGCTTACACAGAGTAGCAGAAAATCCTCAGAGCTAAGAATCCAGCACAGTAATACTGAAGAGTGTTATATTCAGGCTTCACACAAGAGGCATCTTGGACTCCAACAAAAGATCCCATATAATCCAGAACTTCAGAAGAGGCTTTTCTCCAAGTGCCACCCTTGGGATGAGTGTATCATGCATTTACAAAAGAGAGTGACATCTTTGCAGTGGCACCCAAGCTCTGGGATGCCCTCCCCCCAAGGGAGATACAGCTGGCACTAAGTCAAAACATCCGTTTGCCCAGGCACTTCAATTTAAAAAAAAATTAAATTCAAACGGATTTTAGATTGGTTGGTTGGTTTGCTGGCTGAATTGTTTTTATTGTTGTGATTTTATTGTTGATGGCACCATCCATCAGCCAAAGAAGCAGCTGTTGCAGGGAGCTTGCTTCTCCCTCCATGCCAGAAAGAACACTTAGGACACGATCCTATGAATGTTTAGACAGAACAAAGTTTTAGAACTCACAGCATTTCCCAGCTAACCATGCTGGCTGGGGAATGCTGGGAGTTGTAGGACTTTTTCTATCTGAACATACATCAGATTGCACCCTTAAGTCAGTTGACCTGGGACTAAAGAGCTGAAAGGAGGCACACCCTGGACCCATCCATTAACTGGGGGGACTAAGGACTACTGCCTTGTGCAGACCAGATGTGTCTGTGTGTGTTATTGCAATCTATTGTGTAGGCTGTGGCAGGGTGGGGTCATTATTATGAAAAATGTATACTCCACAGGCCTTAGTTCAGCTTTCTCCAACCTGGTGCCCTCTGGATGTGTTGGACTGTCACTCCCAGAGTTCCAAACCAACATGGCCATTGGCTATGCTGCCTAGGGTTTGCTGGGGCTGGCAGTCCAACACATCCAGAGGACACCAGGTTGGCGAAGCCTGCTTTAGCTGCTGCTGCTGCTGCTCCTTCAACATCTACATTAAAAAAAATAATAAATGGTGACCATAGGGGAGAATACCTCCCTTCACCTGAGGGCACCAGATGTTAGCAACCAGGGCCAGTTAGCACCCACTGTTTCAGTCCTTGTCCATTGCCCAAGCCTCCGCTGTTGCCCCTGCACTTCTGCCTCTTTTTGGTACATCTTTCTTCTAGCACTGTGCTTCAGCTGTTTGTTTTTAAACACTGATTTTTACAACAGTAACAATAATAAATGGGGAAATAAAACTAAACATGGAGGGGTGATAATAATATAAGAGAAACATAAATGGGGCCTAAGTACAGCAACAGAAATAGGTAGGTCCAGGAGACAGAAAAAAAGTGGAGATTCTGCTGGAGCAGCTTTCATATACAAGGCTAAAACATCCAACCAAAACTGCTCAGGAGGTTTAGCAAAAAGTTCACAGATCCAGTGTTGAACAGATACCATTTGTTTGGTTGACCCTTGCCTATGAGATCTTAATGATACAGGGTGGGATACAAACGTTTTAAATAAAGTGAAAAATAAAAATATGCTGGCTGATTTAATCAGCTAAGGGAGGGGCATGTTCCCTCTTGCTTGAAGGAAGCAACAATAAGGCTTTTATTTAAAAAAAAACAACCCATCTTAGATCCTAAAGAGCTGGGAAGTTGTAGGCTAGTCTCAAATATTCTATGTCTGGCCAAGGTGATTGAAAAGATGGTTTTGCAACTCCAGACACATCCAGATGATACTGGACCATTTCAGTTGGGCTTCCAACCAGGATATGGGACTGAGCTTGCTTTGATAGCCTTGGTGGATGACCTATGCCAGGAACTGGAATGGTGGTGAGGGGCAGGGAGTGCAGCCCTACTAGTTTTTCAGGACTTTTCAGTGGCTCTCAATATCATTCACCATGGTATCCTTCTGGAACATCTGGCGGGGTTGGGCCTTGGGGGCACTCTATTGCAGTGGTTCTGGTCCTTCCTTCCAAGTCCCAGAACCACCTGTGAAAGGACGGCTGTTCCGCACTTGGTCTATGGCGTCCCACAGGGTTCTGTCCTGTCCCCTGCGTTATTTCACATCTGCCTAAAACCTCCGGGAGACGTCATCAGGAGCTTTGGAGTGGCCAGAGCAACTCTTATGCTTTGTCACCCTTCAACGTTGATAATGAGTTTGATAATGGACTGGACAAGGATGAACAAGATGATATTAAATCCAGAAAAGACAGAAGTGCTGTTGGTGAGTAGAAAGCCTGGCTCAGGGACTGGGATTCAACCTGTTCTTAAGGAGGTCACGCTCCCCATAAAAGATCAGGCACACAGCTTAGGAGTACTCCTGGATGATGAGGAGTACTCCTTGGTGATGAGGAGCGCATTTGCACAACTGTGTTTAGTGTACCAGCTGTGACTGTTCCTGAGTCAGTCTGACCTGGCAAGTTATTGATAGGGATGTCAGAGAATTCCGCCATGGATCTCGGTGAGACCGAATACCCCCACCCCACAAAAGGCGCGCAAAATGGAGCACTTACCTGCTGCTGTCGGTGCTGACTTGCGAATGGTGGCCGCATGTGCGGCCGCCATTTGCTTCCTTATCATAGCCGTGATAGGCTACGTAAATCATTACATAGCCTATCACGGCTAACACAGGGACGCCATTTGCATCCCTGCAGAGGCCGTGATAGGCTACATAAGTATTTACGTAGCCTGTCATGGCAAGCAAAAAAAAAGCAGCGGACGCAAATGGCGGCAGCTATGGGGGCCACCATTTGCGTTCCCCCTTTTTTTTCGCCGTTTTAGCCTACGTATTTACGTAGGCTATTACGGCGAAAAAAAGGGAACGCAAATGGCGTAGTGGGCGCTATTTGCGTTCCATTTTTTTTTTGCCGTTTTAGCCTACGTAAATATTTACATAGGCTATTACGGTGGGAAAAAAAGGGGAATGCAAATGGCGTAGTGGGCGCAATTTGCGTTCCTTTTTTTTTTTTGCCCTAATAGCCTACGTAAATATTTATGTAGGCTAAAACGGTGAAAAAAGGGAACGCAAATGGTGGCTGCCATAGCTGCCACCATTTACGTCCGCTGTTGTTTTTTTTGCTTGCCGTGATAGGCTACGTAAATATTTACGACGCCTATCATGGCAAAATACAGGGACGCAAACGGTAGCGGCTACGGCAGCCGCTATTTGCGTCCCTGCAGGCTGCCCAGCGGCCGGATGTCTGGCTGTGGGCAGCCCCAGCCGGTGGCTCCGCTGAATCTCCGCGGAGCGGAGCTGGCCAGACAGAATTTTGGGGGGAGGGACGGAGCGCCTCCCCCCTACCACGAATGTCACCCTTCAAAAAGGTAAGTTTCCCTTGTTATTGACGCCTTGTTTACATCATGATTCAACTCATGCAATAGTTGCAATATGTTCTATGTGGAGCTATCTTTGAAGAGGGTCTGGAAGCTTCAATTGGGTTGCTAATTGGTGCATGGTATTATGCTCTTATCACCCCAAATACTGAAAGATCTGCACTGGTTTCGGATTGTTTTCTAGGCTCAATTCAAAGGGTTGGTTTTGATCTTTAAAGCTCTAAACAGGTTAGAGCCTGGCTATCTGAGGGATCGCCTATCTTGGTACAAATCTGCTTGGTTACTAAGATCAGCAGCATAGGCCCTTTAGAAGAAACCCTCACTTAAAGGCCTTCTTGTCAGGCACGCAGGAAAATGCTTTCTCCTGTGTTGCTCCCCAACTCTGGAACACACTCCTTTTGGAGCTGCAATAGGTCACCATTCTCTCTGCATTCAGGAAGGGGGTAAGATGCATCTTTTAAACTTGGCTTTTTAAATTATGGTTTAAAAAATGTTTTTACTGTTTTCTTATGGCCCTGATTATAGTGTTTATGTTTTGAACCTTTTGCAAGCCTCCTTGATTGGTCTAGAAAGAGGATATACAAGTATTTTTAAAGCCTGTCTTTTCCTGAAAACTTTGCAGATAAATCACTCATATCATCCATTCCAGTTTGGACTCATTCGGTAGATGCCTATGGCTCCATGTAAACAGATTTCTATGTATATTTTTCAGTTTGCCCAACCTGAAGATATGTGGACCAAAGTCTAGAAGTATGGCCAACCATGTGTGTGCTTAACTCTTGGCCATCCTGGCTGATTATGACTACTAGGCAAGGACTGTCTGGAAGGCAGGTTATTGCTGGGTCATTAAGAGAGGGCGATATTCTCTGATTTAAGTAATCACTCAGTATAAAATATCTAATTTTAGGCTCAAGCATCTGGTGTCAACCCAGTTCCAGGTTTTGTTGGATGATTTATCTGGACCTTTTTAGTCTGGGTTTCGACCTGGTGTGGAACAGGAAGTGCCTTGGTTATCCTAGCTGGGCAATTTGTGCCAGGAGATGGACATGGGAAGTGTAGCCTTGCCTCTTTTAGGGACCTTTGATGCCATCAGCTACAGTAGCCTTCAGAGCTGCTTTGCGAGGAGGGGTGAGGGACAGTTCTTAGGTAGCAGGTTTTTCCTGGGGGCTAGGTCCTAGATGGTGGTGTTGGAGGACTACCGTTCCACTGCATGGCTTATGGGATGCCATGAAATTCCAGCTTGTTCCTTATGGTTTCCAACATCTAGACGAAGCCACTGGTTGGAGTTCTATTGCAATCCAAGATGAAGAGTCAGCAGTATGCTGATGATAGCTGTCTCATTATCAGATCCTAAGGAAATAAGGAAAATCCCAAACCATTATCTGATGGCTGTGAGGGACCAGATGGGGAGGAACTAAACTGCAATTTAATAGTTACGTGGAAAGGCTCACAGGTTCAACCTCTGGCAAGTCCAGGTAGGGCCGGGAAAGACCTCTGTCTGCCAGTCAGTGTAGATAAGACTGAGCTTTGGTCACTGGGCAGAATAGAAGTGTAATCAATAAACAAACACATCAACAGGACCAGTGGTCTGGCTCACGATAAGGCAGCTTCCTATGTTCCAAGTAAGATAGAATTGCTGTTGCTGGTGGGATTGGCAGAGTCGAGAATATGTGGAGAAACCTTTTCACCCAAGGGCCTCATTTCTTTAGGGGGCTGTGTGCCAGCAGTGGGCAGAATCAAAGCCACAAACACACCCCATCCACACACAGTGTCCCAGCGCAGCAAGTAGGCTTGAAAGAAGTCTCTAATTGGAGGCAATAGGAGGCTTCTTAAAAACCGCTGTATAGGGAGGGCTGGTTCGGGGGAAGGCTGCAGCATGCAAGGAGGGGTTAACCCTTCTCTCCCCACCCCTTGCAAAAATCACTTGCCCAGTGGGAGACGTTTTTGAAATCCAAGTGCTACCAGCAGGGGCGAGGCCTGCCAGGGAGGCTGCGTGGGCCGCATCTAGCCCAGTCTGCTGGTCCCTCACCATTCACGTACAGCCTGTTTTGTTTCAGTTTGGGAATGCTACTTGAACCAGCTTAGCTTTTAGCTGCTTAGGTGGTGGTGGTCCAGTTGCATTCTTTGTTTGAGAAGTCACACTTGACAAGTTAATTCAGGCCTAGAGTCTCCGGTTTTAATGGACTTCTGCAGAATCCCACTCTAGTGACAGCCTCAGGAGTACCTAAATGTCAGTGTCCTATGATCTAGTGTAAGCACTGATACAGTAATTCCCTTTCTTTCAAAATGTATAAGGTGAACAGAACCATGTCTTTCCTAGAACACGAGGTGAAGAGGAATAGAGCAGACTTTCCACATTAGCTAAGTACAGCTTATCCATTATTTCACCCACATGGGCAAAAAAAGCCCAGGCAGTGAAGTGCAGTATAGCCCGTGATCCAAACTTCAGAAGTAGCTTTGCACTCCAGTGGACTGTCTAAGCTCGGCATTCTCCAACCTGGTGCCCTCCAGATGCTTTGGACTATATTTCCCATCAGGATAGGGAAGGTTGACCTACCTACTGATATGACTTCTACTACAGGGCACGATCCATTCCAACAATCCAGTCAGAGGCAGCCTCTGGATGCTGAAAACAGGTTTCTCTCCTGTGGTTCAGGTACTGTCAAATCTCCAGATTCTCTGGCATTCTTTGTTGCTAGGAGACTATGTCTACATCACTACAAAGACAATTTCTCCACCGATGCCCAGACATGACCTCGTGAGCTTTCTGGGGTGGTGAACTACACAATGCCTCCAGAAGCCTGATCATGGCTCTTTTGTTTTTAGAGAACAGCAGTGGCACTGGGGGAGGTGCTCCACTTTTTGCTTCTGCACTCGGTCCCTGCTTTCCCCCTGGGGGGGTCCTGTATTCCCCCCATAGGTCAGAAAGTAACTCAGGCAGAGCATTTGCCAAAACAGCACCCAAGGTTAAGAAGCCCCGTGGCCAGTTGCAGCTCTCCTTGGGCCTACCTCCATTTCCCTAATCCTGGGGTGGGCAACATGTGGCCCTCCAGATTGTTTTGGCCTACAACGTCCATCACTCCTTGCCACTGGCTATGCTGGCTAGGGCTGATAGGAGCTGTAGAAAACATCTTGTGAACCACAGGTTGTTCACCCCTGTCTTAACAGAAAAGTATGGCAAGAGATCAGTCATGGATTTCCATGTATCAAATGTAGCTCAGGCACAGTTTATCAACCAAAATACTATATTTTAAACATGAAGGATTTATGTTAGGCACCCTTGAGCAAAACTAGGGAGGCTTTTTAGATCTTCAGGGACAGTATGACTTGGTTTGCATGGCATGACTATCCATGGGTTGTTTAAACCACGGGTACTTGTGAACAAGCAAGAGCGAGCAAGCTATTTCTCACCACCCTATCGCTCCTGCTGCAGCCTAGTGGAGCTAAACAACCCAGGGATGTCCTGTCCCTGGGATGTGGCTCAGGACAAGTGCATTAGATATTCTTGGTTGTTGGAGAGACAACCCATGGTTTGGTTCTTGGGTTACAACTCTAGGTGGTCTCACTCCCCAAAACCCACAGTTCCAGGTTTGGACATCACAATCAACACCACAGAGATGGAATGTCCCCGGACTGTTTAGCTCATCAACAGTGAGTGGGCTGGAGCCAGAGCGCTCACTTGCTCCCACTCGTTCTCGACAATCCATGGTTTAAGCAACCCACAGGGAGTCATACGGTATGAACTGGACCACACAGTATGAGCAGTGCTCAAGTTGTCTTTTTCCTATTCCCTCCCCCCTTTTACTCATTCCCTGATTTTTCTCTTTTGCTTTCCGCTTTGGATACTGAGCCTACAATTATCCGATTGCCAACATATTGTTTTCCAATGCCATATTGATGGAGATATTGGAAGGGAGGATTCTGGAGAGTTGGCAGGCTTGAAACTAAATGTTTTTCATTATCCTATGAAGGAATTCATAGGAAATGTCATTGCTCTTTTTCAGTGGTTTTACGTACTTTCAAACCCCCAGGACAATTGTCAAGAAAAAGGCGGCGTTTCTCTAGTGCCAGATCCTGAAGGGCTACATATCCCCAACTGAGCTTCACTCCTGTTCCACAGCAGCATCCCTCACTGCACGACTCCTCCCAGTCTTAAGTTAAGACTCTCCATACATTTACTTAAAATTTTTATTCAATAATATATAATTATTTTAATATAGAACTGTCCATTGTGTCACAGAGCCTCCCTCTTCCCCCAGCCTGCAAAATAGGAGCCAGTTTGTCGGGACGCCACACACTGGGCTGGGTTCAGCACCTGAGCCAACAACGGTGCTGCATACCCTTCCCATTTTCCATGCTTTCTTGGCCAGGAAGAGGTCAACAGGAAGTCAAAAGCAGAAGTTAAGGTTTGTGTTTTTATATGCTGCTGGGTGCCATCAGCTGCCGCCGTTGCAGTCCTTGCTCCGTAACCTGCCACTGGGATGACATCTGGAAGCTGCACACCACCATCTCTGTACACAAGCGGGTTAAGACGTTTGATTTGGTTCTTGTTCTGCTTATGGAAAATTGGGAGGAACAGCATCAGACAGACCTAGGGAGAGAGGGGAAGCAAGCATCAAATGCAAAGCTGGCGTTGGAAGGCATTGCGTAGCCAGAATGGTTAGTTAGTACAATGAACAAGGGGCAGAGGCAACGGGGTACGTTTAACCAAAGGCCTGCTGGCCAAACCCCTGCCATATTCCACTGACGTTGACTCTAATATGGTGGAGCTAACCTGTCTGCTGGGACTTCTCCTTCTGTGACCATGCCTCAAGTAGACCTGTGCAAGACTGTGGTGGTGATCTAGTGCTGGTTCTGCATATGGCAGAACTTGAGTGAGGGACAGCAAGAAAAAATACGTAAATAAATCAGAGCTCAGACTGGCATTCCACCTCACATATTTTGTCCCATGCAGAGTGCACCTCCTTCATCTTCCTCTGAAAATTAGCCAGCCTGATGGAGACAGAAGAGGGAAGGGATGTGCACTCTTCCCATACAGCTATACCACATTATATTTAAGGAAGGATGCAGCTCCTTCTGCTAGACTTTCAATTCCTGCTGGTTAACTCTTCAAGGAAAGCCTGCAGCCACCTAGAGACAAGGCTGTACATGCACTGCAAATTCTGCAGAAGCAGAACAGATAAGCACAGATTTCAGTTTCCTTAAACTCTTAGTTTTCATTTAAAGGGTGGAGGGGGAGGGGGAGTGCACGCAAGTTTTATGGCTGCCAAGAGCTGCTTGACAGTGTGTGGGGAGTCAACGTCTGTTGAAGTTTCCAAGGCCGGGGAGGTGGCTGAATAACATTTCCAGAGATGGCAGTGAAGATTCAGTGCGCTGCAGTCCTGACCCCTCCCCACAACTAGCAAAACAGGAGAAACAAAGCAAGCGTGCCTAAGTTATGCAGGTTACACAGCTCCTTGCCGCTGCTTTTTTTGCACAGAGTAGACACAGCTCTTCCTAGAGCAGCCTTCCCCCATCTGATGCCCTCCAGACATGATGCCTCCAGCATGGCTAATTATGGAAGATTCAGTCCAACACATCTGGAGGGCAGCAGACCCTGTTCCCTGGCTCAACAGATAAGATGTGGTACACATTGTAGCACACTGGCCGAAAAGGTTGGTTGCCACAGAACTAAAGAGTAGCAAGCATGTACACAAAGCTCCATAGCGGAAGGCAAAGGTCAATGTGGCCATTGCATCCAGTGCCTGGTGCCAGTGTTTGAGTGTTCAGACTTGGTATGGCCAAGTGGCTGAAAGACTGAGCTCCCGTTCAGGGAGCTCCAGTTCAAATTCCTCCTCTACCTGTGGGCTTTAGGCAAGCCACTCTTTCTTTTTCAAACTCAGCCTTCCATCTAAAATATGGGGATAATAATATTGCCTACCTTACTGTAGGGATTACAGTATTACCTATACTGTAGGGATGTTCAAAGCACTTCACGTACATCTGAAAGTGCTACATCATTGGCATTCATTAGTACTGATATCAATAGTGTGATTGTGCAAATATAAGGCTACATCAACCACCTCAATCTCCAGAAAAAAATATCCACACCCTCATTCATCTTAGGCAGAGGAAAATCTTATTCATGCTTGGAAGCCAGTTCTTTGGGTCCTGAGGAGGATGGAGGATCGGGTGTTTCATTAAAATTGTTCCACGTTTCACTAACTGTTGATGATGCTTCAACAGACTCCAGATAAAGTTAGCACAACTATAAGCCAATATACTGGCCTCCCCTATTATACATCCAAAATATGCCAATAACTTCTATTATGCAAATTAAATTATGCAAGGAGGCCTTACTCTGGTGTGAACTGGACACTGGGTTTTCCTAAAGACAGATGCAGTTAAGGGAATACGTACGTATAAAGAAAGGACTGTGAAAAGCATTTAAGGCTGCAATCCTATGCACACTTACCTGGGAGTAAGCCCCCACGGAACATGGTGAAACTTACTTCTGAGTAAACAGGCACAGGATTGCACTGTAAGTTAAGATTATATACAGCAGAAAGCAAAGCTTCTACAGCAGGCACACTTTTAAACTTTCTGCATTGAAACAAAGAGCGCTTAGTGCCAAGGAAACAAGGTTCCATACCACAAACGTTGCTCTCTAAATAAAGCTGATTAACCTGTGCACACTTACTTCGGATATTTAGTTTGGACTCACTATTTCAATTTTTTAAAAATACATTTGAAATTGCAACAAAATCTTACCTCCCACTGCCCCCCAAACAGCGAGGTGGCAAGAGATGTATGGGTTAAATAAGGATGAGCAACGATTAGGGGAGAGCGAATAGAAGCTACAAGGAAGACTCCAAGCATCCTTTTGCAGACTGAGTATTAATGCACGCTGTTTGGTATAAACTTTGTTTGAAAGTAGTTACTCATGCGGTCAGAAATAAAAGGTAAGAAAATGCATCTCAAGAGAGGAGGTAAATGCTTCATATCCAAGTCACAACCCAGCCTCTCCACAAGACTCAGGGGCTGCCTTTGCTCATTTAGCCCCATTACGAGCTCTGTGAAATGAGGTTTCAAACCGGGATCCGAAGCGAAGAGAACAACCCCCACTTAGCCATTGAGAGTTGGGACTTGAACCCCGGTCTTTTACACCAAATAATGCTTTAAAGATGGAGGATAACAAGATGGTTTTCCTCCTGGGCCCCAAAGTGAAATCTCAGCTCCTGAATCAGCTTTTTCCTTCCAAAGAATTCCCAGAGACTAAACGGAGGACAACACACGTTTGTACATAGAGAGATTTATTGGTTCCAGTGAATTGTACAAATGGATCTGACCTGATATCAACGCTAACATGTTATTGGGATGTGGAATGTAAACAGATGCTTCAAATAGAAACAGTCTAACCTTATTACTTAAAATTAAATATTTGACAATGTAATAGAAAGAAAAATCTGCATTTAGGCATGGTGACAAAAACTGTGTGGATTTAGGTTAATGAAGTCACCAGAATCACACAATATAATTCTCCCCAAAGCTGGGGTTAACTATGGGGCTCATAAGAGACCCACTGAAAAAACTAAAGCAGCTTCTCACACACCCATCCCCCAAAGGAGAGGATTCTACTCGAACAACTCCAACATCGAGCTGGGCGTGTACAAATGCTACAGGGATCTGAACCCTAGGCAGGTTGCTGCTCACCAATTCTGAACAGCCCCACTATTTCTGGCTTCCAAAATTCCCCACTGGTCTCCTTGCCAAACATTTCCTCACATATTCAAAGCTGCTGTAATCAAAGCAATTCTAAAATTTGCATATTGATGGGAATGACCATGTTGGCTTTTCTACCAATAAGAACATGCCTTGCCAGAGGAAATACTCTTTCTGCCTCAAAGAACAACCCTTCCTCCCTCTAAAGCAGGCACTTCCTCACAAGAAGGGGGTCCGGGTACCAGGATTCTCCCCAATGGGTGTCTTTGAAGCACATTAGCTTGATTGACTCAACCCATTTCCAACACTTACTGTTTAATCGAAAAGGGAGGAAATCACGGGCCAAGATCAGACATGAAAAGAGTAGGGCTGACATCCACCACTAACAGGCTTTCATTTCCTTATGTCTTACATAGACTGAGCCCACCAGGGCTTATTTCTATGGGGTACATGCTATATTCCAGTGTGTGTGGGAGGGGAGATATCAACAGGCTGCCCAATGGAAGAACAGAGAAAATGGCACGTTAGGAAAGGTAGAATACGAAACGGCAGAATCAACCCAGAGCCAGTCGTGCAGACCTTGGGGCACACCCTTGAATCCATGTAAATCTTGCACAACCATTTGGATTGGGACTTTGGTAACACACAGAGAAAGTTGGAGTAGCCATAAGTGCTGGAGAGAGAGGGAGGCTAAGACTTAACCCCCTTCAAGATGAGGCTTCTGCTGAGCATATAGGGGATTGGGTTCATCCCTTCCCTAGGTGACTGAAGGGTGTGTTTGTATTTGTAAACCTCTGGAATTACCCGTCGTTTCCCAAGCTTCATCGAGTTGCTGTTAGGCCACTGGAGAGCACGGAGCTGTCGGAGCTGGGCTGGGCCTGCTCCTTGACAACTGGATCTGCAGGAGGAGGAGGAGAGCAGAGGTTACTGGGACCAAACAGGTTAGCAGTTAAGAACATAAGAGCAGCCATGCTGGATCAGAACAAGGGTCCATCTAATCTAGTATTCCGTTCATACAGTAGCTAACGTGTCTTTTTTTGGAACAACAGATGTTTTCCAAGGAACACCCAGGCAAAGCAGGGCTGCTTGGGATTCCAGACACAAGGAACCAGTGAGATTCATCCAATTCCAGTCCTCCCAGCCCACTTCTCTGAGATCTGCCACACTTAGCAATTTTGCAGGGAAAGCCAATTTAACATTGGTGTAACCCTCATTTAACCAATCTTGAAATACTTTTAGAATGGTTCACTTATTTAGCTTACAGTTGTTAGGTGATGAGGTATCAAGGGATTCTTATATATATCCCTTGATTGATAGATAGATAGATAGATAGATAGATAGATAGATAGATAGATAGACAGACAGACAGACAGACAGACAGACAGACAGACAGACAGACAGAGGTGTGTGTGTGTGTGTGTGTGTGTGTGTACCTGCAGTTTCCTCTTCTAACCAATTCTCTCTCATGATATTATTGAGAATAGTATGTGTTCTCCAGGGTCCAGAGCCGGCCTAGCTTTTGTTGTCCAGGGTTGAACTTTGGGAACAAGATTTAGTGAATTGGCTCTGAGAAAGCCTACACTGAAATCTTGTTCCCAAAGTTCAACCCTGGACAACAAAAGTTAGGCCAGCTCTGGACTCTGGAGAACACATACTATTCTCAATAATATCATGAGAGAGAATTGGTTAGAAGAGGAAACTGCAGGTACATCTACTTGATACCACCTTTAAAATCCTTCCTCAAAGCCATCATTTCCATGCTATCTTGGCCCTATTTCTTGGCCCTCATGACTAACCAAAACAAAGCCTAAGCACATCTAATTGTATGGCTCACAATTGTCCTTGCTGTTCCTTCCCTTCCCACCTTTGGCTGTCTCCCCCGCTCTAGGAGGGACTGCAAGCCCACTGGGTGGGGGACATGACATTCTTACTTGCGGAACTTTAGAGAGTACACCAACATATATCAACGGCGCTGTACAAATAATAATCCGCCCAGACTTGGAGTGAGACCTTTCAAGATGCTCCGGCTCCAAGAGCTTGCTGCTTTTCTTAGAACTGCAGAGTACTTAACCAAAGTACTTATGCACGCAACCCAGGTGAGTAGGGGCACTTTCTGCAAACACTTCTGTGATAAATTCTAAGGGTGCTAATCCAGCTTCACTAATGGAGAAGTATGAAATGCATACAAGTGCCACCATTTATGATTTTGAACACATGTAGCAATGGGAAAAAGCTGACACCGCACAACTTCTCATTTTGAGAGGAGCAAACACTTCAAACTGCAGGTATATTTAAATTCTTTTCACAAAACCTCACACTGAGCACTTCTAGAAGATTTTGTATTCTCCAAAATTAAGACTGCACCATATAAATCCAAGGAAATATATTTTAGAGCTTTTCACAGAAGTTCCCATTAAGCGCCCCCACCCCCAATCCTGAAGATTTAATTTCAGAGGGGTAGCTATGTTAGTTTGTTGCAGCAAAAACCATAAACCACCTTACAAGATTAAAATAAATGTGCTGGCTTTCAAAGCAGCACAAGACTCTTTGTTCTTTATTTGCAGAATATGTGCAAGATTTTTGATTTTCTAAAAAGTCCTGTCCTGGCTACAAAGGTCCAAAACACTTCAAAGCCTTGAAATGGTTTACAGCTTTTATAAACAAGTGCCTAAACAAACAGCCACATGGGCCATTTCCCAGTGCAGTCCCACCTGTATTCTGCCTTCACCAAAAGACTTACAGAAATAGGGGTGCTCCATAGCTTCTTTGGCAGTCAACCTCTGTTGATGGTCATATCGCAGGAGTTTATCCAGAAGATCTAAGACTTCAGGGCTGACCAGGTGTCTGTTTTCACTATGGATGAAGTTCTCCCAACGTTTCCGTGAATGTCTGCAAGGTGGAGAGGATAGTTTGTGGTAATGAAGCCTGAGATATCACCACTTCCAAATGAAGAGATGCAACAGGGAACCTCAGAAAGATGCTCTGTCATATTTCATGCACATGCTTTGAGAGCATGCTTCTGACCCAGGGAGATCTTACCTACCATTATCAGCATCCTAACCTAGTTAATGTACTTGGCCAAATGGGGTTTAAAATCTGTTTCAGAAAGTTTTCCCCAACTTTTTTTTTTTAAGCTACCGAAATAGACACACCCATGGGTTGAAAAAAGTTAACTGATTTAATACTTTGTGATAATAGAATCAAGCTATGCATATTGGAGCTGGTGTAGTGGTTAAAGTGGTAGACTGGGATTTGGGAGATCTGGGTCTAGTCCCTACTCAGCCATGAAGCTCACTGGGTGACTTTGGACGATCACTAGCTCACTACCTCACAAGGTTGTTGTGAGGATAAAATGGAGAGGAGGGCCATGTAAGCTACCTTGGGTTCCTTGCAAGAGGAAAAAAGGTGGGATGTAAGCATAGTGATAAATGCTGTAGCAGAAAGATTTTAATTGCTCCTCCTCATAGCATCATTTCTTGTTTAATTCATTTGAGTACAATGCACTTAATGTGAATCCCCAAAGGTAAATAAAATCCATTTTTTAAACAATTCCCACACTTTGCGGAGTTAACCTCTAATTAATTCTTGGGTGTACCAACTGCTTTGCATCACAGGGATGTTACAACAGAAATGGGAGACTGGTATGTCAGTTTCAAATCTCTATTACATTTTTCAATGTGAACTGGAAAATGCAGTCTGGAAGGTGGGTGTGCAATTACTTAAAGTGCACACACAACACAATGGGAGCAGACCTGTGGATCAGAATCAGGTCATCAATTTTCTACAATACGGGGGGGGGGGGGGATTTAAAGTGCAAGATCAGAAGTCAAGTGGAAGGGTGTACCTACAAACAAACTGAATTTCTGGTGCAGCAGTGTCTGCCTGGAAACTGGTAAAATGCCATCAAAAGAGATTCACTTCTCTGAGCAAGAATCCCTGTGGTTACAATCCATTTTCAGGAAGTGCTGTGAGAGCTTAGTGCCAAAAACATTTCACTGGGGCTGTACGTATACATGCCTTGCATACTGATAAGCAGCAAACTGAGATCTGACCTATACATAGCTGTTCCCTATATTTGTGACATCAGCTGAAATGTGAATTAACTTCTTGTAGTAACCCTAGGTTTTCATAAGAATAAAGTGGACCGCAGCATTGTGCTTACATTTGAAAGGGATGTCTGCAGTCCCATATGCAATGCCCATGAAAATAATGCAATTGCTAAAGGGATCTGTCTAATCCACGCAGTGAAGATGCTTTGGGAAAATACACTTAGCGAATACCCCAGTTGTGATAGTTCTTTCACCACAAAGACAACCCTGTGCACATTTTCTTGTGATAGTCCCACTAAACTTAATACTCCCTCCAAGAAACTACCTCCAAATCTTTTTCAAGCGTACATACTGCGGGTGGAAGCTGTACACATGTGGAAGTGAAACCTGGAAGTGGCACACTTTGTACCAAATTCCCACATAAATGCCATTTCTCACACGCTGGAAAGTGGAACAAATTCCTTCTCACCAGCAGACCTTCAGGAGACCTGTAGTCACCAAGCACCTTCCAACGGGCTCTCAAAACCAAGCGATAAAATGTTCACTCTAAGAGAGCCAAGAATGTTAACAATTTGCTTTCTGTTTTCTACGCCCTAAGGAAACAATAATCTCATGTCTTTGTAACATAGAAGACTAGGATAATGATGTCTCTTTTAAAAGTCAAAGTTTTTTTTGATACTGTCAACAGTCTGTGGAGGCACAACAGAATACCTTGAGGGATATATGTAATCCATGCACACCTCTTGGTTTCAGCCATTTGCTAGCATCACAAAGTAAGAGATGCAGCGGACAATACTACAGAGTAAACGCAAAACCAAATCTCGCAGAACACGGAGAGGTAAAGAACAGCATCTGTAATGACACTTCGTGTTATGGTACAGAGGAGCTCCAGATGCACTGGCTCTCTGGCACATGTAGAGTGCATTATGGACTTGACATTATCCCAACACCCTGGTTCAAGAATCCATTTTGTTCCATATGGCCTGGGAGCTGCCAGGAACAGTGTCAAGGCTCTGGCACCACTGCAGAGGCAAAGGAGTCACAGAAAGTACATGCTTCCTCCTTGATTAAGTTTCCCTATGTCCAGGGAAAACATGCAAATGCCTGCCAGATGGCCACGCCACTAATCCACAAAGGTACCCCTGAATGAGAGAATCAAAAGCCCTGGCAGGGAAAAATCGCCCAATCCTGAAGCGTTCTCAAATCTCAGCTGGGTGAAGCACTACCTGGGCACCCTAACAACACCCTTGTTTGGAAGATTGGCCTGTGCTCCTCTGCATAGCCAGACAGACAAAAATTTAATTAAGAGGGAAGGAATCTCCCTGTGCCTTCTATTCAGTGGCAAGAACCAAACAATTGTTTTGTCTTAACCCATCCCGGGTCCAGCCTCTGAGCCATCAATCTCCTTGTTCCCTATGCCTGCACCCGATGGCGTTTGGCAGGCAACATTCATTCTTTCTGCTTGGGCATCCCTCATGGTGGTGTCTCTCAGCTGTAACGTAAACCTAAGGGTCCAACTGATATTTACGATCATTCCTCATGACTCTTTCCTAGCACGATTCTCCGCTCTGGTGCCTATCCCCGTTTCCAGGGCCTGAATCCCCTGCTCTGCCTTGGACCTGCATGCTCAGCGAGAAAGCCTTGCCCCCTGGTACAGCACCCCATTAAGTCCAGGGTAAGAGGACTGCAGCCTATGCGTGAGCGGTCAGTTCTGAGTCCAAAGGGAGAAATGGTCCCACAGGAAGCATAGAGGACTGGGAAGCAGCTAATGAAGTCTCAAGCTGATTGCTAAATTCCTGAATTTAATTGGAAGTTCTAAGGAGATGCCTCATTGTCAAGGCTCTCCACATAAATCTGTTTTTAACCCAAATCCTGGTGGCTCCATGGTCCCTAATAGTGGCTTAGCTTCTGTTCAGTCTCCCCATCCTTGCTCAGACACCTTTCTTTTGGATGTCTGTAGTACAGGCTACTGCCAATAGGCCAGAGCAGCTTGACGCTATTCTCCCATTTTTGTTATTTGAAACTAAGCTAAGAAACCCGAAGATAGTTGTGCCCACAGCATTTTTCTAATCTTTGGTAACCAACCAGGAAGTGATGTTCTTTGGGTTGCTATTCTTCTGAAGTCAGGTAATTATAGTCACTCCTGCTCCATTTTTTTCTTCTTTTCCTTTAAAATCTGTCCATTTCTGGGCTCGGGGGCCCACCATTTTCACCAGCCTCGCAATCCCCTGCTCTGCCATTTCCATAGTGCCACCTTCCCCTCCTTATTTGGGGGTGCACATTTCCCTGATCTTAGTCTTTTCTGTCTTCTACATTAGGCTTATCAGAACTGGTACATTGGCCCATGTATACTAACCAAGCTATTTTTCTCTCTGTAATGAATGTGCATGTGTGTGTTTTTGAAAACAAAAATCTGTAAAAATGAAGTTCATGTTTTTGGACTTTGAATGTTGCTTCAGCTAATTTCCCCATCTGAGCAGTAGATATTCCCAATTTAGTAAGACATTTCTCATTTAGTCTGCTGTGTGCATACTACATCTCTGGTTAAAGGGCCCCTAAGACCTGCATTGGTTGTTACACATGTCCACACGCAAGCTGTGTTATTGTGTGAATGCAGACGTGCGGCAACAGCTGGGAAACCAAGTTACAGAAAAGCTTGGCCAACAGTTGCCAGGACTCCTCACTGCAACCACATGAAAAAAAGGCTGCACCTATCTAGAACAGGTTCCAGGATGTGCCTGTGAGCAACAATCTCACCTTGCTTTTTTCTACAAGGGAATGAAAAAAGGCCCTATACTTCATGCTAAGTGTCTACTCTCCGGGCAACACAAAAAATATATGCTGCAATGAACTTACTGTCCCAAGATATCATTGAAGTGGGGGTCCAGTTCTATATGGTACTTCTTCAGATAACCATATAATTCATCTGTACCCAGAACCTTTGCGATGCGAACCAACTGCAATAAAGAATAGATCTGTAGCAACAGGAAAAGAAAAACAAAACACCACCACACTCTGCTGCTCTGTTGGGAAAAAGCTAACTCAGGAGCTGCCAATGCAAGAAAGACAGGCAGGAGCCAGGCAGGAGCAAGTGACATCTTTTCCTGAATCAGCTGTGCCAACAGCACTTGGAACAGTACACAATTGCTGCATGCAGGAAAGGCTTTTCCATTTTCTCCCCCTCTCTCAAGTCCCTTCCCCCACATCATCTTGCTGCTTAGACAACCTGTTCCCACTCAAAGGGAAACATGGAAGGGCTGTAGCTCAGCACATGCACTGTGGGAGCAAATGTCCCAGGTTCAGGCCCCGACATCTCTAGTGAAAAGATCCCCTCCACTTCCTGAGATTTGGGAGAGCCACTCCCAGCTGAAGCAGACAATGCTGGGCTAAATGGGACCGACATAAGGTAGCTTCATATGTTCATCTGAGAAGCATTCCTTCTAGGTCACCCACTTACTCAACAAAAATTTAGCAATTTTGGGTGGAAGTACTGTTTGACTGGACCCAAGAGGCCCAAGTCTAAATCCATTTAAGCCCTGCCTCGTCAAGGGCACAATGCTTGCCCACTCAAACCTGAGAGATCAGACATTACTGTAACCAAGTTCAAGATAGACCCTTTTTCATCTTTCAGACACAAATTATCTGAGGTTCTCAGATAGGTGTGAGGTGACTACGAAACCAGTTCTGGCTTATTTGGGACAATGATTGTGGTTTTGCATTTACTATGCTAAATTTATAGAGTTTGCTTATAGAAACAATCAAGGCAAGAGTCATGCCCAACATGTTAAAATGCAGTGGAGCTGGTAATTGAGTTTTGTCTTGGAGACAGAACATCTTTTACTTCAAGTTAACTATTTTTAAAAGCATATTTTATTAGAATGAATCATAGAATAGTAGAATCATAGAATAGTAGGGTTGGAAGGGGCCTACAAAGCCATCAAGTCCAACCCCCTGCTCAGTGCAGGAATCCAAGTCAGAGCATCCCTGACAGATGGCTGTCCAGCCTCGTCTTGAACGCCTCCAGTGTGGGAGAGCCCACCACCTCCCTAGGTCATTGGTTCCACTGTCGTATTGCTCTAACAGTCAGGAAGTTTTTCCTGATGTTCAGCTGGAATCTGGCTTCCTGTCACTTGAGCCCATTATTCCGTGTCCTGCACTCTGGGATGATCAAGAAGAGATCCTGGCCTTCCTCTCTGGGACAGCCTTTCAAGTACTTGAAGTGCACTATCATATCATGATTTGAATGAAGTATTATGTGGCTTTCTGTAATACATAACATAGGTGGCTGGTTATGGGTATTTATTCTTGTTAGTTCAAGTGTAACTTTTAAACTCTTATTTGCTGCCTGCTGATACAAGCAGATAAATTTTGGTTAAGACGTTTCTTGTTTCTAGTTATTGAATTCATGTTTTCGCCCTATACTTGTCTTTTTCTCCATTTGAACTTAGCCTTGTTGTATGAAAACTATTGGCAGGTAATGAATTAACACTTATTCTAAAACCGTTATTGGCATTTTTTAGATTAATAAAGTTATGAGTATTGATCTGATTGACTAGTAATACACATAAGACAGGGTTTTCGCGCAACCTAGGAAAGAGGAAGTTACTAGAGGCACCTACAACTCAGGCTTCCAAGGCCAGTTCAAGGAGATCCTTGTTCTCTTGCTTCAGAATTGGAGCAGAAGCCACCCTGATGCAATTCTGGTAATGCTGATGAGAAGCCTCCACATGGCACAGATGGCCACTCAAGGAGGCCTTCTAGTTAAAAGTCTGGAAAGGGGAAGCACACCCCACAATTTCCAGCACCACATCTCAAAGTCATTAGTAGTGGCCCCATTCCTCCTAGTCATCGGCATTTTATGCTGGCAAAAAAGGTGCCACAATGGAGTTTTCACAAATGTTGAAGAGGCAAGTGAGAACAAGCTCTTCTGACCTTTTCATTTATTTCTGCAGCCATTAAGCTTTAAGCTGCAATTCTCAGGATTCTATTAGAATCCCAGAGTTGGAAGGGACCTCAATGGTCACACAGTCTAACCCCACCTGCTAATGTGGGAAATCTGATGCTACAGCAGCCCTGATAGGCAGCCATCTAGCCTCTGCCTAAGAACTTCTAACCACACAAGAGTGCCCATAAACCAGGGCTTCTGTGCACATTTTTGTGGCATCCGCTCTGGGAGAGTTGTCAACAGTCCATACCTATGTTATGCTCAAGGTCCCTGGCTGATTACGCAGTGGGAAAAGGTAAATACTGTAACTAGACAGCCACAAGTGAAGCACCACATATGCCCCGAGATCTCAGTGCTTCAGCCTCCAAGGCAACAGCCAGTCTCAGGCTGGAACAGCAAGGTTCATCTTAAGCTTTTGAGAAACGTTAGTAACATCTTACAAACTGGGATGTCCTTTTGCCACCAAAGGCTAGACATCACAATGTGTCCCATGATGGCTGTGGAAAGAGAGAAGAAATGTTCAACAATCAGCCTCTTTGCAAGTTATTCTATGCCACCATTCTCACCTGGTCATAGTTGTCTTGACCGTGGAAAAAAGGCTCTTTTCGGAAGATCATGCTGGCCAGCATACAGCCTAAGCTCCACATGTCTAAGCTATAGTCGTACATCTGGGGGGGGGGGGGGAGAGCAGAAAAAGTAATGAAGGAGGTTGCCGCAACTTCAACCTATATTTTGAAAGCACAGTTGCTTAAAAGCTATATATTCACTTTCAATGTTATATGAGAATTTTGTTCCAGTATCTGAACGGGAACAACTTCAAAAGGAATCTTTAATGCAAACCAAGATTCCACAGATCTCCGCTTCTCCTTCCTGGCTGCATCTCTGATCTCTGCTACCCTTTCCCTGTGTGTGTGTGTGTGTGTGTGTGTGTGTGATGCAGGTTATAACACTGGTGCCCACCTGCATTTCAGATGGGAGCAAACTAGAGGGCAAGACTTACTTGGTAGTCCACGAGAAGCTCTGGCCCTTTGAAGTACCTTGAGGCTACGCGGACATTGTATTCCTGAGCTGGATGGTAGAATTCTGCCAAACCCCAGTCTATGAGCCGTAACTGTGAACATACAAGACAATCAGTCAGTGAGTCTGCTCAATGCTTTGGTCAAATGGAGTTTGCAAAACTGCTGACCAGGCTGGTGTCCAGTTTCTCTCATCTGTTCTGCCTCATAAAATTAGCCCTGCAATACTGATCAGCTTATATGCTAATCAGAAGTCACTGGTCATCTAAAGAAAAGCTAACTGAATATAAAAAAAACAGGGACCAGCTATATGCACGTGTGGGAGAGCATGGCTAAGCTGGAAGGCCCCAATCCATGTGAATGCACAGGGACAGCTGCAAAGGCAAGAACTTCTGGAGGGGATGCAAGTGTTGCCCAGGCACAAGCTGGTCTTCCTGACTCAGTCTGATGGATCTCCTGAGGGAGCAAGGATATTACTAGCGCTGGTTTTTGACAGGGCTGTGTGAGCCATCCAGTAATCACAGCCTATCTCAGAGATCTGGGAGCATCAAGGTCCAAGTCTATACCAAGAACACAGCAAGAGCAAAACATAAGGGTCCTTCCCATGGCATTACCTTTTTCTGTTGGTGGTCTATCATGACGTTATGAGGTTTGACATCTCTATGCATGATCCCCATGCTGTGACAATAATCCAAAGCCTGACAGAGACATATACAAGTTAGCACCCAACAAAAAAAAGACTAAACCCTCGGCCCTCCTGAGAAGCCAGCTTCATCGGGCTTTGCCTCTTCCCCAACTGTCATCCAGCAGCTGCTCCATCACGCTGCAGAAGAGGCAGAGACAGGAAGCAGAACACCATCAACTCAGCTGAGGCCCCAGCAAATTTTGGCTTCTCCTCTCTCTGAACTGTTTCCATTCCACCTAGCCATGATAAGAGTATCAACAGCATCCGGTGATATTGCAGTTGGACATAAGAACATTATAACTATTATAAGAACTGGTCTCTGGATTTTCTTGTTCCTTCCCTATGCATTTTTCCTTTTGTGTCATGTCTTTTAGAATGTAAACCTCCTTTGACCTGCCTTTCCTGCCCTGAAGAGAGAGAAGGGTTTGGGGGGCATAAAGGGATCGATCCTTTGCACAGTCACAGAAGCCCAAATGGACAAGTTGGTGAAAGAAATGAACTATAAAATCTATCCCAAGAGGTCATTATAGGCCAAGACTTCTCAAATTGCTTTTGGAAATACTTTGGAGAAGTGGCCAAGGCTCAGTGTTGTCCACACGGAAGCCTTCAAGTATGGGAGCTGCACTAGGTAAGATTTATAACTCGTTCTTTTCTCTTGCTTTTCCACTGGGGAGGGGGAAACAGCAATGCATACAGACACCGTCTGGCTCTAGTCTTGCCACAACACATCATATTGGGTTCTACAGCTATTTCTTGGAGGGTCCTGATTTTGTAATTCTTCTGACCCAGCCTAACTACATATCACATACACCAAGGCAAAACAAAGGGGCTCAGCATAGCTCTCACATCTGCATTTGAGCTTTCCATTTTTCTTTTCTCAGAATACTGGTTAAATTTGATCTTCATCCATTGCACATAACCACATCTGACAAAACTCAAGTAGCAAGCACCATGAGTCACATTTAAATTGCTGCTCAAATACTCACCTTGAGCAATTCATACATATAAAACCGGATATCAAAGTCTGTCAGAATCTGGTACAGTTGCTGAAATGGATATGAAAAGAGAAAACAACAAAAAATCAATGTTGCGCCTTTTGTATCTTTCTTACAGCTTCCCCGCCCCCCCCCCCCACATTCTTTGGCTATGTCGCACACTTCGTAGAACAGCTTTCCCCAACCTGATGCCTTCCAGATAAATTGGACAACAACCCTTAGCATCCCCTAGCCAGAATGTGGGGGTAGTCTGAGGCACCAGGTTTGGGAAGGACACTGTAGAACCTCCATACTCAAAGGGAGAGGAACAGATACCCAGAGCAGCAAGACCCCCAAAGCAAGAGACGGATAAATATCAGAAAAGCATCAAATGATCCTTGCAAGCACTAGAGGTTAGAAGCTTTGTTTTCAGTTAGTGCTGGTTACAGCACTTACCTTTACTAACTGCCAGCATATCCTGATGGCTTTAAATAGAACAGCCTGCTAGCAGACCATGCCAAGTGTTGGCTGGGAACACCACTGGGGGGAGGGGGCTGGGGTAGTTAAGTGGTAAAAGTTCTTGTTGGGAGACATCAAGCGCACCTGGAACACTTCCCCTACAAGTGTCCAAAGCAGAGTCCTGCTGCAATGCCAGTGAATGAGGAGTGGCAATAAATAAGGGGAATGGAGAAAAATGCAGGGCCCAGGCTGTATAAGAGCTGACCACTGTTGAACAGCAATTTCAAATTTCGATTTAAAACAAAATTCAGAAGAGAAGCCATGCTAACATGTAGCTGTTCTCCTAAGTTCTTAAAGCCCTTTGTAAACAACACCTCAGCAATGCTTACAACAACCCGACAAGGTAGGTCAGTACATTTATGTTGCAGGAGAGGGGACTGAAGGAATACTGGCTTAAGGCCATCTAGTGAGTTTGCGGCTCAGATAAGATGTAAATCTGATTTAAAAAAAAAATTAAATACTACATTTCTCTTAAATAATAGCTAGGTTATTAAATGTTATACAATATTAAATGACCTGGATATAAGCATATTAGTCATACAGTTAATCTCTAAACTGAATCAATGACTTTCATTTTAACTTAATGAAAATAAACTGTTCTATTCTGCTCAGTAACTATCAAATCTTTCTTCAACTTATCAGCCATGGGCATTTCATTGTTTCCTACTTAGTTTTTGTGAAGGGAAGGCGGCTTGTGGGTTTCCTGTGGACAGCAGGTTGGCCAGTGTGTGAAAAGAACGCTGCATTAAATGGACCCTTGGTCTGATCCAGCACCGCTCTTATGTTCTGGGCTAAGACAGAAGCAACACTGGAAAGAAAAAGACAATTGTCCAGTGTGCATCTGCCTGCATTCCCATACTTAGCTTGGGATCCTATCACCACTTGCCTGGGAGTAAGCCCCACTGAACTAAATGGAACTTATTTCTGGGTAGACATGTATAACACTGTGCTGTCAACCTCAAACTGTCACAGGTGCTGATCATAAGATTGATCCTATATGGATATATTTTAAAGATAATCCTTCTACAGATTAAAAAAATTAAAGCATGCAAAATATATACAGTGAGACAAAGAGATACAAAGGCTGCTTGTAAAAATGAAAGTGTAAATAATACTCTGTTTAGTTGTAAATTAACATGGCTCAGTGGCCTTATTTGCACCATTGCTCAAGAAATATATGAAAAAGTCTCAATGGGAAGCTTGATTTAAATCAGCGTTTTTTCTTGCTCACTTAAATTCTGATTTAAATCAGTGATTTAAATTGTCTTTATTTAAATCAATCCATTTTCTGGTGCCCTCAAGAAGTTTTGGACTACAGCTCCCATCATCCCTGACTATTGGCCATGCTGGCTGGGACTGATGGAAGTGTAGTCCTAAACATCAGGAGGGTACATTGAGGAAGGATGCCTTAAGGTACAGATGGGCAATGCGTGGCCCACATAAGGCTTCAATGCAGCCTGCAAGCCTCCTCCCCGATTAGCACTGGAAGCAGATAAGGAGTGCACCGCTCTGTGCACTCCTCAGCTGCTTCTCTCATAATAGTATAACCCAACAGGGTCATCCCATGAAGCTGACTGGTAGGAGATTCAGAACAGATAAAAGGAAGGACTTCTTTCACACACTGCATAGTTAAACTACGGAATTTGCTACGACAAGATGTAGTAATGGCCACCACTTTGGATGGAGGATAAGGCTATCAAAGGGTACTAATCATAATGGTAATATGCTACCACCAGTATTGGAGGCAGTATGCCTATGTACGCCAGTTCCTGGGGAATCACAGAATCATAGAATAGTAGGGTTGGAAGGGGCCTACAAGGCCATCGAGTCTAACCCCCTGCTCAATGCAGGAATCCAAGTCAGGAACACAGACAGGAGGGTGCTATTGCACTCATGTCCTCCGTGCGGGTTTCCCACTGCCATCTGGTTGGCCACTGAGTGAACAGAATGCTGGATGAGATGGACCTTTGGTCTGATTCAGCATGGCTCTTCTAATGTTATTATGTCCAATATCTGCCCCACTGAAGACAGATGCAATAAAAATCATTCAGCTTCTCTACAAAATCCCTATCCTCCTACAGTAATATTTTCATACTTTTGTCATCCAACATCCTTCATAGATGGTTTCCTGTTTCTGAAATGTTTAAAAGGAGTATGGCATTGTTTTAATGTGTTTAACAACACATTTCTCAAATTCCGCACACGTACACACACCATTTGTTCTGCCAGAATTGTGCTCCTATTTAGTTGGCTCATTTTGGCAACACTTCTTTTTGAAGGAAACCTTGACTTCCTCGATTTTGCTAATTAACCATACTGGCACCCTCTTACATTTCTTTGCACCTTTGCTTGTCTATGATATACTTCAGCCTTCCCAACCTGGTGCCCTCCAGATGTTTGAGATTTTAAGTCCCATCAATGCCAGCCAGCATGGACAATGGTCACGAACATTGGGAACTGTAATCCAAAACATCTGGAAGGCACCAGATCAAGGAAGGCTGGAAAACATTCTAGTTGAGCTTCCGTTATCATGGTTTTGAATAACTTCCAAGTGTCCTGAAGAGATCACTCTCTCCTGACGCTCCCTTTTAACTTCAGTGTAATAAACCCTCTCTCTATTGGATTCTGTGAATCGCTGTTTTAAGGCTCATTTATTCTATTCAGAAAATCTGCCTTTTCGTTTTGACCTGAACGAGCATTTATTCAGTCAATGTGAGAGTAGCTGAAGTCACCCATTATTACGACCCTCCCTGCTTTGGCTGCCTCCCCAATTTCTTTCTCCACCACAGGATCACCCTCAGAATTTTGGTCAGGGGAGGATGGAGGTTGAATTTTGGTCAGGGAAGGTACTATACTACTTTTGTGTTTCTATCCACAGTGGTTCTGTGGAGGAATCTGCTCCTCTTACGCTTTCTAATTTATTAGACACTATGCCCTCTGTCAGACAGCATCACCACCCGCCCTTCCCTGTCCTTTACTAGATGATTTCATAGCCAGTGATAAATGTATCTCACCAATTCTCAATGATCTACTAGGTTTCTAATATGCCCACTGTGTCTATGTCCTTTTCTAGTACCAAGCTCTCCCGGTTCCCCCATCTTGGTATTTGTGGCTTCTAATGCACATCTGTATATTGCATCATTCTCCAAAGCACATCCTTTGTGTGTGCAATTTAACTTAAGCTTCTTTGGTCCCTTTAAACAGCATTCATGTTTCTATAAGCTGACTGCCAAGTTCCATTTTGAGGACCTAGAACATTTACACCACCACCCCTAAGGGAGGAGAGGTGAATCGTACACTCCCTAGTTCGAGTCAGCTTTCTCAAGTAAGTCAGTTTTAAATCCACTTATAATTTTTGTGATATTAATTTCCAGCAATCTGGTTCCATTGTGTTACAGATAGAGTCTGCCACTTTTGTAGAGCCTGATCTCAATTTTCCCCAAAGCTTAACACATCTAAACACTTCTGACTCCACTCTCATATCTACAGCTTTCTCACTACAAAAAGCAGGCACTGTCAATCCTATCAACAACACTGCTGTAAACAGAGTACCACAGCAGAGAGATTAGCATGGAATTAAATGCTGCAGGGCAACAGTTGCTATATTGAGACAGAGTCGCTAGGAAATGCAACAAACTTCTATTGCACCACTCCCTTTGAACCTGTACCACAAAAGCCACAAGGAAAGACAGCTTGCTTTTTGCAGTTAGTTTCTTACAAACTGTTTGAAAGGCTGCGCAATTCAGTCTTCCACAAGAACAAATCCTTGTTCCACCATACTCAATATGTCTTCTCCCAACATTCACTATGTACAGACAGGAAGAAAGACTCACCTTGAAATCTGTATTATTGATGTACTCAAACACCAGTGCTGGAGTCTTTGACTGCAAGAGAGAAATACTTATGGTTTAACCATCCCTTTCCATAACCTGCTTGCCCATTTATTCCAATGTTCCTCTAGCCCTGAGAATCAAAAATAAAGTAGTGCTAGCCCAGGATTCACTTCTTCCGTTAAGGGATTTGTAAGCAGTGGAAGCACATTGCATGTTTATTGGGATTCTCACCTTCCCCTAGCTATCCCAAGAAATCAAAGGTGGATGAAAACATTTTAACAACAGAAACATAAAAAATAGTCTTCAAACCATCAGAAACCAAAACACTAAAAATCCCAACAACAACTCGTCCACTTGCAGTATATATCTGAACTGTACAACTCTGTGTGAGAAACTTAACTGCCTCCAAAACTCACTTCTGAAGCCCAACAATCCCATCATTCCTGGTACATAATGGCACCTACCACTGGATCCTTGACAGTGTCAATCAGTTTAATGATGTTGGTTCCACCTCGCAGGTTCTCCAAAATCTTAACCTCGCGTTTTATCTTCTTTTTCTTCACTGGCTTAAATACATAAGGGTGATTAAAAGTAAGGTCTCTTTCGATATTACTTTGCACCCACTAGTTAAGCTGGGCTGATACAGAGTTGACAACGTCATGGGGGAAGTGCTTATGACAAATCACTGGCAAAATTGTCACGTCTGGATTGAGAAAGATAAACAAGCGTTGGTTACCAATTTTGTTGTAGTACAGTCTATTTCGTTTCCTTTTCATGAAAAATAAAAGCTTTCAAGTCAAGTGGAAAGAAGCATACTAAGTGGCTGCAGCTATTTTCACAAAGATCCTTAACAAAGGAATTATCCTTTTGGGGAAGGGCTGCAACTCAGTGGCAGAGCACAAACTTCACACGCAGATGGCCCGAGGTTCAATATCCAGCATGTCTAAGAATGGCTGGGAAGGATTCATATCTGAAACCTGGGAGAGCAGCTGCCAAGCAGTAGAGACAATATGGCTAGATCAACCTTCCTCAACCTGGTACCCTCCAGATATATTGGACTACAATTCCCACAGTTGTAGTCCAAAACATCCGTAGGGGACCAGGCTGAGGCTGGGCTAGATGGACCAATGGTCAGACTCAGCATAAGGTAGCTTCTTACACTCCAGCAACTACACGAAAGGAAACTTCACACCTCTCTTGGAGAAAAACAGAAACTGCTCGAATTCAGTAGTTTGTTTCTTGACGAACATATCTGCCATAATACCCATGCCGTAGAGGGAGATGAGGATACGTCAACAGGAACAGAAGTGAGGCAACGATCTCTCCTTTTGAAAGTCTAGTGAGAAGCAACTTGGGACATACCTTATGTTTGTTATGTATGCTCAGAACCTGGAAATAAGCTTGAAGTACATTGTCGCATTCCCTCATCCCACAGGATAGAACTCATGGCTTACCAAAAATGTAAGCATTTAAAGATGTAAGCAGGAGGTATGTTTATCTGCCAGTAACAGCACATTCTATATACTAGTCTGAAAATATGCGTGACTAACCAATACACATTTTTAAAAGGATAAAAGTAGCAATGGTCCCACAACCTCACTTGATTGAAAATCAACAGTGAATTCAAATTAGATCACCTGTCCAAATTAACAGCAGTTGAGACAGACCAAGACAAGAGTCCAAATTAGCACACTTTAGATGTATAGCAAATACTGTAATTAATATAAACACACACCCTCTTTCTTAACAAGGCAGTGATCAAAAACAACCACCATACATCTATTTGTTTGGATGCAAGCACCTTTGTCTGCAATGATCCGATTTCCAAGTGAATTTGCTTTCGATCACATAAAGCTGTATCAGTTTGCTGTCCTTGGAAAGGGGGTCAAACTACAGGATTTGACTTAGAGACTATGGTGTCCAGTCAGCATCCATTCATCTCTGACAAATCAGCTCCTGCTCTCTCCTACAGAATGTATTTTATACTGCAAAGAAGACAAACAAGGGCTGAATATTGGTTCCTTTGAAGTTTTACAGCCACAGGTGGATATTCTGTATTTAAAATATATATTATACAAAATCAAAATTATCTGCAAAGAGCAGATGAATTCTGCATCCCTGAAAAATTAAGCCAATATATGCAAATGTGAATGGTTGCATGATTTATTCTTAACTGCCAATCATTGGAAAGGCAAGAACTATGGAGGAAACCGAAGTTGCCCCAAGTACTGGAAATCTAATTTGTGCTGCTTAACAGATTTCTGATATGCCCACTATATCCATACTCTTTATACCAGGCAATCCAGTTCTCCCATCTCTGAGCTAAGCATACATGGGACATTGCAGAGAAGCTAACTTTGTTCTTAGTATTACTTGGAAGATGTTGAAGATTTACCCTTCTGTATCTGCCACCAGCATCTGACTATCTCTGAATATGGAGATTCCATTTAGCTCTCATGGTGGATAGGAAGGCTTCTACAACAAAGCTGGGTCCAAGTAGGTAGGAGCAGCTTCAAGCAGGTAGACACCTTATCAAAGGTGTGGTGGGAGGGGTTTAGCAGGGCTGAAGGAACCTGAAGCACTAAGATGCTGATGTTAACATATATTTGTTTAGCCCAGCTGAAAGAGAGTCAGAAGGAATATCCCCACCCACTTTTCATCCCACTCAGAATACTTCCCTTGAGAGAATTCAGCCTCGACCCCCAAAAGATTGCCCACACTTGCCTTAGGGTGTGGATAAAGAGAGCCAGTGTAGTGTAGTGGTGAGAGTGACGGACTGGGAGCCGGGAGATCCGGGTTCTAGTCCCCACTTGGCCATGGAAGCTCACTGGATGACTTTGGGCCAGTCACAGACTCTCAGCCCAACCAAACTCACAGGGTTGTTGTTGTGAGGATAAAACGGAGAGGAGGAGGATAATGTAAGCCACCTTGGGTTCCTTGCAAGAGGAAAAAAGGCAGGATAGAAACGCAATAAATAAATAAATAAAAGATGTGAAAAGCCTGGAAAAAACAGATTTTTACTGTGTTTTTTCCCTTTCTTTCCCAAGGATTTTTTGAAAATGGGGGACGACGACTGGTTTTTCTGAATTTTTCTAGTTTTCCCTCCAAGACTTCACATATCTAGGTGTGGGGGCTGGGTCTCATTATCTACCATCCTCCTAAATCTATACTTTAAAAAATTGTAATAAATGCGACACTAGGGCACACGGCACAAACTGGAATAGGACAACTATGGGAGAGGAAAACCCCACCTCCTAAGGAAGCAATCTGCTCTCACAAAGTTGAAAATTCACGCCATGGGTCCTCCGTTCACACATCTCTTCAAAATGACACAACTTTCTGCACGGTAGCCCTGTATAAGCACCAGCTCAGATTAACTCAGCATAAACCACTGAATGCACATTAAGCAGTAATCAAACCAGCAGTGACGTGGATGAATACGCCTGGAAGGCCTTACACTGCTGCTCACAATTCCAAGTATTCAAAATAGCTCTGGATGAAGGGGCATGAAGAGGCTGCTGAGCCAAAAGAAATGACCCTGGTTGCTAAATATGACCACAAGTCCTCCTTTAATTATCTCTAAATAATTCAGAGTAAGCTGTCCTTCCTCCTAGGGACATCCCATGCCATGCACAGTCCTAGCTAGCGAAACCGCAATAACCTGGAAATGCATTTTACACATGCCAATAATTTGAATTTGGTTGGCCCCAAACAACTTTAATGTCAAGCTCTGCAGTGTATTTACTGGGCCACCTGTGTTGAAAGCTTCCGCAGCACAGTATACATGACGAGAAATGATTAACATAAAAATTCTACACCCTCATTTTAAGCAAAGTTAACTGTACTGGGAACTTCACTGAATTTATTAAGAATATTTCATAACCAATATATAACAAAACATCAACTATAGCAATAAAAGGCAGGAAACACATCAAATAGTTCACATAAACTAGCCTAATAAACCAGTTTAAAATGCCCAGGAAAACAAATAGGTGTTGACTTTGTGCCCGAAAGAATATAATGTTGGCATGAGTCACATCTCCAATGGGAGGGTGCTCCACAATTGGGGCACCACAACAGAGAAGGCTCTCTCCACTGTTGTCACATGATGTACCGCTGGTAGTTGCCAATGTGAAGAGCCTGGTTATCTTAAAGCACAGAACAGACTGATATAGAAAAATGCATACTTGCAGATATTTGGCAATATGCAAACTTGTGTTTGCAAAATCTAACTGTTTGATCATCTGAGCACACCTCTGACTAGGCTAAATGCTCACCATTGAAAGATTTTTGAATATAGTCAGTGGTACATAAATCCATTAAATAATAAATTAACTAAAGGATGCCCTGCAGACTTTGCATTGGTTAACATGGTTTAACATCTGTCCTGTCAAGTAAGTCCTGCCATATGTTATTTGCTGTACGTAGCCAGTACATGCAGTGCCATTCTAACACAGCAGAAGATGCTGTTTCTTCACAAAAGGCTTTCAAATGCAATTTTACCTTTTTAAAACAGGTGGGGAGAGTGATTGTCAAAATACCACTACAGATACAGTGATATCATAGAATCATAGAATACTAGGGTTGGAAGGGGCCTACAAGGCCATCGAGTCTAACCCCCTGCTCAATGCAGGAATCCAAGTCAGAGCAGCCCTGACAGATGGCTGTCCAGCCTCGTCTTGAACACCTCCAGTGTGGGAGAGCCCACCACCTCCCTAGGTCATTGGTTCCATTGTCGTATTGCTCTAACACTCAGGAAGCTTTTCCTGACGTTCAGCTGGAATCTGGCTTCCTGTCACTTGAGCCCATGATTCAGTGTCCTGCATTCTGGGATGATCAAGAAGAGATCCTGGCCTTCCTCTCTGTGACAACCTTTCAAGTATTTGAAGAGCGCTATCATATCTCCCCTCAGTCTTCTCTTCTCAAGGCTAAACATGTCCAGTTCTTTCAGTCTCTCCTCATAGGGCTTTGTTTCCAGTCCCCTGATCATCTTTGTTGCCCTCCTCTGAACCCTCTCCAACTTGTCTTCATCCTTCTTAAAGTGCAATGCCCAGAACTGGACACAGTACTCTAGATGAGGCCTAACCAGTGCTGAGTAGAGGGGAACTAGTGCTTCCCAGGATTTGGAAGCTATGCTTCTATTAATGCAGCCCAAAAGAGCATTGGCCTTTTTTGCAGCCACATCACATTGCTGGCTCATATTCATATAATCCAGCACCTCAGTATCCATCCCAGGCATTAAAACTCAAATGGTTAAAGATGCAGGGACTTATATCTAAGAACAGCCCATTACAGAGTTTTAGGAAATGTTGCTGCCACAGCATTGTTCCCCACCTCAGAAACCCATTAATAAGCATCCAACAAAAACTCACCTTAAGAATTTTCACAACCACTCGCTCGTTGTTGGTGATGTTTATAGCCTCAAAGACTTCACTATATTTCCCCCGGCCGAGTTTCCGAACCAGTTGATAATCATCTTGATTTCTGGAGACAGTGAAGAGGAAAACAACTGAAAAGTGACTAGGCTGAAATTTTCTTCCAACCTTTCTGCTCCATTCACCCTAAAACTGAAGAACTAGGAACAGGGGATTTGCTAAAGCACAGATCTTTCAAACAAGTGGATACAAGCCAATCCACTTCTGTACACTCCTGTTTTCCATGGATTGCTACTGCTGAAGGTAAGAATCGTCATAGCCACCACCTCAGCATCCCACAGATGTAAGAGAACGAGGAAGAGAACCTACAACTCTCTAAGCACCTTGTCCTGAATACTTGCTATACATCTACAAGCATCAGAAAGAGAGAATCTGCCAGACACTGCAGGAGTCCTCTCTCTGAGATGCTTGTCCTGGTTTTTGCTACAAAACTGATGGAACTGCTCAGAATTAGCAGAATACTCTACCACAGTCTTCCCCAACCTGATACTCTCCAGATGCTTTGGACTTCAGCTCCCATCACCCCCAGTCAACATGGCCAATGGTAAGGAATCCTGGGAGTTGTAGTTCAAAACATCTGGAGAGCTCTACAAGATCAGTCTTCTTACCAACATTCTCTCTCAAGGGTCCAGAGTGAGAAAGACAGTCCTCATAAACCTCTGTGCTAGACTCCCCTTCTCAATCCCCTGAACATTCTGACAATGAGGTTAGTGACCACAGAGGAAGAAACTCCAACCCTTGCACAGGCTTAGATGCCGCATTAACTCAGGAAACGACTCATGAGATTTTCCAGTTTTCTATTTTAGTGCCATTTATCCATCTTGACCATATAAAAGGGAGTGCTTAACGCACAAGAAAAAGTAACTAGTATGTTCAGTGGTCTTGGAGACACATTGAGAAGCCATAGAGACCCATGTACACCAAATCAACAGCATAGCTACAAACTCACTGTGTGGGAAATTTAACTCACATTAGCACTGACACTCTGCACATAAACATGGTGTTGTTCTTTAAAAGGGGGGGGGTTCAATATTCTTAGGTTTCTTCCTAAATATAAATCAGATTATAAGGTTAACACACCTTATGATAGTGAATAATTTACATAAAACGTAAATGAAAGGCAGCCTAAACCCACCCTCCTGTGTCCTGATCAAGCGCTCTGTAACACAATCTACTCATCATCCAATTCCTTCTCACCTATCCTTTTTCTGTTTGGCGTGCCAAGCTTCTACAACCCTGAAAGGTAGCTTAAGCTGAGTGTGAGTGACTGGCCCAGAATCACCCAGTGAGCTTCATAGCCAAGTGGGGACTAGAGCCTGGATTTCCTGAGTCTCAATCCAGCACTCTAACCACTATACCACACTGGCTCTATGACTTTTAGGGAGCCATCCTATGGCCGCTAGTCAGCAGCTAGAGGGCTATAGGATATGTCGGTTTCCAGGAACCGACCTTGGAGCCGTGGTCAAATATTCCAAGAATATCACTTTGTAGATTGCAGCATACCTTTTCATGCCATTATAGTCTCACTCATTAGCAAGGGCTGGAGTGAGGGCTGTTTGCCCCCTAACCTTGCAGCAGCTGAGGACAAATACAGCAGCATAGCAAAGCTTACCCCACTGGCTCCCTGGTACAGCTACAGCATTCTTCAAACAGGAACATAAGCAGTCATCAGTGGCAAAGGCCACAGCCTAGTGTGGGTAGGGCTACAACAGTCTTCCTCAACCTGGCACTCTCCAGATGTGTTCCCATCATCTTGTCCCATCATCCAGTCAGCATACTATGCTGGCTGGTGATGATGGGAGTAGTACAACATGTCTGGATGGTGGCAGGATGTGGAAGGCTGGACTAGACTCAAGGATGGGGTCAGGAAGACTAAAGCTGAGAACGAGCTGAGGTTAGCGAGGGATGCTAAAAGCAACAAAAAGGCTTTCTTCAGATATGCGCACAGTAAAAGACAGAGAGAAGAAATGGTGGTTCAACTATTAAATAAGGATGGCAAAATAACAGATGACAAAGAAAAGGCAGAAGTGCTCAATTCCTACTTTGGCTCAATCTTCTCCCAAAAGAGGGTCTATGACCCTCCTGGCAAAGGCGAAGTACAGGCTGAAGGGGCAGGATGGCAGCTTGAGATGGATAGGCATATGGTCAAGGGACACCTAATTATTTTGAATGAGTTCAAATCTCCAGGGCCAGATGAACTGCATCCTAGAGTAATAAAGGAACTGGCAGAAGAGCTCTCAGAACCACTGTCTATTATCTTGGAGAAATCATGGAGGACGCATGAAGTGCCAGATGACGGCTAATGTTGTCTGTATCTTCAAAAAGGGTAAAAAGAAGGAACCTGGGAACTACAGACCAGTCAGTCTGACATCAATCCCTGGGAAAATTCTGGAGCAGTTGATAAAGCAATCCATCTGGAAGCACCTCGAAAACAAGGCAATGATTACTCGAAGCCAACATGGATTTGTCCTGCCAGACGAATCTGATCTCATTTTTTGATCAGGTCACCTCCCTTCTGGACTGTGGGAATGCTGTGTACATAAGATACCTTGACTTCAGCAAAGCTTTCGACAAAGTGCCCCATGATCTCCTGATGAGCAAACTAGCTCAAAGAGGGCTAGATGAAACAACCATCAGGTGGATCCACAGTTGGCTACAAAATCGGACTCAAAGAGTGCTTATCAATGGGACCTTCTCCAACTGGGGAGAGGTAACGAGTGGAGTACCACAGGGCTCAGTCCTGGGCCCAATGCTCGTCAACATTTTTATGAATGACTTGGAGGAAGAGGTGCAGGAAACGCTCATCAAATCTGCAGATGACACAAAATTGGGTTGGACAGCTAATACTTTGGAAGAAACAAAATTCAAAGTGATCTTGATAGACTGGAGCGCTGGGTTGAAAATAACAGAATTACATTTAATAGGGATAAATGCCAAGTTCTGCACCTAGGAAAAAGAAACCAAACACAGTTACAAGGGGGCCGATACTTGGCTCAACAATACTACAAGCGAGAAGGATCTTGGAATTGTTGTCGATCACAAGCTGAATATGAGGCGACAATGTGATGTGGCTGCAAAAAAGGCCAATGCTATTTTGGGCTGCATTAATAGAAGCATAGCTTCCAAATCCCAGGAAGTACTAGTTCCCCTCTACTCAGCACTGGTTAGGCCTCATCTGGAGTACTGTGTCCAGTTCTGGGCACCACACTTTAAGAAGGATGCAGACAAGCTGGAGAGGGTTCAGAGGAGGGCAACAAAGATGATCAGGGGACTGGAAACAAAGCCCTATGAGGAGAGACTGAAAGAACTGGACATGTTTAGCCTTGAGAAGAGACGACTGAGGGGAGATATGATAGCGCTCTTCAAGTCCTTGAAAGGTTGTCACAGAGAGGAAGGCCAGGATCTCTTCTTGATCATCCCAGAATGCAGGACACGGAATCATGGGCTCAAGAGACAGGAAGCCAGATTCCGGCTGAACATCAGGAAAAACCTCCTGACTGTTACAGCAATACGATAATGGAACCAATGACCTAGGGAGGTGGTGGGCTCTCCCACACTGGAGGCATTCAAGATGAGGCTGGACAGCCATTTGTCATGACTTGGATTCCTGCACTTAGCAGGGGGTTGGCGTCACTGGCCTTATAGGCCTCTTTCAACTCTACCACTGTATGATTCTATGATTCTATGGGATGGAGGCACAAATCTCCACTCAGTCATGAAGCTCATTAGGCAATGTTGAGGGAGTAATGCACACATATGCACATGCACAAAACCTAACCTACCTCACAGAATTCCTGAGAGGATAAATGGGGGCAGGGGGTGGCACTACGTATCCTATCCTAATTTCTTTGGGAGATGGGTGGAGTAAAAATGTAATAAAATAATTCATTATAATTTTAAAAATTAATAATTGTTTCATAATAAAACCTATCGAATTTCTTTTGTGTAGTTAGCATAGGTATCAAACCTGTTGATTATCTTTGTTGTTCTCAAAGGTTTAGAAATACTTAACTGGTCAACTGACCAACCCTACTCAAGATTTTTTGTTCCCTTCCTTTTGCTCACACACATCTAACAGCACTATACAAGATCACAACCTTTTGTCTTTGTTAATCAGGAATACCTACTCTGAGCCATGATCACACTGGTTAAATCCCAAATTCACCTATAAATATGCAATAAAGATGGGGAACAGTCACCTATTGCAAGTACACAACTACGTTTGAGCTTGAATATGTGTCTGAGGCCAGAGAACATCCACATTCCAGAAGCAACATTAGAACTCATCTGTCTCTGGAAACAGTATACTCGCTCCTTGGACCTTTTTTCATGAATCTTCAGAAAAGAGTCAGAGAAGCCTGAGGATTAGGAACACAGGGTTTTTCCCCTCTATACAATCTACCATAGATAATGATGTAAGGAAGTGCAGACCACAATACACCCAGAGACCTGCAACTCCACGTTCCTGATTAACACTCCACCCATTGGGTCATCTTACCAAAGAACTGATGGTACGACATTCAAGAACACACAAATAACTCCATCACAGATCCAGCTAGACAACTCACAACTCACGGCGGTGTGAGTTGTCTAGCTAGATCTGCGATTGGCCCTATCCTCTTCTTTTAATAGTACCAGAGCATCCTATCAGCTCACTTGGTCTGATAATTCCTTATCTATAGCAAAATGTAAACTTCGTTCAACAATCCAGGGAATTCCTGGTTCCCATCTCTCCCAGCATGGGTATCTCGTTTAGAAAGTGTTCGCCTGTGTCCAGGGGAAGGGGGGTGCATTATGTAAGTTCTTCCCTTTAGGGGATGGAGAGGAACGAAGCCTGCAAACAAGGAAAGGGGGAGATACTACAATAAACATAAGAAGAGCCCTGCTGGATCAGACCAAGGATCCATCTAGACCAGCATTCTGTTCCCAGTGTCCAACCAGCTGTCGACCAGGAACCCACAAGCACGGCATGAGCGCACCAGCACCCTCCAGCCTATGTTCCCCAGCAACTGGCGTACATAAGCACAGTGCCTCTGATACTGAAGGTAGCACATAGCCTTCAGAACTAGTAGCCGTTGGCAGCCTTCTCCTCCCGGAATTCGTCTAACCCCCTTTTAACGCCATCCAAATTGGTGGCCATCACTACGTCTTGTGTAACGAATGAATGGGAAATGCGCGGAAGGAAGCGGAGCTGGGCGAAAGGGCCGCCACGGGTGGCGAGGGGCTGAGGCCATTTTCGCCCTGCCTTCTTCCCCGCTTCTGCCGCCCTGGTGCAAGAACGACGAGAGGCGAGAAGCACCCGTTCCGCTTAACAGCCCCCCTCCCCGGCCCAGAGTAATTCGGAGGCGCTCCGAAGAGCCATGTGGGGAAAGCGCGGCTCTGCCTACGAGGCTTCCCACACAGCCAGAGCGCTTCGCCTCAGGGGCCGGCCGGCAGAAAGCGAGCGCTGCGGCGGAGCCTCCGCGCGGCTAGGCCGGGAGGAGGCAGGAAAGAGACGCGCCGCCGAGCCGAGCCGAGCCCCGCCCTCGCCGCCACCCCGCCGCCGGCCTTACCCCCAGGTGGGGACGTGCGCCTCGTAGTCCCAGTACTCGCGGCTCCTCAGGCTGTTCACCTCGGCGTAGACGCGGGCCCTGCTCCCGGCGGCCGGGCCGGGCATGGCGGGGGCGGGAGGCGGCCGAGGCGGGGGCAGGGAGGCGAGCAGCAGGCGGCGCCGGCGCGCGGGGCAGGCCGCGGCCAGGCGGGGCGGCGAGCAGCAGCACCACCGGCGGCCCAGCACCACCAGCAGCGGCGGGGCGGAGGCGGCGGCCGCGGACAGCAGCGGCGCCAGGCCGGCCGGCGTGAGGGTGAGGCGGGCGGGCGAGGGAGGAGGGGCGCTGCCTGCCTGCCGGCTGGCTTCCTTCGGAGCGGCGTTCGCCGCCGCAGCGGACCCGGAAAAGTCGGCGGCGGCGGCCTTGGCCTCGGCGGAGGCGGCGACGCGCCCACCAGCCCGGACCGGCGCGGCGAGAAAGTCCGCCGCCCAGGCCGCCTCGCGTCGGGCACCACAGAGACCCCTGCCGGCGCGGAGGACTCCGGGCGCCGCCAGAGGGGGGCGGGCACCGCGAAGCAGTAGCCCCGCCCCCCCTTCGCCGTCCGAAGGGTGGCCTATCGCGTGAGGCGCTGCAAGACGAGACCGTGCCTCTGCCTAGCAGACGTACAAAACGGTAGAGTGGACCGCTCCTTCGCGTGTGGGCGACGCTTCGCGGTTACTTCGACGCTACTTTGTTTCCGCGAATGCGGTTCGGAAGGTGAGCTGCTCACAGGAGACACGAAGAAAGCAGGATGAGCGGCAGCGCCTGCCTTGTCCTACCCATCTGAAAAGAAGAGGCGGGAGCAAAGACTTCGCGCTCTTTCTGCCTTGCCAGGTGAAGCCCTTATTTTCCTGGGCATTTTAGACTTTTCGTTTCCGCTGTTTTTAATCTGTTAGGGCGCAACCCTATGCATGTTTAGACAGAGAAAAGGCATATAACTCCCAACATGCCCCAGCCAGCATGTCTGGCTGGGGCATGCTGGGGGCCGTAAGCCTTTTCTCTGTCTAAACATGCATAGGGTTGCGCCCTTACTACCTTTTAAATCTTTGCATTGCTGCTAGGTTATATTTAGGTTTTTATTTTGTACTTCTAAACTTTTAAGCCTTTATATTGTATTTGATCATGTTGTGTGTTATGGTTTTAACTGTTGTGAGCTGCCCTGGGAGCTTTGGCTATTGGGTGGTATAGAAATGTAATAAATAAACTAGGTGAACTTTTGCTGCAAGCATAAGAAGAGCCATGCTGAATCCAACCAGAGGCCTCTCTAGTCCAGCATTTTGATCCCACAGGGCCAAGCAGATGCCTATTGGAAGCTTACAAGCAGGACATGAGGGCAACAGCATCCTCCCGTTTGTGTTCCTCAGCAACTGGCAGGCAGAAGCCATAATGCCCCCTCCAATACTGCTACTCCAGCATCACGACTAGTAGCCATTGACAGCCTTATCCTTCATGAATTTGGTGAGATATTTTGTGTGGGATCTCAAGAGAGCCACCAATAGTGACCCGGTACATGTAGAAGTGTGTGTGCTGTTAACTTCCACAGCAGCATTTTTAAACGGTTCAACAACCCTGATTATCATATGGATTGGAGCTACTGTGTATTAAATGTCCCTCCTAAGCACATAACAATTGCATTGGCCATTGCTGGTGTGTTGTAAAGCTCCTCTGAAACTCACCTTCCTCCCCACCCCCCATGTAATATGAGAATAAAAACTGGATTACACTGCAAGGTTGTCATAAATATTCTCAGTTGGTATATCAGCTTAAGCTGATAAAAGGTGCTCCATGCCACTGAGTCCACTTATGCCTCTTGTGACAGTGCTCGATCCAAGAGCACCCCCAAATGATGAACCTGATCTTTTAGGGGGAGTGCAACCCTCTCCAGAGCAGGTTGAACATCACCTAGCTGGGCAGATGAACCACCAACTAACTGTACCTCTGTCTTGTCTGGATTGAGCCTCAGTTTATTGGCCCTCATCCAGTCCACTACCTTGCCCAGGCATTGATTCAGAATAGTCACTGGTTCTCCTGGATTTTATGAAAAGGAGAGAGAGAGCCGAGTGTCATCCGCGTATTAATGACACCTCAGCTCATACCTCCAAAGAACCACCCCCAGCAGTTTCATGTAGAAGTTGAACAGCATGGGGCATAGAATACAGCCCTGTAGAACCCCATAGCATAGCTGCCAAGGCACAGAACAAAAATCCCCCAGCACCACTTTCTAGAACTGGCCATTAAAGTAGAAGTGGAATCAGTATAATGCACTACCTCCAACTCCGAACCCAGACAACCTATCCAGGATACCATGGTTGATATTGAAAGCCACCAAGAAGTCCAAGAGAATCAACAGGGCCACACTTGCCCTGTCCCTCTCTTGGCAAAGGCCACTTGGGACCAAATTACTTGAAAGACTGCCTTCACTCATATCAGCCTGCCTACACTTTAAGATCAGCAAGAGAGGCCCTTCTCATTTGCCCACCTGTGAGAGCAGTTAGGCTGGTGTCCACATAAGAAGGGGCCTTTTCCACAATAGTCTTACACCTGTGGAATAAGTTGCCATGGGGGTCCACCAGGCCCCATCATTGCAGGCTTTTAAGAAGGCTCTGAAAACTTACCACAGTACTATGGTCGTCCTCTGATTATGTGTTATTGGACTGGGTTGTAGCTGCAGTTGTCTGTTCTAAGTTTTATTTTACGCTGTTGTATGTTTTTAAAATGTTTGCTGCTGTTGCTGTTTTATTGAGTCTTCGCTGCTTTTATTGCCACTTCAGTTTGTATTATGTTTTGTTGTTGTATACTGCCTTGGGAGGGCTCCTGCCCTGAAAGGCAGCCAAGAAATATTTTAAGTAAAAATAATAATTCCATGGGGTTTCCACTTCAAATCTAGACCTGAAGCCCAACTGAAATGGGGCTAGATAATCAGTTTCATTCAAGAATGCCTGGAGTTGACTGGCAACCACCCACCCGCTCAAGCCCCTTGCCCAAGAGAAGGATGTTGGCTACTGGCCTATAGTTGTTCACATCATCTGGGCCCAGGTTAGGCTTGTTCAGGAGTGGCTTAATTACCGCCTCCTTGAAAGAGGCCGGTACCACCCGCCTGTCGAGGAGGAATTCACAAGCTGCTGGGCCCAGCTGGACGTCCGCGCCCTCGCAGATGCGGTGAGCCAAAGCCCTGAGCGGCGAGGGCCGGGCACACCGGCGGTCAAACGGACTTGGGCCAAGCAGCTGCCCGCCCCGGGGCCGCGGCCGCAGCCGCGCGCTTTACAAATGGGGCGTCCCAAGGCAAAGAGGGCATGAGGGGGGCGGCGGCCGAGCTCCGCTGTGCGGCGCCCACCACGTGGCGGGAGCCCCTGCTCTCCGTGCTTCGGGGGGGGCGGTGTTCGCAGGGGAGCCTCCCCGCAGCCGGCGCCTGCCGCACGTGTGGGGCCGCAACTCCCAGCTCTAGCGCGTGCTGGCTGGGAAGGCCGGGGGCTGCAGTCCGACACGTCTGGGCCGCACCAGGTTGGGGAGCGCTGACGCCAGCGAGGCAGCCGAGCCTCGGTGCGGGGAGCGGCGCTGCTGCTCTGGCCGCGCGCGCCCCTTCCGGGCGGGGGCGGGGCGGCCCTTCCCACCCGCACGGGGCGCAGGCCGGGCTCGCGCCGCCTTCCGCGCAACCGACAGCAGCCGGCAGCCCCCGCGGCGCCTTTCGCAGCTCGCCCGCTTGCTTTGCCGGCCTGGAGCTGGCGGCGCCGTCGGCGCTTCACGCCCGCGCAGGGAGCGGGCCGGGTTTGGCCGAGCCCTGGGAGGCCCCTCCGGGCAGCCGCCGGAGCGGCGCTCGCCGCCGCCTTCCCGACTCCTCGCTGGGCCGCGTTGCTATGGCGACCTCTGAGGCGACGGCGGCCCTGGTGGACGAGGAGTCGGAGCGCGACAGCGTCCACACCGGCGAGTCGCGGGAGGTGGGCGAGGAGCTGCAGCAGGACTTGGCCCGGCTCTCCCTGGCCCAACTCCTCGCCTCGGTGGAGGACACCAGGTGCGGCGGCGGCGGCGGCGGCTCAGCGCAGGGCTCCGCTCGGCCCCACGGGGCCCACGCGCCCCCTTCCGCTCCCCCGTAGCTGCCGCTCGTTGCTGTGGGCAGCAGTTAAGCTGGGCGCGTGCAGGGATAATGGGGCTCAGCGGAGCAGGCTTGGCTCCCCTTAACCAGCTTCCCTACACCTGCAGTCCAGATGTGTTGGACTACAACGCCCACCATGCTGGCTGGGGGATGCTGGGACATAAGGACAAATGTGTACCCTATCACGTGGGGTGCAGTTGAGAAAGGGCTATACCTGCCTCTCACCCTAAACGGTGAGATCGCCAGGTTTGGGCCCCAGGTAGATACCTAGATACCTTTGCTTGGCCCGTATGGGGTGCCTTGGAGAGACACCAGGTGAGACCCTTTAAAAGCTCCCCTCCCCTGTCTCTTGACACCCGAGTCACACAGTCCATATTAATGACAGGCATCATGCTTACTATCTATAGCAGTCTTCCCCAAACTGGCGCCTGCTGGATGTGTTGAATTAATACATAGTCCACCTATCCAGTGGGCATCAGGCTGGGGAAACGTGAGCTATGGTGTTTTAGCATAAAGGCTTATGAGCGACTGCTTTCTAGAAAACAACAGCTGGGATCATACTGTTAGTTCCATTTCTGCCACCACACCAGAGTGCCGCATTCTGTTCCCACAGTGGCCAACCAGTTGCCCGTGGTAAGCCCGCAACGGAGAATGCATTTCACTACCTGAATCCAAATCACAGTCTTGTGGCACCTTAAAGACTAACAAATTTCTTCTGGAATAAGCTTTTGTGGGTATTGCCCACTCATAAGAATATCCGAGATGTGAGAAGCATCTATTTTCTTGACACTCGGGAGGCCTTCAGTAGAGGTCAGCAAACTTCAGGCTTCTGGGATCTTATTTTATTAGAACACCAAGATCCACCAGCTGAGGCCCGATGCAAAAGACATACCCTTAGAATTAAAGAATACTTAATGCAGGAATTTGTTTTGAGTACCAGAACTGAACTGAGCTCCCAGACCTTCCACACAAAAATCTACTCCAGGTGTCTTCATTTCAGCAGCATAATTAGAGTGGTGGTAGTCATGGGAGTCATTGTGTTATTGCTAAATGATTGGGAGTCCGCAATACTTGCCAGTCTACCGCAAGCCACTCAGCCATCTTCCAGAAGATCCAGAACTATCTTCTGCTCACCCCTGCTCAAAGCTACAAAGATGTGTTCTCCCCACCCCACCCTACTCACCTCAATGTTTGTCACCTGTAAAGAAAAGTCAGTGAAATACACTAAGTTCAGAGAAGAATAACAAACATGACAAAGAATGAAGGATTTAGGGAGCAATCTTATGGCTGCTAGACACTGTCTAGACGACCATAAGATTTTTCGGGTTTGGGGAACTGCACTTCTTGCCCCTGCTGCCTCATAGGCAGTGCATTTCACCCCTGGCTCTGCGCTCACAAGAGCAGCATGGAGCAGGCGAAAAGGGGGCATTCCCAGGGGAGGAGGCTGTAGAAGCGTTGCTACGATGCTTCCTATGCGCCGTTTGGCCTCCCACCCACCCGCTCCAGCGTCTCCAGCTAGACAACCAAAATTGGCTGTCTAGCCGCAAATGCAGGGCAGCTGGAGCATGGAGGAGAGGAGCCCCCCCCATGCTCCGCCCGCCCTGCATTGGATAGTCAGCCACCTCCAAGTTCAGAGGTGGCCAAGTATCCCAATAGAATTGCGCCCTTATTAATTTAAAAAAATCTAAATTGCTCCTTCTGCAAAGGATCCCAGGGCAGTATTCCTATAATTATACTTTTAGGAGGTGTGCTTTGTTCAAGGAAGAATTATAAGAAAAAGCCATGTATATAGTGTAGAGAAGTGATACATCCTGCTTGAATGCTACTTACGGTACATACGACCATGGCCCAGTATATACATTCCTCTGATGTTGAAAATTTAAAACAAAATTATACCAGAGATGCTTATTTTTAAACTGTTAATTTCATTGTAACATTAGCTGGCATATTAAACACGATCAGATATTGCTAAATATAAAATATGTTCCCTGTGCTCCTAGAATTATAGAGTTGGAAGGGGCCATGGAACTCATCTAGTCCAACCCTTGTGAGCTAACAGCAGGATAGTTAAATAAACTGAATATATATGAAGAAATCCAAGGCCCCGTTCTGGACTCCACTGTCATAGTTGAGAAAGTGGATTAGACAAAAGATTAAAGGGAGATGTGATAGCAGTGCTTAAGGGCACAATCGTATTGAATTTGGAGGCTTCTGATCATCCAATACAGGGCGGGAGGAGCAGCAGCGGAGATCTTCGCCTCCCTGTCCTCCCACTCTGCATCTTTGCTAGACAGACTTTTTGCCAGTCTAGCAATGGTACTTCAGAGGGGTAGGAAGGAAGGCCAGAGAAGCCTCAGGATAGCTCGTATCCTGGCCTCTCTAGTCCCCTCCTCTCCCTGCCCACCAAAATGCCCCCTTTTCCCCCTCTCTGAGGTCACTTTTCCAACCTTAGAGGGCAGCTGGCATGGTTCTTTCAGTGGTGGCTGCAAGGTGGCAGGGGAGGGAGGGTCAGATCTGAGACTCCGAGGTGGGAGCACTGTCACTGATCTTGGAGGGGAGAATCCCCAGTATCCTATAGCCGCTTAGACAAAGTCTAGAGGCCACAGGATTGCCCCCTAACATTTTAAAGATTACCACACAGAAGATGGAAAAGGATATTCTCCCTTTCTGCCAGGGATGGGATAAAAAGACACTTTCAGGAAGGTGAAATGATTTGGTATTAGTCAAACATATTGTTCCAGAATGTATATATTTTTCATTTATTACAATTCTATTCCTCCCATTGGCCAAAGCTCTCTGGGCAGTTCACAAGACAAAACCTAAAACTATAAAATACAACAACATAGTAAAACGTAATATAAAAGCCTTAAGATTAAAACAGAGTAAAACCAAAGCAATCAAATTAAGATAAACCAAACCAAGATAAAAGCCAGCAGTAGTGCAAAGATCTAAAAATGCATTAATACATTTTTTTTAACTGAAGAACTAAAAACCCGGGGGAAATGAGAAGGTCTTCACCTGATTCAAAAAGACCACAACATAGGCGCCAGGTGAGCCTCTCTGGGAAGGGTATTCTACAACCAGGGCACCACCGCTGAAAAGGCTCTCTTTCTGTATTAATCTATAACACTGTAATAATATATGTATAATTAGCCCGCACTGGGGTCTCAGAGAGGTTTAAAAGTAATACCCTCGCTTTCTAAGGAGTGGGTTACCCTAGGTGGTACCTTCTGAATTTTACCTTCCTCAAATTTTGCTCAGTAGACACTGCTGGTTTGAGACATGGTGGATCATTCACATGCTAATCATTTTAGAAATGAACCATGGTGTTTGCTCACCCAATCTTTCATCTTTGTCCAGCCATGCCAACTCCATGCTCAAACTCGAGACAGACATGTTTGAGAAATATTTCAATCGGATGGAGACAAGGGATGTGTCGCCAGAAAAACATGGCTCTTCACTGGATCTGGGACAAGTACAGTATGTAAGCTATGGGGCTGTTTTACAGGGTTCAGCATTGCTGTTGCATTTGTGGTTCTGATGGTGGTGCCCAAATATACTATCTATGATTTCTGGTTTCCCTGAGTCTCACAGATCCTCTGTTTTCCCCCTTCATGTTCTTAAGTTTATGTTCTCTATTGACCCTGAAAGATTTTATTTATAGTTTCACTGTTTGGCCTTCAAGTATTTATTGGACATTTATTTATTTATTTTAAACATTTGTATGCTGCCCTATATCATTAAGATCTCAGAGCGGCGTAAAAATAAAATCAGTTTAAACAGTATAAAACAAATAATTTAAACAGCTAAAAACATATTAAATCATTAAGCAAACTATCACCAATTTAAAAATCTAAATTAATAAAACAGTTAAAACAATGTGCAACGTTAGGGAATTCAATTAGCCCTCAAAGGCTTTGGTGAAACGCCACGTTTTAAGTTGGCACTGAAATGAAACCAGTGTCTGCGCCAATCGGGCCTCCAAGGGGAGGGCATTCCACAGCTGGAGTGCCACAGCAGAGAAAGCCCTCTCCCATGTCCCACCATAGTGTATGTCTCGCACTGGTGGGACGCAGAGGAGGATTCCTCCAACAGATCTCAATCCTCAAGCGTATATAGGGGGAGGCACTCCCTCAAATATTGAGGTCCTAAGCTGCTTATATCACACCTTTCCACCCAGGAGCTCATGTAAGCATATTCCTTTCTATTCCTCCACAGTGATAGGATTCTTCTAAGTCCAATTCTGGCCAGTGCAGTCCCACCGGTCCTGCTGCACTGGCAACTGAGAGCATCAGTGTAACATCAGGATAATGTAGTCAAGAGCCCCACCCAGAGCACAGCTGCAGGCCATCAGTGCCACCTGAGGAATGGTCTACTCATGAGCAGAGCCTTGCTTACGAGGAGTCCTTATTCCTCAGGTGGGCACTTCTGTTAGCTGGAGGAGCCTGCACTTTTGGTTCCTGCACTCTTTGGGACTAGGTGGCTGTTCGGCATCTTCCTCTGAGTCCAGGAGGGGGCTAACTCCATCTTAGCAGGGAAGGGTCAACAGCCGTCCCCACCAAGGACCCAGGAACCCCCGATCTCCCTCATGGTCCCTTGGCCCAGGCAGCTCCCCCGCAGTGTTCAGCTGGGGAATTTGAGGTCATTGTCCCCAGAGGAGTTCTCCCGAGGGACTGTGACAACAGCAGACCTTGTTATCCCCCCCACACTGCTCCACCCTCACCTTCACACAGCCCACCTCTGTAGCTTAGGACAGCAGTGGTAATTATTTATTGTTTTTGTTTCTACCCCACCTTTCTACCAAGAAAAATGGCTCTCAACGTGGCTTACCATCATAAATAAAACTTGATTAAAACAATAAAACAATTAAAAGCACAACAATAACAGAATAACAGCAGCATCCAACCCAACAGACCCACTTACACCAAAGAGGCCTGCTTGAATAAAAAGGTCTTTGTGTGCCAGTGGAAGGACAGCAGAGAGGGAGCGAACCTCACCTCCCTTGGCGGGGAGTCCTAGCCTGGGAGTGGCCACCGAGAAAGCTGTCTTTCGCGTTGCCACCAAACATGACTCTGAAGGTGGCAATGCGAAAAGAAGAGCCTCTCCTGGGCAGACCCACATGGGAGAAAGGTCTCTTAAGACCTGGCAGATTCATGTGGGAGAAGGCAGTCTTTCAGGTAGCCTGGTCCAAGGCTGTTTGTTTATTTGTTTATTTATTAATTCTTTTATTTCCTTTCATTTCTATACCGCCAATAGCCGAAGCTGTCTGGGCGGTTCACAGAAATTATAGGGCTTTATAGGTCATATCCCATACAGTTTAGCCAATGCAGATTCAATATTGCAGGAGACTGGGGAAGTCATGGGAGACATTTGCAGCAGTCAGACTTTGAGATGGAAGAGGCAGTGGGAAAGCATGGCAGGATTACAAATGGAAGACAACATCATCTGAACCCCCCATAATACTCTGTAAATGAAATATGGTGTTTGTTCAATGAAAGACTCATCTGAAAGCAACCTCTGAACCATGGATTTAGCCTCCATTTATCAGTTGTGCAAGGGGAACAGGCCATATGGTCTGAGATATGGGTTACCTCTCAGTGGTTTATATACTGCTGGTGGTGTGCTGTGATTGGCTACAGCAACCTTCCCCAACCTGGTGCCCTCTAGATGTGTTGGACTACAACTCCCAGCACCCCCCCGGGATGCTAGTCCAACCCATCCGGAGGGCACCAAGCTGGGGAAGACTGGGCTGCAGATAGAGTCTTGAACTCTGACATACTGGCACAGGAAGAAGTGGGGATGAGACCAGGGCATTTAGTTCTGCGTTGACTTAAGTGGGGATGTTTTAAATTGCATCACCTCTTTTGAGGGGGATATGTTGCACTTTTGTTGCAGTTGAAACGGAGGTCTGAGAGAACTTATGATGTTGACTAAGCCCCATTCCTCTCTTGCTGCCCAACTAAGCACCTTGCACAGGCAATGTCACACCAGAAGTTATACTAATGTAACATTACTCCAGCACAACCCCCAGGTGTTACGTCAGCATAACCCCAACTTTGGTGCGACGTTGCCAGCACATGGGACTTAAGTTGGGATCCTAAGGTGGGCATAACTGGAGCCACAGGATGTCCCTACTAGAATCATAGAATAGTAGGGTTGGAAGGGGCCTATAAGACCATCAAGTCCAACCCCCTGCTCAATGCAGGAATCCAAGTCAGAGCATCCCTGACAGATGGCTGTCCAGCCTCATCTTGAATGCCTCTAGTGTGGGATAGCCCACCACCTCCCTAGGTCATTGGTTCCGTTGTCATATTGCTCTAACAGTCAGGAAGTCTTTCCTGATATTCGGCCGGAATCTGGCTTCCTGTAACTTGAGCCCATGATTCCGTGTCCTGCACTCTGGGATGATCGAGAAGAGATCCTGGCCTTCCTCTCTGGGACAACCTTTCAAGTACTTGAAGAGCGCTATCCTATCTCCCCTCAGTCCTCTTCTCAAGGCTAAGCATGCCCAGTTCTTTCAGTCTCTCCTCATAGGGCTTTGTTTCCAGTGCCCTGATCGTCTTTGTTGCCCTCTTCTGAACCTTCTCCAGTTTGTCTGCATGCTTCTTCAAGTGTGGTGCCCAGAACTGGACACAGTACTCCAGATGAGGCCTAACCAGCGCTGAGTAGAGGGGAACTAGTACTTCACCTCTAAGAGGAATCCTTCCTCTTAGGTCCAAGTTGGACAAAACACTGTGAGATTCATGATCAGATCTCCCATGTTTTTTTCTAAAGAGCAAATGCAGCCAGATAGGGGCTGTGGCTTCAGGGATTGTTTAACCCATTTCCCTACATTTCCCCCCCTCCCCAGTCTGAATCCCTCTCACAATTCTGCTGCGAAACGCAGGAGATCTGTGAACAGATCTTCCACTATCTCATCTTGTTACACTCTTTGCAGACTTAGTAGTAACAGGAACTAAACCAGGATCTGCACCATCTGATTATTTCTTTTCCCCCAAAGAATCCTGAAATATGGTCAGAGTTATACAAACAGCAAATAGGCTGCTGCACTTAGCAGGCAATCATGGGCTCTTATTGTTGCACAGTTACTTATTAATTAATCAGTCACATTACTCAGTCCATAATCACGTCTGCTTTCGGTGGACCGCTCAAGCTGCAATCCTGTACTCACTTATTATGGAGTAAGTCCCATCAAACATAGTGGGTAGTACTTCTCAGTGTACATGCATAAGATCAGGCTGTAGATCATTGCTGTATCCAGTCTACCGCAAATTCCATTCAAGATACCTGACAATTAGTATTCAATCAGAAAAAAGAAAAACTAAACATAATGTTGGCAAATGCTGACGTTCAATAGCAATTTTTGTGGCTCCTGCTCTAGACTTGGGTGCTTCCCTTGTGCTTTTTCTTCCACTCCAGACACGTGGCAGACGCAAATCTAAATCCCGGATAACAACAGACCGTCTGATGTGCCTGACAGTGGAGCAGAAATGTGACCTAGCACAGCGGGAGCTGGAAGAGACAAAGGAAGACATTCAACGGATGAAGGAGAACTCAGAAAGGATCTTGCAGAACTACCTGGTATAGTTGTGTACCTGAATGTGAATAGGCTTGTTGTATTGTATTCCTGTATGGAACTGTGTATTCTGTCCTCACTGAGGCACCATCTTTACATCTGGGCAAATCCAGTAACCATAACAGTTAAGGTATTAGCGTTGCTTCAGATGAGTATGTTCTTTTCTCCCAACAGAGCTTATGGCCAAAAAGGAGGTTCAGTTAGCCAAAGTTGTAGAGAAGTGCCCTCCACTCCTCCCCACTCCATTTTCAATAACCAGGAAGCAGGAAATGTTAAGACTTTGGAATAACATTAGAACATTTGGCTTTGAGATCTGAATTCTTCTTGATTTTAGCACAGATCTTGTGATACTTGTCTGTAGCTTCATAGCACCCATTCATGGACACATTGAAAGGAGTTTGCAGACTGAAAAGTGGTTGTGGTTCTGAGGAGGAAATGTCGTTTCAAACCATTAGTCAGTATTGCTATTGACTGACAAGACAACTGCCAGGCTATGTTCTGCAGCATGTCAGCAAGATCATCACTGATGTTGTTATTCAAGTCTTTGGTTTTTCTACTCTGCTTTTGCATATGTTAAAATAGATGCCTTTTCGTGATGCTGAAGAGCTAGAACAACCTATGTTAAGTGGCTCCTTTCTAAATACTTAAACATGGGAAAAGTAGCTGGCCGTAGTGGGGCTGGTGGCTGTTTAATTTGTCTGCCATGGAGATCACTTTTTTCCTCTTCCACATTCAGTGTTTCATTAATATAAGCACAGCAGCAACTAGCAACTATGCTTTGAGGAATGCTTCTTGAGTGCCTGGCAGCAGTAGTGTAGTGGTAAATTTGGAAGGGCAGGCACTCATCATGACAGTCTCCATAGCCATGCCCCAAGGTGAGTCCAAAAATGTGCTGAATTTTCTCTCTCCCCCCACCCCGAATATTTATATATATCTACACACATCCTCCACTCCCGCTGCCAAAGAGTAGCAGTTCATAGCATAATATCAAATTTATTGCCATCAGCTGACCTGTCATAGAATAGTGAGCTGGCAAAGAGCAGTGTAGTGGTTAGCATGTTGGACTTTGACTGGAGAGACCTTGGACTGCACAAGAAAGGAAGAGAGAGGAACACAACATGTCCCCAGACAGCACAAGACCACCAGCTCAAGGTTTTTGAGGAGTTTCTTTTCCCAGCCCTAGGGAGAAACATTTTATCTCCAAGTCAACAAACTAGTTCTGGTAGTTTTCATCTCCACCAGAAGCAGGTCTTTTGTAAAGCTAAGGGGTCGTAACTGCCCATTCAAGAGCAAGCCACCCCAAAATGCTTTGCATTACAATAAGGATAGCTTAACAATAGATTGTTGCTGGGAAAATCCATTTTCTCCTCAGTCAGTGAGCATTTCTGCACCTGCCCAAAGTCCCACTTTAAAACAGGGCTTTCTGCTTCCGTTTTAAATGCAGAATCACTATGGACGCCTTTTACACCGGCTTCCTTCCCCCCTCCTTCCCCCGCTCCTTTCCCCCCTTATCTGAGTTTTTGATATGTTTCATTATACAGCTGCTAGATGGCGCTGTGGTCTAGCTCCTCTTGTTGCAGGGTTTCCTTTTTTCATGGAGGAAACTCGAAGGGAACTCAAGTGCTATAATTTGATAGCTCATTATCTCCGATCTTTTAAAAAATGGATAAAGGTCATTTAGTGCGGGAGATGCCCTGGAGGTTGATGACGTCATCTAAAGGACCCTCAAACTTCCGTGAGTAACCAATCTCAATAGCAGGATAAAAGCTCCGTGTGGAGAAGCCCACTATGAGGATTGGAGGTTAGCTCTGAAGGAATAGGTACGTCCAAAGGGGGTGGCAGATGATGTTGTTGTCCCTGCTAATCAAAACATTCCAGTGCTTTGGCTCTGTGAGCCCTGGTCCACTACATCACTGCCTGACAGTGCCACCCACTTGTGCAATCTTTGGGAAGTAGAATTCAGGGAACCCACATACTCAGAAATTCCTCACCAATATCTGCCTTACCTCTCTGTCCCATTTGTCACCAGTGAACATGGGCAGGTTTGGAGAGCTTTTTGACTAATTGCTAGACTTCTTTAAAAAAATTATCAAATTTAAGTACTGTCCAACTGGCAGATACCCTTGGGGCCCCTTACAATAATAAAAATAATAACAACAACAACACAATAGCAACCAAAACAATAAATACAACAATAAAAATATTAATATATTAAAATATTAAAATATTAAAGAGCCAGTAGTAAAGTTAATAATTCGAGCAACAGATTAAAGATTAAATCCCTGCTGGAAGAGAACTTAACCTGGTGTGGTTAAGACCCCATCACAGAGAATAAATTAAATGCAACATGTCCTTGCTTTCAACATAATTTGAATTCTGCAGGCTGTCCTAGAGGAAGCAGACATTCGCATGGCTGACATTAAGAGAGCCATGGTGGACTTTGACAAAGACATAATCAAAACCATAACCAAGAAGAAAGGGAGTGTCATTGCTTCCGAAAAGGTGCTTCGATACATGGAAGACAAGATACGCGCCAGGGTGAGTCAGTCACTTCTTCTAATTTTGCTCTCATTAATTGTATATTGACATTGGTAAGGCAGCCTACTAGGACTGGGTATAGTGTTTCTAATCAGCTTGTTACCCTTGCAGTATTCCTGATTTTCAGTAAGTGTTCGTGTTCTGTTGAGTTACCAGCAACTGAGTGCAGTGGCTGCTAGATGCCATTGTGGTGCCCATATATCTTCGCCTTTCAAAGGAAGATTGACCAGTTCGGAAATCTGCCTATTTCAGATCACTTTAGTTCCATAAAATATATCCCTGGTTTCACAAAGCCCAACAAATATATAGGATTGCCATTTTTTAAAAGTAGCCATGTTCCTGCATCCTTAATAGCTGCCAAACATGCAGAGATTAAACAGGTGGAACTTCCCCTATCTTTTTATCTCCATGCCAGTGAAGCCGCCGTCACATTTCTACATGTTAGGCCAAGGGTGGGGAACCTTTTTGAGTGAAGGGCCACACTGGTGGTTGCAGAATCCTTTGGGGGCCACAGGGCAGGCAGGGCCAGGACATATCCATGCGTTCACAACCATACATGCACACACCTACCAATTCTCTGCCTTCTCATTCACACTCACTTGCCCACTTAGACTGGTGGCGTGTGCGCATGTGTGCGCATGTGCAAGGTTAACGCCTGCTCCTCCATGATCCCTGCAGACAAAATTGCTGTTTCGCCACTACTAATAGGTTAAAGTCTCTGCCCCCAACCCTTCCTGACGAAGATTACTGTTTTCCTGCTGCTATTCTTGAAGACACAGGAGTGGGCCACTGAAAAACATGGAAACTGTATTCATCAAGTCCCAGTTCAGCTGTTCATAAAGTTTCTCTTCATTTCATTTTTCATAGAATGGCCATTGTTTTTGCATGGCAGTAGCAGCAATAATGAGCAATTTTCTTTCTATCTGCAAGAAAGACAGGATCAAAAAAGTTTCCGCTGATTTTATTTTACTGGGGATTAACTGCATCAGGATGGGAGCAAGCTGTAAAATTCCTCAGAAGACTTCTGAGATACATGGAACTCTTTTGTCTAGAGTAGAGTTCTGTGCAACTCAAAAGCTTACTACCCTGGCCTATCAGTTTATCTGGCCCACTAGAAACCGCAGCTTGTGGGGGCAAGGTGTGTGTGAGTTTCTTCACAACTGTGAAATGCCTCTTGGAGGCATCTGATTATAGAATTTCCTAATTGAGCAGCAGAGGTAAGACCTTGCAAATAAGAAAGATTTGCTTGATCTGCCACAGAAGTCTGAGGAAGAAACGAGGTAACTTCTTTTTTCAGGATGTACAGAAAGAGAAAATTCGCTTGAAAAATGATTCTCTGAAAGTCCAGAAGAAGAAGATGCAGATGCAGCTCAAGCAGGTACATCACCCTTTGCATCACTTTACTCGGTGGGGAAGTCCCACCTGGCTGTGTCCCTGCTTGGCGTGCGTGTGGTCGGTGTTAAGCACATGGGAGCTTCCAGCAGCCAGAAGGCCTTGGGCAGCTATTCCACCTTTTCTGCCTTAATGGATTTTCTGTGGTAAGAAAATGTGGTGGGGAAACAAGGAGGGCTACCACTGGAAGGCACAGACTTCTGGACCTCCTGTACAATTCCATGAGTGAGGGGCCATAAAAGCCTTGTCTGGAAGCAGCCTGTCTCCAGAACTGGCGCTGTAGGATTATTCAGTTAGGGTTCAAAGTCAAGCAGAGAGCAGGTGCTGCTGAGCAAGTGTTCCAGATGTCTCCCGCAAATGAGCCGAGCTGTGCATCCCAAGGGGTGGCAACCCCTGAGCCAAAATTCCTTCCCAATCCCAGACGTGCATTTGGCTTGCATGAGCAAACCCCAGCCACCCACTGAGTCATCTCCAAACAAGGTTTTGTTGGATGCCTCCCAACAGCACAGAAGGAAAAGTGCAGAGGAAAGGATAATCCCTGAGCCCCGGAGGGGCCACACACAACGGAAGCATCAGATCAGAAGCTGCTAACCGCTTTTCTTCAAATTGCCGCAAAGTCCACTTTGTGCTTCTAGCTCTCTGTGTTCTCTGCAGCTGCCCTAGAATGCAGGATCTGGGGCTGCCAATATGTGCAAGCCATGGACCATGTTAGTAAATAAGACTTCTGTTTGCTCTGAGCCAGGCACAAGAGAAAGAGACTTTTGGCATAAGCTTTTGTGGACACTTCATCACATGCATGAAGTGTTCACCTCAAATCGACGGGTTTCTATACACGCAGTTTGGGGATTACTGCACTACTGAAATGGTTGACGGGGGGCTTGCAGGTGGAGAAATGGAAGCGGTGCATGCTTGGCACCAACCTAAAGCTCTCCTCTACCCCACTTTCCTCCCTTCCATCCTTCTTTCATGCATTTGCAGAGCAAAATTATCTGCCTTCTGTCTGCTTTTTGCTGAGCAAAACAGTCTCCATTCTCCAGCCTCTTCTTGCAGTTGAGACTTCTTAACCTTGTTCCTCTTTGCACATATGCCACAGTTTAAATTCATAGTGCTTGGACACTGGTGACCAGTTCACAGAGCAGGACTGTAGTGAAAAGCCTGTAGTGACGGTCCTGCATCTAGATCCCAAGGCTGTGTCCCCTTCCCTGTGGACTGCAGCATTCTCTGCAGGGCTGGGCTGGGCAACCACCCTCAAAGACCTCCTACAAGGCAGAGGCCTGCAGTGTGCTTGGCTGCCTGGTCAGTGACCATCACTATTCTCGGTCTGTCTGCAGAAGGAGGAGCTGGGGGAGGCGCTTCATGAGGTAGATTTCCAGCAGCTGAAGATCGAGAATGCCCAGTTCCTGGAGAAGATTGATGAACGAAACCAGGACCTGCTGCAGCTGAAGTTGACTGTGGGCAACACCCTCCAGATCCTCAACTTCTACAAAGTAAGTCGAGAACACGGCTCCCACTCTCTGCTGCCCTCTGGCTCCACCTGTGCAGCTTAAGATGGGTGCTGGAAAGGACCTGGAATCCAGCCCTCCACAGCCCACAGCCTGCATCCACACCACACACATCCATGTTGCCGCCATTGGCGCTGCACTGCCACTGAGCATTACTCTGCTGCTGTGAAGCAAGAACAGCCCTTTCTCCCCTGCACTTGTAGCTTCCCATCTCTTCTGCTGCAGAGTTCATACAGTCAGACACAGTGGCCACTCTTTCTGGCTGCTAGGATTGCTCCTGACTTTGGAGCATGCCAAAAGAGGGGCTGAGAAGCACATGAACTATTCCATCACCATGCTGAATTCGACCCTGCCATGTACAGAGAGGGGGGAGGGAAGAAAGGATTGACAGCATCCAGGAGAGTACAACCAAGGTGAGGATTAATTTTGCAGTCATTTGAAGGTTATACAATTGCTCCCTTCTGAGAGGACATTTCCCTTGCCAAGGGAAATGTAGAATTTGCAATTCAGTATACACTATAGAGGAGCAAGAAGAGTTTGGGTTAGGGCAGCTAGTGGGAAGAATGTAACAGGGGGTAAAGGTTTCCACGCTCACAACTCACACTCTTCAAAGCAGCCTTCCCCAACTTGGTGCCCTGCAGATCTGTTAGACTGCAACTCCCGTAATCCCACAGCCACCTATGCTCTCAAACATTTTTATGACATTTCCAGTTCTGGCAGTTTTCATGCGCTACAAAGACATGTCTAGTCCAGTCTACTGATATGTGGGAGTGATAACATTTTTACCCACTCTTTCTTCCCTCCTGTGGCAGGATCTACCCCTTTTTTCCCACCTCTTCTATTTTATTTTATTTATTTACAATATTTATATACCGCTCCAAATCAGAAGATTTCGGAGCAGTGAACAACAAAGATAAAAGTATAAAACACCAGATTAAAACAGTTAAACCATTAAAAAAACAACAAATTCCAATAAGGTTGAATTTAATAAACCATGGCTGGTCACACAAGGAAGGCCTCTCAAAATAACAATGTCTTCAGGAGGCACCAGAAGGAACACAACGTTGGTGCCTGCCTGACCTCCCAAGGCAGGGAATCCACAGGAAGGGGGCCACCACACTGAAGGCTCTTTTCCTGGTGGATTCCAGCTGGAACATAGGTCCATGTGGAACCACCAGGAACATGGCCTCTGATGATCTCAGTGACCAGGCAGGTTGGTAAAGAAGGAGCTGCTCTCTGGGTCCAAGTTGTTTAGGGCTTTGTACCAAAACCTTAAACCTGGCCCGGTAGCGAATAGGCAGTCAGTGCAGTTCCCTCAGCAAAGGAGTTGCACACTGAAAAGGGGCAGCTCCTGACCACAGCCAAGCTGCTGCGTTCTGCGCTAGCTCCAGCTTCCAGAGCAGCCTGAAGGGCAGCCCCACGTAGAGCGCATTGCAGTAATCCCACCTTGAGGTTACTAATGCCTGTACCACAGTGGCCAAGCTATCCCTGTCCAGGAGAGGCTGTAGCTGGCAAACCAGCTGAAGCTGGTAAAAGGCACTCTGAGCTGCAGCAGCCACTTGGGCCTCCAGCGACAATGATGGATCTAGGAGTACCCCCAGACGACAAACCTGACCTTTCAGAGGGAATGCAACCCCATCCAGAACAGGCAATGAACCTATATCCCGGACTTGGGAACCACTCACCCACAAAGCTTCCGTCTTGCTGGGATTCAGCTTCAGTTTATTGGTCCTCATCCAGCCCATTGAGTCTAGGCACTCAGTGCACAGCCTATCCTGATTCAGATGTCACAGGGAGATAGAGCTGCATGTCATCAGCATACTGATGGCATTTAGCTCCAGATCCCCTAATGACCACTCCTAGTGACTTCATATAGATGTTAAATAACATTGGGGACAAGATGGTACCCTGCGGGACCCCATAGCTCAAATGCCAAGGGGCTAAGGAAAAGTCACCCAATGTTACTCTCTGAAATAGGCTCTGTAGCACAGTGCCCCCGATACCCATCCCACGGAGTCAATCCAGGAGGATACCATGGTCAATGGTATGAGAACCAATGCAGTCAAGCGGAATTAACAGGGTTGAACTCCCCCTGTCCCTCTTTCGATAAAGGTCATCCATCAGGGTGATGAAAGCTGATTCAGTCCCATGACCATATCAAAACCCAGACTGGAATGGGTCTAGATCAGAGCTTTCCAAACTGTGTGCCGTGACACATTAGCGTGTCGCCGGCAGTGTGTAGGTGTGTTGTGCGAAATTCAGAAAATTGTGCGGAAGGGCACCACGGAGCTCCCTTACTTGCGTTTGCTTCCCTTGGCCCCTCCCCCGGAACTTCCTAAAGCAGCTAATGTTAAAGCAGCTTAGCTGCTAAGGCTTAGCAGCTAAGGCTTAGGTGCTTTAACATTAGCTGCTTTAGGATCATGTGGCGTGTTGACGTAGGACGCACATGATTGGTGGTGTTGGAGCGGTACGGCGAGGAGTGTGGTAACGCTGGCTGCATGAGGAGTGTGGAGAATTCGAAGTTAGCGGAGCAATTAGTTGAGCAATTTGCAATCAGCTTGGGCGAGAGGCTTCCCCGCATCCTCAGTGAGGCTGCAGGGCAGCGGGGGAGAACAACGGCCTGCTGGACGCCCCCAGAGCAGGGAGGGCTGCGCCAGGCAGGCGAGGAGCTTCGAGCCTGCGCTCCCCGGAAAGGTAGAGGTGCGGGGCAAAGAGAGGAGAAGGTAGGCGCTGCCCTGGGAGCAGAGCATGGCCAATGCCGGCACGGAGAAGTGGCAGTGGCCACCAGCCCTGCGTGGTTTCGGGTGTGCCCTTCACGGACTTCTGCACTGCGCTGCCACACGGCCAGGCCAGAATAACACGCGGGTGGAAATGCCGACTGGGACTGCACTGAGCGGGCCGTCTGCCATCTTGGCCAGTCAGAACGGAGCTCAGTGGAGGCCAGAAGCCTCAGAATCAGCGTGCTGCCAATCACCCGGGCGAGCGCAGCTGCAGGCTGTCACCCAGTCAACCCACCTGCTGCTGGCTGAAGGGAGGCCACCCTCCCAAGCCCAATGTGGCAAACAGCAAGCCACCCACCACGTGGCACTTATGATTTGATTTCTGCCATTTATTTTCAACAATGGCAAAGTTAAAGACACTGAAACGTGGAAGCTTAAAAATGCTTGATGACGAAATGCGAGTGTCTTTATCTAATATTCCACCAAATATTGAAAAGCTGTGTTCATCCCATCAACCTCATACATCCCATTAAGATGGTAAGTAGTTATTGGTGTTATTCAACTTTTTTAAATTCTTGCACATATTTACATACTGTTACTCATGAATGTAATGAATGTAATCCCTTCATGGATCACTGCCTTGTTGTGGCGAAAGGGCTTGCAGAACTCAGTGAAGCCATAAGCTATGCCGTGCAGGGCCACCCAAGACGGACAGGTCATGGCAGAGAGTTCTGACAAAATGTGGTCCACTGGAGAAGGAAATGGCAACCCACTCCAGTATTCTTGCCAAGAAAACCCCATGGAACGTAACACAAGGCTAAAAGAGATGACCCCGGAAGATGAGCCCCTCAGGTCGGAAGGTGTCCAATATACTACTGGGGAAGAGCAGAGGGTATTTCCAAGTAGTGCCAGAAAGAGTGAAGCGGCTGGGCCAAAGCCGAAAGGACACTCAGCTGTGGATGTGTCTGGTGGTGAAAAGAAAATCCGATGCTGTAAAGAACAATTTTGTTTAGAAACCTGGAATGTCAGATCAATGAATCAAGGTAAGTTGGAGGTGGTCAAACATGAGATGGCAAGATTGAACATCGACATCTTGGGAATCAGCTAACTAAAATGGACAGGCATGGGCGAATTTAATTCAGATGACCATCATATCTACTATTGTGGGCAAGAATCCCTTAGAAGAAATGGAGTAGCACTCATAGGCAACAAAAGGGTGGGAAAAGCAGTACTGGGGTACAATCTTAAAAACGATAGAATGATCTCAGTACGAATCCAAGGCAAACCATTCAACATCACAGTAATTCAAGTCTATGCCCCAACCACTGAGGCCGAAGAAGCTGAGGTTGATCGGTTCTATGAAGACCTACAACACCTTCTAGAACTAACACCCAAAAAAGATGTCCTCTTCATCATAGGGGATTGGAATGCTAAAGTAGGAAGTCAAGAAATCACCGGGATAACAGGCAGGCATGGCCTTGGTGTACAAAATGAAGCAGGACAAAGGCTAATAGAGTTTTGCCAAGAGAACACGCTGATCATAGCAAACACTCTTTTCCAACAGCACAAGAGATGACTCTACACATGGACATCACCAGATGGTCAATATCGAAATCAGATTGATTATGTCCTTTGCAGCCAAAGATGGAGAAGCTCTATACAGTCAGCCAAAACAAGACCTGGAGCTGACTGTGGCTCAGATTGTTGTTCTTGTTCTTGTTGTTCTTGTTGCAAAATTTCAGCTTAAATTGAAGAATGTAGGGAAAACCACTAAACCGTTCAGGTATGACCTAAATCATATCCCTTATGAATACACAGTGGAGGTGAGGAATAGATTTCAGGGATTTGACCTGATAGACAGAGTGCCTGAGGAACTATGGTCCGTAACATTGTTCAGGAGGCAGCAACGAAATCCATCCCAAAGAAAAAGAAATGCAAGAAAGCCAAGTGGCTGTCTGATGAGGCTTTACAAGTAGCTGAGGAAAGAAGGGAAGCGAAAAGCAAGGGAGAAAGGGGAAGATCTATCCAACTGAATGCAGAGTTCCAGAGAATAGCAAGGAGAGACAAGAAGGCCTTCTTAAATGAACAATGCAAAGAAATCGAGGAAAACAACAGAATGGGAAAGACTAGAGATCTCTTCAAGAAAATCGGAGATCTCAAGGGAACGTTTTGTGCAAAGATGGGCATGATCAAGGACAAAGAAGGCAGGGACATAAGAGAAGCAGATGAGATTAAGAAGAGGTGGAAAGAATACACAGAAGAACTATACAGGAAAGATCTTAATGTCCCTGAGAGCCATGATAGTGCGGTCACTGAACTTGAGCCGGACATCTTAGAAAGTGAAGTCAAGTGGGCCTTAGGAAGCATTACTAACAACAAAGCTAGCGGAGATGACAGTATTCCAGCTGAGCTATTTAAAATCCTAAAAGATGATGCTGTTAAAGTGCTGCATTCAATATGCCAACAAATTTGGAACACTCAGCAATGGCCGCAAGACTGGAAAAGGTCAGTTTACATTCCAATTCCAAAGAAGGGCAACGCCAAAGAGTGTTCAAACTACCGCACAATTGCTCTCATTTCACATGCCAGCAAGGTGATGCTCAAAATCCTACAAGCTAGGCTTCAGCAGTATGCGAACCGAGAACTACCGGAAGTACAAGCTGGGTTTCGAAGAGGCAGAGGAACTAGAGATCAAATCGCCAACATTCGCTGCATCATGGAGAAAGCAAGAGAATTCCAGAAAAACGTCTAGTTCTGCTTCATTGACTACGCTAAAGCCTTTGATTGTGTGGATCACAACAAACTGTGGCAAATTCTTAAAGAGATGGGAGTACCAGACCACCTTACCTGTCTCCTGAGAAACCTGTACGAGGGTCAAGAAGCAACAGTAAGAACCAGACATGGAATAACCGATTGGTTCAAAATTGGGAAAGGAGTACGACAAGGCTGCATATTGTCACCCTGCTTATTTAACTTATATGCAGAGTACATCATGAGAAATGCCGGGTTGGATGAATCAGAGGTCGGAATTAAGATTGCTGGGAGAATTATCAACAACCTCCGATATGCAGACGATACCACCCTAATGGCAGAAAGCGAAGAGGATCTCAAGAGCCTCTTGTTGAGGGTGAAAGAGGAGAGTGCAAAAGCTGGTTTGAAACTCAACATTAAAAAAACGAAGATCATGGCATCTGGCCCCATCACTTCCTGGCATATAGAAGGGGAAGAAATGGAAGCAGTGACAGATTTTACTTTCTTGGGCTCCAAGATCACCGCAGACGGTGACTGTAGCCATGAAATTAAAAGACGCTTGCTCCTTGGGAGGAAAGCTATGGCCAACCTAGACAGCATAGTAAGAAGCAGAGACATCACCTTGCCGACAAAGGTCCGTCTAATCAAAGCTATGGTTTTCCCAGTAGTAATGTATGGCTGTGAGAGCTGGACTATAAGGAAGGCTGAGCGCCAAAGAATTGATGCTTTCGAACTGTGGTGCTGGAGAAGACTCTTACGAGTCCCCTGGACTGCAAGGAGGTCAAATCAGTCCATACTAAAAGAAATCAACCCTGAGTGCTCATTGGAAGGACAGATACTGAAGCTGAAGCTCAAATATTTTGGCCACCTAATGCGAAGAGAAAACTCTCTGGAAAAGACCCTGATGCTGGGAAAGACTGAAGGCAAAAGGAGAAGGGGACGGCAGAGGATGAGATGGCTAGATAGCATCACCGATGCAATGAATATGGACTTGAGCACACTCCGGGAGAGATCGCAGGACAGGAAGGCCTGGCGTGCTATGGTCCATGGGGTCACGAAGAGTCGGACACGACTGAACGACTGAACAACTCATGAATGACAACAATGTATGCTATTATCTTACAAATCATATATTTTTTAAAATATAAATGAAAGGTTTTCATGAGATATGTTGTATCCCCATACATTTCATTATTACAATTTATGTATGTGTCTGTATCTCTTATAACGGGTTAGTTTAACCTCTGGTTTGCTAGCAAAACTGAATTACAATGTCACGAAATGATGCATGTCTAAAAAGTGTGTCACCAACATGAAAAGTTTGGAAAGCTCTGGTCTAGATAATCAGTATCCTCCAAGAGTGCCTGCAGTTGATCCGCCACAACCCTCTGAAGTACCTTCCCCAGAAAAGGGGTATTTGCAACTGGGCGGTAGTTGTCTAATATCATTGGGTCCAGAGGGGGCTTCTTCTGGAGTGGTCGCACTACTGCCTCCTTAAGGACAGCAGGGACCACCCCTTCCCGAAGGGAAGCATTTATCTCTCCCTGGACCCACCCAGTCATACCCGCTCAGCTAGCTTTTATTAGCCAGGAGGGGCAGGGATCGAGAGGGCACGTGGTCGGTCACATTGCTACAAGCACCTTGTCTACATCATCAGGTTGGCAACAACTGGAACTGATCCCACAAAATTGGGCAGATGGTGGCATCAGACACCTCAACTGGAACTACACTAACAGTGTCAAGTTTGCTGTGGAGATGAGCGATTTTGTCCTCAAAGTGTGATGCAAAGAGGTCACAGCGGGTCCTTGACAGGGCCAGGACCCCATTTACTGGGGAAGGTGTTAACAGCCCCTGGACCACCTCTTTTCATTCCCTGCTCTTTCGTCACACTGATTTTCATTGGATTTGTGGGTGGAAATCCACATGGGGGGGGTTGTGTGTGGCTATTTTTCACTGTGCACCTACACAACTGTGCAGCAATGAACAACCACACTTTATTTTTAAACCTCCATTCCTGTGCAAGAGCATAGGTGCGCATGCAGTTAGTGGACTCAAAAAAAGAAAAACCAAGCTGAAACGACAACATGCCCTCCCATTTCTCCCACAGTAGCAGCACTATGCATGGGCACCACGCTGGGGACCTCAGTGTTAGTGGGTCATAAACGACATGAGCCAGCAGTGTGATGGAGCTGCTAAAAAAGCTGATGCAATCTGAGGCTGCATTCACAGGAACATAGTGTCCAGATCACAGGAAGTAATAGTTCTGCTCTACTCTGTGTTAGGCTGTGTCTGGAATACTGTGTCCAGTTCTGGGTGCCACATTATAAGAAGGACATTGACAGATTTGAGCTCGTTCAGAGAAGAGCAACCAGGATGGTGAGGGATCTGGTAACCAAGTCCTGTAAGGAATGGTTGAAAGAGCTGGGTATGCATAGCCTGGAGAAGAGAAGATTAAAGGGAGACATGATGGTGGTTTTCAAATATCGCTTTTGGCCTTTCTGGGCCCTGGTTAGTACCATGGTAACCTGATCATTCTGAATTCACTCAATATGCATTAAAAAAAGGAGGATAAAAAGAAAAGCAACAAATTTTTTAAAAAGGTTTAAAAAAGGTAAAATTAAAAAGGAATACCCTTTCCTAAGAGAGGGGATAAAAGGAATACAAACTATTGCAAACTAAGAATACAATTACAGTGTCGAACCAAGACCAGATAATCACCCCAGTGGTATATCCAAGTCTGACAGACTCTTCAACCTCCCTCACTAGCCTTGATCTTCCTGCTAAAAAGGGGGCTGTAGCCAAATATGTAGTCTGTAGGTGGGTGGGGCATGAGTCATGACAAGCACACACCTGAAGGCAGCCCAGGTAAAGCAGCTTCTCCTAGTCCTCTCCCCCATTTTCAAATATCTAAAAGGTGCAGAAGATGGAGCAGAGTTGCTTTCTGTTGCTCCAAGGGCAGAACTAGAAGCAACCAGTGGACATTGCAGGGAAGCAGATTTCACTTAAACTTTCTAACAGTAAGAGCTATTCAGCAGTGGAACAGAGTGCCTCAGGAGGTGGTGGGTTCTCCTTTACTGCGGGTTTTTAAGCAGAGGCTGGATGGCCATCTGTCAGAGATGCTGTAGCTGCAGTGGAGAGCCTGCATTGAGCAGGGGGTTGGACTAGATGATCTTAAAGACCCATCCCAGCTCTACATTTTAGTAGGTTCTTTTATTTATTGCTTTAAAGAATTGTGAGCTGCCTTGAGTATATGTCACTCTAATGAACTAAAAACGTTATTGGTTGATTGATTTTATTTCACAGAACGTATATACCCCTTTTCTTTTGTTTAAAATACCCAAGGCAATTCACAAAATAAAATCATAACAAAATACAATAAAACCAATCAACAAAATAATAAAACAGTAATAAGTCAGTAAAATGTATATGGAAATAATCAGGGCCAACTGTCAATGCCGGCAGTCAGAGAAATGCCCAGGCAAGCAAATATGTCTTTAATTGTGAGTGGAAATATTCCACACCAGGAGCCGGCCTTATTTCAAGGGGGGACCAGTCACATGGGGGCACCACAATGGAGACGGCGCTCCTCCACACCACAGCCAAGGGAGCGCAGCAGGCCTCGGTACAGCAAGCGAGGCCTCCCCCCAGAATGCATCGCCGGGGGCAGCCCGTGCAGGAGAAGTCGGCCTCTTCAGTAGCCTGTCTTGAGCTGTTCAGGGCCTTATAAACCAACAAGAACGTGCTGACTGTGGTTCGGTAGCTCATGGGCAGCCAGCGCAGAGCGTTCAGCACAGGAGACATAGGTGTATGGCAGGAAGCTCCACCAAGCAACCCAGCGGCTGCATTCTGCACTACTTGTAGCTTCTGACCAGTTTCAAGGGCAGCCCCATGTAAAGCACATTACAATAGTCTAATCTTGAGGTTACCAATGCATGGATTGCTGTGGACAGAGACAGCCCAGGAATGGTCATAGCTGAAACTGATAATAGGTGTGCTTTGCTGCCAAGGCCCCTCAGGCCTTCAGTGACTGAGATGAGTCCAAGAGCATCCCCAGACTATGCCCCTGTCGAGAGAGTGCGCCCCATACAGGACAGGTAAAATGCCCAACCTCTGGACCTGCAAAGCTGGGGCCCACCGACAGGGCTCCCATCTTACCAGGACTCAGTCTCGGTTGGCCCACCATGGTATCCAGGCACCAATCGGGGTTGCACACGGCCACACTTGGCTCATTTAAAAAAGTGGAACAAACATCCTGTTGCGCAGTGAGCAGAACAATGTTTCTCAAAAGCCCTGAGCGGTAAGAGTTTCCGGAAACATTCCTGAGGCAAGACGGGGTGGCGAGAGGGGCTGGCCGCGTCTGTGGTGGAGCTCCAGCCCCACCTCGTTTCCTAGTTGCAGCTCTCACGAGCTGCAGGGCGTGTGGCCAGTCAGTATTCTGACAAGCAGAATAAGCCTGGGTGCTGCCCGGATGCCCCCTCTGCTGAGGTCAGCACAGGCCACCCAGCCTGGCCCTTCTCAGTCTGGCCCACCTCGTTGTATTTCAGAAGAAGCTGCAAAGCACGACGGCCATGGCTGCCCTCCTGGGGAAAGACATCGCCCAGAGAAAGGAGTCCCTGGACAAAATTGCACACGAAGCCATCCTGGCAGAGGAGGTAAGGTAGAAGGGAGGCCCCAGAGGAGCCACGCTGCCGCCGGGAAGCAGCTACAGCTTCCTGGGGTTGCTTGTGCACCACAGTGTTGCAGTCATCTCGTTCACTGGCTTGTGCTGCCACTTTTTGTACTCTAGCTTGTGATTTCTCTCATTCGTGGGTCAGAGCACAACCAAACTGTTTCTGTAATGGGGGAGGGGTGTGTGGAAACATTAAGGGGAATTTGCAGTGCCAGGAGACAATTTTGGTTGCTTGCTGTTGGGTATGTGAACAGCTGAAAAGCCTGGCCAGGAAGTGAAAATACGATTTCCAGTTGTTCATGCTTTCAGGAACATGAGTGTAAATGGCTACACACTGAGGAGGGATCATTGGGACAGTAGAAGAGAGGGACTTCTCTGAATAAGGGAAGAAAGTCAGTGGAGAGGCTCAGTGGCTCTTTGTCTTTGAGGGTGGTACATTCAGGAAAAAAAGCCATGGCTTTCCCCACTTGGAGCATGCGACGGGTTACCAGTAAGAACACTGCAGTGAAAGTCACCTCCCCAGAGTAAGGGTCTTCTTGAAATCTGGACTACATGTGACACTTTACAAAAACTGTAAAGCAACAGGGGGCTCAATTTGAGTGGAGCAATGCCGCTTGAGGGAGGAACTGTTTAACCCTTTCTCCTTGTGCCGTTTTCCTGATCTAAATTACCCACCCCCACCCCGGTGCTGTTAACCCTACAATAGAAAAAACCACAGGTACTAAAGCCAAAGAGATAGGTTCCAGTCAAAGTGCTTATCCCATTTCTTTCATAGGAACGGGGCATAGCTGAGGTCCTGAACAAAAAACTCCGGAGACAGCTTGCAGAGTACAAAGTGCCCCCTGTCCTCAACTATGTTCATGAGAAAATGGCAGTCCATGAACTTGAAAACACCATCAAGATCTGGGAGAGGAAGGTGGAAATTGCAGAGGTATGGCTGTGCAGGCACAGGGTCACAGCTGGTTGGAGGCATGTGGGATGCACAGCTGCCCAGTACAACGTCTACCATTGCATGCCTCCGTTCTGCCCCTGACCAGAACACAAAAGAGCTATGATGTGAGCACAATGTAGCCAAGTGCCATAATGCAGCAGGACGAAGGCAAGCCAAATTCCCTATTGGAAAAGCATTCTTAGATGGCATGGCAGGGGAGGGGGGGATCTGGACATGAATAATAGACTCATAGAATAGTAGGGTTGGAAGGGGCCTACAAGACCATCGAGTCCAACCCCCTGCTCAGTGCAGGAATCCAAGTCAGAGCAGCCCCAACAGATGGCTGTCCAGCCTCATCTTGAATGCCTCCAGTGTGGGAGAGCCCACCACCTCCCTAGGACATGGGTTCCACTGTCGTATTGTTCTAACGCTCAGGAAGTTTCTCCTGATGTTCAGCTGGAATCTGGCTTCATAGAATCATAGAATAGTAGGGCTGGAAGGGGCCTACAAGGCCATCGAGTCCAACCCTCTGCTCAATGCAGGAATCCAAGTCAGAGCATCCCTGACAGATGGCTGTCCAGCCTCGTCTTGAATGTCTCCAGTATGGGAGAGCCCACCACCTCCCTAGGTAATTGGTTCCATTGTCGTATTGCTCTAACAGTCAGGAAGTTTTTCCTGATGTTCAGCTGGAATCTGGCTTCCTGTAACTTGAGCCCATGATTCCATGTCCTGCACTCTGGCATGATGGAGAAGAGATCCTGGCCTTCCTCTCTGTGACAACCTTTCAAGGACTTGAAGAGCGCTATTCTATCTCCCCTCAGTCTTATCAAGGCTAAACATGCCCAGTTCTTTCAGTCCCTCTTCAAAGGGCTTTGTTTCCAGTGCCCTGATCATCTTTGTTGCCCTCCTCTGAACCCTCTCCAGTTTGTTTGCATCCTTCTTAAAGTGTGGTGCCCAGAACTGGACACAGTACTCCAGATGAGGCCTAACCAGTGCTGAGTACGGGAACTAGTACTTCCCGGGATTTGGAAGCTATGCTTCTATTAATGCAGCCCAAAATAGCATTGGCCTTTTTTGCAGCCACATCACATTGTTGGCTCATATTCAGCTTGTGATCGACAACAATTCCAAGATCCTTCTCGCTTGTAGTGTGGTTGAGCCACGTATCCCCCATCTTGTAACTGTGCATTTGGTTTCTTTTTCCTAGGTGCAGAACTTGGCATTTATCCCGATTAAATGTCGTTCTGTTGTTTTCTGCCCAGCGCTCCAGTCTATCCAGATCACTTTGAATTTTGTTTCTGTCTTCCAAAGTATTAGCTATCCCGCCCAATTTTGTGTCATCTGCAAATTTGATCAGCATTCCCTGCACTTCCTCCTCCAAGTCATTAATACAAATGTAGAAGAGCACTGGGCCCAGGACTGAGCCCTGCGGTACCCCACTCATTACCTCTCCCCAGTTGGAGAAGGTCCCATTGATAAGCGTTCTTTGAGTCCGATTCTGTAGCCAAGTGTGGATCCACCGGATCGTTGTTTCATCTAGCCCACTTTGAGCTAGTTTGCTCATCAGGAGATCATGGGGCACTTTGTCAAAAGCTTTGCTGAAGTTGAGGTATATGATGTCTACAGCATTCCCTCGGTCTACAAGGGAGGTGACTTGATCCAAAAATGAGATCAGATTCATCTGGCAGGACTTGTTTTTGACAAATCCATGTTGGCTTCGAGTAATCACGGCATTGTTGTCAAGGTGCTCCCAGATGGATTGCTTTATCATCTGCTCCAGAATTTTCCCAGGGATTGATGTCAGACTGACTGGTCTGTAGTTCCCAGGTTCCTCCTTTTTGCCCTTTTTGAAGATAGGGACAACATTAGCCCTCCTCCAGTCATCTGGCACTTCCCCCGTCCTCCATGATTTGTCAAAGAGAATCTTGTAACTTGAGACCATCATTCCAAGTCCCGCACTCCTGGATGATCGAGAAGAGATGCTGGCCTTCCTCTCTCCAACAACCTGTCAAGGACCTGAAGAGCGCTATCATATCTCCCCTCAGTCTTCTCTTCTCAAGGCTAAACATGCCCAGTTCTTTCAGTCTCTCCTCATAGGGCTTTGTTTCCAGTCCCCTGACCATCTTTGTTGCCCTCCTCTGAACCCTCTCCAGTTTGACTGCATCCTTCTTCAAGTGTGGTGCCCAGAACTGGACACAGTACTCCAGATGAGGCCTAACCAGTGCTGAGTAGAGGGGAACTAGTACTTCCCGGGATTTGGAAGCTATGCTTCTATTAATGCAGCCCAAAAGAGCATTGGCCTTTTTTGCAGCCACATCACATTGTTGGCTCATATTCAGCTTGTGATCAACAACAATTCCAAGATCCTTCTCACTTGTAGTGTTGTTGAGCCAAGTATCTTGAATATAGCTATGATGCTTAAACTTGTACTTTCTTGAAGAGGAGCTACCTCCCCCATCAAAGATCAGGGGAGGGCAACCTCAGGCCTAATCCAGCCCATGGAACTGCCCAATCCGGCCCACTCTTCTCAGGCCCCTCCCCAAGTCCTGTCCCCTGGCCTGGAGGCTCGAGGGGGAGAGGAGTGCCCATGTTATAGCCAGTTTCTGACTGGGGATAACAAGGGAATTCCCCCAACTTGGCCAGTGCTTGTGCAACTGGCTCCTGGAAGCCCCTGCTGAGTCCCGTTCTCCACTACTTATGCTCCAGCTGAGATGCAAGCAGTGTGGGAAGGAGACCACTGGCACAGCTGGCCCTGCATGCCACAATGGAGCCCCTTTTCATGCCATTTGTGTCCCAGTTGGGCCATGGAGGGGCATGGGAAGGAAGCCCCTGACTTAGCTGACTCCTGCAAGCACCACTGAGTCCCTTTCTCTGTGCAGAGCATTGAGAAAAAAAGTGGGCAAGGCTGGGCCAGATGATGTCACAGGATGGGTGCGGCTTCCAGGTGGGGCCAAGCATCCCTTGACATCATCCAGCCCACTAACTTAGACCGGGGGCAGGGGGCATTCCAGTCCCTGGACCAAAAGCGGCTGCCCATCCTGGGCCTAGATTGTGGTAGGGAAACAGTTTCTGCCTGAAGTCCATATTGCCAACTGCCAGATTCAATCAGCTCCATCGGAGCTACCAAGCCTCCAAATGTCATGTATTTATCATACAAACTGAAAAAGTTATGGCTGTTTGTTTTCCAATGCAATGGAAAATGTAAAAAAAAAAAAAAAAGGCAATTAGGACAGCTCAAAAGATCCGGGGCACAGCCCAAAAATGATCCAGGGCCTATGCCCTGGTGGCCCTTCCTAACAACACCTCTGGTGGGACCCAGGGAAAAGCAGAGGGAGTCAACATTCTGTAAAGCAAGGGTGCTGAATCTCTTTCTGGCCAAGTTTTGAGAAGCTCTTGGGGGCCACGTTACAATGGTGTGTGTGGGGGCGGTGGGGTAAAAGGGCCAGGGCCAAAAATGCCAGCCTATTTTAGCTTAAAGCTCTTACTGCCAGTAACTCAGCCTTAGAAGAGGCATTTTAACTGTTTAAAATGGCAGGGGAGGACTGCACAAAAGCTGGGAAAGGGTGCGTGGCCATCTAGGAAACCCTGTGCCACCCAGACTGGGACCCCAGGAGGCCCAAATATGCACCCTTTATAGGGGAACTGATGTGCTGCAAGGGGCCAGGTGGGAAAGTGGGGAGTGCTGCGTCCGTCACTGTTTCACCCGTCACCTCTTGTGTCTTGCAGATGGCCTTGCAGAGCTACCGCAGTGTTTGGCACAAGGCCAAGCTGGCCAGTCATCAGCTGCAGGCTCTTCTCCCCGAGCAAGGCGCCCACTGAGAGAGACTGCTCGGCAAAGGGGATTTGCAGAGGGTCTGGCAGCCTGGCCTGGAAGACAGCAGGAACCGCTGCAGCAGGACTTGCACTTCCTCGGCCTGGTTTGGCCCTCTCTTCCCAACAAGGCATTTGCACCAGGGTCTCACGAGACCCCCACAGTTGTTGATCTCTTTCCTTTTCTCTTCCTATATGAGGAGTTGCTTTATAGTAATCATATCTGGCTGTATTGACGTCTTTTTGGAATCATTTCATATCAACAGGGTCTGGGGAGCTGGCACCTAAGGAGAGTTTTAATTTTAATTTTTCAGAAAAAGTGACAGATGAGCACCACAGGGTCTTAATCACATCTCAGCTGTGCATATAAAAAGCCTGCAACTTAACCTGTCATCAAGCAAGGCAGAAGATGGATCAGGAGGCTTGCAGAGACGACTCCACCAAGACCCCAAGGCTGGCCCGACCTTGCCGTAGAAATGGGGAGCTCCTCCCCACTGTAGTAGTCATAGTAGATGGGAGCTGGCTGGGCCCGTGCATTGGCTGGCCATGCTGGGAGTTCTTGGTTGCTTTCTTTGGGCTGCTGTTCGCTGTGGTTAGAGCCAGGGTGATCTTCTGAAGAGTCTGAGTTCAGTGTTCTCTCCTCCAAAAAGGCATCAAAGATCTCTTTGCGTTCCTCTGTTGGAGTCCTGAGTCTTACATGTCTCATCCTTCCAGGGATGGGAGAGGTGGGAGCACCCCATTTGGCTGTTGTGGTCACAATCCAGTCACCGTAATAGGACACCCTGGTGTAAAGGAATGGCCCGTAGCATCTTACGCCACCTTCGCTCAGCACTCCCTTCAGCACCCACTGCCCCGTTTCCACTGCCTGGCACATAACTGGGTTGCCTGAGTACCCCTTCAAAAGAGAAAAAGGATTTATTCAGTTAATGATTTGAAATACTTACGTCCTGCCTTGGACAGTTCAAGATAGCTAACAACAGAAATGAATAAATACAGTAAAACTAATACAAATAAGAAAAAGAATATGGAGCTCAGTGCTCTAACAAAAGCTCACAGCTGTTCAGGTAAGAGCTGATCATGTGAGTGAGAAGGAGCTTGAGTGGCTTTGCAGTTGGCTCTTTGGTCCAGTGAAAAGGCTCCATCAGGAGCCCAAGCTGCCATTTTGCTCTTTGCCACTAACCTTCCACACATAAATGGAGCAAGCAAAATGGTGCGTGATACTCATGACAACTCATTTGCCAGAACATGGACCCTCGCAAGCAGACAGATGCAAACTGACTTCAGCAGAGTGCAGTGTGAGTGGGAAATGTTCTCTTCCAGCCTTCCACCATGTGCCTGGAGACTCCAGTTACAGGAGCCTTCCCCAGCCTGGAGCCTTCCAGATGTGGTGGGACTCACTGCATCTCCCACCCAACATGGCTGGCTAGGAGATGCTGGGAAGTTGCAGTCCAACACATCTGAAGGGCACCAGGTTAGGGAAGACTGGGTTGCAGCATCCATCATTCACATGGCTCACAGCCAATAAGTGACTGGAATAGGCAAATGCCTATTCCAAAATTGGCTGTTGCAAGGCTCCTTGTGGACTGTTCCAAGCAATCAAACACTCTCTCAGTTATGACCTACCCTCAACCAATCATCTAGCAAGTCAGAAGATGGGGCAGGAAGCTTGCAAAGATGACTCCTCTGATTCCCCAACGATGGCCTGACCTGGCTGCAGAATTACTATCCTGCCTTCCTCCAAGTTGCTTAGAGTGGTGTAGAAGATTCTCCACTTCATTTTATCCTCACAACAACCATGCGGGGCAGGGTAGGTTGAGAGATAGTGACTGACCAAGTGAGCTTCGGGGGTGAGTGTGGATCTGAACCTGAAATCACACATGGATCTTCAAGGAGCTGGATTAAATAATCCCCGGGCTCTTCCCCGGCCCTCATTCCAGCCCTCAGACCTCCAAATGCTGATAAAAAGCTCCCATACCTGAGGGTGGAGTTCCAAGAGCACTTGCTGACTCATTCCCCCTGAAGTGGATTTTAACAGGCCTTTTGTTCAGAAACCAGGAGGAACGTTTCTGGAATTATTTTTTTGTTAGTAGTACAAGCGGTATGAAAATGCCACTTAGGAATTTATAGATTTCCATCTCCCTTTGTAAAACAATGCCAGCAATAGTCCTATGTGTTGACAGGGTAGAGCATTTTCCATGTTTCCAGTACATCTTTGCTGAAGTGTTTTCAGAGTCGCTAAAAAGAACTTCTAGTTTGGACGAATGAGGAAATGCCACCTTTTTACATTATCAGAGGGGTTGCTTCCAGGTGAGGCTTTTATTGTGCCATGATCACAGTGTCTCATTCACAGAATTTTCCAAGGGGTCCAGCTGTTGTCTTCCACCCCCCTGTGTTTTCCTACCACGTCTTTTGCCTTTCTCACCTTGGAAAATCCGTTAAGGAAGAAAAGACAATAGCTGCCCAATTCCTTCTGATTGTTAGTGCTAGGAGCTCTTCATCTGGAAGCACTCCTGGCTGGGTTCGTGAAATATGGTCATGCCCCATGAACTTGGCTTCCTCACCAGGCATCCAGATACATTGCCAGCTTCCCTGTGGCTGCAACACTCTGTGGTCATGATCCTTTGCAGGGGACAGGGGTCAACATCCACCACCAAGAGCTTCCATAGAGAGCCGCTCCCTGTCTGGACCAAGAGAACGCAGGATGAGAGGCTGGCCTCTCTAGATCTTTAGGGGTCTATGTTGGCAACTGAACACAGTGAAGACTGTGCTTCTTCCTCTCCCTCTTATGCTAAAAGCTGCATTTTCTGCCTTCTAGCCAAGACAGTGAGTGGCTTGGGTAAACAACATGATTCCACTAGCCTCTGGAAAAGGCTTCTGACAGAATAGAATGTCTACAAGTTTAAATCAAATTAATGACCACGTGATCAAGTCTTCCCCAACCAGGTGCCCTCCAGATGTGTTGGGCTGCATCTGCCATCATTCCCAGCCAGCCAATGGCCAAAGGTTGAAGAGGGCTGATGGAATCTTCAGTGCTGTAAAATGTTTCTCAAATTGCTGGGTGTCTCTGGTGTCCAGCAGAGCCCTCAAGCATTTATTTTATTTTTATTTATTTATTGCATTTATACCGCACAATTTTTCCTCTTGCAAGGAACCCAAGGCGGCTTACATTATCCTCCTCTCCATTTTATCCTCACAACAACAACCCTGTGAGGTAGGTTGGGCTGAGAGTCTGTGACAGGCCCAAAGTTACCCAGTTAGCTTCCATGGCCGAGTGGGGACTAGAACCTGGATCTCCCGGCTCAGAGTCCAGCACTCTCACCACTACACCACGCTGGCGGGGGGGGGGTGCAGTTTACCAGGGCCAGGCAATTCAGGAGATGGGCTTGGGCCAGGCTACAACCCTATTACCATGAGAGGGAAAACTCAGGCTAAATAAATTGCAGCAGCTTGAGGACATTTATGGAGACTTAGTCCCCTGTATCTCTATCCCTCTTGCCCCAATCTTGTGAGCTTTGCTGGAGCCAATCAGAAGCAGTGTTGCAGCAAAACAAGCAACATTCTGAGCAGGGACTCGCTGGCCCAGCCCAGCCTTCTCTAGAGCAGAGAGAGAGCGCTTGTGCACTCAAACGAGAACTTGTCGTTTGCGAGTGAGAATGCGGGCTTTCCTTTGTGACAGGCTCCCTCAAGAAGTAGCAAGCTCACAGGCTGGTTGGAGGGCAAAGCACCATAACTGAATAATGGACTCATTCAGATGTTAAAATAGCCACATATGAAGCATCTCTCCCTGTTCTACCCCTCAAGATGTGTGACGCCTTAAACATGGGGAAGGTCAGTGGATGTGTGTTACTTGGAGGGATTCATCTTCACATCCGAGTCAACCCTAGAGCAGAGATGTTGACATGCTTTCAGCCCAAGAGCCATAGTCAATTTTGGAGAAGCTGTTGGGGGCTGCATTCCAGTGGGGGCAGGGGGAAATTTAAAAAATACCAGCATTGTGTAGCTTAAAGCTCTCACTGCCAGTAACTAAGGAGAGGCATTACAATCTCTCCTAAGGACGGGGCAGGGATGTGGAGGAGTCAGAAAACCACCAACCAACTGGTTGTGGGGAAAGGTGGTGGGGCCATGGGAGGGGGGATATGACTACCTGTGGAACCCCAGTGGGCCATATTGGCCCACAAGCCTGAGGTTCAACATGCCTGCCTGGAGTATCAGTTGTGATGATAACAACAGAAATAGCACCAGATATGCCACCATGAGCCATTTTTGTAGCAAGAGCAGACTGTAAATGCAATCACTGAAAAAGGGGTGAATTGACACCCTCTGGGACTTGCCCTTAAGCAGCATCTGTGAGGGCTGTACAGAATTTGCCCACCTGTGTGAGGATGCAGCCAGCCCGCCAGCAAGCAGTTCTGCAGAGTGGCCACAGGGAAGCTTTGGTAGGGAAAGCAGATGGGCTGCACCGCCTTGCTGAATTGGAGTGGGGTGGCTGTCTTCAGGAGGGCAATGTTGTGGACAAGGGTGATTTCATCAAAGGCTTCGTGCTGAATGATGGTGCTGATGGGGAGCAAGTGCCTTTTGTGCCCCTTCAGACCCGGAACATCGAGCAGGGCCAAGGCCTGGGTCCTAGAAGCCAAGAGAGTGGAAGCAAAGAGGCATTGCTTGGGTAAACACAGACTGGGGGGAAGACATGCTCCTGGCCCTTGCTCCAACCTGCTCCCAGTGCCAGCTCCAGGTTTTCGAGGGCCCCCTCCTTCAATGAGGCTCTCTACCTTCTCACTGGCTGCTCTTGTTCCTCTTTCTCATCATTGCTCCCACTTGCTTGCTTGACAGGCAGAGGGCCAGTGAGCAAGCAGGCAGTGGCATCTCCTGCTCTTCCTTCTCATCACCTCTGTTGGCTGGGCCAGGGGAAGAGGAAGGTGAAGAAGCAGGTTGCAGTGAAGAGGAGCAGCATCCCGGGGCTCTTGTCAGTGGGATCTTGCTGCAGTGTGGGTCCTTGACAGGTGCCCAGACATGCCTACCCTTGGTGATGGCCCTGCCACCTCCACCCCTCAGTTCCTAGCCACCACCTGCATTGTTAATGGAAGGCCCACCTGGGCATGGGCCCTGGAAATTCCGAGCTGCCCTAATTGTCATTTTTTAATATTTTCCCATTGACTTGCATTGGAAAACAGAAATGGCCATACCTCTTTCAGTTTGTATGATCAATATATGAAATTTGGAGACCTGGGAGCCCCCATGGAGATGATTGAACCTGCCAAATCTCAGGCAGTTAGGTCCAGTGGCTTTTGTGCTAGTCACAGGTAAAATTCGCTATTTTCAAGAAAATCTGTCAAAGCAAAGAACACTATTTTTTGTGTGCTTCCACATACGTGCATGGAATTTGGGGACCTGGCAGCCCCTATAGAGATGACTGATCCTGCCAAAGTTCAGACAGGTCTAGTAGCTTTTGTGCTAGCCACGGGTAAAATTTGCTTTTTCCAAGAAAATCTGTCAAAGTAAAGAGCTAAAAAAAATTTGTGCTGCCACATAATTTCATGGAATTTGGGGACCTAGCAGGCCCTATGGAGCTGATTGAACCTACCAAATTTTAGACAGTTCAGTCCAGTGGCTTTTGCTCTAACCATGCGTAAAGTTTCCTTTTCTCAAAGTCTAAAAAAGTAAAAACTGTCAAGTCACCCAGGGGATTAGAGATCCTAATCAGAAGGTGTTTCAGGTGACCATTAGGTCACTACCCCTAATCTCTGGTGTAGCTTTTTTTGAGGTGCAAAAAACCTCTCTCCCCCTACTTTTCTGCTCTTACATGTCCACTGTTGGGAGCTTGCTTGCAATTAAATTTTGAAGAGGGAGAATGAAAGGAAGAAAGAGCTCCATGTGAAATACTGGTATTTCAGACAGCATCTGATTTTACTGCCCCAAACCGGAACCTTTGGCTTCTGTAGAAGTTTAGTAGCTTCAGTTCAGCAAAGGATCCAATCAGCCTCCACAAACTTCTTTCTCCCCTTCCACTTTATTTCTCCTAAACAGCTATAGGACTCAAATTATTCCAAAAGGAGGTTAGGACTAGGGATGTACGAAAGTCACTTACCTTCTTACGAAATTGATTCGCGGTGGGGGGGAGGCGCTCCGTCCCTCCCCCCGAAATTCTGGCCGGGGGGGAGGCACTCCGTCCTTCCCCCCCCGAATCCCGCCGCCTTTTGCGTCACTGCAGTCAGCCGTGATAGGCTACGTAAATGTTTAAGTAGCCTATCACAGTTGATTTAAAAGAAGAAAAAAAAACCGTGCGTACGCAGATGGCAGTGCCCATGGGCGCCGCCATTTGCGTTCCTTATTTTGACACGTCTTAGTCTACGTCAACATTTACATAGACTACGGTGAAAATAAGGGGAACACAAATAGCGTAGTGTCTACGCTATTTGCGTTCCCCTTATTTTCGCTGTCTTAGTCTAAGTAAATGTTTACGTAGACTAAGACGTGTAAAAATAAGGAACGCAAATGGCGGCGCCCATGGGCGCCGCCATTTGCATACGGGCGGTTTTTTTCTTCTTTTAAATCAGCCGTGATAGGCTACTTAAACATTTACGTAGCCTATCACAGTATTTTTTTAAAATCTAGCCGTGATAGGCTACGTAAATGTTTCCATAGCCTATCACGTTTTTTTGTTTGTTTTTGTTTTTTTTACTGGAAATGGCGGCAGCAGCCGGTCAGAAAACCGGCCGCCGCTGCCGCCAAACCGCCGCCGGAGCCACCTCCGCCAGGAAGATTCGCCCAAGGTAAGTCCCGTCCCGGGGGGCGGCGGGGGGGGCAGACCGTTTCACCACCAATTTCGGGGGGCCGAATGCGGTGGCATTCGGCCTCCCCGAGATTCATGGCAAAATTCTCTGACATCCCTAGTTAGGACTATGTGGCATCATGATCTAGGAACTGCTGGGGCTTTCAAATAGGTTCTACAGTTTTAAAAAAGCTAGAAAAAGCCCTCAGCCACCTCACCTCATAACGTTAATTTAAGTACATGCAACCCTTACAAACCCTGCACAGCCTCCTAAATTGCTCTGAAGTACCACCTCTCTGAAAGGAGCTACTTGGCTTAGGGAATTCTCTCTAACCTCCCACCCCACGTGCATTTCCAATCACCATTCCTCCCCTCCCGTCCCCTCCCCTCCCCTCTTCTTTCTCTTCTTTATTCCACCCAGAGCATATCTTGTGGAATTCTTAACAAGAATTCTCTTCAGTGGGCAAGAGAAGTCTGAACTGTATTTGACTTTATACAAATAGACAAGGGGGTTGGTTTTTCTCCTCCTCACTCAAGTCTTTGAGAAGAGTGAGTTCACATGGTTGCAGAAAAGCAAATCTGGGGCTGTTTTGTTTGTCAGTTGCCATCATCCAGCAATAGGAAGGGCTGCAGCTCAGTGGTAGGGCACATGCTTGGCATACGGAGGCCCCAGGTTCAATCCCCAGCTTCTTCAGGTAGAGCTGGGAAAGAATCCTGCCTGAAAAACCCTGGAGAGCCGTTACTGCCAGTCAGTGTCAACAGTACTGGGCTAGATGGACCCAGGGTCTGACTCAGTACAAGGCAGCTTCCTGTGTTCCTCTGAACAGAAAGCTTTAATAAAAATAGGAGGTTTGGGTTTGTTTTTTAAGTGGAGGGGAGATAAATATTTCTAATTTATGCAATCCTATGTATGCCTACTGAGAAGTCCCATTATGTTTAATGAGGCTTACCCTCAGGAAAGTGTGCATAGGATTCCAGCACAAGTTGCTTTTGCAGGGAGGTTTGCACCCTGATGTTCTGCGTGTTTACTCAGAAGTCCTGAGTTGTGAGCGTGGTACTGCAGGCTTAATACAGTGCCTGCCCAATTCCATCTAATGAATAGCCTACCCTTTCAGCTCAGTCCTATGCATGTTTCGTCATTTGTGGGGTTTTCCCCCATTTTGCATGAACTCTAGCTTCAGTGGTGAGGGAAAGGCACTTAGTACATGCTCAGAGTTTCTCCATAACTTAGCCCTAGTTTTGAAAACAGACTCATTGGCTGAATCCTGGTGAAGTCTTGACACAAATGCAGTTATGCGGAGCTTGTGCATAACAAGGAGGAGGTAGAGGAGAGTTGCACAAAACAAGATATCTGTTTTTATGAAGAGTTGCTGGAGGATGGTAGGATGAGGAGGGATGGTTGCATGGAGGGGAATAGAATTGGTAGAGGGAGAATGTAAGTGCTCAGTGGTGAAAGAAAAGCGTTCTGCATATGCTCAGAGGCACTCTATATTTGAGAACATCAGAAGAGCCGTGCTTTGTCTGACCAAGGTCCAGCTAGTCCAGCATTCTGTTCACACAGTGGTCAACGAGATGCCCATAGGAAACCCATAAGCAGGACATGAGTGCAATAGCACTTTCCCACCCATGTTCCCCTGCTGCTAACCGGTGAAATGTAAATAAATTCTAGTAATTCTAAATTTGCATGCCTGTGTATCCTTCAGAAACTCTGCAGGTTTCTTGCCTGGGGGACACCTCTAATGTCCTGTGCTTTTTCATACAAATTGACCCAAAAACCATTGGGGAAGGGGTGAAGGGAAGGGAAAGCAAATCACTCCCTCCCGCAAATTGGAGAACTCCCCTTCCATGTGAACTGCTGCACCTAAAGTTCTGAAACTTTGCTGGTTTCTTACTTAGGGACAACTCTAGGCTGTCTGTACTTTTCAGAACAATGGTCCACAAGGAACATAGGGAGATAAGTATATCCTCTTTTGGAGACCTCAAAATGTCAAGGCCACCCTTGCACAAAAACCCCTGTGGCTAGCATTCTGAAATTTGGCAGACATGATCCCTCTGATGGGGCGATGAATCCTGACATTTTTATCCAGTTCTTTCAAGGAAGTAAAATGTTACTGGCAGTTCCCTTTAAAAGGAAATCAAAATATAAACCCTGCACCTATTTTTTGCTGACATTGGGCAGGTGTAATCCCCTTCTAGGGGGTTACTATGCCTGAAATTATCATCCAGTTCTGACCAAGAGAAAAAAGTTACAGTTTTTTTTTCTAATTTCCCATGGTAGTCAACAGGAAGCATAAAGACTCATTTTTCCAAATCTTGACTCAGGTTTGGTGCTGAGCTGAAGTGGACCGACTACAAATTGGCCTGAGTAGAAGCAGATGTTTTCCAAAACACTGAATCGGGGTATGAGTAGAAGTGGGGTGGGGAGTCAGTGCACACTTCTTATGTATGTATGTATGCAATCTATACACACACGCAAGCACCACATGCACACACACCACACACACACACACGTATATAGATATATGTGGCGCGCTTAGACTCAAATAAATGCGCAAATGTGTGTTATGGGCCTGTGCCCCAGATCTTTTAAGGGCCTAGCAATGCCCCTGCTAGCTGCCTTTTCCTGACAGAGCTCCTGTGCTCAAGAGACAGAAATTGAGCAGGCAGCACTTCCGGCAACATGGAGATGTAGCGATAGGGCCAGGTTCATCTGATGAATGCCTCACTGCCGAGGACCTGCGAAAGGCACAAGAAGCCCAAGGACCAAACTAGATGTGGCATTAAACATAGAGGAGGCACATCGGAGCTTAAAAAAAGGAAGCAGGCATGGCGGAGGGGGATTTTAATCAGGACTGTGGCTGGGGAAGGAAGGGTCAACACTCCCTTCCCTGCAAGCTGCAGCCCCGCAGGGGAGGGCGGGAGGAAAGACAGCAGTCCTACTGGGGACCAGCTGAATGCAGAAGTGTTCGCAACCAAGCAGCTCTGCGGCCCTGCAACAGGGGGGTCTTGGCAGGCTGAAGCAAACTGCTGCCACAGTCGCCCCCCACCTCCCATGTGCACAAGATACCATAATTCCTGCCTGTAGACGTGCCCGCTTTTTGATTGTGTCTTTAATGCCAGCTCCATCTACGGCTGTTAGCCCAGGAGCGTTGAACCTCAGGCCCATGGGCCACATCCAGCCCCCTGGGGTTCCTCAGAAGGGCACACCCCTTTCCCCTGGCCCCACCCCTTTCTCCCAGCCACCAATTGTTAGGTGGTTTCCAGGCTTTTGTAGAGATTTGTTTCCCATTTGGGAAGGCTGAAATGCCTCTCCTAAGGCATATTTACTGGCAGTTAGAGGTTTCAGCTAGAAAAAGCTGGGGGGGGTTCCCCATTTTTGGCCCCACCCACCACTGGAATGCAGCCCCTGAGAGGTTCTCTGGAACTGACTTCATCCCTCAGGCTGAAAGATGTTTGCATTGCATTCTACACAATATAACATTTAAATCACATTAAGCATGCTTTCATTTTTCCCCTCAAATATTTCAGGTCAAATGTTTGTGGTGTATTGGGACAAAAAAGTAACACAAGGTACTTTTTAAGCTCTCTTTACTAAATACAAGTAAAGCATACATGCTAAATTAGATCGCTCTTTCTAAAGCATCAGAAAAATTTCCAATGCAACCTGCCCTATGGAAATTAGCCCAGTTTGCATAGGAACATTTTCCAGTTCAGAGTTTTCCAGAAAGTCCACATCACTCCGCCAGCTCTACCTATGTTCACTCCCTTGTGTTGGATGAGTCTACGGCAGCATTGTGCCAGTGCAATGGTTTTGCACCACCAGAGCAGGAGATTTAGTAGCAATCCTATTGTCCAGCTAGCATGACCCAAGGCTAGGATTTCCTGTAAGATCAATGGCTAATTGTGGCACAGTTTACTGTAGCCCTTAAGGCGACTTGACTGCAGTTGACTAACCACTGTAAGCTATTCATGCTCATGCTCATGTGTGTCTGATTTGGGCAGAATCCTCCACCTTGGCCCCTACCTGTTCTGGAACTCAGAGGCTGCACTTAGTATCCAGTGCTTGCTCAGGATGGAACCAAAGGCCACATGGCTGTCCTGGAGATCTCGCAACGACACCACCCAAGGAAGTTCACCTATAGCTGCAAACTCTTGTGTAGGGCTTGCAGGAGCTAAGCTGACCTGTGTGCCACAGCCTGCACCAGTGGGGAAGGAGAAGTGAAAGTCAGTCACTGGGGCCTGTGGGGGCTCACCTCCACCTCCATATTTCCTCCTTTCCCTTGTCTCTGTGAAGGAAGTCCAGAGGCTGTGGTTGTGCTCAGGATACAAAACATGTCCTCCAGTGCAGAAACAGCCACGGAAGCTTAGCATACTGAAAACTGAAGCAGAAGAGCCCCAGCGTACGTGGCAGCCAGTGGTATGGTGGTAAATTTTTACTTGTGGGCACTCCTCATGACCGTCCCCATAGCCGCCCCCCCCCCCAAGGGAGAGTCCAAAGATGCGGGCAGTTGGGTTGATCCACATCGGCACATCAGTTCTAGCAGTTTTCATCTCCACCAGATCAGGTCTTTTGCAAAGCCAGCGGGTCTGAATTGCCCTTTCAGTACTAGGCTACTCCAAAATACTTTGCATTACAAGAGGGATAGCTCATAACAATATATTGTTGCTGGGGAAATCCATTTCTCACCCTCCCCACCTACTGTGAGGATTGCAGCTAAGCTCAGAGGGAAGAGGGAAGCTGAGACGGGTGGCAGATAAAGTCGTCCTCCCGGCTACTCAGAAAGTCCCTGTACTTCAACACTGTGAGCTCTGCTTCCGCTACAAAAAAGGACGGAGGGGCTTCAAGGAAGAGAATGCATTTACTCCATGCCACCAGCTGTGTTCGCCCTCTATCACTGGGTTCTCAGCGATGTTGTGCAAGTCCTAACCCTTTTCATGAGAAAAGCCAAAGTCTGGAAAACGCACAAATCATCTGGCAAACTGTTTGGTGTGAGGGGCCATCAAGTTCTTTAGGTAGCCTTGGCAAAGCTGCTGCGACTGTCTAAGTTGATGGAAAACTGATGTAAAAATCACAAAGCATCTCTGAATTTACTCTGAAAAGGGGTTTGGCGGTTAGAAGTGGAAGGGACCTGCACCAGGTAGGGCAGGTACCTCGTTTGCATTGTCTGGCACTAGTTGGCATTTTGGCCATTGAATCCGGCATTGATAGCAGAGATTTGTGAAGGTTTGGGCTATCATCATGGGGGTTAAGGCTATCAAGGGCTACTAGTCAGGATTGCTATACATTACTCCCTGCATCAGGAGCAGTATGCCTCTGTATGCCAGCTGCAGGGAACACAAGCAGGAGGGTGCCCGTTTTCAGGGCTGGCATCAAGGGCAGGCGTACTCAGTCGCCCACACCCCAGCAGGGGCCCACCGACAAGATCCCCTGGACTTGCTCCCCTCTTCACCGTTGCAACCTGCTTACTCACCTGCCTCTTGCTCTGGTCCAGACAGTGGTGGCGGTGAGGAGGAGCAGCAGCAGCAGAAAATGCACTGCCTACTTGCTCCCTGGCTCGCTCTGGCTGTCAAGCAAGCCGCCGGGAGCAATGATGAGAAAGAGGAGGAGCAAGAGCGGCTGGCGAGAAGGCAGACGCGCCGAGGGGGGGGCCCACTGAACGTGTCTTGCCCAAGGGCCCTCCGAAACCTGGAGCTGGCGCTCGTGTCGTCCCGCCTGTGGCCTTCCCAGAGGCATCTGGTTGGCCACTGTGTGAACACAACGCTGGATTAGCGAGGCCTTTGGCCTGATCCAGCAGGGCTCTTCTTATGTTCTTATCACCCATAGACCCATGCCATTAGTCATGTCCCACCTCCACTGCTTTGCGTCCCCATCTCCTTTCCGATGCCTCCATCTATGACTCTACATTCTCCTGCACCCCAGGGATGCAAGAGGCTCTTCCCATAGATCCACCCTTCATGGCCAAAGTTTCACTTCAAGACCAGACACTGAAGCATCACTCACCAGCTAGAGAAGAGGGCAGGACGGGCAAGCACAGAAGCAGCAGGCCTCCTACACAACATCCCTGTCAAAAAGAGGCACATTCAGGTATTCCTTAGAGCTTTTACCAGTTCTCCTGTCATCCTCAGTAGCAGTGGTCAGTCTGGCTGGCCAGCTCAGTTCCATCTGCCCCACTGGTGGGCTGCTGGAGGAGCAAACGGAGCATCCTTAGAGGACCTGCCAGTAGTCAGTTTATCTCTGAAACTTTTGATTTATGCAATATGATCAAATACACAAACGATTGGCGACATTAGGGCAGTGGCTTTTCAGACTGCTTTCTGGGGTTCCTCAGTAATGGGGATCCACTTCCCAACGAGGGGCAGCCTGCCCCCCACAGCTGTTCTTCGCTTGCAATGCCTGGGTGCAGTCAGGGAGATGTGGAGGTGCTCTTGGCCGTGCTCTCCATGCAAGTAGGTCAATGGTGAAGTCCCAGCAGTTTTGGTTAATGCTGGCTGGGGGAGGATGGGAGCTGTAGTCCAACACATCTGGAGGGCACCAGGTTGAGCAAGGCTGTGCAAAACTGTGTGTCACACAATTTTTGCACCATCACACTGGAGTTCCAGGGTAAATGTGCAGGTTTGTTTGGAAGCCCAGTCAACATAGGAAAGCATTCCCCTCGAGATCCACTGCTTTAGAGAGCAGGGACGGCCCAAGACATTTTGTTACCTGAGGACAAGATGGCATTCCACCCCCAGCCTCCCTCAACATACAAACGTGGACTAAGGAGGCAGCTGAATCTTCCTTCAACACTGGCGACAGGACCGTGACACATCAGCATGAAGGCAGCAAGCTAGCTTAGGGGGCGCAGGGCAGACTGCAGGGCTCGGGCACACACAGCTCTGTCCTCCAGCACCATACTGCCATTCACTGCCTGAGGAGGCACCTGCTCTGCCTAATGGTGGGGCTGTCCCTGTTAGGGAGCCATTGTGGTTGGTGACCGGAGCACAGGTGTTGAACCCCAGGCCTGTGGGCCAAATCTGGCTTGTCTGAGGTCCCAATCCAGCTCTCACAGGTTTCCCAGATGGTCACACCCCCTTCTCCCAGCCCCACTGCCTTTCCCCCACCCGTTTCCTGGTGTTTGTGCAGTTTCTCCCCCTCCTAAAAGGGTGATATGCCTCTCTTAAGGCTCAGGTGCTGGCGGTAAGAGTTTTAAGTTATAATATGCTGGTATTTTGGCTTCACCCCTTTTCCCCTTGCCCCCTCTCCCAGAAGGCAGCCCCTGAGAGCTTCTCTGAAATTAAATCTGGCCCTCAGGCTGAAAGATATTCTACACCATTGGACTAGAGGGTCCTGCTGTGGTCTGAGGGCTGGGGATGTCCTTCCTCCCACAATGGTTTGAGGAGTCAATCACTCAAGTATTACATCCAATATTACAGATGGATGGAGGATCATTGCTAATTCTCCTGAGGCACTGCCCTGGGTTTGTTGGCTTTCTTCTTCTTGCAGTCTTCCTAGAAATTCCATTCTATGGTTCTTGTCTTGCTCCTTCCTAAAAGCATCTCTTTCCTGGGAGCCTTCTCACTTCCACGTTATTCTGCCAAGAGCAAACCCATATTTCCCCCTTCTTTTACCAGTGAACCTTTGGCTTGCTCTTGTGACCTCCGACTTCCTGACATGACTGGGCAGAGCTGAGCAGGGCTGGGCTCTCTCTATTCTGCCATGCCCTCACACTGCAGAATCAACCACTGTTATGTCATCGTTGTCATGGCGCTCGAGTTCCTTCCCACGGTCCTCATGGCCACCATCACTCACCCCCAAAATCCTTCCCCGTTTGTCAAGGTGGGCTGATGGTTTCACTCTTTAGCATAGACTCTATACCAGACTTCTCCATCCAGGTGCCCATCAGATGTTTTTGAATGAAAAGTTCCAGAATTCCTGACAATTAGCCATGCTGGCTGGGGCTGATGGGAGTTGAGGTACAAAACATCTGGAGGGCACCAGGTTGAGGAAGGCTGGTCTAGAGCCTTTGAGAAGAAGGGAGGAATATGGGAAAGTCAGAACCCAGGAAACTTGGAAATTATTTCAAAATATGCATTAATTTTATTAGATAAATATCCTGCCTATATCCAAAGAAAGCAGGTTCCATACTATCCAAATTTTACCAGAAAATCCAACAAAACACCTAGAAGACACATAACAAATCAATGAATATAAATGGACCAACCACAACAGAATAAAATCCAAATGGTAGAGCAATGGAACAGTAGCCCAGAAACATCTGGAAGGTCAATGAGTTCTCCAACACCACGCTTCATGGTAGGGCCTGCTGCATTTGTGTGTGTCAAGCTGCTGTTAACTCTAAATCTCCAAGCCTGAGAATACGTCATTGCCCTAGTGGGAAACTGTAACCCTGTTTGTCCATCATCCCCCTCACCTCTCGACTGTCCTCACTCCACCACCACCTTGCAGTGCTGTCAAGGTTCTAGGTAACAGGGGCTTTCATGTACATAGAGCAGGCTCCCTTCTTCATATATCCCCACCACACACATGCACGCACACAGGAGTAGTGCTGGTGGGAAAAGAAAATCCACTCTTTTCTTCAACAACTGACCTAAGGAAGAATTCTGTGCAAATTATCAATTCAGCACAATACTACCACCACCAAACTGGTTGGTCCTAATAAAAGTTCTTAGCCCTGGAACCAAGTGGCTTCTTTTCAAGAACAAGTCACAAGCCCTCTAAGTCCTGGATGCCCCCTGACATAGGGGTAGGGGAGAACTAATCAAATGCAGTGATCCCAAGACAAAGATGGGGGCAGGAGGCCCAGGGGCTTCCTCGAGGCTCATCAGCTTGTATGATTGCTCCAGGCCCCTCGACCCTGGTGGCGGTTCCTGGTCCTTGGGCACCCATGCTGGAACCATAAGGCAGAGGTGGCTCAGCCCTGCCCGACTGTGCAGGCCCAACCTCTGATGTCTCAAGAGCCTGAAGCCCAGGAAATCTTGGGGATTAAATATCAAAGTACCCCAAGATGCTGAAGACAAAAGTAAATAGGAATTTAGGGGGTGGGGTGGCACATGTGATAACCATCCTGAGGCAACTTGGCATCTGTTACCAAAAGCACTTTTTAATTATCCGGCTGCTGCTAAAGGCACAGGAGCAAGGACAGGAATGCTGTGGGCAACCCAGGGTGCATGACCACCAACTGAGGGAGCTACCGTAGTTGTGTTGACTCAAAACGTGGCAGTTGCTGCTCTGGATTCTGGTGCTCTGTGGGTTTGCACAGTTGGCATGAGAATGAGGTTCCGATCCAGCCTGATTCATTGTGAAGCAGCCTGCAGCTTGCAAAGTTTGCTCATGGACTTTCTGGATGTGGCTGCTGGCAGATGCTGCTTCGGCTCCCTGCTGCTGGTGGCTCCCTATTGCCGCAGCTTTTGCTCCTTTGTGGCTGCAACTGACATTTTCACACCATGGCCACTAAGAGACAGACTAGAGTAACAAGCACCTTGCCACAAACAGGTCTCGGGGAGAAATACGGCAGTACATGGGTCAGATTTTTCCCCTTTGGATCTTGGTTCATGTCCCATTGGGATGGCTCCAGTGAGCACTAACCCACCCTCTGTCCCGGATGGATTTCTCCTCCCCTTTGCAGTACACCAGTATTCCCCCCCACCTCACACTCCAGGCATGTGGAAGCCTGCGGGGAAGGACCCAGTTAGCAGGTGGAGCGAAAAAATGGTTGGCTGGGAAAGGGTTGAGCACCCTGCCTCCCCACTGCTGCTTTTCTATGCCAACTCCCCACCTCCGCCGCCACCAGAATCAGACTTAAGGGCTCAGGAGGGTCATAAAAATAGTGATATGCATCAAATGGCACAAGAGCCTTTCCAGCAAGGTTATCTTAAGAGGCATGTGTTGTTTGAAATTCAGTATCCTACTTCTAGAACCTCAACGTCCCCTAAAAGAAATGACCCAAACGTGTGTTTTACTTTTGCAAGCGTGGCCTTGATCCCCAAATGTTAGCTGTGGTTTTCTGGTACAAACAGCTTTGGTTTAATCAACAGATATACTTCTGAGGGAAAGCTGGAAAGATTGAGGGACTGGAGCACCTTCCCTAAGAGGAATGGCTAAAAGGGCTGTGTCTTTTCAGTTTAGAAACAAATGCTAAACATTGTGGACAGAAAACTGCTCTCTTCTCTTTCATAACAGTGGAACTGGAGGTCACTCAGTGAAGCTGGTTGACAACAGGTGCAGGACAGACCACTCAAAGGGCTTCTTCGCACACCATGTCACAGGCGATGGCCACAAGGTCGTCACACATCCCAAACTAGGAACTGTGGCAGCTGATGCCATTGGTTCATTTAAAGAGATCTGAGATAGGGTTTAAAGAATCCAGTCAAACACCTGGATACTTTAAGTGTTTACATATTTGAAATCCAGTAACAAGAAATTTATTTTGGATTCCACTACAAACCTGACCCTTCAAAGGAAGTGTATGCCAAGCAAAACAAGGTGTACCCCGCCACCCTGGTTATATGAACCAACTACCAACATAAATGCCCTCCTCTTATCTTCAAAAGCCTGCAACTTTTGCTGCATGAAAATATAACGTTGACCTAGCCTATGGTTACTGTCTACATAAGAAGTTTAAACCAGGGTTAAATTGCTTTTAATGATCATGGCGTGCCCCAAGGACGATAGCTGGAATGAAGTATAAAGCACTTTGTGCCCTAAACATGCTATAAACAATGAACACTACTAGCAGATCCTCAGGCAAAGAGAGAGTGCAAAGGTGCACCCCATCTGATGTCAGCCGACATTGCTCAGGAATATACTCTGGTGCAATCTCAAGATGCCACCAGGAAGAATTTTAGTTCCCCATTTGTCTCTCACATTACCATAAATCATAGCAAATGCTATGGTCTTCTGTGCCCTTCATGGTCTCAACTGTCCAAGTCAGTAAATTTTCTCTTCTTGTAATTCTGGATCAGGCTGGATACTGTGATCTGGGAGGCCTGACCCATTTCCCAGCACTGGAAGTCATTGAGTCCTTTCTGACCAGCTTGAAATAAGGCTCGCTCCAACTCATCCAGCCGGGCCACCAATGCAGATGTGTCCTCATTGAAAGCATTCTGGGAGGAGTCCATGATGCGACGGAAACGGCCAATAAATGTCTAGTAAAGGAAACAGAGTTATTTAGAATGGAAGACGTCCCATTTGGCCCCAAGGGCAAGTAGTTGACACCTTTGGCAGTCAGACAGAGTCCAAGCTGTGTCTCTCTGGTGGCTGCACACAGAGCCAGATTACACTTATAGCAACACTGTCAAGGACAGGGCTAGATGGCTTCATGAACTGGTGCACAACAGCATCTAGGTTGTTTTGGGCCATACATGAGATAGCATTTCAAACAGCCCTCTCCTAAGCTGCCACTGGGTCTGTGCAGAAAGCTTGTCTTGTCAGCTACAAAGTCCAATAGTTTAATGCAGCCTTCCTTAACCTGGTGTCCTCCAACTGTGTTGGACTACAACCCCCTCATCCCTGACCTGCTGGGTTAGTGGTATAGGAATTGTTCAATATACCTGGGCCCAGGTTCTAAACAGAAGTGACTCAAGTCCCTTTGGCTGGCTCAGGCATAGTGGGAGTTGTAGTCCAACACATCTGGAGGGCACCACATTGGGGAAGGCTGCCTCAAGGAGCTCTTAGCACCTTCACCACTCGTTAAGCCTTCATTAACCTCACTAGGTTGCGTTCAAAGAATGTCGGATGAGTGGAATGGCACTAATGCATTTGAAATGTGTTGTGTGTGGCCACTCAGAGGCAGGGTCTGAGGTACTGCTTTATATCAAGTGATGATGAGAAATCAGTTCTCCATAGCCTTTCCCTGCAACCTCAGAGCCTTGAAGCGGAGATAACTAGCACTGATGTGATATCCTGGGTGGCTAATAAAGATATTATTATACTGTGCATTTGGATTTTTGGATTTTTTTCTAATGGATCAACATGGCTACCTCCAATTTGTGAGTACGGTGGAGAATACTGCATTGAGTTATCCAGGAGAGGGATTTTAAAACTGGAGGTAAATTATCTTCTATCACCTGTAGATGGGACTGACCTTTTGGTGGTTACATACCTTCCAGCTACTAGGTAATACTGTTCAAACGGGCTTCTATTGATTCTGGACCTAATGCACCACCTAAAATTAATATCCAGCTTTACTAATAAAGAATACCATGGTTCTCTTTACTTCTCCCTGCCTCACAAGGAATCTATTTGTCTGATTAGTGCTGAAGACATAATTAAGTACTGGGTTTTATATATTTTTTAAAGGGGGAAACCGTAATTGTTGCTTCTTTGTCCCAGTAGCTTGTGCGTATTGTGAAGCCTGTCTGCCACTTAGTGAGGCTAAGGTAATTACATCTGCGTAATTCTTCTTTGTAGTCTCTGTGCATCACACATAGAATCATATAATAGTAAGGGGCCTACAAGGCCATCGAGTCCAACCCCCTGCTCAATGCAGGAATCCAAGTCAGAGCATCCCTGACAGATGGCTGTCCAGCCTCATCTTGAATGCCTCCAGTGTGGGAGAGCCCACCACCTCCAACAGTAATTGGTTCCATTGCTGTGTTGCTCTGACAGTCAGGTAGTTTTCCCTGTTCTGCCGGAATCTGGCTTCCTGGAACTTGAGCCCATTATTCTGTGTCCTGCACTCTGGGATGATCGAGAAGAGATCCTGGCCTATCTCTCTGTGACAACCTTTCAAGGACTTGAAGAGTGCTATCCTATCTTCCCTCAGTCTTCCCTCTGGCTAAACATGTCCAGTTCTTTCAGTCTCTCTTCATAGGGCTTTGTTTCCAGTCCTCTGATCATGTTTGTTGCCCCTCCTCTGAGCCCTCTCCAGTTTGTCTGCATCCTTCTTGAAGTGTGGTGCCCAGAACTGGAGACAGTACTCCAGATGAGGCCTAACTAGTGCTGAGTAGAGGGGAACTAGTACTTCCCAGGATTTGGAAGCTATGCTTCTATTAATGCAGCCCAATGGAACATTGGCCTTTTTTGCAGCCACATCACATTGTTGGCTCATATTCAGCTTGTGATCGACAACAATTCCAAGATCCTTCTCGCATTCCAAGATCCTTCTCACATAAGGGCTCTGTGTCTGCATGGAGCCCAGATTCTGGGAACTTCTATAGCTGAGAGAGTTTTGATGGAAACCCTCCCACTCCGACCTACTGCACATGTTCAAGTGGGTTGCCACCTTCTTCTTTGACTGCCATTGCAGCTGCCTAGTCTGGAACTGTGTGTGTCTTCAGACAGTATTTGTTTCTGATATTTTGCAGAGAGCTTATTCTATCTGTTCTAATCTTTGTTGTTTTTCTGCCTTTCTTAAAATTTTTGTTTTTTCTTTATTTGGGTTGTGCGATCTTTGTGACTGTGGTTTTTTGCCTCAGGTCGTATGGCCTTGAAGGGGCCCTTCAGAAAATGTGTCCGGCTTGGTAGCAAATTACCACCCTCAGACGGACACTCTTATGCCCATTTTGCCTAGGGAAAGGTCACGTGGTAGACACCTGCCCCAGCTGTCAAGCTTTCTTTCTTGAAGCAGGAACGTAGACACTGGGCAGACAGGCTCCGTGCAGAGCTGTGGAAGAGAGCACTGGAAGCTGTCACAGCCCCCAAGGCTCCAATGCCCCAAGCCATGTCTCCTCTGAAGAAGAGGACAACTGCCTCAAAAGACATGGGAAAGCACAGGGGGGTCCCGCACCCTCAACACCTACTGTGCCAGCTCTAACCATGGGCCGGACGGAAAAGCCCCTCATGCCAGGGACATGGTTGGCTATTTTGACAGCAAAAAAGCTGTCAAAGAGGGCACAAACATCTAAGACGGCCGATTTACAAAAGAAAAAGAAAAGATTCAAAGAGCCTGGAGAAGTTGGCACGGAAGATGGGAAAACACCTTCCAGCCCTGCCACCACTCACAAACTCACCAATACTGGCGAGACTAGAACTATCGGTACCAAGGGTCAATACCGTGCAGTTGGCATCAACATCAGAAGGCGAGATAAGAGACTCTCCGCCTATCTGCAGGGCCTGCAGGAGAAGCTGCCACCATTGGGCAGAGGCGTGCCTGCTGCTGCTGGGCCTGCCGCTGCCGCTGCCGCCGCCACCACCACCAGGCCTTCCCTGAGGACCTCTGTCTGACAGACCGCCAGTCCCTGCAGGACCAGGCCCCCAGGTACCGAGCCAGCTGTGCTGCTCCACCTGCCCCTCCCTGGAGGGGCTGCATAAGCTGGCTGGCTGAGGTGGCCTGGGAGAGCCAGGGCCTGCAGGAGAAGCCGCCACCATTGGGGAAGAGGCATGCCTGCTGCCACCGCCGCCACTGCCACCAACACCAGGCCTTCCCTGCGGACTCCTGCCTGGCATTATTTTTAAGGGAATTTTTAATAGTTTTTTGTTTGTTTTGTTTTTTTAATTTCTGGGGGATTTTGTTGTGTTCTTAGGGGTGGGTAGCCTGCCTGATAGGCGGGGGCGAGGGGGCATGTGTCCACCTGATGGAGGTAGTGGGGGGAGTGTTGGGGGCCAGAACATACCGAGGCTGGGCGGCAGGCGCTGGCAGAGCGCTAGGGGCAGGCCATGCCAGGTAAGGGGAACAAGGGAGAGATGTGTAGTATCTGTCCCCTGCTCCAGGCCTGTCCAGAGCCAAAGGATGGCTGGGGGAGGCGTGACCCCATCTTCTGGCCTTTGTTTGCTGCTCTGCAATGCCAGGTTTGTTACCCAGAAAACCTCCCTCATCCATGACATGATCCTGGACGAGGGTGCAGACCTGGCATGTATTATGGAGACCTGGCTGGCCGAGGCTGCTGCTCCAGCCCTTGCAGCCATGTGTCCAGCCAGATTTTCGTATGCACAGCAGCCGAGGGCTGGGGATCGGGGAGGGGGAGAGGCTGTTATCTACCAGAGTCCTTGGTCTTCACCAGACCCCCTCTCCGGGAGACCAAGGTTGCTGAGTGCATGTACTGGAGGTTGGGCCCGAAGGGCAGTCTGGGGATTCTGCTCGTGTACCGTCCACCCCGCTGCACGACTGACTCCCTGGCCGAGGTGCTTGAGGTGGTCTCTGATGTGCGTGTGCAGTCCCCTAACTTACTGGTGTTGGGGGACTTCAACGTACATTCGGAGGCCATCCTCACAGGAGCACCTCGGGACTTCATGGAGACCATGGCTTCCTGGGAGCTGCACCATATTCTAACTGGGCCCACCCATGTAGCCGGTCATGCACTAGACCTTGTGTTTGTTTCTGGAGAAGCGGGGAGTGACCTGGAAGTCGGGGGTATATCCACCACCCCCTTGTCATGGTCAGATCACTATCTGGTGACGTTGGACTTCTCGGTTCCACAACCCCTCCACAGAGGTGGAGGACCCATTAAAATGGTCCGCCCCAGGCATCTTATGGATCCAAATGGATTCCTGAACGCACTTGGGGATTCTCTGGGGCACGCCAACGGCCACCCGGTCGAGACCCTGGTGGGTGGCTGGAATGCCGCAATCACTGGGGCATTAGATCAGGTGGCTCCGAAACGCCCTCTCCCCCTGAACAGGGCTCGGACTGCAGCATGGTTCAATCCGCGGTTACGAGCTCTGAAACAGGAGGTGAGACGGCTAGCGCGCCGGTGGCGGAAGTCTCGCTCCAAAGACAATCAAACACAGGCTAGAGCTGTATCTTCAGCCTATCACGTGGCGGTGAAGGCAGCAAAAAAGGAATATTATGCTTCCGCTATCGGGTCTGCAGAGTGCTGTCCCAGAAGGCTGTTCCAAGTGGTCCAGAGCCTGGTCAGTCCTGTGGCTCCGGAACCACTGGAGCATTCTAAGGCCTCCTGTGAGGCCTTGGCAAGACACTTTGCAGATAAAATTATCAGATTACGAGTGTTACTCTGCATGCTGTGGATACAGTTAGTGAGCAAGAGGCGGCCTGTGGCAAACCGGTTTTGTGGGATCGGTTCCAGCTTCTTCCTCCTGATGAAGTGGACAAGGTGCTTTCATCGGTACGGCCGACCACCTGCTTACTTGATCCTTGCCCATCTTGGCTCATTATGGGCTGCAGAGAGAGGCTGGGTGAGGGGATCAGGGCGGTGGTGAACGCCTCCCTTGAGGAGGGAGTGATGCCATCAGCCCTCAAGGAGGCAGTGATAAGACTGCTCTTAAAGAAGCCCTCCTTGGATCCTCAAGTTTTGAACAACTTTCGCCCATTCTCAAATCTGCCATTTTGGGGCAAGGTGATTGAGCGGGTGGTGGTGATGCAGTTGAAGGCACACTTGGAAGAAATTGATTATCTAGACCCATTTCAGTCGGGCTTCAGACTTGGGCATGGGACAGAAATGGCCTTGGTCGCCTTGGTGGATGATATGAGGAGGGCTCTGGACAGGGGGAATGCTTCTTCCTTGTTCTCCTCGACCTCTCAGCAGCTTTTGATACCGTTGACCACGGTATCCTCCTGGACTGCCTGGAGGGGTTGGGCATTGGAGACACCGTATTGCGGTGGTTCCAGTCCTTCCTCTCTGGCAGGTACCAGAGGGTAGCACTGGGAGAGGAGGTTTTGGACTCGTGGCCACTCACTTGTGGGGTGCCACAGGGTTCCATCCTCTCCCCAATGCTATTTAACATCTATGTGAAGCCGCTGGGGGCTATCATCAGGAGGTTTGGGGTGCGGTGCCATCAATATGCAGATGACACGCAGCTCTGCCTCTCGTTCAAATCTTCACCAAGGTTGGCTGTAGAGTCCCTGTCCAAATGTCTGGAGATGGTGAGTGGCTGGATGGGGAGGAATAAGCTGAAGCTGAACCCTGACAAGACCGAGGTACTTTTGGCAGGAGACAAGAGGAGGCTGGAGGATGTTGACCTGGTGTTGAATGGGGTATGGCTACCCTTGAAAGACCAGGTCCGCAGCCTGGGGGTCATTTTGGACTCCCAGCTGTCCATGGGGGCTCAGGTGTCAGCTGTGAGCCGGACAGCGCTGTATCAACTCCATCTGAAGGGCGGCTGCACCCCTTCCTTCCCGACCATCTGCTCCCATTGGTAGTACATGCCCTGGTCTCCTCTCGTTTAGACTACTGTAATGCGCTCTATGTGGGGTTACCCTTGAAGATGGTTCGGAAGCTGCAGCTGGTACAGAATGCGGCGGCTCGCCTAATTAAAGGCAGCCACCGGCGAGATCACATTACTCCAGTGCTGAAGGAGTTGCACTGGTTACCAGTTGTTTTCTGGGCCAAATTCAAGGTGTTGGTTTTGACCTTTAAAACCCTATATGGTTCCGGCCCAGCCTACCTTAAGGAGCGCCTCCAGCAACACCAGACAGGCCGCTCAACAAGATCAGCCTCGGATGGCCTTCCCTCCGTCCCATCAGCAAGGACAGCTAGACTGGTGGAGACGAGGGAGAGGGCCTTTTCTGTGGTGGCCCCCACTCTGTGGAACTCCCTCCCTAGGGAACTCCGTCATGCCCCCTCTTTAATGAGCTTCTGCCGTGCATTAAAAATGTGGTTGTTCAGGCAGGCATTTGGGGTGGGTTAGGGTATTTTAGAAAACATTTTTATTGTAGAATTTTATTGTTTTAAACTGTTTTATTTTATGCTGTACATCGCCCAGAGTGGCTGGGTGACCAGCCAGATGGGCAATTAATAAATCAAATAATAAATAAATAAATAAATAAATATCTGCGAGCAGGAGCAAGGAATGTGCCCACCTAGGTTGCCTCCAGTCTGACCTCGTGGCCGAGACTGCAGATTCGATGTTGTCAGCTCAGTAGTCTCGGGACCAAGGAGCAGACACTCGACAGTTTGCAGGCCTTTGACATTGCTCACGCTCACCAGCATCAAATTGGGACAGGAGGTCAGAGTAGTCTCTCCCACCTCGACCAACCTGTTGCTGGGATGACTGGAGATACAGGCCAGAGTGGGAAGAATGGCACTGATATATGGACATGGCTCCTCCGCATCAGATGGATGACGTCAGCAACATCCGCCAGTAGAGGAGGTGCTACTGCTGCCACCGTTTCCAAGGGGTCCATCTCCATCTCAGCGGGTGGCTCCTTCCTTACTGACGCGGACTGCTCCATGGCGTGCTCCCCTGCCGCATCTGGTGGTGTCTGCATCGTTAATAGGTGAAGGCCCGAGGCTTCGCCACATCCAGGAAAAGATGAGTGCCAATCTGATTCTACATCGCATGGTGTAGAATCAGTTCCCACTGATTCTACTTCCCATGGCAAGCAATGCTAACGAGAAAAGGAGTCCAAGTTGAGTGGGAGCTTTTAAAAAAGGAAATTCTCAAGGCACAATTACAAACAATTCCAACCAGAAGAAAAGGTGGAAGACAACAGAAGAAGCCAATGTGGCTTCACAAAATGCTTAGAGATGACCTGAAAACAAAAAAGGACACATATAAGAAGTGGAAAGAAGGCCAAGTAACAAAGGAAGAGTACAGGCAGATAGCACAGAATTGCAGGGATGGTGTCAGGAAGGCTAAAGCTGAGAACGAGCTGAGGTTAGCGAGGGAGGCTAAAAACAACAAAGAGGCTTTCTTCAGCTACGTGCACAGTAAAAGGCAGAGGAAAGAAATGGTGGTTCAGCGATTAAATAAGGATGGCAAATCGATAACAGATGACAAAGAAAAGGCAGAGGTGCTCAATTCCTACTTTGGCTCAGTCTTCTCCCAAAAGAGGGTCTATGACCCCCCTGGCAAGGGCGAAGTACAGGCTGAAGGGGCAGGATTGCAGCTTGAGATCGACAGGCATATGGTCAAGGAACACCTAATGACTTTGAATAAGTTCAGATCTCCAGGGCCAGATGAACTGCACCCTAGAGTAATAAAGGAACTGGCAGAAGAACTCTCAGAACCGCTGTCTATTCTCTGAGAAATCCTGGAGGATGGGGGAAGTGCCAGATGACTGGAGGAGGGCTAACGTTGTCCCTATCTTCAAAAAGGGTAAAAAGGAGGAACCTGGGAGCCACAGACCAGTCAGTCTGACATCAATCCCTGGGAAAATTCTGGAGCGGATGATAAAGCAATCCATCTGGAAGCACCTTGACAACAATGCCGTGATTACTCGAAGCCAACATGGATTTGCCAAAAACAAGTCCTGCCAGACAAATCTGATCTCATTTTTGGATCAAGTCACCTCCCTTATAGACCGTGGGAATGCTGTAGACATCATATACCTTGACTTCAGCAAAGCTTTCGACAAAGTGCCCCAGGATATCCTGATGAGCAAACTAGCTCAAAGTGGGCTAGATGAAACAACCATCAGGTGGATCCAAAGTTGGCTACAGAATCGGACTCAGAGAGTGCTTACCAATGGGACCTTCTCCAACTGGGGAGAGGTAACGAGTGGGGTACCGCAGGGCTCAGTCCTGGGCCCAGTGCTCTTCAACATTTGTATTAATGACTTGGAGGAGGAGGTGCAGGGAATGCTGATCAAATTTGCAGATGACACACAATAGGGCAGCATAGCTAATACTTTGGAAGACAGAAACAAAATTCAAAGTGATCTGGATAGACTGGAGTGCTGGGCAGAAAACAACAGAATGACATTTAATAGGGAAAAATGCCAAGTTCTGCACCTAGGAAAAAGAAACCAAATGCACAGTTACAAGATGGGGGATAAGTGGCTCAACAACACTACAAGCGAGAAGGATCTTGGAATTACTGTCGATCACAAGCTGAATATGAGGCAACAATGTGATGTGGCTGCAAAAAAGGCCAATGCTCTTTTGGGCTGCATTAATAGAAGCATAGCTTCCAAATCCTGGGAAGTACTAGTTCCCCTCTACTCAGCACTGGTTAGGCCTCATCTGGAGTACTGTATCCAGTTCTGGGCACCACACTTTAAGAAGAATGCAGACAAACCTGAGAGGGTTCAGAGGAGGGCAACAAAGACGATCAGGGGACTGGAAACAAAGCCCTTTGAGGAGAGACTGAAAGAACTGGGCATGTTTAGCCTTGAGAAGAGACGACTGAGGGGAGATATGATAGCGCTCTTCAAGTACTTGAAAGGTTGTTCCAGAGAGGAAGGCCAGGATCTCTTCTCGATCATCCCAGAGTGCAGGACACGGAATCATGGGCTCAAGTTACAGGAAGCCAGATTCCAGCTGAACATCAGGAAAAACTTCCTGACTGTTACAGCAATATGACAATGGAACCCATGACCTGGGGAGGCGGTGGGCTCTCCCACACTGGAGGCATTCAAGACAAGGCTGGTACGCCATCTGTCAGGGATGCTCTGACTTGGATTCCTGCATTGAGCAGGGGGTTGGACTCGATTGGCTTGTAGGCCCCTTCCAACCCTACTACTATTCTATGATCGTACTCCTTGGTGGCGATAGGATCACAGGACCTTATCTCGCCCTCGGAAGATTTCAGCCATTTTTCAGAACAAATTTCAAAGATGGTCCAGTTGTTGGGGACTGAGACACAACAGCCCGTGAGGAGGTTAAAGGATCGCGTTTTTGATGTGGTGAATGTGGAAACATCCATGCTGGTTGCCATTCCCATTTTTACCAACTCTGCCACAAACAGTAAAGTAGCCTTGGAAAGCTCCGGCTCCAATGACTCCTACCTCAAAAAGATTAAAGCATTACTGAGTCCTGGAGAAGGACGCCAAGTTCCTCTTCACACATCCATGGCCAGATTCCATAATCACTGAGTCTGCTCAGAGCCCATCACAGAAGATGCATTCAGCCCCAGAAGACAAAGAAGGGCGAATACTGGGCCTGATGGGGTGCAGGATTTATTCGCCTGTGACCTGGAGTCTTCGAGTATCAGACTATCAGACCACCATGGCCAGGTAGCAATTCTTTCTATGGGAGGAGATGGGTTCGTCCTGTGATCATTTGCCTGACGACCCAAGAGCGTTGGCCAGGATTTTTCAGGCAGAAGTGACACGCTTGGCAAGGCAACAGATTAATATCGCTCGGCCCCAGATGGTCTGTGGAGTGAAGGCGATGGTAGGGCCGTAGCTCTTCAGAGGCATGCTTGGCTGAGGTCGGCTGGTTGTCCCAGGAGGCACGGTCCCAAATAGAGGACCTTCCTTTCAATGGTGCAGGACTTTTTAATGCTACCACTGACTAGGTGATGGACTCCATCCATACAGCAAAGTCCACAGCCAAGAAAATGGGTCTCGCCTATCGTTTCTTCAATACAAACCATGTCGCAGGTTTAGGCAGTCAGGCTTCCAACAGCAGCAGCTGCAAGGGGACCATTCATCTAGACAGAAGCAACAGCAACCTCTATCACACTCGAGAAGGCAGCACTGGATTTCTAGTTTCTGCTCTAGTCGCCATAAGGGTGACCTAGGTGGAAAGAGCAGACTTTGACTACCCAGCTGTTCTTCTTCGTCCTCCTGCATATTTCCCCATCTTCAGCTATCATCTATCCCATTTCCTTCCTGCATGGATGCACATAATGTCAGATTCTTGGGTACTCACCATCATCAGCAGAGGGTACAAGATTGAGTTTGACGCCCGCCCTCCCCTTGGTATGTTCCATTCAACACCAGAATTGGAAGTCCTGGAAGCAGAGGTGGACTCCTTGCTGGAAAAGGGTGAGATCCAACCAGTACCAAGTCATCAACTCCAGCAAGGGTTCTACTCCTGCTATTTTACCGTACCATACAGAGATAGCGGGCTTCAGCTGATCTTGGACCTACACGACCTGAATTCTTTTACAACACCCAAGAAATTCTGGATGACCACACTGCCAGTGAGCTTGCCGCTACTACAGGAAGGGGATTGTTCACATCCATCGACCTCAAGGATGCATATTTCCACATCACCAGCATTTTGCAACCGGACTGCAAGCTTTTCAGTTTCAGGTGCTACTGTTCAGCCTTGCAACAGCACTGAGAATTTTCACAAAGCGCATGGCGGTGGCCTGTGCTTATCTTTGGGTGCAAGGGGTGCATCTTCTTCCATACATCAATGACTGGCTGATTGTGGCACAATTGCGGAAGGATCGTCTTTGGTCAGTGGCCCTAGCCCGCAGCCTCCTGGAATCCTTGGGCTTCTCCACGAATTGGAGAAGTCCTGTCTGGATCTAAGTCAAACCATCCAATTCATTGGGGCAGTCTTGGATTCTGCTGAAGGCCAAGGCTCTGGTGACTTTGGCAAGTCAGGTGAGCTTCGTATTGTCAGGGCACTTACTACATAGGCTTCATATCGTCAGAGCGTTTATTATCCAGTGCCTGTTGGGCTTGATGGCTGCCACCACGGCAGTGGTACCCTTTTCCCATCTGCAGATGCAAAGATTGCAGATGTGGCTCACCTGAGTGTTCCATCCTATGACAGATGCCAGGCAAGCTTGGTTGCGGCTACCCTTTTGGGTAGCCAAGTCCCTCTTGTGGTGGACAGTGCAAGGTCATGTGCTAGTGGGTATGCCCTTCCATCAATAGTCCCCTTCAAGGATGCTTAGGATGGATGCATCAGTGCTGGGGCGGGGCACTCATTGTGGGTCTCTACTAATCCAGGGTTTCTGATGAGAGACAGAGAAAGGCAAGCATATCGACTTTCTGAAAATGCTGGCAGTAGAGAAGTCCCTAAGGGCCTTTGTGATCAATCTCCAGAATTGAACCATGCAAGTAGCCTCCAACAACACCACAGTGGTTTATTACATAAACAAGCAAGGAGGGACAAAATTGATTCCTTTGATCAAGCTGACTCTCCAAATATTCGAATGGTGCATCCTCAGGGAGATTTATTTGGTAGCTGTCCACGTTGCAGACTCGGACAATGTGTTGGCAAGTCATCTGAGCCGATCGTTGCAGCCATCTCATGCATGGCAGCTCCGCCCTGAGGTGGTGCAAGACTTGTTCTGGCAATGGGGAGTTCCATTGACAGACTTGTTTGCAATGGAGAAAAAGGTTTGCAAGGAATATTGCAGCACGGCCAGGATAAACTGTGAGTCACTGGGAGATGCTTTCATCCTGAGTTGGAATCGAGACTTCTATTTCCCTTTTCCACTGTTCCCACTGCTGACACAAGTGTTGTCAAAAATTGTGAATGACAACATGGATTACATACTCGTCACCCCTTGGTGGACAAAACAGGGGTGGTTTGCCCCACTACTTCATCGAGCAGGAGGGCAATATCTTTGGCTGCCGGTAAAACCAGATCTCCTGTACTGAGAGCTCAGTTGGGTTTGACATCCCTATCTTCTCACATTACAATGGATGGCGTGGAGGCTGCACAGCTGATAGCCTGTTTGCAGTTTTCAGAAGCTGTCCAGGTGATTCTAGAGGCAGCAAGAAAGCCAGCCACGAGATGTTCTTATGCTCATAAATGGGCAAAGTTCTCTGCTTTTGCTGCCACTAATGGTTTTGATCCTGTTCACTGTTCTGTTCAGCAAGTGTTGTGGTTTCTGTGGCGGTTATTTGAGAAAAGTCCAAAGTTTTCTTCACTTAAGGTCTACTTGGCAGCAGTATCAGTGTTTCATACTTTGATAGGGTTTTTTTCCCTGTTTGTTCTCATCCAGTCACTCGGCAGTTTCTCCGTGGGATAAGGATCCTTAGACTGCTGGTGAAAGCTCCGCTACCGCACTAGAGTTTGTTGGCAGTCCTTCAGGCTTTGACAACTAAGCCATTCAAACTTATGGCAACGATAGACTTGCATCTCCTGTTGTGGAAGGTAACGTTCCTGGTAGTGCTCACTTCAGCCCAATGTGCTAGTGAGCTTCAGGCCCTTCACATCAATGCTCCTTGCCTGGTTTTCCACAGGGACAAGGTGGTTCTTCGGCCAGATGTCCAGGCCTTACCAAAGGTGGTCTCAGAGTTTCATGTAAACCAGAACATTGCATTACCTGCCTTCTTTCCATCACCAACATCGGATGTGAAATCAAGGTTACACACATTGGATCTTCAGCACGTGCTTGATTTTATAAGTCCCGAACTGAGACTTTTTGGCAATCCCTGCGCCTTTTTCTGTGATACAGGGTAAAGAGAAAAGGCTTGCCGTTATCATCCCAACGACTAGCATCATGATCATCCTCATGTATCAGCTGGCAATGTATGATCTAGGTGGGCCAGTCAAGGCTCACTTGATCAGAGCAGTGGTGATGCCGGTCACTTTCGAGCGAGGAGTTTCCATCCTGGGTCTGTGCCGTGCCGTGGTTAAGGCCATCCACCTTCGTGCAACATTATCACTTGGATGTTTGATTCTGGGCCGAGTGCTTGTTTGGGCAAGCCATCCTGTCACTGGTACTTCATTAGGGCACCTGTCCATCTCCGGTAAGTGAGCTTGTTAGTCGCCCATATGTGTGATGCACAGAGACCACAAAGAAGAGCAGATTGCTTACCTGTAACTGTGGTTCCTCGAGTCATCATCTGTGCATTCACACAACCCACCCACTGTCCCTGCTTTGGTGTCAATATTTGGATGGGTATAGATACCGAGTTGTGATTTATTGCTCTCGGTTCCAAGGCTGCAATAGGGTCTCAACAGAACTGAGGGAATAGGTGAGAAGCCACTTGGAAATGCGCAATAAAACAGTAGGGAAGGGTTCCTGCCAAAACTCTCAGCTACAGAAGTTTTCTAAATTGGGGCTCTGTGCTGACACAAAGCCCCAATGTGTGAACGTAAAGATGACCACTCGAAGAACCACAGTTACAGGTAAGCAACCTGTTCTTCTTTCTGCACTCCATCAAGACTGTTGTAAACTGCAGATTTTGAGATGACAACACCATGCCCAGCATTTTCTACCTCCTCCCCACACCACCACCACCTTCTTTTGCTCAGCATTCACCCTGACAAAGAGTTATGAAGGACTCAAAAGCCTGTAAGATGTGTTATTTACCATTGCATAAGCTTTATTATTTATTTTGTCTATTTCTTATAGTTTCAATTAAAAAAACCCTGCTCACAACTCGGTGACATGTCCTAATAAAGGTATTAGCCTACTCTACTACCAGCACCCCCCTGCTACAAGAGGATGCAGAACAGACACCTGCCCAAGTAGGCTGTAAGCGAGCTTTACCATTATGTTTCCTGCCTGCTACCTATGGCTGCTCCAGAGAGACTTTCTGGGGCCAGATAATGCTGTCTCCTTTGCAGGATCAGACCCCTGACTCCACACTTTCTCCAAGAGACCTTTGGCCACCTTGCAAAAGATTGTATTAGCTTCCTGTGGCTGGTGTATAAAACGGCGGCTTGGGGGTGGGCCCATCACCGGCAATGCTACCACCCATTTCAGGGGTGGACAAGGGCAAGGGCCATCCTGTTGCATGGACAGAGTGGAGGAGGGATTCCCTGTACAGCTGCCTGTTTCTTGTATATATACTGTTATCAGACCTACAATTATTGCTTGCTCGAAGGACAGATGTTTTTAAAAAGTGCAGAGAGATACAGAGAAGGATACAAGGAGCGGCCATTGAAAGTAAAGGGCAGAGAAAGATAGGACGGTGGGAGGCAACTCAGGGTGGGGAATGCAACAGGGTGTTGGTTGCTCCCAAGTTGTCTCCTATATCAGAGAGCTCGGGTAGCCTTGGAGACAGTCCCCCTGGGCTGAAGGTACAGCTGCTGAATGCCAGGGAAAACAACAGCCAGGCAGAACTTGATCCTGGATGAGAGTGATGACCTGGCCTGTATCACAGAGACCTGGCTGGATGAGACCGGGGAAATAAATCTCTCCCAGCTTTGCCCACCTGGGTTCCCCATGTTGCGTAAGGCAAGATTTGGGGTTGGGGGGCAGAATCACAGTGGTCCATTGTGATTCCATCCCCCTGTCCAGGTGCCCCATCCTGTAGTCTTCCAGCTTCGAGTGTGTGTGTCGGAAGGGCCAAAATAGAGACTCTGTTGGTGTACTGCCTGCTGTGCTGCTCAACATTCTCCTTTCCAGTGCTAGCCAAGGTGGTCTCAGGATTGGTGCTGGAGTCTCCACAGCTTCCTGATCTGGGGGACTTCAACATAAATGCCAAGGCCACCCTGTTGGGAGTGGCTAAGGACCGCATGGCCTTCATGCCAACGATGGGTCTGTCCCAATTAGTACCCCCCAGCAGGGCACACTTTGGATCTGGTTTTCTGTGTAGGGTGGGATAATGGTGATCTGGGGATGGAAGAACTTCCTGTAGTTCCATTGTCATGGACAGATCAGTACTTTGCGGGGTTTAGACTTGCTGGAGGGGCCTGGTTAAGATGGCCCGCCCCTGGAGACTAATGGATCCAGATGGTTTTCTGATGGCTCTTAGGGATTTTCCTGTCACCTTGGCAGGTGATTCTGTCAAGGCCCTGAGTAACCTCTGTAATGGAGAAATGGCCTGGGCAGTTGACATGACCGCTCCTGAGGGCCTCTCCCACACAGTGGAGCCAAATGAGCTCCCTGGTTTTCCAGGGGGCTGCAGGTGGTGAAACGAGTGGGACGTCGACACTGGCAGAAACTCAGGATGATCGAACATGGGCTACAGCTCATTTGAAAGTCTACTCAAAGGCAATGAGGGTGGTGCAGAAACTGTGCTTTTGTGCTACCACTGCATCCGCTCAGAGTTGCTCAGTAGAGCTTTTTCAAGTGGTCACAGGCCTATTATACTCTGGCCTGCAAGAAGAAAAGACAGACCACTCGATAGCCCGTTGTGACCAATTTGCGCAACATTTTGCAGATAAAATTGATCATATCCATTATGACTTGGATGCCATAGTTGGTACAGGTCTGGTGGATGTAACTCTGGCTCCTGCTTGTCCAGTTACCATGGATACTTTTCAGTTTGTACAGCCCAAGGTTGTGAACAGGATCCTTGGAGAGTGAGGCCTACCACTTGTGTGCTGGACCCCTTGCCCTTCCTGGCTTATAAAAGCAGCCAGGGGGACTAGCTGATTGGGTAAAAGTAGTAGTGAATGTGTCTCTACAGCAAGTGCAATTCTGTCATGCCTAAAGGAGGCGGTGGTAAGGCCTTTGTTAAAAAAAACACAACCCTCTCTGAACTGTATTGGATAATTTCTGGATGATTTCCAATATTCCATTCTTGGGCAAAGTGCTAGAGTACGTGGTAGCTAATCAGCTCCAAGGATTTATGGATGAGATGGATTACCTAGATCCAATTCAATCTGGCTTCAGGCCTTGTTATGGGACAGAGACTGCTTTGGTCGCATTGATGAACGATCTATGCTGGGAACTGGACAGGATGAGTGTATCCCTGTTGGTTTTGCTGGACCTCTGGGTGGCTTTCTATATCATCAACCATTGTATCTTTCTGGGATATCTCTCTGAGACAGGACTGGGGGGTCACTGTTATACAGTGGCTCATGTCCATCTTGGAGGAGTGATCTCAGAAGGTGGTGCTGGTAGATTCCTGTTTGATGCCATGGCCGCTGGCCTGCGGTGTCCCTCAGGCTTCCATCTTATCCCCTCTACTACTGAACATATACATGAAGCTGCTGGTAGAGACTGTCCGGAGTTTTGGGGTTTGGCGCTATCGGTATGCTGATGACACCAACTCTCTCTCTCCTTTCCATCTAAATCCAAGGAAACTTTTCTAGTTCTAAATCAGTGTCTGATGTTGGTAATGGCCTGGATGAGGGCCAACAAACTGAAGCTTAATTCAAACAAGACGGAGGTGTTCCTGGTCAGTTGAAAGGCAGATCAGGGAATAGGGACTCAACCTGAGCTGCGTGGGGTTACATTCCCCTAAAGATTCAGGCTCAAAGACCAGACTACCTGAAAGACCGCCTTCTCTCACAGCAGTCTGCCCAGGTTCTAAAGGTCTTTGGCAGAAGCCCTTCTTTTGACAGCACTGCCTTCAGAGTCACATTTGGTGGTGACACAAGAGAGCCTTCTCAGTGGTCACTCCCAGGCTGTGGAACTCCCTGCTGAGGGAGGCTAAGTTTGCTCCCCTCTGCTCTCCTTTCACAGGGAGGCAAAGACCACTTTATTCAAGAAGGCCTTTGGTGTGCAAGCAGGTCTGTTGGGTTGGGTGCTGTTTTTATTCTGGTGTTGCTGTTGTGTTTTTATTGTATTTTAATGCATTGTTTTAATATTGTTTTAATCAAGTTTTATTTTTGACTGAAAGCTGCCTTGAGTGTCATTTTTCTTGGTAGAAAGGCTGGGTACAAATCAAATAAATAAATACATTAAGTACTGTTGCTTTGGGCACTGATTTTAATTTGGCTTTTACATGATTTCAACTTCCTTTAGCCTGCTTCACATACCTCTATCATAAGCAACGCTCTAATTTAAGTCAAAGTGAGGCAATGGCCATTTTGCTGGAGGAACAAACCCCAGAACCTGTCCAGTCTAACAAAATGTCAGGGGAAGGGTTTCCCTGGAATATAGGGGAGGAGAAAAGAGCCGTATTGTGCTGCTTGCCCAAGCATACAAGAAGGCCCGTTGAGGCTAAGAGACGCAAGAACATCCAGTCGCTTTTGGCTGAAAAGAGCCCTGCCTATGCTGGCTGTTGCCTCTCTCGAGTTCCATCTTCATATTTCCAAAGGAAAGTGATCTCGCAAAATCTACTTGGAGAAGGGCAGCAAAATAGCAACACTTCGTTCTCAGCACAAGTACTGACAACAGCAGAGTAGGGGCGGGGGATGCTGACTGAAATCCAACTGTAGTAGAGGATTTCCTGCATTAGGAGAGGAGAGGACTTTATGGCCCCTTCCAACTCTGTGATTCTATGACTCAACTTACCACCCTGTGTATGCAAAGCAACCAACTTAAACAGGAGGAGAAATAACAGCAAGAGAAAGGAGGGACCCAGAAGTGCAATTCAGAAGCTCCGAACATAGGGGGAAAAGACAAACAGAACAAATCTCCCTAACTGTTTTAGAAAAAATCAGGAGAAGCCGGCTGCATGCGACAGAGTAAATGAGACCCCAAGGGGATGTGTAAGTACTGCTGGTGCAGGCACCCAATTTGCTCTGCCTTATTCAGCCACCCTCTTAAAATTTCTTTAAAAAACTTGTTGGGAACATTTGTGCAAATTTAAGGCAGGGAAGTAAATGGAAGGGAAATGTATGCACCTGTGCACTGGTCCATTACTGCAGGTACACAAATGTCCCCCTCCATTTCCTACCAGGCAGATTTGCACACATATACTGAAGCACAGTAACTGCAGCAACAACTGCTCCAAAAAGGAGCAGCGAGAAAGGATGAGGGAGCTATTATCTCCCCTTTCTAGAGTAGCTGGCCACTCAAGGCAGTGTTTAAAAGGTGGGGGATGCTGAGAAGTGTCTGTTCAACACCTAAAACCTGGAGGATGACATCGCCAAGGGGGGGAATATCCCCCCCTTTTGGTACACTTGTTCGGTTTGACTTTTTCCCCATTTTCAGTGCTTCTTAGTTGTGCTATTGGGTCTCTCCTTTCACTTACTGTTATTTCTCCCCAGGTCCTTCACAACTGTGTGCAAATTAGCCTATATGCAGCCTTGTCTTGTCAATTTCCTTGCATGTTACCTGCTCCACTTAGCTGCTCCCTTTGACAGCTGAAGGAAATTGACCAGGCAAGACTACACCTATCGGATATCCATAAGTGCGCGCTTGTGAAAGACCAACAACAACAACAATAATTATTACAACCCCATTTGCCCATTTTTGAGGCACTGAAAAAAATAGCCAGGGAATGAAAAGGGGTAGCGACTGAAGCGAGGAGGGGGCCTGGGAGAAGAGACAAGACTGGTTCTGCCACAAAGGTGCCTGGGATACATGCCGGAGTTGGCTGGAGGACTGAGGGGGAAGGAGAAGGAGAACAAGCCACAGCAAGCCTGATTATCAATCATACGGTGGTTGCTCTGCAAACAATCAACCCACTGTGGCTTATTCGCAGGGTGACTTAGCATGATGTAGGAACCCACCAATAGTGTAATCTTTCAGATAACATTTATCTAAATATTTAAACAAATCTAGTCTAACGTATTATCTATGATAATAAAAGAGGATGTGTGTCTGTCTGACTGCATCACAGCTCCAAGACAATGAAACCTGGCCTGCATACTAAGTAGACCCTAGAGGTGTGCACCTCGGGGTTATTTTGTTTTTTAACTGCATTCATTATTTTAAACTAATTTTAATGTGTCTGTGGTTGAAGTCTGCAGTAAATCTTTCAGTCACTAGGGGCAGATTTTCCTAACCAGCGCTTAGCTTTGCTGATAATACAGCTTGACGCCAGGGGAGATTAGTAGTTATATGGCCGCCACCTAGCCCAGCTGTGGGGCAGACCCCTCCCCCCCGGAAAAGAGTGGACAGACCCCTCCTTTAGGAGCTATGGGGTTCACTATGGCAGGGGCAATGCCTAGGGGTGCCAGTGGGCATGGCTTCTCTCAACAGGCATAATGTGTCCAACTCTGACAGCTGTGCAAGTTTACTTGAAAGCTTTGCTGTATCAAAGTAAGGGCTATTCCAACCAGTGTGAAGTCAGGTCTGTTCTCTACCTTAACCCACATGTAAAGACAATGAAATCTAATAAAACCTATCAAGTCAGTACAACAATTCCAACTGTAATAGGATGTGGAAGCCATCATTTTCAAGTCAAACAAAAGCCCAAGTTAGCCAAAATATCTAAAGCAAACACACCTTTTGTTCTCCTTGTGCATACACAGAAGGATAGGGAAGGGAAGAGCACATGAGCCCTGGGCCTGTTCCCATAACACTAAGCTATGGTTTAGCATTATGTTTGAACCGGGCCAATGTGTAGTACAACACAGCCAGGTAATAAGCCAAGCAGGCCAAACCACTGTTATACCTAGCAGCCTTGCTCTTTTTCTGGGCTCCAGAAATTCCAGAATGGCCCAATTTACTACACACAGAAAAGCCCTGATGTAAGAATTGGGTTGGGTGGGATGGTTGGAACAGAACATTAGCAGCTCTCCAAGGGTGCAATCCTGCAGTACAAAAAGAGGCCAGTTGTGCACTGCAAGGCAGACAGAAAGGAGATAGTAGCAACAGGGGACAGAGGTCCCCTGCCAAGAATTTTACCTGCAATATAGTCTGAGCTACTTCAATATTTTCAGGACTGTCAAAATTCAGCAGTTGGGAGCCAAATCCATAGTAGTAGGGCCCCAATTTATGCAGGTCCACCACATTGGCATCAGCACTGAACACCGTCCGCCAGCTCTCCTTGTAAATCTTCGGCAGCTCCACAGAAAGAATCCTCCGTTTGTTGTCATACAAGCCTTTGGCCAACCAGAGGGGAATTTCCAGTTTGGATCCCTGCATTCACCACAGAGCAAAACACAAAGAGTAAAGAAGGAGCTTGAACATTATTAATATCACTTTGAGGCAACAGCTTTAAACCCTATCACAAGGAGTTTAACATTTATCTTCTCAGAAGAGGACTTCAGCAAGCAAATTTGGCTGTGGATTAAAGAACAACATGCATGGCAACAGTACGGTGGCACTGAAAGGAAGGGGATGACAGAGCAGATTCTTCGGCACATCTCTGGCACGGGGTAGTCCTCATACAAGGAAGCATTTGTAGGGCATTGCTCCAATGTGAAACTTTCCAAACCGCTGCAAGGGTCTGAAAGCTAGTCTTTTCACAACATAGTAGGTTCTACAATTGGGGAGGGGGGCAGTTTCAGACACATGCTCCAACAAAACTATACTTGGCAGAGCCTTCTCTCTGAGCAAGTAAAGCTGAAATGAGGCAATAGCCAAATTTCTATACTTGCTTTCCCCAGCCTGGAGCCCTCCAGATGTGTAGGACTGCAACTCCCATCATTCCAATTGGCCATGCTGACTGGGAATTATGGGAGTTGCAGCACAACACATCTGGAGGGCTTCAGGTTTGGCTAGGCTGTTCTATCGAGTAATAAGAATTATCTCCCTTTTCCTCAGATTACTAGAATAGTAATGGAAATACAGTAAGTTTTTCCTATGACTCTGAGGTATTTGGCTGCGGGTACTTTAATCCCCAATTAAAGTTGTCAGGTTTTAAAGTCTGTGAGCCAGAGAAGTATCTTTCTACACAAAATGCCACAGGTTTCAGTTATCTACTTTGCAAAGTAATTCAGAGGTACTTTGGGGGTACCCTCTAGCCTAAACATTTCTAAGTTGCTTAAGAGGATTTTCATTTCTTGAATACTTATACAAATTCCTGTCTAATAGCTAACGTGTTGCTTATGTGGAAAGCAAGCCCGACATGAACTCTTGTTCTACCCAGAGTAGCAGAAAATATATTCAGATAAGAAAAGGGAATTCTTCAAAATTAATTAGTTTACAGGCTGTTTGAGATGCAAATGATGCTTTATGAGAGAGAACTTTATAGATGAAAAAAAGTATTTTGGGTTTTTTATGTTTCAAAATGGATACTTCAGGTTTTAAAGAGCAATAACATGAATAAAATGGCAACAAATACTTTTACATTGTAATTGTAATAAGAAATATCCTAGAATTTGGTTAAAATATTTCAGGAGGACAAAACAAAAGGTGGATTAACTGTTCTCATCCTATCTGGACTGCCTTAACTTTTGTGCAATGCAAGAAACAAACACTGAGCTGCCATGCACCTAAACTTTTCCTTCATCTTTCAGCCTCAGCGCTCTGCATGTTGGAGGGCAACACCAAAGCTGGGATCAGTGGTAGGTCAAACTTTTATAAACTATATGCTTTGTCATTCTAAACTCTTTAATTCTGATAACCAACCTCTTGCAAAGCTGGTCACTTCTGCACATGTAGCCCACTATTAATACCTCACATTGAAGACTGTAGGAGGATTACATGCAGCTATTCCTTCTGACCAGGGGATGCTGGAAATTGTAGTCTAACACATCTGAAGGGCACTAGATTGGGGAAGGCTGCTTTAACAGCTGTCATGTCCCCATCTTTTATTGGCAAGATGTAAGCATGTTCACCCAGAAACGAAAGGCAGCAGCAAAGAAAAAAGTTTACAATGTGATTTGGGGGGTGGGAGGGGAGTTGCTTTTTTTTAAATTGCCCTGCTAAAGTAAATACCATCCGTACAGTGCCATGAGGAATCCTGGGACACAGAGTGAGCTCTGATGGCTCTGCTTTGGATTCCTCAGTAAATGTGTCTGTGGTTGAAGCCTGCAGTAAACCTTTCAGTCACTAGGGACAGATTTTCCTAACCAGCGCTTAGCTTTGCAGCTGATAATACACCTTAACGCCAGGGGAGATTGGTGGTTATCTGGCTGCCACCTAGCCCAGCTGTGGGGCAGCCCCCCCCAGAAAAGAGTGGACAGACCCCTCCCTTAGGAGCTATGGGGTACACTATGGTAGGGGCAGTGCCTAGGGGTGCCAGTGGGCATGGCTTCTCTCAAAAGGCATAATGTGTCCAACTCTGACAGTAGAGGTGATGGACAATCTTGCTCACGGCCCTGGCAAGGAGCCAGGCAGGCTCTGGAGGATGAGCTGAGCTAAAGGCTCCCTCCCAGCCCCGAAGCTGCACAAGAAAGCAGATGAACCCTAGATTTGTTTCAGCTTTGTCTCTGCTTGCAGCCCGTAAAAAGCCTCTGCCCCTGTTTCCAGCTGAGCCCTGGTTTGCATTCCCAGCCGAAGAACTCCCTGCAGCTTGCAACAATGGTCCACCTACTTAAATTGTACACTCAAGCCTTCCCCGACCTGGTGCCCTCCAGAGGTTTTGGACAACTGCCAGGATTCCTGACCCTTGGTCATGCTGTCTGGGAGTGATGGGAGCTGAAGTCCAAAGCCTCTGAAGGGCACCAGGTTGGGGAAGGCTGACCCACTCCGGCCTGGCCCAAATCCAGCGCTCATAGCATGCAAAAGCCTTGTGTTTGGTTCATCTGCGTGCAGACGCCTCTCTCTCTTTCAAACGAATTTAAGCCTTAAATGTTTGTTTTAAATCACAAGGAAGTAAATCTTTCCCCATCCCGCTTTGTGTAACATCTTACTTGATGAAGAGATCTGGGGATCTCGAAAGCTTGCACAAGTTTTTTGGTGATATTCTGGTTGTCCCAGTAAAGATATGACACTAATACGGATTGTCGACTTATTTCGTCGTTAGGAATAGCATTAACTGCTACCCCTGCTGCTCTCTGTGGCAGGGTTTTGGAGCAGAGAGGAGCCCACTGCTGCCCAATCACGACTACGCCCCAATGGGTTCCTCCTCCATTGCTTTGTCTTTGCATCTCTCAGGCCAAAAACGGCGCCCGAACTCACCCCGGAAACTCTGCACAGGGCCTACATCTAAAAACTATTAACTCTATGGGCGGAGATGGGTTGGGCGGAAGTCGGTTTCAAAAATCGTCACTTCCGCCCCGGTGGCTGTCGGGAGCCGTAGTCAACCTTACGGGCTTTACCTCACCTCAGGGAGCGCGTCGTCGGGCGAGGGGGCAGCGGCGGCTTTGCCCAGCACGGCGCCCAGGCGGGGCAGGGCGGTCTCGGCACGGCACGGCAGCCTCTCCTGGGACATGAGGATGTCTGCCAGCGAAAGGAAGCTCTCCTCGGGCCCGAGCCCGGCCGCCACCGGCGCGTAGGCCTCGGCCATGGCGCCCTGAAGGGGACGCGGACTGCGCTCCGGCTTCCCGGCGCCTGCGCCGCGGTGCAGGGCGGGGCCTTTCCCCTCCAATGGGAGCGGCGCTCGAAGGAGCCGTCTCCGTTCGCGTCGCGTGGAAAATGTTGCCCTGAGCCGCCCCGCCCTCCAGACGTGGTGGACTACAACCCCCAGCATCCCCCAGTCAGCCATGGTGGGGGCTGTAGTCCGACACATCTGGAGGGCGCCAGGCTGGAGAAGGCTGCTCTGCGGAGTCTAGGCGGTGAATTGTTCAGCCGTTCAGTCGCGTCCGACTCTTCGCGACCCCTGGACCACAGCACGCCCGGCCTCCCTGTCCTGCGCGCTCTCCCGGCGCTCAAGGCCGTATCCATTGCATCGGTGATGCTGTCTAGCCATCTCATCCTCTGCCGTCCCCTTCTCCTTTTGCCTTCAGTCTTTCCCAGCATCAGGGTCTTTTCCAGGGAGTTTTCTCTTCGCATTAGGTGGCCAAAATATTTGAGCTTCAGCTTCAGTATCTGTCCTTCCAACGAGCACTCAGGGTTGATTTCCTTTAGGATGGACTGATCGGACCTCCTTGCAGTCCAGGGGACTCGTAAGAGTCTTCTCCAGCACCACAGCTCGAAAGCATCAATTCTTCGGCGCTCAGCCTTCCTTATAGTCCAGCTCTCACAGCCATACATTACTACTGGGAAAACCATAGCTTTGATTAGACGGACCTTTGTCGGCAAGGTGACGTCTCTGCTTCTTACTATGCTGTCTAGGTTTGCCATAGCTTTCCTCCCAAGGAGCAAGTGTCTTTTAATTTCATGGCTGCAGTCACCATCTGCGGTGATCTTGGAGCCCAAGAAAATAAAATCTGTCACTGCTTCCATTTCTTCCCCTTCTATATGCCAGGAAGTGATGGGGCCAGATGCCATTATCTTAGATTTTTTAATGTTGAGTTTCATACGAGGCATAAAAACAAGTGCACAAAAACTGACACCTTGAGTACATTGTACCTGCGCGCACAGGAAAGGCTTCCATAAGCCGTCGATGGTCTGTCCGTTTTTTCTCAAAGCCACAGCAAGGGAGGAAAGAGCTAAATTCCCGTTTGAAAACCTACTATGACAGTGCTTGGGTTTTTCATAGAATCATAGAATGGTGGGGTTGGAGGGGGCCTACAAGGCCATTGAGTCCAACTCCCTGTTCAGTGCAGGAATCCAAGTCAGAGCAGCCCTGACAGATGGCTGTCCAACCTCGTCTCAAATGCCTCAAGTGGGGGAGAGCCCACCGCCTCCCTAGGTCATGGGTCCCACTGTTGTGTTGCAGTTTTCCTGAAGTTCAGCCAGAACCTGGCTTCCTGTAACTTGAGCCCATTCTGTGTCCTGCACTCTGGGATGATCGAGAAGAGATCCTGGCCTTCTTCTCTGTCACAACCTTTCAAGGACTTGAAGAGCGCAATCCTATCTCTCCTCAGTCTTCTCAAGGTTAAACATGCCCAGTTCTTTCAGTCTCTCTTCATAGGGCTTTGTTTCCAGTCCCCTGATCATCTTTGTTGCCCTCTCCAGCTTGTCTGCATCCTTCTTAAAGTGTGGTGCCCAGAACTGGACACAGTACTCCAGATGAGACCTAACCAGTGCCGAGTAGAGGCGAACTAGTACTTCCCGGGATTTGGAAGTTATGCTTCTATTAATGCAGCCCAAAATAGCATTTCCCTTTTTTGCAGCCACATTTTATTTATTTATTTTATTTATTAAATTTATTAATCGCCCATCTGACTGGTCACCCAGCCACTCTGGGCGATGTACAACCCACCATAAACAATTTAAAACAGTAAAATTTTACCATAAATTTTTTTTAAAAAAAATACCCTAACCCACCCCAAATGCCTGCCTGAACAACCACGTTTTTAATGCACGACGGAAGCTCATTAAAGAGGGGGCATGACGGAGTTCCCTAGGGAGGGAGTTCCACAGAGTGGGGGCCACCACAGAAAAGGCCCTCTCCCTCGTCCCCACCAGTCTAGCTGTCCTGGCTGATGGGACAGAGAGAAGGCCATCCGAGGCTGATCTTGTTAAGCGGCCTGTCTGGTGTTGCTGGAGGCGCTCCTTAAGATAGGCTGGGCCGGAACCATATAGGGTTTTAAAGGTCAAAACCAACACCTTGAATTTGGCCCGGAAAACAACTGGTAACCAGTGCAACTCCTTCAGCACTGGAGTAATGTGATCTTGCTGGTGGCTGCCTTTAATCAGGCGAGCCGCCGCGTTCTGTACCAGCTGCAGTTTCCGAACCGTCTTCAAGGGTAACCCCACGTAGAGCGCATTACAGTAGTCTAAACGAGAGGAGACCAGGGCATGTACTACCGATGGGAGCAGATGGTCGGGAAGGTAGGGGCGCAGCCGCCGTATCAGATGGAGTTGATACAGCGCTGTCTGGCTCACAGCTGACACCTGAGCCTCCATGGACAGCTGGGAGTCCAAAATGACCCCCAGGCTGCGGACCTGGTCTTTCAAGGGTAGCTGTACCCCATTCAACACCAGGTCAACATCCCCCAGCCTCCTCTTGTCTCCCACCAAAAGTACCTCGGTCTTGTCAGGGTTCAGCTTCAGCTTATTCCTCCCCATCCAGCCACTCACCGTCTCCAGACATTTGGACAGGGATTCTACGGCCAACCTTGGTGAAGATTTGAATGAGAGGTAGAGCTGAGTGTCATCCGCATATTGATGACACTGCACCCCAAACCTCCTGATGATAGCCCCCAGTGGCTTCACATAGATGTTAAATAGCATCAGGGAGAGGATGGAACCCTGTGGCACCCCACAAGTAAGTGGCCACGGGTCCGAAACCTCCTCTCCCAGTGCTACCCTCTGGTACCTGCCAGAGAGGAAGGACTGGAACCACCGCAATACAGTGTTTCCAATGCCCAACCCCTCCAGGCGGTCCAGGAGGATACCGTGGTCAACGGTATCAAAAGCCGCTGAGAGGTCGAGGAGAACAAGGAAGGAGCATTCACCCCTATCCAGAGCCCTCCTCATATCATTCACCAAGGCGACCAAGGCCGTTTCTGTCCCATGCCCAGGCCTGAAGCCCGACTGAAATGGGTCTAGATAATCAGTTTCTTCCAAGTGTGCCTTCAACTGCACCGCCACCTCCCGCTCAATCACCTTGCCCAAAAATGGCAGATTTGAGACTGGGCGAAAGTTGTTCAGAACTTGAGGATCCAAGGAGGGCTTCTTTAAGAGCGGTCTTATCACTGCCTCCTTGAGGGCTGATGGCATCACTCCCTCCTCAAGGGAGGCATTCACCACCGCCTTGATCCCCTCACCCAGTCTCTCTCTGCAGCTCATAATGAGCCAAGATGGGCAAGGATCAAGTAAGCAGGTGGTTGGCCTTACAGATGAAAGCACCTTGTTGGCTCACGGGAAGTATAGCCCGTGGTCCCAGAATCCAAATCTCTCTCGTCGGCACCACCTTCATAGCCAGTCATACCCAGAGTATTTTTTGTTCCCTTTCTATCCCTCTGCTAACTACTGGAAGTATGGATGAGAAAACTATCTGGGCCCCAAAGTTAGTTTCCTTCCCAAAGCTTCAAAGTCTGACAAGATTTCTTCGTAGCTCCACTTGACGGTATCATTTGTTCCCATATGGATGAGAAGAAAGGGGTACTTGCCAGTGGGCTTTATGAGTGTAGGCAACCCTTCAGTCACGTCCCTAATACAAATACAATTACCTAGGGAGGTGGTGGGCTCTCCCACACTGGAGGCGTTCAAGACGAGGCTGGACAGCCATCTGTCAGGGATGCTCTGACTTGGATTCCTGCACTGAGCAGGGGGTTGGACTCGATGGCCTTGTAGGCCCCTTCCAACCCTACTATTCTATGATTCTATAATCCGTCCTCGTGGGAGACAGCATACCTGGCTAGTTCATGGATCTTTGCGACATACTTGGGTTTTGATCCCACGCAGCAAGGGGTCTCCCACTACTACTACTCTTCTTGTTGTAGGCCTTGGGTTCATCGCCTCTGCGTGACTGACCTTCAGCCTCTTGCTTGCTGTCATGCGAGGTTCCCTGTAATTCTTCCTCTGCAGGCTGTCTTCCAGTCTCATCCTCAAGTACCTGGAAATGGTTCCATAGCTCCACTGCTTCTAGTTCTTCTGCTCCTAACTGTCACCCTTTTCCAAGAAGTATCCTCTGCTTCATTTTTCCTTGCCTCAGCATTTTCCTCTTCTGCCTCAGCTTGCTGTTGCTCTTCTAGCTTCTGTACTTCCACCATTTTGTCCAAGAACTCTTCATCTTCTCTTATTCCCTGGATGGTCGACACTCGCTGCTCCAGTCCTCTTACTTTTTCTTTCAGCAGCGTGATCAACTTGCACTTGTTGCACATGTAGGCCACGTTGATCTCAGGCAAGAAAACAAACATGGCACAGACCTTGCAGGTCACCACCACTGGAGTCTCTATTCTCTTTTTGTGTCTAGCTTTCTGATTTTACTGGAATAGCCTGTACTTTGTCCTCTATTCACTGGAGCTTAACAACAGAGGCCCACTGGTATGGAAGTGTGTGTTACAAGAAAAAGAAATTTTAAAAAATTGTTAGGGACCTCCCCTGCCGAACTCCTGTTTGCTCTCCCTGTTTGCTTGCTCTTTGGGAGCTTGCTTGCTTGCATAGCCCCTAGATCAGCTGGGGCAGTTTGCTCTGCTCAGTTAAGAGTCAGGAAACAGAATTTATGGGGGTGGGTTTGTGTGACAACTGTTTGGCGTGGCTGTGTGAATGGGGCATGTATGTGTGATTTCTTTGGGGCTGGCTGGATGTTTTTGTGTTTATGGATCATCTGGGAACCTTCATGTCTGTGTGAATGGGGTGTGTGTGCGCGTGCACATGGGACGTGTGTGTGTGTGTTCTTAATTATTTTAATTTTAAAAATTTATACAACATATTATAAACTCATCACATAAAAATATAAATAGAATGCAAACTCACAGAACATAATCAAATTTCAGCTTTGGAATTTAAAGATATTCTATTTGTTGTTGTTTATTTGTTCAGTCGCTTCCGACTCTTCGTGACTTCATGGACCAGCCCATGCCAGAGCTTCCTGTCGGTTGTTGCCACCCCCAGCTCCCCCAAGGTTGAGTCTGTCACCTCCAGAATATCACCCATCCATCTAGCCCTTGGTTGGCCCCTCTTCCTTTTGCCTTCCACTTTCCCTAGCATCAGCATCTTCTCCAGGGTATCCTGTCTTCTCATTATGTGGCCAAAGTACTTCAGTTTTGCCTTTAATATCCTTCCCTCAAGTGAGCAGTCTGGCTTTATTTCCTGGAGTATGGACTGGTTTGATCTTCTTGCAGTCCAAGGCACTCTCAGAATTTTCCTCCATAGTACCAACAAATTCAATGAACTAAATCCCTCCAAAAGGACTTTTGGGTCCCCAGGGGCCTGTATTCAGGAACACCTCTGTTCACAAATGCAAAGAAGGGAGACCAAATTTCAATAAAACAGTCCCTTCCGTTAAGTCCTCGAAAAAGTCTGCTATATGCGTCAGATACTCTGTCAGAGCTATTTGCCAAACCTTCATTACCCAGCCTTGTAAAATAAAACCCGCAGTTGACTTCAAGTGTGGTGATCAACGGAGATCAACTGATTCCTAAGGTTAGAACCCCCAAGTAGGCAGCTCTCTTAAGTCTCACTTGTAGGCTCAAGCAATTAGCATCTGTAAGCATCATTAGGCTGAATGGAAATAAAGCCTTGGAAAAGAGCCCTATTGTCTGCGTGTTGATTCTGGCTACCTGAGGATTTCAGAAGGCAGCAGGGGCCTGTCACGGTGTGCAAAGAAGCCCTTTGAGTGGTCTGTGCTGCACCTATTGGCAACCAGCTTCTCTGAGTGACCTCCAGCTCCATTGTTATGAGAGAGAAGAGAAGAAGTTTCTTATCTGCAGTGTTTAGAAGTTGATAAATGTTATTGGCCCACTGCAGCTGTCTTGCTTCTAAAGCTGTATCTTCAGCTTATCACATGGCAGTGAAGGCAGCAAAAAAGGAATATTATGCTGTCTCTATCAGGTCTGCAGAGTGCTGTCCCAGGAGGCTGTTCCAAGTGGTCCGGAGCCTGGTCAGTCCTGTGGCTCCGGAACCACTGGAGCATTCTAAGGCCTCCTGTGAGGCCTTGGCAAGGCACTTTGCAGATAAAATTGATTGGATAAGGAGTGTTACTCCGCATGCTGTGGGTACAGTTAGTGAGCAAGAGGCGGCCTGTGGCAAACCGGTTTTGTGGGATCGGTTCCAGCTTCTTCCTTCTGATGAAGTGGACAAGGTGCTTTCATCGGTACGGCCGACCACCTGCTTACTTGATCCTTGCCCATCTTGGCTCATTATGGGCTGCAGAGAGAGACTGAGTGAGGGGATCAGGGCGGTGGTGAACGCCTCCCTTGAGGAGGGAGTGATGCCATCAGCCCTCAAGGAGGCAGTGATAAGACTGCTCTTAAAGAAGCCCTCCTTGGATCCCCAAATTCTGAACAACTTTCGCCCAGTCTCAAATCTGCCATTTTTGGGCAAGGTGATTGAGCGGGTGGTGGCGATGCAGTTGAAGGCACACTTGGAAGAAACTGATTATCTAGACCCATTTCAGTCGGGCTTCAGACTTGGGCATGGGACAGAAACGGCCTTGGTCACCTTCGTGGATGATATGAGGAGGGCTCTGGACAGGGGTGAATGCTTCTTCCTTGTTCTCCTCGACCTCTCAGCAGCTTTTGATACCGTTGACCACGGTATCCTCCTGGACTGCCTGGAGGGGCTGGGCATTGGAGACACCGTATTGTGGTGGTTCCAGTCCTTCCTCTCCGGCAGGTACCAGAGGGTAGCACTGGGAGAGGAGGTTTCAGACCCGTGGCCACTCACTTGTGGGGTGCCACAGGGTTCCATCCTCTCCCTGAAGCTATTTAACATCTATGTGAAGCAGCTGGGGGCTATCATCAGGAGGTTTGGGGTGCGGTGCCATCAGTATGCGGATGACACGCAGCTCTGCCTCTCATTCAAATCTTCACCAAGGTTGGCTGTAGAGTCCCTGTCCAAATGTCTGGAGACGGTGAGTGGCTGGATGGGGAGGAATAAGCTGAAGCTGAACCCTGACAAGACCGAGGTACTTTTGGTGAGAGACAAGAGGAGGCTGGAGGATGTTGACCTGGTGTTGAATGGGGTATGGCTACCCTTGAAAGACCAGGTCCGCAGCCTGGGGGTCATTTTGGACTCCCAGCTGTCCATGGAGGCTCAGGTGTCAGCTGTGAGCCGGACAGCACTATATCAACTCCATCTGATACGGCGGCTGCACCCCTTCCTTCCCGACCATCTGCTCCCATCGGTAATACATGCCTTGGTCTCCTCTCGTTTAGACTACTGTAATGCGCTCTATGTGGGGTTACCCTTGAAGACGGTTCGGAAGCTGCAGCTGGTACAGGATGCGGCGGCTTGCCTGATTAAAGGCAGCCACCAGCAAGATCACATTACTCCAGTGCTGAAGGAGTTGCACTGGTTACCAGTTGTTTTCCAGGCCAAATTCAAGGTGTTGGTTTTGACCTTTAAAACCCTATATGGTTCTGGCCCAGCCTATCTTAAGGAGCGCCTCCAGCAACACCAGACAGGCCGCTCAACAAGATCAGCCTCGGATGGCCTTCTCTCTGTCCCATCAGCAAGGACAGCTAGACTGGTGGGGACGAGGGAGAGGGCCTTTTCTGTGGTGGCCCGCACTCTGTGGAACTCCCTCCCTAGGGAACTCCGTCATGCCCCCTCTTTAATGAGCTTCAGTCATGCATTAAAAATGTGGTTGTTCAGGCAGGCATTTGGGGTGGGTTAGGGTATTTTAGAAAATGTTTTTATTGTAGAATTTTATTGTTTTAAACTGTTTCATTATATGTTGTATATTGCCCAGAGTGGCTGGGTGACCAGCCAGATGGGCGGTTAATAAATTTAATAAATTAAAAAAGACCTAGCCCATTTTAGCCATTCCTCTTACGCAGGGGTGCACCATCGTTTTGACCCCAAGTGTCGTGGGGAGGGGCTGGGGCTGCACATGCACATGCACAGCAATTATTGCCATTAGTGGCGAGCAAGCAGTAAGTGCAGCACCTTGCGGTTGCTGGGGGAGGGAGGAGGTTGTGGGGAAAACAGGGCGGGGCACCTGCAGGCTCAGCAAGCTGCATAAAGAGTGGCAGAGGGCCACAGGTTGTGCACACCTGCTATTACAGAAGGTGCTCCAGTCCCTCAATCTTTCCAGCTGTCCCTCAGAAGTATATCTGTTGATTAAACCAAAGCTGTCTGTACCAGAAAACCATGGCTAACATTTGGGGATCAAGGCCATGCTTGCAAAAGTAAAACACACGTTTGGGTCATTTCTTTTAGGGGATGTTGAGGTTCTAGAAGTAGGATACTGACTTTCAAACAACACATGCCTCTTAAGATAACCTTGCTGGAAAGGCTCTTGTGCCGTTTGATGCATATCACTATTTTTATGACCCTCCTGAGCCCTTAAGTCTGATTCTGGTGGCGGCGGAGGTGGGGAGTTGGCATAGAAAAGCAGCAGTGGGGAGGCAGGGTGCTCAACCCTTTCCCAGCCAACCATTTTTTTGGTGCAACTCCACCTGCTAACTGGGTCCTTCCCCGCAGGCTTCCACATGCCTGGAGGCTCAGGGTGAGAGGGGGGTACTGATGTACTGCAAAGGGGAGGAGCGATTTACTCCGAGCCGGCTGCATGTGGAGGTCATTAGGGATGGATGCCGTCGTGGCCATCCCGCAGCCACCCCGGAGCTTATCAGGGAGAAACCAGATATCCTGAGACTGCTCAAAGTCCGATTCTTTTCCTCAAAGGATACCGAGGGTTCTCCGTGATATAGTTGCTGTGTGCTCCAACCCCAGCATTGACCTCAGCTGTGCTAGCCCTGCCCAGGGGATGCCCTTCAAGGGGTGTTTCCTGTCCCTGTGTTTCCCAGCACAAACCACTTAGTGTCTCCTCAGAAGTAACTCCCATAGTGCTCAATGAGACTTGTCCCCTGAATGCCCACATCAGAACGTACAGAGATCCCCCTCAATTGAAATGGCGCAGTTTGAAGCAGAAAGTCCCTAAATGCTCTAAAGCGTGATCTCGAGTCTTGGTTGTTTGGTTTATTGCCTTAGGGAGTAACTACTTCACAGCTTTGTTACAGAGATCCTGCGCGGTATCGGTTTGGTTCCAACGGAGGCTTGTTTCCCATGCCCATGTTCTCCCCCCTCCTTTCCCAGCACAAGCATATCTGTGTTTACTCGGAAGTAACTCCCACTGTGCTCAGTGAGGCTTGCTCCTGAAATGCAGGTGCATCTGGACATTCAGGGGAAAAGAGAATGGGAGAGCGGGGAGGGAAGCCTCTCTTATTGGTTGAACAGCCCCTGCCAGTCAACCCCCCCCCCCGAAGTATGCTCCATGAAGCGATTTTTGCTCGTGGAGCCCTGCACGGACCAAAGTGCAGCAAAGCTGAGAGCAGCAACTGCCACGTTTTGTCACAATGCAACTATGGTAGCTCCCTCAGGACGCATTGGTGGTCATGCACCCTGGGTTGCCAACTGCTTTCCTGTCCCTGCTCCTGTGCCTTTAGCAGCAGCTGGATAATTAGAAGGTGTGCTTTTGGTAACAGATGCCAAGTTGCCTCAGGATGGTTATCACATGTGCCACCCCACCCCCTAAATTCCTATTTACTTTTGTCTTCAGCATCTTGGGGTACTTTGATATTTAATCCCCAAGATTTCCTGGGCTTCAGGCTCTTGAGACATCAGAGGTTGGGCCTGCACAGTCGGGCAGGGCTGAGCCACCTCTGCCTTATGGTTCCAGCATGGGTGCCCAAGGACCAGGAACCGCCACCAGGGTCGAGGGGCCTGGAGCAATCATACAAGCTGATGAGCCTCGAGGAAGCCCCTGGGCCTCCTGCCCCCATCTTTGTCTTGGGATCACTGCATATGACTGGTTTTCTTCCAGCCAGTCATATGCAGGATGTTCGTGAAAAGAAGCCCCTTAGTCCCAAGCAGAGCAGAGCAGTGTAAGCTGCTCCAGCTGTTCCAGGGACTACAGAAGCAGGCAAGCTCCCAGAGAGCGAGCGAACAGAGCGAGTGGGCAGGGGGAGCAAACAAGAGCTGGCCAGGGGAGTTGCAGTGGTTGAAGAGACAAAGGAGACAGAGGCTAAGAGGTAAGTGGGCCCAGGGGGCTGCCCTTTATCCTTCTGAGTGGCTGTGAGCTCACCAGGTGCTTCTGAGAGCTCCAACTGAATTGGGGGTGTGTGGCCTGAGTACTCCCAGCAGCTGACTGGGCGGGAAGCTTCAGTCTGTTTCCCGCCTCCCAGCTGAGCAGAGCAGAGCAAGCTGCTCCAGCTGGTCCAGGCACTACAGAAGCAAGCAAGCTCCCAGGAGTTGGCCAGGGGAGTTTGTCAGGGGAGGTCAAGAGGGAGGCCCCTAACATTTTATAATTATTTTTCTTGTAACACACACTTCCACACCAGTGGGACTCTGCTTTTAACCTCTGCTGAGTAGAGGAGCAGGCACAGGCTAGTCTAGAACAATCACAAAGCTAGACACAAAAAGGGAAAGAGGCTATGGAAGGACAAGACTCTCCAGTGGTGGTGACCTGCAAGGTGTGTGCAATGTTTGTTTTCTTGCCTGAGAACAACATGGCCTACACCTGCAACAAGTGCAAGTTGGAAGAAAAAGTAACTGGACTGGAGCGGCGACTGTCGACCCTCCGGGGAATAAGAGAACACGAAGAGTTCTTGGACAGAATGGGGGAACCACAGCAGCAAAGGGAAGACCAGAAGCTTGAAGAGCAACAGCAAACTGAGGCAGTGGGAAATGCTGAGGTGAAGAAAAATGGAGTAGAGGTTACTCCTTGGAAAAGGGTGACAGTTAGGAGAAGAAGAACTAGATGCCACTCTGCACCAGTGGAAGCAGTGGAGCTGTGGAACCGATTCCAGGTACTTGCGGATGAGACTGGAGGACAGCCTGCAGAGGAAGAATCACAGGGGAACCTACATGAGAGTGAGCAAGAGGCTGAAGGTCAGTCAAACAGAGGCGATGAAACCCAGGCCTACAAGAAGAAGAAGAGAAGAGTGGTAGTAGTGGGAGACTCCTTGCTGCATGGGATCAAGACCCAAGTATGTTGCGAAGACCCGTGGACTCGCCAGGTACGCTGTCTCCCGGGAGGACAGATTAGAGATGTGACTGAAAGGTTGCCTGCACTCATAAAGCCCACTGACAGGTATCCCTTTCTTCTCATCCATATGGGAACAAATGATACCGTCAAGCGGAGCTACGTAGAGATCACGTCAGACTTTGAAGCTTTGGGAAGGAAACTCAAGAACTTTGGGGCCCAGATAGTTTTCTCATCCATCCTTCCAGTAGTTAGAAGAGGGATAGAAAGGCAACAAAAAATACTCCAGGTGAATGACTGGCTACAAAGGTGGTGCCGACGAGAGAGATTTGGATTCTGGGACCATGGGCTATACTTCCTGGAAGATGGGCTGTTGGCTAGGGACGGGTTGCACCTCACAAAGGATGGGAAGAATGTGTTTGGTCACAGCATGAAGAACTTCATCAGGAGGGCTTTAAACTGAATCCTACGGGGAAGGGAGATGTAATGTTGGGGGTAACAATGGACGTAGGTTCATGCACTGCAATGGAGAGAACAGCTCTGATAGCGTCCAATAATAGTCTTCAGACACATGTAGGAAGAAAGCCAGACTATGAAGCACATAGTCTTTGATGTCTATATACTAATGCCCACAGTATGGGAAACAAACAGAATGAACTTCAACTCTTAATGCAAGAGGGAAATTATGACCTGATAGGTATAACTGAGACTTGGTGGGATGACTCTCATGACTGGAATACAGCAATTGAAGGATATAACTTGTTCAAAAAGAACAGGAGGAACAGAAAGGGAGGTGGGGTTGCACTGTATGTGAAAAATACATATCTCTGCACAGAAATACAGGAGGAGGAGCTTGGTAGCCCCATCGAGAGCATCTGGGTTGAAATACATGGAGCAAAGAATAAAAGGAACCTGGTGGTCGGAGTCTACTACCGGCCACCCAATCAAGGAGAAGACGAGGATGAAACTTTTGAAAAGCAAATAGCCAATGTTTTAAGGAAGCATGATGTAGTAGTGACAGGGGACTTCAATTTCCCCCATATTTGTTGGGAGACAAATTCTGCAAAACATGGCCCCTCCAGGAAATTCCTGACTTGTGTGGTGGATAACTTCCTCCTACAGAAAGTAGAGGAAGGAACTAGAGGATCGGCTATCCTTGACTTGATCCTAACCAACAGAGATGACTTAGTGGATCAAGTAGCAGTTACAGGAACTCTGGGGGAAAGCGACCATGTTGTACTTGAGTTCTTGGTTCTAAGGGAAGCAAAAGCCGAGTGTAGTCAAATGCGTACCCTGGATTTTAGGAAAGCTGATTTTAATAAACTCAGATCAATGATCAGTAAGGTCCCATGGCAAGCGATGCTAGCGAGAAAAGGAGTCCAAGACGGGTGGGAGCTTTTAAAAAAGGAAATTCTCAAGGCACAATCACAAACCATTCCAACAAGAAGAAAAGGAGGAAGACAACAGAAGAAGCCAATGTGGCTTCACAAAAAGCTTAGAGATGACCTGAAAACCAAAAAGGACACATATAAGAAGGGGAAAGAAAGCCAAGTAACAAAGGAAGAGTACAGGCAGATAGCACAGAATTGCAGGGATGGCGTCAGGAAGGCTAAAGCGGAGAATGAGCTGAGGTTAGCAAGGGATGCTAAAAACAACAAAAAGGCTTTCTTCAGCTACGTGCATAGTAAAAGGCAGAGGAAAGAAATGGTGGTTCAGCTAGTAAATAAGGATGGCAAAATGATAACAGATGACAAAGAAAAGGCAGAGGTGCTCAATTCCTACTTTGGCTCCGTCTTCTCCCAAAAGAGGGTCTATGACCCCCCTGGCAAAGGCGAAGTACAGGCTGAAGGGGCAGGATTGCAGCTTGAGATCGATAGGCATATGGTCAAGGAACACCTAATTACTTTGAATGAGTTCAAATCTTCAGGGCCAGATGAACTGCATCCTAGAGCAATAAAGGAACTGGCAGAAGAGCTCTCAGAACTACTGTCTATTCTCTTTGAGAAATCCTGGAGGACGGGGGAAGTGCCAGATGACTGGAGGAGGGCTAACGTTGTCCCTATCTTCAAAAAGGGTAAAAAGGAGGAACCTGGGAACTACAGATCAGTCAGTCTGGCATCAATCCCTGGGAAAATTCTGGTGCAGATCATAAAGCAATCCATCTGTAAGCACCTTGACAACAATGCCGTGATTACTCGAAGCCAACATGGATTTGTCAAAAACAAGTCCTGCCAGACAAATCTGATCTCATTTTTGGATCAAGTCACCTCCCTTGTAGACCGAGGGAATGCTGTAGACATCATATACCTCGACTTCAGCAAAGCTTTCGACAAAGTGCCCCATGATCTCCTGATGAGCAAACTAGCTCAAAGTGGGCTAGATGAAACAACGATCCGGTGGATCCACAGTTGGCTACAGAAACGGACTCAAAGAGTGCTTATCAATGGGACCTTCTCCAACTGGGCAGAGGTAACGAGTGGGGTACCGCAGGGCTCAGTCCTGGGCCCAGTGCTCTTCCACATTTTTATGAATGACTCAGAGGAGGAGGTGCAGGGAATGCTGATCAAATTTGCAGATGACACAAAATTGGGCGGGATAGCTAATACTTTAGAAGATAGAAACAAAATTCAAAGTGATCTGGATAGACTGGAGCGCTGGGCAGAAAACAACAGAATGACATTTAATCGGGATAAATGCCAAGTTCTGCACCTAGGAAAAAGAAACCAAATGCACAGTTACAAGATGGGGGATACGTGGCTCAACCACACTACAAGCGAGAAGGATTTTGGAATTGTTGTCCATCACAAGCCGAATATGAGCCAACAATGTGATGTGGCTGCAAAAAAGGCCAATGCTCTTTTGGGCTGCATTCATAGAAGCATAGCTTCCAAATCCCGGGAAGTACTAGTTCCCCTCTACTCAGCACTGGTTAGGCCTCACCTGGAGTACTGTGTCCAGTTCTGGGCACCACACTTTAAGAAGGATGCAGACAAACTGGAGAGGGTTCAGAGGAGGGCAACAAAGATGATCAGGGGACTGGAAACAAAGCCCTATGAAGAGAGACTGGAAGAACTGGGCATGTTTAGCCTTGAGAAAAGAAGACTGAGGGGAGATATGATAGCGCTCTTCAAGTCCTTGAAAGGTTGTCACAGAGAAGAAGGCCAGGATCTCTTCTTGATCATCCCAGAGTGCAGGACATGGAATAATGGGCTGAAGTTCCAGGAAGCCATATTCCGGCTGAACATCAGGAAAAACTTCCTGACTGTAAGAGCAATAAGACAATGGAACCAATTACCTGGGGAGGTGGTGGGCTCTCCCACACTGGAGGCCTTCAAGACAAGGCTGAACAGCCATCTGTCAGGGCTGCTCTGACTTGGATTCCTGCATTGAGCAGGGGGTTGGACTCGATGGCCTTGTAGGCCCCTTCCAACCCTACTATTCTATGATTCTATAAGGCCAGGGATGGTTTTATTGTACATGCGGTGTGGGCGGGGCACCCCCTTGCTGCCTTTCTGCAGAACTCACATTATTTTTAAGCAGATTATAGCAATCAGATAACATGCTATTGCAGCATGGCACAGCGGCTGCTGCTGTGCTGACCCTGCATTGCTCTATGTTCCTTTCAGAAGCCTGGTTGGGCAAACTAATTTATCTTTAAATATGCATGTGTGTCTCTCTCTGTGTTTGCGTGGCACCAAATTAAATTTAGAAATTCTATGCCAGATGGTTCCCCATATTTTATGTCTTTGAAAATCCTGTGCTAGACAGGTGGCTGATTTTCATGTCTTTAAAGGTCATGTGCCTCCGTCCGTGGGTGGCCAAATTTCAGGTCTTCCAAGGGAGGAGATTGTGTGGTGAACTATGTGTGGTGGGCTCCATCTCTGCTGACCCCTTGGCTCCACCTCTGGTGGCCCACCCTTTGCCCAACAGCCACAGTGGACACCAGCTGCCACTGTGCCAGCGGATAAGAATTTTTATTAGGACCAGTAGGTCTAGTGTTGGTAGCAGCTTGTTGACCTTCTTTGAACAGAATTCTTCCTCAGGCTGGTTGCTGAAGAAAAAAGTAGATGATTTCTCAGCACGGGCACAATATGAAGCCCAGTTCTTCTGCTGACTGATTGCATTATTAAAATATACATACATGTTCTGTTTTTCATGTGTAACTGAAGTAGACTGGCATCTGTTGGCTAATTTGGCATTGTTCTGTTTTCCAGCTGAGTTCACTCAGGGAGTGGATGGATAGGGCTGCCAGGCTGCAACCCGGAGAATTCTGTTCATCTTTAACTCTCCTGTTTCATTGCTGCTGCTGCAACTTCAGCTCACTGCATTGCACATCCCTCCCTCTAGCTGCTGTGGAACAAGCCAGAAGCCGGATTGTGATTGCGCAGGCAGGGGAGCGGATGAACACATGTGAGAAACGGGGTGGGCGGTGTGGCAGTGACAATGTCGCCCACAGCAGTAGGGGAGCGAAATGTCGAACACTTGCCAGCAACAACCCTACAGACAGATGGAACATTCCTTCCCAGAGCTGGGCCTGCAGAGGGCACCAAACCCCAGATAATGCCCCTGATGGTGATGCTAGACCAGGGGTGCACAACCTTTTCAGTCGCAAGGACCAGATGTGATGTGGGGGCTGGGTTGACTTCCTGCTCTGTCCACCAGCTTCTTTGGTTCCCACGGACTCTCCTGCTTCCTGGGCCCCTGTGCTGCTACAGCAGCCTCAAGAGGAGGGAGTGAACCAGTGGTTTAGTGGAGCCAGGGATCACAGGGTTGAGGTGTCAGCACTTTGGGATTAGTAGGGACAATGATGTCATCTGTCACACCCCTCAGAAGACTGCTCTGTATAATAGCCTGTCATGGCCTTGATCCAGCCCTGGCCCCAGCCTGCTCCAGCAGCTGTGCTGTTGTGTCCAGAGCCCTGGAGCTCTTCCTGTGGATCTCCCTGGAGGCGATGCCCAGCCTTTCCCAGAATGCTTTCTGCTTGCTCCTTCTGACTTTGACCTGCATGGCCCAAGGAGAGCCAGAGGGCCGGAGTCTCCAATTGGGAGCAGGCCCAGCAATTCTCTGTGGCACTGAAAGCCCCAGGAGCAGACTAAGCCCAGCACACTAATTGGCAGCGACAGCTCATTTTGTTAAATCACTGACATTTGTTTGTGCATGTGAGTCACGGCAAAGTGAAGGTCCGACCCAGCCCAAGGCCTCCGGAGAAGCCGCCCTCTGGCCCCCCAGCCCATCCCAGCCATGGCAGCCTCTGCTCGAGGCTATGCTGCTGCTGAGCCAAGAGAAAACTCTCCAGGGGAGGAGGGTCTTGGCCCCATGGCTGCCTCTTTTACAGGCTCTGTGGGGGTGCACCAGGAATTACGCAACACAGAAGGTCCTGAGAACCACATACTTTTTCCTGACTCTCACTGGCAGAGAAGAACCAAAACCAGGAAGGATGTATCAAACAAGGACACAGACCAGGGGCATTGAGCCTCCTTCAGTCTGAGGGCCACATTCCATTTTGGAGAAGCTCTCAGGGGCTGCATCCCAGTGGTGGGCGGGGCCAAAGGCAAAAGGGAGCAGGGACAAAATACCAAGACGACCATCACATCTTAGCTTAAAGCTCTTCCTGCCAGTAACTCAGCCTTAGGAGAAGCATGATGTCAGCCTTTTAAAATGGGGGGAAACTGCGCAAAAACCGGGAACCACCAAATGATGGATGGTTGGGGAAAGGGGAAGGGGCGTGGCCATTAGGAAAAAATCTGCCCACCTCCAGCCTCATGGCACTTCAGCTGTTCGCCAAGAATCCTCCAAAGCTACAGATGGAGACTCTGAGGCTGCATCTTCACATCCCCTTAGTACGCCAGGACGCCATTCATTCAGAGTGCCTGGGCTCTCCTGCACTGCCTCCTGAGCTACCGTAGGCCGCAGCTCCTCCCCTTCATCACGTGGTCCGCATTATCTGGATCAGGCGCAGTTTCCTTTGTGGGAGAAGACTGAAGTAATGAGCTGGTTAAGCAGTTCCAACTTCTCTCTGTCTCCCTGTAACATTTCTCCAGCTTCTTTATGCAACTGAACTCGTATTTCTTTGTTCTTCTTCAGAAGTTGCCTCAAATCCCCCCTTTTAAACATATTTCACAAGTCCAAGTTCATTCCAAGCTTTGGCCCTCCTGACACTTTCTCTACAAGCTGTGGCTATTCACTTGCACTTGTCCTTGCTGGGGCAAAGCTGAGAAGGTGGACCATAGCTCAGTGGTAGAGCCCCTGTTTCGCATGCAGAAGGTCTCAGGTTCGATCCCTGGCATCTCCAGGTAGGACTAGGAAAGGATCCTGCCTGAAACTCTGGACAGCCATTGCTGCCAGTCAGCGTCCACAATACCAGGCTAGATGGATCAGTGGCTCCTTTTAGCAATTTTTATGTATTTTAATGTATATCATAATGTATTTAAATGTTCTTGTAAATCATTGAGGTATTTTGAAATATGGTAGGCATTATATAAGTCTATTAAATAAATAACATCAGGTTAAATTTATTTATTTATTTATTACATTTATATCCCGCCTTTTTTCCTCATTTAAGGAGCCCAAGGTGGCGTACATAATCCTCCTCCTCTCCATTTTGTCCTCACAACAACAACCCTGTGAGGTGGGTTGGGCTGAGAGTCTGTGACTGGCCCAAAGTCACCTTGTGAACTTCCATGGCCAAGTGGGGACTAGAACCCAGGTCTCCCAGCTTCCAGTCCAACACTCTCGCCTAGTGTGTATCTCCTCTTGGAAAATTTGGTAACCTGATTTGGAAAGGCCTCATGCCTGGGCTGGAGGTCTGTACTAGACTCCCATAATGATATCACTATTATTTTCTTCTCCTTTTATTTTTCTCCAACTCTCTGAACTGACCATCCCTAGATTTTCTCGAAGGTGTCATTATATCTTTCACATATAAGGCTATTCCACCTTCCATCCTATTTGATCCATTCCTTTCTGTATTGTTCAGTCCCTACATTCAGTCATGAGCCTCATCCCACCATGTTTTGGTAACGCCTATTAAATTATAGCTGTCTTCCTATAGTAAGATTTCAAGTTTTTTTATTTCCCATACTCAGTGCATTGGTATAGAGTAAGGGATAGACAACTTGGACCCCTCTAGATGTCTTGGACAATTTGTATTACAAGGTGTATACGTGTGCATCGTACATTGAATAAGATCCAAATACAGAATGACAAAGGCTAATGGCAAGAAACTATAGCAGAAGATTCAACAATTAAAATGTATACACGTGATGCTGGAAGACACTAAGTTCTGGATTCTTGAATAATTAAGTTCATACTTTTAAAGAAATAACAGACTGACAAAGAAAGTAAAGCTACAGTGTGCCTTTTAATTGTTGGATCTTCTGGTGGGATTTATTGCTCATTATCCTTTGGTCTTATATACTTGGATCTTATTCCATGTATGATAGATACGTGTACACTTTGTAATAAAATGTATATATGCAGCTCCCTCATGAGCCATGTTGCTTGGTCCTCTGTAGGAGTGACATGGCTTTTCTGGGGCTCCTTCACATGGAACTTTTATCCTGTGATTGAGATTGCTCCTTCACAGAAGTTTGTGGGCTCTTTACATGATGCTGAACTAAATGCCCTTTGTTCCGTTTTTAAATAGATTGCAGATAATGAGCTATCAAATTACCCCCTTGTGTTCCGCTTGAGTTTCCTCCATGAAAAGAGGAAAAGCGGCAAGAAGAGGAGCGAGATCAGTGAAAGAGAACGGAGGACTCAGATACGGGCAGGAGGGGGTGGGGGGAAAGGAAGCAGTGAAAAAGGGAGTCGTTGTGATCCTGCATTTAAAACGGAAGCAGAAAGCCCCGTTTTAAATGCAGGATTTTAGGCTGGTGTAGCGAGCCCTGGAGTCCTCTTCGAACTTTCCTACTAAACTTCCATGTAAGACTCCCTGTGTGCTGCTCCAGTTTGCTTGCTCTAGGCTGCAAACTCTTGGGATGGGAAGGCTAGTTATAGCTGCTGGCCCAACCCCAAGCAGCTCAGTGACTGCCCTCAAGCAGCAGCTAAAGAACCAACGTACCTCAGACAGTGCCTAAACCAGAGGTGGGCAACATCTGGGGGTTGGGTGGCGCACCCAAGCTGAGTTTACTGTGGGGCTAAGTTCAGTGATGTTGCAGGGAAACCAGGAGTGTGAGGAGTGCGTGCCTTGTTTGCAACCGGAATCACATGTCCGGGAGCGCTCCCCACGTACCTTGTTTCCATGCAAAAGCACCTTATTTTTTTCTGCCGCCACAGGGGCAAATGCAGTGGAGGCAGAGGAACACAGCAGGGGCTGCAAAAACAGCCCACATGTTGGGACACCCCTGGCCTAGGCTAAGCCCCCTTAAGCAAACTGCACCGCACTCCACTACATCTGGATGTGGACCCACTTTTTAATTCATCCCTCTCCCGCCCTTCGCTGTTCAGTGATGTGACATGAGCCATTGCTTGCAAGCAGAGGAACGCAAACCAGTAGCGAGCTCTTCAGATCCTCGGCACTGCCAGGGGCAGGTGGAGGCAGGTTGCTCAATGCCTCACTTGGAGATAGAGAGGTTTCCTGGGCCACCATATTTTCATATACCTGTCACTGAGGCCCAGGGAGAATTCTAAATCCATACTTCAGACAAATCGCATGGTAGAGCCCTACCAGGATTGCAGTTTCAGACTGCAGGTGGGAGAGTACATTTGAAGAATATTCAAGCAACTCTGCATGCGGAAAGCGAACTGTTCTGTTCCGTGTGGTGGTCACAGCCAGATGGTGGTTCTTCAGATCCAAGCAGGGGCTTCCAGCAGGCATTCAGGACCCTGGAGAGCTCCAAGCCGACCTCAGCCAGGAAGCAGGCTTCCCCAGCAATGCCTAGCGCTACCAGTCAAAGGGCATTATGCTAGAGATGGGCGACAATTTCATTTCAGTTTGGTTTTGATAAGAATTTACCAAATTTGCAATGTTCTCCATATTAGAGACAAAAAGAACTTGAGACTTAAAAAAACACAATGCGGGAGAAACTGAAACTTACAGATTCATGCATCCAGGCTCAGGGTTTTGAGTGCTTAGCTCTTGGGCTTGAATCCCTTTGTATTCAGCCATTTCGGTACTTAATTAGGGTTCCCACCTCTTATTTCTGGCAGGCACCTCATCTTTAACAGCTATATGGCAGCAAGGTACATGCTGGGAATAGATCCTATTGATTTTTGCTGGTGCAGATGGATGACAGTTGAGTTTCAGTTTGATAATAATTTACCAAATTCATAAAGCTCTTCATATTTGGAACAAAAAGGCCTCGAGATCAAAAAGATTATATGTGGGAGAAACCAAGACGGACAGGTCCCTCCATCCCGGGCGGCGCTCCGAGTGCCTGGCTCGTGACGGTCTGGGTCCGAATCCTTGTGTCTTCAGCGGTGTGCCTCGCTGCGGCTGCCAGCTCTTCTTCCGGGCAGGCTCTTCATCTCCAACAGGCCTATGCAGCCTGGCAGGCGCATCACCGGAAGAGCTGCGCCTACAGAATCTGGCTGGTGCAGCCGGGCAAGAATTTTGTTTCCGTTCAGTTTTTGGGAAGAATTTGCCCAAGCCCATTCTTCATATTTGGGAGAGAAAGAACTCAACATATTAAAAAAATCAAATTCACCTGTCCCTACATTTTGCAGCTACTCCGTTGTTCCCTCCTTAACAGATTTTCGTGGTCAGAAAAGGCAATGGCAGAAGCAGTAACAAAACACTGGAGGATTGCAACAGAGAATGACGTCATCAGGGCCATTTGTGAAATTCCCAGTGGGGCAGCTGTGTTAATCTGCTGCAGCAAAAACAACAAAGTCTGCTGTAGCACCTTAAAGACTAACAGATTTATTCTGGCATAAACTTTCACGGACACTGCCCACTTCATCAGAGTCATTCTGCTCGAGACAGGGCGACTGCACAATAAACACCTCGCCTGGACGCACCTACGGAAGTGTAGACTGAGGCTGCATGCCCTTCAGGACAAGGGGACTCAGATTTGGAGCCAAAACCACTCGAGCAGCAGCTAGCCAGCAATCTCACCTCATGGGCAGGTGATTTTTTTGTTCAGTCGAATGGTGGTCATGAATCTTGCCTCCGTAGAACTGGGTCACATATTTCTACTATAGACTTAACCACTATGCCAGCTATGGCTGATGGGAGTTGTAGACCAACATCTGGATGGCCACAAATTGCCCACCCCAATATAGAGGTTAAATTGCATGGGAGAGAAGATGGAACTCTTTGGAACCCCTTAGCACGGATACCATGGGTAGAGCAGCTGCAGTCCCTAGCATTGCCATCTGGAAAACAGCCATTGGAGCACAGCACCCCCAATTCCCATCCCGGCCAGCTGGTCCATTAGGATATCCTGGCTGATGGTATTGAAAGCCACCGAGAGGTCCAGGGGGATCAATAGACTCACACGCCCTGCGTCCCTCTCCTGACGAAGGTTGTCCACCAGGAAACCAATCCAGTCTCAGTCCCAAAACTGATTTAAATGGTTCTACATAATCTCCTTCATCTGGGAATACTTAGAATTGAGTACTGCAGTCCACACGAGCATCTTGTCCCCAAAGGGGTCAGGGGTTATTTGTGGCTGGCCCAATAGTCTGAGTCCAGAGAAAGCCAGAATCTGAGTTTTGCAGAGTGTTGCAGAAGCCAGCAAGACAGTGCCATACTTCAGAGACTAACTGGCTTCTTACTGTGGCATAAGGCTTTGCAGAGAAGGCAAAAAGAGAGAGGCTGCTGCTCAGTGGAGAAAGCTCCGAAATGAATTATTTTTATTTATTTAAAATTATGCTTAAGCCGTCTTTAAGGGCAGAACCTCTCATGGCAGCATACAATATGAAAACAATACAAAACTATGGAAAACAATCACTACAGAAAAGCAGTAAATAAATATTCAATAAAATATGTTTAAAAAACAGACAATACCAGTAAAATCTTCAGCCCACAGACTAGGGAAAGGTCAGTGAAAAGATCTCCCAAGGCTTCCAGAAGACCTGCAAAGAAGGGGCCTGATGAACCTCAGATGGAAGCTAATTCCTGAGGTGTGGGACCACCACTGAGAAGGCCCTTTCCATCTCCCCTGACTACCCTTGGCGGGGGGGGGGGGGAGGTGAGAAGGGCCTTTGCGGATGACCTCAGAGTGCAGGCAGGCTGGTGGGAGAAGGCAGTCCTTCAAGTACCTGGGCTCAAGCCAAAGGCGGCTTTAAAGGACACAACCAGCACTTTATGTTGGGCTTGGGAATGTCCTGGCAGCCAGTGCGGTGGCGCAGTGTCCATGTCGCATGGATAGACTGCTCCGGCCCCACCAATATCAGGAAGCTGTACTTTGCTCCAACTGAAGTTCCCAAACTGTCTTCAAAGGCAGCCCTGTGTACAGCACAATACAGCAGTCCAGCTGGGACGTCACCAGGGCATGAATAACCAAGGCAAGATCCTGCCTCTCCAGACAGGGTCGCGGCTGGTGCGCCACACCAAGCTGGTAAAAAGGGCCTGGCAGGGCCGCGCCTGCGGCGTATATTCGCCCACGGGGGCGAACGGCTCACCGTTTCTAGGGCCCATCTTTCGTAGGCAAGAGGCTCAGGCCCGCCCCTGGGCATGGAGCGGAGGCCCGGGCCGAAGGCGCCCCAGCTTGGGCGCAGGGAGGGGCCTGCCGGGCGCTCAGCCGCCGCCCCGCGAGGCCGGAGCGGAGCAGCGCACGGGCGGCCCCCAGGCCGAAGGCGGCTCGCCGGGTCGGGGGCTGCTGCCGCTGCGCCAAGCAGGCCGCCTTCCCGCAGGCGGCAGCGCGGACCCGTCGGTGGCCCGAGGCGAGGGAGGCCCCGAAGGCCGGACGCGGCGCCCGCCCGCTCGCACCTCGAGGGCGCGGGCGCCCCCGCCACGCCTCGGCGCTCGCTCGCTCGCTCGCGGCGCCCAGCGCCTGTCCCTCGCCCGCGCGGATGCGCAGGGGGCGCACGAGGGCCTCCGGGCGTCTCTCCGGGGCTGCGCCAGGAGCGCGGCCGGCCACGCCGCCCCGGGACGAACGGCCCGCGCCCGCCCCGCCGCCCCGGGCGCAGAGGGCTGTTGGTCGGGCTGCGGCCGCCGCCGCCGGTCCCCCGTGGCCGCTCGCGGCGCCCGGCTCCGTCCTCACAGAGCCCCCGCAGCAGCCCAAAGCCTCCCTAGCCTGCGAGGCCCCGTCCTTCCGGGCCACCACCTGCCCGCCGCGCGCGGGCTCTTTCGCGCGTGCCCTGGAGCGCCGCGCCGCGCCCCAGGCCCAGGCCCAGGCCCAGCCGCGCGGCGGCGGGGCGAGGGCGCTTCCGGGCAGCCGGCGCATCGGCCGGGCGGGGGGCTGGCGCACGGTCGCCCGCGCCTGCGGCGACCCCGCCCGCCTGGCCCGGCTCCCGCCCCGCCTGACGCTGCCGCGGCGCCTCGCCCTTAAAGCGGGCGCCTCCCGGCCGAGCGCAGCCGCCGGCCTGCCCGTCTTTGCGTCGGAGGCGGGCGGGCGAGGCGCGGGCTCCTTGCGCTCCCGGCAGGATCGCGGCGCGGAGAAGGGGCGGCGCCGCGGCGGCCCCTCCCTTGCAGCCGGCTGGGGGCCGCGCGGCGCGGAGGCGGAGACCCCTCCCGGCGGCGCTCATCCGGGGCGGCTGGACGGGCGGAGGGCCGATCGCCTCGCCGCTGCCGCCGGGCTCCCGCTCCAGCCCAGCCCAGCCCAGCCCGCAGGGTTCGCCAGACAACGCGGTAAGCAGAGCCACCTCCGAGCGGCCCCGCCGGCTTCGAGGCCGAAACGGGCCCGCACTGGCCGGGGCGAGGGGGCCGCCGCCCGTCTTCGTGCCTTGCTCGCAGCAGGGCTTGGCGGCTGTCGTGCGGGCGGGGGGAAGAGCCCCCGGGCCCCCCGGCTGCTTGGCCAACCGATGGGCTTTGCGGCGCCTCGCGTGCGCTTCCGACCCCCGCCTCTCCGCCCGCTTCCCTCGCTGGAGCGATGCCCGCGCGCCCGCCTTCGCGTCCCTTCCCTTCCCTTCCCTCCCCGCCGCGTCGAGCCGCCTGTCGCTGGAGCTCCGCTGCTGCTCGGCTCCCTCGCGGCTCCTCGGCCTCCGGCTCGGGCGCGCGCTCTGCCCTCCGCCGCCCGCCGGGCCCTCGCCACCCAGCGCCATGAAGGTTTGGGGGCATAAGATCGAAATGTTAACAGGTAATTTCCGAGGCGGGGGGAGGCCTGGCAGGTTCTTCTCTTCCTCTCTAGCCGATGCCCCCCCCCCAGTTTGATGTCGGCCCTCGGGGGGGGCAAGATGGCGCAGCTGCCGCGGACACTCCGCCTCCCCCCGCGCCAGCCGAGGCACCGGATCGGGCCGCCCAGGGGAGGCAGCCGGGGGAGCGGGGGGCCGCAGAGCCGCGGGCCCGAGGCCCTCCAGGATCCGGCCTGCTTTGGAATCGACGTCGACCCGGCGGGCGGCGCGGGGTGAAGGAGCTCCGCATCGCGCCAGGGTGTGGCCATTTTACCTCCCGCCCGCCCCCTCCTCGTTTTCCCAGCTGTGCGCCTGACCCTTGGGAGATGGCCGGGCCGAGCCCCGCGATGCGGGGAGCCAGCGCGGGGGGTGCGCGTGCGAGCCTGGGCGGCGCCTCCGTCCGACGCCGCCTCCGTCGTTGCCTCTTGCGCGGCCCACCGCGGCAGGGGGTGCGGCGCGGACGGCCGTGACGCAGCGGCCCGGCGCCTCGTGCCCTGGCCGGGATCCCAAGTCCGCCGGTGGCTGCCGCGTGAAAGGCGGAGGCCTGCGCAGGGGAGCGCCCCGGGAGCTCCTGCCGGCGCGGGCCTGATGGACCCCAGGTCTGGCCGCGCCCGCATCGGCACTGCTCGAGGCGTCTGCGGGTGTGTGGTGATCAGAAAAAGCCGGACCAGGCTTCCCCCAGCTTGGCGCCTCTCCATGGCTGCGGTGATGGGAGTTGTAGTCCAACACAGTTGGAGGGGGCAGCTTGGGGGAGGCTAAGCTAGACTGACCCAGGCCAAACAGTTATACAGCCCCGTCCTTCCTTCCTTCCTTCCTTCCTTTTTTATTCTTTCTCCCACGTGTTTTCTCAAATGTGCTCTTCCAAAGAGCCTGGAATACTGCTGCGGCTGCCCCCTCTCCTGTTTGAGGTGAACTCCAGGTATGAGGGTGTGTACCCTTAGCCCATCCGCGGTGCCCCCACCACAGGCCCCAGAGACGCAAGATCCAGCCACGGATCTTTTACTCCTTGGAGCCCTTCCAGGCTCAGGTCCTCTACAGCCAGTTTCCAGGCACCAGGGCCACACAGTGCCGCCAAGACCCCCGCTTTCGAACCTGAACGCTTTCTGGGAAGCGGATGCGAAGTCACTGGAGACCCTTTGAGGGCTGCACCTCTGGGAGAGCCTGAATGGTCAGATAACGAGATGCAAGAGTCCAGTGAGAGGATAGTTTTGCTGGGGCAGCTTTTTGGTGAAAATGTAAAATGGGGGCCTCCATCTAATATGCCCGTGGACATCTCTCTCGGCACCTGCCAGGCTCCCCACCCTCCTGATTTTTATTTCCTAACATTTGTTTAATTAAAAAAATAACTGGGAGGCTGGCCTGTTGCAAAGTGAAGTGCTGCCCTCCAGCGCCATCTTTATTTGGGTTCAAAAGAGTGGTTTTGGGTTTTGGAGCTCAGAGCCCACCTCTATCTTGGGCAGGTTACTTTACTTTTAGTGTCACCAGTTTGCCATCTGGAAAATACTTTGAGATCAGCCAAATGGTAGCCATTTTATGACTGGACAAGCCCCTCCCCCATGGTAGCCATTTTGTGAGAGTGCCCACAACATCCCCCAAGTCATAACTTTATAGAAAGGGCCAGGGAAGTGAAAGGTGGTAAGTGCCATTAGCATTTTAAAGGCTATTAGTTTGAGACATTCACAGTGTAACTCTAAACATGGCACTCAGAATCAAGTCTTATTGAGTTGACTGGCACTTACTCCCAGGTAAGTGGGCATAGGATTGCAGCCCTATGGCTCTATCCTATGCATGTTTCCTTTGAAGTAAGTCCCACTGTGTTCAATGGGGCTTACTCCCTAGTAAGGCTTAGAGTTGCAGCTGTAATGAATGCATTACTGCAGCCTTCCCCAACCCATAAGCGAGAGCACTTAAGGGTAAAGTGAATTTTTTAAAAAAGGTGTAGCATCTCCCTATAGTCTGTTTGATCTCGTTACTCTGGTTTCAGTCTCCCTGTCTTTAACTTAAGTGACGGTGGTCACAGATTTGGACTGAATCTCATCAAGCCATCCAGACATTACTGGATTGATTACTACAACTCCCAGCATACCCAATGGCCAGAGATGATGGGAGTACCAGTCTAGTAACACCTGGAAGGCAGCGGGTTGGGGAAGGCTTTGGGTGGCAGCGATGGCAGCAAATCTGTATTTTTTTTTCAAGTCTGCATCGCATCAGCTGCTTCAGGTCTAGCAGAACCCTTCCATGTGGGGGAAGGGTGTTTTAGCACCCAGATACACATCAGTAGCCTAACTGTGAACTTTTTACTGTTTTTTGTTGCTGTTACAATAAAATCACTTGGCTATACTCTAACTTGGATGCCATGGTTCTTATGGAGTCTATACCAGAGTCTGCCCTGTCCTAGCTCAGCTCCCAGGGAAAAGTGGACTGCTGCAGTGGTACTGCCTGGAAAGACTGGATCCCATCCAGCAGAGGAAGGTCACATCCAAAGAGGCAAGGTCACGTCCGCTGAGGCAAGGTCAAGTTAGGGAATGCAGGCTCCCAACAGGCAAGGCGAGGCAATGCAGGTCAAGGCAAGATCCATCAGGACCCTGGACAGATAACTGGCTGAAATTCACCCAGGGAGAGCAATAGGCTCAGCAACATGCGGAGGCCTTTTGAAGCCTTACGAAGACTGGCAGGTCTGGACCTGCTGTTAACTGTCCCCCTGAGGAGTTGTCTTTTTCTTAAAGTCTAATTCTGCAGTTGCTGGCTCCTATGGTGTGTGTGTGTGTGGGGGTGAGGACTTCATCAGAGGGGTGCCCTCTGAGTTTGGTAAACCCACATCCTCTGGCCTGGAATGTCCCAGTGTTGCAGATGGTGGGTTACTGGATGAATCCTCCTTCCTCTCTGAGACCAGCTCTGATCCAGAGCAGGGACTGAGGCCAGAAAACATTACAGAGGCTACACGAGCACTGGCGTGTCACAGTGCCAATCATAGAGTTGGAAGGGACTTTGGAGATCATCTAAATGCAGCTACAGCATCCCTGACAGGTGACCATCCAGCCTCTCCTTAAATTCCTCCACCTCACGAAAACGTTTCTCCTAATGTTTTGCTAATATCTGCTTCCCTGCAATTTCCACCCATCCTGCCTGTAGAACAGCAGAGAACAAGTCCAGTCCATCTTCTGCAGGACAGCCCTTCAGATATTTGAAGACCGCGATCATGTTTCCCCTGAATCTTCCCTTCTCCAAGCTAAACATACTCAGCTGTTTTAACCATTCCTCATAGGACTTGGTTTCCAGACCCCTCACCATCCTGGTTGTTCTTTGGATGCATTTCAACGTATCAATGTCCTTCTTAAAATGGGGCACACAGAACTGGACACAGTAGTCCAAATGTGGCCTGACTAATGCAGAATAGAATGGAACTATTACTTCCCGTGATCTGGATACTCTGCTTCTGTTAATGCAGCCCAAGATTGCATTAGCTTCCTTAGGTGCTACATCACACTGCTGGCTCATATTCAGCTTGTGATTCACGAAAACACCTAGGTTCTTTTCACATGTGCTGCTGCCAAGCCAAGTCTCCCCCATCCTGTATTTGTGTCTTTGATTTTTTGTACCTAAATGCAAGACTTTACACGTATCTCTGCTGAGTCTCATCTTATTAGGTTCGGCCCAGTGTTCCAGCCTGTCTATATCCTTTTGAATCTTGTACCTTCCATGGTGTTAGCTATCCTGCCTAGCTTTGTGTCATCTGCAAATGTGATAATCAAACCGTCTGAACCCTCATCCAAGTCACTTATAGAAACGTTGAACAGCACAGAACCTAAGACAGCCCTGCGGCACCCCACTTGAGCCTTCTCTCCAGGAGGATGGCAAGCCATGAATTACCACTTATTGAGTATGGTTGCTCAACCAGCTCTGGATCCACCTAATTGTAGTATTGTCCAACCCACATTTTACCTTCTTGTCAACAAGGATATCATGGGAAACCTTGTCCAATGCTTTGCTGAAGTCAAGATATACTATGTCCACAGCATTCCCATTATCTACCAAACTAGTAACCCTATTGAAGGATAAAGTTGGTCTGGCATGAATTATTCCTGACAAACCCGTGTTGACTCCTAGTAATCAATATATTATTTTCTACATGCTCACAGATTGACCACTTAATCATCTGCTTGATAAATTTATTTATTTATTGACATTATTTGTATACCGCTCCACATCCAAAGATCTCCGAGTGGTGAACAGCAGACAGGATAAAAGAATAAAAGCACTATGTTAAAATAATATTTTAAAAAAGAAACAGAGCTCTGACAAACCAAGTTTTGGTAAGCCGTGGCTGGTCACTCCAGGAAGGGCTCTTGAAATAACAATGTCTTCAGGAGGCACCGGAAGCAACACAACGTTGGTGCCTGCCTGACTTCCAAAGGAAGTGGACCACCATGCTGAAGGCTCTTTTCCTGGTGGACTGTAGTCAGGCCATGGGTGTGTAGTTTCCTGGACCTGTCTTTTCCCCCTTCTTGAAGATGGAGACATCTTGCCTGCCTCCAGCCTTCCACCACCTCACCTGTTCTCCAGGAGTTTTCAAAGATTACAGGCAGTGGCTCTGAAATAATGTCCGCAAGCTCCTTCAGCACCCCGGTATGTAATTCATCTGGCCCTTGAGACTCGAACTCATTTAAAATAGCTAAGTGCTCTTTAGCCATATCCTTACTTACTCTGGACTGCAAATCCCTCTGTATATCATTTGTTCTACTTGTTTCAGGTTGTACACAATGACACTGACAGGCTGTTTGGCATTGCGAAGACTACCGCACAGGGTTTGAATCCCTGTTCGCCTTGGGTGGTGAAAGCAGCTTGTAATGCTGCTTGTCAAAGCTGTCAGTGCCTCATTGGGGAGTGGAGGAGGGTGGTTCTGACTTCTCTTAAGGAAGTGGTGATTTGTCCTCTCAAGAAACAAACTCTGTGGGCTGAAACAGACATTACTTTCAATGTGTGTCTAACAGCTACATCTTTTTTGTCATTTTTACTCTAGAGTAGGTGCTCAGTCTGGATGGGGATCCTAGCACGGCAGGGTAGGGGCCTTTTAAGATCTGGATTGGGGGCCCTGTGCCTACTCTAGAGTAAAAATGATTTTTAAAAGATATAGCTGCTAGACACGCATTTAAAGCGATGTCTGCTTTGGCTCTTAGTAAAGACAATTTGTCCAGCTTTACAGCTGTTCCCCTTTCTTAGGAAAAGTGGTAGAAACATGGCAGTGGAGTAATTCCAAGCATTCCTGGATGATCCCTCTTACTTTGGCCCACTTAAATTTGGCTTCTGGCCTGGGCATGGGACAGACAGAGACCGCTTTGCTTGTTCTGGTCGATGATATTATTTACTTACTTAGTTATTCAAAGCATTTTGATCCTGCTCTTCAGTCAAAAGCCTCCCCAAACGGCTGACAAGACACAATAATGAGACAGTCCCTGCCCCCAGGCTTACAATCTAAAAAGACACAAGACTCAAGAAAAGGGACTGGGAGGGAGGAGGAAAAAAGTACAGTTGCTCAGAGCAAAGGATGGGAAGAATGTGTTTGGCCACAGCATGAAGAACTTCATCAGGAGGGCTTTAAACTGAATCCTACGGGGAAGGGAGATGTACGTTGGGGGTAACAATGGACGTAGGCGCCCATTTATGTTATGTTTCTTTTTGTTGTCCTTATTTGGGCAGGACTTCCATTTTCTGAAGGAAGTCTTATAGCTTCCTTAATCGTGCTTGTTAACTGTGCTCGTGACCTCCTGGACCTTATGTTACCTTTCTTGACCTCTGGTATACATTCTAGCTGAGCTTCTCTTATTGTGGTTTTGAGTAAACCCCAGGCATTTTGGAGAGCTCTGTCTTTCCCCTTCAGCTTCTTTTTTTTTTTTTTTGCCAGTTTTTAACCCTCATTTTAGACAAGTTTCTTCTTTCAAAGTCTAATGTGACTGTTGGACTCCATTGGCAATTTTCCACTTATATTTTATTTATCATTTATTTATTGTTTAAACTACTTACATACTGCTTGATATTGCAAGTGGTTTACATAAGAAATACTTAAAATACAATATAAATGCCAATATAAAAACAATATAAAATAATAAATATATTTAAAGCATTACAGAAACAGTAAAGCAGCAGTGCAGTTACACGTCAGGGAGAGCCCGTGTAAACAGGTGCATCTTCCAGAGGCATTTAAAGCTTGGCAAGTTTCCGGCTCTCAGAACACACATGGCAGAGTGTTCCAGAGGATGGGTGCCACTACTAAGAAGGCCTGCTTATGTGCCATTGCTTGATGACAAACTGTTGGTCATTCCACAACCAACAAGGTCTCTTTGGAAGATCTCAGGGGTCGATTTGGTGTATATAGGGGAAGACAGTTGGCTGGGTGTCCTGGTCCTGAGTTATTTAGGGGTTTGAATGTCAACAACAAAACCTTGAGCATGACATGAACAGGCAGCCAGTGCAGTTCTTTTATCACAGGTGTAATTCGTGTATAGCTAGCTGCTCCACTGAGCACTAGCTGCAGCTTCTGAACCAGGTGCATGGGCAGCCCCGCATGGAGCACATTACAGTAATCTAATTGTGAGATTACCAGTGCACAGTGCATCACTGTGGCTTGGCTGTCCCTATCCTGGAACAGTTGTAGTTGGTGCACGAGCTGCAGTTGGTGATGGGTGCTCCGGGCCACTGAGGTCACCTGGGCCCCAGTGACAGGGACGGATCCAGGAGCACCTCCAAACTACATATCTGCTCCTGGGAACCACCCACCCAGAGAGTCTCTATCTTATCAGGATTCACCTTCAGTTTATTAGCCCTCATCCAACACATAAATGTTTGATGTTGGCAAATAAGAGCTGAGCCACTGTAAAACAGTTCCCCAACTCCCAACTCATGAGGATACCATGGTGAAGGGTATTGAAAGCCACTGAAAAAGCTCAGCTGCACAACTACTCTGGGATGTGAGGGAGGCAGCAAAGTAAGCTTTCTTTGCTGCCTTCACCGCCATACAATAGGCACGATTATGTGCTCATGTGTTCGGTCACCCTCATATGTCTTATGGCACTTGTGTTCCAGTCGTCGTCTAGCCTATTTCATCACCTGAAGCTCCCCAGTAAACTAGCCATCGAAACTCCACAGTGCTGACTGAACTGGGCACTCAGGAGCAATTGTGTCGATTACTCTTTGTGCTTTGCCATTCCACACTGCGAGACAGGCCTGAGCAGAACTGCTGGCTCTAGCTACTGGAAAATCCTCCAGGGCATTCAGGAATGATAAGATTCCATAAGTCTCCAAGGGCAGACCATGTTAATGTGTCCCCCGCCTCTGCTGGGATGGACTGGCGCCATGAGACCAAACTTCACCAGGAAGTGGTCTGACCATGACAGTGGGGTGACTTCTACAACCCCACACACCCCAATATATAAAGCACTCCCCTCATGTCTTGAGGCAAACACCAAATCAAGGGTATAGCCCTGCCCTATGTGTTGGACCCATGACAGTTGTCATGGAGGCCATGAAGACCTGAGCTGGTCCTGTTAATGCAGCCTCAGTGTGAAAACAGTGCCAAGGTCCTAGGGTTCTCCAACACCATATCTGAGGCCACCTCAGCCAGCTTGGTCAGGGAGGCCATTGGGCAACAGGGTGGGTGTTACACCAATAGCATTCCCAGTCTGTCTCAATAAATTACATTTGATAGCACCATGGTCATTGTTTCTAGCCAGTTCAATGCCATTCACATCTCGCTCTAGGTTCTGGGAGGCACCACTTAGGATTAAGTCCAGAGTTGCCTTCCTTCTGGTCAAGAAATATTATGCCTTTGTTATGACTGAAGTCATAATTGAAGTCACCAGTTACTACAGCACTTCCTCCTCTGGATGGCTCCCTGATTTCATTCTCTACTTCTGAGTGTTTTGGGTGGGTGGACAGTTGCATGTTCCCAGTACTAAATGGGGCCTTGTATTGTCACCCTCAGCAATTCTGTGGAGGGTTCCGCCCCTTTTAAGGTTTCTAGTACATTTGACCTCCATACACCCTTTCCTAACCTTCCTATAGGGTTTGCATCCAGAGATGACGATCTCTGGTTATTTAATAATTTAATAACCACTGGTTATTTCCTTTTCACCAGGTTCCCCAATAGCAGTTACTTTCCCTTCCTCTGAGGTTTCAAATGGTGCTGGTCTTATCCATGCTGGCAAAGTGGCTCAACAGGAGGAAGTGAACAGACCAATTCACAGACATGTGGGACATAGTTATGTAATTTTGTTATACATGCTCCTCAATTCTCTGAGTACTCTGGGGGGAATGCTGGAGGGTTTAATTTTCTTGGGATGAGAGAGCTCTAGAAATTTGTGGTGTCTCTATAATACTTGCTTTATTGACAAATATACAACCAAAGTTTATGGGAAACTTCTAAAAACAAGCTGAAAAAATGTTGTTCCTACATCAGACTCTCAGAGAGATGCTGTTTGAACCAGGTTAATGCCTGTGCCCCAATTTTACCTAATTCAGCTTGCCTATTTTTAAGTTCAAATTCAAAACTGGCTCCAACCTATTTCTCTGCCCCTTCCCAGTACCTGGAGAGTGTCATCTTCCCAGGCTGTGATGGGTCTTACATTGTAAAGGCTGGAGACAGATCCCCAACTATGATGGAACATTTCTAAAATCCCTGGCCTCTTATCAATTGGCCTTTCACAGTAATCAAGATGGCCCAAAGTCATAATAGTATTGTGTGATTAGGCTCAAAATGTGTTGTGTTGTGTGTGTGTGTGTGAGTACTGGGAGGGGCAAGCCATCTTTGGTCTGTCGGGGAGGTTGCAAGCCCTCCCACATTAAGGAGAGCCCATCCAACAGTTCTTCCCCAAGAAGCTTTCAAGGGACTATTAGTGACCAGTTAATTTTCTGTGATTAATGGTTTATTGGTGTGATTAATCAAAGTCTGTAGTCTGATTTAACCCTTCTGAGCTTCAGTGGGGTTGACAGCCCAGTCTTGAGCATGTTTATTCCAGTAGAGGCTGGTGGCCACTGTGGCTGGTAGGGAAGAGGGTGTGTCACAAGAGGCAAAGCTGAGGGGCCACCAGAGTGCAACTGTTATGTATCCGGGATGCGGGGTGGGTGGGTGGGCACTGTGGCGTAGTTATTGCTTTGAACCTCGGCGGCGCCTGTAGAGCCGGGAGTGGCAATGGTGGCTGGGGCTTCTGCCAAGTTCTCCCCTTCTGTGTGTGATAAATTAAAGACTGTTGCGTTGGAGGCCTGCTTACAGTCATTCCCTCTACCTGTACAACAATTTGTGGCGATGAAGGTGGGATCCTGAGAGCTATGCAGGCAGCGAGGACTGTGAATCCATTTACACGGCTCACTGGTAAGCAGCCAGCTAGGCCCACTGAAGAACTTGAGCAACTCCTGTGTTGTTTTTAAGGGAATTGAAATCAAAATGGCTGCTTTTGGACTTATCGAAGAGATTGATGTGAGTCAGCCTGCTTCCTGGGATTCTTATGCAGAACGGCTTTCATTCTGTCTGGAAGCAAACAAGATAGCCGGTGCTGAACAAAAGCGAGCTGTGCGCTTAACTGGTTGTGGGCCACAGACATTTGCCATAGTAAGCTCCCTCACTGCTCCTGCCTCGCCCCAAACTAAGTCATTTGAGGAACTTCTAGGATGACTGAAGATACATTTCTCGCCAAATCCTTCAGCTATTGCGCAGAGATTTAAATTTCACAAACGAATGCCGCAACCTGGAGAGGGCATCGCCACTGCTATTGCAGAACTGCGTCACCTTTCTCAACACTGCAGCTTTGGGGGTTTTCTAGCAGATACGTTGAGGGATCGCCTTGTCTCTGGCGACGCTTCCTGTCCGAGCCAAACTTGACCTTTCCAATGGATCGAGAAAAGGCTTCAGCCAGTGAGACTGCATAACTACATGTCACAGAACTCGGGAGAGATGCAGATGATGTAAACGCCATCTGGAGCAAGCAGGCTGAGATTTCTAGGCAGCAAGGTCAACAGAACACAAGAAATGCACCCTCCATAAAATCTGCAGATAGGCCCTGGCTTACCTGTTCCTGCTCAGGCTGTGGAGACCACATCAGCGCTCTCTGTGCAGATTCAAGGATGCTGAGTGCAGGTTTGCAAGAAGAAGGGTCACATTGAGCAAGTCTGCCGTTCAAAATCTGTCAGCACAGAACTATAACAAAGGAACTATAACAAAGAGTCATTCCACCTAGCATCTCATGGGGTTGATTATCCACAGGGTGATGAAACTCAACAGCTATATCACTTTCAGAAGGTCTGTGGCAAGGAACCTCATGATTCTGTGTCGTACGCAATCAATGGCAGGAAGTGAAAAATGGAAGTGGATTCGGGGTCTGGGGTATCCATAATTACCTTTATGCACATATTTTACTACATGCACATATTTGCTCCAAAGTTGTCAAGTCGATCCTGCATTCTGCATGATTACAATACAAAGAAAGCTGATATCATTGGATGCTGCACTGTAGGTGTACAGAATGGTTCCTTCCAAGGGAAGCTCCCACTTAGAATTGACAAGGGGCAGAGGAAAAACATCTTTGGGAGAAACTGGTTCTCATCAATAGAGATTAGTGTTCAAGGAATTCATGCCCCTTCAGGTCAGCTTGCAGCAATTGTTAATAAATTTCCAAGGGTATTTTCTGAAGAATTGGGAGAATGCAAAGGGAAGCCAGTGTCACTCCATCCAGATCCATCTATTGCACCCATTTGCAGGAAAGCCAGGAATGGGCCTTTTGCGTTGCAGGGAAAAATTGAAGAGGAGCTTGAGCATCTCATCAAGCAAGATGTGCTAGAACCAGTGACACAGACCCAGTGGGCTACTCCCCTTGTGCCGGTATTCAAGCCTACTGGGATGGTGAGACTGTGTGGGGGTTACGAGTGCACTGTGAAGAAGGCCCTTGAGCAGCACCCATCCCCAGTGCCTGCTGTCCGTCAGCTCTGCGCTGTTCTCGGTGGAGGGAGGGTCTTTGCAAAGCTCATTGTGGCCCCAGCCAATCAACCGTTGGTCGTCGATGATGCTGCAGCAGGTGCCCAGACAATCATGACTCATCGAGGGCATTCCGAGCAACGCATCTGCGATGTGGAATTTCTGTGGCCTCTGGACATCCCAACCATTCATGGAAGCCCCACTTTCTGGAATGCCAGGCGTTGCACTCTATTTCATCGATGTCCTGCTCACGGGATCCGCAGAGGAAGAGCTTGCTGAACGACTCCAAGAAGCCCGACGTTGCTTTGACACATCTGGCATTCGTGTAAAAAGGAGAAATGTGGAACTGGAACCTCCAGCGCAACGTTTTCAGGCTGCTATACTGCTGCTTCCGGCATTCTGCCTGCTGGCGGAGAAATAGGTGCCATTCACGGTGTACCTGCTCTGAAAACAGAGCAGGACCCTCAAGCCTTCCAGGGACTCCTTGGTTTCTGCCCTGTGTTTCTTCCAGGAAGGCTGCCATCTTGACCACTGCAGCACTTGCTGGGAAGAGGAGTTCCATGGAAATGAGAATGCTTTCCAGAATGCCAAACACTTGTTGAGTTCAAACTCTGTGCTTGTACATTACGATGAAAAAACCCCGCTAATCCTTACTGCTGCTTCTTCTTATGGGGCTGGTGCTGTGCTAAGCCACAAATGTCCAGATGGTACAGAAGCACCAGTTGCTTATTATTCAAGGACTATGTCATCCGCTGAAAGGAACTTTGCACAAATTGACAGAGAAGCCTTGGCTGTTACTGCAGGAGTCAAAAAGTTCCACAACTATCTCTACGGCCATTCTTCTGAAATACACCTGGACCACAAGCCTCTTCTAGGAATCTTCTTGCCTGGTGAGCCTATTCCCTGCGTACTGTCACTGTGCATGCAGTGCTGGAGCATGCTTATGATTCTACACTTGCCTACAGACCAGGGGAGGCAATAGCTAATGCCGACGGATTGAGTCGGGTACCACTTCAAATTCCAGATTTTGTTGTACCTCCTCCACTGGAAGTCTTGATGCTAGAAGCCCCTCCTGACCCACTTCTTCAGGCTGATGAAATTGCTCAGCTGACTGCTCCAGATCCTGTACTGGCTCATGCGTTAAACTGGGTATGGAGGGGATGACCAGATGAGGAACTGCCAGAGGAATGTAAGCCATTCAAACGCCATCAGCATGGGATGTCTGCCCAAGAGGGAAATCTGCTATGGGGAAGCTGTGTTGTTATCCCAGATAAGGGTTGTCAAACCATGTTGACCACGCTGCATGCAGCTCATCCAGGCATTGCATGGAAGCATTGGCCAGGAGCTATGTCTGGTGGCCCGGCATTGACTCAGATATTGAAACAAGTGTAAATGAGTGCAGTACTTGTCAAGCCACTGGGCACAATCCTCCAAGGGGACCTATCTTTCCATGGGGAGTGACCACTGCGTCTGGCCACAGTGGCTTGTCATTGGCAGAGGTCGCTGCTGAAGATCTATCTGGAACCGACGTGTTTCTCTCAGTGCCGGTCGAAGCGCCAGAACCATGAAGAGATGGGAGCAAGACTCCTTCCTTACCCACGGCAGTGGCTGAAAGGAAGTAGTCTGAGCAATCTGCACCTACCAGTCGAGTGCAGGGACCGTGCCGTGAAAGGGTGCCTCCCCCTTGCTTGGAAGACTACGATAGCTAAGGGGGGAGGAATGTTATGTATCCTGGGGGGGGGGGGAGTACTGTGGCTTAGTTACTGTTTGAACCTTGGCAGCGCCTGTAGAGCTGGGAGTGGCAATGGCGGGCAGAGCTTCTGCTAAGTTCTTCCCTTCTGTGTGTGATAAAGAACAGTGGTGTTTGAGGCCTGTTGGTTCTTACAGTCATTCCTTTTACCTATACAACAGCAACCAAGGAACAAAGGCAGAGCAGCTTGTAAAGACATGAAACCTGGCCATCCATGCAACAGAGCAGTTTTGGAAGCAAAGTGTATTGAAATCAACAGAGTATACTCCCAAATTATTATGTTTAGAATGACAAGTGAGACTTCTAAAAGCTCAAGATTCTGCATTTTAAATAAATCTGATTATGGCTGGAAAATCAAACCTTTGTTTGTGGGTCAGATTATGCAACGCAATAACGTATATTCTCCATATACGTTACTCAGCACAATGTTGGCAGGCCAAGGTAGTTCCCCCTCTGCAAATAATGTTACAGAGGCCCTCCAAACATGTTTAAACCCTCAACCAATCTGCTAACAAACAAAAAAGAAACAAATTGAAATAGAATGGCCACCCACAGTTTTCCTAAAATGTTACTCTTTGTTCTGCACACAGCAATACTGAATTTTCTAAAAAAAGATGTTCCTATGTTTCTGCCTGGTACCTTAATGGAACTAGAAATGTGTCGCACTTTATTTAAATTATTCAAAGCCCTACTATTTTACTAGGAAAGATGGGTGGCCAGAATTATGAATGCTGTACGGGGGTATAGTGGGGGAGATGAAGGGTTCCTAATAAAGATTACCTAACTTTTTGACAGGCAGAAATTCAATAGGTGAAGTTTCCAACAACATGGAGATGCAGCGGTAAGGGGGCTTCATTTATCAAGGCACAAGAGTCCACCAAGAGAAAAAGGGGAAGCAAGACTTGTGCAGTATAAGAAATCAAATGTCACTAAGATGATCAGTAAAATATTTCTCAATTCGGTATGAACCAAGTGATTGTGTATTTTTGGACTGTATTCCTTTTCCTGGCTTACTTCCTTGTGCAAAGGATTTACTACTATAAGTAACTACATGCTGCCGCACCCAAATAACCTTTGGAGCAGAGAATTTAAAAATAGAGAGACACGTGGCTGAAAATTTCAAAAATACGGGAGCATTTAAAAAACCCATGCATGATTTGGCATTTAAAACGCCGTGCTTTGGAGCGCCGCACCCCTATTACCTGGCCAATCCTCCTGTTCCATATGAGCGAGAGCAGAGGCGTTGCTGACAAACGCTTCTGGCCAGACTTAATTTTTTCTTTTCAAAGAGAAGCCCCGAAAAGGAACAAAGAGCACGGAGCCTAGATCGTAGGCCCGACGCGAAGGGCGGCAGCGGCCCCCGCAGACAGCGGGTCTTCTGGAGAACTGCTTTCTCCTCCCCTCCCCCGCTCCCGTCCACCCATCAGTGGGTGGGGGGAATCATAAAAAAAATTACAGATAGAATGACAAGATATCTTAGAGCTCAGCTCTTAAAAGGGAGAAGAGTTCAACCCAAGTCAACAGCGGAGAAGCGTGGAGTTAAGAGATGACCAAGAAATCCGGGGTTCGCCGGGGGTGGGGGGCCGCTTGTCTCTTTCACGTTTTTCGTGGCCCGGGTCCAGGGCGGAGGGAGAGGACCAAGCCCTTCCCAGCCCGCCTCGCCAGCCCCCGGGGCCCCGGCCCGCTCCCGCTGCGCCGCCCCCCCCCCCCGCGCTGTCTTGACTCCGCCCGGCTGCGAGCTGCCAGCAGCCTCGTCGCGCGAGACTCCCTTCTTCGAAGCTGGGTTCTTTTTATTATGCTTATTTTTTTAGCGCTCTTTACAGATCTAAAGTCATTTTGTTGCTTTAAGACAGCCTTCCCCAACCTGGTGCCCTCCAGATATTTTGGACTTCAGCTCCCATCAGCCTCGGGCACCATGGCCAGTGGTCAGGAATGCTGGGCACTGTAGTCCAGAACATCTGGAGGGCACCAGGCTGGGAAGAGGTGCTTTAGGAACATAAAGCAGCCTTTCTGTTCCTAATGTTATTTTATATGTGACTTAGTTTGCCCATCGAATTATCATATTTTTAAACTTTTTAAAGTGAACTCAGTAAATTTGTGATTATTGTCTGACTGGATTAGAACTACACTAAATGACTGCTACAGCATCAGAAACACAGGACTGTATAGAACAAAACCAGCACCATCAAGAATGTACAATGGTGACTCTGCTCACACGCGGGGAAACTGAGCATAAATGTCTATCAGTAAAATATACTTTAGATCGATAATTTTAATAAGGAGTGAAAAAACTAACCGTGCTGGAAATCTTAACCAGAGAGGATTAAAATAATATTTTCCCCTGTGGCTTCATTATATCCAGACATTGTACAACTCCAGTCTTTCTATAAAAGTGTCCTTGCTACATAGCTTTTAGAAATCATTTGTGGGGGAGTAAAGGCTGGGTAACAATATCTAAATACTTTGTCTTAAGTTCTAAAAGAAAATATTAAATAATCCACAGCTGTTCAATTTTTCCAATTTTTCAGGAAAAAAAACAGTCCTCAGAAAAAAAAACCAGAGACCCTCCATTTTTTAACTTAATTTTTCTGGGCCTTCACATCACTAGCGGGGAGCAATGGGGTATGAAGTTATTTATTTCAGGTACTATAATTGTTCATCATCCCATATGCCGCCTGTGCCTGTCACTTCCAAACATGGAGGCTTCAGTGCAGTTCATTTCCCAAAACTTAAGCTAGTGTGACTGAAAGAAAAGCAACTTCCCTGAAACCTTAAGTATAAGGCAGGGGTGGATCTGAGCTCCACAACACAAAACCACTTTCATGGGAAATAAAGATGGTGGTTTATATTTAAAAGAGAAAACCTGGGGTGGGGGTTCAAAATCCCCTGATGAACTTCGCTTTGCAGCATCCCAGCTTCCCAGTTACTTTTTTTAAATTAAATTTTTAAAAAATATTAGAATCAGGAGGTGTAGGGAGCCTGGTGGGTGCCACGAGAGATGTTCACAGGTACCACATGGGAGAACTTGGTGCTAAAGGGTGGGAAGCCCTTTGAGTACTGCAAAGCGCTGTATAACAGCCGAGCGTGGTGATCAAGCCAACTTGACGTCCCACTACTGAGCAAGGGGCGCTGCCTCCTGGATGACAGTTGGCCAAGCCAGGGAGGGCCTGAGGAAGTCAAGCTTAGCCGGGCACTTGCCCCAAGTCATGGTTGGGGGAGCCCCAGGCTGTGCTGATGACTGCGCTTGGTTTCTTCCCCGTGCAGGATTGTTGTTGCAGGAAGTGGCCATGGCTGGCCTGCATGAGCAGCGATTCACGGAAGAGAAGCCGCTGCTTCGGGGACAGGACACAGAATTGGTGAGTCCTTTTTGCCTTGAGCGGAGGATCCGGGAACATGGGCTTTTTGCAGAGGCTCGCCTACAGCCGCATGATAAAAAATAGCAACAACACCAAAGGTAGCCATGATGACTGTAAGAAAAATGCCAAAATCCATATTAGTATAATACCTTCATAAGGCGAACCAAATGATCGCAACATCCGGCTCAGGTTAAATCATCCCAAAGGGATGAAGATGAAAATGTTTTTGATTGCCCACATGTAGAAGGGGAGGAAACGGGCCAGGAGCACATGGCAGAACATAATGGCCAATCAAAGGGGCCAACATCCCATAGCAAAAGATGCACATGCCAGAGGCGTCTGGGGAAGGATACCATGTATAGGTGTTTTTATGCAACTGCTAGAAGCCTCCGAGCCAAAATGGGAGCAATGGATTTGTAGAAAGGCATTACGATATTGGTAGTTTTATTTTTTTATCCCTTTCCTAATGATTCCTGGCATGAAATTTGCCGTTTCGCCACTGCCACACACTGGATTGATGTTTTCACCGGGCTCTCCACCAGGACTCTGAGATCTCTTTCCTGGTCAGTCAGTGCCAGCTCAGACCCCATCAGTGTAAATGTAGCCCAATTTACATCCCTTTATCATAGAATTATAGAATAGGAGGGTTGGAAGGGGCCTACAAGGCCATCAAGTCCAACCCCCTGCTTGATGCAGGAATCCAAGTCAGAGCAAGTACTTGAAGAGCGCTATCCTATCTCCCCTCAGTCTTCTCTTCTCAAGGCTAAACATGCCCAGTTCTTTCAGTCTCTCTTCATAGGGCTTTGTTTCCAGTCCCCTGATCGTCTTTGTTGCCCTCCTCAGAACCCTCTCCACTTTGTCTGCATCCTTCTTAAAGTACGATGCCCGGAACTGGACACAGTACTCCAGATGAGGCCTACCCAGTGCTGAGTAGAGGGGAACTAGTACTTCCCGGGATTTATATTTGCTTATATTGAACCACATTTGCCATTTTAATGTCCATGCACTCAGATTGGAGAGATCCTTTTGGAGAGGTCTTTGCAATCCATTTTTGTTTTTGCTACCCTGAATAACGTAGTGTCATCAGCAAACCTGGCTGCCTCACTGCTCATTCCTAATTCTAGATCATTTATGAACAAGTCGAAAAGCCCTGGTCCCAATACAGATCCTCACGGGGCCCCACTGTTTACATCCCCTCACTGTGAGAACTGTCTGTTTATTCCCACTTTCTTGCTTCCTGGTCTGGCCTATACTGCGAGATGGTATTTGAAAAGCAGCAAATAAATGAATAATAAATACAATATTCAATATTGTTGAATATTGTAGTTGGCTTACAAACTTGCCATCGCTACTTCACTAGTGGAATGCCTGCCAAATCCCGTGCCTGCTCAGCTCGGGATGATGTGGGCTGGGGCTGAAGAGTACCACCCAAAAAATACAAAAGCTGCAGAAAAATGAGAAGGCATAGCAGTGCCCACTAGTCAGGGACAATGCCAATGATGTCATAGAATCATAGAATAGTAGGGTTGGGAGGGTACAAGACCCTCGAGTCCAACCCCCTTCCCAATGCAGGAATCCAAGTCACAGCATCCCTGACAGGTGGCTGCCCAGCCTCATCCTGAACGCCTCCAGTGTGGGAGAGCCCACCACCTCCCCAGGTAATTGGTTCCATTGTCGTATTGCTCTAACAGTCAGGAAATTTCTCCTGATGTTCAGCCAGAATGTGGCTTCCTGTCACTTGAGCCCATGATTCCATGTCCTGCACTCTGGGATGATCGAGAAGAGATCCTGGCCTTCCTCTCTGGGACAACCTTTCAAGGACTTGAAGAGCGTTTTCATATCTCCCCTCAGTCTTCTCTTCTCAAGGCTAAACATGCCCAGTTCTTTCAGTCTCTCCTTGTAGGGCTTTGTTTCCAGTCCCCTGATCATCTTTGTTGCCCTCCTCTGAACTCTCTCCAGCTTGTCTGCATCCTTCTTAAAGTGCGATGCCCGGAACTGGACACAGTACTCCAGATGAGGCCTAACCAGTGCTGAGTAGAGCGGGACTAGTACTTCCCCAGATTTGGAAGCTATGCTTCTATGAATGCAGCCAAAAGAGCATTGGCCTTTTTTGCAGCCATATCACATTGTTGGCTCATCTTCAGCTTGTGATCGACAACAATTCCAAGATCCTTCTCGCTTGTAGCGTTGTTGAGCCACGTATCCCCCATCTTGTAACTGTGCATGTGGTTTCTTTTTCCTCGGTGCAGAACTTGGCATTTATCCTTATTAAGTTTCATTTTGTTATTTTCTGCCCAGCGCCCCAGTCTATCAAGATCACTTTGAATTTTGTTACTGTCTTCCAAAGTATTAGCTATCCCGCCCAATTTTGTGTCATCTGCAAATTTGATCAGCATTCCCTGCACTTCCTCCTCCAAGTCATTAATAAAAATGTTGAAGAGCACTGGGCCCAGGACTGAGCCCTGTGGTACCCCGCTCATTACCTCTCCCCAGTTGGAGAAGATCCCATTGATAAGCACTCTTTGAGTACGATTCTGTAGCCAACTGTGGATCCACCAGATCGTTGTTTCACCCAACCCACTGTTAGCTAGTTTGCTCATCAGGATATCATGGGGCACTTTGTTGAAAGCTTTGCTGAAGTTGAGGTACATGATGTCCACAGCATTCCCACAGTCCACAAGGGAGGTGACCTGATCCAAAAACGAGATCAGATTCGTCTGGCAGGATTTGTTCTTGACAAATCCATGTTGGCTTCGAGTAGTCACTGCATTGTTTTCAAGGTGCTTAGAGATGGATTGCTTTATGTCGTTCATATGGCATGCAGACACAGAGATAGCCAGTGAAGTTGTGATCATTCAGTCACACCTGTAGCACAGCCCACCATAGCCAAATGCACAGCACACACAGGACGATATCCCATGCCCAATCAGGGGGAAGGGGGGGGGATGCCTGCCACTCACTTTTTGCTTGCCAAGGGGAGCATCCAGGACTTGAACCCACCTGCGCACACCACAGAGCAGATCCCTGGCCCCTCAGCCACACCAGTAGGCAGGCATCACACACATAATGGGGCATTCATCTTCCCCTGCCCTGTCCAACACCCAGTCAGAGGCACCAGGAGGACAGGAGATGTGGGAGGCCTGTAGCCTGATGCAACAACTTATATTTTGCATGCTGGAGACATGCGAATCCAGGGTACAGCTCCACACTAGTAAAGGGGGGAGGCCCCCATGCTCAGGCACACCTGAACCAATCAGGAGTGCACAGTGCCATAGTGGGACAACCAGCCTTTTTGTCCCAGTCCTTCAGCAACCCATGTGATGCGACCAGCTCTTCCTTTATGTTGCCCATCCTCATTCAGTCAGCATCCCTCCCTTATCATCTCTCTCCGTCTTCTCAGCTGATTGCTTCATACACCCCAACAGCATCCCCTATCCTACTTGTGCACCCTAAAGAGGCATGCCAGGGAACCTGAGTGAGTGAGTAGACAGTGGTGGAGCCATTGCCCCTGAACCCTTCAAGCTCCTTGCCTGCCACCCCCACCCCCCAGGTAGCTGAAGCCCAATTTTATTAGGATGTGGTGAGGGATCCTTATCTGACACTCCTTAGCAACAAAGAAACGACACCTGCAGCAAAAATCATACTGAATAGTACCCAAGAGGGAGGTGATCCTGAAAAGGAAAGACACATGAAATGCCAATCAGTCCCTCCAGCCAGACTCCTGGGCCTTGGACAGTGGCTTGACAGGCAGCTGGGTAGCAGCTGCCATGTCCCCTATGGACACTATCAAAAGGGATGCTGTAGAAAGCTTCCTGAAAGTCCAAGTACACATGGCTACTGAATCATTCCTATCCACATACTTGTTGATGCTCTCAAAGAACTCTTAAAGAACTGCAAAGGTAAGTCCTCAAAGGCAGGACTTACCTTTGCAGAAGCCATGCAGATTCTTCTTTAGCAGGACTTGCCCTTCTTTATGCTTGATAATTTTATCTTTAATAATGCTTTCCACCAGTGTACCTGGAACATAGAGTAAACTAACTGGCAAGCACTTTTATGGATCCTCCCTGGATTCCTTTTAAATAAATTGGTCATGACATTGGCCACTTCCCAGGCCTCTGGTATGGAGGCTGGACAAGTCACATACTTTTGTTAGAAGGTCAGCAATTTCATGTTTCACAACTTCATCTCTTCTGTCATCACTATGCCTCAGTTCTTCAGACTCCCTTCCTGAAAATGGTCATGTGCCTTCTGCAGTGAAGGCAGATGCAAAAAGCTAATTCAGCTTTTCTGCAATCTCCTGATCCTCCTTTATTACTCCTTTAACTCCCTTGTTGTGCTCAATGGTCCAACTGCCTCTCTAGCTGGTTTTCTGCTTCGAATGTATTTAACGAGTTTGTAAATGGTCTCTAATAGAATATTCTTTTCCTGGTAGTTGATAGACACATTTGGCATCATTTTTTTCAGATAAGGGGACTATTAAGTTTAGTGAAAAGTGGGGTCCATGTGGTAACTTAGCTTGCAGGTTTTGTCCAGATACCACTAACCCCTTGTTGGATTCTGGGCTCCAGCAACTCTCCCCCCACACCACCCACTGAGGTATGTTAACCACAAAGCCCCAAATCTGGAATCCCCTCCAAACATTGCCAGAATTTTGTGCCGGTTTTGGCTCTAAACCAAGAAACAGGAAGGGATGGGGCAAGATGGACTGCTGTTCTTCCAGCTGACCTTTCAGTGCCACTCTTGCTGTTCACTCGACCTGCAAAGGCAGTGAAGAGGCGCAGCCAGTTCCAAGCGTCAGCATGGGGGCTCTGTTAACTATGAACCCCCAGATCTTGTACCCCTCCACACTTATATCAAAGTTTTGTGCCAGTTTTGTGGCACAGTCCCTACATTTCATGCCATCACCCCAAGGGTGGAAATGACACTTGCAGAGGTGGGGTCCTGGTGAAACCTAAAAACTCCAGATCGTCATATCCACTCCAAACCTTTGCCAACATTTGTGCTAGTTCTGTGCTGTTTTGTGCCATAAACTTGAAGTATTGTGCTGTCACCCCAGGCATGCAAATGACATACCCAGAGGGGGGTCCTGGTGAATGCTACCCCCCCCATATTCTCATCTGTCCTCCAAATCTAGGCCAAAGTTTTGTGGCAGTTTTGTGCCACAAAACAGTACAAACTGGCACCAAACTTTGGCCTAGACTTGGAGGAGGGATGAGAATATGGGCTTCTTTGGGTTTGTCAGGATGCCACCATTGGCCAGGTCCTTTTCATACTTGGGGTGGGGGCATGGAACTCGCTGTTTGTGGCACAAAACTCTGGCATAGTCCTGGAGGAGAGATGTGAATGGTGGTTTTTTAATGTGTTAACTACAAATCTGCATTTGATGTTTTAGTACATACTTGTGGGTGGTGGCACAAAACAGCACAAAACTGGCACACAACTTTGGCCTAGATTTGGAGGACAGGTGAGAATATGTGTTTTCTTTTTTTTTTTTAACATTCACCAGGACCCCGCTCTGGATATGTCATTTGCATGCTTGGGGTGATGCCATGAAACTTGGGGTTTGTGCTGTAACACTGGCACAAAACTTTGATATAAGTGTGGAGGGGTACAAGATCTGGGGGTTCATCATTGACAGAGCCCCCATGCTGACGCTTGGAACTGGCTGTGCCTCTTCACTGCCTCTGCAGGTTGAGTGAACAGCAAGAGTGGCACTGAGTGGTCAGCTGGAAGAACAGCAGTCCATCTTGCCCCATCCCTTCCTGTTTCTTGGTTTAGCGAATGAAAATGTTAAGCTGGAGACAGCCGTTAACTCTGGAATGGCTTCAGAGGCACAGAACTTCCTGTGGAGTGCTTTCCTTTGTTTCACAGCCATCTCTGGATAAAGAGCTTTGGCAAAAACTAGTGTCTGAGCAGGGCCTGAGAGAAAAGCCTGGATCCCCTGAACAGGCAGGAAGACCCCAATGGATTTTGGACTCTTCTAATATGCCACCAGGATAGACCTTGAGATACAGATCGGGCACTCTGCGTCGATTACAAAGAAGGCTGGAAGCTGTCCTCTAGCTGGAAGGAGGGTGCCATCTGTACCCTCTTCTGGGTGGAATGAGCAGTGCTAGATTCACCCTTCAAGCCAGGAGTACTGCCTGCCAGAATCAAATGAAAGCACCAGGGTAGCTTTGGCAGTGGGTTCTGGACTGATGAGGTGCCTGTCCCTGATCCGAGGCCCTACTCTCAGCCTGCTGAAGAGGCAGGTGCCATTTGTCCAGCCAGGAAGCAGTTGCCAGTGTTAATTTGATGGTCTGATCTGAATTCAAATTTGCACTTTTGCAACTCAGTGGGTCAGAGGACCAATCATGGCCAGTAGAAAAGACTACAGACTCAGGATTTTAATTGAAACAAAAACATTAGTTTATTGATACACAATAACTAAAAGTAATATTAACTAATAATATTATTAACTTGAAGACAGACATAGTAAAATTAGTATTTAGAAAATATCCTAAATGGTCAGAGAAGGACATAAGAAAGCAATCAACAAACCAATAAAACAATAGAAATGGTTTCAAGAAGGCATGAGACAGGTATTGGAATGTCATTAACAGAGCCATCAAATGGGAAACCTAGGTCCATATCTCTGTCCAGCCCATAAGTTGACTATTATTAGACTGTTCCAGTATGATTGGCAAAATGCATATCTTACCAGCCCAGTGCTGTGGGTCACAGATCTTTCCATCTTCATCAGAGCCCCTCAGTGCAGCGAGGCAAACGTTCCAGTTGTCACCAGTCAAGCCATACTAGAGGGAGGAGTGGAAATGGAAACTATCCAAAAGTATCCCATAGAAGAAGGGGAGAAGTAGAAGCAAAAGAAGACACCATTGTATGTGCCCAGAACATCTTTTTATATTGATCAGAGACAGGAGCAGAGTTTCCTACCATCTTTCACATCAATGTCTACCCTTGTATGAGCCTACAAAAGGCATATCTAGTGGGAAGAGTAACCAGGACCCTGCTTTTCTGCAGGTTTTTGTACAGGTCAATTTGACATATGACACATCTTGCTCATATTTTCAGCACGTTCACCCAAATATTCCAAAAATGTTTGATTCCACATTCTCTGTGAGCTTGTTGTGGCCTATATCGTTAGCATCTTATTAGATAAGATGCTTCCTCCTCATCAGGTTTTTATCATCAACTAAGTGTGCAATCCTATGCATGTTTAGATAGAGAATAGTCCTATAACTCCCAGCATCCCTCCAGACAGCCATGCTGGCTGGGGCATGCTGGGAATTGTAGGGCTTTTATGTCTAAACATGCATAGGATTGCACCCTAAGATGCCAGCTTACACAGAGCTAGATTTTTTCCACAGGGGGTATCCATCTTAATCTATGTTTGGTTTGATTTGGTCCATTTCCTTCCCAGGAGAATTCGGATACTTTCCTGTCTGCAGTGGACACTGACTGGAAGGTAGGTGTCTACTTGCTCTCACTGCCTTCATGCCTGCTGCGCTCTCATTGGAGTCAGCCACAGGGGCCTGGGAAGCTGCCTTAGGCTGAGTCCACCTTGGTCCACCTAGCCCAGTATTTTCAGCACGGACTGGCAGCCATGGCTGCGCCGGGTTTCAGCAAAAAACACACAAGGTGCAAGGGACCTTATAGAACCGCAAAATACCAACATATATGGTGTATAAAACCGAGTAAGTTTATAGTAAATTAAGGATATGTATGTATGTATGTAATTAAGGTGCAATCAACTGTATGCACCAAATTACAGAAGTCAATAATACCAATGCACATATAATGCACATAACAATGATATCAGTCATGAGAGTCATATGCCATATCCATCATATATGTCAACAGAATCCCAGCGTATTGCCGTTTCAACCAAGGATAGTCTCCCTCAGGAACTATGTCAACTAATGTTCTTAGTTTTATATATATATAACAAAATATGGAATCTAATATCACAAGCAAAAATTCCACTTCCTAAATGTTATAGATATTCAGTGGTGTCCTGGTCAATTAAATGGGGCCAATTAATCAAGTACATATATTGTAGATTGTGGACTGATTAATTCATCTGGAGAAAACTTCAATATTGTATTAAACCTGAGAAATCTGAAAGAAAAACAAATATGCTCTCAGTATTACTTGTTTCCTAAAACTTTACTAGCACAGCATTGCCATAAGCTACAAATCATTTTCACCTGATTTTCTGCAACTTTCTCTTTCCCCGGAATGGATCTGTGCTCCAAAGGCCAGTCACCAACAAAGAGACAATGCTGCCGAAGCAGACCAAAAGCAGGACGTGGAATCGGCCTTATATATACACAAACACAGTTCGCAGTTTAAAGGCAATATACATATCAAACAAGGTATTTACAAATATCCTGCCAAATCAGTCTTTTCATTCAAACATACAGGGGCCAAAGAATTAAAAGTATCCAGAGTGCTCCCTCTGTAACAAAAGTCTATCCATCTCAATTCAAGTGTGATCTCAAGTGCTCAGTCACAAAGAAAGCGAAATCCTCCCATTTGTGAGATTTTTCAATAGCATGAGATTCCATGGGAGCCTCTATATCCTTGTACTTAATTTTACTATGATGTTCAGATATCATAATTGTCAGAGGCCTTCCAGTTTTTCCCACATACATATTCTTAGAAGTACATATTATAACGCAGATAACATGAGTGGTATTGCAGTTAGACACATGGCCTAGTTTTAAATGCGTATTCCTGAATTTGAAGGGATTGGAGGCAGTTAACACAATGTCCACATTTATGGTGGCCTCTAATATCATCATTATGAGGGCTACTGTGGGAAAGGCCAGAATGCATAAGAAGGTCCTTGAGGGAAATGGCCTTACTGGTCCATTGGCACAACCAGGTAGATCATTCACTAAATGCCAATATTTTCCGATTATCTTATTGATCAAGAATGATAACAGAGAATACAGCATAGAAAAAAATATCTGTGTGGAGCGACATGATTGTTGAGTAAACCATTGTTGATGTGGAGTTCTGTCTGCTCTTTTTCTCAGCTCAAGGATTGCCTGAATCGGATATCCTATATTCTGTAATTTTATAGCCAGAGATTTTGAATGCAATTTGTAATCACTGTAGAATTTCGCTTTATACGCAAAAAATGACCGTACAGTGAGTTCCGCAACATATGCGGTCGATAGTGGCTAGAATAATGTAGCAAGGTGTTCCTTCCTGTCTGTAGGTTGAGAGAACAGCCTCACAGCCAGTCATCCTTTGTTTAAATTTGGGGTATGAGAGGGATCGATCCAGGTGGTGGAGCTTGCTGAGCTTTCAGCAGACTTCAGCTCGTTTCCCCAACCTGAAGTGCACTGAGTTGGGCCAATTCATGGATTTTCCCTGGGGTTTCTTTGCAAATAGAAAGTTGTGTGAATTATGGCCGCAATTTGGGCAAATTACACAAATTGTGGCCGCATTTTGGGCAAATTACACAAATTGCAGCTACAATTTGCATAACATTCAATTTCTGAAAAAACGCCAGAATCCCTGGATTTCAGGAAAAGCCTGTGGCTCGGTTCGTGAATGCAAGTTGAGCTGCATGGGCAGTGGGAATCTATCGGGACCGAAAAGGGCCAGATTTGCAAATGATGGACATCCATAGTTTAAATATACCAAGCTATTAAAAAAAGATCCAAGAAACAAAATCTGAAAAAATCCTCTTGTCCTCTGAAAATCAAATGCCAACAATATACCATTAAAAAAAGGATTCCATGCCCCCCAAAGGGATTAGACTGATGGACCCTGTCCCCCTTGTTGTGGGGCAGCCTCCCCGCAGGGGAACAGAGCAGACAGCCCTCTCTTTGGGAACTCTAGAGGTGCACCATGCAGGGGCTGTGCCCGGGGTGCCCCCAGAATACTCGGGGGAGGTGCTCCTCAGAGGCGGACCCCTTCTTTGTGGAACGGTGGGTCAAGAATCAGAGGGTGGGCTCAGGCATGCCCATGTAGCATGAGCATGACTGGGGAGTGCCGCAGCTGGAAATGCCTGCCTGCGCCCTCGGGCCTTGGCGCCTGGGCAGCCTCCTCCAGAGATCCCCTGGAAGCTCCGTCCTGCTGCCTTGCAGAGACGGCGGGCCTGTCCACTGCCTGAAGTCACGTCTCAGCCAGTCCAGAGGAATGCTCTTGTTTCCATGGCAGCGGTTGCTTGAGCAATCCAGTTCTTTTGGTAGCTTTTATTTCAAAGCATGAGGAGAGTTCTTCCCGGAAGGGAATTCCTTACAGGTTCACCTCATCAGTAGAGGCTTGGTACTGTCCGGGGACAAAGGATGGGGCAAGGATCATGTGGAGGGGGGATTTGGGGGGCACAGCACAGAGGGAGGGGCGGGGTTAACCTGGAAATCCCACCTCTGCATGCCAATTAAGCTTAGGAAATAAACTCCCATTGGCACAAATGGGAATATTTTTTTCCCCTTAAGTTTAATTGCCATTCAGGAGTGGCGATTTTTAGGGGGCGTTGCAGCATGTTGGGAGGGAAGGGTTGACTCTTCCCTCCCCAGCTACAGTCCCCCTTGAAAATTGCCTCCTGCATGTCAATTAAGCTGAGCTAAAAACCATTCATTAGCAGCGGTGGATGTGGAGGGCTTTGGGGATTGGACTCTGGGCCCTTGGAAATCAACCCGGAGCCAGGGCCTGGCAACACCCTTGTTTGCAGATACAAATCAGTAAAGTCAAGCTAACTGAGCTAATCCGTTTTTCCTGCTCAACTAGAATCTTGGGTTTCTCAGCATGTGAAGAGCTCCAAACAGTGCAGTTAATCTGAGAGAATGTGAGAGCATATTTGGACTTGTGGTTTGGATGTTTCTAGGAGGCTTCACCTATTTATGGGCACTTGAGACCAGCAAAAGCTGGCCCATTCGTGGAGACAGACTGTCGTTTTACCTAGCACCCTCCAGATGTGCTAGACTACAGCCCCCATAATCGTCAGCCAGCATAGCCATGCTGACTGGGGATGATGGGAGCAATAGTTAAGCACATCTGGAGGGTGCCAGGTTGAGGAAGGCTGGTCTGTTTCTTGCAGTATATTTTCACACTTTGTTCTGATTAGAAAAGCCGTAATACACACACACTGTGCTATAGTGAACACAAGACAAAACATATCTACGGAACCATTCCAAGGTAAAATGTTACATGAGCACCTACACAGAGGAAAGTGGATACTATATTTTAAAAGGCAGACTGACTCTTGTTTGAGTCTCAAGGTAGATTTTTGGGCCTCTTCACACATTATAGTTTCAGGCGTACATGTAAGCTGTTTCATGTGTACACCTTAAAGTGTCAATGCAAACGTACACATTTGCAAACATAAAAAACAAAGCCAGCCACTCTGGTCCATGAGGAAGAAAAATCCACACACACATTTGGACAATACCTTTATTTGGAGCAATCAAAATGTCACAAAAGAGTGTGTGAGCTTTCAAGTTCTGCAGAACCCTTCATCGGGATAGATGGTAAAAAATGGGGGTGGGATGGGGGAATGACAAAAACCTCCAAAGGTTAAGCCAGATACTGTGGCCATGACCTCTGCAGCTTAGACTCAGTGTCAAGATGGAGATTGCTGCAGACTGAGTGAATGAGTCACTGGCAGATGTTGCAGGTATTAGATTACAACAAGCATTCTGGGACAAAGAAGTGCCAGCTGACCCCCATTTCTGAAAATGTAACTAACGGCCATCTGCAACTCAGATCTGTCTCCTCCCTTTCATTTGGTCCTAATAAAGGTATTTCCCAACTGTGGATTTTGGATATACAAACATGTGCACCATACAGGTAGAATACACTGGCACCCCGTCGAGTGTACACTTAATGGCTTCCTACTGCAGACTGTGGACAATGGCGCCAAATAAGCCAGAATCACACGGGTAATTCTCTTAGCTGGAGCTGGGTGTACATGGGGCTGATGTGCATCAGACTGGTATGAGGCGGCTGTGGCTGTTTCAGCACCATGGACAGCAGGCGCGTCCGTTTCCTTCGATGAGCAGTGGGCAAAGCGCCTTGGCAGCAGATTGGCTCCAGTGTCCTTCAGCGAGGCTATTCCTCCCCTTGCCCCCTCCCGTCCCCTCCCAATTGCTCTCGCGGCCCAGCTAGCTGTGACCTGAGACGCTGCTTCCTGCACGACTGCAGCTGTGTAAAAATCTGGTTTCTCGACCAGTTGCACAAGATTTCATTTCAAAGAGAGTGGGCTTAATTAAATCTTCACCTTAAAAACCACAGTGCCAACAACAAGAAGATGAAGGCATCCCTTGTATAGGTAATTATGGAGTCCAAGATGCCCTATGCAAAATTTTAAATTGTGTGAGAGATTCATCATAACTGGTACCAGAGTTAATGAACAATTCCATCGTGGAGGCATTATGAGGAATGTTGATTTCTTGGTCTCATTTACGTGTAAAAAAATCTAACAAGTGACTCTGTCTTTCTAATAACACTGGGGGCATCCCAGTTATAGGGAGATAAAGGGTAGTATCCAATGTTAGTCCTACGTGGAGTAGACCCATTGAAATGAATGGGTTGTAAGTTAGTGCTTCTACTCAGGACTAACATTGGATGCTACCCGTAGCGTGTGAGTCAGTGTGGAGTAGTGGGTAAAGGGTCTGACTTAGACCAAGGAGAAGTGTGTGGGGAGTGGGGGGCGGACGGTGTTGCTTCTTGGAGGAAGGGCATGAAAAACGGCATAAATAATGCCACTCTAAAATTTTGTCTGTAGCTGTGTCTACATAAACCTACAAGCTGAATAAATGTGCTAAAATAACTAGCTATTGCCACTGAATTCTACATTCCAAAAAGACAGTAAAACAACTGGATGATGCCTAGGAATTTACAAGTTTTGTGCTCCGTTTTGACCCCATACTTATCTTAGATATTGTTTGATCTAAATATTGGATTGTATCATAAAGGTGACTTTGAATGACAGTGCGGCTCAATCTGATGTAAGTTCCCAGAATTCCATGCAGTACGAATAGATGGCAGAAGCCACTCTGAATCAAGTATATTGTGCCCATGACATCTATGCCTCTGACTGGGTCTCGAACATCAACCGGCCACAGGTCTTGGCTGAGGTTTCTTTTCTTCATCTGACAGCCTGTGTTAACACTGCTGTGCATTTGGCTCATGTTCATTAGCTTGGCTGGGTTTTGTCCAGGGAGCAACAGGAGGGATGGGTTTCCTTCATGGCTCTAGCCTTTGGAAGGTAATACCCATGAGAGTCTGGAGGAAGTACAGGGAGACAGCTAGAAGGAATGCAGGCAGGGAGGCACAGATCTGTGTAGTTGGCTGAAGTGGGAGCACTTTGGGGTGCAGGTGCTCCCTTTAGGAACCTGATGCAACATGGGAGGTTCAGGACAGATAAAAGAAAGGGCTTCTTCACTCAGTGCATAGTTAAACTATGGAACTGACTTGCGTAAGCTGTACTGCTGGTCACTAATTTGGATGACATTAAAAGGGGTTAGGGAGGATAAAAATTCATGGCGGATAAGGGCTGCTTGCTGTGATTACTGTATATTACCTCCAGTTGCTGGGGAACATGGGCGGGAGGGTGCTCTTGCACTCCTGTCCTGCTTGTGGGCTTCCCACAGGCATCTTGTTTGGCCACTGTGTAAATAGAGTTCTGGACTAGATGGACCCTTCGTCTGATCCAGCAGGGCTCTTTGTATATTTTCATGTTCTTAGTAGTTGCACTCTTTGTTCGCTCTCACAGTGCTCTGCTTAAATATTTCCAAAGGAGGCAAATATTACCAAGGCTCCCTAAGTCTCCTGTTTTCTCATCCAAAGGTAACCTGAACCCTGGAATTTCTCAACACTTGCAGTATAACAGTATGAAATTGGAGAGTTTACACCTCCCTCCTCTGAATGGAATTTTCCACTTCACTAGTGCAGTTTGTGCCTTGCTGTACCTAAGCCCCCTTCTCCTCAAGACCTGGGTAGCTGAGCTGGCCTAACTGGGCCTTGGGCGGGTGAGCTGGGTGGGCCGGCTCTGTCCACCTAGATACTCAGTACAGCACCAATCCTGGTCAGAAGTGTTGCAGTCATCCACAAGAATTCCATCTGTCTCACAAGGAAACCAGTCTGCGTGGGAGCTGGATGCAAGTGTTTGTATCTGGCAGTGGGTCAGAGACAACAGGGATGTGGTTGGCACACTGCCCACCCTGCTGCCCAACACCCAGTGCTGAGCAGCAGGGCTCAACTGGCTGGCAGAGGCATTTTCCAGGGTGGTGTTGAAGAACCCCAGAGGACTTCAGCATTCATGCTGGAATCGCCTTGGTTGGGAACATCAGATGCTGCCTCGTCCTGAGCCAGACCCTGCATCCATCTAGCCCAGTATTGTTGACACTGACTGGCAACCATGACTCCATCCTTCCTAACCCTACTTGGAGATGCTGCCAGGGATCGAACCTGGAACCTCCTGCATGCCACAGTGGCCCCTCCCAGGATGGCTCAGGACTTCATGGCCTCCCTTGACCAGCATGGGGCTGTCTTGATACATCACCGACGGAAAGCATGCTGCAGGTGATGCTCTCGATCTGGGGTCTGCTGTTGGGCTGACTGAGCCGGTGGCGGAGGGGTGAATGTGACTCTGTTGTCATGGACAGATGGCTCCCTGGTGGATTTTGGATTGGCTGTGACTAGCCTCCCCTGCGGGAGTGGGGGACCACCAGGATGGTCTGCTGCCAGAGATGTCGGAAATCTGAAGGATTCCTGAATGCTCCAGGGGACTCCCCTGCTGACATGGCTTGTGCTCCCGTTGATGCCCTCAGCTCACTATGGCAGGGGTGGGGAACCTCAGGCCTGGGAGCCAAATCTGGCCCTTCAGGGGTCCCAATCTAGCCTTCCGGGATTCCCCAGATGGCCACCCCTGCTTTCCCTGGTCCCACCCCCTTTCCCCCAAGTGTTCCCGGTGTTGTGCAGTTCTTTCCCCATTCTGAAAGTTCAACATGCCTCTCCTGGGGCCCAGGAAGAGCTTTAAGATGCAATATGGTGCTACTTTTTGTATTTTTGTCCCTACCCTTTTTGCCTTTGTCCCTGCCCCCTTTCTCTGTAATGCCACCCACCACTGGTATGCGGCCCCCAAGAGCTTCCCCAAAATGGAATTTGGCCCTTGGGCTGAAAGAGGTTCCCCGGCCCTGCCCTATGGGATGGTGAGGTGAGTGGCATGGTTGACGTGATCACTCCAGAGCTCCCTCTCCAGTTGGAAGGGGCCTGGAAGTTTCCCTGGTTTTTGGAGGACCTCTGAGCAGTGAAACAGACTGGTTTCAGCTCAGCTCAGCTAGAGATCGTGTGGCGAGAGTCTCGATCCAAATGTGACCAAAGACAGGTGTGAGCGCACTATCATGTGGCAATGGTGGAGGTGAAGAGAGCATACTTCTCTGCCACCATGGCGCCATTGACAAATTGCCCCAGAAAGCTCTTTTGGGTTCAGCCTGGACTGATGAATTCTAGGCCAGGAATGTGGCCAGCTGGGCCCTCGCAAGAGCTCTGTGACAGTTTTGCAAGGCATTTTGAGGGCAAAATTGCTTGCATCCATACTGGACTGGGCTCCGCTATTGTTGCAAGTCCTGTGGAAGTATTCAGAGCACGTTCTGGTCAAGGATTGTGGGGCTGATTTCAGTTTGTTATTTCTTTATTTATCTGTACCACCCAGTAGCCAAAGCTGTCTCAGTTGTTTGGCCTGAGGATGCAGACAGGATCCTTGTCAGGGTGGGGCTGACCACTGCTGTTCTTGGTTTGTGAAATCCAGCAGGGGTGGGCTGACTGGGTGGGTCCAGGAAGCGGTCAGTGCCTCGTTATGGGGGGCGGGGCATATGCCTGTCACCTGGAAAGAGGTGGTGGTGTGCCCCCTCTTGAAGAGGCCACCCTGGACCTGGAGGCTTTAGATCATTACCGGCCAGTTCTACACATCCCGTTCCTGGGCAAGGCCATAGAGAGGGTGATGTTCAACCACAGCAAATGAAGTGGATTATCTAATCCCATTTCATTCTGGCTTCCAGTCTGGACATGGCACTGAATCAGCCTTGGTCACCCTCGCCAGTGACTTTCTTTGAGAGAGAGATGGGGAAAGGGCCACCCTGTTGATTCACCTGAACCTCTCGGCTGCTTTTGATACTGTTGACCCCAGGATCCACCTGGAATGGCTTGGTGGCTTGCGAGGAGGAGGGATGCATCACAGTGGTTCTGTGCCTGCTGACAGAGTTGCTACCAGAGAGTGGCCTTGGGAGGCTTCTGCTCAGCTCCGTGGGAGTTTTGCTGTTGGGTCCTGCAAGGTTCCATTTGGTCTCCCATGTTATTTAACATCTATATGGAACCGCTGGGGAGTGGGGGTGTTACCAGGAATTTGGAGTGTGGTGTCACTAATATGCAGATGACATCCAGCTCTACCTCTTCGTCCTATCTGAATCAGGAGAGGCTGTGCAAATGCTGGAGGCAGTGGTGGGCTGGATCAGGGCCGAGAAACTGAAGTTACATCCTGATATTACGGAGGCTCTCTGGGTCGGTGGCTCCCAGGTCTGGGAACTAGGCGGACGGATAGGGCAGCATCCCCCCGTTGGAGCAGATACACGGCCTGGGAGTGCTGCTCAATCAGGGCCGTCACAGGAGGCCTCTGTGGTGCGGAGTGCGGATGGCCCACTGCAGCCGCTTCCCACCCAGGATGTCCCGGCAGTGCTGCTCCATGCTGTGATCACTTCCTGGCCGGATGGTGGCAATGCTTTCTCTCTGGGCGTCCTTTGAAGCAGCTGCTGGTGCACAGTGCTGCCGCCTCTGGGTTGACAGGGGCAGTCTTGGCTGACAGTGAGCTACTGGGCCCAATTCAACAGCTCAGGACCTAGGAACTTGAAGGGCTGCCTTCCCCAGTACTGACCATCCCAAGATCTGAGATCGGCCAGGGAGGCTTTGCTTGTGGTGCTCTTGAGGAATGTGGCCTGTGGGCTACCACACATAGCAAGGCCTTTTCAGTGGTGGCCCCCAGCTTTGGAACTCCCTTCTGGTAGCGTTTCAGCTGTCCCCCCACTGTTGTCATTTAGGGGCTAGTTAAAGACCTATTTGTTTGCACAGGTTTGGGGGTGTAGGGGCAAATGCTCTGTTTGTTTCTGGGTCATTTGATGGTCTTGATGGTTGTATTGTATTTTATTATATATCTGTGATCTTAGAGTCATGATTTAAGTGTTGCCTATGTGGTGTATTGTGTTTTAAATAGGCTGTTAGCCACCATATGCAGGATATAAATAAATAAATAAAATCATGGAACAGCATATCTATCGTCTAGATGGTGAAACAATCAATATTCAGGGACCATAACTAATCTGAACAGTATAAGGATTCAGAGCAGGAAGGAATCTGAGGCGGTTAGAGCAGGAGGCAGGTGGGGGTGACAGGACTTGGTCTGAGGCCAGGGCTTCTGCCTGTCATCTCCTGGGGGCTATTTGGACATGATGTCCCGACACGCTGACCTCGGTCGGGGGCATTGGACATCAGGGCTGCAGTCCCAGCCTGGCCCTTCAGCGCTCCCCAGAGGGCCACGCCCCCTTGCCCTGGCCCAGCCCCTTCTTCACTGGTGGCCAGTTGCTTGGAGGTTCTCGGCTTTTGCGTGGCTCTTTTTTCTTCTTGGTAGACCTACATAGGATAGCTGTGCTCATCCAACACACACACACACACCCCTTTCCCAAGCCCCAAAGGAAAGAAATGCCCCCAGCCCAGAAAGGAAAGGGAAACTTTTCCTTACCTCGACCCCAGGCCCAGCCACTCTTCCCCACCTGGAGCTCTGACTTCCTCCTCTGCTATCAGAGCCCCTGCCTGGGAAGGTGTGTGTGTGTAGATGGGAGAAGGAGCTGGGAAGGGAGAGAAGAAGCTAAAGGCTGGGGGCGGGGGGAGGAGAAACAGGGAGGTAGGGGGAGAAAAAGCAAAACTAGAGGCTGGAAGCGAGGGGGGGACAGCAAGACAAAGGGGCAGAGGGAAGAGTGAGGCTAGAGGCTAAGAGGGGGAGAAACAGGGATGTAAAGAAGTGTGTGTGTGTGTGTGTGTGTGTGTGTGAAATAGTGAGGCTAGAAGTGAGGGGGAAATACCAAGGCAAATGGGTAAAGAGGGGAGAGAAAGAGCTAGGCTAAAGGTTGGGGGTGGAGAGTGAGTGAGCAAAGGGGAAGGGTCTGCGTGGGTGGAAGAAGATTGGGTGGGACCAGGAAGCAACTCTTTCCTTCTCTGCCTGCCTGTAGAACAGCTGGTCAGCAGCAGGTTTGGGAACAGGAAGGAGAGCCAGGTGCCCTGAGGGTTTTCATGGTTTTTATGAAAAATCCATTTTTGAAGGGGGCAGGGAGTGAAGGCTCCATGGGCACCATTGCAGGTCCCCCTTGGGGACCCCTGAAAGAAAGGACACACTCCAATAGAGGACTGCCCTCTGTAGAGTAGGACACTTGGCCACCCTATGCGGAACTTAGCTCTGCCCTAATTTATCTACCTATACTGGCTCTTCCCTGGGATGTCCCCAGCCTCCTCTGCTGTCTCTTCCTGTGATGCTTTGAGGAGGGGGTTTCCTGTTCTCCTGCTTTTACTTCTGCGCCTGCTTCTTCCTGCTCTTTCCGCCACACCTCTTGTCAGTTCCTCTCCCTGCCTTCCACTGAAGCTCCCTGCAGCCTTAAAGGGCCAATTTCATATTAATCAGGCAGTCAAGGAGCGCAGGAGATCTGTTACCGAGCGGATGAGGCCAATGGCAGAATGCAAGAGAAGCGCCTTCATGAGTTGGCAGGCAGCCAAGGCAAATGCAACATGGCGAGGCTGTGACAGCGCTTCAGGGAACCTGCATGAGCAGGCCCAGGGTGCCTCTTGCACTCTGCAGCTCCCAGCAACCTGGGCAAGGCCAGACGGCCCTCTGCTTGGCCTCACAAGGGGAGCGTGGACCCTCTGGTGCACCTGGCGGTGCGGCATTTGGCTGTGCTTCCGCCACAGAGCTCAGTGAGATGCCCTGAGGACATGGCTGTCAGTCGGGGCAAGCCACCTTGGTGGACCCCTTGGAAGACGCCTTTGGCTGTATCATCACCCATTCTAAGCCCAGTAATACTCTTGCAGCAGCGAATGCTGTTAGGTGTATTCTGGGGAAGGAGGCATTCAGGGAGATGGGTCTGTTTAAGGTTACAGGCCAAATGTGTGCTTTAACCCACACCTTCATAGGAAAGGGCTCGAATCCCCAGCCAGAGAGATTGTGTGCAGTGGTGTAGCGGAGTCAGGGCTCACAGGGCTGAAGTGCTGGCATGGTTTTAGGAGCAGGGAGAACCTCACCTGCCACATTGCTCAGGTTTCCCTGTTCCCTCTGCACTTAGCTGCAATTCCTACAGTAGCTGATGAGTTTTCCAGCCACACACACACATCTGGATCAACACAACTGCCCGCTTTCTTGGTCTCTGCCTGGGGACCAGGCTATGGGGGCTATCGTGATGAGCACACGCATCTCAAAATTTACCATGGTACCACTGTGTGCGTGACTCGCTCAAGCTGAGGGCCTCTCAAGTGTGAAACAGCCTGCCCAAGACATCCCCAAGGAGGTCTCCTTCCACTCTCCTTTTCTCAGCCCCACCATTCCTTCTCACCTTCCTCTCTCCCTCCTCCAGGGGCTTTGCTAGGTTCTTAAAAGATCCGGGGCACAGGCCCATAACACAAATTTGCATATATCCGATCCTAAGCACACCTCTAAACTATATATGTGTGCATGTGGTGTGTGTGTTTGGTGTACTTGCGTGTGTGTATAGATTACATACATACATACATAAGAAGTGTGCACTGACCCCCAAACCCACTTCAATTCAGATCCCTATTCAGCGTTTTGGAAAACATCCTGCTTCTGCTCAGGCCAATTTGTAGTCGGGCCACTTCAGCTCAGCACTGATTCACGGTTTGGAAAAATGAGTCTTTATGCCTCCTGTTGACTACCATGGGAAATTAGGGGGAAAATGTAACTTTTTTCTCTTGGTCAGAACTGGATGATAATTTCAGGCATAGTAGCCCCCTAGAAGGGGATTACACCTGCCCAATGTCAGAAAAATAGGTGCAGGGTTTATATTTTGATTTTCTTTTAAAGGGAACTGCCAATAACATTTTAATTCCATGGAAGAATTGGATAAAAATGTCAGGATTAATTGCCCCATCAGAGGAGATCATGTCTCCAAATTTCAGAATGCTAGCCACAGGGGTTTTTGTGCAAGGGTGGCCTTGACATTTTGAGGTCTCCAAAAGAGGATATACTTATCTCCCTATGTTCCTTGTGGACCATTGCTCTGAAAAGTACAGACAGTCTAGAGGTGTCCCTAAGTAAGAAACCAGCAAAGTTTCAGAAGGATAGGTGCAGCAGTTCATGTGGAAGGGGAGTTCCCCAGTTTAGAGGAGGGAGTGATTTACTTTCCCTTCCCTTCCCCAGTAGCTTTTGGGTCACTTTGTATGAAAATGAACAGTCCCTTAGAGGTGTCCCCCAGGCAAGAAACCTGCAGAGTTTCTGAAGGATACACATAATGCAAATTTAGAATTACTAGAATTTATTTACATTTCACTGATGTTAGCAGCAGGGGAACATGGGTGGGAAAGTGCTATTGCACTCATGTCCTGCTTGTGGGTTTCCAATGGGCATCTGGTTGGCCACTGTGTGAACAGAATGCTGGACTAGCTGGACCTTGGTCAGTCGCAGCACTGCTCTTCTGATGTTCTCAAATATAGAGTGCCTCTGAGCATATGCAGAATGCTTTTCTTTCACCACTGAGCACTTACATTTTCCCCCTACCAATTCTATTCCTCTCCATGCAACCATCCCTCCTCATCCTACCATCCTCCAGCAACTCTTCATATAAACAGATGTCTTGTTTTGTGCAACTCTCCTCTACCTCCTCCTTGTTAGGCACAAGCTCCGCATAACTGCATTTGTGTCAAGACTTCACCAGGATTCAGCCAATGAGTCTGTTTTCAAAACTAGGGCTAAGTTATGGAGAAACTCTGAGCGTGTACTAAGTGCCTTTCCCTCACCACTGAAGTTAAAGTTCATGCAAAATGGGAACCCCCCGCCACAAATGACGAAACATGCATAGGACTGAGCTGAAAGGGTAGGCTATTCATTAGATGGAATTGGGCAGGCACTGTATTAAGCCTGCAGTACCACGCTCACAACTCAGGACTTATTTCTGAGTAAACATGCAGAACATCAGGGTGCAAACCTCCATGCAAAAGCAACTTGTGCTGGAATCCTATGCACACTTTCCTGAGGGTAAGCCTCATTAAACATAATGGGACTTCTCAGTAGGCATACATAGGATTGCATAAATGAGCAGTATTTATCTCCCCCCACCCCACTTGAAAACAAACCCAAACCTATTTTTTAATCAAAGCTTTCTGTTCATAGGAACATAGGAAGCTGCCTTATGCTCAGTCAGACCCTGGGTCCATCTAGCCCAGTACTGTTGACACTGACTGGCAGCAGCGGCTCTCCAGGGTTTTTCAGGCAGGATTCTTTCCCAGCTCTACCTGAAGAAGCTGGGGATTGAACCTGGGACCTCTGCAGGCCAAGCATGTGCCCTACCACTGAGCTGCAGCCCTTCCTATTGCTGGATGATGGCAACTGACAAACAAAACAGCCCCAGATCTGCTTTTCTGCAACCATGTGAACCCACTCTTCTCAAAGACTTGAGTGAGGAGGAGGAGAAAAACCAACCCCCTTGTCTATTTGTATAAAGTCAAATACAGTTCAGAACTTCTCTTGCCCACTGAAGATAATTCTTGTTAAGAATTCCACAAGATATGCTCTGGGTGGAATAAAGAAGAGAAAGAAAGAAAGAAGAGAAGAGGGGAGGGGAGGGGAGGAATGATGATTGGAAATGCACGTGGGGTGGGAGGTTAGAGAATTCCCTAAGCCAAGTGGCTCCTTTCAGAGAGGTGGTACTTCAGAGGAATTTAGGAGGCTATGCAGGGTTTGTAAGGGTTGCATGTACTTAAATTAACGTTATGAGGTGAGGTGGCTGAGGGCTTTTTCTAGCTTTTTTAAAACTGTAGAACCTATTTGAAAGCCGCAGCAGTTCCTCGATCATGACGCCACATAGTCCTAACCCTCCTTTTGGAATAGTATGAGTCCTACAGCTATTTAGGAGAAATAAAGTGGAGGGCGAGAAAGAAGTTTGTGAAGGCTGATTGGATTCTTTGCTGAACTGAAGCTACTAAACTTCTACAGAATCCAAAGTTTCCAGTTTGGGGCAGTAAAATCAGACGCTGTCTGAAATACCAGTATTTCACATGGAGCTCTTTCTTCCTTTCATTCTCCCTCTTCAAAATTTCTTTGCAAGCAAGCTGCCACCAGTGGACATGTAAGAGCAGAAAAGTAGGGGGAGAGAGGTTTTTTGTACCTCAAAAAATCCTACATCAGAGATTAGGGGTAGTGACCTCCTAATAGTCACCTGAAACACCTTCTGATTAGGATCTCTAATCCCCTGGGTGACTTGACAGTTTTTACTTTTTGTTGTAGTCTTTGAGAAAAGGAAATTTTACACATGGCTAGCACAAAAGCCACTGGGCCTAACTGCCTGAAATTGGGCAGGCCCAGTCAGCTCCATGGGGGCCACCAGTTCTTCAAATTTCATGTATTTATCATACAAACTAAAAATGTTATGGCCATTTCTGTTTTCCAATGCAAGTCAATGGGGAAATGTAAGAAAATGGCAATTAGGACAGCTCGAAAGATTCAGGGCCCGTGCCCAGGTGGGCCCAGCGCCAATGACACCCCACCCTCCTCCCTCGTGTTCATGCTGCAGTCAGCTTTTCAGCTTTCCTAAAATGACTGCCAGAAGCTTCAAGCCTCCGGATGCCAGTGGCAAGGGGGTGCAAGTGGGATGCTGCTGCACTCCTGTCCTGCCTGTGGGCTTCCCATCGGGGCAGGGGTTGCAGCCCAAGGTCCAGATTCAATTTCGGGGAAGCTCTGGGGGGCTGCATTCCAGCGGTGGGCGGGGCTGAAGGAGAAGTGGGAGGGCCAAAGGCAAAGGGGGAGGGGCCAACCCCCCAACCCAGCATATTGGAGCTTCCAGCTCTCGCTGCCTGTCACTGAGCCTGAGGTGCGGCGTTTCAACCTTTTAGAATGGGGGGAAACTGCACAGAAGCCGGGAAAGCATCAAACAGTCAGTGGTTGGGGGAAGGGGCTGAAGCCAAGGGAAGCGGGCATGGCCATCTGGGGAACCCAGAAGGCTGGATCTGGCCCCTGGGCTTGCCGTTCCCCACCCCTTCCCTGGGGCATCTGGCTGGCCGCTGTGGGAACAGGATGCTGGACTGGAGATGTGGTCCAGCAGGACTCTTCCCGTGTCCTTCTTTAAGAGAGACCTGTGGCACTCAGTGACGTGGTGCTGGGAAATGAGGAGGGAGCCGACCCACGGGTGGCTGCTCCCCGCTCCAGTCCCCCCTTCCACTGGCCCCTCAGTGCACGTGCTCTTCCCTCAAGGACCGCAGGGCTGGTTATGAAGCCAGTCTGCGCTAGTTGCTGTGTTCTGCGGGGCAGGGATCACTTGCCCCCCGCTGCTCATCCCTTGGGGCACACCTTGGCCATGTCTGTCCTGGGAAGACACCCCAGTTCGCCTGTCGGAAGCTCTCCTGCACGTGCAGATTAATGCTCACGCTTTCAGGGTCTTCCAGAAATCCCCCCATCTGTTTATGCAATTTAAAATGGAGCGGGGAGGGAAAGGCCTGGAGTCCATCAGCAGAGTGAAGGAGCCTTCCCTTCTCCTACGTGCTTTGATGTCCCCCTGTCCCCCAGAGAGGACTAACGGGAAGGCAGAGTGTGACTGCAGTGCACCAGAGAGAGAGAGAGAGAGAGAAGCTGCTCCTCGGGCTGAGGCCTCCTTGCCTGCCTGCCACCTTCCCAGCAGGGAAGGCAGACCGCTCTCGGAGGCCCTCTTAACCCTTAGTCCGCTGCACCGTGCATGCCGGCCTGGTTCTCCGCAAGTCTGCTGCAGCCTGCTCGCATTTCTGCGGGTGCATATTCATCTGGGCGAATTTCAGCGCGCTGCCCTTTCCTCGGGCGCGCTCCTGTCTTTATTCGCGAGGGTGCCAATGGAGACCCCTGCTGCGGCGGTGCTTTTTCGCTGTGCTTGCTATTATTAATGAAGAGGTGGATTTCGGGCTGGCTGATCTGGCCTGCCCCCCTCCCCAGCCTATCCGTGGGCTCCATTTGAGCCCTAGGCGGCATTGTAAAGCCAATCGTCTTCTGGTGTTGGGGGGGAGGCGGAGGCGGCGGCACGGGGGGGGGGGCTCCCTCACAAATGCCAGCGGCAGGGAAGCGGCCCGCCCACTGCAGAGCGGAGCATCTTCCCAGCAGCCGAGAGGGGAGCCTGTCAGAGCTGGAAGAGGGGGGGAAGACAAGACAAGACGGAGGACCCGGCTCTCTCTTCTTGCCTGGGGGAATCTGCTCCAGAAGGAAGGCAGCTCATCATGCCAGAGAGCTGGGATGGGGTAGGTATCATGCAGGGTCCAGCCTGCTCTTTGCCCTGGCTCTTCCCTTTCCTCCCCCTCCCCAACGTCAAAGGAATGGGTGCCCCTGCTCTCACCTTTGGGCGGGGGTCTCCCGTGGGGAGCCTTCAAGAGCACCCTGGGGTCTCTCTGCTGCTCTTGGCATAGAGGGCCGGTTGCTTTCCCTTTGCAGAGTGAAAGAAATGGAGGGGAAATCAGGACATGGCATGTATCCGGCGCTTCATTGCCAGTGCCAGGTCAGACACTGGCCTGCAACCCGTGCCCTCTTACCAGAATGCCAAATGGGTAGGAACTATTTGTGGGTATTGAGGGGGGAAGGAAAGGCATTCTGCACATGCTCCAAGGCCCTCTGATTCCTTCACACATCCCGAGGCTGAAACTGGCTCAAACAGCCTTGGATCTGTTTTATCCCAGGGCCATCCCAGGCCTGGAAGGGGGCCTGCGCACTGCAGAGTCTGTGCCGAAGGTTGGCTGAGCTGTAGACGGGGTTAGATGCAGTGGAAAGAAGCTCCTCAGTCCACAGTAGCCACAGCACGCGCCGTGGCTGCAGCCTTGGTGGGTGGCAATGGAGAGCCTGCGGCTGGCTTCAGCAGTGAGCGCCTCGTGAGCTGGAATTGTGGCTGGTCTGGGTCTGATTCATGCATCAGATGTGGGCAAGATTCCACTGAGGCACCTGCTGCTCTTGCAAGGTGACACCTCTGTGCTGTGTCAAGGACACGCGTGGCGTCTCGAAAATCTGCCGTGTCTCCTGTGCACATCCAGCGTCATGTGCAAAGCACGTACCCACTGGCTTCCCTGGCAGCAATTTGCTTCTCCATTTCCATTAGCCGCCTCCCTCTTCAGATGAGCTCATTGGTAGCACACCAGCCTCATTCCTAGATGTGGGGAAGCAGCATTTGTGGCTAAGCATTGGGAAGAGCATCCTCACAGCTGCAGAGGAGGCTGAGGCAGGACATCTCTCGGTCCCTGCGAAGGGATGTCCAGAGCACTGCAGAGCTGACAGCCACGGAAGGGCAGTGCAGGCATAGCCTCAAGGCAAAGCTCAGCTGGTGTCGGCCGCATGGCCTTTGAGCTGTGCCAGGCCCTGCCCTGCCCTGCCGATGGACCTTGAGCAAAACACGGCCTTGACAGGCATTTGTCTCATCCCCCTGCATTGCTGATGCTCTTTGGGAGATATTTCTCCCACCCCCAAGATGCTGTGTGGATCAGATGATCTTCCTGCACTCCTCACGATGGAGGGAGAAGGCCGAGGACAGGAGGAGCTTCCCTAAGCGCAGCGTGATGGAGGAGGAGAGTGTGGCCAACAGCAGACGCCTTGATCTGAAGGACGACCACTTGCTCCTCGTGGTGCTGCTCTTCACAGCCTTTCCGCCAGGCTGAGGAGGCAGGCCTTCCCTGGTTCCTGTGTGCAGTGGTGAGGCTGTGAGGGCGCTGTTGTGGGCGGCGGCGGGGGGTTGTGGGGGAGCAGAGCGGTTGTTGCTGGGGGGTTTGATCCCAGAGTTGGCTGGGACAGGAGGGGAGGCATCAGTTCTGTCTCATCATGAAGGTGGTTCTTTCTTGCCCTCCTTTCTGGGCAGTCTTGAACAGAGGGCAGATCGTGGGTGAAAGATGCAGCCTGACATTTTAGCCGTCAGGGTTTTTTCCCCCAGCCTTGTGGGCTGAAGGAAATTGAGACAAGAGCAGATGTTGGCATCCTAAGCTATTTCATGCATTGTGTTTTTTTCTGCCTCTTTTGACTGTAATTCTGCAAACTGCTTTGTAAGACATCCGATACTAAATCGCACACATTCTGCTTTACTATTCTGATAGAATAGGTGAGAGAGAACCTGGGATTCTGGGGCATCCCCTCCCCTCCCCATGCTGGACTTGCTGGCGTCGCTGGTCTGGGCTCCCATGAAGAGCCAGAGCAGAACAGGCTTTCATGAGCTGCAGCCTTGCTTTCCTGCTCCCGTCTACCATTTCCTGGCCCACCCCCCAGTGGTGTGGTGGTCAGTGTGGAAGTGCAGTGCTCATCCCAGAATGCAGCCAGCTGGGAGCAGGTCTTTTGTAAAGCTAGTGGGTCTTAATTGGCTGTTCAAGGCCAAGCTGCACCCACAATACTTTGCATTACAACAGGGAACAATATATTGTGGCTGGGAAAATTCATTTCCTCCCAGCTCCTGAGGATTGCTGCTAAGCTCAGAGGGAGGGTGGGGGGAGGTCATGTCAGTATCTCTGCTGATCACACATGGCTGGTGCTGCATCCCTGGGAGCTCTGGCTCCACTGCACCTGTCCCAAAGGCCAGATATGTGGCCCTATTTCTCACATTTTACCCACCCTCCCTCACCTCTCGATCGGTCCCTACTCAGGTGTCTAGCCATGGAGGGGGGATGGGGACACCTTCTCTGGCCTTGCCCTCTCCGCCCTCCCCCTCCCCCTGTGAAACTGTGACTGCATTCAGATGAACATGGCTACGGAGCTCCATGTGATCGGGAACTCAGAATGCATGGGGTTCCCAGTCCCACGAAGCACATCGGAGCTTCCCCGTCAACCTGGGGAGGCCAGAGGAGGAGGGGGCCGGGCCGGAGCACTTGTCCCTGTCTCCCCACCCCTGCAAGTGGCTTCATGGCACCTTACAACAATGGTCACACAATAAAGTTCCAAAAATAGGTGATCTCAAACAGCAGCGGAATAGCTGTACAATTCACAGCTCAGTATCACAATACCTGACAGAACGCCTCTCACGGCATGAACTGACCCATATGCTTATACTCAGCATCCAAGCCCTCCTCTGGGAGCCTCCTCCAAGGGAAGCTCGGAGGGCGGCAACAAGAGACAAGGCCTTCTTGGTGGTGGCCCCTCATTTATGGAATGATCTTCCTGATGAGGCCTGTCTGGCACTAACATTGTCATCTTTTTGGTGCCAGGTTAAAACTGCCGTCTTCTCTCAAGCATTTGGCAGCATATAGCAAGTTTTTTGATCAGGTCCTGGATTGGCTGATTGTTTTAAATTGCTTTAGCTATATGTTATTGTATGTGCTACCTATTTTATGCCCTTATGTGAATGGGGTTTTTTATACTTTATATAATGCGTTTTAATGGTCTTTAATTGTTTTGAACCACCCAGAGAGCTTCGGCCATGGGGTGGTATAGAAATATGAAATGAAATGAAATCAAAATGTGGAGATGCCGGAGGTCTAGGGAGCCACAGCGTCTTCCCTGGCTGCCTTCCCACTGATTCTAGGTGTGCGCAGATCATTTGGGACCTCGGGCCTTGGCTGTGGCACCCCTGCCTGAAAGATGGCCAGATTTATTCTCGCAGAAGCTTTTGTGGCCAGAGCCCCCATTGTCCGATGCTGGAAGTGATCTCTTTTGTGGCAGGTAGAGATACTCAGTGGCCAATACCCTGAGTATAGAGGGCAGAAACAAACAACTGTTGTTCTTTATGAGGCCAAAAAATCAAGAATACAGGCAGGCCAGGGGATCATGTGCAGCACAAATGAATGGGTGTCCAGTCAGATGAATACCCAGCAGCCTGTGTGTGTCTCACTCCTCTCGATTAAAAAATCCACAGTTGGGCAATACATTTAGTAGGACCAAACAGAATTCGACAACATTGTGCAAGTTTTCAAGTTCTCCAGAGCTCTTAATCAGGCTAGATCAGAAGTCAGCAACATGGTGCCCCCCAAGACCCCACAAGGAAGTGTGTCCATAAGGAACCGTTTCCACTACCTCTATTAAAGTCAATGGAGCGATATGGAGAGGTGGGGAAAAAATGGCTTTGGGGAGGGGGTAAGCAATGTGAGAGTCCAGAGGTGGGTGTGCTGCCATGGCAACTCGTGCTGGTGCTCAAGGCACTTTCCCAAAATGTCAAATGTGCTGCAGGCCCAAAACGTTTGCCTCCCCACAGGCTAGAGAGTACAAAACGAAGGGGATGGGAAGAAGTTAAGCTTCAATAAGTTAGCCAGTCTGACTTTCTGTTTGGTGTGAAGCTTGCACGTGCGCGGGGGTGGTGGTGGTGTAGCCCTCCCCATGGAGGGATTCCCCCTCCCAGCATCATTCAACAGATGCATATTTAAAGACCACTTGAAGAAAGAATGTGGGAAAACATTCCATGCAACTGCTAACTTCACTACGGCATGCTCTGAAATAGAGATGACATCAATTTTTGAACTTGGGATACTAAAGAATGCAATATCAAAAAATAAACCAAAGAAGAACAATTTCTGTGTAGCAAAGAAACAGAATTATAGTCTCAGTGATAAGGAGTAAGAAGATGCCATATATCCACTAGACAGAATTCATATATATATATATATATATATGCATGTGTGTGCATGCCCGCATGCATGCATGTACGTACGTGTGTATGTATTTGCAATATGCTGTGAATATGCTGTGAATGTGGGAGTACAATTTAGGCTGGAGGTACCAACATCACAAAAAGGAACAACCCCCTCCTAAAAGTATATGTCGAGGGATGTATTTCCAACTGTCGAGGGATGTATTTTCTGGAGGGGAGCCATGTTAGTCTGTTGCAGGCTTTGCAGCAAAAACAACCGGGAGTCTTGTGGCGCCTTCGCGACTAAGGGACTTATTCTGGCATAAGCTCTCCTCTACCACAATCTCCCAGCTGGTGGACTAGAGGGCGTGCTGTGGCCATGGAGGCTTCTACCAGAATAAATTTGCTAGTCTTTAAGGTGCCACGAGACTCTTTGTTGTTCTTGTCATGATAGATGAATGTTTAAAACTTCAGTGTATTTGTTCTGGGGAATCTGTGGTTGGACTATACACATTTATTTGTAGCAGAAATCAGAGTCAGAGAGACCACGGAGTAAAGAAAAATGAGTATTCTTTATTTAACGCGCGAGCTTAAGGCTGGAATCTTTTCCAAAGAGCCAAAAGCCCCGAGGCATAGCCACACATTACTTTCATAGAGATGATGACACACAAGCGACCCTTTCTCCCACCCCCTCTCCTGTGGTTTTACAGTTGGTATAGTTGTTTATAGTACAGGAAATGGGCCATAGGACATTCTATCTTGAGAACAAGGATACAGTCTTGCAGTAAGCAAAAAGGCAAAATCATGACTGTGTTGTGCAATTCGGCTTGCTGACAGGGGAAGTCTCTACATTGCTGTTCCTGCCAAACTATGCTAGCTCAGCAAGAACATGAGACCACTTAGTCTGACCCCCGACATGGCTGCTACATTCCCCCCTTAAATGCATAATTTTATTACAATTATAGCATTTCATTACACAAGTAGACATCTCGGTTGGCAAGGCATAACACAGGATTTTTATGGCAACTTTCTTATTTAATATCTTGTTGAGCTATTAAAGCATAGCAGGCGGCTGTTTTTGTGGCTGAGGCAATAAACAGATTGTTTAAGCAACGCATAAACCAGGGGATGCAGAGGCATAACAGTACCCCTACCACCGCTACTGGTAAAATCAGAACAAATAATGCTTTGAGCCAGCTGAGATCTGGAAGCCAAGAGGTCAACCAGTCGAGCCAATTATGTTGCTCTATTTTGATGTCAGCGACTATTTGGTGCAGTTTGTTGATCTGTTCATCTACAGCATTGCCATTATCAGTTAAGTTAAAGCAACAGAGCTTTTGGTGTGTCTCACAACCCAAATGATGAAGAAGGAAGAGGTAATCTATACTAGCTCTATTTTCTAGAACCGCACCTCTTAGATCACGCAACTCTTTATTTAACAATGACAATGCTCGTGAGGTGGCATTTATGCTTTTGGCTAAGCTGCAAGCTAACCGGTTGATCTCCAGACCATCAGCCAAGGCTAAACCTGGAACCCCAACCAGTGACATTGCTAAGGCCAATTTTTCTGAGTCAGAATATAACTGCACATGACTATTACAATTTTTAGTTAGTTGGAGTGCTCGAGGCTGCCGTCGACGGATTTTCTCGGGCCACAGGGGAAGAATTGGCACCAGGCGGCTGAGGCAACATGGGTGGTTATTAGACAAGTTGGCAGGAATGAATGACCAAGTGCGGGAACTACATGTCTAAAACCATCCATGAGGCAAAAGTATGTGGGCATCATTAAAAGATATGTTTTGAATTTTATTACAGTGGAAGGGGGCCAGGGATAGCTTTATATTTTCTGGAAAATTTTTGACAATTAAGCATTCGTGCACACGTAATATTTGTTTCAGCAACGATGGGGGTGCGTAGAGTGAACTCTGTAGGGGGTAGGATCTTTGCAACCACGCCCCAATTAGCATTTTGGGAATAAGTTAAACTTACACCATAAACTCTTAACATGGTATCTTTTTTAATTTTTCCAGGATGTCTACAGACAGGTATTAGGCAAGAGCTAATAAGCCTGTTTGCAGGTATATCTTTTGGTAAACAAAAATACTTTATCCCAGTGATGTTAGCTAAGTGAAGCCAGTAATTATCAGCAAATTGCTGGGACAAACTACCTTCTCCAGGGGCAGGCCCCCCTTTTTGCACCTTATTAAGGAAACACAATGCAACACTACTAACACTACAACACTCATGTTTGATCTTCTTTGGGATCTGACCGTACGCCGGGCAGCTATTCACCTGGCAAGCTGCAGTAGGGTCTAGTCCCCTTCTTCAATTCTCCAGTTGCAGGTCTGACCGTACGCAGGGTGTGTCCACAGTAAGGTCTAGCCTGAGTCTTCTTACTGCTTTTTCAGAATGATTTTTAAAGGATTTTTAGGATGTCTGTTTACAGTCCATTCCCCTCCTTTCGCTCTCTTGACTCGTGTTTAATGTACACGAGTTCATAGCTGTGGGGGTGGAAAGTATAACAGTTTTTGGTCCTCTCCATCTGGGAGTCAAAGGGTCATTTTTCCCTCTTTAACTCATACTTTATCTCCTGGTTGGAAAGGATGAATCTCTGTAACGGGAATTGGGGCTTATTTTCTAAGACAAAGCGACGCTGGGCTTGAAGAACTTTGCCCAGTGTTTGGACTTCTTGTTTAAGGCTAACGTTTGCTTGCTCTTGATGCTGCTCCAGTGTCAATTATGAAGTCAATGTCATGGCCCCTCACAGTGGCAGTGACTAGGGGCTTCCCAGGGCTGAGATTAAGGGGGCCCGGTCTGTCTTATTTAAGACTTTTGGCTTTAGCCACTTTAATGAAGGGGGCTTCTTTATACATTTTTATAGACCCCTGCTTTCCAGTTTGGTTGCTAACTAAGCGGTCTCCTCCCTCGCCCGTTCTGGCCCCTTTGGTTTTCTCTTTCATGTATTTGATTTATTTCATTTGGGCATTTACGCCACCAATGTCCATCTTGTCTGCACTGGGCACACTGTTTTTTTTCTTAAGAATCTTCTGCCTCTGCCGGGTCTTTTTCATTTCTTCATCTATGTTTTCTTGGGCCTCTGGGTCGAGGGGGCATACTGGCAATAGGCATTTAAAAGACGCTCCAAGTACGCTCTGGGGGCTTCGGTGGCACCTTGCAGCACTTTAGACACTTTGGTTATATTAACTGACTTTTTCATACTTGCTGTCATGGCTTCTAACAGCAGGGTTTGATACTGGGTGAGGCGCTTTAGCCCCGCTTGTGTGTTGGGAGAGAGAAACCTCTCTCCCTCTCTTGCTTTTTCTCTCTTTTGCTGATCTGCCTGTATTGCAGATCATGTTTCAAACTTTTTATATAAAACTTTCCGCTCTATGCACCAGCCTTGTCTTTTTGCAAGTTAAACTCACTTACTTAAACTTTTCTGCCCTACACTAGTCTCAATGACACACATTTGGGATAGGCTGTTCTTCTCTTTCTAGTTACATTTTTTTTTTAATCTTCAAGAACTATTACATTATTGTGGCTACTTTATCCCAGGTAATAAGCTTCAGGCACAATCAGCTGCTTTTAATTTACCCTGGGGGCAACTATGGCCACGCTTCTTTTCTACAAATGTTTTCTCTCTTTGCTTCTTGCCTCCTTTTTCTTCTTCTTTTTTCTTCTCTATCTGTCTTCTACTTTCTCTATTCCTTCTTTTCTACTTGCCTTTCTCTTTCTCCTTGTCATCCATTGGGAACCACACTTAGTATTATTTGGAGTTGCAACTAACACTAATCTGCAAATATCACATATATTTTATGATATTTAAGAAATCATAAAATATACACAACAAACTTTTTCTGCAATTTAACACAATGAATGGAAAACACTTTTTGCATGGTAAGGCATGATGGAGCAGATCCAGCAATTATACTGCTCTTCTGGCTGAAAGCTCAGGGCCCATTAAAATCAAGGGACGGGCATACTCACACACGCAAAGAGTTTTAGGTCACCATTTTTGCATTGGCAACTCTATGCTGAATGAGTTCTGGCAGAAGGAAATCTAAAAGTTATAGATCAAACTTAGCGTGCTGTACACTGAGCTGACTACAAACACAGACACACGGTCTACAGCAATGAGAGTTCAAGTTTATGAGAAGCTTCACAGCACTGTCCATGGAAAGTCTTTGACAATTCAAAATTTTAGTCCATGTGCAGAGTGTCTCTAAAAAGCCCAGATGATGGAGCCAAACAGAGAAGGCTCTGGGCAATGAAGATGCGATGTTTCCAGCAACGGCTCCCCACTTTTGCATCAGTTTAAAAAAGGGGAAGTGTGGCCCTACACCCCTTCTGACAGACAAGGGCCTTTAACTTTTTAGCAAGGCCTCTGTCTAAACAGAACGGCACAGCTCAGCTCTGTAGCCGTGATGCTTTAACCTGGGCAACTCCTCTGTAAATTTTATTTTACTTCCGTCAGGTTCTCACAGACATCTTTTCTAGCTTCTCTGCCTGCCAAGGCCAGACCAGCTAGGGAGTTGGGTGACTCCCCCTGGCTCTGAGAACGCTGATGGAGATAAGCTCATACAGACTTTGACATTTTAAAAACTTACTCTTTTTTCTCTTTCCTTTAATCTGGTACACGAAAGCAAAGTGCCGAAACTCAGGACACTGGGGGGGTGATGGGCATCGCCTTATACTTGCATTTTTTCAGGCAGCCATTAATCTTCGGGGAGGCGGTGGGGTGATTTGCAGGACTTCAAAGGCAAGCTTCCCAGTTTGTTTGTATTTGTAAATCCCAAGCTTAAAACAGGACACGATGAGGTACAGGGCAGCCAAATCTTTGCTTTGGCACGGGCAACAAATAACTCGGGTCAGCTTTCTTCGCTGGGGTCTCAAACAGGAAAACAGTCTTAATTTAAAGTTGTAACATCACTGACAGCGTCAGCCAGCCAGCTACACAGATTTCACTGTTTTTCAAGACAGTTACTCCAATATCTTCTTTTCTTCTCAATCAGGTTGGGTCTCCCAGCTTACACAGTTTATTGCAGCTTCCAGGAGCATGGTAGTAGCGTAATTTTGGCTTGGCCAGGAACATGCTGTCTGGTTTCTCGGTCTCTTCAGCACACACACTCAGGCAGTGTAACACTGGATACTCAAATCAGTGAGATTTCTTCATTGCAGGGAATCCCACGGCAAAAGCTTAACTGTTACGCTCTTCAGAAATCATATAGCTGATGGTCTACAGGCTCTATGAAATTCTAGGACAGTTCAAAGCTAAACACGGCTACCTTGACAGAGATCTTCATCATGGTCTCTCCGCTTCATTCTGCCTTGGGACCGTCCTATGGGCATGGCACACTTTCCACTCGAAGAGGGGTCTAGCCTGTGCCCTGGGGGCTGATTCTTCACCTTTATTTTCTATTTTGCCTTCATCTTCTGGGTCTTCATTTTCATTTTCCATTTCTTAGGGATTTCATCTCAATTAGGCGAGGTGATGATGTGGCACAACTCAGAACGTTGTGGGCAATTCTCCTGCTGCCCTCCCGGCGCACTAGGCTAACGGTTACTTCTTCAGCCTCACACTCCCACGCTTCGTCAAAAGTCAGGCTGTCTTGCAACATTTCTCTGATTAACAGCCTCAGATCTTGTTCTTTTTTTTTCTCTCAGCTCGACCTTGAGCTTTTTTGCTATTTCCTCTCTCTATTCTGAATCCTTTTTAAAAAATCTTTTTCCTTTTTTTTTTTTTAACATCTCAAGGGGGTGCAAGTCTTGCTTCCCCCACCTCCCATAGCCTCTCTCCTAAGATAAAGACAGACACAAGGAGGGAAAGGGGATTGGTCAGTGAGTAAGGGGTCTCACTGGCCGACACAAAAGGAATTTCACACCACGCACTTTGCTACTGGCCTGGGCACCCGGACGGTCAACGGTATGCATCAGAAACCGCAGTAGCCACTCACACCATCATCAATCTCTCCACTGCATCCATATGTCCCTGCCACCCACTTTTCCCACTTTTCACCAGAGCGGAAAGCGGCTTCCCCAGCTTCCTCAGCTTCCTACTGAGTACTGGCGTGCTGGGTACTGGCGCCCGCTCGGGGGTGTGATCAGGCCCCCCTTCTACTCGCAAGGAGTAGGTTCTTTTCATATATGTATACTAACACTGACCTTCATAAGGCGGGGCCCTCTTTTTTTCTGCCCAGTGGCCTTTCTCCCTAAAGGTGGGGCCCACTTTTACTCCATACTTGCCTTACTCCTGAAGGCTTCCAATGTGGGTTTCAACTCAATTGCAGCTGCGATACAGGCAGGGCTCAAGTTCCTTTCTCCGCTTCCCAAGGTTCTCTTGCTGCTCGCTGCCGTTTGGGCGATCCCGGCGCAGGCTCCCTCCCATTTACCCGACAAAAAGGTCGGTGGCGCCAAGAAAGGGAGGCGTGCGCTGAGCTCTCCCTCCCGGTGCGGCGATAAAGAGCAGGCAACTGCCACCTCTCTGTCTCAGAGCCTGCCACATCCGAGTCACGGCACCATTTATGTAGCAGAAATCAGAGTCAGAGAGACCACGGAGTAAAGAAAAATGAGTATTCTTTATTTAACGCGCGGGCTTAAAGCTGGAATCTTTTCCAAAGAGCCAAAAGCCCCGAGGCATAGCCACACATTACTTTCATAGAGATGATGACACACAAGCGACCCTTTCTCCCACCCCCTCTCCTGTGGTTTTACAGTTGGTACAGTTGTTTATAGTACAGGAAATGGGCCATAGGACATTCTATCTTGAGAACAAGGATACAGTCTTGCAGTAAGCAAAAAGGCAAAATCATGACTGTGTTGTGCAATTCGGCTTGCTGACAGGGGAAGTCTCTACATTGCTGTTCCTGCCAAACTATGCTAGCTCAGCAAGAACATGAGACCACTTAGTCTGACCCCCAACATGGCTGCTACAATTAATGCCTGGTGTTAACACCCTAGACCAGCCTTCCCCAACCTGGTGCCCTCCAGATCTTTTGGACTACAACTTACCACCGGCCCCAGCCATCATGGCCAATGGTCAGCAGTAATGAGAGTTGTAGTCCAAAACATCTGGAGGGTACCAGATTGGGGAAGGCTGTTCTAAACTAATGATAAGTATGTAAAAAGGAACAATGCTCATGAAGGCAGACCTAGCACTGCAGCTGTCTGGAGTTCAAGGCAAGGCCGGGTGGGAAAGCAGGGCTGTGCAGATTGGGGCCAGAGGAAAAACTTTCTGGCATCTGCTGAGCCACTGCGGTGAGCAATCCTGGAAGGGCAAGTTGGCTTTGTTCACTGGATTTGAGGCAGGCCTTGGAGACAGAATAGCAGGGTCCTCCAGTTTGCACTGAATCAAGAAAATGTACCTGCTGGAAACTGTTTCCTATCCTGGATGGTGCCGAATAGTAAGGAAGTATTTCTGAGCCATTCACCAGCCATTTCCCACTTGGAGAAAACACATGGGTGAAATGTTGCAGCCAGTGGATGCCTCCAGGAGTAATGTTTGCAATACTCTATGTATAAAGATGCCATGCAGATCAACCACCCCCACAGCTTGCTCGGAGATGTGTGGCTAGATGTTGACAGGTTTGTTGTACCTTGGAGGGGATGCAGGATCAGGGCCTCGAGTAATCCCGCAACAGCACAAAGAGTCAGCTTGATCAGCTAGACATCACATTCGTGGATGAGAAAGATTCATACTTGGTAATCTATGCCAGGGTCCATTCCAAAACAGCAGTTGAGCAGGTAGGCTGAGGTGGAGAGGAGAGTGCTAAGTAGCAAGAGACATTCTTGTCTCCCAGGTGGAATTCTGAACTTCCAAAAAGAAGTTCCCTCAAGCCAAGCAAGCCAAGAGTTAATTATCCTGAGAGACACTGGCTCATGTCCACCAGCCAATGTGCCCAGAAAGTCACAGGCTTTTGGCTGGTGGCATCTGGGCAGGTTCCCTGCAAGCCACCCAGGGATGGCAGTTTCTAGTATGGGATGAGATGGTAACGATCAGTTTTCCTCCACAGAATGAGAAAAATAAGATAAACAATATACAGGTGAGGCGACGAGAATTTTGTCCCCTAAATGCAGAATTAGAAAAGTGACTATCAGAGCTGATTTCTCTAGGCCAGCCTTCCCAACCTGGCACCCCCCAGATGTGTTGGACTGTGACTTCTATCATTCCCAGCCAGCGGGGCCCGTCGCCGCAATGCATCTGGAGGGCACCAGGTGGGAGAAGGCTGGCCTAGGCCATCGTTCTGTTAAGGTATCACTGTAAATTAACTAAGTGCAGTCTGCTGTATTATGTCTGTATATGCTCTGCCTCATCACTCAAGGCCCACTGAACTCTTGGCAGTGCCTCTGGTCCTAAACAGACATTACTTTAAATCTATGCCTAGAAGCTGTGCCTCCCCCCTCCAGTTTTACTCTAAAGTAGGTGCAGTAGAGTTGGGGGGGGGTAGAGGGGCTTTTAAGATCTGGATCAGGGTCCTTGCACCTATTCTAGAGTAAAAATGGCAGCAGGGGGAGAGACATTGCTGCTAGACACCGCTTTCAGGTACTGTCTGTTTTGGCCCTCTGTGGTGGCTTTGCATGGGACATGGAGATATGCAAAGAGGACGGGTGAGTCAGCCATGTTCCCAGACTTCTGGGGTCTCATGCAAAGGTAAAACTTGCTCACAGTGGCACAAAGACACACCAGCATCTTCCCCTGGGGGAATCCACATGGAATCACATGGAATCACTGAAAGAGGAGGTGCCGTTCTCTCCCACTTCTTCTGTTCTGCCTCACCTGCTGAATTGATATTGCTGCATTTCCTCTGTGTCTCATCCAGGAGCATGACATTGAGACTCCGTATGGGCTGCTGCATGTGGTCATTCGGGGGTCTCCAAAAGGAAATCGCCCAGCCCTCCTGACGTACCATGATGTGGGACTCAATCGTAAGTTTTCTACTTTAATTCTGGCCAGGGAGGGACAGGGTTGACTTGGCGTCGGTCTGATCCCCCTTCCCAGAAAACGAGATGTTCCCTGCAGCTATTGCTTTGGCAACCTGGGCGTTGTGCTTCTGGCAGCAGAAAGGAGCAGAATTTACCTGGCCCAGCAAGGCCAGCGACCAACAGCAGTGTTTTTGGCGCATGATGCCTCAGCTGCTTTGAACCTTTGGGACTGCTGAGTGAGGCGACAACATTTTGCAGGAAAGTTGCGTAATCTTTTGAGACAGTAGAGAAGGGCCTAATCTTAGCCGGTCTCAAAGAAACAGAGGCTTCTTCCAGACTTGCGCCTTCTTTCGCATTATGTCACTGCTTTCCCTTTTTTTGTTGCTTGTGGAACTGCACTGTAGTGTCCACAAAATTCTTTCCTCTTATGTGTTTTATTGCAAACCTCCCCCCCCCCCCGCTGTATCCCAGCCACACCAGTGAGTAGATCATGACAGGATGTACTTGAACTTCTACATACTTGTACTACCAACCTCAACCTTCCCTCCCCTGGTCTTGCCCCCAAACACATCAATTGTTGTGAACATGGGTTTCATACACCTGTATGCACAACTCCCCCCACCTCAGGAATTCCAGAATTCTGAAACAGTCAAGTTCAACACTTTGAAATTTGCTCTTCCCCCTGCCCCAACCTTTGCCAAGTCATACTGGACCATTAAGAACATAAGAAGAGCCATAATGGATCAGACCAAGGGTCCATCTAGTCCAGCATTCTGTTCACACAGCAGCTAGCCAGCTGTTGACCAGGAACCCACAAGCAGGACACGAGGGCAACAGCACCCTCCCATCCATGTTCCCCAGCAACTGGTGTACATAGGCTCATAGCCTCTGGTACTGGAGGAAGCACATAGCCATCAGGACTAGTAGCCACTGATAGCCTTCTCCTCCATGGATTTGTCCAACCCCCTTTTAAAGCCATCCAAATGAGTGGCCATCACTACATCCTGTGGTGGCAAATTCCAGAGTTTAACTATGCACTGTACGAAGACTCCTTCCTTTTATCTGTCCTGAATCTCCCACGAATCGCTTCATAGGATGACCCCAGGTTCTAGTATTTTGAGAGAGGGAGAAAAATGTCTCTCTGTCCATATTCTCCACACCATGCATAATTTTGTACACCACTATCATGTCTCCCCTTACCCTCCTTTTTTCCAAGCTTAACAATCCCAGCTGTTGTAATCCTCCCTCATAGGGGAGATGCTCCAGCCCCTCAATAATTTTAGTTGCCCTTTTCTGCACTTTTTCCAGCTCTACAATATCTTTTTTTAGGTGTGGTGACAGTATTCCAAGTGTGGTCGCACCATAGATTTGTATAGGGGCAATATGTTATTGGCAGTTTTATTCTCAATTCCTTTTCTAATTATGCCTAACACGGAGTTTGCCTTTTTAACAGCGGACGCACACTGGTTGACATTTTCATCGAGCTGTCCACCACAATCCCAAGATCTCTTTCTTGGTCAGTGACTGCTAACTCAGATCCCATCAGGTTATACTTGAAGTTGGGATTTTTTGCCCCCACATGCGTCACTTTACAGTTGCTTACATTGAACCACATTTGCCATTTAGATGCCCATTCTCCCAGTTTGGAGAGATCCTTTTGGAGCTCTTCACAATCCCTTTTTGTTTTAACCACCCTAAATAATTTGGTGTCATCCGAAAACTTGGCCACTTTGCTGCTCACTCCTAATTCCCAATAATTTATGTAGGTTGAAAAGCATTGGTCCTACTACAGATCCTTGCGGGACCCCACTATTTACTTCCCTCCATTGGGAGAATTTACCATTTATTCCTACTCTCTGCTTTCTGTTCCTTAACCAGTTACTGATCCATTAGAGGACCTGTTCTCTTATTCCATGATTGCTAAGTGTGCTCAGGAGCCTTTGGTGAGGGACTTTGTCAAAAGCCCTTTGGAAGTCCAAGTAAACAATGTCTACCGGATCACCCCTGTCTACATCTTTATTGACACTCTCAAAGAACTCTAAAAGGTTAGCGAGACAGGACTTAACTTTGCAGAAGCCGTGTTGATTCTTTTTCAGCAGGGCTTGTCCTTCTATATGCTTACTAATTTTATCTTTAATAATGTTTTCAACCAGTTTACCCAGAACAGATGTTAAGCTAACCAGCCTGTAATTTCCCAGATCCCCCCGGATCCCTTTTTGAAAACTGGTGTGACGTTGGCCATCTCCCAGTCCTCTGGTATAGAGGCTGATTTTAGGGACATGTTGCATATTTTGGTTAGAAGATCAGCAATTTCATATTTGAGTTCTTTGAGAACTCTAGGATGGATACCATCTGGGCCCAGTGATTTATTTGCTTTCAGTTTATCAATAAGGTTGAGAACTTCATCTTTTGTCACCACTGTTTGCCTCAGTTCCTCAGACTCCCTTCCTGAAAACATCAGTTCAGGCACAGGTGTCTGTTCTATATCTTCTGCAGTGAAGACAGATGAAAAGAATTCATTCAGCTTCTCTGCAATCTCCTTGTCCTCCTTCAGTAACTCCATTGTCATCCAGTGGTCCAGCTGCCTCCCTAGCTGGTTTTCTGCTTCTGATATATTTAAAGAATTCTTTATTGATGTTGATGTTGCTAGTGATATGCTCTTCAAAATTGTTTTTTTTTTTTTTTTTGCATCTCTTATTGTCTGCTTGCATTGCCTTTGTGCAAGCTTGTGCTCCCTTTTATTTTCCTCACTTGGGCAAAATATCCATTTTCTGAAGGAAGCTGTCTTTTCTTTAATACCTCCCTTAACACCGCATGTTAACCATGCCAGCGACCTCTTGGACTTAGTGCTACCTTTCCTAACCTGTAGTATACATTTTAGCTGGGCTTCTATCATTGTGGTTTTGAGTAATCTCCAAGCATTTTGAAAAGATTCAATCCTCTTGACTCCCCCTTTTAACTTCCTTTTCACCAGATGAAAGGGCTGGATGCACCTGATCTCGTCTGATCTTGGAAGCTAAGCAGGGTTAGCCCTGGTTAGTACTTGGATGAGAGACTGCCTGGGAATCAGGCTTCCTGCACGGATCAGGGGGTTGGACTCGATGGTCTTGTAGGCCCCTTCCAACCCTATGATAGCTGTAAATTCGGTCCTGTTTAACCTCAGAACCTGCACCAGATGGGTCTGAAGCACCCCAGTGGGTAACCAAGCAATCCCAACAGGTAAACATCAACCCAAAACACCACTACAGACAAGAATGTAACTTGAAACCATATTTATGGCTTTATTGCTGAAAATTCAGGGGAAATACAAAATAAAAGAAATAGCATGGTGGTTATATGAGCATTAGAAATTCTCTCTCCAATTACAGGGAAAGAGAATGCAACAAAAACAGAAGATAAATCAAAATAATTGCAGTTGCCAAAGCTGGTACTATGAACTTGGCCAATAAGATAACGGCTTCAGCTTCTAGCATTGTTATGACTCCTCCTTCCAATTTACTCCTGTTTACTACTTGCGGTTCAAAGCTAAACAAAAATAATTCAACCTATGTGTTAACCCTCCCATGGCCTCCTCCTGCTTCTTACTTGGATACAAAACTTATGCTGAAGCATTACTAAATTCCTCTAGGCATAGGAAGAGTAGAGGAAGGAGTTGGAGTGAACAGAAAACTCAAGACTTGGGAATAATTCCAGTTGTCACTTCTGAAGATGGGATTCCAAATCCCCTCCTCAGATATAACCTCCAAGTCTCAAGCTTAGAAAACACTCCAAGACCCAAACCCAGAGATCACTCTAAGTCCCAAACTCAGAAATAACTCTTAAGTCCAAAACCCAGAAATCATTCTAAGTCCCAAACTCAGAAATTACTCTAAGTCCCAAAGTCTAAGAGTCTAGAAGGGTCCGTAGTTACCCAAGTCCGTGGGTCTGGTGGCACGGCAGAAAGAGGGAAGTGGAGCAGCAACAGCAGGAACAAAAGACACCAACAACCCCGGAGCTCCCATTCCCTGGGCTTTTATACCCCTGCTCTGGTCAAAGGTGGGGCCCAAGGAGCAATGAGACAATCAGCCTCCAATAGGAAATGGGGTGCACGTGGATAGAGCATTTGCTCACCAATCAGAAACAAGGTGTCCCATCTATCTCCCATGATTTCATGTGTCTGGGGAACGTGTTTGGCACTATTACAAATGAGCTACTTTAAATGTCTCCACATCTGACCCAAAGTCTGCCATCTGGGCATGCTATCTTGATTGACGCATTGCTCTTCAGTATATCTTCTTTGAACTCCTGATCATCTTTGGCCATTTTTGGTCATATCTGCCCAAACACCTCCTCCTAGTTGTCATTCGTGCTCAGGGCTACACTTCCCCGCCCAACTTGCATCGAGGAGGGACATTCTCTTATCAGCAGGGGTGCACCGTGAGAAGTCAAAACAGTACTTTTCCTCCTCTCAGTAGGCATCTGAGCATGCTCAGCTCTGCTGCTCATCTCATTTAGACACTCTGCCAGCACGTCGTGGCCTTGAGCAAGCTCTGTGAATCCGCTTGTAAAGACTGCTGCATTTTTTCCCCTTCTTCAAAAACAGTCCTGAAAAATCTCAGTTAGAGTCTCAGTTAGTGAAATAACATCATTTAGTATAGAATCAAACTTCACGGTCTTCTCGCCCAGGGGTCAAGAGTCTGGAATACAAAGCTGCTTATGAATCTGGGGTCTTCTAGGGGCTCTTCTTGTAGGCCTCTCCCAGATTAAATCAGCCATCTTTACTCTTTTTTAACCCTTTTCAGTACCAGATTAACAATACCTACAGCAGTTCCCTGTTTTAGAGAAGTTTCCTTTTTTTAAATCAAATGTGACTGTGTTGGACTTCCTGGGCAATTTTCCACTTAAATATATATTAAATCTGATAGCACTGTGGTCACTGTTTCCTTCTCCTGAGGTTGGCACGCCTGTTCATTGAAGCATGGTTTGACGTGGCATAGGAAGTCAGGCACCACCTCTGATGCTTTGTCATTTTCAGAAAGAAAGCACTATATTGTCTAACCATAATATATGAAAATCAAAAGGTGAGGCTCCATCTTGCTAAATGCTAAAAGTCACATCTCTAGCTTTTAAGTGTATTTACAGGTAGAGTGTCCACAGAAAAACATTCCTTCTCCTCTGTTTTTGCTATACGAGGCGCCACAAGCCTTGGAGACCGACGGATCTCAAGGAACCAGAGGAGAGAGGTTGTGTCATTTCCTTCCTTATCTTGAAATGGGGCTCCACCGTGTAGAAGTCCTTTTCAGACAGAGGAGTGTTCCCCCCCCCAGGGCCCCCTTTGGTCTTGATAAATTATTTTGCCCTGCTGCAGATGGCGAGTGTTGGCGTCCCAAACTAGACACCAGGGCTGTTGAGAGGCCAGAAGGGTCCAGGCTTGGCCTGCTCCTGTGCCTTTGGCGCAGCTGTGCGGCAGCAGCGGCGGCAGCTGAGGCGCTCGCGGGACTGGCCATCGGGGACGGCCCCCTTGGGATGCTGCGGAGCAGGGAGGGGAAGCGTGGCCTGTGGGCCGGCCTGCCGGCCGCAGCCTTCCAGAGAGAAAGGAGGTGGGGAGAAGCAGTGGAGGCTGGGGGGTGGGGTGATTCCTTTCAGACCTGTTGCGGCCTGGGCACGGAGCAGTGCATGGAGTGGGCCTCTGGAGACGGCCTCCTCGCAAGCCGCTCGCTCGGGATGGCTGGCCCTTCTTCACTGACACTGTGCGGCAAGCCCAGAAAATGTCACCGGCGCGTCACTGCAGTCCAGTCCAGTCAGGAGGCTGCCCTGTCTTTGTGGCTTCCAGATCTGACTTGTGGTGATTTCAGGGAGGTTCAGATGCAGTTGCAATGCCAGCATTACCCCATGTGGTTAGGCAGAAGGCTTGCGTGGGGCTTTGGGGGCTCCTAGACCTTTAAGGCAGGGTGGGCAGCTTCTCGGGCTCTGAGCGACAGGTGGTGCTGGGTTGGAGGCCGCGTGCTTGTGTGCGCATACACACACGTGCGTGCACACGCATACAGAGACCCACGTGCATCCCTATGCACACATGGGGGGGGATTGCTGGGGGGAGCTAAAGCCTCTCCCCCCACGTGATCCTGATTGAGATTGCCGCTTCCCTGATGCCTTTAGCGGTGGGGAAGTGGCAATCTTGGCTGATTGGGGGTTCCTCTTGGAAGCTGAGGCTGAAGCCTCCTCCTCCCCTCTGTAAGGCTCCCTCCTCCCCCAGCAGCCTCCATTGTGATGGCTGCTTCCCCATCACGATTAGCAGCAAGGGGGCAGAGATCCAGGGATGCTGTGGGGTGGGGGCGGTGCTACTGCTTCTGAGGCTGGACAGGGAAGCTGCCCTGAAGCAGTGGAGTGGTCCTCAGCCTGGCGGGGGGGGGGGGGGCTTGGCGTTCTCAGGACGTGGGTGCCTGCACCAGCATGTTGCACTGGAAGCGCACGAGTGGGCGATTCACTGCCCTCACCTACTCGCCCGCCCTTGGTCGCTGTCAGAGAGCCCCATCAGGTCACAACGGGAGCAGCGACTGGCACAGGGCGCATCGCGGGAGGCGCCCTCTCTGTTTCCCCGGCGTCGCAGAGTGGCCGCAAGTCCTCTGGGCCTGACTTCTCCGCCCCTCGCCCTGTTTGGTCTCTTGCAGACAAGCTCTGTTTCAACACGTTCTTCAACTTTGAGGACATGCAGGAGATCGCCAAGCACTTCGTGGTGTGCCACGTGGATGCCCCGGGGCAGCAGGCGGGGGCCTCGCAGTTTCCGCAGGGGTAGGTGGGCCGACACGCCTGGCCGGCACCAGCTGGGGGGAGCCCGCAGGGTGTGCTTGGCTGGCTCTCTCCGCCACCCAGGGCCAGGAGGCAGCCTGCAGAGGAGGCCGGGTCTGTCCCCAGAGGAGCCCTGGGAGGCCTCCCACCGTTCTCCCCAGCCCAGGACAGCAGGAGGGGGGCCCTGCCGTGCTGGGGGAGCAGATGCTCTTCTTGGCCCCAGCAGAGTGGTGCCACGTGGCGCCTGAGTCCCTGGGGCAAGGACAAGTCCGCCGGCATTGGCAAGAGCAGCTGCTCTTCGGGGCTGGCAGAGTAGCTTGGTGTGGCACGTGACCCCCGTGGGTCCGGGTGCATTGTGCAGCCAGGGACTCAGGCAGCACCAGGAACGCCTCCTGGCACCAGCGGGATCCCTCTGCCCATGCCTCTCCCAGCACAGACAGGGGAGGCAAACCAGAAGGTGGGGCAATGACGTCCCTGGGCATGGTCACGCCTGCTCACGCCATCTGGCCCCTGAGAGGCCCATTCCCCCCCCCCCAGAAGGTTCTGACCCCTGGCCTAAAGGGGAGCCCAGACTTTCTCTCGTAAGGGCCTGGTTGATCTAAGCCATGGGGGTGGCGTGAAGTTTGCACCTTGTGGCAGCTCCGCGTATAACGGCCTCCTCATCACGTCGTGGCAGGACCTGCCTCTGAGAGGAACAGCCTCCACGGGTCCGGGCTTAGAGTCACGTCAGCTGGCTCCCAACCAAAGGCAGACACCGTCCACCCTTCCCCGAGGGCAGCACTGAGCTTGGGCAGCCAACAAAGCACGTGCCCTCAAGCTGCACCGAGGGGGCGGGGAGGGGGGTGTCCAGGGCTGGCTCAGGGCCCGAGAGTTGCTCGAAGGGAGTGTTTGTGGCTTCCCCAGAGAAGGAGGGATGTCCCCAGGGCCAGGGCCCTCCCTCGGATCTCCCCCGTCCCAGGAGGACAAGGGGGACCCACTCTGTCCTTGCTCTCCTGCTCTCTCTTCACAGGTACCAGTACCCTTCCATGGACCAGTTAGCGGCCATGCTGCCCAGTGTGGTCCAGCACTTTGGGTGAGCCTTGGATGTCTTCCTGTTTTGGTGGGGTGGGTGGGGTGGGGTGGAGGGCTCACAGTACGGCAGGGAGAGTGAAAGTTCACCGAGGAGCACGTGGTGGTGGTGGTGGTTTTAAAGGTGGCAGGCGGAAAAAGCCTCCCTTCTTAGACAGCCTTCCCCAACTTGGCACCCTGCAGATGTGTGGGTCTGCAACTAGGAGATCTGCATCAGCATAGCTGGCTGGGGCTGATGGGAGTTGTAGTTCCACACCTCTGGAGGGGACCGCACCCCGAGTGTGCTAAGTGCAGGTCAGACTTCTTGGCGAAGCGCCGTGTCTCCTTCCTTGGAAATAGTTGGATGCCTGTGGGGGAAAGTGGGTGTTTTCCTGAAGTGCAGGACATGGTCCTTGGGAGGAAGGGCCCACTGGCGAAAATGTTCATGGATACGACCATGTTGCCCAAATGGGGGCCACCCAATCAGCACTCCATAGAGGCCTGAGTTGGAGTGGCAGGGTAGTGTAGTGGATAGAATGTTGGATCTGGAGGTTCAAATCTCCACTCAGCCATGGATCTCCCTGGGCAACCTTTGGCCGCCCACACTCTTTCTCAGGTTCACCTGCCTCACCTGATCGTTGTGAAGATAAAATGGGGGGGGGGATACTTGAGCTCCTTCGAGAAAGGTGGGATATAAATGTAATAAAGAAACAGTAACAACTATTCCAATGAAGGCATGGCTGAGGAATGTTTCAGAACTAGTTAATGAGTTGGATTCACTTGCCTGAAGACTGTTGTGAAGAATATTGATCCGTTGGTCGCATTTGTCTTATAAACCTTTTGTGATGAAGGAGTTCAGCAGACCTCAGGTTGGTCCCCAAGCCAAGCAAGTGAGGCTTGGAGACAAGGCCATGAACTGGGCGGGAGACAAGGAGGTGTCCGCAAAAGAGCCACTGATGGGTTTTCTTTTCTCAGGTTCAAGTACGTGATTGGAATTGGAGTGGGAGCAGGTGCCTACGCCCTTGCTAAGTTTGCTGTAAGTGACCCCTGACTTTGAGAAACCTGGTGAGGTGTGTGAGTGAACTGGATCCTAACCAGCTATCAATCTGCTTTTATTAATTACACGGCATGCCTTAGGAAGGAAATGTTCACAGCAGTCTTTGGGGCATTTTCCAGGGCAGGAACCTTGCAGTTGAATCCGATGCATGTTTAGTTGGAAGTATACCCCACTGCGTTCATAGGAAAAGGAAATGTGCATACACTTGCAGCTCCAGGGGCAGGCTTGCTCCCTAAAGGTACTGTGGATGAATAATTGCATTCTTGTTATAGCTGCACAGTCAGCAGTAAAGGGAAGTAGGGTGGAAAAAGTCACCCAGATTGTGCAAGCCAGAGGCACAAAAACAGGAGCCAGGAAACTGATTCTCTGCTGTCCTTGTACACATCCATCCGTTCTTAAATTTGTACATTTATGCTGTGTACAAAAATTTGTATCTAGGAGCTGCATTAATTAATTCAGGACAAAATAATATCCTTTATCACCTAGATCTCTGGTCACTGTAACTAATGTCAATTAGAATTAATTTTAAAATTTATAAGCATGCACTGTTCGAGTAAGGGCAAAAGTACTTCCCTCCACAACTGCCTGTGGGATATGGTGGTTAAATATATTAAGGAAGAACAATTCATTTTTGGGTTGTGTGCCTTCAGATAGCAAAAATCTCATTCTCAAATTATAATTTTCAGAATTTCAAAACTTCATGCTAGGAAGGTGGTTAGATCCTGTATCAAAGCAAGCAAAGCCTCCCCCCCACCCAGTGTGTTTGCAGGAGGCTCTGTCCACAACACCTGCGAGGCACGAACGTTTCCCCCCCTCGCTGCCCCACCCCACAATGTGGCCATTAAGAATCCCCCTTTCCCAGCCTGCAGTTCAGTGAAGACAGGGATGCCACCCTTGACATCGGCTTTGTGATTGTGGCATTGAGCACTGGCTGCACAGCTGAGCACAGCGCCCGGCAGCTTCACCTCTGGAGCAAGAGCTGCAGTGCCAGGAGTCCTCGGGGCCCCTGTGCAAGCAAAACAGGCTGCTCCTCAGCAGCGTGCTGACTGGGCCTGGGCTGCCGGGCTCATCCCACAGCTGCCTGCCTGGCCAGCCGCACACTTCCTGAGCCCGGGCAGCCCTTGCGCAGGCTCTGAACTGTCTGCCCCCCCTCCCCCCGGCATGAAAAATCCAGGGATTCCCAAGGGGAGAAGAGGGAAAGGAGTAAAGAAGTGAAGGCTTGGGGGGGGGACAGAAAAAATGGCAGGGGGACACAGGAAAAACTGGAAAGAGAAATGGGGGGGGACAGAAAAATTCAGGGAGAAGAATGTATCTCCCCCACCCAGATTTCCCCCAAATCCCTGGAAAAAACATCTCCCATCCCCATTCCTCCCAGCAGGCCTTCATATCTCTAGGAAGGAGAGGGTGGGAATTTCCACCGGCTCCTGCAGGGATTTGTCTTTCTGACGGTGCACACACTGCCCTCTATCTCGGTCCCCTTCCAATCTCCCAGGTTGGTTCAGGAATGCAAGAGGAGGGGAGACCTGGAATATGCCAGCTGGAATTTCCCTCTTGCTGGTGACTGCAGATGTAGTTTTCCAGCTCCGAGGCCTGGGCCCTGCTTGGGGGTGCGGGCAGAAGCGGATTGGCGGGCTCAGCATGAAAAGGCGAGCACCCGACTTTCTCCAGCATCATGCAGAGAGCACAGTGGCCATGGCATGCCAAGAACGTAGGGCATCCTTCCCCAACTTGGTGCCCTCAGATGCGCTGGACTGCCACTCCCAATTTTCCCAGCTAGCATGGCCATTGGCTAGGAGTGATAGGGGTAGTAGTCCAGCACATCTGGAGGGCACCAGGTTAGGGAAGGCTGAAGCAGAGTCCCATTCTACCTGCTTAAGTGATTTTAGAAGTTGTGCCAGAATTAAAATGCTATTGCAGTACGAGGAGTGGGGCCTGGACCTTCAATCCAGCAATGTCACAGGAGTTGATTCCTGGAGATGCACTGCTGGAATGAACTCTGAGTGGCAGCTTGGGGCCTTGCACAGAAGATGCTCACCCACCCACCCACACAGCCCTCTTCCCTTTGGAGTGGTGATGACTGGGCTGGTCTCAAGTTGTGGCTCCTTTGGGGGCAGCTTGTTTCCTTGTGACGGTGTTGAAGGTGATCCATTCAGTGCATTTGTATTATTAAATCCCCAGAGTGAAGCATTTGCCTTTGGATGCGCACTTCGATGCTTACTGTTTTCTTCTCTGTCTCAGCGGATACTCCTGTGAGCCAGAATAATCGTCTCTGTTGGACTCTCTTTCTTGCTACAGCTGATCTTCCCAGATCTGGTTGAAGGACTTGTTCTGATCAACATTGACCCAAATGGCAAAGGCTGGATCGACTGGGCAGCCACCAAGGTGAGCACCACTTCTCCTGTGGCCATGTCAGTACATAGTATTTCCAGGTGACCTGGTGAGGTTACTGACGGTGCTCAGGCCGAGGACAGAACTCAGTGGTGAAGGAGAAGCCGGTCTTGTTGCTGCCAGGTGCAGAGGGAGAGCAGAGTCCAATGAAGTGCTCCTTTGAGTGCAGAACTTCTCTGCAAATGGTGATGTTTCACAGCTGCAAAGCAGTCAGAGCAGGGTCTGAGGTCAGGTTTGGTGTTCAACAGTTTGTAACCAGGGTCTAGAATTTCCAGCTATCCCAGAGTAGAATAAATTACATAAATATTCAACTTTGCTTCTGTTTGCTTAATCTGCGTGCTCCCCTTTGCACCAGTTTGGGGAATTGGTTTTTCGGGACTGGGAAGGAAAGCTGGAACACACTGAAGGCAATGAGTGTGGAAGAGCAGGAGGGTTGAGACTGGGAGCTGGGAAGTGCTCTACCAGTGGCCTGACCATGTCCCATCCCCAGACCCCCTTCTTGTTTTGGAAGCTTTGATGTAAGCTGCTCATGTGCTTCCCAGGACTCCCAGAGGGCATTCACCATTCCTTGTTCTTCGGGATCGCCCCTCCACTCCCATCAGCAGGCAAGGCCTTAGTCTCGCCATCTCCTCCGGGGGGAGGGGCGTCTTTGTTCTCCAGACCAGCCCTGCCTACTGGCAGCACAACAGGACCCCTGGTGAGCTCTGTGCTCACCGCCTCTCTTTCACATTCGTTTTGCTGCTGAGTCTTCTCCGCTCCCCAGCCTGTTTCCTTCCTGACCCAGACGAGTTAGGGCTGGGGGCCCTTCCCTAGGCGCGAAGGAGGAAGCGCTACCTTCGCCATGACCTCTGTTCTCCACTCCCCTGTGGGGCCACTGTGGGGTGCATCTTTGCGCCCTGCTGCATGCTGCCACCCGAGCCGCTGCAGTGTGGCCTGGCCAGGAAGCAGCGGGCCCTGCCACCTCCTCCCCTTGCAGGGCCAACAGACAGGAGCCCAAGGACGTGTCTCCCCCCCCCCCGCACCCCACTGGCTGGGACAGAGGTGGAGGCCAGGTGTCCCAACAGCACGGGAGAAATGGCCATCAACACCAGAGGTGGCCCTGACTGCATGACACCTGAGGAGGCTGTCATGGCAGCACGGGGGGGGGGGCATAATTATTCTCCCTCTCGCTGCCCCAGACTGGCAGACTTGAGCAGGGACAGGGCCCATCCCGGGTTCCCACAGTGGGTGCAAGCCCTAGTCTTCAAGGAGGTAAGGGGGCCATGAGGCCTGGCCCAGGGGTTGGCCCAAGAGGGAAGATGAGAAGTTCAATCTACTTTTCATCCCTCCAGACCCTCTGGCAGATCATGGGGACTCTCAGGGTCCAAGGCTGAGTGGCCACACAGCAGGAAGACATACTAACAGCAGCCTCAGTCAGCAAGCACATCAACACACATGGCTGAAGGGTCAAAGAAGCCACACACCTCCTGACGCCCAGCCTCACAACTCCCAAGGACCAGTAGGGGGCAGACTTCTGCAGTCTGCCCATCAATGCTCCATGACGACTGATGCTCGGACCTTGGAGTCAGTCTCCCAGGATTATGCCCTGGAATTTGCTCATCACCCCAGGAACAATTTTTGGATTACTCTGAAGTCCCCAAGTCCCCGAAGCACCGCATGTTCAAAACCGCCATCCAGCACCTGTTGGATATCTGGATGAGCCATTGAACTGGTTCCATGTGAACAGGAAAGATTTGGGTCTACTCTGATTTTTTCTTGGTTCCCAAGAAAAATGAGTCTGTCAGAACCATTTTGGATTAAAATGGCTGAACAAATTCATCCAGAAATGACACTTCAAGATGGAAACCCTGAAGTCAGTAGTGGTCAGTCTGACCGAAAATGACTTTTTGGCATTAATAGATCTCCCCAAGGCTTATTTGTATGTGCTAATCAGACCCAGTCATCAGAAGTTCCTTCAGTGTGTTTACCATCACAAACACTTCCTTCTGGCTGACATCTGCACCATGGGTATTTACAAAAATTCTGGCACCATTAGTGGCTCACCCGAGAGAGAAGGGAATTTACTTGCATCCATACTGGTCCGATCTGCGACCAAAGAGAAAGGAATCGGTGATGTTTGGACTACTCTGGACTGCCTTCAGGCGCATGGCTTCATTGTGAATGTACAGAAAAGCTCCATGACAGTGTCTGGAACAACTGGGGGTGATCTTGGACACAAAACTGTACAGGGTGTTTCTCACAGAGGAAAGGAAGAGCAAGCTCTTTCAGATGGTGGCAGAGACAGTGCAGGCAAAGCAACTGGATCTAATGTCTTTTGCTCAGCTCTTAAGTTTAATGGTGTCCTGCCAGGAGATGGTCAACTGGTCATGCTTCCACACTCGACTCCTGCAATGCTTACTTCACCCCTTCCAGGCTCACAGAGCACATCAAGAGACTTCATAGTGGAGATTCTGGCAGCTGTACAGCTGCCATTACAGTGGTGGCTGCACCCCCACCCACCCCCGCTCCCCAGCTGACATGCAGAATGTCATTGGTGAACCCCAGCAGAGTCATCATCACCATGGACACCAGCCTGTTCAGTTAGGGGGCCCTTTTGGGGTCCCATATAACTCAGGGAATCTGGGCAGTGACAGAGGCGAAGAAGAGTGGAACTGGAACTGTTCCAGTTCTTCTTGAACTGAGGGCTATTAAGCTGGCTCTCCTGAATTCCAGGGCAACATACAAGATCTCCATATTCCGGTGAGGACAGACAACATAGCTGCAAAAGCATATGTGAACAGACAGGGTGGCATGAGATCAGCAGCTTTACATGGACAGGCATGTGCGATAAGGACTTGGGCGGAATCGGGGCCGAGCATCTGGCGGGGAAATCCAGCCTCCTGGCCAATTGGCTCAGCTGCAAAGTGGTGCAAGAGGCAGAGTGGGAGCGTCACCCGTAGCGTTTCAGCAGATAACTCATCAGTTCAGCTTGCCAGAAATAAATCTGTTTGGCACGCTGCAGAATGCAAAACTTCCTTGGTTTGTGACAAGGGATCCATGGCCAGAAGCCATAGGAAACAACGCTCTCGAGATTCTAGGGCTCCTTTCTGCCTTTCTGCCCCTTCTCTTGCTTCCAAGAGTGTGCTGCAGAATCGAAGAGTTGGGTGCGGAGATGATTCTGGTGGCGCCACGCTGGCCATGGAGACCTTGGTTTCCAGACCTGGTCAACATGTTGTTATGGCAGGGTTGGAGGCTTCCTAGCAGGGTCAACCTGCTGACCCAGGGACCAGTGACACACCCTCCGCCTCACATGTTTCATCTGACAGCCTGGAGGCTGAGCGGCAATGGTTAGGGAGGCTGGGCTACTCCCAAGGGTCCTTGTTACTCTCTTGGCTTCATGTAAACCTTCTTCTAATCGGGTATATTCCAACACCAGGAGGGTGTTCCTGTCACGGTGTAGGCATGAGGGAAGGAAGTCCAAAGAGGGGCAGGTTCAAGATATCCTGGATTTTCTGCTGGCAGATATGACAAAAGGGCTGAGCATGAACATCCTGAAACAGTAGGCAGCAGCCCTGAATAGTGTTTTGGGGTGTAGAGGTGGAGTGGGCCTGTCTTCCCATCCCCATGTCCACCGATTCCCAAAAGGGGCAGGATTGTTGATTGCTCCAACCATCCATAGGTTTCTTTCATGGAACTTAAACTGGGTTCTTACAGCAGTTATGGGGGCACGCTTTGAGCCCATTGGTAAAATCCCTCCTGGAGTTCTTACCTTGAAAAGGTTTTTCTAGTGGCTGTGACATCTTCATGCAGGATATCAGAGTTGGGCGCACTCTCCTCTAATCCACAGTTATGTTTTCCACAATGACAAGGTGGTTCTTCACCCTGATCCATCATTTATTCCCAAGGTAAATTCAATTTTCCATAGGCCCCAGGAGGTGGTCCTACGATCTTTCTTCCCTAAGCCAAAACATCAGCAGGAAAAGAATTCACATATGCTCCATGTTAGAAGAGCTCTCCATTTCTATTTGGACAGGACAGCTGCACATAGGAAGTCTGAATCACTTTGTGTCATTTATGGATGCCTCCCTTGGCAAGAAGGTGTTGGGGACAACTATTTCCAGATGGCTTAGGGAGTGTATCTATCTGGCATATGTCAGTCTTGGGAAACAGCCTCCTCAAGGGGTGCCTGTTCACGCTGTCTTGGGTATGGCCACATCTGCTGTGCTGTGAAGTTGGTCCTCCATAGCAGAGATTTGTAGGGCTGCTGCTTGGGCCTCTGTACGTACTTCCTCTTAAGTGCTAAAAGGTGGATAAATACTGTTCTGCTGATGCAGCTTTCAGTAGAAGGGTGTTGCAAAGTGTGCAGGTCTGAGATCGTTAATTGGACCCCCACCCTGCGATGGGGCTGCTTTTGTACATCCCGAAGGATACAGAATTATGAATGCCCTCCATGAGTCCTGGGAAAAAGGAAATTCGTACTGTGAATTCCTCTTTCCAGGACTCCCGGAGGATGTTCACTTGCCTCTTCAGTACTTGATATGGGATGGTTTTTTAGGGCTTCTGCCTCCACTGTAAATGTGGTGGTAGGTAGTTTTTCCTGAGATTAATTCCTGTCTGTGTTGATAATTTTTGGCTTATCACATTAGTGTGTTTGAATGCATTATTTTTAACTGGCATACTGCCAGGAGTTATAATGTTAACATATATTCTATAGTTCCTTCTTTTTGGAAGTAGTAAGAGTACCAGTCTAGAGAGCAGGGATATCCTTCCCACTAGAGGAGATGGCAAAACCTTGGCCTACTGATGGAAGAGGAAGGGCTATCCTGAAGGATAAAAAATTATGAATGCCCTCTGGGAGTCCTGGAAACAGGAATTCATGGTAAGCATTTCCTTTTTCCTGGCTTTGTCAAAACATGCAAGCCTAGTTTTAAGAGCATTGCAGGAGGCCCTAATGATAGAATCATAGAATAGTAGGGTTGGAAGGGGCCTACAAGGCCATGGAGTCCAACCCCCTTCTCTCGTTCCCACTGCCATCAGAGACACATTTGGTGGGGATGCAAGAGAGGGCTTTCCCGGTGGCCGCTCCCAGGCTCCAGAACTCCCTGCCAAGGGAGGCTCGGTTGGGCCCCTCTGTTTTTTTTCCTCTGACAGGCAAAGATGATTTTATTCAGGAAGGCCTTTGGCATATCAGTGGGTCTGCTGCTGAAGGGGGTTTGAAATGGTTGGTGAGGTTTATTTCTTTTTATTGTGTTTGTAAGGTTTTTATGCTACGTGTTAATCTGGATTTGTTAGCTGCCTTGAGCACCATTTTTTGGTAGAAAGGTGGGATATAAAATAAACAAGTAAGTAAATAAATATTAAGCAACAGCTCTTTTTTAGAGGGCTCCTTGACTTTGCAGTAGATTTCTTGCCTAGGAGGCAAGGCACTGCTACAGTTGCTTGTCCTAGTTCCTCCTCCCAAATGGAGTGAGCTGTCCTCTGCAGGATTATGCCTCTCTCCACTTTCCCCTAGAATCAGCCGGGGTGTCAGGAGCAACTTGCAGGCCAGCACTGGTGCAGGAAGTCCACTTTTGGGCTTGGCCCTCCCAAACATAGAGCCAAGAGAGGAAGAGTCCGCCAGTCGTTTATTGGCAAGCTGAAGGCCGAAACCTAGACAACATCACAAAACATATTACAGAAATAAAACAGTGGGCAACTAAACAATTAAAAAGAGAGCTTAGTGAATCGGAACTAAATTACATCTGGGTCTCTACACACAGAGTCATATTTACAGTTAACTGTGATGGCAGTTTGGGCGTTAGCATGAATTTTTAAAGCTGTTAGGGCAAAAAGCGCAACCTGCTGGGTCAGGCAGCAGCGGAGTCCCTCGCAGCCCCTCCTCCCCATCTCATGTTGAAGTTGCCATTCGTGGAGATGGAGCACAAGGGGGTTTCATGGAGAGAGCCAGTGTGGTGTAGTGGCGACAGTGACGGACTGGGAGCCGGGAGATCCGGGCTCTAGTCCCCACTCGGCCATGGAAGCTCACTGGGTGACTTTGGGCCAGTCACAGACTCTCAGCCCAACCCACCTCGCAGGGTTGCTGTTGTGAGGATACAACGGTGAGGAGGAGGATAATGTAAGCCGCCTTGAGTTCCTTGCGAGAGGGAGAAAGGCGGGGTATAAATGCAATAAATAAATAAATAAATAAATAAACGTTTGCTCATTTATTTATCACATTTCTATACCGCCCAATAGCCAAAGCTCTCTGGACGGTTTACAAAAGATTAAAACCTTAAAAATACAATATAAAACATACTACCAAAAACAATTTACATACAAAAACAATTTCAAAACAATCAATAGAAATCCCTTATCAGATGCCGTCAAATGCCTGGGAGCAGAGAAAACTCTTAAGAGGGCACTGAAAGGATGACAATGTTGGTGCCAGGTGGATCTCACTGAGGAGAGCATTCTGCCATCGGGGGCCACCACCAATAAGTCCCTCTCCCTTGTTGCCATCCTCCAAACCTCCCTCAGAGGAGGAGGCACCTGGAGGAGGGCCTCAGGTGACATTCAGTGTATGGTTAGGCTCAAACAGCAGTGCTTGGAGCACTTGAGGGCTAATTAAAGCTCCCAGGCCTCCCAAAATAAAGCCACACATGCCTCACTGTGGGGTAGATACCGTCCGTGGCGTAGTGGTAAATTTGGAAGTGCCGGCCCTCAGCATGACTGTCTTCAGAACCGCACCCCCAAGGAGAGCCCAAAATGCAGGCAGCTGTGTTGATCCTTATCCGCGTGTGACACAGACACGCGGAGCAGCAGCGGCACATGGCATGACACCCGATGTGTGAGGATCAGCTGACTGTTATAGAATAGTGAGCTGATGGCCACGCTGGCTGGGGATGATGAGGTTGCTGCCCAGCACATCTGGAGGGTGCCAGGTGGGTGAAGGCGTGGTTACGAAGGAGGAGATGTCTGTCAACCGCTGTTAGCCACAGAATATTATTGGAACAGAGGCAGAGGCAGGTTATCTCCGAGTACCAAATGTTGGGGATGTTGAAAATAGGGAAGGCCATCTTGTCCCTGAGCTGCCTGTGGGCTTCTGAAAATAAGTGGCTTGACTGCTCTTGGAAACAGGATGCCAGCCTGAATGGTAGACTGCTGTCCATTTACTCAGGAGTAGGCCCTGTTGAACTCCACGGGGGAGGTGTATTTCTGAGTCAAGTGGCATATGGCTGCTGGACTGTTGTTCTGATCTAGCAAGGCCCTTTGCTCTTATGCTTTTGGTCTGATCTAGCAAGGCCCTTTGCTCTTATGCTTTTGCTTTCAACCCCCAGCTCTCCGGCCTGACCAGCACTTTGCCCGACACAGTGCTGTCTCACCTGTTCAGCCAGGTAAGAAGCTCAAAGTAGCAGGGGGAAGGGCCGGGTGGGAAGGGGCGCCACCTCCGCTCCGAGTGCTGCTTTCCTGCCCCTTCCTGATCGCCTGTCCCGAATGGCCTCCTCTCCTCCCGCTTTTGGCTTTGGCAGAGTGCCAGGGCAAGAAGCCGCACTGACGTTACAGAGGGGCGTTGACCAAGAAGGATTGCAGGAGCCTCTTTAGGAGGAAACGCCAGCCTGAGTCACTCACACCTGCAAAGAGCCATGAGGGCTCCGTGTGGACGGGGGCGGCTCCGCCCTGGCAAGGTGTTCGCGGAAGCACCTTCTCGCCTGGTTCTGGCCATTTTTGCCGTGGCGTTGTGAGCCACCCAGGCGACACCCTTTAATGCAGGTGGAACATGAGAGACTCCTGTGAGAGGTGGGCTAGATGCCCTGAGTCGAGCTTGGCATCACAGCTTTAAAAGCCCCCTGCAGGGTTCCTGGCAAGGTTGAATCCAGCAGCCGCGATGGGAGGGGGTGTGTGGGAGACCCACTGAAAAGCCATTTGTCTGCTGCACCCCTCTCTGGCAGGGCACCAGAGGTGGTCACCCTAAAGTCCGTTCAGCAGAAGGAAGGGCCAGAGTTTGCAGTCTCAGACTCACCCTCAGGGGGGCAGCTCTGCTCTCTGAAGGGGCGGGGTTTGTGCAGTGGCTCCTCCTCTAGCTCAGGCCATTTGGCGCAAGCTGTGGGCCAGGGTGGGCCACTTGTGGCCCTCCAGGTGGTTTGGCCTGCAGCCCCCCCCCCGCCCCCGCTGGCTATGATGACCAAGGCTGATGGAAGTTGTGGGCTGAAGCACCTGGAGGGCCGCAAGGGCCAGCCTGGCTGCAGGCTCTAGTCTTCAGCGGTGCCCTGACTGCCCCTCTGGCCCGTGTCATTTCCACCCCTGCAGGAGGAGCTGGTGAGCAACACGGAGCTGGTGCAAAGCTACCGGCAGCAGATCGGGAGCACGGTGAACCAGTTCAACCTGCAGCTCTTCTGGAACATGTACAACGGGTGAGTGCAGCGGCTGCGTCTCCTGGGTAGGGCCGTCCCCCAGCTGGCAGCTCCTGCCGGCCTCTGCCCGCCCCGTGGCTTGCACTTTGGTCGCCGTTGCCAGCTTTCGGCCAGGGTGATGCCTGCTCCAGAAAGGAAGAGGGAGGGACTGGGGCGAGTTCCAGACGTGCCCCCCTGCGATTTCAGGGGGTGGGGATGTCTCCCTTCTCACGCCCTGACAGCTTGTCACGTTGACTATAGTGACAGAGCCGTTGACCACGATGGCAGGATCAGAGACTAGAGGGCCATGTAGCCGCCCTGAGTGCTGGTCCCGTCCATGGCCACTTGTAAGTTGGAGCCAGTCAGGCATTCTTCAAGAGGAGTAGCAAGCAGAGCAGACTTCTGGCATGAACATTGGGAGGTGCTCAAACCAAAGGACCAGCGATAGCCATCAAACACCCTGACTGCTGGCATGGCCCAAGACCAAGGCCTCAGAGACTGAGGTCTGTAGTGGCAGAGAATCTGAAGCGGAATTCTTGGACCTTCACAAGTGCCCCCTCCCCCCGGATCCTGCGTCCTGTCCTCTCGATCCCCAGGTGATACCACTGCCCTCTGACCCCGAGGAGTGGCTCTCCCATCCCTCCAGTGAGCAGGGAGGCCCTGGGGAGCTTTCCCCAACCAGCTGCTCAGTCCCCAGACCCTCACCACCTAGAAGAAGCCAGTGACTGTGGGAACGGGTACTGGCCCTTTGAAAACCAAAGGCAGCACTTGAGGAAGGGGAGTTCCTGGAAGGACCCTCCTGGCTGAGCTTTAAAACACTGCCAGTTGCTCTGAACCAGTGCTGGGGTGAGTTGCCAGTACTGTAGCTGCCAGGCCGCTCTCAGCGGTCCCGCTCTCGCTCCAAGTCCTGAACTGGTAGCCATGGTGCCGGCTGTGGGGCCGGCTGCTCCTGCTCCGATTGCCTGTCCCACATTGTGCCTCCTCAGCTGAGCCGGCACCCAGAGGAGATGACGGAATCCCTGGTGGAGCAGGAAATGGCAGCGCCTGTGCTGTATTCTCGGAAGATGGTCAGGATGTTCATGTGCCCACCTGGCCATCCCTTAACCAGTTAAGGAATACCTCTGGACTCTTTGCCTGTTCCGCAGGCTCTGCCGGCACAGCGGGCAGCCTTGGGAGGGCCTCTCGGCAGCAGCAGCAGCAGATCAAGTCATAGAAAACTAAAATGAGCGAATCTGATGAATCTTTCCTGAGCAGGCCGCGCCCTACTGGGTTCTTGTCTGTAGTGCCACCCGTCCCGTGGAACCTGTCTCTGCCACAGGGGTGTAAGCTGCCTCCTTTTTGTGGTGTGCCTTCATTGTTTTAACCCCCCCCCCCCCCAGCAAGCTTTTGATTTTTCTGCTGTTTAGCATGTCTCTGTTGGCTGATTTTGTGGATTTAGTGCTGTCTTGATTTATATTTCCCATTTTTATATTTTATTGTTGGGCTTTTCATTTTTATATTGTTTCGTGACAATATAAAAATATCAGAGTACAAATTGTATTGCAAATAAATGGATTTGTCAAGCTCCACACACCTTTCAGTTGAGGCTACAGAATGCGTGTGTCCTCATGAGAATGGACCAAGGACCACTTGTGAAGGCCCATGTGAATCAATATGGCAGGGCACAAGATCCAGATCTCTGTTCCAGGAAGCAGCATCCTTCCTCCCCTGGACAGAGTATCACCCGCGTTCCTTAACAGCAAGATGTTTTAGTGGGAAATGCGATGCCAGAGCAAAGTGGCTGAATTGCTGGGATCAGGATCAAGGGAAATTGGATGTCAACCCCAAAGTCTTTTCCCCTCCATAATTCATCGGAACACAGGAACCTAGGAAGCTGCCTTATGGACCCTTGGTCCATCTAGCGCAGTACTGGCAGCAGCAGCTCTCCAGGGTTTCAGGCAGGATTCTTCCCTAGCCCTACCTGGAGAAGCCGGGGATCGAACCTGGGACCTTCTGCCTGCCAAGCAGGGGCTACATCACACTGAGCTGTGGCCCCCTTCCTAATTCAGAAGTTTGGCTGTCCTATTCAAGGTTCCAGAGCAGATGCCCTAACAATGGCATGGGGAACATCTGACCCATGGCCCCCAGGGTTCCCCATTCAGCCTGCAAGCCTCTTTTGCTGTTATTTCCAATCACTGATAAGAGGGTATTTAAAGACAAATAGCTTTTAAATACTCTGCAAAGAATCAAGCTACTGCAAAGGTTTTGAGCTGTGTGTTTTGCAGGCAGGAGAGCTTCTTGTCAGTAAAGGCTTGGTATTTGGAATGCTATCTGAGAGTGCTCCTGACTGATTCAGGCCTGCTTACTTCCGAGTAGCCGGGCAGATGCCTTGATCTGAGTAGGCTTAAAATGGTGATAGTCGCAGTTGGCCTCTCCCACTCTGCCTTTGGCCCCACCCAGAGATGAGGGGTGGCCCCTGAGGCTCTCCCATTTTGCAGCTTGGCCTTTGAACTGAAGAAGGTTCCCCACTGTTGCTCTAACAGCAAGCATTGCCTCTGCAGAAAATCTTCATGGGAATTGCCGAGGAGACCCTAGCCAGGAATGGCATGGTGCTCAGAGCTGGTGAGCAGAGCGCTGTAGAGGCTTCCAGGATCACAGGAGCGTCGGTCTTCTCAGGGCCTTCTGCGCTAGGCAGGCCAAGCACTGCTCCACCTCCTCCTCCACCCCTGGAGACGGGAGCATCGAATGCCCCATCGAGAGCAGCTGGAACCCTGCCTGGTTCCGAGATGAGAGATGACTTTTATGGAGAACCAGGCGGGTGTCACGAGCCCTTGTCAGCCAGCAGGAGGGGGACTTGGCCTTCCTTCTCACAGTCTCGCAGGAGGGCCTCCATCGCAAGCGCTCTGGCTGCTGTTCGGGGGGGCAGGGGGCGACTGCTCCCTTGCATCTGGCCCACATGTGAAGCTCTTCCTGAGGTGAGCCTTCCTTCCCCAGCAGCCACCTCTGGTCCCCAGATTTCCTCCTTGGGACTTACGCCTGTTCTCTGCGGTTTAAGCAGAAGTACCGTTCACGCCAACGACATTAGTGTCCCTGCAGCTCCGATCCTAGGAGGTCTCTTTCCTTGTAGCAATAACATCTGCCAGAAAAGCATCAACACTGGGGGGGGGGGTGCAGTTCGGGGAGAGCCATGTAGATCAGGGGTGTTGAACCTGGGATCCCAGCCCAAGTGGAGCCCTCTGGCGGCCCCAGTCTGGCTCTGTGGGGCTCCGTAGATGGCCGGGCCCCTCCTCCTGGCCCTTCCCCCAACCACCAATGGTTTGGTGGTTTCCTGGCTTTGGGGCAGTTGTTTCCTCGTTCTAGGAGGTTGAAATGCCCCTCCTGAGTCTCAGTGACTGGCAGCGAGAGCTAGAAGCTGAAATACATTGGTATTTTTGTATCGGCCCCCGCCCCTTTTGCCATCAGCCCCACCCACCAATGGAATGCAGCCCCCGAGGGCTTCTCCAAAATGGACTCTTGTCTCAGGTGTTGAACCTAGAAGCACAGTATCATAGAATAGTAGGGTTGGAAGGGGCCTACAAGGCCATCGAGTCCAACCCCCTGCTCAATGCAGGAATCCATGTCAGAGCATCCCTGACAGATGGCTGTCCAGCCTCGTCTTGAATGCCTCCAGTGTGGGAGAGCCCACCGCCTCCCTAGGTCATGGGTTCCACTGTCATATTGCTCTAACAGTCAGGAAGTTTCTCCTGATATTCAGCCGGAATCGGGCTTCCTGTAACTTGAGCCCATTATTCCGTGTCCTGCACTTTGGGATGTTCAAGAAGAGATCCCGGCCTTCGTCTCTGGGACAACCTTTCAACCTGTTTCAGCTGGAGGACATCCTGACAATGGACATCCTGACAATGTGGCCTTGGGTGCCGACCCCTCCATTTTTCATAGGTCACAGAAGGTTCTTTTGCTTTCTTTTTGGCCAAAGCCAGAGTGCCAAAGGAGAGGAATGGCACAGTGTAGATGTCTGTGAAGCCTTGGAAGTTTGCTTCAGATGTCCAGAAGAATGCCATAGGTTGGGTAGTGTTACGTGATGTGCTCCAGTTAGACCCATGTACAAACTTGCTCACGTTCTAACGAGACTCACATGCTCGCTTATAAGGAATCTTTGTTGTTGTTGTTGTTCAGTCGTTCAGTCGTGTCTGACTCTTCGTGACCCCATGGACCATAGCATGCCAGGCCTTCCTGTCCTGCGCTCTCTCCCAGAGCGTGCTCAAGTCCATATTCATTGCATCAGTGATGCTATCTAGCCATCTCATCCTCTGCCGTCCCCTTCTCCTTTTGCCTTCAGTCTTTCCCAGCATCAGGGTCTTTTCCAGAGAGTTTTCTCTTCGCATTTGGTGGCCAAAATATTTCAGCTTCAGCTTCAGTATCTGTCCTTCCAATGAGCACTCAGGGTTGATATCCTTTAGGATGGACTGATTTGACCTCCTTGCAGGCCAGGGGACTCGTAAGAGTCTTCTCCAGCACCACAGTTCGAAAGCATCAGTTCTTTGGCGCTCAGCTTTCCTTATAGTCGAGCTCTCACAGCCATACGTTACTACTGGGAAAACCATAGCTTTGATTAGACGGACCTTTGTCGGCAAGGTGATGTCTCTGCTTCTTACTATGCTGCCTAGGTTTGCCATAGCTTTCCTCCCAAGGAGCAAGTGTCTTTTAATTTCATGGCTACAGTCACCGTCTGCGGTGATCTTGGACCCCAAGAAAGTAAAATCTGTCACTGCTTCCATTTCTTCCCCTTCCTAAAGGAATCTTTAGATACTGGCAATAGAGCATCTATGGCTAAGAAGGTGATTCCCACCCAAAGAGAGTCACACAGACGCTGTTGGAGAGGATAACACCAGAATGGCACACTTATTGGGGTTTACAAAGATTCAAATGCACAAGCTGGTCTTGGGGGAACTAGCTGATTTAACACTTAGGACCAATTGGGGATGCTCCAGCCTTCACCAAGTTATGCTTTGATGGGGAAATTAGCTGCATTCCTGGTGAAGCTGAGCTCCAGGCCTAACAGTAATTTTCAAGACTGTGGGAAGGAGTCTTCCTGAGGCGTGAGGTGCATGCGCGCACATGCACAGAGAAGGGGTGGAGGCTACAATTTGTACTAAGACTTTCTAAAAACAATTATACCTTTCCTTGGGCTGAAGCACTTTCCTGCAGACAGGGACTAGTGCGCATTGCAATTCCTGGTCTCAGGTGAAGAGGAAGGAAAGCAGAGAGCCTTGCCGGGGGGGGGGGGGGGCAACGCACCCGCTGCTGGCGCCTTGCTGTGGCAAGCTGAGCCATTTCAGCGATTTCAGCATGGAGCCTTTCCTCTGGGCAGAGAGACCCTGAGTGATTTCAGCAGCAGTGTGGCACCATGCCCCTGGAGGGGTGAGGCACCCAGTGATTTCAGCAGCATGGCCCCCACCTCTGGGAAGAGGGGGACTCGGGACCACCCCAACCTGAGGCTTCTTGTACAGTTCAGAGAAAGGCAGTGACCTCACAACTCTGATGAGCCGGACACTGCCCAGAGGCACTGGAAATGGTGCTACTTGCTCTGGGAGAAAGACAGTTGGCCTTCCAACCTGTATAACAAAAGAGGGTGCTTGGGGATGATGGAGTTAGTACTGTTCACTCAAAAGAGAGCTACTTCATAACAGTAGCCTGTCTGCTTCTTTCCCACCTCAACTGTGGGCTAGAGGGAGATGGGTGAGAGCAGGCATTTCTCTAGCGGTTTTCCCCAACCTGGTGCCCCCCAGAAGTGATGGGTTGCAACTCCCATCATCACCAGCCAGCACGGCATCTGCAGGTTACCTGGATGGTAACACCTGGTCTGGCATTTGCCTGTCCTCCTGAGATCCTCTGGCACATTTAGCATCAATATTCCATTGGAACAGGGGTCAGGAACCTTTTTTCTGTTGAGGGCCCAATGTCCTTGGGGAGGGGCTATAGCTCAGAGGTGGAGCCCTTGCTTGGCATGCAGAAGGTTCGAGATTTCGTCCCTGGCAGCGTCTCCAGGTAGGGCTGGGAAAGAATCCTGCCTGAAATGCTGGAGAGCCACTCCTGCCAATGCTGGCCTAGATGGACCAGTGGCCTGGCTTGATGTAAGGCAACCTCCTAAGTTCCTCGGGGGCCACCTCTTGGGGCCTGGATGCTGGTGGTGGGCAGGGCCAAAGTCAGAGCGGAGGCGTCACCCCTTCTCTCTCTCTCTCTCTCTCTCTTTCTCTATGCCACCCCCTTTTCTCTCCCCCTCCCCACCCAGTGGGCTTCCAGGGATGAGGGGAAGAGAGAGAGATCTCTCTTGCCACAGATCTGAACTGATCAAATGCAGATGGCTTTTGAAATTAGGCTGAGGGCCACAGGTTGCCCACCCAGGCATTAGAAGATACCCACATGTCTGTCAGTGGACATACCTTTCGTGACTGACTGAGGCAGCCTCCACGATATGGGTGCCCTGGCAGGTGTTGCTCAGGCAAGAGGGCCATAGGCAGGGAGTCTTGTGCCTGGGTGGGTTTCCCCCCTACTTTTCAGCATCCTGCTCCAGCCATGAGGGAGAAAGGCACCGCAGATGGACAGCGAAAGCTCTTCCTCGGTAGCGCATGGAGGTTTCCCCACTCCGCCTTGGCTTTATCTGCCTCTTTCCTGGACGCTGTTGGGAGAGGTCAGGAGTGAGCTAGGCTTCCAGTTCCAAATCACTGAAGTCTCACCCCCTCCTTCCACCGCTTCTGTTACTGCTCTAGCATTCTTGTTTGGGGACGAGTAGTAACCGGGGGAGGCATTTCTTTTCACTTTGAAAAAGGAGGGTGTGTTGTTTCTTAAATCTCTGCTGCATCACAGGACTGACCACTTCATGAGTCCATCAACTGCACTGGCTGCCAGTCAGCTTTCAGGCGTGATGGGAAGTGTCAGGGCTGGCCTTCACTGGCCTACCTGCCTTAGGACCTGTCTCCCCGAAGGAGCGCCTTCTGCCTCACGTTCCTTCCCATTTTCTAATAACACCTGTGGAGTCTCTTCTCTGGTGCCACCGCCCACAGTGGTGCAGGGGTGGCTGCCAGGCAAAGAGCCTTCTCTGTAGTGGCCCCCCAGGGTCTGTGGAGTGCCCTTCCCAGGAAGATCTGCCTGGCATCTTCACTGCATGCATTTCGACACCTTATTCCAGCAGGCATTTAATTTCTAATCTGGTGCTCTGGTTATTGAGTTTACTACTGCTTTTTAATATTTTAAGGTTTTTATTGTTGCATTTATTGTTTTAGTGGTTGTTGTATTGTTGCTTTGGGTTTTTATGACTGTAAACTGCCCCGAGGGCATCTGCCAGTTGGGCAGTATAGGCGTTTAATAAATGAACAAACTAGAGCAGACCCCTCCTCACCTGGAGGGGCAAAAGACTCCCAGTAACCATATCCTGAGCGTAGCACAGCCTTCCTCCACCTGGCGCCTTCTGGATAGGCAGCAGTGCTGTAGCCCAACACATCTGGAGGGGGGCAGGTTGGGGAGGGCTGGCACAGGAGGGGTGGAGGCACCCGCTCCAGGTTAAACTTCCGCAGCTTCCATGGTGCATCTGGACTTCTGCTCCCTTCTGCTCCCCCACATTTTCTGTGTGTGGCCTCTGCAGTCTTCCTGGCTTCTCTGACTGGCCTCTGTGCCAAATCAGTGAGCGAAACCAGGCCTAGGAACGGGGAACCACGAATTGCCCAGGCTTGCATGCCTGTCTGCCTGCTTTAGTGAGAACGACTGAAACACGTCCATTTCTCCTTTCTCTCAGTCGCAGAGACCTGGACATTAACCGGCCTGGGAGTGTCCCAAATGCCAAAACGCTCCGGTAAGTTCCTAGTGGGATGGGGAGGGGGTGGCCAGCAGAGAGGATCGCCCTGCTAATCACCTCTCTCTTCTTGGGTTTTGTAGCTGCCCAGTTATGCTGGTGGTGGGCGACAATGCCCCTGCTGAGGACAGTGTGGTGAGTAGGAGCTATGCCCTACGGAGCCCAAGGGCCCTGCTTGCATGAGGCCTGGAGCCCAAATTCATTGAGCAGCTAACCCTTTCAGTTAGACCCCAAGACTGCCCCTTCCTTGAAGAGTCCTTAAATATGGGGGACCCTATTTAAGAAAACTAGAACAGACAGACACACGCTCCCCCACACGGACACGTGTGGGCAGGGTTGTCTTTGCTGGTGCAGAGATTGGATGTAAGGGAACGGTTTCCCTTGCTGGCCTAGCAAACGCAGCCCTGATTCCCAGCGGGGTTCCCATGGCTGCGCCTGCCTGAGCCAGAGTCCTGGCAGTGCCACTGTGGCCGTCTGTAGGCTACAGCCCCAAGGGAAGCGAGTTGTGGCAAAACCTGCCACTGTGCCAGCCCTCAGGCTAATCTTTCCTGCCCACCAAGTTTGTCTTGTCTTGTTCTGTGCCTGATTCAGCCTGAAATCATTTTGTGAAATGGAGTGGCAAATAAGCATACTGAAAGAAAGCCAGAATGCATTCAGGACCGCAAGGGCTAGAAGCTTTATGATTATTAACTGTAGCATGACTTTTTCCTTGGTTTCTCTTGACAGATTTTTCTTTACTGCCAGGGCTGAATGCCAGCCCGTTTCCCTGCTGTTTTTCTGCTTTGAGGGTTTGCTGGGCATCTGGTGGTGTTGCGCCAGCTGCTCCGTCTTCTCACATGATGCCAGGCTTCCCCAGCCTGGGGCCCTCCAGATATGTTGGGTCACAGCGCCCAGCCTGCTCTGGAGGGCACGGCTGGGCAAGGCTGCAGTGTGCACGGGGCTGGTGGGCTGGTGCTTCTTTACTTTATGCTGTTTTGAAATTCAGCCTTGGCTGTCTGCAGGTTGAATGTAACTCCAAGCTGGATCCAACCACCACCACTTTCCTGAAGGTAAGATGGAGGACAAGTGTTCCACGGCAGAGGCTCGGAAGGGCCGGCCTCTCCACAGGTCTTGGCAAGCTCCCACCGCCCTTGCTCTTGCCCATCCGTGGCCTGCTCTGCTTCCCTCGCTCCCATCATTCCTGAGTCATCCTGACTCCAGCCATCTCCCCTCTCATCCCACAGCTGCTCACTTTTGCTGCCAGGCTCTCTTGCCTGACTCTTCCCTCCCCATGCTTTAAGCTAAAATAGGCTGGTATTTTTGGCATTTTGACCCTGCCCCCTTTTGCCTTTGGCCTCACCCACCACTGGAACGTGCCGCCCAAAAGGTTCTCAGAAAAGGAATTTGGCCCTCGGAGGTTCTTTATCCCTGGCAGAACCTTTACACCCAAACTACAAGCTATTTTGAAGACAAAACTAGCAGCTCGCTTTCCCTCCCTTCTTTCCTTTCCTGCTCTAAAGGATTCCGATGAGGACCCCAGTGGGGAGGGTGGAGAGGACTTAAGCATCCCCCCCCCCGTGGTCCCATTCTGGATTGCGTCCCCCCTTGCCTGTAATTTTCATTGCCCCCAAAAGTGGTCCCTTGATTTTAATGGACTGTCACTAGTAGCTTTTCCCTTAGGCCATGGGGGGTGGGGGGGCCCTTGCAGGAGTCACCCTGGGGGCAAAGCAGAGCCTTGCTGATCTGGCCTCTCTTTTCCACCCAGATGGCAGACTCTGGTGGGCTCCCCCAAGTCACACAGGTGAGCTCTTCTGCTTTCTCCTCACTTTGTGTCCCGTATTCTGTTCGTTGTTCCAGGAAGACGTCTGCCGGGCATAGAAGCTGTGCATGTGTTTATGCGAGATGAAATCCGCCCACTGCTCCTCATTCCACGTAAACGTTGGGAGCTGTATCTTGCTCTTGGATCATGTGTTGCAGTTATTTGTTTTGAAAGAAAATTCACATTTTGATTTCAAAATCTGAAGCAGATTTTTAAAAAATGCATCATTGTACCAACAGCCTCAAACAGGGCTGAAAAATAGAGGTGCAGCAATAAGTCATAATTTTGCTCTGGGCATTTTATAACCCTATTATTATTATTATTATTGTTGTTGTTGTTGTTGTTATTCTCAGCCATGCTCAAACTCCCTCCTCCTGCTTTAATGGGGAGTCTGTACCACTGGGGGTCGAAAATGCATGTAAAATTACAAATTAGGTTCACCAACTGCAGACTGGAATTTAAAGCTGCATATAAAATGGACAAATTGTCCCAACAGACTAGGTTGTGGGTGTTTTTCTGCCATTTTTCACTCCCCTCCCTCTTCTGCTTTCTTGAACAGCCTGGAAAACTGACTGAAGCTTTCAAGTACTTCCTTCAAGGCATGGGCTACAGTGAGTATTTGTCTAGTTTTAGGGATTGGTCTGATAGGAGATGGAGATGGTAGTGGGGTGTGTAAATGCAATGGGAGTGTTGTAAGGCGCGAATGCATGTTTACTGAGGTGTGCCCACAAGAATGCATGCACCACTGGAGAATATGTGTGCATGCAGGGACAAGCCCTGGATGCACATCGCCCTGGTCCAGGTAGGAGTGTCTGTCGGCCTGTCTGAGTTCCTAGCAAGCGAGGCAGCTGCGCCATCCACAGATCGGAGCTGGAATTCCCTGCAGGCAGAGACTCTGGGCCAAAACAGGCATTACTTTACATTTGTGTCTAGCAGCTGCATCTTTTTTTTCCGTTTTGACTCTAGAGAAGATGCAGTGTCCCTGATCTGGATTGGGAGCCTAGCACGGGAGGCAGGGTGGCTGTTAACATCTGTGTTACCCTGTGCCTAGAGTAAAAATGAAAAAAGACACAAATGCTAGACATCGATTTGAATTCACCAGGGCAGCCTTTCTCAACCTGGTGCCCTCCAGATGCTTTGTACTTCAACTACCATCGTTCCCAGCCAGCATGGCCATGGAATGATGAATGCTGCAGACCAACACATCTGGAGGACACCAGGTTGGGGAAGGCTGCCCTAGATGAGCGAGGAAATGTGTGTGTGTGTTCCCTGGGCTGAAAATCTCCAGCCAGAAGCCAGCGTTGCATGTTCCCACCCTCAGTCATATAGTCAGTGATAGCACCAATCATTGGGGTGGGGAGGCAGGAAGGACTAAATCCATTCCCCATTTCACCCCAACTCCAGATGGGCGATTGGTCCTGATGCTGAGTGTCTGCTGCTGGCTGGGTATTCTTAGCACAGACTGTTCTGTGGTATACATATTTATGGACAATCAAATCTGTGCATTTGAGGCAGCTGTGACTGGACTTCCCAGTTCTATGGAAGTCTCTGAGAAGATGGGGATGGCTTACAATTGGCTCCACTCTCTAGGACCAGAGATTTGGGAATGGACCCCTGGGTGGTGTCTGTGGCTTTGCAGCAGCAAAGCAAATGAAGATGTTAAAATCAGAACAGCAGGAGCCAAATGGCAGCCAGCCAGCCTTCCATCTTTCTGCTGAAACAGGGATCGGGCAGCAGCTTCCGTTGCTCCTTCTTTACAGTGTGGACCCGAAGGCCCAGATTCTGGGCGCTGTGCATCACTTCAGTTCTATGCGATTGTGTTTGCGTCTGTGGATCCTTCTCAGCCTTGTCAGAGAGACCCTCCGGGAATGGCCACGCACTGAGAAGCCAAGGCCCACCTTGGTTTCCTGGCACATGCCTCGGAAGGCCGCCCGCTTCCTGGCCTTCCCCACATTCCCTCTGCTGCACTCTGGAGAAGTGCCATGTGGGCAGCGTCTCAGCGGCGGCGTTCGTGGTCATGTCAGCCCCTTCGCAGAGATGGGGCCTTCGGATGCTTCTTTCATTCCAGTTCCACACCAGGCTTAGGAAATGGGAAACTGAGGCCGAGAGGGATGGGTTTGAGTGTAGGGCTCTCTCACTTTTTGTCCACTGAATCACATTTGCATTATAGTGTTCTGAAAATTAGGTGAATTCCAAGAAAGCATTCAGTGCTGGGGAGATCTATATTTATGCCCTAGTGCAACATTAGATACCTTATAAATAAAAATAGGAATAATTTGCCTGTGTGAAATTCTCCCTGCCTGCTGTCGGTGTGTCTGTCTGTCTCTTTGCATATTAGTTGTTGTGTCCTTGTCCTGTTTTGCTGTTGGTCATCAAACTGCGAATGTTCAGTGTTCCCCAAGGAGTCTCTTGCCCCCACCCAGCCTCTGTGCCTACCTTCCAGCTCCTATTCAACCCTCCGTCTCTCTCTCAGTTGCATACCTGAAGGATCGAAGGCTGAGTGGAGGATCAGGTACCCCCCAGCCCCCCTTGTCTGTCCACTTTCATGCCCACATACTGCATGTGCCCACCCACCACGCCTGCAGCATGCGCATTGCTGCTGCGCAGTGCGTGCTTTCTGCTGTGGCTTGTGTGCTTGGTCCTGCCAGGGAGATCTCGTGGGGAACAGGCCTGTACAGACAGGCAAGTTCTGAAAGAGCCAACGGAGGCAGGGAGAGGGGCTCCCATTGGGAAGACTCTGTCCATCTCCCCTGCGTCGGGGGTAGGCTGAAGTGGTCCTCTGGACTCTCTTGTCTCCCCATAGTTCTGTCGTTCAGATGCTTTTTGTGGCAAAAATAACATCTGGATGAGCCCAAAGCCATGTTGTTGCTGGTGTTCTCCAGCGTCTCCTGAAGTGGTGTGCGTGCCTGTGTGTGTGACCCTGGAGTGCCCTTCTTAGAGCTCAGGGGACTTCCCAGTACAAGAAAATTAGACTAGATTCAGCCACGGCATCTTCACACATCTGGAACCTCTTTGCAGGCTAGCGGGGGAGTGCTGCATGCCACGTGGGCTGGCAGAGAAGGGGCAGCTTGTGCTCCTCTGCCAGCCCATTGGCTGTTTTGTGCTAGGCCAGGATGTTGAACCTTAGGCCTGTGGGCCAAATCCAGCCCCCTAGAGGCAAATCCGGACTTCTGGTATTCCCCAGATAGCCACGTTCCCTCTCCCCCTCCTGCCAATCGTTCGGTGGTCTCCTGGCTTTTGTGCAGTTTTTTCCCCCATTGTAAAAGGTTGAGGTACCTCCGCTCAGGCTTAGTGACTGGCAGGAAGAGCTTAAAACTCCAGTGTGTGTGTGGGGGGTCCCCCCTCCCCATTTGCCCCAGCCCTGCCCACCACTGGAATGTGGCCCCCAAGAGCCTCCCTTAAACTGAATTTGGCCCTTGGCGGGAAGAGGCTTGGCTCGCCTGTGCTTGGGGTCGAGGCATCTCTTTCCCCATAGCGAGCGCAGGAGCACTGATGGCTGGAAGAGGAGGGAGGGTGCAATCTGCCTCTCTCCCCGCAGCCTGCTCACTGGTCCGCATGGAAGGCCTCGTCGGCGGTGCTCACCACGAGGCTGCTTGATGTCACCGAGAGCTCGAGGTCTGCCCATTCCCACATGCAGGTGTGAGTCCTCGGATGGCCACGGAGACAAAGTGCTTTGTGAAGCAGCTTGTGGAGTTGGGCATCGTCTGGGTGAAGACGCTGCCTTGGCCAGACGGCGGGTGCTTCCGGACAAGGCTCTTCTGGCACGCTCGCCCTGTCTCCGTCCCGGAATTCTCGGGAGGCTCCAGACATCATTGTCTTCTACTTGTGGCCCTCCTGGGTTTTCTCACATAAAGCTCATTTGTTCCCATGGAGAAGTCATTAAGGAGAAACAGACAGGATAGTTGCACAATATTTTTTTTATTGATAGTGCTTGGAGCCCCCTTATTTTGCAAACCATCCAGGCAGGGGATTCCAGGCGGGGCTCTTACATTTGAATCTACATTTGATTCTCCCCTTCCCTGCTGCAATTTCATCTGGTTGTGCCTTTTCTGGGTGGATGTGGCAGACAATTCCATTCCCCCGGCACCATTTTGTTGTCTTCAAAAATATTTGAGGACTTATCATGGCCCTTATCCCCCCCCCGCTCGCATCATTTATCTCACTTAAGGACGCAGGGAGGGGCTGTCTGGATGAGACGGTGCAGCTGCCCCTTCTCTCTGCTTTCATGACCCTTTCATTAATCCTGTGCGCAGGATCTCTTTGTGAGCATCCCCACTGGGTGAGACTGAGTAACACAGAAAGGGCTGCTAAACTCAAAGGGGAAGGAAGGCACCAGATCAAGGCATGCCTCTTTAAGACCCCCCCCCCCCGATGCCTCCAGCCCTCTCTCCACTGCCAGGGACTGGGAGTCAGTCACTGTGTAGGGCATGGCACAATGTGCTTCCAGGCCCGCAGATTTGCTTTGCTTCCAAGACGTGCCACCATGCTACCCGAGCTCAGCCCTAATTTCTCCCTTCGCCTCACACTCTGCGTCACCACTGCAAGGGGAGCCCCAAAACAGGAGGTGAAGCCAGAAGAATTTTGGTTTGCGGAGTGGCATGTCTGGCAGGCTTTGGCATGTTGCACTCTTCAGGGGCAGGGAGGTCATATTCCCCTTATTGTATCCATTCACGTAGAGCAGCTTTCCTCAACCTGGCACCCTCCAGATGTGTTGGACTACAACTCCTACCATCCCAGTTTGCGTGGCCACATCTGGGGGGCACAGGCTGACATAGAGTACGTTGTTTAAACATGTGGCATGGAAGCTGCTGTGAGCCACACGGCACCCTCCTTCCGACAGAAGCTTCCGTGGACCGCTCTGCTCTGCCATGGGGCTGCTGGGGTGGCCGCCCCTCTCCCCAGCCCACGCTGCCTGGCTCTGTGCCATTAATGCTGCCTGGCCCCTCTTGATCCCCAAGAGGTACTGCTATGCTTGGGGCTGGGCGGTGGTGTTGTTGGTGAGGTGGTTGTGTGGTGTGCTGCTGCCAGGTACCCTGTTGCCCCTGCCCCTTGCAGTCGAGGGGGGATGCCCTACCCTCTGAAGAACGTCCCTGTCTGCTTTCGATCTTTCCCTACTTTAATTCAAACACATTTAAAAACAAACACACACACCTTCAATTGTGTTCTGAGTCCCCTAATTTGTGTGACACCTCCCCCTCTCCTGCCTCATACTCTACACCAACCTTCCCCAAGCTGGTGCCCTCCAGATGTGTTGGACTGCAACTCCCATCAATCCCAGCCTGCAAATAAGGGGAGTTGCAGCCCAACACATCTGGAGGGCACCAGCTTGGGGAAGGCTGTTCTACACCATAGTCACAAATGCTGGTTTAGTGTTTGGATGTATCCTAAACTCTCTAACCTAATAATAATAATAATAATCTGTTAAAATGACCCTGGCAGGGCAAGGGGGCTGCATGTGAGTACCTTGAGGTGGTTTGTCATTACAGCTGCAATATTATGTAAATCACAAGCATGCTTCAACTTTAGGGAGATAACATGGAAATCTGGATATGCCCATTACAAGCGATGCCAAGGAGATGGTACAGTCAGAGAGCCCGACAGAAAGAAGTGAATCATTTCTGAGACTCGGGCAAACCCTGACCCCTCCCTGCAGTGCCAAAAAAGGCCGTAGAACCGCGGGGCCACGTGCGGGTCTCCGTTCAGCCTTCGGTGGGCCACAGGGCCACCAGCTCCTGCTCTCAAGCCTATTTGTGCTGCAGTGACGCAGTGGAGGCTCACAGGGCTGAAGTGTGGGGGCTTTTTCATTAGCAGGGGCAATGACATGGTTTGTTACCTTGCTCAGGATCCCCTGTTCCTTTTGAGCTTAGCTGCAATCCTCACAGTAGTTGAGGGAAAATGGATTTTCCCAGAAGCGATAAATGGTTGTGAACTATCCCTGCTGTGTTGTATTTTGGGCTGGCTTGGTCTCAGATGGGTAACCGAGACCCATGAGCTTTACAAAAAACATAGAACACACACACACACACACACGGATCAACACCACTGCCTGCATTTTTGGACTCCTTGGGGCGTGACTGTGGGGGCTGTCATGATGAGCACCTGCTCTTCCACATGGATCACTGTTGTGCAGCCTGCATAGTCTCTGCCACAGGGGTGGGGAACCTGTAGCCCTCCAGATGTTGTTGGACTCCACTTCTCATCAGCCCCAGTCAGCATGGCTAATGATCAGGGCTGACGGGGAGCCACAGGTTCTCTGCCGCTGCTCTAAGAGCGTGGGCCGCGTTAGGGCACATCCTGACCCATTGCAGCATGTTATCTTCTCATGTGCGCACCCTAAAAGAGGTGGACTAGAGGCAGAGGGACTCCTCTGGAGAAGCCAAGTGTCCTCTGGTTGCATCAGGTTTGGGGTGGGAGCAAGGGGTGGGGAGGGGCCGTGGCTCCGTGGCAGAGCCCCTGCTTTGCAGGCCAAAGGCCCCAGGCTCAGTCCCCGGCCGCATCTCCAGTTCAAAGGAGGTCAGGTGATGCTACAAAGACCTCTGCCAGTCATAGCAAACCACTGTGGGCTAGATGGACAAATAGGGAGCAGCTTTTTGCCAGGACGGCCAATATCCCAAAGATTTCTGTGTCAGTGTTCCCAGGCAAGCAAGAGGCAAGGTGCCTCACAGGTTGCTGCTAGCCTAGTTCGAGGTGGGGCAGCTGCCTGCCCGTTGCACCGTCATGGTTTCTCCTGCACCAGCTGCGGGCTCTGCTTCCTCCTACCCTCCCGTTCAGCTTGGGGTGTCGGGTTCTGCTGGAGCTGGTGGGCAGAATGGACTCCTTGCTTCTGCCTGCCACCCACTGCTGGCCTGATGCTTGAGTGGCTGACCGCTGGGCTCCTCCTGGCGCACTCAGTGGGGGGCAGGGGGGCATGGTTCGCCCCGCTTCCCTCCCCGCTGCAGCTTTGCTTGTCTTTGTGGCGCTTGCTCCGGCCTTCTTTCTTGCCCCTTTCCGGCCCGACAGAAATGCTGATGCTCTTCCATCTTTCCCCAGTGCCCTCGGCCAGCATGACGCGCCTGGCCCGCTCCCGCACAGCCTCGCTCACCAGCGCCAGCTCCGTCGACGGCAGCCGCCCCAGAGCCTGCACTCACTCGGAAAGCAGCGAGGCCATGGGGCAGATCAACCACACCATGGAGGTGTCATGCTGAGGGCCTCCAGCCTCCTCCTCCTCACTGTCTTCTTCACGGGAGACCTTGGGTGTCCACGCATCAAGTCGCTCTCCAGCTGGCCCCGTCCTCTGCAGCTTCCTGTGGCTTTGATTTTTTTGCTGTCTTTCTTTTCCTTTCACATCATGGAATATAAAGTTGGGGGGAAGCAAGGGGGAAGCAGCAGCTTAATGCCAGCAGGCCACCTTCACGTCCAGGCCTAGGAGCTGTTTCAGACCAGCCCTGCTCCCTCATGGCTATCTGTTGCTCACAGCCTGATGAGTTTGGGGCTGCTAGCCAGGGGGTCTTTCCCCTCACCGCAGAGCAGCAGACCGCTTGGGCTCTCTTGGGCTTGTCTGCTTGGCATGTCTCTGGGTGTCTTAAAGATTCGTGCAAAAAGTACCCATCATGTGACGGGTGTGGGAAGGAGGGAAATTGCAACCTTCAGGGCAGAGACTTCCAGCTTCTGCCCTGGAAGTTTATCTGGGAGCACAAGCTTTGGGCCAGCAGCAATGGAATGCCTTTTCGGTGGCTTGAGGGCCCTGGCACATGACTGTGCCTGTAGGTTTTGCCATGAGGGAAAGGGAAATGGGGCTTTCCTGGGAAGCAACACACACACACACACTCATTCGTGCCTGCACAGAGTCAAGCATTTTCCTTCAGCTGCTGAGGAAAGCTATCCAGATGGGTCCTGTTAAAAAATGGCCTCCCTGGCATGAACATTCAGGCAGGAGCGGGAAACTGTAAAGCGGGGGGGTTGACCTTCAGGCCTGCGAGGCAAGTCCGGCCTTCCCAGACGGCCACATCCCCTTTCCCTCCCCCAGCCCCATTCTACAAAGCTGGCTTGCCTCCGCCAAGGCTAAGTGACTGGCAGGGAGAGCTTCAAGCTACAACATCCCGGCATTTGGGGGGATTTGCCCCGCCCCTTTGCCCCGGCCCCTCCAACGTCTTTGACGCTGAACTGGAAAGAGATCCGAGAGCCCGGCCGCTGCAGCCTCACGGCCTGGCTGTGCTCCGGATGAGCAGCAGGATTGCCCGGCTACGTGGGGCGGGGGGGCTGGTTTCAGGGCCTCATCTGAAGCCCTTTGACCTCATCAAGAGCTGTGGTGCAAATGGCTGCTGGGAAGGACTTGGTGCGGCCTAAGCTGTCACCAGCACACCTTATAAAAAATAAAAGATCTTCAGTGCCAGGGAACAAAAGCACACGGCCAGGTCTATGCCCATATACAGTGGTGAGAAAAAGTTTGTGAACCCCTTAGTGTCACATATTTCCAACCAAAAATGTTATTAGATCTTAAGCTAACCTCATAATCCTAGATAAAGAACAATAGATAGCCTGATTAAACAAATGACACACAAGCATGATGCTTCTTCAACATTTATTTATCCGCAACTGATTCAACATTCAATATCCATGTGTGAAAAAGTATGTGAACCTTTTGATTCAGTACCTGGAGTTACCCTCTTGAGCAGCCATGACTTCCAATAAGTTCCCTGTAACTGTTGGTCAGTCTCTCACATTGGTTTTGAGGAATTTTGGCCCATTCCTCCTTACAGAACTGCTTCAGCTCTGTGACATTTGAGGACTTTCTTGCATGAACAGCACACTTGAGGTCCTGCCACAACATTTTGATGGGGTTTAGGTCTGGACTTTTGAGTAGGCCATTCTAAAACATAGAATTTCTTCTTCCGCAGCCATTCTTTGTAGATCTGCTTGTATGTTTAGGGTCATTGTCATGTTGCATGACCCGCTTTTGGTTCAGCTTCAGCTCATGGAGAGATGGCCTGACATTCTCCTCGAGAATCTTCTGATACACTGCAGAATTCATGGTTGTCTCAATGATGGCAAACCATCCAGGTCCTGAGACAGCAAAGCAGGCTCAAACCATCACCTTCCCACCACTATGCTTGACAGCTGGGATGAGGGTCTTCTGTTTGAACTCAGTGTTTGTTTTTCACCAAACAATGTTTCTTGTTGTGGTCAAAAAGTTCTGTCTTGGACTCGTCTGCCCAGAGAACATTGTTCCAGAAGTCTTGGGGATCATCTGTGTGATCTTTAGCAAACTTCAGAAGGCCAGCAACGTTCTTTTTAGAGAGCAGTGGTTTCCTCCTGGCCGTCGTCCCATGAACACCATTCTTGTTCAGTCTTTTTCTGATTGTTGAGTCATGAACATGCACATTAGCCAAGGGGAGAGTGGCCTGCAGATCCTTGGGTGCTACTCTGGGGTTCTTTTTGACTTCCTGGATGAGGCGCCATTTTGTGCTTGGAGAGATTTTGGTAGGATGACTGCTCCTGGATAGAGTGACTGTGGCCTTGAACCTTCTCCATTTGTCTGTCTGACAGTGAATTGGTGGAGCCCCAAATCCTTAGAAACGGCTTTATAACCCTTTGTAGACTAATGAACAGCAATAACTGCTTTTCTGAGGTCCTCAGAGATGTCTTTTGATCGTGGCATGACGCGTTTCCACGCAACTTTATGGTGAAGACCAAACTCAAAAAGTTTCTGATCCTTCTATAGGGTGGGGCCTCCCAAACTCGCTCCTGAAGTTCTACCTAATTCTTTTAACACCTGATTCTAATTATTCCCTTTAACTGAACTGATACAACCAGAGTTTCACTAACTTTTGCACATATCTTGATTCTTAAGTACTCATTGTTTGCCTGGTTTATACATCATTTTATTTCACAAGACATGGAATTGGTTAATATAAAACCTATTGAATATTTAGAAAAGGACTGGTTTTGATTCACGAAGACTATCATGTTACAACTATGGAATTTCCGTAATTATCATTAGGGTTCACAACTTTTTCTCACCACTGTAGACTATATGCAAGGTGCCATGGTGTTTCCTTGAGCAGCCCTAGCAAAGGTAGTTTCGTGACAGTGCTACAAATGTCCTAACAGACTTAATGGCTTTTTTGCAAAATGACTATTCCCAGGGACCTTCCCTTGAGGGAAGGAAGCCCTTTTCAAAGCAGTGAAGGCTTAGGGACTCTTAGGTGGGTTTTGGACAGCAGCTTGGCTTGCCATAAAGGGGGACCCCGGAGTGTGGGGGAGTTGGGCAGGCACGAGCCCTTCCAGGGACTAGCAGGCCTCCATTTATCAGTGAGAGGGCATTTTTAACTTGGAGAGCACACACAACAACCCTATGAGGTAGCTTGTGCCCACCTTTCTTCTCTTCACAGATTGGGAACTAGGGTTAGGAGAGTGAAGCCACCCAGCAAGATCCTGGTGAAGATGACAAGAGTCCCAGAAATAGGTTCAACACACATACCCCAAGCTGTCCCTCAGGAGTTCAAATTCCAGCAATCCTAAACTGTCAACAGTGCCTAATTTAGTTCCCTGTTGTGATGACAAATGCTTGCATTGATCTGGGCAAGGGCCCCGTCCCTCCAGCCTGTCTGGTGGCAGCTCTTCTGTGTTTCCGTGTGGGTTCAAAATGAGTGACCAAATGGAAGGCCCTGAGAACTTGTATGATCCATTTTGGCCAAGAGAGAGAATAAATCTCTTCTGTTCTTCAGGGATTTGATGGATTATGCAAAGCTATTGGGACTGTCCTTGCATTGTTCTTATTGACCTAATCAGTACCACAGCCTTCCCCCCCCCCCCCAATCATAAGGCAAGGCTGGGCTGGGGGAAAGTCTTGATGTTTTACACACAGAGTGAGAAAATTGCAGCAGAAAGTATCTGCTGCAGCCTTTCCCCAGGAGAGACTGCGCAGCCTCTCAGCCCAGCTTATGGGGCAGGGGAACAGGACCTCGGGCCTGGGGGCCAAATCCAGACGACCTGGGCTCCGAAGATGGCTATTTCCCCTCCCCCCCGTTCTGTTTTCCCAGCTTTTGTGAGTTTTTCCCCCATCCTCTCAGAAGGCATTTTGATCCTGCCCCTTTGGCCTTCAGTCCTGCCCTTTATTTATTGCGTTTATATCCCGCCTTTTTCCCTCTTGCAAGGAACCCAAGGCAGCTTACATTCTCCTCCCCCTCCTCTCCATTTTATCCTCACAACAACCACCCTGTGAGGTGGGTTGGGCTGAGGGTCTGTGACTGGCCCAAAGTCACCCAGTGAGCTTCCATGGCCAAGTGGGGGTAGGACCCAGGTCCCAGTCCAACACTCTAGCCGCGGCACTCACGCTGGCTCTTTTCCTTTGGCCCTGCCCACTGGATTAAAGCCTCCATTTTCTCCAAAATGGAAATTCCCTGTGGCTGCACTGGCTGGGGATGGTGAGATTCATAGTCCAAAACCTCTGGAGAGAACCTGGTTGGGGAAGGTTGATGTAGTGTGATCAAACCTGCATTACTTTTTTATTTAAAATTATTTTTAGGTCGCCTTTAAAGGTGGAATTCTCTCTAGGCAGCATACGAGATAAAAATCGCACAAAGCAGATAATATAAAAATCTATGAGAACCTATTCAATAAAATGCAAGGCACTGCACAGAATGTAAGAGAGGAGGCCCGTAGCCCAGGGAGCTGGCAATCTAAAATTCGACACGGGAAATGACGGAAGAAGTGGAGGCTGGGCAAATACATAGCTGTTTCAGCTCCACGTGGGACTGGCGGAGTTGGATCCATGGTCCGACTCGGTCTAAGGCAGCTTCCTATGTTCCCGAGCTGCCCTGTGCTGTGGCTCCGGGCAGCTCCAGGCCCTGGAGGGTGCAGATGCCTAGAGGGCAGCCTTTAGGCAGGTTCCTTCCAACCCCCGCGTGGCTTGTGTCTTGGAGTTTCTCCATCCCAGAACCCCGTTCTGACAAACATATAAGTCTACTTAACTCCTGCCCCCCTTCCCAGCCACCTTTCTGCGGAGGAACAGCTAGCAAGAATTTGCCTAACATTTTCTGGGCATGTTCTCATGTTCCACGGGTCTTTGAAGAGGCCATTCTCCCGGGTTACTGTGCATAAGACCCCTGTTGGCATGGCCTTGGAGGGAGACCTCGCCTGGGCCTGTCCAGGCACCTTCCCTTCCCCATGGGCGTCACGGATCCACCCAACCCTCCTTGCTGTGTGCGGATGCATTCTTAGTCTTGACATGGTCTGTGACTGACAAAGCCCCAGCCTACAGCAGCCACGGTTAGGCCACTTGGTGGGGCTTCTGCCCAGGGAAGACCTTGCGGGGCTTGGTCCGAGGAGCAGGGTGTCTCTCTTGGATACATGCTGCTCAGAAGCCTCTGCGGCTAACTTTCTCAGCCGTCCCAACCTGGGGCCTTCCTGGTGTCGGACTACAACTCCAATCAATCCAAGCAGAGATTGATGGGAGTCATTGTGCAACACACCTGGAGGGCACCAGCGCAAGGAATGCGCTTTCCAGCTCCTGCCCATAGGTGCACACACGCAAGACCTCTTTCGCTTGAGCGGTCTGACGTTGCCGCAACCGGGCCAGACGCACTGCATTTGTGGTTGGCCTGTCTTCTGATCTCGAGATGCTTCTGTTATGTGCTTCCTTCTGAACCTTGAATATGAATGTTTGAAAGCTACTAGGACTCCTTTTTATTGTAGATATTGCTGCAATTTTTCTTGGTGTGTTCTTTCAGATGAGATAGAGCTATAAATACCTATATATAATACTTATCTCAGATTTTTTTTCATTCACTTGTAACGATCGGCAGCCAACGTGCAGTTTTTTGGCTTTTCATTTGAAGGTGCTCTAGCTACTACTAGGTGCGGGGGGATTATTATTATTTACATTTTCCTGATAAAAGTGGAATTCAATGATTTTTCCTGTACGAGGTGGAATGTCAATATTTTTGTGCATGACGGTTGTTAATGCTCTTTGGTTGCATTGATGCCACAATATCTACAAAATAAAGCAAAAAAATAAATACAACACCCGTTGTTCCGGACAGGATTATTGTGCGGGAACCTAATAAAAATGCTAAAGTCACGCAGACTTTCTCCGGCGGCGGGCGCGGGATCAGCCCCTGGGCTCTGGGGCGCCGCCCGCGGCAGCCGCGCGACCCCGCGGGACGGGCTTCCGAGCGGCCGCGCCGCGCCGCGCCCCCCCAAGGGGCCCCGGGGCGCCGCCGCGGGGGCGGGGCGGGGCGTCAGGCCCGGCGCGGAGCGCGTGCGCTGCCGCGCGGCCCCTCCCTCCGCCATGGCGAGCGCGGCGGCCAAGCGGCGGCGGGGGGAGGGCGCGCGGGCCGGGGCCGGGGCCGGGCCGGGCGCGCCTCAGGCGGGCCGCCGCGATGGGCGCCGCCGGCGCGAGGAGGCCGCCGGGGGCTCGGGCGCCCTCCCCGCCTTCCTGGGCTGGTGCGCCGGCGCGGGCGTGGAGCTGAGCGCCAAGGTGGGCCGCGGGGCCTCGCGGGCGCCGCCTTCGCCGGCCGCTGGCTCGGCTCGGCTCGGCTCGGCCCGGCCCGGCCCGGCCGGGGCGGGGCCCGCGCGGAGCGGCGGCCGGGCCCGGGGCGGCAGCCGGGGGCGGCGGAGTCGCCCGCCACGTGGGGAGGCCGCGACTGAGCGGGCGCCGAAGGGCCGCCCGGGAGCGGCCCAGGCCCCGTCGGCGTGGCTGGAAGCCGCTCCAGGGCGCGCTCGGCAGAGGCCGCTGAGCCGGCCCGGAGGGGCGCCGGGCGGCTCCCGCTCGCGCCGCGGCCCGCCCGAGGCGCCGGCCAGGGCGGGCTCGCCTCCGCCGGCCCAGAGGGAGCCCCGGGGACGCCGGCGGCGTCCCGCGCTCGGAGGCTCCTCGCCCCTTGGCCGGCGCGGGCGCGTCATCCGTCCTGAAAGGAGCCGCTTCGCCAGCCGGCGCTCCGCGGCGCGGGAGCGGCCTGGCGGCGGGGATGAACCCGGTGTTCCCTCGTTCGCTTGAGAGGGTGCGTCAAGTTAGCTCGCTGGAGCTGAGGCGGAATCTGCGGCCCGCCGTGCAAGCTTCTCTTCCGTTGCAGGTCTGTGTGAGCGGAACAGGCACAGTGGCTGATTATGGCCTGGTGGCCAGGGAGGACCTCGAGGCCGGAGAAGTCCTTTTTACCATCCCCAGAACAGCACTCCTCTCGCAACACACGAGCTCCCTTTCTTCCCTCCTGGAGAAAGGTACAGGAAAGTAAGGTTTCTGCGGCTGAACAGGCAGAGATCTTCCTTAAAAGGGACTGTGGGTTTTAAACCTGGAGGATAACACACGTTGGGGTATGTTTTTGTCTGTTTTGGTTGCAAAGACAGCTTAATCCTTGCAAACAAGGGGGAGGAAGCTGCAAGCCCCTCAGGTCTTGAAAAAGCTCGTAGATTCTTCAGTATGCCCCAAACCTGGCTACCAAAATGAGAAAGGAAAAGGTGTATTTTCTCAGCTAATCTCAGCTATAAGTTCCTGGCTGTTTGGGCGTTTTCTGTTAAGATCAGAAGCTATGCAAAATAGCTCTGGTAGTCTTATGCCCTCTCTTCTCTGCCTTTGATAGAACAAGCCTCCCTGGAGAGTCAGTCTGGCTGGGTTCCCCTCCTCCTCTCTCTGCTACATGAATCCACATCCAGCAATTCCCATTGGGGGCCTTATTTGTCCCTCTGGCCCAACTTCAGTGGTTTGGATCACCCCATGTTCTGGTAAGAGCAAATGCTCTAACGGCTTTTTCTCTTTAACACCTAGCGTCCTCATGTAGTTGCTGAGCTCTGAGTGGCAACAGTGCACAGTTACACTGTGGAATTAGCTACTACGAGATGTAGTGATGGCCACCAGCTTGAATGGCTTTAGAAGAATATTAGCCTTCTCCTCCATAAATATGACTGTCTGGTTACTAGTCATAATGGCTCTATCTTACCTCCAGTATCCAAGGCAGATGCTGGGGAACATGAGCAGGAGGGTGCTATTGCCCTCGCGTCCTGTTTGTGGGGTTGCCTTTGGGGCATCTACTTGGCCACTGTGGGAACAGAATGCTAGATAGGCCTTTGGTCTGATCCCTCAGGGGTCACCTTATGCTTGTAATATGTGTTCACCACATAAACCTGGTGTCCAGTGCAGCATCCAGCATCTCAGGACCTCTTGTGAGCCAACTTTTGGAGAGTATCAAAAGTGGTTGTGGGTGTCTGGATGGGCACGATCATCAAGCGCTCGTGCTGAGCACACGTTCATGTCTCCAGACCGAGTGGCTTTTGTTTCCTCCATTTTGTGCCAGATTGTGTGGTTCCTTACTGCTGCAGTAAGGAATGAAAGTAATTCAAGACTTTTGACCCTGCCTCTGTCCAGTTTGGTAGCATTTGAGCTGTTTTAAGAGGTTAGCTTGTTTTTGGATAATATGGTGACTTGTTTACTTGACCTGTGGGCAGGTTCATGTCTCCACCTCATGTTCTTTGCCCCCATTTCCTCAGGATGCATTTAATACTCCAGGGTGTGGCATCTAGGCAAATATAACATGAGAAGTGAAACTTAAGCAGCTAGTAGCAAGTGTTCCTCTTTACAAGAAGAGTGGTGTTCGTGTGTGTGTGTGGGGAGAGGAAGAGTAGGACAAGGAATGGTACTTTTTGGTGGGGGAGCCTCTGGGATGAGGAAATCCTGATCTCCCAGATACTAAGATGGCACTTTGGAGATCTCCGCGAAGGGACTAACCAGCTTGAGTGTCAGTCGATACCTTGTTCATGAGCTGGCGACTCACTCAAAAGAGGAGACAGTACTTTGTGCTTGCTGTTCTGCACAGGAGTAGTGAAGAGCGGATGAGGCTTCTGCAAGGTACAGGGATCCCAGAAGCTGTGGACAAAGACTTCGCCAGTATCCAGATGGAGTATTCTTCTATCGTCTTGCCCTTCATAAAGGCCCATCCAGATACCTTCAACCCCAAGGTGCACACTCTGGATCTGTACAAGAGGCTGGTGGCATTTGTCATGGCCTACAGGTGAGAGAAAGGACAGGTTGGGGAGAGTCAGAGTAGTCGCAGGTACATAGAAAATGGCTTTATACTGAGTCTGACCATCGGTCCATCCAGCTCAGTCTTGACTATCCTGACAGGCAGCAGCTCTCCAGCGTTTCAGAAAGGAGCCTTTCCCAGCCATGCTGGGAGATGCCAGGAACTGAAGCTGGGACCTGCTGTATGCAAAGCAGATCGTCTGCCACTGAGCTGTGGCCACCTTCCATTGACTGTATGGCAGAGAACAGGGTGGTAGCGAGGCCAGCAACTGTTTTCCTCCTGGTGGGGACATATGTAGTTATGATGTTGCACCATGCTCTGTGAGGCCATTGTCTTTCCACTGGCATGGGAAGCATGCTGTGGGTGGTTTAATTTTGACATATTCTGCCGTGTCCCGGGATTTCTGATTGGGCAACCATAAATACATACAGAGAATGAGTTGAGGGGAATCTCTGGCCCTGATGAGGTTATGTTTTTGGAGAACTGAGAAGACAGACTGTGAAGTTTACCCATTATTGAAGAGAATAATGGTCATTAGTATCTCTCTCTTTTGTACATCCAGTTCTCTGGCCTTCCTTAAGGAAACTCTAAAAGCAGACTGTGTCCTCAGAATTGTAAATAAAGTGTACTTAGGCAGGAGTATTTCAGATTATACAAATGAATGCGTTAGAAGCATTCTAATGGGTCAGAAAAGGTGTTCCAAATAAAGATGCTCCAGCTTATCACCACCTCTTGTTTCTGAGCCTTTAAGCAGAAACTTCCTGCAGCTCCTAACTAGTTTAGGCAGTGATGAAACCCTTACAATTAAATCTCAGAGTCCCTGGGTTTGGTAGCAGCTCTTAGATTGTGTTGGTTACTCTGGATTTTGCTCTCCTTGACCCAATAACAGCCATGAAGATTTTAGTGCCACCTGCATCTCCTTCTCTCTCACCACCTTCAGCATGTCTTAGCAAAGGTGCCTCGCTCTAGTGCCTCCCCACTTTATTCCCAACTAGCTTCCAAGAACCTTTGGATGAGGAAGAGGAGGATGAAGAACAGCCCAATCCTCCAGTGATGGTGCCTCTGGCAGATCTCCTGAATCATGTCGCAAACCACAATGCCAGCTTGGAATACTCTCCGGTGAGCAGAACGTGCAGCGCGTGACTGTGGTTGGGCCTTGTGGGTTTGTTCCCGGCTCCGCCAGCCTTCCGGATCTCATCGGAAGGCACGGCACACACGCTACATCTCCTATGGAATGTCTGGACTAGGCGGTCTGAGGCAGGCGTGTTTCTCCTCATGTGTTTTGCCTTGGAGCAATCTCTTCTCGACACAGGGTATGCTCCCTTGAGGGAAGCGGGATGTGCCATGAGCCTGGGTGACCCTTGCTGGCTGAATCACAAACAATTCCAATGAGGAAGATAATTGGGAGGCATCTCAAGAAACCAGGATGGCCGCATGAGCTTCCTGATGAGCTCAGAAATGGAAGGAGAGGCACATCATCAGGGATGAGGATAAATGAGTAGCCGAAGCCTGCAGGGAGAAAGCGTCAGGAGGACTAAAGGTCAAAATGGGCTTGGGCTTGCGGGAGATGTTAAAAATAGTAAAAAGGGTTTCTTTGACAAGAGGAAAAACAAGGAAGTGGTAGGTCCGTCATGTGGAGAAGTTGGAGAACTGTTAGCAAGTGACAGAAGGTGGAACTGCTCAACTCCTCCTCAGTCTTCGCCCACAATGGAAACTGTGCTCAGTCTGGAAACATAAAATATACATAAAGGTAGGAGTTGTAGCTCAGGATAGTTAAAAAGGTGGTATGGGGGCACCTGGCCACTAAATGAATTCAAGTCTTCTGAGCCAGATGAACTGCATTCTCAGATACTAAAGGAACTGGCAGATGCAAACTTGCAGACTCCATGTATAATTTTTGAGAATTCTTGGAGAACAGGTCACGTGTCATGAGACGGATGGTGGGCAAATGTCCCCGTCTTCAGAAAGGGGGAGAAAGAGGGCCCAGGCAACTATGGCCCAGTCAGCTTGACATCAATACCTGGGAAGTTCTAGATCAAATCATTAAGCAGTCAGTCTACCAGCATTTTGAGGAAGAATGTTATGATTACAAAGAGCCAGCATAGGTTTATCAAGAACAAATCACACCAGACTGATCTCATTTCCCTTTTCTAAAGAGTTACCAGCTTAGTAGAATCTATTTTTGGAGGTGTTCGGTTAATAAATGAATGAATGAGAAGGTTGTGGACATATGGTGTCTTGATTTTAACACGGCTTTTGACAAGGCCCCCTGCACTGATCTTGTTGGTAAACTTGTAAGATGAAGGCTAGACAATGGTACTAGTAGGTAGATTTGTAGCTGGTTGATGGATCATACCCCAAAAGCGCTCATCAAGGGCTCCTCATCAGTGTGGAGAGAAGTGACAAGTGGGATGCTGCAGGATGGGCCCAGGGTTCAAAATCGTTATCAATTATTTTGATGAAGAAATAGATGATACCAAATTTGCAGGTGACACCAACTTGGGAGGGGTATCTAATACCTTAGCGAATACCTTAGAAGACAGAAACAGGATTCAAGATAATCTTGACAGGATGGAGGATGGCCTTGCTTGACTAGGCATTTTTTTTAATTAGTATTCTGTTTTAAAAACTTTTATATGGTATTTTCATTCTTTTTATCTTTTTATTTTCACCACTCATGAATCTGTTTAGATGTGGTGTGGTATAGAAATGTTGTAAATAAAACATAAATAAAGTTAAAAAAAACCAAACTATGATTTAAACAGATAAATGTAAAGTTCTGCCTTTAGGTAAGAAAAAATTTGATGCATAAATACAGGATAGGTGGCATCTGGCTTGACACAGTCCGCGTGAGAATAATCTATGGGTTGTAGTAGACCACAAGCAAAACATGAGTCAGCAGTGCAATATGGCAGCTAAAAAGTCCAAATGCCCCAGCCGTAGACTGCGTCAACAGAAGTATCATGTCCAGATCACAAGAAGTGATGGTACACCCCCCACCCCAACCAAGGTATTCTGCTTTGGTCAGACCTCACCTGGAGTAGTGTGTTGAGTTCTGGGTATCACAGTTTAAGATATCAACAAACTGGGGTGACAGACATGGTGCGGGGCCTGAGGAGTTGGATATATTCAGCCTGGAGAAGAGATGATTAAGAAGAGGCAGTATGATAGCCATCTTCACATATTCGAAGGGCCATCACATACATGATGGAGCAAATTTGTTTCAGTGTACAAGAAAGGGGATTTCGACTAACTTTAGGAAGAACTTCCTGATGGCATGTGCTGTTTGACAGTGGAACGGGCTGCCTCAGAATGTGGCGGACTCTCCTTCAGTGAGGGTTTTTTATCTGGAACTCAGCTGGCTTTTTATGATCCCAGGGCAGGCGTCTTCCTCTCTTGGCACCGTAAGATTGTTCCTGGTTCACTGTTTGTCCTTGCTCAGTAGCAGCTTTACACTTTTGCCACCTTGTTGGGTTTTGCATTTTTCCTTTTCATGGAAGCTTCTGCTTCAGCATGTCTCAGATTGGGAGGGAATTCCCTCTAGCAGAGAATATTGGTACTTCAAGAGTTCCTGTCAGGGTTTACTTTCCTTTTCTTTCTATAGGAGGTTTTGAAAATGGTTGCAACCCAGCCCATCTGTAAGGGCCAAGAGGTCTTCAACACTTATGGACAAATGGCAAACTGGCAGCTCCTCCACATGTATGGCTTTGCTGAACCATATCCTGGCAACACAAATGATGCTGCTGACATCCAGATGTTGACCCTGTTCAAAGCAGCACTGCAAGGCAAGTGGCTGACTGGAAGATATGCTCATTTAGCACTAGTCACCAGAACAAGAGGATGCCTGAAAAAGGGCACACTTCTCCTCTGTTGTGTTTTTTGCTAGCCATGCTTTATAGAGGGAGTCCGCAGTGAAATATGGCCTCTGCAGCAATTGCAGGCACCTGGTGCAAGATCCAGAGCAGAGTAGCTTAGTTACTTTACTTCCCAGTCTTGCATGATGCCTCTTCCAAGCACACTGCCTCCTTCAAACAAACAAAACATCCAGAGGCACAGAACCTTCCTTGAAGGTGCTCTGGGTGGTATACATGATTGTCCCCGCCCCCAGCATTCCTCTCAGACAGGTGTGTGTGTGTGTGTGACTGATTCAAAGTCACCCACTGAGCTTTGTGGCCGAGTGTGGATTTGAACCCATGTCTCCCCTGTCCAAGTCAAACTACTGCATGACTGGCTTGCGTTGCAATGGGAAGAGATTATGCTCTCCTGCTTTTCACTTAACACCACGAGGGCAAGAGATTTTTGAAGGAAGGTGAAAGAGAGACACCCATTTACAGTACCTACCTATCTGCCAACCCAGGCTGGCCTGACTGTTGAAACTGTACTACTACTTTTGTCTCCTTCTCTTTCAACCAGCTACAAAGGCAGAAACAGAACGGCAGCTGGTCTTGGAGCAGTGGGCCTACCTTTGCCACCTGGAGATGGTGGGTGAGGAAGGAGCTTTTGTGATGGGCTGGGAGGGAGTCTTGACTGAAGAAGAGCTGTACATGGCATTGCAGGTGAGTGATTTGGTAGGGTGCTGGGTGACTAAATTCCAAGGGTGGCATTTTAGCCTCCTGCTTGGTTAGTGGACTTTTAATTCACTTTAGAGGGACAGTACACTGGACTTAAGTTGATGTTGCTTTCAGCTTGCATGGAGGGGTACATTCAGGATCCACCAGTGGAGGCAGGACTTGTAAAGGCTTCAGATCTCCATATTTATTATTACATAGATTTATATACCACTTTCCAGTACCGGTTTACAGAAACGAGAAAAAACATAAAATATATCAAGATAACCAGTAAAATAATCACTGGTCAACTCCAGCCATACTGGCTGGGTCACCCTCCAGTGAAAGCCTGCATGGAGAGGTGGGTCTTGAGCTGACATCTGAAGATCAAGACTGTAGGTGCCTGTCTGATGCCAGTGGGAAGCATGTTTGAGAGGGTGGGTGCTGCAACATCGAACACTCTTGCAAGTACTCCTGAGGTGAACCACAGGAGTATTATCAGGAGTATTCCTGAGGGTGCAAGGACCAGGCAGGGACCTAAGGGGTGAGGCAGTCCCTAAGGTAACCTGGTCCCAAGTTGCGTAGGACTGTATATGTTAACAGGGCCTTAAATGAGTTCTGGTGGCGCATTGGCAGCCGGTGCAGTTCCTTTAACAGACATATCACCCGCTGCCCAAAAAGGCCCCTGCTAGTAGCCTTTGCAGCTTCTGGACCACTGTGGCCAGGCTATCACAGGCCGGGAACAGCCAGAACCAGTTGGAGCTGGTAAAAGGTGCTCCTAGCCTCCAAGGCTAGCTTGGGGGTGCTCCAAGGATGGATTTAGGGGCACCCTGAAGCTATGCACCTGTTCCTTCAAGGGAAGTGCGACCCTATCCAGGCCAGGGAACTGACCTATTTCCTGGATCCCTGACCCACCTACCCAGGGTGCTTCCATTTTGCTACAGTTCAAACTCAGTTGACTGGCCCTCATCTAGCCCACCACTGTGCCCAAGCACTGGTCCATAACCTGCACCGGTCCACAGCCATGCCTAAATCAGACATAGAGCTGAGTGTCATTTGCATATTAAGAACATAAGAGGAGCCATGGATGGGCAGGGGTCCAAGGGTCCATCTAGTCCAGCATTCTGTTCACACAGTGGCCAACCAGCTGTTGACCAGGAACCCACAAGCAGGGCATGAGCGCAACAGCACCCTCCCACTCATGTTCCCCAGCAACTGGTGTACATAGGCTCACAGCCTCTGGTACTGGAGTTAGCACATAGCCATCAAGACTAGTAGCCATTGATAGCCTTTTCCTCCATGAATTTGTCCAATCCCCTTTTAAAGCCATCCAAAGCGGTGGCCATCACTACACCCTGTGGTAGCAAATTCCATAGTTTAACCATGCGCTGTGTGAGGAAGTCCTTTTATCTGTCCTGAATCTCCCTCCAATCAGCTTCATGGGATGATCCCGTGTTCTAGTATTTTGAGAGAGGGAGAAAAATGTCTCCCTATCCACATTCTCCACACCTTGCATAATTTTGTACACCTCTATCATGTCTCCCCTTGCCCTCCTTTTTTCCAAGCCAGCTGTTGTAACCTCTCACAGGGGAGATGCTCCAGCCCCTTGATCATTTTCGTTACCCCTTTCTACACTTTTTCCAGCTCTACAATATCTTTTTTTAGGTGTGGTGACAGTATTCCAAATGTGGTGGCACCATAGATTTGTATAGGGGCAGTATGATATTGGCAGTTTTATTCTCAATTCCTTTTCTAATTATGCCTAACATGGAGTTTGCCTTTTTAACAGCGGACGCACACTGGTTGACATTTTCATCGAGCTGTCCACCACAACCCCAAGATCTCTTTCATTGAACTACATTTGCCATTTAGATGCCCATTCTCCCAGTTTGGAGAGACCCTTTTGGAGCTCTTCACAGTCCCTTTTTGTTTTAATCACCCTGAATTGATGGCACCTCACTCAAAATCCCTGTATGATTGCTCCCAATGGTATTGTACATATGTTAAACATTACTGGTGACAGAAAAGTGCTCTGTGGCATCCCATAGCTCAAGTGTCAGGAGGCCAAAGCGTACTCCTCCAATGCAACTCTCTTGGCACTGATCCCATGGTAGGAGCGGAGCCACTGAAATACAGTGCCCCTGATGCCCATCCCACAGAGCCAGTCCAAGGTGGTCTCATGTATGGTGTTGGAGGAATCACACAGGGCTGCCCACACAATCAGTGTGTGTGAATCTAGCAGAGAATGAGCAGATTACCTCCCTGAAATGGTAGCGAGCCCCTGGCTGATAGGGAAGCCCTCTTGGTCATGGCCTATTCTAGCGGCTGCTGCAGGAGCAGGAGGCTGCAAAGGTTGTCAGGGGGGTTTGCCTGGGGGTTGGGCATTGCAGCCTCAAAGCAAGAGAGTTGCTGTTACTCTAAAGCTGCTAGGCACAAGAGTGCAACAGATGTGGGCAGCCCTGCTTTTTTTGGGTGGAGGCAGCACAAAGGCTGACTTCTTCACCTTTTCTGTAGGAAGCAACCTTTGTTCCACCCCTTGTAGATTTCTACCTAGTATAACATTTCTATTAATATTTCTACTACAGCACTTAAAACATGAACCTTTAAATCAATGTTCCCCAATAGGGCACCCTCCAGCTGTGTTGGACTACCGACGCCCATCACCCAGAGCCAGTTTACACCTCAGCTCATTTGATCAATTCCCCAGCTCGAGCGTGTTTTCTTTCTGAGAGAAGACTTAGGCAAATAGGAATTGAGCAGTTCCACTTTCTCTCTGTCACCCACTAACATTTCTCCATCTTCTACCTACCACTTCCTTGGTCTTCCTTTGACTACAAGCGTAACCAAAGAACCCTTTTGTTATTTAACATCTCACAAGCTGAAGCTTATCTTGAGTTTTAGCTGTCCTGATGCGCTCCCTAGAATCTTTGGCTACATGTTACTACATTGATTGAACGCTGTAGTGAATACCTTTGATAATGTTTAGCCCAGTGTCACTAGGGCTCTTGGTTAATGGAAATCCACTGAGAGAATGTAGTTTCCTGGTGCCAGCTCAAAACATAATAGTGGGCTTTGCTTAATACGCCAAATGCAAATCCATTAAAACCACCTCCAGCAGGCCTGGGTGGTAGTGCTGAAGCTGCTTCTGTGCAGGCCTATCAAACATCCCAGGTTCTTTTGTGTCAGTAGGTGCTAACTATGTCTGCAGAGGAATTCAAGGAGTTTAAAGAGCAAGAGGCTGGAATGGGTGCAGATGGCACTACGTACCTGGTGCTATCGAATGCTACGATCCCCAAACTTAAAGCCTCCTGGAAGAAACTTCTTTTTGATGCCACACTACTAACCCTGGAGTTGTACAGCTCAGACCTGAAAGAGGATGACGACATGCTGAAAGACCTACAGGGTTATACAAAACTCAGCTGCAGGGAGCAGTTTGCCCTGCAAGTGCGCTATGGCCAGAAAAGGATTTTACACCAGTTGCTTGAGCTGACAAGGTAGCTGCAGCTGAGCAGCTCCAGTGCTGTTGGCCTGGCCTCCTTAGTGGAAGGAGAGATGCTTCTACCTATGTATGAAAAACTAGTCTTGTTAATGTCAGTGAGGTGGAAAGAAATCGTGGGTGTTTTTGTGTCTGAAAGGGTGTAATAGCCCCACTCAGACCTCAGCAGAAAGAGCTGTGTGTTCCATAAGAAAGGGCCTCCTCCATCAGACCAAAGATCGGTCCACTCTGGTTTCCCAAAGTGGTGTTCCAGGAAGCCCACAAGCAGGGTATGAAACTACACCCCCCCCCCCCCCCGCTTGTGGCTTGTTCCTTTTCAACTGGTAACTGAGAATTGCTTTCCTTACAGCTTTCCTTACATTTAGCTAGCATGGCACATCATCACTATTAAGACCCATCCTCCGTGAATTTATCTAAATGAATTCCATAAATGCGTATACAAGTTCTTCCTTCTGTCTATTTGAATCTACTGTTTAATTATTCCACCTCAAGTTCTAGTGTTGAGAGAATTCTATTTTTCACCATGCGTAATTTTAGAATTCCAAAAGCAGCTGCAGTATAGCACTTAATTATGGTTGTTTCCTAATATTCTGTAGAACAGATTTGCCTTTTTCAGCAATCTACCGAAAGCTTTTGGGCAGTCCCAAGGAGATATTTACCCAGTTGCCCTTTTCCATTTGCTTGCTAACTCAGTTCCAAAAGGTTGGTGAGGCAGGACTACCCTGCAAACTGGCCTGTAATTTCTTACCTCCTCTTAGACCCCCTTTGTAAAAATTGGTATTACACTGGCTTTTTACCAATTTTAGTGACAGGTTGCATCTTTTATTAGAGCAGCAAATTCATATTTGAGCCCCTTAAAGACTAGAGCCAGTGACTCATTTGTTGATTAGCTAGAGCAGGGATCCCCAACCCCCGGACCTGGACCGGTCTGTGGCCTGTTAGGAACCAGGACGTACAGCAGGAGGTGAGTGTAGGGGTGTGTGAAACCCCCTTACCTTGGGTCTGCGGGGGGGGGGGGTGATCCATCCCTCCCTGCTGGAATCCTCGCCAGCCAGCTCTGCTCCGCAGCAAGTCTGCAGAGCTGCCAGCCGGCTCCGGCCACTGGCAGACTTCCAGCTGCTGGGATGCAAATGGCGTCTGCATAGCGGACGCTATTTGCATCCCTGTTCTTCAACTAATAGGCTACGTAAACCTTTACGTAGCCCTATTACTGCAAAGTAAGAAATGTAATGTGCTTGAATCTTCCCGAAACCCCCCGGTCCGTGGAAAAATGGTCTTCCACGAAACCGGTCCCTGTTGCCAAAAAAGTTGGGGACCACTGAGCTAGAGGACTTCAGATGTTTGTTCAGCATCTTCTGCAGTGAAGACCTATGCAAAGAACTCATTTTTACTTCTTTACACTCACTGTTCCTTTAGCACATGTTTCATTCACTAGTTGTCTAAAGGTCCTACTGCCTTCCTGGGTGTTTTCCTGCTTCTACTGTATTTGAAGATCTTTTTCTTTATCTTAAGGTTAGTTATGACATTTTTATCTCCCTTTTCTGCAGTTAAGCAACATGTTCAATCTTATCTCATTTGTTTTGCCAGAGTTTGTGTGCGCGTGTTTGTTCTTTGGGCGAGACTTCCACTTTTCTGAAGGAAAGACATCTTGCCTTTTATAGTTTTCTTGACTTTATTGACCCCTGCTCTGGATCTTTCAAAATGCCTTAGGCTGCTCTCCAAGGAGCTACCATCTCTGTATGAAAGCTCCTAGCTTTTTGAAACCCGTCCTCCTGGAAGCCCAGTTGATCGTAGAGGCAATTCAAGACTGTCTTACTACCCAGGCTGAGATGTGAGGGGCTAAAAAGATCCTTAGAAACCATATTTTTTCCCTGTTCTCTAACCGCCGCCCCCAGGACATTTGTTTCAATTTTTCAATTGGAAATTTTGCGAAACAATAAAAACATGTTTCCATGAACTTTTAGAATGAGTGAAATGCTTTTTAAAACGGTTTACTCAATCAAAATGAATACTATGAAGATTTTTATGTGAGACCATCTACAGCATTAGAGAATAAATTATGTTGTATATCATACATAACACACAAATCATGCATTTCTGAACCTAGAGGCTGTTGCTGTACTTCTTGAAAGGAGCATACAGAGCCTTCATTTAGGGAGGACCCAGGTTAAAAGCCTGGTCATGGAATCCTTCCTTGCCCTGGGCAATGGGGGTGGGGTGGGGGGAATAATCCATAGTAGATGCCTCCATGCTAGAACAGGGAAGGAGCATATAGGGCCTTCATTTTCTTGTGAGTTGCTGCTTGCCTTCAAAGTCGACCTTTGATCTACTTTGGAGGTACTACAGGGAAGTATCCTGTGACTTGCCCTTTTGCAATCCTATACACCCCTGGGAGTCACATTGAACACAGTGGGGCTTACTTCTGAGTAGATGTGTAAGATTGTACTCGGAGGGAGCAATCCTATGGCCATAGGATATGTTGTTTTCCAAGAACTGACCTCCCCCCGCTTCTGCACTGCCTTGGAGGCAGCGCAGGGAGCATAAGATGTGTGGTACAGCAGCCTCCTTCCCGGCTCTGTCTTCTGGTGGCTAGACAACCGCAATTGGCTCTCTAGCTGAAAGAGCAGGGCAGGAGAAGCACGGAACGATCCACTCCATGCTTCCCCTGCCCTGCTTTGGATAGGTTTGGAGGTGGCTGCCTATCTAGACAGGATTGCTCCCTGAGGCACTTAGGCTTTTGAATCCTGTGCCTCCTTCCTTCAGAGTAAGCTGACATGCATATGATTGCTCCGTAAATTTCATAATGATTAATTTTATGTTAAAGCAGCAAATACGTTTAGCTCTTGTAAGAGTGTAAATATTAAATTGAAATGTATCTTAAGTCCATCCCCCCCTGTTTCAAAATCTCTCTCTACCTAGGGAAAAGACTCTAGGATGGCTCTCGCTTATGTTTTAGTAATATCTCAATCATCATAACAGCCCTCCTTTATTGTTGTAGTAACAGTGTATATTGTTTTGTGTTACTGCACCTTAATATAAAAATAAAATGAGACTTATCCTCATACAACTGAAAAGAATATCAAAATGCCTTTCTGATGAACTGCAATGAATATTAACATCCTACTTGGGAAGTGAAGAGAGAACAAGGATACTTACTGCTTGTCATGACTTTAATGTTTAACTACAGAATGCATACATACAAGAAGTGGGAGAACTAAAGCCCAAGAGAACTAGAAAGGCTACAAAATACAACACATGGACCAATACATTTACAAAACATTCAAAATCCTTACAAAATGGGCTGTATTGGTCCTTTTTGTTCTTTTTACAAACTCAAACTTCGTGGCCACAGGGGAGCAGTTAATAGATTCACACCCACCCCTTCCCAAAATTTACAAGTGTCGTGAAAGAAAATCAACAGGCCCGGTCCTGTTTCTCTTGTTAAAACAACCAGCCCTCTCCCAAAGGGCTTGAGGTGTCTTTGCCAAGGAGCTCTCTGACCCAACTCCTTTGCCTCTTGCTGGCAGCATCTGATACTAGGAAAAGCAACATACTGGACCCCAATCCTAACCTCTCCTCCCCGCTCCCCCTATATTCCATAGGATCCTATGTTCCAATGCATTCAATTTTTCTCTTTTGACGACTTTGTGATTTATAGGTCCCCCACCCACAAGAAAAATAAGTTACATAATATTTAAACTGGCTTTTCCATACTCTTTGGGAGTCTGGGAATGTCAGGCGAGCAGATCTACCCCAGACAAGTGCTTGGCGTCGGCAGCCGGTCAGGTACCCGTTACATGCCTCTCTTGAAACACAATTTGCACAAACCCAAAGTCCAGACAAATATTTCTGTTTTGTGTATTTACAATAGTTCAAAATTATATTCACAGCATCTTCTGAATTTTGGCCAAGAGTCAGAACTTTGTTTTAAACTTTGGAACTTGCCCACATAGGAGGAGATTTCTCACATAAAGATCTGTGATGTAAGCCCAACATGAGGGAGGGGGAAACTGCCTCCAAGGTCCGGACAGACCCACGCAGATTCTTCTGTCAGCTTGATGGGATGGAGACCTCCAGGCTGGCATACTTTCCACAGTATTTGCTGCTTCTAACTAGCTCCGGTTCCTTCCATTACTTGTTGTGCCTGTTTTTGCCCCATGCAACATTGCGCAACAGACTGGAACAGCCTACAACAAGAATACACCATCTCAAGTCACAATTCCCTCATCTGAAAGCACCAGAGTCCCTAGGCTCGACTCCTCCAAATTTAAGGAAACACTTTAAATTACTCACTTTTCAATTTCTGGAGCACAATGAACAAACTCATGGTTCCAGAACTTAAATGCTGGGTTCTTTATCAGCTCAATGAAGGTAATTAGGAGACCCCATGGGTGAGGCCTATTTACAATCAGCCGTTCTAACAGAACTCTGTAAAAAAAGAAACAGATTAAGGCATGGGGGTGGGGGATCACACTTGCCAGGACAAAAAGCATGATCCAGCAGGTACATCTTCAAGGCCCTGCTAACATGAAGGAAGCAGCACAAGAGAACAGGCAACCCTGCAGGACCATCCAACAATAGTGCTGAAGAAATCTTGCAGGCACAGCAGCACCACACTAGCCTGATGCCTTGTTCAGAGCTTGCACGACTTAGACTTCATTCTCTCAAAGATGTGATTATGGTAAATCTGTTTTTAGGCTGTACCAGTTCAGATTGAAGGTGGGCACCCCTGTGGATGAATGCTTATCCATATAAAAAGTTATCTCTGCACAGAGAGAACTAGATGGCAGGGGGAAGGATTTTATCCTGGCTTTCCTCAAAGATTGTCATCTCTAAGTGTTCTCTGATCAACATCAGAGGTTACCTTTTCAGTCGTGGTGCCAACATTGGGGAACACTCTCCCCAAGGAAATCCACCAGGTCCCATCTTTAAGTGTGTTCTGTTGTCTGGTCAAGGAGGCTTTTGAAGAAAGCTGATTGCTAACTGTGACCTTTTCTGTAGTTGTGATGGGGGGTGACCCCCTCCCCTTTAATCTGCTGGCAGCCACTCTATCTTTCTCAGGATAATCACCTGATTTGCTGTTTGTGAGAACTAGATAGATCAGGAGGTGTTCAAGGTTCCTTAGATCAGGGGTGGAAGACTTCAGGCTTGCCAATCTACTTCGTTTTTGTTTTTTACTAAAAGCCAGAGATCTACCAAAAAGCCAGTCATTTAGTGCAAAAGTCATTTGTTTAGAATTAAAGAATCCATTCCGAGTTTGAATTTGTCTTAAGAGTACTAGAACTGAATGGAGCCCACAGCCCTTTCCACACAGCAATTCACTCCTGGTTACCCCAAGCTCTCTTCATTTCAGCAGTATAATTTAAGATAGGAGGGGAGTCATTTTGTTGCTGCTGTTGTTACAGTTGGGAAATCCTTGTTTATCTACTGCAAATTGCCCATATATCTACCAGTAGATCCAGGCCTACCTTCTGCCTGCCCCTGCCTTTAACAATAAACAATTGTTTTAACAATAGCAATAGATCTCTTACCTGGTGATCTGTTCTTGAATAGCTTCAGTGTTGGCTTCCGCAAATAAGTAAAGCATGGTGCAGCTAAAATAGTGAGTATGACTGTTTGGGTATCGTAACTGATTGGCAATTGCATTCAAGAATAGGTACCGACCTGGAGCAAAAAAAAGTGTTGGAAGTAGGTTTTCTTAGACCGAAAGGAAACTACCACACAAGAACTAAGTTGACATTCAGTTTATCCAAAAGTTGAGAAAATTAACGCAGTGGGTGGGGTCTGCCACCACTTGACATTAAATTTACCAGCAATAGTGTGCCCTTAGGTGCTGTACAGAACACAAAAGTGACAGGCTTCCTTCCCAGGATGCTTATAGTTCAGATGCAGACAGATGATTTTGCGCAGAATGGAAAGTCGTGGGGAGACTGGGCATGGGAGGACAAAAACTATATAGATCTGGGTGGCTTGAAGGAGTCTAATGAAAAAGCCTGATGACAAGTGCTGAAGAAAATTCTTCAAAATTCACTTGTCACCCCCAGGTTTCCCCACAGAGGCAGAACAGCTAATTGTACTGCTATCTGTGTCTTCTGGTACAACATTTTCAGGGACCAGAAAGCTATGCCCCCAGCAATGTATTCTTGCAACTCTTTTAACATCTGGACTCGGAGCTTCTGTTTTTACCTTCTGTGTCCAGATCAACAGCAAGATTCTGGAAGATGTCCATGTGAGCCGAGTGGGTGATGGTGCTCATGGAGGGAGTGCTGCCTTTGTTGTGAATGTGTGCAATAGCTTGAGTACCCACATACAGCACCAGTGCATTGATCAGCTGGATATTGTAGCGATTGCCAGGCTCATTTGATACCTAGTGCAGCAAATACAAAGGAAGAGAAGTCACCACAGTGGACACCTGAGACTAGAGCGCCAGAGAGATCTAGTCAGGTCCTTGCAGCAGCTCTCCAAGATTTCAGGCAGGAGTTTTTCCAGCCCTACCTGGAGATGCTGGGGATCAAGCCTGGGACCGTCTACCTGCAAAGTAAGGACGTCACCACTGATCTATGTGCCCGCCCCACCCACTGATGTGACACAGATCCTGCACTGGAATTGGAGTTGGGCTCAGTGGTTCTTCCTTCTGATGACTGAAGTGCCTGTGATTAGACTAGAACTAAAAGCCCATTTCAGTGCAGAATGCACCGTAGACAATGCAGTTGTATTTTAACGTCCACCCTCCTCCCCCAAATCCAATATTGGATTAAGTCATTCACCTGCAAGTTGCTGCGCAAGTCGGACAGGAAAGTGACTGGAGAGCGGGTTTTGAGATAGGAATCCAAATCTTTCTTGAACTGAGGTGGCATCACGCCAGTGAAGTTGGTGAGTATCCGTGGAGCAATATTAATCTCACTCAGCATGTCCACCTGAGAAGAACACACACAAGAATCCTAACACTACTGAAAGATCCTGGTTACAGTATGCTTTGAGCAGCACAGAGTCACAATATTCTGTGTGGGAAGCATGCAAGATGAAATGGGAAGTGTGATCTTACCCATGACTTTTCCTTCAACTTTTTATTTTTTATGAACAGCTTTTAAACCGTTTCTTAGGCTTGCATCTAAAGTTCTTCAACTGCACACTCATTAATTGAGAGCCAGTGTGATGTAGTAGCTAGAGAGTTAGACTAGAATTTGGGAGATCCACGTTCTAGTCCCCACTTGATCATGAAGCTCACTGGGTGACTTTGGGACAGTCACTGACTCTCATCCTGACCTACCTCACAGGGTTGTTGTGAGGATAAAATGGAGAGGACAAGGAGCATGTACTCCACCCTGGGGTCCTTGGAGGAAAGGTGATATATAAATGTAACAAATAAAATAAAGTACACAGTCCGGATGTGTGCACTGACCTGTTAGTGACGTACTAAAGACACAGAAACACAGCTTCAAAAACCATCACCTCACCTTTGAAAGCGTAGAGATATGGAACCTGGATAGAAGGACTTTCCTTCCATTCAGTTGTTACCCACCAGAAGCCCATATGGAAGGCTGGATGAATAGCAGATGAACATTTACTCCAGCTGCATTTCTGCTATCATTCTTGTAAAGATGAAGCATAAGCAACTGATATCCCAAGAGAGACATCAGAGCTTGATGGCTCCTTTGCTTCTAAGCAATGACTGCCATGTGTGTCCTTGAGAACAAGAGTTCACAATTATGTTCCTGATTCGGAAGGTCTAGACGGGGCAGACAACTTGGTTTAGGCAGAGCAAGTCAAGCTGACCTGTCAGGGTCTTGCTGGCTGTTTAATTGTTTAAGCATAACTGGGAATGCAAGTTCTCTGAATTTAAAAACCCAGCAGGTACATTAACACACTGGCCTGGTTTGCACGATCACTGCAGCCCACCGTGGCTTATTTAAGCCAAACTGGGTTGTGGTGCATGTCGGCAGCCATCGTGAATACTCAAGCCACGGCAGGAACCCGCTGCAGCTTACTGTGACATCTGAACCTGGCGAGGGTGAGTTGTTGCTGTGATTAACAAACCACCCACAACCCATGGGCTATTTGGCTCAGGGATGGTTTGTTAACCATGGCAACAACCCACCCTGCACCACTCTTGGACATCACACTGAGCACACACCGCAACCCACCATGGCTTAAACAGGCCATGCGGCGATCATGTGAACCTGACCACTCACAAGTTCCTAGGTGTTTCAACAGAACAGATCTTGCAGCTTTGATTTATACCAGCTGCATTACCTTAAGGTTGGGTGTGAAGGGATCCGGAAGCCTCATATTACGTGGGAAGGCACTCAAGATGAGATTCCGCAGCTGAATGCAGTTTGGAGGAATCACATCACAGAATCCATAGTGGTAGTCACAGAGGAATTCTGGGAAATCGTGCAATAGGACCAACAACACGCGCAGAGTGCCCTGGAAAAAAAGGAAGAGGATTAAGCACCTGTGCAGAATTTCCTAGCCCGTCAGTCTGGTCTACTGCAGTAGGCCAGTGTAGAATGGTGTCAACTGGCTCAGGAGTCTCTGGCTGAAATGTCAACTCAGTCACGGGTAGCACTGGACCTTCCCTCCAGAGGCTGCCCTTCCAGCTCCAACATGGAGATCATTCTTGGCATGACTTGCCAGAGGTTCCTGCAAGAGCCAATAAGAGCATATGACACGAGTTCTGAATCTTAGGAAGAGGTCTATCTAACCCTTTATTACTATATGAACACATGGTGTAAAATAATGTATGCATCTGTCTCCCCCACAGTGATCCTTACACCACACTACCATGATGCTCCATCTTGTCTGGAATGGTGAACAGGCATCAAGCCCAGATCTTCGGCGTTCAAGGCAGAAGTCCTCTTCCTCGCCATGCACGGCAGGCGCCCCTGCCAGCAGTGCTGAGACCCGAATGCACGCTATGAACGCTGCACCGCTGACTGCCGTTGCACTGAGAAAATCACTCCGATCGACACCAAATCGAACTAAGTTCTACTTGCAGTCAACTCGCATGTTACAACTGCACAAAAAGAGGCTTGCCAGGTCTTTCTGGTGCCAGGTGAAGACCTTCTAATTTTCCCAGCATTTTAGTCTTTCAGGTTCACATTGTTATGAGCCACCCAGAGTTCTGGCTATTAAGCAGTATAGAAAGAATGATTGCGTGGAATAAAATCCAGATTTTCAGTTGAAGTTAATTCCATATAAAAGGTTGGATCCAGGATGTGCCTTCCATGAGGGGAAAGGACCTTCTCTGCGAGATGGAGCTCCACTCACAGAAGGTCCCTTTGCCCAATTTGGGGGGATTTTCCCCCGCTCCACACAGCTCGCCCCATTCAGCAGGGTCTCCTGACTGACTGGGTAGAATGTTCAGGGGGCTGGAGGGGCTGCTGTGGGTGCAGCTGATCCAGGAACTGCACCCACCAACTTCTGCAAGTGCAGCTGATCCAGCATAAATCTAGATCCAACCCAAAGCATTTAGGATTGGAAGTTTTGGATGCAATATTTAAAGATATATAAAGAGTTAAGATGGGTGTAGTAACTAAAGAAGCCAGCATTCCACCAAGCTGCAAAGGAAAAAAATGTGAAGATCAGGACTGCTACCTGCCTAAATATTTGTTCCTGTTTTCAGTGCAGGAATTAGCTGGCAATTCAACCCTCTTCTGCTCCGCTGTGACTCCCCTTCCCTCCAAAATGCTCTCCCACATAACAGCCTAATTTACCTTGTACAGAATTTGCATAGGTTTGGCGAGTTCCACGTTTCTCAGGAAAGGAGCCAAATATTTAAACAGGTCAATCAACAGCTGAGCATACATAGGCCAACCCTACAAAGAGAAATTACCTAATGAGAGAAGAGTTGAGGTTTTTGCTAATTTCTTTATTATAATCTTGGGACTAGCTCCCATCCAACATCAGTGTGGTGGAATTAACTATTTGCATGCTACAGGGCTATGGTACAACTCAAATTGTTAATCTCTTTGGCCTACCTGAAATATGCAATCCATAACGTAGCTAGCCAGCTGAGCACAATAAGGGTGCTTTATGGGTTGAATTCTGGGCTTGATGGAAATGGAACAATGAGTCAGCTTTACTGAAATGACTCCGCCAAGTTTGCCCAAATACAAGGGCACGGTGTGGGCTGTACACAATCATCATAGGCAACAAACATTTTGCAGCCTTGCAGTTTGTGTCCAAACTCAGTTGAGTATATATGATGGCTAGAGTGGATTGATTCAAACCATGCTTTAAAATCAAAAGGCAGATTTAAATCAAATTTCCCAATGGTATTTCATGTACTTCCTAAACAACGAAGCATGCTAATTAGCTAATCTAACCACTAACACATGTTAGTGTTACAACTAAATAGAACATCTGCAGTCTCTAGGAGGATTTGCTTCTTTTGCTTTTGTTTTAACCTTTGTCCTCCTCCTATATTACATACTCCTCCTGACTTTTTCCAACCACCAGCCCAGAAACATGAAGATAACAATCCAAAACGTAACTTGCTTATTGCAGCCCATGTGTCATTGCATGTGTCTTTATTCAGACACAACTAAGGGCCCCAAACTTTCCAGAAGCAGGGGCTGGTAGTTAATGGGCAGAAGTGTTTGTTCCCATATGATGAAAAAGGAAGGTCCTTGTTTGCTTAGAGTAGGTGTTCTTAATTTGAGAGCTGAACAAACTGCACAGCTCAGGCAGTTAAAGAGCATAAAAATAGAAGCATCCAAGGTGAGCACAGTGAAATGTCCTACTAGCAATAACCGTGGATGGCATCTACCAGAGACAGGGGCTGGGTTCCAGGACTTGCCAGACCCCCACCCCGATTAGTGAACTCATAACAACGTTATTTTTGCACCTATTCTGCAATATTTGTGCGTCAAAGTTATTTTCCCCATGATTTTACACAAAAAGCAGCCTTTAACTCAGTGGCTCAAACTATAGTTAAGATTAACCACAGTTCAGGATTCAGATGCAGTGCTAAACTGTGATTAATTGAAAATGGAAGTAAAAGCTTCCCATCTGTTGCTCACAGCTGTGCTAGAGGAAGCGGGATGGGAGAGCGCACAAGCCCACCGTTCTTTCTGGATGCAACCAGTGTGTTTGACTGAAGGCCATTGGTCCAGTTTTTAAAGGTGGCCAGCATAGGTTTAACAAGATCATATTAAGACTTAATTTTAGCCAGGGAATTGAAAAATAAATAAATATGGTATTAAAAAACAGATCTCTCTTCTTTTTTAAATAAATTTTTATCCACCTCAGCAAGGGCTCAGGTTCACCTTCAGGTGATAAACTGAATCTCTTTGCAGCTACATTGTGGGAATATGATAAACTAAATGAACACTGCACATCAAAAGCCATAAAGTCATTCTAGTTAAACAAAACCTGCAAACCAAGATGCATCCTTATTCCCTGCGGAAGCTTCGTAAGTTACAGAAGATAAACTGCAGCCACACCTTCTGCTGTGGTGTATGCGCCAGCATTCTTGCAATAAATATCCGATGGGAGATCAATTCTAGCCAAGCATAAACAAAACCTGGAGCTTTTGTAGGTCTCAGGATGTGAAATGTGTTACTGAAATAAAAACAGAGCACACAGGCTTTGTTTCAGAGTGTTTTATAGCATAAGTAAGAATCTGCATTATAATCTAAGCTAGGAGTATTTTGCAAGTCCATGGCATCACCAAGTTAAAAAATGGGGAATTAAAAACACACACAATAAAACAAGCATTATTTTTAAAAATTAATTCAACCAAGCTTCTACGCCACTAAGGCATAACACAACTATGGAAATCTGTGCAGCATCAAATGTTCTAGCTGCTCCTTCTCCCAATGGCTGATGGTCCCAATTCACCCAAAGCTATCAAACCGCAACACCCACCTTCCACTTTAATGCCAAAATGGCATGGCTTGCACAGAACTATGTAAATAAACATTGCATTTATTTAAAAGCACACCAAATTGAATATCGAAGTATAACTGGTTTTCTGTTTGTGTATTGATCTGGGAGGTGAGAACCAAACAAATTTCTCCCCCACCCCTAGTTGTGCCCCACCTAAAACACAGCTATTAGATTTTTTTAAAACCTTCCACCTGCATCGACTGTCAGCAGGTATACTCTGATGCTCAGCACTGTGCCATACACCTCTATGCTTAGGAGAAGACTCAGGGGCGAGGGGAGGAATTTGACAGCACTTTTCAAGTACTTCAAGGGTTGCTGTCACACAACCTGTTTGCTATCATTCAAAACTGCAGGACATGAAGTAACAGGCTAAGTTACAGGAGGGCAGATTTTGGTAGAACATCAGGAACAACCTCCTAATGGTCAGAGCAGTCAGACAACTTGTCAGACTGGACAAGTGGGAAGGACCAGCAGAAGCCTCATAATGGGGAGCCGTCAAGGCTTCTCCTTCAAGCCCCCCCACCCACACACACCATTTCTTGCATGTCTCCAACCCCTTGCTAAGGGAAGGGGAATCTAGGACTCAAAGCAAAAATAAGAATGCACAATTACAAAAATAAGAGTTCTGAGGGGCTCTACAAACTCCTGCTTCTAGTACAAGGAACAAGCCAGGTATTCCTTCCTCTGGTCAGAAGTTCCACCTTGCCTTCCAACCTGAAGGTGGTGCTACCCCAGATGCAAAGGCTGCCCTCTAATATTTGCAAGGGAAAAGACTGGTCCTTCCTTCTAAAGTCTTGTTGGGTGCTTCCTTAGGGAAAGGTTTCCACATATGTGTACACATTTACTGAATGGGCAGTAATTCTAGTGACAGATGGGTTCACTTAATATGCCCACATTTAAAATTACACAAAATCAGTAAGATAAAACATTATTCTGAACACGTCTCAAACCAATGAAAATTCAATGATACTTACCAGAAAGCCGTGAGTGTCTGAAAGTTTATGGTTTCCAGGACATGTTCAGGTGCATTTAATTCTAACAACAACATGATGAAGATGCGGTGGTAGGGAAGCTGCTGAAATTCACTTTGACGAACATCATGATCCTGTAAGAGGACTCCCACCACTATCCCAAGAACCTATAGAGATGAAGGAACCAGATCCAAATGCTGTTTCTATCTATGACCAGAATTACTGTAAAGCCACTTTGAAACCATATTGGTGGTTTATAAATTTGAAAAAAAAGTTTATGTAACTGATAAAACTCAATGGAACACTTTGGGCTCCTATCCAATATTTATTGAGATTACCCAAGACAAGTGCTGATACTGCTTTCAACCTTATTGGAATGTTTTCCATCCGATCACATCTAAGCGAATGGGACATGTGTACGTGCTTGTCCTGAGCACTCGAAGCACTTCAGACGGGTTCAGGCTTAGAGGCAGTGCTTTGCCTAACACCACCCAATGCCATCATGGGTAAGCTAGAATTTTAACCAGGGAATTTGTGGCCCATGTTTGTAACACTGTGCTACATCAGTTCCCATTCATTCCAAAAAGGTTTTGTGGCAAGGGGAATAACATCTCTCTTCATAAAGCTCCATGCCAATTCTAAAGTGTATTAACCGATCACAAGACAAATTAATACTGCGGAAAAAAGGACACTCCCAACCTTGTTGAGCAGATTGATCTTTGTGACAGTGTTGGTAGCTTCCCCAGAATGCTTCACCAGCAGTGCAATAAGGCGCACGAAAGCATCCAGGTTGTGGTAGCACTTAGCACGGATCATGGTGGGGTTTGCGGCAGGGTTGTGCTGCTGCTCGGCTTGAGCGCGATAGCTGATCTCAACACACATTTCAGTGCAAAGACGAAAGAATCTTGTGATCAAGTCATCAGTTTTCAGGATTCCTTGTTGATGCATCTGTTATGGAGACAATGGTAGACTCAGACCTGCAGAACCTCTCTTTGTTCCAAAAGCAAGCTACCAATGTTCTACTAAGGGATGCTAGAAAGCAAGTGGACTAAATCTCAATAGTGCCATTTTTAGAGAGTGAAAAGTTTGTTGATGCTTCTCAGGGGCCCACTGTAGCACAGTGATATCCAGGAACCAGGTGGAACAGGCTACTGGATTGGCAAGGATACTCCCATAACACCCATGAGGCCCCTGTATATAGGCATTACTGGTGCCGCACACTGTAAGGGCCATACTATGTGGAGATCAAGATGATGACTGCCTGCTGATCTTGGGGGAGATGCTATCCCAGTAGTTTGGAATGCCCTACAGGAGCCATAAAGAAACTGGCTCTCACTTTGCAACAGTGATGATCTCTCAATTATGCATGCAGAAACACAGAACACTGTGGCACTAAGTATTGTCTGCTGCACAAGGGAATTCTGGTATCACCACATGTTTCTGGTTCTTAAGAAATCAAAAAGTTGTGTTTTCACTTAGACTGGAACACACAAATGAATACTCTAATTAATGAAGTTGATTGCTTATCTACTTTGCCAAGCCAAGGTGTCAATGAACCTTAGGGAGTACAGCACTGAGTACAGGTACAATCTTCATAACATACGACTCTAGAATTCCAAATCCTCTCTCTTTAATGGCCAAACCATGCCTTTGTACATGATAGTAACTTCTAACAAAGAGACAAATGTCAGTCTTCTCAAGCTCCTCTCAATAGGGGCAAATGTGGTGCTCAACAACTTGCACATTATTCTTGGTCATCTATCCCAGAGTATATTTGAGGTGTTTGTATCATTAAAGCAGCAGATACTGTTTAACAAATCCTGTTGCTGTGGTCATAAGAACATGTGTGTGAATTCAAGGGATATTTTTCCAAACCTACTCAATCTGGGATCCAGATTGTAAAGAGATCCTCCTAAAGACAGTCAGGAAGGTATTCATTCTTCCTACTCCCGTCAGTTTCATGCTCTCTTCATACTGCTATATGTAACAGTCACTTGCAATGTTACATGTGAAGCAAATCTCACTTTGAAAGCAATTAAAATGCATTTAAACAAACAATACTTCCAAGAACTGAAGTATTAGGGACAGCTTCAAAATTGAGAAGACTGCTCAACAGTACTGAATAGCTTTCATAACTACAATGTGTCAAACATTTCAAGAGGGATAAAGGAAACTGAAGTTGTCTACTCAGTAAGCATCACACATTTTTTTCCTCCCTCCAAATGTTTCCGTATGACCTGCAAGGCTATGCTTACCAAGAAGGTATACAAGAGGGTAAGTAGTCAGAGGTAGCTCCAATGTATGATTAACAATACTCTCCAGTGCAAGTGGAGACTCCACCACTCCAACCTGGCCTGTCCGCATACTGGTTTGGGACAGTTTCGCTTGTTTCAAATACATTAGCATTTTTCTGCATTACTGGGAAATTCTCTGACAGCTTGCAGTTACATGCTGCTTTACTAAACAGATTTCTAATTGGCAGAGGACCCGCAATTCGCTGGATTGCAAAAAGCAGAGGGTTTGTTGCTGAAAATGCAACTACACAAAGGCTGCGGAATAATCCTGGCACTTTTCACAGAGGTGGTACAGAGAAAATCAACAGAACCAATGGAGCCACTTTGTGCAAACGGCTTGCTGTATTCCGTGCCCATGTTTAAACATGGAAATTGAGTTCAGGTTTTGTAAACCATGTATCCAATAGAAGGACAACTCAGGATCAAAATCAAATGGACACACTCTGCCTTTCATCATATGAATGGAATGAAAATTCAGTCAGGGCTGGGCTGCTATGCCTTGTAATATTTTTTGAAGACGTATCGTCCAGGACAGTAATGTAATTTAGATCAGCCTTCTCCAACCTGGTGTGTTGGACTGCAATTCCTATAATAGCCCATCCAGCTATTTTATTTTAATTTTATTTATTATTACATTTACGTCCCACCTTTTTTCCTCTTGCAAAGAACCCAAGGTGGCTTACATCTCCATGTTATCCTCACAACAGTCCTGTGAGGTAGGTTAGACTGAGAGTCAGTAAATGACCCAAAGTGACCCAGTGAGCTTCATAGCCGAGGGGGACCTCCCGGGCCCCAGTCCAACAATGTATGGGAGTTGCAGTCCAACATATCTGGAGGGCACCAAGTTGGGGAAGGCTACTTTAGATACTGATAAATATAACAGGAACTAAGGAATTCGGTGATTTAAAGAAAAAACATCAGGGGAATCAATACTACACAGCACTGCACTTCATCTAAGGGCATCATACCATACTTATGTTGAATAAAAAGCACCTCTCTTTCCCCAAGCTCTACCTGTCCAACAAATGCGGAGAACGCTTTGGTACTGTCACGCCCAGCTGCAGCAGAGTGGTAGAGGTTCACCCACTCCCGCAGAAGATATTCTGCCTTTTCCCTCAGGCCTGGGGGATCATCATACTCAGAGGCTTGAGAGATTCCAGAATGCATCATGAAGTTTGGCCCTCCATGAGCACGGTCAATCATGGCCTCATAGTTGGACCGCACCACTTCCATCAGCTGTGGTAATCTACAAGAAATCCAGAAGTCTGGTTTTAGATTTTGTGTGCATACTACGTGCCCAGGTCTAAACACCATCTACCATAAATATTTTGCCCATTTGTATCCTGCCCATCTTCCACAGAGGTCAGGGTGGCATATATTATCCTATTTTATTTTCACAACCAAAATTATGAGGTAGTTTAGGAGCAACAGTTAGCAGCTTGCCCAAGGAAGCCTAGTGGGTGTCACAGCTGAGGGATTTGAACTAAATGCCCTTGGTCGAAGTTCAACATGCCTTCCGGTAGCCCACACTGGTTCTACGCTACATGTGTCACAGTTCAGGAACTCAGCAAGAGGCAGAATGAAGTGCGTACTATTGCTGCCAAATAATTTGAAGAGAAAGAACAGGGAACTACAGTCTAGTGCCTGGCATTATTTGTTTGTTTAATTTATATCCCACCTTTCCACTAAAAATAGTGCTCCAGACAGCATTAGGGAATGCATTTGCGAAATTGGCAAAAGTGTGCATTCATTCTCCCCCACACACACAACAGGAATTCCTCCAGCAGCAGAGTCCCTGCCCTTTGGGTTGATGTCTGGAGCAACCAGTGACTTCTGCCTGCCTGTCAAGAGCATGCTGGAATAAATGTTGTTATCCCCTTGCTCCAATCCATGGGATCCTGCATGCAGCACTAGGATGTAAGGAACTCCACACCTGCTCTCCAGGCAGATGGATGGTGTGCTGCAGGGACAGGGTGGAGAACCAAAAGGCTTAGTAAGAATTCAACAAAGCTTAAGGAACTACTGTAGTACCACAAAGCATTTCCAGGTATGTTTGGAGGGAATTCTGCATTCCCTGCTCCGCTTGGCTCAAAGCTAACTTTCTCCATTCATTCCCCTGCCACTAGCCCATGCCCAAGAATTTTATTTTATTTCATTTCATGTCTATACTGCCCAATAGCTGAAGCTCTCTGGGCAGTTCACAAAACTGAAGAACAGGCCAGCCTGCATTGTTTAGCTCTAGCCATCTAAGAGAGTAAAACATTAGCACCTCAGCGAGGATGGACATGTTGCAAGCATTATTACACCATCCAGTGTAATAATGGCCCACCCATTGGCAATCACCACGGCCTTCCAAAATGAAGATGGGAAAGTGCCATTGGGGGCTTACTCCCAGGAAACTAGGCACAGAATTACAGCTTCCAAAAGCCATACCAGTCTGTCTGACTAAGCTCTTGTTGCCACACATCCTCATTCACAGTAACACATAATTACCGTGTAACGACCAATGTGGGTTTTAGGGGGTCCTTAACCAGAGATGAGGTATGCACACAGTGGACTAAATGGGAAATATCTTACTAAATTGGGACTATCTACTACTCAAATGGGGGAATTAGCTGAAGCACATATTCAAAGTCCAAAAACATTAACTACATTGTTACAGATTTTTGTTTTCAAAAGCACACGCATGCACATTCATTACAGAAGAGAAAAATAGCTTGGTTAGTATACATGGGCTGGTGTACCAGTTCTGATAAGCCTAACGTAGAAGACAGAAAAGACTAAGATTGGGGAAATTTGACCTTATCAAATAAGTAGGGGAAGGGGCACTATGGAAATGGTGGAGCAGGAGACTGCAAGCCTGGTGAAAATGCTGGGCCCCCAGGACAGAAGTGGACAGATTTTGGAGGAAAAGAAGAAAAAAAATAGAGCAGGAGTGGCTATAATTACTTGACTGCAAGGGAATGGGAACCTGAAAGATGTCACTTCGTGGTTGGTTGCCAAAGATTAGAAAAATGCTGTGGACATAACTACCCTTGGGTTTCTCAACTTATTACAGAGTGGATTGAAATTCTAATGGACATTAGAACTGTAGAGTGACACCATGACACAAGAGGAGTAAGAGAGAGAGGAATGGCAGAACCTCTGCTTCATTTTTAGGCACTATTTTCAAGACTTGCACTAGCATGAATTAAGTCTTAGAATTACCCTTCTGGTGCATTCCCTCTGGAGTGAGCATTAATTCTCATCAGAGTTTCAATGGTGTGGAATAGATCCGCTTCTGTTATGTGAGCTACACTTCTCTCATCCACCAAGAGGATTTTCACAAGCTGCATTGCAAATGCCACTGCCATGTAGTTCAAGCCATTCTCCATGGACTGTTATTAAAAAAGAATGCAGATAGTAAACTGTTTTTATTCAATAGCATTCATGCAGACTTAATAAAAAGTTAGCATCAGTATCTCACCTGAGCCAGGTGAAGGTCATACTGCTGCATGTTAACTAGGTGGTTACGGATCAGTAGCTCCACCGCTTCAACATTGTATTTGTATTCATCTCGACACTCAATCAGGCATCTGGAAAAAGTTAGTTGTTTCCTTATGTTAGCTTGGTTTTCCTCTCAATCCCAATATCCAGAACACAGAGAATCAGGATGTCAATTTCTTCTTCGTACTTCTACATGTTCAATTCAGTTCTAGCATCACTTCAGGAACCACACTGGACCACAGTAGGTCTAGGGCAGCCTTCCCCAACCTCGTGCCCTCCAGCTGTGTTGGACGGCAAACTCCTTAATTTCCAGCCATCGGGGCCGGTGGGCATCCTGGCTGGGAATGATGAGAGGTGCAATGGAGGGCACCAGGTTGGGGAAGGCTGGCCTATGAGAAAGCCTTCCTCAATCTGGAACACTCCACATGTGCTGGACTACAACTCCCACCATCCCCAGCCAATGTGGGAGTTGTAGTCCAACACATGTGGAGGGCACCAGGTTGGGGAAGGCTGCAATAATAAAGTGTGGCTCAATAGGAAACAGTAGCAGATAAAGTCCAGCTGACCCATTCACGAAAGACTGGGGATCAGAAAATTTATTTTATTTGAGGAAATTTGTACCCTGCCCTATATCCTGCACTGTAATCACAGTGCTCAGGGCAGCTTAAAACAATGTAAAATTACAAAATAAATCATAATAGAATTATTACAGGAAGCCAAACATATTCATTTCATTTATTCCATTTCTATATTGCCCAATAGCCAAAGCTCTCTGGGCGGTTTACAAAGATTAAAAACCTTAAAAATACAGAGTTATGCATAACATAAATATAAATCATTTTATTTAGAAGTCCTAGGGCCGAAGTAGATGAGACACCATTCACGGAAACAGCAATGGCATGAATGGCTTTTCAAGGTAAATCTGACCCAGACTCTGGAATGGGGAGTGTAGGGAGGCTGCCAGGGAGGTTGTGGGTGTTGTAGTCCAGCACACCTGAAGGGCATCAGGTTGGGGAAGGCATTGAGGGAAAGTTTCCACTGGTGCAAACAAAAGCTTTCCTTCAAATGAAAATAGCAGGCGTGAGGTAGCGGCCTCTGTACTGGCAGAGCAAAGGTTTAAAGTTTAAAGCCTACTACCCTCCCCAATACCTGCTAATTACTTTTAAAAAGCTAACTGTGTGAATGACATTTGACCTAGCTTGACCATTATACTATCCAGCTTTACTCTCATGCCAGGTTCCTATTCCAGGGAGCCTGAAACCCCCATGCCATTGACTATGCGACTGATGATGAAACTCAGATCGCTCAGTGGGATAAGAAGCGCTAATCTTTTGAATGTACTAGAAGAAATGCTTATGTTTGCCAAAATCAAAACCTCTTTAAATAAAGCTTCTATGGCCTTTCAGAGCATTATTCCTTATCCCTTTTGCCATGACTGACCTTGTAATCTGCTTGTTACACCATGGAGACCCATAAGCTCGGCCATCCTGCAACGCTTTCAACACAAGCAAGTGACACTCCCGGTAGCGCAGGAGGAGGTCGGCATCCGCACCACTGGTGGCATCCAACAAGCCTTCAACAGCCTGCAGGAAGAGCAGCAAACCCACCATCTTACTGAATCCTTTGGGCAGAACAGATGGCACTGTTTTGTTTTCTTATTGGATTATTGAAGGTGTTAAATTACGATGACATGCATTCCCAAGTAACAGTTTTACAGCTTCTCCCCACTGTAACTGAGAAAATGTGGCAAAACACAGCACATGGCAGAAGAGAAGCTTGCTTCCATGTCCTCCCGGCCAGAAAGAACACTCAGTTCCGACTGTCAAGTTGCTCTGAGACTGCAGAGCTGAAGGAAAGTACATTTCCCCCCAATAATCTTCTCAGTCCTCATTAATGTGATCCTGTGCATAGTTAACAAACACAGGTCCAAGTAGTTTACCCATGTGCAGAATGTTCACCGAGGCTGGTGATCTAGAACAGCAGACTAGCAGCTCTGGGAAGCATCGCTCCCCCCCCCCCCGCCCCAGCCCAACGCCGCCGGTCAGCCAAGCAAGTCCACACACAAACCTTCTGCAGAAGCCCAAGGGCTGCAATAGCATCGCGAGAGTTCCGTGCCACAACAACGGCCTCCAAGAGGCTCCGCAAGGCTTGGGTTTGTGGATTCATGGCCAGGGTGTGGGGCACGGACTGCAGGTGCTGCTCCAGTTCTGTCATACATTTATCATAGATCTGTGCTACATCATCCGTCGCCCAGGCTTGCTGATTTAGGAGACAACAAGAATGCTATCTTAGGCTGGTTCACAGTTGAATGAGAATTCTGAAGGTTTCTCAAAACAGTATTTTCCCTTTCCATAACCAACATCAGCATTAGAAAATTTAAGAGTACTTCCTAATAAAATTGACACTGCCAACAGGGCAAACCAGTAGCGGATTTTATTGTAAACCAACAGATTATAATGAAACAGACAAAGTATTAAATGCCTGACACATCATGATGCATAAAAAAAAACTACGAACTGTTACATAAACAGCTTCCTCAGGGACCATAATCCACATTTCTTTCTGTAAAATTTTATGGCAACTTTTGATGAATGATGCTATTAGTCCACACTGCTTTGAAGATAAATGTAAGAGACTACGGACAGATCTCCAGAAAACCTCCAATTCCTTGCAAATTAAGCGGCCATTCAGTACACAAGTTACATGAGGCCCAGAATGGCTTCGACATTTTCAAATGCATTTCTACCTTCATAGGCTGAGCCAGGATTCCTGTGGGTTGGGTTGAGTCATTGGTCGGCAGGAAACCAGGGACATTTCGTGCAAATTCTTCATATACAGCCAACTGCTTTGGGTCCACACCACCAACCTTAAAAGAAAGTTGTAAAAATGGTATTTAAAGGTGTATCAGCAAAACATTTCCATAGACATACTAATGTGTGAAAATTCAGGCAAACTACTACATCTGGAGAACATACTACGGTGAATTGATAGTCCTCTTCTCATCTGGTGAAGAAGGCCAATCAAGGAATGTTATTCTTGCTTCCAACTCAGAAAGCACAGTTTCAGGGGAAGGGGGTTATTGGAGAGGTTAACATTACTTTTACAGCATTCTGATTTACTGACTTTTTTCAATAATAAACTGAAAATTAACCTGTATATGATTTTGCACAGATCATATTGTCAACTACATGTCTGATGAAAAGTCCTGGCTCCTAGCAGTGACTTTTCAAAACAGGCAATGTCATGAGGGGCGCAGAGCAGTGGCAACCTCAAATTCAGCATCTGCTGCAAGCAGTGCCTGCTCCCAAAGCATGGTCTTGCATACTTGTTTGGTAAAGCACTGATATTTCTGGCACATGTCAATGATACACTTTTCTCCCAAACACTGTGGAAGGGAGTTTACTTTCACAAGTGGAATATTAATGGAAAAAGGACCTGCCTTCAGAGACATAGGCCCCCAAAATGGTGGGAGACATGCCCTGAGGGACATGAGGTAAAGGACTGAAAGAACAAAAAAATGTAATAGGTAGAAGTGAACCAAAAGAAAGAAAGAAAGAAAGAGTTAAACACAGCCTAGCTTGAGCTCTAACAGACATAACAGCAGGAAGATATTTATTATTTATTGATTACACGTCTATACTGCCCATTAGCCAAAACTCTCTGGGCAGTTTACAAGACAAAACTTAAAATCATAAAATAAAATAACGTAATCAAACATAATATAAAACCGGAAGTTTAAAACATAATAAAATCAATAGTCACCAACATAAAAGCCAGCAGTAGTGCAAAGATCTAAAAATGCACTAACACAATTTTAAAAGTTGAATGTTTAGGAAGCCTGGGAAAATAAAAAGGTCTTCACCTGGTGCCCCAAAGACCACAATGTAGGCACCATGTGAGCCTCTCTGGGAAGGGTATTCTACAACAGGGATGCTACCACTGAAAAGGCCCATTCCTTAGTAGCCGCCCGCCTCACCTCATTTGGGGGGGGGGGCACCTGGAGAAGAGCCTCTGAGGATGTTCTTAGGGTCTGGGGAGGTATATATGGAAGGAGACAATCCTTCAAGTAACCTGGCCCCAAGCCATTTAGGGCTTTGTAAGTTAATACCAGCACTTTGTTGGGCCTGGAAATCGACTGGCAGCTTGTGCAGTTCATAAAGCACTGGTATAATATGATCATACTGGCCAATCCCCGTTAACAATCTCACCATCCTATTTTGAATTTTCAGGACCATTTTCAAAGGCAGCCCCACATATAACACCTTGCAATCATCCGAATCAGAGGTTGCCAGAGCATGGATAACTACAGTTCGGCTATCTCAGTCCAGATAGGATTGTAGTTGGTATCAGCCTAAGCTGATAAAAGGTGCTCCATGCCACTGACGCAACCTGTGCCTCCAGCGACAGTGCTGGCTCCAAGAGAGCCAACAAACGTTCTTCTAGGGGGAGTGCAACCACCTTCAGAAAAGGCTGAATATCGTTCATCCGGGCAGAAGAACCAACCACTAGCAGTGCCTTTGTCTTAATCTGGAGTGAGTTTTAGTCCACTGGCCCTCATCCAGTCCATTACCCAGACACTGTTTCATATCATACCCTGCCTCATCTGAATTTGATGAAAAGGAGAGATAGAGCTGGGTGTCATCCGCATATTGGTGACACCTCAGTCCCTATAAGAAGCAGAGACATCACCTTGCCGACAAAGGTCCGTCTAATCAAAGCTATGGTTTTCCCAGTAGTAATGTATGGCTGTGAGAGCTGGACTATAAGGAAGGCTGAGAGCTGAAGAATTGATGCTTTCGAACTGTGGTGCTGGAGAAGACTCTTACGAGTCCCCTGGACTGCAAGGAGGTCAAATCAGTCCATCCTCAAGGAAACCAACCCTGACTGCTCATTGGAAGGACAGATACTGAAGCTGAAGCTCCAATATTTTGGCCACCTAATGCGAAGAGAAAACTCTCTGGAAAAGACCCTGATGCTGGGAAAGACTGAAGGCAAAAGGAGAAGGGGACAGCAGAGGATGAGATGGCTAAATAGCATCACCAATGCAATGAATATGGACTTGAGCATATTCATTGAAGAAGAGCGCAGGATAGGAAGGCCTGACATGCTATGGTCCACTGAGTCACGAAGAGTCGGACACGACTGAACAACTGAACAACAACAACAGTCCCCATCTCCAGATAACCTCCCCTAGCAATGTCATGTACATGTTGAACAGCATGGCGGATAGAATACAGCCCTGTGGTACCCAAGGAACAGCCAAGGAACAGCAATAATCCTCCAGCAACACCTTCTGGAACCCACCATCCAAGTAGGAGTGTGGAACTTCTGCCGCGTAGTGCCTTCAACATCCAGCCCAGATAGCCTATTCAGAAGGCTGAGTTGCTTACCCAGGTCTTCGATGATTCCCAAAAGGAAAAGATCCTTTATTTTTTAGCCAAACATTAACTTGGAAAGCATCCACAGCCCCAATTGTTAAACCCTAACTACTATCAATATCTTCATTGTTAGTCTGTGAACATATGACTGACGTGTGTAACGTCTGCTTATTTTTGAGATTTATATGCTGTTTTTCTGCATAAAATAACAAAAGGCCACCAGCAATGAACACACACATTACAAAAATCCATAACATGTAATCTAAAGTAGCAGTAACATATCAATATCAGAATAAAAAAAGCCACGAAACAATTTAAAGAGAGACTCCATTTAATAGGTGAAAATTGGTTTCAAAAATTGTATCAGAGCTAGAAAAGGACAATCAAATTTATCAGAGGGTTGGAACACCATCTCTTTAAGGAAAGGCTGCTTTGTTGGCAAGCTAATTTTGACCCTTTGGTGCTCCACAGCCACTAGGGAGCACCAAAAGGGTCAAAATTAGCTTATAAACAAGCTAATATTGACCCTTTGGGCACTCTGCAGTCACTACAGATGCCATTGTTGTGGGGCAGGGGTGTCTAAGGGGCAAAAATGCCCCCCCCTGGACCTCCTGTAGTTGCCCACCCCATTTTAGATGGTTTTAAATGGCAATTAGACAAATTCATCGAGGACAGTTTTATCAAAAACAGAACATATTGAGCACTTCCTTTAATGTAGAAGGAATTTCATGCAATTCCAGCAGTTTTACTGAATAAGGAACAGAGCAGTTTTTTTAGTCACTAGGTTATCTAGCTTGACAGGGAAAAAACTCCAACAAGGCTTCTCTGGTGATATTGTGACACACATCCTAATTGTGAACGTAGCTAATACCCCCATTCTCTAAACTTCTCTCACCTTCAATCGGATTTGTTCGGGCATCCGTTCAGCCTGGTAAGTCAATACCACAGGATCACAGTACCTACGACCCTCTTGCCTGGCATGTTTTCTGAGCTCAAATTCCTGCCCGATAAAACAACAACATGAAGATGAGTGGCTTGGTAACTGTATGAGATTTAGCTTTCTACCATAAATCCACAACATACTTACAGTGGCCAGCCTCTTATCCATTTCAGGGCCTGCTTTCTCTACAGCGGTCTTCTGAATAAAACAGCATGCCAGCTCACAGTTATCTTGAGCCAACTGTGCTGCTGCCTGCTCCATCATCTCCCTCTGCTGTGGTGAAGCTGCCTGTTATAAGAGGCAGGCCATTAAAGGAGGAGCACGCCCATGATGACCAAACCCTCAAATATCCGTTACAGATGCGCATATAAAATGACATCACTTTGTATGATGTTAATGTTAAGTAATCCACCAATCCAATTATATTTAGATTTTTAATGAAATAGGCAAACAAGGAAAAAACGTGCCTACATTACAAACTTGCAGGGCAATCTTAGGCATGTTTACTCATAAGTAAGTCCCACTGAGCTCAATGGGGCTTACTTTCAAGTAAGTGCACGTAAGAGTACAACCTCAGTCTATCACAGGTGCCCTCCACAGGTGCAGCAACGGCATCTCTTCCTTAACGTACTAAAGCAAAGGACTTTGCTAGACCATGAATAGGTCTTTCCACAAAGTGGACGTTAACTCTTCCGGGTTCCTCTTACAAATCAGGAAACCCCTATCACTTTTTGCAAACAGTGAGAATCTTGTACAGCCATTACTCATACCTTTGCTTAGAGCCACAAGGCTCTATTTGGACTTAATTTCAAATCAGGAGTTCTCATACTTGTCCTAGGGTCAGGTGAAGTGAACACAAGGAGACTCACTCCATGAAGAACTAATTCAGTTGCAGTTCCAATCCTGCGCATGATTACTGAAAACTTGACTTGTTTCTCTCATCTTAGATGGGTTTTGTTACATTAACCATGAGCCATAACAAGCTCACGGAGAAGCATGTAACACAGGGGTAGGGAACCTTTTTCAGCACAAAGGCCAAATTCTATTTTGGAGAAGCTCTCGGGCTACATTCCAGTGGTGGCCAGGGGCAAAGGCGGCAGAGTGAAAGGCAAAAGGTGTGGGGCAAAAGTAAATAAAAATACAAAAACTATCAGCATATTTCAGCTTAACCACTTCCTGCCTTTCAGAATGGGAGAAAACTGCACAAAAGCTGGGAAACCACTCAAGCATTGGTGGTTGAGGGAAAGCAGGCATGGCTACGTGGGAAACCCAGAGGGCCAAAGTGGGACCTCAGGAGGGACAGATCTGGCCTCCAGGCCTGAGGTCCCCACCCCTGGTATAACAGATGAACAAGTAAACCAAATACTAAAGTGTAAATATTATGTAGAACCCAACAACAGCCAGTAACATCAAAACTCTTATTCTCCAGAAAACATTAAATAAGTGCAGTGATGTGGACTTTCTGGGAAATTTTGAATTGTGTGCCCTAAATAGACAGGGATCTGATTTAACACAAGTATTTGATTTATATTTAGCAGACAAAAGAGACAGTATGCCACATTAACTTCTCATGCTACATAAATATCTTGCGTTTTTTCCAATAGCCAGAACCTTTAACTAAAGTATCAGATTAGCAAATTCCAATAAAACACAGTTAATGTGGTTTAAATGTTAATTAAATAAATTCAATGTATTTGAAAATTACTGGAATACTTATAAATATTTATGATGTGACAATTCAATATTCAACAGTTCCTGACATGGCTGCATTCACAATAAACCATGGTTTATCATGACGGGAAAGACCCTAGCCTTCCCACAGGTTCACAGGCTCCTCTCTCCTCCTCTGGCATGGAGGAGATTGAAACCTTATCCTTTCATTTTTGATTAACCATGGCTTGTCATGTCATTCAAATCCAACACACTGTGGTTAATCTTAACTATGGTTTGTATCAAACCATGTGTTACAAAATGACTTGTTTCAACAAGGTATAGTAAAGATTAACCACAGTTTAGGGTTCAGATGACATGATTAATTGCAGTTAATCTAAAATGGAAGAGAAAGAGAGCTTCGGCTATTGGGCGGTATAGAAATGAAATAAATAAATAAATAAAGCAAGCAAGCAAGCAAGCAAGCTTCCAATCTCCTCCTTGTAGCTGTGCTGGAGGAGGGGAACACATTAATGCGGGGCAGACTAGGCTTGTTCTAGGGGTGGGCAACTTATGGCCCTCCAGATGTTTGGGCCTATAAATTGCCCATGGTTTATCCCAATGTCTGAATGTAGCCATTGTTTAAATTTTAAGGAGGGGGCAATGAAGGCACTGGAAACTGTTAACACTAACTTTAGCATGCCCAAGCTGTTATGCATTTATATTTATTATATATGCACGCATGCTTCGTAGGGAAAGTCACATTAAAAAAGTGAATTGCAGCTTACCCAATTTCATAGGTATATCCCTATTTATTATGTTAGAAGTTAATTTTATGAAACGCATTTTTACAAAAGGAAAGTTTTCCAGCCCACATCAGTAAGAAAGGCCAAAGAGCAACTGGATTTAACAACTTCTTAGAATCATAGAATAGTAAGGTTGGAAGGGGCCTATAAGGCCATCGAGTCCCAATCCCAGTCTTAATTTCAATCAGTGGAAAAGAGTAACAGATGAGGTAGGTCTTGAGTAATTTCCAAGGCACAATTCATAGCTCAGGACCAAATCCACATGATGCTAATTTGGGTCTCACTCTCTTCATCCTTCTAATACCTTTGAAAGCATTCACTGAAGTTTTAATACAGCAACTGCTAATCTGAGCAGGGCATTAAGATACGTCATGAAAACGCTAGCATGCAATGCCACAAAGTAGAGTTTTCGCTAATGTTGCTTCAAATAGCCCTCTTTATAGATTGCACACATACCCGCAACGCGGTGGCAAAGCTGTTCTTCAGGTTGGTAGCTATGCTCATCAGGAGAGGCTCCCTGCAGGTAATCATGGCCATACCAGCAGTCAGATTCCGCATCATGTGGTGCGCCGCTACACGCATGCGTGACTCCTCAGAGTCTAGTGCAAAATCCTTCCTCACTATCTGCTCACAAGTAGTCATTGCAATTTTAATGGACCGATCCACCACTGGATGAACAAGTTCTTGGACTGCACGCTCTATGGCTTGACGCACATACTGCTTTAATTGTGGATGGGCTTGGAACAGGGGAATCTAGAAAGATAGAACAACAGTCAATATCCACCTTTTCCATTATTTCTGCACCATCACAAAATCCCTCCCCAGTTGGAAGGTGGAAGTCTTTTCAAAGTCCAATACTTACTGTTGGGTTTAGAGTAATATGTGGAGCCAGCCCTCCCAGAGAGTAAACGTTGATATCATGGTAACTGTACTGTGGTTGTGGAGGAACAGTAGCTGTGCAAGTGGTGCTGGTAGCTGGTGTTGTAGAAGCAGCTGACAAGTACAAAAGCGACAGGAGAAAGATTTTCAGAATCTCTCTCCTAACAGAAACTCACTCAACACTACAGAGTTTGCTTCATAGGAAACACAGGGCTTTAGTAGCCTAACTTTAAGAATTTTGGCAACCGAGGCGGCAAATAGCGTTTGCGACATTTTACAACGGTGCTGATCAGTGCTCCATCGTCATCATCTTTGGCTGCTTGGGAGGCAAGCAGAGCAGCCAATCACAGCCATAAACATCTGAGAGAATAAATATTAGTGACAGTCTAAATTAGGGGTGGACAACTGTGAGACTCCCCCGCCCCCCCACTCCCAACTGCAGTCTGTGGGGTGCCCAAAAATCCCCGTGGTTTGCCACTAAAATACCGGGGCAAACTGCTCCATAGCCCTGAAAGGGTTAAATCTGGCTTGTTCACAAGCTAAATTTGACCCTTTTCGCGCCCCATAGAGCTCAAAGCTTAATTTTATATGTGGGATGGGGTGGGAATTGGAGAGCATTTGTTGTTGTTGCTGCCAAATTTGAGGGCAGGGCCACACCAGTGGGGCAGCAGGGGCTGCGTGTTATCTATCCCTGGTCTAATTAAAAACCATGCTGGGGCAATCAGCCCTGGCAAAGATAGGAAACTGCCTATTTATTATTTTGTTTTCCAAGTAACTGACACTGGAGATGCCACTTGAAAAACAAATGGGAAGGAAGTGACCTCTGACACTGGATGCCTCAAGCGTCACTCACGAGGGGCTGCAGCTCAGTGGCAGAGCATCTGGATTGCATGCAGAAGGTCCCAGGTTCAATCCCCGGCATCTCCAGGTAGGGCTGGAGAAACTCCTGCCTGAAACCCTTGAGAGCTGCTACTGCCGGTCAGTGTTGACAATACTGGACTAGATGGACCAATCGTCTAACTCAGTATAAGGCAGCTTCCTATGTTCCAATGACAGCTTGAGTAGAATGGCACTCAACTTACTGTGAGTATTCCTTCTACTTAGAGATGGGAGGACATCTTATGAAGGGTTACTCAGGGATTAACTGAATTTCCTGTCTCCACTGGTAGGGGGGGTCCCCTCCCAGTTTGAGACAAGCTGTAGTACTAATATCTAACAAAATACTACTACTACTACTACAACAACAACATAGAATTGGCACCGTCTGTACCATGTACCTGAGATACACGTGGAAGGAACACTCTCTCCCTGGGGCGCAGAATAACTAGAGCACCCCATAAAGGAGAGGCAGATGTAATTTTGTTTGTGGCAGCTCCCTTTCAAGTGGCTGGTTGCAGGATCTCCTCCCATCTCCAAGTAGAAGGAACTCAAGTTAACTTAACTCAAGTTAAGTTTGAATATACTGTTCTCCCTTGGAGTGGGAAAACATGCTATGACAGGATGTAGTATAGCAGTGCTTCCCTACTATCTTAGTAAGACTGATGGCCCCCGACAAGATTATACCACCTGTTGCAGTATTCTCCTGCCAAAGGTGGCATCAGAGTGGGCAAAACCATTCATTTTGTATGCCCCACAAATGTAGGCACTGAAGCTCAAGTTAAGGCTTTGCAGATGTCCTCCAAGGAGGCAAGCATGTCAAAATATGCTGATGTGGCTGCTGCTCTCAGTAAGTGAGCCATGCTAACCTAGCGACTTGGAGACACTGAGACTAGGAAGCCAGTGCTATGCACTGGTGGATCCAACTACTTAGGGTGGATGGAGACTTTCGTGCCTGGAATAGATGGAAAGCAACAACACTGAATTGGTAAATCTGCAACAGATTCAAATGAGTTCGGATTCCTAAGAACCTGACCTGTGGATTCCACAGTGGAACACTTTTTCTAGGTCACGTGGACTTGTGGACTGGTTTTTCACTTTGGGGGGGATTAGCTCAAGTATGCATTTACACAAGTGTGCATTAGCACAAATACACATCTGCAAAGAGGAACGACAGTCACATACATAAAATCCGATTCTGTTTAATGAGTGGAAGACAGAACGAAAGACGCCTGACGATCCGCAAAACACAGATGGAAAAGATTTATCAAAATCCATACATCCCTACTCTGATGTCATCGGCAGTCTTCTTGTGCCACTCCGTCTCCTTAGGTTGTGATGGTTTAAGGACAGAATACAGATATTGTGCCTTGTGGGAAATAGAATTTACTTTTGCTGTTCAGCTGCCTTGGAGGGGGTGTGTGTGTGTGTGTGTGTGTGTGTGTGAGAGAGAGAGAGCGCGCAAGAGAATGGAAGAAGCTTTTTTACTACAGGAAATGCAGGTCATTTTTGTGCAATGCAGGCAACAGGTATCCTGTACGTACTTGTGGTTGTAATTGGCGGTAGCTCTTCTGGCTGTTTTACATCTTTCTTTGGAGCAGATAACTGTTCATCCAGATTTTTCAATCGATCTTTGTCCTTGAGGAGATTCCCGGGTTTCAGTTCATTGATGTCAAGGGCAAGGTTCTTGCAGAGCACTTCAATTTCAAACTTCAGATTCAGCTGTGCAATATTTAATCATTTCAGGTTTAATAATGTAACTATACTGACAAGTGAACTTTCACAATTATGTCTATCCACCACTCTAAATCTTCTTACGTTCTGAAGAGATACTATATGCTTCAGGGCAAATGTTCTGAATGAGGAGAATATAAGAACATGTCTAAGCAAGGCCAGTATCTAAGCAACTTCATTTTCATTCAGTTGGCTACAGTTTACTATTTAGGATCAAATCTTCAAGCAAATGTATTGTGACAATTTGTTCTGAATAAGGCAGTGTTCAGGAGCACAAAGAAATTAAGCATGATTTACTTTTAAGTCATGTTCCTGGTGCAGCTCTGCTAGTACATTCATGATTGCCATGGTCCAGGGATTTGGAGGCCTGAAAACCTACAAAGGAAATATAGTGGAAGGACAACAGTACAGCACTGGAACGTATTAAGCAGCATTGAAACATGCTAAGTCTTTTAGCACAACAACAGAAGAGCAAGGATAACACTCATGCAGTCCGAAGAATGTATGAGTGCGACCACATGCTACTGATGCACCAGTTTGTTCTGTCTACACCTCTACGCACCTCGCATTTCCTCCCCTGTCCAATCTTGCCAATTATGGAACAGCAGCACCCTTTTCCCACACAATTCTCACAGCTGTCACAGGTCCTAGCACACTGCCCTGCTTCAGCACCTACTGTTGCACTTCATAAATCTTTCATAAATCTTCCTTGGCTATGGAAGCACCTTAGCTCCCAAAGCAAAGGAACATCTCTGACTGGTAGGAGTCATGATGCTCAGCCTGCAGGAAAGGAAGAGGAGGGGTCTGGAGATACAGTAGTTTATCTTTCAACTGGGGAAAGATGGCTGTATCACTGGACAAATTCTTCATGGAATCTTTTCTTTACATACTACTTTAAGTGAAGAAGGGAGGGAGGGAGGGACACAGACACACACAGTTAATTTGAAATCAACATTGAAACTGCTAGGGTCAAACATACTGCATACTTTTTCCTTAGCTCATTTCCATTTTTCAAAGGATTTAGGAAACTCTCCCTCACTAGTTTCAATATTACAGCACTCTTAACACACTTGTTTCAACCCCAATCTCAAGAACTGGTTGCTGGAAAGTCACACTGACTATTCTGCTTGCTCCCATAGTACACTATAGATCAGACTTACCACACTTCTTACACTGGATTCCAACACTTTGGCAACAAATGGCACGACATACAGCAGCTCCTGCTGTCCCTTAACATAAGCCTCCAGCAGCAGAGATTTCACGTCCAAGTCCTAAAATAAAAGTAGTGAAAATGAAACCCAGTAATGGGCAGTAACAGAGAGGAGGAAACATACCCACAAATCAGATTCCTTTCTTTTGTCAGTTTATTATGTTCTGTGTTGTTGTTTTTTTTACTGAACTACAAAAAGAAACCAGAAAGTTGAGTGTTTAAGGATGCACTAAAGTTTCTAACTTCATAGTCAGTTTCCACTCCTCACCTCCACCCGGCCTCACCGTGTGCAAGATGGGTTTATTTTTAGCCAGCGTGATCATCCCGAGCCAGTGACCCAGATTTTTCAACAAAGAACGGTCTGAGAAGTTGGCAGCAGCTTTATCTGATGTGAGTAGCACCTAAATGGTTTTTTTTGAGAGAGACAGAATTTTAGTTTAACAGGAAGGAATGGTAAATCCATAAAGCCACAAACTATCTCCTGTTAAGTTTTCAAATTTTCATTTCAGAGGCTATGCCCATGAAGATCTCTGCTCCTAGAAAGGCAACTTGAGTGCTAAATATTTGGGACATTGAAGGGCAGGCGAATACAATGTTATACTATGGCCTATCTATAGCACAGAAAAATAAATAAAAAATAAATCAAGTCACACATAATGGGTTACTTTAATGACATGTTCAAATTCAAAGGGTTTTTCAAATTGTAGGAAACTCAGTTTGTACTCTAGGGGTCTGTAAAGACTGTGGCATTTTAAAAACTTTTTTTGCAAGACTGTGGCATCTAGCACAACTTTTCCTTTGCCCAAGTTTCAGGTCTTTTACCTAGAGTCCCTTACTGCCCCAGCAAAGTGGGAGCAAAGCTCCATACATACACTACTTGAGAGTACTACACATAATTAAGATATACTTGCCCGTTGCCCAATATTCACTCAACAGGTTACTGAAAAGCCTGATGGAGACTGAATGCTAGATCATGGTCCAGCATTACAGGAACGAGCCTCAGGCTCACCCACTCGCCCCTCCACATGCATGAGAAGAATAAAGCCTCCACTATGGTTAAGTTAGGAAACCAGGATATTACACTACCATTTTATCATGTTTTTTTTTAAGTTAACCATCGTTTCCTAGGTTTGGATGTCACAAGGAACTGTGGTTAGTTCTGAAGTGAAAGTGAAAATGTTCCAACTCTTCTTCACATGTGTGGAGGAGGAACATGTGAACCCAAGGCTCTTGCAGGCTCATTCCCATAGACCCAGCATGAGGGTCTATACTGGGATAGTACAGAAAAAAAATCAGAAAAAAGAAGTAGCAGTACAAGGCATGACTGATGTCTTAGCATTTTACTGTGAAAAAGCATCATAACTGGTTGGAAGGGGGCTTGTTTTATGCCCAGCATTACATTATCTAGATCACCAAAGTCCTTACGGAGCCTTAAGAGTAGCTGCAATGGACATCCCAGTAGGTCAGATTTAAATCAAAGCACTGTCTGTCAGTTACAATTGGATATTAGCTCTGCTCTATAGCCTTGCAAGGCACAAGAAGGACGACAGAGCACCTGTACAACACCCACCTTGATATTTCTGTAGGTTTCATTCAGAACCATTTTGTTGAATTCTGGATTCTTAAGTGTGTCGAGGAAATTTGAATAAAGGCTGTGGAAGTTTGGCTCAATACTAACTCTCTTCATCACAAGATATTGTGAAACCCAAGGCATAAATTCTTCTTTTACTGTTTCCTTCAGTTCCTCAACCTGGATCCATGAACACATTAAGGTGAAATAGATCAATGAAAGAAGATGACACAAGACCGTTCTGTAACTCAGAGGCATAATGAGTTATAATGATCACAAATTAACAACAGCATGTTACCAGGATTTGTAACCTGACTGCTATGCGAACTGGCTAGCTGACTTCTATTAATAATTTGTCTTCTACTGTCATGCACTGTTTAAGTGATGGAACCAGATTCTCGCCCGCTCTTCTGTTAACTCATCACGAATAATGCTGTGTGAACACCAAGCTAGAAAAGCGGAATTCTGTGGCCTCTATAAGTCATACAAATAAAGGTATTTTCAAGCGTTGCTCATTTTGCATAATTCTGCTTCTCCCAATTATGAAGAGCACCAAAGAGGTATGAGGACACTGAAGCACCTCCTCATGGGGTGAATTTAATCCAGCCCGCAGCATCAATCCACTCTGGTAGCTCTGCCCCTTCAATCTAGCCCTGGTACCTAGGCTCCTGACACCCTGTGACCCAGTTGGTGGGCAACAACTGACACTGGCTAGTTGGGAAGATGTCCATCTGAGGCAGAATCTAGGCAGAACAGAAAGTGAAGAAGCATTCAAGGTAGCAGGAAGGATTTTCCTCCCTCCCGGACAGGAGCTGCTGAGTGAGCCCAGAGTAGCTGCTTCTCTTTGCTACAGAGTGTGCTTGGAGCATAGAGGCTCAGCTTCCCTGGTGGAGGGATGCTGCTTGGTGTCATTTCCCATGCAGGCTGCAGGTTTTTCTACTTCTACCTTATCCAGCTTCAGCGCCCGATTCCCCTCACCCCAATTCAGTATGTATGATGGAGCCCTTTTCCCTTGTATGACAACTGCTGCCCTGGTTGTCGGGGGGAGGAGGGGGAGAGAGACAGTGGCTTGTTCCATAAAACTTTTGGCATAGCAAGTGTTCTTGCTATGGACATGCCTCTAGGACCATCTTCTGCCAAGCAGCATTAGCCAAGAGTAAGGGAGTCTGGAAGAAAGGGGCAGCAGAAAAACAAGATGGCGGTGGCTGTGCCCTCCATCAGCTCTGACCTCCAGGATTGACTTTCCCATGGGTTAATGGTCCCTCATAGACAAAAGGTTCCTCATGCCTGATTTATGCTCCATGGGAAACTCATGCAACCAGCCCTCAGGCTTAAGACTACTGTACCCATTTCCCACGTTTTGGAAGCCATAAGGAAAAGAAACTTGATTCAAGAAAAAATGCAAAGGAATTCCTAAGCTGATTCTGCACCTGACACCAACTTTATGTTTGCAGAAGAATATAGAATATAGAGAGCCAGTTATGCAATGTGGTGGAATAACTATATACAGGAGAGGAATTTTTAAAAAATCAGTATCAGGTGCAGATGATAAAATGTCCCTGTAGGAAGATGGCAGCAGGTAATGTTTAAGGTCTTTCACCTCTTGATAGACAAAGTTGACCATATTTTCCCAATATGTGAGCAGTTCAAGGACTATCAAATGCACAAACATTTAAAATTCTAGAGCTTTCTTGAAAAAATATTTTAAAATCAGCAATTTAGACACTTACTGTTCAGAAGTGTTGAACAGTAAGATTCATTTGAAGGTGAGTTGCAGTTATGGCCAGATTCAACACTCACTTGGGAAGAAAAGGAATGCAGCTAGATAAAAGAACCTCTTGTCTGCACAGATAGGCATCAAGTAAGTCAATCCTATCTCGACATATGGAGATCATATGGTGTATCCACAAGGAGAAAAAAAAACAGAACTGAATGTTCAGCAATACTTGCCTTCTGAGTCATGTTGGACTGAGACAGGTTATTGAAGATAAAAGCAATCTTTTCCTGCACGTTTTCAGGGGGTTCCACAATTCTCTCTGTCTGATCTGTGGCCACTAGCAGGGTATCAATGTTGGTTGTATTAATAGAAGGCTGCAGAACAAGAACAACAATTTAAGAAAATGAGCTGATTTAATTAAGGATGCAACAGACCATGGGCTTAACATTAAAGCAGCCTTCCCCAACCTGGTACCCTCCACATGTGTTGGACTACAACTCTGGAATTCCCCAGCCAGCATGGGAGTTGGACCTGGTGGGGAAGGTGGCACTACAGCATAAACTGTGTAGCGCCAGTCACTATTTTACCATAAAGTTACAAAAGAGACAGAGAGAGACAAGTTACACAAGCAAATACATGAGTGTATATTTAGCTTTGTTGTGAGTTTGGTCAGGAGTCTGCTGAAGTTTGAGAAACAGCAAATCACCTGGAAGTTGTTGTTTGTACAGACAGAACAACAATGGAGTAGTGAAAGACAAGATGACATAATTAAACACTTAAAAAAGGGAATTTAAGGTACAAGGGGCAACAAAGACAGCAAAACAATGTTGACTGAACATAACAGACTGCACAGCAGCAAAATCTTTGGGTAGATACGTAGGTAGGAGCGAGCCCAAAAGGTGATATTGGCTAAAAACTCAAAGGGCCTGGATGTAACTAAAAGCCCCAAATGATAAGGGGAATGTGAAAGCACCAGACAGTTCAGGGTGTGTGTGGGGGGGGAGGGGGGGGAGGAGATAGAAAAAAATTTCACCTATCCAGTTTTTGTTATTGGTGGTGGGGTGAGAACAGTTGCCTTTGTGATGAAGATTCTACTGCTGCAGGCAGACCTGCGTATTCCCTGCCACCCCAAGCAGGAAGTGGAGCAATCTCCCTCCTTCCCAGAATATTATAACCAAGCTATACATATGGTACTCTAATAAAACAATCATTTATATCATTAAATACAGTATCAGCATTGTTAACCCCTAAATAAACCAAGGCTAAAGGGGACAAGGAAAAGGAAAGCCCCGGGGGGTTCCTAACTTGGGGGAATATGCACTCTAAAGATCCCTTCTCAGAACACAGGAGGAGAAGCTGTTCTTCCACCATCAGGAATGCAACTTCACATTAAGGCCTGGTCGCATGATCACTGCAACTTAAATAAGCCACAGTGGCTTGCTCAATTCCCCCTTTGCCTAATTACCCACCTAGGCACAGCTTGTCATGTCAGCCGAGCCAGATGCTAGTTAGAGGGGGAAACAATGCTCAACAAACCCAAGGCCTGTTGTTGTTTAAGCTGAGGTGACAGTGCAAACCACATCTAGATCTAGCTTCTCTCTATCGGTTGGTGGAAGAGGTAAGTTTTCTTTGGGATATCCAAGAACAATATTTGTGTTTTGTTTTTTTTAATGTCTCCCCTGCATTCTCATAAAAACTCTTTAAGGTAACTTAGAATCACCATTAAGAATTACAATTTAAAAAATCGTAAAACTAGTAATACAAAATAAAGTAGCAATACAATATAAATATAATATGTTAATTAAAAGCTCGGGTGAGTTTGACTGAAATGACCTCATAAGATCTTAATTGCTGAACAGGTTCATGTGTCTTTCCTTTTCCACATCCCCTTTAGCCTTGGGTGCGTTTTTTAAACTTAAAACTAGCATCAAGAATTGAGCTGGAAACAAGGGGGTTGTATCCAAAGTTAGTCCTACTTAGAGTAGACCCACTGAAATGAATGGGACTTAAGTTAATCATGACTAACTTATGTGCTATTCATTTCAAAGGGTTTATTCTAAGTAGAACTAACACTGGATATAACCCAAAGTGTAAAACAATGAAAATCTTTAAACATGAGAGAAATACTATCACTACTAGCCAGCAGATTCCAGTTAGGAGTCCTCTAGCAGATTCTGAACCAGCTGAAGTTTCTGATCACTTTCAGGGAAGCCCAATGTACAACCCATCGTCATATATCATGCACAGATGTTACCAAAGTTGCCAGATCATTCCTTTCCAGAAGGGGGATGCAGCTGGCATACCAATCGAATTGATAATGCAGCAGAAGCCAGTTGCGCTTCTTCAGTCTTGGGGTACTACAATCTTGGGTTACTCCTACATCCAGCTTTGTACATGGAGACCTACATAGCTTCTGTGTTGGAGGGTCTTTCATCATCTTAGGATGGTGTGCAGCTGCAGTATCCCCAGGATAGGGATAGCCAGGCCACCGTTATCTATGCACTGGTAACATCTAGGACTAACTATTGCAATGCGCTGCACATGGGGCTGCCATTAAATACTAGTTCAAATTCAAATTCTCCTTATCACCATCTGAGGTAAGGTGGGTGGCAGCCTTCTCAGTAATGGCACCCTATCTATAGACTTCTCTCCCTACGGAGGCCCACCTGGTGCCTCACTGGTGATTTTCGGCAGTAGGCAAAGATATTTCTTATTTTTTGAAATATTGTATTATTTTAATATGCTGTAAGGTGTTGCTTTTGGTTTTATCCATTTTTTGAAAACTTCATCTTTGCTGAAGGGCAGTGTATAAACCTTTGAAATATATAAATAGTTCTTTTCTGAGGGAAGTGAGGGAGGGAAAAGACCTGCTTGAGGTGGTATAAGCTGTGTAAGTGCTTGCATGACTGTATAGGTTCAAACAAAATCAAAATGACTCCTCAACAAGGCTCACAAAACATTAACTGTGGTTAATCTTTATTCGTTTATGTGTCCCTCATCGTGCTTGCTCCAGTAAACTAGCTCATGTACTTACCGGCACATCCTTTTTGAAGCTGACCCGACCCACTGGAGTGATTGTAGTCTTTGCCACAGTAGTGGTGGTAGTGGAGGTGGTTACTATAGTGCTAACTTGACCAGCAAGAGGAGTTTTTGCTGGAACCTGAGCCTGTGCCTGTGCCTGGGCAAGTGCAATACTTCCAGGGGTGGTGATTGACCCCTGCATCTTCACAGGAGGGTCTCTGGATTGCTGTCCATATTCAATGTACTACAAAAGACAAGAAGTAGAACATCCTTAAATCTCACATGCACTCAAAGATACATAGCAAATTTTAGAATCACCTTAACACTAGAACCAATCCCCCAAAGTTCCTGATCTTGAAGTTATTGGGCAACTCCAACCACCACAAATAAACTCCGCAATGCTTCAGCTATCCTAAAAATAGAGTCATTCATGGTAGAGACATTCAAGACAACCTAAAAGAAGCCCTTATTTTGGTACAGTGATGAACACAGCTGGCCTCGAATCAATTAGCAGCACCAACATTAGCTGAAGGCAAGCATTTCAAATCCCTACTCCATTCCCTTCCTACCATCCTGTGGGAATATGGGAGGTAGCAAAAGCTAGAGGAAAGATGTGACCTGCTACTGAATGGGTGCGTAAGCCTTCCTTGCAGACTTCAATGATTAGAAAGAGAAGTAAGAAGTAAAATATTCCACTGGTGGAACCATTCCAAATCAAAAGCTGTGTTTTGGATAAGGGCAAAAGAGTTTCTGCAATCACTGAAGAAATCTATTTCCATGGATAACAGTATTACAACAAATACACTAGACTAGTATTACAACAAATAGACTTTTCTGAAGCAAAGGTGTAATAATTGCAGCTTGCAAGACTTTCAGTGTTGTTTATCACAAATAAATATTCAATATTACATATACAATAAAGAAATCCCTGCTGACTGGCATGTCACTGATGCCCAGACTCTAAACCAACATTGCTTTTAGTGTTTGGAATACAGCCTTTGGATCAGACCTTCAAGATCCTAATTCCATTATCCCTGGTTTTGATTGCTTTCAGAAGGTCTGAGCAGACAGACTGCTGTGCCTAGCAGTATGGATTTATTTGCTAGGAAAGCTCATTCATGAACCAACCCTCTAGGAAGCTGTCTGGCAAGATTTAAGAGTTAACTGTCAGATAAACACTTTGAGTTGGGACAAAGGGCTATGGTTTCCATGAAAGGAAAATGGCAGAAAAATAGTTTGCAGTAAGTTTTAATCTGTTTTTCTTCTCTCAGATGCATGGGGGTTGCTCACACAGAACTTTTGTGCCCTTTATTAAGTGGACGCTGAAGCACTAAATGAAGGGAAAGCTGAAGCTTTCCAACATGCAAATAAACCTAACTCATTTAAATTTCTTCCCTCCCCCTTACTGATTCACTTTCCATAACTTTAACACTCACCTCCTGCAGGTGATGAGGGAACTGTATAAAGTGACTAATAGAAGCCAAGTGCTGACAATACTGGGGATAGTCCTTCAATCTGTCAACGGTAAAACTATCCATTAGTAGGAGAAAATAGCCTGATCAAAACCACCAACAACACAATAATGGTTAATCTCTGGCTAAATTAATAAGAGTTGCTTTGAGGGTTTTCTGGTTCTGCCACACACAAGCTGGTCAGCAAATATGTGGAAATTACTGGCAAAGCCAGTGGTTCTGACTATATGCCGCCACAAAGCCACTACGAAAGAGCCACCCTACTAAGGTTATAAGAGTTAGATCTGCACTTATATTAATGAAAAAGAAATTAGAGCCTTGAATTGGTGGTACACAATTAACTTAGTTAGTGACGACATCTACACAGACCCTACTCAACATGCACTGTTTCTGTACAGACCCTCTCCTTGTTTCAATAGAAGCCACACTAAAGTAAGTGGGAGGCTGACCAATAGCACTTACTGGACTGGGGCAACATATAGATTTTTCTATAGGCTGTACAGTTTTGTTTTGTTTTTTAAAAAAAAGGAATATTGCCTTCATGGTTTCCAGTAAAAAGCCTAAAAGCACCAGGGCAGTTAACTAAAGAAGGCTTTTTGAATGGCCAGAAGACTAAGACTCTTCATGATACACACAGCTTGCTACTGCTTCCCCGGCCCACAGGGCCCTTTCCTGTTCCCACAAATCCATTTCCCCATCCTACTGGCCCTTCCAGCTACCTCTCTTCCATTCTAGCTCGCAACACAAGATTCTAAACCTACTAACTCAATTCTTTATGTAAAGCATTCAGCAACTTAAGGCCAATATATACATAGAGTCCAAAGTGCACAATTGAGTCATGAAACATATTTTACGTTTTCACATACAGTACATTGCTTTAAGCTTCGTACGAAAAGTAGCATAAAATGTTTTAATAAATGAGCAAACATAGGAGACCCTGGTCTTGCTTTTTAACTGCATTAATGCTAACTTGACTTCAGAACTCTATCTTTGTTAGAAAGTTGTCTGAGCTTACTATGTAAATAAGAACAAACAGTATTTGTTAAACCACAGTAAATGTGCAACTCAAATCCTATACATGCTTATTTAGAAATAAGTCCCACGAAATGCAGTGGGGTTAATTACCAGGTAAGTGTGCATAGGATTGTAGCATTAATCATGCTACCTCATTTTATCTGCTAGACTGTTGCAGAACTATGATTGTTATTTGAATGAAAATCTCTACTGAATGTGAAGCAAGTTTAAATCTATGGCACTGAAAGGGAAAAGCATATTGTGATACTGGAAAGAAATCACACAGCCCCCTAGCAGGAGTATGAAAACTGAGTTTGCAAAAACCACGTTGCACTAATTACCAAAATATGTGTTAAAATCCTGAGAATCTCAGCTTTTATTGAAAATGGTTAGCAGTTATGGTTTCAGAAAGTATCCTGAACATGACGCTCTAGGTAAGGTTTTCTCACGTGGGTATGCAGCTACACATGCTGCTTCAAGCCCAGCTCCCAGCCAAAGCTGCAGGACAGAAGGAAATACATGGAAGCAGATGGAAGGGTCAAAATCAGAGAAAGCCACAGGGACTGTGGGGGTGGCATGAAGGAGCACACAGTGGTAGTGTGAAGGGGAGAGGTGGCAGCAACAGGAGGAAGGGAAACAGACTACTGGGATATGAGAAGGTATTAGCAAGGATTTAATTGCTTTGGGAAGGACAGAAATGGACTCAAGACTGAGTTGTACTGTGAGACAAAAGAGTAACTACTTACCAGCACTTTGACATGATGGCATAAGTGTGCCCTACTAGTTGTTTCTAGAGGGCTCTGAAAACTGCCTTGCAAAATGGATGAAAGTTAAGCTTTCCATCATAGTGAGTCTTGGGAGAGCTACCTTGCATATTCCAGAGTATCAAGTACAATCCAGTTAAAGTTATTTTAGTGTGCGTGTGTGTTCTCTCCTCCCACTGATATCAATAAGACATAAAATGGCTAGACTTTGGCTAGATTGTTCCTTTGTAAATAGGTAACTACTTATGACAGGGGAGCCTCTTAGCCAGTAACAATGATTTGCAATATCTTCATTTCAGGAGCATCATTAATGTGTATGCCATCTCATACTTAAGCATTAATTCATTAATTAAATGAATTAAATTAAAATTATTTGAAGGCAGTTTCTGCCTATATTCAGACTACCTATAATTGATTTCTGTTTCATTTATTCCAAAATATGCATTCCTTTATTAACTGAAGTGTCTATTTAATTTATGCATCTATTGTGGGATACATTCAAGAATGGCAACATACCACTATCCTGTATTGCAAAGCTAAATATTTTGCTGACGTAGGCGCATACTTAGAAATTCCCCCATGCATTTCTGGAAATATTATAAAAAGACACTCACCTATTTTTAAATCTATCTAGTGCAGCAATACCAAAATAGTACATTTTGGATGTAAAAGGCTTTCGTAAGGCTTCAAGAACATAGCGCAAGGCCAGGCCCAGTGCCATATATGTAACCAGTCCTTTCTCTATTATCCCACCAAAGAGGCAGGCTGTTATGTGTAGCTCTTTATCGGGGTACTGGGGGAAAAAACGATACTCCTCAAACAAGTTCCTCAGCATACAGTTAAATACTTCGCGTTCCCGTTTAATGTTGGAGTCCTTAAACCTCTGTAGCATTTCTAACACCTGTAAAGAAATCAAAATGTTACGAAGAGACTCATTTATGCTCAAGCCCTTTCACTAAGGGGTGTCGAGCACCTGCATAAAGCAAAGTTTTTTGGGAAACCCAGCCAAAGTTTCACTAGGGGAAATTTCAAATCTTTTCCTCACTTCACATGTTTGAAGTCCCAAATGGATCTCTGGGCTGTACATTTAAACTGAAAGAGTTGCTCAGGATGTATAAAGTAGGCCTTGTATAACAACATTCACTAAAGTTTAATTAACTGTGTTAGTGTTTGCAAAGTATTTTATCAAGATTATTTTCCAAATTCTTTTTGGAAATACAAAACATTGAAGTATGTTTCCTCATATTCCATACAATGTTTCCCAAAATTGCACTTTAAAAGGGACTGTGATTTGATCCAACTTATACTGCTAACCCTAGCAATATAATGTTACCCTAACATTTAAAGCGTAGCAACTGCAACTCCCTCTCCTAAGTAGCACTTTGTTGGTTTAAGAGATTCCCCAAGGGAAGAAATGTTCGCCCAAGCAACAACAGAGGAACTGAGATGAAAGTAAAACAGAACTATTCTTCACAACTGATTTCAATGCAATATGGAATTTTTAAAAAGACACCAATGCTGTTTCAGCTGCTATGACCTCTTAAAACCTTGATATTTAATACTAAATATGTACTGAACTGTATAAGCAATGAGATTTACTAACAAAATTAACCTTTAGAATAGTTTTCACTGGACACAGCTTAAAACATCCAATTTCACTTGCACAAAAGTTGTCTGCAACTGTGTGGGCATACATTTTGGAACTTCATAATTTAAATTAAAACTGCAACCAAACAAAAAGCAATGTTGCAAGCACCTACTGGCCCTAATGTTTCACAAGACTGAAAAGAAAGCCTATGGAAAGGGAGAATAGCAAGAGGAGAGCGCAAGGGAGATGTAATGGCTACACAAAGCTCACCTCATCTACAGACATAGTTGGGTGTGGTGGGTGATTATAAATACGCTGAAAATAGCTGTTGGCTTCATCATCAATCTCTTTGCTAAAGTGCTGATTAGCCTCCGGCCATACCTGAGATAAGTCAGCTGTTGGAAAAGGTAAATACAATTATGTAAGTCCACAAAGTGCATGACAAAAGGCATTGATTTCACAAGGATATATCCAGTTCCAAGGGAACCAAAACCAGTATACAGCGTTCAAAGGATTTCATGATGCAGCCTTCAATCAACATCTCATCCATGCTAACAGCTCAAGCAAAGGCAGCTTACCTGTAACTACAGTTCTCTGAGTGGCCATCTGGGCAATAACGTATATGGCTTCTGTGCCTGTGCTGAGCAGCTTCTAAAGACAAGCCACTGAAACATTTTGGGGTGATGGCCTGCCCAAGCCACCAAAGGGCATATCCAGCAACTGCTGCAGCTGCCCAGGAAGGAAAGAGATACACAGAGAAACACATGAAGTGGTAAAGGAGGGTGGCTTGTGCAACCACTCAGCTAATCATAGCTGTCCCCCTTCGTGGCCGCTGCATGGTCCCACCAGCAAGCTATCTCACCTGGAGGGAGCGGGATCACAGAAAGGGGGTGTTCCCAGCTGGGGGCATCTCATGGGACAGCTTAGGCCAGTGGGCCCAAAAACAAGGCTTCACGGATTATTTGGATTAAGACTGGAAGTCCTGGTGGGCAATAGTAGAGGCAGCTATTTTGGATACAGTCTTCCCAGTTTCAATATGTGAGGAGGATACTGGAATTAGAGGTCAAAATGGCGTAAGGGATAAAATAAAAGACAGCCCAGTCTCACACATTAAGGCAGCAGAGATGCCTGAGAAAAACCTGGGAACTTCTGCAAGCAAGGCAGATACTGCATTTTAAGGGGAAAATATTCTAATAAATATTCTGATAGTCCACAGGGGGGAGATCCGATCATTGTCTGCTTGCAAAGGCATTCTTGCCCAGTCAATAGAGGAGGGGGGAAGAGAGCTGCTTCCCTTCGTGAAGAGAAACACAAGGCTGGCACGTTAGCTGCTGCCAGCAGCGGCTTGATCTGGACCAAAGCAGAAGACGTACTGCTTCTCATGGCCGCTCATCTTCAGCATCAAGTTCATTTATATGCTAGGGACAAAGAAACCATTCCCACATTGGCCCCCTCAAGAGGCCCTATCAGCTCTCAGCCCCAGCAAAGAGAGGCAAAACTGTCCTGCAAGGGGGCGGGGGAGAGAGAGACTAGCCCTGACTTATCCCTTAGGAGCCTGACATGGGGGATGCCAAGGGGGACCAAGACTAATACCATGGTTTGGGAGCCCCTGAAGGGAAAAAACAGGAGAGAACCTCCACACTGGGCTCCAATTCCTTTTTCTTCTTTCTTCAGGCCCACTTGAGACAGCAAACACCACAAGCAACCTGTGACTCTTAAGGAGGTAGGAGCCTTCCCCAACCTGGATCTGCCTTGGCCAGATCCTTCATTTTAAAAGGTCCTGCCTGCTTGTGGATGGAACTGGGAGCACCCAGTGCCTGGACAACTGGATGGTGCTAAGTAGGGAAAAAGCCCTGAACCCAAGACAGCATGAATGTTATCACCCAGGGACTTGTGCTCAGCGTGGGCCAGCTGCAGAGCTGGCATTTTGCATTGATGGTGGTGGCAAAGGCATCCACAGCTCAGTGGCAGAGCCTGCAAAAGGGTCCAGGTTCAATCCACACCATCTCCAGGTAGGGCTGGGGGAGAACCTTGCCTGAAAGCCTGTTGGTGTCGGCCAGCGAGAAGCCACCCAGTGCCCTCCAGATGTTCTGGACTAAAATTCCCATAATCCATAACCATTGGCCATGCTGGCTGGGGCAGATGGGAATTGGCCCAAAAGATCTGCAGAGCACCAGGTTGCCCACTCCTATACTGAGCTCAGTGAGCCAATGGTCCGATTCAGTGTAAGGCAGCTTCATATGTCCACACTGGGAAAGCCCCACCAACAAAACAAATGGTGGATAACCCGGTCTTCCATACATGGGAGGAGCATCCAGCCCCGCTGACGGAATTCACCGTCGTTGCTTGCCAAGTAAAGCTCTACAGAGGTTACAGTGTTGTGGATGTCCAGAAGCCATAGGCAAGCTATAGCTGAATTCAGGACAGGGTTTCCCCTCCTTATCTGATGTAGCAGACAATGGCAAGGTTATTGCTGCATGAATCATCATATAATTTGAGGTTAGGAAAGCCAAACCCCGCCTTCTTTTGAGTGTCCGTAAAATGAGGTTCTGCCAGTGCACAGCTTCTTCCTCCTATTACTAAGTCTCCAATAACATTTGCCGTTATTTAATTAGAGCTGAGGTATCTCTGTTGGGAAAGTTTGGAACAAAAGAAAACTTAAGATGCCACAGCATTTTAACTGTGCCATTAAGCTTGGTCAGGAAAAGTTTGTTTCCACATTCTATAAGTTCTTTTAGTCTATTAATTTGTGGATCAAAGTTCCTTTTCTCTTAAATGTTTTGGAATTATGCCGAGATCCTAAAAAACTAGATTGTTGCAACAACAGTCTAGATTGTGCTTGAAGTTCCTGTTGGTACTCCAGCAGAATATTAAGACACATTAGTTAAGGTTTCTGATTGTCAGTTTTCAATCCTGCCACTTTTCATATTCAATTAGCAAGCATCAAAGCTTCGAAGTAGCTCCTTCAGGGTTGAAAAGCATGAGTAGCACGTAATCTGTGTACAAATTATTGCTATGGGTTATCCCATTAATTTGCACTCCTTAAATTTCTCTGCTAGAGTGTATTAAATCTGCCAGTGATGCAACAACAATGGCAAAAAGTATGGGAGATAAGGATAGCCCTGCTTTGTGCATCTCAGTAAGCAAAAAGTCTCTGAATCTATTACATTAGCTTAAACATCTGATTTCAAATATAAGTTATTGATGATCTGCATAAACTTATCACCCAAACCCAATATGGATGTTTTGTCAGAAATGGTAATTCAAGACTATCAAAAGCCTTAAAGGCATCTTGTGAGAGCACTGCAACTGGAGAGTTACTGGTCTTACCATAACGTATTATGTTGAGTACATGCCTAACATAATCAGTTATCTGTCTGCCAGGCATAAAGCCTGTTTGATCAGGTTGGATATATTTTGTTATTAAGGCATTTAATGTACTTGTAAGAATTGCTGTGAACAACTTGGCCTCTTGGTTCAGAAGAAATAATCCACAACAGTGTTACTCTGTATTTGGGCTATAAATTGATCCAAAGGTTAGAGGTGAGTCACCCAGTATGCGTCGGTATGTGCGTGTATAACTGCATATGAGTGTGTGTCTGTCTGTATCTATATATATTTCATAATGCAGTTTACAGCTTCAGCTATTGGGCATATAGAAATGTAATAAACACAAACACACACACACCACACATAACTGCATTCTTATGGATTTTGTTTTTATCCTATTATATCCTATATAATAATACCATCCCTTCTCCTCTTCTCCATATATTATGCTCCCCTCTGTCCAAGAGTAAACTTGTGCTGTTAGTCAGTTTCAATATTTGTCTCTACAAATCAGAAAGATTTCTGCCAATATATTTACTCTCTAGCACGCTTTACTTGTGTGAGATTCTTTTTTTGTCTATTGACGATGTTCCACTCTGAAGTGAAGTCTTCAGATCTTGACTGATTACCTCCCTCCCACTTCTCTCCTCTGCCAGTCACGGTGCTTCCAAATCCAGCTCTGTCAAAATGTCAGCGACTTGTACCTTGGCTGCAGCTCTCACTATCATTTTAAATGGGTATCCTGATCTGCATGGGATCCCCTCTTCGCACAGCAGGTCAGTATATGGGCAAGACATTTCTCTCCTCAAGAGGGTATCCTGACTTGAATCTTGAAAGACATGAATCTTCACCACCTTGTGCTAAAAAGTGTATTATACACTTATATTACTAAGAGCATGAAAAACTCCCTCCTTCTGTTGGTATCTGTCGAAGTGCACAACAACGTCCTGTCGCATGGTGCTTTTTGAGTTAGGCTGACCAAGTGCCCTGCAAGCTCATTCCAAATCGTGTTTTGCTGAAGTTAATCCTAGGGCATGTTTCTGTAGCACAGCTCGCAATAAACTCAAGCATATCTGCGCTTGAATTTATTGATTCTGATATTTAGACGGTAATCTTGATCCTCCAAGTCTGCCATTTTCAGCTGAAGCTCCCTGGTAGCTGTTGACAGGCACTTTAGTCTCTAAAGTCTCTGTCCAGTCCTTCATTAAGTTAAATCATTGCTGCTGAGACATGAGGGTGATCTCTTTTTATAGGTCTTGTGTGCTTGGCACAAAAATGTCTCTCCTCATTCTCAGAACACTCTTGGGTGTTCATGGGCTCATGAAGCAGTTGGTGCTAGGGATGTGCACATTCGGTAAAATTTGTTCCGTCTGAATTTCACGGATTGTCAGGTGCCTTTCATTCTGCTGTCCGCTCACTGATGGAATTGAATTTTTTCTAATTTCCCAGATTTGTATTTGCACAAATTTGCATTTGCAAAAACGCACAAATCGCCCCCCAAATGCCCAAGTCCCCCCCAAATGTGCATTTTCAGCCAGTGTTTTATTTTACATATTTTTAATGACTAAATTTGCGTAAAATTCTAGAAGGTTAAAAAAAACAGTCCGCAGGTCCACAAAATTCATGCCACTCAAGAAAAGCCAGTCCACTGGAGAATACGCGGGTTGGATTCATACAAATCTAAACTCATCTGATTCCACTGCAGACCTCTCCGACATCCCGAGTAGGTGCAATAACAGATTTATTTTCTGGATTGAGGTGGCAGATCTCTGCATCTGCTATTCCTTTCTATGCAGAGCTGTCAAAAATGTGCAGATGTGCCTCCATTTAAGCTGTTTATTAGCCCTATGTTTAAGAGCCGTCACCAACTATGCCTTCATCTCAATCAGCAGAAAGCCATGCACCCCAAGCACACTTTATTTAAACTTTTCATAATCAAATACTTCAGTTCCAACTACTTTTGGCTATTAGAAAAACTTCCCAGACATTTATAAAAAACGTAAATTTAACATGACATAATTTAAGTTCTCTTTAATAAATTTCATGTTAAATCACATCTCCATTCGTTCAGGGCAGTGGAAAATATTTACAGTTCAAAGATTTCCATCCCTCCCCCGCATCACTGTGGAAGACTATCTATGGACGGTGTTCAAGTGTAAACACATTGAGGAACTAGCCCTGAAGAGGGGTATCCCAAAGCAGGCAAGCAGCCAAGCCACTCTGGCGGCAGCCATGAGGCCCAAGAGTCTCCAACTACTGACATGCATCATAGTGAGTGGAGCTGACCCAAGGCATTTTGCTGACTGAGGCGCCTCTCCCCATTACATGTACAGAAGCTTACCAGGCTGGCAGTTAATTCTTGTTTTGACAGTGGCAATGGACCAGTATATTCCACTGCACTGTGGGGCAGCAGGCTAAGCTTAGAATGTGCAGGGCAACACTCCTCCACCATCCTTCTCTGCCACTCCTGCCCCCTAGCATCTGCCGTCCGAGGCAGTCACCTCATTCTCCATGATATTAAGATTGGTAACAAAGGCAAGTCAGCAAGGCTGTGCACAGAGTCAAGAACTGCCCCTGTAAACTGCAAGCAATGAGTGGGAGTGAGAAGCAGACAAGGATGAGAAAGAGCAGGGCAGGAGAGCAGCTCCAATTTGGAGAGAAACCACTCCATGACAGGAGTTGGTCACATCACAGAGAGGGTTCACATATCTGAGGCAGAGTCAGTGATCTCAACACAGCCAGGTCTGGGGCGGACACTGGAAATACCTGCTGAAACCTATCCAGGATAAGGTGTAGCAATAGCACTTACACTGTAATCAGGGCAGGATGAACTGGCACGGAAGCAAGCCAGTCACTGTAGGGGAAGACCAAAATGGTCAGGCAACTGGACTGCCAGAATGAAAATGGGTGGCTAAAGCAAAGGAGGTAACAATCCCTTGCCTATTCCATCTCTTCCTGTTTTTCTTCCTGGGCTTGTCTAACTTTAGCTGGTTTGATTTTATGCCCTCTTTCATCACATGGAGCACAGTCCAGATTCAGTCCCAGGACCAACGGTTCTATAAAACCCGAAGAGTACTTGAAGCTGAGGGAGTCCATCAGTCCGGAGAGCATGGAGTTTCGAGATGAAACCTTCAGCTCTGGGTCAACGTACAGGAGGAATGGCTAGTCAAACAGCCGGAGGAAAACAGCATGGCACCTACATTTGGCTCCCTAGCAGGCAGGTTGCCTGAATGCCCTGAAACAGGGCACAAAGGGCGCACCTGCCAGAATTGCTCCTCAGTAGATGTATTGGACAAGCCTGCTTAGTACATTTTTGATAATGGGCAAATGCCTCTGGCATTTGCTTACAATATCGCTCATCAGTAAGGTGTTACAGTTAAATCCAGGAGAGGGCAGGGAGTGGTGCATTTTAATGGTAACAATTACTACTTGAGGCCTTGTCATTTCCAGCTTGTGTGTGTGGAGAGGCGTTAACTCATGCTCTGACCTGGATTCCTGCATTGAGCAGGGGGTTGGGCTCGATGGTCTTATAGGCCCCTTCCAACCCTACTGTGCTATGATTCTACGAGAAGAACATGCAGCCAGCCAGTTCCCCACCCCGGTCTATAACATGCTGTTCACCCAGGCAAAATAAGCGCTTGTGTCCATCCATAGGAGGAAGCTTACCCCCATAGTAACAGCAATTCTTGAAGAATGGCTGCTGTACCTTAGGTGAACAGGTGGGCAAGGGGAAGAAACCACAAGACATATAAAAATGGGAAACACATAAAGGAGCCACCAGAAGAGGAGATGGGGGGGGGGACCAAAGCAAAAACATGGCAGAGAGAGAAGAAAAATATGGTTTAGTTCTGATAAGTGTGAAAGAAAAAATTCCAAAAGCCACAGTGGTGGTCAGAAATAACTGAGCGGGAAAGCGCTGGCCACACCCAACTGGGCATGTGCCTTGATTGCTGGAACAGGCCACTGCACCAAATGTTTCATTGGCTTACCTCTAGAAGGTTCTGAATGCTCCTGTTTGCAGGCACATAACCCATATGCAGGACTGCACAAAGACCAAGAAGAACATTAGCTGCAGCTGCTGGTTTAGTTAAGGAAACACAATTACACTTCACTAACAGTGACTCTGAAAGCCAGGGTAGCAAATCTCAATGACTGCAGAATCAGAGTATTATCCATCCATCCATCATCCAGTGTATTGTGTAGGGTGCAGCAGTCACACAGCATGCTGAATGCTAACATTCAGACACACTTTCAAACAACTTCAGGCTAGCTCTGAGATCAGAGGTCAGAGAGCCCCACTCACTGCTGCTCCATATGCTCAGATTTTAAGGAGTTTACAAGAAGTTATACTTATCAAATTGAACAGCCCTGAAAATTGAAGACATTTAGGGTGCCATCCTATGCATGGCTGGCTGGGGAATGCTGGGAGTTGTACAACTTTTTTCTGTCTAAACATGCACCCTTAGAAACCTAGTTCCACCACTTAAAAGAAAGAAGTCTTCTCCTCAGAAAACTCCTATTTATTGCTGACACAAGACATCCAGCATTCCATACCCAACTGTCCAGGTAACCCCTTACTGACCCTCTTCAACCATCCCCCTAACGTAATTGGCACCATATTTCCATACCTCTCCCCTAATGCCTGCCCAATTACCTCAAAGTTTGGACTCAGGAATCCTCCTGGACAATCTTGCATGTATCAAAGTTTTGGGGTTGGTTTTTTTTTTTAACTAAAACAGCTTAAAACAGTCCTTAGCTACAGGAGCCTAATGTTTAAAAATGATGGGAAGCAGGATAAAAATGTAAGTCAGTCTACTGGATTTTTGCAAGGTTGCTGTAAACGTAGTTAAATGCACTCTGTTATTTTAAAAAGAGCTGTATGTTTACAGTAATACCACTACAGTAATATCAACACTGCTGTAGGTCACCCCATTTTCAACTCAATACCATCTTCTTTCTTAATTTTTGTTGCATTTATAAATACTGTCTTAGAATTATTTTTAGTACTATTTTGAAATGCTGTTATTTGCACTGAGCCTTTAGATCAGGGTGGGTTAATAACACCATTTTGACCCGCTTGCACTGGCTGCCTGTACATTTCTGAGCCCAGTGGAAGGTGCAAGTCTTGACCTATAAAGTCTTCCACACCTCGGGACCACAATATCTGATGGAGCACCTCTCCCAGTATGAAACCTACCCATACGCTAAAATCAACATCTGAGGTCCTCCTCTCAGGAAGACTCAGAAGGCGACAACAACAGAGAGAGCCTTTTTGGTGGTTTCCCCCTGTTGTGGAATGCTCTTCCAAGTGAGATCCATCTGGTGCCAACAGTATCATCTTTTTGGCAACAGGTTAAAACTTTCCTCTACTCCCAGGCATTTGACAGCATATGATGGGGTGTTTTAGTTTATCACGTCCTGGTAGTTTGAGTGTTAATTGTTTTTAACTTGTTTTAAATTCTTGAATGTGAAAGGTTTTATCTCATGTTTTATCATGCTGTGAACCACCTAGACAGCTTTGGCTATTGGGCAGTATAGAAATGTAAAAACTGAATGGATGAATGAAAAGTCAAACTTAACCATTCTAACAAACTGCTTAAAAAAAACCACCCCACATATCCTTCATCCCAGTAGCCTTATCAAACTTCTGGAATATATTCAAGATATGAAAGGCACAATTTGTTCAAAGTGAAAGAGGTTAACAGACAAATACAAGTAGTGTAGGTAAGTGAGCTGGACACATTATTTCTCTGGGTAACACAGCAGTGTGCCCAAAAAGTGGGGGAGACAACATGTAGGGTTGCTGTAGGGCAAGACCTTGGAGGTGATGTAAAACAGGAGAGGAAAGAGGGCTTTTTACTCTTGCCTATCAACCGGAGGGGGATTTTTCTAGTTTTATATCACAATTAAATTGGACAACTGCAAATAATTCTATCCAGTACTTCCATAAAAGCTGTTGGTTCAAGCAGAATGATAAGCTACTTGATTCAAGTAGGTTTTAGCTCCGAAAGAACTTTGGCGACTGTACAGGGCAAGTTTCTGACATCAGCAGTTGGAAGCACTGTTAGTTCATTAAAGCTAAGCAGGTTTCAGTCTGGTCAGCACAAAGGTAAGAAACGGCCTGGGAGCCCCACATAAACTGCTCTGAGGTTCCTAAAAGAAAAGCTGAAAATAAGAGAAATAAAAAGCACATTTCTCACAAGCTGTTGCAACCCCCTTCCACCAGGAAGGAAAACTCATATTCACTACGCACCACAGCCACATCTCACAATCAGACAACATTACCACTTACAAGGTTTCATCTTACTCTGCTGGAATGTAGGCTGGTTCAGTCCTGATGTACTCAGTTTTCTTGGCACGAATGGGTCATTATTCACTGCAGGGAGGGCAAGAGCCCCAGTTCCTATACCCAGACTACTTGTCGTAAGACCACCTACTAAGAAAACAAATAAACGTTTTGTTACAATTGCTTTGTTCCCACCCTGGACAGGGTCAATCAGACAATGTGCTGGACAGAAGCTTAGTGCCCAAGTTATGCTGCAGTGAGTGTGACTCAGCCACCCTGAACACTCAGAACATTGTTGAGGTCTGAAGCCAAAATTCGGGGCACTACAAATGCAGAACAGCATGCGCTACATGTGAAACAACTTCTTTAATTTTTGGTGTTTTAGTTATATATATTAGCTTGGATCCCAACTTTCCTTCTGCGAACTGGCTTTCACTCCTCCCCTTTCACAATACAGCCCTCTGAAAATCTGCTCCTTCAGTTTGGGAGAACCGTGGGAATACTGAGGGATATGATGCAATGGGCTACAGATGGGGGGGGGGGTTTGACAGAAATTATAGAAACAACAGCAATCCTGTTTCTATAACAGGATTATAGAAACAACAGCAATGTTCCTTTCACAAGAACCAGTCCCTTTATACAACTGTACCTGGAAGCTGTGAAGAGAGTCCGCCAATCCCACTAAAAGGTGTATTCTGATTTTGCGTGGAAAGTGGTGGAAATGCTTTTGCTGGTGATTGAGGAGTACTAAACGCTGAACTCAAGTTTGGAGGAAAACCTGGCATACTCTGGGTGTGTGGAGCCGCTGAACCACCTAAACTGAGAGATGCCATTCCAGCAGCAAGAGGATCAATCTGAGGATAAAAATTAATATTTAAAAACTGACAATGGCTCTTACTTTCTGTAACAATCAAATTGTTGGCAATCCTCATTTATAGCAGCCTTAGAAAATCAGTAAGGTCACACATCAAATCCTGACATTTTGGGATTTACTAATGTAAGAAAATAAGTCCTGCTGGATCAGGCTGAAGGCCTAGCTAGTCCAGCGTACTATTTCCACAGTGGCCAACTAGATGCCCCAACAGGAACCCACAAACAGCACAAGAGCACCCTCCTGCTCAACTCTAGCAACTGGTATTTAAAAACATACTGCCTCTGATACTGGAGGTAATATATAGCCATAGTGACTAGTAGCCATTGATTGCTTTATCCTCCATTAATTGGTCTAATCCCATTTTAAGCCTGTCCAGGTTGGTGGCCCATCACTACATTTTTGTAATGAATTCCACGATGTGAAGAATTACTTCTTTTTATCTGTCCTGAGTCTGCCACCATTCAGCTTCATTGGATGACCCCAGGTTCTAGCATTATGAGACATGGAGAAAAACGCCACTTTCTCTATGCCATGCATTATTTTATATACTTCTATTATGTCTCCCTTTACTCACATTTTTCTATGCTAAAAAGCCCTAGGTGTTGTAACCTTTCCTCATAGGGCAGCTGATCATTTGGTTTGCCGTACTGACCTCCAAAAACATGTGTAATGCAAGGAATTTCTGTATTACTTTTTTAAATTAAACACAAATTACGGCCTCTGGGTTCGGGTTATGCAATACTAGTTTCATCTGCAGTTTCATATACTAGTTTCATCTGCAGCCTACGCAATTGCTTAGCTTTACGATCTAACATTTGCATAAGAATATATGACTTTTCCCCAAAAGGTACAGAAGGAAGTTCAAAATCCTCACAGTAAAATCACTCAATGTTTCAGCCTGAAGATGGCTTTACTGCAGAGTCTGGCAATTGTTTTAGTTAATTCTTACAAAAGTTCCTTTCGCTCATTAAATGTTGTTTCACTCATTAAATCCTGCATTAAATGCGGCTTCACTCAATTAATACTCTTAACATGGCAGGGCCGCCTTCGAAAACTGCTCAGAAACTTCAGCTGAGCCAGACTGCTGCAGCCAGACTGCTGACCAGGGCTAGTTGCCGGAAGCACATGACTCCTTTGTTACAGCAATTTCACTGGCTACCAGTGTTTCTGGGCACAATTCCAACTGCTGGTTATGACCTGTAAAGCCCTAAACAGCTTGGAACCAGGCTACCTGAAAGAGCCCTTCACCCATACGAGCCTCCCTGGTTCTTAAGATCTTCTGGAGAGACCCTTCTTTTGAGACCACTGCTTCAGATGCACATTTAGTGGCAACCTGAGAGCCTTTTGGATGGCCGCTCCCAAGCTGTGGAATGCCCTCCCAAGGGAGGTCAGGTTCACTCCTTCTCTGTTGTCCTTCCACTGGCAGGCAAATACTACTTAATTCAAGAAGGCCTTTGGCCTGTAAGTGGGTCTGTTGGGTTGAGTGCTGTTTTTATTTTTTAATTCTGTAATTCCTATGTTTTTATTGTGTTTTAATGTATGGTTTTAATAAATTTTACTTGTGCCTATAAGCCAGCTTGAGTGCCATTTTTGGTAGAAAGGCCAGGTACAAATCAAATCAATAAACAAATCTTTAATCAGCAGAATAGTGCCAAATTAAGTCTTTAGAAAGTACAGGCCACTAAAATGTACCATGGAACATAGTTGCTAGAGGCACATTCTCTTCCCTATTAAACCCAGAAGAGGCGGTGGCAGAGTGTGGGAGAGAGTAACTGAGATGTACCTTGCTTTTAAAAGAGCAGTTCAGAGGAGAGCTAACGTGCCCCAGTTATAACAAGCCCTTACAATCTAGCACTGTTGCTTGGCCTGAGAAGCTACAAAAGACATGCCAGGTTCAAAGGCAGTGCCTAGAGTGTAAGGTCTAACATTTACCAAGTAAAGAAGTTATGATTAGTATATTCTAAATTAACTTTGATTATGTACAAAACAAAACGGTTTAGAGACACGTAGGAAGCACCTTCCATCATGATGCTGCCATGGATTGTCTAAGTATCCACGTACCTGTACAGGAGAGATGGCATCTAGACTACTAGCACTGGGTGGACGTCCTTTGGGCATAACTCCTGGTGGTGGCTGTCTAGCTTTGTTCATGACATTGCTGCAGTTGGCTACCATGGTGAGAATAGTTTCTGACAGCTCTTGAGATACACTTCTGTAGGGAAAAAAATGAATTTTACTTCCATAAATTCCTGTTTCCTCTGGGTGCTCAGAAGGCAGTATTTACATCTGGGAAAGCACCATCTCATGGCTGGAAAAACAAATCAGTCTCCAAACTTGACCATGGGGAACAGCTCCCCAATCTCCCAATGCAGAACTGGAAAAGCAAGAAAACTCTTACTTGGCTTGCTTGAACTTATCAACCCAATATATATTGATGCCATATATAACTGAAGGTCAAACTTGTAAACCACCTTAGAGGAAATTATAAACTGCAGAGACAAGTGGGGAACATCCCTGCAAGGCTCTCTACATACACCAATGAGTAGAGCCCAAACAATAAACACTGAATACATGGGGCTGAACCTCAGGAAATAAGCACCATCTGCAGAACCATCAAGACCTACAACACCTTCTAGAACTAACACCAAAAAAAGATGTCCTCTTCATCATAGGGGATTGGAATGCTAAAGTAGGAAGTCAAGAAATCACCGGGATAACAGGCAGGCATGGCCTTGGTGTACAAAATGAAGCAGGACAAAAGCTAATAGAGTTTTGCCAAGAGAACATGCTGATCATAGCAAACACTCTTTTCCAACAGCACAAGAGGCGACTCTACACATGGACGTCACCAGATGGTCAATATCGAAATCAGATGGATTATGTCCTTTGCAGCCAAAGATGGAGAAGCTCCATACAGTCAGTAAAAACAAGACCTGGAGCTGACTGTGGCTCAGATCATGAGCTGCTTCTTGCAAAATTTCGGCTTAAATTGAAGAACGTCGGGAAAACCACTAAACCGTTCAGGTATGACCTAAATCATATCCCTTATGAATATACAGTGGAGGTGAGGAATAGATTTCAGGGATTAGACCTGATAGACAGAGTGCCTGAGGAACTATGGACGGAGGTCCGTAACATTGTTCAGGAGGCAGCAACGAAATCCATCCCAAAGAAAAAGATATGCAAGAAAGCAAAGTGGCTGTCTGATGAGGCTTTACAAGTAGCTCACGAAAGAAGGGAAGCGAAAAGCAAGGGAGAAAGGGGAAGATATACCCAACTGAATACAGAGTTCCAGAGAATAGCAAGGAGAGACAAGAAGGCCTTCTTAAATGAACAATGCAAAGAAATCGAGGAAAACAACAGAATGGGAAAGACTAGAGATCTCTTCAAGAAAATCGGAGATCTCAAGGGAACGTTTTGTGCAAAGACGGGCATGATAAAGGACAAAGAAGGCAGGCACCTAACAGAAGCAGATGAGATTAAGAAGAGGTGGCAAGAATACACAGAAGAACTATACAGGAAAGATCTGAATGTCCCTGATAGCCATGATAGTGCGGTCACTGAACTTGAGCCGGACATCCTAGAGAGTGAAGTCAAGTGGGCCTTAGGAAGCATTAGTAACAACAAAGCTAGCGGAGATGACAGTATTCCAGCTGAGCTATTTAAAATCCTAAAAGATGATGCTGTTAAAGTGCTGCATTCAATATGCCAACAAATCTGGAACACTCAACAGTGGCCACAAGACTGGAAAAGGTCAGTTTACATTCCAATTCCAAAGAAGGGCAACGCCAAAGAGTGTTCAAACTACCGCACAATTGCGCTCATTTCACATGCCAGCAAGGTGATGCTCAAAATCCTACAAGCTAGGCTTCAGCAGTATGCGAACCGAGAACTACCGGAAGTACAAGCTGGGTTTCGAAGAGGCAGAGGAACTAGAGATCAAATCGCCAACATTCGCTGCATCATGGAGAAAGCAAGAGAATTCCAGAAAAACGTCTATTTCTGCTTCATTGACTACGCTAAAGCCCTTGATTGTGTGGATCACAACAAACTGTGGCAAATTCTGAAAGTGATGGGAGTACCAGACCACCTTACCTGTCTCCTGAGAAACCTGTACGAGGGTCAAGAAGCAACAGTCAGAACCAGACATGGAACAACCGATTGGTTCAAAATTGGGAAAGGAGTACGACAAGGCTGCATACTGTCACCCTGCTTATTTAACTTATATGCAGAGTACATCATGAGAAATGCCGGGTTGGATGAATCAGAGGTCGGAATTAAGATTGCTGGGAGAATTATCAATAACCTCCGATATGCAGACGATACCACCCTAATGGCAGAAAGCGAAGAGGATCTAAAGAGCCTCTTGTTGAGGGTGAAAGAGGAGAGTTTAAAAGCTGGTTTGAAACTCAACATTAAAAAAACGAAGATCATGGCATCTGGCCCCATCACTTCCTGGCATATAGAAGGGGAAGAAATGGAAGCAGTGACAGATTTTACTTTCTTGGGTTCCAAGATCACCGCAGACGGTGACTGTAGCCATGAAATTAAAAGACGCTTGCTCCTTGGGAGGAAAGCTATGGCCAACCTAGACAGCATAGTAAGAAGCAGAGACATCACCTTGCCGACAAAGGTCCGTCTAATCAAAGCTATGGTTTTCCCAGTAGTAATGTATGGCTGTGAGAGCTGGACTATAAGGAAGGCTGAGCGCCGAAGAATTGATGCTTTCAAACTGTGGTGCTAGAGAAGACTCTTACGAGTCCCCTGGACTGCAAGGAGGTCAAATCAGTCCATCCTAAAGGAAATCAACCCTGAGTGCTCATTGGAAGGACAGATAATGAAGCTGAAGCTCAAATATTTTGGCCACCTAATGCGAAGAGAAAACTCCCTGGAAAAGACCCTGATGCTGGGAAAGACTGAAGGCAAAAGGAGAAGGGGACGGCAGAGGATGAGATGGCTAGATAGCATCACGGATGCAATGAATATGAACTTGAGCACGCTCCGGGAGAGAGCGCAGGACAGGAAGGCCTGGTGTGCTACGGTCCGTGGGGTCACGAAGAGTCGGACACGACTGAACGACTGAACAACAACAAAGCAGAACCATCTGTCTAAAGGCTGCATCAGCCGAGGACAGCCTTCCTAGAAGAGGCATGCCCCAATGTCAACTTTACAAATCTCCTCCAGAGGAGACTTTCCCTCAAAGGCTGCTTGGTCGGTATTCCCTTATCCAAATGACTAGTATATACATGAAGTGGAACTTTCCCCACTGGCCTGTGGCCATCCACAATCCCCCTATTCAATTGCCTTGATATTGCTGCTTTATGAATTCATTTTATTGTAATGCTCTAGTCCAGAGGTGCCCAATGTGGCGCCCACAGGAACCTTCAATGGCGGCCACAAAGCTCTCCCTTCCATGCCCCTTCAAAAAAATTGTTTAAAGAAAGACCTTGGAAAATGTTAAGACGGTCTTCTTTTTCTCCCTTTCTAGCCTCCAGCCTTGTTATTTCTCTCCCACACCACCACCTCTTTAGCTCACTTTTGATTAGCCAGACCCCCACGGCAGCCATTATGTGACTAGCCACATCCATCATGAGAGCCATTTTGTGATGGCACCCACAGCAGTGTCTCAAATTCCCAAATGTGCCCACGGGTCCAAAAAGGTTAGGGACCCCTGCTCTAGTCTTTCTATAAAAGTCTTATTGCAGTTTTTAGAAATCATTTTGAGGGGAGTAAAGGCTGGGCAGAAATAAACATTTTGTCTTAAATATTTTATTTATCATTCTGAAATACTTCATAATCCAAAGTTATTCAATTTTTCAGGAAAAAACAAAAACAGTTCTTGGGGGAATTTTTTTTTTCTTAAGTTTTCTGGGTTTTTTCCAGGCCTTCACATCTCTACCTCTACTTTATTGTTTTAGATTTTAAATTGGTATCAGCTAGCTTAATGGTTTAATGTTTTTAGCTATTTAAATTATTTATTGTTTTACACCGTTTAAAGTGGTTTTATCTGTACGCTGCCCTGAGATCCTAATGATATAGGGTGGGATACAAATGTTTTAAGTAAATAAAATAAACAAATACTTATGTTGATACTATTTTTGGAGGGGGGGGTGGACAGACCCCATTACTGGGACAAAAAATTGAAAGCCTTGGCATGTTGGTTATTGGGTCAGGCCTGAGCACCATCTTATCCTTACGGAATAGACATAAATCTTGTTAGCTGACAGTGCCACAAGTCCTGCTGGAATCCTGAAAATGAGAGATCCAGCCACATAGTACCACTCTGCGCAAGCTGATCCCTATTCTGGATAGGTTCATTTCAGAGTCAAGAGACTGAACAGCTTTATTTATTTAAAATATTTCTTAGCCACCTTTCAGAGCAGAAGCCCTCCCAAGGTGGCTTACAACAATAAAATAAACAGATCAATTTATGCCCTTGTGTTTGTGGGGAGGGTAAGAGTTGGTAGTTAGTTAGTTAGTTAGTTAGTTAGTTAGTTATTTATTTATTTCATTTCTATACCGCCCAATAGCCAAAGCTCTCTGGGCGGTTCACAAAAACTAAAACCAAACAACACACAATAAAACAATTTAAAATATATAGAACATTAAAACCACAATATAACAATACAACCACAATAAAACCTAGCAGCAGTACAGGAGTTTAAAATACAGATTTAAAACAGCAAAGATAAAAATTTAGAAAGCTAAAATGCCTGGGAAAATAAAAAGGTCTTCACCTGGCGCCGAAAGGAGTACAATGTAGGCGCCAGGCGAACCTCACTAGGGAGCTCATTCCAGAGCCGGGGTGTCACAGCAGAAAAAGCCCTCCTCCTAGTAGCCACCTGCCTCACTTCCTTTGGCAGGGGCTCACGGAGTATTTATTTGTTAAAAGCTATGCAGCTGTAGGAAGGTCAATGTTTTTATTATTTTTTGAATAAGAAGTTAAAATGTGGGAGTATTTTATGCCATGTCTAAGTGGGATTTGACTTAAAATCATTTTAGGTTGTGGAATTTTAATATAAATAAATATATCCATTTGTTAGATATATTAGTCTGGATGCTAGATGGTTAAAAAAACCCTGCAAATTATGACAAAATGGTATTATTTTGCACAATTGTGTATACTGAATTGCATCCAGACTTAGCTGTACAAATTCCAGTATGACAGCCATGTAAAAGTGGCAGTTTTTTATGCTTCTATATTGTATGAGAATATATATGGTTCTTTTCTTTGGTTTTTGAGATTCAAGAAACTGTTTTTGAACATTAATACACTTTTAAATATTTTAATGTTTAAAATTAGGCATTTTTATTCATTTCTAATTTAGAAATTGTCTTTTCAGATATACCAGTTGATGTTCTAGAACTCTGAAATTAGGGGGGAAAGGAAGAAAAATGTTGGTGTAATCAGAGTTAAGTTGACTAATGAATCCACGCTAAAGGCTGCAAAGAGAAAACCTACACCTACAGACCTGTCTTTGTGCATCCCATATCAAGGTCCAAATGATAGGAATTTGGTGCTGCCCTGCAATAAGGCATTGACTCAGTTTGCACGTTTAAACAACCCATGGTTTGTTGACTATTGGGGGGGGGGGAGCGTGCGCAGGCTCCCAAATGCTCACCCGCTGATTTATTTACCCAATTTATATACGGCTGTACATCAATAAAATATCTGAGCAGTGAACAATGAAAGGGGAATAATAATAGTCATAATACAGAATTAAAACTTTTAAAATCAGATTGTACCAATAAAACCATGGGTGGTTAGTCAAAGAAGGAAAAAATGCTGTTCAAATATTCCCGACCACTTCAAAGTGGAAAAATTAAATCAAAATTAAATTTAAAATTACAAATTTACATTGTAAATTTAAAATTACAATGCATATTCATGAGATGGATAAAGAACCAAACTGCTTCTGGTGCTCTGAGTTGTTTTTCCTTCAACAACCCAGAGTTCCGGGTTCAGACATAATGGAGAACAATCCAAGGACAGAGCATCCCTGGGTTGTTTAGCACACTGGAAGAAGTCAAGCGGTTGGGAGCCAGAACACTCGCTTGCACACACGCTCCCAAACAACTATAGTCTCTTAACCATAGGGTTGTTCGTTGCATGAGAACTGGGTCATATCATGTAACGTAGGTTACATTATTTTAGCCAACCACTGCAGCAGAACTGAAAAATATTGATGCGCTAAGCAATAACATTTATCTACACAACTTTTACAAAGCCCACTACAGAAAAGAGAAGAACAATTTCTGAAAAGACAGCTAAGTGGCACAAAACGCATTGCAGTACAATTCTACTAAGCTGAAAAGAAAAAGACAAAGAAAATTTACAGAACAGGAAGTTAACCAACAATAAATTTCAACAAAGTTGTCACAGCAGTTGAATCCACACAATAAGTTGTAAGTTTTTTTGGCAAATGTTTCGCTGTCCCTAACAATCCATTATTTAATTTTACAATGTTTTAACTAGGCAAAAATGTCCAGTATGTGATTGAACACGAAAACAGCACATTTATTTCCAAGCTAAGTCCTAGCTACATAACAGCACTGTAAGCAAAATATCATGTGAAATATTTGGTTGAGCTACAAGTAGCCAGGGCAAGTGACTCAGCAGGAAAGACTGAAGTTCACTCTACGAGGGGGGAGGTTTGGCTGAGCTGGCGAGGTGTACAGAAGATGCTATGAGAAGAACAGATGAAATGACCCACAGAATGTACATGCCTCCCGTTTCATAAAAGCACCTTTCTCACACTTTCTGCAGATGATGGCAAACATTTCATGAAGTTCTATTGATCTATGACAAAAATGTTGGTGATGCCAGCTTGCAGAAGATTACAAGGATGCCACTGACACAAATTCAAGTTGCAAAAAAATCATGAAAAAATATATGATTAGATAGGAAACGGCTGAATAAATCAATAGTTCAACAGGCAATTTGAAAATTACTGTCAAGTAAAATCTATACTGAGTACTCCTTGCTGTTGTGAATATAGATCCTTTGTGGGTCACACATAAAAAATGATAGCATTATCATTCAATGAGCTCTCACAATATTATTGTTACTTGTTTTTTTTCCAAAGCTGTAAGTCAACTGGAAGCAGAGCAAGATACCAGATCAACAATAAAAAAGCGCGACGCATACCAACGTAGTTGTCCTATCAATAGCCTACTACTCTCTTCTGTCAAAAACTATTTACATAAATTTTGGATGTTTAAAATTGGTAAAGAAACAGAATTCTACCTGCACATGCTATTGCTGAAGCCATAGGAAGGGAGAAGACTGAAGCTTTGGGAGTACTCCATGCCTTCACAGGTTGGAATAACGTTTCAATGTTCAATGAAAAAGGAAAAAATCATCATGGAAGCCATGGATCAAACTACAACACCATTCTCATCACTTTCCCCCTCAGGGTTCAGTTTGTAATGTCACCATTTCCATTCTTAGCATCCATCTGTGGAGACCCACAAGTGACCTTGGTAATGTGGATGAGGCAAGGCAGGGACTGTTTAAAGGAAATCATCCACTCCAAAGTCTGCTACCCCACAAGTGCAGCATGCAAAGCAATTTGTACCTTCTTTCAATGAACAGGGATGGTATTTGCATGATCTGTCACAGCAACCAAACGTCACAACACAGAAATATGGCTTTGCAAGCTGTGAACCATCGAAATGTGCTTGCAAAGAGAGTGCATAAGAAAAGCCTGTGGTTGCAAGCAATCAGGACTACTATAATGTGTGCAAACTGCAAATACTGTGGAAAGTGGTGTGAAGAAAGACTACTTCTGTAAAGCACAACCTATGACGATGATAGAAATGCAGGACCTGATCAAACAGCCCACTCTGAGTTGTTAAAGCCATGGTGAGCTGCAAGGCATGCCAGCCAGCATTTTGCATATTCAAACCCCATCTGTTGTGTCATGCAAACCCAGCTGGTGGGAGTTAATGTGAGGGACAAGGAATGCTCACATAGCCCATGGTTTTTAACCCTTGCATCACCCCTGCTGGCTGGGTTTGTACAACATGGCAACCCATAGGCAGGGGCTGAACATGCAAAATGTTGGCAAGCATGCACCGTGGCTTAAAGAACCTGTGGTAGGCTGTTTGATTGTGCGAACCAGGTCACAGGCTGTATCACCACACCTTACAGCCTAATGTAGTAAGTTCCATTTATTAACGAAGTGTTCTTCTATAACTCAAATGATTTACTTGCATATTTTGTTCTCATTCTTTTAGTAAGCTGAAGCTGATCATGTTTTTTTCTATTTACTGTGCGTAGAAATATAGCACATTTTTAAAAATTAAAATATAAATGAATGCATGTCCATTTCTTCATTAGCAGATCCAGATTAACCGCCATCCTCCACCATTTTATTAGTGTCCATCACTAATAAAATGACTAGTGTCAGAATTCCCATGATGAAAGATGTCTTAGTTTTAAATGGCCACTTCTCTAAAGCCTAACAGCTACATGCAGGAGCAAACATCTGCTCATATAATGGAACTTTCCTTTCCCCTCCTCCCACCTGTAGCTCCTGCAGATTTCAGGTAGTGTGGGGGGGGGGCTGCAGGAATAGGGGGAATAGTCCTACCCTGTTCCACTATGGAAGCCTTCCATCAGTGCAGCAACACTAATTGGATTTCACTCTGTCTGCTGCAACCAACAGGTATCCCTTCAGATTTTACCTGATTAAACTTAAATCCAGATAATGCTGAAAACTCTTTAAAATGAATGTAAAGTTAGGTATTTAAGTGGTTACTTAACAGTAGAGCCCAAATTGTAATTTATACTCCATGTTAAACTAGCAAGCTGTGAAAAAAATCACTTGCCTCCTTTCTCGTCTATCGCACTTAATTCTGCAATTGTAAAGGTCAGAGACTCCCTTACCCCCACATGAAATCACAGATCCACAGGACACCAAGCACAGCCCACAGAGGCTTTCAGTGACTGGACCGCTATAGTGCCTAACTATGGCTTTAAATAGGAACGTACTACTTAAAGCATAAGAGTCATTGTAATATGGGCTGCATTTCAGTCATACAGATGCTCTCAAACTATTTGTGATAAATAAAATGCCACATACGATATGGCTCAGAGTTGTAGCTCAAAACTAGAATAAGATACACATTTTAAAAAAATATTAGGAAACGAAAGAAAAATTGGGAGGGACAGGGACCCGGGCAGGTGCCAGGGAGGATATTAATGGACATATTAGTGCCCATGGGCACCACATTGGAGACCTCAGGGTGAGAGAACTGCAGATTAAGCACCTTCTTAAAAAACATTTTAGTCCTCATGATTTTGGGAACGTACGGATAGCACCTCCAGAATCTAGAAACCAGAGTCAAACGGAAACCAGGCCTGCACGGGTTGGTGGTGGTGGTGGTGGTGGTGGTTGTCTAAGTGTAGATATTCATAAGAAAAACAGCAGAGAAGGAGAGCAGCATCTGCTTTAGGCATAAAGCAAAAATGTGCAAGACCCCAAGATAAGTGCAGGACTGTGGTACAGACACAGAATACAAGAGGCAGGCCTGTGCTGTCCAAGAGAATTGCTGTCCCCCAGTATAAACGACCACCGAGTCACTTTGTGGCCTTGGGGAAGTTTCTTTCTCAGTCTGAGTAAGTAATAGTTTGTTAGAGTCACAAGATCAGCAAAGCGAGGTAACACTGTGAATACAATAATATAAAAGCTGTAAGATTTAGTTTCTGAGTCTGAATCATAGAATCATAGAATAGTAGGGTTGGAAGGGGCCTACAAGGCCATCGAGTCCAACCCCCTGCTCAATGCAGGAATCCAAGTCAGAGCATCCCTGACAAATGGCTGTCCAGCCTCGTCTTGAAGGCCTCCAGTGTGGGAGAGCCCACCACCTCCCCAGGTAATTGGTTCCATTGCCGTATTGCTCTGACACTCAGGAAGTTTTTCCTGATGTTCAGTCGGAATCTGGCTTCCTGTAACTTGAGCCCATTATTCCGTGTCCTGCACTCTGGGATGATCAAGAAGAGATCCTGGCCTTCTTCTCTGTGACAACCTTTCAAGTACTTGAAGAGTGCTATCATATCTCCCCTCAGTCTTCTCTTCTCAAGGCTAAACATGCCCAGTTCTTTCAGTCTCTCTTCATAGGGCTTTGTTTCCAGTCCCCTGATCATCTTCGTTGCCCTCCTCTGAACCCTCTCCAGTTTGTCTGCAAGGATTGTGGTTGCCTTCCTAGTTATCCTTCCATGAACACCATTCTTGATCAGTCTTTTTCTGATCGTTGAGTCATGAACACTCACATTAGCCAAGGGAAGACTGGCCTGCAGATCCTTGGATGTTACTCTGGGGTTCTTTTTGGCTTCCTGGATGACGCGTTGTTTTGTGCTTGGAGAGATTTTGGTAGGACAACGGCTCTTGGATAGACTGCGGTCTTGAACCTTCACCATTTGTTGACTATCTGTTTTGACAGTGGATTGGTGGGAGACCCTAATCCTTAGAAATGGTTTTGTAACCCTTTCTAGACTGATGAGCAGCAATAGCTGCTTTTCTGAGGTCCTCAGAGATGTCTTTTGATTGTGGCATGACATGTTTCCACACAAACATATGGTGAAGACCAAACTCACAAAATTTCTGATCTTTGTATAGGGTGGAGCCTCCAATCTCACCCCTGAGAAACTACCAAATTACTTAAATATCTGATTCTAATTATCCCCTTTAAGTGAGCTGATGCAACCAGGGGTTCACTTACATTTGCACATACCTTGGCTCTTAAGTACTCATTGTTTGCCTAATTTATACATCATTTTATTTCACAAGACATGGAACTGGTTAATATAAACCCTATTGGATATTTAGAAAAGGACTGGTTTTGATTCACAAAGGCCATCAAGGTACAACTATGGAATTTCCATAATTAGCATTGGGGTTCACAAACTTTTTCTCACCACTGTACACACGCGCGCACACGAGAACTTTGTAACCTAAAACTCTGGAACTGAAAAGTGAGAACAACCAAATAGGACAGTGCTCTGTCCAGCAAGGAAGAACTGAGGGTGGAGCCTGCCTAATATAGCAAGCAATCCCTGATATTCCTGGATGATAGGAGAGGTAACCCATTCATGAATGCCTCATCACATCAAACTGAGAATGTTATATTGCAGCTTGTTAAGCAAATCTTCAAAGCATTTTGCATCCTGATCTTATGCCTGTTTACACAGAAATCAGTCCAAGTTCAATTCTGCTGACTCCCAAGTAAGTACACAAAAATAGGATTAAAGCCTTTGAAGGTTATGGTGAGAACTCAAAACATTTGCAGTCACGAACAGCTGGAAGTTAGGAATTGTTACAACTGGAACATAGCAAAATTCTCTCTCCCTTTTGAAGGGAGATTTGAGGTTTAGGGAATTTATGGAATACATTTTTACTGACTAGCTCCTGGACCATCACAATCTTAATATAAAATCATACCCGTAAGACAGGATCAACTGGATAGATTGTGGAAAGCCAGAACAGACGGTGTGACACCAAGTAGCTTTACTCAACTGATGCCACTCAATCTTTCTATATAATGAAGTGATCAAGAAGATCTGGTTTGCTTGGCAGGTGCCAGAACAATTGTATTTATATCCTGAATACTTCAGGATATAAAGATATAAAGAAACGGGGAACAACAAGGATTACTGCCACCTAGATCTTCTGGACAACTTAGGGGATCAACCAGAAAGAAAATACATACATCAGGCCCCTTGCTAGAATATCCAGTGCCCGGAGTTGCTGGCTCTTGGTCCTGAATTTCATCATTCTCAAGAGGCAGACAGGAACTTGGTGGCTCCCTGAACCAGTGCACCAGAAAAACCACTGGATGTATCCTCTGTATTCTTCTTCACAGAGAAGAAGGCCAGGATCTCTTCTTGATCATCCCAGAGTGCAGGACACGGAATAATGGGCTCAAGTTACAGGAAGCCAGATTCCGGCTGAACATCAGGAAAAACTTCCTGACTGTAAGAGCAATACAACGATGGAACCAATTACCTAGGGAGGTGGTGGGCTCTCCCATACTGGAGGCCTTCAAGACGAGGCTGGACAGCCATCTGTCAGGGATGCTCTGACTTGGATTCCTGCATTGAGCAGGGGGTTGATGGCCTTGTAGGCCCCTTCCAACCCTACTATGCTATGGTTCTATGGTTCTATCGCCCACTACCAATTTCCGCATTTGTCTGCTACCGTGGTTGACACCCTAACAAATGTTGCATGCCTCTACAGATGACAGATGTTGGGAGGGATTCCTCACCTTCTGTCATTGCAGGCTTTCTTGTGAAGGGTTACAGATCTTGTGCCTCCCTGCCGGTTTATGTAAATTTTGGCTGAATTATATGTGTGGAGGATTAGGACATTCTTGGCTACTATGCAACTGTGAAAAGCCAGAAGTGCTAGCCTGACGACTCTAAACTCCAACAATTTAATACTTTCCCTGGCTTTGGATCCGGACTTCGGATCTAAAATTATTTAGGGTGTGTGTGTGTGTGTGCGCGCATTTACATATGTTTGTATGTAAATGATTTTTATTTTATGTGCAATATTGTATTTTTAAGGTTTGTAATCTTTGTAAACTGCCCAGAGAGCTTTGGCTATTTGTTGGTATAGAAATGTAACAAATGAAATGAAATAAATGACTGACTGACTGACTGAATGAATGAAATATACCATGTCCCCTGTGTCACCAAATCCCCAAGGTAGTCACTCCAAATGAACTACATCACTGTGGTTCCCCAAGAAGACTCCCTGGAGTCTTGGGCTCCAGTCACCACAGAATTTCCCGCTTCATCTGAGTTGAGTCTCACCAGGAAGAGCATCACCGGCACACTTCAGCCCCAAAGTGGCACGTCTCTGGAGTCACAGACATCACCCAGAGAACTTCCTGATATGCTCAGGTCAGATATGTTGGGGCAGAGTCACCAGGTCCACAAGTGTCTTCTATAATGCTTATGAAGCTAGATTCTGCCCCAAATACTTCACCACTGTGTATGTCAATGAGCACCTGTAAATGCACTATTGTCTGCCTTGTAGTAATGCTCTTAACTCACCACAAAAATGTGGCTCTGGAGACACTGAACTGTAGTCATCATACTGTGGACTCCCTAAGGCAGGTCAAAGGAGCAGACAGGAGTGTCATCCAGATATGGGAAGACTCATACCCTGGTAGCAAAGGGCGACTATCAAAATCTTTAAATAGCCCCAGAACTGAAGAGATGCCGAAGAGTAGAGAGTATACCAGTGGAAGTGGCTGCTGGCATAGTCAAAGAAAGCCAAGGTACCTTCTGCGCATCGGACAAATGGGGATGTGAAAGTTTGCCTCAGAGATCTAGTGATGCCAGAAGGTCACTGTGGCCTAATGTGTTTTCAACAGTCTGCTGTTGAGCCATTTCAGATCTAAGGTGGTTGCATATCCCCATTTCCAGAACTATTTTTAAAAATCTACTCCAGAGTGGATCTGATACTGAAGGAAAGCGCAATCTCCCCAATATCCAGAAGTCGCCCGTTGGCTACCAGGATTAATATGTGTTTATATGAGCCCCTCACTCTTGCAGAAGAAATTCTTTCCCCAAGGACCCTTATCTTGGGAATGAACAGATGCCTACATTTTAAAAAAACTAAAGCTTTCTTTCTGCCCTTGTCTCCCTCAGAATAATGATTAGAGCAAGGGCAAGCAACGTGGTATTGTGTGGATCACAACAAACTGTGGCAAATTCTTAAAGTGATGGGAGTACCAGACCACCTTACCTGTCTCCTGAGAAACCTGTACGAGGGTCAAGAAGCAACAGTAAGAACCAATCATGGAACAACTGAGTGGTTCAAAATTGGGAAAGGAGTACGACAAGGCTGCATATTGTCGCCCTGCTTATTTAACTTATATGCAGAGTACATCATGAGAAACGCCGGGTTGGATGAATCACAGGTCGGAATTAAGATTGCTGGGAGAATTATCAACAACCTCCGATATGCAGACGATACCACCCTAATGGCAGAAAGCGATGAGGATCTAAAGAGCCTCTTATTGAGGGTGAAAGAGGAGAGTGCAAAAGCTGGTTTGAAACTCAACATTAAAAAAAACGAAGATCAAGGCATCTGGCCCCATCACTTCCTGGCATATAGAAGGGGAAGAAATGGAAGCAGTGACAGATTTTACTTTCTTGGGCTCCAAGATCACCGCAGATGGTGACTGTAGCCATGAAATTAAAAGACACTTGCTCCTTGGGAGGAAAGCTATGGCAAACCTAGACAGCATAGTAAGAAGCAGAGACATCACCTTGCCGACAAAGGTCTGTATAATCAAAGCTATGGTTTTCCCAGTAGTAATGTATGGCTGTGAGAGCTGGACTATAAGGAAGGCTGAGTGCCGAAGAATTGATGCTTTCGAACTGTGGTGCTGGAGAAGACTCTTACGAGTCCCCTGGACTGCAAGGAGGTCAAATCAGTCCATACTAAAGGAAATCAACCCTGAGTGCTCATTGGAAGGACAGATACTGAAGCTGAAGCTCAAATGTTTTGGCCACCTAATGCGAAGAGAAAACTCTCTGGAAAAGACCCTGATGCTGGGAAAGATTGAAGGCAAAAGGAGAAGGGGACGGCAGAGGATGAGATGGCTAGATAGTATCACCGATGCAATGAATATGAACTTCAGCACACTCCGGGAGAGAACACAGGACAGGAAGGCCTGGCGTGCTATGGTCCATGGGGTCACGAAGAGTCGGACACGACTGAACGACTGAACAACAACAACAAGCAACGTGGTGTACTCCAGACGTTTTGGACTACAACCCTCCTAAGTCGCAGCCAGCATGGCTATCCCTGGTCAGATAATCACAGAAGATAACCTTTGAAGGAAATGTTAGCTAGGCAGGATTGCAACCCCAGATCGTCTTCCTAGCTACATAAATATTTCTGCATGGTATTTTTGGCCATTGCTTCTAACAGAAAACTGAACTGAGTCAGAAAAGTGGAATCTGCTCAAAGGCTTCACCTTTCACCTCTTCGGGGAGGTCTGTGTCTGCTGAATCCCATCCAGCTGCCCACAAAACTGGACTCAAAACCAAAGAGCTCATTACTGAAGCCCTCATAGCTGCCAAGGAAGCCTCAAATCCCTACTACAGAGCTGTTTCAATGCAATCGTCACAATGATACCTGGGTAACCATCACTATCTGAGGCCACAGCAGAATTTAAGGCTGCAATAGGTGCATCCTCTGGGATATTCTTGTATCATTCAATTACATCCAGTGGTTAGGTACATTTTGGTGGCCACTCAATTAGTGATCTTGTCCCAATTCATCTTTGCTACTTTATCATGCAGATCAAGAAAGGAAACCAACAATGAAGCACCCTGGGGAAAGGTTGCTTGTTCCTATTTGGGCTGATTGTTCCTATTTTCTGTCAGCTCGTGGGCTCACAGGCAGGAATTTAGAAGAGCATTCCAGTTCTAACTGTTCTGCTTCTTCCTGAGCTAGATTCCCCTCAGAAAGTTCCCCTTCTTCAGTGCAGGATAAGGCCTCATGTTTTGTTTTTCAGAGGGTACTGAAGTAATTCTCAGCAAGACTTTCCCCGCTCCTCACAATCTGTTCAGTTCTGAAGACACCAAAACCTCTGAACTCCCTCACAATCAACTGATACAGGAACTCCACTTTTGACTGCTTCCTCCCAAACAGACCTAGTTCTGCTGGGTCTCTGGGGAGGATAGTTACGCATCTCACATAAATGGATCAGGTTCCTCCCTGCACTGAGTGTCTATGCTTAAACCAGCGACACAGAGCCCAAATAAGAAGTTGAAAACCAAGAAAATCTTTGCTTAAAGCAAGGGTTAACCTTCCCAATCCAAGGGAGAGGCGCAGAGAGAGAGAGAGAGAAAGAGAGAGATGCTTAAAAAAGAAAAGCATCATCTAGCAAGGAGACAAACGTGGACCCTGCTATCTGCTACCTAAGCAGACCCAGACAGAGTCCTCAGGAACCACCTCCACTCAATGCTATTTGCAAGCTGACACTGCCTGCAGTGAGCATAAGATATCCCTAAGGAAGGTTGCCACCTTTATGTTCTTGCCCAGCTCCTGAGCCTCTGAAACAAAGCCAGTGCAGATGTACCCAGAGTAATGGTGCTGTGATAGGGGAAGCCTGTTTGCCATGCAGCCTTGAAGAGCACAAAGTCCTGTAAGACTCCCTAAAAAGTGGCAACCCCATTGACCTGCCCACCACAATTTAAGCAAATTATAAGACTTCTTCTAGAAACATCAAAACCACCTCTACTACTTTAACATACACCTTCAGGCAAACCAAGATATGCATGTATACTATTGGCAGAGAAAATATAAATACTGGAAAGTTTAAAAAACAAAGCCAAATGAAATCATTCCTAAATCAATTTTCAAATCTAACTAAATTGAATTCATATAGGTTTGAGCACTTCAACTTGAAAACCAATATTGGGATATATACAGAAGAAAATTTGTGACTCATGTCTTGATGAGTTACATCAATTACATACATTTACACACACACACACACACACACACCTACCTACCTCTACCTCATTTCATGTATGGAATATTTTGGATGTATACAGTGCTTTTCCAACTTCCCATTTGGTCACAGAAATTCTTACACCAACCTTGCAAGGTGGGACAGTTACAGATTAGGGGAGGGGAGGGTGACTGAGAAACAGCAGTTTGCAAATGCCACCTATTGAGCCAAGATCTGAACCACAGAGTTCCTGATTTCTTAGCCACTAGTTCCTTAGTAGAGATCCTGCCACGGAAGATGTGACCTGCTTACCCAGCACAAGCCTGAAGGCAAGCCAGCATAGTTGCCAGTGTCTCTGGAGGAAGCTGAGCACTTTTGGGCTGGTCTTTCTCCGGGGCAAGGCCACCCAAGATAGAAGGACATCTTCTCTTTAAGAAAGTCATACAGGCTTGGATGAAGGGCTCCTACAGAAGGAAAAACGCAAGTTTCAGTGGGCTGCACACACCTGCCAATATTTCAAAGATGTACACAAAATTGAAAGGTAAGAATACTGGGTAATTATTAGTTCAACATTTTCACTCAAGAGTGCATGCTGAAAGTATTTTTTATAAATTTCAGGGCAACAATATGTGTTTTGAAGAAGTGACTGTTACCACCAAAAAAGTTGCAGAAATAATTAAGAAAATCCTGCTTTACCCCATGCTCCCGAATTTTATCTGTGAGCCATTTGTCTAGTTTGAGGTATTCCCGTCGAGAGGCAAGTGCAGCAAGGTCAATAACAAAGGCAAATGGAGTACCATTTAGCAGCATTGACAACGCCTAAAGAAAAAGAGTTAGAAAACTGCTAGTCAAAGTATCAGGCTACGCTTCTCTTACCGCAGCACACCCCACTCCCACCACATCTACATTAGCCAGTTCCCAACATCTTTTCTGTCACATAGCATGACAGATATAGAATCCAGCGAAATAGCTTCCAGAGGCTGGAATTCCTCGGCACCTTCCTTCCTCTTCCAACCTAAGAACTGATGGGTGCGGAGGGAGAGGAGACCAAGGACCACCACAGGCAGGGTAAGATGGTGGAAGGGTGCTCAGTAATGTGACATGGTGAACCATTCCTCCTCCCTATCTTCTGTTTATCATGGCACCCAGAACCAAAATACTAAGGATAATCCCTACCCCTCTTTATGACCACTACTGGGGGTTACACCCATTGTGCACACATGGGGCTACTTCTTCACCCAGAGATTACAGAGACTTCTATGGATGGATGGAACTCCTAACAGGCCTAGAAACTGCCTATGAAAGACTGGAGGAGCAGAGCTGGGCCTCAAGAACCAGCCTACCTCACACCCCGGTTGCCTGGGAACAGCAGCTCCTATGGTTGGTTTGAGCTCCTACAACTGCTGGAAATCCACCACCCTGCTCATAAAATTTCAGAGGCATATAACTAGTTCTATCATATGTCTCACTTACAATATGCAGTAATACACCGTACACAATTGCTACATGGGCTCCATTCGTTTCAGCGGGACTTGCAAGTGGCTCTTGCTCTAATTCCATAGAAACAGAGATTGTGCAGCCCTACAGAGCTTGAGATTGTATCCACTCTTGGCCAGTAAGCTGGTACCATTTGGTGACAATATACCTCGCTTGAAACAAGTGAGTGGTTATAGGCCTCAAGAAGTGCTACCCTCAGCTAAACATAACCTAGTTCTTCTAATGTTTTAAAATGGAGGCTGACCTCCTAGTGTCTAATAAAAGATACAGAGTTACAATATTCCAACACTACCAAAACCCTGCACGTTTTATCTACAATAATGAAAGACACACATACAGCAGCCGTATGAATATGCCCCAATGCAAGATCTCAGAAACAAAACAACCCACAGTCTATAGTTAGGTACCTTAATAGTTCCGTACGTCAGAAAAATGTAACTATTGCAAGCTGCCCATTTAGCAGTATGCAAACTTAAAGAGCTGGGAGTTTCTTTCCATAGGACTAACAAGCCTTGTGATGTGACACTTAGCTTTCCTCTGCTCCTCAAACCCTAACCCGGGAACCAATACCAGTGCTACTGTCAATAAACAGACTGAACTGAAGTGTAAAAGTCAGACTCACCTTCAAGTCTTGGGCCACGTCTAGAATACGTGATAATTTTGCCTGGTCGTACTGTTCCCCTCTCATGTACCATTCTGCCATAGCATGCATGATGAGCTGACGAATGGAAGGAGACTGACCCTAAGGAAACATCAAAATTTCAGACTACTGCACAAATTACCTAAGATCTGAAGGAGCAGCTTTAATAGCACATGCAAAGTCTCTTGTTCCTCTATAACACTATGGTTGCATCACCAAATCTAGTTAAAGTGGTGGGGTGAGGAGAAAACTTCAGTGTTTCGGAACCACCAGAATTCTAGTTAACTTGCTTCCCCACCCCCCATACTTTAGACTCCCCAGCTCTTCCCCACCATAAACCTGGTGGCCTTCCCTTTGGTCCACCTGCAGCAATAGCATCCATCATTTCTCACCTCCCAGGCAAGGGGTTTTGTTTGCTTCTCCAGACCTCTGCCGGTAATGCTGCCAAGAAGTGCTTGGCCTAGCCCCACCTCCAACCAAGCTCCTTAAGGAGGAAGAGGAGATATTGGGGCTGTTCGCACAACACAGCAACGCACGATGGGTTATTTAATGCATGGTGAGGCTGTGATGCGTGCAGCCACCATTTTGAATATGCAATCCCCGCTCACGGGTTGTCGCGTTGCACAAATTCAGCAAGCATGGGTTATGCAAGGGTTAAATAACCCTCACATAGTTATTTATTATTTATTACATTTCTATACCACCAAAGCCATAGCCATAGTCAAAGCTCTTCGCGCAGTTTACAGAGGTTAAAACATAACCCATGCTCACCAGATTCGTACAACATGACAACCCCCGGGCAGGTGCTGCATATGCATGTATGTCGCACACATTGCACTAAACAACCCATGCGAGCCACAGCATGTCATCCAAACCTGGTCACTGCCTGCTTCACACTTCTGAACCAGTGTGGTTCTGAACCACTTCTGCTTCTCAACTGGGGCACTGTATATATGAAGCACCAGAAACCCACTGCCTCTGTAACCCAGGAGACGCCCCCAGCGGGAGGAAAGGAGGCGACATCACACCAACTCCACAGCAAGAAGAGGGCAAAGCGCATACACCACTTCTGCTTTTCCTTCCCACCTCCCATCAGCTGAGAGGCTGCTCAAAAAATACTGGGAACTGGCTGTAGCCACAGAATCATAGCACAGTGGGGTGGAAGGGGTCTGTAAGGTCATCGAGCCCAACCCCCCGCTCAGCGCAATAGTCCAGGTCAGAGCCTGGGTTAACACCTCTCCATACTCACGAGCTGAAAATGACAGGGCCTTGAGTAGTAATGGTTACCATTAAAACGCACCATCCCTGCCCTCCGCTGGATTTAACTGTAACACCTTACTGATGAGCGAGACTACAAGCAAATGCCAGAGGCGTCTGCTCTGTAGAAACTAGTAATGACTTACCATAGGTAGAGATGTACAATTTCCAGAAATTCTGGAGCCATGGAAAAAAACCTGGTTTTTTCCCCAGGGAGTTTTGGAAAAAACCCCAGAGATTTTTGGGGGGAAACGGATGACCTTTGCCAGGAGAGGGACAAAGGGAGTTCGACCCTGTTGATTCTCCTGGACCTCTCAGAGGCTTTTGATAACATCAACCATGGTGTCCTTCTAGATAGGCTGTCTGGGTTCGGAGTTGGAGGCACTGCACTGCAGTGGTTCTGCTTCTACTTGGATGGCCAATTACAGAAGGTGGTGCTGGGGGATTATTGTTCTGTGCCTTGGCAATTATGCCATGGGGTTCCACAGGGCTCTATTTTATCCCTGTGCTGTTCAACATCTACATGAAACCACTGGGGGAGGTTATCCGGAGGTGCGGGCTGAGGTGCCATCAATATGCAGATGACACCCAGCTCTACCTCTCTTTTTAACCAAACCCAAATGAGGCAGCGGCTGTTCTGAATCAGTGCCTGGGCACATAAATGGACTGGATGAGGGCCAATAAACTGAAACTCAATTCAGACAAGAAGGAGATACTGTTAGTGGGTGGTTTGTCTGCCCGGCTAGGTGATGTTCAACTGTTCTGGAGGGGGTTGTACTCCCCCTAAAGGATCAGGTTCGTAGTTTGGGGGTGCTCTTGGATCCAGAACTGTCACTTGAGGCACAGATGGACTTGGTGGCATGGAGCACCTTTTATCAGCTTAGGCTGATATACCAACTATGCCCTTATCTGGACAGAGGTAGCCTAGATACAGTTATCCATGCTCTGATAAACCTCTCATCTAGATTACTGCAATGCATTATACGTGGGGCTGCCTTTGAAAAAAGTCCGGAAATTTCAGCTGGTCTAAAAGAAGGCAGTGAGATTGTTAATGAGGACTGGCCAACCAGGTCACATTATGCCAGTACTTTTCCAGCTGCACTGGTTGACAGTCCATGTCCGGGCCTGATTCAAAGTGCTGATATTAACAATCAAAGCTCTAAACGGCTTGGGGCCAAATTATCTGAAGGATTGCCTTCTTCCATATGTGCCTGCCCAGACTCTAAGATCATCTTCAGGGGGTCCTTCTCCAGGAGTCCCTGCCAAAGGAAGTGAGACAGGTGGCTACCAGGAAGAGGGCCTTGTCTGCTATGGCACCCCAGCTGTGGAATGAGCTCCCTAGAGAGGTTCGCCTGGCTCTTACATTGTACTCCTTTCGGCACCAGTAAAAGCTGGGTAGCAATATATAAACACCTTACCTTAAATATTTTATTCATCATTCTAAAATAGAGTATTTCATAATCCAAAGCAGTTCAATGTTTTTTGGGGGAAAACGGGGACCATTTCCCTAATTTTTCCATGCCTTCACAATTCTAACCACAGGAAGGTGTGGAGAACCCTACTAAAGGAATGATTCAAACCATCAATTCAGGAATACATTTACATATTCCTCTTTAAAGGAAGAATGTTTACTGCCTCCACTTTCTAGCATACATACCGCTGAAGTAAGCACGTACTGCATCCACTTTCAGTGGGAAGAGCACAGATGTTTAAGGTTTGCCTCACCACACATTTATTTGCCACATTTATATCCTGCCTTTCCTTCATGGAGCCCAAGGTGGTGTGCATGGTGGTTCTCCTCTCCATTTTATCCTCACAACAGCCCTATGAGGTATTTTAAACTGAGAGTGATGTGCAATTTATTTATTAAGAACATTTTACATCCTGCCTTTCCATAAAGGCATTTACTGGGGCAAGCCGCACACTCATCTTACTGCAAGCACAGGATCAATAGCAAGGGAAGTCAGCAGAATACAACAGTTGCAGCACATGTGTGCTCACACTCTGTTCTCTCTTTTTCGGAGAAAAAGAATGCACACGGAACTGCCACACCACTTCAACTAGGCACTTCAACCAGGCAGGGTCCTCCACTGCTCCTATGTCATCGGCATATTTATGCTGAACTCCTAGCAACTAACTCCAATGTTAGTTCTACTTGGAGCAGACCCACTGAAATGACTGGGACTTAATCTAACATTAGATTCAACCCCTGGGCTCTGGTCAATCTCTCCCAATGACTTCACAGATGTAAGACACTACTGTTCTGATAACAGAATTTGAGGCACCCACATGACAACTCTCACAGAGCACACAGTAAGTACATTTCTATCCCACCCTTCTCCCAAGGAGCAGAATACAGTGGCAAGGAGGGGCCATGGAAGCCTCTAGTTTGGACTCTGCTGTCAATACAACATCTTTGTAAAGCCCTTACCTGCCCATGCCATGCATAATGCAAGATGATGGCAGAGTTGGGGTGGTTGCCAAGGAAAATGGGCATAAGTGTGGAGATGAGTTCATGCCGCAAAGTATGCCAGGAAGTGTTGATTTGTAGTAAAGCCAATACCAACATATCGGGACAGTGCTTGATAGGGAAACTGAAGAGTTGTTTAACCTGTTCATACTGCCCCACCTCTGCCAGCCGCAACAGGGATTCAATCAAGTCCAGGCTCTTCCTGATAAAAAAGGAAGAAATCCAAGAATGTTAACTGGCTAACAGGATTCTGGCTTTAATATCTGTGCTTGAACTGGCTAACATGAGTATCAGATGAGACGATTCTAAATCTATAACAAAAATGTTCTCTTTAAAGCATTGTTCCCCAACCTGGTGTACTCCAGATGTGTTGGGCTACACACAGCTGGCTGTGGGATTATGGGAGTTGCAGTCCAACACATCTGGAGGAGACCAGGTTAGGGAAGGCTGCTTTACAGTTTTATGACACCTGGGAAAAGCAAGGCTGGGAATTAAAAGCAGTGGCCGCAGGGCCACATGAGCCACTCCCATCCCCTACAGCAGAGCTTTCCAAATTTTTCATGTTGATGACACACTTTTTAGACATGCATCATTTCGTGACACGGTAATTCAGTTTTACTAGCAAACCGGAGGTTAAACTAACCTGTTATAAGAGATACGGACACATACATAAATTGTAATAATGAAATGTATGGGGATAGAACATATCTCATGAAAACCTTTCATTTATATTTTTAAAAATATGATTTGTAAGATAATAACATACATTGTTGTCATTTATGAGCAACAGTATGTAAATATATGCAAGAAAATGTGAAAAATAAACAAAATTAACTAAGTATTTACAATACATATTAGGACACATAGGCCCAGGTAGGAGCTCAGCTGCAAAGAGAAGCAAAAGTCCAACAAAAATGGTGTAAATATATATGTCTCACTACAAGGCTATATTGCTGTAAATATTTGCAATGCCTATGTCCAGAGTCCAGTTCCAGCACTCTCCGGTGGTACACTGCCGGTGGGTGGTTAATCCACAATTACAGCAGAGTAAAAATAAAAATAAATGGCAGAAATCAAATTATAAGTGCCACGTGGTGGGTGGCTTGCTGTTTGCCACATTGGGTTTGGGAGGGTGGCCTCCCTTCAGCCAGCAGCAGGTGGGTTGACTGGGTGACAGCCTGCAGCTGCGCTCACCCGGGTGATTGGGAGCACACTGATTCTGAGCCTTCTGGCCTCCACTGAGCTCCGTTCCAACTGGCCAAGATGGCGGACGGCCCACTTGGTGCAGTCCCAGTCCCAGGCGGCGTTTCCACCCGCGCGCTACTCTGGCCTGGCCGCGCAGGAGCGCGGTGCAGAAGTCTGTGAAGGGTGCGCTCGAAATCTTGCATGGCTGGTGGCTGATGCCACTTCTCTGAGCTGGCGTTGGCCAAGCTCTGCTCCCAGGGCGGCACCTCCCCTCCCCTCTCTTCGCCCCGCGCCTCTACCTCGCCTTAGCTGCTTTAACATTAGCTGCTTTAGGAAGTTCTGGGGGAGGGACCAAGGGAAGCAAATGCGAGTAAGGGAGCTCCGCAGTGCCCTTCCGCACAATTTTCTGCATTTCGCGCAACACACGCACACACTGCCGCCGACACACTAATGTGTCGTGGCACACAGTTTGGAAAGCTCTGCCCTACAGTAACTCTACAATTGCAAATTTAAAAAATTAGGATAATTCTCTGATTTTACAGGTCTGAACTTTACTGCGATTGAGAAACCTATGACACAATATTTAAAATCATGATATTTGGCGAAATAGGTAACTAAGCTACACAGTATGCATACAAACATAAGAGCAGAGCTGGGAAGAGCCAAAAGGCGAAGTCCAATGCCTGTCCAAAAATCAAGATTCACAATCCAGACCACAGCAAAAAGCATCGTCAGTGGTCCCAGTCTGGAGTATCTTAATGCACATGGTTAATGTTATTAATGCAATTGTTAATGTTGCTCTCAATATGTACACATTTACAGATTAGCAAATACATTCAGTGTCCACAGGGGGCTGAAATGCATACACTGCTGAACTAGTTTCCCATCCCTGCTGCACACACATCCTTGCATGTGATGTGTGTGATCTGGTGATTCAAAATCTTCTTACTGAAAGGTTGTCAGAAAAGCAATAAAGGAGTCCTAACCATGAAAACTCTGATCATTTCAAAATCCAGCAGCATTTGCATTACCAAGAAGAAGAATACTGTTTACCATGTGGCAATTTCTCGATTGTCATCCTCAGGTGGTGCTTTCAGGATATCTGTGGCAACAGTATGGCAGGGGTAGTCAGCAAAACAGAAGATCTCTGGGTTAATGAGGGAATGCTGGATAAACGAGAGCTGTAAAAAAATGACACCCCTGGTTCTTTAGCCATGCTACATGTGGGTGCTCATCCCCTTCATCCTAAGCAAAAAAACTCCCCTCCCAACTCCTATGCAATTAGATTATCTTTCCAGATAATGTTTTAAAACTTTCAGATTCATTCTCCTACTATGACAAGTTTATCACTGTTGGCCATGCCCATCAGACTGCATTGTTAGAGAAAATCTCACATGCAAAAACTACACAAATTTTGATTTCTAGAGCAAAAATTAGATCGCCAACATACGGTAATCAAACTAAAGCCTAAATCAGTCCACAGATTTCAATCTAACTGCATTTCATACCCTGATCACTACCCATTATAATGACTGCAGTGTTTTTAAACGTTCTTGACTTCACTGTCATGTCCCTTCAGATCCTGATAACACATACTGGACCGGTTTGCACATCATGATAAGTCATTGTGGGTTAATTCACCCGCAGGGCTCCAAGACACGCACCAACCACCATTTTGAATATGCAAGTGGTGGTGGGGGGATTTGGGTTGTGTGAACCCAGCCATCATGCATTATTTGTGGCTTAAACAACCCTTTGATATCCCATGGGTTGTTCTAGGGTTATCTGAGGGTTTTTTTAACCCTGAAATAACCCACAAAGGCCAGGTTCGCATGACACGAGACGTGGCACACCCACCCCAGCAGCTTGCATATTCAAAATGGTAACCAACATCTGTCTCGCAGCCCCAAGATTAATTAACCCATGGTGGCTTACTGTGACATACAAACCAGGTCACTGCCTCAACAAGTCTCAAATCCGAAGCTTTACGAAAAGTCTGAAAGATCGCTTTTTTAGTTCTAGGATTATTATACTACACTACATTTTCTCAAAAGTTGAAGATTCACGAACTAACAAGGTCGATGTTTGTGTTTTTACAGCCAATACTATTAAGCTACAGGAACAAAGAGAAAATCCTAGCAGCTGCATATTTACCTGGCCTTCTGCATGTTTCCAAGGTCTGTATATCAGGTCAACTGGGAAGACTTCCAGTCCTAACCCTCTCTGGACGCCATATACCACAACCTGCAAGCCTTTGCTATCCCGAATTTGAAATCCAGGGTGGTCCAGTTCATAGGTTACTTCCTTGAAGTTCAAAGTTGGGTTCTGCAAAGAGCAAAACAGATAACACTAATTTAATGTACACTGTTCCTCACTGCTTCCTCCAACAAGAGTTACATTCAGGAAATATTTGTATGGTTTAGAATAGTAAGGAAAGGGCAACCAAAACAATGAAGGCTGGCTGTATTTGCAGCTTTCTAGTACTAAAACAATCGTTGTCAAAACAAAGGACATACAGTGGATGTACTACAGTTTAAGTTGCCAAAATAATCCTCATTCTGAACAATATCGTTAATAGCCTCTGCAAGTCCAGTTAAGCAAGTCATTTTTTTTCCAAGACAAAGCTTATAAAACCCGCTGGATATCTTTATAAATGATTCATTCATTTATGTCAGACTGAAATCAGAACCCAGAAGGGAGTTAACTTTCATCTACTCAAGTATCAGTTACAATTTTACCCTTATATTTTGGTTATATTCCTGCATGGGGTTTTATATATTCTGCACCAGGGGTATGCAACCTGGTGCCCTCCAGATGTTTTGGGCTACAATTCCCATCAAGTACAACTAGCATGACCAGTGGTCAGTGATTATGGGAGTTGTAGTCCGAAATATCTGAAGGACACTAGGTTGCCTACCCTTGCTCTACACGGTGCCATCTGAAATCTCTACTGCACCTTCAATTAAAGAGATCTCACCTACCTGCTGTAGAACTGCTACAAAATTTGCCTTAGAAGAAGAGATCTCTCAATATTTTCTCAGTCTAAATTTCCTTCTATTATTTTGAATAAGGAGGACTTTTGGTGAAGAATCATGTAATTCCTACCACAGTTTTCAAAAACAATCTGAAAAGATCTTTAATACAGTTAGGTTGTAATAAGCCTTCTGCTAATTCTACAATAAGCCACATTGGTGACTTAGTACTAACATCTAAAAAGCAATTTATTGGCATTTCTGTCCCCAACTGGACATTCTGCTTGGAGTGGATCTGTTCAGAAGCTAGAAGCCCACTATCAAAACACCAAGGAGGATCTGATGATTTCCTTTAAATCTTTGCCTGTAGCTGAACAAAAGTCCATTATACAGAATTTAACTTTCTTGCAGAGAAAACAACTTGCCATAGGAGATTGGTAAGGATGCAATAAATTCAGTTCAACAGGTGAAAGTCCTAGATTCAGATAACGTTGATGAAGTAGTCCACTTTCCTCTATGTGACAAGTCTGTTGACTCCTCCTAATGATGCATTTTCCATATAATGGGGAAGAATATCATTTTACAAAAGCAATTTTGGATAGCAATTTTGGATGAACCTATCTACAAAAATCTCTGAGGAATGGTTATCCAGAAAATATTTTAATCCAAAAGAACTGGGAACTCAACTGCCTTTAAAGAAAAAGAATAGTCAGCTACAAACCCAGAAACAACTCAGTTCACTGCACAGTAATGATAAAAATAACCCTCAAAATCTGTGACTTCAAATTCATACACGCGCTCACATTTCTCTTTATAAAATTATAAATTACATGTGAAGCAGGCCATTCGTTCATCTAGCCCAGTTTACTGTCTTTGATTTGCAACTGGCTCAGCAAGAAAAGTTTTTCCTATTCCTGCTATCTAATTTTTTTTTAACCAAAGATGCCAGAGATTGAACCTCAAACTTCCTACATGCAAAGCATGAACTTTAGTGCTGAGATATGGTGGCCGCTCCCCATATTAAGTCTTTGGTCACATCTAAGCACATTTGGTCACATTTTGGTCACATTTGGTCAATTTTCATGTATGTTGTCAAAATAAGGAGCTAATGAATAACCACATTAAAATCTGGTTCCACAACTGTCCAACATCACTTATGACACAGGATGAGCTGATAGTCTGAAGTGGTAGAATTCTGGACTCTACCGCTTCAGACTGCAGGGGGGACAAGGAACAAAGGATGTTTCTGAATGCTTGCTTGTTGCATATCATAGCACTGGGTTGGAAGGAAGCTATGAAATATATAGCATGTTACAAAGGGAGCACAGACAACAGAGGTTATTATCAGCAGTGAATCTGGAGTAAGCAAATGGTTGGTGTCTAGCACAATGTGGAGTGCTCAGAACTGGCCTACTGGCCATGACCATCTGGCAGTGTGGTGTACAGACAGAGCTTTCCTTACAGCTGCTACTCCTTTAGATGCCATTCCCTGTGCCATTTCTCTTTCAAGAACATCTCCAGGGTGTTGTGCCAGAATACTGGGGTTAGGGAAGCTGTGTGTGTCTCAGTCAAAATGTTTGCAATCACTGAACTATGCCTTGGGAAAGAACAGAAAGACTTCCTGGGACTTTGTCGAAAAAACCTGTCGTGTCTATGGATCTTAGGCTGTATCTTATTCAGCAAAAACTTCTGTTTCATGTCTACTGGACAGTGCACTGTCTCTTTAATAAGGGATCGACTAATACAGCTATTTGCTGGTAGCACAATGCAGCTAACGCTTCTTTTAAACATATGTTCTGGCAATGTCCAGTAGTTGCTTCTTTTGGGGAAGAGGTTTTTATATGGATAAATTTTGTACTGGAACAGTCTTTAATATTCACTAATGTACATGCTCTTTTAAGGATGCAATCCTATGGGGATAGGCAGCCGCCATGGAGGCAACCGTCTATCCAATGCAGGGCAGAAGAAGCACGGAGGGGATCATCTCCTCCATGCTTCAGCCGCTCTGCATCTGCGGCTAGACAGCTGATTTCGGCTGTCTAGCCACAGGAAGGTGGAGCGGGGGATGTGTCATACCAGCATTTCCACCTTCCCCGCCCCGGAACGCCCCACGGAATGCCGTTTTCAGAGCCACCTGCAAGGCAGCACAGGAGCGGGGGGAAGGTCAGTTCCCAGAAATCAACGTATCCTATGGCCATCTAGCCACTGACTAGCAGCCATAGGATTGCTCCCTAAATTATTTACCTGCTTCATTGAAATTAATGGTCAGCGTAAATGGATTCTCTGTGCCCTCCTGACAGCTCTTACAACAATGAAAGGGTAAAAGCTCACCTCCTATAATGCAATGGACTGAGGATCGTATAATGCTTTCAACATTTGAACAGGTGGCATATAGATGGACACTTATTTGGGTATCTGGTCTGCTTTTGTTGAAGCCTATGTATAATTGCTAATAAGTTGTATTTTCATATATATGCATTTCATATGTATTTGCTGCTATATAGAAATTACATACATTTTCATATACTCACATAAAAAACCCTAAAAAATCTGATTAAAGATTTAGATGAGCTATCCACAGTATAAATCTGAACAAAATGGTTTGTTGGCCAAACTCCTCATCTACACTGGAGCCCAGCAAGAATACATTGCACTTACACCAGGATGATATGCCCAGGTGTAGGTTTAGCTGTTCAAAAGACACATGCTATGTCATCCACTGTTGATCTTTGCCAAAATAGTGACTGGCTAGATGATCCTGTGGGCCAAAGTCTGACAATTTACTTAAATAAAGGGCCCAAACCAGAAACGAGGATCCCGTCACCATTTTACAGACATCCATGCACAAGAAACCCAAGAGTGGACAACTGATACACACTAAGACGAACTGCACAAAAACCTTATTCACCTCATAGCTCCCTCATCATGGCCAGGGGCTTTGAGGGGGAGTCCTGGTTCCAAACCCTCCCTATGAATTAAATTCTTCTTGAGAGGGTGTAGAAAAGTATTCAGCATGAAGAGGTTTCTATTCTTAGTTTTCCAGGCATACAGCTATGGAGTCCCTCTGTGGACTGCCCCACTCAGAGACAGTCTGTCTGTCTGTCTGTCTGTCTCTCTCTCTCTCTCTCTCTCTCACACACACACACACACACACACACTCACAGAGCATAATTAAGGGGCTGTGCTCAAGGTCAGGCCACTTCATTCTCACCCCTCTGATAAGGCCTGGCTTTCACTTCCTCCTCCCTCCCAACTCTCCTGCATGGACGTCTCTCTTCACAAAGCGGCCATGCACTCTGGATACTAAGATTCTGATCGGTCTCTCTTACTTCTTTCATCATTCTTGATCAGAGTGTGGTGCTCAGCCTCAGAACCACTGGCATGCTTGCCCCAATTATGGCATCAAGGCAACAGATAGACTCTGGTATGCCGCCTCTAGTCCAAGTAAGATTAATCATCTTACTCACTGCTATACTAAGTGTTAGCACAATGCTGTCTTGTCAAATTGAAAACACTGAAAAGATGTGCGATGCTCATTGTCTCTATGGGACATTTATTCCTTCTGCTAGTGTCAGCAAATTGTCCCACTACTACTCTGCACGAATCAGAACAAAGCTGGACTACACTGAACTAACTGAAAATGAAGACACAATCAGTCTGTCACAATACAAACGGCATGTAGAATTCTGGTCAGGAAGCAACCTTATTATTTCCTGTTAAGAAAACAATGTTCACAGACTCTTGTTGTTGTTCAGTCGTTAAATCGTGTCCGACTCTTCGTGACCCCATGGACCACAGCATGCCAGGCCTTCCTGTCCTCTGCTCTCTCCCCGAGTGTGCTCAAGTTCATATTCATTGCATCGGTGATGCTGTCTAGCCATCTCATCCTCTGCCGTCCCCTTCTCCTTTTGCCTTCAATCTTTCCCAGCATCAGGGTCTTTTCCAGGGAGGTTTCTCTTCGCATTAGGTGGCCAAAATATTTGAGCTTCAGCTTCCGTATCTGTCCTTCCAATGAGCACTCAGGGTTGATTTCCTTTACGACTGACTGATTTGACCTCCTTGCAGGCCAGGGGACTCGTAAGAGTCTTCTCCAGCACCACAGTTCGAAAGCATCAATTCTTCAGCGCTCAGCCTTCCTTACAGTCCAGCCCTCACAGCCATACATTACTACTCGGAAAACCATAGACTCTTACCAGGTACCTAAAGTCTGAGGTATAGTGATGACAATCTAGAACCAAAGGAATCTTTCCTTGGCTAAAATTGTCCAATTGAGCTTGGCTCTATATTCAAATAGTATGCAGAGATTGCCTGTAGAAAATATTTTGATCAATTTTTGAAAGACTAATCAACATATGTTACAAACAAATGCATCAAAATCCAGCACTGATCGGCATTTCCAACTGCATGAACACACTGTAAAAGATACCTCTTTGTTAAACGTGAAGCAGCCCTTAGTCTCTGACAACACATTTTTCCAAAGTGCTATATATGACCAACATACCAGCTCCTTAAGCACGTCAATCAGAACCTCCACATTCCATGTATGGGTTTGTGTTCCATCATTTTTATCCCTTCCATCACTCCAAATTCCACTTCCAGGAGCAGAGATGGACTGCAAATCAAATATGTAGATACAAATTTACAACATCTTGTGTGATATGAATTGTGTAAATTGATGTATAATCGATCAAGGAATACATTCAACTGAAAAAGTGGAATATGAATTTACCATTTTCGTACATTTACTACTGTAGATCATCTATAGGCTACCCTGAGACCAGCTTACAATGCAAAAAAACAGAGGAAGAGGCTAAAGGATTAAAATCCAATCCCTCCTATACTCAGACCTAACTCTATTGAACATACAGGGTGAAGGGAAAGAGGACACTGTTAAAAAGCGTAACTCAGAAACCTGCCACTGTGGTAGCCACACCATAAGAACACGGGATGTCAGGGAGAATGGGAGATATGAAGAACAGTCTTGGTGGCTTGCTGAATCTCATTCAGTGTGGGCTTAAGTGTAAAAGAAAGGGGGAAGATATGACAAGAGATGAGGTGGGGGGGAGGTGGGAGGGGCAACATAGTCATACTTGGAGTAGATCCATCTGGAATCAATCGGACTATAACTAACTTAAGTACCATTGATTCCAATGGGTCTGCTCTAAGTATGACTAAATCTGCATTCAACTCCAAAACAATAAAAAAACCTTCGCCACAACAGCTGAATGATGGCGCTCTCTGCCACAAGGAAATCACTGTGGCAAAGACTTCAGTAATTTCCAAGGAGTTCTACTGCACACAATTAACATACATTAGTAGCAGCTCCTGTGGCAGTAAGCAACATCAGTGGATCCTTCTGTATCAGAAAGGGGCTGGCACGAAGTCTCAGCACTGACAGTGGAATCCTAGAAGCCAGTTCAACCAACTGCTACCTTGACCACAGAGACTCATACGATTGGGAAGTTATAATGTCAGGTGTCACAGGATTTGAACTGGGAGCCTTAGAGATCAGGTGCCAGTTCCTCAATGACTGCTGTAGACAGACAATCCCCACTTGAAGTAATTTAACACATCAGTCACTCATTTTGCTCAGCGCCACAGTGCAATTAAAAGCAACACCAGAACTCCCTGTGTAAACACTTGAACTTAACTCACTGGCCATTTAGAATACTTACCTGTAAAGGAATGCCATCTGCCAATCCTGAGTGTGTCCGAGCCATCATTCCCAAAACCCTGGCAACCTGGGCAGCTGTGACCTCTCCAACGCCAAACTGTGTGATAATGTTGCGACATTCTTCCACACTAAAAACACAAGTTTATTTTAATGAATTACATTTTAAACCACCCAATAATTGAAGTTCTCTAGGTAGCGTACAAATTTAAAACATAAAATACAAGGTAACAGTAAGTTTAAATCAGCAGGAACACATAATACAACCAAAACAAAAAACACACAACCCCCCCACCCCACCCCACCCAGCCACAGAGATAAAAGTATGAAGAAACAGAAGCACTAGAAACTGCTACTAAAATGCCTGGCAAAATAAGGTCTTCACCTGGCACCAAAAAGACCATAAAGTAGGTGCCAGGCAAGCCTCTTTGGGAAGGGCATTCTACAGAGAGGGCACCACCACTGAAAAGGCTCTCTTGTAATCACCCACCTCACCTCATTTGGCAGGGACACCTAGAGAAGGGACTAAGGATCTGGGTAGATAAACATGGCAAGAGATGCTCATTCAGGTAACCTGGCCCCAAACTATTTAGTTTCTTCTGTACCAGGAAAGGGCTGGCATAGAGTCCAAGCACTGACAGTGGGATCCTAGAACCCAATTCAACAGCTGCTACACTGATAGAGATTCATAAGACTAGGAAGTTATATCAGGTGCCCAACTGGGCCTGAAAACAGACTGGCAGCCAGTACAATTGGCAAAGCACTGGCGTAATGAGATTATATCGGCCAGCCACATGAACAATCTAGCTCCCCAGTTTTGGACTAGCTGAAAATTCTGGACCATTTTCAATGGCAGTCACATGTATAAATTATTTATTTACAATATTTATATACTGCTCTACATTAAAAGATTTTGGACTGGTGAACAGAATAAAAGAATAAAACACCAAGGTAAAAGAATAAAACACCAAGTTAAAACAGTTAAAACATTTCAAAAAGACAAATTCCAATAAGGCTGAATTTAATAACCCACAGCTGGTCACTCAAGGAAGGCCTCTCCAATAATGCATTGCAATAATCCAAATGGGAGAGTACCAGAGGATGAATAACTGTAGCTAGGCTCTCTCTGTCCAGGGAGGGTCAGATATTATCAGCCTGAGCTGATAGAAGGCGCTCTGAGCCACCAAGGCCACCTATGCATCTAGGGACAATCACGAATCCAAGAGCACCCCCAAACTACACACGTGATCCTTTAGGGCAAGGGTCGGCAACTTGGTGCCCTCCAGATGTTTGAGAGTACAACTCCCATCATTCCTGACTTACTGCAACTAGCTTTAGGGTAGGAATTGTCTATAAAGTGGGTTAAAAATACAATGCTGAATCAGTTCACTGTGCATTTGGTCCACTATTGTCTACTCCAGCCTTCCGCAACCTGGTGCCCTCCAGACATTTTAGATTACAACGCTGGGAGTTATACTCAAACATCTGGAGGACACAAGGTTGTCTAACCCTTGTCTAACCTTGACAAGGAAGGGGACTGTTGGCAACTGGCCTACAGTTGTTTCCATCTTCCTGAGTCTAGGTTAAGTTTCTTCAGGAATGGATAATCAACACCTCTTTTAAAGAGGCTAGTACTGCTACCTCTTTTAAAGAGAAATTTACAACCTCCTGGGCTGCTGGAGGACCCACTGACCTCCACAAAGCTTTATGTGTAGTTTTCCTATCAAATAGGCCCATTTTAGGTAGTATTACCAGGACTCATGTCTAGAATTTATAATAACCATGCACTAGGAGTACTCACTAGATACTCAGTACTTCTCATTCAAAATAGGAGTTGCATTTAGCAGTAGTACTGAGCCATGTTTTTCCGCACAAAAGTTAGCATGACATTACATGATCAATGGTAAATTACAAGACAAACAGATGGTTCAGACTAGGAGGTAACTGTTCTACCAATGCTGCTCAAGTATTAAAAAACAGCCCTAAGAGATTTCAATACTTTAAGCAATGTTTCAACATAGCTGGTAACAATGAGCGTATTACAACATCACTATATACTGCAATGAAAATCATCTTAGTCAAGATCAAATTAAGCGATCACACCTGCACACATACTAGAAATTTGGGTGCCTCCATCTGTCACAGAGCACTTTTCTTCAGCTTCATAGAAAACCGTAAGCTATTATTTCAAGGGATTGGGGGGCGGGGAGTCAACTACAATTCTGTGACTTGGTCAGGCATGGGACAATTTGTACATAACTTGGAGATGAAGGTCATTCAGGGAGCCCAGTTTGTGTAGCTCATTACTAGACAACCTGGTACGCAGGAACACAACGCAGCGCAAACCTCTTCTAGATCCTGCCATGGCCCAAGACTTAGGCCTCCCACTATTAGAGGGGTCCAAAGACAGAGATGATGGGAAGACTCTGTTCAGGAACCATCACAGAAGAGAGCATTCAAAGCAATCACCCCCCCGCCCCCAGGAGACTCCCAGAAGTAGGCAGCTCCATGCAACAGTGATGTCTCCTTGATCCCCCCCCTCCCCTTGCAATTCTGGGGATTCATTCCCAGAACCACCTGCCGCTTAGGAACCTCCCTCCTCTATCACAACACATCCCAAGAGAGTAGGAGCAAACATCATCAGAATAGGGTATGGCCCTTTTAAGCCCAGACAGTTTTCTTCTGACAAGGCAGAGCTTGAGACACCCACCAGGGCACAGGAATACTTATGTCCTCCACCTGACAAACGGCAGTGGGTACCATAGGGTGATGGGTACCTGGAGGAAAGGGGGGAACCAGACGGCTTCTCACCTTGGATCTGAAGGACAAAGCTCAGAAGATAGATTGGATGACATTACTATGCAAGGTAGCCTCAGAATGATAAATACACATTGATGCTTCAGAGATTATGTATATGGCTCAAAGCCCCAGAAGCAGCACTGACTGCTGAATATTTCTCACCAAAAGAGACGTACACATTCCAAAGTTATGCTATGAGGCAATGTGGCTCCTGAATGTAGACACATCTTTTCAACAGAACACAAGGATTTGTTCTTAAATAACAAAGGCTGCAATCCTACATGGGAGGAAGCCCCACTGGACCCAATGGGACTTCTCAGTAGACATGATAGCAGGGGTGCACAACCTGGGTGCATATATACACTCATGGCCTCACACTCTCCCCATAACCTCCATACACACACTCCTCCTGTCCCCCTCCCCCCCAACATTGCTATCTCAGGAGAGACTGAAGATAAGGGAACGGTTTCCCACATTAGCGCCAACAAGGGAAATCCCAGCACTAATAAAGATAACTCTAAGTGGACTCTTAATTTCACAAAGATCACTAGAAATATTTTAGATGACTGTCAAGTGACAAACCAACAGGCCACAGGTTGCGCACCCCGATGCATGGGGTTGCACTGTTAAGCTACTTAACAAAAAGGAATCCTATTTTTGACCACCTCTATAGTAGGACTCCAAATGTTTAAGTAACTTTTTTCCCTGTTCTCTCAAGGAACAATGTGTAACAATCCCTGAAAATACCACTTCATGGTTCTTATCTTAAGTCCAAGTCTCAGTGGAATTACCTACATACCTTGTACAAAAGCCATAGCCAACTTCCTGCATGAAGTCTGCAAGAGAACTCTCCATCATTGTTTTTGCTATCCCTCCAGAATCAGGCAGGATCCTGTCCATTAGAATGTCCCGTTTTTCAGGGTATAGGAGTGGTGCAAGCACCACGGGGCAACGTTCCTGGGGAAAATCTAAGAGCCCAGAGCACTTTAAAATTTCACAATGATCAAATACATAAAGCAACACAAGAACCTCAATATCATATGGGTTTTATACTCAAAGTCATGCCATAAAGCAACAGGCCTGTGACTGGAAAGGAGTTAATGCTTACGGTCTTGGGGTTCAGAGTTATGGAGGCAAAGGCCTTTGCACTAAAAATAATCCCGTTAAGAGGGAAGAACTGCTGGTTGGGATGACCACTGACCTGGGTAGAGGTTTGCAACCAGTTTTCTGGGGCTGCATTCCCCTTTGAAGGATCAAGTACCCAGCTTGGGGGTACTCTTGGAGCCAATCTTATCTATAAATAAGAGGATGCCCTCAGTGGCTAGGAGTGCCTTTTTCTGGCATAGACAGGCTTCACAATTTTGAGCCTATCTGGAGAAAGGGGATCCAGATTATCCAGAGGAGGATAATGTAAGCCGCCTTGAGTTCCTTGCGAGAGGGAGAAAGGCGGGGTATAAATGCAATAAATAAATAAATAAATAAAATCTGGCTTCAGTTACAGACATGCTGGTTACATGCAGACTAGGCTGTGGTAGTGCTCTCTACATAGCCTCCTATATATATGATTTGATCTTATGCCTTTTTTTGTATGTTATTTGTTCAATTGTTTAACATTATTGTAAGCCACCTTGAGAGGGCTTGCCCTAGCAGCTGGGATGGAAATAAATAATTATAAATATTATTAGCAACACTCTCTTACAAATGTACACATGGCTTTAATTATTGCAGATTTCATTCAAGTGCCAAACACTGCCACAGGCGAATGGGGTAAATTTCAGGAAAACAGCATGTCATACATCACTATGTTTCAGAGCTTGCTCAGTAGCGTGGGTGCTGCAGCAACATCCCAGGCACAAGGACCCTGGGAATGCAGGTCCCCTGGATCCTGCTGACCTGCCACTGCAGCTCCTGCCTGTTAAGTTTAGATGGAAAAGGGAAGGGAAAGGCTGTGACAGCAGAGATGGATAGATGGCAACAGCCAAACCCAAACCCGAACTTTAAGGGGGGAAGAATACATCAATTTATATTCAAGCCCAACCCCCACTCCAAAATTCAGTGCCACCGCTAATAATGTGCTTGTCTTGAGAGGACTCAGCTTGTGTGCTGCCAATCATTAATATATACATATACAAATACATATACCCCCCCCCTCAAAAACAGATAATGTAGACAACCCTATCAGGATCTGTGTTGGATGCACAAATGACCCCAGTAAAAACATGTTGTTGTTCAGTCGTGTCCGACTCTTCGTGACCCCATGGACCATAGCACGCCAGGCCTTCCTGTCCTGCACTCTCTCCCGGAGCGTGCTCAAGTTCATATTCATTACATCGGTGATGCTATCTAGCCATCTCATCCTCTGCCGTCCCCTTCTCCTTTTGCCTTCAGTCTTTCCCAGCATCAGGGTCTTTTCCAGAGTGTTTTCTCTTCGCATTAGGTGGCCAAAATATTGACTGTACATATATTGTGCAAAATAGGTAACTTCCCTAAACAGGATTTGCTTTTCAAATTTTACAGCTACAATACTTGATTTCATTTCTTGTTTCTGAATTACCATCTAAAGGTTTACTCTATATCAAAAATCCTTCCTTTTGGGATTAAGTTTCAAACAGAGCTATCAAATGCACAACTTACCTCTACGTAATGTTTTGAGAAAAGCGTCAATTTGTTCCTGTCCAACCCCAAACGCTCCCTTCTGTCCAAATAGAAGATGGGAGAGGAGGAGATGCAAGACCTCTATTGCAATATCTTGGAAGCCACCTTCTTGATTTCCACTGACGTCTGCGTCGATATATGAACGCAGAAGATCAGGAAGTTTTTGTTTAATAAACTGAGCAGCTTTAAGAAAGAGAGGCAACAGTTAACTGAATTGTTTTTAGCAAAAGCACAAGCGTGTTATTTTGATTTATAAACAGCACATGCCCACTGCTATGATTATCATATAATACCTTTAACATAACATCAGTTGCATACCAGAACAGCCTGTCAGATTTCACTCAGCACCACCCTGCCTTGGAATGCAGCCTCACCTGAAGTCTCCTTGCACTGTTTGGCTCCAGCTTCCAAGAAGCCTCTCTACAAGGAAGCAGGACGACACTGTTGGCAGGCTGGTCAACAGCTCCCACTTAGGGCTCTTTGGTTGTGCCTAAAACCTACTTCCTCTGCCATGACTCCATTCAAATCCTTCTGGGTGAGCTTGCTTGTTCACTCTGATCCTGCTAAAGCCTCTGGTACACCCTCAGGGCAAGATATAATTTAATACTTTCAAATCTATACTGACTTGGGACCAAGAGAATAACTGGGTTTAAACCAATGTTAGTCCTACTTTGAGTACACCCATTGAAATGAATAGATTAAGTTAGTCATGACTAACTTAGGTCCTATTCATTTTAACAAATCTACTCACATTGGATTTAGGCCATAGTTCGAAGTAAACCAAGTATGTTGCCAGCTGTTCAATCATTTAAACAGGTCAATGACCTACATACCAACTATTTTGTGAGCCCATGATGACTGGAATTAATACAAAGTGCCCACTGGAACCATAAGAACATCAGGATTTAAAGAGATTTAACCCTCATGTTTGTTACTTGTTGCATTTCATGGGGATGTGTATTACATTTCTATCAAGAGCTCAGAGCAACTCACATATAGTTTCCACTTTGTCTCCCATCTCTGCAGGACTTGGGGAGAGATACAGCTCATCTACTCAGATCATACTCTAAGGACGCAATCCTGTACATGTTTAGACAAAAGAAGTCCTACAACTGGCTGGTGCATGCTGGGAGTTGGACTCAGGAAGCAGCCCACCTACTAGAACCCAGCTAAGATTTGGCATGTGTTTACTGTATCACAGAATCACAGAATAGTAGGGTTGGAAGGGGCCTAGCTCACCGCCTCCCAAGGTAATTGGTTCCATTGTCGTATTGCTCTGACAGTCAGGAGGTTTTTCCTGATGTTCAGCCGGAATCTGGCTTCCTGTCACTTGAGTCCATTATTCAGTTTCCTGCACTCTGGGATGATCAAGAAGAGATCCTGGCCTTCCTCTCTGTGACAACCTTTCAAGTACTTGAAGAGCGCTATCATATCTTCCCTCAGTCTTCTCTTCTCAAGGCTAAACATGACCAGTTCTTTCAGTCTCTCCTCATAGGGCTTTGTTTCCAGTCCCCTGATCATCTTTGTTGCCCTCCTCTGAACCCTCTCCACCTTGTCTGCATCCTTCTTAAAATGTGGTGCCCAGAACTGGACACAGTACTCCAGATGAGGCCTAACCAGTGCTGAGTAGAGGGGAACTAATACTTCCCAGGATTTGGAAGCTATCCTTCTATTAATGCAGCCCAAAAGAGCATTGGCCTTTTTTGCAGCCACATCACATTGCTGCCTCATATTCAGCTTGTGATCGACAACAATTCCAAGATCCTTCTCGCTTGTTGTGTTGTTGAGCCACGTATCCATCTTGTAATTGTGCATTTGGGTTCTTTTCCCTAGGTGCAGAACTTGGCATTTATCCCTATTAAATGCCATTCTGTTGTTTTCTGCCCAGCGCTCCAGTCTATCCAGATCACTTTGAATTTTGTTTCTGTCTTCCAGGGTATTAGCTATCCCTCCCAATTCTGTGTCATCTGCAAATGTGATCAGCATTCCCTGCACCTCCTCCTCCAAGTCATTCATTAAAATGTTGAAGAGCACTGGGCCCAGGACTGAGCCCTGCAGTATCCCAGTCGTTACCTCTCCCCAGTTGGAGAAGGTCCCATTGATAAGCACTCTTTGAGTCCGATTCTGTAGCCAACTGTGGATCCACCGGATCGTTGTTTCATCTAGCCCACTTTGAGCTAGTTTGCTCATCAGGATATCATGGGGCACTTTGTCGAAAGCTTTGCTGAAGTCAAGGTATCTTATGTACACAGCATTCCCACAGTCCAGAAGGGAGGTGACCTGATCAAAAAATGAGATCAGATTCGTCTGGCAGGACAAATCCATGTTGGCTTCGAGTCATCACTGCATTGTTTTCAAGGTGCTTCCAGATGGATGGCTTTATCATCTGCTCCAGAATTTTCCCAGGGATTGATGTCAGACTGACTGGTTTGTAGTTCCCAGGTTCCTCCTTTTGACCCTTTTTGAAGACAGGGACAACATTAGCCCTCCAGTCATCTGGCACTTCCGTCCTCCATGATTGCTTAAAGATAACAGACAGTGACTCTGAGAGTTCTTCTGCCAGTTCCGTTATTACTCTAGGATGCAGTTCATCTGGCCCTGGAGATTTGAACTCATTCGAAGTAAGGAGGTGTTCCTTGACCATATGCCTATCGATCTCAAGCTGCAATCCTGCCCCTTCAGCCTGTACTTTGCCTTTGCCAGGGAGCTCCTAGACCCTCTTTTGGGAGAAGACTGAGCCAAAGTAGGAATTGAGCACCTCTGCCTTTTCTTTGTCATCTGTTATCATTTTGCCATCCTTATTTAATAGGTGAACAACCATTTCTTTCCTCTGTCTTTTACTATGCACTTAGCTGAAGAAAGCCTTTTTGTTGCTTTTAGCACCCCTCGCAAACCTCAGCTCATTCTCAGCTTTAGCCTTCCTGACGCCATCCCTGCAATTCTGCGCTACCTGCCTGTACTGTACTCTTCCTTTGTTACTTGGCCTTCTTTCCACTTCCTATATGTGTCCTTTTTTGTTTTCAGGTCATCTCTAAGCTTTTTGTGAAGCCACATTGGCTCCTTCTGTTGTCTTCCACCTTTTCTTCTGGTTGGAATTGTTTGTAATTGTGCCTTGAGAATTTCCTTTTTTAAAAGCTCCCACCCATCTTGGACTCCTTTTCTCGTTAGAGTCACTTGCCTTGGGACCTTACTGATCATTGTACTGTGTTTATTAAAATCAGCTTTCCTAAAATCCAAGGTACGTGTTTTGACTACACTTGGCTTTTGCTGCCTTTAGAACCAAGAACTCAAGTATAACATGGTCGTTTTCCCCCAGAGTTCCTGTAACTGCTACTTGATCCACTACGTCATCTCTGTTGGTTAGGATCAAGTCAAGGATAGCCAGTCCTCTAGTTCCTTCCTCTACTTTCTGTAGGAGGAAGTTATCTGACACACAAGTCAGGAATTTCTGGGAGGGGCCATGTTTTGCAGAATTTGTCTCCCAAGAAATATCAGGAAAATTGAAGTCCCCCATTACGACTACATCATGCTTCCTTGAAACATTGGCTATTTGCGTTTCAAAAGTTTCATCCTCGTATAAACTGCTCTTACCAAATCCTCGTAGATCTGGGTTGAAAGAGTTCAGCAGAGCAAGGCCAAAGATAACCTACGAACAAATAGTGGAAAGTTAGGAGAGCAGACGTGCTTTCAGTCACTTGATATATAGGCCAGGAGCTGACAACTACATTGCCAGAGGGAAACTTCATACCTGAACATTGCTACCCTTTCTACAACTTTCTTCACCCTACCCACAATTAAGCAACCACCAAGTCTGCCAATGAGGTGGACCAGAATTTGGAGGGTGCTGTTCCTGGCATGGCTGCTACTTTGAAGTAAGACGGTAGCAAGTGCTGGAAGCTGGACAGGAAGTGGAGAGGGAAAATCAAAGCACAGTGACTGCTGCCACACCTTATTTAACAAGGTGTGAGCATGGTCAGGATCACTGACAGTCAGCCTTCCTCAGATTCTGCCAAGCTCCCAGTCCTCTCAAAGGTGCTTAGTTATTTAAAACAGAATGAACTAACCCACCTCTTGAACTTTGCTTAATTTGATAACTTTGCTCAGTTGAGTAAATAGATGGGGTGACGGCTTAAGACTCTGAAAGAAAAAAACAGTATCTATGAAAAAGTTACATTCACAATTTTAACAGAATACAACATAAACACAGAACAGGATAACGCACCAAGAAAAAAAACTGTCCTCTACAGGATAATCAAAACCAAAGTCCACTAAACAGCGGTACTTCTTTTATTATTAATTTTATTTAACCTACTTGTACACCACTTGATATCCTAAGACCTCTAAGTGGTTTACATAAAAAAAATACTTCCCAGCTTCGTTCAAGCTAACTGCGTATGTTCTCAAACTACCAGTATTTTCCCATGCCAGTATACAAGTTCTCAGTTCTTGGCATCACAAACACCCTGTTTTCAGAAAGCCTAATTCAACATTATGTGGCAATAACGCAGAATACTTTCATGAAATATATGCCTATACCCTTCCTAGGACTGTACAACCTGCATTGTAGGACTACTACCTCAATAACAGACTCCTGCTGGGCAACATTTACTCAGTCCTTTAAAAAAAATAGTATGCATTTCATCACCTGTTGGAACAAAGGGGCACACTTGGTAAGGAAACCTTGGGGTTACTGAGCGCTGGTATTAACTTTTAAAGCCCTAAATGGCTTGAGGCCAGGTTACCTGAAAGATTGTCTCCTTCCATATATACCTGCCTGGACCCGAAGATCATCTTTGGAGGCCTCCTCCAGGTGCCCTCGCCAAATGAGGGGAGGAGGGTGGCTACCCTGCGATCTTTTCAGAACCAGATGAAGACTTTTAAAAAAAAAATTTCCCAGGCTTTTTAGTCCTTCAGTTTTTTTTTAATGTGCTATTGTTTTTAGATTTTTATACTGCTGCTGGCTTTTGCTTTGGTTTTATTCTGTTTTAAGCTTTTACATGTTCTATATTATGTTTTATCATGTTGTATTTTATTATTTTAATTTTTGTGAGTCTTGCCTATTGGGCAGTATACAAATGTAATAAAGTAAAGAAGTGTATGGAATCATAACGGCAAGCAAGGTGGGCCTTATCTGGCTCTCCATTCTCCTAATGTCTCAGGTCATGTTTGGGAGTTCAAACACGGAGGGAGCAATCCAACCGGGATAGGCGGCTGCCCCTGAACTCGGAGATGACCACCTATCCATGCAGGACAAGAGAAGCGCAGAATGGATTGCCCCCTCTGTGCTTCAGCTGCCCTGCATTTGTGGTTAGACAGCCGATTTCAGCTGTGTAGCTGCAAGAAGGTGGAGTGGGGGAAGCGGCTGCCGGACAACACAGTGGATGTGTCGTACCAGCATTTCCACCTTCCCCGCCCCGGAATGCCCCTAGGAATGCCCCGTTTTCGCCACTCCGCGCTCCTCTTCCGAGCGCAGGGCTGTTCTGAGCTGCCCGAGAGGCAGCATGGGGGGGGGGGGGGGTCAGTTCCCAAAAACCGATGTATCCTATTGGCCATCTAGCCACTGACTAGAGGCCATAGGACTGCTCCCGAAATTGTCACTGTTCAATGCAAGTGGTAAAACAAATCTGTCATTCACAATCTTGATCTGGATGACCCACTGACCTGACATGTTAATAGGTCCCTGCCAGTACTTACCCAGGTGATTCCAACAGGACTATCAGTACAGAAGCACTTAAGGCTGGGAAGTAGGTGGTGAGGAGTAGAGACGTCAAAGACATATTATTAACCAACACGAGGGTGGTTAATAAACTATGGCAGCAGGTTAACCATCCTCGTGCATGCCAGTTATGTGCCAATTGGTTTCCTTAAATTACCCTTGCTGGGTGCAGGAGGTCTTGACATCCAAAACCAGCGAAGGTGGGTGGCTGGGGTGGTTAACAAAACACCGAGAACCCCGCAGTCTGTTGTAGGGTTGCTGGGTGGTCTGTTAACCACCCCACCCACTCACCCTCACCAAATTCGGACACCATGACAACCCACGCCTGACGAGGGTACTTAGGGAAATCAGCCAGCATGTGACCAGCGTGCATGGGGATGGTTAACAAGCCACCATGGCTTATTAATCACCCTCATGTCATGCAAATCAACTCGAAGTCAGTAAAGCCAGCTTATCTTACAGAAGATGCAATGCCCAACTCCTGATGCATGCAGAACATGTTGAGGGCCAGGACACACTGGAAATTTCTATTCATTTTACCCTCCCTCTCCTACACTCAGTTAGAGCTCCTGTATGACAGCAGTTCTTTTCAAAGTGCATACAAACCTTCTGATAGTGCAATGGATTTTCAATAGCATAGGACAGCGTCGAAATAAAGTTTGGCTTTGTAATCAATGACGCACACTCCTGGATCAGAAACTGAGTCTGAAAAGAAAGGAGACTGTTGTATCATCTTTGAAGCATACAATATAACTACAAGACACTCAGCTCAGTGTTTTGTTGGTGGAAACATTACATCTACATCATCACACTGTGTCGAACTATCTTCTTAATGTGGGATACCTGACAAAGATTTGCATATCGTAGTAGTGGCTGGACGGCTGACGAAACTAGTTTGGTTAGTTTTATGCGAAGATGAACTCAATACACGAATCTTAATCACTACTGGAAATGCCTAGCAACAAATACACTGACTGCTATGGATACAGTATTCAAACAACAGAATGGAAGCTAAGATAAATTACGAAATGTTTTAAAGGGAAAAAAGAGAAGCAAGCCAAATAATTAGTGTGCTTTAAAAGCAAAAGTAGTAGGGGATTCAGTTACTGAACTATGCAAGTGTTAATATGGAAGGTGAGGAAAACAAAGTTCCAGTGCAAGAGGCTTTAGAAACAGCACTATTCAGAAGAACCTGGGAAACAAGCTCAAAGTTAACACAACTTTCCACTGCTAATTTAGAAAGCTTTAACAGTTGCTGCAATTCATAAGCATAATAATACCAGCATTTTATTTTATTTTCAACATTTATAGGCCACCCTATTACAAAACATTCTCAGCAAGGCACGTTGCTTTGTGGACTAAGCCAACTGGAAATAATGCTGCTGCCTACACAAGGAAGCTTTGCTTGGGATTCCCTCATTTACAGAAACCCAGACCAGGACAATTAAATCACAGGGCTTCTCTGTGGGAGCTCCTCTATGAAATTTTCCAGGGAAGGTGTGCTGAGCCAACTCCCTTCCCAATTTCTACAGAGTTTTGAAAAGTTTCGTTTCAAAACTTTTTAAGCCTAGTGTTCTGCTGTAGATCTGATGGCAGTTTTCAATTTGTGTATGTGGGATTGCTTAATTATTGTTTTAGAATTGCATTTACTGTATGAATTTTCACAGTTAGTTTTGTAAACTGCTATAAGAGTCCCAGCATTGTAGAGTTAAAAAAATCTAAAAAAAATCAATGAAGTAACCAACTAGGAATTCATGAGCAAAATTTACCTGGTGGAAATCTTTGCCGCTGCTTTTACCATCGCCACTGAAATCCACATGCGAGAATAGACAGCGTAGTAAATGCCTGTCTGCCTCGGGGCCGTGCCGATTCACAATCTAGGTGCAAGAGGGGAAAAAACAAGAAAAATAGAACACCTAACTTTAATGGAGTCACACACCAGTGCATTTGTAACTGCAGGAAGTATATACAATACAGCAGTCCATAGTTCAGATGAAGAATAAACTAAGACATTAATTTCCAAGAGGCATAATTTGGTCAATCCACTCAATATATTGACCTTGTTCACATGTAATGGCAGCCCATGGCTTAATTAACCCATGGGTTGTCTTATCATGGGTTGTCATTACGTCCTGAGTCTGGGACTATAGGTTAACTATTGGTTGTTATCCACGAACAACCCACAGCTTCTTGTTGGGTTATGAACTCTGGATTGTTCAAATCATGGGCTGTCATTACATTCGAATCCAGAATTGTGGGTGTGTGAGTTGTTTCATCAGGCAACAGGCAAGAGTAATAAAAATCCGACCATCTAAATGCTGCCATGCAATATAGATAGCACTTGCATACAGGGACACTGCAGTCTGCCTAGCAATAGCAGCAAAGGCATTCGTTGTGCCTCTCTTCCCTCCTGCAGTTCACAGCTTCCCATGAAAGTGTCAGCGCACTTTTTCCAAGTTTTCTTTGCATTTCAATGAGATCATTGCCGTTATCACCACTGAACGTCCTCGATAAACTGTGGCTATGCTATCTCAGCTTAGCTGCATCCGCACCTCAGAATGTCCTACAACAACAAATTGGCAGTTTTCAATAGAGAATTGTCCCCTCAATCCAAAATTCCAGTAAGGAGGACAACTCTGCCTCACTTTTCTCCATTGGTGATACATTTCATAAGTCTCTCGGGTACCACCAACACATTCTCAGGCAAGCAGGGCCCAAGAAAGCCAGAGATTACGTGCTTGGTTCTGGACTGATGCTGAATTGGACCAGTCCACACACCGGTGTGGACACTGGTCCACACAGGCCCTGCAGAGTACCTATAGACATAAGAGATTCACATGGTTTTCTGAGCAAATGTCAGCATGAGGCTTTGTCCCCTGCACCCCTACACACAGTGTAGGGAAAAGATGCAGACTGAAGAAGTTCAAAGAGATTACTACCCACAACAAGCACTTGAGTGTTAAGCTGCGAACCATGCCATTCTATGACAAGTTGGCAAGAGTTCTGCTGGAAAGGAGGGATTTCTCACCTGGCAGCAGCATCCCTGGGTCACAGCATTCCGGAGGTAGGCATCACCCATCGAAGGTCAGCCTTTCCCCAGCCAGGGAGTCAAGTTAGCCTTCTCCACCTCAGAACTACCCCCAGCCTTTCCCTCACAACTTCCCCCTCCAATAGTTAGCTCTCCATTGCTCCACTTCCAGCCTTCCTATAGTGCTAGCTTGCTCCTCCTCAAGCCATCCTGCAGTCTTTGCTGTAAATATGCCAGGGCTCTCAGTAACCATACCTCACTGCTCAGATTTCAAAGTCTAAAAACAAGAATGGCTGACAACGGTGCACTCACGGCCATAATCTATGCAATTCTATAGTGCAAAATTGGGGATCGTGACTCTGTGCAGGAGCATTACTGATGGTGTATGTTTCTGGAAAGCAGCTGTGGAAGCAGTCAAGCATCACCTGAACACCACTGGCGGTGCAGGGGGTTCATTATAGCACTTTGCAAGGGAGCAGTTCAATGGCCACAGGTGCCACCTTAAAAGAATGCATCTGAGAACACTCTCTGCTGTGGAAAGGGCAGAGCAGCTGTGGCAAGATCCACCATGGTGGAGCAATTGATCTAACATATGCTGCTTGTACCTGCCACAGACAGAAGCAGTGTGGCTGTTGACGCTAGAGCTAGACAAAATCAGGCCCATAATTGAAAGCCAAGATACAGAAATGTGTTTTGCCATTTCGGTTTTTAAAAAAGGCTTTCTCTGACACTTCACAAACTTGCTTTCAACCTTGGCTGCCTCCCACTCAGCACCACCTTTGGTCTTGGCAAATCTACAGCCTGTGAAACGGTGCGAGCGCGTAATGAACTCTTCCTGGCTGACGTGATGAAGTTGGGAGATGAGAAAAGGTGCTGCGAGTCTTCAGGAAGCTGGGATTTCCTCGGGGGGAGGGGGGTCTGGATTCTTCCCATATAAGAATCTTTGCTCCAAAAGGTGCATACTATAACCACAAGTGTTTCTACAGCATGGTTTTGCAAACAAAGGGAATGTTCATGGACATTTATGCTGGTGTGTCTGGCAGAAGTCATGACAAAGCTATCTTTTGGAATTCACCAGTGGCAGACTGGGTGGCCACAGGCGCTTTCTTCAATGGCCCCCCTGTTCTGGTGAACAGTATACCAGTACATCCCTTGATCCTCAGAGACCAGGCTTTTGCCCTTCAGCCATGACTCAAGGCACCTTATCAAGAACCACGAACAGACAAAGAGAAAAACGTCAACTGCTACCACAGCAAGGCGATACTACCAATAGAGAGAGCATTTAGCTGGCTCAAGTCTCGGTGGCAGTTGCTTTACACCTGTCTGGATGTTGATGAATATATTGTTGTGGATGTTATGTTGTGTCATCTGCAAGTCAAGGGGAGACATACTACTGGAGGGAAAACCCCAGTTTCCGAGACCAGGTGCTGAGCAGGATATCATCCCCATCAGTAGGCAGCAGTGCTGAACCCCCACACAGAAACAGCATCAGTGTGAAGCCAGAGCAATCTGCGCAGCGATAGCTGACTTTCTTTGGGAACATTAGCCACATGTTGCCTGTGACTAAGAAATTCTTGTTTCTGTGCAAACTGGCAGCCTTTACCACTGTCACATTCACTAACAGTACCTGGAAGTTCCCCTTCCTTGCATTCACATGCTATGAATACAGCTGTTATGCATTTCTAGCTGTCTACAGAAGCCTGTCAATGAAAGTGCTTTGAGGGTGAAAGAAAGGACAAAGGGGGGAGGTTTTGTCCTGCTGAAGACCAGGACCCAACATAAGGAAGAAAGAGCGAGGGAGACAGGAGCAGGCAAAGAGAACATCAGGGCCTGCTCCACTTGGACTGCCTCTCCTTTGGGAGATGAGAGGGGGGAGCAGAGCCATCCCACTAGCCTTGCTTACAGTCTATATAATTTTTTCCCCTCTCCCCTCCCCATCCCCATTTCCTTGTGTGTCATGTCTTTTTTAGGTTGTAAGTCTGAGGGCAGAGACTGTCTTCTTTGGTCATTGATTGTAAGCCGCTCCAGGAGCCTTTTTTGGCTGAGGAGTGGGATAAAAATACTATCTATCAATCAATCAATCAATCAATCAGGGTGCTTTGTACAGAAAGCCTAGAGAGGAGGTGGTGTAAGGAATACCATGGAAGATTGGGCACGGCAGGGGGGGAGAGAAGATGAATGAACTTGCAGCTGTGAGCTTATAGGGTAAGCTGGTTTGGGGGTGGAGGGTGTTAGGTGTGAGAGGTTTTCCTCCATGGGTAGACACTATACAACAGGGAGAGGGTGTGGGGTTGTAAGCGGCTTGTCCAGCACCTGTTAGCACAATTGGGTCTGGCGGCTCCTTCCAGCCCCAACTGCGAAGGAGAACACAGTGGCAAGGAATGCTCTTGTGTTTGGTCACTGCACAGTTACAAGCACCTGCAGAAAAATCAGGAGGCAGAGGCAAGGGGGTTTCCATAGGCATTCCCAGGAGCAGCTGAAGATTATTACATGCCCATAAGGCAGAGTGCACCAATAGCAAAGAGCCTGCTGACATGGTGAAGCCTTCCCTGCGATTGCCTGCTCTTCTAACATCCCATGGGTTAATTAAGCCACAGGCTGTTGAAACATGTGAACAGGGTCTTTGGTCTTTGCTCTGGACCCACCTGTTGGCCCTGCCCAAGTCATCCACAATTAGATACTATAGCTGCTTTGTCACTGCCTACTGGCAAAATCCTGGCAATATGGCTCCCAAATACCATATGACAGGGGTTCCCAATCTTTTTGGGTTGGTGGGCACATTTGCAATTTTAATAGGGTGTTCATTTATTAACATTTATATACCACCTTATCCGCTAAAAAGCTATCAACGGGGTGCATATCATTTAAAACAATAAATACTTAAAATAATAAAAACAGGAACAAAAAACAGTAAAAACATTTAACCCACACATTTTAAAAGACTAAATTGAAAAGATGCACCTTCATATCCTTTCTAAAAACCAAGAGAGTGTTGTCCAATTGTAGTTATTGAGGGAGCACATTCCACAGTTTAGAAGCAACACAAGAGAAAGCCCTTTCATGCATGCCTGACAAATGGGCCTCTGTGAATAAGAACTCCCTCAAGAGGGCATCTCCTACAGATCTTAATACCCCGGCAGTTTCATAATGAGACAGGTGGTCCCTTAGATAGCCAGGTCCTAAGCCATTTAGGGCTTTAAAGGTTAAAATCAATGCCTTGAATTGAGCCCAGAAAGCAACTGGCAACCAACCAGTGCATGTCTTTCAAGACAGGTGTAGTATGTTCCCAATACAGAGTGTTGTAAGCACTCACAAAATGACTGCATTTCGAAGGGGCTTTCTCATCCATAAAATGACTGTCATCGTGGGTATGGCCAGTCACAGAACACTCATTTTCCAGAAGCCAAACTGGTGAAACTAAAACAAACATAACTTGCCCAAGAACCTAAGTTCAAGGCATAGGTAGGGTCTGAGCTCCAAAACACAAAACCAGTCTTTTGAATCCATACAGAAATGGTGCTGGAGGGCAGCATTTTGCTTTGCACCATGGCAACCCCATTAGGGTTTGGGGGGGATTTTTTTTTACATTTAAGAAATAAAATTAAAATCACAAAGGTCAGACAGCTTGGTAGGCTCTGAGAGGTGTCTGTGCACACACTGGAGCCCACAAGCACATCGGAGACCCCAGCATTACAGACTCAAAACAGTAGCTCTGTTGCTTCCTTCTGTCTAGTGATGTGACCACAAAGAGGGAGAAGAGAAAATGCTGCTTACAAAAACCCAGAATAGCAAGTTCCCTGCTACAGAGATGTAAAATTTCCAGAAATTTTGCAGTCATGGAAAAAAAATTATTTTTCTGGACAAATTGGAAATTTGGGGGAAATGGAAAAAAAAGCAATACTACAAAAATACTATGGGTTTTTTCCCCCATTTTTTTCTGGGTTTTTTCCCAAGCCTTCACATCTCTTTACGTGCCTTGCTGGTTTTAGCACCTCTGGATGCCTTGAACCAAATGGGACAGGACCCCAGGCAAGCCAGATTTGGCCCACAAGCCCAAGGTTCTGCACCCCTACTCTAGAAGACAGCTGAAGAGTTTCAAGTTGGGCAGAGCAAGCAAAAGTAATTGGGGTAGGGTCACTGCACTGGATCCTCACAGCTCACACCCCAAACAAATAGGATTCATATCCTATAATCAGCTCACAGGACTGATTTCTGTGAGGGAAAGCTTCCTGGGTCCAACCTTAAAGGGCTTGGGTTTACCAAGGGGTGGAGATCAGCAGCCAAGATTCAAAGCTAGAGTAGCCTTCTGACTTGGATTCCTGCGATGAGCAGGGGGTTGGACTCGATGGCCTTGTAGGCCCCTTCCAACCCTACTATTCTATGATTCAAGGTCTCAAGTACTCTTCACAGAGCACACTCCACTTATGTATCACGGCCATCCTTAGACAACCCTTCTCTATTTGCTAGTGTAACCACAATGGAGCAAACAGTAGCCATGAGCAACAAAAGTTCTAATATGAAGCTACATGCTCTCCATGATTCTGTGGTCACAGCAATAAGCCACAGATTCTGGCTCCATACCAGGCACACAGAAGCTACTACTCCCGAATGCAGATAGTACCATATTTGCAAGAGACTCAGTCAGCATGGAGATGTAAAGCAATGAATGGTGTGGGCAGCTAGACAGTGAAACCACCACTTGCTGACAGAGTGACTCACTAATTCCCAGGAGTCTGATTCTACCTGGGGAGGCGGTGGGCTCCCCCACACCGGAGGCGTTCAAGACGAGGCTGGACAGCCACCTGTCAGGGATGCTCTGACTTGGATTCCTGCATTGAGCAGGGGGTTGGACTCGATGGCCTTGTAGGCCCCTTCCAACCCTACTATTCTATGATTCTATGATTCAGTTCCAGGGAGGAAAAGCATCAAGGCTTTCTCAAATTTTGTTTATAGTAGGAAGAAGCTGTTCCATCATTCCTGTACATTTTAATAAAATACTTCTACAACATGCACATTTTTCTCCAGCCCTAACACACATATATCTATCTTCCCCCCACCCCATTCCTGCTGCACACACTTATTTTTGAAAGAAACACTCAGAGAATTACATAATTAGCAATCCCCCAGCAGTGTAATTATTTCACCTTGAGGAAGGTAGGTAAGTATACTTAGGTTTAAGGCATTTGTGCAGCTAGGTGATACTGTGCCCATAGTGAAAATGCAAGAGAATTCTTTTGTCAGCAAACCTGTTCCCAATAATCCAAACAATCTAAAATATAAAAAATAAAAAAGAGGACAGCCATCTAATTGACTTCAAGAGCCCCCCAAAAAGTCTGTAGAGCAACAACATCACTCCAAATTGCAGTTACGTTTGAGACAGGGAAATGGGTATGGACACTCCAGCAATATATGTTTTAACAGTAAGAGGAACACTGCAAGGTCTGGACCTGAGTAGGGCTTCCTGCCTCAATCCATTTCACCTTGAGAACAACTTCTTTACTTTCCTCCCTCCTCAGCCCAAAGAGACGTTTCAAGTTCTCACAGGGCTTATGTACTTCCCAGGCCCATTGTTTGAAAAGAGTCCTCCTGTTAGTTTTCCAGCGGATCAGCGGAGAGGGACTCTTTCAAAGAAAGGGGCTGGGGAATATTGAAGTTTTTAAAGCAATAGGAGCACCATGAGAGTTTGATTTGTGGCTGCAGGTCTGGGTAGCAGTGTGAGGGAAGGTGCCCTCACTGAGAAACTCCCTGAATTGCACTCCCTTCATTAAAGTAACAAGCTATAGTTCCTTTCAGTGCTCAAAAGAAGAGTGCATGATGTAGAAATGGCGACGGGGGTGGTAGAGCTGTGCTGCAGTGGTGTCCCCCAATGGTAGTTTTATGTTATAACCAGTGGAAACCCCTGCTGCAGAGTCAAGGTTTTTGGATTTTTTTTAAAGAAAAACACCCTCCACTTTATTAATTTCTCCCCCTCTTTCTTTTACTTACACACAGACACACACTTACTTTCTCTTCCCTTGCTCTCTACTCATTGGCCAACTCACTCTCTCTGCCCCCTCCAAAATGCCACAGCTCCTGCTTCTCTACTGGTAAAAGGCACAATAGCTTCTAAGCTACTGAACGGTGCATTCCCCAGTGCCCTTCTCTGAAAGACGTAGGTAAGCAAACAAAAACAGCAAGCTACAAAAAAATGGGGCGGAGGGAGAGAGAAATGCAGGCATTGTAGAATAAGGCGCACAGCAGTGCCAGTTCAGGTTTTTTGGAGGGCCCTTGGGCAAGACACCCACAATGGGCCCCCTCCCTCAGTGAGTCTACCTTCCCACCCTCATTGTCACCAGCTGCTCTGGCTCCTCCTCCCCTTTCTCATCACTGCTACCACTGGCTTGCTCCACAGGCAGAGGGCCAGTGAGCATGTAAGCAGTGACATCTACTGTTCCTTCTTCTCACCACCACTGTTGTCTAGGCCAGAGCAAGAGCCAAATGAACTAGCAGGTTGCCATGGTGAAGAGGAGCAACTCCACAAGGCTCTTGTCAATTGGCCCCTGTTGGGGCGTGGGTCCTCAGTAGGTACCCAACCATGCCTACCTTGATGCCTGCCCTAGTCCACAGGATTCTCTCTCAAATAATGGAGCGCAAGGCCATCAATAGCTGCTAGTCACAACGGCATATGCTACCTCCAGTATCAGAAACAGTGACCCAGTTCACACAATCACGGCAGGTTAAACAAGCCACAGATGATAAAGCAATCATTGCTGGAACAGATGATAAAGCCATCCATCTGGAAGCACCTTGAAAACAATGCAGTGATGACTCGAAGCCAACATGGATTTGTCAAAAACAAGTCCTGCCAGACAAATCCGATCTCATTTTTTGATCAAGTAACCTCCCTTGTAGACCGTGGGAATGCTGTAGACATCATATACCTCGACTTCAGCAAAGCTTTCGACAACGTGCCCCATGATATCCTGATGAGCAAACTAGCTCAAAGTGGGCTAGATGAAACAACGATCATGTGGATCCACAGTTGGCTACAGAATCGGACTCAAAGAGTGCTTATCAGTGGGACCTTCTCCAACTGGGCAGAGGTAACGAGTGGGGTACCGCAGGGCTCAGTCCTGGGCCCAGTGCTCCTCAACATTTTTATGAATGACTTGGAGGAGGAGGTGCAGGGAATGCTGATCACATTTGCAGATGACACAAAATTGGGAGGGATAGCTAATACCCTGGAAGACAGAAACAAAATTCAAAGTGATCTGGATAGACTGGAGTGCTGGGCAGAAAACAACAGAATGACATTAAATAGGGATAAATGCCAAGTTCTGCACCTAGGGAAAAGAACCCAAATACACAGTTACAAGATGGGGGATACGTGGCTCAACAACACGCCAAGCGAGAAGGATCTTGGAATTGTTGTCGATCACAAGCTGAAGATGAGCTCACAATCTGACGTGGCTGCAAAAAAGGCAAATGCCATTTTGGGCTGCATTAATAGAAGCATAGCTTCCAAATCCTGAGACGTATTAGTTCCCCTCTACTCAGCACTGGTTAGGCCTCATCTGGAGTACTGTGTCCAGTCCTGGGCACCACACTTTAAGAAGGATGCAGACAAACTGGAGAGGGTTCAGAGGAGGGCAACAAAGATGATCAGGGGACTGGAAACAAAGCCCTATGAAGAGAGACTGAAAGAACTGGGCATGTTTAGCCTTGAGAAGAGAAGACTGAGGGGAGATATGATAGCACTCTTCAAGTACTTGAAAGGTTGTCACAGAGAAGGAGGCCAGGATCTCTTCTTGATCATCCCAGAGTACAGGACACGGAATCAAGGGCTCAAGTGACAGGAAGCCAGATTCCGGCTGAACATCAGGAAAAACGTCCTGACTGTAAGAGCAATATGACAATGGAACCAATGACCTCGGGAGGCGGTGGGCTCTCCCACACTGGAGGCCTTCAAGATGAGGCTGGACAGCCATCTGTCAGGGATGCTCTGACTTGGATTCCTGCATTGAGCAGGGGGTTGGACTCGATGGCCTTGTAGGCCCCTTCCAACCCTACTATTCTATGATTCTATGGTTTATTTAAGCCACAGCATATGCCAGGCACCATTTGCCCAATTACTCGCCCAGACGCAGCATGTTGTGTCATCCAAACCTGGGCAGCAATAAATAGCCTGTTGCTGGGTTATTGGAGGGTTGTTTCTCCCTCAATCAAACCATCCCGCCCAGGTTCAAGTGACATGATATGCCACACCAGTGCGGGGTAATTAGGCAAATGGCACCCAGCACACACAACGGCTTAAGAACATCACAGTGATCATGAGACCGGTTTAAGCCAGGGTGATCATGCAAACTAAACAGTATATCTCTGTATACCAGCTGCTGGGAAAGACAAGCAGGAGAGTGGTTTGCACTCATATCCTACTTATGGGGTTCCCCCACAGGCAGTTGGTTGGCCGCTGTGTGAACAGAATGCTGAACTAGATGGAATCTTGGTCTGATCCAGCGTGGCTCTTATATTCTAAGTGTGTTGAACGGAGAATTAAAGAAAGCAACTTACTTGGCTAAATTCATAATTTTCTACATTTGGAGGTTTCTACCGAATGCAAAGCTATGTAGTTTTAATTTTTTATATAGATTATTTCCTGCACAAAAATCAATCTTAAAAATTAGAAAAGAAACTCAAGCTATCAAATTATTCCTCCCTTACAAGTAAAAATTATCTCATGTGTTCATTAACCAAGATGAAGCACTGAAGCAAGCGCACTGGGAGCCTATCTAGCAGCAAACTGTAGTTGGGTATTAAGCCCAGCCACAATTGGTCCTATTGTGGCTTCTAGGTGACTTGGCCTATCCCACTGTAGTATTCAAGGAAGGCACTATGACCATCTTGACCAGACGTTAAAACACTGCACTAGCTTTTTTGTATCAAGAGCAACTCTGGACACTATGCAAAATGAAGGGAGCAGGAAACACAAGTGCCTCAATAAAACCTGGTCTTCCACATCATAATGGCTGAAATAGAACTTTCACATCTGCCTTAGCAGGAACATACTAGAAGGGCCCAGGCTCTGAAGCACTTGCTCTGCCTGCTCACTTCACCACACTTTCCCAGTTAGCATGCAACTACCCAAGTTTTCCTGCAAGAGAAGCAGCTAAATTTATTCAGGCTGAAACTGTTCTTTGAAACTGAAGCCCCCTCCTTCTCAACTCCTGCAGTCTTATAGAAAGAATTAGGAAGAACAGTTGAAGGGGAAGAGCTATGCACCAACTGCTCTCTGCAAATCCTACATCAGTCTTTTTCCGTTCACCCTCCTGTATACAAGAGGAATGTACAGGACGGTGAGGCGAGATTTCAGAAGCAACCAGCCAGCCACCTTGGCTCTCTGTCACTTGTCGTTGTTCAGCCGTTCAGTTGTGTCCGACTCTTCATGACCCCATGGACCACAGCACGCCAGGCCTTCCTGTCCTGCGCTCTCTCCCAGAGCGTGCTCAAGTCCATATTAATTGCATCGGTGATGCTATCTAGCCATCTCATCCTCTGTAGTCCCCTTCTCCTTTTGCCTTCAATCTTTCCCAGCATCAGGGTCTTTGCCGGTGACCTTTCTCTTCGCATTAGGTGGCCAAAACATTTGAGCTTCAGCTTCAGTAACTGTCCTTCCAATGAGCACTCAGAGTTGATTTCCTTTAGGATGGACTGATTTGACCTCCTTGCAGTCCAGGGGACTCGTAAGAGTCTTCTCCAGCACCACAGTTCGAAAGCATCGATTCTTCGGCGCTCAGCCTTCCCTAAGTCCGGCTCTCACAGCCACACGTTGCTACTGGGAAAACCATAGCTTTGATTATACACATCTTTGTCGGCAAGGTGATGTCTCTGCTTCTTACTATGCTGTCTAGGTTTGCCATAGCTTTCCTCCCAAGGAGCAAGCGTCTTTTAATTTCATGGCTACAGTCCCCGTCTGCAGTGATCTTGGAGCCCAAGAAAGTAAAATCTCTCACTGCTTCCATTTCTTCCCCTTCTATACGGCAGGAAGTGATGGGGCCAGATGCCATTATCTTTGTTTTTTTAATGTTGAGTTTCAAACCAGCTTTTGCACTCTCCTCTTTCACCGTCAACAATGAAGCAGAAACAGACGTTTTTCTGGAATTCTCTTGCTTTCTCCATGATCCAGCGAAAGTTGGTGATTTGATCTGTAGTTCCTCTGCCTCTTCGAAACCCCGCTTGTACTTCCGGTAGTTCTCGGTTCGCATACTGCTGAAGCCTAGCTTGTAGGATTTTGAGCATCACCTTGCTGGCATGTGAAATGAGCGCAACTGACTACGCTAAAGCCTTTGATTGTGTGGATCACAACAAACTGTGGCAAATTCTTAAAGAGATGGGAGTACCAGACCACCTTACCTGTCTCCTGAGAAACCTGTACGAGGGTCAAGAAGCAACAGTAAGAACCGGACATGGAACAACCAATGGGTTCAAAATTGGGAAAGGAGTACGACAAGGCTGCATATTGTCGCCCTGCTTATTTAACTTATATGCAGAGTACATCATGAGAAACGCCGGGTTGGATGAATCACAGGTCGGAATTAAGATTGCCAGGAGAATTATCAACAACCTCAGATACACAGACGATACCACCCTGATGGCAGAAAGCGAAGAGGATCTAAAGAGCCTCTTGTTGAGGGTGAAAGTGGAGAGTGCAAAAGCTGGTTTGAAACTCAACATTAAAAAAACAAAGATCATGGCATCTGGCCCCATCACTTCCTGGCATATAGAAGGGGAAGAAATGGAAGCAGTGACAGATTTTACTTTCCTGGGCTCCAAGATCACCGCAGACGGTGACTGTAGCCATGAAATTAAAAGACGCTTGCTTCTTGGGAGGAAAGCTATGGCAAACCTAGACAGCATAGTAAGAAGCAGAGACATCACCTTGCCGACAAAGGTCTGTCTAATCAAAGCTATGGTTTTCCCAGTAGTAATGTATGGCTGTGAGAGCTGGACTATAAGGAAGGCTGAGCGCCGAAGAATTGATGCTTTCGAACTGTGGTGCTGGAGAAGACTCTTACGAGTCCCCTGGACTGCAAGGAGGTCAAATCAGTCCATCCTAAAGGAAATCAACCCTGACTGCTCATTGGAAGGACAGATACTGAAGCTGAAATATTTTGGCCACCTAATGCGAAGAGAAAACTCCCTGGAAAAGACCTTGATGCTGGGAATGACTGAAGGCAAAAGGAGAAGGGGACATCAGAGGATGAGATGGCTAGATAGCATCACCGATGCAATGAATATGGACTTGAGCACGATCCGGGAGAGAGCGCAGGACAGGAAGGCCTGGCGTGCTATGGTCCATGGGGTCACGAAGAGTCGGACACGACTGAACAACAAGGGAAGTACATGATATTGTCTTTAAATTTTTGCAAGTATTCCAATAAAAAGGTCTACATAATATACCTTAATTTAAATTACATTAAGTGTGCCTTAATTTTTCTCTCAAATATTTCAGGTCAAATGTTGAGACAAGAAATTAACATTGGGTACTTTTTTATACTTTTGTTATTTTACTTGTATTTAGTAAACATGCTAAATTAAATCACTTTGTAGTGATTTTCTGAAGCAAACTGAATTTTTTCCAGTGCAAATGATCCTATGCAAATTAGTCTAATTTGCATTGGAAAATTTTCCAGTTCAAAATTTTCCAGAAAACCCACATCACTGTCTGAAGTCAACATTGGGATCCTTCAGATGGGTTCTACACATACTATCCCAGCTCCTGGGCTTGGAGCAGCTTCAGATTTCCAGAATGGAATGTCAGCAGAGTTCCTGCTGGAGAGGTTCTGGATTTCATACAGTTTTTAGCACTCCAGCAAATACACTGTGAGAAGCAAGATGAAAGCAGGCTGCTGTTCCATTACCCAGATGCCATCTGGACTTGATTTGGCTAGTTTGTCTTTCCTGCACATGTGGGGGAGGGTACTGTAAAGCTGTGTCATCTGTCTCTGCTCTTCTAACAGAGCCTTACTTGCCAGTGCAGTCTACTGTGGGGGCCTTTCACATATTCCGCCCTATTTTTTGCATGGAAATAATGAACATATTGGCTGAAGATTTAGGAGTCTAACACTGGGCTTCTTCCTTAGCCAAACATGCAAATTCTGTCTGAAATAATATCTGAACCCAATCCTTTCTCCAGTGCACAATTCCAACAATATATTAGCTTTGAATATCTTGGTAAAGGTCAAGATGTGATGTTACTGTTAGAGCAGCAGAACACTTCCAAAATAGCACTCTCTGCCATAGACTCTCATCTAAGTGTGTCGAGGGTGCATGGCAGCATAAAGCCAAAAGAAATAAAATCACAAAAAGATCAGAAACGACAAGACAAAGGGGAGAAGGTAAGAAAGGGAAAAGGCCTCACAAAGAGAACCACAGCAAAGCAAAATTCCTTCCTCTTGATGCTACCCCATTGCAGTTAAGAAGGTACTGAGTGAGGAAGAGGCAGCCACAGTCCTTGAGCATGCACACTGAAGGTGCAGTGGACCTCCCACCAAAATGCTTAATCTAGCTCCAAAATGGTGCAAGTGTTTTAAGTAGGCATGGAACCCATATGTGGGATGGGACAGAGACCTCAAAGGAGAACGTGAACATTCTATTAGCTTCTTTGCCCAGAACAGCAAAGTTTGCTGTCACATATTTCCTTCAGTAACTCTGCCATGAAACGATGGCAGTTTTAGACCAGTATATGGTGCTTCCAAACACAACTGAAATGGGGAACGTTACAGAAAAATTTCTGGAGAAGTTGCCACGGTCCTGAATTGATTGGAGAGCCAATTTAGAATATTTTGAGTTTTGTGACTTACATTTTTTTAAAAATATACCAAAAATCTTACATTGCTGTTTAAGTATCTCAAAAGATATGAGCAGTACCTCTGACACGTCTATCTAACAAATTCAGCCAAGGACATCCAAACTCATTCAGATACACATCAGAAAACAGCATAAATAAGACAGAAAACAGACACAGTGTAATTTAAACTGAACAAAACAAATGACAATTCTCAATAAGCATAATGTAAGACCTGGATTTATCAATCTAGAAACTAAACTAATACAACCAGTAAGCAACAAATGTAAATGATAAATGAGCTGTGGATACCCTTTCCATTTTCCACCATTCCACTTCACCTCAAAATTTGTGGCATTCTGTACTTACGTGCTGTATTTCCTGCTGGCTGGCTCGGTAATTTTTCTTGGTTAAATTGTCCACCAGGTAGCTGATTTGAGACAAGGCCAGCGAGAGCGAGTCAAGATTCATTGCTGGTTGGGGCGGAAGCAGGCGGCCGAGCCCGGCGCAAAATCACCATTATTCCCCTTTAGTCACCTCAGAGACAGGTTAATTTTTTTCCAGTTAGCCTATATCTCAATGTATGCTATATCTTCAGCTCTTCTTTCCTAGTACTCTCGCTCTGTTCTGAATCATGGCACCTGCAAGACAAGACAACATGGTTTCACATTACTTATTTACAAACAACTCCCTTAAAAGTTAAGCTGTATTCCATTTTATACAATGTAATTCCTTTGCTAGTGATTGTTCATGCATAACTGAATGATCATGTACTCAAAGTACTATATAGAACAAAAGGCCTGCAGAGCAAAATTAAGATTTTTTTTAGCCCAAAGAAATAATGGGTAGCAATGGGCAGATCTTTCAAATCTATTTCTACAGACATCCTCCTTTTTCCACCAAGTGATGTAGGGTGGAAAATTTCCCACTGGTTTATTTTACCACAGAAAATTATATTTGAACAATAGTAGTGATGGACAGCCTTTTTGGTAAATTGTGACACGAGTCAAACCCGAAGCTTGATACACTGCTCTGATACTAAAGTAGCCTACCGAGCTGGGGAGCAGGAGAACTGAAGGTGCCCGGACAACCTTAGTGGAAGAGAACTGATAGGGACTACAGGGCTAAGGGATGCTGGAAGTTGTAGTCCAACACATCTGGAGGGCATCAGGTTGGAGAAGGCTAAATTAGTGTGTCCACAGTTGTTTAAATGAAATGTTTGGAATTAGCAGTACCAATGCTTGACTGATGCTCTTTCCTGACTACAACAAGCTTACTATTTAAATATCACACAGGCAAAGGATCAATGCTCATTAAAAGAAGCAATAAGAAAAATCTTAAAGATCGGCACCATATGTTATTATTTATCTGATTTATATCCTGCCTTTCCACCAAAGCAATGGTGCTCAAGGCAGCTATTTTTCTGCCTTGTTGCCTGAAGATGCTGGTCCCTTCAAGACTCACATCAACTATAGGATTATGATGTGTCCTCCACACACACATGCACACACAGCAAAACTAGTACTTCTAACAACATTCTTAATACATTTCCAAATCAGCAGTGCAGCTGTTGTTCTGAACCCACTATAAACTCTCCATGTCACAGAATAAAAGGTAAGCAGTCATTTTAATCTTTTTAGGCAGTATCCAATCCTGCCTAATTTTTTTAGGCAGTATCCAATCCTGCCTGTCCACACGTGGGCCCCACTACCGCTTTGGTTCTGTGAGTGGCCAACCCCACCAATTCTGCTGAAGTGGTCCCCACTGCTTGTGTAATGGTGATTTAGCGTTTTCGGGGGGCAAACCCCAAAATGAGTAGAAATGCTTATTTCTGTAAGGAGGCAGGTCAGCGGGGCTCCATTGTGCAAGCGCTGCCGACCTGCCCCCTTCCAGAAACTAATGTTTCCTCTCCGTTTGGGTTGCCCTCCGAAGTGCTAAATTGCCACAGCACAAGTGGTGGGGGCCACTTGTGCAAAGGAATTGGCAGGGCACAAAAGAATAGGCCGGAGCATAAGTGCCCCATTGAATACTGCCTTTGAGAGTTCTGTCCTAAATATGTTTTGTATGAACAGGATGCAAAATATTAATTAATTAATTAATTAATTCAAAGTTTGTTTTTTTTACTGCTCCTCAGCCAAAAAGGCTCCCAGAGCTGCTTAAATACAACCATTTAAACAAGACAATCAGAACAAAATAAACATTAAAATAGTTGCCAAGTCAACACTATCTTAACATGAGCACTTGAGTGACAACACGAAGGGCTTGAATCAGACTTGGGGAAGAGAAGTTGGGGTATCTCTCTCTCAACTTAATTTCCTATCTATACAGTTTAGTTCACAGCATTAATGTGATAATGAATATGACATGGATTTTAAAGCCATCTGCATATACAACAAGGGCCATATGAAAGTGATAAACAAGAATGAACAGCAGTGTCCTGACCTTCATGGACATGCTGGCATAACACACTTGACCAATGCAGTGTCACAAGCAGGTCGTGTTCAACTTGGAATCCTTGGGCGAGACTAGTAATTAACTAGCTGAACAGCAATAATTAAGAATTTGAATGTACAGACTCTTACAACAAACAGCTTGAAATATTGCTACATCTATGATACTACAGCAAAGGTGGGGAACCTTTTTTCTATTGATGGTCACATTCCTAGGGGAATAATCTGTCAGGGGCTACGTGCCAGTGGTACACAGGGCCCAAAGCCAGACGTGACTGGAACCATCCCTTCTCCCTCTGCAACCCCCTTCTCTTTCTTGTTCTCTTTCTTGACTCCCCACCCTGCCCAACTGAGTGAAGGCCAAATCACTCTTGCGAGAGGTGTGCTCTCTTGCTGAGGGCTGCAGCAAATTAGACAAAAGCTCACAGGAAATTAGGCCAAGGGCCACAAGTTGCCCATCCTTAAGTAGAGCAAGCTGAAGTTGTGCTCTGGCTTCTCCACTGGCAGCTACATCAAAATGGAAGGATTCTAGATTCCCCAAGGTTGGAATCACACTTGCCTCAATAGGGAAATTTGCCCTGAAAACGCTAAATCACCATTACACAAGCAGTGGGGGCCACTAAAGCATGCACAAAGACTGCCACATACTTGCTTACCATTCTGAAATAGCAGATCACATCCCTTGTTCACTACAGCACTAGATGTTAAAAGCTCAGCAGCAAAACGTTCTGGTGTGCACCTAACACAGCTGGAATTTGCCTCTGCTGCTCACCCCCATCCCCAAAGACACCCAATCACTGTAGTCTGCACTGTGATAATGAAAATCATGTTTGTCCATTGTAAAAACTGAAACTGTAGGATAGAACAAAAGAGCTAATGCCTGCTTCACACTTTATGCAGCAATTATGTTTGCCAGAGCTATACCTCTGCTGCCGTGGCAAACAAATATGACTACCACATAAACCACAAAGTAGAACTGTACTGGCAAAAGGGAATAGCAATATCCTGAAAAAACAAGATAATAAGTTACATGGAGGTCAGCTGCAAATGTCTCTGCGTTTTCCCACTGTTGTGAATAGATTTTCAATGCAATGTTGAAATACTAGAAACAACAGGTCTTCAATTGCTTGATATGAGGATGTTCTCAAGAAGAGGACAAAGGCAGAGGCATCAAAATCCAATCTGGGCTTCTCTATTCTACAAACTGGTTTAAACAGTCATTCCCTCTGAAAGCACTCTCAGGGCCCTCTCCAAATTGCAACTGCCAGCATTCTTGGGAAAACCCTAACACTGAAATTGGTTTAAAACTGGGGTTTCCACTGGGGCACCCAGGGTCTCCACTGTGGCCATAAATACCTCTCTTGGCACCCACCAGGCTCCCTCCCATACTCTGAAAACAAATTAACCAAAAATAACCTCCAATGCCATATGTATTCCCAAGGAAGCCTCTGTGCCCCACATCTGAGCCTCAGCTGTTTCCTTCTGTGAAGTAAGTGTTGGAGCAGAAAAACTGGGTTCAGAAGAGTGATTCTGTGTTTCCGAGCTCAGCCCCCACCTCTGCCTTATACTTTGGCTTTGGGGCAAGTTACCTCTCTTTTAGCCTCACCACTTTGCCTTCTGGTAAATGGGCATTTTGAGTCTGGGCATTTTGTGTGGGTGCCCACGACACCCTCTTGCCATTCCAAATGTGACCCAAACAACTGGGGACCCCTTGTTTAGAACCAATCTAGGTTTGCAGTGCAAATATCTTAAACCAGTCTTTCCCCAGGCCATGCTGGCTGGGAACAATGAGAGTTGCAGTCCAAGACAGCTGGTGAACACCATGTTGGGAAAGCTGTCTTAAACTACCAGGGCCAATCTCAAGGCAAATTCCTGGAGAAGGCTATCAATGGATTCTAGTCCTGATGACTCTATGCTACCTCCAGTATCAGAGGCAGTATACCTATGTACACCAGTTGCTGGGGAACATGGGCAAAAGGGTTCTGCTTGTGCATTTCCCATCAACAGCTGGTTGGCCACTGTGTGAACAGAATGCTGGACTAGACAGATTCTAAACTCATACAATGACTACAAGGAAATTGTTTCCTGTTTACAAGACAATTTTGACATCACTGCCAATTTTGCCTTTTGTTCTTATAATCCAAGTTACACATCAGCTTCTAATTAAACCATACCTTCCAAGTTTCATTTTTTGAAAATTCACTGACAAGAAGAATCTGCAAGTACCTTTTAACCTTATTAATTTCTGAAAGCTAAGCTGTAGAAAATACTTACAGTCTGTTTGGCGCACACCATATAAAATGCAGACACCAAATAGCCACACCTTGAGCTCAAAGTCTATTTACTAGGTCTCATTTGATTACAGCGGTAAGAAAACATTTTTGAACCCCACTGATAATTATGGAAATTCCATAGTTGTATCATGATAGCCTTTGTCAATCAAAACCAGTCTTTTCTAAATTCCCAACAGGGTTTTTATTAACCACTTCATGTCTTGTGAAATAAAACGATGTATAAATTAGGTAAACAGTGAGTACTTAAGAGTCAAGGTATGTGCAAAAGTAAGTGAACCTCTGGTTGCATCAGCTCACTTAAAGGGAATAATTAGAATCAGGTGTTTAAGTAATTAGATCTTCAGGGGTGAGTTTGGGAGGCCCCACCCTATAAAAGGATCAGAAACTTTTTGAGTTTGGTCTTCACCATACGGTTGCATGGAAAAACAGTATAGAAATGAAATAAATAAAACAATAAAATGATCAAAAGACATCTCTGAGGACCTCAGAAAAGCAATTATTGCTGCTCATCAGTCTAGAAAGGGTTACAAAGCCATTTCTAAGGATTTGGGGCTCCACTAATCCACTGTGAAAACAGATAGTCTATAAATGGAGAAGGTTCGCAACTACAGTCACTCTATCCAGGAGCAGTCATCCTACCAAAATCTCTCCCAAGCACAAAACGACGTGTCATCCAGGAAGTCAAAAAGAACCCCAGAGTAACATCCAAGATCTGCAGGCCACTCTCCCCTTGGCTAATGTGAGTGTTCATGACTCAACAATCAGAAAAAGATAGAACAAGAATGGTGTTCATGGGAAGATGGCCAGGAGGAAACCACTGCTCTCTAAAAAGAACATTGCTGGCCATCTGAAGTTTGCTAAAGACCACACAGAGGCTCCCCAAGACTTCTGGTACAATGTTATCCAGACAGACTAGTCCAAGGTAGAAATTTTGGGCCTCCGTGAGAAACACTATAGTTGGTGAAAAACAAATACTGAGTTCGAATAGAAGAACCTCATCCCAACTGTCTTGGTGGGAATGTGATGGTTTGGGCCTGCTTTGCTGCCTCAGGCCCTTGACAGCTTGCCATCATTGACCCAACCATGAATTGTGCAGTGTATCAGAAGATTCTCAAGGAGAATGTCAGGCCATCCATCCATAAGCTGAACCAAAAATGGATCATGCAACATGACAATGATCCTAAACATACAAGCAGATCTGCAAAAGAATGGATGCGGAAGAAGAAATTCCATGTTTTAGTATGGCCTAGTCAAAGTCCAGACCAAAACCCCAGCGAAATGTTGTGGCAGGACTTGAAGCAAGCTGTTCATACAAGGAAGCCCTCAAATGTCACAGAGTTGAAGCAGTTCTGTAAGGAGAAATGGGCCAAAATTCCTCAAAACCAATGTGAGAGACTGACCAACAATTACAGGGAACACTTACTCGAAGCCATTGCTGCTCAAGGGGGTACCACCAGGTACTGAATCAAAAGGTTCACATACTTTTCACACAGGCTGGACAGCCATCTGTCAGGGATGCTCTGACTTGGATTCCTGCATTGAGCAGGGGGTTGGACTCGATGGCCTTGTAGGCCCCTTCCAACCCTACTATTCTATGATTCTACATGGATATTAAATGTGGAATCAGTTGTGGATAAATACATGTTGAAGAATGTTAACAAATGTTAAACAAATCATGTATCATTTCTTTAATCAGGTTATCTATTGGGATTATGGGGTCAGATTAAGATCTAATGACATTTTAGGTTGGAAATATGTGACAATCCTAAGGGGTTCACAAACCTTTTCTTACCACCATAAGTGAAGTTGCTTATATTTCTTATATTACTTACTGCTTATATTTCAGAATCACTTTCTGAATTTCTGGGAGACCCTGCATCAGCACAAGTACAAAGCCATTGTCCAAACTGCACTCTGACCAAACCATAAAATATAATCTGTACAATTCAGTGGGTCAGCATAACATTTGACAAAAGAGTACATAGGTCCACCTCGCCTGCACAAAGATCCACTGAGCATCTTCACTGGTCCAGAAGGGGATTATCTGCTGGATTCCACATGCCACACTGCACTTTTTTAGGCATATCTATTCTCTCACAGGTAAGCTCATCCTCCAGCAGGGCTACATGTTATTTAAATTAAAATATTTCCAAATAGCTTTCTGCCACTAAGCTGCCTGAAGTTTTCACAACAGCATACAAAGCAGCCATTGCTATACAGCAGTCACTGACCCGGTTCACATGATGAATCAACTCACAGTTTCTTAACCATGGGCTGTTCAGGAGCAAGCAAGTATACTGGCTCAACCACTTCCAATGCACTAAACAACCCAGGGACAGAAAGGCAGTGTAGGAATTTAAGGAGAGGCATCATGTGATCAAAGCAACAAGAGCAGCAAATATTTTTGGTAGCTGAGTGCTGGATAAACATGACCAGACCAAGGTGAGACAATGGAGTATCTTCAGCGGGACCACAACTCCGTGGTAGAGCACATGTTTTGCATGAAATAGGTTCCAGTCTCAACCCCTGGCAATTCCTGTTAAAAAAGAAACAAATCACAGGTTGTGTTAAAAGATGCCTGTCTGAGACCCTGTTGAGCTGTTGCCAGTCTGAGAAGACAATAGTGAGTTAAAAGGAAAAAAACAGTCTGTCCTGATATGAGGCAGCTTCCTATTTTCCCTGGACCAAAAAGGAAAAAATTGCAGTAGTCAAGGCAAAAACTGGAAAAGGGCAGGACAGTATTTTTGCAATAATATATAGTGATAAACTACATTGAGCCAACAAATTAGCAGGATTGCCAAACAACTAGCAGGGCTATCACACTAGCAGGGATTGTCTCTCCCCATACATACCTGCCCAGACCCCAAGATCATCTTCAAGCGTCCTTCTCTGGGAACCCCTGCCAAAGGAAGTGAGGCGGGTGGCTACCAGGAAGAGAACCTTCTCTGCTGTGGTACCCCAGCTGTAGAAAGAGCTCCCTAGAGAGGGTCACCTGGCACCTGCATTGCACTCTTTCAAGCGCTGGGTGAAAACTTTTTTATTTTCCCAGCATTTTAGTGTTGGAGGCTTTTAGCTCTACTGTTTTAAATGTGTTAGTGTATTTTAAATGTCTGCATTGCTGCTAAGTTTTATTTTGGTTGTATTTTTATAATGTACTTTTAAGCTTTTATAGTGTGTACTGTTCTTATTCTTTACTTTGTGTTTTTAATTTTTGTACACCACCCAGAGAACTTCAGCTATTGGGTGATATAGAAATGTAATAAATGAACAAACTAAAATGTTTAACTTAGCACTGAAGTCTACCTCCCTACCAACAATTACAAAGTAGCTAATTTAACATATTTTAAAGGATCACATAGGGACCCTTAAGTTAGACTTGTAAGCCTAACATCCACCCCAAACAAATTGGCAGAAAGAATAGTTAAAGCTAGAATTGTTCAACTTTTAAAACAACTTTGAGGAAGAAGTCTTACCCCCTCAAAAATTTAAAATTATTTAAGTGTACCAAACATGTAAATAGGGGAGACAATGCATACTTGAATTTTCAATCAACTTTTGATGACGTCCAACACATCAGAAAGCATGTTATGAGGGTATTTATCTTTTGAGACAGTAAATGGTTAAAGAGAAGAGACAGAGAGTAGAAATACAAAGTTATTTTTGACAATGGAGAAAATCAAACAACGGGTTCCATTAAGCGATGGAAGTGATGCTATTTAACTTATCCACAATCTGTATTTCAACATAAGTAACAAGATAGCCAAGATAGATAGAAGACACCAATGGGCAACTCAACTGAATTTGCAGAAACTGGACATAAACATCTTATAATTTTTAAAATATTCAGAATTGTAGAAATTCCAAGCAAAGTGAAGAGCTCCAAAAGTATCTCTCCAAGTGGATGGACAACGAAATAGCAAATGGGATTGAATGTACACACAAAGTTGCACTCATTAAGAAAATAAATTCTGCATTCACATATATGCTGATGAGCAGGAGTCCACAAATAAGCTTGGCTTAAGCTAGCCAGTTTCTATTAGTATTCATCCCAAGCCCACTGCCTCACATTCCCTGGCATATGCAGCAGGCTTGTGCCTTATCTTACTTGCATAGAGATTTGAAAAAGATAAAGAACAGCCTATCTATCTCAGAACTGCAGCACAAGCAAGCACCGAAAGAGGGAATGTGAACTGCTAAGCATCCTTTCCCATCACACATCTTGGGATACTTGACCTTGGTGAACAGATTTCTTAATGAGGTCTAAATTGATCCGGACTGGCCAAGAAAAGGATCCAAATAGGGGTCACACTAGGAATGTCACTAAAGGCACAATCCTATGTATGTTTAGACAGAAAGAAGTCCTACAGTGTGCCTGGCTAGATGGATGCTGGGAGTTGTAGAACTTTTTTCTGCTTAAACATTCATAGGATTGCACCCCAAAAATATCAGCTCAGAGTGCTGAAGCAGTGGAACAGGCTTATTCAATGAAAAAAAAACTATTAGAAAAGACTGAATTGCCATGATATTTATGGCATACCTACATTCAGAACATTGCGAGCACTTCTAGTCAAATGTTTTAAAATGTAGAGAAACAAATAAGTAGGTTGGAGCACCTTCACTACAGTGAAAGGCAAGAGCTTGCAGCTTTTTAGCTTAGAAAGAGACAGCAGTGAAGGTTTTTAAAAAGTATAAACCACATTAATACTTATCAGTAAACCTTACAACTGCACTGCAAGATAAACCAATATTATTGCAGTATCCGCAGATGAGGTGCTGGGACTAAACGAACTGTCGAACCCAAGGCCAAACTCATGGCAGAGGTGAGAAGTGAACCAGCGACTTGATGCACAGCTTGCCAGTTACATGAGCTCCACAACATTAGAATACTAGAACATGGGGACCTCAGACAAGCAATTCAACTGGCAGATAAAGAGAAGGAATTATTTCTTCATGAAATATAATTCACTGGCACAAAACATGACAATGGACACTTGCACAGATAAATTTAAGATACATTCAGACAAGTTCACAGAAGTGGATTAAAAAAAATAATTTTGAAACAAAAATGGATCCTCCATACCCAGATACAGTATCTCCCTAATTAGTAGAATCCAGGAATGTATTTGATTTTATTATTTTTTTGTCTCGTCTGGGTAGTCACAGAGAATTACAGATCAATCCAGCAGTGCCATCCTTATGTTCTTACCACCAACTAGAGGTCCAAGATGGGAGGGAGAAATGTCACTCCAATCCTAGAAAGAAGCAGCCATGCAGACCAGAAGGAGAAGTTGGGAAACAATTGTTTCAGTCCCTGAATATGAGAAAATGCAAGGAAGGCTTTCTCCAGGTTACGTTCAACTACATGACTTAACTGTAGAAAGTAACCCGGCCAAACTAGCATCAGACAACAGCCTTTTGCAAGAAATAAGGCCCAAATGAAAGAGCTGAGCAAAAGTACCTTGCCGTATCTACTTTCCTTCCCCACCGCTAAAAAAGAGCCTCTCCTTCATGGGTTTCTGAAACAGATACAACCCTGTCATGCATCAGAGAAGCAAATAACGAACATAATATAAGAAGTCTCCGTCGTGTCAGGCTCTGATCGTCTCTAAGAAAAAGCGCCCCCCCCCCCGTGCCCTGAAACCGCTGAAGGAGCCCGCGCGTGCCTGGAGGCGCCTGCCGCTGCTGCTCCTCCTGCCCCACCGAAGGGAGGCTTCGGCTGTGCGACTACCTTTCCCGACACCCGCCTCGGACACCCCCACGAGAAGAACTCCGACTGGCCCGAGCTACTTCCGGCTTGCGCCGGGAAGCAAGCGAGGCACAGGGAGCGGCGGGGCCCGGAAGGCCCCTCACGGCCGAGTCGGGACGCGCTCCCCCGGCAGGCCGCCGCCCGCTCCGAGGGGGAAAGACAGCGGCCCACCTACGGCTTTTGTTTACTTCCCGGGACCGCTCGGAGATGAGGACGAGGAGCGGCGGCCTCCGCGCCCTCAGGGCAGCACGTGCTGGAGGAGCGGAGCGAGGCCCCGCTCGGCGCTTCGGCGGCGGCGGCGGCGGCAGAGAGAGGGACGGAGGCCGCCGCCGCCGCCGCCCGTGCGTCGCTTCCCGCCCGCCCCGTTCCGGCTCCCGGGCATTTCCGCCCGCGCCGGCCGGCCGGCCTCCCCTCCCCTCCGGCCCAGCGCGCAGGGCGCTGTCCTCACCTCGAGCGGGTCGGGGGTCTCGGGGCCGGGTCGGGCGCCTGGCTGGAGCCGCTCGCGCGTCTCTGGTTACCTCCTCCGCTGGTTCCAAAACAAAATGGCGACCGGAGTCGCGCGCTCACGTCGCGGCCTTACTCTTCCCGTCTTGCCCCGCGGCGGACGCAAGGCCATGAGGGGCGGGGACTTCGGGCCGCCTGCGCGAGTGAAGCCCTGCCCAATGACGGGCGGGGCCCCGCCTCGCGTTCCAGCCCGCCTTCCCGCCTCCAGCCAATCACGTCCCGGCTCTGAGCGGGGACCCCCCCCCCGAACTCTGCCTTTGCATCTGCGTGGACGGACGAAGACGAGCCTGCCCAAACAGTGTTCTGAACGGGCGGGGAGGTGACGATGCCCAGGAGGCGTTGCGAGAGCGGGTGACGGGCAATGATTGGCTAATGTTGCTAATATTGAGCTCGGCTCGGCCAATCGGAGCGTGGCGCTCAGAAGGGAGCGTGTCAGCTGGGGCTAATGGTGGGAGAGCGCGGTCGCGGTCGCGGTCGCAGCCGGGCCGGGCCGGGCGGCTGAGCCGCTCTGCCCTGGAGGCCGCGCCCTCCCGCCCGCGGCGGCGTCTGGGGCGGGGGCGCTCCGCTCCGCTCCGGCGCCTCTGGGGGCAGGCGCCTCCGCGCAGCCGAGCCCTCGGCGTGAGCCGGCGAGCGGCGCCGGGCCGAGCCGGGCGGGAGCTGGGCTGGGCTGGGCTGGGCTGGGGGCGCTGCTTCCCCGGCCTCGCGCGGGCCCCTCCCTCCCGACGGGCGGCGGCGGGCCGTGGCTGCCGCCCTGCGCGCCGGAGCCTGGGCGGAGGCCGCCCCCTTCGGCGCGGCGGCGCTTCGCCCCTCCGGAGCCCGGCCTGCGCGCCGCAGCCCGCGGCGACAGCTGGGCCAAGCGGGGAAGCCCGGGCAGGCCCCGCAGGCCGGCGCGGCGCGGCGAGGCCGGCGGCCGCCCTTGCAGCGCGTGGCAGCGCGGCGCGCTTGGAACGCGGTCGGCGGCACGAGCCGCGGGTCGGCCGGTCAGCGCGGCAAGCGCAGCGGCCGCCCCGCTCGGGCTGAAGGCGCGCCTGAGCGGGAGCGGCGGAGGGTCGGGCAGGGCCTCCTCCTCCGCCCCGCCTCGGGGAGACGCCCGCGCGGGGCCTTGGATGGTTAGATGTGCCAGGCCCGTTGAAGGCGCAGCCCGGGCAGGGCGGGTCCCCGCCTCTGCGGCGCGGGGAGGAGGCGGCCCGGCCCGCGCCTGTCAGGAGGCAGGCCGGGAGGTTTGGCCCCCCAGACTTCGCAACCAGTCCAGGATTCACCACCGTGGCACAGCGTTTTCCGGTCTGCCGTTGTTCTCTCTTGAAGAGTTGCAGCCCTTGCATGCCTTGTGAGAACGGAGTAAGTTTAGAGCTGTCACCTGTTTTTGGTGCGGCCCTCCATCACCCCAACCACCGATGCTTGGTGGCTTCCCAGCTTCTGTGGCCTGCCCTGAAAGAGGTTCCCTGCCCCTGGCATAAGCCTGGTGCGAGTGGGAGGAGGAGCCCATCCGAGGGGTCCCTCTTCCACCATAGAAAAGTAACATATCGCAGTAAGTCCGCTGCCCGGCTTTCTGCAACTCATCCTCTTGTGTTGTCAACCTGGTCTCCCTCCTCTTCTCCCTTTCCCTTGTGTGTCTTGTCAGTGTGGTGTACTGACAACACTCCAGAGCGTTAGACCGGGGAGACTTGGGTTCTAGTTCCCACTTGGCTATGAAGCTCACTAGGAGAGTTTGGACCAGTCACAGATTTTCAACCTAATCTACCTCACAGGTTTGTTGTTAGGATAAAATGGAGAGAAGGAGGATCACATATGCTGCCTTACACTTCTTGGAGGAAAAGGTGGGATACAAATGTAACCAATAAATAGTATTTTTGCTTGTAAGTCTTGGGACAAAACCCATGCTATTTTTTATATGAACTGCTTTGAAATACATTTTTTTCTGAAAAGTGGTTTAAAAATACAATACTGAATCAGTTCGCTGTGTATTTAGTCCATAATCATCTACTCTAGCCTTCCCCAATCTGGTGCCCTCTGGATGTTGAGAACTACAACTCCCAGCATGACTGGCTGGGGCATGTTGGAAGTTATAATTCCAACACATCCAGAGGGTACCAGGTGGGGGACAGCTGGTCTACTCTAGATGGTAGCAGCTGTCCAGTCCTGCGTCTTGAAATGGGCCTGCAAGCATGTGCTCTTGCTATGGCCTCTGCTTTCACTGGGAGACTCCCAAGTAAGTGTATGTATGATTAGAAATGCAAACTGTTTCTGGCTCTGTATTGAGTGTCGCAGACACAACAGATCCGCACAATTAATTATTTAATAACTATGTAATCATTATGAATACAATATATACATAGCTTCAATTTAAGTATTCAAATACATTACAAAGCTATTGCAGAAAGTATTACAAAGCAGTATGAAAGGCCATTTTTCCTCACATCTTTTCAATGTTATTTATTGGCCATTAGAAAAGCTGGTGGTGGCGGATCACATGTAAGTGGTTTTTGAGAGGAAGCATTCAAACATCTTCAGAGCTTGTCCAGGTTTGTATTGTGGAACCATGTGACCTGCACCCTATAGATGAGGGGAGCAACAAATACAGAACTTATAATTAAAAGCAGATCTGTAAATCATCATAAAGGACACTGGATGCTTTGAGCTAGCTACAGCAGGAAGAGCCAACTTCTGAGAATTCAGAGGAGCTATATACCAATGCTGCCTTTTTATTCCATGTGTGTACATATGATTAGGGAATTGAGGATTACACCTGAGCCCTCTTCCTCAATAATGGGCCTCTCCAGACACCTGCCTGACCCTTTATCCCCAACACCTTTCTGTTGGCTGTTGATACTCCAGTCCTGACAGTTTGTGTTCATTCATCATCCAAGATTAGGGGACTGGCTACCCCTGTAGGGGGCATGGAACAGGTGAGTACTGCAGGTTAGGACATTGGCTGGACTACCCCATATTAAAGCAAGGTTTATCATTCTGGGGAGAGGCGCTTTAGGGAGGGATGGCACTTACCCTAAGTTTGCATGTATGCATAAGCTGCCGATCTCTTGTGTATCTTGATAGGGCAAGGAGTGACCATCCCACCTGGTCACTATATATTATATTGGAGAACAACAACTTATTGGCTGCATCTCTGGTGCTCAGTGTAGTGGCTCTTTGTTTTCCACAGGCTTTGCTTTACAGGCGCCTTCTGGGAACATAAAACTATACTTCTCAAAGGTGAAGGGGGCCTTCCAAAGTTCATTGTCCAAATCAGCACCTTTGCCTGCTAGGACACATTTTAGCAAAAGAGTGAGGGGTGCTTCCTTTTCCCCAAACCAAAATTTTCACTCATGATATGTCCTAATATTTTTTTATATTAGTCTTATTCCTGTTGGAGCAGCTTCAACCTTTTCTGTGGCGTTGTCATGCTTAAACTCCTCCTTTAAAGCACTCAGTGGACTCATGACAAACTGGTGTGATTTGCTAAGCTTCAAAAATTAACAGAACACAAATAATTCCTTCTGGAAGCAAGCCAGTCACACTGACCTTTACAGTGAGGAATGTGATCTTCTCATATTCCTTGAAAAATCCAGCAACCTGATCGTTGAAGTACCAGGGCTGATAATCACTTAGCACCTGTGAGATCAAAGAACAAGCAGTGAGGTGGGGATGGGAGGAAAGCAGCAGGAAATTGGGTGGGGAGTGTCTTCACCTCATTTTTCTTACATTAAGAACCCCCCTGAGTGATAATTCTCAAATCACACATTATTGTTCCCAGCTGATGTTAACCTTGGATCATGTTTTACTGATGTCCCTAAGCTGCTCTTTGCCTCTGACCTTTAAAAAAAAAGAGAGAGAATATGGGTATGTTTTTACAGACAACCTCTTTTTGTTATCTTTTACTGTTCATCACTAGCAAGCCTGAGCCCGAAAGGCAGGTTCCACCATGTCTCACCACAGAAATTAAGGAGAAACAGGCTTTTATCGCTGCACTGAAGATATGAAACATACAAAGAAGTGAGACATGCACATGGAGTTCCTTCTGCCAAATAGACAAGCTGCAGTTCAGTTTTTAAAGTATTGTGTAGCTGTCCAAGCAACTACTGCAAAGACACCTTGAAAAGGCCCTGTTGGGCAGTGCTTCTCCCCTACAAGAGATTGTTGCTTTGGATTGCAGGAGCTCTCTTCAACCTGCCTGTAAGCACCCTTCCGTCTGCTGACAGATGAAGGGGCTGTAGCAACTGGGGAATTAAGCAAGCTTGGTTTCACATACCAAAGGAAATTCAACAAGAGAACAGAATTTGGCTTGGAACGGGAACTCTGAGACCTGCTTATTAGCTACATGCAGCTCTCTCACTTGTCTTGCAGTCAGTTCTAGCCTGCCCTCACCTTAAAGCTAAAGGATGAATAACATACTTCAAAGGTGAAGTACAGGCTGAAGGGGCAGGACTGCAGCTTGAGATCGATAGGCATATGGTCAAGGAACACCTAATGACTTTGAGTTCAAATCTCCAGGGCCAGAGGAACTGCATCCTAGAGTAATAAAGGAACTGGCAGAAGAACTCTCAGAACCGCTGTCTATTCTTTGAGAAATCATGGAGGACGGGGGAAGTGCCAGATGACTGGAGGAGGGCTAATGTCCCTATCTTCAAAAAGGGCAACAAGGAGGAACCTGGGAACTACAGACCAGTCAGTCTGACATCAATCCCTGGGAAAATTCTGGAGCAGATGATAAAGTAATCCATCTGGAAGCACCTTGAAAACAATGCAGTGATTAGAATCATAGAATAGTAGGGTTGGAAGGGGCCTACAAGGCCATCGAGTCCAACCCCCTGCTCAATGCAGGAATCCAAGTCAGAGCATCCCTGACAGATGGCTGTCCAGCCTCATCTTGAAGGCCTCCAGTGTGGGAGAGGGAATTGGTTCTCTTATCAAGGGACTGGATTAGATTATCAAGGGACTGGAAACAAAGCCCTATGAAGAGAGACTGAAAGAACTGGGCATGTTTAGCCTTGAGAAGAGAAGACTGAGGGGTGATAGGATAGCGCTGTTCAAGTACTTGACAGGTTGTCGCAGAGAGGAAGGCCAGGATCTCTTCTTGATCATCCCAGAGTGCAGGACACGGAATAATGGACTCAAGTGACAGGAAGCCAAATTCCGGCTGAACATCAGGAAAAACCTCCTGACTGTTAGAGCAATACGACAATGGAACCAATGACCAAGGGAGGTAGTGGGCTGTCCCACACTGGAGGCATTCAAGACGAGGCTGGACAGCCATCTGTCAGGGATGCTCTGACTTGGATTCCTGCATTGAGCAGGAGGTTGGACTCGATGGCCTTGTAGGCCCCTTCCAACCCTACTATTCTATGATTCGATCACCACATGCTGTGAAATAGGTCAGCTGTTCCCATTTTGCAAGTAGAAGTGAGGTCACTCACCAAGCCTGTAGCCAAGCTGGGATTTGAACTAACCCTCGTGAGGGACCCAACAATCCAAGGCAGGATAAGTGCCCTTTTCCCTATGTCAGATCTTATTGTTACTGTGAGTGTTTTGTTGTAATTATTTTTACTGTTTGTTTTCTGTTGTGACTTATGGTTGTAACAATAAGGACTGACTGACCATGGTAAGTAATGCTCACTGCTGCTGTGGGCTAAAGCTTCTGCACAGCGTCGTCCCCTGCGTGGCCAATGGGGCTGACCTCCAGGCAGGCATGAGTGGAATTGCGCCCTGTGTGGCACAATTGCAGAACGGACAGTGGGGCACACCAATAAATGACTGTGAGATGGTGAGTGAGTGGCTGCATGAGAGCCATCACTTCTGCAACCAGATGCCAGGCGGGCTGGGGTGAGGTAGAATACTTCCAGGTGGAGCTGAAGGCGGTGTTAGTGAGGAATCCCCTTGGCACAGTTTGGATTTTCTGGGCAACCACTAAGGCACAGGAAAATGATCTGGATGTGTCTGAGCCCATTGTGCTTATCCAGAATGATGGATGTATGGATGATGCAGCCAGGACCTTTATTTGAGAAGGAAGGCTCACAGAGTGTCCCTTACAACAAGCATACCATGGGTACCCAGGGCTGCTCTAACTCTCCCACGTCACAAAAAAGAGGGCGCAGTGAACTATTTGCCACATCCCTTGTCGAAGCTGACAAAATCAGCAAAATCCCAAAGGGGTCTTTGACGATCATCTCCTACAGCTTTCCCCAACCTGATGCCCTCCAGGTGTGCTAAACCGCAACTCCTATAATTCCCAACCAGCCATGCTGGTTGGGAATGATGGGTGTTGTAGTCCAACCCATCTTGAGGCCACCAAGTTGGGGAAGGCTGGCCGCCTGCACTGGGATTTGCAGTGTTCAGCCTTTTCTACATGAGGCTGTTAATTGCTGCATCTACTTTCAGTTTCATCACAATTGATATCCCAGCTCTATACAAAGAGCTTTTCCTTTTCTGCTACATAACCTCTAGGCAGAGCTGTGCTGTAGCAGAATAGCTCAAATTCACAAGGAGAGACAGCACAGTCAGAAATAACACCCCATTTTCCTCATTCTAAAAACAATAGGAAAATGCTCTGAAACAACAGAAGCAAAACTGGAGGATCATGACATCGCCTAAAGAGCCTGTAAACATCATGAGTAAGGAATCACAAGTGCATAATAAATGCCTTGTGTAGAAAAGCTCTTCCTCCCCCAAACCTGGGATCTCTTTCTAGGTGAGACAGACCTTTTCCTCGGTTACTTACAGGCTGGTTTAAAGATGCGACAAATTTTTCACCCCCCAAGAAGTTGCAAGCCATGTCCACGTCTCCATTATAAACCAGTGCTCGCAGGTCCTGTGCCAGCAGATGCTTGTAGAAAGGAGCCATGTCTGTATACTGCTTTTGGTAACGAGCCCTCACCTGTGAACTGTACGGAGGGCAGGGGAAGAGAAGAGAAGAGAAATGCGTGAGCCCAAGCAGCCTGGGGCCCACAGCCCTTCTTCCTTCTCGTTCTACCGTTCAGACTAGCCTGGAGTGCCCTCTTGACTGTTCTCACAACCCAAACTGTGCGGTCATCCAAGAGGGGATCTTGGATGTGCTACAACAGGGCTGGCCATGTGGTGCTCCCAGACACCTTTCTTGGCACCCACCAAGATGCGCTACACCTCCCACTTTTAAAAAAATTAACACATTTTCTTACCGGCATTTGGAATTGCTGTGAAATAAGTTTCTGTTGGTGCTGAAAACTTCAAAGGAGTTGTTTAATGTGTTGGGGCTCGTACCACACCTCTGCCTTCTACTGTCTTCTGGTCAGGACACTTGTTCTTTGCCACATCTCCAACAGCAGCCATTTTGTGGTGGTGCCCAGGAGAGTATCAAATTACCAGATTTGCCTATGGCCCAAAATGGTTGCCTACCCCTGCTCTACAATTATGGAATTCCTTTCTTCCCCCCACAGGCTTACCAAGTCTCAGCATGAGCAAAACCCATCCACCACTTATCTCGAGTACACAAATATGTGAAGTCAGGCCGTTGGTCCTTCTTGCCCAGTATTTGTGACAGTGGCAGCAGCTCTCCAGGGTTTCTTCCCTGGCCCTACCTGGAGGTGCTGGGGATTCAACCTGGGACCTCCTGCACGCAAAGCCTGATACTGAGAGAGGGTCGTTCACTGAATCTGTGGACTCTCCATCTTGTAGGGCATTCCCTGATGCCCCAGAGGAAGAAAAATAGATATGCTGGGGAGAAAAAAATGTCTGTGGCCTAAATGGGCCTCAACGGCCCCTAATATTCTTTACAAGTTAATCCATCTATGTCTGTGGTTTGCTTCTGCAACTGCTCCAGCAGCACAGGCCTGGACCTTTGGCCAAAGTCCAGTTCCCCCACCCCAAAATGACCACCCAGAGAGCAGCAGCTGATGAGGCAGCAGAAGCAAACCACATTTTATTCCTGTAGTCATGATGGTGCTATGATTTAAGTGAGTTTATGATGTGAAACTGCACATGCTCGGAGTACTTTCTTTTAAATCAAGGTTGGCAAACAGTTTAGTTCTAACATGTCAGGAATGTGGAAGTAGATGTAAAGCCTGGAATGGTGATGGTGGTATTGGTGGTGAGAACCAAAATGTTAGTTGTGTGTTTTACACCTGAAGTAACATGGCCATCTAAATGGGTGCCCATGAGACCAATATGTCCAGGATCTAAAATTGCTCAGCTGTACCACTGACTGCTTCAGAATTCTTACACATATGATACCCAGTTTCGTAGTTCCAGATTGAGGCTGCAATCCTACATCCTACTTATCTGGGCGTAAGCCCTATTGAACTCAAAAGGGACTTACTTCTGAGTAGATATGTATGGGATTGCACTGTAAATCTCCTAGTGCCTAGCAGTAGCAGCTGGTTCTTGTATTCACTGTCTCTTTTAAAGAGGGCCACCTAGCAAACCAGCAATGTTTTGCATGGGGAATGGCATGCTAGGTTGAGAGCTATCCTGCAACCTTTGAGTTGGCCTAATAAAGGTATTACTATGCCATGGATTTTGGAGATTTTCTTTTGGTCAGCATTTGCTTTTTGTATATCCACTTTTGCTGGTGGTCAGTACACAAACAAAATCTCCAGTGCCCTTCACATTATTTCCCAGTGTGCACAATCACACAAGGTTGGCAGTGCTTGGGACTGGATAGCAGGGAAAGGAGCCTTAACCTTGCAGAAAATTACGACACCACTTCTCTGAGTTTCAGCCCTTGGCTGATGCTTCAAAAGATTCCCGGCTGCACAAGTTGGTCCAGACACTTCCCTCCTATTTGATCTGGGTCTAGCCTTGGTGAGCAGTGATGTATTGGAGCCAGGGCTCACAGGGTTGAAGCACTGGACTTTTTGATTAGCAAGGATGGTGACATCTGCCACCCCCTCAGATTTCCCCATCCTCTGAGCTTAACTGCAATCCTCGCAGTAGTAGTGGAAAAATGATTTTCCCAGCAACAATATATTTTTGTGAGCTATCCCTGCTGTAATGCAAAGAATTTTGGGGTGGCTTGGTCTCGAATGGGTAATTAAGATTTCTTAGCAGTACAAAAGTCTGCTATATAGTGCACACATGCACAAATGGACCAACACAGCTGTCTGCATTTTTGGATCCTCTTTGTGAGTGTGATCGAGAGCATCTGGATCAAAATAAATGGAGCAAAGAATAAAAGGAACCTGATGGTCGGAGTCTACTACCGGCCACCCAACCAAGGAGAAGACAAGGATGAAACTTTTGAAGAGCAAATTGCTAGTGTTTCAAGGGAGCATGATGTAGTAGTAATGGGGGACTTCAATTTCCCTGATACTTGTTGGGAGACAAATTCTGCAAAACATGGCCCCTCCACGAAATTCCTGACTTGTGTGGCGGATAACTTCCTCCTACAGAAACTAGACGAAGGAACTAGAGGATCGTCTATCCATGACTTGATCCTAACCAACAGAGATGATTTAGTGGATCAAGTAGCAGTTACAGGAACTCTGGGGGAAAGCGACCATGTTGTACTTGAGTTCTTGGTTCTAAGGGAAGCAAAAGCCGCGTGTAGTCAAACACGTACCCTGGATTTTAGGAAAGCTGATTTTAATCAACTCAGAACAATGATCAGTAAGGTCCCATGGCAAGCGACGCTAACGAGAAAAGGAGTCCAAGATGGGTGGGAGCTTTTAAAAAAGGAAATTCTCGAGGCTCAATTACAAACAATTCCAACAAGAAGAAAAGGTGGAAGACAACAGAAGAAACCAATGTGGCTTCACAAAAACCTTAAGAGATGACCTGAAGAAAAAAAAAAAAGACACATATAGGAAGTGGAAAGAAGGCCAAGTAACAAAGGAAGAGTACCGGCAGGTAGCACAGAATTGCATGGATGGTGTCAGGAAGGCTAAAGCTGAGAATGAGCTGAGGTTAGCGAGGGATGCTAAAAGCAACAAAAAGGCTTTCTTCAGCTACGTGCATAGTAAAAGGCAGGAATGAAGTGGTGGTTCAACTATTAAATAAGGATGGCAAAACGATAACAGATAACAAAGAAAAGGCAGAGGTGTTCAATTCCTACTTTGGCTCAGTCTTCTCCCAAAAGAGGGTCTATGACCCCCCCCCCTTGGCAAAGGTGAAGTACAGGCTGAAGGGGCAAGATTGCAGCTTGAGATTGATAGGCATATGGTCAAGGAACACCTAATTACTTTGAATGAGTTCAAATCTCCAGGGCCAGATGAACTGCATCCTAGATTAATAACGGAACTGGCAGAAGAACTCTCAGAGTCACTGTCTATTCTCTTTGAGAAATCATGGAGGATGGGGGAAGTGCCAGATGACGGTAGGGGGGCTCATGTTGTCCCTGTCTTCAAAAAGGGCAACAAGGAGGAACCTGGGAACTACAGACCAGTCAGTCTGACATCAATCCCTGGGAAAATTCTGGAGCAGATGATAAATCAATCCATCTGGAAGCACCTTGAAAACAATGCCGTGATTACTTGAAGCCAACATGGATTTGTCAAAAACAAGTCCTGCCAGATGAATCTGATCTCATTTTTTTATCAGGTAACCTCCCTTGTAGACCGTGGGAATGCTGTAGACATCATATACCTCGACTTCAGCAAAGCTTTCGACAAAGTGCCCCATGATATCCTGATGAGCAAACTACCTCAAAAGTGGGCTAGATGAAACAACGATCTGGTAGATCCACAGTTGGCTACAGAATCGGACTCAAAGAGTGCTTCTCAATGGGACCTTCTCCAACTGGGGAGAGGTAACGAGTGGGGTACCGCAGGGCTCAGTCCTGGGCCCAGTGCTCTTCAACATTTGTATTAATGACTTGGAGGAGGAGTTGCAGGGAGTGCTGATCACATTTGCAGATGACACCAAATTGGGCGGGATAGCTAATACTTTGGAAGACAGAAACAAAATTCAAAGTGATCTGGATAGACTGGAGCGCTGGGCAGAAAACAACAGAATGACATTTAATAGGGATATATGCCAAGTTCTGCACCTAGGAAAAACAAACCAAATGCACAGTTACAAGATGGGGGATACGTGGCTCAACAACACTACAAGCGAGAAAGATCTTGGAATTGTTGTCGATCACAAGCCGAATATGAGCCAACAATGTGATGTGGCTGCAAAAAAGGCCAATGCTCTTTTGGGCTGCATTAATAGAAGCATAGCTTCCAAATCCCAGGAAGTACTAGTTCCCCTCTACTCAGCACTGGTTAGGCCTCATCTGGAGTACTGTGTCCAGTTCTGGGCACCACACTATAAGAAGGATGCAGACAAACTGGAGAGAGTTCAGAGCAGGGCAACAAAGATTATCAAGGGACTGGAAACAAAGCCCTATGAAGAGAGACTGAAAGAACTGGGCATGTTTAGCCTTGAGAAGAGAAGACTGAGGGGAGATAGGATAGTGCTGTTCAAGTACTTGACAGGTTGTCACAGAGAGGAAGGCCAGGATCTCTTCTTGATCCTCTCAGAGTGCAGGACACAGAATAATGGGCTCAAGTTACAGGAAGCCAGATTCCGGCTGAACATCAGGAAAAACCTCCTGACTGTTAGAGCAATATGACAATGGAACCAATTCCCTAGGGAGGCGGTGGGCTCTCCCACACTGGAGGCATTCAAGACGAGGCTGGACAGCCATCTGTCAGGGATGCTCTGACTTGGATTCCTGCATTGAGCAGGAGGTTGGACTCGATGGCCTTCTAGTCCCCTTCCAACCCTACTATTCTATGATTCTACTATGGGGACTGCCTGCACTTCCAAATTTCCCACTCATTGCACCACCATCAGTGACCTATACCATGTCACCGGCTCCATCCAAAAGCTGTGAAGAGGTACTAATACAAACCCAACGTCACATGCGTGGAAGGAGGACTGGAAGATAGCCCAGCTCCTCTTAACTGTCAGAGCCTCCTCCTCTCAAACTCACCTTTCTGCTGCACAGTGCCATACTTCTGTCTCCATTCTGTTGTCACAGGTGGGCCCCCCTTGTTCCTCCCTCTTCCTGTCAAAAATCCACCTAGCCTGCCAACACACTAGCTGTAAATCCAATTTTTAAAACTACAATTTGCATTTTATTTTTGCTGTCATTAAATAAAAGCTTAAGCCCCCAAGTTGATCTTTTCGTGTCCCACCTACCTCCTTAGCCATGGAAGAGCTAACTGTCATTCTGGTTTGTGCCTTGCCACATCCTAGGGACTCGGTGGAGGAGTACAATGTGCTGTCTGTGATAAAAGCAAACCATTCACTGGCCCAGGAAAGTCAAGTGCTTGGTGACTCCAAGGAAGTGTAGGCAGAGTGAAGCAAAGGATAGTGCACCTTCCCCAAACTGGTGCCCTCCAGATGTGTTGGACTGCAGCTCCCATCATTCCCAGCCTGTGTTGGAGTTGCAATCCAACGTATCAGGAAGGCACCAGGTTGGGGAAGACTGGGGTAGTGGCTGGCCAAGGGGAAGCTGATTTTGCTATTTGGTTTGATCCGCATTTTGGTTTGATCCCATTCCTAGAAGATACCCCAATGTCATGGGGCCCTGTTAACTTGCAGTGCATCAATTCTGTTGCAGTAGAAAAATGCCGCTTTCCCAGAAAGCTTCATCAGTTAAAAGCCCTTCATCCTGTCATCATGCAGCCTCTGCTTGCTAATGGGCAGAAACACTCAGTGGGGTTACCTGCAGAGTTCCCAGTTTGGGAGAGTGCTGGGGATATGGAGTGCCTGCCGGACGTCATCCCGGTTCAGCCAGACATACATTGCAGTGGCATTGATACATTTTGGCACTCCTGGGATGGATCCAACTTTCTGGAAAGGAGAGGAGAGGCAAGATAAGGTTGGGTCCTTCTGAGGAAAGGTGATCCAAGACATGAAAGTCTTGCATTGTGAGACCCAAGACTTTCGATTGGGGCAAGCTGATTTTGTTACTGGAATGTAATTCATGCATTAATTACTTGGTAAACTGTGTTTGCCTAGTGTTAGCTTTTGGGAAGAAAATGTCCATTTTGAACGTCAATGCTTTAAAAAAAAATCCCTTGCTGCTGCGAATATTTTGATGTATACTGTATATATATGTATATTGTTGAATATTTTGTCAACAAGTAAGTTTACAATTTTAGGAGCAAAATACTACGAAACCAAATCTGACTGGATGGGGAGCATGGTGGCTAAAAGCTGGGCCTAGAACTGCATTGAAATTCTATTGCAGTGAATAGACAGGAGATTATCTGTTGGGAGACTGGGCCATAAGAAAGTAGGGGAAGCAGAAGGCACATGTCAAAAGTCATGCAAGTGAGTTTACTGCAATGTGCTATACGTGGGGCTGCCTTTGAAGGTGGTTTGGAAGCTGCAGCTTGTGCAAAATGCAGCAGCCAAACTGACAGGGAGCAGAAGGTCTGAGCATATAATGCCAATTCTAGCCCACTTGCACTGGCTGCCTGTATGTTTCCAAGCCCAATCCAAGATGCTGGTTTTAACCAATAAAGCCATACAGAGCTCAGGACCTGAATACCTGACAGAGGGCCTCTCCTATATGAATCTACCCAGACACTACACTCATCATATGAGGCCCTCATCCAATTGCCTCCTCCAAGAAGGGCTTGGAGGATGGCAAGAAGGGAAAGGGCTTCTCGGTGGTGGCCCCTGATTGTGGCATGCTCTCCCTATTGAGGCCCACCTGAAAATGGCCTCCTGCATGGCAATTAAGCTAAGAAAAATCCTTTCATTGACACCTGTGGACACACTGGGCTCTGGGAAATAGATTTTGGCCCTGAGCCCCCTGGGACCAGGCCTAGCAATTCCCCTGCACTTGGGGGCATTCTTGGCTTGTCACCCTTCAACATTCTCTCTTCAATAGATTCTGAGATAAGCCAAGATGTCAGTAGACCTGCAGAGCAGGGGTGGGCAACTGTTTTTTTCATTTCCCCCCATTCTTTCAATTTGTTCCCAGTTTTTTAACTTGGCATCCTGGTAGTGCTGGAGTGATCGCAGGTGGTAGTGGGGAGCTCCCTACCTCTCCCTTGCCAATTCTTTAAGCCTGGCCTCAGTTTGCCTTAGTGTGAAATGAGTTTGTGCTAAAGCATCAAGGAAAATGTGGGCTCAAAAGAGTGGTTTTCTGGATCGTTGTATGGAGCAAACCCCTCCTCTCTTCTTTGTACACAGGAGCACAGTCAGGTTATTTGCCTTTGTATGAAATGGCTCTGTGCTAGAGTAGGAATTTGTGAGTTCAAAGGAGGGCTTTGAATTGTGGTGCTCAGACCCCTAATCTGCGATTAGCTGCCCTGCCCTCTGCATCACCAGCCAAAACGGGCACCAGCCGCCACTGGAAACGCTGATCAAATTCTACACCTCATCTCCCCAGAGGTGCCTTCCAGCTGACACCAGTATTTGTTTCCACAAATGGAAGTGCTACAAAATTTGCCAGGTTTGGTGCTGGGCGGTCTGGTGGGCCCGCAGCAGCACTTCCTCATTTGTCTTGCTTGGTCTCTGATTGTCTGCCTCTTCTTGTGTTTAAGCTACTTATACCGGATCAACTGAGCTGGCAGAAGTGGACTTCCTCTCCCCTTCCTTCCTTCCTTCCCTCCCTCGGCAGCCTCCAGCCCCCTGAGAAGGCCACACAGTCAGGAGACCCCGCTGAAGGGGGTCAGCTGTGGTGTGTGTGGGGAGGGGGGATCCCCAAAATTCAGGCAGAGGGACCTTCCATCACTGGAGCCCTTCCTCTTATGGAAGGCAGCTCCTTGATCCAACCCTAGATTGTCAGGCCCAGGCAGCCCAGCTACTCACCGGAACTGGGACATTAAACTGGTAGTGGCGGAAGAGGTTGGACAGATCAGCTTCATAGCGGTCCTGGTAGTGTGTGCCTCCCCAGCAAGTTGCATAGAGGTTGTACATGTTGAGGCCAATGCCATAAAGTATCCCATAAGCTTCAGATATCTTGGGGAAGGGAACAGGGAGGAATAATTAATTACTGTGAACTGCCCAAAGAGCTTCAGCAATTGGGTGGTATAGAAATGTAATCAATCACATCAAATAAAAGGAGAGCAAGAGTTGGCTGTCATCTTGTCCGTGTGCAAGAGGGGAAAGGAAGGAGATATGCGAGTCTGGGCAATACTGATAGCCGTTGGGTTGCATCAGTGTGACATAATACTATTCTGATTTGAACTAATTCAGGGCGAGCTCAAGTTAAAGCTGCTGCCTAGTTTTTTCCAAGGCCATGTTCCAAGAAAATCAGCCAGGAAACCCTCTTGACTGTTCCATCCCTGCCCCCCAGCTGCACATTACGGGGCAGCAGAGAGGGTCTTCCCATAGGCAGTGAGCCTCTGGAGCAGGGGGGCAGAACCTTGAGCCTGTGGGCCAAATTCAGCCCACCTGAGGTCTCAGTCCAGCCCTCTGGGGTCTCCCAGATGGCCTTTCCCTGGCCCCACACACTTTCCCCAAACTGCCGATCACTGGGTGATTTCCTGGCTTTTGTGCAGCTTTCCCCCCTTCCAGAAGGTTGAGAGGCCCCTCCAGAGGCCTTGTTACTGGCAGCTTTAAGCTAAACGGTGGTGGGCTTTTCTGCCCCACCCCATGTGGCCTTTAGCCACACCCACCACTGACATGCAGCCCCCGCCCCAACTTCTCCAGAACTGAATTTGGCCCTCAGGCTGGAAGAGGGTAAAAGCCCTGCTCTGGAGCCTCGCCCAAAGCAAAGCTGGGCCCCTTGGAAAACCCTGTGCCCTGGATTTCAGAGGTCAAGCCAGTTCATAGCGAACTTCTAGCCTGTACCACATTTTCATCTGCTTTTACGACATCTTCCTCCTTTATATTTGTTTAGCGCAGACCAGTCTGTATCCCCCACCTTGCCAAACCTCTGTAAATACATCACAAGATAATTCCCCTCCTCCTGACTTTGCCTCTCATCTCATCAATTACTACAAAATGGCCACAGAGAAAGCTACTGAAATCATAGAATCATAGAATCATAGAATAGTAGGGTTGGAAGGGGCCTACAAGGCCATCGAGTCCAACCCCCCGCTCAATGCAGGAATCCAAGTCAGAGCATCCCTGACAAATGGCTGTCCAGCCTCGTCTTGAAGGCCTCCAGTGTGGGAGAGCCCACCACCTCCCCAGGTAATTGGTTCCATTGCCGTATTGCTCTGACACTCAGGAAGTTTTTCCTGATGTTCAGTCGGAATCTGGCTTCCTGTAACTTGAGCCCATTATTCCGTGTCCTGCACTCTGGGATGATCGAGAAGAGATCCTGGCCTTCTTCTCTGTGACAACCTTTCAAGTACTTGAAGAGCGCTATCATATCTCCCCTCAGTCTTCTCTTCTCAAGGCTAAACATGCCCAGTTCTTTCAGTCTCTCTTCATAGGGCTTTGTTTCCAAATGCTCAGAAGCTGCATGGCAAAGCAGCAACTCTACATCCCAACCGAATGATGGGCAGGCAAATGAGCTTGCAGCCCCGTGGCCCGCAAAATCAGGGAGCGACACTGCCGGAAGTCTTTGCTGAACCTCTTGCCTACTAATCCCAGCCACAGGAGATTATGCGGCATGAGAATGACAGAATTAGAGCAGCCTTTCCCAACCCCGCACCGTCCAGATGTGTTGCACTGCAACTCCTGTAATCTTATGGGCATTTTAGTCCAACACATCTGGAGGGCACCAGGTGGGGTAAGGCTGAATTAGAACAGGCCAGTGTGAAACCAAATGGGTATGTATAGTTCATGCCGCAAGAGTTCGTTCAAGGTGCTTTTGGTCCAGCCACTCACTGCGGTGACACAGTTGCTGTTGCCAGTGCTGGAGAAGTTGCAAGTGTCTTCATTGCAGCAGTTCCCGGTCAAGGAGGCCCACAGGCTGCAGAGCGGAAAACAAGGATGGATTGTCAGGCAGGCAGTTCCAAGTGGGCAATCAGGGAAACACAGAGACACAAAGTTGCAGCAACCAAAAGGATCGTCCAGTTCAGTCCCTTGTCTTAAAGCAGGATAGCCCCAAAGCATCCACCACAGATCCCGGCCAGAGTTTTACTGGAAGGAGGTTCTACAACTTCCCTAACCATCCTTCTTAATGTTTGTGCAAATTAAACTGTTGCTTCCTGTTGTTCCTTCAGTAGAGAAAATGGAATGCTTGGTAATTCCATTCACTGGAGCTGGAACAGGAAACAATGGTTTGATCTGCACAGATATTAGGAAGGTGTTTCCACAGCAGGCTGCACGGAGGGAATAGTGAGGGGCGAGTGGGGCCATTCTGCCAGCCCTGCTGAAAGACTTCATTTTTTCCCCTCTTCCCTCCCCATTCCTTTTTCCTTGTGTGTCATGTCTTTGTACATTCTAGGCCTGTGAGAAGAAACAGCCATGTTTTACTGATTATATGTACGTTGCTCCGAGAGCCTTTTTGACTGAAGAGTGGGATAAAAATACTTTAAATAATAAGGCAGATGACCAGCTCCAGGGCAAGGAGACATTGTTAGGGCCAGACCTGTTGTCACAGTCCCCACGCTCCTGGTTTGCCTTTGAGTGGGCAACTAGAGAGGGCAGGGAGAACTCATTCAGGGGCCAGATTTGGCCTAATAGACCCCAGTAACTGATCCTTGGTGTAGTAAGACCAGCATTAGCAGCTGGAATATCTTGGGAAGAGAACTGGCCATCATGACTGCTCCCAGCTATTCCCTTTCACTGCTGCCAGCCTCCTCTAGAGATGAGGGAGCCAGCTGTGAAACATCAAGCCTGGTGAGGATAACTCTCCACCCCACCCTGAACTGTATTTGGCCAGGCTGCTGTGCCCCTTGGAATGCAGTGAAACCTGTACGAGTACATGAGAACCTAAGGACAGCCGTGCTGGATCAGGCCAAGTGTCTATCCAGTCCATCGTCTTGATTGTTCTATTTGATCTGTTAATTTTGATACTGCTTAGTACTTGTTTCAGGGTAATACTGAATTTCTTTTGCATGTATTACATTGCTTTAGATTTTAAATTTTTATTGGTATGTTTTGTAAGAAATCATTCTTTTAAATGCTGGATTTTTTTTAATAAGTTAATGTTTGTTGTAACCCACTCTGAGGAGAGTTTACTGTAGAAAAGTATATATTCATCAGCAGGGTAGGCATGATTGGGCACCTGCCAAGGGCTCATACCCCAACAGGGGCCCACTGACCAGAGACTCCTGGAGTTGCTCCTCTTCACCATGGCAACCTGCTTGTCCATTTGACTCTTGCTCTGGCCCAAACAATGGTTGTGAGAAGGAGGACCATGGCGGTACGAAGGTAAGCTCACTGAGGGAGGGGGTCCATGGAGGGCGTCTTGCCCAAGGGCTCTCCAAAGCCACTGTCCTCATCATTTGTGGACATATGCCAAGCCAATTTCACATGCTCTCCGTAATACTCACTCATCTCCAAACAATCCATGGTAGTAGCCAAATTCCATCAGTGTCACATCATTGAGGGAATAGCTCAACATTCCATTGCCAACCCCAAATCCCTGAGGAAACAGATAGCAAGAGATTATCCTGAGAAAGAAGTAGGTGGATGATGGAATGAGTAGTTGACAGTCTATCACTAGAGCCAGGCTGGATGCCTGGTGTGAAGGAACTGGCCTGAGGCACTCCTGTGATGGGTGCCTCCTGATAAACAGCACCAGTGGAGGTGGGGCAACGATCCACAGCATCATGTCAACATGCTCCTTTCCAGAGGGCGTGATGTAGCACTCCCAGAACATCGCTTCCCTTGTTGCCCAGTCTCTGAGTCCTTTGAAGCCCTCTAGCACTTTGCAGTCTGCATGAGGCTTGAGTGACACATTTAAACGTTTGCATTCCTTTCATGATTTGGGTTTCTTGAAAGTCTGAATAAGGTAGCCAGAAAATAAAATGATAACAGAAGAGGAAAAACTCTCTTTCCCCTCTCAAAGATCAATCAAGCTTAAAGTCTGAAGAGAGATCCCAGAGCAACCTTCCAGATACGTTGGACTACAACGCCCAACTGGCTGAGGGATGCCGGGAGTTGTAGTCTAACACATCTAGAAGGCACCAAGGCTAGTCCAGAGGATACTGAGGCAGGCTTAGGCTTTGCCAGATCTGCATGGGAAAAGAAAGGAGTTCAGCATCCAAGAGGATACCTTCATTAAGAGCATTCCAACTGGATCCCCATCCACATTTCTTCCCTCCACAAGTCTGGCCTGTTCCTATTTGATAGGATAGAAACCCCTGTTTTGCCATCAGTGCAAAATCTGCATCAACAGTTGTGTGCTGCATGTTTCCCACATACACGCACACATATTCCCAGGGAGACAAGCTTTTGAGCAATCCAGATCTCTTAATCAGGCAAGATGTGCCAAAAAGCAGGTTGGCCAGGGCGGGCAGGGGGCAGATAGGAAACCAGAAACCATCATGTCACCAGGCAGTGCACAGTTTGAGTGTCTGCAAACCCTTCTCCATATCATGTTACAACTCTGACTGTGCAGACATCATGTCTACAACATCTAGTCACCCTTCCCCCACCCCATACCCTCTCCACAAACCTGCTTTTTGTAACATCTTGCCTGATAAAGAAATCTGGAGGTCTCAAAAGCTTGCACATTGTTCTTTTTGGTGATCTTTGAGTTGGTAAAGGTATTACACTGTATGGATGGTAGACCTTGGCTCTCCTGATTTCCCAGTGACTCTGTTCCCTGTGCTGCAGTTGTGCCTACCTTCAGGTTGATGGCTGCTGATCCTTCTGCTATCTTGGCAGTAAGAGTGGGGACATAGACTCCACCGTAGCTTTCCCCAAAAACATAAAAATCATTGCTGGCAAAGTCTGGAAATTTGGCAAAGAAGCTCTGGACAGCCAGGTAGTTGTCCTTGGCCACCTGAAGGGGAGAGAAATCCCACAGCCCATGAGCAGGTTTGTGAAAGGTCAAACCTGAGAGGCTGACGAAGTGCCAGCATTTGGGACTAGCTTGCAAACACTGGTGGAGCAAGTTTGCCCCACGGTTCAGCCTTCGTGCAAATGTTAGGTGTGCACATAATATTCCGATGCATTTGAGCAAAAGGGGGCAATTGCCGCCGCTCACCCACCCTCCAGACTATCTTGGCTCATCATCTACCACAGGGTGGGCAACCAGAAGACCAGATTGGAACCCCAGGTGTGCCATATTTGACCCACGGGCCTTAGGTTCAACTCCCCTGGTGTACAGGAAGAGACAGAAGGTGACTCACCTGGCTGTCACTGATGGTGTAGCCCTCAGAAGTGGCATAGGAATATCCAACTCCAGCAGGAGATTCCAGGTAAATCATGTTGGCTACTTTGTTCCAGCTGCTGGGGTTCAGGTAGAGTGTGCCATCATTATTCATCTATGCAAATAGACCAAAAAAGGTTACCTTTGGGATGGGAGAACACCAATGGCTTCACTGCATTTGCAACTTGCCATTCATTGGACCTTCCGTAGTAAAAACGAAATAGCATAGCTCTGAGTTCCCAGTGCTTGGCCTTGAGAAGTCCAGCATCAGTGACTGTGAGACACTGGGCCTGCGTGGAAACTCTGCTGGACTCATTGCTCCATTTGAAAACAATTGCAATGTTCCAGAAGGAGGTGGGACCAGGGTGCCTTCCACAGTCTGTGAGCCCAGGGCACAGAAGATGACATGCAAGCAGCATGAGAAAGATAAGCACAGAGAAGAGCGGAAGGAGAGCAGGCAAGAAGTCCTCTTGGTGACGATGGCCAAGTACATGTTGTTTCGTAGAGGAATGCCGGAGAGAACAGGCCTACGGGGTGAATTAAGTGAGTAAGGGGAGGGGATGTAATCGAAGCTTTGGCCTCTGTGATGAGCAAGCTCTTCCTAGGCCAAGGCTGGGAGGGATCTGCCTTTCTTGAGGAATGCAGAAACACTAAATTGGCTCTGAGAGGTATTATCTGTGGGGAAGATCTTCATAGGCACCATAGGCCAGTCTCAATCTGTGGGTATTCAGTGAGTGGAGGCAGCAATTACAAGAGCCTGCCTGTTGCATCAGCCCATTGCAGGAGACCTGCCTTTGGTCAAGGGGAGCCTTGCCACAGTCCTCTGGAAGAACGGCAAAAACCGTACCTGCCTGAGTGCAGACCGTGCCTTCGTGTCAACACATTGTGAGCAGGCAAGAAAGCCATCCAAAATGTATGGCCACAGCCCTAGAAAATTCACGTTACTGTCAGACTTGCAGAATCTGAACCGGAATCTGATTTTTCCAGATTTTGATAGCTGAAAGTCTGGTGGGTACAGCGCCAGGGCCTGCCAGTTCTTAGAGCCAGGGCCAGATGAGTCCTCCTCTAAAGGGGAAGGGCACATGCAGGGGCTGGGAGTAGCTGGCTCCCCCAGTTGAGACTCCAGGGCTGTTACATTAAAGCAGTGGTGGTGGAACCCAGCAACATCTGGGCAGCCTCATGTTCCCCATCCCTGCTATAAAGGACAAACCACTCTTAGGTCCCCCTGGATCCAGAGATTCAGATGTTGTCATGTATCTGCTGCTGCGCCTATGCCACAAGATAACCATCGGAGCACTTCCTGGACATCAGGAACAAAGATGGTGCTAAACCAAGGCAGAAGCCACCATTAGACAGTGCAGGACACCTGACAACATGACGCTTCCCTTCTGCAAGGTCTGCTCCTGAGGCGGAGATCTGACCTAAATGCTTCCAGGGGCAGGGCCTCCACTGATGAACCAGGAACTGGGACCAGGGAAATCAGAGTGGGTATTCAGCGGAGCAGCTGTCCCCAACCTGGTGCTCTCCGGATGTGTTTGATTGCAACTCCTATAATTCCAGGAGAACCAGTGTGGTGTGGTAACCAGAGATTTGGACTGGGAGTCGGGGGATTTGGCTTCTAGTCCCCACTCAGCTGTGGAAGCTCACTTTGGGCCAGTCACTGCCGCTCAGCCCAGCTTACCTCACAGGGTTGTTGTGAGGATAAAATGGAGAGAAGGAGGACTATGTATGCCACCTTGGGTTCCTTAAGGAGGGGAAAAAGCAGGATATAAATGTCATAAATAAATTCCCAGCCATTGTCTATGACCAGGTCATTAATTTTCCAGAAGGCAACTGGTGAGACTAAAAGAAAAGTAACCTGCCCTAGCACCCAAGTACGAGGCAGAGGCTGAGCTAAAACACAAAACTGCTCTCTGGACCCAAGTAAATATGGCCCCAGAGTGCAGCACTTCCCTTTGCAGCAAATCAGCCACCCAGTTACAAGAAGCATTTTAATTTAAAAAAATATTAGGAAACGAAAGAAAAATTGGGAGGGACAGGGACCCGGGCAGGTGCCAGGGAGGATATTAATGGACATATTAGTGCCCATGGGCACCACATTGGAGACCTCAGGGTGAGAGAACTGCAGATTAAGCACCTTCTTAAAAAACATTTTAGTCCTCATGATTTTGGGAACGTACGGATAGCACCTCCAGAATCTAGAAACCAGAGTCAAACGGAAACCAGGCCTGCACGGGTTGGTGGTGGTGGTGGTGGTGGTGGTTGTCTAAGTGTAGATATTCATAAGAAAAACAGCAGAGAAGGAGAGCAGCATCTGCTTTAGGCATAAAGCAAAAATGTGCAAGACCCCAAGATAAGTGCAGGACTGTGGTACAGACACAGAATACAAGAGGCAGGCCTGTGCTGTCCAAGAGAATTGCTGTCCCCCAGTATAAACGACCACCGAGTCACTTTGTGGCCTTGGGGAAGTTTCTTTCTCAGTCTGAGTAAGTAATAGTTTGTTAGAGTCACAAGATCAGCAAAGCGAGGTAACACTGTGAATACAATAATATAAAAGCTGTAAGATTTAGTTTCTGAGTCTGAATCATAGAATCATAGAATCATAGAATAGTAGGGTTGGAAGGGGCCTACAAGGCCATCGAGTCCAACCCCCTGCTCAATGCAGGAATCCAAGTCAGAGCATCCCTGACAAATGGCTGTCCAGCCTCGTCTTGAAGGCCTCCAGTGTGGGAGAGCCCACCACCTCCCCAGGTAATTGGTTCCATTGCCGTATTGCTCTGACACTCAGGAAGTTTTTCCTGATGTTCAGTCGGAATCTGGCTTCCTGTAACTTGAGCCCATTATTCCGTGTCCTGCACTCTGGGATGATCAAGAAGAGATCCTGGCCTTCTTCTCTGTGACAACCTTTCAAGTACTTGAAGAGTGCTATCATATCTCCCCTCAGTCTTCTCTTCTCAAGGCTAAACATGCCCAGTTCTTTCAGTCTCTCTTCATAGGGCTTTGTTTCCAGTCCCCTGATCATCTTTGTTGCCCTCCTTTGAACCCTCTCCAGCTTGTCTGCATCCTTCTTAAAGTGTGGTGCCCAGAACTGGACACAGTACTCCAGATGAGGCCTAACCAGTGCTGAGTAGAGGGGAACTAGTACTTCCCGGGATTTGGAAGCGATGCTTCTATGAATGCAGCCCAAAATAGCATTTGCTTTTTTTGCAGCCACATCACATTGTTGGCTCATATTCAGCTTGTGATCGACGACAATTCCAAGATCCTTCTCGCTCGTAGTGTGGTTGAGCCACGTATCCCCCATCTTGTAACTGCGCATTTGGTTTCTTTTTCCTAGGTGCATAACTTGGCATTTGTCCCTATTAAATGCCATTCTGTTGTTTTCTGCCCAGCACTCCAGTCTATCCAGATCACTTTGAATTTTGTTTCTGTCTTCCAAAGTATTAGCTATCCCTCCCAATTTTGTGTCATCTGCAAATTTGATCAGCATTCCCTGCACCTCCTCCTCCAAGTCATTAATAAAAATATTGAAGAGCACTGGGCCCAGGACGGAGCCCTGCGGTACCCCACTCGTTACCTCTCCCCAGCTTGAGAAGGTCCCATTGATAAGCACTCTCTGAGTCCGATTCTGTAGCCAACTGTGGATCCACATGATCGTTGTTTCATCTAGCCCACTTCGAGCTAGTTTGCTCATCAGGATATCATGGGGCACTTTGTCGAAAGCTTTGCTGAAGTCGAGGTATATGATGTCTACAGCATTCCCACGGTCTACAAGGGAGGTGACTTGATCAAAAAATGAGATCAGATTTGTCTGGCAGGACTTGTTTTTGACAAATCCATGTTGGCTTCGAGTAATCACGGCATTGTTTTCAAGGTGCTTCCAGATGGATTGCTTTATGATCTGCTCCAGAATTTTCCCAGGGATTGATGTCAGACTGACTGGTCTGTAGTTCCCAGGTTCCTCCTTTTTACCCTTTTTGAAGATAGGGACAACGTTAGCCCTCCTCCAGTCATCTGGCACTTCCCCGGTCCTCCATGATTTCTCAAAGAGAATAGACAGCGGTTCTGAGAGTTCTTCTGCCAGTTCCTTTATGACTCTAGGATGCAGTTCATCTGGCCCTGGAGATTTGAACTCATTCAAAGTAATGAGGTGTTCCTTGACCATATGCCTGTCGATCTCAAGCTGCAATCCTGCCCCTTCAGCCTGTACTTCGCCTTTGCCAGGGGGGTCATAGACCCTCTTTTGGGAGAAGACTGAGCCAAAGTAGGAATTGAGCACCTCTGCCTTTTCTTTGTCCTCTGTTATCATTTTGCCATCCTTATTTAATAGCTGAACAACCATTTCTTTCCTCTGCCTTTTACTATGCACGTAGCTGAAGAAAGCCTTTTTGTTGTTTTTAGCATCCCTCGCTAACCTCACCTCGTTCTCCGCTTTAGCCTTCCTGACGCCATCCCTGCAATTCTGTGCTACCTGCCTGTACTCTTCCTTTGTTACTTGGCCTTCTTTCCACTTCCTATATGTGTCCTTTTTTGTTTTCAGGTCATCCCTAAGCTTTTTGTGAAGCCACATTGGCTTCTTCTGTTGTCTTCCACCTTTTCTTCTTGTTGGAATTGTTTGTAATTGAGCCTCGAGAATTTCCTTTTTTAAAAGTTCCCACCCATCTTGGACTCCTTTTCTCGCTAGCATTGCTTGCCATGGGACCTTACTGATCATTGTTCTGAGTTTATTAAAATCAGCTTTCCTAAAATCCAGGGTACGCGTTTGAGTACACTCGGCTTTTGCTTCCCTTAGAACCAAGAACTCAAGTACAACATGGTCGCTTTCCCCCAGAGTTCCTGTAACTGCTACTTTATCCACTAAGTCATCTCTGTTGGTTAGGATCAAGTCAAGGATAGCCGATCCTCTAGTTCCTTCCTCTACTTTCTGTAGGAGGAAGTTATCCGCCACACAAGTCAGGAATTTCGTGGAGGGGCCATGTTTTGCAGAATTTGTCTCCCAACAAATATCGGGGAAATTGAAGTCCCCCATTACTACTACATCATGCTTCCTTAAAACATTGGCTATTTGCTTTTCAAAAGTTTCATCCTTGTCTTCTCCTTGATTGGGTGGCCGGTAGTAGACTCCGACCACCAGGTTCCTTTTATTCTTTGCTCCATTTATTTCAACCCAGATGCTCTCGATGGGGCTACCAAGCTCCTCCTCCTGTATTTCTGTGCAGAGATATGTATTTTTCACATACAGTGCAACCCCGCCTCCCTTTCTGTTCCTCCTGTTCTTTTTGAACAAGTTATATCCTTCAACTGCTGTATTCCAGTCATGAGAGTCATCCCACCAAGTCTCAGTTATACCTATCAAGTCATAATTTCCCTCCTGTATTAAGAGTTCAAGTTCGTTCTGTTTGTTTCCCATACTCTGGGCATTAGTATATAGACATCGAAGACCATGTGCTTCATAGTCTGGCTTTCTTCCTACCTGTGTCTGAAGACTATTATTGGACGCTATCAGAGCTGTTCTCTCCATTGCAGTGCATGCGCCTACGTCCATTGTTACCCCCAACATTACATCTCCCTTCCCCGTAGTATTCAGTTTAAAGCCCTCCTGATGAAGTTCTTCATGCTGTGGCCAAACACATTCTTCCCATCCTTTGTGAGGTGCAACCCATCCCTAGCCAACAGCCCATCTTCCAGGAAGTATAGCCCGTGGTCCCAGAATCCAAATCTCTCTCGTCGGCACCACCTTCGTAGCCAGTCATTCACCCGGAGTATTTTTCGTTCCCTTTCTATCCCTCTTCTAACTACTGGAAGGACGTCTGAGACGTCTGTAGCCATTTGCCAGTTAGTGAAAAGGGAGTCAGGGGCCGCAGTGGCTTAGTGGTTAAGACGCTGAACTGCAGACCGGAAGGTCGACAGCAGTTCGAGACCCGAGTGCAGCGTGACGGAGTGAGCTCCCGTCTTCAGTCCCAGCTCCTGCCAACCTAGCAGTTCGAAAGCAAGAAATTGCAAGTAGATAAATAGGTACCGCTTGAGTCAGCTACCAAGTACATCTGTAGAATGGTTTGAGCTCTGAGGAGAAACAATCCCTGACTCTTCTTCTTTCTAAGACATGAGGAAGGGCCCAGAGTAACTGCTTTTGCCCAGGGTAGAATGGAGCAGAGCGCCACATGGCAAGAAAAGTCCAGAGCAGAAGCCAGCAGGGGGAGGCTCACTGGGAGCATTTCAACACCAGACTAAAATCCCTCAACTTTATGGGGCTTTTGGCTTCTGATTTAAATGCAGGATCACAACAGGCTCCCTTTACATGTGCTTCCCTCCCCGCCGCCTTTCCTCGTTAGCTGTGTGTTCTATATGTTTCATTATACAGCCACTAGAGGGTGCTGTGGTCTAGCGCCTCTTATTGTGCGACTTCCTCTTTTCAGGAGGAAACTCAACCTGCTGTAATTTGATAGCTCATTATGTCTGGAGATGCCCTGGAGGCCGACGACATCATTTAAAGGACCCGCAAGCCTCCGTGAGTAACCAGTCTCAACAGCAGGACAAAAGCCTTGTGTGGAGAAGCCCTGAAAGCCTGGTTCTTAACTCAACTCAGCTAATGGGGGGGGGGGGAACGTCGTACATGTGTTACACAATATCTCTTTGTTGCAAGTGGAAGGAGGCCAGAGGTTATTAGAGCTACTGGCTCTTGAGCACATCTGGTGCAGCCCCCACAAAAGGATGTAAGCAGACCCTTGAAGCTGAACCCGACCAAAGGCCCATCGGATCCAGCATTCTGTTCCCACAGTGGCCAACCAGGTGCTGCTGAGGAGCCCGCCAGCAGGACAGGAGGGCAAGGGCACACGTCCCCCAGCCACTGGTGTTCAGAGGCATCCCTCAGCCCATGCCTTCATTCCCATTGCTAGGCTGCCCCAGTGGGACCAGTGCTAGCCATTCACCAGAAGCTGATTCAACACGTCTCTAGAGAGAAAGGACTCAGGCAGAAAGCCAAAGTCTCCTACAAAGGCACGGCTGCATGAGACAACAATCATGGCTAGGCTGCCTCTGAGTATGTACAGAGTGCCTTTCTATCTTGATTGAAAAATCTCAAGCCGCTCCCATACATCTAGAATCAGCCTTCTCCCAACCCGGCACCCTCCGGATGTGTTTGACTACAACTCCCATCATCCCAATGAGCATGCTGGCTGGAGGTGATCGGAGTTGTGATCTGGACAGAGCTGGGTTGAGGGAGGCTGATGCTTCAAAGGCAGAAGGCAGAACTTGCAGGCCATCTACCTGAGCGCCGCCCACCCCGCAGCCAGCTCCTCTCAGTAACCAGCACCCTCCTCACACATATGCAGATTTCCCTCCCTGCGCATCATCTCAACATGCAGGGCAGCCAGAGCACAAACAGACTCACATGGAAAGGTCCATTCTCAGACAGAAAGCCTTCCATCGAACTGCAGCCAGGTCCCCCATTCAGCCAGAGCACCACGGGGTCAGTAGCTGGGTTGCCCTGAGACTCCACAAACCTGCAGGGAAAAGGGAAGAGCAACTCCCTGGTGGAGGTGGCTGGAGCAGGCCCAGAGGCCTGCCTCCGGAGGATGCATGATATGGCAACAGTCCTAAAGTTAAGCATACCTGCGGCAGGTGAACAGCTCCACAGGGCATACACGGAAAGGAGAGAGAGAGAGATTGAGAGAGAGAGAGGCGGCTGGAGAGACACCAGGCGCCTGCTCCCGCCCCAGCCAGACTGACCTCGACCATAGGGGCCATCAACTATCAGCTGCCTTCTGGGAAGGATCCTGATGTGTTTTTGTTTTGATAATATTGTTTAATTGTGATGTGATTATTATATTATGGTTTTACTTGCAAGCCACCTTGAAAGGATTTTTATCCTTAAAGGCAAGATAGAAATGATTATAATCAGTCAATCAGTCGTTACAAGCAACCAATTCATTCTCTGGCTGTTCCACACAACCAGTTTTAGGGCAGCAGAGAAGGAGAAACATCCCTGTGGGGTCTAGTCATGGCTTACATCCTGATTACATATAATGGCAAAAGTCATTTTGGTAAACTGGTAGTAAGTGCAGCTGTTGCTTGGATCTGGTTGCTTGGAAGTGGTCACATCAGAATTATCTTTTTTGCTCTGATCAATGAGCAAGTTAAAAAATCTGCATAGATTTTAAAAATGAATACGCATATGCAGAAGAGCAACTGGCAGTTCTCTGCAGAGGAGGCCACTAACAAGTAACAGCTAAATGTGAGTCTCTCTCTCACACACACACAGACACACACGCACACACTCTTTCTCCACTTACCAATAGTGGAAATACTGGCCAGAGCCTGCATGGAGGTAACCTGACCACTGCTGGAAAGCTGGCTTTTCTGACAATCCTGGCAAGGAAGTGATGAGATCTGGAGCATACTGCCCTGAGCAGAGCCCAAGGAAGGCACTGCAGAACATGACCGTCAGGCTGGACATCATGAAGTTGGGACGCGGTCTGCCATGAAGTGGCTGAATCCCAGGACAACTTATATTGTGCTCACCCTGTTTGCTCTCCTGATAAAAACACCAAGTGTTTCTGGTGCTGCGTCTTGTATCAGCAATACAAAAGTGTGACTTGTTTTCAAGGAAATTTCACCCTGAAATGTCACCTTCATCTTGTTTGGTTAACAAAACCTGGGGTCAGACTGTAGCAGCCATATCGGGGATCAGACTAAGTAGCCTCATGCAGTCTCATGCTTCATGTTCTTGCTGAGCTCTTTCTCCCTTGAATATATTGTTGTAAGCTGACGAGACACAGGAATTCCTTATCTTGTCAAAGGTCATACAATTGTATATCTTGTTCTCTGCTGTTCTCTTCTGTTCTCTCCTTATCACGGCTACCCTATAACCCAGTTCTTGTATTATAAACAATAGTGCTAAGAGAAGAAATGTTGAGGACTGCAACCCCACGCGGGAGGGGGAGGAGGAGCCGTTTCATATGTGTCACAATGTCTATAAAAACAATGCGCTGATGTAAATCGGGGCTTCTGGCTCTTTGGAAATGATTCCAGCCTTAAGCCCGCGCGTTAAATAAAGAATCTCTTTTTCCTTCACTCCGTGGTCTCTCTGACTCTGGGTTCTGCAACATAAATGGTGCCGTGACTCGGATGTGGCAGGCTCTGAGCCAGACAGGTGGCAGTTGCCTGCTCTTGATCGCCGCACCGGGAAGACGAGCTCGGCGCATGCCTCCCTTTCTTGGCGCCACCGACCTTTTTGTCGAGTGAATGGGAGGAAGCCTGTGCCGGGATCGCCCAAACGGCAGCGAGCGGCAAGAGAACCTTGGGAAGCGGAGGAAGGAACTTGAGCCCTGCCTGTATCGCAGCTGCAACTGAGTTGAAACCCACATTGGAAGCCTTCAGGAGAAAGGCAAGTATATGGGAAAAAGAGGGCCCTGCCTTTAGGGAGAAAGGCCACTGGGCAGAAAAAAAGAGGGCCCTGCCTTATGAAGAAGGTCAGTGTTGGTGGTATACGTATACAAAAGAACCTACTCCTTGCGGGTAGAAGGGGGGCCTGATCACACCCCCGAGTGGGCGCCAGTACCTAGCACGCCAGTACTCAGTAGGAAGCTGAGGAAGCTGGGGAAGCCGTTTTCCGCTCTGGTAAAAAGTGGGAAAAGTGGGTGGCAGGGACATATGGATGCAGTGGAGAGATTGATGATTGTGTGAGTGGCTACTGCGGTTTCTGACGCATACCGTTGACCGTCCGGGTGCCCAGGCCAGTAGCAAAGTGCGTGGTGTGAAAAATCCTCTTGTGTCGGCCAGTGAGACCCCTTACTCACTGACCAATTCCCATTCCCTAATTGTGTCTGTCTTCAATTTAGGAGGGAGGCTATGGGTGGTGGGGGAAGCAAACCTTGCACCCCCTTGAGATGTATGTCAAACAAAGAAGGAAAAAGGTTTTTTTTTAAAAAAAGATTCAGAATAGAGAGAGAAAACAGCAAAAAGCTCAAGGTCGAGCTGAGAGGAAAAAAAACAAGATCTGAGGCTGTTAATTAGAAAAATGTTGCAGGACAGCCTGGCTTTTAACAAAGCGTGGGAGCGTGAGAGTGTAAGGCCAAAGAAGTAGCTGTTAGCCTAGCGCGCCGAGAGAGGGGGGGCAGGAAAATTGCCCACAACGTTCTGAGTTGTGCAACATCATCACCTCGCCTAATTGAGATGAAATCCCTAAGAAATGGAAACTGAAAATGAAGACCCAGAAGATGAAGGCAGAATAGAAAATAAAGGTGAAGAATCAGCCCCCAGAGCACAGGCTAGACCCCTCTTCGAGTGGAAAGTGTGCCATAAGACTGTCCCAAGGCAGAATGAAGCGGAGAGACCACGTTGAAGATCTCTGCCAAGGTAGCCGTGTTTAGCTTTGAACTGTGTTAGAATTGCATAGAGCCTGTAGCTACTGACCGTCGGCTATATGATTTCTGAAGAGCGTAACCATTAAGCTTTTGCCATGGGATTCCCTGCAATGAAGAAATCTCACTGATTTGAGTGTCCAGTGTTACGCTGCCTAAGTGTGTGTGCTGAAGAGACCGAGAAACCAGACAGCATGTTCCTGGCCAAGCCAAAATCACGCTACTGCCATGCTCCTGGAAGCTGCAATAAACTGTGTAAGCTGGGAGACCCAACCTGATTGAGAAGAAAAGAAGATATTGGAGCAACTGTCTTAAAAAACAATGAGATCTGTGCAGCTGGCTGGCTGACGCTGTCAGTGATATTACAACTTTAAATTAAGACTGTTTTCCTGTTTGAGACCCCAGCGAAGAAAGCTAACCCGAGTTATTTGTTGCCCATGCCAAAGCAAGAATTTGGCTGCCCTGTACCTCATCGTGTCCTGTTTTGAGCTTGGGATTTACAAATACAAACAAACTGAGAAGCTTGCCTTTGAAGTCCTGCAAATCACCCCACCGCCTCCCCGAAGATTAATGGCTGCCTGAAAAATGCAAGTATAAAGTGATGCCCATCACCCCCCAGCGTCCTGAGTTTCGGCACTCAGTGTTTCAGCGCTTTCGTGTACCAGGTTAGAAGAGAAAAAAAAAGAGTAAGTTTTTAAAATGTCTGTGAGAGAACCTGACAGAAGTAAAATAAAATTTACAGAGGAGTTGCCCAAGTTAAAGTGTCACGGCTAGAGAGCTGAGCTGTGCCGCTCTGTTTAGATAGAGGCCTTGCTAAAAAAGTTAAAGGCCCTTGTCTGTCAGAAGGGGTGTAGGGCCACACTTTCCCTTTTTAAACTGATGCAAAAGTGGAGAGCCTTTGCTGGAAACATCGCATCTTCATTGCCCAGAGCCTTCTCTGTTTGCCTCCATCAATGTCTGGGCTTTTTAGAGACACTCTGCACATGAACTAAAATTTTAAATTGTCAAAAACTTGCCATGGACAGTGCTGTGAAGCTTTGGATAAACTTGAACTCTCATCGCTGTAGACCATGTGTCTGTGTTTGTAGTCAGCTCAGTGTACAGCAGGCTGAGTTTGATCTGTGACTTTTAGATTTCCTTCTGCCAGAACTCATGCAGCATAGAGTTGCCGATGCAAAAATGGTGACCTAGAACTCTTTGCGTGTGTGGGTATGCCCGTTCCTTGATTTTAATGGGCCCTGAGCTTTCAGCCAGAAGAGCAGTATAATTGCTGGATCTGCTCCATCATGCCTTACCATGCAAAAAGTGTTTTCCATTCATTGTGTTAAATTGCAGAAAAAGTTTGTTGTGTATATTTTATGATTTCTTAGATATCATAAAATATATGTGATATTTGCAGATTAGTGTTAGTTGCAACTCCAAATGATACTAAGTGTGGTTCCCAATGGATGACAAGGAAAGAAAGACAAAAGCAAATTAAAAAAAAAAATAGAGAAAGTAGCAGACAGATAGAGAAGAGGGAGGAAAAAAGAAGAAAGAAAAGGCAAGAGGCAAAGAAAAAAAACATTTGTAAAAAAAGAAGCGTGGCCATAGTTGCCCCCAGGGTAAATTAAAAGCAGCTGATTGTGCCTGGAGCTTATTACCTGGGGTAAAGTAGCCACAATAATGTAATAGTTCTTTAAAATGAAGAAAATGTAACTAGAAGGAGAAGAAGAGCCTATCCCAAATGTGTGTCAGTGGGACTAGTGTAAGGCAGAAAAGTTTAAGTAAGTTTAACTTGAAAAAGACAAATAAAGAGACAAGGCTGGTGCATGGAGCAGAAAGTTTTATATAAAAAGTTTGAAACATGATCTGCAATACAGGCAGATCAGCAAAGAAAAAGAAAGCAAAAGAAAGAGAAAAAATTTGTCTTCCCATACTAATAAATAAAAAGTGTTATCAAGCACTTTGGGAAGCGAAGTTGTTTACAGGAAGCTGTGCCTGAGAACCAAACACTTCTAGCCTATGCTGAAAATGCTTGCTAGTGTTATGGGTAACATGTATGGTATAAAACCCATTTAGCGCAATAGCTCGTGGTTCAGAGAAGCTGTCTGATCCAACCATTAAGTACGCCTGTGTGGTGTAAGTTACCCAATAAAGCCTCCTTGTAAGTACCCCCCCCCCCGCTGGAATCCCAAAACACAAGTGGGGCTGGAGCGCCTCACCCAGTATCAAACCCTGCTGTTAGAAGCCATGAAAGCAGGTATGAAGAAGTCAGTTAATATGACCAAAGTGTCTAAAGTGCTGCAAGGTGCCACCGAGGCCCCAGAGCGTACTTGGAGCGTCTTTCAAATGCCTATCGCCAGTATACCTCCCTCAGCCCAGAGGCCCAAAAAGACGTGGACGAAAGAAAAAAAAAGAAGACCCGGCAGAGGCAGAAGATTCTTAAAAAAGAACCAGTGTGCCCAGTGTGGACAAGATGGACATTAGTGGCATGAATGCCCAAATAAAATAAATCAAATACACAAAGGAAAAACCAAAGGGGCCAGAATGGGCAAAAAGGGAGACAGCTTGAAAAGGGCCGTGACATTGACTGTGAGGGGCCCTGACATTGACTTCATAATTGACACTGGAGCAGCATCAAAAGCAAGCAAACGTTAGCCTTAAACAAAAAGTTCAAACACTGAGCAAAGTTCTTTAAGCCCAGCGTCGCTTTGTCTTAGAAAATAAGCCATTCCCATCACAGAAGTTCATCCTTTCCAACCAAGAGTTAAAGTATGAGTTAAAGAGGGAAAAATAACCCTTTGACTCCCAGATAGAGAAGACTGAAAACTGTCATACTTTCCACCCCCACAGCTATGAAAGCAGCTGGAGTTAAACCCTGGATACACTGGACACGAGTCAATTGAGCAAGAGGGGGAGAGTAGACTGTAAACAGAAATCCTGAAAATCCTTTAAAAATCATCCTGAAAAAGCAGTAAGAAGACTCAGGCTAGACCTTACTGTGGACACACCGGGAAACTGTCCCCCTGCATACGGTCAGACCTGCAACTGGAGAATTGAAGAAGGGGACTAGACCCTACTGCAGCTTGCCAGGTGAATAGCTGCCCAGCGTACGGTCAGATCCCAAAGAAGATCAAACATGCGTGTTGTAGTGTTAGTAGTGCTGCATTGTGTTTCCTTAATAAGGTGCAAAAAGGGGGGTCTGCCCCTGGAAGGAGAAGTTTGTCCCAGTGATTTGCTGATAATTACTGGCTTCACCTGGCTAACATCATGAAAATAAAACATTTTTGTTTGCCAAGAGGTATACCTGCAAACAGGCTTATTAGCTCTTGCCTAATACCTGTCTGTAGACATCCTGGGAAAATTCAAAAAGATACCATGTTAAGAGTTTATGGTGTAAGTTTAACTTATTCCCAAAATGCTAATTGGGGCGTGGTTGCAAAGATCCTACCCCCTACAGAGTTCACTCTACGCACCCCCATCGTTGCTGAAACAAATGCTACGTGTGCACGAATGCTTAATTGTCAAAATTTTTCCAGAAAATATAAAGCTATCCCTGGCCCCCTTCCACTGTAATAAAATTCAAAACATATCTTTTAATGATGCCCACATACCTTTGCCTCATGGATGGTTTTAGACATGTAGTTCCTGCACTTGGTCATTCATTCCTGCCAACTTGTCTGATAACCACCCATGTTGCCTCAGCCGCCAATTGAACTGGTGCCAATTCTTCCCCTGTGGCCCGAGAAAATCCATCAATGGCAGCCTCGAGCACTCCAACTAACTAAAAATTGTAATAGTCATGTGCAGTTATATTCTGACTCAGAAAAATTGGCCTTAGCAATGTCACTAGTTGGGGTTCCAGGTTTAGCCTTGGCTAATGGTCTAAAGAACAACCGGTTAGCTTGCAGCTTAGCCAAAAGCATAAATGCCACCTCACGAGCATTGTCATTGTTAAATAAAGAGTTGCGTGATCTAAGAGGTGCAGTTCTAGAAAATAGAGCTGGTATAGATTACCTCTTCCTTCTTCATCATTTAAGTTGTGAGACACACCAAAAGCTGTCCCTATTAAATGCCATTCTGTTGTTTTCTGCCCAGCACTCCAATCTATCCAGATCACTTTGAATTTTGTTTCTGTATTCCAAAGTATTAGCTATCCCTCCCAATTTTGTGTCATCTGCAAATTTGATCAGCATTCCCTGCACCTCCTCCTCCAAGTCATTCATAAAAATGTTGAAGAGCACTGGGCCCAGGACTGAGCCCTGCGGTACCCCACTCGTTACCTCTCCCCAGCTTGAGAAGGTCCCATTGATAAGCACTCTTTGAGTCCGATTCTGTAGCCAACTGTGGATCCACATGATCGTTGTTTCATCTAGCCCACTTCGAGCAAGTTTGCTCATCAGGATATCATGGGGCACTTTGTCGAAAGCTTTGCTGAAGTCGAGGTATATGATGTCTACAGCATTCCCACGGTCTACAAGGGAGGTGACTTGATCAAAAAATGAGATCAGATTTGTCTGGCAGGACTTGTTTTTGACAAATCCATGTTGGCTTCGAGTAATCACGGCATTGTCATCAAGGTGCTTCCAGATGGATTGCTTTATGATCTGCTCCAGAATTTTCCCAGGGATTGATGTCAGACTGACTGGTCTGTAGTTCCCAGGTTCCTCCTTTTTACCCTTTTTGAAGATAGGGACAACGTTAGCCCTCCTCCAGTCATCTGGCACTTCCCCGGTCCTCCATGATTTCTCAAAGAGAATAGACAGCGGTTCTGAGAGTTCTTCTGCCAGTTCCTTTATTACTCTAGGATGCAGTTCATCTGGCCCTGGAGATTTGAACTCATTCAAAGTAATGAGGTGTTCCTTGACCATATGCCTGTCGATCTCAAGCTGCAATCCTGCCCCTTCAGCCTGTACTTCGCCTTTGCCAGGGGGGTCATAGACCCTCTTTTGGGAGAAGACTGAGCCAAAGTAGGAATTGAGCACCTCTGCCTTTTCTTTGTCATCTGTTATCATTTTGCCATCCTTATTTAATAGCTGAACAACCATTTCTTTCCTCTGCCTTTTACTATGCACGTAGCTGAAGAAAGCCTTTTTGTTGTTTTTAGCATCCCTCGCTAACCTCACCTCGTTCTCTGCTTTAGCCTTCCTGACGCCATCCCTGCAATTCTGTGCTACCTGCCTGTACTCTTCCTTTGTTACTTGGCCTTCTTTCCACTTCCTATATGTGTCCTTTTTTGTTTTCAGGTCATCCCTAAGCTTTTTGTGAAGCCACATTGGCTTCTTCTGTTGTCTTCCACCTTTTCTTCTTGTTGGAATTGTTTGTGATTGTGCCTTGAGAATTTCCTTTTTTAAAAGTTCCCACCCATCTTGGACTCCTTTTCTCGCTAGCATTGTTTGCCATGGGACCTTACTGATCATTGTTCTGAGTTTATTAAAATCAGCTTTCCTAAAATTCAGGGTACGCGTTTGAGTACACTCGGCTTTTGCTTCCCTTAGAACCAAGAACTCAAGTACAACATGGTCGCTTTCCCCCAGAGTTCCTGTAACTGCTACTTTATCCACTAAGTCATCTCTGTTGGTTAGGATCAAGTCAAGGATAGCCGATCCTCTAGTTCCTTCCTCTACTTTCTGTAGGAGGAAGTTATCCGCCACACAAGTCAGGAATTTCGTGGAGGGGCCATGTTTTGCAGAATTTGTCTCCCAACAAATATCGGGGAAATTGAAGTCCCCCATTACTACTACATCATGCTTCCTTAAAACATTGGCTATTTGCTTTTCAAAAGTTTCATCCTTGGCTTCTCCTTGATTGGGTGGCCGGTAGTAGACTCCGACCACCAGGTTCCTTTTATTCTTTGCTCCATTTATTTCAACCCAGATGCTCTCGATGGGGCTACCAAGCTCCTCCTCCTGTATTTCTGTGCAGAGATATGTATTTTTCACATACAGTGCAACCCCGCCTCCCTTTCTGTTCCTCCTGTTCTTTTTGAACAAGTTATATCCTTCAACTGCTGTATTCCAGTCATGAGAGTCATCCCACCAAGTCTCAGTTATACCTATCAAGTCATAATTTCCCTCCTGTATTAAGAGTTCAAGTTCGTTCTGTTTGTTTCCCATACTCTGGGCATTAGTATATAGACATCGAAGACCATGTGCTTCATAGTCTGGCTTTCTTCCTACCTGTGTCTGAAGACTATTATTGGGCGCTATCAGCGCTGTTCTCTCCATTGCAGTGCATGCGCCTACGTCCATTGTTACCCCCAACATTACATCTCCCTTCCCCGTAGGATTCAGTTTAAAGCCCTCCTGATGAAGTTCTTCATGCTGTGGCCAAACACATTCTTCCCAGCCTTTGTGAGGTGCAACCCATCCCTAGCCAACAGCCCATCTTCCAGGAAGTATAGCCCGTGGTCCCAGAATCCAAATCTCTCTCGTCGGCACCACCTTCGTAGCCAGTCATTCACCCGGAGTATTTTTCGTTCCCTTTCTATCCCTCTTCTAACTACTGGAAGGATGGATGAGAAAACTATCTGGGCCCCAAAGTTCTTGAGTTTCCTTCCCAAAGCTTCAAAGTCTGACGTGATCTCTTCGTAGCTCCGCTTGGCGGTATCATTTGTTCCCACATGGATGAGAAGAAAGGGATACCTGTCAGTGGGCTTTATGAGTGCAGGCAACCTTTCAGTCACGTCTCTAATCTGTCCTCCCGGGAGACAACATACCTGGCGAGTCCACGGGTCTTCGCGACATACTTGGGTCTCGATCCCACGCAGCAAGGAGTCTCCCACTACTACCACTCTTCTCTTCTTCTTCTTGTAGGCCTGGGTTTCATCGCCTCTGTTTGACTGACCTTTAGCCTCTTGCTCACTCTCATGCAGGTTCCCCTGTGATTCTTCCTCTGCAGGCTGTCCTCCAGTCTCATCTGCAAGTACCTGGAATCGGTTCCACAGCTCCACCGCTTCCACTGGTGCAGAGTGGCGTCTAGTTCTTCTTCTCCTAACTGTCACCGTTTTCCAAGGATTATCCTCTACTCCATTTTTCTTCTCCTCAGCATTTCCCACTTCTGCCTCATCTTGCTGTTGCTCTTCAAGCTTCTGGTCTGCCCTTTGCTGCTGTAGTTCCCCCATTCTGTCCAAGAACATCTAACATCATTCTTAAACAAGGCTTCTAAGCAGAGTCAAGTACATCTGCTAGTTCTCAATGATAATCAGTATTTGCCTTGTTGTAGCGAAGGGGCTTGCGTAACTCACTGAAGCCATAAGCTATGCCGTACAGGGCCACCCAAGACGGACAGGTCATGGCGGAGAGTTCTGACAAAATGTGGTCCACTGGAGAAGGAAATAGCAACCCACTCCAGTATTCTTGCCAAGAAAACCCAATGGAACGTATCACAAGGCTAAAAGATATGACGCCAGAAGATGAGCCCCTCAGGTCGGAAGGTGTCCAATATACTACCGGGGAAGAGCAGAGGGTATTTCCAAGTAGCGCCAGAAAGAGTGAAGGGGCTGGGCCAAAGCTGAAAGGACACTCACCTGTGGATGAAAAGAAAATCCACAGTAGTGAAAATCCACAAATAGTAGTGAAAAGAAAATCCGATGCTGTAAAGAACAATATTGTTTAGGAACCTGGAATGTAAGATCAATGAATCAAGGTGAGCTGGAGGTGGTCAAACATGAGATGGCAAGATTGAACATTGACATCTTGGGAATCAGCGAACGAAAATGGACAAGCATGGGCAAATTTAATTCAGGTGACCATCATATCTACTACTGTGGGCAAGAATCCCTTAGAAGAAATGGAGTAGCACTCATAGTCAATAAAAGGGTGGGAAAAGCAGTTCTGGGGGACAATCTCAAAAACGATAAGAATGATCTCAGTACGAATCCAAGGCAAACCATTCAACATCACAGTAATTCAAGTCTATGCCCCAACCACTGAGGCCGAAGAAGCTGAGGTTGATCGGTTCTATGAAGACCTACAACACCTTCTAGAACTAACACCAAAAAAAGATGTCCTCTTCGTCATAGGGGATTGGAATGCCAAAGTAGGGAGTCAAGAAATCACTGGGATAACAGGCAAGCATGGCCTTGGTGTACAAAATGAAGCCGGACAAAGGCTAATAGAGTTTTGCCAAGAGAACACGCTGATCATAGCAAACACCCTTTTCCAACAGCACAAGAGGTGACTCTACACATGGACATCACCAGATGGTCAATATCGAAATCAGATTGGTTATGTACTTTGCAGCCAAAGATGGAGAAGCTCTATACAGTCAGTAAAAACCACACCTGGAGCTAACTGTGGCTCAGATCATGAGCTTCTTATTGCAAAATTTCGGCTTAAATTGAAGAACGTAGGTAAAACCACTAAACCATTCAGGTATGACCTAAATCATATCCCTTATGAATATACAATGGAGGTGAGGAATAGATTTCAGGGATTAGACCTGATAGACAGAGTGCCTGAGGAACTATGGATGGAGGTCCGTAACATTGTTCAGGAGGCAACAACGACATCCATCCCAAAGAAAAAGAAATGCAAGGAAGCAAAGTGGCTGTCTGAGGAGGCTTTACAAGTAGCTGAGGAAAGAAGGGAAGCGAAAAGCAAGGGAGAAAGGGGAAGATATATCCAACTGATTGCAGAGTTCCAGAGAATAGCAAGGAGAGACAAGAAGGCCTTCTTAAATGAACAATGCAAAGAAATCAAGGAAAATAATAGAATGGGAAAGACTAGAGATCTTTTCAAGAAAATCGGAGATCTCAAGGGAACGTTTTGTGCAAAGACGGGCATGATAAAGGACAAAGAAGGCAGGCACCTAACAGAAGCAGATGGGATTAAGAAGAGGTGGCAAGAATACACAGAAGAACTATACAGGAAAGATCTGAATGTCCCTGATAGCCATGATAGTGCGGTCACGGAACTTGAGCCGGACATCCTCGAGAGTGAAGTCAAGTGGGCCTTAGGAAGCATTACTACCAACAAAGCTGGTGGAGATGACAGTATTCCAGCTGAGCTATTTAAAATCCTAAAAGATGATGCTGTTAAAGTGCTGCACTCAATATGCCAACAAATTTGGAACACTCAACAGTAGCCACAAGACTGGAAAAGGTCAGTTTACATTCCAATTCCAAAGAAGGGCAATGCCAAAGAGTGTTCAAACTACCGCACAATTGCGCTCATTTCACATGCCAGCAAGGTGATGCTCAAAATTCTATGAGCTAGGCTTCAGCAGTATGTGAACCGAGAACTACCGGAAGTACAAGCTGGGTTTCGAAGAGGCAGAGGAACTAGAGATCAAATCACCAACATTCGCTGCATCATGGAGAAAGCAAGAGAATCCCAGAAAAACGTCTATTTCTGCTTCATTGACTACGCTAAAGCCTTTGATTGTGTGGATCACAACAAACTGTGGCCAATTCTTAAAGAGATGGGAGTACCAGACCACCTTACCTGTCTCCTGAGAAACCTGTACGAGGGTCAAGAAGCAACAGTAAGAACCGGACATGGAACAACCGATTGGTTCAAAATTGGGAAAGGAGTATGACAAGGCTGTATATTGTTGCCCTGCTTATTTAACTTATATGCAGAGTACATCATGAGAAAAGCCAGGTTGGATGAATCACAAGTCGGAATTAAGATTGCCGGGAGAATTATCAACAACCTCAGATACGCAGACGATACCACCCTAATGGCAGAAAGCAAAGAGGATCTCAAGAGCCTCTTGTTGAGGGTGAAAGAGGAGAGTGCAAAAGCTGGTTTGAAACTCAACATTAAAAAAACGAAGATCATGGCATCTGGCCCCATCACTTCCTGGCATATAGAAGGGGAAGAAATGGAAGCAGTGACAGATTTTATTTTCTTGGGCTCCAAGATCACCGCAGATGGTGACTGTAGCCATGAAATTAAAAGACGCTTGCTCCTTGGGAGGAAAGCTATGGCCAACCTAGACAGCATAGTAAGAAGCAGAGACATCACCTTGCCGACAAAGGTCTGTATAATCAAAGCTATGGTTTTCCCAGTAGTAATGTATGGCTGTGAGAGCTGGACTATAAGGAAGGCTGAGCGCAGAAGAATTGATGCTTTCAAACTGTAGTGCTGGAGAAGACTCTTGCGAGTCCCCTGGACTGCAAGGAAGTCAAATCAGTTCATCCTTAAGGAAATCAACCCTGACTGCTCATTGGAAGGACAGATACTGAAGCTGAAGCTCAAATATTTTGGCCACCTAATGCGAAGAGAAAATTCACTGGAAAAGACCCTGATGCTGGGAAAGATTGAAGGCAAAAGAAGGGGACAGCAGAGGATGACATGGCTCGATAGCATCACCAATGCAATGAATATGAACTTGAGCACGATCCGGGACAGAGCCAAGGACAGGAAGGCCTGGCGTGCTATGGTCCATGGGGTCACGAAGAGTCGGACATGACTTAACGACTGAACAACAGCAATCAAGCTTACCAGGTTGATTCTACAGGCAACACGTTGCAGAAAGCTGATCCTAAAGGATAGTTTCCACTGTTGCATGTTCTGAGTTTCCTTTGTATACTATTCTGTATGCTATAAAATATGTCCAAACTATTTTTTACTACAGTTTTTATTTCTTATCCAAAAATTCCAAAGATAATCTTTCTACTCTAAAACTTCATATGTCTAAATAAGAGTATCGAATTTTGAAGTTTCTTATTGAGATGAATGTGCATACCAACATACTTATCTAAGCATTTTAGCTTTCTCTGGCATGTTACAGGTATGTTTTGACACAAACATATTTACTTGACATCATCCTGTCTTGTGTGCTTGTTTTTCTTACATATTTACAGTTAGAGCCTGCCATATTTACGGTCTCCAGTGAGGCTTCTTGGTCACTTTTCTGATGGCCCATCTGACTTAATAACTTCACGAGACTCTATTATTTACACCTCTTTATCTGGATTCCTTTCTAAACAGTAAAAGGATCTAATGATCTATTTCTAGTTGCCTGGTACAATTGTCTCTCATCTGGCAAACTTCAAAGCTAAGACATTTTAATTACTCTTGAGTGAGAAGATCATACTGGGTGGTATTAGGCATTGGAATCCCATTTTTAATTCCACAATTCTCTTGGAGGCATTTGATTATAGAATTTCCTAATCGAGCAGAGTTTTAGAATCTGCCTGTCTAAATGGATGGCATTAAGTTCTCAGCATATAAAACAGATAGGGTTCCTCCCACAGTTATGGCTGCTAGAGATGTGTGGCATATAATGTCACTTCAATTACACTTCGATCCATTTTCTCATGCTAAATTGACTCCATGGGGAAATCCAGATTTAGTAACTGGTAAGAAAATGTTTTTGTGAAGGACTTGGACGGATAAGTTGATTTTTACCTTAGATCAACTAGTGGGTGCTGATGATGAGTTTTTGTAATTCTCGGCTTTGCATGCCAAACATGACTTGCCTGCGACAGCTGGGTGGCAATGCTTACAATTGCAGCATTTGTTAGAATCTAGGGTTGGCCCTGTTGCTTTTACAGCTTCAGAGTCTCCTTTGCTGTTGGAAACACTTATTGAGGCTGATCAGTTATACTGACCCACAATCTATGTTTATAACTAATACTTCTTATTGGTGAATAAATATGATACACAGGGTCTTAAGCAGGAACAGAATAGGGAGCTGGACTGTCCCATTTTGCCTAATCAATGGATTGCTGCTTTAATGTCTATATCTGATGTGTCTATGGATCTCAGGTTACATCTTATTTAGCAAAAACTCTTGTTCCGTGTTTATTGGACACCACAATGTCTCTTTAATAAGGGTTAATCAAGGAACGGGCCGCGGTGGCTTAGTGGTTAAGACACTGAATTGCAGACCGGAAGGTCGGCAGGACAGCAGCTCGAGACCCGAGTGCCGCGTGACGGGGTGAGCTCCCGTCTTCAGTCCCAGCTCCTGCCAACCTAGCAGTTCGAAAGCAAGAAATTGCAAGTAGATAAATAGGTACCGCTTTGGCGGGAAAGGCAACAGCGTTCCGTGCACCTCGGTGTTCAGGCATGCTGGCCACATGACCACGGAAGCGTCTTCGGACAGCGCTGGCTCTTCGGCTTAGAAATGGAGATGAGCACCACACCCTAGAGTCAGACACAACTGGTTGGGGACACCTTTACCTTTTTTAATCAAGGAGCAGGGGTATGATCACTTTCTCCCCATCATGCATAATTTTATGCAAAATACACCCCCAGCAATTAGCCCACTTATTTATTTTATGAAATAGAGCATTTTTGCCAGGTATGGATTGAGGAATCCCACATATAACATAACAATCCAAGGTTTAATATTAATCTTAAGTGTATTTACCTTATCCCACCAACTCAACTTTAAAAATGCCCATATATCTATATCCTGTGAGATCTCATTAATCAACTTATTCAGATTTAACTTGATCATTTGAGATATGTCTCTGGGAATAAATATTCCCAAATAAGCAATAAGATCCAGGCACCATCGAAATTGCCAATCACATTCAAATTTAATAAGGGTCTAAATTTGTCTAATCTCCTTTTAAAACCATCCAAGCTAGCGGTAATGAATTCCATAACTAAATTATGTGGTGTGTGAAGAAGTACTTCCATTTATCTGTTCCTGGATCTCCCCTGATTCAGCATCATCAGATGACTCTGGGGTCTAGTACTATGGAAGAAAAATTAGGGCACAATCCTATGGGGATAGGCAGCCGCCTCTGAACTCGGAGGCGACTGCCTATCCAATGCAGGGCAGGAGAAGCATGGAGGGGATTGTCCCCTCCGCGCTTCAGCCGCCCTGCATTTGCGGCTAGACAGCCAATTTCGGCTGTCTAACTGCGGGAAGGTGGAGCGGGGGAGAAGGCTGCTGGATGACACGTAGGAAGTGTCGTGCCAGCATTTCCGCCTTCCCCACCCTGGAACGCCCCGTTTTCACTGCTCCACGCTCCTCTTCCAAGCGCGGAGCGTGGGGCCATTCCGAGCTGCCTGTGAGGCAACACGGAAGGTGGGGGAGGTCAGTTCCCGGAAACCCACATATCCTATGGCCATTTAGCCTCTGTCTAATGGCCATAGGATTGCTCCCCTCCGTCTCTATCCACTTTCTCCTGATCATGCATAATTTTATAAATTCTATCATCCCCCGCCCACTCACCATTTTTCTATGCTAAAAATCCCAAACACTGTAACCTGTCCTCATAGGGAAATTGCTCAGGCCACTTGATCAATTTGGTTGCCCCTTCCTGCACCTTTTCCAAGCTCTGCAATATCCTTTTTAGGTGTGGTGGCCAAGACTGTACAGCATTCCAAATGTGTCCATACCATAGATTTGTATAAGGGCAGTATAATATTGGCAGTTTGATTTTTGATTAATTTTCTGATGCTCTCCAATAAGGAATTTGCCATTTTCATAGCAACTGCATATGGGGTTAACATTTTTATTGACCCCAAAGTCCCTTTCCTGGTCAATCTCTGCCAACTCAAGCCCCATAAGTGTATATGTGACATTTTCAGAACCAAGCAAAACTTTGGTGGAAAACCTAACAGCTTGGTGGTAATTGTGTTGTTTGAGTTGAGCTTATGAAACAAGTAAATTGTATTAAATCCATGGAGATGAAATAGCTAACCAAAATATTCGTATCTAGTTCTCTTTTGGATATTACACTCACACACACACACACACACACACACACCTGTGGTGATAAACTACAGTATCTGTACTGCAGTGTATATATACGATTACTCCAACCACATGGGTGGGATCATTTGTGTGGGTCTCTCCCACCAGACCTGGCTGCCTGTGGAGTTTTATTTATTATTATTTATTTTAGAATATTTATATAACACTTCCTAATTTAAAAATCCTGAAGTGGTTTACAGCAAATTATAAAATAAAGAAAAAGAAAACCAAGAAGGCAAGATGGCTGTCTGCTGAGACACTGGAAACAGCCCAAGAAAGAAGGAAAGCAAAAGGCAACAGTGATAGGGGGAGATATGCCCAATTAAATGCAACATTTCAGAGGTTAGCCAGAAGAGATAAGGAATTATTTTTAAACAAGCAATGTGCGGAAGCGGAAGAAGAGAATAGAACAGGAAGGACAAGAGACCTCTTCCAGAAAATTAGAAACATCGGAGGTAAATTCCAGGCAAAAATGGGTATGATCCAAAACAAAGATGGCAAGGACCTAACAGAAGCAGAAGAGATCAAGAAAAGGTGGCAAGAATATATGGAAGATCTGCATAGGAAGGATAATAATATCAGGGATAGATTTGACAGTGTGGTCAGTGAGCTAGAGCCAGACATCCTGAAGAGTGAGGTTGAATGGGCCTTAAGAAGCATTGCTAATAACAAGGCATCAGGAGATGACAGTATCCCAGCTGAACTGTTTAAAATCTTGCAAGATGATGCTGTCAAGGTGATGCATGCCATATGCCAGCAAATTTGGAAAACACAAGAATGGCCAACAGATTGGAAAAAATCAACCTATATCCCCATACCAAAAAAGGGAAGCACTAAAGAATGTTCAAACTATCGAACAGTGGCACTTATTTCACATGCCAGTAAGGTAATGCTCAAGATCTTGCAAGGTAGACTCCAGCAATTCATGGAATGAGAATTGCCAGATGTACAAGCTGGGTTTAGAAAAGGCAGAGGAACTAGAGACCAAATTGCCAATATCCGCTGGATAATGGAGAAAGCCAGGGAGTTTCAGAAAAACATCTATTTCTGTTTTATTGACTATTCTAAAGCCTTTGACTGTGTGGATCATAACAAACTGTGGCAAGTTCTTGGTGGAATGGGGATACCAAGTAATCTTGTCTGCCTCCTGAGGAATCTGTATAACGACCAAGTAGCAACGGTAAGAACAGACCATGGAACAACGGACTGGTTCAAGATTGGGAAAGGAGGACGGCAGGGTTGTATACTCTCACCCTACCTATTCAACCTGTACGCAGAACACATCATGCGACGTGCTGGGCTTGATGAAGCCAAGGCTGGAGTTAAAATCGCTGGAAGAAACATTAACAATCTCCGATATGCAGATGATACCACTTTGATGGCTGAAAGCGAGGAGGAGCTGAGGAACCTTATGACGAAGGTGAAAGAAGAAAGTGCAAAAGCTGGGTTGCAGTTAAACTTCAAAAAAACCAAGATTATGGCAACCAGCTTGATTGATAACTGGCAAATAGAGGGAGAAAACGCGGAGGCAGTGACAGACTTTGTATTTCTAGGCACAAAGATTACTGCAGATGCTGACTGCAGCCAGGAAATCAGAAGACGTTTACTTCTTGGGAGGAGAGCAATGATAAATCTTGACAAAATAGTTAAGAGCAGAGACATCTCACTGACAACAAAGGTCCGCATAGTGAAAGCAATGGTATTCCCCGTAGTAACCTATGGCTGCGAGAGCTGGACCATAAGGAAAGCTGAGCGAAGGAAGATCGATGCTTTTGAACTGTGGTGCTGGAGGAAAATTCTGAGAGTGCCTTGGACTGCAAGGAGATCAAACCAGTCCATCCTCCAGGAAATCAAGCCAGACTGCTCACTTGAGGGAAGGATATTAAAGGCAAAACTGAAGTACTTTGGCCACATAATGAGAAGACAGGATACCCTGGAGAAGATGCTGATGCTAGGGAAAGTGGAAGGCAAAAGGAAGAGGGGCCGACCAAGGGCAAGGTGGATGGATGATATTCTGGAGGTGATGGGCTCGACTTTGGGGGAGCTGGGGGTGGCGACGGCTGACAGGAAGCTCTGGCGTGGGCTGGTCCATGAAGTCACGAAGAGTCGGAAGCAACTGAACAAATAAACAACAACAAACAGTAGTACAACAACATTTAGACTAGGTCATAGTTGAGAAAAGCCAGGGCAAACAAGTAAGTTTTTAATAATCATCAGAAGCATATGATCATTGGTGCCTGATGTATAGCAGAGGAGAGGTCATCCCAGAGGGAGGCGGCCACCACAGAGAAGGCCCGTGGCTGCGTTGCTGCCGAAGGGGACTCTGCAGGGCTGGGCACAGACAGCAAGGCCTCCCCTGAGGATCATAGTGGTCTAACAGGTCTATATAGGGGAGAAGTTCTTTCAGGTAACCTTTCTGGCTTTGGTATTCACAGATGAACTGCAGTGGCTCATGCATGGCTGGGTGAGTATATGAAGGGTGGTAACGGAAACAGTGGGAATGAATCACCTTTACAAGTACGGAGTCCTCACTAAAGATTAATATGCAGATGTTGTTTTTATCTAGACTGACTGTTGAAAGTCTGGACCCTGTAGGAGTGCAAGAGTCTGTAAAATGTATATGCACAGATGCACGTTGTGAATTATACACATATACACATATTTATTAAGCATTTGGGAGTTGCATAGAATTAGAACAGTATGGGAATATAAGACAGAGGTTATGGAAAGCCTGTTTATGAAGGCCTGCAATAAGTTAACAAGAGCAGAGGCCAAGAAAGGATTGGGTGTACAATATAGAATAAATGTGTTAAACGTTTAAGCCTAAGAATAAATTTCTCACCACGAGTTATGGGGCACGGCTTTCTAGGGACCCGTCTGAAACAGGGCCTGAGCATCAGAGCAACACTTTGTCTGTAATTTAATTACACGGTTACAATTAATGTCTATAACCAACTTGGCAGAATTCTGCAATTTATCGTAAATTGTATTGGTTGCAGGATAGGATCCTTAATTTGTAGGCATACAATCCGTTACCGGGAAGTCAACACTCATTATGGATATTAGTGGAAACATTTTACTTCAAGAAAACACAGTCACAAGGAGAATCATAGAATCATAGAATAGTAGGGTTGGAAGGGGCCTACAAGGCCATCGAGTCCACCCCCCTGCTCAATGCAGGAATCCAAGTCAGAGCATCCCTGACAAATGGCTGTCCAGCCTCGTCTTGAAGGCCTCCAGTGTGGGAGAGCCCACCACCTCCCCAGGTAATTGGTTCCATTGTCGTATTGCTCTTACAGTCAGGAAGTTTTTCCTGATGTTCAGCCGGAATCTGGCTTCCTGTCACTTGAGCCCATTATTCCGTGTCCTGCACTCTGGGATGATCAAGAAGAGATCCTGGCCTTCTTCTCTGTGACAACCTTTCAAGTACTTGAAGAGTGCTATCACTCTTATATACATAAGAGTGTATATTCATCAGGGATATCATTGAGGTCATACCTGAATGGTTTAGTGGTTTTACCTACGTTCTTCAATTTAAGCCGAAATTTTGCAGTAAGCTATATGAGCCACAGTCAGCTCCAGGTGTGGTTTTTACTAACTCTATGGAGCTTCTCCATCTTTGGCTGCAAAGTACACAATCAGTCTGATTTTGATATTGACCATCTGGTGATGTCCATGTGTAGGGTCGCCTCTTGTGCTGTTGGAAAAGAGTGTTTGCTATGATCAGCATGTTCTCTTGGCAAAACTCTTTTTGTCTGGCTTCATTTTGTACACCAAGGCCATGCTTGCCTGTGATCCCGGTGATTTCTTGACTTCCTACTTTAGCATTCCAATCCCCTATGATGAAGAGGACATCTTTTTTTGGTGTTAGTTCTAGAAGGTGTTGTAGGTCTTCATAGAACTGATCGACCTCAGCTTCTTCGGCCTCAGTGGTTGGGGCATAGACTTGAATTACTGTGATGTTGAATGGTTTGCCTTGGATTCGTACTGAGATCATTCTTATCATTTTTGAGATTGTCCCCCAGTACTGCTTTTCCCACCCTTTTATTGACTATGAGTGCTACTCCATTTCTTCTAAGGGATTCTTGCCCACAGTAGTAGATATGATGGTCACCTGAATTAAATTTGCCCATGCTTGTCCATTTTAGTTCGCTGATTCCCAAGATGTCAATGTTCAATCTTGCCATCTCATGTTTGACCACCTCCAGCTTACCTTGATTCATTGATCTTACATTCCAGGTTCATAGAATCATAGAATAGTACGGTTGGAAGGGGCCTACAAGGCCATCGAGTCCAACCCCCTGCTCAATGCAGGAATCCAAGTCAGAGCATCCCTGACAGATGGCTGTCCAGCCTCGTCTTGAAGGCCTCCAGTGTGGGAGAGCCCACCACCTCCCCAGGTTATTGGTTCCATTGTCGTATTGCTCTTACAGTCGGGAAGTTTTTCCTGATGTTCAGCAGGAATCTGGCTTCCTGTAACTTGAGCCCATTATTCCGTGTCCTGCACTCTGGGATGATGGAGAAGAGATCCTGGCCTTCTTCTCTGTGACAACCTTTCAAGTACTTGAAGAGTGCTATCATATCTCCCCTCAGTCTTCTCTTCTCAAGGCTAAACATGCCCAGTTCTTTCAGTCTCTCTTCAAAGGGCTTTGTTTCCAGTCCCCTGATCATCTTTGTTGCCCTCCTCTGAACCTCTCCAGTTTGTCTGCATCTTAAAGTGTGGTGCCCAGAACTGGACACAGTACTCCAGATGAGGCCTAACCAGTGCTGAGTAGAGGGGAACTAGTACTTCCCGGGATTTGGAAGCTATGCTTCTATTAATGCAGCCCAAAAGAGCATTGGCCTTTTTTGCAGCCACATCACATTGTTGGCTCATATTCAGCTTGTGATCGACAACAATTCCAAGATCCTTCTCGCTCGTAGTGTGGTTGAGCCACGTATCCCCCATCTTGTAACTGTGCATTTGGGTTCTTTTTCCTAGGTGCAGAACTTGGCATTTATCCCTATTAAATGTCATTCTGTTGTTTTCTGCCCAGCACTCCAGTCTACCCAGATCACTTTGAATTTTGTTTCTATCTTCCAAAGTATTAGCTATCCCTCCCAATTTTGTGTCATCTGCAAATTTGATCAACATTCCCTGCACCTCCTCCTCCAAGTCATTCATAAAAACGTTGAAGAGCACTGGGCCCAGGACTGAGCCCCGCGGTACCCCACTCGTTACCTCTCCCCAGTTGGAGAAGGTCCCATTGATAAGCACTCTTTGAGTCCGATTCTGTAGCCAACTGTGGATCCACCGGATCGTTGTTTCATCTAGCCCACTTTGAGCTAGTTTGCTCATCAGGATATCATGGGGCACGTTGTCGAAAGCTTTGCTGAAGTTGAGGTATATGATGTCTACAGCATTCCCACGGTCTACAAGGGAGGTTACTTGATCAAAAAATGAGATCAGATTTGTCTGGCAGGACTTGTTTTTGACAAATCCATGTTGGCTTCGAGTAATCATGGCATTGTTGTCAAGGTGCTTCCAGATGGATTGCTTTATGATCTGCTCCAGCATTTTCCCAGGGATTGATGTCAGACTGACTGGTCTGTAGTTCCCAGGTTCCTCCTTTTTACCCTTTTTGAAGATAGGGACAACGTTAGCCCTCCTCCAGTCATCTGGCACTTCCCCCGTCCTCCATGATTTCTCAAAGAGAATAGACAGCGGTTCTGAGAGTTCTTCTGAGAGTTCTTCTGAGTTCTTCTTCTGAGAGTTCTTCTGCCAGTTCCTTTATGACTCTAGGATGCAGTTCATCTGGCCCTGGAGAGGTGATACAATATGCCACTTGAACTGGCATCCGCTTGAATAAGAGTATATATCAGATCAATCAGTCAGCAAGTGTCCTGCTGAGTTTTCGTGATCACACACCGCGCATGAGTGCAGTTCTATAAATCACAGAGCAAGTTCCCATGTGTGCACAGCGTATTCTGTCCTAGCAGCTTTGCTGCAAAGTTAAGCTGGACCTAAACGCAGTGTGTGTGGGGGGCTCTCAACGGGGGCTGCGTCCAGGCGGGATGGAAGGTGCCTGAGTGCGGCTTGAGGGCCTCAGTGGCGGCGGCCCTGCAGGCCTTCTGTCTGGTTTTTCAGGAGAAGGATACTGGCAGCCACCTCAAGAGTCAGGTATGTGGGGGAGCTGACAGGCAGCTGGGGCAGAAGAGGGGTGGGCTGGGGCCGGCCGGCCCAGCGCTTCATTGGATATCCCTGGGCCCGGAAACAGTCAGGCCCTCGGCTCACCTCTGCAGCCCTGCAGGCATCTCAGCTGTGCAGACACTACTAGCGTGAGATCCTGGATTGCCTCCACCTCCCCTTTGCAAGCCGGAGCGGTGGGCCTGAGCTTAGTTCTGTATTAGGCTCGAGGAGAGGGAGATGGGCAGACACGTTGGAGTCGAGTGAATGTGGGGAAAGTGTTATGTAGCTTTTCCATTCAAAAGGGTTCACCATGCAGTCAATTAACTAACAGAGATAACAATGAAGAAACAGTCACAAAACACAAATGATCAAACGGCAGTGGGTTCCATGGTCCGTTCCTCCTGTGAGTCCAGGAGCAGTTGCATCAGTTGCTGGTGTTCACGCTTCCGCCAGCTACGCCGCTCGTGTTCCCCTGCGTGCTCCTCTTGCTCTCCTGCAGCTTTTGCCTTTGGCTGCTTCTCCAGACTGCTGGCATTGTCCTCAGTTGCCCCAACCGCCATTCTCTCCACTGCATTCTGTGGCCTTGTAAGTGTAGGCGTGACATGACTGAGGCCCACCTGGCCTCGACCCTCTGCGCAGACACCAGACGTCCAGGCTTCTCTAGCAACACACCTCCCCAGCAGCCCCCCCACATCCTTTCAGCGGCCAATGGCCGCGCTGGGGAAGTTGGCGGTGTCCTTTCAGGTTTGGGTGCTGCAGCGCCTGAGCGTCGACCAGGCCTGCTGGACATGCTGTGACAAGCCCAGAGGCCTGAAGGGAGCAGTTCCACTGTGGCAGATGCTGGGAGCGTCTCCTGGCGGGACGGGGAGATGCAAAAAGGGGGTCAGCAGAGCAGGCCAAGCGTGTCGGGGGTACTGGGATGCTGGGGGGGCGTGGAGGAGAGGCAGAGGGAGGTGTGGTGTGGCGCTGGGAAGGGTATGGGAAAAGCCAGTGCTGCTCCTGGGAACCCTGGGAGTGGACTCACTCATCCAATCCTGGCAACTCGAGGCAGTTGCCATCTTAAGCTGGGAGCTGCCAGGCAGCCCCGCTGGGCCTAGAGGCGGTGAGCCCATACGGAAATGAGGCCCAGAATGCCCTGCTGCCCGAGGCTCCTTGGCCCCAGGGGACATCCATGGGGTGACCAAAAGGAAACCCAAGCTGGGAGCAACAGAGTGACAGGGCGGAGCAAGGAAGCAGAGGCACCATGAAGCACCTTGGCCTCACGGTGTCCGGGCAGCACTGCAGGACAGAGCAGGGGACAGTGGATACAGAGAACGAGTGGGCCCGCAGCCTGCGCTGAGGGGGGCTCAGGAGCACGCCGCCGCACAGAGGGCTGCTTCACACAGAGCTTCCATCCTGCCGTTGAGATGGCTCACTCACAGAAGTTTGCGGGCCCTTTAGATGATGCCGTGACCCTCCAATAAAAACCTTTATTCTGTTTTTAAGTAGATCGCAGATAGTGAGCTATCAAATTACCCCGTTGTGTTCCACTTGAGTTCCTTCCATGAAAAAGGAAAAGCCACAAGAACCGGAGCGAGACCAATGAAACATATGGAAGACTCCGATAAGGGGGAGGCGGGGAGGGGGGAAAGGAAATGTGGGTAAAGGGAGTCCGTAGTGGTCCTGCGTTTAAAACGGAAGCAGAAAGCCCCTTTTTAAATGCGGGATTTTAGGCTGGTGTAGAGATGCTCATATTGAGGGGAACTTGGTTTTATTTTAGAAATTGTTTAAATCTGGAGAACCTGGGTGTCAAACTCTGAACCCAAATCGCCATGCAATCTCACCTGGCGAGATTGTGGGACCCCAAAGTCCTACTCCTTTGGCTGTATCCGTCGCCTGTGGCACTCCTTTGCGTATTTCATATCAGTTCTTTGGAGGTGCCCACCCCTTACATGCTGACTGGAGCTGGAGTCCAACGCCACCTGGCCAGCCACGGGCCCCTGTGGCTGTATGTACCCCCCTTGACGCCTAACACTCAGCGACTGGCCACTGACTGTAGGAACCGACTCTGTCGAACAGCACTGTGGCTGCAGCAACACCAGGTGAGATTGTTCTGTCCCCGTAAGACCTGGGATGGGCCACTCCTGCGTGCTGGGGGCCAGATAAGCATGCGTGGTGGGAACCATTCATAGACTGCCATACAAAACTTCTATGGGGGAAAGCAGGACCCCCAAGGCGATGGAAACGGTTGCCAGAGAAAGGGGGGCGCTTCCTGCCTCCTCAGTCTGTGCGTCCTCGCCACTGACGGGCAGAGCAGCGTGGGCGGTGGGGCTTCCCCGACTTGTGTTGCTTCCTGGTTCCATCGAGCTGCCCTGGGTGGAATCATGACCCAACAGCGAGGCGGCTGGCCCCTGCGTGAACAGGATGCTGGACTAGCCAGGCCTTTGGGCAAATCCAGCATGACTCTTCTCATGCCCTGGTTTCTGCTGAACGGCCACCTAAGCATTCCTGCTCTCAGGCCCGGAAGCATGCCGGTCGCATGCAGGTCCCTGGGGCAGGACTTGGGCGGCCTGGCAGCTCCCCGGCATGCACGCCTCCGAGGGCCAGCGCTCCTGGGGCAGGGAGCCAGTGCTGGCGCACTGTCCCAACCCAGCGAATGGCGGAGGCCAGCAAGGGCACAAAATCTCAGAACAGCAGGGGAGGAAGGGGCCTATAAGACCATCGAGTCCAACCCACAGGATGGCCCCTCCCTTGCCTCAGGCTTGTTGCTTTGGGCTGACGGGCCCATTGGTTTTCTGACCACGCTTTTCCATTTCTCTCTTTGAGCCTGGGCTGGAGCGTGAATACCATCAGCTGAGACAGCCTGCCTTTGGTGCCGCCGCAGCCCCGGCCAGCCTCAGAAGGTTTACCTGGCGGGGAATGAAGGCAGTCCTACATCAAAGGGAGGCAGGCCAGGCAAGGACAGCCCTCCGCTCACCCCTCCGCTCACCCTTGGAAATGTCCCTTCGCACTGTGAGTTGGAACAACTAATCAAAACGCGATAAGGGCACTCTGCACCGCCCCCCGCCCTGTGGAGACATGATAAGGCACTCTGCACCGGCCCCCACCCCATGGAAACGCCACGTGTGCCTTTGTTGACTCAGCTCTGCCCTTGCAAAAGCTCTTTGCCAGAGCACCACCATAGCCCAACAGGGCAGCACCACCCAGCAGAAGCAAATGAGGGTACCCACAGGGAGGACAGAGATCTTGGCCCCAAGGCTTTCCAAGGAAGGACTGCCCCATTGAGAGACTGTGTTAAAAAAGGACATAACCAATGATCCCCACACATTTTTCTTCCAACAAAAACCTAATCCAGCCTCCCCCAACCTGGTGCCCTCCTGATCTGTTGGACTGCAACTCCTAACATCCCCAGCCAGTAGGGCCTGGGAGTGCAAGTCCAACACATCTGGAGGGCACCAGGTTGGGGGAGGCTGGCCTCAACTAACAGCACAATCCCATGAATGTCTACTCAAACGCAGGGCCCCACAGAGTTCAACGGCCTGTACTCCTAGGTAAGTGTGTATAGACTGAAGACATAATAAACAAATAAGCAAAACTATACCCAAAAGTGAGCAAAAATTATCCTGAGATAAAACTTGCCAAATACCAGCTAGGTAGAATATTAATGGTAGTATATTAAAAAGCAAAGGTGGCCGTGTTGCATAAGAAAAGTTCCAAAACCCATGTTGCTATAATACTTTTATTAGGCCAACGAAAAGATCACCCCCAAATTGTGCAAGCTTTTGATATCCCGAGATCTCTTCTTCGTGCAAGATGCTAAAGAAATTTTTGATTATTAGTTAAGGACTTTTTACATTATATGTCCTGTCTATATAAAATTGCTTACTTAATTTAGGCTTTTGTTAGAAGCAAAAATATTTTATTCATGTGTATAATAATTTATGTAGCTATTTAAACAGCCTCCTGCTAAAAAGCCCCATCATTCAAATACATTAGGATACTGCTAGCATCTCTACACCAGCCTAAAATCCCACATTCAAAACTGGGCTTTCTGCTTCCGTATTAAATGTTACATGTGCTTTCCTTCTCCCGCTTATCTGAGGGCTCCTTCACACTGGGCTTTTCTCCTGCAGTTGAGATGGCTCCTTCACGGAAGTTTGCAGGCTTTTTACATGACGCAGTGATCATCCCAGGCAACTCCTGCACTAAATGCCCTTTGTTCCGTTTTTAAATAGATCGCAGATAATGAGCTATCAAATTACCCCGCTGCGTTCCGCTTTCCTCCGTGAAAAGAGGAAAAGCGGCAAGAAGAGGAGCGAGATCCATGAAAGATAATGGAAGACTCAGTTCTGGGGGAGAAGGAAGGGGGAAGGGGTGGGGGAAAAGGAGTGATTCTGCATTTAAAACAAGCAGAAAGCCCCGTTTTAAATGCAGGGTTTTAGGCTGGTGTAGAGATGCTCCATGTCTTCCATATGTTTCATTTGTCTAGCTCCTTTGATTGCAGCCTTTCCTTTTTCACGGCAGGAACTCAAGCAGAACACAAGCAGGGTAATTTGCTCATTATCTGTGATCTATTAAAAAATGGAATAAAGGTCATTTAGTGTGGGAGACATCCTGGAGGTTCATGGCATCAGCTAAAGGGCCTGCAAACTTCTGTGAGTGAGCAGTCTCAATAGCACGATAAAAGCCCGGTGTGAAGGAGCCCAGAGTTTTATAATCTGGATTAAGTATTCCATCTCCTGTCGTGTTGGATTCAATTTCTCCCCAAAGGAAACGTGACATCTTCTGAGTTGGGAATCTTTTGCTTCCAAACTGGATCTGTTGGGCTCTCCCATACCCCCCCCCCCAACACAGGGCTACAGCTGCTCCTAGCCACTAAGGTGGGGGAGACCTTGCTCTAGCCAAGGCCGACTTTGCAAAGGTGGCCCCGAAGGCCAGCAGAAACGAGAGGGCCAGACGGAGTGCGGAAGGGCGACAGCTCCCTGGTCGAGGCCCCGCTTTGTGTGCGGAAGGTCCCAGGCTCAGTCTGTGGTACCGCTTGGGCAGCCTCAGGCTTGACATCACCCGCACCCCTCTGCTGAGGACACCAGAGACACTTCCCGGGAAGGCTGCGAGCGAGCTCTACCACTGTGCGTCCTACCTTCTACCTGTGGCTGCCCCAGAGAGGCTTTCTGGGGCCAGAAAACGCTGCCTTACAGGACCGGACCCCGATTGACGTTGCGCTCTCTCCAAGGGGCCTTCTGCAGGCTGCAAGAGATTGCCTCAGCTCCTGCAGACAGGTGCTTAAAAAGCTGGGCAGCCGAGGGTGGGGGCACAAAGGCGAGGGCCACCCAGTCTGTTGCACGGAGGGCAGGGATTGTGCACCTGCCTTCTTGGGTATGCATAATGCTACAATTATTGCTAGTGGGCAGCAGAAACGTGCATTTAGAAGGCACAGAGGGGTGGACAGGGAAGGGGCACTGGGACAGTAGAGGGCAGAGGGAGATAAGTGGCAGGAGGCAGCTGGGCCATTACGGTGTGGGGAGCACTACAGGGGGTGGGTTGCTCCCAAGCCGTCTCCCGTATCAGAGAGCCTGAGTAGCCCTGGCGACAGCCCCCCCCCCGGGCTGTAGGTGCTGCTGCTGAATGCCAGGTCGGCGAACAGGGAACCAGCAGGCAGGCAGGACTTGATCCTGGATGAGCATGACGACCTGGCCTGGATCATGGAGCCCTGTTCAGACAAGACCGGGGGAGTACAGCTCTCCCAGCGTTGCCCACCTGGGCTCCCTGTGTTGAAGCAGGCGAGGCCAGGGGGCGGGGGGAGGAGGCAGAGTCACAGCGGCCGTCGACTGCGATTCCAGCTCCCTGTGCAGGTCCCCCCCTGCAGTCTTCCAGTTGTGAGCGCGTGCAGCCGGAGCTGGCGTTTGGGGCAGAATATGGATTCTGCCAGTGTGCCGCCTGCCCTGCTTCCTGAGCCAGCCAAGGGGGATGCGGGTTCGGTGCAGGAGGCTCCATGGCTTGTCGTGCTGAGGGACGTCAACATGCATGCTGAGGGCACCTTGCTGGAAGCGCTCAGGGCTTCATGGCCTCCTGGCCACCATGGGTCTGCCCCAAGTAGTGCCTGTCCCCACTCATTCGGTGGGCACACTTGGGGTCTGGTTTTCTGTGCAGGGTGGGATGATGGGGATCTGGGGGTGCGGGAACTTCCTCTACTTCCGTTGCCATGGACAGATCACCACCTGGTGGGATTCAGACATGCTGGGCCTCAGAACCACTGCAGGGGGTGGGGCTGATTAAGATGGCGCAGCCCAGGAGGCCGATGGATCCAAATGGTTTCCCGACAGCTCTTGGGGATTTCCCTGTCACCTTGGCCAGCAATTCTGTCCAAGCCTGGGTTGACCTCTGTAATGGAGAAATGGCCCAGGCAGTTGACATGACTGCTTCTGAGCATCCTCTTCCACTGAATGCAGCCAAATGAACTACCTTATTTTCCAGAGTTCTGGGTGGTGAAATGAGTGGGACAGCAACTGGAGTGGCATTGGCGGAAAACTCGGAATGCATCTGATTGAACACAGGCCCCGAAAGGCTAACTTCTCTCATTCGAGCCTTCCTGGTTCCCAAGATCTTCTGGAGAGGCCCTTCTTTGGAGACTGTTGCCTTCAGCGATGCGTTTGGTGGTGACCCAAGAGGGTCTTTTCAGCAGCCACTCCCAGGCTATGGAACTTCCTCTGAAAGGAGGCTAGGCTTGCTCCCTCTTCGATGTAGGGGTGTGCAAGCTTCAGATTTCTGAAGCATGGTGTCCATTTTGCAGCATCTGCCATGTAGGGGTATACAGACCCCACTCACCATTCCGGTCCGGGGCGTCCACAGTGGGGGGGAGGCAATCCATCCCTCCCACCAGAATCCTCCCCAGCCGCAGCTGGACTTCCGTCCACTGCAGGTCTGCAACCACAAATGGCGTCCGGCGTAGCGGACGCCATTTGCGTCCCTGCTTTAGCTGTGATAGGCTACATATTTACGTAGCCTATCACAAAAAGAGTGGTGACACAAATGGCGTAGCAGATGCCATTTGCGTCCTTGTTCTTTGCTGTGATAGGCTACGTAAATATTTACGTAGCCTATCACAGCTAAAGCAGGGATGCAAATAGCATCCACTACGCCGGACGCCATTTGCGTCCACAGACCGGGGCAGCGGACAGCAGTGGATGGACCTGGACCAGCTGGCGGCAGATAGGGTCCGTCTGGGGAGAATTTCGCAGGGTGGTGCGGGGGAGTAGTCTGTTCCACCACGGACTCCAGAGGATCCGTGGCGGATTTCTCCGCCACCCCTACCGCCATGTTGCACCATGCCTAACATCACAACACCCTCTACTAGTCAGCGTTGGTATTCCAGTCTTATGATGACTCATTCTTTAATTTTGGCAGGAACCCAAACAGGCAGGCAGGCCAGCTGATTCATGCACTGTTTTGAATTCCACTCCCACAGACACATCCCACTTTATGGAAATGACCCCCAGGCTCTGCCCCTTTCAATGCAAGAGATGGGCTTTGGCCCCATTCATTTATTGAAAGAGACAGCACCAGTGCAAAAGCACGTGGCTTAGTCCTTGTTGTCATGAGACTGTCAGATTGCGAAAAACAACTCCTTCCCCCTCCTCATGGGGGGGGCAAGGGGGAGGGTGGAGAGGTGGGGAGGAGATCCATCAGGGCTGGAGCCCAACTCTCTCTCCCCTAACCAAGGGATTCTGCAAGGATCTCGGTAACTCACACATGCAGCTTGACCCAACCTGATACACATTTACTCTAAGTGAGTCCCACTGAGTGCAGTGGGACTTACCCCCTGTAGGAATACAAGAGCATATGAAATGTATGTGCATGTGTCCACATACATGTGTTTCTCTCTCTGGCTCTCTCGCTCTAACCATACAGGTGTAGCACAGAATTAGCAAGGTATGGAAGTATAAATATATGGCAGAGGTTACGGAAAGCCTGTTAGTGAAGGCCTGCAATAGCTTAACAAGAGCAGAGGCAAGTCATAAAGGCAGGAAGTAAGCTGGCGTATGTACACCAGGTGGCGTGGAAAACTGCACGAAGCGCAGAGGTGGGTCAGTCTTGCAGTGAATGTGAACACAGCAGGAGTGCAATCTCTTTAGCAGGGACATTTGGGATTTGCCCGGTGGACAAAGGTCACTGGTAGACAGAGGTGGGAGTCCAAGGGGACAGTGACTAATCACTGAGAGTGGCTGGGTGACCAGCCAGATGGGCGATTCATAAATTTAATAATAATAAAATCATCACACCACGCCTCGTGTCCAAGTGTAGAACCATAAAAGTAAAGGGAGGAAACGGTGGGGTCACCCCTGGCAGGGAGTCACCTCTGCTAGCAGAAAGCTGCCACTGCTAATGCACAGGCTCTTGTTTTATAAGCTTGTCAGTTGTGTTTTCATTTTCATGTTGCATTTTGTTAATCAAGGCCGTAATACCTTTTCTTTACATTTCTCATTTATACACGTGTTGGTGCTTTTTGCCAGTAAATGTTAGGGAGTGCCACCTAGGTATGTGCGCATCCATTTACGTAATAGCTGTGCTGTTTAATCCTAAAAGTGAATTCCTAAGCCAGGGTTATCACTAGTGACAGCTGTAAGGGCCCCTCTGATGTGGAGAATTCTGGGTAATAAAGATGGTCAGCGCTTCATTCTGAGGCACTTCTGACCACCCCCAAAAAGTAAGTTTAAAAATCACAGCTTTCAGCAGAGCCCGTAGCAGGCAGAGGAGCAGAGCCCCATGGCCACACTGCCTACCTCTCAATCCAACTTCAGGCCCAGTCAGGAGACAGAGATGGCCCTAGTCATCTCGGTGGATGAACTCCACTGGGAACCCAAGCCCATAGTCTGGCTGTTTGCCTGGATTCCATCCCCAAGCCTGGATAGTTGGATCCCAGCGGTGGCTAGGTGGGTCTTTTCACAGCTGAGACTGGTGTGTCAACCAGCCCTGTTCCTAGGGGCCTAGAAATGGATTTACATCAGTGGTCATAAGGGAATAGTTTCAACAGGCATCAAATTAAAAGCTATCTGAAGGTGGAGATTTGTCATTTGTTATTTTCACTGTGACGTAGTGCCTTTAAAACCCAGACCTCCCCTCCCACCTACCCACCATCCCTTGAAAAAGAAAAAATACATCACCTGGAAAAAAACCTTTAAAATAAAAAGTTGACGTGAGTGGGGCACTGGCACAGCAGCCACACCACCCGAGATAGAAGGCAGCCCTCTGAACATCTTGCTTTGTAACATCAGAATATGCGACCACCGCCTTCCCCAATCTGGTGCCCAACTCCCATCATCTGCAAGCTAAAATGCCCATGCTGGCTGGGGGATGCTGGAAGTTGGCTGCATCCAACACATCTGGAGGGCACCAGGTGGAGAGGGGCTGGCTACGAAAATGGCATGTCAGAACAAATTGATCTGAAACGAGTCCTGCTACAAGCCCAGGAAGTAGCACCACCATCGCGCGGAAACATAGAGCACTTGGGCCCTCAGTGCCAGAGGCAGTGGGCTCAGCGAGCCTCGAGCAACTGAGGAACATATGACTAGCAGAGTCACAGCTCCGCCAAGAGGATTTTCCACAGGGCAGCTGGATTCTGTCAGTCTTATCTGAATGTTTTGCCAGGGAGCAGAAGGGGGTGAATCAGGCTGTGGAAAGAAGTGGTTGTGGGAATTCTATGCCAAGGGCATACCCTCATATATATTCCAAGATTCCCCTGCCAATGTATCTGTACATCTAATCAAGGATTTGTTTGAACTTTCAGTTCATAGACAAAAACTAAAAGGAAGCCCAGTATCAGGAAGATTGCACATCCCTTTCCAAAATAAAAACAGTGTAGTTTCTACAACCCAATTTAAAACACCAACTCCTTAGAGCAATGCAGGGCTTGGCTTTCAAGTTCTCTTTACATGGTGAAGTCCACTGTCCTCTCTGCAATAATATCGCCATAAAAGACGGGCCCTTTGGCCAAATAAATGCGGCCTAGAAGTAGCAGTGTGAATGGCCCAGATCCTCTGACACAAGTATGCCACGGCAAGGCCAAAAGGAGAGTCTTTGGCTCCAAAAGGGAAACAGGAATTCAAGTTGTGTTCACAGTGTGCGGCTGCACCTGCACAGACTGGATGGGTCCCTAAAACCGGGAAGTGAGTCTGTGCAATCAAACTCTAGCAAAAGAAACTGGGAACAGCACAGCCGGACGGGAAGCGGAAGGAAGGCTCAGCTCCTGCTGACATCCCAAGGACTGGGCCAAGGGCTCCCCTTCATTCCACAGAGGGGGGAAAAGAGATCTTCTGAGGGCAGAACTGGAGGGATCACTTCATGAGATCCATGAAGACAGCATTAGCAGTCGTCTGTCCAAAGATAAATGCTCCCAGGACAACCATGAGTGTGCCATAGCTAACCATGGCCCACCAGCTGTGGAGACAGGAGGAGAGAACCCCACACCGTGCCGGCCAGCAGCATGGAGAGAACCCCACACCGTGCCGGCCAGCAGCATGGAGAGAACCCCACACCATGCCGGCCAGCAGCATGGAGAGAACCCCACACCATGCCGGCCAGCAGCATGGAGAGAACCCCACACCGTGCCGGCCAGCAGCATGGAGAGAACCCCACACCGTGCCGGCCAGCAGCATGGAGAGAACCCCACACCATGCTGGCCAGCAGCATGGAGAGAACCCCACACCATGCCGGCCAGCTAGCGGTACGAAGAGAACCCCACACCATGCTGGCCAGCAGCATGGAGAGAACCCCACACCATGCTGGCCAGCTAGCAGCACGGAGAGAACCCCACACCATGCTGGCCAGCTAGCAGCACGAAGAGAACCCCACACCATGCTGGCCAGCTAGCAGCACGAAGAGAACCCCACACCATGCTGGCCAGCTAGCAGCACGAAGAGAACCCCACACCATGCTGGCCAGCGGCACAGAGTTATGCCGCAGCTGCTGAGCCCACATGTGCAACCTGGGGAAGGGGCTAGGCATATGGAAAGGCTGCCTTCTTACCTGGCTGGCCTGGCTTCTTGAATTTCAGAGAGCTTGGTGTGGATGAGGCAAAGCCCTGGAAAGGGAGGAACACAGCGAGCCGTTGAGGCAGAGGTGTCCTCCAGAAGTCTTGGACTACCACTCCCAGCATCCCCCAGCCAAGCAGAGTCCAACCTATCTGGAGGGTACCAGTTTGGGAGGCCAGGTTTAAATGGGACCAAATTCCTGCTGGTGTGCATGTGGGCATTAAACTAGCTGGTGAAACAGACGCGAAAGAGCCGCTGCGGAGTGGGAAGCCTGTCGTGCGGACTCACAATCATGTTAATTTACCCCCCAAGCAAGGGCCGGGGAAAGAGGCACAATGCAGGCTGAACATCTGCAGAAACAGAATTTCAGCGGGGGGGGGGGGCATTCTGATCAGTCAGCAGCAGCGGCCCACAAGGAGGATCCTCAAACAAACCCCTGAGAGCGGGTCACCAGACCAAAAGTGACCCTGTTCCCTCAGGCCAAAGGGAGCCCAGCCAGGAGAGCCCCTACCTGGGAAGACAAGGATGAAGCAGGCAGCCAGCCCCCCAATGACGGAGATGACTTTGCCAATATCAGGGATGAACAAGGCCAGGAGGAGAGTCAGCAGGAACCAGCTGACCGTCTGGATGAGGCGGCGGCGTCTCTCCAGCACCACATCCTCTTCCACCACCTCCCCTTTGCAGCGCAGCCAGAGTCCCTCCAGGACAGCCCTGGGGAGAAAGCAAAGCTCAAGAGGCCATGCGGGCTGCCTACATGCCTTGGCGCAACGCCCCCCGCAAGGACGGCATGACTCAATCGCCCCGCTGCGCAAGCCCTGCAGGTCCCTCCCCACCTCTCACCTGCCACAGAAATGCAGGATTGGGTAGGACGTCAGAACGCAGACGATGATGAAGGCCCGCGCAATGGCAACTGGGACGTCATCGGAGGGGTAGGACATGAGCACGTCCTGCGCCACGCTAGACCCAAAGGTCAGGAAGCCACAGACCCCTGGCGGGAAACGTAACGAGAGGGTGCACAGGCCCAGGGAAGGGCCGAGACGCCGCTGCCAGCAGCTCCGCTTGGGGGAGCCACAGGGAGAGAGGGGCCTGGCAGCCAGGGCAGAGGGCCTCTGCCCCTGCGTGTGAGCTCTTCCTTCTTGCGGTGCCCAGGCCAAGAGACCAGTGCCTGGCCAGGAAGGGCCCTCAGTGGGTGGCCCCGCTCCCTACCTGTGCCTGTGTAGACAAAGAGGGCAATGACCATGGCTGCCGTCACAACAGCCCCCCAGGGCTTCACCTCCGGACGCTTCATGCTGTTGAAGACGGGCACGCTGCTGACGTGGCACTGCCGGAGAGGAGCAGAGGAGGCGGAGGAGCAGTTAGGGCCACGGGGGGAGGCATGTGCCCGGGAGCACCGCAGTCACCAGCAAAGCTCCCTTGTGCTGGAGATGCGCCCCATGGACCAGCCTTGCCCTGTCTAGTACCCTCCAGATGTGTTGGACTGGGAAGGATGGGCACTAGAGTCCAACACACCTGGAGGGGGGGAAAGAGTGCTACAGACACTCCTCCCACTCTTGATTTCCACCTGGAATAGTTTGGCTTTCTTACTCAGGCTTTTACATCCAGAATCCAAAGAGAGGGAACCAGACGAGTCCCCAGGCTGTATCGGCCTACAGCGACACTGCAGCCCGCCTGCCCTGCAAGCAGCTGCGGTCTGTGCCCTGGCCCGCGCCCCCAGCCTGCGGACCTCCACATGTGCTGAGCTACAGCTCCCATAACCCCACTATGGGAGCTGCAGTCCAACCCCTCTGGAGGGCAGCAGGGGGGTGGGGGCTGCCCTCTGGCCCCCTCGCATTCCTGACACCTCCAGGTGGGGCTGGGAGAGACCCTGGATCCTGGAGAGCTGCTGCCCATCAGTGCAGCCTGATGGTCTGAGCTCAGTCTAACGCAGCTTATTTAGTTAAATAAACAGCCCACTTTTCCTCAATAAGCCCAATTCAGCTAGCAGCTTAAGGGGGAGCAATTTATTTTAAAAACAGTTTGACAACAACAAATAACAGCAATAAACTCTAAAACAGCAGAGAGAGGAATATATATAGAAACACAGACAGCCATCAAAAATAATTTAACCACGACAATTAAACCCACTTCAAAAAGGGAGCAACCATTCACGGCCCAAAAGCTTTCCTAAAAAAAGCTCCGACCATCCTGCAGAAGGCCACTGAAGGAGGGGGCAGGATGCCGGGGGCAGAGCTCAGTGCTGGAGCCATCACTGCCCACTGGTGTTGACAAGAGGGGGCTAGATGGACCCGGGGAGCCTGACCCCCCTAAGGGAGCTTCTCGGGTTCCAGAGCCTGGGGGCAGAAGACGAAGGGGCCCCTCTGTGGTCCCAAGGAGGCAGATTTCTGGGGACACTGGGACAGGCGAGGGGGCTGCGAATGAAGATATCCCAGGGGGGCAGGATCACAGAACAGAAGGCCGTCCTCCTGGTATCTTAGTTCTGAGGGGTTTAAAGATCATCACCACAGCATTTGTTTCAGTAGAGCAATCTCAATCTCCCTCTCGGCAGCCTCCATTATACGGCCTGGCTGCAGCAATCTGGAACAGCGGCCGTTTCCAAGCTCCCTCCAAAGGCAGCCCTACAGAGAGCACACTGCAGTAGTCCAGGCAAGCATCACCCTGGCCATGTCACAGTTCTCCAGGTGCAGCTGGCACACCAGCCCAAGCTGGGCAAAGGCACTTCCGGCGACAGCCAACAGTGGAGTGCCCAAGGTCCAAGAGGAGCCCCAAAGAATCCCCAAGTTACAAACCTGTGGTGTCCAGGGGAGCGCTGCCCCACCCAACACCGGCTGAACCCCTATTCCTGAATCACCTCTACTAACCAGGAGCACCTCTGTCTTGCTGGATTGTGCTTCCATTTATTTACCCTCATCTGGGCATCAGTTCACGACCTCTACAGCCTCCTCACAATGAGACGGAAAGGAGAGATAGGGCCAGTTTGTGCAATCAAATAAGCCACCATGGGTTATTTAAGCCACAGTGGGCTGTGATACGTGCCGGCACATGCGGGTGGCCATTTTGAACGTTCAAGCCACAGCTTGTCAAGTCGCTCAAACGTGGGACGCAGGGGTCGTGCAAGGGTTAAACAACCCTTGCATAACACATGGCCTGTTCTAGGGTTATGCAAGGGTTGTTTAACCGTCGCACAACCCCGCTACTCAGGTTCGGACAGCACGAAAAGCTGCAGCTTGAATATTTAAAAAGCACCCGGCATGCGCCATGGCTCACTATGGCTTAAACAAGCTATTGTGGGCCACCGTGATCTCGTCAACTGGGTCACAGAGTTGAGTGTCATCACATACTGATGACATCCGACTCCAAATCCCCAAATGCCTTCTCCTGATGGTTTTGCATAGACATTAAACAGCATGAGGTACAAGACAGAACCTTGAGGGACACCACAGGCCATGTGTTATGCCAAGCATCACACAGACCTCTTCCAGCACCACCTTCCGGAATTGTCCCTGTCCCCCACCACCCCACTTACTGTGCACTGCAGCTTCTAAGTTGGAATGCAAGTGAACTTATATGCAAAGTATTTAGCGGACTGATCAACACGAGCCACCATAAGGGCCAAGATGCAAAAGACCTCTGTCAAGGTTCCACTTATGGCCTGGACCCCTGAGCCATTCCTTAAGGATCTTTTGCTCCTGTAAGAGTCCCACCTTCCTTCTTTTTCCTTCCCCTTTCCAATAAGGGGTTTAGGCTGTAGATGTGGGGTGACTGACACTCTAGACACAGGGTTTAACCACAACAGTTTACTGGTAAATTTAAAGCTAGTAAATCACAACTAAAGGTATTTACAAAATGGAGCTGAGTGATATAAAAGGCATTAAAAGAAAATTTGCAAAATGCAAGTTCCTTTACCCTAACTGTCCTTATACTTTTCTAGGCTGCTTCTTCTTGCTCACTCTTCAGACCATGCTCTCACTTCAGGCTGTGCCTGTCTCTCTGCTCTTACTGGCTCTCTCGTTCTCTTTATATACCCTCCTCCCTCAAAATCAAAAATACTGCTTCAGCCCTGAAGAAATTAAACTTACTAGGGGAATTGAAACAGAAACTTAACTGGAGAAATGAAACTACTCCTCTCAGGGTTACCCCCTCCCAACAGAAAACTCCCAGCCTCTAAGCCTGACCTTTTCTCCCATTGCCTCTGTAGGCCCCAAACCTTCACAATCTCCACTTACTCAGAACAGATCGGCTTGTCAATTCTGAGTAGACAACAGTGATGGAAAGCTGAGATTTCTTTACCATCATCACAGTCATAGATTCTAAAATAATCTTTAGCCTGTGTTTGATTGGATTCATCATGAGTTCACCACCACCACTGGTCTAGTCATCTACCCTGTGATTTCATGGCCGTCGATTCCATAAATCACAAAGGAGGATGCTAACTTAGCTCCACAACCAGACAGAGGAGATCCAGGAGCAACCGTGTCAGCCACCTGAACCATCTTCGGTTATTCAATTAATTGGTCAAAGTCGGAAATAATGCTGATTGGAGATGGGGTATACTCTAGTGTATTAGCCAACTGGCGATTTCAATGGTGCCCAGAGTTTATTACTTATTTGGGAATAATTAACCCTAGAGATATATCTCAAATGATTAGGTTAAGTTTAAACAAGTTGATTAATGATATTTCATGAGATACAGATAGATGGGCATCTTTAAAGTTGAGTTTATGGAGTAAGGTGAATACACTTAAGATGAATACCATATCTCAAATTATTTATGTTATACGTGGGATCTCTATACTTATACCCAGTAAATATTTCCAAAAACTTAAGGTTTTGTTTCGTAAATTCTTTGGGTTTCGTAAATTCTTTGGGGGTTACTTTCCACCAAGAATGTCTTTGAAAAGGACGCAACTTCCAATTAACAAAGGCGGGTTCAGTTTTCCGGATCTAGCTATGTACCATCGGGCCTATTTGCGGACTTGTACTAAATTTTGGTCTTTCCCACTTAGATTAGATTTTCCACCTTGGCCACTGTTGGAATCTTCTTGTCTGGAGCCTCTCTTTAAATGGACGACATTAGGTTCTTGGCATATTGAGGCAGACTGAGCTCCTCCCACTATTTTGGAAGTTAAAGAAGTGTGGCATATAATGTCACGTCAATTACAGTTTGACCTATTTTCCCATGCTAAATTGACTTTATGGGGAAATCCAGATTTAAGAATTGGAAAGAAAATGTTTTTATGGCAGACCTGGACAGATAAAATGAGCTTTTCCCGGGATCAATTAATAGGGGTTGAAGAAGAGTTTGTTATTTTCAACTTTGCGAGATCGATCTGATTTGCCTGCTACAGTGGAATGGCAGTCCTTGCAACTGAAACATTGCTGGTATCTAGATTCACTCCTGCTGCTACTGCTTTCCGGAGTCTCCTTCGCTATTGGAAAGACTCACTAAAGCTGATCAGGAATATCGACCTACGGTTCATGTTTATAAATATTTATTATCAATGAATAAATATGATACAAATGGTTTACAGCAGGAAAGGAACAGGGAATTGGAACATCCTATTTTGTTTAATCAATGGACTGTCATTTTGGTGTCTGTACTGGATATCTCAACAAATCCTTGGTTATACCTTATTCAGCAAAAACTTGTTTTGGGTCTATTGGACGCCACGACATCTTTTTAATAAAGGTTTGTCAAATTTGGCTAATTGTTGGAGGTGTAATGCAGTCAACACGTCCCTTATTCATATGTTTTGGAAATGCCCAATGGTTGCCTCCTTTTGGGAGGAAGTTATTTTACGGATAAACTTTGTAATGCAAGCAACATTTAAAAGAGTGGTATATAGGCATAACTTGCACGTGGATTTATATGTGGATATTAGGTCTGCCTTTACTGAAGTTAATGTGCATCCTTTTCACCCCTTTTTTACTCTTCCTAGAATACTGTAATAATTTGAAACTGAGGGCTTTAGAATGTTTAGATAGATAGATATGTTTTTTTCTTTGTTTTGTATGTTGAAATACACAATAAAAAAATTGGAAAAAAAACAGGATCTCCAGCCTGAATGACTAGGAAGTCCCCAAGAGCCATCAAAACCATTTGGATCCATCAGTCTGTTGGGGCAGACTATCTTAATGAGCCCCCTGCAAAAGTGCCAGTAAGCCTAAACCTGGACAGGTGGTGATTTGTCCATGGCAACAGAACTCCATTAAGTCTCTCCACCCCGATCCTCCTCCTCTCATCCAGCACAAGAGGCCCGGGCCAAAGCACGCCTAGCTGAACGTGCAGGGCTAAAAATCACCTCAGACAGCCCTCCTCAGCCACTCCCCAGAGGGGAGCCTTGACATGGAGACTGAAGTCTCCCAGAACAACCAATCTGGGGGAGCCCAGCATCACCCCCAAACAACCCCAGAAAGCTCAGGCAGAGAGACTGCGGGGAAGTGGTACACCCAAAGGACCCTGACCCTGTCCCGAGTTCTCAACTTCAGACACACACACACTCAGCACCTGGTGAAGCCTGCACAAGGCACCTGGGCAGAGAGATGGAAACTCGATAGACCAGAAACAGGCAGAAGGTAGATTTCCAGATGCTTTGGACTTTGACTCCCAGAAGCCCCTGCCAGCATGGCCAATGGTCATGAATGCTGGGAGTTGAAGTCCAAAACATTTGGAGACCATTTCCCACTCACCCGCACAATAGATGACTTCCTTCTCCCCAAGGTCTAGGCTGCTGCTGCTGCTGCAGAGAGAATGCTGGTGGACATAACGAAGGCAGGTTTATGCCCCCTGCCTCATCCGAATGGCTCTCTGTGATAATGCCAGGTCAGGTTGTTCATGCAGGATCAAGTCTTGGACAGCAGTGTTTTTAACCATTAACCAACATGGCAATCAGCAGCAGAACTTTCAAACTGGGGTGTGTGTGTGTGTGTGTGTGTGTGTGAGATCATGCAAGCTGCCGGAACACTGCTGGTTGGGAGGACAGCCATCAGGCAGAGAGACCCTCTTCCCCGCAACAGCCCGAGCATCTCCCACCACCACATCTCACTCTGCTGCTTGTCCTGCCACCACCAGCTCCCCTCCAAGATACAACATCATTTTCCCACTTCACCCCACCTCCCAGGTTCACCTCACAACAAACCTATAGGTCAGAGCAGGGCAGACTGAGAGATTCTGGTCAGCCCCTGGCCACCCGGAGAGCACCACCGGCCCGTGGCAATTTGTCCCTGGGTCTCTGCCCAGCACTTTCCTGGCTTGCCTCTGTGGGCCTTTGGTCTGTTCCAGCAGCACTCTTCCTATGTTCTTAATATTTTAGGGTGTGTGTGTGTGTGTGTGTGTGTATATATCAATAAAAGTTGCATTGCTTGGGGGAGGCGAGTGGTGTGTGTGTGTATATTTAAACACCTCCACAATACTTTCACTGCCCAGTATTTATTTAGGGAAGAGCTGTAGCTCTGTGGCAGAGCCCCTGCTTTGCACACAGAAGGTCCCAGGTTCAAAACCCCCCGGCATCTCCAGGTAGGGATGGAAAAAAGCCTGCTTGAAATCCTGGGGACCCATTGCTGCTAGTCAGTGTCAGCAATACTGGGCTAGATGGACCCAGGGCCTGGCTCAGGACAAGGCAGCTTCCTTTGCTCCAATTATTTACCCCTCATCTTCTGCAGTCTCTACAAGATCCCAGTTTTGTCTCATACACAACAACTTTGGTTTCTAAACATCTTTTCTGATTGTCATCTGCTGGTTCCTTCCCTAAATCAATACTCAGGAAGTGGTGCAACAACAGAGCTGCAAACTCATGCAAAAATCATGGCTCCTCTACTGTAAACTGGAAAAATCACATGAGCTGTCACAAGCAGAAGCTGAGCCAGCAGAAGCTGGTGCTGACATTACATTAAGATGCTAACTCCATCTGGTGTTGCAGGGCTGGGAAGTGGAAAGAGATAAAGGAGGTGACGGAGAGCATATTGCTTGTTCATTTCCCCCATCAGAGGACAGGTGAACACAGCTTTCCCTCACCTGCCATGCTGGCTGGGGCTGATGGGGGTTGCAATACAGCAGTGGGAATGTGTGGATTGCATCAACTCACCTAGTTCTTAACCTGCCTTCCCCAGCCCGGTGCCCTCCAGATGTGTTGGCTGGCAGCTTCCATCGGCCCCAGGCAGCTTGGCAGGCTGGAGGAGGCGGTATTAACCTGCCCTCTGATGGGGGCAAATGAATGACCCACATGCCCCCATCACCTCTTCAGCTCCCTCTTTGTATTTCTGCTACTCCAGATTTCCACTGTTTCTGCACTGAAATAATCTGTAGATTTGCCCAGATGTGGAAGCTCTAAAAATGTGTTAAATCCATTAGAGTGGTTTTTGCAACACGATTACATTAGTGGATGTTTCCCATGGCTCTTCACAATCCAATTTGTTAATGAGCAAAAGAACGTATTCCATTTACAGTAACTAAATTAGCCTTCATACTTAAAAGAAACTGTAGGGAGTCTACTAGAGGACAAGTGATGACGGTGGTTTGCGTTTTCAACGGGGAAACCACTTCAGTCAGGAGCACCCATTTCCACTTGGCTTCATTTCACATAGCCGCAGATGTGTGGACACAGAACCCACGCACTGGGGTCCCACAAGCAACAACTGCTGCTTTTTAATTTGTTCATAAATGATCTGAAATTAGTGCAGATTAGTGAGGTGACCAAGTTTGCCAACACCAAATTCTTTAAGGCAGTTAAAACGAACAAAAAAAGGACAGTGAATGGGCATTAAGACGGCAAATGCAGTTCATCGTAAGCAAGCGTAGAGTGATGCACACTGGGGCAAAAAATCCTAACTTCACATATACACTGATGGGATGTGAACTGGTGGTGACTGACCAGGAAAAAGATCGTGGAGTTGTGGTACATCTTAACTAAAATGTCAAGTCAGTGTGCAGCCACTGCAAAAAAGGCAAATTTAATGTTGGGCAACTAAAATAAAACTGCCAATATCATACTGCCCGGCGACAAATCCATGATGCATACAGTTCTGGTCACTGCATCTCAAAAAGGATAGTGTACAGCTGGAAAAGGTAGAGAAAAGGGCAACCAAAACCATCAGGAGGCTACAGCAACTCCTTGATGAGGGAACGTTACAACTTTTGGGGCTTTTTAGCTTAGAAAAGGTTATCCAATTATGCATAGTGTACAGAAAGGCGAGGACGAAAGCATCCTTCCTTCATCTCTCATAATACTAGATCCCAATGGGGCCATCCCATGAAGCTGAATGGCTGGGGATTCAGGACAGATAAAAAGAAGTTCTTCATGCAGCACATAGTTAACCTAGGGAAATTGCTACCACAAGATGTAGCGATGGCCATGACACTGGATCGTTTTAAAAGAAGATTGGGCAAACTCATGGAGGAGAAGGCTGTCAATGGCTACTGGTCACAATGGCTTTGTTACCTGCAGGATCAGAGGCATTATGCCCCTGTATGCCACTTGCAGGAGAAGCTGAGCAGGGGGCTCTGGGGCTCATGTCTTGCTTGTGGCCTTCCCAGGGGCATCTGGCTGGCCACTGTGGGAACAGAATGCCAGGCTAGAGAGGACTTTGGTCTGGTCCAGCAGGGCTCCTCTGATGTCCACACAGAAGCACTGAAGTCCACATTAAGCCAAGCAGCCAGACATTAAAAACGCCCTGAGCGCACCAGAAAGGAGGCTGAGAGGATGCAGCTCAGGTGGCTCCTGGCCTGGTATGCAGTGGGCAAAACAAAAGGAAGCCTGGGGAGGGAGGATGGAAGCAGGGCACCCCATCAGGGTGCATCCCATCAGCAGGAAGTGTGGCATTCGGGACCTTTCAAGACGGCCAGGGCGGAAGCAGCACCAGTGAGCCGGCCCGGCAGGGCCGCTGGCCGTTCGCCGCCCGCACTAGAGGGCCGCACGCTGTGGGCAGCCGGGCCCTGCCCGTCATTCCCTCGTGCCCCCTCAGTAAGCACAGCAGCGTCCAGCCAGAGAATGGAAGGAAACACCAAGAGAAACCAGTAAGGCCGGACTGCCCCACCCCCTCAGACACGTTTTACCTGGAAGCCAAAGCAGATGGTGGGCATGGCGTTGAAGACGGACATCCAAGAGGAGGGGCTGTGGGGAGAAACAGACGCCTGCTCAGAACACTGTCCAGCACATGCCCACAGCAGGGCTGCAGGGCCTCAGGCTAGGCCCAGCCCCCCAGGGTTCCCCAGGCAGCCACACTCCCCTCTCCCCAGCCCCCCACCATCTGGGGGTTTCCTGGCTCTTGCGCAGACTCCCCCCACCCCCATTCTGAGAGGCTGAGCTGCTTTTCCTGAGGCCTCATCGCTGGCAGTAGGAGCTTGAAGCTAAAGCAGGGGGCGTGGGGGTGGATTTTGGCCCCACCCCCTTTGCCTCTGGCCCCGCCCACCACTGGGATGTGGCCTCCAAGGGCTTCTCCAGAATGGAATCCGGCCCTTGGGCTGGAAGAGGTTCTGCCCCCGGCCTACACTGTGTGTTTATCTGGGGCTTAGAAATTCCCTAGCAGCAGCAGTTGATCAAAAGTGGATCGCTGGGATCCAGCTTGCCTCGGGAGCCAGGATCAACACAGGAGAAGCTCTTTTAACATATGGCTATGAAGAAACATCGCCCACCTCAGAAACAAAAAGCTTTTGGTGCTGCCTTTTAAAAGTCAGCTGGAGTCTCTCCTGTCTGGGTCCTTCAGGAAGAGAGACGTTGGTCTCCCTTACTGTAGAAAATAAAAGACTGGATGGCAACGAATTCAAGATTACTCAGGTTTTCCCTTTTCTTCCAGCCTTACTGGCCCCCTGCATGCGCTACCTCTTTTTAAAGAGCCCCCGCTCCCATGTACCTAGTTGGGATTTCCCCTGGAACGCTCTCCTTATCAGGCCAAATATATTTGACGATGATGATTGCTGTGACATACCAGGTCCCGACCACGCTCAAGCAGCTGAGAGAGAGAGAGAGAGAGAGAGGTTGGACCATGAATGTTCTGACCAATGAGGATGCGGGAGGATTTCATCTAACTGGGTGCCAACAGAAAACGGAATAGACACAGCCAGGGTGATCTAACAAGGCCTAGTCAAGTGTTCCCCAATCTGGGGCTCTCCAGATGTGTTGGACTACAAATCCCAGCATCCCCCCACCAACACAAGCAACAGCATTCTGGCAGGCAAGGTATAAGCATAGCCTGCAGGGGTCCTCTTCTTTGCCCTTCCCTTGTGGTCTCAGCACAAGGCAATACTGACTGCAGAGATTCTGCCAAGAGATGCCTGTTGAGATCTGGTGGCGCCACCTCAAACACACACACACACAGTCTGTAATTCTTTTCTTCTCCCCGTTCAAGGTATTCAGATGGTGGTTTAGAACACTGACCGCCCATTTACACACAGGGAGGCAGAGACCTGGGATTTCTCTGCATGGCACAGCTCCCTTGTGGAGTTCTTATGCCCCTAGAACGCCCAGCCTAGTGCCAAGTCACCCATCCTCCCTTACGCAGGCTCAAAGCCCGCTCCATAGCATGTTCCCAGTCGGTTACGAGCCACAAATGGCCTCTGCCCTTGTGATCTCACTCGCACTCACTGGGCCCAACTCCCAAAAGCCCCTCTGAAATGGCTCCCGACAACAGACCCCTTCAGAGCAATGCCCAAGGCCTGTTGGCTAAGCAGGATCAGAGAGTCCGCACCCGCTCCAGCCCTTCAGCCAAAGGCGTACTCTCCAGCCTCGCAGGGCGATCTCCAAGCCTGTGGCCATCCCAGCCCCTGGACTCTGCCTACTCTTCTGTATCCCAGCTGGTTGGCCTGTGTCGTTTGGCGAGAGGCTTTCACTTGTGCAACAGCATCTGCTGACCCAGAGCGCAGCCCGCATCGAGAGCCACGCAGCTTCTGCCAACACCTGCAGGGCCTTCCCCGCCTCAGCCTGGGGGTACCTGGCATACTTCTGGAAGCCAATCTCCTTGGGGACCGACAGGGGAAGGATGAGCAGGAAGGCTGTGATGCTGATGGTGCATTTGCGATCCATGTACCAGTGGCTGCTCTCTTCCCCCGTGGAGTCCTTCACCAGTGCTGCAATGACTAGCCAAGGAGACAAGGGGAGATGGTCAGTGGCAGGGCCCAATCCACCAGAGAAGCCCTACCTAACAGAGGGAAATCCAGCATCGGAGAGCTCGAGGTGGTGTATGGCTGGCAGTGGCAGCAGAGGAAACTACATGCACACAAATGGATACCCCTGTCTCCAGGGAAAAAACACGGAGTCCCAAATACTGAGTCAACGCCTAGCAGATACGGGATATCCGAGAACAATGGTTTTAGCAAAGTTCGACAGACAGCACGCACAAACCTTCTGAAGAAGCAGAACCGAAGGCCATCAAGCTGTTTAAACTGTGCTTTAACAGTCAGTTATGTAACAAATAGTTTACAGGGAAGTGTAAAGAAATACCTGCAGATTATACGGAATACTAGAGGTTGCCAAGGAAAGCCCTTGATTCCCTTTAAAAGAACAAAAAACACCAAGAACAGGCTGATGAAGAGTGAGTGCAGGGGCTGCAAACAGGCAAGTTCTAACGTCTTACCAGGGGCCACGGCTCCCACAGGACACAACCCCATGACCACTTTGTCTATTGTAGATACATGCACAGAATGGCAGAATTTGAGGATCATGCCAACCACACGAAGTCCATCCCAAGACATTTCAGTACTTGCAACACCAGCTGTGGGATTTCCGTGATCCAAAGCCCTTAAAGTAAATTCCATGTGGGGGAAAGCACCTATTATCTTTGTAATATTAGGAATAAAAGCCGGGCTTGGTAGGCCATTTTTCAGAACAAAATCACTCAGTAACAGACATCAGGTTTGGGGCATTACAGAAACTCCCCACAGACAATGAAAAAACCCTGCTAAGGAAGAAACTAGAGTGAATTTTAAACCTGAAAAAGTAAGCTCCTGAGGTCCTTAATGAAGAGCTGGGTTTTCTTTGCTTCTGGGAAAGCAACAGGTTTTCTAGACACTCCCTAACAGGGTGGCACATGTCCAGAAATGAAAGACCTCGAGTTTAATCATCACAATTATGGGTACATCTTAGTTGAGTTAAAAGAATGTATATGAACTGCTGTTTACTAATCATATCATCAGTCGCAGGATTTACTCTTGGAGACATTTTTTCAGAGATCTCTGCAGGCTACTGTGAAAGTTTGAGGCCTACAAAGGCAAAGGGAGAAAAAGTCAGGCTTAGAGGCCTGCAGTTTTCTGTTGGGAGGGTGTAACCTTGAGAGGAGTAGTTTCATTTCTTGGATTGGGTGTCAGTTTCATTTTTCCACTTACGTTTCATTTCTTCAGTGAAGCAGTACTTTTGGTTTTGAGGGAGGAGGGTATATAGAGAGAGCGAGAGAGCCAGTAAGAGCAGAGAGAGATAGCTAGAGCCTGAAGTGAGAGCAGAGTCTGAAGAGTGAGCAAGAAGCAGCAGCCTAGAAAAGTCTAAGGACAGTTAAGGTAAAGAAACTTGTGTTTTGAAACTTTTATTTTCTTTTTAAGGCCTTTTGTATCACTCAGCTCTATTGTCTAAGTACCTTTAGTAGTGAGTTGCTTGTTTCAATTTACTAGTAAACTGTTGTGGTTAAACCCTGTGCTTAGAGTGTCAGTAGCCCCATGTCTACAGCCTAAACCCCATGATACTGGGAAGGGGAAGCTTAAAACAAGGAAGGTGGGACTCCTAAGGAGGCAAGAGATCCTTAAGGGGTTACTCAGGGGGTCCAGGTCATAAGTGGAACCTTGACAGCTACATTAAAAAAAATTAAGTATATGTAGGCACTGTTGCAGTATGTATATGAAGTGTATTAAGGTATTTTAAAATGTTTGCTTATAAATGTAAAGAAATGTGTTGTATTGTCCGTTTTTGGTATAGCCCCTGAAGAAGGTGCAGAAATGTATGATACAGGGCTGAAACACACTGGGCTATTCCAAGGAATAAAACGTTATTTTTTTACATCCTGGGATTTTCCTTCTCACTGTGTGATTTTGGATGTTCTCCAGTTTTGTCTGTCCCCCCCCCCTCCTCACCATAGTTCAGTTAAGGCAAGAATGCAGAACCTCAGACCCAGGGCCCCTCAGAAGCCCCCCCCTTTCCCCCAATCACTGATTGTTTTGTGGTCTCCTGGCTTCTGTGCTGTTTTTCCCCCATTGTAAAAGGTTGACGTGCCTCTCCTGAGGCTGAGTTACTGGCACGAAGTGCTTTAAGCTACAGTGCGCTGACGGCTGTGGTAGTCTTGGCCCCGCCTCCTTCTGGCTCTGCCTTCCGCTGGAATCTGGCCCGAGATGGCATTTGGCCCTCAGGCTGAAAGAGGTCCTGTACCCCTGAATTAAACCTTGTCTTCTCAGTCTGTTTTACTAGCTTTCAGATTTAAAAGTGAAATGTATTTTGGCAGAGGAAAATCATGTACTGCCAGGCATTTAAACCCCGTCCCCAAAGGGTAAGGATACTGTCACTCACTCTTGTCCTGTTGATCCCCAATGATGATGAGGAAGGCAATGCAGGTGCCGAAGGTGTAGACCGCAATGGCCACTTCGCACAGCACCCCGGCGACCTTACCACACACGGCCCAAACCACCTCCTGATAGGTCCGCTCGTTGCTGGCCTGGGAACAGTAGGCCAGGATGACCAGGCCACCAATGATGAAGACCAGCATGCACTGCAGCAGAGGGACACAGTTAGGTGAGCGGCATGCTCCAGGGCAAGGCAACCCCACAAAGAAAGAGGCAGCTCCCCCACCCCCCACAAGTCCCACCCTGGGAAGCTGGTCCAAGACTGCAGCCCTATCCGTGACAGGCAGGGAGGTGAATGCAATGAGGGAGAAGAATCGCCCCGGGGCTTTGAATTTTCTGAATAGGCTTGCATTGGTTGGCCCTCGGGTCTACACCCCCGCTGTGCTCTCTGCCATGCCAAACCCTGCGAGAGCTGCCTGCCCCAGACGCCATGGCCATTTTCAAACCCGCTCCCTGCAGCCTCAGCGTCATTCTTGCGCTCCCGTTCTGCAAACACAATACGCCCGAAGCCAACGGCAGGTTTGCCAACATTCTGCATTCGCTGGTTTATTTTTAGCACAGAATTTATCTGCCTTTTCGGCGAAGGGCAACAAGGAGGACTTTGCTTTCGGCCATACAGGAGCTTACCCCCCCATGCAAAGGGGGATTCTGGGAGAAGCCACAGAGACCCCCACCACAGCCAGCATCCAGCTGCACGCCCACCAAGCTGGGCACAGGGCCGGGCGAGCCTCACATTCCCAGGGGAATTCTGCCCCCTTCATCCACGCCCATTTATGGTGGCCCCCAACCCCACTGGTCGACCCCGCTTTCACCATCTGCAGAGCAATTCCAGCTGCCACTCCGCCGGCCATGCTGAAGGCTGCTGGGAAGTTGAGCAGGCCCGCCCCGAGGGCAGCGTTCACGACAATGAAGACAGCTCCCAGCCCCGAGGTAGCGGCAGGCCCGCGATCCCCGTTGCCCTCGGGGCCGGCCTCCACGCTGGGGCTCTGCAGCAGCCTGGCCCGCTCGCCGGCATCCGCACTCCAGCCCCAGTCTCCAGAGTCTGTGTTGATCCCCACGTGGCCCTGAGTCATGTCCTCCGCCGGGAAGGGCTGCTCGGTAGCAGGCTAACTCTGGTCCAGCAGGCAGCTCTTCGGGTCCCCCGAGACAGGCCCAGGGTTACACTGGCAGACAGGAAAGGGTGGTGCATGGAGGAGGCATGCCCAAGCACAGGCTCGCAGCACGGAGAGGAATGCCCACAGCGTCACAGGTTTGGAGTTCAGCAGCCCTGCAAGACAGCCAAGCAGAGAGGCAGCTCTGAGCAGAAGGAGAGGAACGCCTGACCTCCAGAATGCCTCAACACCTTGGGGAGGGCAGCATCGAAAACACAGTGCTAGTCCTTGGTTTTTAAAAAGCTATTTCCACTTGGCACCTCTCCAGATCTTCAACACAACCTGACACAGCTGCTGTCCAGTTCTCAGGACCCCCAGCTCACCTTCTTCCCATGATTTAAGATCCTAGCTGCTTCCATTTCTACATCCCCAGGTAACCTGCCCCCTCCAGAGACTGCCAGGCCCCACAAGAGTGTAAGAGCAGCCCTGATGCTGGATCAAACCAGGGTCCATCCAGTCCAGCATTCTGTCCACACAGTGGCCGCCCGGCTGCCCAGGGGAAGCCCACATGCAGGACATGAGCGCACGGCACCCTCCCGCCCACGTTCCCCAGCCCCGCTGCACAGAGCATAGCGCCTCTGACACCAGAGCCCTAAGCGTCCATTGGTGCCAACGGGAGGTGTCTCCCTCCGCTGATTTGCGATGCAGGGAGCAGCTTTCAAAGGGAATTGTGGCTGTGGACAGAAGGGTCAGCCCTCCCCACGTGCTGCAGTGTCATCCCTCGCTGGCCGCCCCTGCATGGCGCTTAAGCACAGGAGAAATGTCTCCGCTGGTGCCAATGGAAAGATTGGGCCCCAGGTCGTTTAAGTGGCCAGCAACACCCCTGCTTTTGAGCACAGAGCGCTAGAGCTTCAGAGCACGGGGGATGGAGGGCCTGGGGGCAGGGGGAGCCGCTGGGCTCCGACAGACCCACACCTCTCCTCCCCCCGCAGGCTCAGCTCCCTCTCCCCCTCCCAGCACCCGTCCCGTGGCGCTCGCTGCGCACCGTGTCCTGCCCCTGCCAACTGCGCAGTGCCTCCAGGGGACGTTGCAAGGGGAAGACGAGGAGGAGGAGCCGGAGAAGCCGCCCACGTCTCCGCACGTTTCGCTTGACCCAAGCGTGCGCTCTGGCACCCGTTTGAGACAGCCTCCCCCCAGATGTGTTGGACTGCAACTCCCATCATTCCCAGCCAGCACGGCCACCAGGTCGGGGAAGGCTGCTTTAAGAGCAGACACGCTGTCCCGAGATGGCTTTCCATGCAGCACCTGCAGCTATCACGTGATGGCCCTGGGCTGCTTCCCTGTGTCTCCTAGTGAGAACCTCATGGACACAACCAGGCCACAAGGATTGACAACAGCTGTGTCGGCCCAGGATCAGCGTGGGACCCGTGGATGAGGCGAGGTGCTCTGAAGCCACGCCGGCTCACTCAGAAAGGCCGAGGCGTGCCCAGCCCGAGCGTGGGCCGTTCCCCAAATGCCAGGAGCAGGGGAGGAAACGTCTCCGATGGTCTTGGGCACCCCCCGCTTCATCATGCCCTCCACAGGGGCGCTCCGTTTTGCTAGCCTTCCCCAACCCCGTGCCTTCCAGATGCAGCGGACGACAACTCCCATCACCCCAGCCCGCCCGGCTGGGGCCGCTGGGCGTCGCAGTCGTCACATCTGGAAGGCGCCAGGTGGGGGGCGGCTGCAGCTGGCCACCATGGCTAGCGGCTCTTCCTCAGGGTGGCCCACCCCGCGAAGGGCGGCCGAGGGAGCGCCCCGCCACAAGGGGCTGCGGGTCGCGCTGAGGGGCCCGGCCCCGACCTCCCGCCGCGGGTGAGCGTCCGTCGGGCGACACGGAGGGCGAGGGCCGGGGCGGCGTGAGGCGCGCCCCGCCCGCCGGCTCCGCGCCGGCTCCTGCCCGCCGCCCGCCGAGAGGCGCCCGGGAGGGAGAGCGCGCGCCCGCGCCGCCAGCCTCCGCTCAGGGCGCCCGGCCCCGCTGCTGGGCCCCGGCGGGGGGAGAAGAGCCGCAGCCCCAGGAAGCGGAGCCCCGGGCAGGGCAGCGCAGCGCAGCGCTTCTGGGCGCGCCCGGGTGGAGAGCCTCTCCGCGGGGGGCCGCGCCTTGGCTGCGCTCCGCGCGAGGCCGCCCCGCCGCCGCACGCAGGGCCGCCGCCCGGACCGGCCGCCGCGCCGCGGGCGGGCGGGGCTCGGGCGACCCCGAGTGTCCGAAGCCCGCACACGCGGGGGGAGCGGCTTCTCCCGGCGGGCCTCGCAGAAGAACGCCCGCCCCGCCCCGCCGCGCCGCCTCCCCACCGCCGCCCTCCGGGTGCGGCGCTACCAGCCCGGCCGGCCAGGGCGGGAGGCGCAGCCCGCCTCGGCGGGCGCCGCGCTCCGCCGGCGGGCGACACGCGCTGCTGCTGCAGGAGCGCGGCGGGCCCTGCCCGCCTCCCGCCGGCCGGCATCCGGCCGGCAGGCAGGGGCCCCTTGGGCTGGCCGCAGCGCCACGGGCGGGCAGGCGGCGCCCCGCGGAGCAACGGCCCGGCCCGCCTGGCTGCCGCCCCCGCCTCGCACCCCGGCCCGCTCCAGCGGCGGCTCAGCTGCTGGGCCTCACGCGACGGCGACGCCCCGCCCCGGGCGCGCAGCGTGCCGGGAGGCGGCGGCGGCCAGGGCGCCGCCTCCGCGCCCCCGCCCCCGGCCGCGCCTGGGCCCGGCGAGCGCGGGCGGCGCTCTGCGCGGGCCGGGCCGGGCCGCAGGAAGACGCGCTTCCGGCGTCTCCCCGCTCGGGCGGCCGGGCCTGGGCGTCCCGCGGGGCCCTCCGCGGAGGCGGCTGCCCGGCGGGCCCGAGCCGCGACTCGGGCGGGGCAGGCGGCCGCCGTGCGGGGCTCCGGGCCGGGCTCCCGCGGCGCGCGGGGAGGCGCGGCGGATCGCCCGACGGCCTCTCCGCGCGGCGCAGGAGCTGGTCCGCCGAGCCGCGGCCCTTCCGCCGCCGAGGAACAGCGGGCTTCAGCGGCGCCTCCCCCGCCCGGTGCTCCCGGCCGCGCCAGTCCGCGACTCGCGGGCCCGCCGTGCGGTCCGGCCCATCCGGGGGGCGGCTTTACGCAGCCCGCGGGATCGGCGTCCTCGCCGCGGGCGGGGCAGAAGGCCTGCGGGAGCGGCGCTCCGTCGGCAGCGTGCTGGCAAGGGGCGAGGATGGTGCCGTTGAGCTGCCTGCCCCGTTATGCATCTCGTGGTCCACCCCGCGCCCCTTGCACGCCGCGGCAGAGATGCGAAAGAGCGGTCGGGGGGGTGGGTGGGGCTGGCTGGGGCTGGCTGGATGCCCCCCCGCCCTCCGTGGGCTGAAGTCGGCGAGCTTCACTCCCGCGAAGGCTAAAATGGCCGGGGGGCATGCCAGCGGGCCACTGTAGCCTTGCTCCATCCATGCCCCTCTCCCAGCATGGAGAACGGGACTTGGCTGAGCTCCTGGCTTCATGTGCCGTCCCACCAACCACCTGCCGGGCAGGTTGGGGGCTCTGCGGACCTGGGGCGCTGCGGGTCGTTTAGGGCAGCTGAGGTCTGTATAGATCTACTGCAGCTGCCCAATGTGACACTGGCAGCCACACATGGGGGACTTTCTCTTTGTGGCCCCTCCGTTGTGGAATAACCTGCCAGTTGAGATGCGCCTGCTGGCCACTTCGAAGGTTTTTAATCAGGCACTGAAGCCTACATTATAACAGCAGGCCTCCCCTTTTGAGAACTCTTTCTACTTCTGCTGACCTTTGTATACGGTTTTGAAGCTGTGTTGTTTTATTGTTGGATTTAAGAAAAATGTTTTTAGTTCAAAGTTGTTTTAGTTATGTCATTTGTTTATATTGTTCATATGCTTATATGTAAATGGTTTTTAAACTCTGTATATTGAATGAGTTCAAATCTCCAGGGCCAGATGAAATGTACCCTAGAGTAATAAAGGAACTGGCAGAAGACCTCTCAGAGCCACCATCTATTCTCTTTGAGCAATCATGGAGGACAGGGGAAGTGCCAGATGGCTGGAGGAGGGCTAACGTTGTCCCTATCTTCAAAAAGGGTACAAAGGAAGAACCTGGGAATTACACACCAGTCAGTCTGACATCCATCCCTGGGAAAATTCTGGAGCAGATGATAAAGCAATCCATCTGGAAGCACCTTGAAAACAATGCAGTGATGACTCGAAGCCAACATGGATTTGTCGAGAACAAATCCTGCCAGACAAACCTGATCCCATTTTTGGATGAAGCAACCTCCCTTGTGGACCGTGGGAATGCTGTAGACATCATATACCTCGACTTCAGCAAAGCTTTCGACAAAGTGCCCCAGGATATCCTGATGAGCAAACTAGCTCAACGTGGGCTAGATGAAACAACGATCAGGTGGATCCACAGTTGGCTACAGAAGAGTGCTTCTCAATGGGACCTTCTCCAACTGGGGAGAGGTAACGAGCAGGGTACTGCAGGGCTCAGTCCTGGGCCCAGCACTCTTCAACATTTTTATTAATGACTTGGAGGAGAGGTGCAGGGAATGCTGATCAGATGTGCAAATGACACAAAATTGGGGGGGATAGCTAATACTCTGGAAGACAGAAACAAAATTCAAAGTGATCTGGATAGACTGGAGCGCTGGGCAGAAAACAGAATGACAATAGGGATAAATGCCAAGTTCTGCACCTAGGAAAAAGAAACCACATGTACAGTTACAAGATGGGGGATACGTGGCTCAACAACACGCCAAGCGAGAAGGATCTTGGAATTTTGTAGATCACAAGCTGAATCACAACAATGTGATGTGGCTGCAAAAAAGGCAAATGCCATTTTGGGCTGCATTAATAGAAGCATAGCTTCCAAATCCCGGGAAGTACTAGCCCTCTCTACTCAGCACTGGTTAGGCCTCATCTGGAGTACTGTGTCCAGTTCTGGGCACCACACTTGAAGAAGCATGCAGACAAACTGGGGAGGGTTCAGAGGAGGGCAACAAAGATGATCAAGGGACTGGAAAGAAAGTCCCATGAGGAGAGACTGAAAGAACTGGGCATGTTTAGCCTTGAGAAGAGAAGACTGAGGGGAGATATGATAGCACTCCTTGAAAGGAGTGCTATCATATCAAGGACTCCTTGAAGTCCTTGAAAGGTTGTCACAGGGAGGAAGGCCAGCATCTCTTCTGAATCATCCCAGAGTGCAGGACACGGAATAATGGGCTCAAGTTCCAGGAAGCCGGATTCCAGCTGAACATCAGGAAAAACTACCTGACTGTTAGAACAATACGACAATGGAACCAGTGACCTAGGGAGGCGGTGGGCTCTCCCACACTGGAGGCCTTCAAGATGAGGCTGGACAGCCATCTGTCACGGATGCTCTGACTTGGATTCCTGCATTGAGCAGGGGGTTGGACTCGATGGTCTTGTAGGCCCCCTCCAACTCTACTGTTCTATGATTCTACTATTCTATGATTCTATGACTTTTGTAAACTGCCCAGAGAGCTTCGGCTATGGGGCGGTATAGAAATGTTTCTTTAAATGTGCAGAGCATATTTTACATGCTGTGTAGCACTGTCTTTCTCATTCTTCCAATACTGATTTCAACGACAGCAAACAGAAACCAAACAACAGATGCACAGCACTATCAGTGTATACAAATTGTCAATAAGAATTACACTGTTAATCAGTTTTTCCAGATCTGCGTGTAAGCCGCAGGTGGTGTTCACCTGTTCTCTGATTTACTTATGAATAAAATAAAGGGATACCAAACCATGAAAATTGTGTCTGGGCTCATTTGGTCTTTATAAAGTCTGAGCTGGTGGGTTAGTTTCCCTGCTTTGGCAATTTTCCAGACCTTTTGGTACCAGGTGTCCACTGAAATTGGTGTTAACTTTCCGATGTCTCACAAAAACCAAGCCACCACCAGTAAGAATACGAGATCCTTGTGTTGCATTGTCCTGTGTGCCTAACAAGGCTCTTCGGAGGTCTTTAGGCATTGGTTGCTCAGTGACTGCTGAAATTTCTTTAAAAATTTTCTCCCATTAAGTGTCAGCAAGAAGGTACAACCACCACATGTGGAAAGAAGTGCCTTTAATGCCACATCCTCTCTAACAATCTGGTGTGTGTCTCCCATTAGTGAAAGTTCAACAGGCACGAGATACCATCTATGGATAAAATTGAACATGGATTCCGTTGCATGAGCTGAAACTAATTGCAACTGTTTCCAGTGCCGTATTATAGCCCATTCTTCCTCTGATATCTGCATTTTTTCCCTAGGTGTAAGGCGCCAGGCCTGTAAGCAAACTAATAGTTTAGAGAGGCTTCAAGATCCATAATGCTCTGCCTTGGTTCATTATTAGTGGCATTTCCCTTGCAGGTGGGACTCTTGGCTTGTAAGACGAGTCAAAGGTCTCTATGACCACCTCAGCCCATTCCATGCTAACAAGCTCTGGTACGTTTATCTTATCAGAGTCTCGGATGTGCCAGAGAAGTGAAGTTATGTTTATCTTAAAGCTACAAGTGGCTGTGCTGGGAATGTTATGATAGTCTTGCTTCTGCCACATATGTTACTAAGCAATGTTAGGCTATGTTGGGAAAGTTGTTGATGAACCCTAATTAACTCTTGTTCCTGTCATACTACCTCACTGCTATGCCTGGATAACATGTATGATCTAAAACCCATTGTGCACTTTGTTCAGAGAAGCCGTCTGATCCAACCATTGGTACGCCTGTGTGCTGGAAGTACTCAAAGTGTCCTTGTAAGTAAACCTGGATCTGGCTTATCACTTTCTCAGCACCTCTAAATCTTGGTAGCCCATGGCCAGGGCATACACCAGGCCATTTTTAACCCTTCTGGATTACTTCATGTGTGGCCTATCAATTCTATAAATGCCAGATACCAATTCTTTAGAATTTTGAGACCCTGTAGCAATTATTTCCCCTTCATAGATCACTGCCTTGTTGTGGCAAAGGGGCTTGTGTAACTCAGTGAAGCCATAAGCTATGCCGTGCAGGGCCATCCAAGACGGACAGGTCATGGAGAGTTCTGACAAAATGTGGTCCACTGGAGAAGGAAATGGCAACCCACTCCAGTATTCTTGCCAAGAAAACCCCATGGAACGTATCACAAGGCTAAAAGAGATGACGCCGGAAGATGAGCCCCTCAGGTCAGAAGGTGTCCAATATACTACTGGGGAAGAGCAGAGGGAATTTCCAAGTAGTGCCAGAAAGAGTGAAGCGGCTGGGCCAAAGCCAAAAGGACACTCAGCTGTGGATGTGTCTGGTGGTGAAAAGAAAGTCCAATGCTGTAAAGAGCAATATTGTTTAGGAACCATAATGCTTTTAACCTCTACTGAGTAGAGGAGCAGGCACAGGCTAGTCTAGAACAATCACAAAGCTAGATACAAAAAGGGAAAAGAGGCTATGGAAGGACAAGACTCTCCAGTGGTGGTGACCTGCAAGGTGTGTGCAATGTTTGTTTTCTTGCCTGAGAACAACATGGCCTACACCTGCAACAAGTGCAAGTTGATCACGCTGCTGGAAGAAAAAGTAAGTGGACTGGAGCGGTGACTGTCGACCCTCCGGGGAATAAGAGAACACGAAGAGTTCTTGGACAGAATGGGAGAACTACAGCAGCAAAGGGAAGACCAGAAGCTTGAAGAGCAACAGCAAGATGAGGCAGTGGGAAATGCTGAGGTGAAGAAAAATGGAGTAGAGGATACTCCTTGGAAAAGGGTGACAGGAGAAGAACTAGACGCCACTCTGCACCAGTGGAAGCAGTGGAGCTGTGGAACCAATTCCAGGTACTTGCGGATGAGACTGGAGGACAGCCTGCAGAGGAAGAATCACAGGGGAACCTGCATGAGAGTGAGCAAGAGGCTGAAGGTCAGTCAAACAGAGGCAATGAAACCCAGGCCTAGAAGAAGAGAAGAGTGGTAGTAGTGGGAGACTCCTTGCTGCGTGGGATCAAGACCCAAGTATGTCGCGAAGACCCGTGGACTCGCCAGGTATGTTGTCTCCCGGGAGGACAGATTAAGAGATGTCTTCAGACACATGTAGGAAGAAAGCCGGACTATGAAGCACATGGTCTTCGATGTCTATATACTAATGCCCAGAGTATGGGAAACAAACAGAACGAGCTTGAACTCTTAATGCAAGAGGGAAATTATGACCTGATAGGTATAACTGAGACTTGGTGGGATGACTCTCATGACTGGAATATAGCAACTGAAGGATATAACTTGTTCAAAAAGAACAGGGGGAACAGAAGGGGAGGTGGGGTTGCACTATATGTGAAAAATACATATCTGCACAGAAAAACAGGAGGAGCTTGGTAGCCCCATCGAGAGCATCTGCGTTGAAATAAATGGAGCAAAGAATAAAAGGAACCTGGTGGTCGGAGTCTACTACCGGCCACCCAATCAAGGAGAAGCCAAGGATGAAACTTTTGAAAAGCAAATAGCCAATGTTTTAAGGAAGCATGATGTAGTAGTAATGGGGGACTTCAATTTCCCCGATATTTGTTGGGAGACAAATTCTGCAAAACATGGCCCCTCCAGGAAATTCCTGACTTGTGTGGTGGATAACTTCCTCCTACAGAAAGTAGAGGAAGGAACTAGAGGATCAGCTATCCTTGACTTGATCCTAACCAACAGAGATGACTTAGTGGATCAAGTAGCAGTTACAGGAACTCTGGGGGAAAGCGACCATGTTGTACTTGAGTTCTTGGTTCTAAGGGAAGCAAAAGCGGAGTGTAGTCAAACGCGTACCCTGGATTTTACGAAAGCTGATTTTAATCAACTCAGAACAATGATCAGTAAGGTCCCATGGCAAGCGACGCTAACGAGAAAAGGAGTTCAAGATGGGTGGAAGCTTTTAAAAAAGGAAATTCTCAAGGCACAATCACAAACGATTCCAACAAGAAGAAAAGGTGGAAGACAACAGAAGAAGCCAATGTGGCTTCACAAAAAGCTTAGGGATGACCTGAAAACAAAAAAGGACACATATAGGAAGTGGAAGGAAGGCCAAGTAACAAAGGAAGAGTACAGGCAGATAGAACAGAATTGCAGGGATGGCGTCAGGAAGGCTAAAGCTGAGAATGAGCTGAGGTTAGCGAGGGATGCTAAAAGCAACAAGGCTTTCTTCAGCTACGTGCATAGTAAAAGGCAGAGGAAAGAAATGGTGGTTCAGCTATTAAATAAGGATGGCAAAACGATAACAGATGACAAAGAAAAGGCAGAGGTGCTCAATTCCTACTTTAGCTCAGTCTTCTCCCAAAAGAGGGTCTAGGAGCTCCCTGGCAAAGGCAAAGTACAGGCTGAAGGGGCAGGATTGCAGCTTGAGATCGATAGGCAGGTCAAGGAACACCTAATGACTTTGACAGAGTTCAAATCCCCAGGGCCAGATGAACTGCATCCTAGAGTAATAAAGGAACTGGCAGAAGAACTCTCAGAACCGCTGTCTATTCTCTTTGAGAAATCATGGAGGACAGGGGAAATGCCAGATGACTGGACGAGGGCTAACATCCCTATCTTCAAAAAGGGTAAAAAGGAGGAACCTGGGAACTACAGACCAGTCAGTCTGACATCAATCCCTGGGAAAATGCTGGAGCAGATCATAAAGCAATCCATCTGGAAGCACCTTGACAACAATGCCGTGATTACTCGAAGCCAACATGGATTTGTCAAAAACAAGTCCTGCCAGAGAAACCTGATCTCATTTTTTGATCAAGTAATCTCCCTTGTAGACCGTGGGAATGCTGTAGACATCATATACCTCGACTTCAGCAAAGCTTTCGACAAAGTGCCCCATGATATCCTGATGAACAAACTAGCTCAAAGTGGGCTAGATGAAACAACGATCCAGTGGATCCACAGTTGGCTACAGAATCGGACTCAAAGAGTGCTTATCAATGAGACCTTCTCAAACTGGGGAGAGGTAACGAGTGGGGTACCGCAGGGCTCAGTCTTGGGCCCAGTGCTCTTCAACATTTGTATTAATGACTTGGAGGAGGAGGTGCGGGGAATGCTGATCAAATTTGCAGATGACGCCAAATTGGGCGGGATAGCTAATACTTTGGAAGACAGAAACAAAGTTCAAAGAGATCTGGATAGACTGGAGCACTGGGCAGAAAACAACAGAATGACATTTAATAGGGATAAATGTCAAGTTCTGCACCTAGGAACAAGAAACCAAATGCACCGTTACAAGATGGGGGATACGTGGCTCAACAACACTACAAGCGAGAAGGATCTTGGAATTGTTGTCAATCACAAGCTGAATATGAGGCAGCAATGTGATGTGGCTGCAAAAAAGGCCAATGCTCTTTTGGGCTGCATTAATAGAAGCATAGCTTCCAAATCCCGGGAAGTACTAGTTCCCCTCTACTCAGCACTGGTTAGGCCTCATCTGGAGTACTGTGTCCAGTTCTGGGCACCACACTTTAAGATGCAGACAAACTGGAGAGGGTTCAGAGGAGGGCAACAAAGATGATCAGGGGACTGGAAACAAAGCCCTTTGAAGAGAGCCTGAAAGAACTGGGCATGTTTAGCCTTGAGAAGAGAAGACTGAGGGGAGATATGATAGCACTCTTCAAGTACTTGAAAGGTTGTCACCGAGAAGAAGGCCAGGATCTCTTCTCCATCATCCCAGAGTGCAGGACACGGAATAATGGGCTCAAGTTACAGGAAGCCAGATTCCTGCTGAACATCAGGAAAAACTTCCCGACTGTAAGAGCAATACGACAATGGAACCAATAACCTGGGGAGGTGGTGGGCTCTCCCACACTGGAGGCCTTCAAGACGAGGCTGGACAGCCATCTGTCAGGGATGCTCTGACTTGGATTCCTGCATTGAGCAGGGGGTTGGACTCGATGGCCTTGTAGGCCCCTTCCAACCGTACTATTCTATGATTCTATGAACCTGGAATGTAAGATCAATGAATCAAGGTAAACTGGAGGTGGTCAAACATGAGATGGCAAGATTGAACATTGACATCTTGGGAATCAGCGAACTAAAATGGACAAGCATGGGCAAATTTAATTCAGGTGACCATCATATCTACTACTGTGGGCAAGAATCCCTGAGAAGAAATGGAGTAGCACTCATAGTCAATAAACAGGTGGGAAAAGCAGTACTGGGGGACAATCTCAAAAACGATAAGAATGATCTCAGTACAAATCCAAGGCAAACCATTCAACATCACAGTAATTCAAGTCTATGCCCCAACCACTGAGGCCGAAGAAGCTGAGGTCTATCGGTTCTATGAAGACCTACAACACCTTCTAGAACTAACACCAAAAAAAGATGTCCTCTTCATCATAGGGGATTGGAATGCTAAAGTAGGAAGTCAAGAAATCACCGGGATAACAGGCAAGCATGGCCTTGGTGTACAAAATGAAGCCGGACAAAGGCTAATAGAGTTTTGCCAAGAGAACACGCTGATCATAGCAAACACTCTTTTCCAACAGCACAAGAGGCGACCCTACACATGGACATCACCAGATGGTCAATATCAAAATCAGACTGATTATGTACTTTGCAGCCAAAGATGGAGAAGCTCCATAGAGTTAGTAAAAACCACACCTGGAGCTGACTGTGGCTCATATAGCTTACTGCAAAATTTCGGCTTAAATTGAAGAACGTAGGTAAAACCACTAAACCATTCAGGTATGACCTCAATGATATCCCTGATGAATATACAGTGGAGGTGAGGAATAGATTTCAGGGATTAGACCTGATAGACAGAGTGCCTGAGGAACTATGGACGGAGGTCCGTAACATTGTTCAGGAGGCAGCAACTCAATCCATCCCAAAGAAAAAGAAATGCAAGAAAGCCAAGTGGCTGTCTGATGAGGCTTTACAAGTAGCTGAGGAAAGAAGGGAAACAAAAAGGGAGAAAGGGTGAGATATACCTAACTGAATGCAGAGTTCCAGAGAATAGCAAGGAGAGACAAGAAGGCCTTCTTAAATGAACAATGCAAAGATATCAAGGAAAACAATAGAATGGGAAAGACTAGAGATCTTTTCAAGAAAATCGGAGATCTCAAGGGAACGTTTTGTGCAAAGATGGGCATGATAAAGGACAAAGGCAGGGACCTAACAGAAGCAGATGAGATTAAGAAGAGGTGGAAAGAATACACAGAAGAACTATACAGGAAAGATCTGAATGTCCCCAATAACCATGACAGTGCGGTCACTGAACTTGAGCCGGACATCCTCGAGAGTGAAGTCAAGTGGGCCTTAGGAAGCATTACTAACAACAAAGCTAGTGGAGATGACAGTATTCCAGCTGAGCTAAGGAAAATCCTAAAAGATGATGCTGTTAAAGTGCTGCACTCAATATGCCAACAAATTTGGAACACTCAACAGTGGCCACAAGACTGGAAAAGGTCAGTTTACATTCCAATTCCAAAGAAGGGCAATGCCAAAGAGTGTTCAAACTACCGCACAATTGCGCTCATTTCACATGCCAGCAAGGTGATGCTCAAAATCCTACAAGCTAGGCTTCAGCAGCATGTGAACCGAGAACTACCGGAAGTACAGGTGGGGTTTCGAAGAGGCAGAGGAACTAGAGATCAAATCACCAACATTCGCTGGATCCTGGAGAAAGCAAGAGAATTCCAGAAAGACGTCTGTTTCTGCTTCATTGACTATGCTAAAGCCTTTGATTGTGTGGATCACAACAAACTGTGGCCAATTCTTGAAGAGATGGGAGTACCAGACCACCTTACCTGTCTCCTGAGAAACCTGTACGAGGGTCAAGAAGCAACAGTAAGAACCGGACATGGAATAACTGATTGGTTCAAAATTGGGAAAGGAGTACGACAAGGCTGTATATTGTCGCCCTGCTTATTTAACTAATATGCAGAGTACATCATGAGAAACGCCAGGTTGGATGAATCACAGGTCGGAATTAAGATTGCCGGGAGAATTATCAACAACCTCAGATATGCAGACGATACCACCCTAATGGCAGAAAGCGAAGAGGATCTCAAGAGCCTCTTGTTAAGGGTGAAAGCAGAGAGTGCAAAAGCTGGTTTGAAACTCAACATTAAAACAACTGAGATCATGGCATCTGGCCCTATCACTTCCTGGCATATAGAAGGGGAAGAAATGGAAGCAGTGACAGACTTTATTTTCTTGGGCTCCAAGATCACCGCAGACAAAGACGCTTGCTCCTTGGGAAGAAAGCTATGGCCAACCTAGACAGCATAGAAGAAGCAGAGACATCACCTTGCCGACAAAGGTCCGTCTAATCAAAGCTATGGTTTTCCCAGTAGTAATGTATGGCTGTGAGAGCTGGACTATAAGGAAGGCTGAGCGCCGAAGAATCGATGCTTTCGAACTGTGGTGCTGGAGAAGATTCTTACGAGTCCCCTGGATTGCAAGGAGGTCAGATCAGTCAATCCTAAAGGAAATCAACCCTGACTGCTCATTGGAAGGACAGATACTGAAGCTGAAGCTCAAATATTTTGGCCACCTAATGTGAAAACTCCCTGGAAAAGACCCTGATGCTGGGAAAGATTGAAGGCAAAAGGAGAAGGGGACGTCAGAGGATGAGATGGCTAGATAGCATCACCGATGCAATGAATATGAACTTGAGCACACTCGGAGAGAGAGCGGAGGACAGGAACGCCTGGCACGCTATGGTCCGTGGGGTCACGAAGAGTCAGACATGACTTAACGACTGAACAACAAAGCAATTATTTCTTCAAAAGGGGTGAGCTTCCCATTTGCCTGCTCTTTTACACTGTTATTTACTAAGAAATATGCCACTTATTATAATTGTAACCAGTCCGCTGACACCTCTCACAACTTTTGATTGGTTTGTGGTTATTTTTGTGGTCGCTTATTTACATAAAAGTTAGACATCTGATACAGACCTTTTCCTTTCTTGGCTATAAAAAGAAGGGTGGTCAAGCAAAGGTAGGAGGGGGACATGCTGGCATACAAAATTTGTGCCCTGCGGTTCCATAGAAGCAGGGAGTGTTCCAGGAATAGGTTAGACATCCTTTTTTATTGGCTTCTTTAACATATTTGGGAGGAAAGGAAGACTTTGCAATGAGAGGACACTGGGGGTGCTCAACTCCCATCTGGTCCACACCTCCCTCTACGTGCATAATCACCTGCTTTAACTGAGAGGCCTCATTGTTTACACGTATTAGGCATCCCCAGACAGCCCCGTTTAACGTTCTTATACCTATTGTCTTTGCTGTAGACTAGTAAGCATTAAGCCATAAATAAAAGCCTTGGACCTGCAGTGTTCAGATGTACAGCAGCTTTATTTTTTAGAACCGAGACAGGCTGCATAAAGGCCAACATGATTTATATTGAATGGCAGAATATTCTCTGGGAAAAGGATGGAAGGTGTAAGACAGCAGTTAAACAACTAAAAGCAGCCTAGCACAGCACAGAAAACAACAACTGTCCTCTACCACCTCTCAGGGGGCAGCAACCAAATGAAGTGTGTATGTGTGCGTGTGTGTGTGAATTAACAGAGAGAGGCTTAAATGGTTGAGCTGCCTTGACTCACCTGCCAAAAGAGGAGGGCCACCTGGCTGCCTAAATAAGCAAAGCACAGTTCCTCCCCCTGGCCGTCAGTTAAAGCCAACGGATGTTCACTTCCCTCCATCCTAGAAGCAGCTCCATGCGTTTTGCTCTGGCCACTGGATGCGAAGACATCAGCTTGAGGCCCTTTAATCGAGCGCCCTGTGGGAAAGAGCCTGTGCTGTCCTGCCGGCCCGCCCTGCACGCCTGGTTTGGCACGTGGCCAATGCACAGGTGGGTCTTAAGATCTGGCTTCCAGGCAGGCTTAGAAGCCTGAAGATGAACAATATAGGGGAAACAGATGAGACTTACAGCCCCAGTTGCCTGTCTGCAATGAGCAGCAGCGAGGTTGGTGGGTGTGCAGCAAGCTAGACATTTTGGGACTCCAGGACAGCAAACATCTGTTGGAGAAAGGAGCAGATCCAATGAGTTGAGACTGAACTGTCTGTGTTAGATGCTGTGAGGTCTGTATTGTATAGTGGCCAAAGCGGAGTACAGCAGCCTGCCCCAAATGCGTTGGACTGCAGCTCCCATCATTCCCAGCCAACAAGACCTATGCTGGCTGGGAATGGAGTTGCAGTCCAACACATCCAGAGGGCAGCAGGTTGGGATAGGCTGAGACTGGTGGAATCTCTCTCCCCCTCTTGTGAAATCCCTTAAGTTTTCCAACAAGTTTTGCCTGCCTTCTCCTTTCAATGTAGAGGCGAAAAGTGTTAAGTAGCTTCATTGTTCACACGTATACACACACACACACACACAGAGAAAACACTCGGGGCTCTACCAAAAAGGACTTCCATAGCACCTTCTCCCTTCTGAAGGTGGGTGAATTCACTGGAACTGTTGTGCCTGCACTGGGGGACCGTTTCTCAATTCCTGTCCTACCAACACTTCTGTGGAGATGGGACAGAGGCTTCACCTAAGAGCATTTTGGAGGATGAGACTGAGAACGAGAGACAATAAGAGAGAGCCATATTTCCAAGACTAACTGGTGATCATAAAAATGCCAGTTCCATGGAGGAGCTTTAGTCCCACTGACAGATCACAAAGCATCACAGGAGAAAAGATTCTAGGAGAGAACACGAACATATCAGGGCCTTCCGAATACCAAACTTTAAAGCAAATGCAACTTAATTTGTTGACCTTTGTCAGATCATAAACGCCAGACAGCAGCTAAAAAGATTATTCTGTCATTTGCCTTTTATTGTGTACTGAAACAAAATGCTTGTGTCAGCATTATAATCTGCCTACGGAACAAATTTTGGCAAGGAAGAGAAAGTAATTTGTTTTTGAAGTGTTGTGTGATTCAAGTCCCCAGAGGTGCAATCCTGGGGCCTCAATGCTCATTTAGAGCTGGCTGATTTAAAGTGACACATTTTGGATTTCAGAAAAAGCAGGAAGCCGGGAACTCTTTGCTAGCACCAGCCACTGGAAAGAAATGCCCACCAGAACACCTTGGCTTGCTTTCCTTGAAAGAACTGAGCATAAGGCTCAGAAGTGGTGGGGGGATGCCTGGGGAAAAGGTTCTTGTGAAGCACAGTGTGTGTTCCTCGTCTGCACAATGGGGGCAGAGGCGGGCTGCAGAACTCCCAAAGACTCTTAACTCATCAAACAGACTGGAACAGTCATCCTATGACTTGGCCGCCCCGTAAAACATTCACCCAAGCTTGCAGCATTTGCACTAGTTCCACCACAATCTCTCTAAAGAAGAAAAAAAAAAGCATGAACGGTTCCATTTTGGGTTAATTTGCATATGGAAACTTCTTAAGGGAAGAGCAGAAGTCATTTCAACAGGTCTGTCTGGAGCCAAGCAGCACTGGTAAGGGTGGCTGAGCAGGCAGGGCTGCTACAGAAATACATTCAGCGATGTTCCGATGCTGTGGATGCACCTGTTTCACTCGCCCCCATCACCTCCTCCTCTGCCCCCCACCCCACCCGCCAAGTCAAAGTGTCCAAAGAACGCCGAAGGGAAGGCCATCTGCTTAATCCAGCTCCGCTCCCGATTTACTTGGAGACCTGGTGGATGGCATGGGCCAGGTAAGCTACATTGCCAGACGTGACCCCTGCAACAGAGATGCGGCCGTCCTTGGTCATGTAGATGGAGAACTCCTTGGTCAGCCGCTCCACCTGGAAAGCAAAGCATAACAGAGCAGCTGTTTGGGGAAAGGAGCTTCCTGCGGCTGTCACAGCTGTGTGAGGTGCAACTTGCACGCAGGGCACCCCCGTGCAGCGCGGTGAGGCCCCACAGCAGAGAGCTTCAGCTTTAGGGTGGTGTAGAAACATAATAAATGTCAAATCATCTCCCAGCAAACAACACCAAGCAGCTGGATCTCCAGTCTGATCCCACCACATCTCACTTGGAGGACGACAGCAGCCTGGTGCCTTCCAGATTTGTGTTCAGCACCATCCACGGTCTTCGAGGCAGCACCGACATTCCCCTGCAGGGTGAGGAGCTGGAGGGGTTACCAGGCAAGCAGGCCATCCTGCTGTCAGAAGTGCAGCACCTGCCACCAGCTTTCTGCCCCAGCACAGTCCTTGCTGGTGCTGTGTGCCACAGTTCCTCAGCTACTAATTAAACAGAACATATTCTCAATTCTTCAAAAAGCAAGAATCAAGAATGTGACCCTATTAAGCTTTTACTGCCATTTCTGTATCTAAAACAAGAATGTATTGCTGTTTTTCTCCTGGAGAAGGCTATCAATGGCTCCTAGTCCTGATGGGTATATGCTACCTCAAGTATCAGAGGCAGTATGCCTATGTACACCAGTTGCTGGGGAACATGGGTGAGACAGTGCTCATGCACTCGTGTCCTGCTTGTGGGCTTCCCATGGGCAGCTGGTTGGCCACTGTGGGAACAAAATGCTGCACTAGATGGACCCTTCATCTGATCCAGCATGGCTCTTCTTATGTTCTTGTGTTTGAACTGCTGTGGGCTCATCTAGGTGGAAAACTGGCGTACACATTAAGCATAATTTATGAGTAAGACCTTTGACAATCCCAGTAGTCTAGGTCAAGTCAGGACACATTTTCAGAGTATTGTTAAGTAGAACTGGAATCCAGTATGGTGGGACTGGGGGTACAATTTAGAATCCCCATTTAGGACCCCTAACTCAGAGCAACTAATGCCAGTTTAGTTTTCAGTTACCTATAAGGCTAAAATGAAAATAAAACCTAGCAGGTTGTGAGAGGGATTCATTTTGAACCAGTGGTAAAGCTGTGAAGTATTACATTCCTTTGGGATCAGTTAAAGAGCCTTTTATGGCAGGGGGAAGCAAATAAAGGGATCCAAGTATCTTTTTTAGCCCCCATTCCATCCTTGGGATACAATAAGACATATCAGTGTAATTGTATTGATGGTACTCTTGCTGCAATGATCCCGAGAAAGATCTCAAGAGAGCAAGATGGAGAAGGCTCCATTCAGTTTGTGGTTTGTGGGATTGAGAGTCTCTCTGTTTTTGAAAAAGAAAGAATAGGACGGAGTAAGTTGAAAATATTTTGGCCATGGCACACTGACAGTACGCCAGGTAGTTTTATATAAAATATGATTGTTTATATGATAAACAAGGTGTTAAGTTTGCAAATGAAAATATGTAAACTTGTTACCAAATATGCTGTTGTATTATTGATTTTGTAGTATGATTATATTTAATAAAAGTCTATATTGCTTTAAAAAAAACTATATTCCCCATCACATCACATCTGGCATCAGTTCCCCCCCACTTACCTGTTCAGGCTTTAGCCCCGTGAAACAGAACATGCCGATCTGGTCGGTGATGTGTTGCCAGTTGTGGGAGGAGCCCTCCTTCTTCAGGTTTGCCACTAGTTGGGTGCGCATGCCGATGATGCGGTCAGCCATCCCCTTCACCTCTGCCAGCCTGTGCCAGGGAAGCCGACAGACACAGAGTTTAATGGAGAGAGAGAGATGGGAGGAGCAGCCAAACCAACGTCTCCAACAGCCTTCTCCAACCTGGCACCCTCCAGATGTGTTGGGACTAGAACCCCTATCATTCCCAGCCAGCACTGGCTGGCATATCTGGAGAACACCAGGTTAGAGAAAGCCGTCCTAGGAAGCCCCACCATCCATCATACAAGAAAAACCAAACTTGAGAATTTATTGACAGGAAAACAAGCTTGGCACAAATGGTGGAGTTTGATTTCCAGCATGCTCATCCATCTGGGTCCACCAGATGCCCAGGGATTCCTGCTTCTGAAGTGTCTGTCCTTCAGCAGAAAAAGGAGATCAAAGCTAGGGGTGGGGAATGCTGACCCGTGGCTGCCCCCCCCCCCCCCAATCAGGTGTATGGAAAGAACTACCATTTGCATGACCTCTTTTCTAAGCCTAATTGCCACCGGGGGAGGGGCGGATTTTCAGGCAGGGAGCTGGGGGGAGAGAACACAGGGTGGCGGAGCAACCAGGGTGATGCTGAAACCCACCCCAAAGCGCTCTGAGCAAAGAGAGCCAGCTATCTGCCAGAGCGAACAGCCACCGTGGTGCTGCTCTTGGGACAAGATCTGGCACTGAGCAAGCGCAAGGGAGCTCACATGGAACTGCCCCACAGCTGAAGGACTTCTCTGGCTTGCTGAGGTAACACTCTGGAACACCATCAAAGCTTCACTCTCTTCTGCTCGCAGAGCAAAGCTAATGATATTACAGTACATTATACAGTATGAAAAGTGAGCTGTCCGAGAGGCCTCACCATTCCTTTCGCAGGTCAGGGCTGGTCAAGATGGTGGAGGCGATCCGAGCCCCATTGATGGGAGGGTTGGAGTACATGGGGCGGATCAGAATCTTCAGCTGCGATTCCACTTTCTTGGCCTCCTCCGCGTCCTGGCAGACCACCGTGAAGGCTCCCACGCGCTCCCCTGGAAGCAAGGGCCAAACTGCAATGCGGCCGCCTGCCCTTCGTCACACGGCCCTCCCAGCCGCCCTTGTCGCGCTCTGCCATGCTGCTCCTTGATCTCGGAGCAGGCCTGCCCCGCCCCTCACCTCAGCCTCGCCCCTCCATTGCAGCTTGGTCTCGTCTGACGGGAGGAAAAGGCTGCCCCACCCCCCGGCCAGCTTGACCTCCCCAACAGGGTCCCCCCAGATGTGCTGGACTGCAGCCCCAATCATGGGAGTTGCAGGCCAGCACATCTGGAGGGCACCACATCCTGGAGCAGTGCCTTGGCCCAGGCAGACAGGCACCACATCCCCAGAGCATTGCAACCAGAGCTTTGGCACCACCTCTACCCTAGAGGAATCACAGTACTTCACAATCAACTTTGTTTTCTTTTCGGCACCAAATTAAACAGCTTCTTCTTGCCCAAGCGTTTTAAGCTTTTAGGCTTTTACAATGTACAATTCATTTTTACACTGAACTGATTGCTGTGTTTTTGTTTGGGCTTGCTGGTTGGAGAGTTGTTGTTTTAATGTCTTTTAATGTGTAATTGAATAGCTTTTATATTGGACTGTTTGTATGTTTTAATGTTGGGCACACCACCTGGGTTCCCTTGTGGATGAAGGGCAGTTTATAAATCCTAGAAATAAATAATCATCCCCAGATTTACTTCCTCAAAATTAACATCTTTTAACCCTTATGATTCAAGGGGGAGTGTGAGTGTGTGTGTGTAAGAGCTCAGAAACCAGCTTCGGGCCAAGTAGGACTCTCTGATCTTCTCCCTCTCCCACATACGTGCCTTCCCGGCCCCCGCAAGGCATCCAGTTGGCCCACATCAACTTTGATGCTCCACCTAGGGGCATCCCTGAAATGGCACTGCATTCAAGAGTTCAAGCTCACCATGCCGGTGTGGCTTTCAGTGACCTATGCTCAGTTTGGGCCCTCGCCAGGCCCCCTTGCCAAGAGGGAAGTGACATCCTCCGAGCAGCTTTCCCCTTCGACGGAGACAGTGATGGAACCTAGTCTTAAGGGCTTACCGTAGAGGCCCATGTTCTTTGCATACGACTGGGACAGCACCACATTGAGGCCCTGTTCAATGAAGTGGCGGACGGCCCAGGAATCTCTGTTTATGTCCCCGCTGGCAAAGCCTTGATAAGCCATGTCGAAAAAGGCAAAGAGGTTCTTTTTCTGAAAGACAGCAGAGGCCAACCTTTAATGGGCAGCCCTCCTCCCTAAGGGCATCCGTGAGGAGCAGAATAGCATGCAGCCTTACTGCACCACCATGCCCCCAGGGGTGGCTCACGCCCCAAGGCAGCAGCGAGGCCCCACAGGCCTCACCAGCAGTCATGCAAACAAAGGGTGGCCCGGAACAGGCTGCCATGCACAATGGTTCTGCAGGCACCCAGCAGGTTCCTCAGCAAGCACAGCTGTGGGGAAGAAGGAGGCTGGAGCCCACCCAAGCATGGCAAGCCCACGCCACTTTGCTTCATAACACAGCTGCAGATATGCTGCCCTGCTCTCGGAATGTGCTGGTGCCGGGAGTATAGCTCCGTGGACAGGTATAGCTGCCCAAGATTGACTCCCTTGCAGGAGCTACATGCCACCCTTCACGCTTCTCCATGTGTGACTGGAGCAGCCAAAATCCAGAATATGTAACAAGCTTTCCCCAACCAGGTGCCTCCAGATGTGTCGGACTACAACTCCCAGAATCCCCCAGCCAGCACAGTTGTAGTCCAACACACCCAGAGGGCACTTGGTTGGGGAAGGCTGGTTTAAACCCACACACAGATTAACACACACTCAGGGCTGGAGCTCCAAAAATGCCAAGTCACGTCCAGTGAGCTTTAACACAATTACATAACTTCTTAAAAAAAAGCCTGAGAGCAAAGCTCGATTAACGCCTGGCCAAGGTGACTGAGATTTCTACATGACCCCAGTACCCACACTCTGACTGCACGAACATAGTAAGACAAGCCGCAAGAAGAGGCAAAATCAGGCCGAGAGACCCGACGTGACGCGGCAGCTCTTGCCTGGTTCCTGACAGCCACAACTTCAGGACAGCCAGATCAAGTAAGCAACGAGTCCCATTTGCCATGAGCTGCTCAGTGGGCAGTGAACATGAATGCGCCCGACACCTGGCAGGGGAGACCTTTTGGCTGAAGAGGCTCTGAACACACAGAACAGCGCTGCAAAGATGGAGTGGGGGAGCAACAGAGACCACCAAAGACCGGGCAGTGCGGCGGGGATGCTGAGCGCCACCCATCCGTCTGCTCCTGCACCCGCAGTCACAGGGAGGAGCAAGGTGGGAGCGAAGGGGCTACATGCAGGCACTAGCACACAGCTCACATGCAGGAAGCCAGGATTAGCGTTCTGTGTGAATGCGCCCCGTATCTCTCCAAAGATCAGACATGGGGGGAAATGTCTTGTTTTGTGTTCTGAAAGCACAGTGTGCTGATCAATGAATAAAAGATGGCATTCTCTATCAGAAGCCTTGTTTTTATGTAGATGCACATTTAACCAGTTTTTTAAAATCCAAGTAATGGACCACACACACACGCTGTTCCCTACAATTCCCAGCAAGGAATAAAGGTGCCTGAAGTCCAAGAGCAACAGCAGGACAAGGTCAATGGCCACGAGAGCGCACCTGGTGAAAGTGCGCCCTGGGGGCTCGCACAGAGAAGCCACTCGGCACCCATTCTCCTGGCAGCGCTCCTCACCTTTGCTGCCGCCGCCAGCTCTTTCCACTGCTCCAGCCGAGGGTCCACTCCAGTTGGGTTGTGAGCGCAAGCGTGGAAGAGAACAATACTCTTTTCCGGAATTTTCTTGAAGGAGGAGGAAGTGAGAAAGAGATGAGGCCCAGACAGAGGAGAATCTGCTGGGGTTCTTTTTGAGAGGTGCCAAGACCTACCAATCCCACATAACTAAGGGGAAGCAGACAAGTGTCTCTTCCCCACCTACCCTCGGCCATATGTGGATGCTTCATGCCTCTGATGAAGTAGGTCTTGCCTAGGACAGCTCCTTCCAAGGTAAGTGTGTTTACAAGTCCTGTTTTTGTTCCTACTGACCAAAGGCGTGGTATCCCCAGCCTGCAGACTCCCCAGCCTGGCTGAGGGAGCCATGGGTTGCCCGGGGGCAGGGTTTGGCCTCCAAGCCCGCCCCGCCCGCTGGAGGAATCCTCACTGTTATCTCTGATCCGAGATCGGAGGTAGCCTTGGGGGTGCGGGTGGTGGGGACTTGGGCTGCATTGGGAAGAATGGCTGCCCTTCCCGGCACTGCCTGAATCATGTCATGCATCACACAGCAACCCATGGGGTCGCCATCCAAATTCCTTTCTCTGTGCCTCTCTCAGCACAGAGACAGACTAGAATGGGTGGAACAATGACATCAGTGGGTGTGACCACCCCCACTGGCATCAATCGGCCTGGTGCGGGTGGTCTGGCCCCCCACCCATAGATAGTTCTGCAACCCTGCTGCCGACTAACACTGTTTCATGGATCAGTGGCTCTGAAACATCTGGCTGGCAACTGTGTCTTTGGGGTTGCACCTGGCCTAGTGCCGAAATGCTCTTCTTGGCTATCTCTTTCCTAGCTGCCCACCCACAAACCACCACACCCCAGGCTTTCCCACTTGCTCACTCCCAGATATCAACTTACGGAAATGTCCTCCAAGGCCCCCATGAAGTCAAAGCCACAGGTCTTGGGGTCATAGTACCGATAGCTTTGCAGCTGCATCCCAGCATCTCTGAAGATGGGAGTGTGATTTCCCCAGGAAGGTTTGGGGAGGTACACATCATGGCTGGACTTGAAGAACCGTTGCTGTACCAAGAAGGGGAGAGGGCATGTTGAGTCGTTCCCAAACCAGTCTACAGCTGTCTCAAGGGATTATTTGTACAGAAAAGCTGTACCCCAAATGACTTCTCTTTGTTTTGCAATGTCAATGTTAAATAAGCACTCACCAAGAAGTTGGCACCAACTCTTAAAGATCCTGTTCCAGAAATGGTCTGCACAGTGACATACTGGAAGGACAAAGAACAGGCATGAGAGATATCTTAAGAACATAACAAGAGCCATGCTGGGTCAGATAATCCCACTGGATGCTTGTATTGTGCGAGAGGGAGGAAAATGTCTCCCCATCCATTTTCTCCACACCATGCATAATTCTGTACCTCTCTATCATGTCTCCCCTCACTCACCCTCTTTCCAAGCTAAACAATCCCAGCTGTTGTCACCTTCTCTCATAGGGGAGAAGTGCCAGCCCCTTGCTCATTCTGGTTGCCCATTTCTGCACTTTTTCCAGCTCCACAATATTCTTGTTGAGGTGCGGTGAGCAGAACTGTACGCAGTCTTCCAAATGTGGTCACACCACAGATTTGTATAACAGTGGTATGATCTCGGGAGCTTTATTTTAGACTCTTTCCCTAATTATGCCCAACCCACCGTGCACCTTTTCCGTAACTCCACTGAAAACACCCCCTGCAAGCCCCGCCTGCCTGCCGCGCCCTCCGGACGTGCCAACAGGGTGCTTCCACACCTGCCCATTTCACAGGGGAAGCCCTTGCCCCTGAAGAGCCAGCTCCCAGCAGCCCCAACCAGCACAGCCAAGGGATGGGAAGGATGGCTGTTGTAGGCTACCAGCCTCTGGAGGGCGGGAGGTTGCTCATCCCTGCTTGAAGGGCAGGAGGGAAGGCCAGCTGGGCACAACACGGTCAACAGCCCAACCTCAGGATTTATTTTTAGCCTTCGTATCCTGCCCTTTAGCCAAAAAGGCTCCCAGAGAAGAGCAAAGAGCAGCCGACCTGCAGGCTTACAATCCAAGAGCCAGGACGCAAATGGAAAGGGGACTGGGGGGGAGGGAGGGGAAAACACAAATTCAAGCCCTGGATCCTTAGCTGCAAAGTCCAGCACGTCATGGACACCTTGCCAAGAACTGAAAGCATGAGAACAGAGCAAGTTTCTCAGCAGTTGCAAAGGCAACGCTTTATGGCAGAAATGCCTGCCACAGCTGAACAGCACGGAGAACATTAGTGTTAGTGGTACTTCACAAATGGGATGAGCGGGAAGTGAACACATTTCAGTGGCCCATCCAAGTTACACGGTCACGACTAACAAAGCCCTTCCTCCGGGCTGGTCAGTGCTAGCAGCAAGGACGTTCGAGCTCTTGTCAGGAACCATGCAACTGGCAGCCCTGCACTGGTTTGTCTCAGTGGCAAGATCTGGGCTCTTCTCAGTGATTCAGCTTAGCCACTGGTAACACCTCAGCAGAGCTCCATCATACGTGGCAGAACTTGGGCCTACCCCGTTTGCTGGTATTGTTTAATGTTGTCAATTTTGACGTAGCTTACATCCAGAAATGGTTGAGAATGAATTACTGCTAACATTTTATGGGCAAGATACTGGAATATTGCTGGGCCTCCTTCAGTAGGGGAGTGACTGATTAAGGGCCTGGACAGAGCAGAAGTGGATTAAATGGATGGAGTCTGCACATGGAATCTGCACATGGAAGAGACACATAGAATTAATGCAGCAGATAAACAGAATCATTTTATCCAGTACTGGAATAATAATTACAGTCATATAAGATTGGGTCGAATGTCGTTTCTGACATAATTAGAAGATAATGTCATTTCTGTTTTTGATTGCCTTTGTACCGGATTCTTAATAATTAAACTCTGAATAAAAATGAGGCCCAGCCAGTACTCTGTGTGAGCAAATTCTCCACCTGTGAATGCTCCAAATCCTGTGCAGCAAACAGAGCTTCCTCAGCCCACATCACTGTGGAAAGGGCTGGCTTCAGACAGAGAGCTTGAACGCTTCCAGCATAGGAACCCACTGCTTGAATACAACACCAGTTATTGCACTTTAAAAACCTTGGACTTTGCTCCTTACCCGGCCGCTCTGAATAACCTCATTTGTCTCTCCCAAAGCCAGTTCAGCGGATGCCTTGTTGAAGTCTGCCAAACCAGCAATGGGCAGGTATTCCTTGTCCAGCTTCTTTGCAGCGATCTGGGCTTCTGCCTGCACAGAGAAGAGAGCACATGTACTCAGTTGCTTCCTCCACAAGTGAAACTGTGCTTGCTGTGAGATTGTGGGAGTTGTAGACCAGCACATCTGGAGGGCACCAGGTTGGGGAAGGCCGACCTAATGTATTGCTCCTAGATTACAATTTCAAACACCAGTGGAGGAGAGACAATCTGCAGGATTACGTACTTGCTTCAAAGGACGGATGGGCACAGCCCTGGGAGCCAGAGCAGCAGCTGCTCTCACACAGGCAGCCTCTGATTTTAACCCACTCATCAGTTCCTCATTGGTTCCTCAAAGCCCCTGCAGCTGCCTCTACTCCACTCTGACTCGACGGCCTCCCAGCACACATCACTGCTTGTTTGGGCTTTACATTCCCAGTGCAGCCAGGCAGCTGCCATTCCGCCCGACACCCCCAGGCTCTGCCTCTCCGTTCTTCCCTTTTTATGGTAGCGGCAGCAGCCCCTTGAACTTTTGCTAGCAAAGGCCAGGCCTGCACAGTAATTCCACCTCCCCCACATATTATCTAAACATGCCGTTCTGCTGCTGCAACCCGCTGACTCTTGACTGACCCCTGGTTTTGTGGCCTCAAAAGCATGTAGCCACACCGGGATGATTCCTTGAGCAGAATTCTTGCTGGACAGAGAAGACCGCTAGTGCTGGTTCTGTGCTTAGCTCAAGGCCACCAACTGGAGAAGTGAACACGATCCCCCACAGAGCGTTCCATGGACGATACGCTTTGCGGCAGGGGTGCAGAGCCGCTTCCATCCCAGGGGCGGAATTCCATCCTGGAGCAGCCCTTGGGGGCCAGTGGTGGGCAGGGCCAAGGGCAAAAGGCACATGTGGGCAGGGCCAAATGCCAAACTGCCAGCATATCGTAGCTGAAGGGCACAATTCTATGCATGCTTAGACAGAAAGAAGTCCTACAACTCCCAGCTGGGGAATGCTAGGAGTTGTAGGTCCTTTTTCTGTCCAAACATGCCTAGGATTGTGCCTCAGGGATCTTACAACAAAGCCTCAGGAGAGGCGTTTCAACTTTTTAGAATGGGGGGGGACTGAAAAAGCTGGGAGAATAGTGGTGGGGCCACGGGAATGGTCATCTGGGGAACCCTGGGGGACTGGATGTAGGACCACGGCGGGCCAGTGTTGAGATTCTGCACCCATTTTATGGTCTCTCTCTCTACTCTCCACATGGGAGTAGCCAGCCACTGTTGTTCCCACTTGATGGGAATGGAGTTCAAGGAGGCAAACTGTGAGAGGTAACCCAGTTCATGCCTGAAATCAGAAGCTCCAGCCTAGATCTAATCGGGAGACACAATCTTTATGGGTGGGAGGCAAGTTCAAAGGAAGCAGCTGGCGCCTTTGCTTACTTTGCGGACACAATTCAAGACATATGGCTTCCCATTGTCGTCTCGGTAGGCCCCGACTCCCAGGTTCATCTTCTTCGTGTTGGTGTCTCGCTTGAAGGCTTCTGTCACTCCCAGAATAGGATCGGGAGGTCCCATCTCCACATGGGCCCACCAGGAGCTGCAACATCCAAAGAGATTTATGTATTGAATTTATTTAATGTAAACATTGCATGACTGCAGATGCCCTTGGGGCAGTTTACAATAATAAAAAACAAACTAATACAATAATGATCAAATAATACATACAACAATAAAATTATAAAAATATTAAGACATTACAATATTAAAGAGCCAGAAGTAAAAGTTGATAATTAGAGCAACAGACTAAAGATGAAGCACCTGCTAGAAGAGGAGGGCGGCCGCTATGGAGAAGGCTCTTCCCCGAAAGCCTCCCATGGCACCAGGCTACGGTGGCACCCGGAGAACGGCCCCCGAAGGTGTACTGAGCAATCGGGCAGAAACACAGGTGGCGTTCTGTTTGAGTTTGTAGCTCCATTTCCTCACAACAGCTGCTTCTGGCAGCCCACACTGGGCCCACAGACACATTTCAGGCAGCCTGCAGCATCCAGGGCCTTCTCCCACCCTGCGCCACAACCCCTGGATGCGCCACGTGTCTTTGAGAAGTGGCAACCAAGACCACACAACATGCTCCCCTCTGCTTGGCAGAGGAGAGGGCTGGACACCACTTCCTGAAGGCATTTTCCCTGCCCAGGAACCTGCTGGGATGGCTGAGTTCCATCCTCAGTCGGTGCACAGACCAGCCTCCACCACCCTGCCCAGTTCCAGCACAGCATCACAGCTCCTGATCTTGAGCACCGCCGGGCCCAGCTCCACACTTGAGGCAGTCTGTTCCGCTCCAGCATTTCTGCCCTGCCCTCACTGGCTGCCTGCAGTTTTGCACTTACCTGAGGAGCTGGGCTGGAGGCCCGTCTAGCACCGGCTCAAGTGCGCAGCTACGTGCATTGCGCAGAGTGCCAGAGGCTCCGATGGAAAGTGGACACCAGGAGCAGCTAGGGGTGGCAGAGAATTCCGCCGTGGACCCACATGAGGCCGGATTCAAAAGAATCTGGCCCTGCACTGGAACGGATGACTTACCTCCGCCTCCCTCTAGAATCCTCAGGAGCCAGCTCCTCTCTGCAGCAATTCCGCGGAAAGGAGCCATTTACGGCTGCATTTAGGTTGAACTAAGGGCTTTGCGGCCACAAGTGGCGTCCGCTACGTCATTTGTGGCTGTATTCATTCCTCAGCGATACGGTAATGGCTCCCGCCATTACCATATCGCCATTCACTAGTGATACGGAGCCAGCGTGCGGCGCCACGGGGAGTATCCGGCTCCTGCGGATTCCGGGGGGAGGAACAGATCGCCTCAGATTCCCCACAGACCAGAAGGTAGGGAATCCGCCCATCCCTAGGAGCAGCTCCAGTGACAAAGAAGTGACCCTGGAAGAGAAACTTAATCCTAAGCAGCTGCGACTGGGGTGGAACATCTGGACTAACATTTAGGACATGCACCTGTTGGCAAGAGGTGAAGAGCTCCTATTCAGGGCCAACTGCAGCAAAACAGCCTCTCATGAACACCTGAACACAGCCTGCCTGTCCTTGGGGCTCTCCTGATGTATTGGAATGCAGCCCCCATCATTCCAGCTCGGAACCGTAATACGTGGCAGAACACTTCTCCTGACCTGAACCTACCCAGACACTACGATCAACGTCTGGGGCCTTCCTCTGAGTGCCTCCTCCAAGGGAGGCGCAGGAGGGGGCAACGAGGGAGAGGGCCTTCTCAGTGGTGGTCCCCCAACTTTGGAATGAGCTCCCCGTTGAGGGCCCGCCTGTCATCTTTTCGGTGCCAAGTAAAGACCACCCTCTCCTCCCAGGCGTTTAACGGTGTACGACGGGGCACCTACGTCTGCTGTTTTTGAACAGGTCTATTAGGAAAAACACTGTTTATTTAAACAGCTTTTAGCTATTTATATTGTTTTAATTTTTCTGTGTTAAAAATTTTAGACTGTTTTTATTATGTTGTCTTTTGCTTTTTAATGAATTGTTGTAAACCGTCCAGACAGCTTTGGCTATGGGACGGTATAGAAATGGAATAATAATGAGAACAACAGCAGCAAAACAACTCCCAGCCAGCATGGGAGTTGCAGCCCAGCATGTCTGGAGGGCGCCTGACTGGGGAAGGCTGCCTGAACCCACCACCACCCTGCGGAGGCTTCTCCACCTACAACAGCCAGTAGAGAAGGTGTTACAACACATCCATCCATATCAACCTACATGCACATGAAGGGAATCCGTTGATGCCCTTCTTCAAATACTGACCTGATTCTCACGTAATGACAACCTATCAGTTAAACACCCATGGGCTGTCAGGGACAAGCAAGAGGGCGAGGACACTGCCTGCAGTGTGCCCCTCACTTCTGCTTTTACTCCACAACCTAGGATCGACTCCTGTGGAGGACGTTGAGTGTGATGTGCAAATCTGGACCATTCTGTTGTTTAGGGGCTAAATGACCCAGCACTTAATCCATGGTTTGTTGTTGGAATAACCACTGGGTTGTTTAGCCCCTAACCAACCCAGAAGTCTGGGTTCAGACTTCATGCTCCACAACTGATGAAAGAGCCAATCATGGACTGTGCGGTAAAAGGGTGCGTGGGAGGCAGTGTGAGCACTCACTCGCGCTTGTCCCTGACAGTTTATCCTACCCATGGGTTATTGTTGTGATGAATGCAGTCAGTTCATACATTAAGTGATGCTTCTATCTACAGAGAAGGCTATTTTTGGTCATGGTGTCCCATCAACACAACGCCATCTCCACAGAGGTCTGCCTGGCACCAACGTTATCGTCTTTTAGGCACTGGGCAAAACCCAGGTATTTTAAAAGCATTGTTACAATTTTAAGGATTTCAAACGCTGACTTCTAACTGCACTTTTATCTGCTGGTTGTTCTGAGTATATTTATTGTGTTTCTTGCGATGGGAGGAAAGGCCTTTGCCCACTTTTAAATGGCCTTCCATTCCAGCAGACACCATTTAGTTGAAGGCTCTGATGGTACGTTTTTAATCTGCTGTTGTTTATATGGTTTTTAACATGCTTTCTAAAAACGCATTCATTTTGTTTTATTGTTAGTATTTATATATTTGTATGCTGCCTTGCATTTGACTTTGATCAAAGACAGAAAATAAACAGCATAAATACATTTTATATCTTGATTTGCAGCACCATGTTGGGCTGTTGATCTCTAAAGCTAAAACATGAGGCATTTCAAGCAGAAAGACTCACTGCTCAGTTTTTACTTCCCCAACACTCCAGATTCCCTGGATCACTCATTCCAGTTCTAATGAGAAGTGGTGCCACTGCAACAGCAGTCCAGGACAGACAGCTGCCAAAGAGACAAAATAGCAAAATGATTTTTGTATGTATGCAACATTAACATATTTAGATGTTAACCCCTTTGCCACCCTGTAGATCCTTTTTATTCAAAATGCAGGATATTAAGTACTTTAGTACTGAAAAGAGCTTCGGCTATTGGGCGGTATAGAATTGTAATAAATGCATACATAAAATGAGAAATCTTTTATTGTGTCACCCTTGCTTCTTGAAGAAGAATGAGAGTTAATCTGGAGTTCTTTGGAGAAGGTATGCAGTCCCTAATGGGGGGTAGAGGGCATGTTACAGTGCTTCAAAACCTGTAACACTCATGTCTTTAAAACCCAGGTGGCAGAGGAATCCAAGAGAGGAAGCGTTTTGCATCACTGAATTGCAATTTGTTACATTTTTTTAGGCTTTTGAAGGTGGAAAGCATGGGGCACCCTTGCTTCTCTCTCTCTCTCTCACTGTAAAAAAGAGGATATTTATTTTGAAGTACTGCATCAGAGCAGAGGCTCTAGCCCGGGGGGGGGCAATCTGGTGCCCTCCAAATATGCTGAACTAAAGGTCTCAGAACCCTTGACCATTGGTCATGCTGGCTAGAACTGATGGGAGCTGTAGTCCAAAACCTCTTGTGGGCACCAGGTTGCCTGCCCCTGCTCTGACTCAATCTCTCCCAGCCTGTGTTCCAAGAGAAATACAGCGAACTAGCTGAAAGCCCAGTTCCTGTAACCGGGAAGAATCTTTCCACAGAGGAGGCTGCCCGGTGCTTCACTGCATGAGTCCCTGCTCTGGCCTCATCTCCTCACACGCAGCTTCTGGGGAGGAGCCGGCGGCCACCGGAGCAGACTTGCCCACCGGCTGCGATCCCGCCTCCCGGGTGCCCCGACGCAAGGAGGCTGCCCTGCCTGAGCCCCGCTCCGGGCTTCCTCCTCCCAGGGCCCAGGGCCGGCCCAGAACAGAGGCCCGCCGGGCGGGGCTGCCCTCCGGCACGCTCCGGAAGCACCCCCCGCTCAGGCAAGGCCCTCGCGCCCGCGGGCGGGCTCCCCCGGGGCGCCCGGCGGCCGCTGCGGCAGGGGAGCCCGGCGCGGCAGGTGCGGCTCCCGCCAGCCCCCCGCCGCCGCCGCCGCGGGCGGGGGCGCCGGGCGGGAGGCCGCGGCCGGCGCGAGCGGCGGCCCCGCGGAGAGGAAGGCGGGGCCCGGGCCCCTCCGCCCGCGCTGCCCTCCGCGCCGCTCAAGGGCAGCGGCGCCCGACGGCGGCAGCCAATCCCGAGGGCGGCCGGCGTCCCCGCCCTGCGCGGCGGCCAATGGCGGGGCGCCTCCGCCGACGCCCTCGCGAGGGGCTCCGGCCAGGCGAAGCGGCGCCCGCGCCCGCGCCCCCGCTCGGCTCCGCGCAGCGGCCCTCCCCGGCCGGCCGCGTGCCGCCTTCGCGCGGGACGGGGCGCGGCGTTACCTGGCTCGGGCCGAAAGGGCGGCGCCGCGGGGCGAGAGCAGCAGGACGCGGCTGCCGGAGCGCAGGAGGGCCATGGCGGCGGAGCGCGCGGGGAGCGGCCTGCCTGCCTGCCTGCGCGCGCTGCCTCGGCCTGCGGAGCCCGGAAGGGGCGGGGCGGGGCGCCGGGGGGCGGGGCGGGCGCGCGCAGAGGCGGCCCGGGAGCGCGGCGGCGCGGCCGGGCGGCTCTGCGGCCCCAGCGCGGCTGCAGCTCCTCCGGGCTGGCCCAGCGTCGTCTGGCCGAGGGTCCCCCGGAGCGGCGCCCGCCCCGCCGCGCCGCGAGCCTCGCAGTGGGGCGCCCGCTTGTCCGCCCGCGGCGAGCGGCGAGGCGGGCGAGAGGTGCGGGGCGGAGGCTGGCCCGAGCCCAGGCCGCGGCGGCCCCTGCGCGGCGCGGGGAGTGTCGGGGCGCCGCTCCTCTTCCCGCGCCGAACTTGGCGGGCGGCGCTGTGCGGGCCGGTCGCCCGCGGCCCTCTGGCTCCTCTCCGGCGCTGTTCCTTACTGCGGAAGGCTGCTGAGGAGAAAAGGGCGGAGCGGCGGCACAAGGCCCCGGCCGGCGGCCCCGGCGCCTCCGCCTCGAAGCCCCGTGCGGAGGCGCCCCCGGGCTGGCGGCGGGGAGCGGCCCGATGCTGGCTGGCGCTTCTTGCGGCTGGGCCCTGCCTGGATTCCCAAGACGACGCTGGTCGCTTGAACGTGGGAGCGGATTGATTCGTTTTAAGACGTTCCACCTTCAGCCCTTCCCGCCGGTCTCTGCTACCCATTTTAGTTTTTCTCTTTGTTTTCCTCCCTCCTCTTTTCCCCCTCGTGTGCATGTGTGTAAGAGAGATGTGAATGGGATGTTATGCAGAACAATCATGTAGTTCTACTCAGAAGTATGTCCCACTGGGAAAGGGATGCAGCCTTAGGAAGGACCAGGACAAATGAACTCAGAATCTTGGTCCAATGTTTCTTATATTTTAGCTTCAGTTTAACCTTCTGTGAAATCGGTTGGAACAGAAAACTGGGTGGATTCAAAGGAGTAGTTTTGTATTGTGAGGATCGGACCCCACATCTGTCTTGTACTCAGCATCCTGGACCAGTTACTTGCTTTTTAGCCTCAGTTTGCCATTTCTGTGCAATAGGCACTGAAAAACGTGGGTTTATAGGAATGCTTGTATGCTGTTGTACAGGTCAGACATCCCCACCCCCTACCCCTGCCCTCCATACTTTGCACTCATGATCTTGAACTTCTGTGTCTTGTGAAGTTATTCAACCTCTTGTGACCCCGGCTACTCTTTTGATTGCCAGGGCACAGAACCTCTTCCAGCCCAAGGGCCAGTTTCCAGTTTGGAGGAGCTCTCAGGGGCCGCATTCCAGTGGTGGGTGGGGCTGAAGGCAAAAGGGGCAGAGCAAAAACAACAGGGATATCTTAGCGTAATGCTCTTACTTCCAGGCACCAAGCCTCAGGAGAGGTTTTTCCACCTTTTAGAATGAGGAAAGACTACACAAAAGACAGGAAAACATCGAACAATTGGTGGTTGGGACCAAGGGAAGGGGTGTGCTCTTTTAGGGAACCCAGAGGGCTGGATTTGGGCCCCGAGCCTCAGGTTCTGTACCCCTGGTCTGTTGTGACTCCCAGGTCTGCCTACCATTAGCTCCGCCTATAGTGAACACTGGCTCCGCCCCACCAGCCCCAGTGGGCCCCTGCTGCTCCTGGGTGATGGTGTTCCTGGCATGAAGCTGTGGAAGCAAGGCATGTGCTTTGCTTTAGTTGGGGGGTGGGGGGAGGCCTGCCCTCCGCATATGCTTGTAACTCAATCTGGTATTGGAATCACCTTGACTCCAGACTGGAATCCAGCACAAATGAAGCCCGTACGTGTTCTGAGAAAAATGATACACAGTGTGATACACAGTGTGTGCACGCACAACTGCAAGGCCTTGCCCTTCTATGCAGATGTCGGGGGGCGTGGGTGGGTTGGGGAGAGAGAAAATCTTTGCAGAAAGGTAAAGCATTGTTCCCTTACTGCAAAATATAAAAAATGGAATAACAATTTGTTTTCAGTCCTGACTAATCCCAGAATAATTCTTCTGTGATCTTAATGTTCTGACATTAGAGGATTCAGTGTTTTAGTTTTTATTGTGGGCTACGCAGTTTTTTAATACCTTTAACTTACGGCAAAACAAAAAGAATAATCCCTAAATATGTTTTTGTAATACCAGAATGATTGTGTTTTATAACAAAATATAAAAATGGAATAACAATTTTTCTAAATTTTGAAATTAGAGTTTTAGAGATCATGACGATGATTACTTTGCTTTTTAATTCATGTATTTACTGGTGGGTGGGCTGGCTAGTAAGAATTATGCTAGGCTAGTAACTTGTATAAATGCATTTGCAAAGCTGTATTCACTCCCTGTGTTTTGTTTTGTTTTGTAGTTTGAACCACTTTCACCTCAGTCCAAATGTCAGGGCTTGTACATGGTAGAGAGGTCTCCACATGGAAGCCATCTGAATGGAAACATGGACACCCAGTAATTCCTTTAAAATGCCCTGCCATATGGAGGGTGTTCAGCCTGTTGTAGGTGGGGTTGTGCACCCTCTGAAGGAGCAGGTTTGCAACTTGGAGGTTATATCACTAGAGTCGTCATTGCCACTTGAGGATCAGGTGGCCTCTGTGGCACAGAGCGCTTTCTACCAGCTTCATTTATGCCCCATCAACCGCCTCTATCTGGACAGGAATAGCCTGGCTTCAGTCATCTGTGCTTGGATGACCTGGTTAGATTAATGCAATGTGTTCTATGCGGAGCTGCCCTTGGAGACAGTTTGGAAGCTGCGGCTTGATAAAAGGGACCAGAAGATCTGAGCATATAACACCAATTCTGGCCTGCTTGCGCTGGCTGCATCTACATTTCCGAGCCCAATTCAAGGTACTGGTTTTGCCATATCGGCGTCTGATAAGGTTTAACCAGTCCTGGGATTTCTGTTGCTCATATAACTGCTCAGAGAGCTTTGGCTATTCAGCAGAGGAGGAGGAGGAGGAGAGATGGCAACAAAATCACACACAGAGTTTCAAATAAAAGCCAAAACAAGTCAACTTAACTTCATTAGTTACATTTTCCTGCATGAGTAGAGTGTTGGGTTTCAGAAGATGTGCAGAATTCTTTGCAGAGAAGATGATCTGAGAGCGGTTGTGGTCACCTGATTTGCACAATTCCAAAGGCGATGAGCTTGCGCTCTACCCCACCTAATACTTACTGGAATTTGAGGCTCATGGAAGCCAGCCCCCTAGATCATCCGTTGGCCCATGAAACTTGCCCGTCAGCCCATGAAGGCATGTGCCCTGCCCACCCCCCACCTTTCTGGCCAGGAGGCTACCGGGGGAGTGCTGCCACTGTGGTAAGTGCTCAAGATAGCCAATCAGTTTGTTTAGAAGGAGAGTACCACAAACCGATGGGTTTCTTAAGCATAACTGCCATGCAGGGACAGATGGGGTGGGGTGTGGGGTGTTGCAGCATGTGGGGAGTGGAGAGTAACCCTTCTCCAATTGCAATCCCCCTTGAAAGGTTCCCCCTGCCATGGCAGTTTAGCTGAGAATAAAGCCAACTGTTGCCACCATTGGGCACTCAGGGCTCTGTGGGATAAATTTGGGGCTGGGGCCCCATGGACCTAGGTCTAGCAGTGCCCCCGCCACCTTCTTAATGGGTTTGGACATCCATGACACAAGAGTTACCTGGTTCAAACCCACTGGCTGCTGTGAAAAGGGATTAAGACCCAGGACATTGGTCCATGCAGGGGGTCTTAGCAGGAGCCCAGAAGCCCTGTCTAGATGAGTTTTCTCTGTATGGGGTATACCATAGATGGGCAGCATGAATCCAGCTTGCAGAAGCCATTTTTTCCAAGTGCATGTTGGCTGCAAAGGGTTTCAAGCTGGTGCCATTTGCATCCCATGAAGAGTTTTCAAAACATCCGCTGTGAAATGTGAGTAGCTGCGGCTTCTCCACGGCTTCCTTTGCAGCTGCCCCTGCTGCTAGTGTAGGCGCGCCGTCTTTGTTCTCCGAAACCAGTGGTCCTCAGTTGTAATCAATCGAGGCAGAGCACTAGCAGAGGCGCTGCCAGCCTTCCAAGATTTGCTGGATGGCCTTGGAAGAGATGGGCTGCAGAGGCCCTTCCCAGAGCCCTCTAATCGTGTGGCTGCTTCCATTCCTGTACGCGTCGGGATGAGTGCCATAGCAAATAAAAACCAGCGGCATTCTGAAGCTGAATTCCGTTAGGGACACACCAAGCTTAAAATTCTGGGTGGATCCAGCCCCCGCTGCAACTTGAAATAGTCAAACATCCTTGGTACTCTTGTTCTCACCTGCCCCAATTTAGCCTTGGCGTAGAATGCCAGCTCACAGCAGTTAAAACTAGCCTAGCAGATGCCCTCTGTCTGATCTTGTTTCATCTCAGATGGGGCATCAGAGCCTCCTTGTGTTCCACCGAATTGTTGCTATAAGCCATCTGCCAGCTAGCATGGCAATTAGATGAAACAATGCTGAATGCCATGAACTTGAGTTCATTGAGATGAACTGTCATCTGAACTTTTCAAAAATGACATTAATTATAAGGCATATTTCTCTCTGCTTCTGCCAAGTTATATTCTTATTTATCCATTGCTCTTGTCTTCTGTGACCATAGGCTAAGACCCCAATGTATAGGCTGCAGCAGATTCTGTTCCCTGAGGTACCTCTGGACGTAACAGAATGTCCCTAGTTCTCATGGCCTTGGATAGATATCCGAGTGGACGCAGGGAGTTTCTGCAAAGGGTCCCTCGTTCAACGGAGCTGCTGGCATGGCTTCATAGCCCCCCCCCCCACATCGCCTCCAATCATGTTCCCCTCTGCACCCTTCCGCTGCTCTGCGTCCCCCTCTGCTCTCCTTCCATCACCTCAACTATTAATAATGAATCAACATTCTGAAAAATCTCAAAATATAGATTCATAAAGTGTATGCAGACCCCCCCCCCCCCCCGGCGCTGTCTGAATAAAGCACTTCAATCTTTAGTTTGAGAGCAAAATTTCTCTGATCAAAATTTGGACTCTGTTAACAGAGTCCAGGTCAAAGATGGCAGTAGGGGAATTCCTTTCTCTCTGCAGTTCAAAGGCCATGTCCTTGACCCCATTGCTGGCTACTCTTGCCTCAGAGCAGCCTTCCCCAGCCTGGTGCCCTCCAGATATGTTGAACTACAACTCCCATCACCAGTGTGGAAAAATACAGCTCTACCCTGCAAACCTTTGACATATGCAAGGCTCCGTTTGGAATATTAGTGGTGCTTAGCAATTATGCTTGGGGAATATTGCTCCATGTATGGCCCTATTTTTGGATTTGCATTCTGCTTGTGAGTTTGCTTCACAATGCCAGAATCAACTCTCTGGTGTGGAATACTTCCGTCTGAAAATCATATTTAAAAGTAGGAATGTCTTTAGTCCTCAAGGCTGCATAGAAAAGCTTGGGAACATCTGCAGGCCCTTGCCTTGTTTTTGCCAAACATTAATCCCTGTACCTGAAGATGGAAACAGAACAGGTTACTGAAAATCAAGTGGATGCATGCAAGTATATTTGCACAACAGCATTTTGGTAATAAAAGCTTGCTTTTGATGGTGGGGGGCGTTGCAGGGGGAGGGTATAACTTGTCTGTGCATTAGATTGCTGGAATATGAGTGTGAATGCAAGGAGCCCTTCTGTCTGCCAGCATTTTTTTAAAATGCCCAGTGCTAGAGAGACAAAGCGCTGAACTAGATAGACCGTTGGTCAGCTCCAACCTAGCTCTTTTATATCAGTTCTCATTAGCAGGTTGAAACATCTGCCTGCAGAGGCAATGGGCGTTAAACTGCATGGGTCCTAGATGCCCTATCTGAGGTTAGGAATTAACCCCCTCCAGTGGCAAGAGGGGCACTTATGGATGGCCAAAAAAGAGGAAATGCATCACCAAAAAAAAGAGGACAGTGGTTTGCATAAAACTTGCATATGCTGATCTATATATATAGATGTACGTTTGGAATTATAATTTAAATAACAATACAGCCCATCTCACCATCCTGTGAGAGGCTGTGGCCAGGCGACCCGGTTGCCTGCCTGTTCAGCTTGCTGCTCAGGGGCCCGCTGTTGATAGGCAGCAGCTCTCACCATTCTTTATCTTTAAGCCAGAATTGGATACGGCAGTCCTTCAGATAAAGGACATCTTCAAATAGAGGATGGTCCTCTGGCCACTCTTTAAAGAGAGGACTGTCCTCTGTAAAAGATGCAGGGCCTCGGAGAGGCAAATTGGCTCCAAAGTGCATGCCCAAGGGACTGCGAGTCAAGCCACACATAGCTAACTGCATCAAGTCACTCCTCCTGTCCTGAAAATGGCTCTACTGAGAAGGGAATATCAACAAGTCTGCTGCACTTGTGTTTTCAAAATCTGGTCATGTGAGTTGCCTAGGTTTTCACAATTTTACATTTAGAGAGAGAGAAAAATTGCCACCTTAAATGAGAGCCCTTTCAAAATCTGACCCTTCTTTGCAGAACCTTGAAACCTTTGGGGAAATAAAAGCTGCAACCACAGAATCCTGTAGCAGAACATCAGTTTTACTTGTAAACTCTGCTTTGGTAAACAAGAAGACTTGAACACAAAAGGAAGGCAAAACATAAAAACAGAGCAAAAAGAAAATCCACTCCAGATTTGGGAATTTACAAGATACACACTGTGGTAACTAAAGAGAGAAACAAGCAGGAAAAGAAAATGGATGGTCTTGATTTGCAGTGCTGCCCTTCCTTCACCAGCTGGTGGAGATTCTGCGGGGAAAGTCTAAAGCAGGTCAGCAAACCAAGCCTTGCAGGGCTGAGCGGATCACCCAGGCACAGGACAGCGGCCAGTCCTCCCGTGGCTCTTGCGTCTTTGTGGTTGTGGAGGGTAGGGGGAGACTAGTGAAGGGGACAGTGCCTCTTTACAGAGGGGGCTCGCTGCAGAGTACGATCTCCAGTTCCTTGCGGTAAAGCTTCCCCCCATCAGACAGGTTCATGATGCTCTTTCTGTAGTTGGTGAGCTGCTGGATGCTCATTTCCTGGCAAAGGGGGAGAAATGAAGACAAAAAGGAGGAGGACGACAAGTTGTGGTCAGCTTGCAAAGGAATGAAATTCTGCCCACGTTTGAAATCCAGGATAATGGTGCAAAATTCAGAGCACAGATTTAGCTCATCTTTAGAGGACTATAATAGCTGGCAAACCACATCCCAGTCAACACAGTTGTCTGCATCCTCAGGATCAAAATTCAGAACAGCACTGCTTGAAACTTGATATTTTAATTTCAAATCCAACTTTATGGGGCTGAAATGCAAACATGACCACTCTCCCTCTTACACAAAACTAAACATGCTACAAAAGTTAAAGACATACTGAAGCTGAAATTATCTCAGAACTTGAAGCACCCAGTTTTAAGATTAAAGTTCCAGATTCTGGGAATGAGAAGACTTTCACATGCAAATCTGACATTTCAAAAATCCAAGGGCAAATTTCTTCCCAAGAAGCCATTTCTATTTCAGCTTTCAAGCTAGCAAGATGGCTGCAGCAATGGGGAAGGAGAGCCACTCCCCTGGCACAGCAGGCTGCAAGCTGGGAGACCCCTCTCATCCTGCAGAGCTGGCCTTTTAGTGTGCCTGCTGGCTGTTCAGGGAAGGGGCACTAACTCACACAGAAGAGGCTTAATTCATGGACAAAGCACAGTAGCAAAGCAACTGAGAATTCCCAGGGAAAAGCAGAATCCCCTTTCAGCAGCTGCCGGGACACTTTCTCTCACCCTGACTGTTCCCAACAGTCTCTTTCAGCCCACCTCCCCCCTTGGATGGCACAGCCTCTTATAGCTTGGGGCATTCCAGGCCTATAGCTAACCTAGCTTTCCCCAACCTGACGTCCTCCAGATGGGTTGGGAAGCATGCCAATGGCTATAGTGGCTGGGAATGATGGGTGATGCAGTCCAAGACATCTGGAGGGCACCAGGTTGGGGGGAGGCTGATCTAACCTGAAGTCAAGTCTACCATGAAGCAGTCGTGGTGTTCATCAGCAAAGAATTCCTTTAAATCTAGGGTGGGTAACTTTTTGGGATTGAGGGAGCCATGTAGTTTCCCATAACTACCCATTGGGGCCAAATTTGTTGCTGAAATTGGTAGTGCTGCAGCAAAAACAGCAATGTGCTTTGTGGGGCACACGGCAGGATTCTTTAAGAATCTGGGCTCACTGGAGTCCGTGGCGGAATTCTCCAACATCCCTATCTGAAACCACTGGCACATCATTGGACTGAAGGCTTTGGGCCTTTTTGTTGGCCGCGGAGTCTGTGGTGGAACAGCCTCCCCCCCCGCCACCCTGCAGAATCCCCCCAGGACGGACCTACCTGGTGGCGGGTGCGGCAGCGGCAGCTCCAGCAGGAGATGAAGTGGCGGCGGCTCTGGCTGCTGCTGGGCTGCTGCGGCCGCAAATGGCGGCTGTCATAGCGGCTGCCATTTGCATCCCTACGCTTGCCCGTGATAGGCTACGTATATATTTACATAGCCTATCTCAGGCTAGCGTAGGGATGCAAATGGCATCCCCCATGCAGGACGCCATTTGCGTCTGCAGCAGCCCGGCAGCGAGTGGAAGCCTTGCTGCGGCTCAGCCTGGCTGGCGGCTCCACGGACTGGCTGCAGAGCAGAGCCGGCTGGGCAGGATTCCGGTGGGGAGGAACGGGTTGCCTCCCCCCCCCCCGTCGAGGATTCCGGGGGGAGGAACGGGTCGCCTCCCCCCCCCATCGAGGATTCCGGGGGGAGGAACGGATCGCCTCCCCCACCTGCAGACCCCAGCGAAGCCAGGTAAGTGCGGTTTTGTACACCCCTAGGTTCAGAGGCAATGATGTGGCCTAAGGCAAGCTGGCGCTCAGATGCTGGAGCAGGCAGGAAAGGATCCAAAGGGCCAGAAGCAGGGGCTGTGGACGAAGGCAGGCTGCTAGCCAGACTCCAGAGCAGGCTGCCCAGTGAGATGAGTTGCTCAGCCTGTGAAGCCCCAGTTATATGGAGCCAGCCAGGCCCCTGTTGGCTCCTCAGGACACCTGGTCCAGCTGGGCTGAAGAGACCTGGTCCAGTGGTCTCTGAGCACTGCTGGGGTGGCACTGCAGCACAGCAGAGACTGGGCCGATAACGTCCTCTGTGTGAGAGTGGACCTGGCGCACAGGGGGAGCGGTGCTTGGCTCCTGCGGCCAATTTGGGGCCTTACAGTGTCTCAGAATTAGTGCTATATCGTCTTACTAGATTGAACATTCTCTATACTCCTGAGCTTCCTGAGCATTCGCTCCACTAATATATGCCTGACTGGCTCCTTATCTAACCGGGAAAGCCCAGTAGGGAACCCAAAGATCCTTTGGCCACTCACAGGTCATTGCAATTCTTTCAGCTCTCTATAAAGCCTCCATATTGCTGGACTTCTCCATGAGGGCAGCCAAGAAATCTCTCCCTCCTTGACAGCTTTTCTCACCTCAGTCCATTCCTGAGCCTGACATTCCCACCACTTCTGCCACTCAGCCTGTAGCCACCCAATTTCTTCCTAAAATACTTCCTGAGAGCCAGTGTGGTGTAGTGGCAAGAGTGTTGGACTAGGAGCTGGGACATACGGGTTCTAGTCCCCACTCGGCCATGGAAGCTCACTGGGTGACTTTGGGCCAGTCACACACTCTCAGCCCAACCCACCTCACAGGGTGGTTGTTGTGAGGATAAAATGGAGAGGAGGAGGATAATGTAAGCCGCCTTGGGTTCCTTGCAAGAGGAAAAAAGGTGGGGTATAAATGCAATAAATAAATAAATAATAAAATCAATGGTGCCTTTGCTGCTTCTGTAGGTTCCTGTACAGTCTCTGGCTCAAGGTTAGGCCTAGCTCCTCCACAGCACCCTGCAGCTCCTCGGTAGATATGTGCAAAGTTGTAGAGGAAAGAGCATCCTCCCCCAGGTGGTGGAAGCAGGTAGTGCAGAGAAAACTGAGCATCTGAGCCCAGCAGGCAAAGCCGTGAAGCAGCTCATTTGCGTGTTGGATGCAGTTGTTCGTATGTTTTACTGTAACTGTTAAAATGAGCTAATAAACAACAGGGGTATTTGGGACATTTGGGTTTTTCTTCCTTGTCAGCCACCTGCAATTATGGGTGATAGCTTGCCCTGAGCTGAAATGGCCCTTGGAGAGCTGGGGTCGTATTTCTGGTGAGGAAGCGACTATGGGATTAGGACCTGGGAAGAAAAGGGGGAAGAGCTGAACTATTCCCATGCCAAGTGCTAGAAATACAGAATTATTAAACTATACTGTAGTGCTCCTAGCCTGTATTTAAGCTTGAATTAACAATATGTGGGCTTTTTTTCTCACTATGAGATTGCTACAAGGTTGGGAGGCTTACGCCTATCCTGGTGCTGTGGAACTGCTTTTGCAATCTATGTTAGGGCACCGCAATTTTGCTGCTGCCACTTGCAGGCGCAAAATATTGCTACACTCTCAAATCCTGGGTGTAGAGGATCCCTACTCATTGGCCACATCCCTGGACTAACTGTGAGTAAGGCCAGTGGACACAGAGTTCCATTGGCATATCTAGGCCTTGGGAGAAATTGGGACGTGTTGAACTAAAAGATACTTTTGGTTTATGTGGCTGATCTCTTGCTGATAGACTGTTGAGTTGAACAAATACCATTACTTGTACATATCTCCAGAGTGTGTGTTGGGGGAAGGCTGCTATGCAGACATCCAAATTAGAGTCCCAGGTTTCCTGGGTCAGGGCTTGAGCCAGAACTAAAAATAAGGGAAGAACCCCTAGACACTGAACCTGCCCCTGGGTGCTGACCCAAGGGTTCCACATGGCTTCTTGGATGGACTTGCAAAGAGTTCTGCGCATTAGACCATGATCTCCGAAGTCTAGGCAGACGCATTAAGCACTTAGGTATCCTACAACTGACACCATCTGTGAACTGAGGATGGGGATATTCCTTCCATCGGACCTTTAAATATGCTGCCTGCCCAGACCAGACAGAGATAAATATCAGCATCACAGGTGCCAGCTGGGAAAGGACCAGTCCATGATTGGTGTTGCATTTGGAGTCATGGCTCCAATTCTCTGGTCTCGCAACCATAGCAAGTCCGCCTTCACAACCCTAGGAACTCACCTTCTTATTTTTCTCATAAAGATCTTTCAACAGGGCATCCAGTTCATTCTCATCAATGAAGCCACTTCCATCCTGGATATTAATGGCAGAAGTTAAGACAGAAAGATTAGGAAATACTTCCAACTCCAATGTCAAGGCACAGTACTTCCCCTGAAATATGTTGTCTGCCTTCATTTGTAACCCATAGGCAGGCACTCTCTCTCTCCCCCCTCTCTTGCTTCTCTTTCTCTTCCTCATCCTAGATCTCCTACCTTGTCATAAAATGCGAAGATGGCATTGAATTCCTCCGAGTCTAGTTTCATTCCCTGTGCAGATGAGAAGGAGATGAAAGGGGATGAATGAATTGAAGTAAGTGAATTAAAACAAGCTGGAGTAAAGCACACAAACGTTTTTACCTGGAACTTAAGGAGGAAGTTCTCCTGCACAGGCAACAGTCTGCAACGTGAATGGGACAATGTCAGTCATGGGTCAGAAAATCATAGCTTTTAGCCAAGAAGAGAAGGGATCACCACCCCTGAATCCGGGAAAGGTAGTGCTACCTGCGGCTTTTGCAGTAACACTTGGTGCGTCTTACTGGGTGCTGACACAACTGATCTTTGAGAAGGAATGTGGATTTCTGGAGGGAGTGGGTGATGCTTGACCATGGCAGATTGGAGCTGGGGAGCTGCCTAATTATTTGGGAAGGACAGATCCATAGTGCTGGGATCTGTTTCCTACCTTGACCATTTAGGGCTTAGCTATGGAGAAGACCAAATTGGAGGGTGCAAGACATCTCTCCCCTTGTCTAAAATCAGGGTGGCTGTATTTCAAAAGGAAGACAGCTTCCATCTCTTTAAGGGCCTGGAGGCAGGCACCTTCCACAGGTGTGGTTTTCCCCATCATAGTGCTGTAAGGACAAATGAAAAACTGCACCTCATGAATCGTAACCATGCTTCTTTTTGCCATGGTCCTCTTGGAACGTGGTCACCCCCAGACCAGGGATGGGCAACATGCAGTCTACAGGTGAGCGACGTGTGGGCCCCTGGACATTTTTGTGGCCCCAGCAAATGTTGTGGCAATTCTGTAGTGAAACAAGGTGTGTGGGGTGTGGCCCGCAGTGGATTCTGGGGGTGGCAACGTGGGGGCCCCCAGCCCTGTAAGTTGCTCAACCCTGCCCTAGGGTCTAGGGGATGGCCACATTCCAAACGGAAGCAAGAGGCTAGCAACTCTCCGGTCAAGGAGTGTGTATGGTCACTTCACACTCAGTAAGTCACTACACCCGGACTAACAGCAGCTTCCCTGGGGCACCTGACAGGCTAAGATGGGCCAGCCCAGACCTGGGACTAGAAGAACACTGGTTTAGGCTTCAAGGACAGGGAGGTGGAAATCAGGCTACACAGCCTTAAGACCTCCATAGGGCTGCAGTCCTATGCACCCTTACCTGGAGGTAAGCCCCAGTAGTCACAGTGAGACTTACTTCCAAGTAAACCTGGACTGGACCGTTAATTTGCAAAGCAACTTTCCTTGGAGATTTGAAATGCCCAGTCCAGTTTTGGAGGTCTTTCTTCTAACTCAACTGTCATGTAAGTCTATTATACCGACATATCTATGCCCATCCCATGTAACTGGGATTCAGTTAGCCTTGGAAATAAAATGTTCAGAAATGCACAATGTCTGCTTATACAGTGAACAACATTAGGTTTGTTAGGAAGACATGCCTCACCGTTCACCCCGTCTTTATGCTCGGGAGTAAATTCCCCTCTACCTTTCTACAATAATTAATTTATTATTTTAAATTATTTATATCCTGTTTCCTGCTTTTTGAGGTGGCTAAGGAGCATCCTGGAAGGGATGAGATAATATTCAAACGTTCTCCTCTGTTCTGCACTTTACAAGTGAAGGCCTCTACTTGGAGATCCTAGTTTGCTGTGGGATGTGAGTCCTTCTGTGTCCGTTCCACCCCACCCTCGGCTAGCAGATGGCAAGCTCTGTGACAGGGCGGTCTCCTGGAGTCCTCAAGGTGATGTCCTTGGGTGCCACTGTGCTTGCAGACACCTCCCATGGCACCTGCCAGGCTGCCTGCAGCTCCTGATTATTTATTCAGCTATCATTTAACAAGCAAACAAAAGGGGAGGCTGACTTGGTGCAAACCAACCAATAGCACACACGAGCTCATAGTTTAAAAGCATTTGAGAAGCTGGCATGTTCATAGGCGTGCCATGGCAGCGGAGCTCATGCCCAGGAAAGGATCATTTCAATGAAGTGACGCCAGAGTGCTTTCAGCTAATAGCTGCAGAGGTTTCAGAAATGGTAACTTGCATTGATCCCCAATTTTGTTCTTCAGCCAAATTTCCCTGATTTGTGGGATAAATTGGCAAGACCACTATTTTTCTACAATTATGGATGCTCAGTGCGTTGTTTGAGTTAATCTCTCTATGGCCAAAGTTACATGCACCTAACACCTGGCAGCAGCCATTCCATCAGGCTGCATCAAAGGGTGAGATGGAAAGCAGGGCTTCTTCTCCATCAGTTCTGCTGAGACACCACCTCCTTTTGACTCCTCCTTTCGCTGAATGGGTTCCACTCCAACTGGTCATTGAGAGGATGCCTAGGTAACTTTAAGGATGGGTGCCTAAGTTTGCTTGTTTCTCATCCATTTTCCTTTTGTGTCATTTACATTGTAAGCCTGCAGGCTGCCTTGTTTTCACTGATCTTATGCAAACTACTTCAAGAGTGGGGTAAAAATGCTGTAAGGAAACAATCCTATGCATGTTTAGACAGAAAAAAGTCCTGTGCAGTCCAACAGCTCCCAGCATGGCTGGCTGGGGAATGCTGGGAGTTGTAGGACTTTTTTATGACTAAGCATGCATAGGATTGTGCCCCAAACAAACAAACAAATAAATAAATAAAGTCAGTCAGTCAGTCAGTGTTCTTAACGTGTATTCAGACTTGCTCTGACCACAAATTGATAGAATTATATGGTGGGCAGATGCCTCGGAAGTGGTGGGCTGGATGCAGTTCAAGGTTTGTGGCTCCATTTTACAGGGGGAAACTGGAATGTACCTTGCTCACCCTTTTAGCTCTTCTCTCAGCAAGAAAAGAAAAAGAGGCAAAAGTGTATTATGGGCTGGTGAAAGTGAAATCACTCTCTGAGCATGGCCTAAGGAATGGAACCTTTACATCAGCAGTGAGGAGCCTCTTTCCGCCTCAGGGCTGGATTCTGCTTTGGAGAAGCCCTCTGGGGCCGCATGCCAGTGGTGGGCGAGGCCATGCAAAGTGGGTGGAGCAAAAGCTGGGAGGCCAAAAATACCAGCATATTTTACTGCCAGTCACTCAGCCTCAGGAGAGGCATTTCAACCTTTCAGAATGGGGGGGAAACTGGGCAAACGCTGGGAAACCACCGAACAATGGGTGGTTGGGGGAAGGGGGTGGGGGCATGGCCATCTCGGGGACCCCGGAGGGCCAGATTTGGGCCTGAGGTTCCCCATCCCTGCTCTGCATGATTACTCAGAAGCAAATCCCACTAAGCCTGCCTTCCCTGACCAGATGTTCTGGACTTCAAGTCCTATCAACCCCAGCCAGCCAGTGGTCAGGGAAGATGGGAGTTGTAGTCTGAAACCTCTGGAGGGCGCCATGTTCAGCAAAACTGCAGTAGGCTCATTGGTGAGTGTGCATGCAATGGCACCAAGATGCACGTTTCTTCACTTATCTTATTTCCACCAGATTAGGGAGGTGAGAGGGACAAACAGAACTGTTTAGGAAGGACAGGCAGACTTGTGCGAATTTTAGGAGATGCCAGTGCAATGACAAATCAGCACCCAAGCGCTCTGTTCAGCCTTGGAGGTCTCTGAAGACAACGAGACAAAGGGAAATCCTTACCGTGACATCTCCGACAGGCAGAGCTTCCCGTCCCCGTTCAAATCAAACATTCGCAGCTGTGGGGTCACAAAGCGACAGCCTGTCAGCAGCTCTGCAGAAACTGGCCTGGGCCGCAAGGCGCTCCGGCCCCCATACGGCCTCCCTTCATGTTCCCTGTGCAAACTCTGCTGGAATCTGTCTGCTCGCTCTTCCTCAAGGGGCAAGTCGGTTTCCTCCCAGAGGAAACAAGGCAGCCCTGCAGAAACCTCTGCAGCTGGATCCATGGCCTGCCTTGCATGAGAGGAAAGGGCCTTCCACGCGAGGCAGGGCTCTGCTCACGGAAGGCTCCTCTGTCCAATTTCGGGGATCCCCACACACACCTCAGCTCGCCCCCTCCCGCAGGGTCTAATGATTCTCTGTGCAGCATTCTCAGGGGGCTGGAGGGGCTGCCCTGGGAAGGAGGGGAAGTCCATGTCCACCAGCACTGTTGGTCCAGTGTAAACCCGGCCCGGCCCCCACAGTCTTCAGAAAGGCCAAACTAACGTGCCGGGGGGGGGGGGGAGCCCTGCTGCCCGGGCACCGGCAGAGCAGCTGCATCTGCTTGCCTGCCTGCCGCGGCTGCCCTCGTCCATCCGGAGAGGCTGCCCTGGTCATGCCCAGTGAAGCCAACGGGATCTTCTAAGGAGCCCAGCCATGAAGAGCACCATACCCAGCCTGGTGCCCTCCAGATGTGTTGGGCTGCGATGGCCTTCATTCCCAGCTGCCATGCCAAAAACCTGCTAAGGAGGGGAAGTTGGAGGAGCTCGCAAGGTAACATCAAGCGATGGGGGAAGCTGCCTTAGGCAGAGCCGGGCCCTGGGTCCACCTGGCCCAGCATTGTTAACTCCGACTGGCAGCAGCAGCTCTCCAGCATCCCAGGCAGGATTCTTCCCTAGCCCTGCTGGGAGATGCTGCAAGGGATTGCACCCGGGGTCTTCTGCACCCCAACCAGGGGCTCCATCATTGAGCTACGGTCCCTCCCTGCCAACCTGACCCCCCTACCGGCCAGAGGAGCAGTGGCTCCACCTGACCGCTGCCCTGGGCAGCACCACTGTCCGCCTGCTCTTCAGCAAGCCAGCCCCAGCACGGCCAAAAGGCCTGGCTCTAAGGGGCCCTCCCTCGGAGCCAAGTGTTTCCGGGGGTCCAGGAGATCACCTGCAGCACTTGGAGGGCTGCTGGGGCTCTGTGGAGCCCACTCGCCCTCTGATGGGAGAAGCAGTGGGAAAGCACAGGAGGGCTAGCAACGGAACAGGATGCCTGGCCCCTCCATGTGTGGGATTCCATGGGTGAGGCGGGACAACTGCATGATAAAGGCCTCATGTGGACGCCCCGTGGGCTGCAGGGCTTGTGCCTTTCTTTGGCACCATGGCGCTCCTCTGATGAGCCAGTCCTAACTAAGCCATACTGTAGAATCAGAGAAACTTCCTTGCCCTTCATAATGTGTATTGACACAAACTCTGCAGAACATCATCCTCCAGGTGCGTAATTTTACTTTTGGATGGGTACAATAACTAGATCAGTGAGGATGGGAATGCTGAAGACAGTGTGAGAAATCAGCACGCCTGTTGTCACAGGTCCTGTGATGCAGGTCCTGTGTCACAGCTCTTAATGCTGGAAACGAAAGCAGACAGCGTGCCACAGACTGTGCAAGTTCTATTGTGGTGGTGGTTTTTGGTATACCCTGGCTGTGTGTGGGTTTTAACAAAAAGGTATTAAAAGCATTTATTTTAGAAGGCAAAACAAAACAACAGAGCCATGAAATAGTGTGACACCTGAGGGGACGTTTCATGGCACAGATGTTGCAGAGCACACTTAGAGCCACTCAAGTGCTTCCCGTTCACCTGTGGTCCAGCTCTGAGCAGCCAGCGCTGCAAGGGAAAGGAGGAGACCATCTGTTCATTACCACAAGTGGAATAATGACATAGCTCAGAGCTCTGCACACAGAAGGTCCCAGGATCTGTCCCTGGCATCCCCAGTGACAAGGGCTGTTCTTGCTTAAGGCCAACTGCACTGGATGCTCATTCGGCTGCAGAGTTTTTCTTTTCTCCCATTTCCTCCTTTTACTAGATGCAGCTCAGGAGGCCGCAATCTGCAGTGAAAACCTCTTTCCAGGTCTGAAACCTTGGAGAGGGGGCAGGCTTCGTGGGTTTGCCCCGCTCTTCTCTCTCGCTGCTCTACTCTTCATTTGCCTCTGAAGGTTGTCCCTCGAGCCATGTCTCGTGTCTCCAGCCAGGTGCCGCCTAGATGTGTTGAACTGCCATTCCCATAGTTGCCAGGCAGCCTTGCCAGCAGCCCTGTGAATCTGGCCATCCTTCAAGGGAGGCACTTAGAGCAACACTATGGGTGGACTCCCTCATCCCCTCCCTGACTCTTAGAGGCACCAGTGAAATACAAGTAACCGCAAGCTAGAGAAAAGAATGCTTCAGCATGTGCAGAGTGCCCTCCTCTCATCCCCTCCACAGTGGTTTCAGAGGGCAGGAGCAGGATTGCTCGGCGTAGTGGAGAGCTTCCCACCTCTCATGCTGCAGGACAAATCCAGTCCTCTGCAGTCACCCTGAATTCAACTCAGTTCTTCCTTTCCTGACCCACCTGCAGTTGCTACGGGCAGAGAAAATCTGTGCAAGGTGGACTGAGCTCTGTGCAGCCTGTGGTCCTGGAACTGAGCCACATCCCCCCGCCCACTCCCTGGGAGACAAGGTCCCTCCCACCCCTCCAGCTGCCACAGGCACTTACGATGGTCTGAGTGTATTCTTCCAGCTTTGGTTCATCATAGGGCCTGTTAGCTTTTTCTAACAAGTCCGACAGGAATCCCTGGAAAAAGAGAACTTGTGAGGAGGTGCCAAGGGATTTACATCCCAATTAAACATAAACATGTCTACTCTGAAGTAAGTCCATGGAGCTCTATAAGTTCTTATGCACCAGCAAGTGTGCTTAGAATTGCAGCGTAAGAGCTGAATGAGATGTTCCAGCAGACACATGTTTGCTGTGGACAGCAACAACAGCTGGACACTCATCGCCCTCTTCTCCCTGGAACATCTGCTTATGTTGCCATGTTGCATGTTCCCCTCCCTGCTCCCTCTGCGCTCTTTTTCCACGACCGCCACCGTAAGTGAGGTCTGCCACGACATGCATTTCCTGCCCGCTCTGCACCACGAGACAGGGAAACACACAACATGATGGGTCAGGTAAGGGGAGAGGAGGGGGAAGCCATTTTCAGCAGCAACTCCCCCCCCCATTACTATGGCACGTCGTTTGGGCCTGAGCTGCAGCCACCTATTAGTGCGGCTGGCGCTGCTCTACCTCTCCGCCTCGCCCTCTGCAGGGCTACTTCTGCCTGAGGCCAGCGGCACTTGCCAGGCCGCGATCTGTGGGTGCGCTTGGCACAGAGCAGTGGAGCCTGACGTGGGGTAGGCGTGGTTCAGAGGGTGAACTGCAGGCCCCAAGGTCCCCAGGAGACTCAAAACTCATTTCCCCGAGCGCCTGCAGGTGAGCCTCTCTCAGCCTCAGCCCCCGCCCGCAATATGGGGACCCGAGGACTGGCCAGCCCTACGGAGCTCTTGCAGAGATCACGGAGGACCAAACGGCACGAAGTCCTTCGGACAGGCTAAGCGCTGGTGTGGCACAGAGAGCTCTGTGCACGCCAGAAAACACGTGTGGCCTCGCTTGGCAATTGGCCCCACCTTTCAAGACATGCGTCTCTTCGAGCTAAGTCAGCCTTCCCCAACCTGGTACTTCAGCTCCCAGCATGCCCCAGCCAGCAGGGCCAACGGGATCTGACATCTCCCAGCTTCAGAGAGAAAGTCCAGCTCACCTTGAGCTCATTGGCTTCAATGTAACCACTGCGATCGGTATCATATTTTCGCCAGGCCTGCAACAGGAACAACACAGGTTTATTTACAGCTATTGTATTCATATTGGGGGGGGGGGGGAATCAGTTTGGGGGATTTATATCCCATCTCCTCACAAATGCCTCGAGGTGGCTAACATACAGCGACAACAAATGAAGCAGCAGATTAAGGAGCAGCAGCAATAATGCGTCAGTAACTAACACGCCATAAAACAGCCTCAACCCATTAGAAGGGTTTCATCAGAGCCTTTGCATGCCATGGAGCAACAGGTTTCCAGACCACCAGTATCAAGTGGGCGAAGTTTCTCGATGCTGTTCTTGTGGGAGAAAGGCCTTGTCAGTGGAAAATATTGAGTCAAAGGTTCACTCATTATGATAAGAATCAATATTTTAAGCACAAATTATTATGAATGGTATTGCTTACATGAGATTAATTTCAATATTTTATTGCATGTGCCTGTCAGACAAGTTCATTTCCCTATTACCCAACAACAGATGGACTCCAATTTCATTCAGACACAGTATTCGTTTCCTATTATTCATTTTAATTGCTTGGACAGGCTGCTGTTTCACAGCTGCTGATGCTTGTCTCAAGATGGCTATACACCATTCATTCTTCATTTATTTATGTGGCTCTTGTGTAGGGAGCATCAGTTTGCTTCCAGTGCCAGCCTGACTGCAGCCCTGGCCCCCTATCCTTCTGTCATGGTCAGGACCCCAAACCTTCATCCTCAGAGCATCCCAGCTCCTTGACTCCAGAAGATGTGGCTCCTGGGTGCTGGGAGAGGACTTGGACATGGAAAGATGCCACGAGGCCACCACCTCCCCAGGACCCAGAAAGATCACAGGGATCAGCTTCTCTGCCTCCTGAGGAGGTGGCATTGCCGCTCCCAGACTCTGAGGACTCCAAGGGCTCTGGCCACAGGGACACTAGCTTGCCACAGCCCAGCCTCATCACAGCCATCACCACAGTGCAGGGAAAGCGCCTTGCTCCTGGAGCAGCACCGGTCTGGCAGTACCGCTCCCAGAGACACCACAGTATCATCAGAGCCCAGGACGATCGGCGAAGTGGGCTTCTTTGAGCTGCTGTAGCAGAGTCTGCAAGTCTCAGCTCAGCCATGAACTCATGATGAGGGCCCTCAGCCTGTGCCATCTGCACAACAGCACTGGCCTTGAAAGGATGTAGTAAAGAGGACTATGAAATAAGGATAAGCAGCCCTTTGAGCCCATACGAATACTTCACTTTGGATATTCCTGTGGTGGGCAGGAGTGGAATGCCTGCACACAGCCTGGCTGGGCAGGACAGGAATGGAGCATGAAAGAGAAGAAGGGTTTCGGGGAAGGGAGGTTAGTGGAGCAGAGGCAGAGCTGTGGTGCTTCTAGGAGACTGGGAGAGGCAAGTCCCAAGCAGAGGCTGTGGCATGGAGAACACCCACTGCCAAGGCATTTCAGCAAGGCACCACCTTTGACCACTGCTTTTGTGACCAGGAATTTCTGCACATGCCACCTCAAGGACATGGCTGCTGCAACTTCTGCGAAGAGGCCTGTGTCAGGGGGAGAGGGGCGTTGTGCCCCGGTGGGGGCCCATGAGCCGCACGGTGTGTGTTTCCCAACATCCAGCCTGCGTGGTGCTGCACTAAGCCCTGATGCAGGTGGACCACAGCACAGAGCAGGTATTTCCAGGAATGGGCCTGGTGCCCGAAAGGGCTCACAGGAGAGAGCAGGAGACAACAGGCTTAAGTAGAACTCGGATTTAATACCTGGCAAGAGCAGCAGCAGCACGCACACATTTGATAAAACTCTCATCAAGGATGGCTGAGGCATGATTGGCGCCAATCCAAACGGGGTACGGGGTGGTGAGGACTGCAGCGGGGACATGGCAGGGGTGCCACTCGGAGAATACCACACCACTGAGCTCATGGGAGCACTGTGCGGATAGGGGTGGCAACCTATGATGGGCAACTTCAGGCCCGGGGGCCCAATCTGGCCCTCCTGGGCTCCCAATCCAGGAGTTTCTCGGATGGCCACACCTCTTCCTCTGGCCCTTCCCCCTCCCCTGACCACTGGTCATTCAGCGGCTCCCTGACTTTTGTGCAGTCTCTGCCTCCCCCCCCCCCCCCGCCCATTCCTTCTCCTGAGGTTTAGGTCTTGGCAGCCAGCTACAACATGCTGGTGTTTGGGGGATTTGGCTCTGCCCCTTTTGCCCCGCCCATCCCAGAATGTGGCCCCTGGGAGCATCTCTGAAATGGAATGTGGCACTTGGGCTGGAAGAGCCCCCAGCCCAGGCTCAAGGCTGGCCTCCCGTATTCCTGGCAGGGCAGCTCTGGGAATGAACCAGGCTCCAGGCCAGTGACCTGGGAGTGGGAGCTTCCCACCCAGTGCTGAGAGCAGCCACACACTCACCCCCTGCCCCAGCCCAGATCACCAGGCAAGGACTGAAGCCGCCCCCCCCCCCGCCCCGATCAGGATCAAAGTAAATCCAAGCAGCTACTGTTTTTGTGAACAATGCCATGTCTGCTTTCGTCCTCCTGAGGCAAACAAGCTGGAAGGTGAGTGAAAAATGCAGACGAGCTCCAGACAACTGCTCCCAGTGAGGCTGCTGCTGGACAAGGTCAGTTGGTAAGAAGACCTCCAGGGCAGCAGGCGAGAGTCGGCGAGCCAGCTGCTGCACCACCCATCTTCAGCACGTCAGGGGTGCAAAGGGAGACACACTCAGTTTGCTCGGAGGCCCTGATCCCCTCAGAAGCGCCCTGTGCTTGAGAGCAGGAAGAGCCTGCCCGCCTGCCCTTGAAAGGCCCTCCCCGGTTTCTGTGATCTCATCCAAATCAAGTTCTTACCTCCATGAATTCAGCACTGGAGCCAACGTGCTGCCGGAAACACAGCAAGAAGTTCTCTTCAGTGGGTAAGATCTGGGCCAGCTGTGGGTGGGTCGGGTACAGGGTGGAAGGGGAGGAAGAAGGCATGCATACCAACGTCAGAGAGGACATCTCATCCAGGACAGTTCAAACAACAGCCTCTTTCAAGTGCTTTACGATGAGGACAACAAAGGGTCTTGTGGCACCATAAAGGCTAACTATTCTGTTGTAGCGTAGTCTTTTGTGGACTATTACCCACTTCATCAGATGCATGGAGTATTATAGAGAGTTTCAGGTTTATGCATAGTACATCTGGTGAATGATCTGTAATTCAGATAAAGCAAGTTTGTTGCAATGGTCGGTAACTGGGCCTAGAAGCAGCTACCCCCTGGGCCACCCTGTGGGAATGCATCCGCACCTGAAACTCTCCATAATATTCCATGCATCTGCTGAAGTGGGCACTAGTCCACAAAAGCTTATGCGTCAATAGTTTTTTTACTCTTTAAAGTGCCACAAGGCTCTGTGGCTTTTGCTGCAGTAGGCTACCATGGCTACCCTCTGGAAAAAGCACATGATCAACCTTGGTATGGGTGCCTTTTCCCCTGATCTTCTGCCTTGCCACGTTGCTAGTGTGACGCTCCCAAAGGCGGTCCAAGGGTTGAGTGGTGCAGGCTCCCTTTGGGATGCCAGGGTCACTCGGTGCACCACAGGTTTTTCAAAGAGCACCTGGTCACAGGGTAGAATGCCAGGTTTTAAAACAGCACAATTCAGACTGGGGAAAACATGAAATCTGTGGTGGAGAAAGATGCTAACCAGAGCTCTCCTAGCTTTCCGGAACCACCACATTAGCCAAGACATCGTCATCAACATGCTTGATCAGGCCATGGGCTCGGGGGGGGGGGGGCGCTCTGCTATGGCCATGACTAAGACCTCCTAGGGTTGTCTTGAAATGGATAGAGTAGCCTTCCCCAATCTGGCACCCTCCAGCTGTGATGGACTACAGCTGTCACCATCCCCAGCCACCATGTATTATGGAGATGATGGGAGCTATAGTCCAGCACATTGGTTAAGGAAGGCTGGGGCTACAGAGATTTAAACTTCTACATAAATCTACATAACAAGAAGCCTGCATGTTAATGGCATTGACATCATTCCAGCTTGGCACTTGATTTCACTGAAAGAGAAATTCAAGGAGGACTGCAGTTCAGGAGAAACTGCTTTGTTTTGCTGCAGCTGCCCTCAGGAAGGCACCTCCTAGTGAGGGACAGCCTGGATCTTTGCCATCCACAGCAATGAAGCAGCACTTAACAGAATGATGTTGCACATTTGCAGCCCACGTCCCTGCGGTGAGAAGTCTCAGGGGCCAACCCAGGATTCCGTTTCCTTAGAAGAAGCCCACCAAATACCCAAAGGTGTTTATTGCAGTCTATGACCAGACTGAGAATACAAGGTATTTTTAACAGCGAGCAGTGTACCATGCACACTAGACAAACCAAGAACATCTTAACAAGGCTCTCAGCTTAACTGCAAGAGGGGGAAAAAAACTTAGCAGAAGTTTAACAGCAATGGGAAAGAAACTACTGCAGTTGCTACAGGAATGATGTTGGCTAAACAGTAAGATACATAAAACAGATTGTCTCTGCCAGGCAGCTTACATAACAGAGGCATAATCAGGTAGCAGAGGTGTGATGAGTCTTCTCCTAATATCCTGACAGCTATTACACTGTAGTAAGACAAGCATTACAATCTCTAAATCCCCTGAACCACAAGGACAATAAGGTTGCAGTGAAGAATATTTGTTGACTCTCTAACATGGAGATCGTAGAGCAGCCTTCCCCAATCTGGTGCCCTCCAGAAGTCTTGGGCTACAACTCCCAGCATGCCTGAGTCAGCCATGCTGTCTGGGGCATCTGGGAGTTGTAATCTAACACTCCTAGAGGGTGCCAGGTTGGGGAAAGCTGTGCTGGAACATTCCTCCAGGCCCATGTAAGCACAACCCGGGGTTTATAAACATAAATAGTTCTTAAATAATTAGCCCCTTTACTCCCAATTGAGAACTCAATGCCAAAAATAGTAGAAGAAAAGTTAGCTGCCAAGGATATCAGATGTTGCCATTCAATATCATAGAACCTTAACAACTGAAGATCGGTTGTTGCCTTTTTCTTACCCAGAGGAAAAATTTCAAATGAAGAAATGCCCATTTCCATTATTCTACAGTGTACAGCCTTCACCCAGATATTTCTATAAGGACTTTCCTCACCTCGGCCATTTCAATTTTCCCATCTGCATTTTTGTCGTACTTCTGCATGAAAGACTGCATCTTCTCTGCGAAGTTAACATTTCTGGATTCCTGTGAAAAGAGGAAGCGGCTCAATCAATGTTCCCTAGTGCAGCCACAACTTTCTTGGCAAGGGAGAGATTGAACTTGGAATTTATAACTGCATAAATAACGTCAGCTCAAACATACCACTGTACAAAAGCAGACACCCTAAGGGAGGCCCCAGAAACAACCTCCCAACATCAAAGAGTGGGTTGCTTCTTTGTTCTTATTGCAACTGACAGGAATTTGGCCAGAATTAATGTTACTGATGGGATCTTACCTGACAGCCTCACTTGCTGCCTAGTGCTAACTTAGAATTTGCAAAACACAAGAACATCTTCCTCAGATTCTACCTCAGGGTTGTTACATGGACAAACCCTCAGCAGTAGGGGGACACCATCATTTCTTCCCCAAAGCATTTGACTGCATAGCCGTTAAATTGAGTCAAAGTCAAAGCCCTATAATATTTAGCTATAAGCAAATTACTCAGATAAGCAGCTAACTGAAAGGGGCTTTCATAAGGAATAGCTAAAGAATGAGGTGAATGAGTTGCATATTTAGTCCTTTCTACTCAGGAGCAAGCTAGGCATGAGGCAGGAAATGTGTGATGTTGGGGTGTGTGGTTTGACCTTCCCTGTCTCTACACACCCACCATTTACCTGAGACTCAGCTATGTTATGTCCAGGCTTCGCATCATGTCTAATTTGGCCCTGAGAAGACAGGGGTTTGTCTAAGGCCATCAGAGGCAGGATTATTAGTATCAGAGTTTGTATTAGAGGCAAGGTTATTTATTGATTTGAATCTAATTCGGCCCTGAAGGCCATCTACTGAGTTTGTTGCAGAAGCGAGATTATTTTATTTACTCATTCATATGACATATATTTCTAAATAGTCCCTCCACTCAATGGGTACTCAAGGTGATGTATGAATTAGATAAAACAACAACAATAATAAACAACTAAAAATAAGAGTGGAGCTTATTTTTCACTCTCTTCTTTAGGATAAAGCAGAGAGTGAATATTAAACCCAATAAAAAGCTCAATAGAACAATACAGTCTTCCCTTCCCTTCTGAAACTAGGTGTAGAGGGGGCTACTCTAGCCTTCCTAGGGAGAGAGTTCTATAATTGGGGTGCTGCTATAGAAAAGGTTCTGCCTTTTTCTCTTCCTTAGCAATAACTTCTAGCTACTCTAGTCAAAGCTGTCATACTGTCAACGCTGTCAATGCCGGTAAGAGGCGCGCTTTGCCACTGAGGCCACATGGACCTCCGGTGACAAATGAATCTAAGAGCGCCCCCAAACTACATACTTGTTCCTGTAGGGGAAGTGCAATCCCATCCAGGACAGGTAGATCACCCAACCTCCAGACCTGGGAATTGCCCAGCCCCAGGGCCCCAGTTTTACCAGGATTCAGTTTCAGTTGGTTGGGTCTCATCCAGCCCACTACTACATCCAGCCACCAGTCAAGTTCATGCATGGCCACACCTGACTCTGATGTAACAGAGAAATGGAGCTGGGTGTCATCTGTGCACTCATGACACCTGCGCACCCATGGGCTTTATATAGATGTTAAAAAAACATTTTACACAATACCCCAATGCCACTCTTTCAAACTGACCCTGCAGATAAGAGCAGAACATCTGCAATACAGAGCCCTTTTTCCCAACCTCATGGAGCCAATCCAGGAGGATATTATGGTCTGATGGTATCAAAAGCTGCAGAGAGATCAAGGAGAAGCAATGAGGTTGTCTTTCCCTGTCCCTCTCCTGTTAAAGGTGACCAAGGCTGGTTTCATCCTGAAATGAGGTCTGAACTCAGACTGAAATGGGCCCGTATACTTCAAAAGCATCGCAGCTGTGCTGCCACGACCCTCTTGAGAATCTTGTCTCCAAAAGGGCAGTAGTTAACGTAAGAACATCAGAAGAGCCCTGCTGGATCAGACCAAGAGTCCATCTGGGCCAGCATTCTGTTCACACAGTGGCCAACCAGCTGTCAACCGGGAACCCACAAGCTGGACTCAAGTGCAACAGCACCCTCCCACCCATGTTCCCTAGCAACTGGTGTACATAGGCATCCTGCCTCTGATACTGGAGGTAGCACATAGTCATCAGGACTAGTAGCCATTGACAGACTTCTCCAGTAATTTATCTAACCCCCATTTAAAGCCATCCAAATAGGTGGCCATCACTACATGTTGTGGTAGCGAATCCCATAGTTTAACTCTGCGCTGTGTGAAGAAGTCCCCTCCTGAATCTCCCACCAATCAGCTTCATAAGTTGACCCTGGTTCTAGTATTATGAGAGATGGAGAAAAATGTCTCCTATCGACATTCTCCACACATGCATAATTTTGTAGACCCCTATCATGTCTCCCCTTACTCTCCTTTTTTCCAAGCTAAACAATCCCAGTTGTTGCAACCTTCCTTCATAGGGGAGATGCTCCAGCCCCTTGATCATTTTAGTTGCTCTCTAGTTTAGTCTGGTTGTCATAAACTTCTGGGTCCATTATGCTCATGTATCTTGGTGCGAATGCAACGTAAATACAAATGTAAGGGCCAAACTAGATTTATGTGTTTATTTTTATGTAAGGGCCAAACTAGATGTTTATTATTACATTTCTAACCCACCTTTCTTCCATCGTGAACTCAAGGTACCTACATGTGTTTCCCTTGTGGATTCTCCCCTCCAAGCACTGACCAGACCTAGGCCTGCTTAGTTTCAGCAAGGTGACTGCCTCAGGTGCCTTCAGACCACACCCTGGGACATGGTCTGAAGGCAAATCTGTATTCACGTCTTTAGCCTTGCATGATAAATTCCCCCCCCCTCAATAAATAGCCATTGTGGTGGGGGGAAGCTGGATATGGATGCTGGCATGTGGGACGGGAGCTTTAACTCTGCCCCGCCATGGTCCTGATCCAAATTAGGGAGGCCCACTCCTGTTATTTTCAAAGGATTCAGAAAGGTTAAAACCTTTCAGACCAATCCAGCTTCCCCCCCCCCCCCGGCTATATATTGGGGGGAAATAAGCTATGCAAGGTTGGTGCTCTCCAGATCTGTTTCACTGCAACTCCCATCATTCCCAGCCAACATGGCCAATGCCTAGGCTAGTTGGGACTGATGGTAGTTGCAGTCCAACACATCTGGAGAGCACCAGCTCATGGAAGCTGCCCAAAGTCATATTAATGCTTTTGAACCTCACCACCAAAAGGCAACTGAAACATATATTCCCAGAAGATTCTTGGGTAAGTTCCATTTCACAAGGAATGAGCTTTCCTGGTGAAAGGACAGCTCCCTGGAAGGCCTCTCTGAATGGCCGAGAAAGAGGCTGCTGCAGACCAGAGATCACAACTGGGTCATGGGGTGGGGCGTAGGGGGTGTGTAAAGGAGGTCTTCTGGGCAACTCTAGTCCAATCAACCATAAGGAAACACAGGTGCCACTGCACTGCATGAAGTCAGCTTGACATGCGGACTAATCCAAGGCATGTCTATTGGAGGTGAGTTTATTGCATATGGGGGACTTGCTCCCAAGTACATGGGCAACCTTAGAAAGGCAGGGCAAAGGGCATAGGAAAAGATGATGGATGGTGAAAGGGAAATGCAGGACACTCCATACCACTCCAGCTCCCTTCCTGGCACTCTCCAGCTCTCGGAAGAAGTTCTCCAGTTCCTTGCCTTCGATGTAGCCATTTCCTGAAAGAAGAAACAGAAGAGCAAGGAGGTGCCAAAGCCAGAAAATGATTTGAGGAGGGTTTATCTTGGCTTTGAATCACAAAGAGAGCTTTGACTATTGGGCAGTATAGAAATGCAATTAATGAATGAATGTGATTTTAAGAGGTGCACCTTTATCACCCCCCTGCCTTTGCCTCTCCCCACTCAAGGCAGTCCCACACTTACATGCCAGATTGGTTCAAAATTGGTTCATAACAGCTGTCATCTATCACTGAATTACATTTGCACTTCTGAAGCCTACATGGATGAACTGGGAGCAAAGGACACATCTGTATCTACCTGGGTTCTCAGTGCAGCACCAATGCAGGCTTGAGGAGAGAGAGTAGATGCAGTCCAGCCTTCCCCAACCTGGTGCCCTCCAAATGTTTTGGACTACAACTCCCATAAGCCCCAGCATGCATGGGCAATGGACAGGGAAGATAAGAATTATAGTTGGACACATCTGGAGGGCACCAGGTTGGGGAAGATTGATGTAGTCTACAGGAATTTTCCTCTTTGGGATTCCTGTCCAACCAGGCATGGATTTTGAGTGTTTGTACCTGGTGTTGGGCACTAGAGACAGAATAAGGATTCTGTAATGGATTCGCTAAGTCTCCCTGCCTGAGCTGATGGAGGTGGTCTAGAATTTGGTGCTGAGAACCTCCAGGGAGGTAGTTCTGGCAGACTGAGGCTGCCTTGACTCTGTAGCAGCCATGACAACCAGGGGACTGTCCCAATATATCATTGGCCCAACCCATAAGACAGATTACACTCATGGCCTTGTGTTCTGAATGGAACAGGAAATTGGTGACCCAATTGTGGGGAGTTCTATTTTCCATTGCCATGTTCTGATTATGTCCTCCTGATGAGGTTCAGGAACACAGTGACCACTTTTCTTCGCAAGGCTCGTGGACATATTAAAATGGTCTAGCATCAGAGGCTGATGGAATATAGGGGATTCCTGAGGGCCCTTGGGGAGTTTCCAGCTGGTATGGTGGGTTGTCCTCCTGATGCCTTAGTCACAGTGGAACCTGGATCAGGCCAGTTGACATGTTCACTCCTAAGCACCCTTTCCTGCTGGACAATGGAGCTATGGGCAACGGAGCAGGAGGGAGACAGCTAGGACGGAGGTGGTATAAAGCTTAATGCAAATGTTATCAAACACAGGCAAGAGCACATAATTACGTCTACTCTGTGGTGGTAAAGAAAGTATTTCTCTACCGCCATTACATGTGTCATGTATCATCCCACAAAGCTTTTCGGACTGGTTTGGGGCCTACTCCAATTTGGTCCACAGGGATTAACAAGACCCCTTGGAGGTATGTTTGCAAGACCCTCTGGAGAAGAAATCACTCGCATCCACTGTGATGTAGATGTAATGAATTCTACAGTTCCGTCAATGAATGTATCCCAAACACCATATTGTGGGGCTGGGGCTGGGGTGCATTTCAGTTATTGCAATGTAAGGATGTGGTTAACACTCTTGGAGAGGAATAATGTTTTCTCAGTCCTGGCAGGGTGCCACAGGGCTCTGTCCTGGTCCTGGTCCTCTTCAACATGTTTATCATGGACTTGGATGAAGTAGTGTAGGAAATCCTTGTAAAATGTGTGGATGACACTGAACTGGGAGGGATTACACAGAAGGCAAGAATAAAAATAAAAATGACCTTGATAGAATGGGTATGTGGGCCAAAACTAATGCAATGCAATTCAAAAGAGACAAACAACAAAATAAAATACAAAGTTATGGCGGGGTGGGTGGGGGGATACCTTGTTTAGCTGAGATACACTGGAAAAGGATCCCAGGATTGCAGTCACTCACAATCTGAACCTGAGCCAGAGTGCGACACAGCTGCAAAAGGACTAACGTGAGTTTACGCTGAATTTCTAGAACCAAAGCTTCCAAGTCTCAGGAAGTCCCATTTTATTTTGTACCAGTGTGACCTAATCGTTCCCCCTACAGCTGATTTTCAGCAAGGGGCTTTTTCTTGCCCATGCAAATGAATGGAGAAATAGCTCCATTCACTTGCATGGGGAGGGAGAGATGGAGAAAGAAAGAGGTACCAGAGCGAATGAGAGGAGGAAAAAAAGAGGGACCAGGGAGAGAGGGGAGACAGAAAGACAGGAAGGAAGGAAGGAAGGAGCCAGAAAGAGAGAGAATGAGAGAGAGAGAGAGAACCCAGAGTAAGTATCACACAAACAGGGTGCACAAACCTAGATAAGGGGCATGCTCCCAACATTACCCTGATCCCCCCAGCCCCCCAGCAGCCAATTTGTGGTGATGCCCAGAGCACTTTTTCAAAATGTCAAATATGTCCACGGGTCCAAAAAGGTTGGAGACTCCTTTTCTAACACATTATCTTCTGCAACCGCATCCCCCACCCCCATTCGTTTCCCCTGTGTTGCACAGGAGAATCGCTAGTGCATTGTTGTTATTGCCATTTGTGGGAAATTAATCTGTTTTCGTCACATAATCATAGATTTGTCTAAATCACAGGTGGAGATCTGTGTACTGAGCAGCAGGAAGTTCCCAAAAGCATATTTTAGGCTTTATTAATTGCTGTGGCCTTTGTTGTTGTTTTGTTTCCTTTTTTTGTCCTCCAGCATAATGCTGCTTTGAGAAAAAGGTCCCCTCCAGATACAAACACGTGCACAGATTTCTTGAGCATTATAAAGGTTGAGAATGAATGATGTGTGTTTGTTTCTCCAGCATGGGAGGAAAAATGTTACAGCAGTGTAACATTCATGGGGAATTGAAATATCCAATATGTCCCATGAGGAATTATCCAGTGTCCAGTTCTGGGCACCAGAAGGCTGTGGACCAGGTGGACAACCAGGTGCCCTCCAGTCTGGGCTGCAGCTCCCATAATTCCAAGCCATGATGACTTGGGCTTATGGGAGCTGTGGCCCAAAGCATCTGGTTGGTGAAGACAAATTCAAATAATTTCCAAGAAGAGCAACAAAGATGGTCAGCAATATGGAAAACAAATCCTATGAGAAAAGGTTGAAGGGGCCAGGTACATTTAGTCTGGAGAAGAGGGGACATGGCAGCACTCTTCCGGTCCCTGAAGGACTACCCCATGGAAGAGGGCAAAGACATGTTCTCTGCTGCCCCAGGGGGCAGAACAAGGTGTAATGGACTGGAGCTACAGGAGGGAAGATTTCAGTTGAACTTTGGGAGAAATGTCTGGATGGTAAGAGCAAAGATAGGGGGTTGCCTTGACTTAGATCTTCAGAATCACATCACATGTCAGCTTGGTTCTGAGGCAGAGGCTCATCTCACCTTATTTTCCAAAGCCTCCGATGACTTTCCCTTTAACTATAATGGAAATCAACAAATGCCTTTAACATCTCTGTCTGGCAGAATTGGATGAAATTTGCAAGCATAAGAGCACCTTCTGAGGGGCTAGAGCCTGCCAAATTCCAGACAAATAGGCACAAGGGATTTTCTGCTAGGAACCTTTAAATTTGGAGCTGTTTTTAAAAAGGGATGCCCTATCTACTCTATGGTTTTGTGAGTAATTTACACAAACAACGTAAAGGTGCTCCTAGGTAAGTTCCCTGAAAAATTTCAGAAGGACCGGTGCAGAGATGAGTTTTTAAGTAAAACAGTATTTGGGGCTTTAAAGAATGGTAGTATATAGGCAGCCAATGCAATTCCCTCAGCACAGGTGTACACAGATGATAAGACACTCCCCTTACCAATCTCAACAATCTCCCTAGAGCAAGAGGGAAAAGATAGAGTTCGGTGTCATCTAAATACTGCTGACACTGCACTCCAAATCCCTGACACCCTCTCCAGGAGTTTCCTGTAGATTTTAAACAGCTTGGGGGACCAGACAGAACTCCGTGGGACACCATAAGCCAAGGAGTCAGAGGAGTTCCCCAGCACCACATTCTGAAACCATCCACCCATGAACGACTAGATCCAGTGTCCAACAGTGCTTCTGAGCCCCATCCTGACCAGATGTTCCACATTAAGGATACCATGGTTAGTGGTACTGACAGCCACTGATAGTCCAAGCAAAACTAACAGGAATGCACTCTTCCTGTCTAGCTCCCATGGTAGAACATCCACCAAAACAACCAAGGCTCTTCTGTTCCATAGCCAGGTCTAAAGCCAGATTGAAATGAATCTAAGTAATGCATATTTTCCAAGAAAACTTGGAGAGGCCACCATGCTCAAGCATCTGGCCCAAGACTGAGTCTTCCGATTTGGACAGGAGGGATTGTGCATCATTTCTTTAAAGCAATATTTTGAGATTTGTCCTTTGTACCGCTATCCCATGGATTTCTTTATGTTGCTTTATGACACAAGCTAGGGGCTGTACGGTGATATCAGAAAGGAGAGGGGACAGGGGACATTCCTGGCTCATTCCACAGTATAGGTATATAGTTTCTGATGTGTGTTCCTATCTTCTTCTTTTTTAAGAATGTGGAACATTCCATGGTGCAGCAGAGGATTCTGAGGCACAGGCAACTTCCTTGGAGGTAGGACAGTCAGTGCCTTAATCAAGGCCCTGCTGGCCAGAGGACACAGCCTCGCCATTACCTCTGGCTCAGATGATGAGTTCCCAGCAGAGCTTCCACCTCCCCAGCTTCACAGAAGTCTCAGGCTACAAACAGTTCAGTCATCTTTAACAGTCGTCATCTCCTCCAGAAGGGGTGGAGCCAACCACACTACAGGTCTTGTTGGTCTACATAAGGCTTCAGTTGGCTTTAGTTCCCTGCTGAGACAACGTCCTCCTATTATCCCCATAGGAGAGAGTTCCGGACAGCAGTACATGCTTGGAGCTATCCTCCTTTTCCTCCTTTGATCTTGCTACCATCTTCTTCTATGTACCTCATTGGACCACAGAATGGACAGCATCAAATAATGTGTTGTTTTGTTAATACACTATTTAGGAATGGCTATTTTCTCCAGGCTGCAGAATAGTGAACACCAGAGGATTTAACTGAAAGCTATCTCTGCCTCTAAGGAGAAACCCACTAGTGGTTTTTCTGAGGCATATGCTGTTGTGGGGACGGTATTAATGGGACTGTGAATCTGATCAACATCTTGGAGTTTATTTATGAAGCATATTTGATTTCTGTTTAGTAAGCAACCAGAGAGACATTTTTGAAGCCTGGAAGCAAAGAGGTTGGAGTAAAGATCCAGGTTTAATCGGGAAAGTGTCCCCTACCTGACACATTCTAGTGGATCCTTATTAGAAATAAGCAGAATAGCTTTGTGCATGGCCACTGCAGTCCTCCGACATATCTCAGGTGAAAATATGGACATGCCTGCAACCTATTTTCACAATCTGATCACTGCGTGCCCTGCCCTTCCATTTCTGGCTCCAGGTTTCTGAGGGCCCGTGGGCAAGATGCCCTCAATGGGCCCCTCCCTCAGTGAATCTACCTTCTCATCACCATTGTCACCAGCTACTATTGCTCCTCATCCTCTTTCTCATTTGTTCTGTTAACTTTTGGAGCGGGACTATTTTAATATGTCCTCCAGCCCTGTGAAAAAAAGAGGCCATTGTGAGCCTGAACCTCACCAGGAGGACATGATCTGGCCATGTCAATGGAAAATACAACTCCTCAACAACAGAATCACCAGTTTCCTGCCCAGCTGAGAATACCAGGTCAAGAGAGTGATATGCCCTGTGGATTGGACTAGTGATATATTGGGACAGTCCCCTGGTTGTCATGGCTGCCACAAAGTCCGGGGCTGCCCCAAACAAGGCAGCTTAAGCATGAATGTTGAGGTCCACCAGAGCCACCAGTCAGGGTAATTTGGACCGTGTCCATCCGCTCAGGCTCATTTGTTTGTACTGCTTCATGTTTACTCCTCATCAGGCCCTGCTGCTTTACTTCGGATAGATTCGCTAACGTATCTTGAAAAAAATAAAAGATTGTGGGGAGTTAGAACCTGGTGGAGTAGAAGATGCCAGAGCTTGGCTGCTGGGAGCCCCCCCCCACCCCGGTTCAAAGGTGTAAGGACGTTGGGTGGTGTGAAGCTACCTTCCAATTTTTTAAAAAATGCCTTTGAGACAACTCACTGAATGAGTTTTGTTCTAAATAAAATTCCACATGTCAACATGTCCTATGAGCATGAAGGGAGCCTGCTGGGGAGGTGGCTCCCTTTAGCTCTGGCAATGTCCTTTTTGAACAAATGATCCCATACTCAGATGTTCCCATCACATAAATGCAATGCAGACCAAGGCATCAAAAGAAGATCCTGATCATTCTGATTTGGTTGGGGTCTGGGTAGCTCTGTGACCTCCTGGCATCTTTTCTGTGCCACTGCAGTACCAGAAGCAGATACAGTCAGGGCCAGAAATATTGGAACAAGGATAACTGTTGAAGCTGAAAGGAAACAGACCCAGATGGTGTAGCAGCCATATCGGGGGTCAGACTAAGTAGCCTCATGCAGTCTCATGCTTCATGTTCTTGCTGAGCTCTTTCTCCCTTGAATATATTGTTGTAAGCTGACGAGACACAGGAATTCCTTGTCTTGTCAAAGGTCATACAATTGTATATCTTGTTCTCTGCTGTTCTCTTCTGTTCTCTCCTTATCACGGCTACCCTATAACCCAGTTCTTGTATTATAAACAATGGTGCGAGGAGAAGAAATGTTGAGGACTGCAACCCCACGCGGGAGGGGGAGGAGGAGTCGTTTCATATTTGTCACAATGTCTATAAAAACAATGTGCTGATGTATTTCGGGGCTTCTGGCTCTTTGGAAATGATTCCAGCCTTAAGCCCACGCGTTAAATAAAGAATCTCTTTTTCCTTCACTCTGTGGTCTCTCTGACTCTGAGTTCTGCAACAATGGGAGAGAAGTCAGGACTTTCAGCTGTAATTCAAGGGGGTTGGCAAAAGTGGGGCACTAACCATTCAGGAAGTACAGCCAGTGGCATACACACACACCCATCGTTGGTGGCTCATAAGTAATGGAACAAGCCAACATCATTTCAAATTTAAGGGTCGTCTTTAATACTTGGATGAAAATCCTTTGCAGTCAATGACTGCCTGAAGTCTGGAACCCATGGAGATGAACAAATGCTGAGTTTCTTCCCTCGAGATGCTTTGCCAGGCCTTCACTGTAGCTGCCTTCAGCTGCTGCTTGTTTGTGGGTCTTTCTGCCTTCAGTCTTGTCTTCAGTAAGTGAAAAGCGTGCTCTGTTGGGTTGAGATCAGGTGACTGACTTGGCCATTGAAGAACATCCCACTTCTTTGCCTTGAGAAACTCTTGGGGAGCTTTTGCTGTATGTTTTGGGTCATTATCCATCCGCAATATGAAGCGGCGTCCTATCAGTTTGGCAGCATTCGGCTGAACCTGAGCAGAAAGTACAGCCCTATACACTTCAGAATTCCACTTCAGAACACCAGTGACCCGGTTCCACTGGCAGCCATACGTGTCCATGCCATAACACTGCCTCCACCGTGTTTGACAGATGATGTGGTATGCTTTGCATCATGAGCTGTTCCTTTCCTTCTCCATACTTTTCTCTTCCCATCATTCTGGTACAAGTTAACCTTGGTTTCATCAGTCCAAAGAATCTTATTCCAGAACTGGGAAGGCTTTTTTAGGTGTTTGCTGGCAAAGGCTAATCTGGCCTGTCTGTTCTTGAGCGTTACCAGTGGTTTGCACCTTGTGAAGCCTCTGTATTTACATTCATAAAGCTGTCTCTTGACTGTAGATGTTGACAATGACATGCCTACCTTTGCAAGAGCGTTCTTGACCTGGCTAGATGTTGTGAAAGGGTTCCTCTTCACCATGAGCAGAATTCTGCTGTCATCCACTTTAGATGTCTTCCGTCGTCTTCCAGGCCTTTTGCTGTTGCTGAGCTTGCCAGTTAATTCCTTCTTTTTCAGGATGTTGCAGACTGTTGTGTTGGCCACTCCCACTGCTTTTGCTATCTCTCTGATGGGTTTATTTTGTTTCCTCAGCCTAATGATGGCCTCCTTCACTCGCATGGACACCTCTTTGGACCTCATGTTGGGAGTTCCAGCGAACAGCTACCAAATGCAAATGTAACACTCAGAACCACCTCCAGGCCTTTTATCTGCTTGATTGGTCATGGGGCACACAGGAAACAGGCCTCAGCTGGCCATGCAGCTGCTTGTCAGCCATTTGTTCCATTACTTATGAGCCACCAACTATGGGGGAGGGGTGTATGCCACTGGCTGTCCTTCCTGAATGGTTAGTGCCCCACTTTTGTCAACCCCCTTGAATTACAGCTGATAGTCCTGACTTCACTCCCATCTGGGTGTGTTTCCTTTCAACTTCAACGTGGTGGTGTACAGAGGCCAACTGCCAAAACAGTTATCCTTGTTCCGATATTTCTGGCCCTGACTGTATATTGAATCACAGAATCATAGAATCATAGAATGGTAGGGTTGGAAGGGGCCTATGAGACCATTGAGTCCAGCCCCCTGCTCAATGCAGGAATCCAAGTCAAAGCATCCCTGACAGATGGCTGTCCAGCTTCATCTTGAATGCCTCCAGTGTGGGAGAGCCCACCACCTCCCTAGGTCATTGGTTCCATTGTCGTATTGCTCTAACAGTCAGGAATTTTTTCCTGATGTTCAGCCAGAATCTGGCTTCCTGTCACTTGAGCCCATGATTCCATGTCCTGCACTCCTGGATGATCGAGAAGAGATCCTGGCCTTCCTCTCAGTGACAACCTTTCAAGTACTTGAAGAGTGCTATCCTGTCTCCCCTCAGTCTTCTCTTCTCAAGGCTAAACATGCCCAGTTCTTTCAGTCTCTCTTCATAGGGCTTTGTTTCCAGTCCCCTGATCATCTTTGCTGCCCTCCTCTGAACCCTCTCCAGTTTGTCTGCATCCCTCTTAAAGTGCGGTGCCCAGAACCGGACACAGTACTCCAGATGAGGCCTAACCAGTGCTGGTTACGAGCGGCAAGAAATGCCCCAACTGGGGCATTTCTAAGCTGTGCCCTTAAAGAGATGCTAAGAGATGCACTTCTCCCGTTGCTTCCTTCAGTAACAGTGATGGAGTGGTAAACGTTGGGGTGCAGGCGTTCATCATGACAGTCCCCATAGCCACACCCCCAAAGAGAGACCAAAATGCAGGCAGCAATGGTAATCTACATCAACAAAGCAGTTCTAGCAGTTTTCATCTCCACCGGGAACAGGACTGAACTGGCCTTTCCAAGACCAAGCCACCCCAAAATACTTTGCATTACAACAGGGAACAATATATTGTGGCTGGGAAAATTCATTTCCCCGCAGCTGCTGTGAGGACTGCAGCTAAGCTCAGAGGGATCAAGGAATTCTGAGGTGGTGGGTGGCAGATCATGTCAGTGGCCTTGCTAATAAAAAAAGTGCCGGTGATGGGTCCTTGAGAGCCCCTGCTCCACTCCACCCCTGTTCAGCAGGCAGGCTGGTGCCTGTGTGGCCAGTTTCTCATTGGCACAATTGGAAGCCCAGGCATCGTTCTGATGACTGGGCTGCAATCCGATATCAGCCTATTTGTGAGTGCAGTGAGAAGGATAATGGAAACTAGAGCATGCTATAAAACAAAATTGATAAGCTCCATCAATGCCATTATTAAGCAAATTATGGATGATCTTTGGATTCATAATTCAAATTATGGATTCAGACTTTGAAGCTTTGGGAAGGAAACTCAAGAACTTTGGGGCCCAGATAGTTTTCTCATCCATACTTCCAATAGTTAGAAGAGGGACAGAAAGGGAACGAAAAATACTCTGGGTGAATGACTGGCTACGAAGGTGGTGCCGATGAGAGAAATTTGGATTCTGGGACCATGGGCTATACTTCCTGGAAGATGGGCTGTTGGAAAGGGATGGGTTGCACCTCACAAAGGATGGTAAGAATGTGTTTGGCCACAGCATAAAGAACTTCATCAGGAGGGCTTTAAACTGAATCCTACGGGGAAGGGAGATGTAAAGTTGGGGGTAACAGTGGACATAGGCTCATGCACTGCAACAGAGAGAACAGCTCTAATAGCGCCCAATAATAGTCTTCAGAAACATGTAAGAAGAAAGCCAGACCATGAAGCACATGGTCTTCGATGTCTATACACTAATGCCCAGAGTATGGGAAACAAACAGAATGAACTTGAACTCTTAATACAGGAGGGAAATTATGACTTGATAGGTATAACTGAGACTTGGTGGGATGACTCTCATGACTGGAATACAGCAATTGAAGGATATAACTTGTTCAAAAAGAACAGAGGGTTCTTTTTGAAAGGGAGGTGGGGTTGCACTATATGTGAAAAATACATATCTCTGCACAGAAATACAGGAGGATGAGCTTGGTAGCCCCATTGAGAGCATCTGGATCAAAATAAATGGAGCAAAAAATAAAAGGAACCTGATGGTTGGAGTCTACTACCGGCCACCCAATCAAGGAGAAGACAAGGATGAAACTTTTGACTTCCCAGAGTGCAGGACACGGAATAATGGGCTCAAGTTACAGGAAGCCAGATTCAGGCTGAACATCAGGAAAAACGTCCTGAGTGTCAGAGCAATATGACAATGGAACCGATTACCTGGGGAGGCGGTGGGCTCTCCCACACCGGAGGCCTTCAAGACGAGGCTGGACAGCCATCTGTCAGGGATGCTCTGCCTTGGATTCCTGCCTTGAGCAGGGGGTTGGACTCGATGGCCTTCTAGTCCCCTTCCAGCCCTACTATTCTATGATTCTATGATCTGTTTGTGGAGAGCCAATTCAATATTGACCCTATTATCAATTGCCAGAAACTGCAGCAATAAATCAAAATAATGTAATATTTAATTATACTTTTGCCTTGTTTTGGTTTGTTGCACAGCCATAACCCTCAACCTTGAGGAAATGTTGTCCCTGAGTCTGAATTGTAGCAGAAGCTAAACCCAGGGTCAATGCTTACTTGAAGCTCATACTGCTTCTCAAATTCATTAACTACCTAAATTCCTTTGCGCATTGGAACACTTATTTGCCTTGCAAATATTATGGCTGTTGTTGTTGTTGTTATATCATCATCATCATATATTATCCCACCATCCCTCAAGGAGTTCAGGATGGGGTACATTGCCTCCCCCCATTTTATGCACCAAACAATGCCATAAGGCAAGTTAAGTTGAGATTCAGTGACTGGCCCAAAGTCATCGAGTGTTCTTCATGGTTAACAGTGCAAGCTTGTACATGTCTACTGAGAAGTAAGCTCAGAAGGACTTACTCCCAGGTAAGTGTGTATGGGACTGCAGCCTTAATGGGGATTTAAACCCAGGTCAGCCTTGTCCAGCACACTATACCACATCAGCTGGGAAAGTTGCTTTTGCGTTGCTTCTTGAGAGATGTGTTTTGCTGTTTAGGAAACATTTTAAAGCTTTTCAAATGCCTCCTTGGTTTTAACAAGGAACAGCCATTTCACAGAATCATAGAATAGTAGAATCATAGAATAGTAGGGTTGGAAGGGGTCTACAAGGCCATCGAGTCCAACCCCTGCTCAATGCAGGAATACAAGTCAGAGCATCCCTGACAGATGGCTGAGCCTTGTCTTGAACGCCTCCAGTGTGGGAGACCCCGCCACCTCCCTAGGTCACTGGTTCCATTGCCATGTCCTCATGGGACATATTGGATATTTCAATTCCCCATGAATGTTACACTGCTGTAACATTTTTCCTCCCATGCTGGAGAAACAAACACACATCATTAATTCTCAGCCTTTCTGAGCCCTGCTACTAGCCATTTTGCTCCTTGCCTACCTCCTCTGGAATCTGATCATGCCTGCTGAGGACCCACACCCCAGCAGGGGCCCACTGGCCAGAGCCCCCTGGACTTGCTCCTCCCCCTTCCCATTGCAGCCGGCTTGCTCACCTGCCTCTCGCTCTGGCCCAGACCATGGTGGTGATGAGAAGGAAGAAGAGTAGATGCTGCTGCCCCCTCGCTCGCTGGCCCTCACCTGCCAAGCCAGCAAGTGGGAGCAGTGACAGCAGGAGGAGGAGGAGGAAGAGCAGCTGATGACAATGGCAGTGAGAAGTTAGACTGGCTGAGGGAGGAGCCCTGGGAGGCTGTCTCGCCCAAGGGCCCTTAAAAACCTGGAACCGGCACCGCCAACTGCAACTGGACTGGAGCAAGCTGAGGCCTGACCCATTGCCCTCTTCAGTTTCTCCTGGGATTTGGCATGGTTTCTCTTCTTTATTTTCTCAGAGAGAGAGATTAACAAAGGCATTTACCAAAGCGATGTATAATACAAAAACACAATTATGGACACATCACAATTTCAACATAGTTTAGAGGGCCGTTTAACAGAGGGTTGTCCTCCGTTTGAAGGGCTGTCCTGTCTCAGCGTCGCCCGCCTGCAGTGAGCGGCAGCTGTGGACCGCAGACAGAGCAGGAGGTCCCAGTCTGCCACACTATGGGGAGACGCACCGTATTTCTATTTAAATTATAATTATTATTTCTGCATTTGCATCCATACGAATAAAACAGCATGAGCAAATTTTATGCAAAGTGCTGTTGTCTTTTGCCCTCCTTTTGGGTGATTCATCCCCCCTTTTGTGGCAATTCGTGAGTGGCTCCTACCTCCCCGGTAGAGAGGTGAACCTGAGCTGGGCTCCCTCTTGATGGGCCTGTCCCCCCCTCCGGCTCCCGCACCGTCCTCGGAGGCAAAAGGGCTTTCGCGCCCAGGAGGAGGCACGGCGCGGAAGACGCACGTGGGAGGGCGCGCAGGACAGGGAGGCCTGGCGTGCTGTGGCCCCGCGGAGCGCCGGACGCGGCTGAACGGCGGCAGCAACGACAGCGGGAGGAACGGCGCGCCGGCGGGTGCTCGACCGGCGACGGGAGGCGCCGCCCGCGCCGCCGAGGGCGGGCGGGGAGAGGCCGGCCCGCGCCGCGATGCCCCGGGGCTGCGCTGCGCTGCGCTGCGCTCGAGGCCGCCTGGGCAGGCAGGAGCGGAGGGGCCCGCGTCGCCCTTCCCCTCCGGCCTGCCCCTCACGTCTCCCCCGCACGCGGCCTCTCCGCCCCAGCCCGGAGGCGTTTCCCGACACGGGGGGAAGCCTCCCGGCGCCGACTCGGCCTGCGGGGAAGTGGCGGCCGGGCGAGAGGTGCAGCCCACCGCGTCGCTTGCGGGGCTCCCCGGCCATTCCAAAGCCCCCGCATCGGGCTCCGCTACTGGAAGTGGCTCCAGCCCGCGGGGGGCGGCCTTGGCAGGCACCGCGGCGGGCGGGCGGGCGGGCGGGCGGTGAGCTCTCCTTCCTCCTACCTGCCCGCCCCCCCCCGCTGCACCGCTGTTACGGCGTCAGGAGCCAGGGCCGCCGCGGGCCCGGGGGCGGCAGCGACCCGAGGCTGAAGGGGAGGCTGCGGGCAGTTTACGAAGCGCGAGGCGGAGACGCCCCTGTGTCCTCCAAGCAGGTGGTGTGGCTTAATTGGTCCCCGATGGGCCCGGGGGGGCCCTTGAGCCCGAGGAGGGGTTCCCGACGGCCCCCATGGGCTGGCGGGCTGGCGAGGAGGGGGAGGGGGGCGCGAGAGGCGCTCTGGGCAGCGTGTCCAGGGCAGAGGGGGACAGAAGCCTAGGCTCAGGCAGAAGGAAGATGGGGGGGAGGGTCTTCCGCGTGCCTTGGTTTACTGGCAAGAGCGATAAGAGATTAAATAATCCGCTAGGGATGAGCAAATCTGCGTGTTCCGCTCTTGCCTGCATTTTAATTTTTTACATGTCAAGTTCTCTCTCTCCCAAAAATAAAGAATGGGCTTGGGCAAATTCTTCCCAAAAACTGAACGGAAACAAAATTCTTGCCCGGCTGCACCAGCCAGATTCTGTAGGCGCAGCTCTTCCGGTGATGCGCCTGCCAGGCTGCATAGACCTGTTGGAGATGAGGAGCCTGCCCGGAAGAAGAGCTGGCAGCCGCAGCGAGGCACACAGCTGAAGACACAAGGATTCGGACCCAGACCGTCACGAGCCAAGCACTCGGAGCGCCGCCCGGGATGGAGGGACCTGTCCGTCTTGGTTTCTCCCACATGTGGCGTGGATATTCCCCCAATTGTTGTATGGAAAGTGGTGGTTCGAATGCCACGTCATGATTACAAAGGCCCGATCAACATGCAGCAGAACAAGGAATTGGAATAGGCTACACCACTTCAGACTCCCCAGGGTAATTACCACTTCTGTGTGGTCCCATATGGAGGTGAGAAGAAACCTTGCTCTGCTTGGTTTCTACATGCAGGGAACTTTTTAAATTAAAAAAATGCACATACACCTGGCAATCTGAAGTTGTGCCATCCTTTCTAGCACCTAATTCTTCCACCATCCCTTCTAACACCTAATTCTTCCACATGTGTAGCCAAAATCAAAGACAAATCCTCAAAGAGGGGAATAGAGGATGGCCATGTGTCCTCTTTTTTTGAAAGACAGTCCAGAGGACAATCCTCTGTTTGAAGAGCTGTCCAGTCCTGGTTACAGTCACCCCCACTGTGGTGAGATGGACTGTGTTTCTATTTCAATCAAAGTAATTATTATTTCTTAATTTGTACCAATACATATAAATTAGCAAGTGCAATTTCTGTCCAGGCTTGTATCCTCTTTTGTCCTCTAGTTTAGTGATTCATAAATGGCCACACTAACAATATTATGGGTCATTTGAAAAAAAGTATTACCTGATGAGCTCTCCCCTCACTTCTTAGTTCCCATGTGCAATGGGTCTCAAATGCTCTTCCTAAAGTCGTTTCTGTTCACCTTTCTTCCTTGCTCCTTCTTCTCATTGTAATATACTCACATATTTTGAAAGCATCTCCCAAGGCAACAAAATAAAGGTTCAGACACTAACACTTTTAGACACTTCCCCCCCCCTATACAGTTTTCACTTCCTTGCACCTGTGCTGTCCTGCAAGATCAGCCTCCCCTAGCCTGGTGCCCTCTAGATGTGTTAGACAGTAACTCCCATCATTCCCTGCTAGCATGGCCATTGGGAGTTGCAGTCCAACACATCTGGAGGGCACCAGGTTGGGGGAGACTGTGCAAGATGGGCACCATGCAGAAGGTCCGGAGGCATCTGGACTGCCATCATAAAGGGACTGCAAAAAAGACCAGGGTGGGTGCCACCATGGTGGGAATCCATCTTTCTTAGGATCTCCATCTAAGGATAGTTCATCTTTCTGAGAGAGGCATCAGCTGTTGATGAGATTATGGTGATGATACACGCAGCACCATCAATATACATGGTTCTCTCGGTCTGTCAGATAGAAATATGAAAAAAACATGGCAGGGGTCCTCAGATATTATAAATAATGGGATTACTCAAGCAGCAGGGACAGTGTAATTTGAGATGAATGCCAAATTCTTGCTTTCTTCAAGAGCTGCTATCGAGGTGATGTAACAGAAGCTGTGCCTAATGATAAGTTGTCAAAATGATTATATTAATAATAGGTTGGGTGTCCTTAGCTCCCCTGGGAAGCTCCCCTCCCTCCACACATTGGCGCACTCTCCAATTAAACTGCAACAACATATCATTTACTTGTGTGTGTTTGTGGTGGAGGAACTCATTTTTGTTTTTAAGCTGTGCTTACCTGCAGTTGTGAGGCATCTGGGCTGTTTAACCCTATAATGTTGCAACCTGATAAAATCTACCAGGTGTAAAACCAGGGCTGACTGTAGACAAAAACACTTTGTGAAGGTTGCAGGCATGCCAGAGGCCAGTTTAAAATGCCATTTAAAATGCAGCTAAATCTCTCTCATTCCTCACATGTCTTATCACTGGGAGGAAATCATTATACCAGCTTTTTAAAAAAATCCCATCCCATTACAGATGCTGTTTCTTCTCTGATACATGTTGTTGTTGTTCAGTCGTTCAGTCGTGTCCGACTCTTCGTGACCCCATGGACCATAGCACGCCAGGCCTTCCTGTCCTGCGCTCTCTCCCGGAGCGTGCTCAAGTTCATATTCATTGCATCCGTGATGCTATCTAGCCATCTCATCCTCTGCCGTCCCCTTCTCCTTTTGCCTTCAGTCTTTCCCAGCATCAGGGTCTTTTCCAGGGAGTTTTCTCTTCGCATTAGGTGGCCAAAATATTGGAGCTTCAGCTTCATTATCTGTCCTTCCAATGAGCACTCAGGGTTGATTTCCTTTAGGATGGACTGATCTGACCTCCTTGCAGTCCAGGGCACTCGTAAGAGTCTTCTCCAGCACCACAGTTCGAAAGCATCAATTCTTCGGCGCTCAGCCTTCCTTATAGTCCAGCTCTCACAGCCATACATTACTACTGGGAAAACCATAGCTTTGATTAGACGGACCTTTGTCGGCAAGGTGATGTCTCTGCTTCTTACTATGCTGTCTAGGTTGGCCATAGCTTTCCTCCCAAGGAGCAAGCGTCTTTTAATTTCATGGCTACAGTCACCGTCTGCGGTGATCTTGGAGCCCAAGAAAGTAAAATCTGTCACTGCTTCCATTTCTTCCCCTTCTATATGCCAGGAAGTGATGGGGCCAGATGCCATGATCTTCGTTTTTTTAATGTTGAGTTTCAAACCAGCTTTTGCACTCTCCTCTTTCACCCTCAACAAAAGGCTCTTGAGATCCTCTTCGCTTTCTGCCATTAGGGTGGTATCGTCTGCATATCGGAGGTTGTTGATAATTCTCCCGGCAATCTTAATTCCGACCTCTGATTCATCCAACCCGGCATTTCTCATGATGTACTCTGCATATAAGTTAAATAAGCAGGGTGACAATATGCAGCCTTGTCGTACTCCTTTCCCAATTTTGAACCAATCGGTTGTTCCATGTCTGGTTCTTACTGTTGCTTCTTGACCCTCGTACAGGTTTCTCAGGAGACAGGTAAGGTGGTCTGGTACTCCCATCACTTTAAGAATTTGCCACAGTTTGTTGTGATCCACACAATCAAAGGCTTTAGCGTAGTCAATGAAGCAGAAATAGACGTTCTTCTGGAATTCTCTTGCTTTCTCCATGATGCAGCGAATGTTGGCGATTTGATCTCTAGTTCCTCTGCCTCTTCTAAACCCAGCTTGTACTTCCGGTAGTTCTCGGGTCGCATACTGCTGAAGCCTAGCTTGTAGGATTTTGAGCATCACCTTGCTGGCATGTGAAATGAGCGCAATTGTGCGGTAGTTTGAACACTCTTTGGCGTTGCCCTTCTTTGGAATTGGAATGTAAACTGACCTTTTCCAGTCTTGTGGCCACTGTTGAGTGTTCCAGATTTGTTGGCATATTGAATGCAGCACTTTAACAGCATCATCTTTTAGGATTTTAAATAGCTCGGCTGGAATACTGTCATCTCCACTAGCTTTGTTGTTACTAATGCTTCCTAAGGCCCACTTGACTTCACTCTCTAGGATGTCCAGCTCAAGTTCAGTGACCGCACTATCATGGCTATCAGGGACATTCAGATCTTTCCTGTATAGTTCTTCTGTGTATTCTTGCCACCTCTTCTTAATCTCATCTGCTTCTCTTATGTCCCTGCCTTCTTTGTCCTTGATCATGCCCGTCTTTGCACAAAACGTTCCCTTGAGATCTCCGATTTTCTTGAAGAGATCTCTAGTCTTTCCCATTCTGTTGTTTTCCTCGATTTCTTTGCATTGTTCATTTAAGAAGGCCTTCTTGTCTCTCCTTGCTATTCTCTGGAACTCTGCATTCAGTTGGGTATATCTTCCCCTTTCTCCCTTGCTTTTCGCTTCCCTTCTTTCGTGAGCTACTTGTAAAGCCTCATCAGACAGCCACTTTGCTTTCTTGCATTTCTTTTTCTTTGGGATGGATTTCGTTGCTGCCTCCTGAACAATGTTACGGACCTCCGTCCATAGTTCCTCAGGCACTCTGTCTATCAGGTCTAATCCCTGAAATCTATTCCTCACCTCCACTGTATATTCATCAGGGATATGATTTAGGTCATACCTGAACGGTTTAGTGGTTTTCCCGACGTTCTTCAATTTAAGCCGAAATTTTGCAAGAAGCAGCTCATGATCTGAGCCACAGTCAGCTCCAGGTCTTGTTTTTACTGACTGTATGGAGCTTCTCCATCTTTGGCTGCAAAGGACATAATCAATCTGATTTCGATATTGACCATCTGGTGATGTCCATGTGTAGAGTCGCCTCTTGCGCTGTTGGAAAAGAGTGTTTGCTATGATCAGCATGTTCTCTTGGCAAAACTCTATTAGCTTTTGTCCTGCTTCGTTTTGTACACCAAGGCCATGCCTGCCTGTTATCCCGGTGATTTCTTGACTTCCTTCTTTAGCATTCCAATCCCCTATGATGAAGAGGACATCTTTTTTTGGTGTTAGTTCTAGAAGGTGTTGTAGGTCTTCATAGAACCGATCAACCTCAGCTTCTTTGGCCTCAGTGGTTGGGGCATAGACTTGAATTACTGTGATGTTGAATGGTTTGCCTTGGATTCGTACTGAGATCATTCTATCATTTTTAAGATTGTACCCCAGTACTGCTTTTCCCACCCTTTTGTTGACTATGAGTGCTACTCCATTTCTTCTAAGGGATTCTTGCCCACAATAGTAGATATGATGGTCACCTGAATTAAATTCGCCCATGCCTGTCCATTTGAGTTAGCTGATTCCCAAGATGTCGATGTTCAATCTTGCCATCTCATGTTTGACCACCTCCAGCTTACCTTGATTCATTGATCTTACATTCCAGGTTCCTAAACAATATTGTTCTTTACAACATCGGATTTTCTTTTCACCACCAGACACATCCACGGCTGAGTGTCCTTTCGGGTTTGGCCCAGCCGCTTCACTCTTTCTGGCGCTACTTGGAAATACCCTCTGCTCTTCCCCAGTAGCATATTGGACACCTTCCGACCTGAGGGGCTCATCTTCCGGTGTCATATCTTTTAGCCTTGTGATACGTTCCATGGGGTTTTCTTGGCAAGAATACTGGAGTGGGTTGCCATTTCCTTCTCCAGTGGACCACATTTTGTCAGAACTCTCTGCCATGACCTGTCCGTCTTGGGTGGCCCTGCACGGCATAGCTTATGGCTTCATTGAGTTACGCAAGCCCCTTCGCCACAACAAGGCAGTGATCCATGAAGGGGCTGATACATGTACACATAACCAATTAACTGTCCAAGGAACAGGGGCTGTGGCTCCATGGCAGAGCATCTGCTTCACCTGCAGAACGTCCCAGGTTCAAGCCCCGGCCTCTTCAGGCAGGGCATGAAAAGCACTTGCCTGAAGTCCTGGAGAGCCATTGCTGCCAGTCAGCATCATCAATACTAGGTTAGATGGACCAAGGGTCTGGCTCAGGACAAGGCAGCTTCCTAGGTTCCTAAATTTATCCAGACTTCGAGACAGGACACAGTGAGCCCTACCTTTGACATATCAGAAGATGGCTTCGCCATGGCATGTTTGTCCAGAGAAGTCCATTCAGGGTGAGTTTACTATTGACAAACCAGTTGTGGAAATCAGCATGTGGAAAATCAGCCCTTTAAGCAAGAGTTGTTGGATTTTGTTGGGGTTTGACTCGTTTTATCCATCTGGATTTCTTGTGGATCTGACTCAGTGCTTCCTTGTTAAACTGAGATGTGTCAGTGCATCAAGGCTTGGCCTGCCCAGCTGTTTCGAGACAAGAAAAGGTACTTTCTTGTTTCTGGATCTTTTATATTTCAAAGGGGATGATCCTTACCACTGATGAACACTGGGCCCAGTTAAGCCCTGACTGGCCTGTTAATCAACAAGCACTGGTCAGAGCCCATGTATTGTCCAGTGTCAAATGGCTAGAGATAATCACACATTGTGCCCTATTGTATTCCTTTCTTCTCATCACACTTTGTTGATCAAGTATGCTGCTAGTTATTCTTTTGGATGTTTATATGTTGAAATGGACATTTTACTATTTTTATATTGCATTGTAATGTGTCCATAATTGTGTTTTTGTATTATACATCGCTTTGGTAAATGCCTTTGTTAATCTCAATCTCTCTCTCTCTCTCTCTCTCTCAGAAAATAAAGAAGAGAAACCATGCCAAATCCCAGGAGAAACTGAAGAGGGCAATGGGTCAGGCCTCAGCTTGCTCCAGTCCAGTTGCAGTTGGCGGTGCCGGTTCCAGGTTTTTAAGGGCCCTTGGGCGAGACAGCCTCCCAGGGCTCCTCCCTCAGCCAGTCTAACTTCTCACTGCCATTGTCATCAGCTGCTCTTCCTCCTCCTCCTCCTGCTGTCACTGCTCCCACTTGCTGGCTTGGCAGGTGAGGGCCAGCGAGCGAGGAGGCAGCAGCATCTACTCTTCTTCCTTCTCATCACCACCATGGTCTGGGCCAGAGCGAGAGGCAGGTGAGCAAGCCAGCTGCAATGGGAAGGGGGAGGAGCAAGTCCAGGGGGCTCTGGCCAGTGGGCCCCTGCTGGGGTGTGGGTCCTCAGCAGGCATGATCAGATTCCAGAGGAGGTAGGCAAGGAGCAAAATGGCTAGTAGCAGGACGTCTGTTTGAAAATAGGCTAGTGGGGACGAGGCAAGGCCTCTGTGTGGCTACTTGGTGAGACAGATTGCTCAAAGTGAGGTGACATGGACGTGCTAGCTTTCTATAGCCCAGTGTGTCCCCCAGTGGCCCGTGAAGGCGCCTGACAGTGTTGAGTGACTAAACTTTAGGCTATAAGCTGACAGAACTCAGGTTGAAACAGCAATCTAATCTAGAGGTTGTGGTTAGTCCACTGAGCCTAATTTACCTGGTTTGCGGAGGAACCAAAGTGCTGGTTGTGCAGAGGTAACATGCTGAAGAGGGCTACTGGAGGCCACGGCTTGACACCCCTCAGGGCCTGGCACAATGTCTTGTGGATATCAGGCCTTACATCCACCTTCCTCTGGGTCAGCCAAATCCAGCCCCCCTGGGGTCCCAGGCCAGCCTGCTGGAGTTCCCCAGAAGGTTATGCCCCCTTACCTGGCCAGGCCTCCTTTCCCCCAGCCAACCATCAATTGGTGGTCTCCTGGCTTTTGTGCTGTTTTCTTCCCATTCTAAGAGGTTGAAATGCCGCTCCCAAGGCTGAGGGGTTCATCACATGGAACTTTTATCCTGCTATTGAGATGGCTCTCTCTTGGAAGTTTGTGGGCTCTTTAGATGATGCCGTTGCCCTCCAGGGTGTCTCCCACTATTTCATAGAATCATAGAATAGTAGGGTTGGAAGGGGCCTACAAGGCCATCAAGTCCAACCCCCTGCTCAATGCAGGAAATTCCTCCAGACTATCTCGTGTTTTCCCCAACACAAAAAATGTGGCATTTTTCCCAGCCTACAGAACAGGAGCGCCATGACCTCCCTGTGAAATTCTCCAATAGCAGAAGAAACCACCATGTCTACCAGCTGTGGGTGTGTTTTCAGTTGTTGGTCAGGATGAGGTCTGACAGGTGCAAGGGCAAGAATCACCTGCTCATTGTGTCTCCTGCCTCTGCATTTCTCAGTCGGAGGGAGAAGAGGGTAAAATGCCTCCCTGCAATGAAGGGAGACACAGCTGATCCCCCACCCCACCAAGCTCAGAAGCAATGTCCTCTGTTGTTTCAGAGCACCCTATTAAGTTCAGTGGGACTTACTCCCAAGTAAGTGTGCCGAGGGCTACACACTTACAGGGTGATCTTATGTCTACTCAGAAGAAAGTCCCATTGAGTTCAATGCGGCTTACTCCCACATAAGTGTGCCAAGGCTTGCAGACTTACAGCACAATCTTACATTTTATGTCTTCTCAGAACTAAGGAGGGTACTCCAAACCATGTGTCTGCCATGTAAAGAAGCCCTTCCTAATCCCCCAAAGAAGCAGGAAGCTCCAGAAAGGATGTGGTTTTTTGCTTAATGTAGAGACAGCCTGAGTCAGGCAGCAAGAGCTTTAAGCTGAAATATGCTGGTATTTGGGGTATTTGTTCCACAGGCCTTTTCCTTTGCCCTGCCCACCACTGGAAGAGCTTATCCGAAATGGAGTCCAGCCCTTGGGCTGAAAGGCTCCCCACCTCTGCTTGAGGGTCATATATCACAGGCACCACTTTGGCAACATTTGTATAATCTAGAATGCTAATGAAGTGCGTCTTTTTCACTGTCAAGGGGACAACAGTGGGACTAACTGAGACTCAGGCGGTGCTCCAGCCACCTCTGGGAAATCCCTGACCTCTGCCTTTAACAAAGGGGAAGATGCCTCAAAGAAGGGCAAGCAAAACCTTGTTTTGTGAGATGAATTTCACAGAGTGGTGTAAATCCCATGGAAGGTGCAGAATGGGCAAGATGTGGAGTGCTTTGAGCAATATATAGAGTGCTCTCTGCCATTTTCTCGACTTGGAAAATGCGCTTGTTCAGAGCCAGTTTATTCCAACTAACTGGAGATTGGGGGGCAAATAAATTTCATTTCATTCATTCATTCATTCATTTCATTTATTAGATTTCTATACCACCCCATAACCAAAGCTCTCTGGGCAGTTCACAAAATTAAAAACCGTTAAAACACATTACACAAAGTACAAAAAAGCATTTACATAAAAGCATAAAGACAGATAACACACACAGAAAACATCATTGGGTTCCTTGCAAGAGGAAAAAAGGCGGGGTATAAATGCATAAATAAATAAAATAAATATCTAAAAACTATTTTTAAACTATCAGCCAAACAGTCCAAGATGTTACTAAAACTCATTATTTGCTGCCAGATGCCTGGGAGAAGAGGGCAGTTTTCACCTGGTGCCAAAAAGATGACAGTGTTGGCACCAGGCAGGCCTCATCAGGGAGATCATTCCAGAATTGGGGGGCCACCAGCGAGAAGGCCCTCTCCCTTGTTGTTGCCCTCTGAGCCTCCCTTGGAGGAGGCTCCCAGAGGACAGCCTTGGATGCTTGAACATAGTATATGGGTCAGTTCATGCTGGGAGGGGTGCTCTATCAGGTATTGTGGTCCTGAGCTGTATAAGGCTTTATAGGTCAAAACCAGCACTTTGAATCGGGCTTGGAAACATACAGGCAGCCAGTGCAAGCGAGCCGTAATTGGTGTTATATGTTTAGACCTCCTCATCCCTGATATCAGTCTGGCTACCGTGGTCCTAAAAGATGCCAGCATGGCAAAGATGCAATAAAAAGGAAAGACGGCTTCCTCAATAGGTGCACCCCCATCAAAAATGTTGGCATCATGCCAAGGGTATTGTTAGGAAGGGCCCACCTGGACACAGACCCCGGATCTTTTTTGAGCTGTGCCCCAGATCTTTTGAGCTCTCCTAATTGCCATTTTTTTTACATTTTTCCATTGCATTGGAAAACAAAAACAGCCATATTTTTTTAGTTTGTATGATAAACACATGAAATTTGGAGGCTTAGTAGCCCCCGTGGAACTGATTGAACCTGCCAAATTTCAGGCAGTTAAGTCTAGTGGTTTTTGTTCTAGCCACTGGTAAAATTTGCTATTTTCAAGAAAATATGTCAAAGCAAAGAGCTATATTTTTTTGTGCTTCCACATACATGCATGGAATTTTGGGACCTGCCAACCCCCATAGAGATGACTGAGCCTGCCAAATTTCAGACAGGCCTAGTGGCTTTTGTGCTAGCCACAGGTAAAATTTGCTTTTCCCAAGAAAATGTGTCAAAGCAAAGAGCTATAATTTCTTTGTTCTTCCACATAAGTGTATGGAATTTGGAAAGTTGGCAGCCCCCATGGAGCTGATGGAACCTGCCAAATTTCAGGCAGTTATGTCAAGTAATGTTTGTGCTACTCACAGATAAAGTTTGCTATTTTCAAGAAAATATGTCAAAGCAAAGAGCTCTATCTTTTTGTGCTTCCACATATTTGCATGGAATTTGGGGGCCTGGAAGCCCATATGGAGATGACTGAGCCTGCCAAAGTTCAGATAGTTAGGTGTAGTGGCTTTTGTGCTAGCCACAGGTAAAATTTGCTTTTTCCAAGAAAATCTGTCAAAGCAAAGAGCTATAATTTTTTTGTACTTCCACATAAATTCATGGAATTTGGGGACCTAGCAGGCCCTATGGAGCTGACTGAACCTACCAAATTTCAGACAGTTAGGTCCAGTGGCTTTTGCACTAGCCATGCGTAAAGTTTCCTTTTCTCAGAGTCTAAAACAAAAAGTAAAAACTGTCAATTCACCCAGGGGATTAGAGATCCTAATCAGAAGGTGTTTATGATGACCATTAGGAGGTCACTATCCCTAATCTCTGGTGTAGGGTTTTCCTGAGGTGCAAAAACCTTCTCTCCCCCTACTTTTCTTTTCTGCTCTTACATGCCCACTGTTGGGAGCTTGCCTGCAATGAAATTTTGAAGAGGAAGGGAAGAAAGAGCTCCATGTGAAATACTGGTATTTCATACAGCATCAGATTTTACTGCCTCGAACTGGAACCTTTGGATTCTGCAGAAGTTTAGTAGCTTTAGTACAGCAAAGGATCCAATCAGCCTCCACAAACTTTTTTTTCCCCCTCCACTTTAATTTCGCCTAAATAGCCGTGGGACTCAAATAATCCCAAAGGGAGGGTTAGGACAATGCAGCGTCATGATTGAGAAACTGCTGGGGCTTTTAAATAGGTTCTACGGTTTTAAAAAAGCTAGAACAAGCCTTCAGCCACCTCACCTCATAAAGTTCATTTAAGTACATGCAATCCTGGCAAACCCTGCACAGCCTCCTAAATTCCTCTGAAGTTCCACCTCTCTGAAAGGAGCCACTTGGCTTAGGGAATTCTCTCTACCCCCCCATCCCTGCACACATTTCCAATCACCATTCTTCTTTTCTTCTTCCCTCCCCTATCCTGTTCTTTCTTTCTCTTCTTTATTCCACCCAGAGCATATCTTGGGGAATTCTTAAAGAGAATTCTCTTCAGTGGGCAAGAGAAGTTCTGAACTGTACTTGACTTTATACAAACAGACGGGTTGGTTTTTCTCCTTCTCACTCAAGTCTTTGAGAAAAGTGGGTTCACATGGTTGCAGAGAAACAAAATTGGGGCTGTTTTGTTTGTCAGTTGCCATCATCCAGCAATAGGAAGGGCTGCAGCTCAGTGGTAGGGCACATGCTTGGCCTGCAGAGGTCCCAGGTTCAATCCCCAGCTTCTTCAGGTAGAGCTGGGAAAGAATCCTGCCTGAAACCCTGGAGAGCCGCTGCTGCCAGTCAGTGTCAACAGTACTGGGCTAGATGGACCCAGGGTCTGACTCAGTACAAGGCAGCTTCCTGTGTTCCTCTGAACAGAAAGCTTTGATTAAAAAATAGGTTTGGGTTTGTTTTCAAGTGGGGTGGGGGGAGATAAATACTGCTCATTTATGCAATCCTATGTATGCCTACTGAGAAGTCCCATTATGTTTAATGAGGCTTACCCTCAGGAAAGTGTGCATAGGATTCCAGCACAAGTTGCTTTTGCAGGGAGGTTTGCACCCTGATGTTCTGCATGTTTACTCAGAAATAAGTCCTGAGTTGTGAGCGTGGTACTGCAGGCTTAATACAGTGCCTGCCCAATTCTGTCTAATAAACTGACTACCCTTTCAGCTCAGTCCTATGCATGTTTTGTCATTTGTGGGTTTGGGGTTTTTTTTGCATGAACTCTAGCTTCAGTGGTGAGGGAAAGGCACTTAGTGCATGCTGAGAGTTTCTCCATAACTGAGCCCTAGTTTTGAAAACAGACTCATTGGCTGAATCCTGGTGAAGTCTTGGCACAAATGAAGTTATGGGGAGGAAGATACAGTGAGAGCTTGTGCATAGAGAGGGGTTGCACAAAACAAGACATCTGTTTTTATGAAGAGTTGCTGGAGGATGGTAGGATGAGGAGGGATGGTTGCATGGAGGGGAATAGAATTGGTAGGGGGAGAATGCAAATGCTCAGTGGTAAAAGAAGAATATTCTGCACATGCTCAGAGGCAATCTCTATTTAAAAACATAAGAAGAGCCGTGCTGCATCAGACAACTAATCTAAGATTATCAGGGTCTTTGTGTTTAATAAATCCCACTGGTCTGGTTGAACCAGTGCAGTTAATATTTTAATATCTATCTTAATTAACGAAATAGGTCAACAGTTGGCACATTTGGTGTGATGCTTGCCTAGGAATGATTAGGAATCATTGTACATAAGAACTAAGAAGAGCCATGCTGGATCAGACCAAGGGTCCATCTAGTCCAGCATTCTGTTCATACAGTGGCCAACCAGATGCCCATTGGAAACCCACAAGCAGGACATGAGTGCAATAGCACCTTCCCACCCATGTTCCCCTGCTGCTAACATTGGTGAAATGTAAATAAATGCTAGTAATTCTAAATTAGAATGCATGTATATCCTTCAGAAACTTTGCAGGTTTCTTGCCTGGGGGACACCTCTAATGACCTGTGCATTTTCATACAAATTGATCCAAAAACTATTGGGGAAGGGGTGAATGGAAGGGAAAGCAAATCACTCCCTCCCCCAAACTGGAGAACTAACCTTCCACATGAACTGCTGCACCTATCCTTCTGAAACTTTGCTGGTTTCTTACTTAGGGACAACTCTAGGCTCTCTGTACTTTTCAGAGCAATGGTCCACAAGGAACATAGGGAGATAAGTATATCCTCTTTTGGAGACCTCAAAATGTCAAGGCCACCCTTGCACAAAAACCCCTGTGGCTAGCATTCTGAAATTTGGCAGACATGTTCTCCTCTGATGGGGCAATGAATCCTGAATTTTTTATCCAATTCTTCCAAGGAATTAAAATGTTACTGGCAGTTCCCTTTAAGAGAAAATAAAAATATAAACCCTGCACCTATTTTTCTGACATTGGGCAGGTGTAATCCTCTTCTAGGGGGCTACTATGCCTGAAATTATCCAGTTCTGACCAAGAGAAAAAAGTTACAGGTTTTTTTTTTTCTAATTTCCCATGGTAGTCAACAGGAAGCATAAAGACTCGTTTTTCTAAACCTTGACTCAGGTTTGGTGCTGAGCTGAAGTGGTCCGACTACAAATTGGCCTGAGTAGAGGTGAGATGTTTTCCAAAATGCTGAATCGGGGTCTGAGTTGAAGTGGGGTAGGGGGTCAGTGCACACTTCTTATGTATGTATGTAATCTATATACACATGCAAGCACATTGCATGCACACATCACACACATATTAGACGTGCACTTAGACTCGTGTGTGTGTGTGTGTGTGTATGCAAATTTGTGTTATGGGCCCATGCCCTGGATCTTTTAAGAGCCTAGCAATGCCCCTGCATCATGCAATGAAACGGGGTGACAGTATGTTGAGGACAAACACCAGTGAACCAGTTCTGTCCTTAACTACTTGCAACCACAGAAACAAAATAGGTTAAAGGAAAATTATATATATTCAAAAATATAGCAACATTTTAATATAAATACTGATATCTCACTCAAAATTAAAACAATTGATTAGCAATCAAAAATGCCCATCAAAACATCAGAGCTGTAGCTTGTACATGTTCACAATACTAATTCTCACATTCAAGGCTGCACATATACACAGAGCCAACATCTCAAACGTGTGTCGACCAATCTGGTCCTCTTCAGAGGGAGAAACTATAAAGATAAACAATCTAACCCTATCCCTTTACTACAACAAAATTAACATAATATCTGAATTCCTAAATAGAGCCTGGAAAGCAAAATGCACAAGCTTAGAAATACCTGTGATATGCCATACCCGAATAGTCAAATAAATATAGACTAATAAAACAATCAATTTACCAGTAGAATCATAGAATAGTATGGTTGGGCCTACAAGACCATCAAGTCCAACCCTGCTCAGTGCAGGAATCTAAGTCAGAGCATCCCTGACAGACGGCTGTCCAGCCTCGTCTTGAATGCCTCCAGTGTGGGAGAGCCCACCACCTACCTAGGGAATGGGTTCCATTGTCGTATTGCTCTAACAGTGAGGATGTTTTTCCTGATGTTCAGCCGGAATCTGGCTTCCTGTCACTTCAGCCCATTGTTCTGTGTCCTGCACTCTGGGATGATCGAGAAGAGATCCTGGCCTTCCTCTCTGTAACCACCTTTCAAGTACTTGAAGAGCCTATCCTATCTCCCCTCAGTCTTCTCTTCTCAAGGCTAATCAGGCCCAGTTCTTTCAGTCTCTCCTCATAGGGCTTTGTTTCCAGTCCCTTGATCATCTTTGTTGCCCTCCTCTGAACCCTCTCTAGTTTGTCTGCATCCCTCTTAAAGTGTATGTGTGGTATTCAGAACTGGACACAGTACTCCAGATGAGGCCTAACTAGTGCTGAGTAGAGAGGAACTAGTCCTTCATGTGATTTGGAAGCTATGCTTCTATTAATGCAGGCCCAAATAGCATTGGCCTTTTTTGCAGCCACATCACGTTGTTGGCTCATATTGAGCTTGTGATCTACAACAATTCCAAGATCCTTCTCGCTCGTAGTGTTGTTGAGCCACATATCCCCCATCTTGTAACTGTGCATTTGGTTTCTTTTTCCTAGGTGCAGAACTTGGCATTTATCCCTATTAAATTTCATTCTGTTGTTTTCTGTCCAGCCTATCAAGATCACTTTGAATGTTGTTTCTGTCTTCCAAAGTATTAGCTATCCCGCCCAATTTGTGTAATCTGCAAATCTTGTCACCATTCCCTGCACCTCCTCCTCCAAGTCATTAATAAAAATGTTGAAGAGCGCTGGGCCCAGGACTGAGCCCTGCGGTACCCTGCTTGTAGTGTGTATATATACAGAAACTGAGATCCACACTAAGCAACTGGTAACTGCATAAAAGAAAAGGGGTGGTGGTGAGGGAAGACATTCCCTCCTACATTCTGAAATGTATAAAGAAACCTTCCATTAATTTTTAGTAATCTCCCAGGTATATCTAACAGATGACTAAACCATGATGTAAAAATTAGTATGAAGAACCCAGAGAGTCACCTACAATCAAAAAAGACTAAAGCATTCTTACCAAAAATGACTAATTCCTTCCACCTGAAGTTAGCCATTCAATTTGTGGTGGCTACTGGTGTGGATGGCTTTTTCAAAGGCGGGCTACAGAGTTCCCTAAATGGCTGGGGCCATCTGAGGCTGCAGCATTGCTGAAGGTAAGGAGGTGTGGACATAAGAACATAAGAAGAGCCCTGCTGGATCAGGCCAAAGGTCCATCTAGTCCAGCAGTCTCTTCACAAAGTGGCCAGCCAGTGAGCATGACTGATCACTGATCATGACTGATCAGTCATGATCAGTCCCTTGGATGGCAGTCGACAGGAAGCACCATATAAAGCAGCTTCCCCAACCTGGTGCCCTCCCGATGCATTGGACTGCAACCCCCATTATTCCTTGCTGGCTGGGGATTATGGGAGTTACAGTCCAACACACCCGGAAGGCACCAGGCTGGGGGAGGCTGCTTTAAAGGGCAGTACCTGTGAGTAGCAGATGCTGCAGACCGCCAAGGGAAGAACTCTTCCTCTCATCTTCTGCTTTTAGGCTTTCGAGAGATCTAACTGGCCAGTGGCAGAGAGAACGCAGAACTAAAACGGCCCTGGGCCTGCTCCAGAAGATCATACACCCGCTGCCCTCCCACTCAGCAACGGCGCCGCTTCCCACCTCGGCCCTATCTACCCCACGCGTCTCGGCCTCTGGCCTCTCCATCGCGGGGGCGGCCGGCGAGGCACGGAAGCGCTGCTGATGCAAGGCGCAGCCTGGCGCGCGCGTCCCAGGCCCTGGGTGGGCGGCGGCGCGGCCTGGAGGCCCAGCGGCTCGCTGTCCGCCGTGCCGGCGCTGGCACTTCGGCCCGGCCCTGCCGTGTCGCGCAGCCCCGGCCGCAGACAGCGCCGGGCTTGGCTCCGAGCAGCCCGCTCGCCAGGCGCCCCGGCGGGCGCGCTCGGCCCGGGCGCGGGGGCGCCGGCGGGGCCCGCGCCTCCGCGCCCCCCGGGCCGTGAGGGCTGCCCGCAGGGCCCCGGCGCCCCCGGCGCGCGCAGCCCTCCTCGCCGGGCCGCTTCCGGGTGGTGGGACGCGGCTCCAGAAGCTCCGCCAGGCGCAGGCCGCCGCGACTCCCTCCCGATCGGGGCGCCGAGACTGAGCGCTTGGCTGCCGACGAGCCCCGCGCAAAGGCCCAGCGCGCTGCGCGCACGTCGCCGCCTCGCCTGCTCCGTCCGGCGCGGACGGCCGCGTGCGCCGAGCAGCGGGCCGGGCCGGGCCGGGCCGAGCCGAGCGTGCGCCGCCGGCTGAGCAGCCTCTGCTTCGTGACCCCGCCCGTGAGCCTCGCCTCGCCTCGCCAGAGAGGGGCCAGAGAGCCTGTCCAGACGCGCAGGCCTGGGAAGCGGGGAGCTGCCTCGTTCCCACTCGGAGCCTTGGTCCATCGAGCCCAGCATGGCCGACACGGATGGGTAGCGAATCTCCAGGGTTTCAGCAGGGCTCTTCCTCGCCCTGCCTGGAGATGCTTCTGGGGACTGAACCTGGGACCTTCGTCAGGCCAAGCAGGGGCTCCACCGCTGAGCTGCAGCCCCCCCTTCCTCCCGTGTCGCAGTCAGCATTTTAGTGGCCCCGGACCGTCACATGAGGGCATTACATACGCGCTGGGCACGGCCGCTCACGCTGCGAGCCCTACAATGTCTGGCCCCGTTCCTCCACCTGGCTCACTTCCACCGGGCGGGGGAGGGCCCTGACTGACCCGAGCGGCCGGGGCTGGAGGTGGCCAGGGCCCAGGGGCCATGCGGGTGGCATCTTGTTTAGGTTTTGTGGCTGGCTTTCAATGAGATGCATTCCTTTTGAAGGCTGGCTTGAATGCCAGTTTTGGGAGAAAGGTGGAGTACAAATCAAATAAATGTTTTTTCCTACTATCTAGATTTTTTTTTGTATTTCTCTTTTGTTAGGCCTTAGAATGAATTATTAGTGGATTGTTTAACCTTAATATACATTGAGCCTGTTTGCAGGGCTATCTAAATTTTGTTATACCTTGTAATTGTTAATGAATTATCTAGGCATGTTGCTATATTTTATTATGTAATTTTTTCTGATGTTGTAAGCTGCTTTGAGCATGGTTTTACTATGGAAAAGCAGCATACAAGTAAATTGATGATGATGGAGGCGAAGAAGATTGGGGGGGGTTCCATCCCACACTGTCTTCTTTCCCTCATAGGGGCAAGGTCCAGCTTCCTCCCTTTTACTCAGTATAGTTTGGCCACAATCCAGCAATGAGTTCTGTGAGCTAAGCCCTATGGATTTCTGTGGGCAGCTCACCTAGTTGTGTGAGATTGAGGTTTCCAAATGAACTTCAGATGTTCTCCTCCAGCCTTTCTTAACTTGGTGCCCTCTAAATGGGTTGAACTACAACCCCCATGATTCCCAGTCATCATGGCCATTTCATCCAATGTACCTGTGGAGGTTGGGGAGGGCTGTTCTGCTCCTGTCAGCTGCTGCCCTCAGCCTAAGCCAGAAGGAAGATGAGATGGTTGAATGTTGTTCTGTTCTGATAGTTACTGTGGTCTTTACAGATATAAAGATTGCTTATTTTTTATTTTATCTATTTATTAATTTTGATATTTGTATGCTACCTTTAAGGGGGAAAGCCCTCTCAAGGAGGCTTCCAAAAATTGATATAAACTCAAGTGACAAGAATAGAACAATAAATTTATGAACCATTAATAAAGAAACAGATAAGATCTAAAGCATACAACATTCCAGTAAATATTTAAACATCAGCAGCTAAAAACCATCTCAGTTCAGTGGTGCATACAACTGTTCTTAAGAAAAGGCCATAGAAAAGAAAGGCATCCTAAGAGCTCTTCTAGCAACCTAGAATCATAGAATAGTAGGGTTGGAAGAGGCCTACAAGGCCATCGAGTCCAACCCCCTGCTCAGTGCAGGAATCCAAGTCAGAGCATCCCCGACAGGTGGCTGTCCAGCCTTGTCTTGAAATGACTGGGCTTGACACGCCCCAGTTAGCAAGGCCTTCCTAGCCATAAGGCTACAGCTGAGAAAGCCCACACACTAGCCTAGCCTTCCCCAAACTGGTGCCCTCCAGATGTGTTTGGCTACAATGCCCATCATCGCCAGCCAGTAGACCCACCAAGGTCGCCCACTTTAGGGGAAGACACTCACATACAGGTTTCTCCTGCTAATATATCCCCTTTAAATCTGTATTTTAAACTCCTGTACTGCTGCTAGGTTTTTATTGTGGTTGTATTGTTATATTGTGGTTTTAATGTTCTATATATTTTAAATTGTTTTATTGTGTGTTGTTTGGTTTTAATTTTTGTGAACCGCCCAGACAGCTTCGGCTATTGGGTGGTATAGAAATGAAATAAATAAATAAATATCTTCCTTCCCCAGCACGGATAGGACAATATGGCAATTAGTCTGACCATGAAAAAAACAGCCACATAAAGGACCCCCTGCTCCAATTTTTCTTGTGGGTGGTTGGGAGCAAATTTCAGGAGGGTTCCTTTATGTGGCTTTTAAAAAATCCAATTCCAATTTTAAAAGTTGGAAGAGTCCCTTGATGCATTTAACTCTCTGGCCTAGAATCCTGTGAGGCTCTTTCCTCCCACACCTGTTCCAGAGAGACCATTTTGGTCCTCCAGCTCCAATTCTTCCATTCTTCTTTTCCCAAGTTCTGCTCTTTCTGAGCTTCCCCCTTTCCTGGCTGGGAGCGGGGAGAGGGCAGGAGGCTTGGACGGGTGCAGGATTCACGCGCAGCCCCTGTTTTGTATGAAACACCTTTCTGAATCCCCAGCATATGAGGGAGCTGCCTCCTGTTCCCATGTTGTGTATTAGAAAATAATGGGAACCAGCCAAGGTACCTACTGGCTTACCTCTATTGAATTGCCTGTAACTGTTTCTGGGAGTCAGGTTCCTAGCTCCTGAGAGTAAAATCCTGCAATGCCCTCTTGACACAGCAGCCAATGGGAAAAACATAATGGACATGATCTCTGTGAGCCAGAGCTAGGATCAAAGGTTTAGGAAGGATAACAGGCTGCAACGGCTGTCAGCGGCCACGTTACACAAATCTTTACAGTAAGCCAAACTCCGTAATACTGCCCACGCAACGCTGGCCTCCTCTGTGGCACTTGAGAGGCACCTCGCATACACACAGCCTTGCACTGTATGTAGCCAGGTGGGTCAAGGCACCTCACTGCACGCGACAGGATCTCTAACCAGTCTGTCTTGCAGATGCAAGAGGTTTATTAACCTGCAACGGCTGGGAAAATCGACATCGGAAAGAAAGCAAAAGGGTGAAGCAATCCATTCCCAACTGTACTGGAGTCTAAAACCCGAAACACCTTTAAAGGCAGTCCTGCCCACATTCACTTCCATCTGAGCCATTTTTCACTCTTCTCTACTCACTGTTTCTTTTTCTCACTATTGTAGTTCTGTTACTACATCGAACAGAAGCGAACAATCATTTCTAAAGCTTCCCATGTAGCAAGCACAAGACAACAGAAACGACCTCTCTGAAATATGTCTTAAAGCTCGCTTATCACAGCCTTATCACTGTTTTGAACCCCTTTTTAAAAGCAGAAAGGAACTTAACAGCCTGCTGATTAGCAACAGTCACTTGCGCAGAAGTCGACCAGCCACACGCGGCAGCAGCGATGGCCGTCGCTAAGCCTAACGGGCGAGACGCGCGTGCCTCTCGGCTCGCGCACTGACCATCAGCGTCGTAATGCTTCCAGATGCCCAAGAACTGGGATGCCGTCAGCTCCGCCAGGTGCAGGTAGGGCGGCTGCGGCTGCGGCTGCGGCTGCGGCTGCCCCGCCATGAGCGAGCCGGTCTTCGACGGCGCTGCTCTCGCGGCCGCCTCCGGCGCCAGGGACGCTCCGCCAGCCGCTCCGGCGCCCCGCGGCCGCCCGGCCTTTATAAGCCCGCCGGAGCTTGCAGAGGGCGCGCTGTCCGCCAGGGGGCCCGCGCATCCGGGGCGGGGCGGGGCGGGGCGCCCGTGCGGGCGGGCCGGGCCGAGCCGAGCCGAGGGAGGCCGGCCGGCGCGGGCCCTCCTGCTCGGGCAGCCTGGCCGCGCGCGGAGGGGCCTCGCGGCGCCGCCCCGGACCAAGGCGGCCGAGCCCGCCCGGCGCCCCGCCGCGAGCAGCCCGCTCCTGCCGCCCCTTGCTGGGCGCGGCTCGCGGCCTTCGCGTCAGCCTCCTCGGGGCATCGCGTTGCGCGGAGGTTGCGCGGATTGCGCTTCCCCCGGGCGGGCAGCAGCAGGCGGCAGGGCGGAGATCGAGCCGCGCGGATCGAGCCGCCCGGGACTGGGCTGCCGAGGCGCAGAGGCGGCGACGCCGCTCTGCGGAGGCCCCGCGCACCTGCCGCCGCCTTCCCCACGGGCGGTGGCGCACCCGGAGGCCGCCCCTGGCCAGTGCAGCGGCGGGACAGCGGGAAGACGCGCGGCTGGTGCGCCGGGCTTCGGCGCGGCCGCTTGTTCTGCGCTGCTGGCGGAAGAGCGCGAGCGGCCCAGGGGCGCTGTGACGGTGGCCCCGGAGGGCCGGGGCCGGCTCCCCTCGACTGGGGCGCGGTCGGCCAACGGGGCGATCCAGCCTCTGGCAGGAGAAGGAAGCCCGGGAGCCCAGCCCGGGATGCCGCCTCGCCAACTCGCCTGGTGTCATCAGCCAATGTCAAATCATTCCTTGAGCCAGAAGATAACAAGGGGGCCTCACAAGGAGCCCTGGGTGCTTAGCGATCCTAGACGGGGGAGACCCAGCTTCTGATCCCCACTCAGCCATGAAGCTCCCTGGGTGACTCTGGGCCGGTCGCTCATTCTCAGCTCGAGATACCCCACAGGGTCGTGATGAGAATAGAATGTGGAGGAGGGGGAGGGGGATCATATATTCTGCTTTGGGCTCTGTGGGGGAAAGGTGGGATATAAATGTAGCGAGTACAGCAATCAAACAAACAAACAATGCAATCATCAACACAGTCCGAGAAACAAACGAAGCACTTGCCTATACCCCCAAAGCCAGCTGGCCACCTCGGGCGGCGGTGGGCTCTCCCCCACTGGAGGCCTTCAAGACGAGGCTGGACAGCCATCTGTCAGGGCTGCTCTGACTTGGATTCCTGCACTGAGCAGGGGGTTGGACTCGATGGCCTTGTGGGCCCCTTCCAACCCTACTCTTCTATGATTCAGGTAACCTGGCCCCAAGGCATGTAGGGCTTTAAATCCTCTCTGCAGCTGACTGCAGTCACACCAGCAGCCATGACCGATTGGCTCTGTGTCCAAGAATTTGCTATGGATACACAGAAGAGAAAACTCTCTGGAAAAGACCCTGATGCTGGGAAAGATTGAAGGCAAAAGGAGAAGGGGACGGCAGAGGATGAAATGGCTAGATAGCATCACTAATGCAATGAATATGAACTTGAGCACGCCCCGGGAGAGAGCGCAGGACAGGAAGGCCTGGCGTGCTATGGTCCATGGGGTCACGAAGAGTCGGACACGACTGAACAACTGAACAACAACTGTGCATCTCGCAATCTCAGGGCATGTGGTTTGCCCTTAAGTACACCATTTTCCTTTCTAAAACAGGCAGTGCAGGAGGGCTGATCTGGATCCAGACCCTGGTGTGGGGTGCAGGGCTTTGACATTCCCCGCCCTGCCTCACACACACTACAGTCCCAATCCAGATCAGCCCCTCTTTTGTCCCTGCAATCTGCATGGCAAAAAATTTCCTGTTGGAGTGAATGGGACTGCAGCAGAAGACATAGAGCTAAAAGCCCCCCAACACTCAGACTAGGGTCCCAATCTGGATTTGACCCCCCCCCCCCCGTGGCTATTTCTGAAAGAAAATGTATGCACTCAAGGGCAAACCATGTGATTAATGTTATGTATAGTTTGGCCCTCAGACTGACTTTCTTTCTGTTTCTGTTTCATGTGATAATGGAGGAGAGCCTTCTTCCTTCACCTCTTTCCTGGATGAAAGAAGTTGATTTAATTACACAAAACAGTCTGTCTCCCCATGCCTGCTTTTATCCATCCGCACACATACAAATATGCTTCAATTGCACCAGTTATTTTGACTGCAGATTTTAAGACAAAGGAAGACAAAGGAAAGATGAGAAGCAGATACACTGAGAAGCCAGCTCCATTTGCCACTGCCTCTCCCTGAACTGTTTCCATTCCAGCTGGTAGTTATAAGCACTACAATGTAACTGTAGGAATTGGTGCCCAATTTGCTCCCCCCACCCCCGTCTTTCCTCTTCATTCCTTTTTCCTTTCATGTCATGCCTTTTAGATTGCAAGCCTCTGGGCAGGGACTGTCTTGTTTTTATTGATCTTATGTAAGATGCTCTGGGAGCCTTTTTGGATGAAGAGTGGGGTTAAAATGCTTTTAAACAAAAAATTTGGAAATGTCCCCTCCACACACATGCACACATACAAAATAAGCTCAGCCCTGGCTATATCAGATGCATTATGTACACCAGCCTTCCCCAGCCTGGGGCCCTCCAGAAGTGTTAGACCACAACTCCCAGCATTCTTGACCATTAGCCATACAGGCTGGGACTGATGGGAGTTGAAGTCCAAAATATCTGGAGGGCACCAGGTTGGGGACAGCTTCTTTACAGTGTCAGGATTCCACTGGGAGGCTACACGATAAGCCATCTGCAACAGACATTCTGCCAGCCCTTCTTGAAACAGAGGCAAGCAGCCTCTTCTTCCTGGGCTCCATCTATCCAGGCTCGTCCTTTTCCTGCTGTGCTGCCAGTCTTGTGATGATGGCTTTGCAAGAAAAGTCTCAGCTGCTCCTCCTCTCTTGCTTTGCTGCCTGCTCTGCTTCTCACACACACTAAGCCTCACTTGACCCCACCAGACCTGCTGGCTATCTCTGTCTTCACAGAGTGGAGTCCAGGTCACTGGAGGATGCAGAAATCGCACCATCCTCTCGCATAAGGCATCCCATTTGTCAAGCGCAATGGGACATGCACACCTCCCTCTCTGGAAGCAGAGCTGGAGCAACAGGTGCCGGGGCCATCCTGGCCCAAAGCGGTGGCTGTATCCATGTGTACCAGCCTTCCCCAAGTGGATGCCCTCCAGACAAGTTGGACGGCAGCTCCCAGTATCCTCCAGCCAGCCATGTGCTGCAGTTGGGGTCCAACACATCTGGAGGGCACCAGGTTGGGGAGAGCTGACATGCACCTTCACATGCAGGTAGCTCCCTTTTGGAATAGGGGGAGGGAGGGGAGGAAACAGAATGCTTCAGGACTGAGGTCTCCAACATGGTGCCTATGGGTGCCAATGTGGCTACAGATACCTCTCTTGGCACCGTCAGGCTCCCTGCCCTTCCTGATTTTTATTTTATTTCTTAAGGTTTTTAAATATTAAACCTGACAGAGGCTGGCCTGCTGCAAAGCAAAGGGCTGCCCTTCAGCACCATCTTTATTTGGGAGCAGAAGAGTGGTTTCCTGTTTTGGAGTTCAGAGTCCACCTCTGCTTTGGACTTTGGTGCCTGGGCAAGTTACTTTTCTTTTAGTCTCACCTGTTGCCTTCTGGGAAATGAGTGCTCTGTGACAAGCCGTGCTCACGAAGACAGCCATTTTATGAATAAGTATGGTGACCCATGGCTGCCACTTTGTGAGAGTGCCCACCGCACTCTCTCAGAATTCCAAATGTGCCCAATGACCCCAAAGAAGTTGGTGACCGCTGCTCTAGGTTCCTTCTAGCCGCCCCATCCAATCCCTATCTAACACTTTGCATTCTAGAGAACATAAACTGGTGATTTTTCTATTTGGGGATTATTTATTTTGCCAACGTGGTACTGCTGTGTTTCAAATTCACCTACTACAATTTTGGTTGCCAGTCTCAAAAGGGTCTATCTTATGGAGCTAGAGAAGTTATGGGAAAAGGCAGCTAAAATGACAGGATTGGAGCACCTCCCCTGCAAGAAAAGGCTGAAGAGGCTGAGGCTTGTTAACTTTAGGGGGGAAGGAGATAAGTATGGGAAAGGTTCACCAGTGGCTCCTGCCATATGGGCTACATACCCTCCATAAGAAATAGAGCATAGCATGAACATAAGAATCCAAGAAGAGCCCAGCTGGACCAGCCTATCTAAACAGATTCCTGTTTCCATTTTAGCCAGCCAGATGGCTCTTGGGAAGCCGACAAGCAATCTCCCTTGCTTGCTCTTGATCCCTAGCAAGCATCCCAGAAAGGACTACTGGCTCACCACAAATGGTGATCTTCTCCTTCTTCTATGGTAGTAGAAGTACAGGACAGGAAGAGTTCTGTGTGTTCTGATGCTCCCTCTCAGTTAATGTGGAGCAGCTGTCCCCCAGTGTGGTACCTTTCCAGAAGCTGGGAGTTGTAGTCCAATATATCTGAAGGGTTGGGGAAGACTGCCTTATAGATACGTAAGACCCACCACCATATCAGCTGAAATCAAGATGCTCTGGTCTATGTGTTTTGTGATCCGGTTTTCCCTTTTAAAAACCCTACCTAGAAGATAGGAAATAACAAGGGTTACACAGAATTCTTGTCAGAAAGTCGTCATTTTCTTTCAGAACCAATTAACGTTCAGCCTGTTTGCAAAGTGGGCTTCCCCCCACTCCTGAATTACAAAAAATGCAGGACCAGTTTTCCAATCCAAACAGGCAAGCGAAGTCCCTTTCCTTCTTGTCACCTGCTCTGACAGCTCTTGTCTAGGGGCAAGTGTGTTGCCATGGATACCAGAACAAGAAACTGGATTCCAAAAGACAGGTTTGTCAGACATAAATGGTTAATTAAAGATTAAAAGAGCACTGAAAAGTTCCAGAGTGCTCAGAAGACAAAATAAATTTCTATCCATCATCTACTGCAAAGTGAAGTTAATGTTGAAAAACCCTCTAAGCAGGTGTGTGCTGTGGGTGGCAAGACTTTCCTGGGCAAGGAAACCTGCTTCCTGGGCCGAGCAGGTGTGTGGACAGGGAATCAAGGCGAGAAGATGGGACATTCTGCTAACAAGGGCAATGGAACACCTAAAGAAGGGAGCAAAGGACATCCTGCTTGGCTGCTGATGGTGGCATCGGGAAAAAATACTGGGTGGGGCAGGGTTGCTCAAGAGGGGGAAAGTTCATTTCTTGGGGCAGGGAGCTTTGTCCAACATATTAGATTTCAGAAAGAAAAGGGGGTCAAGGGAGATCTCCTTGTCTGGGGGTGCTTGCTCCTCAGCCCCCACCCCAGCCCTCTGGTGTTGCTCAGGGAAGCGAGACAAGGGCGGGGCGGGGCGGGGCATGCCCTCCTCCCCATGCCAGTCTCCCCCGGCAGTGGCGGCATCTGTTTCAGCTCAAATCACAAGTGACTGTGGTAGACCCTTTGCCTAAAGCAGGGTCTGTCCTGGCCACATGACGTGAAGCGCCGTGGGGTCTGCTTTTAGCGCAAAAGGCACCCAGTGGGAAGGGGCTCAATGCACCTCCAGGCTGTCTGCCCTCCCAGGCATTTTTCTCCTCCGCTGCACTGTAACAGCAAATGTGCCTGCCAGGAGGAAAGCGTTTGGCAGGAGAGGGTACACAGGGGGCAAGGTGAGCGAGAGGTGCAAGAGCAGTTCAGCTCCCCTCTCCCACACACGGCCTTTGCTCTAAAAACCAGACCCTGGCCCTTGCTCTATGTCGTTTTGGGCTTGGGGTAGTCTGAGTGATCTCTCAAGAACCCTCACCCCGACCCTGCAAGCGGGTCCATGGTGGCTGCGAAAAGAGACGACTAGAATGAGTCAACCAGTTGGGCACATTTGGCCTGGCAGATTTTCTGCTGCTGAGGAGATTCGCGGAGTGTGGCTATTCGGGAAGGGAGCTGACCTTTCTCTCCCCCACTCCTAAGGAATGTGCCAACCAAGTCTGGGGTGAGAACCCTGGAAGCAAGCCAAGTGTGTGTGTGTAACTGTCTGTGCTGAGACTAGATCTGGAAAGGAGGCAGGATTGCTCTCTGTAGGAAATCCACCCTCGAATTTTTTGAAATTCAGTTTTTAAAACCTGTCACCAGCAGGTATGCCTTTTCTGCTCCTTAACGTTGCAGCGATGGGAGAAGCAGCACTTGGTGAATTTTCACCCTTCTGTGCCTCTCTCCAGCTTGGATCTGACAATCCCCATGCCCATTTGGCTCCACGCTTCTCCCGCTTCCCAAGCTCCTGTGTTCCCCCTTCCCCCTTGCCCCGCTCTTGTGGCAGGCCAGAGGAGACACATGTTCTGCTGCAGGGTTACATCAGCTGCTTTTACGTTCTGCTGCTGAATGCAGCTGGGAAGATCCCATTCCAAGGCCAGGCTGCCAAGTGGTGGTAGGAGGGGGAGCGAGGGAGGGACTTTTGGGCCCTCCAGGCCTTTGCAAGTGGCTAAACATCTGTATTAATTATTAAGGAAATGATATGGCTGCACATGTATAAATATTTTACTCTTTCCAGCTCAGTGCCTCCTTGTCATGACAGGAATGCAGAGGAAGAAATAAGCAGGGACTTTTCTGCGTTGAAACAGCCCTTTTAATTCACTGGTTTGCTTTAATGAACTTCTGGTGAGGCAGTGAAAGTAGCAGAATGACCAGCACCAGCAAAGAGCCAGTTCACTCAGTCGAAGAGGCGGAAGGAACCTGCAGATCACCCAAAGGCTGGAACAGCCACTCTGGTGCCTGCCTGATGGTGACAGATGTGCAGATAGCTCTGGATGGCTCAAGAAAGCAAGTCAAACCATACACCTTGAAAGAAGGCAAAGCCTGAGTCACCGAGTGCTTCAAGATGAAGGGAGGGCTCCTAGCACTACCAACTGGAAGACATTGTGCAGCTATTCAGCCTTCCCCTCCTGAAACGTTTTTCAGCAGAAAGAAAATAAGACAGAAGAAGAGGTGAAGAAACATGAGAGCATTATGAGTAGGAGATGATGATGACTGGACCCCTGTAAAATTATCTGAATGAGGCAGGGAGATGATAGGGGAAAAGCCTGGTCTGGGAGCACCCATGGAAGCTCAGTGGAAGAGCTGTAGGTTGGTGGTGAAGCACATGCTTGGCATGCAGGTTCGACCCCTGGCATCTCCAGACAGGGCTAGGAAAGAATCCTGCCTGAAACCCTGGGCAGCCATTGCTAGTCTGTGCTGACAGTGTTAGGCTGGATTGTCCACGGATCTGACTCGGTATAAGACAGCTCCCTTTGTTCCTCACTGACCTTTGGATGACATGCTCTGAGGGACACAGATCTAGGGCTAAAATGACGTCATGGTATTCATTTATAATGCAGGTTTATGGAGAAAGAAATCATGCTTTAATCTGTATTTAACTATTCTGCACACTGTTTTATTTGTACAAAAGGCCACTCTTTCTCTCCTGGAAAGATTAAAAATTAAGAACAGTGGAAAGACTCCAGACTGTCTCTCTCTCCATCCCCAAACATTTGCTGCCCTAAAACTAACTTCCTTCCTTCCTTCCTTCCTGCAACATTCCTTCTCATAACCCTAAACTTGTTAGGAATAATTGTCTCCAAACACTCCTAAATTTCAGTAAACTGTCCATATGTTGCAGTGGATCTGCTCTGTGTCCATATAACTGAGAGATGGACATTTCTAAGAAGTTGCTAAGCAGGCGGTGAGCTGGCTCCTAATGGCTGAGATTAAGCAGGTGGTCCAGTAACGTAACGCTTTTATTGGCATATAATTTTAATATTTGTACCTGGGATGACACAGGCCAGAAATTTAACAAAATATTATGACTACAAATAAGTGTTTTCCTGAAGCGTTTTTTTTTCTCCCCTGAGGAATTTGAGGTGTTCACTTGCAGGTGGCGAGGACTGTCTTGGACAGCAAGCAGTAGGATGGGGCCTTTGTTTTGCCCTGGTGACATGTGGGACGCCTTCCTGTGACAACACATGAAAAGGCGATAGTAACTGATGGCCTGCAATTCAGACCACCCTTTTCCCTACCTTTCTGGTCTAGCTTACCAGCCCAGGGGCAGAGAAACATGCTCCCCTTGTCCCAGCTCTCCCGATCATAAGATGTATTCTCACTAGGGCTGGCCCTTCTATGAGACAGGGTGAATCCCCTGTCTCAGGTGGCAGATCCCATGTTCCACTGCCAGGAGAACATAGCTGGACTCCTTTAATCTGAGGACAGCAATGTGACCTCAGGACACAGGAGTGCTGGTCCCTGAAGCCTTCCTGGAGAACCAGGTCCTAAGGGGGAGGAAGCCTCATGACACCCTTTTGTAGCCAAGCCATTGACTCAGGAGCCTCGTCCTCAGTTTAGCTCATGAAAGATCCAAAATTAACATGACTGCAGTACCCAGAAAATGCTCAGAGGATTACCATGTCATAATTGTCCCTGCTGACCTGGGAAACAATTTGATCCCAACCATACTGCCTTTGGGCCAAACTAAACTGGGCCCAGGCTGGGCAATGCCAACAATAATGCTAACAAGTCGCACATGCAGTGGGAATTGCACTCCTGCGTCTAGCCTACAGCTCATATGGTGACCCAGGACAGCTTGACCTGGCTGAACAGGAGGCATCTGAAAGTAGTGCAAAGAGAATGTTTTCACAGTTGCAACTCTAAGCTGCTTTTCATTGTGAAACTAGTCACTGATCAGTCCTTTCCTGTGAGCAAATTGTGTTTCCCTTGAGCCACACAGAAATACTCAGGACTAAGGAGGACTAATTTACAGGGCTTGCAGATTATGAGCAACCCATACAAACAGGAAAGTGGCAGAAAGCCAATACACTGGAGCAAGACTGGGGCAAGTTTCATACCCAGATTAAGCCTCAAGTACTAGAACAGAATAGAATCATAGAATCATAGCATAGTAGGGTTGGAAGGAGCCTACCAGACCATCTAATCCAACCCCCTGCTCAGTGCAGGAATCTAAGTCAAAGCATCCCTGACAAGTGGCTGTCCAGCCTCATCTTGAATGCCTCTAGTGTGGGAGAGCCCACCACCTCCCTAGGTGATGGGTTCCACTGTCATAGTGATCCAACTGTCAGGAAGTGTTTCCTGATGTTCAGCTGGAATCCGGCTTCCTGTGACTTGAGCCCATTATTCCGTGTCCTGCTCTCTGGGATGATCGAGAAGAGATCATAGAAGATCATAGAATCATAGGGTTGGAAGGGGCCTACAAGACCATCGAGTCCAACCTGCTGCTCAATGCAAGAAGCCTGATTCCCAGGTGATCTCCTATCCAAGTACTAACCAGGGCTAACCCTGCTTAGATTCTTAAATCAGACAAGATCAGGTGCATCGAGCCCATTGCTCCTGGCCAGGCTCAATGGATTCCCTCCCTGCTTGCTCCCCGCTGCTGCTGGGATCCTCTCTCTGCTGCCTGGCTAGCCACCGCCTCCCCACAGCAGCAGAAGTCCCGTAGTCCAAGGCAGCATCACACCATCCGCAGTGGTGCGAGAGGTTCTGGCACCTGAGGCAGGAGGACACGCGCTGCTGCTCCCCACACTGCCACTGTCACCCATTATTGCCCCCACCCCAGAAGAAGAGATTGGGCAAGCAGCATCTCCAGAGAGCCGCCCGGCCCAAATGCCATGCTCCGAGTGGTTCTCCTTCAAGGTGAAGCATTGAAGTCCCCCGTTACTACTGCTGAATAATCACCCTTGAGACTCCAAAGTGGTGCTCAGTGTCATTTTATCTTCCATCATCATCATCATATTATATAAAATCTCCCCTGATTTATTTATGTTTTCGTGTTGTTGTTGTTCCAAAAACCACTAACATTACACTTTACAGCATAAGCAAAAAGGACAGGGTACTGCCTATAGGAGCCCACAGTCCAAGGTTTGACAACAGAGGGAGGGGAGAAGCAAGGAAAGCACATCATGGATATCACTGTGATTGGAAATGAAGACTGGAGATGTGGTTAGCCAAGGCCTGCACAGAAAAGGTAGGTGGCGAGTCGGGATCTGAAGGAAGAGAGAGAAATGGCACCACATCAGTGTCTGGGGAGGTCATTCTGGCATACGGGGCAGCAGGGGCCAACGAGAGGGTAATTCAGGAGAGCAGGCCACCGGGCAACAGAGGGTCGTAGAGCAGGTGGGGCTGAATGCACAGCAAGGACAGGGCCTGTCCGCTCACTGACGCACTCGAGCCGCATCTCCCCGTCTCTCCAAACTGGGCCCTAGAAAACAATGCTGGCTCCTAATCTTTTTCCAGAATTTCTTTTTTAAATTGCACCCCTGGCACAAGAGGAAACTTTCCCAACATTATTCCACTGCTTGCTCAAACACCAACTGTTAAGCGCTGTGCCCAGTATGAGGCTTTCATTGTGGAATTAGTATTATGCTGCTAATGCTACTCCAGTCAAGAGAAAGAAGAGGTGGACAATGGGGGATGAGGACAAAAGCTGGTGCTCATCTTTCACTGACCCATAGTCACCAGTGAGTTCTCTGGAAACTACAGGGAAGTTTGAGTTTGTACCTTTCTGCTAAGATCTTCTGGAACAGAAACGAAGCAGTGCTGCCAGTACTGTAGTACAGCCATGCCTCACAGGTATGCAGTGCCAGCATGGGGTCACCTGCCACCCCCACCCCGCCTCAGAACTCCCTGCTCCCTTTGGGCTTAGCTGCAGTCTTCACAGGTGGTGGTGGGGGAATTAATTTTCCAAGCAACAACACATTGTTCCCTGTTGTAACACAAAGTATTTTGGGGTGGCCTGGTCTTAAATGGACAATGAAGACCCATTCGCTTTGCAAAAGATCTGCTTGGGTGGAGATGGAAACTGCTGGAACTGCTTTGTTGATGTGGATCATCACAGCTGCCTGAATTTTTGGCTACTCCTTGGGAGTGGGGCTATGGGGATCCTCCTGACCACTACACCACGGGATACTGCTCCTGGTACTTCCCTTTCTCCTTGTGCTTCGTTGACAGAATCCCAAAGACCTGTGCTTAGCCAAGACCTATTCTTTGCTCGTGCTTGTCTCACATGATAAAGAGTGCATGCACCTCACTGGACTGTGTCCACAGGAGGGCAACAAAGATGGTGAGGGCCTGGAGACCAAGTCATTTGAGGAAAGGTTGATGGAGCAGGGTATGTTTAGTCTGGAGAAGAGATGCACAAGAGACAATATGATATTGGAAAAGGGTAGGACCCAAATCAACCAGTTCAAATGACAAGAAATAGAATTCCAACATTCATTCATTCATTTAGATGTCTTCCATGCCTTTCTCAAAAAAGGCTCAAGGATCACTTACAACAAAATTAAAACATACACAATTTAAAACAGGTAGAAACAATCATCCACTAAAATACCACTACCCCTTAAGCAGCTAAAACATGACAACCATAAACAATTCAACTGATGCATTAAAGAGCCCATCCCATGCCATTAAATGCCTGGGAATAGAGGAAAGTCTTAATTTGGTACCGAAAAGATGGCAGTGTCGACACCAGACAGGCCTTGATGAAGAGAGCAGTCCACAATTGCAGGCCATCACCAAAAAGGCCCCTCCATTGTTGTCATCCTGTAAGCCTACCTCGGAGGAGGCACTCAGAGGGCCCCAGATGTTGATTGTAAAGTACAGGTAAGTTCATACCGGGAGAGGCACTCCATCAGGTATTGCAGTCCCCAAGCTGTATAAGGCTTTATAGGTTAAAACTAGCACCTTGAATTTGTTGTTGTTGTTGTTGTCGTTCAGTCGTGTCCGACTCTTCGTGACCCCATGGACCATAGCACGCCAGGCCTTCCTGTCCTACCTTGAATTAGGCTTGGAAATATATAGACACCCAGTGCAAGGAGGCCAGAATCAGTGTTACGTGCTCAGACCTTCTGGCCCCGTTATCTGTCTGGCAACTGCATTTTGCACAAGCTGCATTAGGAAGAACCTTTTGGTGGCATGAGACTGCCTCACAAGGTGATGGTCCCTCCTTCATTAAAGTTTTTAAGCAGAGGCTACATGGCCACCTATCAGGGAGGCTGTAGTGGTGGATTTCTCTGCATTGTCAGGGTGTTGGCCATGATGTTCTTTGAGGCCTGTTCCAACTCTGTGATTCTATAGACCAGTTCGCTTGACCACAGAAACATAGAATCATAGAATAGTAGGGTTGGAAGGAGCTTCTAAGACTGTCGAGTCCACCCCCTGCTCAGTGCAGGAATCCAAGTCAAAGCATCCCTGACAGATGGCTGTCCAGCTTCATCTTGAATGCCTCCAGTGTGGGAGAGCCCACCACCTCCCTAGGAAATTGGTTTCATTGCCGTGTTGCTCTAACAGTCAGGAAGTTTTTCCTGATGTTCAGCTGGAATCTGGCTTCCTGTAACTTGAGCCCATGATTCCGTGTCCTGCACTCTGGGATGATCGAGAAGACATCCTGGCCTTCCTCTCGGTGACAACCTTTCAAGTACTTGAAGAGAGCCATCCTATCTCCCCTCAGTCTTCTTTTCTCAAGGCTAAACATGCCCCGTTCTTTCAGTGTCTCTTCATAGGGCTTTGTTTCCAGGCCCCCGATTGTCTTTGTTGCCCTCCTCTGAACTCTCTCCAGCTTGTCTGCATCCTTCTTAAAGGTGGTGCCCAGAACTGGACACAGTACTCCAGATGAAGCCTAACCAGTGCTGAGTAGAAGGGAACTAGTACTTCATGTGATTTGGAAGCTATACTTCTATTAATGCAGCCGAAAATTGTTGTTCAGTCATATCCGACTCTTCGTGACCCCATGGACCATAGCATGCCAGGCCTTCCTGTCCTTCACTCTCTCCTGGAGCGTGCTCAAGTTCATATTCATTGCATCGGTGATGCTATCTAGCCATCTCATCCTCTGCCGTCCCCTTCTCCTTTTGCCTTCAATCTTTCCCAGCATCAGGGTCTTTTCCTGGGAGTTTTCTCTTCGCATTAGGTGGCCAAAATATTTCAGCTTCAGTATCTGTCCTTCCAGTGAGCACTCAGGGTTGATTTCCTTTAGGATGGACTGATTTGACTTCCTTGCAGTCCACGGGACTCATAAGTCTTCTCCAGCACCACAGTTCGAAAGCATCAGTTCTTCGGCGCTCAGCCTTCCTTATACTTCAGCTCTCACAGCCATACGTTACTATTGGGAAAACCATAGCTTTGATTATACGAATCTTTGTTGGCAAGGTGATGTCTCTGCTTCTTACTATGCTGCCTAGGTTTGCCATAGCTTTCCTCCCAAGGAGCAAGCATCTTTTAATTTCATGGCTACAGTCACCGTCTGCGGTGATCTTGGAGCCCAAGAAAGTAAAATCTGTCACTGCTTCCATTTCTTCCCCTTCTATATGCCAGGAAGTGATGGGGCCAGATGCTATGATCTTCGTTTTTTTAATGTTGAGTTTCAAACCAGCTTTTGCGCTCTCCACTTTCACCCTCAACAAGAGGCTCTTTAGATCCTCTTCGCTTTCTGCCATTAGGGTGGTATCGTCTGCGTATCTGAGGTTGTTGATAATTCTCCCGGCAATCTTAATTCCGACCTGTGATTCATCCAACCTGGCATTTCCCATGATGCATATAAATTAAATAAGCAGGGCAACAATATACAGCCTTGTCGTACTCCTTTCCCAATTTTGAATCAATCGGTTGTTCCATGTCCGGTTCTTACTGTTGCTTCTTGACCCTCGTACAGGTTTCTCAGGAGACAGGTAAGGTGGTCTGGTACTCCCATCTCTTTAAGAATTTGCCACAGTTTGTTGTGATCCACACAATCAAACGCTTTAGCGTAGTCAATGAAGCAGAAATAGACGTTTTTCTGGAATTCTCTTGCTTTCTCCAGGATCCAGCGAATGTTGGTGATTTGATCTCTAGCTCCTCTGCCTCTTCGAAACCCAGCTTCTACTTCCGGTAGTTCTCGGTTCACATGCTGCTGAAGCCTAGCTTGTAGGATGTTGAGCATCACCTTGCTGGCATGTGAAATGAGCGCAATTGTGCAGTAGTTTGAACACCCTTTGGCACTGCCCTTCTTTGGAATTGAAATGTAAACTGACCTTTTCCAGTCTTGTGGCCACTGTGGAGTATTCCAAATTTGTTGGCATATTGAGTGCAGCACTTCAACAGCATCATCTTTTAGGATTTTCCTTAGCTCAGCTGGAATACTGTCATCTCCGCTAGCTTTGTTGTTACTAATGCTTCCTAAGGCCCACTTGACTTCACTCTCAAGGATGTCCGGCTCAAGTTCAGTGACCGCACTATCATGGCTATCAGGGACATTCAGATCTTTCCTATATAGTTCTTCTATGTATTTTTTCCACCTCTTCTTAATCTCATCTGCTTCTGTTAGGTCCCTGCCTTCTTTGTCCTTTATCATGCCCGTCTTTGCACAAAATGTTCCCTTGATATCTCCAATTTTCTTGAAGAGATCTCTAAGTCTTTCCTATTCTATTGTTTTCCTCGATTTCTTTGCATTGTTCATTTAAGAAGGCCTTCTTGTCTCTCCTTGCTATTCTCTGGAACTCTGCATTCAGTTGGATATATCTTCCCCTTTCTCCCTTGCTTTTCGCTTCCCTTCTTTCCTCAGCTACTTGTAAAGCCTCCTCAGACAGCCACTTGGCTTTCTTGCATTTCTTTTTTTTTGGGATGGATTGAGTTGCTGCCTCTTGAACAATGTTACGGACGTCTGTCCATAGTTCCTCTGCCATAACACTCTGTCTATCAGGTCTAGTCCCTTAAATCTATTCCTCACCTCCACTGTATATTCATCAGGGATATCATTGAGGTCATACCTGAATGGTTTAGTGGTTTTCCCTACGTTCTTCCATTTAAGCCAAAATTTTGCAAGCGGCAGCTCATGATCTGAGCCACAGTCTGCTCCAGGTGTGGTTTTTACTGACGGTATGGAGCTTCTCCATCTTTGGCTGCAAAGGACATAATCAATCTGATTTCAATATTGACCATCTGGTGATGTCCATGTGTAGAGTCGCCTCTTGTGCTGTTGGAAAAGAGTGTTTGCTATGATCAGCGTGTTCTCTTGGCAAAACTCTATTAGCCTTTGTCCTGCTTCATTTTGTACAGCAAGGCCATGCTTGCCTGTTATCCCGGTGATTCCTTGACTTCCTACTTTAGCATTCCAATCCTGTATGATGAAGAGGACATCTTTTTGGGGGGTTAGTTCTAGAAGGTGTTGTAGGTCTTCATAGAACCGATCAACCTCAGCTTCTTCGGCTTCAGTGGTTGGGGCATAGACTTGAATTACTGTGATGTCGAATGGTTTGCCTTGGATTCGTACTGAGATCATTCTATCGTTTTTGAGATTGTACCCCAATACTGCTTTTCCCACCCTTTTGTTGACTATGAGTGCTACTCCATTTCTTCTAAGGGATTCTTGCCCACAGCAGTAGATATAATGGTCACCTGAATTAAATTCACACATGCTTGTCCATTTTAGTTAGCTGATTCCCAAGATGTCGATGTTCAATCTTGCCATCTCATGTTTGACCACCTCCAGCTTACCTTGATTCATTGATCTGACATTCCAGGTTCCTAAACAATATTGTTCTTTACAGCATCGGACTTTCTTCTCACCACCAGACACATCCACAGCTGAGTGTCCTTTCAGCTTTGGCCCAGCTGCTTCACTCTTTCAGGCACTACTTGGAAATTCCCTCTGCTCTTCCCCAGGAGTATATTGGACACCTTCTGACCTGAGGGGCTCATCTTCCGGCGTCATCTCTTTCAGCCTTGTGATACGTTCCATGGGGTTTTCTTGGCAAGAATACTGGAGTGGGTTGCCATTTCCTTCTCCAGTGGACCACATTTTGTCAGAACTCTCCACCATGACCTGTCCGTCTTCGGTGGCTCTGCACGGCATAGCTTATGGCTTCACTGAGTTATGCAAGCCCCTTCGCCACAACAAGGCAGTGATCCATGAAGGGGTGGCCCAAAAGAGCAGTTGCCTTTTTGCAGCCACATCACATGGTTGGCTCATATTCAGTTTGTGATCGACAACAATTCCAAGATCCTTCTCGCTTGTAGTATTTTTAAGCCAAGTAAAGCAAGAAATTGCAAGTAGATAAATAGGTACCGCTTTGGCGGGGAAGGTAACAGCATTCCGTGCACCTCGGTGTTCAGTTATGCCGGCCACATGACCACGGAAGCGTCTTCGGAAAGTGCTGGCTCTTCGGCTTAGGAATGGAGATGAGCGCCACACCCTAGAGTCAGACACGACTGGTTGGGGACACCTTTACCTTTTTTTTTTTATTCCCCATCTTGTAACTGTGCATTTGGTTTCTTTTTCCTAGGTGTAGAACTTAGCATTTATCCCTATTAAATGCCATTCTGTTGTCTTCTGCCCAGCACTCCAGCCTATCAAGATAGGCTATCAAAACTTCCTGACTGTAAGAGCAATACGACAATGGAACCAATTACCTGGGGAGGTGGTGGGCTCTCCCACACTGGAGGCCTTCAAGACAAGGCTGGACAGCCATTTGTCAGGGATGCTCTGACTTGGATTCCTGCATTGAGCAGGGGGTTGGACTCGATGGCCTTGTAGGCCCCTTCCAACCCTACTATTCTATGATTCTAAGATCACTTTGAATTTTGTTTCTGTCTTCCAAGGTATTAGCTATCCCGCCCAATTTTGTGTCATCTGCAAATTTGATCAGCATTCCCCGCACCTCCTCCTCCTCCTCCAAGTCCTTAATAAAAACATTGAAGAGCACTGGACCCTGGACTGAGCCCTGTGGTACCCCGCTCGTTACCTCTCCCCAGTTTGAGAAGATCCCATTGATAAGCACACTTTGAGTCTGATCCTGTAGCGAACTGTGGATCCACCTGATAGTTGTTTTGTCTAGCCCACTATTAGCAAGCATGCTAATCAGGGTATCATGGGGCACTTTGTTGAAAGCTTTGCTGAAGTCGAGGTATTTTATGTCCACAGCATTCCCACAGTCCACCAGGGAGGTGACTTGATCAAAAAATGAGATCAGATTCATCTGGCAGGATTTGTTCTTGACAAATCCATGTTGGCTTGGAGTAATCACTGCATTGTTTTTAAGGTGCTTACAGATGGATTGCTTTATCATCTGCTCCAGAATTTTTCCAGGATTGCTGTCAGACTGATTGGTCTGTACTTCCCAGGTTCCTCCTTTTTACCCTTTTTGAAGATAGGGGCAACATTAGCACATCCTCCAGTCATTTGGCACCTCACCCATCCTCCATGATTCCTCAAAGAGAATAGACAGTGGTTCTGAGAGTTCTTCTGCCGGTTCTTTTATTACTCTAGGATGCAGTTCATCTGGCCCTGGAGATTTGAACTCATTCAAAGTAATTAGCTTGACCATATGTCTATCGATCTCAAACTGCAATCCTGCCCCTTCAGCCTGTACTTTCCCTTTGCCAGGGGGCTCATAGACCCTCTTTTGGGAGAAGACTGAGCCAAAGAAGGAACTGAGCACTTCTGCCTTTTCCTTGTCATCTGTTATCATTTTGCCATCCTTATTTAATAGCTGAACCACCATTTATTTCCTCTGTCTTTTACTATGCATGTATCTGAAGAAAGCCTTTTTGATGCTTTTAGCATCTTTCGCTTTCCCACCCATCTTGGACTCCTATTCTCGTTAGCGTCGCTTGACAGGAGACCTTACTGATCATTGTTCTGAGTTTATTAAAATCAGCTTTCCTAAAATCCAGGGTACGTCTTTGACTACACTCAGCTTTTGCTTCCCTTAGAACCTTCTCTGTTGGTTAGGATCAAGTCAAGGATAGCCGATCCTCTAGTTCCTTCCTCTACTTTCTGTAGGAGGAAATTATCAGCAACACAAGTCAAGAATCTCTTGGAGGGGCCATGTTTTGCAGAATTTGTCTCCTAATAAATATCAGAGAAATTGAAGTCCCCCATTACTACTACATCATGCTTCCTTGAAACCTGGGCTATTTGCTTTTCAAAAGTTTCATCCTTGTCTTCTCCTTGATTGGGTGGCCGGTAGTAGACTCCAACCACCAGGTTCCTTTTATTCTTTGTTCCATTTATTTTGATCCAGATGCTCTCGATGGGGCTACCAAGCTCATCCTCCTGTATTTCTGTGCAGAGATTCTGAGAGTTCTTCTGCCAGTTCCTTTATTACTCTAGGATGCAGTTCATCTGGCCCTGGAGATTTGAACTCATTCAAAGTCATTAGGTATTCCTTGAGCATATGCCTATCGATCTCAAGCTGCAATCCTGCCCCTTCAGCCTGCACTTCGCCTTTGCCAGGGGGGTCATAGACCTTCTTTTGGGTGAAGACTGAGCCAAAGTAGGAATTGAGCACCTCTGCCTTTTCTTTGTTATCTGTTATCATTTTGCCATCCTTATTTAATAGCTGAACAACCATTTCTTTCCTCTGCCTTTTACTATGCACGCAGCTGAAGAAAGCCTTTTTGTTGCTTTTAGCATCCCTCGCTAACCTCAGCTTGTTCTCAGCTTTAGCCTTCCTGACACCATCCCTGCAATTCTGTTCTACCTGCCTGTACTCTTCCTTTGTTACTTGGCCTTCTTTCCACTTCCTATATGTGTCCTTTTTTGTTTTCAGGTCATCTCTAAGCTTTTTGTGAAGCCACATTGGCTTCTTCTGTTCTCTTCCACCTTTTCTTCGTTTGGAACTGTTTGTAATTGTGCCTTGAGAATTTCCCTTTTTAAAAGCTCCCACCCATCTTGGATTCCTTTTCTCGTTAGAGTCGCTTGCCATGGGACCTTACTGATCATTGTTGAGTTTATTGGAATTGGCTTTCCTAACATCCAGGGTACGTGTTTGACTACACTCGGCTTTTGCTTCCCTTAGAACCAAGAACTCAAGTACAACATGGTCGCTTTCCCCCAGAGTTCCTGTAACTGCTACTTGATCCACTAAGTCATCTCTGTTGGTTTGGATCAAGTCAAGGATAGCCGATCCTCTAGTTCCTTCCTCTACTTTCTGTAGGAGAAAGTTATCCGCCACACAAGTCAGGAATTTCCTGGAGGGGCCATGTTTTGCAGAATTTGTCTCCCAACAAATATCAGGGAGATTGAAGTCCCCCGTTACTGCTACATCATGCTTCCTTGAAACATTGGCTATTTGCTTTTCAAAAGTTTCATCCTTGTCTTCTCCTTGATTGGGTGGCCGGTACTAGATTCCGACCACCAGGTTCCTTTTATTCTTTGCTCCATTTATTTTGATCCAGATGCTCTCGATGGGGTTACCAAGCTCATCCTCCTGTATTTCTGTGCAGAGATATGTATTTTTCACATATAGTGCAACCCCACCTCCCCTTCTGTTCCCCCTGTTCTTTTTGAACAAGTTATTTCCTTAAATTGCTGTATTCCAGTCATGACAGTCATCCCACCAAGTCTCAGTTATACCTATCAAGTCACAATTTCCCTCCCGTATTAAGAGTTCAAGTTCGTGCTGTTTGTTTCCCATACTCAGGGCATTAGTATATACACATCCGAGACCATGTGCTTCATAGTCTGGCTTTTTTCCTACATGTGTCTGAAGACTATTATTGGGCGCTATCAGAGCTGTTCTCTCCGTTGCAGTGCATGTGCCTACGTCCATTGTTACCCCCAACATTACATCTCCCTTCCCCATAGGATTCAGTTTAAAGCCCTCCTGATGAAGTTCTTCATGCTGTGGCCAAACACATTCTTCCCACCTTTGTGAGGTGCAACCCATCCCTTGCCAACAGCCCACCTTCCAGGAAGTATAGCCCGTGGTCCCAGAATCCAAATCTCTCGTGCCGGCACCAACTTTGTAGCCAGTCATTCACACGGAGTATTTTTCGTTCCCTTTCTATCCCTCTTCTAACTACGGGAAGGATGGATGAGAAAACTATCTGGGCCCCAAAGTTCTTGAGACTCCTTCCCAAAGCTTCAAAGTCTGATGTGATTTCTTCATAGCTCCGCTTGGCAGTATCATTTGTTCCCACACGGATGAGAAGAAAGGGATACCTGTGAGTGGGCTTTATGAGTGCAGGCAACCCTTCAATCACGTCTCTAATCTGTCCTCCTGGGAGACAACATACCTGGCAAGTCCATGGGTCTTCACGACATACCTGGGTTTCGATCCCACACAGGAAGGAGTCTCCCACTACTACCATTCTTCTCTTCTTCTTGTTGTTGGCCTGGGTTTCATTGCCTCTGTTTGACTGACCTTCAGCCTCTTGCTCACTCTCATGCAGGTTCCCCTGTGATTCTTCCTCTGCAGGCTGTCCTCCAGTCTCATCCGCAAGTACCTGGAATGGGTTCCACAGCTCCACTGCTTCCACTGGTGCAGAGTGGCGTCTAGTTCTTCTTCTCCTGTCACCCTTTTCCAAGGAGTAACCTCTACTCCATTTTTCCTCACCTCAGCATTTCCCACTTCTGCCTCAGCTTGCTGTTGCTCTTCAAGCTTCTGGTCTTCCCTTTGCTACTGTAGTTTCCCCATTCTGTCCAAGAACTCTTCGTGTTCTCTTATTCCCTGGAGGGTCGACAGTCGCCGCTCCAGTCCTCTTACTTTTTCTTCCAGCAGCATGATCAACTTGCACTTGTTGGAGGTGTAGGCCATGTTGTTCTCAGGCAAGAAAACAAACATTGCACACACCTTGCAGGTCACCACCACTGGAGTCTTGTCCTTCCATAGCCTCTTTTCCCTTTTTGTGTCTAGCTTTCTGTTTGTTCTAGACTAGCCTGTGCCTGGTCCTCTACTCACTAGAGGTTAAAAGCAGAGTCCCACTGGTGTGGAAGTGTGTGTTACAAGAAAAATAATTTTAAAAAATGTTAGGGGCCTCTCCCTTGACCTCCCCTGCTGAACTCCCCTGGCCAACTCCTGTTTGCTCCCCCTTTTTGCTCTCCCTGGCCGCTCTCTCTCTGGGAGCTTGCTTGCTTCTGTAGTCCCTGGACCAGCTGGAGCAGCTTCCTCTCCTCTGGTCAGCTGGGAGGCGGGTGTCAGGGTGGACACTGAGCCCATAGAATCCCAGAATAGTTCTGATTCTGAGGAAGAGGAGTTGACCCTGGGAGAGGAGCGTGCTCCTCTTTCCCAGGGCCAACAGCTGATGGAGATTCCTCTCACCGCCATTCCTAGATTAGATAGCAGTCCTGGGAGTGACAGAGCGCGGGAAGCAGACTTGATGGACGCGTGTCGCCGACACAGAGAGCGGCGCCAAATGGAGGGTGTGGAAAGGAGGCGTAGTGCCTGGTTGGCGCACAAACAATGGTTGCGGCCAGAGGATCTAAGGGAAAAGGGGAGGGACTCTCCCTAGCCCTTAAGTTCAGAGTCTGCCAGTGATTCCCTTTCAAACGGGGACCAACTTTTCCAACTTAGGGCATAGGTACTCTGCTGCTCATATCTAGTTGCTAACAGTAGAGTTAAGTTGTAAAAGAGGAATAAAGCTTTGAAAAGAATCCCTTTGTCTGTGTCTGGACTTGGCTACTGGATTAGACTGAGAGAGGCCTTCAAGGAGCCCTTGACAGCGGGAAACAGACTGAAGCTTCCTGCCCACACAGCTACTGGGAGTACTCAGGCCACATACACCCAATTCAGTTGGAGCTCTCAGGAGCACCTGGTGAGCTCACAGCCACTCAGAAGGATAAAGAACATCCCCCTGGGCTTCCTGCAATCCACTTACCTCTTTGCCTCTGTCTCCTTTGTCTCTTCTACCTCCTGCTGAGCTCATAGCCACTCAAAAGGGAAAAGGACAGCCCCCTGGGCTTCCTAGGGCCCACTTACCTCTTTGCCTTTGTCTCCTTTATCTCTTCTACCACTGCAACTCCCCTGGCCAACTCCTGTTTGCTCCCCGTGTTCACTCGCTCTGGTCACTCACTCTCTGGGAGCTTGCATGCATCTGTACTCCCTGGACCAGCTGGAGCAGCTTCCTCTGCTCTGCTCAGCTGGGAGGCAGGAAACAGGCAGATGATGATGATGATGATACTTCTCTCAGGTGTACTGCCCCTCAGTCTTGTGACTGGTGAAGGTAGCCTCCAGGGTCCTCTGCAATGATGTAGGGGGAGCCTTCCCCATCAAGTTATAGATCTGGGGAAGAACGTGGTGGCTCAGAAGTAGCAACTTGCCAAAAGGCCCACAGGAAGTGCATGATTAGGCTGGTAGTTCAAGACAAGATTTGAACCAGAGACTGCCCAGCTCATAGCCGCTACATAGGTCTCAAATAGCTCTAAAGATTAATTTAGAACAGTCTTCCCCAACCTGGTATCCTCCTGATACTATAGTCATGCTGGCTGGGACTGATGAGATTTGTAGCCCAAAACATCTGGAGGGGATGTGTTGATTTAGACAAACAGGTTCACTTGAACACAATTGGTGAGAGCTTGGATATATTAGCACTTACCATCTTCTCTTTTTGGTACTTAAGGCCGCTTTCCCATTTTTTGTTTACCACATGCACACTGCAAACTCTCTGAGCAGAGCAGAGAAATCATGGTTCATTTCCAAAGCTAGTCTGCTGGGGCCCAACTTTTTATTTTATTTATTCAAAATTATTTTTAGGCCGCCTTTAAGGATAGAACCTTCTCAAGGTGATATGAAAGATAAACATTCTACAAAACAAATAGAATAAAAATGTAATAAATACATATGCAATAAAAATCCAATAAAAAGAGATATTACCAATAAAAATTACATAAAAACACCTTATGGCACCTTAAAGAGTCTTATGGCACCTTCAAGACTAAGTGTGCAATCCTATGGACGTTTAGACCGAAAGAAGTCCTACCACCCCAAGCATTCCCCTGCCAGTCATGTTTGTGGGCAACGCTGGGCATGGTAGGGCTTTCCCCGCTCTCTCCAAACATGCACAGGATTGCGCCCTAACCAGCTGAGCCTGGCATAAGCTTTTGTGGCCGCTGCCCGCTGCTCCAGACGCACGCACTGCACGGGCAGCTTCCGTGCAAGCGTCTGCCAGAACAAATGCGTCAGTCCTTAAGGGGCCACAAGGCTCTGCTCTTGCTGCAACAGAATCCACCGTCTTCCTTCCTTCTGGCGAAGCGAAGCGAAACGAGACGAAGCAGGCGCCGCCAATGAGCCCGGCAGCTCCCGAGCTGCGGAAAGGCCGCCGGGAAGCGGCGGGGCTCCAGAGCTTTTCTGAAGGCCTGCGCAGACGGGGCCTGACGGAGCCCCGATGGACGCCGGCGCAACGCGGCGACCACAGCAAGACGCGCCCCGCCACGCTCGGCGGCCCGCGGGGTCCCTCGAAGGGCCGCCGCCCCCCCCCCCCGGCGCGGCGCTCCCTCGGCGCGAGGCGCATCGCCAGGGCCGCGGCAGCGGTTGCCATGGCGCCCGCGCCCCGCCCGAGAGACGGGTTGGTTGCCGCGGGAACCAGCGCAACAGCGGCAGGCCCGGCGAGCGGCCGGGGCCGGTGGGGCTGCTGCAGAGGCGGCGCGACCGGCAGGAGGCGGCGGCGCTGGCGGAGGGGCGGAAGGCCAGCCGAGTAAGTGTCCAGCCAGGACTGGCCTCCCCGCGGGGCCGGAGGGTCGCCTCAGAGCCGCGGACTGGGCGCTTGGGGCAGCCAGGGCGCGAGGGCCGCGCTGCTCAAGGCCCTTGGAGGAAGACCCCCGGGCGCCGCTTCACCCAGGGCGGGACTTCCGCCCCCAGGAGCCGCTGCCCGCGCTTCCAGCAGCCGGGAGCGCCGGGGGCTGTCGCGCCAGCGTTTGGAGATCAGCCCTCGGCGCGCCCGTGCCTTCGTACCCTCTTGGCCGAGCACGGCCTTCCCCAGACGGGCGCCCTCCGTGTGGGTCGGACTGCAGCGCCTTGAGGGATGCTGAGGGCCGTAGTCCGACACATCTGGAGAGCGCCAGGTTGGGGAAGGCTGAACTGAGGCAGACGGATGCTGCAGTGGGTCACTAAGGTGCGGGGGCGCGCGGGGAGAGAGCACTCTTGACCCCAGCCAGTTTCTTAGACTGTGGAACTGGGGGATATATTCTGGATTAATTCATTTGAAACAGAGCATGAGGGGAGAGGGAATCAATATCTTCACGCTGACAGTTCTTGAGATCCGAGCAGACTAGTGGAGCATCCATATCGGGTATAATGAGGGGGGGCAGAGATGCTGTAATGGGAAGATGGCTGCCTGTACTTTTTAAAAATGGTATCAGTTGTGTTCTGAGTTCCTAAAAGAGCACTTCAGTTATTACTTGCAGGAAAGGAGAAGAATGTTAAAAACAGCAGCGGGGTGTGCATATTGCCAGTTGCCACAGATATCATATCCCTTCCTCCCAAATGAACATATTCACTAGAAATAGGACCTGCTTTCTTTTATGTTTTTATCATTTACTTTTATCCCAGCCTTCCTATAAGGAGCTTAGAGCAGTATACACAGTTCTCTACCCCACTTAACTTCACAACAACCTGGTCATATATGCTAGGCTGAGAGAGAGAGTGATTGGCCCATGGTCACCTGGTGAGCTTCATGACTGAATGTGAGTTTGAACTGGAGTATGCCCAGGCCTGGGCTAACTCTAGGGATGTACAGAAGTCACTTACCTTTTCACGGATTCTGTTAGTGGGGGGGGAGGCACTCCGTCCCTCCCCCCTAATCCTCGATGGGGGGGAGGCGATCCGGTCCTCCCCCCCGGAATCCTTGACTCGGAATCCTCGGTTCCACGGAGCAGCTGGCCAGGCCAGGGCCATCCACAGCCAGATTTCCGGCTGCAGACTGGCTCGTGCGGACGCAAATGGCGTCCAGCCAGGGAGCCGTGATAGGCTACGCAAGTCTGTTTGTTTCCCATACTCTGGGCATTAGTATATAGACATCGAAGACCATGTGCTTTATAGTCTGGCTTTCTTCCTACATGTTTCTGAAGACTATTATTGGGTGCTATTGGAGCTGTTCTCTCCGTTGTGGTGCATGAGCCTTCATCCATTATTACTCCCAACTTTTAGAATTATACATAAATTTCAAAGAAGTCATACCAAATATCCATATATGTATCCATTTGCACAGGGCATCTATATACCACCCGTTCAAATGTTTAAAGCATTGTTAGGCCCTCAATCCATTGCACTATAGGAAGTAAGCATTTATCCTTCCAATATTGTAATATCAGTCTTTTAGCTGTCAAAAGTTGTGGATAATCCATTTGCATTGACTGTGCATTAACTTCCAGGAAGCAGGTAGATAATTTAAGAGGACTTGTACATCAGTAAATATTAAGAGTGTTCTGATACAAAGTTTATCTGTATATTAACCTCCTCCCCAAAAGAGGCAACTATCGGGCATTGCCAAAACATATCATTAAAAGAAGCCTTAGCTGTGTTACACCTCCAGCAATTAGCCAGCAGACAAATCCTTATTAACGAGACATTGTGGCATCCAATAGACGTGGAACAAGAGTGGAATTGTTATCAGCAGTGTTTGAAATAGAAAGGAGAATTTTGAAAGAATCATAATCTTCATAGCTGCTATCCTACCCAGAAGTTTAATGACTTCCTGGAATGTAACTCAAGCATCAGACACCAACTGTTCAATATTTCTTTTCTGAAATTGCTTTGCTTAGGTTCAGTCACACAGAGATGTTGAACAGTGTTAGGTTGTAATACTGTTATACAGTTTATGAAGCTGTTTTTGCTTAGCTTGGAGGGTATTAAAGCTTGGATTTTGTGTAACTGACACTGAAACATACTGCCTTCTCAAATTTCACAAGCAGCAGTTCCTTCAGCTTTGACATTGCTTCCTGTGTCAAATGTCATTGACAAATGGGTAGATAAGATTATGCTATTCATTATTCATGACCCTTTTCACCTTAACAATATTCTGACCTGAGTCAGCTAGGATTTCACTTTCAACTGCTATTGTAAAGAGTAGAGGTGAGAGTGAACAACCCTGCTTTGTACCTCTATGTCGTTGAATTGGTAGATGGTCATAGAATAGAATCATAGAATAGTAGGGTTGGAAGGGGCCTACAAGGCCATCGAGTCCAACCCCCTGCTCAATGCAGGAATCCAAGTCAGAGCATCCCTGACAAATGGCTGTCCAGCCTCGTCTTGAAGGCCTCCAGTGTGGGAGAGCCCACCACCTCCCCAGGTAATTGGTTCCATTGCCGTATTGCTCTGACACTCAGGAAGTTTTTCCTGATGTTCAGCCGGAATCTGGCTTCCTGTAACTTGAGCCCATTATTCCGTGTCCTGCACTCTGGGATGATCAAGAAGAGATCCTGGCCTTCTTCTCTGTGACAACCTTTCAAGTACTTGAAGAGTGCTATCATATCTCCCCTCAGTCTTCTCTTCTCAAGGCTAAACATACCCAGTTCTTTCAGTCTCTCTTCATAGGGCTTTGTTTCCAGTCCCCTGATCATCTTTGTTGCCCTCCTTTGAACCCTCTCCAGCTTGTCTGCATCCTTCTTAAAGTGTGGTGCCCAGAACTGGACACAGTACTCCAGATGAGGCCTAACCAGTGCTGAGTAGAGGGGAACTAGTACTTCCCGGGATTTGGAAGCGATGCTTCTATTAATGCAGCCCAAAATAGCATTTGCCTTTTTTGCAGCCACATCACATTGTTGGCTCATATTCAGCTTGTGATCGACGACAATTCCAAGATCCTTCTCGCTCGTAGTGTGGTTGAGCCACGTATCCCCTATCTTGTAACTGTGCATTTGGTTTCTTTTTCCTAGGTGCAGAACTTGGCATTTGTCCCTATTAAATGCCATTCTGTTGTTTTCTGCCCAGCACTCCAGTCTATCCAGATCACTTTGAATTTTGTTTCTGTCTTCCAAAGTATTAGCTATCCCTCCCAATTTTGTGTCATCTGCAAATTTGATCAGCATTCCCTGCACCTCCTCCTCCAAGTCATTAATAAAAATGTTGAAGAGCACTGGGCCCAGGACTGAGCCCTGCGGTACCCCACTCGTTACCTCTCCCCAGCTTGAGAAGGTCCCATTGATAAGCACTCTTTGAGTCCGATTCTGTAGCCAACTGTGGATCCACTGGATCGTTGTTTCATCTAGCCCATTTCGAGCAAGTTTGCTCATCAGGATATCATGGGGCACTTTGTCGAAAGCTTTGCTGAAGTCGAGGTATATGATGTCTACAGCATTCCCACGGTCTACAAGGGAGGTGACTTGATCAAAAAATGAGATCAGATTTGTCTGGCAGGACTTGTTTTTGACAAATCCATGTTGGCTTCGAGTAATCACGGCATTGTTGTCAAGGTGCTTCCAGATGGATTGCTTTATGATCTGCTCCAGAATTTTCCCAGGGATTGATGTCAGACTGACTGGTCTGTAGTTCCCAGGTTAAAATGGTCAAAAGCATTTGTATAGATCCCAGCAGTTGAGATGGAGTGTCATTGCTTGACTATGTTCATACATTTGCCCCTTCCCCCAAAATTCAGTTTAGCCAACAATTTGAGGAAAAGGTCATTCCAAACTTTCAAATGCTTTGAAAGCATCCAAACAGAGCAACAAACTCAGGGGGTTGCAAGAGCTGCTATGGGGAATGACATTCAAAATCCACCATATCAAGGCTGCTAGCTGTCATGAACCTAGTCATGTATTCAGGGATACATGTATTGTGTCTCTTTGGTAGTATAGTTGTCAAGAGTTTCGCATCTTGATTTTAAAGGGCAATAGAGTGGTATGGGCCTAGCCTGTGCTTTTTTTCTGGAGAAAAAGGTACTGGAACTCTTGGATTATGCCAGCTTCGGACGACACAACAACTGCCCATGGCTGGCTGCCCATGGTGGGTTGTCATGTTGTGTGAACCTGGTCAAAGTCTCTCCCCCACCTCCACCCCGCCCCTGCCTCGCAGCCTAGAATGAACAACACAAAAGCAACCCACAACAATTGAGCTATAACTAATGTCCAAATACCTGGAAAAATAAGTACGTCTTTGCCTGCCACTGAAAGGATGACCATGTCGCTGCTAGGTGAGCTTCCTTGGGGAGAGCATTCCATAAACACGGGGCTATTACAGAAAAGGGCTGTTCCCAAAACTCCCCCCCCCCCAGTTTTCTCTGAGCAGGTCCATGGAGAAGGGCCTTTGAAGGTGCCATCTTAAGGAGACAACCTTGATTCAGTCAAGTGTCAGTTGAGAACATTATGTATAAAAAGTAACTATAGGACCTTTGTGTTTAAGGTTGACCTTGATCTAGGAGTAGAGATATTAAGAAAGCACCCTAGTACATAAACACATACCATATATAACCAAACAATACCATTTTCACCTTCCAGGAGCAGATTCCCATCATGAGTCATCTCACATTCAGGTTATAGCAGCTTCCTCAACCTGAGAGAGAATATGGGGGGCTGGGCTATGTAACTGAGTTTAAACTTCATTCCTGGGCTCAGCTGAGGGCCTGCTGCAAATAACTTTGCAACACAGAGAATTATGGATAGTGTGAATCAATAATAATGTGCGAAGTCGCAAGCTGCTTCTGTTTTGCCCAAGAGAGCAACAATCTGGCAAAAGAACATATGATGTGTAGGGAGTCAGATGTAACGTGGAAGAATATTATATCCAAATAAAACCTGGAGGGACTCAAAGTTATTCTTTTGCAAAAGGGAAAAATGCCCTGGCAGCCGTTATTTCTTTTGCCCCAAGTCCAGGCACAGTGGGTCCAATCAAGAAGGTCATCATGTTGAGTGCTAAGTCTTCATCAGCAGCATCAGCAGCCTAACACCGAGGCCCTTCTAGGGCCAGATCTGCAAGTGGATCAGAAGCTTAGATTTTGATGATACTGTCAGTATTTTAAACATCAGTTTGAACTGGAACCCCCATCTGTAGTCAATGCTTACTTCCCTTAGCTGCTCCATATAGGGCTTAAAGGCTTTTAACCTGGGCAATGTCTCTAGGCAAAGATCCTGAAATACCTGCACACTTTTGCATAGATGTACATACATATCTGTATAAAGTTTGCATAGATTTTTTCTTTTCACAAGTTTCTTGCAAACTGCACTGTGATATCTCTTGACTGTGCACTTTTTCAAGGTCCTTGTCCCAGAGATCAATGTTCTTCAGATATCAGTTCATCTGAGAGTATCTCATTAAACCATATTTCCACCTTCTCTTCTACAATTTTACAAATACAAATATTCAGACTCTGATTTCTATTTTCTAGACCCTCCATTTTAAGTTGGAGCTCCCTGATCACCATAGACAAGACATTGTACCTTAGACTGCTGCTCCAGCCCTAAGGTCATTGTGGTCTCAGCAACATCTGTTGTTTTCAGGGTAACTCCCATTAAGTTGTTTTCTCAGGGCTGCAGATCAATCTCCCAGTAGATCAGGCTTTAGTTGGCTTATTTTCGTTTTGATCTCTGCCATTGTTGTCATATCTACTGACTGGCTGTTTCTGTTACTATCCTTGACCAAGAAAGCCTGGTGAATTGGGCTTATTCTGTCATCTTGCCTGCTGGCAAACCAGATTGGCTTGTGCTTGGCCCAAGTATTTGCCCCAATGATTTCCATAAGTTGCGGGATGGGGGGAGGGATCATTAAGAGGCAGATGAAAGATTACGATTTAGCATCATGTCCATGGGGCATTGTGTCCCAGGAATGTTGCCAAGCTGCTGCTTGGTGGCAAGGCTTTACAAGAAAAGGGGGAAAGGCCACCCTCCACAGGCCTTAGAATTCACACTCTGGCCTGAAAGTTGCTGATATCCACCCCCACCCGAGCCCCACCACCACACACAGTTTCTCAGAAGACATATGGTCCCACATAAGGGGAAGTCTAGAAGCTAGAAAGGAAATGCCATTGCTTAACATGACGGATCCTGGAATAATTTTTAAGGAAAGCCTTTAATGTCTCACTGAATTGCATGTTTTGCAACTTGACTAATTAATTAGTCCTTTTTAACATCTTATCCTGATGCCCTATATATATATATCTACTAAGACGTAAGTCTCATTGTTTTTAATGGAGATTACTCCCAGGTAGGTTTTTGTAGGACTGCAGTATTAGTTTTTTTAATATTTTGAATTTTGGTTGCCTCCAAGGTTCTAGTCTCAAAGGAGGGTTTTGGGTTGGGGAATGTAATAGATCAGAGGTGACAAAATTTGGGAGTGGGGACAGATTACCCTCCACCCAGCCCTCCACAGGCCAAGTGATGTCAAGGAATAGGGCCACACCCCCAGTTATCATTTGGCCCCTGGCCAGCTTCAGTGAACGTGAGGTCCCCCTAACGTGCATCGAGGCCATGCTGGCTGAAGCACCATGTGGATGATCCACCCAGTGCACTGGCCAAAAGCCAATAACAACAGGGTTCCTCTCCCTGCCCCCTCCCCAAGCCACTGGTAGCCAACCCACCAGGAGATGGGTCTTGAGGACAGGAGTTGGTGGGGTCTGTGGAGGGTGCCTCCACAGGCCAGATGGGGAACTTTTGCAGCCTGGATTAGGCTTGTAGGCCATAGGTTCCCACCCGTGTAATAGATGATGTCTAATTTTTCATGGAGAAATAGTCTGAGCAACTGTTGCTTGAAAGAGATCATATTTGCCACAAAGTTTTGCAACCTGTGATCAGATACTGAATTAGCTTTGAACACATCCCAAATCCCAATAAGAATATTGAACACCAGACTCTGTACTTCTTCAGTCAATAGACTGAAAATGTTCCTTGGAGTGGAAGAGAATTTGGGGCCTAAAATACTCTATAAAGGGGCTTATGTTTTGGTACCAAAGGAGATCCAAAAGATACTGAGCCTCCCATTGTCAGCAGCAAAATCCATAGTGCCCGGAGCTCATTCTGAATCCAGTCCTTTTCTCTTGAAGCTGTTTCTGCTAACTACGGTTCTAATCCAACTGAACAGGGATGGCCATGGGGTGCTCAGGCTCAAGAAGGAAAGAAGCTCTTCAAGGCAGGGCTGGGCTGGCATCAAGGGCAGCCATAGTTGAGCACCTGCCGAGGGCCCACATCCCAGCAGCATGCCACTGGCCAGAGCCCCCTGGACTTGCTCCTCCCCTTTCCCATTGCAGCCTGCTTGCTCACTTGCCTCTTGCTCTAGCCCAGACCACGGTAGTGATGAGAAGGAAGAACTGGTGTCAGGGTTGGATCGGAGCCCACAGAGCCCCAAAGCAGTTATGATTCTGAGGAAGAGATAGAAACCATGGGAGAGGAACCCGCACGCTGTTCAGAGGCGCCGCCGGAGGGAGATCCCCTCCCTGCTCACATTCCTGAGAGTGGTAGCGACCCTGGCAGGCACGGGGAGGGACAACTGGAGCTTCGGGATGCTAGGCGCTGGCGCAGGGACAAGCAGGAGATGGAGAGCACCGAGAGGAGGCGCTCACCCTGCTTGGCGCGACGTCAACAGCTGCGCCCTGATGCCCCACGGGAAAGGGGAAGACTTTTACCTCCTAGTCCTTAAGTTCAGAGGCTTTCTGCCTTTACCCTCCAAACAGAGATCAACTAATTCACTAAGGCTAGAAACCCCTAGTAGGCAGCTCTCTTAAGTTTCCCTCATTAGGCTCATGTAGTTAGCATCTGTAAGCGTCATTAGGCTGAATGGAAATAAAGCCTTGGAAAAGAGCCCTATTGTCTGCGTGTTGATTCTAGCTACTTGAGGATTTCAGAGGGCAGCAGGGGCGCTCCTGACAACTGGAGGTGCCGCGGCCCCCTCGCTTGCTGGCCCTCGCCTGCCAAGCCCTCAAGTGGGAGCAGTGACAGGAGGAGGAGGAGCAAGAGCAGCTGGGGACCGTGGTGGCGAGAAGGGAGAGTTCCTGGGGGGGCAGGCATGGAGGGAGTCTTGGCCAAGGGCCCCAAGAACCTGGGACCAGCACTCCTTCAAGGACCCTGCTGCACATCACACACAAAAAGTGTGAAACCTGGGTGAAAGGGAGGGAAGACTGACCTTTTGCCTTGTTTTTGAAACACAGGGCCAATGAGTTTACAAGGGAAACAAAAATCCATGTAAATTAGAAGATCTCTGAGTTATTGTTATATGTTTTCTAAGGAAGAAAATTGGCCACCATTATTGATTGTAAAGCAGTCAAGAATGAAGGTCAGGTAGCATTGTGAGTTCCAGGAGATTTTTTTTCTAGTATTTCAAATAAATTGTTATTGTTCTTTTTCCAGAGGCTGTGACAGATTAATCAAAGATGCTAACAGACCGAGCCCATAAATCTCTGGGCCCCTACAAGTTACCGGAAGGTTTTCAAAGCAAAGTGGTGGCACCTCGCAATCCAAAGCTGGTCAAAGAAGAAAAAAAGAAGGATGCCCCTGTATGTTTCTTTTCACTAATTCTTGGCCAAGTTAGGGAAACAGCCATAAGGCCGTTTTACAAGTGATACTGGGAAACCTTTCAGCCTGGAATGTTTTACTTAATGTGGGACACTAGTGTCATTTTTAAATACAGGGTAAACATTACCTAATATATTTGGTTTTATGTCCTAAATACAGATGTAGAATTTTTTTAAAACCCAGTTCATCGGTTGTATGATAAACTCAGGGAGGGAGGTGTGGGCAGAGACAGAGATACATAGGCTTCCAATAGCGTTTTTTTTGGGGGGGTATACATCCTTGGAAGTGGGCAACTTTGTGGGTTCTGGGGACCAATTTCAACCCCTTGGAGCCACACCGGGGCTGCAGCTTTGCTGCCACTACGCTTGACGTGTGTGTACCCCCACACACATACAGTCAGGGCCAGAAATATTGGAACAAGGATAACTGTTTTGGCAGTTGGCCTCTGTACACCACCACATTGAAGTTGAAAGGAAACACGTCCAGATGGGAGCGAAGTCAGGACTTCCAGCTGTAATTCAAGGGGTTTGACAAAAGTGGGGCACTAACCCTTGAGGAAGTACAGCCAGTGGCATACACACACACCCATCGTTGGTGGCTCATAACTAATGGAACAAATGGCTGACAAGCAGCTGCATGGCCAGGTGAGGCCTGTTTCCTGTGTGCCCCATGACCAATCAAGCAGATACAAGGCCTGGAGGTGGTTCTGAGTGTTACATTTACATTTGGTAGCTGTTCACTGGAACCCCCAACATGAGGACCAAAGACGTGTCCATGCGAGTGAAGGAGGCCATCATTAGGCTGAGGAAATAAACCCATCAGAGAGATCACAAAAACAGTGGGAGTGGCCAACACAACAGTGTGCAACATCCTGAAAAAGAAGGAATTAACTGGCAAGCTCAGCAACAGCAAAAGGCCCAGAAGACCATGGAAGACAACTAAAGTGGATGACCGCAGAATTCTGCTCGTGGTGAAGAGGAACCCTTTCACAACATCTAGCCAGGTCAAGAACACTCTTGTGGAGGTAGGCATGTTATTGTCAACATCTACAGTCAAGAGACGGCTTTATGAATGTAAATACAGAGGCTTCACAACAAGGTGCAAACCACTGGTAACGCTCAAGAACAGACAGGCCAGATTAGTAGGGATGTTAGAGAATTCCGCCATGGATCCCAGGGGGGCCGAATTCCAGTGAATTCTTGTACCAGAATGATGGGAAGAGAAAAGTATGGAGAAGGAAAGAAACAGCTCACGATGCAAAGCATACCATATCATCTGTCAAACATGGTGGAGGCAGTGTTATGGCATGGGCATGTATGGCTGCCAATGGAACCGGGTCACTGGTGTTTCTTGATGACCTGACTGCTGATAAAAGCAGCAGGATGAATTCTGAAGTGTAAAGGGCTGTACTTTCTGCTCAGATTCAGCCGAATGCTGCCAAACTGATAGGACGCCGCTTCATATTAGGGATGTCAGAGAATTTCTCCACGAATCTCTGGGAGGCCAAATGCCAACGCATTCGGCCCCCTGAAATTGGTGGAGAAACGGTCCGCCACCCCACCCCGGAATGGGACTTACCTTTGTCGAATGTCCCTGGCGCTGGCGGTTCCCGGTGGCGGTTTGGCAGCGGCAGCCGGTCTTCCGACCGGCTCCCACCGCCGCCATTTCCAAGGTGAAAAAAAACAACAACAACAACAAACGTGATAGGCTGCGTAAAGATTTACGTAGCCTATCACGGCTAGATTTTCAAAAAACACCGTGATAGGCTACGTAAATCCTTATGTAGCCTATCTCGGCTGACTTTGGGGGGGAAAAAAAAGCGTGTACGCAAATGACGGCGCCCATGGGCGCCGCCATTTGTGTTCCTTATTTGGGCACGTGTAATCTACGTAAACATTTACATAGACTACGGCGAAAATAAGGGCAGCGCTATTTGCGTTGCCCTTATTTTCGCCGTAGTTACGTAAATGTTTACATAGACTACACGTGCCCAAATAAGGAACGCAAATGGCAGCGCCCATGGGCGCCATCATTTGCGTACGTGCTTTTTTTTCCCCCCCAAAGTCAGCCGTGATAGGTTACGTAAACATTTACATAGCCTAACACGGCTGACTGCAGGGACGCAAACGGCGGCAGCGGCTATGGCTGCCGCCATTTGCGTCCCGGCAGGAGACAAGATTTGCGGCCGGAGGGACGGGGCACCTCCTCCCCGGCCAAAATTTTGGCTGGAGGGATGGGGCGCCTCCCCCCCGGCCAGAATTTCGGGGGGAGGAACGGAGCGCCTCCCCCCCACCGCGAAGCAAGCTGCGGGATAAGGTAAGGGACTTTCGTTCATCCCTACTTCATACTGCAGATGGATAATGACCCAAAACATACAGCAAAAGCTACTCAAGAGTTTCTCAAGGCAAAGAAGTGGGATGTTCTTCAATGGCCAAGTCAGTCACCTGATCTCAACCCAATAGAGCATGCTTCTCACTTACTGAAGACAAGACCAAAGACAGAAAGACTCACAAACAAGCAGCAGCTGAAGGCAGCTGCAGTGAAGGCCTGGCAAAGCATCTCGAGGGAGGAAACTCAGCATTTGGTTATGTCCATGGGTTCCAGACTTCAGGCAGTCATTGACTGCAAAGGATGTTCATCCAGGTATTAAAGGCGATCCTTAAGTTTGAAATGATGTTGGTTTGTTCCATTACTTATGAGTCACCAACGATGGGTGTGTGTGTATGCCACCGGCTGTCCTTCCTGAATGGTTAGTGCCCCACTTTTGCCAACCCCCTTGAATTACAGCTGAAAGTCCTGACTTCACTCCCATCTGGGTGTGTTTCCTTTCAACTTCAATGTGGTGGTGTACGGAGGCCAACTGCCAAAACAGTTATCCATGTTCCAATATTTCTGGCCCTGACTGTACATATACCTACATAAATACACATATCTTCCTCCGCCGCTCCCCCCATCCCAGTGGCATGACTTGTGATTGTTGGGAGGAGGGTGAGGTTAAAGCCTCTTCCTTGTCTTAGTGATCATGATCCAAGTTGCTGTGATGGGGGGAGGCTTTAACCTCATCCCTGCCCTCCCAATCTCAGCTACCTTGATCATGTTAGGTGGGAGGAGGAGGAAGCTTAATCTCCCTGTCCTCCCAGAGATCATGATTTACTTCCAGTAGACTGCCAAACTGCTGTTTGGTGGATTGGTGGGTGACCTGATTCTGCTGGGAAACGGGTGCCTAGAAGAGTCATCCCCATGTGCCCAAATAGGGATGAATCTCCTCACACACCTGTTTCCCAGCAGAATCTGTTGTCACTAGCCACCCAAACAGCTGTTTAGTGGGCTGGTGGTGGTGAGCTGATTCTGGTGGGAAACAAGCATGAAAGGACAGTCGTCCTTGGGCAGCATTTCCCAGCAGAATTGGACTCCCACCAGACCACCAGGTAGCAGTTGTTGATTGGCTGGCAGGAGCCTGATTTTGTTGCTATACTCTTGGCTATACTCTCCACCTAGTGTGCCCTGTGTAGCGGGTGGTAGCATGCGCTGGGGTGGGGAATGGGATGAACAGGGCACCTTTGGGGGGCAGGGGACCTGTGGCAGGCCACACTGGTGGCCTCCAGGGGCTGCATGCTGCCAACTGCTGATCTCTAGGGTATCCCCATTCAGTTTTGCAGAAGAGATCTTCATCTGATTCATTTTACTTGCTCTTCTACTTCCTACTTAGGAAGATGCTTTGTTTTCATCCTCAACACTTTCTTACTTTTTCTGAATAATGTTAAAGATTATTACGGAAGAGCAGCATTATTAATCCACAGCAAGAAGGCATGGGCTGATATATCACCTTTGAAGATATAATGGAGAATCAAGTACCTCTAAGCAAGTGCAGAGTAGTGTGGTTTTTCAACCTCCATGCACCTAGAACTAGGGGAAAGGATGTCCAGGTCAGAGGGCAAGCCTGCATCCCGGGTAGGGTTGCCAAATTTGGAGGCAGCCTCTCTAGCAGCAAACATGCACAAAGGCCTTCTGGCACCTTAAAGACTAACAGATTTCTTGTAGCAGAAGCTTTCATGCAGTAGAGCCAATACAATCAGATGCATGAAATGATAGTCTTAGTTGACATATATGCATAGATACACATACAGTTGGGTGTATTAATTATTTATACAATTTCTATCCCGCATTCCTTTCCCTTTCATAAAACCCAAAGTGGCAAATAGGCCCAAGTCAGCATTGCCCACCTCTGGCTGACCCTCAGCCCTCAACCAGTGAGTCAGTAGACCTGTCCATGAGCCTAGGAGGTGGGTTTTTTTCCTTCCAGCAAGCAATTATTCCCACCCAGAGCTCACAGTCTCTCTCTCTAAAACAGCCATGGAATTGCATCGCCTTCCACTTCAACTGTTTGCTTTGTTCAACACTGCCGGGGCCCTGGGGGGGGATTATGCAAACATCTGAAAAGGTTGCAGGCAGATGTCATTTCCAATCAAAGTTCCAATCAGGTAGAATGGAAGTCCTGTATGTATGGATTGTAAGAGCTTCAGCAGGGAAATTAATGAAGGTTTATGACTCCCTTGGCAGCAGTGAGCACACACAATTCAGAAGCGCTTGACAAGGAAAGCCTTTCTTCATGCAAGCATTTGTGTGGTCTTGGTTCTCAATTGCAGTTGACTCCATCTGCTTTCCTGAGAGAGATGTCTCTTACAACAGAGCAGAAGCTGGCAAGCACCCACAAAGTGCACCTGCCTCACATCGTTCAGCTTTTAGACATGAGTGAAACCTCGCACCAGAAGGTACAGCTTCCTCTTTCACACTTCTCTGAGACAATGCTTCAGGAGACGGGGGCAGTGCCTTTGCACCGGGGTGCAGAACCTCAGGCCTGGGGGACAAAAGTGGCCCACCTGGGGTTCCAATCTACCCCTCTGCGGTTCCCCAGAAGGCCCCATCCCAATTTTCCCCAACCACCAATCCGTTGGTGGCTTCCCAGCTCTTGTGCAGCCCCCCCCCCCCCCCCGTAAACGGTTGACATGCCTCTCCTGCAGCCTAGTGACTGGCAGACTGGGTGTTTTGGGCCCCTCCCCTTTTGTCTTTGGCCCTGTCCAGCATTGGAATGTGGCCTTCAAGATCTTCTCCAAAATGGAATTTGGCCCTCTTGCTGAAGGCAGTTCTGCACCCCTGCTTTACACGAAGGTTGATTTGGTTTATTCACCCTGCTGTCCAAACCCATGAAATCCCCTGAGCCTGCCAGAACTGTGCCTCTCTGATACTTTCTATACTCCAGAAAACAAAGTCTGATTCTACACACATTTACTTGAATGTACGTCCAGCTGGGTTCAATGGGACTTACTCCCAAGTAAGTGTACATAGAGTAATTGCAGCCCTACTTGGGAGTAAGTCATCTTGAAATCAATGGGACATCTTTGATTCCATTTTAGCTGTAAACCTAAGGAGTTAAACTAAGATTAAAAATAGCATTCCTTATTAAAAACAAAAACCAGTCAGCTACCAAGATTCAGGATTTATTCAAGTCTCTCAGGCAATGTATACTTTACCATGTAATAAACACAAAACAGGAAAAGAGAAGATGGCAAAAGTTAGTTTATTATTATATTTATTTAATGAGAAGGGGGACAGTTCATTGAATAATACTAGAGCATGAGTGTGGCTATAGTCTGATATGAATTCCTGTGAAGTGAGAAGGGGAGGTGCGCGTCCCCAAGCCCTCGGGGACACACGTTGGGCATATGCATGAACCCTGTTTCCAGAAGAATCGGGCTCCCACCAGCCTGCTTAACGGCTTCCCCTTTTGCCAGGAAACAGGGCGAGGGGGAATGACTCCCCTTGAGTGCCCTGTGTGGCTGCACCAGCAGAGGCATGAGGGAGCTGAGTGGGGCAGGCCACCCACAGCAGGCCACACAGACAGCCTCCAAGGGCCGCATGTGGCTATCTGCCCACCACATCTTGCTCATCCCTGACTTAAAGACACACTAGGATTTGTCCCATTCAGAAAGGCTGCTATAACCAACCATGCTTGTTGCTGGCATTGACTAATATTTAAAACTCGCTCCTGAAATTATTCTGCAAAATATTATTCTGGGTCCTTTCTGTCTATCTGTCTGTCTGTTTATGGTAACAGCTGACATTCAACTGACATTCTCAGAGTGGCTTACAAAATAACATAGTAAGTCCTGGAATCTGAATAGCTAAAGGTGCAATCCTGTGCATGTTTAGACAGAAAAAAGGCCTACAACTTCCAGCATTCCTCATCCAGTCATGCTTGCTGGGGAATGCTGTGAGTTGTAGGACTTTTTTCCTATCTAAACATGCATAGGATTGTGGCCTAAAATAGCAATCCTATGCATACTTCAATGGGAGTAAACTCTATTGAACACAGTAGGGCTTACTTCTGAGTAAGCATCCATAGGACTGTGCTGTTTTAATGTTAGTTTAATCTAGTTGCTTATTGTAAGCTGTTTCAGTGTTTGTTTAATGTACACTGCCTTGGGGCCCCAGACAGGGCAGAAAGGCAGCTTATAAATATTTTAATTAATAAACAAATGATTTTTTTTTAATTTTTATTTCAGTGATACAAATTACATACAACAAACATCCATAATAACAAAAAACAGAAACAAAAGGGGGGGAAAGAAAAGAAAAAGAACAAAACTACAAAAAACCTAACATATACCCAGGATGCTTCTTACTATCTGTTACAACATTAAGTAATGGGTTATGTCAGGAATCATTGCTATTTAGGCTATATAATAAAAATATCAAATCCTAAAATCTATTAATGTTATATTTACTACTTTCTTGATGACAAATCTGTCAATATGTCTTTTCAATACTTCAACTGATGCTCTGGAGGATTATATAAGGAGTTTTCTGTATTTATAAATAAGATAAAAGGGAACCAAGTTTCTTCAGAATTGTCCGTATGTCTTTCTCCTTTTACATATTTTAATTTACTTGTCAGTTTTTCTAATAAAGCTGTTGTCCAGACTCTATTTAACCAATTACACTCTATAATATCATTTAAATTTTTCCATCATTGAGCAATTTCAGATCTAGCTGCAGCAAGGAGAAATCCAATCAAATCTTTATGTCTTAATTGATCATTTTTTCCAGAAAATATAGTCTATAATAATAGCTCGCCCTGGAAATGCATTGCCTGATTGTCGTTCGTGACAGGAAAGACATCACTTGTTCCCAAAAGGATTTCACTATTGGGCACTCTAGCTACACATGTTTAAGTGATCTTCTTTCACTGCACCCCCCCCCCAGCGAGTCGTGGATATATTTTTACAGAAGTGTGAGAGTTGGACAGGTCATAACTGCCATCTCTGCGTCACTTTCAGCACATTTTCCTTTGTCGAAGCTCATATGGATCTATATGGAACAGAGGTCCAGATCTTGTTCCATTTCTCCTCCAGAATTTCTATATCTAAATCTGATTCCCATGCAAGTTTAGAACCATGTGGTATCCCAAATTTAGCTTCAATTAACCGATTATATATGCCTGAGACTTGGCCTCTAGTGATATTAGTAGTGGTGACACAATAGTTTTCACAAATAGTCAGGGGCCTTAATGATCCATTAATTTGATAAGGTTTTTGACCAAAATAATAATTTGGTATTTTTGGTACCACGTGGTACCGCGAGGCCTCTAAATTCCCTAGTTTATTATCAAGTTGGTCTGTAGTTAAGGGCTTCTCATTATCAAACAGATCTGTTAACCTGTATATTCTCCTGTCTTTCCATTGTGCAAATTGATCAAATTAATCTGGAAAAGAAAAATCTGGCTGTGAGAGAATTGGCATTAAAGGTGATGGCTGTGGGGCTAATATTTTTGCCCATTGGTCCCAAGTTTTCAAGCTGCATAATAGAAATGGATTATTAATTTTCCGAGTTTCTTTGGCTCTCCAAGGTAAAAAGGGCAACATATTATAATTTGGACCAATACCATTGACTTCCATAGATATCCATTTTGCTGTATTGTCCTCTCTAATAAATTGTATCATATATTTAATTTGGTATGAAGCAAAATACATGTCCAATCTTGGGACAGCTAAACCTCCTTTTTTAGTATGTGAACACCAAATATTTGCTAGAAATTGTCTTTGTTGTTTGTTTAGTAACAAAGTTTTCTAGAGTCTGTTGCCAAATCTTCATTTTTGATTGTCCTGGATATAATGGAATTGTTTGGGGAAAAAGTAAGAATCTGGGAAGTATATATCCCCTTGAATGCCCAGTATTGATAAGTTAAGGATTTTCCATTCACTCATCTTGTTTTTTATCCATTTAATTAATGGATCATAATTTCTGTACAATAACTGTTTCAAATCTTTTAGTAATATAATTCCCAAGTATTTAAGACTAGAAAAACAGCTAAATCAATTAAGTTATTAATTTTATACTGTCCATTTATGGGTATATTTAAGCACATTAATTTTTATTTTGCATAATTTTAGGCCAGAATAAGATCTGAAAGAGTTGAAAATCTTTTTTATCTTTGGTAATACTGCCGTTGGGTTTGTGAGAAATAAGATTATATCATCAGCGTACATATTTATTATATGTTCATGACCATTAATATTTACTCCTGTAATGCTGGGATGTGTCTTAATTAATGAAGCTAATGGCTCTAGCATTATAGCAAGTAAGAGAGGTGACTGTGGACATCCCTGTGTTGTACCTATGTGTAAATCAAATGGTGCAGAGCCCAATCCATTGGTTCTTACCTGTGCCTTAGCATTTGCATATAATCTGTCTATTAATAAAACAAACTATTCACCATAATTAGCTTTTTTTAGCAATTCAATAAGGTAAGGGCTCTCAACCCTATCGAAAACTTTTAGGGCATCTAACGCAACTATTGCTACTGGAGATTTAGATTCATTACCATGATATATTACATTAAGAGCCCTTCGAATAGCATCATAAATCGGTCTTTTTGGCATGAACCCAACTTGATCAGTTGAGACATATTTAGTAATGAAACTATTTAGCCTACTTGCTAATATTGCTGTTAGAAGTTTAACATCTTGGTTAAGAAGTGCTATCAGGTGATAAGATGCTAATTGTGAACTATTGCTATTGGGCTTCAATATTGAAGCAATCTTTGATAATTGCCATGATCCAGGCAAATCTCCTCCTCCTAACACATTATTGAAGAGATGGTTAATATGGGGAGGTAAATCTTCACAAAACACTTTATAGAACTCTCCAGGAAAACCATCCGATCCTGGAGCTTTCCCTTGTTTTATTTATTTTTTATTACAGATAAAATTTCTGTCTCTAATATCAGAGCATTTAACAGATGCTTGATCTACTTCATCAATCTTTGCTATAGGAAGGGAATCTAATATTTGTTGTAGATTCATTGTAGGGTCAAAATCTGATGTGTATAACTTGGACTAAAAATTTCGGAACTCCTCATTAATTTAATTGATGGTAAACAGAGGTTTTCCTGAGTGGTCTTTTATCATTGGGATAGTATTTTGAAGACTCTTCTTTTTAAGTGCTCTTACTAGCATCTTAGTATTTTTACTACCAGATTCATACAATTCATACAAATTCATAGCATTTTAGTATTTTTATTACCAAATTCATACAATTGTCTGTTCAAGTATGTTAAAGAAGTGTGTATTTTATTTAAATCAAATATATTCAGTTCAGCTCTCTTTTGTTCTAATTTTTGAAGCACTTTCTTACTACCTGTTACTTTGTGCTCTTTAGTTAAATCTTCAGTTTCTTTTAGGAGCTTGTTTCTAGCTTTTTCCTTTCTTTTGGGTGGAACCTTCCTTTATGAAAAGACCTCTAAGCACTGGTGACAGCGTGGAAAGTTGCCAGCAGGAGGCTTATGGCAAGTTGTCTAATAAGTTGGGAGGGGTGAACATTTCAAGGCCCAGGGATCCAGGGGTAGATGGTGATGCACAATGGTGCTGAGAGATACATTGAGAAAGCAGACCTCATCCCTGCAATATCTCTCTTGGAGGCCTGCCGGAAACAGCATGGTGGGTTATGTCAAGTTCCTTTGTCCTCTTGTCCTCTCTCTCTCTTCGCAGTCAACACACTCCAAAATACCAGGCTTCAGGCTCACTAATTTATTAGTTAACAACCAGTTTTTTTACAGATGCAAATTCTAGGACACTCTCAGGCTACAAAGGAAACAGCTACCCCACACAATTACAAATACCAATAGAGGAGCCAAAGTGGAAGTTAGAGAAGTTGCCGGCAGTTTGAACAACAGCTTCCTGGCCAGACTAGCTTAGGAGGGACGCCCCTCCCTTACAGTTGCTCCCTCCTACATAGACTATGACACATAGCCAACCTGGAGGAGCGTCTGAGCTCTGCCTCTAACTTTTCCCTGCTTCACTCTCCGACGGACCCTAGCATTCCTCAAGTCATGCCCCTCACTCTCCTTCTCCCTCAAGATCATGGGGGGGAGGCCTGCAGGTCGAGCCATCTGTGTGCCAAGGTCTTGAGAAGAATGCTTTGCCATATCTGAGCTCACTAGGGAGGGAGCCTCCTCCAGTTCTGGATGTTCCCATTCTGAGTCTGAGCTGCTAACTATCCCCACATGCTCAGATTCATTCCTGACAGGTTACTCATGAGAGCTTAAAGTAAAGATGTAGCTTTTCTTCTGGGGAGGATCCCTGCACACCCAATAGAAGTAGTCACTCCCCTCTGAATGAAGCTGCCCCATCCAACTCCCCAGTCCTGACTCCCAGCATTTACCTGCATCCCTTTGTGTCTTCAGTTCTCCTCAGTTGATCTGGACCAGACTCTGTTTCAGCCGTTCCCATCAGAAGTGATTTTCCAGAATTATGCCCCTTGTGAGCTCTATGAAGTGCCACTGATTCTGAGGAACAACGACAAGGTATGCCATGCCAATAGGACTTGAAAGCGACTTGCAGGTGGGATGCATGCCTGGATTTTATGCTGCGCTGCCCAACTGATGTAAGAGGATGACTGGAGCACCTTCACAATAAAATAATACTCCAGACTAACTTTTCAATGGCATTGCCCCATTTCCCTCTCTAGGTGTAGAGAGTCCTTCCCCAACCTAGCGCCCTCCAGATGCTTTGGACTACAACTCCCATCAGCTCCAGCCAGCATGACCAATTGATAGGAATGATGGGGACTGTAGTGCAAGATTTCTGGAGGGCGCCAGGATGGTGTAGACTGGTGTAGTGGTTGCTTGTTCACCTGGCTGATTTAAGTTGGGGGGGCACTAGTGAGGTGCTATTTCAGTTGTAGCTCATTTGTTCTTGCTGAGCAGTGGTTGTGGATTTGCACCTCAAGCAACCTCATTTCAGTCTGAAGAGGACCTTGAATTTAGGATTGGTGTAATCAGAGGCTCTTTCTCTATAAGGAACTGTACCTGCAGACACCGGAGTCTAGGAACATAAGAAGAGCCATGCTGGATCAGACCAAAGGTTTATCTAATACAGCATTCTGTTCAAACAGTGGCCGCCCAGATGTCCACAAGCCCAGCAACTAGCATAAAGAGGCATCCTGCCTCTGATACTGCAGATAATATATAGCTGTCAAGACCAGTGGCCATTGAAAGCCTTATCCTTCATGAATTTGTCTGCCCCCCCGCCCCAAGCCATGCCAGTTAGTGGCCTATATCTTATGCTAGTGAATTCCGCAGTTTAACTATGCACTGTCTGAAGAAGTGTTCCCTTTTATCTGTCCTGAACCTCCCACCATTCAGCTTCATGGGATGACCCCACTGGATTCTAGTATTACAAGAAAGTAATTCTAGTATTACAAGGGAGAAAAATGTCTCCCTATCCACTTTCTCTACACTGTGCATAATTTTGTACACCTCATTTTGTACACTAACTTATCTGTGATATTGGGCTCTTAACTAGAACCAAGGGTAAACAACTGCTCAAGAGCAAATATATGTCTATATGAATTTGTTTTTAAACGCAAAGGATTGAGGGGCATGGTATACCTGTATTTGGTTGTTGTATTTTTGGCAAATGTTATTAAGTCAAATGACATGTATAATTTCCAAAAAGGCAACCAGAGCCCTTGAAGGTTCATGTTTCATGCTCCCTCTACATGTTACCTTTTAAGATCTCATTCTCACAAAGATATAAGAACATCAGAAGAGCCGTGCTGGATCAGTCCATCTAGTCCAGCATTCTGTTCACACAGTGGCCAACCAAATGCCCACGGGAAGCCCACAAGCAGCGTTCTAGGGCAAAAGCCCTCTCTCCTGCTGTTGTTCCCCAGCAACTGATATATAGACGCAGGCTGGTTCCGATACTGGAGGCAACATATAGCCATCAAGACTAGTAGGCATTGATTGCCTTATCTTCCATAAGCCATCCAACTTGGTGGTCATCGCTATATCATGTGGTAGCAAATTCTGTAGTTTAACAATGTGCTGTGTGAATTTTGTTGTTCAGTCGTTCAGTCGTGTCCGTCTCTTCGTGACCCCATGGACCATAGCACGCCAGGCCTTCCTGTCCTGCGCTCTCTCCCGGAGCGTGCTCAAGTTCATATTCATTGCATCGGTGATGCTATCTAGCCATCTCATCCTCTGCCGTCCCCTTCTCCTTTTGCCTTCAGTGAATAAGCTGTGTGAATAAGTCCTTCCTTTTATGTGTCCTGCATCTCCCACCATTCAGCTTCATGGTTTGTTTGCAGGTTCTGGTATTATAAGAGATAGAGAAAAACTTCTCCCTGCCCACATTCTGTACACCAGGGTGCAGAACCTCAGGTCCGTGGGCCACATCTAGCTCCCCTGGGATCCCAATCCAGCCCTCTGGAGTTTCCTGGGTGGCCACATCCCCTTCCCCTGGCTCCAGCCCCTTTCTCCTAACCACCAATCCTTTGTGATTTCCTGGCTTTTGCACGTTTCCCCCACACACACTCCCCATTCTAGAAGGTTGAAATGCCTCTCCTAAGGCTGAACTACAGGCAGGAAGAGCTTTCAGCTACAATGTGCTGGTATTTTTGGCCCCTTCCCCTTTGCCTCTGGCCCCACCCACCACTGGAGTGCAGCCCCCTGAGTGCTTCTCTGAGACTGAATTCAGCACTCAGGTAGAGCTCCTGCTCTACATCATGTATAGTTTTATACACCTTTGTTATTTCCCCCTTAGTTGCCCTTTTTCTTAGCTAAAAAGCCCCAAAGGTTATAACCCTTCTTCCTAGGTGAGTTGCTCCAGCTCCTTACCCTTTTCTGTACCTTTTCCAGCTACACTATATTCTTGTTGAGGTGTGGTGACCAGAACTGTACATAGTCTTCCAAATGTGGTTGCGCAATAGATTTTTATAGAGGTATTTTGATCATGGCAGTTTTAGTTTCAGTTCCTTTCCTATTGACGCCCTACATGGAATTAGCCTTTTCACAGCAGCCACACACTGGTTCAGTGTTTTCACTGAAATATCCGCCACAAGATTGCTTTCCTCGTTAGTCACTACCAGCTCAGATCCCATCAGCATATATATGCCATCATAGAATCATAGAATCACAGAATAGTAGGGCTGGAAGGGGCCTACAAGGCCATCGAGTCCAACCCCCTGCTCAGTGCAGGGATCCAAGTCAGAGCATCCCTGACAGATGGCTGTCCAGCCTCGTCTTGAACGCCTCCAGTGTGGGAGAGCCCACCACCTCCCTAGGTAATTGGTTCCATTGTTGTATTGCTCTAACAGTCAGGAGGTTTTTCCTGATGTTCAGCCGGAATCTGGCTTCCTGTAACTTGAGCCCATGATTCTGTGTCCTGCACTCTGGGATGATGGAGAAGAGATCCTGGCCTTCCTCTCCGTGACAACATTTCAAGTACTTGAAGAGCGCTATCATATCTCCCCTCAGTCTTCTCTTCTCAAGGCTAAACATGCCCCGTTCTTTCAGTCTCTCTTCATAGGGCTTTGTTTCCAGTCCCCTGATCATCTTTGTTGCCCTCCTCTGAACCCTCTCCAGTTTGTCTGCATCCTTCTTAAAGTGTGGTGCCCAGAACTGGACACAGTACTCCAGATGAGGCTTAACCAGTGCTGAGTAGAGGGGAACTAGTACTTCCCGGGATTTGGAAGCTATGCTTCTATGAATGCAGCCCAAAAGAGAATTGGCCTTTTTTGCAGCCACATCACATGGTTGGCTCATACTCAGCTTGTGATTGACAACAATTCCAAGATCCTTCTCGCTTGTAGTGTTGTTGAGCCACATATCCCCCATCTTGTAACTGTGCATTTGGTTTCTTGTTCCTAGGTGCAGAACTTGGCATTTATCCCTATTAAATGTCATTCTGTTGTTTTCTGCCCAGCGCTCCAGTCTATCCAGATCTCTTTGAATTTTGTTTCTGTCTTCCAGAGTATTAGCTATCCCGCCCCATTTTGTGTCATCTGCAAATCTGAGCAGCATTCCCTGCACCTCCTCCTCCAAGTCATTCATTAAAATGTTGAAGAGCACTGGGCCCAGGACTGAGCCCTGCGGTACCCCACTCGTTACCTCTCCCCAGTTGGAGAAGGTCCCATTGATAAGCACTCTTTGAGTCCGATTCTGTAGCCAACTGTGGATCTACCGGATCGTTGTTTCATCTAGCCCACTTTGAGCTAGTTTGCTCATCAGGAGATCACTTTGTCGAAAGCTTTGCTGAAGTTGAGGTATATGATGTCTACAGCATTCCCACGGTCTACAAGGGAGGTGACTTGATCAAAAAATGAGATCAGATTTGTCTGGCAGGACTTTTTTTTGACAAATCCATGTTGACTTCGAGTAATCACGGCATTGTTTTCAAGGTGCTTCCAGATGGATTGCTTTATCATCTGCTCCAGAATTTTCCCAGGGATTGATGTCAGACTGACTGGTCTGTAGTTCCCAGGTTCCTCCTTTTTGCCCTTTTTGAAGATAGGGACAACATGAGCCCTCCTCCAGTCATCTGGCACTTCACCCGTCCTCCATGATTTCTCAAAGAGAATCGACAGCAGTTCTGAGAGTTCTTCTGCCAGTTCCTTTATTACTCTAGGATGCAGTTCCTCTGGCCCTGGAGAGTTGAACTCATTCAAAGTCATTAGGTGTTCCTTGACCATATGCCTATTGATCTCAAGCTGCACTCCTGCCCCTTCAGCCTGTACTTTGCCTTTGCCAGGTGGCTCCTAGACCCTCTTTTGGGAGAAGACTGAGCCAAAGTAGGAATTGAGCACCTCTGCCTTTTCTTTGTCATCTGTTAGCGTTTTGCCATCCTTATTTAATAGCTGAACCACCATTTCTTTCCTCTGTCTTTTACTATGCACGTATCTGAAGAAAGCCTTTTTGTTGTTTTTAGCATCCCTCTCTAACCTCAGCTCGTTCTCAGCTTTAGCCTGATGCCATCCCTGTAATTCTGTGCTACCTGCCTGTACTCTTCCTTTGTTACTTGGCCTTCTTTCCACTTCCTATATGTGTGCTTTTTTTGTTTTCAGGTCATCCCTAAGCTTTTTGTGAAGCCACATTGGCTTCTTCTGTTCTCTTCCACCTTTTCTTCTTCTTGGAATTGTTTGCAATTGTGCCTTGAGAATTTCCTTTTTTAAAAGCTCCCACCCATCTTGGACTCCTTTTCTCGTTAGCGTTGCTTGCCATGGGACCTTACTGATCATTGTTCTGAGTTGATTAAAATCAGCTTTCCTAAAATCCAGGGTACGCGTTTGACTACACTCGGCTTTTGCGTCCCTTAGAACCAAGAACTCAAGTACAACATGGTCGCTTTCCCCCAGAATTCCTGTAACTAACTGCTACTTTATCCACTCAGTCATCTCTATTGGTTAGGATCAAGTCAAGGATAGCCGATCCTCTAGTTCCTTCCTCTAGTTTCTGTAGGAGGAAGTTATCCACCACACAAGTCAGGAATTTCCTGGAGGGGCCATGTTTTGCAGAATTTGTCTCCCAACAAATATCGGGGAAATTGAAGTCCCCCATTACTACTACATCATGCTTCCTTAAAACATTGGCTATTTGCTTTTCAAAAGTTTCATCCTCGTCTTCTCCTTGGTTGGGTGGCTGGTAGTAGACTCCGACCACCAGGTTCCTTTTATTCTTTGCTCCATTTATTTTGATCCAGATGCTCTCGATGGGGCTACCAAGCTCATCCTCCTGTATTTCTGTGCAGAGATATGTATTTTTCACATATAGTGCAACCCCACCTCCCCTTCTGTTCCCCCTGTTCTTGTTGAACAAGTTATATCCTTCAATTGCTGTATTCCACTCATGACAGTCATCCCACCAAGTCTCAGTTATAACTATCAAGTCATGATTTCCCTCCTGTATTAAGAGTTCAAGTTAGTTTTGTTTGTTTCCCATACTCTGGGCATTAGTATATAGACATCGAAGACCATGTGCTTCATAGTCTGGCTTTCTTCCTACATGTGTCTGAATACTATTATTGGGCGCTATCAGAGCTGTTCTCTCCGTTGCAGTGCATGCGTCTACGTCCATTGTTACCTCCAACATTACATCTCCCTTCCCCGTAGGATTCAGTTTAAAGCCCTCCTGATGAAGTTCTTCATGCTGTGGCCAAACACATTCTTCCCATCCTTTGTGAGGTGCAACCCATCCCTTGCCAACAGCCCATCTTCCAGGAAGTATAGCCCGTGGTCCCAGAATCCAAATCTCTCGTGCCGGCACCAACTTTGTAGCCAGTCATTCACACGGAGTATTTTTCGTTCCCTTTCTATCCCTCTTCTAACTACTGGAAGGATGGATGAGAAAACTATCTGGGCCCCAAAGTTCTTGAGTTTCCCTCCCAAAGCTTCAAAGTCTGATGTGATTTCTTCGTAGCTCCGCTTGGCGGTATCATTTGTTCCCACATGGATGAGAAGAAAGGGATACCTGTGAGTGGGCTTTATGAGTGCAGGCAACCTTTCAGTCACGTCTTTAATTCGTCCTCCTGGAAGACAACATACCTGGCGAGTCCACGGGTCTTCGCGACATACTTGGGTTTCGATCCCACGCAGCAAGGGGTCTCCCAGTACTACTACTCTTCTCTTCTTGTTGTAGGCCTGGGTTTCATCGCCTCTGTTTGACTGACCTTCAGCCTCTTGCTCACTCTCATGTAGGTTCCCCTGTGATTCTTCCTCTGCAGGCTGTCCTCCAGTCTCATCCGCAAATACCTGGACAGCTCCACTGCTTCCACTGGTGCAGAGTGGCGTCTAGTTCTTCTTCTCCTAACTGTCACCCTTTTCCAAGGAGTATCCTCTACTCCATTTTTCCTCACCTCAGCATTTCCCACTTCTGCCTCAGCTTGCTGTTGCTCTTCAAGCTTCTGGTCTTCCCTTTGCTGCTGTAGTTCCCCCATTCTGTCCAAGAACTCTTCGTGTTCTCTTATTCCCCGGAGGGTCGACAGTCACCGCTCCAGTCCTCTTACTTTTTCTTCCAGCAGCATGATCAACTTGCATTTGTTGGAGGTGTAGGCCATGTTGTTCTCAGGCAAGAAAACAAACACTGCACACACCTTGCAGGTCACCACCACTGGAGAGTCCTGTCCTTTCATTGCCTCTTTTCCCTTTTTGTGTCTAGGTTTGTGATTGTTCTAGACTAGCCTGTGCCTGCTCCTCTACTCAGTAGAGGTTAAAAGCAGAGTCCCACTGGTGTGGAAGTGTGTGTTACAAGACAAATAAATGAAAAAAGTTAGTTAAAAAAGAAAAGAAAAGAAAAGAAAATAATGGAAAAAAAAGAAAAAAAAATGTTAGGGGCCTCCCCCTTGACCTCCCCTGCTGAACTCCCCTGGCCAACTCCTGTTTGCTCCCCCTGTTTGCTTGCTCTGGTCGCTTGCTCTCTGGGAGCTTACTTGCTTCTGTAGTCCCTGGACCAGCTGGAGCAGCTTGCTGTGCTCTGCTCTGCTCAGCTGGGAGGCAGGAAACAGACTGAAGCTTCCCGCCCAGTCAGCTGCTGGGAGTACTCAGGCCACACACCCCCAATTCAGTTGGAGCTCTCAGAAGCACCTGGTGAGCTCACAGCCACTCAGAAGGATAAAGGGCAGCCCCCTGGGCTTTCTGCAGCCCACTTACCTCTTAGCCTCTGTCTCCTTTGTCTCCTTTGTCTCCTTTGTCTCTTCTACCACTGCAACTCCCCTGGCCAACTCCTGTTTGCTCTCCCTGTTCGCTCGCTCTCTGGGAGCTTGCTTGCTTCTGTAGTCCCTGGACCAGCTGGAGCAGCTTGCTCTGCTCTGCTCTGCTCAGCTGGGAGGCGGGAAACAGCAATATAAAATTCCAACGTGCATTTTACACATGCTTATTGTCAGGGTTGGAACTGAGCCCATAGAGCCCCAAAGCAGCTCTGATTCTGAGCAAGAGCTTCAATCCGTGGGAGAGGAGTCCGCTCGTCTCTCAGAGGTGCAGCTGCAGGGAGAGGCCCCCCCATTCGCATTCCTGAGAGAGATAGTGACTTTGGCAGCGAAAAAGCGGGAGATCGGTTGTTGCTAGACACAAGATGCCGACGCAGAGAGAGGCGTGATGTGGAGGGCGCCGAAAGGAGGCGCTCAGCCCTCTTGGTACTACGGCAATGGCCGTGTCCCAATGCCCCACGGGTAAGGGGGGGAGCCTCCCCTCCTAGCCCATAAGTTCCAGAGCCTTCCCACCTTTCTCCTCGAAACGGGGACCAACTGCGTACATGGAGCTTAGGTTACTCTGCTAAGATACCCATTGCAGCTCCTTGCTTAGTCGCTGGCAATTAGCATCTGAAAGAGTCATTAAGCTGTAAAGGAATAAAGACTTGGAAAGAATCCCTTTTGTCTGCATCTTGTTTTGGCTACTGGTGGGGTCCTTAAGAGGCAGCTAGGGTGTTCCTGACACTTATGTTGAACCCTGTTTGCCATTTTAATGCCCATCCCCTCTATCTCTGCTAAGCAAAGGAATGATAAGATGATATCCTTTGACCTGTAATTGCACTGTGATGTGATACATTTCTGGGCTGCCTGAAAAATTCACCCACCTCATCTGAAATGAACACTTTGCTTCTGTCCTGACATTGTTCCTAAATGGGAGCCTATCTGGTCCTGGCAGGAGTCCTTTGGCCGAGTCTGCAGAGGACTAGGTTCTAGCCCTTTCCCACCCAGAAACATGGGCATGTTGCTGCCTCCTGGGCTCCATTCTCTAAACTGCATGTGAATAGGATGAGAAAAGGTCTTACGGAAAGACCAAGGTAAAAACATGTAGCATAGATTTATAATTTTTAAAAAGACGTACATTTTACACCACAAACATTGGTAAGTTTAGAGGTTGGCAGCCCAGATCTCTCCAGATGTTTTAGACTACAACTGCCATAAGCCCCAACCAGCATGGCCAATTGTCAGGGATTATGGGAGTTTTGGTCTAAAACATCTGGAGGGTATCAGGTTGCCTACCCCAGTATAAAATATATATTTTTAAGAAATTAATTACAATTGTTCTTCTCAATTCTGTTACTTGTGATAGCAACAAAAATGCCTTATATGAGTTGATGTTCATATTTTATTTTTATTTATTTATTTGTAAATTTATCAGTCATCTCTCGGCCCAAATAGGGCCCCTAAGGTGACTTACAGTTAACACCTGCAGTAATTTAAGAATCAACTCACATAAATAATACATTCATCTTGTAATTGCACATATTCTGTCAGTTTTGTCATCAGGGCCAAATGCCAGGCATGTTTGGTGCAGTCAGTAAGTTCCACACAAGTCAATCTCAGTCAGGCGGCCGTCTTCCAGATTGTGGGGGCCTTTCCACTCGCTGCAAGGCACGTCCTTCTCCCTGGACCATTGTCTGTTTCTCATTCTTCCACTCTTATTGTCTGTACTAGAAAGAGGGCAACACATCCCTCAGAGCCACTTCCTGCCATTGGTACCTGTTACTCCCCATTTTCTTTGGGCTGAGGACTGAGCCATTTTTAATAAAACAAATGTCACTTAGGAGGAGCATTGTACGACACAGGCTACCCAGCTGCTTGGACTTACAATCTATAGCCTCTCCACCCCGCCCCTAAGCTATATATGGCAGTGTGTAGAATAACCTGTTGGGAGGTGCTCGCTCGATTGCTCTGTCAGTTCATCCATGCTGCCTCAACTTTCTTTGCAGCATCTCCCTTTCTTCAAAATAGCCTTGTGAACATTTTGAAATTTTCCATCGGGTACCTGAAAGATCTTCACAGTTTTGTCTCATAGATTTAAATGAGGAAAGGAAGAATGGTGACCTTCAGCCGAGAAAGCCCATGCTAAAATGGGATCTGTGCAAGGAGGAATTCAGTGGGAATCGTCGTAAGGAAAGATACAGTGATGGAGATCAAGTAGAAAGCATGCTTGGGGGAATACTGAATGCTGATAGGCAGCATAGGATTACAGCTATGTTATAACTACACTATGGCTCTCTTCACACCTGGCATTTTATCCCACTACAAACCAGTCCTTTTGATTTCACATCCTTTCCGGGATTTAGACTGGCCCTGTATACAGGCATCTCTCATAGTGCTTCCCTCCGCCCTATAACTTTTCATGGCCTCACGGAAAAATCAGGACAGAAGGCTGATCATTGGTTCCTGTAAGATGACTGATGGCTCTGCCCGTCCCCCCACTCCTCCCAGCAGGAGGGAAGTCGGAAGCCCCTCTAGTGACTTCAAAGGTGGAGGGAGCCCTCCTTCCAGATACGTTTCCTTGGGTCCTCACAGTGCTTCCACAGGAGGCTTCCCATCTGCTGGCTTTCTTCCCCTCCCTCCTGTGCTGTCGTTGCTCTTCTCCTTTATTCTGGCTTCCCAACGACCCTGTAAGGTGGGCTAGGAGAAGAGATAGTGGCTGGCTCCCCCCCCCCACTGCGCTTTTGTTGCGCTGTAAGTCTGGAACCCTCAGCACACTTACTTGGGAGTAAGCCCCATTGAACTTAATGGGGTGCTCTGAATCCACAGAGGATGCTGATTCTGAGCTTGGTGGGGCGGGGGATCAGATCTGTCTCCCTTCGTTGCAGGGAGGCATTTTACCCTCCTCTCCCTCTGATTGAGATATGTGCTCAAGCATTTACATGGCAAACATGTGGTGTGAATCAAGGAAAGTCCTTCCTCAGCAAGACTTGAGTGGAGGCAAGTGTCTCCCTCCAACCAGTGTGCCCTTCCCTCCTTGCAAGGAAGGTTGAGAGCGCAATTGGGGAGCGATTCATGCCCTCGCATCTGTCAAATCTGCTTGGTCTCCTTTCGTGCAACTAGGGATGTACGAAACCCCTATCGTCCGTCCCGGGGGGGGGGCAGGGTCCGGAGCAGGGGAAGCGATCCGTTCCTCCTCCCGGAATCCTCGTGGGCTGGCTCTGCTCCACAGTGATTCCACAGAGCCGCCGGCGGCTCTGTATAGCCAGCAATATGGCCGCCATTGCTGTGCCGAATTGCTGAAGAGGAAGGAATCTGGATGCAAATGGCATCCCCTATGCCATTTGCAGCCGTAAAGCTCTTCGATTAACCTTAAACCTTAAAGGGCTTTACGACGGCAAATGGCATCCACTACGCCATTTGTGTCTGTGATTTTCCACGTGATAGGCTAGCGATACAGCACGGCAATGGCGGCCATATCACTGGCTATACGGAGCCAGCCGCGGAGAGGAGGAGGCTTCAAAGTGGATCCCAGGGGGGTGCAGAGGTGAGTGCCCCATTCCACCGAGGACCCCGGAGGCCTCATGAGTCTGGCCTCATTGGGGTCCGCGGCGGATTTCTCTGACATCCCTACATGTAACCCTGCTCAGGATCTCCTGAGTATGACATGCCCCGCAGCTCATCCTCAGTGCCTTCGTCATCCTGACTATGCCCCCAACAACTTAAAATGAATACCCACAGCTGGCAGACACAGCGGTTTCTTCAGCTATTGGAGAATTTCATGGGGAGGTCATGGCACTCCTGTTCCATGGGCTGGAAAAAATACCATATTTTTTGCATTTGGGGAAAACATGGGATAGGCTGGGGAAAATGGCGGGAGATGCCCTGGAGGTTAACGGTGTCATCTAAAGAGCCCGCAAACTTCCATGACAGAGCCATCTCATTAGCAGGACAAAAGCTCTGTTTGAAGAGAGCCTATGTCAGTGTTATTCTTAACACAATAGGGGCCACTGCTGTAGAAGCAGAGAATCATAGGGTTGGAAGGGGCCTACAAGACCTTCAAGTCCAAGCCCCTTCTCAGTGCCAGAAGCCTGATTCCCAGGCAGTCTCCCATCCAAGTACTAACCAGGGCTGACCCTGCTTCACTTCCGAGGTCAGCCCACCCAGGTTGTTGGTTGCTAGTGTTCAGAATTATCTTTGAAAATATGCCCCACGGTCATCATTCCTGTGGTAGACAGCAAGAGTGATTAATTTTTCTTCCTCTCTTTGAGCGGCAGCATAACATTTTCCTTGCATATGCATTTTCTGTAGATCTCCCGGCTGGTGAAAGTTGTTCTGGAGAGTTCACCTTACTTCAGAGTCGTAAGTCCCAATGATGTGTGTAACAAAGTTGCACCTGGCATGCCGTCTACATTCCGCATCCTCTTCACTCCTGAAGAGAACAAGGTAAAGTCACTGCCTCTTCTGGTGGGAAGCTGTTGCAAAGAAGGATGCAAGAGAATGGGAGCCCAAAGTCTGTGACTGAATGGCTTATGAAGCCCTGCTTGTTCCCTTTTTACCTTCTGTTTGGAATTCCTGCTATTGAAGCTCATCAAACCAGTTTCTCAGTTTCCTCTTCCTGCCAGAGTTGATGCAAAGACACAGTTTGCTTGATCATAGGGTGGTTAATAAGCCACCATGACTTCTGAACCGCCTTGCATGTGCCAGTCGTGAGCCAGGGAGGGTAACATAATTACCTTTGGCAGTGCAGCTTCTCGTGTGGTGCTAACCTGGCCAGGGTGGCTTGTTGCCCTAGTTAGCAAGCCACCCAGAACCCATGGACTGTAGTAAGGTTCTAGGGTCGCTTATTAACCAGCAACCCTGGTCGGGTTTGCATGACACGGGAAGCCACACTGCTGAGGATAATTAATTATGCTAATTTCACTCCCCCTGTCCTGCAGTTGGCATGTCTGGTGGGGGAAGTAAGCTACCGTGGCTTATTTCCTCCACCATGATTGTGCAAACAGGCTCAAAGGTACCTTAACTCACCTTTTGTCATGTTAAGTACAGAGTTGGCAAAAAGAAGCATACCGCAGAAGGAATGAACCCTTTATAAGCTACTACTACAAGACTCCAAGCCCAGATGGGGTTGCTGGAGGAGAACATAGAGGAGAACATATATATTTAGTAGGCATCCATGTCAGAAACCTGGTGGAATGGAGAAAATTAACAGGGTATGGTTATCCTTGGAAAGACATTTTATGGGTAGTGTCACAAAGAGAGTGTAGAGCAGGCTTTGGCAATTTCTAGGGATTGGGGGTTTTATTGACCTCCCAAAACCCAGCTGGGGCTACACCCTGCCACCACAGTTGCTGTCACTGCCACATTTCCTTCTGAATTTGTCATAGTGGTGGCAAAAGACACATCCATTTTGCAGGGCAGAACCATGTTTCTGGAAGGCTTCCGGAAGTGTGGTTCTGCTTGCAAACAAGGCATGTGCTCCCCATGCAGTTTTTGAAGGTGCACACCCAAATGTACACTCCCCCCCAGACTAAAGCATGAAAATGCATATTCTTAAAAAAATGAATTTATACAGTGTGCATTTTTCTAAGGCCTGTATTTTGGAAATGGGAGCAAGGTGGTTTAGGAAAATTGTGCTCCTGCTCATATTCAGGGTTCTGAAAGGAGCAAATCGGAGTTAAAAACAAATCAAAGCAAAATTCTCATACATCCCTAGAGACAACCTCTTGGCTGCAGGATTATTTATGCTCATAGGTGGCTTCAGACACTTGCTGGAGCAACATCCTGAGCCTACTGCTCTGAGCTGGTGTGCAGCCAACCTCCAATGCCAGCTCCACAAGCAGCTGGCCGTGGTCCTGATCTCCAGTGTCTAGCCTGACATGTTTAGCCAGCAGTTCTCTGGGATCCCAGCCTGGAACAGTACAGTAATAAATAAAAGATTGGCTGGCTGATTTTGTAAAGAAAAGCAGACATTGGGAGGGGGGCAGTTTTGAGTGGAGAAACATCAAGTGGGAGTAGGGAGGTTGCAAGCACCCAGTAGGGGGGTGGAGTCTGATGGACTTGGCCCCCCAGACTCCCGTTCACAGACCACGCGGCACTTACCAAACCTGTTTGCCAAGTGCCATGTGGTCCACGAACAGGGGTTGGCCAGCCAGCTGCTCCTTCCCCGAGTCACCATTGTTATGCAAAATGGTGTCTCAAGTCTTTCCGGAAAACTAATGTTGTGTAGATTGCGGCCATAAAGAGGCCATCTGCAACATTACAGGTGTAAATGGCCCATTTACACCTGTAATGTTGCATAGATGGCCCCTTTCTGGTGCAGCCTATGCAACATTAGTTTTCCAGAAAGACCCGAGATGCCATTTTGCATAACAGTGGTGACTCGGGGAAGGAGCGGGCAGTCCTGAAGTGCTTGCAAGCCATCTAGGGGCTTGCATGGCACAACAAGTGGGAGTTGGCGGTGGCTTGGCAAGCGACCAAAGTTCCCGGACAGAGGTGAGTCCATCCATCCCTAAGTGGGAGAGGACCATGACCTTCTTCCTGCCAGCTCTATTTGTGTTGTTGCTGCTCCAAATCACCCTCCAAGCTGCTTTCTCTCCACTCACCTAGCCGAAGGTTCCAGATACATGTTTGCACAGATGAATATACAGCTGGACCACGTCCAAAGAAAAGCAGTTTGGGATGTAAAAACAGCTGGTGGGGAAAGGTTTAAGCACCCCCCCCATTCAAAATTAGCTGCCTTTAAGGCTGCTTTTCATTACAAAATGGCCACTGTCTGGGGATCATTACGTCTGTTTGCAGCAAGGCTGCAGTGAATCCAGGAGTTATCTCAGGGTATTTATTTAATTATTTCATAGCCACCTTTCCAGATTACAGTCTTCCCAATATGGCTTACTATATAAAACTATATGAAACATACAATTCTGTAACAATATTACAAGTTCATAAAATCACAAATTAATTTTCAGCAAATTGAAGAATAAAACTAACAAAAACAGCATATGTAATAAAAACCTTTCCATTGAAAGCCAAAGAAAACAAATAAGTTAGTAAGACTCTCTTAAAAACAACAACAGATGCACACATCTATATATCTTTTGGAAGGGAGTTGCATAGGGCAGGGTGTGTCAACTGTGTCTTTGCCCAGGGATTCTATGAGGTGGGATTTCTGTATGTAGCTCCTCCTAGATCAACAGATAACTGATTACACTCTATTTCCCTGTGCAAAGTGTCATCTAGGATGTATGGGTTTAATCCTGAATCCTGATATAGATACACAGCACATTATTTTCCAGGACTCTGAGATCAGGCTTGTCTTTCCAATTCCATCTTTTACTTCAAAATATCAAGCTATCTTTACATGAAAGCAAGATTGGGCTGGTATCCTGTTGTGCCTGTGCACTTGTGGGAGCAACCACTTGCACAACAGAACTTTCGCACTTCTAAAACTAACCCGAAATGAGTAGAAACACTCATTTCCGGAATGGAGCGGGTCAGCAGGGCTCACAGAAGGGAACTCCGCTGACCTGTCCTGATCTGGAAACAAGTGTTCCTGCTAATTTCCAGGGTAATTTTTAGAAGGGCACCAAACGGGTTGTGCAAGTGCTCACTCCCACAAGCACAACAGAGCCATTGGAGATGGAGCAGCCCAGCTGGATAGTGCCCATGGTATGGGAGCTGTAGAACTTTTTTCTTTCTAAGCGTGCATAGGATTGCGCCCTAAGAATTGTTTCAGGAGCTTTTCTTTAAAACAAGGAAAATGTCTTACCCATCTGACATTTCTGAGCTGACCCAAAAGGACTAGAGAAGTCAAGATGAGGACAGATGTTCTTGTCCTGAAGTCTCTCAGCTCTGTGTCTTTTATATGAGCCCTGAGCTTAAGTTCCATTCTTTGTTAAGCACCCCGTAATCAGCTTTGTTAAGTACCCCATACTTGTCAACAATTGACAATAATTTTTGTCAAAATTCCCAGATAGGATTTGTGAATGATATATTTATTTCATTCCTTTGTCAGCATTTCTACTCAACAGATTTCCTTTAAGTTCCTAATACTTAATTTTAAGTCACACCTGAATTCTCTAGCTTAACCCTGAGCTATTTTCATTTCTATTCACTTCCCAAAATATTCCATGTCAGTATTCACTCATTTGCATCATAAGCAGAAAATATTAACAATCCTATCTCTATTACTTAACCAGCCATCCTTCCAAACTCCTTATTTGAAGCATATATTATTTTTTCCTGAGTTTAGGTGAGGAAAAGTTAACATTTCACTTAGGCTAACAATTGCAGGTTCAGAGGCAAAGTACAGTGAAACGTGACAACATCAGTCATTTTCCAATATTTGTGACAAGGGGCCTGCATGGAGAAGGTCCTGTCTCTAGTTCCCGCCAACTTTACAGAACTTAATGGCAGGCCAGTGAGGAGGGCCTCTACCACACTGGTGGTCTTAGCACTGGTACCTGGACATGTAACCAGATCCTGTGTCATGAGGAGCATCTTGAGGGTACTGACGGGCACCTGAGGGACTGAGGCTGGAGGGGGAGGCGCCTCCTCATAGTACGCATTCTTCTTTATCCACAGGATTATTTCCATGAAGTGACCTGCATTACTGAAAGGGAAAAATTTATTGTTCCTATCCGAGCAATTGGTGCCAGAGGAATTCTAGACCTCCCAGACCAACTCAATTTCTCCACCTGCCCTGTCAAGTACAACACAGACAAAACACTGCTTGTTCGCAACATTGGCAACCGGGAGGCCCGCTACCAAATCACCACACAGAGGTAAAATCTTGAGTTTTTTCTCCAGGTCAGGGGGGATACGATGATGGAATCGGACTTCATCAATAGCCAAGCAGATGTCTAGGGTATAGTGGCACAGTGCAGGTTGTCACAGGAGGCAGGAAGTCTCTCTTGGGGAATTCAGGCCTAGGAAATTACTCTAGCTGAGATCACAGGGAGCAAAAATGTGCCAACGGGCACAGCGTCAGGGAGAGCCCATGTGGTTGGAGTGCTCGTGCTGCCTGTGAGGCTTGGGTTCAAGCTTTGATCATCAGTGGAATTTACAGATTCCTATCCCTCTTTGTGTTGTTTAGGTGTGAACTCTGTATTAGGAAAGAACTCCTAGTTATGCCAAATACACATTTGCCACATTAATTAATGTAGAATATCCACTCCCACTTTTGTATTTACAATCACTATCGTCATTTGGAATAACTTGTGTGCCTTGGAAGGATACATCCATGTTTTAGTCCCCTTTACCACTGTGGTTGGGAGCACAAAAGCATGGTTAAAATGTATTACAGGGTAACTAAGCTACATTAAGCAGTCTTGAACACATTTCTTAATCGGAGGGAGAAGAGGGTAAAATGCCTCCCTGCAATGAAGGGAGACTCATCTGACCCCTCCACCCCACCACACCCAGAAGCAACATCCTCTGTTGTTTCAGAGCATCCTATTAAGTTCAGTGGGGCTTACTCCCAAGTAAGTGTGCTGAGGGTTGCAGACTTACAGGGTGAGTCTACTCAGAAGTAAGTCCTGTTGAGTTCAATGCGGCCTACTCCCAAGTAAGTGTGCCCAGGATTGCAGACCCTACTCAGAAGTAAGTCAGAGGTTTCCTGAGGGCTGCAAGAAAACAGTACCGCAGAAGTTGAGTTATGAAAACAAGACTCCCCCCCTCCTTTGCACACATGCCAGGGAGGGAGGAAGGCTCTCCCTCAGTTCAAACCACATGGATGCCGTGTAAAGAAGCCCTTCCTAATCCCACAAAGAAACTGAAAGCAGGAAGCTTCGGAAAGGATGTGGGATTTTGCGGGTTTTTTGCTTAATGTATGCTCTCCCTAAAACCCCACTTTCCTTGCTTCGTGTGCCCCTGACGGGCCAAAGCTGGTTTCCTGAAAAATGTCATCAACCCTGTAGGTGCTGCTCAGCAAACGAGAGAAGCTTGTTCCCCACCCCAGTCCACATTCCCCTGCTCAGGGAGTTTACTGGAAGCCCTGAAGTAAGCCCCTGTAGTTTATTCCACACCTCTCCCCTCTCATCCAGCACTGGGGGGAATTCCCGCTCTGTATCTGGAGAAAAAGTAAACCTCGCAGCATGATCCCCATGAAGGCTTACTTGAAAGTAAGTCCCTTTGAACTCAGTGGGTCTTACTCCCCTGCTTGAGACTGTGGGGGAGCGAGATTTCCTTCTTACTGGGGAGCAAAACTTCCTTCCAAGTAAACATGCGCACAAGGGGTGTAGCTTCACAGAGACTCTCATCCAGCACTGGGATATGTGAAAGATTAAAACTGCGGTTTTATGAATGGAGAAAACAGCCTGCATTCTATGAATGAGTCAAGCCACTATCCTGACCCAGCGAAATAGTGAAACTGCACCTTTAAGGGAGAAAACAGCAGCATGGCCGTGATTTTCTCAAGGGGGAGAAGAGGCTACAGACAAAAGGCAGGCTAGATACTCACTCCCCATGAGAGCACCCCACCAGCACATATAAGCCCAATTCCAGCAAACAGGGAGTTCTAGCTCCAACCCCCCTTTGTCCTTCTCTGGCCACTTCTCCCTGCTTGCAGTGACAGGCTTCTCTGTTCCCATGAGCCAGATGCTGTGATAGATCGCTACTGCAAAAAAGTCCTAATGTGCATGCGCTTAATGCCAAAGGAAAGAGTATAAGCTCCCTGTTTGCTCACTTTTCCATGAAGAAGCCAAAATCCCAAATTATCTAGTACACCATCTGAAGGCTCCCCATAAGAGCACCTGACCACCCCAGTTTCACCTGAAGTCCTCTGCTAGGATGTGCAGGATGGGAAGAGCTCCCAGGAATCACAGATGTTGCTCCAGTGAAAGTTGTGAATGCAGTCTAAATACCACCAAATAAAACAGCTACAAATCAAAACAACCAACGAAAAAAGACTCAGATCAGCCAAATCCTGTCAGAAGATGAGGTATTGCAGACCCTGAGAAGGCTTGAGGTGGCTTTTCTAACTTCAGTCTAATAAAATAGTGCATGAAAACTTATGCCATAACGAACGGGTTACTATGCTTTAATGTGCTACATGGCTCTATTGATTTAGTTCTAACCACAGCAGGAAGAAGCTTCTGTAATTTTGGAGCCATAATTGGAAATGGCTGGCTCTTGGCTGTTACAGTCCTAAATTGCCTTAATGATGGAATAGTCAGCAATGCCTGATGGCTAGACCTCAAATAGCCAAGTCAGCTCGTATGGGGAAAGACAGTCTTTGAGGTATAAAGGCTTTAAAGCACGTGTGGGCAACTCATGGCCTGTGGGTCACATGCAACCCCTCCTGGCCTTTTTGGTGGCCCCTACTGCCCAAAAAGCATTGGGAAAAAGGCAGGTTTTAAAGAAGTATCAGCCCTTTTTGCTGCTGCCCTGCTGATTTTTGGCAGTAAATGCAGGTGGTCGGGTGGCAGGGGCATGACCCTGAGTGGGTTCAGAGGGGAATTTCACCAATGATGCTGCCCACCCCTGCTGTAAAAGCTAAAACCAGCACCGTGAATAGTTCCTGGAAGAAATCGGTAACTAATGTGACTAGCTAAACAGGTTAAATATGTGCACGCCTGACAGAATTTGTCAGGAAATGTGTAGTGGCATTTTGCATCAGTTGAAGCTTCAAGGACAGCCCTACTGTGGCAGGGTGGGGATGTCCATGTGCACCTTTTCTCTCTGGCCACAGGCACCTGAGAGGAATTCAGAGGGAAACTCTGACCTCCAGCTGCCTGCCAACTTCACTTCCTAAGAAGGTGTCTGGGTCCACATGGGCCTAGAGGCAACCTGGGGAATAAAGATGGCAGATGGCTGGAGGCCAGTGCTTCACTCCAAAACACTCCTGGCCACCCAATTTTTCTTTGAAATCTAAAAAGAAAATTAATAAACATTATACCTGCAGGTGTGAGCAGGACACTTTCTGAGTGCAGGTGGAGGTGTCCGCTAGCGTAGCAGTGCCCATGGGCAGCACTGAGCCTATCCCCAGCTTCCTTTGTTTCTATCTTGCCAGGGCCATCAGGCTGTGGCACCGCTTTGCCACAGGCATCTGCTGTTTAGCTGGTGCATTTTGTCTCAGCAGCAAGCGCCTGAGCAGCAGCCCTGAGCACTCACATAGCGCTCATTGCACTGAGGAAGCCTGAAGGTCACAGAAGCATGAGTCGATGTAGCAAGGCCTAGCCTATCCAAGATGGGGCAGTGACTGCATTCAGTGTAGATGGAGAACAGCACTCCTGGAAACAAACACAACCTGCTTCTCAAGAAGAAGCACCAGGTCCAGTAGGACTGGACCAGGTCCGCCTCGCCCAATTTTTCTCCTCAAAAGCAGATGAAGGCCCATCTCCTTCACACTTGCAGAAGCTCATCTAGGAGCCCGTTAAGTTGTGCTCAGCTGGCCTTGCCCCTCCTGAACGGCGGTGTTCTTCCCTGGGAGCCACCAGTGGCCCTCAGGCCTTGCAGTCACCCCCAGTGCGGTTCTCTGCTGTCTCTTTCCCCTTTCCCCACTCTCCGACTCTCTTTTCAGTTGCTGCTCGCTCTCAGCAGGGGCTCTCTAGCTTTGCCTCGTGGTTTGCTTTAGCGGTGAGCTGGCTGCTGCAATCTGGGCTACTGGAGGAGGCTTCAGAGGTGGGGAATCAGATATTCTGCTGATGGGGGTGGAAGAAGAGAACGCAGTCAGCCAATTGGCCTAGGAGCCCAAGAGGCAAAGAGATATATGAGACTGGCTAGCTGCTGTAGCACACTGTGCAGGTGCTGGAGGCAAGATGGAATGCATGGATGAGACAGAGAGCCATGCGCACCTGCACTGGGTAATCTTGCAGTGCTGAGCAGAGTGGGGCACTCTCTCAGTGATGAGAAGAAGATCCATCCAGTCCAAAGACCAAGTGAGCTTGTTGCCTTTTGCCTGCCTGGTGACTGACTGATGAGGCCTGACTTGGATGATGGGGGTGGGGGAGCCAGAAAAGCCCCGCAGCTGAGTCCAGGGCACACTGTCATCGCTGGACCAGAGGAAAGAGGAGAGGCCCTCATGGCCCGGGAAAGGTATTCAAGTGGTCTCAGTGGTGGTGCCTGGAGCCAAAATGGCTGCTGCTTGAAAAATAGTGAAGATCACTGCTGTAGGGGGAGGGATCCAGTTTTTATGGAATGCCCTTCACAATCCCAAGAGTCCTGTCCACATTTTCAATGGAAAGCTGATCCAAGGAGTTGCAACAATCCCTTGGTTCTGACCCTGCCGGCACAGATTCTGCATCAGGATAGACCACTACTCCCTACTGCTACAAGGGCAGTGGAGTCATCACTACACCCAACCATACAATCTCCCAGAGCATCCTGGAAGCCAAACAGATCAATGAGTCATTGAAAGCGGACCATCCTGACTGGCAGCTCACAGAAGCTTATTCTACAATACACTCTTGGCCTCTGAATTTCATTAGTACCATTGCCAAGTGAGAATGTGTAGTGTAAGAGCCTTCAGTTCCAACACACACACACACACACACACACACACACACACACACACACACAGCTGCCTTCAGACCTTCACGGGGAGCAATTCTGCTGTTTAGACAAAATGACATCTAGCTTTCCTTAGCTTGATAGTGGTGGCAGGAGGTCATTTCCTCCTTGGAAGGGTCCATCTGTTCCTTCCTTCCTTCCTTCCCTCCCTCCCTCCCTCCCCACTCCCAGTTCATTTAAGGCATGGCTGGTGGTCAGGATGTGGATACAAGATACTGGCTATGATGGTAAAGCACAAACTGTTTTTTCTTCCTTGTGAGATGGGGACTCAAAAGACACAGCTGGCCAACATATTCAATAGGCTGATTGCCATACTTTGGGCTGGAGGGAATCCCTCTTCCCCACAACTGCAGGCAGCAATATTTACTTGACTGCAGGAATTCATTATTCTGCCGGTATGTATGGCATGGAGTGCTTAGCACCCCCACCCTCCCACCTTACTCTCTGTTGCAAACGCTATAATCTTGATGTTTGCTGCCAGTATTCTTTGCACGTTATTGCACCATGGGAGGAGATCCATTCTTAAGACACCTTGGTTTTTCAGCATGAATTTTCTTACATTATGAAGCTTGAATGCTCTTTTGTTGTTGTTTATTCGGTCAGTCACTTCCGACTCTTCGTGACTCCATGGACCAGCCCACGCCAGAGCTTCCTGTCGGCCATCGCCACCCCCAGCTCCCCCAAGGTCGAGTCCGTCACCTCCAGAATATCATCCATCCATCTGGCCCTTGGTCGGTCCCTCTTCCTTTTGCCTTCCACTTTCCCTAGCATCAGCATCTTCTCCAGAGTATCCTGTCTTCTCATGATGTGGCCAAAGTACTTCAGTTTTGCCTTTAATATCCTTCCCTCAAGTGAGCAGTCTGGCTTTATTTCCTGGAGTATGGACTGGTTTGATCTTCTTGCGGTCCAAGGCACTCTCAGAATTTTCCTCCAACACCACAGTTCAGAAGCACCTATCTTCCTTTGCTCAGCCTTCCTTATGGTCCAGCTCTCGCAGCCATAGGTTACTACAGGGAATACCATTGCTTTAACTATGCGGGCCTTTGTTGTCAGTGTGATGTCTCTGCTCTTCACTATTTTATCAAGATTTGTCATTGCTCTCCTCCCAAGAAGTAAACGTCTTCTGATTTCCTGGCTACAGTCAGCGTCTGCAGTAATCTTTGCGCCTAGAAAGACAAGGTCTGTCACTGCCTCCACGTTTTCTCCCTCTATTTGCCAGTTATCAATCAAGCTGGTTGCCATAATCTTGGTTTTTTTGAGGTTTAACTGCAACCCAGCTTTTGCACTTCCTTCTTTCACCTTCGTCAGAAGGTTCCTCAGCTCCTCCTCGCTTTCATCCATCAAAGTGGTATCATCTGCATATCTGAGATTATTAGTGTTTCTTCCAGCGATTTTAACTCCAGCCTTGGATTCATCAAGCCCAGCACATCGCATGATGTGTCCTGTGTACAGGTTGAATAGGTAGGATGAGAGTATACAACCCTGCCGTACTCCTTTCCCAATCTTAAACCAGTCCGTTGTTCCGTGGTCCGTTCTTACCATTGCTACTTGGTCGTTATACAGATTCCTCAGGAGGCAGACAAGATGACTTGGTATCCCCATACCACCAAGAACTTGCCACAATATGGCAAGATTCCATATGGCATGCATCACCTTGACAGCATCATCTTGCAAGATTTTAAACAGTTCAGCTGGGATACCGTTGTCTCCTGCTGCCTTGTTATTAGCAATGCTTCTTAAGGCCCATTCAACCTCACTCTTCAGGATGTCTGGCTCTAGCTCACTGACCACACCGTCAAATCTATCCCCATTATTATTATCCTGCCTATACAGATCTTCCGTATATTCTTGCCACCTTTTCTTGATCTCTTCTGCTTCTGTTAGGTCCTTGCCATCTTTGTTTTTGATCATACCCATTTTTGCCTGGAATTTACCTCCAATGTTTCTAATTTTCTGGAAGAGGTCTCTTGTCCTTCCTATTCTATTATCTTCTTCTGCTTCCGCGCATTGCTTGTTTAAAAAGAATTCCTTATCTCTTCTGGCTAACCTCTGGAATTTTGCATTTAATTGGGCATATCTCCTCCTATCACTGTTGCCTTTTGCTTTCCTTCTTTCTTGGGCTGCTTCCAGTGTCTCAGCAGACAGCCATCTTGCCTTCTTGGTTTTCTTTTTCTTTGGGACATTTTTTGTTGCCGCCTCCTGAACAATATTGCGAACTTCTGTCCATAGTTCTTCCGGGACCCTATCTACTAAATCTAGTCCCTTAAATCTATTCTTCACCTCCACTGCATATGCATGAGGAATATTAGTGAGCTCATATCTAACTGATCTGCGGGTCTTCCCTATTCTCTTTAGACTGATTCTAAATTGTGCAATAAGAAGTTTGTGATCTGAACTACAATCAGCTCTGGGTCTTGTTTTTACTGACTGCATAGATGTCCGCCACCTTTGGCTACAAAGGATGTAGTCAATCTGATTTCGGTGTCGACCGTCTGGTGAAGTCCATGTATAAAGTCGTCTCTTAGGCTGTTGGAAGAGAGTGTTTGTTATGCACAGTGAGTTGTTTTGGCAAAATTCTATCAGCCTATGTCCTGCTTCATTTTGTTCTCCCAGACCATGCTTGCCTGTAATTCCAGGTGTCATTTGACTACCCACCTTAGCATTCCAGTCTCCTGTAATGAAAATAACATCTTTTTTTGGCGTACTATCCAGTTGCTGCAGATCCTCATAGAACTGATCTACTTCTGCTTCTTCAGCATCTGTGGTTGGGGCGTATATTTGGATCACTGTGATGTTAAATGGCTTACCCTGAATTCGAATTGAGATCATTCTGTCATTTTTTGGATTGTATCCAAGCACTGCTTTAGCCACTTTATTATTAATGATGAAGGCTACTCCATTTCTTCTGTGGTCCTCTTGTCCACAGTAGTAGATCTGGTGCTCCTTATCTGCTCCTTATCAAATCAGGATGGTTTGTTTTACCAATATGACATATAACTTGTGGCATCTACTGAAGAACATCTGAACTACAGCAGTTTAAAAATGTCAGTTCGAAAGAGGGTCCGCTGCTTCCAACCATATTTTTCGCCCACCCAACACATATCTTGATTTCTCCATTTGCCAGTTTAGGTAGCATCAGAAAACTCAAGTATGTTGCAGGCATCTCTCTTTCATGGTTTGGTAAAAACTACTGTACATTTTTTAAGTTTTGAGGCTTCAGTTGTATTTTTTTAAACAGTGAGAGGTGAAGTCAGAAGAAATTATACAGTGCTTGTATAAGAAGTAAAACTGCTTTCCTAAAATAAAATGACTGACATCAGGCTGAGCAAGCTACAGAAATGGATTCCAGTTGGCAGAGAAAGGACATATTGTGCGTGCATGCAGAGCCCAAGCATCATTGTTCAAGGGCCAGTTCAAACTTGTAACGTGGCCCCTCTCCTACATACATAACTTTAAAGCTTTATTTTTCTGATCTTTTTCATTGCAAAATCATAAGTTACCACCCCAAAATCAATTCCTCTTGCAAGTTCACACTTGACAAAATATCTAGATGACTTAATTGTTCTTGTTCCAAAGTAGAAAGCCTATAATGAACTTGAGCACGCTCCAGGAGAGAGCGGAGGACAGGAAGGCTGGCGTGCTATGGTCCATGGCGTCACGAAGAGTCGGACACGACTTAACGGCTGAACAACAGAAAGCCTATTGCTTTTTGTGCTGCCTTGTTGAAAATTCTTTCAGCTTCTGCCACAGTCACTGGCAATCCAACTCAATCCAAATTTTCACTGAAAATTTATTGCAGCAGGATTTTTGTTGTTGTTGTTGTAAATCTCGTTTCATAAGATAAATGAGGGTAAATGTTGTGGCTCAGCCCCAGCGCTGCAGTGGGGCCTTAGAGATTATAGCCAGAATCGGATCAGAAGTGGTCCGGAAGCGTTGGGCCCATTCAGCCTGTGGAATGTCAGAATCGGTGTGCACATATCTCCGCCAGTGTTCTCGGAGGACAGCAGGCAGGAGTGAAGTTACTCCCATCCAGCTGCTAGCTTTGGCCTTGGCAGGGAGGGAAGCTGGCAGCCCCTCTGTGGGAACCTAACAAAGGGGGGGTCGGGGGGTCACACAGGTTGGAGCGTCGCCCCTGAAGGGCAGAATGGGGATGCCCGGTTTGGGCAGGGGCCTCGCTGATGGTCTAAAATCCCTGGCCAGCCAGCTGCTCTGAGGGGGCCATCGCAGCCACACCTTCGCTTTTAAGCAGATGCCCAGGCTGGGGGCCTTTGCTGGGAACATTCCCATCTTCACAGCCCAAAGTCCTCTCTTTGGGGGCTTACTGCTGTCTGAGCCTCTTGAGGCTGTCTTTGCTTGGACTCTCCATCCAGTGTGGACTCTCGTCTCTTTCAACTTTGTACTGCTAAGAACCTTCCGTGAAAAGTGCCGCGTTGCTTTCGGTAGACCTTGAATTCTTGTTTGCTGTGTATTTGGACCCATGTGGCATGGAGATACCGAAGTGGAATCTATGGTCGTCGAAACCTCTGCGTGAGAGGGATTACTCTGGACTTACTCTCGAACCCGTCCCGACTCCTGGATTGGAAATGCCTTGACCCATGTGGCACTGAGGTTCCAATGAGGGCTGGACTAAGCCTCTGTGTGCGTGGATTTGTTTAGGTCTCGTTCTTGAACCCTCGTCTTTGATTGCCTGGGATGGCTTATGTCAGGAATCGTTCAAGCCCTGCGCCCTGTATTTTGAGCCGTAGAGATTACAACGGGGAAAATAAGTTGTCTGGATCTCTGACATGGTTATAGTTATTAGCGTTGGATTATTTTGGAATTATTTATGGAGCCTATAGCTCATCGTCAGCAGCTATATGATTTCTGAAGAGTGTAACCATTAGGCTTTTACTGTGGGATTTGCTACAATAAAAGGGTCTAACTGATTTGGGTGTCCTGGGTCAGAATGCCAGAGCGTGTGCTTGAAGGATCAGGCTCATGACAGTCTTTCCCCAAAGTAGATGAACTAAAAAGAAAGAAGTAGCATTTCACAAGGAAAATTCTCAGAAATCTCTGCTGAATTTATATTTATAGCCAGATATTTTATTGACTGATTCATTCATTTATTTATTCATTGGCAGTATGGTGTGTGTGTGTGTGTGTGTGAGAGAGAGAGAGAGAGACAGAGACAGAGACATAGAGAAACTAGAGTTTACTCACATACCAACAGCATTACTCCTACTAACAGCACTGGTTCCCACTGTCTCTGGGATCAATGTCCCTGATTACTATGGTGCTCTGTCCCTCTGCACATGGACTTCTGGGACTGATAGTTCTTGAGAGACCATGTCACACAGGGAAGCACAAATGCTCTGCCTCTCAAACTAGAAGTCCTAGTTTGAGTGCACACACTCTGTGTTCTAAAGAAGGGCTGGGGTGGGCCAGCAAGTCGCTGTTCAGAATGTTGCATGTTCTGCTCTAACACTGCTTCTGATTGGCTCCAGAAAATCTCACAAGACTGGGACAATAGGGACATAGATACAAGGGGAAAAGTGTCTATAAATGTCCTGAAGCCTAAATTGTGTAATTTAGCCTCACTTTTTTCCTCATGGTAATGGGATTGCAGCCCAGGCTGCCCCCCCCCTCCTCCCAGATCTGTAGGCCCTGGTTAAGTGTTCCCTTACTTCTCCCACTATGCTTGTGCTGTGTGTATGTGTAAAATATGTGTGAGACTGAGGATGGGGAACTGCTAAATGTGTATGTATATATGAGAGAGAGACAGAAGAGGGAGCAGTGGAAAGATGTTGTGTGTGTCTTTATGTCAGTCTGTCTGTCTACCTCTGAAGAATGGTGTGTGTGGGAAAGCCGGTACTGTTGCATGGATGTATACATGGACTTTGTGTGTGGGAAAGAGGGAGTGCCGCTGCATGTTTTTGCATGTGTATAAAAGAGCGGGTGCGTCATGTAATGTGTGATGCATCATCCATACTAGGTTTTTCCCACCATTTGGCAGTGAATGATTTGCCTACATCTAAGCAAGCCACAGTGGGGCTAAATCAACGTGCATTCCTTCTTCTTTGCATTACAGACCTTTCTCTGTCAAGCCCTCTATCGGGACTCTTGGAGTAGGTGAGACCGAACAATTTACTGTTGAATTCCAGCCAGAAAAGAGTGGCAATCACCGTGAGGACCTTGTAGTGCATTATGACACAGGTGAGCGAAGAGTAACATGACATGCTCTTTCCATTTAGCTTTCTTCCTCCTGTTCTGGAAGAAAAGGGCAGGAAGGTCTGTGAACATCATCCTGTGCAACCCAGAGACTCGGCTCCTCTGCTGAATGTGCCTTGTTGCTGCTTCCAAGGAGGGCTGCTTTGCCGTCTCGTGTCATTCCCATGGGTTTTATATGAGAGTGTCCCACGATGCCTCTGGAGTGAGCAGAGGCTACCTGGCAGCAGTGTTTGCACGTTACTCTGTATCTGATATATTTTTAGGTAAGCCACTCTGCATACAACTGTAGGAGAGTAGGAGATAAATAAATTATTACTTACTTAACTGACAGATTCCCAGCCGCTCTGCAGAGCAACATTCTCCACCTAACCGCATTGCTGACCTACTAATTCCTCCCAGGTCAGCACAGCTTCTGAAGAAATAATGCCCGGTCACGTCTTTTTACATTATCCACCACCAGCTGTAATAATTATGCAAATAAGGACAAACGAAACACTCCTGGCTATAATCAACACATAGAGTCCCCTGGACTGCAAGGAGGTCAAATCAGTCAATCCTAAAGGAAATCAATCCTGAGTGCTCATTGGAAGGACAGATACTGAAACTGAAGCTCAAATATTTTGGCCACCTAATGCGAAGAGAAAAGTCACTGGAAAAGACCCTGATGCTGGGAAAGATTGAAGGCAAAAGGAGAAGGGGACGGCAGAGGATGAGATGGCTAGATAGCATCACCGATGCAATGAATATGGACTTGAGCACGCTCCGGGAGAGAGTGGAGGACAGGAAGGCCTGGCGTGCTATGGTCCATGGGGTCACGAAGAGTCAGACATGACTGAACGATTGAACAACAACAATCAGTTCTCCACAAGTACTAAATAGCAGAAATATCTCTTGTCAGGTGAAATCCTCAGAACAACTAGTACAGCCTTCCCCAACCTGGTGCCCTCCAGATCTGTTGGACTACGATTCCCATAATTCCCAGCTGGAGTTGCAGTCCAGCACATCTGGAGGGCAACAGATTGGGAAAGGTGGTACAGGAACAATACCAGGGAGCGAGCAAGTGCCTTAGTCATGTCAAGAGAAAGCAAAGTGGATTTGATCTGGCACTCCAGTTTTCAGACTTGTGACTGGAAAACAACTGGTAACCAGTGCAACTCCTTCAGCACCGGAGTGATGTGGTCTCATCGACAGCTGCCTTTAATCAGGTGGGCCGCCGTGTTCTGCATCAGCTGCAACTTCTGAATAATCTTCATGGGTAACCCCACATAGAGTGCATTACAGTAGTCTAGGCGAGAGGAGACCAGTGCATGAACTACTGATGGGAGCAGATGGTTAGGGTTGAGCACTATGCTTATGTTGATGGAGCCCAAGATTGTGTTAGCTTTCTTACCTGCCGCATCACACTATTGGCTCATATTCAACTTGTGATCCACTAAGACATCTAGGTCCTTTTCACATGTACTACTGCTGCCAAGCCAGGTCTCCATCATCCTATACTTGTGTTGTTGATTTTCTGTACCTAAATGCAAGGGTTTGCATTTACCTCTGCTGAATCTCATCTTGTTAGTTCCAGCCTGTAAAGATCCTTTTGAATCTCAATCCTGTCTTCCATGGTGTTGGCTATCCCTCCTAGCTTTGCATCATCTGCAGATTTGATAAACAACCCCCCTATACACCCTCACCCACATCATTTATAAAAATGTTGAGCAGCACAGGGCCAAGGACAGAGCCCTGTGGCACTCCACTTGAGACATCTCTCCAGGTTGAAGCAGAGCCATTAATGAGCGCTTGCTGAGTACAGCTGCTCAAATAGCTGTCGATCCACCTACTGGTAGTAGCATTCAACCCACAGTCACCTCCTTGTTAATAAGGATATTATGGGAAACTTTGACATATGCTTTCCTGAAATCCAGATATACTATGTCCATGGTATTGCCATGATCTACCAGACTAGTGACTATCAAAAAAAGAGATAAGGTTGGTCTGCCATGACTTACTCTTGACAAACCCATGTTGGCGCCTAATAATCAATGCATTATCTTCTAGATGCTCACAGACTGACCACTTACTATTCTATTCTAGAGTTTTGTCCAGTATTAACATCAGGCTGACTGGTCTGTAGTTTCTTGGATCACAGCATTTGCCTATTTTCAGCCTTCTGACACTCACCTGCTTTCCCAGAATTCTCAAAGATTACAGACAGTAGTTCTGAACTAACATCTACAAGCTCTTTCAGCACCCATGCCAGGAAATTTGAACTCATTTAAGTAACTCTATTTCCTTACCTACCCTGGGCTGCAAGTCCTTCCTTATTTGTTCTAGTTGCCCCAAGTTGAACACAACTCCCCTTGCAGGAGAAGTCTGAGGTAAAATAGGAGCTGAGTAATTCCGCCTTCTCTGTCACCTGTTAACATCTCACAGCCTTACCTAAGTAGAACACCTGCCCCTCCCCTGATCATCTTCTTGCACTGAACATAGCCAAAGAAGACCCTCTTGTTGTTTTTAGAATCTCTCAGTTCATTCTGGGCCTTCCTGACACCATCCTTACAGGTTTGGACTACTCTATCATATTCCTGTTTGGTTATCTGATCCTTCTTCCATCTCCTATAGATGTCACTTTTTAAGTTTCAGCTGAACAGAAAGTTGCCTGTGCAGCCACATTGCCTTCTTTAGATGTCCCCCATTTTTTCTTCTCATGGGAATAGTTTTCAACTGTGCCTTTACTAGTATTTCAGTTTTCAGGATCTGCCATCCCTCCTGGAGTCTTTTCCTTCAGTTTCTAGCCATGAGACCCTACCCAACATTTCTCTGAGCTTGAAATCTGCTTTCCTAAAGTCCAAGTTACATGTCCAATTAACTTACATTTTCGCATCCCTTGCTATTGTGAATTTCAAAGCTGAAGTGGTCACTTTCCCCAAGGTTCCTAACACTTTCACTTCATCAGTCAGTTCTTCCCTATTGGTCAAGATTAAGTCCAAGATAACAGATCCCCTTGTTCCTTCTTCCACCTGCTGAGAGATGATGTTATCACAAAGGCAAATCAACATTTAATTTAATCAGCAGAGGACAAACATAAACAATTAATTGCTGATGCACCTGCTCCCATTTAGGGTTTGCATTTAGCTCTGCATTTAGGGCCTACTGGGAGCCTTCAAGCCTCTGGCACTTGCTGCCTTTTCTAGAACAAAGTCAATTCTTTAGCCAAGGTGCCAGGGTGATGTCAATAAAACAAATAGATGTGGTTGAGCTTCTTTATAAGAGGTCTGAGAAGGCAAAAGAACCATGGGGAAAATACAGGAGGACAAAGGTTGGGTGATGATGTCATGTAGATGCCCTGTAGAAAGTTACCAAACAAAGCATGGCTCTTAGGGGGAAGCAGACCAGGTAGGTCTTGGCTACCAGGTATAGCAGCTGATACAATGGAAACATTGCCAAGCCAAGCCCAGACCTCAAGTGGACTATACAGCAGTGGTTTAGTTTTGTTCCACTCCCAGCTCCTGGCCTACAAGAAGCCTTAAGAGACAATTCCTTGCTTGGAGCTTCATGTTTTATGAAGTTACTTCAGATAAAGCACTTCTTAGAAAAGCCAGACCAGTCTTAGCTCGGTTGATCCTTACTCATTTCTCTACTTTGCTACCTCTCCTAGGGGAAGATATCCATGTAAGCTTATATGGAGCTGCTACAGATGTCAATGTGAGACTGGACAAGAACTCCTTGACAGTTGAGAAAACATATATCACTTTAGCAAACCAGAGGTCTGTGGTTATTCACAATCGGAGTGATATCATTGCACACTTTCAGTGGAAAGTCTTTGCAACGCAAGAAGAGGAAAAACAGAAAAAACAAAGGTAACTTTGAGGGCCATGTTGATTTCAGGGATGTCTGCTTTGGGGTAATGTTCTTAGTGTGGACCAAAGATGTATGTTCACAGGCACCAATCCATGGGCTGGTGTTAGGTGCCTATATGCCACTGTGCAAACTGCTGTGTGAGGGCCTTGCACACCCCCCACCTCACTGAATACAACTTGTCCATTCCTGCTTCTTCACCTGTGTGTCCAAACTCCCACTCTCCAGTTTCCAACATCCACCAACATCTAACCTGGAGTCTTAGGCAAGGCAGTACCAGTGCTGCAGTGCTAAAGACAGTCAAGGCTGGCCTTCTCACGAGGAAGGGTGAATCCCCTGCTCAGGTGGCAGATTGGGAGTGAGGGCAGATTGCCCTCCCCTCACCAGGAGGACCCCTTCAGGCACTACTGCCACTGCTGTGCCAGCCCTGCTTGCGCGCTGTGGCAAATGTTACGGGGGAGAGCAGCCACCAGAGCTCCATCTCTCACACTTAGTGCTCAACCAGTGCAAGAATGCCCCCCCTGCCTGCCCGCCCACCTCGCACAGTCTCTCAATTGGACGACTCTAGAGACTGCCTGTATAATGCTTCACTTTGAAGGAGAACCACTCAGAGCATAGCATTTGGGCCGGGCGGCTCTCTGGAGATGCTGCTTGCCCAATCTCTTCTTCTGGGGTGGGGGCAATAATGGGTGACAGTGGCAGTGTGGGGAGCAGCAGCGCGTGTCCTCCTGCCTCAGGTGCCAGAACTTCTCGCACCACTGCGGATGCTGTGATGCTGCCTTGGACTACGGGCCTTCTGCTGCTGTGAGGAGGCAGTGGGGAGGCGGTGGCTAGCCAGGCAGCAGAGAGAGGATCCCAGCAGCAGCAGCAGCGGGGCACAAGCAGGGAGGCTGGCCGCTGAGCAAGCGAAGCAGCCCTTACTGCCGCAGGAACCTCAGCCAGACTCCCCAACCAGGTGGCCTCCAGCTGTGCTGGACTGACTCCCCTAATTCCCAGCCAGCATCACCGTGCATCACCATGCTGGCTGGGAATTAGGGGAGATGCGTTTGAACACACCTGGAGGCCACCCGGTTGGGGAAGGCTGACCTAAACAATGCGATGTGTGAAGAGCTCCGAACCTTCTATGTTTTATCATTGCGTTTTAGTTCTCCAGGCTGCGTGGATATGTTCACGTGCATTGTTAAAGCACAGAGATAGCCAGGCCGCCACCTCAGGCCCTTTGGTGGTAGTGGCACATCTTTAGGGGAAACTCCAGCCCAGGTAGGCACAGCTTGGGCCCACCAAGCCAAAGACAGCTACCCACCACCCGCCAGGGACACGATGAACCTCCTGCTTGGGGCTGCCAGAACAGAAGGCTTGTTGAGCACTTGGCAAGCCCCAATGGCTGGGCCACATGTTTTGCGAGCCTGACCAAGGCTCTTCATGGAAAGGTGAACTCAAGGATCTTTCTTCATTTTTGGAGATCCGTATCTTGTCATGAAAATTAATAATGGCTGAAGCATCGGCAGGCCTGAAGTGTGACAAAAGTGCAGTTTACCTGACAAGAAATCCAGGGATCTTTCCGCTCTTGTCATCCTTTGATAAAGTCACCATGTAGTCATTCTTCATTCTGGAAGTACCAAGGAGGAAAATAACTTAGAGGAATGTTTCAAAGGCATTGTGGCGAGCCTACTAAATGTACTAAATTGGAGGCTTCCCTGATTTTGTTTTCCATCTCAAGGTCAACCTGAGCATTCTGGTTTGGGGGACAATAGCATTACATTAGTTTTGGAGTCTGGTATTGTCACCCACAGTGCTTCTGTGGAAGAGTCTCCCTTTTTTAGTTGTTCTAGTCTGGTCAACAATGCACCCTCTTTGACATACAGAGCAACACCTCCCCCAGTACGCCCTTCCCTGTCCTTTCTGTAAAGTTTATATCCAGAGATGACCGTATCCCACTGGCTCTCCCCGCTCCACCAGGTTTCTGTTATGCCCACTATATCCAGCTTCTCCTTTAAAAACAAGTACTCCAACTCTCCTGTTTTGGCTGGGAACCTTCAAGCATTTGCATAGAAACACCTAGACACAGTGTCCCTCCCCAGGTATCTTTGGCGTGTGCATCTTTTACTATGGTACTTTGGCCTCCTTGATCGGCTATTATGTTCTACCATGGCCTGTTTCCTCTCCTTCTGTATTTGGGCAATGGAAAACATTTTCATTTTCATCCCCTTGGGATGATTGAACCCAAACTGGATGCTTCCTAGCTCCTGTTGGCTTTTCGCCAAGCTTCAGTTTAAAAGTTGTTCTGCCACCTTTTTTATGTTTAACACCAGCAAGCTGGTTCCATTTTGGTTCATGTAGAGCCCACCCCTCTTGTACAGGCCTGGCTTGTTCCAAAATGTTCCCCAGTGCCTAACAAATCTGAATCCCTCCTCCCTGCAGCACCGTCTCATCCAGGCATTGAGACTCCTCAGCTTCACCTGTCTAGCTGGCCCTGCGTGTGGAACAGGTAGCATTTCAGGGAAAGCCACCTTGGTGGTCCTGGATTTCAACCCCCTGCCTAGCAACCTACGTTTGGCTTCCAGGACCTCATGACTACATTTCCCCACATCGTTGGTACCGACATGGACCATGACCACTGACTCCACCCCAGCACTGTCTACTAGGCTATCTAGACGGCGCGTGATATCCGCAACCTTCGCACCAGGCAGGCAATTCACCATGCAGTCTACACACTCATCACAAACCCAGCTGTCTCTGTGTCTAATGATCGAATTAGACACATAGACTTCCTATGGGGAGGGGTAATGAGTGGGGTACCGCAGGGCTCAGTCCTGGGCCCAGTGCTCTTCAACATTTTTATTAATGACTTGGAGGAGGAGGTGCAGGGAATGCTTATCAGATTTGCAGATGACACAAAATTGGGAGGGATAGCTAATACTTTGGAAGACAGAAACAAAATTTACAGTGATCTGGATAGACTGGAGCGCTGGGCAGAAAACAACAGAATGAAATGTAATATGGATAAATGCCAAGTTCTGCACCTAGGAAAAAGAAACCACATGCACAGTTACAAGATGGGGGATACGTGGCTCAACAACACTACAAGCGAGAAGGATCTTGGACTTGTTGTCGATCACAAGCTGAATATGAGCCAACAAATGTGAAGTGGCTGCAAAAATGACCAATGCTATTTTGGGCTGCATTAATAGAAGCATAGCTTTCAAATCCCGGGAAGTCCTAGTTCCCCTCTACTCAGCACTGGTTAGGCCTCATCTGGAGTACTGTGTCCAGTTCTGGGCACCGCCCTTTAAGAAGGATGCAGACAAGCTGGAGAGGGTTCAGAGGAGGACAACAAAGATGATTTTGGCACTCCATAGCTAAATTTGACCATTTGGGTGCTCCATAGCTGCTACGGGTGCCATTTTTATATGAATGAAATTTGGGGGCAACGGGGCAGTGGGTGCAACAGGGGTAGCGGGGTGTGCATGTGGGCTGCATTATGCCTGCCCCTGCATTACATTCCCCACCTGATGAAAGTCAGCCACAGCTGCTGGATGGATGCACTTATTTATTTGTTACATTTATATTCCCCCTTTCCTCTAAGGAGCTGAAGGTGGCAGGCATGATCCTCCTCCTCTCCATTTTATCCTCACAACAACCCTGTGAGGTAGGTTAGTCTGACAGTCAGTGACTGGCCCAGAGAGCTTCATGGCTGAGTGAGGACATGAACCCAGGTTTCCCCAGTCACAGTCCAACACTCTACCCAGTGTCCCACACTGGCTCTCCACAGATGTCAGGTGCCTTCAGTGCAGAGGAGAATTCAGCCTCCCCACTTATTTTTTCGTCAGAATGCTAAGCTGGGCTTGCTTGTGTAGGGCCTTCCTTGTTGAATGGGAGAAAAGAGGAGCCTGTACTTGACCTGGGACTTACTGCCCTTGGTTTAGGAACCCCTGGCTTACAAGACTAGCACCTTCTGCCTTTCCAGGGCATGGGGAAGTAAACATGTTTGCTTGAACAAACATGTTTACTTGTTTGCTTGAACAAACATGTTTACTTGAAGGTGCTGAAAAACCTTCGTTTCATGACCATGCCCTATCAGCATGGCCAGAAAGAAAGAGAGCAGCTGAGAGAATGAGAGAAATCTTGGAGAGACAGGGCATAAGGCCTCACTGAATTCCAAAGTCAGGCTGAAGCGGGATGTGCTTCGCTGCAAGATGAAGGCAGAGGTGGCTCTGCCCTTGAAAACTGCAGTTTGCTAGTCCTACCCTGATGATTCAGAGTGGTGCTGTGAGCCATGGCTCCTCTAAAGGTCCCACCCTCTTTGTGGGCAGAGGAGCTGCAAGGACCATTTCTCCACGTTTCTCCAGAGGGAGGAGGAATTCTCCAGTGGCTCCTGGGAGGTGGGGCTCACCGTTAGGAGGAAACGAAAAATCTCAGACATTTTCTCAGCAAAATATCTTCTGAGAAACTTAGGCTCAGACCATCCTAGCTCTCCCCTTCGTCTGGGCTCTGAATTGCCTTCGGATGCAAGTTGCCCCATACATAATCTGTTCCGTTCCTTTCTCCCTGTGACTCCAGCCTCTGCCATACACTGCAGACTGAGGAAGAGCGTGCACTTGATCAGCTTCTGGTGGAATGTAATATGAATCCTGCACTTCGTGAGCATCTCTCCATTGTCACCCGTACCTTTCAGAACCGTCAGGCAATGGTACATGAAGACTCCATGCTCTTCAACAATAACATCTTCTCTATTGAGCCACTGGTAAGAAACAGGGCCTGAAAGGACATGAGATGCACTCATACTAAGTCATTAGTATGAGTCATTAGACTCATACTAATGTGTGTAGTGCTTTTCTAAAGTGCCCAAAGCTGCTTTTCTATGTTATCTCATTAATCCTCATCCAAACCCCATGAGTCTCAGTCAGTCTGTGTGTGTGTGTGTGTGTGTGTGTGATGCCCCAGCTAGATGATTCCTCCACAGAGGAGGACCTGGAGGCCTTAGTAACTGGCGATGCCCAGGATCTACCCTCACCAGCAATTTAAAAGGAGTGTGGGGCCTGGCGGGAGACTGCCAAGGGTCCACCCCCCCCCCCCCGAGGAAGGTCCGCCTCTGAGGCAGAGGTGGAACAACCACTGAACCCCCAGGAGCAATGACGTCTGAATAGGCAGGCTTAAGTCCTTATGCTCAGGAGAAGTGCATGATTACAGCAAAGGGCTCCTCATGGGTATGGGTCCTCCTCATGAGGAGGACTTCTTCTAGAAGCTTCTAATAAGCTACATGCAGCTGAACCTCAGGTGGGATCCTGACAGCTCCTGCTTAAAAGCCTCACCTCCAGGTTGGGAGAGTTGGTGGAACAATATCTCTTCACCAGGTCTGGATCCATCGTCCCTTGCCCCTCCTAGTGCCTTTTCTGCCTGAGCTCCTGTAAGTAAACGTGGACTGCCTTTGACCACTGTTCTTGCTAAATCCCTGTCTGACCCTCTGCTCTGAGAACTTGCTGGCTTTGACCTTGGACTGACTTGACTTGCTTATTGTGTGGCAACACTGGCAGAACATTCTGACAAGGCCATTATTCCTCTGGCACAGATATGCAGGCAGAATGGCTAAACCGGGTGGAGTTGTGGCCAGGATGGATGGCACAGGGGGAGCGCACTTACGCCATGCCCTGTACGCGTTCCACCCGCAGCTGTGCTGCCCTCAACAACAGAACTTTACAGCAGCCCCAGAACTGGCGCAAAGGAATTCCCGCACAAAGAGGTGCAGGTCAGGCAGGGCCTCCCTCGTAGCCTCTTGTGAGCAAGCGAGGAGCAGGGCTTGCTCAGTCTTCACCTCAAGGACCTGAACCCACTACGGCCTCTGCCCCTGCCCCCACCCCCAAGGGCAGGAGTAGGGAGAGGCAGAGGTGGCGCCGACAGTGAGTGCTCCCAACACCACGTTCTCTCTTGGGGCGCCAAGTCTCCGCATCTCCTCTGAGGAGGGAAGGGGATGTTGAGAGTCCCCCAAAGCTGCTGCCTCCAGCCTGGAAGGGGAGGGAGAGAGGCAGCGAGGCAGAGGCGGCGGCTGCTGGCACTGCTCTAGTCCCTTTGAGGGATGTGTCCATGCTCCCTTGGAATGCACGGGAAGCCCTTTGGGCTGTGCATGTGTGGGCGTGGAATGCACAGGAAGCCCTGCCCCCTCTCGCCTGAGCGTGCCCATGCATCCCTTGCCTATGCCAGGAACCAGGCTTGGCATGTGCAGTCTCCAGCCTGCTGCGCTGAGCAGGCAAGGGCAGCATGCTGGGCTCCTGCTCTCTGGGCCAGGACAGGCCAACCCAGAGGCCCAGCTCAGTTTTGCCAGTCTTGGGGCACAGAGCTCTGAGCATGCAAAGCCCTAGATTGCTTCCGGCTAGGTCTCTGCCTGAAACCATGAAGTTCCCAGTTTAGGCTTTGCCACCCAGCAAAGCCTGTAGATGGTAACACAGCAATCAAGAGTAGGGGAGCTTTTCCCCATGATGCTTCATCACTCCTTTCTGCTCACTATGTGCATAATCTGAATGACATGGGAAATGGTGGTGTATAGATGTGGTATCTTTCTCTCAAGGATGGGGGCTGGAGTAGGAGACCTCTGGTTGGGTATGATAACATCAACAGCTACTGTGAGAGGTCCCCTTATTTACTTTATTCATTTTCTGAAGTATTTTTATGCTGCTGCTCAGCCAAAAAGGCTCCTGGAGTGGCTTACCTATAATCAGTAAAAGGAGAGGGTCCTGCCCGCAGGCTTACGATCTGTAACGACATGACACACAAGGGAAAAGGAATGGGGAGGGAAGATGGGAAAAGTGCCCTTTCAGCAGGGCTAGCAGAATGGCCCTGCTTCCTTCTCAAGTCAAGCCTGCTGGAATGGCTGGTGGTGAGGGTGGAGAAGGTCTTCAGCAAGGCTCATCCTTACCTTGGATGAACAGACAGGGGATCTGCAGTAACCCCTGGCATTTCTTGCATTAATTGAAAGCAATGCAGGGAGTAGTTTACTGCAGAGCACAGCCAGCACACTTCCTGCAGCAAACGTTGCACTGGGCCCTTGGTAGCCTCTGGTTGCAGAGCAGCATGGACCCATTCCCCACCCTTTATTCTGTGCTGTGGGGGTCAGAAACTGCTGGCCACTGCCCCATGTGAAGTGCCTAACTGTAACTCTCAACCAAGAACATTCCAGATTGGACCAACTCTGCCCACCCACGCTGGCCACTGGATCGTTCCAGGCAGGAAGCTCTGCTTGGGCAACAAGGTCTGGAGTGTCTTGTGTTTCTGGACTTGCTCTTCAGTCCTGACTTGCGGCTTGTCCTCTGGCCTTTGGGTTTGCCCTCTGATGGCTCATTGGTCCTCACTCCCCAGCTCCTGACTCAGTCCAGACAGACCGCTGCCAATGGCCCACCCCGATAGCAGGAGAAGGCAGCCCATTCCCCACTGCTTGGTTACGGGAGGAGAGGGAAGTCGGTCTTGGCTGCTGGGAGGAGGATGTGCCGTGCTTGCTTGTGGCAGCTGAGCCTCCCAGCTACAGCATTCTCAGGTTCCACAATTTGAAACTCCTCCCCACGTCTTGCTTCATCAGCCCGTTGGTGTCCTCTCCCTTGCTCTCTGTTCTGCTGGCACTGCAATTAGAGAAGCAAGAGAAGGGTGTTGTTATTGTTGCCATAAGCCTGCTTTCCAAAGCAATAAGCACTGGAGGAGGCGATCTAGTCCACCCTCCCGCTCGATGCAGGAAATGCAAAGCTAGCCCAACCCCAACACATGGCTGTCCAGTCCCTGGCTTGAGGAGTGAGGGAGAGACTACCACCCTGCTAGGTAATTGGTTCTGTTGGCAGACTGCTCTTACCATCAAGGCCTTTCTCCTGGTGTTCAAGGAAGTCTGCCTCTTCTTTAGGCTAAACATATCCAGCTCTTTAAACTTTCCTTCATAGCACACATTTTCCATGCCCTTGACCATCTTTATTGCACTCTTCTGAGCGTGTTCCAATTTGTCTATATCCTTCTTAAAGTGTAGTGACCAAAACTGGGCAAAGTACTCCAGATGAGATTGGACTAGAGTGGAATAAAGTGGGACTATTATTTCTTGCGACTTGGAAAGTATGATTCTGTCTCATTAGCTATTTAGTGTGTATTTAGTGTGTAATTAATTGCAATCCTGAAATCCTCTTCTTGAGTACTGCTGCCAAGACAGGTATCTCCCCTTCCTATACCCATTTGATTTTTGCCTTAGCTGTTCTCGTAGCCTGAATGCAGAACCTTGCATTGGGCTCTGTTGAATTTCATTGTGTTAGTTTCAGCCCAGTTTTCTATTCTGTGAAGGCTATTTTGAATTCATCCCTGCCTTCTGAGATGTTAACTTACTTTCCCACTTTTGTGTCATGCTCAGATTTGATAAGGATCCTCTCCACCCCCAAGCTGCAACCTAAGTCATTGATCAAAATGTTGAAGAGCATTGGACTCAGGACAGGGTCCTGTGGCACCCCACTCCAAGCCTCCCCCCAGTTTGATGAGGAACATCTGAAGATTTCTCTTTGAGTACAGTTAGCTATTGTGACTCTCAAAGAGGCCCCCAAGAGTTTTGTTAAGCCATGATATATTGTAAAGACATAAATAGGAGTGGACTTTGCAGGATCAGGATGGTTGTTTGTCAGGCTGAGGCAAAGGTTGGGGTTATCGACCCTGAAATCTCTATGCAAGACCAGTTCAAAACACAGAGCACATGAAGCTCACTAAAGAAGATGCAACTCAAGATGAGAGGCCAGGGAAACAGGAAAGCAACGTGGGCCATTTCCAAGTTTAGCTGTTGTATCCTCTGCTGTGCAGCTGCTACTGCAGCGCTACAAGTACTCACTAGAACTGCAGCTAGAACAATGGGAGACTGGGGAAGGACTTTGCCCACATCGTCACTCCCCAACATAGATATCCCCACTGCTGCTGCACCAGGGAACAGGGCAGGATCTACTGGGACATGGCTGGGCTAGGTAAGCCCCAAGCCCCATGGAATGACCACATCTCCTGCCAGGTGAAATGTGGGAGCCTAGCTCTGGGGAGAGATACGTATTAGGGACCTTCTATAGGTGGAGGGTGGACACCACAGCAGAGGCATGAGGGCGAGTGCCACCTTCTTTTCTTCTAAGAACAGGGAGTGAAACTACTTAACTATAATGTTCAGCCTGGAGTCCCTCCTGGGAGTCTTGGTAGCCCTTGAAAAAAGAAAGAAGCCCCAATTCATGCATAATGACCAACCATGGATTGCTTTGCCACCTGGAAACAAAATGGAAGTGTCGTGCCATCAGGAGGCAGTGCGGCCTTGGCATGCCATCAGGAGGCAGTGAACTCACCCCCTTCTGCGCAGCCCAACAAACCATGGGATAAATCTCTGGGTTATTTCTCCCTCAGCAACCCAGAGTTCCGGTTTCACATGTCACTGAGCACAACCCAGGAAAGGGTCATTCCTGGGTTGTTTTGTAATCCAGAAACTAAGCGGAAGGGGTGAGCAGTCAGGAGCCAACACACTCACTCCTGCATGGCCCCAACAATCCATGGGTTAAACAACCCATGGATTGTCATTATGTCCAAACTGGACCACTCTGAAAAAGATGCTTGGGCTGTTTTAAAGCTTTTCGCTGAATGTGTACTCACATGGTGTGGTTAGTGTGGTCTTGGGTATGGTGTTGGTGTGATAATGGCTAGTTGAGGAGAAGAACAATTAGACATCTTATGCTTGTTCCTTCTTCTGGTTCTTCCCCCAGCTGAAAGATTCCTGGGGGGGGGGTCCCCATGAGTGATTTACTCCCAGCTGGCTGTGTGTTGAGGTTATTAGGGATAGATGACATCGTGGTCATCCAGCAGCCACCCTGGAGCTTACCAAGGAAAAAACAGATTTCCTGAGACTGCTTCAAGTCTGATTCTTTTCCTTAAGTCGGGTTCTTCCAGTATAGTTACTGTGTGCCCACTGTTTCTGAGGTCCCTCAGTACTTCATGGATACCATGATAACTATGGGGCTGTCCCAAAATGTAATTGGTGTCAGGACTGAATCTGAGCATGTGGAGATATCTAGAAGGTCAGATTCAGAATGCGAACAGCCAGAACAGGGGGAGGATCCCTCCCTAGTGAGCTCAGATATGGCAAGGCCTTCTTCCCGAGACTTGGCGCACAGATGTCTCAGCCCCCCTTTCCTCCTCCATGAGAACCCAGGTTTCAGGGGAGGAGGAGAGCGCAGGGCATGACTTGAGGGATGCTAGGGTCCATCACAGGGCGAAGCAGGAAACGTCAGAGGCGGAGTTCAGACGCTCCACCAGGTTGGCTACATGTGAAAGCCTACGTAGGAGGGAGCCACCATAAGGGAGGGGCATCCCTGCGAAGCGAGCCTGGCCAAGAAGTTCTCGTTCAAACTGCTGGGAACTTCTCTAACTTCCACTTCAGACCCTCTGTTGATATTTATAATGGTGTGGATAGCTGTTTCCATTGTAGTCTGAGAGTTTCCTAGAATTTGCATTTGCAAGGCAGCAGCCCTGCCACAGGAGCAGAGGACACCCCAGTGCAACTGGGAGCAACCCGATCTGGGCTGCTTCCAGCAGAGTGGGAACGGCAGTGCACTGAAGGTCTGTGTTTCATATGTGGGAAGAAAGGACACATTGCCAGGGCCTTCCGATCCCAACCAAAGGCCCCAGCTCCCTCACTACCTCCTGCCACCCAAGCCTGACTAGACCAACCCCCCAGTCTGATGGGAGTTTCCAGTGAGGAAGGAACACCTCGCACACACCTCTCCCGGGGGGAGGGGGGATGATGTGTCATGGCTTTGATGGATTCTGGGGCTACTACCAGTTTTATGGATGAAGAGTTTGCTCAACAACACAACATCTCTGCTCTGCTCCTGCCCACCCTGTTGAAGTTGGAGACCATCGACGGGCATCCTCTCTTGTCTGGAGCAGTCACTTGGATTACAACTCCAGTCATCTTAAATTCCCAGGGGCATGTAGAACAAATTAAATTTAATCTAGCCAAGGTTCCCCAATTGTGCTAGGCATATTATACCTGTCAAAGCACAATCCTAAGATCTCATGGAAGTGTCATCAAGTGCAGTTTGCATCCCCTTACTGTCAACAACATTGCATCCCAGGAGCTGGAGCGATGGTGACCCAGGCATTAACCCCTTCCTCCCCCTCACCATCACCGTCACCTCAAAGCAACTCTCCTACTCCAGTGTCACTACCCAGCAAATATGCTGCTTTCAGGGATGTTTTCAACAAGAAGGAGGCCGACCAACTGCCCCCCCCAACCCCATGATTGTGCCATTGATTTGATCCCAGGAGCTCCCATCCCCGCCGGGTGGCTGTCCTCTATGTTGGAGCTGGAACTTAGAGCTCTACGGAAGTTTTTGGACACCAATTTGAAGCGGGGTTTTATTCGTCCCTCCACCTCCCCTGCAGGAGCCCCAACTCTGTTCATAAAAAAGAAATTGAGGGAGCTCTGTCCAGTGCACGATTACAGAAACCTAAATGCCATTACCATATGCGACAAATACGCCCCTCCTCTAATCACTGAGATGTTAGAGCACCTGGGACAAGCTAAGACTTTCACCAAATTGGACCTGCGCAGCACCTATAATCTGATACGCATCCGGAAGTGGGACGAATGGAAGACATCGTTCTGTTGCAGGTATGGCACGTTTGAATATTTGGTCATGGCCTTCAGGCTAGTCAATGCTCCAAGCGTATTTTCACGTTTTATGAATGACATTTTCAGGGATTATTTGGACAAATTCCTCATCATTTACTTGGATGATTTGCTTATTTACTTGCCAGACCCCCAGGCTCATGAATGGCATGTGAAAGCTATTTTACAGCGTCTCCGGGGGCGCTGTCTATTTGTTAAGCTGGAGAAGTGTGCTTTTGATTTGATAACCCTGGACTACCTGGGTTATATGATTTCAGCAGAAGGCATCAAAATGGATCCTGCGAAAGTCCAAGCCATACTGTCCTGGCAGGCTCCATCAACCAAGAAAGACTTACAAAGATTCCTGGGCTTTGCCAATTTTTACAGAAAGTTCCTGCCCGGCTGTGCAAAATTTACGGCTCCTCTGACAGACCTCCTCAAAGGCAAGAAATCATCCTTCCACTGGTCTGACTCTGCCCAATAGTCTTTTGAAGAGCTGAAGCGAGTGTTTAGCTCTGAACTAATCCTCTTACATCCTAATCCACAAAAACCCTTTGTAGTGCAAACAGATGCTTCCAATTTTTGCTGTAGGGGCTGTACTTTTACAGCTGGGTAAGGAGCGGGAAGAGTTGTAGCCCTGTGCTTACCATTCCCGGAAATTGGCCCTTTCAGAGAGAAATTACACCATCTGGGAAAAGGAACTTTTAGCTATAAAGTTGGCGTTGGAAACATGGCGGCATCTTCTAGAGGGGGCACAGCACCCAGTCGAAGTTATAACCGACCATCGAAATGTGGAACACCTCCAGCCAGCCAGGGCCATGAATTAGATCATCCCTTTTTTTTTTCACGGTTCAACCTCAAAATCTGCCATGTTAGAGCCGCAAAAAACCAACAAGCAGATGCACTCTCCCATAAGCTGCAGTTACAGGCGGGCGGCGAGGAGAGCCCCCCCCTTCCTTCCCCCTGAGCATCTGGTAGCTGCAGTTGACCTCCAATCCTGGGTAGGGGTCCTTCGCACGGAACAAGCGCAGGATCCCTATGTTCAGTTGGAGCTACCAAGTCAACACACTTTTCGTTGAAAGGCGGTCTGCTTTACCACTCACACAGAGTCTATGTGCCTTCCAAAAGCCTGTGGCAGAAAGTCCTCTGACAGTGCCACAACTCATGCATTGCTGGGCATTTTCGCTTTTCCAAAATGTTACATGGGGTCACTGGGGATTTTTGGTGGCCCCAAGTATGTCAGGATGTCAAAACCTATGTGGCCTCGTGTGACACCTGTCAATGGGCAAAGGTCAATGGGCAAAGGATCTTGGAATTGCTGTAGATCACAAGCTGAATATGAGCCAACAGTGTGATGTGGCTGCAAAAAAAGCAAATGCTATTTTGGGCTGCATTAATAGAAGCATAGCTTTCAAATCCCGGGAAGTCCTAGTTCCTCTCTACTCAGCACTGGTTAGGCCTTATCTGGAGTACTGTGTCCAGTTCTGGGCACTGCAGTTTAAGAAGGATGCAGACAAGCTGGAGAGGGTTCAGAGGAGGGCAATAAAGATGATCAGGGGACTGGAAACAAAGCCCTATGAGGAGAGACTGAAAGAACTGGGCCAGTTTAGCCTAGAGAAGAGAAGACTGAGGGGAGAGATGATAGCACTCTTTAAGTCCTTGAAAGGTTGTCGCAGAGAGGAAGGCCAGGATCTCTTCTCGATCATCCCAGAGTGCAGGACACAAAATCATGGGCTCAAGTTCCAGGAAGCCAGATTCCGGCTGAACATCAGGAAAAACTTCCCGACTGTTAGAGCAATACAACAATAGAACCCATTACCTAGGGGGGTAGTGGGCTCTCCCACACTGGAGGCATTCAAGAGGAGGCTGGACAGCCATCTGTCAGGGATGCTCTGACTTGGATTCCTGCATTGAGCAGGGGGTTGGACTCGATGGTCTTGTTAGGCCCTTTCCAACCCTACTATTCTGTGATTCTATGACCCCACGGGCAAACCCACTGGATTGTTCCATTAACTGCCTACACCCTCAGGACCCTGGAAACTGCTGTCCCTCAGCTTTATCACCGACTTGCCATGATCACAAGGTAAGACCACCGTTTTGGTGGTGGTGGACTTATTTTCTAAAATGGCCCATTTTATACTGTGCTTTGGACTTCCCATGGCCAAAGAAACAGCAGAACTGTTTTTGCCCCACATTTTCTGATCACATGGCTGGCCGGAGGGGCTAGTTTCGGATTGGGGGCCCCAATTCATGGCCCGATTCTGGCACGCTGCTCAATATAGAATTCCAACTTCCTTCTGCTCACCACCCCCAGACAGATGGGCAGACTGAATGCACCAATGCCATGATGGAGCACTACTTGCTGTGCTATGTAAATTGCCAACAGGACAATTGGGTATCCCTTTTGCCTCTGGCTGAATTTGCTTACAACAACACGTGTCATGCCTCCACGTGCCAAACCCCATTCTTTGCCAGTTCGGGGTACCATCTCAAGACCTTCCCCTCCTCATTAAGCTCTGCCTTGGTGCCAACCGCCCATGATTTTTTAGAGGAATTGTGCTCTGTGCATCACCTTTTACAGGACAACACTGAGCAGGCGAAAGCAGCATATAAAGTAATTGCAGACCGGCATCAGAAACCCGTTCCAACTCTGCATGTCGGGGATTGGGTGTGGCTGTCACCCCGGAACTTCCCATCTCACACACCAAATAATCTGGCAGCCTGTCTGACAGGACCTTTCCAAATTACAGCCCAAATAAACATCGTCGCTTTTAGACTGGCCCTCCCTCCCTCCCTGAAGGTGCACCCTATTTTTCATCGATCCCTGCTTTCCCCAGTGACCTCTGGAGACCCTCATCACTCCAACTGCATGCTCCTGCCTCCGAATTTGGTGGGGGGAGAGGAGGAGTTTGCAGTCGCCGACATCCTAGACTCACGCCTTTCCGGGGGAAACTGCAATATTTGGTTGACTGGGAAGGTTATGGGCTGGAAGATTGCTCCTGGGAACCGGCACGATATTTGCATGCCCTCTTGCTGGTTCTCAGGTCCCACCAATGCTACCCCCACAAGCCAGGGCCCACACGGTGAAAGAGGTGGGGAGGAACTGTGGGAGTGGGGATGATGTCAGGAATAAATCTGAGCATGTGGAGATATCTGGCAGCTCAGATTCAGAATGGGAACAGCCAGAACAGGGGGAGGCTAGGGATGCACGGAAGTCACTTACCTGGTCTCGCAGCTTGCTTCGCGGTGGGGGGGAGGCGCTTCGCTGCTCCCCCCGAAGTTCAGGCCGGGGGGGGGAGGCTTCCTGCCTCGCCCGGCCGAAATTCAGGCCGGGGGGGAGGCTTCCCGCCTCGCCCAGCCGAAATTCAGGCCGGGGAGAAGCGCCCCGTCTCCCCGGCCGCGAACTTCAAAAGAAAAACAAAAACAAAAAATGCCCCTGTGATAGGCTACGTAATGATTAACGTAGCCTATCACAGCTAGATCTGCAAAGTCAGCCGTGATAGGCTACGTTAATCGTCACATAGCCTATCACGGGTGACTTTGGAAAAAAAAAAAAAGCGCGTACGCAAATGGCGGCCCCCATAGGGAGCCGCCATTCGCGTTCCTTATTTGGTCCCTGTAGTCTACGTAAAGATTTACGTAGACTACAGCGACCAAATAAGGAACGCGAATGGCGGCTCCCTATGGGGGCCGCCATTAGCCGTACGCGCTTTTTTTTTTTTTTTAAGTCACCCGTGATAGGCTACGTGACGATTAACGTAGCCTATCACGGCTGACTTTGCAGATCTAGCCGTGATAGGCTACGTTAATCGTTACGTAGCCTATCACAGGGGCGTTTTTTGTTTTTTTTTACTTTTCTTGTAATGGCGGCGGTGGCAGCCGGTCGAAAGACCGGCTGCCGCCCCCACCCCTGACGAAGACCTGCCGAACCGCCGCCGGGATCTGCCGCCGGGAGAGACATTCGTGAAAAGTAGGTCCCATCCCGGGGGGCGGGGGGGCGGAGAATTTCTCCTCGAACAACCTTCGGAGGACCGAATGCGTTGGCACTCGGCCCCCCGAAGTTTCGGGGAGAAATTCTCCCCCATCCCTAGGGGAGGCTCCCGCCCTAGCAAGCTCAGATACGGCAAGGCTTTCTTCCCAAAATCTTAGTGCACAGATGGCTCAGGCTGAAGACCCCCCCCCTTTCCTCCTCCATGAGAATCCAGGTTTTGGGGGAGGAGGAGAGCGCAGGGCATGCTAAGCGAGCCTGGCCAAGTAGTTCAAACTCTCTAACTTCCACTTCAGCTCCTCTATTAGTATTCGTAATTGTGTGGAATAGCTGTTTCCATTGTAGTCTGAGAGTTTCCTAGAATTTGCATTTGCAAGGCAGCTGGTCGTTAACTAATAAAGTAGTGACCCTGAAGCCTGGTAACCTGGAGTGTGTTGATTGCAAAGCGGGAGGAGGAAGGCACGAAGGAACGTGACAATCAGCACAACTCATGTGGCAGGACACACTCCCCACGTGCCCCCACCCAATGAGACAAGGTGGGCAGCTGCAAGAGAGCCTTTTCAGGGTTGGCACCCTGTCTGTGGAATGTCCTTTTCAGAGAGGCTCATCTGGTGCCTACATTACAGTCTTTTCAGTGTTGGATTAAGTCCTTTTTATTCTCCCAGGCATTTTAAGAACACTTTTAGTGCTTTTAGATCTTTAACTGTTTTAGTTTTGCTCCTGGTTTTATTATTTGTTGCACTGGTTTTATTTCTTGCTGCTGGTATTTCATTTGTTGTTTTTATCATTGAAACGCGGGGTTGGATGAATCACAGGTTGGAATTAAGATTGCCGGGAGAATTATCAACAACCTCACATACGCAGATGATACCACCCTAATGGCAGAAAGCGAAGAGGATCTCAAGAGCCTCTTGTTGAGGGTGGAAGAGGAGAGTGCAAAAGCTGGTTTGAAACGCAACATTAAAAAAACGAAGGTCATGGCATCTGGCCCCATCACTTCCTGGCATATAGAAGGGGAAGAAATGGAAGCAGTGACAGATTTTATTTTCTTGGGCTCCAAGATCACCGCAGATGGTGACTGTAGCCATGAAATTAAAAGACGCTTGCTCCTTGGGAGGAAAGCTATGGCCAACCTAGACAGCATAGTAAGAAGCAGAGACATCACCTTGCCGACAAAGGTCCACGTAATCAAAGCTATAGTTTTCCCAGTAGCAACGTATGGCTGTGAGAGCTGGACTATAAGGAAGGCTGAGCGCCGAAGAATTGATGCTTTCGAACTGTGGTGCTGGAGAATATTCTTACGTGTCCCCTGGACTGCAAGGAGGTCAAATCAGTCCATCCTAAAGGAAATCAACCCTGAGTGCTCATTGGAAGGACAGATACTGAAGCTGAAGCTCAAATATTTTGGCCACCTAATGTGAAGAGAAAACTCCCTGGAAAAGACTCTGATGCTGGGAAAGATCGAAAGTAAAAGGAGAAGGGGACGGCAGAGGATGAGATGGCTAGATAGCATCACCGATGCAATGAATATGAATTTGAGCACACTCCGGGAGAGAGTGGAGGACAGGAAGGCCTGGTGTGCTATGGTCCATGGGGTCACGAGGAGTCGGACACGACTTAACGACTGAACAACAACAACAACCACTTTCTCCACACCATGCATAATTTTGTACACCTCTATCATGTCGCTCCTTACTCACCTTTTTTCTAAGCTAAACCATTCCAGCTGCTGTAAACTTTTATCCCAGGGGAATTGCTGCAGCCACTTGATGTGCCCTTTTCTGCACTTTTTCCAACTCTTTTGTTGTTGTTTATTCGGTCAGTCGCTTCCGACTCTTCGTGACTCCATGGACCAGCCCACGCCGAGCTTCCTGTCGGCCGTCGCCACCCCCAGCTCCCCCAAGGTCGAGTCCGTCACCTCCAGAATATCATCTATCCATCTGGCCCTTGGTCGGCCCCTCTTCCTTTTGCCTTCCACTTTCCCTAGCATCAGCATCTTCTCCAGGGTATCCTGTCTTCTCATGATGTGGCCAAAGTACTTCAATTTTGCCTTTAATATCATTCCCTCAAGTGAGCAGTCTGGCTTTATTTCCTGGAGTATGGACTGGTTTGATCTTCTTGCAGTCCAAGGCACTCTCAGAATTTTCCTCCAGCACCACAGTTCAAAAGCATCTATCTTCCTTCGCTCAGCCTTCCTTATGGTCCAGCTCTCGCAGCCATAGGTTACTACGGGGAATACCATTGCTTTAACTATGTGGACCTTTGTTGTCAGTGTGATGTCTCTGCTCTTAACTATTTTATATTTTATATATAATATTTTATATTTATTTCCAACTCTTGTTGTTGTTCAGTCGTTCAGTCATGTCCGACTCTTCGTGACCCCATGGACCATAGCATGCCAGGCCTTCCTGTCCTGCGCTCTCTCCTGGAGCGTGCTCAAGTTCATATTCATTGCATCCGTGATGCTATCTAGCCATCTCATCCTCTGCCGTCCCCTTCTCCTTTTGCCTTCAGTCTTTCCCAGCATCAGGGTCTTTTCCAAGGAGTTTTCTCTTCGCATTAGGTGGCCAAAATATTGGAACTTCAGCTTCATTATCTGTCCTTCCAATGAGCACTCAGGGTTGATTTCCTTTAGGATGGACTGATTTGACCTCCTTGCAGTCCAGGGGACTTGTAAGAGTCTTCTCCAGCACCACAGTTCGAAAGCATCAATTCTTCGGTGCTCAGCCTTCCTTATAGTCCAGCTCTCACAGCCATACATTACTACTGGGAAAACCATAGCTTTGATTAGACGGACCTTTGTCGGCAAGGTGATGTCTCTGCTTCTTACTATGCTGTCTAGGTTTGCCATAGCTTTCCTCCCAAGGAGCAAGCGTCTTTTAATTTCATGGCTACAGTCACCATCTGCGGTGATCTTGGAGCCCAAGAAAGTAAAATCTGTCACTGCTTCCATTTCTTCCCCTTCTATATGCCAGGAAGTGATGGGGCCAGATGCCATGATCTTCGTTTTTTTAATGTTGAGTTTCAAACCAGCTTTTGCACTCTCCTCTTTCACCCTCAACAAGAGGCTCTTGAGATCCTCTTCGCTTTCTGCCATTAGGGTGGTATCGTCTGCATATCGGAGGTTGTTGATAATTCTCCCGGCAATCTTAATTCCGACCTCTGATTCATCCAATCCGGCATTTCTCATGATGTACTCTGCATATAAGTTAAATAAGCAGGGTGACAATATGCAGCCTTGTCGTACTCCTTTCCCAATTTTGAACCAATCGGTTGTTCCATGTCTGGTTCTTACTGTTGCTTCTTGACCCTCGTACAGGTTTCTCAGGGGACAGGTAAGGTGGTCTGGTACTCCCATCACTTTAAGAATTTGCCACAGTTTGTTGTGATCCACACAATCAAAGGCTTTAGCGTAGTCAATGAAGCAGAAATAGACGTTTTTCTGGAATTCTCTTGCTTTCTCCATGATGCAGCGAATGTTGGCGATTTGATCTCTAGTTCCTCTGCCTCTTCTAAACCCAGCTTGTACTTCCGGTAGTTCTCGGTTCGCATACTGCTGAAGCCTAGCTTGTAGGATTTTGAGCATCACCTTGCTGGCATGTGAAATGAGCACAATTGTGCGGTAGTTTGAACACTCTTTGGTGTTGCCCTTCTTTGGAATTGGAATGTAAACTGACCTTTTCCAGTCTTGTGGCCATTGTTGAGTGTTCCAAATTTGTTGGCATATTGAGTGCAGCACTTCAACAGCATCATCTTTTAGGATTTTCAATAGCTCAGCTGGAATACTGTCATCTCCGCTAGCTTTGTTGTTACTAATGCTTCCTAAGGCCCACTTGACTTCACTCTCTAGGATGTCCGGCTCAAGTTCAGTGACCGCACTATCATGGCTATCAGGGACATTCAGATCTTTCCTGTATAGTTCTTCTGTGTATTCTTGCCACCTCTTCTTAATCTCATCTGCTTCTGTTAGGTCCCTGCCTTCTTTGTCCTTTATCATGCCCGTCTTTGCACAAAACGTTCCCCTGAGATCTCCAATTTTCTTGAAAAGATCTCTAGTCTTTCCCATTCTGTTGTTTTCCTCGATTTCTTTGCATTGTTCATTTAAGAAGGCCTTCTTGTCTCTCCTTGCTATTCTCTGGAACTCTGCATTCAGTTGGGTATATCTTCCCCTTTCTCCCTTGCTTTTCGCTTCCCTTCTTTCGTGAGCTACTTGTAAAGCCTCATCTGACAACCACTTGGCTTTCTTGCATTTCTTTTTCTTTGGGACGGATTTCGTTGCTGCCTCCTGAACAATGTTACGGACCTCCGTCCATAGTTCCTCAGGCACTCTGTCTATCAGGTCTAATCCCTGAAATCTATTCCTCACCTCCACTGTATATTCATCAGGGATATGATTTAGGTCATACCTGAACGGTTTAGTGGTTTTCCCGACGTTCTTCAATTTAAGCCAAAATTTTGCAAGAAGCAGCTCATGATCTGAGCCGCAGTCAGCTCCAGGTGTGGTTTTTACTGACTGTATGGAGCTTCTCCATCTTTGGCTGCAAAGGACATAATCAATCTGATTTCGATATTGACCATCTGGTGATGTCCATGTGTAGAGTCGCCTCTTGTGCTGTTGGAAAAGAGTGTTTGCTATGATCAGCATGTTCTCTTGGCAAAACTCTGTTAGCCTTTGTCCTGCTTCATTTTGTACACCAAGGCCATGCCTGCCTGTTATCCCGGTGATTTCTTGACTTCCTACTTTAGCATTCCAATCCCCTATGATGAAGAGGACATCTTTTTTTGGTGTTAGTTCTAGAAGGTGTTGTAGGTCTTCATAGAACCGATCAACCTCAGCTTCTTCGGCCTCAGTGGTTGGGGCATAGACTTGAATTACTGTGATGTTGAATGGTTTGCCTTGGATTCGTACTGAGATCATTCTATCATTTTTAAGATTGTACCCCAGTACTGCTTTTCCCACCCTTTTGTTGACTATGAGTGCTACTCCATTTCTTCTCAGGGATTCTTGCCCACAGTAGTAGATATGATGGTCACCTGAATTAAATTCGCCCATGCCTGTCCATTTTAGTTCACTGATTCCCAAGATGTCGATGTTCAATCTTGCCATCTCATGTTTGACCACCTCCAGCTTACCTTGATTCATTGATCTGACATTCCAGGTTCCTAAACAATATTGTTCTTTACAGCATCGGATTTTCTTTTCACCGCCAGACACATCCACAGCTGAGTGTCCTTTCGGGTTTGGCCCAGCCGCTTCACTCTTTCTGGCGCTACTTGGAAATACCCTCTGCTCTTCCCCAGTAGTATATTGGACACCTTCCGACCTGAGGGGCTCATCTTCCAGCGTCATATCTTTTAGCCTTGTGATACGTTCCATGGGGTTTTTCTTGGCAAGAATACTGGAGTGGGTTGCCATTTCCTTCTCCAGTGGACCACATTTTGTCAGAACTCTCTGCCATGACCTGTCCGTCTTGGTTGGCCCTGCACGGCATAGCTTATGGCTTCACTGAGTTATGCAAGCCCCTTCGCCACAGCAAGGCAGTGATCCATGAAGGGGCTACTATACCCTTTTTTAGGTGCAGTGTGACCAGAACTCTACACGGTATCCTAAGTGTAGTTGCACCATAGATTTGTATAAGGAGAGTATGATCCTGGCAGTTTTATTTTCGATTCCTTTCCTAATTATGCCTAACATGGAAATGGCCTTTTTCACAGCAGCTGCACACTGGGTTGACATTTCCATAGAGCTGTCCACCACAACCCCAAGATCTCTTTCCTTGTTGGTCACTGCTAGCTCAGATCCCATCAGTTTATACTTGAAGTTGGGATTTTTTGCCCCCACGTGCATCACTTTACACTTGCTTACACTGAATTGCATTTGCCATTTTGATGCCCATTCTCCCAGGTTGGAGAGATCCTTTTGAGCTATTTGCAATCCCATTTTGTTTTAACCACCCTAAATCATTTGGTGCCGTCTTGACCACTTAACTGCTCACTCCTAACTCCAGATCATTTACGAATGAGTTGCAAAGAGGACCTCTCCTCTTATTCCAAGACTCCTAAGTTTGCTCAGGAGTCTTTGGTGAGGAACATTGTCAAAAGCCTTTTGGAAATCCAAGTAAACAATGTCCACTGGATCACCCCTGTCCAAATGTTTATTGACACTCTAAAAGGTTAGTGAGATGGGACTTACCTTTGCGGAAGCCACATTGATTCTTTTTCAGCAGGGCTTGTCCTTTTATGTCCTTACTAATTTTACCTTTAATAATGCTTTCAACCAATTTATCTGGAACAGACGTTAAGCTAACTGGCCTGTAATTTCCCGGATCCCCCCTAGAGCCCTTTAAAAAAAATTGGTGTTACATTAGCCTTTCTCCAGTCCTTTGTTACAGAGGCTGATCTTTGGGACATGTTACATATTTTTTGTTAGAAGATCTCTAGGATGGATACCATCTGGGCCCGGTGATTTATTGAGTTACAATTTGTCAATAAGGTTGAGAACTTCATCTTTTGTCACCACTATTTGCCTCAGTTCCTCAGACTTGCATCCTGAAAATATCTGTTCAGGCACAGATATCTGTCCTATATATTCTGCAGTGAAGACAGATGAAAAGAATTCATTCAGCTTCTCAGCAATCTCCTTATCCTCCTTTAACTCCATTATCATCCAGCATTCCAACTGCCTCCGTAGTTGGTTCCCTACTTCTGATATATTTAAATAATTCTTTATTGTTGACCTTGATTTTGTTAGTGATATATTTTTTTGCATCACTTATTGTCTGCTTGCATTGCCTTTGTGCAAGCTTGTGCTCCCTTTTGTTTTCCTCATTTGGGCAAGAGTTCCATTTTTGAAGGAAACCCCCTTTTCTCTAATAGCTTCCTTGACCCTGCTCATTAACAGTGCTGGTGACCTCTTGGACTTGGTGCTAGCTTTCCTAAGCTGTGATATACATTCTAGCTGAGTTTCTCTTATTGTGGTTTTGAGTAATCTCCAAGCATTTTGAAGGGATTCAACCTTCTTGACTCCCACTTTCAACTTCCTTTTTTCCATTTCCCACATTTTAGTGATGTTTCCTCTTTTGAGGTCAAATGTGACTGTGTTGGACTTCCTTGGCAATTTTCCACTGAAATATATATTAAATCTGATAGCACTGTCGTCATTGTTTCCAGTTGGTTCTACAACAGTCACATCTCATAGTGGGCCCTAGGCAACACCATTTAGGATTAAATCCAGGGTCACCTCCCCTCTGGTTGGTTCCATGACTGTCCTAGGGCACAGTTGTTAAGGGCATTGAGAAATCTATCCTCTTTGTCATGACTGGAATATGCATTTATCCAGTCAATCTGGGAATAATTGAAGTCACCCATTATTATAACTCCCCTTCATGGATCACTTGTTGTGGCAAAGGGGCTTGTGTAACTCAGTGAAGCCATAAGCTATGCTGTGCAGGGCCACCCAAGATGGACAGGTCATGGTGGAGAGTTCTGACAAAATGTGGTCCACTGGAGAAGGAAATGGCAACCCACTCTAGTATTCTTGCCAAGAAAACCCCATGGAATGTATCACAAGGCTAAAAGATATGACGCTGGAAGATGAGCCCCTCAGGTCGGAAGGTGTCCAATATACTACTGGGGAAGAGCAGAGGGGATTTCCAAGTAGTGCCTGAAAGAGTGAAGCAGCTGGGCCAAACCCGAAAGGACACTCAGCTGTGGATGTGTCTGGTGGTGAAAAGAAAGTCCAATGCTGTAAAGAACAATATTGTTTAGGAACCTGGAATGTCAGATCAATGAATCAAGGTAAGCTGGAGGTGGTCAAACATGAGATGGCAAGACTGAACATCGACATCTTGGGAATCAGCGAACTAAAATGGACAGGCATGGGTGAATTTAATTCAGGTGACCATCATATCTACTACTGTGGGCAAGAATCCCTGAGAAGAAATGGAGTAGCACTCATAGTCAACAAAAGGGTGGGAAAAGCAGTATTGGGGTACAATCTCAAAAACGATAGAATGATCTCAGTACGAATCCAAGGCAAACCATTCAACATCACAGTAATTCAAGTCTATGCCCCAACCACTGAGGCCGAAGAAGCTGAGGTTGATCGGTTCTATGAAGACCTACAACACCTTCTAGAACTAACACCAAAAAAAGATGTCCTCTTCATCATAGGGGATTGGAATGCTAAAGTAGGAAGTCAAGAAATCACCGGGATAACAGGCAAGCATGGCCTTGGTGTACAAAATGAAGCAGGACAAAGGCTAATAGAGTTTTGCCAAGAGAACACGCTGATCATAGCAAACACTCTTTTCCAACAGCACAAGGGGGGACCCTACACATGGACATCACCAGATGGTCAATATCGAAATCAGATTGATTATGTCCTTTGTAGTCCAAGATGGAGAAGCTCTATACAGTCAGTAAAAACAAGACCTGGAGCTGACTGTGGCTTCTTGTTGCAAAATTACGGCTTAAATTGAAGAACGTAGGGAAAACCACTATATCCAACTGAATGTAGAGTTCCAGAGAATAGCAAGGAGAGACAAGAAGGCCTTCTTAAATGAACAATGCAAAGAAATTGAGGAAAACAATAGAATGGGAAAGATTAGAGATCTTTTCAAGGAAATCGGAGATCTCAAGGGAATGTTTTGTGCAAAGATGGGCATGATAAAGGACAAAGAAGGCAGGGACCTAAGAGAAGCAGATGAGATTAAGAAGAAGTGGAAAGAATACACAGAAGAACTATACAGGAAAGATGTTAATGTCTCTGATAGCCATAATAGTGTGGCCACTGAACTTGAACCGGATATTCTTGAGAGTAAAGTCAAGTGGGCCTTAGGAAGCATTAGTAACAACAAAGCTAGTGGAGATGACAGTATTCCAGCTGAGCTATTTAAGATCCTAAAAGATGATGCTGTTGAAGTGCTGCGCTCAATATGCCAACAAATTTGGAACACTCCACAGTGGCCACAAGACTGGAAAAGGTCAGTTTACATTCCAATTCCAAAGAAGGGCAATGCCAAAGAGTGTTCAAACTACTGCACAATTGCGCTCATTTCACATGCCTGTAAGGTTATTTTCAAAATCCTACAAGCTAGGCTTCAGCAGCATGTGAACCGAGAACTACCGGAAGTACAAGCTGGGTTTCGAAGAGGCCGAGGAACTAGAGATCAAATCGCCAACATTCGCTGGATCCTGGAGAAAGCAAGAGAATTCCAGAAAAATGTCTATTTCTGCTTCATTGACTACGCTAAAGCCTTTGATTGTATGGATCACAACAAACTGTGGCCAATTCTTAAAGAGATGGGAGTACCAGACCTCCTTACCTGTCTCCTGTGAAACCTGTACGAGGGACAAGAAGCAACAGTAAGAACCGGACATGGAACAACCGATTGGTTCAAAATTGGGAAAGGAGTATGACAAGGCTGTATATTGTCGCCCTGCTTATTTAATGCAGAGTACATCATGAGAAACGCAGGGTTGGATGAATCACAGGTTGGAATTAAGTTTGCCTGGAGAATTATCAACAACCTCAGATACGCAGACGATACCACCCTAATGGCAGAAAGTGAAGAGGATCTCAAGAGCCTCTTGTTGAGGGTGAGAGTGCAAAAGCTGGTTTGAAACTCAACATTAACAAAACGAAGATCATGGCATCTGGCCCCATCACTTCCTGGCATATAGAAGGGGAAGAAATGGAAGCAGTGACAGATTTTACTTTCTTGGGCTCCAAGATCACCGCAGATGGTGACTGTAGCCATGAAATTAAAAGATGCTTGCTCCTTGGGAGGAAAGCTATGGCAAACCTAGACAGCATAGTAAGAAGCAGAGACATCACCTTGCCGACAAAGGTCTGTATAATCAAAGCTATGGTTTTCCCAGTAGTAATGTATGGCTGTGAGAGCTGGACTATAAGGAAGGCTGAGCGTCGAAGAATTGTTGCCTTCGAACTGTGGTGCTGGAGAAGACTCTTTCGAGTCCCCTGGACTGCAAGGAGGTCATATCAGTCCATCCTAAAGGAAATCAACCCTGACTGCTCATTGGAAGGACAGATACTGAAGCTGAAGCTCAAATATTTTGGCCACCTAATGCGAAGAGAAAACTCCCTGGAAAAGACCCTGATGCTGGGAAAGATTGAAGGCAAAAGGAGAAGGTGACAGCAGAGGATGAGATGGCTAGATAGCATCACCAATGCAATGAATATGAACTTGAGCATGCTCCGGGACAGAGTGGAGGACAGGAAGGCCTGGTGTGCTATGGCCCATGGGGTCACGAAGAGTCGGACACGACTTAACGACTGAACAACAACAAAATTATTATAACTCTTCCTCCCTGATTTCGTTTTCCATCTCAAGATCACCCTGAGTGTTCTGGTCTGGGGGACGATAGCATGTTCCTAGTACCAACTTCCTTTTGGAGCCCAGTATTGTCACCCACAACACTTCTGTGGAGGAGTCTTCCCTTTTTAGGGTTTCTAGTCTGCATGACACTATGCCCTCTTTGACATACAGAGCATCACCTCCTCCAATACACCCTTCCCTGTCCTTCCTATAGAGTTTATATCCAGAGATGACCATATCCCACTGGTTCTCTCCATTCCACCAGGTTTTCATATCTAGGTTCTCCTTTGAAACCAGGCACTCCATTTTGGCTCAGAGGCTTCTAATATTAGCATTTTGTTGTTGTACAGTCGTTAAGTCGTGTCTGACTCTTCGTGACCCCATGGACCATAGCACGCCAGGTACACCTATTTATGGTGTCCCTCCCCAGATGCCTCTGGTGTGTGGAACTTCTGCTACAGCACTCACGTCTTTCACTGGCTTTCATGTTTCACCATATGCTCATGTTCTATTTTCTCCCCTTCTACATTTGGGCAATTGGAAACATTTTACTCTTCATCCCCTAGGGATGATTCAACCTGAAATGGATGCTTCCCAGCTCCTATGAGCTTTCCCCCAGATTTCAGTTTAAAAGTTGCTCTGCCACCTCTTTTATGTTTAGTGCCAGCAGTCAGGTCACATTTTGATTCAAGGGGATCCTCTCTCGTACAGGCCCAGTTTGTCCCAAAATGTTCCCAAGTGCCTAACAAATTTGAATCCCTCCTCCCTGCACCACCATCTCATCCAAGCATTGAGACTCCTCAGCTTCGCCTGTCTAGCTGGCCCTGCATGTGGAACAGGTAACATTTCAGAGAAAGCCACCTTGGTGGTCCTGGATTTCAACCTTCTTCCTAGTAGCCTAAATTTGGCTTCCAGGGCCTCACAACTACATTTCCCCACATCACTGTATCAACATGGACCACGACCACTGATTCCACCCCAGCACTACCTACAAAACTATCTAGATGGCTCATGATATCTGTAACCTTCGCACTAGGCAGGCAGTTTTCCATGCGGTCTACACACTCATCACAAACCCAGCTGTCTATGTGACTAATGATTGAATCTCCCACAAGCCCCCGGCCCCTGGGGGCATATCCTTGGCATGATAGGATATTTGCTCATCTTCTGAGGAATGTGTATCTTCTAAGGGATCATTTCCTTCTTCCTGAAAAGGACGCCGTCCTTCCCCAAGACTCCACCGAGACCCCACTTTGTGGTTTAGTCTAATCTTTCTGTTGTTTGCAAGAAGAAAAGGAACAGATTTTAACACTAAAGGATTAAGGAAAAATAAAGGAACCCAACTAAAAAGCAGAACATGTTGGTGGAAAATAAAAATCCAAACAATTTGAGCAGCTTTCAAAGCCCATGGGATATAAATGATTATATAACTGACTTTGAGTGCATCTCAAATTTAGCCTTATGTGGCTTTGCAAAGAAGGCATGATCTGTCAGCAGGAAAAGCTGTGAGGGAAACCCAGGTGGCTACTAGAGGACAGAGCTTTTGCTTTTGACTGCTGAATAGTGTTGATTCCATTTGCAGCATCCTGTGCCATTAGCAGCAAGTCACATTGTGAACATGTGCAAGCTGACTCCTTGGAAATGGAAACCACAAGCCAGGGAAGGAAAGGTGTGTACTACAATTGCACTGTCCTTGACAGGAGATCGCTGCCCTGCCATAGCAAATTAGCAACGCTGCTGCTGTCCCTGAATCACTGTGATCTGCTAAAAATTGAGCGTTTTGATCCACTTTCAGATTTTGGCAGCCAGTGAAGGAAGTCTGAAATTAGCATCATTGTGGGCATCATAAGTGGAGTTGTGTTAGAGTCACTGTCCTACTCCAGGATCTCTTGTAAGAGATGTATTATCTAGGTCCATTTCAATCAGGTTTCACCCTGATTTTGGTAGCGAAACTGCGTTGGTTACCCTAGGCTGGGAGAACCCTATTGATTCTGCTGGGCCCATCAGTGGCATTCATCACTTCTGACCAGCCTTCCCCAACCTGGGGCCTTCCAGATGACTTGGACTACAGCTCCCACAGTTGGCTATGGGAGTTTGGGAGTTGTAGTCCAACACATCTGGAGGGCCCCAGGTTGGGGAAGCCTGCCTTTGAGCATGGCATTCTTCTGGCTAGATTGTTTGAATGAAAGATTAGAGGCACTGCATCATGGTGCTTCTGTGCGCATTTGGATGGTTGCTTGCAGAATGTGGTGCTAGGGGACCATTGTTTGGCTCATTGGCATTTATGCTGTGGAGTCCTGCAGGGTTTAATTCTGTCGATGTCACATTTACTGAATGTAATTTGGAAAATAAAGTTCTCATATGCACATACCCTCACTCAGAGAGGGGTGATAGTTGCCAAGATGGTTGCTGTGACTTCAACCAGGAGATGGCTAGCCTGAGAGCCTGGAGGAAGGTGGGTGAGCCGGGCTGATGGTGGACATATCATTCTGCTCTGGGCAGTTTTAGAGTTTTTGCCCCTGAAGATGCTGCCTTCTGTCTCAGCTTCTTAAACCCTTCCTCCCAGCTCTCCAAGGATCAGTTGCCCAAGCCGGCGCCGCCTCCTTAAATACCCTTCATTATCTTGACCTGAGGTTGCTACTTCAGTCCTTGAATGCTGGTGGTATAGTACGTGATAGTCTTTGGAGTGTTCTTTGGGTGGAGGTCACACATGCTGGGTGCTGTTCTGCAGGTTTCCCAGAAAATGTTCCTGCGTAAGATATGCAAGCAGTGTGCTGCACCAAATATCACATTGCTTCTCTCCCTGTGGCAGAGGGACTCACTTATTCATTCATTCCTTACTCACACAATTACAAAATTTGTATTTGCTTAGGGGGAGAGTTCATACAAGGTTGAAGGGTCTGTGCGTGCGTGCGTGCGCACCATACATTAAAGGCTGAAAGCAGGGATAGGCAACCGTTTCCAGGTTGCAGGCACATGTGACTTTTTTTTCAAGTACACGTGTTCTTGCCCCCCCCTTCCAGGATTCCCACTTTTCTTGCCCCCTTCTTCCTCCTTGCCCACCTTCCCACTCGGGGTTTCCTTCCCCCACTGTCCCTCCAGTCATATTCCCTCCCCACCGCTTCTGCCCCTGCTACCTCCCTTCGCACCCCCAGTTTCACCACACTCACACCCACCATAACTTCCACCACAGATTCTGCTTCCAGCCCTGCTCACATCACCAGCAAGGGAAGCAGGAAGTTTGCAGGTAAGGAGGCAGATGCGGCAATGGCGGTGAGTGGGGTGGACAGTGGGGGTCCTGGCAGGCATTCTTGGGAGTCCAGGAGGGTGCCTGTGGGTGCTGGATTGCCAACCCCTGGTCTAAAGCTTCTAAGTGGTCACTACATAAAGCCCTGAAAAGCTAAGAAGTAAAAAATGGGGACAGAATCTAGATCAGCCTTTCCCAACCTGGTGCCCTCCAGGTGTATTGGACTACAGCTCCCATGATTCCCAGCCAGTATGGTCATTGGCTATTCTGGCTGGAGCATGCTGTAGAAGCTTAAGCCAGTGGAGGCTTAACAGTGTCTGAGCTTCGTAATGGTCTGGGTGAAGGCTAATAACCTGAAGCTCAGTCTAAGAAAGATGGCAGTGCTGGTGGTGTGTCTGTCCACAAAGGTGGCGTTACACCTGTTCTAGATGAGGGACCCGGTTGGCACTTTGTAGGTGCTCCTAGATCCAAGTTCGCCCTAGAGGTCCAAGTGATTTTTGTGTCACTGAGTGCCTTGAGTTTTGCCAGTGGAGGCTGGCCACCTGCCGTGGCCCTTTCTGGACAGAGATAGCCTGGCCACTGTGAGTTGAGGTATGGCAACCTCTAGGTTGTATGACTGTACATTGGGATGGGGACTGCTCTGAAATTGCCGTTCGCTCCAAACACGGCTGCTTGATGTGATGCCCACCTGGTGTGGGCATCACATCCTGCCAGTGCTGAAATGGCACTAGTGGCTCTCAGTCCATTTTCAGACACAATTCGATTCAGTTTATTTATTAATTTAATTTCTATACCGCCCAATAGCTGAAGCTCTAATTCAAGGTACTGATGCTTCAGTTCAAAGCCTTATTCTGATTAGGACTGGGACTATATCTGAAGGGCAGCCTGCCTCCATACCAGTCTGCCCATATGTCAGGGCTGGACAACTTCCAAAGGCCCAGGGGCCATTTTTGGTCCCTTGACCCCTGGTGCGGGCCACAGTTTGTGTGGTGCTACAAGGCACCAAGAAGGAAGGAAGGAAGGAGAAAGAAAAGAAAGAAAGAAAGAAAGAGCCGAAACTGCTAGTTTGCTGCTGAATATTGGTGGCAAACTGCTACAGAGCACTACGGAGGTTAAAGCTTGCTTGTTTTCAAGCTAAATGTAACTGTTTGGGCACTCTTGAGAGGCTCCAGTTGCCATTGGGAGGTTCTTTTAAAGAAAATTTTGGGGAGAAATGGGGTGGCAGGGGCTGTGTGTTGCCCACCCCTACTGTACGTTAATGTTTTGTTTGGAGGCCCTTGTCTGGGCTCCCCCATCAGGGGGGGGGGGTAAGAGAGGGCCTTCTCAGCAGTGGCAGTCTAGCTGTGGGATGCGCTGCCTCCTGCTTTATTTTTGTGGTGCCAGGCAGAACATTTTTGTTTTCCCAGGCCTCCTTCTGACATTGGTTTGATGCTGCTGTTAGTTTTTTGTATTGATTGTTCTAACATTGTAAAGCCACTCTTCGATCTAAATCCTCAAACAGCAAAGACAAAGATTTTGTGGGCACTGAAGAGCATGTAAAAAAGTTTTACTAGATTTTTGTTGAGGAGGGTTAACACATGCCACAAGCAAGCATCATTTTTTTTTTTTTTATTACATTTATATCCCACCTTTTTTCCTCCTTAAGGAACCCAAGGTGGCGTACATAATCCTCCTCCTCCATTTTAGCCTCACAACAACAACCCTGTGAGGTGGGTTGGGCTGAGAGTGTGTGACTGGCCCAAAGCCACCCAGTGAGCTTCCATGGCTGAGTGGGGACTAGAACCTGGATTTCCCGACTCCCAGTCCAACACTCTTGCCACTACACCACACTGGTAAATTCTTGGATGAGCATCTGCTGGGCTTTGAAAACCTGGCTGTTCAGGCAGGCATTTGGGGTGGGTTAGGGGTGGGTTTTTTAGAGCAATGTTGTTTTGTTCAGTGGATTATGTACATTTGTTGTATTTCATGTTGTTATTTTTATTGTACGCGACCTAGAGTGGCTGGGTGGCCGGCCAGATGGGTGGCTAATAAATCTAATAATAAATAAGGAAATAAATAATAAAGAGGCTAAGTGCCCTGAAATCCACTTGCAGCAGGCACAATTGCAGGCACAGAAGAGGGTGAGAGGGTTGCCTCTTGAGAGATGGGGTTGCTGTTCATTTAAGCAGACTTTACCTTAAAACCCAGTTTGGAACTAACTCCACATAGCCTATTAATAATTCAAGGCATAAGAAAACAAATGAATTCTAATGTGCTTTATATTAATCTAGGGAGCGTGCAGGGCTCTTTTTTCTTCTCTTGCTCCATTTAAGGTATCGGCAGAGAAAAGACACCCGCTGATGCATTGCTGCCCCTGGCACAGGGGCAGGAGCAAATGGCTGTTGATACGGCCTTATCGCCGTAACGAGCTCCTTCACGCTGAGAAGCACATGATCTAAGCCTCCCGTGGTGCCATCATGGCAGCAGCGGGTGCTCCCCAGGAAGAGGCGCTTGTGAGTGTCAGGTATGCCCACAGCCCGTGTGCTGGGCTGATCCCCTTTGGCTTGCCACTAGTCTAGACTTTCAGAATGCTGGACTTGGAGTTTCTGAAGTCTCCTAGTTGGCTCAACCCAACCATTGAGAGAGCAAATACATATTTATCAGGGCAAGTGCCTTTGAATTTTCTTCCTCTTCTGCATATGCTTGTTTCGCTTATACATTTCCTTCTCTCATTAATTGGAGACGTATTGCATTTGTCAGCCCATTGATGAGTCAGGAGGACAGAGTATTGTGAGCATTTTTTCATTAATAGATTGTGTTCCAGTTATATTTACTATCACCAGTACATCCAACTCAGTTGTTTTGTTGCTATACTCCCAAGGGGTTGGGAGAAATCTCCTGTCTTGGGCAGGAACAGTTTTTGAAACACATCACATACCATTTTAAAATTTTATTATGTCTTTAAAGCACTTTTACCTGCTCCTTAGCTGAAAAGGCTCCCAGAGCAGCTTACAAAGATAATTAGTAAGGTAGTCTCTGCTCTCAGGTGTATAAACTAGGGCTGTGCACCGCTTTGGCATGAAGTCCGAGCAGTGCCAAGGTGAAGCAGAGGGGGCCCAAAGCAGGTTGCTTTGCTCCAAAGTGCTTTGCTGCACTTTGGCGCAATTCAGAAGCCCGCCACCACTGCCGCTGCCCAGCCCCTGGTTCCTGCCTGGGTCCTCTGGACATGCGCCGGCAGCCGTCTTCTTGTTCCAGAGGGGGGAGCCATTTTTTAAAGGGTGTCTCCTTGTATTTCCGGAAATACAGGGAGTCGCCACTTTTAAAATGGCTCCCCTCATCCTCGGAACAACAAAGCTGCTGGAATGTGTCCAGAGGGCCTCAGAGCTGGCGGTGGCAGCAGCTCCCCCAGTGGCAGCACCAGTGGCAGCCCCCCCCCCCCACGGAACAAGATGGCTGGCAGCCTAAGGGCCCAGGTAAGGAGCTGGGGACTGGGCAGCATGTTGGGGGGTCGAAGTGGGGTTTGGATGTCTGAATCCTGCTTCAGCTCCGTAGGCTGAAGTGGGTCGGGGGGCCCCAAATCAGCCTGAAGCAAATTGGGCCAACCTCAGAAGCCCCGAAGCAGCCTCCAAGTCGGACCGGGGGTCCATGCACAGCCCTAATATAAACTTAAGCAACTCAGGAAAATGTAGGCAACAGTTCTTAAAGTTAACATTCTTATACTAGCAGTTGGGATGGAAACAGTTCGGGTAGCTTGAGGGAACAGCTACTGCCAGGCGACAGTTGAAGGAGCCAAAGGCAGCTGGTTTGTCAGCAGAGCCGATAGAATTGCCCACCAACTCTCCCTGTGCTGCAGCCCAGTGGAATGCCCGGGTCCTAAACTTCTGCAGAGCAGAGCAAGGGATGAGAATTGCAAAGCCAAAGCAGATGTGCAGGCCTTCAATATACGCTTCTTCCCTTCATCTTTAGGAGGGAGATGTTTGGCCCAATTCCACAAGTGAAATCAGCGTGATCTTCAGGCCGCAAGAAGCTGGGATTTATCACCGAACTGTGTACTGCGATATCTCAGGTATAACATTCCCATCTCACACTGTCATTATGGAATATGGGTGTTTTCAGACTTTCTGTATTGATCTCACATTGTGGTGAGCCTGAGCACAAGAGGCCCCTTCACTCCCCTTACAAGCATTATGACAGATGCCTGCCAGCGTCATTGGGAGGTGCCTAGTGTGGTCTGAAGTGCACATTACCTGCTCTGCTTGACAAGAGGAAAGAAACCAGCCCGGAGCACGCTTTGCTGCCCTTTCATAGAATCACAGAGTTGGAAGGTACCTCAGAGATCATCTAGTCGAACCTCACTCAATCTGCAGCATCCCTGTCAGATGGCCATCCAGCCTCTGCTTAAGCAAAGGAGAACCCACCACTGCCTGAGGCAATCTGTTCTACTGCTTAACAGCTTTCACTGTTGGGAAGTTTCTCCTAATGTTTAGCCAAAATCTGCTTCCCTGCAATTCCCACCTGTTAGTTCTAGTCCCTGTGGAGCAACAGAGGTCAAATCTGCTCCATCTTCTGCACGAGAGCCTTCCAGATATTTGAAAACTGCCATCATGTCTCCCCTTAATGCTCTCTTCTCCAGGCTAAACATGCCCAGCTTTTTCAACCATTCCTCATAGGTCTTGGTTTCCAGACTCCTCACCATCCTGGTCACTCTTTTCTGGATGTGCTTCAGCTTGTCAGTCCTTCTTAAAATGGGGCACACAGTACTCCAAATGCGGCCTGACTAACACAGAATAGAGTGGAACTTTTACTTCCCATGATCTGGACAATGTGCTTCTGTTAGTCTACCTGAAGACTGCATTAGCTTTCCTAGCTGCTGCATCACACAGGTGGCTCATACTCAGCTTGTGATGCACTAAGACACCCAGGTCCTTTTCACATGTGCGGCTGCCAGGCCAGGTCTCACCCATTCTGTACATCAGGCCCTGGACTGATGCATGTGACATGAGGGTTCTTTGCCTGCTGCGTATCTAGTGGAGACACCGAGATGGCAATAGGAACACAAACCACACAGGTCCATCATGAATGAGAGGAAAGGTTCCACAGTTACAGACTTTTTTGACAAATGAAGTTGCAAACCAGGGGAAAAAGACAGCTGTTCACTGTCCCCAATGTTTCAGCAGCAGACTAAACATCAGGAAAAACGTCGCAGTGGTAAGAATCATAGAGCTGGAAGCATCCTCAAAGGTCATCTAGTCTAACCCTGTGCCAATGCAGGAGAGCCACTTCCACTTCCTTGGTAGGTGGTCATCCAGGCTCTGTTTTAAAATCTCTAACCATTTAGTTGAAAAGCTTTTTTCTTGTAATTTGAACCCATTGGTTCAGATCGTATTTGACATTGAAACAGACTGCCTTGGGACTGCCTTGGGCTCTCCTTTGCTGGGGATATTTAAGCAGAAGGTGGACAGCCATCTGCTGCAGATGTTGTAGTTGCATCCTGCATTGGGTAGGGGGCTGAACTATATGACCTCCAAGGTCTCTTCCAACTCTGTGATGCCATCTATGAGATAAAGATGTATTACATGATGGATACCTTTATGCTTCTTGGGAAGCTTTGGAGACACAAGAATGGGCAGACATTATTCTGCAAATTCTTCAGTAGGGTTCACTATGGATGGATGCAATGCTAGTGAAATGTACGGCTATCTATGCAGACAAATACATGTAATAAAACATGGATAACTTGGCTTTGTTTTTGTTTTGTTTTTTTGAACGAAAAGCAGCTTTGGGAGGGAGAAATTTTGAATGGAGGAGAGGTTGAGGTTGCATAACCCTTTCTCCACAAAGCATTTTTCTTCTCCAGAGTCCAGATTGCTTCCTTCAAGCTGGTTTTCTCATCATAGTGTTCCAAACATTAGTCTACTGGAATTCTGTGATGGAGCAAGAATTACACTACATTGACAGTGTGCGAGCTGTTCAGGAAAGAATGTGGCTGCTGATCCCCAGTCTGGGAAGCTCTATTTATTTATTTCCCCATCTTTCACCCATTATTGAACTCAAGAGGGCATACATGAGGCTCCAGGACAGGTTAGGTTCCTATCCAGGTACTAACTGGACCAACCTTCCTCAATCTGGTGCCCTCTAGTTGTGTTGGACTGCAACTCCCAAAAGGCCACAGGAATTATGGCAGCTGTAGTCCAACACATCTGGAAGGGATCAGGTTGGGGACAGTTGAACTAGACCCAGATCTGCTTAGCTGTGGCAGTAAAAACAACTGGAAGGGTGGAATCCTAATAAAAGAAGAGCTGAAGGAGGCCCTGGTTAAGGAGAGAAGAAACACTGAACATCACTGCTCTCCATCTTAATAAGAGTAATAATAATTATCATCTATGAAGTGCCTGAAAAAGCTAAGCACTGTGCAAAATGCATCAGGGGCCCACAGTCTAATTTAGACAATAAAGAAGTAGAAATGGGAGGAAGAAGGCCAAGCATAATTAGACATAGGCTAGCTTTAATAAACCCTTACAGTGTTTTTTTATTATTAAAAGAAGAAGATCCTGGGCCCAGTGCTCTTCAACATTTGTATTAATGACTTGGGGGAGGAGGTGCAGGGAATGCTGATCACATTTGCAGATGATACAAAATTGGGCGGGATAGCTAATACTTTGGAGGACAGAAACAAAATTCAAAGTGATCTTGATAGACTGGAGTGCTGGGCAGAAAACAACAGAATGACATTTAATAGGGATAAATGCCAAGTTCTGCACCGAGGAAAAAGAAACCAAATGCACAGTTACAAGATGGGGGATACGAGGTTCCACAACACTACAAGCGAGAAGGATCTTGGAATTGTTGTCGATCACAAGCTGAATATGAGCCAACAATGTGATGTGGCTGCAAAAAAGGCCAATGCTCTTTTGGGCTGCATTAATAGAAGCATAGCTTCCAAACCCTGGGAAGTACTAGTTCCCCTCTACTCAGCACTGGTTAGGCCTCATCTGGAGTACTGTGTCCAGTTTGGGGCACCACACTTGAAGAAGGATGCAGACGAACTGGAGAGGGTTCAGAGGAGGGCAACAAAGATGATCAGGGGACTGGAAACTAAGCCCTATGAGGAGAGACTGAAAGAACTGGACATGTTTAGCCTTGAGAAGAGAAGACTGAGGGGAGATACGATAGCACTCTTCAAGTACTTGAAAGGCTGTCCCAGAGAGGAAGGCCAGGATCTCTTCTCCATCATCCCGGAGTGCAGGACACGGAATAATGGGCTCAAGTTACAGGAAGCCAGATTCCGGCTGAACATCAGGAAAAACCTCCTGACTGTTAGAGCAATACGACAATGGAACCAATGAGCCAGGGAGGCGGTGGGCTCTCCCACACTGGAGGCCTTCAAGACGAGGCTGGACAGCCATCTGTCAGGGATGCTCTGCCTTGGATTCCTGCATTGAGCAGGGGGTTGGACTCGATGGCCTTGTAGGCCCCTTCCAACCCTACCATTCTATGATTCTATAAGATAATCAGTTGAATGAATCAATATTGGCTAGTAAGGTGTTCCATAGATAAAGAGCAAAAAGAGAAAAAACCCGAAGACACAAAATAGGGGAAGACAAATAGGATTTAACAAGTGATAAAGAACCTGAAGAACTCAAGACCAGAGAGGAGAATATAGAGAAATCAGAGTAGAGAGATCAGCAGGAGTTAGAGGATGAATCTGGCTGTTATATGGATTGTTTTTTATTTCTGCCTCACAGTGGTCTCCTTATTGAACCAGAGAATCTGGCAGCAGGGCTCATAATCCAGTCCCCACACTACACCCCCGTAAAAATTTTGTGGTCCAGAGATTTTCTGTGCTGCTATGGGGTCTTGAGTACTCCTTCCACCATTTTCCAAGTTGACGCTGAAAAGTTCTCTCATTTTCTTCACAAATCAATGTACAAACGTGATTTTGGCTTTAGGCTATAGGTTTTTTGGGTCAAGGAGGTCAACAATGGCATTAATTTGGTGGAAAGGCTGTCCTTCCACCATTTGGGCCAAAACGTTTGGGTGGCGTTTTTAAAAGTGGCCCCTTAAAAAAAAGGGATTACCAGGGCCCTGGGGCAGCTCCCCTCCATCCACCCAGATAATGGCCAGAGGTGGGCACTGCTGCTCGTCAGTGAGAATAACCAAGTGATCTGGCTGTCCTCTTATGTGATGGAGTAGAGATTCCATTCCTATACCTTGTTCTGCCTCGCTCTGGACTGCTGCCTTGTGGAACTTGACCACCTGCCTGAGCTTGATCTTAATTTTTGTGAACTGCCCAGACAGCTTTGGCGATGGGGCGGTATAGAAATACAATAAATGAAATTGAATAATCTCTGCACTGGACCTTGACTTTGACTTGACTGGATTGCATATTCACCTGTGTCCCTTCCAGCTGACAACTTGCAGGCCTGACAACACAGAGCTGTGACAGTTACATGATGTGGGATTCTTAGGAGGAAAGTTTTGAAAGAACTCCACTGCCTAAGCAGATCAGGGCCAGCTATTTCAGCTGCCAGGCACAAATGCAATGTGTTAGTACAAATCTGTAGTAATAATTAGTATGTGTGGTTGTTGCCAAGCAAACCCCATGCTGTTTTAAGTTTAAAAAGAGGGAAAAAAATTAATGGTGTATCTGTCTTTTGGGCTTAAGCTTCACAGTGTTCAACAAATGGATGTGCCATACAGACTACAAATTAAAGCATCCACTTACACAGTGGGAGTTTTGGTTTCTATGAAGTATATTGTCTTGCTCTCATCTAAAACCCAGAAGGGGTGATACTTCCCTGGAGAGCCCACCAGATTTTATTCCACTCCCAATAGAGAAGGATTCAGTTCTTCTTGTAAGAGGTTTTCTGTTTTAGCAGAAGCTCTCCCTCCAGATAAGTTGGGCTGAAACAAATATAATACTGTCATGCATACACAAACAGCTGAAGTGTCAGTTTGTTGACACACTGAAACTGCGCTGACTTCCATGGGCTAGGTGTACAAATCAGACTTTTAGCCCTGTAACTCTCTTATCAACACACCTTATTATGCAGAACCAGAATTTCCACTAATCAGGACCTCACTGTGCACTGACCTCATTACATATGCACTAAAGGCCCAAAGATACAAGTGTGCTTTTGGAATCACTTCTTTCTTGGAACATGTAAATGAAATGCCATCCATACAGCTTGTGTCTTCTTTTGCTTTTATTTGTTTCAACGGCTCAGCCTTGACCTTCGAAATTGGTAGGACAATATGTATGAGCAGAAAAGCAAGCAGAAGCCAACTCTACAGAGTAAGCCCAAAAGTTAATGAAACAAAGGACTTTAGGGTTGTTGTTGTTTTTGAGACTTGGAGAATACCTTATTTAGCCATTCTGTAGCAGGACTCGACAGTGGAGGAGGAGGATTTAATACCACCAGAAATGGGACTTTATTCTTTTGAGGGTTCATCTCCTCCAGCTACTAGGTAATGCTCCAATTGACTCTTATTACCTAGATCAACATCTAAAACTATCTCCTGCTTTGTTGATATAAAGACTGCAAAATTTCTCTCTGTGATCTACCAGCAAAAGGAGCTCATGTGCCTTGACCAGGATGGAAAACACTTCTGAGAATAGGTGTTTTATATTTTATATTCCCTGAAATGGAGGATGCAACATCCCGCCCCCTGTGTAACCGGGGGGGGGGGGGGAGCATGAGCTTTCTGTAACTATCACATGACCTCCTGACATATAGACTCCTCCTCCCACCCAACACCTTGGGATTAGTCTGAATTTGCAGACAATGTGACTTCACTATCTAATCACTCCTCTCCCCGCCCCTGCTCCCTATCCCCACCCCTGGCTTTTGTAATACCTTGCTTGAAGAATAGACCTGGGGAACTTGAAAGCTTCCACACAAAAAATGGGTGATCTTTTGGTTGGCCTAATCAAGGTATTACAGCAACATGGATTTTCTTATGGTTGGAATGGCTACCTTTGCTTTTATATAAGACTGCAGTGAATCTTCGTTCCATTTTTCAGGGCTAAAGTAGTACTTGCGGGGGGGGGGGGGCATCTTCCTCGAAACACTATTCACAGGGTTGCCACTGTTTTCCTGGTTTGCCACTGATTCAATGCCATTTTAAAATTTTATTGGATCATCATCTTCCTGCGAATAGTCATTCCAGCCAATTGAGGATCATATAATGAACTAGCACTCTCCTCTTTCACCCTCAACAAGAGGCTCTTGAGATCTTCTTCGCTTTCTGCCATTAGGGTGGTATCGTCTGCATATCGGAAGTTGTTGATAATTCTCCCAGCGATCTTAATTCCGACCTCTGATTCATCCAACCCGGCATTTCTCATGATGTACTCTGCATATAAGTTAAATAAGCAGGGTGTCAATATGCAGCCTTGTCGTACTCCTTTCCCAATTTTGAACCAATCGGTTGTTCCATGTCTGGTTCTGACTGTTGCTTCTTGACCCTCGTACAGGTTTCTCAGGAGACAGGTAAGGTGGTCTGGTACTCCCATCACTTTAAGAATTTGCCACAGTTTGTTGTGATCCACACAATCAAAGGCTTTAGCGTAGTCAATGAAGCAGAAATAGACGTTTTTCTGGAATTCTCTTGCTTTCTCCATGATGCAGCGAATGTTGGCGATTTGATCTCTAGTTCCTCTGCCTCTTCTAAACCCAGCTTGTACTTCCGGTAGTTCTCGGTTCACATGCTGCTGAAGCCTAGCTTGTAGGATTTTGAGCATCACCTTGCTGGCATGTGAAATGAGTGCAATTGTGCGGTAGTTTGAACACTCTTTGGCGTTGCCCTTCTTTGGAATTGGAATGTAAACTGACCTTTTCCAGTCTTGTGGCCACTGTTGAGTGTTCCAGATTTGTTGGCATATTGAATGCAGCACTTTAACAGCATCATCTTTTAGGATTTTAAATAGCTCGGCTGGAATACTGTCATCTCCGCTAGCTTTGTTGTTACTAATGCTTCCTAAGGCCCACTTGACTTCACTCTCGAGGATGTCCGGCTCAAGTTCAGTGACCGCACTATCATGGCTATCAGGGACATTCAGATCTTTCCTGTATAGTTCTTCTGTGTCTTCTTGCCACCTCTTCTTAATCTCATCTGCTTCTGTTAGGTCCCTGCCTTCTTTGTCCTTTATCATGCCCGTCTTTGCACAAAACGTTCCCTTGAGATCTCCAATTTTCTTGAAGAGATCTCTAGTCTTTCCCATTCTGTTGTTTTCCTCGATTTCTTTGCATTGTTCATTTAAGAAGGCCTGCAATGAATATGAACTTGAGCACGCTCCGGGAGAGAGCGCAGGACAGGAAGGCCTGGCATGCTATGGTCCATGGGGTCACGAAGAGTCGGACACGACTGAACGACTGAACAACAACAACAAAGTACCCCCAAATTCTGCTGATCTGGGAAGATGTGGCCTGTACCTGGACAGGAACTAGGGTTTTTTGGTCTTGGAGAAGGGCAGAAAAGCAGGTCCCATAGAATATTGAGGCCTTGCACAACCCAAGAGGAGCTGCAGACTTCTTGCATAAACTTTCTGTGTTAACACTTGCAAATTTCAGATCTTGCCTCAGGACAACAATCACAGAATCCCCCACCATGAAAATATTTTATGCTGATTTCTAACCTTCTCGTTTAAGCCAAATAGAAAGAAAAATAAAGAATTCAGTGTCTTTTAAAGTTGCAAGACCCTGAAAACCTAGTATTGTGTAAGTAAAGCATGCCTATACAACTCTTTTGTCACCTTTGTTTAAAACCATCACCAAACTCCCCCTGGCTATCTTGCTCACCCTGATCAGTAAAAGCCAGAAATATGCATCCCTCAACTCCCATATTTTCCTTACATCAGGAAAGAAAGAGAATCATGTTGTCTTCTTTCTTCCCTTAATATCTGACACCTAAAAATCCATTTTCCATCATTCATGAACAATCTTAGAAGAAATCCTTGTTTTGTTTTATTCTAATTACTAAATCCTGAAAGGAGAAGGATAAAAACAGCAACCCACATTCATAAAACACGCAGAGAGGGAGAGAAGGAAAGAGGACTCCTTCCATCCTTTCTGCTCAGAAGAGCAACCCCCCCTTCCTCCCCCCTTTCTCCCCTTCTTCCCCAGAGAAGGAACTCAACAGAGCTTCCCATCATTTCACAAGCCAGCAGATAAGGAAAGGTAAATCTTTGCATCCTCTTCTATTCCCCTTCTCTCTTTTCCTCCCTTTTCCTAATATTCCACCCAATACCAAACTCCAGAACTCCTAGACTTTAGCTCTTTCTCCATCCACTTTCTCCCCAAAACCCTGCCTTTGCTCTAACCCCTCCTCCAAACTCTCTCACAACTCCCCAAAAGAGTTGGTTTCTCCCCCATTCAAATCATCCCAAGCTGAAAGTTCCTTCTCCCCACCCTGCCCCACCATTTTCTCCCCCTTTCTCTATGACCAGCTACACACACACACTGTCAGGAGTGCCCTAGCAGCCTCTTTCAGTAAACTCCAATAGCCAACTCAAGACACAGACAAAAGGATTCTTTTCAAGGCTTTAATCCTTTTACAACTTAATGACTCTTTCAGATGCTAATCACCAGCGCCTAAGCAAGGAACAGCAGAGTAGCCTATGCTCCGAGTAGGCAGTTGATCCCCGTTTGAAGGAGAGTCACTTGAAGACCCTGAACTTATGGGCTAGGGAGAGATCCTCCCTCTTTCCCTTGGGTCCATGGGAGGTGGCCGTTGCTTGCGCACCAAACGGGCGCTATGCCTCCTTTCCGTGCCCTCCATCACTCGTTGCTCCCTGCATCTGTGTCGAGCGTCTAGCAAGCCCCCCTCCCGCAATTTCTCACTGCCAGGGTCACTATCTATCTCAGGAATGCCGGCAGGAGGAATCTTTTCCAGCTGCTGTGCCTGTGAGGGATGAGCCGAGCAATCCCACCGATTGCTGATCCTCCTCAGAATCAGAACTGCTCTGGGGTTCTATCGGCTCAGTTTCCACACACACACACACACACACACACACACTTTTCTATGTATCCTAGTGTGCTTCACTATTGACTTTAAATGCTTATTTTTAACCTTCTGAGTGTTAATATATGACTGTGATTCCCCAAATGTATGTATAGTTCTAATTCCCCTGATGTGTGCTTTTAATTCATTTTAAATTCCTCTTTAATAAATCAAAGAATTGCTTTCAAAGACGTTGTGGGCTCTGACTCTGTCAACTTTGGGGGGTATCGGGTTTTCCTGAGTGCCCAGAGTTCAGCACCAAAAGATCCCTCAGGCATGTGTTTAGTTTACATGTATGCAATATGCACATTCATGGAAATTAAAGTATACTTCATAACAGATCATGTTGAGGTCACAACATTGCATTGTCTATCAGGTTTGACTGTATGATGGCATCACTGAGCCAACTGAGAGTGAAGTCAATGTTCCCTGGATTAGCTACAGTCAGTGAGCACAGAATGTCTCATCTACTGCTCCTAGTTATGAATTTACATAATAAAAAATAAGGTAGTAATTTCTTGTGGTGAGAAGACCACTGCCAAGTGTTATTAGAGCTGATAGTCTCAAATCTGCTAACGAATTTCAGTGCAGAGGTTTCATCTTGGAGCACTCCCTTTGAGCTTCCCCTCTGGTCTTCGTTATTGCTTTTAATGCCCCATCTGGGTCCTGTGGTTCTTTTACACCGAGCAGCCGTGAGCACTTAGCTGCTCAGGATCAGGAAGCACTGTTATGACAGGGCTGAATAGCAGCAGCAGTCCTACCAAGGGCACAGCCTGCCAAGCGATGAGGCCACCACCTGCCAACTGTACCCTCCTGCTGTTTACATGGGCCATGAATCAGATGTTAAATCTGGCAATGTTCAAAAACTGGGAGAGGAGCATTTCAGCATCATCCAGTGGGGCACAAAAGGAGGTGCCAGCATTAAATTACTGAATGAGGATGCATTACGATGGCATCTAGAATTTGCATGTCTATGTTTCCTCAAGTTAATAAAATGTATACAAGACAGTCTCATTCTCCACTGAAATCCTCCTCCTGCCCTCAGTCAAAAGATACCTAAAAAGATAAAGGTTTGATGTTTCCGGAAGAGCGAGTCTCCAGGGGCACCTCCCCATGCGCCTTTCTCACAGGAGGCCACCCTTAGTAGGTCTTCTCAGCAAAGGGATCACAAAGACCACAGGAGCAGGCTGCATCTAGCCTCAGGGCCCAGGGCGTTGACACCTGATAGGATCACACTGCAATATGTTTGGAAGGCACGTGAGAGCCCATGCAGCTTCTGTTGTTACTGCAGCTGAAAGTGTTTTTAATAAACACTTCTAAGCTGTGATTTTTATCGTGTATTTTAAGCTAGGATTTTAATATTATTACATGTAAACTACTTACGAATTCTGTTATATTAAGCAGTATGTATTATTAATAATAAATAAATGAATTACATTTGCCTACCTAAGGTGCTCACTGCTGGACTTTTGCCCTATCTGCATCATTTATCTGCGTTTGCTGCATTGGTTGGAATATTCCAACCTTACATTTTCATCCACATTCCGAAATGGATAGAATTTCTCAGATTACTGTAACGTGTGCAAAACGGTCCTGGAGATCAGGCAAGACCCAGGCTGTTCTTTCTCCTGTGTCTATCAGGCCAGATATACTTTCCACGTGTTGCCCTTGCAAGCGACATCTTTGCAACTGGTATCCTAACGGTGGATCTTCATCTCCACAGGCCGAGAGACCAGGCTTCCTCTGCGCATCAAAGGAGAAGCCATGGCACCCAAGCTCTCTTTTAACTTTGACCAACTGGATGTTGGGAAAATTTTTGTTGGATCATCCCATAGTTATGAGGTAAGTCCTGTTATTATGAATCACAACTGTGTCCTGCCTTCCTTAAGAGAGTTAATGGGGGTTATTTATTTATTTATTCAATTTATGAGTCACCCTATAGCTGAAGCTCTCAGGGCAATGTACACAAGAAAAGCAAAAACAATAAAGCCAATTACAAAAACCAGTAATAAAACACATTGAAATTCAGCATTTAAAAGAGATAAATAAATGAGTAGCTAAAAACAGAGAAGATTATTTTAAAATGCAGCATTACAAATGTTAAAAATAAAGCAAGCAACAGTTAAAAATAGTTCTAAAAGCCCTGGGAGAATAAAACGTTCTTTGCCTGGCCCCAAAAGTCAACAAAGGAGGACCTCTCTGGGGAAGGGCATGCCACAATTTGTGGGCCATCACAGAAAAGGCCCACTCATGAATAGCCACCTACCAAATCTCCATTTTATCCTCAATTCTGCGTGGTAGTTTAATCTTGGAGAAAGTGACTACCTAAGTCCATCCAGGTGCCTTCATAGCTGAGCAACGCTATTTGCGTTGCCCTTATTTTCGCCGTAGTCTACGTAAATCTTTACATAGACTAGACGTGCCAAACTAAGGAACGCAAATGGCGGCACCCCATGGGCGCCGCCATTTGCGTATGCACTTTTCTTTTCTTTTTCAAAGTCACCCATGATAGGCTACGTGACGATTTATGTAGCCTATCACGGCTGACTTTGGAAATCTAGCCGTGATAGGCTATGTAAATCATTACATAGCCTATCACGGGTGTTTTTTTTTTTTTTTTACTTTTTTATTTTGCAATGGCAGCGGCGGCAGCCGGTCAGAAGACCAGCCGCCCCCGCGGAAACGCCGCCGAAACGCCGCCGGGACCTGCCGCCGAGAGGGACATTCGCACGAGGTAAGTCCCATCCCAGGGGGGGCAGGGGGCCAGTGGAGAATTTCACCACCAATTTCGGGGGGCCGAATGCGTTGGCATTCGGCCTCCCGAAGATTCGTGGAGAAATTCTCCGCCATCCCTAGAGAAGTCGGGGTTGATTTCCTTTAGGATGGATTGATTTGACCTCCTTGCAGTCCAGGGGACTCGTAAGAGTCTTCTCCAGCACCACAGTTTGAAAGCATCGATTCTTCGGCGCTCAGCCTTCCTTATACTCCAGCTCTCACAGCCATACATTACTACTGGGGAAATCATAGCTTTGATTATGCGGACCTTTGTCAGCAAGGTGATGTCTCTGCTTCTTACTATGCTGTCTAGCTGTGCCATAGCTTTCCTCCCAAGGAGCAAGCGTCTTTTAATTTCATGGCTACAGTCACCGTCTGCGGTGATCTTGGAGCCCAAGAAAATAAAATCTGTCACTGCTTCCATTTCTTCCCCTTCCATATGCCAGGACGTGATGGGGCCAGATGCCATGATCTTTGTTTTTTTAATGTTGAGTTTCAAACCAGCTTTTGCACTCTCCACTTTCACCCTCAACAAGATGCTCTTGAGATCCTCTTTGCTTTCTGCCATTAGGGTGGTATCGTCTGCCTATCTGAGGTTGTTGATAATTCTCCCGGCAATCTTAATTCCGACCTGTGATTCATCCAACCCCGTGTTTCTCATTATGTACTCTACATATAAGTTAAATAAGCAGGGCGACAATATGCAGCCTTGTCATACTGCTTTCCCAATTTTGACCCAATCGGTTGTTCCATGTCTGGTTCTTACTGTTGCTTCTTGACCCTTGTATAGGTTTCTCAGGAGACTGGTAAGGTGGTCTGGTACCCCCATCTCTTTCAGAATTTGCCACAGTTTGTTGTGATCCACACAATCAAAGGCTTTAGCGTAGTCAATGAAGCAGAAATAGACATTTTTCTGGCATTCTCTTACTTTCTCCATGATCCAGCGAATGTTGGCGATTTGATCTCTAGTTCCTCTGCCTCTTCGGAACCCAGCTTGTACTTCCAGTATTTCTCGGTTCACATGCTGCTGAAGCCTAGCTTGTAGGATTTTGAAAATAACCTTGCTGGCATGTGAAATGAGCGCAATTGTGTGGTAGTTTGAACACTCTTTGGCGTTGTCCTTCTTTGGAATTGGAATGTAAACTGACCTTTTCCAGTCTTGTGGCCACTGTGGAGTGTTCCAAATTTGTTGGCATATTGAGTGCAGCACTTCAACAGCATCATCTTTTAGGATTTTCAATAGCTCAGCTGGAATACTGTCATCTCCGCTAGCTTTGTTGTTACTAATGCTACCTAAGGCCCACTTGACTTCACTCTGGAGGATGTCCAGCTCAAGTTCCGTGACCGCACTATCTTGGCTATCAGGGACATTAAGATCTTTCCTGTATAGTTCTTCTGTGTCTTCTTTCCACCTCTTCTTAATCTCATCTGCTTCTGTTAGGTCCCTGCCTTCTTTGTCCTTTATCATGCCTGTCATTGCAAAAAACGTTCCCTTGAGATCTCCGATTTCCTTGAAGAGTTCTCTAGTCTTTCCCATTCTATTGTTTGTTTCGATTTCTTTGCATTGTTCATTTAAGAAGGCCTTCTTGTCTCTCCTTGCTATTCTCTGGAACTCTGCATTCAGTTGGATATATCTTCCCCTTTCTCCCTTGCTTTTCGCTTCCCTTCTTTCCTCAGCTACTTGTAAAGCCTCACCAGACAGCCATTTTGCTTTCTTGCATTTCTTTTTCTTTGGGATGGATTGAGTTGCTGCCACCTGAACAATGTTACGGACCTCCGTCCATAGTTCCTCAGGCACTTTTGTCTATCAGTTCTAATCCCTTAAATCTATTCTTCACCTCCACTGTATATTCTTAAGGAATATTATTTAGGTCATACCTGAATGGTTTAGTGGTTTTCCCGACGTTCTTCAATTTAAGCCGAAATTTTGCAAGCGGCAGCTCATGATCTGAGCCGCAGTCAGCTCCAGGTGTGGTTTTTACTGACTGTATAGAGCTTCTCCATCTTTGGCTGCAAAGGACATAATCAATCTGATTTCGATATTGACCGTCTGGTGATGTCCATGTGTAGAGTCCCCCCTTGTGCTGTTGGAAAAGAGTGTTTGCTATGATCAGCGTGTTCTCTTGGCAAAACTCTGTTAGCCTTTGTCCTGCTTCATTTTGTACACCAAGGCCATGCTTGCCTGTTATCCTGATGATTTCTTGACTTCCTACTTTAGCATTCCAATCCCCTATGACGAAGAGGACATCTTTTTTTTGGTGTTAGTTCTAGAAGGTGTTGTAGGTCTTCATAGAACCGATCAACCTCAGCTTCTTCAGCATCAGTGGTTGGGGCATAGACTTGAATTACTGTGATGTTGAATAGTTTGCCTTGGATTCGTACTGAGATCCATCGTTTTTGAGATTGTACCTCAGTACTGCTTTTCCTACCCTTTTATTGACTATGAGCGCTACTCCATTTCTTCTAAGGGATTCTTGCCCACAGTAGTAGATATAATTTTCCTTACGTGAGGCAAATTTGAATAACAAAATGCTACCCTTTGTTGGTGCTCAACAGTGTCTTGTCTTCTCCCTGGTGCAGCGTATATTATCCACTCATGGAGCTAGGAAGGGGATTATTATATCAGTTTTACTGTCAGATTTCTGTGAACAGGTCTATCACTCAGAAAGCAAAGGTAGCTTTGTTGGCCATAAGCCAAATTCCAAAATTCTAATTAGTGTAATACTGTATTAGGTCAACCTGAAGTTCAAAAAAATGCAGCTTTTGAGATCTCTTCATCAGGTAGGATGTTACAAAAAGCAAGCTGGGGGTAGGGGGAAATAGAGAAGGAAACCCTGACTTGTTATTGAGGTCATACACTTGGGTTGTACGATCACCACAGTTTAAGCAAGCCATGGTGGCTTGTAAGCTGCACTGTGTGTAGGTGCTGTTTTCCTAATTTACCCGCCCAGATGCAGCTTGTCATGTCGTCCGAACCCGGATGGCATGGCTTGTTGGAGGGGGAAACAGCCCTCAAATAACTCAATAACAGCCCATGAGCTATTTCAGGGTTGTTTCCCACAACCCTAAAACAGCTCATGGTTTGTACGTGGTTTGTTAACCAAACGGAGTAGCTTTACCTTGGTTGTTGGAGGGGACAAATCCTCCTCAGAGAATAAAATCCCAGCTTCAGGTGGTGTAAAATAGTCTTCCTCCTGTGTAGGGTCCCACTGTTGAAAGGCAAAAAATTCTCCAGTTTCCTCAAGAAGCCATGCTGGCCGTAAGCAACATCCCAAAATCTGTAATAGCGTAATGCCTTTATTAGGCCATTCTGTCAGCAGCGCCCTAGCTGCCTCTTACAGTCCCCTCTAATAGCCAACTCAAGACACAGACAAAAAGGATTCTTTCCAAGGCTTTATTCCTTTTACAACTTAATGACTCTTTTAGATGCTAATCACCAGCAACTAAGCAAGGAACTGCACTGGGGTAGTTAGCAGAGTTGCCTAAGCTCCAGGTAAGGCAGTTAGTCCCCGTTTGAGGGAGAAGGGCAGGAAGATTCTGAACTTACGGGCTACGGAGAGGTCCTCGGGATGCGACCGTTGTTTTAGCGCCAAGCGAGCAGAGCGCCTCCTCTCGGCGCCCTCCATCTGGCACCGCTCCCCGAGTCTGCGCTGAGCATCCAGTGAGGCTGGATGCGCTGAGCATCCAGCATCCTCCCCTGCTCTCTCGCTGCCAGGGTCACTCTCTCTCTCAGGAATGCAGGCAGGAGGAGTCTCTCCCTGCCGCTGTGTCTGTGAGCGATGAGCGAGCTCCTCTCCCACGGGTTGTTGCTCTTCCTCAGAATCAGAACTGCTCTGGGGCTCTATGGGCTCAGTTTCCACCCTGACACATTCCATGGTTGCATAATAGTTGTGGCCGGGGCCAGCTCCCGAGAGTAGCTCCCTGAGCCATGCATCCCTCACACTTTTCTCACTTGCTTCAACCACCCACCCTTAATTAGCCAAGGAGAGTGGGCAGAATCTCTCCACTCTCCAGCATCTAAGGATGAAGACAAATGACTAATGCTTTGGTCTCCACTGCCAGTACTTCACCCATCTTCCCTTCCTCGGTGCCCCACTTGGCACTCGGTAAGTATAACTCAGACAGTCTAGGCAGCATGTGGGGCAACAACTAACCCATGAAGGTGCAAAGAAATAAAGCCGTGCGGCCCAATACTCTAATTAATTAAGTGTATTTAAGGGAGAGGTAAAAAAGATAGGGAGAAAACATAGTGAGGATGCACAGTAAAAGAGGAAATCAAATTATTATGTTATCACTGTGACTTGCCTTGAGGTAATAGGTGGCTAGAGTCTTGGATTTGACAAAAGAGCATTAATAGCCTGGGATGTAGTAATGTTGTTTTTCTATGGGAGTTAATTGTTAGACAATAATCCATAAGTCTTCTGAATGACTAGGAAATACCTGAAAAGGGGGCATGCTTTCTCTGCCCCCTGCTAGCTAAGAATTATGCAATCTAGCTGTCTGTGTGAATGATGAAAATAGGAACTCCAGTTTGAGTCAGACAACAGTTTTTGAGTGAGACTAAGAGTTGCACTACATGAGGCTAAAATCCCGCATCTTTACTGGGAATTCTGCTTCCAGATTCTTTGCAGGATTAAGATTGGCTTCTTTACACGGTTGGACGTGTGCTTTGAATCGAGGAATTCCTTTCTTGGCAAGTTCTATATGTTTCATTTTACAGCCACTAGATGGCGTTGTGGTTATAGTGGAACTGCACAATTACACACACAGCTGATGTATCGGATTAACGTTCCTTATCGGGTTATCTCTGATCCTTTTATAAGCAAGATAAAAGAAAGTGCAGGAGACACCCTGGAGTTTGACGACATCATGTAAAGGACCCACAAACTTCCGTGAATGACCAATCATGAGCATGCAATAAAAGCCTCATGTAGAAATGCTCTATGTCAGACTAAGAGAGAGAAGGAGAGAGCCGAGTTTGGCCTTTCTAAGCTAACAGCATTCTGGGGTGTTGGCTGTCCCTCTCTGGTGACCTGATGTGGGAGCACTGGATTTTGGCATTGTGGTAGATTGTTTTAAGCTGTGCCTCAATATTTAAATTATTTAAAATATTACAAAAACCCCAGTGACCTCCTTCCAAAGGAAGCCAACTCTTTTGGGGTGAGCATCACACTATAAGCATTTGTACACGAGGCTTTTATTGTGCACTCGTGACTGGTCACTCACATTTTTTTGTCAGCCCTTTATATGATGTCGTCAGCCTCCAGAGCCCCTCCCATCCCTTCTGGCAATTATAGCAGCTTCATTCTACAGGGAGAATGCAGTAAGAGACTTGAAAGCACAATAACTTTCTGATGAAATTCTAGAGTTGGGCTATATTGCAGTGCCATCTAGTGGCTGTATAATGAAACATATAGAACTTGCCCAGAAAGAAAGAAAAACGGATGAAACCACGTGAAAAGAAGCCAGTCTTATTCCTGCATGGAATCTGGAAGCAGAAGCTCCGGTAAGTGTGCGGGATTTTAGCATAGTGTAGAAATGCTCCATATTTTCAAAACACCTGCAAGTTTAAAGCCACTGGAAGAAATGCAGTGTGATGCCAAAGCCCTGTCAGTTTCACGGAGGGCAAGACATTCCATACTTACTGTTTCGATGGAGGTATTTTCTTCAGCTCCAAATAGAACCACCAGATGTAAATGGAAAATAAAAATCAGTTGTGACTTCCAGATCAGCACAGTTTGCTGTTAAAACTGCTGTGTTAAAAGATACAATTTTTGCAGAGATCGTTTTTGCAGATGTAGCTATAACTGCAAACTGATTCTTGTTCCTCCCTGTTCCCACCCTTGCCCCTTCTCTGCTGCAGGCCGTCCTATCTAACCAAGGTGCTATCGATGCCCTCTTCAGCCTGATATGGCCATCCACTGCCCTGGGCTCCTGCTTTACCTTTCAGCCCAGTGAAGGGATCGTTGAGCCAGGCAGCCATCAGGCCATTCATATCACATTCAGCTCCACCGTCCTGGGACATTTCTTTGAAGAGTTCAAATTCAGCGTGAATGGATCTCCCCAGCCGGTGACCTTAGTGGTTAGGTGAGCTGGATAAACTGTGGTGATGCACATCTTACATATCAGTAGCACTGCTATGTTAGAAGATAACACTTTTGCAGAGATCATTTCTGCACGACCCTTGCAGACGGAGTCTCGAACTCCCCACACTCTAGCATGCTCTTGTGGCACCGTAAAGGCTGGCTACTCTTTGGCCCTTTTTTTCTTTTTCTTTCCTGGGCTCTGTCAGGTGTTTCTATGTTAGTGTAATTAAGTCAAGGTCTCATAACTGGGTTGCACTGGTGTAGCTAGAGTATAAGATAGAATTTGCGAAATACCTTTTCCAGTCACCGGTAGAATGATACAGGAGACAATCCTCCAAGAAACTCTGCAGATGTTTTTCTCTAGTAAGATTTTTTTTTGTTTTTTCTTAGCAATATGGTATGTTTTATATGGTTTTAAACAATATTACATGTGCAGAGGGCCTAGTGGCAGTATGTTTTATTAATTTATCTTGAAAAAATGTTTTATTTTATGTGTTGTCCCACTTGTAATTTTTATTACCATTAATGCTACAGCTTCCTGAAGAAGGCCTCAGAACAGGGGACAGGTCGAAATGCGTTGGGCTTCCTGTTGCTAAATTGATTTTTGCATGCTGAGAACCTGTTTCTCTTCTTTGTGACCTGCTTTGGATGCTCACCTCCCTAAGTCTGCATCTTAGAGACGAACACATTTACCCTGGCATATGCCTTTGTGGACACTGTCCACTTCCTCTGGTGCAGCGTGTCCAAGAAGCACCACACGAAGAGAAGTCTGTAGAGGTGAAGGAGCAGAGCTAGAGGAAGTGGTTGTCTTGGCTCTCTGTGGCTCTCATGGGCTGCAGAATGTGGGTGAAGGGGTGTTCCTCAGGGAAGGGAAAACCTTACATTTGAGCAAGCCTGAAGTTAGACTTCGTATTCCGTAGCAATCCAGACATGACTCCTTCCGTGGTCCTCTGGCAGCCACACTGGAGTCTTGCAAAGACAAGGTGGGAGACGCAGGGCCCTGGTTCTGGTTAACTCCCTCCAGTGCTTGTCCCTACTGAGAAGGCAGCATTAGTTCTTAAGCTGTCTTGCAAACCAAAGTGCTCCCCTTTCCTCTGTTTTCTCCGTCCCAGGGGCTGCGTCATTGGACCAACATTTCATTTCAATGTTCCAGCCCTCAGTTTTCGGGATGTTTCCTTTGGTAAGTCTATGCATATTTGTGAATTGTAGTTGTGGGCGGAACTTAAGTTAAGGACATTAAACATGCCTTGTTGCATCAGACCCAGGTCCATTTAGTCTAGCATTCTGTTTCCAGCAACAGCCAGAGAAGTGTCTCCTCCAAGTGCCCTCAAGCAGGGCATGATGGGCATTCCCTGATGCTCATCTGCTACAGACACTCGCGGGGGCGGGGGGCTTCCTCTGAACATGCCCAGATGGCTTAGAGCACGGGTCCCCAATCTTTTTGGACCCATGGGCACATTTGGGAATTTGAGAAACTGCTGTCGGCACCACCACAAAATGGTTCCCATGGAGGATCTGACTAGTCCCATAATGGCTGCTGTGGGGTCTGGCTAGTCAATAGAGGTGTGTGGGGGGGTGGGGGGGAGAAGTAGCAACACCAGAGGCTGGGAGTGGGGGAGAAACAGCAAGGCAAAGGGGTAGAGGGGAGAGAAAAAGCAAGGTTAGAGGCTAAGAAGGAAGAAACGGTGAAGTAAAATGGTGAGGGGAGAGAAATAGCAAGACCAGAGAGCAGGAGTGGAGAGAAGCAGTGAGATAAAGGGGTGAGTGGGAAAGAAAGGGCAAGGCTAGAGGCTAGTAAGGGAGAGAAAGAGGAAAGCTATGGATGGGGACAGGAGAGAAATAGCAAGGAAAGGGGTTGGGTAGAGAGAAATAGCAAGGCTAGAGGCTAGGAGTGGAGAGAGAGAGAGAGAGAGTGCACGCAAAGGGGAGAGGTCTGTGTGGACAAAAGGAGATTGGGTGTGGCCAGGAAGCAAGACTTTCTTTAGTATTGACTGGTATTATTTTCAGGATAGACACATTTATTTATGGAATTAATTATCACAACTGAAGCTGATGGTAACTGACTAGATGGCATTTATTTTTTAAAAATTAGACCAATTCATAGAAGATGACTTTCAGCAGCTATTAGCTATGAAAGCTCCAGGTTGAGAGGCAGTATATCTGTTGATGCTAACTGATGGGGGCAAATCAGAAAGAAGGGCTCTTGCTTTCGTAATCCTGTGTGTGGACTTGACCACTGTTGCTTGACTAGATGGACCATAGGTGTGATCTGGCAGAGCTCTTGCTATTCTGTCCCTATTGCTGATGGACCTGCTCTCCTTGTTGACTCAGATTCCTGTCTCCCTTTTTCTGCTGCAAATTCATCTTCACCAGTGCACCACTGTCTCATTAAGAAAATTTCCATGAGGTCGATCTTGGCTCCTCTGTCCCAGCTCACTAAAGATGTTCTGAAGCTTAAATGTGAAATCAATAGTGGTGTGACTACAGGCATGTTAGTGCTTAATGCCAAGCAACCTCGCCCTGCTCCATTTTTATGCCGTTTAATGAGACTCATTACTCCTCCACTTGCATTTTCCATCATTCCACACTGTTTCATTTTGCCTCTCACGGTCTCACCTCTTTGTTTTTGGTGAATAAGTTGAAAAGAAAAACAACAGCTCTTTCTGAAAAAAAGAAATAGGTGCAGAACCAATGCTTCAGGAACTGAAAGTTTCATTCCCTTTAATCTAGATAGATTACCATTTAGACATGACGTTATGTATTTGGCATTGCCGCCTGGGCATTTATTTAAGAGCCAGACCTTTCCATGACAGCCTGGCATTTCCACCTAAGGCTGGCCATGGAGATCCAGCCCAGGTGAAGATGTCCCACATGGCAAAGGACAGAGCACCCCAACCTTGGCCAGTCAGTCTCCAGTGGAAGGATCTTGGATGGCTGTGAGGGCTCCACCAGGAGTACTTTTGTTCCTTCCATCCGAACGGATGGATTAATTGGGAGAGCTTTTTGCAAGGTATTACCAAAATGCCACAGGAACGAGGCTTTCTGCAAGGTATTCCCTTCACAGTGCCCTCTGAGCTGCCCTAACTCTCCTCCTTTATTTTAGTCGAACATTTTATTACCAACAACTGGGATCACGTTAAAACATGCCGAGGTCCTCCAGCTGCTGCCCTCTTCCTTTTCCATGAATAGGGATGGACAAATCTGTCAATTTTGCTGTCTCCTGAATTCAGATTTTTTAAATCTTAAAATCCTTCCATCCTGAATATGAAGAAATTTGTGAATTTGGGTAAATCCTTATCAACACTGAACTAAGATGACATTCTCACCCATCTGCACTGCTCAAATTCAATAGATACAACGAATTTGAGCATGGGGCGGGCTGTGTTGTGCCTGCCTGCCACGTAGCTGTCAGAATAAAGAGGCAACAACCCTAGTTCAGCAATAACATCGCTGGATATGCAGAGACTCAAATGCAAGCTAAGCACTCAAAGCTCTGGGCTGGATGAAGAAGCCTGTCCATTTTGGTTTCTCCCACATTCAAAATTTTTAATTTCAGTTGCTTTCCATCTTGAATATGGAGAAATTTGCAAACTGGGGTGAAGTCTTATCAAAACTGAACTGAACTGAAATTCTCACCCATCCCTACCTACCAGTGACTGCCTCTGGGCCACCCGTGGGGCTTGGAGACGTTCTGAGGACATGAAGAGGGCAGGTGGCTGTGGGCCAGCACTCTCCTCAGCAGGGCGCCCAGCCCCTAAGGGAAAGAAGGGGGGAAAGGAAAAGGGACCCCGCCGCTCCTGCCTGAGAAGCTGGGGAAGGCTGAAGGTGGTGAACAAGCTGAGACTAGATCCCGAAAAGGCAGAGGTGCTGTTGGTCAGCAGGAAGCCTGACTTGGGGACCAGCTTCAGCCTGTTCTGGATGGGGGTTGTGCTCTTGGGAAGGTTTGGCGCATGGGAGACGGTCGAAGCGCGCTCCGTGTGAGCTGGCCTTGAAGGGTGTCCGGAAGCTTTAGCCAGGGCACAGTGTGGAACCAGGCGGCTAGCTGGTGCACAGCAACAAGGCCACCTGGCTCCAGCACCTGAAGGCCTGTTCTGGCTTCTAATTGTTTTCCGGGCTCCATTCAAGGTGTTGGTTTTGGCCTTGAAAGCTCTAAACGGCTTGGGACGTGGCTCTCTGAGGGACTGCCTGGCTCAGCCTGAACCTGCTTGGTTATTAAGGTCAGCAGAGGAGGGGAGGCCCTTCCGAAGGCTTACAGAGGCCTGTTTGTCAAGCAGGGGTTTCTCCTGTGTTGCTCCCCCACTCTGGAATGCACTCCTCCTTGGAGCTGTGACTCTTCCCCGCCCCCTCTGTTCAAGAAGGGGACAAGGTGCATCTTTTTAATTTGTCTTTTTAAATGGTTGTTATGGTTTTAAAGATTGTTTTTAACTGGAGCAACCTGGGTTGTGTGCTTGTATGTCTGAATGGATGGGGGCTGCATGTGTGTGAGAAAGAGAGTTAGAGAGACAGGGTTTTATGTGGGAGGGATTTTCGAGGGATTTTGAAAAGAGTGAGTATGATTTTTATGTGCTTGCAGTGAAGAGGAGAAGGAAAGGGTATGTGTGTGTCTGTACACATGTGTGCATAATGGATACATGGGGGGATGGATGGATGGATGGATGGGTGTGTGATGTGGTGTGGGTGTGTGAGTGTGTGCGGGGGCAGGGAGAGTGCATGCCTATGGATGGTTATTCATGGGGGGGAAGTAGGAGAGAAATGAGTTGGGTATCAATGGGGGAGGAAAGAGAAAAAGAGTTTGTGTTCTTGAAATATCTTTCTGTTGGTGCAGTAAACTATGCATTCAGAGGAGTTCCTTAGTGTGTTGGGGCTCAGATCCCACCTTTGAACCAGTGTCTGGAGGCTGTTTGGGGGTGGATGAGGGTAATCAAGCTGAAACATAATACAGACAAGATGGAGGTGCTGTGGGTTGGGAAACCAACTACTCTGGATGGAGCTTTGCAACTGGCCTTGGATGGGGTTGCCCTCCCCCTGAAAGACCACGTGCGCAGTCTGGGAGCCCTCCTGGACTCTGTGCTAACTGGGGAAGCCAAGCCCAGGTGGCCACGGTGTCCAGGAGTGCATTTTGCCAGCTTAGGTTGGTACGCCAGCTGTCCAGGGAGGACGGACCTTGCCTCAGTTATCCACACACTAATGACATCCAGTCTGGACTACTCTAATGCGCTGTACATGGGCCTGCCTTTGAGGACGGTTCAGAAAGTTCAGCTGCTGCAGAATGCAGCCACCCGAGTGTCAGTGGGGGCAAGGCAATCAGATCATATAACGCCTATACTGTGCCAGCTGCACTGGCTACCAGTGTGTTTCCAAGCCCAATTTAAAGTGCTGGTTCTGACCTTTTAAAGCCTTAAACAGTTTGGGGCCAAATTTTTGGAAGGACCGACTTCCCCCATATCACCCTGCCTACACTTTAAGATCAGCAAGAGAGGCCCTCCTCATTTGCCACCTGTGAGAACAGTTAGGTGGGTGACCACATGAGAGAGGGCCTTTTTGACAGTGGCCCCACATCTCTGGAATGAGTTGCAATTAGGGGGTCTGTCAGGCCCCATCATTGCAGGCTTTTAGGAAGGTTTACTCTGTTCTTCTCCTGACTGTTTTAGAGGACTGTTCAATTCGGTAGCTGCAATTATGCTGTAGGTTTTAGTAATGTTTTATTGCTGGAGGTTGTTGTTTTATGAATGTTTGCTGCCTTATTGTATCTTTTTAAAATTGTTATTACTATTATTGCTGCTATGATGATGATGATGATGATGATGATGTTGATGTTATAAATTATCTTGGGAGGGCTTCTGCCTTGAAAGACAACTTAGAAATACTTTACGTAAATAAATATATAAATAAGACACAACACACAAGGAAAAAGGAGTGGGGATGGAAGAGGGGATAAAATTAAGACATTCAGCAGGGCTGGTGGAAGGCCCTGCTCCCTTCTCCTCTCCCTCTGTTACAGCCCGCAGGAATAGTTTGACTTGACACCCTGAGTGATTGTTGCTATATAAACAATTAAATGGGCCTCTATACTAGCCATGCATGCCAAAGGCACCCCCCTTACCTAATGAGAAAGTTGACTGACCCCCGATGTGGCCTTTTGTTCCATTGCATCTCACTCACAATGCCTGTTGGGTGTCAACACTCTCTTCCAGGTTTTCCTAACACCCTGTCCTGCTGCCTCAGCAATACGTCTTTGGTGCCCATGACATTCAGCCTCCGTGTGCCAGGAGATGGCACTGGAGAGCCAAGTGTCAAGAGTCCAAGTCAAACCTCTGACGTCTCGAGGCCAGTGTGGAGGAAGGCCAGCTCTGGACATGCAAAGCCCAAGGAGTTTACCCTCATTCCCAGCCATGGCACCATCCGTTCCCAAGGACTCATGGACATTGAGGTACAGTGAAACCCTATTTATCCTGGGCTGCAGGGGATACTTGGCATACAACCAATTGATTGATTATAGGACTTAAGTTAGTTAGATGGTAACTAGCATAGTTAGATTGTAATGGATAGGCTCCCTAAATGATGAGGTATTGGTTGGATTGTAAAATCACCCACTTGACAGTTAATTTAAGCAGCAGTAAGGAGTGAAGTGGTTCGCAGCATTCAAATCAGGAGCGTTCAGAGAAGCTGGCTGATGACCTAGAACAAAAAGTGAAAGAATTCTGGACCTCCTGCATCCAAGCAGCTGCCAGCGCCTTCCTTTTCTGCATCTCCCAGACGAGTTTCTTTCTCTCTGTTCCTACTACTGCTACAATAACCCTTTGCCCAAACCCTGCTCATGGCTGTTCTAAGCTCCTGTGATCTGCTCCTTGCATACTGTCCCTCCGGCTGTAATTTCCCCAGTCAGTCATTCAAGACCACTTGGGTGACACTCCTCTGTCCCATCACTATGGCCGCATCACCCCCAGTGGCTGGGCGGCCAATGCTGCAGTTGCTTGGATCCCTCGACTACCTTATAGGAAGCAAAAGTATCTAAACAGCTGTCTCCAGCCAGTCCTTGTTATAAGACAGGGAGGGGCAGCCCCTTTGGCCCAGGGGCCACATTGCTCCCAGGACCACGCCCAGTGGGCCAGATGGCCCCTGGGGGCAGGGGCCACCCCAGCTGTGCCTGCCCCTGTAACACCATTGATGGGTGGCGCAGCACTGTAGCAGCCATATCGGGGGTCAGACTAAGTAGCCCCATGCAGTCTCATGCTTCATGTTCTTGCTGAGTTCTTTCTCCCTTGAATATATTGTTGTAAGCTGATGAGACACAGGAATTCCTTGTCTTGTCAAAGGTCATACAATTGTATATCTTGTTCTCTGCTGTTCTCTTCTGTTCTCGCCTTATCACGGCTACCCTATAACCCAGTTCTTGTATTATAAACAATGGCGCTAGGAGAAGAAATGTTGAGGACTGCAACCCCACATGGGAGGGGGAGGAGGAGCCGTTTCATATGTGTCACAATGTCTATAAAAACAATGTGCTGATGTATTTCGGGGCTTCTGGCTCTTTGGAAATGATTCCAGCCTTAAGCCCACGCGTTAAATAAAGAATCTCTTTTTCCTTCACTCCGTGGTCTCTCTGACTCTGAGTTCTGTAACATAAATGGTGCCGTGACTCGGATGTGGCAGGCTCTGAGCCAGACAGGTGGCATTTGCCTGCTCTTGATTGCCGCACCGGGAAGACGAGCTCGGCGCTTGCCTCCCTTTCTTGGCGCCACCGACCTTTTTGTCGAGTGAATGGGAGAAAGCCTGCACCGGGATCGCCCAAACGGCAGCGAGCAGCGAGAGAACCTTGTGAAGCGGAGGAAGGAACTTGAGCCCTGCCTGTATCGCAGCTGCAACTGAGTTGAAACCCACATTGGAAGCCTTCAGGAGAAAGGCAAGTATATGGGAAAAAGAGGGCCCCGCCTTTAGGGAGAAAGGCCACTGGGCAGAAAAAAAGAGGGCCCCACCTTGTGAAGAAGGTCAGTGTTGGTGGTATACGTATACAAAAAGAACCTACTCCTTGCGGGTAGAAGGGGGGCCTGATCACACCCCCGAGTGGGTGCCAGTACCCAGCACGCCAGTACTCAGTAGGAAGCTGAGGAAGCTGGGGAAGCCGCTTTCTGCTCTGGTAAAAAGTGGGAAAAGTGGGTGGCAGGGACATATGGATGCAGTGGAGAGATTGATCATAGAATCATAGAATCATAGAATCATAGAATAGTAGGGTTGGAAGGGGCCTACAAGGCCATCGAGTCCAACCCCCTGCTCAATGCAGGAATCCAAGTCAGAGCATCCCTGACAAATGGCTGTCCAGCCTCGTCTTAAAGGCCTCCAGTGTGGGAGAGCCCACCACCTCCCCAGGTAATTGGTTCCATTGCCGTATTGCTCTGACACTCAGGAAGTTTTTCCTGATGTTCAGCCGGAATCTGGCTTCCTGTAACTTGAGCCCATTATTCCGTGTCCTGCACTCTGGGATGATCAAGAAGAGATCCTGGCCTTCTTCTCTGTGACAACCTTTCAAGTACTTGAAGAGTGCTATCATATCTCCCCTCAGTCTTCTCTTCTCAAGGCTAAACATGCCCAGTTCTTTCAGTCTCTCTTCATAGGGCTTTGTTTCCAGTCCCCTGATCATCTTTGTTGCCCTCCTTTGAACCCTCTCCAGCTTGTCTGCATCCTTCTTAAAGTGTGGTGCCCAGAACTGGACACAGTACTCCAGATGAGGCCTAACCAGTGCTGAGTAGAGGGGAACTAGTACTTCCCGGGATTTGGAAGCGATGCTTCTATTAATGCAGCCCAAAATAGCATTTGCCTTTTTTGCAGCCACATCACATTGTTGGCTCATATTCAGCTTGTGATCGACGACAATTCCAAGATCCTTCTCGCTCGTAGTGTGGTTGAGCCACGTATCTCCCATCTTGTAACTGTGCATTTGGTTTCTTTTTCCTAGGTGCAGAACTTGGCATTTGTCCCTATTAAATGCCATTCTGTTGTTTTCTGCCCAGCACTCCAGTCTATCCAGATCACTTTGAATTTTGTTTCTGTCTTCCAAAGTATTAGCTATCCCTCCCAATTTTGTGTCATCTGCAAATTTGATCAGCATTCCCTGCACCTCCTCCTCCAAGTCATTAATAAAAATGTTGAAGAGCACTGGGCCCAGGACTGAGCCCTGCGGTACCCCACTCGTTACTTCTCCCCAGCTTGAGAAGGTCCCATTGATAAGCACTCTTTGAGTCCGATTCTGTAGCCAACTGTGGATCCACATGATCGTTGTTTCATCTAGCCCACTTCGAGCAAGTTTGCTCATCAGGATATCATGGGGCACTTTGTCGAAAGCTTTGCTGAAGTCGAGGTATATGATGTCTACAGCATTCCCACGGTCTACAAGGGAGGTGACTTGATCAAAAAATGAGATCAGATTTGTCTGGCAGGACTTGTTTTTGACGATTGATGATTGTGTGAGTGGCTACTGCGGTTTCTGACGCATACCGTTGACCGTCCGGGTGCCCAGGCCAGTAGCAAAGTGTGTGGTGTGTAAAATCCTCTTGTGTCGGCCAGTGAGACCCCTTACTCACTGACCAGTTCACATTCCCTAATTGTGTCTGTCTTCAATTTAGGAGGGAGGCTATGGGTAGTGGGGGAAGCAAACCTTGCACCCCCTTGGGATGTATGCTAGCAAATTTTAAGAAAGGTTTTAGTGGAGATTATGGGGACCCCCCCATGAATCCTCAACGGTTGCAGACTTTGTGTGAAATAGAGTGGCCGTCTTTTGGTGCAGGATGGCCTACTAAAGGCTCTTTAGAGCCCAGCAAAATCAGCTGTGTATATGCCATTGTGGTTGGGAGACCTGGGCACCCCGACCAATTTCCCTACATAAACTCCTGAGATTCCATAGTCCGCGCTTCTCCTCCATGGCTAAAGAAATGCCTAGAATCCCAGGCAAAAGTTTTGGTGCTCAGAAAAGAAAAATTGGCCAAAAAGAAATTACAACCAGTGTTAGAAGCCCCGTGTGAAGATCTGGCAGAGCTAATGGCGTTTCCACCTGCTTATGCCCTGCTTCCACCACGGGCCCATGTTACTGTGAGACCGCCCTGTCGAGATCCAGATCCGGTGGCTCCTGAGCCCCTGCCATCCCCCCTACAGAGGCATTGCCCCTCGCTTTGACTTAGAACTGTCGCCATCAGTTTCAAGCCCCACCAGCAGTAATTCGCCGATTTCAGCTACGGTCCTCAACTCCCAGATATTGTCTGCCGAGACTTCCATCTCTACGGGATCGGGAGGTTCCCCTCTTACACCTCAATCAGCATTAATAAAAGAAACTGAAGAACTGAAGTGTTGGGCGGAAGATTTAATAAAATCGGCGGTAACCCTTAAAAAGATGTGTTCTCACAAAAAAGAGGAGGCGAGCTCGTCTACTGCTCAAGACTTGCACCCCCTTGAGATGTATGTCAAACAAAGAAGGAAAAGGGTTTTTTTTTTTAAAAAGATTCAGAATAGAGAGAGAAAACAGCAAAAAGCTCAAGGTCGAGCTGAGAGGAAAAAAAGAACAAGATCTGAGGCTGTTAATTAGAAAAATGTTGCAGGACAGCCTGGCTTTTAACAAAGCGTGGGAGCGTGAGAGTGTAAGGCCGAAGAAGTAGCTGTTAGCCTAGCGCGCCGAGAGGGGGGGGGGCAGGAAAATTGCCCACAACGTTCTGAGTTGTGCAACATCATCACCTCGCCTAATTGAGATGAAATCCCTAAGAAATGGAAACTGAAAATGAAGACCCAGAAGATGAAGGCAAAATAGAAAATAAAGGTGAAGAATCAGCCCCCAGAGCACAGGCTAGACCCCTCGTCGAGTGAAAAGTGTGCCATAAGACTGGCCCAAAGCAGAATGAAGCGGAGAGACCATGATGAAAATTTCTGTCAAGGTAGCCGTGTTTAGCGTTGAACTGTGTTAGAATTGCATAGGGCCTGTAGCTACTGACCATCGGCTATATGATTTCTGAAGAGCGTAACCGTTAAGCTTTTGCCGTGGGATTCCCTGCAATGAAGAAATCTCACTGATTTGAGTGTCCAGTGTTACACTGCCTAAGTGTGTGTGCTGAAGAGACCGAGAAACCAGACAGCATGTTCCTGGCCAAGCCAAAATCACGCTACTACCATGCTCCTGAACGCTGCAATGAACTGTGTAAGCTGGGAGACCCAACCTGATTGAGAAGAAAAGAAGATATTGGAGCAACTGTCTTAAAAAAACAATGAGATCTGTGCAGCTGGCTGGCTGACGCTGTCAGTGATGTTACAACTTTAAATTAAGACTGTTTTCCTGTTTGAGACCCCAGCGAAGAAAGCTAACCCGAGTTATTTGTTGCCCGTGCCAAAGCAAGAATTTGGCTGCCCTGTACCTCATCGTGTCCTGTTTTGAGCTTGGGATTTACAAATACAAACAAACTGAGAAGCTTGCCTTTGAAGTCCTGCAAATCACCCCACCGCCTCCCCGAAGATTAATGGCTGCCTGAAAAATGCAAGTATAAAGCGATGCCCATCACCCCCCAGCGTCCTGAGTTTCGGCAGTCAGTGTTTCAGTGCTTTTGTGTACCAGGTTAGAAGAGAAAAAAAAAAGAGTAAGTTTTTAAAATGTCTGTGAGAACCTGACAGAAGTAGAATAAAATTTACAGAAGAGTTGCCCAAGTTAAAGCGTCACGGCTAGAGAGCTGAGCTGTGCCGCTCTGTTTAGACAGAGGCCTTGCTAAAAAGTTAAAGGCCCTTGTCTGTCAGAAGGGGTGTAGGGCCACACTTTCCCTTTTTAAACTGATGCAAAAGTGGAGAGCCTTTGCTGGAAACATCGCATCTTCATTGCCCAGAGCCTTCTCTGTTTGCCTCCATCATCATCTGGGCTTTTTAGAGACACTCTGCACATGAACTAAAATTTTAAATTGTCAAAGACTTGCCATGGACAGTGCTGTGAAGCTTTTGATAAACTTGAACCCTCATCGCTGTAGACCGTGTGTCTGTGTTTGTAGTCAGCTCAGTGTACAGCACGCTAAGTTTGATCTATGACTTTTAGATTTCCTTCTGCCAGAACTCATGCAGCATAGAGTTGCCGATGCAAAAATGGTGACCTAGAACTCTTTGCGTGTGTGGGTATGCCCGTTCCTTGATTTTAATGGGCCCTGAGCTTTCAGCCAGAAGAGCAGTATGATTGCTGGATTTGCTCCATCATGCCTTACCATACAAAAAGTGTTTTCCATTCATTGTATTAAATTGCAGAAAAAGTTCGTTGTGTATATTTTATGATTTCTTAGATATCATAAAATATATGTGATATTTGCAGATTAGTGTTAGTTGCAACTCCAAATGATACTAAGTGTGGTTCCCGATGGATGACAAGGAGAAAAGACAAAGGCAAGTAGAAAAGAAGGAAATAGAGAAAGTAGCAGACAGATAGAGAAGGGAGAAAAAAAATAAGAAAAAAAAGGCAAGAGGCAAAGAAAAAACATTTGTAGAAAAGAAGCGTGGCCATAGTTACCCCCAGGGTAAATTAAAAGCAGCTGATTGTGCCTGGAGCTTATTACCTGGGATAAAGTAGCCACAATAATGTAATAGTTCTTTAAGATGAAAAAAATGTAACTAGAAGGAGAAGACGAGCCTATCCCAAATGTGTGTCATTGGGACTAGTGTAAGGCAGAAAGGTTTAAGTAAGTGAGTTTAACTTAAAAAAGACAAATAAAGAGACAAGGCTGGTGCACGGAGCAGAAAGTTTTATATAAAAAGTTTAAAACATGATCTGCAATACAGGCAGATCAGCAAAGAAAAAGAAAGCAAAAGAAAGAGAAAAAATTTGTCTTCCCATACTAATGAATAAAAGTGTTATCAAGCACTTTGGGAAGTGAAGTTGTTTACAGGAAGCTGTGCCTGAGAACCAAACACTTCTAGCCTATGCTGAAAATGCTTGCTAGTGTTGTGTTGCCTCATGGATAACATGTATGGTATAAAACCCATTTAGCCCAATAGTTCGTGGTTCAGAGAAGCTGTCTGATCCAACCATTAAGTACGCCTGCGTGCTGTAAGTTACCCAATAAAGTCTCCTTGTAAGTAACCCCCCCCCCCCGCTGGAATCCCAAAACACAAGTGGGGCTAGAGCGCCTCACCCAGTGTCAAACCCTGCTATTAAAAGCTGTAAAGGCAGGTATAAAGAAGTCAGTTAATATGACCAAAGTGTCTAAAGTGCTGCAAGGTGCCACCGAGGCCCCAGAGCGTACTTGGAGCGTCTTTCAAATGCCTATTGCCAGTATACTCCCCTCCCTCAACCCAGAGGCCCAAGAAGACGTGGATGAAAGAAAAAAAGAAGAAGACCCGGCAGAGGCAGAAGATTCTTAAAAAAGAACCAGTGTGCCCAGTGTGGACAAGATAGACATTAGTGGCATGAATGCCCAAATAAAATAAATCAAATACACAAAAGAGAAAACCAAAGGGGCCAGAATGGGCGAAGAGGGAGACAGCTTGAGAGGGGCCATGACATTGACTGTGAGGGGCCGTGACATTGACTTCATGATTGACACTGGAGCGGCATCAAGAGCAAGCAAAGGTTAGCCTTAAACAAGAAGTCCAAACACTGAGCGAAGTTCTTCAAGCCCAGCGTCGCTTTGTCTTAGAAAATAAGCCATTCCCATCACAGAAGTTCATCCTTTCCAACCAAGAGTTAAAGTATGAGTTAAAGAGGGAAAAATAACCCTTTGACTCCCAGATGGAGAGGACTGAAAACTGTCACACTTTCCACCCCCGCAGCTATGAGAGCAGCTGGAGTTAAACCCTGGATACATTGGACACGAGTCAAGAGAGCGAGAGGGGGAGAGTAGACTGTAAACAGAAATCCTGAAAATCCTTTAAAAATCATTCTGAAAAAGCAGTAAGAAGACTCAGGCTAGACCTTACTGTGGACACACCGGGAGACTGTCCCCCTGCATACGGTCAGACCTGCAACTGGAGAATTGAAGAAGGGGACTAGACCCTACTGCAGCTTGCCAGGTGAATAGCTGCCCAGCGTACGGTCAGATCCCAAAGAAGATCAAACATGCGTGTTGTAGTGTTAGTAGTGTTGCATTGTGTCTCCTTAATATGGTGCAAAAAGGGGGGCCAGCCCCTGAAAGGGAAAGTTTGTCCCAGCGATTTGCTGATAATTACTGGCTTCACCTGGCTAACATCACGAGATTAAAACATTTTTGTTTGCCAAGAGGTATACCTGCAAACAGGCTTATTAGCTCTTGCCTAGTACCTGTCTGTAGACATCCTGGGAAAATTCAAAAAGATACCATGTTAAGAGTTTATGGTGTAAGTTTAACTTATTCCCAAAATGCTAATTGGGGCATGGTTGCAAAGATCCTACCCCCTACAGAGTTCACTCTACGCACCCCCATCGTTGCTGAAACAAATGCTACGTGTGCATGAATGCTTAATTGTCAAAAATTTTCCAGAAAATATAAAGCTATCCCTGGCCCCCTTCCACTGTAATAAAATTCAAAGCATATCTTTTAATGATGCCCACATACTTTTGCCTCATGGATGGTTTTAGACATGTAGTTCCTGCACTTGGTCATTCATTCCTGCCAACTTGTCTAATAACCACCCATGTTGCCTCAGCCGCCAATTGAACTGGTGCCAATTCTTCCCCTGTGGCCCAAGAAAATCCGTCGACGGCAGCCTCGAGCACTCCAACTAACTAAAAATTGTAATAGTCACGTGCAGTTATATTCTGACTCAGAAAAATTGGCCTTAACAATGTCACTGGTTGGGGTTCCAGGTTTAGCCTTGGCTAATAGTCTGGAGATCAACCGGTTAGCTTGCAGCTTAGCCAAAAGCATAAATGCCACCTCACGAGCATTGTCATTGTTAAATAAAGAGTTGCGTGATCTAAGAGGTGCAGTTCTAGAAAATAAAGCTGGTATAGATTACCTCTTCCTTCTTCATCATTTAAGTTATGAAACACACCAAAAGCTCTGTTGTTTTAACTTAACTGATAATGGCAATGCTGTAGATGAACAGATCAACAAGCTGCACAATATAGTAGCTAACAAAACAATAAGACAAAACAATTAGCTCAATTAGTTAACCCCTTGGCTTCCAAATCTTAGCTGGCTTAAAAGCATTGTTCATCCTAATTCTACCAGTGTTGTTCATAAAAGTTCTGTTATGTCTCTGCGTTCCTTGTCTTATGCGCTGTTTAACCAATCTGTTTTATGTCTCAGCTAGTAAAACTGCTGCCCTCTACGCTCTAATAGCCCAACAAGAGGCTAAGTAATATGTATGTCACAAAAAGCTTTGTATAGTTATCAGAAATGCTATAATTGTAATGAAATTATGCATTTAAGGGGGGAATGTAGCAGCCATATTGGGGGTCAGACTAAGTAGCCTCATGCAGTCTCATGCTTCATGTTCTTGCTGAGCTCTTTCTCCCTTGAATATATTGTTGTAAGCTGACGAGACACAGGAATTCCTTGTCTTGTCAAAGGTCATACAATTGTATATCTTGTTCTCTGCTTTTCTCTTCTGTTCTCTCCTTATCATGGCTACCCTATAACCCAGTTCTTGTATTATAAACAATGGTGCTAGGAGAAGAAATGTTGAGGACTGCAACCCCACATGGGAGGGGGAGGAGGAGCCGTTTCATATGTGTCACAATGTCTATAAAAACAATGTGCTGATGTATTTCGGGGCTTCTGGCTCTTTGGAAATGATTCCAGCCTTAAGCCCGCGCGTTAAATAAAGAATCTCTTTTTCCTTCACTCCGTGGTCTCTCTGACTCTGGGTTCTGCAACAGCACCACTCTTGGCTTTTCCTGTACGTGGTGCCCATGGGAAGCAGCTCAGCCGGCACTTGCAGGAGCCGCCCCTGCCAGCACCAGTGGAGCGCCTCCTTCCCACCCTGCTGGCGTCCCCAGTGGGGCAGAAAGGGAGACAGCCGCACGTGCAGGAGCTGTGTGAGCTGAGCTGAGCGGCTCCATCCCACCTTGCTCACCTCCCAGTCGTGGTGGGAAGGAGGAATCCAGTGTCAAGGGCTCCTTGGCGGCCTCTTTCAGTCTAATCCAGTAGCCAAGTCCAGACACAGACAAAGGGATTCTTTTCAAAGCTTTATTCCTCTTTTACAACTTAAGAACTCTACTGTTAGCAACTAGATATGAGCAGCAGAGTACCTATGCCCTAAGTGGGAACAGTTGGTCCCCGTTTGAAGGAGAATCACTGACAGACCCTGAACTTATGGGCTAGGGAGAGTCCCTCCCCTTTTCCCTTGGATCCTCTGGGCGCAACCGTTGTTTGTGTGCCAACCGGGCACTACACCTCCTTTCCGCACCCTCCATTTGGCGCCGCTGCCTGCGTTGGCATCACGCGTCCAGCAAGTCTTCTTCCCACGCTCTCTCACTCCCGGGACTACTATCTATGCCAGGAATGCCAGTGGGAGGAATCTCTGCCAGCTGTTGGCCCTAGGAAGGATGAGCGCACTCCTCTCCCAGGAGCGACTGCTCTTCCTCAGAATCAGAACTACTCTGGGATTCTATGGGCTCAGTGTCCACCCTGACATCCAGCTTGGCTGCGGTCAGACTGCTCCTTCCTGTGCTGTTGGCGTTGCACTCAGGGCACAAGCAGCACAGGCCATGCAGGGTCCGACACCTGCAAGCCCTGGGCACGTTTGCGGGGAAATCCCTGTGCTCTCCCTGATGGGAGATAACAGAGGGATTCCCCTGTGTGCCACTTGTCCTGCATTGGGGAATGAGCTTTGGAAAGGGGAATCCCCTTGTTATTTCTGCTCAGCAATAGCATGGGGATTCCTCTCCCAAGGGGCAGGGCCTGCGGATGGTGCTCAACCCTCAGAGGGCTGGACTGGGCAGCGGGACAGGGGTTGCCGTCCCCAGTTATAAAAGAACCAAATGAATCCCCAGTCTTTATTTGGGGGGGGGGGGAGCTCCAAAACGCCTTTCAAATTTAATTTATTTATTTAGATTTCTATATCATCATCATCATGGCGATCACTCGTGACCGAGTAAGATTGTCTTCCAGATACAGAGTCTTAGCAGTGGGTCTGCAGGTGGCTGTGAAGGCCGATTCTGGATCCGCACAGCCTCCCACAGTGAGGGCGTAGGTTTCCAGATGGAAGGCGGTCACGGTGAGGGTTTGCTTGACGTGCCTTCCGCTGAGCTCGTTTCTCCCTTTCACTCTGTACTCATGCTTCTTCAAAGTCCATAGTGTCTTTAATATAGGCTGACCTCCAGTTGGAACGCTCATGGGTTAGAGCTTCCCAGTTCTCAATGCTTACGTTACATTTTTTTAGATTAGCTTTAAGAACATCTTTAAATCTCTTTTGCTGTCCACCAATATTCCATTTTCCATTCATAAGTTGAGAATAGAGTAGGTGCTTTGGAAGACGATAATCAGGCATTCGAACAACATGGCTGATCCAGCGAAGTTGATGTTGGAGTATCATTGTTTCAATGCTGGTGGTCTTTGCTTCTTCCGGTATGCTGATATTAGTCCATCTGTCTTCCCAAGTAATTTGCAGAATTTTTCAGAGGCAGTGTTGGCGAAATCTTTCAAGAAGTTGGGAGTGGCATTTATAGATGGTCCATGTTTCACAGGCATACAGTAAGGTTGGTAGTACAATGGCTTTGTAAACAAGCATTTTGGTCTCCCTACGAATGTCCCGATCCTCGAACACTCTACGCTTCATTTGGGAGAATGCTACACTCGCAGAGCTTAGGCGATGCTGAATTTCAGCGTCGATGTCGGCTTTTGTGGAGAGATGGCTGCCAAGATAGGAAAAGTGATCAACATTTTCCAGCATCACACCGTTAAGCTGGATTGATGACGCTACAGAGGGATTGGTTTGTGCTTGCTGGTAAAGCACTTTGGTTTTTTTGATGTTAAGCAAGAGGCCAAACTTTTCATATGCTTCTGCGAAGACGTTTAAGATAGTTTGGAGATCTTCCTCTGAGTGTGCGCACATTACATTATCATCAGCATATCGAAGTTCTATGACAGTGGTTGTAATTACCTTACTTTTTGCTTTCAGCCTACTGAGATTAAAAAGTTTTCCATCTGTTCGATATATGATTTCTACACCAGTGGGAAGTTTCCCTTCAACAAGGTGTAGAATTATAGCAATGAAGATAGCAAATAAGGTTGGAGCACTGACACATCCCTGTTTAACGCCTGATCTTACTTTGAATGGATCACTTTGAGAGCCATCGGTATCCAAGATTGTTGCCGTCATGGAGGAGCCGCAAGATGTTCACAAATTTATTAGGGCATCAGGTTTTCAGAAGGATGGTTCAGAGAGCAGTACAGTTTACCGTGTCGAAGGCCTTAGTCAGATCAATAAATGCCATGTACCCCTGTTGGTTTTGCTCCCTGCATTTTTCTTGGAGCTGTCGTGCAGTGAAGATCATATCCACTGTCCCCCTGGAAGGGCGGAAGCAATTTTGGGATTCAGGGAGGATGTCTTCTGAGATAGGTAGAAGGCAGTTTGCGAGGATCCTTGCCAGGATTTTGCCTGCCATAGCTAGAAGGGAGATGCCTCGGTAGTTTCCACAATCTGTTCTATCACCCTTTTTAAAGAGAGTGATAATTATGGCATCCCTGAAGTCTGCTGGGATCTCCCTCCATATCCAGATTTTTTTGATGAGCTTCTGAAGCTGTTGTGTAGCTTCAGGCCCTCCTTCTTTAAAGACTTCTACAGGGATCCCATCGGGTCCACTAGTTTTATTATTTTTCATTTGGTTAATGGCTTTACTGACTTCCTCCAAACTAGGGGATACTGCTGAAACTATCTGGGTGGTTCAAAAAACTAATATAAAAACCTTCAGTTTACAATGGAATAGTCTCTTTAATCAGGGAAGCTTCAGAACCCTTATCAGCATGAACCCCAGGGGCAAGCTGACTAGGATGGAGTATGTATGAGTTTATCCCCAGGCACCAAATTATAATAATGAAGTAAAACAGAGTTTATTTAAGGAAATCAGAGTTTACAGGCATTTAAAGTAAAAGATGGGAAAAGATAAAATAAAGAATGACAATATAAGCTTCATACTTCCTGGCCCCTGATGATGGTTTGACGCAGGGGGCCTTTAGTTCTTTGTTGCAGAAAAATAGTTTCTAATTTCAAGGCATGGTTAAAAGAGAAATGGCTCCAAGCTTGTATTGTTTCTGTGAGAACAAAGAGGGCAAGAATGAAGGGAAAGTCAGTTGATGGCTTCCTGGGCTACCCAACCCCGAAAGAGAGAAGTTGTGGCGCTCTGGTACACAAAGAAGGGCACATCTGCACACCTTTTACCTGCATAACACTGAGAACTCCCACCAGCAGGCACATCTAATGCGCAGAAGGGGGGATCGGCCCACCTCTGGGCATGAGCCACTCGCAGGGGACATTAGGTCAGCTCTGCATGAGGTGTCTGGCCACACAGGCCCACTGGAGGACGCTTTGCTCTTACCCACTCTGTCAGAGATTTCTGTGACAAAACACACCCGCTGAGAGCACATATCTCACAGGATGGAGAGTGGGAAGGGCAGTTGCTTGTTTTCCTCTTCCCTCCCTATCCCTTTCTCCGTTTGTGTCGTGTATTTTGGACTATGTGCCTATCTTGTTTTTGTATTGATTGGTAAGGTGATCTAGGAGACTTTCCGGATGAAGAGCAGGATAAAAATGCTTTAAATAAAGAAATAAACTACAGTGCAGGTCTGTCTTAAGCCATTTTCTCCCTTTTGACTTGCAATATGGAGATAATGAACTACATTTGCTTTCGAATTTGCATTGGCAGGGATAAATGTTTTGCAGTAACTAAGAACTGAGTTAGAAAGAGCAGGAACTCTTCTCTTTGCTGCTACCTTTGGAGGGTGTATGTGAGTGTGGTGGAGTGGGCACACTGGTGCACAATCCTGGGTACATTGCAATTTTGGATTTCTCTATTGGTTTCTATGCACCATTCTCACTTCGATCCCTGGGATCACTGAAAAAATAGGTTCTCCATGCGAGCTAGGAAATGCCCTCTCCAGACAATGAGATGGTTCTCTTTACCCTTTTAATACCTGTATCATGTCTCTTCCTCCATCCTCCTCTTCCAGCCACTCCATTACACACACACACACACACACACACACACACTTTCCCCCCTCATCAGTTAGTCAACATTCTGCGACACATGTCTGGGCTAGTATTTTTTTGTTGGGTTTTCAATTTTTTTGATAATTTTGGGGGGTTATTTTGTTGTTTTTATATTGTTATTTGTGTAGTCACTTTGTTATTTTATCCTGTTGTTCAGCCAAAAAGGCTCCCAGAGTAGTTTGCATAAGATGGATAACAAACAAGACAGTCCCTGCTCTCAGGTTTACAGTATAAATGACATGACACAAAAGGGAAAAGAGATGGAGAGGGAGGAAGAAAACAAGCAAGCACAGATTCTTAAAGTTACAAAATTCTGAAAGCAGATGAAAACATGTGAGTCAGAGGAGGAACCAAAGAAGGAGCCAAAAGCAGAGCTGATGAAGCGGCTTTGCCTCCTTTCTTTCCTTCTGCTGTACTCTGATGGAATGACATTTTGGGGTTTCCCCCACTTAGGTTCCCCCTCCCCCGGGCCTTTTTGTACTTCTGCAACTTTTGGGTTTCCCCCCAGTCTTTGATACCTCTGCCTTGTTTATAGGTGCTGGTGTTTTGGTTACGTAAGCATGGCACTTGGAGAATCAGAACATAAGAAGAGCCCTGCTGGATCAGACCAAGGGTCCATCTTGTCCAGCATTCTGTTCACACAGTGGCCAACAAGTTACCCACGGGAAGCCCACAAGCAGGACATGACTGCATCAGCACCCTCTTGTCTGTGTTCCCCAGCAACTGGTGTACATAGGCTCACTGCCTCTGGTACTGGAGGTAGCACGGAGCCATCAGGACTAGTAGCCATTGATAGGCATATGCTCCATGAATTTGTCCAATCCCCTTTTAAAGCCATCCAAATTGGTGATGATCACTCCATCTTGAGGTAGCGAATGTCATAGTTTACCTCTGTGCTGTGTGAAGAAGGACTTCCTTTTATCTGTTCTGAATCTCCCACTAACCAGCTTCATCTTCCATTTATGGAGAGTTGTGAATGTTGGTAAGTTGTTATTAAACAACAAACCAAAGTCCTCATCCATCTGCACCAGCCAAATTCAATAGGTACATCTTCTGGAAGTGAATTCCATAGTTTAACTATGTGCTGTGTGAAGATGTTGAATTGGAATGGAATAGATGATGATAATCTGCCCTGGAAATTCTAGGGGCTGGTTTAGGGATGTATGAGCATTTTGTTTCAGTTTGCAAATCACTCGAAAATGCCCTGTTTGCAATCCTGAAGACAAACATGAACGGGAGCATATTTTCTCTAAAAATGTTCACAAATTCCTGAACTTGCATTTGCATTAGCAAAATGTGTACTTGAAAAATGTGCAGCTTTCTCAAAATCCACAACTTTCTTAAAATGTGCAAATTTTAAATTGCCCACACTTTAGTCTATGCGGGACATGTGCACAATTTTGGAAATTTGTGCTAATTGGGGCATTTATTGTGCAATTTTGTGTTCGATCGCTGTTCGTTTTGTGCCATTTTCCTATTCATGCAAAATGAGCAGCTATGGCAAACGCAGCACAAACCAAGGAGAAGCGAGGAGCGTGCGGATGGCCAGGGAATGTGGGCGAGGTCAAACCTGGCTCATTTGCCTGCCCATCCCTCAACTGGCTTCCATGGGAACTCTGGGGTGGAGTGGAGCATTCCAGCTGAATCTGCCAAGGCCCTCCTTGTCAAAGCCTCTGTTGGCACCAGGTTGCTTTCCCTGAGTGCAGTGACCTCTCTCTTACAAGTGAAACGCGCCTAAAGGGAAATTCTCTCGCTCAAAGCTGAGCCAGCCTTGCTTTATGTTTTGTATTGTGTAAGCTCCCTCCTCTTTGGTTCCCAGCCCATGAGACTGCTGTACACCTGTTTCTCAGTTTGCATTGCCACCTGCCTTCATTCATTTGCAAGACCAGGGCAATACTGAGCCGTACAAACACCAATTCCATAATGGCATCCTGGGACTTTGGTTGAGATGGCAGAGGGCTTTGTATTTGGAGGCATCTGTGGATGGGAATTCACACACCAGAATTAGCAAATGAGACAGGCCGGGTAGAATGAGCCCCCACTGAGGACTGTAAGGGGGTGTCTTCAGCAGAAGCCTTTTGTTGCGGTTCTTACCCTTGTTCCTTTTCCTTTCGTTTCTCTCTCCCTGCTCTGACGTCCCATGTATATTTCTTCCACATGCCTACCTTCTCTGTGGTGGGATTTGAGAAATGCTAAACAAACTGGTGCTGGACAGTCACTATGCAGTTGTTGGGCCCTCCTCACTCCTGTAACTACAATTCTTTCTTCTTTTTCCGTGGCAGGTGACCTTATGTTCCAACACTGTGAAGACCTATGAAACAGCACTGGTAGTGGACGTAAAGGGTAGTGGAGAAGATGTACTAGCGCTCCCAATTACAGCAAGGTATTGCTTCTTTCAGTACTGCCTTTGCTGGGATGCAGTGTCTCATGCAAGACCCAGTCCAGACGGAGATGGGCTTTGCAACATCGGAACATCCACTGTTTGAGCACGTGGGTGTAAAGCAGGGGAGCGCAACCCTTTCGGCCCCGAGAGCCACATCGGGTGTCAGCTGGGGCATCGGGGGCGCGCACACGCACCTCACACATACATTCATGCACACCACTCACACGTATTCCTACACACGCGCGCACATACACATGCACGCACCGCTCACACGCGATCCAGCAGCATCAGGTCTCGGTCTTGCAGCAAAAGCCTTGAGGTGCTGAAGCCCCTCCCAGGGCCGGCATCAGAGGCAGGCATGATTATATGCCTGCTGAGGGCCCGCGCCTCAGGAGGGGCCCACCGACGAAAGCCCCTGGGCTTGCTCCTCCTTGTCACCACCACAGCCTGCTTGTTGGCCAGCCCTCGCTCTGGCCCAGGCGACAGAGGTGGTGAGGAGGAGGAGCGGCAGGCGCCAGGGCCGCCTTGCTCACCAGCCTCTGCCTTCCAAGCCAGCAAGAGGCACCAAAGAGGCAGAAGAAGAGGAGCAAGAGCGGCTGATGATGGTGGCAGCGAGAAGATGGAGTCTCTGAGGGCGGCTCGCCCAACGGCCCTCCAAGACCTGAGGCCAGCGCTACCCCCCCTCCCCACCTACCCCAGCCTAATCACCAAACAGAGGCGTGGGGGGAGAAAATGCTCTAGGACCATGCTGTATAGGTCCTGCCCTATAAGATTCATTCCTAGAGCATCCCCATAGTGCCCTAGGAAGCTTCCCAGAATGTTCCAGGGGCAGTCTAGGAATGAGGTTTCTATGGCAGGATCCATACAGCCTGTTCTTAGAGTGGGTTTCTCCCCCCGCCCCTTTCTGGTGGTGCAAATGCTGGGGGTCTAGGGGGCACCACACAATGCTGGGGGAGGGAGCTGTCTGTGTCCCACACTTTTTGCACCCTGGTGTAAAGGGACACAAGAAGGGGTGCCTCCCTGGGCTGGTCTCCTGCTGTGCCCCCTTGTCTAATCTGGCTCAGCCAGCAGAGGGCCTGTTTCAAGCAGTTGCACCAAAGTGCTCCAGTCCAGCAGCCCAAATCAGACCATTTTGCAGGCATTGCAGCGGCATCTCAATGGCACAGACATTGAGGACCAGGATGCTGGCAAGTAATCCAGTGCAGAAGAGGATTTTTAATGGCGAAACCATAAGCATTACTTCATGATCCCCTGCCCAATTAAGGGGAGGTATTAACATTTAAGTGGAATGAATTGACTGTAATGCCTGTATGTGACCATTAGAAGTGCAGTTATATTGGTTTGGTATTTCATTCAAATGCCAACCATCACAAGCCTTTTCATCATATACAGACATGGCATTGATTGTGGATGAAGCTCTGATACAAGAAGCACCACAGGAAATAATCAGCCAGGTGAATTCATTTGTGTTTAGTGGGATTAAACCCTGTTACAGCCAAACACGACAAGGTTATAAACTAGAGTAAATCAGCCTGTGGAGAAGATTGAGGCCCGTTTGTCTCACAGAGTCAGTCAACAACACACTTTTGGCTCCTGCACATCTGGGCATGTTTTTCCACCAGATCAAAACCTAGATTAGGCTCATCCACTCTCAAATGCGAAAAGATAGCCACTTTAAGGCTGCAATCCTAAACACCTTGGGTGGGATGAAGATCAATTTGGCTGGTGACTTATGCTGATCTGTGAACAACTTTGTTTTAAAGCAGGGGTGTTGAACCTCCTTCAGTCCAAGGGCTGAATACCATTTTGGAGATGCTCTTGGGGGCTGCATTCCAGTGTTGAGCGAGGCCAAAGCTGCCAGCATCTTTGATCTTAAAGCTCGGCCTTAAGGCAGGCATCTCAACCTTTTGGAATGGGGAAAAACTGCACAAATGCTGGGAAGCCAGCAAATGATTGGTGGTCAGTGGGGCATGGCCATCTGGACTGGGACCCCAGGAGTGCTGGATACATCTCTGTTTTAAAGGCTCAGAAGGGCACAGGATGATGTAGGAAGGGCACATTCATTCATTTATTACATTTCTATAGCACCCAATAGCCAAAGCTCTCCAGGCTGTTCCCAACTTGAGAAAACATCATATAAAACCTTTAATGTTCAAAAATTTAAAACAGTTTCATAACAAGTTACGGACAATAATAAAGCTATCAGGATCCAATAAAAAACTAAAAAGCTCCATCATATGCATTACTTTGTGTCCACTCTGAGGTGGTGTTTTAGAAACCTGAATGTTCAGATCTTAATTTTCAGATCCTGCTGGCCTTACGGCTGACGAGCCTCCACCTGGCCATGATAAATGGGTTGTTTTCTGTCTTCCAGTTATGGGTCATGTATAAACAAGCTCTGATTGCTACTTGTTTGCCTATACATCTGCCTAGATGCATCTCACCTCTGCTGCATGTGGCTAACCCCATCGTGAATTTTGGACGCTGTTTCCTGAAGTTCCCATACCAGCAGACGGCAAAACTTGTTAATGACAGTGATCTTCCAGGGTGCTACAGTGTTCTTTCCCAGGTTGGTTCTGTTCTTTCTCTGCCATGTTTAAGGCCTTGATGCTCACAGGAGAGGGGTTTTTACTCCATACTGATCCCAGTTAAACATCTGATTTAAGGATATCTGAATCTCAGTGAAGGCTGGTGGCTCCAATTTTGATGGGGCTGTGAATCCATTCTGGGATTCAGTCAGAACCAGTGAACACTCTAAAGGAGCTATTTAAGGTGCTGAACCCTATACCCAAAATAGATTCAGCACCTTGGCTAGCTCCTTCAGAATTCTGGCTGGTTCTGACTGAAACTCAGAATGGACCACCAGGCCCACCACAATCAGAGCCACCAGCCTCTCCTACTGAATCTTTTTCTTTTGAGCTTTTAAGCCACCCGAATCTTACAAAGGGTGCTGAAAAGTGTGCTGAGATGGAGGGCTATTAAGATGCCGCATTGTCATCAAGGCAGCAGAGGGTGGCAGCTCCTATTTCAGTGGGGCTGTGAATCCACTCTGGGTTTCAGTCAGAACCACTCAGTACTCTAAAGGAGCTATCCAAGGTGCTGGACCCATTTTGGGGGAAGGGCTTGGAACTTTGGAGAGCTCCTTCAGCATCCGGACTGGTTCTGACTGAAAGCCAGAGTGCATGTACAGCCCCACTGAAATGGGAGCCGCCACCCTTCGCTGCATGAAGGCCTAAAAAATGTACACATTGACAGTTTAGCAGGTGGAAAGTATCTGGCAGGAAACTCTGAAGGCTGGCTGTGATGCTTTTCTCTTCATCCAGGAATATGAGAAGTTCCCTGCAATCTTGCATTCCAGTCCTGTGCCTTGTGGTGTTATCGAGCCTCATTCCTCTGTTGAAATCCCCTTGGTTTTGGAAGTCCAGGAGAAAGGGCCACAGGAGGCCGTAGCCTACATAGCTGTCTTTGGGAATGAAGACTTCCCGCTGGTGAGTGGACTAAATGAACTGAAGTGAGGAGGCCTGCGGCAGGTGGAGTAATAACCTTATGCTGCAAGAACACATGAAAAGTCCCTGCAGAATTGTTTCACTGGTCATGATCAGTCAGCTTGTTTGCTCACATCAGCAGGTGCATTAGAAAAGTTCCTGGAAAAGGATGAAGATGTAGATTTATTGAGAAGTGTCACGTGGTGGGCCATCTTAGCATTTGACGAATACATGGAGGATAAGGCTGTCCATGACTGCTAGTCCAGTATCTCCAGTATCCGAGGCAGGATGCCTCTGTATACCCGTTGCTGGGGAACAGGAGGGTGCTGTTGCACTCATGTCCTGCTCATGGGCTTCCCACTGGGGCATCTGCTTGGCCACTGTGGGAACAAGATGCTGGACTGGGGAGTCCTTTGGTCTGATCCAGGCTGATGGCTGTTCTTATGACAAAAAAGGGAGGAGGATTGGATGGAAATGGTATTCCAAAAAGTCCAACTGGACTGAAGAACTTCCAAAGCAATCTTGAAAATAATGTTAACAGTTCTTAGCTCTGACAGGAAGGCATTGTGTCACTTACCCCGCTAAGTAAGAAGCTCCAGGGGGTAGCTGTGACGTTACATGTGCATACATTGTGGGTTTGTGGTTATTAATATATACTCCTCTTATATCTCTGTGTTTTAGGGTGAGTATGGGGTGAGTAGGGTGAGAGTGGGATGAGTGACAGGAGGAATGGTGGATTTGCATATGTCAGATGACTGGCTGATTGAGTGAGGGGTGTGCAAAGTGTGTGTGATCTATAAGCTGGGTGATGTGCTAGTTTGAGACAGATAGGGAGTTAGATCAGAGAGAGAGAGAGAGAGTGTTTGTGAGAGATGGGATTTGTGTGGGGTTTGTGAAGAGGTTGACTGAGAAGAGTTAAATTGAAGAGAGTCTAGAGAGAGAGAGTGACTAGGATTTATGGGAATGAGAGAATATACATAGGTAATAGCTTTAAAAGTTACTGATTTGCTGTTGAACATCCTAATGTTACAATTAATAAAGATTTGTTTGTTTTGTAAAATCCTGCACCTTCTGCTCCTGGCTACATAAGGGTTAAGGCAATAAAGAAAACTGTCCAGGTTATAGGGTAAGGCCAGTGTGTCCTCACAGCTTGAGGGCAGAGTGAAGGGCTGGGCCTGAGCCGAGAGGTCCTGGCAGCAGCGGCACTGTGCGTGTGCAAGGGGGAGGGGCTGCCTGCTGTGGAAAAGGCCTCGGTGACGAGGAGTTCTCACTGGGAGTGGGCAGAACCACCACAGGAGCCACGTTAGTCTATTGCAGCAGAAACAACCAAGGGTCTTCTGGCACCTTAAAGGCTGGCGAAGTTATTCTGGCAGAAGCTTTGGGAGACTATAGCTCATTTCCTCTGATGCACTATGCATCTGATGGAGTTGGCTATTGTCCATGAAAGCTTATGCCAGAACAAATTTGCTAATCTTTAAGGTGCCACAAGGCTCTGTTATCCCTGTATGAGTTTCTAAACTGTGCAGGGAAATGGGCTAGAAATGTTTGAAAAAACCTACACCTTTGTTATAACCTGAATGGTCAGACTGGCTCTGGCATACCTGTCTGGAAAATTAAACTTCCGTTTTAAAACTGTTCAGCTGGATATTTATCTCTGATTTCATCTGGATATTTGCATATTACAGAGATGAGGATGTCTGGCTACCATCCACCTGTTTTCTTAATGCATTTTAAACATAACCGTGAGAAACAAGAATTCAAAGCAGCAGTGGTGTGAGCCGAGTCTTAGCATTTACCCCCAGGCAGTCAACCTCACACACGCAGACCAGGGCAAATCAGTTAAATAATGCATTCTCAACAGACATCAAAGCCCATTCCCATAAGCCTTTAACAGGAGAGCATCATGTAACTGTGAGGCTGCAGATTAATCCCAACATTTCAAACCCAGAGTCTCATAGCAATCCCACAGGGTAGCTACGCGTGCACGCACACACACACACACGCACACAGAGTCACTCTCTATCTTGGCTCTGGGAGAGAACAAGCAAGCCGCCAGACTCCAACAATGTAGTAGCCACCAGGCCCCAGTTCGCAACAACTGAGTCCTCACGCCGTGAAGGAAATTTCTCTCAGCTTCCAGTTGTGCACAGCTTCTTGTCTCAGCAAAACAGCCCGGCAATCCTTCTCCCGAAAACAAGCATAGTTACGGTAGCAGTCTTAAACTCCTTATCAAAGCCTCCCCTGCTCTGTCCATGAATCTTCTTCTTTCAACAAATTCGTTGAACAGGAATTCACGACAGCCAGATGAATGCCTCCTCCTCCCCACCCTTCCTTCTAAGTCTGGGCTTGCGCTTAAATGCACACCTGGTCAGAATGAGCACATGCACATTAACTCCTGTTAACTCTTTCCAAGCATACGAACTCCATCTGTTACAGTAGAATCATTCAGACCACTTGCTGATGCTATCCTATGCCAGAAATGTAAGCAATCCGCATGTGAGAGGCCAAAGGCTCTGAGAATTTTTACACCTTCATAGCTTCAGAAAGGAACTGCACCTTTTGGGTGCAGTTGTGCATGTAGCTTTGGCAATGAATGCTCTTCCCTATTCATAATCACAGGGAAAGACTGAAAGTCAAGGCTGTTCACCTTAAGAAGTAACTGAGTCCCCCTGTTTGCTACCATTCTAAATGGACTTGTATGGGAAGGTGTTTTTCCTTCTGGCCTGTAATGTAAGTTAAGCACAAAGGAGACAGGATAGAGTTCAGCACCACAACAGAACCAAATCAGCTATGACAAATTAGTCACAGCATAGTTAACTTCCTCACAAACTAACCATAAAAGTCTTACTCATAGTAGGATGATGAGCGTCTTTAACGTTCATAGTTGTAAATCTATGGTGTGGCCACCCTTGGAGTACCCTGAACAGTTCTGGTCACTGTACCTCAAAATGGATATTTGTAGAGTTGGGTAAGGTATAGAAAAGGGCAACCAAAATGACCAAGGAGCAACTCCCCTAGAAGGAAAGTTACAACATTTGAGGCTGTTTAGCTTAGAAAAAGGCGATTACAAGGAGACATGATAGAAGTGTACAAAATTAGGCATGGTGTGGAGAAAGTGGTTAGGCCTCTCCCATAATACTAGAACCAAGTACGGTTATCCCATGAAACTGAATGGTGGGAGATTCAGGACAGAAAACAGAAAAGACTTCTTCAGACAGCCCATTGTTAAACTGTGAAATTTGTTGGCATGAGATGTAATGATGCCCACCAATTTGAATGGCTTTAAAAAGGGATTATAAGGGGCCGCGGTGGCTTAGTGGTTAAGACGCTGAACTGCAGACCGGAAGGTCGGCAGGACAGCAGTTTGAGACCCGAGTGCCGCGTGTTGGAGTGAGCTCCCGTTTTCAGTCCCAGCTCCTGCCAACCTAGCAGTTCGAAAGCAAGAAATTGCAAGTAGATAAATAGGTACCGCTTTGGCGGGAAAAGTAACAGCATTCCGTGCACCTTGGGGTTCAGTCATGCCAGCCACATGACCACGTCTTCGGACAGCGCTGACTCTTCGGCTTAGAAATGGAGATGAGCACCACACCCTAGAGTCGGACACGACTGGTTGGGGACACCTTTACCTTTTTAAAAAGGGATTAGACAGATTCATGGAGGACAATGTTATCAGTGGCTACTAGTTCTGATGGCTATATGTTAGCTCCAGTATCATAGCCAGTATGCCTCTGTATACCAGTGGCTGGAGAACTAAAGCAGGATGGTGCTGTTGCACTCATGTCCTGCTTCTGGGCTTCCCATTGGGGCATCTGGTTGGCCACGTTGGAAACAGAACACTGGGCTGGAGAGGTCTTGGTCTGATTAATCAGGCCTTTTCTCATGTTCCTACAATTGTTACTACCATTGTGGAATCTTCTCAGCTCATCAGTTTGTATCATTTGTAGAAGTGCCCTTTAAACAGGTTAGCCTTCTATAGTAATCGGAGGACACATCTGGCTAGTGCAGAAAGAAGCCTCCTCCCGCTCTTAAATATTGTACCTGCTCTGTTGCCTGATCATGCTTTTGCCTCTAACCCTCCATTGCTAGCTGCACTGAGAACCAGCCTCCTTGGCACTGAAATGTGTCAGGAGGTCAAACCAGACTGGAGTTGTGCAAGCGTCTGGCAAGATTGGTCTTACATATTGTCATTCTAGACACATGAACAAGATCTTTGGAACCAGAGAGACCTCACTGATAGCAAAACTCCATGTTCTCCTCCCTTTCCCATCAAGGAGCTTGCAAGCCATGTCTGTTAAAGTCCCTTTGGGGTCTAAACCTTTAATCCATGTCGAGGCGTTCCAGCAAACGGGTTTTCCAAGTGCAAATGGACTGTTATGCTCATTAGTGGGCATGTGAGGGTCAAATGCAGGGAGACTTCAAGTGGGAGGCTAGCAGCAGTATTCATTCTGAACTCAGGCTTCGGGAGGGAAAGCCAGGAGTCTCAAAGGTAGGGCCTAGGTCATTCCTCTCTGCTCAGCTGGGGATCTTGGACTGAGCCAAAGCTTGTCAATATGAAGGTCCCTTAGAACAACCTTCCCCAGTCTGGTGTCCTCCAGGTGTGTTGGACTGGCTGGGGGATTCTGGGAGTTGTAGTTCAACACATCTGGAGGGCACCAGGCTGGGGAAGGCTGCCTTAGGACAATCTTAGTCCCCTTCCAACAGCCATGGTCCAGGACTAACTTCCCATCTTTGCTATGTTTCCTGTTATTCCTGGCACAGGCGATCCAGCTGGTGACCTTTGGTGAAGGCCCTGTTGTTTATGTGCATCCTGCTAAGCTTGATTTTGGCTGTATCGAGGTTTTAAAGGATGTTTCCAGGATGCTCTACCTTTCCAATCAGTCTGTTATTCCTGCACCATTTGAGGCACAGATGGTGAGTAGAGCCTGGAGTGGTTTCATAGTGAAAGCTGTTATCTGGAAAGGGCTTGTCTGTTAATAGCCTGTGTGGCCTGATGCGAATCATGAAATCAGCTCAGGATGTCAGGCACTTGGATGGGGTGGAACTGCTGCCTTTCTGTTTGGTCTCTGAATGCACCAGAGCCGGAGTGGGGAAACCATTTCAGCCCGAGGGCTGAACTGACTTCAAGCAAGCACATTAGGGGCAGCATGCCAGCTGTGGGCAGCGCCACATCCCAAAGTGGGGAGAGCCATCATACTTCTGACATGTCTCCTTCCACACCCACACATCCATTTCCACACATAACACACACTCCGGCCCCTCCTGCATGGCAGTTGGGCTTTTTAAAAGCCTCCATTGGCATGGATGGAGGCTTTTTAAAAGACTGATTGCAGCATGGAAGTAATTTTTTTAGGAGGGGTCACACTGTTCAGGGGCAGGAGAGTTAGCCCTTCCCTCTCAAAAAGAGGACTCCCATGTTAGGCTGATGGGAGACAAGCGCCAGGGGGAGCAGGGGTGAGGTTAGACCTGCACTCGCATCATGTGGCACTCCTGTCCTCCATCACCCCTCCATTTCCCCTTTCCTACATAGAACAATGGTTACTGAGCTGCAGTGATGTGATTTATGTCTCTGAGTGAGTGTGGGCAAAGGCATTCCTGCTAAGAATCAGTGAGTAGCCCAGGAGATAAGAATGTTGGATTATTTCTTTGTTACATAATTCTTTGTCCCATGATTTCTGCTGGGAATGATGAGAGTTGCAGTCCAACACATCTGGAGGGCACCAGGCTGGAGAAGGCTGGCATAAGGTATGAGCTGGAAGTTCCTGGTTCAGACATAAACTCACAAGCAGTCTAGTATCCACCTCAGTCCCCCATCTATAATATGAGGTTAACGACAACAACATGTAGGGCAAGGGTTACTGAGGTGACGTATGTGAACTACAGTTGTATCTTTCTTCTAGTTTAACCAAACATCCTGTTGAGAATGTAATACTAGAAATCAACCTCCCTCCTCTGGAGTGCCGCACTTCTTCCCAAGATCGGTCCTTGAGACGTTTAGCTGTCTGGGCATAGAGTCACTTTAATCCTGTCTAATTTAACAAGCATAAGAATAACGGGGGTGGGGGGATGAGAGAGGCATCTCCAGCTGTGCTCTCAACAGCTGTGCTCCACTGTGCCTGCCTCCCTTGCCAAGTGCACTGCTGAGCAATTTCAGTAGTGATCATCCCCACTATTAATTACTGTTGACATTTAACTAGAAGAGCAGTTGTGCAGCCAGTGAAGCAGTCACAGAAGACCAGCCCACTTTTGGAGTGAGTATGTATTTCCATCAAGATGGTGGACTTGATAGCCAGGTGTCTGGTGCATCTTGTACCATGCGTATCATATGTGAGCAGATCTAGGAACTTAAACCATAGCTGGCAGAGATGAGATATCCTCCAGTTTATTGAAAAAACTATCACTGGCTGCTGATTTGGTCCAACGACCAATAACTTGCTGGTTTCAAATCCAGCTTGAACCATGAAATTAGAACCAGTGTTGTGTAGTGCAAGGAAGGGCAAAATTTAGACTGCATTTCCCTAATGGACTAATAGCCCATTTCCAGAGCAACCACCTACAGCCTTGTAATGACCTGGGATTCTTGCAGGTCTAGTCCATCTAGACCTTGAATTGATCAGTAGGGCATTTCTAATTTATTTTATTTATATAAAGATTTATATACCACCCATCCAATGTATTCACATTCTTATTTATTTGATGCATTTTTATCCTGCTGTCCAGCTGAAAAAAGGCTCCTAGAGCATCTTACAAAGGTCAGTAGTAAGCCTGTCCCTGCCCTCAGGCTTGTGATCTAAATGATACAACACCAAATGAAAAGGGACTAGGATAGAGGCTATGTTTGAGTAGTCAAGGAACACTTAATCCCACAGCCACCTGACCATGGCCACCCATGATTTGGGTGGTTTGGCTGGCATGGAGGCTCAAACTCTCTTTCTTTTCTTCCTCACCCGCAAAGGCTCACCGTGATCTGGGAGATAAAAACTGAACCGTAGAATCTACAACTTAGATGCTACTGTAAAGGTTGCATTGTCGAGCTACCAAGTAAAACAGCTTGGCAGAAATAGTTTGGGTTTTGAAAAATGGGGAATGCAGAATGAATACAGCAGTATAATTTTGCTTGGCTAACCTCTATAGGTGCAGGAGTATGAGAGTTTTGAGTTACATAAAGCTTGCCATCGACCATAATGGAAAGGTGGTTAGATCTTACAGAGAAGGGAGAGCTTGGTTTTGCCCACCCCAGGTCAGCAGAGATGTGGTCCCAAAACTTTGGCAGAGCGGGCCCTTGCTGCAGGCACAGTGCCAGTGGCAGGCTGAGCAAGCCACGGCAGGCTCTTTGCATTGTGAATTCTTCTCTCAGAGCAGCAGGGGCACTGGAGGTGAAGAAGAAGTTCCTCAGGGAAACGCTACTGCTCTGCATGAATTATGAGCTCTGGAGGCTGACACAGACCTCGTGGTACTGGTGTTGGTGGCTGTGCTGAGACCTGGTGCTGCCCAAAGCAGCAGGTATCTTCTATGCCATCCTTCCCCAACCTGGTGCCCTCCAGAGGTGTTGGACTACAACTCCCAACAGCCTCCGACAGCTAGCATGGATGCTGGGAGTTGTAGTCTAACACCTTTGGAAGACACCAGGTTCGAGAAGGCTGATTCTCCCTTTTGTAAGTTTTCAACTAGATCAGGTTTTTGTTAACTCAGCTTGAATTGGTACCTGATCATGTGAGTAGGTTTTTCACATGTCCATCATTACAAGCATCTCTTGTTTCTGGGCCAAGGACCCTTGAGTGTAGTTTTGCTCCAGAACTGATGATACAGTAACTCTGGGCAGCCCAAATTGCAAAGACATCCATTTTCCTTTTTCTCTGACAGGCAGAGGTGGGAGGGGACTCAGAGGTATCAGACAAGCAATATATTGACTGAAAGAACAAAAACAATCTGTTAGCATTTACAAAACAAATGAAAAACAACACTAAAATTTAGTGTATCCACAGCATAATGAGCTTGGTTTGTATCACCTAAAACTGGGGGAGGTGGGCTCAGGTGGGATTGACTAACTCCCCCCAATTCCTCCACCCAGATCTTCATTCTTTCATTTCATTTCTATACCAACCATTAGCTAAAGTTCTCTGGGTAGGTCACAAAAATTACAACCCCAAAATACAATATAACAAAAACATAATATAAAAACGTTAGCATACAAAATGTAAATCAAATTAAAACATTTATAAAAAGTTACAGTAAGATACTGGGAACCTGATAAAACAACTAAAAAACATAAAAAGACATTAAAAACCCCATCATATACTAACAAATGCCTAGGAGTAAAGTTGTAACTAGGGATGTCGGAGAATTTGTCCACGAATCTCCGGGAGGCCGAATGCCAACGCATTCAGCCCCCCGAAATTGGTGGAGAAACGGTCCGCCACCCCCCCACCCCCCGGGATGGGACTTACCTTGTTCGAATGTCCCTGGCGGCGGTGGCTCCCGGCGGCGGTTCGGTGGCAGTTCAGCGGCGGCAGCGGCGGCCGGTCTTCCGACTGGCTGCCGCCGCTGCCATTTCCAAGTAAAAAAACAACAACAAACCAACAAATGTGGTAGGCTACGTAAAGATTTACGTAGCCTATCACGGCTAGATTTTCAAAAAACACCGTGATAGGCTACGTAAATGTTTACGTAGCCTATCACGGCTGACTTTGGGGGGGAAAAAAAGCGCGTACGCAAATGGCGGCACCCATGGGCACCGCCATTTGCATTCCTTATGTGGGCACATGTAGTCTATGTAAACATTTACGTAGACTACGGCGAAAATAAGGGCAACGCTATTTGCACAAATGGAACGCAAATAAGGGTGCCGCCATTTGAGTACGCACTTTCCGCCCCCCCCAAAGTCAGCCGTGATAGGCTACGTAAACATTTATGTAGCCTATCACGGCTGACTGCAGGCCAGGGACGCAAACGGCGGCAGCTACGGCCGCCGCCATTTGCGTCCCAGCAGGAGTAGAGGTTTCATGGCCGGAGGGACGGGGCGCCTCCCCCCCGGCCAGAATTTCGGCCGGAGGGATGGGGCGCCTCCCCCCTGGCCAGAATTTCAGTGGGGAGGGATTAGGGATGGCGGAGACTTTCTCCACGAATCTCCGGGAGGCCGAATGCCAACACATTCATCCCCCCGAAATTGGTGGTGAAATTCTCCGCCGCCCCCCCCCCCCCCCGGGATGGGATTTACCTCGTGCAAATGTCCCTCTCGGCGGCGAGTCCCGGCGGCGTTTCGGCGGCGTTTCGGCGGAGGCGGTGGCCAGTCTTCTTACCGGCTGCCGCCGCCGCCATAGCAAAATAAAAAGTAAAAAAAAAAACAACACACACCCGTGATAGGCTACGTAACGATTTACGTAGCCAATCACGGCTAGATTTCCAAAGTCAGCCGTGATAGGCTACGTAAATCGTCACATAGCCTATCATAGGTGACTTTGAAAAAAAAAAAAAAGTGTGTACATAAATGGCGGCGCCCATGGGGCGCCGCCATTTGCATTCCTTAGTTTGGCACATCTAGTCTACATAAAGATTTACGTAGACTATGGCGAAAATAAGGGCAACGCAAATAGCGTTCCCTTATTTTCGCCGTAGTCTACATAAATCTTTACGTAGACTAGACGTGCCAAACTAAGGAATGCAAATGGCGGCGCCCCATGGGCGCCGCCATTTGCGTATGCGCTTTTTTTTTTTCAAAGTCACCCGTGATAGGCTACGTGACGATTTACATAGCCTATCACAGCTGACTTTGGAAATCTAGCCGTGATAGGCTACGTAAATCGTCACGTAGCCTATCACAGGTGTGTGGTGTTTTTTTTTTTTACTTTACTTTTTTTTTTCACGGCCAGGTAGATGGGGCGCTCCTCCCCGGCCTGAATTTCGGCGGCAAGGGATGGGGTGCCTCCCCCCCGGCCTGAATTTTGGCCGGGCGAGGCGGGGCGCCTCCCCCCCCTCGCCTGAACTTCGGGGGGAGAACCGAGGTGCCTCCCCCCCCACCGCGAAGCAAGCTGCGGGACCAGGTAAGTCCCTTTTGTCCATCCCTAGGAGGGATGGGGCGCCTCCCCCCCGCCCAGAATTTCGGGGGGAGGGACAAAGCGCCTCCCCCCCACCGCGAAGCAAGCTGCGGGACCAGGTAAGGGACTTTTGTCCATCCCTAGTTGTAACTTGGTGCTGGAAAGTTGACAGTGTTGGCACCAAGTGGACTCGCTGGGGAGAACATTCTGCAATTGGGGGAGGGGGCTACCACCAAGAAGACTCTGTCCCTTGTTGCCATCCTCCGAAACTCCCTTGGAGGAATCACTCGACAGAGAGCCTTAGATGACGCATGTAGTGTCCAGGTAGGTACTGGGAGAGGCCATCAGGTACTGCAGTCCTGAACCATGTAAGGCTTTATAGGTTAAAACAGTACCTTGCCATTTGTGACTTGGTAACACGAAGGCATCCAGTGCAAGCGGGGCCAGAATTGGTGTTATATGTTCAGACCTTCTAGTCCCTGATATCAATCTGGCTACCACGTTTTGCACAAGCTTCACCTTCTGAAACGTCTTCGAAGACAGCCCCACATAGAGTGCATTGCAGTTATTTAACTAGGGGGTTACCAGAGCATAGACGACTGAAGCCAGGTTATCCTTGTCCAGATAGGGGCGTAGCTGGGCCACCAACCAAAGTTGGTAGAAGGCACTTTGTGCCACTGGGGCCACCTGAACCTCCAGAGACAAAGATCACTCCAGGAGAACTGACCCCATCCAGAACAGGTTGAGCACACTCCATCTGGTCAGAAGAACCACCCACTAACAGCATCTCAGTCTTTGTCAAGGGCTCCTTGGCAGCCTCTTTTAGTCTAATCCAGTAGCCAAGTCCAGACACAGACAAAGGGATTATTTTCAAAGCTTTATTCCTCTTTTACAACTTAACAACTCTACTGTTAGCAACTAGCTATGAGCAGCAGAGTACCTACGCCCTAAGTGGGAACAGTTGGTCCCCGTTTGAAGGAGAATCACTGACAGACCCTGAACTTATGGGCTAGGGAGAGTCCCTCCCCTTTTCCCTTGGATCCTCTGGGCACAACCGTTGTCTGTGCGCCAACCGGGCACTACGCCTCCTTTCTGCGCCCTCCATTTGGTGCCGCTGCCTGCGTCGGCGTCGCGCGTCCAGCAAGTCTTCTTCCCACGCTCTCTCACTCCCGGGAGCGCTATCTATGCCAGGAATGCCAGTGGGAGGAATCTCTGCCAGCTGTTGGCCCTGGGAAGGATGAGCACGCTCCTCTCCCAGGAGCGACTGCTCTTCCTCAGAATCAGAACTACTCTGGGATTCTATGGGCTCAGTGTCCACCCTGACAGTCTTGTCTAGTTGAGGTTTAGTTTATTAGCAGTCCATTGTTGTAGCCAGGCACTGATCTAGCACATCCACAGCCTCACCTGATGAGGATGAAAAGGTGAAATAGAGCTGCGTGTCATCACTTTAGTGATTGCAACATGCTCCCAAACTCTACATGACTGCATACAATGGTTTCATGCAGATATTAAATAGCATGGGGAACGAAACCAACCCCTGTGGAACGTCATTCAGGAGAATCCACAGTGCTGAGCAATATCCTCCAAGCCCACCTTCTGGAGCTGGCCATCCAAGTAGGCGCAAAACCACTGCAATGCAGGGCCTCCCACTCCCGACTCAGACAACTCTTCCAGAAGGATACCACGGTTGGTGGTATCGAAAGCTGCTGAGAGATCAGAGACCAACAGTGTCACATTCCCCGTGCCTCTCTCCCGCCATAGCTCATCATACAGGGTGACCAAGGCTGTTTCTGTGCCCAAAGCTGGCCTGAAACCCAACTGAAATGATTCCAGATAGTTGAACTCATCCAAGAGAGTCTGGAGCTGGTTGGCATCCACCCACTCAAGGACCTTGCCCAGGAAAGGAACATCTGCCACCAGCCTAAAATTGTTAAGATCTTCCTCTTCTTTATCTTTATAAATAAAATATACAACGCCAAACATACCATCAACCTGATCAATACTAGAATTTCCCAACAATACAATCTTCTGATGAGGACACCACAATAACAAAAAGAGAAGGAAAAAGAAAGGAAAAAAAAAGGAAAAAAGGCAAAGGGAGGAGGAAAGGATGTGAAGAAAAAGGAAGAAGATTCTTTCCACTTCCCTCCCCCTTAAAGAATTAAATTTAAACTCCAGTACCTCCCAGCCTCCGATGCCATTCTATTTTACAAACTATATCTATAACCTTAACAATCTTACAGTTTAATAAACGACCTTACATTTCAATATCATATCATCAATCTTATATCCAAGAAACAGGTCTACAGTTCATTCCCAGTAGCCTAGATGATGATGATGATGATGATTAATAATGATTTTTAAAAGGAATATAGTGTTATATAATAATAAAACTTAAAATAAACTTTCAACAGTCAGTAATATATGTTATATTTTACACTAGATATATAAGTACACATGAACTTGAGCAGGCTCCGGGAGAGAGCGCAGGACAGGAAGGCCTGGTGTGCTATGGTCCATGGGGTCACGAAGAGTCAGACAGGACTTAATGGCTGAACAACAATATAAGTACACATTGTACCCTCAAACAATTAATTTAATACAGCATACCATATCTATTTTGAAATAAAAAATATAAAGAAAAGCAGGAAAAAACAAAAGATGAAAGATAATAAACGAATATATATATATATAATCATTTATCTTCTGACCTAGCCTGGGTCATGTAAACTAAACACAAACAGTTAACAAAGCTTGTTTAAAGATTCCAGTTCATGGGGTTGTAATAGGAATCCTGCGCATTTTTACGTTCAGCCATGCCTCCGCCATTTCATGATTTAGAAACGTCTTCATGTGACCTTCAGACACAATACAAAGTGTAGCAGGATATTTTAAGTAATATTGTAAGTTCATTTGTTTTGCCATATTTTTTGCTTTGATAAATTGCCTTCTTTTATTCGCCACCTCTTTGATGTAATCTGGAAATAACATAACTTTATCTTGTTTCCAGGAAAGGCTTCCACCCTCTCTTGCCAAACGTAAGATATAATTCTTTGTGGAGCCTTTTGCAAATTGGACTATGATGGTATAGTCAGTCCCTTTCGCAATTGGCACAGGAAATGCCTGCTCAATATCAAGTAAATAATCAGAGGGAGTATCTCATGCAAAAGTTTATCCACAAAAATAGGCAATTTTACATCATTAGACAGATGTTTAATCCCAACAATACGTACATTGGATCTTCTCGTGAAGGCCTCCAGTTGAGAAATTCTGTCAGAGATATTTTTAAAACAAATTTGTGTCGAATTTTCGTTCCCTGCTACTCGGTCTTCTAGCTTGTTAATTCTCGTCTCCATTTTTTGCCATGACATATTAATTAAATTAGCAGCTCCTTGCAAGGTGGTGATGGAATTTTGGATTAAATCCAGCCTTTTGGCTTGCTCCATAAATTGCGAAGATAAAGTCTTTATCAGAGTAACTTATTCCCCCATATCTTCTGTTTTCAAAACTTTTGACACAGGAGGTACGGGAGGAGTTGGCGGTGAAGCCATCCCCTTCTCCTCGGTGCATTCATGTTTCTCTCAAACAGATCTTACAGGTCCTCAGATGTTCTCAGATGTTGTTAATATTTCTTAAATCATCCCACAGGAGTTGTTGATATTTCTTGAAGCATATATTATTATGGAACACGTCAGCCCTGTTTTCTCCTATGAAATAGGAGTCTCATCACAGCTTTTTGCGTTGGTAAAGCTCTGGAGAGATAATCCTGGAATCCAGCCCCCCCACTATCTCGAGGGGGGTACTTTTCTCCAAGATGCTGTCCAGATGCCGCCTTGCCCCCCCTTTAATTCCAGGGGGGAGATGAAATGTTTTTCAACCTTTGAAAAAGCTGTTTGAGAAAGCTCCCACAGGAGAACCCATGGGAAGCTGCCAGAGCGACATCGGTTCCAACCAGAAGTCCAGTTGTTAAGATCTTCCTAAGAATCTTTCCAAAATGTCCTACAATTAACTTCAAAATAGATGGTTAAAAACACAAACAAACAATATCAACATATTAGAAGTCATGAGGATCCTTCCCACAGGGCACATGGTGGTGGATGGCCCTGGGGCAGGGGGGAAAGTCCAGCTGGAACAGGAGAAGGCAACTTGGGGAGGGGCCGTGGCTCGGTTGCGGAGCTCCCGCTTGGCATGCAGAAGGTCCCAGGTTCAATCCCCAGCAGGTCCAAGTAGGGCTGGGAAAGAGTCCAGTCCCAAAGGGTAGAGAGCTGGGGACATGCCCAGTGGGGCAGTGGGGGAGGGGCTCCCACCAAAACTTCCTCAGCTACAGAAGCTTCCCATGCAGGCACAGAGCCCATGTGTGTGAATGCACAGACGACCACTCGAAGGACTACAGTTACAGGTAGCAACCGGTATTTGTTGGGATCTGCCTGACCAGCTCTCTCTTTAATGTTCATGGCCTGCGAAGACCTGGCTGATTGGAATGCCTTCTCTGCATGCTGTCGATGGCCTTCTACAAGGATTTTATACCTAGAATTCTGCTGCTGGTGTTGAGATTTAATTAGTGTGATTTTTTAATGTTGAGTTTTTAATTCAAAAAAATTCATTTTAATTCAATACAACAAAGCTTTTGTTGTATTCATTGCAAATTGTATTTTTACTTTTATATGCTGCTTTGAGTAAGTTCAACAGAAAAGTGGCTAATAAATACAAATACTGATAAATAATTTGAAAACCTTTCGCTTTGTGCTGTGATCTGTTGTTTCCCACTGTAATTCCTTACCTTGGTGTCTGCCCTGCTGTATGAGAGGCTTTGGACTTCCTGTCTGGTGAACAGAAAGCCAACAGGAGTACTTCCCCTTGACTCGGCAGTAATCCAGCCCCCCCAAAGCCTCCTGGTTTTCAGAAACATCCCAGGTTTCTAAAATGTGTAGCTAGTTGATTCTCGTTTAAATATTATAATAAGCCCAACATTTGTTTAGTGCCTGGAGTGTGCGTGGTGCTGTACAGAGCACAAGCCCTGCTGAGCGGACTCGCTACCTTGCAGCCATGGGCACATACTGGTTGGGGGTGGGGGGTGGATTGTGTCATTATAATTTCCCAACAACTGTTTGCCTCTTTACATCTTGCTACATCCCTGAGTTCCCTTGCTCTGTTCCTCTTTCCCTTAATGAGGCACTGAGGCCAGCTCTTGGATTGTTTCAGGCTCATGCTCATTCGCTGTGGAGGATCGTGCCTAACAAAGGGGTTGTCCCTCCGGAAGCAGAGACATCACTCACTCTGATAGCTAACCTGGATGACACTGTGCTGTTCCAGGACAAAGTCAACCTGGTCATAGAGAACAGCAATTCCTACATCATCCCAGTCCAGGCCACTGGCATTGGTACCACCATCGTCACAGACAAGCCGTTTGCTCCAGCCATCAATCTGGGACCCTGCTTCAGGTAGGCCAGCTCTGCGGCTTTGGCCCTAACCAGGAGACCTCCTGTAAACACACCTTTATGTTTTCAGAAGCAAGGATGTAGCTCTCATTCACTTCACGCAGGGCAATGCAAGTTAATAGGAAGACTTTGAGCTCCTATAATGACGCCCTGGCCACCCACAAGTAGAGGCATGATGTGCCAAGTGCCGCAGGGCAAATTCCACTCATGCAATGTTAGAAATCGTTGGTGTTTCCAGATGGGGAGTTCCTAGCATTATAAAATCCTTGGTCTTCCACTAGAAGCTACAAGTGGAATTGCAGTGGACTTTCCACATTCAGGGGATATTGTGCATTTTGTACATCCTGCATGCAGTCTTTCATCTACACTAGTGGGATATAGCTGTGAGGGCAGGGAAGAAAGAGAGATTTCCCCCTTACCCCCCCATTTCTCCCTCCCTTCTCTCTGACAAAAGACCTCCTCTCCCTCCTAATCCTCCTGGACCTCTATGTGGCTTTCAGTATCCCTGACCATGATACCCTTCTGATAGTCCCTTTGGAGTGGAGGCACCACATTGCAATTCTTTTGTTACTACTACAAAGGCCAATTCTAGAAGGTGCTCCTGGGAAACTAATGGCCAGCCTATGGTATATGTGCCATGGGGTCCTAGCAGGTTCCACCTTGTCTCCTGTGCTGTTTAACATCTGCATGATGCCACTGAGTGAGCTCATCTGGAAATTTGGAGTGAGCATCATCAGCATGTTGATCACACTCAGCTCTAGATCTCTTTTATATCCAATTCAGGTGAGAAGTGCTAAATCAGTGAGCCTGTTCAGATGTCACATTAAGCCTTGATAGTTAGAAGTTTGAGCTAACCATGGTGGCTTAGTGTGACGTCTAAACAAGGGTGTGACCTAACCATGGTGGTTTATTAACCACACACAAACGATGCTCGCTAACCACCTGCTGCAAGATGGTTAGCGATGTTAGCCATGGCTTAGTGTAATGTCTGAACAGGCCCTGAGGTTAACAGAGCGCTTCCATAGAGCTCTGTGGCAAGAGTGGCTGAAAATGGCCATTACAGGAGTGGGGCTGCTGATGGCAGCCATTTTCTTCCTACTGATTCCATTACAAAAATAAGTAAAAAATAAATAAAATTGTTAAACAATTGTGCAAAGATTGCCATATTGCTAAATGTGCATGTGCACAAAGCCGATATAGCGATTTTGCACACATGTGCAAATGTGCATTTTAGTGATATACGGGCATAATGCACTTTTTAGCAATATACATAGTTTTGTGCAAATGCACATTTTAGCGATATGGCTATTTTTGTGCAACTTTTCACATTAAAATTTATTTTTTACTTATTTTTGTAACGGAATCAGAAGGAAAGAAGAAAATGGCTGCCAACAGCAGCCCGGCTCCTGTAATGGCCATGTGAACTGCTGAGGCTGCTGGGATGTGTGAGGGAACAGTAGGAAGACTGCAGGAGGGAGGGTGGTTAGAAAGTGGTTAAGCTAACCATGCAGCGGAACGTGGTTAGCTGCACGTGTGGCAGGGGCTCTCGCAGTGGTTAGCGCTCACCACCCTGCTCCGAGGTTAGGCTAACCACCCTTCCCAATGTGCATCTGAACAGGGTCAGTATCTGGGATCAGCAGTGGATTGGGTAAGTAAACTGAAATCCAGTGTAGATGTGATGCAGGTGCTGATGGTTCATCTTTCCGACGAGGGATGCTTAACCACTTCTGGATGGGGATTGTACTCCTGATGATCATGTTTGCAGTCTGAGGGTGCTCCAGGGTTCAGGTTTGTCAAACGACATCCATGTGGCCTCTGCGGCACAGTCTTGAGCCTGGTACAACAGCAGCAATGGGTAGCCTGGCCCCTATCGTCCCTGCCCGGATAACCTCTGGGTTAGATACTGCGATGCACTGTAGGTGGGGCTGCCTTTGAAGGACACTGCTGGGAAACTGCAGGATTAATTCAGGATGCAGCTGAGAGGCTGCCAGCTGGGGCCAAGTGGTGTGAAAGTATCTTGCCAGCGCGTAACAGTGGCAGTGGCTCTTGGCCTATTTCCAGGTACAATTCTCAGTGCTGATCAGTGGTGTAGTGGAGCCAGGACTCGGAGGGACACAGTACCAGCACTTTTTGTCCTGTTCAGCATTTCGCTATGCAGACATGCATGCACACACACACACACGCACACACACAATCAATTGCAATGGAGAAGTCCATTAAGCAAGCCAAAAGCAAACCAGAGTTTTTACCAACAAGCAAGGGTTTTCCAGAGATAAGAAAGGGATGTAGCCAAGGTCATGCGCACTGGATAGCAGACAAGTATAATCAGAATTCAGAGGCCGTGTCAGGTGGAAGTCCAAGGCTGATAATATGGAGGTCCAAACATGAGTTAAGGTTGTTTTTAGCACAGTCCAGACGGATAAGTTCAGACAGCCTCCTGAGCCCCATCCACGGCTCAGCTGTCGTATATTGCCATCCTTCCTCCAGAGGAGTTACTTCTTTGAGCCTGGGGCTTTGTCTGAAAGGATCCCTGCTGCTCTGCCTCTTAAGATGATGCTGATGGTGCTCTCTGGGACTGGGTGGGTGCTCAGCCTCTGCTCTGAAGCAGAACGCCCCTCCTCTGGGAGGGACAGACCCGCAGTCCTCTCCCCTGAGGGCCCCGGCTCCCGCGTGTCTCCAGACTGAGCTGGCTTCGCCTGTCTCAGGGAGTTCTAACTGCGCAGAAGAGGAGGATGATCCCTCCAGTGGGGCAGGATTGCCAGGCATGGTGACATAGTCTGCTCCCCCCCCCTCGGCATTCCCTGCTCCCTCTAAGCTGCGGCCCTCGCAGCAGCAGCAGCAGTAGCATTATCCCACCTTTTCCCCAGTACTGGGACTCAAAGCAGCTTCACAACGTTACAAACTTGTACAGTTAAAACATTTAAATAGAAATATACAAAAGTTAAAAATATAATTAAATCATCAATATTAAAATTGTATAAAATGGGCAAACGGATTTTCCCAGCAACAATGTGTTGGTTGGTTTGTTTCATTTCTATACTGCCCAATAGCCAACGCTCTCTGGGCAGTTCACAAAAATTAAATATGTCGTTCCTTGTTGCAGTATGAGGTATTCCGGGGTAGCTGGGTCTTGCTTGAATGGGCAGTTAAGCTTTATAGAAGAAGCGCTCCTGGGGGAGAGGAAGACAACTAGAATGGGTTTGCGGATATGGATCAACACAGCTGTCTCCGCGGGGGTCTGGCTGCGGGGCCTGACATGATGAGCACCTACGCTTCAGGATGCACCTCTGCACTGCTGGTGCGGATCCTCCCTTTCGCATCCCTTCATGGCTTGGTGCTCGAAGGGCCGTCTGCTCCAGCATGAGCCTGCCATATAGGGAGGCCCGTCTCCAGGTGCCGCTGCCCTCTGCATTGGGGAAAGGGCTTTGTCGTGGGTGGCACACCCCCTATGAGATGGTCTCCCCTGGGAGCCTTGCCTGAGGCCTATTTTGATGTCTTTCTGGTTTCTCCAGGCTGTTTAATCCTCTCCATCTTTGCTGTATTCTTTTGATGCTGCTTTTATCTGCTGCTCTTTTTTTGCATTGTTCTTATTGTCCTTTCGTATGCTTTGTGTTGTTTGTTTTAGCTAGTAAGCCAGCCTGGAAATGTGTATATTAAAGGCTGGCATCTAAATTCTTTAGCAGTCAGGCCACTGACCTTTGCTGAGTCAAGGCTTAGCCCACCTCCACCTTTTTCCTAGCTTGGATCCCTGCTGCTATCACTTCAAGATAACCAACTGTGGGCGTCGCACCCATCAGCTCTACTGGATGACGGAAGGCTTCCCCCCATTCCGCCAGCGCAACCCTCTCCCTGCCATCAGCACTAACAAAAAGAGGAAGGCTTCTTGCCCAGCAGCAGAGCCCCACATTCCAGTGTTTAAGCTTCAGCCTTTGAGGATGGAACTGACCCCAGGAAAGAGCATGGACATGATCCTGGAAGGGTCCTCTGACACCCCCAAGGTAGATAGAGATCCACAGCACCTGTTTTCCCCCATTAGGTCTTTTGGCATTTGAGGTTCTTGGATACCTCTTCTGGGAAATGACCAGCTTTCGTCGCGGATTACTGGAATGCCACAGTTTGCTATATGGTACCAGCAGCATTTCATGCTTTTTGCTAAGAGTTTACTTGTTACTATAGCCACCATATAGTTCATCTCGAAATACCATCCAGGCAATGTCAGCGCTGCTATAAGAGGAGGTCTGTGGGGCCTGATACGCAGTGATTCTCTGAGAAGTCTCCATTCCAGGCTTATTCACAGGGCATTCATGAGCTAGTGTGGGCCTTAACTACTGCCGCTGTCATTGGGGAAATGATGTAACTATCATTAGGCCACCTGCATTTAGAGGGGGGAAAGGGTTAAACTGGTGGCTGAGGAGGATTTTTTCATAGCAGTTGCTTAAAGTGGGCTTTAAACCCTAAGTGGTCTCCTCCCTTGGCTGGGGTGTTGTTCTCTGCTCTGTTCTGGGCTTGATTTGGGGGCAGGGGCACAGGCGGAGCTTGCCCTTTGCCCCCCAGCAGTACCAAGGCATTGCCACAGGCTCTCTGGCATGTCTCTCCAGAGTAGGCGGTACGGTTGGGCGAGGGAGACGGTGTCCTTGCCTAGGGCTGAAGGTCTGCACAGGAAAGTCCTTCCCCACTGAAACAGGGAACACTTTTATTCAAATACGTTTGGTGCTTCCTTGAAGACCTGGTGAATAGGCGGGATAGAAACATGAATAATTTTTAGTTGAAATGTTTTTAGTGACTAACTGATTAATATGTCAGGTGGCTAAAAAGGATAAAACAAATCTGGTAATTCCTGGAAGAATATTGCAAGGTTAATATAAGCATTTGATTTTATTGAGATTGTGCAATTACAACTGAGCCCAGAACATGATCTGATGGTGCCTGAATCAGTTCTAGCTGTGCTGCAGCCTCTGTGCTGAGGGGTGGGACACCCTTGCCATGCGGCCTCTATTCTGGGAGTGCTCAAGGGCTACGTGGGCTCAGAAGCAAGCGGTAAAGCCAGGCCATTCTTCAAGCTGTGGGACTCAAGAGAAGACCAGGGGCCTGCCATAGTGTGCAGACTCATTCCTGGGAACTTGCCAGAGACCTAAAGCCAACGTCAGGATGGCAGCCTGGCCTGGGGGACTATTAAGATGTTCTGATACATGGCTTGAGCACAAGGCCCTCTGTCACATCCTGGCCGCTCCAGTCTCCTCCCCTCCCTGCCCACCAGAACACCCCCTTTCCCCCCTCACTGAGGTGGATTTTCCAGCCCTGGAGAGGCAGCCATCACAGATCTATCTGGGCAGGCTGCAAGGAGTTGTGGGGCAGGGGGGTCAGATCTCCTACTCTCCCTTCTGGGGATGGATTGCTGTCTCCGACCTTTGAGGAGGGAATCTGAGCAATCTCGTGGTCTTTGGCATGCTTGGCCAGGAACCATAGGATTGCTCTTCCCAGAGCTAGTGTGGGACGACTCATTTCTCAGGAATCGTGGGTTCCCATCTGAGGGCTTAGACTACTTTATCAACTGTACCCTATATCAGAATAGTCTGATAGTGGCCAGTTAAGTCCTTGGTCCTGGCAGTCATCTATTTCATTACTATGGGTTGGATCCAGACTTAGTCATATTTAGACTAGACCCATTGAAATCAATGGGACAAGTTAGTCATCACTAACTTAAGTCATATTGATTTCAATGTGCCTATTCTAAGCATGACCAATCATCCAACCCTATATATATGGAAATATTTAAACATTAGAATCCCAGTGTGAGAAATGGAAGGTCAGAACTGGATACCCAGATGACTTATTCAGGAAGAATGCCATGAGCAAGATTCTAGATTTCTGTTGGAGCTTGCTTATGGAATTTAAGCAGTTCTTGCATTAGCTTTCCAGGCATGTTTGTTAAGGCTGTATGAGAATTTTGTTCCTGTTCGTAAATCATGCGAACATGCCCTGTTCACAACCCCAAATGTGAATGCCAGGAGGAACACAATTCTTGAGAAATGTACATAATTCCCTGAACTTGCTTTCAAAAGTGTGCACTTGCGCATATGCGCACTTCCAAAAATGCACATATGTGCACCTCTGAAAATCCCCATTTGCACCCTTTAGCCTAAGGGGAAAATGTGCAATTTTGGTCAGTGCATTTTTCCCAGTCAAAAAAGAAGACACTCAGGAATGCAAATAAGACAAAACAAGCTTCAAGGAAGAATTCAGAAAACCTCAATGAACTCAGTCATTACACATTTGCCTGTCCCTAGTATGTGGTCACAGGATCCCTTTCAAAAGTCAGTCTTGAGCACCAACCCTAATACTGGAACAAGCCCCCAGTGTGTCTCTGCATAGCAACAGATTGGACAGTTAGGCAGTCCTGAGATTCAGAGATGTCATTCTCTGGTGTTGCAGAATTCAGCTTGTATAGAATTGTCAGAAGGCAAATAACAGCATCAGAAGAGCCCTGCTGGATCAGACCAAGAGTCCATCTGGTCCAGCAATCTGTTCACACAGTGGCCAACCAGCTGCCCATGGAAAGCCTACAAGCAGGACATGAGCGCAACAGTCCCTGCCCATCCATGTTCCCCAGCAACCGGTGGCATACTGCCTCCAGTACTGGAGGTAGCACAGAGCCATCAGGACTAGTAGTCGTTGATCACTTTTTCCTCCAGGAATGTGTCCAAACCCCTTTTAAAGCCATCCAAGTTGGTGACCATCGCTACACCCTGTGGTAGTGAATTTCATAGTTTAACTATGCGCTCTGTGAAGGAGTCCTTATATCTGTCCTGAATCTCCCCCCAGTCAGCTTCATGGGATGACCCCATTGGGTTCTAGTATTATGAGGGAGGGAGAGAAATGTCTCCCTATCCACTTTCTCCATACCAGGTGTCATTTTGTACACTCCATCATGTCCCCCGGTTACTCACCTTTTTCCCAAGCTAAACAATCCCAGCTGTTGTACGGGAAAATAGAACATTCTTTCTTTCCTTCAGTAGATCAGGAGTGTAGAGCCTCAGGCCTGGGGGCTGTCTCTGGCCTCCCTGGAGTCCATACATATCCGGCCCTCACCAATGGCCATGCCCCCTCCCCCTAGCCTTGCCCCCTGTCCCTGATTGCCAGTTGTTCGGCAGCTTTCTAAAAGATTGAAAGGCTTCTCCTAAGGCTGAGTTACTGGCAGCATGCTGGTATTTTTGGTGCTTGGCCTTGTGCCTTGTGCCTTTGACCCTGCCCATGTCCAAGAGTTTCTCCAAAATGGAATTCAGCCCTCAGGCTGAAAGAGATTCAACATACCATTGGGGGTTGGACTCGATGGTCTTATATGCCCCTCCCAACCTTACTGTATGTACTTGCAGGTGTTCTGTGCAGGTGTTCTGTGCTACCTGCAACAAATGCCCCTCTGCATGGTGCCCAATGATAGTCATGGCCAGGAGCCCACTGGAAGTGCCCCAAGCCTGCATGGCTCATCAGCGCTTTTGTTCCGATGACAGCCCTTGACCCTTGCTTGTGCAGGTGGTGAAGGAGAGGCTGTTGTGTCACGCCGTCATAGGGAAGCAGTCTGGGAAGGAGTGTATCATGAAGGTCGATGTCATCTGTGAATTCATTGCACCTGTTCTACAGATTTCCTCCAGAGAGATCACTTTCTGTGTGCAGAAGGTAAGTGCTTTGGTCCTAAGCCTGCCTGTTGGTGTGTTGCAAAGGGCTAGCAAAATGGATGTTTACAGCGCAGCATGTGTGTGTGTGTGTTGGGGGTGTGTGTGAGGATGTATGTGTTCAAATGGGGACATGGACTGCAAACATTCACAAGATCCACTTTCCAGCTCAAAACAGGCTCAGACAATTTATGCTATCTCATAAAATACATGCAAATATAATGTCAGAAGAGTTTAATTTTGACAGAAGATGCATAGACTCTGATGCAGCCTTCCCCAGCCTAGTGCCCTCCAGATGTGTTGGACTGCAACTGCCATCATTCTCAGCCAGTGTGGCCAACAAAATTCTGAGGCTTTTCAGAGGTGGGTCGCAGGGGAGACACTTACCAGGAAATGAGTGGCAGCACTGCCTTTTCCCAAACAAGATGCTTTCTTAAGCTTAGTTGCAGCATGGCTGGCCAGTGTGGGCTAACGAAGAAGGGGGAGACAGGGTCTGGGGCTCAAGAAAATAAAATGTATTATGCTCTACACATTTTGGAATATTTCCTTCTTCAGGGGCTGTTAAAAGCCGTTTTGTCTCTTGTTCTGAAATACGCAAATATTATTTCCTCTGGATACTTGCACATGCTACTCTTGAAGCCTATTGCTCTCATGTCAAGGCTTCAAGAGCAGCGTGTGCAAGTATTAGTATTATATTTATTTATATCCCACCTTTCCCCCCAATACTGGGATTCAAGGCAGCTTTGCAACATTAAAAACGTGTACAGTTAAAACATAAATAGAAATATACAACAGTTAAAAATATAATCAAATCATCAATGATATTAATATTGTATAAAAATCTTAGAATTTAAAAAAGCCAACAACAATATAAACAGTGGTACCACTCCATCCTATTCTCACAGGTCCAGACTATCTATCCCCACAGGCCTGCCAGAACAAAAAAGTTTTTGCCTGCCTGCAGAAACATACCAAGGAGGGTGCCATTCTCGCCATCCTGGGAAGGGAGTTCCAGAGCCTCGGGGCAGCCACCGAGAAGGCCTTCTCCCACGTTCCCACCAGGCAAGCCTGTGATGGTGGTGGGACCACGAGAAGGGTCTCCCTTGAAGATCTCAGGGCATGAGCAGGCTGATAGGGGAGAATACAGTCTTTCAGATAACCTGGACCCGAGCTGTATAGGGCTTTATAGGCCATGGCCAGCACTTTGAATTGTGCTCAGAAACAGACTGGGAGCCAGTGGAGCCGTTTTAGCAGGGGTTTTAGCAGTATGCTCCCTGTAGCCAGCCCCAGTCAACAGCGTGACAGCAGCTCTTTGAACCAGCGGAAGTTTCTGAACACTCTTTAGTGGCAGCCCCATGTAAAGTGCGTTACAGTAATCCAAATAGGATGTCACGAAGGCATGTGTCACTGTGACCAACTCAGGCATCTTAAGGAACGGGCGCAGCTGGCGCACTCGCTTTAGCTGTGCAAATGCACTCCTGGCCACCGCTGAAACCTGGGCATCCAGGCTCAGGGCTGAATCAAGAAGTACACCCAAGCTGCGAACCTGTGTCTTCAGGGGGAGCGTAACCCCATCTAGCACAAGCTGGATCCCTCTTCCCTGATCTACCATTCAACTGACCAGGAGCACCTCTGTCTTGTCTGCCGACAGACACTGGTTTAGCACCCAAACAGCTTCCTTGCAATTAGATGGAAAGGAAAAGTAGAGTTGGGTGTCATCAGCATACTAGTGACACCAAACCCCAAAACGCCAGGCAACTTCTCCCATTGGTTTCATGTATATGTCAAATAGCACGGGGGACAAAACAGAACCCTGAGGAACTCTGCAGGCCAATGGCCAGGGAGTCGAACGGATGTCTCCCAGCACCACCTTCTGGGTCCGCTCCTCCAAGAAGGAACGGAGCCAGTGCAAAACAGTGCCTCCAAGTCCCATCCCAGCAAGGCAGCCCAGAAGGATACCATGGTCGATGGTATTGAGAGCAACTGAGAGGTCCAGCAGAACCAACAGGGACACACTCCCCCGTCTAGTTCCCGGCATAGATCATCCACCAAGGCGACCAAAGCTGTTTCTGTCCCATAACCAGGTCTGAAGCCAGATTGAAATGGATCTAGATAATCTGTCTCATCCAGGAATCCCTGGAGTTGGAAGGCCACCATGCACTCCAATATCTTGCCCAGAAATGGAATATTGGGGACTGGCCAATAATTACCCAATATGGTGGGGTTCAGGAAGGGCTTTTTAAACAGAGGTCTCACCACCGCCTTCTTCAGGCAGGCTGGAACTCTGCCTTGACCAAGGGAGGCATTAACCACTTACCCACTCAGCCAGTCCACTTCTGGCTGCTTTTATGAGCCAGAAAGGGCAAGGACCTAGAACACACGTGGTGGCTCTCACCTCTCCCAGGATTCTGTCCACATCCTCAGGCTGTACAAATTGAAAAGTATCCAACAACACTAGACAAGCAGGGGCCACAGTTACGTCCACTGGGTCTGTATCAACTATAGCATCCAAGTCAGAGCAGATCCGAGCGATTTTGTCTGCAAAGTGCTGAGCAAATTGTTCATAGTGGGCTGTTGAGAAGTTTACATTCTCCTCTTGCAGGCTAGTGAATAAAAGTCCCCTGACCGCTTGAAATAGCTCAACTGGACGGCTCTTTGCAGACGCAATAGCAACAGAAAAAAATATTTTTTCTGCTGCCCTTATTGCCACAGAGTAGGCCTTCAAATAGGCTCTAGCTCGTGTTCGATCAGATTCACTCCGAGTTTTCTGCCAATGTCACTCTAGTCATCTCACTGGCTTCATTGCCATCAGCTCCCTAGAAAACCAGAGTGCTGATGTGGCTCCACTTCGTGAGAGAGGACGCTCAGGAGCGATTGTGTCCACAGCCCTGGTCATTTCTCCATTCCAGAGATTGGCCAGGGCTTCGACAGAATTGCCTGCCGAGGCAGCAGGGAAATCCCCAAGAGCCATCAGGAAACCATTTGGATCCATCAGCCTCCTGGGGTGGACCATCTTAATTGGCCTTCTACTCCTGCAGAGGTTCCGAGTGCCAGCAAGTCTAAACCCCACCAGGTAGTGATCTGTCCATGTCAATGCAACTATAGAGAGTTCCTCCACTCTCAGATCACTATCATCCCATCCAGCACAGAAAACAAGGTCCAGAGTGTGCCCAGCAGCATGGTTGGGGCCAGATACCTTTTGGGACAGAACCATGGTTGTTATGGCGGATGTGAAGTCCTGAGCTACTCCCAACAGGGCATCCTGAGCATGGATGTTGAAATCCCCCAGCACAACAAGCCGGGGGGTCTCCAACACCAACCCCGAGACTACTCCGGCTAGCTCGGGAAAGAAGACTGTTGAGACGCGGGGTGGATGGAACACCAACAGAATCCCTATTCTGTCCAGGTCACCCGCCTTCAAAAACATACACTTGAACCCAGCAGACTGTGGGATAGGGCACCTGGTCAGGAGGATCGAATCCCAATAGACCACTACCACTCCACCTCCTTGCCCCCCAGGCCTTGCCTGCTGCTGGACAGAGAACTCTGGAGGGCAGTGCTGAGGGAGGTCACCCCCTCCCCCCTGCTTCATCCAACCAGGTCTCTGTAATACAGGCCAGGTCGGTGTGCTCATCCAGGATCAAGCCCTGGATAGCCGTTGTTTTACCATTCACTGACCTGGCATTCAGCAGCAGCAGCCTCAACCCAGGGGATCTGTTGCCAGGGCCATCCAAGTTATTTGAGCTGGGGGACAATTTGGGGACAGTCAGCACTCTATTGGTATACACTCCGCCTTTAGAGTGTGACTGTCTCTCCCCTCCGTATCTCTCTCTGCCCTGTAGAACCATAACGGCTGCTCCCTGGCTCTCAACACCTCCCCCTGCTTTAAAAAACACATCTCTGGTGCAGGCAGTCCTGCCGACCACACTGAGGCAAGCAGCCCCCCCCCTTTGGTGTCACCCCCTTCAGCGGCGACTCCTGCCAGGGCTTGGGTTTTATGCCCCTGCTCCCACAGGTGTTGCAGCTGGGAGTGGGGAGGCAAGTATCCTGAGGAAAGAATATCTGTGTATTTCAGGACAAGAGACAAACCAGCTTTTAACAGCTCCTGAAGAAGGAAATATTCCAAACATGCGTAGAGCACAATGCATTTTGTTTTCTTGAGCACTGGACCCTGTCTCCCGCTTCTTCATCGTTAGTCCACAGTGCTTTTTCCCTTTTCACTTCTGGCCAGTGTGGGCTGCCATCTTTCCCCCCTCACAATGCCTCTGGAATAACGTTGCACCCTATAAGGCATCGTGGGGTGTGGGGGAAATGGTGCCCTGATGGCTCCAGGTTATTGGAGCTCTGTTACCATTTGCAGCATTAGAGCAACAAAGCTTAAGAGAGAAGCATTTTGTTGGAGAAAAGGCAAAGCTGCTTCTTCTTTTCTGCTATGTCCCCGACCCATGAAAATGTTGGGAATTTCTTCCCATGCACATATTTTAAAAGTTTTTCTTCCTGCCTTTCTCTTCAATCTCCCATTTCTTCTTGGACAAAATTTTGGTTCAGGATTAGACTGGCTTTATTCAAATGAGGGGTGAAATGTGAGTTGAGGAAAGATTGGGGTTCATAGCAAAAATCATTTGTTGAGAAGGTATAGACAGACTCTTTGGGACAACAATCCATAAAGGTGGGAATATGAAGATGTGCCAGGAACTGGTGCATGAGAGAGAGAGAAAGAGAGAGACCGAGACCAGTACCAGGTATGCTCTGCAGTCTGTGAAGCAAGAAAGACCCGCAAGCTCCTATGCGGACTTACGAGTTAATATGTTAGGGAGTTACTTTATCTCTCTAGCCTAGTAGCCCAGTTACTGCAGTCTGTGATTTGTCTTTGTTTATTACAATTACTTCCATCCCACCTTTCAGGATAAAGTTCTACCAAGGCAGCTTACAAGTAAAACATAGTGACATTAATAAAAAAATAATTAAAAATAATATGAAAATAACTCATAAGGATCTGTACCAATTTGTTGGATGCCTTCTTACTTCTCCTGTTTAAGGGTTCTTTTTGTAATAAACAGACTTGCCTTTGACTTAGTATCACTGGACTTGAGGTGTTATTGCTAAGGGTGCTGATTCAAAGGTACCCCTTTGCTGATTCTTCTCACCCATTCTGAAGTGTTTGGGACAGTAAAGGCCCGAGAGAAACGTGCTCGCCTGCCTCAAAGCATCCGGGTAGAAGCTCCTTCTGGTTTGGGAGCAGCAAGACTCACCTGAACCCCAGCACCATGCAACAGCATCTTCTCTCCTAAACAAGCACGTTTGTCCCCCACCCCAGCATTTTGTTCCCAGAGACTTACACTGCAGACAGGACACGGGTGCATCTGCAACTTCAGAAAGCAGCAACGTGGAAAGCTGTTTGAAGCAGCCCCTTGTAATGTCTTGCCAGGCCACTTAAAGGAGAGTCTCTTTTGCTAAACTAACTGGCAAGCAAAATGATCAAGGGGCTGAAGCAACTTCCCTCTGAGGAAAGGAGGGTAAGGAGATTGCAGAGAAGCTCATGAATGCTTTGTGTCTGTCTTCACTGCAGAGGATGTAGGACAGACACCCATGCCTGAACTGATATTCTCCAGAGCCTCACAGATAGCGTTCCTTCACCTTGGGATGGCGCCTCCCTCTGGCAGAGCCAGTTGTTGCTTCTTCAAGGAGAGGAGCTACCCAGTCCTCCCAGACCGGATCTGTTGGGTGAAATGGTGCTCTTAAGAGCCCAGCTCCTCTTGCCTTGCTTCTTGTTTTTTTTTTTCTCCCTTTTTTTCTCTTCACTTCTGTCCAGTCCCCACCCTGCAATATATCTTAGGCAGAGGCTGAGTTTCTTTTTTCACATGGAGCCCCTAGGAAGGGATCAAGAACCAACAACCCACCCCTTTCCAACGTGTTGGCCATCTGCCCGCACCCAGCAATCTCTGAGTTGCCAGGATGCCTCTTCCTCGTCTGGGTCTCCCAATTAGGCATCGAGACAAATAACAACAAGCAGTGGCTGGCAAGAGCAGCCCATGTTTCCTCGGGTCCGGACTCTTTCTCCTTCCCATAGCGTAGGTAGTGGACTCGGTGCTCCCAATCACCACAGCCAGCCAGATCCAGCATGGTGGCAAGGAGACCCACATGGCTTTTGAGGCCTCAGAGGAAGGCTGTCCAGGAGTGGAAGAGTCCCCCAACTGGGCTATGGAAACAATACCAAATTCAGACTGGTGCCAGGGATCTGAGGTGAGTCTCTCCCACCCCACCCCACCCCCAGTTCAGACCTATCTGGGGAAGGAGTGATCCTAGAAGTGCTGAGGGCTCTACCAGACAAGGGCAGGACTGAATGTCAGGAGGGGTCTAGGGCAACTTCTACCAAACATAAAGAAGAAGAAGGGGGAAAGGAAGGAAAGCCACAGCTCTTGAGGCAGATCCTTCGACAAATGTAAAAGGGGCTGTAGGCCTTGAGATAGACCCTCTTCCTCATCCAGCTCCCAGTGCTCAGAGGGATCCCAGTCTTCAGTGCCTCTCCCCTTACTCTTGGGGAGCCTTTGTCCCTGCACCAGTTCTTCTAGGAAGTCCAGCAAAACCAGTAAATGTGGGGAAAGGCCCTCTAGCACCCTCAGTGCCTCGGGTGGGGGAAAGGGGGAAAAGGCAAGTGGTTCTGGGGGAACCTGATTCTCCCTTGGATCCCAGTGGGAGAGAAGAGGAAACTTGCTAAGGAGGAGATTGAAGCCTCCACTGCTCAAGTTAGACTTTTCTCTCGAGACTTTTTTCCAACCCTCCTGGCAAAGGCATATTCCAGACTTACAGCTCTCTGGGGAGGCCCTAAACTGCCAGGCAGTTTGCCAACAGGCAGTTTCCTCAGAAGTCCGCTAAGCCCAGAATCAGTTCCCCTCCCAGAGTCCTTTGAGGAGACATGAGAATCAGAATAGGTTAACCCCTCCAAGCCTAAGCTGGTCTGTAAGCTAGCTAACAAACTTTATTCTTTTCCAGCGGAAGCTGTGGTTCTGCTTAGAGTGTCCACAGCCAGGGCTCTCAAAGCAGCATTCATCTCCGCAGTGGTCATCCCTGCTGATAGAGAAAGGGGGGCCAAAGGGCCTGTGTGACAAATGCATGGAGGCTGCACTTCACAAAGGCTTTGACGCTATAGCTGCAGCCTTCCAGGATTCAGCCTCTAACTTCTTTTTCTCTAGAGCTTTTTTTTGGCCTCTGGGCAGAGGACTTGGCAGGCACTAATTCCACCCCAAGCCCCTGAAGGCTACACGGAAGAAAAAAAGTATACACAACTGCTTTGCTAGCAGATTCTGCCCTGCATGCTTTCCAGTTCACTGCCAGGGTTGTGTAGGGATGTCCATCGCTGTGAAATCCAGCCCTTTTGGGGCTCGATGGACTCCTGCTGAGCACCCAGCTCGGCTTGCATTTTCCTGAAATCCAGAAACATTTCCATTAAAAAAAAAAGTGTAAAAAGAAATTCAAACTTTTCTGTTTTTAAAAAAATTCTGTAAAAAGAAATTTGTGCAAACTGCAGCTGCAATTTGTGCAAATTTCTTTTCATACAAATAAAAGAACCCTGGAAAATCTGTGAACTGGCCTGACCCAATGTGGACTGAGTTGGGCCAGCTTGCGGGGACATGAGCCGAAGTCTGGGGGGTCAAGCTGACGAAAGCTGAGTGAGCTCCCTGCCCCAGATGGATTCCTCTGACATCCCTAGGGTTATGGCATCCAACAGACTAGCAAGGAGGAATATTTGATTATGTCATTAGGACATGGATCCTGTCTCCCAATCCTGACTAGAAGATTCCACCTTTGAAGGAAGCAAGTTGTCCCTTGGAAGTTGTTTTGGTGGAGACTAAAGGCAAGAAAAAGGCCTCCTGGCAGCCAAGAAGGAAGACCTCAAGCCCAGGAAGCAGTTTTCCTTCATTCCAGTAGGAGCACTCCTTGATCTCACCCTTTGAGAGAATTCAAACCCAGAGGGAATCATTTCTCCCCAAACCTCCTCCTCTCCTGCAACTAGCAGAGAAGGAAAGGAACATCAGTCTGCTTGATGCCAGGAGGGCCCCGCTCAGCTCCAGATCAGGAGGTGGCTGATGCACCTTCCCCCAGATGTGGTTCTCCACAACTGCAGGTCTTTGGCCGAGGGAGACCTTCTTCAGGGGATATGCCCTGGAATTCTCAACTCGCCCAAGTTCATAGTTCATAGCCTCTACCAGGTCCAGGAAAACAGGAATTTCTTACAGGCAACAGACCACCTGGTGGCCATCAGTATCATAGAACTGGTTCCAGAGACATCCAGCCCAGGGCTTATTCAACTTTTTGCTTCGTTTTGAAGAAAAACAGGGACATCTGAGCTTTTTGGACCTCAAGTGGTTCAACAAACAAATGCCCAAGAAGCATTTCAAGATAGAGACCCTTGAGTCAATCATGGAGGCCATATCCCAAGCAGAGTTTCTAGCATCCATAGAACTTTCAGAGGCATATCTGCACATCCTCGTCAGGGAGACTTGACATATCTGCCCTTCATCCTGACATCAGCCCCTCAAGTGTTCACCAAAGTATTAGTGGCACTCATCACACAACTCAGGATGCCAGGGATGACATACTCATTTGGACACCATTAAGGCACAAGAGCCTGTGAGAAATTCAGGCCACACTAGAGTGTCTTCAGGCTCACTGCTTTGTGGTGAACATGGAGAAGGCCATCTGGTTTCCATGCAGCAGCATCTGAGAGTGGACCTGGATATTGCAGCCTACAGTAAATTATCACGCGGAAGCGTCATTCCAAACCCCAGCTGCTCATATAGATAGTTAGGGTGGTGTGGTGGTTAGAGTGTTGGACTGGGACTAGGGACACTTGGGTTCAGCTCCCCACTTCACCATGAAGCTCACTGGGTGACTTTGGGCTAGGCACTGACTCTCAGCCCAACCTACCTTACAGGGTCGTTGTGAGGATAAAATGGAGAGGAGGAGGATCACTTATGCTGCCTTGAGCTCCTTGAAGGAAAAGGTGGGATATAAATGTAACAAATAATTAAATACCTCTCCAAGATTCTAAAATTGAAACAGGATTTCATGATGTTGGCCCAATTTCTGGGCATCATGTTTCGTGCCAAGATCTGATGCCCTGGGCATGCCTCCACACAAGGCCACTCCAGCTCAGGCTACTTCCCTTTGCAGGCCAGATATTAGATACCATACCTCTAGCCTCCCTGGCTAAAGAAGGAGCTGCTATGGTGGATGGATACCAGGTGACTGAAAGCAGGATGTCCTCCAGTAAGGTTCTAACCATGGATGCCAGTCTGTTTGGGTAGAGAGCCCACTTGGAAGACAGGGTTACTGAAGGGACCTGGACAGACTCAGTGACACGTCACGGTATAAACTGGCTAGAACTGAGAGCCATCCTTCTGGGACTCCAAGCCTTCCACTCTCTCCTGGAAGGCCACCATTTTATGATCAGAATGGACAAGAGAATGGTCAGACTCTGCATGAATGAACAGGGAGGTACCAGATCCTCTTCCTTGAACAAGCTAAAGAAGGAGATGCTAACATGGGCAGAAAGTGACCTGGAAACCATAGTGGCAGAAAAAGCTCTCAGCAGACCTTCAGTTATACATTTTCACAATCATAAAGTGGTATTGCATAGTGTTGCATCAATCATGCCTAAGGTGAATTCTCTTTTTTCACATGTCACAGGAGACTTCTAGACAGAACCTCAGCTCACAGGGGCTCTAACTCCCTTTTTATTCCCTTTGACTCTATGACCATAGGTAGTCATAGAGTCAAGAGACAGGGGACATAGACAGTCATAGAGGTCATAGTGTTGGTCTGTCAGAGGCTAGGGAAGGATCCACCAGAGGGTATTACAGCACATTTTCTTAGAGGGGCAGTGGCTTCCACAGCTCTAAGGAAGGACTTGTCAACTCTAGACATTTGTAAAGCAGCCACATGGACCTCAGCCCACAGCTTTGCTAATCATCAGAAGGAGATACTGCTGCTTCTACAGTATCCACCTTTGGGCGGAAGGTTTTGCAGAAGGTGGTGGTACCTTCAGAGTACTGGTCCCATCGTCTTGCTCTGTCATCTCACTGTTCTGCTATGTCTCAAGGTGAAGGAATGCCCTTCATGCATCTCTGGAGAAAAAGGAAATTGGTCTTACCATGATTTCTGTTCTCAGAGGCTCATGGAATGCATTCTACCACCCTCTTCAGGGACCAGTAGGTTAGTATTTTAATCTAAGGGCCCCTGGGTTCACTTCATCCCTGCCATCCTTTTATTAGTCTGGTGCTTTCGTTTTCATGTTGCACTTTGGACGTGTTTCATTCTGCTGCTACTGTGCTGTTGGTGTAATTTTTCTCCATTTTTACCTTCCAGTAGGGGGTTTGGGGTTTTTTGTTGTCTCTGCTCTGCCAGTCCAATCTGGGCAGCTTGGGCAGCTCCTCCCACTGAGGAAGCAACAACTGGCCCTATCTGTGTGTGCCAGAAGGAGTGCCATCCCAAAGTGAAGGAATGTCCTCCATGAGGCTCTGAGAACAAAAATTCATGGTAAGACCAATTTCCATTTTTCAGGAAGGGAGTCTGAGGAACTGAGGCAAATAGTGGAGACAAGAGATGATGTTTTAGACCTTATTGACAAATTGAAAGCTAACAAATTACAAGGTCCAGGTGGTATCAATCCAAATGTTCTTAAAGAACTCAATTAAGGAATTACTGTTCTTCTAACAAAAATGCATACCATGTCCCTAAAATTAGTTTGTGTACCAGAAGACTGGAAAATAGCCAGTGTAATGCCAGTTTATAGCAGCATTATATAGCAATTTATAGCAGTGCTGGAATAGCAGTCTTTTCCCTGCAGCAGGGGAAAATGTGTGGGGCACTCTCAGGTTCACACAGACCACATAGAGTGTGGTAGAGGGCTGCATGTGGCCCGTCGGGTAGCCACCCCTGAACTAGTGGAAATGTTTCAACTGATATTTTTTAAATGCTAGATTTTTAAGCAGGACACTTATTTGAGATATTTAAGATTGGGTTGCTAAGGCTGCAATCCTGTGCACATTTAGTTGGGAGTGAGCTCCACTGAACACGGTTTTACTTGTTGCACTATTAATATATCAGCAATTACCACATCAAAGTCTCTGTGATAGTTCTACAACCCAACTTCACTAGAGATTTTGCATTTACTTGGATGGGACAATCACATGTGGGCAAGGAGAGGTATGAGGCACATGATAGTTGAGGTGGAGCAAAACCATAGAGAGAAAAAGAAGCACAGGACATGCGGTGCTGCACTGTCATGGTCATGGTAGACCAAAAGCATTATGTGCTTAACTCCAGAGACAAAGATCTCATGTCCAAATTCAGAGCCAAAAGGAACATGTGACCCAGCAACTACATGGCTCCTTCCAATTATGTGAATACATAAAATATCACACAAAATACTGTGTCTAGTCTGACCCTAAAAGGCACAATACAATACAGTCCCCCAAAATGTTGTAAATATATACAGTTCATACATTCATTGCCACGTGTCATTTCTTATCATGCAACATGGATGGGCTTGATAAGCAGCAGGGGATGGAAAATGGTTCCATGGTAGATCTGTTGCTGTACACCAGCAATCGTGTACAGACCATTGGTGTACACCAGGGTATCTGTTTTTTCCTCTGTACTTTTGTACCACTTAAATACTTTTGTTTTCCCCCCAGAACCCCAGTGATGTCTTAACTGCACAATATCAACCTCTGACCTTGAAGAACATTTCCTCTTTGCCACTTAACATCCTTCTCTCTTTACAAGAACCCTTCGCCCTTTGTGACACTGATCATGAAATGCTGCTGGCCCCAGATAAGGTACAAAAATTCTCTTTATGCAAATGGCCTTTTATTTATGCATGCTCTTTGTAATTTCCGGATCCAATTCAAGGCACTGGTTGTAACAAGTCCAGTCCCAGTGAACAGTCTCCAATTCCTAGAGATACTGAAGTCCTTCCCAAAGAACTACAGTAAGGGAATAATAGAAACCAGTAATCTTTTAAATCAACTTCTTTCCCACTTTAGCCCTTAACGATGGATGTTGGGGAGATGCATCATCTTTGTATCAGGTTTGACCCCCTCTATAGAGATGACCTATACAGTCGAGTAGCAGAGGAAGTCCTGACTATGCGTTACCTGGAGCATCCCCATGTAGACCACATCCGCCTCCGGGGAGGAGTGCATTTTCCAAACCTCCACTTCCAGACTATGGATCTGAATTTTGGCTGCATCTTGAATGATACAGAAGTCGTACGTGACATCAGTATGACCAACAGCAGCCCGCTTCCGATCAAATACCGGTGGTCCTTCCTGACAGATGATTGTGAGTCCCTAATCAGGTAAGAGCACCAATATACCATCCCTTAGGGATTTTGCCTGGTGTTTCTAGCTATTCCCGGGACATGGTCTGAGGGCACACGACTGAGTCACCTTGCTGAAGCTAAGCAGGTCTGATCAACCCCTGGGTGGGCGACTACCAGGGAAGCCCATGTATAACATCTTGAGTTCCATCATGCAACAAAGTCTGGATATAAATAAATTCCATTTTGGATATGTGGTCCTTGAGGAATTACACCTGACCAAAGTATTGCCACATGTCCTCGTTCACCTGGACACACAACTCACGTGTGTACACATGTAACAATGAATGTGGGTCTAAGGGGGCCTTAAACAGAGTTGTGGTGCACGCACAGCAATTTTATGCACTGTGCTTGTACAAATGGAGAACAGCATTACCTAACTTGAGAGGAAGGGGAACTCCAAGGACACTCGTTCCTAATTGGTTGCAAAAAGTTAGAAAAATGCTGCAGGCGCTGACTACCCTCAAGTTTCTCGTCTTTATTTCCAAATTTGAAAATGCAATAGCCTTAAATTGTTTCAGGCACTCTTGAAGACTAAATCATCAAGAAAAAGCCAAAATAATGGCTTTGATAATGTAGTTTTCATGGCAGTGATGGGGAGACTGAGTGGAGACAAAGTCGTTACTGGGGTCACTGGAGCCACCACAATTTGGTTTAAAGGTAGGGATGTACGAAAGTCACTTACCTGGTCTCGCAGCTTGCTTCACGGTGGGGGGGAGGCGCTTCGCTTCTCCCCCCGAAGTTCAGGCCGGGGGGGGAGGCTTCCCGCCTTGCCCGGCCGAAATTCAGGCCGGGGGGAGGCTTCCTGCCTCGCCCGGCCGAAATTCAGGCCGGGGAGAAGCGCCCCGTCTCCCTGGCCGCAAACTTCAACAGAAAAGTAAAAAAAAAACAACACGCCCCGTGATAGGCTACGTGACGATTTACGTAGCCTATCACAGCTAGATCTGCAAAGTCAGCCGTGATAGGCTACGTTAATCGTCACGTAGCCTATCACGCGTGACTTAAAAAAAAACACGTATGCAAATGGCGGCCCCCATAGGGAGCCGCCATTCGCGTTCCTTATTTGGTCGCTGTAGTCTACGTAAAGATTTACGTAGACTACGGCAAAAATAAGGGCAACGCAAATAGTAGAGTTAGCCTTATCGACGATAGGGCTCCTCCTTAGAGTTACCAGTAAAATTTAGAAATGGTGAGTTCCACTCAAGATGTTACGTAGCCACTCCCCATTACCCTGAGCCACCTCCCGTGGATTCAAAAGACAGCAACTCACACAGAGCTTGCAGACGACCTGCATAGCTTGCAGGTCAAACTGCATTGCTGCATGTGTGGAACCCAGCTTTGGTCCTCAGTGGGTGGTTTGCCAGGGATAATAAAGCTCTCTCCCTCTCTCTGGGTGTACAAGAAAGCGCAAGTGGATGTCTGGCCCTTGAAATGTTGGATCGGCACCAGAGCGGAACAGGGAATCCTGATAAAAGACTCATGAAGTACAGCACTGTAGCTAATCAGAGCCTGTGATATTCTTAGAGCTGAGACACACCAGCATGAGGGGTGCCTCAGCAGAGAGACTGAACGCCAGTTGCCAGAAGTCCAAGGCAGTTGTAGGATTTTCAACAAAGGAAAAAAGAGCTCAGTGGCTTGTTCGGTTCCCCCCGTTGGTATCGGCTCGACTCGTTGCAAGTTGAAACAATATGCAGAGTTTGGAATTTTTTTAAATATGGCAATTATACATAAATAAATATGACCATTCAACCCCCAGATACGAAGATTAAGTCCTTCATATATGTGCCCTGAGTCTGATTTATGAGCTCATTGGTTACAGCTTTTAAAATGCTCCTGTGCAGAGCACAGCACAGCCTTCCCTAACCTGGTGCCCTCCAAATGTGTTGCACTACTACAGCTCCCAGCATGTTGGAGGGCACCAGGTTGGGGAAGGCTGGTGTGTAGCTTGTGCCCAGCATATTCTAATTCTAGAATCCACACCCTTCTCATTTCCAAGTGGCCAGCAGATTTTCAGGGGGAAGATGGTTCTTTTTTTCTTTTTCTTTTTTGTAGCCCCAAAGAATTTGAGGCAACAAAAAATAAAAAGTTTGTTTGCTTTCACCCCCACCTTTCATTGGATTAAAATCAAGGCAGCTTACGTGGACAACCAACCTGCTTTTAAAACCAAACTACCACTGCCACTGTTTGGAAAGCTTCCATTCTCGGCATTCTGTGAGAATGATGTCTTCAGTGCCATCTTTCATTGTTTGTTTCATGGCTGTGCCCCCTTCCCCTGGCACCTCCCTGCCTTCGTGAGTCTTCAGAACTATTGAGCTTTGTTCTGTAGCCTTTTATTTTATTTTGAAAAACAAAAGAGGCACGGGGGTGGGGGGACAAATAGTAGACAAGATTGGGAGTAGGAATGGTTTCCGTAAAACTGCCTGCAAAGATACTTACTCAGAATTATATGAACCGGAGCTGCAACTTCCCCAAAGTTGGAAGGTGAGGTGGCACGGGAGCCCCTTTCCTTCTTTTCCCTTTAGGGTGACCTCTGACTCTGCTCTCACTGGACTGTGGGGGGATGGACCATTGCTAGCGACCGGGCTCACTGCCTGTCAGGGTGGAAACTCAGCCGATAGAGCCCCAGAGCAGTTCTGATTCTGAGGAGGAGCAGCAATCCGTGGGAGAGGAGACTGCTCATCCCTCACAGGCACAGCAGTTGGCAGAGATTCCTCCTGCTGGCATTCCTGAGAGAGATAGTGACCCTGGCAGCGAGAGAGTGCGGGAGGGGGGCTTGCTGGACGCTGGACGCCGACAGCGCTGACAGCTGGAGGGCGCGGAAAGGAAGCGTAGCACTCATTTGGCACGCAAGCAACGGTCGCGTCCCAAGGACCCAAGGGAAAAAGGGAGGAACTCTCCCTAGCCCATAAGTTCAGGGTCTTCCCGTGATTCTCCTTCAAACGGGGACCACTGCCTAACCTGGAGCATAGGCTACTCTGCTGTTCCTTGCTTAGTCACTGGTGATTAGCATCTGAAAGAGTCATTAAGTTATAAAAGGACTAAAGCCTTAAAAAGAATCCTTTTGTCTGTGTCTTGAGTTAGCTATTGAAGTAGACTGAAAGAGGCCGCCAGGGCGCTTGTGACACTGCCCTACCCCCAGGATTTTTCACCCTCCTCTTGTCAACTATGCCTCTACACGCCAGTTGCTAGAGAATGCGAGCAGGAGGCCTCTGGAGCGGGCAGGCGTGGGAGCAAGCTGTTGCACTCCTACCCTCCATGTGGACTTCCCAGGGGCATCTGGTTGGCCTCTGTGGGAACCAGGATGCTGGACAAGAGAGGCCTTTGGTCTGGAAAGAAATGATGGTTCAACTATTAAATAAGGATGGCAAAATGATAACAGATGACAAGGAAAAGGCAAAAGTGCTCATTTCCTACTTTGGCTCAGTCTTCTTCCAAAAGAGGGTCTATGATCCTCCCTGGCAAAGGCGAAATACAGGCTGAATGGGCAGGATTGCAGCTTGAGATGGATAGGCATATGGTCAAGGAACACCTAATTACTTTGAATGAGTTCAAATCTCCGGGGCCAGTATAGCTTCCAAATCCCAGGAAGTACTAGTTCCCTTCTACTCAGTACTGGTTAAGCCTCACCTGGAGTACTGTGTCCAGTTCTGGGTGCCACACTTTAAGAAGGATGCAGACAAACTGGAGAGGGTTCAGAGGAGGGCAACAAAGATGATCAGGGGACTGGAAACAAAGCCCTATGAGGAGAGACTGAAAGAAATGGGCCTGTTTGGTCTTGAGAAGAGAAGACTGAGGGGAGATATGATAGCGCTCTTCAAGTACCTGAAAGGTTGTCACAGAGAAGAAGGCCAGGATCTCTCCTCGATCCTCCCAGAGTGCAGGACATGAAATAATGGGCTCAAGTTACAGGAAGCTGGATTCTGGCTGAACACCAGGAAAAACCTCCTGACTGTTAGAGCAATACGACAGTGGAACCAATGTCCTAGGGAGGTGGTGGGCCCTCCCACACTGGAGGCGTTCAAGATGAGGCTGGACAGCCACCTGTCAGGGCTGCTCTGCCTTGGATTCCTGCACTGAACAGGGGGTTGGACTCGATGGCCTTGTAGGCCCCTTCCAACCCTACTCTTCTATGAAATGTCTTGAACTGGAGGAGAGAGACACTAATGTATATAAACCCACAGAGGTGGGCGAGGGATACAGCTGGGTCCTATGGTCCATACCCATTCTCCCCCGCTCCCCATCAGCAACCTTAACATCCAGCCTTGTCTGGAATCTCTGTCTTGGAGAAGGCGACTGCTTCTGCTGTTGAGCTGCTGTTAAGACATGTTGCAGGAAACCGCCCCAACCAGAGTCAAACCAGTGGTCCATTTAGGCCAGTGCTGCTAGCTGCTGCAACTGGCAGCAGCTCCCTGAGCTCTCAGGCAAGGGCCTTTCCCTGCTCAGAAAGTGGAGGTGCCAGGGATTCACCCAGGGGCTTCAATATGCACAGCATTCACTCTGTCCCTCAGCCATGGCCCATCCCAGTGGGCCAACAGGAGTACACTGGAATCCCCTTTGCTGTGACCTCCCTGTATGATGCTTTTATGGGAAAGAGGGTGAGCTTCTTGTTCCCCTGGACAGAAAGCCTTCTAAGCTCTTTAACGCGTATGCTAGTCTGGTACGTAGGTGATATCATCCCCTTTCACTCTGTGATCCCAGTTTGGCTTGGATCACAAGGAAGAAGCATTTTGAAAGTTGGCCAGGGGGGTAGAGATGCTCCAGAAAATGCTGGAGCAGAAAGCCAGAGGGGCTCAACAGGTGCAAAGAAAGGGACATGTTTGGGGGTTTTAAAGATGATATTTCAGGAAATATTTCAGAGCCTCCAAAAGGAATATACTTGTCTGCGTTTCTTTGCATCCTTCTAAAACATGGTACATTAATCCATCAGAGGACTAATCGGTGCCAGGCTTACTGAGCATACCTCACAGAGGACACTTAATGGAATTCAAAATGGCATTTGCTTTTTTTGCAGTATGGACCCCCCACTCTTTCAACATGCAACTGCATGCATGTGAGGGTGGTGATGGGGGGAATCATTCCAGCCAGAGTAATTTGTGCAGCAGAAGGGAATACTTTCATGTGTACACTCCCAAGGGGGGAAAGAATGAAAGGTTAAGACTGAATAATTAGATGAACACCATAAAAGTCACTGCCCTAATTATAAGGTCCAGAAATAAAACTAAGTAAATTGCATTCCTCACCCCTAGCTGAAAAACAGATGTTAATCTGAATGACAATTAGTTGCTGTGATGAAAGGCAAGGAGTGGATGGAGTAGCCGTGACCTGATTTTTAGCTACCAAACTGTCAGGCTGCATTAGCTGGATGTAATTATTTGAGATCCACATAACTGCATCAGAACAGAAATATTATCTGACAAGTTTTGCTTTTTCCTGGCCTTTTAATGACCAAGCAGTGGTGCTAACAGCTGAGAGGCTACCTTCAGGCCCAGCTCAGCTCTGGAGAGTCAGGTGGTGCTGCTCAAGGACCCAGTGTCAGGAGCGCCCTAGCGGCCTTTTTCAGTCTATTCCAATAGCCAACTCAAGACACAGACAAAAGGATTATTTTCAAGGCTTTAATCCTTTTACAACCTAATGACTCTTTCAGATGCTAATCACCAGCGACTAAGCAAGGAACAGCAGAGTAGCCTATGCTCCAGGTTAGGCAGTTGGTCCCCATTTGAAGGAGAACCACGGGAAGACCCTGAACTTATGGGCTAGGGAGAGATCCTCCCTCTTTCCCTTGGGTCCTTGGGACGTGACCGTTGCTTGCGCGCCAAACGGGCGCTACGCCTCCTTTCCGTGCCCTCCATCACTCGTCGCTCCCTGCATCTGCGTCGACCATCTAGCAAGCCCCCCTCCTGCACTCTCTCACTGCCAGGGTCACTATCTAGCCTGTGAGGGATGAGCGGGCTCCTCTCCCATGGATTGCTATTCCTCCTCAGAATCAGAACTGCTCTGGGGTTCTATGGGCTCAGTTCCCATCCTGACACCCAGAGAAACAGTGGGGCAGGCTAATTAACACACAAAGAAAGGGAACCAGGAAACCAGACTAGGTCCAACATCGCGTCCCCGTCAGAAGGTTAATGAGGAGCCCTGCAGAATGAAGGGCCCAATCCTGTGAAATTGGTGATGCTCCTATGCACTGGATGCAGTAGCTTAGCTTCATACAGTCTCATGGGAGGGATAGAAAATCCAAAACGGGGTGTGTGTGTGTGTGTGTGTGTGTGTGTGTGAACTGAAACTGAGGGACAGGTGGGAAAGCCAGAGAAGACACTGCAGGCTGCTTTTGTGATGCTGGGTGGCAGTGATGTCAAATATTCTGGTTTAGGCAGTTTTCCAAGGGGTTGAGATCAGTGTGGGGGTTCCTGGAGCATCTGCATCCCATGGTCAGCCCCATCTTCCGTGTCTGCAGAGCTCCATGCACCTCTCCAGTGACCTTCAAGCCAGAAGGGAACCTCCATGGTCCCTCTGACACTTATTTATTGTTTATTTGATTCGTATTCTGCCTTTCCACTGAGAAAATGGTGCTCAGGGCAGCTAACGACCATAGGAACTAAAAATGTTAAGATAAAAACTTGCTTAAAAGAATAGCAAAACAGACATTAAAAATGCAGTTAAAACCACAGCAACAGAATAAAAACAGCACCTAACCCAACAGACCAGCTTACATGCCAAGTGCCTGCTTGATAAAAAGGTCTCCACTTGCCAGTGGAAGGGCAGCAGGGAGAACGCCAACTTAGCCTCCCTCAGCACGGAGTTCCAGAGCCTGGGAGTGGCCACCAAGAAGGCCTCTCTCCACCAAACATGCCTCTGAAGGTGGTGGCACCAAGAGAAGAGCCTCTTCCAAAGACCTGAATACCCAGGCAAGCTTGTGTGGGAGATCGCAGTCTTTCCAGCACTGGTCCCCAGCCCATTCCAAGGGACCTGGTGCTATGGAGTCTACTTAGAAGCAGCTCTGTCTAAAGAGCTAGGGGCATTGATCGCACTTCCCAAGTCAGGATTTGGTCACACTTGGGAAGGAGAGGGGTCAGAGCCTCGTATCAGTCATAAGGACATGAGCAGAGTCATAGAATCATAGAATAGTAGGGTTGGAAGGGGCCTATACGACCATCGAGTCCAACGCCCTGCTCAGTGCAGGGATCTAAGTCAGATCATCCCCGAAAGATGGCTGTCCATCCTCATCCTGAATGCCTCCAGTGTGGGAGAGCCCACCACCTCCCAAGGTCATTGGTTCCATTGTCGTATTGCTCTAACAGTTGGGAAGTTTTTCCTGATGTTCAGTCGGAACCTGGCTTCCTGCAACTTGAGCCCATGATTCCGTGTCCTGCACTCTGGGATGATCAAGAAGAGATCCTGGCCTTCTTCTCTGTGACAGCCTTTCAAGTACTTGAAGAGCACTATCATATCTCCCCTCAGTCTTCTCTTCTCAAGGCTAAACATGCCCAGTTCTTTCAGTCTTTCTTCATAGGGCTTTGTTTCCAGTCCCCTGATCTTCTTCGTTGCCCTCCTCTGAACCCTCTCCAGCTTGTCTGCATCCTTCTTAAAGTGTGGTGCCCAGAACTGGACACAGTACTCCAGATGAGACCTAACCAGTGAGTAGAGGGGAACTAGGGGAACTTAAGTTTGATTTGAACTCAATCAAAAGAGTTGCCCGCTGCAGTATGCAAAGCCTGGGGATTCCAGATACATGTAAATGGCCTCCTGACTACCAGGTCGCCGCCCTAGTCAGACAGCCCCAAGGGTACCCCCAAACTGGCAAATCCAAAGCCTGGGCAGGGTTGAAGCATGCTCCAGTCCTGAAGCATCTTTGCATCAAGATGAGGTGTCCTGTGCCCCATCGAGATGTTGGTTCGGTTTCAGCTTTTCAGGCCTGAAGATGTAGACAAGATGTAGACAGCAATTGAAGGATATAACTTGTTCAAAAAGAACAGGAGGAACAGAAAGGGAGGTGGGGTTGCACTGTATGTGAAAAATACATATCTCTGCACAGAAATAGAGGAGGATGAGCTTGGTAGCCCCATCGAGAGCATCTGGATCAAAATAAATGGAGCAAAGAATAAAAGGAACCTGATGGTCGGAGTCTACTACCAGCCACCCAATCAAGGAGAAGACGAGGATGAAACTTTTGAAAAGCAAATAGCCAATGTTTTAAGGACGCATGATGTAGTGGTAATGGGGGACTTCAATTTCCCCGATATTTGTTGGGAGACAAATTCTGCAAAACATGGCCCCTCCACGAAATTCCTGACTTGTGTGGCGGATAACTTCCTCCTACAGGAAGTAGAGGAAGGAACTAGAGGATCGGCTATCCTTGACTTGATCCTAACCAACAGAGATGACTTAGTGGATCAAGTAGCAGTTACAGGAACTCTGGGGGAAAGCGACCATGTTGTACTTGAATTCTTGGTTCTAAGGGAAGCAAAAGCCGAGTGTAGTCAAATGCGAACCCTGGATTTTAGGAAAGCTGATTTTAATAAACTCAGAACAATGATCAGTAAGGTCCCATGGCAAGCGACGCTAACGAGAAAAGGAGTCCAAGATGGGTGGGAGCTTTTAAAAAAGGAAATTCTCAAGGCACAATCACAAATAATTCCAACAAGAAGAAAAGGTGGAAGACAACAGAAGAAGCCAATGTAGCTTCACAAAAAGCTTAGAGGTGACCTGAAAACAAAAAAAGCACACATATAGGAAGTGGAAAGAAGGCCAAGTAACAAAGGAAGAGAACAGGCAGGTAGCACAGAATTGCAGGGATGGCGTCAGGAAAGCTAAAGCTGAGAACGAGCTGAGGTTAGCGAGGGATGCTAAATACAACAAAAAGGCTTTCTTCAGCTACGTGCACGGTAAAAGGCAGAGAAAAGAAATGGTTGTTCAGCTATTAAATAAGGATGGCAAAATGATAACAGATGACAAAGAAAAGGCAGAGGTCCTCAATTCCTACTTTGGCTCAGTCTTCTCCCAAAAGAGGGTCTGTGACCCCCCTGGCAATGGCGAAGTACAGGCTGAAGGGGCAGGATTGCAGCTTGAGATCGATAGGCATATGGTCAAAGAACACCTAATGACTTTGAATGAGTTCAACTCTCCAGGGCGAGATGAACTGCATCCTAGAGTAATAAAGGAACTGGCAGAAGAACTCTCAGAACCGCTGTCTATTCTCTTTGAGAAATCATGGAGGATGGGGGAAGTGCCAGATGACTGGAGGAGGGCTAACATTGTCCCTATCTTCAAAAAGGGTAAAAAGGAGGAACCTGGGAACTACAGACCAGTCAGTCTGACATCAATCCCTGGGAAAATTCTGGAGCAGATTATAAAATAATCCATCTGGAAGCCTCATGAAAACAATGCAGTGATGACTCGAAGCCAACATGGATTTGTCAAGAACAAGTCCTGCCAGACAAATCTGATCTCATTTTTTGATCAAGTAACCTCCCTTGTGGACCATGGGAATGCTGTAGACATCATATACCTCGACTTCAGCAAAGCTTTCGACAAAGTGCCCCATGATCTCCTGATGAGCAAACTAGCTCAACGTGGGCTAGATGAAACAACGATCAGGTGGATCCACAGTTGGTTACAGAATCGGACTCAAAGAGTGCTTATCAATGGGACCTTCTCCAACTGGGGAGAGGTAACGAGTGGGGTACTGCAGGGCTCAGTCCCAGGCCCAGTGCTCTTCAACATTTGTATTAATGACTTGGAGGAGGAGGAGGTTCAGGGAATGCTGATAAAATTTGCAGATGACACCAAATTGGGCAGGATAGCTAATACTTTGGAAGACAGAAACAAAATTCAAAGTGATCTGGATAGACTGGAGCTCTGGGCAGAAAACAACAGAATGACATTGAATAGGGATAAATGCCAAGTTCTGCACCTAGGAAAAAGAAACCAAATGCACAGTTACAAGATGGGGGATACGTGGCTCAACAACACTATAAGCGAGGAGGATCTTGGAATTGTTTTCGATCACAAGCTGAATATGAGCCAACCATGTGATGTGGCTGCAAAAAGCAAATGCTATTTGTGGCTGCATTCATAGAAGCATAGCTTCCAAATCCCAGGAAGTACTAGTTCCCCTCTACTCAGCAGTGGTTAGGCCTCATCTGGAGTACTGTGTCCAGTTCTGGGCACCACACTTTAAGAAGGATGCAGACGAACTGGAGAGGGTTCAGAGGAGGACAACAAAGATGATCAGGGGACTGGAAACAAAGCCCTATGAAGGGAGACTGAAAGAAATGTGCCTGTTTAGCCTTGAGAAGAGAAGACTGAGGGGAGATAGGATAGCACTCTTCAAGTCCTTGAAAGGTTGTCACAGAGAGGAAGGCCAGGATCTCTTCTCGATCATCCCAGAGTGCAGGACATGGAATCATGGGCTCAAGTTACAGGCAGCCAGATTCCGGCTGAACATCAGGAGAAACGTCTTGACTGTTAGAGCAATACAACAATGGAACCAATGACCTAGGGAGGTGGCGGGGTCTCCCACACTGGAGGCCTTCAAGACGAGGCTGGACAGCCATCGGTCAGGGATGCTCTGACTTGGATTCCTGCATTGAGCAGGGGGTTGGACTTGATGGCCTTGTAAGCCCCTTCCAACCCTATTATTCTATGATGCTATGATTCTACAACGTGTTTGTAGTGACTCAGCCACCTACATGCCCTCTTGACCCCTGCCTGGAACATTGTACTGCAGTCTCTCTGGGTCTTGGGCCAGGTGCACGCATCCACCCACACCCCAGGAGATCAGACTTCCCTCCCTTGCCTCCTTCCCTTATGTTCTCTGGTGTCTCCCTGTACTTGTTATATTCCTGAGTTAAGTTAGATTCCAGGGTCGTTTTTGAACTGCCTTCTGCACCCTTGGGGGCTCTTAATAACGGCTAGGCCACCTCTTTCGCCTCCCCATCCCTGCCTGAAGGCCTTTTGGTTGTTCCTGGGTCACTTGGTGCACCAAGTGATCTAGACCGCCAGGATGGCAGCAGCACAGTGAATCCATGATTAGCAGCCCGCAGACCAGCGCGCAGACTTTGCCTGCTCCAGGTTTCCACATACGCATGACCAACTAGGACGTGAGGCTGTTGGGTTCTTCTTACTCTGAAACAAGGGAGTTTGCAATGGATGCTGAGCCCTCCCACTGAGTACTGAGGCAGCAGAGACTCCCTGTGCAATCCACAAACTCTTTGTTTAGCTCATAGCACCTCTTCACCTCTCAAGTGACCACATAGACTTACTGCTGTCCTCTAGGTCTGATTTGCAGAGTAAACCTTTTGGCAAAAGAGCTACTGAAAGCAGGTGAGTTGCCTTTCACCTCCAGACAGGGTGCTTGGCTGGCTTTTTCTGAGCTCCTGCCCTTAGGGAGGATCCTCTGGCCCAGCTTCTGATGGGCAGTCCATCTGGTGTGACACGTCCCACCTCCTCCTCTCAACTCTGCCCATTTAACTCCACAGCAGGTTCTGGCATCTGTTAATCCCGAAGCTCTCTCCCCTCCAACAGGGCCTGGGCTCCCCTGGGGGTGGGTGGGGTGTTCTGAGCCTGGTCCTCTCCTCGATAAGCCCCTGGGAATGTTCTTCGCTGGCACTTGAGGAGTCTTGGGGGATTTCCTCCCCACACCCTGTCTCTGCTGGGCTTCTTCTAACTCTGAATCTGAATCAGAGTCTGAAACCAAAACAGGAGGCCTAGGCTCAATCCTGACAAGAGATGCCCCAGCTCTGACTTTCCTTCTTCTCTGCCCCTTACGTGGCCCTTGTCACTAAAGTGCAGAGGCCCCTGTGTCGCAAGCCCTGCCCCACCATTTCCCACGCCTTACTTGGCAAGCCATGAGCCCTCTTTCTATCCTTATTGTGCTCACTGGAAATAATCTGCTGGTCCCAGTGCACAGCCTCCCTCCAACCTGGCACCCTCCAGATGTGTTGAACTGCCAGCCCAGGGGACGATGGGGGTGGTAGTCAAACACATCTAGAGGACACCGGGTTAGGGGAGGCTGTGCTTGGGGGCTGGTTTGCCAATCAAGGACTCTTCTCTTCTGTAAAACAAAAGTTTGCTCTTGACCTTTGCCAGTGAGCTCATTTTCCCACTTGGACCTGGGCTCAGTGCATGATCTGCTGTACGCACACCACGCCTCTGCAAAAGATCCCTCTATTTCCATGTTCATTGGGTACTTGTGTACAGATGTGAGTTTGCATGTGTGAATGAAGACTTGCAGTAGCCCCTCGAGAGTGGAGTTTGTCAGAGGCATCCTCCTCCCTTGCCCAAACTGTTTTGCCTTTGTATTGGATCTCTTGCATTAAAAATCAGGAATCATTCTGTCCTTCAGGGTATCAAAGCTTGAATTCTAAATTAAAACTCTTACTATTGGCAGAGGGTGTTGTGTTCATCTTGTGCCATCTAGTTTACTCATTAGTGAAGGTCAAAAAAAAATTCTGTGAATTTGAAATTGTGTTTGGTTGTAAAATTAAATACATCTAAATCTGAATATAAAAGTTCATATCATTGAACAGTAAAGTTTAAGAATTTGTCCCAATTTGCCCCATAAGCTAGAAGAGTACAGATGTTGATTATCTAGGAATAAATGTATCAAATTATTTTGATAATTTATATGAAGGTGATTCTGGTTCTTTTATACATAAAACTCAATTAAATTTTTAAAAATTATGTACATGGGCAGAACACAAGATAATGGCCATCAAGTTGGATGGCTTTCAAAGGAGATTAGAAAAATTCATGGAGGAGGATAAGGCTACTACCCCTGGCGACTAGTCAGGATGGATGGATGGATGCTACTTCCATTATTGGAGGCAGTATGCCTATGTACACCAGTTGGTACGGAACATGAGCAGGAGGGTGCTACTGCATTCACATCCTACTCGTGGGCTTCCCATTAGGGCATCTGGTTAGTGTCACATTCCTTCGTCCCCCCCCTTTGCAGTCAACACATGCCAAGATACCAGGCGTCAGGCTCACTACTTTATTAGTTAACAACCAGCTTCCTTACAAATGCAAATTCTGGGACACTCTCAGGCTACAAAGGAAACAGCTACTCCATACAATTACGAATACCAATAAAAGAGCCAAAGTGGAAGTTAGAGAAGTTGCGGCAGTTTGAACAAGAGCTTCCCAGACAGGCTAGCTTAGGGGGGACGCCCCTCCCTTACAGTTGCTCCCTCCTACATAGACTATGACACATAGCCAACCTGCAGGAGCGTCTGAGCTCTGCCGCTAACTTTTCCCTGCTTCACTCTCCGAGGGACCCTAGCATCCCTCAAGTCACGCCCCTCATTCTCCTCCTCCCCCAAGACCTGGGTTCTCATGGGGGGGGGCCTGGAGGTCGAGCCATCTGTGCGCCAAGGTCTCGGGAAGAATGCCTTGCCGTATCTGAGCTCACTAGGGAGGGAGCCTCCCCCGGTTCTGGCTGTTCCCATTCTGAGTCTGAGCTGCTGACTATCTCCACACGCCCAGATTCATTCCTGACAGTTACCTACTGTGGGAATGGAATGCTGGATTAGACGGACCTTTGGTCTGATTCAGCTGGGCTCTGCTTATGTTCTTATATTTCCCCATATTGTCTTGTTCCTACCACATCTCCAAACTCACGCGGGCTTGAGGCAACTTTCAGTGGGAACTTGGCTCTCTGAAATGAGGAGCGGAACATAATGGGAGCTGCTCTGCTCTCTTCCTCCATGTTCTCACACTGCACACTGCCTTCCCTGGCTTCTTCAGGATAAAAGCTAGTAGGAAGTCTAGAGTGCATCACCAGAGGCAATCCGGTGTTGACCTTCTCCCTTACAAAATGATGTTGGATTTTTGCAGGTTCAGCCCAAGAGGAGTTAAACCCCCCATTGAACAGGAAGCCTCAGAAGAACAGGAGCTCCTGCAGCAGCCACAGGCATCTGCAAGTTACAGTGACAGCAATGACTCTGTGAGGTTTGTACAAAACTGCAGCTCCACTTCTGTACTAACACCTCAGGCATGGGCGCAGCCTTTTCCAGGTGGCGTCCAAGCCAGCCCTGATGAGAAGTCACTCTTTTCTGGCCCATGGGTACGGAAGCTTCTGTGGGCACCATCAACAGCAGTGAGACATTCACAAAAGGGGTCACGCAGAACAGAAAGGGTGTGATGAGACTGCAGGGAGCAGGGCAGTGGCAAGGGCAAAGAGGCTTAGGAAGAGCAAAAGGCAGCACAATTGCTTTTCAGCTGATAACGGAAGATACTTTTCATGTCCACCATGGTGTGTGCGGGTGTTTACTTCCTGAATGCCTCAGCTTCTGAAGTTTGAATATGGAATCTTGTTAGAGCTGAGTAGGGAAGTCACAGGAGTACCCCTCCCGCCACCCTGCACCTGTCCAAAGTGATACTGTTGGCATTCTAACACAAGTTGCAGCTGAGGAAGAACAACACGCAAAAGCACCCCAGACCCAGGAAGACGTGGCTGCCCTTTTGTAGCCTGGGTGGACGGGAGCCGGACAGGACTTCATCACCCCAAAGATGCTCCAAGCCACAGTTCCAAGAGCTTGCCACTCGGCAGAGCTGCACACGTTCTGAGTCCTCCCGGTCCCAGATGCACGGTTTGCCCCGTGGCAGCAGGAACCCATGAAGGCCCTGCAGATTTAGCTCTGTACGGCCAAGCAGAAGAATGTGGGCTGCGATATGCAGAGTCATAGAACGTAGTGATGGGCATCACTCAGTAGAGCTACCTTGCATTTCTCTTTGTTTTGTTCAGAAGACAAAAACTAAAATGCAGAACTTCTTGCTTAATTTTTGTAAGCTTTCTTTTTGTTTTAAAAGTGGAACTGGCGTTTTGCATGTACTTGGTGCATTTGACCGCCTAAAACAGCTAACTCCAAACTGGTGTCCAACACAGCTAGAGGGCCACAGGCTGGGGAAGCAGACTGGCCCCAAAGTTGCAAGTTAAACAAACACATTTATATTAGATGTCATAGACTGATGTTTTAAGTATTTAATTGGAGGCAAGCATGTCACACACACGCGCATGCGCACACACTGTTATCCTGCTCTTCAGACAAAAAGTCTCCCAGAGCAGCTTACATAAGATCAATAAAAGCAATAAGAAACAAGACCGTCCCTGCCTGCAAGTTTAAGTTTGACTTGAATCAAAGGGGGGAAAGGGTGGGGAGGGAAGGGAAGGGAAGGGAAGGGGAAAGCAAGCAAACTCAGGCAAAAGCTCTTTAAGGGATCTTAAAGTTTTGAATGTAGCCAGTTCTTAAAGTTACAAAGTTCTCGTAGTGATGAGCTGGAATGGAAACAGCTCCAAGCAGAGGCAGCAGCCAGTGGAGCTGTCCTCTCTGTGTGCAAGCACTGGGGCAGCTCTGCTGCCCCACATCTCTCGTTGCTGCAGCCAGACAGACTGGGGTTTTTTTATGCTGGCTTTTGCTATGAAATAAATATACCCAACTACTCTGAACACTATTAAGTATATTTCTGTCCCAATCTTACGACATCAGAGAAGCCGCTATAGAAGGAAGCATCAACCTCACCAGTGAAGAAGAAGCTTCCCTGAAAGAGCCGTTTGAGGCTGCAAGAAGCGGCACAGAAGCAAAGGTAGCGATGCATGTACTCTTCGGGGCTCGTGGGTAGTCTGAGCTTTCACTACCTGGCAAAGAACGGGAAATGATTTCACCAGTGGAAGAGAGAGAGCTTGGTGATAGCCTTGAACAAGCAGCCCTGACAGGAACAGAAGCTGCAGAGAGGCGGTGCTGAGTGGATTAATCCCGAGTCCTGTCCCTAGGGTACTGGGGAAAGGAGAGAGGGTCCTGAGATCACCCTGGGCCTCAGGGGGGATTGCCCTGCAGACACCTGGGGGGCCCTGTGCCCTCGGGGACTCTGAGTATGAGAGCAGCTGCTCAGCCATTCCCTACCCCATGGCTCCCTTCCTCCGCCGGAGATGTTGCTCTGTGCGCGCCAGCAGAAGTGTCTGCTTGCTGCCCCGGCATTGCCGCTTGCCTGCAAGAAGGGGAGCTCCTTGGAGGGGCGGCCAGTCATGTCCCCTGGTGCCAGCAGCGCTCCCTGAGCCGTGGCACGGCCAAAGCACCGGATGGCAAGGGTCAGTGGGACCAGCCACCGCCCGTTGGGCGATGGGCTTGGCTGGGCCTGGGAGTTGCTCAGCTCCTCATGGCGCTTTGTCTCCTGCCTCATCTGCCTGCTTCCTGCGTTGGCACGGGCACGTCCGGCCCGGGTGCCTTTGAACCAGGGAGGAGCCGCCTGCTCCTATCCTGCTTGTGACCACACCCCTCGCCTCCGTGCTGCAGGCAAACGTAGCTCTGCCGTGACACGATGGCGGCAGCTGCGCCACCAGCGCTGCAGGCGCTTTGGAGCACAGGGATACCCTTGGAAAGGGTCCACACCATGGCCCAGTCTTGGCCTGAGGCCCAAGGGCAGGGCGGGGAGGCCACTCCTTTGTTTTGTGCTGTACGGAAGCCAAGAGATGTGTGCAAAAGCCGCCTCAGAAATGTCGCGTGTCGGAACTTTTTTGGCTTCCTCAAAAGCCCACAGCTCTTTTGCCAAGGGCAAGGCAGGCCCTCCAAAGTCACCTGGCAGTTTCACTTTAGGCGAAGTTCTGTGACACGTCCTGTGGGATGGGGCAGGAGGCAGAACCGCCAGGGGGAGCACGCGTGACTTTGCTTAGTTTTTGCCTTGACATTTTCTCTCAGCTCGGCAAAACAATCCCGTGACTTAAGGCTATGCCCTGTCACATGTCTTCAGCACAGAGCTCTGGTGTTCTAGTCATGATTGCCTTTTTCATAAAGCAACAACAGATTAATGTAGGTTTAAAAGGACAACCAGGGCAGAAGATGGTTAGCCATCCTGCCCAGCCCCTCTCTGTAAACCTCCCAAGTCAGGAAAGTCCGTGGCCTCCCTGTGCGGCCTCTTCCAGCCGTCCCAGTGAGGACGTTTCTCTGGGTGCTTCCAGATGAGGCTTTTTTGGCACCATCATTACCCTGTCTTGCTCACAGCGTTTTGTGGGGGGTCCAGATGTCACTGTCATCCACTTCTCATCCTCCCATGTTTCCCCACTGTGGCTTCTGCCTGCTTTGTTACCGTGGGACATGGTAATGGGAAATCCATTGAGGAAGAAAAGGTGGAGTGGCTGCACCAGGAGGCACGCCATCGCGAGGAGCCCTCCCGCCTCCACCTGTCCACAGTGGGATAGTTCCACCGTGAGGTGGATATCGCGCATGTGCTGCTCTTTTTTCCTAGCCTGTACTGCTGGCTTCCGGGGAAGCAGAAGAGGAGCTTCCGAAGAGGGTCCAGGCAGAGAACAAGGACGTGCTGTGGTGTGTCGAACCAGAGGAGCATCACTTGACAGGCGTGGAAGAAGTGAGCAGGCGTTCCCCTGGGCATTCAGCCAATCATGAGAGGGACGGAGCCTGGCTGCACTCCCCGCACCAGCTCAAGCCAGCCCCAGCCTCCTGCGCATGCCTCTAGGGCGGGGGGCAGCTCTGCTCCCCAAGCGAGCGGCAGCAGGCCTGCTGGACTGGGGAGACTGCCTCCTCCTCCTCGGCCTGAGACTGGAGCCAGCCAGATCAGCACAGAGCATCACTCACAGGTGCTGCCGCTTCAGCCCTTGGCTTTGGGCACTTGGACTGACCGAGCTTGGAGACAGGATGAAGACTGTGATCTCATGCGGTGATTTAGAAAGGGAAAGGAAGTCCTTTGGCTTGCTTGGGAAGACTCTGAGCAAAAGCCAGGATGTCAGGACCCATATTTTGCATGGCAGCCCCCAGCCATGCTCCACACCATGCTCACGGTAGCGCTGATTGCGCTTCCCAGTGCTGGTTCCACGTTTGGGGAGCAACAGTCTCAGTGCCCCCCCCGAGTGGCCCGCCTCCCCTCCCTCTCTCTGCTCTTGCCACAGCCCATTTGCTTGCCTCTCCCTCTGGGCACTGTCCTGCAGGGAGAGAGAGCGAACAAGGGGCGCGGTGGTTGCGGATCCTTCGTGCTTCTCTCGTGGTTTGCTCTGGGGGGCACGTGAGCAGGCACAGGAAGACGGAGGGGAGCAGCATAGCCGGGGGCTCCAGAGGCTGAACCGTGGGCCTTGGCAATTGCCAGCGGGGCCAGCCCCGGATGCTGGTGGCACCAGCACGCACTCTGGAAAGGCTCTCCGGGGAAGCACCTTGCCTTAGCCAGCGTGCCACCTCTCTTCCTCTCCTCCCGCCCAGGTGTTTGACATCATGCCCCTGTATGGAGTGCTGCAGCCCAACGAGGCCCAGCTGATGTCCTTCACGTTCTATGGCCACGCGGATGTTGTCGCCTGTGCAAAGGCGCTCTGCGAAGTGGAAGGGGGGCCCACCTATGAGGTCCTGCTGCGTGGCGAGGCCTCGCTCGTGAGTTACACGTTCGACAGGAAGGAGATAGACTACGGGCTCCAGGTAGGGACAGCAGCCAGCAGCCTGCGCTTGGCCCTTGAGGCCTCTCGTGGGTCACCACATCTCTTCTCTTGCTCCTCATTTCTTGCTCTGGGCACAGTCCTCCCTCCAGTAAGCCCCACGATAGCCCTGTGAGAGGGGGCCGTGGCTCAGTGGTAGAGCCCTGTGTGGCACGCAGAAGGTCCCAGGTTCAGCCCCTGGCGTCTTGCAGGGGAGGTGGCGGGAGGCTGAGAAAGAACCCTGCCTGAAGCCCCGGAGAGTTGCTGCTGCCCGTCAGTGTTGACAACACTGGGCTATTTATTCGTTTATCACGTTTCTATACCGCCCAACAGCCAAAGCTCTCTGGGCAGTTCGCAACAACACAATCAAATACAGTATAAACACTTAAAAGTGTAAAACAACAGTATAAAATAAAAATGACCAAATAAAACCTAGCAGCAGTGTAAAGATTTGAAATACAGTAACAGATTTAAAACTACAGAAACTGAAAGACTAACAGGGCTAGATGGACCAGGGGTCTGACTTGGTAAAAGGCAGCTTCCAATATTCCTATACTATTCAGAGGAGCGTCACCCTCCTCCTCAGCAACACCCATAGTGTTCCCCTCAGTGCCTTCATACTTTCCTGAGAGGCTGGGCTTCCCAAGTAAGGACTGAAAATCCTTCTTTCCCCAGGCATTGCTCCATGATTACCTCACTGGTTTTCAGCTGGCCTTTTGCCAACCTCCTTTGGGTCCTCCTGCCCCCTACCCCCCATTTGTAAGCATATTGGAGTCCTTCCTTGAAAAATGGAGTCCTGCTTCACACATGACCAGCTGACTGTATGAAGAACATGTCTATAGAGCAGGGGGGAGGAGCCTCTTTCAGCTTGAGGACCACATTCCATTTTAGAGATGCCCTCAGGGGCTGCATCCCAGTGGTGGGCGGGACCAGAAGGAAAAGGGGTGGGGCCAAAATGCCAGAAATGCCAGCCTGTTGGAGCTTTCATCCCTTGCTGCCAGTAACTCAGCCTCAGGAGAGGCATCCCATCCCAACCTTTTAGCGTGGGGAAAAAGTGCACAAAACCAGGAAACTGTTGAGCAATCTGCAGTTAGGGGAAAGGGGGCCAGGTGAAGTGGGCATGGCCTTCCGGAGAACCCCAGCAGGCCAATGTGGCCCCTGGGTCTGAGGTCCCCCACACTTGCTGCAGGGGAGTCCCTCCCACCGGCGTGAGGACCATCATGCCCTGGCGCTGCATGCGTCATGCGCCCAGCTGCTGAGCGGGTCAGGGAGCAACAAGAGGGCCACCCAGGCAAGATGCTTTCGGATCTGCAGCAAAGTGTCTGCGTTGTCATGTTGCCATCACCCTCTTCTCTCCCTCTCAGCCTTTTGATCAGATAAGCATGGCTGAGATCACGCTGAGGAATACAGGAAAAGTCAGATTTGAGTACTCTGTTATCGACAGTATCCTGGCTTCAGCTGACAACCCTCCCCCTGGAATGCCGCTGACTCTGCCTGCTGCTGTGAGTAAGAACAGAAGGAAGCAGGGTGCTGTGCTCAAGCTTCGCTTCATCTTGCATTTTTGAGTTCTGATTTTTACAGAATATGCAAACCAAGGCAGGCTCTTGTCAGTGTGTCCTTCTGGTCCAGAGGCATCCAGCAGGGATGCCACCAACCCTACATCTCCCCTTGCAAAAGAGAGGAGGGCTAATGGGGAGCCTCCCTCAGTTACGTCTTCCTTCCTTCCTTCCTTCCTTCCTTCCTTCCTTCCTTCCTTCCTTCCTTCCTGGCTCTTTGCAAGGCCCCTGTTGGCCTCCTGGAAAGAGCTTTTCTTCTTGTTCACTTCACAAACACGCAGGCTGATGGGGGCTGCCACTCTCTTTCCTTGCTCATGTGATTATGGCTGAGGCTGCAACCCTAGGCCCACCTACTTCGGAGCATGCCCCGCTGAGCTCGGTGGGACTTATTTCTGAGTAGACATGTACAGTGTTGTGCTGTAAGCAAGCTATGGGAGCCAGCAAGGAGCTTTCCAGGTGGAGAGCTTTCCTCTTTCACTACTTGCTCCAGGTTGCTTCTCCGCAGCTCGGAATGTAGTTGGGCACTCTTCCACCACTGGACGCGGGAACATGAGCCACAGCCCCATCCGGAGGAGAGCGTCAGTGTTGCTCATTTATTTCGTGGTTGAGGATACAGAGAGCTTGACTGACAATAAAAGATGGACCATCTCTGTCCATCAGGGAGTCCACCCATTAAATAATATTTTGGTTCAGTTCACGTTCAGCTGAAGTTGTCTTGGTTTGGTTCCAGTTCAAGCCAAGAAAGGTTCAATAACTGGCTTGGCACACAGAAACCAGGTTGGCACACCGGTTGGCACCTCAGTTCCACTGCACATGAGGTAATGTAACGATAAGGCACGATATTTATAGTGGGCCTTTGCACAGTGGGGTGTAGCAAGCTAAGAAGGTCTAAAACTGTTGCAACAAGTGTCAGCACTAAATAATATGAAGTATTCATGAAACAAAAAGTAAATTCTAAGTACTTAACAAATACATGCTTATTTTTTTTTTGAACTGTGCAATTTTGTGCAGTTATTTGAACTGTGTAATTTTGTGCAGTTCAAATTACACAAGATTGTGTAATTTGAACTGCACAATCAGACATATATAATAGGTGATGAAGCAACCAAGTCAATTTTACAGAGGAAGGAAAAACTTAGTAAATAATCACAGAACTGTTGCTGTGATTAGTTAACATCATGATTATATTTTTTTCAACTGGCTTAATGAAACTAGGGAAACAAAGAATTATCACCCTTAAACAAATGAGTCTCCATGGTCAATCTGTATGCTGACCCAGCCCCTCTCCCAAAGAGGAAGCAGGCCTCCAGTCCCAGCCCTGGAAGAAGGCAGAGTATAGGGAGATGCCTGTGCAAATGCAAAATACATCCATCATCCCACATACTGGTTTTATTTTATGTGCTCATTCTGATTCAGGTGGAGCCAGTGAGTGTACCATGTCAGGTGTTTTTTTGTTGTGTTGGTTGAACCAGCATTTCCCTCCAGGTTCTGTTCTGGTTCCGGTTCAGCAGGGCCTTCTCAGTGTTGATGCTGTACTTGTGGAATGCCTCCCCTGGGGAGGTCTGACAGGCTCCCTGATTTTCTGACAATAACCTGGTTCACACATAACGTGAATTCTGGGTTCTCCTGAGCTATGCTAATCTAGCTGTGCTAACAAACCATGGTTTCTTAGCCATGGACAACACATAACCAACCCAGCTGCATGAACAAACCATGACTTGTTAACTAGGGATGGCCATCGTGGGGAAATCCGGACCTTTTTAGGCTCATCAGATTTCCCCGGAGCCCCCAGCTTGGCTTGCATTTGTGAGCGTAGTCACAGTTTTTCCCCCAGAATCTGGGATGCTTCAGTCCCCTGATCATCTTTGTTGTCCTCCTCTGAACCCTCTCCAGTTGGTCTGCATCCTTCTTAAAGTGTGGTGCCCAGAACTGGACACAGTACTCCAGATGAGGCCTAACCAGTGCTGAGTAGAGGGGAACTAGTACTTCCTGGGATTTGGAAGCGATGCTTCTATTAATGCAGCCCAAAAGAGCATTGGCCTTTTTTGCAGCCACATCACATGGTTGGCTCATATTCAGCTTGTGATAGACAACAATTCCAAGATCCTTCTCGCTTATAGTGTTGTTGAGCCACGTATCCCCCATCTTGTAACTGTGCATTTGGTTTCTTTTTCCTAGGTGCAGAACTTGGCATTTATCCCTATTCAATGTCATTCTGTTGTTTTCTGCCCAGAGCTCCAGTCTATCCAGATCACTTTGAATTTTGTTTCTGTCTTCCAAAGTATTAGCTATCCCGCCCAATTTGGTGTCATCTGCAAATGTGATCAGCATTCCCTGCACCTCCTCCTCCAAGTCATTAATACAAATGTTGAAGAGCACTGGGCCCGGGACTGAGCCCTGCGGTACCCCACTCGTTACCTCTCCCCAGTTGGAGAAGGTCCCATTGATAAGCACTCTTTGAGTCCGATTCTGTAACCAACTGTGGATCCACCTGATCGTTGTTTCATCTAGCCCACGTTGAGCTAGTTTGCTCATCAGGATATCCTGGGGCACTTTGTCGAAAGCTTTGCTGAAGTCGAGGTATATGATGTCTACAGCATTCCCACGGTCCACAAGGGAGGTTACTTGATCCAAAAATGAGATCAGATTCATCTGGCAGGACTTGTTCTTGACAAATCCATGTTGGCTTCGAGTCATCACTGCATTGTTTTCAAGAGGCTTCCAGATGGATTATTTTATAATCTGCTCCAGAATTTTCCCAGGGATTGATGTCAGACTGACTCGTCTGTAGTTCCCAGGTTCCTCCTTTTTACCCTTTTTGAAGATAGGGACAATGTTAGCCCTCCTCCAGTCATCTGGCACTTCCCCCGTCCTCCATGATTTCTCAAAGAGAATAGACAGCGGTTCTGAGAGTTCTTCTGCCAGTTCCTTTATTACTCTAGGATGCAGTTCATCTCGCCCTGGAGAGCTGAACTCATTCAAAGTCATTAGGTGTTCTTTGACCATATGCCTATCGATCTCAAGCTGCAATCCTGCCCCTTCAGCCTGTACTTCGCCGTTGCCAGGGGGGTCATAGACCCTCTTTTGGGAGAAGACTGAGCCAAAGTAGGAATTGAGGACCTCTGCCTTTTCTTTGTCATCTGTTATCATTTTGCCATCCTTATTTAATAGCTGAACAACCATTTCTTTCCTCCTTTTACTATGCACATATCTGAAGAAAGCCTTTTTGTTGTATTTAGCATCCCTCGCTAACCTCAGCTCGTTCTCAGCTTTAGCCTTCCTGACGCCATCCCTGCAATTCTGTGCTACCTGCCTGTACTCCTCCTTTGTTGCTTGGCCTTCTTTCCACTTCCTATATGTGTCCTTTTTTGTTTTCAGGTCACCTCTAAGCTTTTTGTGAAGCCACATTAGCTTCTTCTGTTGTCTTCCACCTTTTTTTCTTGTTGGAATTGTTTGTAATTGTGCCTTGAGAATTTCCTTTTTTAAAAGCTCCCACCCATTTTGGACTCCTTTTCCAATTAGAGTCACTTGCTATGGGACCTTACTGATCATTGTTCTGAGTTTATTAAAATCAGCTTTCCTAAAATCCAGGGTACACGTTTGACTACACTCGGCTTTTGCTTCCCTTAGATCCAAGAATTCAAGTACAACATGGGCGCTCTCCCCCAGAGTTCCTGTAACTGCTACTTTATCCACTATGTCATGACTGAACAACATCTTTGTTGGTTAGGATCAAGTCAAAGATAGCCAATCCTCTAGTTACTTTCTCTACTTTCTGTAGGAGGAAGTTATCCGCCACACAAGTCAGAAATTTCCTGGAGGGGCCATGTTTGGCAGAATTTGTCTCCCAACAAATATCGGGGAAATTGAAGTCCCCCATTACTACTACATCATACTTCCTTAAAACATTGGCTATTTGCTTTTCAAAAGTTTCATCCTCGTCTTCTCCTTGATTGGGTGGCTGGTAGTAGACTCCGACCACCAGGTTCCTTTTATTCTTAGCTCCATTTATTTTGATCCAGATGCTCTCAATGGGGCTACCAAGCTCATCCTCCTGTAGTTCTGTGCAGAGAAATGTATTTTTCACATGTAGCGCAACTCCACCTCTCTTTGTGTTCCTCCTGTTCTTTCTGAACAAGTTATATCCTTCAATTGCTGTATTCCAGTCATAAGAGTCATCCCACCACGTCTCAGTTACACCTATCAGGGTGTAACTCAGTTACTCCTATTGTAGGTCCATCCCTGGTTCAATCCTGTAGTTACTCCAAAGGACCTAGTGTAAACCAAAGATAGCATTCAGCAAATGCATGATCGCTTAGCCTTCCGCACCTTAATACTTGTTTAGAAAGAAAACAATTTTGCCTGATCAACGTTCTGCCTCTTGCATCTTCTAGAGTTATATTGAATCGGGGAAGGAGCAGGTGCTGAAGGTCTATTACTTGCCTGGAGTTCCTGAGGTCTTCCAAAGAACCTTCCAGATCCAGGTGGCCCACCTGGAACCAGACAGCATCACCCTGAAAGGAGAGGGAGTCTTCCCCAGAATCTGCCTGGATCTACCCAGAAACATGAGAGGTAGGGCTGGCTGGCTCTGTGCTTCTTCCTCTGCCCCTCGAAGCAAGTGGAAGACCCACAGGTAGCAGAAGTCGATGCTCTGACTTGGATTCCTGCATTGAGCAGGGGGTTGGACTCGATGGCCTTGTAGGCCCCTTCCAACCCTACTATTCTATGATTCTATGATTCTATGAATTTCATTGGAAAGTGCTCAGTTCCTGGCACACACACCCCATTTCTGGATTCTTTAGGAAATGTGCGGTACAGTATCCTCCTCAGAGAAGCAAAGGAACGAATAGAACAGGAATCCCAGAAAGAGTCCCTCAGCAACTCAGAGGCAGTGGCCGCTGAACCACCCATGGACGAATCCATCACTGCAGTAAGATTAAAAGCCCCCTTGGCTGGGCTGGGTGCACTGAGGGGGGGAGAGCTGACTTAGGGCATATTTGCAGGGGGCATGTTGTCAAGGACCAGATGAGCTGTCTTGGTGCTTCCTGCTCCAGACGCCACGGAGCTGGGCCCACAAAGACAGGGTGCCCTTTTACATGTTGCCATCAGCCCAGGGAGAAGGGCTGCCAAGCGGCAGCCTCTGATGATGGCAGATGCTTTGAAGGCCCTCTGGGCCATGAGCAGAGGGCCATGGCAGGCAGAGCAGTGGTGGGTCTCAGCCCTAAGAGAGTGGATCCGCAGGAGGTGGGTACGCAGGAGTAGCTGTGGAACGTCTGCCCGGTTCTGGTGGCCCAGGTGGAAGGGCTGTGCTGAACTGACTCTTCCTGGGCTTTGCAGTTTGACACACGGCTGCAGATGGAAATGGAGAGACTGCTTGTCCGAGAGCATGCCCTGGAGCAGCAGAGGCTGCTTGGCTGTGACCCTACGGAGGACTCCGCTGCCAGCCAGCGAGCTCGCCGGAAACTGGTCAAGTGAGTGCAGATGGCCTCTTGTGGCCATCCTCTGTTCACCCTGCTTTGGGAAGTGGAGGAACAACGTGGGTTGGCCTTGGACCCCTTTTCAGCAGCTGGTCTGCAACCTGGGGAAAGCCACTATACTCTGACGCCAGAAAGACCACTGTAGGTGCCCAGGGATGCCCAGCGGTGGCGTATCCACTTTTGGAATGTAGCTACATTTGACTTACGAGCCCCTGAAAAAGGGCAGAATCCCATCCCCCATTTTTGAGCTAGGGATGGAGGAGAAGGTTACTTTCCACTGAATCCCTTCTCTCTCTAATAGAGGCACCCAAGAGAGTTTAGGTGTAAGTGATGCTGGACCTGGGTGAAATGTTTACATTCGTGAGACCTTGTTGAAAATGCAGCTCACACTGTGCATCAGACAGGTCACTAAGCAGTGTCACTTTTTCAGAGCACAACTACCTGAGTACATCCTGGACTTTGGCTACATAATCCTGGGCACTGTACGAACCCACATTGTCAAAATCACCAACACCAGCCAGTTCCCCGCGTCCTTCCATGCAGACAGACGGGTCCTGCGGGACACAGGTAATAGGGACGGATTGCTCTCCTCTTCCAGCCCAGCCTGTCCTGAAGACTTGAGCAGCTGATGTGAAGGGAAAAGCAGGTGCAAATAGTCTGAAATCAAAGACATCTGCAGCTGATACTGACTTCCCTTTCCCCATCCATCCCACCGCCCCCATCTTCGCTTAAGACACTGAAGGGCGGGCCAGAACGTTCAGCATGTCCAGAGGATACTGAGGTGCTGGCTTTGTTCCCATCCAGACCGTCGCCATGGTCTGATAATGGGTGTGCTCAAAGACTGCGAGAAGAGAGAGAGAGCTGTCACAGCAGCAGCAGCATACCGATGGCTGTAGCAGGAGCCGCTTCCAGCCCTGCTCAGCGTCACCTGGGCTGAGAAGGCTTTCATGGCTGAATTGGCTGCTCGCCTTGGCCTCGGCCTTCCAGCAGCCCTTCCTAAAGGAGGCGGCAGAGCCTGCTGTTCAAGTAGTCAGCACTCAGCCCAGCTGTGTGCTCTTGCCTCATGTCACATACCCTGGACTCCCGTGTTTGGATTTAGATTTCTTGCCTGATGTCGGGCTCAACCCATCAGTTGCTACTGCTGCGCAGACATTTTGGCCCAGCCTGTTCTCCTAAATGCCCTGGGCTGGCCCAGCCCCAGCCCCTGCTCTGCTCCTGGGTGTCCTAAGTGATCTTCCCCAGCAGCCTCCTACACGGGTTGTGTAGGAGGATGAAAGATGAAGCCAGAGTGACCCCACATGGAAAAGGCGGATCAGCTGCCCGACTTAAGCCTCTGGGATCACAAGTACTCCTACAGGCTCAGGCATCAGCTCATAACGAAGGAAATCAAAAGCTTCTGAGAGACTAAATGGAATCAATAGGAAATAATTTCTGTACTGATGCCCAAGGAGATGTGGTGCATTAGCTGAAGTGTTGGGGCTGAATCAAACCCAGTTTCAAATCCAGCTCCCCTACAGCCATGAGCAAGCTGCTTACTGCTCAGCTAGGGCAGCCCCATCTTTGCCGGGGGTGGGGGGGCTAGGCTTTCAGAAGATCTGAGTACCAAAAGGGAATGCAAGCACCATACCAGTGCCCCTGCCACTGCCCCGCTGCTCTGCCAGTCCGTTCTCACACCCTGTATTTTTGCTTACAACAGCTTGTGCTGGCAAAACTGCAAGGGAAAATTTGCAGGTGTGTCCTTGGTGAAAGCCCAGCTCAAGTTTTAGGTTTCAGCCAGGCCATTCTAAAATCCAACTCTGTGACCAGAGGGGCCAATAAAAGCTGCAGAGTAATACCAAAGCCAGTGTTAGACTTACTTTTTTTAGTATCAAATATTAATAAACATTATCAATAGTTACTATTCCTTATAATTTTCTTGGTACTATAGCAGAAAAGGTCTCTTGTGCCAGAAGTGGCTACCTGATTATACAGAAATTTTAGTAAAATTAAGGAGATCCCTTGAGCCATTGAGGCAAATTATGACTGTGTCTGCCAAATACTTGCCCATTTTGATATAGAGGAAAATGGCTTCCTAACTCCAAACGTGGGAAAAGAAGAAAATGTCCTGGCCCTCTGCCACAAATCTCCACCCTCCCCTCAGGCTCAGATACCCCTAGCCCACCACCGCTGCTCCTGCACCAGAGGGCAAAAGCCTCTTGGGGTCCCTTCCCGTCTGAAGTGCCACATCAAAACCACGGAAGAGACTCTGTCATCAATGGTTCCAACCGGAAGCCAGTGAAGTTCCCATACTGTGCAGGCACGTAGAATCACAGGGTTGGAAGGGGCCCACAAGACCATTGAGTCCAGCCCCTGCTCAGTGCAGGAAGCCTGATTCCCAGGCAGCCTCCCATCCAAGTACTAACCGGGGCTGACCCTGCTTCGCTTCCGAGATCAGACAAGGTCAGGCACATACAGCGCATCTCCTGTGTGCACTGTTTCAGTGTGATGTAGCAGTTAGGGTGCAAGCGTTGGAAAGGGGAGGCCCAGTTTCAAATCCCTACACAGCCATGAAGATAATTGGGTGGTCTTGGGGCAGTCATTGTTTCTCAGCCTGACCTAGCTCACAGGGTTGTTGTGAGCTAAAATGTGTTGGGGAGAACCATGTCTGCCATTTTGAGGTCCTTGGAGGAAGGGTGGGATCTAAATGTGAGGATAGATAGTGTCTTTCTTTCTCCACCTTTCAAGTTGTGAGGGATGATTCTGTTGCTGTTTGGAGCTAGGTTTCAGCACTGAACTGGATCGGGTGAAGAACCTGCCCTTCTGTGAGACAGAGACGTTTGAAGTGCGGTTCGATCCCCAGAGCGCCAACCGGCCCCTTGGAGAGGTGGAAGTGCTCCTGCCCATCAAGGTGCTGTGAACATTCTCCCCTGCCTTCCTGTCACAGCCCACCATGTCCCTGGGCCGACACAGCCTGCAAATGTACCGCAGAGATGGTTATGCTTTTATATATTTATACACATCCAGCAACACAGCCAGAATGTAATGTGCAGAAAGAAACACAGTGGTAAAAAGAGCCATGAACACTAGTTTCAATTGCAGCCACAACAGGGAACAAATCATCCACCCTGTGGGTGTCTTATCACACATGGGGGATTCGCAGGGCCAGGACAAAGTTTGCCATGGCCTTGCGGAGCTGCACAGGCAGGCAGAGGGCAGCAGGTGATGGAAATGGGCAGCCAGACGACTGCACAGGAGCCGATGGTGGGCAGCCAAATAGCCAGTATCGGAGGAAAGGGTCAGCCAGCCAGCCTGCAAGGCCATACACAGCTCCAAGGCAGACCACATGCTCCTGCAGCAGGCCCTGATGCCTGAATCGGGCCCAGCCCTCCTTGGTGAGGAGCAGCCTACTGCAGCGGGAAGAGTATCTTGAAGACTCAGGGCTGAATCCCATTTTAGAGGAGCTCTTGGGGACCATGCTCCAGTGGCGGACGAAGGGGAAGACAAAGGGGCGGGTCCGAAATGCCAGCATGTTGTAGTTTGAAGTCGCTCCGCCTCCGGGGAGGCGTTTCAACCGTTCAGGGTGGGGGAAGCCACGAAACGAAAGGGGTGCGGCCACCCAGGGAAGCCTGGCAGGCCAGAGCTGCTCCCAGGCCTGAGCACCCCCACTCAAGGGCACCGCGCCTGGCCAGGAGCCTAGCGGGGGATGCGCTTGGGGTGCAGGCCGCGGTCGGCCGTTCATAAGGGGCTCTGCCTGCCTGCCCCTCTCTGGCCTGTGCTGCAGGCTTATGGGGGCTACACGGGGCCTGTCAGGCCAAGCCTCCCAGGCCAGCGTCAGAGTGGATGCTGGGGGGCAGCCAGGTGTGATGCCGCCCCCTCCTCTAGGTCAGCGGTGACTTGCTAGTGGGCTTAGCATACGCGGTGTGTATGAGTGCCAAGATTTCATCCCTGCCGAGTTTCCAGAGGTGTTTTGGGTTCTTGCATCTCTCTGTGATTTCACTACTTGATGGGCACTACGTTCCGGCTATGACCCCATGTGGGCCTACATATCATTATCTCTGGAGTGTTTCCCCCACCTGACACAGACGTGGCACTTGAGCCCTGTCGAGGGAGGTCACATCGGTGCTTAGGAGGGTTTCATGTTGTTTGCTCCAGGTCCTGGCTGGGCCCACGTTTCACGTCTCTCTGCGCGCCATGGTGATAATGCCATCCCTCTGCATGTCCAATGACAATCTGGAATTCTCTGCTGTCCAGTGTGGGCAGTGCCAAGTGGAGACCATCCAGCTCCATAATCAGCTGCAGGTCACGTGTGAGTGGTTTGCCACCAGCAGTGAGCAAATGAAAAAGGTAACGCAGTCCTGGTAGCACTCTTCTCGTTGCCCTTTCCCAGCTGTCAGGATCTATCCACTAGAGTTGCCAACTGATCAGGAAGAAACCAACCTCTCTTGTCTTGCACCCTGAACAGTAGAAATCAGCCAGCAAAGCTTACACAGCATGGAGCTTAAGCAGCTCCTACCACACTTTTCTTCTCTTGAGGCGGAGTTCTTTTGATCCATGTAGCATGAATCCCCCAGGCTCACAAGGGGAAATGCTGAAAAGCAAGAACTCCAAGAGGCTGGCCAGGGCTGGTGTCAAGGGTAGGCATGGTTGGGCACCTGCTGGGGGCCCACACCCCAGCAGGGGCCCACTGACAAGGGTTCCCTTGGAGCTGCTCCTCCTCTTCACAATGGCAACTTGCTTGTTCGTTTGACTCTTGCTCTGGCCCAGACAACAGAGGTGGTGAGAAGGAGGAACAGTAGATGTCACTGCTTACTTGCTCACTGGCCCTCTGCCTGTGGAGCAAGCCAGTGGGAGCAGTGATGAGAAAGGGGAGGAGGAGCCAGAGCAGCTGGTGACACTGGCGCTGAGAAGGCAGAGTCCCTGATGGACAGGGCCCATGGAGGGTGGGGTGCGCACGGGCCCTCAAAAACCTGGAGTCAGCCCTGAGGCTGGCCGTGCAGCTGGGTTAAATCCACAACTACTGATTCAGCTTCAAGATTTAAGAATGCAAGCCCCCCCCACCCCAAATAGGCAAGGTGAAATCCTCTCATCAGTCACAGGCCTGATTCTGAAGAGCACCATTTTGCAATGAGGAGAGCAGGAGTCAGAGCTCTGTGGCATGCTTGAGTTCCTCCTCTCGCTTCCTAGTCCCCAACAGAGAAAGCCTTCATCCTTGCTCCCATGGATGGAAGACAGCACCACCCAAGGGATGGTGCACAGCTCTTTCTCTGAACTGACAACAGACCTTGGCCTAGCTGACTAACATAAGCAGACCTTTTGTTGCCTGTAGCAATTCTGCAGGCGTGCAGATTGTAGCAATATTTCAGAGTGGCAAGAGGTCCCTTCACAATGGCACAAAGATCCAATGGTTTGGCAGTGACTTCATTGTTTGTGGTAAGCTTAGGTGGACAAGCATATGCCAGTCCCCTTGCGTCGGAAGATGCACCACGAATTAAAGAATAAACCCCATGTTTTCGAGATGATACCTCCCTACGGGATCCTGGCACCTGGAGAGCGACTCAACGTGCAGGTCAAGTTTGCACCAAGAGAAGAGGTAGGAGGGCCGGGCGCTCTTCATTCCACAGCCATATTGTTGGGTGTTCTCAGGAGTCACATGTGAGAGCCTCTAATGCTGTTTGCCAAAGGGCGGAACTGTAGCACTGCTTAATAGGTAATTTGCTGGCAGTCATTAAATGTTAGTAGATAAGCTGTGTTAACTGCATCATCAACATCCCTAATTTGACGCACAGAGAGTGATGATGTTGAGGAATGCAAACCAGGGTCAGAACCAGGGAAGAGGTTTAGCCTGAGTGCATGCTGGGAGTTGTAGTCCATCACGTCCGGAGGGCACCGTGTTGTGGAAGGCTGGGCTACATGACAGGCAACAGTGAACTAGATGGGAGGTTCCAGAAGGTCAGCCACCTGTTGCTACAGCAAAAGCAGCAAAAAGCCTTGTGGCACCTCTAAAGGCTAACAACATTCACTGTGGCAGAAGCTTTTGTGGGCCAGACACAGGTGATACTGTCCCCAGCTGGCAGGTATATGTATATCTGGGTACAGGCAAAACCTGTAGGCAGGGGGATGATATTACACGTGAGGCCAGAAGCCCCAGCAGTAGAAGAGATGGATGTGTGACATGACTGCGCAGAGCACCAATGCAGAACATTGCAATTCTCACCCATTATGGGGGTAATATCCCAGTATGGAGCATGGGTGCAATTTCCTTAGCACTGTGTGGTTAATAAGACATATGGTAATAGCAAACATTTGGTCCCTTCACCTGCTCTCCCTCTTTTTTTCTGGGAATAAAACAGTCTCTCAAATATTTGTCATTTTAGAAATTCTACCACAACTACCTGATTCTGAGCATCTCCCAGAGCACGCAGCAACTGCTGCTGAACGTCTCCGGGCAAGGTCTGGAGCCGCGTCTAGAGTTCAGCCCCTCCGTTCTGGAACTTGGGCCCCTCCTGCCTTATGCCATTGGGGATGAGGCTGAAGTGGTGGTGAAGAACCCCTGCTGCTTCCCCATTGAGTTCTACTCCCTAGAGTTTGACCAGCAGTATCTGCTGGAAGAACGGGTAAGGATCAAGCAAGCCTGAGATGTGAAACTGCATGTATTTAGTGAATACACTGCTACCCTTCCCCCAAGAAGCCTGGGGTGGTATACGTGGCTATCCAGTTCTGTCCTCCCAACAACCCTATGAGGTAGAAACAACCTTGAAAGAGCCTTGTTGAAGACTAACACCTTTATTATGGCATACGCGTTCATGGAGTAGTGTGGTGTGGTGGTGAGAGTGTTGGACTGGAAGCCGGGAGATCCGGGTTCTAGTCCCCACTCGGCCATGGAAGCTCACTGGGTGACTTTGGGCCAGTCACAGACTCTCAGCCCAACCTGCCTCACAGGGTTGTTGTTGTGGGGCTAAAATGGAGAGGAGGAGGATAATGTAAGCCACCTTGGGTTCCTTGCAAGAGGAAAAATGGCGGGATATAAATGCAATAAATAAATAAATGGAGCACAGTCCATGTTATCATATGCACGAAGTGTTATTCTAAGTTGGCGGGTATGTATACCTATGGCTGAGTGTGTGTACGGGGCAGAGCAGGAAGTGGATTGTAATTGGTGAGATGAAAGGAAAAGGAAATGCAAAAGTACAGACTGACAGTTACGTTTCAGCTTAAATATCTGTAAAACCACAGTGGCCATTCTCAAAGCTGTGTTGGTGAGAACACAAACGGCCTTTGTGACTTGGCCCACTGAGTTTGGTGGGGATTTCAGCCCTGCTCCACTCAGGCTCCCTCCCTCTGGAAGCACAAGCAGTCCTCCTCCCCAGCTGGACCCCTTGCAGGCCACCCTTTTGCTGACCTTTCTATCATGAGTGGGCTTTAAATTCTGTACAGAACACAGAATATGGCCTCTGTCAAGAATGCCAGCCTGCTTCTCCACCATGAAGCCTTGCATTCGTGTCTGATGCAACCTCCTGGGAGTGTGCTCTCTGGGGAGCTCCTGAAACGGTCCTGCCGCTCAAGGCAGGCTCAGTCCTCGTTAATTGGGAAAGAGATAACAGCTGGGTTTGGTGGGAAGCTCCTACCCCTTTCTGGGGTGAGGGTGGGAGACGGAGCTGGTGATTGGCTGGGGATACCTGCCCTGGATTGCCAGGGCTGAGCTTTAAAAGGAGCTGCAGCAGGGGCATCGTTGTCTCCCTCGGCACGGTGGTCTTTGGACCTGGCACGATGGCTGGACTCTATCCCGGGAGGCCCTGACTTCAGTATGTACAAGGACAGGTTAGCCAGCTTTTGTTACGTTGCTTGGGTAGAAGGCTCTCTATGCAGAAGGGTTTCCTTCTTGTGTATTTCAGCATTGTACTCTTCTTTTTTTTCTATAATTTTTATAATTTTTATTTTTTTTTAAGAAAAACAAAGCACAACAACAACAGAAACACAACAACAATACACATACACTAAAGTTAGGGATGGACGAAAGTCCTTTACCTGGTCCCGCAGCTTGCTTCACGGTGGGGGGGAGGCGCTCCATCCCTCCCCCCGAAATTCTGGGTCGGGGGGAGGCGCCCCATCCCTCCCTGCCGAAATTCTAGCCGGCGGGGAGGCGCCCCGTCTCTCCGGCCGCGAATCTCGTCTCCTGCCGGGACGCAAATGGCGGCAGCCGTAGCCATCGGCGTTTGCGTCCCTGCAGTCAGCCGTGATAGGCTACGTAAATGTTTACGTAGCCTATCACGGCTGACTTTGGGGGGGGGGGAAGCGCGTACGCAAATGGCGGCGCCCATGGGCGCCGCCATTTGCGTTCCTTATTTGGGCACGTGTAGTCTACGTAAACATTTACGTAGACTACGGCGAAAATACGGGGAACGCTATTTGCGTTGCCCTTATTTTTGCCGTAGTCTACGTAAATGTTTACGTAGACTACACGTGCCCAAATAAGGAGCGCAAATGGTGGCGCCCATGGACGCCGCCATTTGCATACGCGCTTCCCCCCCCCCCCAAGTCAGCCGTGATAGGCTATGTAAACATTTACGTAGCCTGTCACGGTGTTTTTTGAAAAACTAGCCGTGATAGGCTATGTAAATCTTTACGTAGCCTATCACGTTTGTTGTTGTTTTTTATTTTTTACTTGGAAATGGCGGCGGCGGCCGGGACCGGCCGCCGCCGGGAGCCGCCACCGCCAGGGACATTCGACAAAGGTAAGTCCCATCCCGGGGGGGGTGGCGGGGGGGGTGGCGGACCGTTTCTCCACCAATTTCGGGGGGCCGAATGCGTTGGCATTTGGCCTCCTGGAGATTCGTGGAGAAATTCTCTGACATCCCTATCTCTTAAGATTGTAAGATATCTACCTTTGGCTCCCCTTACACCACAAATGCTTATTATTCTTCTCTAGTTCTTGTCTTAGTTGTATATCATACATTGAGTTCACAGACATTATCTCCTTTCTCCTAATTTTAACAACAACAGAAAAAAGAGAATCAACCATCTCAAAGTTCAAAATCCACATACGTAGATATCCACATACCTAGCTTTGTACACTTCTGTACAATCTACTACCTCCACCCTTCCCTTTCCGTCTATCCCTCTTCTTTAAATAAACGTTTATCCAACTTAAGGTTGGTGTGATTCCTTCTGGGTAACCTCAGTGCGAATTTCAGTGCTTCTTGGCCTGAAAGCATGGCTGCCGGGCGTTTTTGGAACGTGAGGCCAGAAGTGGCCTGTCCTAACTTGCAGGGGAGTTGGGACCAGTTTCAGCTCTCCTTCACAGCCTCCAGTGCCATTGGGTAGCCCTCTTGTCCTCCAGAAAACCAGTGCTTTCCATTTTCAAGAGAGGTGGCTTCTAGATCCCATATGGTTGCAGGATGGAGGCCATTTCTGCCACACCCAGACAAATTACAGTGGGGTTGTGCAGAGCTTTCCACTGTTTCGGATACCTGGTCATTGCTTTTAAACTTCAGTCTGTTTGAAATCTGACACATTTTGCAAATAAGATTACCAGCCAGGAATGAAATCTTATGCAAAGGTGTCTAATTTACAAACTAGGCATTTGAGGTGGGCAATTTGGGTACTGCTTTAGTTGAGAATGCCTGAGTCAGTTTTTATAAGCTGCCCTGGGTGCATGCACATCAAAGAGGAATCTGTTGAGTGTCCATATGATTTAGAGCAGCCTTCCCTAACCTGGCACCCTTCACACATGTTGGATTACAATGCCCATCATCCCTAGCCAGCATGTTCCGCTGCCATAGTCCAACATGTTTGGAGGGTGCCAGGATGGAGAAGGCTGATTCAGAGGGAAGATCTCCAGAAGGCATAAGGGTGTGTGTGAGAGAGAGAGAGTGTGAGCGAGAGGGTGGGCAGAGAGAGAGAGAGAAGCAGGGAGAATACAAACTGTGCCAGAAACTCAGAAAGGGCCTCCAGGAGCCATCCTGTGCAGGGCAGGACTTTGTGTATAGGCAGTTCCTGCCATGGCACCTAACTGAAAGGACCTGCAACAGCAGGGCTGGGAGAGATGCAGCGACTCAGGGTTGACCTGCCCACACTGGGCTCAAGGGACCACTCGTCTGACTCCATCTAAGACAGGTCTCTGTATTTTCCTGACTTCAGATTCTGCGTATGCTGAAGGGCTATGACACCCATAATATCCTTCTCCTGCCTCCTCGCATCCCTGGAGAGAAGTTGCCTCCTGAAGTACTGGAGTATTATGAGGAGCAGAAGAAGGTTCAAGGCGATCAGGAGGCCATGAATCAGGACAATGGTGAGGAGGGAAAGGGCGCTTGAGAGAGCCAACTGCATGGAGTGGATGGAGCGCAGCTCTGCTGTGACAGTTTCTGGTCAGCAGAGCAGGAGAGCAGACAGCAAGGGGCTTGCTCCCGCTCTTACTGGCTGCCCTTTAAATGGGTTTTCCAGACTTTATTTATTAAATTAGTATTCTACCCACTCTCCTCACAAAGCTCCAGGTGACATAAATGGGGTCATCCAGTTCTGTCCTTGCAACAGCACCTGGGTGCGTTCTGTTCCAGAGGGGAGCGCCCTCCTGGCATTTTGACTCAGCCTCTGTGTAGGAGGCAAAGTGCCTTTGCAGTTCCCAGCCTCTTGTCTGAGAGTGGAGTTTTTCTTTCTTTAATACAGTCTCTCCTTCTCTCTCTTCCCCCATTCATTACCTCAACACTCCTGAGCAGGCAGGAGAAGGAGAGAGTCAGGGCAGGCACGCTTCCTGTTCCTGTGGGGATGGAGCACAGCTCTGCTGCTGCCCTCACGTGCTGATCTTTTGGCCACCTCCACCCCCTCCTCTCGCCTTGGGCAGGAATGCTGCAGCTCCCTGAACAAATAATGAGCTGGAAGCACCAGCCGGCAAGGGCTGGCTGGCTCGAGGAGGAAGAGGGGGGTGGAGCCCACTTCTTGGTACTGCTGCTCCCCCAAAGCCATGCCAACAGTGCCAAAGAAAAAATGGGCAGTTCAAGGCCCTTCTATCTGGACTCACCCGTGGTAGTCACAAAAGTTCTGGTGGTTCAGAGATCCCAACACCTGGATGGTCTTTCTAGCCACAAGAAGGATTTTCCTGTCTCAGGAGAGGAGAGTCAAGGACCTCTGACAGCAGGTCTTTGTTGCTTACTTCCCTGCGCAGACTTGCCTGTTGTGACAGGACTCCCTCACCCATTTCCTGGCATCCCCCCAGAACAAAGTGCCAATTCCCACAAGCTACGCAGTATAGAATAGGAGGGGAGGGAGAGGAATATTTCCCACTGCCAATGTGGTTGATGGGCAAAACATTCCTATTTGGCCTTTATGGAATGAGCTGTTCCTGCACTACGGCCCAGGGACAGGTGGGCAGGCATAGAGAAGCAGGAAGCTAGGGCGGCAGGGGCAGGACCCAGGCTTAAAACCCCCAACAGTGCTCCGCCCCCATGCCACCCAATGTGTAAGTGTGGCATGCAGCTGCACACCAGCACCTGCATGCCAACCCCCTGCCTCCGGAGCCAGACAAGATGTTGTCCACCCCCCACCCCAATCCCTCATAGCTAGGGCAGGGGAGGAGAATCTGTACTTTTCAGACAGAAGAAATACACAACTCAAACATGGCTAATGGAGGATTATTTATTCATTTGTTCACTTTTTGTATTTGAATTTAGCATTAAAAATAGCTGCATATTTCTTGTTGTGCCTATTCTCATTTTGCATTTTGTCGTGTAATAATACTGGGCAGGATGAACCATTCTCTTTATTCCAAAGCCACGGTGCCTTTCAAAGATGGCCAGTGTAAATATAATTTTATACTTGATTAAGGTGAGGCACTTACACACACAATTATTTTGTCAAGGCCACAGCACCTGAAGACTAGAAGCTAGTCTGCCATGGTTTTGAGCCTATGTCAAAGAGCCCTTGATCTTAAATGAGAGAAGGGGACTCAAAGGTGATGGATGCCATGGAATCCTTCCTGTGCCGGGAAACCTGTGCCAGAGGAGTGACCCAGTGGCCTATTCTTCACTGGGTTGCTCTGTAGTTAAGACCGGGTGTGGGGAGATTCTGAAGACACAACCAGTTTCAATACATTGTGTAGAGGTTCTTGTATTCACTGTGTCATCTTTCTTTCCCCCGGAGTAGAAGAAGAAGAGAACACTCATATTTCTGAACTTGGAATAAAGCCTCATCCTTCCAGTACTGTGCAGACCACGTCGACCGGGGCCTCCATTCTTCCTTCTCTTTCCCATTATGATGATAACCGAGCTTTCAGGGTGGAATCCAAACTTGACGAGGAGGAAGAAGAGGAAGAGGAGGGAACTGAGAAAGGGCAACTGCAAGGTGACTGAGAGCTTTTTAACCTTTGAGTGCTAGTACAGTTAAAAGAACGCATCGGTTAATGCAATCAATAATTGATATAAGAAAGGGTCATAAACGAGGTGAGGCAGGCTATGGGTGCACATAGAATCATCGAATCATAGAATAGTAGGGTTGGAAGGGGCCTACAAGGCCATCGAGTCCAACCCCTTGCTCAGTGCAGGAATCCAAGTCAGAGCATCTCTGACAGATGGCTGTCCAGCCTCGTCTTGAACGCCTCCAGTGTGGGAGAGCCCACCGCCTCCCTAGGTCACTGGTTCCATTGTCTTATTGCTCTAACAGTCAGGATGTTTTTCCTGATGTTCAGCCGGAATCTGACTTCCTGTCACTTGAGCCCATGATTCCATGTTCTGCACTCTGGAATGATCGAGAAAAGACCTGGCCTTCCTCTCTGTGAGAAAAACATCCACACAAGTTTTTGCCACCACCTTATGGCAAAAACCTATACTGAACTGTATCAGGAAAAGCAAGGCTCCACGTGTGTTGGAATTAGCTAGTGGTCTCTTTTCGGCCCATGAGTTCAACATATGTCCCTTCATACAACTTTGATCTGCGCCATGAAGTAGCTGCAGAAATAGCTTCGAGAGCTGTTTCCAAGTAGCTTGGAAATGGAAGTGGAAATAGCTGGCCATTACTTTTCACGTTGGACAAAAACCTGAAGATGGGAAAGGGAGTTGATTGATGTTGTTCAGATGCCTCTTGTTGCAATCCTACCTGGAGTCTGGGACTGGTCTTCAACCAGGTCTGGCCTTACAAAGCTGCCTTCCAAGCCATTGGAGAGCTGTCATGGAAGGTTTTCATTCACTCACTCACTCACTCACTCTTCCAATTCCAGAGGTTCCAAATGGGTTACAATTAATCGGTACATTCCCAGCAGAAACAGAGCTCAGTGTTTTCATGGTTTAGGGATTAGACAATTTCCCCCATTTCATTCCTTTATTGTTTCTTGGATTCATTGCACCTTATGCTCCATTTCTTCTAGTTTAACTAGGAAAGATTCTAACATTAATTTCAGAATGGGAGCACACACATTTTGTCTCAGTTTAAATTAAGTTCCTTCCAGTTAATTTTCTTCTTCCCTGTTTATGTTACCAGTGTGTATATTTACACTGATAAAGCACTGCAAAAAAAGCAATATTAATGTCATGTCATGTGTATGATTGCATTATGATTCTTTTTGAGCAGGGCTTCCTGCACATTCACTCCTGTGCATTGGTAAAACACTAATCTTGATACAGCTATATGTAGTTATGTCAAGTTGACTTTATTTTTATATTATTATTAGGAATATTTCTATACACTTCTCATTTGTAGAAATTCCAAAGCAGTTTACAAGAACACCATAAAACAACAGAACAATATGATACACAATAATTCAATATGAGAGATGGTTCAAGACAACTCACAGCTAGGGGGAAGCCAAAGTAAAAAAGGCATTTTAAATAAATGCCTAAAACACACCCGCATCGGGGCCTGACATACCACAGAGGGGAGGTCATTCCTCAGGGAGGGTGCCACTGCAGAAAAAGCCCATCTCCGGGTCACCGCCCAACAGGAATCTGTAGGTCATGGCACGGACAACAGGATCTCCCCTGAAGATCATAGTGGCCCGGGAAACAATTACATAAAAAGATGAACCCATGAAATAAACAAAAACTTAAAATCTAACTTCAGAATAAAAACCAGCAGCAAAAAATATAACAAATATAAAAAACACACAGTAGCGGCAAAAGTTCCAGGGCTTAAATTCCCGAGAATGTCAGCAGCTCAAAGTTCATTGGAAGCTGTTGAGGGTAAGATTTAAAGCCTGAGGAAATGAAAAGGTCTTCCCAAAAAGACCAAAGCGTGGGCTCTGGGCGAGCATCTCTGGGGCCCTGGAGAGGGCCCTCCATCACAGGCCACCACAGCCGGAAAGGCTGTCTTCCTGATGGCAGCGTGGCAGCTCATTAAGTGGGGGCACCTAGAAAAGGGCTCCAATGGAGATCGTAATGTCTGGATAGAAATAAGTATAAGAATGTGAGGCACGCCCAAAGGGACAGCTGTCCCCCCCCCAAATGGCCTCTGGATGCAAGATGCTGCAGAGCTCAAGGCCTAGAGGGACCTCTCCCCCCAGGCGCGGCCCTGCATGCGTGCACTGTCTTCTTGCCCCAAACAGAGGAAGAGAGAGGCTTTGTTCCTTCTGGTTGTGGACCCCAGGATAGGTCCACCTGGCATTTTAGTGCTCCTCAATCCCCTAGAATGACCCAGTTGTGAACGCCCCCAGGTGGTTCTTCTGGGTCTTCCCATGTTGCCATGCTCCTCTTTGTTAGTCTTGGCTCTCTTCTGCAGAGGCAAACACCACTCATGGATTGTTATTGTTATTATTTGTATACTGCTTAACATAATCAAATATGCACTGGAACGTTTTCATTTTACAGTGGAAAATTTTCTGATGCCCTAGAGAGTGATCTAATTTAGAATGTTTTATTTAGTAAACAACAAAGCTTTTTTTTTTAAAGTACCGTGTGTTCATTTTCGTTCCTGAAATAAATATTTCAGGGGGAAAATTAAAGCACACTTAGGGCGCAATCCTAACTAGATAGGAGGCCACCTCCGAACTCGGAGGCAACCACTTATCCCAAGCAAGGCAGGAGAGACACGGGGGGGATCGTTCCCTCCGCACCTCTCCTGTCTTGCTATTTTTCACTAGGCAGCCATTTTCAGCTGTCTAGCGGCGGGGGGGCCAACCAGGAGAGGAAGCTGCCATACGACACATTGGATGTGTCATACACGTAGCTCCGCTCTCCCCGCCCCAGAACACCCCCCGGAATGCCCCTTTTCAGTCACTCTGTGCTTCTCTTCCGAGCGTGGAGGATGGGGCTTCTCCACGCTGCCTCCGAGGCAGCTTGGACGAGGGGGGAGGTCGGTTTTCTGGGAACCAACCTCGGAGCACAGGCTTTGAGGTCTGTTCCCAGAAATGAGAATATCCTATGGCCCTCTAGACCGTGTCTAGTGGCCATAGGATTGCTCCCTTAATGTGATGTTATATTATGTAAACATTTTAATTGGAATACTTGTAAAACCGTGTAAAAAATGAAAGACATAGCATGTACTCACCTTACATTCTTTAAATTTAAGGAAAAAAGAAAGCTATTGAAAACTGTTGAGACCCTAATGAGTTTTAGCAACCCTGACAACTGTGCATGATATGCTGTCAGCCACTCATCCCTTTCAACAGAGTTTGACTCTCTTCAGCTGAGGTTGCTGGGGCACCTTCAGTTTCACTGTCACTACTTATTAGTTCCATTTCACACTGAGACATACATGTATTTCAGTGACATAGATGCATTCTCTCCCATACTTGATAGTTATCGTTGTATTTGTTCTCTCTCTTGTGACCTGCCTCGAGAGGGTTTTGTACCCTAAACTATTTTACATACATCGGGTTTTTTTGAAAGGAAGTGACACTGGCAAAGGACTGTGGGATTCTGTGGCATAAACTGTGCTGTGTGTATTTGCTGGTCACACAGCAGAGCTGTGGGTCGGTATTTAGCATAAAACCTGCCATGCAAAGAATCTCAACTGTCATTTAAAGGAGAATAACGTCTAGCAGTAAAAACAGGCTGGTGATATTGTAGAAGGCTGCCATTACCTGCATAGTTCCACAGGAGTGTAGTGGGCCATCTCTCAGCTGAACCTGCCTCACAGAGTTCTTGTGAGTCTAGAAAAGAGTTGCCTAAATATGCGTGGAGGGAGGGAGGGAAAGATACATTACAAATGTGGCAGATGAAAATAAAAAATAGTTTCTTGCCCTGCCTAGCAGGATTAGGACAAACTTCGCAAAGTAATAAGCTCACACAAATTTGCTTGAGTTGCATCTGTTATACAGATAGCAGGTTCTGCAGAATTTGGGTTTTTAAAACACAAACCCAGAGCCTCTCTGATAAGAACGGCTCTGGCAGTGAGGAAGCAGAACAACAGGCCTTTGGTATAGTGGCTGCAGCAGCAGAGAAGATGCAAGAGTGATGAAGTGCCTTGCTGGACATGAGAGCTCTGACCTGCCATCTAGCTGACCCAGCGCAGTCCCTTCCGTGGCTTGGCTAAACAGAGCAGAAGCACCATGCACACCAAAGAGCCTTCCTTGGGAGCTCTTTGGGGATATTTGACACTGGCATCAACATTTGAATGAGCCGACTAAAGCCCTGCTTTCTTTCCAGCTGGAAGCCAGCAGAGCATCACCAAGCATAAGGAGGCTGTTGGAGAGCTTGACAACAACCCTGTTTCCAAAGCCATTGCTCGTCACCTTGGCATCGATATCTCGCCAGAAGGACGGGCTGCCAGGAACCGCAGGGGCATTGCCATCATGATTCATGGAGCTCCCCTTACAGGTACAGAGACTTCCCCTGTGCAGCCACAGGTGAGGAAAGTACAACTGCTTGCTCAAAATAGAAAGCAAGCTGTTCTTGGGGAAGCTGCTGTACACCCCACAGAGTACCACGTGTCTTATGATCTTGGCTGGGATCAGTCTCAATGACTTCCTCTGGTCTTTGTTGCCTCTTCTGAATCCTTTCTGGTTTGTCAACAATTTCTTCTTTTTTTGGACCAAAGGTCTTTAGTCATGGTCTTGCTAATACTTAGGTTTGGAGTAGAATTGCTTCCGGAGTCTCGAAAGTGATCCCGCCCTTGAAACCCATAAAGTAGCACCTAAAATCTTATGGGCTAATAAAGTATTCAGTTTCTGTCAGGGTACGCTGTTTCAGGACATGGGTTCTGATGATACTTGGTGATGTAGCTTGAGTTGCAGGGCTCTGCTACCGATTAGATCTTGAGCAGAGGTCAAGTTGGGTCATCTTTCTTAGGAAGCAAGACGGAAAGAGATCAGCATCATGGAAAGCGCCAAGTAGTGCTGGGGCTGGAAGCCAGACAGGGTTGTCTGTATCTTGCTCCAACAAGGAGCTGAGCAAGACTGAGACTTAAATAAGAGAATAATAACCTTTAGGCTGGTTGGCTCTGCCTCCATACTGACTGAGGCCTGGCCTCTTAAAGGAGCCTGGCCTGTTTTAGTAATCTCGGGCTGCAATGATATGGGAGTGGCTAGGGTATGCTAGTGTCCTCAAGGCCTGATTCCTCAGAGCCTGAGGATGGCAATGCAACCTCCTCTAGATGCAGAGAAGCCAACCACTGGGGTCTTTCTGGTGAAATGTGTTCTGGGAAGCCAAGTTGTCTCCTATGGCCGAGTCATCTCCCTGAACCATTGCATCTGGAGTCTCTTTGGAGGACAAAGAGTCAGGATCATCTGAGGATGTGGGTTTGCGGTCCTGGTCTATGACACAGGGACATAAATGCCCCCAATCACTGCCCACCTCTGTCTGTCTGTCTGTCTATCTGTCTGTCTGTTTATTAATTACATTTCTATACCACCCAATAGCCGAAACTTTCTGGGTGGTTCATAAATATTAAAACCACAGGTACAGCATCAAAACAATATAAAAGATAAAAGCTTTAAAACTACAGTGTAAAAGTACAACCAGCATAAAACCGAACAGCAATGCAGAGATTTAAAATATAGTAACAAATTTAAAACAGCAGAGCTAAACGACTGGAATGCTAAAATTCCTGGGAAAATTAAAAAGTCTTCACCTGGCACCGGAAAGAACACAACGTAGGTGCCAAGTGAACCTCTCTAGGGAACTCATTCCACAGCCAGGGTGCCATAGCAGGAAAGGCTGTCTTCCTGGTAGCCACCTGTCTTACTTCCTTTGGCAGGGGCTCCCTGAGAAGGACTCCTGAAGTTGATCTTAGGGTCTGGGCAGGTACATATGGGAGGAAGTGATCCTTCAGATAACCTGGCCCCAAGCCATTTAGAGCTCTGAATGTTAATACCAGCACTTTGAATCGGGCCCAGATATGGACTGGCAGCCAGTGCAGCTGGAAAAGTACTGGCATGATATGATCATGTTGGCCAGACCCCGTTAACAATCCTGCTGCCCCATTTTGGGTCAGTTGAATTTTCCAGACCATTTTCAAAGGCAGCCCGATGAATAATGCATTGGAGTAATCCAGATGAGAGGTGATCAGAGCATGGATAACTATAGCTAGGCTATCTTTGTCCAGATAAGGCCATAGTTGGTATATCAGCCTAAGCTGATAAAAGGTGCTCCATGCCACCAAGTCCACCTGTGCCTCAAGTGACAGTTCTGGGTCCAAGAGCACCTCCAGACTACGAGCTGGACCTTGTCTATTTGCAACCTCCTGGGTCAATTCTGAATATCAATTGTTCGTTCATTCATTCATTCCTTTGTTTCATTTCTATACCACCCAATAGCCAAAGCTCTCTGGACAGTTCATGAAAATTACAATTCAAAAGACATAGAAACATAATATAAAATCTTTAACATACAAAAATTTTAAAAAACAGTTTAAAACCGTTTTTAAAAACATAGTTACAGTAAGTTACCAGAATCTGATTTTAAAACCTTGACATTAAAAACCCCATCATATGTCATCAAATGCCTGGCAGTAGAGGGGATTTTTAACCTGGGGCTGAAAAGATGACAATGTTGGTGCCGGGCGGAGCTCAGTGCAGAGAGCGTTCCACAGTTGGGGAGCCACAACTGAAGAAAATGCCTCCCTTGTTGCCATCATCCTTCCTTGGAGGTGGCACTCAGCAGAGGTCTGAGATGATGATCGTAGTGTATGGGTTGGTGTATACTGGGAGAGCCGCTCCATTAGGAATTGTGGTCCTGAGGCATGTAAGACTTTATAAGTCAAAACATCCCCTTGAATTGGGCTTGGAAACATACAGGCAATCCAGCACAAGCTTGGCCAGAATTAGCATTACATGTTCAGAACTTCTGATTCCTGATGTCAATCTGGCTGCTGTATTTTGCAGAAGGTGCAGCTTCTGAACTGAACTGAACCAAAATTCTGGCCGGGGGGGAGGTGCTCCGTCCCATCCCCCCGAAATTCTGGCTGGCCGGCTCCGCTCCGCAGGGATTCTGTGGAGCTGCCGGCTGGCTCCGCCAGCGGCCAGACATCTGGCCGCTGGCTAGCAGGGATGCAAACGGTGGCAGCCGTAGCCACCGCCGTTTGCGTCTCTGCAGTCAGCCGTGATAGGCTACGTAAATCTTCACGTAGCCTATTACTTTTTTTTTTTCTTTCTGGAAATGGCGGTGGCGGCAGCTGGTCAGAAGACCGGCCGCCGCAGCCGCCGCCGCCACCGAACCACCGCCGGAACCGCTGCCACCAGGAAGATCCACCCAAGGCACGTCCTGTCCCGGGGGGGGACGGGAGGGCAGACCGTTCTGCCACCGATTTTGGGGGGCTGAATGCGCTGGCATTCGGCCTCCCCGAGATCCGTGGCGGAATTCTCTGACATCCCTAGTAATATCCCCCAAGCCCACCTTCTGGAGCTGGCCTTCCAAGTAGGAGTGAAACCACTGTAATGCAGTACCTCCCACTCCCAACTCAGAGAATCGCCCCAGAAGGATGACATGCAAAGCCCAGCTCCTCAATGCACATAATAATCTTAAAACATTAAAATATAAGGATTTACCAGTGCAATTATACAAAGACCTCTCCAGGGAAATGCAGCAGAGAAGGAAAGCTTTATTCACTTTCACTAGCTGACTGAGAGAGGTGGGAATTAGATACAGAGGGGAGTTCCCCCTGAAGTTCATTACTCGCCATGGCAGCAAGGTCCTCCCTAAAATTGCCCGGAAGGAAGCCACAGTGACCTGTGAAGCCTTAGATGCACTGGTATCTCAAGCTGAAGAACTCTCTGAAGAAGAGAGTGAAGCTGATCTTCCTCAACCTCCTCTACCAGAGTCAGGAAGGCGGAAAGTGGAGGCCTCTCAGGGAAAGAAGATCTATATAGTGCCCTAGGATTGCACCCTAAGAGGAGCATTAGCAATGTTACACCTCCAGCGATTAGCTGACCTTTATTAAAGCGACATTGTGGCATCCAATAGACACGGAACAAGAGTTTTTGCTGAATAAGATGTGACCTGAGATCCATAGACACGTCAGATATAGGCGCTAAAGCGGCAATCCATTGATTAGGCAAAATGGGACAGTCCAGTTCCCTATTCCATTCCTGCTTAAGACCCTGTGTATCATATTTATTTACTGACAATACGTATTCATAAACATGGATCACGGGTTGATATTAGGCATGACCATCATGGGGAAATTCTGTTTGTTCTTGGCTTGACAGATCCCTGCAGCGCCCCTGAATCAGAGAGCATTTGTGAGCCAAGCAGCAGGTCAGTTCCCAGAAGTTGGGAACTTTCCTACCTCCTTTTTTTATATCTGTGAGCCATGATTTATGCAAAATCATGGGTATAAATGTTTATGGAAATTGCGATTTGTGCAAAATTGCGGCCGTAAATAGTGCTATTTGAGCAAAATTGCAGGCCTAAATGCGCCATTGATGGTCGTATGATTTCTGTAAGTATACCCAGAGTTTTGCGCAAATCACAATTTGCACAAATAAAAAAAGTGGAAAACCACAAGCTTGCCCAATTTAGCATGCATTTAGTCAGGCAAGCTCAGGGATCTGCAAACTGGAGTCCGGGGGGCCGAGCTGGCGAAAACTCACCGAGCTCTACCCCTGCAACAGGATTCCTCCGACATGCCTAGTCAATATAGCTGATCAGCCTCAATAAGTGTTTCCATTAGCAAAGAAGACTCTGAAGCTGGAAGAGCAGTGGGGCCAAATGTAGATTCTACCAAATGTTGCAATTGCAAATATTGCCATTCAGCCATAGCAGGCAAGTCATGTTTGGCACGCAAAGCCAAGAATGACAAAAACTCGTAATCAGCACCCACTATTTGATCCAAGGTAAAAATCAGCTTATCCATCCAAGTCCTCCACAAAAGCATCTTCTTGACTATTTTTAAATCTGGATTTCCCCATAGAGTCAATTTAGTATGAGAAAATAGATCAAAATGGAGTTGACATGACATTATATGCCACATGTGTCTAACTGCCGTAACTGTAGGAGGAACCCTATCCATTTTAATATGCTGAGAACTTAATGCCATCCATTTGGAGAGAGGATCCAAATAGGAAGATTCCAAAACTGATTAAGGTGAGAAATCTAATCTTAAGGCTTTATTACACAAGGCTAAAAACCCTGCAGTTTACCGTGGCTTCTACTTCCGGAATCTTTGTGGGATTAGATTGAGTCCTTTCCATGTGGCTTTTAAAAAGAACTGAACTTCTGTGTGTTTCATTACAAAGCCACTAGGTGGCGCTGTTGTTTTATTTGCAATAAAAGTGACTTTAAAGAGTACACCCTCATTTATATCGACTCCATGGTGGGAGGAGGGAAAATGCTGGACTTTCGTCATCACGGAAAACAATAGAATATTGCTCACAAAGAGTGGGAGGTTACCTGGAGGAGGGCTGCATCATGTACGGGACCTGCAAACTTCTGTGAGTAAGCAACCTCCACAGCAGGATCATTGAATCATAGAATAGTAGGGTTGGAAGGGGCCTACAAGGCCATCGAGTCCAACCCCCTGCTTAATGCAGGAATCCAAGTCAGAGCATCCCTGACAAATGGCGCTGTCCAGCCTCGTCTTGAACGCCTCCAGTGTGGGAGAGCCCACCACCTCCCCAGGTAATTGGTTCCATTGTCGTATTGCTCTAACAGTCAGGAGGTTTTTCCTGATGTTCAGCCGGAATCTGGCTTCCTGGAACTTGAGCCCGTTCTTCCGTGTCCTGCACTCTGGGATGATCAAGAAGAGGTCCTGGCCTCCTTCTCTGTGACAACCTTTCAAGTACTTGAAGAGCGCTATCATATCTCCCCTCAGTCTTCTCTTCTCAAGGCTAAACATGCCCAGTTCTTTCAGTCTCTCTTCATAGGGCTTTGTTTCCAGTCCCCTGATCATCTTTGTTGCCCTCCTCTGAACCCTCTCCAGTTTGTCTGCATCCTTCTTAAAGTGTGGTGCCCAGAACTGGACACAGTACTCCAGATGAGGCCTAAACAGTGCTGAGTAGAGGGGAATGAGTACTTCCCGGGATTTGGAAACTATGCTTCTATTAATGCAGCCCAAAATAGCATTTGCCTTTTTTGCAGCCACATATAATTGTTGGCTCAAATTCAGCTTGTGATCGACAACAATTCCAAGATCCTTCTCGCTTGCAGTGTGCCCCCTGCGACTTGAGCCACGTATCCCCCATCTTGTAACTGTGCATTTGGTTTCTTTTTCCTAGGTGCAGAACTTGGCATTTATCCCTATTCAATGTCATTCTGTTGTTTTCTGCCCAGCGCTCCAGTCTATCCAGATCACTTTGAATTTTGTTTCTGTCTTCCAAAGTATTAGCTATCCCGCCCAATTTGGTGTCATCTGCAAATGTGATCAGCATTCCCTGCACCTCCTCCTCCAAGTCATTAATAAAAATGTTGAAGAGCACTGGGCCCAGGACTGAGCCCTGCGGTACCCCACTCGTTACCTCTCCCCAGTTTGAGAAAAAACTTCTCAAACTCACGGGATAAAAGCCCCGTGTGAAGGAGCCCCAAGTGGAAAAGATCAAAATTTAGTACAGGTCAAGAAAAAGGTTCGATGACATAAAGCAAGATCCAGAAAGCCAAACCCACCTTCTTTAATTGAAAGTTGCATCCTTTTCAAAGATATGCATGGTGGGGACAAACCCCCATCCACCCTAATTTACAAAAAAAAACACACTGAAGTTATGGAAATATTTACCAGGTAAAATAAGGGAATCCCACGTATGATGTAAACACCCAGAGGTATAGTATTAATTTAAGTTTTTTATCATACCTCACAAACTCAACTTTAAAGATGCTAATGTATCTTTATCCCATGAGATCTCATTAATCAACTTGTTCAAGTTTAGCTTGATCATTTTAGATATGTCTCTGGGAATAAATATTCCCAAATAAGTAATAAGATTGGGACAACGTCTAAATTGCCAGTGAACTAATACACTATAAGATATAGTATCTCCAATTGGCATCAGTTCAGACTTTGACCAGTTAACTGAATAGCCAAACAGACAACTGGAGTTTCAAAATAAACAGTAAATGATCATCAGCATGAAGTATAATTTTAAATTTGAAATGACCATGCACAAATCCGTGAATATTACTGTTCCGTCCAATAGCACCTGCCAGGGGTTCCAAACATAGATCACATATCAGTGGAGAAAGTGGGCATCCCTGTCTGGTACCTCTCCCGAGTAAAAAGAAAGCCAGGAAAAGACCATTGGTCATAATTCTAGCTCTTGGGGTTGAATATAAACGTTTTACCCATTTCAGAAATTCTACAGGAAAGCCAAAATTATTTAGTGTACCAAAACAAATTCCCAATTAATTTTGTCAAAGTCTTTTCAGCATCCAAAGAAACAATAGCAGCCTAGGGGGATCTTCATGACAGTGGAATGAGAAGTGCATTGGAGTATTATCTGTATTTTCATGGAATCGACTTTGGTCTGTCAGGGACACATGAAGCAAGATAAGTGGAGAGTTGTTGTTGTTGTTGTTCAGTCGTTCAGTCGTGTCCGACTCTTCGTGACCCCATGGACCATAGCACGCCAGGCCTTCCTGTCCTGCGCTCTCTCCCGGAGCGTGCTCAAGTTCATATTCATTGCATCAGTGATGCTATCTAGCCATCTCATCCTCTGCCATCCCCTTCTCCTTTTGCCTTCAGTCTTTCCCAGCATCAGGGTCTTTTCCAGGGAGTTTTCTCTTCGCATTAGGTGGCCAAAATATTGGAGCTTCAGCTTCAGTATCTGTCCTTCCAATAAGCACTCAGGGTTGATTTCCTTTAGGATGGACTGATTTGACCTCCTTGCAGTCCAGGGGACTCGTAAGAGTCTTCTCCAGCACCACAGTTCGAAAGCATCAAGTCTTCGGCGCTCAGCCTTCCTTATAGTCCAGCTCTCACAGCCATACATTACTACTGGGAAAACCATAGCTTTGATTAGACGGACCTTTGTCGGCAAGGTGATGTCTCTGCTTCTTACTATGCTGTCTAGGTTTGCCATAGCTTTCCTCCCAAGGAGCAAGCGTCTTTTAATTTCATGGCTACAGTCACCGTCTGTAGCGATCTTGGAGCCCAAGGAAGTAAAATCAGTCACTGCTTCCATTTCTTCCCCTTCTATATGCCAGGAAGTGATAGGGCCAGATGCCATGATCTTCGTTTTGTTAATGTTGAGTTTCAAACCAGCTTTTGCACTCTCCTCTTTCACCCTCAACAAGAGGCTGTTGAGATCCTCTTCGCTTTCTGCCATTAGGGTGGTATCGTCTGCATATTGGAGGTTGTTGATAATTCTCCAGGCATTCTTAATTCCGACCTGTGATTCATCCAACCCGGCATTTCTCATGATGTACTCTGCATATAAGTTAAATAAGCAGGGTGACAATATGCAGCCTTGTCGTACTCCTTTCCCAATTTTGAACCAATCGGTTGTTCCATGTCTGGTTCTTACTGTTGCTTCTTGACCCTCGTACAGGTTTCTTAGGAGACAGGTAAGGTGGTCTGGTACTCCCATCACTTTCAGAATTTGCCACAGTTTGTTGTGATCCACACAATCAAAGGCTTTAGCGTAGTCAATGAAGCAGAAATAGACGTTTTTCTGGAATTCTCTTGCTTTCTCCATGATGCAGCGAATGTTGGCGATTTGATCTCTAGTTCTTCTGCCTCTTCTAAACCCAGCTTGTACTTCCGGTAGTTCTCGGTTCGCATACTGCTGAAGCCTAGCTTGTAGGATTTTAAGCATCACCTTGCTGGCATGTGAAATGAGTGCAATTGTGCGGTAGTTTGAACACTCTTTGGCGTTGCCCTTCTTTGGAATTGGAATGTAAACTGACCTTTTCCAGTCTTGTGGCCACTGTTGAGTGTTCCAGATGTGTTGGCATATTGAATGCAGCACTTTAACAGCATCATCTTTTAGGATTTGAAATAGCTCAGCTGGAATACTGTCATCTCCGCTAGCTTTGTTGTTACTAATGCTTCCTAAGGCCCACTTGACTTCACTCTCGAGGATGTCCGGCTCAAGTTCAGTGACCGCACTATCATGGCTATCAGGGACATTCAGATCTTCCCTGTATAGTTCTTCTGTGTATTCTTGCCACCTCTTCTTTATCTCATCTGCTTCTGTTACGTCCCTGCCTTCTTTGTCCTTGATCATGCCCATCTTTGCACAAAACGTTCCCTTGAGATCTCCGATTTTCTTGAAGAGATCTCTAGTCTTTCCCATTCTGCTGTTTTCCTCGATTTCTTTGCATTGTTCCTTTAAGAAGGCCTTCTTGTCTCTCCTTGCTATTCTCTGGAACTCTGCATTCAGTTGGATATATCTTCCCCTTTCTCCCTTGCTTTTCGCTTCCCTCCTTTCCTCAGCCACTTGTAAAGCCTCATCAGACAGCCACTTGGCTTTCTTGCATTTCTTTTTCTTTGGGATGGATTGAGTTGCTGCCTCCTGAACAATGTTACGGACCTCCGTCCATAGTTCCTCAGGCACTCTGTCTATCAGGTCTAATCCCTGAAATCTATTCCTCACCTCCACTGTATATTCATCAGCGATACAGTGCTTGAACATACTTCTGGGTGAGGTCGGGGGAGTAGGGCTGAAGGTCATCAAACTGGCAGGGGCAGCATCCAATGAGAGAGGCTTGTTACCCAACCCATGTTCAAGCTCCCCCCCCCCCCCGCTACTACATTATTATGAATGGAGACCTACTAGGGGTGTACAGATTCCCGACCTTCTGTTCCGGTGGGGAATCCCTGGGGGGGAGGCGATCCGTTCCTCGCCCCCCACTGGAATCCTTGGGAGCGGCTCCGCTCTGCAAGGATTCCGGCGGCGGGGGAACTGGCTTGGGGGCTGCTTACCTTCCCTCCTGCCAGCCAGAGCCGTTGGCCTCCCCCCTGCGACTTAGACGCAAATAGAGTCATGAATCTTGTCATGAACGATTGTCATGAAATAGAGTAATGAATTTTGTTTTAAAAACAAAAAAGGACATATATAGGACATGAAAAGAAGGCTAAGCTACAAAGGAAGAATACAGAAGGTAGCACAGAATTGCAGGGATGACATCAGGAAGGCTAAAGCTGAGAACGAGCTGAGGTTAGCGAGGGATGCTAAAAGCAACAAAAAAGCTTTCTTCAGATACGTGCATAGTAAAAGGCAGAGGAAAGCAATGGTGGTTCAACTATTAAATAAGGATGGCAAAATGATAACAGATGACAAAGAAAAGGCAGAAGTGCTCAATTCCTACTTTGGCTCAGTCTTCTCCCAAAAGAGGGTCTAGGAGCCCCCTGACAAAGGCAAAGTACAGGCTGAAGGGGCAGGATTGCAGTTTGAGATCGATAGGCATATGGTCAAGGAACATGTGATTACTTTGACTGAGTTCAGCTCTCCAGGGCCAGATGAACTGCATCCTAGAGTAATAAAGGAACTGGCAGAAGAACTCTCAGAACTGCTGTCTATGACCCGCTTTGAGAAATCATGGAGGACAGGTGAAGTGCCAGATGACTGGAGGAGGGCTAATGTTGTCCCTATCTTCAAAAAGGGCAACAAGGAGGAACCTGGGAACTACAGACCAGTCAGTCTGACATCAATCCCTGGGAAAATTCTGGAGCAGATGATAAAGCCATCCATCTGTAAGCACCTTGAAAACAATGCAGAGATTACTCCAAGCCAACATGGATTTGTCAAGAACAAATCCTGCCAGACTAATCTGATCTCATTTTTTGATCAAGTAACCTCCCTTGTGGACTGTGGGAATGCTGTAGACATCATATACCTCATCTTCAGAAAGCTTTCGACAAAGTGCCCCATGATATCCCGATGAGCAAACTAGCTCAAAGTGGGTTAGATGAAACAACGATCCAATGGATCCACAGTTGGCTACAGAATCGGACTCAAAGAGTGCTTATCAATGGGATCTTCTCCAACTGGGGAGAGGTAACAAGTGGGGTACTGCAGGGCTCAGTCCTGGGCCCAGTGCTCTTCAACATTTTTATTAATGACTTGGAGGAGGAGGTGCAATGAATGCTTATCAAATTTGCAGATCACACAAAATTGGGCGGGATAGCTAATAACCTGGGAGACAGAAACAGAATTCAAAGTGATCATGACAGGCTGGAGTGCTGGGCAGAAAACAACAGAATGACATTGAATAGGGATAAATGCCAAGTTCTGCACCGAGGAAAAAGAAACCAAATGCACAGTTACAAGATGGGGGATACGTGGCTCAACAACACTACAAGCGAGAAGGTTCTTGAAATTGTTGTCTATCACAAGCTGAATATGAGCCAACAATGTGATGTGGCTGCAAAAAAGGCAAATGCTATTTGTGGCTGCATTAATAGAAGCATAGCTTCCAAATCTCGGGAAGTACTAGTTCCCCTCTACTCAGCACTGGTTAGGCCTCATCTGCATCCTAGAGTAATAAAGGAACTGGAAGAAGAACTCTTCCAACCACTGTCTATTCCCTTTGAGAAATCATGGAGGATAGGGCTGAAGATCAGGAAAAACTTCCTGACTGTTAGAGCAATACGACAATGGAACCAATTACCTCGGGAGGTGGTGGGCTCTCCCACACTGGAGGCATTCAAGACTAGGCTGGACAGCCATCTGTCAGGGATGCTGTGACTTGGATTCCTGCATTGAGCAGGGGGTTGGACTTGATGGCCTTGTAGGCCCCTTCCAACCCTACTATTCTATGATTCTATGATTCTAAGTCTATGTGTCCATAGCTTATATGCAAGATTCATGGCTCTATTTTGCGTATAAGTCTGAACTGATGCTAGTCAGAGATACTGACCACGTGGGCAGCAGTATACAGATCCAACAGCTTTTATTGACATGACAAGAGCTCCACAGCATAATCAAGGGTAGGCTTAAGAAGAGCCCTGCAGGATCAGACCAAAGGTCCATCTGGGCCAGCATTCTGTTCACACAGTGGCCAACCAGCTGTCGACCAGGGACCCACAAGCAGGACACGAGTGCAACAGCACCCTCCCACCCATGTTCCCCAGCAACTGGTGTACATAGCTCACTGCCTCTGGTACTAGAGGTGGCACATAGCCATCAGCACTAGTAGCCATTGAAAGCCTTTTCCTCCAGGAATTTGTCTAACCCCCTTTTAAAGCCATCCGAACTGGTGGCTAGGGATGTCAGAGAATTCCGCCACGGATCTTGGTGAGGCCGAATGCCAGTGCATTCAGCCCCCCGAAATCCATGGCGGAACGGCCTGCCACCCCCCGCCCCCCGCAGATCCCCCTGGGACGAGACTTACCTGAGGCAGATGTTCGGGGTGGCGGCGGCTCCAGCAGCGGCTTCAGCAGTGGCTGGTCTTCCAACCGACTGCCACCGCCGCCATTTGCAGTCTGGTCATTTCTGGTTTTTTTTTACATAGATGTGATAGGCTGCATAAAGACTTACATAGCCTATCACGTCTGGGTTTAAAAAAAACAAACAAACCACGTACGCAAATGGCAGCAGCTACGGCCACCGCCATTTGCGTTCCTTATTTTTGGCCGTCTTAGTCTACGTAAATATTTACGTAGACTAAGACGGTGAAAATAAAGGGGAACGCAAATAGCGCCTGCTACGCTATTTGCGTTTCCTCTTATTTTCGCCGTCTTAGTCTATGTAAATATTTACGTAGACTAAGACAGCCAAAAATAAGGAACGCAAATGGCGGCGGTCGTAGCTGCCACCATTTGTGTATGCGGTTGTTGTTTTTTTAACCCAGCCGTGATAGGCTACATAAGTCTTTACGTAGCCTATCACGGCTGAATACAGGGACGCAAACGGCGGCAGCTCCGGCAGCTGCCATTTGCGTCCCTGCTAGCCAGTGGCTGGATGTCCAGCTGCTATTTGAGCTGGCCGGTGGCTCCGCAGAATCGCCGCGGAGCGGAGCCAGCCGTCAAGGATTCCTGGGGGGAGGGACGGAGCGCCTCCCCCCCGTCAAAGATTCTGCGAAACGGTAAGTTACTTTCTTATATCCCTACTGGTGGCCATCACTACTTCCTGTGGTAGCGAATTCCTACTTTAAGTATGTGCTGTGTGAAGAAGTACTTCCTTTTATCTATCTTGAATCTCCCACCAATTAGCTTCATAGGATGACTCCAAGTTCAAGTGTTTTGAGAGAGGGAGAAGAATGTCTCCCCATCCACATTCTTCACACCATGCATAATTTTGTAGCCCTCTATTGTGTCTCCCCTTACAGTCCTTTTTCCAAACTAAACAATCCCAGCTGTTGTAACCTCTCACAGGGGAGATGCTCCAGCCCCTTGATCTTTTAGTTGCCCTTTTCTGCACTTTCTCCAGCTCTACAATATCTTTTTTTAGGTGTGACCAGAACTGTACACATTATTCCAAGTGTGGTCGCGCCATAGATTTGTATAGGGGCAGTATGATGTTGGCAGTTTTATTCTCAGTCCCTTTTCTAATTATGCCTAACATGGAGTTTGCCTGTTTTACAGAGGCTGCACACTGGGTTGACATTTTCATTGAGCTGTCCACCACAACCCCAAGATCTCTTTCCTTGTCGCTCACTGCTAGCTCGGATCATAGAATCATAGAATAGTAGGATTGGATGGGGCCTATAAGACCATTGACTCCAGCCCTCTGCTCAATGCAGGAATCTAAGTCAAAGCATCCTTGACAGATGGCTGTCCAAACTTGTCTTGAATGCCTCCAGTGTGGGAGAGCCCACCGCCTCCCTAGGTCACTGGTTCCATTGTCGTGTTGCTCTAACAGTCAGGAAGTTTTTCCTGGTGTTCAGCCGGAACCTGGCTTCCTGTAACTTGAGCCCATGATTCCGTGTTCTGCACTCTGGGATGATCAAGAAGAGATCCTTCTCTTCTCGATCATCCTTCTCTTCTCGATCGCCTTCCTCTCTGTGACAACCTTGCAAGTACTTGAAGAGTGCTATCATATCTCCCCTCAGTCTTCTCTTCTCAAGGCTAAACATGCCCAGTTCTTTCAGGCTCTCCTCAGAGGGCTTTGTTTCCAGTCCCCTGATCATCTTCGTTGCCCTCCTCTGAACCCCCTCCAGGTTGTCTGTTTCCTTCTTAAAGTGTGGTGCCCAGAACTGGATGCAGTACTCCAGATGAGGACTACCAGTGCTGAGTAGAGGGGAATGAGTATTTCACAGGATTTGGAAGCTATACTTCTGTTAATGCAGCCCAAAAGAGCATTTGCCATTTTTGCAGCCACATCGCATTGTTGGCTCATATTCAGCTTGTGATCAACAACAATTCCAAGATCCTTCTTGCTTGTAGTATTGTTGAGCCACATATCCCCCATCTTGTAACTGTGCATTTGGTTTCTTTTTCCTCGGTGCAGAACTTGGCATTTATCGCTACTAAATGTCATTCTGTTGTTTTCTGCCCAGGATTTGGGCAGAAATCCTGTACTTCCCGGGATTTGGGATTCCCGGGATTTGGAAGCTATGCTTCTATTAATGCAGCCCAAAATAGCATTTGCCTTTTTTGCAGCCACATATAATTGTTGGCTCAAATTCAGCTTGTGATCGACAACAATTCCAAGATCCTTCTCGCTTGCATTGTGCCCCCTGCGACTTGAGCCACGTATCCCCCATCTTGTAACTGTGCATTTGGTTTCTTTTTCCTCGGTGCAGAACTTGGCATTTATCCCTATTCAATGTCATTCTGTTGTTTTCTGCCCAGCGCTCCAGTCTATCCAGATCACTTTGAATTTTGTTTCTGTCTTCCAAAGTATTAGCTATCCCGCCCAATTTGGTGTCATCTGCAAATGTGATCAGCATTCCCTGCACCTCCTCCTCCAAGTCATTCATAAAAATGTTGAAGAGCACTGAGCCCGGGACTGAGCCCTGCGGTACCCCACTCGTTACCTCTGCCCAGTTGGAGAAGGTCCCATTGATAAGCACTCTTTGAGTCCAATTCTGTAGCCAACTGTGGATCCACCTGATCATTGTTTCATCTAGCCCACTTTGAGCTAGTTTGCTCATCAGGATATCATGGGGCACTTTGTCAGAAGCTTTGCTGAAGTCAAGGTATATTATGTCTAGCATTCCCACAGTCCACAAAGGAGGTTACTTGATAAAAAAAATGAGAACAGATTCGTCTGGCAGGATTTGTTCTTGACAAATCCATGTTGGTTTCAAGTCATCACTGCATTGTTTTCAAGGTGCGTACAGACGGATTGCTTTATCATCTGCTCCAGAATTTTCCCAGGGATTGATGTCAAACTGACTGGTTTGTAGTTCCCAGGTTCCTCCTTGTTACCCTTTTTGAAGATAGGGACAACATTAGCCCTCCTTCAATCATCTGACACTTCACCCGTTTTCCATGATTTCTCAAAGAGAATAGACAGCGGTTCGAATAGTTCTTTTGCCAGTTCCTTTATTACTCTGGGATGCATTTCTTCTGGCCCTGGAGATTTGAACTCATTCAAAGTAATTAGGTGTTCCTTGACCATATGCCTATCGATCTCAAGCTGCAATCCTGCCCCTTCAGCCTGTACTTCAACTTTGCCAGGGAGCTCCTAGACCCTCTTTTGGGTGAAGACTGAGCCAAAGTAGGAATTGAGCACTTCTGCCTTTTCCTTGTCATCTCTTATTTTGCCATCCTTATGTAATAGCTGAACCACCATTTCTTTCCTCTGCCTTTTACTATGCACGTATCTGAAGAAAGCCTTTTTGTTGTATTTAGCATCCCTCGCTAACCTCAGCTCGTTCTCAGCTTTAGCCTTCCTGACGCCATTCCTGCAATTTTGTGATACCTTCTGTACTCTTCCTTTGTAGCTTAGCCTTCTTTCCACTTCCTATATGTGTCCTTTTTTGTTTTCAGGTCATCTCTAAGCGTTTTGTGAAGCCACATTGGCTTCTTCTATTCTCTTCCACCTTTTTTTCTTATTGGAATTGTTTGTAATTGTGCCTTGAGAATTCCCTTTTTTAAAAGCTCCCACCCATCTTGGACTCTTTTTCTCATTAGCGTCGCTTGCCATGGGACCTTACTGATCATTGTTCTGAGTTTATTAAAATCAGCTTTCCTAAAATCCAAGGTACGCATTTGGCTACACTTGGCTTTGGCTTCTTTTAGAACCAAGAACTCAAGTATAACACGGTCGCTTTCCCCCAGAGTTCCCGTAACTGCTACTTGATCCACTAAGTCATCTCTGTTGGTTAGGATCAAGTCAAGGATAGCCGATCCTCTAGTTCCTTCCTCTACTTTTTGTAGGAGGAAATTATCAGCAACACAAGTCAGGAATCTCTTGGAGGGTCCATGTTTTGCAGAATTATCTCTCAACAAATATCGGGGAAATTGAAGTCCCCCATTACTACTACATCATGCTTCCTTGAAACCTTGGCCATTTGCTTTAGAAAAGTTTCGTCCTCGTCCTCTCCTTGATTGGGTGGCTGGTAATAGACTCCGACCACTAGGTTAATTTTATTCTTTGCTCCATTAATTTTAACCCAGATGCTCTCCATCGGGCTACCAAGCTCATCCTTCTGTATTTCTGTGCAGAGATATGTATTTTTCACATGTAGTGCAACTCCATGGACATCACCCGATGCTCAATATCGAAATCAGATTGATTATGTACTTTGCAGCCAAAGATGGAGAAGCTTTATACAGTCAGTAAAAACAAGACCTGGAGCTGACTGTGGCTCAGATCATGAGCTTCTTATCACAAAATTTCGGCTTAAATTGAAGAACGTAGGGAAAACCACTAACCCATTCAGGTATGACCTAAATCATATCCCTTATGAATATACAGTGGAGGTGAGGAATAGATTTAAGGGACTAGACCTGATAGACAGAGTGCCTGAGGAACTATGGACGGAGGTCTGTAACATTGTTCAGGAGGCAGCAACTCAATCCATCCCAAAGAAAAAGGAATGCAAGAAAGCAAAGTGGCTGTCTGATGAGGCTTTACAAGTAGCTGAGGAAAGAAGGGAAGCGAAAAGCAAGGGAGAAAGGGGAAGATATATCCAACTGAATGCAGATTTCCAGAGAATAGTAAGGAGAGACAAGAAGGCCTTCTTAAATGAACAATGCAAAGAAATCAAGGAAAACAATAGAATGGGAAAGACTAGATCTCTTTAAGAAAATCGGAGATCTCAAGGGAACGTTCTGTGCAAAGACGGGCATGATAAAGGACAAAGAAGGCAGGGACGTAACAGAAGCCGATGAGATTAAGAAGCAGTGGAAAGAATACACAGAAGAACTATACAGGAAAGATCTGAATGTCCCTGATAGCCATGATAGTGCGGTCACTGAACTTGAGCCGGACATCCTCGAGAGTGAAGTCAAGTGGGCCTTAGGAAGCATTAGTAACAACAAAGCTGCTGGAGATGACAGTCTTCCAGCTGAGCTATTTAAAATCCTAAAAGATGATGCAGTTGAAGTGCTGCACTCAATATGCCAACAAATTTGGGACACTCAACAATGGCCACAAGACTGGAAAAGGTCAGTTTACATTCCAGTTCCAAAGAAGGGCAATGCCAAAGAGTGTTCAAACTACCGCACAATTGCACTCATTTCACATGCCAGCAAGGTGATGCTCAAAATCCTACAAGCTAGGCTTCAGCAGTATGTGAACCGAGAACTACCAGAAGTACAAGCTGGGTTTCGAAGAGGCAAAAGAACTAGAGATCAAATCGCCAATATTCGCTGGATCATGGAGAAAGCAAGAGAATTCCAGAAAAACGTCTATTTCTGCTTCATTGACTACGCTAAAGCCTTTGATTGTGTGGATCACAACAAACTGTGGCCAATTCTTAAAGAGATGGGAGTACCAGACCACCTTACCTGTCTCCTGAGAAACCTGTACGAGGGTCAAGAAGCAACAGTGAGAACCAGACATGGAACAACCGATTGGTTCAAAATTGGGAAAGGAGTACGACAAGGCTGTATATTGTCGCCCTGCTTATTTAACTTATATGCAGAGTACATCATGAGAAAAGCCAGGTTGGATGAATCACAGGTCGGAATTAAGAATGCCTGGAGAATTATCAACAACCTCCGATATGCAGACGATACCACCCTAATGACAGAAAGCGAAGAGGATCTCAACAGCCTCTTGTTGAGGGTGAAAGCGGAGAGTGCAAAAGCTGGTTTGAAACGCAACATTAAAAAAAACGAAGATCATGGCATCTGGCCCCATCACTTCCTGGCATATAGAAGGGGAAGAAATGGAAGCAGTGACAGATTTTATTTTCTTGGGCTCCAAGATCACTGAAGACGGTGACTGTAGCCATGAAATTAAAAGACGCTTGCTCCTTGGGAGGAAAGCTATGGCAAACCTAGACAGCATAGTAAGAAGCAGAGACATCACCTTGCCGACAAAGGTCCGTCTAATCAAAGCTATGGTTTTCCCAGTAGCAATGTATGGCTGTGAGAGCTGGACTATAAGGAAGGCTGAGCGCCGAAGACTTGATGCTTTCGAACTGTGGTGCTGGAGAAGACTCTTACGAGTCCCTTGGACTGCAAGGAGGTCAAATCAGTCCATCCTAAAGGAAATCAACCCCGACTGCTCATTGGAAGGACAGATACTGAAGGTGAAGCTCAAATATTTTGGCCACCTAATGCGAAGGGAAAACTCTCTGGAAAAGACCCTGATGCTGGGAAAGATTGAAGGCAAAAGGAGAAGGGGACGGCAGAGGATGAGATGGCTAGATAGCATCACTGATGCAATGAATATGGACTTGAGCACACTCCGGGAGAGAGCGCAGGACAGGAAGACCTGGCGTGCTCTGGTCCATGGGGTCACGAAGAGTCGGACACGACTGAACGACTGAACAACAACGACAAAGTGCAACTCCACCTCCCTTTCTGTTCCTTCTGTTCTTTTTGAACAAGTTATATCCTTCAACTGCTGTATTCCAGTCATGGGAGTCATCCCACCAAGTTTCAGTTACACCTATCAAGTCGTAATTTCCCTCCTATATTAAAAGTTCAAATTCGTTCTGTTTGTTCCTCATACTCTGGGCATTACTGTATAGACATCGAAGACCATGTGCTTTATAGTCTGGCTTTCTTCCTACATGTTTCCGAAGACTATTATTGGGCACTATTAGAGCTGTTCTCTCCGTTGTGGTGCATGAGCCTTCATCCATTGTTATCCCCAACTTTACGTTTCCGGGGATTCAGTTTAAAGCCCTCCTGATGAAGTTCTTCATGCTGTGGCCAAACACATTCTTCCCAGCCTTTGTGAGGTGCAACCCGTCCCTTGCCAACAGCCCATCTTCCAGGAAGCATAGCCTGTGGTCCTAGAATCCAAATCTCTCACGCCAGCACCACCTTCGTAGCCAGTCATTCACCCAGAGTATTTTTCATTCCCTTTCTTTCCCTCTTCTAACTACTGGAAGGATGGATGAGAAAACTATCTGGGCTCCAAAGTTGTTGTGTTTCCTTCCCAAAGCTTCAATTGACATCAATGACATGACTTCTTCGTAGCTCCACTTGGCGGTATCATTTGTTCCTACAGGGATGAGAAGAAAGCGATACCTGTCAGTGGGCTTTATGAGTGCAGGCAACTCTTCAGTGACGTCCCTAATCTGTCCTCCTGGGAGACAGCAAACCTGGCTAGTAAGGATGGACGAAAGTCCCTTACCTGGTCCCGCAGCTTGCTTCGCGGTGGCGGGGAGGCGTTCCGGTTCTCCCCCCGAAATTCTTGGCAGGGGGGAGGCGCCCCACCCCTCCCGGCTGAAATTCAGGCTGGGGGGGAGGCGCCCCATCCCTCGCCGCCGAAATTCAGGCCGGGGGGGAGCGCCCCGTCTCCCCGGCCACAAAATAAAAAAAGTAAATTGAAAAAAAAAAAACACGTGATAGGCTACGTAACGATTTACGTAGCCTATCATGGCTAGATTTTCAAAGTCAGCCATGATAGGCTACGTATATCGTTACGTAGCCTATCACGGCTGACTTTGGGGAAAAAAAGCGCATACGCAAATGGCGGCGCCCATGGGCACCGCCATTTGCGTTCCTTATTTGGGCATGGGTAGTCTACGTAAAGATTTACGTAGACTACAGCGAAAATAAGGGCAACGCAAAGCCAAAAAATGTAGCTTGTCATGTGTTTTGTTGTTGTTTTTTTACTTTACTTTGTAATGGCGGAGGTGGCAGCCGGTCGGAAGACCGGCCTCCGCCCCCACCAAAACGCCGCCGAAATGCCGCCGGGACCCATCGCCGAGAGGGACATTCGAAGGAGGCAAGTCCCATCCCGGGGGGTGGCGGGGGGGTGGCAGAGAATTTCCCCAACAATTTCGGGGGGCCGAATGCATTGGCATTCGGCCTCCCGGAGATTCGTGGAGAAATTCTCCGCCATCCACGGGTCTTTGCGACATACTTGGGCCTTGATCCCACGCAGCAAGGAGTCTCCCACTACTATTACTCTTCTTGTTGTTGTAGGCCTTGGTTTCATCACCTCTGCGTGACTGACCTTCAGCCTCTTGCTCGCTCTCATGTAGGTTCCCCTGTGATTCTTCCTCTGCAGGCTGTCCTCCAGTCTCCTCCTCAAGTACCTGGAAACGGTTCCAAAGCTCCACTGCTTTCACTGGTGCAGAGTGGTTTCTAGTTCTTCTGCTCCTGTCACCCTTTTCCAAGGAGTATCCTCTACTTCATTTTTCCTCACCTCAGCAGTTTCCTCTTCTGCCTCAGCTTGCTGTTGCTCTTCAAGCTTCTGTTCTTCACTTTGCTGCTGTAGTTCCACCGTTCTGTCCAAGAACTCTTCTTGTTCCCTTATTCCCTGGAGGGTCGCCACTTGCCACTCCAGTCCTCTTACTTTTTCTTCCAGCAGCATGATCAACTTGCACTTGTTGCACATGTAGGCCATGTTGATCTCAGGCAAGAAAACAAACATGACACAGAGCTTTCAGGTCACCACCACTGGAGAGTCTTTTCCTTCCATAGTCTCTGTTCCCTTTATGTTTCTAGCTTTCTGATTGTACTGGAATACCCTGTGCTGCATCCTCTATTCACTCTTTGCCTTTGTCTCCTCTTCCACTGCAACTCCCCGGCCAACTCCTGTTTGCTCTCCCTGTTCGCTCACTCTCTGGGAGCTTGCTTCCTTGTATAGCCCCTAGACCAGCTGGAGCAGCTTCCTCCGTTCTGCTCAGCTAGGAGACAGGAAACCTCAGCGAGGAGACAGGAAACACATCCCATCAGGCTATACTTGAAGTTGGGATTTTTTGCCTGAGGGCTCACTTTATGCTCATGCATCACTTTACACTTTACATTGTAATATAAGCATCATTTAACAATGGGAAAAGGGAGCCTAATTCAAAAATATAATTATTAGGGTGATAAAGCTTTGGAACCATCAAATGGGTTTCTGGTAAAAAAAAAAAAGCCACTTCAGCGTTAAGCTCTTTTAACTTAGAAAGCACTCTCTTCTGCTTGTTTAAATTCCACAGTCCCTTAGCATTCCATGAAATCACATTAAAAAGCAAAAAAAACGTATTATTTGTCCCTCCACTCAAACAGATCTTGCCAATTTTACAGAAGTTACCTAGTTTGATATAACAGAACGTATAAATCATTAATATGATACATTTCAATCTGAAAATTTTAAAAAAATTCAAACTATTATTTATTATGTTAAACCTTATAAAAGTTAGAAAAAAACATAAAATTGAAAATAAAAACAAAAACTAACATCAAAAATAGTCAACCCAAATAGTTCCAAGATCCCCTACCACCTTCATCCCAAATATAGTGAAAATGCTACAAAAAAACCAAAATGACAACAGCTTGCCCTCCGGCAGAGACAGCAAAGTCATGCCCTCATCCTGTGTGTGTCCCCCACCCTCCCACTATTAGATACATATACATTTTAAAAAGGAAAAAAAATCCAAAAAAACCCAAATGGGTATTTTGAGAAATATTTCTATCTGCTTGTAAACCTAAATTAAGTATATTAAACTCATAGAACCTGTACTAAGTAAATATAAAAAGTATTTAAAAGTGTATAAAGGTATATAAAGGAAAATTAAGGTGGAGGGGAGAAAGTGAGAGAGAAGAAAGACTGAAGTTAAACAGAGCATGGCCCCACGCCCAGAATTTTATCTACTCAAGCAGCATAAACATGAGCCAACAACCAAAGGCTAAAGACCAAATTGAGCTTCTTAAGTAGCAACACCAGAAGCAGAAGAACCTGTGATTTTTATGCTAGTGAGAAATGACTCTGCTGTGTCAGAAGCCTGGAACTTCTTTAATAGATCTTGATAAGTAATACAAAAAATTGCCAGGTAATGGATACGATGTTGCAAGCCAATCTCTCTCTCCTTAGTAAATTGTCTTCTCCGGTCTGAAACCTCCTTGGAGTAAAGCTTGATTTTATCATTGGCCAAGTCCCACCAAAGCTCTCTTCTCTGCCTGGCTGTAGGAAGCAGATATTTGTGAGTTGAAGCACGTAAAAGCTGGGCAATAACTGGCCTCGCTCTGGACTCTCATGTGGAACCAGAGACATGATAAGCACACACAATATCAAGCTGAAAATCCGGTGGCAGTGCCAATAACTCATGCAAAAACATATCCATAAACTCTGCCAGATGGACCTGTGTCGGCTGTTCCCAAAGTCCAAAGAATGCAAGCGAGCTCTCTGAGAAGAGGCTTCCCCCAGAGACACTCGAGCAGATATTACACTGTGAGAAGCTGCCACTGCGGTCTCATGAGCTGTAACTTGACCTGCCAACACTTTTGACTTCATCTGTTTGAGGTGAACATCAGTACAATCGATGGACCCCTGGAGAGCTTTGATAGAATCCAGAATCAGTCACAATTGCTTGAGCTGGTTAGACTGGTTAGACAAGGTCACTCCCAGAAAGCACATGCCTCGCCTGTGGATAAGGAAGGTTGCAAGCTTGATATCGTTGGACGTCATCTCTACTCCTCAGCGGCATTGGGGCTTAGAATTTCCAACTACCAGGCAATGATGGCCAGGTATCAGCTCTTTCTCTGGGAGAAAATGGACTACCTCTTCACATACCTCCCTGAGGATCAACCCGACTTAGCTAGAATGTTTCATGCTGAGGCATCCAAGCTCTCTCATCAACAGATCAACACTGCCCGTGATCAATTGGACTGCAATGCTAAGAGCATGATGGGATCCATTGCCCTAAGGCAGCATGCCTGGCTCCGCTCTGTGGGCCTAACTCCTGAAGTCCGCTCGTGGATAGAAAATCTACCCTTCAACGGCGAGGGTTTATTCAATGCCAGCACAGATGAGCAGATGGACTCCATTCAGAAAGCCAGAACAACTGCTTATCAAGCCCAGCAACAACAGCAGCAGCATGCTCTGCACTGTCAGTGTCACTGGTACTGAAACTAGACCTATCCACCTCGGCAATCTGGGGACCGGACACCCAGATTCCTGCAGCAGCAGCAGCAGAGAAAAAGCTACTCCTTTCCCAGGTTCCAGCGTTGCCCTTATTTTCGCCGTAGTCTACGTAATCTTTACGTAGACTACAGCGACCAAATAAGGAACACGAATGGCGGCTCCCTATGGGGGCTGCCATTAGCCGTATGCGCTTTTTTTTTTTAAAGTCACCCGTGATAGGCTACGTGACGTTTTACGTAGCCTATCATGGCTGACTTTGCAAATCTAGCCGTGATAGGCTACATGAATCGTCACGTAGCCTATCATGGGGGCGTTTTTTTTTTTTACTTCTCTTGGAATGGCGGCGGCGGCAGCTGGTCAAAAGACCGGCTGCCGCCCCTGCCCCTGTCAAAGCCCTGCCGAACTGCCGCCGGGACCCACCGCCGGGAGGGACATTCGTGAAAGGTAAGTTCCATCCCGGGGCGGGGGGCGGGGGGCGGGGGGGCGGAGAATTTCTCCCCGAAACTACTTTGGGGGGCTGAATACGTTGGCACTCGGCCCCCCGAAGTTTCGGGGAGAAATTCTCCCCCATCCCTAGTCACGTATTATGACATGACTCTGAAACTGTATTACCTTAAATGCAATCTGTAAGTATTGACCTGTATTAAATGAATGTAGACTGAGCTAAGTTGTACTTGTTATAAAGTCACTGTGTGTGTGTGTGTGCACGCGCAGTGCGCATTTGCGCACGTGTGTGTGCATTAGAAGTGGTGGTGGTATTTAGAGCATCTGGGCTGTTTCTGGGCAGTGTTTTCCCTCTTGGGTAAATGCACGCAGACATATGCACCTGAGGAAAATGATGGGCTAGACCCTGCCCCTTGATGGAGGGGGGCACCAAAGAGTGATGCTTGTGGCCCGTGGAGACCATGTGTGCACGTGCGTGCGTGCGTGCATGTGTCAGCCTTTTGAGCTTTTACCCATCCATGAACATCCCCATCCCTCCTGCAGTGACTGTGAACCACAAAGTGAAGCCTCAGCCCTGGTGCTTCAGTCCCCATCCTACCACCCCTCTGCCCTGACAAGGTGGTAGAACAAACAGCGTCCTTTCCCTCTGAGGACAGCCGGCTCCCTATGGAAATGGCACCCTGAACGTGCTGCTTTGCTGTGGCTCATGTGTGTTCTCTTTCAAGCCTCTTTGCCCTTCTTGGACTTTTCAGGTGCGTTGTTCCCCTTTTCACACCCTGCCATTGTCATGTCTCAAGCACACCTGTTTCCTTGGTGCCTCTCTCCTGCCTCATTTGCAATCCTATGCCCACATACCCAGGAGTAAGCCCCGCTGAAGTCAATGGGACCTACTTCTGAGTAGACATGTATAGCATTATATGGTTAGCTTCCTACTAGCTTTTTGCGGGAGGGGAAATTAGAAAGAGAAAAGCAATAACAGGGAAAGCTGGTATAGCCACTCCAAACTTAAGGGGCAGTGGAAGAAACATTGATTTAACTCTTCCTTTGATTTGTCACACCAAACCCACATCACATGCATCTCAGAGCAAAACTGTGTTTCTGTGCAGATGCACAGGCCCAGGTATTTTACAACAACAGGTTTCCTTCCAACTACCTGTCTTTGATGTAGAAAGAAAGAAATGGGCTGATGTGGTGACACAAGTTGCCCTGTCTAAATGCATGTTTTCTGCCAGGAAACCTATACCTGGAGTGATTACAGGCCTGTCATTCCTGCATCATCCCTCTGTCCTTCAACAACACCAGTGGTTCCCCCTGCCTTTACTCCAGTCGTATTGGGCCACGCCAGTTTCCCAGCTGTTCTCATCTGTAGTAGCCAGAGGTTCTGGGATTTGCTCTTCTAGATCCTGGGAAAATGACTTCATTGGGGGTTGAGCAACATATCCTCTGTATCCTTTGGCATCATTTGGCATGAAATATCATTGTGAAACCCATACTTCTTGTTAATAACGTGCAGAATTGGTGACCTCTTTTGTGCTTTTGTTCTAATATCACCATAACACATTTATATTTTGTCCTTTATGAAATAACCTCTCTATAACCTCTCTATCAATCTACTTCATCAAAATTTCCCATTTGGCTTTTAGATAATTCAAGTTTCACCATCCTTCTAATGGAAATTGCCTCAGGCCCAGGACCCAAATCCAGCCCCCCAGCAGTCCCAGTCTGGCCCCTTGGGGCTCCCCAGAAGGCCACGTCCCCTTCTCCTGACCACACCCCTTTTCCCAACCACTGACCATGCGGTGGTTTCCTGGCTTTTGTGCAGCCTCCCCCCCACCCCCCGGTAAAGGCTGACGTGATTCTCCTAAGGCTTAGGAACTGGTGGTTAGAGCTTTGTGCTAGAATTGCCGGGTCTTTTTTGTATTTTGTCCATGCCCCTTTTGCCTTTGGCCCCACCCCTTTTGGCATCAGCCTGCCCACCCCGGGATGTGGCCCCCAAGAGCTTCTTCGACATTGAATTTGGCCCTTGGGCTGAACGAGGTTCTGGGCCCTGTGCTAGATGGGGAAAGCTGCAGTGTCTGTGTGTGTGCTGACCGATGCCTCCGTCTCCAACTCCACCAGGAAAGACCAGTGCAGCTGTCACCCTGGCCAAGCACTACAGTGCTGCCTGCTTGTCCATTGATTCTGTGGTCCTGGAAGCCATCTCTGATGGGAGCAGCTCAGCGGGGCTTCGTGCCCGGGAACTCTGCATTCGAGCCGCAATAGACCAGGCCCAGCGGGAGAATGAGGATGGTGGTAAGTGGGGGGTGGGGCTGTGTGGGGCTCCAGCCCCTTTCCTTTTGTTTTTTAATAATAATTTTTATTTTTTTTAAAGAAAAACAAAACACAATAACAACATAAACACACAATACACATACACTTAAGATTGTAAGATATCTACCTTTGGCTCCCCTTACACAACAAATGCTTATGATTATTTTCTAGTTCACAGACATTATTCTTTTCTCTCCTAATTTTAACAACAACAACAACAAAAAAGACAATTAACCATCTCAAAGTTCAAAATCCACATACATAGATATCATTTTTCTCTATTTCTTGTACAAATTCTATAAAAGGTTTCCAATCTAACATAAATTTAGGTGCTGATCCTTCTTTAATTATAATAGCAAGTTTTGCCTTCTCTGCCAGCTCCCATCATTTTCATGATCCACTCGCTCACAGCTGGTATTGTTTCATTCTTCCACTTTTGTGCATACAATAACCTTGCAGCCGTTGTCATGTAGAGAAAGTGAGTTCCTCCCTTCTCTTTTACATGTTTATCTGTTAGTCCTAATAAAAAAGTTTCTGGCATTAATTCTATAGTAGTCTTTAATATTCTTTGAGCTAAAGACTGTATTCATTTCCAATTTTTTTTAGCTTTTTTACAAGTCCACCATAAATGATAAAACATTCCCTCTTGATCTTTACATTTCCACCATTTTCCAGAAACACCTTTATACATTTTAGACAATTTAAACGGTGACATATACTATCTATACATCATCTTATAACAATTCTCTTTAAGACTTGTACATAAAGCAAATTTTAAATCTTTTCCCCACATACTTTCCCACTCTTCCACTGATATATTATGACCAACATTTTGTGCCCATTTTATCATACAATTTTTTACTTGTTCATCATCTGTCTCATACCTTAACGGTAATTTATACAGTTTAGCAATAACATGTTCATCATTTGTACACAGTGCTGTTTCAAACTCAGATTCTGTTGGTTCAAATCCATCATTTTTCTCGTCTATTTTAAACCTTTAAGTTGCAAATATGAAAACCACTGACATACATGACCTTCTTCCAATAAGCTTTTTATCATACCACAAATAACCATGCCACCCATATCTCAATTCATGTCCTTCTAGTTCTAAAGCCTTCTATTTTTCAACGTCACCCATTCCTTCATCCACATCAAGCAGCAGGCAGAAAAATAGGTTTTAAAATCTGGTAATCCCAAGCCACCTCTTTCCTTTGCATCTTGTAAAATTTTTATTTTAACTCTTGGTTTTTTTGCTTGCCATATAAACTTTATTATATCTCTCTGCCACTGCTTAAAAGGTAAATCCGATGTAATAATGAGTATCATTTGAAACAAAAAGAACATTCTAGGTAATACATTCATTTTGATCGTGGCAATTCTTCCCAAAAGTGATAGTTGTAATTTTTCCCATTTTAATAGGTCTTGTTTAATTTCATTCCACACTTTAACATAGTTATTTTGAAAAAGCATACAATTCATATTTGTCAAAAGGACTCCCAAATATTTTACTTTCTTTTCAATTTGGAAGCCAGTCTTATCCATCAACGTTTTTTTTCTTGAACATTCATATTCTGTGTTAAAAAATTTTTTTCCATTTATTAACGTTGAACCCTGCCACTACTCCAAATTCTTTTAATTTTTTAATTAAAATTTCAATTCCCTTTAAAGGTTCTTCCAACATAAACACCAAGTCATCTACAAAAGCCCTCAGCTTATATTTCTCCTTTTTAATCTTTATTCCTGTAATTCGATCATCTTGTCTTATACCTCCGTTCAATAAATCTAAAACCAATATAAACAGTAGCGGTGACAATGGGCAACCTTGTCTTGTTCCTCTTTGTATCTCACAAGGTTTAGTCAAATCCCCATTTATAATTATTTGAGCCTTTTGATCGGTATATACCAATTTCACTGATTTTATAAAGTTTTCTCCAAAGTCCAGTTCTTTTAAAGTCTTAATTAAAAATTTCCAGTTGAGATTATCAAATGCTTTCTCTGCATCTAAAAAGATCAGAGCTGCTTGTTTTTCTGGGTGTTTTTCCAAATATTCCACCACATTCAAGACCATTCTTACATTATCTCTCATCTGTCTCCTTGGTAAGAAACCACTTTGGTCCTCATATACAAACTCCTGCAATATTTTCTTGAGCCTTTCTGCCAAAATTGTTGCAAATATCTTATAGTCATTGTTTAATAATGAGATTAGTCTGTAGTTTTTTGTCGAGGTGAAATCCTGTCCTTCTTTAATGTTATATTAATGTTATATATGCTGTTTTCCATGTTTCTGGTATCTCCCCTTTTTCTAAAATACTGTTCATCAAATTTTTCAATTGCTGTAAAATTTCTTCTTCACACTTCTTATAATATAATCCTAATATTCCATCTGGTCCTGGAGTTTTTCCCAATTTAATTTTTTTTATTGCTTCCAACATTTCATCATTTGTTTTTGTTCCTTAGTAATTTTTGGTAAATTTTGTTTATGAATATATTTATCCATTAATTCTGGGGAGATATCCTGTCCTTTATACAAATTTGCATAACATTGATAAAAGGCTTTCTGAATTGCCACACTCTTGGTTAATTCTAATCCACTTTCACTTATTTTTACAACTGTTTTCTTTTTCCTTTCTAAGTTTGTAGGCCAACCATCTTCCTGGTTTATTAGCAAATTCAAAATTTCTTTGTTTTACAAAGTTTAATTTTTTTTGCATATCCTGAACTGTTAACATCGACAGTTGTTGTTGGAGTAATTTAATCTGTCGGAGGACACTTGCCTTTCCCGGTTTTTTCTTTAGGAATTCTTCTTTCTCCTTTATCGGTTTTAGAATATTTTGCACCTTCTCTTTTCTTTTCTTTTTCAGTTGCGTGTTTTTTCAGTTGTAGAAAATAACCTCTCATATAGGCCTTACTTGCATCCCATACTGTTCGGATATTTGTTCCCTTGTCCAGATTCAATTCAAAAAATTATCTCAATTTCTTTTTAGTGTCATCCACAATACTTTTATTTTGAAATATCATTTCATTCAATCTCCATCTAAAAGTAGTGCTTCTTTTCACATATGACATAGATATAGGGTTATTGTCCGAAAATGATCTTGGTAGAACTTGTATTTTGCCAATATTTGTAGCAAGCTCTTTAGTTGTCAAAATCATATCAATCCTTGAAAAAGATTTATGTCTTTCTGAAAAATATGTATATTCTTTTGAGTTTCCATTTTTATCTCTCCATACATCTACTAAAGCTAAATTGTCCATCAATTAAAAAAAAACTTTTAAGTGATTTCCCTTGATTACACTTTATTTTTTTCTCCAATATTCTATCAATCTGAGGTGCAATCACCCCATTCCAATCTCCCATTAAACACCAACTGTTAAAAGTTAGATCCACGAGTTTGGATAAGAGGATAACCTCTTCCTTGCTTATAGATGTTGCTTTCACTGATAATTTCATAGCTCCCGTTGGAGTCTCTTTTAGAGAGCCTTTCCTGGATTTCGTATTTCTACTTAATTGTTCTGTAGGCATCTCCCAGGTATTCGCTCTACTACGAGTTGTTCCGATATCCTTTGCTGGTTTATCCAAATTCACAGCATTCATTCAATTATCTTCTTCATTACTTCCTTTATAAATTAATCTATCTGGATATCCAGTAAGTTATTGATCCTCCAATGCCAAAAGAGATCTCTCTCAGTATCAAAAGGAGAAAAAGAGATAAAAAAAGAACATAAAAAGAAGAAAGATTTTTCATAAGCTGCTGATTTTTTAACATCCAACAGGTGTCAGCAATACTCCTTCTTTAGTTAGCCCAAGTTGTAGGGATGGCGGAGAATTTCTCCCCGAAACTTCGGGGGGCCGAGCGCCAATGTGTTCGGCCCCCCAAACAAGGTTCAGGGAGAAATCCTCCGCACCCCCCCGCCCCCCACACCCCCCCCGGGACGGGACTTACCTTCGCCGAATGTCCCTCCCGGTGGCTGGTCCGGCCGGCGGTTCGGCGGGTGTTCGAGCGAGGCGGGAGTGGCAGCCGGTCTTTCGACCAGCTGCCGCCGCCACCATTGAAATGAAAGAAAAAAAAAACAACGCCCCCTGATAGGCTACGTGACGATTCACGTAGCCTATCACGGCTAGATTTGCCAAGTCAGCCGTGATAGGCTACGTCAATCGTCACGTAGCCTATCACGGGTGACTTTAAAAAAAAAAAAAAGAGTGTACGGATAATGGCGGCCCCCATAGGGAGCCGCCATTCCCGTTCCTTATTTAGTCGCTGTAGTCTACGTAAATGTTTACGTAGACTACGGCGAAAATAAGGGCAACGCTATTTGCGTTGCCCTTATTTTCGCCGTAGTCTACGTAAACATTTACGTAGACTACAGCGACTAAATAAGGAACGCGAATGGCGGCTCCCTATGGGGGCCGCCATTCGCGTACGCGCTTTTTTTTTTAAAGTCACCCGTGATAGGCTATGTGACGATTCACGTAGCCTATCACGGCTGACTTTGCAGATCTAGCCGTGATAGGCTACGTGAATCGTCACGTAGCCTATCAGGGGGCATTTTTTTGTTTGTTTTTTTTACTTTCGCGTTCGCGGCCGGGCGAGGCGGGAAGCCTCCCCCCCGGCCTGAATTTCAGCCGGGCCGAGGCGGGAAGCCTCCCCCCCCGGCCTGAACTTCGCGGGGGGACCAGCGAAGCGCCTCCCCCCCACCGCGAATGGCCTTCGATGACAGGTAAGTGACTTTCGTCCACCCCTACCAAGTTGATATTATTCCAGCCTATTCCAGGCTTTCTGTCAAAGATTTATTTATTTTAACTTCTTCGCTTTCTCAGAAGAAAAAAGCAACTGGACAAAAACATAGCTTTCAGCCATATAAATTCAAACATTAAAACCTTCAAACACTGATTTAAAGAAATAGAAAGTTAATTAGACTGTAATCCTTATTAAAAATTCAGTCTTCGTACTCTTTCTTTTTTTTTCTTTTGAAAAGACCTCTTGAGCTAAATTCACTTTGTAAAAGTCTGCAACTCCTTGATTTTAATTCAGGTTAGATTTATACAACTGCCATACTTTTGCTTTTTGCTGTGCAAGTGGTGCTTGCTGGTAGCTTAAGTTTCCAAATACTATTTAAGATTGAAGCACACCCTCCTTACATTCTCTTAATTAATTAAGAGTTTCAAAACAGCGTTTCAGTAGGTGTTTATCTTGGGCAACTGGCCTTAGCTTTGAGCCCCTTTGCATCCTCTGCAAAGGCAGCTGTTCTAAGATTTCCGCATGGTACTGCAGGCTTCCCCTTTATTTTCCGGGGGCGGGGGGAAGGTTTCTCAACTTTTTCACAGCTGTTTGAAAGAAGCGACCTGCAGAGCCCCGCAAGTCACTGCCAGGACGACATGGCTCCTTACCGGGAGGCTCCAGCCCCTTTCCATGGATCTAACAGGGCCTCACTTCCTCATTGTCCAGCTGGCTGGGAGTGCTGGAAATTATAGTCCAACACATCTGGAGGGCACCAGGTTGGGGAAGGGCTGCCCTGCTGTATCCTTGGTGCACATTTACTTCCTTCTCAGGACCAGCTTTACTCTCTGTCCTTGATCAGTGGAGGTTGGTGGCTCTGGTTTTGGTGGGACTGTAATTCCATTCTGGGTTTCAGTCAGAACCAGCTAGAACCCTAAAGGAGCTATCCAAAGGGCTGAAGCCTTGGCACCTTGTATAACTCCTTTAGAGTTCTGGGTGGTTCTGACTAAAACCCAGAATGGATTCACTTCCCCACTGGGATTGGAGCCACCAGCCTTCACTGTCCTTGACTCTGACTTTCTCTCATAGCGTTAACACACTTATCCCGGTCCACCTTCCTCTCCTTTGCTAGAAATTCTGAAGCATTTCAGCCTTTTGCCTTATAAACCATCCAGGAAATATTTCTTCCATCTTAAAAATGTCAACATATAGGTGTTGGGTGTTGTATGCTTGGAGACTGGTCAGAATATCTAGAGTAGGGTGGAGACCCCACAACACATATATCCCTATTCGTTTCTCATCTGAAGTTACAAAACTGGATTTCGCAGGAAAGTCACTGGTGTTTTTTATGTATTAGGTGATTTCTGTTACTTCTAGAAAACCTTGTTTTAATGCATCTTCTAACATGGCTCTTAATCCATGTCTTGGAAATGCTGGGGAAACTCTGTCCGCAGCATTCACAAGGCTTGGAGATTCCACAAAGGGTGGTGGGGGGAGGCTTCTGGAACATCTTCATGCAGAGCTCCAGTGAGCTGGATGCATCATCTCTGTTCCGATGTTTTCAGCTCCAGATATCTTTCTGCATATGCAGATACTGTCAGTTGCTATGCACATCCTAGAGCAGGGCTAGGCAAACATTTGGCACATTTGGCAATTTGAGAAACTCTCCTAGTCACCACCACAAAATGGCTGTTATTGAAGGTGTGGCAAGGGACAAGTAACCTGCCCAAAAGACTCACTACAAGACAGAGGTAGGGTCTGAGCCCCAGCACACTTTAAATCCACAGTTTTCAGCACCAGCAGAAACCAATTTCACAGCAATCCCAACTGCTGGTAAGAAAATGTATTATTATTATTATTATTATTATTATTATTATTATTATTATTATTATTATTATTATAGTGGGAGGGGCAGGGTACCTTGGCAGGCACCAAGAAAGGTGTCCGGGGCACATTGGTGCCCATAGGCACCATGTTTCCTATCCCTGTGCTAGAGGATGTGAGTCCAAATATTTGATAATTTTATTTATTTATTTATTTTAATTATTTCTTTCATTTCTATACCGCCCAATAGCCGAAGCTCTCTGATAAGATCCACAGTTGGGCAATGCCTTTATTAGGACCAACCAAAATTCCACAAAACGTACAAGTTTTGAATTCCCCAGAACTATTCATCAAGCTCAGTGGTACAAAAAATCGGGGCTGCTTTTTGTACCACCTAGCCTGATTGAGAGTTTTGGAGATCTTAAAAGCTTGCACATTTTTGTGGAATTTTGGTTGGTCCTAATTAAAGTATTGCCCAACTCTTGGATTCTTTTTTCTTGTGGACCAGCGCAGCTATCTTTGTTTTTGGTAATGTTTGGTAAGACTTCTTTGCTTAAACCATCTTCTCTTGGTGAAAGGGTATACATATTCTCAGATTTCATAGACTGTGTGTAAGCTAATTGCAGCTATATATGAAGCAACATTGTTTGTGAATAAGGCATATTACTTGGAATAATGGGGCAATTCCAGCATAATGTTTGGTGCTCACATTTGTTGAAGTGTACCAGTGAGTGCATACATGTAGAAAAGATATGTCAGAATGGATCACTCACATCACTCTTTGTGTGTATATGCTTACGGGGTCATTTCCCAGGTTATCATATAAGGAAGACCAAATGTCATGTCAGAAGTAAGCCCCATGGCCATCAATGGGCCTTCTTTGAAATTAAAGGGATCGTGATTGGAGAACCCAGCCCCTTCAAGTAGGACTCCATCTCATCCTAAAAACACACTACATGCTGTGTGATAAAGAAGTCTCCTCATGCCAGGTTGGATTCTGTGACTTCTTATGTTTGTGAAACTTCCTCTCATCTAACCTGATTCCTGCAAGTGCGGCGTGACTTGCCTCTTTGGCTTCCCATGGGGCTGAACCGTTCTGTCTCCCTTTCTGGTCAAGGAGCTGAAGGACAGCCAGCTCTAGCTCTGGGTACCAGGCTGAGTGCAGAGGCTTTGGCCAAGCTCACCTCAGATGGCAGCCAGCAGAGTTCTGAGTCCAAAACAGGACCACTATCAGCCATCTCCAGGGGCTACAGGGGAAGTACAGTGACAGCAAAGGGCAAGTCTGAAGGTCACACGTCACAGAAGCAACAGCCGCATCAGCAGTCTGATCAACCTGGATCCCAGGTGAGAACATTTGCCAGGCCCTCTCCTGCCCTCCATGAGAAGCATAGCTGCAATGCCGTCCACAAAATGTTTATGATGCTTGCATCCTTCTCAGCCAATGGTCTCCTCCCCAATGAAGTGTTTAGTACACACCTGCTTCGCTTCAGCAGTGCTGAAGCATCAGGTGCTGTCAGAACACTCTGTAGCCTCCTGTTTTTGAATAGCTGAAGCTGTGCTTAAACACCCCTGCCTCAGCCTCTCATGGGAAGCGGGTGGCGGGGTGGGAGTGGGTGAGGCAGTAACTGCGGTGCTCTCTGGCTGGCACTGAAGTGCCACAGAGTCACTCTTTACATGCAGAACTCCCTCCGGGGCTGATGCAGCCCCCTTACCGGAGGACAACCACAGCTTCTTTTAAGGCTTCACCCCGCAACCCACGGCAGACCTCCCCCCGCCAGTCATTGCTCAGTCCCTGGGCTCTCCACCCTCACCCCAGGAGGAGGCCGGAGCTTCCTGCCAGGCCCAGCTGTTACCCCTTTCCCAATTAATGAAGGCTGAGCCTGGCCTGGAGCACCAGGACGCAGGTGCTGCACAGATAGCACACTCCCAGGTGGCCGCATCATACATGAGAGCAAGGCCAGCTCCCTGGTGGAAAGAGCTGGCCGGTCTTCTTGGCGCACCTTGTGTGAGGAACTGACAGTTTTACCGATGGAGAATTGCACGCTGTGGCACACCATGGAGGCAGGAGGAGGCAGAAGTGCCTCTTCTTCTTCACCTGATACCTCCACACAGGCATGCCAGCTGCAGAGGCATGGAGAGAGTGTCTAGCAGTGCCTCTTAGGGCAGTTAATGACAGGTCCTTCCTTCCTTCCTTCCTTCCTTCCTTCCTTCCTTCCTTCCTTCCTTCCTTCCTGGATATATAATCCACTTTTCAGGGCACATTGCAGCAGCATCTAAAGTTTTCAAGGTTAGATGACATTTATTTTTAGCTGAAGCCTAACAAAGTACATAGTTTTAAGGATTGTAGTCTTTAAAAGGAGAACAGAATTGCCAGAGACTCTGGCATGGACTGCTGCCAAGGCTGGTTCTGGCTGTTGCCTTCATGCCTTGCTTGGGTACTTCAGGGAAGTATCTGGTTGGCCGTTGTTGGAAAGGAGGTGCAGTGCAGATGGACCCACATGGCTCTGATCCATCAAGGCGATTCCTACCTGCTTAATTCAGTCAAATGCTACCTGTGCTGGATTTCATGTTTAGGGGAGACAAGATACAACACCCAGTACAAAATGGTGCTTTTCCACATAGGCTTGTGCCACCATTCTTCACGCATTCTTCACACAACTGGAGAACAAGGCGTGGTGCTGCTCCTCGTAAGGCTCCGGGTCTCTTGTCCTGCACATGCTGGGTGCCCCACAGCTCTGCAGACTGTGTGCTTCGAAGTGCTGCTCTCCCACACCTTCCGCTCTCCCGCAGCCTGCTCGTGCTCGGGCCTCCATGTGCCCCTCTGCTCTTGCCTCCCCTGAGAGCAGCCAGGCGGCCCAGGACCAACTCTGATGTGAAACACAAGCAGGCCCCGCTTGCCGGGCGTGGCCCTGGAGCCAGGCTGTGTGCAGAGGCGCTTCTCTTTCAGCCTCTCCACTTGCCTTTGCTTTATTCCAGGCTCTGGGGGTGAACGCTCCCTGACATGGGAGGAATGTGGTGTGGAGACAGAGAGGAGAAGCAGTCAGAGCTTTGTGGCCTGGCTGGCTTTCTAACAGACCCTCTGCCTCGTGCCTCACTTGCAGGTTCCATCCAGCCCCATTCCCAGCGCTCCCATCCAGCGGCGCCTTAGCCTCTGTGCCAGTGTGGCAGGAGATTATGGTCTGATGAGCTGCGTGCTTCCGGAGGAGCTCTTGGTGGAGATTCTTTCCGAGCGGATGCAGGTAACCCAGGAGGGGGTGCTGGCTGGAGGGCCCAATAGGCTGAGCTCTCTGGATTGTGGAAGATTTGGCACTTCAAAAGAGCTACAAAAATATCAAGCAGTAATAATAATCTAGATCCAGTTGTCTAAATATAGAATTAAAGTAGGAGTTAAACAGGATTACCAAAAAGTACACTGAAAAGATGATGGAGCGACCACCTGTGTCTTGGACCCATTCACAAGGCCAGACTCCATGGGGATTTCTGCTGCAAGGTGAAGGTGGAAGTCTCCTTTTGACGGGGAAAGCTAGATGCTACAGGCAAGGCAACATATAGCTAGAGCAGCCTTCCTCAGCCCCCAAAATGTTTTGGACTACAAACCCAGCATTCCTGGCCATTGGCCATGCCATCTGGGAGTTGAAGTCCAAACATCTGGATGGCACGGGGTCAGAAAAAGCTGAGCTGGAGGGCCATAGCTGTTTGCAGTTGGTGGAGATGAGAGGGAGGATGTAAAAGGGTCAAGGAAGCAGTGAGCCCACCAAAGGAAGCTCTGGTTATTAGCTTGGGCCCCAGGACTTGTGAGGCTAGTAGCCTCAGGTCTGTGGCCCAGACCCTTCTCTGCTCCTGTGGGAAGTGCCTGCAGGAAGGGCCCTCTGGCATCCTGCCCAGTGCAATGGCCGAGGTGTCCAGGCCTGAGTCCTGCACAGGATCCACCCCACAGGAGGCTTCCAGGCCACTCAAAAGTCATGTCTATTTGGCCAAATAACCGGCCTGGGTTTTTTCCCTTCCAACAGGGTGAAATGATCCTTCTTATGGCAGGCAGGCAGGCAGATGGGCCTGTGTGTGCATCCCGGCAGTCCAGGGGGCCTCAGCGCCGGCTGAGCTTTGCTGCCTTTGAAACCCACGGCCCTCATTCAGGGCCGCAGCAGGGTTTGTGCACGGCAGTGGCCAAGCCTTTGCCTGGGCCTCACGGGATGCGCTCTCCTTTCCGGACAGCTCAGCGACTGCTACCGTGGCATGGTGTTCGATGGGCTGGAAACCATGTTTGCCCGCAGCCCAGTGTCTGCTCTCCTCTGCCTACTCAAAGCTATCAACAACCGGCGCTATATCTATTTTGTGAACCTGTTCCAGGACTTCGTTGCTATGAAAGCCAGAGAGAAAAGCAAGCAAGAGCAGGAAGGTAAGAAGTACGGCCAGGTGAGGCACCTTCACGTTCATCTCATGTGCAAGTAAATTCCCACAGGATCGGGATCTATTGCTGTCAGGTGCTTGACCTGCATTTCCCCAACTTTGTTTACCTCTCCTTCCCCCCACCCTGTCTTCCTGTTGCAAGAAGGCTAGTGGGATGGGGACACCAAGAGGTGCAGATGTTGCCATCTGGCTTGGATGTGGCCCATGTGGTCTGTGGACAGGCTCAGGTATCTGTCTCTCCTTGTTCTGTATGAAAGAACGGGAACAGCAAGAAGCCATTGCAAGAGAGAAGGCTCGCCTCCAGGAGATGGATGAAGAGGAGTATGATGCCCTCACCGAAGAACAGAAAATCCAGTTTGATGGCGAACTGTTGCAGGCACTACGTGAGCGAAAAAGGAGGTCAGAGAGCAGTTCCTTGGCAGGCCTGGGCATGTGCTCTGACCCCAAAAGGAGGAGGGGCGTTGCGATTTTGGAGGGTGATTAGATAGTTCTCCTTACGAATGGATGTGACTCTCCAGTCACTTCTATTATCCTATTATGGCCATTCATCATGCCATTGTGACTTTCCTTTCCCAGAACTGAACACCCAAACTCTGAGAAGCATTTGCTCTTAAGGCTGTTGGGCGGGTCAAATGGGAGAGATGAGGGAAAACAAATATGCCTTTCCAAGAAGGAGGGGTTCGATGCTGAGCCATCATTCAAGCAACCCCAGATTCTAAAAAACAGAATAACTCCATAGTTAGTGGATCCTATGGCTGGAATTGAGGGCCCCAGTTTTTGGGTTGTTGGTTTTTGCCTGTTTTAGAGCCTGGGTGAGCCAAGACTCCAGAGTGGGCCTCAAAAGAGCTGAAATGATTCAGGCTTGCCCAATACCTTTTAGCCCTTTGTGTACCTGATGAGATTACCAGATACTCAAAGAGATCTCCACATATTCTTCCTGGCCAAATAGGGACCGTTGTGTCACCCCCTTTGCACTACGTACTGAAGGCAAGGGAGTGGGAGAGATGGTAGAGAACGCCTCACTCAGGGTGTTGCAAGGCCTTGGGCGCTGCCTCATGTGGCTGGTACATCCTAAGAACATAAGAGCTGTGCTGGGTCAGAACCAAGAGCTACCTAGTCCAGCATTATGTTCCCACAGTGGCCAGCTGAATGCCAATGGGAAGCCTACAAGCTCTACATGAGTGTAATAGCACATCCAAGGTGGCTGGGCATCATGGACACCATAGCACTTCCAATGCAGGATCACCAGGATGCATTGATCCTGCACTGGGGTATCCAAGGCCTCTCAACAACCTCCGAGATGGGTCCTTCTCCTTCACATACCCTCTGCAACAACTCTACTAAGGAGTATTGGGGGGTGGGGTGTTTAGCTAGAAGGGGGCAGGGAGGCCTCTAGACCCCTTTGAGTGCTTGACAACTGAGTGGATGAAGAGGCCTAGCTTGAAGGACTGCCTACATCCATCTCAGCCTGCCTGCACTTTAAGATCAGAAAGAGAGGCCCTTCTCATTTGCTCACACGTGAGAGCAGTCAGGTGGGTGAACACACATGAGAGGACCTTCTCTGCAATGGCCCCACACCTTTGGAACAAGCTGCCATTAGAGGTCTGCCATGCTCCGTCATTGCAGACTTTTAAGAAGGCCTTGAAAATATATTATTTTACCTTGGCCTTCTCTTGATATGGCTGCTACTGTTGCTGCTGCTAACATCATTGTTAGTTTTAATTGTTGTTTAATTGTTGGCTTTTATTGTTGTTTTTATTGGTTTTGTGTTTTTATCATTTTTAATATTTTAACTATTTTTGTGTATTTTACTGTTGCAAGCCGCCTTGGGAGGGCTTCTGCTCTGAAAGGCGGCCAAGAAATATGTTAAATGAATAAATGAATAAACTCATAAGCGACCTAGAAAAAGCACTTCTGTGCAGGTGTTTGCGTCACTGGTTCTGATTCCACTGGCGTAATTCCATCTGCAATTCCTCAAAGGGAGCTGGAGAAGCTTGCTCGGGAGCTGGAGGAAAAGAAGCACCAGCAGGAACTGGAGCGCCTGAGGGAGGAGGAGGAGATGAAGAGGAAGAGCAAGCGGTACAAGAGGGATGCAGGCAAGGAGAAAGAAGATCCTGCAGGAAAGAAGGGACAGCAAGCAGGCAAGCAAGTAAGTTTCAAGTGCTGTTCTCCAGGGACACAAATGAACCAGTAGCCCGCAGGTGATGGGTCTCATACAGGTTGATCCTGGGAAACCATCTCTGAGTCAATGCAGCAGAGCTTGTCTTTCTTCTGATTTAGGCAACAGACCCCTAGCTCAGTTGGCGCCCCATGAGGGGATTGACAGAAGTTCCAGAAGTGTGACCAGACAAGTCTGAAGTCAGGTCTAGGGTAGGCAGAACAAAGAAGTGGACAGCACTTTGAAAACGGTGCACAATTCAGTTGCCACAGCTCCAAGAAAAGACATTGTAGAGCTGGGAAAAGGTGGAGAAAAGGGCAACCCAAATGATCAAGGGGCTGGAGCAGCTTCCCTGGGAGGAAGGGCTGCAATGTTTGGGGCTTTTTAGCTTAAAAAAAGGGTGAGTAAAGGAGATATGATAAAGGCATATAAAATTATATATGGTGTAGAAGAAGTGGGGGGAGAGAGAGGGAGAGAGAGAGAGAGAGAGAGAGAGAGAGAGAGAGTTTTTCTCCTTTTCTCTTAATACTAACATTCAGGGTCATTCAATGAAGCTGAGTGGTCAGCTTTATCTCAGTATGGATTAAAGGAGGTATTTCTTCGCACAGCACATAGTTAAACGATGGAATTAGCTACCACAGAATATAGCAGTCACCGCCTACTTGGATAGCTTAAAGGGGGATTAGACAAAGCTATGGAGGATAAGGCTGTCTATGGCTTCTAGTCCTGATGGCTCTACATTGCCCCCGGTATCAGAGGCTGCCTGCCTCTGAACACCAGTTGCTGGGGAACTGGAGCAGGGGGTGCTGTTGCATTCCTGTCCTCTGGGGGGCTTTCAGTAGCCATCTGGTTGGCCACTGTGGGGACAGAATGCTGGACTAGATAAGCCTTTGTGGCCTGACTTGACTCCTTTTATGTTCACCATGGAGCGCTCCAAGTGGGCCTGGAAGCCAGAGAGCTTCATGTTGCTCCTACAGCTAGCAGACCGTGAGTGAACCTTCAGCAGGGTCTTGGGTTGTTATTTCATTTAGGTTGTTAGCTCCCCCGCCCCTTGCTCCCCTCCCAGCATATGAGGCCTTATCCCTAAAGGGGCCTCGCTTTCTCGAGAAGCTTTTGGCTGCAACAGCACCGAGGCAACTGCAGCGTCATCATGGCTTCAGAGCTGGAACCTCAGAGTCTGAGGGTGGCAATGCAACTCCTGCCGGATGCACCAGGGGCGGAGGCCTTCCTGGAGAAGAGGCACCCGAGGAAGTGGGGGCCTTGACATGCGCTTCTGGGGCCCAAACCTCTTCCTGGCCTGAGCGCTTGTCTGTGTTGGGGCCCCTTCCCCTGAGGAGGGGGGATCAGAGCCCTGTGTCCTGATGGTCTTCCCTGGACAGCGCTGGGACAGTGCAGAGGGCTTTGCTCCCTGAAGCACCTACACAAGTGGCCAAGTGGCGGGAGACCGCCTGGATGTCTCAGGACGAAGCAAAGCCCCGGTGGCTCTCCTCATCTCACATCATGTGGCAGTTCAGCTCAGCTTATGCCAATTAGGGCCAGCAAAAGTTAGGGAACTTCTGTTGTAGGGCTGAAACCACCTGGCTGGCACCAGGCCACATGCCTTGACATGCTCCCGTTGTTGTCCTTGGCTTTGTGATTGCAGAACGCCCCCGTGGCTGCTTTAAAATCTGACGGGAAGCTGAATGAAGGGATAGAGCGGAAATCATCTGCGAGGGAGCGTCCAGACGGGAGCGTCAATGACAAAGATGAGAAGAAGAAGAAGAGCAGAATGGCCCTGCAGAACGGGCAGCAAGGGGCAGCACCACCTCCAGTCCAGGAAGAGGAGGACGCTGAGAAGGAAGCGATGAGTGAGAGTGAGAAGAACGTGGCACAGCGGTTCAAGCTGTACGAGGCGACGCAAAAAGAGATCATGCAGGTGCTCTTCTTCTGGGACAGAGTTCAGCTGATCCAGCTGCAACCCCCAGGCACTGAGGAAAAGCCGGAGGAAGTCGAGGATCAGCGCCAGGCCCCGTCAGGCCGCAAGGGCAGGAAGGACAGGGAAAGGGAGCGTCAGGAAAGACTGGAGAAGGAGAGGGCAGAGAAGGAACGTCTGGAGAAAGAGAAAGCAGAGAGGGAGCGTCTGGAGAAGCTCAAGGCAATGGAAGAGAACCGAGCAGCAGGCCAGGAGGGAGAAGGGGGAGAAGGAGCAGAGAAGGACATTGGAGTCCCATGCCTGGAAATCCAGGTGCTCAGCTCTGACGACTCCAGTGGCAAGAGGATCCTAGAGAGCGGCAAGCTGCCAGATGTAGTCCAGGTGGGGACACTCTGTGGCTGGTGCAGGAAGTGGGCTGGGTCTGCACCCAGGGGCCGTGGGGATGGCTTGGGGGAAAGGGTCATCTCCAATGTCAGCAAGAGCCTAGAATTTAGCAAGGAATCCCAAAGATCTCCATTTTCATTTGGGAAATGGGCAGGTTTCTAGATCATAGAATATATGTTTGATTATTCACTCATAACATAGTGAAACTTAGGACAGATAACTGCAGTCTAGCCAGACAAAAAGAGCATAATATCAAGAAAGGAATGGCCAACAAATCCAAGCATCCTTTAGCATAGGAGTGCAGAACCCTCAGCCCATCAGCCTAATCCAGCCCGCTGGGCTCCCCAATCCAACTAGCCAAGCCTCCTGGAGTTCCTGCATGGGGATGGGGCTTGGCCCAAGCCCTGGAGTGGGAATGAGGAGACCTCAGGCCCAGGAACCAAATCTGTCCACCCAGGGTCCCCCAGAGGACCAGGCCCCCTTCCCCAGGCCCCACCCCTTTCCCCCAGCCACCCGTCCTTGGGCAGTTTCCCGGCTTTTGCATGTTTTTTTCCCTATTCTGCAAGGCTGAGTTGATGGCAGTAAGAGCTTTATCTACAACATGCTGCTATATTTTGTATTTTTGGCCCCACGCCTTCTTCCTACAGAGATACCAGAATGCACAAAGCCAGGGACTCCACCAGTGCCAGGAGGAGGGGCCACTCTTCCCAGTGGCAGCTGAGTTGCTTTGTGTGGTACACAGCACCCTGTGAGGCAGGGGACTTGGCTGGGGCTGGGAAGAGCTGCTGTGCCCCCCAGCACCAACCAAGGCCCTTGCTCCATGCTCGGAGTGAGTCACGGAACTCCATGCTGCTCCCAGCGTGGAAAATGGCTAAAATGTCCGGGGTGGGGGGGATGATGCTAGTGGGCATGGCCATGGCCACTGATGTCATCCAGCTCGTGGTGGGCTTGGGGAACAATCTGCTCCCACCCCACCCCAGGCTCATCCTGCACCCCCACTTTAGTGCTATTGCTCAACAGCTGCTTTGTAGGCTCTTCGTGTCTTAAATGCTCACTGTATATGTGTTGGAAGGAGGGAGGAAAGGCTCCACTTCCACTTAAAAGAGCCACAGGCCTGATGGAGGCATCAGCTGGACTCTTTCCACAAAGGCAGGTGGTCTTTGGAGTGGCCGGCAGGGGGCCCATGGCTACAAAGGAAGCCCTGCCAGCTGCGTCCTGGCTCTGCCTGAGGGCTTGGAGGGCTTTTCTGGGGATCACTCTGCTACAATGCACCTTTCACCTACAACCCTCCTTGACTCCCTCTTTAAGCTGGGATAGAAGAGCAGCTCCAAAACATAACACAACATAATATTGTCACCTGCCTCGACCACACTTCCGGGCTTGGCTTAAGCAGCCCCAGCTCACCTGCTGCAAGACCAAAGCCTGCATGCCGCGGTACCTCTGGTCTGTCCTCTTCTGTAGGGACAGGGGAGAAATTTGTTTGGTTCACATTTTAATTCGTACTTCCTGAATTAATATGTGAACCACAACACAATTATCCTTCAGTTTTTCCACTAATCCAAATTTTGTAATGCAGTTTGCTGATCAAAAAATGCGTACAAAATGCACACATTAAGGACAATTGAGTACAAACACCAATACAGTAGGAGAAGTCGGCACAAAACTGTATGCATTTTTGTATACATTTCTTCTATTGTATGCATTAGGAGAAATGCAGACAAAGACGTGTATACATTTTTATGTGGAGATTTTATCGCCCAAGAATCATAAATTGATGTGAAAACTGGAGAGAACAAACATGTGCTTCAAAAGGCTCAAAAGCTGTACAACTCAAAACAGATGGACTCATTGCTAGTCCTCAGTGGCTGTTCATGGGAAGGATTCTGTGCCTCCCCATTGTTGTCTTCCCTGCCCACTGGTGATAAAAGCAAAAGGCAGGCAGAATCATTTTAATTTGATTAAAATGGCAGCAGCAGTGCACTGATGTAACTTTGTCTCTTGTCCTAGATCTTGAATGGTCTGGGTCTGGGTCCTTCAGGGCCCCCCATCCCTCCCACTGCCTTTTTCTCTGTGATCCCATACCCAGAGAAGCGGACGGTACCAGTCCCCGGGGAGGCCCTCAAGCACTTCACCTTCATTGCACCTGAAGATGTGAATCCAGAGGAGGAGAAAAAAGATGCTGAGGGCGGTGCGGAGGCTGCGGCAAATCTCCCTGCGGTCAAGGTAGAGGCCTCGCTCCCTTAGGGAGACATGGTCTCGGATAGGAAGGATGGGCCCGGCTGGGTGCAGTTTGAACAGATTTCTCTTCCACCTTTTAGGGATGTGAATGAATGAATGAATGAATGAATGAATGGATGAATGAATGAATTACATTTCTATACTGGCCAAGAGCCAAAGCTATCTGGGCAGTCACAAAGCAAAACTTAAAACCATAAATTGCAATAGCATAATACAACATAACATAAAAACATTAAAAAGTTTAACACAAAATAAAACTAGAATACAAAAACAAAGTAAAAGCTGGTAGCAGTACAAAGATCTTAAAACACACAAAGACTTTCTGAAAAAAACTGAAAGACTAGAAAGCTTGGGAAAATGCGAAGGTCTTTATCTGGCACCAAAAAGGCCACAACATGGGTGCCAGCCGAACCTCTCTGGGAAGGGCATTCCACAACCAGGGTGCCAGCACTGAAAAGGCCCTCTCAGATCCTGCCAGTAAAGTTGCATAACGAGGAGAGCAAATGAATTTCATCCTCAGGGGTGCTGGGTCTGTGGCTTACATTAGTCAGTGCCTCTGCGTGCACTGTACCTTCACGTCAGGAGTGGGAAACCTTTTTTTCTATGAAGGGCTCGAGCCACCTCCATGGGCAGAGCTAGAGGCCAAAGTAGGCGGAGCTAGTGATAAGATACAAGAAGAAGAACCCTTTCCTTCCTGAGACACAGCACCCAACTCTCTAGGAGCTCTGAATGTCCTGGCTGGAGAGGAAGGAAGACTGACCGTGCTTTTCTGCCAGACACAACCAGCATGAGCAGGCCTGGCTCATACAGGGGGGATGGAGTAGAGTTGGATGCTCTGCTCCACATCTGGATCCTTGTCCAGCCCATCTTGAACTGGGGAAAGGGGATTCAGAATAGAATCTTATATCCCATCTCAAGCCTTTGTCCTTCCCAAACACCCCCTATGGAATGCCTGGAGGTGGAAAATAGGTAGATTAGCTGCTTCGCCAACCCCTTTGCCAAGCAGGAGTGGTCAGATCAGACACCCACCACCAGCATGCTGTCCCCATGGAGGCAGATGGTCTCTGCAGCCCACTCACCTCCAGCCTCTCACTTCGCTCCTGAGGAGGAATGTCGGTCTCAGGGAAATCAGGCCCTTTTGGGGCTGGATGGATTTCCCTGGCGCCCCAGCTTGGCTTGCATTTGCGAGCCAAGTTGCGGGCTTTTCCCCGAACTCCAGGAACTTTTCTTGGGGTTTTTTGGTTCCATATATAGCAACTTGCGCAAATTGCAGCCACAATTTGCATAATTTACACAAATTGAGGCCATAATTTGCACATATTGCGGACACGATTTGTGAAATCCATGCAAATTGCAGCTGCAGTTTCCACAAATTATGAGCCAGATTTGCACAATTTATTTATTTATTTATTTATTTATTTATTTCTATACCGCCCAATAGCCGAAGCTCTCTGGGCGGTTCACAAAAACTAAAACCAAACAACACACAATAAAACAATTTAAAATATATAGAACATTAAAACCAGATGCAATTTGTACAAGTTGCTATGTATGGGCAGGGGGAGGAAAATCCATGAGCTGGCCCGACTTGATACAGTCGAGTCAGACCAGCTTGCAGGGAGGTGAGTCTAAGCCCGGGGAGGTGAGCTGCTGAAAGCTTGGCACACTCCACCCCCCGGACGGACTTCTCTGACATCACTACTCCTGAGACTCACTGGGCTCTGCCCTGGGACAGTGTTGCTGTCTACTAAAAAGCAGTGGTGTCAGGAAGCAGAGAAGCCACAGCAGCAGCAGCCAGAGGCGTAGCATTTCTGGCATGTCTCGTGAGTTTGCATCTATGGCTCTCAGCTGCTCCTGGTCTCTGTCGAGCAAAGGGCCAAGGCCAAAGCAGAGTCAGCCCACATTGGATTTGAGCGCTGAAGAGTGGTTGCTCTCTGCAAACACAGTGAGTCCCCTGGCAAGACCAGCAGGTGCCCATGAGCTACCCAGCAGGCTCTTGTGCAGTGCCACCTGTTGAAGAACGGCCCACAGGGGGACAAAAATGCTATAATGCCAGTGGCAGTTATACCTGCCTCTGCTAGGAGAGTGGGGAACCCTAGAAACACCCCCCTACATACACACCTCCAGACCAAATGTGGGCATGGAGTTTTCTAATTTCCATTAGACCCATGAACTCTTCCTTGTGATTTGAAGGGAAAAGTGTTCTTGAACTGCAATCTTGAATTATTATGAATCATCTGTATGCAGCAGATCGGATTAATTTGGCAGCAGCTTGGGAAACAGGCACTGCTTCTAATCTTACAGGCTACTGGGGAAGGATTTGGCAGAGAGCTGGAATGACAAATTAGCAAATTATATTGGGGTCAGGAAGAAGCACCAGTTAGAGCCAAAGTAGATGAGACATTAATTGCATGAATGCATTTAATATGCATAGGACTTTAATGAAGGGCATATAAATATGAATAAATATATACATGTTTTTGGAGCATAAATAGCAGCTGGGGGGGGGCACCAACTGGAGCCCTTGGGGGGAGGTGGAGTTTAACCCTCCCCTGCACCAGTCCCTATGAAAATCTCCCTCAAGCTGCTATTTGCATTGCAAAGGAAGCCTACATTCACACATCTGGAACCATGGTGAAACTCTCCCCTCCCTTGCAGTCCTGCTGCTCACCTTCCCAGCAGCTGCTGTTTACATTGCCAAAATCATGCACGTTGACTGCATTCACGAAATTATCATCACATCTAGTTTAGATATGGGAAGCGCTGGGTGCTGTTTATTCAATTCAGTCCTGGAATGAGAAGCTCAATGCCGATAACCTTATTGGATGTTGTGTTCTTTGTTGTTGTTGTTGTTGTTGTAAAAGGTGAATTTTACTTGTTTCTTCTTCGTTTTTGGAATGTATTTAGGAAATTTTATAATTAAAAAGGAAACCAAGCAACCCATTGCAGGAGGATTACTTGTTTAAAAGAGAGAGAAATAACTCCAAAATCTGGGTGGGAAAAAAGCCTGTTCCTTAGAGGCAGAGAGAATCTGTCTCTACCTTATCTCAGGATGTGAGAGTATAGCACCCTTCTCCAACCTGGCACCCTCCAGATGTGTTGGACTACAACTCCCATCATCCCCACCCATGTTGGAGAAGGCTGGTATATATCATGGGATGTTTCTTTCCATACGTTCAAGATCTAATAACAACACACACCCAAAGTTTGGTTTGATTTGCCTGCAGTACCTTCTTCCTGGGTTCAGCCAGTATCTGGGCCTCTCTGCTTTCCTTCTTCCTATGTTTCCACTGGAATTCAGGAGGAACAGACGACCCCAACTCGAGGCAGGCCCAGAAGAGAAAGGCTGGAGCTCATCCGCGATACTTCGAAGGATAAAAAAGGCACTGCCCGTGCCAGGAAGGGCCCTCCTCCGAGCCCAGGAACAACGACAGCCCTGTCGGAGCTAGATCAGGGTGGTTTAACAGGGGAACCATCCAGTGAGAAGCTCCTCAGGTGAAGGAGCACGAAATGGAGCCGGGGCTGGAGCGGAGAACCTGGCTCGGGGCATGTGGGAGACCTTGGCATGGCTGAGGCTGGCTCTTTGCAACATGCGGTGCACTGAGCTGGCCAAGGGTTATCTTAGGGGCATCTTGCCTGAGAAGCAGGAAGTGCATTCTGCTGTGGTGGGGCAGAGCTCTGCTACCATGACCCACGTATCCCAAAGTATCGTGCCTCACTCCATGATTTTGAAGCAGGCTCTTTGTGCTTCACACTCTGCAGGCTGAGTGGTTTCCGCTGGACTGTCCCTGCTAATGGAGAGGTCTCATTGCGCCTCCATTTCTCCTCCACCAGAACGGGGTTGTTTGATCAGGTCCTAAACTTTGAGATCCTGGGAACCCGGCGACAGTATCAAGTGTACTGCAGGGGCACTTGCACCTACCCAACCATCTGCCAAGATCCTGTGTAAGTGCCGGGACAAGGGCACCGCAAAACCACATGAACCTCCTAGGCCAGGACCCAGAGCCAGCCTGGGAGATGTGCTCACGTCACATTTTCCCCCTTGAAAACCCCAAGGGCTGTTCTCCATATTGATTGCCCAGACACAAGACAGAAGGTTCTGCTCCAAGCAGTTAACCTTGTCTCCTGCTAATGTAGCAGCCGACACGAACTGGTGGATGTGTCCGTGGCCGTTTTATGAATCCATCTGTGTCTTGCATCCCTCTGTGGATTCTGAAGATAGCAAGGAGGAACATTCCTGAAGGCTGATATCATTGGCTGATATGGAAATGAAACCTCTGTACAGACATAAAGAGAGAGAGAGTTATTTCTCCCAGATTACCTCTTGATACCATCAGTATGTTATCTTCCTTGCCCCTCATGTAATTATTGCATTCCAACTATCTAGATGTGGTATGGCCAGGCTGTTTGCTAAAATACCTCTGCAGGTAGGCAACAGAGGAAAAGTGGGTACTCACACTGAGCAGGTGAATGTTCCAACTCAAGCATAGATGGAGGTTACACCACCCAGAAGAAAAAGGTTATTTTCCACATGTTCAAAACTCCTGCTCTATCATCAGCAATGATAGTGCAAGATGTGTCCCATCTTGGGGTAAGCCAAAATATGGAAAATGGCTCCATTTGTCTGTATTGCAGTTCTGACTTATGTGAGCTTCTTCAGGTGTGGGTTTGAAGTTCCCCGTGGTTTCCAGTCTTGTTTTTTTGCTTAAACATTCATCCTATTTAGGATTTCGGGGTAGTGTAGTATTACAAATACAATACTTTTGCACTGTTAAGTTTGTCTGCTGCTCAGCTCCTGAGGCATCTCTGCTTCTCCACTCCAGGATTGTGTTCCCTCACCGTAAGAAGAGCATTAAACCTGATGAAATCATCTTCAAAAAGTACATAATGTGTTTGGGTTTGTTCCACTTTGGCCCCTTGCTGTGTGGGAAGTCAAGGGAAAAGTAAGTACCCGTGGTATTCAGCGTAATAGAGCCATAGAGCAGGCCATCCACCCAGAATGCCCCTCTCCTGGAGCACCAAGGGAGCCCCAGTTCAACCACTGAATGGACAGCCATACTGGGCTGGATTGAGGGTTAGCCATACTTAGAGTTGACCCACTGAAACCAATGGAATTTCAGTTAGATATGACCAACTTGAGTCCCATTGATTTCACTAGGTATACTCTGACTAGGTTCAATCCATTGAGCATTTTTCCCCAGTAGTGCCAACATCTGGTTCATTTCATTGGCCCATGATCTGCTTGCCACCGCGTTGCCCTCATTCTGTTTCGGCCTCTGTATGCCAATATTTTCCAGACCACTTTAAAAACTTTCTGAGCGGTATTGATTTAGGTGTGTACTAACTGCACAGTAGTGTGTAACTTGTACCTCGTAACTGCACAGTATTGTAACTCGTACTCGGTGGGAGTAGCTTCATAGCTGAAGAACTAGTTTTGCAACATTTTTGGGCGGGAGATGTGTAGTTGTACTCTATTTCCTCACCCTTGATGACAGGGATGCTTGGTCAGCCATTTGGAGTGGGGGGTAATTTTCAATCCACACTTACACAGGTGTGAATTTTTATTTCAGAATCTGCAGTCCTGCACAGCTGTGCAGGTGTGCATGCATTTACAGTACTTTTAAAAATAATGAAAGAAAACCTGAAATGGCCTGTAGGACCTCCCACTGCTCCCGCAGTTGCCGCGCTATACTGTGGCTTGTGGTATGTGCACTCTCGCAAACACAAATAATGCGGCCTTTCAAATGCCCACCAGTTCTCCTGGAATTGCAGCACCGTGCATTGGCTTGTGGCATTTGATCACGTTATAATCACAGGGGATACTGCACTGTATTCATTAGCAGTGACCACAGACACTCCCCCTCTGGGTGTGTAGCAGTGACTGCACCGTTTGATTACAATTTCTAGGTTTGCTTGGCAATTTGAGACCTACCCCATGCTCTGAAGGCTTGCCTTGACCATCTTGCCAGGATCCCAAGTATATAAAGGGAGGGAAGCCAGAGACACAAGGGCCCTGCTCTGACTTGACTTCTCACAGCATATCCATAGCCCCCTTTTGGGCTTCCCAGCCTGGTTGTAAAATAAGTGTTACTCCAAGTTGGAGGACTCCACCTCCCTCAGATGTAAATTGCTTAGTCCTTGTAGCACCTTTACCTGTTACAGGTCAGCACAAGTCTGGCCTGGGAAAACATGGGCTCTTCTCTTATGGTAGTTAGGGCCTTGTGGCAGTGTAGCAAGTATTCTCTGTCTCCTTTTCCTAGCCAGCTTTCTCCTGGCCATTCATGACCCCTGCTTACAGGTACAAGGCTGCGCGACACCCCAATCACTTTGAGAAGATAACCATCCTGAACATATCCCCTTTGGAGGCTGAAGTGCATTTTTTCTTCAAGCACGATTCCAAGGCAATCACTTACCTCTTGGACCCACCCAGCCTAACACTCAAGCCCAATGAACAGCAGGTAATAGCAGAAGGTGGACGCTGCCTTTGACAGGCATTTCACTGGAAAGGGTTTCCACTTGAATGCGTGCCTTGACTTCCCAGGTGCTGACTCTCTGGGCATATCCAACGGCCAGCGGGATATTTGAGGACAGCATCGTCTGTTGCATTAAAGAGAACCCAGAGCCTGTGATCTTCAGGATCTGCTGCCAAGGGGTTCGCCCAGAACTGGAGCTGGACCGCCGACAGCTGCATTTTGAAAAGCTGCTATTGCACAGGTTTGGACTCAGTGGATCTGGCTGCTTCGGCCCATCCCTGTTTGCTTTCCGTGCTGCAGAGCCCAGCGTTCCTTGTGTTTTGTCTTTGTGTCATCATGGTGTGGTTGGGCATGTAACATTTGGTGGGAATAAAGATGTGAAGGCCTGGGAAAAAAACCCATATACCCCCTTTTTTTTCTGTTTTGTTTCCAGCAATATTTTTTTTCCAAAAAATTGAAAATTTTGGATTATGAAATAATTTCTTTTAAAATGAGGAAAAAATGTTTAAGACAAGGTGTTCACATATTGCTACCTGGCCTTTACTCCCCCAAAATGATTTATAAAAACCAAGTAATAGGAAGGCTTTTTACAGTAAAATTTCTGGACATTTTGAAGCCATGAAGGTGGGGTGGAATGGTATTTTTTAATCCTTTCTGTAAGATTCCCAGTATAGATACTTCTTGTATTCCTTATTAAAATTATTAATCTAATGTATTTTTTACTGATAGACATTTAGGAATGTTCCAAGTCATGTGCAGTTTCCCAAAGTGTGACTAGAGTCACCATGTCATAATATGTGAAGAACGTGTCCATTCTTGCCACATTTTGTTGTTGTTGTTCTATAGAGTTCTGGGTTCCTGGGCTTGTTCTGGTTAGATGCTTTAGCAGTCAGTGGTCTGGTTCATACATAACATTAACTCATGGTATGGATTGTTTAATTCTTGTTTGTTGTGATGTGTGAATTCAGCCACACTAACAAACCATGGTTTGTTAAACCACAAACAAACTAGAAAGAGAACCCAGGGTTGGTTTGTCAGGTTGTGAACTCTGGGTTGTTTAAATCATGGGTGATTGTTCCATGTGGTTGTTTTGCCAGCCGACGGAGGTGGTGGGCAAGAGCAGTGAAAACACCCGCCACTCTACATGCTCCACAAAGGCGAGGAGGGAAAGGCGAAGGAGGAAGGAAACAATCCAGGGATTGAGAAAACAAGCCACAATTCGTTCAATTGTCTGCTAGGCAAACCCTAGGTAGGGCAACAAACCATGTGTTAAATAAACCATGGGTTAGTGTTATGTGTGAACTGGGACAATGAATGTAGTTCTGAAAGTGGAAGAAACACTTTCAGAAGAAAGTATGTGGAAGAAGCACTAATTATCCTGGCACTGCCACCACATGTGACAGAACAACGTGTGGATTATCCCACCTAGGTTTAATTTCTTTCTTTAAAAAAACAATGCACCAATTTGAGGCTTGGTTCTATGGAACTTACTGCCACAGTTTGTAATAGAGTTGACAATTAGACCCCACAATTGGGGTCTATAAAACCTTTTAAATCAGCTATAAAACCTTTAACTGTTGCCTCCAAAATAAAACCTCTCTACCTAAAAGAAGCTCAGTAGTCTGGTTTCTATGGTGTAGGCTGGGATTGACACCACCACTAGAGACAACCTTTCAAAATGAACAAAAAATAAGATGTTTATTAAGGGGAATTATCTACAAAAAGGAATAAAGTGTCACTCTTCAAATAATAGGATGAGGTTGCTTAAAGGTTCTCAGATTAAATATGGTTGCTTACCATTCTTAAAAAGTGAGACTTACCTATATAAGTTCTCAATAGTTTTTCCTTCAGATTTACCTAAACTGCACCCCAACCAATTCCTCACAAACAGGAATAGATGCTGTACATAAATCCTCTCCTCTGCCTCCCGCTCTTCCTGCTTCTTCTAGGATGATTCAGATGTTTCTGGGACTACTTGCTGATGGTACCTTTGGTCAGACAGACATAAAATATGAACTTAAAATATAATGTATGACTTCATTTGTATATAAAATGATCATGTTTGATATATTAAATTGAAAAGTATTGTTTATCCATACAATAAGTACAAATTTACTAACTTCAGTTTACTTTTAAATTTTTTTTATTCTAATGATAATTTTATGAGCAAAGCAGGTTATATATATGTAGTACATTTTATATGTAAAAAGTGCTAAACAAAATAATTATTGCATATTTTTCAATTTCCCCCCAAATTTCCATTATTCTGGCAGGGCAGAGGAACCTGGGAAAGAAAAAACAGTTTTTTCCCCACGGCTTCAACATTCCTAGAAATTTTTCATCTGTAGGTGTGAATGTGTTTTGGTGATGAAAGCAAAATTCAAAGTGAATCTAGAAGTTCCTCTATCAGCAAATCTCTGAGGAATTTCAGGGGAAGCCAAAAGAACTCCAGTAAAACTAGCCAGATTTTTTATCACGCCCCTTGTATGCCTTCTGCCAGGGAGAATAGGCTGATCTGTGGCAGGGGTAGTCCTAAAAGCATATAGTCAGAAATGTATACTGAGCCCAAGACTTACTTGATGACATTATGAAATGTGTGTGTCAGAGTGATTGTGGAACACCCCTCCTTTGGCTAACAGTCATCCTGTTTTCAACACCAAAACACCCATATTTTCAGGGAGCTACTTTAGGTTTTTGTAGGGGAAGTCCTTTTCCCATGACACAGAACTGCTGCTTACACAGAGATTCCTCTTTGCACTGACTGGATATGCTACTGCTCTTCCCACTGTCCCTCTGGCCTGCTTAGCATCTACTGCCAGCTAAGACTATTGCTAATCATGGCCTGAACAAGCAAACATCACCCTCCTTTTATTGGCCTGTTATTACACCTCCAAGAGAAATTTCTGCAGTGAACCTCCGTCTTTGACCTCAGAGTTTTCCAGAGGACCTCTCATGTTCTGCCTTGCATTGCATTGGATTGGAGGGCATGTCAGTTGTGAGCATGGAAAAGGGCATGTTGCAAACCCAATTGCTTCAGTTGAGGGGCTACTTGCAGACGAATCCTGTGGGCCCTGAGCTCAGCTTTGTCTAAGGACTTCCGGTGGATGTAATTATCTGAGAGTGTCTTTGCATGGACTAGTCTCTTGCCCTCATCCTATGATGAGGCCACATTCCCAGTTTGGTGAACTAGCTGGTAGCCTGCCCAGCATGAAAAGGAGAACGAAGGTTCCACACGCAGGGAGCCTGAGAGTGGAGTCCCCAGCAAATGCTGTTTCTTTCTTTGTCTTCTCTTCTCTCTGCAGAAAGGAAACCAAGTCACTCTTCCTAAAGAACTTCACTCCACTGCCTGTAGCATGGCGAGTCAGTGGTCTGGAGAACATCGGTGATGACTTCAGTTTGTCAGAAGACGTGGGCGTCATTGGGCCCTTCTCCGAGTACTGCCTGATGGTGAACTTTAAGGCCACAAAGGCGCTCAACATCAAGAAGGCCATCCGTCTGGAGGTTGGTCCTACATGCTGCCGCTTCTCATGGAGAAACCAGCCTTGGGCTGCAGACAGATTCTTTACTCCCAAGGCTTGATTGTGACCCTGGTCCCCAAGGCTGTAAAAATCCCCCTTGTGTCACTCTGGGTATTCATTGGTGCCCAGGAATTGGACTAAAAATGGAGTGAAGTCTGAAGTTACTCCCTGCCTGTGCAGAGCATCTCCTCACAATTGTGACCAGGGATTGAGGTGTGCTCTGGTTCTCCACTCTCAGGTGGATGCAACAGATTCCACAGTTAAGTGGGAACTAGACTTACTGCTTACCACAGAGTTTCCAGTGTCATCCTATGTTCTTCCCAAACTCTTTGTCTGCCACTTCTCATATGTGTGAGTAGTGGGGAATGCAGAAGCTCAAGTGAATTTGCAAAGTGGGGGCTCTCAAATTTTCTCCACTGTGAAATCTGTGGGTGGGAACAGTGAGGGTTCCATAGGATCTTGGGACACAGGATCTTGGGACACTGGCCTAAGGCAGAATCCTAGGAACAGAGGAGATAATCATCTCTGTCATTATGGTCCACTGAGCTACAGCAGCAGTCCAGGGTCTCACGCAGAGAGGATTCTTACCTACAACATGCGCCATGAGCCTTTTCATTGGAGATGCATGTGGGGATTCAACCTGGAGACTTCTGCATGCAAAGTAGCTGATTCCAGGCTTTTGAGGGCCCTTGGGGATGACACCCTCCATGGGACCCCTCCTTCAGTGAGTCAGCCTTCTCACTGCCATTGTCACCAGCTGCTCTCCCTTGTCCTCCTCTTTATCATCATTGTTTGACAGAGAGCCAGCGAGCAAGTAGGCCATGCATGTGCTGCTCCTCCTCCTCACCACCACCGTTGTCTGGACCAAAGCGGAACAAGCAGGTTGCCATGGTGAAGGGGAGGAGCAGCTCCAAGGAACTCTTGTCAGTGGGCCCCTGCTGGGGTGTGAGCATCTCAAGAAGTGCCTGACCATGCCTGGTTGGAAGGGGAGTCAGGAAGGTGGAAGGGGGAGTCAAGAGGGTCAAATCCCTTCAGAATGCTTGGAGGTTATTAAACCCACCATGACTGAAGCTCAGCTAAAATGTACACCTCAGCTTAGGAAAGGGAGCACCGAGTCCAAGAGGTCACTGGCATGGTTAACGAGCAGCGTCAAGGGAGCTATCAGAGGCAAGAGGGCTCCCTTCAGAACATGGAAGCCTTGCCCAAGTGAGGAAAACAAAAGGCAGTGCAAGCTTGCACAAAGGCAATGCAAGCAGACAATAAGAGTTGCAAAAAAGCATTTTGAAGAGCATATCGCTAGCAACATCAAGGACAACAATAAAGAATTCTTTAAATATTTCAGAAGCAGAAAACCAGCTAGGGAGGCAGTTGGACCACTGGATGACAATGGAGTTAAAGGAGGACTAACAGAGGACAAGGAGATTTCAGAGAAGCTGGATGAATTCTTTTCACGGGTCTTCACTCTAGAAGATATAGGACAGATACCCGTGGCTGAACTGATGTTTTCAGGAAGGGAGACTGAGAAACTGAGGCAAACAAATAGTGGTGACAAAATATGAGGTTCTCAACTATATTGACAAATTGAAAGTAAATAGGGCACAATCCTATGGGGATAGGCAGCCACCTCTGAACTTGGAGGCAACCACCTATCCAACGCAGGGCAGGAGAAGCACGGAAAGGATTGTTCCCCCTGCGCTTCTCCTGCCCTGCATTTGTGGCTAGACAGCCCATTTCAGCTGTCTAGCTGTGGGAAAGTGGAGCAGGGGAGGAGGCTGCCGGATGACACACAGGATGCATCATACTGGCATTTCCGCCTTCCCCGCCCCAGAACGCCCCCCAGAACACCCCGTTTTGGCCGCTTCACGCTCCTCTTCCAAGCGCAGTGTGTGGGGCTGTTCCGTGCTGCCTGCAAGGCAGTGCGGAAGGGGAGGGAGGGTCAGTTCCCGGAAAACCACATATCCTATGGCCATCTAGCTGCTGACTAGTGGCCATAGATTGTTCCCTCCATTAGCAGGCCCAGATGGTATTCATCCTAGAGTTCTTAAAGAACTCAAATATGAAATTGCTGAACTTCTAACCAAAATATGCAATGTGTCCCTAAGATCAGCCTCTGTACCAGAGGACTGGAAGATGGCCAATGTAACACCAATTTTTAAAAAGAGATCCGGAGGGATCTGGGAAATTACAGGCTGGTTAGCTTAAGATCTGTTCTAGGTAAATTGGTTGAAGGCATTATTAAAGATAAAATTAGTAAGCATATAGAAGGACAAGCCCTGCTGAAAAAGAATCAACATGGCTTCCGCAAATATGCATGTGTCCAAGGAAGGTCCATGCCTTTCTTTTAAAACATTTATAGACAGCTCTACAGCTTTAAAAAAAATCCCTGAGCAATTGAAGTAAAATAAAAATTCAACCACAAAAATGTATAATATTTAAAATCAAATTGTATCAATAAAACTGTGGCTGGTCTTTTACTCAGGAAAGGCTCGCTTAAATAAGAATGTCTTTAGCAAGTGCTAAAATCAGAGCAACCTCTGAAGGTGCTATTTGCATGGAAAGGGAACCCCCTGTTGGCTGATCTCATCTGCATTAAGAACCAAACCAGACCCTTGCATGTTAAATGGAAAGAGGCATTTAGCATCATGTACAGTTTGACCCTGAAGATCAGCCCCAATTAGTGAATGCATGAGAAGGAGGGTTTGGGGGTAGGGGGTCCAGGGAGAGAAGAGGGGAGCAGGCATGAAGAAGAATCCTGCGGACAGGACAGCTGGTAGAGTCACCGGACAGAGCTCAAGAGGTTTCACCCAGCAAATCCCCCTGACTGAGAGGGAACTCCAAGTGATGGTGACTTGCTGTCATTTCAGGTTTCCGATGCAGAAAACATTCTGGGGATTGTTCAGATTGAAAACATACAAGTCATTGCGGAGGCCTACGATGTTGCCCTGGACATCAGCTTCCCTAAAGGTGGGTTAGAGGCTTCCAAGCCCAGTGCATTCTCAGCTGATGGCATCCTGGGAAGGATGCTGAGGGTGGAGACACAACAGAAAAGATCGGAAGGCCACTGTGTCTGTCCCCAAGACAGGATTGTCCCTACACATTAACTCACTGAATGCATATGATGTTCTTTCAACACGGCCATCCTGCTGTCTCTGCTTGTGGCCCTCTCCTTTCAGAGAAGCAGACCCTGATAAGTGGCAGCAGTAGAGAGAATTCACATCTGGAGTATGGGTGTATGGGGGCACTTTTGCACTTTTTCTCTCAAATTCGTCCTTGCTTTGGGTTTGGAGCAGGTGGCATATTCTAGAGCAGCCTTCCTGAACCTGGTGCCCTCCAGGTCTTTTGGATTACAACTCCCAGCATTCCTGACCATTGGCCATGCTATGTGGGGCTGATGGGAGTTGAGGTCCAAAACCTCTGGAGGGCACTACGTTAGGGAAGCCTGCTCTGTTGCCTTGGCCATAACTTTCCCTCATTTTTCCTTCCACCGTTCTCTTTCCTTACCTGCTTTGTCCAAACAAATGTGCCTCCTTTTGCCTTTAAGACAGGGCTATCGGTTGTGTAAAAGGGAAGGAAAAGAACAGCAACAAGCAGAGTCAGTTTTCACTTCAGGCCACGTCCTGGATAATGAAGCTTTGGGGAAACAACACAAAGAGCTTCTAGGAAGGAACTACCCCCAAGGGTCCCCACCCGCGGCCCTCATGGATGAGCCATGGTGGCTCCCTTAGCAGCCTGCAAATACTGCCACTCCCCCCGCTTGCCACAGCTTCTGCGGTTGCTTGTGCAAGCTGGCTGGCCCGGCCTCCTGCCCATGCCTTACACTTCTGGGGGCGCAGGTGGGGTAAGCACCCCAGAAATGGAACCCAGAGCACGAACCTGGAGCACGAACGAGCCATCTTGAAGGAGGCCTCCCCCCCCGCCCCCGTCGGCGCAGGCCAGGCTGGAGCATACATCCTAGACCTACTTACAGCTCGCTGCCACCACCCACTCAGTTCTGGGCACACGAGGGTTCCCTGATCTGCAATTTCTGAGAGCAGAGAGCCAATGGCTAGGAAGCTCTCCTAGTTGTGCCCAGGAAAGCTCGTTCCATTGTTCTCTCCCCCTCCCTGTCTCAAGCCCGCAGCCTGCACACGAGGGATCTGGGACCTCGCTGGGACAGATCTTTGGCCGATAAGAGTCAGTTCCTGTTTCCAAATTAGAAAGTTTATTAAAGTTTAAGATGAGGAGGTGAGAGAAGTAAGGAAGTAGCATTAAAGTAGGAAGAAAACCAATTCATGCTCCAGATAGCCCTAGCCTAGGCAAGCGTACAGAGAAACAGCAGCTTACTTGGACGGCGCAAGGATCCCTTCCAGATGTTCAATGATAGACAAACGTATAGGCAAACAGCTTTATCTTTATCTCCATACTCGAGGGACACTTGATGGGGATAAACGATAAGGTGAGCAGTAACTATCCTCGATGGGGGATTTCGGATGCTATACTGGAGGCGTGTTGTTGTCACATAGGCAGGAAGCCCATCTCAAAAGTGTGATCCGCACCTGTGGACAGCTCAAGCTGGTAGAACAAAAAGGTGCAAATCAGAGATAGTTCCTTTTAGTTTCTTGGCAGACAAACCCACAGGTGGTGGTGAGGGAAAGAGGAAGGAAGGGCGCACTTCATCCTGTGCATTTGGAGTGGCGATTGATACATGGTGTGAGGGAATTCTTGGAATGGAGATCCTAGTGTTTGGGGCCAGGTAGAGGGATTCTTAAAGGGAAAGGCATCTTATGATCAGCCTGTCCTCCCAACATCTTTCGCTGTTTGTGGCCACTGCAGGTACAAATGGTGGTTTGGAGTTTGGGGCTGTGAGAGTCATGGATGAAGTGAAGCAGTCGCTGTCCATGAAGAACAAAGGCAAATACGAGATTGCTTATAGGTGAGTTCAATTCGCTCTGAAGATGTGCTTGGTTTTGTCCTTCACTGCCTGCTTTCTTATTATGAACTAAAGCTGCTGTGCAAAAGCCACTGCGGTCAAGGACCATCAGACGTTCTGGAGTGACTTATTGCCAGCGTCCTTCTCGTTCCAGTTGCACCCATATTCAGGTCACCCTACTCCCAGTGCTTTTGCTTTTTTGTATGTACATCTCCCCCTTCATGGATAACTGCCTTGTTGTGGCGAAGGGGCTTGCATAACTCAGTGAAGCCATAAGCTATGCCGTGCAGGGCCACCCAAGATGGACAGGTCATGGCAGAGAGTTCTGACAAAATGTGGTCCACTGGAGAAGGAAATGGCAACCCACTCCAGAAAACCCCATGGAACGTATCACAAGGCTAAAAGATATGACGCCGGAAGGTGAGCCCCTCAGGTTGGAAGGTGTCCAATATACTACTGGGGAAGAACAGAGGGTATTTCCAAGTAGCGCCAGAAAGAGTGAAGCGGCTGGGCCAAAGCCGAAAGGACACTCAGCTGTGGATGTGTCTAGTGGTGAAAAGAAATTCCGATGCTGTAAAGAACAATATTGTTTAGGAACCTGGAATGTCAGATCAATGAATCAAGGTAAGCTGGAGGTGGTCAAACATGAGATGGCAAGATTGAACATCGACATCTTGGGAATCAGCAAACTAAAATGGACAAGCATGGGTGAATGTAATTCAGGTGACCATCATATCTACTACTGTGGGCAAGAATCCCTTAGAAGAAATGGAGTAGCTCTCATAGTCAGCAAAAGGGTGGGAAAAGCAGTACTGGGGTACAATCTCAAAAATGACAGAATGATCTCAGTATGAATCCAAGGCAAACCAACATCACAGTAATTCAAGTCTATGCCCCAACCACTGAGGCCGAAGAAGCTGAGGTTGATCGGTTCTGTGAAGACCTACACCACCTTCTAGAACTAACACCGAAAAAAGATGTCCTCTTCATCATAGGGGATTGGAATGCTAAAGTAGGAAGTCAAGAAATCACCGGGATAACAGGCAAGCATGGCCTTGGTGTACAAAATGAAGCAGGACAAAGGCTAATAGCATTTTGCCAAGAGAACACGCTGATCATAGCAAACAGTCTTTTCCAACAGCACAAGAGGGGACTCTACACATGGACATCACCAGATGGTCGATATCGAAATCAGATTGATTATGTCCTTTGCAGCCAAAGATGGAGAAACTCTATACAGTCAGTAAAAACAAGACCTGGAGCTGACTGTGGCTCAGATCATGAGCTTCTTGTTGCAAAATTTCGGCTTAAATGGAAGAATGTAGGGAAAACCACTAAACCATTCAGGTATGACCTAAATCATATCCCTGATGAATATACAGTGGAGGTGAGGAATAGATTTAAGGGATTAGACCTGATAGACAGAGTGCCTGAGGAACTATGGACGGAGGTCCGTAACATTGTTCAGGAGGCAGCAACAACATCCATCCCAAAGAAAAGGAAATGCAAGAAAGCCAAGTGGCTGTCTGATGAGGCTTTACAAGTAGCTGACGAAAGAAGGGCAGCGAAAAGCAAGGGAGAAAGGGGAAGATATATCCAACTGAATGCAGAGTTCCAGAGAATAGCAAGGAGAGACAAGGAGGCCTTTTTAAATGAACAATGCAAAGAAATCGAAGAAAACAACAGAATGGGAAAGACTAGAGATCTCTTCAAGAAAATCAGAGCTATCAAGGCAACATTTTGTGCAAAGACGGGCATGATAAAGGACAAAGAAGGCAGGGACCTAACAGACGCAGATGAGATTAAGAAGAGGTGGAAAGAATAGACAGAAGAACTATACAGGAAAGATCTTAATGTCCCTGATAGCCATGCAACAACAACATAGCAAGCAACAGTAAGAACCAGACATGGAACAACTGATTGGTTCCAAATTGGGAACGGAGTACAACAAGGCTGCATATTGTCGCCGTGCTTATTTAACTTATATGCAGAGTACATCATGAGAAACGCTGGGTTGGATGAATCACAGGTTGGAATTAAGATTGCCGGGAGAATTATCAACAACCTCAGATACGCAAATGATACCACCCTAATGACAGAAAGCGAAGAGGATCTAAAGAGCCTCTTGTTGAGGGTGAAAGAAGAGAGTGCAAAAGCTGGTTTGAAATGCAACATTAAAAAAACGAAGATCATGGCATCTGGCCCCATCACTTCCTGGCATATAGAAGGGGAAGAAATGGAAGCAGTGACAGATTTTATTTTCTTGGGCTCCAAGATCACCGCAGACGGTGACTGTAGCCATGAAATTAAAAGACGCTTGCTCCTTGGGAGCAAACCTATGGCAAACCTAGACAGCATAGTAAGAAGCAGAGACCTCACCTTGCCGACAAAGGTCCGTCTAATCAACGCTATGGTTTTCTCAGTAGTAACGTATGGCTGTGAAACCTGGACTATAAGGAAGGCTGAGTGCCGAAGAATTGATGCTTTCGAACTGTGGTGCTGGAGAAGACTCTTACGAGTCCCCTGGACTACAAGGAGGTCAAATCTGTCCATCCTAAAGGAAATCAACCCTGACTGCTCATTGGAAGGACAGATACTGAAGGTGAAGCTCAAATATTTTGGCCACCTAATGCGAAGAGAAAACTCTCTGGATAACACCCTGATGCTGGGAAAGACTGAAGGCAAAAGGAGAAGGGGACGGCAAAGGATGAGATGGCTAGAAAGCATCACTGATGCAATGAATATGGACTTGAGCACGCTCCGGGAGAGAGTGCAGGTCAGGAAGGCCTGGTGTGCTATGGTCCATGGGGTCACGAAGAGTCGGACACAACTGAATGACTGAACAACGTATATCTCAAGGGGAGCTGCGTTCGTCTATTGCAGCAAAAGCAACAAAGACTCTTGTGGCACCTTAAAAGATTTAAGGGCGCAATCCTAGGCATGTTCAGACAGAAACAAATCCTACAGCTCCCAGCATGCCCCAGCCAGCAGTGCTGGCTAGTGCATGCTGGGAGTTGTAGACTTTTTTCTGTCTAAGCATGCCTGTGAGCAGGCCTTAAAACCCTTGACATTTCTTGTAGCGTAAGCTTTCGGGGACTAGCGCCCACCTCCTCAGATGCATGTGCATCTATGGAGACTTGAGAAGCTTCCACCTTTAAAGAATGCCTAAAAATATTTTAAAACAAATAAATAAAATGTACATTAAAACAGGCCAGAATAAATCTGCTAGTCTTCAAGGTGCCACAAAAACTCTTTGTTGTTTTTGATTAAAGACTATCGTTGTGGTTTGTTTTTGTTTTCCTCTTTTTATTAGTAAAATACTATTTTTAAGTAGTTTGGTTAATGGTTTTTATGGCCTTACTGCTGTTTAATTAGTTGATCTTACATCTTGGGACATATGTCTTTGTTTCTCTGATTCCACATGAGTAATCAATTAATATTGATTGTTTTAACTGCAGTTTCACTTGTTGATTTGTTGCTTTATTATTATTGCTCCATCTCGGGGACCAGAAGGGGAGCGTGTGCGCACTTGTGCATGTGTGCACGTGCACATGCATGCGTTATATAAAAGATGGACATGGCTGGCTGGGGGATGCTGGGAATTGTAGTCCAACACTCTTTGTCCTCACTCTCCAGCTTGGTTGTGGAATCCATAGACCATGGGATGCCCAACCTGAGCCCGCTGTTCTCCATCCATCCCCAGAAGGGGAATTTGGGTGCCACTGACCGTCCTACGCAGGTCCAGATCATTTTCCGCTCCAAGAAGGAAGTGAAAGTGGATGACAAGCCTATTCTGCAGTGCCATGTAAGACCGCTGGCAATTGCTGGCCTAAGGAGGTTGTGAGATGCCTCAGTGATGTCCTTTCTCTCCCTGTGCGTGAATGTGAGTTTGCCCATGTACACATGCATGATCTCGTGTATACATAATGCAGGAGCCTGGGTAGGCAGGCAGTGCCATCTAGTCATGAATGTTCCCCCATATTTTTTCTCTGGTTGGATGGTGACCTCCAGAGCTTCCAGACCAAGTGGGGAGGCCCTCACCTTCAGCCCAGCTCTGGTATCTGTGGCTGGATCTTACCCTATTAGGTTTCAAGTGGCCAAATGTCTTGTTACGTCACTTGTATCTCATTCTTCCTTTGAGAAGCTCAGAGTGTGTAACACAGTCTTCCTCAAGCTGGTGCCCCCAAGTTGTGTTGGAGTGCAGTTCTCAGCATCTCCCCCGCCAGCATGCTAACATGAAGCAACACGTCTGGAGGGCACCAGGTTGGAGAAGGCTGGTCCAGCATGAGTTCTTAGTTTCCCATCCAGGTGCTAACATGACTGAATCCTCCTCAGCTGCAGTGATACAGCTGTATCCTGTGCCTGTCGACTGTTCTCTGGCCTTGTCAGCGATAACCTCTTTGGCTGTGTGCGTGAGCGTTCATCCATATGTTCTCTCCCCTACGGTCTGCAAAGAGGAGCACCACACAGGACTGCTGACTGTGGGCCAAAGTGCAGATGATGCTGACACACGGGACACTGGCTTCTTTTTTTTAATGCCGCTGCCCTTGAAAGGTTGCAATCTGCAGCAGCTGAAACGAGGGGCTGTTGCAACTCTGAGCAGCTTGCTTCTCATGTGGCAGCAGCAGGGATCTGAAGGTCAAGTCCAGCTCCCCAACCCATACAGATCCAACCTGGGGGAACAAGTGCTGTGGTGCCCCTTAGGGTCTGGACCCCAGGGTCTGTGGGTGATGCGAGGGGTAAACAACCCTTGCAGAACCCATATCCTGTTTTAGGATTATGTGATTGGCTTGAATGTTTAATCCTCACACATACCACAGTCACCAGGTTCAGAGAACACGACAAGCTGGGTTGCAGCTTGAATATTCAAAATGGCTGCTGACATGTGCTGCAACCCACCGTGGTTTAAATAAGCCACGGTGGGTTGTTTGATGGTGTGAGCAGCTCTCTTGGCAGACACGATGCTCATGTGACACCGTGTTCGGATGATCATGGGGGGAAAAGAAGCCATGGCTTCTTCCCCCACCCTCATGCATGTGACGTGAGCGGCTGCCATTTGCAGAATTACCTGCCATGCAGTGTGGGTTGCTGTGTCATTCGAACCTGGCGTGTGCATGGCGGGGTGGCTTCTTAGCCACACCACAACCCATGGCTTGTAGTAGGGGTTGTAGGGTAGGTAAGAAGCCACCCCCGTCGCACACAGCACCAGGTTTGGACAACACAGCAGCCCACGTGTGCCACAGGGAATTCTGCAAATGGCAGTAGCTCATGCAGAAGGGGAAGGGGCAGAAGACCCCGTGGCTTCTTTCCCCTCCGATCATCCAAACTGGGTCAAGGCGTGCTCCTGAAGAGCTAGTTCAGACAGCCAAACCAACGCAATTGCTGCAGTTCTGGCTGTCACAATGATGTCGTTCCACCAGAGCCCCAGGTGTCTTCATGAGCTTCAAGCATCCCTGGTCACCCTTGGCAATGCTTATGCAAGGCGTGGGTGGCACTGACTGCTCTTCCGTGGCTTCCGCTTGTCTCTCTGGATTCAGCAGGCACTCTGGTCTCAAAGCGGCTGCCCTCAGCAAAGCAAGTGCTCCTTTGAGGGAAGGTGGCCGGGCTATGGACCCGCTCCACTCAGAGCTCCTTGTAAAGTGTATCAGTGTTGGAACAAAGTAGAGTGTGGTTTGCCACGGCTTGAGCTATCATCTTTGAAAGGTTGTTGCAGCGTGTCATGTTCTGGGCAGGTGAGCGTCTAATCCACACCAGCACCATCTACAACTGCCATCTATGTTTGTTCCTGGAGGAACTAACGGAAAGTCCAGCTGTCTGGATTCAGATACGGCCTGTTCCAGCAGAGATAAGCATATGAGAGGTTGTGCAAAGGTTTTAATGCAGGGCCAAACCATTTTCCAACCTAAATCCCACACTGAAGTTGCTATTAGCCCCTCAGCAGAAAAAAAATCGAGGTATAATTCAGGATTTCGGTCAGAAGAGATGGCATGGGGAAAAGTTGAACACGCACACACGCAATACCGCTATTCTGATCAAAATCAAAGCCTGTTGTGGGTACTTTAAAGTGAAGAGGGAAAAAATCTTAGGGAGATCAGAGCACAGTTCTCCTGCATCATGAACAGTTCAACCTTCAAAGCAATGAAAATATTTCTTTATTTCAATTATTTTTATTCTTTTCTTCGGCCAAAAGGGCTCCCAAAGCAGCATACATGACATCAATAAAGACAAAACAGTCCCTGCCCTGCCTGCAATCTAAAACACAATCTAAAACGCACAACACAAAAGGGAAGTGGGATGAGGAGGGAAGACAAAAAGAACGAACTCAGGCTCCAGTTCTTAGAATGACCAGTTTGAACGGAAATAGGAAGAGGAGGAGCCAAATGGAGCTGGTGTCTCAGCAGTGCTGAGAGAGTGGGCCCTGCTCCCCATATCTCCTCTGCTGCAGCCTGGTGGAATTCTGCTGCTAGGTGACAGTGGAGGGAGAGGAAGAGAAATGTAAAGGTGTCATCAGCAGGGTGAGGATTCTAATAGGAACGGCTTGGTGTATCTGCAGATGTCTTGGGAGAGCAAACGGGAGCAAATACACCTGTCAGTCTAACCTCTTGTCCTCAATCTAGGTTATTGAGCCCAACGTTTGCGAGGGAGGGGAGATCATTGCCACCATCCCCATCCGAGTGTCTATGCAGTCCGTGTTCGCTAAGTACAGCATCACCCCTCCATCGCTCATCAACTTTGGGCCACTGGTGAATGGCTCCCGGAAGACCAACAGTTTCACCATTGAGAACAAAGGCGCCCTTGATTTTAAGTTCGGCATCTGCAAGCTAGTCCGAGATGTGGCGATCCCGCTGAGGAAAGGGTGAGAGGAGAAGCTTTTCCTTCTGCAGGGAAAGGCAAAAGAAAAGGCATCAGTGGACCAGGGAAGCCGGGCTCTGTGCTGAGCTGCACAGGTTGCTCAGAGGCGCTGAAGCAAGTGCGCCGCTGCTTCAGGCTGAGGCTCCTGCAGCTGCAAAACGAGGGGAAGCCACATTGGCTCAAGAGATACAGAGAAGTCCTCGCACTCTTGACCCGCATGTTGACTCTTCCTGCGTGCAGTCGTGTGGGAACGTCAGGCTCTGGGGCGAGTGGAGTCCACACAGCCTATCCAACTGTGTTTTGTTTCCATTCCCTCTTGCAGAAACTCTCATATCAAAAACTCCCGTTCCCGCGATTCAGACCTCAGCCGGCAGAATGCTCCCCTGGGCATGGGCAGGCAGAGCAAGCGTGCCGATTCTCTGCAGAAGGATATGAGCATGGTGGCGCAGGTAGGCAGGGGTCTGTCTGTCCGCCGCCCTCCTGGCCCCTGGCTCTGAGGCCTCTTCTGCATTTTGCCCCCCCTCCCCCTGGCAAGAGGGCGGTTGCCTGCTTCCGACACCCACTTGGCCCGGTCACATTGCCCCACACGACCAGCCCTCGCTCTTTCTGCATTCTTCGCTCTTTCTGCATTCTTCGCTCTTTCCACATGCATTGTTTTCTTTAGGGCAAACATGGGAAACCTGGCCTTGACTGTCCTTGTCTGAAAATATGCAAATACAACTTCTCTCTGTGTTTTACACACATGCTGTGCACAAAGGCACACATCCGCACGTACTGTGATGCGTATGCACCCCACAGCTGAGCAGTGAGAAGTCTCGGGGCTACGGTGGGTGCCGTTTCCTCAGAAGGAGGTCACTGGAGACTCACGGTGTTTCGGGGTTTACAGCATTAACGCTCCCGGTATATTCCTTTTCCCCATCAGATTTCTAGGGGAACCCCTCACACCACAGGATTTCCTGCAAAGAGCAAAGTCTGCTCTCTGACTGCTTTTCAGATTTAGTTTCAGCACAGACTAACGTGCAGCTCCACACAGACACCACTCACCTGTCCCCTTGTCTGGTGGGTTGTAGGGAACATGAGTCAGCTCTGCCCATCGCCTCTGCCTTCTTGGCTGTCCCAGCTCTCATTGAAACACATCACCAGGATGTTGCTGGCTATCAACAGGTCTTTTGTCCGCTTTTTAAGAGCCATTGCCTCAGGGCACCCATACTGATGGCTCACAAATAGCTTACACACACCTTGGAGTCAAGAATTACACCCCCTCCCATGACAGGACTGTGCGCACTCACCCACAGAGGCAGGCACATTCCGCCTCTCCCACACACTTCCTTACACAGGGAAGGCCTCCTCCCCAGATGTTCTGCTCAAGTCCTTCAAGAACCCTTGGCTAATGAAGATGGGGCTGGGCATGGCAAACAGGGCAGCCACAGTAACAGGCTCTACAGGGGAAGAAGGGACTGGGGCAGGATTGATTTGAAGCTCCAGGGCTTCCCATGGGTGTCTGATCCAGAACCACTGGTGCAGCAAGACAGAAGCCTGGCTTGATTCGGTGGCAGCTCCAGCAAAGGCCGTCTCTGGGTTGTCCTCCCTCCACAGGCTCGCTTCTCCCTGGGCATGTTCACTGTGTACCCCGGGTTTGGGACCATTGCTCCTGGAGGCCATCAGGTCATCACTGTGGATTGCTTGGCAGATCCACCTGGGAAGTGTGAGGAATACATGATGATCGAGATAACTGACAGAGACCCTGAGGACAACCCCGGTGGAATTCCATACACGCTGGTTGCTGAATCATGCATCCCAGGTAAGCGGCAGCCACAGAATCATCACAGTTGTTCTTCAGTCGTGTCCGACTCTTCATGACCCCATAGACCATAGCACGCCAGGCCTTAAGGTCCCACGCTCTCTCCCAAAGCGTGCTCAAGCCCATATTCATTGCATCAGTGATGCTATCTAGCCATCTCATCCTCTGCCGTCCCCTTCTCATAGAATCATAGAATAGTAGGGTTGGAAGGGGCCTACAAGGCCATCGAGTCCAGCCCCCTGCGCAATGCAGGAACCCAAGCCAGAGCATCCCTGACAAATGGCTGTCCAGCCTCGTCTTGAAGGCCTCCAGTGTGGGAGAGCCCACCACTTCCGCAGGTAATTCTCCTTTTGCCTTCAGTCTTTCCCAGCATCAGGGTCTTTTCAAGGGAGTTTTCTCTTCGCATTAGGTAGCCAAAATATTTGAGCTTCAGCTTCAGTATCTGTCCTTCCAATGAGCAGTAAGGGTTGATTTCCTTTAGGGTGGACTGATTTGACCTCCGTGCAGTCCAGGGGACTCATAAGAGTCTCCTCCAGCACCACAGTTCAAAAGCATCAATTCTTCGGCGCTCAGCCTTCCTTATAGTCCAGCTCTCACAGCCATACATTACTACTGGGAAAACCATAGCTTTGATTAGACGGACCTTTGTCGGCAAGGTGATGTCTCTGCTTCTTACTATGCTGTCTAGGTGTGCCATAGCTTTCCTCCCAATGAGCAAGCGTCTTTTAATTTCATGGCTACAGTCACTGTCTGCGGTGATCTTGGAGCCCAAGAAAATAAAATCTGTCACTGCTTCCATTTCTTCCCCTTCTATATGCCAGGAAGTGATGGGGCCAGATGCCATGATCTTAGTTTTTTTAATGTTGAGTTTCAAACCAGCTTTTGCACTCTTCTCTTTCACCCTCTACAAGAGGCTCTTTAGATCCTCTTCACCTTCTGCCATTAGGGTGGTATCGTCTGCGTATCTGAGGTTGTTGATAATTCTCCAGGCATTCTTAATTCCAACCTGTGATTCATCCAACCCGGCATTTCTCATGATGTACTCTGCATATAAGTTAAATAAGCAGGGCGACAATATGCAGCCTTGTCGTACCCTTTTCCCAATTTGGAACCAATTGGTTGTTCCATGTCTGGTTCTGACTGTTGCTTCTTGACCCTCGTACAGGTTTCTCAGGAGACAGGTCAGGTGGTCTGGTACTCCCATCTCTTTCAGAATTTGCCAGAGTTTGTTGTGATCCACACAATCAAAAGCTTTAGCATAGTCAATGAAAGCAAGAGAATTTCTGGAATTCTCTTGCTTTCTCCATGATCCAGCGAATGTTGGCTATTTGATCTCTAGTTCTTCTGCCTCTTCGAAACCCAGCTTGTACTTCCGGTAGTTCTCTGTTCGCATACTGCTGAAGCCTAGTTTGTAGGATTTTGAGCATCACCTTGCTGGCATGTGAAATGAGCACAATTGTGCGGTAGTTTGAACACTCTTTGGCGTTGCCCTTCTTTGGAATTGGAATGTAAACTGACCTTTTCCAGTCTTGTGGCCACTGTTGAGTGTTCCAAATTTGTTGGCATATTGAGTGCAGCACTTTAACAGCATCATCTTTTAGGATCTTAAATAGCTCAGCTGGAATACTGTCATCTCCAGCAGCTTTGTTGTTACTAATGCTTCCTAAGGCCCACTTGACTTCACTCTCGAGGATGTCCGGCTCAAGTTCAGTGACCGCACTATCATGGCTATCAGGGACATTCAGATCTTTCCTGTATAGTTCTTCTGTGTATTCTTTCCACCTCTTTTTAATCTCATCTGCTTCTGTTAGGTCCTTGCTTTCTTTGTCCTTTATCATGCCCGTCTTTGCACAAAATGTTCCCTTGAGATCTCCGATTTTCTTGAAGAGATCTCTAGTCTTTCCCATTCTATTGTTTTCCTTGATTTCTTTGCATTGTTCATTTAAGAAGGCCTTCTTGTCTCTCCTTGCTATTCTCTGGAACTCTGCAATCAGTTGGGTATATCTTCCCCTTTCTCCCTTGCTTTTCGCTGCCCTTCTTTCGTCAGCTACTTGTAAAGCCTCCTCAGACAGCCACTTTGCTTTCTTGCATTTCTTTTTCTTTGGGATGGATGTCGTTGCTGCCTCCTGAACAATGTTATGGACCTCCGTCCATAGTTCCTCAGGCACTCTGTCTGTCAGGTCTGATCCCGTAAATCTATTCCTCACCTCCACTGTATATTCATAAGGGATATGATTTAGGTTTAGTGGTTTTCCCTACATTCTTCCATTTAAACCGAAATTTTGCAACAAGAAGCTCATGATCTGAGCCACAGTCAGCTCCAGGTCTTGTTTTTACTGACTGTATAGAGCTTCTCCATCTTTGGCTGCAAAGGACATAATCAATCTGATTTCAATATTGACCATCTGGTGATGTCCATGTGTAGAGTCGCCTCTTGTGCTGTTGGAAAAGAGTGTTTGCTATGATCAGCGTGTTCTCTTGGCAAAACGCTATTAGCCTTTGTCCTGCTTCATTTTGTACACCAAGGCCATGCTTGCCTGTTATCCCGGTGATTTCTTGACTTCCTACTTTAGCATTCCAATCCCCTATGATGAAGAGGACATCTTTTTTTGGTGTTAGTTCTAGAAGGTGTTGTAGGTCTTCATAGAACCGATCAACCTCGGCTTCTTCAGCCTCAGTGGTTGGGGCATAGACTTGAATTACTGTGATGTTGAATGGTTTGCCTTGGATTCATACTGAGATCATTCTGTCATTTTTGAGATTGTACCCCAGTACTGCTTTTCCCACCCTTTTGTTGACTATGAGAGCTACTCCATTTCTTCTAAGGGATTCTTGCCCACAGTAGTAGATACGATGGTCACCTGAATTAAATTCGCCCATGCTTGTTCATTTTAGTTCGCTGATTCCCAAGATGTCGATGTTCAATCTTGCCATCTCATGTTTGACCACCTCCAGCTTACCTTGATTCATTGATCTGATATTCCAGGTTCCTAAACAATATTGTTCTTTACAGCATTGGATTTTCTTTTCACCACCAGACACATCTACAGCTGAGTGTCCTTTCGGCTTTGGCCCAGCCCCTTCACTCTTTCTGGCGCTACTTGGAAATACCCTCTGTTCTTCCCCAGTAGTATATTGGACACCTTCCGACCTGAGGGGCTCATCTTCTGGCATCATCTCTTTTAGCCTTGTGATACATTCCATGGGGTTTTCTTGGCAAGAATACTGGAGTGGGTTGCCATTTCCTTCTCCAGTGGACCACATTTTGTCAGAACTCTCCACCATGACCTGTCCATCTTGCGTGGCCCTGCACGGCATAGCTTATGGCTTCACTGAGTTACGCAAGCCCCTTCGCCACAACAAGGCAGTGATCCATGAAGGGATCACTTCTGTGAATCATCACAGTAGGAAGGGACATCCTGAGCCCTTTCCCTCCTGCCCGCCATCCACAGAGTAGGATTTCATTATGCCTGATAAACAACCTGTGATATTATTTAAAGGTACAATCCTCCTTCCCCTGAAGGCCTACTGTGCTAAGGCATGATTCAGAACACAGGTGGGGAGAAGGTCAGTTGGGATCTACTGGGAGATCTTTGGGGGGGTTGCACTGGATCGTCAAGTTTTTCTGACCCAGTTGTTTAACTGTAGCCACAGCACAATCACTCTGCCTGCGCTAAATTAAACTGCTGAAATGAAGAGAGCTTGGCGTAATTAGGAGTGGAGTTTTGTCTGGAAGGACCGCGAGCCCCACTAAGTTCTGGATGCAAAACACATTTCTGGGCCCAGAATTCTGTAATTCTAAGTGTATATTTTTTGCACCAGCCCCCTTCACCCCATCTGGCCACAGTTTCTGATTCTTAATTTGGTGGTCTGCCAGTGCCCACCAGCCCTTGTGATCCTGCTCCCCTCCGCCTCTCTCCTGCAGTCCAACTCATGGTCCAGGGGATGGCGAGCTGTTAGGTGTCTCCCCCTCCCTCGCCTGCCATTACCTTTGCTGCATCCCCACTAGTCGGACAGTGGAGCGCATGCAGACCTAAAGGCGTCGGGAGCGGGGGGGGGGATGGAGGACGTCCCAGGAGACGGAGAATCCTCCCATCAGGACTCCTGGAGACAGACAGCTGAGGTGAGTAACCTGAGCCCCCCTCTCCATTAGCCCCCACTTTCACTGACATGCGTGAGTCAGCCAGGGCCGTTTCCTTTGGTCCCTTGAGCCTGGATGTTGAGAGATGGTGCCCCCCCCCGCTGTTTCTGCTGCTGTTTCTCCTAGGCTTTGTGACTGACAATGTGGGGACCATTTTTGAGGAGCATCGGGTCTGCAACAGCAGCAGCCTTAGTCAGGTGCTGAAGACAATCAGCTGTGAGGGTGTGTTTGTGATGGATGAGAACAAGTTTATCTTCAACAATGTCCTAGTCGGTCACCAGGCAGCCGCCCGTTTCAAGATCTGCAATGCCGGCCGAATCCCCTGCGATGTCGCTCTTGCCACAAAGCCCATCTCTGCCAAGGTGAGGAAGGGGAACAAGGTGCCCATGCCATTGTTTTTGGGCTGTCCCATAGATTGTGATTCAAGATTGGCTCTATTCAGCCCCATAAAGGGCCAGGTAACTTGGTGGCACAGAATCATGTCAGCAGTTGAGGAAGTACAATAGGCAGAAAAGCGTACAGTGGACAGAAGAATAGGGAAGGCTTTCTTAGCTGCTCCTCCGACCATACGAAAATGTCTCCTTTGCTAAATAAGTGCTTGGCCAGGGTCTTCTCCTAGCAGCATTTGCTGCACTTAACAGAACAGCTTACTCCCAAGGCTTCCCATGCAGCCAAGGAAGGCTGATCGTTTAGTCAGGAAATATTATCTCCATCTCCATGTATAATTGAGAGGGGGGCTTCATACAGTTTGTCGGGGGAGGTTCTTCAAGCTTCACTGCCTGTGTGGCTGTTTCCTCAGTCCACAGTTCGAATTAGTGACATCTTTGAGCTCCACCCGGTGCGGATGTGCATTGCCAGCCGTTCCCATGCCTTTGTGACTCTGACCTTCTCGCCACAGACCATGCAAAACTACCAGTGTATTTTTGAGGCGTCCATTGATGCATTGCCCAGGTAATTCCATCATGGCTGATGGAGAGAGCACAACTCTGGTCAGGTCTTTTAGATGCGTGCACAACACCGATGCTTTCTCTCGGCTCTCACTTTCAGTTTGGCTGCCAAATCAAGAAGTTTATCATTTGAGGTCACTGGGGACGGCAACCTTCCTCGGATCACCATTGTGCGACCTGTGCTCCACAACAAGAAAGGGAACCCACTTCTCCTCTTCAGGAGACTCCTCTTGGGACATACCGAAGCTCTCCCTCTTGTCCTCAAGAACAGTGGCAGTATACTGGTCCAGGTAGTGAACTGAACAACAAGGGCGTCAACAGCAGCTGCAAGCAAGTGCCGCTTCCTTGTGGAGGGAAGGCCACCCAGCAGCGTTGTGGTGGGGCATGATGCTCTCCCTGGGACCCCTGTGTGCTCTGTGCACATTGTGCTGCATGGGGGCTCCATCATTCCAGTCGCCCAGTTGTCATGTTTTCCTGTGATCACAGAATAGTAGGGTTGGAAGGGGCCTACAAGGCCTCTACCTGCACGAGCATGCAGGTAGAGGGGCACCCTAGTTGGGGCCAAGAGGGCAGAAGCTCAATGGGAGTCTTGAGGAAACGTAACAGGGCTGAGGTAACCCATTGAGTGCTGACTGAGGAACATGGCTGTAAAACAGCCTTCCCCTCCCTGGTGCTCTCCTGATGTGTTGGACTACAGCTTCCATCAGCCCCCAGCCAGCATGGCCATTGGTTGGGGGAGAGAGTTGGGGGAGAGAGTTTGTGGAGAGTTTAATCATAGTGGAGGCTGTAGGGTGACAAAGGTTGCCCTAAAAGCATTTGAGTGTTGAGAACTTATGGGGCAAATTGCTGGGCAAAGTTCTGCTTATATTGCAGTATTCCGAGATGCCATCTGGATCTCAGTGTTTTCCCAGGACTCACTCCTGTGTCGCTGTTCTTGTGTTGTTCCTCTCCTCAGCTGTACCTCGATGTGTCAGATGAAAATTCCGCTTTCACTCTGAAACCCAGGCCCACCACCCGGTGCATTTATGTGTCTTCTCAGAATGAGGACAGTGAATCGAGCGAGGGAGGTAAATGCCACACAGCTGCTATTGCAAGAGTGCGGTCAGTATCTGCAGGACTGTGTGCTCTGGCCCTAGCATCTTTTACCCACTAGCTCAGGGCACAGTGTTATCACAAGCCCAGACAATGCACTAGGTCTGCCGAGAAACAGTGGAAGGGATCTCAAGTAAAAAGCTGCGGCATTCTTTGAAAGGGACACAGCCTCTTAGTCTATGGGACCCGCAAGGGAGGAATTCCTTTCTAGACCAGTAGTGTTCATTTTGCCTCTTTCCCATGTGCCTTCACAGTCAAGAAACCTCACACAGCCTCCCTAGTCTTGCACAATGGGGAACTGGCAGAATTTGATGTGGTTTTCCAACCCAGCCTGCCCCAGCATATGGAAGGGCTGATCCACCTCTCTATTGTGGACAACCAGTACGAGGAGACCAGCATCCAGATGGTAGGCGAGGGCTACCAGGCAGACGTCACCCTGGACAACATCCACAGCTTGGTGACAGGGGGCGATGTGGAGAACGCTGAGGGACACCTGGAGGAGAGAACGGCAGAGGGTGAGAGAAAGCAGGGGAGCTGGGGGGGGGGGCAGTTGCAGCAGTGTCTCTGTGTCTGGGAACCCAGTCTTGCCCCATTCTCGTCCAGAAAGACTTGATTCGCCTGGAGAGCTGGGTCAAGGCCTGGGTAAAGACTGCTAGTCCTTGGAAACCCACTATGGCAATACCTCTATTATAACCAAGTGAAATGTCTCAAAGTTCATATCATGTATTTAATTTCTAGACCACCCAATAGCTAAAGCAATCTGGGCAGTTCACAAAAATTATAACCCAGAAAATTGTGGGCAAGGTTTCTAGTTCTCCAGAACTCTTCTTCAGGGTGGATATTAACAAAACAACAAAAGACAGGGATGCAGGGGAAGTTAAGGAAGATGTCAGAACTCAGAAGTCAGCAGTTCAAAATCCTCCAACATCATGCTTTGCTTTTTTGTTCCCTCCTCACACACACACACACACACACACACACACACACTGCCCCCATTTTGCTTAACATCTAGCCTGAAGAATTGTTCTGGAGAACTCAAAAACTTCCTAACTATTTTGAGATATTTGACCTGGATCTAATAAGATACTGTGATTTTGGGATTGTTTTCCCTGGATAGACCAATGTCACTACCTAGATCATTTGAGGGCTGAAAGAAACACTTGCTCCTATATCAGTCTTACCCAATCTGGTTTCTGCCTGGCCACAAGCAGATGTTTAGGACTATAACTCCCATCATCCCTAACCATTGGCCATGCTGGCTGGGGCTTATGGGAGTGGTAGGAGTGGTAGTAAACTATCAGAAGATGCCAGGTTGGGAAAGGCTACCCTAAATGGATCCTTATCTTACTAAGGGGTCCTCTCATGGAACTCAGTTTTCTTGAAGAGCCCATTTGTAGCCCCCTCTTGAAATGGCTGTCCCTCACCATGTATGGTTTTTTATTCCATTTTCCCTCACTAGACATATTATTTGGGGCGTGCATTCCCTTGCCTTTAGCAGCACCACCACCAAGAGGTCCTGATGCAGCACTGAGGATGGTGGTGAATGATTATGGATGTCCCTGGTCCTAGAAATGCTAATGCCTGCCTGTGCTTTTTCTCACAGCTTGCTCTTTCTCACCATCCACTTCCCAGAGTGGTTCTGGCAATATTGTGTTCCCAGTACCTTTCTTACACCTGTTCTTAAGATGGGTGCCTGATTATTCTCAAGATATGTGCCTTGTCTCCATTCCACAGCAGTGTATGTAGGGGGAAATAATGGCTGTCTTCAGACATCACACCAAACCATGGTTTGCAAAGCCATGTTTTCACATCTGCCCTAGGTCAGCTCATGCAGTGTAATTTGCAAGAGGCTGCCAAACCTGGATATAGAACCATGGTTTGAAGCTGGTCTGCAGACCGCCATTTGTGCTAAGCGTGTCTTGCCATTCACGAACCACTGAATGCGCAAACCTTTGGCAAACCACAGGGACGGCTCCAGAGGCCTCTCCACCCCAGGGCTAGGAGTGAACTGGTGCAGTGGAGTGCTGAGCCAGTGGGAGACACGTGCAGCCCTGGCTCGGCAGGTGCACTTGGGCTCCTTGAGCATGGCTCAGTTGAGCTGAGGTGCGGAAGAGCTGTCAGGTGACAGGGGCTGGGGAGCAAGGCGAGCTGGTGCCCAGTGCCTTTACCTCGGGGGCAGTGGAGCCTGCTCTTGGCCCTGGCTCCTGTGCCGCTTGGTCTCCTGTGTGTGCTTGGGCAGAGGGGACGAGGGCTGCGCGCCTAGCAGAGCAACAGTGCCCTGCCTCTGAGCAGCAGCCACATTGCCCGGAATGCCCGATCTTTTTCCCTGCAGCTGCCAGAGTGGATCAGGTCCAGTTTGGGGACTGCCATGTTGGGAGGCCCTATCAGGCAACATTCACCATAGCCAACCACAGCAAGTCAGATGTGATGCGATTTGAATGGCCTGCCTCGGGTCCATGTCACTTCTCCCCACAGGTAAGTGGTGGCCCACAGTCAGCTCCCATTTTGGCCCTTTGCTGCCAAAGCTCCCAGAGGCCCACGTGGGTGTTCCTTCTTATCTGCTCCTTACCACGCAGATGGGGCTGACTCTTGCAGGCCCCATTGTCACTTGCGCAGCATCCATACCAGGTGTTTAGTATGGGATTCCCACACTTTGTCTTCACACGTCGTTATGGAATCAATATCCTCCTGTTTCCCCTGTGGTTCTTCCACCTTTTCTCAGACTGGAGAAAGTCTGACTTTTATGCAAAAGAACAGAATAGCCATGCGGTCTCTGCAGGAGTAGATGGCCGTAATGCTACTCTATCTCTTTTCTAGAGGCTGTGATGTCTTGGTCACCTGTGCAGTGATGTATTGGCGACCAAGCCGTATAGCAGCACTCCCCAACCTGGTGCCTTCCAGATGTGTTGGATAGCTGGCTGGGCATGCTGGGAGTTGTAGTCCAACACATCTGGAGGGAAACAGGTTAGGGAGGGCTGTCCTATGGCCACACTGCATCACTTCTCTCCCTGAGCTTGCTTTTGCTGTATTCCTTCTGGTTACTGCCATGGCAAGATTTAAAAAAAAAATTCTCTGATTAATTATTATAATTGTCCCTGGCTTTCTCATGGAAATATGAACCAGGCTGATTTTAGGGAGGCGAATTCTCCTTTCTGTCTCCTCCCCCTCCCTCCATAAAACCTTGGAATCAAGAGATGTACTTTTTAAAGGGCTTCTTTTTTACCAGCCTTCAACCCAGGCAATGGGGCAACCACATAGGGGTGGGATGAGATCTACTTTTTATACATCTTCTTTTATAAAGAAGAGATGCCTTTTTAAAAATTCTACCTATAATTTCTGCCCTTGCTCTTAATTTTCGGAACCGCCCAGACAGCTATTGGGTGGTATAAAAATGAAATAAATACATAAATAAGCAATAAAATAATAAAAAGTTAAGCTATCTTGAGCAAATCAACAACAATAGTAATAGCTGTGAAATGACCAGGAGAGAAAAACACCATTCATGGAACTACTGCTGTTCTGCAAAGAGGCGAAAAGAAGTATTTTCGCCTAGCAAAGAGTAGTTCAAAGCAAATTGTGGGGGAGGGGCGGGGATGGAGTCTACTTTTTGTAACAAAAGGAGTACACTGGGGTTGGGGGCAAAAGCAATCTCGTGCCCTCAGCCTAATCTTGCTGTGCGGGGCTGCTTTAAACTGCAGTTTTCTCCCTGCCTGGCTTGGATACAGTAAACTCTTTTGTAAAAAGCACAGGATGTTCTCTACAAAGTGGCAGCTGTTTCAAGGAGCAAGTGGAGGGGCTTCTGCTGCTGCCCCATCTTTTAACTTGTCTGGGGAGGGAAGAGGCTGGGAGAAGAGGGCCTGGCGGTGGGGAAGGGCTCCTAGCAGGGCAGACGCAATGTGTAAGGGAAAAACTGGAGGCTCTAATCTCAGGGTCCCTGGTACTGGATACCTAGGCACACCTACTTGAAACAGCCTCAGTTTGGCCCTGATGGGGTAGGTGAGGTTCCTTTGGGGACTGAGACCAGAGTGTTCACATACACTCACATTTACTTAAATTCTACGAAGAAGGACTAAAACAATGACATAAGCTAAATGCCTTTATTAACGCAAGATAAAGAAAAGTTTAACAAGCACACAGACCTTCAGCCAGCAAAGCAAAGATAAACGTAATACTCACACTTCTAGCAGCTCTATTTGGTTACCATTCATACAAGCTGTTTTACTGGTAAAAGAGTAATTGCTTCCATGTCTGAACTTAAATACCCCTCTCTCTTGATGTCCTCCCTTCTAATATATATTCCAAAAATGATCTTTTCCGTTGGACCGTGTCACTTCATATGTGAGTTTTCGTGACACATTTCCCAGCAATTCCTTCCTATGTCTGATGCATCTTGTTTGCCCCGAAGATGTCTCAGTTCCCCATTTCTGCAGTCAAACGACTCTTTTCTCCTTCACCTTTTCCTAAAACCAGTTGCAACCAGCTCTGCTCTTCACCTCTCAAATGTCCTGCGATAACCTGCTTCTTAGAGCTACCTCATCCTTAGGGATGTTTGCAATCAGATGAGGCTGCATACATGCTGTCCACTGATCCCCTTATCCCATTACCCCTCTAAGCTCTGGCAAGCAACTGACATAACCATCTTCCTACTTGCCCCATTGCCCCAAGCATCAACCCTCTTTAAGCATCATTTCTTGCCCCCTTACACTTTAAATTCCCCATACCCCACATTGTACCCAAATGTAAATGGCAAGGCCCAAGACAGTCCTTACCAATGGTTCAGTTGGGTGGCTGTGGGGGAGGGCTCCAGCCAGGCAGAGGCAGGGGTCAGGTGGGTGGCTGCTGCTGGAAGGCCAGAGGCGACACAGACATGCTGGGGGTGGGCTGCCAGGTCACCCCATTGAGCCTTGGGCCTGCTCAGGGCTGTGAGCCCCCCAGCCCCTCCTCTCCTCCCTTCCCTCCAGGCAGGGGCAGGGCGAAGCGGAGCTGCGGCTCGCAGGGCTCAGTGCTGGCACTTTATGATGAGCAGTGACGCTGACAGCACCTCCCCCCCCCCCGACCTCAGTGCAGCCCTCGCAGTAGCTGTGGGGGGCGGGAAACCAGTTTGCCCAGCAACAATAGATTGTTCCCAGTTGTAATGGAAGGTATTCAGGGGTGCTGGTCTTGAACGGGCAATCCAGACCCATTAACTTTTCAAACAGACTGGGTCCTAGTGTAGATGAGAACTGCTAGAAAGGGTTTATGGATGTGGATCAACACAGCTGCCTGCACTCCCACGTTTGGAACGCCTGGGGTGTCACTGGGTATAGAAGCTGCCTCAGTAAGACAGATGGACTGCTGCCAGTGACCGCAACTTCCAGGTGTTGGCACTTAGCCCCCCCCCCCCCCCCGCAGCAGTCACTGTAGCCCTGCCAGTCATGCCAGGTCCTCTGCTTCAGGAGAGGGAGGGGGCAGGCGCTTGGCCAGGACCTGTGCCCGCGCCCTGCCCCTTCACTCTGGCTTCGGGACAGGAGCAGCAGGCTGTGCTGCCTCCGCATTCCAGAGTAGGCCGGATGCCGCAGCGTCCACCCAAGCACACCCGCACACCCGCTGGCTGCCAGTGGAGAACACTTCAGGAGGCGACTGCTTCACCACCGCAGTCAGTGATGCACGATGATGGGCTGGCGTGCTGTGGGGGTCCTGCAGCTAAGGAAGAGCCCTGCCCGCAAGCGGAAGGGGAGGGGCACCTCGCAGGTCAGATCCCACGCGGAATGCTGCAGCTGCCGTTGCGCCCGCCTTTCCACAGCGTGGAATTCGCTCCAAGGCGAAGTGCAGGTGCTCCTCAGCACGCCCCGTCTGAGCGCCAGGTGATAGCACAGCTGGCGACGGTCGCACTTTCCCGCTGAGGCTCCTGGGGGCATTCCACAGTGTCAGGCTGGCACCTTCCCCTCAGGCTTGCAGGCAGGATCCGGGACCCTCTAGGGAGCCCTGCCTAGTGAGCAGCACTCTTGGCTCAAGTTGGAGGGTTGGCGAAGTTGGTTTTCCTGTTTGGGCAGAGGGGCTGCTTGCTCTTTCAGTGCAGTCTGGGAGGGCTGGGCAGCTCCTCCTGCCAGAGGAGTCTTGATTGGGCTTGTACCCCTCCCCCAACATACACACACACAAGCTCAAGGGGAGGTGCCAGCCCGAAGCTGCAAAGTACCTCCTGTCCTGGGAGCCCAAGGCAACAGACATTCCTGGGAAGGAAATGTCCATTTTCTCCTTGGTCTTCAGATGCAGGAACCTGCCACTGTTTGACGCTCTGTTGCTCCCCTCTCCTAGGCCGGCCATCTCCATGCAGGGTGCACCAAAAACATCATGCTGACCTTAAAAGCCAGCGTGCCCGTCACCCTCAAAGAGCAGCTGTTCAGGTGCAAGGTGACCAAGATCGCCTTCCAACTGCCTGCTGACCAGGTGCCCGACTGGGATGATCGCCTGCACACGGTCAAGTGGGTGGATGTCTCGAAGAGCATCACAGCCACACGCCCAGCGAAGAAGAAGGTAAGACACCGGAAGCATCGATGTGCAGGGCCCAGCCTCGTATGCATGGCCGCTGATGAAGATGAGCCGTCTGTGTTCCCCTGTGTCTTCTGGAGAGCGCTGCAGATGTTCAGGTTAGCTCCCCTCTCTGGTAATCAGGAGGGTCCAATCATATTGATCCTCTCCAGGGAGAGGGGTCACCTTGTCCTCCCAGACTGGCCCTGCCCTCATGTTGGGCCAACAGGGCCCTGTCAAGCTCCTGGAGCTCAATCTTAAAAAAAAAAGTCTTCAGTCTAGAGTTGCTAACCGTATTGGTTTCTTCCTCTTACCTGCCTGACATGTCTCAGTCAGGCACGGAAAAGGGGGCGTGTTCTCAGGGAGGAACAGGCAGCAAGGGGGCAAATCCCCTCCCTATTTGAGAGCAACATTCTTCAAGTTGGTAGGCTGACCGGAAAGGGGCAAGTTCTCTGGGGGGGCCCTCCCCACTGGAGAAAGCCTTTTGGCCCCTGGGACACCCAGGTGGGCACCCACTCCCTAATCAGGCGGACACGGTGCAGCTGAGGAACAAGTGGGGAGCCTTGCATGCTGTTCCTGTAAAGGTTCCAAGTTGTCTGGTGAGGTCTTAGATTCCATTCTGGTGGAGACCAGAGACATAGTGAAGACCTGACCAATTTCCCAGAAGGAGGACAGAAGGCAGAGACCTTGGCAGCCCTTTTGTTCCTTCTCCTCTAGTCAGAAGCCATAGTTAGCTGGTAACAATTGATCCAAGTGGTTCTGATCCAAGAGGCAGGAATGCAAATCAGGCTGCAACCAGTGCTGATTCTTTCTCCTCTTTTGGCAAGGGGCAAAGAAGCACACTCCTTCCTGATGCCACCTCCTGTACTTCATCCATGGAGGTTTGCCTTCTCCATTTTGCTACATCTTGGGCATGCACTTCCTCAGATGCTTGGGTTGGGGAGACAGTAGCACTAGGCTATGCTCTAGAGTTCAGCATGTGGCCACAGGACCAGTTCATCCTCTTCACGAGACCCCACAATCCAATGACGCACCAGGCCATGCTGAACGCCATCCAGGACTTGGCAGACAGTGGGACTATAGAGCCTGTTCCCCTGGCTCAGATGCTCTCTGGGGTCTATCCTGTGTCTTTCATGGTGCCAAAGAAGAATGGAGAGAAAAGGATCATTTTGTATCTGTCTGAAATGGCTCAACAAGTTCCTTCTTCAAAAGTGCTTTAGAATAGAAAGACTTTGTTCCATCATGGCTACCGTCATGGAAAAGGACTTCCTAGCTTCAGTGGACTTGTCAGAGGCCTACCTCCACATAACGATCAGAGCCAGTCACTGAAGGTTCCTGCATTTTGTGTATGGCAGTCTTCATTTTCAGTACCGAGCCATGCTGGATTGATATCAGCCCCAAGAGTGTTCACAAAGGTCCTGGTGGCTCTGGTGGCCCATCTGAGATTGCAGGGCATTGCTCTGAATCCTTATTTGGACAACATCCTCATCAGGCCTCCATCCTTGGAGCAAGAGGGAGGGATGTTTGGTATACACTCAAGTGCCTAGAAGTCCACAGTTTTGTGGTGAATACGAGCAAGAGTTCACTGGTCTCAGCAGAGCAGCTGGAGCTTCTAGGGGTAGTGCTGAGCACATGAATAGTCCACAGGTTTCTGACAATGGAGAGACAAGAAAAGATTTTGCAAGCAGTTCAGTCTGTGGAGAAGGCGATGGAGTGAATCCGATGTTTCTGGCTTGTCTCTTAAGCCTAATGATTTCCTGACAGGATCTGGTGGCAAGGTCTCACCTCCACACCAGGGATCTTCAGAAGCTGCTGCTTCCTTTCCAGGATGAGATTGCCATCAAGACTCACAAGTGGACCTCTTTTCCCCAAGCCCTCAGAACATCATGGGCCTAGTGGCTTTCCCCACAGAGATTGTCTCAGGGGGGCAGTCTTGCGATGCCGCCAGCCTCTTGGGTTGGGGTGCCCATCTGGGACACCTGGTGGCTGAAGGACAATCATCAGAGCAGGAGAGCCAGCTGAGCATCAGCCTCTTGGAACTGAGGGCCATCTCTGAGATTGTTCAGGGATCAGATCCACAACAACTGTGTGCTCACTCAGACAGCACTTCAACAAGACCTTACACAAACAAGGAGGAATAAAAACAGGAAAGTTGCCCAGGGAAGCTGCTGAGATCCTGTTGTGAGCCTACTGTCATAATTACAAGCCACAAATACAACACAATAAAAACATAATATAAAACCTAACATACAAAATGTAAAACAATTTAAAACAACCAGATAGATACTGGACCAGATAAAAACAACTGTCATAAATACCCCATCACATGTTGTCAAATGCCTGGGAGTAGAGGGCAGTCTTAATGTGGTGCCGGATGATGGCAATGTTGGCACCAGGCATACCTTAGTGGGAAGAGCATTCCATCATCGGGGGGCCACCACTGAGAAGGGCCTCTCCTTTGTTGTCACTGTTATGCCCCCACTGGAAGATGACTCCTCACAGGGAGAGCTGGAGGACCAGGAGTCCCCCACCACCAGCCGTGCCCAGGCTCTGCCAGTAGATCAGTATGAGTCTCAGCCCTTGGGTGATTATCATGAGGGTATCACCTGTGGCAGGCAAGGACTCTGCCTCAGAGGTGGAGGCAGAGAAACCCCCAAGCCCTTGGGAGAGACACCTGAAAAGACAGGAACTCAGAAGGAGTGCTAAATTGAGCCAGGGCCTCCTTGTGAGAAAAGGTCTACTCGCGTTGGAGGAGGTTTGCTCACAAGGAGGACATTTTGAATTGCTGTCACTAGGAGCTCACAGCTGAGGCTTGGGTGGCTCTCACAGCCTCACATAAAAACAGCAGTGTAAGGCTGAGTGAGTTGCTGGAAACAATGATGGCCGGGCCTTCCTGAATCCGGCTTCCCTTGCCTTGACCCAGGACTGCTGCCTTGACTGCTTCCTGGCATGAGACTTCTGGACTGAATGCCTCCTCTTTCTGCCTGCTCCTTGTCTGTTGTGTTGCCTTGGAACCTTGTTGTCTGTGACCTGGACTGTTGAGACCTTGCCTTTTGCCTGATCCCTGTTTGTGCTGACCTCCTTGTAACCCTGGCACCCTTTGAACCTGCAGCTGAAAGGCTCAGGCTCTGAAATGTGACAGCCACCCTCCCAGCCTCCCTCAGAGGAGGTACTCGGACAAGGGCCTCAGGTGCTGATCACAGTGTCCAAGTTGGGAGAGGTGCTCCTTCGGTTACTGCAATCCTGAGCCATGTAAGGCTTTATAAATTAAAATCAGCACCTTGCATTGGGCTTGGAAACATACAGAAAGCCAACGAAAGCGGACAGAATTGGTGTTGCATGTTCAGATTTTCTGGTCCCTGATATCAATCTGGTTGCTGTATTTTGCACAAGCTGCAGCTTCTGAATAGTCTTCAAAGGCAGCCCCACATAGAGCTCAATGCAGTAACCTAACTTGGAAGTTACCGTGTATAGACTACTGAAGCCAAGTTATCCTTGTCCAGATAGGAGCATAGCTGGGCCACTAGCCAAAGCTTGTAGAAGGCACACCATTCCACTGAGGCCACCTGACCTTCCAGTGACAAAGATGGCTACAGGAGAACCTCCAAGCTACGAACTGTCAGGAATGCCCCTGCTGCCTTCTGAAATCCTCCAGTAGCCAGAAACAACATGCAGACAAAAGGTCTCCTTTCCAAGGCTTTATTTCCATTCAACCTAATGAAGCTTACAGATGTTAATTGCCTGAGACTAAGTGGAAATACAAAGGAGCAGCCTACCAGGGGAATCTAAGAGTAGGACATCAGTTGGTCTCTGGAGAAAAGCGCAGCAGGTCTCTGAACTTAAGGAGTAGGAGGGGAGAGTCCCCCCCTATCCTGTGGGGCCTCGGGGCGCAGCTGTTGTCATTGCGCCAGTAGGGCTGAGTGTCTCCTCTCAGTGCCCGCAACCTCTCGCCTGTCTCTGTGCCTGCGCCTCACGTCTAGAAGCTCAAGTTGTCTCTCCCTCTCCATGCCAGAGTCACTGTCGCTCCCAGGAATGTGAAGGGGGGGGGCTCTTCCTCCAGCTGCGCCTCTGAAAAGTGAGCGGGTTGTATCTCTTCCTCAGAATCAGAGCTGTTTTGGGACTCTATGGGCTCAGATCCAACCCTGACACGAACCTGCTCCTTCAGGGGGAGTGCAACCCCATCTAGAACAGGTTGAGCGCCCTCCCTGGTCAGAAGGACCACTCACCAACAGCATCTCAGTCTTGTCTGGATTGAGCTTCAGTTTATTAGCCCTCATCCAGTCCATTGTCTCAGCCAGGCACCCATTTAGCACATCCACAGCCTCACCTGAAGGAGATGAAAAGCAGAAATAGAGCTGTGTGTCATCAGCACACTGCTGACAGTGCACTCCAAAATACCGGATGACCGCACCCAATGGTTTCATGTAGATGTTTAGATGTTGAATAACAGGGGGAACAAAACCAAGCTCTGTGGAACGCCATACTGGACAATCCACGGGGCTGAGCAATATTCCCCAAGCACTACCTTCTGCTGCCGGCTATCCAAGTTAGAGTAGAACTACTGCAATGCAGTACCTTTCACTCCCAGCTCAGACAGTCGGTCCAGAAGGATACCAGGTTTGATGAGAGACAAGAGGAGGTTGGGGGATGTTGACCTGGTGTTGAATGGGGTACGGCTACCCTTGAAAGACCAGGTCCGCAGCCTGGGGGTCATTTTGGACTCCCAGCTGTCCATGGAGGCTCAGGTGTCAGCTGTGAGCTGGACAGCGCTGTACCAACTCCATTTGATATGGCGGCTGCGCCCCTACCTTCCCGACCATCTGCTCCCATTGGTAGTACATGCCCGGACCAAATTCAAGGTGTTGGTTTTGACCTTTAAAACCCTATATGGTTCCAGCCCAGCCTATCTCAAGGAGCGCCTCCAGCAACACCAGACAGGCCGCTCAACAAGATCAGCCTCGGATGGCCTTCTCTCTGTCCCATCAGCCAGGACAGCTAGACTGGTGGGGACGAGAGAGAGGGCTTTCTCTGTGGTGGCCCCCACTCTGTGGAACTCCCTCCCTAGGGAACTCTGCCATGCCCCCTATTCAATGAGCTTCCGCTGCTCATTAAAAACATGGTTGTTCAAGCAGGCATTTGGGGTGGGTTAGGGTATTTTTAGAAAATGATGTTTTTATTGTACAATTTTATTGTTTTAAACTGTTTTATTACCTACTTGTACATCACCCAGAATGGCTGGGTAACCAGCCAGATGGGCAATCGATCAATCAATCAATCAATCAATCAATCAAATAAATAAATCAATCAAAAGCCACAGTGAGATCAAAGAGAATCAACAGGGTTACACTCCCCCTGTTTCTCTCCCAATATAGGTCACCATACAGGGTGACCAAGGCTGTTTCCATGCCCAAACCAGCCTGGACCCCAGCAGAAATGGATCCAGTTAATTGGTCTCATCAAAGAGCATCTGGAGCTGGTTGGCAATCATCCAGTCAAGGACATTGACCAGGAAAGGAACATTTGCCACTAGCCTAAAGTTCTTAAGATCTCCCAGATCGGGGAAGATTTAATCAGGAGTGGTCTCACCGCCCCCTCTTCCAAGCAGCCCGGGACCACTCCCTCTTTCAAGGAGACATTAATTGCCTTCCTGTCCCGGCTGGCTGTTCTCTCTCAACCAGTTTTTATAAGCCAAGAGGCGCAAGGGTCCAATACAGAAGTGGTTGCTTGAACCTGTTCAGGCACCTTGTCAATGTCCTCAAGGTGTCCCAACTGAAACTCCTCCAACTGAACTGAATAAGACTGTGCTGTGGGTCTCTCACCTACTGTCACCTACTGTAATACTGGAGTCTAAGTCCCAGCAGGGATGTCGGAGGAATCTGTCCGGGGGTCGGGCCTGCTGAGCGTTGGGCAGCTCAGCCCCCTGGACTCAGGCTCGCCTGTCTGCGAGCTGGCTTGACTGGACCAGTGTGAGTTGGGCCAGCCTGCGGACTTCCACCGCCAACCAGACCCCTCGTGCTCTTCCTGCTGATGCTGCTGAAACCAGCCAGGAGCGCATGAGGGGTTGCACTCGACAGCGGCGGCAAGGTGGGAGCTGAGAGGGGGTGCCATGGCAGTTCCTGCCAGCTCCCACCTTGCCGCCACCACTGCCACTGAGCAGCTGTGCCTCTCTCTGCCAGTGCCAAGCAGCGAGAGGGGCGGTTGCCCGGTAGTGGCAACAGGGTGGGAGCTGGGGGGAAGTGCCATGGTGCTCCCCTCCTGGCTTCCGCCCTGCTGCCGCCACTGCTGCCACCCTGCCACCACCAGGCACTGGCAGAGAGAGAGAATGTTGCTTGGCAGTGGCAAGTGGGAGCAAGTTTGTTTGTTTGTTTGGGTAAATCTACCCAAGCAACCCCCTCCCCCCCGACTAAGTTCCTGGATTTCTGGGGAAAGTCCCTGGCAATGCACACAAATGCAAGCTGAGCTGGGGGTGTCAGGGAAGTCTGATGAGCCCCAAAAGGGCTGGATTTCCCGGCGATGGCCATCCCTTCGTCCCAGTGGATGCTAGAGATTTTATCTTGGAAGTCCCTTACAAACATATCACAACAGGCCTCTGATGAATCTGCAGCATCCTTAGGGCCAGCCTGAAATAAGACCTGGACAACCCTGAAAAGCTCCACTGGGCAGAAGTAGAGGAATAGCGATGTTGCTTCTTTGCTGCCCTCCCCACCCCTGAATATACATGACCGCAGGCACACACCAGTGTTCACTTGCATCCACTGGTTGTTTTTCTCCATCTGCACTCAACCCGTCTCCTATTTTGCTTCATCAGTCTCTGGGGAATACCTTGGAGCCCTACAAGCTCTGCTGCAGAGAGGGCACTCAGGAGCAAGCGTGTCAACTGCCCAGGTCATTTCTGCACTCCACAGAATGACCAGGGTTCCAACAGGAGTGCCAGCCATATCGGCTGGAAAACCCCTAGAGATCTCTGGAAACCATCTGGGTCCGTTAGCATCCAGGGGCAGACCATCTTAATAGGCCCCCAGCCTTGCAGAGGGGAAAAGCTGCCATCAGTCTAAACCTCAACAGGAGGTGATCTGACCATGACAAAAGGACTGATTCAGAGTTCCCCACCTTCAGATCACTGGCTGGAAAAAACAAATCTAGAGTATTTCCCACTACATTTGTTGGGCTGATGACGTGTTGGGACAGTCCCATGGTTGTCATGGAGACCATGAAATCCTGAACCGCTGCAGACAAGGTGCCCTCAGCATGAACACTGATGTCTCAACAGTACGCCAGGGACTTCCTCCATTAGCTCCGGTGGGAGACTGCTGATCAGCGCTGCGGGCACCGATAGAATCCCGCAGCAGAAGAGATCAGAATCTTCTGATCGCCCACAAGGTGCTAGTGCTCCAGACCAGTAGTCAGATGTACAGGGAGCCTACAGAGGAGATCAAATTCCTATAGACCACAGCAAACCTCCCCCCCCCAGCCCTCAAGTCTACCCTAATACTGAACCAGTACCCCAGTGGGCACAGCTGGGAGAGACTAACTTCTCCCTGCTCATCCACCCAGATGCCTTCCGGATCTGCTGCCTCATCCACTATTAAATCATGGGTAAGAGGGCTCTTATTTTGAACTGATCTGGCACTTAAGAGCCCTCTTACCCATGATTTAATAGTCCCGAGACCCTAGGGCAGGCTGATAGGACAACCACCAAGCCTGCAGGTGAGGGGAGGGCCGGAACATGGCACAGCCCTTAACTGCTGGGACCATGTTCCTTTCACTTGGCCAGCCCTCCTCCCAAGGCCGTACCTCCGTCTACTCACCGCTGCACTGATTGTCCCCCTGCCCCAGGCCCCTCCACTCAGCTCCATATCCTCCCTCCCAGGCACATACCCGATCCTGAGAAGCAAACTAGCCCCCCACCAAAGACTCTTAACCACCAAATTGGCCGAGATAGGGGGGCTGTGTTGGATCCCCTGAAGCAGCTCCCCCCAAAGGGGTGACCCCATTGGCATCGTCCCCTTTGGGGGAGTTGCTGCTTTGCTTCCAGCTGAGCAGAGAAAGGCCTTCCCCCAGGGTCGAGCACATCTGGCTCACGTTCTCAGTCAGCCCTCGGGAGGCTTTCTCCTCTTGCCAGCGATGCCAGCTTCTCCTGGTAGCAGGAGCAATAGTCCAACACACCAGCAGGAGCAATGCAGGGTGAGGGCCTGGCAAGTGGTAGGAAGCAGCTGCCCTGCCCTGCAGAGACTCCTGATGCCCTTGTCAGTGGCTTCATAAACCAGCACCCTTGTCCATCTGCAATTGACACCAGGCCTCCTATATGCAAGTCTTCCCCTTCCCTGCTTCCTAGGGTTGCCCAGGGAGTCCAGAGCTTGGCAGCAGAAGTCATCCTGGTAGCCTCTCATTGGCCCAGGAGACCATGGTTTCCAGATTTCCTTGGAGTCTCAAGTCAGATGTGTCATGGCTTCCTTGTTGTCCCAGGAGCCTCTAGCTGATCCTCAACCAGATCTCTTCCGGCTGAGGGCCTGGTGGTCAAGCAGCAAGGGCTGCAGCAAATGGGCTTCTCTGAGGAAGTATGGAAGACTCCTCTTTCCTGTTGGGGGGTATTCGACCAGTAGAGTATGTGGGACACCTTGGGGGTTTGCGTGCCTTGCTACCAGGTGGCTGGGGGGATTCCAGGGAGGGAAACTTCACTCTGTCCAGTTCTTGCAGGCTGTGCTCAACAAGGGACTCAGTACCAGTACCTTAAAATGCCAGGTGACAGCATGGAACAACATTGTGGGTTGTAGGGGAAAGGGGTCTCCGGCACCTCACCCCCAGACCCACCCACTATTCATAGGTTTCCACCTTGGAACCTAAAGTGGGTGTTGAAAGTGCCATGGCTCCTCCATTTGAACCCCTGGCTACATGGCCCTTAAAGACTGTGACTCTTAAAAGGCCTTTCTGGTAGCTATCGCTTTGGCCAGGAGGGTGTCCGAATTTGCAGCCTTCTCTGTTATGCGTCTTTCATCAAGACAAGGTAGTTCTTAGAACAGACCTTTTTTACCCAAAGTCAAATCTGTATTCCATATTGGAATGGCAGAAAGAATTGTGCTGCCTTCTTTCTGCCCAAAGCCAGTATATCCCCAGGAGAAGGTCTGGCATAAATGGGATATTAGGAGATCTCTGAGGTGTTGTTCGGATCAAACTGCTTCGATTCAGGAAACTGAGGCTTTTGTTTGTTTCCTATGGGAAGTTTCCCTGGGCAGGAAGGTTTCGGCTCCTACTCTTTCTAGGTGGTTGAAGGATCTCCTTGGATTACCAGTTGCTGCGGGCGTCTCCTCCGACAGGTATTACAGCACATTCCCTCGGGAGCAGCAGCTATGGCAGCTCTAAGGGACACTGCTTTCATGGAAAAGATTTGTAGGGCAGCCACGTGGGCTGGCTTGCACACATTCTCGAAGCCTTACAGAACTGATGTCTCTTCTTCTGCAGGGACTGCCTTCGGTAGGAGAGTGCTGCAGAGGGTACTTGTTTCTTTGGAAGGCCCACCGCAGACCACCCTAATGTGCGACTGCTCTTCTACATCCCAAAGGTCTGGAATGCCCTCCAGAAAATACAGGAGAGAGGAAAGTTTCTCACTGTGAATCCCTGTTCTCAGTATCTTCTGGAGGGTAGTTCAGCCACCCTTCTTTTTGCACTGGATTGAGATCCTCTCCCTTAGGGCTTTTGCCTACATCTTACACGAGGGGGAGGTAGATAGTTATCCTGGGTCAATTCCTCCCCTTCTAATTTTGGTTATGTTGTGTTAGTTATTCAAGTAATAATCTGATTCAGGTTGTACAATTCTTAGTTTTGTGGGGTTGAGGATTTTCCTGAGCTCTTCCAGTCCCGTCTGGGAGGACAAGGTGGCCCTTCCCCTGGGGAGGATCAATGGGATTGGACCCTGCCTGATGATCCGAGTGGGGGCGGGGAGGGCTAATCTGAAGGTCTGGAATGCTGTCTAGAAGTTACCAAGAACAGGAATTCATGGTAAGAAACGTCCCTTTCTGCACCAAGGGAACGTGGCTTCTGGGCTCAAGATAAAGCATTCGCTGGATTGGTAAAATAAGGGACTAGCTGTTCATTGCAGACACGTGTGTGTAATAAAGCTAAAGAAGCTCCAGGAGAGACAAAAGTAGAGCGGGGTGGGGGGGAGAGTCTGAAGCCGTTCCCTGCCTGCCTGCCATTTCTCCTCTCCAAAGTACCTCTTCTCCCCAACAGCTTCTAGTTCTGCCCTTGGCAGCCACCAGGAAAAGTCTGTTCAAAAGTTTGCAGGACAAGAGTGGGACTTCTTCTCAACCACCATGCAATATTAATTAGAGCTCCATAACTAAGGATGCAACTAAGGCATGCATGACCTGGCCAGATCAGGCATCTCTAGGAAGGGGCAAAGTTGGCGCATTAGTCTCAGCTATGTAAATGCACTCTTGGCTGCTCCTGAAGCCTGGGCAGAGCACACCCAAGCTGCGAGCCTGAGTCTTCATCCAGCATAGGTTGCTGCCCATCTGGAAACTGTTTGGGATGAGTCACTTCACTGACCTTCCTCATAACTCAACACTTTGTCCTGATTTGTCTACTAAGCTGCTGCTAAGGTTAGGCCAAAGCTTGAAACCTTGAAGCTGCTCACAACACCTGGGGTTTCTGTAATAGGAGCAGTTCTAAAAAGTTTGCAGAAGCCCACAGGTCAGATTGCCTCTCCTGTGCCTCTGAAGGTTGGAAATGGCTCCTCTGGGCTCCTCTTATGGTTGCTTTCTATGGTTCTGCTCCTGGTGTAGGTGATAGAGACAGACCCAGAACCGGCTCACATTTCTTTGGAAGAAAGCGGTCGAGAGCTGGAGCTTCGGGTGAGCGCCACCATTGACTACGCCCAATATAAAATGGAGGTGGATGCAGTGCACTTTAAGGACACATTGCTCTTCCAGAGTAGGGTGTTCAAGTGAGTAACAAAGACGTAGGATCTTGTTCAAAGGTTGTTTTGTTTTTAATGTGTGCTTCCTTTCTAGGGTTTGTTCTTCTGGGCCAGGGATCTGGAACCTCTAGCCGGTGAACCTAACATGGCCTGTGCTGGCCAAATCCCTTTCTTTGTGCTGGGAGAGGCACAGAATGCAAAATGGTTGGGGCAAGGATATCAGTGGAAGTGGCCACACTCACTGATGTTACCTAGCCTGCACCCCCTCCACCAGAAATTTGTTTGGCACCCCTATTCCAAGCCTTTTTTATTTATTTAAGTGCAAACAGTTTTTAAAATACAGCAAAATGGCTCTGGGGAGGGGGGCTCATGATCTTACAAGCACCAGCCAATCAGCACTGTGCACAGCCAGATTCTGATGCAAATTAGCAGAACCAGCTTTCCAGTAGCTCAGCCCTGGAGAGGATTTAAGCACATTTGATGAGAACATGATGAGGGTGGGTCCGGAGCTCAGTGACGCCTCCTTTTGTGGAAATTTGTATGCACCCCAATTTTCTCCCTTTCTCTCTGCCTCATGTGCTCTCAGAGTGGAGCTGTCCAACGTGGGGAATGTGCAGCTGGAATACTCCTGGAAAGTGGTCATGGAGGAGAGTGGGAGGGCTGTCAACTTCGCTACAGAAACCTTGCCAACCAGCCCAGAAGGTATAGCAGGCAGCCCTTAGCATGCTTTTCAGACCCTTCTCCCCATCACTGTTCAGCTTTCCACAGCTCACCCCCTTCCAAGGTTTATCCTCAGATTCTTCCCTTCCAGCTTGTAATGTACCCCAGCCTCATCCTTCTGTATGCTGACCTCTCATCTTTCCAGATCTTTCTGGGCCATTCACAGATTGATGTCCCCTGGAACATCAGAGAGAAAGGACTTTGGCTGGGGTGAAGGCCAGAAAATGTTTATCTGGGCAGATGGATCTCTACTATAGGATCACATTGGGGGTGGGGGAGGAATAGGGGGTCCCAGGGTCCCTCTGGAAAATGCACCAGGCAGAAATGGTCAACTCAACAAGCTTTTCCTTCAACCCAGGGGAACATCGGTCTGCCACATCGGCTGCTTCCATCAAGGCACAGTCCAGCCGGCCGCTCAGCCAGCTGGAGAGCGGGATGGAGAGCTTTTCTTCTCACACATTCTCACCCCCACGCCCCCCATTTTGCATGGAGCCCAGCAGTGGCGTCATCCCTCCTGGGAGATCCCAGTTCCTCCAAGTGAAATTCTGTCCCCAGGAACTGGGAGAGTTTGAGGGTCGTCTGCTTGGCAGGTAAGGAGACTTCACACAAATGGCAAGTCCTGGACAGAGCCCAGAGGAGGCAGCTTTCACACTGCCACACTTTCAGCTCCATCGAGGCTGGGGCCAGGCACAAAACACCAAGGCCTGGTGGGACTCTGCTGAAGCCTGCTACAAGCATCATGGCCAGCTTTTGGGCACAGGGATGGTTGGCCTCTCCCACTCCTCTCACTTCTCTTGTTCAAGCCCAGGAGTCTTCTGTCTTGAGCAGAGATACTCTGCCCCAAGAAATCCCTAACTCTGTATCACAAAAGCCTAAATTCTTTGTTCAGTGTGGTTTACAGAAGTATGACTTTGTCTAATTTATTCTAACTCCAGTAAGTATTTGCGTTTTCCCTGATATGGACAAATGCAGATGGTAAAGAGAAATGGCAAAAAACAGCTTCCCATACTACAATTTTGAGTTGCGTTAGTATCTGAGAATGTGGACTGCAATGTATCCATTACATTTAAATCAAAGTTGCTTTGTTCTGTGCAAGTGTTTGGGCACTATATGACAGACAGAGAAGAGACTGCACTGCAGCACCCCTCACTTTTGTCACGGAAGATGCTGGGGTGACTCTTTGGCTGGCGGCCAGGTGTCTCAGTCTGACCCTGCGGATCATGCATAGACTTTGCCCTCATCCTGTGCTCTGTCTTTCCCTCTGAATGACCAGCGGTCTCTCTGCACCCCCAGCTCTCTTACCTCACTTTCTCTTTTTTATTTATAGCATTCTTATCTTGCTCTTCAGCCCCCAGAGCAGCTTAAATTTGACCAATGACAAACAAGACAATCCTCACTGCAGGCTTACAATTTGAAGACATGACACAAAAGAAAAAAAGTGGGGGAGGAGGGAAGAGGAAAATAAGCAAGCAGCAGTTCTTACAGCGACAAGGTTCTTGTTATGACCAGCCTGCATGGAAACACCCCATGTCTTTCTATGAGTTTCCACTCTTTTTTCCAGGCCCCATCTCATCTCCTCCTATTTTGGCGCTCACAGGGCTCTCACTTTCCCAGCAGTGCTTCAGAGATAGGTGGGCCATGCAGTGTGGCAATGAGGTGCCACCATCACCAAGTCTCCCTGAACGCAGGATGAGGAGGAGCAGTGCAGTGGTAGCAGAGGTAGTGGTAGCTACCACAGAGAACCAGAAGTAGTGGCCTACGGGCCAAAAATGATGTGGAGGCCTGGACCAATCAAATGCCATTGTCCTGAAGCTACTGAAATGGCACATCTACGTATACATGGCAACACAAAGTAAAGTCAGGCAGCTGGAGCGCCAGCAGATGCAAATGTGTCTTGATTGCAGGTGTTGCTTGGTGAGAAGCCGAGGAAAAGGGGGCAGGGGTTCAGAACATGTGGTGTCAGCTACCATAGAGACAAGAGAAAGGCTAGAGAGTTCATATTTGGGAAAATAAGGACTGCATACAACATACAGGGGCTGTGTGTTTATTTTGCATTCACTCTCCGCATTGGCCTGTTTTCTCAGTATTCCTAACACGAAGCTTGAAGAGGAAGGCCCAGTTGTGGCCATGAGGGGGAAGAGCCTCCTGCCCTATTGCCATTTTGAGCTTGAAGACTCTGATTACATTACAGCAAACAGACGCAGCCCCGACGTGCGAGGCCCGGGGGGGATGAGCCTGGATCCCAGCACAAAAGTTATTGAGTTTTCCTCCGTAGGAGTGCACTTCAGAAACACCAGGTGAGCATCAAGCAAGCTCAGTGAACTGGCTTCTGAAAACTGTCACAGACATTCCAACCTGTTGCTTAAGGCCATGTGTTATGCTCCTGGTGCCCCAGTTTAATCCGCGGTTCTGCCCTTTCTCCTCCTTTCATTGCGGTGTAGTGTTATTCCGGTCAATAGCAGTACATTGGCCGGAATGACCACACAAAGGCTCAGTTTCGGATCCCTTTATTAGCAGATGCCAGACTGTTCGCCACAAAGGTCCAGGCCTTTACAAGGATGGCTCCTTCTCTGTGGAGCTCAGGACAGCATTTCATGCATAGGATGAAGTGGACTGTAGTCCACGAAAGCTTGTGCCATAATAAATCTGTTTCTTGTTTTTAAAATGCAGTTGATTATTTAAAAGGCAGATGAGTAATCAGCTTAAAGGTTTGCACCATTGACAGCCCCAATATTTATGAAGTCCATTCTTCTTTGTCCTGGGCAGGAGCTTTGCAATCATGAACCCCACCAATGCCCCCTACTCTTTCCAGTGGAGCTGTGAGCAGCAGGAGGAGGGGCAAGGGCATGCAGCCTTCATCTGCTTTACTGAGCGGGGACAGCTCCGGCCGGAGAAAACTGTGGAGGTGCGTGGGGAGAAGAACAGTCCAGCTTCAGTCACAGCCTCTAAAGATTAGAAGTCCTGCCTCCAAGCCTTGCTTGGCAGGACATTCTGGTCAATGTATAGCTATTGACCAGAATAGCACTACATTGCTATTATTGTATTAATAATGGCACTAATAGCTATTAACAGTGCAAAGGGTCAGTTTCAATCAGAGGTGGGTGACCCGCAGTCCATGGTGTCCTTGGCAGCTCTGCATCTTCAGGGCATCTCTACATGAGGCTTTTATTGCATGCTCATGATTGGTCACCCAGAGAAGTTTGTGGGTCCTTTACCTGACACTGTCAACCTCCAGAGCTTCTCTCGTGCTTTATGACCTGGCTTTTTTTAAGATTGGGGAAAGTGCGGCATTTTCTCTACAAGCTCGATGAAGTGCTTTAATGGCTGTGTGAACTTCCGTAATTGCGCTATACCGCAGCACCATCTAGTTGTTGTATAATGAAACATATAGAACTTACAGAGAAAGAACCCCCCCTGAAACATCAAGTGTCCACCCATGTAAAGGAGATGATTTTAATCCCACAAAGAACCCAGAAGCAGAAGTCCTGGTAAAGCTGTACAATAAAACTCTGGTGTAGAGAAGCTCTCAGTCTCTGTCCAGGTGGAGGAGAGCTAGCCCCCTCCCCAGTTGGGCAGGGAGAGGAGAACGCTGTAAAAGGATGGATCCACACTTTCAGAAGGCATCAACAGATGTCCCTTTTGTGATGATGAACAGATTGGGAGGATGGATGTGGGGAAGAGATGTGTCTGTGTGGGGGGGGAGAGGGGGAGAGGGAGGGAGGGAGGGGGGAGGGTGTGTGTGAACAGCCATCCATCCATTGACACACTCATATACCCCATCTATCCATTCACAAAATGACCTGGTTCGCACAACACAACACCACGTGGGTTATCAGCGGTGCAGTTTCTGCAAGGTGGCTTATTTTTCATGAGTAAGCCATCCTGACAAGCCATGGCTTGTTGGGTTGTTTAGGGTGGTTTGTCATGATGTTCGAACACGGCAGAGTGGGTTCTGCAAGGTTTGTTTGAAAGGGCTAAGAAAAGGGCTACAAAAACGGGGGTGGGGAGCTACTGTCTCCCCTTTCTGGAATAGCTGGAGACTTGGGGAAGTGTTGAAAAGCTGGGGGACACTGTGAAGTGTCAGTCCAATACTTACAATCGAGAGGATCACATCGCCAAAAGGAAGATACTGTCCCCACCCCTTTTGGTGCACCTACTCCTTTGGCTCCCCCCTGCCATTTTTGGTGCTTGTGAATTGCACTACTGGGTCCCTCCTTTCCCTTAGTATTATTTCTCCCCCGGTCCTTTGCAACTGTGCGCAAACTAACCTATATGCAACCTTGTCTTGTCAATTTCCTTGTACATGACCTATTCCCCCTTTGCTGCTCCCTTTGACAGCTGAAACAGACAACAAAATTGATCAGGCAAGACTACACTTATTGGACAGCCTCTAGAGCACACTTGTGAAAGACCAACAAAATAAAAATCACAACCCCAACTTCACATTTTCGAGGAACCGAAAATAATTTTTTTAAAATGCCAGGGAACGAGTGACAGCCCTTTCAAAGTGCATTTCAGAAGCTGTTGGAAGGGCAGCCATTGGGGGGATCACGAAAAGTGGGTGGCATGGGCTTTTTTTGCTGCTTTTGCCAAGCAGCTCTGTAGATGATCACCACACCCCATGATAAAATCACTCTCCCAGGTTTGGATGACACAACAACCCATTGTGGGTAAGAATGGCTTGGTATGGCTAGTTCCTGAAAAATAAGTCACCCTGCGGAAAGCATTCCAGGTGTGGATGACATGACAACTAACCATGTCATGGCTGCTGTGATGGGTTACTGTGTCGTGCAAACCCAGTCTATACGTGTGCGTGTGTGTGTGTGTGTGTGTGTGTACGTGCGCACGTGTGTGGATGGAGGCAAAGTTATGAGAAAAAGCGTGAGAGCGCAGGTGACTGTCCATGGCCCCTGCTAGCATGCAGTCCTCAGCTGATTACCTCTGAGGAAATGCAGGAAACCCAGGGTTGTGTTGTCCCCTTTTCTATAATCCATGGGGCTCTTCTGATCATTCGTATTCCATCACATAAACTCCACCTGTTTTAGTCCACAAGTTTGCACCCTAACACAGGTAAGGGTACTGCAGAAGACAATCCCATATAAGCCCACTCATAATGTAAGTAAGGACCAGTAAGGTTTGCTCCTCCGGGGACCCATCTAACTCTCATGTTCTCACACAAAAGCACCTGCTCTTCTGTGGCCTCCAGGAGCATTTGCTGTCCATTCCCAAGGCAGGAACAGTGTGCTTGTGAAGAAATGTCATTTATGTGGTGTAATGTTCTGTCATGTTTACATTGTGTGGCCTCTGGGAGACTATAATGCATCTGAGTAGGCCTGAGGCCTTGCTTTGTAAGCACCTGTACAGTAGTTGCATAGTGGTGTTCTGGAGGGGGAGAGAGAGATGATTTCTTTGAATATTTTTAGATGGGGCCTGGAGTAGGAAAAATCTATTCTGATTGACTGGGGATGCTAGCTAGATGGAAAAGAGCAGTTGGGAAATGACAGTTGAGTTGATAGTTGACAGTTAAGGAGTTAGTTGGTAGACTGCGAGGGACAAGATCTGTTGGTTGGTGGGTGGTGTTATAGAAGGGCTAGGAGGAAGTGAATAGCTATGGCCTGAATATTAAGCTATTCCTTCTCTACTGGATAACCGTATGCGGCTGGTGAAGATCAGGAGTAGAGAGCCAGTGGCTGGTTTATGCCAGGAGGCTGCCCTAAGATCTTGCCAGAAGAAGGTTACACAAGCAGGCAGTAAAAACCCAGATAAACTATCTAAGCCGCCAGAAATCTAACAGGAGCAGCTTTAGGAGTCAGAAGAAGACTGTACCCAAGACCTAGTTATGAGTGTATTTGGCTGAGGTGGCGGTTTAGGGAATTTGGCCTGAGGTAAAAGAAGTCATTAAGAGACTTGTGGCAGGAACAGTGTCTCTTCAGTCTTTACGAACTGGCACTAACGAGCCTTTTGGAAACCTCAAAGTAAGTATTAGTATTCCCTTTTGTGTAAAATATCCCTTTAATAAATTAACTTATTTAATACCTCATCTTGTCTCTAGTGTTGGTGCCCATCTCATGCCTAAGCCTCTTATACCAAACTACTAGGAGGCTTTAAAGTATTCTCAGAGACTTGGTGGCAGCAGAAAGGGGCCAGCTTGTGGAACTCTGAGTTACTGTGGCAGGGAGTTCCTTAGGCCCTGAAATATAAGTATTTGCTAAAAAATAAGAAACCCCTTCGGTGGGATTGCCCAGTGAAGTGTGGGGGTGGCAGTGTGGGGGAGGGAGAATCCCTCATAGTGCTGCTGCTGCCTCTCAAGCAGCCCTTCTGCAAAGCCTCCAGCCCTCTTGAACCTGGAATCAGGCAAGGAATGGATGTGCGGACTCTCAGGAGAAGTCACTGGCCTAAATAGGCTAGACCAGCCTTTGCCAACCTGGTGTCCTCCAGATGTTTTGGACTTCAAATCCCAGCAGCCCCAGCCAGCCTGGCCAATGGCTAAAAATGCTGGGAGTTTACATCCAAAACATCTGGAGAGCACCAGGTTGGTGAAGGCTGGGCTGAAGACCGGCAGACATACACTAACTGTTAGGTGTCTCCCTCATGTGAACAGGGTTGTCCCTTTGTGATCCGGCTCAAGCCCTGGTTCCATGGACAGCAGATGGCATTAGGCTGCCTGTCCAGTATTAGTCTGGGTCTCCTGGGTTCTTTTCGTGAATGGCTGTTGGCCACACGGCCTGTTGTTCTCGAGTTCAATTGGCTCTGCTCGGTGTTCCCAGAGGCCTTTGCCTGTATCATAATCAGTGTGCATGGGGGCACCAGGTCTCTATGCTTGCGGCAGCTTTTATTGGGGGATTGGGCCCTCCCTGCTGGCTTGCTTTACTGTAGCCTTCCCCAGCCTGGTGCCTTGCAGATGTTTTGGACTACAGCACCAAGCATTTTTGACCATTGACCACTGGAGCATTCGTAAGGGCCAGCTTGTTGTCCAGATCCAGGTCATCTGAGCCAACTCTGATCAGACCACCTCCTTCCAGGACTCAGGGTGACAGGGGGTCTGCATGAAGGCCACAGTGGCCACAGAGGTCTCCCGGCCCTGGCACAAATGGAAGATGACATGAACTGAGCTGCACCCCTATGGAGCCCACCACAGAATGAACTCCTGCCTGAATAAACTCCCAAATGTGCTGCAGGGTTTTCCATCAGTCCCAGCAGCGGCCCACAGTCCTAGACGTTTGGAGCTGGAAAGGAGCCAAAGTCACCTGCTCCAGCGTTGACACTGAGGCAGGATTCCCTGTCCTAACAGTTCGTTACTCCCATGCACATCAGGGCTCCTTCTGAAAACCACGTGGAAGCATGAGTCAGTGTAGAATGCAGCGGCCAGCATTTCGACTGGCGCTGCTCGCTCACTCCACGTCTTGTCAGGCTCGACAGAACATCGCTAGCTGCCTATTTGCTTTGGGCCCAGTTCAAACGACTGGTGCTCAGCTGCAAAACCAGAAACAGCCTGCGATCCAAGAACCTGAAGGAGGGCCGCCCCCCGACTGACCTGCCCACATGCAAAGGCCAGTGGGTGGCGTCCCTCTCCAGCACCCATCGCCCTCGAGGCGAGGCACCTGCCGGCAGCAGCGCCACGTCTGCGCTGCAGCAGCACTGTTGCCCCCACTGGGATGCGCACCCGGCACCATCCCTGCTGCCTTTTAGCGGCCAGGCAAAATCTGCTGGCTTCCCCCAGGCATCTAAAATGTTTTATATTTAAACTCTCAAACTATCATCTGCTGCTTGTTTTATTGTATCAAATACTGTCGTTTTATTAGGTATTTTAAAAACATGTATAAACCCTTTGGAGTCATTGTGATAAAAAGTATCTTTGTTTATGTCTTAAACAAATCATGTGTCTTAATAAATTCTAGTGTTCCCAGGAAGAGCAGGACTGTGCCAGAACATTCCATTTATCTTTTCATCTGTAGGTCATATTTGAATTCATCCCCCAACATTTGGATATCACTGAATCCTTTTGGACCTTCACAATCCCTGAACACAACATTTCTGTCCCGTTCCTCTTGGTGGGACACACCACTGACCCTGCTGTGTCGATGGACAGATCCCACCTGGATTTCCGCTCACTCTTGATCGGTAAGAGGCAGCCATGGACATCAGGGCTTCCTCGCATTCAGCACGCCAATGGCTTTGCTCCCTGGTGTTCCTTGCCGTGGCATAGATTGGGAAACAGAGTGTGGGAAAGAGCTGTTTAAGGGGGTTGTCACAGGAGCAGGAATGCTGGGAAATATGAGAGGGCACATGAGCCACTGACCCCATTGGTTCTCTGTAAGATGCCCACGGGTATTGAAAGGCAGTTCCCAACATCCTGTCACACCTGGTTGTGGACCGAGAAGGCTGCACAGCCTGGGGTGAGGCTCTGCGGATAGGAGCAGACTGGGCTCTCGGTGGCTGGAGGCACTGTGGACAAGGAGCAGGCTCTTGACCCACCTCACCGAACTCCCTAGGTGGGCCCTTTTCCTTTCTCCCTTAAAAGGGAATGGATGGACAAAGCACTGCACTGGGGTGCCTTCTCAGCCCGAGGGCTGGATATTTGCTCTGGTTTTAAAGTGGGAGCTGTGATCCTCAGAATTCCCTGGCTGTCACCAAAGCTGCACTAGCGATTTGCGGTGCAGTAATTCTAGGGCCTGGAAGTGAAGATCCAGCCATCTCCTGGGCAGAAAAGAAGCCAGTACCACCACCACACACAGGATTGACCTTTGCTCCTCACCCAGCTAGCCCATCTGCAACACCTTGTCCAAGGGTCATTATTGAAAGTGCGGGCTGCTGATGGAACATTTGGAGGCCTGGGCATGGATCCACTCCCTCCTCTTAGAGCTCCAAGGGTTACATCATCTCCAAACCTGGGACTGAGCTCCACTCCTCCCCTGCCAGCCCAGCAACACCTCTTTAGCACATAGATCTTTAGCAGGTGACTGCTAGCAATGAATCACTCTCCTTGGATTGATTATTCATGGTGTGTTATCGTTAGGTTTTATTTTTTAAAAAAGGTTTATGTTTGCCATGTAGTTTTTAATTTTATTTGGCCTCTTTTATTCACCAAGCTGTTTCATTTCCTTAGATAGTGAGCTGCTTTAGGACAGGACTATTAACATACATAACAACGGTTGCATGATGCTCTGAGCCCTTGGAATAGAGCAGAATATAAATCCAATCCATCTAAAATAAATCAATCAGCAAATAAATAATGCTTATTTCAAATATTACAATATTGGAGAAAGAAAGAAAAAAGGAAAAATAGGTTACAAAATATGTTGTATTTTTTTGTTCTTTTTGTTGGTTTTGTTAAAACTCACAATAAAAAAATAGAAAAAATTAGAAACAAATAATGCTTATGAACGTTTTTAGACAGTCTGCTGATGGCTTAGCCAGCACACACTGTCATGAAGTAGCCTGTGGTCCAGGGGGAGCTTTTGCCTCACTCATTTTATCTGCATTTCTGTCTTTTTGTTTTGTTTGTTTTCCATGCAAACAAACAAACTTCTAGAGAGCAATCCTCAGGAAAGCCTGCGTGAACTGACAAAAAACCTGAAATGGTTCTGCTGTTCCTCTCTCCCCCAGGACATGAAGTTCATGAGAGCGTTGACATTATCAACGATGAGGACGAGACCTACAGTTTTTCTTTCAGAGAGACCTCCTGTTTTTCAGAGGGGCGACTCAATTGTCTGAAATTACAGCCCATGGAAGGCTCAGTCCCACCTCATGCCAGGTAAAGGAGGGCATGCATCTAGATGCCAGGTGCCTTGAGCTGCACTCTGGGGGTTTAGACATCCAAATGCATGTAAGGTTTTTCAGTAGTTTAAAAGGTTCTCCAGTAGTCAAGAAAAGCCAGTTGCTACCTTCAGCATATTGTTTTATGATCCTGTGGCATCATTAGCAGAGAGGTGTCTTCTCACCTTTCACTTTCTGCATTGGAGGAAGGGAGGAGTCTTGGCTCCCTGACTTGCCTCCTCCTCTGCTCTTAATAATAGGCCTTCATATGGAGGTTGCCTTCTCCTTGCTCAGCATGGGGCTCCAAGGGGAGACGGGCTTGCAGCAGTGGTGCTGCCTGGAGAGGCTGGATCATGTCTGGCACAGCAAGGGCACATCCAGTGAGGCAAGATCAGATTAGGCCAGGTATGTTCCTGAAAGGCCAGGCCAGGCAGGGTCTTCTAGGACTGTAGAGAGATCACTAGCTGAAACTCACCCACAAAGAGCCATTGGCTCAGCAATATGGAGGGCCTTCCGAAGGGTGGCAGAACTGGATCTGCTGCTAACTGAAAGAGGCACTGACCGGGTTTGCACAACATGAGGACCCATCATGGGTGACAAGCCATGGTGGGTTGTCATGCCGTGAGAACCTGGACCAGTTCTCACAGGGTGGCTTGTGTGTGGGCAACAAGCTACCCTAATAACCCATGGCTTGTTCTTGGGGTTGTTCAACCCGTGATGGGTTGGCATGTCATCCGAACCCAGCACTGCCAGCCCATCATGGGTTGCGGGCATCAGTGAGTGAGCTGCTCAGCAAGAGCAGTAGAAACCCCTGCTGCTCTTCCCAAGTGATCTCACCCATGCCACAATGATAGTCCCTCCACTGGTGTCCAATCGGCACTATGGAGGGGCTGTCACTCATTCAGCAACCCTCTTAAAAAAAATTGCACCCCAACATTTGCACAAAGCAGGGCTAAAAATTAATTTTTAATCTAGGGTCTACTCCATTTTTAGAGCTCCCCTTTTACTGCAAATGAGAGCTCTGAAAACAAGGTGGACCCTAGATCACCCTTAAAATGACTTACAGGAGACTTGGGGAGGCATGGAAAGGAAGCGGGGACCCCGAAGGGTAAGTTCCACATTTCACAAGTTGAGAATAATTGTGCTCAGGGGCCCTTCCCCCCCCAAACCTGTCAGCTGTCAAAGGCTGTCAAACTAGCATATATGCAGCCCTGTCTTGTCAGTTACCTTTCATGTTGCCTAGTACACCTTGTTCCCTTTGGCAGCGGAAGCATACAAGGCAATAGACAAGGCAAGGCTATGTATTGTTGGACAGCTGTGACTGCACACCTCTGCAATTGCAAAAAACTGGGATTTTTAAAAAATTACTAAGACATTTGTGTACATTCCCAGGGTTGAAAACAAAATTGGCCAAGTTTTGTACAAATGTTGGGGTGCAAAAAAATAAAAAGGTCCAAATGCGACCGAGGTCGCGATTGGAGCAGGGAGGTGGACTTGGCAGCAGACAAGATGGGTTCTGCTGCTAAGTCCCCTGGGATATGTGCCAGAGCCAGGAGGACCAAGGGAGAAGGAGGGGGAGAACAACGCATGGTGTGCCTGATTGTCTGTTGGACTCACTGTGGGTTGTTCCAGTGACAATCCACACTGCGTAGCTTGTTTTGTAAGGTGGGTTGTCATGTCACGCAAACTCAGCCATTGTCCAATTCTGCACTGCTGGCTGCTATGGTGTGGAGGCAGTGAGGACTGCATTGGAGGGTGCCCTCTGAGTCCAAGGAGTCTGATAAAGCCACATTCTCTGACCTGGAAGGCCCCAAGGAGCAGGTGATGGGTTACTGGATGAAGTCCTACCCCCCTGACTCTGAGCCAGAGGAGGGATCAAGACCAGAGGACATGACAGACATTTCTCCTGAATGGTTCTCAGTGATCAAGAACCAGAAAAGTTTGAGAGCACTTAGTACCCTACAGGATCTGGCACTTGTAACCAGTTTTCTCCACACAGCCAAACCCAACCAACAAGTGTGTTTTCTCCCCAGGCTGCCCATTAACATCTGCTTCATGCCAACACTGGAAGGGGAAGTAAACTTCAATTTGACCTGCGATGTCAAGAGGAAGAGCCAGCCTCTCTGCTTGAATGTCAAAGCCACTGGCCACACCATGAATGTGTCCGTGAAGTGTGAGGAAAATGATGGTTTGGTTACTGAGTTGGACCCTGACCAGCCAAACCAGGTGCACTTCCATGAGGTGAGGTAGCCAGGAGCCTTAGTGGTACTTCACTCTGGAAAAAAATCACCATTTGCAGGGATTTTCTTGAGCCAATTCATTCCTGCACAACAACGCCTTAAGGAACAGTAGATGTAATAGCTGCCTTTGTTAATAGCTCCACCCGCCCACTCCCCCCCCCCCACGCTGAGACTCTCTGTAGGCTGAAACCAGAGCCATTCTTGGGATTTCATCTGTAGGGAAGGTGGAAACACAAAGTGAGGGGTGCTGGAACTCTTCCCTTGGAGATACTCTGATGCATCTTGACCAAAAGCCCAGTGGTGACGAGTTTCCTTCTTCCTCCCACATCGAAAGGCTCATAGTTTGGGGCTTGCTGTACAGCGCAGTCCTATTGTTATCTCCATTCCAAGGTGCTCAGGAAACACTTAAGATGGAAATGTGGCTCACCTGCTTAGCAACACTATACATGTTTACTCAGATGAGTGAAGCTGAGCTCAGTGGGGCTTGCTTCCTAATAAGCGTGTTTAGAGATTGCAGACTTGGTGAGCCTTGCTTATGAGCAGTTCTGCAATGGCATTAATACTGTGCCTTTTCTTTGCTCTGGACAGATGCAAGTGAATGATTATGCTCAATGTAATTTTTATATTCTGAACACTGGCAAGTTCAATTTCACCTTCTCATGGGAGTTCTGCAATGCCAAAGCATTGCAGCAATATTTTGTCATCTCCCCAAATACCGGCATTGTGGAAGCAGGGGCGCGGGTAGAAGTCACGCTGTCATTCCATCCGCTGAAGACATGCGCCCTGGAGGTTGAGCTCAAACTGCAGGTAAGAGCGAGGGTGATGTTTGTGATGTTTCCCCCCACCCCGGAACTGTTGTTGTTGTTGTTGTTAAAAATGTTTCTGGGCCTCCTTCCAGGGCAGAAGCCCTCCCAAGGCAGCTGGTTCCTTTCAAACGAAGATGGCTTCAAAGCCCTACAAGCACCAGCTGACAATTCTGAATTGTTTGGAATCAGCAATGGGCAGGGTTCAGGATGGGCAGACATGCAAAGTGCAGCCTCGTTGAGGTTCTCTGAAGTCTTCCTCGGAGCTCGTTTTGCCTCATTTGCATCCCCAATTGAAACTACGCATTTCCCCGCGCAGGCTAAGGCTAAAGCACGAACGCGCAGTTTGGGGGGGTCTGCCCATCTGTGCTCTTCCCCAGAAACTGAGCTCCCGCTTGTGCTGGCATTTGGGGTTGCAAACAGGATATGTCTGCATGATATATTTGCAAATAGGGACCAAACTCTTGTGCCTTCCAAGGCAGGGTACGATTGAACAGACTGAAGCTTAATCTAGACAGGATAGAAGTGCTCCAGGGGAGTAGGAATCCCAGTCTGGCATGGGGGCGCAGCCTACTTCGAGAGGAGTCGCACTCTGGGAGATGCGCCCGTGTGACTATAGCTGGACCATGACGTTCTCCCTGGGGATGCAGGCAGCAGGGCACGTTCCTGCCCCCCCCGCCCCCTGCTCCTGGGTGTCCCGGCAGTGGCTGTGGCCTGCAGTACTTTTGCCCAGCTGAGGCCTGTGTATCAGCTGTGTCCGTTTCTGGAGAAGGTGGATCCAGCCACAGTCTCACATGCACAATCATACACAGTTCAATTGCCCGACCTAGCAAAAATCACCAGCACGATTCAGCAGCAACAAAACTACCAGTACATAAAGATGCCAGTATAACAGGTACAATAATGATGTTAAAATGCACCACTAAAAAGCATAACCCTCCCAGAGCTACCAGATACTTAAAAAAAAAACCCTGACAGCAGCCCAAGATCGTCCTAGGCTAATAATGGGGAGCAATAAGGCATCGTCTCTCTGTGTCCCCAGATCAGCCATGGCCCTGTATTTACTTGTGTGCTGCAAGGCTCAGTGGTGACTCCCAGCATCCATTTCTCCTTTACCAAAGTGGACTTTGGCAACTGCTTCATCTACCATGCTGGGATGCCCATTTCCAAACGGATCCTTACGGTCACAAATAAGGATGCCAAGCAGGCAAGGTAAGCTGGCGTGATGTCTGTCAGGGCAGACCCATAGTCACAGAACAGCCCAGTAGAAGTGCTGGTGTTCGTTCAGGTGAGCAGCCCTAGGAGTGCCATGATGCTAGGCTATGAGAAGTCTGGAGGGCCAGCAGCAAAAGGAAAGGGTCCCCTGAACCAGGGCCTCTGGGGAATCCAGCGGGCAGGGCAACCAGTGCCAGGGGTCCCAGCAAGCAGGCCAGGGCCAGGCTGTCTGGGAAGCTTATCGAACCCCATCTGCTATGGGAAACCTTGTATTCTGAGATCTATCTGAAGTATTTTTATGTTGCTCCTCAGCCAAAAAGGCTCCCAGAGTGGCTCACATAGAATTAATGAAACAAGACAGTCCCTGCTGCAGGCTTACATGCTAAGAAGACATGACACACAAAGAAATAAGCAATGGGGAGGGAAAAGGGGGATCATTCTTTTAGCAGGACTGTTGGAATGGCCCTGCTCTCCTGCTCACCTCCCTCAGCTCAGCGTGCTGGAATGGCTGCCGGAACTGGTGGCTGCCTTAGGTAGTGTAGTCTCCAGGAAGGCAACCGTAGCCCTGTGGACCTTCCAGTCTTCATGCTAAGGGACAGGAGATCACCCATCCAGAGGTTCCTGCTTCCATCCTGACAGGCAGATCTTCTGGAGATGTGGAAGAACCCTCCGCTTGGGCCCCGCAGAGCTGCGGGATGCATTGCAGAGCCCCCGGCGGCCATTGTTTGTCTCGGCTTGCAACATGTTTCCACCCAAAGGGCTGTTTCCTCCGGAGCCCTGACCTGTGGCATTGGGGGTGGGTGGGGGGTGCATTTATATTCTGAATCTATATCAAAGCCTCCTTCCAAGGGGCGAAACCGCCCAGAAGCAATTCTGCTGGGGTTGCAATTACAAGATCTCCTGCTGCTAAAGAAGACCTGGCGGGATGGGTCTGCTGTGCCCCCCCACTCGGCGAGGGCCTTGCTGTCTCTGGAGGAAGGCACTTGCCCACCCCGCAGTGTGGCGGTGATGGCGCCACAGGGCCTCGTTCGCCCCTGCAAGGCAGTCGGCAGCCTGTGTGAAGCAGCCCTGAACGTCCCTCCGCCCTTCCTTGGCCTGTTGTGTCTGCTCTGTGCCGCTCGCGCCCTGCCCCGTGGTGGCTGAGCCACCAGCGTCCCTCAGCAGAGGGATCCTTCTGCCCGAGCGGTTTCCTGCCCCAGCATCGGCACAGTGCGTCTAACCGCTGAGCACAGCGGAGAGGGAGGGTGAGTGGCAGAGGGCAGGCTGGACCAGACGCGAGAGCCGATCTGTGTATGAAGTGTGCAAAGGGAGATGGCGCATGCAGACCGGAGGATGTGGGGAAGGGGGGAGAGGGGCAAGGACGAGCACCTTTTGCAGCCCGTTGCACTGGAGAGGCCTTTGCTGTTTACAGGGTGTCACTTACCAGTTATGGCAGTTTTACACACAAGGTAATTGGATGAATGACTTTTGCCATCTGGATTGGCAATGCGACGGTGTGCTCCTCAGTGCCCCCCCCTGCCCAAAGGAGATAAGGAATGCACTTTTCCGGCCATATTTGAGCCTCCCAAGTCAAGCTGCTTATTTTCTACAGCTATTCAGAGAACCTTTTATGGAATGACTCTTCAATCATTGTACAGAAAGTGCTATCAGTGACGGCTAAGTCTCCAAGCCTAGAGGAGACTCTGGTAGACCTTGTGGTGGGGCAGGGAGAAGGAGGTCTTTGCTTTTCACAAGGAAGGCAGGGAGCTTAGTCATGGCCTCTTCTGGCCTCTTCACAGCTTGGAATGCTTGTTCACCAACATGGCTCACCTTGAGCTTGGTTTCCATGCTGAAGTGCTGAGCCCTGGAGGAAAGATCGAGATGCCCATCTGTTTTTACCCCCGAGAGGCCATTTCCTACCATGAAGTCATCACCTTTGAAATCAACGGGCTCTTGCAGAGGAATATTGAGGTCTTTGGGAAAGGCATTGAGATGAAGGTGAGATTGAACTCCGGGATCCACAACGCTCTTTAGATGTCTGCTTTTGTGCCCTTAGCACCTATTGCTCAAGAATGGTCTTTCTTAGGCAGATTAGGAGGTACTCCTGAGTGTGCTACCTCTGTGCCAGATTGTTTCTTGCAGCCCTGTATTTGTATGATGTATTTATTTATCTGTTTATTCCTATTATTTATATGCCACTCTGCAGGATACAAGAAACATGACAAAACTATAAAGTCACCATCAACAGTACTGGCAGTTTTGAAAGCAACTCATCATGTCTTCTTCCCACAGGGCAGCTGGCAGAAGGTGGCTCCTGGCAGGGAGAGTCCCACTGAGACAGGGGCAGGGCTCTGGGGTTGGTCCTCCCTCCCTCCCTCCCTCTGGGAATCCTTCCCATGGGGTGGCTGATGGCAGATGGTCCTGGGCAGGGAAGTCAAGCCAGAGCAGGCCCTGAGGTCTTCTCTGTATGGAGCCAGCTCTCAGCAAAAAGCAGGGCAATTGGTCTGAGGCTGCTGCTGTTTTCACATTGAGGTAAAAGTGTGGGCCTTGGCATGGCCACTGCTTGGTGTATGCAGCGTTGTGCAGTACTTGGGAGTGCCAGCAAAGTCACTGTGGCCCGAAAGTGGTTGCAGGTGGCAAGGGAGAGTTATGGTTAAAACTCTTGCAAACCTCCTGCCTGTGCTGGAGATGAGGTTGCCGATTGAGAATAACCACCATACTGATTTAAACACTTCTGAGCTTATGGACTATTCTTGATCGTGTAAACCACAGGAGAAGGGCTGGGCAGGAGAGGAACCCTGCTCCCAGGCTTTCCAGGCTAAATGGAGACAGCAAGGAGCTTGACACTCTGTCCCTAGGGTTTGGAGATCATGGAAGGAGAAGGGGAACTGAAGGAGCTTCAACAGCTTCTTCTGGGCAATCCAGACATTATGAGGAAGACACAACCATTTTGAGCATTTTCTGCTTTCAGAATCATTGTTCACATTGAGTAAACAGTAAATTGGCATCATGTTCTGTTTTTCCAGAAGGTGCTGCCATTTTTTTCAAAACACAAAAGGAGCTCTGCTTGATCAAAATAAAGGCCTACATAGACCAACAGTGGCCTCTGGGAAGCCCACAAGCAGGACAGGAGGACAACAGCACCCTAGTAGGAACACGGGCAACTGCCTTGTCCTGAGCCAGACCCTGGGTCCATCTAGCCCAGTACTGTTGACAGTGACTGGCAGCAGCGGCTCTCTTGGTTTCCGGCAGGATTCTTTCTCAGCCCTACCTGGAGATGCTGCCGGGGATTGAACCTGGGATCTTCTGCCGGCCAAGCAGGGGCTCTGCCGCTGAGCCTCAGCCTCTCTCCTTTTTAACTCTCCCATTACTTTTCCCCAGGACCAGGTGTTCAGAGGCATGGTGCCTTTGATCCTGGATGAAATCTGTAGTCCTCATGACTAGTAGCCATTCTCTTTGTGATGTAGTCAGAGATCCTTCTGATATCCATGCCCTAGTCCAGTGTTCCCAACCTGGTGCCCTCCAGATGTGTTGGACTGCAACTCCCATCATTCCTAGATAGGTTTTGTCCATGCTGCTGGGAAAGATGGGAGTTGCATTCCAATACATTTGGAGGGTGCCAGGTTGGGGAAGGTGGCCCTAGCCCTTCTCAGTGTTCCTGTTCTGAATGCCACTTTTCATCGCACCTTTTTATCATCACGTGGCTGCTTCGCTCCACTGCACTGTGCCATTTTCTTACTGGTCCTGTCCGCTTCTTTCCCACCGCATCCTCACTGTGTCTTTCCCCTGCCCACAGATTGAAGTGGTAGAACCTCGCAACAGAGTGCTGAAATTTGGTGCGATCCCTCCAGGACACGCCGTGAAGAAGACGGCCACAATAATCAACAACAGTGTTGCTTCTGTCACCTTCAGCCTCAGTTTTGTGTCCTCCGTACCAGAGCTGCAGGAAACAAAGGTTACCTTCACTCTCAAATGGAGCTGTCCCGCTCCCATCAGCCAAGGGATCCCCTGCATTGATCAGCGGTTTCTAACACGTGGCTTGGGTGTTGGAACCCATGAGTATACAGTGGGCGCTTTTCTCCACCCTTTTGAGTCCCTTCTGCATTTGTTTACTGATTTGGACTGAGGATGATGATGAGAAAGCTAACTGCCTCCCAGTTAAACAAAAAAGTTGTCATTTAAAAAACCTTTTAAAATCCGGAGGGGCAAAGAGCCTGGTCGTGCCTGGGGTGGGGCGGGGGGGTGGTATTATGGCTGCCAGCAGGATGGTGGTGCCCTCCCTGTGCCAGCCAGGGAGAAAGTGCTGGAACAGATGTGGAGGGCAGAGCTGCGGATGGTGCACTGCACCTTGGAGACTTGGAGCAGCCAGGATGCTGCACTCGTGCTGGCAGGAGCCCCTGGGACAGGAGCAGCCAGTACTGAAGGGACACCCAGGGGGCCTGCCACTGCCAGGCAGGTGCAGCCTAGCAAAGTGCAGAGGAATCAGGGAAGGAGCTTCTAACAGATCTTTCCACAGCCCGTCCAAGTGCAATCTGATGGGAAGGAAAAGGAGAACACTTTGGTAAAGTCATTCCATGATTGGAAGCTACAGCTGCCCGTCACAAAACCAAGTCTTCTCCGCTGCCTCCCCCTGCCCCCTTCCTATCTGCTAGGTGTTTTCCATTCATGGGGAACTTGGGAGAGGTTCCAAAGGTATCAAATCAGGCAAAATGAAAGCTAACAACATCCTCCCAAGGCTCTGAGATGAATCCAAAGCCCCCAAACCAGCTGCCTGCTTTGCCTTGGACTGCTTCGGACATGAGCTGCCCTGGATTCCGAGGTGGCCCCCATATCTTCAGAGTGGGGATATTTGACCCCCCTCAGACTCATGCGTGTGAAAAGACATCCTGGCCATTTGGTTGGGGCAACACTAATAGCATCGACTTTGGGCAGAAACTTAACGGGTTGGATGCCAACTTAGAGTAGACCCACTGAAATCATTGGCAATTAATTTAGTTGTGACTAAGTTGGTTGAGTAATTTCAGTGGGTCTACTCTAAGCATGACAAAAACTGGATCCAATCCAGTTTCTCTGATGATGTTCATCTGACTTCCACTTCAATACTTAGGCTCCATTTTGAGCAAAGTAAGAAATGCAATTCCATAGCAGACAGAGCCATTAATGTCTACTCAGTCAAGTTTGACCTCTGGAAAGCTACTGAAACTAAGCCTCAAAAACAGAGCAAACTTGCACCAAGTTTGGCTGCCCACCAATTGCAGCTTGGCCAAGGGGTGGGAATTCTAGCCAACTTTTGTAGTTGATCAACTTTGAAGTAGAAAACAGTGATGACCACACATTTACAAGGTACAAATTGAGATGCAGGAACCAAACAATTAAGAATTTGGATTCAATGTGAACTGGAACAAGCAAAATAAGTACAAAATGATATGTTTGCACTAACTACTTCAAAATATATTATTTTCTTGTTTGTTTGTTTGTTATGCTAAGTGAATGAAGCAACTGGGGAGGGTAATTGTAATTACAATTATTTTTGTTAATTATCTGCAGCTATCAGCCAAGTCACAGTACTGTTTCGCTCTCGCTCTGCTACTTCTCGTGGCCTGCGCCCTCTCTGCCCAGCCCAGCAGACTTCCTGCTCGGCCCTTCTGGGCACATCTGATCAGAGTGCTGGGGGTGCATCGGACCAGTGATGCCCAACCAGCCACTCTCCCATGTAGACAGCCCCCTTGTGCAGTTCCCATTGTTGCAGGTGCCAGTGGTTGCAGGATCAGGTAGACAGAGCAAGAAAGTCCTTTGTAGGGGGCAATGCCAACAGCAGGACCAGACCAGTCAGCCTTTATAAGGCCTCTGTATCTCGCTGAGACAACAGCTCTTCAGTCCATATCTTCTGCAGAGCCTTGTCCAGAGTTTTGACAGATTGCCTTGCTTGGAAGTGACTTTGCTTTATCATGTTAAGAAAATATCTAAGGTAGGTTAGAAATGTATTAAGGCACATCACAGCTGACGGGGAGACAGTCAATCCTGTGTCACACCAAATAAAAAGAAATAGGATGCATTTATATATACTGAAAGTTGGAGAACAAAGAAAATACACTATGCATGCTCAAGAGCTAATTTAACTCAGCAACAGTGGTATCAGCACAGCTGCCTTCGTATCTTTAGGGATGAGCTTACTTTGGTGGGTAGGAATTGCTTGCAAGTTACAATTACCTTCTCATGGTAATTACACACACTCTCTCTCTCTCAATCCCATCAGGCACCTTGTTTGCTTGCTTGAACCAAACTACTCAAGAGGCCTAGTCAGGCCTACCTTCACAATCCCCCCGTTGGACCATCAGGCTCACAATCTAAGCTTGTATTGTTATCAGTTCTTCAATTTTTTATCTCTTTCTCATCTTTTCACATTTCTCTTTGCATTCTACTGACCATCAGGTGCAGTTCAGCTTTATGTATACTTTTAGTAAGGAATTTGATACAACATTTAATCAAGGCAATGATCACACGGAACAAAACAATACAAACAACAATTATGCTTATTACATTGTACATCTTGCTAGGTGGCTGTTTCTGGTAGATCTAGGTAATAGGGTTTAATCGTTTTAGTTTGATTTAAGTGGGATTTGGATCATTGGTGTGCTTCTATGGGCATGGACTGGCACATGGCTGCAGATCTAGCAGTTGGATATATTTAAGTCTACTTGAATCTGGTTCACCACTTTCAGGAAAGTGTTCTTTGCTTTCATGCAACAAAAGATGCCAAGCAGCAGCAGGATGCAGGTGGGCCACATCATGAGAATGTGCCAGTGGTGGATGCTGAGACAACTCTTTCTTCACTAACAGGAGCTAGCCTCACTGCTAGGCTTATGCTCACCTTGCCAGCAAGTGCTTGGCTCACTACTGGTTTCTTAGAGGTGGCTATTTTGTAATCCAGAGATGGCCAAAGTGCCAAAAATCTAAGAAGATCTCACACAATAGCAGGAAAAAGGGCAACAAGGCAGTACTACGATGGCAACCAGAGATGTTCTTCTCTTTCGGGTCCAAAATGACCCAAAGGGCTGATTGTTAGGGCATATCCAGCGTTGTCTGGTTCTAGGGCATGTCGTCTCCAGGGAGCAACACTTTCTTGCAGTGGGATGCAGGGATCCAGGTAGGCTGTCTTTGTAGCTTTACGGCGGTGTGGGTGGTCAACAGCACCTGATGGGGTCTTTTCCAGTGAGGCTCAAAGGAAGACTTCTTCTGATGGACTTTGATGTAGACTCAGTCTCTAGGCTACAGGTTGTGACGCTATCATAGGAATGTCTGGAAGCGCTTTTTAACCTGTGAATGGTAAGCCTTCTCACACATCATTAATGCTTGGCAATAGTTCAACACAGTCTCATCACTTAAATGTAACTTAGTACGATGTTCTTTTATAGGCACTGACGACGGGAGTTTTCCTATGAGGATCTCATGGATCCAGTTTGTCACTGCAAAGTGGCACACATGCTCAGCAGGGCCAAAGTTAGAGCGTCAGGCCATTTAAGTCCAGTTTCAGCACAGATTTTGGCTAATTTGTTCTCTAAGACTCCATTCTTTTTTTCTTTCTACCAACCTTGCTGGCTGGGGATGGTAGGGGCACTGGAAATGCTGTTGAATTTGCAGAGCTTTGTACACACAACCACTAATACATATTAAAAGAACAACATTTCTTTATCTAAATGAAATCTATTTATATGTTAAAAGAATGCTTACATGTCCATTAACTCTTGGTTCAGTCACTCTGGTTTCCAGGGGAGTGATGGGGTGCCATACTTCAGGGATGGTTATCTGAGCAGGTGGTGCACCTTTCCCCTCTCAGACAAGAACAGATAACCTGCCAGTTCACTCAGGATTCTATAGAGCAAGTCTCACGAAGTTAGAAAACTGTCAGAAAGTACACACACTGCTGCCCCCCCTTCACCAAGGCCTTTCTCCTTTGGCAGCAAAATGAGTTTTTCACAGTACAGAAAGATTGTACTTTATCAGGGAGAAGGTATACAGTGTGAAGAGTGATCACTGTGCATTGTTTTAGCTTCTGTTTGTAGCAAAAAGTGCTGCTTTCACTGTATGTGAATATAGCTATGAGAACAAACTCTACAGTCATGAAAACTGCCAACTTTCTAACAAATCAGTGTACTTGTGCTATTGATTACTGCATTATTACGGCATATGATTCTAGGCAAATTCACACCTGACTACTTGCTATTCTTCTCTCACAGATTTTATATGCAGTTGTTTATTAAACAATTAAAACAAATCATATATCATTAAGCTTGCTAGGCTACATACAAAGCAAAAAGACAAAGTAAGACAATAACAATAACCAATATAACAATGGGATAAGGCACAACACATAGGATTTCAAATCTACTGTTACTTCAGTGTACAAATATATCTCACCAGTGATTTCCAATAAAAGTTTACACTTGCTTGTTGTTCAGTCGTTCAGTTGTGTCCGACTCTTCGTGACCCCATGGGCCATAGCACGCCAGGCCTTCCTGTCCTCCGCTCTCTCCTGGAGCGTGCTCAAGTTCATATTCATTGCATCGGTGATGCTATCTAGCCATCTCATCCTCTGCCGTCCCCTTCTCCTTTTGCCTTCAGTCTTTCCCAGCATCAGGGTCTTTTCCAGGGAGTTTTCTCTTTGCATTAGGTGGCCAAAATATTTGAGCTTCAGCTTCAGTATCTGTCCTTCCAATGAGCACTCTGGGTTGATTTCCTTTAAAGGTAAAGGTGTCCCCAACTAGTCGTGTCCGACTCTAGGGTGTGGTGCTCATCCCCGTTTCTAAGCCGATGAGCCAGCACTGTCCGAAGACGCGTCCGTGGTCATGTGGCCGGCATGACTGAACACCGAGGTGCATGGAACACTGTTACCTTTCCCGCCAAGGCGGTACCTATTTATCTACTTGCAATTTCTTGCTTTCGAACTGCTAGGTTGGCAGAAGCTGGGACTGAAGACGGGAGCTCACCCCGTCACGCGGCACTCGGGTCTCGAACCGCTGTCCTGCCGACCTTCCAGTCTGCAGTTCAGCGTCTTAACCACTAAGCCACCGCGGCCCTGATTTCCTTTAGGATGGACTGATTTGACCTCCTTGCAGTCCAGGGGACTCGTAAGAGTCTTCTCCAGCACCACAGTTCAAAAGCATCAATTCTTCGGCGTTCAGCCTTCCTTATAGTCCAGCTCCCACAGCCATACATTACTACTGGGAAAACCATAGCTTTGATTAGATGGACCTTTGTGGGCAAGGTGATGTCTCTGCTTCTTACTATGCTGTCTAGGTTTGCCATAGGTTTGCTCCCAAGGAGCAAGCATCTTTTAATTTCATGGCTACAGTCACCATCTGCGGTGATCTTGGAGCCCAAGAAAATAAAATCTGTCACTGCTTCCATTTCTTCCCATTCCATATGCCAGGAAGTGATGGGGCCAGATGCCATGATCTTAGTTTTTTTAATGTTGAGTTTCAAACCAGCTTTTGCACTCTCCTCTTTCACCCTCTACAAGAGGCTCTTTAGATCCTCTTCGCTTTCTGCCATCAGGGTGGTATCGTCTGCGTATCTGAGGTTGTTGATAATTCTCCCGGCAATCTTAATTCCGACCTGTGATTCATCCAACCCGGCGTTTCTCATGATGTACTCTGCATATAAGTTAAATAAGCAGGGCAACAATATGCAGCCTTGTCGTACTCCTCTCCCAATTTTGACCCAATCGGTTGTTCCATGTCTGGTTCTTATTGTTGCTTCTTGACCCTCGTACAGGTTTCTCAGGAGAAAGGTAAGGTGGGCTGGTACCCCCATCTCTTTCAGAATTTGCCAGAGTTTGTTGTGATCCACACAATCAAAGGCTTTAGCGTAGTCAATGAAGCAGAAATAGACATTTTTCTGGAATTCTCTTGCTTTCTCCATGATGCAGCGAAAGTTGGCGATTTGATCTCTAGTTCCTCTGCCTCTTCGAAACCCAGCTTGTACTTCCGGTAGTTCTCTGTTCGCATACTGCTGAAGCCTAGCTTGTAGGATTTTGAGCATCACCTTGCTGGCATGTGAAATGAGCGCAATTGTGCAGTAGTTTGAACACTCTTTGGCATTGCCCTTCTTTGGAACTGGAATGTAAACTGACCTTTTCCAGTCTTGTGGCCACTGCTGAGTGTTCCAAATTTGTTGGCATATTGAGTGCAGCACTTTAACAGCATCATCTTTTAGGATTTTAAATAGCTCAGCTGGAATACTGTCATCTCCGCTAGCTTTGTTGTTACTAATGCTTCCTAAGGCCCCCTTGACTTCACTCTCTAGGATGTCTGGCTCAAGTTCAGTGACCGCACTATCATGGCTATCAGGGACATTCAGATCTTTCCTGTATAGTTCTTCTGTGTATTCATAGAATACACAGTATTACACTTATTATACACAGTATTACACTTGCTTAGACTACTTTAAAAATCTCATTCTCATCTTGACAGCATCATCTAGCACATGCAGCATCTCTCAATAAACATTCAGTTTAGCTTGCATTTTCTTCTTTGTGAAGTAATACTTACTGGTACACACAGAAGGCTGAGGTTGAGCTACAATACATGTTCAAACACATTAGCTATTTTTATTTATTTTTATTTTATTTATTTCATTTCTATACCGCCCAATAGCCGAAGCTCTCTGGGCAGTTCACAAAAATTAAATCCAAGCAACACACAATAAAACAATTTAAAATATACAGAACATTAAAACCACAATATAACGATACAACCACAATAAAACCTAGCAGCAGTGCAGGAGTTTAAAATACAGATTTAAAACAGCAAAGATAAAAATTTAGAAAGCTAAAATGCTAAAATGCCTGGGAAAATAAAAAGGTCTTCACCTGGCGCCGAAAGGAATACAATGTAGGCGCCAGGCGAACCTCACTAGGGAGCTCATTCCAGAGCCGGGGTGCCACAGCAGAAAAAGCCCTCCTCCTAGTAGCCACCCGCCTCACTTCCTTTGGCAGGGGCTCACGGAGAAGGGCCGCTGATGATGATCTTAAGGTCCGGGCAGGCACATATGGGGGGAGGCGATCCTTCAGGTAACCTGGCCCCAAGCCGTTAAGGGCTTTGAATGTTAACACCAGCACTTTGAACCGGGCCCGGAGATGGACTGGCAGCCAGTGCAGCTGGAAAAGTACTGGCGTAATATGAGCTCGCAGGCCAGTCCCTGTTAACAATCTTGCTGCCCTATTTTGGACCAGCTGAAGTTTCCGGACCATTTTCAAAGGCAGCCCCACATATAACGCATTGCAGTAATCCAGACGAGAAGTTATCAGGGCATGGATAACTGTAGCTAGGCTATCTCTGTCCAGATAAGGGCGTAGTTGGTATACCAGCCTATGCTGATAAAAAGTGCTCCGTGCCACTGAGTTCACCTGTGCCTCAAGTGACAGTTCTGGACCCAAGAGCACCCCCAAACTACGAACCTGATCCTTTAGGGGGAGTGCAACGCCAGCCACACACAGGGGCCATCTACATGAGCCTTTTATGCTGAGTTGAGGTACTTTTGCTTAGATGATGCAGTTACCACTTCGCAGCCATCCGTGGTTTTCCCCTGGAAAATGCGATTTCCAAGGATGCGTTTTGCTGCAATGTTTTTGGTTTGCTGTGGATTTCCCGTGGTTGTGAGCCATCTGTCCCCTCCCCAAACCGACTTTGCATTTTGCGGTGGGCATGTTGTAGGTGTGCGTCGCTCTGTGACACCCCTTTACTCCCCCCGTCCCTTCGCAGCTGCAGTTACTGAGGCACAGAGGGTCATTTTCATCTATTTAATCACACTTTTGCACATTTTTGCAGCTTCGTATCTTTGCAATGGTTGCTTTTGGACTCAGTGCCCCAGGGCTGGGAGGTCTTGGGGGATGACCAACATCACTCCAGCCACCATTTCGGAGCTTTTCGGGGTTGTGAGTGCGAACCATCGTGAAAATCTGAGGCTGGGGAACTGACAAACAGATGGCGTGGAAATGAAGGAGCCCAAAACACTCACTTTTTGCCCAATGAGGGACAGAAAGACACAGCAGAGCCCCTAAAATACAAAACAGCCACTGAAGTTTCACACCCCACACTCACGGGACTGCACGTTGTTGTTATTCAGTCGTTAAGTCATGTCCGACTCTTCATGACCCCATGGACCATAGTACACCAGGCCTTATAATTTCTTGCTTATAATGAGCAAGTTACAATTACCTTCTCATAGTGTCACACACACACACACACCACACACATACACACACACTCAATCCCATCAGGCACCTTGGTTGCTTGCTTGAACCAAACTACCCAAGAGGCCTAGTCAGGCCTGCCTTCACAATCAGAAAGTCTCACTTTAGCAGGCAGCTTCTTCCCCTATACAGCTTGAGCCATGATGGGACAGGACAGCCATGAGAAAGCTTTATTGGTCCATTAGACTTTTGATGTTGCTATAGCAGCATCCTGGACACAAGGAACCACAGGAGATCTAATTCCCATGGATCCTGCCATCCCAGTAACATCATCAGAATCTATGGGAACAACTTTTCTTGTGGACCTTTGTGCCTGGGACACTGCTCAGCATGCACACAACCATGTCGTGTCTGGGAGGATCCATGGAAAATGTAGTATCCATGGCTCCACCTGACTTCATTAGGGCATCAAGAGCCATGGGAGCTACATCTTCCATGAACCTGTGCATTAGGATACTGCTAAAGGTATCCCAGCATTTTGCCACTAGAACCAAGTAGGTTTTTTGGAAAGGGAAGGAGGCGGTATTGGAGTGGAGCTTGCACATGCCATAGCTCAGAATGGGGGCGGTTTAGTTCACTTGAGGCAGAGCCCTTCTAAAGCAGTCCTGGAGGCGCTTGCCCATCATTCATTGTATCTCCCTGCTGTGAAAGCCACATCTGTTCAGTATCTGCCTGTTGTGCAGCTGTTAAATCCCCTGAAGCCCTGCCAGACCAAAAGGTGACAACTCTAGCCACCAGACATGCTGGTCTGGGAGAGAACACCCTGAGGTTCTGTGAGGCAGTGTGCTTTCTGCCGAGCATTAAACTGAGTGTCTTTTGGACAGGTTCTCACCATGTCTCCGTCTAGTGAAATAACCCTGAAGGCCAAAGGAGGCACCTGCCACGTGGAGGTGATGTTTAGCCCAAAGAGCCGCATCTTGCAATTCACAGAGGAAATCCTACTCGACTGCCAAGGGATCCTGCGCACCCTCTTTGTGGTGCAAGGCTGCTGCCAGGGGATTGAAATCAGCCTGGACCAGGATCATGTCCCCTTTGGAGCAGTGGTGCTGCGGAGCCAGGCTTCCCGACGCATCACCCTGCAGAACACTGGAGACATTGGCGTGGGGTAAACAACTTCAGCTCTTAAAACCGAATGCCTGCTTTTGAATGACTCAGATCACATATTGGCCTAAGGACTAGGGAAGTGGGTAACTGAAAGCAAAACACGCTGTTAAGGCAATGCCACCTAGCTAACCCCTTCCACCAAACCAATCACCCCACCCCCACCCCCCACATACTGCCATAGGGCTGCACCCATCCCTTCTCAGTGGCTCCTATTCTGGCAGTTCCAGTCCCTGGAATAGCCAGCATTTCCCTGCAAGACGAGGTCCCCCAGCTTCAGAATGACGCATCAAAACTGCATCTCATCTCTCTTCCATATCTCTTCTCCTTTAGTACAGTTGCTGCCATGCAGAGATCAGCAACTTGCAGTCTCTGAGATCAGCCTTCCCTCACCCACCTGCTGTCCACCAGCTCTCTTTACTTCCCTGATGTGCATCTTGCAATGGCCCAGGGGAGGAAGTGCAGACAAGCGTGCATGAGCCAAGGACATGCAGAGCGCGCCCCACGGAGGCTGCTTCCTGAGTCATCTTCCACTCTTCTGAAGGTTAAGAGCTGGCACAGGTGGGTTCCCCACCATCAAGGAGGGAAATCCTCAAATCCTCTCCTATTCTTTTCTTTCAAAGGTTTAGATGGGATGCCAAGCGCTTCGAGCCAGACTTCTCCATCAGGCCTGTGGAGGGTTACATTTCCCCAGGAATGGACGTCTCCTTCGAAGTGACCTTCCACCCCTGTGAACAGAGCCAGGACATCTGCTACGAGAACCTGCAGTGCCAGATCCAGGGCAGAGCTCCTCTAAGGCTCACCCTGAGTGGATGCTGCGTGGGGGTCCCCCCCGTCAAAGAGGTGACACGTAGGACAAAAGTGGAAGTGGTGCCCCGCCTTGCCAGGAGGACAGCACCTTTCTTTTCCCCTGGGAACGGCCCACTCGGAAACGGGCCTTGGTGGAACTAACTGGTGAAATGCTCTTTGCGGCTGTATCGGCATCCGCGCATTTTCACATGAAGAACTGGCTACACCTCGTCCTATGTCTTGTCCCCTATGAACTGTCTCTGATTCACGTTCCATTTCCTAGTTTTGTAGGGAGCTTCCAGATTTTGACTTCTTAAGCAACAATATTGCAAAACCTGGGAGGGAAGCAGAAAATAGCTCAAGGAAGAGCTTTGGAGAGGCTGTTGCTGGGGCAGCAACTTAGCTGCTCTCCCCTCCTCCCCACTGCTGATCGTCCTAGTGCACATTTTGAGCAGCAACAGTCAGCCCAGGAACAGCCATGCTGGATGCCAGCTTCACCCCACACGGTCCCACAATCCCTCTGTAAAACTGGTGATTGAAAGTGCCCTTTTATGTGAACATTAACGCTTCGGTCAAGTGGTAATAATTTCCAACAATGTACTTTGCGCAGGTCTGCACAGAACCTCTCTCCTTCTGTCTGAGTTCCAGCACTCTTTCTGTGGGCAGGTCCACCCATGCCACAATCTCCTGCAACCACAGCTTTTTTTCTTTCTGGGAAGGGTTGTGTGTGACCTGCACAGGGCGTTCCATTCCATCCAGCTGCTTTGCTATATCCCATAGGGCAGGGGTGCACAACCTTTTTGGCCTCAAGGGACAAACACAGCTTTGCCAGGGTGGGATGAGGGACATGCACACACCTTCTCCCTTCCCCTGTGACCTAATCCCTGCAGGGCTAAAGCAGCGATCTGGACTACCTTGGGTTGCTGGAGAAGGGAGAATGCTGCAGCCTCCTCCCTGCCGCAGCCCCCCTTGCCCCCAAATGGGAATGTGCTAAAACCATCTGTCACATGTTCACAATTCAAACATAGTCAGGCCAGATGGAAAAGGACTAAGAAGCTTTCCCTTGCAGGTGGTGAGTTTCATGTGCCAGGTGCGTGCAAAGCACACCCAGACCATCATGCTTTCCAACCGGACCAACCAGCCCTGGACCCTGCGGCCCATCATTGAGGGGGAGCCATGGAAGGGGCCCGAGTTCCTGAGGGTGGAAGCCCACCAGCAAAACAAGCCCTATGAAATCACCTACAGGCCCTTGGCCATGAATGCAGAGAATAAGAAGGATCAGGTAGGCCAGCAGCAAAGAGAGACAGAAGTGTGTGTGGGGTGGGTGGGTGGGTGGGTCTCAAGTCAGAGCTGCCAGGGAAATTGGGGATGTTTGAGGGCTTCCTTGCACTAAGCAGCCTGCTCCAGATGGGTTGCAGCACCACTCCCAGCATCCCTCAGCCAGCAGGTTCTGGGTGTTTTGCCACACGCCATCTGGAGGGCACCAGGCTGGAGGAGGCTGCGCCAACGTCTCTCCTCGGCTCCTTGGTCTGTCATCTGCTGCCCTTGTGAGAAGTATTTCCACTGTGGACCACAGCGGCCTATAGCCTGGTGGGCTCTTTTCCTTATCCCTGCAATCACAGTCAGAACGTGTTCATCGCTCATACAAGCCAGCATTCTACCACTGAAGCTTCCCTATCGCTCCAGCAAAGTGTCATTACCAAGGGAAGCCAACTGTGTGTTGAAGAGAAAAGGCTTCCACAGCAGGTTGAGTAGTCGTAGCCTGGAAGTCACTCTATACACTCCCTTGAACTCTTCAAGGTGCTTGAGAACCTGATAGTTCTCGTATTGCTCAAAGCAGTCACTGTTCACAAGCCATATCCTGTGAGACTATTAAGATACACAACATGAGCCTCCCCCTTTTCTCCTTGCCTACAGGGCTCCATCTTCTTCCCGCTCCCAGATGGGACAGGGCTGTTGTACCTCCTGCAAGGCACTGCAGAACCTCCCAAGTCGGCTGGGAACATCATGAGGGAAGTTCCATGCAAAACACCCTACACGGAACTGTTCCCCATCTCCAACTGGCTAAACAAGCCACAAAGGTCAGTGGGAGAGGAGGTGTCATAGGGCTGAGGCCAGCAGCCCACGTTCCCCCGCAGTCCTTTAGCTAGGCGCAGGAGCCCACCACCTGCCAGGATTCCACGGTTCCCGGTGCGTAGGGCCTGTCTCCAGGGTCATGTTGCGGGGATTCCTTTACTGGGACTTGCTCCGACTTTCGTCAGGCCCCTTGCCTCCCCTCCCCTTGCTTACAGGCTGAGAGCTCCCCATGTCCTCTCTACTGTTCCAGTGACTGAGAGTGGCGTTCTCCCAGAACGGGGATACTTCTCTGCCCCAGCCCTTACTCCCAGGGTCTATCAGGGCAGCCCCCAAGAAGACCCGCCAGTCACCTTCCCTCACCTTGAGCTACCCTCTCGGGCTTTTGCCTGCCCTCTCTGCACCTCTTCTGCCTTCTTCCTCCCCCAGAGACAACAGTGAGAAATTCCTGCTCAGAACAGTGGGAGATGGCTAGTCAGAGTGACTGTGCTCCTGAGGAAATAGCGCTTTCCATAGTGTCCCCCAAAGTGGCATCAACTGGTGTGATCCAGCTGGTGCTGAGTTGGCCCTGGGAGAATTGTTTTTGAGTTCAGCCATGAGAATAGAAACATAGGAAGTGGCCTCATCCTGATGCACCCTGGGTCCATCTAGCCCAGTATTGTCAACACTCACAGGCAGCAGCGGCTCTCTGGGGTTTCAGCAGGGCTCTTCCCCAGCCCTATCATGGGATGCTGCCAGGGATTGAACCTGGAACCTTCTGGATGCAAAGCAGGGGCTCCACCATGGAGCTACAGCCCCTCCCATTTGCCTTGATGCAAATGGTTTTCAGCCTCAGTTCGGAGAAGTCTTGGGCCTTGTGCAACGACCAGCACCAAGCTCCAGGGAGGCAAAATGAAGAAGGGCTGTGCAGCACACTGGTCCTCAAAAACCTGGGAAGCAATGGTGAAAGGCACCATGCCAGCAGTCTGTGGTCCGGATCCTTCTGCTCGGTTGCACGGTGAAGCTGTTATGTATCCTGGGTGGGCACTGTGGCGTAGTTATTGCTTTGAACCTCGGCGGCGCCTGTAGAGCCGGGAGTGGCAACGGTGGCTGGGGCTTCTGCCAAGTTCTCCCCTTCTGTGTGTGATAAATTAAAGACTGTTGCGTTGGAGGCCTGCTGAGTCTTACAGTCATTCCCTCTACCTGTACAACAATTTGTGGCGATGATCCTGAGAGCTATGCAGGCAGCGAGGACTGTGAATCCATTTACACGGCTCACTGGTAAGCAGCCAGCTAGGCCCACTGAAGAACTTGAGCAACTCCTGTGTTGTTTTTAAGGGAATTGAAATCAAAATGGCTGCTTTTGGACTTATCGAAGAGATTGATGTGAGTCAGCCTGCTTCCTGGGATTCTTATGCAGAACGGCTTTCATTCTGTCTGGAAGCAAACAAGATAGCCGGTGCTGAACAAAAGCGAGCTGTGCGCTTAACTGGTTGTGGGCCACAGACATTTGCCATAGTAAGCTCCCTCACTGCTCCTGCCTCGCCCCAAACTAAGTCATTTGAGGAACTTTTAGGATGACTGAAGATACATTTCTCGCCAAATCCTTCAGCTATTGCGCAGAGATTTAAATTTCACAAACGAATGCCGCAACCTGGAGAGGGCATCGCCACTGCTATTGCAGAACTGCGTCACCTTTCTCAACACTGCAGCTTTGGGGGTTTTCTAGCGGATACGTTGAGGGATCGCCTTGTCTCTGGCGACGCCTCCTGTCTGATCCAAACTTGACATTTGCACTGGATCGAGAAAAGGCATCAGCCAGTGAGACTGCATAACTATATGTCACAGAACTCGGGAGAGATGCAGATGATGTAAACGCCATCTGGAGCAAGCAGGCTGAGATTTCTGGGCAGCAAGGTCAACAGAACACAAGAAATGCACCCTCCATAAAATCTGCAGATAGGCACTGGCTTAACTGTTCCTGCTCAGTCTGTGGAGACCACATCAGCGCTCTCTGTGCAGATTCAAGGATGCCGAGTGCAGGTTATGCAAGAAGAAGGGTCACCTGGAGCGAGTCTGCCGTTCAAAATCTGCCAGCACAGACCTATAACAAAGGAACCATAGCCAAGAGTCACTCCACCTAGCATCTCATGGGGTTGATTATCCACAGGGTGATGAAACTCAACAGCTATATCACTTTCAGAAGGTCTGTGGCAAGGAACCTCATGATTCTGTGTTGTACGCAATCAATGGCAGGAAGTGAAAAATGGAAGTGGATTCGGGGTCTGGGGTATCCAGAGACCCCTTTTATGCACATATTTTCTGGGACCCTTGCTCCAAAGTTGTCAAGTCCATCCTGCATTCTGCGCGATTACAATGCAAAGAAGGTCGATATCGTTGGATGCTGCACTGTAGGTGTACAGAATGGCTCCTTCCAAGGGAAGCTCCCACTTGGAATTGTGGAGGGGCAGAGGAAAAATGTCTTGGGGAGAAACTGGTTCTCTTTAGTAGGGATTAGTGTTCAAGGAATTCAGCCATTACTACAGGGTGACCAGCCAGATGGGTGATTAATAAATTTAATAAACAAACATGTCAGCTTGCAGCAATTATTAATAAATTTCCAAGGGTATTTTCTGAAGAATTGGGAGAATGCAAAGGGAAGCCAGTGTCACTCCATCCAGATCCATCTATTGCACCCATTTGCAGGAAAGCCAGGAATGGGCCTTTTGCGTTGTGAGTAGGGATGTACAAAAGTCACTTACCTTTCCGTGGATTATGTTCATGGTGGGGGAGGAGGTGTTCCGTCCCTCCCCTCGGAATCCTCGACGGGGGGGGGAGGCAATCCGTTCCTCCCCCCCGGAATCCTCGACAGCCGGCTGTGCTTCGCGGTGGCTTCGTGGAGCAGCTGGCCAGGCCCAGGCCAGAGCTGTCCGCAGCCGGATTTCCAGGAGGAATCTCCGTCAGCTGTTGGTCCTGGGAAAGAGGAGCGTGCTCCTCTCCCAGGAGCGACTGCTCTTCCTCAGAATCAGAACTACTCTGGGATTCTATGGGCTCAGTGTCCACCCTGACAGGAAGATCCTCTGGGGCTTTGGATGGCCTGTCTCTTTCCTGGGACTCCCACCAGCACCTTTCTTGACCTTAGACTGGCTTTGCCCACCTGGTGTCCTCCAAGATGTGTTGGACTTCCACCATCCCCACCCAGTACATCTGGGGGGCACCAGGTTGGGAAAGGCTGCTTTAGGCTCTTTGAAGTCCATTGAAAAGACATACTATCCCCATGGGGGATGGGGATGGAGTACGCTAAAGATTACTGCACCTTCCACCCCCAGACCATACTCATGTCATGTGCAATTATCATAAATCAAAGAGGAAATTTATTCAAGAACCATGATATAGTGAAGAGAGAGACCAAAGGAAGGCCCGCCCAATGAAATGCGACCCCTTGGAGTTGGCTGCCCTGTTCTAGACTTCAATGGCTATGTTGGACCAGAGGGGCAAAATGGATACCTGCTGTTCACAGTGGGAGCTCCTGCCCAATGCTTCTCTAAGACAAAAGTAAAATAAATGAAAAGTTCTCCAAGCCACCGACTTTAAGCCCCAGACCTTCTCTAGTTGTCATTGAGCTTCTCTGTTACCTTTTGGGGTCATACTGGTCAGGTCAGTCAGGTCCCACCTTCAAAACCTGCCAAAGTACTCCATTCCCCCTCCTGATCTGATGGCATGAGGGCTTGTGTCCTAAGCTGGACACCTTCCAGGAGAGCAGGGTGGCCAGCTGACCAGGAGAAAAACCATCTGGCTCACTCTTGTGCCTTTAACGCTAGCTTGACCTGCAGAAATCAGCCAGGGAAGCTTTTTACGGCATGGGAATAAACATCACCATGCGCTAACATCCACCCACCATGCAGAGGCCTGCCTCTCTATCTAAATGTTGAAATGTTGGCAGTCCTACAAGAGAGAGGGAGGCTTGTTTGTTCAGTGCCAAAAGCAGAGGAGAAAAAAAGATCTGATGTGAATTGGTTGGGCTATGCAGGCAGTGGCTGATGCTAGGATTATGCTGCTGCAGTGCAAACAGAGGGCTTTGGCTATTGGGTAGCATAGCAATGTAACAAATAAATAAAAATAAACTGGGTGACTGCCCCTTCTCTGCCAGGTTCCGTGTAACAGTTGACATGCTAAAACCGGAAAGACTGGAAGTCACAACCACGCTGAAAACTCTGGACTATGTTGACGTCCCTGCCTCTGCCAGGAAAGACCACAAGCTCACCTTCTTCTCTTACAAGGAAGGCATGTGCAGTGCCAAGGTAAGGGCCCGCCTCCTCGAGGCTCCACCCCACCGGCTCCATCCACTGAGCGGCCTGGGCTTTGTGGGCAATCGGCGCTGGAAGGGGGATCCCAGGAGCTCGGGGGGCCTGCATCAGGGCAGGCCCAGAGGTGGGCTGCTGAGCACAGCATCCTCGAAGGCAGGCGGTTCTCCATCACTGTCCAGCCCTCCCTGGGGCCAGAGGCATTGCCAGAGGCCCTTATTCTCATTGCCTGCCAAGCTTTAGGCACTTTGTGAAAAAGCAGTACTCCAATCAGAAACTTAGAAATGCATGTTCTGTGTCAAGTGTGCTGCAATTGTTTTCTCAAAGGTTCTGTGTCAGCTGAGAATGACTTGCCCATCTTTCCAGTCACCTGACCTGTTTTTATTTCTTCTTTTCTGAGACCGGCCCAGCCAGGGTTGATGAGAACTGCCATCCATAATGGTTTCAGTGATGCTGAGCTCTTGCCCTTTGGAATGCTCAACCCCTCTGCAAAGCAGGGAGGCTACTTTTTGCACAGTGGCTCAGAAAGGAAGATGTGTGCGTGTGTGTTGCGGGGGGCGGGGGGCTTCAGAAGAATTTGACCCAACTTGGTTTGCATTCTGTTACGACCTGGCTTCTTCAGCCAGAAGGACTTGCCAAGGCTCCTTGATCTGACCAGTCTTGACCTCCTTCCATGACTGCAGGTGACCTTCCGCAATGAAGCGACCCAGGAATTCTTGTTCTACTTGGTCACTTTTAAGGCCATCCCGTGCGGCCCGCTTGGCACAATTGAGCTGACAACCCCCGTCCGGCACAGCACGTCCTCCTCCCTGAAAGTTGAGAACCCCCTGCACTATCCAGTGACCTTTAACACCGACTGCAGAGTTCCTGACATCAACTTGCCACCGCAGTTCATTGTCCCTGCTCAGTCTGAGGTAGGAAATGGCCTCTGAAAGAGCCCCAAGGGCAGGAACAGTGGCAAGGGACCACGGGCGCTGGGCAGGAGAGCGGCACTGTCATTCTGCAGTCAGTAAAGGGACACCGACATTATCTTTTCCTCTCTATGTTTTTTGGGCTGGCCCTCGCAGAAGTGTGACTCTCCCCCCTCCTCCAGTAGGCTTTGTTACAACAGCTGCCCTTACTGTTGGTTCAACGTTTTCTTCCCTCTCTTTTTCTTTTGGCTGTGGTGGTGGCTTTCTCCACTGCCCTGGTTGTTACCATCTGCAAGACTTGAACCCGGGACTCAGGCAGCAGGGCCTCGGTGTCTGAAAACGTTTGCCTGTCCTGAGGGGCGGCCCTTGTACAGGCTAGGCGAGAGGACCTGAGGATCTACTGGGGCCCTGGCTGGCTCTGCATAAGTGCTGCTCTGGGCTTGGTTCCTCCGTCCGAGCAACGTGTTCCATGAAGCAGCCACAGAGATGGCCCTTGCCCACCGACCCCCCTTCTTCCTTTGCTCCTTGATCGGCCTGTGGTCCTTCTCAGAGCTTGGATGTCTTTAGTCTGCTGAAGGACGGCACAGATCTCTCCTTGTGTGTCATTCTTCACCATCAGTTCACGCTTCCTTCCTCTTTTGCAGGCTCTGATGCAAAGCAGTCAGACTCTTCACCTGCAAAAGGGTTCTCTTCTGCTCTCTCACAAATCTTCCTCTGTCCTGTTCTCTTTCCCCTTCTGCCTGACCTCCAGCTGGCTCCTTCCAGAACACCCTTTAAACACACCTCCACTTGCTCTTGCATCCTCCTGTGGAAATCCCCCCTCCCCCCGCTGCTTTCCTTGTCTCTTCAGGTTGCAGGCAGGACTGCCGTTCTTTTCACTCTGGACGTTTCGTAAGCAGCATGGTGGTGGGGAGGGCAATCAAGGCAGCAGTGTCAGCTGAAAGAAAATGGCCTGCTGCTTCCAACCCATCCTCCTCATTGCAAGCTGTGAGGGGGTCCTTCCGCCTCTTCCCCCACCCCGGCAGCAGCCGCAGCGCAGGACTGAAGGCCTTCAAGGCCTCCTGACTCTTAGCCGGTTCTCCTCCCACACACGCAGATGTGAGAGAGACCGAGTATGCCTGGCTGAGCATTTACGCTTTCCTGGATACTGACGGGGGGAGTCAAGTTACCCCCTCTTCTCCTATGTATGTATGTACGATCGCATGTCTAGACTGCCCATGAGCTGAAGATCTCCAGGCGGTTCGCAGAACCAGTTGTCTCGGCCAGCTGTTTGTACTCTCTCTCTCTCTAACTCTGTCTTTTCCCAGGGAGTGCTTGTGTTTGAGTTCCAGCCAATGCGGCCTGGAGAAACAGGTGGGCGCCTGGCCCTAAACAGCAATGAGCTGGGTACCTTCCAGTATGACCTGATTCTGAAAGCCACCCCTGCCCGGCCAGAGAAGGCGCTCTACTTCTGCACCATGCTGGGTAGCAGCCAGAACATAGTCACCAAGTTTGTCAACTACACTCGCCAGAAAACAGAGTATGCTACCAAGGTGAGTAGGACCAGGTTCTGGTCCTTCTGGGAAGCCTGTTAATTGCTGCAAGGGCCAGGTTCAAGGTGAATAGCACAGCGCTTGAAACTCAGTGGCAGTTGCCCAGATTGAGTTTGACCTTCCCATCGACCTAAGCACAAAGGCTGCATGCACCAGCTCTCAAGAAATCACCACCCATTTTGCAACAGGCCAAGACACGGAGTGGGGGAGAGCAGGTAGGGAGCTGCAGGTGGCGCTTGCCCGTCTTCTGTACCCCATCTTGGCAAGGCTGACTAGCCAGTGCTTCTCCCTTCTAGCTGGAAAATGGGTGAGCAAACAAATGAAGCTGCTTTAGGCCGAGTCAGACCACGGACCTCTGTCTCACCTAGTGCTACCTACTTCCACTGGCAATGGCTCTGTGTTCCATCCTGTGGTCTCTTGAAGCTCGCAGCGGAAGCTGATAGCAACATCAAGGCAGGAAGAAAGTTGGACCTTGGATAGCATCAAATGGGTCCTGCTGGCTTGAGCTCTCTCTTACTGGAACAATAGGAGGGTGTTGCCTCAGCAGGGAGCGAAGGCCAACTGGAACCTTGTAAGGTTGATAGGACCTGTGGTGTGGTGAGCTCTGCCTCTCCTGGAAGAGCTGCCTGGATTGTTAAGGCTGGGGAGATGGGGGTTCTGTTGGAGCTTCATCCTCTGACTCGGAGGAAATAGCCGGTGCCTCATCCTCGTCAGACTCCTCTGCTGCACGCTGGAAGGCCCCGGGGCTGGGGGCCGTGACGCTGGGGGCCCAGGCGCTTAGGGACATCAGAGCTGCCTCAGACCACTGCTCCATCTAGCCCAGCGTCGCCCACGCTGACTGGCAGCAGCTCTCCAGCATTTCAGGCAGGATTCTTTCCCAGCCCTACCTGGAGCTGCCAGGGATTGAAGACGGGACGCTCCCCGTGCAAGCCATGTGCTCTGACACTGAGCTGTAGCCCTTCCCATTTCTTTCTTACTGATTTCCCACACCACCTTTTCACCAGTGAGGTCAAGGCAGCAAATGCAGCTCTTCTGTGCTTGGACGCTGGCCCAGGGCATGGTCTGAAGGCACATGAGGCAGCCGCCTTGCCGAAGACAAGCAGGTTTGGGTCTGGTCCGTGCTTGGAGGGGAGACCCCCCGGGAACCACATGTAGCCATCTTGAGTTCCATGATGGAAGAAAGGGGGGATATAAATGTAATAAATAAATAAAGGTGCGAATTCCATGAGTCCACATTACAATGTGAAACGAACGACGCTCTCCCCATCCCTAGCGGGTCTATGGATCCCTTTTGTGACGCATGCGTTGTTTGGAAATGGCTGGCCAGCGTTCCGACTTCCCAGGCAGCCATGCTCAGGACAAAGCAACACAGGTTGCTCTCCTGCATCTCCTGGCAGACATTCCGTGGCCTTTGGGCGTGCCCCTCCCACCGGACAGCAGCAGGGTCCAACCTAATGGCCTCCTCCAGGGGGAGGGGCGACCCAGCCTGCCCAGACCAGCCTAGTGTCAGCTGGACAGGGTCCACGCTGAGCTCCGCAAGCTCTGTCAGGCAGGGTTTCCCTTTTATTGCCAGAGGACACTGTGGCAGTGCCTCAGTGGAGGAGATCTGCAAGGCAGCCACGAAGCCCTCTCAGCACACCTTTGCCAAACAGGATAAAAGTGATTTTTTCTTCAGCAGATGCTGCCTTTGGCAGAAGGGTTTTGCACGGGTGCCTAGTCAATGATATGTACACCATCCCCACCCAGAGTGGGGCTGCTCTGGTATATCCCAAAGGTCATGCAATGCCCTCCGAGATACAAGAGAAAGGGAAGTTTCTTACCGTGAATCCCTGTTTTCTGTGTCTTCTGGCGGGCCTTCCACCCACCACTGACTGGCCTATTTATTTATTCCATTTCTGTACCGCCCAGTAGCCAAAGTGTACCTCTGCTCCCTTACAGGCTTCTGCCGCCACCGCACATGTGGGTTAGTAGTTAGGCCCCCTGGGTTCTCCATTCCAGTTCAATGTTTTTGAACTGGAATGGTTTTACTGGTAAGGGGTTAGTATTAGTGCAGTTGCACTTGTTTCATTTGATTTGTTTTGTATTTCATCCTCATGTAGTTTAGACTACTTCTGCTACTAGGAGTTAGGGGTTGAGAGACTTCAGCTTTTCCATTCCAGCCGGGGCAGCCTAGGACGCCCCTCCCCTTGGAGAAGACTACTAGCTTGGACCCTGCCTGCTGTCTGGTGGGAGGGATGAACCCAAAGGTCATGGAAATGCCCTCCAGAAGATACAGAAAGCAGGAATTCACAGTAAGAAAAAGGGACGTTTCGCATGCCTGGGTTTGGTGGTGGATCGCCCAGTTGCTGCAAGGCAGGAGTGGGCAACCATGTGGACCTGCAGATGTGCCTGGACTCCAACTCCCATTAGCCTTAGCCAGTGATAAGGGATGATGGGAGTTGCAGTCTGACATCTGGAGGGCCACATGTTGCCCACCCCTGCTCCAAGGGACAAAGTGTTTGGAGAGAGAGAGAGAGAAACCAGCCACCAAGCCTGGATGTAAGGATGTAACCGAGTTTGATTTTGGCTCTGACACTCTGAAAAAGAGGTAGGTCAGTGTGCCATTTGTCTGCTCTGTGATGCAAATGCAGCAACAAAACTGATTTGTCTCTTTGCAGATTGATTGCCCAGACTTCCATGTGGACAAAGTCATCAATGCTCCTCCGGGATCTCAGGCAGGCACTGAGGTCGGTGTGGAAGTGACCTTTGAACCGTGCCAGCTGGGAGAAGCTAGGGGAATTCTTGTGCTTTCCTCAGCCACTGGAGGCGACTACATGATCCCTCTCTTTGGCACCTCGGTCCCCCCCAAACCACAGGGGCCCATTCAGATCAGAGTTGGCACCAGTGCTGCCATCCCCTTCAAGAATGTTTTTATGCAGCCCATGGCCTTCACCTACCTCGTGGAGAACCCAGCCTTCACTGTCAAGGCCATGGAGACGATTCGCCCCAAGAAATCTGCCTCAATCACGGTCTCCTTTGAAGGGAATCCCAGCGGCAGCAAAGCCCCTGTCACTAGCAAACTGGTGGTCTCCTGCCCTCGGGCAGCCGGGGTGGGCTCAGGGGTTTCCTGGGTTTATTACCTAAAGGGTGTCATGCCTGAGAAATGAATGTGTGGAGAGCCACGGGGGTGTCTGTCCTGCTTAAGCATCGCCTCCAAGGATGGAAGGTCCAAACCTCCCTTGCTCGTTCATATCTGAGCCTCCGCCACACACTCCTTGCCTTCCTCAGCAGAGGGAAGCTCCAGTGACCCCTCTGTACCTTTGGAGGGAGAGAAAAAAAGCCCTCCGTGAACCTCCCTGGGACAAGCAGGGAGGACCCCAGGATATGTTCTGCAGCACTTGCACAGGGAAGGTTTTGGCATCTTCGTGTGTAAGGGGGGGCATCATGCACCATGCCCTGTCTATCTTCAGATTGTTTCAGAGAAACGTCAGTCCACTGAGTGAGCGCATAAAGGCAGCAGGCTAAAGTGTCACCTGGAAATGTGCAGGATGACCTCAAGCCTTAAATCCATGGTCGGACAGTCTTGCTGCATGAGCCTTTATTTTGGAATAAAGTTACTAAACAAAACAGAGGTGCTGGAAAGTTTATCAGGACCAGGCTGTGGGCAGGAGTGTGGTTGGTGAAGAGCCAGATTAAGAGCCAAATGTCTGCCATACTGTCTGGAAACTGCTGGAAGGCTAAGATGGGCTTGAACAGCTGCCCGATCTGTTTGTGGAAGGAAGTGGACATGGCAGAACAGCCATGGCCCAGGGCAGCAAGAGGGCTATTCCTTGTGCCACAAATTTGATTGGGGCCACCTGTGCAAATGTGTAGGCCAGCCTGAGGCCTAGGGGTGTCTGCGTGTGAAAGATATGGAGATTACTTGAGCCCCTTTATGCAGCAACTCCCCCCTTCAGGGCCCAGATCAACTGCCTTGGTAGTGTCCTGCATGGTTAGGCCACATGGGAAGAGAAAACCCTTTCCCTGGGGTCTTGGTCAGAAACCTCAATCACACACTTCCTATCCAAATTAGAAGAAAAAATACACTTATGATCAAAAGAGCTTTTACGCAGAACAGGTGATACGTTAAAAATGAACAAACCTAAGCCTTTTAAACTATCTAACCTGCAGAGACTCCAAGCTTACTCCCACATGACGGTCACCAGGGAAATGCCTCACCTACCTCCAGCTCCTTGTCAGGATGAGAGCCGGGGTCTGGAACAGTAGCACATCCAGCCACCAAAGGGCAAAAACTCCTTGTCCTTGGATCAGGGCTAGCTAAGAGCGGAGTGGCACGCCTGCTCCTGATTAGGCTGGAACAAGGAAGGGCCAGATCTTAATTAAGGGGAAGATACTTGGCCTAGTTCCAACAAGCTGCCTGGCTTAGAGAGACTTGACAGAAGAAACCAGGTGTGGGGAGACCACCCCGTGCCATTGCGTGTGTAAGTGATGGCTGCAGAGAATGGCCTAGAGCGTGTGGGCAAGTTCCAGCGAAAGCTCAGAATCCAGAGGGGACTGAACACAATTAAGGGTGAACTGTCTCCAAGCAAGCACATGGGGCCACATCACTGCTGGCATGCAGCCCCAGACGTGAACGCCTAGACCCTGTTCACACACTCCCCCCCTCCTGAAAATGCGTGGCCCCCATGCTGCCATTAAGCTTTTAAAAAGCCTCCATTGTCACCATCGAAGGGTGACATGTTGGGAGGGAAACCATTACTTGAAGCTGTATTTACCCTTCTTTTCTATCGGGGGGAGCTAGCTTGTGGCCCTCCAGACATTGGTAGATTGCAACTCCCATCAGCCCCCACCTTTGGCTTACCGGCTAGGGCTGTTGGGTGTTGCAGTCCAGCAACATCTGTAGGGCAGCAAGGTGCCCACTCGCTTTACATAATCTTCCTTGGAAAGCCTGGAAGGCCAACCCTGTGCATGTTTATGCAGAAGTAGACCAATGGGCTTACTCTCGGTAGGACGTACACCCTAGTAAGTGCGTAGGATTACAGCCCAACTGGGGCCAAAGGTAGAAATCCAGTGAGGATATCACACTGCTACGCTTCTGCTTAGGCATGATCCTGACTTGTAAGATTTTTCCATTGAGAGGTAAAGTGAGGAGCGTGGAGGTGGATCTTGTGGATCCTGAGCACATTGTTTCACAGATGACTGGCCTCTCAACGGATGAAGGGAGGCAAGTGCCCGGAGCCTGGACTGCATTACCAACTGATTTGGGGGCCAGAAGAGACTCACACCAGCACCATGCATGTATCCTTACTTAACATATAATATACCATTGCGTGGCTTTTAATTAAAAGTCACTTTGAGAGCTGACCTTGGTGAAAGTGGAGCACAAGTATACTGCCTGCTATTGCCTACAACTGGCTTAATGTTCATTTTATTTATTTAAAATATTTTTGGGCCGCCTTTCGGGGCAGAAGCCCTCCCAAGGCAGCATGGAATAAAAATACATACAACTAAAACAATACAAGAGTGATAAAAGCACAATAACACAACAAAACCAGCTACAGGAGTGACCATGTCAGGAGAAGGCCAGAGTAAAATAATATGTTTTCAAGGTCTTCTTAAAAGCCTGCTGTGATGCAGCACGGCAATGGCAACGTATTCCAGAGGTGTGGGGCCACTGCAAAGGAGGTCCCCTAACTGCTCTACAGGTGAGCCAGTGAGGAGGGCCTCTCTTGCTGCTCCTAAAGTGTGGGCAGGCTGATATGGGCGAAGGCGGTCCTTCAAGTAATTTGGTCCCAAACTGTTTACAGCTTTAAAAGGTCAAAACCAGCACTTTAAATTGTGTTCACAGTAGCTATTGCAGCTGGTGCAGTATAGGGTTAGGGTTATAACACTCCCATCAGCATTTGAGCACCAACACTTGGGCACCATTTTACACCAACTGAAGTGTCTGAACTGTCTTCAAAGGCAGGCGCATGTTCAACGCATTACAGTAGTCCAGCCCGGATGTCACTAGTGCATGGATAACTGAGCCAAGGTCAGCCTTCCCTGGATAGTTGTCATACCAGTCTAAGCTGGTAAAATGCACTCCTGGACACAGCAACCACCAGTTAGTGTAGCATCCGGGGGACTCCTATATGACGCACTTGGTCTTTTAGGGGGAGTGCAGTGCAACCCCATCTAAGACCAGTTGTAAACCTCCATCCAGAGTAGTTGGTTTCCTAACCCACAGCACCTCTGTCTTGTCTGGATATTAAGTTTCTACTTGTTTGCTCTCATCCACCCCAAAACAGCTTCCAGACACGGGTTCACAGGTTTAACAACCTCCCTGGGACGTATCAATGGAAACGAGGTAGAGCTAAGTATCATCCATAAACTGAGATTTCAGCCCAAATCTCCTGATGACTTCCTCCAGGGGTTTCATGTAGATGTTAAAATCATGGGGGACAGAATGGAACCTTGCAGCACCACACAGGTTAACAGCCACGGCATGCAACCAATGTCCCCCAGCACCACCTCTTCCAGGAAGGGACGGAATCGCTTTAAAACCATGCCTCCCGAGCCCAATCCAGATAAACGATGCAGAAGGGTACCATGGCCAATGGTTTCTAAAGCTACCCCCCCCGCTTAAGTCTTCAACCGGGGCGACCAAGGCGGTTTCCATTCCATATCGAGGCCTGAAACCTGACTGGGAGGGATCCGAGCGATCAGCCCCGTCCAGCACCGCCTGGAGCGGCGAGGCCACCACCTGCTCTGCCACCTTTCTCAAGAACGGCAGATTTGGTACCGGGCGGTGGCTGCCCCACGCCGCAGGCTCTAGGCCCGCTTTCCAACGAGGGCCGCGCCGCTCTCTTTCAGAGCTGCGGCCATCCCGCGCCGAAGGTCCGCCAGCTCCGGCAGATTTCCCAGCCAGGGTCGGACGGGGAAGCAGCGGGCCTCCGTCCTCCGGGCGGCTCGTCCGCGGCCTCGGCTGCCCGAGCCAGAAGGCGTCTGGGCGGCGCGCGGGCGCTGCCCAAGCACCGGCGTCCCCGCCGGCCGAGCGCGGGCGGCGCCATCCGCACGGCGCGCGGCGCTTCGCTGGCGCCGGGCCTCCGAGGGCTGCAGCTGCGCCGGGGCCTCCGCAAGAGGCCTTCGCCACGGGCGGCGCTCCGGGCCGCGGCGGATGCGGCGCCGGGCGGCCTCGCTGCTGCACCGCCCGCAGAACGCGGCCGCCGCTGGCTTCCCGCCGCGCCCGGTCGCGCCGCCCATCGACAGGCGCTTCGCCGCCCGCAGCGCCCGGGCGCCGAGGGGCGGCGCGCCCGCGACGAGGCTGAGGCGGCCGCGGGCGACGCGTCCCTGGCGGGCCAGCGCCCCGCCGCGGGCGGCGACCGGGGCCGGGAACTCCCGCGAGGCCTCGGGCCGGATCCCTCCGCCGCGCGGGGACCATCGCCGGCCGGGCCACAGAGGGGCCTGGCCCAAGCCGCGCGGCTGCCGCAGCGCGCCGGCGCCCCTCCGGCCGCGCCTCGGCCCCGGCCCGGGCCCGCAGCCGCCGCCAGCCTCGCGGGGCGCCCCGACGGCGCGGGCCGCAGCCGCGCTCCCGCGCCCGGGGGCTCCGCCCACCACCTCTGGAGGCGCAAGCAGGAAGCGGCGGCGTCCCGTGACCGCCCCGCCCCGCCCCGCCCCGCCCCGCCCCGCCCGCGCCCTCGGCCTCCGCGCGCGGCGCCATGAACCCGGAGAAGGACTGCTCCCCGCTCACGCCCAGCATCGTGCGCGCCCTCAACGACAAGCTGTACGAGAAGCGGAAGGTGGCGGCGCTCGAGATCGAGAAGTGAGCGGCGCGCGGCGGGGCCCGGGGGCGGCGGGGGCCCGGGGCGGCGGGCGGGCCCGGGGGCCGCCCCGCGGCTGTCCTGCGGCCGGGCGCCCACGGGCGGCGCGGAGGCCCGGGAGCCGCGGGCGGGCGGCGGGGCCGGCCACGGGCGCCCCGGAGGGCTCGGGCTCGGGCTCGGGCCGGCCCGCGGCAGCCGGCAGCCGCGCGAACCCGCCTCCCCTCCCGCCCAGGCTGGTGCGCGAGTTCGTGGCCCAGAGCAGCGCGGCGCAGATCCAGCACGTGATCCAGACCCTGTCGCAGGAGTTCGCCCTCTCGCAGCACCCGCACAGCCGCAAGGGGGGCCTCATCGGCCTGGCGGCCTGCTCCATCGCGCTGGGCAAGGTAGGCTCGCCGCCCGCGGGCGAAGGCCCCGCCCCGCCCCGCGGCCCTCCCCTCCCCTCCCCTCCCCTCCCGCGGCCCTCGCGGGGCGGGCCGCGGCGGCCCCCGGGCGGCCGCCGGGCAGGGCCGCGCTCACGCTGCTCGCCCGCTCCGCTCGCCAGGACTCCGGGCTGTACCTGCGGGAGCTGATCGAGCCCGTGCTGGCCTGCTTCGGCGACGCCGACAGCCGCCTGCGCTACTACGCCTGCGAGGCCCTGTACAACATCGTGAAGGTCGCCAGGGGCGCCGTCCTGCCCCACTTCAACGTCTTGTTCGACGGCCTGAGCAAGGTAACGGGCTTCCTCTGCGCAGCGCCTGCGGGCCCGAGCTGCTTCCGCCGAAGAGGCCCTTGCCTGTGCTGCGGGCCGTCAGGCTGGGCCTGCGGAGCCCTGCAGCGCCCGCTCGGAGCCGTGGCTGCCCGGAAAGGGCGAGGCGGCCAGGAGCGCTGCGCAAGCACCTCCGGAAGAAACGGGGCTTGGCGCCATCCACCCAGCGCCCTTCCACGCCTTTGCTTCCGCTCGTTCCCCTAGAACTCCCCTGGCTCCGGGAGCGCTCTGGGCCTTTGCTAGAGGCTCCCTTGTCTGCTCTAGTCCAGGCCTTCTCACACTTTTATTTAGATAAGCATATAACGTGCGCGCCAGGTCGCTGGTAGCAACTGTAGTGTCTAATGCGGTGAGAATCTGTCCCAGCATAAAGTGGGAAGGGGGGACAGGGGCACGGGGGGGGACACTTGTCTCCAACTTCGCGCTAAACTTCGGAGGCTCCTGGGTCAGCCAGCCTTTGCTGTTTCCAAGTGCCTCTGAAGTTCCCTGCGTTGCCAGGCAAACGGGCCCAGCCTTTCCCCCTTGGGAGAGGAGCTGGGTCAAAGACAGCCATGCACTTTGCCTGGCTATGGAGGCCAGCCCTCATGGGTAGCCTGGAGCGTAGGCGCTGCGGATGTCATAGGCAACTGGCACAGCAAACTACATTCTCTCTTTTTGGCTCCCCCCCCCCCCAGCTTGCTGCAGATCCAGATCCAAATGTAAAAAGTGGCTCTGAACTCCTGGACCGGCTTCTGAAGGTACCGCTCTTATGGCAGATTGAAGCTGCTTGTACGTTTGGGGTGGATTTCAGATAGAGGGATGTGTATTTCCTGCATTCCTGTGGTTTGGGGTGCATGGGTGAAGGGGAGAAATCTAGGAATTTGCTTTGCAGGTATTGGATTTCATACTGTGACATTTGTGATCTCCATCAGAGTCTCGTCCTGGTCCCCAGCTTATTTAAAAAACCCGTAGAAAAAACATAAAATCCTGTGGGCCCTTTAGCGCTTGAGTGTTTCACGTGCGCGCAGGGTCCACCTGTGGGGTGGGGCTGTGGCTCAGGAGTAGAGTTGCTGCTTTGCACACAGAAGGTCCCACGTTCCATCCCTGGCATCTGGTAAGTGGGCTGCAGTAAGTGGCCTGCAGGAAGCCCAGGGGGCTGCCCTTTATCCTTCTGAGTGGCTGTGAGCTCACCAGGTGCTTCTGAGAGCTCCAACTGAATTGGGGGTGTGTGGCCTGAGTACTCCCAGCAGCTGACTGGGCGGGAAGCTTCAGTCTGTTTCCCGCCTCCCAGCTGAGCAGAGCAGAGCAAGCTGCTCCAGCTGGTCCAGGCACTACAGAAGCAGGCAAGCTCCTAGAGAGCGAGCGACCAGAGCAAGCAAACAGGGGGAGCAAACAGGAGTTGGCCAGGGGAGGTCAAGGTGGAGGCCCCTAACATTTTTTTTATTTTTATTTTTTTAATTAACTTTTTTTTTCATTCATTTTTCTTGTAACACACACTTCCACACCAGTGGGACTCTGCTTTTAACCTCCAGTGAGTAGAGGAGCAGGCACAGACTAGTCTAGAACAATCACAAAGCTAGACACAAAAAGGGAAAAGAGGCTATGGAAGGACAAGACTCTCCAGTGGTGGTGACCTGCAAGGTGTGTGCAATGTTTGTTTTCTTGCCTGAGAACAACATGGCCTACACCTGCAACAAGTGCAAGTTGATCACGCTGCTGGAGGAAAAAGTAAGTGGACTGGAGCGGCGACTGTCGACCCTCCGGGGAATAAGAGAATACGAAGAGTTCTTGGACAGAATGGGGGAACTACAGCAGCAAAGGGCAGACCAGAAGCTTGAAGAGCAACAGCAAGCTGAGGCAGAAGTGGGAAATGCTGAGGTGAAGAAAAATGGAGTAGAGGATACTCGTTGGAAAAGGGTGACAGTTAGGAGAAGAAGAACTAGATGCCACTCTGCACCAGTGGAAGCAGTGGAGCTGTGGAACCGATTCCAGGTACTTGCGGATGAGACTGGAGGACAGCCTGCAGAGGAAGAATCACAGGGGAACCTGCATGAGAGTGAGCAAGAGGCTGAAGGTCAGTCAAACAGAGGTGATGAAACCCAGGCCTACAAGAAGAAGAAGAGAAGAGTGGTAGTAGTGGGAGACTCCTCGCTGCGTGAGATCGAGACACAAGTATGTTGCGAAGACCCGTGGACTCGCCAGGTATGTTGTCTCCCGGGAGGACAGATTAGAGACGTGACTGAAAGGTTGCCTGCACTCATAAAGCCCACTGACAGGTATCCCTTTCTTCTCATCCATGTGGGAACAAATGATACCGCCAAGCGGAGCTACGAAGAGATCACGTCAGACTTCGAAGCTTTGGGAAGGAAACTCAAGAACTTTGGGGCCCAGATAGTTTTCTCATCCATCCTTCCAGTAGTTAGAAGAGGGATAGAAAGGGAACGAAAAAATACTCTGGATGAATGACTGGCTACGAAGGTGGTGCTGACGAGAGAGATTTGGATTCTGGGACCACGGGCTCTACTTCCTGGAAGATGGGCTGTTGGCTAGGGACGGGTTGCACCTCACAAAGGCTGGGAAGAATGTGTTTGGCCACAGCATGAAGAACTTCATCAGGAGGACTTTAAACTGAATCCTATGGGGAAGGGAGATGTAAAGTTGGGGGTAACAATGGACGTAGGCTCATGCACTGCAACGGAGGGAACAGCTCTGATAGCGCCCAATAATAGTCTTCAGACACATGTAGGAAGAAAGCCAGACTATGAAGCACATGGTCTTCGATGTCTATATACTAATGCTCAGAGTATGGGAAACAAAGAGAACGAACTTGAGCTCTTAATACAAGAGGGAAATTATGACCTGATAGGTATAACTGAGACTTGGTGGGATGACTCTCATGACTGGAATACAGCAATTTAAGGAAATAACTTGTTCAAAAAGAACAGGAGGAACAGAAAGGGAGGTGGGGTTGCACTGTATGTGAAAAGTACATATCTCTGCACAGAAATACAGGAGGATGAGCTTGGTAGCCCCATCGAGAGCATCTGGGTTGAAATAAATGGAGCAAAGAATAAAAGGAACCTGGTGGTCGGAGTCTACTACCGGCCACCCAATCAAGGAGAAGACGAGGATTAAACTTTTGAAAAGCAAATAGCCAATGTTTTAAGGAAGCATGATGTAGTAGTAATGGGGGACTTCAATTTCCCTGATATTTGTTGGGAGACAAATTCTGCAAAACATGGCCCCTCCAGGAAATTCCTGACTTGTGTGGCGGATAACTTCCTCCTACAGAAAGTAGAGGAAGGAACTAGAGGATCGGCTATCCTTGACTTGATCCTAACCAACAGAGATAACGTAGTGGATCAAGTAGCAGTTACAGGAACTCTGGGGGAAAGCGACCATGTTGTACTTGAGTTCTTGGTTCTAAGGGAAGCAAAAGCCGAGTGTAGTCAAACGCGTACCCTGGATTTTAGGAAAGCTGATTTTAATCAACTCAGAACAATGATCAGTAAGGTCCCATGGCAAGCGACGCTAACGAGAAAAGGAGTCCAAGATGGGTGGGAGCTTTTAAAAAAGGAAATTCTCAAGGCACAATCAAACAATTCCAACAAGAAGAAAAGGTGGAAGACAACAGAAGAAGCCAATGTGGCTTCAGAAAAAGCTTAGGGATGACCTGAAAACAAAAAAGGACACATATAGGAAGCGGAAAGAAGGCCAAGTAACAAAGGAAGAGCACAGACAGATAGCACAGAATTTCAGGGATGGCGTCAGGAAGGCTAAAGCTGAGAATGAGCTGAGGTTAGCAAGGGATGCTAAAAGCAACAAAAAGGCTTTCTTCAGCTCTGTACATAGTAAAAGGCAGAGGAAAGAAATGGTGGTTCAGCTATTAAATAAGGATGGCAAAACGATAACAGATGACAAAGAAAAGGCAGAGGTGCTCAATTCCTACTTTGGCTCAGTCTTCTCCCAAAAGAGGGTCTATGACCCCCCTGGCAAAGGCGAAGTACAAGCTGAAGGGGGGAGGATTGCAGCTTGAGATCGACAGGCATATGGTCAAGGAACACCTAATGACTTTGAATGAGTTCAACTCTCCAGGGCCAGATGAACTGCTTCCTAGATTAATAAAGGAACTGGCAGAAGAACTCTCAGAACTGCTGTCTATTCTCTTTGAGAAATCATGGAGGACGGGGGAAGTGCCAGATGACTGGAGGAGGGCTAATGTTGTCCCTATCTTCAAAAAGGGTAAAAAGGAGGAACCTGGGAACTACAGACCAGTCAGTCTGACATCAATCCCTGGGAAAATTCTGGAGCAGATGATAAAGCAATCCATCTGGAAGCACCTTGACAACAATGCCGTGATTACTCGAAGCCAACATGGATTTGTCAAAAACAAGTCCTGCCAGACAAATCTGATCTCATTTTTTGATCAGGTAACCTCCCTTGTGGACCGTGGGAATGCTGTAGACATCATATACCTCGACTTCAGCAAAGCTTTCGACAAAATGCCCCATGATCTCCTGATGAGCAAACTAGCTCAAAGTGGGCTAGATGAAACAATGATCCGGTGGATCCACAGTTGGCTACAGAATCGGACTCAAAGAGTGCTTCTCGATGGGACCTTCTCTAACTGGGGAGAGGTAACGAGTGGGGTACCGCAGGGCTCCGTCCTGGGCCCAGTGCTCTTCAACATTTTCATGAATGACTTGGAGGAGGAGGTGCAGGGAATGCTGATCAAATTTGCAGATGATACAAAATTGGGCGGGATAGCTAATACTTTGGAAGACAGAAACAAAATTGAAAGCGATCTGGATAGACTGGAGCGCTGGGCAGAAAACAACAGAATGACATTTAATAGGGATAAATGCCAAGTTCTGCACCTAGGAAAAAGAATCCAAATACACAGTTACAAGATGGGGGATACGTGGCTCAACCACACTACAAGCAAGAAGGATCTTGGAATGGTTGTCGATCACAAGCTGAATATGAGCCAACAATGTGATGTGGCTGCAAAAAAGGGAAATGCTATTTGTGGTTGCATTAATAGAAGCATAGCTTTCAAATCCCGGGAAGTACTAGTTGCCCTCTACTCAGCACTGGTTAGGCCTCATCTGGAGTACTGTGTCCAGTTCTGGGCACCACACTTTAAGAAGGATGCAGACAAACTGGAGAGGGTTCAGAGGAGGGCAACAAAGATGATCAGGGGACTGGAAACAAAGCCCTATGAAGAGAGACTGAAAGAACTGGGCATGTTTAGCGTTGAGAAGAGAAGACTGAGGGGAGATCTGATAGCACTCTTCAAGTACTTGAAAGGTTGTCCCAGAGAGGAAAGCCAGGATCTCTTCTTGATCATCCCAGAGTGCAGGACATGGAATAATGGGCTCAAGTTCCAGGAAGCCATATTCCGGCTGAACATCAGGAAAAACCTCCTGACTGTTAGAGCAATACGACAATGGAACCAATGACCTGGGGAGGCGGTGGGCTCTCCCACACTGGAGGCGTTCAAGGCGAGGCTGGACAACCATCTGTCAGGGATGCTCTGCCTTGGATTCCTGCACTGAGCAGGGGGTTGGACTCGTTGGCCTTGTAGGCCCCTTCCAACCCTACTATTCTATGATTCTATGATTCTATCTCCAGGGCTGAGAAAAACCCCTGCCTGAAACCCCAGAGAGCCGCTGCTGCCGGTCAGTGTTGACAGGTGCGGGCTAGATGGACCCAAGGTCAGACACAGTCTAAGGCAGCTTCCCATGTTCTTCCCCCCGCCCACACCCCTCCGTGCTGTCATCTCTGGGTTTGCTCATCCAGCACCCTCAGAGATCACCGTTATTTACATCTCTGATAGGAGTTGTACTCTCACAAGGAATGTTGCTTCTGGGTGGTTTGTCTGTCTGCCTAAGCGGCCTTCAGGCTGTTCTGGAGCGGGCTGCGCTCTGGCTGTGGCTGGGGTTGCTCCTCGATCCACCATTGTTACCAGAGGCTGAAGTGGCCTCGGTGGCCTACAGCTGCTTTTATTAGCTTAGGCTGATACATCGAGAACACCCTTCCTGGACAGAGATAGCTTGGCCTCAGTGACCTGTATTTTGGTAATCTGTCACCTGGATTATCGCAACGTGTTATACATGGAGCCACCTCTGAGGGTGGTTTGGAAACTTCAGGTAGTCCAGAACAGGACAGCTAGATTGCCAACTGGGACGGGCTGATTTGTCTATATTGTGCCAATACTTTGCTGTCTGTACTGGCTGCCAGTCTGTTTCTGGGCCCAATTCCCAGTGCTTGTTTTAGATTTTAAAGCCCTAAACAGCTTGGGGCCAGGTTACCTGAAGGTGCACCTCCTCCCTTATTTTCCTATCCAGACCCTGGGCCATCATCTGTGGTCCTCCTCCAAGTGCTCTCAACAAATGCGGTGAGGTGGGTGGCTATGGGAAAGAGGTCCTTTTTGGTGGCTACACCTTGACTTTGGAATGCTCTCCAAGGAAGGCTTGCCTGGCACCTGTGTTACTTATTTATTTGAAGCCTTTTTATGCCACTTCTCAACCAAAAAGGCTCCTAGGGTGGCTCTTGTATAATCAGTCAAATGAGACAGCCCCTGCCTACAGGTATACAATCCAGAAAGACACAACACACAAAGAGAAAGGAATGGGGAAGGAAGAAGGGGGAGAAGTGAATTCTTTTAGCAAGGCTGCTGGAATGGCCCTGTGCTCCCTTCTCATCACCGTCAGTACGCTGTGGTATTTTCAGTGCCAGGTGAAGACTTTTTAATTCTCCTGAGGATTTAAAGATCTGGTTTGGATCACTGCACTTCCATTCCTGCTGGTTTTACCTTGGTTTTATACACTGAAGTATTTTTAGTCTTCACTGGTGGTTTTATCTTGGTTTTATTATGTGCTTTTATTCCTTGTTTTACTGTTTGTATTTTACATTTTCACATATTAAAAACTTAAAATGTTTTTATGTTTGCCCAGAGAGCTTGGGTTGTTGGGCAATTTAAAAGTGTAATAAATGGGATGCAGTGCCCACAGAGAGATGCCTGTCAGCATGAGAACTCGGTACTGTTAGGCTGTATGGGATTTGGCTGCTGAAGGTGCGAAAGCAGGGAAATGCTTGTGGCAAAACATATCCAGCCAGGCCTCGTAATGGGCTGTGAGGATTCTTCAGGCCAAACCAGGGATGTTGGAGAAATCCTCCGCGGACTCCAGTGAGGCCGAATCCGGCCTCCAGAGTCTGCAGTGGGGCGGCGCCTCTCACCTCCGCTCTGGGAGGATTCCTGCCGGACCGGCACGCCTGCTCTGGATCCTCCGGCAATACAGCAATGGCAGGTGCCATTGCTGTTTTGCTTTGAGAAAGACAGCCGTAGAGCCCTGAGTTTTATGTAAATAAAACCGTAAACGGCTGCGAGGGCTTTATAGCCACAAGTGGGGCCCGCTACGCCATTTGCGGCTGTCTTTCTCAAAGCAAAACGGCAATGGCAGCTGCCATTGCTGTATTGCCTGAGGACCGGAGCAGGCGTGCTGGTCTGCGGAACCCAGCGAATGCTCAAGAGGATCCCCGGGGGGGAGGAATGGATCGCCTCCCCCGCCGGAATTAAAGGTAGGGGTTCTGCACATCCCTAGGCCAAACTGGGATGTGGCGGCCAGGAGCTGAGTGCTGAGTGCATGTGGGTGATGCGCAGGCAGAGTAGCTGCACCGCAAGAGCTGCGTGGCTAGATTGTGCCTTGCAGGCAGCGCACCGCCGTCCATCTGGCCGGAGGGCGGGCGCGAGGGAGCAGGCACGGCAGGCTCTGGCAGGACTCCTCCTGCTCCCGCTGGGCCGCCTGCCATTGGCCACCCCATGGGAAGGATTCCCGGAGGGCGGGCGGCCCCTGGAGCCCAGCCCCTGTCCCAGTGGGACTCTCCCCACCCAGGGTGCCTTCCGCCAGCTGCCCTGAGGGAAGAAGGGACACGAAGTGCTGTTTTCAAAATGGTGCCTTTATAGTTTTGTCATGTTTCCTGTAAGCTGCCTTGACAGGATTTGTATCCTGAAGGGCAGTGTATAAATAATGGGAATAAATAGATAAACACATTGCCCTCACCTCAGCTGAGTGATCATAGCTGAGATGTGGATCACCGCAGATGGTCCAAATGGCTGCGTCTGAGAACCTGGGACGCCAGTCTTGGTTTTCTGTAGGGCTCAACCCTGGGTTTTCCCCTTGTGCTCATTGGTGGTTCTGGCTTTGTAGGATATTGTGACAGAAAGTAACAAATTTGATCTGGTGAGCTTCATTCCCCTGCTGCGTGAGAGAATCTACTCCAACAATCAGCATGCTCGGCAGTTCATCATTTCCTGGGTGAGTGCCTGGGGCTGGCTGGGGCCCCTTTCCGCGGGCATTGTCCGGGCAGCGCTGCTTCTTTTGTTCCTAGATTTGCATTCCGCCCTTTCTCCAAACAGCTCCAGGCGTCATGCATGTTTCCCACCTGCTTTATCGTCACAATAACCCTGTGAGGTAGGTTAGGCTGAGAGACAGCAATGGGCCCAGCATTACCCAGGAAGCTTCATGGTTCAACTGCAGTAACAGGAAAGCAGCTTCAGTATTCTAACACCAACATTGGAACGAATGAGGGCCTAAAGAGCAGCATGGCTGTGGGTTTTTTTTAAAGTATCTCCTTAGTAGGCAGCGTTGGCCGTTGCACATACGGTGAACTGCCTTTTCAGCCAGGGATGGCTCTCTTGGAGTCGCCTGATCTGGGGTGTTCCTTTGTGGGAAGACTTCCTTGCTTCTCCTTGGCAGTCATGTGTCATTTGTGAACAGCCGGGCAGCCTCTGGCTTCTCAGGGTCATCCTCCCGAGGGGCGCCGCGGCCTGCTGCAAGATGTCAGGAGCCTGCCCTACGTGGCACAGTGTCCTCCGCTGACGACTTGCTTGTCTTGACGACTTGCTCGTCTTGGCCGGGGTCTTCCAGGAACATCAGCTCTTTCCTGCCTGGGGCAGCTTCCAGTGGCGCATCACTTCTCGTAGCTCCTGCAGCAGGGGCATGGAGCCTCAGTCCTGCGGGCCAAATCCAGCCTACTTGGGTCCAAATCCAGCCCTGTGGGGCTCCCCAGGTAGCCCTTTCCCCTTTCCCTGGCCTGACTACCTTTCCCTTGACTGCCACCTGCTTTGTGGTCTCCTGGCTTTTGTGCAGTTGGTTCCCCATTCTGAAAGGTTGAGATGTCTCTCCGAAGGTTGAGTTGCTTTAAGCTGCAATATGCTGGTGCTTTTGACCCCGCCCTTCAGCTTTTGGCCACACCCACCACTGGGATGTAGCCCCAGAGAGCTTCTCTGACATTTTTGCCCTCCAGTTGGACTCCTCCATCCTAGGGGGAGGGCTGCATGTGCCTTGTTAGTCATCAGTGCACCTTGGAGCGTGTTCTACCCTGAAGCCGGCCAAAGCTCTGAATATTTAGCGAGGCAGCACTTAAATGTGTTCCATCAAAGAGGCAAAAAGCCATAAGGACTTTGGGTGTCTTTATGGCAGCAAGGCTGGGGGATGCTGGGAGTGTTAATCCAACACATCTGGAGGGCACCAGGGTGGGGAACGCTGCTTTCTGGCTACTTGTTTTGCCCTTGAGGATGGTTGTGCGTACTCCCAGGACTCCAGCTCAACTGCTTTAGACGTTGCCCTGGTTCGCATGTCATGTTAAGCCATGGTGGCTCGGAAACTTACATCCTTTTGGCGACCCCTTGCGGGGGTGGGGAGTAGCTCAGCAGCTGGCAACCCCAGCAGACCAGCTGTGGAAAGGGTACTGATGTAGGGAATAAGGAAAAGAGGATTTCTGCCACAAAGACCCCTGGCGTATGTGCCAGCACTGGCTGGGTGGAGTGAGAGGGACTGAGGAAGAAACAAGCCACGGGAAGCTGAGCGGGTGATCATCTGCCAGAAGTAAGGGGCAAGCCACCCACCGTGGCTGGCCCGTAGGGTGGCTCAGCGTGATGTGCTAACCCGCCCCTTGACTTGCCAGCAACCAGCCAGGACGGCTGACAGTTGTCCCTGAGATGTTGTAGTCCCACTCTCTGTCTTTCCCCTCTCCCATTATGAACATACATAAGCTGCTACAACTAGAAACTGTGTGGCCATCTAGTTCACCACTGGAACGCAAAAGTGGTCCCAGCCTGCCGAAGGGCCTTCTTGCCACATGGTGCTGCTGTATCCTCTCCATGTCTTTTTTTCCCTTCTGAGCTAGATCTTGGTGCTAGAGTCTGTTCCTGATATTAATCTTCTGGATTACCTGCCAGAGATTCTAGATGGCCTCTTCCAGATTCTGGGTGATAACAGCAAGGAGATCCGTAAAATGTGAGTGCAGAGATGTGTCTGGGGATAACTCTTTAGCCGGTCATGGCTGCACTTACAGGTCAGGCTAAACTGTGGTTTAGTGTGACATGCATTAACTGCAGTGAGCCCTGGACACACTCCACCTCCCCTCCTCCTGTGTGCCTGGGAGGAGGACTTTGGGAGGCTTCTCCTTCTGCTTTTAATTAACCACAGTTTGCCCTGTCAACTGGACCCGAAATTGTGGTGAGCACTAACTGTGGCTAGTTTCAACAAGGCAATTTTGGAAACCATGGTTTGAAGCTGGTTTGTTTGAAATTGAACAAAGTTAGTGTTAACTCAAAGTTTTTGCACCAGTGACGTGGCAACCCACTCTTCTAAAACTTGGAGGGGCCCAGGTTGGGAAGGCTTTGTCAGGCTGGCCTGTCCAGGCCAGAGCCTGTGTTTTCTCCTCTGTCCTTTACTGCAGCCCGTGTTGCATATCTTGAGTGGGGAGGAGGGGGCGTTGATTTCCCCTCCCAGCTGGATGTTCCTGAGACTGTCCTGCTTAAGGCCTGGGAGTAGTTGTTGTTATTATTATTGTTATATTTATTTATACCATGCCTTTTTCCCAGTACTGGGACACAAGGTGGCTTACAAAAATTAAAACATATACAATTAAAACATATGAAAATATACAAAAGTTAAAATATAAATTAAACAACAGTACAATTAAAATTATATTAAAACATTAAAACAGCATTTTAAAACAGCATGGCGGCGGGGCGGGGGGAGATCTCTGAACCTCTTGCTCTTTCTCCTTGCATGCAGGTGTGAAGTGGCCCTCGGTGAATTTCTTAAAGAGATCAAGAAGAGCCCTTCCAATGTCAAGTTTGCAGAGATGGCCAACATTCTGGTAATTCACTGCCAGACCTCGGGTGAGCTTTATTGCTGCACTATATGGCCTAGCTAGATCGTCTTCTTTCCTCCCTTCTGCTTCTCTCCCTGCCACCCCCACCCTTACTTTTTCCCACAGTCCCCTGCTTGGGTTCTTAGTCACTCCTGGCCCCAGACTTGGGAACAGATGTGTATTTCAATGAGAAGATGGCAGGTCCAGTTGACGGCTTCATTCTCTTCCGTCTCTGAATTTCCTGCCTCGCATGAACTGTGCCGTCTGGGCCAGTGCTGAAGCCTCCTGATGGTGCTTCCGTGAGCACCCTTTCAGTCGCAGGGGCACAGCAGGCTTCCCAGCTTAGTCTGGTGTAACTGCTACACTTTGTCTCCCCAGAACACTGGGAATTGTTCCGTGAAGGGCTTGGGTCCTGTAACAGCCGTTGCAAGATTACCAGCCGCCAAGTTCCTTGGTGGTGAATAGGAGTCGGATTTCAAATGAGTCATGTAGATGTGTTCACAGCTTCCCCCCCCTTCAGTAAAAAGGGCAGTCCAGAGGGGGTCGGAACCTTCCTGTGTCATGACTCGAAGAAGCACTGTCCAGACAAAGCTGCACCTCTGTCCTGAGCCGTGGTGGAGGCTCTCAGAAGCTTCTGACCCCATCCCAGACACCTCTGGGGACACAGCCTCTCTTCCCAGCCTCGGTGCCCATCACCAGTGAGTCGTTCTGTCCTCCACCCTTTGGGCAGTGCGTCTGTCCAGGTGGCTGCACTCACATCCAGTCCGGACTTCCATGTAAATTGGTCGTCACTTTTATTGAAAGCACAGCTTGAGTAGCAAGCAGCTAACATGTGGAGAGGATCAAATACTTAACTGTACAAGTAGGCTGAATGGAAGTGGAAGCAGTTGAAACTAAAAAATGGCATGTCTGCGGTGGAAAGGCAATGCATGGCCAGGCCTTCCAGGCTGCAGCTCACATCAGCAGCAGAGAACCAGGCCAGAGGGAGGCTTTGCTTACTCTGAGCAAGAGTTGGCCCAAGCAGGATGAGAGGTTCTCCCTGGGAACAACCAATCAGTGCATGAGGGCAGATGTCAGTCTTCTCAGTTGCGGGCAGGTCTATCCTGGGAAACGGGCAGTTCTGCGTGCAAGGGCTGGGGTGGGGCAATGTGAGGAACAGCTCCTGCCCTGCTGGGGCAGGACAGGCAGATGCCCGCTTCCTCAGCTGCCCCACCCTCTTGAGTGTTGTGCTGTGTCGGTACCCTTCTTGTCCTTCAGGTGTTGCGATGCGGTGGGACTGGGTTTCCAGGCCCTGCCCCCCCCCCCCCATGCACACGCACCGTTCAGGACTGGTGTGGCAGTAGGCTCTGGGCAGCTGCGTGAGGTGCGCTCCTGTTATTTTGGCTCCTTGACCGCCGAGGGCAACTTAGCCATGTTAGTGCTGCCTTGGGAGCCCAGTTATTAAAAGGCAATAACGGGAAAGGAGCCTGACAGAGGTGTGACTTGTGCAAAGGCATCAAAGTATTAATGATGCTGGTGTGACAGCTTTGTAAGGACCCATCCCTGCTCTAGCCGTCTGGTTTTGCAGCCCTGCATCGAAATGTGTCTCAGTCACTGAATTTGGAACGTCCCGCAAGTCAGGTGCCTGTTCGACACTTGCCTTGATCAGATGTGAGTGTGGCAGAATTAGCCTGGTTGCCACAGACGGGGGCAGGAGGAAGAAATGGGGAGACAAGGCATCACGTTAGACACAGTTTAATTAATTTATTCATTCAATTTATATCCTGCTTATATGCAAATACTCTAGGTGGCATACAAAGATAAAAATAAACAAGAAAAACCAACAATAAAAACAATACAGCATAAAGACAGCATATAACAATCCGCAAAAAAGAATAAGAATTTTAAAAAGGGAAGGCCTGCCAGAATAATAAGAGTCTTTAATTCCTGCTTAAAAACATTTAAAGAGGTCAGCAGGCGCATTTCAGCCAGCAGGTCGTTCCACACCTGAGTGGCGGCAAAAGAAAAGGCCCTCTGGCATGTGGCTGCCAATCTCAAATCAGGCAGTAGCAGCAAATGTTCCTGGTTGAGTAAGCCATGTCTTATGAGGCTGGGAAGAGATGCTGTGCCTGTGCCCTCCCTGCCTTTCCTTGCACGTGTGCTTCAGTTGTGGCCTCGCTTGCCCAATTTCAGGTGTAACACGAAAGTGTGCTTTGGAATGCAGTTCACTAACTAGAATCAAACTGGCTTCAGATTCTGGTTCGTGAACTGCCATTAAATTGCCTTTCCCCATTTCAGATGTAACGGCAAACTGGTTTAAGGGGACTGCAGCTGAAGCGCCAAAGCCAGCTGGCGAGGCAAGCACACTGGCATGACCCTTTTATTGGGCCAGGAATGCTGCATCTGAATTGGCCATAGCGGTCTACAGGAGGAGGGGAACAAGGAGGGCTGCGGGTTTGTGCTGAGTGGGAGGGGGCCTGACCAGAGAAACTCCACAGGGTTACCAGACCCAGAATTTGGAGATGCCCCGGTATCTCGAAGCATGGAGAATGTATTTATTTGAAGTATTTTTATGCCCCCCCTCCGCCAAAAAGGCTCCTGGAGTGGCTTACATATATATAGTCAGCAATACAAGGTAGTCCCTGCCAGCAGCCTTGCATTCTAAAAAGACATGACGCACAAGGAAGACGGAATGGGGGAGGGAGAGGGAGAAAGGGGAGTCTTTCAGCAGAGCTGGTGGGAGTTCCGACAGGCGTGATGTTTCCTGTTGCTGAAGCAATGTGGGGAAGCTGCACCTGGTGGGTGAAATGCATTCTCGAATGAACAATGGGCTGGTTGCATGATTGCCACAGCCCACCGTGGCTTATTTAAATGGAGTCAACTTAGGTGCCCACAGCTCCCCGTTGCAGTGTCAAGACGTGAGATTTTGTGGTGGGCTTCTGTGATTCCCCCCTCCCCCACAGCACCAGTTTTCCCCTGACCTCTCTTGTCAGTCCTTGAACAATCCAGCTCAGTTGCGCTTGCTTGCTGGGTGAGGAGCGGGCTTCCCTGTGTTCATAGAAGGAGTGGGGCTTCGCTTTGTTCCCTCTGGCTGCAGATGATCTTATCCAGCTAACGGCCATGTGCTGGATGCGCGAATTCATCCAGCTGGCCGGCCGGGTCATGCTGCCGTACTCCTCTGGAATCCTGACGGCCGTCCTGCCCTGCCTCTCCTATGACGACCGGAAGAAGAGCATCCTCCCAGCCCAGCATTGTGCCTCGTACCTTTCTGGTGGGGGTGGGGTGGGGTGGGGTGGGCAGGGGGGCTCCTTCACTAGTCCAGGTTGTGGAGCTGGAGGATTTTGCTGCATTTTCTCTTGGGTGAACTTGGGGGTCAGAGTTAAGCAATTTGGGAGGAGAGTTGAGGGCACAAGCGCTCTAGAGATGTTCTAGATGGAAAGGAGTCGAATGTCCCCTGTGTGATGATGAGATTTGGAGTAAAGAGAGAATGGAAAGGGCTTCCAGCAGCAGCTGCCCCCCCCACCCCACAGGTCAGCCACCTTGATAGCAGAACAGCTCCACTGTCACCCCCCATGAGTTGCTAAAGCAAAGGACTGGTCTTCGTAAAGGAGCGGAAGCCTGTTTTGCACATCTGTGTCGGTGGGTTTTCGGGTCCCATTGCTTCCCTCAGGGCGACAGGGCTCACATCACATGTTGGTATTTCCTTCACCTCATCAGTTAGGGAGAGACCCCCGTCTTCATTTTTGCTATATTTCATGTGTCTTTGTTTCTTAACATTTGTCTGATCTAGTATCTGATGCAGATTTTGACATCCTGAAAAGTAAAGCTTTCCATTTAGAAACAGGCAAACAACCCTAAAGCCAGATTTCTAGCTTTTATGTGGCTGCAAAGCCAAGCCTAGAAACATGTGGGCGATGTCTGGCAAATCTTCCAGACTCATGATGGGGGGCTGCAGGTGCAGCATCTGGCCTCCCAAGGCTGCTCTTCGCCGGTCCCCTCTGCTTCGCCCCCCCGTCCTTAACCCCTGCTTTAGGGTCTGCTGTGTGGCTGAGAATTTGACTTGTGGGTGAGCGTTCCTTACATCGGTGGGGTGCAGGCATCAAAGAAGTCGCCAATGTGTGCAACCAGAGCCTGATGAAGCTTGTCACGCCCGAAGATGATGAAATGGACGAGAGCAAGCCGCCCACGGCAGCCCCCCGCTTGGAGATGGAGTCAGACGAATCGCTCTTGAAGCAGGCGATGGCCTCAGGGGGTGAGTCCGGCCTTCTGGTCAGCTTTGCGGATAGACCACGGCCTGAGGAAATGGAGGAATGTCAGCATTGGGCTCCGGCTGGGTGGGTGGTTGCCCTTGGCGGTACCAGGGCTGGGGCTGCCAGTGTGCAGATATGTCCATCGCAGGCCTGAGGAGAGGGAGGGAGGCTCCTGTGAAGTGCTCCCTGCAGAAGAGGCTTCTGGCGCACTCGCCTGGTCTCCCCACCTGGGTTCACTCCCCCCTTGTGGCCTTGCAGTTTGTGGTACCCACCTCCTTTGCATCGAACAGACCAGCCTCTTGGACTGAGGAATGCAAGGAGGAAACCAGGGGCCTTCCCTGGCAGCCCTTCCCTCGCATCGGAAGAACGGCAGCTTTGTCACTCGCGCTTGGTTGCCTGGGCACGCCTTCTGCCTGGGCTGAGGAGGGGGGCAGGCCTGTTTGTGTGGTCCTCCCCACCAGCCTGAGCCCCTTACTCCAGGAGATCCCACCTTCCCTGGATCTCCCTAATTCTGTGGGAAATAGCCGCATTGTTTTTAGACAGCACATAAAGCTCCCAGGGTTAGAAACACAGGGGCACTCCCTGTGGCTTCTGGGCTAAAAATGAGCAGGAGATGTGCCTTCCCATAAATTCAAGGTTTGCCTCTGCAGGGGGATGTGCTGGTCGGTGGTATTTCAAACCCTGTGGCCCATGCTGCCGGGCAACCTAAATAGTTTCTGTGCCCAAATCAGGCCTGACGGAGCTAGGTCAGGGGTAGGCAGCCTGGGGCCCTCCAGGTATTTTGGACTGCAACTCCCATAAGCCCTGGTCAGCATGATCAGTGATCAGGGATTATGGGAGTTGTAGTCCAAAACATCTGCAGAGCGCCAAGCTGCCTACCCATGAGCTAGATAGTCCGTGACAGGAAATGGACTGTTAGTGACCAGGTAACGGTTAGTGCAGCCTTCAGGGTTTTGTTTCTGGCTGTCGTCTCACCATTGCTTCCTTCAGGGCAAGCCTGGACCTCGCCCTCGGAGGGAGGCATTTAGTGCCATCGTGACTTCAGAAGCCTTTCGTCTCTCTCTGCCTTCCCCGTCCCCAGTCTTATTTTCTTGGGAAGGCCCAAATGGGCCATAGGCTTTTCTCGGAGGAAAGGGGCTCCAGCACCTTGGATCCCTTGGCTGCCCCTTTCTGCCCCTCCCTGAGCTCTAGGATGTCCCTTTTGAGAAGGGGCGACCAGAGCTGGACACCAGTGGCCTCACCAGGCGCGATGATACTGGCTGGCTTGTTTTGGATCCTTTCCCCCCAAATCCCTGGCACAGAATTTGCCTCGTTCTCTTATATACAGCCAGTGCAAATTTTCCCATTAACCACGGCCCCAAATCTCTTTCCTGGAGAGTTGCGGCCACTTCTCGTTCTGGTATTTTCAGTTAGGGCTTTTTTGCCCCTGTGTGCATCACCTTACTTACAACTGAATCTTATTGACCAATTTGAGGCTCATCTCCCTTGGGAGGGTCGTTCTGGAGTTCACCACCCTGAACAGCTTGATGTTACCTGCAGACTTGGCTCCCTCATCATTGCCCTGATGTTTCCAGATGGTTTATGAATAAATCAAACATTGTCTGCCCCAGTCTCCATCTCAGTCACTTGCTGAGGAATGGGCTTGCTTCCCCATACGTTCTTGCCCAGGGCCACCGAGGTCTTTTGCTGGGGAGTAGGCCCTGCCAGCCCCCCCATCAATCTGACAGACATGTCTCCTTGCAGGTGGCCTGGATGCCTCCAGTGATTCCAGTCTCGGCAACACTAGCATTTTCATGCCAGCCAGGTAAAAAATCAACTGTTGTTTGTGAAGATGGGGGCCCTTTTGCATTTTGCCAGGGCTTGCTGCATTTGGACCTTTTGCTGCATAGTGGCACAGAGCCAGGCAAATGGATTCTGGTTGCTGCAAGCTGCAGTTCTGGAGCGCCACGGGGATGGTGGGTGCTTTGGTAGAGGAGGACACCTGCGCAGCTGGGAGGTGAAGGGGCACCCTCTCGCGCTTGGGGGGGTGAGGCACTTCCCTCCTCTGCCCTTCCAAGTACTGGGAACTGTTATGGGGTGTGTGTGTGAGGAGGGATCTGTGCTCCTCTTCCTGCAGGCCCCCTCGGTTAAAGCTGACCTGTGCTTGGGAGAGTGAGCCTCCCACAGTGCAGTGAGAAGCCCCACACTCTGATCCGACCTGCCTTCTCTGAATGCGTGTCAGCTTTTGGCTGTCTGTAGGTGTAACGTTTGGGTTTGTGGAAAAGCTGTAATTCCAATTCCAGACAGCCATGGAGGTTGGTGGGGGGCTGCAGGTGTTTTGCCTTTGGGCACTCGGCAGTTGTGCAGAAGCCATCCCAGCCCTGGCGGGCGGGGGGAGTTGTCTGGTGGGCAGAGATTGCTGGGGGAGTCCGCTGAAGCACAGGTGGTGGCTGATGGGGTGGTTTGTGCCCCAAGCAACTCCTTTCTCTTCCTCCTGTGAAAGCACAGGCTGCCATAGTATGGAGTCCTCAGCCCCAGGGGGTTTGCATCTGAGCCCCCTTTGCTTGCATACCTGGAAGCATTTTTCTGAACCCACAAGTGCTGGCATTTTGCCCCGGGAGTCTGCGTTAAGAGCCTAGGTTTGGTGCTAGAGATCAACAGTCCCTATTTCTGTGGCAAGATTTTGGACTGCATCGTGCTCCAAGCATGCTTCCAGACATCATCTTACAAGTGGTGCCATTGTCATACCACAGGGTGTCGCTGCAAGTGCAGGATAATCCCTCTTTTTTAAGAAGCACTTTACTGCTTGCTTAACTTTAAGGGAGGGGGTGATAGAAGAAGTGGTGGTAGCTGTTGTCAGGCCCGTTCCTCTTGGCGGTGCTGGGGGCTGAGTCTGGCCCCTCGATGTGCCCCTGGGCTATGGTCTGTTGCCCTCGGTGGAAGGGAGGGAATGTTGCAACCCCCCTGACAAACTTGACTGGCACAGTTCGCGGCAAATAATGCTACCTCCCCAGTGCTGACCTTGAGTTACCATCTTCCTGAAACTGGTACTCCGAGATGACTCTTCTGAAGGGTTGTGGCAGCACCATAAAAACAGCACCATGAAAGTTTTTTGGGAGGATTTCAGGGCAAAGGTTAACTGTGCACACAGATGATTGTGTTTTAATATGTGGTGGGCACTGATGTGTTAAAACCTGTGCTGGAGGCTGATACTGGTTCCTTTTAATCTGTAATAATAAAAGAGGAAGTGTGCCTCTCTGCCAGAGCCATAGCATTAAGGCCATGAAAGCTTGACGCCTGAAACTTTGCATGCATGCCGAAAGGTTCCCAGGGGGTGCGTGTTGTGGTTGATTTTTAAAGCACATTCACTCGTTTTAATTCAGCATGCCTGTGTGTTTGGAGCCTGCCATACCATCTTAATTCCCTGGGTGGCAGATGTCTCTGGCCAGCACACCCGTCTGTAGGCCCTACCGTCGGACGCCAGGGGAGAGGAGTTGGCCAAGGGGCAGCGTCACGGGCGTGCCCCCTCCCCCTGCTGTGGGGCAGCCGTGTCCCTCACTTGGGCGTGGCGTCTCATGGCCTGTCTGCCAGGGACTTTGGAAAGATTTGTAGGGTGGGGAGAGAGGAGGGAACATACGCCCAGCAGGAGAGCCCTGAAGTGGGATCAGGCCGCAGGGGGCCCATCTCGTCCAGCATCCCGTCTCCCACAGTGGCCAGGCAGGCGCCCCATAGGAGGCCCCCGGCGAGGGCAGAGGCGACTGCGCTCCCATCCCCCAGCAGCCGGGCGTCTGTGGCCTCCGACCTGAGGGCTCTGTTTTGCTCTTCCGCGCAATAGCTGCTGATGGAGCTGCTGCTGCTCCTCCTCCTCCTGAATGTCCCTAACCCCCTTTTCGAGCCATCTGAGCCAGTGGCCGCCGGCCCGCCCTTTGGCAGCTGTTGGCACGAAGGGAGGAAATCTTTCCTTCAGCCCGTCCTCTGTCTGCTGCCCCTCAGATGCGTTTATGGGAGAAGGAGCAAAAGTTACTTCCTTTGCCACACCATGCATAATGTTATGCCATGGGTATCCTCTCTTCCCCACCCCGGTCATCTTGTTTTCTAGGCTAAAACGCCCCAAATACTTCAGTCTTGTAAGTAAAGTGCTCTCCCCGCTTCATTGTGTTAGTTGCCCCTTTCTGTGCGTTCTCCAGCGCTGCTGTATTCTTTTTGAGAGGAGGCAACCAGAAGGGGTCTATTATTTTTAATCATTTCATGCCCTTCAAAATAACTCACACTGCAAGGAGGATGGAAACAAATCAGAATGGCAACGGGGGGAGCGGGGGGACGGGATGGGATGTGGAAAATGAGTCCTGTGAGGAATACTTGAGGGAGCTGGGGACGTTTAGCCTATGGAAGAGAAGACTGAGGAGGGACAAAGTCGCACTCTCCAAATACCTGCAGGGCTGCCCCATAGAAGAGGCAAGAAACTTGCTCTTTGTTGCTGCCCCAGAGGGCCGGATGAGGGTGAGTGGGCTGCCGTGGCAGGAGGGGAGAGTTAAGTTGAACTTCAGGAGAAACATCATGACGGTTAAGAGCCGTTTGGGAGTGGAGTCAAGTACTGGCGTGGGGGTTGGGCTCTCGCTAGAGGTCTTCTGGCAGAGACTGGAGCAGCCTTCGTTGGGGGCGCTCGAGCTCTGGGTTTCCTGCATCAGGCAGGGGTTGGATGACCTGCAAGGTCCCCTCCAACGCTTTCCATTTATGGAGGCTTCACGGACATCTGCAGCCATTCCACCATCCCCCTCCTTGCATGAGTACTACCCCGCTGACAAGTGGTTGCTAAATCAACAAGTTCCCTAGCAACTGTCTGGGCTGAGTTCCTGGCCTGTGTTGCAGACATCATCCAGTTCTGCAGCATGGGGTGAGCCACCTGGCAAGGAGCGCTGGCATTCAGAAGCAACACCAGCCCCAGAGACTTGTGATCGTAAACAATGGCGCTTCATACCCTGAGGGGCCAAGTGTCAGGACACCGGCTGGTCATGGAGAGACCTTGGAGAAGGCGCAGGGGGGCTGTGCACAACGTGAAAGTGGTCCAAATGGGTAGGGGCATACAGAGGCAACCCACAGTCTGCGCCTTGACTGGACTCGCCGCTCACAGGCAGTGTGGGACCTGGAGAAGGAGAGCACATCTTGGGGTTCGGAGAAAGGAGGGGGGAGAACTTGGGCCTGTCTTTTCTGTGGTGCTTGTGGGCTCCGGGGCTCCTATGCAAACCCTGTGGAAGCGGATGGAGGCTGGATATGAACAGTGCCTGGTGGATTGCTCCCAGCTCCTCAGGATAAGCTTGCATCGTAGATTATGCCCAGATCACTTCATGTGGTTTATTTACTTTATTTTGTAGAGTTATATCCTGTTCTTCAGGACATGTATTTCCTGGTTGGTGTATAGCACAGAAGGATGAAATGGCAAAACAGCAACACGCACCCAAGAATAAAACATCAAACAGCAGTAGCATAACATCAGTACTATAAAAGTGTCAAAGCTTGGGAGAATAGAATGGTCCTCACCTGGCGCTGCAGAGGCATTGGCGTGGGCGCGAGGCAGGCTTCCCTGGAAAGGGCGCTCCGGGGCGAGGAGGCAGCGGCCTGGGAAGGCCCCCTCTCCCCAGCCGCCACGTGGAGGTGGGCGGGGCGATGTGTCAGGCAGGTCACGGCCCTTCAGTGACCCAGACCCCAGGCCAGGCGGGAAGGCAGGGGGCAGAACCTCAGGCCCAGGGGCCAAACCCAGTCCTCCAGGCTTCCGTAGATGGCTGTGCCCCCTTCCCAAGACCCCTTTCTCCCAACCACAGTTGGTTTGGCGTTTTCCTGGCTTTGGGGCAGTTTTTCTCCATTTTCCAAAAGATTGAACTGCCTTAGTTCAGGGGTGCCACACCTCCGGCCCATGTGGAACCCCCATCTGGCCCATGCAGCCCCTTGGCATTCCTCCTGGGGATGGGGCTTAGCCCTGGCACCTGGAGCAGTCCCCTGGGAGGGCGTCCCCCGCTGCGCTCAGAGATTAGAGAGGACGGCGGGAGTTCCTGCCCTGGCACGCCTCCGCTCCCTCCAGTCAGAGATGGCAGTGGGGGCTGTGGGCATTGGGCTGGCCCATGCTGGGGAAAGTAATGGCTCCTCCTGTGTGTGGGGGCGTCCCCTTCTGCCTAGCCCACCCCACCGCCCTCCTGCTGTGAGGGGAGGGGGTGGGGGGGCAGCTGGCTGAGTACAGTTTGCTCCTCCCTTGGAGGAGCGGAGGGGACTCAGGTGCGTCTCCTCTGCACACCGATCGTGTGAAGGGTGAGGCAGAGCTGTCCTCTGTTGGCCCCTGGTATTGGGCAGCTCTGGAGGGCTGTGGGCTGGAGGTGTCATGCCAGCTCCGCAGCTCTGGGTTGGTTGCTGGCAGCAAGAGCTTCAAGCTGCAGCCGTGCTGGCCATCTGGGCCCTGCCCCCTGTTGCCGCTGGACCCGCCCACCACTGGTTTGCCGCCCACGGGAGCTTCCCTGGGGCAGTGCTTGGCCCTCGGCCTGGAAGAGGTCTGGGTGCTTGCTGCAAGGCTGTGAAGGCCGTTGCAGCCAGTCACGCTCCGGAGCAGGCCCAGCATCAGCGACTCTGCCGGTCTCCATCAGAAACACATCCTCCAGGCACCCACGTGACCTGGCCCGTGTCTCCCTTTGTCTGCAGCACTGGGAGGATCCAGGTGACCCTGAACCTTGACGGGATTGTCCAGGTGCTGGACTGCCACCTGCATGACTCCACCACTGGGATGATGACGCGCATCGCGGTCCTGAAATGGCTGTACCACCTGTACATCAAGACGCCTCGCAAGGCACGTTTGCCCCTTGGTCAGCACAGGCCTGTTTGGTGGCTGCTTCCGTTCAGGTTTCTTCTGTGGCTGGTGCTCCCTGGAAGGCCAGGTGGGAGGCGGGGAGAGACCCAAAGGTTACACTTCCCTTCCTGTGCGCTTTGCAGTTGCCCTTGCGTAGAAGTTATTCTGAAATGAGGAATCTTTCCATACTGCACTTTCGCTTGCGTCTAGGGCAGGGAGGGCAACAAGCAGGCTGCACGCCCGCCCCCCCGGCCTCTTGTGCTGCTGCCTCCCTGCTACCGGTAGGGGGGCGGGAAATGGCAGCAACCACTAGGGAGTCTTTAGAAGGACAAATTTAGTTTGTTTTCAAACTCAATTTGCCCTTTCTAAGGCTCTGTTGTGGCTTGGCGCTGAATCCTGGTGGTAAACCGCTGTTTTCTTGTTTTGCTGTTGCCACGCCACACCACTAAATTCACCAGCATGGTGGGAGGAGCGTGGCCCATGGCAGGGAGAATGGCCCCTGGATCCCCTGAAGTTGCCCACCCTTTGTATAGGGCCAAAGCATTTAGTGGAGTCAAAGCAGGGTATCTTGGTGCCCTCCTCTGTCCCCAGAAGCTGTCCCTCTTGTCTGAAATCCGGAAGAGTCACTGCTGCAAGTAGACAGTGCTGCATTAGATGGCCCAGCATCAAGGGCAGACTTAGGTGCTTGTTGGGAGCATTTAGGATTCAGTGGTAGCGCCCCTGCATTGCATGCAAGTGCTCCTGGCTTCAGTCTGCGCCCTCCCTGGGTTGGGCTGGAAACGCTGTGTGCCTGCCGCTCTGCAGAGCCTCTGCCGTTTGGAGCAGCAGGGGAAACCCTTTGGCCTGGCTCTGCAGGAGGCCCTTTCCCACGTTCCTCACCATGCCCTGTCTCTACAGTCAAAGCACGGGTGCTGGAATGGTCCCTGCGGAGGAGGTGGCGCTCTGGCCTTCCTTGGCTCCTGGGGAACAGCTGGGGGGGCCTGCTTTGCCACACACGCACGGACGGGCCGTTCAGAAGCACCTGTGCTCCATGTCCCGTTTCCACCCACCCTGTGAACTCGTCTTGCGTGAAGAGGGCAGAGAAGCAAGTGTGCCGCCTGCTCCACAAGAGGCTGGCTGGCATAGAAACAGGCAGGAAATAGTCCCTCTTGGCATGGTGTGGTTTCCAATGGCTCCCTGCTCCCTTGGTTATGACCCTTCTTTAAGATCATCCCATTTTGGCAGCATGCTTTCTTGTATCTGAATTTAGCAGTAAATGTGGTGTGCTCTTTTTTCCTTCACGCAGGCAACTGCCAGTAGTTGCCTAATCTGTCTAAACTGCCTAATCGTGCCCCAGAGCCATGGCCGACCTGCTCCTCTTTAGCAACAAAGAAGTGAATCTTAAAGCATGGGAAAACATGCTTGCCTTCAGATATAGCATGCTGGACTCCTCTAATCAAAGTCTTTTCCCAGCTCAGGAGGACAGAGTTTTTCTAAAACTCAAGTTTGTGAAAATTTGGGAGTCCTTTTTGAAATGTTCCGCTGCCTAACATCTCCCTCTTTTATTGTAGGTTTACTTTTTAATAGATCTGTTTGTAAAGGACCGTTGACAGTAAGAAGGTCACATATGCTTATATGTGAAATAGCAATAAAGAGCTTGCTTTGGGGAATGTGCTCCTTTCCTGGTGCTGCGGAATTCCTTCGCAGCTGCTTGTGGGAATGGGGGCCTCCCCCCCTGCCCCCGGCTTTTAGACCGTTGGTGTTGTGGTAGCAACCTGCAGTGGAGCATGAGGTGAGGGACCTCCTGTGCTGGTTTGAGATTTCTCCTTCACGACCACCTTTTCACGTTTCAGATGTTCCGGCATACAGACAGCCTATTTCCCATCTTATTGAAGACCTTGTCGGATGAATCTGATGAGGTGAGTGTAAACCACGCACTGAAAACGTTTGGTACGTTGTTGCGTCATTTGAAAAACCCTTCTGTCTGTGTACGCAAAGAATAAAACATTGCTAGCAGACCAGAGCAAAAGAGAACCCTGTACGAGTGTCCTGTTAAGACCAATTCAGGAGGATTTCTGGACTGTGTTGCGGAGTGGGGCTGGTGGATCTTTGGCTTGTGGAGAAATGGTGACTGGCGCCATCTGCAAGTGTGTTGAGCTTGGCTGTGAGTCTTGCTGGGGAAGAAAGCTGAACCAGGCCTCATCCCTGAAGAAAGTGCCCATTGCTGTGATGAGGCCAGCTGATGAAGGGCAGCTCTTGTCCCTTTGCAGGAGTGGGTTGGCAAGTGGGCATCCTTGACAGATGGAGCCCTCTGCACTGATGGCTCATGGGCTCTACTCTAGCAGGGCAGTGGCTGTAAAGTGGCCAGGTGGTTTCTAGGGGCTGGCAGTTGTCCTGCCTTGACCATACGGACGGGCACAAGATGGCTCAGGCAGACAGACAGCAGGTAGAGTGCTCCTGGAGGTGTAGGACCTTGGATAGCCCCAAGCAAATCACCTCCTCCAACATGGCCTGGATTTCAGCAGAGGCCTTTATCCCACTCGTGACAGGCTACCCCTCCAGGCCTCGCCCCACTCCTGAACTGTGGGGAGACTTAAAGGGGCAATTGGCTGTCGCCATCCATTCCTTCCGAGTGCAGGGCGAGCGTGGGGGCTGTGACGTTGAGGGGCTTAGTCTGCCGGAGAATGTGGCTCTGGGGCTCCTGGACGATGGGCTTTGGTTCAGTGTGGGGGTGGGCGCCTGCGGCTTGCACCCCTTGTCTCCCTGACCCTGTTGGTGGCTCCTTTGTGTCAGAGTCCTGGCTTTTGCTCCGGGCCAACAGGATTCTCTGCCTATTCCCTTCCTACATACTTTCTCTTCTCTAAAGGCAAGTTTTACTTAGCCCATTCAGCTGCTGGGGGTAGTGACGATTGGTTTCCCTGTCATATCCGCTGGTGTAGAAGTGAGAAATTCTTAATCCCAGTTATAGTTGGCTTGAGTGCCCCAAACACAATTCCTAGGGGAAATGATAGTATTATGAATAGCAAATGAGGGAGGCGGCCCCCCAACACTCAGAACCACTCCCTTGTCTGTGCCGTGGGATGGGAGTCTCACTGAGGGAATGGACCCTGTTGTGCCAGTTTGGGGAGTGACTAATGACCTTCTTTCGTTGAACCGCTTCTTGGTACGAATAGGTGAATTTAGGTCTCTGTGCTAGGGTGTGTTTATCCCACTTAAAGGACACGTTGTTACTCTTTAAAAGGGAGAGTAAATTCCAAAAACCTTGGCAATGGTCCAAGCAGGTGAAGGTCAATTCAGTTATACCTCTTGCTTTCCTATACCCCAAGGGGTACAAACATGAGCAAGTCAGCCCCCCTTTGTCTTCCCATAATGTCCCAACTATGGATAGTAACTCTGATAGCACCTCTTTTCCATGAGCCATCCGTCTGTTTCAGTGGCCAGTTGTAATCCAGGGAATCCTTTGTCTGGGATGCCGTAATTAAAGCCGATTCATTATCCACCTGTTTCAGCTCCTCTCCCAGTTCCCCATGCTCATCTTCTATTCCATTCTGCCCCATGATGTTATCTGACATACCAGTTTCCATTACTAAGTCCTCTTGCCACTCATCTAATATAATTAGATCAGGGTGAGAAAAAGTAAGGTGGGAAATTTCAGGAATGTTATCCTGAGTGTCTTCCACTTCTACCGTATCTGGCCATGGCATGCCCTGTCTTTCTCAGTCCAGCAAAAAATTACTCTCATAGTCCCTGAGATGCTGTTTATCAATGAGGGAAGTGTCTGCCTGCAGCTCTCTCAAATCAGAAATGTCATCAGTTTCTTGACTGAGTGGTACTGGAGCAGGAACAGGAGCTGTTGCCAATATCCCAGTCTCAGGCCCACTATGACTTGCCTGCTGGCCTTAAGACCAGAGAGCTCCTTATTTAATATGTCCAGACTCTTAAAAATGTTCTTATTAACTTCAGCTGTAAGGAAACATTGGTCCCTAAGGAATGTGTACACTTAAGCAAAGACAACCTGATTTTCCTTTTCTGTGCTCTTATCCATTGGGTTATCCTGCTGTTCAGAACTAACGTTCTCCTGGAATATACCACGTTCAGGGGACAGCAAGTAAGTATTTCCACACAACATTTTTGGGTCAGAGGACCAATTTTACATCACATCCTGACCTTATGTATCTAAAGACTCCTCCAACTGGAAATCCTTGTTATCTTCACCTCTCACCATGTGAATATGATTCAGTGTATGCCATGGCAGGGGTAAATTGGTCCTTAGTTGGGTTATCTTCAATAGATATTCCCTCAGATTCTACTGGGAGACATTATTCCAAAGGGGACCTCTGTGCAGATGCAGGGAGAGGTTCTTTAGATCTCTTTTGGCCTTTCTGGGCCCTGGTTAGCACCATGGTAACCTGGTCACTCTGAATTCACTCCAGTATATGTGTTAAAAGAAAAGGGGGACAAGAAGAAAAGCAACAGAAAACTTAAAAAAGGTTTTGTTTTGTTTTAAGTTGAAGTTAAAAAGGAATACTCTTTGCTAAGAGAGGGGATAAAAGCAATACTTTGCAAACTAAGAGCACAATTACAGTGTTGAACCAAGACTGGATAATCTCCCCAGTGGCATATCCAAGTCCGATAGACTCTTTGACTTCCCTCGCCGGCTGTGATCTTCTGGCGAAGAGAGGCGCTCCAGCCAGATCTACAGCCTGGTGGGTGGGGCATAACAAGCACACACCTCATGGCGGCCCAGGCGAAGCAGCTCCTCCTCCTCCTCTCCCCAAGAAGCCTCTGGTGAGCTCCAGCCAAGCGAGAAGTTCAGTCACTAGCATTCCCATTTGCAATGAGAAGCTGACTCTTGAGAGGCAGTAAGCGCCCAGGGACTCCTTATTAATATAGTCTTTAATGTTACTTTAAAGCATTTTTACCTTGCTCTTCAGCTGAAAAGGCTCCCAGAATGGTTTATGTGCGGTTGGCAAAAAGCAAGGGTTTCTGCCGTCAGGCTTACAATCTGAAAGAAAAACGGGGCGGGGGGGGGGAGAAAAAACACAGCCTTGGGCACCATTTCTTAAAGTTAGTTCTGATCCCTAGCTGAGAGGTGTCTCTGCATCCAGGCCCAGCACCCTGCTCAGTAGATCCTGCTGGCTGCTAAGTGACTTTACTTCCAATTTACGCCCAAGCTGAAGGACCAGTGATAAGAACTCTGGGAGGGCCAGACCGAGAATGAGCTTCTTGAGTTGAAATCAGGACCTTGGCTGCGTTCAGATGTGTCCCATAAGGATCCAAGGAGGGAAGTCCTGGCATGGCAGCCCTGTCCATCCCTTTGGAATGGGGAGGCCCAGCCATGTCCATGCATTGCAGTGTTCCCTCCCTGTCAAGTGCGCGGCAGGCCTTTCTGAGGCCCTTCCCTGCTCTGAATGTAGCCTGACTTCTGAGTTGACAGTGTTGGATCATCAAGAATAAGTTGCTGACTAAAATAATTTTCTGGCCTTTGCCACAAGGCCAGCATGTGGCGTGAGACAGCTGATCTGCCCTGTGCCATGAATGTCAGTTGACTGACCTACATACACCTTCTGGCCGCTCTAGAAAGGGGGAAATTGGGCTACCAAGATCATTGGCTGACTGGGTCAACCAGTGCCCTTGGCCAGTCATTGGCAGCCTGATGCTACCGAGGAAGTAATTGGAGCCCCTTCCTAGTGCCAGAAATCACCACCAGAGGACTTGCATATTATCAGCAGTTTGTGCATACATTTCAATGCCTCTTGGTGTCATGGGCCTGATCCTTCAAGCACACGCTCTGGTATTCTAATCCAGGACACCCAAATCAGTTAGACCCTTTTATTGTAGCAAATCCCATGGTAAAAGCCTAATGGTTACACTCTTCAGAAATCATATAGCTGCTGATGATTAGCTATAGGCGCCATAAATAATTCAAAAATAATCCAACGCTAATAACTATAACTGTGTCAGAGATCCAGACAACTTGTTGTAATCTCTATGGCTCAGAATACAGGGCGCGGGGCTTGAACGATTCCTGATGTAAGCCATCCCAGGCAATCAAAGACGAGGGTTCAAGAAAGAGACCTAAATAAATCCGTGCACACAGAGGCTTAGTCCAGTCCTTATTGGAACTTCAGCGTCACATGGGTCAAGGCCTTTCCAATCCAGGAATCGGGACGGGTTCGAGAGTAAGTCCAGAGTAATCCCTCTCACGCAGAGGTTTCGATGACCATAGATTCCACTTCGGTATCTCCATGCTACATGGTTCCAAATCCACAGTAAACAAGAATTCAAGGTCTACCGAAAGCAACGCGGCACTTTTCACGGCAGGTTCTTAGCAGTACAAAGTTGAAAGAGACGAGAGTCCACACTGGATGGAGTATCCAAGCAAAGAGAGCCTCAAGAGGCTCAGACAGCAGTAAGCCCCCAAAGAGAGGACTTTGGGCTGTGAAGACAGGAACGTTCCCAGCAAAGGCCCCCAGCCTGGGCATCTGCTTAAAAGCGAAGGTGTGGCTGCGATGGCCCCCTCAGAGCAGCTGGCTGGCCAGGGATTTTAGACCATCGGCGAGGCCCCTGCCCAAACCGGGCATCCCCATTCTGCCCTTCAGGGGCGACGCTCCAACCTGTGTGACCCCCCGACCCCCCCTTTGTTAGGTTTCCACAGAGGGGCTGCCAGCTTCCCTCCCTGCCAAGGCCAAAGCTAGCAGCTGGATGGGAGTAACTTCACTCCTGCCTGCTGTCCTCCGAGAACACTGGCGGAGATACGTGCACACTGATTCTGACGTTCCACGGGCTGAATGGGCCCAGCGCTTCCGGACCACTTCTGATCCGATTCTGGCTATAAACTCTAAGGCCCACTGCAGCGCTGGGCCACACTGTCAGGATAAGCATGGCCCTCACAGCTTTACGCAGTGTTAGGTGGCGGGTGCCTTGTTTCTGCTTCAGCAAGCTGTGTTCCAGGCAATGTGCAGAGCAGTTAACAAGTGGAGGGCAGTTCTTCCAAGGCTTCCTGTTCTGCCCGGTGAGCCTATATCCAGATAGATACTTCACCTCACTGCCAAGATCTGGGAATGGAAGGAGTTGATGCCAGAACTGGGTCAATGGCATTGGTTCACTTTCCCATCCTTTCCACTGCTGTTTAGGGTGGTGCAAAAAATGCAAGGGCGGAAGCAGTGCGGTCATGATTTTGCCTCACTGGCTCAGGCAAGCAGATGTGGTTCACAATTTTGGCAAATACGTCATCCGAAGAATCTTAGGGGCTTCCAAGGAAACCAAATTTCCTGATCGCTTTACCAACCACAGCCAGAAACCTTATAGCTGACCGCTTAGAGATGTGTTATAACCTCCCTGGGATATTTGGGTACGGGCACATTCGTGTTATTCAGGAGACAGTGTGTTTCCAAATCATACTGCACCCTATGGAGGGCTGTCCAGTGGCAGTGTCACCAGAGGAGCCGGGAACCGCAAAAGGCCAGGAGGCGCAGATGAGGGGCAGCGCTGTGTCGTGCATGGTGCGTTGCAGACACCGTGAGCCACAGCCAGACTTCCACATGCCAGAGGCTGTGGAAAGGCGTGGTGCTCGGCTCCCCTCCCTCAGGTGGGCTTTGGAAGCCCGCATGGCAGCTCCCGCCAGGCCCTGGGCATTCTGAGCAGCTGAGTAATCGAGGTTGCACCCATCGCATCCGTCTGGCCTCCCCCGTGAAGCAGCCCGGTTGGATCTGCCTCTGCGGGAGCGGCTCCCAAGACCCCCTCTGGAACGGGCAATCGTGGCGAGGTGGGCTTCATGCTCAGATTTGAGGGATCCCCAGTTGTGGCATCTTGTGCCATGGGGACATCCTCCCTTGGCTTTTTTCTTTTATCCAGCACTGACGTTTCTACCTGGCCTTCCTGTGTTACCAAGAGGGCATCTAGCCCAGCATGCAAGGAGTGCTGCAGAGCCACATGGCAGTGGGGGCTGGATTCGTGGGCGGGATGATGTCAGTGGGCTTAGGCAAGCCCAGTGATGTCATCCACCCCCCCGCTGTTCTCTGCGCACGGAGTTCAGTGCCTCCCTTAGCAGAGAGAAGGAGACTTGGCTGGTGCTGGGAGGAGCGGCCCCTCGACCCACACCCACACTGTTGCCTCTGATCCGAGGCTGGAGGTAACGGGGTCCTCCACCGGGGGCAGGGCTTGGGGGACCTCAATGGGCTCCGCAAAGGTTCCACATTCCTGGATTAGATGCTCGGGACCTCTGCACAGGTCCTTAGTGGGTGGTCATTGTGGCCCAGGCTAGCCAGCTGTGTCATGGCCTCCCATGGAATCCGCCATGCCTTGGTCCCTGCTGTGGCACCTCAGGTGAGTGGTAGGAGCAGGCAAGTGCTGTGCTTGCTTGAGTGGAGCCCCGTGGGAGACATTTGCTCCTTGTGCTGGTCAGGAAGCCTGCCGGGTCGTCATGAAAATACTCTGAGCGGGCGCCAATCACAGAGCCCTGCTCGAGTCCCGACTCTTCAGCCTGACAGTCGGGTGGCTCTTTCCCCACCCCTCTTCCCTGCTCCACAGCAGGGCTTTCCTGAGGGAAGGACCTACGTGCACAGCCCTTCCTCACCTTGGGGCAGCCTGGAGCTCCTGCGGGAGGGGCTCCCAAGCTAAACCCCCCGGGGGCTTTCTTCCATGTGATGCAGATTCCCAAGTACAGCAGTCTTAACAAAAGCCAAAGTGAATGGCTGCCTTTATCCATTTAGGCTTCTATTTGTGCCTGGTTGGATTTCGGCCCAGCGGTGCCCCAAATCCCCAGCTTTCAGCTTGCCAAGGTTGAAATGTGGGACTTTGCTGTGTAACAAAGAACAGCAGGGGTCAGCCTCATGTGGCCTCTGGTTGGCTTCCTCCTCCCTGTTCCCACTGCAGTGCTTGAGTTACATTTTATTGGCCTGCAAGCGGATTTAGGAACTTTGCAGGCAGATGTGTCAATCTTCAGGGGGTGAGTGAACAACACTAGCAGGCATTTCTAGGGGCTGGGCTGCTGTGGTGTGGGGTAGGCAGCCTTAGGCAGGTGGGTGAGCTGTGGCTAGCTGGCAAGCTCCTCTTTCTCCCCTTGGCACGTAGCAGGTTGTGTTTTGCGTTAGAGGATGTCAGACCAGGACTGACTGTGGCTCTCTGTTGCTGATTGATTTTAATATTTATTTCAGATTATTTTTAGGTCGCCTTGAAGGGTACAGGTTTTGTAGCTCTGCAGGATTGAGCTCCTGTGTCTGGGGCAAAGGGGCTCCCCTATCCCCTTCTCCTCCACTGCCAGTGTGTGCTACATTTATTTGAGGCTTTAGTGTTATGTTTCTAACTTTGAAGAAAAGACAGAGTTTACTTGCTCTTTGTAGGCCCTCCCCCAACCTGGTGTCCTCCAAATGTTTTGAACTAAAACTCTCAGCATTCCTGACCCATTGTCCATGCTGGCTGTGGTGGATGGGAGTCCAAAGTCCAAAGCAACTAGAGAGCTCCAGATTGGGGAAGGCTGGTTTAGGAACAGGCAGACGTAGGACTGATACGGAAAATGAAAGCAACTGCCAGGCCCCTTTAGCAGACAAAGCCTTAGTCAGTATGAAGATATGGCTGACCAACCTAAATAAAGCTACACTCTTATTTAAACCTCAGTCATGCTCTGCTTCTTGTTGGAATAGCATACAGACAGCCTTCTCTGACTTCCAGCTCCAGCACCACCCTAAGCTTTCTGTGGTGCTGATCTTTTTCTGTCCTTTTTCCCTGAGAAACCTCACCTGACCCCTGCTCAAGATTTGGTTCATAGCAGAACCCTGCAACACAGATAGGAGCACAGGGCCTTGACAGAATCCACAGCCTGAAATGGAAAAGGCTCTAGGCAAATTCTTTTCATCCTTCAACTTCAAAGATGCCAATCTGCACATTCCCTTCTAACCAGCTCACCACAATTTCCTCTGATTCAGTTACAGGGAGTGGCATTATCGATAGGGTGCTCAGCCCTTTGGACTGCCACATTGTTCAGAACTTTCATCAAGGCCATTGGGTGGTCATTGCTGTGAGGCACAGAAGGCCACCCTTAACTGGGTGATACCTTGATCAGGGCTCCTCCTCCTGAGAAAGCAGAGAAGCAGAGAGCAGGGCTCTGTCAGCAGTTGGGACTGAGCCACTTGCTGCCTACATCGCCTGGGGTAATCATTGCCACAGCATGGGAGAAAACGTTTCTGGAGCAGACTAGGAATCTGCATACCATACTCATCCAGTTGACGAGGGGCCCCTCAGAGTGCCTTCAGCTGCTGGACCTGCTCACGTTCTGTACAGACCTAGTATTTTGGGGCAGGCATCGCCTCGGACCCCGTCAGATGCTGTTTCACTCTCACCACCAAATCCTTGCAATGAGGTGGGGAGGACTGCTGAGTCCCCATCACCCAGCAACTCAGAACTTTCCTCTGTGGTGGCTGTAGTCCGAACCACTTTGAGCACAATGGAGATTCTCTGTTGAAACCAGCCAGATCAGCATGGGGAGTTTGGTGCAAGACTGCAGTGGCTCAGAGGCTTTTGTCCCCCCTAGAGACCATCCGCAGTATCTATAAGTTCTCAACTGGAGCCCTCTGCCTGGCGTACATGCACCTCCAGACATTTCTCAAGGGCACATCACAATTCGTACCAACACCACCTCAGCCCTGTCATACATCTGCATCCAGGGCTGTGCCAGTTTGCCCACACTTTGCAGACACTCGTCTTCAGATGGGCACCGCACATATCCAGCTTTTCAGGGAAGAAGACAAGTGCCAAATGGACTCGTTGATCAGGCAGTATTTTAACCCCAATGAATAGGCTGTCCATGAGTTGATTTCTAGCCAGATCTATCCATGAGTTGGGAGTCTAGCATGGAACATCTTCATGGTGCCTTCCAGTGCAAGACCAGCAGCTTTTCTAGGAGTCACCAGTCAGGGGGCATTGAAGCCCTCACCCAGGCCTCCTGGTGGGGGTAGCTTTCTGCTGCTGTCCAGAGTCTTAGCCAAGACCCAGGCAGAATGGGCAGTCCTCATCCTGACGGCTCCTCACTGGCCAGGATACATGCAGTTTGTCAGTCTCATCAGACTGCAGCTCTTACCATCATTAAATGGTACAGCCGACCACAACCAGGTAGTCCCCCTCCACTCAGCCCTGGTTGGGCCTCACCTGGAGTCCTGTGTCCAGTTCTGGGTGCTGCACTTGAAGAAGGATGCAGACAAGCTGGAGAGAGTTCAGGGGAGGGCAGCGAAGATGATCAGGGGACTGGAAACAAAGCCCTATGCAGAGGGACTGAAAGAACTGGGCATGTTTAGCCTCGAGAAGAGAAGACTGAGGGGAGGTAGGAGAGCGCTCTTCGAGTACTTGGAAGGCTGTCACAGAGAGGAAGGCCAGGATCTCTTCTTGATCATCCCAGAGCACAGGACACTGAATAATGGGCTTAAGTTCCAGGAAGCCAGATTCCGGCTGAACATCAGGAGAAACTTCCTGACTGTTAGAGCAATACGGCAATGGAACCAATGACCTGGGGAGGCGGTGAAGAGTTCAAGACGAGGCTGGACAGCCTTCTGCCAGGGATGCTGTGACTTGGATTCCTGCATTGAGCAGGGGGTTGGACTCGATGGCCTTGCAGGCCCCTTCCAACCCTACTGTTCTATGATTCATCTCAAGCCAAGGCCCCTTGACTCCAAACCAGACTTGCGCCACCTGTTCTGCGGAGGCTGAGAGGACAGGCCTGGGCGACTTGGGATAGGCTTCCAGAGTACTTTCTGCTCTCCTGGCAGCTCAAAGAGACTCCACCAATGAGGTGCACCAAAATAGTTGGGCTCTTTTTGTCCTATGGTGTCAGGACAGATATGTCTGGCCTTTTATCCCCAGTTTATTTTATTTATTTATTTATTGCATTTATATCCTGCCTTTTTTCCTCTTGCAAGGAATCCAAGGCGGCTTACATTATCCTCCTCCTCCAGTTGCTGCTATTCTGGAGTATCTTTGTTGAACCTGAGTCTGAACCCTAACACCCTCTGCAGGCAGGTAGCAGTCCTTCTTAAATGGAGACCCACTAGGCTCTCTCATAGGCATTAGGTGCAATTTAGGGGTGACTGCAAACTTCGCCTGTATGGTGATACATCAGTTCCCACTGGGCAACTCCAGTGGATACTCAAAATGTCAATCAAGCCCCTGTTGGAGCAACATGAAGACATTCCAGCGTCTGCTTTCTGGCCAGTGGGATGGCTCCTCGTGGCCGGCGCCTCTGAGCGCAGGGATTCAGAACTGGTAGTGCTAACTGCCAATCCGGCCTTCTCCGTTTTTCATTACGTTAGAGTGATTTTTCTTCCTGATCTTTCTTTTGCTTCAAAAGTTAATTCTCCCTTTTATCTAAACTCCCAACTTCCTGAAGAGGAGGAACTGCATTGTCTAGAATTTCTGTATGCTAGGGGGGTGTTGGAGACGTCTTCCTTGCGCTCAGCCCTTCAGACAGTCTTCCTCTGTTGTATTTCTTTATGATATAGATTCATTCAGTGCTTTCTGAGGGGCTGTCAAGTGGTTTACAGAAATAAGAACATAAAGTACAACCAGAGCCACTGTGGTCAGCGGTAACCGTCCACCACATGTGTAGGCCAAGGGTAGAGGCAGGGCTTCCTCAAAGGCTTTGCTCTTCTGGTGGAGTAACGGGCGCCAGGCAGATGCTCTGGGGAAGTCTCCACCTCCTCGGGGTCCCAGCTTCTTCCGCCAAGGAGCAGCCGTCTTTTGGGCCATCCGGCCCAGATACTGCGGAAGGAGGCATGCAGGGCAGCATGTTAGTTTCCCTCGCGTGCGTGGTGCACAGTCGTGTTATGCAGCAGTGTCTGGAGCTCTGGATGTCACCACGAATGGAGAACTTTCCTGTGAATTCTTCTCCTATTTTTCCACAGACTGTGGTCCAGTTCCCACCCTGGAAAAAAAATGACAGTTTTAGTGTTATAGTGGGCTAGAAAGGTCCAATTTTAGGCCCTTTTAAAGCTGTTCCAGAGTGCCTAGTGGGTGAAAGTCAGCTTGAGAACAAGCTAAATTTGACCCTTTTAGTGCGCTGTAGTGGCTTGCCTCCAAATTTCAGCAGCCAACCACCAATTATTTTGCTGGTGTTCTGCCTGTGAGATGAGGTCCATGGGGGTGAAAATGGCCCCTGGACCCCTCCTCAAAGTTGCCCACCCCTGCTATAGGTCTAGATTAGGCCATCTGAAGTAAAGATGATTGCCTAGACAGTAGCTCCTGGCCTTAGCAGCAAGTGGGAGGTGTTCCCTATCCAGCCCCTCGGGCTCACCTTCAGGGAAGCACGATCCCGCCTCTTACTGGGCCGAGTGGAGAAAATTCTCTGCTCTCCCTTCTGCAAAGACCCCCTCCTCACTGCCACTCCTGACAAGCACAGAGCGCTCAGTGGAGCGCAGGGGGTTGGCGCGAAGGCCAGCAGTCTCAAGCCAAGCCAGACTCTATGTCCTCCTGCCACAGAATGCAAAGGCTCCTCGTTGCTGAGCGGGGCAGCCCTCGAGCCGTTGCGCTGCGCCGTTTTGGGCACCGGCATGCACATCTCAGCAGGCTGTTATTTCTGCTCGCTTGGAGGAGAGGATGCGCACGCATGCCAGCTTGGCCCTAGCATCAGCTTAGTGCACACTGGTTCTGTGGGCAGACCACCTCATTTTGGGATTGGAGAAAGGAGGTGGCCTCATTCTGAGCTGGGCCATCGGCCCAGCTGCCGGTGTCTACAGGCACTGGCAGTGGCTCCCCAGTGTTTCAGGCAGAAGCCTTTCCCAGCCCTACCTGGAGATTACAGGAGCTGAACTTGGCATGTCTTCCATGCAGAGCTCTGGCCCTTCCCCTGTTTTTGAGGCGGGCTAGCAATAAACCCTCCTGTAGATGGAGGGCCTTGATCTGGGGCAGGGAAAGGGGTTGGCTTGCCACCAGTGGTGAGTGACACACCTTGACTTGGCTCCTGGCATTTGCCTGCACAGGTAGGCTCTGCCATCATATGAGGGAGCATGCCTGTTCCTCACAAGGGGAGGCCAGCCAGTCATTCTGTTGATGCAGATGACAGCACCGTTCCCTGCTAACCTGTTCCTGACGGCTTACGCCAGCCTTCCCCAACCCAGATGTATTGGACTGCAGCTCCCAGAATCCTCCAGCCAGGTTCTCAAGAGTTGTAGCCCAGCAGAACTGGAGGACGCCAAGCTGGGGAAGGCTGCCCCACGTCTAGCTTTCGCAAGCAGCTGTGGGGGTGGTGAGCTTTAAAGATACAGCCTTTTCTTTTTTACTCAAAAGTAAGCTCATGGAGACCTCATATGGATCAGGACCCTAGAGCGGTGAGTAGGAAGGGAGCTTTAACCCATGTCCCTATGCCTGCACTTTACATTACAACTGGATGCTCATTTACAACTGCCAATGTAAATTGGAGGGGTGGGGTGGGGGCTGATCCAGATTGGGACCACAATGCGGGTGGGGGCAAAGGATTAAATTCTTCCTACACCCTTACCATGTTAGGGTTTGAATCCATTTAGTAACAAGTAGTCTCACCTTCTAAAGTCGCATTCCATAATTAAAAAAACAGGAATTGCACATAGAAGCCCTCTTTAATGGAATTCCTCTGAAAACCCTGGAGCAGCATACTAGCTTCAGAGTGAACCTGAGCATGCTGCCATAGCTTTGCCAGCAGTTGCTGCCATGGGCTTTCATGGGGCAGAAAAACCTTAATAACTTTTGAACTGCTGCTCAGAACTTCACCAAACCAATGAAAGGTGCACTCCACCAACAAGCCTGAATAAAGTACTTCAGTAGTTTTCACCCAAATTTTAAAGAAAGATATGATAGGCCAGGCTGCAGCTTGGAGTAAAAAGGACAAGTGCGTCCATTTTCAGCACTCTTTAATTGTTGTACCTGTGGCAATTAGTGTTGGATCAGTTTTAAGTCTGGTGCAGTCGCTGAGCTCGGCAGGCAGATCCCTGATGCCACATGTCAAGGTATGGGATCAGTAGGTGTCACTTTTATGAGCAGTGGAGTTTTTGAGGCTTACAATAGCAGAACTGTTTTTGGGAGGACTTGCTTTAACTGAAGGGGTGCTCTTGTGCCCTTTAATTTTAAAGTAAAGCTAATGAAATAAGCATCTTGGAACCATCTACATGCCTGCCCAGCCACCCACCCCCTTTCTACTGATTTCTTTTTTGCATGAAAAGATTGGCTGCTGCAGGGAGCCGCTTCAGCCCAGGTGATGGGGGCCTGTGAGCTGCTGCCTGCGTTGCCTGCCGCTGCCTCGGCGGCCATTTGGGGACCCCTGGGGGTGTGGTGTCCTGGACCTTGGCTCCAAGGCCTGGCCCTACCTGCGCCACTGCCAGGAGTCTTTGTACTGTGCCTGAGTTTGTTGAGCAAGCATGTGCATGGCTGGAGCAGGAGACCTGTTCATGTGATGGGGCATCATTTGCTGTGAACACCCCCCACCCCAGCCCCGTGCGAAGCAGCATTGCATGAAGGAAGCCGAAGCCTGTTGGCACCCTTGGGTGCCCCTCTTGTCCAGAAGAAGTTTCCCAGTGGATTGCCCCCACAGGCCTTTGGGCCTTGTGGGCGTATACGTGAAGGTACAATTGCTGAAGGTAAAACTTCCGTGCATGTTGGCATCGTCAGCTCAGCTGAACTGAAGCAAAACCGTCTGGTGGCTGCGGAATGGTCTGGTTCAGAGATCAAAGTGCAAAGGCCGCCATCCCCTTTCTTTCCTGAAAAAGGGGGCAGCGGAATTGTCAGAGGAAGATTGGTTGGGATCTCTGGAAATGAGGGAGGGAGCAAGTTTACTTTTCACACTGCACTTTTCTGGGGGGTTGCCAAAAAAGCAGGAATCTCACTTTTGGCTGTGGCACTGTCTTGCTGTTATATGAAAAGAAAGATAAATTAAAGAGGCCCTCTGGCATGTCAGGGTGGAAGAGAGCTCGTTGCCTCCCATTGCAGAATGCCCTCGCACCCAAGACTCTGCCTGCCCGCCCGGGAGAGGAAGAGCCTCGTTCCCTCCGTCGGCGCTGTGCCGGTGTTCCTCCGCTGCCCTCCGACCAGGAACCGTGGGTGTTTTGGCAGCCATGAGGGGTCCTTGGAGCCCCTTGAGTCTGCAGTGGCCTCTTCGTTTTGCATATGCAGCAAAAAGATCAGGTCAGAAAGGCCAGCCTCATGTTGTCTCCAGGCCAGGGAGAAATCTGGACTGCAAAGTCCCACTTCCTGCGATGTGGCCACCTTTACTCCTGTTGTCAGCAGCTGTTTACCGGCCTTTTCTCCCTGGCTCCCGGGGCCAGTCATCTTCATCTTAATACTGCTAATATTTGCAGTTTGGGAGCCGAGCAGTGTGAGAGTGAATTGGGCCCAAACATCTGAAGACTGCAGTGTTCTACTCCCCCCTCTTTTTTTGAATATATTTTTATTTATTTTATCTTTATAAACACTACCAAAATTACCAACAACCTACTCAGTACTTCAGTTCTCATCCATACAATATTTAAGTTAGGACACCATAATAACAGAAAGAGAAGAAAGAAAGGAAAAAAGAAAAATAAACTCCAACCTCTCTCAACCTCCAGTGGTATTCTATTTTTAAAAAACTGTATCTATTATACAATCTTACAATTTAGTAAAACAATCTTTTATATCAACGCAACAGTTCTACACTTCATTCCCAAAAGGCTGAATATTAGTAATAATAATAATAATAATAAAAGAGTATAGTATTGCATAATAATAAAACTTAAGATAAATCTTCAACAGTCAATAATATTTTTATACTAGATATTTTGTCTATTTTAAAATATAAAATAGAAGAAGATACATAAAGAGAAAGAGAAAAAATAATAAATACATAAAGGTAAACATATATAAAATAATATCTTCTGAGTTAGCTTAGACCATGAAAACTACACACAAGCAGTTAACAGTACTTGTTTAGAAATTCCATTTCATGCAATTGTGACAGAGTTCTCACACATTTTAACATTCAACCAAGCCTCTGCCATTTCATGATTCGTAAACTTCATCTGGTCTTCAGACACAATACAAAGCGTAGCAGAATATTTTAAGTAATATTGTAAGTTCATTTGTTTTGCCAGATTCTTTGCTTTGATAAATTGCCTTTTATTCGCCACTTCTTTGATGTAATCTGGGAACAGCATAATTTTATCCTGTTTCCAGGAAAGGCTTCCAGCTTGTTTTGCCAAATTCAGGATATAACACTTTGTGGAGACTTTTGCAAATTGAACTACAATTGCATAATTATTCCCTTTAGGATTTGGCACACGAAATGCCTGCTCAATATCAAGAGAATAATCAGAGGATATAGAAAGTACAGTGCTCTACTTCCTAACCCAGCAAGCCCCCTTTCCCTTCTGTCTGTGCATCCAGGGCTTCCCCCGCTAGCTTTTCAGAGGGTGGTGCCAATACTTTGGAGGGGCTGCACGTGTCGCATAAGGAACCCCCTCTCCCTTGACATGCTTTTTGTGGGGAGTAGGAGGAAGCAGCAGCTGCTCTCTTCCTCTGAGAAGCGGAGATGCTTTCTGCTCCGTACTGTGTCAAGTCTGCCTGAATGTTGGAAGCCTGCCAGAGGCCAGCTTCATTTCCTTTAACTCCTGCGATCTTTGCCAGCTCTGCTTCCTTGCCTGTGTTCCTCTGCAGAAGAAAGCAGGGAGGCAAAGGAAGCAAGGCAACGCTCAGGGTGGCTCACAATGGCTGCAGAAGCATCAGACAGAGTCTTTTGTGATGGACAGTAGCCTCTGATGACACAGGGCATTTGCACGGCATGTGTGAGCCCTCTGTTGAGAGAAGACGTAATGTCAGAGGGAAGGCTTACATAAAAGTAGGGTGGCAGAGGGATGGCTGTTGTGAAGATCAAAAGTGATGGCCCCATGTGATCACCCCAAGCTCTTTGGAGGTCGTGTGGGTTGCCGATAACACATTGCTGGGACTTGCCCATGGGGAGAATAGGTGGGCTGATGGGTTGCCACAAAGAGGAAATTCTTCAAATTGAACGAGTTGTTAATCCAGGGTGGGTGGCAGTGGGAGATGAAAGTCGGGGGTGAGCAGGGTGAGGAACTTGCCTCAGGGGAAAGAAGAGAGTGGGCCTGGTGAGTCTGATCAGCAGGACAAGTGGTGCCGGCAACAGAGTCCTGGACAGAGGTAGGAGGATCCAGACGATGTTGCACGAAGAGATGGTCCCTCCTTGAGGCTGGCTGAATCTAGCCTGTCCATCCCTCTGGCTCACAGAGCAGGTTTTCTCTTGGTCTTCAAGATGTGTGGGCACTAGTGGAGTCCCTGTCTCTGGATGGTGCGGGAGTACTGACTGAACAGATGAGACAGATTAATCTGATTAACAGATTAAGTGGTCATCTAGAAAATAATGCATTCATTATAGCATAGGTTTGTGAGGAATAATTCATGCCAGACCAATCGTATCTCTTTTTTTAAATAAGAGTTAGTAGTTTGGAAGATCATGGGAATGCTGTGGACAGAGTATATCTTGATTTCAGCAAAGCATTTGGCAAGGCTTGCCATGGTATTCTTGTTGACAAGATGGCGAAATGTGGTTTGGACAATACTACAGTTAGGTGGATCTACAACTGATTGAGCAACCATACTCAGTGAGTGCTAATTGCTAGCTTGGCATCCTCCCGGAGGGAGGTCTCAAGGGCCGTAGCTTATTGGTAGAGTACATGCTTTGCATGCTGACGGTCCTGGGTTCTATCCCTGGCTTCTCCATGTATGGCGAGGAATTAATCCTGCCCGAAATGCTGGAGAGCCACTGGCAGTCAGTGTCAACAGTACTGGGCCGGATGGACCGAGGGTCTGACTGGGCATAAAGAAGCTTTCTGTGTTCCTATGAGTGCTGCGGGGTTCACCATTTTTATAAACGTGTTTATAAAATGAGGGTATAGAGGGGTTGCTCATCAAATTTGGGGATGATGCAAAGCTAGGAGTGATAGCCAACATCATAGATGACAGGATCATGATTCAAAAGGATCTAGACAGCCTGGAAGACTGGGGTGAATCTAACAAGATGAGATAAATGTAAAGACTTGCATTTAGGAACAAAGAAAATCAAGGACACAAGTATAGGATGGGGGAGTCCTGGCCTGGCAGCAGCAGCACATGTGAAATGGACTTAGATGTCTTCGTGGATCACAAGCTGAATATGAGCCAGCAGTGTGATGTAGCAGCTAGGAAAGCTAATGCAGTCTTGGCTCTTTAATAGAAGCAGAGTGTCCAGAACATGGGAGGTAATAGTTCCACTCTGTTGTGTGTTAGTCAGGCTATATTTGGAGTACTGTGTCCAGTTCTGCGTACCCCATTTTAAGAAGCAACATTGACAAGTTGGAGCATGGCCAGAGAAGTGAAACCAGGACTGTGAGGGTTCTGGAAACCAAGTCCTGTGAGGAATGGCTGAAAGAGCTGGGGGTGTTTAGCCTGGAGAAGAGAAAATGAAGGGGAGACATGATAGCAGTCTTCAGATATCTGAAAGGGTGTCTTGCAGAAGACAGAACAGACTTGATCTCTGTTGCTCCGAGGGCAGGACTTGAACCAACGGATGTGAATTTCAAGGGTAGTGGATTTCAGCTAAACATTAGGAGAAACCTCCTACCAGGAAGACCTGGTCAGGAGTGGTGGGTTCTCCTTTGCTGGAGAGATCTGAGTGGAGGCTGGAGGGCTGTCTGTTGGGGACGCTGTAGCTGTACCTTGCATTGCAGAGCCTGCATTGAGAAGGGGGTTGGACTAGATGATCTCCAAGGTAGCTTCCAACTCTTTTTCTGTGCTAGAACACTTTCCTCTGTCACTTCTTTGTTTTTTCATGTTGTGCATTCACTCAGCCAGCTGGCTAGTAACACCTCTGCCAATGCAAAGCCCTGAAGAGAACTTTAGCAAAATGGGAGCACAGATATATAAACTGTCTGGAACCTTTGAAGCCGTGGGAAGGACAGAAACTGGTTTTGGTTGTTTATGAGGAGACAGAATTTTTTTTGGGGGGAATAAGAATATGCCATACTTGCTTATCAAACCTAAACTACTTTTATTGCTTTAACATAAAATGCATCATTTATAATTTAGCATAGCACATAACATTATTTTACTTGGCATAGTTATGACATTTTTAGAAAAGTTGTATTAATTTAAATATTTTAGGCCCCCAGGCACTTGCATGAAAAAATCCTGTGCATGTGTGCTCAGAGATAAGACCTACTCTGTTAAATGGAGCTTACTTCCAGGGAAGTGCACATAGGATTGCAGGTTGGGCTTTGTTGGATCCAAGTGTGCAAGAGATCGCAAGCGAATGGGTGTGGCAACAGCTGTGAGTTGGGAAGTCCTGATGGCAAGCAGTGCCAGGTGGGAGCAGGTTGAACTCTCAAATTGTGCGGTGTGCATGCTGAGTGGCAGCGTGGCTGTTGGGGCTAGGTGCCAAGTTCTGTGTGAAGCTGGATCTCTGGTGGGGCTGTGCGGATTTTGTGAAATCTGTTCCATCTTGATTTTGTGGATTGTCGGGCACCTTTCATTCCGTTGTCTGCTTATTGATGGAATTTGATTTTTTCCAATTTCCTGAATTTGCACAAATTTGTATTTGCAAATTCGCAGTTGTAGAAATGCTCAAATCCCCCCCATGTGCATTTTCATCAGTGTAGTGGCAGCAAAGTCATTGGCTGTTGAATCGTGGTGCCCCCCTGTTCCCCTGCAAGAGCTGCCCTTCCTTTATGGAAAGCGGTGGCCCACAGAAGTTATGCGCATATGCACCTCTGTCCTACAATTCTGATTCTGCCAGCCATGGGGGAGGGGCCCTGCAGCCCTGATTCCTGGCACTCTGGCTCAGAGCCTCCCCCCACCCCGCACCCATTGCCCACACACTCTCCAGTATCCCTTTGCAGCCTATCCAAGGCGCCGAATCCACCATCCAGTACCAGTGTCTGGACTTGTGTAGTTGTGATCCCGGAATATACATACTGCTCACTTTGTTGTGGTGTTGTTTTCTTTCTTTGCCCTGGGTGGCAGCTGGGTGTACGCCTGAGATGCTGAGGCATGGCGCTCCTGAGTTCTTGAGAGCCAGGAGGCCTTGAGGAGTATGTGTGTGTGTGTGTGGGGGGGGTGCCTCTGCGGGAACAGTGCAGCAGGCTGCCCGTGAAGCAAGTATCAGATTGGTTCAACCAGAACATGTGGGACGTTGCTAGATCTGGAAAACAGATGAAATCTGCGATATGCCCAAGTGCTTTGGGGAGGGTAAAAGAAGCAGCAAGATGTTCGTTAGCAGGAAACTGTTGTTTGCCTAACTACGCCGGTGCCATGTGGACGGGTGAGCGGGCCTTTTCCATTAATCTTCTGTCTTGGCCATTCTGCAAAATGTAGGAAACAGCTTCCAGTGCAAAATCTGAGAACCTCGTTTGAGCTCACTTTTACAGCTCTTGTGGTTAAAGATAAATACCTGAAAACATGTCAAAAGGTCCCTCATCTGCATGGCATGCCAAAGATGACAAAGCAGTACGTGTGCACTCAGCACAGTTTCCAACATGGCCTTCTCCCCATGCAGGTCTATTCTCTTATCTTTTCCATAAGGCCCATCTGATTTATTCGAATGTCTGGCAAGAAATTAAAACAAATTTCCAGATTCTGTAGAACTTGTGGAACAGCTGGAACAATGCCTGCAAGCCAGATAACATTTGCTCTTCCCCTCCTCCTCCTCCAACCGTGACTACAAAATTAGAGGATCCCCCTTGCTGCTAGATTTATTCAGTTCTCTTCTGTCTTTGAGCCTAAATCCCAGAGGCAGATGCCTCACCTACCTACCCATTTTTTCTGTAGCATCAGCTAATCTCTGCAAGCTGTTCTGTTGGCATTTGCCATCTAGAGGTTCTGCAATGCCCTTTTAAGCTCATTCTGCTCTGCGCACAGAGGCGGCTGTCCTCCCCACCCCCATCAGGGCGGTCACCTCGTCCTTGGGGGGTGGGGAAGCACCTCATTGGCCCCAGCCCTTTCATGTCCCAGAATGGGAGCTTCAAGAACAGCTGTTGGATGGTGGGACCCAGCTGATGGGCCTTTCTGGCACCGGGCCCGTTGCTATGGCAACGGGAGGCATTTGTGCTCCGGCAGGATATTGCTTTTCTTATACCCTTCCAGTTTCATTCTTTTGCTTGCACAAAAGAGCGAGGGCAAAGCCAGCTGGGAGTCATCCAGCAGAGGGATGCACAGTGCATGCCAAGCATCCCCTGCCCTGTCCTGGAAGAGCCCCTCCGTGGCGGCATGTTCTGTGGAAGGCATCCAAAGGTGGTCTTGCATGTGGAGGGGGGGCATTTAATCTAGCAGCTGTCACTAGGCAGGATTCTCGGATCCATCTCAGAAATGCCCCCCCCACTCCCTTCTCCAGGGCAGCAATGGCAGCTTCTCTTGTCTCAGGGGGTGGGGGTGGGGGAGGGAGGTTAATCATACAATAGTAGGGTTGGAAGGGGCCTACAAGGCCATCGAGTCCAACCCCCTGCTCAATGCAGGAATCCAAGTCAGAGCCTTGTCTTGAACGCCTCCAGTGTGGGAGAGCCCACCACCTCCCCAGGTCATTGGTTCCATTGTCATGTTGCTCTAACAGTCAGGAAGTTTTTCCTGATGTTCAGCCGGAATCTGGCTTCCTGTCACTTGAGCCCATTATTCTGTGTCCTGCCCTCTGGGATGATCAAGAAGAGATCCTGGCCTTCCTCTTTGTGACAACCTTTCAAGGACTTGAAGAGCGCAATCCTATCTCCCCTCAGTCTTCTCAAGGCTAAACATGCCCAGTTCTTTCAGACTGTCTTCATAGGGCTTTGTTTCCAGGGCTTTGTTTCCAGTCCCCTGTTCATCTTTGTTGCCCTCCTCTGAACCCTCTCCAGCTTGTCTACATCCTTCTTAAAGTGTGGTTCCCAGAACGGGACACAGTACTCCAGATGAGGCCTAACCAGTGCTGAGTAGAGGGGAACTAGTACTTCCCAGGATTTGGAAGCTATGCTTCTATGAATGCAGCCCAAAAGAGCATTTGCCTTTTTTGCAGCCACATCACATTGTTGGCTCATATTCAGCTTGTGATCGACAACAATTCCAAGATCCTTCTCGCTTGTAGTATTTTTGAGCCACGTAGCCCAATCTTGTAACTGTGCATTTGGTTTCTTTTTCCTAGGTGCAGAACTTGGCATTTGTCCCTGTTAAATGTCATTCTGTTGTTTTCTGCCCAGCGCTCCAGTCTATCCAGATCACTTTGAATTTTGTTTCTGTCTTCCAAAGTATTAGCTATCCCGCCCCATTTTGTGTCATTTGCAAATTTGATCAGCATTCCCTCCAAGTCATTAATACAAATGTTAAAGAGCACTGGACCCAGGACTGAGCCCTGTGGTACCCCACTTGTTACCTCTCCCCAGTTTGAGAAGGTCCCATTGATAAGCACTCTTTGAGTCCGATTCTGTAGCCAACTGTGGATCCACCGGATCGATGGTTCATCTAGCCCACTTTGAGCTAGTTTGCTCATCAGGATATCATGGGGCACGTTGTCGAAAGCTTTGCTGAAGTCGAGGTATATGATGTCTACAGCATTCCCATGGTCCACAAGGGAGGTTACTTGATCAAAAAATGAGATCAGATTCATCTGGCAGGATTTGTTCTTGACAAATCCATGTTTGCTTTGCGTAATCACTGCATTGTTTTCAAGGTGCTTCCAGATGGATTGCTTTATGATCTGCTCCAGAATTTTCCCAGGGATTGATGTCAGACTGACTGGTCTGTAGTTCCCAGGTTCCTCCTTTTTACCCTTTTTGAAGATAGGGACCACAGTAGCCCTCCTCCAGTCATCTGGCACTTCACCCATCCTCCAGGATTTCTCAAAGAGAATAGACAGCAGTTCTGAGAGTTCTTCTGCCAGTTCCTTTATTACTCTCGGATGCAGTTCCTCTGGCCCTGGAGATTTGAACTCATTCAAAGTAATTCGGTGTTCCTTGACCATATGCCTATCGATCTTGACCATATGCCTCTCAGGTGATTAATACCAAAAGGGATTGTGAAGAGCTCCAAAAGGTTATCTCCAGACGGGGGTGGGCATTGGCAAATGCAATTCAGTGATGCACACTGGGGCAAAAAGTCCTAAGTTCTCATAGATGCTGATGGACAGTTTGAGAAAAAAAAAAAAAAGTCGACCCCATGCGTGGCTTCTGTGAAAAAGGCAAATTCTATGAAGGGGATCCTTAGGAAAAGAATTGAAAACAAAACTGCCAATATCATAATGCCTTGATACAAACCTATGTTGTGACCACACCTGGAATACTCTGTACAGTTCTGGTCACTGCACCTCAAAAATAATATTATATAGCTGAAAAGGTATAGAAAAGAGCAACCAAAATGATCAGGGGACTAAAGCAGCTCCCCTATGAGGAAAGAATACAGTGTTTGGGACTTTTTAACTTTTAAAAAAAGGGCAAGTGGGGGGTACATGATAAAAGTTTATAGAACTGTGTGTGGTGTGGAGAAATTTGATGAAGGTTTTCCTCCCTCATAATAACAAAACCTGGATCATCCAATGAAGCTGAAAGGGTGGGAGATTCAAGAGAAAGGAAGGACGTCTTCACACAGCACATAGTTAAACTGTGGAATTCACTAGCATGGGATGTAGTGATGGCCACCAACCTGAATGGCTTTAAAAGGGGATTAGATGACTGCATGGAGGATAAATGCTCTCAAGGGCTACTAGTCCTGATGGCTCCGTGCTGCCTCCAGTCTTAGGGGCGGGATGGCTTTCAGTGCCAGTTGCTGGGGGAAGGAGCGGGGGGTGCTGTTGCTCACATGTCCCAGTTGTGGGTTTTCCACTGTCATCTGGCTGGCCGCTATGGGATCTGTTCTAGCCCAGCTCTTACGTTTTTAGATAATAACGTGTCTCCCCACTCACCTTACCCCTTGCGGATGGTGGATTGATCCACAGCCATCTCTGAAGATGGTGTCACAGAGCAGGAGACGATTTGCTGCACGCCTCCCCAAGTGTTGAGTGGCTGGCGTCGGAAAGTGCAGAGGCAGCAGGCCACCTGGGGCAGTGGGCAGATCTGCTCCCAGGGGCTCTGAGCAGGGGGAAAGGGGCGTGTGAGCGAGCCAGACGAACCTGTCTCTGAAGCTGCCCTCTAGTCCCAGAATTCTAGTCAGTTTGGTTGAGTGCTCTTTATCCCCCGTGGCTGCTGTTGGCTGCTAGAGATAAATGAAGTATAGGAGATTAAAGAATGGGTCTGCACATGTGAAATATGTAGAAGATTTGCACCAGTTCAGCTGCAACGTAGATAGGATGATATTGCCATTGGTGCATGTAAGCTTTATAACAAGGGTGGGCAACGTGTGGCTCTCCAGTTGTTTTAGCCTACAACTCCCATCAGCCTTAGGCAGGCTAGCTGATGGTGAGGGATCAGGGAGTTGTAGGCCAAAACATCTGGAGGGCCACAAGTTGCCCACCCTGCAGTGTAAAAGAAATCCCACAGTACTGCAAACGCAGTGGCTCCAAATGGATGCCACTGCTTTTGCTGCTCAGAGGCTGAATGCTCCAGGGTTGCGGGCAGGGAGGGGGCGGGGCAGCTTCCGCTGGAGAGCAGCCCCCCCCCACAGTCCTGGGAGTGCCCCTGCTGGCTTCGGAGTGCCCCGCCCGTGGGCCAAGGAGTGCTTGGCTCGTGAGGTGCTGCAGCATAACAGCCACATCGGGGACGCTCCTGAGGGCTTCGAACTCCAAAAGCCGGCTTGCCTCTTCCTCAGTGCTGAACCCCCTTTCCCTCTTCTCCCGTTTGTTCAAGGAAGGGAGAGATTTCCACCTCCTCTCAGAGCGAGTTCAGTTTCTCGCCAGAGCTGTGGCCTTGGGAGCAGCCCTTCTGGCTGGGCCTGCTGGGCTGTCCCTGGCAGAGAGTGAAACGTGGCCTTGTCTGCTGGCCTTGCTCGGCCCTGTGGTCCCCAGCAGGGGTCTTTTCTCCCGCAAGGGCGTGACCTTTCCCCCTTGTCCAGCCCCGGGGGGATCCTTTCCTCCCAGGAAAGCCTCTGAATGTGCCGTCCTGTGGGTGGCCACACTGGTTTGTCATGCACATGCATGACCATACCAGGGAGTTAGTGGAGGAGTTGGTCGATAAATCTACTCTTAATCCAGCACCAGGTGTTCTGGCAGATGCCTGCTGCTGCCCCGAGCAACAGTCTGCGCCTTCTCCTTCCCCGAACTCCTGTTCACATCTGCGAGCAGAAAACATGGCGCATGGTGTCCCCTGTGGCAGCCAGTGCCATTGAGGAGGGTCGAGTAGCTTGTGGCGCCACGATGTTGCATTGCGCAGGAGCGCTGAAGGCCTTTCCGAGGCCACCTTACACCTCTCCTGCCTGCCTGTCTCGACAGCCTTCCCCATGACTGTCACTCGTCCTCTTTTCCCTGCTCCAGGTGATCCTCAAGGACCTTGAAGTCTTGGCAGAGGTTGCGTCCTCTCCAGCAGGTCAGACTGAACACCACGGGCCTCATGAGGGCTCCAGCATGCGATCCGGGCAAGTGGACCTGCAGATTCCTGCTGCGACCAACGCTGGCCAGGCTGGCTCCTCCGGTAAGTGCACCTGACTCTGGCAACGTGCTGCAAAGAATCTCCCCTTCTAAACCAGCCTCCCCCAACCTGGAGGGCTCCAGACATGTTGGACTGGAACTCCCAGTATCCCTCAGCCAGTAGAGCTGGCTGGGGGATGCTGGGAGTGTCAGTCTGAGATATCTGGAGCTCACGGGTTGGAGAAATCTGTTCCAAACATCCTCCTAATACCTTACTTTGCTCCTGATGTGAAGTGGCACATGACAGCTTTAATCAGGCATTGGCAAGGGATTCTCTGGCCCAACAGCTCTAGTATTTTGGTGAAAGTGTGTCACGGAGGAGTAGAGTCACCTCCCCTGTTCTGTGATTCCAGCTGCAGCAGGAGCCTGAGGCGCTCTGCTTGCAACGAAGACCGGGACGGTTTTCCTTTTGATGTACACCCCACACTGATGCAGAAGGGGGTGGGAGTGGGGATGGCAGCAAGCCCAGCCGTTGCAGTGCTAGCAAAAGCAGCAGGTCTCACCATGAATGCTACATCAACAGGAATGGAATCTGACGTGTTCCCTGTGCCTCTGAGTGCCCTGGATCCCTCTTGATAGTTAAGCAAAGTTCTGGCCCTCATGATGGCAGAGTCAGCCATGTCTGGTCTCACTAGCAGAAGTTGGGGTGAGGCCTAGTCTCTCTTCCCTGCCCTTCCGCATGGCGGTCTTCTGCTCCCTTGCTCCCCCTCCTGCCTGCCCAGTGGCCGACTCCCCGCTCCTCCTCCTCCTCCGGAATCTTGTGGCTGGATCGTTTTGTAATTGGAACGGAAGACTTCGCACAGCCTGTCTTGAGTCAGCTGTTCGCAATTCATCATGGTGGTGCTCAACAGAGTTTGTGTCCATCTCAAAATGTACAGAACACAATGCCTAACGTTTTTAATGGGTAGCCTGTATTTTCAGACAAATCAGTTCCAATGCTTTTATGGAGTGTGCATAATTTCTGCTGTTTGTGAACTTGGAGCATTTGGTTTTTGTAGCTTGCGATAAGCCCGTATGCCATCAGTCCGTTTGGTAGCCTCTGCCTTCCCCAAGGCACCCGGGGTTTGCCCGCCTAGGCTCTGTTGGCTCGTCAGGAGATGAGCTGTTCTGACAGGCTAGCCCAGAGTGGTCACGCTGGGCAGCCTCGCGTCCAGCAGCATCCAGCAGGGGGATCCCAGAAACAGCTTCTCGAATGAAATTTTGTTTAAGGCAAGTGAGATTTTATTAGAGAGGGGATCGTAGATGCACCAACCCTTTTTACTACTCGAGATGGGTGAAATCTGATGATGATGACCATTAGTAAGGAAACATAAACATGCAGAGCAACCTAACCAACCACAGAGATTCCTGACCCTAGCAGCGTCCAGTCTGAACTGAGGGGTAAAGACAATAGAGGCAGTGAACAATGCAAGTGAAGAACCAGGATGGTCTCACAGACAGATCGGAGGAAGCCCACTTTTTGTGCCTTTACCAAGCCTGGCACTCAATACAAAATGGATGCTCTCGTGTGCATGCTAAGGGGCAGCTGCTATACCCTTAGTGGTCTCATGTTTTGAGGCTTTAAAAACCTACTTCCAAGAGCTCATCTTTCTGGCTAATCCTTGCTGACAGCCAGAATGGCCAGAGGCCATTTATGGGAGCCCTGGGAGAAGGGCAGGGGCAGTACCAGCATCCTAATTATCCCAGACCTCTGAGTGGTTTCAGTACCATCGGCCATGGTGTTCTTCTGGAGAGGCTATCTGGGGTCAGGGATGGAGAACCATGCTCCAGTAGTTCCGTTCCTGCCTGACAGGTTGATTCCAGAAAATAGGGCCAGGGAACTAGTGTTCTGCCTCAAATTATGGGTGGGTAACCTGTCTTCAGTGAAAGTGGATCTCCTTAAAGAAGTTCAAGACAACCCAAGTAGGTTTTCCTTCTCTGCAGCAATCTTAGTTGACTGTGTTCAATTCTTGAGCAGGTCTATGACCACAAAGGTAGTGGCACCCAGAAACACCTGCCTGCATACCTGGGAAACCAGGGATAAAAACAGGCTTACCTACCCTAAAAAATGAGGAACGGAAGCCTAAGCAATCTCGCTCCTGGTTTGGCTTCAGATCCTCCGCTCTTTCAAAGGGCCCCTATGGTGGCAGCCACCTAGGGATGGACAAACTCATCTCTGTCCGGGGCGGGGGGAGCTTGGCGAGGGCAGGGCTAGAGCGTTGGGTGCTGTCAAAGCCCCTCCTGCCCCCACCAAAAGTCTTGGAACTTTTGGTCCTGTGCCTCTCTCTCTGTTACCTTGTGGTCACCCTGGCTAACAAGCATGATGGGCTGATGTGCTGTGCCCCGCTCTGGGCTTCAGGTGGGTGCAGCAGGAGCCATGTGCAGTGCCTTCAGTGGGTGATGGATCCTCTCCGTGCCATGGGGGAGGGTGCGGGTGCCTTCGCTTAGCTGGCCAGGTGACTGCAGAGCTGTGCTGTTAGATCAAGCTGGTGGCTTCCTTTTCCTTCCCTGTAGATGGTCTGAAAATGGCCTTGCAGCTGGGGCTTCCTGCTGGAAGGCTGCCATGGACCCTTTAATGGCAACCCAGGCTCAGCCTTTTGTGTCCAATAATTGGAGGCTTTGAAAAGGCATTGCCCAAATGGGGCTCCCCCCCCCCTCCCACCAGCTAATTTGTTTTTGGAATACCCATAACTGGGCAGTCTGATTTTAGAGACACTGCAGCAGTTTGTGTCTTAAATGAGCAAGAATACCTGCAGTCAATTACCAGATTTGCCTCGATGCAGAGCCTTGCAACGCTGGGCCCAGAGGCAGTAAGCCCCCACGTCTCATGGCCAGAAGGAGGCCTCAGTCATCCTGGCGAACCTTCCTTGGGTTGGCCATTGTTAGGGCTGACTGCTCAGCTTAAGGGACCGATCCTGGCCCAATCCTGTCTGGTTTTCCCAAAGTGATGGATGGGGGGGTACTGATATGGGGGGAATCCAGGAGCGTTTGACATATGAGCCAGGCTGTACCAGGTTCCTAGGAAGGAGAGTCAAACCTGCAGCTGCCACTGAATTATGTTCCTCCGGCTGTTCAGTGGGCTTCTGGACCAACAAGCAGAAGATGTGGCAGGCAGCCTCGGTGCTCCGTGGTGATGATGGCAGTAAAGAAAGTTTACTTTTCCATCACCATTGCATCCACGCAGTGTTGGACAGCAGAGCTTTTCCGAGCAGTGTATGGCCTTAAACGTCTGCATTTGCTGAGGGAATCGGAGGCTATCTCAGGAGTATGTGCTGACCGATTTGCAAGATCCTTTCTCCACAAAGTTGCCCTCAACCGCATCAACTTTGGATGCCACCTTGACGAGTGCCAGTTCATGTGCCTTCTGTGGTGGCACCTTTTGCTTCTTCTGGCTTCTTTTCAGGCTTCGTCACCCGAGGATGTGGGCAACTTCCTTGCATCTGTGTGCTCAACTCTTACTCATCTTGGCTTGTAATTACAGCCAGTGGACTGCTGGCTGAGTGGGTGCTGAGGGTTGTTTTTTTCTTAAATAAGCATTCTGTTACACCCTGTTTTGAAAGCTGCAATGGTTCATTCTCTGTTGAAGAAGTCCTCCTTAGAACCCATTGTGCTAGATAATCACCAAGCAGTGTCTGCCATCATATTTTGGTCAAGGTGCTTGGGCGTGTGTTGGGGACCCAACTGCAACGATTCCTGGATGAGACTGATTAACTCGATCAATTTCTGTTGGATGTTTGACCTGGTTTGGGCTGCCCTAGTAGATGATCTATGCTGGGGGTTGGACAGGGGGAGTGTATCCCTGCTGGTTCTGCTGGACCTGTCAGTATCTTTCAGTGTCATTGACCATGGGACCCTTCTGGATAGTCTTGCTGGGATGGCAATGCAGGGCATTGTGGTCCTGGAGGTGGTGCTGCAGGATTTCTGCTTCATGCCTTGGCCTGTGGCAGCCTTCCCAAATCTGGCATCCTCCAGATGTGTTGGGCTACAACTCCCATCTAGAGGGTGCCAAGTTGGGGAAGCCTGGCCTGTGGTGTCCCACAGAGTCCAATCTTGTTCCCTGTGCTATCTAACTTTTATATGGAGCTGCTAGGAGAAATGATCTGGGGGCACAAAGTTGGCTGTGATCAGTATGCGCACAGCTGTATATCTCCTTGCTGTCTCAATCTGGGAAGATTCTGAACCTGTGTTTGGGCTCAGCAATGAACTGGATGTGGGCAAACAAGCTGACATTAAAAACAGATGAGCAGAAGTGCTCCGTGTCAGGAGATCTACTGGTTTGGAATCTGGTGTCAGCCTGTTCTGGATGGGAATCACCCTCCTTGAAAGAACAGGTCTACAGTTTGGTTTTTTTAGTTTTTTTGCAGGGAGGGGAGTGCTCCTGGACTTGGGCCTTGCTCCTGCATGCTCCAGTGATGGCTGTGGCCAGGAACATTTCTGCTTGTCTTCAGTTGAGCACATTCCTGGGGTGGTCAGGCCTGGCTATTCTCACACGTGCATTAATCACCTCTAGACTGGATTTAATTAGAGCACCCTCTGTGTGGGGCTGTTTGGAAATTTTGGTTGGTGCAGAACGCTGCTGCTAAAATCTTGTCCAGAATCTTGTACGGAATCATGTTACTACTTTCTCCTACCATCTGCTCTGGCTACTGGTCCATTTCTGAGCACAGTTCAAAGTCATTACCTTTAAAGTCCTAAACCAGCTAGGACTAAATTACCTAATGGACCACCATCTTCCATATGAGTCCACCCACCATTTAAGGTCATCTGAGGAGCCCCTTTCATGCATATACCATGGCCTTTGGAGCAGTATGGTTGGTGGTAGCCCGAGTGAGGGGCCTTTTCTGTAGTGGCACCCAGCATATAGATCTCCCTGGTGCCATGGGAGGTAGGGCTGTCTCCTCCTTTGATTGCGTCCTGTTGTCATTTGGAAACTTGCTTTTGATTTTTCTGGGTTTTTAAACATTTTTAGTTTGGCTCCCTGTTGGTTATAAATTCTGTGAATTTTTTGCTGCCTTGATTTTTGTCCTTAAAAAACATTGATTGCTGTGTTTATATTGTTTTTACAGCTGTGTTTAGCAACTGTAGGCATCTCCATTTGGAGGGAGAAAGTGAAGTATACACTTCATTATTAATAAATTAAGTTAAATTTTATAAGTAATACTTCCTGGCCTCCATTAGAAAAGTGAAGCATCCCTCCCTGCTTGGTTCTGGGGATCTGTACCTCCAACTGCGTTTTCTTGGTCATCTTTGGCTGGATGACTTCTCCAGCTGGGCCTGTGCCCCAGGCATCCTGCTGCCTCATATGCTGCAAGAGGTGTGTCCCGGACCTCTTGCACAGTCACAGAGGATCTTGCAGTAGACCTCTTGGGTTGTGTGTAGCTGCTTTGTTGGTGACCATAAAATTCTGCTTCCAGCAAGCTGCTACTTTTCGATTGCTTGTGTGGTTTGAAGTGTTGAGAATGGAATTCAGCTGCCATGGGGACTTTTATTTCCCAGCCTCATGAACAGGAAGAAGGGGAGAGGCACACTATATATATAATCAGGGGTGAACAGAAGGGAGATCTCCAGATGCTTTGGACCCCAGTTCCCAGAAGCTTCTGCCAGCATGGCCAGTGGTCAGGAATGCTGGGAGTTGATGTCCAGATCATCTGGACATCTACTTTCTGCCCTCCCCTGAAATATATATGTGTGTGTGTATGTAATAATTTATCTACTGCTAAATATTTTTTTAAAAACCCACAGCATAAAACACTCAATAATAAGATGCAAGGGGGAAATAAAAACACTCGATATATATAAAATGGCTGTTCACTTGGGTTTCACTGCTTCTTCAATTCATTTTTCTTCCCCTTTGACTGCCCCGCCCGCCCCCATCAGGAGGGAAACAGCAGTGTTGGGTAGGGCAGTGTTGTAAGACAGCAAAGGCAAGACCTCTTCTCTGGAGCCTGTCTCCATGTGGTAGCAATCAGAGGAAAGTGATATTTCTACAACTGAGCAACCAATGCATGCAGTCAGGAGTTGTAATGCTAGCTCAGTCCTACTGACTATGTGACTTCCATCCTTGTATAAAAGTTCTGACGTTATAGGACTTCCTGTTGAGTGGACTCTAGTAGATGCACCTGCCATACCCCAGTAAGGGAGAACATCTCTGTGGTGGCTTTCCCTGGGCCGGGCCAGGCCAGGCTTCACCATATGATGGCACTGTGTCCTGTACCAAGTGCCAACCATACCAGAGATGTGACATGCGTGCTTTGAAGTCTTCATCAAGCCTTCAAGGCTCCTACCTCCATTTCTCTGGTCTTCATTTCAAGACTTCCCCTGCCCATTCTCCCCTGCGTGAGGCAAGGCTATGCTATGGTTGCAGTCCAGGGAGCCTGTAGCAAAACAGCGATGGTCAGTCATTCCATTCTCGGTGTTGGACATTCCTCGGGCTGGATAGCAGCCTGTTATCCTGGCAGTGTCTCATTTTCTCCATCTTGCAACTGCAGGCTTGTTCCTTACTGTTACGTTACCCTTATGTTACCCTTTCTTCCGTCTGCCTCAGCAGTAAGGCAGCATGGCCACTGCTCATCCACTCTCAAAGTCGCTCATGGGTTTGGCTGCAGGCCATAGAACAGCTACTCGAGATGTGTTCTTGACATGCACATAGCCTGCTACACATTCCTGCTATGTTCCTACTGTTTATGGATCTAGGCTTCCAGTCTGTGCTGGGCTCAGATGGGATTTCCATGCGCAGGAGTACTTCTCCTTGGCACTTCCCTTTTCTTCCCCAAGATGGACTGAGCTCCACGCGCTTTCCTTTCCACCTTCTTTGGTTGAACAGTTTTCTTCCTCTGCTTGCCCTGAAAGCGGCCCTTTGTGTGCCTCTGCCAAAGGGCAGGGCAGCATGAGACCCAAGTCCATGCACTGCCAGTGGGACGCCCTGCAGTCGGGGAAGGAGGCTAGCTCATGTTTTAGCAGAGTGGGAGACCTACGTCCTCACATCTGTTTTGATGAAAGGCAGGGAATGTTTTGGGGTGGTTCTGTTTTTGTTCTTTGAGCTGGTCTATTTTTATCTTCCCATGTGATGTTCCCTTACATCATATTTACAAAGCTGAAATACAAAACATCCTGTAGTAACTTGCTGGAAAACCTCTTTTGCACATCAGGTTTCACTTAGCAGCAGCTGCCTTCCTTGGCAGCAGCCCCTGCCTTCGAGGGTGTGTGCGCGCAAACTCTCCATTGACGTTCTTGAGCTAGTCCACAGGAGGGCCGTGCCTTGAAGCCTTCCTCCTCTTTAGAAGCACGGGGTGCAGGATGGGTGGAGATGCCGCAGAATATTGCCCCGGGGCCTTTCCTAGCTCCCTTCTGCCAGCCTTTGGGCCTCCTGTACACCACCTGCTGTCCCCCAGGATTCCCCTTTGGGGCGATGGGGAGGGCAGAGAGGCCTGCAGTCTCTCTGCCTGCCTGCTTGCCAGAGACCCTCAAACAATGACCGCGTAGGAGAGCCATGCGGCAGAGAAAATGGTTCCACCAATGACATGGAATTTCTCCCAGGTTGCTCTGCCCTGTAGTATCAAGTGAGAGATACTGGGCAAAATAGATGGGTTTTAGAAACAATTTTCTGTTGAGGAAAAGTAGTTTGAACACTTGCAAGAGGAGAAAGGAGAAAAGAGGCAAAGGCAAAGACAAAGACAAAGACAAGCAAATTCAGGGCAAATATAGAACCTGAATACTAGACAGCTGTAGCCATTGTTAGCCCCATGGCAACCAGCATTCCAGCCCAGTGTGGGCACTGAAACTGCCATGGTTGCCTTGGCAGACAGCTGCTGTCAGGAGATAGGTGGGGCAATCCAGTCCTGTGGACTCCCCTGGACCCCTTGGTGTGGCTCTCAGCACTGTTGAGAGTCGCTGGGCACCTTTTCCTGGTGGGGCAGGGGCATGGCACCGTGCTAATTCTGCTCCTCTTGCAGAGAGGTACCGGAAGGTGGGGCTGAGCAGCTGCTGCCCCACCCCGAGGGGCACGGGCCTGGAGCTGCTGCCACAGGCAGCCTTGTCTCCTGCGTGGTGGAACATCTGCATCTGCACGCTAGTGCTGGAGAGGGGAGTGAGCCGAGAGGGCGGGTCCCTGCTGCCACCTTCCTGTGAGGCACGGAGCTGGCCTGGCCTGGAGCCCTGGCCCCAGCGACTTGCTTGTGCCAGTTTGGCAAGTGGTTTTAAATCTGCATTTGAAATCTCTGTATTGTGCTAGGTTTTATTCTGGTTGTCTGGTTATATTGTGGTTTTAATGCTTTTATATTTTATATTGTTTTACCCCGCGCTTTTTGGTTCTAATTTTTGTGAACCGCCCAGAGAGCTCGGCTATTGGGTGGTATAGAAACAAAATAAATACATAAATAAAAAATAAGCGGTAGATGGAGGCCTGGAATGCCGAGGCCTGGGTTGTCTGGGAGCAAAGCGTAAGACTGTGCCACGCAGAGCAGGCCTCAGGCAAGCACTGTGCCTGCCACTGCCTCTGGCCATCCTAGCCCCGGGTCTGCCCAGGTAGGGCTTCCTCTCCACCGAGAGGAGACCGGATGCACGTGCCCCTGAACTGACCCCCTGGCTGGGCCCTCCTGGCCCCGCTCCGGGACAGGGGCCTTCCTCTGGAGCCCAGCCTAAGTCTCCCGCACGGGGGCACAGTGCCTCCTTCCGCCTGAGAGCCAAGCTCCGTCGGGGGGGAAGAGCTCGGGGTCCACGTTCCAGTGGTGGGTGGAACAGCGGGAGGGGCCAAAAACATACTGAAAATGCCTGCATATCTTACCTTAAATCTCTTCATGCCACTAGCGAAGCCTTCAGAGAGGCATTTCAGCCATTTAGAATTGGGGCAGCTGAGGGGGTGGGGGAGAATTGCGTAAAAGCCAGGAAATCACCCAGGGGTTGGGGGGACGGGGGCGTGGCCATCTGGAGGGTTGGGTTTGTCGTCTCCGCGTCCTGCACCCCCTGCTTCAAAGGGTGCTAGGTGGAACTCGCCATGACCCTCTGCAAAGCAGAAGGAGAGAAGGCGGGGGGGGCATCACATGGCCCTTCTGCCTGCTTTGAGGTACCTGGATGTTGCATGCAAAGGAAGAGGATGGCAGCAGAGAGCTCTTACGCCTGGTGGGGATCTGTGTGGCTGAGAAGCTGAGTTTTGGCGCACTCTGAGTGCCTTGCTCACTCAGGCTGCACGGCCCTGACGGGGCCAAGGTGAGGAGAGACAGGGCCACCGTGCATTTCCCTTGTCAGTCCTTCTGTTCCCACTGAAGTGTCGGCTCCACAGCAAGCAAACGGGTGTGACAGTTGATGAGATGGCTGGCGAAGGCTGGCCAGTGCAACGGTTTCACGTAGCACCCCACAGCTGCTTTCCAGGAAGCCTCTGGAGCGGCGACAAGGCTCCACAGTGTTGACGTGCCCACTGAACAGCTGAGCTGTCCCATTTGTGGTGTTGGGCATCACCATATGTGTGCTAACAGCTACTCTGGCCCGTTACCTCTCTGTGAAGTCTCCCCTTTGTGAGTATCATTATCAATTAATTAGCTCAGCTGTGTTTTTGTAAAACCTCCTCCTGCTTCTCTAGTATTCCTACTTGTAAAAATAGCAGAGCAGATTTAATTGTAGCTTTTTATTGCACTGGAGTGGGCGAACCACCCATCAGTGGCAGAAGCCTGAAGGGGAGAAGCGTGTCAAGGAGGTCTGGGAGGCGTGGGTTTGTCTCGTGGCAGCCTCAGCGCTTGCGACCGGTTTCCACGTTGTGCTTGTGCAGCTTCATTGGGCCCTGCCTGTGTGGAGATCCTGAGCTGTGAGATGCTGGAAAGGACAGAGGAATGCGAACGGTGGTCTGCTGGTGATGCAGCATCCTCGTGGGTTGCTCCCTCCCTCTCCTCTCCCCGCCTCCCACCTTCCAGCAGGGCCGCCCCTCCCGTGACACAGGGCAAGGCGCCTGCATCAGGTGGTGGAGCAGGAGGAGTGGGGAGGGCCTGCCGCTGCCCCACCATCTCCGGCAGTTGCGTTGGAGAGTCCCGCCAGCCGGTCTCCTGCTGTGGCCTTTGCTGCAGTAAGAGAGTGGCCAGCGGGGCTCTCTGGGACAGCGCTCTGCCCTCCTTTCCCCCATCGCGTGCCCCTCCTCCCTTTGCCGCTGGGTGAGATTTGCAGAGAGCCACACAGCCCGAAGATGTGGCTGCAGGCTCATGTGCAAATGGGAGGGAGAGGGTGCGAGGAGGCAGCCTGTGTCCTCTGCCACCTTGGGGCAAGAGAGCTGGTGCTGGGGCACCATGCATCCAAACCACTGTAATAAATTTGGCTGTGATATGTTGGCCGACAGGTGAAGGTCTTTCTGGCGTGTGACGCTCAGTTTTCTGGGGCCCGCTTGAATGTCCAGCATTGTCCAAAGCAGCTGCAGAAGCCAGCTCGAGGCCTTGCAGAGTTCCCTTTTGTTCTGGGCCAGGGTTTTCTGCCAGCTGGTGGCAGGTTGAACCCACAACACTTCTTCTATAGGCCTTTTGCACTGTATGTTCCAGGTCTCTCGAATAAACATTTATTTGTTTCCTACGTTCCCCCCCACTTCCTCAGGGCAGTGTACAGAGCTGCCACGTGCCCCCCTCTTATCCTCACAACAATCTGGTGAGCTAGATCAATCTGGGAGTGAGTGACCCAAAGCCTTCCATACCACTTGGCTTTGTAGCTGAGTGGGGGTTTGAACTCAGGTTCCCATAGTCCTAGTCTGACACTCTAACTCAGCCTTCCCCAACCTGGTACCCTCCAGGTGTGTCAAATTTGCAGCCTGGGAATGATGGGAACTGTAGTTTGATACATCATTTTCCTGCCCATGCCTATCATCACCACTGCCCTTTGGCCAGCAGAGAGTCTGTTTTACTTTGGGATTGTATTTTCCCCATCTTTTCTTTGGCCCTGTGACTTTTCTAGATGTGTTGAGAGATCCTCAAAACTACTCCTGTGGATTTTATAGGTTGACCCTGAGCATGGTTCATCTTCACAGGATATTTCCTTGCTTCATCATGTAGTCCAGCTATTAGCATGTTCTACACATGCTTTGTTGAATTCCTCATGTTAGGTGGTTTGAAGCATTGGCCTTAACCTGGCAGTGTAATAATGGAGCTGCCACTTCTTTCTCTGTCAGCCTCCTTGAGTGTCCGCCGCTGGTTCTCCGTTGCTGTGCAAGGGTTGTCCCTGTGCCCTCAGTAGGAAAAGCATTTTTGTGCCACCTCCATCTCTGAGGCATGGCAACACCTATCCGAGGTGCATGGTGAGGACATGACAGTCCTGTTGACAGTCCTGTTAATGAGACCCACCGGAGAGCCAGACTTCTTGTTCTCCTCTGTGGTGGTCTAGGACTCTGCAAAAGGACGGGGTGAAACAGGTGGTCGTGTGGCTTCCCTGTCAGGATGGCTTTGGGAAAGAGTGGCCCTGGTCAGGAGGAGCAAAGCCCCCACGGCCAGGCTGAAGGAGGAGCCTTGGGGAGGGGCTGCAGAACACATGTGGCAGACAGAGCTCTGATGCCCACCTGCTCTTGCCTGGGTCATCCTGTCTCTCTCTCAGGTGACTCCCTCTCATTGTCCTTCCTTCCAGGTACCAAAGGCCTGGAGTGTCCTCCCTCGACTCCCACCATGAACTCTTACTTCTATAAGTTCATGATCAACTTGCTCAAGAGATTCAGCAGTGAGCGGAAGCTGCTGGAAACACGAGGAGCCTTCATCATCAGGTTAGTCAAAGCCCCTGCTTTCTTTGCCTGTCTGCTTCTGAACCTTCTGTGGGGTCTCTGTGCCATTCCGTGCAAAGGTTCTGCGCCCACTCGGGAAGGTTCTGGAGGTGAGGCCTCAAGGCGCAAAGTCTTGCCTTGTGCACATGCTTCAAGGGCCAGGGGGAGAGAGCGCCTTCCTGCTCAGGTCCCAGCCAGCCACTACTTTACCAGAGGTGGTATCTCCCTTTCGCCTCTCGGGAACTAGTTCTTCAAGGAATGGACTCTCCACCTGCCAGATGTCCACAGGACTCTGGTTTTTTACCTGCAGTCCCCACTATCTTTTAATCTGCTATGTGGTCCCTAGGAGGCCTTCTCAGAGGCTGGCCAGGGGGCTGAGCTTGATGATAACATGATGCTGCAAACTTGCCAAGTAGCCCACTGCTAGGAAGATGGCTGAAAGGGCCTGACCACGAATTTTGCTGCACTAGCTGTTCTTTGGGTTTTCCTTCAGGAATAATCACAGTGGCTAGAGCAGCCCTCCAAAGCCCTTCTGTGCGTGCGTGGTGGAAGCGTGGTGCGGGGCGTGTGCCTGTGTCATGGTGTCTGTCTCTCTGTGGTGTGGTGGTGATCTAGAGAGACTGTGCATTTGTGTGCACGTGTGCGTGGTGGCTCTGGCGCCATCCAGCATGTAGCCCTGACAAATTCCATCTGAGGGACTGAGGCCCTCAAGGGGAGCAGAGGTTGCCCACTCCTACTGAGGAGGCTGAAATTACATGGTAGATATTTGGAAAATGCTCTTTGTGACATCTGACAGCATAGTGTGAAGTCTGGGACAGCACAGAAATGAATTCCTTCACACCCTTTCAGAAATAATTGCTTCAGGGGAGTAAGATGGGACTCTGTGCTGGCTGGGGGCATGGGGGAGTTGCAGTCTAACACACGTGGAGGGGAGAGTTGGGTTTGGGTATGGGAGGAGAGACCGGGTCCAGATCTCTGTCCTGTGAAGCTCACTGTGAGCCTAATCTCAGGGATTCCCCCCGCCCCTCGAGCAAAGGCACCACCTCTCAAGAAATGGCTGCCCATTCTGTAGGTCTGGGAAGTCGTGCATGGAAGGCAGGTTCAATAGCCCTGTTGAGTTCCCTGCAGAGGGTCCCTCTGAACAACCTTCCTTTGAAGCCTGTCTTTGTGAGGGAGCGCTCTGCCATGCACACGCAGCCCTCCCCCCAAACCTCTCTTTGGTTTCTGAGCCTTATTCTGACAGTCCCAACTCAGTGGCCAGCTTTTTGTATGGAACAGTGGGACTGAAAAATACTTTCTTAAAATAAAATGCTGTGATTTTACAGCAGGGTTGCGTTGATAAATGGCCATGTCGAATATACATGCTTTGCTGTATGAGCTTGTAGGGTTGCCAGTTTCTGAGTCTTCGCAACAGCAGAATTCCCTTGGGGAAGGTCTGCGGCTCCGTGGTAGAGCACAGAAGCCGCTTTGTGGACCAGCAGTCCGAGGTTCCCTCCCCAGCAGCATTTCCAGATCGTGTTGGGAAATATGTTTGCCTGAAACCTGGGCCACGCACAAGGCAGCTTCAGGTGTTGAAGGCTGACCTGTCCTGCCCGCTTCTGAGGGCGGCTGAGTCATTTAGAGAGCAGGAAGGGTCGGGGCGGAGCTGCAGGGCCTTGGATTCCTCCCAGCAGGCAACTGTCCTCGCTCTCAGGCCTTTTATCCTTCTTGGCCAGGCTCTGCCCCCTTCCTGGAGTGTGGGGAGCCTTCGAGGGGTCCATTCTCTGGCCAGTGTCCTTTGGATCCATTGCCTGCACTAGTGAACAGATGCTACAGCCTGTGAGGTCCCAGACGTGGCGGGGTGGGGGGGGTCCCCTCAGGAGAATCTGGGTCAGCAGGCGGGGGGGCCCAAATCAGAGGTCTCTGGCTCAAGGGACTCCTGGTTGTAGTCCTGGTCCAGCTGGCTCCTCTTCCTCCGCTGCTACAGGAGACCTGGCTGCTTCTCAGGGTCGGGCCCACGTGTCGCTGCCCCTTGGCATCCGTGCGCTGAGTCTTGCTTTGGCCTTTCTTAGGTTGTTGGCTGACTATTTTGTCATGCCAGTCAGCTGGTGTGCTTGCTGCCTTGAACTCCTCTCCACTGGAGCTAGATGAATTTCTGTGAAATGTAGCGGAAGTATGAAAAGCAGGCCAGAGGAGGACTGTGCATCTAGGACACCCCTAGATGTCAGTGCAGTAGAAGACACAGCACTTGCGCCCTGTGTGCTGTGCTCTCTGCGGGATTCTGTGCAGAAATGCCGAAAGCTAGGCTGTCCAGTGTGCTAGCAGACACCTCTCTCGGCACCTACCAGGCTTTCTGAGCCTCCTGATTTAATTTTTTTTTAAATTTACTGGGAGGCTGGTGTGCTGCAAAGTGCTGTCTTCATTTCCAAGAATGCCTTTGGGCTCCACATCTGAGCCTCAGCAGTTTGCCTTCTGTGGAATAAGTGTTGGAGCAGAAAACTGAGTTCAGAAGAGCAAGTTTTGTGTTCTGGAGCTCAGACCCCAGGCCTTCTTATTTAAGTTCTTGGACAAATTACTTTTCTTTTAGTCTCACCAGTCTGCCTTCTGTGAAATGGGTATTTTGTGACCAGCCATCCTTTCCATGGCAGCTATTTTGTGAATAGGCAAGCCCCAACCTGTGGCACCCATTTTGTGAGAGTGCTCCCAAGACTTTCCCAACATTCCAGTTGTGCTCACTGACTCAAAAAGGTTGGGGACCCCTGAACCACTGGGCTTCTGGAAGATTCTAAAGAACATAAGCAGAGCCATGCTGGATCAGACCAAGGGTCCGTCTAGTCCAACATTCTGTTCACACAGTGGCCAACTAGCTGTTGACCAGGAACCCACAAGCAGGGCATGAATGCAACAACACCCTCGAACCCATGTTCTCCAGCAACTGGTGTACGTACTCTCACTGCCTCTGGTACTGGAGGTAGCACATAGCCATCAAGGCTACTAGGCATTCATAGCCTTTTCCTCCAGGAATTTGTCCCATCCCCTCTTAAAGCCATCCAAATGGGTGGCCATCACTACACTTGTGGCAGCGAATTCCATAGTTTATGCGCTGTGTGAAGAAGTCCTTCCTTTTATCTGTCCTGAATCTCCCACCAATCAGCTTCATGGGATGAGCCCGTGTTCTAGTATTTTGAGAGAGGGAGAAAAATGTCTCCCTGTCCACATTCTCCGCACCATACATAATTTTGTACACCTCTATCGTGTCTCCCCCTGCCCTCCTTTTTTCCAAGCTAAACAATCCCAGCTGTTGTAACCTTCCCTCATAGGGGAGATGTTCTAGCCCCTCAATTCATTTTAGTTGCCCTTTTCTGCACTTTTTCCAGCTGTACAGTATCTTTGTTTAGGTGTGGTGACAGTATTCCAAGTGTGGTCACACCATAGATTTACAGGGGCAGTATGATATTGGCAGTTTTGTTCTCAATTCCTTTTCTAATTCTGCCTGACACGGAGTTTGCCTTTTTAACAGCGGCCACACACTGGGTTGACATCTTCATTGAGCTGTCCAACACAACCCCAAAGTCTCCTTCCTGGTCAGTCACAGCTAGCTCAGATCCCATCAGGCTATACTTGAAGTTGGTTTTTTTTGCCCCAACGTGCATCACTTTACACTTGCTTACATTGAACCTCATTTGCCGTTTAGATGCCCATTCTCCCCATCTGGAGAGGTTCTTTTGAAGCTCTTCACAATCCCTTTTTGTTTTAACCGCAATAAATAGTTTGGTGTCATCTGCAAACTTGCCCACTTCCCTGCTCACTCCTAATTCCAGGTTGTTTATGAACAGGTTGAAAAGCACTGGTCCTAATACAGATCCCTGCGGGAGCCCACTATTTACTTCCTTCCATTGGGAGAATTTACCATTTATTCCTCCTCCCTGCTTTCTGATCTTTAACTAGTTACTGATCCATAGGAGGACCTCTCCTCTTATTCCATGACTGCTAAGTTTGCTTAGGAGTCTTTGGTGAGGGACTTGGGTGCCCTCCACAAATAGCTATGTTGGCTGGGGGATGCCGGGAGGTGTAGTCCAACACATCTGGATTGCACCAGCTTGGAGAGGGCTGGTTCTTAGAGGCTCTGAGAGCATAAGCAGGGGATTTAGACTCAAGGCGTGGCCAGCTATGTTGGCACCTGAGAGGGGGCTTCCCTTCACCAGGGAGGGTCTTGTTCTGATGGGGGCAGAAGAAGGTCCTTTTGCCTTCCTCACCATGCATGGCGAATGCAGGTGGAACAGAGCATCTGATTGTTTTTGTTCAAACTCGCTCGGCTTTTGCTCAGCAAAAGGGGCGGGCAGAACCTCCAACTCTTGGATAAAGTGCCGTGCGAATGAAGCCAGGCAGCTGTGGCCTCAGCTTCTGAGATGGGGAGCAGGCTCGCCTGCTCATCTGGGCAAGATGGTGCTGCCAGTTGCCCTCTTTTCCCAAAGGGTTGTAGCCGATGTTACTCCTACTTAGAGTAGATTGATTGAAATGAATGGGATGTACGCTGGGCAGATAACAACAGAATGACATTTAATAGGGTTAAATGCCAAGTTCTGCACCGAGGAAAAAGAAACCAAATGCACTGTTACAAGATGGGGGATACGTGGCTCAACAGCACTACAAGCGAGAAGGATCTTGGAATTGTGGTAGACCACAAGCTGAATATGAGCCAACAATGTGATGTGGCTGCAAAAAAGGCAAATGCTCTTTTGGGCTGCATTAATAGAAGCATGGCTTCCAAATCCTGGGAAGTACTAGTTCCCCTCTACTCAGCACTGGTTAGGCCTCATCTGGAGTACTGTGTCCCGTTCTGGGCACCACACTTTAAGAAGGATGCAGACAAACTGGAGAGGGTTCAGAGGAGGGCAGCAAAGGTGATGATCAGGGGACTGGAAACAAAGCCCTATGAAGAGAGACTGAAAGAACTGGACATGTTTAGCCTTGAGAAGAGAAGACTGAGGGGAGATAGGATAGCGCTCTTCAAGTCCTTGAAAGGTTGTCACAAAGAGGAAGGCCAGGATCTCTTCTTGATCATCCCAGAGTGCAGGACACGGAATAATGGGCTAAAATGACAGGAAGCCAGATTCTGGCTGAACATCAGGAAAAACTTCCTGACTGTTTGAGCAATACGACAATGGAACCAATGACCTAGGGAGGTGGTGGGCTCTCCCACACTGGAGGCATTCGGGAGGAGGCTGGACAGCCATCTGTCAGGGATGCTCTGACCTGGATTCCTGCATTGAGCAAGGGGTTAGGCTCGATGGCCCTTCCAACCCTACTATTCTATGACTCTATGACACTATGACCATTGGTCATGCAGGCTGGGGTTGATGGGAATTGAAGTCCAACACATTAGGAGAGCAGCAGGAAGGCTGGTCTCATCCATCTGTCAACATCTGGTCCACTGATGGCCACACAAAAATTGTGGATTTAGAGGTGTGGTCAGAAGGACTTTTCTCTCAAATCCTGGGGAATCCTGGGGCTTGGCTGCAAAAGTTAAACCCCAGTGGCTCTCTGAGTGTAGCCCATGAAGCCTTTGAACAGAGAGTTCAGGCCAGTGCAATGTTCAAGCCTGTCTCCCTTCCTTTTTTGTGCATTTGGCTTTGAGTAGGGCATCAACTCTCATAACTACACTTATGGAAGAGTGATGGGGATGCGCAACAGGCCCTGGGTCGCCATCACCGCTTTGGCGTACAAGTTGGTGGCAGTCCGTGCAGTACTTTGCTGTAGCTGGGGCTTTGACTAGATTTTAATTGCTCTGCAATGAGAGACACAAAGGATCGGCCTGTTCGTGCATTAATTTGAAGGTTGTCCTTGTTTCTCCATTGACAGGCTCTGAACACGAATGGGCGTTCTTGTTTGCTGCCATCGTCTTCAACACATCCAGTTTATTATGGTTAGGAGTCACTGGCCAATATTGTTGTTTGTTTCTCAGCCCCCTTGTTATCCCCTTCTGCCGCTTGCCATTCATATGCCATGTATCCCTTTGCCTGTGTAAAGCCAGGCAAAAACCAGTCTTGACACTGCCAGCTAGTATAGCTGTTACCTCAAAATGGCCTCAAGAAATCTGACTGGAGAGGATATAGAATCAGAGTTGGAAGGAATCTTAAGGGTCATCTGATCCAACTCCCTGCTGATGCATCTGCTCAGGGAGCACATAAAAGAGAAGCAGCAGTAGAATGCTTGCATCTGTTTGGATTTTGCGAGAACGTGCGCTTTGCCGTCACTTTCCCCTCTTTGGGGTTCTTGGGGGTGGAGGTGGCAGTAGGATTGCGCTGCCTGGGTGCCTCGTAACTTAAGAGGACACATTATTGCACGAATAATACTATTGGAAATAGTGGAGCTGCAATGGCAATTTAATGGACTTTTGAGTGGAAAGTTGATCCTTCTACTTGCGTGCCAGTATTAGGCTTTGTAACAACAATGTCTTCTTTCTGTTACCGAACATGCTCCACCAGGCATGTGTACAAAGTTGCACATGTGCGTAAGACCAGCATTCATTAAGGGACCTTTAGATCTCGGTAATAATGACCTGGTTCACACGTCACAGCAGCAACTCTGGATTGCCTAACTCAGGAATTGCAGGGAGGAGCAGAAGGTGTGAGGGTGTGCAACCCATTTAACAACCCAGGAACTGCCACTGTGACATGCAAACCAGCTTAGTATGTCTTTGACAAAGCCGAAGCCAGAAGTCCACACGCACACATATGCAAAATTCTTCAAACAATGGAGAACTTACTAAACACAAGCAAGAGTTTAAAATGTTTACTTATTACTTTGGGGAAAGTAACTTGGTAGATCAGTTGTAATTGAAATATAAGCATATAAATCAGTTAGAACCTTCAGAACCTACAGAGAGAACTTACGGGGAAATTAGCTTTGTTCTCTCTGGGGTGGAATGTTGTTGTTGTTCAGTCGTTCAGTCGTGTCCGACTCTTCGTGACCCCATGGACCATAGCACGCCAGGCCTTCCTGTCCTCTGCTCTCTCTCGGAGCATGCTCAAGTCCATATTCATTGCATCTGTGATGCTATCTAGCCATCTCATCCTCTGCCGTCCCCTTCTCCTTTTGCCTTCAGTCTTTCCCAGCATCAGGGTCTTTTCCAGAGAGTTTTCTCTTCGCATTAGGTGGCCAAAATATTTGAGCTTCAGCTTCAGTATGTGTCCTTCCAATGAGCAGTCAGGGTTGATTTCCTTTAGGATGGACTGATTTGACCTCCTTGCAGTCCAGGGGACTCGTAAGAGTCTTCTCCAGCACCACAGTTCGAAAGCATCAGTTCTTCGGCGCTCAGCCTTCCTTATAGTCCAGCTCTCACAGCCATATATTGCTACTGGGAAAACCATAGCTTTGATTAGACGGACCTTTGTCAGCAAGGTGATGTCTCAGCTTCTGACTATGCTGTCTAGGTGTGCCATAGCTTTCCTCCCAAGGAGCAAGCGTCTTGTAATTTCATGGCTACAGTCACCGTCTGCGGTGATCTTGGAGCCCAAGAAAATAAAATCTGTCACTGCTTCCATTTCTTCCCCTTCCATATGCCAGGAAGTGATGGGGCCAGATGCCATGATCTTCATTTTTTTAATGTTGAGTTTCAAACCAGCTTTTGCACTCTCCTCTTTCACTCTCAACAAGAGGCTCTTTAGATCCTCTTCGCTTTCTGCCATTAGGGTGGTATCATCTGCGTATCTGAGGTTGTTGATAATTCTCCTGGCATTCTTAATTCCGACCTATGATTCATCCAGCAGGGCGACAATATACAGCCTTGTCGTACTCCTTTCCCAATTTGGAACCAATCGGTTGTTCCATATCTGGTTCTGACTGTTGCTTCTTGACCCTCGTACAGGTTTCTCAGTAGACAGGTAAGGTGGTCTGGTACCCCCATCTCTTTCAGAATTTGCCAGAGTTTGTTGTGATCCACACAATCAAAGGCTTTAGCGTAGTCAATGAAGCAGAAATAGACATTTTTCTGGAATTCTCTTGCTTTCTCCATGATCCAGCGAAAGTTGGCGATTTGATCTCTAGTTCGTCTGCCTCTTTGAAACCCAGCTTGTACTTCCGGTAGTTCTCTGTTCGCATACTGCTGAAGCCTAGCTTCTAGGATCTTAAGCATCACCTTGCTGGCATGTGAAATGAGCGCAATTGTACAGTAGTTTGAACACTCTTTGGCGTTGCCCTTCTTTGGAACTGGAATGTAAACTGACCTTTTCCAGTCTTGTGGCCACTGTTGAGTGTTCCAAATTTGTTGGCATATTGAGTGCAGCACTTCAACAGCATCATCTTTTAGGATTTTCAATAGCTCAGCTGGAATACTGTCATCTCCGCTAGTTTTGTTGTTAGTAATGCTTCCTAAGGCCCACTTGACTTCACTCTCAAGGATGTCCGGCTCAAGTTCAGTGACCACACTATCATGGCTATCAGGGACATTCAGATCTGTCCTGTATAGTTCTTCTGTGTATTCTTGCCACCTCTTCTTAATCTCATCTGCTTCTGTTAGGTCCCTGCCTTCTTTGTCCTTTATCATGCCCATCTTTGCACAAAACGTTCCCTTGATATCTCCAATTTTCTTGAAGAGGTCTCTAGTCTTTCCCATTCTGTTGTTTTCCTCGATTTCTTTGCATTGTTCATTTAAGAAGGCCTTCTTGTCTCTCCTTGCAATTCTCTGGAACTCTGCATTCAGTTGGGTATATCTTCCCCTTTCTCCCTTGCTTCTCGCTTCCCTTCTTTCCTCAGCTACTTGTAAAGCCTCCTCAGACAGCCACTTTGCTTCCTTGCATTTCTTTTTCTTTGGGATGGATGTCGTTGCTGCCTCCTGAACAATGTTACGGACCTCCGTCCATAGTTCCTCAGGCACTCTGTCTATCAGGTCTAATCCCTGAAATCTATTCCTCACCTCCACTGTATATTCATAAGGGATATGATTGAGGTCATACCTGAATGGTTTAGTGGTTTTCCCTACGTTCTTCAATTTAAGCCGAAATTTTGCAACAAGAAGCTCATGATCTGAGCCACAGTCAGCTCCAGGCCTTGTTTCTACTGACTGTATAGAGCTTCTCCATCTTTGGCTGCAAAGGACATAATCAATCTGATTTTGATATTGACCATCTGGTGATGTCCATGTGTAGAGTCGCCTCTTGTGCTGTTGAAAAAGGGTGTTTGCTATGATCAGTGTGTTCTCTTGGCAAAACTCTATTAGCCTTTGTCCTGCTTCATTTTGTACACCAAGGCCATGCCTGCCTGTTATCCCGGTGATTTCTCAACTTCCTACTTTAGCATTCCAATCCTCTATGATGAAGAGGACATCTTTTTGGGGTGTTATTTCTAGAAGGTGTTGTAGGTCTTCATAGAACTGATCAAGCTCCGCTTCTTCGGCCTCAGTGGTTGGGGCGTAGACTTGAATTACTGTGATGTTGAATGGTTTGCCTTGGATTTGTACTGAGATCATTCTATCGTTTTTGAGATTGTACACCTGTACTGCTTCTTCCCTTAGAAGAAATGGAGTAGCACCCTTTTGTTGACTATGAGTGCTACTCCATTTCTTCTCAGGGATTCTTGCCCACAGTAGTAGATATGATGGTCACCTGAATTAAATTTGCCCATGCTTGTCCATTTTCGTTCGCTGATTCCCAAGATGTTGATGTTCAATCTTGCCATCTCATGTTTGACCACCTCCAGCTTACCTTGATTCATTGATCTTACATTCCAGGTTCCTAAACAGTATTGTTCTTTACAGCGTCGGATTTTCTTTTCACCACCAGACACATCCACAGCTGAGTGTCCTTTCGGCTTTGGCCCAGCCCCTTCACTCTTTCTGGCGCTACTTGGAAATACCCTCTGCTCTTCCCCAGTAGTATATTGGACACCTTCCGACCTGAGGGGCTCATTTTCCAGCGTCATATCTTTTAGCCTTGTGATATGTTCCATGGGGTTTTCTTGGCAAGAATACTGGAGTGGGTTGCCATTTCCTTCTCCAGTGGACCACATTTTGTCAGAACTCTCTGCCATGACCTGTCCATCTTGGGTGGCCCTGCACGGCATAGCTTATGGCTTCACTGAATTACGCAAGCCCCTTCGCCACAACAAGGCAGTGATCCATGAAAGGCTTGGGTGGAATGCAGAGCTTAAATTAGGATGTGGACAGGCACTGATCGTCCATGCAATTATCGGATGGACTTGTCAGTGTAAGAGGTCAAAGAGGTGAGGTTTCAGTAAACTGGAAACTGTAACACTCCTGAAAGTGGAAAAGAAAGGTTTGGGATGAGTGTTAGAGATTTGGGAGAAGGAAAGGGGCTTGAGGGAAATTTATGCTAAGAAGAGACATTGCACTCAGGCTAGTCCTGAGGCATGGTCACAAGAAGGGTTGGGAGGAGGGGGCCGTCTGGAGCTCAAAATACATTCATCCCAGTTTCTTGAGCTTTGTGTCTTCCTCTTCTTTCTTTACTTTTTGTTCCCTGGAGGCCCTTGCTGCTGGGTATTAACCGAGCTTCTTCAAAGAGAGGTAGTCCAGGAGGAACAAACAGTATAGGGGTCCCAGCTGTGATGCTTGCCACTGGGACACAAGAGGCAGGCATCACAGATCCAAATCCATTTCCAAATCCATTTCTGAAATTAGATCAAATCTGAGCATAAACACATATAATGGGAAAGAGAGTAAAGGGTGGGGCTCCCCTTTGTAGAAAAGGAGATTTAGGATTTAAAGATGCCTTTCCCTGGGTTGGTGTGATCCATTCCTGAAGCTGAAGTTTGGGGCACATTGAAACTGCTGAGTCTTGGCAGCAAAGGAAAAAACCTGTTTTGGGGCTTTTGTGGACCGTCACCTGTAGTGAGGTGAGGACCAAAGTGGCCAGGTGAGGCTTCATCTGGGAAAAATAAGCAGAAGAGGGGTGACAGAACTGCAGTCCCCAGGCTGTTCTGTCTGGGCTTATCTGAGGGTGGCCGGACTCCATGGCAGGACTCCAACTAGCTAAAAGTGGGCTAGATGAAACAACTATCAGGTGGATCCACAGTTGGCTACAGAATCGGACTCAGAGAGTGCTTATCAGTGGGATCTTCTCAAACTGGGGAGAAGTAACGAGTGGAGTACCGCAGGGCTCAGTCCTGGGCCCAGTGCTCTTCAAGGTTTTTATGAATGACTTGGAGGAGGAGGTGCAGGGAATGCTGATCAAATTTGCAGATGACACAAAATGGGGCAGGATAGCTAATACTTTGGAGGACAGAAACAAAATTCAAAGTGATCTGGATAGGCTGGAGCGCTGGGCAGAAAACAACAGAATGACATTTAGTAGGGATAAATGCCAAGTTCTGCACCGAGGAAAAAGAAACGAAATGCACCGTTACAAGATGGGGAATACTTGGCCCAGCAATATTACAAGCGAGAAGGATCTTGGAATTGTTGTCAATCACAAGCTGAATGAGCCAACCATGTGATGTGGCTGCAAAAAAGGCCAATGCTCTTTTGGGCTGCATTAACAGAAGTATCGCTTCCAAATCCCGGGAAGTACTAGTTCCCCTCTACTCAGCACTGGTTAGGCCTCATTTGGAGTACTGTGTCCAGTTCTGGGCACCACACACAAGGATGCAGAGAAACTGGAGAGGGTTCAGAGGAGGCCAATGAAGATGATCTGGGGATTGGAAACAAAGCCCTATGAGGAGAGACTGAAAGAACTGGGCATGTTTAGCCTTGAGAAGAGAAGACTGAGGGGAGATATGATAGCGCTCTTCAAGTCCTTGAAAGGTTGTCCCAGAGAGGAAGGCCAGGACCTCTTCTCAATCATCCCAGAGTGCAGGACATGGAATGATGGGCTCAAGTTACAGGAAGCCAGATTCTGGCTGAACATCAGGAGAAACTTCCTGACTGTTAGAGCAATCCGACAATGGAGCCAATGACTTAGGGAGGTGGTGGGCTCTTCCACACTGGGGGCATTCAAGAGGAGGCTGGACAGCCATCTGTCAGGGATGCTTTGACTTGGATTCCTGCATTGAACAGGGCGTTGGACTCAGTGGTCTTACAGGCCCCTTCCATTCTATGATTGTATGGTTTGTCTCTCTTTGGGAGATCAGTTGGAGCTCCTGTCAAGACCTGTTTGCCAAGAGACCAAAACTCCCAGATGGTGTAGGTCCATCAGCTGTGGTTGGAAGCGATCACAAGCCGGCATGCTGAGTGCACGTGACACAGGGTTTTTATACATTTTAAGCCAAAGCTTTGACATGTCTGTTCAGCACCAGAAGCACAAAAGTTGCAGGAAGATTCTCAAGGACCAAGAATGACAGTTCCTGACTAAAACAGGGCAGTTGGTCTCCCTGTGACAGAGCCATCAGTGAGCACCAAAGAGGTTGTTTAGGAGGAGGAGGTGCTCCATCCCTTGGAGCTGTTTCACATCTTTTCAGACTAGACCGTTTCGCTTCCTTCAGGGGGTTTCCTCTAATCAGGAGGGGGAAACTACTGCTTCTTTGCAGGTTTGATTAATTTACCTTTTGCCTGCCTTGAGGCTCTGTAAAGACATTCAGGCTTGATTGATTTGGTAATGCCAGACCTTGCCTTGCATTCAGGACCTAAAGTTGCCAAGCAGTCTCTTTAGACTATGCTAAAGTTTCAAGCGAATCTTCCTGAAAAGCACCCTACTCTGGCTGCCAGTATCAGGGAGGCTGCAGGGCCTGTCTCACCATGGAGCAGTCTGTCAACATGTCTTCACCAGCAGACCAGTCAGAGAAAAGACAAACCTTTTGCATCTTTTTCTTTTGCTGTTCAGGAGACTTGTGTGAATGAGTGTCTGGGAAGTATGTGAGAGTGAAGATGGCAAGGTGTGGATTATTCTCCAAATGTTTCTGTCATTTGATCCTTTGGCAATTCTAAGCCACGCAATGCAGAGTTTTGGGATTCAGCCTGCAGTCTTTGGAAAAGAGCGGAGTACTTAAAGTAGCTCTCTCTCTCATCCATGGTGAACTGTGGAAGAGTGACTAGTTGCCTTTTTGTGCCCAGCTGAGAACTAGCCTCTTGTGCTTTCTGTGGCTGGGTGGCATGTAGCATTTGACATCTTGAGGTGTCTGGCATTTTTCTGACCCTCAGTACTGAGGAGGGCGGCTTGGGAGTGCTGAGGGAGTTGGAAACTTCCTGACATGTGTTATATATGACTCTTATGTCCTTGGTTCAGGAAGTCTGACTAAACCCGAACCCTCCAGGCTATCTGATCACTGGATTGGGTTTGCACACAGCTAAGGTTCCAGATGGAGAAGGTTTGTAACTCCATTCCGTACACGCAGGAGTGAGGGTCAAGGCGAGTGTTAGTCGTCACAGATCTGATCAGACACTCTTGGAGCCTAACACTGGAAGCAGAGGATTCCCATGTCATGTCCTCTTGCGTGTGTGTTTAACTAGTTGGTTGAGCGAATGACCAGTGTCCAGTTCGCTTTGTGTGTGTGGCAGTGTAGCACAGACGCTGCTGCTTGTGGGCTTTCAACTGAATGCCTCTCCTCCATTCTTCCCCTAAAGTGCGTAAGACCTTTATAACACCCAACACATGCTTGGTACCACTCTTGTCTCAATAATAATAATTGGCTAGTTAAGCAATCTCTTGAGTATCCATTACTGCAATTTAACCTTAACCAGTCTATCTGAGTTGGATGAGACTCCTCAGTGCTGACTTGTGTGGCTGAACATAACTGAATTCTAGTTTTCAGTAGAATTCAGTTCTTCAGCTGAGGCCTAGACACAGCCTGCAGCAGTCGCTCCACTAAGGCGCAGACGTTTTGTCAGTGGGGGAAAAAGAGTGTCGGCAGCATTTGCAGGGTGCCAGGGCTTGGCATGCCGTACACTCAGCTTTAGATGCAGTGTGGCTGGAAGACGCAGAAGACATGAGGGCGCTCCTTCCTCCTCCACAGGGCCGCAGATGGCCCAGTTCCACCCCCCTTCCCTTAAAGACAGCGTTGGGGGTGGGGGAACGAAAGGGAAGGAAACCATGGACCTGGCCCGACCTTTTCAGGAGAACATGGGAGAGGGCCGAGGACCATCCACAAGAGAGAGACTGCTTCCTGGCGCCAAACAACACAGAGCGCCAAAGTGAGGTGGGGGTGAGCACTCCAGCATCGCAAGACCCCACCACAGAGCTGTCCTGGGAGGAGGTGCAGTTTTGCCCATGGGTGAGACAGATTATATCCCAAGAATTGGCGGGTCAAGGGAAGGGGCCCACCCGCAAGAAGCTCAAAGGGAAAAGGAAGAGGAGCAAACATGAGTCTAGAAGCCTCCACTAAACACAAGGAAAAAGGGGGAAGGAAGGGGGTCAGGGAGTCTTTCTCAGATTCCAGATCTTCCTGCCCATCTTCATCACCCTCCACCTCCTCCCCACTTTCTTCCCCCAGGTGCCATAAGGGTAGCTCCCCTCCCCCTCCACAACCTCAAGGCCTCAGATGGGAGCAAAAGGAAAGGTTCTAAGGCATGTAAACCATCCAAACAGGGCAAAAAATGCCACAGAGCCCCCATCTCCCTCCTCACCCTCGGATGAGGATCAAGACTGCTCTGGTTCAAATAACGGGAAGGAAGGAGAGTTTTCAGAGTAAGAACTGAATTCCCCTGCTGCTCAGAGATGCTAGTTTTCAGTAGAATTTTTTCCAGCCCAGTTACCTAAAGTGTGTAGAATTCTTCAAATTAAGGTGAATGTACCTAAACCAGTGGAATCTGTGTTCCCACCACTTCCGCAGGGGTTAAGGCAGTCTTAACCACACAAATTGGCTAATAAACTTTACTCTCTGCCAGCTAAGATTACGGATTGGCTAAAAGTCTTGGTAGTTGATGCCCTTATCGCTGCACTGACCTCCTTAGCGTTCCTGCCCCCGATTGGGAAAGCAGGCCTAAAGATCCTTGCGATAAGTATGTGGAGGGTTTGAGGCATCGGCCGCCGTCTTCAGGGAATTGGTCGCCGTCTTCAGGGCATTGGTGACTAATTCCTTTTTAACTAGGGTGATTTGTGGGCAGAGGAAGTGGCAGGATTGGATTTGATTCCCAACCCCATTAAGGATGAGTTGAAGAAAATCTCATATACAGCGGCCCTGTCTGCTGACTCTTCCTTGGATGCGATCCAGTTTGGAGCCAGAGCCATAGTAGCTAATACAGTTGTGAGATGTAACATATGGCCCAGGAACTGGGATGTGGATGCAGAGTCCCAAATGAAGCTAGCAGCTTCAGCCTTCACAGGTTCCTGACTTTGGTGGGAACCTTTCAACAAGGTCTTGGTGGAAAATATGGAAAAAGAAAAGGTTCTTCCTTCAAAGAAAGAAGAATGGAAACCCAGACCACAGGAGTCCTTTCATCCTAACGGATGCACGCACAGAGCAAACCAACAGGATGGTTATAAGCCCTAACGGCAAAGAACCTACAGATATTCTGACAAGCTTAAGATGCAGTCATCATCCTCAGACTATGTCTCAAAGTACAGCAAAGGGCAAAAGAAGAACTATGAACAAAGAAGAACAAAGTACAGCAAAGGGCAAAAGAAGAACCAAAAGAAGAACTAAGAGCTATCCAGCTAGCCCTAAAGAACTTCAGTCTGGAGGTAAAAGGGTCACGTGTCCTCATCAGAACAGACAGTGTGTCGGCCAAAGCCTATGTGAACGATCAGGGAGGAACTCGTTCAAAATCTGTCAACAAGGAGGCCCACAAGCTAATAACATGGGCAGAGAAACATCTTTGATCCATCAAAGCAGAGCACTTAGCGGGGACTTCCAGCAAGGTGGCAGGTTGGCTTAGCAGGGAACCAGAATGGACACTCAGTCTGCATATTTCCAGGTCAGTCACATTCCAGGTCAGGGTTCTGATTATGGAACTGTTCCTACCAGACAAAATGCTCAAGTAGCCAAGTACATGACAAGGCTTCCCGACCCTGCTGATCTTTCCACAAGTGCTCAAGGAGATCAAACACGCAAGGATGATAGTCATTCTAATTGCTTCTCATTGGACTCACTGTCCTTAGTTCTCAGACCTCCTGGAATTGGTGGGGACAAATCACTGGAGACTCCCTGTCAGGAGGGACTTGTTGATTCGGGGACCAATATGTCCTCCACAGCCAGGACTCTTCCATCTGACAGCCTGGAAGTTGAATGCATGTGCTGAGGAAGATAAGATATGTGGATGAGGTCTTGAAGACTCTGCTCTCATTGCGAAAACTCTCTGCCAATAAGGGTTACAGCAATACCTGGAAGAATCATAGAATTATAGGGTTGGAAGGGACCTGCAAGACCATCAAGTCCAACCCCCTGCTTAATGCAGGAAGCCTGATTCCCAGGCGGTGTCCCATCCAAGTACAAATCAGGGCTGACCCTGCTTAGCTTCCAAGGTCAGACAAGATCAGGCGCATACAGCCCTGAACCTAACATGGTGCACAAAGACACTGTTTCCCTGTTGCTGGGAAAGATAAAATAGATCCTGGTGATCTGATCTATTCTATTCTATTCTATTCTATTCTATTCTATTCTATTCTATTCTATTCTACTGCAACTTCCATCATCTAGCACACCAGCAACCTGCTAGCCACTGTGACTGGGTGACAAGAGTTTGGAAGACTCCCTCTTCACCTCTGCCTTTGCTGCTGTCAGAGAATCATAGAAATATAGAATGGTAGGGTTGGAAGGAGCCTACAAGACCATCAAGTCCAACCGCCTGCTCAGTGCAGGAATCCGAGTCAGAGCATCCCTGACAGATAGCTGTCCAGCCTCATCTTGAATGCCTCCAGTGTAATGAGCAAACTACTTGAATGCTAGTTTGCTCATCAGGATATCCTGGGGCACTTTGTCGAAAGCTTTGCTGAAGTCGAGGTATATGATGTCCACAGCATTCCCACGGTCCACAAGGGAGGTTACCTGATCAAAAAATGAGATCAGATTCGTCTGGCAGGACTTGTTCTTGACAAATCCATGTTGGCTTCGAGTCATCACTGCATTGTTGTCAAGGTGCTTCCAGATGGATTGCTTTATCATCTGCTCCAGAATTTTCCCAGGGATTGATGTCAGACTGACTGGTCTGTAGTTCCCAGGTTCCTCCTTGTTGCCCTTTTTGAAGACAGGGACAACATTAGCCCTCCTCCAGTCATCTGGCACTTCCCCCGTCCAGGATTTCTCAAAGAGAATAGACGGCGGTTCTGAGAGTTCTTCTGCCAGTTCCTTTATTACTCTAGGATGCAGTTCATCTGGCCCTGGAGAGCTGAACTCATTCAAAGTCATTAGGTGTTCCTTGACCATATGCCTATCGATCTCAAGCTGCAATCCTGCCCCTTCAGCCTGTACTTCGCCTTTGCCAGGGGGCTCTTAGACCGTCTTTTGGGAGAAGACTGAGCCAAAGTAGGAATTGAGTACCTCTGCCTTTTCTTTGTCATCTGTTATCATTTTGCCATCCTTATTTAATAGCTGAACAACCATTTCTTTCCTAAGTCTTTTACTATGCATGTACTGTATTTGAAGAAAGCCTTTTTGTTGTTTTTAGCATCCCTCGCTGACCTCAGCTCGTTCTCAGCTTTAGCCTTCCTGACGCCATCCCTGCAATTCTGTGCAAGGTTTCAAGGAAGCGTGTTTTCTGCAACACTACCTCATGCTTCCTTGAAACCTTGGCAATTTGTTTTTCAAAAGTTTCATCCTCATCTTCTCCTTGATTGGGTGACTGGTAGTAGACTCCGACCACCATGTTCCTTTTATTCTTGCTCCATTTATTTTAATTGTCCTTGTGCCGCTGCCAGTTTAAGGGAAAGGAAAGGGAGGATTGTCTTTGGGGACACTCAGCAGCCTTTGGCAGGGCTTTTGGGGGGATGCGGGATCTGCTAGAGGTCTTTGCTCCCTCTCCCATTGCCAATTGGAGGAGGGGCCTGGTGGAGATGGGTCTGCTCATCTTGCCCAATGACGGACAATTACTGCAGCTGCCACTGACCATGGCAAGAGAGGAGGGATGACGACAGCAGGCAGCTGGTCTCCTGCCCAGAGACAGGAGACGAAGAAAGGAGCAGGAAGTGGAATAGAAGTGAGCAAGGGAGGAGATTGAGAGCAGAGAGAGAGACTGGAGGAGGAGATGGGAGAAGAGGAGATGAACCAGAGGGAGGGAAGGTGAGGCAAAGGGAAGACTCAGCAGGGAAGATAGCTCCTCTTTTGTTCAATCAGCCCATGCCTTTTGTTCCACAAACAGGAGGAGTGGGCCAGATATCCCATTTTAGGATGTCCTGCGATATAGTTCTGCTCTTGGGTAAGTTCTTAACGCGTTGTAGATGCATGATTGCCAGGCCCAGCTAGACCTTGGGCATGATGGAAAGACAAATTGGCTAGGGACAGGTGTAACAGGAATCTATGGCTTCCTGTGTGGGCAGGGAACCACTGTGAGCCCCACTCCCTTTTCCTTCCATGCCTACAAGGAGGAGGAACTTTTTGTTTTAAACTAGCCACCATGTGGCTTCCGAATCCAGGAAACAGTGCTTTGTTTAAACAGTGTTTAGTGAGGATGAGACAGGATCTGAAACCATGGTTCTCCCTTGCCTGTAGTTGAAACAAACCACAGTTTCCTGAGTTAGGATGACATAGAGAGCTGTGGTTAGATTAAACTGGAAAGCGGATGCTTCCGATCTCCTTGCAAGCGCAAAAGAGGAGAAGGGGGAGAGTGCAAGCCCAAGACTAGCCCTCATAGCTACTTCTTGTAGCCGGGAACCCCAGTTTCCTCAATCAGGCCACTGTTTCCTGTAGCGCAAGAAGCTGCTTAGCTACCATTAACCCAGAAATAGTTCTCTGCATGTAAATTGGTACGGCTCTCTACTGCATTTCTGAACTCACTGAAGGTGTTTGATGCTGGTGCCATCTACCTCAGACTTTATTCCCTCTGTGATAGTGAGAGCCAGTGTAATGATGAGAGTATTGGCTTAGGACTGGGGAGACCTGTGTTCAAATCCTCACACAGCCATAAAGCCCACCGTGTGACCTTAGGCCAGTCCTCAACTCTCCGTCTAACTTACTTCACAGCACTGTTTAGATAAAATGGTGTGAGGAGAGAACAATGTGTGTTGCCTTGAGCTTTGTGGAGGGAAGGCAAAATGTCAATGTAAGAAGCAAGCGATAAACAAACAAAATTCTTTAAAAATTATTCTCATTTCTCGTGCTCTGCAAGAGAAAGGTGCACTGTTATCACTGTGTATTCCTTAAAATTTGCATTCGCTCTTATTAGGCCTCTTTTTCTCCCTCCCAGGGAATCCTCATTTATTGTATTTCTAATGAAGAAATTGAATGGGTAGAAATAAGGAGCTTGAGCTGCCTTGAATATTAGGCCACAGCTGTCAGTCTGAAAGGAGAGCCTGCATCTCTGACGAGCTCCTGGCAGAATCCATGGCCAATTAACCCCCCTCTAAACGGAGATTTAAAGAGATCTCCTGCCCCGGAGATCTTTTTTGCAACGGCAAAAGCAGCTGGAGAGAGGCTAGAAGTATCCTCAAGGCAAATGAGTTGGAGAGCGTGACACCTCCATGCAGCAGGGATGTTTGGGCAAGGACCCTGCCCCCAGGCTGCAGCTCCCCTTTGCACAGTGGTGGTGGGGCAGCTCCTAGTCACAGGCTCTTCTGCCATCAGCTTCCGCTACCTCTGTCGACTTTGCCTTCTTGGTAGCTGATGTCAAAAGGTCTACGTATTTACCCTTCTGTGCCTCACCTGTTCCATGGCATCTGAATCTTTTGATTTTTAAATCTTTTAGCCCTGCTTTTTCTCAAAGAACCAAACATGCTTACATGTGTTTAAAAACAAAACTGTAAAACCATCAAATCCATCTTCAATTTTTAAAAAGGGCATCACAACAGTTATACATCAGCTAGACTTAGAATACATTAAATGACAAAGGGTATTCTACAGTGCAGCCTTCCCCAACCTGGTGCCCTCCAGATGTGTTGGACTACAACTCCCAGTATGCCCGAGCCAGCTATCCTAGCTGGGGCATGCTGGGAGTGGTAATTCAACACACCTGGAGGGAGCCAAGTTAAAACATAATCAGAAAGTATGCAAGGATAGTGAGGGCAGACCTTGGAAGAATAATTCTACAGAAAGGCGACCACCACCATCGGGGTCCTGCTGCAGCCAGGGGACAGGAGGAGGGTGATCCAGGGGCTCTTGTTTTCCTTTTCCTCTTTGCAGCCAGACCCATCAAGTGCAGAACGAGTCTCTCCTCTTCTCTCTCCACACCCACCAGGTCTAAGACTTACAAAATACAGTGGGTTTTTTTACTGCAATCAAGAATATCAATTGTTAACAGTGGTGGTGGTGTTACCATGGCTGCTCGGGATGGGAAAAGCATTTCAAGCTGCAGCATTTTCTCCACTTCGTGTGGCGTTCCCCATCTCGTTGTGCTGTAGTAATTTTACCTGTGCTTTGCAGTAATCTGTTTCCGCTGCAAATTCCTTCAGGGTCACAGCTGCTAAGCAAGAGAGGGCTGCAGCATTAAGTGGCAGAAGCCAGGCAGACATCCCAGCGAGCCTTGCAAGGAGCCCCGGGCGGCCTGTTGTGGGAGGCCTTGTGCCAGAGGCTGGGAGGGAGGAATGGAGTGTGCTTGCACAGGGTGTGTGCGCGCGGGGAAGATGTCTGCTCAGGAGAACCACTTGGGAACGATGGGGAGGCATACTTCAGACCAGTTGGGGTTATTCCTCACTCGCATCCCATTTAAGAACGTAAGAGCCCTGAAGCTGGATCAGACCGAAGAAGTTCCATCTAGTCCAGTATTCTGTTCCCACAGTGGCCCAAGGGAAAGCGCACGAGCAAGACATGAATGCAACAACACATGCATGCGCACACACATGTGTTCCTCAGCAGCTGACATACAGGTTCAAGTTTAGTGTACACACTGAACATCTAGCATTAGAAACAGTTAAATGGGTCTGGATGCAGGTAAATGGGCCGGAGGAAAGGATGAGCCATTGTCATACTACGGGGCAGGGGGATGGACGGAATTAACTCATGCCTAATTCCCGTCATTTATATTTAATTATAGATATAGTGTCAAATGCCACCTGTGTATTACATTAAGGGCACAATCCTAACTAGATAGGTAGCCGCCTCTGGAGTTGGGAGGCCAACCGGGAGAGGAAGCTGCTGTATGCCACATTGGATGTGTCGTACGTGCAGCTCCACTCTCCCCACCCTGGAACGCCCCCCAGCCCCGCACCTTTTCAGTCGCAGCAGCGCGGACGAGGGGAGAGGTCAGTTTTCTGGGAACTGACCTCGGAGCGCGGGCTCCGAGGTTGGTTCCTGGAAATGAGCATATCCTATGGTCCTCTAGACAGTGTCCAGTGGCCATAGGATTGCTCCTTAAATGTTTTTTCTTCATATTAGAAGCAATTTAATCATAGAATCCTAGAGCTGGAAGCTACCTTGGAGATCATCTAGTCCAACCCCCTGCTCAATACAGGCCCTGCAGTGCAGGGTGCAGCTATAGCATCCCTGACAGGTGGCCACCCAGCCTCTCCTTAAATACCTCCAGTGGAGAGCTCACCACCTTTCGAGGCACTCCGTTCCACTGCTGAACAGCTCTCGCTGTTAGGAAGTTTAGCTGAAATCTGCTTCCCTGCAATTTCCACCCATTACTTCTAGTCCTGGTCTCAGAGCAAGAGAGAACAAGCTTGCCCCATCTTCTGCGTGACAGCTTTCAGATATTTGAACACTGCTACCATGTCTCCCTTTAATCTTCTGAGGTGCACAGAACTGGACACAGTACCCCAAATGCAGCCTGAATAACACATAATAGAGCAGAACCATTAATTCCTGTGATCTGGACACTGCGTCTCTTCGTGCAACTCAAGATTTCATTAGCTGTCTTAGCTGCTGCATAGCGCTACTGGCCCATATTCAGCTTGTGAGCCACTAAAACATGTAGGTCTATTTTAGATGTGCTGCCGCCAGGCCAGGTCTCCCCCATCCTATACTTGTGTCCTTGATTTTCTTTGTTCCTAAATGCAAGTCTTTATATTTATCTCTGCTAAATCTCATCTTGTTAGATTCACCCCAGTCTTCCAGGCTGTCTAGATCCTTTTGAATCATGATCCTGTCTTCTGTGGTGTTGGCTCTCCCCCCTGGGTCATCTGCAGATTTGATAAGCGGCCCCTTTGCACCCTCATCCAAGCCCTGTATAAAAGTGCTGAACAGCACAGGGCCTCGGACAGAGCCCAGCAGCACCCATAGGAACATAGGGAGCTGCCTTATGCTGAGCCAGACCCTCGGTCCACCTAGCCCAGTATTGTGGACACTGACTGCCAGTGGCTCTCCAGCATCTCGGGCAGGATTTGTACCTAGCCCTACCTGGAGAAGCCGGGGATTGAGCCTGGGACCTTCTGCATGCCACGCAGGGGCTCTGCCGTGGAGCTACGGCCTTTGAGACCTCCCTCAGGGAGGATGCCAAGCGAGTAATTAGCACTCACTGAGTATGATTGCTCAACCAGTTGTGGATCCACCTAACTGTAGTATTATCCAATCCACATGATTTTACCATCTTGTCAGCAAGGATTTCCTGGGAAATCTTGCCAGATGTTTTACTGAAATCAAGATATACTATGTCCACAGCATTCCCATGATCTACCAAACTAGCAGCTCTATCAAAAAAGAGGTAAGGTTGATCTGGCATGACTTATTCCTCATAAACCAATGTCAGCCTCTAGTAATCAGTGCATTATTTTCTAGATGATCACAGGCTGACTGCTTAGTCATCTGTTTGAGAATTTTGCCATAATGATGTTCATACAAAGTAATATAAGGAGCCTTGGGGGAAAAATGCATAAAACGGTTCCAGGCACACATCCTCCCCCCACCCCCCAATGTTTCTGCATTCCCACTCCATGGAAGTTGATGGCCTTGAGTGTCGTCGTGTTCTGTGGAGTCTTCTGATCTTTTTAGAGTGTAGATAAGGAAGAGTTTTGAAATGCATTTTGCAGCAAGAAGGGTGGGTGTCTCTTTGCAAGGGATACTTAGTCACTCTGGCACAGAAGTGCTGCTATAAAATGTAGATTGCAGAATTTTCCTCCTATTTTTATGAAACAAAAAGCAAACTGGATGGTCCATTGGAAAATTGGCTGTACCATCCTGGAAACGCAAAAGGATTGCGCAGATCCCTGCCCTTTTGGGTCCTTTCAGCGACACGGCACTGGAGCCTCTTCTCCAGCCCCGGCAGCCTTGGGGGTGCAAATGTCACCCGTCCTCCCGTTCCTCGGGCGTGGCGGTCCCCCGTGACTGCCGTCTATGGGGTGCTCTTTGCCCAGGGCCAGCTGCTGTGCTGCTTGGGTGCGTGCTGTCGCCGAGACTGCCTTCAGGGGCCGTGACACAGGACCATCCCTGTGGTGGCAGCTGCATGTCTTCAGCAGCTGTGCTTCCATCTTGGGGTCTGGTGTCAGAAGCCAGAGTGCCTCTCTGGGGTGGGATTTCAGAGGGACTTCAGAGTAGTAGGGAGGCATTTTGGGCTTGGCCTTTTCTGGTAGAGATGGGATGCTGTGGGGAAGAGGAATCGACTTAGGATGCATCAGACGTTGGGAGTGGGTTGCATCTTGGCAACAGCAGGCCTGCCTGGGCAGAATTGCATTTGGGACGGCTTTCTTCCTGTTTTGGCTTCCTGAGTGGCTTCTGCTAGCCTCGAAAACAGTTGCTTGGGAGCTGCTTGCCCACCCACCTCTCTTTCCCTCTGCTCATCCCTTACTTCCACTGCTGTGGCATGCCCCAGCTTTCTGCTCTCTTCTGGCCCCTTGAAAGCCAGGACTGGCAGCCTGGGTGGCCCCATGCTGCATTTCCACTGAGAGCGCGCAGTGCTATGGCTGCTGCCCCTGTGTGCGTGGCCCTCCAAAGTGAGCTGCTGTGGCTGCTTTGCTAGAGGAAGGCAAGGTCTTGCGGGTCTCCTTTTCTCCCCTTTGTTGGTATTCAGTATGCAATAAGATTATACATACATGTTTCCGTGTCCATGGGCTCTGCTTGAGCAAGTGGCTGTACTACAGTCTATGTTTTATGAAACCAAAAAAAGGGCAGATGTCAACAGGATCCTGGAAATTACACACCAGCCAGCTTTCAGAATAAGGAGATAACCATGATGGATTCCAACATGAGCATGATACTTACAACTTTGCTACTTGCCCAATACATGTGGCAGGACATACCTTAGATTTGGTTTTCTGTACTGGACTAGGGGATAATGATCTGTGGCTGGAAGAGCTAGTAATGATTCGGTTGGCCTTAACAGATTACCTGATCAGTATTGATCTTCAGGCTGCTGGTAACCTCCAGAGGAGTGGGAGTCCAAATTTGATGATCCATCCGAGGAGGAGGATGAATCCAGATGGTTTTCTTAGATCTCTTGGGGATTTTCCTGCAGGTTTTGCTGGCAGTTGTGCTGAGACCCTGGTGTCCGCTTGGAATGAGGGAATGATCCATATTCTCGATTGCTCCTAAACTTCCTCGAGCAAGTTGTAGAGCTCCACCAGCTTCGTGGTATTCTGTGGAGTTAAAGCCATGAAAGGTATTCTGGGGAGTTAAGGCCTTGAAATGACAGTCGAGTTAGAGCACAAATGGCAAAAGAGTTGTAATGGGTACAACCACAGTTTAGAATCCATCTCTGATCTTATTCTGTGGCGGTGATGGTGGTAAAGAGATTTTTGTACTCCACCACAGTTGTGTCTACTCAGTGTTACCCAGTAGAGCCTTTTTGGATGGTGAAGGGCCTTCTTGGAGTTGAAAGTCTGCTGTGACCAATCTGCTAGACATTTTATAAAGTAGCTCATATCCAAGCTGACTTAGACACTATTGTTTTAAGAGTGAGAGACAGATGTGACTAGAGTGCCACCTAGTCATGTTATTATGGATATCTTCCAGCTTGTGCAGCCTTAGGACATGGACAAACTGCTTGGAGGATTGAGGCCCACCACTTGTTCTCTGGATCCTTGCCCACCTTGGCTGGTGAAATCTGGCTATTTGGCTGGCTATGTGGACATCAGAGGTGATGAATGCCTCTTTGGTGGTCCCCACTAGCTTGAAGAAAGCAGTGATGAGGCCACACTTCGAGAAACCTAGTTTAGATCCGGTGGTTTCTGAAAAATACTGCCCGTTTTTAAATTTACCATTGTTGGGTAAGGTGTTGGGAGTATGCTGTGGTTCTCCACAGTGTTGCACAGTGTTGGATGGTGCACAGTGCACATCTGCACAGTGTTGGATGGTGCAGATTATTTTGGAACCATTCTAATTGGGTACAGGTCTGGCTTTGGAATGGAAATAGCCTCGATCATTGTTCCAGACAACTTTCATTGTTGCAATAGTGCCATTTTGTTGGTTCTTCTGGAAATCGTGGCATCTTCCAATACCATTGACCATGGCTACTAGCTATCCACATTCCTTTGGGTGTTCTTGGTTTTTGGATGAATAAGGCTTTAAAGTTAAGGGTTAATTGTTGCTCCTTAGAGTTCTGTGTGCTTATCTGAGGGGAGGCCTTTTCCCCATGACACACACTCCGGAAATGTGGCCGGAAAGTTCCATCCACAGCAGTGACATTCTCGAGCATGTGCCTTTCTCTCTCTTCTCTGGAGCTGCTGCTGTTTGTACCTCTGCCACAGTCTGACTTGGAAATTAGTAACCTGGAAGCCATCTCTTCCCCCTTGCCTCCCTCACCCCACCAGGGAGCCATCCTCCAGTGAGTAAGCTTAGCCCTGCCACAATGAGAGTATAAGGAGAATTGCGCAAATGCCAAATTCTAATCTTGATGTAATAACCTCAAATGTGGAAACGGAGACCATGAAACAATCATAGGAGGTTGGGACAACCTTCCCTTTGTCTTCCATTGGAACATTTTCATATCTATACAACTGTGTTTATGAAAGCTGAAAGCCTGTGTGCTAAAAGAGCCAACCATGCAGCATTTCTGATCTTGTCACCTCTCAGGACTATGGTAACTTAACTGAGTATCACACCTGGTATGCAAGGGACTCCAGTTAGGTTTAAGTGCAGTTTGTGGCCCTGCTGGTCACCAGGATCTGCAGGAGTAAGTTTGTATGTCCTCTAGAATAGTGGTGAGCAGGAGGTAGATTGGGATGTACTGGTAGATCTCTGGGTGGTTTACAGTAGAACCGCAAGGGTTTTTGATTCCCAATTGTTTAACAGCAACAGCAACATGACTCTTCCCTGTCTAAATTGGGCGGCTGAAGTAAAGAAAGCTTGGGGTAATTGCAGTGGTAAGAAAAAGTTTGTGAGCCCCTTAGAATTGTCTCATATTTCCAGCCTAAAGTGTTATTAGATCTTAATCTAACCCCATAATCCCAATAGATAACCTGATTAAACAAATGACACATGAGTTGTTTAACATTTGTTAACATAGTTCAACATTTATTTATCCACAACTGATTCAACATTCAATATCCATGTGTGAAAAAGTATGTGAACCTTTTGATTCAGTACCTGGTGGTACCCCCTTGAGCAGCAATGGCTTCGAGTAAATGTTCCCTGTAACTGTTGGTCAGTCTCTCACGTTGGTTTTGAGGAATTTTGGCCCATTCCTCCTTACAGAACTGCTTCAACTCCGTGACATTTGAGGGCTTCCTTGCATGAACAGCTCGCTTCAGGTCCTGCCGCAACATTTTGATGGGGTTTAGGTCTGGACTTTGACTAGGCCATTCTAAAACACAGAATTTCTTCTTCTGCAGCCATTCTTTTGTAGATCTCCTTGTTTGTTAGGATCATTGTCTTGTTGCATGACCAGCTTTCGGTTCAGCTTCAGCTCATGGAGAGATGGCCTGACATTCTCCTTGAGAATCTTCTGATACACTGCAGAATTCATGGTTGGGTCAATGATGGCAAGCTGTCCAGGTCCTGAGGTAGCAAAGCAGGCCCAAACCATCACATTCCCACCATGATTCTTGACAGTTGGGATGTGGTTCTTCTGTTCAAACTCAGTATTTGTTTTTCACCAAACATAACGTTTCTCATTGAGGCCAAAAAGATCTACCTTGGTCTAGTCTGTCCGGAGAACATCGTTCCAGAAGTTTTGAGGAGCCTCTGTGTGATCTTTAGTGAATATCAGCTGGGCAGCAATGTTCTTTTTAGAGAGCAGTGGTTTCCTCCTGTCCATCTTCCCATGAACACCATTCTTGTTCAGTCTTTTTCTGATCGTTCAAGTCATGAACACTCACATTAGCCAAGGGGAGAGTGGCCTACAAATCCTTGGATGCTACTCGGGTTCTTTTTGACTTCCTAGATGATGTGCTGATTTGTGCTTGGAGAAATTTTGGTAGGATGACCGCTCCTGGTTAGAGTGACTGTGGTCTTGAACCTTCTCCATTTGTAGACTTATCTGTCTGACAGTGGATTGGTGGAGTTCCAAATCTTTAGAATAGGGTTTGTAACACTTTCTAGACTGATGAGCAGCAATAATTGCTTTTCTGAGGTCCTCAGAGATGTCTTTTGATCATGGCATGACGTGTTTCCACACAACTGTATGGTGAAGACGGAGCATAAACTCACAAAGTTTATGCTCCTTTTGTATGGTGGTGTCTCTTAAACTCACCTCTGAAGATCTACCTAATTCCTTAAACACGTGATTCTAATTATTCCCTTTAATTGAACTGATGCAACCAGGGGTTCACTAACTTTTGCACGTAACCCAACTCTTGAGTACTCATTGCTTGCCTGATTTATACATCATCTAATTTCACATGAAACGGAATTGGTTAATATAAGTCCTACTGGATATTTAGAAAAGAACTGGTTTTGATTCACAAAGGCTATCGTGGTAAAACCATGGAATTTCTGTAATTAGCATTAGGATTCACAAACTTTTTCTCACCACTGTAGGAGTGCACTTTTGTGTGAGCTCTGAGCTCAGTCCAGTTCTGCTACTAGAAACAAAGTCCTAGGTTCAGAATGTGCTCACATGCACCCTATTCTTTAATTCCAAGCGTATGGCTCCAGTTGGTAGAGTTTGGGGTTCTAGTAAAAAAAACAAGTAGACCCCTACTAGCCTGAATTCTGCCCGCCTTGCCTTAGAGCAAGTACTTTGACTTGTTTTAAAGCAGGGGGAAGGGGTCTTGGAGCCTGGAAAAGTACATTTCAGACTGTGGATGCTGTGCCTGCGGTGGTGCTAGGCAGCTGTGTGTGCTCCTAGCACTGTGCCCCATTTCAAAGGAAGCAAACCCATGGTAGGCTGAACACAGGGAGCTGGCCCGCAGCCATGGATTGGGAATGATGAATAGCTGTGTGCCTGGGTTCTGCCAGCGCTGGCTGGTTGTCTGTCAGTATGAGAGGCAGAGAGGTTGTCTCTTCCAAGGGGGAGCAGTACATCGCCCTGCAGCCCCGCACAAACATGTAACTAGGTGTCTTGAGAGACCAGCCTTGAGTGAGGATCTCCTAGTCTGGGAACCTGTAAAGACCGTTTGCCTTTTTATCAGTTTGGCCAGAAAGAGGCTTCTGGCTCGCTGCTCATGTCTAAATTAGCCCCTGTGGATCAGGCGCAGTTGCCGTATGGCTGGTGTTGGCCCAGGAGTTGTGCCTTGCGTCCTCCGGGGTGTTGCTGCCATCAGCCTTCGTTGGTCTGATGAAGCCCTGTGCGCTCACGTGTGCGCTGGTTGGGCCCTTTGCAAATGCGCTCTCCCACCTGCTTCTGTTGCAGAGCCGCTTGCTCACCGGCCTCTCTTTGGTTTTCCCATTGCTCTTTGTCCAAGGGAGGCATGGTAGAGGCTCACTTTGAATTAAATGGAATTAAATTGGAAGAACTGTGTGTGTTCCACATTTCCCACGTTACTGACAAGATGGTGGGGAGTTTCCTGCAGAATACTTCAGCTGCTGGCTGGGTCTGCAGACGCAGCTGCTGGAGCTGAATCCTGCTGCTTTCCAGCCCTCTCCTCTCCCCCCTCTGTGGAGAGCCCCCATAAACCTCCCAGTGGTGGAGCTGGGTGGGAAAGCAGTCTGAGCAATGGAGTCATCTGTTTGCAACAAGGAAATCGAGGGAGTCTTCTGAGTAGCCAGATGTCTTTCCAGTCCACATAGGTTGCAACTGTTGTTCCTTTGAGGTAGTAGCTAAACAGTGGGGGGGAAACTCCAAATGCCATCACTGTGAAGCAGAGCTGATCAGTTTCCTGCTGTAGGGAAATAATTTTCGGTTGTATCTTGATATGTAGAATCTTTGTGTTAAAATCTTGTATTTCTTAAATCTCCTCCCAGTTTGTTCCATTTACTCTTTCCATTGTTTTCTGTAACTCTGCTCATCTGTCTCTTTTCTAATTTTAGTTGTTTTAGGGCAAAAAGATAATAGTAGCAAGGTACTGAAGTGAGGAGGAAGTGATTTTTCACCAGCTTTATGAAAAAATTAAAGCCTGAAAAGGATTTTAGTAGCATCAGTATTCATGTTCCAGTATCTAATAAACAGGAGCCATCTAAGTGAAAGTATGTCCCTTATCAATCTGTCTTCCTGTGCATTAAGCAAATATCAACTAATTTTCACAATGGCCCCAACCATCATAAAGCCATTCTTAGATGTGGCATAGCGCAATTTATAGTTCTGTCTTTCTATCAGTAACTGCCACCAATTCTTATTTTCTGTTCACAGATCCTAACAGGAGAATTAGATTATATTTTGAGGTCATTCCCATTATTTGATTTTATAAAGGTAAAAGAAATCTCCCAGAATTGCCTTCCACACATGAAAGAACCCCTGTAAAGTTTTATCATCTGCAACAGGAAAAAAAAAATGTTTTAACCATTTCCTCTGGTACAAGGGGGCCAAGTAAGATTTTTTCTAGGGACCGCTTAAACCCATGACTGTGCCCTTCCCCGAATTATTTGAAAGAGGTTGGAAAGTGGAGTGAGCATATCTGGCCAAGAGCAAGACAGTGCGAAAGGCACAATTCTCACCTAGTAAAGCCATGGCGCTCTTAAAGGTTCCGTTTGTCAACACTTCAGTAGCAGTCCTCACATCCTCAGTGGCCATCCTGGCCAACTGGGCGGGTGGCCAAAGGACTTGTTTGGCAAGAGGATAGAAGCCGCCTTACGTAAAAGGTCTGAGGTGTCCATAGCCTCTGCTACCAAGTCCATATTCGCCATGGTCATCGTTCTCTGAGTGGAGGAGCTGATGAGCAGACTAGACACTCAAGCCAGTGAAAGATAGGCTGAAGATGGTACTGTCAACAGCCCTTTTAGCACTCCTATTCCTGGATGTCATCCAGTTTGAGGGTAAATCCCGGGCGGCAAACGAAACAGCCAGGAGGAACATCTGGCTCAGCAGTTGGGCTGTAGACCTTCCTTCCCAGGCCAAGCTGGCTAGTTCAGCCCCTGCAGTGTCGAAACTTTCTCGGGAACCACTTGAAATGGTACTTACTGAAACAAAGGACAAGAAGAAATTGCTTTCAATGGTAAAAAAAGGAGGACTGCAAATGAAGATCTCAGTTTTCCTTTTGTGCAACGAACAAGCTGTCATCCAAACTCAGGTTGCAGAACATCAGGCTCAGGGGCCAAATGTAGCCCTCCGAGGTTCCCCAGAAGGCTAAGTCCCTTTCCCTGGCTCTCACCCTCTTTCCTCTTTCAGCTTTTGTGCAGTTTTCCTCCGTTCTCAAAGGTTGAAATGCTTTGTGCCAAAACATAATGGTATTTTTGTCCCAGTCCCCTTTTGCTTTTGACCCTGCCTGCCTTTGGAATGCAGCCCCCAGGAGTTTCTTCCAAATGCAATTCAGCCCTCAAACAGAAAGATGGATCCAAACCGTGGGCCTGTGGAGGTCATAAGCCACACTAGACCTGCAACACCAAGCTGGCTAGGCAGGCCTCCAGCCACTGCTCTTTCTCCAACTTCATCGAAGGACCGAATAACTTCTCTGCCTGTTGCTAGGTGGGCTTCCACACAGGAACTTATCAGGGGCCTGCTTCTCGGTGTTGTGTACAGCTGGTCACACCAGTGGGTGCTGGAGGCAGTGTCTCGGGGCTATGCACTGAAGTTCAAGCCCAGGTAAAAGTTCATAGTGTCCCCGTGATCCTGGCACCTGACAGAATGCCAGGCCTTCCTCACATTGATGTGACCCCTGCTGGTGGTTCAGGCCATAGAGCCAGTTCTTGCATTCTTCGTCTGCTTGTGGGGGGGAGGGGGAACTCCATATTTGTCTTACTTCCCAAGAAAAATGCAGACTTCTGAGCCATTTTGGCTCTCAAATGGCTCAACAGACGCCTCGGCAAAAAGCACTTCAAAATGGAGACCCTAAAACCTATGGGGATCTTTCCTGTGGGTTGTAGGCAGTGGGAATTCCCACACATGGGTTTTGTATAACTGTTTTAAAGATTATTTGTATTAAATTTTTCAGAAATAACTAGTAAGCCCTCCTCCCATACATTTATCAGTGAAACATTGTTATAATACAAATCAGTGGGATTCATACCATGGAAGTGGAAGTTGGAAAGATTCTCAGTTCCCCAAACTGTGTGGCGCTGGCTCTCAGATGGGTGAACCAGCTTGTAGTCTTCCCATCTCCTCAAGTAATCATCTAACAATGTGTAAATCTTTCTGAGACACAGTTTTTGTTACTACCATTTAGTAAACTCTTCATTTCTTGTTCAGGCTTCTCCTTAAGTAATTTAATCCAGTTCACCTGCTGTCTTTTCTGCTTTCTGCTATGATGGAAGGTGCTTGTGATCCTGATTGTTTGACTCTAACCTGGATGTGTGGTAAAGTGACAAGAGTCATAGGAGTATTCAAGGCAGGGATTAATCCATGATCCTTCAAGGAACGATATTATCATGGCCAGGAGGCAAATTGGGCTTGCTTTGACTTGCTTTATTAATGTCCAGTGGAATGTTTGACTGTTTTCAGCTGCCCCCTCCTCCATGCTGTATCGCAAACTACCTTCCCAACTCCCCCGGTTTTAAAAGCAGCAGCCATGAGACTTGGCAGGCTGCCATCCCAGCAAAGCAAGTCCATTGCCACCTTGGGCTCTGGGAGCCAGTGCTGCGGCTCTTTGGATTGTGGGCCCAATTGCTATAACAGTATTCCCTAACCTGGTGCCTTCCAGGTCTGTTGGACTGCAGTTCCCAGAATCCCCCAGCCAGCACTGGGCTATATTATAACAAAGGGCCAAACCACGGTGCGAGGAAGCTGGGATCCCTTTGTTCACATGTGATTTCTACACTTATCTACTTTCCCAGTGTATGAGATGTTTTGGACCACTGGCAAATACTGACCCAGCTGCAAAAACCCTTTTCTCAGGAGGAAAAAGTGTTAAAAACAAAAACTCTTGAGACCTCTCATCATCATACAACCTTTCCCATGTTCTTTTCCTTTCTTCCTTTGTACTCATTCCTTCCTTTAAACTGGTTGCACATCTGTGAAGTGGTGATTCTTTACATACTAGCACAGCTTATTTCAAAAGCCTTTGTGGAGGGCCTGGGCAATGGAAAGTGCATGCTATCAGCCAGATTATCCTTACCTACTTGGGCTGCCTTACCTGGGACTCCCAGTAAACTCAGTGGGGCTTGCATCAGAGTAGACATTGTTAGGATTGCAGTGGGACCTGCAAACCAGATTTGTTAATTGCCTTTTACAAAAGCCACATCATTCCTTTGCTAACATTTTATGCTGGGAGAATTGCCTTTTTATATGGTTTACTGCCTTTGTTTCCAGGTTCTGTGGCCTCCTGTGCACAGAATCCCCGCTCAACATTAAAAAAAAATTAACTAAGGCCACAACCCTGCCGTACTGGTGGTCTCAGCACTGTGACCCCGGACTGAACCAGCAGCCCTCCTATAGCTGCCCTTCTGGGGGACAGCATTTCCCCAGGAAGAGTCATAGTGGGCTGGGCTGGCCAGTGGAGGTTTCTCTCGCATGAGCAGACGCCGGGCCAGGGCTAGTCAGCATGGCCAACGGTCAGGAATGGTGGGAGCGGTCGTCCAAGGAGCACATTGGGTTGCCCGCCCTGGACTGGGCTCTTTTCCTTGACCAGTGGAGAAACAAGCCTCCCTGCAGGCCGCATGCTTAAGCAGCAGCTGTGTAGCCTTGTGGAAGCCTCCCCGGGACGGTGTCCGTGGCTCCCTGGCCTCCACCCCATGTTCTGGGTGCACACAGATTGTGCCTGTGACGCTTGCAGACTCCAAGGCCTGTTAAGTGCACATGAAGTTCAGGAAAACCAGACCTCTGCAGATGGGCCGAGAGTATCCACGGAGCCTCCTCGCGTCCCTTGCGCTTTTCTGCTGCATGTGCAGGAGAAGGAGGGGAGGAGCGTCCCCACAATGCTGTGCGTGGCTCAGCCCCCCCCCCCCCCCGGCAGGCTAGCCTAGGCGCTTCTGCCGATGTCTTGAGGGAGGGGAGCAGTTGCTGCTGAGATCCTGGCGTCAGCCAGGCAAGCCCACCAAGCTTTGTCAGTGCTTGGTGAGATTTTTATAGAACGGCCTCTTTTGCGGGCTCAGTAAATGGAGCCGCTTGCCTGACCCTTCCCCAGGACTGACATGTGGAAAAAGAGGGACGAGCCCTTCTCTTCCTGTCTGCGTTCTGCTCTCCCCTTTTTGTCTAGGGGGTCGAGTCTTGATCCTCTCTTAGCCTGTAACTGGCAGCGGTCTGGGCCCGGGCTCGGCTTCTCTTGTTCACACCCTCTCCTAATCCAGAACTGGAATCTGAAATGCAGGCTAGGAAGGAGCAGAGCGCTGCTGCGCTGCACTGATATGTCCGCAGGGCCCAGGGCACGCGGGGGCATCTGGGTGACATGCCTTTCATGCAAGCTGTTCTTAGATTTGCCAGGGCCACAAAAGCCAAAATTAAGAGCAAAGCAAAACCAAACCACCTTCCCCTGCTAATCAAATCCAGACCTGCTATTCGCAAGTCGTTTCCTTTCAGGCTTCTGCATGATGGGAACAAGGCGTGAGCCAGTGAAATGTCAGAGCTTCTATTTCTGGAAAATGGCTCCTCCTTCTTGGCCAAGGGAGCCAGGCTTCCCCCCCTCTTCTCCCTCTTCCCATTGGAGAGCTTGGGGTGGGTGGGTGAGAGTCTCTGGAGAGCTCTTCCTTAACTGTTTCTTCTTCCCAGTGTCTGGTTATTCGTGTAGCTTTTCCTAGAAAGATTTCCAGACTGTTCTTGTTCTTTATAGCCTTTATCTCTACTGCTGGTTCCAAAACCAAAGAGCACTTTTCAGGCACTCTGGCCCAGGAACTAGAAGTCTTCCCTAAAAGAGCACCATCATGGATAGTGATGGATTTAACCACTGACTTGGATTCCTGCACTGACCAGGGGGTTGGACTCAGTGGCCTTGTAGGCCCCTTCCAACCCTCCTATTCTGTGATTCTATGATTCTGTGAGCCAGCAGAGTCCTGAGGACCTGCACTTTCCCTCTAGGTGGCCAGAGGCCAGCCGGTCTTCACATTCTGGATAGCACCATCTCCTAATGGAAGACACAGAGCACACATCACTTCCCAGATCCTGCCCTGCTCGGCATGCCTGCAGAGGGCATTGGGGCGGGGGGGCTGGGACCCACTGTTGGAGCCAAAAAGTACCCCTGAGTCCATGGCTGACCCCGCTTCCCAGGACAGTCAATGGTCTCCTTTTCCCCAGGTCTTCCAGGAGGAGCTCTTCTAGTTTTAACTTTTAACTTAGATGCCAAACCTGCTACTGGCTTTAGCCAGATGCCCAAATGCCCAGCCCCAATAAGGAGAGCAAGACTGGATTGGGGTCAGCACCAGAAAGGCCTTGCGGGCCTTGCTACAATCCCTGGAGACAATGCAGATGCCACTGCCCCTCTTTCCCAACTGCCACCCTGGATTTCCAGAGGGAGGAGGGCCAGTTGTTGGCGGAGGAGGACCTCGTGGTGCCTGATCTTTTCCCCTTCTGTTATCTTTCCTCACCAAGGCTGCTCAGATGCTGCAGTTCACCAGTGGAAAGAATGAGTGGGAGAAGTCTCAGTCCTTGCTACCAAGTGCAGTAAAAGCCGCTGTCCCTCAAGGGCCCCCAAGTGTGTTTTGGTAGGATAATCAATCAGACAGACTGGGCCTCAGGCAGCCTTCCTCAGGCTAGGAATGGTGGGAGTTGTAGTCCAACACATCTGGAGGGTGCCAAGTTGGGGAAGGCTGGTCTAAGGCCTCCCACAGGTAGTCCACAAATTGTACTCTTTTCCTGAAGACCTCACAAACTGATTTAAGATTCCTGCAGTAGACATGCCAATGGAAATGTAATAAATAGAAATGTAATAAGCCAACAGACGTGCCAACAGTGCCACGTTCCCCGGCTGCAGTTACACTAGTGGAAGTCAGGGCAGGCCTCAGGACCAGTGACAGGCACGTGGAAGGGCCCGGCAAAGAGGCTCCTATGCTTCTGCACCATCACCGAGAGCCTCAGTGGCTGACTGTGCTTGTCCGAGCGACCTATGCCTGGGCTGGGAAGAACTTCCAGCCACAGCCCCTGGTCCGCCCTTGACTGAAGGAAATCTCCCTGGGAGCAGCCGTCCTGCTGAACTCTGCCTTTGGTGCCAGGCAACGCAACTCCTGGGCCATGGCTTCTAGCCCTACAGCACGAGGAGGAGGAGCTAGGTTGCTAGTCGCGCCTGCTGAGCACCGTTTTTGGGGCACCAGGTTCTTCAGTGTGCCATTGGAGGCAATGTTGATAGAGAGCAAAGATAAGAAGGCCCTGGCTACAGCCGAGGATGAGAAGGACGTCAAGCCCGGCAGCCTCCAACAGAACCAGAGACTACACAACCACTGATTTATTAAATGTGTTTACTAAATGTATATCCCAACTCTACTAAAAATACTGCTCTGCTCAAGGCAGCTAACAACAAAACAGAGATAAAAGAAAGAATTCTAATTAAAACACAATCAAATCAATTAAAAAGAAATAAACAGCACCCACCAGTTAAAATCTACTTCAACAAACAAGTCAGCTTAAAAGCCAAGCACCGGTCTGAAGAAAAATCGCTTCTCCTGCCACCAGCAAGAGAGCAGAGATGGAGCTAGCCTGGTCTCCCTTGGCAGGGTGTTCCAGGGAGCAGCCACTGAGAAGGCCCCTTGTTGTGTTCCTGCCAAACATGTCTCTGGTAATGGTGGGACGAAGAGAAGGGCCTCTTTGAGATCTTAAAACCCATTAGGGGAGAAGGCAGCCTTTCAAACAGGCTGGTGCCAAGTCACAAAGGGCTTTGTAGGTCATAAACAGCACTTTTAATTATGCCCAGGAATGGAGCCAGTGAAGCTGTTGTAACATGGGAGTCATGTGCTCCCTATAACTGGCCCCAGTCAAGAGTCTAGCTGGTAGTACACCTGAGACTGCAAGGAATGTGCCCGTTTCCCTACTTAAATAATAATCTTATTTAGTCGGCTTTCAAGGATTTTGGTCCTTCAAGATGTACAAGCCAATGTTTGCCAGCTGATGTGCCTGTGAGGCCGTGGGATCATCATCCACATGGCAAAAGCTTGCTGGACCCAATGCAGACACTATGGCATCTGGGAGCGTGGTTGCATACCTCATGCCCTTATCTGAAGACAGATGTGGAAGCTCACTGAGCTGGTGAATCAGATCAGGTCTGTTCACCAGGTCAGACTCATAATCCTGGCATAACTACTGGGCATGGCCATGACGGTGTCTTGTCACGACTTATTACACTGGTTCCACTTTCACAGTTGGACCCTACAAAGCAATCTCCTAATGCATGAGGAGGATTTCAGTCTCTTAGCCTTTGAAGTCTGATGTGGGCTGGTGAGTGACCAGAGACAGATGGAGTGAAGGAATGGCCTTGACAACCCTGGCCAGAATAGTGATCACAACAGATGCCGGCTATATGGGCCGGAGAGCATACGTGAAGGGTATTATTATTATTATTATTATTAAATTTATTAATCGCCCATCTGGCTGGTCACCCAGCCACTCTGGGCGATGTACAACACAAAATAAAACAATTTAAAACAATAAAATTCTACAATAAAAACATTTTCTAAAATACCTAACCCACCCCCAAATGCCTGCCTGAACAGCCACGTTTTTAATGCACGACGGAAGCTCATTAAAGAGTGGGCATGACGGAGTTCCACAGAGTGGGGGCCACCACAGAAAAGGCCCTCTCCCTCGTCCCCACCAGTCTAGCTGTCCTGGCTGATGGGACAGAGAGAAGGCCATCCGAGGCTGATCTTGATAAGCGGCCTGTCTGGTGCTGCTGGAGGCACTCCTTAAGGGTAAGATGACCCAAGGAACCTGAACCAGCCAGGAAGTGCAAAGGAGCCTCAACTGCCTAGAACTGCCCCGACCTGGTGCTGTCCACATTTTTGGGACCACAACTCCTGTAATCTCTGACAGTTAGCTATGTTTACTGGGACTGATGAGACTTGTAGTCCAAAACATCTGGAGGGCACCAGGTTGGGGAAGGCTGGGCTAGAACAATGGGCCATAAGGCTAGCTCTGGTCACCTTCCAAGACCACCTCCAAGTCATTCATTCCGACAGACGATTTCTCTGCAAAGGCCTGCATCAACAGGCAGCAGTGTACATAATCCCAGTCACCCTACGTGGGCGTCTGGTGAACGTTCTAGTGGGTGGAAATTCATCTGGCATCAGAGTTGAGCGTCTGGCAGGACTGTCAAACACAGTGGCGGATTGGCTTGTCATCCAGGAAATGGAGAAGACTCTACATTTTCCAGATGGTGATTCTCCACTGGTTGGTCCCTTCTGGACTGTTGGTGATGCAGATAAACACATCAGTACACTCATTCGTGTCATGCTTCAGGTCTCCGGGAGCAGAGAGAGTGAGTGCTCTGAAGAAGAATGACAAAAAACCCTCCTGTTTCCTTTCCCTCACATAGGATTAATTCCAAGTCTTGAAGGAGAATCAGAGATCAAGGGGCAATGGTGATACCAAATGTGCCATGTTGGTCAGGGAGGCCTTGGTTCACAGATCTGATGGAGATGTGTAAAAGCTACCCTGGATGTTGCCAGGCCATGAGGGTCTGCTGAAACAGAGGTTGATCCTATGTTCTCAACCTCACATAGTCTAGGAGTGTGAATGAAGGCTGAGCAACAATGGTGGAAACAGTTTGACTACATCAAAGAGGTGCTGAACACAATATTGGCAGCCTACCAACAAGGTGTATGACGTCATACAGAAGGCTTTTCTGCAGTGCTGTTAGATCAAGAAGTTGCTCCCAGAATGACGGAGGTGCACTCCATCCTTTTTTGTAGGCAGTGTTGGACAAAGAGCTTAAACATCCCAAAGCACCAGGTGGCCGCACTTCGCACTATTTTAGGGTGTAGAGCAGCCTTCCCCAACCTGCAGATACTTTGGACTTCAACTCCCATCCCCCCCAGCCAGCATGTCTAAGGATCAGGAATTCTGGAAGTTGTTAACCTAAAATGTCTGGAGGGCATCAGGTCAAGGAGTGCTGGTGCAGAGAGAAAAGCCCTCTGTTGGCCGCCCACACACTTCCCATTTTCGAAGGAGTGGTACCTACTTTTGAACCTGCCTCTTGCACACTGCTTCCCTAATTAGGGCCTGAGTCCAGGCAGTGCACATGGGACCACTCTTCAAGCCCACAGTGAGAGCGCTCTTGTAGGTACTCACATTTAAGACCTTGTTTTTGATATCACCTCTGCCAGACAGGGGTGCTTTCTTCTAACCTGGAACTGTGTACTTTTGATATATGAAATGGTCCTTGCCCCAGATTTCTTATTTTTATGTCTGAGATTACATTGTTTTTCCATAGATTGCAGGAGGTAGTTCTCCCCTCCTTTTGTCCTAAACCAGTTCATCCTCAAGAGAAACTGATATCAGTTTGATGTGTAGGAAGTTTGAAGGTGGTTAAAACAAAGAAGGGACAGTGAAGAGATCCAAAAGGATTTCTTCAAACCAGGTAAATGGGCAGTAAAATGGTAAATGTGGTTCGGTGTAAATAAGGGCAAATGTTGTAAGATAATGGTATGGCAAATGAGTGAGTTCTAGGGTGATGTAGTAGTATGTTTCGAGATACAAAAAGGTCACTGACTACAGCAAGAAGGGGACAGATTTGAAGGTGGAAAGAGGTATTCATGGGTGTGAGAAAGAGAAGAATAGATCACAGTAAGGAGGGAAATGCAGGGCAGAAATGACCTGGCAGTGGTTTTCTTAGAGAGTTCAAATTCACCAGGTATACAGATGCTTAGATTTTGGGGAGAGTCTTCATTCTCAAGTTGCTGGAGATGCTGCCTTCAGAATTGTTCTCTAATAGCCAAAAGAGGAGTCCCTTTTGCTACTGCCATGTTTTCAAATAATCAGAAGAACATGCAAGCAATAATTGTCTAAAAATACCCTAGAGAGCAGCAGCAACCTCAGCAGCAGGAGCATCTGTTTCCGGGTGGAGGCATTGCCACCTCACCTCCGCTGGAGCACCTGTGCTGCTGAAGGAGAGAGCCACACCAGCCTGGAAACAGCAGGAGAGGCCTGGAGGGCTACCCCTGCCCAGGATGGACTTGCGTCTTTTTGCTGGAAGCATAGGAATGTCCTGGGAGGGGGGATTTATTGGGAAGGCTGCTGCTGGTGGCATGCTACCACCAGAGGAGCGACACCAAAGGCCCTTCTCATTTGCCCACCTGTGAGCGCGCTGAGGTGGGTGACCACATGAGAGAGAGAGGACCTTTTCTGCAGTGGCCCCGCACCTCTGGAATAAGCTGCCATCGGGGGTCTGCCAGCCCCCATTGTTGCATGCTTTTAAGAGGGCCCTGAAAAAGTACTACTTTATTTTGGCCTTTCCCTTATTATGTTTTATTGGACTGGGTTGTGGCTGCAGCAGTCATAAGTTTTATTTTATGTTTTTGTTTGCTGGGTTTTGGAAGGTTTGCTGCTGTTGCTGTTTTTATTGTGTTTTTACCGTTTTTAATACTGCATCAGTTTTTATTATGTGCTAGGCTTCCTTCCCAACTCTGCATCTGATCCCTGGAAAATGAGTTAGTGGCCCTAGATAGAGCAGGTGAGTCTCCTTCATCCCACTCACAGGGCATTGCTCACCTTCAACATCTCCTTTCCTGGGCCTGCTTTTTTTAAAAAAACAACAACACCTGACTTAGCCCACAGTTACCTTCAGGAGATCTAATGAAAAGGAGAAATAGATCTGGACAAGGGGATCTATTGTGGAAGGTTGCAATGTGGAGTGCTTCAGTTCAGGGTTCCAGCTGCTCAGTTCCACCCCCCCCCAAATGTGTCCTCCCCCCACCCCAGTCGTCAGCATTCTGTGCCCACTGAGCATGCTAAATCCTCGTTGGGCTGTTTTGGCATCCCTGGGAACATTTTAAAGGACACTTCTCGGTGTGAACCAGAAAGTGACACTTCCGGGTCACTTTCAGGGCTGACGTTGAGGGTGGCCCCCACAGGGGCCCCCCAAACCCCAGCAGGGGCCCCCTGACAAGAGCTCCTGGACTTGTTCTTCCTCTTCACCCTGGCAACCTGCCTGTTCATTCGACCCCTGCTCTGGTGGTGCGGAGGAGCAGCAGTAGATGCTGTGGCCTCCTCACTCACTGGCCCTCGCCCGCCAAGCCAGCCAGCAGGAGCAGTGATGAGAAGCGAGGGAGCAAGAGCAGCTGGGGACCGTGGCGGCGAGAAGGGAGAGTCCCTGGGGGGCGGCCCATGGAGGGAGTCTTGCCCAAGGGCTCTCAAAATCTGGAGCTGGAACTGCCTGAATGAGCTGGTTCTATGTACTAAAATATGCCCACACGCACACATGCCCTCCTGTTCTAGGGTTTCTTCCTGAAGTTTTTTGGGCTCTTGCAAACTGTGGGGTTACTCCAAGTCTGCTGATACATCCCTCTTGTGTGGGGGTGATGCTGTTTTGGCTCTGTAAGCATGAGTGATACACAGTTTGGCATTAGTGTAGACAGTGGTGATCACCACATCAATAAATCTGATCTGATTAATCTGTAGTAACCATTGTCCTCTGCTTCTGGTCTCACAATGGCTAAGGAGAGTTTTCCTGGGCAGTAGAAGTAAGGGCACGGAGGACTGGTCTCTGAGCCGGAGGATCAGCCGCAGGACTTCTAAGCGTGCAGGGACACCGCATGGAAGATTGGGCTGGCCGATAGCGGCTGTTGATGGAGAAGCCTCATGGAGGGGGCATTAGTGCAGGGCTACTTCCCATCTCATCTCCCTCCACACACTGATGTGCATGTCCTAGGGAGGGAAAAGTGGGGTGAGAAATAAAATGCAGCATTGCCCCTCTGTACCAAAGGACACAGTCATCTGGGGAACCCTGGATAGATTTTGCTTCATGTTCAGGGTCCAACTGACCACTCTCTTAGGGGCCAGGAATGAATCTCCACCTTCAGGTGAGATGGATACTGAAGTGGGGGCAGTGGGGCAGGAGGGAGGAAGTGATGCATCTTTGCTGAGGCATCTCCCTTGCTCTCGATTGCTTCATGGAACTGTACCACATTCAAGCTTGCGAAGCAAATGCTATGGTTTGGGGACAACATGGCTTGGATTTCTAGAAAGTCTCCACTTTCCTCACATCTGAGCGAGCATCTTAAGGATAGCTTTATTATTTGTCAGGCATATCGAACTTATTTCGGCCCAAAAACGGAATTCCAATTTTGGGGGGCTGCATTCCAGTTGTGGGTGGAGCTGGGGGTGGGGGGGGGATACCAGCAAACATTAGCTTAAAGCTCTTACTGCCAGTACGTAAGCTTTAAGGGAGGCATTTCAGCCTTTCAGAATGGGTCAGGGGAAACTGTAGAAAAGCTGGGAAACAGCCAGATGGTGGTTGGGGGGCAGGGGGTGGGGCCTGTCAGGGTGGAAACTGAGCCGATAGAACCCCAGAGCAGTTCTGATTCTGAGGAGGATCAGCAATCCATGGGAGAGGAGCCAGCTCATCCCTCACAGGCACAGCAGCTGGCAGAGATTCTTCCTGCCAGCATTCCTGAGATAGATAGTGACTCTGGCAGTGAGAGAGTGCAGGAGGGGGACTTGCTAGATGCTCAACGCAGACGCAGGGAGTGACGAGCGATGGAGGGCACGGAAAGGAGGCGTAGCGCCCGTTTGGCGCGCAAGCAACGGCCGCGTCCCGTGGACCCAAGGGAAAGAGGGAGGATCTCTCCCTAGCCCATAAGTTCAGGTCTTCAAGTGATTCTCCTTCAAACGGGGACCAACTGCCTACCTGGAGCATAGGCTACTCTGCTGTTCATTGCTTAGTCACTGGTGATTAGCATCTGAAAGAGTAATTAAGTTGTAAAAGGATTAAAGCCTTGAAAAGAATCCTTTCATTTGTGTCTTGAGTTGGCTATTGAAGTGTACTGAAAGGGCGCTCCTGACAGGGCCATCTTGGGAACTCCAGAGGGCCAGATTTGGCTTGGAGGGCCTGAAGGCTAACCCATTCCTCTGAAATGATTCTGAGGGCATGCCCTAATCTTGTGAGCTGGCTGATGGTTGTGATGCAGCTCTGAGCGTCGTCCTATCAAGGAGTCACATTCCACTCTGTGAGACTCTCGCTTCTCCAGCTTGGGATGAGAGGCTCGTTCCACGCTCATCAGCCTTTGTACTGAGTCACCCTCTTAAAACCCTGGAGCTGTTCCTGCAATCATGGTCTGTAGAGTGCTGGTGCTGAGAGTTCCCACCCCTCTCTGAACCAGCACCCTACTAGTTGGACTCAGTGGTCTCATAGGCCCCTTCCAACCCTACTGTTCTCTGATTCTCCCAAGTAAGCAGTTGCATTGGGCTCCTGCATGCTGTTATGGGAGCCAGGGGGGTGGCGGGGGGAGAAGCCCCGCTTTGTGATGAGCTTGGAGAGGCAAAGCACCATTTGTGTGGCTCTGTACACAGTCCTCTGGGGCAGGATCCCAGTTGTGGGGGGCCCCTGCGATTCCAGTGACCTCTGACAAGCAAATCTTGATGAGTCCCTGTGCACTTGGGTGGGGGTGGGGGTGGGGGTGGGTTCTCCATAGTTTTGGCTTGAGACTAGTTGAATGGCTATTCTTGGACTTCAGGAGGAGTCTTTTAATGAATAATGGATTATTCTGTACCGGAAGTAGATCAAAACCAACGTTTAGAGCCTTTAGAAGGGCTGGAAAAGAAAACTGATCAAGTCTCGCCTGCGGTAACTTGAGGGGGCCCCAGTTCCCATGTCCTCTGAATGCACAGAGCTGTGAAGCCTGGCTCGTCCGAGGCAGCAGCACTGGGCTTTGTGTCGGGTGTCCTCAGGCAAACCCTCCAGTGCCACGGCAGGCTTGGCAAAGAGAGAGAGCAGAAGCGGAAGACGCACCAAAGGAAATCTGGTTTTCAGTGAAACCGTGGGGATTCTTGGGTTTGTTAAGCAGAGCATTTCTTCGAGGCCTCCTCACATCCTTGTGATAAAGCTCCAGGAAAGGTTTTGAGTCAGGGAAGTTGGGGAATGAGAAGCAAAGGTGCTTGGATGAGATGTCGGAGCCCCTCCTTAGAAGCTGGAGACCAGGGGCAACCTCTGCTGGTTTCCCCCGTGAGGCGCCTCTTCTGAAGGTGTTGGGACGCTTTCCTCTCTGTAACATTTCCCGTGTACAAAGCACTGTGCAATCTTCTCACTTGTTCACCCTGCAATCTTGCCAGAAAGAACTGCGTTACTGTTCCCATAAGGAGCCCTTAGTGGGCCAAAAGGCAGGGAATAATGGCTTCTATAAATAAAAATAAATACGTTTTATAGATGGGAAGCGGGGGATGAAGACCAAGCTGCCACAAGGCCTCTTTCTTTTCATTTCTTTCAGCATGCCCACTTTGCCTTCTCTCTGAACTCAGGGTCATTTGTGGAAGAGCAGAGTGACTCCTGCTTCAGGCCTTTCACTCTGTCTTAAATTTTCCCCTAAAGTTTTTGGACACTTCTGTACTTCTGCTTCCCCAAAGGATGTTGACACCTTCCTTTTGTTTTTCAGTGGCCTGGTTTTGGCTACAAGCCTGTCAGCACTCACCAGCTGCTCTTGTTATTAGAAGGAGTGGTGCCTTTTAAGTGTCAGCCTTTCTGCAGTGGGGCAAGCTCAGTTGTAGCCTCCTGAGGGAAATGGTGGGTGTGCTGTGAGGACAGAGACCCATTGGTACAGGCTTGCTGCAGGGGAGATAGGGTAATTTACTGCCAGGGTTCGAGGCCAGTTGTAACCTGTGCACTCACCCAAGAGATTTCTGAGACCTTTGATGCAAGGGCCTTGAGGGTGGTCTGTTTCCTCCAGCATTCGCAGGCTGTTTTTGTCATCTCCTAATGTTCATTTGTTGATGCCACACAGGCAACTTTGTCTGCTCCTGAATGCAGAGAACATCTTCCACTCGATGGCGGATATCCTGCTGCGGGAGGAGGACCTCAGGTTTGCCTCCACCATGGTCCACACACTCAACACAATCCTCCTGACTTCTTCTGAGCTCTTCCAGCTGAGGAACCAACTCAAGGATCTGAAGACACCGGTAGGCTGCTGGGGGATGGGGGGCTTCCCCAGGTAGCACTGCCTCTCTTCTCCTCCCTCTTAAGTTAGTTGGATGTGGCATGGTGGAGCTTTGTGTGCCATGAACCTCCCTCTTCACAGCTCCATCTACCCCACTCCCCCCTGCCAAAACTGCTGCCCCGTCCAGGAGGGGAGGCCAGTTCAGCATCACGTGTTGAAGCTCTTTTTCCTGACTTACTTCCCTTTTTGTGCGTAGGAGTGCCGACCTGTTGCCTCTGTCATCCTGGACACTGGCGACACTAAACCTCTGGATGTTTTGGTGTGTTTGAAGTGTTTGAACCGAATGTCCTGTTTGTAAATAGCTGCCAAGTGTTGCCATGTGGTATTCGTTCTGTTGCTGTTTCAAGGAAAACTGGGTTCCTTGGAGCTTCTGTAGTCGTATTGTAGCTGCCTGAATCTCCTCTTCTGGACAGGATGGAAGCAGCTCTTCAGCAAACTGTGATGGTGGAGATGGTCGCTTTGGAATTGCAGAAGACTCTTCTCCTCCCGTGAAAGGCGGAGTTTTGTGCAACATCCACCTTTCTATGCTTGCTGCATGGTTGGTCCGCTATGCCTTATCCTCCCTTCTGACAACCAAGGAAGCTGGGGAGGTGCCGGGGCAGTGCGCACGCACACGCTCGCTCCCCGGTGTTATCCATGGGCCTGTTTGGCTTCAAAGGGAAGGTCTGAGCTTTGTTTTTCCCTGTTCTTGGGGGACAGGCCAAGAAGCAGTGACAGTTCTCAGCACAGAAGGCTGGCCAGCCTGCCGGAGAGGCCGCATTCTTCCTCCTCGCCTCTTCTGTATGGGTGTATGTCCGTTGGAGCAGTTCTCTGTCAGAATGCCTCTTTCCTCTTAGACTGGCAGATGCACAGCGGTCTTGCTCTCCCAGCCTGGTGGACGGCTAATGCGGAGGGGCTGAGCAGGTGGGCCCTCCCTCCAGGAGCACCTCGTGGCCCTGCTCCCCTCCTCTTCAAAGGCCACACAGGTGACTGTTTGGAGAACATGACACCGGCACTCCTGGAGCACCTCTGGGCGAGAGGCCCAGGCCAGCTCAGCATCAGCATCGGGACACAAGGAACTTGGCCTCGGAGCGGCATTCCTCCCCCGCCCCGGCCGCCCCTGTGTTTCACTGCCAAAGGTCGTCGAAACGCAGGTCGGACCTTCGGCAGCTCTTCACAAGCTGGCTTTTTATTTCAGGCTCACCACGTCTGCCTATGCCACATCTCTGAGCACCTTCCCTCCATGGCCAGAGGCAGGCTCTAGGCTGGTGACTCTGAGCACCACAAGCAACTGTTGTGCATTTCACTTGGGGACGTTCCCTCTGGCACAGCTGGACAATTCCAGGTTTAAATTTTGGGACAGGCACCGAGGCCAGCCCTTTAGGGAAGCTTCCTAGCGAGAGCAGTTCCAATTGGGTGAGGTTTCCTAGGCAAGGTTGGATGACGGGTAACTTTCACGCTGGGAGTGGGGGCTCTTTGACTCCCGGGCCGCTCCTGTGTCTTCCTCCTTGTGATGGCTTCCACCCCTTTCCCATGCTGAAAGAACGGTTCCATTTCAAGACACGATTTTACCAAGAGCTGAGACCTGCAGGAGGGGTCCCCTCTCCCTGTAGTACTCTGTCTGCAGCGCAGGAAAGTAGGCCTGGAATGGGGTCCCTTTTGGGGCCTTCTGAGAATCTCGTGCATCACTTCAAGTTTCCAAATTTGCTTTGGAAAATGTCTCTCCCTCCACCACCATTACCAGCTTGCTTGTTCTCTCTCTGAACACCTCATTACTTTGAATGTGTTCAAATCTCCAGGGCCAGATGAACTGCATCCTAGAGTAATAAAGGAACTGGCAGAAGAACTCTCAGAACCGCTGTCTATTCTCTTTGAGAAATCATGGAGGACCGGGGAAGTGCCAGATGACTGGAGGAGGGCTAACGTTGTCCCTATCTTCAAAAAGGGTAAAAAGGAGGAACCTGGGAACTACAGACCAGTCAGTCTGACATCAATCCCTGGGAAAATTCTGGAGCAGATCATAAAGCAATCCATCTGGAAGCACCTTGACAACAATGCCGTGATTACTCGAAGCCAACATGGATTTGTCAAAAACAAGTCCTGCCAGACAAATCTGATCTCATTTTTGGATCAAGTCACCTCCCTTGTAGACCGTGGGAATGCTGTAGACATCATATACCTCGACTTCAGCAAAGCTTTCGACAAAGTGCCCCATGATATCCTGATGAGCAAACTAGCTCAAAGTGGGCTAGATGAAACAACGATCCTGTGGATCCACAGTTGGTTACAGAATCGGACTCAAAGAGTGCTTATCAATGGGACCTTCTCAAGCTGGGGAGAGGTAACGAGCGGGGTACCGCAGGGCTCAGTCCTGGGCCCAGTGCTCTTCAACATTTTTATTAATGACTTAGAGGAGGAGGTGCAGGGAATGCTGATCAAATTTGCAGATGACACAAAATTGGGAGGGATAGCTAATACTTTGGAAGACAGAAACAAAATTCAAAGTGATCGGGATAGACTGGAGTGCTGGGCAGAAAACAACAGAATGGCATTTAATAGGGACAAATGCCAAGTTCTGCACCTAGGAAAAAGAAACCAAATGCACAGTTACAAGATGGGGGATACGTGGCTCAACCACACTACGAGCGAGAAGGATCTTGGAATTGTCGTCGATCACAAGCTGAATATGAGCCAACAATGTGATGTGGCTGCAAAAAAGGCAAATGCTATTTTGGGCTGCATTCATAGAAGCATCGCTTCCAAATCCCGGGAAGTACTAGTTCCCCTCTACTCAGCACTGGTTAGGCCTCATCTGGAGTACTGTGTCCAGTTCTGGGCACCACACTTTAAGAAGGATGCAGACAAGCTGGAGAGGGTTCAAAGGAGGGCAACAAAGATGATCAGGGGACTGGAAACAAAGCCCTATGAAGAGAGACTGAAAGAACTGGACATGTTTAGCCTTGAGAAGAGAAGACTGAGGGGAGATATGATAGCACTCTTCAAGTACTTGAAAGGTTGTCACAGAGAAGAAGGCCAGGATCTCTTCTTGATCATCCCAGAGTGCAGGACACGGAATAATGGGCTCAAGTTACAGGAAGCCAGATTCCGGCTGAACATCAGGAAAAACTTCCTGAGTGTCAGAGCAATACGGCAATGGAACCAATTACCTGGGGAGGTGGTGGGCTCTCCCACACTGGAGGCCTTTAAGACGAGGCTGGACAGCCATTTGTCAGGGATGCTCTGACTTGGATTCCTGCATTGAGCAGGGGGTTGGACTCGATGGCCTTGTAGGCCCCTTCCAACCCTACTATTCTATGATTCTATGATTCTATGAAGGTGTCTGGTCTCCCTGCCACTCCTGATTTGCACTGTTCCTAGTGTATACTTCAGTGAAGTTGGCCAACAGCCATGCAAGCTGGGGATTATGGGTGGTGCAGTCCAAAACATCTGGGGAAAGGAGGGGTTGCATGTTTATGTTGCCAGCACCAATGCGTGCCCAGCACTGAACTGTCAGGGCCAGAGACCTGTAGAGCAAAATGCCTTCTGTAAAATGGCCGCAGTTGCGACTTCTGTGTCAGCGTCTGTTCGGCTGTTTGCAGTTCACACCCAGCCATGGGGATTCTGAGAGGGGGGGGCCTCTCCCCACCCTCAGCATGTGGCATGTTGACACACTGCTCTGCGTCCTCTGAAAGGGCCGGTGGTCCGATCCAGCGCAAGTCGGCCTTGTGCGCGCTGTCCCCCAAGTGCCACCTTTCGGTCTGCTGGGCCCCCAGCCCAGAAGTGAGGCCCCTGCTGAAAGAAAAGCACCGAGAGGTGGGGGTGTGCAGTGGCTGTGTGTCCCTTTCTGTTCGCTGCGTCGGTGGGAGAGATCTACCGCCACCTCACCCGCCTGGGCCCAAATCTTCTAGCTTCCCTGCGTCCGCGAGGCACAAGGGTTGCTCTGCCCCGCCCGGGCTGTGGAGGAGCAGCCCGGGGGCTACATTGCCCCCCAGCCCAGGTGCTTCCACATGTCACCACCCTAGCTGTTCCTAGGCCCCAACCAGTTGCTGCCCCAGAAGGCCGCCTCAGTTCCCTCTCTCCATCCCAGGGAGTCTGTGCCTGAGCTGCCACGTGCAGCTTATTTGGCATGTACAAAGCGCGAACAAGGTGTTTGGGGCACTGCAGAGCACGGAAGAGGCACATGTAGGGGCCAAGGAAGGAGTGCGTGCTTGTGGGGAGGGACAGCAAGGTGCGGTCGGGAACACTGAAGCCTCAACCCCTGACAATGCCCTGCTTAGTCCTTCCGCCCCCACCTGACATCACCTCGCCTGCTGCAGTTTCAAGCTGCTTTCTGCTCTCAAGAAGGCACGAAACAATGAAAACACACACAGAAAGCACTTTAGGGTGCCAGATTCTGTGCAGAGGGTGCACCTGGCCATTGCACACAGCACAGTCATTCTGCATGTGGCAGTGGCGTCTGCTCATGCTCCAAGGTCAGCTGGTGTGCTTGGCCCTACATTGTGGCAGGAGAGTGCCTCCCCCCCCCGCCCCCTCCCCCTCCGCCCCCGGTCATCAGATTGTGGGGCCCTGCTTAGATAGCTGAAGGGAGCGGTTTGGCGTGAAAGGCTATGTTCTTGCAGCGGCAGATCATGCTGTAACACCACTTTGCCTCCCCAGGAAAGCCTCAACCTCTTCTGCTGTCTCTACCGTTCCTGGTGTCACAACCCTGTGACCACTGTGTCGCTCTGCTTCCTCACGCAGAATTACAAGCATGCCTACGACCTCATCCAGAAGTTGTATCCTTCAAGGGGAGGGAGGGAGGGAGGCTTGAGCCAATGGCTGCGGTATTGTCGTGGCGTCTAAACAGGCCTCAGAAACAGTTGCTGCTTGGGCCTTGACAGGCACTAGCAAACTCCAACAGCTGATGGAGAGCGCCTCATCCCAAGGCCATTTGCACTGTGGCAGTCTTTGTTTTCTGAGAGCAGTGGGGATGTTCTGTTGAAGTCTCCATTAAGCTCCACAATCGTGGTGGAGACCAGAAATGATCCTGGGACCGAACAGTGGCAGAAAAAGGCTTCCAGATGGAAGAGCTCAAGACCTGGAGGAATGATGAGCAGGGCTGGAGTTGCTCCCTGCTTCGCTGACCTCCGACAGATGGATTGAAGGGCCGGCCTGGAGCCTCAGCCCACCTGTGCTGCATGGAAGCCCATAGTGGCCCATGCCCATGCAGGCAGTGGTGTCTCTGTGCGCAACTGTCCTGCTCTTTCAGAAATGCAGCACTGGGAAGAAAAGCTTGAGCCAGCCCTGTGTGCATCCTCACATCTCTTAGGAGTTGGTACCTGGTGTCTTCTGCATTTGCCCTGTGTTTAAGCAAGTGTAGCACTCGTCATCACGATGAACACCTAGCAATGTATGAGCAGCCTCTGTTCGGGGCAAGGGAGGGCCTCAGTGCCAAGTTCCAGCCCCAGCCACAATCTCCAGGCCCCCCTCGCCTTTGAGGACAGGTCTTGCCAAAAATGTCCAAGTTCTCTGGAAGCCTAAACGCAGGCAGCACCATAAATAACAAAAGAATGAGCAGCTGTGTCTCTTTGGAGGGGGCGGTGCCTGTGCCTCCTTGGTGCAGCATTTGGCATTTAGTTTTCCCTTGGCAATACTGTTCTGCTAGTGACCTTGCTCAGTGCCCACCTGAGCGGCAAGAATGTCACCCTGCGGCTCTGCTAACATGTAGCTCAGCTCTTGGGGTTCACTTTCTCCTGAGGCCTCCAGAAAGATTCATGGTCAGACAGAATGATAAGCCAGCAGAGTCCCTCCCAAATGCATGAAGGGGCCTTATGGCAAGTTGGATCTTTGGTCCGTCTAGCTCAGTACTGTCTGCCCTGATGGGCAGCAAAGGCTCTCTGGGGTTTCAGACAGGATTCTTTCCTAGCCCTGTCTGGAGAAACTGCCAGGGATTGAACTGGGGACCTTTGGCACACCAAGCAGGGGGTCTACCACTTAGTTATGGTCTTTTCCCAAATCTGGCAGCTTTGGGTATTGCCCAAGCATAATTTCTCTAGACCTGGTATAAAGTGTTCTCTCTCTCTCTCTCTCTCTCACACTCACACACACACACACACACACACACTACGCACATGGTGGCTTTTGGGCCCCTTTGTTGGTGGCTTTTTGGGCCCCTTTGTGGCTGCCTGAGGGCTTGGAGCTCTTGAGAGTCCGTGCCCTGCTGGGGGGCACACCTCTCTGCCTCTCAAATGACAAGTCTTAGGGAGCACAGCCGCCCAGATGTGCTGGACCTCAAATCTGCTGGCCACACTGGCTGGGAATGGCTACTTCTGAGTGGCTCCAGCGATCTGGCAGTCCCAGGCACCTCTGGACACGAGGGGGAGGCCATGAGCAAAATACCTTTGGATCAGCAAAACAGGGTTTGGCAGCAGCAGTGTATGTATGGCCCTGTGAGTTTCATCCACAGAGCAGCCCTGTGAAGTAGGTCAGGCTGAGGGATGGGTCTCACCCAGGTCACTTGGAGCTTCCTGGCTGAGCAGGAATTTGAACCCAGGTCTCCGTGCCCACTAGACCACACTGGCTCTCTTCCATATGTTTGTTATCTAAAGTTAACAACTGTGGGGCTAAAGCTCGCTAAACCAGCTGCTGACTTGAGGTCTGCACGACGGATGCTCCGGAAGCAGATCTGAGCCCAGAAGCAGCAGGTGCGCGCGCTTGTCAGACATTTGAGCCCTGTTGGCAGGCTCCGCCCCTCCTCGCTGCTGGGGAGATGAGGCCACTGCTGGCGCAAGCCTCCCGCAGCTGTGGCCGCCAGGGGCTGCTGCTTTGCCTCCTCCGGGCTCTTTCGGAGACACAAAAAAGCACCCGTGAGTGGCAACCCAGAACGCCGCTCTCTTCTCAGCTGTTGCCTCTGCCACAGAAGGGGGCCGTGTCCCTGCCACTGTCTAGGTCCCTGCCATGGACCAAAATCATTCTGAGAGCTTTTGGGGTCTGTGCCCCTTGCAGGATGTGTAGGTTGTAGCTGAAACCAGCGTGGTCTGTCCAACATGCAGGAGTTCGTGGCCTTTAAGCCAGTTTTCTGTTTATTTGACTGTTTCCTTTATCACGATCCACTGTAAAATGGCCCTTCACATACAACTGGTTCGATAGCTTCCTGCACTAAGGGGCTTTCAGCTGGAAAAGGGAGAGCAGGTAGCAAGAGACAAAGGGGGAGAGCTGGCGCAGGGGCTAAATGGGGGAAGAGGAGGATGGGGTATTTCAGCTCCATGTCATTTGGCACGGTGGCGACAGGACAGCCTCGCCCAGCCTGGAACCCCATCCGGAGGGTGCAATAGGGTGTGGGTTGCTCCAAGGGATTCCTGGGAAAGGTGAGTTCTGGGACAGTTTTTGACATGTCATTCCTGGGTTAAAGGCCCCGGGGGCGGGGGGGTGTCTTCGAAGCTGAGGCCTGGTGTGCACTGACCTCGCTGCATTGGTGCTGAGGCTGCCCAGATGCGAGGGAGCCCAGCATTCATGCCATGTCCACAGGTCTGGGGCGGCTCAGGGCTCCGTGGCTGCCATGACAACCGTCAGACTGCCCAGACTGGCATGGCTCCAACTCCTACAGTAGGGCTCCGCCTGCATTTGTTTTCCTCAACTGGGCAGGAGGATGGTGGTCCCAAAGTGGGGGACCTTCACATCCATCCCCTTGTCAGATGATTTCCTGTTGAGATTTAGGTTATAGCAGCTCTTTTCCTCTGGAAAGGGGGGAACCTGTTAAAATGGCCCAGCCCCAGAGGCCTCCGGAGGGCTGGCTGGCGCGCCTGCTGAAACCTTGGCTGCTCGGGCTGCAGAGGTGGCCTGGCTGGCTGGCACCATCATGCCCAGGCGCCCCTGCTCCTGAGCACAGCCCCGTGGCCACGTGTAACACGCGTGCTCCTGCTTTGCCTGGAATCGGCCCAGCTGCGCGCAGAGCCCCACTCTGGAGCCTGCAGCCCTGGAGCGGGGAGAGGCTCCGTGCATTTGGGCCGGGCTGCGTGGCGCACAGCATTCAGAGGCTGCCGCTGTCTCCCAGGGACGTATTTTGGCGGCCTCCATGTGACATTCAGATCAGCCCAGTAGATCCCCACCGCGCCCTCGCCTTTGACCTGGGGGCGAGGAGCTGCTTCGTACCCTTGGGGGCCACTGCAGCATTTGAGGGGAAGGCGCTGCTTGTCTGCAGACGCGTGCTGGAGGCGGCCGGCTGCAGCTCCTCAGCCTCCCTCCGCGCCGCTTGCAGACACGACTCCTCCAGGTGCTAGAGGGGCGCGCAGGTGCAGAATATCCACCAAGGGCCCTGCCCTGCTTCGGGCATTGGGGGGTTGACTGGAGGGGCTGTGCTGCTGCCTGGCCTGTGACAGATGAGGTTCCTTAACAGCAGTGCCCAGCGGTGACGTCGAGGTCACCGTTGATTTCCTGATCGAGGTTGACAAGTTGGTCCAACTGATAGAGTGCCCCATTTTTACATGTAAGTTTCCTTTCTCTCTGGCTTTATCAGTAGCAAAATTGTGTGCGTGTTTACAGGAGGGCTATAAGGACATCCATGCACACTCTGGGCACTTTCCTTCCCCTGCGAGCGGTGACACCGCCCAAATAAATGGAGCAGGAGTTATGAGCTGTTTTGCTGGGAGACCCTCCGGTGCGTCTGTCCATTAGGGGCATGCAGCAGCATTACAGTGGGGAGCGGGGCTATGCTCAGGATGCGGGTTAGCGACATGAACTGCATTTGTCCTCGCTCTTGCATTGGGACTCCATAGCCTGGAGGTGCCAGGGCGGTAGGTCCCACTTGTGAAAGGGCCTCTAAGCGACTTGTGCACCAGGGAGGATGTCAGGAGCAGTTTCTCCCACTGCTGCAGCACTGTGAAATTGCACTGTGCCTGCAAAATACTCCTTCCTGTGCAGCTGCTGGAGCTCCTGGGCACTGTCCCATGTGGTACCTGGTAGGCCCAACATGAAGCCCACTTGCAGAACTGTGTGCAATTCACACATGGGGAGCACCACACGAGCTTGAATCTTGCACGGAGCATCTCGGCTTTTACTCCTGTAAGGCTGTTTTTAGTCCTCCTGCATCCACGAGAAAACTTGATGCATGTGCAGCATCTGAGAAATGCTCAGAAGCCAGGCACGCGTGGGGCACCCAGCTCCGGGGGAGGGGGTGGGGGGAGAGAGCTGCTGCTGCTCCCTGCAGAGCCCCATCTCGCCACCTCCCTCCCCTGCATCGCCTGACGTGCGCTGGCAGAGCCTTGGGGGCGCTGCTGTTGCTCACCCCAGCCTGCCTTGGCGAGCTGTGGTCAGGCGCAGGCACCGCTTGGAGGAAGGGTCAGGTGCGGATGCCACCCGTGGGGCTGTTGCATTCTCAGAGTCAGTCTTGCAGAAGGAGAAGGGGCCTCGAGAGTGGCCTGGCCCCACGCCCCGCCCAAGACTGGGCCCCCGGACTGCTGCTGCCTGCAAGGAAGGCGGCCCCCTCGCAGCTCGTACTCTCCGGGAGGCCCTGGTGGTGTCCGCTGGAGCAGCGGCCTTCCCGTCTTGGCACATGGTGTGGGCTCCCTTGGCTGCTCCGCCTCAGGCTTTTCAGGGGGCTTAAGCTACCTAGTAAGTGCCTCCAGCCCGCCCTCACTTGGTCCGCCTTCTGGAGCCTCTGAGCATCGCTGTGGCTTTCTTCGGTGCCCTGCCCGGCTTGTTCAGGACCCTCCGGTGCTCTGGTGCCCAGAACGGGGATGCCCTGCAGCGCGGCCTCCTGCAGAGCATCTGCTGCCTCCTCTGGCCGGAACGCGGGCCTCCCAAGGGCGCCACTCCAGGAGGCGACTGTTGCGTGGGGGTCTTCCAGGGCAGGCAGCCCTGCGCAGCACCTGCCCCCATGTCTGTGCTGCCTCCCTCCCGTGCTTGCTGCTTTGATGGCAGGCCGAGGGGGTCGGGGGTCCCTGCCTGCCGCTTCAACGGGCTTTCCCATTCCACAGAACAGTCTTGTCTTGTAAACCCCACCACCGCTCTGGTGCCTGCAGATACCCACATTCCCACATCTTGTACGTAGACAGACCCACAACAGTGTGCGCTCTCCCTCAACCGTAGTGCTGTTGTTAGGAGTCTGGTCTCCCTTGCTTTACTTCTCGGGTCCATTTGCTGGGTGGGTAGAAGCAGCTCAACATACTGTGGCTCCACACACCCTGTGCTGCCCTGGGGAGACCGACGTGGTGTGCTAGTGCACTCCCAAAGGTGGAAGAGCTGGGCAGAACTAGAAGCCCCCCCCAGGGATGCTCTGCCTGTCTCAGCTAGGCCGGCTGACCCTGTCCTGGTTTGCTTCCAGATCTCCGCCTGCAACTGCTGGACGTGAAGAGCAATCCTTACCTCATCAAGGCTCTGTATGGGCTGCTGATGCTCCTGCCCCAGAGCAGTGCCTTCCAGCTCCTTTCCCATCGGCTGCAGTGCGTGCCCAACCCAGACCTCATGCAAGCAGCGTAAGTCACGACGTGCCAAGCAGCCCTCCTGCTGTCAGGCCTCGAAAAGCAGCCCTGCCTATTCCGGTCGGTGGGTGGGCAGGTCCTTCCTTCCCCCACAGAGGGTCCAGGCTGGCCCCGCAGTTGGTTCTGATTTGTCCTTCTGTGTCAGATTCACAAGAAAGCTGCCAAGGAACTTCTGTGTGAGGCTTGGGGGAGTTGTGGTTCCAGCCTCATCTGGGTGATGGGGCAGCCAAAACGCTGTCCTGATGCTTCACGTTTGTGTTGCACTTTTAACGGGCATGAAGCACTCTCATCTACATTTATCTTGGAACCTCTTACAACAGCCTTGTGGGGTAGGTCAGTCAGATTAACGTTCTCGTGTAGGATTAAATGCAGATCTGGCTGAATCCAGAAGTGGTGTTGGTGTCAGTTGACACGTCGAGGGGATTTGGAAGAATAAGATGTGTTGGGATGGTTGTTCCCCTGGCTTGAGGAAGAGAAATCTACACATCCCAGTGTGAATCACCATGTCCTATGTCCTCCTCGACAAATGAAGATGCGCTTCAGTGGAACGTAGGATAAAAACAACGTGGATGTCTGTGTACTGCTTGTCCGCATGGTATGGCAATGTGATGCTGCTGTATCCTTCAGTCAGGGAAAGAGTTGTCCCCCAGTGGGTTCAACTTACAAGTAGGCATGGTGGAGAATTCCGCCACGGAGCTCGGTGAGGCTGAATGCCAATGCATTCGGCCCCCCGAAATCCGTGGCGGAACGAAGCCCCCCCGCCCCGCAAAATGGGCCCAGAACGGAGCACCTACCTGCTGCCGTCCGTGCTGCATTGTGAATGGCGGCCGCAGATGCGGCCGCCATTTGCTTCTTCCATATAGCCATGATAGGCTTCGTAAATACTTACGTAGCCTATCATGGCTAATGCAGGGACTCCATTTGCGTCCCTGCGGAAGCCGTGATAGGCTACGTAAGTATTTATGTAGCCTATCACGGCAAAACTAAGGGAACACAAATGGCGGCAGCTACGGCGGCCGCCATTTGTGTTCCCTTTTTTCCCGCCGTGATAGGCTACGTAAATATTTACGTAGCCTATCACGGCAGAAAAAAAAGGGAATGCAAATGGCGGCCGCCATAGCCGCCGCCATTTGCGTTCATTGTTGTTTTTTTTTCGTGATAGGCTACATAAATATTTACGTAGCCTATCACGGGCCGGCGTAGGGACGCAAGTGGCATCCCCTACACAGGACGCCATTTGTGTCTGCACCAGCCCAGCAGCGGCTGGAGGCCCTGCTGCAGGTTGGCCTGGCTGACGGCTCTGCGGTGTGGCCGCGGAACGGAGCCAGCCAGGAAGGATTCCAGAGGGGAGGAACGGATCGCCTCCCCCCACCTGCGGAACCCGGCGGAGCCAGGTAAGCGGAGTTTCGTACACCCCTACTTACAAGGGCATTTGATGGGTATAAACAACTTGATCCCTTGCTGAAACTGATATAAATATGCAGTATAGCTTGTGCTCTGGGGGAAGACCGCTGCAAGGAGCTTCCACCAAGCCCATCCTGGCACTGCCGCCAGTCATGCCTGTGTGCCAACACTGCCCAGCCCCGAGGCCAGCAGGCGTTGTTGGGGAGGAGGGGCATGGCATGATGCGGAGCACCTGTGCCACAGCACTGCTCTCGAGCAGCAGAATGGGCAGGGAATCCCTCCTCTGCGTTCTGTCTTAAGCGTGGCTGGCCTTTCCTGGGACATGCTTGTTGAGAGCTCCTTCTGTTGTCATTCAGGCTTCCTGTGGACTCACCAGGTATGGGTGATGGGTGGCGCTGATGGGTGGCGCTAGGGCCAGTGAGGCTGATCTCTCTGTTCCTGGGCAGACGCAGGAGGGAGTGTCCCCAGCTGAACGGTCTGAACTGCTGTTGTGGGGAGGCCCTGTTCCTTGAGTTAAGGAGGCAGGAGTCCCTGGGGGCGGCCGGAGGAGGCCCTCCGAGGCTCCCTGAAGAACTGTGGGTCTTGGGGGCACCTCCTGGCCCTGCACCACAGAGAACGTTTGAGTTTTGTCTATATTTGGTCACCCTCGGAGGGCTATGCCTCGTCCACAGGCATTTTGGCATCAGGGATGGAAAATTTCACTTGTGGTATTGCCATGGAAACAAGCAGATGGGGAAGACGGCCTCGCTCCCCTCGTCTTGCCAGGGTTTGTTTAGGTCTCCGCAGGGAGCGGCACAAACCGCAGGCAGCAAGAGTCCTCTCCCTGCAGTGGGCCTGGCCCTGAGGGGAGCAAATGGTGCTGCCAAGGCATCCCACAGGGCAGAGAGCCGCTGGCCTCTCCTTGGCAGGCTCCTGTCACTCCGCTTGGGATTCTTGCCTGCTCAGGGCTTCGTGTCGCATTATTGTGAAAGAGGCCGCAGTGCCCCCAAGCCCAAAGCTGCATGTAGAAAATATGGTCTAAGCCAGACTTCCCCAACTGGGGCCCTCCAGATGGGTGGCACTACAACTCCTAGCATCCTCCAACCAGCTCTGGACCTGCTTGCGTGTGATGAGCCATCCCCTGGGGTGCATTTTCTGTTCCGTTTTTCTCCCCCCTCACCCTTGACAGCTGAATATTTGGAGCTGTCAGACAGACTGAACATCTGATTAACTGTGTCTGTGACCTACATTCCACTCAGCTCTGGCAGTGACTTCCGTAACAAATGCAGCTGAGACGCACACCCTCCTCCCGCCTCCCCCCACCATGTGCACGCCCAAGCGGAATCAGCTGGTGCTGAGTGACACGAAGGTGTCTTACCTGCAGCCCCCAACCCTGGCCAGTTGTCCATTTCACAGTGCAAGGATAACTCTGCAGGCCTCTTCCGACATGCTGCCTTTGCAGAGGGAAAGCTGTGCTCCACGTGGGCTCTACTGGAAGGGGCTTGGGGGCAGGGTTCTGAGGCAGAATCTATGCCACAGGGTAAGTGCTCCCCAAATGGTCATGTGGACCGGCCTTCCATTGTCTGACTGTGTGTGTGTGTGTTTAAGGGGGGGCAGTGTTTGGAAGATTTTGCAAGAGCTTCCAGATTTTTCATTAGAAGGCTTAACCGAAACTCTGTTGTGACACGACAGAAGTTCTGTGGTCAATACCTGCCGAAGACTTTTTTTTATTCCCCCAGGGCTTTTTTGAAAAAATGTGTAACTTCAGAATTTGTCTTCCTGCTGCTTTTAGCTATTGTTTTCTTGAGCTGCATCTATGTTTTTAAATTCCATAAACTGCCCTAGAATCTTTGATGAAGGCTGGTATATAAATTATGTCTCTCCCTCTCTCTCTATTTTAATTGGCTATTTGTGATGTTGGTCTTGGCAGTGCAAAGGCTTATCTTCTCCCGGCTCCCCAGCCCTCTGCTACTGCAGGCTCTGGAGAGGCAGTGGCTTTGTCGCTCATTCATTTCATTCATTCGTGGTATTTCCATGCTGCCCTGTAGCCGAAGCTCTTTGGGCAGTTCATAACAAAAGGCACTGGCCTGTGAACAGAGCTCTGTGAGGCCTGTGGTGTGAGGACAGGCAGGTTAAGGCAGTGTTGTCTCCTCTTGCGAGTGCCGCCTTTGTGACATGAAACATCGGGGAGACTATATGACAGATGAGTCCAGTAACTGGGGAGCAACCTAATATATTTGTCCCCGTGTCCTCCAACCCAGCTCTGCTACTGGAGCAGTGGAAGGAGTTGCCCCATCGCTCAGCATCACGCTGTTCCAACCGCTCTCTCTGTCTCACTGATGGGAGAAGTGCAGCCTCAGGCCATGCCCGGCCTTGCTCCAATGAAAGGAGTCCAGTCTGTTGCATGAGCCATGTCATCTCTGTGGTGCTGCCAGTCCAGGCCGAGAACAAACGGAGCTGGGGTGGGGGCGGGGGGGGGGGATGGTGTTCACCTTTTGGCCTGGGCTGCTTCAAGCTCTCTTCTTGAAATGTCTCATTTTGCTTTGCGCACGGCCTGGCGTCGTCCAGGTCTTTCCATCGCTCTGGAAACCCATAATCTCTGCATCCCTCTGTTTGTGATGTCCTTATGCTGGTTGCCAGGGACTGAACTATTCTAAAATGGAATTTCACGTCTCTCCATTTGGAAAATGTCTTTCCAAGACATTTGGTACAGCTGCTGCTGCCTTGAAGGAGAGAGGCAACACTGGGAAAACTGTATCCTTCCTTGGACTAGCTCATGCGGGCAAGAGTTTGGAAGTCGGAATGTCTCTGACTTGGCTTCCTGAGAGGGAGTTTGCTGAGGCTTTGCAGAATTGCTTATTTACCAACAAATACTGTTTTGTCAATAAATTGGTCTATACTGGGCTGTGTACACTTTGCACACGTGTACGCGCGTGCGCACACGAGTTCTGAGTCAAGAGCGTTCCCATTCTGCAATCAAGCTAAATTAGGCAAATCTGGCCACATTTGCTTGCTTTGTTTCCAGAATCCTGGTTTTCAAAGGATTTGGTATTTTGGGGGATGGGATCAGAGAAAGGAAGGATTGATCATGGACAGAATCCAGGCATGTACAGAAAGAGTCACTGAGCAGGAGGAGGGAGGTTTTCACTGCCCGCTCCCAATGGCAGTCTTCTACCACTCTCCTGCACCTTTGAGCTTTCGGCAAACATCCCTAACAAGCTTTGATGTGTGCTGTCTGCTGCCATAAAGTGAGAGCTAGAGACTTGAGATGCTCAACTTGCGAGAATCTGCTGTTAATCCAGTGATTCCCAGAGCACAAGGGAAGGTGTGTTGTCCTGGCAATTGTTACCATGTTGGCCCATGTCCCAAAGTAAGGAGGTGCTCCTCTACTGGGGGCTGGGTGGAGAGAGAGGGTGACCTCACACTACACTTGCAAGTCAGAAGCCCGTTCTCAGCTTTGTGCATTTTGTAAAGTTAATTCCGCCTGCCTCTAACACTGAGGCTGCAATAATGTGTAGACTTACTTGGAGGGAAGTCCCACTGAATTCAGCAAGTCAAACATTCATAGGGTTGGGCAGCACTTCTCTTTGTTGTCTATAATACAGAATTGATTAGAAATGCAAGTATTTCCTCATCCTTCCATTTGGTTGCCTAATCATAACCTTTTTTAAATTTTAAGCATACAATGACTGTATGTTAACGTATCCCTCAATTAATTTGTCTAATTCCCATTTAAAGTCATCCAGGTTGGGGGCCATCACGACATCTTGATGATAGCTTCAACTATGTGTTGTGTGACAAAAGTACTCTTATCTGTCCTGAATCTCCCGCCACTCAGCTTCAAACTCACCGTTCCTTATTGGTTTCCTCTTTGCATGCTTCCCGTTTGATTAGGCCCGGCCACCTCTGGAAGTGGGGTGGTCATCTTCTCGGCTTGAGATTGAGCTGGAAGATCCGTCAAGGGTCCATTTTCAAACTGTGTCCAGGGAATCAACTGGGATTTGATGGCAACTTTGAAGGTGCTCCTAGTGAGAAGATAATAGGAGCAGATGCCACAGCTGCCTCATTGTTTTCCATCCCCCCCTGGAATGTGCAACCACAGGGAAATGTTGGGTGTGTTCTGGGGCAGCCTTCCCCAACCTGGTGCTCTCTGGAGGTGTTGGACCACAACTCTCAGCATCCCCCAGAGGACCAGCACAACTGGAGGGCGCCAGGTTGGGGAAGATGAATTGGGTGTGTGCGTGTGCATGTATGTGCATGGATGGCAAGAAGCCAGTTCACTCAACTTGAACTGGTTCTTCACCCAGGACCTGCCTCCCAAGCCTCTCCAGCACATATGGCAACGCCCCACTCAGCACACGGTGCTGGGATAAGTACTGGGAAGGATGGTAGAGAAATGCTTTGAATTAAAGGCAAAAGCCCAGCTCTGCCTGGGAGAGCCCCCGTGCTCATGGATTGCTGAAGACTAGCTGGTGTGCGAGGCCACTGAGGCCTTCCAATCCAGACATGGGGCCGTATCCAATTTTAGTAGAAATGGGCCTCAGAAATGGGCCTCAAGCTAGCCTAACATTGGATGCAGCCCGTTAGTTTTTTATAACATGATCGGCTTCAGGCAGGGAACGTTTCGTGCAGGCGTTCCATTGAACTAGATGGGGCTGCTGCTTCTCTTCCAGAGTGCTGAAGAGCTTGCCGAGGGGCTGTTCCTGATCGGCAATGCCCTTGGCGACCTTCAAGGCCTCTCTCCCTTGTCTGTACCTTCATGGGAACCGAGATCCACCCCCAAGCCGTGAGGCAGAGGCATGGGAGTGCCCAGGGGAAGGGGGCATGCTTTTCCTGCTACTTGCTGCCCAGCTCCGGAGACCCGGTTTATTGGCTGCTGGAAGGCGGAGCAAGTGCCTAGCCCTGCCTCTGGGCTGCTGTGCCTGGGCTGGGTTTCTGTGCCTTCAGTATTTGGGCGTTTTTCATCCTAATAGGAGAGAGGGAAGAGAATTCATGCAGATGTGGTGGAGAGAGCTTCAGATGTATTTATCTGAAACAGTACTGCTACGTCTATGAAAGAGCTTGTCGAAATCCGGCCTCCATGGGATTCTGGGCAGCCTCTCTCCCATGGAGGTGTTCTCCCCCACGGCTTAAGAGCGGTGGCGACACTCCCTGGCAAGGCCGCCCGGCCCCCTGACACCCTCTGCTCCCTCTCCACAGGGGCGGCCCCAAGAGCAGCGTTGCATTGAAGAAGGTGGCAGCTGCCACGGCCGTTGACTACGCGGAGCTGCTGCAACACTTCGAGGAGGTCCAGAACAGGCACCTCCAGGTGCGGCACCAGCGAGCTGCCCGTGGTGAGAACCTGGATCGAAGAGGCCTCTTCTGAAGGCTGAGCCAGAGGAAGCAGGGGGCCCTGGTAGCCACTGGCCAGGCCCTGCTGCAAACCGCACAGCTAGGAGATGTCCTTTGCCTCAGGCAGCGAGCCAATCTGTTTGCCCCATCCGGGGCCTCTCCTGCCCTCCCAGGTCAGGCTGGTTTGGGGCGGGGGATACGACACTCCTGCCCAGTCCAGGACATAGTGTTTTCCTCTAGCAGAGGGCAAGCCCTTGCCTCCACTGGGGTCTTCCCTTGGGATGGTCACCTGAGGTGCCATACCTGCCAGAGGGGGAAAGGGGCAGAGGCACTCTCTGGGCCTCTCCTCCCCTTTGGCCTGGATTGCAAAGATTTGCCCCCTCCCCACCCAGCCTGGCGTTGGACACCTGTGACGTCAGGACCCCCTCTCCCCTCCAAGAATCATGTGTGTAGATTGCACAGCCTTAACCTACAGCTATCCTGCGTATGTATATAAATATAGATCTCTAGGCCTATTGGGTTTGTAGCCTGAGAATCTTTGTACTATTGTAAAACACCCCTTGTTGAAATAAAAGAATGATGGCAAAACACCCCACAAAGCAGACTTCTCTTCCTTTAACGGCATATGCACATGGGGCAGCGGACTTCCCCCAGCCACACTGAACGAAAAAGCCGGTCAGTGGCTGACTGAGGCCCTCCCCTCCCAAGCAGCACAAGGGCTGGTCAGGCAAGGTCTCACTGACCACAGAATCTCGGAGTGGGAGCGGGCCATGGAGTCCAGCCCACAAATCTCATCTACAGCATCCCTGGCAGATGGCTGTCTGGTCTCCGCTTGAGCATGTCCAGCATGTCCTCCACCTCTCAGGGCAGTTGGCTCCATTGTCTGACTGCTTTCACTGCTCTGGTTTGGGTCTGCAGCCCAACCCTGCGGATTTTAAAAGGCGGGCGTGTAACAGCAGCAGCCTTGGACCCCTCCTCCTCTAAAAAATTAGACAGGGTAAATCCACCCTAGGACTGCTCCATCCATTGGGCAACAGAGCCCCTGCTCAGTGCAGCCCACCCGGAAGGTGCTGGAGGGCTGACTTGTGAGGAAGGACAGTGGGGAAGAAGCGCACCTCCTGGGCTTTGGGTTCTGGATCAGCAGCCAGAGTGGCCTGGCAGCCTCCTGATCACTTAACAGTGGTGCAAAGAGCCAGATCTGAGGAATGGGCATCCAGCTGGCTGTGGGTCTGTGGTGGCCCAGGCCTGGAGGGCGAGGTGGACTTCTTTCCTGTGCCAAGGAAGGAACCGAGCAGAGCCCCGCAGAGGCAGCCAGGTGAGGGTGCAGCAGCCACCCATGCAATGAGCCACATGACGCAGTGCGCTGGCTTTCCCAGCATGCGGAGCCTGAACGCTGAGGGGCCGGAGTGGGAACAGAGGCCTTCCTCAGGGTTCAGGGGGAAATGGCAACAGCAGACGGCTTGAGCGAGTGGCGCCATGCCCAAACTAAACATCCAGTGTTAGACTCATAGAATACAATGGTAGCGTTGGAAGGGGCCTGCAAGGCCGAGTCCAACCCCCTGCACAATGCAGGAGTCCAAGTCAGAGCATCCCTGACAGGTGGCTGTCCAGCCTCGTCTTCAATGCCTTGTGTGGGAGAGCCCACCGCCTCCCCAGGTCATGGGTTCCATTGTCCGTTTCTCCGGAAGCATCACGAGGGCCAAGTGTTGAGGGGGACTCCCCCCTCCATGAGCCAGCACTGGCTGTTCTGCCCTGCCCCGGCTGGAGAAGGGGAGCCTTCCTCTTGCTAGAGCGTCTCGGTGTCTCCGACTTTGAGAACTGTGGCACAAGGAGACTTCACCACCACCACCACCACCACGTGCTACTTAGAAACAAGGTTGCGTCACTTGTTCCCCATCCCAAAAGCTTGAAACGCCCCTCCTGAGACTGAGTTACTGGCTGCAAGAGCTTTAAAATACAACATGCTGGGATTTTTGGTCGCACCCCTTTTGCCTCCAGCTCCACCAACCACCGGAATGTGGACCCCAAGAGCTTTTCCGAGCGGGATTTGGCCCTTGAGCTGAAAGAGGCTCCATGCCCCTGATGCAGCGGAGACCACTGCTTTAGCCGTACTGTTGCTGGCATGCTCTGGTTATTCTCCCGTCTCTGTGCCCTCCAGGAAATGCTAAAGTGCATGCACTTGCTGCTGTGTACCCGAATTAAAACTGGGCCTGCACTTGAATCTGAAGAGGTTTACTTTGTCAAGAGGAGCCCTTGTCTGGTTATGTCTCCTGCTTGGAGGAGTGTCCGCAGCCAGATATGCAACAGGCAGCCTCCTCTGGAGGCGAGGAATCCTGCTGTGGTAGCCATGGACTGCCCCCATCACACCTGCTTCAGCCCTTGACTTCTGCCTGGACAGAAGCAAGGGCTGAGGCCCTTACAGAGATGCAACAGGGAGACTTTTGGCTCAGAGCTTTTTACCTTGACTTCATTTCTAGCTTGTGGCACTTGCAGGTGTCAAGAGGCTCCTGCTTGCACAGGGCTACCTAGGAAAGGGGCACCTCGGTTATCCTTTTGACGCCCTTGGCAGGCTGGGCAACAGGGCCAGCCTTAGGAGTGGGAAAGCTGGGTGCCAAACTGAGCTCCGGGGCTGCGTTCTTGAATTTACTGTGCACAATGAGCCAGGGTGGTGCTAATGTCCTCTGGAGGCTGCTGCTACCACCCAGCACAGGGCCCGCTGCTTGTGGCTGAGGAGGGTGTTGGAGCTCAGGGCGCAGAGCTTGCAGCAAGAGCCATTTTGTGCATGTGCTGAACATAATAAAGAATATAGACCTACAGCTCCACAGGAGCCCTCTTGAGAGCCACCCACACCACACAACGGAGACTTCATTGGGATCCTAGAAGTGGAGCAGGGGTGTGCCAAAAGCGGAGCAGCAAATGAGGGGTCGCTCACCCCGGGCCCTTTTCATAGCCATTGCTGGGGGAAAGGCCTGGGAGCGGCAGGGCCTGTTGCACCGCCGCCTATACAAGCCATACAACTTGGTATCGCTACAAAACTGCCCGGGGGGGGGCAGTTTGCCCCAGGCCCCCACAAAGACAGCCCCCCCCCCCGCCCGGATCCCTGTGTCCATAAAAGACTTCAAACTGCCCTCTTTAAGATGACGGACTGCAACATGGCACTGACTCTCGACAGGCAGTTGTGACTCGAGGGGCCTCTCCCCGGCCACCACGAAGTGACCTTTTGCCGTTGCGTGCAGAACCAGAAGAGCCGCTAATCTGGGGCTTGGCAAGCCAGGCGCGGGGGAGGCGCCGCGCGTTAGCTAGGCCAGCAGCCCGGCGGCAAGGGGGCGAGAGCGAGACCCATCGCGGGCAGATGAAGCCGGCCGGCGCAGCAACAGCGGCAAGCTGCTCAGGCGGGCCTGTGGCGGGCCAGGCCGCGCAGCCCCGGCCGCAGAGCCGGCGGGGCGGCCTCCGGGAGGCAGGGGAGGGCGGCCGGAGCGCAGCTCCCCGCGGCGGCTCCCGCAGGGCAAGGCAGAGGCGGCGCACGGGCAGGGCGCGCGGGAGGGGTCCTCCAGGGAGCGGGGAGGCGGCAGCAGCCCCCGGCTGCGCGGCCGGAGGAGCGGGGAGGCGGGAGCGCCGCGACGGCCCCCAGCCCGTGTCGGGGAAGACGAAGCGCCCCGTGCTGCGGGCTGCCAGGGCGCGGCGGGGCTCCTCGGCTGCGCCAGGGCTCTCGCGGGCGGCCCGCGGCCTTGCGCACAGGCCCTCGGCGGGCAGCGCTTGCCCCGCCCCCGCGGCGCGCCGCACAGCCGACGGGGCGCCGCGGGCGCTGTCGCTCCTGGGGCGGCCCGGCCCGGCCCGGCCCGGCCCTGCCGGGGCGGGGGCGGCCCGGCGCCGCGCGTCCTGCGCCACGCAGGAGCCGAGGCCCAGCGCTGCACAGCGGCAGCAGAGCGGCGGCGCGGTCGCCCAGCTACCCGCGCGCGGGTTCGGGCCGCGGGCGCCTCTTGCCGGCTGACCGGCCTGCTCTGGGCCCGCGCCCGCCGGCCCGCTGCCGGCTGTCTCAGCCGCCGTCGCCCGCGCCGGCAGGCGGTGGAGCGGCCGCCCCGTCGCAAGGCAGATCGTGGCGCCGGGGCTCCTCCGCGCCCGAGCGCCGGCTCCTCGGCCCAGCGCGCCACCGCCGGGGGCCCCGCTCCCGCGTGTCGGGGAGCCCGGCCGGGAGCGCCGCGCGCGGCTCCGGCGGGGCCCCGACGCCCCGCGGCCTTCCCGGCGGCGGCGGCGCGGCTCGCCGCCCGCGTGACCGGAGCGAGCCTCCCCCCGCCCGCGCCGGCAGTGCGGCTGGCGCCTCCCCCGCGCCCGGCGGCTCCGCGGCCGCCCGCCCCGCGTGCCCGGCCTCCCCCGCACGTCGCGGCCGCTGCAGCCGCCGCCCAGAGGCGCGAAGTGACCGCGGCGCCGGCGGGCGCGCGGACAAAGGGCGCGCGGCGGCGCGGCGAGGGAAGGGAGGGACCGAGCGGGAGGCCCCGCCCGCCCGGCCGGCCTTAGCTCCGTCCCGGCGCCGCGGCGGCCGCTGCTCGCGGGTCTCTGGGCTCCGCCGGCTCGCCGGGCTGCGGCCATGGAGGCGGCGGACAAGGAGTGCGGCGCGCTGGGCGGCCTCTTCCAAGCCATCGTCAGCGACATGAAGGTGAGCCGCCGGGGCTGCGGCTGCCGGGCGGGCCCGCGAGCCGGGGGACCAGCGCGCGGCGCGGCGCGGCGCGGGGGCGAGGCGAGGCGAGGGCGCGGCCCCCCGGCTCGGGCAGCGGCTGCGCCCCGCGGCGCCTTTCCCAGCGCGGCCGGCCGCCTCCCTCCCGGGCTGCCCGAGGAGCTCGCGCCTCCGCCAGCCCGGCTCCCGAGCGAGCGCGCCGAAGATGCCCCCGACGGGGCTGCCGTTGCCGGAGGCGGGGGCCCGCCCGAGCGCCGCCGGGGCCATGACGGGGCCCGGGGTCCGCCTGGGCTCCCGCGGCTCCTCTCCGCCCGCGCAGGGGGCTGGGCCTCGGGAGGCGCGCGTGGAGGGGCAGGTCTGGCGGGCCGCAAAGGCGAGAGCGACGCCGAGCGTGTGCAGAGCGCCGTTCCTTTGCCAGCCCCCCGCCGTGCAGCAGAGCCGGCTTCCGGGAAGAGCCCTGGCCGCTTCCCCGGGGTCATGGGACGCTGGCTGGACACGGCGGGGGGAGCGGCCCGCCCCGCAAGCCGCAGGGCTGCTGGGCGACAGTTGCCTGCCGGATCGCGGCGGGGGGAGGGGGTCGCCACCGGCGGGCGCGGGCCTGCCCCTCCCCGGGGCCTGCGTGCGCCGTCGCGCTCGGGCTCTGGCTAGGCGGCCGCGGAGGGGGGCCCGGGAGGGCGGAATGCGGGAGGGCAGCCGCCGCCGGAGCAGCGGAGGAGAAGCCGGCCGGGAGGACAGCGCGGCAGGAGCGGGGCGTCTGCCGAGCCTGGCAGGCCCACGCGGCGGGCCTGGCGCGGAGATGGCCCGCGTTCCCGCGCCAGCCGGGCGCTTCTGTGGCTGCCGCTTCGGGCCACGGGGCCCCTGGCGCCAGGAGCTGCACGGCCGCGCGTCCCGGCCCCGGCCGGCCCGTGAGCGCCGTGGGCGCTGGGCGCTGGGGCCTCTCCTTGGATTCTCGCCGCAGGCAGGAGTCGGGGCTGCGCGCTGGGGCGGGGAGCGGCTGGCCGGGACGCGTCCCTTCGTGGCGCCAGTCGTTGGGCGCGGGGCGGGCGCGGACCTCCTGGCTGCGCTCGTCGAGGCCCCGCCGCGTCGAGCACAGCCCCCCTCCGCGCCCCCGCGCTTTCCCGGGGCTGGCGTGCGGGTGGCCTCCCTCAGGCCCGCCCGGAGGAGCCGCTCGGGGACGTCCTTGCCAGCGGTGGGCACTCCGCCGCGTGCTGCTGTCCACAGCTGCCCAGGACGGCGGGGCCGGGACACAGGCAGGCCTGGCGGACGCCGCACCTGGGCTGCAGCAGAGCCCTCTGGCTCATGGCGTTCTCCCTGCTGCGGCAGATCGGGGGTCCACAGGCCCACCCCGGGTCTTCCTTTCTGCCGAGTTTGATTTCCGTTTCTCCTCCCGTGGGGTTTAAGATTCTGGTTCTGCAGCTCTCAATTCTGGTTCTGCAGCTCTCGCTCAATTCTGGTTCTGCAGCTCTCGCTCAACCTGAATTAAGGCTTGTGCTACAGAGTGCATTGGATATCGACCCATCCCAGGACTGGCCCAGTTTCAAAAACCAGCAGTTGGCTGTCTTAGGACTGGAAGTCCCTCTGTTTTGCATTAAATCCAGCATGCTGCAGATGTCATCCATTTGCTGAATGTGCCTCTTCCACCCCTCTTTCGGCCATACAGCTTGCGAGTAAGAGTTGTGTGTCTCTTGCAGAATTCACAATTATGTTTTGCTACTTCTTGTTAGCACAGGGCTATGTGGGGCAAGAAAGGAAGTCCTACCCAGGTGCTTGGTTTTTAGGAGTTTATTAGAAACTCCCCATCAGACACACCCCAGCTTGCGACTAGCCACTCTACAGAATAAGCTGGGATTTTTGGAAGCTGGTGGGGATGAAGGCACCCTGCATGGAATACCCAACTGTGCAATCTGTGGTGTGTGTGTCGTCCCGTCCCCCCCTGCAACACCAAATGGCCTGGGACGTTCCTCAGCTCCTCGTCAAACAGGCACGCACCCTTTGGCAGCCCATGGGTATGTGAAGGGCCCATTGAGGCACTGACCCCTGTGATAAGGGCCGACCTCCCTGCTTCTGCCTCCTTGCTCTCCTCTGCCCTTTCGCCTGTCCTTTGCTCTGACCTGTTTCATCAGTGCTCCAAAGCGTCTTTTTTTTACATGGATGTTTTCTAATCAGTGTTATGGGCAACTGGAGTAAAGCAAGAAGCTGTGGGATAGAACAGCAGTTCTTTGGAAGCATTCTGCTCTTTGCAGGTTTATTAGCAATCCCCTATTTTCAGGCCAGTCACTGAACTTTGTCAGACCTGGGAAAAACCCCTCCCCCAATTACCCCCAATTTGCAGTGTGGGCCACAGTTTTAAAAGATGATGATGAATTACATTTCTATACCGCCCCACAGCTGAAGCTCTCTGGGCAGTTTACAGAAGTTACGGCAGTACTGCTGCTGGTGCAACCCGCCTTAGGGTATGGGCCCAGGTACACCAGCTCCAGCACACTAGCGAGTGTGGTATTCTGTGCTCTCTCAGCACCAAGCCCACAACATGACCAGAAGAGCAAACATGGCACTGGTGCCCCCCCCGTGACAACTCCTCTTACCCACAGTGGCCCACAAAACCTGCAGGCAGAGGGAAGAGGGCCCTCCCCTTGGCTCGGTTCTGCTTTGGCCCTGACCCCCCGGCGCAGGGTCAAGAGGGCGCCACGTGGACCTGGAAGGCCTCTCTTAAAACAGGCCAAATGGTTCAAGTCCACCCTTGCCCAGCCATTTCAGCACCAAGCCCACAACATGACCAGAAGAGCAAACATGGCACTGGTGCCCCCCCCGTGACAACTCCTCTTACCCACAGTGGCCCACAAAACCTGCAGGCAGAGGGAAGAGGGCCCTCCCCTTGGCTCGGTTCTGCTTTGGCCCTGACCCCCCGGCGCAGGGTCAAGAGGGCGCCACGTGGACCTGGAAGGCCTCTCTTAAAACAGGCCAAATGGTTCAAGTCCACCCTTGCCCAGCCATTTCAGCTCAACACTTGCCAGAGATAAGCTTGGAAGGGAATATTATCAATGGATATTGGGCGAGCTAGGAATCTTTTCACAATGTGCGTTTATTTTCAAACAAACATTTCTTCTGCCAGGCTGGGGACGTGTGGGGAAGGCAGTGGGACCCCCATGAGCGCGGCCAGCACCAGCTCCCTCCGGCTGCTCAGAGATGCCGGCTCGAGGCTGGGGCTGCACCAGCACTGGAGGGGCGACTTCGGCCTGGTGGGAGCCCAGCCAGCATGGCAGGGTCTTGCCCCAGCCGCAGAGATCAGCTCTCGCTGCGTGGGACAGAGTGCTTTCCAAAGGGGGCGCCCTGCGGTGACAGCCCGACCTGACACAGTCAGCTCTTGGGCAGGAGGACTGCCATGGGAGAGGGGTCCGGGAGATGCTGCTGTGCCACTGCCTCATTTCTGACCCCCCCCCCCCGCTGCTTGTCGGGCACAACCCCAAGCGTGGCTGTTGCAATGGCACCGCAGGATCAAGCCACACTGGTCCCCACAGTTCCTGCTCTAGGGAGCGTCTCTCTAGTGACCCCACATTGGCCAGCACAGAAGGGGAACCTTTGAATTGCCCGAGCCTCCATCCCCATCAGTCTCAGGCGAGGGGCCCTGGCCCAGTGTGGGGCAGGGGCTGCTGCTAGGTCCAGCCTCTGGGGCAGGCTTCAGTCAGCCATGGCAGAGCAGTCGGAATGTGGCAGGTAGACAGCAAGTGGGCTGTACCGACTCCTGGACAGAGCGATTCAGGACATCCCCAGAGCGACTTGCGTTTTGCCCTGTCGGTCACACTATTGCACCAACTCTGCCAGTGCTCAAAGTTTCCCTAAGCACCCCCTCCTGTATTACGATGCCTATATCATTGCGGGGTGGGGCAAAAGGGGAGGAAAGCAGGTTTGGGGGTCTTGCTTGGGGACATGATGGCTGTGAGCATTTCTAGGCTACTTATGGAGGAAAAGCCATTCTGTTGCATTGATTAAAGTCAATTATGCTCATTTTTCAAACAAGGTTTACAAAGTGGCTTGCAATAAAGTGACCTTGTCTCTAGTCGCTGTGTGGTTGTACTCCTGCAAGGAAGAATGAGTAGAGCCGAGTGTCTGGACTGCAGTGTTCCCTGATTGCCTCTACCCACCATTTTGTTCCCAGTGCATGGTGGGAGCTCGCCTGGCCGGGGGAGTTTGTTGCCCACATGGGTCCCACTGACCCTGAGGGCATGCTTAAGTCTGGCCATCTTGCAGGAAACTGATGCCTGCCGCATTAAGGGAGCCAGCCCCTTGTTCCTCTGTATTCCTGGGAAGGGGAGCGCTGTGTGTGGGTTCCCTTTCTTTTGGGAGTCTTTCATGGATGCGAGAAGAGGAGGAAGGTGCCTGTTCAGTGGCTTTCTCCTGCCTCCGAGTCCTCTCTCTTGCTTACCTGCATGGGCTACTTTCACCATGCCCTCCCTAATTTCCCTTGCAGAGTCCAAGCGCTGGGTGGGTGTTAGTGTCCAAGCTCCAGCAGTACAGTACCTGTGGGAAATCTGCAGCCACACATGTTAAGCTTGTTGGGGGCTTGCTAGCTAGGCTGCATCAGCACCCTGCGTCACCCAAGGTCTCAGTCGCTGCTTCTCCTTCCCCGGTGTCTTCAGTGAAGCTGCCCCCTGTGCCCAGTGAGTGAGATCCCATTGAAGGTATGATGCAGCTGTCCCCAGACGGGTGCTCTCCAGATGTGTTGGACCACCAACTCCCATTGTGCCCAGCCAGGTTCTGGAAGGCTAGCATAGCATGTGTGTTTGTGGTTATGGTGCCCTTTCTCTGTGTTCTGACTCTGGGTGCGGAAGAGGGTACCCATTAAGCTAATGATGCCCCCACTCCTCTTGTGTAACACCCCCTTCCTCCATCTGCTTTGTTGCAGTGGAGTTGTGGCAACGGTGCTCAAACTGCTCCCTTTGGATTTGCTAGACTGGAACTGTCTCTGTCTATTTTATAATAAGAAACCCAGAAAGTCTTAAATGAATGTCATTTCCTACCATTATTTTAACAATGTTTCTATGAACAATCCTAATTAAACCAAATGCTGGTCAACAACTTAACAACAGAAAATCAAGATCACTGACTCTTTTTGCTGCTCTTTCCAGAGATGCAGCTTCTCTTTGTAGAATTCAGAGGGGTTCAGCTTTTAATTGCTGGAAGGTTCTAGCTCGACAGCTTCCAAAGTAAAACGCGTGGGTCTGTGATTCTTGAAAATATTTACTCTTGGTGCGCCTCTCTTGTTCTGTCCTGTTGTTTTGAGTGCTGCTTTTGGGTTTCTTTCCTATTTTTATTTAGATGATCATTTCTTAGTTTTGGCTCTCCCTGTTTAACCTATATAAAATCTGGGGCAGGACAGCAGATAACATAAGCCACATTTGTAGAGTTACATGTGATGAAATTGCTCTCCTTTGCAGGACTCTTAACCTTGCTGTCCTGGCAATCAGTTTACCAGAAACACAGGATTTACAAAAGAAATTACCATTTTGGAGGGCTCTGTCCTGGCAGAATCCTTGATCCTTCATTGTGTCTTATGTAAAGAAAGGTTACTATGGATCAAAGTTTTGTTTATGTTTTTTGTCATTCTCTGTATTATAGCCAGTTTATTCTGGCAGACAGGTATGTTAGCCAAGAGATGTCTGTCTTAAAGAGGATATGGATATTAGAGTACAAGGCACTGTGTGTGCTACAGTGGGGGAATGTGTTGGTGCCAAGACAGAACGGAGTCTTGAATGGAGGTGCGGGCAGTCCTTCTGGCTGGGGAGGCTGTCTTAGAATCATAGAATAGTAGGGTTGGAAGGGGCCTACAAGGCCATCGAGTCCAACCCCCTGCTCAATGCGGGAATCCAAGTCAGAGCATCCCTGACAGATGGCTGAAATGGTGCTAGAGGCGGTGGAGCTGGCTGGACCTGGACTGGGCAGGATTTCCTGTGAACTGGGGTGGCATGCTTTGTCCCTCCATGTGATTAGCAGAACTGGAGTAAAGAATACAGTTAAGGAAAGCTGTGTGCAATGTCTTGATTTGCATCATTTATTCAACGCCAATTCCTTGGTGCAGAATTATGGATAATGTGGCAGTAAAATGACTGCTGTTTTTAGTGCAGAGTCATCCATCCCCAGGAGTAGGCAATGGGCTGCTGCCTCGCCCCTCCTGTGTCCAGCTAGAGCAAGATCTTTCAGAGACTGCACCATCTTGCTTTCCTCCTGGCCTTTCCTAGCTCCACTCTCTATATCCATCCCTAGATGTGTTATTTGCATTGGTGGTCAATTATTTAGTTATTAATAATACTTATACCACTTAATATAATAAAAATCCCTAAGAAGTTCACATATAAATATTACAAATCACATTTAAAATACACTGTTAAAAAACAAGTTGCAATAACAATATAAAACGATGCAAGGAGCAGTAAGATGGAGCAGCATATGATTAACTGCAATTAATTACAAACCAGAGAAAGCCTGGGTGAACAAGTGTGTCTTCAGGAGGCACTTGAAACATACCACATTTTCTGCCTCCCAAACTGCATGGGGGTGGGTTTTCCGGAGGGTGGGCACCACCACCAAGAAGGCCCCCTAACAGGATACTATGTGGAGACATTTTGTCTTGGTTCAGAATGACCAGCAAGGCCTTCTCTCTCTCTCCCCCCCTCCCCCTGGTCAGCTGTGTATATATAGGGGAAGGTGGTCTGCTAGATATCCTGGTCCCAAGTTGTTTAGGACTTTGTATGACAATAACTTAATCTTGCACATTGCATGGCAGCTAATAGGCAGCCAGTGCAGTTCTTTTAGCACAGGTGTTATGTGACCAGAGCACCCTAGCTGCTGCATTCTGCACTAGCTGCAACTTCTGAACCAGGCACAAAGGCAGCCCCACATAGAGCACATCACAGTAGTCTAATCATGAGGTTACTCGTGCATGGCTCACCGTAGCTAGGCTGTTCCTATCCAGGAACAGTAATGGGTGTTCTGGGTCACTGAGGTCACCTGGGCCTCCAGTGACAGAGATGGATCCAGGAGCACCCCCAAGCTATGTGCATGTTTCTTCAGAGGGAGTGCAACCCATCCAGAACATGCGCACAGCCTAATACCCAGACTTGGGAACCACCCACCGATAGGGTCTCTGCCTTATCAGGATTCAGCTTCAGTTTATTGGCCCTCATCCAAGCCATAACTGCATCCAGGCACCAGTTCAGAGCGTGCACGGCCTCTCCCAATTCAAATGTCACTGAGAAACAGAGCTGGGTGTCATCAGCATACTGGTGACATCTTGCCCCAAATCTCCTAATTGTCTTTGAAAGACAATTTAAGGATTATAATGGGGCAGGGGGGACTTGCAGTATTTCCAAAACCCTGTCGCCAAAGGATTCTGAACAGGGCTCCAGTTGTCAGGTGGTTGCTAGGCACTTGAATCTTTTAAGTGTCTAGGCACATAGGACACAAATCTGCATAAAATCTGCACATGCTAATTTGTATTTACATATGCAAATTTGGAAGGGATTACTAGGATTTATTTATTTGAATTTCACAGGACCAAAGCTGGGCTTGGACTCGATGGTCTTATAGGCCCCTTCCAACCCTATTACTATTCTATGAAGCTAGCCAATTAGTTTCTCATCCAAATCAATTCAAATAAAATCTCCAATTAATTTGTACCCCTGAACCAGTTTATCCCAAACCAATAGGAAAAGTTATTTCTAACCTTAACTGCCATATAGGGGAAGATGGGATGTTGCAGCATGTGTTAATTGCCCATTCTCCCTGCATGGCAATTGAGCTGAGGAACAAAGCTTCCATTGGCACCAATGTACGCCCAGGGCTCTGTGGAATTGATCTGGGATTCAGAGCAATTCAGGGCTTGACCCCAGGCCTAGCAGCACTCCTGCTGGTTGTTGTTGCAGGCAGCCGTCTGTGTTGCAGCCCACTTGGAGAACCTTACAGCCTAGTCTAGCCTTTCCCATCCTGGCGCTCTCCGCATAGTCTCTGGGTAGGTTAATATTGGGAGAAGTGCTCCATCAGGCATTGCGATCCTGAGCCGTGTAAGGATAAAACCAACCCCTTGAATGGGGCTGGGAAACATACAGGGCAACATTGCAGTAATCTAACGTGGAAGTTACCAGAGCATACACTACTGAAGCCAGGTTATCCCTGTCCAGATAGGGGCATAGCTGGGCCATCAGCTGAAGCTGGTAGAAGGCAGTCCATGTCACTGAGATTATCTGAGTTTCCAGAGACAAAGATGGCTCTAGAAGAACTCCCCAGCTACGAACCTGTTCCTTCAGGAGAATGCAGCCCCCTCTAGAACATGTTAAACACCCTCCATCTGGTCAGAACAACCACCCGCTAACAGCATTTCAGTCTTGCTTGGATTGAGCTTCAGTGTATTAGCCCTCATCCAGTCCATTGTCACAGCCAGCCACCGATCTAGCACATCCACATCCTCACCTGATGAAGATGAAAAGGAGAAGTAGAGCTGTGTGTTATCAGCATAGTGATGGCAACACATTCCAAAACTCTGCATGAGCCCACTCAACGGTTTCATGTAGCTGTTAAATAGCATGGGGGACAAAACTGCTCCCTGCGGAACTCCATGCTGGAGCATCCATGGGGCTGAGCAATATCTCCCAAGCAACAACTTCTGGAGCCGACCATCCAAGTAGGAGCGAAACCACTGCGATGCAGTGCCTCCCACTCCCAACTCAGACTATAATCCCAGAGGGATACCATGGTTGATAGTATTGAAAGCCGCCAAGAGATCAGTGAGAATCAGCAGGGGCACACTCCCCGTCTCTCTCCTGACATAGGTCATCATACAGGGCGACCAAGGCTGTTTCCGTGCCTAAACCTGGCCTGAACGGCAACTGTAATGGGCCCAGATAATTGGTCTCATCCAAGAGCATCTGGACCTGGTTGCCATCTACCTGCTCAAGGACCTTGCCCAGGAAAGGAGCATTTGTTATTAAGATCTTCCAGGTCTAGGGAAGAATTATTCAGGAGTGGTCTCACTACTTCCTCTTCCAAGTGGCCTGGGATCACTCCCTCTCACAAGGAGGCATTAAGAACCTCCCTGGTCCAGCTGATGTTCCCTCCCTGCCTGTTTTTATAAGCCAGGAGGGGCAAAGATCCAATGTAGAAGTGGTTGCTTGAGCCTCTCCAAGCACCTTGTCAGTATTCTTGAGCTCTACCAAGTGAAGCTCATCCAACAAAACTGGGCCAGACTGTGCTCTGGATACCTCCTCTGCTGTAACAATGGAGTCTAAGTCCCAGCGGATGCAAGAGATTTTAACTTGGAAGTGCCTTGCAAACGTGTCACAGTGGGCCTTGAATGTCAGCTTGTTCTCCGGAGCCTGGAATTTGAGGCACGGCAATGATGGAGTTTTCAGTGAAGCCCTATTCAGGTGTTATGCAAAGTGGTGAAACTCAGCAAGCGAGCAGGAGTGGGGCTGCTCTGAGTAGCCCCACCCACTGACATCTCAACATAACATAACATAGCTCTGCCCGTGGGTGCCTGTGCATGAAGCGTGGACACATGCAGGGCTGGACCTGGTAGGTGTATTGGAGTGAAACACAGCGAGAGTGCTTTTAACCTCCCGTTTGGGGATGCGGGGAGTTGCAGTTCAACCTGTCCGGAGGGCACCAGGCAGGGAAGGCTGTTCAAAGTGACCCCGCTGCGGTAGAAGCGTTATTTCTGTCCAGGGACAGGTGAAGGAGTGATGTTCAAGATGGCCAGGATCCTCCAAACATCATCTCGCTGCTTGTCTCCTGCTTGGTTCCTGCTTGCGTTTTTGATCGCTGCTTGCTCTGTATGAACAGGAAACTTGCATAAATTGAGCAGCAATCAAATGGCAGAGTTTTGCAAACCTCCCCAAATTTGCACAAATTTCTTTGATAGACTAAAGTGAGGCCGACTCACTCTACTGAAGAAATTGGCGCAAATCAAACAAGATGGGAACAAGGTGGAATGCGAACATGTGTTCAACAATTTGTAAATATTGGGGTGGACGTGTGCTTGCACTCGTGTTCGGCGCTTTCAATGGGGTATGCTTGCTGGTGTTGCGAGCAAAAACGAAAGTCTCATGCATCCCTATTTCTGTCTTCATAAGGACATTGTCAGAGCCTTGCTGGATCACACCAAAGGTGCTTCTCATCCAGTGGCCAGCAAGATGGCCTCTGGGAAGCTCACGGCCCCCTCCCAGCGTTGTTCCCCAGCAGCCAGCATGGAGCGACATCTTGCCTCTGAACCTGGAGATCCCCAATAGCTACCTTGACGAGTAGCTGCCAATTGGCTGATCCCCTGTGAATATGTCTGATCCCCCCTTTAAAGCTGTAGTAACTACGTTTTGAAAAATCTTGCAGGTGTGCACACAGTATGTTGCATCTTTGTGACTCAGCAGTGCTTCTCCTGTGTTTGAGCATATGTTTGGAAAGGCCTTTGGTTGATGCTTTTCTCAGTAAAGCATCGTAAACCTGCATAGATTGTGTTGGCCTAGTATAGTGTCATCCCAAGCTTTGGTGGGAGTGGTGGCTGTTTATATCTTGCCTGAGAGGGAAATCCAGTTTCTATTTGTCTTGCTCCCCTCACACAGGTGTTATAAATAACCCTGCAGCGATATATTTAGGCATTAGGCCATGAGGAAATGGAAAATCTTTTCCCGCTCTCTGTCTCTACAGCTGCTTGGAATGTGGCAGCCAGCATCCTCCTCCTTCACTTGTGGGCCATTTGGATTTGCATGGTCTCCTTCTCCAACAGGGCCAAAGGGAGCCACAGATGGGTGCAAGAAAGAGAAAGGCACGTGTGTGATGTCTGTTGTTCAGAATTCTGACTTTAAAACTCCCCAATCCCATTCCAGAATGCAAAATTATAACATGAAAAGCACCTTGTTTATTGCACCAAATGGAACTCCTGGTAATCCACAAAATCCCGTTGGGAGCCTATTAATTGTAATGATCCCCACCTGAGCCTCTCTGCGTGCAGGGAAGCTCTCTGTGTGTGATTGTGTGTGTGTGATGGGGGAGATGCTCCAGAGCATTCAGTTGGCTGGTGTGGATCAGCCTTTCCCTAACCTGGCACTCTTCAGATGTGCTGGACTACAACCCCCAGCATACTCAGCCTGCATGGCCATGCTGGCTGGGGATGATAGCTGCCGTAGTCCAGCACTCCGACAGGTGAGCATCACTTCTGTCCTCCCAAAAGCGGTCCAGGAGGAGGGTCTTGAAATCCTGCCGATAGATTCAGTCGCCTAAAGTTCATCCTGAAAGGAATCTGGTAGGGAGAGCGAGGGAAAGGGGTGGTGTCGTTCCAAACTCGGGATCTGGATTGAAGCTACCCTTGATCTTCTTACGTTTGGAAGGGAAGCAAGATACCAAAGAGTCTCTCCTGCTAAGTCCAAACCTGGTGATGTGGCAAACCAGGGACCAGCCATGGCTGCTCCCTCCCCACCTCCTGCCTCTTTTGCCTGGGCAGCTGTCAGTAGGAGTCTAGGAGGGAGGGCTACCGGTCATCCTTCCTCCCTTGGGACATGATGGAACCACCCTGGAGGAGCTGCTTCCAAGGAAGGACCCTGCTGTGTAAGAAGAACAGGAACCCAGCTTGCTGGCTAGACTGTCAGGCAGGTCTGAGCGTGGCCACAGCCAGTTGGGCACCACTGGCGCAGTATCCCTGCCGTGGGCCTGGGGAGAGGTGCCCCTCCAGTGCTGGCTGGGTTGTGGCTTGGCTGTGTAGGCATCTGGCCAAGGAGAGCTGGCCCTGTGCCACCTTGCTGTACCTTTTGAAACGGGCAGTAGCTGGCCTTGCACCAAACATGGGGCTCTCCCTGAGCATCTCCTCCAAAATGCCTGCAGCGTGGCAGCAAACACATTTGCCCACTTGAGTGTGTGTAGTAGCCTAGACGTGGCATTCTAAGAAGATGGTGTTTTGTGCTAAATTTGAACATGGAAATGCAGCATTTTAGGTACTTCTCTGTTCTCTCTGTGTTAGTGGGATGGACAAAGCAGCCTTCCAAAATAAGTCTCAGTAGGGCCATCGTCCAGTGTCTCATTGGGTTCCAGGATCTGGGGGGCGGGGGGGGGGGAACCTAGCCTCCCCAGCGTGGCTGAAGGTCTAAAACAGGCTGGGGGAGAGTTGAAGTGTGCCCTTCGAGACATGCGCACGATCAGCCTGCTCCTTCCTCTGGTGAAACTGGCCACAGGGAATGAAGCCCCCATCCCCCTGTGTGCTTAGCCCCATCATGGCTTACTAAGTGACAGAATGGACGAAGCCCTGGGTTAAAGGGCTTGGGAGCCATATCTCTCCCCCGACCCAGCCCCACCCCGTGCTGGTTTACCCTCAAAGTCACCCTAAACACAAAGGAAGCTCTGTGTGTTCCCAGGTTGCTCCCAAGTGCAGAAGGTGGTACTGGGTGCAAAGTGCAACATTCTGAGAATATCAGCCCTCACTTTATTTTAAAAAAATAAGTTTCTGGCTCTTAAGGTTGTGGAGACTAGCTTAAAAGTGTGTGAGCTGACATAACTCAGAAGCAAATAATTCCTTTTTTGGCTTTGGCTATTAATGGTTAGCAGTAAAATTCATTCACACTACCTTTTGCATTCAAAGATCATGCCAGGGTGGCTGGGAATGGTGGGAGTTGTAGTTCAACACATCTGGAGTATGCCAAGTTGGGGAAGGTGGAGTTAGAGACTACAGACAGTGTACTCTCTCTCTGTACACACAGCAGGAAAGGTTTGGCCCGTGAGTGCCTGTGTGTACGTGCGCACGGGCACCCTTCCCCAGAGTTGCGGTGCCCTTGGGAATAGTTTCCTAGACTCCGCAGTGCATTTATTGAAGTGGCCCCCAACGGTGGCTCTTTGTAGAACAGGATTACAGATCTCTATGATCTACTCAGCAAATAGGTGAATGTTTGTGTTTGTAGGTGTTTTTAGAAACAGTCTTGTAAAGAAAACATTTAAAAACATTGAACAGCCTCAAATTCCACTTGGTTGCGTAAAACTCTTTAAAGACAGAAATGTAACGCAAAGCAAGAAGTCCCTCCTAGCCAGGCGTCGTCAGTAGCTGCCTTACACCAAGTCAGACTCTTGGTCCATCTCTCCCAGTATTGTCCACTTTGACTGGCAGGGGCTCTCCAGGGTTTCAGTCAGGAGTCTGTCCCTCTCCAACTTGGCGATGCCACGGATTCCACATGGGCCCTTCTGGGTAAAGCTCATTCCCTGCCACGGAGCTGTAGCTGATAGCCGGTCAGTTGGAATCCAATTTGCACAGCAAGATGGGTAAGAGAATTGGTTCAATTCCATTCTGGTTCATTTCAGGCCTTGACTGTAGGGGGATGGGATTGGGGGTGGATCGAATGTGAGTTATGGGTGATAAGGGCAGAAGAATTGGCAGGGATGCCCCTGGCAGGCCTCAGGAATTCTCTTTCTCCCTCACTCCCAGGGGAGGGGCAGCCCTACCTGCCACCTCCTGGTGGCCCCGGGGCATCATTTCTCACTTCCAGTTATTTCAGCCCAGGAGGTGGCAGATGGAGAGCTCTGTGTGTGGCTGTTTGTCATCGTCCCCACCCCCCAGTAGGAAACAGACATTTTGAAAATACTTTCCAGGGAGGCTTGGCTGCAGACATGGCAACTTGTTTGTCTAGCAGAGAGCCGGAGGAGGAAGGCAAGTTCAGTGAGGAATGAAAGGCAGACTGTTGAGTGACTGAGCTCATCCTGCTGGAGGAATGGATGCTTCCGTGGCCAGGACAACTGTGCCTTTGAAGGCCCTGGCTCCCCAGAGCACAAGATAGGGCCACTCACAGAGCATGCTGAGAGGACTTTGGAAAAATGCAGGCTCTGGAGGTGCAGTGGAGTCCATTGTATATCAGTTGCATGGGGGGGAGAGCAAAAATGGGAGCAGCCAGGAGAGCGTTTGCTGCGTAATCTGGTGAAATGAAGAACATGCCATGTGGCCTCCAAATGGACTGACTCACTTTCCTAGTGCACGCACTGAATTTACACTCGCTCCTTCAGCTGCTATGCAGCATGCCATTTCCTGAGAATTAACATACTTGGCGTCTGTGCAGTTACTCGCTTATTCTTCTGCACAAACCAACCTGCCCGCTTATGTCCATGCAGCTTTATTGCTATTAGGGTCCAAGAGGGAGGGGCTGTAGCTCAGGCTGTAGCCCTTGCTTTGCATGTAGAAGGTCCCGGGTTCATAAATCTTTGGCATCTCCAGGTAGGTGTACAAAAAGTGCTGCCTGGAGGCCCATTGCTGCCTGTCCGTGTCAAAAATCCGGGTGGACCAAGGATCTGACTCTTGAGTAAGGCAGCTTCCTATGAGCTCAGTAGGTGGCCTTATCCTCCAGCAGATAAAGGGCAGTGCTGTAATAGACAGCATGTTCATGGTATTTTTTTGAGGTGATGTATTTATAAATGGTCTCAGGTTCTTCAGCAGGAAGAGTTTTTCCTTGAAGCAGAACAGCTACAAGTGCAGTCCTCCAGACAGGTTGGCGTATGGACTGTGGGAATCGACTGACAGTCCCCCTTGCAGAGCCAGCTCCAGTCTGAGGGCGAAGAGGTGAACCCCTTCCTAGCAGACCCTAGCTGCAGCAGCGGCGGCGGCAGCCATAGCCGTGAGTGTCAACAGTGCTCTGAGCAGTGCCGGGGCATTGTGGGGGATTTCAAACAGTGACTAGGTGCAGCTGCTCAGAGCAATGGGCCAGGAAGAAATGGTGGGGAGACCTAGGGCCGGTGTTGTTCCGGAGCCCTGCGGGGGCACTGGGACCCCAGCAGCTATCCCGGGATGCTGTGTGGTGATGCTAACGCTGCCCGTTGCAGCTAGGGCTCAACCCGTGCCAGAAAACCAAGGTGATGGCGAGGGGCTGGCTGAGCAGTGCTTTATTTTTTATTTTATTTGTTTGCTACATTTACATCCCGCCTCTTTTCCTCCAAGGAGCCCAAAGCACGTTTCCATCTTATCCTTTCAACGAACCTGTAGGTTAGGAAGAGAGTCAGTGACTAGCCCAAAGTCTCCTAGTGAGCTTCATGGCTGACTGAGGATTGGAATCCAGGTCTCCCCAGTCCTTGTCCGGAACTCTAACTCTAACCACACTGGCGCTCTCTTTGTTGCCGGCAGTGACAAAGACGGCCCCTCAAGTTGCCAGAAAAGCCATGTCCGCTACGAAGTTGCTGACTTGTTTCGTTCTTTACAAGCATGAGCCATGTGTGGACTTCCCACTCTCTTTCCTTCCCCTGTGTGAAGCCAGGACAGCAGACGCTTTGAGTCTCAGCTTCAACAAACTGCAGCGTGTTGAATCTGAAAATCCCCGTCATTCCTGGCCAGCACAGCCAACGGCTGGGAACGTGCAGGCTGGGAATGCTGGGAGTTGCAGCTTGCAGTTTGTTCCAAGGCAGCAAGCTGGGTTGTACAAATGGGAGTTCGCCCCTTGTGTGTGGAAGATTGGGTGGGGGCAGGGAGGGGGGGGAGCACGCACGCATGATTTGCAAACAAGTAATGTTTGCAGTTATGTCTGGACTGGGCCAAAAATTTGAGCGTATGCACCAGTTAAGTCATTCTAATCTTCGTTGTTGTTGTTCAGTCGTTCAGTCATGTCCGACTCTTCGTGACACCATGGACCATAGCACCCCAGGCCTTCCTGTCCTGCGCTCTCTCCCGGAGCGTGCTCAAGTCCGTATTCATTGCATCGGTGATGCTATCTAGCCATCTCATCCTCTGCTGTCCCCTTCTCCTTTTGCCTTCAGTCTTTCCCAGCATCAGGGTCTTTTCCAGAGAGTTTTCTCTTTGCATTTGGTGGGCAAAATATTTGAGCTTCACCTTCAGTATCTGTCCTTTCAATGAGCAGTCAGGGTTGATTTCCTTTAGGATGGACTGATTTGACCTCCTTGCAGTCCAGGGGACTCGTAAGAGTCTTTTCCAGCACCACAGTTCGAAAGCATCGATTTTTTGGTGCTCAGCCTTCCTTAGAGTCCAGCTCTCACAGCCATACGTTGCTACTGGGAAAACCATAGCTTTGATTAGACGGACCTTTGTCGGCAAGGTGATGTCTCTGCTTCTTACTATGCTGTCTAGGTTGGCCATAGCTTTCCTCCCAAGGAGCAAGCGTCTTTTAATTTCATGGCTACAGTCACCGTCTGCGGTGATCTTGGAGCCCAAGAAAGTAAAATCTGTCACTGCTTCCATTTCTTCCCCTTCTATATGCCAGGAAGTGATGGGGCCAGATGCCATGATCTTAGTTTTTTTAATGTTGCGTTTCAAACCAGCTTTTGCACTCTCCTCTTCCACCCTCAACAAGAGGCTCTTTAGATCCTCTTCACTTTCTGCCATTAGGGTGGTATCATCTGCGTATCTGAGGTTGTTGATAATTCTCCCGGCAATCTTAATTCCGACCTGTAATTCATCCAACCCGGCGTTTCTCTTGATGTACTCTGCATATAAGTTAAATAAGCAGGGCGACAATATGCAGCCTTGTCGTACTCCTTTCCCAATTTTGAACCAATCAGTTGTTCCATGTCCGGTTCTTACTGTTGCTTCTTGACCCTCGTACAGGTTTCTCAGGAGACACGTAAGGTGGTCTGGTACTGCCATTCTAATCTTAAATTGGACCAATTTCTGAAGAGCAGAAATGCTGCTTTTCAAATAAACTATTTTGTCAGAATAACCAGAGGGACCCACAATATAGCTAACCAATCGGCCTTCCCCATCCTGGTGCCCTCCAGAGGTGTTGGATTAAAACTCCCATCATCCCCAGCCAGCAGGGCCAACGGCTAGGAATACGCTTGATGAGGCACCAAGTTGGGGAAGGTTGGACTAGGCGGTTGCGGAGGCAGCTGTGGGAGATGAGGGACGTGGCTGGTGACTGGTGCTGGGAAGCCTCCTGGGTAGCACTTTCTGACTGTCGTAGTGTATGTCATCCAGTGGTTTTGAGCTACAAGCTTGATCTGAACACCATTTTAGAAGTGGGGTGGGAGGGTAGGGAGGGAGGGAGAGTTTTCCAGGATGTGATTTTGATTTGTGATGGTTCACATCTTCATGAGTATTTTGGACTAAGGAATGTTTGTTACAGTTTATTTGCTGGAGGTTAAGCTGCATTTTGAACCAGATGGTCTAGACTCCTAGAGCTTTCGTGATTCTGGAATCCGCTGGAAATCAGCCTGCCTTCCTGCTTAGCAGATCCAGAAATTCCTTGTGCAGGGCCAGTCTGCCCAGACAGTTTTTCTTCCTTTTTCAGTCTCTCTGGGGGAAAGGGCATTGTTTGTCTTCTCTCCTTGTGCATTACTGGATTTTGCCCTGCTACCATATCTGCAGCCTTCAAGCAGGGATGACCCTGGTGGTTGTCTTTTCTTTGGGGAGTGGTTAGATTCTGCTAAAGGTGCTGGGTACCACCACGTTGTGAGGTAGCCCTGGGTGGGAATATGTGGGGCAGGGGGAGTGAACAGCATGCTCTTTTGGAAGCTGTAGGGCTCGATCAATAGCAGGCTGAGGAAACTGGTGGGAGGAAGTGGCCTCGGGATGGTCTTCTCAGCACCAAACAGGAAGCTGTTGAGACAAAGTGGAGTCAGTGGGAGCAGGTGCTAGGCGTGAGATGCTGCAGAGTGTAACATTGGGTAAGGAGGCAGGAGAGACTTGTAATATTTCTCCCAGGTTGCCAACATTCTCCAAGAGTTGTTTCACACATTACTGCTGTCTAGCAAGTGGTGCCAAATGCAAGCCCTTTTATCTTCAAAGTAAAGGTTACGTTCATCAGTGGTCAGAAGATGCGATTTCCAGAAAGAGGGCTTGTCTACAGTTGGTCACATCCCTGTGGAATTATGTACAGCTGTGGGGGGGGGGCACTTAGCATGAGGCAGCAACTATATCCAGCAGCCCTGGCTAGCACCCCCACAAATAGTCTGGTATCCTCTGCGGCACGGGGAGTTTCTGCTGCATAAGCACTGGGGTTCAGGTCTTATGTGGAGAGGGTTCCTTGAGGATCCAAAGTATTGAAGTCCAGTGTGGTCAAGTAATCCTGGGTGGTTTTATGTGGTGTCACATGGGAAATATTTACTTCTGTTAAACCTTTCTTCCACCCCCCGCAGCCCTTTATCCAGTGAGGACAGGTTCTCTGATGTAGTGAACACCAGCTATTGTCCTGTGGTATTTATTCTTGATGACATGAAATGGATGAGGTAAAAATCATCTTCTGAAGAAGTCTTTATCACATAAAGAGAAAACAGTTGTATTGGGCAAAACTTGACAGTTGCTAGACTGATGGTTTGGTTGCAGAGTATGAGGCGATCACTCTTGTCTGTTATGTCAAGTGGCGCACTTTCAATTTGCACCATGCAACTCTGAAGTGGTTGTGCTTGTAGAGATGCTGGTGCGTCTGAGCACGAGATGTCTAGTTCACTATGACGACTAAATAGAACCTCCATGTTCAGAAACACTATACCTCTGAGTGTTGGGGGCTGCAGGGAATGTTGCCTTCACGCTTTCTCTGTGCATTTCCCAGAGGCATCTGACTGGACACCATTGGAAACGGGAGACTGGGCTAGATGGATCCAGCAGGGCTGCTCTTACATCCTTGCCATTCCGGTGACCCACTCCTTGGGAAATGCTCTTCCTGGTTCTGCGCGTTTCCATCCTTCCCTGCTTTCACATTAGGTTGTCACTGGGCAAGGTGATGTGAGCAGCCTTCCCCAAGCTGGCGCCCTCTGGATGTGTTGCACTACAACTCTCAGCCATGCTGGCTGGGAATGCTGGGAGTTGTAGTCCCAACACATCTGGAGGGTGCCGGGTTGGGGAAGGCTGGTCTAGAGATTTGGAGTAGAATGAAAACACCCTCTCTGGTTCTTTCTGTCGTTTTCACCAAGCCCTGTCTCTGTGGTGATGCAGGGCCTTCCTTTGTGAGTGGATTGCAGGTAAATGGGAACCAGAGTCATGGCAGTAGCAGCAGGCAGCATCTGGCAGCCTGTGATCAAAAGGCACCGCGCCAGTGGAGGACGTTGGACAGGCTCCCTTCGGCAATGGGCTGCCGTTGAGCCACGAGAGAAGAGGCAAACTGTCCTGTCCCGTGAGAATCGCAGCTGCATCTGCAAGGCAAATGGTTGCTCCTGCCTTGAATAGCTATAGGGAAGAGGCTAGTGGTCAGTGAAGGAGATTCTTAGCAGTATGTGTGCTCTCAGTCCTTGGGGTTTGGGGCACCAAGAGAAGCTGCAAAGAGTCTTGTGGCACCATAAAGACTAACAAATTTATTCTAGCATAAACTTTTGTGAACACTGTCCACGTCATTCCCATGCTGGCTGGGAACTATGGGAGTTGCAGTCCAACACATCTGGAGGGCACCAGGTTGGGGGAGGGATCTGGAGTAGCTGCCCATTTGGAGCTCTTGCTATTCATGCTCTTAGGATTGCTTCCTGACCTGGGCAAGAGCACAGCGGTAGCAGGTCCACCATCATGTTTCTAAGGGCAGGACATTCCTGCCAAGGCCCGAGGAGTCCTGGCTTTTCACAACTCCATAACAGGTAGAAAGTCAACTGCTGAACTCTTTCCTGGAGGCCCTAGAGATGGGAAATGCTGTGGGCATGGCCAAAAGCCAAAGTGTGATTATTACTGATTTTAAGCATATTCAGAAGTTAGTGAGGCAAGGTTTCTGCATGTCTGCTTAGAAGAAAACAGTGCCTGTCCCCTTCACCCTCCAACCCAAAGAGGAGGGTACTCTCTACAAGGCTAAATGCCATATTTCCATGTGTTTTCTGCATCATTAAAAAAAAATGAGCAGCCGTCCCTGGTTTAGGATTGTTTCCACTCTCAAAAGAAAACACAGCCTTTGTCACCGTGCAGCAGAGAAAGCTTTTATCTTCAATTGGCTGCTGATAGAAGATAAGAGCTTTTCATGCAGGGGATTGGGGGCAAAGCCTGGGTAGGGAGCTGCTGAGTGCTTCAGTCCTACTTACTTCTGAGGCTTGATCTGCTTACTTGTGGATAGACATGCTGTTCAAGCTTACTTCTGAGTAGACATACAGAGGCTTGTGTCAAGGTTCCCTTTATGACCTGGATTCCCTGAGCAACTCCTTAAGGATCTCTTGCCTCCATAAGAGTCCCGCCTTCCTTCTTTTACCTTCCCCTTTCCAATTAGTGTGGGGTTTAGGCTGTAGACATGCTGCAGAGTGCGATTGACCCTCTAGACACAGGGTTTAACCACAACAGTTTACTGATAATTTAAAGCAAGCAAATCTTAAGTAAAGGTATTTACACTATAGAGCTGAGTGATACAAAAGGCATTAAGAAAAAATAAAAGTTGCAAAACACAAGTTCCTTTTTCCCAGCTGTACTTAGACTTCTCTAGGCTGCTTCTTTCTGCTCCCTCTTCAGGCTCTGGTCTCCCCAACTCTGCTCTTACTGGCTCTCTTGCTCTGTTTTTATACCCTCCACCCTCAAAGCCGAAAGTACTGCTTCAAACATGAAGAAATGAAACTTAACTGGGGAAATGAAAATGAAACTTAACTGGGCAAATTAACAGGAGTTCTTTGATACGTTTAAGATGGTCTGTTTAATGTGTGTGAATGTGGTGGTGGGAGCGGCTCAGGCCGTGAATGCAGAGCAGCCACCTGTTTGCTCAACTCTTCTCCCCATCCTCTCTCTGTTTCAGAGTTCCTACCCTATCTGGGAAGATTTCAGTTCCAAGGCAACTAAACTCCACTCCCAACTTCGGTGAGTTCCTCTACAGAGCTGTCACGGCAACAGTGCAGCTGCCACTTGCCTCCCATGCTGGTGTGCTAGCCACGTGGGGGATGCATGTTATGAAAAGAGACCACGAGGCTGCCTTCCTTGCAGTCAACATCTCTCTCCCTCTCTCTGTCTCTCTTTCTAAAGACAAATTTCTGTGTTTCCTGTTCTGATGCTTTTGAAACCAAGCAGGCCATTGTGTTGTGCATATTGAAAGAGCAGACATTTCATTTCCGCAGGCATAAAACTAAGCTCAGAAAAATGCTATCTGGTACAAAACTAGGAATATTGACATCCATTCAAAAATGCCAAAGCCCAGCTAATGTCAGGTGGTGTTAAGTCATTGGGCTTCCTGTGCCTCACAGGATTGCTTCTGTGTCTCTTGAGGGCTTCTGCTTCTGTCTCTCTTCCACGGTACACCTGCCAAACCTAAGCAGTGGATGGGGATCCAGCAATGCGAAGAGGCTCGCAAACTCTAAGGAGTTGGTACATTTCAGTTCTATGCAAAGATTTACTTACCTTGAATCAGATAGACCAGGGGTAGGCACCCTTTTGGGGTTGTGGGCACATTTGGCAATTTGATAAACTGTCCTGGGCACCACCACAAAATGGCTGCAGAGGACAAGTAACCTGCCCTGAAGACTGCGTACAAGGCAGAGGTGGGGTCTGAGAACCAACTCGCTAAACAACTCCTTTGAGCCTGCAGTTTTCAGCACCAACAGAGATCTGTTTCACAGCAGTCCTAGCTGACAATAAGAAAATGTGATTTTTTTTCTGAAGTGGGAGGGAAAGGGCATCTTGGGAAGTGCCAAGAAAGGTTACAGAGGTGCATTGGTGCCGGTAGGCACCATGTTGCCTACCCATGGTATAGACATTTGAAAAGTGGTGGAAAGGAATGGGAGAAGGTCCCATCCAGATGAGGGATCCTGAGCACCATGGTTGCCATCTGCATTCCTTGCTTCTGTTGTTTCTTCCAGAATTCTTTTCCACTTCTCTGAACAATAATTGCTAATAATTGCTGTTAGCACCATTGCTAACAGGGTCCAGTGTGTGAGTTCTTATCATTCGAAGGTGTGCCTTCCCAGCAAATTGGGGATACTGGGCAAAAATGTGCCCTGTAGTCTCAACCTCTCCTCTGTCAATTGCTTCCCAGCTGGCTCTATTCTCTGGAGTTGCTGTTCTTCATTCACTCACTTTTTATGGAGCAAGGAGATGACTTTTTGTCGGTTCACTGCATTTCAGAGCTTTTTATGTTGTTCTCTTTCTTTTTTTTAAGACCTGATTTATAGCTGATTTTTGTAATAAAAATAAAACACAGTTGCAGCACCAGCCCATCTACTCTGGACAGGAAATCACTAGTGAGGCTTTCAAGGGCTTCTTTGCCTTTTTAATTAAACAGTTCCTGTTCCCAGGCTCAGCTTGTTTGATTGATTCCTGATCAGTGTTGGAGCAAGCTTAGTGGTAAATGGCCTATTCATTTCCTGCTGAATAATTGCCATGAGCAGGGAGAGGCTCTAATCTAAGGCAAGTTGTGAGCCCCAGATGTTGTTGATTGTAACTCCCATCATGCCTCACCATTGGCTTTGCTGGCTAGGGCTGATGGGAGTTGCAGTCCAATAACACCTGTAGGACCAGAAGTTGCCACCCTTGCGCTAAGTACTCATATCCTCTCATTTTTTATTTTTAAAAATAACAAAATAGTGCATTTTGGCTATATAAAAATGAAAAGAAAACACAAATGAGGAAATCAGTAGTCAGTGCCCCCACCCCATGGGAATAGAAACTGGCATCAGGGCAATTTAGAGTGTCTGTTCAAGGGGTAATTAATAAATTGTTCATCATTACGGAAGCAATAAAACAGATTGAATCTACAAGGAAGAAATGTTTAACTGGACAAGCAGTCCTATGGCTAGGAATCCATAGGCTCTGAATTCCGCCCCTGGTTCATCTGAGGAAGCTCCACCGCGTCCGAAGCAGCCCTGGCCTGGGAGGGGAGGACCAAAGGCAAGGAAATTAAAATTGGGAATGGCAGAAAAGGCCAGTCCCATCCACAGTTGCCTTGGAAGTTATACCTATGGCAACCAACTGGGAAGCATGCCCCACAGTTTGCCACATGCAGAGGCAGCCAGTGAGTGCGCAGCAAATGCCACATGACCCCCAAATCAACACACACCTCCCAAGAAGCGGGGAAGGGGCCGCGTCCTTCCAAGAGGCCAGTAGAGCCTGTGGTGGCCCACAGTGGTAGTGCAGCCACAAACAGCTCCTGGATGGCCCCAGTTCAAGCCTCTCTCAGGGCCCAAATATTTCTGTCTTTGGCCCACCCCCTTACAAGCACACATGCACCCACACAGCTCCTTGAGGTACTGGGGTCCCAAGCCACGTAGGGTTAAAACCAGCACTTTGAATTTGGCCCAGAAACACATTGGGAATCAGTGCAGACGAGCCAGAACTGGCCTTATATGTTCACCTAGTCACGGTCAGCAACTTGTCTGTTGAACTAGCTGCAGTTTCCAAATGTCTTCAGAGGCAGCCCAATGTACAACAAGTTGCATAGACTACTGATGCTAGTTTATCCCCATCCTGATCAGGTTCAACTTGGCTACCAACCAAAGCCGGTAGAAGGCACTCCATACCACGGAGGCCACCTGAGCCTCCAGTGACAATGACTACTACCAAGCTGTGCCCCTGCTCCTCCGGAGGAGAGTGACCCCGTCCAGAGCCAGCTGCACTTTTCCTGTCCAGACAGAGGAAACACCCACAGGCAGAGCCTCAGTCTTGTCTGGATTGAGCCTCAGTTTATTGGTTCTCATCCAGTCCATTACCAAGGCCAAGGTTCAGCACATCCACTGCCACACCTGCCAGAGATGAAGAGAAGTAGATTTGTGTGTCATCAGTATACTGTGACAGCGCTCCCCAAAACTCAGGATGACCGCACACAACGGTTTCATATAGAAGTTAAACAACATGGGGGATAGAACTCACCCCTGTGGGACCCCGCACTGGAGGATCCATGGTGCTTAGGAATACCCCCCAAGCACCACCCTCCGAAAATGACCACCCAGGTGGGAGTGGAACCACCGCCAAGCAGTGTTCCCAAGTCAGACAGTCTCTACAGAAGGATACCGCTATTGATGGTATCGAATGCTGCTGATAAATCAAGGAGTATCAACAGGGGCACACTCCCCCTGTCTCTCTTCCATCATCATATTGGGCAACCAAGGCAATCTCAGTACAAAAATTGAGCCTGAACTCTGACTGAAATGGATCCTGATAATCTGTCTCATCCAAGAGTTCCTGAACTATTACAAAGAGAGGACTGGGAGCCCCACATGTTGTGGTTGCAGGCCCTTCCTGGGCCCCAGATCCCCAGGAAGAAGAAACTTACAGATATCAGATAACGGCGTGGGGTAGGAGCGCCATCCTCGGAGGAAGAGGGCTGGGTGGAGTGAGGTGCGCATGGCATGAGCAGGGTGGGGTAAGTGAGCCAGGGAGGGTAGGAGGACCAGTTGAGAGAAACCCAAAACCCGAGGAGGAGGGCAACTTCTGTCAACAGAGCACACCTTGCAATTTACATGTGTCCTGTTTCAAAAACTGGGAGGAAGTGCTAATGGGAAACGTGGGAGAGAGAACAGAGGCCACTGGGTGATGTCATCCAGTGACCAGGACAACTGGACGACCACCCCCTTGTCTTATCTGCACTTGGTGGCGTGCCCCAGGAAGGTGCCTCCTGCAACCACAAGCATGCATGGGAGGATCGGCAGCACAGCGTCAGCACTGACCCTCCTGTCCTCGCCAGGTCACACAGCAGTTGTGCCTTTCTCCTTGAGCAGACCCACAACCTCATCCCTCACCATCTCTATAGTCTTGCTACTGCAAGATGTAGTGATGGCCATTAACTTGGATGGCTTTAAAAGGGGATTAGAGGTGTGGGGAATCTCATCCAGTTCCCCAGATGGCCATGCTTCCTTCCCCTGATGCTCAATCATTTCTGGGCTTTTCTTTAGCTCTTCCCATTCTACAAGGTTGAAATGGCTCCCAATTCTTACTTGCAGTAAGAGCTTTAGGGCACAATCCTCTGAACTTGGAGGCTGCCGAGTATCCAGTGTAGGGTGGGAGGAGGACAGCAAAGGTGATCTTCGCCTCCACGCTCCAGCTGCCCTGCATTTCTGCGAGATGGTTGATTCCGCCTGTCTAGCACAGCACCTTAGAGAGGGAGGGAAGGAGGCTGGGGCGGCCATAGGATAGGGCATAGCAGGGCCACCCCAGTCTCCTCCCCTTCCCGCCCCCAGGAATGCCCCCTTTTTCCCTGGCTCTGCGCTCTGTTTCCTGAGTGCAGAGAGGTAGCTGGCGTGGTTCTCTTTGCACCAGCTACGAGGGGCGGGGGACGGACGGACGAGGAGCACTGTTTCCCTCTGCTGAGATCGGGGCCTCGTCTCCAACCTTGGAGCCAGGGAACCAAAGTATCCCAAGCCCCCAGAGACGCTATTTGGGGACACAGGATTGCTTCCTTGAGCTACAGTATTTTGCTGTACTTTGGCCCCGCCCACCACCGGAATGCAGCCCCTGAGAGCGTCTCTGAAAACTGGATTTGGCCCTTGGGCTGGAAGAGGTTCAGTATTCCTGGATTAGACACATAAGGCTGTTAGTGGCTAGTAGTCGTGATGGCTGTATATTTCCGCCAGCATCAGAGGCAGGACATCTCTCAATACTAGTTCCTGAGGAGGACGGTGCTATTGCACTCCTATCCTGTTTGTGGGCTTCCCAGAGATAAACTCTGCTTATCTTACGTCCTTATGACCTCTTGTGCCGTAGCCTCAGAACCGTCATCCACAGACACACGGATCCGCTTGAGAGTGGTGCTGAGTGCCAACTTCTATACACTCTCTGCTAGGGTACTCAGTCCCTTCTGGACCGACAGGAGACTGGGGCATGCACCCCCTGCTGCCTCCAATAAATGAACCCCTCAGTGATGTGCTTCTACAGCATTGCCCACACACCATACATAGTTCTGGCAAGTGGCTGGTCAAATAGGGAGCCCTGTACCAGGCTGTGGAGGACTGTCTCCCCTCCCCTCCCGCTTCCCCCTGGCATGGTGCCTCCCTTGCTGTTGTTACCCTGCTGCCCAGGGTTGTGACAAAGGTTCTTGGGGGGCCAGGCAGGGTCATCTCCCCTTCCCGCCACCCCTATTGCTACTGCTTTGCTGTTTTGCCAGCCTGAGAGGCAGTTGGTCAGGTTGTAGAACAGGGGTTGGCGATGTGAGGGGAAGGGGAGTCTGCAGAGTAGGGGTGGGGGGCTTGCCTTCCAGGCCTAAGCTCCTGCTGCCTCCTCCTCCTCCCCTGTCCTGCTTATTGCTAATGCTATGCTAACCTGTTCAATATTGAATGTGCAGCATGCAATCACTAGGTATCTTGGCTTTTTTGTAAAATTTATTACAGCTGTGTGGAGGGGCAATTGCTGATTTGGCCACAGTTCACTGGGGGTGGGGTGGGGTCATCTGCTGTGGTCAGAACCTCCCCCCCCCCCGGTGTAGTTATGAGACTTAGGAAAAATGTTTCCATTAGTGCCAATCCCAGGTATAGGATTGCAGCCTCAATTTAATTTAATGTAGGGGGAGCTATGAAGAATTAATTGAAAGAAAACTGATGGTTACAGATGTTGTCCTTTTTTGTTTTACATTTATTTTTAAATATGAATTATTAGTGGGTTACTAAACTGTGTTTTGTTGTTGTTAGAATAAACTACGTGCGTATGGCTGATGATCCTGTGGGATAAATTTTTGGGTAGGGGGTGACTTGGTAGCATTGGGGAAATGAGTGGCTTGAACGTTAATTGAACTGGAATTGGTTTGGATGATGAACATCTGATGATGTTGGTTTGGATGATGATGTACAGTACATCTGGAGTACTGTGTCCAGTTCTGGGCACCACACTTGAAGAAGGATGCAGACAAACTGGAGAGGGTTCAGAGGAGGGCAAAAAAGATGATCAGGGGACTGGAAACAAAGCCCTATGAAGAGAGCCTGAAAGAACTGGGCATGTTTAGCCTTGAGAAGAGAAGACTGAGGGGAGACATGATAGCACTCTTCAAGTACTTGAAAGGTTGTCACAGAGAAGAAGGCCAGGATCTCTTCTTGATCATCCCAGAGTGCAGGACACGGAATCATGGGCTCAAGTTACAGGAAGCCAGATTCCAGCTGAACATCAGGAAAAACGTCCTGACTGTAAGAGCAATACGACAATGGAACCAATGACCTTGGGAGGTGGTGGGCTCTCCCACACTGGAGGCCTTCAAGACGAGGCTGGACAGCCATTTGTCAGGGATGCTCTGACTTGGATTCCTGCATTGAGCAGGGGGTTGGACTCGATGGCCTTGTAGGCCCCTTCCAACCCTACTATTCTATGATTCTATGAAATTGGGGAGAATTGATTTGGGGATGATTTTCGTATTAATTTGGAGAAATAAAATAATTTTAGAGTAATTTATGTGGAGGTGATCTGGATAATTTAATTGGCTTGCCTTCTGTGAAATGGGTGTTTGGTTTGCAGCAGAAAACTGGCATGTAAGGAAGAGGTTTGTGGTTTGGGGCATGGCGTGAGGACAGCAACATTCCACTGTTTATCTCCAGTATTTCGTATTCAGAGAGAGACAGAGAGTGCTAGTGAGCATGGAGCAGGAGAGATGGAGGGAAGATGTGTGTTATGGCTGGCTGTTTGAGCCCAATTTGTACATGAGAAAGAGACAAGGCTTTGGTATTGTTTACACCATCTCTAAAATGAGTATATGCTGTCTAGGAAATCTTTCACATTGTCATAAATAGTATGTAATGTATCGTAGGGATGTCAGAGAATTCCGCCATGGATCTCAGTGAGGCCAAATGCCAGTGCATTCGGCCCCCCAAAATTCGTGGCAGAACGAAGCCCCTCACCCCGCGAAAGACGCGCAAAACGGAGCACTTACCTGCTGCCATTCGCGCTGCTTTGTGAATGGTGGCCGCGATTTTTACGTAGCCTATCATGGCAAAAAACAGGAACGCAAATGGCGACCGCCGTAGCCACCACCATTTGCGTTCCCTTTTTTTTTTTTTTGCTGTGATAGGCTACGTAAATATATACATAGCCTATCACGACAAAATACAGGGATGCAAATGGCGGTGGCTACAGCAGCCGCCATTTGCGTCCCCGTGCAGCCCAGCGGCCGGATGTCTGGCTGCAGGCGGCCCCGGCCGGCGGCTCTGTGGAGTTGCTGTGGAGCAGAGCCGGCCGGGGAGAATTTCGGGGGGAGGGACAGAGCGCCCCCCCCACCGCGAATGTCATCCTACAAAAAGGTAAGTGACTTTCGTACATCTCTAAACGTATGAAGGACCAGTAATATTTGGTATGGCTTGGCGCGCTTCCTTGAGGTCATAGAATCATAGAATAGTAGGGTTGGAAGGGGCCTACAAGGCCATCGAGTCCAACCCCCTGCTCAATGCAGGAATCCAAGTCAGAGCATCCCTGACAGATGGCTGTCCAACCTCGTCTTAAAGGCCTCCAGTGTGGGAGAGCCCACCACCTCCCCAGGTAATTGGTTCCATTGTCGTATTGCTCTGACACTCAGGAAGTTTTTCCTGATGTTCAGCCGGAATCTGGCTTCCTGTAACTTGAGCCCATTATTCCATGTCCTGCACTCTGGGATGATCAAGAAGAGATCCTGGCCTTCTTCTCTGTGACAACCTTTCACGTACTTGAAGAGTGCTATCCTATCTCCCCTCAGTCTTCTCTTCTCAAGGCTAAACATGCCCAGTTCTTTCAGTCTCTCTTCATAGGGCTTTGTTTCCAGTCCCCTGATCATCTTTGTTGCCCTCCTTTGAACCCTCTCCAGTTTGTCTGCATCCTTCTTAAAGTGTGGTGCCCAGAACTGGACACAGTACTCCAGATGAGGCCTAACCAGTGCTGAGTAGAGGGGAACTAGTACTTCCCGGGATTTGGAAGCGATGCTTCTATGAATGCAGCCCAAAAGAGCATTTGCCTTTTTTGCAGCCACATCACATTGTTGGCTCATATTCAGCTTGTGATCGACAACAATTCCAAGATCCTTCTTGCTCGTAGTGTGGTTGAGCCACGTATCCCCCATCTTGTAACTGTGCATTTGGTTTCTTTTTCCTAGGTGCAGAACTTGGCATTTGTCCCTATTAAATGCCATTCTGTTGTTTTCTGCCCAGCGCTCCAGTCTATCCACATCACTTTGAATTTTGTTTCTGTCTTCCAAAGTATTAGCTATCCTGCCCAATTTTGTGTCATCTGCAAATTGGATCAGCATTCCCTGCACCTCCTCCTCCAAGTCATTCATTAAAATGTTGAAGAGCACTGGGCCCAGGACTGAGCCCTGCGGTACCCCGCTCGTTACCTCTCCCCAGCTTGAGAAGGTCCCATTGATAAGCACTCTTTGAGTCCGATTCTGTAGCCAACTGTGGATCCACCGGATCGTTGTTTCATCTAGCCCACATCGAGCTAGTTTGCTCATCAGGATATCATGGGGCACTTTGTCGAAAGCTTTGCTGAAGTCGAGGTATATGATGTCTACAGCATTCCCACGGTCTACAAGGGAGGTGACTTGATCAAAAAATGAGATCAGATTTGTCTGGCAGGACTTGTTTTTGACAAATCCATGTTGGCTTCGAGTAATCACGGCATTGTTGTCAAGGTGCTTCCAGATGGATTGCTTTATGATCTGCTCCAGAATTTTCCCAGGGATTGATGTCAGACTGACTGGTCTGTAGTTCCCAGGTTCCTCCTTTTTACCCTTTTTGAAGATAGGGACAACGTTAGCCCTCCTCCAGTCATCTGGCACTTCCCCCGTCCTCCATAATTTCTCAAAGAGAATAGACAGCGGTTCTGAGAGTTCTTCTGCCAGTTCCTTTATGACTCTAGGATGCAGTTCATCTGGCCCTGGAGATTTGAACTCATTCAAAGTAATGAGGTGTTCCTTGACCATATGCCTGTCGATCAAGCTGCAATCCTGCCCCTTCAGCCTGTACTTCGCCTTTGCCAGGGGGGTCATAGACCCTCTTTTGGGAGAAGACTGAGCCAAAGTAGGAATTGAACACCTCTGCCTTTTCTTTGTCATCTGTTATCGTTTTGCCATCCTTATTTAGTAGCTGAACAACCATTTCTTTCCTCTGCCTTTTACTATGCACGTAGCTGAAGAAAGCCTTTTTGTTGTTTTTAGCATCCCTCGCTGACCTCAGCTCGTTCTCCGCTTTAGCCTTCCTGACGCCATCCCTGCAATTCTGTGCTACCTGCCTGTACTCTTCCTTTGTTACTTGGCCTTCTTTCCACTTCCTATATGTGTCCTTTTTTGTTTTCAGGTCATCCCTAAGCTTTTTGTGAAGCCACATTGGCTTCTTCTGTTGTCTTCCACCTTTTCTTCTTGTTGGAATTGTTTGTGATTGTGCCTTGAGAATTTCCTTTTTTAAACGCTCCCACCCATCTTGGACTCCTTTTCTCGCTAGCATCGCTTGCCATGGGACCTTACTGATCATTGTTCTGAGTTTATGAAAATCAGCTTTCCTTAAATCCAGGGTACGCATTTGACTACACTCGGCTTTTGCTTCCCTTAGAACCAAGAACTCAAGTACAACATGGTCGCTTTCCCTCAGAGTTCCTGTAACTGCTACTTTATCCACTAAGTCATCTCTGTTGGTTAGGATCAAGTCAAGGATAGCCGATCCTCTAGTTCCTTCCTCTACTTTCTGTAGGAGGAAGTTATCCGCCACACAAGTCAGGAATTTCCTGGAGGGGCCATGTTTTGCAGAATTTGTCTCCCAACAAATATCGGGGAAATTGAAGTCCCCCATTACTACTACATCATGCTTCCTTAAAACATTGGCTATTTGCTTTTCAAAAGTTTCATCCTTGTCTTCTCCTTGATTGGGTGGTCGGTAGTAGACTCCGACCACCAGGTTCCTTTTATTCTTTGCTCCATTTATTTCAACCCAGATGCTCTCGATGGGGCTACCAAGCTCCTCCTCCTGTATTTCTGTGCAGAGATATGTATTTTTCACATACAGTGCAACCCCACCTCCCTTTCTGTTCCTCCTGTTCTTTTTGAACAAGTTATATCCTTCAATTGCTGTATTCCAGTCATGAGAGTCATCCCACCGAGTCTCAGTTATACCTATCAAGTCATAATTTCCCTCCTATATTAAGAGTTCAAGCTCGTTCTGTTTGTTTCCCATACTCTGGGCATTAGTATATAGACATCGAAGACCATGTGCTTCATAGTCTGGCTTTCTTCCTACATATGTCTGAAGACTATTATTGGGCGCTATCAGAGCTGTTCTCTCCATTGCAGTGCATTCGCCTATGACCATCGTTACCCCCAACATTACATCTCCCTTCTCCGTAGCATTCAGTTTAAAGCCCTCCTGATGAAGTTCTTCATGCTGTGGCCAAACACATTCTTCCCAGCCTTTGTGAGGTGCAACCCATCCCTAGCCAACAGCCCATCTTCCAGGAAGTATAGGCCGTGGTCCCAGAATCCAAATCTCTCTCGTCGGCACCACCTTCGTAGCCAGTCATTCACCCGGAGTATTTTTCGTTCCCTTTCTATCCCTCTTCTAACTACTGGAAGGTTTCAGATCTGTATGTAGATTTCCTGCTTTCTAATTTCTACAGCACAGCTATAGTCTTCTGTGAGTCATGTTGATCCATGGGGCATGAGACCATGTGTGGATCATATTGTATGGTATTGCAAAGGATTTATAAGCACATGCAATAGCTGTACACCATATGTGAAAAGAATGGAGTGGCAGGTCTCAGGGGAAGGCCTCTGTATAGCAAGGGGATCTGCTGGATGCTGTTTTTTTCATGTTTTTAACCAGGGGCATAATTGAAGAAGGCCCACCTGGGCACGGGCCCCGGATCTTTTGAGCTGGGCCCTGGATCTTTCAAGCTGTCCTAATTGCCATTTTTTAAAACATTTTCTCATTGACTTGCATTGGAAAACAAAAACGGCCATAACTTTTTTAGTTTGTTCGATAAATACATGAAATTTGTAGCCCCCATGGCACTGATTGAATCTGCCAAATTTCAGGCATGTAGATCCAGTGGCTTTTGTGCTAGTCAGAGGTAAAATTTGCTATTTTCAAGAAAATCTGTCAAATCAAAGTGCTGTATTTTTTTTGTGCTTCCACATATGTGCATGGAATTTGGGGAGCTGGAAGCCCCCATAGAGATGACTGAGCCTGCCAAAGTTCAGACAGTTAGGCCTAGTGGCTTTTGTGCTAGCCACAGGTTAAATTTGCTTTTTCCAAGAACATCTGTCAAAGTAAAGAGCTATAATTTTTTTGTGCTTCCACATAAATTCATGGAATTTGGGGACCAAGAAGGCCCTTTGGAGCTGACTGAACCTACCAAATTTCAGACAGTTAGGTCCAGTGGCTTTTGTGTTAGCCATGCCTAAAAATTCCTTTTCTCAAAGTCTAAAACAAAAAGTAAAAACTGTCAAGTCACTCAGGGGATTAGAGATCCTAATCAGAAGGTGTTTAAGGTGACCATTAGGAGGTCACTATCCCTAATCTCTGGTGTAGGGTTTTTCTGAGGTGCAAAAAACTTATCTCCCCCTACTTTTCTGCTCTTACATGCCCACTGTTGGGAGCTTGCCTGCAATGAAATTTTGAAGAGGGAGAAGGAAGGGAAGAAAGAGCTCCATGTGAAATACTGGTATTTCATACAGCATCTGATTTTACTGCCCCGAACTGGAACCTTTGGCTTCTGCAGAAGTTTAGTAGCTTCAGTACAGCAAAGGATCCAATCAGTCTACACAAACTTCTTTCTCTCCATCCACTTTAATTCCTCCTAAATAGCTGTAGGACTCAAATAATCCCAAAGGGAGGGTTAGGACTATGTAGCATCATGATCAAGAAACTGCTGGGGCTTTTAAATAGGTTCTACAGTAAAACTCCAGCAAAGGAGATCGTTACCTTGTCGTGGTGCTGGAGATGGAGCACCTCAGTGACGTCATGAGCTAAACCGTGAAGGGACACCCAAGATGGGAAGGTCATGGCAGAGAGGTCAGACTAAATATGATCCCTGGGGAAGGAAACGGCAACCCACCCCAGTATTCTTGCCATGAAAACTAAATGGATCAGTACAACCAGAGATATGTCAGTATACCATCGGAAGATGGGACTCCCAGGTTGGAAGATGGTCAAAATGCTACTGGGGAGGAACAGAGGATAAGTTCAACCAGCCCCAGATGTGATGACGCAGCTAGCTCAAAGCCGAAAGGACGGCTAGCAGCCAACAGTGCTGGTGGTGAACGACGAATCCGATGTTCTAAAGATCAACACACCATAGGAACCTGGAATGTAAGATCTGTGAGCCAGGGCAAATTGGATGTGGTTATTGGGGAGATGTCAAGATTAAATATAGACATTTTGGGTGTCAGTGAACTGAAATGGACTGGAATGGGCCACTTCACATCAAATGACCACCAGATCTACTACTGTGGACAAGAGGACCACAGAAGAAATGGAGTAGTCTTCATAATTCATAATAACGTGGCTCAAGCAGTACTTGGATACAATCCAAAAAATGACAGAATGATCTCAGTTCGAATTCAGGGTAAGCCATTTAACATCACAGTGATCCAAATATACGCCCCAACCACAGATGCTGAAGAAGCAGAAGTAGATCAGTTCTGTGAGGATCTGCAGCACCTACTGGATAGTACACCAAACAAAGATGTTATTTTCATTACAGGAGACTGGAATGCTAAGGTGGGTAGTCAAATGACACCTGGAATTACAGGCAAGCATGGTCTGGGAGAACAAAATGAAGCAGGACATAGGCTGATAGAATTTTGCCAAGACAACTCACTGTGCATAACAAACACTCTCTTCCAACAATCTAAGGGACGACTTTATACATGGACTTCATCAGATGGTCGACACCGAAATCAGATTGACTACATCCTTTGTAGCCAAAGGTGGCGGACATCTATGCAGTTGGTAAAAACAAGACCGGGAGCTGATTGTAGCTCAGATCATGAACTTCTTATTGCACACTTTAGAATCAGACTGAAGAGAATAGGGAAGACCCGCAGATCAGTTAGATATGAGCTCACTAATATTCCTCATGAATATGCAGTGGAGGTGAAGAATAGATTTAAGGGACTAGATTTAGTAGATAGGGTCCCGGAAGAGCTATGGACAGAAGTTCACAACATTGTTCAGGAGGCGGCAACAAAAAACGTCCCAAAGAAAAAGAAAACCAAGAAGGCAAGATGGCTGTCTGCTGAGACACTGGAACACAGTACGCAGAACACATCATGCAACATGCTGGGCTTGATGAAGCCGAGGGTGGAGTTAAAATCGCTGGAAGAAACATTAACAATCTCAGATATGCAGATGATACCACTTTGATGGCTGAAAACGAGGAGGAGCTGAGGAACCTGATGACGAAGGTGAAAGAAGAAAGTGCAAAAGCTGGGTTGCAATTAAACCTCAGAAAAACCAAGATTATGGCAACCAGCTTGATTGATAACTGGCAAATAGAGGGAGAAAACGTGGAGACAGTGACACACTTTGTCTTTCTAGGCACAAAGATTACTGCAGACGCTGGCTGCAACCAGGAAATCAGAATACGTTTACTTCTTGGGAGGAGAGCAATGACAAATCTTGACAAAATAGTTAAGAGCAGAGACATCACACTGACAACAAAGGTCCGCATAGTGAAAGCAATGGTATTCCCCGTAGTAACCTATGGCTGCGAGAGCTGGATCTTAAGGAAGGCTGAGCAAAGGAAGATCGATGCTTTTGAACTGTGGTGCTGGAGGAAAATTCTGAGAGTGCCTTCGGCTGCAAGAAGATCAAACCAGTCCATACTCCAGGAAATAAAGCCAGACTGCTCACTTGAGGGAATGATATTAAAGGCAAAACTGAAGTACTTTGGCCACATCATGAGAAGACAGGATACCCTGGAAAAGATGCTGATGCTAGGGAAAGTGGAAGGCCAAAGGAAGAGGGGCCGACCAAGGGCAAGATGGAGGGATGATATTCTGGAGGTGACGGACTCGACCTTGAGGGAGCTGGGGGTGACAATGGCCGACAGGAAGCTCTGACGTGGGCTGGTCCATGAAGTCACGAAGAGTCGGAAGCCACTGAACAAATAAACAACAACAAAACAGTTTTTAAAAAGCTAGAAAAAGCCCTCAGCCACCTCATCTCAGAAAGTTCATTTAAGTACGTGCAATCCTTACAAACTCTCGACCACCTCCTAAATTCCTCTGAAGTACTACCTCTCTGAAATGAGCTACTTGGTTTAGGGAATTCTCTCTAACCTCCCACCCCACCCCCCACGTGCATTTCCAATCACCATTCCTCTTTTCTACTTCTCTCCCCTCCCCTCCCCTCCCCTATCCTGTTCTTTCTTTCTTCTTTATTCCACCCAGAGCATATCTTGGGGAATTCTTAAAGAGAATTCTCTTTGGCAGGCAAGAGAAGTTCTGAACTGTATTTGACTTTGTGCAAACAGACAAGACAGTTTTTTCTCTTCTCCTCACTCAAGTCTTTGAGAAGAGTGGGCTCACATGGTTGCAGAGAAACAAATCTGGGGCTGTTTTGTTTGTCCTTTGCCATTATCCAGCAATAGGAAGGGCTGCAGCTCAGTGGTAGGGCACATGCTTGGCGTACAGAACGTCCCAGGTTCAATCCCCAGCATCTCCAGGTAGGCCTAGGAAAGAATCCTGCCTGAAACTCTGGAGAGCCGCTGCTGCCAGTCAGTGTCAACAGTACTGGGCTAGATGGACCCAGGGTCTGACTCAGCATAAGGCAGCTTCCTATGTTCCTATGAACAGAAAGCTTTAATAAAAAATATGAGTTTTTGGTTTGTTGTTTAAGGGGAGGGGAGATAAATGCTGCTCATTTATACAAGCCTATGTATGCCTACTCAGAAGCCCCATTACATTTAATGAGGCTTACCCTCAGGAAAGTGTGCATAGGATTCCAACATAAGTTACTTTTGCAGGGAGGTTTGCACCCTGATGTTCTGCATGTTTACTCAGAAATAAGTCCTGAGTTGTGAGCGTGGTACTGCAGGCTTAATACAGTGCCTGCCCAATTCAGTCTAATGAATTGATCACCCTTTCAGCTCAGTCCTATGCATGTTTTGTCATTTGTGGGTTTGCTTTTTTTTTTTTTCATGAACTCTAGCTTCAGTGGTGAGGCAAAGGCACTTAGTGCATGCTCAGCGTTTCTCCATAACTGAGCCCTAGTTTTGAAAACAGACTCATTGGCTGAATCCTGGTGAAGTCTTGGCACAAATGAAGTTATAGGGAGGAAGATACAGCTTGTGCATAACAAGGAGGAGGTAGAGAGGAGTTGCACAAAACATCTGTTTTTATGAAGAGTTGCTGGAGGGTGGTAGGATGAGGCGGGATGGTTGCATGGAGGGGAGTAGAATTGGTAGGGGGAGAATGTAAGTGCTCAGTGATGGAAAAACATTCTGCACATGCTCAGAGGCACTCTCTATTTAAGAACATAAGAAGAGCCATGCTGTATCAGACCAAGGTCCATCTAGTCCAGCATTCTGTTCACACAGTGGCCATCCAGATGCCCATTGGAAACCCACAAGCAGGACATGAGTGCAACAGCACCTTCCCACCCATGTTCTCCTGCTGCTAACATTGTTGTTGTTGTTCAGTCGTTCAGTCGTGTCCGACTCTTCGTGACCCCATGGACCATAGCACGCCAGGCCTTCCTGTCCTGCGCTCTCTCCCGGAGTGTGCTCAAGTTCATATTCATTGCATCCGTGATGCTATCTAGCCATCTCATCCTCTGCCGTCCCCTTCTCCTTTTGCCTTCAGTCTTTCCCAGCATCAGGGTCTTTTCCAGGGAGTTTTCTCTTCGCATTAGGTGGCCAAAATATTGGAGCTTCAGCTTCATTATCTGTCCTTCCAATGAGCACTCAGGGTTGATTTCCTTTAGGATGGACTGATTTGACCTCCTTGCAGTCCAGGGGACTCGTAAGAGTCTTCTCCAGCACCACAGTTCGAAAGCATCAATTCTTCGGCGCTCAGCCTTCCTTATAGTCCAGCTCTCACAGCCATACATTACTACTGGGAAAACCATAGCTTTGATTAGATGGACCTTTGTCGGCAAGGTGATGTCTCTGCTTCTTACTATGCTGTCTAGGTTGGCCATAGCTTTCCTCCCAAGGAGCAAGCGTCTTTTAATTTCATGGCTACAGTCACCGTCTGCGGTGATCTTGGAGCCCAAGAAAGTAAAATCTGTCACTGCTTCCATTTCTTCCCCTTCTATATGCCAGGAAGTGATGGGGCCAGATGCCATGATCTTAGTTTTTTTAATGTTGAGTTTCAAACCAGCTTTTGCACTCTCCTCTTTCACCCTCAACAAGAGGCTCTTGAGATCCTCTTCGCTTTCTGCCATTAGGGTGGTATCGTCTGCATATCGGAGGTTGTTGATAATTCTCCCGGCAATCTTAATTCCGACCTCTGATTCATCCAACCCAGCATTTCTCATGATGTACTCTGCATATAAGTTAAATAAGCAGGGTGACAATATGCAGCCTTGTCGTACTCCTTTCCCAATTTTGAACCAATCGGTTGTTCCATGTCTGGTTCTTACTGTTGCTTCTTGACCCTCGTACAGGTTTCTCAGGAGACAGGTAAGGTGGTCTGGTACTCCCATCACTTTCAGAATTTGCCACAGTTTGTTGTGATCCACACAATCAAAGGCTTTAGCGTAGTCAATGAAGCAGAAATAGACGTTTTTCTGGAATTCTCTTGCTTTCTCCATGATGCAGCGAATGTTGGCGATTTGATCTCTAGTTCCTCTGCCTCTTCGAAACCCAGCTTGTACTTCCGGTAGTTCTCGGTTCGCATACTGCTGAAGCCTAGCTTGTAGGATTTTGAGCATCACCTTGCTGGCATGTGAAATGAGCGCAATGGTGCGGTAGTTTGAACACTCTTTGGCGTTGCCCTTCTTTGGAATTGGAATGTAAACTGACCTTTTCCAGTCTTGTGGCCATTGCTGAGTGTTCCAGATTTGTTGGCATATTGAATGCAGCACTTTAACAGCATCATCTTTTAGGACTTTAAATAGCTCAGCTGGAATACTGTCATCTCCGCTAGCTTTGTTGTTAGTAATGCTTCCTAAGGCCCACTTGACTTCACTCTCGAGGATGTCCGGCTCAAGTTCAGTGACCGCACTATCATGGCTATCAGGGACATTCAGATCTTTCCTGTATAGTTCTTCTGTGTATTCTTGCCACCTCTTCTTAATCTCATCTGCTTCTGTTAGGTCCCTGCCTTCTTTGTCCTTTATCATGCCCGTCTTTGCACAAAACGTTCCCTTGAGATCTCCAATTTTCTTGAAGAGATCTCTAGTCTTTCCCATTCTGTTGTTTTCCTCGATTTCTTTGCATTGTTCATTTAAGAAGGCCTTCTTGTCTCTCCTTGCTATTCTCTGGAACTCTGCATTCAGTTGGGTATATCTTCCCCTTTCTCCCTTGCTTTTCGCTTCCCTTCTTTCCTCAGCTACTTGTAAAGCCTCATCAGACAGCCACTTTGCTTTCTTGCATTTCTTTTTCTTTGGGATGGATTTCGTTGCTGCCTCCTGAACAATGTTACGGACCTCCGTCCATAGTTCCTCAGGCACTCTGTCTATCAGGTCTAATCCCTGAAATCTATTCCTCACCTCCACTGTATATTCATCAGGGATATGATTTAGGTCATACCTGAAAGGTTTAGTGGTTTTCCTGACGTTCTTCAATTTAAGCCGAAATTTTGCAAGAAGCAGCTCATGATCTGAGCCACAGTCAGCTCCAGGTCTTGTTTTTACTGACTGTATGGAGCTTCTCCATCTTTGGCTGCAAAGGACATAATCAATCTGATTTCGATATTGACCATCTGGTGACGTCCATGTGTAGAGTCGCCTCTTGTGCTGTTGGAAAAGAGTGTTTGCTATGATCAGCATGTTCTCTTGGCAAAACTCTATTAGCTTTTGTCCTGCTTCATTTTGTACATCAAGGCCATGCCTGCCTGTTATCCCGGTGATTTCTTGACTTCCTACTTTAGCATTCCAATCCCCTATGATGAAGAGGACATCTTTTTTTGGTGTTAGTTCTAGAAGGTGTTGTAGGTCTTCATAGAACCGATCAACCTCAGCTTCTTCGGCCTCAGTGGTTGGGGCATAGACTTGAATTACTGTGATGTTGAATGGTTTGCCTTGGATTCGTACTGAGATCATTCTATCATTTTTAAGATTGTACCCCAGTACTGCTTTTCCCACCCTTTTGTTGACTATGAGTGCTACTCCATTTCTTCTAAGGGATTCTTGCCCACAATAGTAGATATGATGGTCACCTGAATTAAATTCGCCCATGCCTGTCCATTTTAGTTCGCTGATTCCCAAGATGTCGATGTTCAATCTTGCCATCTCATGTTTGACCACCTCCAGCTTACCTTGATTCATTGATCTGACATTCCAGGTTCCTAAACAATATTGTTCTTTACAGCATCGGATTTTCTTTTCACCGCCAGACACATCCACAGCTGAGTGTCCTTTCGGGTTTGGCCCAGCCGCTTCACTCTTTCTGGCGCTACTTGGAAATACCCTCTGCTCTTCCCCAGTAGCATATTGGACACCTTCCGACCTGAGGGGCTCATCTTCCGGCGTCATCTCTTTTAGCCTTGTGATACGTTCCATGGGGTTTTCTTGGCAAGAATACTGGAGTGGGTTGCCATTTCCTTCTCCAGTGGACCACATTTTGTCAGAACTCTCTGCCATGACCTGTCCGTCTTGGGTGGCCCTGCACGGCATAGCTTATGGCTTCACTGAGTTACGCAAGCCCCTTCGCCACAACAAGGCAGTGATCCATGAAGGGGAACATTGGTGCTGCTAACATTGGTGAAATGTAAATAAATTCTAGTAATTCCAAATTAGAATGACATCAATCCCTGGGAAGATTCTGGAGCAGGTGATAAAGCAATGCATCTGTAAACAATGCAGTGATTACTTGAAGCCAACGTGGATTTGTCAAGAACAAATCCTGCCAGACGAATCTGATCTCATTTTTTGATCAAGTAACCTCCCTTGTGGACTGTGGGAATGCTGTAGATATCATATACCTCGATTTCAGCAAAGCTTTCGACAAAAGTGCCCCATGATCTCCTGATGAGCAAACTAGTTCAAAGTGGGCTAGATGAAACAACGATCCGGTGGTTCCACAGTTGGCTACAGAATCGGACTCAAAGAGTGCTTATCAGTGGGACCTTCTCAAACTGGGGAGAGGCAATGAGCAGGGTACCGCAGGGCTCAGTCCTGGGCCCAGTGCTCTTCAACATTTTTATTAATGACTTGGAGGAGGAGGTGTAGGAAACGCTCATCAAATTTGCAGCTGACACAAAATTGGGCGGGATAGCTAATACTTAGGAAGACAGAAAGAAAATTCAAAGGGATCTGGATAGACTGGAGCGCTGGGCAGAAAACAACAGAATGACATTGAATAGGGATAAATGCCAAGTTCTGCACCAAGGAAAAAGAAACCAAATTCCCAGTTACAAGATGGGGGATACGTGGCTCAACAACACGACAAGAGAGAAGAATCTTGGAATTGTTGTCGATCACAAGCTGAATATGAGCCAACAATGTGATGTGGCTGCAGAAAAGGCCAATCCTCTTTTGGGCTGCATTAATAGAAGCAGAAGAAATAGATCCCCTTCATGGATCACTGCCTTGTTGTGGCGAAGGGGCTCGCGTAACTCAGTGAAGCCATAAGCTATGCCGTGCAGGGCCACCCAAGACGGACAGGTCATGGCAGAGAGTTCTGACAAAATGTAGTCCACTGGAGAAGGAAATGGCAACCCACTCCAGTATTCTTGCCAAGAAAACCCCATGGTACGTATCACAAGGCTAAAAGAGATGACGCCGGAAGATGAGCCCCTCAGGTCGGAAGGTGTCCAATATACTACTGGGGAAGAGCAGAGGGAATTTCCAAGTAGTGCCAGAAAGAGTGAAGCGGCTGGGCCAAAGCCGAAAGGACACTCAGCTGTGGATGTGTCTGGTGGTGAGAAGAAAATCCAATGCTGTAAAGAACAATATTGTTTAGGAACCTGGAATGTCAGATCAATGAATCAAGGTAAGCTGGAGGTGGTCAAACATGAGATGGCAAGACTGAACATCGACATCTTGGGAATCAGCGAACTAAAATGGACAGGCATGGGCGAATTTAATTCAGGTGACCATCATATCTACTACTGTGGGCAAGAATCCCTTAGAAGAAATGGAGTAGCACTCATAGTCAATAAAAGGGTGGGAAAAGCAGTACTGGGGTACAATCTCAAAAACGATAGAATGATCTCAGTACGAATCCAAGGCAAACCATTCAACATCACAGTAATTCAAGTCTATGCCCCAACCACTGGTGCCGAAGAAGCTGAGGTTGATCGGTTCTATGAAGACCTACAACACCTTCTAGAACTAACACCAAAAAAAGATTTCCTCTTCATCATAGGGGATTGGAATGCTAAAGTAGGAAGTCAAGACATCACCGGGATAACAGGCAGGCATGGCCTTGGTGTACAAAATGAAGCAGGACAAAAGCTAATAAGAGTTTTGCCAAGAGAACATGCTGATCATAGCAAACACTCTTTTCCAACAGCACAAGAGACGACTCTACACATGGACATCACCAGATGGTCAATATCGAAATCAGATTGATTATGTCCTTTGCAGCCAAAGATGGAGAAGTTCATTACCGTCAGTAAAAACAAGACCTGGAGCTGACTGTGGCTCAGATCATGAGCTTCTTGTTGCAAAATTCCGGCTTAAATTGAAGAATGTAGGGAAAACCACTAAACCATTCAGGTATGACCTAAATCATATCCCTGATGAATATACAGTGGAGGTGAGGAATAGATTTCAGGGATTAGACCTGATAGACAGAGTGCCTGAGGAACTATGGACGGAGGTCCGTAACATTGTTCAGGAGGCAGCAACTCAATCCATCCCAAAGAAAAAGAAATGCAAGAAAGCCAAGTGGCTGTCTGATGAGGCTTTACAAGTAGGTGACGAAAGAAGGGAAGCGAAAAGCAAGGGAGAAAGGGGAAGATACATCCAACTGAATGCTGAGTTCCAGAGAATAGCAAGGAGAGACAAGAAGGCCTTCTTAAATGAACAATGCAAAGAAATCGAGGAAAACAACAGAATGGGAAAGACTAGAGATCTCTTCAAGAAAATCAGAGATCTCAAGGGAACGTTTTGTGCAAAGACAGGCATGATAAAGGACAAAGAAGGCAGGGACCTAACAGATGCAGATGAGATTAAGAAGAGGTGGCAAGAATACAAAGAAGAACTATACAGGACAGATCTGAATGTCCCTGATAGCCATGATAGTGCGGTCACTGAACTTGAGCCGGACATCCTTGAGAGTGAAGTCAAGTGGGCCTTAGGAAGCATTAGTAACAACAAAGCTAGCGGAGATGACAGTCTTCCAGCTGAGCTATTTAAAATCCTAAAAGATGATGCTGTTAAAGTGCTGCATTCAATATGCCAACAAATTTGGAACACTCAACAATGGCCACAAGACTGGAAAAGGTCAGTTTACATTCCAATTCCAAAGAAGGGCAACGCCAAAGAGTGTTCAAACTACCGCACAATTGCGCTCATTTCACATGCCAGCAAGGTGATGCTCAAAATCCTACAAGCTAGGCTTCAGCAGTATGCGAACTGAGAACTACCGGAAGTACAAGCTGGGTTTCGAAGAGGCAGACGAACTAGAGATCAAATCGCCAACTTTCGCTGGATCATGGAGAAAGCAAGAGAATTCCAGAAAAACGTCTATTTCTGCTTCATTGACTATGCTAAAGCCTTTGATTGTGTGGATCACAACAAACTGTGGCCAATTCTTAAAGAGATGGGGGTACCAGCCCACCTTACCTGTCTCCTGAGAAACCTGTATGAGGGTCAAGAAGCAACAGTAAGAACCAGACATGGAACAACCGAGTGGTTCAAAATTGGGAAAGGAGTACGACAAGGCTGCATATTGTCACCCTGCTTATTTAACTTATATGCAGAATACATCATGAGAAACGCCGGGTTGGATGAATCAGAGGTCGGAATTAAGATTGCCGGGAGAATTATCAACAACCTCAGATACGCAGACGATACCACCCTAATGGCAGAAAGCGAAGAGGATCTCAAGAGCCTCTTGTTGAGGGTGAAAGAGGAGAGTGCAAAAGCTGGTTTGAAACTCAACATTAAAAAAACTAAGATCATGGCATCTGGCCCCATCACTTCCTGGCATATAGAAGGGGAAGAAATGGAAGCAGTGACAGATTTTACTTTCTTGGGCTCCAAGATCACCGCAGACGGTAAGTGTAGCCATGAAATTAAAAGACGCTTGCTCCTTGGGAGGAAAGCTATGGCCAACCTAGACAGCATAGTAAGAAGCAGAGACATCACCTTGCTGACAAAGGTCCGTCTAATCAAAGCTATGGTTTTCCCAGTAGTAACGTATGGCTGTGAGAGCTGGACTATAAGGAAGGCTGAGCGCCGAAGAATTGATGCTTTTGAACTGTGGTGCTGGAGAAGATAGTAGTTAGAAGAGGGATAGAAAGGGAACGAAAAATACTCCGGGTGAATGACTGGCTACGAAGGTGGTGCCGACGAGAGAGATTTGGATTCTGGGACCACGGGCTATACTTCCTGGAAGATGGGCTGTTGGCTAGGGATGGGTTGCACCTCACAAAGGCTGGGAAGAATGTGTTTGGACACAGCATGAAGAACTTCATCAGGAGGGCTTTAAACTGAATCCTACGGGGAAGGGAGATGTAATGTTGGGGGTAACAATGGACGTAGGCGCATGCACTGCAATGGAGAGAACAGCGCTGATAGCGCCCAATAATAGTCTTCAGACACATGTAGGAAGAAAGCCAGACTATGAAGCACATGGTCTTCGATGTCTATATACTAATGCCCAGAGTATGGGAAACAAACAGAATGAACTTGAACTCTTAATACAGGAGGGAAATTATGACTTGATAGGTATAACTGAGACTTGGTGGGATGACTCTCATGACTGGAATACAGCAGTTGAAGGATATAACTTGTTCAAAAAGAACAGGAGGAACAGAAAGGGAGGCGGGGTTGCACTGTATGTGAAAAATACATATCTCTGCACAGAAATACAGGAGGAGGAGCTTGGTAGCCCCATCGAGAGCATCTGGGTTGAAATAAATGGAGCAAAGAATAAAAGGAACCTGGTGGTCGGAGTCTACTACCGGCCACCCAATCAAGGAGAAGCCAAGGATGACACTTTTGAAAAGCAAATAGCCAATGTTTTAAGGAAGCATGATGTAGTAGTAATGGGGGACTTCAATTTCCCCGATATTTGTTGGGAGACGAATTCTGCAAAACATGGCCCCTCCAGGAAATTCCTGACTTGTGTGGCGGATAACTTCCTCCTACAGAAAGTAGAGGAAGGAACTAGAGGATCGGCTATCCTTGACTTGATCCTAACCAACAGAGATGACTGACTGGATAAAGTAGCAGTTACAGGAACTCTGGGGGAAAGCGACCATGTTGTACTTGAGTTCTTGGTTCTAAGGGAAGCAAAAGCCGAGTGTACTCAAACGCGTACCCTGGATTTTAGGAAAGCTGATTTTAATAAACTCAGAACAATGATCAGTAAGGTCCCATGGCAAACAATGCTAGCGAGAAAAGGAGTCCAAGATGGGTGGGAACTTTTAAAAAAGGAAATTCTCAAGGCACAATCACAAACAATTCCAACAAGAAGAAAAGGTGGAAGACAACAGAAGAAGCCAATGTGGCTTCACAAAAAGCTTAGGGATGACCTGAAAACAAAAAAGGACACATATAGGAAGTGGAAAGAAGGCCAAGTAACAAAGGAAGAGTACAGGCAGGTAGCACAGAATTGCAGGGATGGCGTCAGGAAGGCTAAAGCGGAGAACGAGGTGAGGTTAGCGAGGGATGCTAAAAACAACAAAAAGGCTTTCTTCAGCTACGTGCATAGTAAAAGGCAGAGGAAAGAAATGGTTGTTCAGCTATTAAATAAGGATGGCAAAATGATAACAGATGACAAAGAAAAGGCAGAGGTGCTCAATTCCTACTTTGGCTCAGTCTTCTCCCAAAAGAGGGTCTATGACCCCCCTGGCAAAGGCGAAGTACAGGCTGAAGGGGCAGGATTGCAGCTTGAGATCGACAGGCATATGGTCAAGGAACACCTCATTACTTTGAATGAGTTCAAATCTCCAGGGCCAGATGAACTGCATCCTAGAGTAATAAAGGAACTGGCAGAAGAACTCTCAGAACCGCTGTCTATTCTCTTTGAGAAATCATGGAGGACCGGGGAAGTGCCAGATGACTGGAGGAGGGCTAACGTTGTCCCTATCTTCAAAAAGGGTAAAAAGGAGGAACCTGGGAACTACAGACCAGTCAGTCTGACATCAATCCCTGGGAAAATTCTGGAGCAGATCATAAAGCAATCCATCTGGAAGCACCTTGACAACAATGCCGTGATTACTCGAAGCCAACATGGATTTGTCAAAAACAAGTCCTGCCAGACAAATCTGATCTCATTTTTTGATCAAGTCACCTCCCTTGTAGACCGTGGGAATGCTGTAGACATCATATACCTCGACTTCAGCAAAGCTTTCGACAAAGTGCCCCATGATATCCTGATGAGCAAACTTGCTCGAAGTGGGCTAGATGAAACAACGATCATGTGGATCCACAGTTGGCTACAGAATCGGACTCAAAGAGTGCTTATCAATGGGACCTTCTCAAGCTGGGGAGAGGTAACGAGCAGGGTACCGCAGGGCTCAGTCCTGGGCCCAGTGCTCTTCAACATTTTTATTAATGACTTGGAGGAGGAGGTGCAGGGAATGCTGATCAAATTTGCAGATGACACAAAATTGGGAGGGATAGCTAATACTTTGGAAGACAGAAACAAAATTCAAAGTGATCTGGATAGACTGGAGCGCTGGGCAGAAAACAACAGAATGGCATTTAATAGGGACAAATGCCAAGTTCTGCACCTAGGAAAAAGAAACCAAATGCACAGTTACAAGATGGGGGATACGTGGCTCAACCACACTACGAGCGAGAAGGATCTTGGAATTGTCGTCGATCACAAGCTGAATATGAGCCAACAATGTGATGTGGCTGCAAAAAAGGCAAATGCTATTTTGGGCTGCATTAATAGAAGCATCGCTTCCAAATCCCGGGAAGTACTAGTTCCCCTCTACTCAGCACTGGTTAGGCCTCATCTGGAGTACTGTGTCCAGTTCTGGGCACCACACTTTAAGAAGGATGCAGACAAGCTGGAGAGGGTTCAAAGGAGGGCAACAAAGATGATCAGGGGACTGGAAACAAAGCCCTATGAAGAGAGACTGAAAGAACTGGGCATGTTTAGCCTTGAGAAGAGAAGACTGAGGGGAGATATGATAGCACTCTTCAAGTACTTGAAAGGTTGTCACAGAGAAGAAGGCCAGGATCTCTTCTTGATCATCCCAGAGTGCAGGACACGGAATAATGGGCTCAAGTTACAGGAAGCCAGATTCCGGCTGAACATCAGGAAAAACTTCCTGAGTGTCAGAGCAATACGGCAATGGAACCAATTACCTGGGGAGGTGGTGGGCTCTCCCACACTGGAGGCCTTTAAGACGAGGCTGGACAGCCATTTGTCAGGGATGCTCTGACTTGGATTCCTGCATTGAGCAGGGGGTTGGACTCGATGGCCTTGTAGGCCCCTTCCAACCCTTCTATTCTATTCTATTCTATTCTATTCTATTCTATTCTATTCTATTCTAAGATTCTTACAAGTCCCCTGGACTGCAAGGAGGTCAAATCAGTCCATCCTAAAAGAAATCAACCCTGAGTGCTCATTGGAAGGACAGATACTGAAGCTGAAGCTCCAATATTTTGGCCACCTAATGCGAAGAGAAAACTCTGGAAAAGACCCTGATGCTGGGAAAGACTGAAGGCAAAAGGAGAAGGGGACGGCAGAGGATGAGATGGCTAGATAGCATCACCGATGCAATGAATATGAACTTGAGCACACTCCGGGAGAGAGCGCAGGACAGGAAGGCCTGGCGTGCTATGGTCCATGGGGTCATGAAGAGTCGGACATGACTGAACGACTGAACAACAACAACAACAACAATAGAAGCAGAGCTTCCAAATCCCAGGAAGTACTAGTCCCCCTCTACTCAGTACTGGTTAGGCCTCATCTGGAGTACTGTGTCCAGTTCTGGGCTCTGCACTTTAAGAAGGATGCAGACAAGCTGGAGAGGGTTCAGAGGAGGGCAACAAAGATGATCAGGGGATTGGAAACAAAGCCCTATGAGGAGAGACTGAAAGAACTGGGCCTGTTTAGCCTTGAGAAGAGAAGTCTGAGGGGAGATGTCAAGTATTTGAAAGGTTGTCCCAGAGAGGAAGGCTAGGAGCCCTTCTTGATCATCCCAGAGTGCAGGACACAGAATCACGGGCTCAAGTTCCTGGAAGCCAGATTCCGGCTGAATATCAGGAAAAACTTCCTGACTGTTAGAGCAATATGACAATGGAACCAATTCCCTAGGGAGGTGGTGGGCTCTCCCACACTGGAGGCCTTCAAGACGAGGCTGGACAGCCATCTGTCAGGGATGCTCTGACCTGGATTCCTGCATTGAGCAGGGGGTTGGACTCGATGGTCTTGTAGGCCCCTTCCAACCCTACTATTCTACGATTCAGAAACTTTGCAGGTTTCTTGCCTGGGGGACACCTCTGATGACCTGTGCATTTCCATACAAATTTACCCAAAAACTATTGGGGAAGGGATGAATGGAAGGGAAAGCAAATCACCCCCTCCCCTAAACTGGAGAACTCCCTTTCCACATGAACTGCTGCACCTATCCTTCTGAAACTTTGCTGGTTTCTTACTTAGGGACAACTGTAGGCTGTCTGTAATGTTCAGAACAATGGTCCACAAGGAACATAGGGTTACAGAACATAAGTATGTTCTTCTTTTGGAGACCTCAAAATGTCAAGGCCACCCTTACACAAAAACTCTTGTGGCTAGCATTCCGAAATTTGGCAGACATGATCTCCTCTAATGGGGCAATAAACCCTGAAATTTCTATCCAATTCTTCCAAGGAATTAAAACATTATTGGCAGTTCTTTTTAAAAGAAAATCAAAATATAAACCCTGCACCTAGTTTTCTGACATTGGGCAGGTGTAATCCTCTTCTAGAGGGCTACTGTGCCTGAAATTATCCAGTTCTGACCAAGAGAAAAAAAGTTACAGTTTTTTTTTCTAATTTCCCATGGTACTCAACAGGAGGCATAAAGACTGATTTTTCCAAACCTTGACTCAGGTTTGGTGCTGAGCTGAAGTGGCCCGACTACAAATTGGCCAGAGCAGAAGTGGGATGTTTTCCAAAATGCTGAATCGGGGTCTGAGTTGAAGGGGGGGGGGGTCAATGAACACTTCTTATGTATGTATGTATGTAATCTATACACATTATGTATATATGTAATCTATACACATATTCTGGAGGTGACGGACTCGACCTTGGGAGAGCTGGGGGTGGACGGCTGACAGGAAGCTCTGGCGTGGGCTGGTTCATGAAATCACAAAGAGTCAGAAGTGATTGAACGAATAAACAACAAATCTATACACACAAGCAAGCACCCCCCACACACACAATTAGACGTGCACTTAGACTCATATATATGTGTGTGTGTATGAAAATTTGTGTTATGGGCCTGTGCCCCGGATCTTTTAAGACCCTAGCAATGCCCCTGTTTTTAACCAGTCACAAAATGTGCCATTCCAAAATAACGTTTTTGCAGTTCAAAATTCAAGTTACGCAAAAGTTTACTATGTTAGCTGATGTCGACTGTGGCTGATAACAATGAGGAAAGAGAAGCCCAGGCTCCTCTAGAACCCAAAAGCCTCATCAACAGTATCCATTTCTCGTTACCCTGCGAAAGACACTCCCTGTAGACTCCACTGCTACTCTCAACACCACGTGTGGGGAACCTGCAGCCCATGGGCCCAATAGGACCTGCATATTCACCCCGTCCAGCCTGCCAGCCTCTCCCCCAGCCTCATCCCCTGTTCCTGCTGTCTTTCTGTGCTGTGTGGTGACAAAAGAAGCCCCCAGGTCACCCTGCAGCATGGGAAGGATCTGTTGCTGATCTGGAGTTAAGCCTTCCCGTGCTGTGGGGTGACAGAGAAGAACGCCTTGCCCACCCTGCAGCACGGAGAGGCTGCTGTCAGCTCTTGCTAGATGAAGTTGCACCAATTGAATTTCTGCCTGTCATGCACCTGGTAAGAGTTCTAGGCCCTCTGCCTCCCTACAAGGAACTCTGCAGCCCATTCCCCTTATGAGGTACAAGACTGGAGACTGGTAAAAGTCAAACAGCAGTGCTAAGGCCTAGCAGGTTTGAGGTAAAAACAAAGTCAAATGAAGAAGGATGCCGCTCACACTACTACTGCTAGGGAGCCGCGGGCTCTGTGCGGAACAGGCCCGGTCTTCCTCAGACACGTGAGTGAAACCATTCACATCTAATGGTTGCCCATTATTTTCTAGACATTTCTCCTTCCCTGGGAGGATCCCCACCCCACCACCCCCGATTTCTCCAGCCCTTCTCAGCTTTTTCCAGGGCTAAAGACAAAGAGGGCCAGCTGGGGATGGGGACACTGACCATCCCTGCCCTTGCTCCCCCTTCCTTCTCTGCACAGACACCCCTTTTTTAAAAGGGAGACAAATGGAATTAAGATATGAACACAAATAGCAATACTGGAGGATAATAGAGGTTTTACCTGCTGTTCGTACTAATATTGAAATGGTCCTGACTCACAAACAACAAGAATTTCTTGCTGAACAGCTCTTCTCCACTCAGAGCCTCTAACCATGCTTTCCGTCACTTCTTTTCTGTAGGAATATATGGAAATATTTTGTCCGGTCTATTTTTCATTGTGCTTTTGCACAGTGGTGCTATACACCATTTGTATCTTCTGGGTTTTGCAAAATCAAACTTGTTTTCAGTCATCTTATTATGAGAAATTTCACCCCATGCTCACCAACCAAGCCTCAAAGACAGAGGGCATCTCTGCACCAGCCTAAAATCCTGCATCTAAAATGGGGCTTTCTGTTTCCGTTTCAAATGCAGGATCACAACGACTCCCTTTTTCACGTGCTCCCCTCCCCTCCCCTCCCCTCATCTGAGTCTTCCATTATCTTTCATTGATCTCGCTCCTCTTCTTGCTGCTTTTCCTCTTTTCATAGAGGAGACTTTAGTGGAACACAATGGGGTAATTTGATAGCTCATTATCTGAGATCGATTTTAAAATGGAGCAAAGGGCATTTAGTGCAGGAGACGCCTTGAAGGTGTATGGCGTCATGTAAAGAGCCCACAAACTTTTGTGAGGGAGCAATCTCAATCGCAGAATAAAGCCTCCATGTGAAGAAAGCCAGAGAGGCACCAGTGATGTCACAGCACAGCCATCACGGCTCTTGCCTGTTTTGGAGGACGTAGCCAAACTGGCACTTTCAGTCTTGATTTCGGCTGTGTATGAGCAGATTTCCACAAAAAAGGAGAAAAGAATACCAGGTGAATTATAATTGCTTTCTGGAGACAATTGAACATTTTTTTTAGAAGAAATCCCTATTGTGGAAAAGCAGTGCCTCACTGGTGTTAAGGAGTTTTAATGGGGAAGAAACCATTTCTCTAGGCACCCCTGGGGAGAGAGCCCTTCGAGCCTCTGTTTTGTTGTTGCCAAGTCTGTATTTGATCAGAACCAGCCTCCAGTTTTCATATTTGACTATATCTAGGTCGCCTGCTAATGGCATCTCTGTCAAATCAACTAAAGTTGCCCACTAACCCAAAAAATTCATCTCAACTTGCTCTTGTGCCATTAAAAGTAGTCTGTGCACAAAATCAACAGGTGAAGCTTTTCAGGGCCTAAATTTAAACATGTGAAGTCTGTGTGTACATCAAGCCACTGTTAAAGGCACAGCTCCAGTGGCCAGCTGAAAAGCCATTTCCAGGTTTTTAAATATGTTATTTGTGTTCATCCCTGATTTGATCCACTTGAGTAGCCTTCCCAAACCTGGTGCCCTCCAGATGTGTCAAATTCCCAGAATCCCCCAGTCAGCAAGTTTTTGTGTACATTTCCCCTTTGCTATAGGGAGCATTTAGCCCAGGAAACAGTGGGCCTTTGCGGTAGAGAGACTGTGGGTTGCTTTGGTTGAGGTGGGGTCCTTGTTTAATAATAACTGATGCAAAATGCATGCAGCAAGAATGTTTATTAACATAAAAAGATGAGAGATTTTTTATTTATCGTCTTCATATCCTGTTTTTCAGTCATGATTGGCTCTCAAAGTGCCAAAGTACCACAATTAAATCCACACAGAGGGCCAAATTTTACAGACCAGGTTATACATGAGATATTTTGAGTGTGACTTGATAATTTTGTTTTTTATTGAACTGCAGCTGTGGTGGGGGTGGGGGGTGGGGCAGTCCAGATTGGATCAGAACAGTGGCACAAAAGCAAATACTTAACCCTTCCAATGTAGGCCATTTCCCCAATAAAAATCTCCCCAATGGCCTTTTCTCTCCACAGTGGAAATTATCCCTTTATCCCCTTATGGGGGAAAGCCACTGGAAGAAGGGGAGCTGTGATTGTGGAAAGGGCTAAGCACTCCCTCTTCTTTTGCCCCTGCTCTGAACAGAGTTGGAAACCCCCTCCAGCTCCAATACAAAACAATCCGAAACCGTCAGGTGACAGACTTCATGTCTCTCTCAGTCATTTGTAGTTTGGCCTAACTCCCAGCTTCTCCCAGTAGCTTACAGAGCGAGTCTTGGTTCCCTCTCGAATGTTGTTGTCATAGAATTAACTCTCAGCTCTCTCGTAAAGACTTGTTGCTTCACCCAGGTGGTGTGGCCCAGATGCAAAGACGCTGCCTTTGGGAATGCCAAGGCAATTGCAACATCTTCTACAACTCCTTCCCCAACCTGGTGCAGTCCAGATGTGTTGGACTGCAACTCCCATCATTCCCATCCAGCATGGCCATTCCGGAGGGCACAAGCTTGGGGAAGGGTCCGGCAGGAGCAGCAGCACCACCACTGCTAGACGCTGCGGCACCCCCTCCGCCTATCCTGAGGAGCTGCCTGAGAGCTGCTTTGACTGTCTTGTCCCTGAGCAGTTTCCAGTCATTCTAGAGTACAAAGGGCGGCAAGCCAGCTTCTCTCCCACCCCCCTCCAGCCTTCACTTATCTCAGCACTCCCCAAAGGAGTCTCCCTGCCACCTTGTTCCCAGGCACGCCCCGTTGCTTTGCGTTTCCCCAGAAGATCTCAGAGTTCTCCCCTTTGTCCTTGCCGGCCACCACCCCATATCAAACGCAGCTATAAAGGGGCCTTTTCAGCCCATCCAGCGTTGTTTTGCAGTAGCTGCCGGATATTCCTTGCTTGGCTGCCCTGTTAATAGCCCCATCGTTTCGCTTGTGTTCCTTAGTGCTCCACTGATTTGAAAGACTCTCTTGTGTTTCTCTCAGCATCCTTGGCTGCTTGTGCTCTGTGTTCCCTTTTTCTTTACCAATGCTACTTTTGTACTCCTTGGCTATCAGAGAGAGAGCACGTCCTACATTTCCTCTGCTTTTTTCTACATGCCCAGAAACTCCACATTGACTCGGAGTTAGTTTGGGAGGGAGGGATTAAAGCTGTAGATTTTGCCTTGATACGTATTTATTTATTTACACTATTTTTATCTTGCTCCTCAGCCAAAAAAGGAAAAAGGGATGGGGAGGGAAGAGGAAAAAATGAAGTAGTCTTTCCTCAGGGGTGATGGAATGGCCCTCTCGTCCCCCTCTGTACAGCCTGGTGGAATGGCTGACGGTGACAACTGAGGGATTGAAGAGCCTTCATGGGGGGAGGCTTCTGGAGGGCACCAGTTGGGGAAGACTAACGTAGGATGTTCCTCATCCTTCATCCAGTCTTGGGGTATCTGGTGATGATGTAACTGGTTATTGAACGTCAAGTAGGAATAAATAGTAAATTTTCCCAATGGAGGGATGTAAACAGTGGGGTCTGTATTGGGACCAGTGTTTTTCAGCTTGTTTATAAATGAGGAATTTATGAATTAGGGGTGAGCAACAAAGTGGCCAAGTTCATAGAACCATAGAAGAGTAGGGCTGGAAGGGGCCTACAAGGCCATCGAGTCCAACCCCCTGCTCAATGCAGGAATCCAAGTCAGAGCATCCCTGACAGGTGGCTGTCCAGCCTCGTCTCGAAGGCCTCCAGTATGGGAGAGCCCACCACCTCCCCAGGTAATTGGCTCCATTGTCGTGTTGCTCTAACAGTCAGGAAGTTTCTCCTGATGTTCAGCTGGAATCCGGCTTCCTGTAACTTGAGCCCATTATTCCATGTCCTGCACCCTGGGACGATTGAGAAGAGATCCTGGCCTTCTTCTCTGTGACATTTGCTGATAACATCAAATTATTTAGGGTGGTTAAAACAAAAAGTTATTGTGAGGAGCTCCAAAACAATCTCTCCAAACTGGGAGACTAGGCATTTAAATGGCAAATGCAGTTCGATGTAAGCAAGTGTAAGAGATGCATGCTGGGGCAAAAATTTCCAAATTCCAAGTATAAGCTCTTGGGATCTGAGCTAGCGGTGACTGACCAAGAAAGAGATCTTGGGGTTGTGGTGGACAGCTCAATGAAAATGTCAACCCAGTGTGTGGCTGCTGTGAAAAGGCAAATTCCATGTTCGGCATGAGTAGGAAAGAAATGGAAAATAAAACTGCCGATATCATACTGCCTTTAAATAAATCTATGATGCCACCTCACTTGGAAAACTGTGTTCAGTTCTGATCACTGCACCTAAAAAAGGATATTGCAGAGCTGGAAAAAGTGCAGAAAATGGAAACTAAAATGATCAGGGGGCTGGAGCAACTCCCCTATGAGGAAAGGTTACAACAACTTTGATTGTTTAGCTTAGAAAAGGGGGCATGATAGAGGTGCACAAAATTATGCATGCTGCGGAGAATATGGATAGGGAGACATTTTTCTCCCTCTCTCATAATACTAGAACACGGGGTCATCCCATAGAGCTGATTGGTGGGAGATTCAGGCCAGATAGAAGGAAGAATTTCTTTACACAGTGCATAGTTAGACAATGCAGTTCACTTCCACAATATGTAGTGATGGCCATCCATTTGGATGACTTTAAAAGAGGATTGGACAAATTCATGGAGGATAAGGCTATCAATGGCCACTAGTCCTGATGGGTATATGCTACCTCTGGTATCCGAGGTGGTATGCTTATGTACACCAGTTGATGGGGAAGGTGCTGTTGCACTCATGCCCGGCTTGTGGGCTTCCCATGGGCAACTGATTGTCTACTGTGTGAGCAGAATGCTGGACTAGATGGACCCTTGGTCTGATCTAGCAGGGCTTTTCTTATGTCAACAACCCACCAAGTCTTAAAAGTGCTGCTGCCAAAGACCAGGAAATGGGAAAAATCTGCCACCCGGAATGTAATCCTGAATGGGACTCCCTTTCTCTCTCCCTTATCATTATTTGTAGGTTGCCTTTAAGAATGGAAGTACCTGGCTTGCATCACTAAAGGCGGGGGAGGGCATAAACGCTTGCTCAGTGTCTTTGACTGCAGATGAAAGGCCTGTTGCGATCTGGCCAGCAGGGTAGCTGACTGAAACCATGGGAGGCCTGCTGTGGCCAATTTGTAGGAAACTTTGCAGATAAAAATGCTTCCCATGGGATGCATTATTAATTCAGAATAGCTCCTGGTGTTCCTGAGAGCCCTGTCTAGTAACTTTTTCTTTGGATATCTTTCAGTTTGCTTGATCTGAGGTTTTGAGCAAATTATTTGGAATGATGAGACCCACCACATACACTCCGGATTCTTGCCCTTCCTAGGTTATTAAATGTGCCAGGGAGAGGCTAACCAGCTGGGTCACTGAGATAGTAAATGTCTCCCTGCAGGAGGGGAAAATCGAACAGCCCTGAAGGAGACTGTGCTGAAAGTTCTACTGAAAAGAATTGCTTGACCCTGCTGATCTTGGCTATCAACCAAGATCAAATCTGCTTTCTCTAGGTCAGCCTTCCCCAGCCCGGTGCATGTGTCGGAGTACAACTCCCAGCACTCCACAGCCAGCGAAGCTAGGCATTGTGCCCCAACTCATCTGGCGGGCACCAGGTTGCCCTTGGTAATGATGGATGCTGCTCTGGATTGTGATGGAGGGTTTAGTGGCATAACAGTTCAAGGTCCTCTTGTGTGAAACTGGTTATGTGGATCCTTTCCAGTCTGGTTTCCAGCCTGGCTTTGGAACTTCTAACTGCTTTGGTCTCCCTTGATGGAGGATCTTCTTTGGGGGATAGCAACCCTGTTGATTCTTCTGGAGCAGCAGGTTTTGATAACATCAACCATAGTGTCCTCCTGGACTAGCTTATTGGGTGGGATCCCCCCTTGTTTTGAAGTAACCAAGGTCCTACCTGGGCAGTAGGCCCCAGAAGGAGTTGTTGGTAGGCTTTTGCTTCCCGCCATGGTTGCTAGATTATGGGGTGCCATAAGATTTCATCTCGTCTCCCATGCTTGTTTAATATCTACCAGAAACCACCGAGGAAGGTTATCCAAAGTTTTGGTCCAAGGTGTCATCAGTATGTAGATGATGTCCAGCTGTGCCTCTCATTGCCAACTTCCAGCGCCAGAGAGGCATTGAATCTGTGGCTGGTGGCAGTCTTGGGTTGGATAGAGGTAAACAAGCTGGAACTTGATACCAACAAGATGTTGCTTGGGGGTTCTGAAGATTCTGGAGTAGATATTCAGCCTGTTGTGGATGCGGTTGAACTCCCCCCGAAGCTATAGGTTTGCAGACCTGCACCTGAATGCCAGCAGTGGCCAGGTGTGCCTTTAACCAACTCTGTTTAATATGCTAACTTCATCCTTTCCTGGAGACATCAGAGCTGGCCCCAATCATTTCCGCTCTTCTCACTTCCAGGTCATATTACTCTAATGCAGTTTATATGGGGCTATCCTGGAAGATAGTGAAGAAACTATGGGATGACCAGAAAGCAACTGTGGCTGGAACTGCCCCTTCAGACCACATTATGCCAATCCTTCATTGGCTTCACTGGTTATCCATTTTCCTCCAAGCTTAATTAAGGAGCTGGCTTTAACCTCCAAATAGACCTAAATGGACTGGGGCCAGAATATTTTAGGAATCTCTCTCTCTCTCTCTCTCTCTCTCTCTCTCTCTCTCTCTCTCTCACACACACACTCACTCACTCACTCACTCACACTCAGACTGACTCAGACTGCTTTTGTTTCACTTGGAGACTCTCCTTCAGGTTCTATCACTGTCTTAAGACAAGGTGGATGAGTCCCAAGGACAGGACCTTCTCGTTTGTGATGCCCAAATTTGGAATAGCCTCTCAAGAGAGGTACACCTGACCTCGTATTGCCTGCTAAATAAAAACATGCAGTGAAGATATTTTTATTTAAATGGACCTTTTTAGAATCTTGATTTTATCACCTATTTATCACCTGTTTTAGAGCTCGTAACCGCGGATTGAACCATGGTGCAGTCCGAGCCCTGTTCAGGGGGAGAGGGCGTTTTGGAGCCACCCGATCTAATGCCCCAGTGATTGCGGCATTCCAGCCACCCACCAGGGTCTCGACCGAGTGGCCGTTGGCATGCCCCAGAGAATCCCCAAGCGCGTTCAGGAATCCATTTGGATCCATAAGATGCCTGGGGCGGACCATTTTAATGGGTCCTCCACCCCTGTGGAGGGGTTGTGGAACTGAGAAGTCCAACGTCACCAGATAGTGATCTGACCATGACAAGGGGGTGGTGGATATACCCCCGACTTCCAGATCACTCCCCGCTTCTCCAGGAACAAACACAAGGTCTAGTGCATGACCGGCTACATGGGTGGGCCCAGTTAGAATATGGTGCAGCTCCCAGGAGGCCATGGTCTCCATGAAGTCCCGAGGTGCTCCTGTGAGGATGGCCTCCGAATGTACGTTGAAGTCCCCCAACACCAGTAAGTTAGGGGACTGTACACGCACATCAGAGACCACCTCAAGCACCTCGGCCAGGGAGTCAGTCGTGCAGCGGGGTGGACGGTACACGAGCAGAATCCCCAGACTGCCCTTCGGGCCCAACCTCCAGTACATGCACTCAGCAACCTTGGTCTCCCGGAGAGGGGGTCTGGTGAAGACCAAGGACTCTGGTAGATAACAGCCACTCCCCCTCCCCGATCCCCAGCCCTCGGTTGCTGTGCATACGAAAATCCAGCTGGACACATGGCTGCAAGGGTTGGAGCTGCAGCCTCGGCCAGCCAGGTCTCCGTAATACATGCCAGGTCTGCACCCTCATCCAGGATCATGTCATGGATGAGGGAGGTTTTCTGGGTAACAGACCTGGCATTGCAGAGCAGCAAACGAAGGCCAGAAGATGGGGTCACGCCTCCCCCAGCCATCCTTTGGCTCTGGACAGGCCCGGAGCAGGGGACAGATACTACACATCTCTCCCTTGTTCCCCTTAGTTGGCATGGCCTGCCCCTAGCGCTCCGCCAGCGCCTGCCGCCCAGCCTCGGTATGTTCTGGCCCCCAACACTCCCCCCACTGCCTCCATCAGGTGGACACATGCCCCCTCACTCCCGCCTATCAGGCAGGCTACCCACCCCTAAAAACACAACAAAATCCCCCCCAACAAAATAAAACAAACAAAACAATTAAAATCCCCTTAAAAATGCCAGGCAGGAGTCCACAGGGAAGGCCTGGTGGTGGTGGCAGTGGCGGCAGCAGCAGGCCCAGCGGCGGCAGCAGCAGCAGCAGGCCCAGTGGCGGCAAGCACGCCTCTTCCCCGGTGGTGGTGGTGGTGGTGGTGGTGGTGGTGGTGGCGGCGGCGGCGGCGGCGGCGGCGGCTTCTCCTGCAGGCCCTGGCTCTCCCAGGCCACCTCAGCCAGCCAGCTTATGTAGCCCCTCCAGGGAGGGGCAGGTGGAGCAGCACAGCTGGCTCGGTACCTGGGGGCCTGGTCCTGCAGGGACTGGCGGTCTGCCAGGCAGAGGTCCACAGGGAAGGCCTGGTGGTGGTGGCAGCGGCGGCAGCAGCAGGCCCAGCGGCGGCAGCAGCAGGCCCAGCGGCGGCAGCAGCAGGCCCAGCAGCAGCAAGCACGCCTCTTCCCCAGTGGTGGTGGTGGTGGCTTCTCCTGCAGGCCCTGGCTCTTCAAACTGGATTCTTGCACTTCCTCCAGGGTAGAATCCCTCTGCAGAATGCTAAATTTGGTATTCTCCAAGTCACACAAAAAGCAAAGCTGTTGGCCATAAGAAAAATTCCAAAATCCATATTGATGTAATACTTTTATTGGATCAATCAAATGGTCACAATAAGTATGCAAGCTTTTGAGATCTCCCTCCCTCCCTCTCTCTCTCTCTCTCTCTCTCTTTTTCATTTACGAGGCCAGATGTTACAAAAACAGTTTAAGGGGGAGGGATTAATTTGTTTTGAAGTCACTGTCTCTGAATAATCACAAGAGATCTGGAGATCTCGGAACCTTGCATGTTTTTGAGACCTTTTGGTTGGCCCAATAAAGGTATTACACTACTACATATTTTGGAATTTTTCTTCTGGCCATTATGGCTACCTTTGCTTTTTGTACAACTCAAAATAGGCCCCTGTTGTAGATTTATATTTGAGGAGAAAAATAGTGGTGATGGGCCAACAGTCTTTCTAGAAAGCTTGTCTGCCATGATTGATCTCTTGTTCAATAACTTCCTGATGAATCCCAGAGTTCCCCCAGAACATCATCTCATGCTATTAATTGAGGGGTCATGCGAGAGAAGCTGGATGGCCTCGAGATTTAAAAGGCAAGTCAAACTCAGTTTGTGCAGAATTATTACCCCAGTTGTACCTCCGGCCTCTGATCTGCCTCACGGTTGATAGTACTGCTGGTTTAGGCTGAGGTGCCAATAATTCAGGGGTAATGGCACACAGTCTGGGAGTTGTGCCTCAGCATCCTCTGAAGTGATGCAAGGGATCCTCCCTGGCTATACTGTGCAGTCCGTTGAGGCAGCAAAATGTCTTGTGCTGGCTGCTGTCCATGTGTGATGAGGCCCGTCTCCCATCTTTCTCATGTGCATATCTCTTTCTGCCTTAGGACTACAGTACTGGCTGCAGTAGCCTTCCTGGATGCCTTCCAGAAAGTAGCAGACATGGCCACCAACACACGAGGTAAGACCATGTTATGCAAACCTTTTGGGTACTGGTTGAGGATTAAAAGCTGTTTGGGCTTGAAAGCCACTCCGCTTTTCTTGGGAATGAATGGAAGAGAGCAAAGCAACACCCAACTATTGCTAATAAACATCTGTGAAAACTGTTCACAGAACTGTCAGGTCAAAATACCTAAGTGTACCTAGTTGCGATCGCTTACACTGCATTAGTTACCCAATAGCACACACTTTTTGACACTTTTCACAGAGCTTTAAGAGCAATATATTAGTGAGATTTTGTTTCACACTTTCAGTCTAGTCCAGTGTTGCATTTCCACAGTGGCTACTCATATGCCTCCAGGGGAACATATCCAAATGTAAAGGGCTCGAGCTAGAACAACCATCTGGGCAGGCAGCGTTTTTCACTGGTATTCCCAGGAACGAGCATAACATGTACAGCATCCCTAAACATAGTTGCAACCACCACATCTTGTAGCAATGAATTCCAAAAGCTTTATTTATTAATTATTCATTTATTTCCCCAAGGAAACATTGATAAGGCAGCCTTCCCCAACCCGGAGCCCCCCAGATGTGTTGGACTGCAAATTCCATAATCCCCAAGCCAGCACAGCTGGCTGGGAGATTATGGGAGTTGTAGTCCAACACATCTGGAGGGTGTCTGGTTGGGGAAGGCTGGATTAGAGGATTTCTGTCTCCCCTTTCTAATTCTGAGGAAGCACTCAAGGCAGCTCACATTGATAATAAACAGCCATAGAAACTATCCGTTGAAACAGAAAAGCAGCAAATAAATGTGTGTGTGGTCTGAAGCTCATTGCAGTCTGTGTCCACAGAAGACCCTGGGCTTGTTTGTACTGCTGGGAGAGAGATTAGTTTCTTGATGGTCTCTTGGATAATGCCTGACATCATCCATGACCATCCGTCCCAGTGCTGACCTCTCGTAATCCAGATTCCAAACATGCTTGCGGGATCACTGTGAGGGGAATAGCCCTCATCCTGCTCTTCAGCAGTGCTCGTTCTAAGGTCCTGTCATAAGCAAGCACCTCTTTTATGAGGTGCTGCTTCTTCTATTTCTGCTTTGGTGCTGCAGTTGCTGAGGGCTGGCTCCTGGAGGTCTCAAGGACATAAGAACCATGTTGGATCAGACCCAGGGTCCATCTAGTCCCGCATTCTTTTCACACAGTGGCCAATGAGCCTTCTCCTCCAGGAATTTGTCCAACCCCCTTTTAAAGCCATCCGAATGGGTGGCCATCACCACATCTTGTGGAAGTGAATTCCATAGTTTAACTATGCACTGTATGAAGAAGTCCTTCCATTTATCTGTCCTGAATCTCCTACCAATCAGCTTCATGGGATGACCACATTGGGTTCTAGTATTATGAGAGAAGGAGAAAAATGTCTCTGTCTACTTTCTCCACACCATACATAATTTTGTACAGTTCTATCATGTCTTCCCTCCCTTGCTTTTTTCTAAGCTAAACAGTCCCAGTTGTTGTAACCTGTTGGGGAGTTGCTCCAACCCCTTGATCATTTTAGTCGCCCTTTTTCTGCACTTTTTCCAACTCTTTTTCAATATCCTTTTTTGGGTGCAGGACCAGAACTATACACAGTTTTCCAAGTGTGGTCACACCATATGGGCAGTATGATATCGGCAGTTTTATTTTTGTTTCCTTTTCAACTTGTGCCTAAGACAGAATTTGCCTTTTTCACTCGGTCAACACCTTCATTGAGCTAACTGCCACAACCCCAAGATCTCTTCCTTGGTTAGCCACTGCTAGTTCAGATATCAGCTTATATGTGAAGTAAGGATTTTTCTTTGCTTCAACGTGCATCACTTTATACTTGCTTACGATGAACCTCATTTGCCATTTTGATGCCCATTCTCCCAGTTTGGAGAAAAGCGTTTGGAGCTCTTTGCAATCCCCTTTAGTTTTAACCACCTTAAATGATTTGGTGTTGTCAGCAAACATAGCCACCTAACTACTCACTCCTAATTCCAGATCATTCATGAACAAGTTGAAAAGCATTGGTCCCAATACAGATCTCTCTGGGAACTCAGGGTTTACAACCCTCCCCTGGGGGAATCTACCATTTATTCTTACAGTCTGCCCTAAAAGTTGCCCATAATGGAGAATGCCATGACGTGCCCTTTCTTCCTCCAGTAGCATTAGGACTGGGAAGTGACATGTTCTGAAAATTGTACCTGTCTTGGTAGAGGTCTGTATTTGGGGGGCAGTGTGGCATAGTGGTACTTGGGATGTGAGCAACATAAGCACCATCCCTGCTTGGCCATAAAGCTCATGGGGTGGTCTTGGGCAAGCCACAGCCGTAGTCTACCAGGTAGGAATAAAATAACCCCAGGTTCACTGCCATAAACTTTTGGGAGAATGAGTGGGAGACAACCTGCTTAAAAAGAAAAGTGACTTGCTGTGCAACCAACAAGTGCCCTGATTGCCTGTGACATTGCTGCTGGGTGTGATTCTTTGTCTATGGCCCTGCCAGTGGTGCGGAGAGGTGCTTTCCAGAGGTCTTCTCCATCTCCATTTACAGACATGTTGCATCCACTTCTCCCAAGTACACCCACGCCCATGCATACACTGACTTTTCCTGCTGCCAGGATTGCTTCAAGGATTTGGCCACGCTGGCCGTGCTTGTCTGTCTGAGCTAAACCGGACATGCATATGTGTGAAATGCATTGGTTTGCCTACAAAGCCGTGGGTGGGAGGGGTGTTCACTTCTAACACTGAAGGGACCATCCAGGGTGGGGGAATGCCTTAAAGCATTGGGGCGGGGGAGGAACGGGTTTCCCCCCAGCCGCTTCCACATACTCCTTTCCGTGTTAAGAGCGGGCTCTTCTCCCCCAGCCCTGCTTCATAGCTAACTGGAGAGTGCATCTTCAGTCAGCATGGCCGCCTCTGGCTTGGCCCAGTCTGTCACCTCCCCCATCTCAGCAGAATTCCCTGCAAAGGTCTTTGGGATTTAGGGAAGCTGTGGACAGATGTGCGGTGTGATTACCAGAGGCTGAGCCACAGGAAATAGAAAAGTCAGCCAAACCAGGCTGCTGTTTAGAAAGGAGGTCAGGAGGGGGAAGGGAGGGTTGGGCAAGGTGGACAGTAAGAAAACAGCCCCGGGGCTCATGGGAGAGTATGAAAGGAGTAGTGGTGCCCTTATGTAGGGCTGCTAGTTTCCCTTGCAGCTTGGACTGTGACTCTTCGAGAATTCAACAGTGGGGGCCGGGGGGGGGGGGCGGAAACTGAGGCGGATTTCATGCAAACAGCTAATGAGCGGGGAAAACCTTTCCTGGGCAGCATCCTTCAGAATACGTGGTTATGTGCTCCCCCATATAAAGACTCGCTGAGCACAGGAAACTACAGGGGAGTTCAGATGACCCTCCCATGCATTGAAAGCACGCATGCGGTGGGTCACGAGGCTGTGTGGCCTATCCCCACTGCCGACATGCCTAGCAGGCATACGTGCACGCCATCTGCGCATTCAGTTGGCGTGTGAAGGGGCTCTGCACATTCACACGTGTAGAGCCCTGACTCACAAGGGGGGCACTGGCATGCATCTCGAGCCCCTGCACACGCCAGCCAAGTGCTCAGCAGCAGGAAGCGGTGGTGCCCACTCAGCTCCGCAGTCCCCACCTGGGGGGTCATCTGATCCCTCCTAACATACGAGGGAAAAGTGTTCCATCGTGCAGGAAATGTACCTATTTCTGAACTGCTTGCTTGTGTGGCATTCCAGAGCAGGGGCTCTCGCTCCCTCCTTTCCCAGGGTGCTTTTGTCCACCCTAAAGAGGATGTCTACATTTTGCATGTCTCTTGAAAGCAGAGAAGACGAGAGAGTTCCCTCGTGCCCTCAGATGGCATGTTCCTTGTTGCGCAGTCCAAGAGTGTATCTGGCCCTGCTTGCTTCTGTCATGTGAGTAGTCTAGAATATTGAATCTTTGTAGCCTAAAGATTTTTATTCAGGATAACAATTTCAGACCAACCATGCAGGAATGAGCACAGGTTTGATATCTTGTTCCTTGATCTGAAAGGCTGCAAGCTGTAGGCTTTGGCTGTTTTAGGATCCCAGCTCAGCAGCTCCCAGCTTGCACCATACAGAGCTGTCTGCTTTTCTGTACAGCAGAGGGCATCCAGGCCATCTGGAGCTCTGTGGGGAGGAGGAGTTGGTAGTTGGCATGGAATCAGGTTTGTTTAAAGACGCACTAGCACTGCCATAGATTAGAGTCGCCTAGTACTGTCAGTCCCCTTTGGCATCATTGTTGCTTTCCTGTCTTGCTGGTGGCACTGCTGATTTGGAAGCACAAAAGAGGCGCCTGTCCAGTGCATCTTCTGGATCTGTCTCAGGGATGGGGCCTATGAGTTTCATCCTGGGCATAGGAAGACACTGCCTTCCCCTCCTCACCCAAGTCCATACTCTTGATCCTTCCTGTAGATTAGAATTGCCAGTGTACTAATATGTGTATGCTAAAATCCAGCGTTTCACTTTGTTTTAACCATCCTGATTGCGTGTGTGTGTTTGTAAAGATGGACAAAGTGTCTGCGTTGGAGAATTATATAGCATGAAATTAAGAGGAATTACAGGGGCAGAACAGATACGCAAATTTCTAAGTTATGAACAAAATAATACATTGTAAGATCATAATTAAATACTGTATATTATCATTACTGTATACAGAAGACAAGATTGCCCTCCTGGGAATATTTATTGGTATAAGTATGTTTCCAGTAGACACCGGAAACCCAGAAGGGTTGGTGCCTGCCTAATTTGTAGTGGTAGGGAGTTCCAGAGAGTGGGCACTATGACACCAAAGGCCCTATTTCAAGCCATCATGGAATGGACCTCTGAAATCTGGGGCACCACCAGGAGGGCATCACCTGATGAGCACAGCAACTAAACAGGGTGTTAAGGGGTCAGGCGATCTCTTATGTCACCTGGTCCTAGGCTATGTTTTGTTGTTGTTGTTCAGTCGTTCAGTCGTGTCCGACTCTTCATGACTCCATGGACCACAGCACGCCAGGCCTTCCTGTCCTCCGCTCTTTCCCGGAGCGTGCTCAAGTTCATATTCATTGCATCGGTGATGCTATCTAGCCATCTCGTCCTCTGCCGTCCCCTTCTCCTTTTGTCTTCAGTCTTTCCCAGCATCAGGGTCTTTTCCAGTGACTTTTCTCTTCGCATCAGGTGGCCAAAATATTTGAGCTTCAGCTTCAGTATGTGTCCTTCCAGTGAGCAGTCAGGGTTGATTTCCTTTAGGATGGACTGATTTGACCTCCTTGCAGTCCAGGGGACTCGTAAGAGTCTTCTCCAGCACCACAATTCAAAAGCATCAATTCTTCTAGGCTATGTTACTTCATTGTTATTCAAGCTGCTTTGGCCCCTGATTAGTTTGCAGGAACAATTGAAAGTGCTGGTCATTACCATTCAAGCCCTGTACATTTGGGAACAGGGCATCTGAAGGACTGCTTTCATACATGAACTTGCTCATCTGTTGAAGTCCGTTAATGGGGCCTTGCTTCAGGTCCCACCACTGTAAGAGGTGTGTCTGGCAGTGATCTGGGACAGGGCCTTTCTGTCAGGACAATCAGATGGTGAGATTCCTAATGGTGCTGTTAGGTCTAGGCTTTAGTGCAGTAATCTGGAGCTCCTGCACTCAGTAGTGACCCATGCTCAGCAGTGGCATGCAAAGGCCCTGACTTCATACTTCGCCTAGGGCAAAAAGGAACTGCAATGCCTGAAAGTAATGTGAAAATCTCACAGATTTTGGCAGTTGCTGTCACTGGGCAAGGAAGTGGAAGCAGCAGCCATGGCCATGCATGCGCACTGCTTGGCTGCTGCATTTGAGCAAGATGGTGGTGGCAGAGGGAGCCGTGCATGCTGCTGCTCGCTGGCCAAGGGCCTGTTTGTGAATGAGTTGCCTGCCTGCTTGCCTGCCTGCCTCCCTGCCTCCAGCAGCCGCGTGGCTGAGGGGGTGAGCGAGAGGAGCCTTTGCCCACCCATCATTGCCATCCCGCCTAGCCTAGCCTAGCATACCGTGGTCAACCAACTCTACTAATTCATTTCATTTTTGGTATCTCTCCCATATTTTGTGCTAGATTTTTTCATTCTTTATTTACTATTGACATTAGTGCAAAAAGCCTGGGCTAAGATAAATCCCTCAGCTTTCTGATTGGTGAAGAAAAAGTGTGGGAAATTGCTCTATCAATGAAATTAATGTATTTTGTAAGAAGCCACCAAGGGCCACAAACATCTCTGTTTCTAAATTTCTTGACTTATAACCATCATGATAATATTGGTCCATCTGTTTTCTGTGATTCAAGATATATTGGAAACTATTTTTTTTCCTGATTAACCTATATAACCTATGCTAACTTTAAAAAGAACAAAAGAGAAGACAACTGTTTAATGTGGGGAGGGGAGGAAGTGAACTCTAAAGACCCTCAGAGGAGAAAAGGACATGGATGAGTAGAAATGGTCTGGGCTTGTTCAGCTTGGTAAGACAAGCAGAAGCCTTGGCCTAAACCCAGCACACCATTCGCGCAAGAAATTGCTGCATTAGCAGAGTTCTGCTGCTTTTCCAGTTGTGCAAGCGTTAGCAGACCGGATTGTAAACCTAAGATCTACAAGCAGTTGCGCAAGTGGGACTTCAGTTGGATCCTCTCCACGTGCGGTGTCATTTGCACTAGCAGGATGATGCCCTTGGAATCAACCCATTTTGTTCCTTCTGTTATTAAGGAAAGGCTGGAAAGAGCAAGGAGGAAAAAGTGGAATGGATATCTCTGTCTATCTATGTATCTATGTATCTATCTATGTGGCAGGGAATAAGCTATGTTTTGGCTATGCCAGCCATCCCTAACCTACTGCTGTCCAGATTCCCAGCCAACACATCTAGAGGACACCGGGATGGGGAAGGTTGAGCTATGCCACCTGCCCTGAAACCTACCCCCGCCCCGGACTGTAGGTATGTGGGGTCAGGCTGATGCCATTGCTTAGTAGCAAGGGAATGGTATTCTGCACAGCTTCCTAGATGCAGGCAATACACACATTACTTTTGAGGAGAGGTGAAATGGGAGGAAAAGACTGAACTTTCTGTCAAGTAAGGAAAGTTACCAAAATGGAACATTTTTGAAGTGAAAATTATTTGGAAGATGGCATAATAAAAAACCAATAGATTCTCTGGCATGGAATGGCCCGTGCTCCAACTGTGTATATACAATGTGCTAATAATGAAAGTGTGGAATGTATATGTAAGAAAAAAAAGAATTAGAACAGCGGTCTGCTACTCGTGGCCCTCCAGATGTTTTAGCCTACAGCTCCCATCAGCCCTAGCCAGCATAGGCAGTGACGAGGGAGGATGGGAGTTGTAGGCCAAAACATCTGGAGGGCCACGAGTTCCCCACTCTTAAATCAGAGCATAGTGTTCAAGCCTTCATGAGGGTCGTGTCATTTGTCACCAGTGTAGCAGAGTCCCTGAATGGTGTGCGTGGAGGGGGCAGGCTGTCATTGCTCTGTTGCAAGAGTAAGGAACTTTGCTCATGCTCACACAACATCAAATGTTTTGTATTATTATTCTGAGATAAATATCACAGGCAAAGAAAGGAGAGGGCTATAGATGAAGGCACATTTACTTACAAGTAAGCTCCACTGATTCACCACATACAGCAACTGGGCTCTTAGTTGGAACGGCTTAATATAGAATGAGCCTGGTTTGTGTCTTTGTGCATATTTATTTATTTATATCCCACCTTCTCACCAAAAAATGGTGTTCAAGGCAGCTAACAGATTAAAAACAAAATCTTAATTGAAACATAACAAAAACAAATAAATTAAAAACACAATTAAAAACAACAATAAAAGAAATAAACAGCACCAACCAATTAAGCCCCCATTCAGCAACAGACAAGCGGACTGCCTGAATAAAAACACCTTTAGTGCTTTCTTGCATGCATCAAGTGCATATGGATGCCCACAGAATGTTTTATTGTTTGCTTATCTCTGGTCAGAAAGCAAAGCTGCTAGTCGTTTTTCTTTGCATGAGTGCCAGGGAAGACGGGGAGGAGGATACTGTACAAACCATCTGATCAGCTATTTAATGAGTAAAGATCTTTGCTGGGTTTGCATAGTTGGTTGGAAACTTTAGCCCAGCCTTCCCCAATCTGGTTCCCTCCAGATGTGTCTGACTACTCTAATGCTGAGGCTGTTGGGACTGTTGTTTTTATCTTCTATTTTATTCCTGCATTTTAACTTCGTGTGCAAGCTTTCTTGGAAGTGCAGGGTATATGTCTTTTAAATAAAGAAATAATAATATAAAAGCAGAAAGTAGCCTGGTGCTGAATGTGATCAAAAGATTATTCAGTTCACATATCTAAGGCAGGCAAGAACAGTGAAGGGCTAGACAAAGTGGATGAACTTTCAGGACATCCCTGGGGAGCGCATTGTGCAGGCAGGGTGTCACCCTCTCCCCAATTGCAACCTCCTCCCTTCGGATTGAGGGAACACCTGGGGGGAGGCATCTGAGATCATCTTCAGTGCACAAGACTAGCCTGTGGTGGACTACCAGGCAGCTCTTCAGGTGCCTAAGCCCTAAGAAATGTAGGGCTTTAAAAATTAGCAGCTGCACTGGGAATTGTCTAAGAAACGCACTGGGAGCCACTGAAGTTCTTTAAGCACTGTCAGAATACGTTCCCAACATCCCCAGTTAGCAGCCGAGTTAACCCACTTTGAGTGTAGTAAATGCAGAAGAAAGGTCTATAAATAAACTTGACCTGATCCTCCTTAACACTGATGGCTTTCACATCTATTTACAATTTTCCAAGTAATTTATCTTTACGTTTCTTGTCTGTGTTTCCTCCTGAATGTCTCACTCTTGTCTAAATGTTGGTGGGAGTACAAGGTGCATCACAACATTTATATTTTCTGTTTCTGAAAAGAGACAGAAGGAACTTGGGGATTGTGCTGTTTTACCCATTGAAGTGAGAAAAGGAGCTGTTAACTGGAGGGTGAGGAAGAGGGAAGCTGGGTAGTAAGTGCAGGGCTGCTTTGACTGTACCTCATGGATGCCTGTAGCAATACCTCATGTGATCAGAAGGTGCACCCAAGATGCCAGCGCTGAAGAAAATGTGGGTGGTGGTGGTGGTGTTCCAGCTAGAGTTACAGATAGCATCTCTTGGGTGAGTGTCAATAAATATGTAGACAGGGGTGATCCAGTAGACATTGTTTACTTGGACTTCCAAAGGGCTTTTGACAAAGTCCCTCACCAAAGACTCCTGAGCACACTTAGCAGTCATGGAATAAGAGGAGAGGTCCTCTTATGGATCAGTAAGTGGTTAAAGAACAGAAAGCAAAGAGTAGGAATAAATGGTAAATTCTCCCAATGAAGTAAATAGTGGTGTCCCACAGGGATCTGTATTAGGACCAGTGCTTTTCAACCTGTCCATAAATGATGTGGAATTAGGACTGAGCAGGGAAGTGGTCAACTTTGCAGATGACACCAAATTATTTAGGGTGATTAAAACAAAAAGGAATTGTGAAGTGCTCCAAAAGTATCTGTCCAAATGGGGAGAACGGGCATGTAAATGGCAAATGCGGTTCAGTGTAAGCAAGCGTAAAGAGATGCACGTTGAGGCAAAAAAACCCAACTTCAAGTATAGCCTGATGGTGAGCAACCAGGAAAGAGATCTTGGGGTTGTGTTGGACAGCTCAGCGAAGATGTCAGCCCAGTGTGCAGCCACTGTTAAAAAGGCAAACTCCATGTTAGGCAGAATTAGAAAAGGAATTGAGAACAAAACTGCCAATATCATACTGCCCCTATACAAATCTATGGTGCGACCACACTTGGATTACTGTGTCCAGTTCTGGTCACCACACCTAAACAAAGATATTGTAGAGCTGGAAAGAGTGCAGAAAAGGGGAACTAAAATGATCAAGGGGCTGGAGCATCTCCCCTATGAGAGAAGGTTACAACAGCTGGGATTGTTTAGCTGGGAAAAAAGGAGGGTAAGGGGAGACATGATAGAGGTCTACAAAATTATGCATGGTGTGGAGAATATGGATAGAGAGACATTTTTCTCCCTCTCTCAAAATACTAGAACACAGGGTCACCCCATGAAGCTGATTGGAGGGAGATTCAGGACAGATCAAAGGAAGGACTTCTTCACACAGTGCATAGTTAAACTGTAGGATTCGCTACCACAGGGTGTAGTGATGGCCACCCATTTGTATGGCATTAAAAGGGGGTTGGACAAATTCCTGGAGGAAAAGGCTATCACTGGCTACTAGTCCTGTTGGCTATGTGCTACCTCCAGCACCAGAGGCAGTGAGAGTATGTACACCAGTAACTGGGGAACATGGGTGGGAGGGTGCTGTTGCGCTCATGCCCTGCTTGTGGGCTTCCCATGGGCAACTGATTGGCTACTGTGTGAACAGAATGCTGGACTAGATGGACCCTTGGTCTGATCCAGCAGGGCTCTTATGTTCTTACACAGTCATAGGGTGGGGATGGGGGCAAACTTGGCCCAGCAGGAGCAACTCTGAGAGGAAATGTTCTTGGTCAGAGCAGGGATGGGAGAAATGAATTTGTCTTGCTTTTCGTTTTGCGCTGAGGCAGCAGTCATGTTCAGTGAGCTAAGGAAGCCACTAAAGGAAGTGAGTCAGCCTCATCTGTCCATGGTTGCAGCTGCACAGCAGGTGGGGCTGCTTCATATCCTCCAGCAAGAAAGAGTGTGAAGTGCCCCACCGTTAGGAAAGGTAGATATGGCAAGTTTTTCCCATCATGGGCACAAGCTCCAAGAAGCAACGAAGGGTCAGTCATCATGACATAATAATCTGATGTTGTGGCTAGCAGGTGCCCTTGTTCCTTCTTCAACCTTCTGAGAGATGGAAGTTGTCAATGAGAGAAGGCAAGAATTTTTGAATGCTCCATTCTTAGCAGAGTTAGACTTCCAACAGATGTCAGGATAGTTGAAATCCTCCAGTACTTCCATGGATTGCCTCTGTGAAATGGTCCTCAGCTTTGGAAAAGTATTGTCCATGTTTGTTGCCTAGCTGGGCGGTCTCTGGTATCCTGCCACAACAATACCTCTTTTATTTCTCTCTCCTTCTGTCCTTACCCAGAAGCTTTCAACAGGGTTTCCATTCTCAGATTCATGGATTTCGGTGCAGGTGACATGTAACACTACTCCCCCTCCCTTTCTGTTGGATCTGCTCCTTTGGTACAAGGTATACACTTCAATTGCTATATTCAAATAATGAGACTCATCCCACCAAATTGCCGTGATGCCCATCTGATCACACTTGCCTTCTTGAGAGTCCCATCTGGCAGCAACACGGCAAGAGGCCTTCTTTGTGATAGCACCTTCACTCTGAAATATCCTCCTCTCTGTGATGATGTCAGGCACCAACGATAATGTGCTTTCGATGATTATTAAGAAATGTACTTGTTTACTCTGGCTTTTCCCAACCATTATCTTGGGAATACTTTATTTAAATGATGTATCGTTTTGTAATACGTTGTGAACCACTTCGAGATTTTAAAAATGGGAACCAGTATATAAATATCCTTAAATAAATAAATATTAGGATTTCACATTAATTCTGCTTATTTCCCATACTCTCTGTGTTAGCATACACAGAGTATACTGTCTGTGTACTGGAGGCTATGGGTGTTGCACCTTCCCCATTTCCCTGCAGTATTTCCCTGCAAATTACCAAGCCCCATCTCCATGGTCTTGCTTCTGCTGTTATTCCCAGCCCTTGTGAGGTGCACCCCAGCCCCTACCAGTAGCACAGGCCATGATCCAAGAAACCAAAACGTTCCCAAGGATGCCGTCTATGCGGTCAGGTGTTCACTGTGAATATCCTGCTTTCTCTACCATTTGACAGGAAGGAGTGATAAAACTCCCACTTCTGCCCCCTCACCCTTCACTTTCCCTTAACGATTCATTCAGGTTTTCTTCTGGCTGTGTCTTCTGTTCCTACATTGATCAGCAGGAGCAGATTGCAGTCAGTCAGTGGGTTTGATGCATCTCAGCAACCTCTCCATCATAACACACCTCCTGGGATGACATGTTGTATTTTAATGTGAACTGCTTAGGAATGTTAATATATTAAGCACATAAAAGTATTATGAAAAAGAAAAGGAAATTGGTTTTGTGGTTCCAAAGGCACAGGATGTCTCCTCATTCCCCTGGTCCTGTGTGTCATGTTCTTCTATGTGCCATCCTCTTGCATTTTGAGTTTCTTCCTTCTCCACAGAAACTTCCTCCTTCGGGAGCTCTTTCAGCAGTGCATTTTGCCTCCCATCTAGAAACTTTTCATCCTCCCAGATGAGCCAGAGTGTAGAGCAATGAAGGGGACAGTGTGGCCCTCCAGACGTTGGCCTGCGCCTCCCATCAGCCCTAGCCAATGGTGAAGAAGGATGGCAGTTGCAGCCCAACAACATCTGGAGGGCTACACAGTCCCATCCCTGGTGAGCTCCTTCCGCTTCCAGCACCTGCTATAGGTCTAGTTCATATCTTCAGGGAGGAAGGTAGACGTGACTTAGGCCCTTCAGGCCCCTGCAGCGGCTCCCTCTGTCTCCATGGTGCAGCGATGTCCCGATGGGGCCGCTGTATTCCTGGACTTCCTCGCTGAACTCCCCGGTTGGCTCCTCTGGCCCACACTCACAGGGGAAGGCGAGCCCTGCCCCAGAGCTGACCTGCTTCGGCTTCACCCGTCAGCCTCAGGGCTTCATAGCAGGCTGTCACATGACCCAGTAGCCACAACTCCACCCCCAAACCTCAGCGAACTGTAGAAAGAGCAACAACAGAAAAGGAAAGCTCCAAATCCCACAGCAAGCCAGGTAGCTCAGGAGAGAAGGGGCCAAGCCTCCAAAGGGCGGGGTGGGGGACCCACAAAAGCCGCCATCACCATCTGGAAGGCTCCCTGCAAGGAGGCTTGCCCAGGGCCTGTGCTGCTGTCTGTTCTGTGCCACGCAAAGACCTTTCTTCCTCCCACGCATTTTAGAGTTTAGTTTTTAGAATTTATGACTGCCCTTATTTTTTATTAATTTTTATGCCTGTGCTGTTTGTCATTTTATATTGTAATTCTTTTGACTGTTTGTAATCTGCCCGGAGAGCTTTTGTTATTGAGCAGATTAATAACAATAACAATAATGAGGAGGAGGAGGAGGAGGAGGAGGGGGCTGGGTCAGGTGACCCAGAGAGAAAAAAGCCTCAAGGGGAAAAAAGCAACGTTTAATAATACTTTTTGAATGTGATTTACGTTAGGACTCATATTGCATTGGATGCTGCCCATTGGCAAAAACCGCAGAAGATGCCAGCAGGCTTGCTTCTGGCTACACATTTGTGCTTATGTCCCAGAAATTGTGAGAGCCAGAGGCTTACTTTTTCTTTTTTTTAAGGGTTGTTAAATCTTAGTTACCATACAGGCTTACATTGATTGCTTTACATTTACACAAATTTGCATATGAATGTCTGAAGAAAACCATGTTAGTTTTGAGGTGATGAGCATGTGTTTGAGCAGATGCCATCTTAGAAGAGGCAGACTTCCTCCTGTGTGAGAAGGAATGGCAAATACTTCTTCTAAAATGACCCCTGCCACTCAGTTTTTACAAGTATTGCACTGAAAATAATAAACATATCTAAAAAGAACCTGCTCTCTGAATAATTAAGGGCAACTTTTAAATATATCAAAAGTTTTATAGTGCCTCCCTCAATCTTGTGCCCTCCAGATGTTTTAGAGTTCAATTCCCATTAGCATGGCCCATGGTCAGGAGTCCTGGGAGTTGTGATCCTAAACATCAGGTTGGGGAAGGCTGGCCTAACGCTGGCCTAACAGATCAATGGGCTTAGCTTTGCAATTCTATTTTTGTAAATGAAAGCTAAGGAATTCAGGCGGGCTAATGCGCTGAATGGGCAACAGGTGCATGCCCAGAACTGGCAACCCCAGCAGTTTGGGAATACTCGTAGGAACACAGGAAGCTGCCTCCTACTGAGTCAGAACCTGGCTCCATCTAGCCCAGTGTTGTTGACACTGACTGGCAGCAATGGCTCTCCTTCAGGGTTGCAGGCTGGAGTCTTCCCTAGCCCTCCTTGGAGGTGCTGCCGGCGATTGAACCTGGGGCCTTCGGTATGCTAAGCAGCGGCTCTGTTGTTGAGCCTCTGCCCCTCATACAGGGCAGTTTGAAGGATTAGTGAGAGAATGCGCTGGAAGTGCTTTTAAAACTCTGCAGCAGCCTTTCTCAACCTGGCGCCCTCCAGATGTGCTGGACTACAGGTCCCATCACCCCCAGCCACTGGCCATGCTAGGGGGCACCAGGTTGGGGAGGGCGGCTCTGCAGTGCTGCCAAAGAACCGTGCTGCACGCATTACATCTGCAGCGATGCAAGCTGCCTCACAGTGGTTGCTCTACTTCCTTGCAACGTCCAGGTCACCTGCAGTGTTGAGAGGCAATTGTGTTCTGGTGGTTCTTCTCTGAGAGTGGATGGCCGGTGTCTGTGCTGCTGTGTTCCTGTGGGTCAGCATCACACTGGCTTGCAAGCTGCAGCATCTACAACAAAAAATATCTGGGAATCCACACTGGCGAAGGAGGGAAGAGTGCAAATTCCCAGATATTTTGGTGCAGCCTGCTTCAAAGAGAGGCAAATTGCCCTGTGCAATTGAGACAGTGGTTCAAAATGGTGTCCATGCAAATCCTCATTAACCCAGGTTGAGCAGGTTGGCTGAATTGATCGTAGTTCTCGTGTCCACAATAACCTTTTCCCCGCTGCTTTTGTCTGTTCCCTGTGGCGTGAGGGGTGAATGCCAATCTCAGATTAACCTGGTTTTACCGGCTTTGCCATTTCTCTGTGTTAGCCTTTCCTGGCACAGTTGTTTGCATTTGCCAATGAATCTTCCACAATCACTCTCTTTGCTGTGCTGGGAATACATAATACAATGGATTGGGCCATGACGGACTTAAGTCCCATTTATTTCAGTTAGTCTACTCTTACTTATCTTACTTATCAGTAAGTCTGGATCTAACCCAATGTTTTCTTCCCAGGAAATGCTTAAAATGTACGGTCAACAAGAAGATGTGCCTGATCTCCTCTGATATCGGAAGCTAATCAGGGCCAGCCCTGGCTAGTACTTGGATGGGAGACTGCCTGGGAATCAAGCTTCCTGCACTGAGCAGGGGGTTGGATGTGATGGTCTTGTAGGGCCCTTCCAACCCTGTGATTCTGTGATGCTATGATTCTAAGACAAACATGAGTGGAGTGGGGGGAATAACCTTTATGTACATTGCTCGGAAAACAGAAGGTGGCTTAGATGCTAGAGCAGCAGTTACTGTAGAGGTGGGCGACTTGTGGCCTTCCAGATGTTTTGGCCTGCAGCTCCCATTCACACCAGCCAGTGTGGCCAATGATGAGGGGTGAAGGAGTTGTAGGCCAGAATGTCTGGCGGGCCACAAGCCGCCCACCCCAGCTTGCAGCATACATGACCAGAGGCCAGTGGGAGAGGGTGCCTGCTCCAGAGCAGAACAGAGACACCCAGGAGAAGAGATGGTGGACTATGAGGGGAAGTGAGGCAGACGTGAGAGCATAAGAAGAGCCTTGAAATTGGGTCAAGCCACAGGCCTCTAGTCCAGCATTCTGCTCTCACAGTGGCTAGCCAGAAGCCTCGATAGGAAGCCCACAGGCAGGACAGGAGCACAACAGCACCCTCCCGCTCGTGTTCCCCAGCAACTGGTACTGAGGGGCATCCTGCCTTAGATACTGGAGGTGGCATAGAGCCATCAGGACTAGTAGCCATTGACAGGCGCCATGAATTTGTCTTATCCCCTTTTAGAACCATCCAGATTGGTAGCCTTTCTTTCTTTCTTTCTTTCTTTCTTTCTTTCTTTCTTTCTTTCTTTCTGATTGCATTTCTGTGCCACCCAATAGCTGAAGCTCTCTGGATGGTTTATAGGCTACCACATCTTATGGTAGCAAGTACTATAGTTTATGGTGTGTTTACCTCGTTGCCTCAGACAGTTGGTTTTGGATGCCATTAAGGGCAGCAGAAGCATTGAGGTGTAACCAATAGGACATGGTCTACCAGGATATCTGCTGTGACAGCACTACTGAAATGCATATCAACCATCCTACCATTTATTTCAGTGAGACTTGCACAGGATAGCTTCTTGGTGGATTGGGTCCCCACATGAATTAGTATATGGGGGGCATTTAGACTTCCTCCCTCAGACACCAAAGAAGGCTGGCCCGTGAGCCATAGAATCACAGAGTCGGTGATGGGAGGGAGTGGGGACCGCGAATTTGTGGATCCGCAGTCAGAGCGCTCTCTCCAACCTTGGATCCAGGAATCCGAATTATCCTATGACCTCCCAGACTCTGTCTAGGGGTGTCCTCCCTAAACGACATCCCTGCTTTGGTACTTCGAAGACAAGGTAGCTCATCTGAACACACACAGGCACCCAACTCCCGTGTTCTCTTGCTCTGCCTGTGTCGACGCGCCGCTCTCTCACATGTTGCGCTCCTCAGTACCTTCTTTGGACTGAACAAGGGCTAAGGAAATCCCTTGCCTGATTGTCCCAAAGTCACCCTGATGGTTGTCCACTAATCCATGGGCTGTTTTCTTTCTTCACCTCAGGAGCCACGAGAGACATTGGCTCGGCCCTGACCCGCATGTGTATGCGGCACCGCAGCATTGAGGCCAAGCTGAGGCAGTTCACCAAGTAAGTGTAATTTGCTCCTCCTGTGCAGCTAACTTGTGTCCCTGAGTCCCAGGCCGGATCTATATGGCAACAAATGCGAAGCGCCTTCACGTTTAATGCCAGTTCTCATGAAATTGGCTTTGGTCTGTCAGGAGCATATGAGGCAAAAAAGGTGGCGTTAACACAACCTTAAAACCCGCTTTTCAGAGGTCAAACTGCACTTTAATCTGCCTTGCTTTGCAGCTCGACGGGCAGAGTCCTGGCATTTAGAAGTGAATGTCATCAACCCCATAGATGCTGCTCAGCCAACGAGAGGCTTGCTCCCTGCCCCTCTCCATGTTCCACTGCTCAGGGAAGTCTTATGTAAGAGATTAGTAGTGTCGGATAGTTTACCCTCCCCCTTGCATCCACTGACTGAACCAGCAATATTGAAGCCCAGGGACAGACTGACAGGCGGGCAGACATGAGGCGCCTTGGCCTGCACAGAGGGAAAGGGCTGGAATTGCCTCCCTTTGCTAGCGCTCTGGAGTCAGCAGCGGCAGCGCCTGCTGCCGCCTCCACTTCCCCTCCTCCTCCCCCTCTGCCTCCCTCCCATAAACATGCAGGAAAATCACACACATGGGGGACTGTTCTGAAGGGGAGACATGAATGAATCAGAGGTTGCTATTTGTTAATGGAAACAGCAAACTGCTGCATTACTCTGAAGTGGCAACTCAGTGCAGTGCCGTGACTGGGGAGGCTTGTTCCCAGCCCTGTCCATGCTCCCTTGCTGTACTGGAAGCCCTTTCTCCTTCCTGTCTGTGCATTCCTCAGCTGTAGGTATATCATGCAACTGCGAAGTTGCAGGTGTGTCGCCACTGCTAAATAGCAGCTGGCTGCCCTTTCTCCTTCTGTATTATGTATCCTTTCTTGTGCACTACATATAAACTGGCTCTCCACTATTGTGAACAAAACAGGGCTACTGATATTATGAATGGGAAAAGGAGGCTACTTATTGTGAAAGCAGCCCTAGCTGCAAATGCGGAAAAGGGGGGAGGGAGTGGCCCCACCCCTTGACCACCTCGCTGCCAGATCACAGAGGCACACCCAGGAGTGAATGCAGAGGGACGGGGCACACTGCAGGAGAGCTGCCTGGGCGCCACTTTGAGTAAAAAAATGGGGAGTAAAAGGTCTTTCCGGAAACACAGCTTTTCAAGGGGGATGCCACTAGTTGGCTGTGGATTGGCCACAATGTCTCATGTCCCTAACGACTTGAAGCCACAGCAGCATTGGGAAAAACTTCCCATTGTAGACAGGTCCCCAGGCTCCCCTTCTGAACGAGAAAGGAGGAGCGCAAAGGGGGAGTTGCTTTAAACAATGGATTGAGAGTGTTTCAAAAGGATGCTCGAATTGTAGAAATTCAAGTCATTTGCGTATTAGGGCAGCTGGTTTAGTCCAGTGGGCCAGGGACATGTTCTGTAGCCTTGAATGAGACTCTCCAGTCTGGTTTAGATGCTTACCTGGGCTGAAAATCCTGTTCCTACAGAGGAGGAGCATGTGGCCATCCCCCCCGCCCCCATGTTCATCGTGTAATATGTACTGCTCCACACATGTGGAGGACTGCTTTGTGCAAGCTCTTCCCCTACTCTTTTGAGAGGGAGGAATGGTGGGTTTAAGGCCTCTGTGCATTTCATAGAATCATCGAATAGTAGGGTTGGAAGCGGCCTACAAGGCCATCGAGTCCAACCCCCTGCTCATTGCAGGAATCCAAGTCAGAGCATCCCTGACAGATGGCTGTCCAGCCTCGTCTTGAACGCCTCCAGTGTGGGAGAGCCCACCGCCTCCCCAGGTAATTGGTTCCATTGTCGTATTGCTCTAACAGTCAGGAGGTTTTTCCTCATGTTCAGCCGGAATCTGGCTTCCTGTAACTTGAGCCCAGTATTCCGTGTCTTGCACCCTGGGATGATCAAGAAAAGATCCTGGCCTTCCTCTGTGTGACAACCTTTCAAGGACTTGAAGAGCACTATCCTGTCTCCCCTCAGTCTTCTCTTCTCAAGGCTAAACAAGCCCAGTTCTTTCAGTCTCTCTTCATAGGGCTTTGTTTCCAGTCCCCTGATCATCTTTGCTGCCCTCCTTTGAACCCTCTCCAGTTTGTCTGCATCCTTCTTAAAGTGTGGCGCCCAGAACTGGACATAGTACTCCAGATGAGGCCTAACCAGTGCTGAGTAGAGCGGGACTAGTACTTCCCAGGATTTGGAAGCTCTGCTTCTATGAATGCAGCCCAAAAGAGCATTGGCCTTTTTTGCAGCCACATCACATGGTCGGCTCATATTCAGCTAGTGATTGACAACAATTCCAATACTCTCGCTTGTTGTGTTGTTGAGCCACGTATCCCCCATCTTGTAACTGTGCATGTGGTTTCTTTTTCCTAGGTGCAGAACTTGGCATTTATCCCTATTCAATGTCATTCTGTTGTTTTCTGCCCAGCACTCCAGCCTGTCATGATCACTTTGAATTCTGTTTCTGTCTCCCAGGTTATTAGCTATCCCGCCCAATTTTGTGTGATCTGCAAATTTGATCAGCATTCCCTGCACCTCCTCCTCCAAGTCATTCATTAAAATGTTGAAGAGCACTGGGCCCAGGACTGAGCCCTGCGGTACCCCACTCGTTACCTCTCCCCAGCTTGAGAAGGTCCCATTGATAAGCACTCTTTGAGTCCGATTCTGTAGCCAACTGTGGATCCACATGATCGTTGTTTCATCTAGCCCACTTTGAGCTAGTTTGCTCATCAGGATATCATGGGGCACTTTGTCGAAAGCTTTGCTGAAGTCGAGGTATATGATGTCTACAGCATTCCCACGGTCCACAAGGGAGGTGACTTGATCAAAAAATGAGATCAGATTTGTCTGGCAGGACTTGTTCTTGACAAATCCATGTTGGCTTCGAGTAATCCTGGCATTGTTTTCAAGGTGCTTCCAGATGGATTGCTTCATCATCTGCTCCAGAATTTTCCCAGGGATTGATGTCAGACTGACTGGTCTGTAGTTCCCAGGTTCCTCCTTTTTACCCTTTTGGAAGATAGGGACCACATTAGCCCTCCTCCAGTCATCTGGCACTTCCCCCATCCTCCAGGATTTCTCAAAGAGAATAGACATTGTTTCTGAGAGTTCTTCTGCCAGTTCTTTTATTACTCTAGGATGCAGTTCATCTGGCCCTGGAGATTTGAACTCAGTCAAAGTAATCACGTGTTCCTTGACCATATGCCTATCGATCTCAAGCTGCCATCCTGCCCCTTCAGCCTGTACTTTGCCTTTGCCAGGGGGCTCCTAGACCCTCTTTTGGGAGAAGACTGAGCCAAAGTAGGAATTGAGCACTTCTGCCTTTTCCTTGCCATCTGTTATCATTTTGCCATCCTTATTTAATAGCTGAACCACCATTTCTTTCCTCTGCCTTTTACTATGCACGTAGCTGAAGAAAGCCTTTTTGTTGTTTTTAGCATCCCTCGCTAACCTCAGCTCGTTCTCAGCTTTAGCCTTCCTGACACCATCTCTGCAATTCTGTGCTACCTGCCTGTACACTTGCTTTGTTGCGTGGCCTTCCTTCCTTTGTGTCCTTTTTTTGTTTTCAGGTCATCTCTAAGTGTTTTGTGAAGCCACATTGGCTTCTTCTGTTGTCTTCTGCCTTTTTTTCTTGTTGGAATTGTTTGTAATTGTGCCTTGAGAATTTCCTTTTTTATAAACTCCCACCCATCTTGGACTCCTTTTCTTGTTAGCGTTGCTTGCCATGGGACCTTACTGATCATTGTTCTGAGCTTATTAAAATCAGCTTTCCTTGGCTACACTTGGCTTTTGCTTCCTTTAGAACCGAGAACTCAAGTACTGTTGCAGAACCCAGAGTCAGAGAGACCACGGAGTGAAGGAAAAAGAGATTCTTTATTTAACGCGCGGGCTTAAGGCTGGAATCGTTTCCAAAGAGCCAGAAGCCCCGATTTACATTAGCACATTGGTTTTATAGACATTGTGACACATATGAAACGGCTCCTCCTCCCCCTCCCGCATGGGGTTGCAGTCCTCAACATTTCTTCTCTTAGCACTATTGTTTATAATACAAGAACTGGGTTATAGGGTAGCCATGATAAGGAGAGAACAGAAGAGAACAGCAGAGAACAAGATATACAATTGTATGACCTTTGACAAGATAAGGAATTCCTGTGTCTCGTCAGCTTACAACAATATATTCAAGGGAGAAAGAGCTCAGCAAGAACATGAAGCATGAGACTGCATGAGGCTACTTAGTCTGACCCGCGATATGGCTGCTACAGTACAACATGGTCGCTTTCCCCCAGAGTTTCTGTAACTGCTACTTGATCCACTAAGTCATCTCTGTTGGTTAGGATCGAGTCAAGGATAGTCGATCCTCTAGTTCCTTCCTCCACTTTCTGTAGGAGGAAATTATCAGCAATATAAGTCAGGAATCTCTTGGAGGGGCCATGTTTTGCAGAATTTGTCTCCCAACAAATATCGGGGAAATTGAAGTCCCCCATTACTACTACATCCTGCTTCCTTGAAACCTTGGCAGTTTGCTTTTCAAAAGTTTCATCCTTGTCTTCTCCTTGATCAGGTGGCCGGTAGTAGACTCCGACCACCGTGTTCCTTTTATTCTTTGCTCCATTTATTTTGATCCAGATGCTCTCAATGGGGCTACCAAGCTCATCCTCCTGTATTTCTGTGCAGAGATATGTATTTTTAAGATATAGTGCAACTCCACCTCCCTTTCTGTTCCTCCTGTTCTTTTTGAACAAGTTATATCCTTCAATTGCTATATTCCAGTCATGGGAGTCATCCCACCAAGTTTCAGTTACACCTATCAAATCGTAATTTCCCTCTTGTATTAAGAGTTCAAGTTTGTTCTGTTTGTTTCCCATACTCTGGGCATTAGTGTATAGACATTGAAGACCATGTGCTTTATAGCCTGGTTTTCTTCCTACATGTTTCTTAAGACTTATTGGGCGCTATTAGAGCTGTTCTCTCCATTGTGGGGCATGAGCCTTCATCCATTCTTACCCCCAACTTTACGTCTCCCTGTCCTGTAGGATTCAGTTTAAAGCCCTCCTGATGAAGTTCTTCATGCTGTGGCCAAACATTCGTCCCAGCCTTTGTGAGGTGCAACCCGTCCCTTGCCAACAGCCCATCTCCCAGGAAGTATAGCCCGTGGTCCCAGAATCCAAATCCCTCGCGCTGGCACCACTGTGAAAGATTTTCTGTTGCCTATATCACGTTACGAGTGTGGTAGAGGGGGTGCAAATGTCCACTACGGGAACAGGATCTGTAGTCCACATATGCATCTGAGCTGACCCTGAGCTGTCCCCCTCTGGAATAACAGTGGCCTGATTTGCGAGGTCCTAGAAGAGGAAATGCGCTACAAAGGAAATTAAACCGTAGGAGCCTAGAGAGGTGTATAAAAACAGCCTCACCGTTCTGGAAAGCACCCTCACCAGGATGTTGTCACATGTACAGTCTTCTCTCAAGAATCAGGCCTGGGGAGCGGGCAGGCAAGTCCTGCCCGTGCAAACCAGAAGAGGCTGTGCAGAGTACAGATTGGCTGTGTGCTTGTGACATCACAAAAAACACTTCCTCCTCTCCCCCACCACCCCAGCTTTCCAGAGCAGATTTCAGCTTAATAACCACTGATTATGTGTGGTTTCATATGGTTATGTAAGTGAGAGGTGTACAAATGAATCACTGCTTTACAGAACGCCCCCTGTGAAAAGGCAGAGAGCCCACAGACCTGGGGTCTCCAACATGGTGCCTGTTGGTGTCATTATGCCTACAGATGCCTCTCTTGGTGCCCTCCAGCCTCCTTGCCCCTCCTGGTTTTAATTTTATGTCTCAAGTTGTTTTTAAATTATTATTTTTAACTGGGAGTCTGGCATCCTGCAAAGTGAAGGGCTGCCCTCCAGCACGTCCAGCACTCCAAGGAGTGGCTTTATGTTTTGGAGCTCAGACCCCACCTCTGCCTTGGACAAGGTACTTTTCTTTTAGTCTCACCAGTTTGCCTTCTGAGAAATGAGTGTTCTGTGACCAGCCAAGCTCACCATGGCAGCCATTTTGTTAATGACCAAGCCCCAGTGGCAGCCATTTTGAGAGAACCTCAAAATTCCAAATGTGCCCATTGAACCAAAAAGATTAGCCCCCCCCCCCCGATGTGTGGTGGGAAGGGCCAAACCAGCACATGGGTGGAAGATGTACTGCTTTGACTGTAGCAAACTCTAACTGTAGTGAAGTCAGCAAATATTCAAGCCATGGACATCACCGGATGGTCAACATCGAAACCAGATTGATTATGTCCTCTGCAGCCAAAGATGGAGAAGCTCTATACAGTCAGTAAAAACAAGGCCTGGAGCTGACTGTGGCTCAGATCATGAGCTGCTTCTTGCAAAATTTCAGGTTAAATTGAAGAACGTAGGGAAAACACTAAACCATTCAGGTATGACCTAAATCATATCCCTTATGAATATACAGTGGAGGTGAGGAATAGATTTCAGGGATTAGACCTGATAGACAGAGTGCCTGAGGAATGATGGACAGAGGTCCGTAACATTGTTCAGGAGGCAGCAACGAAATCCATCCCAAAGAAGAAGAAATGCAAGAAAGCCAAGTGGCTGTCTGATGAGGCTTTACAAGTAGCTGAGGAAAGAAGGGAAGCGAGAAGCAAGGGAGAAAGGGGAAGATATATCCAACTGAATGCAGAGTTCCAGAGAATAGCAAGGAGAGACAAGAAGGCCTTCTTAAATGAACAATGCAAAGAAATCGAGGAAAACAACAGAATGGGAAAGACTAGAGATCTCTTCAAGAAAATCGGAGATCTCAAGGGAACGTTTTGTGCAAAGACGGGCATGATAAAGGACAAAGAAGGCAGGGACCTAACAGAAGCAGATGAGATTAAGAAGAGGTGGCAAGAATACACAGAAGAACTATACAGGAAAGATCTGAATGTCCCTGATAGCCATGATAGTGCAGTCACTGAACTTGAGCCGGACATCCTTGAGAGTGAAGTCAAGTGGGCCTTAGGAAGCATTAGTAACAACAAAGCTAGCAGAGATGACAGGCTTCCAGCTGAGCTATTTAAAATCCTAAAAGATGATGCTGTTAAAGTGCTGCATTCAATATGCCAACAAATTTGGAACACTCAACAATGGCCACAAGACTGGAAAAGGTCAGTTTACATTCCAGTTCCAAAGAGTGTTCAAACTACCGTATAATTGCCCTCATTTCACATGCCAGCAAGGTGATGCTTAAAATCCTACAAGCTAGGCTTCAGTAGTATGCGAACTGAGAACTACCGGAAGTACAAGCTGGGTTTCGAAGAGGCAGACGAACTAGAGATCAAATCGCCAACATTCGCTGCATCATGGAGAAAGCAAGAGAATTCCAGAAAAACGTCTATTTCTGCTTCATTGACTACGCTAAAGCCTTTGATTGTGTGGATCACAACAAACTGTGGCCAATTCTGAAAGAGATGGGGGTACCAGCCCACCTTACCTGTCTCCTGAGAAACCTGTACGAGGGTCAAGAAGCAACAGTAAGAACCAGATATGGAACAACCGATTGGTTCAAAATTGAGAGAGGAGTATGACAAGGCTGCATATTGTCACCCTGCTTATTTAACTTATATGCAGAGTACATCATGAGAAACGCCGGGTTGGATGAATCACAGGTCGGAATTAAGATTGCCGGGAGAATTATCAACAACCTCCGATATGCAGATGATACCACCCTAATGGCAGAAAGTGAAGAGGATCTAAAGAGCCTCTTGTAGAGGTTGAAACTGGAGCTGGTTTGAAACTCAACATTAAAAAAACTAAGATCATGGCATCTGGCCCCATCAGTTCCTGGCATATAGAAGGGGAAGAAATGGAAGCAGTGACAGATTTTACTTTCTTGGGCTCCAAGATCACCGCAGACGGTGAGTGTAGCCATGAAATTAAAAGACGCTTGCTCCTTGGGAGGAAAGCTATGGCAAACCTAGACAGCATAGTAAGAAGCAGAGACATCACTTTGCTGACAAAGGTCCATCTAATCAAAGCTATGGTTTTCCCAGTAGTAACGTATGGCTGTGAGAGCTGGACTATAAGGAAAGCTGAGCGCCAAAGAATCGATGCTTTCGAACTGTGGTGCCGGAGAAGACTCTTACGAGTCCCCTGGACTGCAAGGAGGTCAAATCAGTCCATCCTAAAAGAAATCAACCCTGACTGCTCATTGGAAGGACGGATACTGAAGCTGAAGCTCAAATATTTTGGCCACCTAATGCGAAGAGAAAACTCTCTGGAAACTCTCCTTTTGAGTTTCCTGAAGAGAAACTCTCCAGGAAACTCTCCCTGATGCTGGGAAAGACTGAAGACAAAAGGAGAAGGGGACAGCAGAGGATGAGGTGGCTAGACAGCATCACCGATGCAATGAATACAGACTTGAGCACGCTCTGGGAGAGAGCGGAGGACAGGAAGGCCTGGCGTGCTGTGGTCCATGGGGTCACGAAGAGTCGGACACGACTGAACGACTGAACAACAACAGGTGGTTATCCATTGGGGTTCATGCTACAACAGAGGCAGAAGTCTAAATCCAGGCAGAAATCGAGACACCATCAGTCAGTCAGTCAAAAAAGATCAGGCAACAGCAGGAGTGGCCACAATAACAAGCCAGAGGCCGAACACAGTAAATCAGTTGGGTACGTTACACAGTCCAGAAGCAGAGTTATTCAGCAATCCAAAAGATCAGGAAAGGGAGCATCTATCCACGGGGCACAGTTCAGGAGGCAAGGTGCACAGCACAAGGGCTGGATGGACAATGTTGTTCCAACACTGGCTGGGCTTCCAGTGATGCTTTTAAGCCCAGCACCTGCTGGACCCACCCAGAGCTCAGCTGCAGTTATCAAAGCTCCCTTTCCAGAGCCTTACTCCCAAGGAGTCGATTTCTCCTGAGGAGACCTTCGCACAGGAGCCCTGCTAGCCTGTCACTTGAGGGGATGATGCTCCCGGGGGCCAGGGGTGCTCAGCGTCTGCCTCAGGGGCAGAGTCCCTTTCTGCTGACAGGGACGGCCTGCAGCCACCTCCCCCGGGGCTCAGACCTGTGGGTCTGGCAGCAGTCCCTGCCCTGGGGTGCCCCGGGCTTCTGGGCCTCTCGCCCCTCCTCCGGGAGGGCTCCTCCAGTGGGGATGGCAGAAGAGGGAAGGCAGAGCAGCACTGGCAGGCTCTGCCTTCGGAGGCAACGCACGCACCGGCTCAGCCTCCCCCAACCCGGCGCCCTCCAGATGTGTTGGACTACAAGTCACGGCACTCCTGACTTGGCCATGCTAGTTGGGCCAATGGGAGTGGAAGTTCGAATGCCTGGAGGGCAGCAGTTGAGCGCGGCTGTTCTGCACCCAGGGCCTTCACGCAGCAATGGAGGAGGATAGGAAGGGGAGGTCGGCAGACTGCTGGTGAGCGGAAGCTCGAGCAGCAGCAGCAGCTGGGGCTGGCTCCGGGCAAGGGACATGGTGGCCTAAAGCGGAGCAGGCAGTGCAGGCCTCAGCGCCACAAGGGTTTGATGCTGCTGCCTCTATTGTCCTTCAGCTGAATCGTGCTTGGTAAGCCTCTCAGAACCCTTAGATCAGATACACCTTCTCCCAAGCTAGCTGCATCTTCGGGGCTAATTAGTTTGCTTATTTTTGCAGATTTCAACTTGTTTTATACAGAATATTAAAAACGTCCCTCCAGTTTATGACTATTGGGGCAGTTTTCATCCATTCCAGCCTTCCCCAATGGCCATGCTGGGGTATATGGGTGTCATCTGGGGTATATAGGAAGTAGATCCTGCCTTCCATATTGGCTTCCACCTCTGTCCATTTTCAGCACCTTTATATATTAGGTTTGGGGTATATCTTCTAAAAAGCTTTTTGTCCTTAGTTGGAGTGGATTGCCACGAGTTTTTAAAACTTGCGTGTTCCTGCATAGGAGCCACAAAAATGGAACTTCTGGTTACGTGTGTTCCTCTGCTCAACTGTAACTGCTAACAGTGCAGTCCTATACATGCCCAATCAGAAGTAAGTTTTATGCACCATGGCTTGAGGGGGAGGGCACAATCTGCTGCTCTGCCTCAGGCACAAACATACCTTGGGCCAGCCCTGATAAGTGGATCTGCCTGAAAACATTGCGCATTTGGGACTTTTTGCAAAGACTCCTCTGAGTCTTTCTCTTTCGGTGTTTCTCCTGTTGCAGTGCCCTGATGGAGAGTCTGATCAACCCCCTGCAGGACAGGATTGAGGACTGGAAGAAAACCGCTAACCAGCTTGACAAAGACCACGCAAAAGGTACAGCTGAGGAACGCAGAGCAGCTGTGTCTGAGCTGGGGGTGGGGGTGGGGGGAGCCTGGAAGGGCAAGCCATGAATGAGACAGCCACCATCTTAGAGGAGAGCAGGAAAGGGAAGGCAGTCCGGACTCCGGTGGGAGCTCCTTGGAGCAATTGCCTGCTTTTTCTCCTCATATTTTGTGGGAGACCCCTGGCACCCTTGCCAATCTGCATGTCTTCAGAGCTGCAGGAGACCCATGGCCTGGCAGGAATTGGACTTTGGGCAGGTGAGGCAGACAGCAGGCGAAGCTTCAGGAACATTCTGTGCATGGAGGGAGGGAAAGAGCAGGGCAGTACAGATGGCTGCAGCTTGGCTGCTCTCCTGGTTCCTGTCTCCATAGAATACAAACGAGCCCGTCATGAGATAAAGAAGAAGTCCTCTGACACGCTGAAGCTTCAGAAGAAAGCCCGCAAAGGTAAGTTGTGCACCGGGAACTCCTCCTGCCTGCTGGTGTTGGCATCTGGCACTTGACGGAGCTCCTGGATTTGCTCAGTTGCACTCTTGTTTTCACTTGATCAGCTGTCAGTGATGCTGCAGCAAACAGCATCTCCCTTAACAGTGAATGTTTCGCACAGCACGTGATGGGCTGGAGGGAACAAGGAGCATTGGGATCTTGAAATTTCGCAGAGCAGGGCTCAGTGAAATGAAAGGTTGCTTTGTTGGCTGCCACATGCAAGGCGGATTGGATCTATAGTATTTTGTTTGGGCCAGAGGCCTTTATCGGGGTGGGGGGGGTGGCAAAGCTGAATTTTCTTTCTTCTCAGGGAATTCCCTCCTTTGCCCTGTTGCTACCCACTCTCTGGGGAAGGAAATCAGAGCTCAGCCATTCTCACTCCTGCTTCTTACACTAAGGAGATGACCTTAACAGATGTGTGCGTGTTGGGAAGCTGGCAATTATTTTGCTGTCTTTTCTGGGGCAGGGGGATTTTACCTGGTAAGGGCTGAGGGGTGGTGTGGGTCTCAGTCTGGGTGAGAAGATGGCTCTGTGCATCGGCCTGTCTTTCACACATTCTTCTCTTTCTTCCTTATTCTCTCTCTCCTTTCCTCCCTTCCACATCCTTCCTGTAGAACTACTTGGTAAGTCAAATGTTGCCAACCCAGCTTCATCCAGGCATCCCTCCCCCCTCCATGGCCTTTGCTTTTCTTATCTGTAAATCTCCGTCCCTTCTTCCCTCCCACACTCTGCCCTGGTTGGGCTTGAAATGAAACCTAAACCTCAAGTAGTTGTGACACAGTGGTGCACCAGCAGGGGCTTTTTAAGCTGAAGGGCAGGCTGAGGTTTAGGTCCAGCTTTGTTCTGCTCCCAGTCCCAACGCTGGAGGCCAGGAGGAGCTGCTGTGTTCCATCTGCACCTTGGTGATGATCGCAGGGTATTGAATTTGTGCAGCAAGATGTATGGGGCAGACACTTAATGTGTCAGGAACCCAAATCTTATGCCTGCAACTGCTTCACAGACATGATCACGATAAGCCTTGGAACAACCCAGTGAATAGGCCGGCACTCTTATCCCTCCATTTCAGGCGGAGGAAGAAGTTCTTGCCCAAGGCCATCTGATCAGCCCAGATTGAAGACTTGAGAAACAGTTCCCAGTTCTCATCCTCTCTCCACTGGCAAGCAAGATTTCATGCAGGATTAGTGTGCATCCATGCTACCTCCCCTCACTGGATCGGCCCAACCATAGAGGTAAAATAGGCAACTGCCAGAGGTGCTGAAACCTTGAGGGCTTTTGCCTCACCTATGTAAGTGTCATGAAGAAAGAGAGCATCTGCCCTTTGGAGGAATTGTCCAGAGGCAACTGAGCAGCTTGTGAGCTGGCTGGTACTCCCTGCTTTCCCAAGGCTTTCAGGTCTGGATCAGTTGCCTTGGCTAGAAGCACTTGCATGATGGATGTTAAAATGCAGCCGAGAAAATCATGCACCTTTTGATCATTTAGCGTGCTGTTATTGTTCTGCTGCTGTGTGCAATCCACCTGGGCAGCAAAACGCCCTGCACTTCCTCGGCTCAGTCCAAATACGCCCTGCTGCTCTTTTCCTTGCCCCCTCCCCCAGGGTACTGCAGTAGCTAGGCAAGTGTTAAGCTTGGATGTCCACATCCACCTAGGTGGCCTAGGAAAGTCACCATCTTTCAGTCTCACATCCCTCCCATGGTTGCTGTGAAGCTCTTTTGAAAACAACCACCACCCCAGTGCTGATAAGAACCATGCAAGTTCTGTTCACACAGTGGCCAACCAGATGCCCCAGCGGGAAGCCCACAAGTAGGACAGAAGTGCAATAGCGCCATCGCACTCATGTTCCCCAGCTACTAGTATACAGAGGCATACTGCCTCTGTTCCTGGCACTCTGATGCATCTTGAAAGAAACGTCTGCTACAATCAGTCCTTTGGGAAAACTGTATTCAAGACTGAACTCCCTTTGGCTGCAGAAGGCTTAAGGGAAAGAGGACCCAGGGTGCAGTGTTAGAGCTCATGCTCTGCGCAGAGCAGGCGTGGAGCCATCTCCAGTCCATAGGAATTCAGAAACAGAGAGACCCCACTCTGGGCCTGAGGCTCTGGTGATGGCTGCCAAAACAGTCCATGCCAGGGTAGAAGGGTGGCTGTAAAGCAGCTTCATGTGTTCAGTTCTAATTTGCAAAAGGAAAATCAAAGATGACATTCAAAGCACATGTTTCCCATCCATTCAAAATAAAGTTGAATATTCTAACATACCCAGGCTGGCCTGATCTTTTGTTCTGGAGGGGCCACGCTGCAACCACTGGCTGAATCTTGTGGGAAATCCAACCTCCCACCCATATGGGAGAGCCACCACATGCCCAGATATTTAAGAGCCCGCACAGCTTTCAGCTAGGTTTCAAAACTTGATGCTGGTGCAGGTCAGATGTGACTGGTCCTCACCCCACCCCCCAGGTGGTACACCTAGGTGGCTCTCATTCTACTGAGGTGTGTACCTTTAGGTAAGTAGTTTATATATGGGTGTCTCACCTCCTAACCATGAACAATAAAGGCATATAGAATAGTCACATCTGGGTTTCATTTCAGGCCTCATCAACACCATTATAGGACCCTGACCCCATCTTTCTCTTTCTGTGTCTCTGCTGTGCCTTTCCAGAATAGCTTGGGGGCCAATACTGAGATCCATTCAGATTGAACCCAGATCCCTCCCAAGAGAGTGACAGCACTGAATGAGGGGAAATCACCTTAAGGTGGGGTTGGATGCATCAGTTCATCAAACTGAAGGGGTGGTGGGTGGCTTGGACCCCCATTTTTAAAAGGCCGCCCCTGGCTCTTCCCAAGCATGATAAACAGCCTCTCTGCAGGGTGGTCTAACTTCCATCTCCCACAAGGACCTGGTTTGGGCTTGATTGTTACACTTCACCGTAGTTATTTCTCCCTTGAACTGTATAGGTCCCTCTGCATCGGCTTCTTTTCTGCTGCCAAGCAGAGCGTCAGGATCTCAGCCTTGGCTCCCCCACATTCTGTGGCTCATTGTCTCAATTGCTTGGTTATTTGTTGACTTTTCCGTGGAAACCCACCATTCTTCCAGTCCCGCATTCCTCCCCACACTGGTAGTTCCACCCACCTGGCTGCTCAGTCATTTCGCTTTACCTTCTTTGCATGTGGGCTGGTGGTGGTGGTGGTGGGAGGCTTGCTGGAATGGCAGCAGGGCCAGCCCGTGTCCTCCTGCTGCGGCTTCACAAGGGTGGTCTTCCGTGCTGGCATGTGAATCCCTCCGAACACTGGACCAAGCGTTCCATATTGAGATCTGCCCTTACCGTGGATGGCAGCTGCTCCACCTCTGTTGGGAATAGCCAGTGTGCCACTGGCAGCTCTTGGCATGGGAGGCTCAGGAGGAGCCCCGCCTCATGGGCTCTCTTTGGCGTCTGTGCTTTTGCACAGCTTTTGAGGTCTCTGTGTATGTGTGTGTGTAACCCCCTTTTTTCTGCCAGCAATACTGTGGGGTGGTGAAAGCCATGGGGCCTGGGTTCATACAGTAGTGGGATAGGTGAGGGAGAAAAGCGCTGACCACAAACTCACGTGCAGTGCCTCCAGCCCACCAGGACCCCTGTTCCCTGGAAAGGAGTTGGGGGAAAACAAGTGAGCAACTTGCAAAACAAGAACTAGGCTTTATTTGACAAGGAATGGGGACGGGACTAAGCAAACATTCCAATTAATAACTGATTTAAAGTCTCTAAAGCACTGGAAGGAAGGGAGTCCAGGGGATTTCTTAAAACCTGCCTCGCGTCCAGGGCTCGGAGGCAGCTGTCTGAGCCTTCGGTTAGTGGCTGTTGGTGGTGGGGCCGCTGTTGATGGGTCTCTGGCTCAGAAGCAGAGGGCTGCTGCTGCTGCTCTCTTTCCTGATTTTACCTCAGCCTCCTCAGGACTTTTTTCCCTGTCTCTGTCTCTGCCTCTTCACGGTTTCTTCTTCAGAACCTTCCTTTGAAAATCTCTTTCTCCTCCTCCTCCTCCAAATCTCTCTTCACAGTCCCCTCAGAAGATCCTCACAGTGGCTCATAGGGTCAAAAAAGGTTGAGATGCTACCATTCCACCAGAGTCTACACTCCACGGGGCTGCCTGGGCCCCATCTGCGTGAGCCATTCACTCTGGGGCTGCTGCCATCCGAGGACCTTCGGGACGTATGACGCAGTCGCCACTTTGCAGCCTGACCGTGGTTTTCACAGGGAAAATGCAGATTTCCGCAGAGGCATTTTGCTGTGATTTTTTAGCTTGCTGCAGGGTTACCGCGGTTGCTGAGCTACCTGTCCCTTCCTCAAACTGACTTCGGAGTTTGTGGTGGGCATGGGGTAGGCGTGCTTAGTGATTGCGTCACTCTGTGATGCCTTTTCACTCCTCCCCATTCCTCCCTGTTAGTTTGCAGCTTTGCAGTAACAGAGAGATATCCATTTTGGAATGATGGGTAGGCATGTACCCCTCACGTGGGCACGCCCCTTCGCCATGAAGAGAGTTACCGTGCCAAACAGTTGGCATGGTAACGAAGGAGCAGACTACCCACATCTCACCAGAGAGGAACTGACAGACACAAAAGAACCCCTAAAATACAAAACAGCTACTAAATCCCGAAGTGTCACCTCCCCACCCCCACATGGGTGCGCCCATTTGAATATGGTAAAAAAAAAGGGCAGCACGACTGCCGCAGTTTACTTCGCTTTAATGAAGTGAAACTGTGTCAGGGCACAGCGGGGTTTTCCATTGGAGAAGTCCACAGTAAATCGCGCGTGTCCCCCGCAGAAGCGAATTCTCAGTTGTAGTGCTGTGCAGTTACGACGGAGTGAATGTTGGAAGCGGTGCTGTGCAGATGGCCCCCTGGATAGTTTTGCCTCAAGATTTCTGCCCCCATATTGCTCATGATGCAGCTTTCCCAGCAACTGTCACCCAAATTCGCCTCTGGTATAACTGTAAGGCAGCCCCCCCATGCTGGCTGGGAATGATGGGAGTTGTAGTCCCAACACATCTGGAGGGCACCAGGTTGGGGAAGACTGCTCTAAGGGCTGCACTTAGAGGGTGAATTTGGACTTCTCGTTTTGAATTAAGTTGTTGGGAATGGGAATGGGATAGGGTTCAGGTTGAGAAGAGGGGTTGTAATTGTAGAGAAGAGGGATGAGAAGAGGAGTTGTAACTGCAGAGAGGCCATAGCTCGGGGTAGAGCACCTTCTTTGCATGCAGAAGGTCCCAGAATCCTTCCTGAAACCCTGCAGAGCCACTGCTGCCAGTCAGTACTGGGCTAGAAGGACCATGGTCTGACTCGGTATAAGGCAGCTCCCTTTGTTCCTAAAATAGAGATGAATCCAGCTGCTACAGGTTTATCTTTACTGCATAAACTCGGAAGGAGGAAGAAGAGGCAAACTGTCACCCCTTGATTCTGGATGCTCCAGAAGACTATGGTTCTATATGGGACTAATAACATAGGCTTGGTGCTGGACCCAGTTGAGTTAACTGGGACTCCATTTGCTGATGTCAAAGAGGAGAATCCAAAGATTCAGAAAAAGCCAAATCTAGACACAGATCTGGCTGCACCCAGAAAAGGCAAAAATTCTGCACAAGAGAAGACCCCAGAAGACGCCAAACTTCTCTGTGACCCGCTCAGAGTTTTGGTTTTCTTCTCCTTGCAACTCATTCTGACAAGGACAACATACGTCTAATGTAGAATCTAATTATTACCAAGAGTGTGCTGGGCATGCTATGACACACGGGTACCAGGATGTCAGTTTTGGTTGCATTATGAAATCACTGAGGGCAAATGAAGTCAACTGAGAGAGGAGGCATGAGGGGGTAATATTTGTTCAATCAGTCTTGAAACTGCATTGAAAAGGGGTAGATGTGTGTGTTCAGTGGTGCAGGAAAATAACAGGGCTTTGATTTAGCCCTGTTTACAAATGTAGGTCACTAAAATAAGAACTACAGGATGGAACTACAGGATGGAAAATAAGAACTACAGGATCCATTCCATGTCTGTGCTTGAAGAGTGGTATGTGAAGTCTCTGGCAGGAGAAGAAAGTGTATCATTAGGGAAGTACTATGCATATGTATATTAATATACACATTTGCAATATTTGCAGCAAAATTTGCAGCAATATCCGCCAGTCTAAAATTGGATCTGTCATGAATTATCGAAGTGACAAAGACTGGATAGGGTTAAAGACTGCTAGTACTTGGGTTCACTATCTGGGGGGTTGGCATTTTTTTCCCCACGCTACGAATACATTGAACATGTTCAGTGCAGGGCACACATAATACCGCTTTTGGTTCTTGGGAGTTACGCAGTTATTTTTCGACATTATGCTATGAACAGAAGATGGTTTTAAACCGATTTTAATGTCGTAACTGAGTAGCGGAATACAGGGATTTGCAGTTTAGTGAGGGTGCTACAGACTTTGTAGTAGATCTCTATGGCCAACAGTCATGCCTTGGAGCCCTGCCCCTCTCTCTGCACCCCTTAGCCTGCCCCTCTACTCCCTTTGTGCTTGCTGTGCTTGCTCTCTTCAGTAGAGAAAACCCTTCATTGCAGATCTCAGGACACATCATAAGTTACAACAGTAGATACAGGGAGATTTGCTTGTGTTTAGGCTGCAGCAGCATTCTTGCCAAGAGCTACCCGGTTATCCGCAACACAGACACCAATACCCATGGTGGGAGAGGCCAAGTCTGTTCAAGGGGGCTTGGGGGTCTAGGAGATGAGGGTCTTAGGACTGGGCTCAGGGATTGGTGGGTGAAGAGGAGGTGATGTTTCTATCTTGCTCTCACTTTTGCAGGTAAGGGGGACCTGCAGCCTCAGCTTGATAATGCGCTCCAAGATGTCAACGACATGTACCTCCTCTTGGAGGAAACCGAAAAACAGGCTGTCCGCAAGGCGCTCATTGAGGAGCGGGGACGGTTCTGCACCTTCATTGCTTACTTGCAGCCTGTGGTGGTACGTGCCCCTCACTCCCACCCCACCCCGCCTGTTCTGCTGTGCCAAGGTGGCAGTCAAGCCCAGAAACACTGCTCTGTGCAAGGCGGCATTTCCACGTTCAGTGCTGTAGAGCTGGTTCGTTTGCCATTACAACCATCCTTCTAGTCAGCTTCCTCATGATCTAAAACCCAGACAGCCAGAATTCAGCAATGCACAGGTTCTAGAAGCTCAGTGGCTCAGCCAGGTTTGAGGGGGAGATGGGGCTAGATGCCTTCTACCCCCCCCCCGGTTGCTCTGCAGGTGCCACCCCGCTCCCCCCCACACACACACCTCAGTGCTCTGCCTCCCTTTCCCCTGGCACGCCAGTCATTCCACTCTTCTCCAGCCACCTCCCACAGCTTACTAGGTGGCAGGAAGTGGTCCCGGCTTTCTTTTTCAGTGTTTGGGCAGGCAGGTGAAGTGCTCACAGTGGAGGCGCCAGCGCAACTGCCACCTTCATTTCCCAAGGGTGCCATTTCTGGGCACTCGGTGGAAGTTGTGTGGTGAAAGCCGTCAGGTCTGGCATGTAGCTGCCCGTGCTGGGTGCTGGTGTTGCACCTGTTTCCTGCGACAGCCGCTCATCATCTGGTCCCTCCCCCTTACCTGCAGGGATTGTGTTAGTACAAATGGGGAGACACGCAAATACGAGGTCCGGAGTGCAGCATAGAAAGGGCATAGGTTATTCTGCCACATGGCATAGTCAATACTGAGCACAGACTTTGGATGCCTTCAGCATGGTATGAACAGTTCAGGGGATGTGTGTCAGGTGCTGAATGCAACATACTTGGCACAAGCAGAACCAGGCAAAGGATGGAACCCCTGAGGACACCCAGTCCAGCTCCATGGTCCATCCAGGATCTGAAGGTCATTCAGCCCACACCTCCCAGGTCAGTGCAAGGTTTTTTCCTGCACTTGGCAAATTCCCACCTCTCATTTCTTACTGTAAACCGGAGGTGTTGTTAGGCCTCGGCAAATGGGATCTTTTGTGTCCTATGAGCCTAGGCCCTGAATCTTTTCAGTGCTTCTACGGTAAACTGAGCAACATAACAGTGCAATGTTAAATAGTCAAGAACTGATATGGCTTTAGTAGTTGCACTATCATCCCGTTGTGCCTTTCTAATCTGGATTAAATTCCTGGGTAACATAGATTAAAAACTCTTAGCACTCATCCACTGAACAGTCTGGCACTTCTTGACTCCTTCCCTTCCTGACTGTGTCTCTGTCCAGAGAAGTCTCTTTCTCTCTCATGGGAATATCACCCAGGCTGACCCACTAAGCTGCCAGTCTGTGCAGGCTGTGGTGTGTGACTCCGTGGAGAGCCTGGGTCTTGGCGTGGGGGCCTGTACACTAGGGCAAGCCCACCCCCAGCCCCAAATGTAGAGGGTCACCCCTCAGCTCTGGGTAATCCCTCCGTTCACTTCCAGTGCTGCCATTAAACTGCACCCCTTTTATTTAACATGCTCCTTTTCCCCAACAGCCATTAGGCATGAGACAAATAGATCAGAGGTGCCAGGAAAGTAAACAAAGATATAGAGTATTTTATTAAAACGAAAACCAGAAAGCTTACTCTTTACGAAGGTTGTTACTACTTTTAGACAGGGTTTCTATACTTTAACCACCAACCAGGTGTGAGAAACCCCAGTTGCTACCGCTAACCAGTGTTAAGCCAATTCCTCTGTCAAGCCCCACCCCAGTTAACTCCTGGCTGGCCTCATTCTCAGGCTGCCCAGCCTCTCCCAGAGGCGCCTCCTGGCCACTCTCCCTCAGGCAAGACTCCCCACAGCTCCTTATATCCGCTCCGGTCAGAACCCCCCAGCCAATCCACTTGGGTGTGGACGACATCCATCACCCCACCTCTGTGTGGACTTGGGACCGATGGGCTTCTTTAGAATGTTCAGTCATTCTCCAATCAGGTGGCACCAATTTCGATCCCACCTTCCCAAATAAATAGAGAGAACCTGGCTTCCTTTTCTCTTCCTAGCGGCAGCAGTAACTGCCAGTTTGTGGGCACGCCATAGTTACAGTGTGGCTCCCCTCAGGCACAAGTCCATACGTTTTTCTTTCATTCTTAACCCCTTAAGAGCCTAAGTGGCTGAAGCAAAACACAACACCTCAGTCCTGCCTCACTTTCTCCACAGGCTGGCGTTGTGTTACCGCCTCGACTGCCTTGATGGCTGGTTCAGCCCTGGCCTCCAAGCCGCTCGTCATGGTCTTTCCCAGGCGGAGAGGGAGAGAAGGGGACAAGCGCCAGCAAGGGCTGCCTTTGCAATCCGAGGTTGCCCAAATACTCATTCTCCAGAACCACAGATGTCTGTTTTTCAAAATTTGCTATTTATTTATACATTTATGTCCCGCCTTTCTTCTTCTTGCAAGGAACTGAAGGCAGCTTACATAGTCCTCCTCCTCCTCCTCCTCTCTCTATGAGCCGCGCAACAACCTTGTGAAGTAGGTTAGGCTGAGAATCGGTGCCTGGCCCAAAGTCACCCAGTGAGCTTCATGGCGGAGTAGGGACTTGAACACTGATCTCCTGTGTCCCAGTCCAACACTCTAACCAGTATGCCACACTGTCTCTGTCCCTCATCTCTTTTGCAGAACGGGGAGATCACCATGCTGGGAGAGATCACCCACCTGCAGGGCATTATTGATGATCTGGTGGTGCTGACAGCTGACCCTCACAAACTGCCGTCAGCCAGTGAGCAGGTAGGAGAGGTGAGGGCGGGCAGAGGCCAAGGTGTTTGCATTTAGATATCTGAAACCTTCAATACCAGTTCTCAGAGTGGCTGCCAACAGAAAAACACAAAACGGTCACAAGTTAAAATCCGTCATCGGCCATGCTGGCTGGCAATGATGGGAGCTGTAGTCCAGCACATCTGCAGGGTGTGAGGTTCTGGGAGGCTGAGATCCATCATGAGGGAGCCTTTCCATGGACGTGGTGCCAGGTGAACCTCTCTGCCTCTGGCCTGGTTGGGCCTCTTCCTGAGAAGGAGTTAAGTCCAGCACAGTGAACCATGCAGCTTATTGGCCGTGATGGCATGCTGCAGAGGTGGGAAGAGCATCCTGCCCCCAGCTGAAAAGGATTATTAGGGGGCCAGCTCAGACCAGTGACTTAGGAGAGGCACAATGGGAAGCCTTTGGTCAAGTACTTAGATTTTTGTGACATGTGTTTGGAATTGGGGAATTAGTCCATCCACCATCCCACTTCCCTCAGTGAGCTTATGGTGTAGTCTGGGGTATGGCACAAGCAGAGGGCACTTGTAGGTGCCTGTAGAGCCGGGGTGCAGAATCTCAGGCCTGGGGAGCAAATGTGGCCCCCTGGGTCCAATCTGGCCTCCCAGGCTCCCGAAGTGACCATGCCCTCTTCCCCTGGCCCTACCCCCTTCCCCCCCCCCCCGACCACCTTTTAGTGGTTTCCTGGGTATTGCACAGGTTTCTCCCCATTCTGAAAGGTTGCAGTGCTTCTCCTAGGGCTTAGTTACTGGCACTGAGAGGTTTAAGCTAAATTATGCTGGTATTTCTGGCCCTGCCCACCTCTGGAATGTTCTCGGAACCCCAGAGAGCTTCTCCAAAATGGAATTCAGCCGTCAGGCTCAAAGAGGCCCAGCACTCCTGCTGCGGAGCTTCCAATGTGCCAGGCCAGTTGTCCTCCGGAAAACAATTCCAGGTAGGATCGTCAGTCAGCCCCCCAGCTTGAGCTCAGCACCCGTACAATGAATCCACTCAGGATGTTATTGTTGCACACACCCAGCTTGCCTGGATGCCATCTCTGATGCCCTGAAGACAAGAGAAAATCCCAAGGGGAAGAATGGAAAGGGGCCCTCCCTGCGTTGTTGCTTATAACTTCCACAGCACCTCCTGTGCTCAAAATGCTTTTATAGGTGGCACCTCACCTACCTGCCTGCCCACAGCAATGGATACAGTAACATGATCCAAACCAGTGATGGCCTTGCCCACTCTGGTGCACTCCAGATGTGTTGGACTACAACTCCCATGACTCCCTATGGCCAGTGATGGCAGTTGTGGTCCAACAGAACTGGAGGGCACCAGGTTGGGGAAGGCTGGCTTAGGGGCATTATGCACATGCCTGCTAAGGCTCGGGTGCCTCCTGTGTTGTTCATTTAAGGAAAGCAGCTTTGGAAGGGGTGCTTGAGGGCCAGAGGGGCCAACGGCCTGACGCCGCACAGGGCAGCGCCATGCCTTCTTTGGGCAGCAGGAGCGCCTTCGAAAGCTGCCTGTGCGGTGCCGGGGAATGGGAGAGTGGACAACGGCGCAGCAGGCAGAGCGTCGAGTTGTGGATGATGAGCCTCCTGTTCCCGAAAAAGCTGTCGTCTCCAGACTCTCCTCTGATTGAAAGGATGAATGCGATAAGACTGGAGGAGTGCTTGAACCCTGAAAAGTATCACAAGAACTATCTGTTGTGCCGAATCTTTTGCAGGTGATCAAAGATTTGAAGGGCTCCGATTACAGCTGGTCTTACCAGACCCCACCATCCTCTCCCAGCAGCTCTGGATCCCGCAAATCCAGCATGTGCAGGTATGTTTGGGGTAACTGATGGGAACTCCTAGCTCAAGAACAGTGACTGCAGAAGGGGAGTTGTGGAGAGCAAGTGGGGCTAAGATCCTGGAGTTCCTAGTTGCATGCACGCAGCTTCTGTGGCGGGGGTGCAGATGGGGAATCTGCCCCAAACCCATGATCTGGGCACGTTGGAGTGCTCTTCCCATTGCAGTGCTGTCCCTGTGAGGAGCACAGAACGTCTCTTGGCTGAGTTGCCATGTGATGCAAGCATCAGACAGCAAGATGCTTCTGTGATTGAGACACTCATTGCTGTGGGACATGAGCTGGGAGAAATGAGCTGACGGGGCGAGGCAGCGGGATAAATATTAAATGCTTTAAAAGCACCATTATATTGGAATGGATGCAGATTTATAACTGGGCTAGAAAAATGGTGGCCAGAGGAGGGGCAGGCTGAGCGGAGCCCCAAAGGTGGCCCGTCGTGACACTGGCAGATGTCAGCCGCCCTCTCCACACATCCCTTTCCTGCCTGCGATGCCACTGAACACCGCGTGTCTGTGTGCTTGTGTGTGGTGGACCTGTTTGTATAAACTGTATTTTCCTTCCTTTGCACCTGCTGCGATTCTTGCCCCCCTGCCCATGCCCTGATAATGCGCTTTGTTTCTCCTGCATGTTCCATTCCCCCACTCCTCGCCCCCTCATCTTGCTACCCTTTAGCAATGCTGATAGTTCCCAGGGTGGCCAGTCGTGGCTCACTGCTTCTCAAATGTACTCACCGAGTTCCATCTCTTGCTACCGCAGCCTGGCACAGCCAGTGAATGCCAACACCCGCCTGTCCAGTGTCTCCTCGCACGACTCTGGCTTCATCTCCCAGGATGCCATGTTCTCCAAGCCACCTTCACCAATGCCCTCGGACATCACCAGTCAGGTAAGAGCATTCCTTAAATGACCAGCCATGGCTTTCTTGGTGTGCTGTTTTTAAACATTTTAATACGGTGTACCTCTTACGTTCACTGCTCTGGAATCTATTTTAGATGGAGAGTGGTATACAAATGTTGTAAATAAATGAAATAAATAAAATAAAACGAAAAGAGAAGTCCGGGGCAAATGAAACCATCGATCTGCTGCTAGACTCCCAATCTAGCCATGCATGTGCAGCATCCTAAGGCAAGTCAGGAGCCGAGACTGGGGTGCTGATGGCCACAGGAAGCCAGAGAACAGACCCCCCATGAGTGAGCCCCCCCCCACATTTAATTGGTGGACACTGAGCCAGTGACGCTGAAATGCTGCCAAAGCCCCACTTGCTCTTTTTGGCTCTCTGCCCAGCAACTTCATGCCAACTGAGGAGTCCGTATTTGGGGTGAGAGAATTTGCGCCCACAGAGAAGCTGCTTTCATCATCATCACAGTGGTGCCCCACAAGGAACCCGTCCGAGGGAGCTTGGAGCAGAGGCAACTTGGGAGAAGGAGGCACCTCGTTACGCCAGCCCTTCCTTTCTGGAAACAGGGCTAGTTTCTGTCTAGGTCAGGGCTGGGCCACATGCAGCCTGTGGGTGGCAGGTGGGTCCCCCTGCCATTTTAGGAGGCCCCTGCTGGGTCCCCACCGTGACCGCCATGGCTGCTGCGGCCCCTGGAACCCCAGCACTTCTGCTGGGAAACAAGGCTTGCAGCCCCCGCAGCCCGCCCACCGTGGTGCCTGGAGCAACTTGTTTCCCAGCAGATGCTCTGGCGGAGAGGGGGTGCAGCCCCTCGAGGGTGCTGGGCCATCCAGTGTGCCCCCCAACCCTCCACCTGGTCTAGCTGCACCATGAGGTGTGGGGAAAAGAAAGTGGCGCGGCTGTCAGTGCCGGGGGGCGGGGGGCTGCTGTGCAGGAGCCGAATGTCTCGTGCACCCTTGAGGCAGATCAGCTGCTCTGGGGGAGATGTGGCAGCAAAGTCCTGCCCTGGGGGGCCCTGTGGGCATCGATCTGAGTGAGCAAGGAAGGGCTGCTTCATTTCTTGACCATCCAGTGAGTGCTAGACTCCAGGAGCTTACAGCATCAGTTTTCCTGGAGCAGCATACAAATCCTGTATATGTGTGAGGGCCCAAAAACTGGGTGATGCATGGCCATGAGGGGCTGTCATGGATCCCAAGCAGGCCCTCCTTGTTGGTGTGGTTGAGAAAAAGCTTTGGCTATTGGGCGGCATAGGAACGAAGTAAATAAATAGATAAGCCGCTCTCATGTGGCGGCAAGAAGAGCCGAGCCGAGCAGTCCCTTTTTGCTCTCCGTTGGTAAGGCCACGAAAAGGGCAGTTTCAGTCTCTCTCAGGGTGGCTGGAAGAAGGGTGACACATAATTGGCAATTCTCCCATGCCAGCCCCACTGAAAGGCGGGGCGGGCAGCTGAGCCTCACCTATTCCCATCAGAGAATTGCATTTTTCTGACATATCCTCAAGCAGAGCTTCCCAACATTTTGGAGCTTGTGGACAAGTTTGGATTTTGAGGCACCATCAGATTGGCTGCCATGGTGGGGTGAGTCACAGGAGGATGGAATTTGCCAGTGAGGGAATTTACCACTGCAACAAAGTTCCAATTTCACAAAAAGATGAACTTCCCTTTTCTCTCTCTTTTCTTTCTTCCTCTTGCGTGGCTGGCTGCACTGCAGAGCAGCGTTTTCTTTATTTCCGAAGAATGTGTCTGGGCTCACGTGGGGCCCGGGGGCATTGTGGGAAAAGGAAGATGGTGGTGGCTGGAGGCCAAAGCATTTAGGAAGTAAACTTCTGTGAGCTGAGGCTGGCTTTAAGAACAGTTGCAAGCTGAATGATTGGCCAGTGGGCAGAGAGAGCCGGTGGGCGGGTGTTAAGTCTGTGCATGCGACAAAGGCGCACCAAGTTTGTGCAGAAACGCAACTGCGATGTTCCTCTGCTGTCATGCCTGTGTGACAGTTTTCAGTCAAGCCTTCCAGCTCCCTGCAGCTCACACTTCCTCTCATCCCTAGACATCGTGTGAGGCTCGTCCCCCCTCCCTCTGCCATCCTCCCCCCTTCCCATAATCCCCCTGTCCAGAAGTTCTCCCGAGGGGACTGCAAGTGTCTGCACATGATCTGGGTGCCCCAGGGCTTTCAGCGCGTGCTTGCGGCTCCCCCGGTGCAGGGCTTGCGCTGCCCACCATCGTCGACCCCCCAGCGCTGGCGTGTTGAGACAGGCTGCCCTGCGCTGGAGCTGGGCTGCTCTCTCCTCCCTCCCCCTCTCTCTGCCTGCTGCTTCCCCCCACCAGCTGGTAACCCAGTTTCTTCTCTTCCTTCTCTGCATATGTCTGTTTGGCTCCTGCTGATCGGACTTTGGGCATGGCAGAAGTCCTCCAGCTCCGCATCGTCTGAGGCGTCCGAAACCTGCCAGTCTGTTAGCGAATGCAGCTCCCCAACCTCGGTTAGTTCTAGCTCTGCCACAGGGGCCTGGGCAGGTGGCCAAAAGGTGAAGCTTGGATCAGCAACACCCTCCCCCCCACACACAGCCAGGATGCTGCCCCCCCACCCCCCCGAATGCCTGGCGCACGTCATGAATCTCCTGGGAAATGGACCTTGTGTGACATTCCTCCTCCATCTCCATTTCTGCTCCTGCTCCCTTGTTGGCTCCTTGTTGGCTGGCTTTCTGCTTTTCCTTTTCTCTTTGGTACTGGCTTCATGATCTGGTGTGATTCTGGCTTCCTCTGCAGCTCTGCTCAGCAGGTTTCCAGGATCTGCCCCCACTGAGCAGGGTGACTGGGCGCGCAGCGATCCCTGTGGGCTCTGGGTTCTCTTCACCATGGCTTCTTACTGTGTTTCAGTGGAAACCTCTGAATGTAGCTCATGTGTCCAGGACTGAAGGAAGCTCCAGAAGAAGCCTTAGCCTGGTGTGTATATTATGATGTGTCCGTTCCCAGACCCTGGCCGCAGGTCATCTCCTCTGGGGCCATAGCAGGATTGGCTTTGGAACAATGTGTCTACGAATCGCCCTCTGTCAGCCTAGGGATTCCCTACAAAAGGGAGAGTACAATGGTTCCATGCAGACTAGGGGTGCACAGCCACGCACCATGTGTTGCTGGGGTGGTAGGGCTGCACATATGCAGCCCCCAGCTCACATACAACCCATGCACATACTACTCTCACTCTCACACACCACTCACTCTCTAGCACCCCCTCCCTCCCACTCACTCACACATACCACACGCACTCACATACACACACCACTCATCCTCTCTCACACACTTTCACACCACACACACACACTACTCTCACTCACTGCTCTCTCTCACACACACACGCCACTCACTCTCACACCACTCAGTCCTCTCTCTCTCTCTGTCTCACACACACACGCACCCCCCCCCCCCCCAAGGGATGGCGCAGGCGCCCATTTTGGTCTGCAAATCTGTTGGACTGCCCGCACCCCCCCGAGCTGTGCCCCCCCGAGCCCTTCCCCCCACACTTGCTGGTCCCTGGACTGCCCTCCCGCGTTCGGTAAGCAGCCCGCAACTTACCCAGGCCTGTCCACCTCTGTTCCTAATGCCATGTTTTTAAAAAACATGGGGATCGGCAGCCCGTGCCCATAGACTTAGACACAAAATAGCACTGTGAATCTGGAGTATATGGGTGATTCACAGCACTTTTTTTGTATAAGTCTGTGTAGGCACTGTGAATGACTCCACCCAGGAGTCCTGGTTCCTAGCCCTTCTCCCTCCTCTCCATTCTGTTGCTAAAAGATCCTGACATCCCATGCTCTGTGACCTGGAACTTTTCCAGGAAAAATGAAACCAGGAAAAATGCTCTAGGAGCAGGTTCTGTGGTTCCCTCCATAGAAACTCTGTTCCTAGAGTGTCCTAGGAAGCAGGCAAGAGCCTTTGAGCATTGCTGCTTAGGATGCTCTGGGAAGCGCTGGGATCAAGGCTTCTATGGCAGGAACTATAGAACCTGTTCCTAGAGCATTTTCCTTTTGGGGGAGCTGGCAGGGCTTAGGGCCACACTTTTTGCACCCCTCATGTAGACAAAGGAGCATTTGAGGAGGACATTCAGGAGCAAGAGCCTCAGCTGTATACCATCCACATGCTCTTTGTTTGTTTGTACCCAGGGAATGGCTATAGCTCAGTGGGAGAGCACATGATCTGCTTGCCAAAGATCCCAAGGTTGTTTCCCAGCACCTCCAGGAAGGACGCCTGTCCCAAACACTGCAGAGCCATGGCCAGGCAGTGCAGGCCAGCCTTGCCCCACCCGGTGGCCTCCAGAGGCATTGGTCTGCAGCTCCCACCATCCTCAGCCAGCAGGGCCATGGGCTGGGGAAGGTTGGTATAGACAGTCCTGAACTTGATAGACCAGCGCTTAGAAGGCAGCATCTTCCAGTCTTCGCAGAAGAGTCCTACCTCCCGCCCCCCAATTTAGTCATGGGAGGATTGCCCCGTGATTGCGTTGGCTTCAGTTTCAAAACACATCTCTCTTCTGCGGTAGCTTCATCAGCATCACAATTCACCCATGCTGAGCTGCAGAATCTTTGACCCTGATTTGGAAGAGGAGGGCTGTCGTGCAAGGGGAAGGCCCCCTTGGGCTGGCTTTTAAGCAACTTCCAGCCCCTGCATCAGTCACGTGAGAAATGGATCCCTGGGCAGAAGCCCACTGACCTGTGGTGGGGATGGTTCTTTCTCTCCTGATGAGAACAAATGGGGGTTAAAGTGTAGCGAGGGATTGTTTTGCTGAAATTAGCTTGTTCAGCAAATATGGCTCTAGAATAGGGAACGTGTGTACAAGCAAAACTTGAGTTTGTCGAAGTTCTCCAAATTCGAAGCTCGTGTCCATATCAGATTGCAATCTTTGTTTTGTACTTTTCACCTGAACATTTGTGTATATGTATGCGTATATGTGCTCACCTTTGAAATGTACATGTTCTTCTCCCTTTGATTAAAGCATGTTTGTGAGCATTTTTCCAAACACATTTTGTCATGCACCTTTTTCAAATGCATGCATGTTGTTGGACACATTGTTTTGTCCACAAATCACACTGCAAGCTCAGAAATGGACAGACTTCACCTGCAGATAGCATTGGAGTCCATGTTCAGTACGGAAAGTGCAAGCTGTGTAAATGCTGATCAGAAACAAACAAATGAATTCCTCATACATCCCTACTCTAGAGCCTGCCATAATTTGAAAAGCCACCTAGCCTGTGGAAGAGGGTGGTCGGTCTTGAGCATGAGGCGCCCCCAGCTGGCCCCGCGCTCTCCCTCTAGCTTGCTGGGCTGAGCAGCGGACGGCCTGTGGCCATCCCAAGCACTTGGACCTTCACGGGCTCTTCTCACAGCCTCCCCCTGCTGCTTGCTGTTCCAGAGACTCTGAAGGGCAGGTGCACTCAGCTGGTCTTGGGGAAAGAAAATGCCAGTCAAGGAGTCCTCCATTACAGCTCCCAGGATTCCTGCCCATTGGCCATGCTGGCTGGGGCTGATGGGGGTTGAAGTCCAAAACATTTGGAGGGTACCAGGTTGGAGAAGGCTGGTCGAGGTTGTGGATGGCAGATCTTTTGGTGGTGGTGAGGCAGCCCTGGAAACCATGTCCATGCAGGGGCCACCATGACAATGCAATTCATGGACTGCAGCATCTGAGGCTGAATGAGGTGGGCGCAGCAAAATCCTGAGGATCTCTACTTCCTCTATGAAAAAAGGTCAACATTTCTTGCTCTCAAGGTTGAAGAGGAAACCCTGGAATTTGCAGATACATTATGCTTGGGGTTTAGAAACCTGCCTCAGAATTGGCAGAATGTGTTGTCTGTCCACTCCCTCCCCTCATCTCCAGTCCCTGTCCTGCATTCTCTCACTATGCACAGCATCCCTCCCTCTGATCACTAGAAGCCACACTCAGAGTCCTGTGGGGGTCTAAGGGTAGAGAGGTAGCTAACTGGAAGGCCCTGCTTCACATCCAAGCAACCTGAATTGCTTAGTTGTCTGGACTGTGCAACACTGAATGAGCTCCCAATATTTTGCATCTAGCACCGTTCTTAAGCATTACCATGTATTTTATCTGCTTTGTGCACATCAGCAAAGTTGTTTGATCAGATACCAATGCAAGAAAATTGGGATTCCAGCAGGAGGATCAGCCCAGCTACACTCCACTATGGCTTCTCCAAAATGTTGTTGGAGGTCTGTCCTAGCGAAATCGTCAGTTACTTCAAACATTTGGAGGAGCAACCTGTACTCTTAAAAAGGAGCAAGAAAGCCAGTACCACCCCTTGGTAGCCCTTGGTCTGCCACATTCCTCTGTCCTGTGTCTCTGTTGAAAGCTTTTTAGGCAGAGCGGGGATTACTCAGCTGCCAGCCCAACAAAGCAAAATGGCTCCAGGGCCATTTTGTGACTGCCGCAACCTTTTGCTCCTTGCTCTGTGATGGCCCTTCCACCAGTCCACTTTCCCCACCCCCACCTCATCTTTTTCCTCCCAGTTACTTCTACCGTCACTACTGTGATCCATATTCATGGATCTTTGTGGTGCTGGCTCTGGTGCTGAGGCTCAGCTATGCTGTTCTACCCAGTGCCTCTTGGGTTTTGCAGGATTGGTCTAAGGCCAGCCTCTGTGAGCAGCTGTTGGCAAACACACTGCAACGAAGAAAAGACCGTGTCGAGCACCTCCGTGAGGCAGAGCTGGGCTCCACCACGTTGGTGTATCCAGGCATTAGTCTGGAGGAAGGATCCAGGCCTCGTATGTCTCCAGCCTCCATCGCTGCCAAGGTACAGCCACGTTCAGGGTGAAGATGGAGGTGCAGGGGGCGGGGGGTGTCTGAAGGCCAGCCACGCCTTTTGCGGGCTCCACCACAACTCGTGGGTTCAAGGCACAACGGGCTCTGCAGCATCCGTCTTGTCTGGTGGGTGTTAGCTGCAAAGTCAGTTGAGCACTGAATCTCTTCAGAACAGTCTGTTCCTCCTGATTCCCAACAGATCCTGAGGCTGCAGAAGCTGACGCAAAGTGAGGACAGCGCGGTTCATCTGAACGTAGCCATTTGAGCCTCTCCAGTGTTGTGCAAATTTGTGCTGTCATTTGCTCCTCTGTCAATTACACTTCTAGGTTCAGGCCAGGGTGATGCAGGAATAGACTGATCTGAATTTGTAGAATTATTTGATTTGAAGGGAATAAAATGCACCCAACTCCAAAGTGCTAGTGACAGAAGAAGAAGATAGAAAACAGCCTTCCCCAATCTGGTGCCTGCCAGATGTGTTGAACTACTGCTCCTAGAATAGCTGGCTGAGGGATTCTGGACATTGTGGGCTAACACATGTGGAGGGCACCAAGTTGGGCTTTTAGAAAATCTGTAAGTGACAGAGCGCTTACCCTGATCCCAAATGCATTCCCTGGAAGATCTTGGCAACGTTAGACTGGTGGCAAATGTTCCTTTCCTGGGCAAGATCCTTGAGCAGATGGTTTCCAGCCAGCTCCAGATGCTCTTGAATGAGACCAGTTACCTGGACCCATCTCAGTTGTGGTTCAGGCCAGGTTTGGGGACAGAAACAGCCTTGGCTGAACTGTATGATCACCTTTGTGAAGAGAGAGACATGGGGAGTGTGACCCTGTTGATTCTCGTTGATCTCTGTGGTTTTCGATACCATCGACCGTGCCATCCTTCTGGGGCGACTGTCTGAGTCGGGAGTGGGAGGCACTGCATTGCAGTGGTTTCGCTCCTACTTGGATGGCTGGCTCCAGAAGGTGGGCTTGGCTCAGCCCCATGGATTCTCCAGCATGGGATTCCACTGGGGTTGGTTTGATCCCCAGGAGCAGGTTCACAGCTTGGGCGTTCTTCTGGAGTTATCACTGTCCCGGGAGGCTCAGGTGACCTCAGTGGCATGGGGTGCCACCTACCAGCTTCTGCTGGTGGCCCAGCTACACCCCTATCTGGACAGGGATAACCTAGCTTCAGTAGTTTATGCTCTAGTAACCTCCAAGTTAGATTAGATTACTGCAGTACACTCTATGTGGGGCTGCCCTTGAAGATAGTTCGGAAACTGCAGTTTGTGCAAAATGTGGCAGCCAGATTGATGTCAGGGACCAGAAGGTCTGAACATGTAATGCTGATTCTCGCCCCGCTTGTGCTGGATGCCTGTACATTTCCTGGCCCAATTCAAGGGGCTGCTTTTGACCCATAAAGCCTTACATGGCTCAGGATTGCAATGCCTGATGGAATGCTTCTCCCAATATTTGGCTTTTTAGTTGTTTTAAATTGTTTTAACTTTTTGTATGTTTTAACCCATGTTGTAAGACACATTGAGTCTTTTTAGAGCAAGTCATCAAATACATTTAATACATTAATAATAATATATATAAGATAATTATATATAAGATAATAAAAACAATAATAATAATTATATAATAATAATCAGTGGCCTTCAACTCTCACCATTGGCTATGCTGGCTAGGGCTGATGGGAGCTGTAGGCAAAAACAACTGGAGGGCCGGAAGTTGCACACCCTGCCTTAATTGGTCACTTTTGTTAATATGCAATGCTAAAACTGGCAAAGAGAAAAATGTCCTAAATCCATCACTGGGTGGCAGCTGCTTATCACGTAGCCGCCACTTGCACTGCTTGGGCTCCTGAACCCGCATTTCCTTGCAAGGCTAATACAGCCATGGGGCCTCTTTTAATAGGAATTGGTGGGTGTGGGAGGGAGGGATTAGATACATACTGATTTTGCCCTACAAGTTCACCATCATGGCCAACATGGTTTGGGGGTTGAGAGAACTTCTCATTCTGCCCCACCCCATGTCTGCCCGTTTGCTTGCTTATCCTGTTCCCTGGATGCCTGCCTCCTGGGCACAGGATCCCTGTGGCCCCGCACAGCGCTCTTTGGAGGCTGGTGGCTAGCTGTGTAGGCTGCAGCAGCTCCAGATTACTGTGTCACAGGCTCCTGTTCGGCTTCTCTCTCACCAGCACGGGGAGGAGGTGTCCCCAGCTGCCAGTGACCTGGCGATGGTGCTGACCCGTGGCCTGAGCATGGAGCACCAGAAGAGCAGCCGGGACTCGCTGCAGTGCTCCAGCGGCTACAGCACTCAGGCCACCACTCCCTCCTGTTCGGAGGACACCATCCCCTCGCAAGGTATTGACGCCATTGGCAGGGGCAGGGGACGGGGCCTCCAGTGGCCAGCTGAGATGGGGGGCATTAATGGCAGGAGACGGGGCTGCGGAGGGAATGCACAACCACACACCAAGCACATGGGAGGTCAGGGCCGGGGTCTGCAGGAAAGTTGCAGAACGGCAGAGGAGGAAGGGAAGCAACCTGGTAGCATTTTTGCTGGCTTGGAAATGGTCAGCCCTTCTGCTGGCAACTCATGACCATAAAATGAAGTTCTGGTGACATTACCTTGCAGGATTATTGTGAGGGCCAGTAAGTGACATATTGTACAGTGCTTGCCTTGTCCCAGGGACTGCAGACACCAGAAGCATGCGCGCTTGCATTGGGAGAGCACCCAGCCAGCTGACCTGCAGTAGATTTCCAGTAAACACAAGAAGGTTGGCATGATCCTCCAGGAATTTGCACTGCCCACCAATCCACGCTCTTGCCCCAGTCCAGAAAGCAACAGTCTGCTGAAGGGTGCATTGCTGCTCTGAAAAAAGACAGTGGCTCTTTCTTGCTTCCATTCCTTTTTCTCTGTTTTATTATTGACCATTATTATTCTCAATGGTAGAAAGTGCCGCAAGGCAACTATGGGGTTAAAAAAACCTTTTGCTTTAAACATGTACTGAGCCTCTTCTAGTGCAGCCTTCCCAACTTGGTGCCCTGCAGATGTGTTGGACGACATCTCCCAGAATTCCCCAGCCAGCATAGTGGGCTAGGAATGATGGGGGCTGTAGTCTGACACATCTGGAGGGCACCAGGTTGGGGAATGCTGTTCTAGTACATGAAGGGGTTAAAACTAACCCATATAGAATCATAGAATAGTAGGGTTGGAAGGGGCCCTCAAGGCCATCGAGTCCAACCCCCTGCTCAATGCAGGAATCCAAGGCAGAGCATCCCTGACAGACGGCTGTCCAGCCTCGTCTTGAACGCCTCCAGTGTGGGAGAGCCCACCGCCTCCCTAGGTCCCTGGTTCCATTGTCGTATTGCTCTAACAGTCAGGAAGTTTTTCCTGACGTTCAGCCGGAATCTGGCTTCCTGTCACTTGAGCCCATTATTCTGTGTCCTGCACTGGCCTTCCTCTCTGTGACCTTATATTCATATTCATATTCAGCTCTCATATTCAGCTCTCCAGTCTGGGCTGAAAATCCTGTTCCTACAGAGGAGGAGCATGTGGCCATCCCCCCTCCCCCATGTTCATCGTGTAGTATGTACTGCTCCCCACATGTGGACGACTGCTTTGTGCAAGCTCTTCCCCTACTCTTTTGAGAGGGAGGAATGGTGGGTTTTAGGCCTCTGTGCATGTCATAGAATCATCGAATAGTAGGGTTGGAAGCGGCCTACAAGGCCATCGAGTCCAACCCCCTGCTCAATGCAGGAATCCAAGGCAGAGCATCCCTGACAGATGGCTGTCCAGCCTCGTCTTGAAGGCCTCCAGTGTGGGAGAGCCCACCGCCTCCCTAGGTCATGGGTGCCATTTTCGTAGTGCTCTAACAGTCAGGAGGTTTTTCCTGATGTTCAGCCGGAATCTGGCTTCCTGTCACTTGAGCCCATTATTCTGCGTCCTGCACTGGCCTTCCTCTCTGTGACAACCTTTCAAGGACTTGAAGAGCGCAATCCTATCTCCCCTCAGTCTTCTCAAGGCTAAACATGCCCAATTCTTTCAGTTTCTCTTCATAGGGCTTTGTTCCCAGTCCCCTGATCATCTTGGTTGCCCTCCTCTGAACCCTCTCCAGTTCGTCTGCATCCTTCTTAAAGTGTGGTGCCCCAGAACTGGACACAGTACTCCAGATGAGGCCTAACCAGTGCTGAGTAGAGGGGAACTAGTAGTTCCCAGGATTTGGAAGCTATGCTTCTATTAATGCAGCCCAAAATGGAATTTGCCTTTTTTGCAGCCACATCACATTGTTGGCTCATATTCAGCTTGTGATCGACAACAATTCCAAGATCCTTCTCGCTTGTAGTGTTGTGGAACCTCGTATCCCCCATCTTGTAACTGTGCATGTGGTTTCTTTTTCCTCGGTGCAGAACTTGGCAATTATCCCTATTAAATGTCGTTCTGTTGTTTTCTGCCCAGCACTCCAGTCTATCAAGATCACTTTGAATTTTGTTTCTGTCCTCCAAAGTATTAGCTATCCCGCCCAATTTTGTGTCATCTGCAAATTTGATCAGCATTCCCTGTACCACCTCCTCCAAGTCATTTATAAAAATGTTGAAGAGCACTGAGCCTGGGACTGAGCCCTGCAGTACCCCACTTGTTACCTCTCCCCAGTTGGAGAAGGTCCCATTGATAAGCACTCTTTGAGTCCGATTCTGTAGCCAACTGTGGATCCACCGGATCGTTGTTTCATCTAGCCCACTTTGAGCTAGTTTGCTCATCAGGATATCCTGGGGCACTTTGTCGAAAGCTTTGCTGAAGTTGAGGTATATGATGTCTACATCATTCCCACGGTCCACAAGGGAGGTTACTTGATCAAAAAATGAGATCAGATTTGTCTGGCAGGACTTGTTCTTGACAAATCCATGTTGGCTTCGAGTAATCCTGGCGTTGTTTTCAAGGTGCTTCCAGATGGATTGCTTTATCATCTGCTCCAGAATTTTCCCAGGGATTGATGTCAGACTGACTGGTCTGTAGTTCCCAGGTTCCTCCTTTTTACCCTTTTTGAAGACAGGGACAACATTAGCCCTCCTCCAGTCATCTGGCACTTCACCCGTCCTCCAGGATTTCTCAAAGAGAATAGACAGCGGTTCTGAGAGTTCTTCTGCCAGTTCCTTTATTACTCTAGGACGCAGTTTCTCTGGCCCTGGAGATTTGAACTCATTCAAAGTAATGAGGTGTTCCTTGACCATATGCCTATCGATCTCAGGCTGCAATCCTGCCCCTTCAGCGGTACTTCGCCTTTGCCAGGGGGGTCATAGACCCCCTTTTGGGAGAAGACTGAGCCAAAGTAGGAATTGAACACCTCTGCCTTTTCTTTGTCATCTGTTTTTTTTTTTTTGCCATCCTTATTTAATAGCTGAACCACCATTTCTTTCCTCTTCCTTTTACTGTGCACGTAGCTGAAGAAAGCCTTTTTGTTGTTTTTAGCATCCCTCGCTAATCTCAGCTTGTTCTCAGCTTTAGCCTTCCTGACACCATCCCTGCAATTCTGTGCTACCTGCCTGTACTCTTTGTTAGTTGGCCTTCTTTCCGCTTCCTATATGTGTCCTTTTTTGTTTTCAGGTCATCTCTAAGCTTTTTGTGAAGCCACATTGGCTTCTTCTGTTGTCTTCCACCTTTTCTTCTTTTTGGAATTGTTTGTAATTGTGCCTTGAGAAATTGTGCCGTATCTGATTGCGTGGCTGTCATCAGTGTGGCGTGACATTGTCAGTGGCTGCTTGCTGGTTGCGCTGGCTGTGTGGCTCAGCCAACCCCAAGAATGCACATGCCGCTTGTCCACCTGTCGCCTCTGCAGCCTCAGACTACGACTGCTGCTCAGTGAACGGCGATGTGGAAGGGGAGAGCCAGAGCGAATTCGATAAGTCCTCCACCATCCCTCGCAATAGCAACATTGCACAAAACTACCGGCGCATGATCCAGACCAAGCGACCTGCTTCCACTGCTGGCTTGCCAACTGGCACCACCTTGCCAGCTGGTGCTACGCCTGGCGTGGCCACCATCCGCCGCACCCCTTCTACCAAACCTGCAGTTCGCCGAACCCTTTCCAACACTGGCCCTATTCCCATCAGACCACCCATTGTCCCCGTCAAGACCCCCACAGTGCCTGACTCCCCTGGCTACACGGGGCCTTCGCGGGTGGGCAGTGAGGAATGCGTGTTCTATGCCGATGATGCCTCGCCAGGCGCCCTGGACTTTGCCAGAGCCTCACCCAAGCGGCTCAGCCTGCCCAACACTGCCTGGGGCAGCAGCGTCATGGAGATCTCGGTGTATGCAGGGGCGGGGAAGCACCTCTCCACCGAAGAGGAGGAGCAGCAGCAGCTGGCCGCCAACCGGCACAGCCTGGTGGAGAAGATCGGCGAGCTGGTGGCCAGCGCCCACGCCCTGGCAGAGGGCCAGTTCCCCTTCCCCACCACAGGGCTGTCATCCCTGGGCCCTGGGGAAGAGACGCCCACACCCCCGCCAGCAGCCTCCAGCGACCCTCCAGCGGAAGACATGCTGGTTGCCATCCGGCGTGGGGTGCGCCTTCGCAGGACCATCACCAACGACAGGTCAGCACCGCGTTTTTTGTGATGAACTCTTCCCAGCTGCCTACTGGATGCCCACCCCTGGGGTCAGAGAGTAAGCCTGGAGTCAGAACAGAGCCAGGAAAAGTAGAAGAGAATTAGCGAACCTCAGAAGGCAAAGCCACTTTATGGAGATAGTGTCGGAGTCTAGATGTAAAAGAAGACTAAACACAACACCTTTGCTAACCAACTTGCGAGGGCGTGGCTTGGCACTGAACTGGATTGAGGGCCCATTTTATACATGGTTTTCTCCTGCCATTGCATCCAGTTTCCTTTCTCTTCTGCACCTGCCCTCTTCCTGCCCTGTAGAGACTCTTTGTAGCCACACCATCATGCTAGAGGCCATCCCTGCTGTGTGTTTGTGTCAGGGAGGAGCGAAAACCTGGACTGGATTTAGCGGCTACATTCTTAGTATCCACCACCACCACAACACACAGCAGAGAAATACGGGCCGCTTTCTCCTGCAGAACGCACACCCCTCCTCTGGACAGGAAATGCACTGCTAGTCTCGTGCTGAATCCCTCCCACCCCTCGGTCATTTTCTCTCCCATTCTTTTCTGTATTTGTAGCATCTCTTTGTATCAGCTGCTCTGAAGAAGTCATCAGAAGCAGCCGCACCAATGTGAACAATCCCAGAAAACCCAGTCCTGTTGCCGGCTGGATCCCTCGTGCAGTTAGGCAGTCAGTGGTGGAAGGAGCAGTGAACGGGGGACACACAGGGACATGGCTATCATGTGGGAGGTGTTGATGTTTCCTCCCAAGGGCACCATCCCCAAATATGGGCCTTCCAGCTTCCAGCTTGGTCATGGGCACAGGCCTTGGGACAGCGCCATGGGCGTATGATGGGTGGGTGATGTTTGACACAAGGACACTGCTCTTGCGCTACATCCATCGGTGACTGAGCACCAGAAGCGCAGGGAAGCCAAGTGGGCTGCTGTTGCCTTCCCCCAGGGCCATTCCCGTGCCTTCCCTTCCATGGAGCAATGGGCACGGTGGCCCGTGTGTTGCATGTGATGGGATTGGCTAGAGTGGAAAGATGGCACTCTGGAGGTGTGGCTTTGGAATATGCGTGGCTAAGGAGTCTTTAGATGTGGGGTGAGGGGCCGTGGGGGGAGGCAAGAGGCTCCTGTGTAAATGGAAGTGGGGAGCTGTGGCTATTGATGGGCTAATGGGTTTACAGAGTGCAAGGGGACCCGGTTGAGGCTGTCCATTCTTGTATTCTTCTAGATATCTTCAAAGCAGCAGGTTCTCAAACTGTGATGCGCACAAGCTCTTGCGTATTGGGTGTAATGGAAAGGGCCAGTGCTCGGTGAAACACCTGCGTGGCGTGCAGAAGGTGCCAGGTTCAGTCCCCAGCAGCATCTCCAGTTAGGGCTAGGGAAGACTCCTGCCTGAAACTCTGTGAGCCATTGCTGCCATTCACTGTCAGCAATACTGGGCTAGATGGACCAAGGGTCTACTGGAAGACCGCTTCCTATGTTCCTGTTCCCCATGTTAACATCTTATGGACAGGTATAAGATTAAGGCTAAGCCAAAGGGGTGCGTGGGGGGGAGAGTGTATTTTTGGCAGCAGCAAGAACTGCCCCCTTCTGTTGATATTTGGGGGGATACTTTGAAAGTGATCAAAAGTATTCACAGAATGAGGTAACCTGGGTAGCTGACCCATATGACAGATGCAGGAAGGGTTGTTCTCATGCTTGGCCTGGTGACAGATCTGATTGGCTGTGTAGTGCACTCAGCCCATTCACTCGGTTTCCCGGATGAGACAGGCTTGGCCATGTGATTATTGCATCCTTTCTTCACATTGTAAGATAAAAATCAGTGTTGAAGCAGCGGCAGAGAGGGAAAATAATGACATCAAAAAACAAACTGGAGTCTTTGGGAAATATCTGAACTCCCTTGAAAGTTCTGGTTTTAGTCTCCAATTCAGTACAGCCTGACTTAAGACCCCTCCCTGTCACTTGCCTGTTTTATCTTCTTGGATATGAAATGGGCTGGACTTTGGGATATAGTGTAACCAGTCAAACATTGACACAAATGGAAAGCCGCGGAGGAAACGTTTGCTGTCACTTGCTATTGCCAGTAAAGGGCTAAACCTGGACAGGATGTAGTCCAGCAAGGCTCTTGGCTGTGCCAAACAGCATGAGCTACGTGCCTGAATCAGCGAGATCACACGATCTCCGTGGTGCCTCTTCCTGGCTGTGCATACTCAGACGACTGGCCCCACCGCTCCCATTTTCCTCATGTGCTAGAACAGTAAATGCTGCCAGGCGCTTGGCTAAGCCCGTGTCCTGCCCAAATTTGGTTTGCACTTCCTGTCTTTAGGGCTAGCAGTCATGTGGCCCAAGCCAGGACTGTGCTTTTCATCGCAAGCAGCTTGCAGTGCACATCTTCACAAGCAGTTCAGTTTGATTTGATTTGGTAGCCCCTCACTTCTGAGAGATTTCTATGGGCTTTAAAAGGCCACTGGCAGACATTATGCTGGAGGTGGCATTTATGTTACACCTAAGGTGCAGCTGCTTAACTTCTTAGCGAGCATGGGAGGAGACTGCCGCTTCTTTGGTCTGCCGAGTGCCCCCCCCACCAGCCCCTCACTTCTCCCCAGAAAGTCCAGAAATTGGCCTTGAGTGGCAAATGGAAAGTGATGCTGGGAAAGAGAGTTCTGAAAAGCCAGAGAGATGGCTGAAGTTAGAGAAGGTGATGAGAAGGTGACCTGTCTAGACCAGCCTTCCCCAACCTGGCACCCTCCAGCAGTGTTGGACTACCATTCCCAGTGCAGTTGGGGATTATGGGATATGTAGTCCAACACTGCTGGAGGGTGCCAGGTTGGGGAAGGCTGGGCTGCAAACAAGATGGCGTATGGTGAGGAAAAATGGGGAGAGCTGGGCTTTCCTTGTGTTTGGGTAGGAAGGGTGCTAAAGAAATGAGACTAAGAGGATCTGTGTAGGAGCTGGTCAGCTTGACCCCGCTCATCCCCTCAACACGTTGCCTTTGCTCTCCTGGGATAGTGGCATCCAGGTGTGATCCGAAAGCACAAGTGGATGGAGTAGGAGAAGTTGGAGCCCAAGCTACACATTCATTGGCTGCGCAAGTCTTGGGCTTGCCAAGGATTCCCAAGTGCAAAGAATTCACCAGTGCAGAGAAAGACACTTGTGCACCTGAGGAAAATGACCTTGGGACCCCACCAAGTTTATATAGCTACAAAACTTTGATGGATGTAGAACAGAGGTGCCTGGAAAGGAGCCCCTTCTGCCTCTTCCCATGGGTCAGCTACACCTTTCTAAGGTATGCAGGTAGCATGGCGTGGCAAATCTCTAGTCTAGAAAAATATGGGAGTGGAGAGCAGGGAGCACAGAAGCCTTGGAGCAATACCTTGCCAAAGGCCTTTGAGAAAGCACAAGTCCTCCCGCCGGCTCCACCCCCCCCCCAGCACAGCAGGGCAGATGAGTGTTGTACATAGCGCCACAGCAGAGTCCCCTCCAAACCCAGTCACACGTGTGTATCCGTATGTGTCACATTGTAACCTTTCTCTTACACTGTCAGCATAACAATTTAGTTCTAATGTAACAGCCCTCCTGTGGGTTCCATACCTCCCTGCAATGACCAGAAATGACAGTGACAACATGTGACAAACGTTTGCATTTTGCTTATTTTATTTTTTGTACAGAGAAAAAACCTTTAAAATGTCTTTCAACTGACGTAACTATTCTGGTGCTGTTAACTTGTTCCTCTTTATTTTTTTCTAATTTATTTTCCCATGGCTTCTTTCTTTCTTAAGAATAATTATCCTACCACTTCTCCCTTCATTTAAGATAGTCACTGCTACAAGTAACAAATGCACTGTGAAGATTCCAGTATTAATAAAAGTTGTACTGTAATTAATACAAATGGTCCTCCTCCTTCTGTGTGCTCTTTTTTCTTGCTTCACCATTTCCTCCCTTTAAGGCAGGTAGCCCACCACCACACAGGCATCTTCTACTTTTAACGCACCCCCGCTAGCCCTGCTACAATCACCTCCAAATTTTGCAAGCAAAAATGTGGACTCTGGATTATTAAAATGTGCAGGCTCTATATCCCTTGGCTAGTGAGGCATCTCAGGGAGATTTCTAAAAACAATTGTACATAAAAAGCACGAAGTAGGTGCCCCTGTTATTAGTCCCAAAAAGTGTCCTGGAGCGCCGTCACTCCGGAGAAGCCCCTCCTGCTCCACACAGCCCTTTGAATTAGAGCAGCTGGGAGCTGTGTGGATGCCAGCACCTCCTGGAGAATCGCCTGCCCATACACCAACTGGCCCCTCCCAGCTACTTGCATAATTCCAGTTTCTTGCGGCAAACAAGTGTTCAAACACCCCAGCTCTCAAGTCAGCAGGCACCTAGCAACGCCGTGGGCCTGCTTGTGTAAGCCGAGAAGCAGCCGTTGAAGGGCATCTTGAGGGATGATGTTTGTTGCCACCACTGCCACAGGGAAACCTTTTTGCTAGGGCAAAACAACTATGGCCATGGCTCATGTTACTGGCACTTTTGTAAGTAGCCCACATTCGGATTCTCTCCCCTATTTTGTTGAGGCGGTTGTGGGCAGAAGCAAGGCAAACACTGTGCAGAGCTCCACTGCTAAGCCGTCAAGGTTCTTGCTGGAGTTGCTGCCCAGGAGGCAGGAGGCCCCTGCAGCCCAGCGATTACTTCTTGCAACCCTATATACATTTCTCCCTGTTTTTCTTTGGAGAGCTTTAAGAGTTGGCTCTTGACCCATTCACTTGCTGGCTGCTGTAGCCTGATCCTTTAGGCTGGGGGGGGTCCTTTTCCTGGCTGTGACGTGGGTGTGTATGTGGGGGGGAGAAGCGCTCACACAATTTACCAGACCCAACTGGAGCCTAGAACTCACAGGTAAAAAATAGGACAGAAGTGAGAGGATAAAGTCCCTCATCTGATTAAATTTACTTACATATTTAGTTTTTAGATGGCTGCCCCATCAACAAGTTCTGATGAGATCCAATCCAGAACGCCTTCATCAGTAGGCAAAATAACTGTTTAAAATACTTTAGTAGAACAGTTCATGCAACCCCCCCCCCCCCAAAGCAAATAATCATTAACCAATTCTAAGAAGAATCTGCAAGAAGCCCAGGGAGGCAATCTCCTTCTCTGTCGCAGCAGCTGAAGTCACCTGGGATTGGCTTGAGCAGAACATTGCAAAGACTCATGCAATGGGAGGGCAAGGAATTCAGCCATTTTACTAAATAATGAAACAGATTGTGTGCTAGAACCAAAGTCACAGCCCTGTCCGCTTTGCCTGCACAAAGTCTTCAGTTAGGATTCCCTGAGGAGTTGTTATCAGCTTCTCTAACGAAGGAGGAAAGTCATACCAGAATCTTGGTAAATGAGCCTAGAACCACAACCATTTTAAATGAACAGGCTCTCACCTTCCTATTCATGACTCGGTAAGAGGAACAACACTCAAAATTGTGAAAGAACATGGCTCTTTCAAGAGTACCAAAAATAAGAGCCGTCAGGACCCTGCAAGTCCACTACGTCTTTTTCTATAATATTGGAAGGGCATTTGCATATCTCAAAATATGTGGTACCTTAAGCGCCAGGGAGTTGCAACCACTCCCAGCTTCCAGAAACATTTAAATGCTAGAGGAAAAAAGATGGCCAACCCACCATGAAAACAGAAAGCTGCCTTTTCTATGTGCAAAGGTGCTGAAAGTACTGCAGTTGGATTCACAACGCTTGCTAGTTAAAAGAAAACGGAGGCAACATAAAGATGATCTTTCCTCCAAAGAAAGAACACCCCCCCCCCCAAGAATTTGGAACTTAAACCATGAACCTTCCTAAGATAGTCATCTCACCCTGTTGCCAAGACAAGTCTGCAGCAGCAGAGTAACCAGATAACAAGCCATCAAAACAGAAAGACACATGGCGGCAGGGGACGCTTGGCAGTTGAGGGAGAGGAAGCAGTTTTGGTTTTCGAGGGAACAAGCACTTACTGACAAGTCTAGACCAGCTTTCCCCAACCCGGCACCCTCCATCTGAGTTGGACTACAACTCCCATCAGTCCCAGCCAACATTTGGAGTTGCAGTCCAACACATTTGGAGGGCAACAGGTTGGGGAAGGCTGGTCTAGGCTACACTTCCAAATTCTGTCTCAAGAAAAGCTAAATTCTGGATGAAGTGGAACACATCAGCAGGCATTTCAATATTATGGTTATAATTCAGAACACAGCCTACCTGTGCAGCAAAACGGGCTAGAAATAGGCTGTTTTTAAAAGTTCCTAGGAGGATGAATTTAGTGTACCCTAAAAGTGTGTGGCATGCAAGTGGAGGTGGGTTTGGGTGCTAAATTAAGGGCAAAGAAAGCCAGGCCTAAGGGTACTGTTTATTATGGGGCATTTCACTCTAGATTTTGCTAAAAATGTGGCCTCAACATCCAATTATTGCTTCAGTGGCACCTGGACCCTCTCCCCATCCCTCCAAGGCCGGACAGCAATGTGCAGTAAGTTAGAAAGCCAAGTTCTTAAAGGCCTTCGCCAGTACGGAGAGTTGCTTACTCCAAGTTAAGAGAAGCTGAGATGCAGAACCATATGCCAGAGGATGAGATCCCATAGAACACTCCTTGGAGGGATGAGAGTGGAGACATTTTGCAACATCTTAGATAGGTAAAAGAAGGCGAACAGCCTGCACATGCCCCCCCCCTCGCGTGCACACACACACACCACACACACACACCTGTTGGCCCACTCTCAGGACCTGTGCAAAGCCAATCTCCATAGAGTTGAGCAGAAGTCTTGAGAGAAGCCAGCAATCTCTCTAGTTCATCAGCCAGCCTTTAATGCAGGTGCCACAGGAGAGGTTTCAGGAAAAATCTAAGGCCAGGTCACAGTGGCCATCTCTCCAACAGTCAAAGGCTAAGTCGATACAAGACGATATTTACAATACAGAGATAAAAACAGGACAATGGAAAAGTTACAACACCCAAGCCCACAAGGCTTCCCAGATACTGGCTGGGGAAAAGGATTAAGGCCAGCTCAAGCCCCCCCCCTTTCAGAGGAAGGGGAGCTTGTGTGGCGAGACTTATCCAGCTAGCTCCCTTGATAAGGGAAGGGCACCAGGGCAGCCAAGGACAGGGTCCGGTTGGCGATGGGTTCCTCTCTCTGCAGAAAAGGAGGGATCAGAAACACTTCTGGCCTCTGGAGCAGCACATCTGAGATGACAAGGACTCCCAAGTCCCAGGGACAGAATGGGGCAGCCAAAGTGGGAGGAGGTAAAAGCTCCTTCAAAACATCTTTGAAACAAGAGTCTCTGCCGAGTCCCTGAACTGAAGTCCATTTAGAAAGCATAGCGGGTGCGGATGTCCTCTAGCTTCTTGGACACCTCTGGTGGGGTCCTGTCCAGCTCTTCTGACACATTCTTCTGTTTGTTGGGTTCCATGGAATTAAACTGCTCACACAAATCTCCATCAATGACATTCTAGTGGGAGAAAGAAGAAGGCCATTTAGCGTCTGTGACAGAGAGCGCTTCAAACAAAAGGCTCTGCTGGCAGGTATGGAAGCGTGGCCATGGTCCTTGTGTTTATCCAAGAGCCACTCTACTGTATAATGAATAAAGGCTTCTTCAAACCAGTGCCATGCACCCAACATGTTTCAAGGAAAAACCTGCCTCATTAGAGAGCAAAAATTCATGAAGGCTTGTACAAGCCCTCACAGGATCAGACTTCAGTGGGAGCCAGAACGGAGCTGGGCAGAATGCACACAGATGGCTGGGGATGGGGGGAGACAGTAAGGAGCCGCAGAGAGAGGGATGCCACTGTGTGAGAATCAGCAGTCTTGAATAAACTGTTAACACATCCACAAACCGATTCTGCGATGAAACTCAACGGGTTTGGTCGAAACCAGCTAGAGTGCATGTGTGAGCTACTCAGCTTGAGGTGGACGTACAGGCTTAGAGCTGCAACAACAATGCTGCAGCCTGGCAAGGAAAAGGGATCAGTGCTGCTGCAAAGAGCATTCTGCTGCAGTGGCTGCTCGGGACAGGATCCACCACAGGGGGAGGACTCCAATGCTGGCAGCACAGCCAAGGGGCTGCCCTGCCCACGTGGGCAAGCGGTCTTGCAAGGGGATATGGCCCTCAGGTACATCTGTGCTCGCTTTCAGAAGGGCACTGGCCCTGACAGGAGCGCCTGGCCACCAGGCAAGGGGAAAGGCGCTATGGGGACAGAGGGGGATTTCCCTGTGCACATCTCTTGGAAAGCACTCAACTCTGGCTGGAGGAGAACTACAGGGGAGCTGGAGGGCACCAGAGACCAAGAGGGAAGAACTTTTGGTTCACATTGGTGATGACCCCTAATGTTCCTTCACATACATGGCAGTCAGCAAGAAAAGTTGTGTCTGGGCCAGGCTGTTCCATTAGCCTCAGGACAGCTACTCTGGCCAAAGAGAAACAGCAGGGGAAGCAGACAGGGGAAAGTGGCCTTTGCGACGGGCTCGCTTACGTGCCAGCAATGCCGAAGTGCTTGCTAGTTTATGCCCAGCACACCTGCCCTACCTTGACTGGGAAGTAGTAGGAACGGAAGCTGAGGTGATCTCGCCCACAGAGAGGAGGGTGCTCCGATCGGAGATGCATCTCCACATGCTGGAAGAAGTCATGATCCTGAAAGGAGCAGAGAGCAAGAAGGGAGAACTGCTGCCTCCACCAAAAAGCAACGCATGGCCAGCAGCAGCAAGCTGAGCTCTGCCCCAGCCCATCAGCTCGGGAAGTTTGCTACAGGGCTGTGAGGAAGAGGCAGCTGCAGTCAGGTGGCCGGCTGACACCACAACCAGGTCCACTTCCACGCAGGGTCTGAACAAGCATTTTACACAGCAGGAGCGCTGCAAGTGGGGATGGCCAGTGATGCACGCCTGGCGGACTGCGGCTGGGAGTCGGAGAACGCCATGGCAGCCCACAGGCTCCCCGCTGCCACCCAACACGGATTGGGAGCCCGAGGGGGGCGGCGCTTGCGCCAGGAGGCAAATCCTGTGCCGAGGGTCGGAGGGCAGAGCAGCTCAGGCAGCTCAGGAGGCCTGACAGCACCGCCCCAGTCCCAATCCACCAGCAACGGAGCTGGGCGGCCAAGCCTGGGCAGGCTGCCTCTCCCCTCCCCACTGACTTTTCTGCCCTGCCACAGCTCACAGCCACCGCTGCTCTGCTGCACCACTCGGGGTCCTTCCCTCTGAGGATCGCCTCTTACTTCATGCGACGTAAATGGGACCAGAATGCCAATGCCTCCCGACAAGGTAGTATAGACGAGAGACTCAGACCCTCCGGGGATTAGAGTCGTCTTCTGCAGAGACAGCACCGTTTCTCCAACATGGTAGTTCATGATCACCTCTGCCTGGAAGTCAAGAAGACAAGAAAACAAGGCTTCAGCAGATGACCTGGGCCCTGCACACTGGCCAGTCCGTTCACTCCTACGGGCCCCTCCCCTCCCCATCCTCAAAGACAGCAGTCCCAGCAGGTCACACTTCCACCAGAGGAACACCATCACACCAGCAGGTGAACTTTGGGATGCTTGTCCTGCCTACTGCTGGGAAGCAAAGTATGGTTTTAAGCTAGCTAGGGGTTGCTGCTGTTACTCTGGTTTTTAAAATCCAGTATGTCCCTCTTAAAGTTGCACATTCCAGAAAAGCAGGCAATGCTTACAGACGAGGAAATGAGATGCAGAGCTAGGAAAGGCCTCCAGGTTCACCCCCAGGAAGGGCCCTGTGCTCATTACCTTTTGGGAAGCGCCATTGAGAAGGCCTCTGTCCCACAAAGCCTTGTTGCCGGTTGGGTCCTCGTCAACCTCGTCATTGGTGTTGGGTGGCAGCCTCACCTGGGGGGGGCGGATAAGGGGAAAACTCACTGCATGGCCCGAAGGACTCTCAGTGGCCCAGGCATGGATGCAGCCCATGGGAAGGTTTCTGGACACCTGAATTCAGGAGAGCGCAACCCATCACATGCGCATGGAACAAGAGCGCGACCGAGCCCGAGCCTCCGCCACAGAGGCCGGGGCCTTGGCAAGCAGATGCGAGGGCACAGGGGCGAGGCAGAGAGGTAAGCCTTGCAGGCCACCCGGGGAGGACGCTGAGCAAAAGCAAAGGGCCGGGGCTGCCCCAGCATCCCATGCAGGGGACTGAGCAAGGCAGCAGGGGCGTTCCTCGCACGGAAGCCCAGAGCGTTCCCGGGCCATCTTCAGGCTGACTCACCACACAGATGTTGCCGAACTTGTCAGCCCCAGCCACCGTGTCATAATCCAGAAGACAGGCAGTGGTGACCCAGCGCGGGTGGGTGTCATCGGCAAAAATGATGAGCTGGTTTTCGTTCCTCTTGTACCGCACCCAGATGAAGCTCTCCTGGACATCCGACACGATCACTCTGTGCCCAATGGTATGGATCCCGCAGATGTAGTTGGCAATGTGCTGTGAAGGACAGCAATTCAGAAAAGCGCCCCCTCAAACAGAGCGCGGGGGCGGGGAAGGAGGCGCTCAAGCACGAGAAGCGCTTTAATGCAGCTTGCTTGGGAAGAGCCCAGCTCCACTGCTGCCCACAGCCCACACAGCGCGCCCACCTCGCGGACGGCTGCCTTCCACGGCGGAGCAGCAGCTAATCACCGCGGGGGGGGAGGCAGACCAGAGGCTGATCAGCTGGGCCCTCTATTTCGGAGAGCAGGTTTAGAACCCACACCCGCAGCACACGCAGTCGCTCTCGCCCCAGCAGCACTCTGGTTCTGGGAAGAATTCAAAGGTGGAGAACAAGGACTAGTTTTGAGGAGAAGCAACAGTGATTTTGCTTCTCCTCAAAGGTTTACCGGACAGCTGGAAAGCTGGGACCAGGAACTACTGTGCAAAAAACCATCACTAGCTGGCCTCTTCCTACCATATCCAACTTCACATCATGGCTTTGGAAAGTCGAGATGTCACCTTTGGGCTTCAGATCCTCAATTCTATTCCGTCGAGAGAGACCAAGGGCAAGAAAAGGATTTGCCCTGCACACTTATTGCCTGGCTGGTCAAGTACAAAGAGTGGATGGAAACAGTTCTGAGGGGCAAGTTCAGGCCACGCAACCTGGTCGGGTGTGCACCACCACAAAATGGCTGCCATGGGAGGTGTGGCAAAGGACAAGCGCCTTGCACAAAAAAGGGCAGAGGTGGGGGTCTGAGAAGCAACACGCTAAGCAACTCCTTTGAAGCCACAGTTTTCAGTACGAACAGAAGCTGATTTCACAGTAATCCCACCAGCTGGTAAGAAAATGTGTCAATTCAAAAAAAAGTTGGAAGGCTGGAGCACCCGGCAGGCGCCAAGGAAGGCGTCCGGGGCGCACTGGTGTCCACAGGCTCCGCGCTGCCCAGCCCTGGCTGTCTCTCGAGCATCAGAGTGCAAGGGAAACCAAAGCCCTGGCTAGAGAAGGCTGGCCTGGGGGCTGCACAGAGCCCGGCGCGAGCAGAGGGGCAGGTCGCGAGTGATGGGGGCGCCTTGCGAGAGCCCCCGCCTCCGCAGCACCGGTACCTTGTTCTCGCACTTGCGGAGGAGCTTCTTCTTGCCCAGGTCGTACACGCGCAGCAGCTTCCCCACACCGACGAGCGCCCTGCCCTGGAACGGGGCGATCGCTGCTGGGACCTCCTCCACTGGAGTCTGGACAGAGAACGTGGGAAAGAAGCCGCAGACGGGGGGGGGTCATTCGCACCCTCAACAGCAAAGCCCACCCTGCGCTTCAGAGGTGAGCCGCTACTGTGAGGCGGGGGAGGGCACGGCCTCAGCGCACCGGCAGCAGCTGCCGAGCCCTGCGGAGGAGGGGCGGGTTGGAGACGGCGTGGCTGGAGCGGGATTAGCAAGGCCGCCGGCTGGCCCAGCAGAGCCCCTGCTGTTCTGCTCGCGACCGAGGGAGGAGAGATTAGCCCCAGGGAGCTGCCTCGTGGAGGGAGCACGTCCTGCCCAAGTATTCCTCCTCGGAGATGGAGTGGCGGCCTCCCAGCATCTAGACTGGGCAGCCTCCAGAGGGCAACCAGCGGAGAGAATTCAGGGCTTGCAGTGGTTTTCTCCAAGCCAATGTATCCAACCACCTTCAACAGGGGGAGAGAGGAGGCCATGTGGCACTACAGAGAGGCTTCAAGCCCCAGACAGACAACCTGTGAATAATCCATGGACAGGCTGATGACCCCACTGCAGAACGGCATTCATTTTAGGAGAGGGAAAGACCTTTTGCTTGCAACTGCCAGCCATCCTGCAAGCACTGCAGTGCTGCTCACTCTTTCTGAGCCTGAGCAACGAGAGTCAAGTTCCAATGACAGACGCTGCCCACAAGGCAGCAGGCACGCCGCATGCCCAAGCTGGACTGAGAGATGCGAGCTGTGGGGGACTGAGGGAAGCGAGGAGAGCTTCCCTTCCGGAATGGCGGGCCTCACGACCATTTCGCAGTAGTGTGAGCCTGAGGTTAGTCTTCCCAGATGTCGCCCCAGCCAGCTGCCACAGGGAACTCACCTTGTGCAGGAACTCCAGCTTCTCGCCACTGTTCACCAGCTTGTAGGTGTAGACAAACCCTCCGGCAACCGAGCGTGGGTTCAAAATGAGGTCTTTGGCCACTCCCACCAGGACATGCCAGTCATCGCCAGCATTGGCAAATCGGCACACAGCCACACTGGGGACAGCCACAATGAGAGGGTCACTACAGTAGCTACAGACAGACTGGCCTTTGGGGGAAGGAGGAGGAGGAGGAGAGATACGAGTCGCTTCAGAACAAAGAAGGGGAAAGAACTTTGGGGGACAGCAGAGGGGGCACTCTTAATCAGGGCTGTTTCATCGAATCATAGAAGAGTAGGGCTGGAAGGGGCCCTCAAGGCCATCGAGTCCAACCCCCTGCCCAATGCAGGAATCCAAGTCACAGCATCCCTGACAGATGGCTGTCCAGCCTCGTCTTGAACGCCTCCAGTGTGGGAGAGCCCACCGCCTCCCTAGGTCATTGGCTCCAGGTAACTGGCTTTGACTGACTGACTCACAACCAATCTCTGCCAAACATTCTTTGAGGCCAAAAAAACCCTCATGCAAGCAACGCTTTTTAAGGACTGGATTCTGGTTTCATCCAACAACAATGATGAGGCAATTATCTGACTATATTTGACAGGGAGGCTTGCCAAATATGGCCAAATACTTGACCCTATAGAGCAGGGATAGGGAACCTCTGGAGCATGGGACTGATGCAGCCCACAGGTTCCATATCTGGCCTGACAGCTTCTTCCCCAGGCCCCACCCCGTCTCCCAACACAGAAAAGCTCTCCTCTCTGACCAGCAGCTGATTGGAAAGAAGAGCTTTCTTCTCCCAGGGGCAAAGGGACAGGGCTGGGGAGGAAGCTTCAAGGTGATTCTGCCCTGCTTATTTCTGAGTAGATATGCGGAAGCCTCGTCCTGCCTGCTTTAAGTAGGCCCCGCCCACAAAAATATCCCATTTGGGCCCCGCCCACTCTGGAGCACGACCCCCGCGACCTATTCCAGACCGGAGTATCGCCCCCAGGCTGAAGACGGTTCCCCACCCCGCTACAGCGAATACGGCAGTCGCTAAGCCAAAAGGGCAGGACTCAAAAGAGGCTGCGCGTGCTGGAGGAGCAGGCCGCTCCTTACCTGAAGGCAGCTTCGTTCTGCTCCAGCTGCACTAGATCCAACGTGTTTCCTTGGATAGGGTTCATCACCCTGACAACAGAGGCCCACTGCCCATTTCCTGCCTTTGGGGCACCAAAGATGGACTCTGGAAGGTTCTCGTTCAGAAACGCCGCCGCCATCTCTGCAGCTAGTTCCCTCTCGTCTTCCCCTGCCGCTTCCACCATTTCCTGAGGGGCACAAGGGTGCAAAGAGGAAGTCCCACATCCAGGGGATTAATTCCCAGAGACAACAGAGGCCCAAGCCTTAGCAGACTAGGCTAACCCCAGCCTTCAAGGCACTGTTGAGGCAGAGGGTCCATGTGGAAGTGGGCCTGGCTCCAGCAGGGAGGGGGCCAGACTGCTGCTGTCTTGAGCAAGAGGTGCTAGAAGTGGTGGGGGAACCATTCTTTTCCCTCCCCACGGGCAGCACCTGCACACTATGTCAGGTTTTCCACTCCTGGGCTCCCACTATGTGCCGTCTCCAAGACGGCAATTCAAAGACCCACAGCACAGGAATGGATGGATGCGAAAAGGCTGGGGGCATCTGGATAGGCTGCGAGAGATGCCCTCACCCGCTTGCCACTGGGTCACCACAAAGCAAGAGACCCCTCCCTGATCCACACCCCTGGCGGGGGAAAGAGCTGCTGCCTCTCCCCCGTGCTGGGCTGTGGCACTGTCAGAGGCGGCAAGAGACGTTCTCCCTGCTTCAGCATCTCTCCCACTTCAGAACTGAGCAAGACCTCTCCCCTGGGGAAGAGGCAGAATCGCTCCCTCACATGGCGCGAGACTTGGAAGGCGCGCAGAGCAGCCAGGAAGCCCAGAGCAACAGCCCGTATACCGGGTCAAGATTCCCTCGGAAATAATTAAAAGGGGGCCTCCCTGACCAGGCAATCAGAAGACGTCACCGTGTTTGCTATTTGGCAGTAACATGAGGCCAGGTCCCTCGCTGCTAGCCAGTAAGGAGGACAGGAGCTTCCGTCCACGGGCAGCCATCTGTGACACCTTACAAGGACTCCTGGTTTTGCCACAGGGCAGATGGGCATTATGGCAAGCCTCCAGAGTGAGGTCCAGCCCTCCCCGTGTTTACAAAGTACATCAGCCTCATGCCTAGAAATAAAATCTAGGTCCCCTGGGCCCACTTAGTCACTTCTTTTCACTGAATCTCAGTGACTCCCCACCTAACGTTGAAACAGAAGTCGCTGCTGGTCACAGCCTCTAGTTGCTGTTCGCCCTGGGGAGAAAGACACAGGATAGGGGAGCCAGGCAGGCTGGAGTGTTCCAGTCACCTCAGCCATCTGCTGCTTCCTTTGGGCTTTTGTGGCCTCAGTATAAGCATTGTGGTCCGTCTCAATGATGATCAGGTTGTTGCTCTCAGGGTGGATAACAAACTTCCTGGGGGTGTACTGCAACGGGAAGGCCACCTGGTTGAAGACTGCACCAAGTTTCTCCAATGCCAAAATCCTGTGGGAGCCAAAAAGCCAGAGACATTAAGACACCATCATGGGCCCTGGCCACGTGGAGCCACCTGAAAAGGGCTTGAAGGACGCTACCCGCAGCAGCCCGGCTCAGGGCACCCTGGCAGCCTGACTGATGTGCCGGCATCATCCATGCTCCTGCTCATTCGCTGCTCGAAACCAAGCAGATGCAGGAGCATTTCCAAGGAAAGTGGCCACCTATATGCGTGACATCACCTGCAGAGATCACCGTGCCCCCGTACTATTAGAGATCAGGAGAGAAAGGGAAGACAACGGCCTCCAGCCCTTGAAAATGGATCAAGGGGATGTTAGAGAACAACAATTTGGCTGCCACTGCAGAACAACCCGATCCTTTGAGGGGACGCAAAGCAGAAAAGTCACTGGAGTCTGCACCAGCCTTGCAAAGGATTATCTGTCACGAATCAGGACCACTTCTGAGCAGGTTTATCGGCAGCCTGAATAACTGGGAGGGGGGAAGGCCCCCTCACCTGGGATTGATATACAGGGATGTATGAAATCCTTACCTCCAGGTCTAGGGGGGGTCTGCGGGGGGGGGGGGGAGGCGATCCATCCCTCCCCCTGGAATCCTGGCCAGCTGGCTCTGCTGCAATTCCACAGAGCTGCCAGCCAGCTCCGGAGCGCCAGCGATACAGCCGCCCATTGCCGTATCGCTGGCTGGGCTGATTGACTGCGGACACAAATGGCGTCCACCATGCCATTTGTGGCCGTAAAGGTCTTAGGTTTAAGCTAAATGCAGCCATCGATATGGCAATGACGGCCGTATCGCTGGCACTTCGGAGCCGGACGGCGGGGAGGATCTGGCCATCAAGGATTCCTCCGGTGAGGCGGAGGTAAGTCTTCCGATCCTCCACGGACTCCAGAGGCCGGATTCTTTTAAATCTGGCCCTCACTGGGGTCCGTGGAGGATTTCTCTGCCATCCCTATTGATAGATCCTCTGTCAGAAGGAACCTCCTCTATACAAAGGGAATTGTCCAGACTTCACTTCTATGTGGGTGTCTTTTTCCTTCACTTAGGGTCTTAATTTTATTACAAAAACAGAGTACAACATTAATAAAAGGCAACTTAAGTCATAAATCAAAAAAAGGGGGGGAATGAATTGTATAGTAGCCCCATGTCCCTCACTCTCTATTTAAATCCCACCAGCACAAAACTTAGGGACAGCTGGACCCAGGAAGGAGGCAGGCTCACCCCACCCCCCAAAGGAGGCCCCTTGAAGTGTCACACACCATCCTCTTCTAGCTCCCTCTTTCCCCTCCAAAAAGGTCAGGCGGCCCTAAGTTTTCCAAGCAACCAAACGGATCTCCCTTCCAGAGACAGGATTCATGTTTTGACCAAGCACTAGTTGTCAGAGGCTCCCAGGCAGCAATGAACAAAAGAAGGCGGCCTTGCGATTTCTGGCTGTCTCCCAATCCACAAGCACGTCTAGAGAAACAGGAGGCGGCCAAGGGGCGAAACAGACAAACAGCATCCTTGGCTCATCCTAGCACCTGTTCACTTCCATATCAACTTTGACTCAACGGGGCACACAGCTGTGGCAAGTAATCAGCGCCCCCAGTTGGCCAGGCACACTGTGGGCCACGCTGGGGCTGCGTGGAGGCGTGAGCCTGGGCCAGACAGTCAGCTGAGCGTCAAGGTCTGCTTCTCATCGTTCTTCCCTCGCGCTGCCATTTTCCATCAATACGAACCTCAGCGTGTTTGTTGAGATGGCCACAATGCCCTCTGGACACTGCTCAGAGGCAAAGCCAGAAGCAAACTCCAACGTTTCGTATGACAGGGGGGTTAAGTGGAAGCGAGACTGATAGGAATAACTCAGCCACGAACGACTCGACATGGCCAGCACCTGCAGCAGGAGAAGAGAGAGCAAACTCAGCTGGAAGCAAAGGGACCCCTACTCCTCCCCAAAGGACCCCCTTGTCACAAATAAGGGGCAGCCCAGCAGCATCCAAAGACAAAGCCTCTGTTGCCATGCACAGCAGCATCTCTGTGATCGGGGGCACGGAAGCCCACAGCCTCAGAAATGTCTGCAGGGGATTCCACCTCAACCGGGACTTCACTTTCTGTATCACCTGCTGGCAGTTGGTGCCCATCAGCCAACTGGGTGCAGGACAACAGTCCGGCCGCTTGGCATGGTCCCGGCTCAAGTGAGCTTTGGGGAGTCTTCTGCATATGCCAGCCATTTGCCCAGAAGGCGGGACGTAGCATTAAGAGCTGGGACGCCTCTGGTTCAACATTCGCCTCAGCCATGAGCTCAGCGAGCGGCCTCGGGAAGTCACCCTCGCTCACCAGTAAGTCACTCTCGCTTACAACAGCTCTGCAAGCCTTTCTGGGACGACTAGATGAAGCACTCTGAAGAGTCAGAAAAAACTTGCTTCTAGAATGTATTTGGGGCATGGAAGAGGGATGCTGGGAGCCAAGGCAGGTGAGCAAAGCAAGTATGTCTAAGGTCAAGGGAAGGAGAATTGGGCCATGAGAGCTGGGAGCAGCAGCACTCTGACCAAGCACCAGTGTAAGGATGTCACAGTAATTGCCAGCACGTTTCCAGATTTTTCCCCTCTACAACCATCTGCAGGATGCTGTAGCTGCTATCAAATCCTATCTTAGAAACTCCACACATTTGGCATAACCACAGTGCTTCCAAGCCTCTGTTCTGTGTGCAGCAGTTGCATTCACGTTAGTGGTATATCTACTGCACCCAAAAAAAGCCAGGCAAGCAATCAATCTAGACCCTTTCTCCTTGTGCAACGGTCCCTGGCAAATAAAGCCTTCTGCTTTCTGCACATCAGCAGTAGAATCATAGAATCATAGAGGCCATCGAGTCCAACCCCCTGCTCAATGCAGGAATCCAAGGCAGAGCATCCCTGACAGATGGCTGTCCAGCCTCGTCTTGAAGGCCTCCAGTGGGGGAGAGCCCACCGCCTCCCTAGGTCATTGGTTCCATTGTTGTGTTGCTCTAACAGTCTGGAAGTTTCTCCTGATGTTCAGCTGGAATCCGGCTTCCTGTCACTTGAGCCCATTATTCCATGTCCTGCACTCTGGGATGATGGAGAAGAGATCCTGGCCTTCCTCTCTGGGACAGCCTTTCAAGTACTTGAAAGTAGACGGAAGCAGTCCGAGAGATTCTCCCCGCACCTGGCATTATACCTCCCTGTTGCACACTCTGCACTGCCACATCTTGTACATTTCCTGTCTATACCAGCCGACAAATAAGGCGTTTAGTTGCATGCATATTTAGGCACATTCACCATTTGGCCCAGCAAAGCTTTACAAGAGATCTCGCCCACCAGATGAATAGTCTGCTTATGTTTCTGCTCCTCCCCCCTGCCCCCCACCAGCTACCATGAAACCCAACCCCCGCGCCTCTCATGGCAGCACATGATGCCCGACACACTTCTCCCAGTACCCCACCCACTCACTGCTTCTTGGCCTTGCATCCGGACTCGGAAGAGCTTCACAGGGCGTGACCCGAGATACCTGGTTCTTGTGTCAGAGAGGTCTCCAGTGACTGGATCAAGGACAGTTCGGAGCAGAACACCATTCTGGATAGTATGGGGCATGGGGGGGGGGGTAGAAGAGAAGGAGAAACCAAGTTAGCTCAGGATTACCAATTAAGCTTCACCTCTTGACTCCAATGCTCTTGTTATTTCCAGCTTCTATCTGGCATGGACAACATTAAACACAGCGTTGCTACTCAGGTATACTTTCTTACTTTTACAAGCTAAGAAAAGAGGTCTAAAACAACTTTCTAAAAATGCAGGCTCCCAAAAACAAAGAGAGTAAAGCGAGGTGTCCACACCGATCTCCCCTCCCTGCCCAGCAGACAGAAGGGACCCTTCATTCTGGTCTTAGTTACGTGGGTGGGGCTCACGCCGCTTCCTTTCCCCAGGAATGCAGGACAGCCGGGGAGGAGCACAGAGAAGGCAGCAGCGGACTTCCTGTCCCCTCCTGACCTGGCTGCCTGCACGCTGGATGGGGCTCAACAGCCCCGGTGCTGGCAAGGGAGGAGGTTCCCACGCGTGGCTGGGGTAGGGACAGGTTCAGGACTTTGGAGGCCTCCTCAAATGCAGCGAACCCCTCACACAGCCCCACACTAAATACTTCACAAAGATGCCATCTAGACCAGAATGGCCTCCAAGGAGAGCCAGGTGACAACCCCTCACCTGCAAGCCGATGTTCAGGTACAAGAAGCCAATGGAGCCCCGCTCCCCCAGCTCGTCCTGCTTCTCCGCTCCACCCATTTCCACAATGCACAAGGATTCCGGCTGGGCAGGAAGAGCCTGCATACTCAAAGGCTGCAGGCAGTCCTGAGGGAGGGAGGGAGGGAGGGAGGGAGGGAGGGAGGGAGGGAGGGAGGGAGGGAGGGGCCATTAGGAAGGCACACAGAAAGAGCCTGTTTCTCAACACAGAAGCCAGAGGTCCCTGAGGCTGCCAGGGCCCATTCAGAGCAACCCATGGAAAGATGCCTCCTATCCCAGAGGAGGACTTCAGAGAATTGTTGTCTATTACAAGCACTGGTCCTTTTTAGGCAGGTGATGGTGTATCTGACATTCTTTCCGGGACTAGAAGTGCCCAAGTCTTTGTCTCTTGGACCCACGTGGATGAGCCTACAGTCATGAGTACTGTTTGTATTCAATAAGCCAACGGGAGTTTGGAAAACAGTTCAATTTCACAATTAGGCAAGTGGCCCATCCTTCCTAATGTTTGTGACAGTCTTTCTTAATGGCCAGAGGATGGCCTTTTGGAATGCTGTAACCTTCAAAGAGCGGCAGGGGCAGAGAAACAGCAGCTGCTGTTTGAATTTGGAACACAGAGTACGGTAGGCGTTGGGCTGAAACTGGATGAAAGCTTGGGATGCTGCGGGGGCTTCTTGGGAAATCAGATACAGCCTTGGCAGCTATGCTGCCTCCTTTAGAGCCCGCTTGCTTCCACCAGGCTCGGCCTGTATATTTGCACACTAATATTACCAATGCACTGAGCCTCCAGGGCATTCTGTCTCCCAAAGGAAGGTCATAGAATCACAGAATCATAGAATGGTACAGTTGGAAGGGGCCTATAATACCGTAGAGTCCAACCCCCTGCTCAGTGCAGGAATCCAAGTCAAAGCATCCCTGACAAGTGGCTGTCCAGTTTCATCTTGAATGCCTCCGGTGTGGGAGAGCCCACCACCTCCCTAGGTCATGGGTCCATCCTGGGACTCCCTGTCCCTCAGGGAGAGGGGCAAGAGCCCCTTTTTGTAACAATACTTCAATTCAGACCAGCCCAGGGACAGCAAGACAGGCCACGCACTCTCAGCAGGCACTTACGGAGGGGTCAAGGGAAATGATGCGCACAGTGTTGTCCACCAGGCCGACGGCAAGGAATCGGGAGCGCTGCTCTCCGGGGGGAACGTTGGCCAGGCTCATGCACACCACGTCCGCTGACATTTCCTTCCTCTCCGTGTACTCGTTCAGCTGCCCTGACTAGTATGGAAAGACCACATCTGGATCAGCAAGCTGAAGGGGATCTGCAAGAGCTGGGGGGCTGTGTCGTGTGGAGAACTGTTGCTGGTCTCCGTAAGAAACAGGTCCTGAGGCGCTTCAGTGACCACCAGGCTTCTTGTGGCACGAGCACTTGCGGAAGCGTCTTCCTGAGCCTGCCGCTTTTAAACTGATCTCCTCAATGGTCCACCAAAAGGTGGGGAGAAGACTGCCACACCCTAGGGTATGAAGTTCTCCTGCAATGAAGCCCTGCTGACGGGGATGGGAGCCACACCGGGAGCCCCTGCCATAAGGGCTGGGCGCAGTCCCCACTGGAGAGCCCCCCACGGCTTGCGCCCCCAGTCTTTGGAGGCAGATCCATCATAGCCCACACTATAAAGCCGCCCGGCCACTGTGGCAATGCGCGCCCCACCCGACTGTGATGCCCCGCCAAAACGCCACTTTGCCTCTGGCTGCCGTCCCGGCCTGCAGACCCCCGGCCTCATCTCCCCCCCAGGCCAGGCGGCTCACGTACCGGGTCCATCTCAAAGTAGACCAGCTCCCCTCCTGTCAGCGCTATCACCACCTGTCTCTGATTCACGGCACACTTGGCGATGCTCTTCTTGCCTGGCGTTTTCCACTCATTCACTCGTTTGTCTGCCCTGATGTGCCGGATGCCATCGGGATACACCTGAAGGGAGACGGAATAAGGGGCGACTTGCTAGCAGAGCCAATGCCTCTGTCTGCTATTATGCCTTTGTCAGTCCACAGAAGGTGTGGTCCACCAATTTATATTTCATTTATCTGCAGCGGGGGATCTATTATGCTGGTCCAGCCCTAACAGCTTGTGGATTTCAAGGGGCTCCGGAAGATTTTTCAGCTAGCATGGTGGGTGCTGCTGTTGAAGTCCTGGTCACGCTGGAGAATACGGAGGTGACCCAGGCAGTTGACAGGATTGCCCCTGAATGTTGCCTCCCACTTTGCAGAGCCCACTCAGCCCCCCTGCACACATGTGAACACAGGGCAATGGAGCAAGCTCGGGAACAACTGGAAGGGCTGGGCCCAGCAGCAGAGCCCTTGCTGTGCATGCAGAAGGCCCCGGGTTCAATCCCAGGCATCTCCAGGTCGGACTAGGAAAGAATCCTGCCTGAAACCCAAGAGAGCCGCTGCTGCCAGTCAGGGCAGACAGTACTGGGCAAGATAGACCAAGGGTCTGACACAGCCTAAGGCAACTTCCTGTGGAATGCAGGTGGAAGAAAACATGTTTCAAATCTGATCGAACAAGACAAAGAGCTCATTATCAAGCCTACTTGGGTGGTGAAGGTGAATAAGATATCTTTCATCCAGCAGAACGGGGGGGGGGGGGACTTTTGCCCAATTTACAAAAGCTTCCTCAGCCTGCTGCTCATCTACAGTCATGCTCACTTGCAAGATTTCCAAGCCTTTCTACACCACTTATTGTTTTGCAAAGTGGCTTACAATCCTTACCACAGTCTTACAATAAATTTGTGAAGTTCGTCATTAAGTCTCCCATTCTAATTCACCAAGGGAAGTTAGGGGAGGGGGGAATCAATAAACAGCAAAATAAAGAAGTAGGTTGGCAGCAAAAGCCAAACAGTACACAAGGGGATAATGCCCTTACCTGCACCAAAGCATCATCCCCCAATAATGAGCAGGACAACGTGGGTGTGGTACCAAGGAATCCAGAGTCTGTCACTTCCTCTACAGTTTCTCCAATAGAGAGTACCAGGGTGGCATTGACGAAGGACACAATGATATAGGCATCAAATTCATCTAATTGTAGAAGAAAGAGGAAAGAGACCAACATTAGAGGCTCAAGAAAGAGGTCTGTAAAACAAATACGGCCAAGAGAAACTATTCACGAAGGGCTCCTTTCCTCCCGTAATGACATAGTTCACAATGAGCAAATTGGACTTCCAGTATTTCAGTTCCAGAGAGCACCACTAGTCACCTTTAAACCATCTGAATGCAGAAATTCAAGGAACAGGTGAAGCAGTGATAGCTAACTTTTTGACAACTCTGCCACAGGTCAAGTAAAAAATACTAACAGCCAGTACTACTTATCCAAGCCTTGGAGGCAGGGGAGCAGGCAGAGTGGACATCTGGCTCGAAGCTGTAGCAAGGTCCACCGGCTCTCCTGCTCCTCTCTGGGTAGAGGGACCAGTTTCCTATCAAGTCATTAGAAAGTTATTGGCCTGAGCTGAATTCTGACATCACTTATTTATTTTTATTTATTACATTTCTATACCGCCCAATAGCCAAAGCTCTTATTCACACAAGACACTGTGCAGGCCCTGCACCACACCATCAGGTTGCTCAATAACAGAGAAGCCACAGCAAAAGGAGAATATTCAAGACACAGGGAAGGTAATGGTGTAGGCCATGGCCGGCCTTCTTTGGAAACATGGTCTTCCATTTCTACCACTTATCGCATCCGGCTTGCCTGCTAAAATAGCATCTGGGCCAAGATACAACTGGAGTGAAAGCAGTTTCCTGCTCTGTTTCTAACCATATGAACTTGGTCTGGCGAGACAGCTATGCCTGGCATCCCAAGTTCATTCTCTTTCCCCTAACCTTTCATATCTCTCTCTTGCACACGCACACATATATAGACTTCAATTTGCACAATGCAACTCATCTAAAACATATGGGATACTGCAAATTTTTCTTTTTTAGAAAAGATGGGGCTGATAGGAGATACATAATAGGAGGAAGCAAAGATTAATACAGGGAAAGTTCAAACACCCCTACCCCATCCTTTCCATACAACCACAAACAGTGGAAACCAATTTGATTAAGAAACTAAAACTCAGGATTCATCAAATGAGTCTTCCTCAACCCAGTTCCCTCCAAAAGTTTTGGACCTCAGCTCCCATCATCTCACCCTTTGCCCTGCTGTCTGGGACAAACAGGAGTTTTAGCCCAAACTTCTGGAAGACACCAGCTTGGGAAAGCCTGCTTTAGATTGCTGATCCTAAACCAGAAGCAGAGAAAGCAACGTCACCTGGCACAGAGCTCGACTGATGCCATCAAGCCCTGAGAGCAGTGTATCTGAAACCCAGCCTGAGTCTAGAAAGCAAGCCCCTTGCCACAGATCAGAGGATGTGTAGGAACAACAATCTGCCCGCCTTGGCTTATTCATCAATAGGGAGGTAGCAGACCAGGTAAACCACCTAAAGAGAAAGATGTGATGGCACGAACACAGTACTGTTCTCCCAGATAAACAATTCAAAATGCCATTCAGATGGACCAAGGACTAACAGAGCAATGCAACACATTCTGTGAGTCACCACTGGGTGGCAAACAGCTCAGAAAAGCCATCTGTTATCTCACCACTCTCCACTGGAAATGGAGCCACCACATCCCAGTGAGGGCCATCATACAGAATTTGAAATGTTAACATTTTGCTATTAAAGCCAATAGCCAGCAAAAGCCACAGCTTTGGATCTTCTAACCAGAAGTTGTAGTAAAAGCCAGTTGCCTGCCCCTTCCAACACATACACACTCCAGAAGAGCTACAGAAACGGTGCCACTGAACTTAAGTAAATGAGTTCCATAATGATAAAAGGATGGACCAGAGTAGGCTTTTGCAGAGCTAGAGCAACTTCTATGGATCCACAGAGAGAGACCCAGTTCACACATGACACTGGGCAATCCTGGGTTTGCTTAAACCAGAAAGTGATGGACAAGCTGAGCAGGCAAGATGTACTTGGGCCGTTTCCTATTTCAATACTTACCTAGGGGTAATTATTGGGTTTAACTCTCGGTTGTTGAAGCATAAATAATCCACAGTTTCTGGGCTCAGACATCAAGAAACAACCTAGGAATGGGGCTGTTAACCGAAATCAGAAATAGCTTGCACGCTCTGCGCCTCCCGGAATTTGTCAGTAAAAGAACCCCGGAATTGCCCACTGTGATATGCGGCCTTGGATAATCAGAATCCAAGGCTAGAAGCCATTAGAGCAGGGATGGTCAACTTCTGGCCTTCCAGATGTTTTGGCCTACAACTCCCATCATCCCTTACACCACTGACTATGCTGGCTAGGGCTGATGGGAATTGTAGGCCAAAACATCTAGCAGGCCACAAGTTACCCACCCCTGCACTAGAGTGGAAGCAAAATGGATTATTCATGTACTTTAAGGGCGGTACCAGAAAATAAACATATGTCAGTGTGAACAGGGATATGCTCAACATTATATTTCAGGCCACCATATTGCAATCAGAGGTTCCCCACATCCACGCTGCCAATGGAGTCATTTAGAACATTCTTTCCCCATCCACAAGGGATCATCTGTGAGGAAAGATGACTTCTAGCTTCCAGAAAAGGCAGCTGTGTTCACTCAGGGCCACTTGCCGGCACCGAGAGCGCTTCAGCACAGACCTCTGCAGACCACCTGTTTCAAAGCACTCAGAACAGGTTAACAGCAATTTCAAAAAGTCAGAATACCAGATGTGGATTGAGAGGCCAGCTCACAGCCAATCCTGACTTCCAGGCTTGGCTCCTCTACTCAAAGCAGCATGCAAGGGAAAAATAGAGCAAACAGGTTCATACGGGTTTCCAACTAGTCCAGGCTCTACCTCACAAACTAGGCAACTCACCCCAACGCCTGCACACACACGTTCTTACTTGAAAGCATGTCCCACTGCCGTCAGCGGAGCTCATGCCCACCTCAGGGTGACAGCTGAGGTTGGACACTGCTCTTCATGACTTCAGTAAAGCCTACAGCCCCCACCCCAAGCCCCACCAGACCCCGATTCGCAGCTGTTGCGACCATCAGACTCGCCTGTCAAGCCTGACTCAATCATACCCCAATCCTCTGGTTGCACAGTAACCACCACAAGGCACGGAGCCATCCAGGAAATGAGCAAGAGGCCTGGCACACTCCCAAAGCATCTGCTCACTGGTCTGGATCCCCACTCCTCAATGAGGGTCTGGACCGGGGGGGGGATGGGGGGGACGAGGATGACTATCAGTGTCCTCTCCAGGCTTACCCCTTCCTTTACCTGCCCCATTTCAATTCACTATTCACAAATACTATTTTTTGATTCAAATCCCCCCTTTTGTGATTGCAGAATCAACATTAACTGTAATAATCAAAGTGGTTCACTTGCATTACTATGCGGAGCGTTCCTTTTGACAAATTCATTTGGAATAGTTAAATAATGCCCACGTCCATTATCTGCCTGCTTGTAAAGGTGCATAAATAAACAGAAGCAAAGGTTCGCTGTAATAATCTGTCGCAGATGCTTCAGGGTGGTTTTATCTGAGTGATGATCAAAGGAGGAAGCATCTGAAGAGAGTAACCTGAATACTGCACATGTGTCTGTCATCCTCTGCCTCTTAACTCCGCTTAAAAAGAAGGGAAAACATCAATGTAACTTCCACTGCCTGCAATTCTAACTTTACTTTTTATTTAATTATGGTCACAGACCAGCCAGCAATTCTGACTGCTGTGTAATCTGAGGCACAGGCTAGGATACTAACCAATGGAAGTTAAGTTGCATGGAAATCTTCCAAATAAAAACACACGAAGAAAGGAACTAGCCAGAAGGAGATCACTGACAAAGGCATTGTGGCGAAGCAAAGGGAGCTCAGTGATGCAAGAGGGGAACAGAAGAAATGGAGTGGCCCTGCCCCTGCAAAGAGGCTAGGAGCCAGGCTGGGAGCCAATCAGGCTGAAATGGCTTGGATGGCAGGAGAGGAAAGAGGTGTTTGGACAGGCAAGAAAGGAGAGAGAACAAGCCAGCTGGTGGGAAACAGTGGCCGGTAAACATTTGAGAGAGCATTATGTGCACGCACACACACACGCACAGACCCACCACCACCCCTCTGCCCCTGCTCCCTCCAAGTAAGTCCCATGATATAGCTGGGTCCTCTTCTCCCTTGCTAGGCTGGCAGGAGTGCTTGGGGAGGGGCAGGGGATTTCAACCTTGCAGAGTCCTCTGATGCTAGAGGTGCCAACTGCCAGCTCAACAGTGGGGCTGGGTAAACAGGGGTAGCTTCCAGGTTCAAGCCATGAGTGCAAGCCTATTTGAATATCTCGCCATAAAGAGAAGGCCAGAGGTGGCTGGAAGAGAAAGCTGATGGCCCCCTCTAAAACTGGCCCCAGCATGCCCTCCCCGATTGGGACTAGCTGGCAAGAGCCACAATGTGGGAGGTGAGAGCCTGCATATGACAGGGACCAGGAGACTTTCACACTGGTGGGCTCAGCACCCAGGCAGCTATGGACTGGGGACTGCAGAGATGCTGGAGCTGGACCCAGCCAGGAGCAGGTGTCTGTGGGGAAAAGCAGTCAAACTGGGGAGGAAGCAAACAGCCAGGTGGCATCTCTTCCCCCCGCTTCTCTATCACCGCAGGAAACAGTAAGGTGAGGCCAGGAGGGTGGGTGAGCAGTGATACTGCCTGAATGCCAGAGTTATGATACGGTTATTTAACACAGTATATTTATATTTAGAGTGAGCGCTGACAAGCAACCGCATTCACTAAACCCAGAACACACGTGTTCCAGAATTTGGAACAAATCTTCATTATAGGACTATCTACACTTCCCAACACAACACAGCTGAAAATGAACTCAGGCCCTGCCCCCATTAACACCCATCAGGACACCCCCACATATGCCTGGGGCCATGAGTGGGAAAGCCATCCATAGACATACGTATTTAATTATTTAATGTATTCATTGCATTTCTACACTGCCCAATAGCGAAAGCTCTCTGGGCAGTTCACAAAACAAGATGTAAAACCACAGAATACAATCGCATAATAAAACAATACAAACACATTAAAATATCTTAACATAAAATAAATAAGAGTAAAAAACCAAAGCAAAAGCCAGCAACAGTGCAAGGATCTTACAACACACGAACACATTTCTTAAAAATTGAAAGTCTAAAAGGCCAGGGAAAATAAGGAGGTCTTCACCTAGTGCTGAGAACTCTACAACACAGGTGCCAGGCACGCCACAAGCCTCTTTGGGGAGGTCATGCCACAACCAGGGGCACCACTGAAAAGGCCCTCACCTCAATATGCTTCATCTGAAATACTGTTCAGCAATATACTGTTACTGAAAGAAGTTGCAGGCAGGTGATGGTAGATATAATCTTGCTGCACATGCCCGTAAGGCTGCCAGTATACGGAGGTCAGCTGGAGCATAAAAACTATTCTTACCCCAAGAGTTCAGGAGTGGGGCGGAGGACTCTAGCCATGGATGGCAGGTGGTCAGATGCTACATAAAGAGGGACTTCCTACAGATGAAGTTTTAAGGGATTTGTTTGCTAACAACATTATAAAAAAGAGGCTCAAACCTGCGCCCCGCCTGCCTCCCACTTAAACAGCACAGCCCCTAGCCATAGGTACACACCTGTGGGAGGGGATCAGCACCTCCACCACCAGTCACCTGTGGAAGAAAGAAGAAGGCTTGGTATTGGTAGCATCACGAACTACGTACCAGCCAAGGTTAGTATTTGCCTTGAAGGGGTTTATATTGCATACACATGACAAGAGAGAATAAACAACTTCAGAAGTACAAGCCAGATACAGTCAGGAGCACCACATTATAACAATGCAAGAAGCCAAGCATGCCAGTTTTGTGCCAGTACATTAATGCACTACAACATAATGAAAACTGGCGCACACTGTGTTAAAAGTGGACCACGGAGAATCAGGCATGGTAAATATAGAACTCACATGATATATTCAAAAACCATCACACAATGCAAAATGGACACAGTAAAAAATTTTTTTACTCGTGACAATTCTATTCCATCACACAGTAACATGAGAACAGGGACATACTGAGGGCATTCAGACATTTACAAGGAACTGAAGTCCATGAAGAATAAAACTATTTTCACACATGGGAACCTTTATTGGAACAAGTTCTGCTCTGTGAAACCCCAGCTGCTGCATGGGAGAAAACATTATCAGACCATCCCAGCATTATAAGACCACCACCAACTAAGTGGATGATGGGCACATCTTGTATGCCAGGAAAGCTTATTCCAGACCAGCCTCCCCAAATCTGGCACCCTCCAGATGTGTCGAGCCAGAACTCCCACCAACCTCAGCCAGTAGGGATGCTGGCTGAGAATGATGGGAGTTGTCGTCCAACACATCTGGATGGTGCCAGGTTGTGGGAAGGCTATTCCAGACCATGTTCTGAAAGGCTACAAGTACTCAAGCTCTACACCAACAGAGGTGTAACACTGGGTTGCGGCAGCTAGACTGAGCCTTGCCCGAGCTACACCCAGAGCCTTGCCTGAGCTACACGGGTGAGAACAGTACAGAGATCCCATCTGAATGTCTGAAGACCACACAGGCTTGACCCCATTACAGAGTTTTGAGTCATGCATAAGTTACACACACAGCCATGAGAATGAGCCTTCAAACAAAGATGGAGCCATTCTCACCTCCCAGGGAGGGAGTTCCATGATCGGGGTGCTTCCACAAAAGAAGGCCCTGTCTGTCCAGTATTCCCACCAATTGAGCATCGCTTGGTGTAGGACCTACAGCAGGGCCTTTGAAGCATTCGGGACTAGATGAAGTTTCCAAACACTTTCAAAAGGTAGCCCCATGCAGATCATAAGCTACTGGCAGGTTCATATGTGAGAAGGCGGTCTTTCAGATATCCTGACCCTAAACTGTTTATGGCTTCATTGGCAAGAACCAGCACCATTCACTGCACCTGGAAACAAACTGGAACCTAGTACAGCTAATATGGTCAACAAAGCGCACAGCAGAAAACTATTTTCATTTTGCACTAGCTGCAGTTTCCAAACCCTCTTCAGGGGTAGCCCTATGTACAGCGTCTTGCAGTCCTCTAAATGGGAGGAGATTAAGGCATGGATCAGTGTGGCCAGATCCACTTTCCCCTGGACACCAGCCTACACTGGCTGCAGCAGCCTCCCGACCTCCCAGGAGCAATACTGGGTCCAGAAGCACCCCAAGCCGTGAGCCTGACCCTTCGGAGGGGGTGCCACCCCATCCAGAAGAGGCTGTACCCTCAACAGGACCCGCCTTGTCTAGACTGAGCCTCAACTTATTAGTCCACATCCAGTCCACAATAATATTCTCTCTGGATAAGCATGACACATTTTATTATTTATTTATTATATTTATATCCTTCCTTTCTGCTAAAAATAGTGCTCAAGGCAGCTAACAACAAAACAGAGATAAAAGAAAGAATCCTAATTGAAACACAATCACATCAGTTAAAAAGAAATAAACAGCACCCACCAGTTAAAATCTACTTCAACAAACAAGTCAGCTTAAAAGCCAAGCACCAGTTTGAAGAAAAATCGCTTCTCCTGCCAGCAGCAGGAGAGCAGAGACGGAGCTAGCCTGGTCTCTCTTGGCAGGGCGTTCCAGGGAGTGGCTGCTGCTAAGGCCCTCCCTTGTGTTCCTGCCAAACATGTCTCTGGTAGTGGCAGGACAGAGAGAAGGGCCTCTCTCAGAGATCTTACAACCCAGGTGGGCTCGTTAGGGGAGAAGGCAGCCTTTCAAACAGGCTGGGGCCAAGTTTGCCAAGGGCTTTATAGGTCATAACCAGCACTTTCAACTGCGCCCAGGAATGGAGCCAGGGAAACTGTTGAAACACAGGAGTCGCATGCTCCACGTAACCAGCTCCAGTCAATAACCTGGCTGCAGCATTCTGGTCCCGCCAAAGTCTGCAAACACTTTTCAAGGGCAACCTCACATAGAACACATTACAGTAGTCTAAACGGGATGTAACTCAGGTGAGATTGTGGCCAGATCTTGGATCTCCAAGAACCGGTGCAGTTGGTAAGTAGCCTGGGCACCCAGCTTCAGGGCTGAATCCAGGAGTACACCCAAACTGCAAACCCAAGTTTTCATGGATAGTGTAACCCAATGCAGGACAGGTTTAGTCCCTACTCCCTGATCTGCCTTTTGACTAACCAGGAGCACCTCTGTCTTGTTTAGATTAAGTTCAATTTGTTCACTCTCGTCCAGTTCATTACCGACACCAGACACCAATTTAGAACTCGAACCGCCTCCTCAGATTTAGATGGAACGGAGAGATAGAGTTGGGTATCATCAGCACACTGGTGGCACTGACCCCAGAACTCTGGATGACCTCCCCCAGTGGTTTCATGCATGTTAAATAGCGCGGGGGGGGCAATATGGATCCCGGAGGGACACATAAGCACCTTTTTGGCCCTGAGGGTCACATGTCATGCTGGGTCAGAGCTGCACACAGCACATACGCTCTTTCTCTTGGCCATCAACATCGCAGCAGGCAAGGGTGGAAAATTTAAACCTCCTTTCCCAGGCTGCTGAGATGGGATCACCAGGGAGTGAGGCAGTTAAGCCTCTCCCATCCCCCAGTGGTCTCCTCCCAGATTGCTTTTGTTGTTGTTCAGTCATTCAGTCGTGTCCGACTCTTCATGACCCCATGGACCATAGCACGCCAGGCCTTCCTGTCCTGCGCTCTCTCCCGGAGCGTGCTCAAGTTCATATTCATTGCATCGGTGATGCTATCTAGCCATCTCATCCTCTGCCGTCCCCTTCTCCTTTTGCCTTCAGTCTTTCCCAGCATCAGGGTCTTTTCCAGAGAGTTTTCTCTTTGCAAGATTGCTTTTACCTCATTGCTATTAGTGGAAGGGAAATGGTGACCTTGCAGCACCAGGACTGCTGAGGAGGGGGTAGGCTAAAGTCTCCCCCCGCCTCAGATCAGGATCGCTGTCCCAAAGCTGCAAATAGCAGTTGATCACCTGAACTGCAAGGGAAGTGGGTGAGGCGCTCTGGGACTTGGCAGGCCACACTGAGAGTGACAAAGGGCCAAATGTGGACTGCAGGCTGCCCACCCCACCAGAAGCCAATTTCAGAAACTGCCTCCCAAGAGACACTGGAGCTACCGGAGCATAATGCCTCCAAGTCCATCCCAACCAGGAAGTCCAGAAGGCTATCACAGTCAATGATACTAAAAGCTGCTGAAAGGTTCAGTGGAACCAACGGGACATACTCCCCCTATCCAGTTCCCAGTGTAGATCACCCATGAAGGTGAACCATAACCAGGGTGGATTTAAATGTTCTAGGTCAGGTATAGGCAGCCTGGTGTCCTCCAGATGTTTTGGACTACAACACACCCATCAGCCCTATCCAGCATCGCCAAAGGCTGGAGATTATGGGAGCTGTAGTCCAAAGCAGGTGGAGGACACCAGGCTGCCTATCCCTCGTCTGGATACCCTACCTCATCCAGAAACACCTCGAGCTGAGATGCCACCACATGCTCCAACACCTTGCCCACGGATGGACTTTTCCAGTATGATGGAGTCCAGGGGCAGTGTTCGTATACTCTAAAAAGAAAGGTCTCAACACCATGTCTTTCAGGCATGATGAAATCACACCTTGTTGTGAAGAGGCCTTCACCACTACCCTTACCCATTCAGATAGTACCCCCATCCCCAGCTGCTTTTATAAGGCAGGAAGTGCAAAAGTCAAGACCACAAGGGTTAGGTTTCACCTCCCCAAATATCCTGTCCACATTCAGAAGTAGTACTAGAAGCCCCGATTATACAGTCCACAGAGTTCATGGGAGAAAAAAAAAGCTGAGCCACAGACAATGCATTCATGTCTCTTCCTCCACTGCTAGGCTGAAACTACTGCAATGACAACGTACCCCCAAGATGAAGACTCAGGATAGTTGCCCAGCTCCATTGCCCTGGCACAGATTCAGGAACTGGGTGCTGGAAACACACCGCAAGTGTAGTAGCGCGCAAAACACCAAAGGCTGTCTGACAGAGGGAATCCCAGTAAGACAGCTTGAGGGAACTGGTCAAATGGGAGCACCCACGACAATACAAAGAAGCAGTGGAGGAGGCCCGACAATGAGCTCCAACGGCAATGCTGGCAAGAGGTCCCTGAATAAGATACACCATATCACTGACAAGTAATCAGAGGGGCGACAGCACTGCTGCTCTCAGGTGACAGCAGCACATTCATGAGCCCCAGTGCGGCTGTGAAACACACTGCAAGAAGTGAAAGGTCATCACTGCAGGATCATCCTAATTTAGAAGCAGTGAAGGGGCTTTTAAAGCCTCCAAATGTAGAGATTTTCTGAGTTATGTATATGTTTCGCACACCGCGAGGACCTCTTCTAACACATTTGCACTCTTGAAACAGAATGCAGGTCACAGTCCTGAGAAGGTACTGACACACGCTCAAGACACTGGGCACCAAGCAGTTTGAACCCTATAGGGTGGAATCCTGTGAGTAGATCCAACAGGGACCCACCACTGGCAGCGAGCACAAATGGCCAGAAACGTGAGTTTCTGGAAGGTGTGACCTGCCCCTTCCAGAAAGCTGCGTTTCTGGTCACTTGGGGGCTTGCCCCCAGAAGCGCTACATTGCTGTCACCAGCGACAAGGGCTGCATGTGCCCCGGGAACCAGTGGTGCTCACCACCAGTCGTAGGTCCCCATTGGATCCTACCCCATGTGCCCAGCAAAATTCTGGACCCTAATACTTATCTTATAGAGCATATGAACCCAACCCATGCCCTTTACCAATGACATCTGTCCCAGAGAAGACCTCCTACCTTCAACATGTCTCCTCACTGTCCACACAGCATTGGGGTTACCAGGCAACTCTGACACTGCCATTTCAGATACCTACCAAGACATAACATTTTAGTTCATACTCAAGTTTAGATGTTTTCTCCTCCAAATGAAGTGTTCGAGGGGTTAATACTGGACAGGAGAGAAACAATCCCCCATTCCTGAGCCACAGCTCCTCAGCATAAAGACAACCCAACGGAATGCATGGGGGCGTTGCGCCTCTTGCAGCCCAAGGGCTGGATTTGATTTCAGATAAGCTCTCGGGGGCAAGGGAATGGAAGGGAAGGGAACGGAACACGCAGCAGTCGGGGGGGCACGACCTGGTGATGTGGGGAAGCAGGTGTGAACATCTGTGGGACCTCGGCAGGTCAGACTTGGCCTCTGGGACTGAAAGTCAACACTCCTGTCTCACACCACGGTAGAATGCTTGATTATTTATTACTTGTTACTTGTACTTTTAACTCAGGGCAGTAAATGCGATATTCCCCAAATCCTAACCTTGTGAAATTGGCTAGGCGCTCCCTGTCAGTGCTGCCTTGTGCTCCTCCCCTTCTTACCTCAAGTCCGTGTCTAAGGACCCTGAGAGATGACCGAGGGCCCCTTCCACAGGCTGCATATAACTGGGGTGTATCTTCATTAGCCAGATCAGCTATCTGCAGAAAAGCAAGGCACAGCAGTGAGAAATTTAGGGAGACATTTCAGTTTCTGCACTGAAGCCAGGTATCACTTCTAGGTCACCTTATTACAGCTGCAAAATCTTACATTGGTTGGCATGACTGAGAGGTACAGCTGACCTGGATTGTAGGATTAGCAGCATAAGAAGAACAGAGCAGAAGTATAAACGCAATCTGAGAGTACCCTCAGTATACCTACAGCTCGGGCAACATGCCCAGCAGGCAAACTGCTCCCACATAACCAGCGCCATAACAGCCCAAGACATTGGCTTACTAAGTCGTGACGTTTTGCTCCGTTACATGTATTCATGCACACTTGTTTCTCCACCACACACTCTAGTATGTAGGGAAGATTGGGGGCTAATCCAAGAAGTAAAGCTTCCCAAATTTACCCCTTGGTACACTGGTTAGCTGTATGAACGATCCATAGAACGTGACACTGAGTGAACTACAGAGGATCACAGGCAGAATTGCACTTTAAAGAACAGCTCACAACAGCTAGGCTGCTACGATGTATTTGAAGGCCATTCAAATACAAGAACATACAGTCGTATCTTGATTTCATGGTGCAACATCACACACAATACAATGATCTCCAATGGTGCTGTTCCACCAGCATAAGAGAAAGCATGGCAGAACGGATTTCCCCTCCCCCCTGGAGTCCCCTGCACATCCCCCAGATCTCTCTGGAGGGTCCTTGGGGGCAGCCCTGCGGGGCACACAGGGTGGAAAGGATGGGCAGGTTCTGTTGCACGAACAGACAACCACTCCCATGGCACTGGCTCCAATCCATAGGCTTTAAAGCAGGGATAGGCAACTTCAGGGGGGCAGGCAGCCATTTCCCCCCCCCCCCAGACTCCCCTACCCGCTGCAGGCTGCACATCTGCTCCTGCTGCCAAATTCAGCAGGACAGGGGGAAAATGCCCTATTTTCAGCAACAAACTGCTACAGAAGGCTAAAACAGCTAAATGTATCTTGAAAGCAAACTACCTTTGGCCTAAACCTTCTGTAGCAGTGTGTTGCCAAGATCTGGTGCAAACTGCAGCAGCCGCACAGGGAACAGTGGTGTCTCCAAGCCATCCACCCCTGCTTTAAAGCAAGACGGCCTTCTTCCTTATAGCCAGAAAAAGAGGAAACCTATGAAAATATTTACTGACCTCTCTGAAATACCACCGTTATCAGTACCAATAGAAGTTGCAAGGCTGCAAGAACATATGAGGGACAATTGTTTTTCTTTCCAATTTAATTTTCTAATGTTTGCGTTGAAGTCGTTTTGTAAGACGAGCAAAGGGCTGGATGCACCCGATTTCGTCTGATCTCGTAAGCTAAGCAGGGTCAGCCAGGCGGTCTCCCTTGGATGGGAGACTGCCTGGGAATCAGGCTTCCTGCATTGAGCAGGGGGTTGGACTCGATGGTCTTGTTGGCCCCTTCCAACCCTATGAGTCTATGTCTATGTCTAAATATTGGTTTTAATTTTTTTTTAAAAATGGACTGAAATGTATTTATTCTATGATGTACACATTGTATCATTTGAAAGTAGGGAACGTTTTGTGCAAAGACAGGCATGATAAAGGACAAAGAAGGCAGGGACCTAACAGAAGCAGATGAGATTAAGAAGAGGTGGAAAGAATACACAGAAGAACTATACAGGAAAGATCTGAATGTCCCTGATAGCCATGATAGTGTGGTCACGGAACTTGAGCCGGACATCCTACAGAGTGAAGTCAAGTGGGCCTTAGGAAGCATTACTAACAACAAAGCTAGCGGAGATGACAGTATTCCAGCTGAGCTATTGAAAATCCTAGAAGATGATGCTCTTAAAGTGCTGCACTCAATATGCCAACAAATTTGGAACACTCAACAGTGGCCACAAGACTGGAAAAGGTCAGTTTACATTCCAATTCCAAAGAAGGGCAATGCCAAAGAGTGTTCAAACTACCGTACAATTGCGCTCATTTCACATGCCAGCAAGGTGATGCTCAAAATCCTACAAGCTAGGCTTCAGCAGTATGTGAACCAAGAACTACCGGAAGTACAAGCGAGGCTTCGAAGAGGCAGAGGAACTAGAGATCAAATCGCCAACATTCGCTGCATCATGGAGAAAGCAAGAGAATTCCAGAAAAAGTCTATTTCTGCTTCATTGACTACGCTAAAGCCTTTGATTGTGTGGATCACAACAAACTGTGGCAAATTCTGTCAGAGATGGGAGTACCAGACCACCTTACGTGTCTCCCAAGAAACCTGTACAAGGGTCAAGAAGCAACAGTAAGAACCGGACATGGAACAACCGATTGGTTCAAAATTGGGAAAGGAGTACAACAAGGCTGTATATTGTCACCCTGCTTATTTAACTTATATGCAGAGTACATCATGAGAACGCCGGGTTGGAGGAATCACAGCTCAGAATTAAGATTGCTGGGAGAATTATCAACAACCTCAGATACGCAGATGATACCACCCTAATGGCAGAAAGCGAAGAGGATCTAAAGAGCCTCTTGTTGAGGGTGAAAGTGGAGAGTGCAAAAGCTGGTTTGAAACTCAACATACGGAAGCAGTGACAGATTTTATTTTCTTGGGCTCCAAGGTGACTGTAGCCATGAAATTAAAAGATGCTTGCTCCTTGGGAGGAAAGCTATGGCACACCTAGGCAGCATAGTAAGAAGCAGAGACATCACCTTGCCGACAAAGGTCCGTCTAATCAAAGCTACGGTTTTCCCAGTAGTAATGTATGGCTGTGAGAGCTGGTCTATAAGGAAGACTGAACGCCAAAGAATTGATGCTTTCGAACTGTGGTGCTGGAGAAGACTCTTACGAGTCCCCTAGACTGCAAGGAGGTCAAATCAGTCAATCCTAAAGGAAATCAACCCCGACTGCTCATTGGAAGGACAGATACTGAAGCTGAAGCTCAAATATTTTGGCCACCTAATGCGAAGAGAAAACTCTCTGGAAAAGACCCTGATGCTGGGAAAGATTGAAGGCAAAAGGAGAAGGGGACGGCAGAGGATGAGATGGCTAGATAGCATCACTGATGCAATGAATATGGACTTGAGCACGCTCCGGGAGGAAGGCCTGGCGTGCTATGGTCCATGGGGTCACGAAGAGTCTGAGACGACTTAATGACTGAACAACAAACTTTTGTAAAACTGGCAACATTTGTTTGTGTGTGGGGATGAGCAACATGTTTATTTTGCCCCTTTTGGGGAAAGGGTTATTATACAGATAAACTCTGTATTGGAACACACTTAAATATTTACTGATGTACAAGTCCTCTTAGATTATCTACCTGCTTCCTGGAAATTAATGCAGTCAGTGCAAATGGATTCTCCACACCCTTTTGATAGCTAGAAGCCTGATATTACAACACCGGAAGGATAAACACTGACCTCCTATAATACAATGGATTGAAGACCTTACAACATCTGAATGGGTGGTGTAAAGCCAACCACACTAGTGGATGCGTAGAGCAACCATTTACTACTAAGCTTACCGCAACTGCACATAGGTATCAGGATGTCTGAAGCATCTGGCTGTATAGTATGCCAAATTTTACCATGCTGTTGCTTTGCTGCATTTTTTACATGTGTGCAGTCATCTGGTGAAAGGCCCCCGCCCCAATCCATCACTGGATGTTGAGCAGTGGGCTGAATGCAAGACAGGACCGCCAATTTTAAGGGCATGGCTATGTTCTAGATTTGCTTCTGAATCCTTATCCTGACAGCTTTCTGCTAATTGAGCGGCTTTGCCGTGAAGCTTTAAACTGGCAGGTAACCTTATCTTTGCTGTGACAGAATTCCCATCCCTTAAATATTCACACCTGTAAAAGAGCTTTGAGCACTCATTGGCAGGCAGGAGCACTGTATAAATAAAGGTACTAGCATTACGACAGTGCATGTTACGGACTTCAGACATAACACAGCCACCTTGCCTTGCTTTCTGGGCCATCAGCAAAACCTATGGAACTCTAAGATGGAAAAACTGAGAGCAAGTATGGTGTAGTGGATAAAATTCCCAGAGACACACTCACTCTCAGGATTTTTTCTTGAGCCGTTGTGAAGGTAAATGGAAAAAGCCCATGCATCTTGCCCTGAGCTCCTTGGAGGAACAGTGATACACAAACATGATAAATAATACATGAAGGAACCTGGGAACTACACACCAGTCAGTCTGACATCAATCCCTGGGAAAATTCTGGAGCAGATGATAAAGCAATCCATCCGTAAGCACCTTGAAAACAGTGCAGGGATTACTCGAAGCCAACATGGATTTGTCAAGAACAAATCCTGCCAGATGAATCTGATCTCATTTTTGGATCAAGTCACCTCCCTTGTGGACCGTGGGAATGCTGTGGACATCATATACCTCGACTTTAGCAAAGCTTTTGACAAAGTGCCCCACGATATCCTGATGAGCAAACTAGCTCAAAGTGGGCTAGATGAAACAACGATCCGGTGGATCCACAGTTGGATACAGAATCAGACTCAAAGAGTGCTTATCAATGGGACCTTCTCAAGCTGGGGAGAGGTAACGAGTGGGGCTCAGTCCTGGGCCCAGTGCTCTTCAACATTTTTATGAATGACTTGGAGGAGGGGGTGCAGGGAATGCCGATCAGATTTGCAGATGACACAAAATTGGGCAGGATAGCTAATACTTCGGAAGACAGAAACAAAATTCAAAGTGATCTTGATAGACTGGAGTGCTGGGCAGAAAACAACAGAATGACATTTAATAGGGATATATGCCAAGTTCTGCACCTAGGAAAAAGAAACCAAATGCACAGTTACAAGATGGGGGATACGTGGCTCAACCACACTACAAGCGAGAAGGATCTTGGAATTGTTGTCGATCACAAGCCGAATATGAGCCAACCATGTGATGTGGCTGCAAAAAAGGCCAATGCTCTTTTGGGCTGCATTCATGGAAGAAGAGCTTCCAAATCCCAGGAAGTACTAGTCCCCCTCTGCTCAGCACTGGTTAGGCCTAATCTCGAGTACTGTGTCCAGTTCTGGATGCCAACTCAGAACTGGACCGTTGCTCAGAGGGGCAGATGCTGCTGTCCACCGGGCTGTGACATCTGCGGCGCACGTATGTGTCTATGAACAACCTGGAGAGGGTTCAGAGGAGGGCAACAAAGATGATCAGAGGAATGGAAACAAAGCCCTATGAGGAGAGACTTAAAGAACTGGGCATGTTTAGCCTTGAGAAGAGAAGACTGAGGGGAGATAGGATAGCGCTCTTCAAGTCCTTGAAAGGTTGCCACAGAGAGGAAGGCCAGGATGTCTTCTCGATCATCCCAGAGCGCAGGACACGAAATAATGGGCTCAAGTTACAGGAAGCCAGATTCCAGCTGAACATCAGGAAAAACTTCCTGAATGTTAGAGCAATATGACAATGGAACGAATGACCTGGTGGGCTCTCCCACACTGGAGGTATTCAAGACAAGGCTGGACAGCCACCTGTCGGGGATGCTCTGACTTGGATTCCTGCAGTGAGTAGGGGGTTGGACTCGATGGTCTTGTAGGCCCCTTCCAACCCTAATATTCTATGATCTTAAGGTTGAACCCTGTAAACCAGGAGTGGGCAACAAGCAGCCCATGTGCACACACCCCCTGGGCAGTTTTTGCAGCCCCTGCCATGTTCCAATTCTGCTGGGGAACCAGGCACATGGGTGGCACACCCTGGTTCCCTGCAAAATCAGGCTCCCCTCAACCTGCCAAACAACTGTGGGGTGGGGTGGAGAAAGCATGATTCTGCTGGGAAACAAGGGTGTGCTACCCACATGCCTGGTTTCCCAGGGGAATCACTGAAATTCCACCGCCACAGCCACTTCCAGCAGCATACAGCCTCTGGATGGCTCAGGAGGAGGGGAGACAATGAGGCCCCCCACCCCTGCTGTAAGCTCATGCCATTTCTGGAATTATGCTCATGGCCCAGCTGACTATGCACTCCGCAACATCTGAGGGCAACACAGAATGCAGCAGCTTGTCACAAGCCAAGGAAGTATGTACATGAATTGAGAAATGGAACTTACCTGACAGCACAAGATAGGAGATAGGCTGTCCAGCTCATCCACCAGCACCAGGTTCTTAAGAGGCCGTGGCTGGAAAAAGAAAGTGTCTCCTTCCTCCAGGGGCATGGCAGAGGAGAACTCTGGTTCCTCATCATCATCTCCCAAGTGAGCTATCTGGTAGAGGTAGCTGCAAATAGAAGGGGGAGGCTCTCAGAGTGCTACACCTGAGAGAAGTCTACAGAGCTGTCCAAAAGGCTTTGCTACTTCCATGATGCGCATGCTGTAGGATTGTTTGCTGGAGCAAAACACTTTGAGGAAGAACAAGAGGGCGGCCAGGGAGGTGAGACTGGAAGCCCTTATTCCCCTGCCTGTAACCAGGGCAAACAATATGAGGAACTACAAGCCCCTTGCCGTTCCAAGGACCGGAGTTCAATGCCGTGAAGCGGATAATGTGCTCAAAGGGGCAAGACGAAAGACATGAGGAGGGAATACTGTCACGCCAATCTGATAAGCCTCGGTTTTAGAAAATGAAATAATTTGCTCTACAATTTGTGGGGTAAACAGGAAGGAAATGGTGATTCATTTCGATATTACAAAGCTTGGGGGGGAAAAACCCCACATTGTTTCCCTCCCACCTGTCCTGCAAACCAAATATTAGTTATTTCATTTTCTGAAGTTAAGGTTTCATCAGGACTGCTAAGATATAAACAATACAATTTTTATTGGCTGATTATGGTTCTTTCCAATGGGGTATCTGTTCTGAAACAGATCCAATACAGGCCACCTTTTGAAAACTCCGCCATTTCAGGGAATGTGCATGCAGAAGCAACAATAATTACTTGGAACAGCTTAAACACCTAAAGCAAGAGGCGGCTTTCAGCTGTCATATCAGTTGTTCCAACCCAGTGAACTAGCAGCAGCGCCCTCGGCCACTCAGCCCAGCCCTTTTCTAGAGAAGCAAACAGCCACTGAGGAAATCTAAAGGCTGCAGGAGCTTGACGGCACCACCATTTCTCCTCTCTTTTGCTTGTGTATCCTCCATTCTATCTTCACCCACTCAGCTTTCTATTACTTGAACCTAGCACCATGACACTCATGTGCCTTCTCTCACGTCCCCAACATTTACTGACCTGGTTTGGACTATCATAGCCAGCTAAACAAGCTTGTTTAAGCCACAGCGCATGCTGGGCTTGTGTCATCCAAACCCAGGCAGCATGGCTTGTTGGAGGGGGAACAAGCCTCAAATCACCCATGGGCTGCTGCTGGGTTACTGTGCCCAACACACACCGGGGCTCAACCAAGCCACTGATGATCATGTGAACTGGCCCATTATTTACTTGTTGAATATATTTCTACCCTGCCTTTTAGGGCACCCCCCCCCCCCGCAAGGCACCTTACAATCGAGTGTTAAAAACCAAAACAATTGAACACACATGGTAAAATAACATCAGAGAGTATCTCCCTCCGCTCCTGCTGGCTTTTAGGAAAGTGTGGTGGATTTGATACTGGAAGAACTAGCAAGGGTTACTGAGCTCCCACAGTTATGTTCTGTACAGTGTACTGAATTCAGAGACCTGTGCAGCCTCACACAGTATTTCTGAGCAGGCTTTAGCGAACAAAGGTAGGCCCCTTGATGGGCAATTTCTATAGCAGGCCTCTTACATAGCTTGAATGGGTACCAGGCAAGTGCAGCTCCATAGGTCAACAGCCGTACCTATGCCTGATCACCTCACCCGTCTGAGACGGTGTCTTATCTCACCCATGAGCTGGGAGGCTTCCCCTCCTAGGCTGGAACGTTGGGGCCTCTCTCTCCCAGAAAGGCAATTAATTTCCCAGGTTGGGATGCTACGAGAGCCTTCAAGAATATGAGAAAATGCTATATAAGATGGAGAATAAAGCGATCCAATTTGGTCTTGCTCCAAGGGGAAATAGCGCTGCCAGTCTGGACTTTACTGGTCCTGAAGGGAGCATCTCATATGCCCTGGGATATACTCAGATATACATTATCAGCTATGGTAAAGGTGCCTCCTTACAGCTGAAAGGACGTGAGCTTTCTTTGTATATTCTTTCTGCCTCCATGTACCATCTTTGTGTCTTAATAAACTGTTAAACTGATCCATTTGTGATTTGTCTCAGTTCAACATCCATGAATCTGGTTTGATTGGGACCAAGGTTAATCAGGAACCCATAAATCAACACAGGAGGGTATGAACACGCATCTTTTCAATCTAGCCTTTTAAATTATGTAGCTATTTTATTGTTTTTAATGTGCTTGTTTTTATTGCATAAAGGTTTTATTGTTTTAAATTGTTGTACATTGCCTTGATGGCTCTTTAGCAAATAAACTGACATCATCTGCCCTGTGGGAAGGAAAGCAGAGCGAGGGAGACAGGAACAGGCAAAAGGAATATCCATGTCTGCTCCACTTGGACTGTCCCCACCCTGCACCTGGGAGATGAGAGTAGAGAGAGCCATTCCATCAGCTGTGTTGAAAATCTAATTTTTTCCTCTTCCCTCCCTGTCCCTTTTCCCTTGTGTGTCGTGTCTTTTTCAGATTGTAAGTCCGCGAGCAGGGACTGCCTTGTTTACTAATTGATTGTAAGCCACTCCGGGAGCCTTTTTTGACTGAGAAGCAGGATAAAAATACTTTAAATAAATAAATACTGCAGTAAAATAGCACTATCTAAACAGATCCCAAATGTGGTCCACGTTTAACCCAAAGCGCCCTGATTGCTAGAAGACTCTGAAAACAGGACACTGAAGTTTCTTGCCTGAAACCAACAACAGCCAGCCATACCTGTGGTAGGATGCAGGGGTTCAAGACATGTGTACAATCCCCAGCTTGAACAACCACTAGATTTGGGAAGCGGAAGGTCTAAATGGTATCCAGAAATGTGTGTACGTATGTGTGTATGCAGAATACCAGCAGCATTACCACACATGAAAATTCAGCAGCACTTAAGAAGAAATTTGGAGGTTTTACTTACTGGTTTCCAAACTCAGAAGCCACAAAAAGGAAGCCTGTTTTCAGCACACACATGGCAGCGGCTACAGGAACAGTGTCAAAGTACTTAAGTCGAATTTCTGTGACCTGAAACCACCACAAAAGAATTCCTGCATGAGCCAGACTGGAGAATGTCTCACTCACTCATACACACACAAATTAACAGCCGAAAATGCAGAGTCGTACCATGTCCTCATCAGTCTCCAAGGTGATTTTGAAGATATCACCCTGTTCCGTCTGGGCCAGGAAAAAGAACATAGACTTGGTCTTGTGCGTAGCAGAGCAGACGAAGATCATGCCTCTTTCAGGGTCATCCAAGTCATTCTGTCACAGAGAACAGCAAGTCAGAGACGCAAAGGCAAAAGCTGGTCTAAAAAGATCATTGTCCCAAGTCTCCTGTCTTGACAGCATCCCACTACCTGTATCCTTAGCACTTCCCTACATATTCATGTTTCCTTCAAATGTCCCCAATGCACGTGACCTAAACGCATTCCTCTTCCTGGAAGTGCCCAGTCAATTACTAAAGACTCCAATATTTCTGGATAACTTGCTCCTGTCTCATCCTTCGACCAAACCCTTCCCCTCTGACACTTTTCTACCATCGTTTGGAGATACTGTCATGCTTTCTCCCACCCTTTTGGGGCACTTTGCCTCCCCTTCCTTCTCCTCATACATACAAGCAGTCACCAAATCCTGCCTCATCTTTTTTTTCCATCTCCAAGGGATGAGTGTCTTCTCAGTACCTCTCTGGCAGCTTTCTCCTCCTGCTACACATCCCCTTTACAACAGATTCAGAACAGCTCCGGCCAACACATCTTTTTCCCACTGTAGATGATTTCCCCACGCTTTACAGTTGCTCTGCCATGCTCCATGACCAATTAATATCTAGTCCTTTTCCTTTTAAGGCTTTCCACTACCTACACTATACGTCTGCTTCTCCTCCCGTCATCCTGCAAAGGTTCCTCTCCTGCTAGTGCGCCTTCTGCTGCTTTCTGGCATGCTGCGCTCCATCTCTGCATCCTGCCACCTCCTTCTCTGCTCCGAGGCCCTGGGCAGTCCTCCTCTTTAGCAAGGCCTTGTTGGGACCGCTCTAGCCTCATTGCCCCTCATTCTCCATCTCCATCTAACTCTCCCTCCTTCTGCTGTCCTCACTACTAATTGTCAATTCTCAGAACAACTGAAATATTCATACCCTGCCATCTTGTGCCAGAGCATCTCAAGATACCTTGTAATCAAGTAACATATATTAAAAAAGCAAACAACAGAAATTAAGGCCTGCAGCAGAAAAACATAACCCTTAACAGCACCTCAGAGGGCCCCAAATGCCTTATGAAGCAAAACCATTTTTATTTGAGCTGCCTGAAGGCTAGCAGCAATGAAGCAGACCCTACTTCCTCAGAGAGGGAGTTGCACAGCTTTGGTTTCACCATGTGGAATGTCACGAGGGTCATTTCTGCCTCATGTAGATACCCAAGAGTTTCTTCTGTTTTAACAAGAGTGTATGACTATTACAGGAGAATTTCCCAGACATCCTACACTAGCCTTCTCCAACCTGGTGCCCTCTAGATAAGAACATTAAAACAGCCATGCTAGATTAGGCGAAGGCTCCCTCCAGACCAGCATTCCACTCACACCAGGGCCAACCAGGCGCCTCTGGGAAGCCCACAAGCAGGGCATGAGTGCAAGAGCCCCTCTTGCCCATGTTCCCCAGCAACTGGTGCGCAGGCATATTGCCTCTGACACCGGGGGTAGCATAGAGCCATCATGACTAGTAGCCACTGATGTGCTAACTACAACTCCCAGCACTGCCCTGAAAGCATGGCTGGCTGGGGAATGCTGGGTGTTGCAGTCCAACACATCTGGAGGTCACCAGGTTGGGGGAGGCTGCACTGCACCAAATCATCTCTTCACTGCCAGCTATCCCACTAGCTGAATGAGGAAAAAGCTCTAGCGGTAAGGTGAGCCCAAGTCTACTTCATTAATTGGTTTATGTTTGTTTCTTGCCTTTCCTCCGAAGCGTGCAAGGTGACCTACATGGCTTTCTCAAGTCCCATTATATTTTCACCACAATTCTGCATGGTAGGTTAGGGCAAGTCAGAAAGAGTAACTGGCCCAAAGCCACCCAGCAAGCTTCATGGCTAAGTGGGGGTCTGAACTTGGGTCACTTTGGCTCTCTATCCAATGGTACAGAACAAACCCATCTCTTACTCTGGCTATTCTGCATTTGTCTGTACATACACATATGGGAGAGAGAGAGCGGGAACAACGCATTCCTCCTGACAGAAAATATGCACATTTTCTTACCAAACTAGCAAGGTGAACATTTTGTTCAGCTGCCAAGAAAATGTTATTGGGACGTTAGAATTTTACAGGCCGCAAGATTTCTTACCCTTCTCCTGGGAATGGGACATCGAATATCTGGTTGGTCACCAAAGTTTTTGTAGGTGATGTAGTTTTCAGAACAAATCAGCACCCCACTGGGACCATCAGAGCCTCCAGGGACTAAAGAACAACATGAACATGTTATAAGAAATTGAACAGAAGCAACTGTATCTATAGCTGATCTCAGCCTCAGAGAACTGGAAATTGAAATAAACTGCATTGTTTCCTTTTCAGGCTTAACAGTGTCAATATTCAAGTACAAGGGGGCTTCACCCTTCCCCTCCAGATGTGGGCTATAGGTCCTGGGGATGATAGGAGCTGTAGTCCAGCACATCCAGAGGGTGCCAAGATGTGGAAGCCTTGTGGGATTGCAGCCGGCCTGCTTGACGCTTTCCCTACTGCTTAACGGTGTGCCAGTATTCAAACAGTGTGAAAGGGAAGGGGGCCTTGCAAAGGGAACCTGAAGCGTCTGTCAACATTCCTTAACTGCTGGGCAGGCCAACTGTACTTGTGGGCTGCCCCAAGGTCGCTCCCGCCCCTTCCAGCATTCAGTGGTCCCTCCGGCTGGCAGCCACAATTCTGTACAAGGCTGAACTTGTGCCTGTGCTTTCTGATAAGATGATGCCATGGCTAGGGACTGGGATCCTGGCAACCACGAGGGGCAGCTAAGAAAAGCACAGGGGAAGGAGGAAGGCTAGCAGGGTTGAGGGGCTGCCATGCATCAGATGCAGGTTGCGGGCTGTTGGCTGAGGGGCTGAAGCTGAGACTCTTAATTAAGGTTTCCAAAGTAGAACCCAGAGTGCAAATACATGTTGCTCTTTTACACAGCATGACATGGCCTTAATGAACTACTGAGGATACGAACTCCCTGCGCATCAAGGACAGTTCAAGCCAGCAAAAGGCATGACATTATCTCCAGCCGTTCACTTCCTGAGAGTAGAATGCCTTTTTCTTTCAGAGGCTGGAAATGGTGGTACCTGTTATAAGGAAGTTGCCATGTTCTTCCAAGGGTTCACTGTATTTTCTGACGACATGGTTCAAGCCCAGATCCAACTCATAAAACGTCAAAGTCTGCTGGGTGTTGGCTGCTGCTTCTCCTGTAGGGTCATTGTCAGCTTCCTGGAAAAAAATTCCATCTCTCTCTCTCTCTCTCTCTCTCTCACCAAGGAACTATCACACTTTGCTTGGTAAAGGAAGAGACAATTTTGTATTTCTAAAGTAAAACTGCCGTGGGAATTTCCACTGCAGGGCAGTACAGATTTTTATAAAATAAGTTAATTAGCGTAATACACTGAAGGGGTTTATTTGTAGTGTAAGATCAGAAACATACGGCTGAGGTCCTGGATGGTGCAACTTCCATTACTGTGGAATTTGGACAGTGTTCAGTCTGCCACTTCCCTGGTCACCTGGAGCAAGGAGCAACTGCCCAATGCAACTGGCCACAAGGCTAGTGCCCTTGCCTTGCCCTCAGCTGCCTATTTGAGCAGCTGCAGCGATGTGGGTTTTCCGGGAAATTTTGAACTGGAACTTTTTTCTGAAATTTTCCCAATGAAAATTTAATTAATTAATTAAATTAATTTGCATAGGGTCATTTATATAGGAAAAATTTCAGTTTGCATTGGAAAATGTTCTGATGCCCTAGAGCAGAGGTGGGCAACTTGTGGTCCTCCAGATGTTTTGGCTTACAATTCCCATCATCCCTCACCATGGGCTATGCTGGCTAAAGGTGATGGGAACCATAGGCCAAAACAACTGGAGGGCCAGAAGTTGGCCACCCCTGTCCTAGAGAGATGTAATTTAGCAGAGGTTTTTTTTACTTGTATTAGGTAAACAAAGTTTAAAGAAGTACCCCATGTTAATTTTTTGCCCCAAAAAATTGCACCACAGGTGTTTGACATAAAATATTTAAGGGGAGAAATTAAGGGACACTTTAAAGTGATTTAAGTTATATCATGTAGATCTTTTCACTGGAATACTTGTAAAAATTTACAGACATTGGGCAGTATTCAGCACTGCTGCTCTGCTTATGCCGCTGATATAGTGCTAGCATGAGCAACCTCTCGCACGAAGCCAACAGTGTATGCTGGCACAATGGGTTTTCCAGAGAAACTCATCACACCAGCAAACCCTAATGATGCTGGGCTAGAGGCTGCTTACACTAGCACTATGTCAACAGCGTAAGCAGAGTGGAAGCCCTGGATACTGCCCAATAGCCTGTAATTCCTTTACATGGTGTTTTTTCTTAAATTTAAACAAAGATACTGAATACTGTTGACACCAATAAATTTTAGCACCCCAAAGAACTGTGCATGATGTGCTGACAATAACTGAACTATTTCAATAGAGTTCAGCTCTCTTCCACTAAGGTTGTTGGAGCACCTTAATATTGTACATACAATCGTTTTTCTAATGAATTTATGGAACGGAAAATTTTCCACAGAAAAACAATGCACTGGAAAATTTTCTGCTCCACATCACTGGGCACCTGCCATATCCATTATTATTATTACTTCATTTAAATTTACCCCACCTTCCACACAATGTTATGCAAGGTAGCCATGAACAAGTAAGATATATTGCAACATTAAACAAACCTATAAAATATAGAACACTATGAACACTCTCTCTCCTTCAGGGCACATCCAACCGGCACAAAACTCTATTGTTCTCCAAGCGGGAGCTCGAACTCCTGCCAGTCTTGGTGCGCTGCCAGCCACCTCATCCCACCCCACTCCAAAAAGAGCGTGTGACCACACATGTTCACATACAGCAGCAAGGACAGGTTAGAGCGGAGATGGGCGACACGTTGGATGCATATATAATTTTTGTAACAAACAGTGGATGTAATAGTACTCTGTAGGGCCATACGGGTCAAGTGTATCTTCAAAACAAGCTAAATGTGGCCCGTTTAGCACTCTGCCACCCGGGGACACACACACACACACACACACATCACAGGGGCCAAAATGGCCCCCGGACCACTCCTGTTTGCCCACTCCTGGTTTACAAGGTGGGAGGATGGATAAACAACTACCCCCCTTTCTTTGTTTGCCATATTGGGCTGCAACTGCTTGGCACCTATTGCCACCAAAACTGGTGGGCCAGAGAGGCTCTGCGTTTTAGAGCTATTTCCACATAACCCCACACACACACCACCTTCCCCACTCCCCCTTTCATGCTGCAATGCTATGCGGCTGATGCCCTGCAATAAATGATTGTGGATGCCTGCCAATCTCAAGTCACATAAGACCTGAAGAGATGCATGTGTTGACAGCTTCTGGGGCAAGAGGATTCTCTACCCCAAAGACCTTTATTAATGTACGAGAAGGTAGGTAGATCTAGTGTGGAGAGGTATACGAAGGCAGAGACATGTCTTGCCCCCAAAGTGCTAAAGAAGACAGCTATCCATCCACTCCCATTAGGATGAGCAGTGCCTAATCTGTCCTTAAGAACAAACTACTGCTGCAAACGCAGGCTGTGTCTTCACTTAGGAAACGTAAGAGTTTTAACACTGCAAGACCAAAAGAAAAAATCAACTGGAGAACTATTTTGCTGTAATAAGAAGATAATATAATAACACCCGCTGATGCAAAAGGAGAGATATGTGGCATAATGAAATGTGTACAGTTAAAATACATCTACAAAGTAAAAACCACTTATCCCAAATGACAGTTGTATCTTTAAAAAGGGAGAGGCGGATGGCTAGAGTAACACCATTTCAGAGACCACCTGCTCAGTACCTCATAATCCATTTCCAGACAAGCAAACATGGGATTTTCAAACCCCACATCTACGCCAACTACATGGTAAACCAAAGTGTTGGCTTTGTGGGCTTCTAATGGGGAGGAAATTGTAAGTCGAGCTGCAGCATCTCTGTTCAGGATGTACACTAGCTTCTGTTTCTCAATGGCACCTGCGCAAAGAGAGAACACACGATGAACATAAACATGGAAGGTAACTGCACTTGGGCGCCAAACCTGCCCCGGCACAAGGATAATAAAAAGTGGAGCAAGCAACCCTCTCTGTCTTCTTGTGACAGAGATCAGATTTGCACGTCACAAGCACACTATGGCTGGTTAACCATGAACTGCTGATAATGGAGTGGGACTGAGCAAGCATGCCAGCTCCTGACCAACCACTCCCACAGAATTAAACCACCCAGAGATGGGTTCTTTATCATGGTATCCAAACCTGGAACTGTAGGTTGTTGGGGCAGGAAGAACCCAGACTTGTAAACCAAGAACAGAACAGGGGTTGCAAGTCTGGGTTGTTCCTGCCCCAGCAACCTACAATTCAGGGGTCGGACGTTACGATAAGCAACCCAGGGATGAAGAGGCCCTGGGTAGCTTAACTCGGCAACACAGGCAGCTGGGAGCCAGCTCGGTTGCTCCACTCATCCACAGCTACCCTAAGCAGCCATGACGTGTGAAGCAGGCCAGAGGGATCTTTCCCCATCTTCCATGGAAGAGCCAGCAGCTGTGTTCAGACATAACATGGCTCAGCATTATGAGAAAAAGTCGTGGAGAGCCTTAAAACTCTCCCACTCCACCAACACAACCAGGGATGTCAGAAGCTTCTGTTTCTGTTTTAAGTTCACCACAGTCTAGTGTGCCACCCAATCCCTAACTGTGGTTAATCTTACCACTTGTTTGTTGGAACACGCCACTATGGTTTGAAAGTGGCTCATTTGAACAAGCCAGAGTTACGCTTGCCTAGGTTCAGACACCACAGCAAGCCACGGTTACTCTACAGCTGAAGCAAAAGCTTCCAATCCCCTCCTCAGCAGCTGTGCCAGAGAGGGAGTGGGGAGAGCATGAGATAAAGGCAAAGGCTTGCTGTGCCTCATTCCCGTAATGATAAACCAGGGTTCTCTCTCTTTCACACTAGAGAGAATGAGCCATATGCAGACTTGTCATAGTGCCACATGATGCAGGCTGCAGACACAGCTTCATAACCACAGCAGTGGGGGCTTCCTTGGAGACAAGCAAGTGGCTAGTTACAAGCCTGTGTTTCGGAGACAGATTTTAACAGAATAGCAGCTTTAGTTACCAAGATTCGTACTGACTGGGATCGGACACCACAACAAGGTGCAGCACCCACCATGGGTTAAATAACTCACTCTGGGCTGTTGTGTTGCACAAACAGCTCCACTGACACACTCTTCCTGCTCTCCCCAGCAAACTTCATTGCAACAGAGAAGTATTGTATTTTGACAGGTGACTTTAAAAAAAAAGCAAACATCTACAACAAGAACCTGGTCAGAAATGGATCCAAGCATCTCCATGGTTTATCTCAGAGAAGAGACATGAATTCCAAATCATCATTTCAGGTCAAAGAAAACCGACTGCACCAAATATATGGAGCTCAAGTGCCTTTCTTCCAATTGGCACCCTAAAAATGCACAAACCCGACCATTATTTTAGAACTAGTGGAATGGAAGTGGACAAGGTAGCTCAATTTCACATCCCAAAAAATGAGGAGAAATCTCTATTATAAGGGTTCAGAAGCCATATGCTGGCCTTGTCACATCTGAAAAACCTTCTGGCTAAGTTAATTGTTTGTGGCCTCCTCTGCTTAACACCCTACCATTTCCCCTATAACACTTGTTATGAGTTACATATGTCTTGGCACAGCTTCTTCCAAAGAACCAGTCTGGCCAGGTATGTATCATGCTTACATCTTAGCTTAACATCCCCCCTTAATCAGTACTTTGATAGAAACCCCATCCCCAAGGCCAATCTTTTCTTAGATGGCACCTCTTAATCCTTTTCACATTCTCCCCCACCCCCCCAAAGACACCTTGAGCTGGGTGGGCATGTTGGAAAGCAAAGTACCAGCCTCCAGCTACCTGCCCTCCTTCCTTCTTTTCCTAAGCATGCCCCTGGGACATTCCACATTGGGCCCAGAAGAGGAGGAGAGGGCAGGAGGCCAATGCTTTCCTTTTCTAGCAGTGCCTAAGGAAGAAAATTATATAGATAACAGTGTTCAGATGGGGCAGTGTCCCTATTTTCAGTAGCGCTTGGTGGCTCAAAGATCCCCTGGTCTAAGTGGCCACATGCATGTGTCAGTCAGTACACATGCAGACCGGAATCCCAGCAATCTTCCTAATTCAGTTTATGCACACACCTCCAGCAGTATCAAATGCCCCACAGGGGTGACAGGGAAGTGTTCTGAGTTACAATCAGTTCCTTCAAAGGTCTTCATAACATGGAATCACCCTGGTGGCTGGTAGTAAATCCAGCTGATGGAGTGCAACAGCTAAGAACGTAAGCTGGAAAATCCCGGGTTCAAATGTCACCTCACTTGCTATGTAGCCTTCAGAAAGCCTCTATATTCAGCTGCCACTTGCAACATAATTCTAACAGCACTCAGAACTTCACTTGAATCACTACCGACTGAAACCCTCAAAAAAATGCAACCATTCACCACCAGGGATAGAAACACCAACCAACATTTCTAACAAGTACAATTTCTCCCATTCACTTCTTCAACAATGCTGTACAACTCTCATTCTCACACACCCATCCCAACTTACTTATCATAACAGCTCGTCCCTTAGGATCCACAGCCAAGTATTGTCCAGGAACAATTCTGCGACAGCCACTCTTGCCAAAGGTTTCCTGGTGAATCTTCTCAAACACATTTTTAGAGGGTTGGTATTCCAAGATAACAATGCGGCCTGAATCACTGCCCACTACAATGTAGTCTTTGGTCCCACCAGTTAAACGGAAGGCCATGAGGGAGCGAATGATTCCAAAGACTTCTACAGTCAGCAAGGTATGAACCTTTCCAGTGTTTGGATCAGGACGAAGCAATTCCAAGATTTTCCCTCGGGAAACAACAATTTCTTGCTGTTTGGTACCTAAAAAAAGAATCAATCAGCAACCGAAGACAGAGAACTACCAGAACAAAGCTGCACCTTAGGACAGCCTTGTTTGGGCCATGATGGCTGGGAATAACGGAAGTTGCAGTCTAGGCCATCTGGAGGGCGCCAGGTTGGAGAAGCTCGTCTTAGAACAGCCACACACCCTCCATTGCAAAACCTCGTACTGCTGCCCACAAGCTCAGAAGGGCCTTACAGCCTGGTTTTCACAACCTGGAACAGCTGTGGCCACTTTACACACAACAGAGAACTTGAGAGCACTTGTTCTCAAACTACATAATGTGGGCCAGAAATCAGAATGCCAAACAGTGAGGCCAAACAGGGGCAGCCACGAGCTTTTTCAAAAGTGCCTCACTCTGGCATCCTTGCACACAATTTGCACCCTGCTCTCCCCTTTTCTCCCCCTCACATACCACCGGGTCACCAACCCATCACCACATGTGGCCCTCATGGGCAGAAAGGTTACCCAAACCTGCCTTAAGCTAAGGAAGTGAATACAGTAAGCCAAACCCTTTGCCTTATTTCTGATGGGCCTTGGGCACTTTTTGACTTATTTGGCCAGGAAAAATACGAGAAAGCTGAATCCTCATATTAGGAACATGGGAGCCTTATTCTGAGCCAGACCCATGGTCCCTCTAGCCCAGTACTGTCTACCCTGACTGGTAGCAGTGGCTCTCCAGGGTTTCAGGCAGGATCCTTTCCTGGCCCTACATGGAGATGCTGCTGGGATCAAACCTGGGGCCTTCTGCATGCCCAGCAGGGGCTCTGCCGCTGAGCACCGGCCCCTTCTTCTAAGAGGACACCCCCCTCCAGCACCTCTGCCACTCTGAACAGGAATGCAGGCGTACGGCTTTAGGGAAACTGAACACTGTATCTAACACTCCAAAGACTGTATCTAACCTTGCATTAATCTGGTATACAGGCTTGCAGGGTTTACCTGAAAAATTGCCATGGATGGCATAGCTGATGCCAGTGGCTCGTTGCAGAGTTAGGTTATAAAGGAACATGGTGCCGATGAGTTGCACTTCACCTCAGCCCACCTACAAGAAACAGAATCAAGCAGTTAGAGACGCATTTGCGGTACTAAGTCTAACCACACACTTAGATATGTCAGCTCAAAAAAATTAACATTTGGCTTATTGCCAAGGAATGCTTCATACAAAGATTTCCAGAACTGAAACAGTGCAAAGTGAATTTTCCTTCTTAAATTTTACACAGCAAAATTGTCTTGTGAAGGAATCACCTGCTACAACTGGAAAGGATCACATCCTGAAAATATTTGTTTTCTGGGTATTTTAAAGTATTTCTCAACTTGCAGCCTCACCAGGGGAACAGGAGACTTCCACTGTTATGACTTATGAACCACTGGATACATTGCAAAGAAGCATGGAGCTCCTTTTGGAGCAAAAACAAAGAGCTCTGTGGCAGCTTAAAGCAAAATTTATTACGGAGTAAGATTTCATGGATTACAGTCTGCTTCATCAGGTGCATGATGCAGTGTTATCCTACACTGTCAGGTATAGATGGAGAGAGAAACATAAGCAGTGATGTGAGAGAGAAAAATGGAAAAAACACACCATGATAATTTACATTAACGCTTACACGTACACATATATGAAGTAATGTATGGTCGCTGCAATTATTTTACATATGTACATTTAAGCTTTAATATAAATTGTAAGAGTCTGCATTGTTTACATTTCATTTCCTTCCAACATCACTGCTTAGACTTTTTCTCTACACCCATGTGTGTACCTTCCAACTTAAGACAACACTTCATGCATCTGATGAAAACTTATACCATGAAAGCTTACACCACAGTAAGTGTAACAATTTCCAGAGGGTTGCCAGGTTAGTCTATTGCAGCAAAAACAACAAAGAGTCTCATGGCGCCTTTCAGACACATACATTTATTTTGGCATAAGTTTTTGTGGACTCCACAAAAGCTTATGCCAAAATAAATTCATTAGTTTTTAAAAGTGCCACAAGACTCTTTTGCCTCTGCTCCGCACACCAACTGCTTCCTTGGATGGACAAAGTACGAACAGAAAAAAGTAGGGTTAACATCTCTCATCAATTAGTATTGTCAAGGCAGTTACAAACATTCATGCTGACAGACTTCCAGCAAACTGCATTGCAACAGAGTACTGTAGTTTGACAGGTAACTTTAAAAGAAAAAAACAAACATTTATTACAAGAACCTGATCAGAAATGGATCCAAGTATCTCCACGATTTATCTCAGAGAAGAGACATGAATTCTGACTCATCATGTCAGGCCAAAGAAAACCAGCGGCACCAAACACGTGAAGCTCAAGGGCCTTTCTTCCAACTGGCGCCAAAAAGGCTGCCAAATGCACAGATCCCCCGTTATCTGTCTCGCACATCACATCGTGCATGCTGGGGCGGAAAGAACAACCTGGGTCTTCTCCGTCGGGCGTTCGCGCTGGGAACAAAGAGGGGTTCACTCCCGAGCAAGCAGGCAGGAGCGTGCTGCAAGCTATCTGGGAGTCGCAAACGCGCTCGCCCGAACGGCCGCCCCCGGCGTTCCGCGAGGCTCGCTCAGCCCGCCCCAGCTGGCGCCCTCCAGCCGTGCTGGCCTCCGGCCCCCATCATCCGCGCGCCGGCCGGGAGCGGGGGGAGCTGTAGTCCAGCACACCGAGGGCGGCAGGCGGGGGGCCGCCGCCCAGCACGCCCCGCCGCCGCCCCCGCTCTGCTCGAAGCTTCGCCTGTTCTCCGCCCCGCCCGGCAACGGCCCGCTCGCGGCCCGCGCAGCCCCCGGCCCGCGCAGCGCCGCCATCGCGGCCGCTGGCGACCATCCTGCAAGGCCCCCCCGCCGCCCCCGGGAGCTGGGGCGGCCGCAGCCTCGGCGGGGGGCACTCGGTGGCGTTTACCGGCGGCGCGGCGCGGATGGCGGCGGATCCTGGCGCGGCTTCACTCGCTGCTCGGCGCGCGCTCCAGCTCAGCCATTGCCCAGCGGCCTCCCGCGCTCGAAGGGTCCTTCCACGCAGGCGGCGCGGGACGAGCGCCGGGCCGCCCTCGCCGTGCCTGAGCCAGCCCCGGCGGCCCGCTGCGCTCAGTCTCCACCTGGACTCCGCGCCGGGCGAGGCGGGCCTCGAGGCAGCACCGTCGGGGCCCCTCCGCGCCACAGCCCGCCAATCGCGCCGCGGCCGCGCAGGCACCGCCGAGGGCGCCTCTGTGCGAGCGCCGGACGTGACGTATCCTCTGGCGGCGATAGGCTGCAAGCGCCCCGCCTCCGCCCGGCGCTGCGCCCGGCCGCCAGGCGCCGAGGAGGGACCGCGCCCGCCGAGCGGCGCCGGAGCCGGAAGCCCCGTCCCGCGCGCGCCTCCCGCTCGTTCCCCCGGGGCGGCGCGCGGCCTGATGGCGGCGGCCGGGCCGAGGGGGGCGCAGGGCGGCGGCGCCTCGCCCCCCGGCGCGCTCTCCGCGGAGCAGATCCGCGCGCTCACGGACTTGCCGGACCTGGAGGCCGCCTACGACCGCCTGCGCGGGGAGGAGGTGCGCTGGCGTCCCGTCACGGGCCTCTGGCCGCCCGGCCCGGCCCGGCCCTCGCCGCCCGCGCGCCCGCGGAGGGGCCGGACTGCCGCCGCCGCAGCGGGGGCCCTCGCCTCCGCCAGCCCCAGCCGCGGCGGCTGGGAAGGATGGGAGCGGTAGGCCAGCCCCTCTGCGGGGCGCCGGGTCAGGGAAGGCGGAGCTCGCGGCCCGGCCGCCCTGCCGGGGCCTGGCCTCCGCCGCCAGGCAGGCGAGGCCGGGGCCTCTTGCGGGCACTGAGCCCTGCAGGCCGCCGGTGGACATGCCTCCCCCGTGCCGCGAGCCCCGGTGGGCCACAGGCTTTGGCAAGTGTTGCCACAAAGCCTCCCTCGCCGCAGGGCAGCCTCCAGATTACAACTCCCTGCTAACGTGGCCAATAATCGGGGGTGCTAAGAATTGTAGTCCAAAACATCTGGAGGACACCAGGTTGAGGAAGGGAAGGGAAGGGAAGCGCTGCCAGGCCCAGCATTCTCTCTAAAATGCAGTTACCCACGTTGCTTGTGGAGTGCTTTAATGGGCTCCTTGAGTGCTGGTCATTCTTCAGGCCGTCTGTAGCTTGGCCCCAAATCCTTGGCAGCGTCTTGAAATTTACAGTGACATTTTGCATCCACAAAGTGTTGAATGGGATGATTCCTAGGGGCGCACAGATGAGAGGGGCAGCAAACTTGCTTTAACAGAAACACAAGGCAAGCTGCACAGAAAACACATTCAACAAGTTTTTACATCTGTGTATCTCCAAGAATAATTTTCAGAAGTCACCTTTGGAGAACCAGTGCAGATGTTTCTGCATCTGCCTTACTTATTCCAAGATCTGCTCACATGAGCACCAAATTTTCTAATTGTGGTGGGGGAGACAAAAATCTGCCACATGTCTTCTCCACGTATGTTACACAGCTCATGTGAATAAAGCTTTGTGAGCAGTTATCTCGACAGTTGAGCAGGCTGTGGTGACACCTGGATTGAATCCTGTAGACACAAGCCATGACATTGGATAAGTTCTGTGAAATAAGTTGGGAGACCTCTTTTGCTGTGTCAGCTGCTGGAATGGAAAATGCGAGTTTCCTTGGAGATTGTAGAAGCATAACTCACTCTGAACTATTTGGAAAGCAAAGAAGGGTACAGATCTGTAACAAATTCTGTTTCCTGATTTGCAATCTTGGGAGCAATCCTATGGCCATTAGACACTGTCTAGAGGGCCATAGGATTTTTCGGTTTCTGGGAACCAAGGTCGGAGCCAGGGGCTGCAAACGTGGTTCCCAGAAACCGTATTCCCTTCCCCCACCCCCTCGTAGCTGACACAGAGAGAACTGTGCTGGCTATATCTCCAGTTTCAAAAACAGTGTGGAGCCAGGGAAAATGGGGTGGTCTCAGGGGAGGGGAGGAGTCAGTGGAAGCTGCTTTACACAGCTTCCCCCTCCCCAAAACTGTGGCTAGACAGCCAAAAGAGGCTGTCTAGCTAAAAATGCAGGGTGGCTGGAACATGGAGGCAAGGATTGCCTCTGTGCTACAGCCACCCTGTGTTGGATACTTGGCAGCCTCCAACTTCGGAGGCTGCAGATTATCTCAATAGGATTGCACCCTTAATCTCTAGGGGATTAAGCCAGTGGCGAGGGGGGATGGGAGTTGTAGGCCAAAACATCTGGAGGGCCACAAATTGCCCACCCCTCCTCTAGGGCAAGAGGTGGGAAAATTGGTCCTAGCCTAGTCATGAAACGGCCAGTGCTGTTTTCCGCTTCCCAACCATATCTAGAGTAATAGCAGAGCAAGACTGTTTTGTTTTGCACACAGACGCACTGGTTTTTAATTTCTACCGTTGTTAAGGGAGGGGTGCTGAATAAACCAGAATTTCAAATTGCTACTTGTGGTATCCTGTAAGCCCTACACTGAGAGAAGTTGGGTTGATATGGCAACAACTGTCAGTATCAAATAATCTAGCCCAACATTCCCCATCCTGGCGCCTTCTAGATGGGTTGTATTATCATCCCCAGCCAGCTTCTGGAGGGTGCCAGGTTGGGAAAGGCTGAGCTAGTTTAATATGGACTATGCTGCATAACTGGCTGTGATCAGAGCAGGAATAGAGAGGGATGAGCAACCAGTATTGACCATGAGAGCAGACATCCTGAATCTGCTGAGATGTAATAGCATCAAATGGCCTTGCTGGATCGCTCCAAGGTCCGTGGGCAGCACCTGCCTTTGGATGCTCACATGCAAGGAGTGATGGTGATGCCTGCTTTCTGTTTTTCGGGTAACAAAGACTCCACGTCTGGTAGGGAGGAAGTACGTCCACTCTCACTAAAAAGGGGCTGATGTAGAAGCTGCTGCAGAGTGGGTTATGCTCTCCCCTTCCATTAGCAACTCTAGAGCCTTTTGCTTTGGGGCATCATTTGTCTGCTATCCAGTTGGATTGTAAAGGTGTAGTTGTGGTTGGTCTTGAAAATTACATGGCACCACATGAGAGCTGATTAAGCTTCCAGCACCATTTTGTTCATTTTTGTTTTCAGAAAGCAGTGGAAGAAGAACTGGAGATGCTTCTGGAACAACAGGGAACTATTGAGAGCAAGATGGCTGCCCTTCATCGCATGGGGTTAGGAACACATTCTACACAATAATAGTACTGGGTGTCCAGTACTCCAGAGTTGCTGGGAATGGACAGACTGGGAAGAATGCCTAATGGACTGTACTTTCACTTGATGATGAAGCTTTTTCCCTGTGTTTCTAGTCCTAACCTGCAGCTGATCGAAGGAGATGCTAAGCAGTTAGCTGGGATGATCACTTTCACCTGCAATCTGGCTGAGAATGTCAGCAGCAAAGTCCGACAGCTTGATCTTGCAAAGGCAAGTAGATTACATGGGATGAACTGGGTGCCATGGTGCTGTGGGCCTTTGGACTGTGATGAAGTGGATCGGTCCTGCGTAGGACTGCCCACATGTAAGGGGTTTGTATCTCCCTCCCTCACCATTTGTTCTCTGATCTATATAGGACTGTCCTCCCTCCCACTCCCTTTTATGACTTTGGGGGAAGGTGATTGATTGTTCATGCTCTTGTAGAGCAGGTCCTACCCTGGGATTTCATGGGTCCCACAAATGTATTGCAGTTGCTTCAGGTATGACCTTTACCAAATTATTAGGCAGAGAATCACTATGGGAAAGAGTGATATAGCTGGCTCTTGACTAGGATGAGCTGTAAAACTTAACGTTTTAAAATTTAGTAACTATAAAAAGGGGAGGATAATTACTTTTGTACCTTTATGCTAAATATTTTTTCCATTGAATACAGGCCTGCCAATTTCACCAGTGCAAACCTAGGTGTCAATGATAGTGTTTAGTGATAGTTGTTATGCCCAATAAGGGTTATGTTTTCTTGCCAGGTGTTCCGCCAATCACAGATCCTCTCAATATTCCACAGTCTAGTTGATGATGGTGCCATCCAAGAGATTTTGCGGACTTACTGCCATCACCTGCCTTCTCTAGCTCTCAGCAGCAGTTCTTTGCTTTAAAATATTCTTCCCTATATGCTCTAGAGCAATCTTTTTCAAGCATATGCCCTGCAGATGTTTTGGACCAAGTCTGAGCAGCCAGAGCCAGCAGGGCCAATGGTCAGGAATGCAGGGAGTTGTAGTCCAAAACTTTGGCAGGCACCAGGTTGGGGAGGCTGCTCTATGATACCTAGAAGTGAGGAGACAGATGTGTGTGCATTCTTAGAAGAATCAATATGAGATGGAAATCTCTGGAGTTTAAATTCCTATTCTAGAATATTCTGCCAAGAACAAAGGTGTGCATACTCCTAAATGTTGAGAGAGGTTGTGTTCTATATTGTAATTGTGAGCCAAGAATATGTGAAGGTGTGTGCTTAAATTAAAGATGGGCTTGAGTGTGACCTACTTGGCTGTGTGTTCTTCTTTGCCAGATTCTTGAAAGAGTCTTGGGGCTTGCAGCCCCCCTGGGCTTATTACTGTCTCTTTCAGAAACAAATCGGAATGGGGGGAAGGAAGCCTCAAAACAGTGTATGTGGGCGACCATGTGAAAATGTCTAAATGATTAGGAAGTCTTCCAAAGGCAAAATTGCTCAGGTACTTGTCTTTCAGCATAGTAACAGTGGAGATGTGAATCATCTGTGTGCAAGTTCATTTTGCCCACGCTCTGCCACCCCTAATTGTGGTGCTGCTTATTTAAAGCTGCACAGCTCACTAGTCCTGACTCGTTAATGGTGAGGAAGAACGCTCAATATTTACGAAATTAAATATTCAAAATTAAGTCATCTCTCTCTCTTTTCTGCTAAACAGTAAAAATGGCTTTTGCAGAGGATTGAGTTGTGTATCTCTGGTCTTAATGTCACTGAGTGCCATCTCACTGAGCTCCAAATACAGCACTTATTCATTTTATTTAAATATTTACACTCCACCTTTCCTTCTAATAGTGAGACCCTCTAGGCAGTGAACATCAACCAAAATGAAATCACAGCAGTATTTAAAAAAGAATTGGAAGTACAAAGCCAGGAGAAGACAAGTTAGGAGCTAGCCATGTCATATGCATGGCAAAACAAAAAACACTTTTGCTTGGAATCTGAAAGCCAGCCTGATCTCCCAGGGCAGGGAATTCCACTGCTTTGCTGCCACAATGAAACCCCTCTCCCACATTCCCCCCAACCACACCTCCACTGGTGGCGAGACACAGAGCAAAATCTCCCCAAATGACCTGGATCATGTGGGACGAGATTGTCCTTCAAGTAGCCCAGCCCCAAGCTGTTTAGGATTTTAAAGGTAATAAACAACACTTTGAATTGAGCTTGGAAACTAATTGGAAGCCAGTGGAGCTGATACAGTCACAGGCTTCAAAAAATTAGCCCTGGTTAAACCCTGGCCGCTGCGTTTGGGACCTCCTGAAGTTTCTGCATGATGTAGCGTGTGTTGCTGTAGTCCAGCCTTGATGTAACTAAGGCCTGTGTGATCGTGGCCAGGTTTGCTGGGTCCTGAGGGCTCCTCTGTGCTGTGGAGGCATTTGAGAACTGGCACCACTGGAGGCCTGGCTTCTCACCACATGGAGCTTTTGCTGAATGAATGCTCATGGTATGCTGGGAGTTGTAGTCCAACACAACTGGAGGGCACCAGGTTAAGGAAGGGTGCTCCACACCAACCCCACTAGCCACTTCTGATCAGAGCAGGTCAGGTCACTGAGCTGCTAGCCTGTGTCTGTCTCTTCCACTCCCACCTTCGTTTATTTTGGAGGAGAGTTGACTTTGGCTCTTCTTGCAGAACCGCCTCTATCAGGCCATCCAGAGAGCAGATGACATTTTGGACTTGAAGTTCTGCATGGATGGAGTTCAGACATCCCTGAGGAATGAAGATTATGAACAAGCAGCTGCTCACATCCATCGCTATCTTTCTTTGGACAAGTCCGTCATTGAGCTGAGCAGGCAGGGCCGAGAGGGTATTTAATTTGATGTATTTATGTTTGTATCTCAGCTTTCCTCTAAAGAATTTCCTCTACAACAGCCATAAGAGGTAGATTGGGTTGAGATGGAGTAATCTGTCAAGGGCCCTGCAGAGAGCTTCCTGGCTGACTGAAGATTTGAACCCAGATCTCCCCAATTGAAGTTAAGCCCTACCCCATACTGCTCTTGAGGCGCCTCTTACATAATTGGAGTGGACTGAATGTATAGCGAGATCTTCTTTACTAAAATACGATCGCACTCAGAGGGCACAATCCTATGGGGATAGTTGGTTGCCTCCAAACTTGGAGGTGGCCAACTATCCAATGCAGGGCAGGCGGAGCACGGAGGGGATCCCCTCCTCTGTGCTCTGGCCGCCCTGCATTTTGGGCTGTCTAGCCAGGGTGCATCGGAGTGGGGTGGGGGAGGCCAGATGGCACATAGGAAGCACCATAACAGCACTTCTGCCCTCCCTGCCCCTGGGAACGCCCCCTTTTCGCCTGCTCCGTGCTGCTCTTATGAGCGTGGAGCCAGGAACGAACCGTGCTTCCTATGAAAGCGGCAGGGGAGGGGGCGGGGAGGGTGAGCTTGGTTCCCAGAAACCAAAAAATCCTATGGCTGTCTAGACACTGTCTAGTGGCCATAGGATTGTGCCCTAAGCAGATTAAAGACAGGCCCAAATAACTGCCTTCATTGATCCACAGGGAAGCTTTCTCAGGAGCTGCATTCTGGGTGTGTAATATTTCTTGTACATTGTAGCTGTTGATAATGGGTTTATAAGGTTGATAAGGGGCTGCTGGTATTCTTACCAAAAGCACATCTTTAGAATCTAGTTTAAGATTGCCCCTCTTGTGTTAAACATTTGGCCTGTAGGAAATCCTGAGAATTGTCAGTTCTTTACAAACAACAATCAGGTTTCTAGTCCCTGTGAGTTGCCCAGAAAAATCTGAATACCTTTGCCTATTTGTTGGGTATTGGCATTAGAGGGAATATAGCCGGGATTTCTAAATGCTGAGGCGGAAGTGGGTGATTCTTCATCTTGAGATGTATTCTCAGGCCCTCAGCAGTTGTTTGCATTATTTGTGGTAAAAATGGACAAAACCCCCACAAATGTGTCAGTAAGAATAAATGCTTCCCGATAGTTTGATAACTTCCATTTCTGTTTCCAGTACTGGGAAACAGAAACAGCATTGAAAGCATCTCCTTTCTGGGCAGGCAGCGTCATTGAGGCCAACCTGAAGCTCCTGCAGGAGGCAGAGCAGCGCTTGAAGACCATTGTGGCTGAGAAATTTGATATTGCCACAAAGCAGGAAGACCTGCCACAAGTGGAACGCTTTTTCAAAATCTTCCCCCTGCTGGGCTTGCACGACGAAGGGCTAAGTAATTTCTCCGAATACCTCTGTAAACAGGTGAGTGTAGCTGCAGGGCTGGTGGGCTGTGCCAAGAGCAGTGACCATTGGCATGCGAGAGGTGTTCTAGGAGTCCAGGGTTCCAGGCTCATAAAGATCTGTGTGTGCTTCCTCACCTCATACTGCCATGCTAAAGCAGGAATGCCAGGACTGTGCATTATCGGGGGCAGGACCAGAGGTGTGACATCATGTCCCCTTTCTACCCATGTTGCCCCTTCATGTGAGTAACATGTGAAGGGGAAAATCTTGCAGTCATCCCCAGTTGTACTGCTTTTGTGAAGCTGCACACAGATGGGGGCAAAATAGGACTTGAGCAGCTCGGCCTTTTCTTTGTCACCCATTAACATTGCGCCTTCCTTACTGAGCCGTGGACCTACCATGCCCTTCCCCTTGCTTCAAACACACCTGGACAAGCCCTTTTGGTTGTTGCTCTTAGCACTCCTCTCCAGACTCTGCTTATTCTGAGCTTTAGCTTTCTTGACACTGTCCCTACAAGTCTGGGCTACTTGTCTGTGCTCATTCTTGGTGACCTGTCTGTCCCTCCATTTCTGACTCGTGTCCTTTTTTAATTTTCAGCTCCTCGCTTAGTTTTTTGTGCAGCTATATTGGCTTTTTTATGTCTCCCATATTTCTTCCTTATTGGAATAATTTTTGGTTGTGCCTTAAGTAACTCCTGCTTCAGGAACTCCCACCCATCTTGGGCTCCTTTTCCCATTAGTATATTTAGCCACAGAATCATAGCTAGCATTTCCCTGAGCATATTAAAACCACCTTTCCTGAAGTCCAAGGTACATGTTTGACTACGCTCACCTTTAGCTTTCCATAAGATCAGGAATTCCGGCCTTAATTTATTTTTATTTTTTATTTATTACATTTATATTCTGCCTTTTTTTCCCTTGCAAGGAACCAAAGGTGGCATACATGGCCTTCCTCCTCTCCATTTTATCCTCACAACAACCCTGTGAGGTAGGTCAGGCCGAGCATCAGTGACTGGCCCAAAGTCACCCAGTGAGCTTCATGGCTGAGCAGGGACTAGCCAGCTCTCCTGAGTTACAGTCCAACACTCTAACCCCTGCACTGCCCCCCCCCCCCCCCGGTTCCTGCTACTTTAATCTCATTGACAACTCTTCCCTATTGGTGATGATCAAATCGAGGAAGCTGACCATCTTGTTACTTCCTCCTCTTCCTGAAAGAGGAAGTTGTCAGCATGGCATCTCAGGAATTTGTTGGAGGTTCCATGCTTAGTGGAGTTTGTCTCCCAGCAGATATCAGGATTGTTAGAAGTCCCCCGTAACTACTAATTCTTGGTTCCTTGTTTCAGGAAAGCATCGGTAAGTAGACGCATAATAAAGTGGTCAAGAGATGCAAGAACCAGCCTTCTTGCAAGAGGATAGCCTTAGACTGGATTAGTGACAAAGCCTTCTGAAGGCTGTTATTCCTTCCAGGTTGCTAATAAAGCAGAAGAAAACCTGCAGTTGGTGTTGAAGACAGACATGAGTGACCGTAGAGCAGCTGTCATCTTTGCAGACACACTGACTCTCCTCTTTGAAGGTAATTCTCTGCCTTCTTTCTGAATGCCCAGCCCTGTGACACTGACAGGCTAATAGTGCTCTGTACAAAACCTTCAGTGTGTTCTGAGTAGGGATATCAGAGAAATCCAAAGTGGATTCAAATGATTTCGGATTTCTATGAATTTGACCTGCGGATTCCATAGCAGATGGAATCTGCTCTTCCGAGTCCTGTGGATTTACATGCTTTTTTGTACTTATATTGCACGCAAATTTAATTGTACGTAAATACGAAACTTACTGGAAAAAATGCTATATGTACACCTTTAAAAAAAAACACCCTAGAACGTTTAATACGTCACTGATCTCTCTTCAGCCTCCACTGCTAAGCACTCTTTTTTGTGCACTCTGCTCACTGATTGTATGCTGAACTAAGAAAAATATGCAAAATGTTACATGCCAGCAAAAGTTATACAAATTGCAGTGGATTTTTTTGTGGACTTTTAGGGGGAAAAAATCCAGTTCTGTCAATGAGTGGGCAGTGGAACGAAAGACACTGACAATCGACGAAACATGCACATAACTAATTAAACAAAATCCGTGCATCCATACTTTTCAGGAAGGGGGTCTGAGGTACTGAGACAGATAGTAGTGACAAGAGATGAAGTTGTTGACCTTATTGACAGATTGAAAACAAAAAATCACTGGGCCCAGATGATATCCATCCTGGAGTTCTTAAAGAACTTAAATGTGAAATCGCTGATCTAACAAACATAGGTAATAACTCCGTAAGATCAACCTCTGTGCTAGAGTACTGGAAAGTGGCCAGTGTAACACCAATTTTTAAAAAGGGATCGGGGGCGGGGGGGCATGATCCAGGAAATAGAAGGTCAGTTAGCTTAATGGGCTTTCTGGGTAAATTGGTGGGAAGTGTTATTAAAGATAGAATTATTAAGCATATAGAAGGGCCATGTTGATTCCACTTCCCCACTGAAGTGGAATCAACATGGCTTCTGCAAAGGTACGTCCTGCCTCATTAATCTTTTAGACTAGTTTGAGAGTGTCAACAAGCAGGTGAATAGGCATGTTCTGGACGATATTGACCTCATGTGCACATAACGCTAATCCATGGTCCGTTGCCCTACTCAGGGTTTGTCTGGCAGATGATCAAACAAACTGTGGTTTGTTTTCTAAATTCCTGGATTGTTGGTTTCTCTCCTCCTTTGCCATCTCCCTCCCTATAGAATCATAGAATAGTAGGGTTGGAAGGGGCCTATAAGGCCATCGAGTCCAACCCCCTGCTCAATGAAGGAATCCAAGTCAGAGCATCCCTGACAGATGGCTGTCCAGCCTCGTCTTGAAGGCCTCCAGTGTGGGAGAGCCCACCGCCTCCCTAGGTCATTGGTTCCATTGTCATGTTGCTCTAACAGTCAGGAAGTTTTTCCTGATGTTCAGCCGGATCTGGCTTCCTGGAACTTGAGCCCATTATTCTGTGTCCTGCACTCTGGGATGATCAAGAAGAGATCCTGGCCTTCCTCTCTGGGACAACCTTTCAAGTACTCGAAGAGCGCTATCCTACCTCCCCTCAGTCTTCTCTTCTCAAGGCTAAACATGCCCAGTTCTTTCAGTCTCTCCTCATAGGGCTTTGTTTCCAGTCCCCTGATCATCTTTGTTGCCCTCCTCTGAACCCTCTCCAGTTTGTCTGCATCCTTCTTCAAGTGTGGTGCCCAGAACTGGACACAGTACTCCAGATGAGGCCTAACCAGTGCTGAGTAGAGGGGAACTAGTACTTCCTGGGATTTGGAAGCTCTGCTTCTATTAATGCAGCCCAAAAGAGCATTGGCCTTTTTTGCAGCCACATCACATGGTTGGCTCATATTCAGCTTGTGATCGACAACAATTCCAAGATCCTTTTCGCTTGTGGTGTTGTTGAGCCACATATCCCCCATCTTGTAACTGTGCATGTGGTTTCTTTTCTGTAGGTGCAGAACTTGGCATTTATCCCTATTAAATGTCATTCTGTTGTTTTCTGCCCAGCGCTCCAGTCTATCCAGATCACTTTGAATTTTGTTTCTGTCTTCCAAAGTATTAGCTATCCCGCCCAATTTTGTGTCATCTGCAAATTTGATCAGCATTCCCTGCACCTCCTCCTCCAAGTCATTCATTAAAATGTTGAAGAGCACTGGGCCCAGGACTGAGCCCTGTGGTACCCTACTCGTTACCTCTGCCCAGTTGGAGAAGGTCCCATTGATAAGCACTCTTTGAGTCCGATTCTGTAGCAAATGTGGATCCACCGGATCATTGTTTCATCTAACCCACTTTGAGCTAGTTTGCTCATCAGGATATCATGGGGCACTTTGTCGAAAGCTTTGCTGAAGTCGAGGTATATGATGTCTACAGCATTCCCATGGTCCACCAGGGAGGTTACTTGATCCAAAAATGAGATCAGATTTGTCTGGCAGGACTTGTTCTTGACAAATCCATGTTGGCTTCGAATAATCCTGGCATTGTTTTCAAGGTGCTTCCAGGTGGATCGCTTTATCATCTGCTCCAGAATTTTCCCAGGGATTGATGTCAGACTGACTGGTCTGTAGTTCCCAGGTTCCTCCTTTTTACCCTTTTTGAAGGTAGGGACCACATTAGCCCTTCTCCAGTCATCTGGCACTTCCCCCATCCTCCATGATTTCTCAAAGGGAATAGACATTGTTTCTGAGAGTTCTTCTGCCAGTTCCTTTATTACTGTAGGATGCAGTTCATCTGGCCCTGGAGATTTGAACTCATTCAAAGTCATTAGGTGTTCCTTGACCATATGCCTGTCGATCTCAAGCTGCAATCCTGCCCCCTTCAGCCTGTACTTTGCCTTTGCCAGGGGGCTCATAGACCCTCTTTTGGGAGACGACTGAGCCAAAGTAGGAATTGAGCACTTCTGCCTTTTCTTTGTCATCTGTTATCATTTTGCCATCCTTATTTAATAGCTGAACAACCATTTCTTTCCTCTGCCTTTTACTATGCACATAGCCGAAGAAAGCCTTTTTGTTGTTTTTAGCATCCCTCACTAACCTCAGCTCGTTCTCAGCTTTAGCCTTCCTGACGCCATCCCTGCAATTCTGTGCTACCTGCCTGTACTCTTCCTTTGTTACTTGGCCTTCTTTCCACTTCCTATATGTGTCCTTTTTTTGTTTTCAGGTCATCCCTAAGCTTTTTGTGAAGCCACATTGGCTTCTTCTGTTGTTTTCCACCTTTTCTTCTTGTTGGAATTGTTTGTAATTGTGCCTTGAGAATTTCCTTTTTTAAAAGCCTATATCCCAAATGCCTTTGTAGCACTGCAGCACTGGCATGAAAAGCTGCTGGTTTTATTTACCATTCTTGCTTACTGCCTCTGTAGCATGGCGAACCAGCCCATGAACAACCCATGGTTCTGGGTTCACATGTAAGAACAACCCATGGTTTAAACAACCCAGAGTTCACAACAAAACAACAAACTTTCTGGGTTGTTCATGGTTAACAAACCATGGTGTGTTAGCACACCTGGGTTTGCACATTACAACAACCCAGAATTCAACAGCCCATGAGTTAAATAAACCATGGGTTCACATTATGTGCAAACCAGGTCATTATTTACTTGATTTGATTGATTTCATATTCATACCAGCCAATAGCCGAAGCTCTCTGGGTGGTTCAGAGAATTAAAACCACAAAAATACAACAGAAAATAGAATATAAAATATAATAGACTTCCAAAAGGCTCTTAACAAAGTCCCTCACCCAAAACCCCTGAGCAAACTTAGCAGACATGGGATAAGAGAAGCATTCGTCTTATAGGTCAATAACTGGTTAAATAACAGAAAGCATAAAAAGTAGGAATAAAATATCAGTTATTGCAATGGGGGGATATAAACAGTGGGACCCTCCAGGAATGTATACTAAGACTGGAGCTTTTTAACTTGTTCATAAATTTTCTGAAAGCTGGGGTGAGTAATGAGAAAATAATGACCCAGTGTGCAGCTGCTGTGAAAAAGGCAAGTTCCATGTTGGGCATAATTAGAAAAGGAATAAAAAATATACTGCCAATATCATAATCCCTTTATATAAATTTATGGTACAGCCGCACTTGGAATACTGTATACATTTCTGGTCACTGCACCTCAAGAAAGATATTGTAGGGCTGGAAAAAGTGCAGAAAAAATTATCAAAGGGCTGGAGCAACTCCCCTCTGAGCAAAGGGTGCAACATTTGGGACTTTTTAGCTTTTAAAAAAAGGCAAGTATGTGGGGGACATGACAGAGGTGTATAAAATTATGCATGGTGTGGAGAAAGTGCATAAGGAGAGTTTTTTCTCCCTCATGATAATAAAACTTGGGATCATCCAATGACATTGAATAGTGGGAGATTCAAAACAGACAAAAAGAAGTCTTTCTTCACACAGCTCATAGTTAAACTATGGAATTCACTATCATAAGATATAGCGATGCGCCCAACTTGAACATCTTTAAAAGACAAATTTGTGAGTCATGATGGCTGTATATTGCCTCCAATAAGAAATGAGCAAACAAGTACACAACTGTGAATAGGTCAGGTAATAATAGTATAATATTATAACAATATAAACACACAATGAACGTAGTGGGTGTTAATGATCTATTTAAAATAGATTGTTGTTGGAACAATATAATTATACATATGAAAACAATATGAATACAATTGTACATATATTGGAAGATAATAGAGGCATCTGTACCACAGGTATATACATATAAATATTACAATTTCTTTAAAGGATCTCAAAGTCCATCCAAAAAGTCTTACAGGAATCTGGTGTAATCCTGTTTCGCGTATGAGTTGCTTCTTCAGATAAATAATGACTGTAAAGATATTAAGATATTAAAATCTATAGTCATATATATATGCACACACAGGCACACACGTGTGTGCATGCATACGCACACACATACACACAGTATTTATTATATTTATATTCACATTAGTTGTCAGTTATTATAATATGTACATGTGCAAAAACATTATTCAAACAAACACAAACGTTCTTGTTAAGAATTGTTACCATAATCTTATCAAAACTGATTTACATGAAAGCGAGGCTGTACTTTATAAGCAAGGACATTGTTTCAACTCACCATCCTTAGACTCAACAAAAAACGCTGTGGCAGTATTTTAATCAGAATAGTTTTTCAAATGAAGCCACTTAATCCGCTGGCATAGCTTGTATTTTATCTCATAGACCTTCACAGAGCTAAGAAAGAACAACACTTAAAGCATATAGTATCAGTGCAGTACCGAAAAATTTCTTTGAAATGAGACAGAAAGTAACCAAACAAACCTCAAACCACAGGCTGATAATTTCTCCCGCTCTAATGTCGATGAGTTGAGTCGGCAGCTGTGGGCATACCAATTCGTAGCAGGTTTTAAATACCCAGTGTTGAAAGAAGGCTAAGTCATCCACATTGCTGTTAAAGGTAGAGTGTTTGGCTTCATATGCCATCAGAAAAATATCCCCCAAACAAATGCCTTTATATATTACACAAAAGATGCCAGATCCAGAGAAACATTCAAACCTTATTCAAGGGGTCACAGACTGTAGTTTGAAGATCCACTCCGCCTCCTTACATAGCAGTAAGTTATTCTAATCTGTCCAATTGTATTTATGAGAATAAATTCTATCTATAACTAGGAAATTAAAGTCCTCATGCATATGAGCCCGTTCTGCAAAATATTGCACCAAGGGAGCATCCAAAACGCATTTTCTTAATTTGGGTTGATGTTCAATAATCCTAGTTCGAATGGTACCGGAGGTTTTTCCTACATACAGTAACCCACATGGGCAAATGCTAACTTGGATGACTCGCTTGGTTGCACAATTGGAAAAATGCAATTCAAAACGTCAATGATCCATGGGATGTTCGAAGACTTTGGTAAGGAAAGATCGCATACAGAGCAGCCCCCACATTTGTAATGCCCATAAGGTGAAGTTCATTGGGATCATCCAATGACAATAGTGGGAGATTCAAAACAGACAAAAGGAAGTCTTTCTTCACACAGCTCATAGTTAAACTATGGAATTCGCTGTCATAAGATATAGTGATGGGCCCAACTTGAACATCTTTAAAAGACAAATTTGTGGGTCATGACGGTTGTATATTGCCTCCAGCATCAGTGGCAGTATGCCTCTATATATCCAGTTGTAGTATATACCTACTTTGGGGCTTCCCATGGGCAGCTTGTTGGCCCCTCAGAGAACAAAATGTTGGACTCACGGCTTTTCTTAGGTTCTTAACAAAAACCCATTACTAAAATTCCAATCAACTGCAATCCATTTCCATAAAAATATATTACAGCATCCCCCAAACCCTTTGGAAGTGGGTTGCCTCACCTTGGTGCTTGAAACCGAGGAAAGAACAAAGCAAACCTTAACAAGGGAGTTCCACAACTTGGGTGACACCGCAGGGAAGCCCTGTCCCATAATTCCACCCATAAAGCTGGGCCTTCCGCAAGGGTTTTTTGCCCCGCTACTTTGGTGACTGGAATTCCCCTCCGCACCACGTCCTAGAGTGAGACGGAGGGGAGTTGTGCAGCTCGATCGGAGCGACGCTCTACTTGATTGTATGTCCCTGTTTGACAGAGGTATTGTGGAAGTCAGCAGGCCACAGGCAGCATCCAGACATAATGATCGAGATGCTGGCGCTTGGAATCCTCTTTGGCCTGGACCTGGCCTTGGCCTGTTGGGGTCAGGACGGGACGTCTGGCTCTTTCGGGGCAGCTGTGTGGAGGGGCGATCTGGACACTATGCTTTCTTGCAGGAATTGCCCGCGTCGTGGAGACCCACCAGCCCATTGTGGAGACGTACTACGGGCCAGGCAGGCTTTGCTCGTTAATCAAGCACCTGCAGGCAGAATGTGACCGACAGGCAGAGAAGATTGTAGACAAGTTTATCGAACAGAGAGACTACCACAGACAGGTGAGAGATGTGTCAGTGCAGACTTCTGTGTGCCTCGCCAGCCCGCTCCTCAGCTGATCTGCATCGCCCTCCTCATTGCCTGGCTGAATAGCTCTGGAAACAGTTGAGTGCGCCCATCGCTGGGCTCTTTGCTGCGGTCCCATCACTTGTCCCTCCTCCCTTCCCTGCTGTGTGTGCACGCGCACATGTAAGAAACTGGGCGGGGGGGTGCTCCATGTAACCCCCTCCCACCGGCATGCGGCCCCTGACTCGCCTTCCACCACTGCATGCGGCCCTCAAGGGCAAAAGGGTTGCCTGCCACTGTTCTAGCCTCTTGGCATAGATACTAGATTTAAAATGGGCACATTACCCTGAAGTGGCCCAGATGTGGTCCCAAGATATATCGGGGGGGCTTGCCTGAGACCATGCAAGCTGTGGCCTTTGAGCTCCACCTCAGCCACCCGCCTCAGACTCCACCAAGTGGCCCTCGCTCAAGTTTCCTGGGATTGCAGCCCAATTAATGTCCACAACATCCCAAGGATGCCAGGCCCGGTTGCCTTCCCATCTGCCGCATGGGAATGAGGCAGAGTGGAGTGACTCATCCCCAAGGCCACCCAGGGTGTTCACACAGCTGTGTCTCAAGGCTGCGCTTTAGCATCCACACAGAGGCGTGCCTCACAGCCCAGCCGCCTCCCTCGGCAGCCCCAGCCAACTCCCTGCCCTCCTCCGTGCCTGCAGCGAGAGAGGGAAGGCCTTTGACGTCGGAGACTGAGAGGCCTCCTGTGTCTTCCAGGCTTGCCTCAAACTCTGAGGCACTGTGTACACTGATGGTGAACACATCCATTTAGTCTTGACTCCCAGCTCGGCTGCATGCCAGTCCATCTGCTGTGCCCAAGGCAGCTCACGGCCTGGCAGGCGCAGGCACTGGCTCTGCTGTTCCGGACGCTGACTGTTGCGGCCCCCTGGGGCCCTCGGTCATGCTTGAAGCAGCTCCTTAAACACAAGACCATCTCCCCTGGATGTCTTCTGCCCAACGTAGCAAATGCTGCCGTGGCTTGGATGCTTTCTTGAAAAGCCATCCGCCAAGGCCCGTCTGTTCTTGAATGCTCCCCTTGCTGGGGAATGCAGTTTTTTCTCTGAGAAGGCTGTTCTGTTGCACATTCGTAGCCCTCCATCCTCTGGCTGCTGCCCTGTTATTGCCCCTACCGAAGGCAGCTAGTAATTTGGGATTCAGCATGTGAGAAGGAAGAGTTAGGGTATTTTTAGGACACGATGTTTTAATGCTTAATTTTACTGTTTTTGATTGTTGTACATCGCCTGGAGTGGCCGGGGGAGTGGCCAGATGGGCGATTAAGAAATTCAGTAAATAAAGAGGTTTTTGAAGGCGCCTTTCTTTTTATGCTTGCAGTTTCAGTGTGTTCAGAACAGCATGATGAGGAGTTCAGTTGCAGAAAAGATTGAGCCAAGGTATGGCAACAGAAATGGACACCTCCTTTTCTTCTTTGTACTCTTCAGATATGTTTCCTGCTAGTAAATGTTGAACCATCTAGAAGGAAAGAAGGAAGGTGCTTTCTCCTGGGGGAAACTGGGGTTTCTCTTAGCTGTTAATATTCCTGCAGACCTGGCCTTATTGCAGTGTGGAGTGGAGTGGGAATGGTGTATCCTTCCCACATGTTGCCCTCCAGTGGGCCAGACGCTGGGGTGCTCTCCCTCTCTGCCCATTAGGAGGCAGGTTCTTTCAGGGAAAGTCTTGGAGAGCAGCTGGACTAGGAAAGACCTCCTTCCTCCTCCGTAGAGCCAGCTGTACTCCTGCCCCTGCAGCCATGTCTGCATGAGTGAGTGAGCACATCGAATGCAAATTGGAAAGAGACAAGGGAACAGTTTAAAATAAGCTGTCCTGACTAAGGCATATGCATCAGAAGGTTAGGATATGCATTCTCCAGTAAACAAGTAGAAGTTCAGAACAGTGAGGATAGGTAGGTGAGGAGCTTTGTTATTTCCCTAATCCTGACAGCAATCCCACATGGTGCATCAAGATGTGAGTGGGTGTGAAGATGGCTTGCCTAAAGTTCATGGCTGATGGGACCCTTGAATGGTGACTCCCCTGCTTGCACCCTCAGCCATGTCTCTACACTAAAAGCACCAGAGACAGTTACGCTTGTTGGGGAAATATTTGCAGTGGGTCAGCAGCCAGCTTTAGCAGCCAGGGTATGGGTGAAATGGAACTTCCCTGAAGCGGATGCTGGTGTTGCCTTGTCCAGCTGGCTCTGTGAGGGCTGTGCCACTGTCTGAGTAATCCACAGTGCTAGGTAAGACCTTTCTTTTCTGTGGTGGTGGTGTTCAATCAACTGAGAGAATTTGTCAGATCAAATGAAAGTTCAGAAACCACTTTGGGAAGGAAGGGTGTGTGGGTGGGTGACTATTCTGCTTTAGCTCTTGTTCTGCTGGATGAAGGGCTTTAAGCCAGGGCTCAAGGTTGTGAGGCTTGTCTGCCATAGGTGTTTATCTCTGGTCGTTGCTAACCTGAAGTTGATTCAGCCAGCAAGTGTCTTGCAGACTGCACTGAGGCTATCTGAGAATTCTTTGAGGTGCCACTCCCAGTTGTTAACCCATTTCTTTGTGGGAGTCCCACTGTCTTCCCTCAAGCTTGTGTTTTTCTTGTGAGGATCACATTTTTGTCAGCCCTGATTAACAAAACCTCAGCCAGTGGCGTGAGGGAAGATTACGGTAGCAAAACTCAGGACCAGTCTTATGGTCACAGGATACCTCATTGGTGTACATGTTTCCATTTGGAATTGCAAACATGAGGACTGGAAACATGAATTACAAATGAAAGCATGAGGATTCCAGCAAGTGCTAGTCAGATGCCCAGATGTTTCTCAGAAGTTTTGTTCTGCCATTTTGGATTTGTTCCAAATGGGCAATGGTATATAGATGATGACAATCCCTTTGCTGTGGCCTGTTCTGTGACTGTGCTGTTGACCTTCACTTTGCTTCTCACAGGGAACTGGACCCTATCTTAACAGAGGTCACCTTGATGAACGCACGGAGTGAGCTGTATCTGAGATTCATTCGGAGGCGCATCATCTCTGATTTTGAGGTGGGCGATTCCATGGCCTCAGAGGAGGTGAAGGAAGGTAAAAACTTCAGATGTTTCCTTCACAGCCTAAACTTGGAGGCTTAGTTTGATGTGAGGGTGGCTTGGCTTACTGCCTAATGGCTCAGGTTTCCTTTGCCAGCTGCACTTCGCAGGACCTGATCAGACAGGATTGTGTGCAATCCTGTACACCATGTACAACTTCAGGAAGCATCTCCTGAAGGTTTTAATCTGCCACATACCATTTCAGAGCTCTTCCGACTTCATCCCTTCTAGTGTGTGGTTCCAAACTTGGGGGGAGGGGTGTGGCTAGGGGTGGGGGTGACCATCTGAGGAACCCTAGAGGGCTGAGTTGGGACCCCAGCCGGGCTGGATGTGACCCACAGGCCTGAAGTTCAACAGCCTGCTTTAGAAGCAGCTTGACAGACGTGCCCTGAAGCACATACTCCGAAGCACGTAGCCGGGCTTCCCGTTTCCGGAGTGGAGAATGTCATAGTGCTGTCCTTTACGACTTGATGTGTTAATGGCTAGCACCTTAATGATACATTAATACGTTAGTCATTAATAAGAGACCACAAGGCTCTGCCCTGTTTATAGGTGATCCTGGTCATGCAGGATAGTGCCCTGTGCTTTCTGTCTCCCTGTGACCTCGGAATAGTTCCCCAGCTCTTCTCTGGGCTCAGTCTTATGGCAGCCAGGCTCACTGAGAACTGGCAGGCCTTTGCTTCCACCTTGCATAGAGGAATGTCTGTGATGTAGAAAGGAACAGAGCCAAAAGCCCTTCTGCCCTCTGCTTCTGATCACTGGTGGCAACTGTAGTGTTGGTGTGTCCCCTGTCTGTGTGTCCCCTAAAGCAGAGGCGTTGGTGTGTCCTCTGTGAATTCATACTGTTGTTCTGGCAGCTGCTATCCCTGAGCTTTGCTTTGTCTTGCCTGGGTGGCCCAAGCCCTCCTGTTCTTTACAGCACCCCAATACCCTCCTCCCTCTGATGGTCCAGTCCCTATTGTCTTGCCATGAAGGCCATGCGGCTACCAAGCGGGCCATGGAGGTTGTTCGCAAACTACTAAGAATGAGTATTGGAGGAATATTGAATTCTCCTTCCTTGTTCTCCTCGACCTCTCAGTGGCTTTTGATACCGTTGACCGCGGTATCCTCCTGGACCGCCTGGAGGGGTTGGGCATTGGAGACACCGTATTGCGGTGGTTCCAGTCCTTCCTCTCTGGCAGGTACCAGAGGGTAGCACTGGGAGAGGAGGTTTCGGACCCGTGGCCACTTACTTGTGGGGTGCCACAGGGTTCCATCCTCTCCCCGAAGCTATTTAACATCTATGTGAAGCCGCTGGGGGCTATCATCAGGAGGTTTAGGGTGCAGTGTCATCAATATGCGGATGACACGCAGCTCTACCTCTCATTCAAATCTTCACCAAGGTTGGCCGTAGAATCCCTGTCCAAATGTCTGGAGACGGTGAGTGGCTGGATGGGGAGGAATAAGCTGAAGCTCAACCCTGACAAGACCGAGGTACTTTTGGTGGGAGACAAGAGGAGGCTGGGGGATGTTGACCTGGTGTTGAATGGGGTATGGCTACCCTTGAAAGACCAGGTCCGCAGCCTGGGGGTCATTTTGGGCTCCCAGCTGTCCATGGAGGCTCAGGTGTCAGCTGTGAGCAGGACAGCGCTGTATCAACTCCATCTGATACGGCGGCTGCGCCCCTTCCTTCCCGACCATCTGCTCCCATCGGTCGTACTTGCCCTGGTCTCCTCTCGTTTAGACTACTGTAATGTGCTCTACGTGGGGTTACCCTTGAAGACAGTTCGGAAGCTGCAGCTGGTACAGAACGCGGCGACTCACCTGATTAAAGGCAGCCGCCGGCAAGATCACATCACTCCAGCGCTGAAGGAGTTGCACTGGTTACCAGTTGTTTTCCAGGCCAAATTCAGGGTGTTGGTTTTGACCTTTAAAACCCTATATGGTTCTGGCCCAGCCTATCTTAAGGAGCGCCTCCAGCAGCACCAGATAGGCCGCTTAACAAGATCAGCCTCGGATGGCCTTCTCTCTGTCCCATCAGCCAGGACAGCTAGACTGGTGGGGACGAGGGAGAGGGCCTTTTCAGTGGTGGCCCCCACTCTGTGGAACTCCCTCCCTAGGGAACTCCGTCATGCCCCCTCTTTAATGAGCTTCCGCCGTGCATTAAAAACGTGGTTGTTCAGGCAGGCATTTGGGGTGGGTTTAGGGTATTTTAGAAAACATTTTTATTGTAGAATTTTATTGTTTTAAACTGTTTTATTGTGTGTTGCACATCGCCCAGAGTGGCTGGGTGACCAGCCAGATGGGCGTTTAATAAATTTATAATTAATAAATAAATAAATATTAAGAGTCTCCTGCTTCTTTATTTACAGATTTGCAGTCCATAGCTAGAGGCCATTGCAACACAGCACCCCCAAGGTCTCATGAAGTGTACCCTATACCTGCTGGTTAATTTATTCTGAGCACAGAATTTGAGTTTCCTTGATGCAGAACTTGGGTTGGTTGGTTGGTTGGTTTTGGCCACCATCCCAGTCCTGCTTGCATTTTCTTTGCCCACCCACCACCAACTTCCATAACATCTGTTAATTGTAGGACACTATGACTGAGGGTAGGAAGCTGCAGTTGCTCAAAAGGACCTGAATTGGTAACCTGTTTTTCAGTCCAAGGGTTTGTTCTTGGTTACACTCCACAGAGCATCAGAAGTACCTGGACAAACTGCTCCACAACTGCTTGCTGAGCTGTGCCATGCAGGAGTTGATCGGCTACTATATCACCATGGAGGAGTACTTCATGAAAGAGACTGTTAACAAGGTAGGCCGGACTGCCTGGAGCAGCACTCCCTCCCTCCCAGGATGGCGTAGACCCATCTTCATGTAGATCAGGAGTGGGCAACTTTGAAGGGTCCAGCGCCCCCCCCCCCCTTTGTGGGCTGCCCTCTGTGGAGCACCGGGAAAAATTATCCTGCCCGTTTCCTACCAGTTTTCAGTGGCAAACTGCTTGGGAAGCCTAAAGTGGCCAAATCTCACTTGTGTGCAAGAAAGGTTTGGCTGTTTTACAGAAGCCTAAATCGCCTTCCTCCATTGAAAATGAGAGAGGTGTGGCTTCTGTAGGCTTCCTGAGTGCTTTGCGCCTCCATGGAGGTTGGTCTGGAGTGCAGCAGGGACAGCAGTGGCTGCATGCCCACCCGTGATGTGGTGATGGGAGCTTGCACTTGTCAGCATTCTCCAGTAACACTGATTTGGCTCTGAAAGTTCCTGTGGAAAGGCATGTTGGGACCTGGCCTTTGACTCTCCTGTTTGGGGCTTTCTGGATTTCCCACTTTGAGGTCACATAGTGTGAACACCATAGAAGACCACTGCAATAGTGAGACCCCTTTGAAATCCTCTCCAGGGAGAAAAAGCCCTCCCTGCTCTTGTCTTGAGGAGCAGCAGAGACCAGCAGCAGTCCCTGCTGCGTTGGCCTTCTGAGGCCAGGAAGGTGCAGGTCTGAGCAACCCTTCTGGCACTCCTAGGCAAGTCATTGGTGTATGTTGCTTTGTCTTCCAGGCTGTTGCGATGGACACATATGAGAAGGGCCAGCTGACCTCCAGCATGGTGGATGATGTCTTCTATATCGTGAAGAAGTGTATCGGGAGGGCCCTTTCCAGCTCCAGCATTGACTGTCTCTGTGCAATGATCAACCACTCCATCACGGAGCTGGAGTCGGACTTTGGGTGTGTGGTGTGGGAAGGGAAGTGGGGGATGCAAGGGCTGCTTTAGCGAGTGTGTGCCTTCCTGGGGCCAGGCCTGCTGCCAAGCCCTGTCTGAGCCTGTGCAAAGCCAAGAGAACTCTGCCAAGTCCAGATCAGATCGGTGCCCCAGATATCCGGCCTCTTAGGCCTCAGGGGTGGGAGGTGTTTCTTGTAATGCAGTCCTTACCGTTGCATGTTTTTTGCCCATCCGTTTTGGGGTCTTGACTAGAGCTTGCACTTAGCTGCAGGTTCTATGCGTTGTGCCCTCCCACAAGACCCTGAGGCTTTTGCCTCATGCTTTTTAGGAGCAGCCAACTTCTGGCCTTCCTTAGCCTACATCTTTCCACAGTGTTTCTGTTAAAGGCTTTAAAAAAAAACGGGAGCGGGATGGTCCAGGAGTGAAATACAATAGCTCCCCGTGGGTTTCTGCTTGCCTGCCACATGGCCATGGGCACCAGTTGCTTACTGAGTGTCCCTTGAGTCCACACCCTCCTTCCCAGCCATGACCAAAATGGAACAGAGGGCTCCACACTTTGCCACAAGGGCCAAACTAGAGATGACAGTGGCTGACACCTTCCATCTCTGTTCAGACTTAAAGCAGGGGAGATGTTTGTGTGTGTCTTTAAACAGCAGAAGGTGCTGGGTGCTGACCCCACCATCTCCATTGCTCCAAGTGCCTTTCTGCATTCCCAGTAGCTCTGTTCGATGTTATTTAATTTTGGATTGACTTTCTCCACTCCAGCCCCAGGTTACCTCCCATTTTGCAGCCATGCACGGAGAGGAGTGCCTGGAGCAGTGCACTGTGGGGACGGGGAGAAGGTTCAGTGCCTCCCTCCTTCATGCGCCCTTCCCCTTAAAAGGCAGTCTGCTGTAGTTGAATGGGGCAGACGTGTGGATGTTGGTCTCTTCATGTCTTGTTCTGAGATTTAGATTTCCGCAGGCAAACTGGCCTCTGGTTTCTTTGTACTGTGGAATTACGGATTCCCAACTGTTTCCTGCACAGGTCAGGCCGTGACTTTGGGACATCCTGCGTTGCCGTGCAAGGGACAGATGCTTTCTTAGCAGGGATGGTCAATCACCTCAAGGCCATTCCTGTGCAAGAGAGCAGAATACAGTTCACTTGAGTCTCCAGAATAATTTCTGAACCATTTACTCTTCCCCTCCTTGCCCTTTGCCTGTCTGCTTTTGGCACTCAGCCCTGTGGGCAGGGAGCGTGTCGCTGCCATGCTGACAAGCACCTAGTGAAGGGGTGGTTTTAAACAAAGGCTACTAGTAGTGGGACAGCAGGCAAGGATAAGAGCTCGATGGGAGAGTTTGGGGGCTCATTGCCATAGTCCTCTTTGCCCTGCCTCACACAGGCTGCTCCTGGTAGCCCAACCAGGATTCCTGTGGGCTGGAAGAGGTTAGATCTCCCAGGGTGTTCGTGCAGCATTGTATTTGACAGCCTCCATCTCTTCTCTTGGCCCCTTTTGCCTTTCTCAGGGAGGTCCTTTGCAACAAACTCAAGATGGGCTTCCCAGCCACCACTTTCCAGGACATCCAGAGAGGGGTGACCAGTGCGGTGAGCATCATGCATAGCAGCCTTCAGCAGGGCAAGTTTGACACCAAAGGCATCGAAAGCATGGATGAGGCCAAGCAGTCCTTTCTGGTGAGTTTGTCCATGCTGCACAGGTAGGGAACATGGGGAATGTATGGTAGCACATTGGCCAGGATCTAAAAGAGCAGTGTCCCAGGTGAGAAGTGTGGGCTGTTTCCAGCAAGTAGCCAGGATGACAGGGCCCTTAGAATGAAGGGCAAATATCATAAGGTTTTGTATCTGCAGTGAACGGCGTTGTACCGAGAAAGCAGATCCAGGTGAGTGCTTCCTCTCTTTCGCAGAGAGATCCCCCAGAGTGCTCTGTACTGGCAGCATTTACATGTGGAGTTCCTCACTTGCTGATCAACCTGTTGAGTCTTCCTGTCTCTCTGGGATTCAGTTGAGCTTGCATGACAGGTGGATATCTGGGGGCTTTTTGTGGTAGAGCACAGTAGAGTCTACTGCTGGAATGCTGAGGGCTAGATTGGGACATAGATATTGTAAGGCGGTTGCTCATTATGATAGATGTTTGTGTGCTCGCGCTCTCTCTCTCTCTCTCTCTCTCTCTCACACACACACACACACACACACACACACACACACACTGCTGCAATAACATTTGCCATGGGTTCCTGTTACTTCCAGCGTAATCGAAGAGAGGAGAGATAATAGACATCACTGCTGCTTGTACGAGAGAGGGCACCGCTGGGAGTCTCAAACAGTAGGGAGAGTGAGCAAGCGCCTGCTGCTTCCCAGCACCAACACCGTGCTGTTTTGTGCATGCGTTTATGTTGGTTTATAGCCCACCCAATCCCAGTGGTTTGGGGTACGTATTAGGATTGTGCAAATGTAAAGGGCACTTTACTAAAAATCCAGAATGGGATTTTTAGATACCAGCCTTGTGCCAGGATGAAAAGGATGTTGATTATCTTAGGTCCAAGTATCGGTGTACATTTATTTACACAGCATAGCTAGCTAGCTAGCTAGCTAGCTTGGGGTTTATTTATTTACACAGCATGTCAGTTCACATACACAGCATGTAAAGCTAAGGATTTTTTCAGCCCTGCCCCTTTCGCCACCCATTCTCCCTGCTGGGGACACTCTGTTTTCTCTCCAGTCCCTCACACTGGATTCCTTCATCTAAGCCCTCCATCAGGGAACAGATTCTGTCTGAGGAGCGTGTGGTGAGTGGCCCAGGCCCAGACAGCATCTGCTGCTAGCAAGTCTTGGGAGAGTGTCTGTCTGTATTTTTCGCCACTTCCAGTCCTGCTGCTGCCTACAGCATAGCTCCTGTTTATGAGTCTTTCAGGTGTGTGAAACCACAGAGGACTGTGATCCTTTCTCTCTCTCTCTTTTGTTTTGTTTGTTATTCTTCAGGTGACATTAAACAATGTGGAGGTCTGTGGTGAAAACATCATGACCCTAAAGAAAACCCTGGAGGTATTGTTTGCAAAATTTCCACCACGGATTAAAAAGAAGTCTTCTACCGCTGCCTGCCTCACTTGTTGGTGCTGTCGTTTGTTGTTGTTGTTGTTGTTGTTACTAGTCTACACTGACCTGTTTGCTTGACTCAGATTCATTTTCTTGCTAAAATCAGAAGTAGAATCCCTTCATCTAGATTGGGAATCCTATTCCTTTTTGTTGAATTTCTAGCTGCCCTATCCCAGCAGTTTGGGGTGGGTAGCCACACAAAAAACGCAGCCTAATAAAGCTGGTTTATAAATTGTCGGTTAAAATAAACTACTGGATTAAAATAGCCCCATGTGTGCCTTGCCTTGCCTCTGAGAGTTTACATGAGGCAATTTGCTTCCCACTGCATGCGCTGCATTCATGGGTAAAGAGGCATGTGCTGTCCATTGTCTCTGAGCAGTTGCCTCCTTTCTTACTCCTTCCCTACTGCACAGAGCCCATGAAATGCTGGGTTGTAGCAGGGAGTCTCCTGCCTATCCATGCAGCCAAGTCCTGAGTGTTGGATTCAGCAGAAAATGGGAGGTGGGGCACTTTCTGCATGCCAGAGTCTTCTAACTCAGTTGTAAGTTAGTCACCTTGGGGGCCCTATCTGGACTGAAGGTGACTCATACACGTATAAATAACTAAGCAGGGACTGCTACCAGAACGTGATGGTGGGCAGGGGGACTGCTGTAGCCTTCCCCTTCTCTTCCTGAGGTTTAGTGAGTGGTGGAAAATCCTGCATTCATTTTCTACCACTACATAACCCCACCATTAATTGCTGCCATTGTCGTGCCTTGTTTGCTGTTGAGACAGTTACGGTCTAGCTTGGAAAGCTATTCCTATGAAAGACATTCCACGTTCAACATGAGAGAGAACAGTAATGTGTAACCAACATCTCTCTGTGGAGAGCAGGGCTCTCCCAATGCATCAGACAATTCTCAGGTGCCACTGGCTTTGTGCTTCCATGCAGAGCGATTGTGCAAAGCTGCTTAGCCAGGGGTTTGGGGGTGAACAAGCTCAGCTCAAGCTTGACAGCTGCCTCTCTGACATGGCTGCCGTCTCCAACAAGTTTCGAGATCTGTTGCAGGTAAGCTTTTTCCTGCTGGAGCATTACCTGTAGCCTCACGCTCTACAGCACAAAATATCCAGGCGGTTTTCTTTCAAAGCGCAGAAGCTGTATGAGCGGTGCCTGATGAAACCTCAGAAGCCAGCAGGGAGGCTGAATAGGGTTCCCAGCGACCAGGGGATTGGGTGGCCTGGCCCCTGCTACTGCAACTAGCTAAATGACAGAACAAATTGTGCAGACGTGCTCTCTCAGCATGATGCATACAGGCTGAAGAATTAAGCTTTCCTTCCCATGGTGCGGAATGAGCCCACACTGCTCTGGCCGTGCTCTCAATCTGCCGGCCTGTCCAGTGACGCTGGTGACAGAAGTCGCCCTCGCTTAGTGCACGTGTGGCTGGCTGTGTGCCCATCCAGAGAGGCTCTGAGGGAATGCGAGGGGCTCTGCTTTCCCTCTTCCCCATCAAAAGCAGTGCCCCGCTTAAAGGGACCCCTGGACCGGTCAGCGGAGACGGAGCCTCCAGAGCTCTTGCTGTCCCTTGGGGCTGTCTGCATACCACTGGAAAAGTGCTCCTGGGGGGAGCCCAGCGGCATGTCCTGCTTCCCATTGTCGGGGACCAGGGGCTGAACCCAGGCCACAAGGCAACAGTGGCCTGGCCAGCCCAAGGCGGCCCTTACTCTGGCAAGACTCCTTGGGGCATCAGAGCAGCAGGGGAGGGGAGGTTTGGCGCTTTCCTGAGGAGGCAAGGCACCGTGAGCACGAGCTTGGCCTAGGCCAGCCAGGGAAGATAGGGGGCGGTGGCGATCAGCAGCTCTGTTCTCAAGCCAGGGGTCCATGTAACGTGTTGTGAGTGGCAGAGCAGGCGGCACACTGGCCGGTTGGCCAGAAGCCCGGATGTGACTTACTGGCAGTTAGGGCTTAGACTAGCCAGCCCAAACTCCCGGGTAGCACCTGCCAGAGTCCTGGAAATCCATATCTGTCTGCTGATCCTGCCTCCTTGGGCTGCCCTGCCTTGTCTCTGAGGCTTCCCGGGCACCTGCCGCGTCCAAGTGCAGGGGCTGTGTGGTGCCCTCCATGGTGGTGGGCGTCTCCCCCCCTCCCAGAGGCCAGCCCTCCTCCCCCAGCGTGTGTCTCGGAGCTGATACTTCAGCCCAGGCGTGTGCGTTGCTAGGCTCCTGGGTCGTTCGCAGGCCCAAGCAGTTTCCCTTCTCCCCGAGCCAGGGGCTCCTGCGTCAGGAGCTGCGCTCCTGCTCCCCGCTGGCTGTGAATGCATGCGGGAGGCAGCAGAACAGCTCCCCGGTGCCTGGGAATTGGTCTCCTGACTGGTGGTCTTCCTCCTCCCCTCAGGAAGGTCTGAACGAGCTCACGAACTCAGCTGTCAAGCCACAGGTGAAGCCCTGGATTAACCTCTTCCTGTCTGTCTCCCACAACATGGAGGAGGTGAGTCCTGCAGTCTGCACAGAGGGGCTACAAGAGCAAGTGCGTTCTGCCTCCCAGCAGGAGGATGGATGAATCCAGAGGGTGAATGCTGCCTTCCCCAGCCAGGCACCCTCCGGATGGGTTGGACTAATGCACATTTGGGAGCTGTTGGCCATATCTGGAGTTCACCTGGTTGGGTTGATGGTTGGACTAATGGGCTTCCTTATGTCACCAGTTGTTTTAGACCCTCTGCGTTTTTAACATAGATCTTTTATGGTGCATTATGGTGCCTCAAGCGCATGGAGAAATGTTAAGTAAACAATAGAATCGTTTTCTGAGAGTGCTAAGAATTCTCCAGCACTGGAGTACCTCCAATAGCAACCGCTGTTCCTTGACAAAAGCCGTGGCATCTGAAGCGCTTTCAGGTTGTGGTCTAGGCAAAGTGCCTTCCGTGCCACTGGCGCGGTCTCAAAGGTATGTTGCCTCAAGCCTTCGGGCTGCTGGAGCAGCTCCCTCTTAAGGGAGGTGGAGCATTACAGCGGAGACTGCTGGTGGACCTTTTATCGCCGGTGCCGACAAAAATGCCTGCCTCAGAGATCCCGGGGCTTTGCCAGTGGGAAGCAGTTGGGACCCAACCTGCATTCTTCTCCCGTTTTAGGAAGAGTTCAACGACTATGAGGCCAATGACCCCTGGGTTCAGCAGTTCATCCTCAACCTGGAGCAGCAAATGGCAGAGTTCAAGGTTTGGGGCCCTGATCCATTCGCCCTGTTAGATCTTAGTCTGCTGCCCTTTGCAAATCCTACTCGCACTTAATTGGCAAGTGGAAAGACCCCGTGACCCAGCGACTTTGCTGCTGGGGGATGGACAGCTGCTGGCTCACTAGAACCTTTTCTGCAGGGGTTTGCCCTGGACTGTTTGTGGGGGCGGGGAGGTGCTCCACCTTCTGGCCAGAGGAGTCAACGGAACGTGACAGCGGTGGGAGGGAGACCTCCTCGACCCAGCTTACTTGTCCCGCACTGTGCAGTATCTCACCAGTGGGAGGGCCCCTGTTCTGCACGCAGGAGGCCCTAGGCCCCATCCCCATCTCTGTGTGAAGGACCAGGTGGCAGCTGATGGGCAAGAGCCCTCGCTGCCAGAGAGCCCGCAGCACCACTGCCAGTCAGAGGGGCCAAGACCAATCACTCACCGAGCCTGGTCTAAGGCAACTGCCGCTGGACTAGACCGGCTGCTCCTCCGGCCATTCTTGCATTGGGAAAGGGGCTGAGGAGCCGAGCTGGTGAGAAGAGGCCTTCACCTGGGAATGGGCTGACCTCCTCTCCACTGTGATGGCCACTGGCTTCAGGGCTTGCTGCTCTTCCTCTGCCCGAGGAGAGCGCCCCCTCTGCCTTCGCGCTCCGTTCTTCAGGACAGCCAAGGCCTTGAACAGGCCCTGGTGTGCCAGGCAGAGCAGCTCCAGCTGGAGGGTCCTCCTCCCCTTGACCTCCCCTCTCTCCCTCCCTGTGCGGGAGTCTGGCTGCTCTGCTCATCTCCCTCCCATGCGGTTCTTTGGCCAGCACTCGGTGCTCCTGGCAACTCATCTTCTGGCTAGGATTTTCTGTTGCTGACAGCCCAAGCGGCGGCCAGTGTAATAGCTGAGCTCCCTGAAATTATCCTTGGCAGCCAAGCGTGGGTCCCCCAGCCCATTTGGGCTGCACTTGGCAACCACGCCGACTCTTGAGGTTGGGGTGGGAGTGGATTACTGGCCCCGCTTGCTTTCCAACGGTACTGTCCTTTTGAAACCAAGGCCTTGTTTTCTGTCTGCAGGCAGGACTGTCACCAGTGATCTATGACAGTCTTACCAATCTGATGACCAGCCTCATTGCAGTCGAGCTGGAGAAGGTTGTCCTCAAGTCCACCTTCAGTCGGGTGAGGAGAGGCTGTGCTCCAGCCTGCATGAAAAGAGCCAAGGAGATGCAGCAGGCCAGCAGAATCATCCCCTCCAGCCTGGTTGCTGCTGTTCTGTCCATGAGACTGGGCTTCCTGTGGTGGCTGTAGCCACAGGCAAGCCAAGGCTGGCTTCTGTCACCACATGAGGCAGCTGCTTCAGGCAGCAGGTGGGAACGGGGGGGGGGGGGGGTCCTTGCCTCTTTCTGCATCATTAAGCCAAAGGGGAGAAGAGAAGAGCGCTATGCTCCAGTTTAGAGCTAGGGAGGCAGATTATTTGACCTGTTCTCGTTGGTGTGAACATTTCTAGGGTCTGCTCCATCCTGAGCTCTCCAGGCAGCTTCCTGCCCCATTTGGGGCTAACATAGGTGGCGAGGGGGGCAGCTGTTCCTCTGGGCACAAGGCTGCATTTTCTGCCTGCGTGACCAGTGGTACTTCAGCTTCCACCTTTCTATTTTCCTTTCCCTTCCTTTGGTGAAAAGGGACTTGAGCTGGTGTTTGCAAAAGCCTCAAAAAGCAGGTCAGGAGTCAGCCAGAGCTTTGAATGCTTATGACTTCTCTTCCTGCGCAGCTTGCTGTACCTGCACCTTCCTTTCAAAAAATGTCTGGTCTTGGATTCCAGATAAATTATACAATGTGTTGATAATTATACGTTTTGGTTATTCTAGGTAGCAGACTTTAGATATATGACATGTAGTGTTCTGAAAATCTCAAGTTTCTAGCCATCAGGGAGAAGTTTGGGGTGCTGCACATTACCCTGTCCTTCCCATCCCATTTCCCTTAAAAGTTATTGCACCTTCGTCTCCATAGCGTCTCTTCGCTTTACACTATTGGTCCTTGGAAGAACAACAAACATTCCAAATTGTTTGAGAGCCTGAATCTTGTAAGCAGAATAAATATGGGCATAGAGGAAATATGCTTGTTTTGCGCCGTTTATTCCGACGGTGGAGGGTAGCCATTTAGCTTAGCAGACCTGTTGGTGAACTTGTGCGTTCACAAGCTCTGAGGCTTCTCTGGCTCTTCTCCCGTTTCCTCAGCTTGGTGGGCTACAGTTCGACAAAGAGCTGCGCTCCCTGATTGCCTACCTCACCACAGTCACCACCTGGACCATCCGTGACAAGTTTGCTCGGCTTTCCCAGATGGCGACCATCCTCAACCTGGAACGGGTGGGTGCTTTGCTCTCTGGCACCGGAAGAGGGCCAGCCATCGCTTAGCTTGGATTTGGTCTTAGCCTCACCTGTGCAGGCCCCAGGTCCTGCCACTGCCTTGCAACTGGAATCCTCCCGCATCGCACGATGGCTGAATGGGGGAGCGGTTGTGGGCGCACGCCAAGGGCACCTTCCTCTTTCCCTCAGAGAGCTTGGCATCGGCACAGGAATGTGCCGGTTTCACTGCTGGGGACAGGCAAGGCTGCTGCGTTCCATACCTCCCAAATTGTGCCTGTCTGCTTTTTTAATGCAATGTCACTCTGTTCTTCCGCCAGTTTAATAACTTTGCTTTCCCTCTTCCTTTTAGGTAACGGAGATCTTGGATTACTGGGGGCCAAACTCTGGCCCACTGACGTGGCGTCTCACACCAGCTGAAGTCCGTCAAGTGCTGGCTCTCCGGATGGATTTTCGTAGTGAAGACATCAAGCGGCTGCGCCTGTAGGGCCACCTCTTTCCCTGCCAGCAGCCCGTTCCGCTTGTGGTGGCTGGTGGGGCAGGAGCCGGAGCCCACCACGCGCTCTCCCAAGGCCCAGCAACTCCTTGGGGCTTGAGGGAAATGCAGATCTTGCATTTCCACTAATCTCTGACACGGAAATCTGTGGAAATCAACCCTTTTTCACCTAGAGCAGGCATTAAACAATCTCTGCTGGATTCTTGCCTCGTGCATGTGTGCCATTCGCCCCGCGCTGCGAGCCCCACAGCTCATGCCAGCTCCGCAGGAGGGGTTTGAAGGCGGCCTCCTGTTGCCTGCTAGTTTGTGTATGAACAGCGGCCTGCTAAAGGGCACCATTTGCTCTGCTGCAAAGGAGGCCAGTGGGCTGCTGAGACAGCTCAGCCTTCATCCTCCTGGCAAAGCCACCTACGAGAGCACCACCACTCGCTGCTGGGGTCTCTGCGGAGCGGTCGCAGGGGTGGGGGGCTTCTTATTATCCTTGGAGGCAAGGCAATCACAGCTGTGACGTTTCCTTATGAAAATGGGGAAACTCTCAAAGGTGCCAAAGAGGACTGATTTTAATTTTGGTCATTTACTTTTTGCTGTTCCTTACAACAAGGAACAGGTTCTCTCTGTCAACGACAGAGTGGCACAAAGTAAAATCCTTCATAAGGACCAGTTCAGAATGTGTTGGGGAAACTTGAAGAACTTCTTTGGCACTTTTGGAGGCTTCCCTTTAGTTTTTCTGAGAATTTGATGTAGCTCTCTTGTGTCTGATCTTTATGATGATGCCTGCACTTAGACATTTCTACAGGTTCAAGCTAGCAAGTGGCAACTGTAATTGCCAAGTGACTGCTGTTTAAAGTTGGAGCTCACCCCTCGGTTCCAGTGAGCTTAGCTACATTTGGGGCGGGTCGTAGAAACATGGTGCTGTTTGTGGAGTGGCATGATTTGTTTCCCAACTTTCAAGGGTCTTCCATAGTAGGGAAGGCGGAGGCCCTTGCAAGAAGTGCAAGATATGGAAAAGTGCACTATAAGCTGCCTGGGCCTTAGGAAAGCAACCAGCCTGCACCAGATTTGCCTTGGAACTGGGGTCCAACTCAGGGGCAGGCAGCTTGGTGCCCTCCAGATATCTGGGGTGCTTCCAGCCAGGCTCCTAGCAGTAGCCATCAGAAGGCACTGTGCAACTGTGCTATATTAACTGATTTTTTCCCATTTTTAAAAAAAGGTAGACAAAGCAGAGGGAAAATATGGAAAGTTTACGGGCAGAAGTTGAAGTTTACCCCCACCCTACCCTATAAAATTCCATGAATATGAGGTGGGTCCTGCTGCCTCATCTGGAAGCACCTCTAGACTAGAACTAGAACGGGCCAATTGTTGGGGATTATGGGAGTTACAGTCTAAAACAGCTGCAGGGCACCAAGTTACCTATCCTTGAGCTAATGGCCCACATCCAAAACTCCTCTGACTGTTGGAGTCCACTGGTAGCTTTAGTGCCACGCTTGTGTTGGGAGCGGCTGCTCCCTTCCAAGCAAATGAGGCCTGGAGCCCCTACCTGAGCCCAGTGTGGTGGGCTTGGCCTGCTCCAAATCAAGGGCCGTGTGGGATGTGCATCGAGGCATTTGGGTGTGCAAGCTATGCACACCGCATAACGCCACTGGGATTGTTTCCAGTGTGATGTTAGAGCGGTAACATAAGAAACATTCACAGATCTAGCTGTGAAAAATGCCCAGCAAGATGTTACATGATAATTTCAATTTCAGAAAGAAAAACTCTTTGGTACAAACAGCAAAGGGTTTTCTGCGAGCAGCTGGGTCTTTCCTGCATGACCAAGTGACTTTGCTTAACCACAAATGTTCAAAATATTGGGTGCAACCCAGCAAGAGCCAGCCAAGCCTCAGTCCCTTTTAATAGTTATGACTAATGCCAGTGGAAACTAACTCCTGCTGGATTAGGCCCACTAGGTATTGAGATGGTTGCAGGAAATAGTAATACTCTGAAAGCATAATTTTTTGGCGTTCCCTGTATTAGCTTTCTAGTTACTTCATTCTATAAGAAATTTCCAGACACCTCTGCATTAAGCCCTTGACATTACCAATGCGCAGGCTATGGCTTGTGTGTCCTGCTTGGGGGCTTCCCAAAGGCATCTGCATGGGAAATAGGATGCTGCCCCCCCTTCATGGATCACTGCCTTGTTGTGGCGAAGGGGCTTGCGTAACTCAGTAAAGCCATAAGCTATGCCGTGCAGGGCCACCCAAGACGGACAGGTCATGGCAGAGAGTTCTGACAAAATGTGGTCCACTGGAGAAGGAAATGGCAACCCACTCCAGTATTCTTGCCAAGAAAACCCCATGGAACGTATCACAAGGCTAAAAGAGATGACGCCGGAAGATGAGCCCCTCAGGTCGGAAGGTGTCCAATATACTCCTGGGGAAAAGCAGAGGGTATTTCCAAGTAGCGCCAGAAAGAGTGAAGCGGTTGGGCTAAAGCCGAAAGGACACTCAGCTGTGGATGTGTCTGGTGGTGAAAAGAAAATCCGATGCTGTAAAGAACAATATTGTTTAGGAACCTGGAATGTCAGATCAATGAATCAAGGTAAGCTGGAGGTGGTCAAACATGAGATGGCAAGACTGAACATCGACATCTTGGGAATCAGCGAACTAAAATGGACAGGCATGGGCGAATTTAATTCAGGTGACCATCGTATCTACTACTGTGGGCAAGAATCCCTTAGAAGAAAGTCAACTCATAGTCAACAAAAGGGTGGGAAAAGCAGTACTGGGGTACAATCTCAAAAACGATAAGAATGATCTTAGTATGAATCCAAGGCAAACCGTTCAAAATCACAGTAATTCAAGTCTATGCCCCAACCACTGATGCCGAAGAAGCTGAGGTTGATCGGTTCTATGAAGACCTACAACACCTTCTAGAACTAACACCCCAAAAAAGATGTCCTCTTCATCATAGGGGATTCGAATGCCAAAGTTGGAAGTCAAGAAATCACCGGGATAACAGGCAGGCATGGCCTTGGTGTACAAAATGAAGCAGGACAAAGGCTAATAGAGTTTTGCCAAGAGAACACGCTGATCATAGCAAACACTCTTTTCCAACAGCACAAGAGGCGACTCTACATATGGACATCACCAGAGGGTCAATATCGAAATCAGATTATGTCCTTTGCAGCCAAAGATGGAGAAGCTCTATACAGTCAATATAAACAAGACCTGGAGCTAACTGTGGCTCAGATCATGAGCTGCTTCTTGCAAAATTTCGGCTTAAATTGAAGAATGTAGGGAAAACCACTAAACCATTCAGGTATGACCTAAATCATATCCCTGATGAATATACAGTGGAGGTGAGGAATAGATTTCAGGGATTAGACCTGATAGACAGAGTGCCTGAGGAACTATGGACGGAGGTCCGTAACATTGTTCAGGAGGCAGCAACGACATCCATCCCAAAGAAAAAGAAATGCAAGAAAGCAAAGTGGCTGTCTGAGGAGGCTTTACAAGTAGCTGAGGAAAGAAGGGAAGCGAAAAGCAAGGGAGAAAGGGGAAGATATATCCAACTGAATGCAGAGTTCCAGAGAACAGCAAGGAGAGACAAGAAGGCCTTCTTAAATGAACAATGCAAAGAAATCGAGGAAAACAACAGAATGGGAAAGACTAGAGAGCTCTTCAAGAAAATCTGAGATCTCAAGGGAACGTTTTGTGCAGAGACAGGCAAGAATACACAGAGGTGGCAAGAATACACAGAAGAACTATACAGGAAAGATCTGAATGCCCCTGATAGCCATGATAGTGCGGTCACTGAACTTGAGCCGGACATCCTCGAGAGTGAAGTCAAGTGGGCCTTAGGAAGCATTAGTAACAACAAAGCTAGCGGAGATGACAGTATTCCAGCTGAGCTATTGAAAATCCTAAAAGATGATGCTGTTAAAGTGCTGCACTCAATATGCCAACACATTTGGAACACTCAACAGTGGCCGCAAGACTGGAAAAGGTCAGTTTACATTCCAATTCCAAAGAAGGGCAACGCCAAAGAGTGTTCAAACTACCGCACAATTGCGCTCATTTCACATGCCAGCAAGGTGATGCTCAAAATCCTACAAGCTAGGCTTCAGCAGTATGTGAACGGAGAACTACCGGAAGTACAAGATGGGTTTCGAAGAGGCAGAGGAACTAGAGATCAAATCGCCAACATTCGCTGTATCATGGAGAAAGCAAGAGAATTCCAGAAAAACGTCTATTTCTGCTTCATTGACTACGCTAAAGCCTTTGATTGTGTGGATCACAACAAACTGTGGCAAATTCTTAAAGTGATGGGGGTACCAGACCACCTTACCTGTCTCCTGAGAAACCTGTATGTCAAGGGCTCCTTGGAGGGCTCTCTCAGTCTAATCCAGTAGCCAAGTCCAGACGCAGACAAAGGGATTCTTTTCAAAGCTTTATTCTTCTTTTACAACTTACAACTCTACAGGTAGCAACTAGATCTGAGCAGCAGCATCCCTATGCCCTAAGTTGGAACAGTTGGTCCCCGTTTGAAAGGCAGTTACTGGCAGACCCCTGAATATAAGGACTAGGGAGAATCCCTCCCCTTTTCCCTTGGATCCTCTGGGCGCAACCGTTCTTTGAGCGCCAACCAGGCGCTACGCCTCCTTTCCACGCTCTCCATTTGGCGCCGCTCTCTGCGTCTGCGCCGCGCATCCAACCAGTCTGCTATCGGGGCTGGGTCACTCCCTGGACTGCTTTCTAATCTAGGAATGTTGGTGGGAGGAATCTCTGTCAGCTGCAGGCCCTGGGAAAAAAGGGCGCGCTCCTCTCCCAGGAGCGACTGCTCTTCCTCCGAATCAGAACTACTCTGGGATTCTATGGACTCAGTGTCCACCCTGACACTGTACAAGGGTCAAGAAGTAACAGTAAGAACCAGACATGGAACAACCGATTGGTTCAAAATTGGGAAAGGAGTACGACAAGGCTGCATATTGTCACCCTGCTTATTTAACTTATATGCAGAGTACATCATGAGAAACGCCGGGTTGGATGAATCACAGGTTGGAATTAAGAATGCCTGGAGAATTATCAACAACCTCAGATACGCAGACGATACCACCCTAATGGCAGAAAGCGAAGAGGATCTAAAGAGCCTCTTGTTCAGGGTGAAAGAGGAGAGTACAAAAGCTGGTTTGAAACATTAAAAAAAACGAGGATCATGTCATCTGGCCCCATCACTTCCTGGCATATAGAAGGGGAAGAAATGGAAGCTGTGACAGATTTTATTTTCTTGGGCTCCAAGATCACCGCAGACGGTGACTGTAGCCATGAAATTAAAAGACGCTTGCTCCTTGGGAGGAAAGCTATGGCACACCTAGACAGCATAGTAAGAAGCAGAGACATCACCTTGCCGACAAAGGTCCGTCTAATCAAAGCTATGGTTTTCTCAGTAGTAACGTATGGCTGTGAGAGCTGGACTATAAGGAAGGCTGAGCGCCGAAGAATTGATGCTTTCGAACTGTGGTGCTGGAGAAGACTCTTACGAGTACCCTGGACTGCAAGGAGGTCAAATCAGTCCATCCTAAAGGAAATCAACCCTGAGTGCTCATTGGAAGGACAGATACTGAAGCTGAAGCTGAAATATTTTGGCCACCTAATGTGAAAACTCCCTGGAAAAGACCCTGATGCTGGGAAAGATTGAAGGCAAAAGGAGAAAGGGACGGCAGAGGATGAGATAGTTAGATAGCATCACCGATGCAATGAATATGAACTTGAGCACGCTCCGGGGGAGAGCACAGGACAGGAAGGCCTGGTGTGCTATGGTCCATGGGGTCACAAAGAGTCGGACACGACTGAACGACTGAACAACAACTGGAGTTTAGTCCGATCCAGTAGGCTTGTGCCTGGGTTCTTCCGAGGCCTGGCATCAAAACAGGAGTCCACTTTTTGCAATGTCAGCAGTAGGCACTGGGCCACCTGTTCTTTCTTTTGAGCGAGATGGCAGCTGCTGCCAGAGGCCTCTTGCGTCGTGTTCCTCCCATCACCACCACCCCCCCCCAGCCCTGCAGTCAAGCCGGGCAGGAGTGCATGAAAACAAAGCATAGGTTCTTCAGCCAGTGAGTTGGTCATCCCTAAAGTGAAGTTGATGCCCAGCTCTCCTTGTGGGCTGGAAAAGCTGCAGGGCTACTTGCTACTCTTGCTCGAAGTTCTCCCCCAGAAGCTGCATTTGGAAGCCAGCTGTGTCCACCTCTACCATGTGGATGCTGAAGTTTCCCAGACCCTGAAAGGAAGGCATGCAGAAGAGTAAACCTTCAGCTGCAGCAGGAATAGAGGAGGACTTGGCTACGCAGCCTGGTGGGCCCTCCAGACTGCAAGAGGGGTAGGCAGCGCCTCTCCCTGCATGGCAGCAGCCCTCGCCTCCTTTCCCTTCTCCCACCTTGTTCCGCTCTTTGGAAGACTTGCACCTTCCTCTGTGCATTGGCTGCCTACTGCACCCAAGCCTGCAACATGCCAGCCTCTGGCTTCTACAGGAAGATGGACACTGATGGACAGGAACTTGCGAGCTGCCTCGCATCACCTTGGTTTCCGCCAGGACCCTCTGCAAGGCCTCCTTGCTCCTGGGCTCCTTCGTTAAGACGTAGAGGAAGCCACCACCTCCAGCGCCTGCCAGGCTCTGTCCGTAGACATATGGCTGCAACACCTCCATCATACGCCGGACAGCCAGAGGCTCACAGCCAGGCGCCATCTTCTTCTTCTGCACCCAGTAGCGATCAATGCACTTCCCCAAGAGAGCCAGGTTGCCTGCCGTGGGAGGGAAGAATGGTGGGATACCATGGGTTGGAATCGGATCTAGTTCTACGAGGAGCAGACCCACTGAAATCAATGCAGCCAGCTAGCTAACTTAACTCAATGGGTCTTCTCTAAGGCTCAATCTGGACCCAGCCCAACGATGCGGCTCTCTGGAGCACTTGCAGAGACATCTGCGCGTGTGGCGGCGGGGGTGGAAACTCTTCCAGCCTGAGGGCGGAGTTCCATTTTGGAGGCGCTCCCAGGGCTGCGCTCGAGTGGTGGGAGGAGCGGGAGGCAGAAGGGGCCCAAACGCAGCCTGCTGGAGCTCGGAGCCCTGGAACTCCAGCGAGGTGGCTTAGCCTTGGAGGGTGGGGGGAAATGGCGCAAATGCCGGGAGCGTGCCAGGCGAGGCACGACGGAGGCGAAAGGGCCGGGCTGCCTGGGGGATGCCAGGCGGGCAGGTCTGTCCCCGGAAGCCCCATTCTCTAGCCGTGCTGCTGTGCCCCCTCAGCCCGGCAGCCGCTGCTACTCTCACAGCGGCCCTGGTTGTTCCGGGCTGCCTCTGTCCACTCCTGCAGACGAGGCAGCCCGTGCAGCCTGGCTGGGCTTCCTTGCCGCTCACAGAGAAAGCGCAGCACAGCTGCATCTCCCAGGCGCCTCTGCCCCCCATCATCTTGGATCCCGCTGGAAGCTCAAGCCCAGCGTGCTGCCCTAGCAGATCCTTCCTGGCAAGATTTCCCTTCAACCACTCAGTCTAAACACTCCTGGAAATCCCTGGAAGTGGAATAGAACCAGGTGGGAGTTGCCTGCCAAAGCTGTGGGGCTGAAGCCCTTGGCTGTTCTGGCCTCTCTGCCTGTGGCTCCCCTCTGCCAGGATGGGCCCCGGGGGGGGGCTGTACCTCGCTGAAGGGCCTGGGCGCACTCCTCCGCATTGTGGACGAGGGCGCTGGTGTTCTGCACAAGGGTGGGCAGCCTGGCGTACCAGTTCCTCAGAACGTCCTGCAAGAAATGGTGAAAGAGGGGCCCCTCGGCTACACAGAGACCCGGCGCGTGGCGTTCTCCAGGCTCGAGCAGGACAGCTCTGGAGGAGCAGCGCGCCAGTGTACCTGTGACAGCAACTGCTGCACCGCAGAAATACTGGCATCCATGTGTGATCAGAGGCTGTGGGGAGCCATGGGAGCCAGCGCCAGGAGCCCTGCAGGGCTGTGTGAGGCTGTGCCATGCGGAGAGCCACCAGGGCTGCAATCCGGAAGGAAGCGCTGCTAGGCCCCGGCCCGGCCCGGCCCACGGCCTTCCTAGACACCAGTGGCCATCCTCAGCACAGGATCCAGGCTTTGCTCCTCAGCCCGGCCTGACATGAGGAGCGCTCCGAGCCGGAGAAGACGACGCGGCAGCTGCTGCCACATGAGAATCGGCCGAGGGGTTCTGAGGTCGGGCCCACATTCTAAAACAAGATGTGTTGAGACTCAGCCCCTTTCTATTTAATGGCAGAGAGGTGAGAGGTGAGAGCTGAGGATGGGAGACGCGCATGGCGCGAGCGGAGCCTTGGGAACCACTGCTTCGGGTGGGGGTATTGGAGCTTGCCGAGCTCTCGCCGGCTCGAACCCCCGGACGCTGGTCCTCCCTCCCTGCGGTGCAGCCCTTGTGCTCTCCTTGTTGATGCCAACACTGGTGAGGAGAACTGTTCCCCTTTGGGGGAACTACAGTGTTCTGCGAGTTATGGCTGTAGTTTGCAGAAGACCCTAGTTCCGCAAATGGGTAAGAAGTTCCCAGATTTTGGGAAGAAACCCCCAGCTCAGCACACAAAGGCAAGCCAAGCTGGAGGCGTCACAGGGATCCGTCAGGCCCTAAAAGGGCCGGATGACAGACATCCCTAGTTTCCGGCACCCTGGGATGGGAGCTGGATGGCATGGATGACAATGGGGCCAAGGAAGGCCTTGCAGCCTAGACGTTCCCCGCCGCTGCTTCAGGCCTTTCCTCCTCTGTGAACGCGTCTCATCCATCCAGTTATAAGGCCTGTGAGGTTCACCTCTCTGCTCTGAGCGACGTCACCCCTAGGAACCTCAGGCCATGACAGCACTTGGAAGCACCTGCCCTGTTACTCTACCTGGAGCAGGTTGCGGGCGAGGCGGGTCTTTCCAGTGTACAGCAAGAGCAGATGCTCATTCAAGGTGTGCACAAAGCCCGCCGGAACAGCCAACTGCTCCACTTCCACCTTCAATGGCAGCTGAGCCTTCGAACGCCCGATCTTAAGCCCTGGCATCAGCCCACCAACCTGGTCCTGCCATCCGCCACCTGCAAGGAACAGCGACAGGTGTGGAGGGAGCGATCCTGCCCGTTTACATGTTGTACCATGAAGCCCTCGCAGGAGGTCTCAGATCCAAGTGGAACCCCCACAAGAGAGGAGGAGAGGATTGATGCTTCTGGAGTTAGGCGCTCCCCTCCTCCTCTCTGAACGGATGAAACTGCTGACCCAGAGGAGAATCGGAAGACCCTGGCGGTGTGCACGAACTGCCCTAGAGCCGCAAAAGGAAGGACCTTCCACTTCTGGGAGACAGTGCACCAGGGCCCAGCTCCTCCCACAAAGGCAAGGCAGCAGGACTGCAGATGCTGTGCATGATCCAGCTAGGCCAGGGGTGATGAACCTTTTTTGGACCAGGGGCTGCATTCCAATTTGGGGAGGGTCTCGGGCTACATTCCAGCAGGGGTGGGGCAAAGGGAAAGCAAAACAGGCACGGCCACATGTGATTCTTGCCAATGCGGACATTCCACCAGCCATACAAAGCACAGCTCAGTTCTAGGCAAGTCTACTCAGGAGTAAGCCCCAGTGCAACAGCTCTCATGCCTGCAACCACCTCAGTTCTATGCATGGTATTTAAAGTTTAATTGTCTTTAACATCCTCCTATCTCTGACTGGAGGTGACAGCAAAAGAAGCTTGTGGCCCAGATGGGAAATCCCTGGCAGCCATTTGTGGCCCGTGGGCCAGAGGTTCCCCATCCCTGCACTAGCCCTCCCTCCAGAGCGGAAACATTTCCCACTTCCTGCCAAAAAGCCCCTCTGGCTATTTTGTAAAGGGGGGTGGAACATCTGTTGCCCCACCAGGGATCCCCTGCTCCCCTACTGCCCTTCAGATCCACTAAATCCCTCCGGCACATAAAGGCTGGTGCCACTGGAGAGGAAGGCTGAAGCCTTAGGGAGCCACCACTGCCCAGGGCTATTGGGCGCTTTGCTGTTCCTGCTAGGACAGCTGTGGGGGAGAGAGAAGGTGAGGCTTAGAATGCTGGACTATGATTAAGGAGACCTATTTTCACTGGGGGGGGGAGGGGGTGCTTGACCCAGTCATCAAGATCAGCCTATCCTGCCTCACAGGGCTGCTGTGAGAATAAAATGGCAGTGGGGGAGATGGGAACCATGTACTCTCTCTGGCGCGCCTTCAAAGCAAGGTGAGATGCCAAGCTAATAAATAAATGACGCACCATAGAATCACAGAATGGTAGGGTTGGAAGGGGCCTGCAAGGCCATCGAGTCCAACCCCCTGCTCAATGCAGGAATCCAAGGCAGAGCATCCCTGACAGATGGCTGTCCAGCCTCATCTTGAAGGCCTCCAGTGGGGGAGAGCCCACCACCTCCCCAGGTCATTGGTTCCATTGTCGTATTGCTCTAACAGTCACGAAGTTTTTCCTGATGTTCAGCCGGAATCTGGCTTCCTGTCACTGGAGCCCGTTCTTCCGTGTCCTGCACTCTGGGATGATGGAGAAGAGATCCTGGCCTTCCTCTCTGTGACAACCTTTCAAGTACTTGAAGAGTGCTATCCTATCTCCCCTCAGTCTTCTCTTCTCAACGCTAAACATGCCCAGTTCCTTCAGTCCCTCCTCATAGGGCTTTGTTTCCAGTCCCCTGATCATCACCTTTGCTGCCCTCCTCTGAACCCTCTCCAGTTCGTCTGCATCCTTCTTAAAGTGTGGTGCCCAGAACTGGACACAGTACTCCAGGTGAGGCCTAACCAGTGCTGAGTAGAGGGGAACTGGTACCATAATCATAATAATAATAATAACAACTTTTATTATTACTATTATTGACGACGACACCCACTCTGTGTGGCAGGGCAAGAAGTCACTCTCTCCGCTGGACATCCCTCCACAGCAGGAACAGTCACAGTGAAGATGATGGGGCAGTTTTATGCACATGACAGAAGCACCCCAAAGCAGAGGAGAATGGCCAGCCGGGCTTTTTGAATCACAGCAGCAAAGTGGGCTGGAAACGTTTCTACTACGTCTTGTTCCAGAAGAGAGCAGAAATTCCCTGAAGGCGGTGCTGTCTGTGCTGCACCGGAGCTCCGAACGAGCTGGGAGCAGAGATGCTGCTGCATCAGACAGCACCTTCTGCTCTTCCCCTGATGTTTGCTTTTGCTACCTACCCACAGGCTTCAGGTTGGCCTATACATCTACGCCAGCCTTCTAGCTGGCTGAGGGATTATGGGAGTTGTAGTCCAATGTATTTGGAGGGCACCAGGTTGGGAAAGGCTGATCTAAACACATAATTTCTTACCTGTAGTGAGAACTTGCTCCAAGTGAAGCACAGCATGGATCAGGGATTCTGCACTGGTGGAGCGCCCAGATGCCCTGTACAATGACGCCATCACAGCGCCAGCCAGGATGCTGCTGGTCCCTGCAGAAGAGGACACGTGAGCACCAGCCCAGAGGAGGTGGGGGCCACCGCTTGCATTTTCCTCGATGAAGCCCCCCGGGGCCCAGACCAGAGGAACGAGGGGGGCTCACTCCTGGGGCAAGAACGTTCCGGGCCTCCTACTCAGGGCTCTGCTGTCTTCACAGCAGAGTGCTCATCTGGTGCTCATCACAGAAGAATACAAGAGCAGTCCCGAAGCTGGAGCAGAGCAACGGTCCGCCTGGCTCCCGGCTGCCCGCAGAGGCCAAGCGGTGCCTTCAGGAAGCCCACTGGGAGGGCAGGGAGGCTGCAGCCCCCGCCCCGGGATTCCACAGCAGGCGACCGGTGGCCTCTGCGGCTGGAGGCTCCTCAGCACCATCCGGGGCCTCGTCCTCCGTTCATTTGTCTGGTGAAATGAATTTCATTTCACATTCACGATTTGGCTGCCACAGGTGGCCTGCCCATTCACAAAAGGGCTACTGTTGTGGCCGTGCCAAAACATCCATATTGCAGGATCACCTTTTCTACATCCTCATTCAAGTCAGTTATGAAAATGTGGAACAGCACAGGGCCAGGACAGAGAGCCCTGTGGTCCAATTAATTTCCACAAACCACCTCTAGCTAAATGCCTCTAATGTTAATTTTAAGTTACCTGTTTTTAATATTTCTATACTTCTGTTTAACCACCAAAGGCAATCCCAGGGAGGTGTACATAAGATTATAAAAACAGCAACACCATAAAAACACAGTATTTATTTGAAATATTAATGTCCCGCCTTTCTTCCCAATAACTGACCCCCAAGGTGGCTGAAACCACCCAGAATAGGATTCTGAAAAGGGGGCAGAGGCTTATTAGGCAATGGCAGGAAATGCCCCTTCTCCTTCGATGCTGATTTATTTCCCCAAATTAACAGGAAGAGTACCCCTGAATTTATTATCCCGTTCAATTAACTTTCAACCCAATAACCTCCCCTCTGCAAGCCAACTCAGCCCCGCCGCCCCCCGTTTCTCTCTCCTTCCCAGGATCACCACCTAAACATGCGCACGCCCATCGCCTCCCAGGGCCCCCACCTGGCAGCACCCTGCCCGTTCACTGCGTGTCCCCACTCCCTCTTGGACGGGGTCGCTGTGCCTAGTCAAGCCTGCACGAGCGCTCCTTTCTTCCGAGTCTGGCTCAGAAATCCCAGCACTCCTCCTAAAGGGTAGCTTCACTCCTTTTTGTCAGGCAACGTCTGGGCGGTCCCCATTTCGAGGGCCGCCGGGGGCACTGAAGCATGTGCGGGCAGAGTGGGCACCTACCCAGCCCAGATCCGTGTGGCAGACGAGACCAGGTGTGGAGCTCAAAGCCGCCCCCGAAGTGCTCCCGCAGCTGCTCCCGCAAGGCCTTCTGGGAAGAGAGGTCGACAACTCCCGTGCAAACGAAGGCCGCCTTCAGCAGTGCTCCTGGAAGGAGAGGCCAGGCGCGAGGGGGGGCCGGGCAGCCCTCCCTCGGCCATCACGCCCCCGCCCCGCCCCGCCCCCCCCCGGCCTGCGAAGGGGAGGAGCTGCCCTGGCAGAGCCGCTGCAGCCCGGCCTGGACCAGCTCCTGAACCAGGGCCTAGAGCAAGGCGCGCAGGACTGGAGCCAGGATGCCGAGGCAGGGCCAGCATCTCCGGAGCGGGCGCGGAGAGGCAGGACTGACAGCAAGGCCCAACCTGAAACTGCAGGAAAGCAGGGTCGCTTGAAGGCATGGGGGCGGGGGAGCTTTTCCAGGCTTGCTTGCAATAGCCGCCCGGGGGAAAGAGCCTGTGAACAAAGGCTTGCGCCCACCCAAGCAGGAGCGCAGGAACACTGGAAGCGGCCTTCGCCAGAGCCTGGGTCCACCTAGCCCTGCACTGTCGACACCGACTGGCAGCCGCAGCTCTCCAGAATTTCAGGTGGGGTTCTTGCCCCGCCCCACCTGGAGATGCTGCTGGGATTGGGCCAGGGGGCTCCTGCATGCTAAGCGGGGGCTCTGCTGCGGATTGCATATCCCACCTGCCCTCGGGCACACTCCCTCCCGCGTCTGTGCAAACGTGTCTTCAGGACACATCAGCTGCACCACCGCGTACCTTGTAGCTGGGCCCTCTGGGCCACCGCCCCTGCAGGCATGAGGAGCTGGGTCTGGCCCTGCACCGTGCTGTTGCCGGACGGCGTGGCCCAGGCTCTCACCTGGTGCGTGCGGCTGGCAGTAATCCCTCAAGTCCTCCAGGTCCCGGCACACGAGCTCCGCCACCACCTCTCCCTCCAGGCCTCCGCTGGCGCTGACCAGCTGCAGCTCTGGCTCCGTGATGCGCCGGGCCCGGGCACCAATGGGCCTGCGCCCATCCACCAGGACGGCCAGGTCCACCACCGCTCCTCCGTGCTCGTAGGTGACTGGGGGGGTGTCGCTCCAGCCGCCTGCACAAGAGGCAACCGAAAGAAGCCCCCTCAGTGAGAGGCAGAACTGGCCCATCGCATGTTGCTGCCGCCGCGCCCCACCCACAAGTGGAGCAGTCCCCAGAACACCCTGCAATACAGCCCAGCACAACTCCTGGGCTGTGGTGCCCACAGCGCGGCAAGGGGCCCAGGAGCACATGCCCTCCACGCGCTGCTGGGCGGAGCGCAGGTTTGCTTCCGCAGCTGGGTCAGCAGCCTCCGAGCGCCTGACGCAGGCGCACACAGGCCCAGCACTCTCCTGCACGAGCTCAGCCAGGCGAGCGCACTCCCCGTCTGGACCGGGGCTGCTGGGCAGCTCCCAGGCATTCCCCAGGCATTCCCCACACTGGCTGCCTCTGGCCAGGGAGGCGGAGGGGCCCGCCAGGGGCCAAAAGAGGCAAGCAGAGGCCGGGCTCCAGCAGGCAGCCCCTGCCGCTTACCAGAGAGGTCGACTCGGGCCGGGCACTCCACGGCCACCCAGCAGCCCACGGGGGGCAGCACAGCTGGCCTGAGGCTGACGAACCGGCAGGAAGACATCACCGCCTGGCGGACGAGGATCTGCTCCGCGCCCTCGTAGTGCCGTGCAGCTCGAACCAGCAGGACCGGCCTGCGAGAGCCCAGGAGGGAGAGGAGACGGGCTTTTGTGTGTGCCACGGCAGCCGAGCCCCATGCGAGGGATTATGCCAGCAAAAGCCGCCTGGGCCCCCGCAGAAACCCTCCTGCAAGGCAGGCCGCCTCTGGCCCCGTTCTCCGGGGGACAAGAGTGGCCACCCAGGCAGTCCCTGGGGGAGTGGGGGTTTCACACAGGCCGCCCTGGTCCCTCCCCTGCTCTCTGCCCACCGTACCATCCTGGCCCTGCTCTCCTGGTGAGAGGACAGCTCTCGGGGGCGCTGCCCGGGCTGGCCCTCGATCCAGGAGGGGAGCTCGCCGCTCCCATTGGCCAAGCAAAGGGCAACAGTGGCCCTATGGGCGGCGGCTGCCCCAGCCAGGCCCCCTCACTGCTCAGCCGCAGCTCTTCCAGCCCCCTCCCGCCACCAGATCCTTTCCACCAAAGATGCTACCAGGACAGAGCCTGGGACCACCCGCTGCCTGCAGCGGTGGCCTGGGAAGATGAGGGCAGGCCCCTGGAGCAGCTGGGAGGGGAGCTCAGGGTTCTCCTCCAGCGCATGGCCCTCTGGAAAGCAGGGCTGGCGCATGCTCCTGGCCAGGCCCACAGCTTTCACATGGGTGTGGCACCGAGAAGCAGTCCTCCCTGCTCGGCGCCCCCTCGGTACCTGTCCAGCCACTTCTTCCTCTCCTTGGCCATCTCTTCGACACCCTTGGGAATGTTCCCCTGCTCAAGATGCCGGAAAGCAGCAGCCCAAGCCGCGTTGGCAGCAGGGCCGCTCCGCAGGCCCCCTTCCCCTTTGGCCAAGCAGCCCAGGAGGTCCGCGATGCAGGCCAGGGCCCGAGCAGCGACCCCCGGATCCTGGGCAGTGGATGCAACTGCAAAGCAAGGAAACGGTGTCAAAGCCTGGAAAGTGACCAGTGGGCTTGAAGCTGGGCTAGTAGCTGGCATGGCTTTGCCCAGGAACCTTGGGCGGTTGTCTGGGTTCCAAGAAGAATCCTTTGCAAGAGTTCTCCAGCCCTGCCTCCCAGGGCTCGTGGGTTGTGGGGCAAGGGAGGGCCCTCCTCACTGAGCCTGCTGGAACTCCCAGCTAAGACACAGACCAAGGCTCTCCACCGTAGGGGAAAGCACAGGGAGCGGGGAGAAGCAGGCACGAGGCGTCTTTCTAGGGAGAACATCCATGGCCGGACATACAAGCACCGTGAGAAGAACTGTGGACATGATCCGTCATTCCACAGCTAGAAACTGGGCAGGCAATACTTGCCAGGACCCCCCACACTCGGGCCTTCCAGCATGTAGCAGAGGATTCTGATGAGGATGAGGCACGGGCCACTTCCTTGGGGGCAGGACAGTCAGGGCCTTCTTCAGGGGCCTCCAGCCAGAGGACACAGACCTGCCAGCATCCTCGGGCTCAGAGGATGAGAACCTCCATCCCCCCAGCATCACAGAAGTCTGAGGCTACAAAATAGTCCAGTCAGCTCCTCCAGGAGGGTTGGAACCGACCACACTGTTGTAAGTCCTAGCAGCCTACATAAAGCTTCAGCTGGCTTTGGCTCCCTGCTGAGACAGCATCCTCCTCTTGTCCCAGTAACAGAGAGTTCCAGCCAGCAGGACCCGCTTGGTGCTATCCAAGGTCCTACTTCCTTCCTGCTTTGATCTTGCTACTGGCTTGCCCTGTGAGCCTCAAGGGACCACAGAAGGGGACAGAGTGGCAGGTCCTCCAGGGTCCCAGGAACTGTGTGAATGAAACAGATTCCAGGGCTTTCCCGGATTGGAAGGCAGTAACAGGGAGGCCGGGAGTAGGCAGGGGGATGGAGGTGCACCAAGGTAGAATTCTCATCCAGCCATTTGTAGCTGTTGGGGAGGGAGCACCCCCCCCCCAACACACACTCCTCTCTCCCCCTCACACACACACAGCCCTTACCCTGGTCCAGCGTCTTCAGCATGGGCTCCTGGTAGCCCTCAAGGGCGGCCGAGCGGATCAGGGGGAGCAGGCTGTAGTTGCTGTGCTCCGTCAGCACCCTGCGGGTTTTGCTCTGTGCCTGCAGGAAGAAGAGGGCCTTGCGGGAGGCCAGCTCAGCCTCCTGGTCCAGGAACGCCCGCAGCTCCTCCCAGGACATGCGCCACGCCAGGCGCCAGCGCTGCAGCTGCCCAGCCCCTGGGCAGTCCAAGAGCCATAGCAGGTCCCCAAGCGCCAAGGGCTCAGACGGGTGGAGCACCGGGAAGAGGCGGGCGTTCAGCAGGCAGCGGCTGTGCGGGGGGGCATCAGGGCTCCAAAGGTCGCGGCTCCTGGTCAGGGCGAGGCGCAATGGAAACAGGGCCAAAGTGAGTGAGAACGCAATGGCAGCCTGCAAGAGAGCCGAGGGCAGCGGGAGGGCCGCCTTCCTGCCAGCGCGCACTGCTCCCTCCAAGATGATGCGCTTCTCCGATGCAAATTGTCAGGCAAAGTGATCGTCTTTGAAAGCACCTCCATGACTTAAGCACACCCCTATCCCCTTGGAGAAACCACCCAATACTTCAGGAGCTAAATGCGTTTTTTAATTGCTTAGTTGGCATCATTTCTAAATGTGTAATGGTCAGTATTTGTAATAATAAGAATATGTAAGAGAAGTTAAATGAATATGACTGCGTGAGATGTGTGTGTGTGTGTGTGTGTGTGTGTAGACAGAGAGGGAGAGAGAGAAAGAATACTTATTTCTGTTACTTTCAATCTTTGTAAAATTATAAATTACTAAGCTATGTTATTATCATATAAAGCCCTACACAACTTGGGACCAGGACACCCAGCAGACCGCCTTCCCTCATATATAACCAAGCAACACCTAAGTTCATCAGAGGAGGCCTTGCTGGTCATTCCAAAATGCACGGCCCGTCGCCATGAAGAGCCCTGACGGCGGGCCTTCGCTCTAGCGGCGCCCACCCTCCAGAAAACCTGTCCCCATGTAGTTCAGGAGGCAGAAAATGTGGCATCTTTCAAGTGCCTCCTAAAAACCTACCTTTTCACCCAGGCTTTCCCTGGGCTTTAACTGCTGTTAGGTTTTACTCTGGCTTTACATGCTGTTTTTAAACTTCAAAAGTCTTATATTAGGTTTTATCGTATTGTATTTTATGGTTTTAATTGTTGTGAGGTGCCCAGAGAGTCTCGGGCAGTTTAGAAATTATATAAATGTAATCAATAAGCCCAGGTATGAACTAAATTAAATGGGTTAGAGCCTCTCTCTGCCTTTCTCAAGAGGATGGTCCTGCTCACGGAAGGTCCCTCTGCCCAATTTTGAAGAATCCCTCCTCCTTCCCACTCCACCACTCACCCCATCCAGCAGGATCTCCTGACTCTCCCTGTAGCATTTTCGGGGGCTGGAGGGGCCACCCAGGGAAGACGGGGCAGGGAAGTGCACTTCTGTCAGTACGTAAGAACACAAGAAGAGCCCTGATGCTGGATCAGACCAAGGATCAGATCCAGTCCAGCGTTCTGTTCCCACAGTGGCCGACCAGCTGCCCAGGGGAAGCCCACAAGCAGGACACAAGTGCAGCACCACCCACACTCCCCAGCGACTGGTGAATATTGGCTTACTGCCTCTAACCCTAGAGGTAGCATACAGCCATCAGGACTAGTAGCTACTGGTAGCCCTCCCCTCCATGAATTTGCCCAATCCACTTTTAAAGCCATCACTGCATCTTGTGGAAGTGAATTCACAGCTTAACTCTGTGCTGTGTCAAGGAGTCCTTCCTTTTATCTGTCCCAAATCTCCCACCAGTCAGCTTCATGGGATGACCCCATTGGGTTCTAGTATTATGAGAGGAGAAAAATGCTCCCTATCCACTTTCCCCACACCATGCATCCTTTTGTATACCTCCATCATGTCTCCCCTCACTCGCCTTTTCCCTGAGCCAAACAGTCCCAGATGTTCCAGCCCCTTCATCATTGTAGTTGCTTTATTCTGCACCTTTTCCAATCCCTTTTGGATTTGGATTTCAATCCCTACAATATCCCTTTTCAGGTGCTGCAACCAGAACTGAACAGTTTCCAAGTGGGCTGGCATCATAGATTTATATAAGGGCAGTAAGATATCGGCAGTTTTATTTTCGATTCCTTTCCTACTCATGAGGAACATGGAACTTGCCTTTTTCACAGCAGCCGCACACTGGGTTGACATCTTCATCGAGCTGTCCACCACAGCCCCAAGATCTTGGTCTTGGTCAGTTGATAAAGTGTTAAACTGGATCCAGCCCCACGTATGTGAGTTGCCCCGGGGGTTAATTACATTAATGAATGAGTGAACAAATGAAGTATTTACATTCTGGATTTATCCAAATTTTCTGTAGTTCATATTTGAGATGCATCTATCTAAAATTATTTCTAGGCTGCCTTTAAGGGTGGAACGCTCACAGCGCCGAAGCATTCTTATTCCTTTTGAAAATAGGTTTAATTATGTCTTTGGGGTGCTTTCTGGGCCTCCCGCTCCAGCAGCAGTTCTGAAGTCAGTTCAGGGGGCTCCCGGCCATTTGATCTTGTGGCCAAAGAGACCACAACAGAAATCACAAGCACAAGACCCAACTGATAAACAAATGGTACTTATATTGCACTGACAAACCCCAAACTGCAAAACGTGAGTCTATGTGTGTGATACTGAGCTCTGTACAGGGGCATGCTGTTTGTGTGGTTTGGCATTAAGTAGCAAAACGTGTTTGTAGAAAAACATTTTTCGCAGGTTGAGCCTGCAGGAATCACATTTATCACAAAACAAGTGGGACTTTGCGACCAGCAACACCTCAAGCAGGAACCTGACAAAAAGACAAGAAAAGATCTTTCTCCCAAGAAAGCAGAAACTATTCTCAAATGAACGTGAAGAAGACTTAGAGCTGAAACTGACTTTTACCAGTGTTCCATTTCACATGTTTGAAATTAATGTGCTTGTGAGTGATACACACACATATAACGTCGGTAGATGTTTTACCATTTTGGCTTTGTGACTACAGTATAAGTACTATCTGTATCTCTATTGGGTCTTGGAGTGAGACTCTTAGTATGGGTTTTTCCATCCAAGGAGGCAGAGCACCAGCTCCACCATACAAGGAAACGGGGACAGAAAGCATTAAGTGATTAACTAAGGGACTGTTTCAGAAACACTTTGTCATCAACAGATGGGGCCGGGGTAGCGTGCGGACTGCCACGCTGTTCACCAGTGTGGCCTGGGACGTGGCACGTACCGTATTCCAGTCCTGAGGAACAGCGCTGCCCAGGGCATGTTCAGGTAGGTGCCGCCTTCCTCTGCCGGACTCTGGGGAGAGAACAGGGTCAGCTCTGGGTGCCTCGGAGAGGGAGAAATCCACGAGAGGAAGGGCGCTTGGCAAAGGGGCTCCCAGAGTGCTGAGAGCCTCGAGAGAGAGCATCTCACACACGCTCTGGGAAGAGCCCTCCCTCCCCAGCTCTACAGCCCTCTGAGGGAAGACACAGCAGTGATGCTTGGGAACCTCCCCAGGGCCTTCCAGGAAGCCCCCTGCCTGGAGAGTTGGCTCCCCCTTGCCCGTATGTACCTGCCAGTTGTCGTGACGCCCACTCAGGGTGAACACCTTGCAGGTGATGTCTCTCAGCCTGACAGCATGTCCCTGAATGATCACATCCTCAAGCGGGTGGCTCTTGAGGGCCACCGAAGATGCCACATCCAGCCCAGTGAGGAGGCAGCCAGAACGGATCTGCAAGGGGCCCTGGAGAAAGACCAAAACATTTTTGCAGCCAGCCTTATCAGCCTTCTCCAGAACATGGATCCTTGTGGTCCAGAGACAACCACCCTGTGGGTCAAGGGAAGACATTTTGACTGATGAACAGAATGTGTTGCTTGGCTTAGCCCTATCCCTCTGGGCAGTAAGAAAACGGGCGCCTTGATCCAGAGAGGAGCCAAGAGCTCAGCTTCAAGAGCCAAATGCCCAGTGCTCCAAGTCCATTCCCAGGCTTAGACTACCCCTGGAGCCACCTGGGGCCTTTCCAAATCTGCCTGCCCATGAAGAGGCCACAGGCGTGCTCCCGCGGGATCCCTAGACATCACTGGGAAGACCACAGGAAGTGAGAAGGGCAGCTTCAGCAGAGCGTGACTAGAATGCCCCACAGAGCAGCCCAGAGGGACAAGTCAACCCAACTTTTGGAAAAGCGGTGCTGAAGCGACATGAGACGCCTTCTTGCAAGGGGACAATCGACCTCGAAAATGCTCCGACTGCCAGAAAGGGAGTTCCAGCTCATGCGTGACAGATCGGGGCATCCGCAAGACCGGTTTGGTTCCCCAAGCAGTCAGCGGGGCCTTCAGGGGACGGGCCTCCAATGGGGCTTTGCAGAGCGAGCTCTAGCTCTTTAGGCCTCTGCAGCAGAGCAGAAGAAGCCGAGAGAGCGAGGCCCAGAAACCCTCTTGGCATTTAGAAAGGTTGTGAAGACCTATCTTTCTAATTTAGCCCTTTAAATTATGTAGCTATAATGCTTTTAATGTTCTTATTTTTCCTATTTTAAAGTTTTATTGTTTTAAGTTCTTGTACACTGCCTTGATGGCTTTGTAGCAAGTAAGGTGGCACAGAAATATCGAGAACGGTGGCGATGAAGACGACGGCAGGGCCCAGATCCCGGCTCGGGGGTGCTGCAGCCAACCCCTCCACCTGGATGCTGCCTCGACAGCCCGTCTGCTTCTGGCTCCTCTTGCAGCCAGCCCCAGGCCGCTCGCTGCCTTGCGGGACTCGCCTGCCCTGCGCCATCGCCTGCCCTGGACCAGCGCCTGCCAAGCCTCCAGCCCTGACCTCCGCCTGCCAGCCAGCCATGGGACCAGAGGCAGCCCAGAAAAGCCCCAGGTAAGTTGGAGGTTGGAGCCCAGGAGCAGCGAAGAGGCACAGCATCCCCAGGGTGGTGTACCTCCAAGCAGCAGTGCTGGATGGCACTCCCAGGCCCCATGGCCACCGCTCCCTCCAAGCAGCTGTTGGTGACGGAGCAGCCTTCCTCCAGCAGCTGGGGCTCCTGTATGCGAGAGGAGAGGAGAGGAGAGGAGAGGAGAGGAAGCAGCCGGGGACAGGACTCTGTGGGCCTCCCGTGGGCTGGCAGCTGTGCTGGGCAGGCACAGCAAGCGGAGCCGCCGCCGCCACTGCTGCCCCTCACAAACAGGGCGCGACACCTGCGAGCGTGCGGAGCCAGCCCGGCTCACAGTGGCCAGCCCCGTGTGGTGTAACCCTGAGAGCTCATCTGCAGGCAAAAGGGGAGGTCTGGTGTGTGTTTGGAATCCAAAGCGAGGGCTGCAGGCTGGACTTGCTTCCTGAGTGAAGCCCTGGGAGGCACAGAAGGCTGGCCCTCGCCCTCACGCCTCTTGCCCACACGTGCTACGTAATCACAAAGCCCGAGTCATGGAAACAGAACAAACTCTGCAGGAGAAGCAAATGCATGGGGGCCAGACCCTCAGTCGCAGGGTCCAGTTGCGGATCATGCACCGCTCCGGCCACTCTGCCCTGCCCATTCCAGGCCCAGCCAGCCCGCCCGCCCTGTGGCCCAGAGGTGCAGAAGGAAGGCAGCCTGTGCCTGTGGACACCATCCACGCAGGAGACTCCCTGGCATCTAGCTGCGGGGTGGGGCTGGGGCGATACTTACAGCCACGTGGGAATGTGCCACTTTGCAGAAGGCGCTGCTGTGGGCAGCGCCCGTGTGGGGCGTGAGGTGGCGGATGTGATCGCTGGCAGATGCGGTCATGTAGTCGTAGCAACCATCAGGGATGTATGCTGCAAAGCGGGAGGGGCAGCCATGAACACTGTGAAGGGAGCGCTGCTCCGAGGCAGGAGGTGAAACTCTCCCAAGAAGCAAATGCCTCCCTCGGGAAATCGAGGCCCAGCGGAGGCTCTCACACCCGGGAACTCGCCTTCACCCAGCTGCCAGAGGAAGGGGGCCAGCATCTGGGGCCGCCCCTAGGCAGAGCTGCTCCCTGCCCCTCTGGGCTGACTCACCTCCCTGGAAACAGACACCAGGACTCCGTTCCAAGGGCGAGCGATGCAGGCAGGGGAGCATTGCCTGGCCCACCCTGTGTTTACCCTGGGCATCTCCCCCCCCCCCCCAGAAGGACACACTGCCCCAGGCAGCCAGTTTGGCCACACAGCAGAGCCAGGGGAGAAGAAAAGGTTGCAGCTTCACCCATGGTGAGCGGCACTGTGCGGAGAGCCTTCCACAGCACAGACCGGGCACTCCTCATTGCCCCCGCATCCTGGGAGTCCCCGCTGCCCGCCTTCAGGCTGCGCCCCGTCACGAAGGCCTCTTCGCTCACCCCCCGAGCCATGCACAGCAGGATGTCAGAGAAGAGAGACAGCTGGGGGGAGAACAGGGAGTGAGCTGGCCGGGAAAATGGGAGAAGGTGGTCCAGCGGTGGGCTTGACACTTTCCCCCTAATATCTTGGTGTGTATGGGCACTCCAGCATAAAAGAGCCTCCAAAAAACTAACAAGAAAAAAGGCAACTTCACTGGAAGAGAATCCAAGTGGCGGGTCGGCGTGGACTGGAAAGACCCGTGCTGCCCCACAAGGTGCTGCCAGCCCTGGGCAGCCACGCTCACCCCAGCACCCGGCCCTGCAAGAGCTGCAGCGGTGCACGGGGCGGGGCGGCCGTCACAGTCTCCCTGCAACTCCACGCTGCAGTAGGGGTGTGGAGGAAATGCCATTTCCCAGGAACAAAGGTGCTCGCCTCCTTTGGACCTTCATGCACAACTACCAGGTTGACCACTGTACACGCCCCACACAAAAATAACCTTGCCTGGAATCACTGTGCTGTCCTGCAAAAGACCGGACCTCCAGAGTGGTCTCCACCCAGACGCCTCCCAGCGTGAACCAACACAACCTTCCCAGACAGCTCAGAGGGCACCGAGATGCCCACTCAAGCCAGGCCAAGCTTCCGGGGCCGGGTTGTCCTTCGTGCATCTCCAGCGGGCACAAAACACAGTGGCTGACTATCTGGGAGAAGGCTTCGCTTAGCTGGCCCTCTCCCTGGGCTACCGAGTCGGTGGGAGGGCGAGCGTCCGAGGGCTTGCTGCATGCCACTCAGGGCTGCTCTGCATCCCCACAGGCTGTTTGTGTCCCATCTCCCCAGCCTCTTCTGACCCGCACAAGCCCAGCCTGGGCAGGGTTGCCCAGCCCATTGGGCTGTGCCCCCCGGCACCCGGCCAGGGCCTGCCTCACCTGGATGGCTGGGGCTCCCGAGTCCAGCCCCATGTAGGTGCAAGCGTTGAGCGGGGGGACCACGTGCGTGGCCAGGAGCAGCTCCGCCGTCTCAGAGGAGAAGAAGACCACCCCGCACACCTGAAGGGAGAGCAAGGGAGACGGGGTGGAGGGGCTGAGGGACTCTGGCCCTGCGCCACCCCTGCTCCTCTGGCGGTCCGGGGGCTTGCCCACACCTGGTGCGGAGAGGCCAGAGGCCACATCTCCAGCCTGCTGTTCGGAGGGGGCGGGTGAAGCCCGGAGGCATGCCGCTGCCCCACTTACCAGGGGGACCTTCCCATCGCTCCGCAGGCACTGCTGGATTTGGCCCTCAGGGCTTTGGTAGAGGATGTCTTGCACAACCCCCTGGAGAGAGGAGGGTGGCGGTCAGCCTAGGACGCGCACTGCGGCAGCGGTGCCTCCAAGGCGGGCCGACGGGCAGGGCGCACATCGCGGGGCGGGCCGGGCCTGCTTCTTCTTTGCTAATTGACAGCTGGGTGGGGAGCTGATCCTGACTGAGAACTCAGCATCCTTTGGGCCCCCACTGCTGCCATTTGCCCTGGAAGGAAAGCTGCCGTTGGGGACAGCCGAGGCTCCCCTCCTGATGCAAATGGAAGCTGCAGGAGGGCCTGACCCAGACTGGGACCACGGCAAGGGCATGGGGTGGAAGCCCTCCACCACCACGCAAGGGTCCCAATCTGGATCAGCATCCCGACACCACCGATGCTGTGAAGGAAAAGGAGGGCCAAAGGCCAACCCTGTGCTTGGCTCCCCGTGCCTGGGGCTGCAGGGAGGGGCCTGCTCCGCACCACGGACTCTGACAAGCTGGCCCCGGGGGTTGCACCACGGCGGAGCACCATGGCCGCGTGGGGCACAGGGAGAGCGGCTCGGACATGCGTCGGGGGGCCCTGGAGGAGAGGGGGCTCCACGTTGTCCTAAAACTCCCCACCCCTGGCTGGGCTGCCCAAGCAGAGCGTCACGCCTGCACGGAAAGGCTGCCCTCTGTGTGCACGGGAGCTGCCCAACGGGGGCCAGCTTCATGGACCCCGTCGCCCTGGACACAGGAAGGGGACCCAGGGCTGATGTCCTGAGTCAGCCCTGCTCAACCTGGCCCCTCCAGATGTGTTGGACGATGACGCCCATAACCCCCAGCCAGCTGGAAGGCACCGGGCTGGGCAAGGCTGCTCTATCTTCCAGTCTTGGAATCCTTCCCCCAAGCACTGAACTTGGGTGGTCATGTGCCAATCCGTTTGGAAGCAACAGGCACCCAAAAATAAGGAAGCGATTTCTACATACCCAGGGGTTACCCAAGAATGCAGAAATACAGAACTAACATTTAAAGCCCAGAATAGCCCAACCTGTGAGTTTCCAGACATATGGAATGTTGACAGTACATATAAAAAAGAAGAAAAAATACTAGAGTAACTAGTTTCCTGGAGAGGAAACTTCTGGATTCACGATGAACACCAAAGACAGGAACACGTGTCTTTGCTGTTACCTTTTCGGGGGGGGGGGGGGCTGCTGCTGCTGCTCAATCACAGGTGTGCTAAAATTCTGGATTTCACCAATGTTTTTTTATAAGCAGCTCTCAGCTCCACCCAACCTGCTGCACTCCAGATGTTGTGGGTGACAACTCCCAACATTCCAGATCATTGGCGATGCTGGCTGGGGCTAATGGAAGTTGTAGTCCAAAACATCTGGAAAGCACCAGGTTGGGGAAGGCTGACCTAAAGTAATCAAAAGTCAGGCAGACTGGGTCAGTGCTTCCAAGAGAGACTTTTATTGTGCCATCACACTGCTTTAATTCATGGAATTTTATGGGGGGGTCCAGATGTCATCATATTACATTTGTAGCCCCCACCCCGAGGGTTTCCCCACCCCTTTGCCTAACTTTTTTTAAACCAGAAAAAAAATCTCTTGAGAAAGGCTGAAATGGCTGCATGGGCCCTTTCCAACCGGAAGCCCCCCGCGAGTACCTCCACGCAGTTCAGCCTTCCCCAAACTGACCCACTCCAGATGTGTTGGACCGCAAGTCCCATTATGGGAATTATGGGGAATTGCCGTCCAACACATCTGGAGGACACCACGTTTGGAAAGGCTGTTCTAGTCTATGGCTGAGAACAGCTGGGAATGTTGCCAGATGAGGGCAAAGAAAGGGGAAAGGGAGGACAAGAGGAGGAGGAAACCAGCCTGTTCACAGCCTGGCCTCAACAGTGTAGCCTCAGAGCATGCATCCGGAGGCGGAGGGGACAGAGAGCTGGGGTTCGCGGCCAGGGGTGCTTTCAATCAGGCAACTCCTGGCATAACCAATCCAAAGGACTCATGCAGCTACTCTGTCTTTCCCTCCTTCATGGCTCTTGGGGAAAGAAGAAAACAAGATGGAAGAAGTGCTGGGAAAACACAGGAGGGCTGCAAATGGACAGCTACGATGTCTGGACAACCCCTCACCCCCCAATTCTGCATTTAAGGCAGGGTAATTGCAGGATAAAAGCCTTGACTGAAAGCCCATGAGGTTAAAAGGCAGTGTTTCCTGTGCTATATGGAGACATTTCAGGCACTCTGGAAAGACCAAAGATGGGGTGGGAAAACATGGGAGGGTTATGGGTGGAAAGTGATGCCATCAGCTGGGCCCTCTCTAAAATTCCGTGAACGAGGGCAATTGCACAATAAAAGCCTTGTTCCCGAATACTCCTAATGGGTGCACATATAGTGCAGGTCCTACTAAACCTAAAGGGACATTCTAAATAAATCTGGACTCGAAACCGAAGATGCGTGTTATCCAATACTTTCTGGAACTGTGCAGACTTTTACAACAAGCGGGAGAGAATGCTCTTGGGGATACTGTAAGAGCTATAGGACGTCCTGTCTCTGGATGGGGGTTGGCCGAGGTGATTGCGGGTGCCCCTTGTAAGTCTCTGGGAGCCTTTGATTGTGTACCTGGGCATCAGCAAGGTAGACTCCATGGTTCCGGGCATAGGAGACACTCGAGGGCACAGCAATGACTCTCGCACCCCGGAATCCCTGCCAATTGATCCCTGAGAGAAAAGAGGAGGAGAGGGGAGATGTCTGGTTCTAAATTAACTTTGAAAAATCTCATCCATCCTGATAGATATAAAAATTAAGTTAACATCTCAAAACGATTCAGGGTGATGGACATAAGCAAAGGGAAAAGAGAGCAGGCCACAACACGGCAAAGGGCGTACGAGACGCAAGCCCATCCATCCTTCTCTTTACCTGGCCATCCCTGGTCAGAACTTTATTTATTGTTCATGTTTATAAGCCGCCCTACAACAGAGTTCTCAGAGTGGCTCATAGCAAAAAATCACACCGACTAAAGTTCAGAGGAAACACAGATTAAGACATATTAGGGCCCATTTCAGCCATTCCTCCAATGAGGGCTTCTTCATGCTTGTACCACCATCTACCACCACCTGGCCTGTGTGGCCGCCCCCCGAGCCCCCTTCCCTGCACATGCTCACCTGCCATAGTAGGGACTGTGAGAAGCATATCGGTGCTGCAAACCCAGACCCCAGGTGGGGAGCCCCTGCAGACCTGGAAACGGATGCAAGAGGGCAGCATGAGCCAGCCGGAACCAGGGGCCAGCAGGAGAGATGTCCCTGCAGCTCTTCCAGACGGAGCCTCGAAGCTGAGCCTGGTAGAGCACGCTTCCTGTGCAGGCTGCCCCAAAAAATTATTCCAGGAGGTGGCACAGTCCCACACATCATGCTGCACTTCAGGTATGATTTCACAGTTTTTATTTATTCTGTGTCTACTGAATGCCTATACTGCTTTTCTGAAACCAACTAAGGCAGTCTACAACAAATTCAGAAAATAAAAACCATAATCAAATAAAAAATTAGTAAAACATTAAATGCACCCTTAAAAACCCTATTAAACAACAGAGCACTGTTGTTGCTCTAAGCCTTGTACCTTCTCTGTTCCTCCCCCCACTCCCCACACACTAAAACCCGACCACTACAATGAGAGAGACAAACAGTTGCAGGACCGGCTCTCTCCCCGGCCACCCCCAGCACCCTTGAACCCCTCAGACACCCTGCTAATTCCCTCTGCAAATTCCCTTTTAGCCAAAGCTGGCACACAGAGCAGAGCCCTGCATTCTGGGCTGAATGTGGATCTGCGATACAAAGAGTGTCAGAGTGGGATCCTATCAAGGTCGCCCACCCACCACTCCAAAGAGCCCGTCAGACTGCCCTGCTTGACCCAGATCAGGACAGGACGCCTTGTCCATGGCTCTAGTGTCACAGCCAGACCCCCAGTGGGCAACAGCAGCGCTGTGTTCCACTGACCTGGTGCATCAAGGTTGCCAGGAGGTTGTCCAGGTTGCAGGTGAGTGCCGCAGCTGGGGCTGCAGAATCCTCCACGGGGAGGCAGGTAAACGCTCGGCTGCAGTCGTCGAACAAGAAGTCCCGGCCCTGGCCGGAAAGGAAGAGATGCGGCGCAGCAGTTGCGGCCGCCCCCCCCCCTGCGCTCGGGAGGCTGCAGCCAAGGCTCTCCCTACACACCCTCCTATGGGGCGGCTGGCCAACCTGTCGCCCCTCCCCGCAGCAGCCCCTGGCCCGCCAGGCGCGGGGGGCGCCCTGAGTTTTGCATGGGTTCCCCTCCTCCTCAAAGGTTGAAAGGCCTCTCCTAAAAGTCACTTCCTGGCTGTAACACTTTCTGTCCCAACTGGGGCTTTATCTGCCCCAACCCGCTCGTCTAGGTCCAGACCTAAACCCTGGTAGCATTTCCAAGCAGGTAGGGCATGTGGGGAGAATTCCCTCTCTTCGGTTCTGGTCAGAAATACATGGCACAAGGCCACATGGACAAACAGACACGTTCAGTTACAGATCGACAAAATGTGAGATGAGGGAGCACGCGGAGGGAGCCTGACGACAGCAGAGCAGCGCTCCAGGCTGCCTGCTGGGCTACCCAGTGCCTCTGTGTCTTGTGCTGGAGTGCGGCCCCGGGAGGGCCCCCCCCCCCCCCGTCGCCTCTGGTCTGGAGCAACCAGCCCCAGCCTCCCACACACCCAGGCTTGCCGACAAGGCCTTCAAAGCCCCCTTGTGAGGGCCAGCTGGCCCAGGGCGGCACACCGCCCGGCACACACGCAAGCCCCACACCAGTGCCTTGCTAACCAGGGTGGCGGGTGATCCCAGGGAGCCCCAGGCCCACTGCCAAAGTGGGGCGCCTGAAGAGCCACACACAGCTCTGCCCCGCCCAGCAGGAGGAACCACGGCCAGAACACGCTGGCTCCTAGGGTGCCTTGCTCTGCCTCTTTTGCCTGCGGCCCCCGAGCATCTCTGGAACAGAATGCGGCCTTTGGGCGGAAAGAGACTCCCCGCCCCAGTTCTGTCGGAAAAAGATGCCTCCCATCTGCCCACTTCCCCCCTCTTCGGCTGATCCCTCAGGCAGCGCCTGCTAACGGGAGGATCCGCCAACACCAGTGCAGCCAGCCCAGCCCAGCCCTTCCCCGAGACAGCCAGACTCTGAGCTCACCATGTGCAGGATGAGGACCCAGGCCTTCTGCAAAACATCCGAGGTGACCACCTGGAAAGGATGTAGGGAAGAGGGCTTAGGAGCGATCAAGGAGCTGGAGGGCACAGAGCTGGAAGAGGCCGTCGCGTCCAACCCCCTGCTTGGGGCAGGAGTTGTTCAAAGCATCCCTGGCAGACGGCTGTCTCTGCTTGGAGACCTGACCACTGGCCACACTGGCTGGGGCTGATGGGAGGGCCACAGATGCCCCCCCCCCACCCTTGGGCACCGAGATCGATCTCTCCTGCAGGAAAGAACAAGGTCACAAGGCCAGAGGAGGTGCAGGCCCCACCCTCTGCAGCAGGGAGGGAACCCGGGAACGTGCCCCTTTGCTTTATACCACCAAGTCAGAACAGCGGCCCATCGAGCTCCAAATTGTCTACACTATCTGGCAGGGGTCTTCCCTGGCCCTCCCTGGAGCGGCTGGCGGCATTAAACAAGGCTCCGTCCTGGCTGCACATCTCTCTGTTTGTTAACGATGATGCTTTAGGCCGGATAGATTTTGTTTCTTTTAAGTGAAACATCGTGAACGGAACATGTCTTTTCTTCTCTATGCCAACGACGTGATCTTTCTCTCCCGTACACAAGATTGATGGGAGCAGATTTTCATCTGCCTTGGCTAAACGCTCTCAAAAATTGTATTGCCTATTCATTGTGAGAAGACTAACGTCATGGAAAGACTCTGAAACCTAAATGAAAAATGGACTCCCATTCTATGCGACAAGTTTCTTCACACTGATAGATGGATATGTTATTTTCACTGCCTGGCAACTGGGCTGGTCATTATAAATCTTGGACATTAAAGGCTGATCAACAATTCAATGAAATATTAATGTTTTGGCATACAGCCACTTCTATATTTATTGAGATAAAATGTTATGTCTCAGTTTTGTTATGGAGCAGGGATTGGATTCCTGCATCGAGCAGGGGGTTGGACTTGATGGCCTTGTAGGCCCCTTCCAACCCTACTATTCTATGATTCTATGATTTGGGGCTTGAAAAATCTCTTGATATGGACTGCTTTCAAAATGAATCATTGAGAATAATTCTAGGTGCACCTAAGTGTGCCCGTATTCCATTTTTATGACAAATATTGTACCAGCTCCTGATCAAACTTATTATTGTTTATCAGAATCTTTAATTACTAGCTCATGGTACTTTTTCTTTCAAACACCAGACTACATAAATTTGTGTTTTAAAGCAAATTAAGGGTGAAGTCAGTAAAACGTTTAACTTGGCTCCAAAAATTAGTTCATCAAGTTCGTTATGGTTTTTCTCTGGTTTTTTCTTCTTTGAATCCCCTTTCAGTCAAACAGATTTTTAGAGCTTGGGTTTACGGTGTTTGTACTCAATTTGATCTATGTGGCATTACAAGCAATAATATAGCCCACAGGTATGTACTGATTAAATCTAAGTTTGAATATGAATACTATTCGAAGCTTATCTCTGATCCTACTCTTAGAACTGCCTTAACCCGACTAAGATTGCACCAGATACCAACTGCTGTTTTAAAAGTTTATTTTGGGAAAAGATGATTGTAGACTCTCCCCTTCTGGCAGTGGTTCTGTAGAGGACGTGCCTCATTGTTTAATTTATTGCCCTACTTATTCTGAGGCTCATACTAAATTTTTTGGTTCAGCTCTTCAGGGGAAAGTGAACAGGTTTGAAAATCGACTTCCTGCTGGCTTCTCATCATAGGGTGCCATATTGGCAATGGCAGGTTTCGTCTTTGACGAACTCAGTTTCCAGAGTTCAAGCCGTTTTTCTACTTTCTCAACAGTACGATAAATAAATTAGATCCCTTTTGGCTACTGGGATATTGTGTTTTCTTGTACTTATCGTTCCTTTATTTCTTTGCTCGTTTTCTCTCGTGACACAGGGTTGAAGCAATAAAGACTGGTTCACTGCCTGCCTGGAGATGTCGGGGCTGCACCTGGGGCCTGGCGTGTGCTCAGCTGCCATGCTCCGGCCCTTTCCCACAGGACTATGCGCTTACAGAGCATAATCGCTACTTCAGAATTTCCCTGTCTGCAATTAACACTTTGATTTTGTGAAGCCAAATAGTTGCAATGGAGATTCGGAGATCTTCTCTGGCTTCTAATAAGCACAGACACAGCTTCTTCCAAAGGAACTTAAAATGTTTATTTTAATATAAAACCCAACTGAGGTCTAAAGCCTTAAATTCGGCCTTCCCCAACCTGGTGCCCTCCAGAGGTGTTGGACTGCAACTCCCATCGCTCCCAGCCAGGCTGGGGAAGCTGCGCTAATGACTCTCAGCCATTTTTGCAGCAGCAGCAGCAGGGGTTCTTTTCTTCCCCAGCTGCCTCTGGAAGGCAGGCGCCCCGCCTGCACCATAACTCAGCACACCACCATCGCGTGCATTTCGCCCTAAACAGAAAGCATGTGACATCAGGCCTGTTTCGGCGTTAGCAGCTGCTGCTCAGAAAGCAGATTCTGAGACTGTCCGAGAGCTGAAAGGGAAGCACAAGGAGAGAGGCAGGAGGGGCCGTGACGGGGAGGGGTGGCAGCTCCACAGCCCAGAGACACTGTGCATCGCTTGTGCGTGGGGGGGGCTCAGATGCTGCTGCGGCTGGCGCTCGCTCACTTACTCACCGTGCAGCCTGCTCGAGCGCTGAGGTGTTCGGCTGCCACCAGGAGCGCATTGAGGGTGGCCCCTCCGCTGCCCACCTTGGCCTTGGGGTCTTCAACCGTGAGGAGGATGGGCTGCCCCCCCAGGGAGCCACGGTCCCGGCGGACCTCAAGCTCTGGGAACCAGAGAGAGAGGAGGCCTGTTAGCCAAGGTGAGTCATGGCATCAGGAGGAGTCCTGCAGAGGAGGGGCTGGCAGGGCAACTTGGGAGGCACTCCAGAAAGGGCTGCAAAGAAGGTGGTTAGCAGAGGGAAGAACCCAGGGCGGGGAGCCCCTTTCGGCCCTCAGAAAGTTCCTCAAGAATCCAACAGTGGGCCCTGTGGAGGCAGGGGGTGGCCGGGACGTGGGTGGCCAGCCTAGGCTCAGCCACACGCCCCCTCCCTACCCCGGCCCCCCTCAGCTATCCAGCTTGTCAAATGGAAAGCAGGCTTTTTGACTAGGGGCACCTCCAGACGAGGCTTTTATCGTGTAATTGCCCTTGCTCATTCATGGGATTATATGGGGGTCTAGATGTCATCCACTGGTAGCCCCCCCCCCAATGTTTCCCCATTACTTCTTCTGTCTTTTTTCTTACTACAGAAAACCTGTTAAGGAGGGAAAGGCAGAGCGCTGCACAAGGCCTTTGGATCATTGACACCAGGAACCCTCCATCTGGAAGCACCAGGGAGCTTCCGATGCAACTCCCAGGGGCCGGAGTAGATGTTTCCTCCCAGCTCCAGCCCCTTCCAGCTGTAGTCACCACTGTGGACCAGGTTTGCCCTGCCCTAAGCCCTGCTTGCCCATGCTGATGGTGGCCCAGCCAACCATGCCAGCAGGCACGCTCCTTGCAGTGGGGCGGAAGCACACACCGGCATGGTCAGGCTCTACTGGAAAGGCCATCGTGCACGTCGTGAAACAAGGTGGCTGCAGAGATGATCGGCTCAAGCGCTGTGATCGGGGCATTTAATCTCAGGAAAGTGTGCTTAGGCTGCAGCCCATCTCCTCCCAAAACCCTCGGATGCCAGAAATGAGGAGACTGCTAGGCACGAGTCTTCCCAAACCTGCTGCCCTCCACCAGGTTTGGGAATAAGTCCCCCTGCATACCCAGGCAGCATGGCCACTCACTGAGGCATGGCAGGGGTATGTCTGTAGTCTTGGTGATGGTCAGGACTCGAATATATGCCATGAACCTGGAGGACTGGAATAGTCCCTGTCCCCACCCCGGATTTCCAGCAGGGGCCTTCCTCATTCAGAGCATGCAGACATTTCTTTAGAATTCCCAGTCCAAGGGAAGTGGGTTCCTTGCTTTGGGGCTTATTGTGCAGGTTGTGTCTAACTGATCAAAAATTACATGACTAAAACCTCACCCCGACACACACACACAGGTCAGCCGTTCACCTCCCTAAAAATCTGCAGGTTCACTGAATACGTTAGTGGAAAACTCTTCCTGGCTGGGGGAAACGGCATATATGGCTCCCATAGTACAAGTCCTATCCATTCTTTGGCCCATCAGAAATAGCTGTCTCCCTGAGCACCTGATGGCAGAAACGGGGCATCCTTAGAAGCGGGGCATGCCAGCACTGGAGCTGCACCTTGCTGAGGGAGCCACGCCTGAGGATTGGGCGCTTTTCTTACAGTAGAGGGGTGCAGACGCTCAGGCTGAATGGGCAAATCCAGCCCCCAGGAATCCCAACCCCTCACCCAACCAAGGGTCGCTGGGCGGCCCCCTGGCTCTTGTGCAGCCCCCCCTCCCCCGGTGGAGCTGCCTCTGCGAAGGCCCCATGCCTGGCAGCAAGAGCTCTGCGCTGCAATCTGCTGGGGCTCTGGGGTAGGTGTGGCCCCGCCCCTTGCTGCTTTGGCCCCGCCCACCACTGGAACATGGCCCCCGAGAACTTTTCCAAAAGGAAGTATGGCCCTCGGGCTGGAAGAGGTCCACCACCCTGGCTTCACTTTGTGTTTCCGCATCAAGTGCATTAACAGTTCACACACCATTTTTCAGTGGATTATAATTGTGGGGAGGCAATCTGATTTTGGCATTCATCTTCCTTCTCCTCTTTCCCCTTCCCCCAAGTTTACATCTCCCAGCTGAATGCTTGCAGCTAAGCAAGCCTTGTTCAAGGAGAGCTCCTGCATTGCCTGGATGTATCATTGACTGGGGTGATCATTTTCATATCTTGGGTGTGCCAGCTCAGGTAGAGGGGACAGAAGGGAGAAGCGCCCTCCAGGCAGGGCAAACGTCAGACTCCAAAAGCAGCCCCTGAAGATCTCATGGGCCAGAAGCAGGCAATTGCCCCGCAGGCAGGCAGGCAGGTGCCCAAACCGTTGCTTGAGAGCAGGGAACAGTTGCTTCGCCTGGCAACTGCATGTTTGCTGCTGACACACTGTTTAGAGGGATTCATGCAAAAAGACAAAGAGCTCCAAAAATCTCTCCAAACTGGGGGAGCGGGCATTTAGATGGCAAATGTGGGTTCAATACAAGCAAATGTAAAGTGATGCACACTGGGGCAAAAAATCCTAACTTCACATACACGGAAATGCAATCTGAGGTGGTAGTGACTGACCAGGAAATGGATCTTGGATCAATTAAATGGATCAATTAAGAACATCGACCCTGTGTGCTGCAGCTGTGGAAAGGCAAATTCCGCACTGGGGATCATTAAGAAAGGAACTGAAAATAGAACCGCCAGTAGTGGTGTGCCCACACTTGAAATACTGTGTACAGTTCTGGTTACTTCTCTGCAAAAAGAATATTGTAGCCCTGGAAAAAGTGCGGCAACAGGCAACCCAAATGATGAAAGGGCTGGAGCAACTCCCCAATGACGAAAGGCTGCAACGTTTGGGGCTGTTTAGCTTAGGGAAAACGTAAGAGGACACATGAGAGAGTGGTGCAAAATTATGGGTGGTGTGGAGAAAGTGGATACTACTGGAAAGAAACGGCATCCAGCAAAGCTGACTGGGGTGAGATACAGGCCAGATAAAAGGAAGTCCTTCTTCACACAGCACAGATTTAAGCGATGGCATTCACTGCACAACGCGTAGCGATGGCCCCCGACTCCGAAGACTTTTAAAGGGGATTAGGCAAGTCCACGGATGACAAGGCTGCCAATGATCGCTCGTCGTGGCGGCTGCAGATTGCCTCCAGTACGGGAGGCGACACGCCTCTCAACACTAGAGCACTGGCCCAGGTAGGCCTCCAGCGTGACCCGGCACGGCTTTTCTCTGGCGTCCTCGTGTACTGGGCCGGGGACATAGGCAGGGAAAGAATGTCACACTGCAATATGCGATGCGAATTCTTACTGTTTTCCATGCTCGCGGTCTGACCGGCAAGATGCCTTGACCACGTGTGACGTGCAACGCCCTCACTACCGGGCAAACCGGGCCCCGGCTGGGGCCTGTGCGCGGGCAGGAGGGCCGCGGGCGCCCCGCTCACCGTTCCGGAAGGCGAACACGCTGTCCTTGTGCTGGCACGTCAACACGACGACCGTCCAGGCCACCGCGCCTTCCGCCATGGGGCCGGAGCGGGCCGGCCTTCGCGCGCGAGCCTGCGGGGCCCGCCCCGTCCCGCGCGTTCCGCCGACGTGCGCGGGCTGCGCCGCTCCGGCGTTCGCGGGGGACGCGGGGCGGGGCGGGGCGCGCCGGCGCCGCGGCGCTCCGGGGCGGAGTTCTGGGGCCGGCGGAGACGCAGCGCGCAGGCGGGCCGAGCGCGGGCCAGCAGCCGAGTGCCGCGCCGGCGGCGCAGCGTCTGGGGAGCCGCGGGCCGCGAGGGGGGCCAGCCGCTGGGGGCGGGGAGCCCGGCTGGCGGGGGCGTCATCCGCGCGCACCCGCCTGCCCTGCCCGGGCCGGGCCGGGCCTGCCCCGCTGCCGCGGGAGGCGCCGTGATGGGAGGCGCGGCGCCGGGGCGGCCGGGGAGCCTGGAGCGCCGCCGCCGCGCGGGCGACGCCGGGCCAGACGCAGGCGCGCTCTGGCCTCGGCCCGGCCCGGCCCGGCCGGCGGCGAGCGGGCCGCGCGTCGGGCTCAGACCCCGAGTCGCCGGGCCGGGCCGGCGCGGGGGAGGCGCGCGCGCCAGCCGGGCTCACCCGGGCGCCGGGCACGCAGAGCCCGCCGGAGAGCCGCGCTGCTGGGAGGCGCGGGCCGGGGCCACGCTTCCCAGAGGCGCCTGGGCGGAGCGCCTCCTCCGGCGGCGGCCGGCCCCGCCGCCGGCCGCCCCTCGCCCGGCCCGCCGCGGGCGGGGCGGGGCGGTCCCGGGGCGCCGCGTTCCTCGAGCCTCGCTTCCCCGCGCGGCGCGCCCTCGCGAGCCGGCCCCGCGGCCGAGGAGCAGGCCGGGCCCGCACGTGGCCGCCAGAGGCCCTCCGGCCGAGCCAGCCAGCGCCGCGCCGGGGCCGCCCCGGGGCCGGAGGAGCGCGCAGAACCCGCCGCGGCCTCCGGGGCGCCCGTTGGCGGGGGCCTGGCGGGGGAGCTCGCGCCGCGCTGCGTGGGCCGCGCCGGTGGGGCTGACGGGGGAGTTGCGCTCCGGAGGCTGTTCCAGCCGGAGGGCAAATTCGCCTTTGGAGAAGCTGTCGGAGGTGGCGGGCGCATTCCGGTGATGGGGGGCCAAAAATACAGAAAGGGGCAGGGCGCTGCAGCTGAAACCGCTCAGTGCCATTACCTGGGCCTTAGGAGCGGCATCCCAGCGTTTTGGACAGGGGCAAAGGGCTACGCAAGCCAGGAAACCACCAAATGATCAGTGGTTGGCGGGGCCAGCTCGTGGCCATCAGAAGGCCGGATCTGGATTCCGGGCCTGAGGTTCCCCGGCCTGGGCCTCTGGGGTGTTCGAATCCTTAGTGGAGAGGGGCTAATTCCTGGCGGATAGGACGGGGTACCGTAGAGTTCAGCCTGGGCTCCTGCCAGTATCACCGCCTTGGTTGGTGCCGGCAGGAAGGGGCCTATGAACGCGCTGCTGTCCAGAACTTCCTGACACTGTGGAGCTGGCCATGACTGGGTCTGCTGATGAGTAAACGCCCCAGCCTAGCAAGTCAGCTTCATCCAGGCTACGGTACTTACTTAAGATTCTGCTGACGAAGGCACGCACCAGCCAGTACTCCAAACGGGGCCCTCCCAAGACAGTGCATCTGCCCTAGATCTTTTGTCTTACCTTTGCCACCACTCAGTTCCTCTTGTTTCTCTCCAAAACTCCATGGCAAAAATCTTCATCTCATCTTGCTCAGCGCTAAGATGCCTCTCCTGAAATTTATTTTTATTTATCACTAGAAATATTTCTCAATCATCCTTCATCCATAGGACTCCAGGACAGCAGAAACATTGTCATTTATTGCCTCAACCTCATCTAGTCATGTATGACTGGTGAATGTAGTTGCTTTGGCTAGCTCAGAAGCTGGCAATCTGGGCCCTTCTCTATGGCTTCTGGATATTAAGGGGCCCATAAACATATAATATTGGAAGAGTTTCAGTTCTTATGTATTCTTAAGTGTCTCTTAACACATCCCACCATTTTTGGCATCCTTATTTCCATAAAGGGGCTGTTCCAGCCCATTCCATTTCACCTTTTAAACTGGCCAAATAGTTTCAGGGATGATTCCCCAAATGGGAAAGCAAGGAACAAAAATCCCTGGATGAAGAGTACCAGTGCTAATAGTGCAACCCAGGTGGAGCATTGTATGAGAAGGTGGTTCTTAAGCTGGCAAGGACAACTCGCCAAGGGATTCTGCAAGGATCTTGGTAACTCACACATGCAGCTTGACCCAACCTGATACACATTTACTCTAAGTGAGTCCCACTGAGTGCAGTAGAACGTACTCCCTGTAGGAGTACAAGAGCATATGAAATGTATGTACATGTGTCCGCATACATGTGTTTCTCTCTCTGGCTCTCTCGCTCTAACCATACAGGTGTAGCACAGAATTAGCAAGGTATGGAAGTATAAATATATGGCAGAGGTTACGGAAGGCCCGTTAGTGAAGGCCTGCAATAGCTTAACAAGAGCAGAGGTAAGTCAAAAAAGCAAGAAGTAAGCTGGCGTATGTACACCAGGTGGCGTGGAAAACTGCACGAAGCGCAGAGGTGGGTCAGTCTTGCAGTGAACGTGAACGCAGCATGGACATTTGGGTTTTAGCCAGTGGACAAAGGTCACTAGAAGAAAGGGGTGAGAACAAGTGATGGGAAGAGGAGGGGAGGATAGCTGGGAAGAGGTGGGAGTCCAAGGGGACAGTGACTAATTACACCACACCTCATGTCCAAGTGTAAAACCATAATTGCTAATAAGGCAGCAGGAGACGACGGTATCCCAGCTGAACTGTTTAAAATCTTGCAAGATGATGCTGTGAAGGTGATGCATGTCATATGCCAGCAAATTTGGAAAACACAAGAATGGCCATCAGATTGGAAAAAGTCAGCTTATATCCCCATACCAAAAAAGGGAAGCACCAAAGAATGTTCAAACTATCGAACAATGGCACTTACTTCACATGCCAGTAAGGTAATGCTCAAGGTCTTGCAAGGTAGACTGTAGCAATTCATGGAATGAGAATTGCCAGATGTACAAGCTGGGTTTAGAAAAGGCAGAGGAACAAGAGACCAAATAGCCAATATCTGCTGGATAATGGAGAAAGCCAGGAGTTTCAGAAAAACATCTATTTCTGTTTTATTAACTATTCTAAAGCCTTTGACTGTGTGGATCATAACAAATTGTGGCAAGTTCTTGGTGGAATGGGGATACCAAGTCATCTTGTCTGCCTCCCGAGGAATCTGTGTAACGACCAAGTAGCAACAGTAAGAACAGACCACGGAACAACAGACTGGTTTAAGATTGAGAAAGGAGTACGTCTCACCCTACCTATTCAACCTGTAGGCAGAACACATGCGACATGCTGGGCTCGATGAATCCAAGGCTGGAGTTAAAATCGCTGGAAGAAACTAACACCGTCAGATATGCAGATGATACCACTTTGATGGCTGAAAGCAAGGAGGAGCTGAGGAACCTTATGACAAAGGTGAAAGAAGAACGTGCAAAAGCTGGGTTGCAGTTAAACCTCAAAAAAACCAAGATTATGGCAACCAGCTTGAATGATAACTGGCAAATAGAGGGAGAAAACGTGGAGGCAGTGATAGACTTTGTCTTTCTAGGCGCAAAGATTACTGCAGACGCTGACTGCAGCCAGGAAATCAGAAGACGTTTACTTCTTGGGAGTAGAAGAATGACAAATCTTGACAAAATAGGTAAGAGCAGAGACATCACACTGACAACAAAGGTCTGCATAGTGAAAGCAATGGGATTCCCCGTAGTAACCTATGGCTGCGAGAGCTGGACCATAATCCACCTGAGGAGGTGCAGGGAATGCTGATCAAATTTGCAGATGACACAAAATTGGGAGGGATAGCTAATACTTTGGAAGACAGAAACAAAATTCAAAGTGATCTGGATAGACTGGAGTGCTGGGCAGAAAACAACAGAATGGCATTTAATAGGGACAAATGCCAAGTTCTGCACCTAGGAAAAAGAAACCAAATGCACAGTTACAAGATGGGGGATACGTGGCTCAACCACACTACGAGCGAGAAGGATCTTGGAATTGTCGTCGATCACAAGCTGAATATGAGCCAACAATGTGATGTGGCTGCAAAAAAGGCAAATGCTATTTTGGGCTGCATTCATAGAAGCATCGCTTCCAAATCCCAGGAAGTACTAGTTCCCCTCTACTCAGCACTGGTTAGGCCTCATCTGGAGTACTGTGTCCAGTTCTGGGCACCACACTTTAAGAAGGATGCAGACAAGCTGGAGAGGGTTCAAAGGAGGGCAACAAAGATGATCAGGGGACTGGAAACAAAGCCCTATGAAGAGAGACTGAAAGAACTGGGCATGTTTAGCCTTGAGAAGAGAAGACTGAGGGGAGATATGATAGCGCTCTTCAAGTACTTGAAAGGTTGTCACAGAGAAGAAGGCCAGGATCTCTTCTTGATCATCCCAGAGTGCAGGACACGGAATAATGGGCTCAAGTTACAGGAAGCCAGATTCTGACTGAACATCAGGAAAAACTTCCTGAGTGTCAGAGCAATACGGCAATGGAACCAATTACCTGGGGAGGTGGTGGGCTCTCCCACACTGGAGGCCTTCAAGACGAGGCTGGACAACCATTTGTCAGGGATGCTCTGACTTGGATTCCTGCATTGAGCAGGGGGTTGGACTCGATGGCCTTGTAGGCCCCTTCCAACCCTACTATTCTATGATTCTATAAGGAAGGCTGAGCGAAGGAAGATAGATGCTTTTGAACTGTGGTGCTGGAGGAAAATTCTGAGAGTGCCTTGGGCTGCAAGAAGATCCAACCAGTCCATACTCCAGGAAATAAAGCCAGACTGCTCACTTGAGGGAATGATATTAAAGGCAAAACTGAATACTTTGGCCACATAATGAGAAGACAGGATACTCTGGAGAAAATGCTGATGCTAGGGAAAGTGGAAGGCAAAAGGAAGAGGGGCCGACCAAGGGCAAGATGGAGGGATGATATTCTGGGGGTGACGGACTCGACATTGGGGTAGCTGGGAGTGGTGACGGCTGACAGGAAGCTGAAGTCACAAAGAGTTGGAAGCGACTGAACGAATAAACAACAAAGGGGGAAAACAGTGGGGTCACCCCTGGCAGGAAGTTACCTCTGCTAGCACAAAGCTGCCACTGCTAACGTACAGTCAGGACCAGAAATATTGGAACAAGGATAACTGTTTGGGCAGTTGGCCTCTGTACACCACCACATTGAAGTTGAAAGGAAACACACCCAGATGGGAGCAAAGTCAGGACTTTCAGCTATAATTCAAGGGGTTTGACAAAGGTGGGGCACTAACCATTCAGGAAGGACAGCCAGTGGCATATACACACCCCCGTCATTGGTGGCTCAGAAGTAATGGAACGAATGGCTGACAAGCAGCTGCATGGCCAGGTGTGGCCTGTTTCCTGGGTACCCCATGACCGATCAAGCAGATAAAAGGCCTGGAGGTGGTTCTGAGTGTTACATTTGCATTTGGTAGCTGTTCACTGGAACTCCCAACATGAGGTCCCAAGAGGTGTCCATGCAAGTGAAGGCGGCCATCATTAGGCTGAGGAAACAAAATAAACCCACCAGAGAGATCGCAAAAACATTGGGAGTGGCCAACACGAGAGTTTGGAACATCCTGAAAAAGAAGGAATTAAGTGGCAAGCTCAGCAACAGCAAAAGGCCCAGAAGACCATGGAAGACAACTAAAGTGGATGACCGCAGAATGCTGCTCATGGTGAAGAGGAACCCTTTCACAACACCTAGCCAGGTCAAGAATGCTCTTGCGGAGGTAGGCATGTCATTGTCAACATCTACAATCAAGAGACGGCCTTATGAATGTAAATACAGAGGCCTCACAACACTGGTAACGCTCAAGAACAGACAGGCCAGATTAGCCTTTGCCAGCAAACACCTAAAAAAGCCTGCCCAGTTCTGGAATAAGATTCTTTGGACTGATGAAACCAAGATTAACTTGTACCAGAATGATGGGAAGAGAAAAGTATGGAGAAGGAAAGGAACAGCTCATGATGCAAAGCATACCACATCATCTGTCAAACATGGTGGAGGCAGGGTTATGGCATGGGCACGCATGGCTGCCAGTGGAACTGGATCACTGGTGTGTCTTGGTGACCTGACTGCTGATAAAAGCAGCAGGATGAATTCTGAAGTGTATAGGGCTATACTTTCTGCTCAGATTCAGCCAAATGCTGCCAAACTGATAGGACGCCGCTTCATATTGCAGATGGATCATGACCCAAAACATACAGCAAAAGCTACCCCAGAGTTTCTCAAGGCAAAGAAGGTGGATGTTCTTCAATGGCCAAGTCTGTCACCTGATCTCAACCCGATAGAGCATGCTTCTCACTTACTGAAGACAAGACTGAAGGCAGAAAGACCCACAAGCAGCAACTGAAGGAAGCTGCAGTGAAGGCCTGGCAAAGCATCTCGAGGGAGGAAACTCAGCATTTGGTCATGTCCATGGTTTCCAGACTCGGGCAGTCATTGACTGCAAAGGATTTTCATCCAGGTATTAAAGGCGACCCTTAAATTTGAAATGATGTTGGTTTGTTCCATTACTTATGAGCCACCAACGACAGGGGTGTGTGTATGCCACTGGCTGTCCTTCCTGAATGGTTTGTGCCCCACTTTTGTCCAACCCCTTGAATTACAGCTGGAAGTCCTGACTTCGCTCCCATCTGGGTGTGTTTCCTTTCAACTTCAATGTGGTGGTGTACGGAGGCCAACTGCCAAAACAGTTATCCTTGTTCTGATATTTCTGCCCCTGACTGTATGAGCCATGTCCTAATAAGCTTGTAAGTCACACCTTCCTTTCATGCTCCAAACTTGGTTAACAAGTACCATGGTACTATCTTTTCTATAATTGTCTTGAATTGGTTTACTTTCTGTCAGTAAAAACTATAAAATGCAGCCGGTCGCGATTGTGTGTTTTTGGTTTCAAGAACTGTGCTGTTTAATCCAGAGTGGCTCACAGCCAAGGGAGTGAGGCTGGAGTAAGGTTTGTGGGACTTCTCTGAAATGGGGAGGGGGCTGAGTAAGGTGCCCACCGCTACATCCAGTTAATTAATATAGGTATATATTGAATTCCTACCTCCTAGGTAAGTGGGCAGAGGCCTGCAGTCTCAATGGTTCTGTATTCTTATTCCAAAGGGATAAACCTGCATTTAAAAGTCAGCCTAAGGCCATGCGCAATTAATTATCATTAATCTAAGGCTGCCAATAAAGTGGCCAGGGGCTACTGGAGAATAGCCTGCCCCACATCTTCTGTGATTCTCTCACAAAAGCACTTTAGGGCGTATTTCTCAGGGCACAGAAAAATGCCACTGGGTAGACCTGAGTCTCAAGGAGGGTGTGATCGTGTTATGCTACTTGCTCACACACACACACACACAATTTCTACCCTCTCAAGAGTAACACTATTCACTTTCTGAATCTTGTCTGGAAATTTGAGATCTCCAGTTATGGGCCATTCTACACATCAGCCTCTCCCAACCTGGTGCCCTCCAGATGTGCTGGCTGGGGATGATGGGAGCTCTAGTCCAGAACATTTGGAGGGGGGATGCTGCACATGACACAGAACGAGATAGTAGAGCTCAGCTGCACCGTTTCACATGGTCATATTCTGGAATACTTTTGCAGTGGATGATAGCAGAACCCTAAATCTGTGATGTGCTAGCTTACTACATGCAGGGAGATTTCCCTCCACCCCTGTGAAGGAAAGGATTTAGAAATGACCCCCCACCTATCTTAGTGGTACAGTCTAGAACGCAATCCCCTTCATGGATCACTTGTTGTGGCGAAGAGGCTTGCGTAACTCAGTGAAGCCATAAGCTATGCCGTGCAGGGCCACCCAAGACGGACAGGTCATGGCGGAGAGTTCTGACAAAATATAGTCCACTGGAGAAGGAAATAGCAACCCACTCCAGTATTCTTGCCAAGAAAACCCCATGGAACGTATCACAAGGCTAAAAGAGATGACGCCGGAAGATGAGCCCCTCAGGTCGGAAGGTGTCCAATATGCTACTGGGGAAGAGCAGAGGGAATTTCCAAGTAGCACCAGAAAGAGTGAAGCGGCTGGGCCAAAGCCGAAAGGACACTCAGCTGTGGATGTGTCTGGTGGTGAAAAGAAAATCCGATGCTGTAAAGAACAATATTGTTTAGGAACCTGGAATGTCAGATCAATGAATCAAGGTAAGCTGGAGTGGTCATAGAATCATAGAATAGTAGGGTTGGAAGGGGCCTACAAGGCCATCTAGTCCAACCCCCTGCTCAATGCAGGAATCCAAGTCAGAGCATCCCTGACAAATGGCTGTCCAGCCTCGTCTTAAAGGCCTCCAGTGTGGGAGAGCCCACCACCTCCCCAGGTAATTGGTTCCATTGCCGTATTGCTCTGACACTCAGGAAGTTTTTCCTGATGTTCAGCCGGAATCTGGCTTCCTGTAACTTGAGCCCATTATTCCGTGTCCTGCACTCTGGGATGATCAAGAAGAGATCCTGGCCTTCTTCTCTGTGACAACCTTTCAAGTACTTGAAGAGTGCTATCATATCTCCCCTCAGTCTTCTCTTCTCAAGGCTAAACATGCCCAGTTCTTTCAGTCTCTCTTCATAGGGCTTTGTTTCCAGTCCCCTGATCATCTTTGTTGCCCTCCTTTGAACCCTCTCCAGCTTGTCTGCATCCTTCTTAAAGTGTGGTGCCCAGAACTGGACACAGTACTCCAGATGAGGCCTAACCAGTGCTGAGTAGAGGGGAACTAGTACTTCCCGGGATTTGGAAGCGATGCTTCTATTAATGCAGCCCAAAAGAGCATTTGCCTTTTTTGCAGCCACATCACATTGTTGGCTCATATTCAGCTTGTGATCGACGACAATTCCAAGATCCTTCTCGCTCGTAGTGTGGTTGAGCCACGTATCCCCCATCTTGTAACTGTGCATTTGGTTTCTTTTTCCTAGGTGCAGAACTTGGCATTTGTCCCTATTAAATGCCATTCTGTTGTTTTCTGCCCAGCGCTCCAGTCTATCCAGATCACTTTGAATTTTGTTTCTGTCTTCCAAAGTATTAGCTATCCCTCCCAATTTTGTGTCATCTGCAAATTTGATCAGCATTCCCTGCACCTCCTCCTCCAAGTCATTAATAAAAATGTTGAAGAGCACTGGGCCCAGGACTGAGCCCTGCGGTACTCCACTCGTTACCTCTCTCCAGCTTGAGAAGGTCCCATTGATAAGCACTCTTTGAGTCCGATTCTGTAGCCAACTGTGGATCCACCGGATCGTTGTTTCATCTAGCCCACTTCGAGCAAGTTTGCTCATCAGGATATCATGGGGCACTTTGTCGAAAGCTTTGCTGAAGTCGAGGTATATGATGTCTACAGCATTCCCACGGTCTACAAGGGAGGTGACTTGATCCAAAAATGAGATCAGATTTGTCTGGCAGGACTTGTTTTTGACAAATCCATGTTGGCTTCGAGTAATCACGGCATTGTTGTCAAGGTGCTTCCAGATGGATTGCTTTATCATCTGCTCCAGAATTTTCCCAGGGATTGATGTCAGACTGACTGGTCTGTAGTTCCCAGGTTCCTCCTTTTTACCCTTTTTGAAGATAGGGACAACGTTAGCCCTCCTCCAGTCATCTGGCACTTCCCCGGTCCTCCATGATTTCTCAAAGAGAATAGACAGCGGTTCTGAGAGTTCTTCTGCCAGTTCCTTTATTACTCTAGGATGCAGTTCATCTGGCCCTGGAGATTTGAACTCATTCAAAGTAATGAGGTGTTCCTTGACCATATGCCTGTCGATCTCAAGCTGCAATCCTGCCCCTTCAGCCTGTACTTCGCCTTTGCCAGGGGGGTCATAGACCCTCTTTTGGGAGAAGACTGAGCCAAAGTAGGAATTGAGCACCTCTGCCTTTTCTTTGTCATCTGTTATCATTTTGCCATCCTTATTTAATAGCTGAACAACCATTTCTTTCCTCTGCCTTTTACTATGCACGTAGCTGAAGAAAGCCTTTTTGTTGTTTTTAGCATCCCTCGCTAACCTCACCTCGTTCTCCGCTTTAGCCTTCCTGACGCCATCCCTGCAATTCTGTGCTACCTGCCTGTACTCTTCCTTTGTTACTTGGCCTTCTTTCCACTTCCTATATGTGTCCTTTTTTGTTTTCAGGTCATCCCTAAGCTTTTTGTGAAGCCACATTGGCTTCTTCTGTTGTCTTCCACCTTTTCTTCTTGTTGGAATTGTTTGTGATTGTGCCTTGAGAATTTCCTTTTTTAAAAGTTCCCACCCATCTTGGACTCCTTTTCTCGCTAGCATTGTTTGCCATGGGACCTTACTGATCATTGTTCTGAGTTTATTAAAATCAGCTTTCCTAAAATCCAGGGTACGCGTTTGAGTACACTCGGCTTTTGCTTCCCTTAGAACCAAGAACTCAAGTACAACATGGTCGCTTTCCCCCAGAGTTCCTGTAACTGCTACTTTATCCACTAAGTCATCTCTGTTGGTTAGGATCAAGTCAAGGATAGCCGATCCTCTAGTTCCTTCCTCTACTTTCTGTAGGAGGAAGTTATCCGCCACACAAGTCAGGAATTTCCTGGAGAATTTCTCATGGTCAAACATGAGATGGCAAGATTGAGCATCGACACCTTGGGAATCAGCGAATTGAAATGGACAGGCATGGGCGAATTTAATTCAGCTGACCATCATATCTACTACTGTGGGCAAGAATCCCTTAGAAGAAATGGAGTAGCACTCATAGTCAACAAAAGGGTGGGAAAAGCAGTACTGGGGTACAATCTCAAAAGCGATAGAATGATCTCAGTATGAATCCAAGGCAAACCATTCAACATCACAGTAATTCAAGTCTATGCCCCAACCACTGAGGCCGAAGAAGCGGAGGTTGATCGGTTCTATGAAGACCTACAACACTTTCTAGAATTAACACCAAAAAAAGATGTCCTTTTCATAGGGGATTGGAATGCTAAAGTAGGAAGTCAAGAAATCACCGGGATAACAGGCAAGCGTGGCCTTGGTGTACAAAATGAAGCAGGACGAAGGCTAATAGAGTTTTGCCAAGAGAAGAAGCCGATCATAGCAAACACTTTTCCAACAGCACAAGAGGCGACTCTACACATGGACATCACCAGATGGTCAATATTGAAATCAGATTATGTCCTTTGCAGCCAAAGATGGAGAAGCTCTATTTGTTGTTGTTGTTCAGTCGTTCAGTCATGTCCGACTCTTTGTGACCCCATGGACCATAGCACACCAGGCCTTCCTGTCCTGCGCTCTCTCCCGGAGTGTGCTCAAGTTCATATTCATTGCATCGGTGATGCTATCTAGCCATCTCATCCTCTGCCGTCCCCTTCTCCTTTTGCCTTCAGTCTTTCCCAGCATCAGGAATTCCAGAGAGTTTTCGCATTAGGTGGCCAAAATATTTGAGCTTCAGCTTCAGTATCTGTCCTTCCAATGAGCACTCAGGGTTGATTTCCTTTAGGGTTGACTGATTTGACCTCCTTGCAGTCCAGGGGACTCGTAAGAGTCTTCTCCAGCACCACAGTTCGAAAGCATAAATTCTTCAGTGCTCAGCCTTATAGTCCAGCTCTCACAGCCATACTTTACTACTGGGAAAAGAAGCAATATACAGTCAGTAAAAACAAGACCTGGAGCTGACTGTGGCTCAGATCATGAGCTTCTTATTGCAATATTTTGGCTAAAATTGAAGAACGTAGGGAGAACACTCTTTGGCATTGCCCTTCTTTGGAATTGGAAAGTAAACTGACCTTTTCCAGTCTTGGGGCCACTGTTGAGTGTTCCAAATTTGTTGGCATATTGAGTGCAGCACTTCAACAGCATCTTTTAGGATTTTAAACAGCTCAGCTGGAATACTGTCATCTCCGCTAGCTTTGTTGTTACTAATGCTTCCTAAGGCCCACTTGACTTCACTCTCGAGGATGTCCGGCTCAAGTTCAGTGACCGCACTATCATGGCTATCAGGGGCATTCAGATCTGTCCTGTATAGTTCTTCTGTGTATTCTTGCCACCTCTTCTTAATCTCATCTGCTTCTGTTAGGTCCCTGCCTTCTTTGTCCTTTATCATGCCCATCTCTGCACAAAACGTTCCCTTGAGATCTCCAATTTTCTTGAAGAGATCTCTAGTCTTTCCCATTCCGTTGTTTTCCTCGATTTCTTTGCATTGTTCATTTAAGAAGGCCTTCTTGTCTCTCCTTGCTATTCTCTGGAACTCTGCATTCAGTTGGGTATATCTTCCCTTTTCTCCCTTGCTTTTTGCTTCCGTTCTTTCCTCAGCTACTTGTAAAGCCTCATCAGACAGCCACTTTGCTTTCTTGCATTTCATAGAATCATAGAATAGTAGGGTTGGAAGGGGCCTACAAGGCCATCGAGTCCAACCTCCTGCTCAATGCAAGAATCCAAGTCAGGGCATCCCTGACAAATGGCTGTCAAGCCTCGTCTTGAAGGCCTCCAGTGTGGGAGAGCCCACCACCTCCCCAGGTAATTGGTTCCATTGTTGTATTGCTCTTACAGTCAGGACGTTTTTCCTGATGTTCAGCCGGAATCTGGCTTCCTGTAACTTGAGCCCATTATTCCGTGTCCTGCACTCTGGGATGATTGAGAAGAGATCCTGGCCTTCTTCTCTGTGACAACCTTTCAAGTACTTGAAGAGTGCTATCATATCTCCCCTCAGTCTTCTCTTCTCAAGGCTAAACATGCCCAGTTCCTTCAGTCTCTCTTCATAGGGCTTTGTTTCCAGTCCCCTGATCATCTTTGTTGCCCTCCTCTGAACCCTCTCCAGTTTGTCTGCATCCTTCTTAAAGTGTGGTACCCAGAACTGGACACAGTACTCCAGATGAGGCCTAACCAGTGCTGAGTAGAGGGGAACTAGTACTTCCCGGGATTTGGAAGCTATGCTTCTATGAATGCAGCCCAAAATAGCATTTGCCTTTTTTGCAGCCACATCCCATTGTTGGCTCATATTCAGCTTGTGATCGACAACAATTCCAAGATCCTTCTCGCTTGTAGTGTGGTTGAGCCACGTATCCCCCATCTTGTCACTGTGCATTTGGTTTCTTGTTCCTAGGTGCAGAACTTGGCATTTGTCCCTATTCAATGTCATGCTGTTGTTTTCTGCCCAGCGCTCCAGTCTATCCAGATCACTTTGAATTTTGTTTCTGTCTTCCAAAGTATTAGCTATCCCGCCCAATTTTGTGTCATCTGCAAATTTGATCAGCATTCCCTGCACCTCCTCCTCCAAGTCATTCATTAAAATGTTGAAGAGCACTGGGCCCAGGACTGAGCCCTGTGGTACCCCACTCGTTACCTCTCCCCAGTTGGAGAAGGTCCCATTGATAAGCACTCTTTGAGTCCGGTTCTGTAGCCAACTGTGGATCCACCAGATCGTTGTTTCATCTAGCCCACTTTGAGCTAGTTTGCTCATCAGGATATCATGGGGCACTGTGTCGAAAGCTTTGCTGAAGTCGAGGTATATGATGTCTACAGCATTCCCACAGCCCACAAGGGAGGTTACTTGATCCAAAAATGAGATCAGATTTGTCTGGCAGGACTTGTTTTTGACAAATCCATGTTGGCTTCGAGTAATGACGGCATTGTTGTCAAGGTGCTTCCAGATGGATTGCTTTATGATCTGCTCCAGAATTTTCCCAGGGATTGATGTCAGACTGACTGGTCTGTAGTTCCCAGGTTCCTCCTTTTTACATTTCTTTTTCTTTGGGATGGATTGAGTTGCTGCCTCCTGAACAATGTTACGGACCTCCGTCCATATTTCCTCTGGCACTTTGTCTATCAGGTCTAATCCCTTAAATCTATTCCTCACCTCCACTCTATATGATTTAGGTCATACCTGAATGGTTTAGTGGTTTTCCCTACGTTCTTCAATTTAAGCCAAAATATTGCAATAAGAAGCTCATGATCTGAGCCACAGTCAGCTCCAGGTCTGGTTTTGACTGACTCTATAGAGCTTCTCCATCTTTGGCTGCAAAGGACATAATCAATCTGATTTCGATATTGACCATCTGGTGATGTCTATGTGTAGAGTCGCCTCTTGTATATTTCTCTCCTGCCAAATTAGAGCATCATCGGTTGACTCGGTGGCAGGCAACAGTAAAGCTACACATTAAAATAAACACATCTTATTTTAATAAAACAAAATATATTGGCAAACACGTAATACCATCATTACTACTACCAGCCCCTAGATTCGGGATTCTCCAGTGCAGCACCACTAACCCCCCTTCCAGGGTAGAGCACCCAACGAGTGATTACCTCCCTCTGCAAGTGAATGGAGCCGCAGGCCAGAGCCCCATGGAGGGTGTGATTGTGTTATGTTACCGGGGGGGGGGGGCCTGGAGGAAAAGAAGTCCCCCTTGCCAAAAACTGGCTGGAGGAGCAAATTGAGGCAACAGGACCCTTGGCAGGGGGTGGACTTTGCCTGCCCTCCTGCCAATTTTTGACGGGGCTTTTTCCCTTGGTATATAAGCTAATGGAGGAATCACTCCATTAACTTGCATAGGGAGGGGAAAAGCCCCTCGCTGCCAAAAACTGAATGGAGGGGGGTGAGGTCCAACCCACACCAAGGACTCCTGGGACAACATGGTCCTCGGTGGGGGGTGGAAGTCATCCTCCCTATAGCTGACTTCAGTGGGGGGGGAGGTCTTGCTCCATGCAAATCAATGGAGAAATTAGTCCATTCACTTGCATTGGAATAGTAGTAGGTGTAAACCATATAGTGGGAGTTACAAGTCATGACAAAGTCTGGGCACTTATGCAGCGTTATTTATTTGAATTTACATCATTTAAGCCCCTTCATGGATCACTGCCTTGTTGTGGCGAAGGGGCTTGCGTAACTCAGTGAAGCCATAAGCTATGCCGTGCAGGGCCACCCAAGACGGACAGGTCATGGTGGAGAGTTCTGACAAAATGTGGTCCACTGGAGAAGGAAATGGCAACCCACTCCAGTATTCTTGCCAAGAAAACCCCATGGAACGTATCACAAGGCTAAAAGATATGATGCCGGAAGATGAGCCCCTCAGGTCGGAAGGTGTCCAATATGCTACTGGGGAAGAGCAGAGGGTATTTCCAAGTAGCGCCAGAAAGAGTGAAGCGGCTGGGCCAAAGCCGAAAGGACACTCAGCTGTGGATGTGTCTGGTGGTGAAAAGAAAATCCGATGCTGTAAAGAACAATATTGTTTAGGAACCTGGAATGTAAGATCAATGAATCAAGGTAAGCTGGAGGTGGTCAAACATGAGATGGCAAGATTGAACATCAACACCTTGGGAATCAGCGAACTAAAATGGACAAGCATGGGCAAATTTAATTCAGGTGACCATCATATCTACTATTGTGGGCAAGAATCCCTTAGAAGAAATGGAGTAGCACTCATAGTCAACAAAAGGATGGGAAAAGCAGTACTGGGGTACAATCTTAAAAATGATAGAATGATCTCAGTACGAATCCAAGGCAAACCAACATGACAGTAATTCAAGTCTATGCCCCAACCACTGATGCCGAAGAAGCTGAGGTTGATCGGTTCTATGAAGACCTACAACACCTTCTAGAACTAACACCAAAAAAAGATGTCCTCTTCATCATAGGGGATTGGAATGCTAAAGTAGGAAGTCAAGAAATCACCGGGATAACAGGCAGGCATGGCCTTGGTGTACAAAACGAAGCAGGACAAAAGCTAATAGAGTTTTGCCAAGAGAACATGCTGATCATAGCAAACACTCTTTTCCAACAGCACAAGAGACGACTCTACACATGGACATCACCAGATGGTCAATATCGAAATCAGATTGATTATGTCCTTTGCAGCCAAAGATGGAGAAGCTCCATACAGTCAGTAAAAACAAGACCTGGACCTGACTGTGGCTCAGATCATGAGCTGCTTCTTGCAAAATTTCGGCTTAAATTGAAGAACGTCGGGAAAACCACTAAACCGTTCAGGTATGACCTAAATCATATCCCTTATGAATATACAGTGGAGGTGAGGAATAGATTTCAGGGATTAGACCTGATAGACAGAGTGCCTGAGGAACTATGGACGGAGGTCCGTAACATTGTTCAGGAGGCAGCAACGACATCCATCCCAAAGAAAAAGAAATACAAGAAAGCAAAGTGGCTGTCTGATGAGGCTTTACTAGTAGCTCACGAAAGAAGGGCAGCGAAAAGCAAGGGAGAAAGGGGAAGATATACCCAACTGAATGCAGAGTCCCAGAGAATAGCAAGGAGAGACAAGAAGGCCTTCTTAAATGAACAATGCAAAGAAATCGAGGAAAACAACAGAATGGGAAAGACTAGAGATCTCTTCAAGAAAATTGGAGATCTCAAGGGAACGTTTTGTGCAAAGACGGGCATGATAAAGGACAAAGAAGGCAGGGACCTAACAGAAGCAGATGAGATTAAGAAGAGGTGGCAAGAATACACAGAAGAACTATACAGGAAAGATCTGAATGCCCCTGATAGCCATGATAGTGCGGTCACTGAACTTGAGCCGGACATCCTCGAGAGTGAAGTCAAGTGGGCCTTAGGAAGCATTACTAACAACAAAGCTAGCCGAGATGACAGTCTTCCAGCTGAGCTATTTAAAATCCTAAAAGATGATGCTGTTAAAGTGCTGCACTCAATATGCCAACAAATCTGGAACACTCCACAGTGGCCGCAAGACTGGAAAAGGTCAGTTTACATTCCAATTCCAAAGAAGGGCAACGCCAAAGAGTGTTCAAACTACCGCACAATTGCGCTCATTTCACATGCCAGCAAGGTGATGCTCAAAATCCTGCAAGCTAGGCTTCAGCAGTATGCGAACCGAGAACTACCGGAAGTACAAGCTGGGTTTGGAAGAGACAGAGGAACTAGAGATCAAATCGCCAACATTCGCTGCATCATGGAGAAAGCAAGAGAATTCCAGAAAAACGTCTATTTCTGCTTCATTGACTACGCTAAAGCCTTTGATTGTGTGGATCACAACAAACTGTGGCAAATTCTGAAAGTGATGGGAGTACCAGACCACCTTACCTGTCTCCTGAGAAACCTGTACGAGGGTCAAGAAGCAACAGTAAGAACCAGACATGGAACAACCGAGTGGTTCAAAATTGGGAAAGGAGTATGACAAGGCTGCATATTGTCGCCCTGCTTATTTAACTTATATGCAGAGTACATCATGAGAAATGCCAGGTTGGATGAATCAGAGGTCGGAATTAAGATTGCTGGGAGAATTATCAACAACCTCCGATATGCAGACGATACCACCCTAATGGCAGAAAGCGAAGAGGATCTCAAGAGCCTCTTGCTGAGGGTGAAAGAGGAGAGTGCAAAAGCCGGTTTGAAACTCAACATTAAAAAAACGAAGATCATGGCATCTGGCCCCATCACTTCCTGGCATATAGAAGGGGAAGAAATGGAAGCAGTGACAGATTTTACTTTCTTGGGCTCCAAGATCACCGCAGATGGTGAGTGTAGCCATGAAATTAAAAGACGCTTGCTCCTTGGGAGGAAAGCTATGGCAAACCTAGACAGCATAGTAAGAAGCAGAGACATCACCTTGCCGACAAAGGTCCGCACAATCAAAGCTACGGTTTTCCCAGTAGTAATGTATGGCTGTGAGAGCTGGACTATAAGGAAGGCTGAGTGCCGAAGAATTGATGCTTTCGAACTGTGGTGCTGGAGAAGACTCTTTCGAGTCCCCTGGACTGCAAGGAGGTCAAATCAGTCCATCCTAAAGGAAATCAACCCTGAGTGCTCATTGGAAGGACAGATACTGAAGCTGAAGCTCCAATATTTTGGCCACCTAATGCGAAGAGAAAACTCCCTGGAAAAGACCCTGATGCTGGGAAAGACTGAAGGCAAAAGGAGAAGGGGACGGCAGAGGATGAGATGGCTAGAAAGCATCACCGATGCAATGAATATGGACTTGAGCACGCTCCGGGAGAGAGCGCAGGACAGGAAGGCCTGGCGTGCTATGGTCCATGGGGTCACGAAGAGTCGGACACGACTGAACGACTGAACAACAACATCATTTGAGAAGGGGGCCCTAAGTGGGTACTGATAGAACAAGGAAGAGGAGGCGGAGTCGAATAAAAACAAGGAATACATTAATTTATTTATCAAATGTATTGTTAATGTGTTTTTAAGGCTATTTTAAAAGTAAAGGTATTACAACGTATTATTTATAGAAATTGTCCTTTAGTTCTAAACAGGCTATAGTTAATTATTACAGAAGTCGCTTTTTGACACAAGGACACTTGCAAACAGCCATACAGTCACACAGTTTGGGGAGAGAAAGTGAGAAAGGAGCCAAAGAGAGAGAGAGACGGGGCGGGGGAGCAGAGAGACAGGGCCGTCAAGGTGAGCCACCACACACGGCGCACATTCATGTGCGAGCACGGATAACGGGGCCGCTCCCAGCATTTTGCGATGGCCCCCTACAGCGCAGCTGCCGGTTCACGGCGGTGCCCAGGCCTCCTGTTCAAAACGCGCAGAGGGCCGACGGGCCCGAGAGGGGGGCGCCCCGCTCGAGATGCTCCCTGGGCCGCTCCAGCCGCCCGCTGAAACGCTCGTTTCGTCCTCTTCCCCGCTGTGCGAGGAGCCCTTTTCAACTGACTGCGCGCGAGCTGCGCTGGGAGCCTTTTTGGCCGAGGAGCGGGATGAAAGCATACTTCGAATAAATCACGAGTGAACGCGCCGTTCTAGCGAGGACTCTTCCCCGCAGCCACCGCGGCGCTCCCGAGGAACGCGAGAGGCGACTCGCCGGGGCAGCGCGGCGCGCGCGCCACAGCCCCGCCGCCGCCGGGCAGTCTCCAGACGGCGGGGGGCGTCCCCGCCGGGCCGGGCCGGAGCCAGGCTCAGTCCCGTTTAACGTGGGGCCCCTCAGATCCACAGGGCTACGTGCAGGCTCCGTCTCGATCCAAGCCAATAGCGATAAACGAGCCCCGAGCCACCCGCCGCCTTTCCACGACCCGCAAACACGCGGGACTGCCTCGCTCCGCACAACGGGGCCCGGCCCCGGGCAGCGGCTCTGCAAGGCGGCCTCTCCGGCGCCGCATCGCCAGCATCGCCTCGCCTTGCGAGCCCAGGCCGCGCGCGGAGGCCCCTCCCTGCCTCGCGGCTCGCTCTATTGCCGCCTCGAGGCAGAAGGGGAGCCGAGGCCTCGGGCCCCGCGGGCGCCCTCCCCCCGGCCGCGGCCGCCTTTCCCCGGCCGGCTGCCCTCCAGAGGTGCCCCTCCCACCAGCCGGCCGCCCCGCCAGCCGCCTTGCGCGGAGCGCGAAGAAGCGGCGCTTCCGTCCCACGCCCCGCCGCAGCCGCTCGCTGCTGGCCCCCGCCGCGGAGGCGCCTCGGAGAGCGGCTCCGCCCGCCCGGCGGCGCAAAGGAGGCAGGCCGGGAGCTGGACGCCGAGCCGAGCCACACGGTGAGCCCCCGCGCCGGCGCCCGCCTCCCCGCCGGCGCTCCGGCCCCTCGTGGCGGGCTGCGGCACCCAGCCGCCCGCCCCGCTCCGGCCCTGGTCGCTCCCCGGCGGGGCGAGGGGCGGGCTCGGCCGTGGCGGCGGCGCGGAGGAGGCCAGCCACGACCCCGCCGCCGCCGCCGCCGCCGAGGTGGGGCTGAGCCGCTGTCGCCGCCCGGGCCAGGCGCATCCTCGCTCCTCGCGGCGCCCGCTGCAGCTGCTCCCGCCCGCCCTGCCCCCCTCCCGAGCGGCCAGCGTGGGGCCGCGACCCCCTCGGCCGGCGGAGAAGGTACGGGCCGGGGGAGGGCTGGCTTCGCCAGATCGGCCGGGGGAGAGGGGCCGGCGCCAGCCCCGACGTGCCGGCCCCCAGCGAGCGCGGGGGCCTCCGGCGGGCGGGGGCGCGCCGCCTCTGTCCCTCCTGGCGCTCTCCGGGGAGGGCCCTCCTCCGGCCGGCGGGGGCGGCAGCGTTGCGACGTGCGGGGCTTCCCTGCTCCGCGGAGAGGCCTCGCGCGCGCCACGGGGCTGTTGAGCGGCTGAGCGCCCGGGGGCTGGGGCTGTGTTGCCGCCCCTCCGCCGCCGGCTGGGCGCCCCACAGCAAGCCGCGTCCTCCCGAGCCAGAGCGCTCCCCTGGGCGGGCGGGTCCGTTCCGAGGCGGCTGCCGCCTGGACCGGCTCCCCGCTTCGAGGACACCGCGCCCTGCTCCCGGGCACGGCGAAGCAGACAGCTCTGCCTCTGGGGCCTTGATGCGGCCGCCGGCCCAGCGCACGTCCCGTGAGAGGCCCGGAGCCCGCGGGCTGCGCTGGGCCGGGAGGCGCTTCCCGACCTCCCCCGAGTGGGCCCGCGGGGCGGGCCCGGGGACGTCTGGCTGCGCGCCTTCTGGGCTGGAGGAAGGCATGGCCGCGGGCGCTGGCCTCCGCAGCCGGAGCGCGGGCTTGTTTCTGCCCACAGCCCAGTGGCCCTGCGGCTGGGGGTGACGAGAGCCGCGCTGCAACGAGCCTCGGGGGCGCCAGCGTGGGGAGGGCCCTCTCTCCCGCCGCGCGCTGGGGTGGCTGCCCAGGGCCCGTTCCCCTTCCCGCGCCTCCTGCGTAAGCGTCTTTTCTGCTTGGGGTCCGGTGCTGTTTTAACCCAGGATCGGCGCCATGCAAGCTTCCCTCTGCTCCCCGCCATGGCTCTTGCTTCTGCGCTGAATTGCTCTGGGCCACGGGCAGAGTGTGGTCCGGTTGTACGCGCCCTTGGGATTGCTATAGTTGAGTTGGTCCTTGTGCTTCAGCTTCCCGTTCGTGGCCGTTGCATTGGAGAGCTTCCCCGTGTTTTGTGGAAGGGCTGTAGCTCAGCAGCAGAGCCCCTGCGTGGCATGCAGGAGGTCTCCAGTTAAGTCCCCAGGAGCCTCTCCAGGCAGCGCTGGCAACGGACCCTGCCCCAACCCCCACAGAGCCGTTCGGGGCAGTCAGGGTAGGCAATAAATACTTAGCTGGAACATAAGAAGAATCATAGACTAGTAGGGTTGGAGGGGGCCTATAAGCCCATCGAGTCCAACCCCGCCATGCTGGATCAGGCCAAAGGCATGTCCAGTCCAGCGTTCTGCTCACACAAAAGCCCACAAGAAGGACATGCGTGCCGCTCATGCTCCCACGCATGTTCCCCCGCAACCCGTGCTGAGAGCCATCCTGCCTCTGATCCTGGAGGTGGCCTGGAGCCACCAGAAGCGGCAGCCATTGAGAGCCTTCTCCCCTTGAAAGCCATCCAGGCTGATGGCCATCTCCACCTCTTGCCACAGCAAATTCCACAGTGTAACTATGTGCTGTGGGAAGAAGTCCTTCCTTTGGCTTGTCCTGAATCTCCCTCCAGTCAGTTCAGAAGGCAGCTTCCTAGGCATGTTCTCGATAAGGCAACATTGCTTCTCGGTACCTCTCCCCCCCCCCCTTTAGGTCCTTCATTTGCTCACCTAAGATTGCAAATGTAAGAACAGCCCTCCTGGGTCAGACCAAAGCTCCATCTAGTCCATCCCTCCAGATGTGCTGACTGTACCTCCCAGGCTCCCCCAGCCAGCACAGCTGGGAGGTGTGATCCCACACATCCATCTGGGAGGCATCAGGTTGGGGAAGGCTGATCCAGTCCAGCATCCTGTGTTGGTCCTGCGTTGACCAGCCAGATGCCTCCGGGAAGCCCAGTGTGGGACCTGGTGGACGGCAACAGCCCTCCCTCCCTTCTTGTCTCCAGGAGCACCAGCTTTGGGGGGGAACCTGGAGGCACCCTTTGGCCATGATGGCTGCCTGTTGCCTCTCTGCATGCGTCTAACCACTTTTAAGCCAACCAAGCGATTGCCCATCCCTACACCTTGAGGTAGAGAATTCCACTGTGCAAGCTGGTTGCACACTGTGTGAAATTGTATTTCCTTTTGTCTTGTTTTCAACTTCCTTCCAGACAATTTCATTGGGTGACCCAGAGGCCTAGTTTTTAAAGAATCGCCAAGTGCCCATACTGTTAGGTCCTTGTGGCTTGTAAATTTGTAATATCAGTTAGTGAAACTTTAATCCTCTCGTCACCTATAGCTGACTTAGCTTCACAGAAAGCAATGGTTCAGATCAGCCTTGTAAATAAGCCCATAAAAGTTACTAGTTACTGCAAGCTCTTTTTTTTACTAGCCTGCTCTGAAACTAACAACCTGCCTTTCCATGCTGGCTGCAGAGGAGGAGGCCTTCTTCATGGCCAGCATGGAAAGGCAGGCTAATAAAAAGAGAAAGAAAAGCACCCTCGGCTTCTGCCAAGGAGGCGGGTGGAAGCGGGACAGATCTCTGTCGCTTTTCTGTCGCCCATTTATTTTTATGCTAGCCATAGAGGACTGGGCTTCCCTTTCTTCATATCTAGCAAAAGAATTCAAGTGGCCTGGCAGAGAAGCGACAAAATGATCTTCCACCAACCCACTGCACTTCTGCTCTTGCCACGGAGGAAGGGGCTTCCCTTCCTTTGTTGCTTGCACAGAAAGTAACCAGAGGAACAGTCCCCACCCCTCCCCTGTTCCTTTGCCTGCATGGAATTTCTTGCTGCCTATAGCGACCAGGCAAAGCGCTAAATTCAAGGCTGGTCTAGATGTGGTTCTGTCTTCACTGTTTTGTAGTTTGATGATGGATCTCAGTGTCCCTGCAATCCCTATCATCGTTAAGCAATCCTTTCACAGCTGCGTCATTTCTACGGCTGGTTTCCAGAACTTTATGTGTTTAAAGCAGGGGTCTGGAGGGCCGATTCCTCCCCTGGACCTCACCCACAGTCTGGATGACATCGGGGGTGGGACCCATCTGTGACACCAAGGGGTGCGGGGTCCTCAGATCCCCAGCCAAAGTGCCAGCTGGACCCACTGCAGATGGCGCCTCAGTCCAGGAGCTGGTTTTGCTCTGCCTGGGCTTTCCTGGGGGGAGAGAGGCCCACCAAGGCACCAGCTTCTTTGTGTTCCCTGCACAGGGAGGGATCGAAGGGGATACAGCCCCATTCTCCCTCCTGAGGGGCTTTGGGGAAGGGCCTTGTCTGAGGCCCTGCAGGCCAGATCGGCCCACTTGGCAGGCCACATTTGCCTCACGAACTGGAGGTTCCCTATTCGTGTCTGTGTGTGTGTGTGTGTGTGTGTGTGGCAATTCTTAAATATATGCTGTAGTACCTCTTTATTTAAAAGGTAGGCTAAAAAGTATTTTAACATTAATTAAAAGTTCTTCATTTTAAAAAAACAGTGCTAAAAAAGCACCAACTGGAAAGACATCCTGTGTATTTTTTAAAGCATTTTTTTCAGTTTACACTAAAATGTATTTTGTGCTATTGTGCAAATATTGGGGTGTGTGTTTGGTTGAATCAAAATCAAGTAAAGAGTGATTGAACAAAATGTAGCTATTCCATAGGTAATGCCTAGTGTGGAAGCACTCACTGGCACTATTTTTAATATTATATTGTAAGCCACTCTGATAATGTATTTGAAGGCTGGAGTATAAATCTAATGGATAAATATGTAATTGTGCTGGCGTCCTGTTGGACTTTTTCATACCCTGTTCAGCTGTGATACATTCTATCTGAGCCTCTGTTCTAATAGTGTTAAAGGCCTCTTCCCTTTAACGTCCTTTTTTATAAATGCTTCATGGTTGAGGAATTCTCTGTCCTGAAATTAAACGTGACTCAAGCTGAAGAGGGCTGCTGTAACTGTTGCTCCCCACCAAATTCTTCCAGTGTTGTTTCATAACAAAAATGGCAGTGCTCTGTGATTCAGGTATTCAAATTTGACATTGGGGGAAACCAAGGAAAGGGAAAAGGGAAGTAATGTGAGAAGGACCAGGGCACCAGGGCACGGGGAGGAGAGCTGGGAATGTTCTTAAAGCATGAGGGTTGGAAATGTTGGCTTGAAATGAAAGCTCCATTTTTTTCAGGCTGTCAAATTCTGTGCCAAACCAGACAGCAGGTTTGGTGACTGTATAGCAGGGGTGGGTAACCCTTTTCAGCCCAAGGGCCAGATTGGTTCTGGGCAAGCATGTTGGGGCCCACAGTGGCTGGCATGTGGCCCCACAATGTGATTGCTCCTGCCCCACTGACACACTTATACATTGGTACAAATGGAGGCTTTTAAGAACCCTGATTGCAGCGGTGTGGGTGTGATTTTTTTGAAGGGGTGAAATGCCTGGGAGTAGAGGAAAGTCTTAACTTGGCACTGAAAAAATGACATTGTTGGTGCCAGGTGGATCTCAGTGGGGAGAGCATTCCACAGTTGTGGGGCTACCACGAAGAAGGCCTCAGTTGTTGATCATAATGTCAATAGTGCTCTGTCAGGTATTGCGGTCCTGAGCCATGTAAGGCTTTATAGGTTAAAACCAGCACCTTGAATTGAGCTCAGAAACATACAGGCAGCCTGTGCAAGTGGGCTAGAATTGGTGCTCAGACCTTCTGCTCCCTGCTATCAGTTTGGCTGCTGCATTTTGCACAGGCTGTATCTTCCAAACAGTCTTCAAGGGCAGCCTCACACAGAGTGCATTGCAGTAATCTAACTTGGAGGTTACCAAGATATCACAGTCCAGATAGGGGTGCAGCTGGGCCACCAGCCCAAGCTGGTAGAAGGCACTCCATGCCACTGAGGCCACCGTGCCTCAAGTGACAATGATTACTCCAGGAAAACTCCCGAGCAATGAACTTGCTCTTTCAGGGGAATGCAGCCCCCTCAAGAACAGGCTAAACACCCTCCACCTGGTCAGGAGAACCACTCACTAAGAACATCTTGGTCTTGTCTGGATTGAGCTTCAGTTGATTAGGCCTCATCCAGTCCATTGACGCAGCCATGCACCAATTTAGCACATCCACAGCCTCACCTGAAGGAGATGAGAGGAGAAATTGAGCTGTGTGTCATCAGCATACTGATGACAGCACACTCCAAAACTCCAGATGATCACACTCAGCGGTTTCATGTAGATGTTGACTAACACGGGGGATAAAACTGACCCCTCCGGAACACCATATTGGAGAATCCATGGGGCTGAGGAATATCCGCCAAGTGCCACCTTCTGGAGCCGGCCATCCGAGTAGGAGTGAAACAACTGCAATGCAGTGCCTCCCACTCACAGCTCAGACAGTCACCCCAGCAGGATACCATGGACAATGGTATCAAAAGCTGCCGAGAAATCTAAGAGCATCAAAAGGGTCACACTCCCTGTCTCTCTCCCTACATAGGTCAGCATACAGGTCGATCAAGGCTGTTTCTGTGCCAGAACGCGACCTGAACCCTGACAGAAATGGATCCAGATAACTGGTCTTTTCCAAAAGCATCTGGAGCTGGTTGGCATCCACCTGCTCAAGGACATTGCTCAGGAAAGGAACATTCACCACCAGTCTAAAGTTGTTAAGATCTTCCGGGTCCATGAAAGATTTTTTCAAGAGTAGTCTCACTACTGCCTCTTTCAGGCAACCTGGGACCCCTCCTCCCGCAAGGAGGCATTAATTACCTCTATGACCAGCCAGCTGTTTCCTCCCTGCCAGTTTCTATAAGCCAAGAGGGGCAAGGATCCAATGAGGAAGTGGTTGGTCAAAACTATCCAAGCACACTGTAGATGGGGACCCCAAACATAAATACTTTTCAAAGGAAATGACTATTCCCTGGCACTTTTGTGTCCATCACAGTTTTAACACCACCATCCAAAACGTGTCTGTACCGACGTATTTGCCCACAGCATCAACATAGCATGTCACTTGCAGTGTTGATGTGGCATTCTGTGCTTTGCAAATGGATTAGTTAGGGGTCCCAGCCTTGACTTGCTAGGACAGCAAGTGTTACGACTGGGCCAGAATGTTTCTTCTACTAATATTTCTTAAAACAATCCCTACCCTTGGGAAATGCCAAAAGCACCCTGAGTGGCAGCCCCAGTCTCCCATTCCAGGCGCAGCAGCCAGTCCAGGCTTGCCGTGGCAAAGAAGCGAGTTAATGAATGTAGTTATGGGCAATGCAACCCACATCACATCACAAAACCCCTGAAGCTGTTGCATGATAAAATCAGCGAGATCCAAGCATAGACACATATACTGCAAAGTAACAAGGCTACTAATAAAGCCTGCTGGCTGTTTTTAATGAAGGACCAGAATGAAACCCAACTTCAGTATAACCAGAGGTAATAATTAAAGCCAAAGATAATACAGAGAGCATAACAAAGTTCCCTGGCAACCACAAGCTGGCTGTTGCCCCATTAATGTGCAGGCATGCAGCTTTGGTGTCTTCTGGATCCTGCCTTGCTCCAGATGACACCAAGGCTGCAAAGCTGCATCACTGGACAACAGGTTGCCCAGGAACGTCGTTGTGCTTTTTGTATTGTCTTTGGCTTCTTCCTTCCTTTGCTGTGATCTCTTGAGCAACTTTCTAGCCATGACATCTGCAGAGGCTGCATCTCCTCTTGGCGGGGGGACTCTCCACTCTGGCCTGCACTTCTGCAACTGCCAGGCGTGACTGTTGTAGTGCTGTTGTATTGCTGCAGTATTACTTTACAAACTGCTGTTGGGGCTGCTCTTGAAGAAGATTTGGACACTTCGGCTGGCGCAAAATGCTGCAGCCTCTCCTGCTAAACCTCAGGAGACAGGAGCCCACATGCCCTTCTCTTCGTCCCAGCCTCTGGGCCCGGATGAAGCTTGAACCTACACAGTTCTGCGTAGCCTGGGACCGACATACCACTGGCTGGATGCGTCTGATCTCGGACGCTCAGCAGGGCCAGCCCTGGCTAGTACTCGGATGGGAGACCGCGTGGGAATCGGGCTTCCTGCACTGAGCAGGGGGTTGGACGCGATGGCCTTGTGGGCCTCTTCCAGCCCTATGATGCTATGAGACCTATGAGATGCCATCTCTCCCCAAGACAGCCTTCCAGCCATCTTTGCTTGCCAGACCAGGCCTGGCTCCAGTGACCATGCACCTGCACAGCAGGAACATACAGCAGCTCTGGAACTGAGGAATTGTTCCCTTTACATCCTGGATGGATGGATGGTAACACCTCTCCTTTATGTCAACCTCTAAGCAAGCTTTCCCCAACCTGGTGCCCTCCGGGTGCTTTGGGCTACAAATCACATCAGCCCCAGCTAGCATGGCCTATCAGGGATGATGGGATTTGTAGTCTGAGGATCAGGAGGGCACCAGCTTGGGGAAGGCTGCTTTAGGATTTCTCGCTAGAGTGATTGGGGAGGGGGGGCTTGTTGATACATCTTCTGGTTATGGCTTTTATTGTGGCTTTTTGATAGTACATGGTTACAGTTTTGCATCTTTTCTCTGTAAGTTCCCTTGAACATATGCTGGAGAAGCAGCATATACACATTTTAAATAAACATCTGGAAGGAAAAGAGGATGTGTTTAAAAGTTTTTTCCTGTTTTATCATCTTTATTTTGTATGTTACATGGGATGTGTCCATGTTTCATCTGTTTGTAATGCTGTGCCTGAGTGCTGGGAAGCTGAACTTCTAGCTGGTGACAGCCTAGGGGCGGAGGGAGGGGAATTCCTGTGGCAAAATACACTCCTGGTCCCCAGACTTGTCTTCAGGCTCCAGAGGATCCCAAGAATACAGATGATGGCCAGACTTGTGTTTGATCTTTTCAGCAACAGTTATGCTTTAGAGGCTTCCATTGAGGAACCAGTTTTGCCAGTGAACTGAGTCATACCCAACCATTTTCCAATCTCCTTGTTTCACTCTCTCCCTGTGTCTGCACAGGCCAATCCTTGTAGAAACCTGGATTTCTATTTTTATTAAATTAAGGGCTATTTTTAGTTAAGTTCGGTGCAACATGAAGCATTTCCATAAGACAGCAAATTTCTGTGTGTGTATGCGCATGTGTACACTTTTCTGCACTGTCTCCATATCATAGACCCATAGAAGAGTAGGGTTGGAAGGGGCCTATAAGACCATTGAGTCCAACCTCCTACTCGCTGCAGGAATCTAAGTCAGAGCATCCCTGACAGACGGCTGTCCAGCCTCCTCTTGAATGCCTCCAGTCTGGGATCGCCCACTACCTCCCTAGGGAATGGGTTCCATTGTCGTATTGCTCTAACAGGAAGTTTTTCCTGATGTTCAGCTGGAATCTGGCTTCATGTAACTTGAGCCCATTATTCCGTGTCCTGTACTCTGGGATGATCAAGAAGAGATCCTGGCCTTCCTCTCTGGGACAACCTTTCAAGGACTTGAAGAGCACTATCCTATCTCCCCTCAGTCTTCTCTTCTCCAGGCTAAACAGGCCCAGTTCTTTCAGTCTCTCTTCATAGGGCTTTGTTTCCAGTCCCCTGATCATCTTTGCTGCCCTCCTCTGAACCCTCACCAGTTTGTCTGCATCCTTTTTAAAGTGTGGTGCCCAGAACTGGACACAGTACTCCAGATGAGGCCTAACCAGTGCTGAGTAGAGGGGAACTAGTACTTCCCAGGATTTGGAAGCTCTGCTTCTATTAATGCAGCCCAAAAGAGCATTGGCCTTTTTTGCAGCCACATCACATGGTTGGCTCATATTCAGCTTGTGATCGACAACAATTCCAAGATCCTTCTCACTTGTTGTGTTGTTGAGCCAAGTATCGCCCATCTTGTAACTGTGCATTTTGGTTTTTTTCACCTAGGTGCAGAACTTGGCATTTATCCCTATTAAATGTCATTCTGTTGTTTTCTGCCCAGCGCTCCAGTCTATCCAGATCACTTTGAATTTTGTTTCTGTCTTCCAAGGTATTAGCTATCCTGCCCCATTTTGTGTCATCTGCAAATTTGATCAGCATTTCCCGCACCTCCTTTTCCAAGTCATTAATAAAAACGTTGAAGAGCACTGGGCCCAGGATAAGCAGTCCTTGAATCCTGTTCTGTAGCCAACTGTGGATCCATAGTGGACTGATTGTTTTATAATCTGCTGCAGAATTTTCCCAGGATTGATGTCAGACTGACTGGTCTGTAGTTCCTCCTTTTTACCCTTTTTGAAGATAGGGACAACATTAGCCCTCCTCCAGTCATCTGGCTCTTCCCTCATCCTCCATGATTTCTCAAAGAGAATAGACAGCGGTTCTGAGAGTTCTTCTGCCAGTTCCTTTATTACTCTAGGATTCAGTTCCTCTGGCCCTGGAGATTTGAACTCATTCAAAATAAGTAGGTGTTCCTTGACCATATGCCCATCAATCTCAAGCTGCAATCCTGCCCCTTCAGCCTGTACTTCGCCTTTGCCAGGGGGCTTATAGACCCTCTTTGAGGAGAAGACTGAGCCAAAGTAGGAATTGAGCACTTCTGCCTTTTCTTTGTCAGCTGTTATCATTTTGCCATCCTTATTTAATAGCTGAACAACCATTTCTTTCCTCTGCCTTTTACTATGCATGTAGCTGAAGAAAGCTTTTTTGTTGTTTTTAGCATCCCTCGCTAACCTCAGCTCGTTCTCAGCTTTAGCCTTCCTGACACCATCCCTGCAATTCTGTGCTACCTGCCTGTACTCTTCCTTTGTTGCTTGGCCTTCCTTCCACTTCCTATATGTGTCCTTTTTTGTTTTCAGGTCATCTCTAAGCTTTTTGTGAAGCCACATCTGCTTCTTCTGTTGTCTTCCACCTTTTTTCTTCTTGGGGTTGTTTGTAATTGTGCCTTGAGAATTTCCCTTTTTAAAAACTCCCACCCATCTTGGACCCCTTTTCTTGTTAGAGTCGCTTGCCATGGGACCTTACTTAACATTGTTCTGAGTTTATTAAAATCAGCTTTCCTAAAATCCAGGGTACGCGTTTGGCTACACTCGGCTTTTGCTTCCCTTAGAACCAAGAACTCAAGTATTACATGGTTGCTTTCCCGCAGAGTTCCTGTAACTGTTACTTTATCCAGTCAGTCATGTCTGTTGGTTAGGATCAAGTCAAGGATAGCCGATCCTCTAGTTCCTTCCTCTACTTTCTGTAGGAGGAAGTTATCCGCCACACAAGCCAGGAATTTCCTGGAGGGGCCATGTTTTGCAGAATTTGTCTCCCAACAAATATCGGGGAAATTGAAGTCCCCCATTACCACTACATCCTGCTTCCTTGAAACATTGGCAGTTTGCTTTTCAAAAGTTTCATCCTTGTCTTCTCCTTGGTTGGGTGGCCGGTAGTAGACTCCAACCACCAGGTTCCTTTTATTCATTGTAAAGAATGAGCACCAGTCCAGGTATGAAAATATTTAAAGGTCTCACCAAACTTCCTAGTTCAAGAATGGCTGAAATGTGGGGTCCCCCCTCATAAAGGACAGTTATGAGATTAGGGGTTGAGCTGAATGATCTCCTGGGGCACCTTCCAATCTGGTAATTTTTGACTCCAAGAGAGAGGGTGGGCTGAAATTTGCAGACAGGTCTGGCCCATCATCTGGCTGGGACATTTCGGTAAATTGCAGTGATAGGTTGCCACATAGGGATGCAAGGGATATTTCCCTTTGACTGACAAGGAAATGGTCCGAGGCTCTTCTGGAATGCGGGGCGGGGTGGGCGGAATAGTCATTTGGAGAAAGGTGTGTGTCTGTCTGCTCCCACCTGACCCTGGCTCAAGATGGTGTTATTCAAGCTACATGAGTGTGTGAAGAAACTCTGGGGGAAAGCGACCATGTTGTACTTGAGTTCTTGGTTCTAAGGGAAGCAAAAGCCGAGTGTACTCAAACGCGTACCCTGGATTTTAGGAAAGCTGATTTTAATAAACTCAGAACAATGATCAGTAAGGTCCCATGGCAAACAATGCTAGCGAGAAAAGGAGTCCAAGATGGGTGGGAACTTTTAAAAAAGGAAATTCTCAAGGCACAATCACAAACAATTCCAACAAGAAGAAAAGGTGGAAGACAACAGAAGAAGCCAATGTGGCTTCACAAAAAGCTTAGGGATGACCTGAAAACAAAAAAGGACACATATAGGAAGTGGAAAGAAGGCCAAGTAACAAAGGAAGAGTACAGGCAGGTAGCACAGAATTGCAGGGATGGCGTCAGGAAGGCTAAAGCGGAGAACGAGGTGAGGTTAGCGAGGGATGCTAAAAACAACAAAAAGGCTTTCTTCAGCTACGTGCATAGTAAAAGGCAGAGGAAAGAAATGGTTGTTCAGCTATTAAATAAGGATGGCAAAATGATAACAGATGACAAAGAAAAGGCAGAGGTGCTCAATTCCTACTTTGGCTCAGTCTTCTCCTCAAAGAGGGTCTATAAGCCCCCTGGCAAAGGCGAAGTACAGGCTGAAGGGGCAGGATTGCAGCTTGAGATCGACAGGCATATGGTCAAGGAACACCTCATTACTTTGAATGAGTTCAAATCTCCAGGGCCAGATGAACTGCATCCTAGAGTAATAAAGGAACTGGCAGAAGAACTCTCAGAACCGCTGTCTATTCTCTTTGAGAAATCATGGAGGACCGGGGAAGTGCCAGATGACTGGAGGAGGGCTAACGTTGTCCCTATCTTCAAAAAGGGTAAAAAGGAGGAACCTGGGAACTACAGACCAGTCAGTCTGACATCAATCCCTGGGAAAATTCTGGAGCAGATGATAAAGCAATCCATCTGGAAGCACCTTGACAACAATGCCGTGATTACTCGAAGCCAACATGGATTTGTCAAAAACAAGTCCTGCCAGACAAATCTGATCTCATTTTTGGATCAAGTCACCTCCCTTGTAGACCGTGGGAATGCTGTAGACATCATATACCTCGACTTCAGCAAAGCTTTCGACAAAGTGCCCCATGATATCCTGATGAGCAAACTTGCTCGAAGTGGGCTAGATGAAACAACGATCCGGTGGATCCACAGTTGGCTACAGAATCGGACTCAAAGAGTGCTTATCAATGGGACCTTCTCAAGCTGGGGAGAGGTAACGAGTGGGGTACCGCAGGGCTCAGTCCTGGGCCCAGTGCTCTTCAACATTTTTATTAATGACTTGGAGGAGGAGGTGCAGGGAATGCTGATCAAATTTGCAGATGACACAAAATTGGGAGGGATAGCTAATACTTTGGAAGACAGAAACAAAATTCAAAGTGATCTGGATAGACTGGAGTGCTGGGCAGAAAACAACAGAATGGCATTTAATAGGGACAAATGCCAAGTTCTGCACCTAGGAAAAAGAAACCAAATGCACAGTTACAAGATGGGGGATACGTGGCTCAACCACACTACGAGCGAGAAGGATCTTGGAATTGTCGTCGATCACAAGCTGAATATGAGCCAACAATGTGATGTGGCTGCAAAAAAGGCCAATGCTCTTTTGGGCTGCATTAATAGAAGCATCGCTTCCAAATCCCAGGAAGTACTAGTTCCCCTCTACTCAGCACTGGTTAGGCCTCATCTGGAGTACTGTGTCCAGTTCTGGGCACCACACTTTAAGAAGGATGCAGACAAGCTGGAGAGGGTTCAAAGGAGGGCAACAAAGATGATCAGGGGACTGGAAACAAAGCCCTATGAAGAGAGACTGAAAGAACTGGGCATGTTTAGCCTTGAGAAGAGAAGACTGAGGGGAGATATGATAGCACTCTTCAAGTACTTGAAAGGTTGTCACAGAGAAGAAGGCCAGGATCTCTTCTTGATCATCCCAGAGTGCAGGACACGGAATAATGGGCTCAAGTTACAGGAAGCCAGATTCCGGCTGAACATCAGGAAAAACTTCCTGAGTGTCAGAGCAATACGGCAATGGAACCAATTACCTGGGGAGGTGGTGGGCTCTCCCACACTGGAGGCCTTTAAGACGAGGCTGGACAGCCATTTGTCAGGGATGCTCTGACTTGGATTCCTGCATTGAGCAGGGGGTTGGACTCGATGGCCTTGTAGGCCCCTTCCAACCCTACTATTCTATGATTCTATAAGAAACAACAGTCTGGGAAAAAGACACAGAGAGGGAGAATTATGCTGGAGATCTGGAATATCGTGGGGTGCCACTTTCCTCAAAGATCGGACTTTGGAATGTCAAGCTGTGAGCCTCCACGTATGTTCAATTTCTATGTTCATAAATAAATACAAATATTACAAAACACCACTAAGGCTCCAGTGACCTCCTCCCAAAAGAAACCTGGGATAAGTGCTGCACTCCTAGAAATTCTCACCACTCAAAGAATTGGGGGCCCTGGTACATGGAACTGTACATTTAATCTCTGTGCCAGTGCTGCCCAGTGTGATGTGGTAGGCAGCTAACTGTAGATGCCACAGTTAACCTTGAAGCAGTCAGTTGTTGCTAAATCCAGTTGGACATTTTCTCTAGCTTCTAAAGAAGTATTTTGTAGCCATCTGAAATGTTCTGGAAAGGGGTACACTCAAACAACTGTTCTATGGTGAGAGTATGGCGCAGTCGCGTTCCCTCATCTGAGTTCCCCTGTGCACTCTTTGTATGCACAACTTTAAAAGGGTGGCAGGGGCATTTAATTAGTCCAGTAGCCCCAGGAGTAAGTAGCTTTTTGTGGACCACCAAGATCCTAGAAATAAAGACGGTAGACCAGGCATTTTGCTGCCCATGAGCAGGAGCTGAACCTCAGGTGCCACGATGTTTGTGGATGGGCTGCTCTGGGATGGAGTGGAGGCCCTGGCTGATTCCGTCTCTCTCTTGAGTGGGAAGCTGAGAAGCTTTCGCATACATGGAAGAATGCAGAATTAGTCTGAATCATGTGCTCTGCCTGCAGCTGCTCCTTTGGCAGGGTTTTCTGCAGCAGTTTAAACATCAGCAAATCCCTTTCCGTTTTAACTCCTGTCCCCCTCAGAGAGAGTTTCAGAGAGGGAAGTGAGAGCATTACAGAATAGGAGCCCTTCTCAAAATGACTCCAGTCTGATTTTAAAGTGACTTGTGGTGTGTGTTTTTTAGAAGATAGCCATGTGAGGTTACAGCCAGCCAGTGATGTGGAGCTGAAATTTTTCAAAAAGGGATTATTTTCCTGGGAAATGTTCCAGCACTTTATTTTTCCACGGACAATTTTCCATTTCAAAAGTTCATTAATAAAAATTAGTGTATGCCAATGGCAAATACAATATTAGGCAAGTCTGGCAGTTTCAAAGATACAATTAATCTTTTTCGATGATTATCCTCAGCAAGTTTGTGAGAGAATACATGTATGTCATATTCATGCATCTCAGAGTGAAATGAAACTAATAAATAGTGACAGCGAAACTGAAGGTGCCTCAACAACTTTAGTGGAAGACAGTTTAACTCTGTGGAAAGAGAGGAGTGGTTGCCAGTATATCGTGCACATTACTTTGGGTTCCTAAAATTAATTAGCATGTCAACAGTTTTCAGTACCTTTGGGGGGGGGGTTCTTAAATTTAAACAATGTAAGAGAAGGACATGCTATTTCCTTTAAGTTTTTACAAGTATTCCAATAAAAAATTCTATATAATATAACATTTAAATCACGTTTCCCATGCTGGTTGGGGTATGCTGGGATTTGTAGGACTTTTTTTCTGCCTAAACATGCATAGGATTGTGCCCTAAGTACGCTTTAATTTCCATCCCCCACCCAAATATTTCAGGTCTAGTACTTGTGGTGTATTTGTGGACAAAAAATGAACATACTTTTTTAAAGCTTTGTTCACTAAATACAAGCAAAATAATCATGCTAAATTAGATCTCTCTCTCTTTCTCTCTCTTGTTGGTTTTTTGCATGCCCAACATAATGTTTATTTATCCAAGGCACTCAAAGCAGCATACCTGGTTCCGCCCCTTGCAGTAGCCCAGGGGGGGGGGGGCAATGAGGCCATCACGGAAGGTGGCTGTGTCTGGGGCTTCAGCTTCCCTTCCTGGCCTGGCCAGTTTAATCTGTTGGAATCCAGCTCAGTCGAGTTGTGTTTTGCACCCCATACACCCAGATCGGCTACCTGGAGCTAATAAGCCCAAATCATCAGAACATCAGAACAGCCCTGATGCTGGATCAGACCAAGAGCCCATCCAGTCCAGCATTCTGTTCCTGTGGTGGCTGACCAGCTGCCCATGGGAAGCCCACAAGCAGGACATGAGTGCAGCAGCCCCCTCCCACCCATGCTCCCCAGCAACCGGTGCAGATGGGCATCCTGCCTCTGGTACTGGAGGTGGCACGTAGCCGTCAGCACTACTAGCCCTTGATAGCCTTTATTCTCCATGGATTTTGTCCAGTCCCTTTTAAAGCAATCCAGATGGTGGCCATCACTACTTCTTGTGGCAGTGAATTCCATAGTTTAACTCTGTGCTGTGTGAAGAACCCCTTCCTTTTATCTGTCCAGAATCTCCCACCAACCAGCTTCATGGGATGACCCCATTGGGTTCTAGTATTCTGAGAGAGGGAGGAAAATGTCTCCCTCTCCCCTTTCTCCACACCATGCATCATTTTGTACACCTCTTTCCTGTCTCCCCATGGTTAGATGATCCTTTGCCATTGGGCAACAACCTCTAGACCAACCTTCCCCAACTGGATGGCCTTCAGATGTGTTGGACATGTTGGCTGAGGGATGCTGGGAGTTACAGTCCAATACATCTGGAGGGCACCCAGTTGGGAAAGCTGCTCTAGGCCCAAGATGCCTGCTTCAGATATTTGCAGGGAGGGCTTTTTGTGGAGTAACACAGTTATCACATAAGAAGCTGCTTGGAAGTCTCCGGGACATCAAAGAGCTTCTCGCCACACAGCTCAACCCAATAAGAGAGCAATTAATTGCCCTGACAGGCCACATGCCTAGTGCTGAGCTTTTGGGGAGGGTGACTCAAATTCAGAAGATGAGAGGGGAATATCAGGTGGTCAGAGGTCCTGGGAAAAGGGGTTCCCCATGGCACCTCTTGCAGCCAGGTGTCTGTCTGCCTACCGTGCTGAGTAGACACCAGCATGACTGGAAAGGCTCCAGCGGCCACAGTGATGCACTCCACACACATGCGCACACCCCAATGACATCTGAGCCATTATGGTCTCCATGCAGCCCCTGGAGACTCATAAGCTAGCGCAGCTTTGGTTTGCCTTTTTCTGTGCATTGTCTCAGCCTGTTGTTGTGAAGAGAGGACCTTTTTTCTTAATTGCTGGTAGATTGAGCAGATGAGCTGACTAGCCTGTCAAGAGTCAAAGTCACCCTTTTAGTCTAGAGGACTCTGGACTCGGCCAGATTCACAAAGTTTGAGAAACACTTGAACAAACTGAGCTCTTTAGAGACCATTTTGGCCCAAGACAAATTTCTGAAAGATCTCAGCCATTGTCAGGATCCTTGTTTGTGATGTCTGCTTATGCCATATGATGTGTTCTGTTGATTTTGTGTGATATTGTGTGTGATTTACTAAATAAAGCTGGTAGGGTGAAGAAGAGGGAAGTTAAGCAACTTGGCTCCTTTCTTCTCCTCAGCACCCCAGTGCCTGCCTCCCTTCAGCCTGTCCAGTGGTTGATGAGTCCACTCTGACTCTCTGGCCTGGTTCGCACGTAACGAGAAGCCACCGTGGGTGAATTTCTCCATAGGGTTTTGCGTTGCGGCAGCAGCCACCATTTTGAATATTTGGGGCTTGGTGGGGTGGTGTCGCGTCTCATTACATGAGAATCTGGCGAGGGTGGGTTGTTGGGGTGGTTGACAAGCCACCCACAACTCTAAAACAACCTCTCAGTTCTGGGTGACTTGTCAACCACCCCAACAACCTACCCTCTCTGGGTTCACATGCAACAAGAAGCTGTGGGGGCTTGGATCGGCCACCTGGTGCCTGTGGGTGCCACAGCCCACTGCAGCTAATAAACTCAGTGGGCTGTGGTGATCATGCAGACCAGGTTTCTCTTAAAGGGAGAGAGCGGCCCACTTGGAACCTCAGTCTGCGTCAATGATTTACCCTCAGCTCATTCCTGCATTGCTTTGTCATGTGTGCGCACTCAGTGGAGTCCTCCTTTTTATTGAGGAGTGATCCTCAATATTTTATCCCTTGGACTGATTCTACTGATTATACTTAACAGTGGCTTAACCTAATATCCCCCCTGCATTTATAATGTGAGGGGGCATGATTCCCCAGTTAAGAGGAAGAAAAGTATGCAAAATTTAATGAAAATTTTGCAAAATCCAGAAAGAACCATGTTGCAGGAGATTTATATAACCAAACATCCAGTTATATAGCCAGTTGGGGCGGCAGTGGAATGCCTCCAAGAGTCGGAGAGTTGCTATAATTTTAGCAGCAAATAATTTAAGTCCTTGGTTCTCTCTGTGATACATGGGAGGTCTCTGTTTCTTAAAGGGGCACAACTTTGCATATCTTGGAATCAGTGCCTGACCCACATAATGGCCAATCTGATTTCTTCTAGCCTGTGTTCCTAGCTCTGGAAACTTCCAGAGCTGAAGAATTAATCCCAGCTGGTGACTTTAGCAGCAGGTTGGATTAGTGACTGGACAGAGCCTCAATTGCCAGAGGTCACAGCAATAGGCCGGGGGGTGGGGGGATGAAAATCAATGATTACATAATCAGATGTTTAAAACGTTGAAATCTGTGTTTTTTTATTTAAATCAGTTTTTCATTTAAAACATACATAAAATACTAATTCCTCTTTAAAATAACATAGTTACAGTTAAATCTCATTATTCACATGCTAAGCTTACACTTGGCAATCAGACATGGGCACTTATTTCAGTTCTTCGTCTCATGAGGATGAGTCTGTCCAGCATAACTGCCAGCTCGTGCTGCTTGGAAGTTTGGGGCTTCGCATTTCTTTGGCTGAAGTCACGTGTGCAAAGACAAGGGCCGAGCAGAACTGTTGTCATTCAGTGCTCCGTGGTGGTGGAGCGGGGCCAATGGTTGTGAACCGCCCAGAGAGCTTCAGCTATTGGGCAGTATAGGAATGTATTAATATAATAACTAACTGAACAAGCAAAGCAGAGGAGTTAGGCACAGCAGAAAGAGCCGTGAGCAGGATGGAGAAAATTGATGCTTAAAAAAATCCAACAGATCAGATTTTTAAAAAATTAGATTGGATTTTTTCCTGTCCAGTAATTTTTCAACCTTGCTTTGACCTATCAGTCCTAGGCATTTCGTTTTTGTTTGCTACTTCATATTTTGTGAGGGCAAAGCTAAGCCAACACAGAGTGAAGTGGAAAACAGCAACAGAGGAAAGAAAAAGAGAAGACAAAATGGTCCATAGTATATCTTCTTGTATTCCCATTCTAAGGCTGGAATCCTGTACCTACTTACCTGGGAGTAAGCCCCATTGAACTCAGTGGAACCTATTTCTGAGCAGACATGTAGAGTATTTCACTGTTAACCTCAAACTGTCATGGGTGCTGGTAATAAGAAAGACCCTAATGGCAGAAGCCCCTCACAACGCCTGTGGGTGCCGCTGCGTCCGCAAGGCCAGGCTGAGGCAGCTGCCAGGCTCCTTTCCCCCTCTTCAAGTGAATGGAGCGATTCCTCCATTCATTTGCACAAGGGGTAAAAGGAAGCCCACCCCCACCAAGGAACCTTGGGGCAACAAGATCCTATGTGGCGGTTGGGCCTCATCGCCCCTCCAGCCAACCTTCTGCGGGGCGGGGGGGGGGGAGAAAGAAGAGAGAGCAGGGGTGGGGGGGAGAAAGAAGAGTGGCAGACAGACAGATATGAGGAGACAGAGAGAAAGAGAGGAGAAGGAAGGAAGGAAGGAAGGAAGGAAGGAAGGAAGGAAGGAAGGAAGAAAGGAAGGAAGGAAGGAAGGAAGGGAAAATAAAGAATGCAGAACCAGAGAGAGAAAGAGAGAGGAGCCAGAGTAGGTAGCGCTCACACAGGGTGCACCTTCCTGAACATACAGTCACAGATGAGGGAGCACTCCTAACATTTGTGTGACTGGCCCCCTACCCCTTATAGCTGTCAATTTGCGGTGGCACACAAGGCACTCTTTCAAAATGTCAAATGTGCCCACAGGCCTTAAAAGACTGGAGACTCGAGAATATTTCACAGAGATTCCCTCTATAGGTAAAAAAAGAGGAGAGCATGCAGAACATATACAAGGAGACAAAGAGATGCAAAGCCTGCTTGTAAGAATGAAACACCTTTGGAATATGGTGCCATCGGGGTCCGCCGCTGTGCTTCGTCACAGCAGGCTTTTAAGAAGGCCTTGAAAACATTACTCTTTCACCATGGCCTTTTCCTGATCGGATTGCTGTTGCTGCTGTTATTGTTGCTCATTTTTATTGTTGGTTTTTATGGCTGTTTTTATTGTGTTTTTGTTTTTATTGCTTTTAATATCTTAAGATTTATGTGTTTTATTGTTGTAAGCCACCTTGGAAGGGCTTCTGCCCTGAAAGGCAGCCAAGAAATATTTGAAATGAATAAATACATAAATAAGTAGTACTCTAGTTGTAAATTAACGTAGCTTAAGTGGTCAGATTTGCATCATTGTTCAGGAAATCATAGAATCATAGAATAGGAGGGCTGGAAGGGGCCTACAAGGCCATCGAGTCCAACCCCCTGCTCAGTGCAGGAATCCAAGTCAGAGCAGCCCTGACAGATGGCTGTCCAGCCTCGTCTTGAAGGCCTCCAGTGTGGGAGAGCCCACCGCCTCCCCAGGTCATGGGTGCCATTTTCGTAGTGCTCTAACAGTCAGGAAGTTTTTCCTGACGTATATGAAAAAGTTTCAATTGGAAACTTGATTTTTGTCATTGCAACCTTTTTCCTTGCTGATTTAAATCAATCCACCCTGGTACCAGGCTGTCTGAATGTATTTCCCAGGGAATTCGGCAAACCTCTTGGCGTACATTACACAGTAATGAAAGATTCTGCTTTTACCTTGCTTTTAATCAGCATTGCATAGATCATATGATAGGATTCATGGGATTTTCACTTTCTGCTCCTTGGCTTCGTCTACAGAAGAAACTGTCAGATCTCCTGTCATCTGGTCCACTAAGATGTGCTTTACTCAAACACAGGTGGGGAACGTGGGGCCCAGAGACCAAAGTCAACCCTCCAGGGCTCCCCAGATGGCCACGCTCCTTCCCCCAAGTGCTGACAGTTTGACGGTTTCCCAGCTTTTGAGCACCCCCCCCCCATTCTAAGAGGCTTTAAGCTAAAATATGGCAGTATTTTTGGTGGGTTTGGCCCCTCCCCCTTTTGCCACCAGCCCCACCCAGTGCTGAAATGAAGCCCCAAGAGCTTCTCTAAAATTGAATTCGGCTCTTGGGATGAAAGAGGTTCAACACCCCTGCCTAACAATTCATTGAAAAGATTGGGAGACCAATTGCTCCTCTGAGAAACTGGATGACACCTTATTAGAGGACCCGCTCCTTTTACAACAAGTCAGTGTATTACAACAGCATATTACATCAGGGAAAATGAAAGCCTTGCTCCATCTTGCCTTACTTTTCAGGATTCTTTCAAATCTATTGGCTCGGTTCACATACAGTGACAACTTTTAAAACCTCGGGCTGTTGCGAGCAAGCACGTGTGCCAGTCACTGCAGCTCGAGAAGAAGAAATAAGTTAAGAAGGGGCCCACAGACTAAAGGTTAAGACACACTGTATTGCATACAAAATTAGGAAGATTCAAAAGAATATTTACTTTTAACATTATGAAGGAAACTGTTGGTATACATTTTCCATACAGGAGTAGGAGTGCAAGTTCTCTCCAAAATATATTCTTTTCTTTAAACTGTGTCCATTGTCAGGGTTTCTCCCTCTTACACAAGCAAAAAATCATGGAGTTTGATCCTCTAAGGCCCAGTCTACATGGAAACGGTATGAGAAGCACGTTCTGGTTATATCCAGATTTTCATGAATTTGCTTTGGTCCATCAGGGCACATGAAGCAAGAAAAGCAGAGTATACACTACCTAAAAACTCTCTTTCACAGGCCAAATTGCACTTGAAACTGCCTTACTTTGGGGTTGGGTGGGTGGAGTCCCATGAGTAGAACTGAACATCATTAACCACGTAGATGCTGCTCAGTGAGTGTGAGAGACTTGTTCCCCGCCCATGTCCATGCTCCCCTGCTCATGGAAGTTTAATGGAAGAGATGAATTGGGTCCCTGTAGTTTACCCCACACCTCTCCCTTCACATCCACCAGTTGTCTTCAGAAGTGTGCTCTGTGTGCTTCCATAGTACCAAAGATGCCTTATTGCATTATTAATGCCCTGTTCCCTACACCCTTGCTCTTTGTAACATTGGAGAATGAGTTAATACTACCCAGTACAAGTTGATTATGAGTATCACAAATCCCAAACAAGCAGGAGTGGATTAGTGCAATATCATGCTATTGTGTGATTGCGTGATAGCGCTATGGAGATATCACAAATTTACAGTTTAGGTGTTGTTTTAATTACTCTGAAACACAGAAAGCCCACAACTGTGGAGTGGTGAGAGAGTGAAACAGTGCTATTGTGAAATAGTGCTACTGCAATATAGTGCAATGTAAAAACAAACAGCAGAGAAGGAAAGGGGAGTGCTACTGCTAGTCATGCACAACTGCTGTTTTCAACAGAGAGGAGACCTGGAACTACAAAAGTTTTTCCCCCTTGTAAAATCAGATCTGGGTGGCACAGGCTCAGACCTTTTTCTGTTATCACACACAGAGGTGGCTGCTGGCAAGAATCATCTTGCTTTCTTCGTTCTCCTCCCACCCCCTTCTTTCCCATTTGCTTACAATCCAAGAACTTTGGCATGATCTTGTGGCCAATAATAAGTCCAGTGACCAGAAATCACATTTGTATGCCTTAAACAAACAATGGGTGTTTTAACGGATTGTTTCAATTAAAAGTATTTTTAGTCTGCGTAGTTTTGCTTCAGCAAAATAGACCCTATGAGAATTGCTATGGGGGGGGGGGCACCTTAGCACAAGTTAAACAGTTGATTTAAGGTGCATTTTATCCATGGTTGGACAGAAAAAAGTCTGACAACTCCCAGCATTCCCTAGCCAGCTGGGAATGCAGGACTTTTTCTATCTAAACATGCATAGGATTGTACCCTTAAAGAGAGACAGATGTTTAACGCTGAGCCAGGACTCTCTAGAGGTCCTTCCCTCTCCCTTCTTCCCTCTGTGAAGCTCAGCAGCTGTGGAGGAGGGAGGGCAAGGGAGTGTTCAGTCAATCCGCTTTTCCCTCGCATTTGTGAGGTGCTCCAGGACCAAGCTAAGCACAGATTCAGGCCTTCCAGAGGGCAGAGTTGGAGCCGCTGTGTCCCGCAGAAGGGAATAAAGATCCTAGGAGTGATAATATTTTGTAAACGAAGAAGGAAACACACACAAAGACCATGGCACTGAGGAAAATAGTGGCGTAGAAGTAAGAAGTGCAAATTAGCGCTGGTGGGATAAGAAGCCTAAGTCTGTGTCCAAAAGCGTGCTACTGCCGATGGAGAAAAAGAAGGAATGGGGGGTCGACAGCCCTACCCCTTGATCAGGTCACAAGCTCACCCCTAGGCATGCCTAGCATGCAGGATTTCATTTGGGGGAGTGGGCACATTGCAGCAGAACCACGCAGGAGCCACGTTAAAAGAAAATGACTTCCTGCATTGAGCAGGGGGTTGGACTCGATGGCCTTGTAGGCCCCTTCCAACCCTACTATTCTATGATTCTATGACTTTCTGAAAATGCGCTGTTTTCAGGGGAACACTGCGAGGTTGGTGCAGAGTAGTGACAATGACATTGTTGCAAACAACCCTGTTGTGATCTCAGTCCACGCTAAATTACCCGTGTAGATTGGGCCTCGATCAAGGGTGGGGTACCTGCAGCTCACAGGCCAGATATGGTCTCTGGATCCAACCTGCCTCCATCATCGCGCACACACCCTTCACCAACTTGTCACATGGTGGGATTTCTCCTTAAATAAGAATTTGACTCTGATGTTGCTTAATTTTTTAATTGACTTTTGGTTTTTTGTGTGTTTTCCTGCTGCTTTTAGCTTGTCATTGTGTTTTAATTAGTAGTTATTGTTTTTACGCTTGTATATTTTGCAAGCTGCTTTGATCAACTCCACGTTTGGAGAGGGAAAGCATGGTAAAATGTCTTAAATAGATGTTTTGGAGGAGGTTTCAGGTGGGTAGGAAAGAGCAAACCCAGGCATTGCAAGGCATTGCTCCCTTTTGCATGTGTGAAAGAGAGAAAGTAAAGGGTGAATGGCTGACCTATGAATCGGGGAGGTGCGTGCATATGTGAACAGAGAGATGAGAGGTGTGAGAAAGAGAGGACACATGAGGTGTATGCTCACATATGTGATTTGTTTCAGTTATTAAAATACCAACAAATATACCCAGCAGATGTTTTACAGCAAAACCTTCAAGCAGACATATGCACTTGTCAGAGTTGTACACATAGTGTCCACCCCATATGAGTGAAGCCCCACCCACTGGCACTCCTAGGCATGACCCCTGCCATATTGCACCCTTATAGGCCCCTGAGGAGCGACGACCCATAGCAGCAGGGTGCTGAGAGGCATACGCTCTGCCCCTTGACCTACTAATCTCCTCTGGCTTCCCACATTATGGACTGTCTGCAAAGCTGTGTGCTGGTTAGGGAAGACTGCTACCTAGTGACTGAAGGTGTTACTGCATGCTTCAACCTCATGTACATGTTTAAATTTAAACTAATTAACGCATTTTAAAAACAAAACAACTCCAAGGTGGACATCCCTAGAGTCCCTTAGTATACATGCCATGTTTTGTGTGTCCAAGTTGCATGGTCTTGGCACTATGGTGCTGACAGATAGAGAGACATCCTCTTTATTATTACAAATGTATAGAATGCCTTTCTGCCACAGCTCCTCTGTGCTAGGCTTTGAGCATCAGGGCAAATGGCCAGTGAATGGAAATAAAAGCTGCCCTTTGCCAGGTTTGAGGAAAGGGCTGCTAGACCCCCTGCTGCTCCAGGGCCGCGGCAGTGCTCCCAGCCAGGGCTTGAGCTGGCATCCTGCGGTCTGAACAAGGAGGCTAAGCTGCAAGGCACTGATGGGAGTTTAGCTGCTTTTAACTCCTTGCGGTGAGCCTCAAATGTGCAGAGTGCTGCCTGGCCCGCAGTGGCTCACTGGCTTTGGTGGCTGTTGATGAGCTGCCTGGTCCCATCTACCAACTTAGCTCTTTTGGCAGCTAAAAAACGCATTAAGTTTGGGACTCTTTCCCTGAGAACCAGAGCCCCAGTTGCGCAGGACTTCATATTCTCCAGAGCTCTGCCCTGGTGGAGTCAGCTTCCACTGTCCAGGACTGAGTCTGACGGACTGCTAAGCATGCATTAACAGGGGACCCATGGGCCAGCCTTCAGCATACGCTCCCAGGGCGGAGAGCGGCCCATTTTTGCCTGTTGTGAGTTTGTGTGTGAAGCAGAAGAGCTGCAGCAGCAGCTGTTGCTGTGATTGGAGTCTGGCTCCAGGAAAGCAGATGTTTTGCCTGCTTGTTTGGCTCAAGGAGGAATGTGACATTCTTGGCATTTCGGTGCATTATTAAGCTGTAGTAAGCATAAACCTCTGGCTCATGCAGTCTCTTGTGCGCTTCCTCAGCTTGGCGTGGATCTGCTCTTGCTCCTCTTCCCTCCCTCATGTTTGTTGTTTAGAAGGTGGTGATAACCACCCTCTGAGCCTGTCTCTGGGTTCTGGATTTGAAGCACATAGATCAGAGAGAAAGAAGGAGAAATTAGGGGATGTTATGGAAGACTCAGAGGACGCACCAGTCAGGAAGCCAGGCAAGAATGTTCTGGTCTCCCCAGCAATAATAGAGCAGTAACAGGAAACTCCTGACTCCAGCCAGATAAACTAACCGTGCCACCTAGTGACTAAACTATATGATGATGCTATCCACACAGCTCCCCACTCCCTTTATTTAAAGAAACAAGTCAGCACTGTTGGCACAAACTCTGTCTCCTGGCTCTGAATGTGGTAGTTCTTGCACCAAGTCACACTGGTTATAGAGATGTTAATAACTTCTTTTAGCCTAGTAATCTGAAGATGCAACTTTTTCCAGATCAAGCTACTTTGGAATAAGATTCTTCTCTAGGGAATGGGCTAGATCCATCAGATATCAGTCATGTTGACCTGTAGCTGTCCTCGCATAAGCCAGAGACTCATGGGATGATGCAGAGCTCCCAGTGTTGAGAGTCTGCTGCATGTGGTGCCTCGCTTGAATGCATGTGCATGCAGACTTGGACTCTCCCTTTCCATAGCCCATTCTTGCTACCTTGCTTCAGATGGTGGGGCTGCTTGGAATCCAATTAGTATAGTTCTGCCTAAAAATTTCTCTAATTTTGCTTCAAAGAGCACATCGATTGCAGTGCTACAGGGGGAGGTGACATGTGGCCTTCAAGGTGTTTTGGCCTACAACTCCCATCAGCCCTTTCAATTGATGATGCTGCCTAGGGCAGTTGTGACCTGTAGGCCAAAGCATCTGGAGGGCCACCTGTTGCCCACCGCTGTGGTACTGGGTTAAGACACCTGGTCCTGAATGTATACGTAAAAGGAAGTCTGGTGCAACTGAAAAGCCAGTTCAAGAGCATTTTGAAATGAATCAACGGGTCCAGTGAAAAGAGAGCCTGCTTGCTTGATGTGCTTCTGGGCTTTGTGGGAAGGCCTTGCTCTCAGCCTTGTTCAGTTGGTTCCGCTGACAGTTGGTGCTGGTGCCTTTTCCTTCTCTCCAGTGAGGAGACCCGATGCCTGCTCCTTAGGAAAGAGATGCAATACCTTTTTGTTGTGCTGCGGTGCTACACGTGAAGTTTAAGCAATAGGGCGCACAAGCTGCACACCAGCTAGAGTGTCCTGAGACACAGAGGGAGCCATGTATCTGGCAGCTGCGTCCAAGTTCTCTTTGAAAGACACAGGTGCTCTTAGCTAGCTTTCCCCTCCTTCTCGTTTAAAAAGGAGCCTTCAGCTACACCTTGTTGGCCCCCCAAGCGCACCTGATGCATGTTGCACAAACCACTGTAAACCTTGCGTGTGGGAACTGGCCAGTAAACTCCTCAGAACAACTCAAGATGGGCTGATGGCTTTGGGTGAAGGAGGAGTCCTGATGGCTGTTGAGCTGGTTCAGCAGCCCCCTTCTTCATTCATTTCTTTTTCTCCCCCAGTGAAAGGGGTATTTACTGTGAACAGCCAGGAATGCAGCAGGCAGCCAGGATTGCCCCCGGCATGCACAGCTGGGCATTGGCACAGGCCCCTCAGCACCTTGCCTCTGGACTGGCAACTGGAGAGACCACACACACACACACACACACAGCATTGTGCGTGAAGTGTGGGGCTTGTCCTGGAGACTCTTGGGCGTATCCGTTGTAGATATTCTTGTGGATGCATGTAGGTTTAATGAGAGCTCAGTCTGGATGTTATTAGCACGGGTCCTGATTGGTTCCTCCTAAATAAAAAAAACCTGGGAAGAGACTGGGGATGGGAGCCCTCAGGAGCCAGCTCCCTCCCTCCTACTTCTTGCTGCAAATTTCGTGGCAATCAAAGGGAGAGACTTCCTGTTGCTCCCTCCTCTGCCCCGCCGCCGGTGTTGTCTGAAATCTTCCCCAAGGTGGCAGCTTGCTCCCGCCTGGCCGAGCGGCTTAGCTGGCGGTGTGTCAGTGGGCTGGCCCCTGTCCAGCTGTGGAGGCCTGAACGGCTGGCTGCAGTGCAGCACCACGGGGCGGGACACGGCCCTGCACGCGTGCCAGGTGTGCTGTCAGGCACGGCATTGCTTTCCTGCAGCAGCAGCAGTGCTGAGGGAGGGAGGGGAGCTTCCTCTTCAGCATGAGAGCGCAGCGGATGAAGCTGTCCGGGCCCTCTGCAGAGCAGGGCGGGTGTGGCAGAGGCCAGGGAGCCTTGGCGCAGTGCTCCCCGCTGCCCCGCAAGCGCCTGGCTGCCCCTGGACGGAGATTGGAGGAGCGCTCTGCTCTTGTGCCCCAGCGGAGCACGTGGCACTCCGGGAGCTCGCCCTCTGGGATCCTCTCTGCCCAGACGTCCCATGCAGAGCAGGCGCCTCTCTGGAGGCCGGTCGTTCAGCCACGCCGTGTCCACAGGGGGAATGATAGGACTGCTCAGTGGCACCCAGGGCAAAGACGCAGCGGAGTTGTCTGTGCTGGCCGAGGCGGGCTGAAGGAGGCCTGCCCAAAGTGCAGAATCGGGAGGGGAAACGGCAGGCGGCCTCCCCTGTGGCGGGGGTGGGGGAACGTCATACTCGCTGGAGCATTTCCCCATTGTGGCTTCAGACCCCGCTTGGGTGTTACTTCTGCTTGGCTCCTTTGCAGGACAAGAATGCTGGGCACGTGCTGGCAGATTCTGGGAGAAGTGCAGAGCTCCAGGGAGGTTCAAGAGGGGGCTAGAACCCAGGGCAGCCCCCCCATGCCTGTTGCCACTGCTCTTTTCCAATCTAAACAGCCTGGGCAGTTTGCTAACTGCTGCAGCCACATACCTTTCACCAGCTTGGTTAAGTAGGCCCCATCTGTTCCCTGTAGGCCAGGGGTAGGCAGCCATGCTTCCCCAACCTCGTGCTCTCAAACAACTCTTCTAATGCTGCCTGGCCTGATGGGAGTTGCAGTCAAAAACATCTGGAGGGCACCTGGTTGCCTAGCCCTGCTGTAGTCTGCCTCTCCCAGAACCTTGCCTTGTCGCTCAGGAAGCCTGTCTGCACGGCTGCACTGGCCTATGTCTGGACCTTCCCGGGCCTGTTCCTCCTCCTGCAGTCCCTGTCTTTTTAGCCTCCCCCTGAGTGCGCTAGGCCTCTTTCACCCTGTCAGTCCTCTTCTTGCAGTCCTGCTTGGTGTCCACAGGCATGAGCTGCGTGAGGCTTAGTGGGCTTGGGCACCCACTCAGGGGTGCCTCTTAGTGCAAGTCATCTATGGAACAGATTCCCAGACAGGGTCATAAGACAGCAACGTTGATGTCTTTTAGACATTAGGCTGAGACTTCTTTATTCTCAGAGGCTTTTAATTGAATGATAACTAAGTGCTTCTGCTTTCTGGGCTGGCTTATATACTGGCTTAGAATAAGCGCATCACTTTTCCGGTTGCATGTGGGTTGATGGGAAAACAGTTGACTTGGAACAATGGATAGCAAGTACTCTTGATCGGCATCATGCTCCGGAACAAGCACCTGCACATTCCACTGCACCGGGGCCAAATCATTTAAAATTAAAACATGGTGCAAATGTTGAAAATTGTTATTCCTGTCAGTCTTGATCAGTCCAATCCATAGCAACACACAGTCTGTGGTTTTCCAAGGCATATACCAATTTCTCAACTAGTAATTTCACCACCTGTAGGCAGGACAATACTGTTCTTGAAAACAAAGAACAATTTCTCTCAGCAAGCTGTGACTCCAACGTAGAGCAAACTTTGATTATTAACCATAAGCACAATAAGGCAACAAGACAGACTTCCAGCAACTCACAAGACTTTTGGCAAGCAAAACTAGACGCGTCTGCCGTGAGCGTAAATTTGCGATAAGTGCCGTGTCTGTGAGCCCTGTCAATAAATCCAGTCTGTTAGGCAGGCCCGTTGCTTGCTTACCTCCCTTGTTCTGGAGTTATACATGTTGGCTGCATTTGAATGCAACAGTAGACTGTTCAGCGTGCCATAAGCAAGCCTTGGGCCCGTGTGCTCCCCTCTCTTCCTCCAGAGCAGCCACGAAGAGGAGCTGGGACGCCCTACCAGTTAAGCATGGTTTGGTGTTATGTCTGAACTGGGGCAAACTGTATAGTTAATTTTTAACTATGGTTGTCTGAAGAAGTCAAAGCGGAGAGGCCAAATTGCAGTAAATTACTAAATGAAGACCTGGTGGCCAAGCCCCCTCCTGGGGAAGCCCTGGTGTTGCTTGCAAATCACGCGTTAGCCCCATTTCATCAATGGGGAGGATCTGAGGGTGCAGCTGATTTCCTCCCAAGTAGAACTTGCCCATACTTACATTTTTTGCGCAAGCCTTGGCCTGGATGTCGCCCTAGCAGCTCCTGATAGTTGGTCAAACACTCCTGACAAGATGCTAGCTAACGAATGTACTTTGAAGTTGACTTGTTTCAAGCAGACCATAGTTAACATTAACCACAGTTGTTGAGAAGATAAAGGAAGGTGTGGTTAAGCAAAATCAGAAGCTTCCAAACTTCCTCATGGCCGAGCCGGGGAGGGGAGGGGAGGGGAATCATAGAATAGTAGGGTTGGAAGGGGCCTACAAGGCCATCGAGTCCAACCCCCTGCCCAATGCAGGAATCCAAGTCAGAGCATCCCTGACAAATTTCTGTGTGTGTATGCGCATGTGTACACTTTTCTGCACGGTCTCCATATCATAGACCCATAGAAGAGTAGGGTTGGAAGGGGCCTATAAGACCATTGAGTCCAACCTCCTATTCGCTGCAGGAATCTAAGTCAGAGCATCCCTGACAGACGGCTGTCCAGCCTCTGTCAATAGGTTCCATTTCAATTTGACCCATTGACCCATCAATTTGACCATTCATTGACCCATTCTGTCAATGGGTTCCATTGTCGTATTGCTCTAACAGTCAGGAAGTTCTTCCTGATGTTCAGCTGGAATCCAGCCTCCTGCAACTTGAGCCCATTATTCCGTGTCCTGTACTCTGGGATGATCAAGAAGAGATCCTGGCCTTCCTCTCTGGGACAACCTTTCAAGGACTTGAAGAGCACTATCCTATCTCCCCTCAGTCTTCTCTTCTCCAGGCTAAACAGGCCCAGTTCTTTCAGTCTCTCTTCATAGGGCTTTGTTTCCAGGCCTCTGATCATCTTTGTTGCTCTCCTCTGAACCCTCTCCAGTTTGTCTGCATCCTTCTTAAAAGTGTGGTGCCCAGAACTGGACACAGTACTCCAGATGAGACCTAACCAGTGCTGAGTAGAGGGCAACTAGTACTTCCGAGGATTTGGAAGCTCTGCTTCTATTAATGCAGCCCAAAAGGGCATTGGCCTTTTTTGCAGCCACATCACATGGTTGGCTCATATTCAGCTTGTGATCGACAACAATTCCAAGATCTTTCTCACTTGTAGTGTTGTTGAGCCACGTATCCCCCATCTTGTCACTGTACATTTGGTTTCTTTTTCCTCGGTACAGAACTTGGCATTTATCCCTATTAAATGTCATTCTGTTGTTTTCTGCCCAGCACTCCAGTCTATCCAGATCACTTTGAATTTTGTTTCTGTCTTCCAAAGTATTAGCTATCCCGCCCAATTTTGTGTCATCTGCAAATTTGATCAGCATTCCCTGCACCTCCTCCTCCAAGTCATTAATAAAAATGTTGAAGAGCACTGGGCCCAGGACTGAGCCCTGCGGTACCCCACTCGTTACCTCTCCCCAGCTTGAGAAGGTCCCATTGATAAGCACTCTTTGAGTCCGATTCTGTACCCAACTGTGGATCCACCGGATCGTTGTTTCATCTAGCCCACTTCGAGCTAGTTTGCTCATCAGGATATCATGGGGCACTTTGTCGAAAGCTTTGCTGAAGTTGAGGTATATGATGTCTACAGCATTCCCACGGTCTACAAGGGAGGTGACTTGATCAAAAAATGAGATCAGATTTGTCTGGCAGGACTTGTTTTTGACAAATCCATGTTGGCTTCGAGTAATCACGGCATTGTTGTCAAGGTGCTTCCAGATGGATTGCTTTATCATCTGCTCCAGAATTTTCCCAGGGATTGATGTCAGACTGACTGGTCTGTAGTTCCCAGGTTCCTCCTTTTTACCCTTTTTGAAGATATGGACAACATGAGCCCTCCTCCAGTCATCTGGCACTTCACCCGTCCTCCAGGATTTCTCAAAGAGAATAGACAGCGGTTCTGAGAGTTCTTCTGCCAGTTCCTTTATTACTCTAGGATGCAGTTCATCTGGCCCTGGAGAGTTGAACTCATTCAAAGTAATTAGGTGTTCCTTGACCGTATGCCTATCGATCTCAAGCTGCAATCCTGCCCCTTCAGCCTGCACTTCGCCTTTGCCAGGGGGGTCATAGACCCCCTTTTGGGAGAAGACTGAGCCAAAGTAGGAATTGAGCACCTCTGCCTTTTCTTTGTCATGTATTATCATTTTGCCATCCTTATTCAATAGCTGAACCACCATTTCTTTCCTCTGCCTTTTACTATGCACGTAGCTGAAGAAAGCCTTTTTGTTGTTTTTAGCATCCCTCGCTAACCTCAGCTTGTTCTCAGCTTTAGCCTTCCTGATGCCATCCCTGCAATTCTGTGCTACCTGCCTGTACTCTTCCTTTGTTACATGGCCTTCTTTCCGCTTCCTATATGTGTCTTTTTTTGTTTTCAGGACATCTCTAAGCTTTTTGTGAAGCCACATTGGCTTCTTCTTTTGTCTTCCACCTTTTCTTCTTGTTGGAATCGTTTGTGATTGTGCCTTGGGAATTTCCTTTTTTAAAAGCTCCCACCCATCTTGGACCCCTTTTCTCGCTAGCATCGCTTGCCATGGGACCTTACTGATCATTGTTCTGAGTTTATGAAAATCAGCTTTCCTAAAATCCAGGGTACACGTTTGACTACACTCGGCTTTTGCTTCCCTTAGAACCAAGAACTCAAGTACAACATGGTCGCTTTCCCCCAGAGTTCCTGTAACTGCTACTTTATCCAGTCAGTCATCTCTGTTGGTTAGGATCAAGTCAAGGATAGCCGATCCTCTAGTTCCTTCCTCTACTTTCTGTAGGAGGAAGTTAGTGGGAAGCTGACATCTTCCTCTCCACAGTGCCTATCCTTGCCTTTCCGCTCTTTAGGCAGTGGGACACCCCTGCACATGCTCTGTGGTGTGTGTGTGTGTGTGTGTGTGTGTGTGTGTAAGGGACGGGAGGGGCTCCCTGCTGGTCTCTTGCGGGGTGCCCACAAAAACCCTGTAGTGTCTCTAAGCTACCCTTGAGGAAAGTTTGTCTGTCATTACTGACCTTATAATGGAGGAGCAGCTGAATGCTGCACCTCATTCTTGGTACAGCAGCAAAACATCCACATTTGGCCAGGGAGAAGTTTTGCCGAGGCGGGGCGGAGGAGTGCGTGAGCAGGCTTGTTGCATAGTGTTTTATTTTATATTTATAGTATGGTATAGTTTTTATAGTATTTTATTTTATATTTATTGCCTGTTTGTATCCTTTTGCATTGGTTTTTTAACCTGTATGCTACGTTGAGAGGGTTCTGCCCTTGAAAGCAGCCTAAAAGTAATTTTAAATAAAATAAATTACGTAGATAAAATGGCACTGCATGCTGGCTAGGAGGGATGGGAGTTGCAGTCCAGCCGATCTAGAGGGCACCCAGTTGGCGAGGGTCACATTTGCCTTCCTACAAGGCGCAGAGGCAGCAGCTGCCCCGGAGATGGCATGGCATGTACACAACAATAACCAGGCCCGGAGGTCACAAGCCATTCATGCTGAAGTAATGGGAAGATATGGGAAGGGGGTAGAAATCCATATCCACAGCTGAAAGGCAGAGATCCCAAGCACAGTGGGGAGGCTTCCTTGACTGGAATGAATGGTGGTGTCTTGCTAAAGGCCAGTGTTTGCAGTAAAAGAGTATGGAGAGCAGAAGAACACACATGTACATGCACGCATGCACGCACACACACTGAGCATCCGTGAGGCTCAGCATGCAGTGCAGAGGCTCCTATCCTTCCATCTCCAAAGTCAGGCTTCAAGAATCCTTTTGAGCGATAGGGATACTTCCTTTCTGACAGTACACAGTCCAGCCATACGGGGGGGGGGGGGGAATCTTCGTGGGAGCTTTTCCCTCCCAGAGTAAATTAAGATGATGCTTGCTAGGAGGCTGCAGCCCTCTTAATTAGCGCTGTATGAAAATTTTGTTTCCATTCATTAAAGATTAGAACTTGCCCTGTTTTCACCCCCAGTTGTGAACGCATTTTGCAGGCAAAGCTCACACATTCCCAAGATTGCAAAGCTCATACACAAAACATGTACTTTAGAAAAATGTGTACTTCAAGCACATTTTGAAAAATCTGCATTTTCATGCTTTAGTCAATGGTGGAAAAGTACGCATTTGGGTGCACACTTTAAAAAATTGTGCACCCAAATGCGTACTTTTCCCATCTGAATGATGGCAGGGCAGGGAGCCCACAAACAGGAAGGAGGCAGACCGAGGTTTGAGGTGGAACTCAGAGAACCTTGACACGCTCGATCCCTATCCTTAACAGAATAGTGGGACAGCTCTGTCTGGCCCAGCATGCAAGACCTTCCCATGGGTTTGGGGTTTTCCCCATTTTGTTGTGATCTTAGCACATGTGAAACTTGGGTTGGCAGCTTCTTAGAGGGCAATTAAGAACTAGAATCCACTTTGGTTTCTTCTTGGTTTCTCAGGTTCTGGGATCCGAGTTCTTTGGATTCAGCCCAAGAACTGCATTGCAGCTATATTCTGTGTTTGGTCAAACACATTGTTCTGTCTTTTTTCTTTTGGTTCCCTCCCAGATTTAAGGTGCCAGTGGAGTGCTGAAGAGCGTTCTGCTTTCGTGTTGTGTGTGTGTGTGCGCGCGCACGTGCGCGGCTACTGTTCCTCCTGCTCAAAAATCACTATCAAAAATCATTCCTGCCTTTTTGGAGGTATTCAAATCAAACTTGTGAATTTGCACAAGTGGTTACAGTTGCGCACTCTAAAGTTTTGGAGTACTTTTAGCACAGCATTCCATAGCAACAGATTTCCTCCAGCACCTTTTCAGGTGATGCTTCTGGATCCCAACTCAGTGGCAGAGCCCGTCCCTGCTTCGCATGCAGAAAGTCCCAGGTTCGATCCCCAGCATCTCCAATTAAAGGGTCAGGTAGCAAATTCTCCCAGCCAGGTGGATTCTCCCCTCTGAGCTTCCAGTCCTGAGAAGCCTTCAGCCCCGGAGTAGGGAAGAGTGACCGGCCCAAGGGGCCCCTGGCTCACATGGAGGTTGGCAGATGGGGTTGTGCAGATGAGCATGTGGACTGTACCTGGAGACTTCTGATGCCTTGTGGATCAACACTGTCCCTGAGCATGCAAAGGCACTTCCCAGATCAGCTGAAGCTGGAGCAGAAGAAAGGTGGACCCCCTCTAACTTGGAATGCCAGCTGGACCTGGGGCAGAGAGCGCTATGGCTGTGGGAAGTGACAGCATCAGTCGAGGGGAGGGTGGCTGAGACGTCTGTGCCTACCCCCAGACTCAGCAGCATTGGGGCTCACCTGCAATCTCATCCAGCCGGCAGGTGCTGTTGAGGAATGCCTGGCCCGCGAATGGGAAAGGCCGAGTCATTTCCGACCGAGTAGCCGAAGAACATCCCTGCAGCCTGGGTGGATGAAGTGGGGGTAGGTTAGCCTCTCCCAGATGTGTCCACGAGCATTTCTTGTGCAGTATCCAGCTGATTCAAGGCACGGGGAGGGAGCAGACTTGGCCTGTAGGAACTCCATCTCCCTGGCCAGGTACCCAGTCCAGCAGTGAGCCATTTCTGAGTGGGCACCAGAGGCAGGATTGCCTCTCAGAGGCAGAGTTAGGGTACCACCCACCCCCTTGCCTCACAGGCCCCCCCTGCCTGAGGCAACAGAGATGGTCTCAAGGGAGCACCGAGATCCCCACCGCTTGTGGTCCTGGGAGACTTTAATATTCATATGGAGGCTAAAGTGTCAGGAGCGGGTCAGGATTTACTTATTTATATTACCTTTACTCTGCTTAATATACTAAAATCTCTAAGCAGTTCACAATACAGTACATATATAATATAGGAGAAAAACCAATGTAAGCACAGTGTAATAACAATATAAAATAAGAGATAATTAAAAACATTACAAGGACAAAATAAAACTGAGCAGTGTCATACTCGATTACAAGTCAGGGAATATTTGTGTAAACAGTTATGTCTTCAAGAGGTGTTTAAAGCTCACCATACTTTCTGCCTCTCAAAGAACATGTGGGATGGTGTTCCAGGGGGTGAGTGCCACTACCAAGGAGGCCCCGTGTGTGCTGTTGCCTGGCGACATTCTGTTGGTTGCAGAATAACCAACAAGGTCTCTTCGGAAGGAGGCCTTATTCATGGCTGCCAGGTCAACCATGGGCCTGTCTCAGATAATTTCTGGCCCAACACATTTGGATCTGGTATTCTGTACTGCATTGGGAGAGCATGATCTGTGGGTGGGGGAGCCAGTGGTGACTCCATGGCATGGAGACCTGTCCAAGCCTTAAAATGCCCATCAGCTGAGGCGTTGCTCAGAGGAGTGAAGGCTGCCACGTTCATGTAGGACAAGGGTGGGGAAGATGTGGCCCTCCAGATGATGCTGGTCCACAGTTCCCATCAACCCTAGACAGCATAGCCAGTAGTGCAGTCCAGCACCCTCTGGAAGGGCATGTATTCTCCACCCCGGTGTAGGCTTTTGGAAGATGTTCTGCCTTGGGAATCGTCTTCTCTTTGCTGGCATGGCCACCCCACACTTCAGGAGAAAACCGCTGGAACGTTGCTGGCACTTCATCACTGTGGGGGAGAGGGAAGGAAGATTGAGCCCAGGCTTGTCCTGGCATGATTGAGGCACCCCACAGTGAGTTAGAAAACATGGCCCTCCAGCCAGGGTGGGGATTGCATCTACCAAGCTGGGACCAAAGCAGTTCAGATACCGGTTTTAAGTTTTGTAGATGGTGCTTAGGAAAGTAGAAAAGATGGCATGTTTGGGATGAGCACCATGTGCAGCTGATGGGATTGACCACAATTTCCCCTCGATGTGGATGCCGAGTCCGTAATCATAACACAATTGGTGCAAAGAGAGAGGTCTGCCTTTTGAAGTCTGGGGGAAGCACGCTCTTCTTGGGGTGTGCATGGTGGAGCCGGAGGTTAGGCTGGGCAGAGCCTCCAGCCAGAAGGGCCCCGGTTGCACCTCCTCCTAGGGAGGATCTCTGGAAACACCCTTTCACTCCCTCTGTGTTGCTGGAAGGGTGGGGCTGGCATGGACTGGGTCTCAGTATCCAGAATTTGGCTTCTGGGGCAGGAGGGAGGCTCTGGGGTAGTTCTGCAGCCAGGCACCCTTTTCCCTAGTAGGAGACCTCCCTCCCCCACTCTTGCTTTGTCCAGAGCACTGCTCTAAACGTTTAATTGTGGCACTGCTGTTTTTATATGTAATTCTAAGCTACCTCTTTTCTCTCTCTCCAGTTTTAGGTCTTTGCTGCAGCAGGACCTTCTTCGGGCAAGGAAGTAGAGAGGGGAAGATTGCCGAGGGATTATCGAAAAGCCCAAGCGGCCAAAGGCAATGAGCCACGCTGCAGCTCCATGCCTGGCAGGCGCCACATTGGAGAGGGTGCTGCAGGGCTGAGCGGGGGCTGCGGATGCGGCGGGGGGGAGCGGGCGAGTGTGTGCCTGGGCCACCCAAGCGGCAGCCAGCTGTCCTCGGGCAGCGCTACAGATGTGCAGCTGTCTCCTAGGCAACGGCAAGCAGGCGGTCTGCTTGGAGGCAAGGCACGATGATGGGAGAAGGCAGCAGCTCACCGGGTGCCAGCGAGGTGCCACAGGGCCGCAGCTCCCTAACCCCTAGGTGGAGTTGCTCTGATACATGGCCGAACACGCCTTCCTTCTCTTCCGCCCGAGGTGCAGCATCGTGGATCTTATGCCACGGAGCCGATGAGACTGCGGCATCCTCCGTTGTGTTGGGACAGTCCTTCTCCCTGCCCTCCCGGGAGGAAGGGTGCTAGGGCAGAGATGGCAGCAGAAAGGAGAAACTTGTGAGAACAGGTGTCTTGACCTACCCAGGGAGGGCTGTGAGAGCTGCCGAGTGCCCTCCTCTGCCACCAGCACCCGAGAACTGCAGGAGGCTGATTTTGTCGTTTTGGCTACTGATGCAGGAAGAGCCCAAAGCTGCTCCCCGGGGTGCTCTGTCCCCAGCACCTTGCTTCAGCTGCCGTTGAACTTCCATAACTGAGTTGGTCTCTGCAGCACCCAGAGGCCTGTGGGGGGGCAGTGGAAGCTTTTGAGGAGCCAGACTCTCTGCCAGCTGTGCCCGCCTCTGCCCCCTTTTCTCTTGCATGTCCTCTTTCTGTTGCAGCACAGGCACCAGCCAAGGTGCAGCCCCTTCCTCAGCCCTTCCCTCTCATGCCCACCATGAAGTTTTCTTTGCGTTTCTGGCTCCTGTCCACTGCCTTTCTGCTCATCGTTATCATGTCGCTGCTTTTCACCTACTCCCACCACAGCATGGCCTACCTGGATGCCAGTGGGCTGAATGGCATCCACAGGGTGAAGCTGGTGCCAAGCTATGCTGGCATGCAGCGCCTCAGCCAGGAGGGCCTCTTTGTGAGGAGCTGCACGTGCCACAGATGCACAGTGGATCTGAGCGACTCAGAGTGGTTTGTCAGCCGCTATGACAGGAACATCTCCCCGGTGTGGACCAAGGAGAACATGGACCTGCCGCTGGATGTCCAGAGGTGGTGGATGGTGAGTTCGGGGCTCTGTCTCTAAAGTCCGGGCTGGTGGGGGAGGCGCCTCTCTGCCCTGTTCTGAGTGGTTCGCAGGCAGCTCTTGGGCGAGGGACTCCCAGTCTACAGCCTAGTTTTTCTGTGCTCTGGAAGAGACCTGTTGTCTAGACTATCTTAGGTAAAATGGCTTAATTTGCGTAATGAGGCTGAATTTGCATATACTGTCCTCAACAACATATTTGCCACTTTTTGAAGAATTTGGAGATCCTTAAGTGTGAATTCCCCAAAATCTGTCCTTAGATACTGATACTGTTTGTTTGCTTTCTTGTTTTGTTTTTGTTTGGTTAAAACATTTTCATCCTGCCATTCCACCTTAGGAAAGGGTGTACAAGGTGTATTCTCACTCAGCCTCTTGTGCAGAGATGGAGAAACTGCTCTGAAACAAAACTGTATCCAAATTATTTTTTTACTATTTAAATGTTACTGAATTGCAAAGTTACAAAAAAAATTACATCAACCAACCAATCCTGCACACACGTGCGCGCACACACTCATTGATCAGTTGGTCTACATTGTAACCCATGAAATCTGTATGATTATGTACAATCTAAATGGTCCTTCCTTGCATATGACATGCACACATGTGTGTGTATCTGCTTTTATATATAATCACACGCACACCCAGCAACATCTACACAAGGGAAAAAAGGGCAGGGGAAGGGCGAATATATAGGACTGTAACAGTTATTGATAATTCCGAGGCTCTGAACTGTGTTGTAGCCCTTTTGTTTACAGAGAGAACCTGAAGTGTGTGCTGGGGGCATTGAGGCAGCTGGGTCATTTTAGGACCCGAACTGAATGGCCTTACAGGGGTGGGCGATGGGGGCTTTAAATGGCTCATGCATTAATTCAGTTGTGAAGCACACCATTAACAGTCCCCTTCTCCCACACAGCACTGCCTCTCTGTGCTTCACAACTGCTTCTACATTCCTGATACATTAGAGCAAAAAAACAAACAACGCCCTGTTTGCCAACCCTGATTTACAACAAAGCCGAGCATGTGTGATTTTGCACTTTGAATTCCCTTAAATCATAGCACCACCATGGCTACAGGAGTAAAGGTGGAAATTTCTTCTCCTGCCCTGATGTGGAACCCATCTACTTGGGAATAAACACCATCTAGTTGTAGAAGGGGAGAGTAAATGTTTAAAGTAAAAAATTATAAAATGAGCATCTGTAACCATGTACATACCTAGCCACCTGCCCTCCTGACTATGAAATCCTTTTAAAAATAACAAGCAGGCAGGATGCAGGAAGCAGCCTGAGCCTTGGTGGTGCCCCTTTGCTGATGCCAGGGCCCCCATCACCAGCCGCACTCCGGGTGGTCATTTGTAGTGGGGGGGCAGTCCAGCTGATTGGGGGAATCCTCCTTGAATACTTAGAGATGTGAGCAGAGCTAGAGGAGGCTGTGAGTAAGTCAGTAGCTAGAAAAAGAACTTCCAGATTGCCTTGCTCTTGCTCTAATGTATGTCCAAAACTTCATCTGGCTCAGGATTCGCTTCCCAGCTGTGGCCAGATCCCAAGTGCCCTTGGAAGTTGGTAGCCAGCCAGAGCATGAAAGCAGCTGCCTCCACCCCCCAGCTTCAGAAGGGAGGCCGTTCCATTTCACCCACATGGCCAATAGTTTACAAAAACAATAATCAGTCATATCAAACACATTTTGACAAGCTAAAAGCAGCAGCAGAAGAAAAGACAAAAACTGTTCCAGCAGAACCAAAAGGGACACTTTGTTCTTGTATGGCTCCCAATAAAGGTAATGTAGGGTGATCAAGGCTAATTCCAGCGACAAACCAGGTCTGAAACCAGACTGAAAGGGTCCAGGTAATACGTTTCATCTAGAAATTCTTGGAGTTGGGCAGCCACCTCACCTTGATGCTGGCTGATAATTATTCAGAACACTGGGATCAGAGATGACTTCTTCAACAGAGGACTAACGAATGCCATTTTTAGGCAGGATGGAACAGGACCCTTACATAAAGAAGAGTTGAAAATTTCTACCACCTCTTTATACCAGTGCATACCTTTGCAGCCTAAGAATCCTCTTAGACCAGGCTTTGTTCCTGTAAGCTCAGGTGGCAGCTGACCAGGACCGCCTTTCATAACTTGCATCCAATTGCTACCTCTAGGATAGACTGTTGCAAAGCACTCTGCATGGGGTGGCCCTTGAAAACTGTTCAGAAGCTCCTACTGGTTCAGAATTCTGCAGCCTGCTTTCTAATGTGGGTCCGGTGCAAAGGGCATTTGATGCCAATCCCTGCACTGCCTTCCAGGCCCCATTTTTGTGCCTGGCTAAGACCAGGAATCTTCTTCCCGCACTTCTTCCTTAATTTCTGCCAGTGAGGCCTTGCCCTCTTCCTTGTGCCTTGGCCTTGGAGCAGGGGCTTCGGGGTCATACAGCAACCACGCAGTGTGCCCCCATTGCCAGGCCCTGGGCTGCTTGCATTCCTCCATTGCAGGAGTCTTCCACCTCAGCCAAGGGGAGCAGGGAGGCCAGGCTTGTGGCTTTTCAGAGCCGGGCGTTTCCAGCCATGCTCCCAGCTTGGGAGTCGCTTCCTGGGAAGCTGCAACAAAATCCAGCCTCTGCTAGGAATGGCGTCATTCCCAGCAGCACCGTCTGCTTGGTGGACGTGGCTGGAGGTTTCTGGCTAAGTCACTGCAGTTGGCTTTGCTGCAGGAGCTGGACTTCCTAGCTCTCTTAAAAGGCCAGACTGGTGTTTGTTGTGTAACGGCTGCCCGGGATACGAAAATGCAGCTGGTTTCTGACTCCCCTCCCTCCCTCCTCCTCTGCCCTTCCCAGGAGTGTTGGCTCATCTGCTGCCTGTGCTGCTTTCTGCGGATGGCTGAGGGCCAGTTCTGGTGCCACCGCTGGCATCCCCCAGGGTTGCTGCTGGGAGGATCCCCACCCTGGCAGTCAAATGGACGCAGCGGATTGGGTGCTTCCAAGAGTGAATTGAAAGGAGGAAGACATTTGGTTTTGCTTTTTAGAGCCCATTTTCTTGGCCCGGGGCAGTTAATAAGCTGCTTGCAACAGCAGGGAGTAAATGGCTCTTTCTGCTGGCGCCCCCTTCTTTGCTGCACTGGAGATGGAACTTACTTGTTTATTTAATCAATGTGTAGTCCACTTGACTGTAGCTAAAAAGACATCTTGAAGTAGTTTGCAACATAAAAATTTAAAACACAAAACAACCACAGTTAAAACATCTTAAACAGTAAATACAAAACATCTCAGTTAAAAAACCAAAAGATAAACTTCCTCCATTAACGCATTAAAATCAGAGGACTGACCATCCAACTGGGTGGCACCACTAGGCCTGGGTGAAAAGGCCAGTCTCTGACTGGCGCCTCAGACATGCCACAGTTGGCGCTTCCAGCACATGGGGGGCATTGTGCCAAGTGGGGGTCCCCACAGAGAAGGCCCACGTCTGGGTTGCCACCAGATGGTGGTCTGTAGGTTGGGCTTGACCAGCAAGGCTTCCTCTGATGATCTAGCGATCGAGTGGGTCCCTGTGGGGGCCCCGAGGGGGAACCTCCTGCGGAGAAACGGGCCCACTCCAACCAGCAGCCACTCTCCAAGTTCCCACAGAAGAGAAGACTCTTTCCTGGTCCTGCTGCCTGGGGACCTTTACTGTGGAGATGCTGCCCAGCGACTGAGGCACAGGCCTTCTGTGTGCCAAGCATGCCACCGTGGTGTGGCCTAGGTGGTGGGGACCCATGGGAAGGCACCCTTCTCTGCTTTGTCTCATCTGGGGAGAGGCGGACAGGTGTAAACGGCTTCCCAGCATTCCGTCCTCTCACTGGTATGAGGGTTGGCCCTGGCTTCGTGGCTTAGGATGGGGTCAGCTGCTGCAGCGTTCTGTTCTTCAGCCAGTCCTGCTGCTTCCCTGCCGGAAGAGGCAGCCTTTCTCGGGTCTTTTCCGCTCCTCCCATTTTGTTTGCACACATGCGCGCAGCCCTTCCTTCCTTCCTTCCTTCCTTCCTTCCTTCCTTCCCATCAGTTGTACTTCTCCAGATTTCCTTCTCATGGTCAATGAGGAGAGCTTCCTTAGGGCAGCTTTGCACACTACAATTGCTGCAGGAAATGCCAGTCTTACACCAGTGGTCCTTGCAGCAAACCAAGTGTGCCTTGAATTCCCAGGAGCATGGAAGTGGTGTTCCAAGATTCACATGTGGCATCTGGACACTTTATGTATGTGCTGCATGAAGCGCCAGCGTAACACTGCTCTGCACACTGCTGTCTGTTGTGAAGCTTCTCAGATCCTGGGCAAGGACAGCCTTCTCAATAGACTTGATTTCATTTTAATGTAATATATGTCTGCTTGAGCTCAGAGCGGCTTCCAACAATCACAGCTACATCAAATCACATTTCAGGCAAAATAACAAGAGCAATACCAAAAACAGCACATTCATAAAGAAAACATCACAAAACAATTCAGTGACGTAGTAATAACAGCACTGGCTACCTTGCAAAAATATCAGTTAATGCTGACTAATCTGATAATATTGCATTGCCAGGAGCAAATGATATCTTATATGCCTGTAAAGCCCCCTCCCCCAACCTGGTGCCCTCCAGATGTGTTGGACCACAACTCCCAGTCTCCCCAGCCAGTTGCAGTCCAACACATTTGGAGAGCAGCAGGATGAGGAAGGCTGGCTAGTGACAACAAAAAGCTGGCTGTATGTAGCATGCCTGTGGTGGGAGACCCCCTCCTGCCCTCTGACTTGCCCCTTTTCAACAGATGCTGCAGCCCCAGTTCAAGGCCCACAACCTCAACGAAGTCTTGAGCCAGCTGTTCCAGATCATCCCGGGAGAGAATCCATATGGCTCCCGGGCATCCCAGCTGTGCCGGCGTTGTGCTGTGGTGGGCAACTCAGGCAACTTGCAAGGCTCTGGCTACGGCAGGGAAATCAATGGACATGACTTCATCATGAGGTACGTGGCTGCAGGGGGCGGACCTTGGGCAGCAGCCAGCGGGCCCCTCCCTGTGCGCTGGGTGGCGTTCCCCCGCCATCGGGCAGGCTCTTGCACTGGAGGACGCCAGCGCCCAGCACACACAGCAGTGCAGTTTGGTGATGTGAGACCAAGGCACGCTGGCTTTGTCGCTCATGCCAACTTCTGTCCCTGCCACGGAAGGAGATTGACTCCCAGCTCTTCCTCCGCTGCCAAGGGACTGTCTGTCCACAGGGGGAGGACTTAGGTCGTTCCCCAGCAGGCTGTGTTCGCGCTTCCGTGCTGCCGGCTACGGTCTGAGCATTGCACGCATGGAAGATTCCGTATGTGTCTGTTGTGCCCGCTGCGCAGGCATTGTGTTGCAATCTGAAAAGCGTCAGACCCTCATCAGCCTTTTCCCTCTGTGAGGGTGGGGGCCCCATTAAGGTGGTCTGCTCCCAGAGGCTAATAGAACAGAGGGCTTCCAGAGGGCTCCGGGGAGCTTTCCATCTGGTGCTGCTGTGGAAACCCTGGCTGATCTGTGGGATGCAGAAGTGACCCGGGCGATTGACACAATTGCTCCTGAGCACCCTCTCCAGAGTAGAGCTCGCACCGGGAGTGATGACACAAAATAGGGGACGGCGCGAGTGCAGCCGGAGAAGAACTCCTAGTGGATGCGGGAGAACATGGTAAGGTTTATTCAGGGGCAGTGAGGGCGGCAAAGAAACAACACCTCGCTGCCTTTGTTGAATCCTTTATCTGCCGCTCAGCAGAACTTTTCGATTGTCCGGGGACTATCATATGCCGGCCCTAAGGACGCTGTAGTCCCATCTGAGGCCACTGTAATACATTTGCCAGGCACTTCCAGGATAAAATCTCTTGCATCCACCGGGACTTAGACTCCAGTGTTGCAGCAGGGGAATCAGGTGAGGTACCCAGAGCACAGCCTTCTCCAGTTTTCTTGGATGAGTTTCAGTTGGTACAGAGCAAGGACGTTGACAAGGTGCTTGGACAGGTCCGTGCAACCACTTTCGTATTGGATCCTTGCTCCTCTTGGCTAATAAAAGCTGGCAGGGAAGGAACAGCTGGCCGGGCCAGGGAGGCGCTAAATGCCTTGTGAGAGGGAGTGGTCCTGGGCCACCTCAAAGAGGTGGTGGTGAGACCACTCCTGAAGAAACCCTCCCTGGACCTGGAAAATCTTAATAATTGTTGGCCAGTGGCAAATATTCCTTTCCTGGGCAAGGTTCTTGAGCGGGTGGTTGCTAATCAGCTACAGACACTCTTGGATGAGACTGATCATCTAGATCCATTTCAGTCGGCGTGCAGGCCAGGTTTTGGCATGGAAACAGCCTTAGTCACCCTGTATGGTGACCTATGTCGGGAGAGAGACAGGGGGAGTGCGACTTTGTTGATTCTCCTGGACCTCTCAGCAGTTTTCGATACCATCATCCATGGTATCCTTCTGGGACGATGGTCTGAGTTGGGTGTGGGAGGCACTATGTTGCAGTGGTTTTGCTCCTGTTTGGATGGGCAGCTCCAGAAGGTGGTGCTTGGGGAACATTGCTTGGTCCTGTGGATTCTCCACAGGCTCTGCAGGGCTCGGTTTTGTCCCCCATGTTATTCAACATCTAAACATTTATATGAAACTGTTGAGTGCAGTCATCCGGAGTTTTGGAGTGTGTTGTCATCAGTCTGCTGATGACATGCAGCTCTCTTTCTCCTTTTCATCTTCTTCAGGTGATGCTGTGGATGTGCTCAATCGGTGCCTGGCTGCGACAGTGGATGAGGGCTAATAAACTGAAGCTCAATCCAGACAAGACTGAGATGCTGTTGGTGGGTGGTTCTTCTGACCGGAAGGAGGGAGCTCAACCTGTTCTGGATGGGGTTGCACTCCCCCTGAAGGAGCAGGTTCATAGCTTGGGGGTTCTCCTTGGGCCATCTTTGTCACTTGAGGCTCAGGTGGCCTCAGTAGCACAGAGTGCCGTCTACCAGCTTTGGCTGGTGGCCCAGCTACGCCCCTATCTGGACAGGGATAACCTGGCTTCGATTGTCTATTCTCTGATAAGCTCCAAGTTAAATAACTGCCATGTGCTCTACGTGGGGCTGCCTTTGAAGATGGTTCAGAAGCTGCAGCTTGTGCAAAATGCAGCAGCCAGACTGATAATGGGGACCAGAAGGTCCAAACATATAAGACCAATTCTGGCCCGCTTGCACTGCTTGCCTATATGCTTCCGAGCCCAATTCAGAGTACCGGTTTTAACCTATTAAGCCTTACACGGCCCAGGACCACAGTACCTGACAGAGCGTACTGTCCAGGCATGAACTGACCCGGACAGTATGCTCTGCATCCAAGGCGCTCCTTGGGAGCCTCCTCCAAGGGAGGCTCAGAGGGTGGCAACAAGGGAGAGGCCCTTCTCAGTGGTGGCCCCCCATGTATGGCACAGTCTCCGTGACAAGGCCTGCCTGGCACCAACATTGTCATCTTTTCGACATCAGGCTACAACGGCCCTCTTCTTTCAGGCATTTGGCAGCATATAAGGAGTCTCTGTGATTGTCTCTGCCTGATTGTTTCAAATTGTTTTAGATATATGTTGTTGTGTGTGCTGCCTGTTTTATGTACTTAGGTGAATGGTTCTTTATACTTTATATAGTGTATTTTAGTGTTTTTTAATGTTTGTGAATGGCCCAGAGAGCTTCAGTTATGGGGCAGTATAGAAATACAAATGAATGAATGAAATGAATGAATGAATGAGTGGCATGAATTTGTCAGCAGATATTCTGGACCAGTTCAGAACAGGCACAAAGTGGCTGAACCAGTTCACCAAAGTATTTTCTTAGCCTCTTAATTGGAAGCAGACAGGAGAGCCAAGCACTCGTGCGCTGCAGCATTGGGCCAAACGCTCGATGGCCTGATTCTCCACCTGGGCGCCATTGGGCGGCTGCCGTTGTGTTGCCTGCACTGTGCCGCTCCACCCAGAGGCAGAAGGCGGCAGCTTGTCAGCACGCGACTGTGGGACACGCGTCTATCATGTGCACACAGCCAAGCGACAGGTCCAGGATTCTTTAGCCCGGAGTCACGGCGCACCTCAGCCTGGATTTCTAGACCTTAGTAGGGGTCGAGCAGCAGAGAGCATAACATGGGACTCCTTCTCTAAAATGGAGAATTAGGCATGCGACAGGAGCCAGAGATTAAAATAAATGAGTGCACATTTATTGGCAAAAATATAAAAGTGGCTGCATTTATTGATTTGTTATATTTTAATCTGCCCAGTGAACAATGTTCTCTGGCAGATTGCAAAATGTGGACCAGCTTGGCCACCAGTTGGTTAAGTTTATGGGAGATCCTGGGTGCAAAGGGGGAGAAAGAGAAATCGGGCATATAGGTGTTTTAGTGGGAGAGAGGTTCCTTCCTAATAAGGAGAAAGAAAGGTGCTGGGAGCCAGATGTACATGTGTGGGTTCAGGTTAGGCTGGGGAAAATAGATTTAAATGGCTTTCCCTGTGGATTCATGGGTGACAAGAGAAGGACTGAGAATGAGAGAGAGACAGAGAGACAGAGGAAGACGGAAAAGAGAGATCAGGTCACAAATATTACCTGTGTAAAGTTTGTTCCTTCCCTTGGGTGCTGCATGCAAAATTTAAAAGGAGGTCTGAGTTGAGCTGGTTTTCTCCCTGGGGTGGAGGCCCCAACCTTTAGTCATGCTCATTAGTGCCAGCATGTTTGCCAATGAGAGGGCTTTTTTGGCATGGCGCCTTCTCCTCCCCAGGGCTGCTATTGGCCAGATACACCTGGGATGGCTTGGGTGCAGGAGTAGCCCGGCATAGAGCAGGGATGGAGGAATGTTGTTGGGAGTGCGACCCGCATCGTGCCTCACCATTGGCTATACTGACTGAGGCCGATAGGAGCTGCAGTCCAGCCACATCTGTAGGGCCACACGTTCCCATCCCTGGCGTACACAGAGCCAGAGCAAATGGCATTTTGATTATGTTTATTGGTCTTTAGCTGTGGAATCTTTTTTCCACTACTGTAGAATTTGCTGTTTAAACCTATTTTAACAATAAATAAAATAATATCTGTGCAGCTTCTGAAGTTCCCAGTGCCTCTGCAAAGACACCAGACTAGGCTGTAATGCACATGGGTCTCACTGCTGCCCTTCAAAAGCTGCGCCCCTCAGCAAACTCCCGAGGCATCAATGAGTCCCATCGAAATGGGTGAGGCCAACTTAGGGCCAGAACAGATGAGAGGCAGGAAATACGCATTCGGATCTGCCCTACATTCTTTGTAGTCATTGTTCTCCAGGCTTCATGGGCTCAGAGCTTCCCTTGTTAACAGAAGACTGGATTACTCGCCAGCGTTTCCTGTTACGGTGCAGGTGGTCTCCTCGGCGGCCCGCCAGTGCCCTAGCCACCCCCACTCCTGCTGGCTCCACTGCTGCCTTTCTCTACATTGCACATCGGCTATGGAGGGCTGGAGCACCTTGCTTCCCTGACCTGCTACACGTAGTCTGTCCCTCAAGAATAATATTCTCTAGCTCTCTGCGGTTTCTCTCTAAGATCTTAACCTTGAGAGAGAAACCATGGGGCAAAGTGAGCTGGAGCAGCCCCTTGTCCTCTCCGCACACGGGGAAGAAAGCCTTCCCTGCCCGGGGACGGGGAGTCATGGGTGTCAATCCAGTACTGAAAGGGTTAAATAACACTGTCGACTGGTGTCCTGACGAAGCTGCAAACTGCTAACCTGGGCCTGAACTAGGCAGATAGCCTTTTAAAGAGTGTTGCGGAGACCACAAGAAGAAGGCGATCCATTAAAAAAACCCAATGCATGAGCAAGACGACCCCACATCTTATGTACATTTGATGTTGCGGCCTTATAACACCAGTCTTTGAGCCGGAGATGCAGCAGTGTCCTTCCAGTGAGGGCGGGGCCCTTGCCTCACGAAGTTGTGTCCTCTCTAGCCGGAGACCTTTCTGCTAGACGGGAGCGCCCTCCGGTTTTGAGGTGCCTTCTTGCAAGGTTTATCCGCCGTACGGAGGCGGGAGGAGATGCCCCGAGAACCGCTGCCTCGCCGCGCGTGTCCTCTGAGTCATTTGCTGACTAGAATGCAAGGAATCCCTCATATTTGGTGTTCTGAAGACCTGACGAATCCACAGTACAGAACTTGTGCTGATGACATTACTGCCTAAGTGCCACGCCATGCACTGGATTGCCCCCTTCTTCACAAAGGCTTCCTACAGGAATCAGCACCTGAAGTACAGTTTTGCATCCTACAGGCCTTTTCCAGTCATCTCCCAAACCAGGTGACTGAAGATGTGGCAAATCACCCTTATAACACCTCTAAGCTCAAGGCTGTGAAGGCTGGATAAAAGCTGGTCTTGGAAAAAGGTTGTGCAGTTTATCATGCTGTAATTTTGCTTTCTGCAAGGCCAGAGAAGAACATCAAAGGTTGTTTGGACTGAGACCTCGAAGCTGCCAATAAGAAGCTGAGTGAAGAAGGGCGCTCCAGCACATGTTCAGGCACCAGCTGGAGGACATGTCTTGCCTGGTGGCTTGTGGCTGGCATCTGCCCCGATCAGGAGACTGGGACATGCTCTTGTCATGCCTCTCCCTCTCCTGTGGCCTTCCGGGAAGATTCCAATTTGGAGGAGGCTGATGTAGAACCTGCTCAGGCTTTGGAAGACAGTTAGGGCGAGAGCCCGACGCTGACTGCCTTCCCAGAGGGGAGCAGGCTGGAGGAGGCTGATACTCCCGCCAGCCGCAAGAGCCTTGGGAAGGGCACGTGTAGTGCAGGGGTGTGGGAGCCTCTCTGTGGAAAACCACCCAGCCACCTCTGGACTGCCACACGCTCCCATCTGTGGCGTGCATAGAGTCAGAGCAAGTGGCATGTAGACAGCAGCAGCATAGGCAGGGAGGGCTCCCCTTTAGCCCAGGCCTCTCTCAGAAGGGTGGGCTGGCGAGGCAGGAGAAGGGCAGTCTCCTGGTCAGGAGAGGCAGTCCTGGTGAGGAGTTCAGCGGTTGTTATGCTCGAGAGATGGTCAACACCTCTTCCTCCCTCCGTCTTTCCCTGCAGAATGAACCAGGCCCCCACAGTGGGCTTTGAGGCAGATGTGGGGAGCAGGACGACCCATCACTTCATGTACCCAGAAAGTGCCAAGAATCTCCCGGCCAACGTCAGCTTTGTCCTCGTGCCCTTCAAAGCTCTGGACCTGCTGTGGATTGCCAGCGCCCTGTCAACGGGCCAGATCCGGTTGTACGCACACCATCTGTTTATTCCTGTTATTCTTGTGTTTTTTAAGTGTGCTTTTAATTTATTTGTTTTTATGATTGTTTAAATTTTTTGTTTTAATTTTGGTCTTATTATTGTTAGCCAACTTGAGCACCATTTTGGGGTGGAACGTAGGATATGAATGAATTAATTAATTATACATCCCCTGAGGTAGAAATGGGTAGTGGCCAGCAGACACTTCGTGTAGCAGACGTTTCGTCGTCTGATCTGAGTCTGCAACTCTGTCTCCCATCCTTCCCCGACCTTTCCATGGGGTAGCTATAGCTGGGCAATGGCCGTCTGGTGGCTCCAGTCAGCCCTACCAAATCTTACTCAAAATATGGTTGACAGTTTTCCTGCAGTTTTGCCATGAGGAAAAGCACCACACGCCTTCAAGGTAGAAGGAAGACTAATCCCTTTAATGTTAGATACAGAATCATAAAGCGAAGTGGAAATCTGCACTGCCACCTACCCTGGGGAGTTTCTGCTTAGTGAGAGGGAAACCCTGAGGTGCCAGCTGCCCCGGCCAGAAGAGTGGGAGGGCCTTTGACTCCCTCCGGCAAATACTTTGGGCTCCCAATTATCATCTGCAGAACCGAGCAGCTCCCGGTCGGCTGGCCAGCCCTGAGCTCACGGATGAACTATTACGTGAGGCCCACAGGGGAAACCATGCCGGGCTCAGTGTTGTGGATTTCTACCTCCCCTGCTGCCAGGGCTGCTCCTCTGGCTGCCTGGTGGGGGTGGAGGACTGGCGAATTCATTCAAGATCCCCTTTTTGTTCCTTCAGATCAGGGCTGCTGAACCTCAGGCCCATGGACCAAATCCAGACCACCAGGGTCCCAGTCCAGCCCTCCTGGATTCCCCAGGTGGCCATGCCCCTTCCTGCTGCCCCCCTCCCCCCAGCCACTGATGCCCCGTTTTGTGCAGTTTTCTGCAAAGTGGGGGTGCCTCTCCTAAGGCTGAACTGCTGGCAGGAGGCACTTGACGTTAAAATAGGCTGGTGTCTGGGGGGCCCTCCCTGGCTTTGGCCCCGCCCACCACTGGGGTGCGGCTTCAAATTGCTCCTCCAAAACTGAATGTGGCCCTGGGGCGGAGAGAGGTTCTGCACCCCTGCTGTAGCTCAAGCTGCTATTCAAGATACAAGAGGCTGCCAGCTGGCTGTCTACCCCCTGACTAGTTGCAACCCTGTTTCAGAGGCTGCCCTGCAGCCTTCTTCCCAAGCAGCTTCTTTCCTGTGCACCCCCACGGCTGTCAGAGGAGGCCTGGTTGGGCTGCAGGAGCCCACTTTGTTCTTGTCCTTGCCCCTGCCCCACCTAAAAGAGTGGCAGTGGGGCTGCAGGCCCTGCATCGCTCCTTCTCTGCTGCCCTTGGCTACTGCCTGCTGCACACCTGTCCTCGTTTCCCATACACTGGTCACCTGGAGTCTCTTAGTCAAAGCAAAATAATTACCTTAAGACTTAGATCCTGGAGGAAGCACAGTACAGTAACGCCAAACAATTTGTTAGCGAAATCCGAGGATCCTTGCTATCCATTCCAAGCTTTGGTTGGTTTTATGTCCTGTCATCTCGGAGGAAAGGATGGAAATGAATCATGTTCCCTGCAGGGTGCACAAAGCTGCAGTGTTTTTCAGTCCAATGGTGGGTTGTTCCAGCCCCCCCCCAACTTTCTACACGCTGATCCTTGTGGCTCCTGGCATCTCAGGCCCCTCCTCACTTAAATAGCAGAGAAGCAGCCGGGAAATGGGGCAGGGGGACGGAGATTTTTAGAAGGCCTTCTGTGTCCCATGGTCCCTGTGGTGGAGTAGCATCTCATCCTCTCTCCTCTACTTCTTCTAGTACGTATGCTCCTGTGAAGCCCTTCCTTCGGGTGGACAAAGAGAAGGTAAGGCTGGCCCTGTGTTGCTTCCCTGAGTTATGGTGGAGGGTACCTGGAATATACTTTTATAGGTTGGGGGGTCCTAGGCAGGCTACATACACTTGCATGTGTATCAGTGGCAGCTGGTGTCCACTGGGGCTAGCGGGCAGGCAGCAGGCAGGGTCACCGTAGGTGGAGCCAAGGTGGACAGGACACCATCAGCAGGCAGGAACGCAAGAAAGCAGTCTTTTGAACCCAGCAGCAGCCCATTGCAAAAGGGGAAGCTGAGGCACATCGAAGTGAATAACATGCCTGCAGAGCTCTGTGTGTGTGTGTGTGTGTGGAATAAATCTGCATGGAATCACAGAAAAACAGTATTTTCCCCAGCAGCCAGCAATCTATACCATAGAAAGGGAAAAGTGAGGCACACATGAACTTTAAGGTTACTCCTGCAAACCTGGGTGGATGGGTTATAATAATATCCTCAGAGCAGCACAGAAAAGCTGTTTTTGGAATCCACAGCACCCAGCAACCCCTACCACAGAAAGGAGAAACCAAGGCAAATGCACTTGGAGATGGGGGGGGGGGCGCACACAGCAAGACAGTTTGAACCCACACATGTCTGCTCCAGAAGAGGAACTCGTTGTACAGAAAAGGGAAGATGAAGGGCAAAAATGCGGGGGGGGGGGATTGGCAATGATTTACAACAGATATTTCCAAATATTGGGGGCCAATGGGCATATTTCAAATTTTGAGAATGTGTTGTGGATGCCACTACAAAATGCCTATAATGGGAGCATGGCAATTCACAAAATGTAGACCAAAACATCTGGAAGGTGACAAGTTGCCCACCCCTGGACTAGAACTTCATGTCTCCTTTGTTTGAGTTTCTCAGACTCACTTCCTGAAAATGTCAGTTCAGGTACAGGTATCTGCTATAAATCTTCAGGAGTGAAGACAGATGCAAAGAATTCATTCAGCTTCTCTGCAATGTTTTTATCCTCCTTTAGCACTCCTTTAACTCAATTGTCATCCAGTGGTCCAACTGCCTTCCTAAATAGTTTCCTGCTTCTGATGTATTTAAATCAATTTTCTATTGTTGGTCTTAATATTAATGATACTTTTTTGCAGGATTTTGCTTATAATTGTTTTATGCACATTTGTGTTCCGTTTTGTATTTCTCGTTTGGGCAAGACTTCCATTTTCTGAAGGAAGCCTTCTTTTTTCTAATAACTTCCTTAACACTGCTTGTTATACCATTCTGCTCACCTCTTTGACTTTGTGATGCCTTTTCTAACCATAGAATCATAGAATAGTAGGGTTGGAAGGGGCCTATAAGACCATCGAGTCCAACATCCTGCTCAATACAGGACTCTAAGTCAAAACATCAAGTCAAACCTGCAGTATACATTCTAGCTGAGCTTCTAATATTGTCATTTTGAATAACCTCCCAAGCTGTCTGGAGAGATTTGACCTTCTTGATGTTCCCTTTCAACTTCCTTTTTACCAGTACCCTCATTTTTTTTAGAAGTTTTCTCTTTTGAAGTCAAATGGGACTGTGTTAGACTTTCCTGGCAATTTTCCACTTGCAAATAAATTAAATTTGATAGCACTGTAGTCACTGTTACCTATTGGCTCAACAACATTTACATCTCAGAATAGGTCGTGTTAGCGCCACTTAGGGTTAAGACTTGAGTCACTTCCTTTCTGGTCTTTTCCATGACCAAATGTTCTAGGGCACAGTCATTTGTATTATCTAGACATTTTACCTCTTTGTCATGACCAGACCATGATTTTTTCCAGTCTGTGTGATGGTAATTGAAGGCACCCATTTCTTTTTCTTTCTTTTTAATATATTTTTTCTTTATTTTATCTTTATAATGAGATAAACAATACCAAGAATACCAACAACCTGATCAATACTACAATTTCCCAACAATACAATATTCTTATGAGGACACAACAATAACGAAAAGGAAAAGAGGAAAAGTAGTAAAGAAAAAGAAAAGAAATTTCTTTCCCCTCCCCTTCCCCCCCTCCTTTAAAGGATTACGTTTAAATTCCAATACCCCCAGGCCTCCGATGCCATTCTATTTTAAAAACTATTATCTATAACATTAACAATATTCCAGTTTAATAAACAACCTTACATTTCAAGATCACATCATCAATCTTATATCAAAGAAACAGGCCTACAGTTCATTCCCAGTTGCCTGTATTAAATATCATTCATGTATTAAATATCATTAAATAATGATGATGATGATTAAAAAATATAGTGTTATATAATAATAAAGCTTAAAGTAAACCTTCCACAATCAGTAATATATTTTATACTAGATATATAAATGCATGTGCACACTACACCCTCAAACAATATATTTAAGTACAGTATATCGTATCTATTTTGGAATAAAGAAATACAAAAGAAAAGCAAGGAAAAAAAGAAAGATGAGAGAGAATAAACGAATATATGTATAATCATTTATCTTCTGACCTAGCCTGGATCATGTAGACTAAACATAAACAGAGCTTGTTTACAGATTCCAGTTCATGGGGTTGTAACAGAAATCTCACGCATTTTTATGTTCAGCCATGCCACCACCGTTTCATGATTTAAAAACGTCTTCATCTGACCTTCAGACACAATGCAAAGAGTAGCAGGATATCTTAAGTAATATTGGAAGTTCATTTGTTTTGCCATATTTTCGCTTTGATGAATTGTCTTCTTTTATTCGCCACCTCTTTGATGTAATCTGGAAACAACATAACTTTATCTTGTTTCCAGGAAAGGCTTCCACTCTCTCTTGCCAAACGCAGGATGTAATTCTTTGTGGAGACTTTTGCAAATTGGACTATGATCATATAGTCAGTCCCTTTGGCATTTGGCACACAAAATGCCTGCTCAATATCAAGTAAATAATCAGGTGCGACAGGGAGTATCTCATGCAAAAGTGTATCCACAAAAATAGGCAATTTTACATAATTAGACAGATTTTTAATCCCAACAATACGTACATTGGATCTGCGCATGAAGGCCTCCAATTGAGAAATTCTGTCAGAGACATTTTTAGAACAAACTTGTGTCATAGTTTCATTCCCTGCCACTCGGTCTTCTAGCTCGTTAATTTCATCTCCATTTTTTGCCAAGATGCATTAATTAGATCCACAGCTCCTTGCAAGGCGGTGATGGAATTTTGGATTAAATCCAACCTTTTGGCTTGCTCCGTAAATTGCAAAGTCTTTATCAGAGTAAATAATTCCCCTATATCTTCTGTTTTCAGAACTTTTGACACAGGAGGTATGGGGGGGGGTGTTGCAGCCCCTTTCTTCTCCTCACTGTAGTCATGTTTCTCTTCAAACAGATCTTGCAGGTCCTCAGATGTTCTCAAATATTGTTAATATTTCTTAAATCGTCCCTCAGTAGTTGCTGATATTTCTTTAAGCATATATTACAATGGAACACGTCAGCCCTGTTTTCTCCCATTAAATAGGAGTTTCAGAACAGCTTTTTGCGTTGGTAAAGCTCTGGGGAGATAATCCTGGAATCCAGCCCCCCCCCCCCCCGCTATCTCGTGGGGAGTACTTTTCTCCAAGATGTTATCCAGCTGCTGCCTTGCCCCCCCTTTTAATTCCAGGGGGGAGATGAAAAGGTTTTTCAACCTTTTAAAAAGCTGTTTGAGAAAACTCCCACAGAGAGCCCATGGGATGCTACCAGAGCAACATTGGTTCCAACCGGAAGTCCGAAGGCACCCATTTCTATAACTCTTGCCCCTTTGGTTGCTTCCCGGATTTCATTCTCCATCTCAAGATCACCCTGAGCATTTTGGAGGCAATAATATGTCCACAGTACTAAATTACTTTTGGGGATATTATAACCCCCAGCACTTCTGTAAAGGTGTCTGCCCCTCTTAGGGTTTCTGTTGTGCAAGACACTAAGCCCTCTTTCACCTACAGAGCAACATCACATCCAGTTCACCTTTCCATGCCCTTCCTATATAGTTTGCATCCAGAGTTGACCCTGTCCCACTTATTCTCTTCATTCTACCAGGTTTCCCTATATCTTTCTCCCAGGATCAGTTTAAAAGTTGCTGTGCCACCTATTTGATGTTCAGCAGCAGCAGCAGTCTGTTTCCGTTCTGGTTCACAGCCCCAGCTTCTCCCAAATGTGCCAGAAGAAAAAGACAGCTGCACCAATATATGTTCCTGATGACTCTTTATCAAGTGAAAGTGGAAAATATAACACAAAATTAAGACAACTTTTAAAAATCTTTAAAAGACTTTAACATCACAGGAGTCCTTTGGGTTTGGCTTCTACAGCTGTTAGTTTATCCTTGTTGCTATAACTCCTAGAGTGTCCCCTAGTACTGAACAGATCCAACCCCCTCCGTCCTACACCACCCTAGCTTGTCCTGCTGGCCCTGTTCATGGAACTGGTTGCATTTCAGAGAAAGCTGCCTTGGAGGGCATGGCTTCCCACCTTCTACCTAGCAAACCAAGTTTGGCTTTCTGGAACTCATGACTGCATTCCCCGACATCATTGGTGCCAACCTGCACCACAACTGCTGACTCCACCCCGGCACTGTCTACCCGCCTCTGTGGCTGATGTGTGATACGAGCACCTTTGCACCAGGCCGGCAATTGGCTACGCGGGCACCACGCCATCACAAATGCCATGTCTCTGATGATCAAATCTTCCAACTACTGTGAGCCCTGCTGCTGCTCCCCCCACCCCCCAAAGCACATCCTCGGTGTGAGAGAATATCTGTTCACCCCCCAATGAATGGGCCCCTTTTAGGGGATGATCTCTCTCTTCCTCAAAGGAACAGCCTCTTTTCCTAAGACCTCGATCTCTGTGACAGCAGAGGAGCTGTTACCTAGGGATTGGGATGCCGCTGTCATATCCCTGAAGTTCTCATTGCCTCCCTCAGCTTCTCCAGGTCAACAGCCTTGGTGGCAAGGGGCCAGACTCCTTCCCTGAGGCGAGGAGCTCGTTTCACTGAGCACGTTCCCGTGACGTCTGTTCAGGGGGCAGGGGGCATACATGGGACGCTCAGCGCAAGACACTGGAGAGCCCCCACACCCCTGCTGGCTTTCCGCCTTCATCGCTGTTTTTATATTGTTGGGGTTATTGGGTTTGTTTACCTGAAAAGCGGTGTTATTTATTAATGGAAGGGGGGGAAGGGTTGACTGCCCTGGCTTCCTCACCCTGTTGCTAAACTCACCTGTCTGCTGAACTTCTTATTGCCCCAGTGCTTTGCCCAGGGCTCTTCAACATTTTTATTAATGACTTGGAGGAGGAGGTACAGGGAATGCTGATCAAATTTGCAGATGACACAAAATTGGGAGGGATAGCTAATACTTTGGAAGACAGAAACAAAATTCAAAGTGATCTGGATAGACTGGAGCGCTGGGCAGAAAACCACAGAATGACATTTAATAGGGACAAATGCCAAGTTCTGCACCTAGGAAAAAGAAACCAAACACACAGTTACAAGATGGGGGATACGTGGCTCAACAACATGACAAGTGAGTAGGATCTAGGAATTGTCAATCACAAGCTGAATATGAGCCAGCAATGTGATGTGGCTGCAAAAAAGGCCAATGCTCTTCTGGGCTGCATTAATAGAAGCAGAGCTTCCAAATCCCAGGAAGTACTAGTTCCCCTCTACTCAGCACTGGTTAGGCCTCATCTGGAGTACTGTGTCCAGTTCTGGGCACCACACTTTAAGAAGGATGCAGACAAATTGGAGAGGGTTCAGAGGAGGGCAACAAAGATGATCAGGGGACTGGAAACAAAGCCCTATGAAGAGAGACTGAAAGAACTGGGCATGTTTAGCCTTGAGAAGAGAAGACTGAGGGGAGATATGATAGCGCTCTTCAAGTACTTGAAAGGTCGTCACAGAGAAGAAGGCCAGGATCTCTTCTTGATCATCCCAGAGTGCAGGACACGGAATAATGGGCTCAAGTTACAGGAAGCCAGATTCCGGCTGAACATCAGGAAAAACTTCCCGACTGTAAGAGCAATACGACAATGGAACCAATTACCTGGGGAGGTGGTGGGCTCTCCCACACTGGAGGCCTTCAAGACAAGGCTGGACAGCCATTTGTCAGGGATGCTCTGACTTGGATTCCTGCACTGAGCAGGGGGTTGGACTCGATGGCCTTGTAGGCCCCTTCCAACCCTACTATTCTATGATTCTATAAGACACTTCATTGGCTGCCTCCCTCACAAGCCTGTCTTACTCCTGGACTCCCTCCTCCCCCACCCCCACAACTTCCACATCAAACTCAGGCCTGCAAGCTCCTTAGGACTGGCAGGTTATTTATACAGCTCACTGGGGCACCAGAGGGGGGATGGGGGTTATTTTTGAAAAGGAGGTCTCTCTCCTGTCCTCCCAGTTTTGATGTGCTAGCCTGCCTGTATGAGGATACAGTAGGGGGAGTGACTTTTTTTAAAGGCTGAAAACATTCATATTGTGGATAGTGAACATTTTGCAAAACCCTTGGTGTTCACAATTGGTGTTCTACACAATGCTTTCGATGGGCGTGACTTGCGAATTAACCCCCCCCCTTTCTGAATATAATGCTCAGTGGTGGTTTAAATCCAGATGGGTGATTTCTCTGGATCATGTCAGCTGCCCCCGAGACTGAATGTTCTGTAAATGCCAGTTATTGGCAATCTGGTTGTGTTCGCTCTGCTTATAAGTGAGCTCTGCTAGCGTGTGGCTTGCAAAAGGCTGCGAGCAGGAAGGCTGCATTGCAGTACTCCAGTAGGCCTGTCCTGTTCAGAGGCAAGAGGGGTTTTGGCTAATCAGAGCTGGGAGGCATGGATCTTAGTGGCCCACCTGCTGACTTCACTTGGAGTGGGAAAGCTGGATGGGGGGGACCCCTGTTTTGCTCAGGCCAAGCTCAGCCATTGTGTGTACAGTGTGTGTGGCCATGCGAAGAGTTGTCCTTGGCGAACGAGAGCACGAGTTAGCCTTTGGGGGCGGGTAGCTGGAGAGGGGGCTTGTCGTGCTTGGCTCCAAAGAGGGCTTCCATGGTGCGTGAGGGGGCTGCTGTGGAGCTTCCATGGCAGAGCAGGGTCATTCAGACCGTCGGTGGCATGCACTGATACCTGAGTGGCCAGGGAAGGGCCGGGCCTGCGGACACGCCTATGATCTATCACCCACTGGCTCTGATCCCCCTGGTACTTTAAGATGACTTTGTTTGGAACATTTCTGTGCTGGCCTTGCAGCCAAAGTGGTTCCCAAGGTGGCTTACAAACAAAATACAGAAAACACTAAATCAGTACAATAAATCAATAAGAAAATTAAAAACCAGCAATTAAAAGCAGCAATTAAAAGCAGCAGTTAAAACCTGTTCAAGCTAAAAATTTTAAAAACCTGGGAAATATACACCAGGAACCACAAGAGTTAAAAGTGATAAAAGTTCAACATCAGTTTCCAAAGTGCTGTACTGCTTTTCCGGGCTTTTCCTTCACAAGCTGCCCTGCAACAGCAGGCTCATTATTCTCATTTCTCAGAGAACTGAGATGGGGAAAGAGGGATATGCATGTGGGAAAGAGGCTGCGCGTGTGTGTTTGTGGCCCAGCTTTTTGTCCTGCAGCCACATTCTCTGTAGCCATTGTTCTCTTGGCCACGTGAGCTCAGAATCTCCCTCGTAAGGGAAGATGGGCTCTTTTGGTCGCAGCCCCAATGCTCTGGAATGATCTTCCAAGGAAGATACACACGGTCCCCTCCCTGCTGCCTCTCTAAGAATTTTTAAACGTTTAATGTTTAGATTGCCTTTGGCAACAGTTCATTAAATTCTGATGGCTAGTGACACTGTTCCCTGGTGTTGCTGTTTTCTGTAATTATTATTCTTCTGCTTTTGATCTGCTGCTCTTTTGCCTTTCATTCAGTTTTAATTCTGTGTGTGCATTTTGTTGTTTTATTATTTTGATGATGTTTATTGGTCTTTAGTTGTGGAATCTTTTTTCCACTACTGTAGAATCTGCTGTTTAAACCTATTTTTAGGTTATCTGTAGTCATTGTTCTCCAGGGGTTGTGGGCTCAGAACTTCCCTTGTTAACAGAAGACTGGATTACTCACCAGCGTTTCCTGTTATGACGCAGGTGGTCTCCTCAGTGGCCCACCAGTACCCTAGCCTCTCCCTCTCCTGTGGCCTTCCAGGAAGATTCCAATTTGGAGGAGGCTGATGTAGAACCTGCTCAGGCTTTGGAAGACAGTTAGGGCGAGAGCCCGACGCTGACTGCCTTCCCAGAGGGGAGCAGGCTGGAGGAGGCTGATACTCCCGCCAGCCGCAAGAGCCTTGGGAAGGGCACGTGTAGTGCAGGGGTGTGGGAGCCTCTCTGTGGAAAACCGCCAGGTCAGAGTTGTGGCTGAGGGAAGGTTTTTAAACCTGTCCTAGGGAACGGAGGCGACGAAAGAGAGTGGAAGAGAAACATTCCAGGGCAGTTACCGCTGCAGTTGGTGCACTATGGTTAGTGTGCTTCGGTGGACTTGCGCAAATCTCCCTGACAGTTTTGAAAAAAAACTTAGGGGGCAACTACATGGGATGGAGTCAGTGGGGCCCCATGGGGTGGGGGGCAGATGCAGTTACTGCTGGTGCAGGCACCTCATTTGCTCCTCTAAGGTTTTTTAAAAAACTGTCAAGAATATCTGTGCAAAGTTAAACGGAGTAGTAAACGGAGGGGAAATGTGTGCGACTGCAGTAACTGCTCTGAAAAGGAGCCATGGAAGTGGGGGGACACCAGTATCTCCCCTTTCTGGACGTGCTGGAGACCTGTCGAATGAAGTGGACAAGGTGCTTTCATCTGTACGGCCGACCACCTGCTTACGTGATCCTTGCCCATCTTGGCTCATTATGGGCTGCAGAGAGAGACTGGGTGAGGGGATCAAGGCGGTGGTGAACGCCTCCCTTGAGGAGGGAGTGATGCCATCAGCCCTCAAGGAGGCAGTGATAAGACCGCTCTTAAAGAAGCCCTCCTTGGATCCTCAAGTTCTGAACAACTTTCGCCCAGTCTCAAATCTGCCATTTTTGGGCAAGGTGATTGAGCAGGTGGTGGCGGTGCAGTTGAAGGCACACTTGGAAGAAACTGATTATCTAGACCCATTTCAGTCGGGCTTCAGGCATGGGCATGGGACAGAAACGGCCTTGGTCGCCTTGGTGGATGATATGAGGAGGGCTCTGGATAGGGGTGAATGCTCCTTCCTTGTTCTCCTTGACCTCTCAGCGGCTTTTGATACCGTTGACCACAGTATCCTCCTGGACCGCCTGGAGGGGTTGGGCATTGGAAACACTGTATTGCGGTGGTTCCGGTCCTTCCTCTCCGGCAGGTACCAGAGGGTAGCACTGGGAGAGGAGGTTTCGGACCCGTGGCCACTTACTTGTGGGGTGCCACAGGGTTCCATCCTCTCCCCGATGCTATTTAACATCTATGTGAAGCCACTGGGGGCTATCATCAGGAGGTTTGGGGTGCAGTGTCATCAATATGCGGATGACACGCAGCTCTACCTCTCATTCAAATCTTCACCAAGGTTGGCCGTAGAATCCCTGTCCAAATGTCTGGAGACGGTGAGTGGCTGGATGGGGAGGAATAAGCTGAAGCTCAACCCTGACAAGACCGAGGTACTTTTGGTGGGAGACAAGAGGAGGCTGGGGGATGTTGACCTGGTGTTGAATGGGGTACAGCTACCCTTGAAAGACCAGGTCCGCAGCCTGGGGGTCATTTTGGACTCCCAGCTGTCCATGGAGGCTCAGGTGTCAGCTGTGAGCCGGACAGCGCTGTATCAACTCCATCTGATACGGCGGCTGCGCCCCTTCCTTCCCGACCATCTGCTCCCATCGGTAGTACATGCCCTGGTCTCCTCTCGTTTAGACTACTGTAATGCGCTCTACGTGGGGTTACCCTTGAAGACAGTTCGGAAACTGCAGCTGGTACAGAACGCGGCGGCTCGCCTGATTAAAGGCAGCCGCCGGCGAGATCACATCACTCCAGTGCTGAAGGAGTTGCACTGGTTACCAGTTGTTTTCCGGGCCAAATTCAAGGTGTTGGTTTTGACCTTTAAAACCCTATATGGTTCCGGCCCAGCCTATCTTAAGGAGCGCCTCCAGCAACACCAGACAGGCCGCTTAACAAGATCAGCCTCGGATGGCCTTCTCTCTGTTCCATCAGCCAGGACAGCTAGACTGGTGGGGACGAGGGAGAGGGCCTTCTCTGTGGTGGCCCCCACTCTGTGGAACTCCCTCCCTAGGGAATTCCGTCATGCCCCCTCTTTAATGAGCTTCCGTCGTGCATTAAAAACGTGGTTGTTCAGGCAGGCATTTGGGGTGGGTTAGGGTATTTAAAAAAAAAAAATTATGGTAAAATTTTATTGTTTTAAATTGTTTTATGGTGGGTTGTACATCGCCCAGAGTGGCTGGGTGACCAGTCAGATGGGTGATTAATAAATTTAATAAATAAATAAAAATAAATAAGTGTAGAATGGGAGGAGGACACTGACAAGTGTCAGCTCAAGACTTAATAGCGAGAGGATTTCATTGCCAAACAAGAGATATTGTCCCCACCCACCTTTTGGTACACCTGCTTCTCTCACTCCCCCCCCTTTTTTGGTGCTTCTCAATTGCACAAATGGGTTCCTCCTTTCGCTAAGTGGTATTTTCCCCCTGGACCTTGACAACTATGCACAAATGTGCAGCCTTGCCTTGCCAGCTTGCTTGCATGTCACCTCCTCCACTTCAGCGCTCCCTTTGTCAGCTGAAACATGCAAGGAAATTGACAAGGAAAACTGCACATCTCAAACAGACCAATCTGAGCTCTTACGCACTTGCAAAAGAAGGGGGAAATTAATAATAATAATAATAATAATAATAATTAAAAAGATTACAAATACATTTGCGTGCTCCCGAAGCGCTGGATTTTTCTTTAAGGTGGTGAAAAGGTGACAGGCCCTCCAGTGTGCCATTTGGGCATTGGTGGAGGGCCAGTCACTGACCAGGGAGGCTGGAGGCAGCAGCCCTGGTGAGATTGTGACGAGCGGTAGGAGGTTTTGCTGTTCTTGCCAAGCAGCTCTCTAGCTGATCCTGGCAACGCATGATGAAAACGGTCTCCCAGGTTCAGACAACACGACAACTCACCATGTGTATGAACAACCGTAGAACAAGCCATTGGTTCTCAGGGTGGCTTGTTTGTAAAAAATAAGCCACCCTGTGGAAAACGCACTGAATTTGGACAACACAGAACCCCACCATGACTGCCTGCCCATGGTGGGTTGTCATGTTATGCGAACCCAGTCACTGACTGGGTTTTCATGAGAAGCCAACCAGAATATGGTTTGTTTTCCAGAACAAACTATCATTGGTTAGCATGTCATGTGAACGGGAACCATTCTTATCAGGATGGGCTGTTTTCCCCAACCCACGTATCCTGAGAACCTACGGTCTGCAGTAGGGGTTGTTTTACCCATGATAGGCTGGCGTGTCGTATGAACCAGGCATGCCAATGCATCGTGGGGAAAGGGCATTGGGCAGTGAGAGAAGCCCCTGCTGCTCTTGCCCAGTGGGCCACAGTCACCATTCACAATCAGGGCCAAGCTGCTGCCTGTGCCCTTTTCCCTGTGCCGGTGACAGCCCCTCCAGTGGGGACCAAACAGCAGAGTGGAGGGGCTGTCACCTGCCCCCGCTGATCCCCCCCTTCATGGCTCCGATCATGGTCAGAGCCCTTTTTTTACTTTTCTGACCCCATTTTGCACACAAACGGGGCTGTGAAAATAAAAAAAACAAAGTGCCCCGTCCTGAAAATTGGATGGGGGGGGGAATCGCACCCCTCAGCAGGGCCCCTTGGCGCAACAGGAACCATGGTGGGGGTGGGATTCCCGCCCATCTGATTTTCGGGAGGGGGACGTGCTTTTTTTCTGCAGCCCCTGACACTCAAGCTGCAAGAAAGATCTTCTTCCCAACCTGTGGACAAACATTTTTTTTATGGGAAGGCGGGGATGCTGGGGGAGGGGGAATCCCCAAAGGGCCCCCCACCCACCGTGTCACGAATGGGAAACCTGCAGGTAAGTGGGTAATTTTAACCCTTCTTTCTCCCACCCTGCGGGGTGGTGGGAAAAGGGTTAAAAATCACCCACTTACATGCAGGTTTCCCAATCCTACCACCTGGGGCGGGGGGCTTCAAGGGTGATCTTAATATTTAAATTTAAGAATGACGTTTAGCGTTTATGTTTAAGGATTAAGTTTAGGATTGAATTCACTTTTAGCGCTGGCATATAGAATTCACCCCTTCAGCTGTGGTTAAGAATCTTCATTTTCTCGCTTTAGTTTCTGTACTTAACTATTTAGGTGCCAGATGTAACCTCTTTACATGCCTAAAGAAACTTAGTAATGCTTTAGGTTATCTTTTCAACTGTAAGTAGTGTGCAGGAGGAAATCAAGTGGAAGTTATGTAGCATGTGTTAGTTAGCTTTAGAAATGCAAGAACAGTAAAGGAGAGCGTTGTGGAAAAGTCATATCATTTCACCTGCTATGCTGGGGTTCTATGAGCTACTTTTCTCGCTACTTTTGTAGTCCCAGTTTGGGCAATTGCAGGCCTTGTAGTTAATCTCAAATACATGTTACATTTTACTTCAGTGCTGATAATGTAATCACAGAGATGCTCATGTAACCAAATCACCGTGCTGGTTATTCAATTCCGTAATTTTCTTAAATAAAGGGTTTAATGCTTTTCAACTAAATTCTGAGTCTGTGGTGATGTTTCTCTATTTAGGACCTGGTTTGGTTACCCACCAGAGAGTTTGAACCCAATTGGTCTAGATTCTGAAATCAGTATGAAGCACTGACAAGCTAAATAGGACCAAATTAAGAGGAAGCATTTTCTGTCATGGGTTGTTTTTCACAAGCAAGCCTCCCTGAGAACCCATGGCTTGTAGTAGGGTTGTTTAGCATGGCTTGTTGTGATGTCCAAACCCAGCAGGGCAATTTTATCGTGGTTCCTTGAGAACAGCTAGAGAGCTACTCGGCAAGACTGACAAAAACCCCTTGCTGCTCCTCACCAGCTCACTAGTGCTGCCGCCATTCTCCCTCATCCCATCTTGGTGTCCTCCACCTCAGGATGGATTTTAAATTTTTTCCCCCATAGAAATCTTGAAGAGTAACCTGAGCACATTTTGCCATTTCATAAAAAAAAAAATCAGTCCTGTGCAAGTGTGCAGGAGTGAATGTCCACTGCTAGGAACTTTGCATAATTTTCCCCTCCAGTTTAACTGGTCTGCCTTGAAATTTGCACAATTTCCTCCACTGTTTTACTGCTGTGCCATGAAAGTTGTATATTTTAGCAATCTCCCCCACTTGTCTGCCTTGAAATTTGCATATCTCTAACCACTCAGTCCCTGCTCTGCCTTGAAATTTGTGTATGTTTAGTGACAAGCATGAAGTGGAGTGGGAGGAACCAAAAGCAGCTAGCAGCTGCAGGAGGGAAGGAACTTTAGGGGTGTTATGACTTCTGTAGAACACGAAGCAGCCTTTTTTTAAGGTGTTCACTAGCAAGGGAAGCTCCAAAGTGGTGCCTGAAATTGACAAGGACATCGACAGGATGTGTGCTGGGCTAAATATCAGAAGATGGCCTTGCGCAAGAGCGCAATCCCCCCCACCCCAAACAGTTGCGAACACATTACTATGTTCATAAGGGCTCAGAAACTCATGAGCCAGTTTACCAATTGCAGAAGGGGTGCTGATATAGGGAACATGGATTTCTGTCACAAAAGGCCCTGGAATACATGCCAGCATCAGTCAGGAGAACTGAGAGGCTCTGAGGGAGAAACAAGCTACGGCAAGCCGCCAAGCAGATGATTGTCTGTTGGTGGGAACGGATTAGCCACCCACCTACCATGGCTTATTCTCAGGGTGGCTTAGTGTGACATGTGAACTCACTGGGGGGGGAGGCTATGACCTGATTCACACATAATGAGTAGCCACCGTAAGGGGATTTCCCCTTGGGGTTTTTCCATGTGGCACCAGCCACCATTTTGAATATTCAAGCCATGGTGAACCTGGTGAGGGTGGGTTGTTGTGGAGCTCGAGAAGCCACCCAGAACCCCTGGACTATTTTAGGGTTGTGGGTGTGCGTTGTTGGGGTGCTTGAGAAGCCAGGTTCTCATGTAATGATATGCTGCAGTGTGCCCCGCCACAGCTCAAATACTCAAAATGGTGGCTGCCACCATGATGAGAATCCCCGCATGGAAATTCCCCCACAGTGGCTTCTCGTTGCATGCAAGCCCACCCTGTAAGTACGTTTGACCTGGTTTGCACAACACGCCAACCCACGGTGGATTGTCAGCCTTGTTTTTTTCACGCTGGCTTGTCATGACGTTGGAACCTGGTGCAGTTTCCTCACTGTGGTTTGTTAACCACGCACAAGCCACCCTGAGAACCCATGGCATGTTGTTGAGTTGTTCCAGGTGGCTTGTTCTCCAGATGGCTTGTTGTGATGTCCGAACCCAGCAGAGGGGCTTGTGCCCATTTTGATGAAAAGGACTACAGAGCTGCCTGGCAAAAGCAGCGAACAACCCGGCCGCTCCTCACAGTGGCCTCCGCCCCTCCTCCTCCAGCTCAGTGCTTCATTTAACAGCAACTGGCTTTATTCCCTTGGGAGTGGAGTTAGCACAGTGTGTATGTGTGACTGACTTACCTCTGAGTAAGCGCACACCCCCCATTCGAGACCATGGCAATTGGCTGCGGGGGGGGGGATTTAAGCTTTCTCCCCTCCTGTTTTCATGCCAAAATTCCCACTCCGTGGGGGTGGGGTAAAAAAAGAAACCAAGTCTCAATTTTTCTCTTTTTTTAGCCATTCCCCACCATGGCAGTGGGGAATTTCAGCATGCAAAACAGGAGGGAAGAAAGCTTAAATCTCCCCCTCCTGAATCATCATGATCCCGAATTGGGAGTGATTGATTGGTAAGTCCATCACGCATACAGGCACCACTGTGCTAGGAAGAGGATCATGCTGCGAGAAGCAGCCAAGGAGGCTTTTTAAAGTGTTACAGAAAGAAAACAAGAAGACCCTCTGTCGTCCGTCCTCCCTGCCCCAAGCAGTGAGCAAGCTGCTTCACCTCCACTCCAAAGAGATGGCATCTATATGTCCAGGCAGGTGCTTTGCAAGGCAAGGAGGGGGCTTAGAGCAGGAGCACTGAGGAGATGTGCCGCAAAGGCCCCTGGCGTGCTGCCCGGCCAGTGACCAACCGCCCTACCACAGCTTGTTTTCAGTGTGGCTTATCCTGACATGTGAAGCGGCCCTTTGAGTCTGTGTGTGTGTGTGTGTGAGGGGGGGGGGAGCTGGTGAGTCTGGGCCTATGCACCACTCACTCTGGCCACAGCTGCTGCAGCCTGTGGCCCTTGGGTGTATGAACGTTGCCCACCTGCATCTTACGAGATCTCCCTTGATTTATCTCCTTCAGGTTCAAATCTACAATCCAGCTTTCTTCAAATACATCCATGACCGATGGACGGAGCATCATGGGCGCTACCCATCCACAGGAATGCTGGTGCTGTTCTTCGCTTTACACGTTTGTGACGAGGTCAGTTTTGAAATAGCTAGAGAGATGTCTGAGTTTGCAATCCACTGTGCTTGAGAGACTTTTGGTCTATATACAAGAAACAAGTCACGAATTCGGCATCCCCCCCCCCATTTTTAAAAACTATTTTTGTGGGGCAGTGGGGAGCCATGGAGGGTGGCAGCAGGGGCCACGTGTTGCTCACCCTGAGTTACACAGACATGGGCTTCATTTCAATGGGGGATCCAGGATGAAGCCTCTACGACGGCCATGGGGTCTCTGATGACTGCCCCTCCCCTTCTCTTTCACTGGCTGCAGGTGAATGTCTTTGGCTTTGGGGCGGACAGCCGTGGCAACTGGCACCATTACTGGGAGAACAATCGCTATGCAGGGGAGTTCCGGAAAACCGGAGTGCACGATGCTGATTTTGAGGCCCACATCATTGCCATGCTGGAGAAGACGAGCAAGATCGATGTTTATCGTGGCCACTAACCCTTCCACCTCCATTTTCCAGCCTTGACTTGGCGAAGGGCCTTCAGGGGCTTGCTTCCCACAGGGGTGGGCGGAGCACTGGGTTTCCCCTGCAGCCCCACAGACGAATGGGATGCATTGATTCTGACAGCAATTCAGCAGAAAGCTCTTCTTCAAGTCGGGGCGGGGGGAGTTCCTGAATCAAGTGGATTTACAAATAAAAGCACGCGTGTTTTGAGTGCCCAGCAATCCTGCACTGGCTGACCTATCTGGTGGTGAAAACCCAAATGCTGCACCTTTTCTTTCTCTGAATGGAGACAAGAGAAGCCAGGACAGTCAAAGCCGCCAGCCAGGCCCAAGGGGAGCCAAAGACCAGCAGCTGCTGGCGCAGAGCTTTCCCTTCTGTGCCCAGTTCTCTGGCATTGGCCATTCTTGGTCTGCCAGCACCAACTAAGTGCTAAGAATGAGGCACGTTGGGGGCCTCCTTTTACACTCCAGCTGGGAGTGCTAGTAGAGGCATGTAAATCTCGACAGACTCTTTTTTAAAAACAATCAACTTTTCTTTGAGGACTGCTTTCCACTTTTGCCCCAGGAAGCTCCCTTTGTCCAATCAGGTTTAAAGTGTAGAGCAGCTGGCTTGTATCGCTCGTTGCAATCATGTCACCTCCGGAGGGTTCCGCCTGTGGCGCGTCGGCGGGGAGGCCTTGCACGCTGAGCAGAGCCCGCTGAAGGCCCCTGCGGCACTCCGATTCTGTCTGGATCTTCGGGGAGGGGGGATGTTTGGATGCAAGCAGTCAGCCCATCGCAGCGCTGGCTGCGCTGAGGAGCAAGGGGTGGACATTCCCCTCTTGTTCTAGGAGCTAGGGGAAGCCACGCCAAAGCCACTCAGCATTTCTGAAGCTGCGACTTCCCCCTTCTCTCTTGCCCACAATCAAGATGACCACCATCCCGAGCTGTGGCGAACGATGCCCTGTGAGCCCAGATTCAAAGCAGGGTACGTGTGCTCCAACTCTATCTCCACAGTCCTGGCCCCCATGTCTCCTCAAATTGTTCCGGTGATGGGAGGGGTGCCAGGAAGGGGCCCTCCAGCCTGCGCAGACAGTGGCAGGCGGCCTTTGGACAGTGTCCCTCCCCAGCGGAATGATGCGTGGTGATTTTGGAGACGTCTCTGCTGTCTGCCGCCGAGAGGTGACTTTGGAGGTTGGATGCTGAGCTTGCATCGGAGGAGGAGGGAGAGGGGCTGATTCGTTCTTGCTGGCTTTGAGTTCTTGCCCTGGAAGTGAAGCAGTCGGGGTGGCTGCTGAAAATTTGGAGGGGGAGCCGCCTGATTCAGAGTAGATGTACCAATTCACCTTTCTAAGTATTGTCTTGGAATTCCCCAGGATTCCTGTATGGTGGCAGGAATTTGGTGTGGTTAGCAATGCCACTCGGACAATTGCTTCCTCTATGGAAAGAGATGGATATCAAGCTATTTCACCATCTTTTGGCAAATGAAGAGGTTCCTTGAGAGCCATATAGATCCAGAATCTTGAGGTCCCAAAAGTTTTTCTAATCCTGAAGGCTTCCAGGATTTAATCCATACGTGTATTGACATTTTATAGGTCGGGTTATAGTGAAGTCTTAAAGCCCCTGGAACAGCTACTTTGTCCGTGTTGCCACCTGAAGGAGGCTGTAGGGCAGCCTGCCCAACCTGATGCTCTCCTGATGTGTTGGGCTCCAACTCCCACAATTCCTGGCCAGCAGGGCTGCGGGTGCTGGGAGTTGCAGTCCAACACACCAAGGTGGGAGAGGTTGCTGCAGAGATTCTTCCTTGAACTGTTCTGCTGCATTTCCGTTGTGGTCTGTCCCTGCTTTTGCACTGACGTTGGTTTTGAGTTTATTGGCACCTTGCTGGGGAGGGGGATGCCGAAGCTGAGCGGGAGTTCCATTCCTTGGGCCTGGAGGAGAGGGGAGAGCAAAGCGATAGGCTCCCCTGTTGCTCTGGAGATGAGGGCCTTCTAGGAACACCCTAAGACCAGGCTGGGGTACCGTCTCTTTCTTTTTTGGAGGTGCAGTATTGAATATGTGTTCCCTTTTTGAAATAAAATAGTTGGATTGTTCAGAATGGGGCAGGGGGGCTCCGCAAGGGTGGCCAGCGCCTCCTTGTTGCAATAGCAACTCAAAACACGTGGGCTGCATGGCTCCTCTATGCACAGAGGCTTCTTTGGGAGCGCTGGGATGCAAGAGTTTGCAGCCGAACGAAAGCCTCTGTTGCGTTTGCAGGCCGCTAAAGGGTGTTGTGTATGGGAGAGGGGTATAAAGGCTGGAGAGCACTTTCTTTGAACCGCTGACATCACCCTCACAATGTCCTGCTAGCAGCCTGATGCCATCAGCCGAAATGGGTCCCAAGAAGCCATGTACAGAAATGCAGAATTGGCCAGACTCGCTCTGCAGGATGGTGGCCCCTCTTCAGTCCAATGAGAAGCATGCACATCTGTCTAGAATGGCATTTTGCCACACTGAGCATCTTGGGCCTCCTTCCTGAGAACCAGCTGAGGAGGGAGGTGGGTTTTTGACCTTTCTTTCTCCAGTGCTTTTTCAGAATCCATTGGCATGGGGGGGGGGAGCAGATCATTCTTGAGCATCAACGAGTGCCTTGACTTGCACTATCAGCTACACTGGGCTCCCTTCATTCACTGCACTGAACTTGGGCTCTGTTGGCTATGCAGAGAACCCCCGCCCCCCACTGTGAACGGTTTGGGCACCTGCTCCTTCCTCAGTTTCCATTCTGCTGCCGTTTTGTGTGTATGGGGGTAGGGAAGGTCATTTCTGTATGACAGAGTTGGCATGAGCATTGAGGGTGGGACTGACTGGAGGAGATTCCCTGGTGAGTCTCTGGATTTCCAGTCGTGGAACTGAAAGGAGATGAGAGTTGCTTCTGGCAAGACTCTTGCCGGGCGCTGCCTGGTTCTTAGCAGCACTTACGTAGCTTCAGTATGGTGGATGTGATGGGACAATCACATAGTAAGCAGCAGAAGGCAACCTTTCCCAACCATTCAGGGTTTGGGACTCCTGAACAAAACAAGGAAATCCTGGACCCAAAGCTGTTTCCTTCTCCCTTGCCAAGCAGCCCCTTCAGCTGCCATGCGTCTAAATCAGGATTACATGCAGTTGTGCTGCTCATTTCGCATTTTTTAACTTCACGTGCTATAATTGGAAGAAACTGGTTTAATTTTGTGTTCTGTTGTACAACAATAAAATCTGTGCCCTTTTCCTTCTGCTGATTTCTGCAGTTTGTGTGTGTGGGCGGGGCTTTATTCCTTTAAAATAAGATTGCCGGGGGAGGAGGGCGCCTACTAGATCCCAAGACATCTGTATCAACAGCCGGGACCCGAAGTGCAAGTGGGCACAGGCAGCCCCTCGGCTTGCACCGAGTGAGTTGGCCCTCATCTTCAGGGGGGTGGGTAGAAGTAATTTGGGGTACACGCCTTTTGGAATAGAACGTGCCTCTAATGGCCGCTGCTTGGTCTGCGGGTAGTAGAAAAGCATTAAATCTGACATGGTAGTGCTTCTTGTAATCCTGTATCAACAGTTTTTTCTCAAAATCATTTTGTATTGAAAAACACAGATTTTAATCATGAATTAGCAGAGGTTCTTGACTTCCCTAGCTGTGGCCTATACCTTCTTAACAAGGCCCACCCCCAGTTTGGAGAACCCTGCCTCTGCAGCCTCTTCATCCTTATCACCGTGGAGAGCACCAGGGCAGCTGTGTGGAGGCTACCAATGCGAATGAGGCTGTGGGGATGGTCAGCAGGGGAGGCAGGGTCTTTGCTGAGCGGAAATGCCCCATCCTTCCTGAGAAACAGTAGTGGGTATCAAACTGCTCCCCACACACAGCATTGGGTTTCTCTGGGCTTGGCTTCTTCTGGGCACAAAACAACAGAATGAAATTTAATAGGGATAAATGCCAAGTTCTGCACCTAGGAAAAAGAAACCAAATGCACAGTTACAAGATGGGGGATACGGGGCTCAACAACACGACAAGCGAGAAGGGTATGGGAATTGTGGTAGATCACAAGCTGAATATGAGCCAACCACGCAATGTGGCTGCAAAAAAGGCCAATGCTATGTCGGGGGGCATTATTAGAAGCAGAGCTTCGAAATCCCGGGACGTCCTAGTTCCCCGCTACTCAGCACTGGTTAGGCCTCATCTGGAGTACTGTGTCCAGTTCTGGGCACCACACTTTTAGAAGGATGTAGACAAACTGGAGAGGGTTCAGAGGAGGGCAACAAAGATGATCAGGGGACTGGAAACAAAGCGCTATGAGGAGAGATGGAAAGAACTGGGCATGTTTAGCCTTGAGAAGAGTGAGGGGAGGTAGGATAGCGCTCCTCAAGTCCTTGAAAGGTTGTCCCAGAGAGGAAGGCCAGGGTCTCTCCTCGATCATCCCAGAGTGCAGGACACGGAATAATGGGCTCAAACTACAGGAAGCCAGGTTCTGGCTGAACATCAGGAGAAACGTCCTGTTAGAGCAATACGACAATGGAACCAATGACCTAGGGAGGCGGTGGGCTCTCCCACACTGGAGGCGTTCAAGACGAGGCTGGGCAGCCATCTGACAGGGATGCTCTGACTTGGTTTCCTGCACTGAGCAGGGGGTTGGACTCGATGGGGGTTGGCCCCTTGCAACCCTACTAGTCTATGACTCTCTGTTTCGCTAAAATGCTGCTGCTGCTTTTCTGAGGAGTCCCCACAGTCTGGTACAACAAATGCAAAATGAGAGCCTTGCGGTGCCTTGAAGAAGAATGCTTTCTTCTGCCACAACACATCAGATGGAGTGCAAGGTGCTGCAAGCCTCTCTTCATGGCTGTGTATTTAATGATACTGATTACTGTATTTAATGATGGATCGCGTGCGACTTGATGCACCAGCCCTGCCTTCCCCATCCTGGTGCCTTCAAGATGGTTTGGATTTCAAATCCCATCAGCCCAAACCAGCATGGTCAATGGTCGGGATGCTGGGAGTTGGGACTCCAAGACATCTGGTGGGTGCCAGGTTGGGGGAAGGCTCCCCTGGCACGTGGGAACACTTTTCTTAATGCCTTACGGTTGTGGGTTCTTTTCAAAAACCACGCAGTCACGGGAGTGGCAAGCTTAGGCACTGTAGCCATTTTTAACGTGGATCACTCGACCCGTTTTACCAGACTGTGATCTGCTGGTAGCAACCGGAAGGCTGGCTGGCTGGCTGGCTGGCTGGGGGTTATGGGAGGCACGGCCCAGCACAGCTGGAGGGCGCCGGGTTGGGGGAGGCAGCATCTGGGCGAGGGGCGGGGCCAGCCGCGCAGGCTGCGGCCAAGGGCCAGCGGGCGAGCAGGCCCGGGAGAGCCGCGGGGCCACGCGCGGCCGGCTCCGGGGCCCTGGCCCTCCCGCGCGCCCGCGGCCCTCGCCCGTGGCCGCCGGAGTCCCAGGCAGCGCTGCGGGCGCCGCGCTCGCCCTCGGCAGGGAGGCCGCGGCGCCTCGCGTGGAGGCGCGTCCCGCCCCGGCTCTCGGCCGCCCCGTCCGTCCGCAGCGCTGGGGGCGGCGCCCAGGAGCAGGGCCGGGCCGGGCCGGGCCCAGCCCGGGCGAGCGGGGCAGCGGCGGGGCGGGCCCGTGCCAGACCGCCGGCCTGCCCCGCGCCGCGCCGCGCCGCCCCGAGGGCGGGCCGCGGAGCACGTCCTGCGGCAGCAAGGCCGGGAGCCCGGGGCGGGAGCTCGCGCGGCCCTCCGCGGGGGGCTTCCGACTAGGCCGTGCGCGCGCCCCGACGCGCGAGGAGCGCGCAGCGCTGCGGCGGGCTTTCTGCACGGCGCGGGGCGCCCGAGGCAGGCTGGGCGGAGCCGCCCGAGGTTTTCCACCGCGCGCCGCGGCTGTGCGAGAGACAGGCGGGACGGCGGCTCCCGGCCCCAGGCACGGGACGCGCTCCCGCGGGAGCGAACCCACCGCCGCGCTCAGCAGCCTTCTCCGCCCGGCAGCCTCCCCGGCAGGGATGAGCTGCCGGGGCTAGGGATCCCTGCCTGTTCTCACGGGCAGGCGCGCGCCCGCGCCCGCGCGCGCCCTTCCATCCCACCAGGCGCGTTGCCTGAACCAAACCGCTTACAAGGCCTAGCCAGGCCTACCTTCGCAGGAGAAACAATGGAAAAGGGGGGGAATCACATTTGGGGTGCCTAAATAAATGTCAAAATTTTAAAATCCTAACACAAAGACCACTCTGCATGGAGGCTTGGGCAGATTCAGGGCAAGGAGAAGCACCTGCTGATCTCAGGGAATTCAAGCTCCATGCTCGGACTATGGTGGCAAGGGTGTTCAGTTCCGGCCAGGTTAGGCACCCTGAAGTTCAGTTTAGTAGGGGGGTGCGGAGAAGTGGGAAGCAGCGAGGCCGTTCCATCTACCTGGCTGAGACACCGGCTCCACTTGGCTCGTCCTCTCCCTGAACTGTTTCCGCTATAACACTATTTAACTTTAAGCTTGTTGCCTGAGTTTAAGAATATAAAAAAAGCCATGCTGGATCAAAGGTCCATCTAGTCCAGCATTCTGTTCACTCAGTGGCCTATGGGAAACCCACAAGCAGGACATGAGTGCAATAGCACCCTCCACCCATGTTCCCCAGCAACTGGTGTACACACAAGTATACTGCCTCTGATAATGGAGGCAGCATATACCCATGGGGTCTAGTAGCCATTGATAGCGTCATTGACCATGAGGAGGGATTTGTCCAATCCCCCTTTAAAGCCATCCAAATTGGTGGCCATCCCGACCTCTCATGGAAGGGAATTCCATAATTCAACTCTGTGCTGTGTGAAGAAGGACCTCACTTTATCTGACCTGAATCTCCCACCAATCAGCTTCGTGGAATGTTTTCCTCTTCCCTCCCTGTCTTTTTCCTTGTTTGTTATTGATCTCCCACTCTGGGAGCTCTTTCAACTCAAGAGTGGGGTAAGAATGCCTTTAAATAAATACATTTTAAAATCCATGGAGCCAAAGCTCAGCTCTGCTCCTCAGTCACAATGATTTCATTAGGACTTGAATGTGACCAGCTGCTCCAAGGCTGTGCCTGGCACAAGCATGCTTTCTCTTTCTCTTTTAGTCACCTCTCCTACAAAGGCTAGAAAGCTGCTAAAAAACAAACCATCCTCAAAATGCCAAAGACAAAAGGATCCCCTGCTTTATCCAGCCCCTTCCTTCCTCCTAGGATGTGTCGCTTCTCATTTTTGCCCTTCTGCTGCTCGTGGATGCTAACTAGCCACCATTCTGGTTGGGTGGCGTTTCACAGCTGTTCTGCGATGTGCCACCAGCGGTCCCCGAGCATGCACGGCAGCAGAGGAGCAGAGCCAGTGCACCCAGCTCTCAGCTTGTCCCGCCCCATCAATGCACCACATTCATTGCCCCATCTTAGAATCTGACCAGCGGGCAGATTGGGTCCAAACTCTGGGGGCGTTCCTCCGAGAGGGGCTGATTCCCGGCAAGGTGTTTATTGTTCAATTGCCCTCCCTTGTTCATTGGACTCCCTTGTTCAGGTCCAGGCACCATCATCTCCCTTTTGTGACCCACCCCCAATTTTCCCACTTCTTCCACCTTTTTCTCAGCACACACACACAAAAACATTATGGAGGAGAAGAGGTGAGGGCAAGATCGGTAGCCCAGCAGCATGCTGTCTGGAAGCACCCAAGGGTGGCCCATCCAGCAAGGTGCTTTTGCCTAGGATTGATCTCCAGGCAAATGAAGCATGGCAGCATGATCTCTAGGAAACCTTACAGGCAGCCAGCTGAGAGAGACGGTCTTTACCCTGCCGCCCTCAAGCAGGAGTGGCCTTTGTTACAAGTGCTGACCTGTGCTCTGCTCCCAGCTGCAAGTGTGGCTTTTGAAGGAGGACAGCTTCAAGACAAGGCTGGACAGCCATTTGCCAGGGATGCTGACTTGGATTCCTGCATTCAGCAGGGGGTTGGACTCGATGGAACTGTAGGCCCCTTCCAACCCTACTATTCAGTGATTCTATGATTCTATGACTGCTGCTCCTCCCCTGCCCAGGACAAAGCTTTGCTGTGTTAAAGTGTGAAGCTCCCCCAATGCGAACCTGCTAATACACTACAGTCATCATCTGAGGCCTCCTCCAAGGGAGGTTTGGAGGGTGGCAACAAGGGAGAAGGCCTTCTTGGTGTTGGCCCCTGATGGGAGAAAGCTCTCTCCTCAGTGAGGTCTGCCTGGTGCCAACACGGTCATTTTTTCAACACCAGGTTAAGGCTTTCCTCTATTCCCAGGCGAATGATACGGCTTTTTAACCGGTCCTGGCATTTTTTTATTGTTGATCGTTTAAATTTGTTTTTATATGTTATGATTGTTACAAAATTATATTCTATCCCTGGTAGACTCATTTAATTTGTTTACCAAGAACGAGAGGAGGCAGAGATCTGGTCCAACACAATTTTATTCTGCAGAATAAGTTAGTCCTTGGGGCTATCGCACCAAAGCAAGGACGACAAATTAAACAGTGTGACTCAGAGGTTCATATACACAGAGTCTTTGGGGGTTGTCTTACGCCTGCTGTCTAGTAATTTCTTTGTCTAGCTGGCACAAACAACGCCCCTCAGCACTCAGGCATGCGTAGAGGGATAGCAGAGAGATGGTCACGTACTTTTGCATACTACATTCTTGACATTCCTGAGTCTCTGATAAGGCACTATATCCTTACCAGCATGGCAGTTTCATACAGAGGTAGAACATACACAAAAATCTAGCTACAAAGAACAGCTTAAGCTAAGCTAGACATATTAAAGCCGAAATTTCTATAACACTGGTATTATATTAATTATACTATATTTTATTATATTTTTCGGTTTTTAAACTTTGTAAACAACCCAGAGAGCTTTGGCTATTGGGTGATATAGAAATATAATAAATCACTGGATGAATGAATGTATGTCTGCAACTGTGGAGAGCCAGTGTGATATTATGGACAGAGGGTTGGTCCTCCATATCACAAGCCTAAAGGAGAGACCCAGGTTTCGTTCAGTTCCATGAAATCGGTCACCATCTTAGCCTCACCTGCCTCACAGTGCTGACAGGATTCAAGTTGAGGAAAACAGTATCTGCTGCATGGAGGAAGAGCAGCGTAAGAACATTCAGAGTGGTTGGAAATGGTTTGCTACTGGAAATAGTGGTGCGAGACCAGGGATATGTGGGGCAAGGCAAGAATGCTACTCACCTTCCAAGATGCCAAAGGAGGCATCTCTGGAGATGATTCATGTGAGGGCTGCTTTCAGGGAAGGTGTTGATAAGGAATATGCTCCCGAAGCAATGGCAAGGCAATGGAGGGGCTCTGGTGAGTTCACCCCCAGAAGTTCACTTCTGGTGACTTCACCCCCAGGAAGAGTGTGAGCTGCACGAGGTGGAGTAATCCACATGTCTGCCCACATGTTGTCAGATTGATGTAAATCTTGAAATATGATACGATTACCTTAAAAAGGGCTCGAGGGTCACTCTTTGGGAGGGGGGTGCACTTCACCTCATTCCCCTTCTCTCCATTGTTTTATCCTCCTATTTTCCCCCCCTTTCCCCCTCCCTCCCTTTTCCTTTTTTCTAACTAGTGTTCAGGCTCTGATGAAGATGGACAGACCCCGTGGCCTTCTGCACTGAGTTGGGAGAGATGACCTTTGCCTGTCATAGTCTAGCATAACCAGGGAGCCTCTGTCCTTGGCTGCCTGGCAGGCCTGGGAGTTCCATCCTCATTGCTCTCCTGTCTTTGTTAATGATGTTTCAATGCCTTTCTTAGGCCTTTCTCAAACATTTATATTGGTTTGTTGGTTTGTTGATTCCTTTCTTATGACATTCTCTGAGCAGTTGTAACATATTCTAAATAGTAATGTAACTTCAAATTAATAATATTATTAGTTAATATTATTTTTAGGCATTGTGTATCAATAAACTGATTGATTTATCTCAGTTAAAATCTTGAGTTCCTGGTCTTTGACACTGGTCACACTCTACCCCCACCCCCACTGGATTGCAAAAGTTCAAATTCGAACTCAGATGAGAACACTGAATGAACCTAACACACACCAGGTCTGGCTGTCCAGGGATGGGTCCGACACAGGAACCAAGCTCTGTGTTATCCCTCCCCGACTCCTAAAACTGCCTCTGTCCCGAGCGCACTGGACAGCAGTGCCAAGCTCCTGTTCCAGGCTGTCTGGAGGCCCCATCTTAGGGGCTGGAGAAATGCTGCAACCTTATGTTGCAGCATCCCACTTGGAAGCCCCTTGCTGGAGCAAAGCAGGTCTGTGTCTGTCTAGTGCCAAAACAGGAAACCGCCTGGCTCTCCATGAGTTGCATTGTTGGAGTGAAACAACAGCGCTCGTGATAAGTTGTTGAAGGGGAGGGGTGAGAAAAAAGGGAGCTTGTTTTCTTTCTCTGCTAGTTTCTTCTTGTAGCTACTCTTTGACACAGATGGCAGCTCTCAGGCTTTGCTTTCTTCCTTCCTCCTCCTTAATTGGTAGTAAGTGTTCATTTGTCTGCGCAGTACAGCCGTAATGGCTGCCCTCAACCTTTACTTCAGAAACTATCTATAACTCCCAATACAATGTTGTTTGCTTTAGAAGTAGCAGTATGTGTGTGTGTGTGTGTGTGTGTGTGACTTTCTATAGCACTTGCCTTGTACCAGTTACACACTGAAGCTATGCAGCTCTAGCATACACGATGGAAGAAAAATGGAACATAAATGTAATGCATGGAAAAAATCATGGAATCATAGAATAGTAGGGCTGGAAGGGGCCTACAAGGCAATAGAAGGCATCCTTCTTAAAGTGCGGTGCCCAGAACTGGACACAGTACTCCAGATGAGGCCTAACCAGTACTGAGTAGAGGGGAACCAGTTCTTCCCAGGATTTGGAAGCTATGCTTCTATGAATGCAGCCCCAAATAGCATTGGGCTCTTTTTCAGCCACATCCCATTGCTGGCTCATATTCAGCTTGTGGTCTACCACAATTCCAAGATCCTTCTCTCTTGTCATGTGGTTGAGCCATGTATCCCCCATCTTGTAACTGTGCATTTGGTTTCTTTTTCCTTGGTGCAGAACTTGGCATTTATCCCTATTAAATGTCATTCTGTTGTTTTCTGCCCAGCGCTCCAGTCTCTCAAGATCACTTTCAATTTTGTATTTGTCTTCCAGGGTATTAGCTATCCCACCTCATTTTGTGTCATCTGCAAATTTGATGAGCGTTTCCTGCACCTCCTCCTCCAAGTCATTCATTAAAATGTTGAAGAGCACTGGGCCCAGGTCTGAGCCCTGGGTACCCCACTCGTTACCTCTCCCCAGCTTGAGAAGGTCCCATTGATAAGCACTCTTTGAGTCCGATTCTGTAGCCAACTGTGGATCCACCGGACCGTTGTTTCATCTAGCCCACTTTGAGCTAGTTTGCTCATCAGGATATCATGGGGCACTTTGTCGAAAGCTTTGCTGAAGTCGAGGTATATTACGTCTAGCATTCCCATGGTCCACAAGGGAGGTTACTTGATCCAAAAATGAGATCAGATTCGTCTGGCAGGACTTGTTCTTGACAAATCCATGTTGGCTTCGAATCATCACAGCATTGTTTTCAAGGTGCTTCCAGATTGATGGCTTTATCATCTGCTCCAGAATTTTCCCAGGGATGGATGTCAGACTGACTGGTCTGTAGTTCCCAAGTTCCTCTTTTTTACCCTTTTTGAAGACAGGGACAACATTAGCCCTCCTCCAGTCATCTGGCACTTCACACGTCCTCCAGGATTTCTCAAAGAGAATAGACAGCGGTTCCAAGAGTTCTTCTGCCAGTTCCTTTATTACTCTAGTAAATGCATGCCCAGTTCAAGTAGAACCAAAGTGGAGAAGTTTGAGCACATGAGAGCAATGTCCTTTAATTCCTGAAGAGGAAAAACATGTTTGAAAAGGTGGAGGTTATCTGTGTTCATCCCTGGAGCTCGTAGGAAATGAAGCTAAAGAAGAATTCCTGCACGCGTTCCTTTTGCGGGCAGTGCGGCAACGAGCACAGAGTAGCTCTGGCCCAGTTCCAATGTGACGTTGTCTCGGCAACACTCCACCCCCCACTTCAATCATCTGCACATCAGAAGTGCCAGCCACAGATTGTCCCAGATCTTTGCATACGTACTACAGAGATTGGGGGGAGGGTTCTTGGTGGTACTACGGTGGCCACCCAATCAGTTTTCTGCACAGCCAGGTTCTGCTTGAAAATGGCAGAGTTCTGGGATGGGAAGGGGCAGCAGGGGTGGTGGCAGAGAGAGAGAGAGAGACACAGAGAGAGAGAGAGAGAGAGACAGCTCGCTCCTGCAGCTGTTCTTGAAGTGTGACCCCACTGTCTTCACCCTAACTGAAACAAAATGCAATCATTGGCATAGTCACTTCAAACTGCTTTTGAACTAGTTTAGGTAAATGTCATATAGATTAATGCCACAAACTCTTACAGTTGTAGTGCAGCTGGACAAAAAGAATACAGTGATAAATATTTAACTGGAAATCAAGTAGAGGCCAGGATCTCGATCATCCCAGAATGCAGGACACGGAATAATGGGCTCAAGTTCCAGGAAGCCAGATTCCAGCTGAACATCAGGAAAAACTTCCTGACTGTAAGAGCAATACGACAATGGAACCAGGGACCTAGGGAGGTGGTGGGCTCTCCCACACTGGAGGCCTTCAAGACGAGGCTGGACAGCCATCTGTCAGGGATGCTCTGACTTGGATTCCTGCATTGAGCAGGGGGTTGGACTCGATGGCCTTGTAGGCCCCTTCCAACCCTACTATTCTATGATTCTATAGAGGAAATCATTATTTATATTTCTAGAAGAATATATATATATACACACAACATATTCTAAAGGTTTTTAGAAAACCATAAAGAACAATATAAAAATCCCCCAGTCTTTAACAGCACAGTAACATCTCTCCAGTAACTGAACTAAGACGTTCATCGTAACTGTGTAGCAGCCATATCGGGGGTCGGACTAAGTAGCCTCATGCAGTCTCATGCTTCATGTTCTTGCTGAGCTCTTTCTCCCTTGAATATATTGTTGTAAGCTGACGAGACACAGGAATTCCTTATCTTGTCAAAGGTCATACAATTGTATATCTTGTTCTCGGCTGTTCTCTTCTGTTCTCTCCTTATCACGGCTACCCTATAACCCAGTTCTTGTATTATAAACAATGGTGCTAGGAGAAGAAATGTTGAGGACTGCAACCCCACGCGGGAGGGGGAGGAGGAGCCGTTTCATATGTGTCACAATGTCTACAAAAAAACAATGTGCTGATGTATTTCAGGGCTTCTGGCTCTTTGGAAATGATTCCAGCCTTAAGCCCGCCCGTTAAATAAAGAATCTCTTTTTCCTTCACTCCGTGGTCTCTCTGACTCTGGGTTCTGCAACATAAATGGTGCCGTGACTCGGATGTGGCAGGCTCTGAGACAGAGAGGTGGCAGTCGCCTGCTCTTGATCGCCTCACCGGGAAGACGAGCTCGGCGCATGCCTCCCTTTCTTGGCGCCACCGACCTTTTTGTCAGGTAAATGGGAAAAAGCCTGCACCGGGATCGCCCAAACGGCAGCGAGCAGCAAGAGAACCTTGGGAAGCGGAGGAAGGAACTTGAGCCCTGCCTGTATCGCAGCTGCAACTGAGTTGAAACCCACATTGGAAGCCTTCAGGAGAAAGGCAAGTATATGGGAAAAAGAGGGCCCCGCCTTTAGGGAGAAAGGCCACTGGGCAGAAAAAAAGAGGGCCCCGCCTTATGAAGAAGGTCAGTGTTGGTGGTATACGTATACAAAAAGAACCTACTCCTTGCGGGTAGAAGGGGGGCCTGATCACACCCCCAAGTGGGCGCCAGTACCCAGCACGCCAGTACTCAGTAGGAAGCTGAGGAAGCTGGGGAAGCCGCTTTCCACTCTGGTGAAAAGTGGGAAAAGTGGGTGGCAGGGACATATGGATGCAGTGGAGAGATTGATGATGGTGTGAGTGGCTACTGCGGTTTCTGACGCATACCGTTGACCGTCCGGGTGCCCAGGCCAGTAGCAAAGTGCGTGGTGTGTAAAATCCTCTTGTGTCGGCCAGTGAGACCCCTTACTCACTGACCAATTCCCATTCCCTAATTGTGTCTGTCTTCAATTTAGGAGGGAGGCTATGGGTGGTGGGGGAAGCAAACCTTGCACCCCCTTGGGATGTATGCTAGCAAATGTTAAGAAAGGTTTTAGTGGAGATTATGGGGACCCCCCCCATGAATCCTCAACGGTTGTAGACTTTGTGTGAAATAGAGTGGCCGTCTTTTGGTGCAGGATGGCCTACTAAAGGCTCTTTAGAGCCTAGCAAAATCAGCCGTGTATATGCCATTGTGGTTGGGAGACCTGGGCACCCCGACCAATTTCCCTACATAAACTCGTGGGATTCCATAGTCCGCGCTTCTCCTCCATGGCTAAAGAAATGCCTAGAATCCCAGGCAAAAGTTTTGGTGCTCAGAAAAGAAAAATTGGCCAAAAAGAAATTACAACCAGTGTTAGAAGCCCCGTGTGAAGATCTGGCAGAGCTAACGGCGTTTCCACCTGCTTATGCCCTGCTTCCACCACGGGCCCATGTTACTGTGAGACCGCCCTGTCGAGATCCAGATCCGGTGGCTCCTGAGCCCCTGCCATCCCCCCTGCAGAAGCATTGCCCCTCGCTTTGACTTAGAACTGTCGCCATCAGTTTCAAGCCCCACCGGCAGTAATTGGCCGATTTCAGCTACGGTCCTCAACTCCCAGATATTGTCTGCCGAGACTTCCATCTCTACGGGATCGGGAGGTTCCCCTCTTACACCTCAATCAGCATTAATAAAAGAAACTGAAGAACTGAAGTGTTGGGCGGAAGATTTAATAAAATCGGCAGTGACCCTTAAAAAGATGTGTTCTCACAAAAAAGGGGAGGCGAGCTCGTCTACTGCTCAAGACTTGCACCCCCTTGAGATGTATGTCAAACAAAGAAGGAAAAGGGTTTTTTAAAAAAAAGATTCAGAATAGAGAGAGAAAACAGCAAAAAGCTCGAGGTCGAGCTGAGAGAAAAAAAAGAACAAGATCTGAGGCTATTAGAGAAATGTTGCAGGACAGTCTGGCTTTTAACAAAGCGTGGGAGTGTAGGGCCGAAGAAGTAGCTGTTAGCCTAGCGCGCCGAGAGGGGGGGGCAGGAAAATTGCCCACAACGTTCTGAGTTGTGCAACATCATCACCTCACCTAATGGAGATGAAATCCCTAAGAAATGGAAACTGAAAATGAAGACCCAGAAGATGAAGGCAAAATAGAAAATAAAAGTGAAGAATCAGCCCCCAGAGCACAGGCTAGACCCCTCGTCGAGTGAAAAGTGTGCCGTAAGACTGGCCCAAAGCAGAATGGAGCGGAGAGACCATGATGAAAATCTCTGTCAAGGTAACCGTGTTTAGCGTTGAACTGTGTTAGAATTGCATAGGGCCTGTAGCTACTGACCATCGGTTATATGATTTCTGAAGAGCGTAACCGTTAAGCTTTTGCCGTGGGATTCCCTGCAATGAAGAAATCTCACTGATTTGAGTGTCCAGTGTTACGCTGCCTAAGTGTGTGTGCTGAAGAGACCGAGAAACCAGACAGCGTGTTCCTGGCCAAGCCAAAATCACGCTACTACCATGCTCCTGGAAGCTGCAATGAACTGTGTAAGCTGGGAGACCCAACCTGATTGAGAAGAAAAGAAGATATTGGAGCAACTGTCTTAAAAAACAATGAGATCTGTGCAGCTGGCTGGCTGACGCTGTCAGTGGTGTTACAACTTTAAATTAAGACTGTTTTCCTGTTTGAGACCCCAGCGAAGAAAGCTGACCCGGGTTATTTGTTGCCCGTGCCAAAGCAAAGATTTAGCTGCCCTGTACCTCATCATGTCCTGTTTTGAGCTTGGGATTTACAAATTCAAACAAACTGAGAAGCTTGCCTTTGAAGTCCTGCAAATCACCCCACCGCCTCCCCGAAGATTAATGGCTGCCTGAAAAATGCAAGTATAAAGCGATGCCCATCACCCCCCAGCGTCCTGAGTTTCGGCACTCAGTGTTTCAGTGCTTTTGTGTACCAGGTTAGAAGAGAAAAAAAAAAAAGAGTAAGTTTTTAAAATGTCTGTGAGAACCTGACAGAAGTAGAATAAAATTTACAGAGGAGTTGCCCAAGTTAAAGCGTCACGGCTAGAGAGCTGAGCTGTGCCGCTCTGTTTAGACAGAGGCCTTGCTAAAAAGTTAAAGGCCCTTGTCTGTCAGAAGGGGTGTAGGGCCACACTTTCCCTTTTTAAACTGATGCAAAAGTGGGGAGCCTTTGCTGGAAACATCGCATCTTCATTGCCCAGAGCCTTCTCTGTTTGCCTCCATCATTGTCTGAGCTTTTTAGAGACACTCTGCACATGAACTAAAATTTTAAATTGTCAAAGACTTGCCATGGACAGTGCTGTGAAGCTTTGGATAAACTTGAACTCTCATCGCTGTGGACGGTGTGTCTGTGTTTGTAGTCAGCTCAGTGTACAACAAGCTAAGTTTGATCTATGACTTTTAGATTTCCTTCTGGCAGAACTCATGCAGCATAGAGTTGCTGATGCAAAAATGGTGACCTAGAACTCTTTGCGTGTGTGGGTATGCCCATCCCTTGATTTTAATGGGCCCTGAGCATGCCAGAAAAGCAGTATAATTGCTGGATCTGCTCCATCATGCCTTAACGTGCTAGAAGTGCTTTCCATTAATTGTGTTAAATTGCAGAAAAAAGTTTGTTGTGAATATTTTATGATTTCTTAAATATCATAAAATATATGTGATATTTGCAGATTACTGTTAGTTGCAACTCCAAATAATATTGAGTGTGGTTCCCAATGGATGACAAGAAGAAAAGACAAAAGGCAAGTTGAGAAAGAGGAGGCAAAAGGCAAAGAGAAAAAACATTTGTAGAAAAGAAGCGTGGCCATAGTTACCCCCAGGGTAAATTAAAAGCAGCTGATTATGCCTGGAGCTTATTACCTGGGATAAAGTAGCCACAATAATGTAATAGTTCTTTAAGATGAAGAAAATGTAACTAGAAAGAGAAGAAGAGCCTATCCCAAATCCCAAATTGAGACTAGTGTAAGGCAGAAAGGTTTAAGTAAGTGAGTTTAACTTGAAAAAGACAAATAAAGAGACAAGGCTGGTGCATGGAGCAGAAAGTTTTATATAAAAAGTTTGAAACATGATCTGCAATACAGGCAGATCAGCAAAGAAAAAGAAAGCAAAAGAAAGAGAAAAAATTTGTCTTCCCATACTAATGAATAAAAGTGTTATCAAGCACTTTAGGAAGCAAAGTTGTTTACAGGAAGCTGTGCCTGAGAACCAAACACTTCTAGCCTATGCTGAAAATGCTTGCTAGTGTTGTGCTGCCTCATGGGTAACATGTATGGTATAAAACCCATTTAGCCCAATAGCTCGTGGTTCAGAGAAGCTGTCTGATCCAACCATTAGGTACGCCTGTGTGCTGTAAGTTACCCAATAAAGTCTCCTTGTAAGTAACCCCCCCCCCCCCGCTGGAATCCCAAAACACAAGTGGCTAGAGCGCCTCACCCAGTGTCAAACCCTGCTATTAAAAGCCGTAAAGGCAGGTATAAAGAAGTCAGTTAATATGACCAAAGTGTCTAAAGTGCTGCAAGGTGCCACCGAGGCCCCAGAGCGTCCTTGGAGCGTCTTTCAAATGCCTATCGCCAGTATACCCCCCTCCCTCAACCCAGAGGCCCAAGAAGACGTGGACGAAAGAAAAAAAAAAGACCCGGCAGAGGCAGAAGATTCTTAAAAAAAGAACCAGTGTACCCAGTGTGGACACGATAGACATTAGTGGCATGAATGCCCAAATAAAATAAATCAAATACAAAAGAGAAAACCAAAGGGGCCAGAATGGGCAAAGAGGGAGACAGCTTGAGAGGGGCCGTGACATTGACTTCATGATTGACACTGGAGCGGCATCAAGAGCAAGCAAACGTTAGCCTTAAACAAGAAGTCCAAACACTGAGCGAAGTTCTTCAAGCCCAGCGTCGCTTTGTCTTAGAAAATAAGCCATTCCCATCACAGAAGTTCATCCTTTCCAACCAAGAGTTAAAGTATGAGTTAAAGAGGGAAGAATAACCCTTTGACTCCCAGATGGAGAGGACTGAAAACTGTCACACTTTCCACCCCCGCAGCTATGAGAGCAGCTGGAGTTAAACCCTGGATACATTGGACACGAGTCAAGAGAGCGAGAGGGGGAGAGTAGACTGTAAACAGAAATCCTGAAAATCCTTTAAAAATCATTCTGAAAAAGCAGTAAGAAGACTCAGGCTAGACCTTACTGTAGACACACCGGGAGACTGTCCCCCTGCATACGGTCAGACCTGCAACTGGAGAATTGAAGAAGGGGACTAGACCCTACTGCAGCTTGCCAGGTGAATAGCTGCCCGGCATACGGTCAAAGATCCAAAGAAGATCAAACATGCGTGTTGTAGTGTTAGTAGTGTTGCATTGTGTTTCCTTAATAAGGTGCAAAAAGGGGGGTCTGCTTTACTGGCTTCACCTGGCTAACATCACAAGAGTAAAATATTTTTGTTTGCCAAGAGGTATACCTGCAAACAGGCTTATTAGCTCTTGCCTAGTACCTGTCTGTAGACATCCTGGGAAAATTCAAAAAGATACCATGTTAAGAGTTTATGGTGTAAGTTTAACTTATTCCCAAAATGCTAATTGGGGCGTGGTTGCAAAGATCCTACCCCCTACAGAGTTCACTCTACGCACCCCCATCATTGCTGAAACAAATGCTACGTGTGCACGAATGCTTAATTGTCAAAAATTTTCCAGAAAATATAAAGCTATCCCTGGCCCCCTTCCACTGAAATAAAATTCAAAACATATCTTTTAATGATGCCCACATACTTTTGCCTCATGGATGGTTTTAGACATATAGTTCCCACACTTGGTCATTCATTCCTGCCAACTTGTCTAATAACCACCCATGTTGCCTCAGCCACCAATTGAACTAGTGCCAATTCTTCCCCTGTGGCCCGAGAAAATCCGTCGACGGCAGCCTCGAGCACTCCAACTAACTAAAAATTGTAATAGTCATGTGCAGTTATATTCTGACTCAGAAAAATTGGCCTTAACAATGTCACTGGTTGGGGTTCCAGGTTTAGCCTTGGCTGATGGTCTGGAGATCAACCGGTTAGCTTGCAGCTTAGCCAAAAGCATAAATGCCACCTCAGGAGCATTGTCATTGTTAAATAAAGAGTTGCGTGATCTAAGAGGTGCAGTTCTAGAAAATAGAGCTGGTATAGGTTACCTCTTCCTTCTTCATCATTTAAGTTGTGAGACACACCAAAAGCTCTGTTGTTTTAACTTAACTGATAATGGCAATGCTGTAGATGAACAGATCAACAAGCTGCACAATATAGTAGCTAACAAAACAATAAGACAAAACAATTAGCTCAATTAGTTGACCCCTTGGCTTCCAGATCTTAGCTGGCTTGAAGCATTGTTCATCCAAATTCTACCAGTGTTGTTCATAAAAGTTCTGTTATGTCTCTGCGTTCCTTGTCTTATGCGCTGTTTAACCAATCTGTTTTATGTCTCAGCTAGTAAAACTGCTGCCCTCTACGCTCTAATAGCCCAACAAGAGGCTAAGTAATATGTATGTCACAAAAAGCTTTGTATGGTTATCAGAAATGCTATAATTGTAATGAAATTATGCATTTAAGGGGGGAATGTAGCAGCCATATCGGGGGTCAGACTAAGTAGTCTCATGCAGTCTCATGCTTCATGTTCTTGCTGAGCTCTTTCTCCCTTGAAAAAGTTGTTGTAAGCTGACGAGACCCAGGAATTCCTTGTCTTGCCAAAGGTCATACAATTGTATATCTTGTTCCCTGCTGTTCTCTTCTGTTCTCTCCTTATCACGGCTACCCTATAACCCAGTTCTTGTATTATAAACAATGGTGCTAGGAGGAGAAATGTTGAGGACTGCAACCCCACGCGGGAGGGGGAGGAGGAGCCGTTTCATATGTGTCACAATGTCTATAAAAACAACGTGCTGATGAATTTCGGGGCTTCTGGCTCTTTGGAAATGATTCCAGCCTTAAGCCCGCGCGTTAAATAAAGAATCTCTTTTTCCTTCACTCCGTGGTCTCTCTGGGTTCTGCAACAACTGGATGGATAATTTAAGAATAAAACAGTAAGTCCAAGTCTTCATTAGGAACAGAACAGCTGTTCCACAAGATGGCACTCTTTGCCCATATCTGCTGTTCTTTTGCCCTTCCCAAATCCCCTAATGAGTTTTGTTAATTTCATGTGTTGCATCCCCTGGTAAACTGCGTAAGTACTGATGGACACTTTGTAATTTCCCATAGCTTGGCTGTCTCTGCTTTAACTGATGGGGCGAGGGCAGCCCCCTAGCAAACTTATCTTAGTTAGATACCCTAGGTTGCATCCAAATCTAATCATGCTTAGAGTAGACTTATTGAAGGCAATGGGACCTAGGTTAGTCATGACTAACCTAGGTCCCATCAATTTCAATGGGTCTCTAAGCATGAGTAAATATGGACCCAGCCCTCAGATTGTAAGCAGTTACAATGGAAACTGATCGTCTAGTACTGCCTTCCCCAACCTGTGCTCCCCAGCTGGCTGGAAATGCTAGGAGCCTCAGCCCAAGACATGGCGGGGGGGGGGGGGGACGACCAGGTTGGAGAATGCTGGTCTAGCACCTGCACAGAACTGACTTTCTGGAAGACTAGAAACGACCGAAGACTTTGGTCCTTACCAGGTCCGCTGCTCATGAAATGCCTGCTCTCCTGCCCCCTGTTCCCCAGGCCAGCCTAGACTTCTCTTGCTTGGGCCCTTTGAAGTCTAAGAGTACATGGGTTTTATAGGATCGCTCATTGCCACATATTCATCTCCCATTGCCTCATGGCTCCAATACCATCACTATCTTCATCTGCTCATGCATAGATCTACACCTGCAGCAGAATGAGGTGGTAGAGTGAGCATGGACTGTACCACTTCAGACTGCAGGTGAAGAACCACATGGTTGAAGACTTCCCTATTCAGGACTTACTTTAAACAGACCACAGTTCCCCACGTTCAGCCTTCATAGGGCCTGTGGTGTGCATAAAAGGGGATACATTTAGAACAGGCTATTTAGAACAGACAAACATGGGTGCTTGGATTTTTCCTGTTTTGAAAGACTGGCCCATTTTTCTCTCTCATTGGCTTCCTTTCCTTTAAATTAATATAAGGTTAAAATTAGACATGGATTATACTCACAGGATGTTCATAAAGATGCGGAAACCAATTAACAAACAGGATTTAGCAGGTGGTACCATCTTTATAAGGGTGAGCGACTTTTCTATCATCGTTTTAATTCCTTTACTCACTCAGAACTAAGAAAGGATTGGAGGTCTGCAAATATTTCCATATTTCAAAGTGGTAATTTGGTTTAGTTGGATGTGACAACCATGTTTGGTGTGTACCAAACCAATTGTCAAGCAGGAGAATGTTAGTATATGTTGGGCTCCACAAAAAGAGGATATCAGTCATACATTCTTCTGTGAACTGTATGCCAATCCCAGGAAAATATTTCTTGTACCTTTGTTGGGACAAATGTCTGATAGAACTTTGGTTGAGAAAACTATGCATAGATATGGATCCTGTGCCCTGCTAGGCTGAAGCCGACAGGGTGGAAGGAGCAATGGGGGCAATCATTACTCTCCACCGTTCTTTGCTTTTTCTGGGGAGGGCAGTTTGGAGGGGGAAAGAAGGAGGCTGGAGGAGGCTCAGGATAACTCGTATTCTGGCCTCTCTAGTCCCCTCCCCACCCCTCAGAATGTCCCCTTTTCCCCCTCCCCAAGGTTGAGTTTCTGACCTCAAGAGAGGTAGCCGGTGTGGTTCTCTCCATGTTGGCTGCAAGGGGGCAGGGGGTCAAATCTCCAATTTCCCCTTCCAAGTTTGGGGTGCTGTCTCCAAATTTGGAAGGAGGAATCCAAGCTAGCCTATGGTGCCTGGGAATCATAGAATCATAGAATAGTAGGGTTGGAAGGGGCCTACAAGGCCATCGAGTCCAACCCCCTGCTCAATGCAGGAATCCAAGTCAGAGCATCCCTGACAGATGGCTGTCCAGCCTCGCCTTGAACGCCTCCAGTGTGGGAGAGCCCACCGCCTCCCCAGGTCATTGGTTCCATTGTCGTGTTGCTCTAACAGTCAGGATGTTTTTCCTGATGTTCAGCCGGAATCTGGCTTCCTGTCACTTGAGCCCATTATTCTGTGTCCTGCACTCTGGGATGATTGAGGAGAGATCCTGGCCTTCCTCTCTGGGACAACCTTTCAAGTACTTGAACAGCGCTATCCTACCTCCTCTCAGTCTTCTCTTCTCAAGGCTAAACATGCCCAGTTCTTTCAGTCTCTCCTCATAGGGCTTTGTTTCCAGTCCCCCGATCATCTTTGTTGCCCGCCTCTGAACCCTCTCCAGTTTGTCTGCATCCTTCTTCAAGTGCGGTGTCCAGTACTGGACACAGTACTCCAGATGAGACCTAACCAGTGCTGAGTAGAGGGGAACTAGTACTTCCCAGGATTTGGAAGCTCTGCTTCTATTAATGCAGCCCAAAAGAGCATTTGCCTTTTTTGCAGCCACATAACATTGTTGGCACATATTCAGTTTGTGGTCTACCACAATTCCAAGATCCTTCTCTCTTGTCATGTGGTTGAGCCATGTATCCCCCATCTTGTAACTGTGCATTTGGTTTCTTTTTCCTTGGTGCAGAACTTGGCATTTATCCCTATTAAATGTCATTCTGTTGTTTTCTGCCCAGCGCTCCAGTCTCTCAAGATCACTTTCAATTTTGTATTTGTCTTCCAGGGTATTAGCTATCCCACCTCATTTTGTGTCATCTGCAAATTTGATGAGCGTTTCCTGCACCTCCTCCTCCAAGTCATTCATAAAAATGTTGAAGAGCACTGGGCCCAGGACTGAGCCCTGCGGTACCCCACTCATTACCTCTCCCCAGTTTGAGAAGGTCCCATTGATAAGCACTCTTTGAGTCCGATTCTGTAGCCAACTGTGGATCCACCGGATCGTTGTTTCATCTAGCCCACTTTGAGCTAGTTTTCTCATCAGGATATCATGGGGCGCTTTGTCAAAAGCTTTGCTGAAGTCAAGGTATATGATGTCTACAGCATTCCCACAGTCCACAAGGGAGGTTACTTGATCCAAAAATGGGATCAGATTTGTCTGGCAGGACTTGATTTTGACAAATCCATGTTGGCTTCGAGTCATCACGGCATTGTTGTCAAGGTGCTTCCAGATGGATTGTTTTATCATCTGCTCCAGAATTTTCCCAGGGATTGATGTCAGACTGACTGGTGTGTAGTTCCCAGGTTCCTCCTTTTTACCCTTTTTGAAGATAGGGACAACATTAGCCCTCCTCCAGTCATCTGGCACTTCACCCGTCCTCCAGGATTTCTCAAAGAGAATAGACAGCAGTTCTGAGAGTTCTTCTGCCAGTTCCTTTATTACTCTAGGATGCAGTTCCTCTGGCCCTGGAGATTTGCACTCATTCAAAGTAAGTAGGTGTTCCTTGACCATATGCCTGTCGATCTCAAGCTGCAATCCTGCCCCTTCAGCCTGTACTTCGCCTTTGCTAGGGGGCTCCTAGACCCTCTCTTGGGAGAAGACTGAGCCAAAGGAGGAATTGAGCATCTCTGCCTTTTCTTTGTCATCTGTTATCATTTTGCCATCCTTATTTAATAGCTGAACCACCATTTCTTTCCTCTGAGAAATGGATTGCTCTCTCCATACCTTTATTTGCAGTGGCTGCTCTCAGAGCAAAGGTCCTAAAAACTGTTGCTGTAAGTTGTGCACATGATGAATTGATTTTATTGGTTTGTTAAACCTATGTGTGTGAGTGAAATGGATTGGTTGGGTGAAGGACTCTCCCAAAAAATGCATTTTGAGAAGCCTATCGCTAACAACATCAAGGCCAACAATAAAGAATTCTTTTGGGGGGTCATGACATAATACAAAATTATGTATGGTGCAGAGAATGTGGATAGGGAGACTTTTTCTCCCTCTCTCAAAATACTAGAACACAGGGTCACCCCATGGAGCTGATTGGGGGGAGATTCAGGCCAGATAAAAGGAAGGACTTCTTCACACAGCACATAAACTATGGAATAAACATCCATGAGAGGATGTGATGGCCACCCATTTGGAAGGTTTTCAAAGGGGATTGCTACCTCCAGTACCAGAGGCAGTATGCGTATGTACACCAGTTGCTGGGGAACATGGGCAGGAGGGTGCTGTTGCACTCATGTCCTGCTTGTGGGTTTCCTGTCGGCAGCTGGTTGGCCACTGTGTGAACAGAGTGCTGGATTGGATGGACCTTGGTCTGATCCAGCACCAGGGCTCTTCTGATGTTCTTATATTTTGGCTGACACCTCCTGTCATCCCTCACTGCTGGCTACGCTGGCTAGGGCTGATGGAAGTTGTAGGCCAAAATGGCGGGGGGGGGGTCACATATTGCCCAGCCCTACTCTAACCCATCTGTGGCAGAACCTCCACCCACCGTTGCCATTTCCAACTCTACAGGAGCTGCCAGGGTTCAAAAACTAACCCAACGTACCCCACCCACCTCCCCGCCCAGGATACATAACATTAATGCAGGGCAGAGATTGGTTTCACCTCAGTGACTCTGGATGTAAAATGCTCCCATCGCAGGCTTGGCTCTTGAGTATTAACTGTCTCCACAATAACGGAAGGAGAAGGGAGGAGTGGCTCACCCACATTTTTCCAGGAGCTTTGGTGCATGCAGGCCACAGAGGCGCGTGAATCGCACCATTCTAAGTGGCTTCATGTAACTTACTTCTGGGTGGGGTTGGGGGGTTGGAGTGAACATCATCTGACTGGCAGGGGCTGCTCAGCCAATAATAGAAGCTCCCCCCTCCCAGCTAGGCTCCCTCGCTTTCTTCTTTGATAAAAACTTCCTCCGGTGTCTTGATAATCTCAGTAACTCAGAGTGCACATTTTGGAACAAGGCTCATTGAGTACAATGGGAGTTACTTCCAAGTAGACACTAATGGGTTTGTTGGGGGAAAGACAGTAGTAAACGCAGCAATGGGGAAACTGGTCCCCATTGTAACCTGATGCTGTGCAGGATCACTGCAAAGGAGGTGTGAATGTGTTACTTCCGAAGCAATAATCCAAGCCACGGAGAATCGCAGGTTCGGTAAAGCACTTTACAGGCTTCAGGGAAACAGTGCTTTGAACTCTATATTCAATTGAGGGGATCTCTGTAAATTCTGATGTGGGTCTTCAGAGGTCAAGCTGCATTCAGCACAATAGGAATTACTTCTGAGGAGCATAATGGTTAAGACTAACATCACTAGTGTTACTCGTTAGGTAAGCGCCATTTTCTTGAAGCGAGGCAGTCACACACTGCTGAAGCGGCGTAAGTCATGTAGTGCTGATCTCGCATAAGGGAGAGGGGAAGACGGAGCAGAGAGATGAGAACGTTGAAGACGTCAGAAGACTTAGTCTCATAAGGGAACAGAATGTGTGACTGAAGCCAACTGAACACAGCCCTGGGCGTGCCGCGAGGCGGAGTCCTTCGGCGTGAGGAACGGCCGAGGCGTATGTGCCTCTGTCTCCTTGAGGGAAAGCTCTGCAAGAGCATGAGGTGGTGGCGTGGTCCCTGAAATTCCAGCACAGGCGACACCAATGGGTTTGTTGTGGTAAGAGAGCAATAAGCACAGGCAGCCGGCCCCCACCGTCACCTGATGCTGCGCAGGATTTCCATAACGGAGGTGTGAAGTAGTGACTTCCTAAGGCAATAAACCAAACAACAGAGAACTGAGCCTCAAGATCATGCTTTACAGCATTTAGGGAATTTCTGCCCCAAAGTTTCAATTGAGGGGGATCTCTGTAAGTACTGATGTGGGCATTCAGAGGGCGAGCCTCATTCAGCACAATGGGAGTTACTTCTGAGGAGACACTAAGTGGTTTGTGCAGGGACAGGAAAGACAGGAAACACCCCTTGACCGGGGTCAGGGTGAAGGGCACCCCCCTGGGCAGGGCTAGCACACCCAAGGTCAATGCGGGGGTTGGGGCACACAGCAACTATACCGGGGAGAACCCGGCTTGAGGAAAAGAATCGGACTTTGAGCAGTCTCAGGAAATCCGGTTTTTCCCTCATAAGCTCCGGGGCGGCTGCTGGATGGCCACGATGTCATGTATCCCTCACGACCTCCACACGCAGCGGGCTCGGAGTAGATCGCAGGTGGAGACACCCCCCTAGGAGACAATGCAGTTAATAGATGTATTTATTTCTTTTGAACTATTTATACTCTGCCTTAATCCAAGGAGTACTAGGCAGCTTAGAACAAAGTCAATAATGTAAAACATCCTTCCAGTGCATAACATAACATGAAACACAAAAAGAGTAGCAGAAAACAATACCACAGCGATCAGAAGATTTACAGTATTTAAAACAATAGAGACTGCTTAAAATAGCAAATCATAGAATCATAGAATAGTAGGGTTGGAAGGGGCCTACAAGGCCATCGAGTCCAACCCCCTGCTCAATGCAGGAATCCAAGGCAGAGCATCCCTGACCGATGGCTGTCCAGCCTCGTCTTGAATGCCTCCAGTGTGGGAGACCCCGCCACCTCCCTAGGTCACTGGTTCCATTGTCGTATTGCTCTTACAGTCAGGACGTTTTTCCTGATGTTCAGCTGGAATCTGGCTTCCTGTCATTTGAGCCCATTATTCCGTGTCCTGCACTCTGGGATGATCAAGAAGAGATGCTGGCCTTCCTGTCTGTGATGACCTTTCAAGTACTTGAAGAGCACTATCCTGTCTCCCCTCAGTCTTCTCTTCTCAAGGCTAAACAGGCCCAGTTCTTTCAGTCTCTCCTCATAGGTCCCATTGATAAGCACTCTTTGAGTCCGATTCTGTAGCCAACTGTGGATCCACTGGATCGTTGTTTCATCTAGCCCACTTTGAGCTAGTTTGCTCATCAGGATATCATGGGGCACTTTGTCGAAAGCTTTGCTGAAGTCGAGGTATATGATGTCTACAGCTTTCTCACAGTCCACAAGGGAGGTGACCTAATCAAAAAATGAGATCAGATTTGTCTGGCAGGATTTGTTCTTGACAAATCCATGTTAGCTTTGAGTCATCATTGCATTGTTTTCAAGATGTTTACAGGTGGATTGCTTTATCATCTGCTCCAGAATTTTCCCAGGGATTGATGTCAGACTGACTGGTCTGTAGTTCCCAGGTTCCTCCTTTTTGTCCTTTTTGAAGATAGGGACAACGTTAGCCCTCCTCCAGTCATCTGGCACTTCCCCCATCCTCCAGGATTTCTCAAAGAGAATAGACAGCAGTTCTGAGAGGTCTTCTGCCAGTTCCTTTATTACTCTAGGATGCAGTTCCTCTGGCCCTGGAGATTTGAACTCATTCAAAGTAATGAGGTGTTCCTTGACCATATGCCTATCGATCTCAAGCTGCAATCCTGCCCCTTCAGCCTGCACTTCGCCTTTGCCAGGGGGGTCATAAACCCTCTTTTGGGAGAAGACTGAGCCAAAGTAGGAATTGAGCACCTCTGCCTTTTCTTTGTCATCTGTTATCATTTTGCCATTCTTATTTAATAGCTGAACCACCATTTCTTTCCTCTGCCTTTTACTATGCACGTAGCTGAAGAAAGCCTTTTTGTTGCTTTTAGCATCCCTCGCTAACCTCAGCTCGTTCTCAGCTTTCGCCTTCCTGACGCCATCCCTGCAATTCTGTGCTACCTGCCTGCACTCTTCCTTTGTTGCGTGGCCTCCTTTCCACTTCCTATATGTGTCCTTTTTTGTTTTCAGGTCATCCCTAAGCTTTTTGTGAAGCCACATTGGCTTCTTCTGTTGTCTTCCACCTTTTTTCTTGTTGGAATTGTTTGTGATTGTGCCATGAGAATTTCCTTTTTTAAAAGCTCCCACCCATCTTGGACTCCTTTTCTCGTTAGCATCGCTTGCCATGGGACCTTACTGATCATTGTTCTGAGTTTATTAAAATCAGCTTTTCTAAAATCCAGGGTTTGACTACGCTCGGCTTTTGCTTCCCTTAGAACCAAGAACTGAAGTACAACGTGGTTGCTTTCCCCCAGAGTTCCTAAATACTGCTACTTTATCCACTAAGTCATCTCTGTTGGTTAGGATCAAGTCAAGGATAGCCGATCCTCTAGTTCTGCCCTCTACTTTCTGTAGGAGGAAGGAAGTTATCCGCCACACAAGCCAGGAATTTCCGGGAGGGGTCATGTTTTGCAGAATTTGTCTCCCAACAAATATCGGGGAAATTGAAGTTCCCATTACTACTACATCATGCTTCCTTAAAACATTGGCTATTTGCTTTTCAAAAGTTTCATCCTCGTCTTCTCCTTGATTGGGTAGCCGGTAGTAGACTTTGACCATCAGGTTCCTTTTATTCTTTGCTCCATTTATTTTGAACCAGATGCTCTCAATGGGGCTACCAAGCTCATCCTCCTGTAATCAAAGTGGGGTGTACAAAATTGAGGCACGCTGCCTCTGACACTGGGGGTAGCATGTAGCCAACAGAACTAGTAGCCAATGATAGCCTTATCCCCCATGAATTTCTCCACACCATGCATAATTTTGCACACCTCTATTTTGATGTTTTAGCTCAGATCCCATCAACTTATATGTGAAGTTGGGATTTTTTTCCCCCAGTGCTAAAACATTGACCTAATGTGCAGCGGCTGTGAAAAAAGGTAAATTCCATATTAGGCACATGGAGGGTAAGACTATCAATGGCTGCTATTCCTGATGGCTACGTGCTATCAGAGGCAGGGTGCCCATGTACACCAGTTTCTGGGGGACATGGGCAGGGGGATGCCATTGGGCTCCTGTCTTGCTTGTGGGTTTCCCTTGGGCAGCTGGCTGACCACTGTATGAACAGCATGCTGGATAAGATGGACCCTTGGTCTGATCCAGCATGGCCCTTCTTATGTTCTTAATGCCTTCCTAAAAAGGAAGGTTTTTATCAGCTTCCAGAATGTTCTTAATGAGAAGATGAGAAAGGCCTCCCTTGCAAGGGAGTTCTAGAGCATAGACTAGGGTGGGCAATATGTGGAACTCCAGATGTTTTGGCCTAAAACTGCCATCATCCCTTGCTATGCTGGCTATGGCTGATGGGAGCTGTGGAACTCCAGATGTTTTGGCCTACATGTTGCCCACCCCTGACTTAGATGCAGTCACTGAAAAGGCCTTCTCCCTCATCCCAATTACATATATCTCAGGGGTTCTTGGGACATTCAAGAGGGCCTCTGGAATGATCTCAATAGGAAGGCAAGTTTGTGCAGGAGAAGGTCCTTCTCCTGCACAAACAATTCAGGATTTTATAGGTAAGCATCTGCACTTTCCCCTTCATGGATCACTGCCTTGTTGTGGTGAAGGTGCTTGCGTAACTCAGTGAAGCCATAAGCTACGCCGTGCAGGGCCACCCAAGACGGACAGGTCATGGCAGAGAGTTCTGACAAAATGTGGTCCACTGGAGAAGGAAATGGCAACCCACTCCAGTATTCTTGCCAAGAAAACCCCATGGAATGTATCACAAGGCTAAAAGAGATGACGCCGGAAGATGAGCCCCTCAGGTCGGAAGGTGTCCAATATACTACTGGGGAAGAGCAGAGGGTATTTCCAAGTAGCGCCAGAAAGAGTGAAGTGGCTGGGCCAAAGCCGAAAGGACACTCAGCTGTGGATGTGTCTGGTGGTGAAAAGAAAATCCGATGCTGTAAAGACCAATATTGTTTAGGAACTTGGAATGTAAGATCAATGAATCAAGGTAAGCTGGAGGTGGTCAAACATGAGATGGCAAGACTGAACATCGATACCTTGGGAATCAGCGAACTCAAATGGACAGGCATGGGTGAATTTAATTCAGGTGACCATCATATCTACTATTGTGGGCAAGAATCCCTTAGAAGAAATGGAGTAGCACTCATAGTCAACAAAAGGGTGGGAAAAGCAGTACTGGGGTACAATCTTAAAAACGATAGAATGATCTCAGTACGAATCCAAGGCAAACCATTCAACATCACAGTAATTCAAGTCTATGCCCCAACCACTGATGCTGAAGAAGCTGAGGTTGATCGGTTCTGTGAAGACCTACAACACCTTCTAGAAGTAACACCCCAAAAAAGATGTCCTCTTCATCATAGGGGATTGGAATGCTAAAGTAGGAAGTCAAGAAATCACCGGGATAACAGGCAAGCATGGCCTTGGGGTACAAAATGAAGCAGGACAAAGACTAATAGAGTTTTGCCAAGAGAACACGCTGATCATAGCAAACACTCTTTTCCAACAGCACAAGAGACGACTCTACACATGGACATCACCAGATGATCAATATCGAAATCAGATTGATTATGTCCTTTGCAGCCAAAGATGGAGAAGCTCTATACAGTCAGTCAAAACAAGACCTGGAGCTGACTGTGGCTCAGATCATGAGCTGCTTCTTGCAAAATTTCGGCTTAAATTGAAGAACGTCGGGAAAACCACTAAACCATTCAGGTATGACCTAAATCATATCCCTGATGAATATACAGTGGAGGTGAGGAATAGATTTCAGGGATTAGACCTGATAGACAGAGTGCCTGAGGAACTATGGATGGAGGTCCGTAACATTGTTCAGGAGGCAGCAACTCAATCCATCCCAAAGAAAAAGAAATGCAAGAAAGCAAAGTGGCTGTCTGAGGAGGCTTTACAAGTAGCTGAGGAAAGAAGGGCAGCGAAAAGCAAGGGAGAAAGGGGAAGATATATCCAACTGAATACAGAGTTCCAGAGAATAGCAAGGAGAGACAAGAAGGCCTTCTTAAATGAACAGTGCAAAGAAATCGAGGAAAACAATAGAATGGGAAAGACTAGAGATCTCTTCAAAAAATCGGAGAGCTCAAGGGAACGTTTTGTGCAAAGATGGGCATGATAAAGGACAAAGAAGGCAGTGACATAACAGAAGCAGATGAGATTAAGAAGAGGTGGAAAGAATACACAGAAGAACTATACAGGAAAGATCTGAATGTCCCTGATAGCCATGATAGTGCGGTCACTGAACTTGAGCCGGTCATCCTCGAGAGTGAAGTCAAGTGGGCCTTAGGAAGCATTAGTAACAACAAAGCTAGCGGAGATGACAGTATTCCAGCTGAGCTATTTAAAATCCTAAAAGATGATGCTGTTAAAGTGCTGCATTCAATATGCCAACAAATTTGGAACACTTAACAATGGCCGCAAGACTGGAAAAGGTCAGTTTACATTCCAATTCCAAAGAAGGGCAACGCCAAAGAGTGCTCAAACTACCGCACAATTGCGCTCATTTCACATGCCAGCAAGGTGATGCTCAAAATCCTACAAGCTAGGCTTCAGCAGTATGCGAACCGAGAACTACCGGAAGTACAAGCTGGGTTTCGAAGAGGCAGAGGAACTAGAGATCAAATTGCCAACATTCGCTGGATCATGGAGAAAGCAAGAGAATTCCAGAAAAACGTCTATTTCTGCTTCATTGACTACGCTAAAGCCTTTGATTGTGTGGATCACAACAAACTGTGGCAAATTCTGAAAGAGATGGGGGTTCCAGACCACCTTACGTGTCTCCTGAGAAACCTGTACAAGGGTCAGGAAGCAACAGTAAGAACCAGACATGGAACAACTGAGTGGTTCAAAATTGGGAAAGCAGTACGACAAGGCTGCATATTGTCACCCTGCTTATTTAACTTATATGCAGAGTACATCATGAGAAATGCCGGGTTGGATGAATCAGAGGTCGGAATTAAGATTGCTGGGAGAATTATCAACAACCTCCGATATGCAGACGATACCACCCTAATGGCAGAAAGCGAAGAGGATCTAAGGAGCCTCTTGTTGAGGGTGAAAGAGGAGAGTGCAAAAGCTGGTTTGAAACTCAACATTAAAAAAACGAAGATCATGGCATCTGGCCCTATCACTTCCTGGCATATAGAAGGGGAAGAAATGGAAGCAGTGACAGATTTTACTTTCTTGGGCTCCAAGATCACCGCAGACGGTGACTGTAGCCATGACATTAAAAGACGCTTGCTCCTTGGGAGGAAAGCTATGGCAAACCTAGACAGCATAGTAAGAAGCAGAGACATCACCTTGCCGACAAAGGTCCGTCTAATCAAAGCTATGGTTTTCCCAGTAGTAATGTATGGCTGTGAGAGCTGGACTATAAGGAAGGCTGAGCGCCGAAGAATTGATGCTTTCAAACTGTGGTGCTGGAGAAGACTCTTACGAGTCCCCTGGACTGCAAGGAGGTCAAATCAGTCCATCCTAAAGGAAATCAACCCTGACTGCTCATTGGAAGGACAGATACTGAAGCTGAAGCTCCAATATTTTGGCCACCTAATGCGAAGAGAAAACTCTCGGGAAAAGACCCTGATGCTGGGAAAGACTGAAGGCAAAAGGAGAAGGGGATGGCAGAGGATGAGATGGCTAGATAGCGTCACCGATGCAATGAATATGAACTTGAGCACGCTCCGGGAGAGAGTGCAGGACAGGAAGGCCTGGCATGCTATGGTCCATGGGGGTCACGAAGAGTCAGACACGACTGAATGACTGAACAACAACAACAAATCTGCACTTTGAATTATACCCAGAAACAACTTGGAAGCCAGTACAGCTGTTTCAGCAAGGGAGTCACAGGCTTCCTATACACAGCCCCTGTTAACAATCGGGCTGCTGTATTCTGGAACAATTGTAGTTTCAGAATACTCTTCAAAGGTATATTGCAATCATCTGAATATAACCAATGCATGTGTCACCCTGGCCAGATTTGCATCCTCCCATAAATGGGTGCAGTGCAGGTGGCATGCCAATCTCTGCTGGAGAAAAACACTTCTGGTCACTGCCAACATCTGAGGATCCAAGGTCAAGGCCAGACCTAGAAGAATCCCCAAACTAGCCTGTGTGTTCAAGGGGTGTGCAAACCCATCCAACACAGGTTGAACCCCAAGTCCCAGGGTTACTCTGCTGACCAACTGCACTTGTCTGGATTCAGCTTCTATTTGTTAGACCACATCCAAGTTATTACGAACTCCAGGCAACCGTTCAAAACATTGATGGCATCCCTGAAAAGGAGAGATAGAGCTGGGTGTTACCCACATATTGGTGGCACTGAACCCCCAAACCATCTCCCCAATAATTTCATGTAGATGTTAAATAGCATGGGGGACAAGATAGACCCCCTGAGAGAGATCATAGGCTAATGTCAAACGAGCATGTCCCAGCACCACCTTCTGAAACGAGCCCTCCAGGAAGGACCAAAGCCATGCCACCAACTGAGACACCATGCCACCAGTTAGCATCCCCATAAGCTGGTCCAGAAGGTACTGAGAGCTGCTGAGTGATCTTTTCCATCATGAGGAAAGCTTTGCTAGGTCCAGATTACAGGCTGTCCGCTATGGAACTGCTTCACACTGAGGACTTGGGACAAGTCAGGTTCCGCTGGATTCTGACCAAGCAGGAGCCAGGAATAGAACAGCACCAGAGAGAAGCTGGAAGCCAGTACATAGCTCCAACTAACTTGCCTGTACATAGCTCCAACCACCAGCAGCTTCCTTTAGCTGGTTAGTCCCACCTCCGTATTGACTGAGATCTTCTTGCTTAAAGGGGCCTGGCCTTCTTTCAGCAGCCTTGGGTTACGATGACATGGAAGAGGCTGCAGCCTGGTAGTATCTTCATGGCCTCACAATCTGAGGATGGCAACACAATCTCCTCTGGGCACAGAAGAACTGGTCCCTGTGGGCTTGCTGGAGAACCAGGTCCCAAGGAGGTGGAAACATTATCATAGAATCATAGGGTTGGAAGGGACCTTTGGGACTACCAAGTCCAATCCCCTGCTCAATTCAGGTATCCAAGTATCCATTCAGTCACCCTTCAGCAGCCAAGCCCTCTCCCTGATCTGTTAACTCAGGAGCCTTGTCCTCTGAGGTAGGGATGGCGGAGAATTCCGCCACGGATCCCAGTGAGGCCGAATGCACTGGCATTCAGCCCCCCGGAATCTGTGGCGGAATGGCCTCCTGCCCTCCCGCCTGCCCCGCGGAAGCCCCCAGGACGGCACTTACCTGGGGTGGATGTGGCGGTGGATGCAGTGGTGGGTGCGGCAGTGGCGGTGCGGCAGCAGCGGCGTGGTGGCAGCGGCAGAAGATGTGGCGGCGGCGGCAGGGGCAGGGCGGGTCAGTGAGGGTGGGGGCAGCAGGGGTGGCGGTGGAAGGGGCGGCGGCGGCGGAAGGTGCGGGGGCGGCGGGGGTGGCACCGGTGGGGGTGGTGGCAGGGGCGGCGGGGGTGGCGGCGGAAGGTGCAGCAGCGGAAGGGGCAGCAGGTGCGGTGGCGGCAGTTGTAGCGGGGGCGGGGGCAGGGCGGCTGGTTTCCTGGCTGGCCGCGGCTGGGTGCAGCGTATGCAAATGGCAGCGGCTACGGCGGCTGCCATTTGCGTTTGCTATTTTTAGCAGTTCTAGCCTACGTAAATATTTACGTAGGCTAGAATGGCGAAAAATAGCGAACGCAAATGGTGGCCGCCATAGCTGCCGCCATTTGTGTACGCGGGTTTTTTTACTTTGCCGTGATAGGCTATGTAAATATTTACGTAGCCTATCACAGTTAAGTACAGGGACGCAAATGGCGGTGGCTACAGCTGTCGCCATTTGCGTCCCTGCTGCCCAGTGGCCGGATGTCCGGCTGCGGGCGGAGCCAGCTGGCGGCTCCGCGGAATCGCCACGGAGTGGAGCCGGCTGGGCAGGATTCTGGGGGGAGGAACGGAGCACCTCCCCCCGTCAAGGATTCCAGGGGAGGGATGGAGCACCTCCCCCCCCACTGCGAAGCAGATCCACGAAACGGTAAGTGACTTTTGTACATCCCTACTCTGAGGACAAGCGGTTGGGGTCTTGGACCATGGCACTGAGAGGTTCAGTTGAACCAACAGGGATGCACTCTCCATGGCCTGTTCCCAGTACTGACCATCCACCAAGGCTGTCTCAGTCCAAACACCAGGCCCAAAGCCAGTTTAAAATGGATCTAATATGAATGGGTCGTCTCTTTCTGTCTATCCGTCTAAGTCAGTTCCAAGATCTTGCCTGAGTCTCCCAACTCATCATGACACTCTGCATGACCCAGCTATTCAGAGTGAGAGAGGTTGGTTTGGTTTTTAGTGGCTCCCATTGAATTCAAAAGTCTTTGCCCAGAATGAGGCTCTGTAGAGAAGTTTAGGCAGGCATGGCGAGCTGGTATGGAGGGTGGAAGTGAGAGGGGTCCCCCCCCAGTATTCATTACGTACAAAGAAAGGAGAGGCCATCAGCCAATGATACAGCATAGGCATATGGTGCCCAGTTAAAGGAATCCCAGATGGCTAGATGGACCGATGGGTTGGCTCAGGATATAAGGCAGCTTCATAAGCAGCTCTGGGTACTGTGTGGAGGCCCACTTATGACAGTGGCAGGCATTGCTTGCCTTGTTAAGATCTGCAGGATCTTTTCCTCCTTGGGAAATCTGGACCTTTGGGGGCTTGCCAGATTTCTGTGGTGCCTTCGACTTGGCTTGCATTTGCAAGCTGCACTGCAGCTTTCCCCCCCCAAATCCAGGAACTTCTCCCATTTTTTAAACATTTGTGTAAATAGAAATTTGCACAAATTGCAGCCAAAATCTGCACAAATTAAACAAATTGAGGCCAAAACTTGTGCAAATTGCAGCCAAAATTTGCACAAATTTATATTTGCACAATTTTTTTAAAAACAGAAAATTTGCAAATTGGCCTGACTGGCCAGCTCGCAGGAAATGAGCCAAAGTCCAGTGGGCCAAGCTGATGAAAACCCAGCAAGTTCCACCCCATGGGCAGATTCCTGCCTTGACAAGGGGCCTGCTGGTCAGGCATGCAAGGAAGGGCTTTCTCTTATGTTGTCCAGAGGCCGTGGAATGTGCTTTCCCAAGAACTGCAGCTGGCTCCCACTCTCTTGACTTTTAGGAGGGGTGTGAGGATGCATCTTTTTAATTCAGCCTTTTAAATTAGGTAACTGTTTTAATGTTTTAGTGTTTTACTATTTTTAATGTTCTTGCTTTTATGGTGTTGCAGTTGTATTTGTTTTAAATTCTTGTGCACCGCTTTGATGACTCTTTTGCCAATAAGGTGGTATATAAATGTTAATGTGAATGAATGAATGAATGGCCTTATTCCATGAAATGATTACTTCTTCTACATATGTGTACAGATAGTACACTGAATAGCATGGCACTTCACTGAGGTGGATCTCCAAGCCCCGATTCTCCCAACCGTTTCCAATTGCAACTTGACTTGTCCACTCTGATGGCGAAGCCACCATGGGCAACATGGGCTTCATCACAAGGAGCCACTTTCTGGCCCATCTCACTACTTCAAGATTTGGACCAGTTGTACCTGTTCCGTCTGTCAGAGCCCCTTTCGGGTCTCAGGCAGAGAGAGTGAGGCCCAGCCCTGCTCACAGAACCCTTTTAGACTGCAGCAACTGAACCTGAGACCTCCTGCATGCAAAATACTTGAAGGTAGTCATATCCAAACACCTCCCTTTTCTGTAACTATAAACGCAGCTGAATCCTGGGTGCCTCTTGACTTTGGGGGGGGGGGTCTCTGTCTGCAACACCACATTTACACACACACACACACACCCTGCACCCTCTGCTCATGGCATGCCTTGACCTTAGACTGCTGTGAACATGTTGACCAGATGCCAGTCCTTGGAGGACAAGCAGCTTGGGATTCTTTCCATCTCTGTCCATCCTGGCTGGGTGAAAACAGCCATAGGGACATGCCCAGTAAGTGTCCAAATGCACAAGCAGCAGCTTGGATAAAGGTGCTTTGGCGAGGCGGTCTCCGTAAGGGAACTCAGGAGGAGGGTGGCCAGCTCCTTCGAAGATGGGTGGCTGAAGCAGCAGGTGGCGCCACGAACAGGTCTGGAATTAGAATGCAGCCGATGATGCAGTGGCCACTTAGCTTGTGTATCAGGGTGGAAGTCTGCTAATGCAAGCAGTGTTTTTCCTTGGGTGGGTGGAGGGAGATATTTTATTTTCTGACACAGAACATTTTTACCTACTGCAATGGAGAAGGCTGGTCTCAAAGGAAGTATTCCCAAGCCATGTTTCCCAGCCTGGACTGGTTCTCTGGCTCCAAAGAAGACTCAGAGGCAGAGGAGACGCCCTCCATTAATCCAACCCCTGATCGGCCAAGGCTCCCCAGACCACAGGACGTGGCTCTACCTCACTCCTCCCGTGCAGAGGACACTCCCTCCCCACAGCCTTCTCCGCCCCACCCCGTAGGAGCCAGCGGCTACGATCAGGCAGCAGCCCTCTCAGAAACAAACTGCTTCTCTGAGGGGGTGGCGTTAACGGCAGGTCTTGAGCTGCTGGCCTTGTAAGGTTTCGGAAAGCCTTGGACTGTCGCCGCCCAGTCCATAGTTCTCCTTGCTCCAATCTCAGCTACCTAGGAGCTAGCCAAGGTCCTGGAAGACCCTGCCTGATCTAACTTGCCTGGCTATTCAGCGCCCTTAAACCAGGCTGGCCTCGCCTCACCTCGACTGGACTTGACCCGGCCTGACTTGCCAGGCCCTTGCCTGTGCGTACCTTGCTGGTTTTAGCCCCTCTGGGTGCCTGGAACCAAGCTGGGCAGGACACTGACCTGATCACTGTGGGCTCTTTATGAATATTGTCTGGGGCTGAAATTAATAATTAAATGTTGTTCAGCACCAGAGATTTATTGAGGCAGCACCCACAGGGATCCCTCTTTCTAAGGCTGCTTCCAGATGGATGGTCCCTAGTGCTACCCATCAAAAGTCATTATTCACTGATTCCCTCTTTTCCTCCCTAACGGATGTCTTTGTGGGAAGAGGAAGGAAGAACCGATAGGGAAGCACAGAAGAGTTACAAGTGGAAGACAACCGCATCTGGACCTTGTGTAAAATTCCATGAATGATGCAGTGTGATTGCATGATATTAAAAAAAAAGCCTTGTCTGGAAGCAACCTTAGATCCTTTGGGGTAAACAGAAACTTCCAGGCACTGTGCTGTCAGAATTTGGACAGGAGGGTAATATCACATCCTTGCCCATGCCTGAGCAAGTCCTATCCATGTAGATAGGACGCTTGCTTAATAACAGCAATACCATTCTTGGGACATTTTTGCCATTTCCTGAACTTGTGTTTGTGTTCAAAAGTGCACACATGCACAAACAAGCACTTCAGAAAATACTCACTTTTGGAAGTGCACATTTGCACAACACCCCCCCCCCCAATCTGCATTTTCATGGGAGAGCAATCCTATGGCCCGTAGGCAGAGTTGGGGGGGGGGAGTAGGATACTTCAGATCCCTGGATCCAAAGCTGGAAAAAGTGCTCCGCCCTCAAGCCCAGCAGTCTGAGCTCCCCGCCCCTGCCCTGCCCCGCACAGCCATGTGGAGAGAACCACACCGGCTGCCTCTCTGCAGTTGCAAAGGTGACCTGGGGAGGATGGGAAGGGGGTGTTCCCATGGGCAAGGTGGGAAGGGGGCTGGGGAAGCGGGATAGGACCTCTCCCCAGCCTTCCCCGGCTGCTGAATTCAGAGGCTTTCAGTCAATCCCATAGGATTGTGCCCTTAGACTATGGGGAGGAATTCTCATTTCTGGTTGGGAAAAACGCATATTTTTCCATTGGGAAAAAGTCTGCATTTTTTAAAAATGCACATTTTCTGATAGAAAAATTTGCATTTTTCCCAATCAAAAAAAGGGGGGAAAGATGCTCACATCTGGGAACGCAACTGTGATGAAACTAGCTTCGAGGAAGAATTCAGAGAATGTCAATGAACTTGTACATTGCATGTTGCCCCATCCCTGTGAAGAACTAGCTAAGAGCGTGGGGTAGCCTCGGACCCACAAGACTGTCGTTAGCTTTGCCTTTTAATTTGTGAGGCGGCCTGTGCTCTTTGAAGGTTTCCTATGTGTATAATCAACAATGATGTGGGTTTGCCAGAAGATTATGAATTGGGAAATTCTTCACTATTTGAAATTGATAAAGATCTGGTTATTTATTTCTTTTATTTGTACCCTGCCTTTCTACTCAAGACAGCTTACAACCATAGATAAAGTAAACTTGATTAAAACAATAAAAAATACTTTAAAAGCACAACTAAAAACACAACAATAACAGAATAAAAACAACACCCAACCCAACAGGCCCGCTTACATGCCAAAGGCCTGTCTTTGCCTGCCAGGAGAACGACAGTAGAGCAAACCTCGCCTCCCTCTGCAGGGGAGCAGCCACAGAGAAGGCCCTCTTTCGTGTTGCCACCAAATGTGCCTCTGAAGGTGACGGTGTCAAAAGAAGGGCCTCTCCAAAAGATATTAAAATCCAGGCAGGCTTGTATGGGCAAAGACAGTTGGAGCATATGCATGGCAATGTAAATGTTTGTGTTTGAATTGTTAAACGTGATCCAGGTCAGTTAAACAGAATGTTGGTGTGTGAGTGAAAGGGGGGGGGGTTGTGAGTGAGAGAAATCTAAGGTGTTTTAAAAGGAGGGAAGAGACAACTGAACGGTTGGGGAGGGTTCAAAGAATGTATACCTTGTGAGTGGGGTTTGGGGAGAAGGGTTTAGAAGGAGTAGGTAGGACTAAGTAAAGGATGATTTAATAATAATAATAATAATAATAATAATAATACCTCTTGTGTTTAATACAATTTTCTTTTATTGTATACAGAATCCCACATTTTGAGAGGTCTATTTTTCCTGTTACTACTCCTGTATTGGTAGAGGAAGCCAGTTAACCTACTGGGTGTCTCCTTGACACAGGGTAAAAGAGCTCAGGGTGTGGGATTCAGTGAGGCCCAGCAACTGGCCCAAGCAGAGGCAGGCATCCTGGGTTTTTTCCGTTTCAACAGGTGAAAACTGGAGGGAGAATAATTCGCAGCAGGAATGTTACAATGGTCTTTCAGGTATCCTGGTCCCAAAATGGTCATAACCAGAACTATGAATTGTGCCTGAAATAGACCAATAAAGTAGCCAATAAAGCTGTTGTAATAAGGGAGTCACGTGCTCCCTGAAACTGATCTGGGTCAACAGTCTGGATGCAGCATTCTGGAGCCGCTGAGTTTTTGGAGTCTTTGAAGGCAGCCCCAAGTAGAGTGCATCACAGTAGTCCAAACAGGATGTAGTTGACAAATAATATTAAAATGGCAAAAGTACAAAGAAAAAAAAGGACAGTTTTACGGAAGAATAGTATAATTGTATTGTTTATACAAGTGCAGAGAAACAATGGAGTGTTCCCTCCTACTACTGTTGCAGAACTCAGAGTCAGAGAGACCACGGAGTGAAGGAAAAAGAGATTCTTTATTTAACGCGCGGGCTTAAGGCTGGAATCATTTCCAAAGAGCCAGAAGCCCCGAAATACATCAGCACGTTGTTTTTATAGACATTGTGACACACATGAAACGGCTCCTCCTCCCCCTCCCGCGTGGGGTTGCAGTCCTCAACATTTCTTCTCCTAGCGCCATTGTTTATAATACAAGAACTGGGTTATAGGGTAGCCGTGATAAGGAGAGAACAGAAGAGAACAGCAGGGAACAAGATATACAATTGTATGACCTTTGACAAGATAAGGAATTCCTGTGTCTCGTCAGCTTACAACAATATATTCAAGGGAGAAAGAGCTCAGCAAGAACATGAAGCATGAGACTGCATGAGACTACTTAGTCTGACCCCCGATATGGCTGCTACATTCCCCCCTTAAATGCATAATTTCATTACAATTATAGCATTTCTGATAACCATACAAAGCTTTTTGTGACATACATATTACTTAGCCTCTTGTTGGGCTATTAGAGCGTAGAGGGCAGCAGTTTTACTAGCTGAGACATAAAACAGATTGGTTAAACAGCGCATAAGACAAGGAACGCAGAGACATAACAGAACTTTTATGAACAACACTGGTAGAATTTGGATGAACAATGCTTCAAGCCAGCTAAGATCTGGAAGCCAAGGGGTCAACTAATTGAGCTAATTGTTTTGTCTTATTGTTTTGTTAGCTACTATATTGTGCAGCTTGTTGATCTGTTCATCTACAGCATTGCCATTATCAGTTAAGTTAAAACAACAGAGCTTTTGGTGTGTCTCACAACTTAAATGATGAAGAAGGAAGAGGTAACCTATACCAGCTCTATTTTCTAGAACTGCACCTCTTAGATCACACAACTCTTTATTTAACAATGACAATGCTCCTGAGGTGGCATTTATGCTTTTGGCTAAGCTGCAAGCTAACCGGTTGATCTCCAGACCATCAGCCAAGGCTAAACCTGGAACCCCAACCAGTGACATTGTTAAGGCCAATTTTTCTGAGTCAGAATATAACTGCACATGACTATTACAATTTTTAGTTAGTTGGAGTGCTCGAGGCTGCCGTCGACGGATTTTCTCGGGCCACAGGGGAAGAATTGGCACCAGGCGGCTGAGGCAACATGGGTGGTTATTAGACAAGTTGGCAGGAATGAATGACCAAGTGCGGGAACTACATGTCTAAAACCATCCATGAGGCAAAAGTATGTGGGCATCATTAAAAGATATGTTTTGAATTTTATTATAGTGGAAGGGGGCCAGGGATAGCTTTATATTTTCTGGAAAAAATTTTGACAATTAAGCATTCGTGCACACGTAGCATTTGTTTCAGCAATGATGGGGGTGCGTAGAGTGAACTCTGTAGGGGGCAGGATCTTTGCAACCATGCCCCAATTAGCATTTTGGGAATAAGTTAAACTTACACCATAAACTCTTAACATGGTATCTTTTTGAATTTTTCCAGGATGTCTACAGACAGGTATTAGGCAAGAGCTAATAAGCTTGTTTGCAGGTATACCTCTTGGCAAACAAAAATGTTTTACTCTCGTGATGTTAGCCAGGTGAAGCCAGTAATAATCAGCAAATCACTGGGACAAACTTCTCCTTCCAGGGGCAGACCCCCCTTTTTGCACCTTATTAAGGAAACACAATGCAACACTACTAACACTACAACACGCATGTTTGATCTTTTTTGGGATCTGACCGTACGCTGGGCAGCTATTCACCTGGCAAGCTGCAGTAGGGTCTAGTCCCCTTCTTCAATTTTCTAGTTGCAGTTCTCACCGTACGCAGGGGGACAGTCTCCCGGTGTGTCCACAGTAAGGTCTAACCTGAGTCTTCTTACTGCTTTTTTAGAATGATTTTTAAAGGATTTTTGAAAAGGAAAGAAATCCTTTCAAAGGATTTTTAGGATTTTTGTTCAGAGTTTACTCTCCCCCTCTTGCTCTCTTGACTCGTGTCCAATGTATCTAGGGTTTAACTCTAGCTGCTTTCATAGCTGCGGGGGTGGGAAATATGACAGTTTTCAGTCTTCTCTATCTGGGAGTCAAAGGGTTATTCTTCCCTCTTTAACTCGTACTTTAACTCTTGGTTGGAAAGGATGAACTTCTGTGATGGGAATGGCTTATTTTCTAAGACAAAGCGACGCTGGGCTTGAAGAACTTCGCTCAGTGTTTGGACTTCTTGTTTAAGGCTAACGTTTGCTTGCTCTTGATGCCGCTCCAGTGTCAATCATGAAGTCAATGTCATGGCCCCTCTCAAGCTATCTCTCTCTTTATCCATTCTGGTCCTTTTGGTTTTCTCTTTTGTATTTGATTTATTTTATTTGGGCATTCATGCCACTAATGTCTATCTTGTCCACACTGGGCACACTGGTTCTTTTTTTAAGAATCTTCTGCCTCTGCCGGGTCTTTTTTTTTTCTTTCGTCCACGTCTTCTTGGGCCTCTGGGTTGAGGGAGGGGGGTATACTGGCGATAGGCATTTGAAAGACGCTCCAAGGACGCTCTGGGGCCTCGGTGGCACCTTGCAGCACTTTAGACACTTTGGTCATATTAACTGACTTCTTTATACCTGCCTTTACGGCTTTTAATAGCAGGGTTTGACACTGGGTGAGGCGCTCTAGCCCCACTTGTGTTTTGGGATTCCAGCGGGGGGGGGGGTTTACTTACAAGGAGACTTTATTGGGTAACTTACAGCACACAGGCGTACCTAATGGTTGGATCAGACAGCTTCTCTGAACCACGAACTATTGGGCTAAATGGGTTTTATACCATACATGTTACCCATGAGGCAGCACAACACTAGCAAGCATTTTCAGCATAGGCTAGAAGTGTTTGGTTCTCAGGCACAGCTTCCTGTAAACAACTTTGCTTCCTAAAGTGCTTGATAACACTTTTATTCATTAGTATGGGAAGACAATTTTTTTCTCTTTCTTTTGCTTTCTTTTTCTTTGCTGATCTGCCTGTATTGCAGATCATGTTTCAAACTTTTTATATAAAACTTTCTGCTCCATGCACCAGCCTTGTCTCTTTATTTGTCTTTTTCAAGTTAAACTCACTTACTTAAACCTTTCTGCCTTACACTAGTCCCAATGACACACATTTGGGATAGGCTCTTCTTCTCCTTCTAGTTACATTTTCTTTATCTTAAAGAACTATTACATTATTGTGGCTACTTTATCCCAGGTAATAAGCTCCAGGCACAATCAGCTGCTTTTAATTTACCCTGGGGGCAACTATGGCCACGCTTCTTTTCTACAAATGTTTTTTCTCTTTGCCTCTTGCCTTTTCTTTTTTCTTTTTTCTCCTTTTTCTATCTGTCTTCTACTTTCTTTATTTCCTTCTTTTCTACTTGCCTTTGTCTTTTCTCCTTGTCATCCATCGGGAACCACACTTAGTATTATTTGGAGTTGCAACTAACACTAATCTGCAAATATCACATATATTTTATGATATCTAAGAAATCATAAAATATACACAACAAACTTTTTCTGCAATTTAATACAATTAATGGAAAACACTTTTTGCATGGTAAGGCATGATGGAGCAGATCCAGCAATCATACTGCTCTTCTGGCTGAAAGCTCAGGGCCCATTAAAATCAAGGGACGGGCATACCCACACACGCAAAGAGTTCTAGGTCACCATTTTTGCATCAGCAACTCTATGCTGCATGAGTTTTAGCAGAAGGAAATCTAAAAGTCATAGATCAAACTTAGCTTGTTGTACACTGAGCAGACTACAAACACAGACACACGGTCCACAGCGATGAGAGTTCAAGTTTATCAAAAGCTTCACAGCACTGTCCATGGCAAGTCTTTGACAATTTAAAATTTTAGTTCATGTGCAGAGTGTCTCTAAAAAGCTCAGACAATGATGGAGGCAAACAGAGAAGGCTCTGGGCAATGAAGATGCGATGTTTCCAGCAAAGGCTCCCCACTTTTGCATCAGTTTAAAAAGGGAAAGTGTGGCCCTACACCCCTTCTGACAGACAAGGGCCTTTAACTTTTTAGCAAGGCCTCTGTCTAAACAGAGCGGCACAGCTCAGCTCTCTAGCCGTGACGCTTTAACTTGGGCAACTCCTCTGTAAATTTTATTCTACTTCTGTCAGGTTCTCACAGACATTTTAAAAACTTACTCTTTTTTTTTTCTCTTTTAGCCTGGTACACAAAAGCACTGAAACACTGAGTGCCGAAACTCAGGACGCTGGGGGGTGATGGGCATCACCTTATACTTGCATTTTTCAGGCAGCCATTAATCTTCGGGGAGGCGGTGGGGTGATTTGCAGGACTTCAGAGGCAAGCTTCTCAGTTTGTTTGTATTTGTAAATCCCAAGCTCAAAACAGGACATGATGAGGTACAAGGCAGCTAAATCTTTGCTTTGGCACGGGCAACAAATACCCCGGGTCAGCTTTCTTCGCTGGGGTCTCAAACAGGAAAACAGTCTTAAAGTTGTAACATCACTGACAGCGTCAGCCAGCCAGCTACACAGATCTCATTGTTTTTTAAGACAGTTGCTCCAATATCTTCTTTTCTTCTCAATCAGGTTGGGTCTCCCAGCTTACACAGTTTATTGCAGCTTTTAGGAGCATGGTAGTAGCGTGATTTTGGCTTGGCCAGGAACATGCTGTCTGGTTTCTCGGTCTCTTCAGCACACACACTTAGGCAGCGTAACACTGGACACTCAAATCAGTGAGATTTCTTCATTGCAGGGAATCCCACGGCAAAAGCTTAACGGTTACGCTCTTCAGAAATCATATAGCTGATGGTCAGTAGCTACAGGCTCTATGCAATTTTAATACAGTTCAAAGCTAAACACGGTTACCTTGACAGAGATTTTCATCATGGTCTTTCCGCTCCATTCTGCTTTGGGCCAGTCTTACGGCACACTTTTCACTCGACGAGGGGTCTAGCCTGTGCTCTGGGGGCTGATTCTTCACCTTTATTTTCTATTTTGCCTTCATCTTCTGGGTCTTCATTTTCAGTTTCCATTTCTTAGGGATTTCATCTCCATTAGGTGAGGTGATGATGTTGCACAACTCAGAACGTTGTGGGCAATTTTCCTGCCCCCCCCTCTCGGCGCGCTAGGCTAACAGCTACTTCTTCGGCCCTATACTCCCACGCTCCCACGCTTTGTTAAAAGCCAGACTGTCCTGCAACATTTCTCTAATAGCCTCAGATCTTGTTCTTTTTTTTCTCTCAGCTCGACCTCGAGCTTTTTGCTGTTTTCTCTCTCTATTCTGAATCTTTTTTTTAAAAAACCCTTTTCCTTCTTTGTTTGACATACATCTCAAGGGGGTGCAAGTCTTGAGCAGTAGACGAGCTCGCCTCCCCTTTTTTGTGAGAACACATCTTTTTAAGGGTCACTGCCGATTTTATTAAATCTTCCGCCCAACACTTCAGTTCTTCAGTTTCTTTTATTAATGCTGATTGAGGTGTAAGAGGGGAACCTCCCGATCCCGTAGAGATGGAAGTCTCGGCAGACAATATCTGGGAGTTGAGGACCGTAGCTGAAATCGGCCAATTACTGCCGGTGGGGCTTGAAACTGATGGCGACAGTTCTAAGTCAAAGCGAGGGGCAATGCTTCTGTAGGGGGGATGGCAGGGGCTCAGGAGCCACCGGATCTGGATCTCGACAGGGCGGTCTCACAGTAACATGGGCCCGTGGTGGAAGCAGGGCATAAGCAGGTGGAAACGCCGTTAGCTCTGCCAGATCTTCACACGGGGCTTCTAACACTGGTTGTAATTTCTTTTTGGCCAATTTTTCTTTTCTGAGCACCAAAACTTTTGCCTGGGATTCTAGGCATTTCTTTAGCCATGGAGGAGAAGCGCGGACTATGGAATCCCACGAGTTTATGTAGGGAAATTGGTCGGGGTGCCCAGGTCTCCCAACCACAATGGCATATACACGGCTGATTTTGCTGGGCTCTAAAGAGCCTTTAGTAGGCCATCCTACACCAAAAGACGGCCACTCTATTTTACACAAAGTCTGCAACCGTTGAGGATTCATGGGGGGGTCCCCATAATCTCCACTAAAACCTTTCTTAACATTTGCTAGCATACATCCCAAGGGGGTGCAAGGTTTGCTTCCCCCACCACCCATAGCCTCTCTCCTAAATTGAAGACAGACACAATTAGGGAATGGGAATTGGTCAGTGTGTAAGGGGTCTCACTGGCCAACACAAGAGGATTTTACACACCACGCACTTTGCTACTGGCCTGGGCACCCGGACGGTCAACGGTATGCGTCAGAAACCGCAGTAGCCACTCACACCATCATCAATCTCTCCACTGCATCCATATGTCCCTGCCACCCACTTTTCCCACTTTTTACCAGAGCGGAAAGCGGCTTCCCCAGCTTCCTACTGAGTACTGGTGTGCTGGGTACTGGCGCCCACTCGGGGGTGTGATCAGGCCCCCCTTCTACCCGCAAGGAGTAGGTTCTTTTGTATATATATACCACCAACACTGACCTTCTTCATAAGGCGGGGCCCTCTTTTTTTCTGCCCAGTGGCCTTTCTCCCTAAAGGCGGGGCCCTCTTTTTCCCATATACTTGCCTTTCTCCTGAAGGCTTCCAATGTGGGTTTCAACTCAGTTGCAGCTGCGATACAGGCAGGGCTCAAATTCCTTCCTCCGCTTCCCAAGGTTCTCTTGCTGCTCGCTGCCGTTTGGGCGATCCCGGTGCAGGCTTTCTCCCATTTACCCGACAAAAAGGTTGGTGGCGCCAAGAAAGGGAGGCATGCGCTGAGCTCGTCTTCCCGGTGCGGCGATCAAGAGCAGGCAAATGCCACCTGTCTGGCTCAGAGCCTGCCACATCCGAGTCACGGCACCATTTATGTTGCAGAACTCAGAGTCAGAGAGACCACGGAGTGAAGGAAAAAGAGATTCTTTATTTAACGGGCGGGCTTAAGGCTGGAATCATTTCCAAAGAGCCAGAAGCCCCGAAATACATCAGCACGTTGTTTTTATAGACATTGTGACACATATGAAACGGCTCCTCCTCCCCCTCCCGCGTGGGGTTGCAGTCCTCAACATTTCTTCTCCTAGCGCCATTGTTTATAATACAAGAACTGGGTTATAGGGTAGCCGTGATAAGGAGAGAACAGAAGAGAACAGCCGAGAACAAGATATACAATTGTATGACCTTTGACAAGACAAGGAATTCCTGTGTCTTATCAGCTTACAACAATATATTCAAGGGAGAAAGAGCTCAGCAAGAACATCTGCATGAGGCTACTTAGTCTGACCCCCGATATGGCTGCTACACTACAAAACTCTGTGTTTATCATAAGAACACGAGAAGGTACTATACATGATTAAAATAACAAATAAGAAGGTATATGTATTAACAAACTGTAATGCATGTTTTCAAACATAAAAAAATCACAGCAAAGGTTTAGTTTAGTTTTTGTATTTGTTCTTAAGAATAAAATAGGTACATCTTATCATTGTTAATGGCATGGATAACTTGTAAATTGATGTACAATTTATTATACATATGTTGAACAAAGCTGTACAGATAGGTAATGTACATGTATTGTAATGGAAATGAAATAAAGAACAATTAAAAGGAAAAACAAACAAACAAACAGGATGTAGTTAAGGCATGCATGACTGTGGTCAGTTCAGACATCTCTAGAAATGGGTGCGGTTGGCACACTCACCTCAGCTGTGCAAATGCGTTCCTGGCCACTGCCGCATCCTGGGCATCCAGGTTCACCCAAACTGCTAGCCTGAGTCTTCAGGGGCAGTGTGCAGGTTGAATCCATATTCCCTGATTCACCCTCCAACTAACAAGGAGTACTTCCATCGTGTCTGGATTAAGCTTCGTTTGTTCTCATCCAATCCATTATCGACATCAGACATCAATTTAGAACTAGAACAGCTTCCTTGGATTTAAGGAAGGAGAGATAGAGTTGGGTGTCAACAGCATATTGGTGGCACCAAGCCCCCAAACTCTGGACAATCTCTCCCAGTGGTTTCATGTATACCAGGTGGCCCAAAAGTAGGTATACAGTTGTTTAGAATGTTGATGGGAGGGGGAGAGAATGTGTGAGTAGAAGATGTGTGGGTGGAGTCAGAATGACAGTTGGGAAGAGTGAGTGACAGGGAGTGACAGTTAAATCAGTTAAGTGTAGAGAGTGAGGCCCTTAAGTAGGTATACAATTGTTTAGTTGTTTAGTTTCGTTTCTTTTACTGATATTGTGAATGATGGCAGTGAACTTGAGTCAAGAACAAAGAAAGTGGATTCTAAAGCAGTACTGGAAGACTGAAAATGCTGAATGGGTGTGCACAGCATGGCAAGAAGCATCTGACACTCCTCCACCAACACGTCTGACAATTTATCGACTTAGAGATAAATTTGAAGCAACAGGTGCAGTGGCTAATGCACTGAAATCTGGATGTCCTAGGACATGTACGACAGAGGAAAATGAGATGAGAGTCGCTCTGACATTTGTGAACAGTACCTAAACATGTTACGCGACATGGTAGTGCCACAACTCAGAACCAGGGCTAACCGCCGAACTGCTCTTCCAGCAAGATGGGGCACCTCCTCATTATGCTTTTGCAGTAAGGGACTATCTTGACAACACCTTCCCACAGCATTGGATCAGACAACATGGCAGCATTGAATGGCTGCCACGTTCACCCGATTTAACACCAATGGATTTCTTTTTGGGGGGAGTAGTAAAGAATAAAGTTTTTGAGAGGAATCCCCGGACAGTGGATGAATTAAAAGAGTTCATCTCAGAAGCATTTATGGACATTGATGCGGACCAGAATTTGTGTCGTACTGTGTGTCAGTGTTCTAGACAGGTTTGAGGAATGTTGCAACATTGATGGAATACATTTCGAGCACTTATGAGATTAAACAGTGTTAAACAAATGTAAATGTAATAAACAATGTAATAAAATGCAAATAAACTATACTGTATACCTACTTTTGGGCCACTCTGTATGTTAAATAGCAGGGGGGATAAGATGGAACCTTGAGGGACACTACAGGCCAGCGGCCATGGCATTGAACAGGAATCTCCCACCTTCTGAGATGGCTCCTCCAAGAAGGATGGGGCCACCATATAACAGTGCCTCCCAGTTCTACCTCAGACAGATACTCCAGAAGGATATCATGGTTGATGGTATCAAAAGCTGCTGAAAGGTCCAGCAGAACTAACAGGGACACACTGCCCCTGTCCAATTCCTGGCATAGATTGTCCACAAAGGCAACCAGAGCCATCTCTGTCCCATAACCAGGCCTGAAGCCAGACTGAAATGGATCTAGATAATCTGCCTCATCCAGAAATCCCTGGAGCTGAGAAGTGTCTCTGTCTGACACATTTAGGGCTACGCCCTGGGTGCTTGTAAGCCCCCAAAGTCGGAGGCTTACAAGTATCCTATGCAGAGTGTGAGGTGCCTCATGCCTGCCTCTCTGCATTTGAGCTAGACGGGAGATTTTGCCCATCTAATGGAAGCTTCAGGGAGGGGGAGGAAAGGAGGCCAGGGCAGTGATAGGAAATATCATAGGTATGCTGCCCCATTTAAGCTGTAGTACATTACAGTATTCTAAAAAAAGAAAAGAAAGGGAGGATAGCAAAAGAAGGAAGAGAAAAGAAAGCAAAAAGAAACAGAAACAGAATTATATTAAACTTCAATAAGAACAAACCAAATATCCAAACAGTCTTATAGCACAGAAATAGAAGCAAACAATCCATTTCCATTAGCCATAAATTACTATTCAGTTAACACATATTAATAAACATTAAAGGTTTAGCCGGCAAGGAACAGCAACAACAATAATCCCATAGTGATATTAATAGTAATAATATTAATGAAAAAGGGAAAAAAGAGAAGCTTAAGAGAAAGACAAAAACAAGAACAAATCATTTATTTGTTTTAAGTAGTATCATATCTAATAATAGATGTATATGTGTACTCACACATACACACAAATATGCACTTTATTACAATATAACATAAAGAGGAGAAAGAAGAAAAAAATGCAAACATTTAACTTTGGCCTACTGCCCAACTGCTTATCAGCTAAAACACAAACACTTCAAAAGAACTGTGAAAATGGCTAAGTTCCAACTCCAGAGGCTGAGAGAGTTGGTTCCCTGAATTTAATTTTAATACCAATTAAAAATGTTTCTGCAGCATCAGCATCCAAGAATCTTTTCATCTGATCTTCAAAAGAAGTGCTGAAGGAGTTGCACTGGCTACCAGTTGTTTTCCGGGCCAAATTCAAGGCATTGGTTTTGACCTTTAAAACCCTATATGGTTCCGGCCCAGCCTATCTTAAGGAGCGCCTCCAGCAGCACCAGACAGGCCGCTTAACAAGATCAGCCTCAGATGGCCTTCTCTCTGTCCCATCAGCCAGGACAGCTAGACTGGTGGGGACAAGGGAGAGGGCCTTTTCTGTGGTGGCCCCCACTCTGTGGAACTCCCTCCCTAGGGAACTCCGTCATGCCCCCTCTTTAATGAGCTTCCGTCGTGCATTAAAAACGTGGTTGTTCAGGCAGGCATTTGGAGTGGGTTAGGGTATTTTAGAAAATGTTTTTATTGTAGAATTTTATGGTTTTAAACTGTTTTATTGTATGCTGTACATCGCCCAGAGTGGCTGGGTGACCAGCCAGATGGGCAATTAATAAATTTAATAATAAATAAATAAAAATAAAAGGAACACAAAACGTAGCCAGATATTTAATATGATATTGCAGGTTAATTTGCTTTGCCAAACTTCTTCCCTTGGCAAATTGCCTTCTTCTGTCAGCAATTCCTTTAGTATAATGATAAAAGAGCATAATCTTGTCATTTGCTGGTCCCCACCAAAGCTCACCTCGTTCTCTTGCCAGACGCATAAGGTAGTTTTTTGTGGAGACTCATGAAAATTGAACAATAATAATCCCAGCAGTCCCTTTAGTGCCATGCATTGAACCGGGAACATGATATGCATGCTCAATATCAAGTAAAAAAGCAGATGGTATAGCAAATAGCTCATGCAAAAGTTTATCCATAAATTCTGCCAAGCCTATAAATTCAGTAGCCATGTCTTTAATACCAAGGATACGTAGATTCGCTCCGTGTGTGAAGGCCTCCAGTTGAGAGATTTGAGCAGACAAAATACTATGAGACACTTTCATAGCTGTTTCATACGCAACAATCCGATCTTCAAGATCATTAACCTTCACTTCCATCTTTTGAAAAGAGATATTAATTAAATCCACGCCCCCCTGAAGGGCAGTTATTGAGTTCTGAATTGTTTCAAGTTTCTTTGACTGCTCTCGTAGCTGCGAAGACATAGTTTTTATCAAAGCAAGCAACTCCTCTTCATCTCTGGCATTTCTAGAAACCTTTGCCGGGGGAGCCATTGGGGAGTTAGGTGGCGTTTTCAAGCCTTTCCTTTTTTCCTTTGGTACTGCCATCCCCCTCTTTCCAAAGCACAACAAGCAAGTATAATTGCAGAAACAAGAAAAACAAACTTACGCAGATTTAATTACAAGTCCTCAGATATTGCTGGTAGTTTAAATTCAGAGATGTTGTTTGGAGCCATTTGTCCTTGTGTCTCCTAATTGCTTAGAAGTTTCAAACAGTGTGCAGTAGTTGACACTCCGGCATATATTCTTAGATTTCAGCCCTTCTGTTTCTTCACAAAAGCAGCTGTTCTTCCAAGATTTCATCCGGATGGTACTGCAAGCTTCCTCTTTTAATTCCAAGGGAAGATTAAAAGGTTTCTCAACCTTTCCCCCGCTGTTTGAGATAAGCGACCTGCAGAGCTCTGCAAGTCACTGCTGGATGCCATGGCTCCAACCAGATGTCTCCCCTGCTGTCCAGCCTCATCTTGAATGCCTCCAGTGTGGGAGAGCTCACCACTTCCCGAGGTAATGGGTTCCATTGTCATATTAACAATAGTGCTGTTGTGGGAAGTCTTTGCACCAGGTACCAGAGAGATGTGACAGCTGGCACCACATTTGTGGTCATAGACTAATAATGTAGGTTTGGGAATTTAGACCTCAGATTCATCCCCAAGTAGCAAGACTAGCTTTCCCAGCCTGTTCAGGACCTGGAGAGTTGAGCTTCATTTGCTGACCATACAGTGTTGGTTAAGGGCGGTAGGGGGACATTGGGTCCAGGTCTGGTGTCAGGCAGTGGTCAGTCTTATGATCCCTATTTATATTCAGTTAGTGGTCCAAATAGGCAACATGACTATTCCCTTCCTGCTGAGCTCCCATCAGTTTGTGTGTGTCTCCTCTTAGCTCACATTTTGGTCCATCTCCAGGCTGCCCTGAACATGCTCACCAAGTGCCAGTCTATGGGCTACAAAGATGATGGGATCCTGTTCACCACACTTCATCCTGGCTGGGTGAAAACAGAGCTGGGAAGTGAGCAGGTGGGTCAGCTAATGACTTCTATACAAGATATTAGGGAGGCAGGTCCTCAGATTCTGCCATGCAGGAGACCTGGGAGAGATCCTTGGTTCCATTGTTCACAGGAACTTACCCAGAGTTCCCTCCTCCTCCTCCTCCTCCTCCTCTCTTGATAGTGTTAGTGCTCCCTCACATCGCCAAAAAGAATGTGGTGTAGAGAAGGAAGGATGAGCTGGTATTCCAATAGACATTAAGGCAGCACGCTTTCTCTACATAGTGCATCCTAAGTCAAAGAACTAGGCCTTAATGTGAACATTAAACTTCCCTGCATCAATGAAAACCCAATCATTCTGCATATCCCACTCACCAAATCTCACTGGGAAATTCAAGGCATGCTGCTGTTGAGATTCCGTTAATCTTGAGTCTTCTTCAGCATGAGCCAGTACTGTCGACACCGTCATCAATTATCCAGGAATGGTGTGCACTTCCTATGGATGCCTGACATGATCTGACACCTAGGTCTGGGCTTCGCTCCTCCAGCCACTTCTCTCTCCTCCTCCCTCCCCCTGCCCCAGTACCACACAGCCTAGCAAAGCGTGATTCCTTACAGTGTCACTTTACTCCTCAGCCTCATTGTTCATGGAGTTTTGAACAGGTTTGAGAGATCTTCATCCATTCACCATCCTGTTCTTACTTCGTTATGAATCAGTACCACGCATGTGCAAGCTTCACCAGAAGCCTCCTTCTCTCTGAAAGGCAGACTGTGCAGAGCAAAGGGGATCTTGCATCCAACTGAGAAACTTGAAGCGTTTCACTTCATGGTTGCAGTAACAAACCTTTCACCACTTCAGCTCTTTCCAGAATACAAAGCCACAAAGTCAGGATAAATTCACTGTGCAAAACACAGCCTGAAGGCAAACGATGCAAGAACCTTGCAAAGAATAGTCAGCTCAGGTGGCCAAATCCCTCCCATCATGTTAATGCACTGGCATTTTTTTACCAACCATCAACTGAATCCCTCCCTCCCCCTATAGATTTTCCACTGCTGCTGTCTGGTATGTGCAGAACCACTCTCTAACAATTATCTGGATGTTGCAGGCTGACCTGACCATTGAGGAGTGTGCGTTATGAACATGCTTTGCAAACCTCTCTGAAAAATATCATGGGATCCTGGTGACTTGGGAAGGACATACTTTGCTGAGGTGAGAGCCCAGAGCGTTAGAGGAAGGCCCAAGGGGTGCAGCGATGAGCTTTGTGTCATTTTATTTTGTTGTTGTTGTTGTTCAGTCATGTCCGACTCTTCGTGACCCCATGGACCATAGCACGCCAGGCCTCCCTGTCCTCCGCTCTCTCCCGGAGTGTGCTCAAGTTCATATTCATTGCATCAGTGATGCTATCCAGCCATCTCATCCTCTACCGTCCCCTTCTCCTTTTGCCTTCAATCTTTCCCAGCATCAGGGTCTTTTCCAGGGAGTTTTCTCTTCGCATTAGGTGGCCAAAATATTTCAGCTTCAGCTTCAGTATCTGTCCTTTCAATGAGCAGTCAGGGTTGATTTCCTTTAGGATGGACTGATTTGACCTCCTTGTAGTCCAGGGGACTCGTAAGAGTCTTCTCCAGCACCACAGTTCGAAAGCCTCGATTCTTCAGCACTCAGCCTTGCTTATAGTCCACAATCAGTCTAATAAAAATGGAAATGACAACTCAAGTTGCTGTCTCCTATCCCAAATGTACAAACGCTCTGTATACTTCTTACCTGTCAATGTCCATGCAGAAGGCCAACCATGTCTTACCCAGACATTCCTTCTGATGCATGGAAGAGTTCTTAGTAGTGGACTTCAGTGTTGGGGTGATGTTGACTGGAGGATGAATGGGGCACGACAGAACTGCCAAACTCTCTCTCATCTCAGAGTTTGTTTAGAGATCATAGGCAGCCTTCCCCAGTCTGATAGCCTCTCGATATGCTGGACCACAGGTCCCACTACTCCTGGCCAGCATGGTCAATGGGATGAGGGGAGCTGGAGGGCATCAGGGTGGGTGAGGCTACATGACGTTCTTCTGCATCCCACCCAGCCTGACACTGTATTTGTACTCACATGCTCTACAGTCATTCCTTAAGCAAAACGCTCCTCAGCGACACCAGCTCTTAATGCAAAAGCAAGTAAATTGCATCTAGTCACCTATTAGGCAGAAAATAAAAAGAACCACCAAACTCTTTTGTTGGAAAAAAAATACAGTGGATTTTATTGATTTAAGCTATGAAAACAAAATATTCAAAAATAAAAACGTGATTTCTGTTTCTTCTGTGAACTTCTATTATTATTATTGATGCCAGTAAGTATGCAACATTTGGAAAAGAAAAGCAGTTTTGGCAGCCAGACTATGTTTTGAAGTCAGGCTTGTGGTATAAATAGATATTCTCAGACCTCCGGAGACCTTTGTGTGTGCATGTAGTAAGCATAGGAGAAAGACAGGCCTCCATTTCAGTTCTTTCCCTTTTTCAAATGATAAATGAAATCATCAAAAAACATGCCACAGTGCAACTGTGCCCCAAGCTAAATTTTCCACCAGCTTCTGTTATCTCATTGGAGAAGATAAGAGGGCAAGCCTCTGCAAGGCAAACTGAAGTCACTTCTTCTCCAAATAAAGAAAAAAGCCAAACAGAGAAACCCACAATATTGGTGATGGTGGAATAACTGCTTCTGCTCTGAGAAAAAAAAAAAGTACTCCCCTACAAATAAAACAGCAAGGTGAAAACATACGAAGGGGTTCATCACTCGGGAGCAGAAATCCACATCAATACCAGGGCTTTCTCCATCAGGTTTCACTGCAGGATTAGATCAAGCTCCTTTACACAGTTGTTAGTATCTCATTATATTCTGTTCCTTACCTTTTCACGGGGTGGCTGCTTTTCTGCAAAAAGCCATTACAAGCACTGGGGGCATTGCAAAATTTCCTCTCTGGTTCCTGCCCCTTTCCCTCCCCTCACAGATTCATTCACTGCATTCACCACTATGATTGATCTGCGATCCTAAGAAAATAAATTCTTTTACACATTCAAACTCTTCACCATCAATACTATGCTGATATTTCCATTCTTCACAGTGGACATGAGCTTTGTTTTTTTGATGTTTAAGGAGAGGCCAAACTTCTCACTCTCTTCTTTGATTTTCTTGATCATATATTCCAGACTTTCTTTGGTTTCTGAGAGGAGAGTTGTGTCATCAGCATAATGAAGATTATTTATAATCCTTCTGCCAACCTTTACCCCGATTTCTGTTTCTTCGAGCTCTAACTTCCTCATGGTCATTTTGGCATAGAGGTTAAAAAGAAAAGGTGAAAGAATGCAGCCTTGCCATACACCTTTCTCTATTTTAAACCAACCAGTGTCTCTGTATGATGTTCGAACGGTGGCTTCCTGATTTGTGTACAATGATTGTACTAACTTGACCAAATGTGCTGGTACCCCTAGATCTCGTAGTGCTCTCCACAACTTGTCATGCTCAACACTGTCAAAAGCTTTCTTGTAATAAATAAAGCATAAGTAGATGACCTTTTGATATTCATGAGATTTTTCCATGATCCCTTGCAGATTTGCTATGTGGTCATGGGTACCACGTCCCTCTCGGAAGCCAGCTTGAACGTCTGGTAATTCCCTTTCAATTGTTGGTACCAAGCGCTTTTGTATAATCTTAAGCAAAATTTTGCTAATATGAGGTATGAGAGCAATTGTGTGGTAACTGGAACAATCTTTGGAGTCTCCCTTTTTTGGTAGTGCAATAAACACTGAACATTTCCAGTCCCGTGGCCATTCATTGGTTTCCCAGACTTTCTGACACAAAACTTTGATAATTTTGGGTAGTACAGGCCTTAACAATTCTACAGGGATGTTGTCAATGCCTGGGGTCTTGTTGTTTGGTAGTTGTCTCATAGCCCACGCAATCTCTTCCTCAAGAATGGATGGTTCTTTTTCCACTTCACAATGCTCAGCATCCAGCAGCAGTGCACCTTTGCTACCAGTATACAACTCTTCAGTATATTCTCGCCATCTGTTCTTGACATCTTGTTGGTTGGATAATACTTTCCTTTGTTTGTTTTTAATAGTACCTTTGCGAGCAGTAAATGATGGTCGAATCTTTTTAACTTGCATAAGTGCATTCCTGATATGGCCCCTCATGTAGTACTCTTCTGTTTGCAACGCTCGCCCCAATAGACTTCATTATCTTTCCTTGCTGCCCTCTGGAAATCTGCATTCAGTCTTCTTGCGACTTCCCATTTTCCTTTTGCTTTGGCTATTTTTATCTGCTCTGCTAAATGGGATGGGCAGGGGTAAATGGCTGGAAAATCACTGGGGGATTACAACATCATGTAATGGACCCACAAACTTCCAGGAGTGGCCAATCATGAGTGTGAGATAAATTGCAGGTGGAGAGATGCCCTAAGACAGTCTCCTTTCCATGAACCCATCCAGGGGGAGGATGTTGTCTCTCCTTTTGCCTACTTGCTGTGGAACCAGTCCCAAGTGGAACTGGTTGTGAATCCACTCAATGGAGAGGAGCTATATGCTTCCAACAGAGTGGGAGGGAGGGCACTGTTCATTACTCCACACCTTAACAAGCTTAAAGAAACAAAGATAACATTTTGCATCCCTAGGAGGAATTCTGTGGCAATTACTATCAGTGCATGCAGAGCCATCAATGTTTTGCACTCAGAGAAGCCAGGAGCTGTGGCTGGAATGGGGAAATTGTCACAAAAGGGAATGATTTATACAGAGGTTGTGCAGATGACACATGTGTGCCCCAGAACTAATCTTGGGGAAGCAGAGCAGTATGTTGGAACTAGTCCAATGAGCCAGGAATTGACCCAAGCAATGTATTTGAGTACTCATCCCCACCAAGACGTTCTTGTTTCTGTGTAGGCCTGTGGCAGTGGTTGGAATACAGCCCAGAGGGGAGAACCACAACATGTCAACAGGAAAACACACACACACATTGGGTAGTTCTTGGAAGCTCTCCTTCACATGTGCTGTGAGAGAAAGAAAAATACAGTCAAGAGTGGCACCTCCATGTCCAAGGCACGCACACAGATGAGTAAAAGTTTCTTCCCATGTCCCAGAAAACTGACAGATAATTGTTTCTTGATCATGATACCACGCTGGAATGTTCTGGAGAAAGCCATCAGGGCCCAGTTGTTGTTGTTCAGTTGTTCAGTCGTGTCCGACACTTTGTGACCCCATGGACCATAGCACGCCAGGCCTTCCTGTCCTGCGCTCTCTCCCGGAGTGTGCTCAAGTTCATATTCATTGCATCGGTGATGCTATCTAGCCATCTCATCCTCTGCCGTCCCTTTCTCCTTTTGCCTTCAGTCTTTCCCAGCATCACGGTCTTTTCCAGAGAGTTTTCTCTTCGCATTAGGTGGCCAAAATATTTGAGCTTCACCTTCAGTATCTGTCCTTCCAATGAGCAGTCAGGGTTGATTTCCTTTAGGATGGACTGATTTGACCTCCTTGCAGTCCAGGGGACTCGAAAGAGTCTTCTCCAGCACCACAGTTTGAAAGCATCAATTCTACAGCGCTCAGCCTTCCTTATAGTCCAGCTCTCACAGCCATACGTTACTACTGGGAAAACCATAGCTTTGATTAGACGGACCTTTGTCTGCAAGGTGGTGTCTCTGCTTCTTACTATGCTGTCTAGGTTTGCCATAGCTTTCCTCCCAAGGAGCAAGCGTCTTTTAATTTCATGGCTACACTCACCGTCTGCGGTGATCTTGGAGCCCAAGAAAGTAAAATCTGTCACTGCTTCCATTTCTTCCCCTTCTATATGCCAGGAAGTGATAGGGCCAGATGCCATGATCTTCGTTTTTTTAATGTTGAGTTTCAAACCAGCTTTTGCACTCTCCTCTTTCACCCTCAACAAGAGGCTCTTGAGATCCTCTTCGCTTTCTGCCATTAGGGTGGTATCGTCTGCATATCGGAGGTTGTTGATAATTCTCCCAGCAATCTTAATTCCGACCTCTGATTCATCCAACCCGGCGTTTCTCATGATGTACTCTGCATATAAGTTAAATAAGCAGGGTGACAATATGCAGCCTTGTCGTAATCCTCTCCCAATTTTGAACCACTCAGTTGTTCCATGTCTGGTTCTTACTGTTGCTTCTTGACCCTCGTACAGGTTTCTCAGGAGACAGGTAAGGTGGTCTGGTACTCCCATCACTTTAAGAATTTGCCACAGTTTGTTGTGATCCACACAATCAAAGGCTTTAGCGTAGTCAATGAAGCAGAAATAGACGTTTTTCTGGAATTCTCTTGCTTTCTCCATGATGCAGCGAATGTTGGCGATTTGATCTCTAGTTCCTCTGCCTCTTCGAAACCCAGCTTGTACTTCCGGTAGTTCTCGGTTCGCATACTGCTGAAGCCTAGCTTGTAGGATTTTGAGCATCACCTTGCTGGCATGTGAAATGAGGGCAATTGTACGGTAGTTTGAACACTCTTTGGCGTTGCCCTTCTTTGGAATTGTAATGTAAACTGACCTTTTCCAGTCTTGCGGCCATTGTTGAGTGTTCCAAATTTGTTGGCATATTGAATGCAGCACTTTAACAGCATCATCTTTTAGGATTTTAAATAGCTCAGCTGGAATACTGTCATCTCCACTAGCTTTGTTGTTAGTAACGCTTCCTAAGGCCCACTTGACTTCACTCTCTAGGATGTCCGGTTCAAGTTCAGTGACCGCACTATCATGGCTATCAGGGACATTAAGATATTTCCTGTATAGTTCTTCTGTGTATTCTTTCCACCTCTTCTTAATCTCATCTGCTTCTGTTAGGTCCCTGCCTTCATTGTCCTTTATCATGCCCATCTTTGCACAAAACGTTCCCTTGAGATCTCCAATTTTCTTGAAGAGATCTCTAGTCTTTTCCATTCTGTTGTTTTCCTCGATTTCTTTGCATTGTTCATTTAAGAAGGCCTTCTTGTCTCTCCTTGCTGTTCTCTGGAACTCTGCATTCAGTTGGATGTATCTTCCCCTTTCTCCCTTGCTTTTCGCTGCCCTTCTTTCCTCAGCTACTTGTAAAGCCTCATCAGACAGCCACTTTGCTTTCTTGCATTTCTTTTTCTTTGGGATGGATTTCGTTGCTGCCTCCTGAACAATGTTACGGACCACCGTCCATAGTTCCTCAGGCACTCTATCACGTCTAATCCCTTCAATCTATTTCTCACCTCCACTGTATATTCATCAGGGATATGATTTAGGTCATACCTGAATGGTTTAGTGGTTTTCCCTACGTTCTTCAATTTAAGCCGAAATTTTGCAACAAGAAGCTCATGATCTGAGCCACAGTCAGCTCCAGGTCTTGTTTTGACTGACTGTATAGAGCTTCTCCATCTTTGGCTGCAAAGTACATAATCAATCTGATTTCGATATTGACCATCTGGTGATGTCCATGTGTAGAGTCATCTCTTGTGCTGTTGGAAAAGAGTGTTTGCTATGACCAGCGTGTTCTCTTGGCAAAACTCTATTAGCTTTTGTCCTGCTTCATTTTGTACACCAAGGCCATGCCTGCCTGTTATCCTGGTGATTTCTTGACTTCCTACTCTAGCATTCCAATCCCCCATGATGAAGAGGACATCTTTTTTTGGTGTTAGTTCTAGAAGGTGTTGTAGGTCTTCATAGCTGATCAACCTCAGCTTCTTTGGCATCAGTGGTTGGGGCATAGACTTGAATTACTGTGATGTTGAATGGTTTGCCTTGGATTTGTACTGAGATCATTCTGTCGTTTTTGAGATTGTACCCCAGTACTGCTTTCCCCACCCTTTTGTTGACTATGAGCGCTACTCCATTTCTTCTAAGGGATTCTTGCCCACAGTAGTAGATATGATGGTCATCTGAATTAAATTCGCCCATGCCTGTCCATTTGAGTTCGCTGATTCCCAAGGTATCGATGTTCAATCTTGCCATCTCATGTTTGACCACCTCCAGCTTACCTTGATTCATTGATCTTACATTCCAGGTTCCTAAACAATATTGTTCTTTACAGCATCAGATTTTCTTTTCACCACCAGACACATCCACAGCTGAGTGTCCTTTCGGCTTTGGCCCAGCCGCTTCACTCTTTCTGGAGCTACTTGGAAATACCCTCTGCTCTTCCCCAGTAGTATATTGGACACCTTCCGACCTGAGGGGCTCATCTTCCGGCGTCATCTCTTTTAGCCTTGTGATACGTTCCATGGGGTTTTCTTGGCAAGAAAACTGGAGTGGGTTGCCATTTCCTTCTCCAGTGGACCACATTTTGTCAGAACTCTCTGCCATGACCTGTCCGTCTTGGGGGCCCTGCATGGCATAGCTTATGGCTTCACTGAGTTATGCAAGCCCCTTCGCCACAACAAGGCGAAAACAAGTGATCCATGAAGGGGATCAGGGCCCAGAGAAAGGGTCAAAGTGAGTTTGCATATGGAAGGGAACGAAAGAAATGAGTTTTAGAACAGAGAAAGATCAGAGTGGGGAGGTGTAGACTACAAAGAGGACCCCCGCCCCCCGGGTCAGGTCCATCCTTAAATCCTGGGGATCCCCTTGCAAAATTGTTAATGTGAAGCACTTTTCCCTTTTCAAAAAATTTATCCATGGTGTTATAGCATTATTCCAATGGGGGACTGACAGCTGCTGGGGACATTGTGTTGCTGTTTGATTCCCCCCACATTGTACTTGCTTGTACCTGATGTTTTCACTACTTTCCCCATTCTGTCAACGTCTTGGTCAGTTTCATCCCTGCGCTCATCAGCTGCTCCCCCCCCCCCGACTTTAATTTCTTCATAGCACTATTCCGCTATAGCGTAAGACTGACAAAAGAAAAAAAAAGTCCATTTGTGCAAATGGCTGGAACACAAACATTTTTTTAAAGGTGGGAAACCAGTGACAGAGCCTCCAAAATACTGTTTGGGCACTGTTAGGGGGGCTCCACTGGTGAGGGGCAGCCACTCTAGCTCAGCAACTCACTCAGTGCTCCCCTCAACTCACGATGGATTGGGTGTCCTGGGTTTGGATGACACACCAACCCATTATGGTAAAACAAGCCCTAGAACAGGCCATTGGTTGTTGCTGTGGCTTGTTTAAAAAAATTAACCCACCTTGCAGGAAACTGTCTAGGTTCAGATGACATGATAACCCATAGTGGGTTATTTACAACAACAACTCACGAAGGGCTGTCATGTCATGTGAAGCCAGTCAGAAAGAGACGGAGACCTGGTTTGCACAGATGGCTTGGTAGCTGTACCATGCATGATGGTTGTATGCCAGCTGGATTTCCCTAATGACCCTCACTGGCACAGCTTGCCATGTTGTCCAAGCCTGGGCGGCATGGCTTGTTTGAGGAGGCAGCAACCCTCGAATACATGCAGATTGCTTACAGGTAACAGTAGTTCTTTGAGTGGTCATCTGTGCATTCACACATATGGGCCCTGTGCCTGTGCGGAGACTTGTTTGGGAAACTTCTACAGCTGACAAAAAAATGTTTTGGCAGGAACTCTCCCCCACCATCCACTGCACATGTCCCATCAGGTTCCCGCCCATCTCCTCAGTTCCTTGAGACCAACTGACCTCATTCCGAGGAGAATTGATCACTCCAGCATAGACAACAGTAATGACATCAACACCGAAGTGGGGACGGTGGGTGGGTTGTGCGAATACACAGCACTCAAAGAACTACAGTTACAGGTAAGCAACCTGCCTTTCTTCTTCATCGTCTCTGCATCACACATATGGGCAAAGCTGACTTACTGGAGGTGGGTAGGTGCCCTATTGAAGGATGGAAGACAGAACTGAGCGACCACAGTTACAATCCTCTCACATACACACATCGAGCTGATAGTGAAAAATGAATGTCAATGGTCTCAACCATGTTGCAGCTCTGCAGATGTCTGGTAATGATATGCCTCTTCCAAATGCCATTGATCTCGAAACACCTCTGGTCAAGTATGCTCTAACAGGGCCATGTATGCGTAATCCAGCCAACTTGCAAGATAAACTGATGGCATGTACAATCCAAGCTGCAAAACCCTGACAGGACAAAACGCTGAGAGTGTGGATTCCAACTGACATGATGGCAAAGGAAAAAAGGTGGGCAAAACAATATCCTGGTTTATATGAAAACTAGGTAACACCTTAGCAGAAATGCCAGATTTGCATGAAGTACTGCCTTATCTTTTTGAAAAATGAGGTATGGAGGATCAGTCCTTAAAACACAAAGTTCACTAGATCTCTGTGCCATGATCCAAGAAAGAAGTCTCAGATCCACAGTGGCTAATGGCTCAAATGGTTTGGAAGTTAACATTTTTAACACAACCGATAAACTCCACTGTGGTACAAAACGTTTAATTGAAGGCACCTGATTACTGAGTCCTCGTAGAAACATACACACAACAGGGTGTGTAAATGTTGAAAAACCCTCAATGGGTAGATGGAAAGCTGTAATAGCTGCCAGGTATGCCCTGATCGACAGTAGCTTCAGTCCCCTCTCAAACAGCATATGCAGGAAGGTAAGTATAATGTCTAAGGGAGCAGAGTGTGAATCAATGTCCTTTGAGGCCACAAATTTAGAAAATGCCTCCCATTTGTTTCTATAAGAGAGTCTTGTGCTCAGTTTTCGAGCCACCTGTAACACCTCCTGCACCTTCCCAGAAAAAGACACTACGGCGGACTAAGTCTCCAAGCTGTAAGTTTGTGTGTATGCAGGTCAAAGTGATGGACCCGGCTGCTGTCCATTGTCAGTAATGATGGTATTGACTGGAGTCTGTAAAAATGGCCTCTTGACTGTTTGATTAGCATGGTGAACCACAGTTGTCTGGGCCACCACAGCACTATCAGAATGCAGCTCACCCAGTCCCTCCTGATCATTTGTAGAGCTCTTGGTATCAGTGGAAATGGTGGAAACAAGTAAAGGAGGTTCCCTGACCACCAAAGTTGAAAGGCGTCCCCGAGTGACTACTTTCCCAGTCCTCCTCTTGAGCAGTATTTGCGACAAATAGTATTCTGAGCCGTCGTGAACAGGTCTATAACTGGTGTGTCCCATTTGCAAAAGATGTTCTTGAGGGACGATCTCGCCAGCTGCCACTCATGGGATACTCGAGGAGTTTGGCTTAGAGAGTCTGCTAAAAGATTGTCCTTGCCTGGTATATGGAGGGCCATGAGGGTGATGTTCCTTGCAAGAGCCCAGTCTAACAAGTCTTTGTCATTTTCACCACTGTGCTCGATCGGGTGCCACCTCATTTGTTTAGATGCCAGAGGACTGACATATTGTCTGTAAGCACTTGAACATGCCTGTGCGTGAGTTGTGTCTTGAACTGTAGCAGCCATATCGGGGGTCAGACTAAGTAGCCTCATACTTCATGTTCTTGCTGAGCTCTTTCTCCCTTGAATATATTGTTGTAAGCTGACGAGACACAGGAATTTCTTATCTTGTCAGCAAAGGCTAAGGTCATAGTGATATGTATATCATGTTCTCTGCTGTTCTCTGCTTATCATGGCTACCCTGTAACCCATTTCTTGTATTATAAACAATGGTGCTAAGAAAAGAAATGTTGAGGACTGCAACCCCACACGGGAGGGAGAGGAGGAGCCGTTTCCTGTGTGTCACAATATCTATAAAAACAATGTGCTGATGTAAATTGGGGCTTCTGGCTCTTTGGAAATGATTCCAGCCTTAAGCCCGCACGTTAAATAAAGAAACTCTTTTTCCTTCACTCCGTGGTCTCTCTGACTCTGAGTTCTGCAACAGAACAATCTAAGTGCTTTCTTTACAGCTGGTAACTCTTAGGCATTGATGTGTAAACATCTTTCAGTGTCTAGCCAAACCCACAAGTCTGGAGATGGCCACAGTGAGCACCTCACCCCAAGCGAGAGACATCGGTCACCAACCATGTGTCAGTATCGGCGGTGAGAAAGGCATTCCTTGATTCAGATTGAGTGAGTCCATCCACAACAGCAAGCTGTCTGCCACCATTTTGGGGATCATCAATCTGACCCGATGGGCACTGTCTCTTGGATCAAATGTCCAGAAGAACCAACTCTGTAGGCATCTCATCCGGAGCCTCACGTAGGCGACCACATACACTGTTGATGCCATCAGACAGAGGAGCCTCTGAACATGGAATGCCATTGTAACACCATCTCAAAAAAGACTCTTGGTGAGACTTACAAGAGTATGCAGCCTGTTGAGAGGAAGACAAGCCCTTGCTGCCATAGAGTCCAAAATTGCCCCAATGAACGGGATTATCTGTGTAGGTTCAAGGTGTCACTTGTCTTCATTTACTGAAAAACCCAGGGAATCTAGAAGACTTCTGATCACGGAGACATCCCAAGAAAGAAGATTCTTGGACAAGGCCACTGCTAACCAATTGTCCAGGTAAGGACATATTTCTATTACAAGGCGCAAACTACAGCAACACATTTGGTAAAAACTCTCGGAGCCGTCAACAAACCTAATGGGAGCACTGTGGACTGGAACATCTCTGTCCCGATAATGAAACGGAGGTATTGTTGGCAATTTTTCCATATAGCAATATGGAAATATGCGTCTCATAGTTCCACCGCTGTGAACTAGACGCCATGAGCCAGAAGAGGCATTACTGTGGCTAACGTGGTCTTTTGAAATTTTGTGGTGCTGTTCTTCTGGAAGGTAATCACAGAGGAACTGAATCTTTTCCCATATGAAAAGTTGATATCTGGACATCATGGCTTGGTAATTGGCTGCTTTAAGTCCCAAAGCTGCAGAAGAGTAATTCGCCTGCCCAACAGGTCCAAACGCCTTCCCTTTTTATCAGCAGGAGAAGCGTGAATCTTCTGAGACTTACTTTGTGAAGACTCAACAATAATTGAATTAGGGTAAGGAAACGTAAACAAAAAACCTGCATTGTTCTCCTGCAGCTTCCACAGAGATTCCAACCTCTTCAAAGTGGGAGCCATTGAAGAAGGGGACTTCCAGGAATCCTTGACCATCTGCAACAGAGTAGGCAAAAACGGGATAGAAACCAGTACTGACAACTCGGTATACACAATCTCAAAAACTGGGTCTTGTAATTTCTCTATAGATTGTTGGGTCTCAATCCCCAATGGTTGTGCCATCCGGAGAATTTGATCTGAAAAATGAAAAAGATCTTCCGAAGGAGATGCACCTTCCTGTGCACTCTCTACATCATCTGGTGAATATGTCAAGGGAGGAGCTGTTGAAACTGAAGAAGAATCAAATTGGCAGTCCTCTATAGATTGGAGGGATGTCACATCCTTGTGTGTCACTGTACTAGGCTTTTCCCTTTGGAGAGGACCTGGAGACGTATGTCTCGCAGGAACTGATGATTCTCTATTCCCTGCAGGAGAGCAATTTTTCAGAGGAGAAGACTGAGGAGGTACCGGAGGAGGAGGAAATTAATCTTCCTGCGGTGGCCTTTATAGTGATGCCTCTGGTACTCAAGCATAATGTGGAGAAGTGGCCACAAGATAGCGAGTCCATTCTGGAAAAAATCTCTAGGATCTCGCCAATCATCATAAGCATAACGCACTCGAGGTGGATGTAGCCAGTCATAAGGCCTACTATATTCCCTTATAGGTGAACATGACCTATAGCATCTGTCCCTTTTGTAATGGTCAGTATAGGGAAAATCAGACCTAAATGACTCAGGAAAGAAATTCCGTGTAAGGCGTTCCCTTGGTACCGATCATGAAGATGGCTGCGTACGTTGAGGAGAAACTTGAGGTGCTGTCAGGGGAGATAACTCCCTTATTTCCCCTTCAGAGGTCGATGCTGTCAGCAACTGCTCCTGCAACAATACCTATGGGGGTCTCAGTACCAACATCGATATTGATGGAGCTTTCACAATTGGAGAGTCCAGCAATGGCGGTGGTGGCAGAATTTGAGTCGGCTGAGCCATAGTCTCTTCCAAAGTTCGTGCTTCACGTGCTCTAGGCTTCTTCCTTTTCTTCTCCTCAGTAGAAGAAAAGGCTTGGGCTTTCTAGCCTTTTTTGCAATTTTCTTCACTGTTGAAACAGCAAGAGAGTAGCCAGGTGTAGGTGGGTCCATCTGACCTGTGGTTCGATTTGGGGACTTAAGAGAGTGGAGATGAAGATGTCTGTGACTTCCCTGACATAGCCGCAGGCTGCGATTTGTCAGTCTTTGAAGTAGAGTCCACAGCTTCCAGTGCCTTTTTCCACAACAAAGCCTTTAAGCAGTCGGAACAATGGTGCTTAGTTTGCTTTGTGAAATTCATACTTGTGAAATTCATACAATGGCAGGTTTCCACCACATGAGCTTCCCCCAGGCAAGCAAAAACAAAGAATGTCCATCAGTGGGGGGTAGTTTGCTGCTACACTGAATGCATTCGCAAAAGGCGGCCTTAACAGCCATACACACCTTTTGGCAATCCAAGACTGCAAAAAAGAAAAGAAGTCTACAAACAACACTAACAACTTTTTTTTAGGAGAGAAGAGAAAGAGAAGAAAAAGGAAGAAACTACCTAAACTACCTCAGCACTAGCAGATAATTTTTTTACTATGATGAAGTCCCCAGTGACATGTCCTTTCAGAAAGGCAGTCGAAAGGGAACTGAGAAGATGGGCAGGAACCCTCTGGGGCATGCGCAGTGGATGGTGGGGGAGGGTTCCCGCCAAAAAATGTTTTTCCTCAGCTATAGAAGTTTCCTGAACAAGGCTCCGCACAGGCGCAGAGCCCATATGTGTGATACACAGAGACCACGAAGAAGAACCCATGGGTTGTTGTTGGGGTATTTGAGGGTTGTTGCCCGCCCTTGCCCAAGCTATGCCACCTGGGTTCAGACAAGACAGTAAGCCATGCCAGCAAGGGTAATTAGGGAAATCTGGCCAGCATGCGACTGGCAGAAATAAGCCACCATGGCTTCTCTTATTGCAATTGTGTGAACCAGCCTAGAGAGAGCCAAGGAAGGGGACACAGGTATCTCTTTTTCTCTGGGGATCTGATGTGGGACAGTGGATCTGCTGACTGTGTGCTTAAGCTGTGTGCTTCCACACAGCTTCTATAAGTGTAAACACAGTATTACAAAATCCCATCAGTCCCTCTCCAGTGGTGTCTCCTCCAAAAGGAAGTCTGACATTGGCAAGTGCTGCCCCTGGAACTTCTCATCGCTTGGGGAAGCAGGGTGGAGCTGCTGCACATTCCTGCCTTTGGAACGAGGAACACACCTTGCTGCTCTTACACTCCTCTTGATGCGCTTGAGCCTGATCTTGGCCTGTGGACTCAAGGGAAGGTTTGGGAGAGAGGTGCAGGGAGGGGAAGACAGGCCAAACTCTCCAGGACCTGCTGCTGCTGCTGCTACCTCCACTCGCCACTCATTATCTTTTTATTCTCCCCCCCCCCACTGTTTCTACTTGTGGTGGCAAAAGGACGCCAGCCAACGAGGGAGGAGCCTTCTATCTTCTGCACTGCAGCCACCCTTCTGTACCAGTACAGACTGGGATAGGGATGAGAGGCTGGGGAAGTGGGAGGGAGAAGAGGAAAAAGAGACATCTGTACTGATATACCCCAACTGGTTGCCAACTGAAAGGAGCCCCAGCATGTATTAATGTAAGCCACTGGAAAGCTAGTCTGTGGGCTTTGTTCAGGCATGCAGGCCAAATATAGAAATGTGGGCTGAGGCAGGCATCCAGTTCCACATTGCATAGCAATGTGGATAGCAATGTGGAGCTGAATAGCAGTTCCACATTGTCTAGGGAGGCCGTGGAGTCTCCTCTTGCCCAGCAGTGATCCAATAACATGTTTGGGGATTCTTCCCCAAACATATTTTGGGGGTTTAGGGTGTCCTCGGAGGTTTAGGGTGCCCTCAGAGTAATCTTTGGACAGGATGATCCAGTGAGCCCCTCCTAGTGGCACAGTTAATGCACAAAGAAATCACATGAATAAAAGCAGCAAATCGTAGACACATCAACTCCCAATGTGATTTGACATTTCATACTATACTTATGTGAAAACGAAGTGCAATTTATAAGGCCTTCAACATGGGGAAATGATTCTGTGCTTCCTGTCAGAGAGGACAGTTGGTCAAGAGTTCTGGACTGGATAGTGGGCTGCAGCCAAAGGCAGAAGAGAGAGGAGGAGGGGATGTCCTCTCCAAGGAAGAAGAACTGCCAGGAGCGGTGGTCTTCTCCAAAAGAAGGGCTGTTTTGGCCACGGAGGGGCTGTGCTCTCTATTCAGTTGCTGCAGAAGGAAGTTGTTTGTGGAAACAAGAGACCTGGCAAGATGGGCAGAAACAATTAAAATATGCCATGGTTGACTGAGCTGAGCATTTCTGAAGGCGCTGCCCTTCCTTTGACTCCCAAATCAAAGAAAAAACCAAAACAAACAGGAGCTTCTTGCTTTAATATTTGGTATACAAAGGACAAGACTTTGCAAGTCTTTACTACCCTTCAAAGTACACAACTCAATTTGATATTTTCAATTTATATTTCATGAGTTGCCTCAGAAATTAAAAACATACAGAAAATGTGATGCAAGCAGGCTTATACTGAACTCCCTCTGGGTTAGAATATTGACCCAGATAGGATATTCAGCCCCAATCCCGTCAAAACCTGCCAGAGCAGATTACTCAAAACCACTTATTTCTGTTTACACTCATCTTCTTATTGGCTTGAATTAGTACTTTTTAAATTTCACCAATGATGGAAGGTCTGGGCTGGCTGAGTACCCTCCTGAGGCCAGGCCTCAGCCATGCAGAAGGTGCTCCAGCAATTGAATTGGGCCCTCGGGTCTGGACAGGAGGGGTTTCCCAAGACTTGCTGTGGATTTCATGCCCAGGGCTTTCATGCCATTAGAAGTGTGGTGCAGCAATGAGAAGGTCAGAATGTGACCAGGCAGACCGCACTGGAAATCCCCACCCAGCAGCCATGAAACTTGCTGGGTGGCACTGGGCTATTCACTCTCTCACAGGGTTGTTAGGAGAATAACAGGAGGGAACTCTATACACTACTCTGAGCTCCTTGGATGAAGGGCAGGAGAGAAATGGAATGAATGTCACTGAAACACCCAGAGTGAATTTACCTTTGGCTCTCTTGTAGCAAACAGATGGTCTCCTGTTGCTTTTGAAGCTGCTGTAATTCAAAAGTTAAGACGTCCACTTGGGCATTCAGCTGCTCATTTCTACTTATCAATTCATCTAGAATAAAAGATCAGTGCATGAGCAAAGCTAGAGCTGTGCTTGATCAAAGGCAGAGAAGAAAAAGAGAACAAAGTGACCCTTGGAACATCACTTTGTATTCTCACTATTATTATTAAAAAATATTTAAAAGGATTTCCTGGATGATATGGATTACCTCAGTCCACTTCAATCTGACTTCAGTTCCAGTTATGGAATGGGCACAGGCTTGGGGGATGATTTATGGTGGGAACTGGTCTATGTTATCCCAGAAAGATTCGTCTTGTCCTCTACATGAAACTGCTGGGAGAAGCTGTCCAGGGATTTGAAGTGTGGTGTCCCAGCTTTTCCATTTAATTCCAGGGAGGCTGCTGAAGTGGGGAATCCGTGCCTGGGGCAGTAATGGTCTGGATGGGGGCTAATATACTGGCATTTAATCCAAACAAGGTAGCAGTGCTCCTGGCTGCAGGATTGCCAACCAGCAAATAAAAAATCAGCCTGTCTTAGATGGGGTAGCACTCCCGTTGAAAACTCAGGCTTGCAATCCAGGGGTGCTCTTGGATATGGCTCTCCTTCTGGGTTCTCAGGTAGCAGCTGAGAGGAGTGCTCGTGATCAGCTTAGGCTGGTGCGCCAGCTGCATCTGTTCCTAGTGCAGTTACATCTGGCCATGGGGATGCATGCCTGCACTGAATACTACAAGGTGATCTAAAAAGTGGCCAGAAACTTCAGCTGGCTCAGGATGCTACAGTTGGAGTGTCGCTGGAGCGAGTTCTTGGAAGCATGCAACTCCCTTATTAGAACAGCTGCATTCTCTTCCAGTCCATTTCGGAGCCCAAATCAATGTGTTATCAACTCTTAAATGACTCAAGACCAAACAAATAAATAAATAAAATCTTTTTCTGCTGCTTTTAACCACCCACTGAAGGCTCCTCCTCTCTCAGCTGTTGCCATCAGTAGCCATTCCAGCAAGCTGTACTGAGGGAGATGGGAGGGGGAGCAGGGACATTCCACCAGCCCAGCTAACTTATTTTCCCCCCTCTTCCCTCCCCATCCCTTTTCATTTGTATGACATGTCTTCTTAGATTGTAAATCTGTGTGCAAGGACTGTCTTGTTTTATTGACTGATTGCTTTACTGATTGCTGCAGGAACCTTTTTGGCTGATGTGTGGGATAAAAATGTTTTAAACAGCTAATAAATGATTGCTGAATCTGTTGGTTTGGTTTTCTCATGCATTCAGTTTTTAAAAATCTTAAGTTCTTGCTGTCTTGAATATGAAGAAATTTGCAAATTTTGGTAAATTATTATAACAAATCAACCAAAATGAAATCCTCACCCATCTGCACTGGCCAAATTCACTAGGTATATGGAGAGAACCATGTTGTGCCTGCCTGCCTGCCATATAGCTGTTAAACGATGAGCTTGTCAGAAAAAAGAGATGGCAGGCCTAATTCAGCACCAGAAATATAGTTGAATACAACAGGGATTGAAGCCCAGATTTTTAAGAGCAAAGCACTCTAAGCCTTGGGTCTGGATGGATTAATCTGTCACATTCAGTTTCTCCTACATTCAATTTTTTTAAATCTTCAGATATGAAGAAAAATATGAATTTTGGTAAAATCTTATTAAAAACAAACTGAAACAAAATTTTCACCAGTTCTTAAAAGGCACTAGCATGGATGGATGTCATAGTCACACCGTATACCTATCCCCTCTTCTGGTTCTTCCTCCAACCAGATTGTTCTTGATTGCCTTACCAGCTTGCCCTCGGGTCTGGTGGTGCTGTTGCTGAATGCCAGGTCAGTCCAAAACAAAATCTCCCTCATCCATGATTGTGGATGAGAGGTCCAACCTCATGTGCATTACTGAGACCTAGGTGGGGGAACTGGGAGGGGCTAGCCTCTCGCAGCTGTGCCTTCCTGGGTACTTGGTGCAGCACTGACATCAATCTGAAGGTCAGGGAGGGGGGGTTGCTGTGGTCTGTAGGAATTCTATCTCCCTCATATGCTTACTGTCCATTTGAAGGCCAATCTTAAATGTTTGTACCTTGTGTTGAGTACCCAGGTCAGATTAGGGATTCTGCCAATGTACCGCCCACCCCGGTGCCCTTTGGACTCCCTGCCTGAGCTGACGGAGGTGGTCTTGGATTTCATAGACTCATAGAATAGTAGGGTTGGAAGGGGCCTATAAGACCATCAAGTCCAACCCCCTGCTCAATGCAGGAATCCAAGTCAGAGCATCCTGGACAGATGGCTGTCCATCCTGAATGCCTCCAGGGTGGGAGAGCCCACCACCTCCCTAGGTCAATTGATTCCATTGTTGTATTGCTCTAACAGTCAGGACGTTTTTCCTGATGTTTAGCTGGAATCTGGCTTCCTGTCACTTGAGCCCATGATTCCGTGTCCTGCACTCTGGGATGATCAAGAAGAGATCCTGGCCTTCCTCTCTGGGACAACCTTTCAAGTGCTTGAAGAGCACTATCCTATCTCCCCTCAGTCTTCTCTTCTCAAAGCTAAACAGGCACAGTTCTTTCAGTATCTCTTCATAGGGCTTTGTTTCCAGTCCTCTGATCATCTTTGTTGCCCTCCTCTGAACCCTCTCCAGCTTGTCTGCATCCTTCTGCCAGTGCGGAGCCCAGAACTGGACACGGTACTCCAGATGAGGCCTAACCAGTGCAGAGTAGAGGGGAACTAGTACTTCACATGACTTGGAAGCTATACGTCTATTAATGCAGCCCAAAATAGCATTTGCCTTTTTTGCAGCCACATCACATGGTGGGCTCATATTCAGCTTGTGATCAACAACAATTCCAATACTCTCGCTTGTAGTCTTGTTGAGCCAAGTATCACCCATCTTGTAACTGTGTATTTGGTTTCTTTTTCCTAGGTGCAGAACTTGGCACTTATCCCTATTAAATTTCATTCTGTTGTTTTCTGCCCAGCACTCCAGCCTATCAAGATCACTTTGAATTCAGTTTCTGTCTTCCAGGGTCTTAGCTATCCTGCCCAATTTTGTGTCATCTGCAAATCTGATCAGCATTCCCCGCACCTCCTTATTCAAGTCATTAAAAAAATGTTGAAGAGCACTGGGCCCAGGTCTGAGCCCTGTGGTACCCTGCTCGTTACCTCTCCCCAGTTTGAGAAGGTCCCATTAAGAAGCACTCTTTGAGTCCGATTCTGTAGCCAACTGTGGATCCACCGGATTGGTGTTTCATCTAGCTCACTTTGAGCTAGTTTGCTTATCAGGATATCATGGGGCACTTTGTTAAAAGCTTTGCTGAAGTCAAGGTATATTATGTCTACAGCATTCCCACAGTCCACAAGGGAGTTTACTTGATCCAAAAATGAGATCAGATTCGTCTGGCAGGATTTGTTCTTGACAAATCCATGTTGGCTTCGGGTCATCACGGCATTGTTTTCAAGCTGCTTCCAGATGGATTGGCTTATCATCTGCTCCAGAATTTTCCCAGGATTGATGTCAGACTGACTGGTCTGTAGTTCCCAGGTTCCTCCTTTGTGCCCTTTTTGAAGATAGGGACAACATTAGCCCTCCTCCAGTCATCTGGCAGTTCACCTGTCCTCCATGATTTCTCAAAGAGAATAGACAGATTTTAACCCAGATGCTTTCAATTGGGCTACCAAGCTCATCCTCCTGTATTTCTGTGCAGAGATATGTATTTTTCACATATAGTGTGACTCCACCTCCCTTTCTGTTCCCCCTGTTCTTTTTGAACAAGTTATATCCTTCAACTGCTGTATTCCAGTCATGAGAGTCACCCCACCAAGTCTCAGTTATACCTATCAAGTCATAATTTCCCTCCTCTATTAAGAGTTCAAGTTTGTTCTGTTTGTTTCCCATACTCTGGGCATTAGTGTATAGACATCGAAGACCATGTGCTTTATAGTCTGGCTTTCTTCGTACATGTTTCCAAAGACTATTATTGGGTGCTACTAGAGCTGTTCTCTCCATTGTGGTGCATGAGCATTCATCCATTGTTACCCCCAACTGTACGTCTCCCTCCCCCATAGGATTCTGTTTAAAGCCATCCTGATGAAGTTCTTCGCGCTGTGGCCAAACATTCTTCCTAGCCTTTGTGAGGTGCAACCCGTCCCTTGCCAACAGCCCATCTTCCAGGAAGTATAGCCCGTGGTCCCAGAATCTAAATCTCTCGCGCCAGCACCACCTTCGTAACCAGTCATTCACCCGGAGTATTTTTCTTTCCCTTTCTATCTCTCTTCTAACTACTGAAAAGATGGATGAGAAAACTATCTGGGCCCCAAAGTTCTTGAGTTTCCTTCCCAAAGCTTCAAAGTCTGACGTGATTTCTTCGTAGCTCCGCTTGGCAGTATCATTTGTTCCCACGTGGATGAGAAGAAAGGGATACCTGTCAGTGGGCTTTATGAGTGCAGGCAACCCTTCAGTCACGTCTCTGATCTGCCCTCCCGGGAGACAACACACCTGGCAAGTCCACGGGTCTTCACAACATACTTGGGTCTTGATCCCACGCAGCAAGGAGTCTTCCACTACTACTACTCTTCTCTTCTTGTTGTTTTAGGCCTGGGTTTCATTGTCTCTGCTTGACTGACCTTCAGCCTCTTGCTCACTCTCATGCCAGTTCCCCTGTGATTCTTCCTCTGCAAGCTGTCCTCCAGTCTCATCCTCAAGTACCTGGAAGCAGTTCCACAGCTCCACTGCTTCCACTGATACAGAGTGGCTTCTAGTTCTTCTGCTCTGTCACCCTTTTCCAAGGAGTATCCTCTACTTCATTTTTCCTCACCTCAGCAGTTTCCTCTTCTGCCTCAGCTTGCTGTTGCTCTTCAAGCTTCTGTTCTTCACTTTGCTGCTGTAGTTTCACCGTTCTGTCCAAGAACTCTTCGTGTTCTCTTATTCCCTGGAGGGTCGACAGCCGCCACTCCATTCCTCTTACTTTTTCTTCCAACAGCTTGATCAGCTTGCACTTGTTGCACATGTAGGCCATGTTGATCTCAGGCAAGAAAACAAACATGGCACAGAGCTTGCAGGTCACCACCACTGGAGAGTCTTTTCCTTCCTGAGTCTCTATTCCCTTTATGTTCCTAGCTTTCTGATCGTACTGGAATAGCCTGTCAGGAGCGCTCTGGCGGCTTCTCCCAGTAGATTCCAATAGCCAACTCAAGACACAGACGAAAGGATTTCTTTTCAAAGCTTTAATCCTTTTAAATTAGAGCCAGTGTGGTGTAGTGGCAAGAGTGTTGGACTAGGAGCTGGGAGATCCGGGTTCTAGTCCCCACTCGGCCATGGACGCTCACTGGGTGACTTTGGGCCAGTCACAGACTCTCAGCCCAACCCACCTCCCAGGGTTGTTGTTGTGAGGATAAAATGGAGAGGAGGAGGATAATGTAAGCCGCTTTGGGTTCCTTGCAAGAGGAAAAAAGGCGGGGTAGAAATGCAATAAATAAATAAAATAAATACAACTGAATGACTCTTTCAGATGCGAATCACCAGCGACTAAGCAAGGAACAGCAGGGTAGCCTAAGTTTCAAGTAGTCAGTTGATCCCCGTTTGAGTCACTTGAAGACCCAGAACTTATGGGCAAGGGAGAGATCCTCCCTCTTTCCCTTGGGTCCATGGGAGGCAGCCGTTGCTTGCGTGCCAAACGGGCGCTACGTCTCCTTTCTGCGCCCTCCATCGCTCGTCGCTCTTTGCGTCTGCGTCGAGCGTCTAAGAAGCCCCCCTCCCGCATTCCCTCACTACCCAGGTCACTCTCTATCTCTGGAATGCTGGCAGGAGGAATCTCTGCCAGGTGCTGAGCCTGTGAGGGATGAGCTGGCCCCTCTCCCATGGATAGCTGTTCCTCCTCAGAATCCGAACTGCTTTGAGGCTCTCTGGGCTCAGTTTCCACCCTGACATCGCCTGTGCTTTGTCCTCTATTCACTGGAGGTTAAAAACAGAGTCCCACTGGTATGGAAGTGTGTGTTACAAGAAAAAGAAATTTTTAAAAACGAAAACATGAAAAAAAAACATTAGGGGCCTCCTGCTGAACTCCCCTGGCCAACTCCTGTTTGCTCACTCTCTGGGAGCTTGCTTCCTTGTATAGCCCCTAGACCAGTTGGAGCAGCTTCCTCTCCTCTGCTCAGCTAGGAGACAGGAAACAGGAAACAGGATTTGGTGTTGAGGACCCCTAGAATGATGGTTCTGGGGGATCTCAACTTCTATGCTAAGGCTGCTGGATTCACGGTGGCTTCATGGATGCCATGACAACCATGGGGCGGTCTCAACATGTAACTAGGCCATCACATGTAAGAAGAACAAACTTGATTTGGTTTTCTCGACTGGGCAGAAGGATGGTGATCTGAAAGTGGAGGAATTAACATCTATCCCATTGTCATGGACTGATTACTTCCTGTTGAGGTTTAGACTCTCAGAGGCCTTTTCCCTCTGCAAGCATGGGGGACGCACGAAAATGCCCTGCCCACAGCGGCTAATAGATTCCAGAGGGCTCTGGGGGATTTTCGTACTGGTAAGGCTGGTGCTCCTGTCAAAGCCCTGGTCACTCTGTAGAATACAGAGATGACTCGGGCAGGTGACATGATCACTCCAAAGCACCCTCTCCCTCTGAGCAGAGCCCAGGCAGCTCCTTGGTATATGCCTGAGGGCAATGAAGCAAGAGGGAAGAGGGCTAGAACACAGGTGGAGGAAGACTTGCGCTGCATCTGACCGAACACAGGTTAGAATTAGTTATCAAACCTACTCTGTAGCAGTGATGGTGGCAAAAAGGGAGTTCTGTTCCACCACCATTGTATCCTCTCAGTGTCATCCAGTGGAACTTCCCCAAGTGGATCATGGGAAGAGAAGACTGAGGGGAGATAGGAAAGTGCTCTTCAAGTACTTGAAAGGCTGTCCCAGAGAGGAAGGCCAGGATCTCTTCTCCATTAGCCCAGAGTGCAGGACACGGAATCATGGGCTCAAGTGACAGGAAGCCAGATTCCAGCTGAACATCAGGAAAACCTTCCTGACTGTTAGAGCAATACGACAATGGAACCAATGACCTAGGGAGGTGGTGGGCTCTCCCACACTGGAAGCATTCAAGATGAGGCTGAACAGCCGTTTGTCAGGGATGCTCTGACTTGGATTCCTGCACTGAGCAAGGGGTTGAGCTCGATGGTCTTGTAGGCCCTCCAACCCTACTATTCTATGATTCTATGGCCTGCTGCAATCTGGGCCAGGGAGAGAGATGGTGGAACCCTTGATAGCATGCTGAGAGAAAGTTGCACAACACTTTGAAGATAAAATCACTCAAATCAGTCTCAACTTGGACACCACAGTTAATGCAGTTCCAATAGTAGAGGTGTCCAGAGCACTTTCTGCTTCAGTTTTATGGGATGAGTTTCAGTTGCTGAGGCCCGTGGATATGGACAAAGTGCTTGGCCAAGTCCAGTTGACCACCTGTGTGCTTGACCATTGCCTTTCATGGCTTATTACATCTAACTGGGCTTGGACGTCCAGCTGGGTCCAGGAGATAGTAAATTCCTCCTCGAGAGGAGGTGGTACCAGCCTCTTTAAAGGAGGCGTAATCAGGCCACTCCTCAAAAAGCCTGACCTGGATGATACTAACGATAGGCCAGTAGTCAACATCCCCTTCCTGGACAAAGCGCTTGAGCAGGTGGTTGCTCCAGGCACTCTTGAATGAAACTGATTATCCAGACCCATTTCAATTGGGCTTCAGGCCTGTTTTGGAATGGAAGCTGCCTTGGTTGCCGTGGGATGACTTTTGCCGAGAGGGACAGGGGAGTACAATCCTGTTGATTCTCTTGGGACCTCTCAGCAGCTTTCGATACCATCTACTGGAAAGGTTGTCTGGGTTGGGAGTTGGAGATACTCTGCTGCAGTGGTTCCACTCCTACTTGGATGGCTGATTCCAACAATTGGTGCTGGGGGATTGTTCCAGCTATACTATGGGGTTCCACAGGGCTCTGTTCTATCCCCCATGGTGTTCAACATCTACATGAAACCACTGGGGGCAGTTAACTGGAGGAGTGGGCTGAGGTATCATCAACATGGGGATAACACCTAGCTCTACCTCTCCTTTTCTTCAAATCCACATGAGGCAGTGGGTTCTGGATCAGTGTCTGGGCACAGTAATGGACTGGATGAAGGCCAATAAACTGAGAGTCAATCCAGACAAGACAGAGGTACTGTTAGTGGGTGGTTCATCTGCCTGGCTAAGTGATGTTCAACCTGTTCTGAAGGGGGCTGCACTCTCCGTAAAGGATGAGGTTTGTAGTTTGGGGGTGCTCTTGGATCCAGCATAGTCACTAGAGTTACAGGTAGACTTGGTGACACAGAGCAACTTTTATCAGCTTACTGATTTACCAACTACGTCCTTATTCAAAGTAGGACAGCAATATTGTTAACCGACTGGCCAATGTGATCATATTATGCCGGTCCATTTCTGGGCCCAATTCAAAATGCTGGTGTTAACATTAAAAGCCCTAAATGGCTTGGTTCCGGGCTACCTGAAGAACTGTCTCCTCCCATATATATCTCCCCAGGCCCTAATATCATCTTCAGAAGCCCTTCTCTGGGTGTCCCCACCAAGTAAAGTGAGGCTGGTGGCTACTAAGGAGAGGGCCTTTTCTGTTGTGGCACCCCAGTTTGGGAATGCCTTCCCCAGAGAGGCTTGCCTGGAGCCTACATTGTGTCTTTTTGGTGCCAGATGAAGATGTTCTTATTTTCTGAAGCATTTTAGTCTTTCAGTTTCTGGTATTTTTAAATCTGCTAGTGCATTTTAAATCTTTACAGTGCTGCTGGTTTTTATTTTGGTTTTATACTGTAGTTTTACACTTTTAAAGTTTTATATTATATTTTATCATGCTGTATTTAATGGTGTTAATTGTTGTGAACTGCCCAGAGAGCTTCAGCTAATGGGCAGCATAGAAATATAATCAATCAATCAATCAATCAATGGTGCAAGTCTCTCTTCCCCAACTAAGCAGACACAGCTCTTGGCCAAGCTCAGCTACAAGTGGGTTTGGCTTCACGCAAACCCACAGATGCCTTTTTGAGGCATCCGTTTTAGAGGGGCAGGATTTCTTCGTAGTTTAAGCCTGCAATCTGGAAACTCTGAATGGTACCCTGGCCTAAACAGATGTTTGATACTGACTTAACCTGACCCTCTGGGACTAGCCCAAGTCTTCAGCTGGACACACTTTAGTCTTGCAGATGGGGTACATGAGGAAGTGCATGTAAGTAGCAGTTGCAGGCTTTGCTAAATATGTTAGGCTGACTGATGCTAAAACTCCCCTCAAAAGAGGTGTGGGGCAGCTGTGAAGAGTCTGGCAAGAAAAGCCCCTCAAACCAATCCTCCTTACAATGAGCAGGGATCAGTCTGATTAGACTTACTGTAAGAGAGCGAGTATATTCTGCAGGGGGCATGGTTTGAAACAGCAGCAGCAGCTTCCAAGTCTTCTTCCTTGAAAGATGGCACCTGGCCTTTATCCAGCTTCTGTTTGAGAGGGGGGGAGAGCAAGAAGATTGAGCAGTTCTTTGAGCATCTCTACACCATCCTAAAATCCTGCATTTGAAACAGGGCTTTCTGCTTCCATTTTAAATGCAGGATCATGATGGACCCCCTTTACTCATGCAATCTTCCCCCCTCCTTCCCCCTGTCCTTTCCCCCCTTATCTGAATCTTCCATATGCTTCCATCGGTCCAGCTCCTCTTATTGTGGCTTTCGTTTTTCACAGAGGGAACTGAAGCGGAACCCAAGTGCTGTAATTTGATAGCTCATTAACTCAGATCTTTTAAAAAATGGAATAAAGATCATTTAGTGCAGGAGACGCCCTGGAGGTTGCCAACATCATCTAAAGGGCTCGCAAACTTCCGTGAGTAACCAATCTCAATAGCAGGATATAAACTCTGTGTGAAGAAGCCGGAGCCAACCCATTATACACAAATGAATGTAATGATACTGCAACTTACTAATGAAAAGAAATTGCAGGAAGCTGTGATCCTGAGCAGAGGAATGGTGCACTGTTGGTGTGTGTGTGTGTGTGTGTGTGTGTGTGTGTATGCATGTAACTCTCCCTGTTGGCTGGTTTTCTGCTCAAAATCATTCCCCAGCAGTCACCACTAGGGATGTACAGACTGTGTAAAATCCGCTCCGTCTGTGTTTTGCGGATTGCCAGGTGCCTTTTGTTCATCGTCCATCCACAGACGGATGCGAATATTTTTTTCCATTATGCGGAAAAATACGCAAATAATTACGTAAGTATTTATGTAAGTATTTACATAATTTACCTTAGTACGTAACATTTAGCATATTGTCCCCCATTCCATTCAATGTTTCCTCAGCAGAAACTTATGTATTTTCCTACGAATTTATATGCGTAAATTTCAGGAAAGTAAAAAAAAATCTGAAAGTCCACGGACTCTGCACGGCCTGAGGGGGTAATTCTGCAGTGGTCTCTGCAGGATGGATTTTTAGAAATCTGAGCTCATTTTAGTCCATCTCGAATTTCTCCAGCATTCCTAGTCACCACTTGCTCGTTACCTACCTTGTCTCTTCTTTCAGCCCATATCTGCTTGCCCAAGTTAAGTACACATACTTTTATAGTATGTGTGGTTTCTTTAAAAGGAAATTACAATTTGGGGGGGGGGGCGGGAATAAATGTTACTGATGTTCACAAAATAAAAAAAAATGATTTCATTAGAAAACCTTATTTTAATGGAAATAAAACTGCTAGACAGGAAATAGATGGAAAAACAGAAACTAATTATATTTCCTATTAAAAACAAAAACTATGTTCTTATTTATAAAATACAAGCTATTTTAAAAGACTATCAAGAATACTATACTTGGCCACCTGATCTTGATACATTTTCGCAATGAAAATACCTTGGGAGGAAAAAATTAGATTAAACCAATTAAATTCACTGCAAAGAATTTCACATGCAATTAACCATTTGGAAATAAATAAAATTCCAAGCCTACATGTCATTACTGCCATTATGTAAAAGGACACATGACTTTAGCTCCCAAGTTTGGGACTTTGTGAAATGAACATGTAAGGCTAAATCAGAGCTAGGGATGTGCAGATTTTATTAAAACCATTCTGTCTGTGTTTTGCGGATTGTCAGGTGACTTTTGTGCCATCGTCCACTCATTGACGGAATCAGATATTTTAAACCAGAATGTCATTCTACTTGCACCAATGTGCATTAGCGCTAATGTGCACATGTGCAAATGCTCTAATGCATATTAGTTAATGTGAACTAGCACTAATGTGCATTAGCGCAAATCCCCCCAAAGTGAAAAACAGTCCGCAAGTCTGCAGAATCCACATGGATTCTTAGAAATCCAAACTCATTTGAATCCGTTGCAGATTTATCCCTACTCAGAGCCCAGAGGATGGAGAAAAGCGAGCCTGGCTGCCATCTTTTTGGCAGGAAAGGCACTTGAGTTAATGGGTTTTTATAGGAATATCTTAATGGCCATTACAAAAATCTATCCTTTACTACTGTTTAAACCACGTATTAAAATAATGTCATACCTAAATATATTCACTCAGCCACACCAGTTTTATGACTGAATTGTTTTATGAACTCCATATACACAGTAGGGATGACTGAGGCCCATTCTGACTAGATTGGGAAACCCTCCTGTCTACTGGGCCTGCCCAATGTCCTTAATGTAATCTTGGCTCTTGGCAATGGCAGTGGGGATAAGAGGGAGGGCAGGGACACATGAAGCCACCCTGGAAGCAGTAGTGTGAGAGTGTATCTGTCCCAGATTGCAAGGGAGACCTTGCAATGTGTTGAACTAAAGAGGTCTCCCCATTGTTTCAAGTGGCAAACAGATGCCATCTTGCAATCCTATGAAAAGTCTTGCTTTTCAGGGCTCGTTCCCTGGGTCTAACTCCCTGTCAGTAGGAGTCATGTATGGTTTTCTACTCTCTTGTATAGTTTTCTGAGACAACAGGCATTCTGTCTACTGCACACAGGAGCTGCTTCCTTGTGCAATCCCCGAGACTGGTCACCCCGATGGCTCATATATCCCATTCTCTAACTGGCTCCAGACACCTTGCCGCTCTGTCACTTAAGTCTGCCTTTGAAGAGCCAACCTTATTGCTCACAGCTCCAGGATATGGACACGCAGGCGCCTTCATTTGGGGACTGATGTGCTGGATCTCATCTTGTTCCAGGGTTGTACCCCGTCCCCAGATACTCAGGGCTGTGGTGATGACCAAGCATTCCAGTTGGTGTCCCTCTCCTGTGCCCAAATTGTGGTTCCCAGCATGTTAGGTAGGACTTATTTCTCAAGAAACTGCACCTTCAGGTCTACATTGTTCAAAATCAGGCTGTGATACAGCCAAAGTACAGGAAGGAGTGACCTCATATGGAACCTGACCCATGAGAAGGTGTCTGTGCGTGAGATCACGGAACCAAATAATGTTGCTAATATCATGGTGTTTATTTTATGGCAAGACTTGGCATCTCTGAGCTTCGTTATGGGTTTGGCCTCAACAAAGGCCAACAAACCTTTGTTATGGGTTTGGCCAAGCTGATGATGACCCACAGATGTCATAGCCTCTAAGCTGGATGGTCCAAAATCCACCAATCCACCTCAACTATACAAGAGTAAAGATTCTCTCATAAAACAGAGCAAACGTGAGGGGCACCACTAGTTATTTTATCTAATGACAAGAGAAGGGAATCCAGGGTGAAGGCACATACCATAGGTTTGTCCACACTGTTCAAGTGCTGAGAATATTCTGGTTGTTCTCTGGGAATCCTGTAATTGATTCCTGCTGAATTTGGACCTGGAGTGGTTATGCTAGCTGAGTAAATCTCCTGCTGTGAAGGAGCAGCAGCCATCAAATATGTGAGCAAGTCTCGTGCTGGAGCTACAGGACAACATAAATACAAGCAGGGTTCAATATCCAAGTTGATCAGAGATACATTTTAGGAGTTTTAGAAATATGAAGTGAGAGAATGCTGCCATGCCAAGTGCTCCAGCCATGCTCCTCTAACAGGACATTCCATTCCACTCTCCTTCCCATTTTTTTTTTCCACCAACAAGCAACTCACATTCTGTAACTAATGAGCATTCTCAATCCTCAGAGGGCTACTTGAGGCCGGGGGACGGGGGGACAGGATGGGACAGTATTTTTCCTTAAGATTTTTTGCACTTCTGAAAACTTCAGGGTTCTTCCAAACATAATTTTGTTTCTCAGTGGTCCAGGTTTGGCTACAATTACCCCAGGGGTGGGGGTGGTTCTCAATGGAAAATTGCCTTAGGGCATCCTGGAGGAGTGCTCAACTATTTACCCCAATATTGCTGAGACTGGTCACCAGTTATGCCCCTGAGCCAAATAGGACATAGCTGTGTGTTTCTTTGTGAGGACGCACTCAATTAGTTAGGTTGCTTGCTGCCACTGCCGCCACAGTCACTCAGTCCTCAAGGCCAAAGACCACAGGATGTGACCAGGCCACGGGGCTATTTCCACTAGCAATTTACTCTGAGCTGGCTGCGTGTGGAGGGTGTTAGGGATACATGACGTTGTGGCCATCCAGCAGCCGCCCCTGAGCTTATCAGGGAGAAACCGGATTTCCTGAGACTGCTCAAAGTCCAATTCTTTTCCTCAAGCTGGGTTCTCTGCAGTAGAGTTGCTGTGTGCCCCAACCCCTGAATTGACCTCGGGTGTGCTAGCCCTGCCCAGGGGTGTGCCTTTCACCCTGATCCCGGTCAAGGGATGTTTCCTGTTTCCCACCCCTGTAATTCCCAGAACAAACCAATTAGTGTCTCCTCAGAAGTAACATTGTGCTCAATGAGGCTTCTCTCCCAAATGCCCACATCAGAAGTAATTAATCCCCCCCATTACAGTGATCAAGCGCAACAACAGTATAGAAAGACTGGGGCTCGTTGGGAGGCTTCTCTCTCAGTTGCGCACATTGGAAGTAATCCCCCGCCCTGTTACTGTGATCAAGCACAGCAACAGGCTACAAAGGTGTCAGGGTGGACACTGAGCCCATAGAATCCCAGAGTAGTTCTGACTCTGAGGAAGAGCAGTCGCTCCTGGGAGAGGAGCACGCTCCTCTTTCCCAGGACCAACAGCTGACGGAGATTCCTCCCACCCGCATTCCTAGTTTAGTTAGCAGTCCAGGGAGTGACCAGGCACAGATAGCAGACTTGGTGGATGCGCGACGCAGACGCAGAGAGCGGCGCCAGATGGAGGGCGCAGAAAGGAGGCGTAATGCCAGGTTGGCGCGCAAACAACGGCTGTGCCCAGAGGATCCAAGGGGAGGGACTCTCCCTAGTCCTTAAGTTCAGGGGTCTGCCAGTAATTCCCTTTCAAACGGGGACCAACTGTTCCAACGTAGGGCATAGGTACTGTGCTGCTCAGATCTAGTTGCAATCAGTATAGTTGTTAAGTTATAAAAGAAGAATAAAGCTTTGAAAGGAATTCCTTTGTCTGTGTCTGGACTTGGCTACTGGATTAGACTGAGAGAGACCTCCAAGGAGCCCTTGACAAAAGGGGTGTTTCCTCCCATTGTGTTGAATGAGGCTTGCCCTTTTAATGCCCACAGAACTTACAGAGAACCCCCTCAATTGACAAGGCACAGTGTGTTCTCAAGGCTCCAGTTCTCCTTTGTTTGGTTTATTGCATTAGGAAGAAACTACTTCCACCCTTCCTTATAGAGATCCTGCAAGTTAAAATGGGGGCTGGTTTCTGTCTTTGTGTTTACTGCTCTTTCCCAGCACAAGCATATGTGTGTCTACTCAGAAATAACTCCCATTGTGCTCAGTGAGGGCTGCTCCTGAAATGCAAGTGCATCTGGACTTTCAGGGAAAGGAGAAAGGGGGGGGAGAGGGGGAAGCCTCTCTTACTGGTTGAGTAGCCCCTGCCAGTCAGATGACATTCATGCCAATCCCCACACCCACCAGGAAGTATGTTCTGTGAAGCGATTTTTATTGCTCTGGAGAACCTGCTTGTGGAGCCCTGCTCACAGCAAAGCCAATTCCTTTTTAAAAAATCCAGAGCTCCTCTGTTAGCTTCTCCTTCCATTGTCGTGGGAGCACGATCCAGGTATACTGGTGGGAAGCGGCAGCAGGTACAGTGGTTTGTGACTTTTAAGTGTGTGTGTGTGTGTGTGTGTGTGTGTGAGAGAGAGAGAGAGAGAGAGGTGGCCATTTTCCTCTTTACTTTTTTTCTTCTTCATTTACTCTTCCATTTTTGCCCTTCTCCTCCTTTCTTCTTACTCTCCACCCTTAAGAAAGATCCCTAAAGACAAGTATTTGCACGTGAGCGTGAGTGAGAAAGAGCGGTAGGGTGGTCAGAGGCAAAAGAGGCTCTTGCACCTGTAGCAGTTGGTTTTGTGCTGTGGCGATCAGACCCCCACCCCCGCCTTGTATCCAGGATTCTGGTCAAATGACAGGCCTTTTAGCCTGTTTGCCTTCTTGTGGTTCGTTGCCCTTGGCTTCCCCTGCTGATAGCTCAGACTACTCTTGGCTCCACTCGTTGGCTGTCTTGACATCTGCCCTGCCTCCCCAGTGGACCCAGCTGCCACTGGGCCAGGTGGTGGCATGTCTGGTGGAATTTCTCCCCATCTCTGAAAGGCAGGTGGTGTTGGGCACTTTATGAATATGGTGTGAGTCTGAACAAGCATACCGATAAAATCCTTGTTGAGGAGAAGGGAGCCCGATCCATTCCAGTAGCGATCCACTAGTTCCAGGAGTTGCCGCAAGACCACAATGACAAGAGAACCTTTCTCTGTGCTGTTGGGACTTTCTGTCCAGAGCCGGACATTGCTCTGTTCTCTGGAACAATGCTAGAGAGAAAGAGAGAGAAAGAAAGGTAAAGGCAAAAATCTGCCATATCTGTATGAAGGCATTTTGACAAACATCTAAAATGTGTGCATGTTCAAAGATAATGACTCCAGAGTAAAAGGGAATTTCCAACAACGTATGAGATACTGTCTCTCAAACAGGTCATGGACATTCTGTGGATTTTGTTCTGTCAACTTTGTGGCTTGGAATTAAAAGAGAAAGGGAGGGGACATAACCATAACTTTCCCCTGAAATTTCAAGTAAAAACACACACAAAAAGTAGGCATTTAGAAAAAGTGCGTGTGTGTGTGAGAGAGAGAGAGAGAGAGACAGACAGACAGACAGAGAGACAGAGACAGAGAGAATGTAGAATTATCAGAGTTTCAGGCCTACTCTGAGTTGTACACAAGCTTCTCTTAGGTGTTTGCCAGCCTAGACTTTACTCCCAGGAAGGGTCTCTTTGTTTCTTTTCCATACATTTGGGTTGACCTGCTGTTCTGAAGGTGGAGAAGTTACACGTGATTCCACTGTCATGGACGGGTCACTTTCTAGTTAGGTTTAGGGCTTCTTCACACTGAGCTTTTATCCTGCGATTGAGATTGCTCCTTCATGGAAGTTTGCATGATCTTTACATGATGCTGTGAACCTCCAAGGCATCTCCTGCACTAAATGCCCTTTGTTCCGTTTTTAAATAGATCGCAGATAATGAGCTATCAAATTACCCTGTTGTGTTCCGCTTGCGTTCCCTCTGTAAAAAGAGGAAAAGCAGCAAGAAGAGGAGTGAGATCAGTGAAAGATATGGAAGACTCAGATACGGGGAGAAGAAGTGGGGAAGGGGGGGAAAGGAAGCGGGTGAAAAAGGGAGTCGCGATTCTGCATTTAAAATGGAAGCAGAAAGCCCCGTTTTAAATGCAGGATTTTAGGCTGGTGTAGAGATGCCCTTAGACTGGCTGCCAGTATGGGCCTCCACAGGGGTGGTGGATCAATTGAAATGGTTTGCCCCAGGCACTTGATGGATCTGAACTGCTTCCTGAATGTTCTTGGGGAGTTTCCTGCCTTGTTAGTCAGCAGTACTGTTGAAGCCTTGGTTGACCCGTGGAATACGGAAATGGCCAGGGCAGCTGACAGTATTACTCCTAGGCATCATCTCCCCACTGGTGGAGCTCGATCAGCTCTCGTTTAACAGGGAGCTGAGGACAATGAAGTAGGAGGGACAACAACTAAAGCACCAATGGAGGAAAACCTGGACACATCATACTGAACACGGGCTAGAGTCTAATTGGAGACAGACTCTGTGGTGGCAAGGGCAGCAAAGAGAATTTATTTCTCTGCTAGCATCGCATCCCTCCAGCAAAGGAGATCGTTACCTTGTTGTGGTGCTAGACCTTGAGCACCTCAGTGACGTCATGAGCTAAACCGTGAAGGGACACCCAAGATGGGAAGGTCATGGCAGAGAGGTCAGACTAAATACGATCCCTGGGGAAGAAAACGGCAACCCACCCCAGTATTCTTGCCATGAAAACTAAATGGATCAGTACAACCAGAGATATGTCGGTATACCATCGGAAGATGGGACTCCCAGGTTGGAAGATGGTCAAAATGCTACTGGGGAGGAACAGAGGATAAGTTCAACTTGTCCCAGATGTGATGACGCAGCTAGCTCAAAGCCGAAAGGACGGCTAGCAGCCGATGGTGCTGGTGGTGAACGACGAATCCGATGTTCCAAAGATCAACACACCATAGGAACCTGGAATGTAAGATCTGTGAGCCAGGGCAAATTGGATGTGGTTATTGGGGAGATGTCAGGATTAAATATAGACATTTTGGGTGTCAGTGAACTGAAATGGACTGGAATGGACCACTTCACATCAAATGACCACCAGATCTACTACTGTGGACAAGAGGACCACAGAAGAAATGGAGTAGCCTTCATAATGCATAATAAAGTGGCTCAAGCAGTGCTTGGATACAATCCAAAAAATGACAGAATGATCCCTATTCGAATTCAGGGTAAGCCATTTAACATCACAGTGATCCAAATATACGCCCCAACCACAGATGCTGAAGAAGCAGAAGTAGATCAGTTCTATGAGGATCTGCAGCACCTACTGGATAGTATGCCAAACAAAGATGATATTTTCATTACAGGAGACTGGAATGCTAAGGTGGGTAGTCAAACGACACCTGGAATTACAGGCAAGCATGGTCTAGGAGAACAAAATGAAGCAGGACATAGGCTGATAGAATTTTGCCAAGACGACTCACTGTGCATAACAAACACTCTCTTCCAACAACCTAAGAGATGACTTTATACATGGACTTCACCAGACGGTCGACACCAAAATCAGATTGACTACATCCTTTGTAGCCAAAGGTGGCGGACATCTATGCAGTTGGTAAAAACAAGACCTGGAGCTGATTGTAGTTCAGATCATGAACTTCTTATTGCACACTTTAGAATCAGACTAAAGAGAATAGGGAAGACCCGCAGATCAGTTAGATATGAGCTCACTAATATTCCTCATGAATATGCAGTGGAGGTGAAGAATAGATTTAAGGGACTAGATTTAGTAGATAGGGTCCCGGAAGAACTATGGGCAGAAGTTCGCAACATTGTTCAGGAGGCGGCAACAAAAAACGTCCCAAAGAAAAAGAAAACCAAGAAGGCAAGATGGCTGTCTGCTGAGACACTGGAAGCAGCCCAAGAAAGAAGGAAAGCAAAAGGCAACAGTGATAAGGGGAGATATGCCCAATTAAATGCAACATTCCAGAGGTTAGCCAGAAGAGATAAGGAATTATTTTTAAACAAGCAATGTGCGGAAGCGGAAGAAGATAATAGAATAGGAAGGACAAGAGACCTCTTACAGAAAATTAGAAACATCGGAGGTAAATTCCAGGCAAAAATGGGTATGATCAAAAACAAAGATGGCAAGGACCTAACAGAAGCAGAAGAGATCAAGAAAAGGTGGCAAGAATATACGGAAGATCTGTATAGGAAGGATAATAATATTGGGGATAGATTTGACGGTGTGGTCAGTGAGCTAGAGCCAGACATCCTGACGAGTGAGGTTGAATGGGCCTTAAGAAGCATTGCTAATAACAAGGCAGCAGGAGACGACGGTATCCCAGCTGAACTGTTTAAAATCTTGCAAGATGATGCTGTCAAGGTGATGAATGCCATATGCCAGCAAATTTGGAAAACACAAGAATGGCCAACAGATTGAAAAAAATCAACTTATATCCCCATACCAAAAAAGGGGAGCACCAAAGAATGTTCAAACTATCGAACAGTGGCACTTATTTCACATGCCAGTAAGGTAATGTGCAAGATCTTGCAAGGTAGACTCCAGCAAATCATGGAACGAGAATTGCCACATGTACAAGCTGGGTTTAGAAAAGGCAGAGGAACTACAGACCAAATTGCCAATATCCGCTGGACAATGGAGAAAGCCAGGGAGTTTCAGAAAAACATCTATTTCTGTTTTATTGACTATTCTAAAGCCTTTGACTGTGTGGATCATAACAAATTGTGGCAAGTTCTTGGTGGTATGGGGATACCAAGTCATCTTGTCTGCCTCCTGAGGAATCTGTATAACGACCAAGTAGCAACGGTAAGAACAGACCACGGAACAACGGACTGGTTTAAGATTGGGAAAGCAGTACGGCAGGGTTGTATAATCAGATAATCATCTGGATGATACGGATCATCTAGACCCATTTCAATCGACAGTGGTGGCACTTGGAGCATTAAAAATAGTATAGGAATGATTAATAGCCATACAAGAGCTTACATCACTCATACTTCATTATGAGCAGGACCAACCCACAATTGTCCATGTGCCCCCTTCCCCTCATACGGAACACAGTACTCACATTCATGTTTGGCTCTTTGAAGCAATGCTTTATCAGGGTCACTGGAGTCTGTTGGCTGTTGATGTTTTTAAACTCCACTCTTGAAGGGCTAAGAGAGCGGCTGGCTGGAGGGTCTCGCCCTTTCCTAGACACAGACATTAGTGTTGACACTGACTGTGAATTCTCAAGTGGCACCTCGCTCAACCAAGGATGGTGCTTTGACAGGAAATCTGCAGTTTGTGGAAGTTGGATCAGTTAATGGAAGAAAGACAGGCTCATCCTACTCATGAGATACGTTTATGAGCCTAGGCTTTGTAAGCTGCCTTGAGTTCACTTGGTGAAAACAGGCTGGGTATATGGTTTTCAAATAAATACATCAATATATTCCCAACCATGAGCAACCAGCCAGGTTCAACCCCTCCAACATCACAGGAGGGAGTGGAATTATTATAATAAAATGAACATCCAGATACTGTTTGGAGCAAAGAATGTCATGAAGACCCTCTACTGCTTGCCTGCAGGCTTAAGACAGCAGGGCACCTAGCATGAAAAGCACTGTGGGGCTCTGTGCCCACTAACAGGCTTGTGGTCACAAGCTCCCAGCTGGTGGAGAGTGGGCATTTGGGCAGCTGACAGACTTGCAAAGGCTTTTGCTGGGTGGAGACCCAGCACAAGCTCCTGCAAGCAGCTCAGGGCCATCAAGCTCGCTCACTCCCCTACCCTCCCGCCCAGGACTCATTGCATGCTTCAAGTTCCCTGCATGCAAGGCCTGAACACTGCTTTCTACCTTTTGGATACTCAGTGTGCCTGAAGAACCTCAAAGGTCTGCACCATCTCGAGTATTCCACTTACAGTTTTAGTAGCCATAATTCTGAGGAAGGTGACGGGGGGATGAACGCAGATTTACAGGGGGATGAAGGCACACTCCTCTGTTTTATTTGGATACCTCCCAGGTCTGCAACAGCAGAAACCAGTCACCTCAGGCCAAATGGAACACCTAATAAGCAGGTGGGGTGGGGGGTGGGGAGTGGGAGATATGCATCACAGTGGTGGGGGAAGCTCTGAAGTGTCCACATTGCGGTCAGTCTGAATGTATTTATTTGGTTTATTATCCACCCATCTGGCCAGTTACCCGGCTACTCTAGGTGATGTACAATACTAGTAACAAATTTACATAGTCACGTATCTTTCCTTTTCAGGACTGAGCTCTGAAAAAGTGATTCTGCAAGTTTGCAGTGATTCTGTACAGTGACTCTGCACAATGCTGATAGGCTGATGCCCGTGATGCTACCAAGACACCTTGCCCTGCTCAGATAAGTTTTGCACTTTAAAAAAAGGTTTGCTTTATAAGGTGTCAAATGAAGAGATAAATTAAGCAGCACTTGATTTTTTTTTAGAAGGCTGACTGCTCATCCAAAACATGGGTGGAAGTGACAGGACTGGCCGCTGAGCCAGGGTTCCCTTCACTGGTATGAATGAATGCCCGTCATTTCAACACTCTCAGTCAGCCTTCTCCAACCTGGGAGTTGCTGCCTAACACCCCTCAAGGACACCCAACTGGGGAAGGGTGATCTAAATTAGCCAATTTCCCATGGAAACTGCCTAGACTGAAAACAAATTGCCATTTGTTCTTGACTTCCTGCCACCGTTAGAACATAAATGAAACAAAAATGGAATTTAGGCCCACCATATCCTGATTCAAAATTCTGGTGGCCATGTCAAAACCCTCCATATGTTCAATGGATCACCCACATGTTCATTGTGAACCAGGAAGTGGAAAGAAAGCAGCAGCCACAGACAGAAGACTGGAAGACGCTGCCCAGACATGATGGGGCAACTCACTACATGGCAAATATATGGGTCCCTTCAAAATGGGTCCCATGGCTGTTGGAGCCAAGTATTGAAAATGAAGGGGATCCGAGTAACAGTAACTACTCACAGTTCAACAACACTGGACAAAAAGAATGCAATCCTATACTTCTCTTATGCCCGCTAGAGTGGTATGGGTTGCCAAATAAACCTTTTTGCACTTGCAAATCCTGAAGATATGCTGGTGTTGGAGATCTATGCTGGTGTAGCACCAGCACTATACTGGAATCTTCTGTCAGTGGAACCCCAGGGCCAGCACAACTCTGCTGGCGTAGAGGTGAAAATGGGGCAACAAGGCACGGAAGAGGAGGAGGATTTCGCTGGTATTCTGCACTCCCTAAGATTCCCGTCCTGCCCCTCCTGACGAAGTAACTTTATGCTGGCAAAGGAGGTGATGTACATTAAGACACTTCCATGGAACTCAGTGAAGAGCCCCAAACCCTTCCCTTCCCATGTCTGCCTCCAGAGCCACAATCAAGCATTAGGTGATGCCGTTTCCTATGTCGGGTGCCACATTTTTGTTCTGGCAGGGCTGAGTTGTACAAACTGCATGCCAGACACCCTAGCCTACAAACTATCATGATTTAGGGTGGCCCAAGGCTTATTGTGGAGGTCACAGTCCAACTTCCTTACTCATTTATACATTTTTTGGCTATTGTTCACATGGGGGCAATATGGTTCATAGTGTTTTGCACCCAAATGAAGCACTGGGCCAGACATGATGCTGCAGCATCTCATAGAACACACTCTCCTTAAGGCATGGGTATATTATCTGTGGTGGCCCCAAGCTTACTTGTGGGGTGCACACCCCCAGTTTGTTATTCATTTCAACATATACTAGCAATTACTAGCAATTATCGACCAAAAACAACAGTTGTGACTAGAAGTCATTCTTGTGGATCTCAACGGACTTAGTCCCCTGCCCACAGAGATATAGGAGATGGCAGCCGGGGCATCACAACCTTCCCTTTCTTATTGAGGAAGCTCACTCAGTTGTCTGAAATTTTCATGGGAACTTGGAACAAGGAACTAGGAATTCATAACCATCAGCCGCATAGGAACACTGCTAAAACATAAAGACTGTTGCCCCTGTTGATTTGTCTTGCCTTGAGAACTCCCTCCTTTGCTGATGCTGCTCAATGACATCTTTGTCTGCTTCACCACTGGATGGTAATGGAGGTTAATAGGTTAACTGCTCACTTCCGCTGTCTGTCTTCTGGACCTGAGTCCCAGTGGGAGGATTCTGCAGCCCTTGGGTGGTCCTCCACCCCCACCGCCCCGACCAGGGCTTCAAGTCTGTATGTGCTCCCTCATCTGGCCAGTGGGGCTGCAGTAAGGCTAACAGTAAAGCTAACAGGGATGAGGGGTGGGGAACCCCCTCACGGGGGTTAAGCACAGGCAACTGCACAGGGCCATATTGGCCCTCTCAGTCCTGACCTAGATGGCTGGTTAGGAACGGGAGAGAATGCCACAAGCCAAATTAATGTCACCAGGATTAAATCTGTCTGTGCTATACACCAACAAAATAAAGGGAGGCCCTCTCTGCTACCTGTCCTATTGTTAGAGAACTGAAAACTGTCCTGGCCAGCAGTTCACAGAATGGGAGAAAACTTCATGACCGGGTAGTAAGCAAAGCATATTGTATCTATGATATTCAAAAGGGGGCTCAAGCTACATCTGGGGTTCTGTCTCATGGTCCTGAACCTGCCTACCTTGACTGATGTTCTGACTGATGTTCTTGACTGACTTCTCTGCATATTTATAATGTGCCCATCTGCACAGTTAAAAGGGCAGATTCTCATTATTTTTGATGATGAAAGAGTTTCTCTGCAACTTTGGTGTGGCAAAGCAGTCCTTCTGAATGGTCTCACAAGGGTGGTAAGATGCAAAAGAGGATAAGGCTCCTGCACCTTTAATGATGGTGTAGAAGAGAGAATTTCAGCAGGTGGAACTGAATGCCCTCTTCCAGGTGCAAGATAGAGCCTTGTCCTCTTCTGCATCTGGCCACCCCAGCTCCAACATGTAGAGCATTCACAATCATCCCCTTGTGAAAAAATCTTTGAAGCACAGGTTCAGCCAAGGTGCAGTGAACTGCAATCCCACCACCTAACGGTTCAGAAGAATACATCACCATGCCAAAAAGGGCATAAGGGCAGATCAATAAAGTCACCACCATGACAGAACTCTTTTCCTAATTCTCTTTTCTTTTTTTCCATTCATGTCTTTAATTGCTCCAGTTTTTTGCCCTCATGCCTTTCTCTGTACCTGATTTTTTTAGCAACAGTTGTACTGTTGAACATCTGTATGTGAAAAATGACAGGACTAAAAGAAACTCTCAGTATCGTCAGGAAGTTGAAATTTTGGGTGGCTCAGAGAGGGCAAGAGAACAAAGTATTTTTCTCCTTCAGAGAGACTAAGGCAGGATACTTGGAGGAAATGAAGAATGTTTCCATGTACTGCTTACTGATTTGGGAAGTCGCCCCACACAGATATGCAGAATCTTGAGAAGTTAGGCACCAAGAAACAAATGCACTCAGACAGTTGTCAGGCTTTACCTGAATTGTGCTTCAAAGGACTAGTTGCATGATCTGAATCCATTTCCAAGTGCTGTCCCAAGAAATCTCCACAGAAGGACTGGGGAGCAACCAGGACTTCATTAGCAAGCCTCGAGGTGTAATTACAGAGATAATCTGCTGCTTTCCTGTCACTGTAAAGTTTCTTAACCAGCTCCCTGCGATGAGCAGAAGATGGCAGGTGCAGATACTCATAACTATCTGGCCTGTTGTCTCTGGGTAACTCATAGGGGTTGTTCTTCCCAGTATCATTCAGATTCAGTCTCCTAACTGGAGAAACATCCTCGCTGAGGTCAAGAATATCCAGCTTGTGCCCTGTTTCTCTTTGGCCTGGAGAGAAGTCTTCAGAAAAGGACACCCGAAATCTTCCCTTACCAGACCCAGGTCTGCTTTTCACTTGGGAGCGCAAGGAAGCTTGTGCTTGCAAGGCTGAGGAAAGTGGCTTCTGTTCTACAAAGGACAACCAAAGTACATGAATTAACTGACATCATTAACAATACAAATAATGCGTAATTGATTGTTTATAACTATCACAAGATGTTTAATAACACAAGAACATAAGAAGGGCCTTGATGGATCAGAGCAAAGATATATCTACTCCAGAATTCTATTCCCACAGTGGTCAACCAGAGGACCCAATGAGAAGTCCACAAGCAGGACATGTTCCCCAGCAAGTCCTATTCAGAGATGTCCTGCCTCTGATACTGGAGGTAGCATATAGCCATCAAGACTAGTAGCCACTGAGAGCCTTATTCTCCATGAATCCCCTTCTAAAGCCTTTGAAGTTGTTGGCCATCACTACAACTTGTGGTAGCAAATTCCATTGAAGAAGTCCTTTATTTTACCTGTCCTGAATCTCCCACCACTCAGCTTCATGAGATGACCCCATTGGGTTCTATTATTATGAGAGAGGGAGAAAAACTGTTCCCTATTCACTTCCTCCATACCAAGGATAATTTTGTACACCTCCATCATGTCTGCTCTTATTTGCCTTTTTTCTAAGCTAAAATCTCCCAAATGTTGTAACTTTTCTTCATAGGGGAGTTGCTTCATAGAGGAGTTTTGATTGGCCCTTGCAACACCTTTGCAGTTCTATAGCTTGCTTGTAGTTAATAAACTTTGCTGGGAAGAAGTAGATGAGTACTAAATGTAAGAACAAAAAAAGAACCATGCTGGATCAGACCAAGGGTCTATCTAGTCTAGTGCTCAGTTTACACAGCGGCCAACCAGCTGCCTCTAGGAAGCCCACAAGTAGGACATAAGTGTGAGAGGACCATCCCAGTCATGTTCCTCAGCAACTGGAGTGCAGAGGCATATTGCCTCCAGTACTGGAGGTAATGTATAGCCATAATGACTAGCACCACTTCTGCTTTTTGTGAGAAGTGGTGATATAGCAACAACAGGAACTAAAAGGAGAATTCTGACTCCAAATGCTGAGAATGAACATAATTTTTCTCAGGTGGGAAGAGTGAACAAGTGACACACTCACCATTGTCCAAGGAGTTGTGACTCAGAAACTGTCTTGCATTTGCATTGTCTAGCTGTAAAATATTACAAAGTTAGTATTCTATACAATGATCAGAGTTATTAATGTATTTAACCTACTTTCAAATATGAATGAAAATTAATATCCCCAACCTAGAGCATGTCATAGTAGATTTTTGCACAGCTTTGCTATACGTATGTCCTGAGCATCATGCTTTTCAGTGTCTTGCCCCAGGACTTTCCCCATTTTGGTCATAGTGTTTGAGCCAGGAGGGTGTAGATCTCAGGGCAGTCCTAGACATTACAAAAGGCATGAGGTTCCAAAATAATAACTACAAAAGAAACACAAAAACCAGAGACAGCTGCTGAAAACAGCCTCTGTGACCTGGTTCACATATAACACTAAGCAATGGTTTATTTAACCTCTGGGTTGTCATGATATGCAAACCCAGCCATGCCAACAACCTAGAAAGAGAACCCATGGTTTGTTGTTGGGTTGTGAACTTTGTGTTGTTTAAACTATGGGTTGTCATTATATGTGAAGCCAAAACCATGGGTTATTGTGAGTTTTTTCACCAGACTATGTGGCGGGCAAGAGTAGTAACCCCTCCCCCAGCTATTCTATATGCCAATACTACAGTGTCACAAAGGCATACACACCTGCCAAAATGCCTATAATGTAACATGTGTGACAGGTGTATATGAGTATCTTTGATGTACTCATGTTTGAAGCTCTCATATAGACCCACAGCATGTAATTTCTGTAATTCTGGTCATGTAAACCAGTCCAGAGTTTCCTGCCTTTAGTTAGCTGCCTTGTTGTGGCGAAGGGGCTTGCGTAACTCAGTGAAGCCATAAGCTATGCCGTGCAGGGCCACCCAAGACGGACAGGTCATGGCAGAGGGTTCTGACAAAATGTGGTCCACTGGAGAAGGAAATGGCAACCCACTCCAGTATTCTTGCCAAGAAAACCCCATGGAACGTATCACAAGGCTAAAAGAGATGACGCCGGAAGATGAGCCCCTCAGGTCGGAAGGTGTCCAATATGCTACTGGGGAAGAGCAGAGGGTATTTCCAAGTAGCGCCAGAAAGAGTGAAGCGGCTGGGCCAAACCTGAAAGGACACTCAGCTGTGGATGTGTCTGGCGGTGAAAAGAAAATCCGATGCTGTAAAGAACAATATTGTTTAGGAACCTGGAATGTCAGATCAATGAATCAAGGTAAGCTGGAGGTGGTCAAACATGAGATGGCAAGATTGAACATCGACATCTTGGGAATCAGCGAACTAAAATGGACAGGCATGGGCGAATTTAATTCAGGTGACCATCATATCTACTATTGTGGGCAAGAATCCCTTAGAAGATGTCCTCTTCATCATAGGGGATTGGAATGCTAAAGTAGGAAGTCAAGAAATCACCGGGATAACAGGCAGGCATGGCCTTGGTGTACAAAATGAAGCAGGACAAAAGCTAATAGAGTTTTGCCAAGAGAACATGCTGATCATAGCAAACACTCTTTTCCAACAGCACAAGAGGCGACTCTACACATGGACGTCACCAGATGGTCAATATCGAAATCAGATTGATTATGTCCTTTGCAGCCAAAGATGGAGAAGCTCCATACAGTCAGTAAAAACAAGACCTGGAGCTGACTGTGGCTCAGATCATGAGCTGCTTCTTGCAAAATTTCGGCTTAAATTGAAGAACGTCGGGAAAACCACTAAACCGTTCAGGTATGACCTCAGTCATATCCCTTCTGAATATACAGTGGAGGTGAGGAATAGATTTCAGGGATTAGACCTGACAGACAGAGTGCCTGAGGAACTATGGATGGAGGTCCGTAACATTGTTCAGGAGGCAGCAACAAAATCCGTCCCAAAGAAAAAGAAATGCAAGAAAGCCAAGTGGCTGTCTGATGAGGCTTTACAAGTAGCTCACGAAAGAAGGGAAGCGAAAAGCAAGGGAGAAAGGGGAAGATATACCCAACTGAATGCAGAGTTCCAGAGAATAGCAAGGAGAGACAAGAAGGCCTTCTTAAATGAACAATGCAAAGAAATCGAGGAAAACAACGGAATGGGAAAGACTAGAGATCTCTTCAAGAAAATTGGAGATCTCAAGGGAACGTTTTGTGCAAAGATGGGCATGATAAAGGACAAAGAAGGCAGGGACCTAACAGAAGCAGATGAGATTAAGAAGAGGTGGCAAGAATACACAGAAGAACTATACAGGAAAGATCTGAATGTCCCTGATAGCCATGATAGTGCGGTCACTGAACTTGAGCCGGACATCCTCGAGAGTGAAGTCAAGTGGGCCTTAGGAAGCATTAGTAACAACAAAGCTAGCGGAGATGACAGTATTCCAGCTGAGCTATTGAAAATCCTAAAAGATGATGCTGTTAAAGTGCTGCATTCAATATGCCAACAAATCTGGAACACTCAACAGTGGCCACAAGACTGGAAAAGGTCAGTTTACATTCCAATTCCAAAGAAGGGCAACGCCAAAGAGTGTTCAAACTACCGCACAATTGCGCTCATTTCACATGCCAGCAAGGTGATGCTCAAAATCCTACAAGCTAGGCTTCAGCAGTATGCGAACCGAGAACTACCGGAAGTACAAGCTGGGTTTCGAAGAGGCAGAGGAACTAGAGATCAAATCGCCAACATTCGCTGCATCATGGAGAAAGCAAGAGAATTCCAGAAAAACGTCTATTTCTGCTTCATTGACTACGCTAAAGCCTTTGATTGTGTGGATCACAACAAACTGTGGCAAATTCTTAAAGTGATGGGAGTACCAGACCACCTTACCCGTCTCCTGAGAAACCTGTACGAGGGTCAAGAAGCAACAGTAAGAACCAGACATGGAACAACCGATTGGTTCAAAATTGGGAAAGGAGTACGACAAGGCTGCATATTGTCACCCTGCTTATTTAACTTATATGCAGAGTACATCATGAGAAATGCCGGGTTGGATGAATCACAGGTCGGAATTAAGATTGCCGGGAGAATTATCAACGACCTCCGATATGCTGACGATACCACCCTAATGGCAGAAAGCGAAGAGGATCTCAAGAGCCTCTTGTTGAGGGTGAAAGAGGAGAGTGCAAAAGCTGGTTTGAAACTCAACATTAAAAAAACTAAGATCATGTCATCTGGCCCTATCACTTCCTGGCATATAGAAGGGGAAGAAATGGAAGCAGTGACAGATTTTACTTTCTTGGGCTCCAAGATCACCGCAGACGGTGACTGTAGCCATGAAATTAAAAGACGCTTGCTCCTTGGGAGGAAAGCTATGGCAAACCTAGACAGCATAGTAAGAAGCAGAGACATCACCTTGCCGACAAAGGTCCGTCTAATCAAAGCTATGGTTTTCCCAGTAGTAATGTATGGCTGTGAGAGCTGGACTATAAGGAAGGCTGAGCGCCGAAGAATCGATGCTTTCGAACTGTGGTGCTGGAGAAGACTCTTACGAGTCCCCTGGACTGCAAGGAGGTCAAATCAGTCCATCCTAAAGGAAATCAACCCTGAGTGCTCATTGGAAGGACAGATAATGAAGCTGAAGCTCCAATATTTTGGCCACCTAATGCGAAGAGAAAACTCCCTGGAAAAGACCCTGATGCTGGGAAAGATTGAAGGAGAAGGGGACGGCAGAGGATGAGATGGCTAGATAGCATCACGGATGCAATGAATATGAACTTGAGCACGCTCCGGGAGAGAGCGCAGGACAGGAAGGCCTGGCGTGCTATGGTCCATGGGGTCACGAAGAGTCGGACACGACTGAACGACTGAACAACAACAACAACAACAAAACATGACCACATATGTTTCAGTCATATAATGAACCAACCCTAATGGTATTAGCAAAAGGAGCAGGGTTCATGAATATTACACATTTTATATTTACAAACTGATATAAAAAATGGATTGGCATAATGTTGGGAAGGAAAGACCACCTTCTCAATATGAAGACAACTATTGCTAGAGCTAACGCGACTATAAGGGAGAGAGTTCTATCTTAAGCAACAGGAACCTTGTTTACAGAATAAAGCATCTGCCAAAGTCTGCTTACTGGTATGTGCCTTTGGAGATTATGGTGCTTGTTTTCTTTGGCTGACTTGCTGGCCTGCAGCATGGGAACTGATGAAGTGTCTTTCTCATCATGGTATGACATATGGTGAGAAGCTAAATAGCTTGTTCTTGATTCTGCATTAAAAGGAGAAATAACTATTGCCACTCACTGTACTGTTCTGGACGACCTAGAACTAAAAGGCAAGCCATTTGGGTCTTCTACACTGTTGGTGCCTGTCCATTTCTATTCCACTCTTACAAGAGGCTCCTTGTGACATACTGAGTGTCCTTCAGAGACTCCTCGCCCTTCTCCTTACCCTGGCAGCCCAGGGGGTCACTAGGTAAACTGAATTAAACAGGTGTCTAGTTGCTCCTGTTATGCCACTAGATTGTAGGGCTTAGTGGTACAGCCAGAACACCTAGATATACTTTCAAATTAAAACACCCAAAGATTCAACAGCAGCAGCAACCTATTGAGTTAAAGGGCTTCTTCATACAGAGCTTTTATCCTGCTATTGAGATGACTCCCTCATGGAAGTTTGTGGGCTCTTTACATGATGCCATGAACCTCCAGGGCATCTCCTGCCATTTTTCCCAGCCTATCCCATGTTTTCCCCAGACACACACACAAAATGTATTTTTTCCAGCCCATAGAAGAGGAGCGCCATGAAATTCTCTAATAGCGGAAGAAACTGCTGTGTCTGGTTGGTTGTGGGCTGCGCTCTCTCCATGCCTGCCATGTAAATGCTTGAGCACATTTCTCGATTGGAGGGGGAAGAGGGCAATGAAGGGAGACAGATCTGATCCCCCTCCCCACCAAGCTCAGAATTGATGTCCTTCGTTGAGTCAGAGTACCCCATTAAGTTCAATGGGGCTTACTCCCAAGTAAGTGTGCCGAGGGGTGCAGACTTACAGTACAATCTTATGTCTACTCAGAAGTAAGCTGTAGCTTTCCTGGGGGCTGCGAGGAAACAGTAGAGCACAAGTTAAGAGATGAAAACAAGCCCCCCCCCCCGCTCCTTTGCACACATGCCAGGGAGGGAGGCGCTCCTTTGATTCCCTCCACCTTTAAAGTCACTACAACGGCTTCTGACTTCCCTCCGCTGTGGAGGAGTGGAGGGATGGGCGGAGCCATCAATCATGTTACAGGAACCTGTCTTGATTTTTCTGTGCAGCCATGAAAAGGAGGGAAACATTATGAGAGATGCCTGTATACAGGGCCAGTCTAAATCCCAGAAAGGATCCGGAATCAAAAGGATCAGTTTGTAGTGGGATAAAACGCCAGGTGTGAAGAGAGCCAAAGGGTAGTAGGACTCAAGTATTATGGAGAAGAGCTCTAACTGGCAAATTAAGTTACAACTCTGCCAGCTTCCAGTCTCTGCCCACCCAACTCCCCCAGATGGTTAGCACACACTTTTTACAGTAACTTGGTTGATATAAGACTATTTAGAACACATCAGCTTAATTAACCACAGGGTTATTAACAACATCCATAGATCCAGAGAAAAAGACTTGTCCTCGGTGTTAAGACAGGCAGGTAGGTGATATCCTACATGACACGAGAAGTTCCAAGGCATCATGTAGTAGGTTTGGACTAGAAATTAAATGCCCTTCTCTCCACCCTTCTAGCAGAAGATGCAGTGGGCAATCCAGGGTGCATAGCTTCTTGCTAACTCCAACTGAAGACCCTTAATACAAACTTGGTTGTACATCTGGAGGAACTTGCCTACAAAATTGATGCAATGGCACAACCTGCTTTAGGATATCGAGCAGGGGTGAAACAACGATCAACCCATGTACTTTTGCCCCTCAGGAAGAGGGGTTCGGATTTGGGGTGAAAGAAAAGTCAGTCATAGCAAGATGGACTACTGCCCCTTAGGAAGGCCAGTATCTGACAAAGGTAGCTTTCCCCAGCTCTCTGTGACCTTCTTAGACTACCTCCATTATGAGACGCAACATGTTTCTCATGATGTCAATAATCGCTGAGGAACAGAAGTAGAAGGCTGTTACCCTTGTGTCCTGCTTATGACCTTCCTGGAGACATCTGGTTGGCCACTGTGGGAAAGAGGATGCTGCACTAGACGGACCTTTGGTCTGATCCAACTTCAGGGATCTTCTTTTGTTACATCTCATGTCCTTTTGGAAACGTCTTTATTTCTAGAATTGTCATTTCAGCACTCTAAACTGGAATACAAGGTGAGAGATTGGATCTCCTGATGTCTTTTTCTTTGCAGCTCAGAGGGGGGCTGATTTGGATTGGGTCCCTGAAGTTGGGTGAATGGGAGGGGTTAACCTTTTTCCCCTGCACCATTTCCCAGATATATATCCACCCCACACTCATATAACTCTCATATTTACACCAACAGAGGTGAATTAAACTGGTGGGTGGGGCTGGAGTTACATTATTTGACTGTACGGGTGGTGGCAACCTGGAAAGTACATGAAGAACTTCCTTGTTTATTTCTGTTCCCTTCCTTTCTGACATACTCATTGTGTAAACCCTGCTGAAATAATTGCCAACTGAAATAAAATGATTTGTTTCAATGGTGACTGCACAGGGGAAGCTCCCCCTTTGATGATGTTCAATGTCACAGAGTCATACAACCTACCAGCACATGTTCTGTTGCTTTCTGTATCCAAATTGGGTGCTGCAAAGCTCTCTTGAGCTAGCACTTGACTCCTCATTGTATTTTCCCTACAGTGGCAAGCCAAAGAATGAAGACATCCTTGAGTATCGCACGCTCCTCTACCCAAACTGTCTCCCACCCCAAGGAACACCCCCTACCACCAAAACCATGTGGTTGAATCACAGAATGGTAGGGTTGGAAGGGTCCTGCAAGCCCATCGAGTCCAACCCCGTACTCAATGCAAGAATCCAAGTCAGAGCACCCCGACAGATGGCTGTTCAGTTTCATCTTGAATGCTTCCAGTGTGGGAGAGCCCACCACCTCCCTAGATCATTGGTTCCATTGCCATATTGCTCTAACAGTTGGGAAGTTTCTCCTGATGTTCAGCCAGAATCTGGCTTCCTGGAACTTGAGCCCATGATTCCGTGTCCTGCACTCTGGGATGATCAGGAAGAGATCCTGGCCTTCCTCTCTGTGACAACCTTTCAAGTACTTGAAGAGCGCTATCATATCTCCCCTCAGTCTTCTCTTCTCAAGGCTAAACATGCCCAGTTCTTTCAGTCTCTCCTCATAGGGCTTTGTTTCCAGTCCCCTGATCATCTTCGTTGCCCTCCTCTGAACCCTCTCGAGTTTGTCTGCGTCCTTCTTAAAGTGTGGTGCCCAGAACTGGACACAGTACTTCAGATGAGGCCTATTCAGTGCTGAGGGAAATTAGTACTTCCTGGGATTTGGAAGCTATACTTCTATTAATGCAGCCTCAAATAGTGTTTGCCGTTTTTGCATCCACATCACATTGTTGGCTCATGTTCAGCTTGTGATCGACAACAATTCCAAGACCCTTCTCACTTGTAGTGTTGTTGAGCCAAGTATCCCCCAACTTGTAACTGTGCATTTGGTTTCTTTTTCCTATGTGCAGAACTTGGCATTTATCCCTATTAAATGTCATTCTGTTGTTTTCAGCCCAGTGCTCCAGCCTATCCAGATCACTTTGAATTTTCTGTCTTCCAAGGTATTAGCTATCCTGCCCAATTTTATGTCATCTGCAAATTTGATCAGCATTCCCCGCACCTCCTTATCCAAGTCATTAAAAAAATATGGAAGAGCACTGGGCCCAGGACTGAGCTTTGCGGTACCCCACTCGTTACCTCTGCCCAGTTTGAGAAGATCCCATTGATAAGCACTCTTTGCATCCGATTCTGTAGCCAACTGTGGATCTCTCTTCAACCTCTGTTGATTTTGAGTGGGGCAAAGACCAGACTGTGGTTGTGTATTTGTAAATTGCCTCCTAGCCCAAGGCAACTCTGCTTCATGACCACTGTTTTCCAAAGCTGCTTCCACACTAGAACCCTTTAGTGTTCCTGAAGCATTGCTTCGCTACAGTCAGCTGGAAACAGAATTCAAACATTGGTTCCATGCAGCACTTAATACAAGGCTATATTCCCAGTAAAAATCTGGCAGTGTATGTCTGCTGTCAAGAACCTACTATATAATTACTTGGAAGTAATTCCCATTCATCAAGGAGCCCACTTTCCCCTGAAACTGGCCCTTTAATAGTTTTCTCCTTGCCATTTTCTTTTAAAGCATTCTGCTTCTCAGCTATTTGTTTCTTTCTCTTCATCATAGCGTTCCTGAATCAACCCTCAGGGAGCAATCCTATTGGGATAGTAGACTGCCTCCAAAGTCGGAGGCGGCCAACTATCCAATGCAGGGTGGGCGGAGCACTGAGGGAATCCTCTCCTGCACATTCTGTCGATTTTGGCTGTCTAGCTGGGCACTTCAGAGTGGGCGGGGGGAGGCTGCATGGTGCATAAGTGCCGTAACTAGGCTTCCACGGTCTCCTCCCCTCCCCTGAGAACGCCCCCTTTTTGCCTGCTCTGCACTGTGTTTATGTGAGCGCAGACGGGGAAGAACCATGCCACTGCCTCCGAGCTCAGTTCCCAGAAATTGAAAAATCCTATGTCGTCTACACAGTCTACTAGAAGCCATGAGATTTCTCTCCCCATCAGTTCCTGTTCCATGAGGAGGTATGTGGGGGGAGGGGTGGACAGGGGGGAGGTGAACTACTGGATTTCTCTTTGAAGGGTTCCTCTTTGCAGCTAAAACAATTTCTCATTATGTTTTATAAAATAAAAATCTTTAACTTTAAATATCTTTAGCATATCCCTATATCCATAGCGTACAAAATTAAAAATATATACATAAATGCATTAAATAAAAAATACAATCAATAAGCGATTTATTATGATTTCAGGAAATCCAGGTTAAAATTAAAAAATCCACAGTTGGACAATACTTTACATAAAGCCACAAAAGAGTGTGTAAGCTTTCAAGTTCCCCAGAACTCTTCATCAGGCTGGATGGTATAAATAAATAAAAAAAAAAGGGGGGGGGGAGACACACCAACAGAGTAGAAAAAGTAGGCCAGATGTTGTGGCCATCATGAGTTCTGCAGCTTAGACTCAGGGTCAAGATGGAGACTGCAGACTGAATAAATGAGTTTCTGGTAGATGCTGCAGGAATCAGATTATACCTGGCACTCTGGGACAAAGAACCATTCTATTCCTCCATATTATACATATATTATGTCTAGTCTCCAAGTATGTATACTTCCCTGATGTTTTCCTATGGCTCTTTGTCAAACTGTCAAGTTTTACCAGCTTCACTTGTTCGCAGGTTTCCCAGAGCCGTTTTATCTTCTTTGGCCTTTTGTCAGATTTCCAGTATTTGGCAAAGAATAGCAACTGTCAATTCAGGCAAGAGGGGGGTTGGATTTCTTTAGAACAAAATGACTTTATTTTGTTTATTATTCATTTACAAAATTTTACCCTGCCTTTCCTCTCCAAAAAAGGAGTTGCTCAAAGCAGTTTACAAAATAAACATAAAATAAGCAATCATTAAAACACAGAAACACGCTAAGTTTCAGCAAAAACATGAAAAACCAAACTAATAATTATATGGGGTACTGTTACTGAAAAAGCCCTCACGCTCCTTTTGACCAACCATGCCCTTGAAGGCAATGGCACATGCAAGAGGGGCATGCCAGATAAGCAGCAGCTTATCTTAAAGGACAGGCCAGTTCAAATGGAAGAAGAGAGTCCTTCAAGTAGCCAGGTCCCAAGCCATTTAGGGTTGTAAAGGTAGTAACTAACACCATGAATTGCACTCGGAAATGAACCCAGTACAGCTGAGACAATAAGGGGGCCACATGGCCCCAGCACTATGCCTCAGTCAATATTCCAGCAGCAGCAACATTCTACACTAATGGAAAGTTCTGAGCTGTTTTAGCAACGCATAGAGCGCATTACAGTACTCCAGTTGAGATGTAACTAATACATGTAGGGCCACGGTCGGGTCTGGCCGTATCAGGAACACAAGCAGTTGGTGCATCAGCCAAAGCTGAGCAAGGGCATTCTTGGCCACAGCCAATCCTGGAGTATCCCAAGCTACGAACCTAATCTTCTAACGGAAGTAAAAGCCCATCCAGAACAGGACCAGTAGGCTTCCAAACAGATAGCACCCATTTGGCCAGATTTTATTTCAGTTTGTTCACTATTATTGAGTCCATCATCGATTCCAAACACCAATTCAGGACCTCCACTGCCTCCCCAGAATATGATGGAAAGGAGATCTAGAGCTGATAATCATCTCTATACTGATGAAAACCCACTCTGCATCCCTGGATGATCTTTCCCAGCAGTTTCATGTAGATATGGAAAAGCATATGGGGCAAACTCAAACCCTGCAAGACCTCAAGAAATGTGAAGACCTGGAAACTCCCCTGAAAAAATATTGTTTTTCCCCATAGGACCAATTTTTGACCCATCCCACCTCCAAAATGAACAACTTCGGACAATGAAATATTTCTTTAAGAATGTTGAATAAAATGTTTAAGACAAGGTGCTCATATATTGCTACCCTGCCTTTACTCCCCCAAAAATGATTTCTAAAAAACTACATTATAGGACTACTTTTATAAGAAGTCTAGAGATGTAAGCTTCTGGAAATTTTGAAGCCATGGGGGAATTTAAAAAAAAAAATCCCCTTGGTAAGATTCACAACATAGTTACCGTTTCCATTCCTTATTAAAATTATTGATCTAATCATAGACAGAGATGCTCCAAGTCACGCTCAGTTTCCCAACATGTGACAAGAGTCACCATATCATAACGTGTGAAGAAAATATGCATTCTTGAAACTTCGGTGTTTGTTCTATAGACTTCTGTGTTTCTGGGCTTGTTCCAGATAGATGCTGTAGCAGTCAATGAATGTAGTTCTAAAAGCCATGCGTGAGAGAAACACTGTAGGTTATCTTGCCAATGCCACCACATGCGATGGAACAATGTGTGTGGGTTATGCCACCTACGTTTCTTTTTCTAAAACAACTTTTAGATGTGGATCTGTGAGCCTCGCTGCCACACTTAACAGAGTTCTTAATTAGACTCACCATTAGGAAATGCTGCCTCAGCTATAAAACCTTTAACCACTACCACAATAAAACCTCTGTATCTAAAAGAAATTCAGTACCTTGATTCCTGTAGTGTAGGCATAGGGTTAACACCACCACTAGAGACATTTCAAAACGAACAAAAATTAAATGTTTATTAAAGGGAATTATTTACAAAAGGGAGTAAGATGTCATTCTTCAAATAATAAGTTGAGATTGCTTAAAGGTTCTTAAATTAACTATGCTTGGTTACTACATCTCCCCCCCCCCCATGCTTTTTCCAGCAGGTTGGAGAAGCATACAAGGCTGTTTTGTGGGGAGCAGGGTTGGGGAGCTAGAATGCTCCAAATATTGTGATGGGATTTAATATGCCAAAGCAACCTCTATCTCATTAATGGAGTGATCATAGCTCGGTGTTAACAGCATGGGATTTGCACGTGGAAAGTCCCAGCTTCAGTCCCCACTGTAATGATATGTGTTTGTATTTGGCTGTGTTGTATGGGGGGACTCATTTGAGTGTTACACTGATTGGTATAAAAGGATTAATCTGATTCTGTAAGTATGTATTGTGACTCACTCAGTAAAAGCTGTCTTTGCAACCTCGTATTCGAAGTGTTCTGTTTAAGCCCAAGAACACCAAACATTACATTGTGTCAGAAGTGCAAGGAAATTGATCAGTTGAAGTCTCCAGAAAAACTGTTATTTGAAGGTAATGTAGCTGAAAATTGGAGAAAATGGAGGCAAGGATTTGAATTATATTGTATAGCAAGTGGAGCTGACAAAAAAAGTGAGAAGCGTCAAGCTGCTTTATTCCTGCATGATGTGTTTCAGGGATTAGGATGTTTGCCAGGTCAGTATGTAATGAAAACGAATCCACAGATAACACCAGTACTGCCTGCTTCTCGTAAAGTTCCAGTTATGTTAAGGGTAGGGATGGCGGAGAATTCCACCATGGATTTCAGTGAGGCCGAATGCACTGGCAGTCGGCCCCCTGAAATCCGTGGCAGAACGGCCTCCCCCCCCGCCCCCCCCGCGAATTCCCCCTGGGACGAAGCTTACCTGGGGCGGATGTTCCGGACGATGGCGGCTCCGGCGGCTGGTCTTCTTACCGGCTGCTACAGCCATTTGTATCCTGGTCTTTCCTGTGATAGGCTACATAAGTATTTACATAGCCTATCACGACAAGCCAAGGGAAAAAAAAAAAAGGTGTACGCAAATGGCGGTGGCTATGGCGGCCATTTGCGTTCCCTATTTTTCGCCGTTTTAGCCTACGTAAATATTTACGTAGGCTATTACAGCGAAAAAAAGGGGAAACACAAATAGCATAGTGGGCGCTATTTGCGTTCCTTTTTTCCCCACCGTTTTAGCCTACGTAAATATTTACGTAAGCTATTACGGCGGGAAAAAAAGGAACGCAAATAGCGCCCACTACGCTATTTGCGTTCTCCTTTTTTCCGCCGTTTTATCTTACATAAATATTTACGTAAGATAAAATGGAGAAAAATAGGGAATGCAAATGGCGGCCGCCGTAGCCATTTGCGTACGCTGTTGTTGGTTTTTTTTGCCCAGCCGTGATAGGCTACGTAAGTACTTACGTAGCCTATCATGGCAGCCTGACTGGATGCAAATGGCGGCCGCTACGGTGGCCGCCATTTGCGTCCGCAGCAGCCCGTCCGCAGCCGGAACGCCAGCTGCGGACGGCCCTGGCCGGCTACTCCAAGAGCTGCTGCTGGCCGGGCAGAATTCCGGGGGGGAGGACCGGATTGCCTCCCCCCCTGTCAAGGATTCTGAGGGGAGAGACAGAGCACCTCCCCCCCACCGTGAATCAATTCCGCAAAAAGGTGACTTTCGTACATCCTTAGTTAAGGGAGAAGGTAGAAAGAGAACTTAGAAGAATGAAGCAAATGGGTGTGATTGTTGAGGTGGAAGAACCTACAGAATGGGTAAATTCAATAGCGATTGCGGATAACCCTGGTAAAGATCAACTAAGAATTTGTCTGGATCCAAGGGATATGAATAAAGCCATTCATAGAAAGTACTTTTAGTTACCAACAGATGAAATCACTAGCAGATTGGCAGATGCCAAATTGTTTTCTGTGTTGGATGCTAGTAATGGATTTTGGCAGATACAGCCGGACGAGAAGAGTTCCAGATTATGTACTTTTAATACACCTTTTGGTAGATATAGACTTACTAGAATGCCGTTTGGTATTTCATCTGCTTCTGAAGTATATCAAAGAGCAATACAAGAAGTCTTTGAAGGATTAGAAGGAGTTATGTGTTATATTGATGATATCCTGATATGGGGAAGGACACAACAAAAGCATGATGAAAGAGTTATGCAGGTTTTAGAAAGGTGTAAAGCAAGGAATTTAAAACTAAATGGAGAGATATGCAAATTTTCTATGACTGAAAGAAATTACTAGGAACATATCTTAACTGCAGAAGGAATAAAACCTGAAAGAACTAAAATTGAAGCACTAGTTGAAATGCCAAGTCCTCAAAATAAGGGAGAATTACAGAGATTATTGGGTATGATTAATTATTTGGCTAAATGTATGCCAAATCTTGCTAAATTGACAACTAATCTGAGACAACTTTTATACTGGGGAAGCGGGGGGAGTTTGAATGGACAAAGGTCTTTTCCAGGGAGTTTTCTCTTCGCATTAGGTGGCCAAAATATTTGAGCTTCAGCTTCAGTATCTGTCCTTCCAATGAGCAGTCAGGGTTGATTTCCTTTAGGATGGACTGATTTGACCTCCTTGCAGTCCAGGGGACTCGTAAGAGTCTTCTCCAGCACCACAGTTCGAAAGCATCAATTCTTCGGCGCTCAGCCTTCCTTATAGTCCAGCTCTCACAGCCATACATTACTACTGGGAAAACCATAGCTTTGATTAGACGGACCTTTGTCGGCAAGGTGATGTCTCTGCTTCTTACTATGCTGTCTAGGTTGGCCATAGCTTTCCTCCCAAGGAGCAAGCGTCTTTTAATTTCACGGCTACACTCACCGTCTGTGGTGATCTTGGAGCCCAAGAAAGTAAAATCTGTCACTGCTTCCATTTCTTCCCCTTCTATATGCCAGGAAGTGATAGGGCCAGATGACATGATCTTAGTTTTTTTAATGTTGAGTTTCAAACCAGCTTTTGCACTCTCCTCTTTCACCCTCAACAAGAGGCTCTTGAGATCCTCTTCGCTTTCTGCCATTAGGGTGGTATCGTCTGCATATCGGAGGTTGTTGATAATTCTCCCAGCAATCTTAATTCCGACCTCTGATTCATCCAACCCGGCATTTCTCATGATGTACTCTGCATATAAGTTAAATAAGCAGGGTGACAATATGTAGCCTTTTCGTACTCCTTTCCCAATTTTGAACCAATCGGTTGTTCCATCTCTGGTTCTTACTGTTGCTTCTTGACCCTCGTACAGGTTTCTCAGGAGACAGGTAAGGTGGTCTGGTACCCCCATCACTTTAAGAATTTGCCACAGTTTGTTGTGATCCACACAATCAAAGGCTTTAGCGTAGTCAATGAAGCAGAAATAGACGTTTTTCTGGAATTCTCTTGCTTTCTCCATGATGCAGCGAATGTTGGCGATTTGATCTCTAGTTCCTCTGCCTCTTCGAAACCCCGCTTGTACTTCCGGTAGTTCTCGGTTCGCATACTGCTGAAGCCTAGCTTGTAGGATTTTGAGCATCACCTTGCTGGCATGTGAAATGAGCGCAATTGTGCGGTAGTTTGAACACTCTTTGGCGTTGCCCTTCTTTGGAATTGGAATGTAAACTGACCTTTTCCAGTCTTGTGGCCACTGTTGAGTGTTCCAGATTTGTTGGCATATTGAATGCAGCACTTTAACAGCATCATCTTTTAGGATTTTAAATAGCTCGGCTGGAATACTGTCATCTCCGCTGGCTTTGTTGTTACTAATGCTTCCTAAGGCCCACTTGACTTCACTCTCGAGGACGTCCGGCTCAAGTTCAGTGACCGCACTATCATGGCTATCAGGGACATTCAGATCTTTCCTGTATAGTTCTTCTGTGTATTCTTGCCACCTCTTCTTAATCTCTTCTGCTTCTGTTAGGTCCCTGCCTTCTTTGTCCTTTATCATGCCCGTCTTTGCACAAAACATTCCCTTGAGATCTCCAATTTTCTTGAAGAGATCTCCAGTCTTTCCCATTCTGTTGTTTTCCTCGATTTCTTTGCATTGTTCATTTAAGAAGGCCTTCTTGTCTCTCCTTGCTATTCTCTGGAACTCTGTATTCAGTTGGGTATATCTTCCCCTTTCTCCCTTGCTTTTCGCTTCCCTTCTTTCGTGAGCTACTTGTAAAGCCTCATCAGACAGCCACTTTGCTTTCTTGCATTCCTTTTTCTTTGGGATGGATTTCATTGCTGCCTCCTGAACGATGTTACGGACCTCTGTCCATAGTTCCTCAGGCACTCTGTCTATCAGGTCTAATCCCTGAAATCTATTCCTCACCTCCACTGTATATTAATGGATTATAATTGTTGTGGCAAAGGGGCTTGCATAACTCAGGTCAAATCAGTCCATACTAAAGGAAATCAACCCTGACTGCTCATTGGAAGGACAGATACTGAAGCTGAAGCTGAAATGTTTTGGCCACCTAATGCGAAGAGAAAACTCTCTGGAAAAGACCCTGATGCTGAGAAAGACTGAAGGCAAAAGAAGGGGACGGCAGAGGATGAGATGGCTAGATAGCATCACTGATGCAATGAATACGGACTTGAGCACGCTCCGGGAGAGAGCGCAGGACAGGAAGGCCTGGCGTGCTATGGTCCATGGGGTCACAAAGAGTCGGACACGACTGAACAACTGAACAACAACAAGGGTTATATACCGTGCATAAATACACTCTCCAGAACTGAACATGCTATTCCAGTAATGCTACCCCGCTTGTTGTCTTGTACATAGGTCAAATTTTATCTTCATGCAAAATGACAATTATGGTATGAAACAAGACAGAGCCCAATGTAGGGAGCCTCCATAGGGAGAAAACTGCAGTTGATATAAAGGGAAGTTGTTTACTTGTTCTCTAATATTCTGCATTGTACAAAGTGTTCCTCAGTTCTGATCTTACTTATGCATGTTCTTAATTCCTATTCTTCTTGCACAGCAGCAGCCATTTGATATAGAAATATAAACAGATATAATGAACTCATCAAAGGAATTACAGACTAAAAAGGCACTAGACAGCACTATGCTGTCCTAGCTCAGCATAGGGCTCCCAGTGTCTTGCTTCATCTGGGATTCAGTTGTCCGCTCTGGACGATGGCTCAGATGAGGAGGTGTATCATGGCACAGACAACTGGAAAAGGAGCTTTAGTGGCACAACCAGCACCGCAGATACCACCTGGGCCTTTGGGAGTGAATTCCGAACCGTAGGGAACAGCCCTGCAGGCAAAGCACTGACAAGTTATCCCAGCACCCTCTGGGAGCTCTGCATCCTCAAGAGTGGCGAGTTTTCTTTGAAGGGCCAGTGTTCTCTCCTGCCGTCTCTGGCTTCTTCTAGGTGGTGAGGACCTGGGGAGATGGAGGAGCTAGTCCTGTTTCGGTAGGAGAGCTGGAGTCAGTTCCAGAGCTGTCCTACTCTGTAGGAAGGTTGGAGCTGGTCCCAGCGGTTCCTTCACAGAACAACTGACACCACAACACTCAGAACAAGCAGGTGTGCAATTCAGATTGTGCTTTCTACATCTTTTGCTGTCACACAGTCCTTTACATTTGCATCGTATTACTGTGATGATGTGGGCCGGTGCAGGTGACAAGCTCACTGTAAGTGGCTCAAGCCCATTATCTTTACAGATCCATCGAAAGTCCTCTGGCAGGAGGTTTTCCGATTTTCCCATCCAGGTTTGTACTTGGTAATGAACTCACAGCGAGTGGTATTGTGCTGCTGAAGATGCTGGTGGAAGAGTATGCACGGCAACAGTAGAGGTCCCAAATACTGTCTTTCCCCAGAAAGGTATGTATCGTAGTGCATTTAATGTTTCACCTTCTTTTCCTTTGTACAGAGAAGTGCATTTTCTCCTGCTTTGGTAATGTCGTCTTTAGATGATACTTTGCTGAATACTTTGGCCTGTTCTAAAAAGAGGTTATCAGTCTGAAAGTTTCTTTAAAACAATTCCTTTTCCAATGCCAAATAAATGCAATGTGCTGTTGCATCCACCAATTGCATGAATGAAGAATGTGACGAAATCTCTTGCCCTAGTTCTTTCTTTATGAGCTGTATGTCCCATATTTTTTGTGAGTGCTCATGTTGTCTCCTGACATGAAGGCCTGGAGTGCTATGGTCCATGGGGTCACGAAGAGCCAGACACGACTGAACAACAACAAGACCCTGGTGGATGGCTGGAATGCTGCAATCACCGGGACATTGGACTGGGTGGCTCTGAAATGCCCTCTCCCCCTGAACAGGGCTCAGACTGCACCATGGTTCACCCTACGGTTGTGAGCTCTGAAGCAGGAGGCGAGACGGCTAGAGCGCTGGTGGAGGAAAACTGGTAGCTTCAACCTACCACGTGGTGATAGGAGCAGCAAAAAAGACTCTATCGCAGCCGTACAGTGCTATCCCAGGAGGATGTTCCAAGTGGTCCGGAAGCTGGTCAGTCCAGTTGTTTCGGAACCAATGGAGCATTCCAAGGTCTCCTGTGATGAGTTTGCAAAGCACTCATCACGGATCAGGAGTGCTATTCCGTGCACTGTGGATGCAGTTAGTGAAAAAGTGGTCAGTGGCAGACTGGTTGTGTGGAATTGGTTCCAACTTCTTCCTTCTGAGGAAGTGGACAAGGTGCTTTCATCTTTAAGGCCAACCACCTGCTTATTTGATCCCTGCCCATCTTGGCTCATTATGAGCTGCAGGGAGAGACTTAGGGAGGGGATCCAGGCTGTGGTGAATGCCTCCCTTGAGGAAGGGGTGATGCCATCGGCCCTCAAGGAGGTGGTGATAAGACCACTGTTAAAGAATCATAAAATCATAGAATAGTAGGGTTGGAAGGGGCCTACAAGACCATCGAGTCCAACCCCCAAGAAGCCCTCCTTGGTTCCCCAAGACTTGAACAACTTTTGCCCGGTCTCGAATCTGCCATTTTTGAGTGGGTGGCGGCTTTGCAGTTGCAGACACACTTGGAAGAAGCCGATTATCTGGATCCATTTCAATCAGGTTTCAGGCCTGGGCATGGGACAGAAACGGCCTTGGTTACCTTGGTGGATGATGTGGGAAGGACTCTGAATAGGGCCAAATGCTCTTTCCTTGTTCTCCTCGATCTCTCAGCAGCTTTTGATACCATCAACCACGGTATCTTCCTGGACCGCCTGGAGGGGTTGGTCACAGGGGACACTGTATTACTCTGGTTCTGTTCCTTCCTCTCTGGCAGGTACCAGACGGTAGTTCTGGGGGAGGAGACTTCAGACCCTTGGCTGCTCACTTGCGGGGTGCCACAGGGTTCTATTCTCTCCCCGATGTTATTTAACATCTATGTGAAGCCGCTGGGGGCTATCATCAGGAGGTTTGGGGTGCAGTGTCGCCAATATACAGATGACACGCAACTCTGCTTCTCATTTAAATCCTCACCAAGGCTGGCTGTAGAAACCCTGTCCAAGTGTCTGGAGTCGGTGAGTGGCTGGGGAAGGAATAAGCTGAAACTGAACCCCAACAAAACCAAAGTACTTTTTGTGGGAGACAAGGGGAGGTTGGGGGATGTTGACCTGGTGTTCCTCTTTGATGAGCTTCTGCCGGGCTTTGAAAACCTGGCTGTTCAGACGGGCATTTGGGGTGGGTTAGGGTGTTTTTATAGAGCAATGTTGTTTTGTTCAGTTGATTATGTAAATGTGTTGTATTTTGTGTTATTTTATTATATGCCGCCTTGAATGGCCAAGTAGTCAGACAGGTGGGTGGCTAATAAATAAATAATAGATAATAAATAAAACACAATTTACCAGCCGTTCACTGTGCATGTCAATGAAATGTTGCTTGTTTGCTTTGTTTCTTAAAAAGTTATCTTTCTTGGAGAGGAATGGCATATGTTCTATGAAGGCATCAGTCACATCCTCCTTTCCTCTAGATCGTTTGTGATGGCTCTTATCTTTTATTGATGGGTTATTGTTATATCCATCAAAAACTATTACTGGGTGGCAGTAGTTCTTTGTTATGTACTCAACATATTTATCACAGATCACTTTAAATGTTCCTCCTCTGTGCCATGGAAAGTGATAAGGAGTGAACCACCATCCAGAACAATTTTAGCATCTTCTAAAGATTAATCAGGCATTTTACTGTTCACTAAAGCCCAAAGTGTTCCTGCTAGATTGGATTTCTTTGGATCCGCCATGAAACCTGCCGAGTCAAACATTGATGGTGGGCTCTGACAAGTCCTGAATATTTTCTCCTTTAATTTCAGCTGCTAAAAGTAAATATCGAAAGGTTGTTTGGGGATCGATTTGTACACTGTCACCATCTACTGATAGGTCCCTCCTTGGCTTCAGTGTGACAGCTTGTCGAGATTTCTTAAAGGTGTACTCAGAAACATTCTTATCACGTTTGTAATAATTTCTTCTCCAACCTCCTTTGCTTTGTCCACATTAACACCCTTTCCTGCACTAATTCCATTTGCAATATTCCTCAACATCCCATCTTTACTGTTGATAAAAGGGATAAGAGGCTATTGGCACATTGCTTTGTTCAAGAGACAGTCCCAAGGCTAGAATTCATACAGAGTCACAGTCCTAGCAATATATTGCAAGTCAGAGTCTTAAAGATATAAGGTTCAAGGTAGCCAAGAGTTCAAGATTCACGGCAAGTCCATGCAAGAAAGTCTTCTGAGCAATTTAGGGCGCAATCCTATGGGGATAGGTAGCTGCCTCCAAACTCGGAGGTGACTGCCTATCCAATGCAGAGCGGGAGAAGCAGAGGGGACTGTTCCCTCCACACTTCTCCTGCCCTGCATTTGCGGCTAGACAGCCAATTTTGGCTGTCTAGCCATGGGAAGGCAAAGCACGGGAGGAGACTGCCAGACAGCACATAGGATGTGTTGTACCAGCATTTCCACCTTCCCTGCCCCAGAATGCCCCCAGAACACCTGATTTTGGCCACTCCGCGCTCCTCTACCGAGTGCAGAGCATGGGGCCGTTCCGTGCTGCCTGTGAGGCAGCGTGGAAAGGGCGAAGACCAGTTGTCCAGGAACCGACCTTGGAGTGCGGGCTCTGAAGTCAGTTCCTGGAAAACCACATATCCTATGGCTGTCTAGCCGCTGACCAGTAGCCATAGGATTGCTCCCTCCAGACGTTTTTCTCAGCAAAGGCTCTTTAACCTGAGCACTGGCTTAAATACAGGGAAGGCCTGCTAAAGCCCCCCTTCTGACCATCTATCCTGACACGGGAATGTAGCGAGCACTATGTAAGGTAGTACAATGTCGAAGAGGACATCTCTGTTCTGCCCTCTTCACTTGACACCTTAACCTGAGTGACACCAATGAGCACTGCAGAATCTTCCTACTGCTCAGTTCTCACACTCCCAGGCTGTAAATTAGAGGCTTCATTCAAGGCCGACTCTTGCAGCTGTGGCTGATAGGATCATCTTCTTTCAGCCTCAATCAGATGGGATGCTAGGCAAAGCTGAGCTCCCAGGCCCCGAGTTTCTCATAACTGAACTGGGTTCCCAATCATCCTGCTCTAAGTTTGAATCAGATTCTAGCTTTAAAGTCATAGGGCTGGGTCTAGGCTGAAACAAGGTATCGGGTCTCTGTTCTCATCATGCTCGAGGATGATGACCCAAAAGAGGGTCTATGACCCCCCTGGCAAAGGTGAAGTGCAGGCTGAAGGGGCAGGAATGCAGCTTGAGATCGATAGGCATATGGTCAAGGAACACCTAGTGACTTTGAATGAGTGCAAATCTCCAGGGCCAGATGAACTGCATCCTAGAGTAATAAAGGAACTGACAGAAGAACTCTCAGAACCGCTGTCTATTCTCTTTGAGAAATCCTGGAGGACGAGGGAAGTGCCAGATAACTGGAGGAGGGCTAATGTGGTCCCTATCTTCAAAAAGGGTAAAAAGGAAGAACCTGGGAACTACAGACCAGTCAGTCTGACATCAATCCAAGGGAAAATTCTGGAGCAGATGATAAAGCAATCCATCTGGAAGCACCTTGAAAACAATGCCGTGATTACTCGAAGCCAACATGGATTTGTCAAAAACAAGTCCTGCCAGACAAATCTGATCTCATTTTTGGATCAAGTAACCTCCCTTGTGGACCGTGGGAATGCTGTAGACATCATATAACTCGACTTCAGCAAAGCTTTCAACAAGGTGCCCCAGGATATCCTGATGAGCAAACTAGCTCAAAGTGGGCTAGATGAAACAACGATCCGGTGGATCCACAGTTGGCTACAGAATCGGACTCAAGGAGTGCTTATCATTGGGACCTTCTCAAACTGGGGAGGGGTAACGAGTGGGGTACCACAGGCCTCAGTCCTGGGCCCAGTGCTCTTCAACATTTTTATGAATGACTTGGAGGAGGAGGTGCAGGGAATGCTGCTCAGATTTGCAGATGACACAAAATGGGGCGGGATACCTAATACTTTGGAAGACAGAAACAAAATTCAAAGTGATCTGGATAGACTGGAGCGCTGGGCAGAAAACAACAGAATGACACTTAATGGGGATAAATGCCAAGTTCTGCACCGAGGAAAAAGAAAACAAATGCACAGTTACAAGATGGGGGATACGTGGCTCAACAACACGACAAGCAAGAAGGATCTTGGAATTGTTGTCAATCACAAGCTGAATATGAGCCAACCATGTGATGTGGCTGCAAAAAACGCCAATGCTCTTTTGGGCTGCATTCATAGAAGCAGAGCTTCCAAATCCCGGGAAGTACTAGTTCCCCTCTACTCAGCACTGGTTAGGCCTCATCTGGAGTACTGTGTCCAGTTCTGGGCACCACACTTGAAGAAGGATGCAGACAAACTGGAGAGGGTTCAGAGGAGGGCAACAAAGATGATCAGAGGACTGGAAACAAAGCCCTATGAAGAGAGACTGAAAGAACTGGGCATGTTTAGCCTTGAGAAGAGAAGACTGAGGGGAGATATGATAGCACTCTTCAAGTCCTTGAAAGGCTGTCACAGAGAAGGAGGCCAGGATCTCTTCTTGATCATCCCAGAGTGCAGGACACGGAATAATAGGCTCAAGTAACAGGAAGCCAGATTCCGTCTGAACATCAGGAAAAACTTCCTGACTGTTAGAGCAATACGACAATGGAACCAATTACCTATGGAGGTGGTGGGCTCTCCCACACTGGAGGCGTTCAAGATGAAGCTGGACATCCATCTGTCAGGGATGCTCTGACTTGGATTCTTTGCACTGAGCATTGCATTGAGCATTGGACTGCATTGAGCACTGGACTCGATGGCCTTGTAGGCCCCTTCCAACCCTACTATTCTATGATTCTATGATGCTGCAAGGAAGGATCCTTGAAAGTTCAAGTCAGACAAATTCAAGCTAAAAAGAAGGCAATGGTATTTTTTCAGAAGGGTAACTAACCAATGAATCATATAATCACATTGAATCCCACTCCCTCAACACTTTGTAGCCTTTTGTAAAAATATATATTTTGCCAGAAGGTTTTGAAATACAACCTTTTACAAGTTGAAATACAACGGACATTGAGCAGAATTTTGCTGTGATTCACATACAGAATATGGTCTACATCTCCAGTTTACTTCCTAAGTTTTGCATGTTACTATGCAAAAGTAACACTTAGCTATATATTTATCCCTCTGCCCCCAAAAACTTACTCCACAACTTTCAGTCTTCGTAATCAAAACTGGACTTCAAAAAGAGGTACATGCATGGGAGGGAGGATCTGGAGAAAAACACATGTTCTATAGGAGAAGCTCCATCTGACCTTAAAAGTGTAGGGATCTGTGGTTCTCTTTTGATGATATAGGCCAACTGACGAGTCTATCTATCCAAACTGAGCACGAACCGAATAGAAGGTTCAACAATTCATGAGAACAAAACATGCCTCTCCATAGCAACAGCTGGTGAAGCCCTTGAGTTTGCAGTGAAGTCACAATCCCCCTCTCGCTAACACATCCAGAAACACACCACAGGGTCATGAAGGAAGGATGAAGACTTAGATCTACCATCAGTAAAAAAAGAAAAAGGTTCTCACTGTGGGGAGGGTCCCTGGAGGGGCGTGGATGCAAAATTCCAGGGATGGTGTTGTCATGTGTCCTCATTCACATGGGTATGTCAACTTCTGTACATACATGTGTAATGCACAGTTACAAAACAGGGAATACTTGGCTCAAAAATACTACAAGCGAGAAGGATCTTGGAATTGTTGTAGATCACAAGCTGAATATGAGCCAACCATGTGATGTGGCTGCAAAAAAGGCAAATGCTCTTTTGGGTTGCATTAATAGAAGCATAGCTTCCAAATCCCGGGAAGTACTAGTCCCCCTCTACTCAGCACTGGTTAGGCCTCATCTGGAGTACTGTGTCCACTTCTGGGCACCATACTTCAAGAAGGATGCAGACAAGCTGGAGAGGGTTCAGAGGAGGGCAGCAAAGATGATCAGGGGACTGGAAACAAAGCCCTATGAAGAGAGACTGAAAGAACTGGGCATGTTTAGCCTTGAGAAGAGAAGACTGAGGGGAGATAGGATAGCTAGGATAGCGCTCTTCAAGTACTTGAAAGGTTGTCACAGAGAGGAAGGCCAGGATCTCTCCTCGATCATCCCAGAATGCAGGACACGGAATCATGGGCTAAAGTTACAGGAAGACAGATTCCGGCTGAACATCAGGAAAAACTTCCTGTCAGAGCAGTATGACAATGGAGTCAATTACTTAGGGAGGCGGTGGGCTCTCCCACACTGGAGGCATTCAAGACGAGGCTGGACAGCCATCTGTCAGGGATGCTCTGACCTGGATTCCTGCATTGAGCAGGGGGTTGGACTCGACAGTCTTATAGGCCCCTTCCAACCTAGAATTCTATCCTAGAATAGTAGGATTCTATGATTCTATGACCAATGTGGGTCGTGGGCTATTAACTAGAAGTGTGGTGTGCAGACAGGAGACTTATGCATAATGCTCTTAATAAAATGGGGAACAGCTACTTCTAAAATGGGGAAATGGGTTCAAACATGTGTTCAACACTGGCTGACTGGTCTAGAAGGCGGGGGCGCTTCGGCATTAGACCACTTTGCCCGTCATGGCTTTTGACTGGACAATGTAAGGGTACTGTCATGAATCAGTCATCGGAGTGGTGGCATGTTTTCCCTGGACACAGGCAAAGTCTTCTTTAAATTAATGTATATTCTATGGTTTCTTTGCCTCTGTGGCAATTCTAGAGCCTTAACAGCATTCCTGGCAGCTCTCAGGCTTTGGATTCCAGAACAAAATGGATTCGTGGGCCAAGGTGTCAGGGATATGTCAAGTAAATCAATATTGCATGATCCACATAGCAGGAAGCCAGCACATTTGGAGCTCCTCTGTAACAATGTGTAGGATTCACAAGCTTCCTTCTAACCGGGAGAATTTAATGCCCCCTTGCGGAAGATCCTCACGAATTCATGTTATGTTTAAAGCAGTGACTGTACTCTCACCTGCCTCATCTGTTGGTTAAGAAGTAGGAAGAAACCCTGCAAGTGACACCCTGACTTTGGGCAGCATTCCCTGCCCAGGACACCAGAGAGAAGGGTGCTTGCAGACAATGACTGCATGGCTTAGGAGAATAACTGGAAAGACAGGCTCTGTCAGACGGTGAGTGTAGCCATGAAATTAAAAGACGCTTGCTCCTTGGGAGGAAAGCTATGGCAAACTTAGACAGCATAGTAAGAAGCAGAGACATCGCTTTGCCGACAAAGGTCCGTATAATCAAAGCGATGGTTTTCCCAGTAGCAACGTATGGCTGTGAGAGCTGGACTATAAGGAAGGCTGAGTGCCGAAGAATTGATGCTTTCGAACTGTGGTGCTGGAGAAGACTCTTTCGAGTCCCCTGGACTGCAAGGAGGTCAAATCAGTCCATCCTAAAGGAAATCAACCCTGACTGCTCATTGGAAGGACAGATACTGAAGCTGAAGCTCAAATATTTTGGCCACCTAATGTGAAGAGAAAACTCCCTGGAAAAGACCCTGATGCTGGGAAAGGTTGAAGGCAAAAGAAGGGGATGGTAGAGGATGAGATGGCTAGATAGCATCACCAATGCAATGAATATGGATTTGAGCATGCTCCGGGAGAGAGCGCAGGACAGGAAGGCCTGGCGTGCTATGGTCCATGGGGTCACGAAGAGTCAGACATGACTGAACGACTGAACAACAACAATCCCTGAGACATCTGCTCTCTTAAGGATCAGTGACTGCTAATAGATAGCACTGGAAACAACTCTCAGAGGTTTCCACAGACAACAGAGATCCCCGCTTTCACCCAGATCTTTGGTGGAATGTCACCAATGTTTAAAAGTTAGTTTTCCTGTTTCCACTTTTAAAAGGCATCAGAGCAAGCAACAACTACACTTAAATAGACCCTGATCCTCAAAAGCAAATATATGACATGGGGGCATGAAGCAAGTAGGGCACAGAAAAAGACAGATATACATTCTTTAAGGCAGGGGTATTGAAACTCTTTTAGCCTGAAGGCCAAATTCCATTTTGGGGAAGCTCTCAGGGACCACGTTCCAGTCATGGGCGGGGCCAAAGGCAAGAGGGGCGAGGTGAAAAATACAAAAATTAACAGCTTAAAGCTCTTCCTGCCACTTTCTAAGCCTTAGGGGAAGCACTTCAACCTTTTAGAATGGGAAGAAAAACTGCACAAAAACTGGGAGACTGCCAAATGATTGGTGGCTGGGGGGGAAGGGGTGGGTCATCTGGAGAGCCCTGCATGGCCAGAGGGACCCTAGTGGCTGGATCTGGCCCCTAGGCCTGAGCTGTCCACCCTGACCTTAAGGGCCCTCGTAAGTACTCCAAGTGAGCCTCAAAACAGCAAGTGCCCTTCTGCTGCTCCCGTAAGCAGCCACTCACCAGACCAGGTGGCCCCACGCTGAAGCAGCTGGTTGGAACAGAATGGCAATTGCGAACTGCCACTTCAGACAGGGGCCCAGTAGGTGGTGGGGTGCAGACAGAGAGCATCCATCACCGTTCTTTGCTTCTTTTCTCACCTAGGTTTTCCGGAGCTTGTAATCTGCAGTGTGAACAGCCTGACTCCTTCCTGGTATGGAGCCGAACCGCAGGTCTAGAATGCTTGGAGGCAGGCTACTTCCAGCAAAGATGAAACGTGATTATAATACAAATTCAGATGTTGTAATGCCCATAAATATTCAAGACCCTGCATAGAGAAAACACAAGGATGCCATTTTAAAAGGTAATACTGAACTCGGAGACCAGGCTCCTCTTGACTCCTCCACCCGAGTGACCCAGAGGCCTTCTTTCTGTACAGCTCCTCCACAGAATGCATCGGTGTAGAAACCTGTATCATGCCCACCCGCACACATCTTCTATCTACGCTGAATGCTTTGCTTATAGGGAAGATGCTCAATTTTTGTTACTCCTTTTGCACGTTTTCTAGCTCAATAATGTCCTTTTTTGGCACTGTATTCCAGATGGAGCCTCACCACGATGTTATAAACGGGCATTATGTAAGGGCGAGCCAGTGTGGTGGCATGGCTAGCACGCTGGACTCAGACGTCGAAGATCAACGTTCAAATCCTTGCTCAGTTAGAAAGTTTACTAGGTGACTATAGGCCAGTCATCCTCCCTCAACTTAACCTACCTCATAAGGTTGTTATGAAGTTAAAGCGAGAGGGACCATGTACACTAACAAGCTCTTCAGTTATCCCTTTTGGAAGGAATGGGAGGGGGGAAGAGATGATAGATGTTTATACTGACCATTTATTTTTCAGTCTGTTTCTTAATAACCCCCAGCATGGCATTTCCCTTCTTCACCACTGCCCACAGCATGCTGAATCAATACTTTCATTGAACTATCTTCCACAACGCCAAAATCTCTTTTCTGGTCAATCACTGCCAATTTAGAACCCAACAGCATCTACGTGAAATTAGGATTTTTTGCTCCAATATGCATTACCTTGTGCTTGCTTAACTGAATCTCATTTGCCCTTCTGCTGCCCTTTCATTTAGTTTTTAAGAGTCCTTTTGGAGCGTCTCACAATGTGTTTTAATTTTAGACATCCTAAATATTATTAATTACATTTCTATACCACCCCATAGCTAGAGCTCTCTGGGCAGTTTACAAAAGTTAAAACATTAAAATAAAATATACAACATTTAAAAACCATTTACATAAAAGCATACGGACAACATAAACAAACAACAGAAAACTAAAAACAACTTTGAACTATTTTTTTAAAAAATCCAACAATAAAACAACACAGCTTCAAAACAGTATACGAAGGTCAGCAGAAGGAGCAAGAGTTCTCAAGCGGGGAGGCCTGCCGGAATAATGGAGGCTTCAGTGCCTTCTTAAAAACCTTCGAAGAGGCCAGCAAGCGCATCTCAACCGGCAGGTCAGTCCACAACTGAGGGGTGGCAAAGGAAAAGGTCATGTTGCGTATGGCTGCCAATCTCACATTAGGCAGCCACAGCAGAGCCCTCAGAGGACCTTAGGTGGCAGAGTGGGACGCAGGGGAGGAGGCCAATTGCATAGATTAAGTAGCACCTGTCCCAATTCAGGATCTTTGGGGCCACACTACTTACTTCCTACCCCCTCTTGTGAAAGCAATAAATGAATTCCTCCCACCCGCTTCCTGTTATTTAACGAGTTGCTTAACGTAACAGGACCCACCCTTTTCTTGTCCCCAGGGACATGTAAATCAGCTAAATTGTCCTCTCAGGGGGCAGCACCCTCCTCCTTCCCGCGGTTGCTCCTGCCTCACTTCTGAGCAGGGCGCTGGAGCAGCTTCCCAAGCCAGTTAGAGCTGTTTGAATTTTTTTTCTTTTCCATGACTCCTCTTCTGCTCCTCTCGGCCTTTCTCTCTTAGTGTGAATTTTTTAAAAACCCCTCATTTAGGAGCTAACAAGGGGAAAGAGGGTGAACAGGCTTGCACCTGCAATGCCAGGCTTCTCCCCCGAGGAAGACAGCCCTAGAATGTCATGCAACTCCCCCACAGGACTGCCGAAGGGGACCATGGGGGCCTCCATGATGAGTCTGTCTGCCCGGACAAGGCCTCCCTGGAGACAGCCAGCCACCAGCAATGGCCGGTTCTGTTCCCCCGCAGCACAGATGGACGTAACAAGAGCAGGACAGGCCTAGCAGTGTCGTATCCTGACCCTGCTGAGACCAACCCGAGGGCACTGGCAGGGTAAATCTGGGAAGGTCTCCCTTCTCTCCCTGACAAACCTACGCCCGCCCCCAATCACTGAGGGTCAGGCGCTTCACCGAGATAGTTGCGCAGGAGGAGGGGGGAGTCCTGAGCTCTCCCTGCAACAGGCCTGCACCACTTGCAGGGCTTCTGATGTGGCCCAGCCCTAAAGCCAGCAGCATGAACCAGGGATACGAGTCCTCGCCCTCACCACCTTCCCTCCCGCTGTTGGGAGCCACTGTCCCACACGAGAGAGTTGACATTTTCATTCCCACCTTTTCCGGTCACCATTTTAGGCACTCTGCGTGGAACAGTCTGGACAAACAAGCCCACCCCTGCCAAGTCAAAGGGGGCGCCTGAGGAAGGCAGGGACTCGCCCCCCCCAATAAGAAGGGAAAAACGGCTGCCCAGCACCCAGATCCCAAGTGAGAGGCAGCCAAGGCTTCTGTCCCGCAGTTTCCCCAGAAGGGGAAGGGGGGGGGCTTGTCCACAGAGGAGGCTCCAATTCAGACTTCATCTGCCCTCATGCTTTTTCAAACTGAGGATGTTCCAGTCTTGCTTGACAAGGCTGCAAAAACCTTGGCCTCGAGCTCCTCAGGTTTGTATACCAGGTCTACGCCTCTGTTGTTTCTCAGTGAGTAGACCTGGTGTCTGAACAATGTCTTTCCACCCGCCATTGAAATCTTCAACTCTTTCCCTGACTCCTTCCACTCCTGCAATGGCCCTTGGGCCAATGGCCGCTACTGGGGCCATTGGCCCAGTTAATACTGGGGGGCGGGGCGGGGGGGACCTGCTCAGCTTGCAGCCGACTCCTAGGCTCTCCTCTGTAGGCAGCACGCAAGAGATTCAGGTACTTTCACAACAAGGTTTATTTCTACAATACACGAGAAAACACTAATTTCTGAGGAGCTGCTTGATACACTGTCTCAGCTCCAAGGCCTGCACTAAGACAGAGATGGGGAGAGAGTCCACCTGCGACCCCTTCTAGCCCATAATACTTTGCACTGCTGCAACAATCAACCTCCTCTCGACTGAAAAACAGTGGTGGCACCAAGAAAAAAAACTCTGGGGGTGCACAGGTGGGGCAAAGTATATTTGTAGGTGGCTGAGCTGTGTCCCGTGAGTTAAGTTCTCTGAAAGAAAAATAATGATGTATGTCACACTAAAACTGTCATTCTAAACTTTTTTTCTGAAATAAATGGGAAAAAAGTTATTTTGGGCCTACACCACAGAAGGGGAAATTAATTTTAATTTTGAAAAACATTAATTTGTGGTTAATTTTTTTTTACTATGAGTCACCCCATACAAGTTAAGGCAGGCAGGCGGGCAGGCAATAAGCAACATTAGCATTATTTTGTAATTAATCTGAAACGTTATTATGTTAGTATCAGTGAAATGAGCAATTTATGATTGTAATGAAGTCCTATTATAATGTTGCTGTATTACTGTTTTATTAGCTGCTTTGGGCATTTTTTGTGGAAAAGCGGCATATAAACTGAATGATGATGAGCAAGCAGCAACTGGATTATTTTTCGGTGACACAGTTTCCTTAAACTTATACAGGGTGCTGAGCTTTAATTATTCACACACTTTCTTTTCAATGCAAAATTCAGTTGCAAAGGGAGAAGGCACAGACAGCCAAGAGGTCCACAAGTTGGATGAAAGAGCGCGCGCGCGTGTATATATATATATATATAATTTTAGAAATAGAAGCAAGCAGATTTGATCACCATTTGGGCATTCTTAATTGAAAACGCACTTTCTAGTCCATCAGGTAGTAGAGAAAAAGATTTACCCTAAAAATTACAAACCAGGTATGCCCTGGGTGTGTACTCCAGGAGTCACTAAAAACAGCTTTCTGTCAAAGTGCATTGACCCCCCACCTCTTTTGTTAGGGGCCTAATTATCCAGTTTCAAACAAGTGGCAGCCCAGGGTCATTCTGACGACACACACCTCTGTAACCATCTTGAGCCCTCCCATCAAGAGAGGGCCATGAGCCCCTTCACCGCATTATCACCACCGCTACCTTCTTGATAAATCCTCCCAGAGGAAAGCAGAGAAATCCCTTTGTGAGGGTTACAGTGGCTCAGTGATGAAGCTGGAACATTTGGCACATTCTCAGAGACACTTCTTTTGTTCCCTACATCCCACCTCAGAGACCAAGTTCCAAGCTGCAGCCCAGACTGAGCCTTCCCCAAGTGGAACCCCAACACACACGTTAAACCCTACGTCAAAAACACCATGTGAACAAGAAAATTTGGAAATTAGGTACTTCCTTCAGGATGTGGTTATTCAGTGCCGAGACAGTGTTACGAAGTATGCATGGGTGTCCGTATCACATACATGTACCAAACACATACCTGAGGGATCCTTTGGTGTTGAACTCTGGGCACTTAGGAAAATGTGATACCCCCCAAAGCTGAGAGTCAGAGACCACAACAAGATCTTCGAAAGCAATTATTTGTTTTATTAAAGAATTTAAAATGAATTAAAATAACTCATCAGGGGAATTAGAATCATATATTAACATGGGGAAGGTTAAAGATAATCAAGCATTTAAAGTCAATCGTGAATCTAGGTACACTGGGATTTATAGAAAATCATGCGTGTGTGTCCAAAAGAGAACAGTTTTAATTTCTAGTAAGGGGTGTGTGTGTGTGTGTGTTTAAAAGAAGTTTGATAAATGTGCAGCACCTCAAAGAGAAGTTTTAACTCCTAGCAAGGGGTGTGTGTGTGTAGTGATCATGGAGGAAGGCGGAGAAAGTGTGGGGGAGGGGGGGAAAGAAGTTTCAGCTAGGGATAATTTGAATGGGGGGAGAAACAGACTTTTTTTGGGTAATTGTGAGAGTTTGGAGGAGGGGGTTAGAGCAAATGCAGGGGTTTGGGAAGTAAGTAGATGGAGAGGCATAGAAGAGCAGCAGGGAGCTCCAAAGGCAAGGGCTTTTGGAGTTTGGAATGGGATGGAATACTAGGAAACAGGGAGGAAAAGATAATAATTGGAATATGGACTATTTAGAAGGAAACAGAAGATAAAGCAAAGATTTACCTCTCCAAATCTGCTAATTTGTGAAGTGATAGGAAGCTCTGTTGAACTCCTTCTGTGGAAAAGGGCAACAGGAGAAGGGGGGGTTACTCTTCTGAGCAGAAAGGATGGAAGGAGTCCTCTTTCCTTCTCTCCCTCCCTGTGTTCTATGAATTTTGGTTACTGTTTTTATCCTCTTCTCTCAGGATTTAGTAATCAAAATAAAAGCAAGTCTTCCTTCTAAGATTGCTCATGGATGTTGGAAAATGGATTTTTAGGTGGCAGATATTAAAGGGAAGTTGAGCAAGACAGCCAGGGGGATTTTAGTGATTCTCTTAAACATAAGATGACAAAACAGTCATGTAGGCATCATTGTTTACACAATATTGGGTTGTCAGGGTTCCCTTTATGACCTGGACCTGGGTGTTAACCACAACAGTTTACTCATAACTTAAAGCAAGCAAATTACAACTAACGGTATTTACAGAATAGAGCTGAGTGATACAAAAGAGAAAATAAAGGTTGAAAAAAATACAAGTTCCTCTACCCTAGCTGCACCTAAGACTTCTCTAGGATGCTTCTCCCTGCTCTGGTCTTCCTGACTCTCCCCTGGCAATCTCCCCCTTTATATCCCTCCAAACCAAAAGTACTGTTTCAAACTTGAAGAAATGAAACTTAACTCAGGAAAATGAAACTTAACCAGGGAAATGAAACTACTCTTCTCAGGGTTACCCCCCCCCCAACAACCTCCCCCCCAGGCCTCTAGGCCTGACCTTTCTGGAGATAAATGGCTCATCAGGGTGGGGGTGGGGCAACTGCATCCCCATGCAACTTCCTGCGGATGCACATAGCTCAGGTCTCTTGCTCTTTGTCACCCAATACCCAGGAAGCAGCTGAAACCCTTGAATGCTGCCTGGGTTTGATAATAGGCTGGGTAAGGGTGAACAAACTGATGTTAAACCCAGACAAGCAGCAAAAAAGTAAAATAGCAGTAATAACAGTAACAGTCAATTGCTTGTATATAGGTCAACATGGAAACTGAAGAACTCACCTCCAAGCTAACAACCAGGTTGTTTGACAAATCTAAGAAGTGAAGATTTTTAAAGGACTTCAGACTATCTCCAAGGGAGACAATTTTGCCTTACCTGCAGGGAGAGGGACTCCACCTGTTCTGGAAAAAAATAACAACTTGTAAATGTATTTTGGTTTTTCCTACTGTTCTTAAACTTAAAAGTTTATCCCCTGCATATCAGAAATGTCTATCATACCCATTCACAAGAATGGGTCCTATCAGGTTGCCGCTCCCAAGACCCCTTGTGGTATTTATTTTATTTATACCCCGTCTACCAAAAAAAAGTCACTCAAGGTGGCTTACAATCACAAATAAAATTTGATAAATAAAACACAAATACAATATCTGAGCAATGACAGAAAGGAATTCTGTGAACTGGCAATAAACAGACTTTTAAAAAAGAAAAGAATTCTGGAGGGATACGTAGTGTCACTTTGTTGTTGTTCAGTTGTGTCCGACTCTTCATGACCCCATGGACCATAGCACACCAGGCCTTCCTGTCCTGCGCTCTCTCCCGGAGTGTGCTCAAGTCCATATTCACTGCATCGGTGATGCTATCTAGCCATCTCATCCTCTGCCGTCCCCTTCTCCTTTTGCCTTCAGTCTTTCCCAGCATCAGGGTCTTTTCCAGGGAGTTTTCTCTTCGCATTAGGTGGCCAAAATATTTCAGCTTCAGCATCTGTCCTTCCAATGAGCACTCAGGGTTGATTTCCTTTAGGATGGACTGATTTGACCTCCTTGCAGTCCAGGGGACTCGTAAGAGTCTTCTCCAGCACCACAGTTCGAAAGCATCAATTCTTCGGCGCTCAGCCTTCCTTAGAGTCCAGCTCTCACAGACATACGTTGCTACTGGGAAAACCACAGCTTTGATTATATGAACCTTTGTGGCAAGGTGATGTCTCTGCTTCTTACTATGCTGTCTAGGTTTGCCATAGCTTTCCTCCCAAGGATCAAGCGTCTTTTAATTTCATGGCTACACTCACCGTCTGCAGTGATCTTGGAGCCCAAGAAAGTAAAATCTGTCACTGCTTCCATTTCTTCCCCTTCTATATGCCAGGAAGTGATGGGGCCAGATGCCATGATAATGTTGAGTTTCAAACCAGCTCCAGTTTCACCCTCAACAAGAGGCTCTTGAGATCCTCTTCGCTTTCTGCCATTAGGGTGGTATCATCTGCGTATCTGAGGTTGTGGATAATTCTCCTGGCAATCTTAATTCCGACCAGTGATTCATCCAACCTGGCATTTCTCATGATGTACTCTGCATATAAGTTAAATAAGCAGGGCGACAATATACAGCCTTGTCGTACTCCTCTCCCAATTTTGAACCAATCGGTTGTTCCATGTCTGGTTCTTATTGTTGCTTCTTGACCCTTGTACAGGTTTCTCAGGAGACACGTAAGGTGGTCTGGTACTCCCAAACTCTTTATTTGCCAGTTTGCTGTGATCCACACAATCAAAGGCTTTAGCATAGTCAAGGAAACAGAAATAGACGTTTTTCTGGAATTCTCTTGCTTTCTCCATGATCCAGCGAACGTTGGCGATTTGATCTCTAGTTCCTCTGCCTCTTCGAAACCCAGCTTGTACTTCCGGTAGTTCTCCGTTCACATACTGCTGAAGCCTAGCTTGTAGGATTTTGAGCATCACCTTGCTGGCATGTGAAATGAGTGCAATTGTACAGTAATTTGAACACTCTTTGGCATTGCCCTTCTTTGGAATTGGAATGTAAACTGACCTTTTCCAGTCTTGCGGCCATTGTTGAGTGTTCCAAATTTGTTGGCATATTGAATGCAGCACTTTAACAGCATCATCTTTTAGGATTTTAAATAGCTCAGCTGGAATACTGTCATCTCCGCTAGCTTTGTTGTTAGTAATGCTTCCTAAGGCCCACTTGACTTCACTCTCGAGGATGCCCGGCTCAAGTTCCATGACCGCACTATCATGGCTATCAGGGACATTCAAATCTTTCCTGTACAGTTCTGTGTATTCTTTCCACCTCTTCTTAATCTCATCTGCTTCTGTTAGGTGCCTGCCATCTTTGTCCTTTATCATGCCCGTCTTTGCACAAAACGTTCCCTTGATAGCTCCGATTTTCTTGATCTCTAGTCTTTCCCATTCTGTTGTTTTCGATTTCTTTGCATTGTTCATTTAAGAAGGCCTTCTTGTCTCTCCTTGCTATTCTCTGGCAATCTGCATTCAGCTGGGTATATCTTCCCCTTTCTCCCTTGCTTTTTGCTTCCCTTCTTTCCTCAGCTACTTGTAAAGCCTCATCAGACAGCCACTTGGCTTTCTTGCATTTCTTCTTCTTTGGGATGGATTTAGTTGCTGCCTCCTGAACAGTGTTACGGACCTCTGTCCATAGTTCTTCAGGCACTCTATCAGATCTAATCCCTTAAATCTATTCCTCGCCTCCACTATATATTCGTGAGGGATATGATTTGGGTCATACCTGAATGGTTTAGTGGTTTTTCCTACATTCTTCAATTTAAGCCAAAATATTGCAAGAAGCAGCTCATGATCTGAGCCACAGTCAGCTCCAGGTCTTGTTTTTACTGACTGTATAGAGCTTCTCCATCTTTGGCTGCAAAGGACATAATCAATGTGTAGAGTCATCTCTTGTGCTGTTGGAAAAGAGTGTTTGCTATGATCAGCGTGTTTTCTTGGCAAAACTCTATTAGCAAGGCCATGCTTGCCTGTTATCCCGGTGATTTCTTGACTTCCTACTTTGGCATTCCAATCCCCTATGATGAAAAGGACATCTTTTTTGGTGTTAGTTCTAGAAGGTGTTGTAGGTCTTCATAGAACCGATCAACCTCTGCTTCTTCGGCATCAGTGGTTGGGGCACAGACTTGAATTACTGTGATGTTGAATGGTTTGCCTTGGATTCGTACTGAGATCATTCTGTCGTTTTTGAGATTGTACCCCAGTACTGCTTTCCCCACCCTTTTGTTGACTATGAGTGCTACTCCATTTCTTCTAAGGGATTCTTGCCCACAGTAGTAGATATAATGGTCACCTGAATTAAATTTGCCCATGCTTGTCCATTTTAGTTCGCTGATTCCCAAGATGTCGATGTTCAATCTTGCCATCTCATGTTTGACCACCTCCAGCTTACCTTGATTCATTGATCTGACATTCCAGGTTCCTAAACAATATTGTTCTTTACAGCATCGGACTTTTTTTTCACCACCAGACACATCCACAGCTGAGTGTCCTTTCGGCTTTGGTCCAGCCGCTTCACTCTTTCAGGGAATTCCCTCTGCTCTTCCCCAGGAGTATATTGGACACCTTCCGACCTGAGGGGCTCATCTTCCGGCATCATCTCTTTTAGCCTTGTGATACGTTCCATGGGGTTTTCTTGGCAAGAATACTGGAGTGGGTTGTCATATCCTTCTCCAGTGGACCACATTTTGTTCTCCGCCATGACCTGTCTGTCTTGGGTGGCCCTGCACGGCATAGCTTATGGCTTCACTGAGCTATGCAAGCCCCTTCACCACAAGGCAGTGATCCATGAAGGGGTAGTGTCACTAGGAAGGAGGAAAAACTGTTAGGCTAGAGCCAGACGTGGTTTTCAAAGAGTGCTTTGTGGTAGGGATTTCTTCTCATAGTGCACAGACCTAATTATTTTGTCCCACTGTGCCTTTGGTCAAAGTAAAAGAACAAAAACAAGAACCCAAAGAAGCTGTTTACAGGTGAAGATAGAATGAGTATTCATACTATAAGTAGCAGTTCTACTTTCAAATCATGTTCTCTCTGAAGGTAGAGACACAGGTAGATGTTATTGCATTTTTAATGACTGGATTATTTTGTATTGCATGCCTTTGTTGGCTGCCTTGAATATCTCCATCTGGAGAAGAAAATGCAGTGGTACGTTCCATTATAAATAATAAATTAAGATACTATTATGTGCAGGTCAAACATTCCTTTTCCAAGTTGAACTCGGGGGAAAAGGCCTGGAATTTGAAACAGAGGCCTGCTGTGCACGAGACAGGTCGGCTGGGCCCTGCAAGGCCCCCCAGGCCCCCCTCCGATCCCCACAGCTCTCTTGCCGCTTTGAAACGCTCCCCTCTCAGAGTAGCAACGCGACGAAGGCGCGACCCCTCTGCGCGTGGCACTGTCGACCACGGAAGGCGCGGCGCGGGCGCGCGCCAGCGCTCAGGCCCAGGCTGCGCGAGGCCTCCTTTCCTTCGTCCTCCACGGAGGGGGAAGAGACGCGGCAGCGCCGCTGCCTCCCGCGGGGCGCTGCCTCCGGCCAGCCTGCGAGCCCGGGCCGCTCCCCAGCCCCGCGGCCAGCGACCGCAGCCCGCAGCCCCGCGCGCCCCCACGCTCGGCCCGCCGCGCGGCCTCGTCCTGAAGCCCGCGGCCGCGCCGAACGCTCCTTCCCGAAGGCCCGGCTCCGTCCGCGGGCTGCCCCGAGTCTCGGGGGAGGCCGCCGGGCAGCGGCCGCGGTCGTCCCCTTCGGCTCAAGCAGGCTCCCCGCCCGAAGCTCGGGGGGCCCGCCCGGCGCCGCGCCTCCCGGCCCCTCGGGGAGCTGGGCGGCCCGCGCCGTGCTGGGCGGCGCCTGCTCCGCGCGCGAGGGATCCCCGGGGCCTCTCCAGAGGGGCCCGCGGGGGCCGCCCCGCGCGCCCGGGGCCCCCGCGCGGCCCGGCCTCGCTCAGCGCCAGCGCGGCCCGCGCCGTCAGCAGCCGGCGCGTTGCCGGGCAACCCGGCGGCAAACACGCGGCAGGCGCCGGCCGGCCGGGGACGGGCCGCGCGCCGAGGCCGTTGAGCCCCCGCCCCGCCCCGCCCCGCCCCGCAGGAGGGCCCTCCGCCGGCTCCGCGCCAGCATGGTGAGGCGGCGGCGGCCGTCTCCTCGGGGAAGGGCAGCCGAGCAGCCACCCACCCCGGCTCGGGGGGCGGGCTCCCACACGCTCGCCCCCGCCTGATTTCAGCGCCGGCGCGGCTCCGCTGCGTAAAGGGGGAGGCGGGGAAACAGACCGTGCCTCTGAGCATGTGCATGTTGGGTCTGGGCGGCGCGGGTTGTCTGCTGGAGCACGTTCTTGGATGAGATCGTCATCTGTGCCATCCTTTCCCCGGGGAGAGGGAAGGAGAGTGTTCTTTTAAAAAGATCGGGGGGGGGCGCACTTTTCCCTGCTCTTAATCTTCTGATTTAATTTTTCCTTTCTCAATTAGGAAGAACCAGAAATCATCCACGAATCCTCAGAAGAGCTGGTCCACCTCAATGTCGGTGGCTGGTGCTTCTCTGTTCCAAAAAGCAAAATCGCCCAGTTTCCAGACTCTCTGATCTGGAAAGAGGTTTCCGCTCTGACTCAGAATGAAAATGTGAGGTTGTTCATTGACAGAGATGGATACACCTTCAGACACATCCATTATTACCTGCACACATCCAAGTTGTCCTTCTCCAGCTGTGCAGAACTGAACTTGCTGTATGAGCAGGCGGTGCTTTTGCAGCTGACCCCTCTCTTACAGGTACCTCCTCCCTTGGGGTAATGAGAACATGGCTGCTCTCCAGGCATAAGATGTGAGAAGGATAGGGCAGAGCCTAGTCTGCAAGGCAAGGGCCTTAGGCCGACACACACAAGGCACACCTCAGCAGACGTGCCTTCCCGGGCCCCTGAAGAGGCTGGGCTGCCCTGAAACCATACTTCTGGGGGGACAGTAGAGCAATTCGTAGGACCACTCTCAGGGTCAGGCCAAGACTCTTGAGTGGTCTTTCCTAGACCAGGGGCCAGCTTGTGCTGCTCGATCATAGAATCATAGAATAGTAGGGTTGGAAGGGGCCTACAAGGCCATCGAGTCCAACCCCCTGCTCAGTGCAGGAATCCAAGTCAGAGCATCCCTGACAGGTGGCTGTCCAGCCTCGTCTTGAAGGCCTCCAGTGGGGGAGAGCCCACCACCTCCCCAGGTAATTGGTTCCATTGTCATATTGCTCTAACAGGCAGGAAGTTTTTCCTGATGTTCAGACGGAATCTGGCTTCCTGGAACTTGAGCCCATGATTCCGTGTCCTGCACTCTGGGTTGATCAAGAAGAGATCCTGGCCTCCTTCTCTGTGACAGCCTTTCAAGGACTTGAAGAGTGCTATCATATCTCCCCTCAGTCTTCTCTTCTCAAGGCTAAACATGCCCAGTTCTTTCAGTCTCTCCTCACAGGGCTTTGTTTCCAGTCCCCTGATCATCTTTGTTGCCCTCCTCTGAACCCTCTCCAGTTTGTCTGCATCCTTCTTAAAGTGTGGTGCCCAGAACTGGACACAGTACTCCAGATGAGGCCTAACCAGTGCTGAGTAGAGGGCAACTAGTACTTCCCGGGGTTTGGAAGCTATGCTTCTATTAATGCAGCCCAAAAGAGCATTGGCCTTTTTTGCAGCCACATCACATTGTTGGCTCATATTCAGCTTGTGATCGACGACAATTCCAAGATCCTTCTCGCTCGTAGTGTGGTTGAGCCACGTATCCCCCATCTTGTAACTGTGCATTTGGTTTCTTTTTCCTCGGTGCAGAACTTGGCATTTATCCCTATTAAATGTCATTCCATTGTTTTCTGCCCAACGCTCCATTCTATCCAGATCACTTTGAATTTTGTTTCTGTCTTCCAAAGTATTAGCTATCCCGCCCAATTTTGTGTCATCTGCAAATTTGATTAGCATTCCCTGCACTTCCTCCTCCAAGTCATCAATAAAAATGTTGAAGAGCACTGGGCCGAAGACTGAGCCCTGCGGTACCCCACTCGTTACCTCTCCCCAGCTTGAGAAGGTCCCATTGATAAGCACTCTTTGAGTCCGATTCTGTAGCCAACTGTGGATCCACCGGATCGTTGTTTCATCTAGCCCACTTTGAGCTAGTTTGCTCATCAGGATATCATGGGGCACTTTGTCGAAAGCTTTGCTGAAGTCGAGTTATATGATGTCTACAGTATTCCCATGGTCTACAAGGAGGTTACTTGATCAAAAAATGAGATCAGATTTGTCTGGCAGGACTTGTTCTTGACAAATCCATGTTGGCTTCGAGTAATCACGGCATTGTTTTCAAGGTGCTTCCAGATGGATTCCTTTATCATCTCCTCCAGAATTTTCCCAGGGATTGATGTCAGACTGACTGATCAGGCTGAGAAAGCTGAGATCAGGCTGAGAAAGATCAGGCTGAGAAAGGAATGCAGGAAGACAGCACTTGTGCAAATGTGGCGAAAACCTGGGCCAAATGGAAAGCCAGGGCAACACATGACTTCTCAGTTCAGGTGTGACCATAGCTGGCACAGGGGACTGCCTCTGGAAACTCGTGGGCTCCCTACTACCTTTCCCTCATGACCTCTTGCGCAGAGGTCCTCGCTGCTTCTTTTTTGCTAGCCATAATGTGCCGTGGAGAGCCACGTGTGAGAGAGAGCGAGTGGAAGTGGGAAGTGCATGAATCCAAATGGTAAGCTATGGTTAATGCTTTGCTTCCAAATCATGATTCAAACAACAGTACGACGCAAGTTTGCAAGCCCTGGTTTGGAGATCAGCACTAACCATTGTTTGGCAATTCAGATGTCCTGGTAAACTATGATGAGTGCAAACCAGGATGTGAAGAGTGTGCGAGAGGAGGGAGAGCCCGAGTCCTGAGGAGCGCTCCCAGTCTCCAAACCATGCTTCGGTGTTACATATGAGTTGTCAAGTGCCTGCTGCCAGACCATAATGAAGGACTGGTGGGTTGCTTCTGGCTTGGTGGGTCATAGGTTGTGCAAGCCTGGTTTGCCCTGACTTGCAAGCATCTGTGTCAGATGCCTCCCGGGATTTCTTTGAAAATCACCCAAGTGAGTGGGTTCCATGGCCATTGCTGATTAGTTTTGCTCTTCATAGGCGTTGGGACAGTAGAAGCCCCAGTCCAAATCTGGCCTTTTGAGGAGGCCGCCTAGTGCTGGGCCGTCTCAGTCGGCACCCCAGAAAGAGGCAGAGCAGTGTATCAAAGCTTTGCCAAAGTGAAGTAATTCTGTGAAAAAGGGAATGGGATTTTAGCTCAGAATCTTGTTTACGTTTGTGATGATCAATAGTATATTCGCCTTAAAGTTTGTGGTGTCGTTGAGGAGCTCTCCTGTTTCAAGGTTTGTATTGGAGCTGCCATCATTGATAGCAGAACCAAAGCACTGTTACATAGATATATTCCATTACTCTGTTATGAGTATCATGCATGCTAAACAGATGTTTGTCTGTCTTAAGACTTTAGACAATTTGAAGGAAGGGAAACATAATTTGCGCATCCGACCTGCTGATATACCAATAGCTGAAAGAGCATCTATGAATTACTGGAGAACACGAAAATGTATCAGCAAGCCATCCGAATTACCTCTGAAGAGCCCAGCATTTACTGGTAAAAATCCATCATAAGCAACTACTTAAGCTTAGCCAGGACTAATGTGGCAACAATAATGATCATAAGCAAAAATGCTGGATGACTTTTGTAAACTGCCACTGATATTATTAAGCTAATGTGTCCAGACAGAGAGTGATGGTTGGGCCCAGGAGGCTTGGACTCCAAGCCAGTTTCTCATAGTCATTGCAGTGCATTTCCTGGGTCATTTGTTTCTGAATTTTAGGTGCACTTTATTTTTCACTCACCTGAATTATACCAGGGCAATTGGCATGTCCCTGAAAATTCTGCAGGTCTGGAGCACTCATAGACGTACAACAATTTTAAATCTATTTTAAGATGTACAACAATTCTCAGTGGAGAGAAATTAGGTGTTGAATTTGTGAACTCTGCCAAACGGTGTGATTATGACAAACTCTTCATGCAAATGTGTATGACTGTGCAAGGAGCAACCAACAAATTTCATAAACTATGATGGAACCAAGTGGAAACAAGATTCCCTTTCAGGGCCGCCCCTGTCAATCAGCGGAGTGAGGCAGCTGCACCAGGTAGTAGCAGCCCCCTCCAACGGTTCCCCATGACCCCCCTAAGCTAATCTGCTCTGAGCCCACTAGCCCACCACAGTTAGGTGCGGTGGCATTGGAACAACATCTTCCAGTGTTGAAACAATACTCCACTGCCATTCTGGTCAGCTTCTGTATTTCAAATGGGAGTGGGGTAACATCCTTTGCCTCTGGCAACAAAATATATTGGGCCATCCCTGCTCCTTGGCTCTGCACCTCACCTTTGGTACCAGAGGACCAAGACAAAGGCAGCAGGGCAAAAGGACATTTGTCCATCAAGGTGAAAGGCTGAAATCCAGCCTTCCTAGGAAAGTGGGGTCCACTAGATAACAGCAATGTTCCAAGGGAGAGCAGGATCCATACTCAGGCTTTAACTCACCTGGTGGGGCACTTTCCCTTGGCTCAAGTTCTCCAACTGTCAAAAGGCAATAACAGGGTTTATTATGGGGACAGGCTAGACAAATATGACTGCGTTGACTGTGTTTCAGCTAACCTGATTTGAAATTAGAGAAATTGTGCATCATCTTGGGTGCTTTTATAGAAAAGTGATGATATAGTTTGAAAATACGTACAGAAATAAAGAAGTTGTGATTCTAGATATTCGCCAATTGGGAGATAGTTTCCTGGAAGCAAATGCAGGACAAGTATACATTAAATGGAGTACTGTGTCCAGTTCTAGGCACACTTTAAGAAGGATGCAGACAAACTGGAGAGGGTTCAGAGGAGGGCAACGAAGATGATCAGGGGACTGGAAACAAAGCCCTATGAAGAGAGACTGAAAGAACTGGGCATGTTTAGCCTTGAGAAGAGAAGACTGAGGGGAGATAGGATAGTGCTCTTCAAGTCCTTGAAAGGTTGTCACAGAGAGGAAGGCCAGGATCTCTTCTTGATCATCCCAGAGTGCAGGACACGGAATAATGGGCTCAAGTTCCAGGAAGCCAGCTTCCGGCTGAACATCAGGAAAAACTTCCTGACTGTTAGAGCAATACAACAATGGAACCAATTCCCTAGGGAGGTGGTGGGCTCTCCCACACTGGAGGCGTTCAAGACGAGGCTGGACAGCCATTTGTCAGGGATGCTGTGACTTGGATTCCTGCATTGAGCAGGGGGTTGGACTCGATGGCCTTGTAGGCCCCTTCCAACCCTACTATTGTATGATTGTATGAAATATACTTGAAACTAACAATGTCAACTAAACAGAAAATCCCAAATCATGCTGGGGACCAAACTGCACATGGTGTTAAATGCATCTTTGCCTTTAATGTGCAGAGGTTTTTGTTTTGTTTTTTTAAATGCAAATAGCATCAGTTTTTTAAAATTCAAATAGCCACATTTACCTCTGAAAATGGTATTAAGAGGTAATTCCCCATTAGTGCTAATGGGGAATTTCTTTCTATTGCAAATAGCAGCTTCAGAGGAGGAATTTTCCTTAGGAATGCAGAAAGGGAGGAAACAGTTAAACTCCCTTCTACACCTGCAGTGAACCTGATGACTATCAGCCCATTCCCTAAGGTAATTCAATTTGCATTTAAAAAGCCAGCACATTAAATGCAAAGACACATTTATATCACATGTTGTTTGGCCCCTGGATTTAGGTTTCCAATCCTTTGATAGCTCAGACTTTCCTGGTTGCCTACTGACATTCACTTTCCCCCTGTACTAGGATTACATGAGAAAGCTCCTCTAGGATTAATGGACACTCCGTTACTAGATACTGAAGAGGAAGTGCATTACTGCTTTCTGCCCCTAGACCTGATTGATAAATATCCTTCATTGGTCAACGATGATAATTTGTTGTGGCTATCTGACAATGCTGTGCTGATAGAATGTGATGGCAGTGAATTCCGCTTCATAGGTAAGCCTTTTCCTTGGAAAAGAGTGCTGCAGAAGACAAGAAGAGATAATCATTTCCCTGTATCTCTTCCAAATGATTATTACCACCCTTAACTACTATTATTACTTATTACGCTTACTACCCATCATTAGCCTTTAGAGGCAGACTCAGTTATAGGTAGTGGTTGAAGGGTTGGGGTCAGTGGGCTATGTGGGAAGAACAGGTCTGTCTTAGAAGGTAAGAATTGCCCTGCTAGGTCAGATCATGGTCACGCACTTTGGGACAGTAGACAACTAGATGCTCCAGGGAAGCTGAGAAGCAGAACATGATGGAGAAAGCCATCCCAGCATTTGGCCATCTTGAGTTATGCTGCCTCTGAACATGGCCTGACTTGATGCACTTTTAGCGTATCAATCCAAAGTACAACCCAGCAGCAGAATACCAAGATCCTGGAGACAAGTGCTGGGGAGGAGCAGGAGCAGCAGGCAGGAATGAACCAAGGCTCTGAGCTGGTCCATGGCAGCATGTTGCACAGCCAAAGGGACTACTGGGCCAGGGTGCCTCCTCAGAAATTAATACAGGGCAAAAGAGTTCTTAAGTTCGGAGTATTTCAAGTTTATTTTAAAATGTGTACTCCAGATTTAGCCATATAAAACTAGAGTAAATGAAAGACGGAAAGACTTCCCCTTGTTAGGGGAAGGGCATGGAGAATTAGAGTTTTAGCAAAACCAAAACCAATGCATGAACCTGAAGCTGAGCCTCAGGGTCGTGGGCAAGAAAGCCCTTGCACCGGCACCGTTGGGACCAAAAACTCGAAGAAGCTACTACCTGCCCTGTTTTTACCAAGACTATTCATCAGATGGCTCAAGCTGGAACCGCTGTCTTTATTACATTGGGCTGAATGTGATATGTACTCAAAGTACATAGAATCATAGAATAGTAGGGTTGGAAGGGGCCTACAAGGCCATCGAGTCCAACCCCCTGCTCAATGCAGGAATCCCATATACATGGGAATATAGCTTACTTCATATAGTGGAGGAACCAGGAATTTGTTTCCTGGAAAGTTCTCTGATATGGCCTGCACAGGTATAAAGCTTTCTTCTATGTCATCAGCCTCTACATTGACACTCAAGTGATACCTATAATATGTAAAAATCAAAAATATCCATGTTGGCTATAAGAAAAAAGTCCAAAAGTTATATTAGGACAAAATTTTATTAGGCCTTCCAAAAAGTAGAAGCATGTTTAATGATTATTATAACTTTCTGCACAGAGGGGCTTCAGTTTGAAACTGAGCTCAGTTCATAGATACCACCAAACAACAATTGCGCTACGGAAATGAGCCTTGTGGTTTGCTTGCACCTTCCTCCCTGCCCATCCCCTCCCCTCAAACGCTTCACCTCAGTGCACTGCTGCTGCTGTAGTGCACCCCATAGTTTGCTGTTACTCCCAAATTTGCAAGCTGTGCTTTTGCACTTCCCCTCCAAACCAGGATTTTCTCACTGCGCAGCATGGAAGCCAAGGTGGCTGAGTCTGCACACGTGTGAATGGTGGGTGTGTATGCTTTGGCTCCATCCACTGCCCGTATGGTGCCCCCAACCACATTTTGCTGAGGAAATACAGCCTGGGGTGGGAGGTTCCCCACCCCTGACAAAGCATCATTTTGACTTTACATGTGAAACAGACCAAATCCTTTTGGCCCTTTTGGATGAGACATCAGGACCCCCACCCCCTTCAAATTATTGTTTGATAATACTCAAACAATAATTTGAATTGTCTCAGTCTGTCTTCTCAAGACTGAGAAAGACAGTTGCTTGTAGGAAATGAGGGTTGATCTGCTGGGATCTCTCAGCCTTGTCTCTTTTTACCATTTGTTGATTGTAGCAGAAGTGGGAGCAGGAATTTGTTTTTTTTTCTAGTATTATTGTTACAATAAATGTCTGTGCACTCAGAGTACAGAGTGAGTTACAGTTCATATCCTGTATCTACAGAGTCTGTTGCTGGGAAACCCAGACCTTTGGGGGATTGCTGGATTTTTGTGGTGCCTCCAGCTTGGCTTGCATTTGTGAGCCAGGCCACAAGGTTTTCCCAAAATCCGGGAGCATTTTCAGTTTTTTTTTTAATGTAAATAGAAATTTCTGCAAATTGCAGCTGCAATTTGCATCATTCGCACACATTTCTATTTATGCAATTTTTTTAAAAAAATGGAAAATCCACAAACTGGCCTGACTTGATGCAGATTGAGTCAGGCCAGCTTGCAGGAAACGAGCCAAAGTCCGATAAAGCTGACAAAAGCTTAGCAGGTTACACCCTCCTGGATGTATTCCTCCAACATTCTTACCTATGTCCTCCCATCACAGTTTCCTCTCCATTGGTGCCATGTGTCTCTTGGTGTAAATGGGTCCCTAGGGAGCTCCATGTTTGCTTTCGATTGAAACTACCTGAGATGAACATGTTTACAATTAAATATGGTGGCAAGAGCCATAACATCTTGCTTCATTCTGGGTCTTTCTTCTTTTTTTTTTAAACAACTAGCTAATTTTCTTCGCTCAGAGAAGATTCTTTTGCCTGACAATTTCTCCAGCATGGATGTTCTAGAAGCTGAAGCTGAGGCGCTGGGAATCCCTGAAGTCACTGAAGCAGTAAAGATATGTAGGAGTCACCCTGGTGGGTTTTATATTGCATTTTCAGTGTAAACCATCTTTATAGTAATAGATTTCCCAGTAAAACCATGGCTTTCTGCATAAATGTGCAAGAGTATTTTACCCAGAAGCTTAGTGGTATCCACTAGGACAGGAATCCCCAGCCTTTTGGAGCTGATGGGCACAGTTGGAATTTTGAGAGTGTGTCATGGGCACTCTTAGCAAATGGCTGCCATGTGGGTGTCGCCAGTCACAAATCAATCATACATTTCCCAGAAATTGGTAAGGCTAAAAAAAAAGTAACTTGTAGCTCAAAGCCAAAAAGAAGGCACAAGCTGCAAAACACAAAGCTACTCTTTTGAAACTAGTGCTCCAATACCCATTTCACAGAAGGCAAACTTATGAGGCTCAGAGACAAGTAATTTGGCCAAGAAACAGCATAAGGTGGAGTTTGAACCCCAACTTACATAATTGCCCCTACACAGTATAATCAAATACCAGAGACATGCATTGGACTCAGTCAAAGCCTGAGCCAAATTACACCCCTTTGGACCATTTCTAATGCTTCCCGAGGCAAAGCGGGCGTCCCTCTGAAGTGTCAGAACCAAAGCTGGACAATGCGCAAAGCTTCATTTGCAATTCAGCTTTGGAAAGGCAGACAACGTGTCTCCAAAAATAAGCATATTTTGCTTTGATGCCTCTAAATGTCCATGTGGGGGAAAGGGGGAGGGAGTGGAATTGAGTGACTGACAGGTCCACCTTCAAATCATAGGGCACATTTTACCAACGGCTGTCCAATCACTATACTTAGGGGGACGGCAAGGATGGAACTGTAACATGGCCATTCTGCCAACGCAACCAGGCTTCACTGTGAAAACAACCTTACATTGGTTTTCAGTCACCATAACTCCTGACCCAAGCTCTGGGGTGGGGAACCTCTATCAGAGAAGCTCTCGGGCTGCATTTCAGTGGGAAAAGGATTAGGGCTGAAATATAAATAATACCAGCATATTTTAGCTTAAATATGGACCCATGGCCCGGTTGGAGCCCACCAGGAAAAGAGCCTTCAGTGTGGTGGCCCCCTTCCTGTGGAATTCCCTACCTTTAGAGGTCAGGCAGGCACCAACATTGTGTTCCTTCCGGTGCCTCCTGAAGATGTCATTCTTTGAAGAGGCCTTCCTTGCATGACCAGGTGTGGTTTGTTAAACTCCACTTGGTTGGGGTTTGTCTTTTTTAAAGAAATATTTTAACTCTTTTAACCATTGTTTTATTCTTTTGTCATATTGTTCACCACTCCAAGATCTTCTGATGTGGAGTGGTATATAAATATTGTAAGTAAGTAAGTAAATAAATAAATATATCTCTTTCTGCCAGTAACTAAGCCTTAGAAGAGGCATTTCAACCTCTTAGAATGGGGATAAATGTGAAAAAGCTGGAAAACCACCAAATGATTGGCAGTCACAGGAAAGGGTTGTGGTCAGGAAAAGAGGGCATGGCCATTTGGGGGACCCCAGGAGGGCTGAATTTCACACATAGGGCTGAAGTTCCCCACCCCAGCTGTAGCCCCTGCTCCTATCTTTCTGAAAATTTGCAAGTTTCTTGCCTGGAGACACCTCTATGATGTGTTGCCCAACACACAGGGGAAGGGGAAGTCAAATACTCACTCCGCTTCCCAAAGTTGAGGACTCCCGTGCCACATAAATCACTGCACCTATCATTCTGAAACATTGCAGTTCTCTTAGGACCACCTCTGTTCTGTCTGTGATTTTCAGAAGAATGGCTCTGAAGGAACATAGGCAGATAAGCATGTCCTTTTTGGATACCAAACTGGAGATGCTCAGAGAAACACAGGCAAAACAACAACCCAGACCACACACACACAAAACCCAGACGAAACACACACATAGCCCACAAAAAACCCTTAAGTAAGACACACACTACAGCAAAAATAAAAAGCCCAGGCAACGGACACATCACACCAAAAATTAACCACCAAACCGGAAAGCCAAAACAAAAAACAGGCAAAACACAACACCTCCCTCTTGCTCTCTGCTACCTCCTCCAGCCCTCCAGAAGGCTGTCTTCACAGGGGATTTCCTGCCATTTGGGAGCATTTGAGGTTGTTCGCGGCACATAGCATCATGTCCAGTATGCTGCCAATCAGCAGCTTCTGTCTTGAAAAGCCGCATTATCTGAAAGTCCTTTTACTCCGAGGGTTTTTTCATTTAAAGTAGCTCCCATGTAGTTCTGCTGCAGTGTGCCCCATTCCTCTCCATTCACTTGTGGGCGTGCCTTTGTGACATGGCATAGTGGTCAAGGGGAGGGGCTGCCCCTTCCGCCCCTCTCATTCACTCATTTTCCCCGTTGGCACTACTAGCCTCAGGGAGAGTAATTAGGGTAACTGCAGTAACTAGCCTGCCCTTCCAAAGTGCTAGAGCACTCTTTCAGGCCTTCAGAATCACGCTGTACTTCCTTTTCGCCAGTGGGGGTAACTAGTCTCTGTTTCCCTGTCATTATGTGCCTGTCTGCTGTTTGCCTGATGTTGGGTTGATTGGCTTCTCTGATGTGTTAATTCGCCTCTCCAATGTTGCATTACTTTGCTTCTCTAGGTGCTTGTCAGATCCTTGCATTACTTAGCAGCTTCACTGATGTTTGCATTACTTCGCGTTGGCTTTACTTCAGGGTCTGATTCTTGCATGTTGATTCGCTTCCCTGCTTCTTGTTGCGTTGCTTAGCTTCCCTGATGCTTGCAGTAAAAATGGCTTGGAAGCTACAACTCTGAAGTTTGCTGGAGTGGGGTGAAATTGGGGTGGTGGGGTGCTCTCAGGGGGTACCTTCAGATGCTGCACTGGAGAATCGGGGATTTTGGCTTCTTGGAAAACTGAGGGAACAGTGAGCTTATACTCTTTCCTTTGGCATTAAACAAATGCTCCTTAGGGCTTATCGCAGTAGCAATAAGCCAAGGTATTGGGGTCACAGAGCAGAGAAGCCTTTCACTGCGAGCAGGGAGAAAGTGCCCAGAGAAGGAGAAAGGGCATGTGTGGAAGCTATAACTCTGTGACAGTTTGCTGGCATGGGGCAAAATGGTGTGGGGGGGTGCTGCTCTCATAGGCAGCCTTCAGATGCTGTACTGGATAACTGGGTTGTTTCTAGAGAATTGTGGGTTAGTTACTCTCCATTCATAATAATGTAGTAGCGGGGGGCGGGGAGCCTGAACATGGGCCGGGAAACAAGTGTCTCCTAATGGCTGAGCAGCCCCTGCCTGGATGATGTTGTTCAGTTCTACTCCCCACACCCCACCCGGAAGTCTGTTCCTTTCAAGCGCTGTGTGACCCCTGAAAACCAGATTTTAAAGGTATGGTACACTCATGCTTCGTGTGTCCCTGACGGACCAAAGCCGATTCCATGAAAATACAGATAATACTCCAACATGCTTCTCATTCCGTTGTCATGAAGACCCCCCCCCCCCACGATGCTCCCCAGCCATCCTCTGCTCACCTTTTTCTTTTTTCTGGACAGCTGGGAATCTTTCAAAATGAAGTTCTGGGCTGCAGCCACCCACCCTTTTATTTTCTGAGAATGTCTCTAGGGTCCACATGGGGCCCAGAGGCATTCTTAGAAATAAAGATGCTCGCTTTGCATCACACCAGCCCTCCAGTTTTTTTAAAACAATATGTAAGTCAAGAGGAACAGCAGGGAGCCTGGTGCGCGCCAGGTGAGGTGTCTGTGTGAATTTATGTGCAGGTGCACACAGGCCGGTGTTCTTCCACAGGGGCACTGGGAGAGGCACTGATGTGTCAGGCTTCCCTAGAAGCACCTTTGCAGTCATGCGCTCTGATTTCTCCTGTTCTCTGCTTCTGTCCTCTGCAAGTTGGATGACTTGTGCTTTTTTCTTCTGTTTGCAAGGATTAATCTTATTAGGAATGTTTGAATATACACAGTCCTGCTCAGGATGGGACCGGATGACGTTCAGATCTACAAGTCTGTAACTCTGTCAACAGTTAGGGCCAACAAGCAGGCTCAAAGTTAAATGCATTTCAGAATGATTCGGCAAAAGCACCCCCCCCCCCCATACACTAATGGCATACTTGCATTGAAGGAGTGTTGGAGAGGAATTAACCTGGAACGTTAATCTTGTTAGGTGTTTGAGAGTTTTTGTCTTTGTTTCTTTTGTGATATAATATTTAGAGTTTATTTTTATGCTTTGATTTTAAAGATATTGTGACCACCTTGAGTTGGACCATGGCACCTTTCATTGGGTTAGATGAAGATGGAGATAAGTATAATGTGTAATCAGAATTTTTAATTTGTTAATTTTTTAATGTGTTCGTTTCCCATTTGTGCATTTTTCTTCCAGGAGTCTACTTGAAAGAGGCTTCTGATCTTCAAAGCTCTGAGAAAAGCACAATGATAAAGCAGCAGAGTGTTCAGGAAGCGGCACGTCTCCCTTTATACCCGATGGCACTTGGTCTCTTAGTCAAATACCCTGATTCAGCTCTGGGGCAGCTTCACATGGAGAGTACCCTGGATGGGAACAAGCTGTATATATCAGGGAATGGAGTTCTCTTTCAACACATTATGTAGGTCTTTTAGCAAGTTAGTCTGCACTCATTTCTAGAGAGAATTCTCTTTGGAGACAACTTCCTCCTCCTCCTTTCAGAATGAAAAACTCCTTCTATGGTTCCTCCTGAACTGAATATCAGAACACAACATTTCATAAGGGCTTTAGGCAAGGGTGCAGTACCTTCAGCTTGGGGTTCAAATCCAGCTCTCTCGGGTTCCCCAGAGGGCCACACCCCCTTTCCCCTGGCCACTAGCAATTTGATAGTTTCCCAAATTTTGTGCAGTTTTTCCCCCACTCTAAAAGATTGAAATTCCTCTCCTGAGACTTAGTTGCTGGCAGGAAGAGCTGTAAGCTAAAGTATGTGGGTATTTTTAGTCCCATCCCTTTTACCTTTGGCCCCACCCACCATTGGAATGTGGCCCCCTGGGAGGTTTTCCAAAATGGCTGAAAGAGGTTCAACACCCCTGGATTAGAGGAACCATACTACCAATATTATCCTTGCTATTCAGATTTTTATAAATATCGACATAAATATGAGCTAAACAAAATATTTGGATACGCACACAATTTCCTCCCTACTCCTGGCCATGTAGGCTGCCCTTCTGCCAGTAAATTTAGCACTCAGGATCATCTGCCTTTTTCTCCCTCTTTCTGGCCTCCATTGTGTTCCTTCCATTGGACCCAGCTCCTACCAAGTCATGAGTTAGCAAGGTCCTGTGGCAAGACAAGGATGGAAGTGGTGAGGGAAGGAGAAGCAAGGTAGGCCTGTGGCAACGAGATGCAGGACCAGCAACTGAGTCCAACTGTTCCCAGCCGGACTTGGGAGCATTTATAGAGCTCAGGCAGTCCCTCATGCCCTGCTGTTGCCAGTATCTTCACGGATGTAGTTGCTTATCCTTTAGCTCCCTCTTGGGAGTTTGATGGTGGTGTACAAGCCTGTTGTTCTTAAGGCTTCAGGTCCTAGCTCCACAGCAAGCCTGACACCTTCCTGAGAATAACTGCTCGCCTAGAAGGCAGAACATCCATACAACAGGCTTAAGGGTGTTTCCCCCTGATACATACAAGATCCATTTAAAATTAAACTTTAGCATTAATATATTAACAAAATAAAAACATGATCAACGTTCATCAAACATTAAAATAAACTACAATTCCTACAAAGAGAGCTGTTTATCTAAAAATGAATAACAATGGCAGAAGAGTAGCATCAAAAAGATGTCTAGGTTTCAGATTCCAAAAACCTAGCAAAATCAGGTATGTTTTTCCCTGCTTCTTGAAGGGACAGAATAGATCTAATCAGGTGATGACCCCCATAGAGTAAAATATCTCAACAGTGATGATGCCACAACAGAAAAGGCCCTGCTCCTTCGGGATATGAGCCAAATCCCAGATAGTGGGGGTGTCCAAAGTAGGGCCTCACTAGGGTGTGAGAGGACCCTTATGGGAGGACATATTCTCTGAGGTACTTTAAACTCTTGAAAAAGTGTCTTGATTACTCATGTCTGTAAATCTTGTATAGATCTGACAATGCAGTGTCAGTGGGAAGAGGAGGAAAATTTCACATGGAACTTAAAAATAACCCTTTGTTCTTCATGGCCTCTGTGCATCACACATATGGGCTCTGTGCCTGCGTGGAGTCTCGATTTGGGAAGCTTCTATAGCTGAGGAGATCTTTGGTGGGAACCCATCCCCCGCTGTCCAGTGCGCATGTCCACAGAGGGTTCCCACTTATTCTTTTTCAACCTCCATTGCATGCACCTCATAGGGAAAGCTCTCCTGTAGTTTGCATTTCAAAGTGTTTGACAAAAAGCTGAGTTTTTTTTCTTCTTTTCCTTCTTTCTATAAAGTTTTTCTTTCTGCTTCCTTATCATTTTATTTTATTTTTGCAACTCTCACAATCACCGTCCTAGGTGTATGGCCCTCAGGGCACCTTTCCAAAAGTGCATCTGCTGCAGGGCAAAAGTGCCACCCTCAGATGGGCACTCTCTCTGCCTTTTCTGCCTTGGAAGGGCATGTCATTGAGACTTGTCCTCACTAAAGTGTTCTCGAAGCAAGCAAGAAGAAACAGGTGAGATCGGTTGAAAGCTGCCCTTTGGAAAAGGGCGCTGGAATCAGGGGAGCCAGAAGATATGGCAAAGCCACCTGTTTTGTCCTCATGCAATTCACCTGCTGTGCAGGAACCTGCTCCACTAATGGGGTCATCACCCCCTCAGTGCTGTATTCCTCCAAGTACCCAAGATCCCTCTTCCGTGCTTGGTAGATCATTGGTGCTTACACTGGCAAAAAGGCTAACAAAAAAGGCGGAAGTATCTAATCAGGCTGTTCTGTCTTCTTCCCACTCTAAAGAGAAGAAGAGAAAGCCTTCTAACGTTTCGTGTGATTCTGCTCGGGATTCAGCATTGGGACCTTCAGGTCTATTCAACTCTGCGCGAGTGTCCTGTGGCTGGGATCGGTCCATATAGGCGATGTTGGCCAGCACTCGAGATGAAGACCTGACCATACCATTCGCCTCAATACAGATTTCTCGGGATCGACAATGACCAGCAATACTGGCTGCATTGCCTGCTGTTGTCACCCATTCTGACAATGCAATCGATGCAAAGGGTAGAACCCATTCCGATCATGTCTACACTGGAGGGTGAGATACAGGACCTGTCTCCGATGGAGCCGACCCCTCAGCCACCTCATCTTTATGGCCTGGAAGGTCACATTGCAGGCTGTGAACAGCACCAGCCTTCGCCGGAGTCTTTGCAGTCGTGTATCTCCAGTACTAGAGATCATGCCCCTGGTTTTTGCGAGTGAAACTGATACCAGGAATGACCCAGATACCCATTTTCAGACGGGCGGACTTTCAACATGGGATGTGCGGCACAGGAGACCCCAGGGTTGGGTTGACTGCTGTAATGAGCCATATGGCCAGGATCACCATCCTGACCCTCCCTGTTGGGGAGACAGCCGGCACCATCGACACCCATTGGCTGTGGTATCGAGACCTCCAGACCAGCTGGTCAGTACGTGCCCTTCAGCACCACTAGTACCACCATGACTGCAGAAAGAAGTTGAACCTGCTTTACCACCTGCCCAGCAACCACAGACAACCCAGTAACAGAATGTGCTGCTGGTTTTGCTGCAGCCACATGCTGTACAGTTACAGACCAACCTGCTGGTTACTCAGCCACTGTCTGCACTGACTTTTGGTGCACTGCTCGACACGGGTGGCGCTCAGTCACTCTATAGAAGTGAGGGAGAAGCGCCCACCACTTCAAGTCCCTTCAGGGGAGTCTCCAATGTCTGGAACAGAAGATGACCAGTCATATACAGCCTCAGTCTTCAAGCCCTCTCTTCATCTCCTTGCCAGATGCAGTGGTTGGCTCCAGTGAACTCGTATCACTGTTGGAGGGTCTGGGACAATTCTCCAACCAGATTCTCAGAATGGTGTAGGCTTTGGGCTTAGAGACTCATCAAGTAGTTTCCACGGTGCAAGACCCTGTTTTCACCTCTGGAAATGTGGAATCTTTCAGACCTGTGGCCATTCCTCTGCTCCCCGAGTTAGAGGAAACAAACAATCCTGGAAAGCCCGCTCTGCTGTACCCCCAAAATCTAAGTGCCTGGAGGGCATGTACTGCCTGCAAGAGGCAAATACTGAGTGCCCCTTCAAACATTCAGTCCCAAATTCAATGGTCGTTGAAGCTGCGCAGGGCAAGGCCTGTAGGGTGCACTCCTCTCCAGCTGACAAGGAGGGCAGACACCTGGACTTAATCAGAAGGAGACTATATTCTTCCTCATTGATGGGCCTTAAAATATTGAACTATGAGGCGGCAATGTTTGAGTACTAGTTATTGCTTTGGGACAAAGTGAGCCATCTTGAGCATCTTCCAGATGACAAGAAGGAGCTGGGTCGCCTCTTCCAACTGGAGGCTCTGAAGCTGTCCAGGCAGTAAATAAATACATTATTCCACCAAGTCGATTGTGACTAAAAGGTGCAAGTGGGATCCACAGCACTATGTCGCCATGCCTGGTTGAGGTCTTCCACAGGAAATCAGAAACCGTTTAGAAAATCTACCCTTTGATGGGCAAGGCTTGTTTAACACAAAAACCGACGATGCACTTGACTTGGTGCAGAAGGCCTGTACCACAGTGCATCATATGGGATTTATGTATCAGCAACTTCCCAGGCAGTGGCGCTGGTTTCAGTCATCTGCCAGTCAGTACCAACCTCATCAGCAGTCTACAGCGCAACATCAGCAACAGTGGGCTCAAGTGACTCAATTGGGGAAATTGTTTCCATCTTCAAACTTCCGGCACTGTTGAAGGAAACCTGACAGCAGGAGCAAGTGGCCCCTTTGACTCACTTCCTTCTATTTTCTCTTGCCTTGTAGCCCAAGTGCCCATTTTTTGAATGTGCCTGTCTGCTTACCATCCAGTGTGGTGCAACATCACATCGGATTCCTGGGTCCTTGCCATAGTCTGGAGGGGCTAACAGATAGAGTTCAATACCCTCCCTCCAGTTGGTTCCGTGTTGTTGACTACTTCATCCCCAGTCCTCCATATCGAAGTGCAGATCCTCCTCCAGGAGGGGGCGATCAGTCCTGTCCCACGAACTCAACTTTGGGATGGTTTCTATTCATGATACTTGACGATACTGAAAAAGGATGGAAAGCTTCAGCCAATCATGGACCTTTGACAGCTAAATCTGTTCATCTCACTTAGGAAGTTCCACATGGTTTCTCTGGTGTCTATCCTGCCTTTCTCGAGGAGATTGCTTCATCTCTATAGACCTCAAAGATGCCTACTTTCATAACACCATAGACAAATCGCACCAATGTGATGGTACAACTCCTTTGTAAAATATATAGTGAAATTATTTGTAAAATCTGTTCTGATACTGTTGGTTGAACATTTATTTATTAATACTAATTATAATTTGCACAAAAATACTCTGTTAGTCCATTGTATTATGGTTGGTTCCTTGCACTTATAGTGTTTGGTTTGAATCAGTGGTTTCGACTGCAAATCAGAGAAGTTTATCCATACATAGACGATTGGCAGTTGGTGGTGTCAATGAAAGATCATCTTCTTCAACTGATAGAGGTGACCTGCAATCTCATTCAGGAGCTTGGATTTTATATCAATGTGGAGAAATCACATCTTGTACTAGCACAGTGGATCCAATTTATAAGGGCGTTATTGAACTCCCAAGTGGGCTGCACCTTCGTACCTGACACCAATGTAAAGGCACTGACTTCCCTGGCATTGGAACTGCAGATGAGCAGATCTACCTCTGCTTCTCAAGGTCTAACGCCTCCTGGGTTTTATGGCTGCAATGACGGCTGTTGTATGCTATGCTCAGTTGTGTATGAGGACTCCAAAACTGGCTCATACACAACTTTGATACAATCAGGCCACATGTCAAACCAGGCTTTGTCTGCCCTTGGACATCAGAGACTCCCTCTGGTGGTGGTCAATACCAAGCAGTCTAACCTAGGCCATGCTGTTCCTCCAACCCTTGCCATCCAGGGCTGTGACTACGGATGCATTGCTCTCCAGGTGTGGAGCTCACTGTCTAGACCTCATGCTCCATGGACCATGGGCAGCCAATGTGGCCACACAAGAGATCAATCTGCTGGAGAAGGGCAGTGGACAAAGCAATTTCTGCATTCAAACTGGACCTGGTGGGCAGACTAATCCAGGTCATTTCAGACAACATGACTGTTGTCGTGTATTTGAACAAACAGAGAAGTACCAGATCCCTTCCATTGCTCAACCTTGTGCTCCAGATCATCAGGTGTATAGCCTCTTGAATCAGACTTGTGGCAATACATGTGGCCAGTGTTGACAGTGTCCTGGCTGATCAGTTCAGCCTGACCGTGCTGACCTCCCACAAGTGGGAGTTGAACAGAACGGTTCTGAAGATCCTCTTCCAGCTTTGTGGGGTGCCAGAGATCAGCCTCTGCCACAAGAGAGAATGCTGTTTGCACAACGTTTTGCAGCAGAGCGGGCCAAAGCCTGGGCTTGATGGGCGTTGCCTTAATTTTTCAGTGGACAGGGTGCTGTTCTATCTGTTCCCTCCCTTTCCACTGATAATCAGGATCCTAGAGAAAATCATGGCGGACGGCACCAAGTGCATTCTGGTGACACCATGGTGGCCACACCAACTTTGGTTTGCCCCACTCCTCAAATTGGCAAAGGGCCATGATCAACAGCTCCCATCATGTCCGTCTCTCCTCACAAGAGAGAAAGGCAAGATCTGACACTTGGATCTAATGTCTCTCCACATGACAGCATGGAAGATCAGGTGACGGATGGTACTTCCGTTCTGGTAGTGATCCAGGGGATCATTGATGCCATCCATAAGCCATCTACACAGTGTTCCTAATCAAGAAATTGACTGCTGTTGCTCGTGAGCAAGGTTTTCACCCATGTCGGTGCTCTTGCACCAAATTCTCCATTTTCTCCTGTCCCCTTTTGAGAAGGAACTCAAGCTGTCATCTCTAAGAGTTTCTCTTCTGTTTCTGCGTTTCACCCTCCTGTTGAGGGATTTTCCATATTTTCACATCCAACAGCAAAAAGATTCCTAAAAGGGATCAGGAGTCAGGAAGGCACCACCAGTCTGCCCTGTGGTACCAAGCTGGATCCTTTCTGTGGTGCTTCAGGCCCTTTCTTCAAGGTCTTTTTAGCCGCTGGCGACTACAGACTTCTCACTTCCGCTTCTCATGGAAGGTGGCGTTTCTAGTGGCTATCACATCTGTGTGGCATGCGAGTGAGCTTTGTGCTGTCAGAGTAGACCAGCCTTATCTCACCTTTCACCGAGATAAAATGATGCTCAGACCTAACCCTGCTTTTCTACCTAAAGTTGGGTCTGAGTTTCATCTAAATCAGGACATTGTTTTGCCTACTTTCTTCACCTCCCCGTCTACACTTCTAGAGTTGACCCTGCATATGCTCGATGTTCATCATGCTCTGGCCTTTTATAAGTCAAGGACTGAACTATTTCAGTTGTCTTTTTATCAGCCTTTTTATCTGCTGTGGTGCTAAGCCCAAAGGCCAGCCTCTCTCGACCCAACACTTCGCATCATGGGTTGTCAAGACTATCAAGTTATCGTATGAGCTGGCTGGACTCGACCTTTCTGCCCAAGTCTGAGCTCACTCTACTCAAGTGGTAGTGATGTTGGTCTCATTCGACAGGGGGTGGGGGTGCCATCCCTGAACTGTGCCATGTTGCAATCTGGTCGGCACCATCTACTTTTATTAGACATTATACACTGGATGTTCAGGCTAGAGCTGACTGTGAGTGCGTGGCACATGGCCACTTGCTTCCTTGCCAAGCCGCCATTTTGCAGGAAAATGGCAGCTCGTCCTTGTTTGTAAACATCCATTTGTGCAAATGGCAGCCATGAAGTGGCCATTTAGGCGAGATTACAGGCGTAAATGGACCATTTACGCCTGTAATCTTGCGTAAATGGCCGCTTTACAGCCACCATTTGCACAGACGGATGTTTATGAACAAGAACAAGCCACCATGTCTCCACAAAATGGTGGCTTAGTGAGGCAGCGGCTGGCTGCTTACTTGCCCGGCTCAGGGCACACCAAGCTGGGGAAGCGAGGGGATTCGCAGACTGGCATCCAGGGGGCCAAGCCAGCGATTTCTTGCCAGGCTTCAAGCCCTAGCTGGATGCCTGCAGCATCCTAGTCAGATTCATTAGAACACAATGAAAAGGTATCAGTGGCCTGGTTTGCATAGCATGTCAGGCTCACTGTGGGTTATTTATGGTGCATGCTGGATGCCATTTTGAATATGCAACCCCCAATGGGATTGCATCGTGTTGTCCAAACCCACCAATGGTGGTTATGCGAGAGTTAAACAACCCTCACATAACTCCCAATGTACGGGTTCAGACACCACACCACAACTGCATGGGGGGGTTGCATAATCAAAATGACGCCTGTCATGTGCCACGGCTCATTGTGGGTAAATAACCCATCGTGAGCCGGCGTATCATGCGAACTGGGCCAGTGTTTCTAAAAGCCACAAGGGATGTGTGTTCAGACTAGAGGTAACTGCTCTTCAGCTGTGCATAAGCTTGGAAAACAGCTGTTCCCTCCAAAAAGGACATCACAGTAGGAGATGGGCTTCACATTCAAGAGACTTTGGAGCAATTGTCCTGCTCTAAAGAAGTCCTGATAGCTTCAAAACATGTAGGGATTGCAGTCTGATACATTTGACTACACACCAATTTGGTTTTACTTCTCTTTGCATTTATGGTTAGTTTGATTCTTGTCCATATTTGCATTCCAATGAAGAGTCCATATGATTTGGTCTTTAGAAGCACAGTACAAAGGTCATAAAGGCATACATCTGATTTAATGTTGTTTTTAAATCAATAGGAAAAAAAATCCTTGTATAGCCAAGACAGTGGGAAATAGAATCTAATGCAGGGAAGCAGAACCAGGGGCCAAATCCAGCCCTCCTGGTGCCCCAATCCAGCTCTCCAGGGTTCCCCAGGTAGCCATGGCCCCTTCCCCTTGCCTTCCCCCTTCCCCCCAATCACCGCTCAATGGGTGGTTTCCCAGCTTACATGCAATCTCCCCCCTTTCTAAAAGGTTGACATGCCTCTCTAAGGCTTAAGTTACTGGCAAGAAGAGCTTGAATCTTAGATATGCAAGTATTCTTTTAAGACCCCATCCCTTTTGCCTTCAACCTACTACTAGAATGTAGCCCCCAAGAGCTTCTCCCCCCCCCGAAAAAATAATCCCTCATGCTGAAAAAGGTTCTGCACTCCTGATCTAATGGATGTCTTCAAAACAGATCTGTAAAGATAGCTGAAGTGATAGATGAATGTATTGTAAGTCCTCTTCTGTTTCTATGTAAAGGAATTGGCTAGGAAATTGTAAACTGCCACTTACACGGAGTATGTCTGAGCTTCCTGAACTCTGTGCCTATTTGGATCAAATGGACATCATATATGAGCCAATGAAGGATGCTTTAAAAATTTATCTAAAACAAAAGGCACCCAAAGATAACATGGCAAAGGGTAAGTCGGCCATTTCTAGTTTGAGCCTTTTTCTTGAGTGTTAATGGAGTCCGCTGTGTCCTTTGAGTAATGAACAATATGGAATAGTAAAAATTATCCATAAAAGGGAACGTTTGATTTGAACCAATGCTTGTTACAAAATGATTTTTACTTCTCCAGAGGCCCTAGGAATGTTTTCCTTACTTCAGGATGGCACTTCCCTCTGGAGCACATAGGCCCAGTTAATTCAATCTTGAATTATATCCTTCAATTGCTGTATTCCAGTCATGGGAGTCATCCCACTAAGTTTGAGTTACACCTATCAAGTCATAATTTCCCTCCTGTATTAAGAGTTCAAGTTTGTTCTGTTTGTTTCCCATACTCAGGGCATTAGTGTATAGACATTGAAGACCTGCTATTAGAGCTGTTCTCTCCGTTGTGGTGCATGAGCATTTGTCCGTTGTTACCCCCACCTTTACGTCTCCCTCCCCCATAGGATTCAGTTTAAAGCCCTCCTGATGAAGTTCTTCTTGCTGTGGCCAAACATTCTTCCCAGCCTTTGTGAGGTGCAACCCATCCCTTGCCAACAGCCCATCTTCCAGGAAGTATAGCCCATGGTCCCAGAATCCAAATCTCTCTCGTCGGCACCACCTTCATAACCAGTCATTCACCCGGAGTATTTTTCTTTCCCTTTCTATCTCTCTTCTAACTACTGAAAAGATGGATGAGAAAACTATCTGGGCCCCAAAGTTCTTGAGTTTCCTTTCGAAAGCTTCCAAATCTGACGTGATTTCTTCATAGCTCTGCTTGGCAGTATCATTTGTTCCCACATGGATGAGAAGAAAGGGATACCTGTCAGTGGGCTTCATGAGTGCAGGCAACCTTTCAGTCACATCTCTAATCCGTCCTCCTAGGAGACAACATACCTGGCGAGTCCATGGGTCTTCGCGACATACTTGGCTTTTGATCCCACGCAGCAAGGGGTCTCCCACTACTACTCTTGTTGTAGGCCTGGGTTTCATCGCCTCTGTTTGACTGACCTGCAGCCTCTTTCTTGCTTTCATGCTGTAATTCTTCCTCTGCAAGCTGTCCTCCAGTCTCATCCTCAAGTACCTGGAAACGGTTCCATAGCTCCACTGCATCCACTGGTGCCAAGCGGCTTCTAGTTCTTCTGCTCCTAACTGTCACCCTTTTCCAAGGAGTATCCTCTCCTTCATTTTTCCTCACCTCACCATTTTCCTCTTCTGCCTCAGCTTCCTGTTGCTCTTCTAGCTTCTGTTCTTCACTTTGCTGCTGTAGTTCCACCATTCTGTCCAAGAACTCTTTGTGTTCTCTTATTCCCTGGAGGGTTGACAGTCACCACTCCATTCCTCTTACTTTTTCTTCCAGCAGCGTGATCAGCTTGCACTTGTTGCACATGTAGGCCATGCTGATCTCAGGCAAGAAACATGGCACAGAGCTTGCAGGTCACCACCACTGGAGAGTCTTTTCCTTCCATAATCTCTATTCCCTTTATGTTTCTAGCTTTCTGATTGTACTGGAATAGCCTGTGCTTTGACTTCTTTGTTGGCTACAGAATCGGACTCAAAGAATGCTTATCAATGGGACCTTCTCCAACTGGGGAGAGGTAATGAGTGGGGTACCGCAGGGCTCAGTCCTGGGCCCAGTGCTCTTCAACATGTTTATGAATGACTTGGAGGAGGAGGTGCAGGGAATGCCGATCAGATTTGCAGATGACACAAAATTGGGCGGGATAGCTAATACTTTGGAAGACAGAAACAAAATTCAAAGTGATCTGGATAGACTGGAGCGCTGGGCAGAAAACAGCAGCATGACATTTAATCGGGATAAATGCCAAGTTCTGCACTGAGAAAAAAGAAAACAAATGCACAGTTACAAGATGGGGGATACGTGGCTCAACCACACTACAAGCGAGAAGGATCTTGGAATTGTTGTCGATCACAAGCTGAATATGAGCCAACAATGTGATGTGGCTGCAAAAAAGGCCAATGCTCTTTTGGGCTGCATTAATAGAAACATAGCTTCCAAACCCTGGGAAGTACTAGTTGCCCTCTACTCAGCACTGGTTAGGCCTCATCTGGAGTACTGTGTCCAGTTCTGGGCACCACATTTTAAGAAGGATGCAGACAAACTGGAGCAGGTTCAGAGGAGGGCAACAAAGTTGATCGGGGGACTGGAAACAAAGCCCTATGAAGAGAGACTGAAAGAACTGGGTATGTTTAGCCTTGAGAAGAGAAGACTGAGGGGAGATAGGATAGCGCTCTTCAAGTACTTGAAAGATTGTCCCAGAGAGGAAGGCCAGGATCTCTCCTCAATCATCCCTGAATGCAAGACACGGAATCATGGGCTCAAGTTCCAGGAAGCCAGATTCTGGCTGAACATCAGGAAAAACGTCCTGATTGTCAGAGCAGTATGACAATGGAGTCAATTACTTAGGGAGGTGGTGGGCTCTCCCACACTGGAGGCCTTCAAGACGAGGCTGGACAGCCATCTGTCAGGGATGCTCTGACTTGGATTCCTGCATTGAGCAGGGGGTTGGACCCGATGGCCTTGTAGGCCCCTTCCATCCCTACTATTCTATGATTCTATGATTCTGTTCACTGGAGGTTAAAAACAGAGCCCCACTGGTATGGAAGTGTGTGTTACAAGAAAAAGAAATTTTTAAAAAATGGAAAAAAAAAAACACCAGAAAAAAACACACGTTAGGGTCCTCCCCCTTGACCTTCCCTGCTGAACTCCCTTGGCCAACTCCTTTTTGCTCGTGCTGATCACTTGCTCTCTGGGAGCTTGCTTCCTTGTATAGCCCCTAGACCAGCTGGAGCTTCCTCTGCTCTGCTCAGCTAGGAGACAGAAAACAGACTGAAACTTTCTGCCCACACAGCTGCTGGGAGTCCTCAAGCCACACACACTCAATTCAACTGGAGCTCTCAGAAGCACATGGCATGCACATGGCAACTCAGAATGGCAAGGACAGCCCCCTGGGCTTACTCCAGCCCACTCACCGCTTTGCCTTTGTCTCCTGTTCCACTGCAATTCCCCTGGCCAACTCCTGTTTGCTCGCCCTGTTTGCTCGCTCTGATCGCTCACTCTCTGGGAGCTTGCTTCCTTGTATAGGCCCTAGACCAGCTGGAGCAGCTTCCTCTGTTCTGCTCAGCTAGGAGACAGAAAACTTGTTCCTTCTTTGTTGTTGTTGTTGTTCAGTCGTTCAGTCGTGTCCGACTCTTCATGACCCCATGGACCATAGCACGCCAGGCCTTCCTGTCCTGCGTTCTCTCCCAGAGCGTGCTCAATATTCATTGCATCAGTGATGCTATCTAGCCATCTCATCCTCTGCCATCCCCTTCTCCTTTTGCCTTCAGTCTTTCCCAGCATCAGGGTCTTTTCCAGAGAGTTTTCTCTTCACATTAGGTGGCCAAAATATTTCAGCTTCAGCTTCAGTATCTGTCCTTCCAATGAGCACTCAGGGTTGATTTCCTTTAGGATGGACTGATTTGACCTCCTTGCAGTCCAGGGGACTCGTAAGAGTCTTCTCCAGCACCACAGTTCAAAAGCATCAATTCTTCGGCGCTCAGCCTTCCTTATAGTCCAGCTCTCACAGCCATACATTACTACTGGGAAAACCATAGCGTTGATTAGATGGACCTTTGTCGGCAAGGTGATGTCTCTGCTTCTTACTATGCTGTCTAGGTTGGCCATAGCTTTCCTCCCAAGGAGCAAGCGTCTTTTAATGTCATGGCTACAGTCACCGTCTGCGGTGATCTTGGAGCCCAAGAAAGTAAAATCTGTCACTGCTTCCATTTCTTCCCCTTCTTTATGCCAGGAAGTGATGGGGCCAGATGCCATGATCTTCGTTGTTTTAATGTTGAGTTTCAAACCAGCTTTTGCACTCTCCTCTTTCACCCTCAACAAGAGGCTCTTGAGATCCTCTTCGCTTTCTGCCATTAGGGTGGTATCATCTGCATATCTGAGGTTATTGATAATTCTCCCGGCAATCTTAATTCCGACCTGTGATTCATCCAACCCGGCGTTTCTCATGATGTAGTCTGCATATAAGTTAAATAAGCAGGGCGACAGTATGCAGCCTTGTCGTATTCCTTTCCCAATTTGGAACCACTCGGTTGTTCCATGTCTGGTTCTTATTGTTGCTTCTTGACCCTTGTACAGGTTTCTCAGGAGACAGGTAAGGTGGTCTGGTACCCCCATCTCTTTCAGAATTTGCCACAGTTTGTTGTGATCCACACAATCAAAGGCTTTAGCATAGTCAATGAAGCAGAAATATATGTTTTTCTGGAATTCTCTTGCTTTCTCCATGATGCAGCGAATGTTGGCGATTTGATCTCTAGTTCCTCTACCTCTTCGAAACCCAGCTTGTACTTCCGGTAGTTCTCGGTTCGCATACTGCTGAAGCCTAGCTTGTAGGATTTTGAGCATCACCTTGCTGGCATGTGAAATGAGCGCAATTGTACGGTAATTTGAACACTCTTTGGCATTGCCCTTCTTTGAAATTGGAATGTAAACTGACCTTTTCCAGTCTTGTGGCCACTGTTGAGTGTTCCAAATTTGTTGGCATATTGAGTGCAGCACTTTAACAGCATCATCTTCTAGGATTTTAAATAGCTCAGCTGGCAGACTATCATCTCCGCTAGCTTTGTTGTTAGTAATGCTTCCTAAGGCCCACTTGACTTCACTCTCGAGGATGCCCGGCTCAAGTTCAGTGACTGCACTATCATGGCTATCAGGGACATTCATATCTTTCCTGTATAGTTCTTCTGTGTATTCTTACCACCTCATCTTAATCTCATCTGCTTCTGTTAGGTCCCTGCCTTCTTTGTCCTTTATCATGCCCGTCTTTGCACAAAACGTTGTTCCTTCTTAGCTGTTGCTTTTTTATTTTATTTTATATTTTAACATTTCTAATATGTGCCTGGGAAATACATTGAGTAACTCAGGGGGTCGCGGGGGGGTGCAACCATATCTGTGGTCATGGGTAGGGGGTGGTATGGCATTGGGGGATTAACAGGCCAGCTGAGGAGAAGATGGGTGAGATACCTTACGGCTATCCCCTCTTCTGGTTCTTCCCCCAGTCAGATGGTTTCTGGTGGCCTTACCAGCTTGCCCTCGGGTCTGGTGGTGCTGCTGCTGAATGCCACGTCAGTCCAAAATAAAATCTCCCTCATCCATGATTTGATTGTGGATAAGGGGGCTGACCTGGTATGTTTTACTGAGACCTGGGTGGGGGAACTGGGAGGGTTGCTCTCTCCCAGCTGTGCCCTTTTGGGTATCGATGCAGCACCAACACTGTCTTGAGGGGGGGGATGTGGAATTCGATCTCCCTCCCTAGGCTTCCTGTTCATTCTAGTGGATCTTGATTGTCTGTACCTTGTGTTGAGTACCTGAGACAGATTAGGGATTCAGCTGGTGTACTGCCCACCCCGCTGCCCATCAGACTCCCTGCCTGAGCTGACAGGGGTGGTCTTGGACATGGTGTTGAGGACCCCTAGGATCTGGAGGATCTCAACTTCCATGCTGAGGCTGCTGTATCCGGAGTGGCTCAGAACTTCATGGCCACTTCATGGGGCTGCCCCAACATGTCATCGGCCCAACACATGCAAAAGGACACACGCTTGATCTGGTTTTCTTGACTGTGCAAGAGGATGGTGATCTGAAAGTAGGGGAATTAACATCTCTCCCCTTGTCACGGTCAGATCACTTCCTACTGAGGTTTAGACTTTCAGCAGCCTTTCCCCTCTGCAAGGATGGGGGACCTATTAAAGTGGTCCACCCCTAGAGGCTAATGGATTCCAGAGGGCATTTTCCTGCTGGTATGGCTGGTGCTCCTGTCAAAGCCCAAGTCGCTCTGTGGAATGCAGAGATGACTCGGGTGGTTGATGCGGTTGCGCCCAAGCACCCTCTCCCCCTGAGCAGAGCCCTGACAGTTCCTTAGTATACACCTGAGCTGAGGGCAATGAAGCAAGAGGGGAGACAGCTAGAGTGCAGGTGGAGGAAAACTCGTGCTGGGTCTGACCAAACACAAGTTAGAGCTCATTATCAAGCCTACTCTGTGGTGGTGAGGGTGGCAAAGAGACAGTTCTTTTCCACCAGCATTGCATCTTCTCAGTGTCCTCCAGCGGAGCTTTTCCGAGTGGTTCATGGCCTGTTACGTTCTGGGCCAGGGAGAGAGACTGTGGAACCCTCGGAGCACGCTGTGACAAGTTTGCACGGCGCTTTAAAGACAAAGTCGCTCAGATTCGTCATGAATTGGACACTACGATTAATGCAGTTCCATTGGGAGAGGCGTTCAGAGCACCATCTGGTCCAGTTCTATTGGATGAGTTTCAATTATTGAGGCCTGAGGATGCGGACAAGGTGCATGGCCAAGTCCGGTCGACCACTTGTGTGCTCGACCCTTGCCCTTCATGGGTTATTGCTCAAACAAGGAGGGAATCTTTGGCTGGGTCCAGGAGGTTGTAAATTCCTCCTTGAGAGAGGGAGTGGTGCCGGCCTCTTTAAAAGAGGCAGAAATCAGGCCACTCCTGAAAAAGCCTAACCTGGACCTGGAGGACATTAACAACTATAGGCCGATGGCCAACATCCCCTTCCTGGGCAAGGTGCTTGAGCGGGTGGTTGCGGGACAACTCCAGGCACTCTTGAATGAAACAGATTATCTAGATCCATTTCAGCTGGGCTTCAGGCTTGGTTTTTGGATGGAAACTACCTTGGTCACCCTGTACGGTGACCTCTGCTGGGAGAAGGGGGGTGCAATCCTGTTGATTCTCCTGGACCCCTCAGCAGCTTTTGATACCATCGGCCATGGTACGTTCTGGATAGGTTGTCTGGGCTGGGAGTTGGAGGCACTGCACTGCAGTGGTTCTGCTCCTACTTGGATGGCTGATTCCAGAAGGTGGTGCTGGGGGATTATTGCTCTATACCTTGGCAATTATGACATGGGGTTCCACTCCTTGCTGCAAGGGATTGAGACCCAAGCATGTCGCAAAGACCCGTGGACTCGCCAGGTATGTTGTCTCCCGGGAGGACAAATTAGAGACGGGACTGAAAGGTTGCCTGCACTCATAAAGCCCACTGACAGGTCTCCCTTTCTTCTCATCCATGTGGGAACAAATTATACCGGAGCTACAAAGAAATCACGTCAGACTTTGAAGCTTTGGGAAGGAAACTCAAGAACTTTGGGGCCCAGATAGTTTTCTCATCCATCCTTCCAGTGGTTAGAAGAGGGATAAAAAGGGAACAAAAAAAACTCTTGATGAATGATTGGCTACGAAGGTGGTGCCGACGAGAGAGATTTGGATTCTGGGACCACAGGCTATACTTCCTGGAAGATGGGCTGTTGACAAGGGACGGGTTGCACCTCACAAAGGCTGGGAAGAATGTTTGGCTACAGCATGAAGAACTTCATCAGGAGGGCTTTAAACTGAATCCTACGGGGAAGGGAGATGTAAAGTTGGGGGTAACAATGGACGTAGGCTCATACACTGCAATGGAGAGAACAGCTCTAATAGCGCCCAATAATAGTGTTCAGACACATGTAGAAAGAAAGCCAGACTATGAAGCACATGGTCTTCGATGTCTATATACTAATGCCCAGAGTATGGGAAACAAACAGAACGAACTTGAACTCTTAATACAGGAGAGAAATTATGACTTGATAGGTATAACTGAGACTTGGTGGGATGACTCTCATGACTGGAATACAGCAATTGAAGGATATAACTTGTTCAAAAAGAACAGGGGGAACAGAAAGGGAGGTGGGGTTGCACTGTATGTGAAAAATACATATCTCTGCACAGAAATACAGGAGGAGGAGCTTGGTAGCCCCATTGAGAGCATCTGGATCAAAATAAATGGAGCAAAGAATAAAAGGAACCTGATGGTCGGAGTCTACTACCGGCCACCCAATCAAGGAGAAGACGAGGATGAAACTTTTGAAAAGCAAATAGCCAATGTTTTAAAGAAGCATGATGTAGTAGTAATGGGGGACTTCAATTTCCCCGATATTAGTTGGGAGACAAATTCTGCAAAACATGGCCCCTCCAGGAAATGCCTGACTTGTGTGGCGGATAGCTTCCTCCTACAGAAAGTAGAGGAAGGAACTAGAGGATCGGCTATCCTTGACTTGATCCTAACCGACAGAGATGACTTCGTGGATGAAGTAGCAGTTACAGGAACTCTGGGGGAAAGCGACCATGTTGTACTTGTGTTCTTGGTTCTAAGGGAAGCAAAAGCCGAGCGTAGTCAAACCCTGGATTTTAGGAAAGCTGATTTTAATAAACTCAGAACAGTGATCAGTAAGGTCCCATGGCAAGCGACGCTAACGAGAAAAGGAGTCCAAGATGGGTGGGAGTTTTTAAAAAAGGAAATTCTCAAGGCACAATCACAAACAATTCCAACAAGAAAAAAGGTGGAAGACAAAAGAAGAAGCCAATGTGGCTTCACAAAAAGCTTAGAGATGACCTGAAAACAAAAAAGGACACACATAGGAAGCGGAAAGAAGGCCAAGTAACAAAGGAAGAGTACAGGCAGGTAGCACAGAATTACAGGGATGGCGTCAGGAAGGCTAAAGCTGAGAACGAGCTGAGGTTAGCGAGGGATGCTAAATACAACAAAAAGGCTTTCTTCAGCTACGTGCATAGTAAAAGGCAGAGGAAAGAAATGGTTGTTCAGCTATTAAATAAGGATGGCAAAATGATAACAGATGACAAAGAAAAGGCAGAGATGCTCAATTCCTACTTTGGCTCAGTCTTCTCCCCAAAGAGGGTCTAGGAGCCCCCTGGCAAAGGCGAAGTACAGGCTGAAGGGGTAGGATTGCAGCCTGAGATCAATAGGCATATGGTCAAGGAACACATGATTACTTTGAATGAGTTCAAATCTCCAGGGCCAAAGGAACTGCGTCCTAGAGTAATAAAGGAACTGGCAGAAGAACTCTCAGAACTGCTGTCTATTCTCTTTGAGAAATCCTGGAGGACGGGTGAAGTGCCAGATGACTGGAGGAGGGCTAATGTTGTCCCTGTCTTCAAAAAGCGTAAAAAGGAGGAACCTGGGAACGACAGAGCAGTCAGTCTGACATCCATCCCTGGGAAAATTCTGGAGCAGATGATAAAGCAATCCATCTGGAAGCACCTTGAAAACAATGTAGTGATGACTCAAAGCCAACATGGATTTGTCAAGAACAGGACACAGGTCCTGCCAGACGAATCTGATCTCATTTTTTGATCAAGTAACCTCCCTTGTGGGCTGTGGGAATGCTGTAGACATCATATACCTCGACTTCAGCAAAGCTTTCGACAAAGTGCCCCATGATATCCTGATGAGCAAACTAGCTCAAAGTGGGTTGGGTGAAACAACGATCTAGTGGATCCACAGTTGGCTACAGAATCGGACTCAAAGAGTGCTTCTCAATGGGACCTTCTCCAACTGGGGAGAGGTAACGAGTGGGGTACCGCAGGGCTCAGTCCTGGGCCCAGTGCTCTTCAACATGTTTATGAATGACTTGGAGGAGGAGGTGCAGGGAATGCTGATCAAATTTGTAGATGACACCAAATTGGGCGGAATACCTAATACTTTGGAAGACAGAAACAAAATTGAAAGTGATCTTGATAGACTGGAGCGCTGGGCAGAAAACAACAGAACGACATTTAATCGGGATAAATGCCAAGTTCTGCACCGAGGAAAAAGAAACCAAATGCACAGTTACAACTACAAGTGAGAAGAATCTTGGAATTGTTGTCGATCACAAGCTGAATATGAGCCAACCATGTGATGTGGCTGTAAAAAAGGCCATTGCTATTTTGGGCTGCATTAATAGAAGCAGAGCTTCCAAATCCTGGGAAGTCCTAGGTCCCCTCTACTCAGCACTGGTTAGGCCTCATCTGGAGTACTGTGTCCAGTTTTGGGCACCACACTTTAAGAAGGATGCAGAGAAGCTGGAGAGGGTTCAGAGGAGGGCAACAAAGATGATCAGGGGACTGGAAACAAAGCCCTACAAAGAGAGACTGAAAGAACTGAGCATGTTTAGCCTTGAGAAGAGAAGACTGAGGGGAGATATGATAGCACTCTTCAAGTACTTGAAAGGTTGTCCCAGAGAGGAAGGCCAGGATCTCTTCTCGATCATCCCAGAGTGCAGGACACGGAATAATGGGCTCAAGTTACAGGAAGCCGGATTCCGGCTAAACATCAGGAAAAACTTCCTGACGGTTAGAGCAATATGACAATGGAACCAATGACCTAGGGAGGTGGTGGGCTCTCCCACACTGGAGGTGTTCAAGACGAGGCTGGACAGCCATCTGTCAGGGATGCTCTGACTTGGATTCCTGCATTGAGCAGGGGGTTGGACTCGATGGCCTTGTAGGCCCCTTCCAACCCTACTGTTCTATGATTCTATAAGGGCTCTGTTCTATCCCCCATGCTGTTCAACATCTACATTAAACCGCTGGGGGAGGTTATCCGGAGGTGTGGGTTGAGGTGCCATCAATATGCGATTGACACCCAGTCCTACCACTCTTTTTCTTCTAACCCAGCTGAGGCAGTGGCTGTTCTGAATCTGTGCCTGGGCATAGTGATGGACTGGATGAGGGCCAGTAAACTGAAACTCAATCCAGACAAGACAGAGGTACTGTTAGTGGATGTTTAGACTGCCTGGGTAGGTGATGTTCAACCTGTTCTGGAGGGGATTGCGCTCCCCCTAAAGGATCAGGTTCAGAGTCTGGGGGTGCTCTTGGATCCAGAACTGTCACTTGAGGCACAGTTGAATTTAGTGGCATGGAGCACTTTTTATCAGCTTAGGCTGGTATACCAACTATGTCCTTATCTGGACAGAGATAGCCTAGCCACAGTTATCCATGCTCTGATAACCTGTTGTCTGCATTACTGCAATGTGTTATATGTGGGGCTGCCTTTGAAAACAGTCCAGGAACTTTAGCTACTCCAAAATAGGGCAGCAAGATTATTAAGAGGGACTGGCTAATGAGATCACATTACACCAGTACTTTTCCAGCTGCACTGACTGCCAGTCCATTTCCAGGCCCGATTCAAAGTGCTGGTATTAACATTCAAAGCCCTTAACATCTTGGGGACAGGTTATCTGAAGGATCACCTCCTCCCATATGTGCCTGCCCAGACCCTAAGATCATCCTCAGGGGTCCTTGTCCAGGAGCACCCACCAGAGGAAGTGAGGCAGGTGGCTACCAAGAAGAGGGCCTTTTCTGCTGTGGCCCCCCAGTTGTGGAATCAACTCCCTAGAGAGGTTTGTTTGGCGCATATGTTGTTCTCCTTCTGGTGCCAGGTGGAGACCTTTTAATTCTCCCAGTATTTTAGCATTTTAGCTTCTTAATCTTTTAGCTTTTGTGTTTTGAGTCTGTATTTAAATCTCTGCATTGCTGCTAGGAAAATTCTGGTTGTACTGTTATATTGTGGTTTTAAGCTTTCATATTTTATATTGTTTTATGTTGCACTCTGTGGTTTTAATTTTTGTGAACCACGTGGAGAGCTTCAGTTATTGGGCAGTATATAAATAAATAAATAAGCGGTATCTGTCCCATAACCAGGCCTGAAGCCAGATTGAAACAGATCTATATCATCTGTCTCATCCAGAAATCGCCTATGCCAAGGATCCACAATTTGCACCACACCCCCTTTTTCCAAATTCATTGTTTTAGCTTCTGCCAGGGCTGTCTCGCTTTGAGTTGCAATAGTTAAAAGCTTTCTCTAGTGTAAGATCCATCTCTAGGAATAAGCATTCTCGTATAGGAGGCAGTTAAGTTTTCTCAGTTACCTGGTCTCTAATCATCTCATCCACCATATCTCTAAAGCTATATAAGCTCATGGAGGGAGCAATCCTATGGCCACTAGTCAGCAGCTAGACGGCCATAAGATATGTGGTTTTCCGAGAACCGACTTTGGAGCCCACACTCAGCGGTCGGATCCTGGAGAACTGACCTTCCCCCCCTTCCGCGCTGCCTCGCAGGCAGCGTGGAACAGCCCCGCACTCCCCACTTGGAAGAGGAGCACGGAGTGATCATAATGGAGCATTCTGGGGGGCGTTCCGGGGCGGTGAAGGCGGAAATGCCGGTACAACACATCCTATGTGTCGTCCAGCAACCTCCTCCCCCGCTCTGCCTTCCTACGGCTAGACAGCCAAAATCAGCTGTGCTTCCCTCCGTGCTTCTCCTGCCCTGCATTGGATAGGTGGTCACCTCTGAGTTCGGAGGCAGCCGCCTATCCCCGTAGGAGTGTGGTCACACCATAGAGATGTATAAAGGGCATGCTGTTATTGGCAGTTTTATGTTCGAGACCTCTCCTAATTATTCTTAATAGCATAGTTTGCGGTTTTCACAGCAGCCATGGGCTGATATTTTCATCAAGCTGTCCATCATAACCCCAAGGCCCTTTCCTGATCAGCAACCCAAGTCAGCTCAGACCCCATCAGCATACATGTGAAACAATGATTTTTTGCTCCAGTGTGCATCATGTTACACTTGCTGGCATTCAGTTGCATTTTCCATTTTAATTCCAATTCCTCCAGTCGGGAGAGATCCTTTTGGAGTTCTTTGCAATCCCTTTTCATTTTAACCTCCCTCAGTAATTTGGTGTCATCAGCAAACCTGGCCATCTCATTGCCCTAAGTCTCTCAAGGAGCAGTATACTGTAGTATAGACTCCCCCCGTTTCTCCTCATGCTGGCAAAATTTGTCGCAATTAGCTACCACATTCACTTTTGGCACATTCAAAAATGTTCTTTAAAGCAATGCATGCAGTCTCATATTCATCATCAGCAAGGGGAAGTTTGCAGACCTTCAACGCCCAAACAATGGGTAAGCAATGCACATTTTCTTGCTTGAGAGAGCTCCTTATCCCTGTCTGCAAACAAGTAATTTTCAAACATCTAAATCCAAGCGGAATGTAATTGGAGGCTCACCTGGGCTTTGAAGAAAAGATGCAGGTGGGTTCAGTGGTAAAAGAGCTATTCTTCATCACCAAAATGTTCTATCCAGTAAGAGAGGCGAGACAAACCCTTTATCTAAAAGTATATATAACAAAGCTAGCAGCTAGCAACCATACCTATTTCCTCATACAGGCAGCCTCCATTCAGCCAAATATAATCACTGTTCTCCTAAGGGTGCAATGCCCACAAAATCACACTCCCACCGCCATATCTCCCTCTGCACTCTACTGTTCCAGGGTCTGCTCCCTGTATCCCTCCATCTTGCTGTCCATTTTAAAAACATATCTCCTGCCAACAGATAATAACTGCAGGTCTAATCTTATATACAGCAAACTGGCAGATGTGCAGGTAGCTCCCCCCCTCTGTCCAACAGGATGGGCTTTGCCCTCATTTACCACCGAACTGGCTCCCTCAAAGGCAACTGGGGCAACTCTTGCAAGGAGGCAGAAGGTCCCTTGGAGGGAGTGCGGAGTCAGTGGTCTGATCGTGCAAGGTGGCAGCATTCTCTGGCCCCAGAGGTCACCCTGGAGCAGCCCCAGGTAGCAGGCAGGCAGCTCAATGGTGCAGCACGCCAATGGTTTACCTGGGAAGGTGTCTTCATCCTCTCTCAGTAGGGTGTGTGTGCCTGACGCAATCTCTTGCAAGGAGGCAGAAAGTCTCTTGGGGAAAGTCCATAGACTTAACAGATGCTTATTTCCAAATTTTAATAAGACCACATTGCTACATATGCTTTGTTGTAGGTGGCAGGCATTTTCAGTGTTGTGCTTGGCAGCAACTGCATGGAACTTTACCAAGTCTATGGCAGAGGTGGCTGCTCACCGTTGTCTCTTCAAAGTAGGGATGTCGGAGAAATCTGCAATTGAACCAAATTAGTTTGGGTTTTTATGAATCCGACCTGTGGATTCTGCAGTGGACTGGCTTTTCCCCTCTCGGGCGGGTTCCATGGACTTGCGGATCATTTTTCTAACCTTCGGGAATTTTGCACAAGTTTTGTTGTAGAAAAAATACACATTTCTTAAAAAAAAAAAAAAACTGGCTGAAAACACACATTTCCCCCATAGGCTAAAGAGTAAAAATGCTCATTTGGGGGAATTTGTGCATTTGGGGGGAATGTGTGCATTTTTGCGCATGTGAATTTGCACAAATTCGGAGACTGAAAAAAAATCCAATTCCGTCAGTGGGTGGATGACAAAACGAAAGGTGCCTGACAAATCTATGAAGCACAGACAGAACAGATTTTGCACAATCCGTCCATCCCCACTTCAGAGTGGCCTCCTCCTTCCCGTATGTAGACAACCAGCATCAGCTGAGAGAAGTCACAGTTATCCTACGATTCTGCTACATCCTGAAGTCATGATCACCCTCTGTGAGCCTCTGGAGAAAATGGAAATTTTCTTACTGTGAATTTCTGTTCTGAGCCTCATGCACAGGGCCGGCCTAAGACATTTTTGTTGCCTGAGGTGAAGGACTAGATTGTGTCCCTGCCCGTTCTCTGTACAAAAGTCAACTGGAATCTTCCTTCAACACTGGCAGTGGGACAGCACCTTCCATTCCACCTGAAGGTAGCAAGCTACGTTAGGGAGTACAGGGCAGGCCCCTTGGCCTACAGCTCTGTTCTCCAACTAGGGATGGGGGAGAATTTCTCCCCGAAACTTCGGGGGGCCGAGTGCCAACGTATTCGGCCCCCCGAAGTAGTTTCGGGGAGAAATTCTCCGCATCCCCCCGCCCCCCCCCCGGGATGGGACTTACCTTTCCCAAATGTCCCTCCCAGCTGCGGGTCCCGGCGGTGGTTCAGCAGGTCTTCGACAGGGACAGAGGCGGCAGCCGGACTTTCGACCGGCTGCCGCCGCCGCCATTCCAATAAAAGAAAAAAAAAATACGCCCCCGTGATAGCTACGTGATGATTAACGTAGCCTATCACGGCTAGATTTGCAAAGTCAGCCGTGATAGGCTACGTTAATCGTCACGTAGCCTATCACGGGGGTGTTTTTTTTTTTTAAACTTTTTATTTCGTGGCCGGGCGAGGCGAGGCGAGGCGCCTCCTCCCCGGCCTGAATTTCGGCCGGGCGAGGCGGGAAGCCACCCCCCTGGCCTGAACTTCGGGGGGAGCAGCGAAGCGCCTCCCCCCTACCACGAAGCAAGCTGCGAGACCAGGTAAGTGGCTTTCGTGCACCCCTACCTCCAACGCCTTGTGGCCACCTCCCAGCAAATGCTGACCGAGACCACTGCCTCACTCTACCTTGTGAGAAGGCTGGCCCTGCTCACTGAGGGCATTCCACCCACATTGTCTTCTGAGGTCAGTGCACCAACTCCTTCAGGAATCAGGTTTATGGCTTCTGCCATTGCTGCACATGAAGGGTGGCAGATGGGCTATTTTATAGATAGTGTTAATGTTTTGCTGTTAACTTGCTTCTGTAACATGCCAGTTGGTGCAGTTTCTGTTGGCACTTTTTTCTGCAGTGCAGGGCTGAGGGTTTGTTAGTTCTCCAGTCTGGTCTGGGAGGACAGGGTGGTGTTTCCCCCTAGAGAACTTGCCTACATGCTCCAGATGGAGGTGCCATAGAGGTAAGGAATGCCCTCCATGAGGTTCTGAGAACATGGTAAGAAAAATGCTGGTTTCCCCACAAAGTTGTAAATGTTGCAAATAAGTAATATCACAGTTTTAAATAATAAGACTGAAATTATGGATGCACTTATCTGGAGGTATGTGGCACCAAACACATACAGTGTTCTGAAAGAGTTTATTTATGATCATAATACTCTGATTTACTGCACAATCAGAATTCCACACAAAAGTAAGTAATTGTAGCAGTCTTCCAATTCATACTGGTATATACATTTCTTCCTTTTCTGAATATTTATACTTCAGCTGTTACTTTCTTGTGAAACTTAAATTTCAGTTAGATAGAAAGCGTAACTGTAAAAAATGAAAACACACTTACAGAACAAGTATATGGCCCCTAGACAGTGCTTTGGGGGCTATAGGGTATTTCAGATTCCTGGATCCAAGGTTGGAGACAGTGCTCTGACCTCAGACCCAGGCGTTGGAGCTCCCCGCCCCCTGCCCCGCACAGCCAGCGAGGAGAGAACTGCACCAGTTGCCTCTTCAAAGTCACAAAGGCAACCTCAGAGAGGGGGGAAAGGGGGCATGCCAGGAGAGGGGAGGGGACTGGGAGGCTCATTTACGAGGAATCCTCTGGCTTCCCCAGCCTCCTTCCCTGCCCCCCCCAACCCCTCAGCTAGATGGGCGAAAACGCCTATCTAGTGAAAATGCCTGTCTAGCAAAACACCCATCTAGTGAAAATGCAGGGCAGGAAGATCACAGAGCTGAAGATCGCCTCTGCACTCCTCCCGCTCTGCATAGGAGGCCCGCTAGCCTCCGAGTTCAGAGGCTGTCTGGCATCCTGGTAGGATTGCGCCCTTAGCAACTATTGTAACAGCACTAGTATATATTTCCTGCTGTCCTCTCAAAGCAGAGGCTCCCCACCACCACCACCACACACAGACACACACTAACAATTGTTCAGCATGTAAAAAACCAAAAGAAAACACAAACATCTGACAAGACTGAGAATCCACAGGGTGGAGTGTGGGAATAGAAGTCTCCTTTGCTTTTCAGTTGCTGTGATCCTGAACTTCTAGATGAGCTAGCTGAAAACTAAGACCCCCATGAGCTGAGACAAATCAGCCCTGATCTAAGGGCAAAAGGAGGGGAGGAAGAGAAAGAAAGGGAAAGATTAATGCATTGCTCAGTGGAAATGCTGTAGATTCTCTTCTGCTACTTCATAGTTCAAACACTGCACAAGTGCTTGCAGCAGACAGGAATTTTGTGGATCAGGCTGTTAATCATGTATCCGCCCACCCCCATGAACGCACACCGCTGTGCTACAAAAGCATAAATGCATTCAAAATTGTATGCTGTCCAATTTTGAATTGTGTCTTCTAGATGCAGACTGGGAAGCAGAAATAACTGCCTTTTCACTCCATCATATTGTCAAAGTGTATGTAGGAAGTCACTGGTATGCAACTTACTTACAAACTTTATTAAAGGTACCATTCTTAAATTATGTTTATGTTGCCTTTGTGTAGGCTGAACCTTAGGAACTTAAAAAGAGCCCTGCTGGATCAGACCAAAGGCCTCCCTAGTCCAGCATTCTGTTCCCGCTGTGCCAACCAGATGCACCAGTGCGAAGCCTGCAAGCAGCACAGGAGCACAACAGCACCCACCTGCTTGTTTGTGTTCCCTGCCGATTGGCATTTGGAAGCATCCCACCTGTGATACTGGAAGTGATATATGCCTATCGTGACTGAGAGCCTTCTCCAGGAATTTGTCCAACCCCCTTTTAAGGCCATCCCAGTTGGTGGCCATCGCTACATGTTGTGGTAGAAAATTCCATAGTTTGGCTATGTGCTGTGTGAGGAAGCTCTTCCTTTTGTCTGTCCTGAATCTCCCACCAGTCAGCTTCATGGGAGGACCCCCTAGGGTTCTAGCATTTTGAGAGAGTGAGAGAAACAACTCCCTATACACTCTCTCTACACCGTGCATAATTTTGCATACCTCTACCATGTTCCACCCACCCCTGTGCCTTTTTTCTAAGCTGAACAGTCCTGGGGTGGGAGGGATCTTCACAACAGTGGATGGAGGTGTGTTGGCGTATTATCCGGATTTTCATGGAATTGGCTTTGGTCCTTCAGGGACACACGAAGCAAGAAAAGCCGAGTGTACCATACCTTTAAAATCCACTTTTCATAGGTCACACAGCACTTGAAAGCAACATACTTCCAGGTTGGCTGGGGGAAGTAGAACTGAACGTCATCAAGCCAGCAGGTGCTGCTCAACCAATGACAGAGGCCTGTTTCCTGCCCCTGCCCAGGCTTCCCCCCCCCACCCTGCTACCACATTATTATCCCCAACAGCATCTGAAGGCTCCCCATGAGAGCACCCCACCAGCACAATTTTGCTCCATCCCAGCTCCCACCCCTTTCTCCTTTTCCAGGGAGCAAATACAGTGATTTAGCTGCTTCACCCATTCTCAGTCTGCCTCTGTTGCCTTCTTCCCCCTCCCCATTGAGAGGGTTTTTTTACCGTTGAGAAAATGGGAGAAGCGCTGTTTCAAGTACTAGCTATCTAGCGAGAGGAGGTGGCCAGGAGTGGGACTCTGCAGCCTCAGTATTTTGCTATATCAATAGTGATAACTAAAGAATGCAGGAAAGGGAGGAGACAAGGCACCAGGAGAAGCAGCAGCAGCACAGAAGCAGCACCCGTTGAGAATAACAGGCTTGCTTCCCTCCACAGTCCCCCTTTCCATGCTCAGTGATATGTGAGGAGACAACCAGTTACTTCCCCAACCTGGCGCCCTTGGAAAAAAAACGATGTGGAGCAAGTTAAATTAAAAATTAAACTGGGGCAATCAGCTGTTGGCTTACTTCCGAGTAGGGATGCTGAGCTTGTCTTTACCCTTTGGCAGGAGTTCTAGTCTTTGCGCAAGTGCACTTGAGGGCAATGACCCCCAAGCCCCACTGCCGCCATTCCACAAAGCAGGGATGTGGTGGGGAAAAAACCAAGGGGGCAGCCCACGTACACTGATGCAACAGCAGAACACCCCACTCCATTAAAAAACACACACACATAAGAAGTCACATTTAGTTCGGGGATATGGGGCAGACTGCACTGGAAGCGGGTGGAAGTCAGCTTACAGGGAAGATGCAGCACAAATCACCTGTGAAAAAACTCCAGGTTTCAGGCTGGAAACAGCAGCTTTGCTGCAGCATGGCCACAACGCCATGTGTCCCTATTGACTTTAAGCCACAGCAGCATCAGAGAAAACCTCCCATGTAGATGGGCCCAGATGTTCTAACTATTCGTCATAGGGGAGTTGCCTTTTTATAATTTTGGTTGCCCTTTTCTACACTTGGTCTAGTTCTACAATATCCTTCTTGAGGTGTGGTGACCAGAACTGTACACAGTATTCAGAGTGTGGTCACACCATAGAGATGTATAAAGGGCATGCTGTTATTGGCAGTTTTATGTTCGAGACCTCTCCTAATTATTCTTAATAGCATAGTTTGCGGTTTTCACAGCAGCCATGGGCTGATATTTTCATCAAGCTGTCCATCATAACCCCAAGGCCCTTTCCTGATCAGCAACCCAAGTCAGCTCAGACCCCATCAGCATACATGTGAAACGATGATTTTTTGCTCCAATGTGCATCGTGTTACACTTGCTGGCATTCAGTTGCATTTTCCATTTTAATTCCAATTCCCCCAGTCAGGAGAGATCCTTTTGGAGTCCTTTGCAATCCCTTTTCATTTTAACCTCCCTCAGTAATTTGGTGTCATCAGCAAACCTGGCCATCTCATTGCTCACCCTGAACTCCAGATGATTTATGAACAAGTTTAAAAGCTCCAGATCCTTGGTGGCTCCACTGTTTACATCACTCCATCGTGAGAACTGACCACTTATTCTTACTCTCTACTTTCTGTCCTTTAACCAGTTAGCCAGTTTTTAACCTTAGGGCCACCTTTTCTACATCAGTTTTAGAAAAGTGGCTCTAAGCATGGGATAAAAACATCCTTGGATTTGACCCCTTCACAGTGCAAGTCCATCAAAACCAAGCATATCAGGATGAAAGTTTCTTACTGACATGTTAGCTAGAATCTTTTAATGTCAGAGTAAATTCAAATCCCCCCATCCCCCAGAGTTCTGGTGATATAGTTCATATGAACCTATGAAGCTGCCTTTTACTAAGCTAGAGTCTTGGTCCAACTGGCCTGGTACTGCCAACTGGGACAGCAGCTCTCCAACAGCTCAGGCAGAGAGAGGCCTTTCCCTACTTGAGATACCATAAATAAGAAAGAGAGTTGTGGCACCTTAAAAGACTAACTAAATATTATGGCAGAAGCTTTCATGGACCTGCAACTCGGGATAAGCTTCTGTTATACCTGCAGCTCAGGATAATACTTCATGCATCTGATGAAATGGATGAAAGTTTATGCCATAATAAACGCGCTAGTCTTTAAGACAGTTTGCTGGTTTTGCTGCAACAAACATCGCTACCCCTCTGAAAATTGAGATACTATAATGCAGTGGTTGGAGCACATACTTTGCATAGATCTAGGACTTTCTGCATGCAAAGCCAATATGGCACCCACACGGATTATGGACATCATGATAATAGCATGGATGGTACATGGTTGCATATGAGATGGTTGCACTGTGATCCGTATGTTATGCTGGCCAGTTCTTTAACAGAATGCTCTGATCCATCAGCTTTAGTCATTTTCCTTGGCTAGGAGAAGAGCTGGTGGAAAGAGGATGATTTGAAAAAAAAAAACCCTCTTTATTTCAAACAGGTTATGCTTTCATTTCTTCTTAAAGGTCTTGATTTTGTTTCATTTTTTGACAGTTTCCAGAGCTGCTGTCAAATTGCAAAAAGGTTTTTTGGATTGCTTATGGTCAGAGCCTACTCATCCATGGAGATGGACAAATGTTTCGATACATCCTCAACTTTCTTAGGCTTGGCAAGTTGTTCTTACCTTCTGAATTTAAGTAAGTGAAAATGTTATCCTGTGCTATATTCTGTGATTGCCTGTTTGGTGTGCAGTGATATGAATCATATAAGCTCACGCTTACACAGTGGAATATGATTACTTGTAAGTACCAGCACATTTTAAGCAATATATAAAAAGTTAAGTACCAAGGAAACTCATTTGAGTGATCTTTCAGAATTCAGTGTAAGAGATTCCTGCCTACTGCACACTAGCTTTTCAAAGGTGGTACCCAGGTGAAAAGGGTTATCTACCTTTTCAGCAAGTCCCAGCAGACATGCACAGGACACAGCTATCTAGGATTCTGACGATGGCTTAGCGTTTTTGAACTGGAGAAATCAATGCCTCCCCTCTTATGTGGGTTTATGAGAATCAAGATCCCTGGAATTCCTTGAGATCTTCCTTCAGTCAGTTTCCATACAGAGTTGGTGAACAGCTTGTTCAGATACTGTATAGTGGATAGGGTAGGGCCACACTTAGCAAGTAGGCAATATCCTGCACAATAATTTGGACCATTTATTTGAGGAGGGGGCTCTACGGCCCTTCTATCCTTTTTACAGGACATAACTTATCATTCTTTCTTAAATCATGGGCAATCCTGAGGCCTCATCAGGAATTCTGGATTTCATCTCTCTTTCTCTCTCTCTTTCTCCAGTGACCATATAATCAAAACAATGTTAAATATCTGTCCAAAAGAAGTACTGGCAAGGCTTCTTCTGGCTATAAATAGAAAGTTAGCTTGCCTTCTGAAGTCCTCAGATGGCAAAGAGGAAACCAGCCATACTGGGACTAGCTTTGTTTTGCATAGTAGTGCGTTAGTATTAGCTGTGAAACGCTTCATTATTGGTGTGTTGAGTTGTGTTATATTAGGGCTAAACTAAAAGACAAATTCTATTTTAACACAAGGTTGAATGGAGGGGGCGGGGTTAAGAAAGAAGTTTAGGAAGGAGAGTAAAGGGGACGATTCGAAAAAAGGAAGAAGCAGGCTGGTTCGGTGGTGAGGATCAGAGGGAGGCGAAGGATGGAGGAAGGAATGGGCAGCATGGAGAAGGCAGAAGGAGCCTGGAAAGAGAAAGGGGAAGAGACAGCAGAGGCAGGAAGGGGAAGAATGGCTCTCTCCCCTTCTCTGTTCCGCACTTTCTGGAGCTGTCTTTCCATGTGGTCGGGACTTGTGGCTTTTCTCCCCAACACATACGTATAGGGTGTCATCACTTGGTGCAGAAATCCCACGACTGTACCGGGCCTTTCTGACTCCATTTCCTTCGCAGGATCATGACGTGTTCCATTCCCTGCACCCCCCCCCCTTTCTCCCTTTATCCAGAAGTTCTATATGTTTCATTTATGCAGCCACAAGATGGTGCTGTGGACTACCTCTTCTTATTGTGGGTGGTTTTTTCATGGAAAATCCAAAATGGATCTGTTTATTACTAGTTTATTTCTGTTTCAAATTAACCCACAAAATTGCTTGGAAAGGACGAGAGAGGCGCTGGAGGTTGGCAAAGTCATGTGCAGAACCTGCAAACTCTTTGACTGACTAGTCTCAGTCACAGGATAAAAGCCCCGTGTGATGACACCCATAGACACCCACAAAGGAAGACACAAGCAGAGCACACTAGGTACCACCTCCCTATATGCCACAGTATAGGGTAGGGAGACATACAAAGATCAGAAAGAGACCTACCACACACACACATCGTTAGGATCTATCAGACACTTTCCCAGATTCTTACATCTTTTAGGAAGGCAATAAGCATATTTTTCTCTCTTTCTTCCCTACTCCCCTCTCTCTTTCCTTCCTGGAGGAAAATAGCTTCCATTGGCACCAATAGAAGTCCCCCCCCCCCAGTTTATCTCCTGTGTTGTGTGCGTGCGTGTGTCTGTGTTGGGGGGGCACAGTTGTAACCCCCCTGAAAAATTACTCCCCTGCATGGCAATTAAGCTGAAGGGAGGAAAGCTTTCCATTGGCACTGCGAAATAGATCTGGGGCTTCTTGGGATGACGCTTCGCAAGGAAGAGACTAGATTGATGCATAAGCAGCACTGTCAGTGGATTTAACATCTTTCTAAATACTCTGGTGCTCCTAAATATGTTAGCAACCCAGTCCTATGCGTGTTTACTTGGTAGTAAGTCCCACTGGGTTCAGTGGCACACATGTGTCCACAGGGCTGCAGTTTATGCACTGTGCCACTCCAGTCCAGACTGTGGGTGGAGGATGTAATTTCTGAATATCCCCCACCAAAAAAACAACTAGAACCTCAGTGCAAGGGACAAACTAAGTGATTAAAGGCACAATCCTGTGTATGTTAGCTAGAAAAGAGTCCTACAACTCCCAGCATTCCCATATTGGCTCATCCAAATCTGATATTTCAAGACCAGTATTCTCATGTAACAGAAGCAGTAACGATGCATCAGCCTCTTCTTCCCCAGCTCCTGTAGTAGCCTGAGCTTCTTCTGTCTTGTTTGCAAGTCAACTTCAACAACTCTCAGGGGTTCATCCCATGGGGGTAGAAATCCGCCTCTATACCAGGGCTTTCTCCATCCAGTTTCATCGCAGGATTAGGCTCCTTTACACAATTGTTTCTGTCTTGTTATATTCCATTCCTTACCTTTTCACAGGGTGGCTACTTTTCTGTGAAAGGCCATTACACGCACAGGGGGCATCATGAAATTTCCTCCCTGGTTCCTGCCCCTTAAAACATCCCAGGGCCTTAAAACATCCCAGTGTGCACACTAGCATGAAGTGTGTGCATGTGCACACGCGCGTGCACGCACAAACACACATGTGAGTTGTTTTTTTAAAATTTGCAAGTTTAGGATCCAGTAGAGATTGAATTTAGCTTTTCATAGTTATGCCTTTTACATTTATCTTTGAAACATTAAACAGACCTTCACAAATTAATGCAATAATGTTAACTATTTTGTGTTAATGACTAATTCCATGAGTGACTCTATTCTAAATAAAATTCCAGTTCAAGTGATTGAGAGAAGAACTAGTACAGAACTTGAAATGGCATTCCATTAGGAAAGCGGAGAAACATAGGAGCAAGGGGGATGGGGCAAATAACCGAGAAGAAGAGAGCCACATTTACACTATAGACAGCCCCCACCCCACCTTGATTGCTGGTGCTTCTGGTGTGGACTGAAGTTGGATGGTCTGGGCGGAAAGGGATGGGAATGGTTCGTCTGACAAGAAAATCCCAGTGAGAGTGAGTAGAACTAAGTCTGCAACTGCAATCCTATATACCCTTACTTGGGAGGAAGTACCACTGAACTCAGTGGGGCTTACTTCTGAGTAGACATTGAGTTGCTCTGTTAGTTACTGATCATGGGTGGGAGGGACTGGGGAAGAGAGAAGTGATTCTATGAGTTTTCTTGTGCATGCCCCCCCCCGCTGCACTCCCCCCCCGCCGCCACATTCAGCGGAGGTAGCAGTGATTGGCGAAGGACAGGGACAAGGACTGAATGGGGAAGAGAGTCCAGGCAGAGAAAGGGAACCGCAGACAATATCATTCAGCTGAGCTAGCTTCAAGTGACATGATTGGCAAGGAGTGGGGGGCTAAAGGCTTCCATCAGGGGGGCGGGGGAGACAGAGAGAGATTCTGCTTTGGAGACAAAAGGCTCTGTGCCTTCAACAGCCTCATAACAGGCATGCACTCAACAGGTGTACATTTTTCACCCAGCAGGGAAATGAGAGCTGCACCTTGCTGGATTTCTGCCTGTCAGGCAGATGTGAAATACACAGGAACGCTTGCCATGGGAGGACAAAGGGTCGCACCTCCACAACAAGTGCTGGTCGAGGTTGTGCCTCCGTGGGGCCCTCACCTGTCCTGAGAAGGCCCTCCGGGAGGGTGCTTGGACTCAGTGATGGAGGCACCGGCTGGAGAGAGTTGCATGTTGCACCCTGCAGAGCAGGAGAATTTCTCTTGGGGTTTCTCTCCCTTCTGATAATGTTCTCTTTCAGTTTCTTTTCTCTTGGAGTGCAGGAGGAAGGTTGAAAAGAAATCAGGAGAAATCAGGAGAACAGCCCTAAATTTCCTGTAGGCACCTTTGACTGAAGATTCTTGTTCCATTAACTGATATACCCTGGTTGTTCATTCTATATATTCAATAAAATTTTATATACTTGAGATATTTATTTCTTTAGAGAGCAATCCTATGGCTTCTAGACAGAGTCTGGGGAGCCATAGGATATTTCAGATTCCTGGATCCAAGGTCAGAGACAGTGCTCCAACCTCAGACCCAGGAGTCCAAGCTCCCCCTCCCCTTCATAGCCAGTGTGGAGAGAACCATGCCAGCTGGCTATCCGAGGTCACAAAAGTGTGGCAGGGGGCAGAGGAGACTGGGGAGGCTGCCATATGCTGTACCCAGAGGCCTCCCCAACCTCCTTCCCTCCCCCTTCCTGATGCATCAGCTAGACAGGCAAAAACACCCATCTAGCTAAAATGCAGAGCCGGGGCAGTGCGGAGGCAAAGATCACCTCCACACTGCTCCTGCTCTGCATAGGTTTCCCATCAGCCTCCATGTTCGGAGGCTGACAGGAATCCCAACTGGATTGTGCCCCAAGTCTCTCAAATAGAACTTGTTCCAACTAAATCAGTGGTTTGCTATGGCCTTCTTGTTGTCTCATCCAAGCTTGTAAAACATGCTTAATTTGAAAAGACTCAAAAAGAGGCATTCAAATATCACCCATTTCTTCCCGTATTTGCGTTAAAGCTTTTAACGTATCCGTTCTGGATCCAGTATCTACACTGACAAAATCCCTGCCTAGTCCAGCTTTAAAAAGACCCTATTTTTCATCTTTATTAAAATGGGGCTCAAGAAGAGAAGGAAATTGGTGATTTTTCCGGACATAGCTCCTTTTCTATTTCTGTTTTATTGACTATTCTAAAGCCTTTGACTGTGTGGATCATAACAAATTGTGGCAAGTTCTTGGTGGTATGGGGATACCAAGTCATCTTGTCTGCCTCCTGAGGAATCTGTATAATGACCAAGTAGCAACGGTAAGAACAGACCATGGAACAACGGACTGGTTCAAGATTGGGAAAGGAGGACGGCAGGGTTGTATACTCTCACCCTACCTATTCAACCTGTACGCAGAACACATCATGCGACGTGCTGGGCTTGATGAAGCCAAGGCTGGAATTGAAATCGCAGGAAGAAACTAACACTCTCATATGCAGATGATACCACTTTGATGGCTGAAAGCGAGGAGGAGCTGAGGAACCTCATGACGGTGAAAGAAGAAAGTGCAAAAGCTGGGTTGCAGTCAAACCTCAAAAAAACCAAGATTATGGCAACCAGCTTGATTGATAAGTGGCAAATAGAGGGAGAAAACGTGGAGGCAGTGACAGACTTTGCCTTTCTAGGCACAAAGATTACTGCAGACGCTGACTGCAGCCAGGAAATCAGAAGACGTTTACCTTTTGGGAGGAGAGCAATGACAAATCTTGATAAAATAGTTAAGAGCAGAGACATCACACTGACAACAAAGGTCCGCATAGTGAAAGCAATGGTATTCCCCGTAGTAACCTATGGCTGCGAGAGCTGGACCATAAGGAAGTCTGAGCGAAGGAAGATAGATGCTTTTGAACTGTGGTGCTGGATGAAAATTCTGAGAGTGCCTTGGACTGCAAGAAGATCAAACCATACACCAGGAAATAAAGCCAGACTGTTCACTTGAGGGAATGATATTAAAGGCTCATCTGGAGTATTGTGTCCAGTTCTGGGCACCACACTTGAAGAAGGATGCAGACAAACTGGAGAGGGTTCAGAGGAGGGCAACAAAGATGATCAGAGGACTGGAAACAAAGCCCTATGAAGCGAGACTGAAAGAACTCGGCATGTTTAGCCTTGAGAAGAGAAGACTGAGGGGAGATATGATAGCGCTCTTCAAGTACTTGAAAGGTTGTCACAGAGAGGAAGGCTAGGATCTCTTCTCGATCATCCCAGAGTGCAGGACACGGAATAATGGGCTCAAGTTACAGGAAGCTAGATTCCGGCTGAACATCAGGAAAAACTTCCTGACTGTTAGAGCAATACGACAATGGAACCAATTACCTATGGAGGCGGTGGGCTCTCCCCCACTGGAGGCATTGAAGACGAGGCTGGACAGCTATCTGTCAGGGATGCTCTTACTTGGATTCCTGCATTGAGCAGGGGGTTGGACTCGATGGCCTTGTAGGCCCCTTCCAGCCCTACTATTCTATGACTCTATGACTCTATTCTAAGGCAAAACTGAAGTACTTTGGCCACATCATGAGAAGACAGGATACCCTGGAGAAGATGCTGATGCTAGGGAAAGTGGAAGGCAAAAGGAAGAGGGGCCAACCAAGGGCAAGGTGGATGGATGATATTCTGGAGGTGACGGACTCAACCTTGGGGAAGCTGGGGGTGGCGACAGCCGACAGGAAGCTCTGGCATGGGCTGGTCCATGAAGTCACGAAGAGTCGGAAGCGACTGTCCGAATAAACAACAAAGCTCCTTTTCTATAGCTATCCTATATCTCAAAATAACTGGCAGGATTGTACTTCCCCCTCATTACTTTGGGCCTGTTTTTTAGAATGTAATCATAACAATGTATCCACTGTATTTTACTAAAATGTTGTTCCCACCTAATTTTAACCTTCTGGTTACAATATTTTTGTACAACAATATTTTAACAATTTTATACAATTAGCTTGGAAATACCTCATTATATCCAGTACTGCTAATCCACCTTCTCTTTTAGGTTTTGGTTAAGACGCTGAACTGCAGACCAGAAGGTCAGCAGGACAGCAGTTCGAGACCCGAGTGCCGCATGACGGAGTGAGCTCCCGTCTTCAGTCCCAGCTCCTGCCAACCTAGCAGTTCGAAAGCAAGAAATTGCAAGTAGATAAATAGGTACCACTTCGGCGGGAAAGGTAACAGCATTCCGTGCACCTCGGTGTTCAGTCATGCCGGCCAAATGCCCACGGAAGTGTCTTCGGGCAGCGCTGGCTCTTCGGCTTAGAAATGGAGATGAGCACCACACCCTAGAGTCGGACACGACTGGATGGGGACACCTTTACCTTTTTATTATTTGAAAATTGACTCTAGCCTTTTTCTTACCTAAGCTCATTGATCATATGCTGCCAGTCTGTCCTATTAAACTCTGAAGTAGCATTGGAAATACTTTGTAACAAAAAAAAATGTAGTTGTGGAAGTTTAATAATCTTAATGGCTGCAATCTGTCCAAACCAAGAAATGTTTTATCTTTACCACCTATTAAATTCAGCTATGTTTTTCTTTCAGTTTTCTATAATTAAGCATATGTAATTCCTTAAGGTCTTGTAGGAATCTAATCCCCAAATATTGGATAGGTTTATTTTTAATTGCAAAACTAGCAAATATGTTGACTATATCTAATTTATTCCTGAGTTAAATAGAAAAATAACAGTTCTCTTTTAGCTGAGTTAAATACCAGTTTTGCAATTAAAAATAAACCTATTCAATATTTGGGGATTGGGTTCTTATAGGATCTTAGGCAACCCTTTGGTCCCTGGGCAAGCTTTCCAGGGAGCATAAGTGAGGAGGGAAGAAGCACCGTGGACGAACAACCAAGAAGAGGGAGGCAGGCTCTAGTGCTCAAAAGAGAAAAATGTATTGTGCTCTACGCGCTTCGGAATCTCTCCTTCTTCAGGAGCATTTTAAAGCTATTGAGTCTCTTGTTCTAAAATGCACAGTAATTCTTGCCTCTGGATGCTTGCACATGCTCTCACAAGAGCGATGGGCTTTAGGAGTAGCATGTGCAAGCATCCAGAGGCAAGAATTACCGCTCATTTTAGAACAAGAGACTCAATAGCTTTAAAAAGGCTCCTGAAGGAGAGATTCCGAAATGCGTAGAGCACAATACATTTTGCTTTTTCAAGCACCAGCGCCTGCCTCCCCCTTCTTTGCTGTGAAGCTTCCCAGGGACCCTGGGATGGCTCGGAAAACCCCTTCCAAGGTTGGAGACAACACTCCACTCTTAGAAGGGGGAGTCAGGGATCTGAGCCCCACTCCCTCACAGCCAGCACAAAGAGAACTATGCTGGCTGCCTCTCCAAAGCTGGAAATTCGACCTTAGAGAGTGGTAGAAGGGGGTGTTCTGATGGGCAGGAGGAGACTGGAAGAGGAGGAGAGGCCGGGATATGACTTATCCTGACCCTCCTCCAGCCTCCTTCCCTCCCCCTCTGCAACACTCTCGCTAGACAGGCTGAAAAGCCTGTCTGGCAAAACTACAGAAGATTGGAAGACAGGATGGCAAAGATTGTCTCTGCCACTCCTCAGCCCTGCCAGCTCCAGCCTGGCAGGGCATATTAATCTCAGAAGCCCCCAAGTTTGATGAAGCAATTTCACATTTGAGTTCTTTAAGAAGTTTTGGATATAATCTGGACCTATTCATTTGTTTGTTTTCAATTTATCAATAAAGTCTCGAACTTCAGCTCTTGTCACCAATGTTTGCCTCAGTTCCTCAGACCCCCTTCCTGAAAATATCATTTCATGCACAGAGACGTATCCTACATTGTCTGCAGGGAAGACAGACACAGAGAATTCATTAAACTTCACTGCAATCTCGCTGTACTCCTTTCATTCCATTGTCATCCAGAGGTCCAGCCACCTCCCTGGCTCATTTCCAGCTTCTGATATTTTAAAATACATTTCATTTTTGGTCTTAATATTGTTAGTGATTTGCTCCTCATAGTCCTTTTTTTACTTCCCTTAGTGTCTTTTTGCATTTCTTTTGTTCAAGTCTGTGTTCCTTTTTGTTCTCCACATTTGGGCAATCTTCCCAGTTTCTGAAGCTTCTTTTCTCTAATAGCTTTCTTGACACTGCTTGTTAACCATGCTAGGGACCTCTTTGACTTAATACTACCTTTCCTGACATGCGGTATACATTCTAACTGAGCTTCTGTTATTGTGGTTTTGCATAATCTCCAAGCATCTAGCATTTTGCTGGTCCATACTGGACAGGCTAGTACTGCAGTTATATTTTACTTCAGAAAAATTGCCTCAAACCAGGTTTGTAAAAAGATGGCATGACAAAGGGAAAATACTAGATACATGCATTCATAGAATCATAGAATTGATCTTGGAGGTCATTTAGTCCAGTGTTCTGCCTAGTGCAGGATGCAGCTGCAGCATCCCTGACAGATGGCCATCAGCCTTTCTTAAAAGACTTTGTTAAAACATTTTCTAGATTCCCCTGGTAGGAGGAGTGGTTCATGAGGTAGTTGGTGATGTCCCAGTTTCTAAACAGTGCAGTTAATAAACAATGAAGTTATTAGTAGGAGCCAGCATAGATTGGTCAAGAATAAACCCTGCCAAACTAATCTTATCTCTTTTTTAAAATGAGGTTACTATCTTCCTGGATTATGGGAATGCTATGGGTGTAATGTATCTTGATTTCAACAAAGCATTTGATAAAGTTCCCCATTGTTTGGGTTAACAAACTGGTTCTATGCATGCTAGATGGGAGTACTGTCAGATGGATTCACAGTGGTTGGAAAACCATAGTACTCATAAATGGATCCTGTCAAATTTGAGGGAGGTTTTGAGAGAATCGATGCAGGGCCCAGTACTCAGGGTGAGCAGACATTCTGAGACTACGGATGTAATTGTTACAAATGCTTCAGTGAGGTCCTTAATAATAACAAAAAATGAATGGAATAAAGAAAAGAAAAACCCTTGAAAGTACTGGAATACGGTGGTTTGGCAAGGACATCACCTGGATTCTCCAGAAAATGAAGACAATTCTGAAGGAAAGGGCTCTTGGGAAGCAGCCTTTCTCTGGCTCAGTGCCATCTGCTTCTCTCTTGAGTGTGAAGAAGCTTCCTAGCTCTTGAAAGCTCAAGGGCCATCCTGGGGTCCAAAAGTGGCATTGCAGCACACTGTTTAGAGTGCTTGGCTGCACTTAAATGGTGCTGCCATCATGCTTCTAACCAAGATTTTTTAGCATAAAAGCAGAGCTGACCGTCGCAGTGCAGCTGGTTTGGACAAACATGTCTTGCATTTTCTTTCTGGTTGACAGGGAGTGGCCTCTTCTGTGCCAGGAAGTGGTGGAATATCAGATCCCTTCCCTTGCGGAGGCCCTTCATCGAAATGACACGTACAGGTATTCCTGGGGGTTTTCCTTGATTTTTAAAAACCTGCAGATCAGCCAGTGATGCTTGGAGGAAGTGAGGGTGGTGTGGCACTTACCCAGAGGCAGGAGAGCTGAGGAGCGGAAAGGGCCACCAGCCAAGTTGGGCGGAAGAATGACAGAAAACCGGTCAGCCTTTGACGCCCTTGTTCAGCGGCTGCTGGCGACTATTGTGCCTGTTGGGGCAGAGGGCAGAGGGCCACTGGCAGACACGGAGCCAAGGGGGTTGCCGTTGCACTGGAGGGACAAAGGCAGAGGAGCACACAAGTTGGCCATCCATGAGCACAGGGGTTTCTTAAGACAGAACATGGGACGATGAAGAAACAAAAGCAGAGGAGCTTTTAAAGGAATAAACGTTGGCCATCCATGCAGCATAGGCATTCTCTTAAGTCATAGCAGCTGTTAAAAATATGAAATTTGGCCACCCATGCAGCTAAGGCATAAATAAGAAACAGTTGCATAGCAGCTGTGTAAAAACATGGCCACTGAGGCACACACTTCCAAAAGACATAAGCAATGGCTTTGAAAAAGATCACCCAAAATAGCATAGCTGTGTTGACCATAAGCAAAATTCCTAGATTCATATTGTTGCAATTACTTTAATTAGGCCAAACAAAAGACCAGGAAAAAAACACCCGCAAGCTTTTGCGATCTCCAGATTTCTTCATGAAGCAACATGTTGCAAAAAGCAGGTGGGGGTGGGGGGAGGAACAACACTGACCAGATGGTGGAGTCATGTTTTCTGCAAGTTCAGACTAGTCCCAAAGTGGCATGTGCAAGGACTGGTCTGCAGGCATTCACATTAGGGTCAGCATGTCATGTAATGGTCATGGTTATGGCTTGACCTGGAACTGCCCCTAGGTATGCTGGGAAGAAGGAGGGGGAACGTTGTATCCTCCATTTTGGGCAATATTCTCAGAAGCGTTTTCCATCCTGGTTGACGCACACAGGGTCCTTTTACTGGTGGACCACTAAACAACAAAGGGTTTTGTGGCACCTTAAAGACTAACAGATTTATTTATTCTGGCATGAGCTTTCGTGGACACGCCGCACTTCACCATGTGCATGGACAGCGTGCCCAAAAGCATGTGCCGGAATCAATAAATCTGTTAATCATTGAGGTGCCACAAAACCCTTTGTTGCTCTTGCTGCAACAGACTAACACAGCTACCCCTCTGGAGTGAGAAATTAGGCAGTTTTTAGGTTAACAACTCAAGCAAGAGATAATTTTAGATGTTGTTCTAAAAATAATAGAAGAAAATTGAAGCCACCTTTGCTAGTATTATCTAGTAGTTGGAGGAGATGAGCTCCTCCTCCCATGCTGCACCTTGGGACTAGCCTGAACTTGCAGGAAATGTGACTTCACCACCCAGTCAGTTTTCCCTCGCCTACCCACCCCCTACCCCCTGCTTTTTAACGTCTTGCTTGATGAAGACATCTGGAAGGCTTGCACATGTTTTCTGATCTTTTGGTTGGCCTCATCAAGGCATTGTTACAGCAATATGGATTTGTTAAAATTTTGAAAACAATGAAATGCCGCCCCCCCAGCCCAGAAATTATTTTTAAAATATACAAGGACTCCCAAGCACCATAAATTGTTTTTTTTAAATATGCAAGCCACCCCACAAACAAGTTGATTTAAAAAAATATACAAGGACCCCCAAGCACCGTAAGTTGATTTTTAAAAATAGACAAGAACCCCAAGCACCATAAATTGTTTTTTTTAAATATGCAAGCCACCCCACAAATACCATAAGTTGATTTTAAAAAATATACAAGGACTCCCAAGCAGCAAAAGTTGATTTTTTAAAAATATACAGGACCCCAAGCACCATAAATTGTTTTTTTAAATTTGCAAGCCACCCCAAAAACACCATAAGTTGATTTTAAAAAATATACAAGGACTCCCAAGCAGCAAAAGTTGATTTTTAAAAAATATACAGGACCCCGAGGTACCATAAATCATTTTGGGGGGTTTTGGTAATGAACAGGTAAATATATCAGACACCAGTAATTCCGTCATTGGTCCTATATTGAATGATCCAACTGGGGGAACATGTCCAGATTATGTTGTACAATATGTTTCAAGCTATTTCCGCCTAAAAGGTCTCTCCAGAGTTGACTATGGGAAGCTGGTGGGGGTAGGGAAGTTGTAGGCATATTTCCTGATTCAATAAATGACTGCCCGGTCTCATAAAAATGGTCTGATGTTGCCTGACCACTTTGGAGCTTGAGTTGTTTTGTGATTTTTCCATAAGACCAAGGTCCTTTGCTTCCATCTGATAATAGACAGTCCTTCGTCAGACCTCCTAGCCTGGCCGCAGTCCAAGTAAAGGCTAAACAGTTTTTATGTTTTAATTTTGCATGTGTCCTAAGGTATAATGAATGATATTAGCCTGGTAGCTGCAGAGAGCGCTGTGCTTTGTGGAGTCACATCACTAGCATAGCTGAGTATCCCCCCCTGAGTATCTCCCAGCAGCCCCTTTGTGTGTGGGGGGGGTGGCGGAGTGGAATCCCACCAGCTGTGTTTATAAGTTCCTTTAGAATCATCACCCCTGCAACAATGAGGGCTCAAAGCATGGTTGATACAACTTAATTTTAGTGGTGTGACATACCACCTATGTCTTACCCTGAGAACTTTTCCCTCACCCTATAAGAAATGGGCTTCATGGGGCTTTATTGCATAATGACAGCCATGGCTCTATACTAAGAGCTTCTCCACATGACCGGTTTATCCCACCACGGTACTGCTGTTTCTAATACCTGCTCAAGCACAGGCTTTGTACACTGGTTCTTTTATCTCTCTACATTCCGCTTCTTATCTGTTTGTGGGGTGGGGACAGGGGGTAGAGCCTCTTGTAAACATCGCTACTCTTGCATGACAAACTCTTACACATGGTGGGGGTATCGCGCAGCATCCTTTGTGGTACCAGCCCCTTTCCCTCCCCTGATAGGTTACTCGTTGGTGGATGGAAAGCAACCTCACCAAAGCCCCCCCCCCCCCGACATGGCTTTCAGTTCCCTGGCAGACTGCTGGAATGCCACCGTGCTGGCCGTTCCGTGTTGCACTGAGTTTGGCTGTCTCCTGATCCTGGCAGGGTGGCATGCTGCTCTGCCGCTTTTACGGACTCCCACCATGTTGTGCTGTGCAGGCAAACAATACGGAATGACGAGGAGGCAGAAGGACACAGGCGTGGTGGGGTGACACTCCTACCCCATCATCATCACTGCCATCGTCATCATAACCACACACCCCACAACCACCCACCCACAGTGGCTCATTTCGCCCTGGTACAAGTACATGGGGTGGTGCTTTCATGGCATGACCAGAGAAAATACTGTATTTTCCCTGTTCTGAAATAGCAGGGGATAAGCAGGGGGAAAGCACGAGAAAATCACTGGAGGACAACGATGTCATGTAAAGCACCCAGAAAATTCTGTGCTTGAGGAATGATGAACGCACAACAAAACCCAGGTGTAGAGACACCCTAGTAGTAGTATTTCAGTTCCTTTCCCATGCCATTTTAGCTCATTCAGTTTGACCTACGGTAACTGATCTACCCTAGTTTATAAAGGTTGGAGGCTAAACCTTTTACTTCAGAAGTTACAATGCATGTTAATTTTTCAAATTCATTATGTGGGTGGACCACCTGCATCCACACCAGGGGTGTCATTAGAAATGGGCCCACCTGGGCACGGGCCCTGGATCTTTTTTGAGCTGTGCCCAGGATCTTTTGAGCTGTCCTAATTGCCATTTTTTTTACATTTTCCCATTGACTTGCATTGGAAAACCAAAAGGGCCATAACTTTTTGAGTTTGTATGATACATACATGAAATTTGGAGGCTTGGTAGCCCCCATGCAGCAGAGGGAATCTGCCAAATCTCAGGCAGTTAGGTGCATTGAGTTTTGTGCTAATCACAGGTAAAATTTGCTATTTTCAAGAAAATGTGTCAAAGCAAAGAGCTATTTTTTTTTTGTGGTTCCACATATGTGCATGGAATTTGGGGACCTGGCAGCCCCTGTAAAGATGACTGAGCCTGCCAAAGTTCAGATAGTTAGGTCCAGTGGCTTTTGTGCTAGCCACAGGTAAAATTTGCTTTTTCCAAGAAAATGTGTCAAAGTAAAGAGCTATAATTTTTTTGTGCTTCCACATAAATTCATGGAATTTGGAGACCTGGCAGGCCCTATGGAGCTGACTGAACTTATCAAATTTCAGACAGTTAGGTCCAGTCATTTTTGCGCTAGCCATGAGTAAAGTTTCCTTTTCTCAAAGTCTAAAACAAAAAGTAAAAAATGACAAGCCACCCAGGGGATTAGAGATCCTAATCAGAAGGTGTTTAACATGACCATTAGGAGGTCACTATCCCTCATCTCTGGTGTAGGGGTTTTTTTTTGAGGTGCAAAAAAACTCTCCCTACTTTTCTGCTCTTACATGCCCACTGTTGAGAGCTTGCCTGCAATGACATTTTGAAGAGGGGGAAGGAAGAGAAGAAAGAGCTCCATGTGAAATATTGGTATTCACACCACATCTGATTTTACTGCCCCAAATTGGAACCTTTGGATTCTGCAGAAGTTTAGTAGCTTCAGTACAGCAAAGGATCCAATCAGCCTCCACAAACTTCTTTCTCTCCTCCACTTTAATTTCGCCTAAATAGCTGTAGGACTCAAATAATCTCAAAGGGAGGGTTAGGACAATGCAGCGTCATGATTGAGAAACTGCTGCGGCTTTTCAATAGGTTCTACAGTTTTAAAAAAGCTAGAAAAAGCCCTCAGCCACCTCACCTCATAAAGTTCATTTACGTATGTGCAATCGTTGCAAACCCTGTACAGCCTCCTAAATTCCTCTGAAGTACCACCTCTCTGAAAGTAGACACTTGGCTTAGGGAATTCTCTCTACCCCCACCTCTGCACACATTTCCAATTACCATTCTTCTCCCCTCCCCTCCCCTCCCCTATCCTGTTCTTTCTTTCTTCTTTATTCCACCCAGAGCATATCTTGGGGAATTCTTAAAGAGAATTCTCTTTGGTGGGCAACAGAAGTTCTGAACTGTACTTGACTTTATACAAACAGACAAAAGGGTTGGGTTTTCTCCTTCTCACTCAAGCCTTTGAGAAAAGCGGGTTCACATGGTTGCAGAGAAACAAACTGGGGCTGTTTTGTTTGTCAGTTGCCATTATCCAGCAATAGGAAGGGCTGCAGCTCAGTGGTAGGGCACATGCTTGGCCTGCAGAGGTCCCAGGTTCAATCCCCAGCATCTCCAGGTAGGCCTAGGAAAGAATCCTGCCTGAAACCCTGGAGAGCCGCTGCTGCCAGTCAGTGTCAACAATACTGTGCTACTGGGTTTTCTTGGCAAGAATACTGGAGTGGGTTGCCATTTCCTTCTCCAGTGGACCACATTTTGTCAGAACTCTCTGCCATGACCTGTCCGTCTTGGGTGGCCCTGCACGGCATAGCTTATGGCTTCACTGAGTTACGCAAGCCCCTTCGCCACAACAAGGCAGTGATCCATGAAGGGGACAGATATATATAGATACAGATATATATGCACAAATTTTTGTTATGGGCCTGTGCCCCAGATCTTTTAAGAACCTAGCAACGCCTCTGGTCCACACCATCATATTGGATGAGAAGTGGAGAATTTGATGTATATTGAACCATGACAACACCATTTCTTTTTATTGTTCCTTGGGCTGAGCTCCTGATTTAGGTTGTAAACCTACAAACTAGTCATTTAGCCTATATAATCCCATCTTTTTCCAAGAACTAAACTGATGGAATTTATTGGCACTATAAAACTGAGGATGCCTATATCAAACATAGGCAATGGAGAAAGCATTAATTTCTGACTCCATTTCCGCCATGTTTGAATTATGTTTTGTGAGGAAGGGTTCACTACTATCAGTGTTGATTTGGAGATTTTTTTTTGAAATAGCAGTCCCTGTATTCCTTCTTGCTTTTCACCAAAAACCTCCATATTAATCCATGGTTTCATTTGGTCGTCATGGATGATGTCTTATTAATTGCTTCTCTGATATGCATCCTGGTATCAAGATAGATTGGGGACACCTAGGCCCCTCCTTGCCTTTTGTGTATACTTTCATTAATACTGAATCTGGGATTTTTAGTATTGAGAATTAAATTCAAAAGTAAAGTTTGCTATTGTTTTAATCTCTGCTCATCTATGGCAACTGGTAATGTTTGAAAAGGGAAGGTCAGCTAAAGTAACAATTTCATTTAATTGCAATTATTTTTTCCATTCACCTCATATTTAATTAGGCACACTGTTTTAATTTTTGCTTAATGTATTTGATTACTGGGTTGTAATTACATTTTATCAATTTGGACATATCTGTAGGGATGGGAACTCCCAAACATTTTAGCTCTGAAATACCAGTAGGAATCCCTAAGTGTTCCTCCGAGGCTGAGCGTCAGGCAATAGCCACATTCAGGGATAGACTAGTTGACTTCTTCTGACTGATCTGCATCCTGCCGCCTTTCCATGTTCCTTCACCAACTGCATTGCCTTTTCTAAACTGGCTGTTGGTTTAGCCAACATCAAAACAATATCATCTGCAAACATATGGATCTTGTTTATTTGTGAATTAACCCTGACATCTATTACCAATGAGGAATTTTGGATCAAGTTGGCCAGGGGTTGAACTGAAAAGGATAAACATTAGAGGTGATAATGGGTATCCTTGCTTGCTGCCCCTGGTGATTTGGATTGGCGGGGAGTCCAAGCCATGAGTCCTAACTATTGCCTGATTTGGGAAGTATAATTGAATCAAGCAATTAATAATTTTCCCTCCAGGAACATTTTCTTGCTTAATTTGAAAATAAAACTTCATTCTAACCTATCGAAGGCCTTGGTGGCATATAGTGATGTTATGGTACATGGGATATGGCTTTTGTTCTTACAATGATAAATTATATTTAATAATCTCCGAATTAGATTTGCAATATTCCATCTTCTAATAAAAACCAAATTGATCTGAGGCTATATAATACAGGGCTATGTCACCAAGACTTTCAGCCAGAACAGGAGTGAATATTTTAAAGTCCTGATTTAATAATGTGATTGGACAGTACAAGTCTGTTAATTCAGGGTCCTTATCTTCATGACAATGGAATGAGAATCACATTGGAATATTATCTGGATTTTCATGGAGTTGGTTTTGGTCTGTCAGGGACACACGAAGCAAGAAAAGCTGAGTTTACTATACCTTAGAAATCTGCTTTTCATGGGTCACGCAGCACTTGAAAGCAACATACTTCCAGGTTGGGTGGGGGGAGTAGAACTGAACATCATCAACCCAGCAGGGGCTCCTCAACCAATGAGGGAGGTTTGTTTCCAGGATCCCTCCTGCTACAACATTATGATGAGTAGAGAGTAACTAATTCACAATTCTGAAGGCTAGAAACAGCGTTAAAAAGGCAGGCTAGATACTCCCCATTAGAGTCTCCCACCAGCGCAAAGAAGTCCCATTCTAGCAAACAGTCAGCGAGTTCTAGCTCCAACTCCCTTTTCTCCTTCTCTGGCCACTTCTTCCTGCTCACAATAACAGGCTTCTCCATACCTGGGGATCCCGAGACTGCGGTAGGTCACAACTGCAATAAAGCCCTTATGCGGATTTGTTTAATACCAAAGGAAAGAGGAGAATAGGGGGAAATGGGGGGATAGGAGGGAAAAATTCTCACTTTTCCCTGAAGAAGCCAAAATCCCCAATTATCCAGTGCAACATCTGAAGGCTCCCCATGAGAGCATCCCATCACCCCAATTTCACCCCATTCCAGCAAACTGTCACGGACTTATAGCTTTCAAGCCCCCTTTTCTCCTTCTCTGGCCACTACTTCCTGCTCGCAATGACAGGCTTCTCTGGTCCCATGATCTTGGGACTGTGGTAGTTCGCTACTGTGATTAAGCCCTTATGCCCTTAATGCATGCATCATAGAGAAGCAAAGTTAAGAGACATCAGAGAAGTGACTTCACACATCACAGAAGCTACATAATGCAAACATCAGAGAAATGTATAATCATGGAGGCTAGTTACTCCCACTGGCGAAAAGGAAGTGCAGTGTGATTTTGAAGGCTCGAAAGAGTGCTCTAGTGCTTTGATGTGTTGGAAAGGCAGGCTAGTTATTCTAGTTTCCTAGGTTACCAAGGACACGGTCAGGTGAAAGACCCACCCCTAGGAATGCCCCGTTCATACTGATTGTAAAGTGGAGGGATGGGCACACAGCAGCTGAGCCACAGGGTAGCCAAATTAAAGAAAAACAACGGAGTAAAATTACTCTGCAGAAATGCAGCTTCCCCAAAGGTAAACTCCAGGGTGGCTGCAGAGTGACCACAACGTCACAACGTCATGTGTCCCTAATTACTTTAAACCACAGGAGGATTGGAGAACACCTCCCATATAGACAGGCCCCTGATTTCTATATTACTTGATGCAGGATATTTGCCAGGATTGGGGGACTGCACCCTTATTCATTATAGTATTAAATAGTTTTACCTTATAAGGAACTACATGATCAGCATACATTTTATAGAAAGCACCCTGTCCATCTGTCCTTGGAGTTTTTTGTGCTTTGATCTTTTAGGGGACTTTTTGTACCTCTTCTTCTGTTATGTCCTGATTCTCACAGATTTGGTGGTCTGTAGTTATTTTTCCTAATTTGGTTTGAGCAATTTAGACCAACATTTCTAAAACTGGGGTGTCTAGAGGTATATACATCTTTGTAAAAGGGTGCAAAAATGTGGTTTATCACTTTTGAATAAAAAAATCCTTTTCCCATATTGATTTTTTTATAGCGTTGAATTTTGGGTGACTTTGTGTTTCAGTCTATTAGCTAAAAAATTAATATTTCTACTGCCAAATTCATAACACTTTTGTTTTGCATATTGGAGATCATTTGTTATCTTGTTCACTTCTAAAAGTCTCAATTCATTTTGCTTCTTAAGTAAGGCAATTTTACTACTTCATCACCCATCCTCTTATGGGCCATTTTACTGACTTCATCGCCCCAGTTCTTTAATTTCCACTAACACATTGTAATTTGGGGGAGTGTAATTTCTTAATTTAACTTAATTAACTAATAGATTTACCCCAGATTACTACTTTCATTGTCTCCTACAGTGTTCGTATGTTTATGTCTGATATATACTTGTCATGAAAATAATGTTTTATTTCTGATTCAAAAGCTTCTTGTGTTTCTTGCCTATACGCGATAATGGTTCTAATCTCCAGAGTAAGTTTTGTGTTTTTTTGGACCTAGGTGAAAAGATGGTGTTATAGGGCATGGTCTGAGACTATGACAGGCTCCATATTGGCCTCTTTTAAAATCAATCTGGAGTTATGTGAAAATAAAATGTAGTCTATTCTGGAATACCTATTATGTCTTGTGGAATAAAATGAAAAATCTTCTGTTTCCTGGATGTTTGCATCTCCATGCATTCACCAAGTTAAAGTTTTAAAGAATGTTTAAGGGAATTGAGCCTTTTACACTTGTCCCCATCTGTTCTCGCCTCTGTTTATTTTCCCTGGAGTGTCCAGAGTAAGGCCAGCAATCAAATTCAAGTCACCCCCTATTATTGTTGCCCCCATCTCAAACTTACATTTATCTAATAGTGTCAAGGCGCTGCAAAAATATTAACCTGATTCATATTAGAACAGTAAATTGCTCCCGGTGTTAACTTTTCTACCCCAGTAGACCCCTGATAAATATATGTCTTCCCTAGTATCCTTCTTCACATCCAGTATTTTAAAGCCCAAGTTTTTATGTAGGATTATTGCAACTTCTCTTGAATTAGAGGAACCTTTGGCTGCACATACCTCCCCCATGCCTGGAAAGTACAATAATTTGTCTGACTCTTTTTTATTATTTATTATTTATTTTATTTATGTACAAAAATTATATTGCATTTATTTTGCACAAGTACCCTTCATTCTTCTTCGTGGTCTCTGTGCATCACACATACGGGCTCTGCGCCTGCGTGGAACCTCATTCGGGAAACGTCTATAGCTGAGGAACTTTTTGGCGGGAACCTTCCCCCACCATCCCACTGTGCATGACCGAGTGGGTTCCCGCCTATCTCCTCAGTTCCTTTTCGAACGCCATCACAACTGCCTCTTCAGGAACTTTGTCCGCGGTTTTTTTGGACTTTAGTGTTGAGGTTCTTCTTAATCCTTCTTATTCTTGTTATCTAAAAAACAAAAAAAGTAGTAGTTTGTTAGTCTTTAGGTCTTTTATATTTTTTCGTGTTGTACGGCATTAAAAGCCCCCTTCAGAAAGGGTGTCCGCTGTGGCAGCAAGTTGCCGCCCTCTGATGGACATTCTTTATGCCTTCTTGGTCTCAGGGAGGCCCATGTAGTGGAAACTTGTCATCATTGCTAATCGTTTTCCAAACAAGCGTATAGAAATCACTCAGACAGATTGAAAGCGATTTTGTGGAAAAGGGTGCTGGAGGCGGTGGACGCCCAAAAGTCTCATGCTCCTTTGGGTGCCCCGCGGACCACAAGCATGCTGTAAACTGCTTTGGTTTCACCCCCTCAATCAACATCGGAGGTGGGGCACGCAGACGCACCGCTCCTTCCTGCCTGCATGCCACAGCTGCGCTGCTGCCCCCTCCCAGAGCCCTTTGCACATGCCCCAGCGCTGCTTCCCTGCTCTAAGCCCACTCCAGAGATAATTTCTAAGAAAAAGAAAAAGAAAGAGGCAAAAAAGACTCCTCCAAGAGCTTCGGAGTCGGAGATCCCTCCCTTTCCTCCTCTTCTAAATTCTCTGATTCAAACACTTTCATCGATACCAACAGCAGTTCCTCTGATGGAACCACTGTCTACAGCCTCTGAAAGCAAGGTCAGCAAGGCGTCTCCCATTTGACACTGACCTCATTCCAGGCCTTGGGATGGACGGCTCCATTCTCCAGTACCAAGCCTTCAAGACCAAAGATCGGAGTCACCTCGGTACAGATGACATCAATCATCTGCATTTCTCAGGGAGCCTACTGCTCAGTATCGTTCGCCGCCTCGATACTATGATGATGTTTATTCTGACCATCCTCGCTCTCTTCACCGGGAATGGGATTGGTTTGGGATGGTCTATGCCTCCCCCTAGATCTTACCAGTGTGATGACTGGAGACTACAAAGAGACTATGACATATACTTTGATCGTTCCAGGTATTTGAGGGCGACCCTGCCTCGGTATGGACCTACTGCATCGGTCGCACGACCACTGGATGATGATGTCTTTTTACCACCACCACTGGTGCCCCCATGTCTGTCATCATTGGGAAAGCCTCGAGGCCATGTAGATCAGCCTCCTCCCAATTGTCCTCTACCATCTTCTTCTGGGCAAGAGTACAACACTATGACAGGCGGAACTCTCCCAGGACTCTGTGGATGATCATCAATCTGATTCTTCATTGTATTCCTCCATTCCTCCTTCAATTTCATCTCCATGAGGCCGTGGGTACTAGGGACAGAGTGTCTCCTTTCGAAGGAAAAAAGGAAAGGTTCCTCCTGTGCAAGCACTGGGTCATTACTGACCCCTAGAGGGACGCCGCTTACACTGGCGTTTTCATGGCAGACTATAGCGGGGTGGTTTGCCATAGCCTTCCCCGGTCATGACTACCTTTCCCCCAGCAAGACAGGTACGCATTTTACCGACCTCGGAAGGATGGAGGGCTGAGTCGACCTGAGCCAGCTACCCGAGCCCTGGCTTCCGTTGGGGTCGAACTCAGGTCGTGGGGAGAGTTTCGGTTGCAATACTGCCGCCTACCACTCTGCGCCACACAAGACTCTTCTGAAGACATGGGTCATTTTTCAGAACAAATGCTATGAATGGCACAGTCTGTAGGGATAGACTTCCAACAGCCTGCAGAACACATACAAGATCCGGTCTTCAACGCCATGTATATTGAGGCATCGGTGTTGTATTGCCCCGGTCATGAGCGTTGAACTCTTAGGTTAGAAGTACCAAGATAGTGATAAATCATACTCAAAGGTTTGCTTATAAGAGCACTGTTGTTAATATGACAATGGAACCAATTACGTAAGGGAGGTAGTGGGCTCTCCCACACTGGTGGCATTCAAGATGAGGCTGGACAGCCTCTGGGATGCTCTGACTTGGATTCCTGAAATGAGCAGGGGGTTGGACTCGATGGCCTTGTAGGTCCCTTCCAACCCTACTCTTCTATGATTCTGTGACTCCATCCAGTCTTAGATCTGCAGCTCCTAAACGAGTTTATCAAACCCAGGAGATTCAGAATGACCAAATTGGCAACGATCCTTCCCCTCTTGTGAAAAGGCATCTGGTTTCTGCAGTGGACCTCAAAGACGCTTACTTCCACATTGACATAGAAGAAGCATGTCAGAGATTCCTTTGTTTTGTGATCGGTTCCGACATGTTCCAATTTCAGGTGCTACCCTTCGGGCTAGCTACTGCCTCAAGTGTGTTCATGAAATGCATGGCGGTAGTCTGTGCTCCATCTCAAGGGGATCGAAGTTTACCTGTATCTGGATGACTGGCTTCTGGTAGGCCTATCCAAGGAGTCTCTAGATTGTACCATCATAGTTGTCCTGAATCTTTTAGACACTCTGGGTCTGTGTCTCAACAAGGAGAAGTTGACATTATCTCCCACTCAGACTATACAATTAATTGGAGCGGTCTTAGACGTGAAGGCGGGGCGTGCATACCTCCCTCAGAAATGCTTGGACCAGCGAATTACTCTGGCATCCACTCTTTTTTGAGACTGAAATGCATTGGCACATGTCCTACAATGCCTCTTGGGACACATGGCAGCAACTTTGTTGGTAGTGGAGTGGACATGTCTGAGAATGAGACCTTTATAGAACTGGTTTATTCGTGCCTTCCACAATGAGATCGATGCTCGTCAAACCTGACTGCTGATTCCACCCTGCGCTGCTTCCTCTCTTTGCTGGTGAATGAATCCAGTCAGTCTCTGTCAAGGCATCCTGCTTGTACAATCTGCTCCTTCTCAAGTTCTCACCACAGACGCCTCTCTCATTGGTTGGGGTGCCCATTGTGGACCATTGCAGATCCAAGCTCGATGGCTGAGTACAGAAAGAACAGCTCGCATCAATTTTCTGGAGTTATTAGCAGTGTGGAAGGCCTTAAAAGCCTTTGTGAATTACCTATGGGGCAGACATGGCCAGATTTTAACAGACAACACTTCTGTTCTTTGGCACTTAAACAAACTGGGTAATACCCATTCCTTCAGACTGGTGGGCCTCACTATTAAGATCTACGATTGTATCGAGGGGCATCCGCTTGACAGCGATTCATATCTCTGGAGTAGACGACACACTAGCAGCTTCCCTCAGTCGAATTTATCAAGCATCCCACAAGTGGGAAATGCCTCCGATCACCCTACGTCACCTGTTCTGGAGATGGGGACAACCATCAGTGGACCTGCTTGCAAACCAGTCGAATGTGATCTGCAAAATGTTCTGCTTGAGAGCAGGAGTCGATCGAGTGTCATTGGAAGATGCCTTTCTCCTTCAATGGAGCGGAGCGTTGTTCTGTCTCTTTCCTCCATTTCCTTTGCTACAGAAAGTGATTGCGAAGATCAAGGAGGAGAAGACCACCTGTCTGTTGAGCGCACTGTGGTGGCTGAGACAACTGTGGTTCATGATCCTGTCCGACATGGCCAAAGGAAATTTTCTTCATCTTCTGCTCCAACAGAATCTAATCTCATGGAATTGAGGATGGATCCAGCATCTGGATCTGGACACTTTGAAGCTGACTGCATGGAGAATTTGATAGAACGGGCTCGAAGTTCCATGTCATCACAGGTGCAATGGGTTTTGGATGCTGCAAGGAAACCAGCTATCCGAAGGTCGTAGCGGAGGAAATAGATGATGTTTGAGAGTTTTGCCATTTCTAAAGGGTTTTGTCCTACTTCGAGTTCAATTTCAGATATTCTCTCTTCCCTCCATAATTTGTTTGAGAGCGGTCTTAAGTTCTCCTCTATTACAGTGTACGTTGCAGCTGTCTCAGTTACGAGATGACAGATACAGGGATATACAGTCCTCACTCACCCTCTCACCAAGCCATTTCTACATGTGTTACGGAACTTGGTTCCTCCAGTGAAGGATCTGGCTCCACAGTGGAATCTTTCGTTGGTGCTGCAGGGTTTGATGACACAACCCTTTGAACCTATCGTACAACTGATATCCATTTACTTTCCTGGAAAGTGGCATTTTTAGTAGCAATCACATCATCTAGGAGAGCATGTGCCCTCTGTATTGATACTCCATTTACGGTTTAAGACAAAGTTGTCTTTTGTCCCGACCTCACATTTCTTCTTAAAGTGGTCTCGGAGTTTCATATCAGTGAATCTGTTGTGCTCCCAGCCCTTTTTCCTTCACTGTCTTCGGCGCTGGAGAGGCATTTGCACAATCTTGATGTACAAAGAGCCTTAGTATTTTACAAGGCAAGGACTTAATCTTTTCGGAAACGGAAAGATTGTTTGTATCCTGTGCTAGTCCGAACAAGGGATTGCTGGTATCATCCCAGAGGTTGGCTGCTTGGATAGTTCAGACTATTGAATTGGCATACCAGCTTCTTGGCCAAGAGCCTCCTCACCGCATCCGCACGCATTCGACAAGGACCATTGCAACATCGACTGCTTTCGTGAGAGGGGTGACTTTAAAGGACCTATGCAAGGCCGTAATGTGGTCTGCCCCTTTGACTTTTATGAAACATTATACATTGGATGTGCATGCAAGATCGGATTGCACATTTGGGAGAGCGGTTCTTTCATCTGTTTTACAGTATGACATTTACACCCCTCTGGTAAGTTGGCTTGTCAATCGCCCATATGTGTGATGCAGAGACCAAGAAGAAGAAAGGCAGGTTGCTCACCTGTAACTGTAGTTCTTCAAGTGGTCATCTGTGCATTCACACAGCCCATCCACTGTCCCCTCTTCGGTGTCAATATCATCTTGATCTTGATACTGAGGGATCCTCGGATCCGAGACGAATTGTTTTTTGCGGTCTCAAGGAACTGAGGAGATAGGTGGGAACCCACTCGGTCATGCACAGTGGGACGGTGGGGAAGGGTTCCCGCCAAAACCGTTCCTCAGCTATAGAAGTTTCCCAGATGAGGCTCCATGCAGGCACAGAACCCATATGTGTGAATGCACTGATGACCACTTGAAGAACTCCAGTTACAGGTAAGCGACCTGCCTTACTCTCCTCCTTTTGATAAAGGACTAGCCCTTTTACACTGAAAGTCACTGCCTTTATTACCATCATTTCCCAGAAGCATACAGCCTATTTTTTGTTGTCTCCCCTGTAGTCACTGCCTTCTTGCAATTACCTGGGCTGAATTGGTGTCTACCAGTAAACTCAATTTATAATCTACCACCAGATTACTTTTAAATTTCTCCATCTCTGTGGAGTGGAATCAATTGTGGGGCTTGAGAGCAGCATCCAGCCCTTTAACAAAAGCCCCCACTCCACCCCACTCACCCTGAGCCAGAAGCCTAATGACATGAACTTAAAGACAGCAATATGCTAGTTTAAAAAACCCTTTATGAGTCCTTCGGAAGGCAGCTTTTACATTGCTAATGATCCAAATCCCTGGACACTTAGTTGAAATTACTTTTTGGCATTTCCATTCTTCAGGAGTCTTTTTTTCCTTTTTCTTTGATGATTTGAAGGTCCAACCTCGTGGTTTTGGGTCCACTGTGGAATCCATGGTGTTTTCTTCTTCTGCGTCTTCCTGGCTAGACAGGAGTTCTTTACCAGGGTCCATATTCATATGAATTAGAAATTCTTTAGCCTCACAGTGATCTGTGAGCACTGTTGTTGTGCTATCCATGTTGATAATTATTTTGATAGCTCCACCAATATTTTATTAACATCTTGTGAAGTTGGTTTGTGCCTTTCCCACGTTTTTGGACTGATATCTTGAAAGAATGTTTTTGCTAGTTGTTCGTATAAGAATTTATGCCCATTGTGTGTGCCTGTCAGAAGGCTGTTTTAAACTTCAAGGTTGTAAATCTCCCCTGGTTTTGCTCCTTTGCAGTTGTATTCCTGACAACATATGGGCTCTTTCTACATCTGCTCTGGAAAGTGTGAGCTCTGGCAGAGCTTCAGACAGTCATGCAATTATTAAACCGACTGCGCCACTCCCTTCTACCGATTCTGCTGGAGCCCCGAGACTTAGATTGGACCTGCAGCTATAATTCTCTAAGGATTCTATGTGCTGCTGCAGCTCATCATTAGATTTAAGCAGCCTTGTGTTCGCTTTCTTATTGAGGAGGCCTAATTCCATCACTTCATTTGTAGTGTTTCCAATATCATCTAATTTAGCTACAACTCCATCTATTTTGTCCTCAAAAGGCTTTATGGCATTTGCCCATTTCTCTTTGAGGCTTTCTAGGTGGTGAGCTATAAATTGCATAGGTTCCATACCATCTTTAGATGTTTTGGCCATCTTCCATGCCATTGTAGGGTCCTCCTTCTCTCCCTCGTCATCCAGGCCGAGAGCTAGAGCAACATTTCTTGCCCCAAAATATGCCGTGAGATCGTTATTTTTCACCTGTGAAAAATATTTTTCACCCTAGGACATCGCTGTCTTTATTCCACTATTTGTGCCTGGAGTCATTAAGACTGTCGAGCTGTCCTATAAGCTGACTGGGCTCAAACGCTCTGTCCCAGTTCAAGCTCACTCTATTCTTGCAGTAGCGACATCAGTCACATTCAGCAGGGGGTTGCCATCCTTGAACTGTGTCTTGCGGCAACCTGGTCGACCCCGTCTACTTTTGTTAGACACTATAGACTGGATGTCAGGGTTAGAGCTGACTGTACTTTTGGTCGTGCCATCCTCTCCTCTGTATTGTAGTAGGACACCGACCCACCTGTGTTGTAAGTTAGCTTGCTACTCACCCATATGTGTGATGCATAGAGACCACAAAGAAGAAAGACAGGGTGCTACCCATACCTGTAGTTCTTCAAGTGGTGTTATACTCGAACTTGAGCTTGGGTACCAAAGGTATTCTTTTTTTGGGGGGGAATTCTCTCAGTTACAAGGCCACAATGTCGGTCTCAAGCAACTGAAGGAATAAGCAGGAAACCACTGGGGACATGCGCACTGGACAGTGGGGGAGTGGTCCCCACCAAAACTTCCTCAGCTGTAGGAGTTTCCTGAAACCAGGCTCCACGCAAGCGAATGTATGAATGCATAGATGACCACTTGAAGAACTATGGTTACAGGTAGCAACCTGTCTTTCTTTTTCTGTCATAGGGGCAACTCCCCCTTCCCCTTTTTTGGTCTTTACCTCTTAAGAGGAGAAGATCAGCTATGATCTTCTTTCAAAATGCAGACAGTATATGTATGAAGGTGCGCAACTCTCTCTCAAGCCATGGAAAATGCTTCTTGTAAAGGAGGGTTGCTGAATATTGGACATGAAATGTTTGCTTTACAGATTATGGGTGCAACAACAGGAAGCTCAAAGTGAAGGTTTTCCATTTAGAAGTCTTGAGATTGCAGTGTCAGAGAAGGGATGTGAATCCAGTGAAGACCCTCAAGATGTAAGTTTATTTTCCTCTCAGTGTTATTTTATTTTAAATTAAGCGTGTTTGTATTCTCATTGGTGGAGAGAAGTCCCAACCCAGCTTCTCCTCTTCCCAAAATGCTGGAACAAAGTTGCTTCCTCCAAGTGGAGAACACGTCTGGAGTCCCACTCAGACCGTAGATGTGAGGGCCGCTTCTGCTAAAACCTTTCCTGGGCTTCAACTTAGAGGTGTTAGTTAAAGGCATGTTTGAATGCCTTTATGTTTGATTTAAATACTCCCTACACGTGCAAACACACATACACACATGATTTCATAGGGGAGCATTGAACTATACAACACACACACACTAGTTCTAGATCTGTTTTACTCCTTGATTCTGCTGATTGTAAACACTGGCCCTCAGTTACATAACATATTGAAATTTCTGAAGACCTTTCTCTGTTCACATTTCCATTCACTTGGACTTGGACTTGGGCCCCATCTACACAAGCCATTTCCTCCGGGGCCACTGCGATTCGAGGTCCTTCGGGACATATGACATAGTCACCACTTTGCAGCCTAACCGTGGTTTTCACCCGGAAAATGCGAATTTCCAAAGACGCATTTTGCTGCAATGTTTTTGGTTTGCTGCAGGTTTCCCATGGTTGCGATCTGTCTGTTTCTTCCCTGAACTGACTTCACATTTTGTGGCGGGCGTATGCTAGGCATGCCTAGTGCTTGTGTCATCTGTGACGCCCTTCACTCTTCCCTGTTCCTTCACGGCTGTGCAATTACAGAGGCACGGAGAAGCCTGCTCATTTCTTCAAGCACACTTTTGTACACCTTCTCAGCTTCGTATATTCACAAAGACTGCTTTGGAATCAGTGGCCAAGGGCCGGGGGATCTCATGGGAGCAGAAAGTCCAGGACCAACTTCACTCCAGCCACCATTTTGGAATGATGGGTAGACATGTCCCTCACATGGGCACATGCAAATCATTGTGTGAGTCTCAGGCTGGAGAACTGCCAAGCAGTTGTCATGGTAACAAAGGTGCAGACCACCCACATTTTACCTAACAAGAAATGGACAGACACCAAAGAACCCCTAAAATACAGAACAGCCACTAAAACCCAAAGTGTTGCACCCCCACCCTCCTGTGCCTGAGCAGCTGCACATTTAAAAATAATGGTAAAAAAAAGAGCAGTGTAACTGCCACAGTTTACTTTGCTTCAGTGGCCATGTGTCAGGGCACAGTGGTTTTTCCCATTGGAGAAGTCTGCAGTAAATTGCGTGTGTACCGCAGCAGAAGCTAATTCGCAGGAGTGAAGGTTGAAAGCGGTGCCATGTAGATGGCCCCTTGGAGAATTAGGAAGAGTGTGAAAATGGTTAAGTGATAGGGTTTGGTGCAGTAGAAGCAGTAGACTAGGTGTGAATTTCTAGAAAGTTCTTTGCAAGCTGGTACTCTGTCAAGTACAAATGCAGCTTGAACAACAAACCTTGGAGCTGGTTTAGAACTGGCCTGCCTTATAAATGTTCAGTGTCTAACTGCCAGAACTTTCTCCCAAAGCTTTCTGGAAGATGCAATTCTCTCAAGGTGCCAATGTGGAATTATCATCACCTTAAAAAAGCCCCCAGCAGTTTCTGTCATTCCTTGTACAAGAAGCAAAACAGTAGGACTCCATGACCTTTTTATGGCCAATGAAACTTCGGTATTTTTGGAAGATGGAGGAGAAATTGGACCATAGCAAGGCTCCCAATAATTTGAGGGAAATTTGGTAGATGAAATATGCAAGATGACCACTCCCAAACAGTGGGTTGAAATCAGTGGTTCAGTGGGTCTACTCTAAATATGATTAAGCCTGGATCCAACACAATAATTTTAAAGCTACTATTTATTATGAAAATATTGACAAATACACCCTCGAAAGATAAGTACCAACATAAATATGCAAATACAGACATATTGAGAAGTAGCAATAATAACATCACAAGCCTATGCATGTTCTCTCAAAAGTGACTCCCATTCAATTGAGTGGAGCTTAGTCCCCAATAAGAGAAAATAGAGTATATGAATAAAGACGTTATCGTGGCATTTTCTATTCCAATTATTTATCAATAAAATCCATTTCTCTTTGAATCTGTATGTTGTGTTTCCTTAGCTATGTGAGTTTGACTGAAAAGGCCACTGCCCAAACATAGCTGAAGCAGGGGGTTTGTCCCAATTCCCAGCGAGCAGCAGTGGCTTGTTTAGTTGAGATCAGCAGCTTTGTAAGCAGTTCAAAATATTCCATATATTTTAAATAGCCAAGTAAAGCAGGGATATATGGTATATTATAGTTAGTAATTTATTTTATTATATCTGAAGTTTCTTCCCAAAAGAGATGCATCAATGAGTCTTTTTTTAAATGTATAGCATCTTCCTAGAGCCTGATACGTCCAATATTTATCTTCCTGGAGATTATACATTTGTTTCAAAAGGTTTGGAGTCAAAATACCAGTGAGATGTAATCTTATAAAAGCTTTCTTTTGGAGATTACATTTTCGCCACATTTTTGTAAAACAAAGACCAAGACAACCTTCGTTATGCACTCCCCTGTATCCCTTTCCCAGTGGTAATCATAATTAAAGTTAATAACTTCCGTTTTGACAGCAAATAATACCATTAACTGACCAGTCCTTTCAGATTCATGCTAGAGATTAGACATTCTCTAGGGTTTCCTATTCAACAGGGCTCAAAATATATCCCTGGTTTAGAAAAATGGGAGGTCTTCTCCATTCTGTTTGGTTAGCCACCTCTTGAAACAAATTCTTAACCCAAAATATTTGATATTCCCACCCCAAAGAAATGTCTCCTCACAGAGCAATCCAAAAGTTTGCCAAAAGCTGGCTGAGACGCCACAGGATGTGGCAGAGATGGGGTGCTGGAGAAATCCGCAATGGAATCAAAGGAGTTTGGATTTCTGTGGATCTGACCTGTGGATTCCGCAATGGTCCGGCTTTTCCCGACTCGCATGGATTTTGAGGACTTGCACACTGGGCTTTTTTACATTACGGAATTTTATGCAAATGTAGGTGTAGAAAAATATGTAAAATAAAAAAAACACCACCCAAAGATGCACATGTCCCCCATGGACTAAAGCATGAAAATGCGCATTTGGGGGGATTTGTGAATTTGCACAAATTTGGGAAACTGGAAAAAACTCGATTCTGCCAATGAGCAGATGATGGAACAAAAGGCACCTGACAATTTCACAAAATCTGTACCTCCCCAGGCAGAAGTCCTGCTGTGCCAGTGGAAAAGAGCGCTGCCTGTGGGTGGCCTGGAGGTCCCCTGGAAAGCTCTGTGGGGGTCGATGTCCTGCTGGTGGTGTGGCCTGAAAAGGAACATCCCGTGAGTGTGAGGAGTGGCTTTGGATCCATAGGCTCCAAATCTCCAGTGTTTCCATAGCAGGCCCACAGAGCAGGCCTGCAGTTTATGCCAGCCAGGAGCTATTGTTATTTCCCCTGCAATGGTGTCAGTGGGAGGGAAAACATGGCGGAAGCAATGTGAGCGCTGTGAGCCAGCCGGGTCCAGGAAGCGCAGGCTCCTCCACCACATAATCGCCTCCTCCTCCACCCTAGGATTGCTCTGTGCACCATCGAGGGATGAGGACTAGTCCTTATTTAAAAAATGGGTGACGAGCCACTTGTTCACCCAAGCATTCAAAAACATTTCTCCTAAAGTGTTGAAAATTCTCTGGCTTTTAATTAAGCTTGTATCCTCTGGTTGCTTTTGGTGTGTTTTATTGTTCTACCTGTTTTAATTTTTGTAAACCACCTTGAAATAATTGATAAAAGGCAGTATACAAATGCTTTAAATAAAACAAACCAGGACTCAGTTCTATTTTTCAGCTTGTGCCCGACTAGAAGAGTATTCGCAATTGATGTTAATGAGGATATTTCAGTCTTTTGTACTCTTAACTTCAGTGCAAGTCTTGCTGATTTCATATGGGGCCAAAGCCAAATGCACATCGGCCCTTGCTCTCTCTTCCTTTTCTCACTCCCTTCTCTTTCTTCCCATCTCTCTCAGGATGCTTCCTGATGAGGCTTTTTCTTTTCTTTTTTGTTGTTGTCTGCATATTAGTTTGGGAAGTGTGAATTAGATCAATCTGCATTAAATTGTGAACCAAACACATTTATTCAGAATATTTTGGGATCAATGAGTGCTGGATTTCTCCCCCAGTCTTACAAATATGTTGCATAAATCAGTAAATCGAATCAGTCTTCGATGTCTATATACTAATACCCAGAATGGGGAACAAACAGAACGAACTTGAACTCTTTATACAGGAGGGAAATTATGACGTGATAGGTATAACTGAGACTTGGTGGGATGACTAGCAGTTACAGGAACACTGGGGGAAAGCGACCATGTTATATTTGCCCACTGATAGGTATCCCATTCTTCTCATCCATGTGGGAACAAATGATACCACCAAGCAGAGCTACGAAGAAATCATGTCAACTTTGAAGCTTTGGGAAGGAAACTCAAGAACTTTGGGGCCCAGATAGTTTTCTCATCCATCCTTCCAGTAGTTAGAAGAGGGATAGAAAGGGAACGAAAAATACTCTGGGTGAATGACTGTCTACGAAGGTGGTGCCGACGAGAGAGATTTGGATTCTGGGACCATGGGCTATACTTCCTGGAAGATGGGCTGTTGGCAAGGGACGGGTTGCACCTCACAAACGTTGGGAGGAATGTGTTTGGCAACAGCATGAAGAACTTCGTCAGGAGGGCTTTAAACTGAATCCTAAGGGGGAGGAAGATGTAAAGTTGGGGGTAACAATGGATGTAAGCGCATGCACTGCAACGGAGAGAACAGCTGTGATAGCGCCCAATAATAGTCTTCAGACACATGTAGGAAGAAAGCCAGACCATGAAGCACATGGTCTTCGATGTCTATATACTAATGCCCAGAGTATGGGAAACAAACAGAATGAACTTGAACTCTTAATACAGGAGGGAAATTATGGCTTGATAGGTATAACTGAGACTTGGTGGGATGACTCTCATGACTGGAATACAGCAATTGAAGGATATAACTGGTTCAAAAAGAACAGGAGGAACAGAAAGGGAGGTGGGGTTGCACTGTATGTGAAAAATACATATCTCTGCACAGAAATACAGGAGGATGAGCTTGGTAGCCCCATCGAGAGCATCTGGATCAAAATAAATGGAGCAAAGAATAAAAGGAACCTGACTACCGGCCACCCAATCAAGAAGAAGACAAGGATGAAACTTTTGAAAAGCAAATAGCCAATGTTTTAAAGAAGCATGCTGTAGTAGTAATGGGGGACTTCAATTTCCCTGATATTTGTTGGGCGACAAATTCTGCAAAACATGGCCCTTCCAGGAATTTCCTAGATTGTGTGGTGGATAGCTTCCTCCTACAGAAAGTAGAGGAAGGAACTAGAGGATCGGCTATCCTTGACTTGATCCTAACCAACAGAGATGACGTAGTGGATAAAGTAGCAGTTACAGGAACTCTGGGGGAAAGCGACCATGTTGTACTTGTGTTCTTGGTTCTAAAGGAAGCAAAAGCCAAGTGTAGTCAAACGCATACGCTGGATTTTAGGAAAGCTGATTTTAATAAACTCAGAACAATGATCAGTAAGGTCCCATGGCAAGCGATGCTAATGAGAAAAGGAGTCCAAGATGGGTGGGAGTTTTTAAAAAAGGAAATTCTCAAGGCACAATCACAAACAATTCCAACAAGAAGAAAAGGCGGAAGACAACAGAAGAAGCCAATGTGGCTTCACAAAAAGCTTAGAGATGACCTGAAAACAAAAAAGCACACATATAGGAAGTGGAAAGAAGGCCAAGTAACAAAGGAAGAGTACAGGGAGGTAGTACAGAATTGCAGGGATGGCATCAGGAAGGCTAAAGCTGAGAATGAGCTGAAGTTAGTGAGGGATGCTAAAAGCAACAAAGGCTTTGTTCGGATACGTGCAGAGTAAAAGGCAGAGGAAAGAAATGGTGGTTCAGCTATTAAATAAGGATGGCAAAATGATAACAGATGACAAAGAAAAGGCAGAAGTGCTCAATTCCTACTTTGGCTCAGTCTTCTCCCAAAAAAGGGTCTATGACCCCCCTGGCAAAGGTGAAGTACAGGCTGAAGGGGCAGGATTGCAGCTTGAGATCGATAGGCATATGGTCAAAGAATACCTCATTACTTTGAATGAGTTCAGATCTCCAGGGCCAGATGAACTGCATCCTAGAGTAATAAAGGAACTGGCAGAATAGCTCTCAGAACCATTGTCTAATCTCTTTGAGAAATCTTGGAGGACGGGTGAAGTGCCAGATAATTGGAGGAGGGCTAATGTTGTCCCTGTCTTCAAAAAGCGTAAAAAGGAGGAACCTGGGAACGACAGAGCAGTCAGTCTGACATCCATCCCTGGGAAAATTCTGGAGCAGATGATAAAGCAATCCATCTGGAAGCACCTTGAAAACAATGCCGTGATTACACAAAGCCAACGTGGATTTGGCAAGAACCTGCCAGATGAATCTGATCTCATTTTTTGGTCAGGTAACCTCCCTTGTGGACTGTGGGAATGCAGTGGACATAATATACCTCGACTTCAGCAAAGCTTTCGACAAAGTGCCCCATGATATCCTGATGAGCAAACTAGCTAAAGGTGGGCTAGATGAAACAACGATCTAGTGGATCCACAGTTGGCTACAGAATTGGACTCAAAGAGATCAATGGGACCTTCTCCAACTGGGCAGAGGTAACGAGCGGGGTACGGCAGGGCTCAGTCCTGGGCCCAGTGCTCTTCAACATTTTTATGAATGACTTGGAGGAGGAGGTGCAGGGAATGCTGGTCAAATTTGCAGATGACACAAAATGGGGTGGGATAGCTAATACTTTGGAAGACAGAAACAAAATTGAAAGAGATCTTGACAGACTGGAGCACTGGACAGAAAACAACAGCATGAACTTTAATAGGAATAAATGCCAAGTTCTGCACCTAGGAACAAGAAACAAATGCACAGTTACAAGATGGGAGATATGTGGTTCAACAACACTACAAGCGAGAAGGATCTTGGAATTGTTGTCGATCACAAGCTGAATATGGGCCAGCAATGTGATGTGGCTGCAAAAAAGGCCAATGCTTTTTTGGGCTGCATTAATAGAAGCATAGCTTCCAAATCCCGGGAAGTACTAGTTCCCCTCTACTCAGCACTGGTTAGGCCTCATCTGGAGTACTGTGTCCAGTTCTGGGCACCGCAAAGATGCAGACAAGCTGGAGAGGGTTCAGAGGAGGGCAGCAAAGATGATCAGGGGACTGGAAACAAACTAATTCCCACTGGGGGCGGGGGGGCTGTAGGCTGGAATCAAATTTTCCCACTCCTGCTGCATAAGATTGCAGCTGTGATCCATTCTATATGCATCACTGGAGGACCAATGGGCTTCTGGGGCAAGGAGCGCCTATTACCAGCTCCAGTTGGTATATCAGCGACACCCTTTCCTGGACAGGGATTGCCTGGCCACTGCAGACCTTGGCAGCCTTGTGTTTAGATGACAGTAAGGTCCTTTATGTGGGGCTGCCCTCACGCTTGGCCTGGAAGCTGTGGCTGGTGTAGAATGCGGTGGCCAGGATGTGGAGTGCCTGGCTACGCACATATGACACCAGTGCGGATGCAACCGCGCTGCCTGCCTGTTAGTCCCCAAGGTCTTGTCATCGTAACCCTGAATGCAACAATAGGAAAGAACTGCTGGATTTGTCCTGGATGGGTTGTGCTTCCCGAGAGGAACCAGGAAGTAGTTCAGGGCAACATCCAGTGCTTCTGGCCTGAGGAGAGAGTGGCCACTGCTTGAGAGAGCTCTGAATAGAAGCCCTCGTTTAAGTAAAGCTTGGAAGTTGATTTGTAAAGCAGAGACGGTTTGAATCCGTGGGGTGCAGACTTGAAATGCCTGGGACCAGGTTACTGGCAGATCGCCTTCCCCAATGCAGACCTGTGTGATCATTAAGGTCATTGGAGGAGGCTGTGCTGGGTGCACCATGGCCTGCAGGCTGCTGTCCCACAGCAGCCAGGAAGCCTTCTCTGTGGTGGCGCCCACCACATGGAGTGCCCTGCCCGCTGGTATCCAGGAGGCGCAAAGTGTAGCATGCCTTAGGCGCCAGTCAAAGACCCATTTCTTTACCCAGGCCTTGTCTGAGTGAGCATGCCTCCAGCCCGTTTGTTTGTAATTATGGTGTTGTGTTGGTTTTATGTTTTTATTAATGTTATATAAAGGTTTCAACAATTTTATGCATTCTGATCGTATTTTCATATATTTAATTTTCTTGTAAACCACTTAGAGAGATTTTTAAATATAATCAGTGGTATATAGATCTGTTAAACAAACAAACAATTTGTTGATACTGTCAAAGCCCATTTTGCTTTGTGTTATATTCCTCAACTTTTTATATATTATAAAGAATTCATTTCTGAATAAAATGGTATCCAAATAATTTCCTTTGAAACATGTTTAGGGTCACTCTGTATATTGGCTGTACTAGCGAAAATATATGTACAATAAGCCATAAATGTTCAAACATTAGAGGTCTAGAAGTTTTACACTGACAAACATGGATTCCTTCATCCCAAACATTCAAATTTAGACCCCAAAAACATCTTCCTCAGGGCATGTTCTACATGAGCAATTTATTGCACATTTGCGATTGCCCACTCACAGAAGTTTGCAGGTCCTTTACATGAGGTTGCCAACCTCCCGGACGTCTCCCATGCTTTTCTCCCACTTTCAAAAAGGTCAGAGATGAGCTGGAATTAAAAAACAACAATGTGGGATTTCACCAGTGTGTAAACCTGGCATAGCGCCATAATTTGGCCGCTAGATGGTGCTGTTTCACTGAAAATATAGAAAGCCCTGAGAAAGGGCATTTTCAGTTCCATGTCACATGTTTGTCATCTAAAGGAGCCCATCCTAATCATGCCAGGGAAACGGAAGCAGAAAGCCCTGGTAAGGCTGTGGGATTTTTCAATAATGTAGAGAAGCCCTCAGACTCTCTAAGGCAAAATGTGTTAAAATTACTGTTTGATGACAACCATCTTGCATTTTTCATCTAGCAGATTTCCCACAAACTTTGGGGAAGGTTGCCCCAGTCCAATTTATTCCCCACTCTTCAAAAGTACTGAAACAGCTGTCAGACCTTGGTCAGGGAATGCTGTTATTTTGCATCTACTATGCGGGAACCCTGATGGTTAAACCAACTGAAAAACAGTACTACAATTTGGTAGTAAAGCAATGCAGTCCTATACACGTCTACTCAGAAGACATGTAGACTGAGTTCAATGGGGCTTACTCCCAGGAAAGTGGGTATAGGATTGTGCTGATAAATTTTTTTAATCGAAAAATGTATCTTCTTTTTTGGAGCACTCACATATTGCCATGGATTTAGAGCAACACGCCAATAACTGGAGTACAATTAGAGATACACAAGGCATGGAAGAGAGTGAGAGAGAGAATGAAAAGTACATCTGTATTTCACCAACCAAGGCAGCAAAGCGAAGAAATAACTGGGAAGGATATAATCAGTCCACAGATGGGTGGGGTAACGCCTGCTCTTACAGACAGCCAGGAAGCCCGCCAAGGAAAAGAGGAGCAAAAGGCAATTTAACAACCCCCCCAGAAAACCGAGATACTCCTATCCAGAAGCTCATTTCCCTGGTGCAGGAATGGGATATGGTGAATTGCAGATGCTGTGAAGCCCAGCAGGTGCCAATGCCCAGTGGTGTCAAAGCAGAGGAAGAGCCCAAAAGAAAGGCACCGGGCCACTTGTCACCAGCCAGGTGCCTTGGGGTCACCAGTCTTGAACCCTTTAGCAACAGCTTTGCAATCCAAGCTGCAGCGAGAGTGCAAGGAAGCCTGCCAAAACCTAGCCAGTGCATGATGAGCAACCCTGAGGGTTGGCTTGTCAAGATTGGTAGACCCAACAATTTGGAGAAGACGCATCCAGTGGGAGGAACTATTGCAGTTAAGGAACTGAGTGTCCAGACACAGAGAGAGCACAGTGAGTGACCACTCCTTAATTTGCTACTTATAAATGAGCTAGGTAAGTCAACCTTGATAATGTCAACTAAGTCAGGAATAAGGAGTTGCCCTCCGTTCTCCTTCCCTTTCCCCAGAAAGCTGCGGTTGCTGGGACCTTGTGGGTGAAGGTCATGAAGCTTTGCTTCCCCCTTGCTACCTGTTCAGCAGGGCCACATCATTTGTGAGCAACCACCTCTGAAAGGGTGGTGCTTCCAGGTGAGGCTTTAACTGGGCATTCACATTGCCTCATTCACATAAGTTTATGGGGGATCCAAACAACCCCATCTTCACTTTGTAGCTCTCCTGTGTTTTCCCACCGCTGCTTCTGACTTTTCTTACCAGAAAAAAAAAATCTGTTAAGGAATGAAAGATAGAATAGCTGCATGATGCCTTCTCATTGGTAGTGTTTCCTGCATGTGGCCCACTTCTGAGTGGTGAGAAGTTTTGGGGGTTCCAGCACTTACTCAGGGTTCAGTCTCCTTAGAAGGAGGTCACTGAAGACTTGTGGCACTTCTTTCATGTAAGGTTTATTTACATGTATTTAGAGACTGGGCTGAAGATGAGGGTCCTTCACACTCCTGTAGACTCTTGTTTCCCATCAGATGTCTAAGGGATCTCCATATCAGTAGGGAATTTGCCAGGCTAAAAGTGCCCAAGCAGTTTGACCCATTCTAACAATCTCTTTTCCCAACCACAGACTCGTGGGGTTGGGGGGATCCTTGAGAGGTCAGTCTAACCCCAAACCCATAACAGTGGTGCTAAGAGCCGTCCCTCCATATGGAAGCAGCCCTCGCCACTTCATGATCCTTGGAGTGGGGGGAGTATCCCTGTCTAGTCTCTAGTGCTTGACCAGCCCACACTGGAAAGGCTGGTGCCGTCGCGGTGTTTGAAGTGGAGAACAGCAGCCACCAGTTCTACCTGAAACAAGGCAGGAGGACAATACAGAACAAACGTGGAGATGCCACAGGCTGTGGCTTGATTCGCCCTTAAGAAAGGAAGCATATGAGGGATGGCACTGTAGTCACCCTCAGTGGTTCATGTGGGAGCAACACCGGCCCTCAGCTCGTGTGACCTTTGGCGCCCTTGCAACATCCGCAGCGGTGTTCCTCAACTCATCTGTTCTTACACTGTTCAAAAATAGTAACTAAAAATAAACCTTTAAATGGTTCACAAGATGGGGTGGGGGCAGAGTTGTGGTTGGTGATTGTCACAGATCAATATCCAATAAGAACCTGCAGCATTTAGACATCTACATGCTAGCAACTACAAGAGCACCAAGGGATATATTAGGAGAAACCCAGTTGCTTTTTTTCCAGGCACAAAATATCGTGGTTCGAGTCCTGGGAGAAGGGTTTTCCCCACAACAGATGTGTACTCTTGAGGGCCAACGTGCAGAACAAAGTTTTCCTTCACTCTTCAGTAACCCTCATCCCCTACAAAACAATCTTGGATGTGGGACTGGCCATTTAAGGGCCGTTTGCATTCCGTATTCAGTATATCTTACTGAATTGTACTTGGGAGACACAATGAAGATGCAACATATTATAGCTCCTTATTCCACAGGAATACGTGCACTTCCCTATTAAAACTATGCTAACAATTTGTGTTTGTGTGTGTGTGTGTTTTAAACTGAACACATTTCTCCCCAGGGACATGCCCGGAACAAGCCGGTGCAATCCTTGATGAGCCACGTGGCGACACTGGCTTGATTCTTAAAGTTGAACACCCTCCGATTGTGGCTGGTGATGGTTCTTGTGTTTCCCATGAAGGCAGCATCCTCTACAGCACACATCTGGAAGACACTAAGCTGGCACAACCAGTGGCCAAAGGTAGAGTCCCTCATAACTCTGTATGCGTTTGGGCCTGGAAAGAGACCCCAGGAAGTTCCAAGGGGCAGCAAAGCTGAATAGGCTTTGCACCCAAGAAGTGGACAATTCTGTGCCAAAGAAAACCCGGGATTTTGTGTCCAGAGGACTCCTACAACTATCCATAACTGATTTTCCTTTAAAAAACTGGCTTGTTGCAGGAATTTAGCACATTTTGGCAAGGATTGGGGGAGGGGGGTAAAGGGAAAGGCAATGTCTCCCTGGAACCATTCCAGGAACAAAGAACTTCACTGGGTTCGTGATAGAATGGGTTACATTTTGAGGGGAATTTCTACTGCACTTGAGTGGAGTAATGATGTCTCTTTAGCATCAGGAATTGACACAAGTAGAAAGAGACGGGATCTGAGCAGCATGGAGTTGGGGCTGGACAGTTCTGGGAGACATTTCATCTGGATTATCTTGGGCAATTGGTGAGTGAACCTAATGGGGCCTGTGCCTCGGCCATCTTGCTTCGTCCTCGAGATGACCTGCTTTGCTTGCCCTGTCATGATCTTCTGCACGACGCGATTTGGATTGCTTGCAAGAGTCGGGGTGGCCAAGTAATGGCCCAGCCTTTGGGCAGTTGGGTTTGTACTAGATGAGCTGTGATTCCTTCCAACTCTGTGCTGCTGCTGATCTTTCTCCTCCCTCCTCAATGCGCACAGAACATTGAGATGTATCTGTGTGAGCCTAAACTTCACAGCTGAGTCACAGGATCCATTTGGCCTCCTGAGACTGATGCCAAGTGGGATTCACACAGAGTTCAGCACATGCTGAGGACGTTGCGTGCCTGCTTCTCTGCATGTGCTGAGCTTGCAACTCAGGACATGTTTCCTGGGCTGCTACCAACCTGCCTTGGACAGCTGTGCAGCGGCACAACCCTTGTGGGAGCTGGGCCTGTGCTACCTCCTCAGCCACAGTGACGTACGAGCCATGTGAGGAAGGACCAGCAAGGTAAGAACATTACAGGGAGGGAGGGAGGGAGGCAAGGGTGCCATTTCTGTGTTTCATTTCCAGCACCAAAATACCTGAAGAGGATGAGGCAGTCTGGCAAAGGGGCAGTTGATGGAACTCTCCAATTCCTTGCTCCTTTAGATGTTGTCTTTCTGAGCTTTCCATTGTCACAAGAGGAGATCTTTTATGCCCGGAAGTGCCACTGCTTTCTCACCGATGTCATCCTGGATTCCATAAGGCAGGAGGACCCCAAGGAAACAACGGCCAAAGTTGAACTTCTTGTGCAAAGGCTGTGGGTGAGCTGACACAATTGCCTTTGGGCAGGGGAAGGCAACGTGGGGCCCCCAGGCACCTTTCCTGGCTCCTGCCAAGGCACCTGGGCCTCCCACTTAAAAGAACAAGAACACCCCTTTCCTTGCTGGCAGCTGGGATCGCTACGCGGAGTGAGGGCCTCCAGCCGCTGCCGTCTTGATGTCCCATGATGCCAGCTGGGGCCAGTTCTGATGGGGCACAGAGACATTCTGACATAGGAATGAGGACGTGTGCGCGAGAGAGGGTGGACGTGTGTGTGTGAAAGAGAGAGCATGTCTGTGGGGGTGATCTTGAGTGCAGGAGAAAGAGAGAGGGGAAATGAGCGGGGAGAGAAGAGTTCGCCTTCTGTGAAACAGGTTTCTGTTGGCACAGGAAATGGTGAATTCAAAGGAGATGATCAGCATGTTGTGGCCCAGACCCCATGTCCGTCTTGTACACAGTCATGTGGGCAGGTTACTCATCCTTTGTGACTCACTGCTCCTTCCGTGTTACCCATTTTATGATGGTTCCCATGACACCAAATTGCCGAATGTGTCCACAGGGCCAGAAAGGTTGCCTGCCCCTGCTCTTGGGCTTGGGGAAGGGGTCTCTCCAGACTGGGTGGTAAGCTCTTGCCCCCTTACACTCTGCCACAAACTCCGCTGCCCCCCGGCAGCCTAGCAAGGCACGTGGCAAGAGCTTCCTTCCAGGTTCCAAGCTCAAATTCTGATGGCTGGGCCCTGGGCAAGTTTTGAGTACGCCAAAAGGCATGAAGCGTCTGGCCTTTGGTCCCCTTCTGCCAAGACCTCTGCAGCAGAGAGAGGAAGCCCCTGCAGCTCCTCCATGTCTTGTTTCTAACCCGGCCCAGACTATCCCCACTAACTGCTCTGCAAGAAGGAAAAGGCTGCTACGGGCAGCTCTGGAAAGCAGTGGCTGAGCAACCTCCTTTCTTGCAGAGCCTGCAGATCACAGCAAAGGAGTTTGTGGCTGACCTGCTGAAGGTGCCGCCTTTTAAAGCCGATAGTCTTGCTTGCGAGAAGTTACTGAAATGGGTTGAAGTAAGTCTAAACTTCTGATTTGCTTCCATGCATAGCGAATGGCTCTGCTGACCCAGAGCACCAGTGCAGGCCTGCCTGCTTTGTGGCTTTGCTTCTTAGAGGTGTTGGCACCCGCCTTAAACCCTGACCCATTTTTTAAAATGTGGTGGGCCATGTCTAATTTTTAATCCTATATACTGATCTTTCTCCTTGCTCTTCCCCCCTCCTTCTACACCACTCCCTCCTCCCTCTCTTCTAAAAAAACCTTAAGAACAACATGTTAGAAATGGTGGTACCACACCTGTGACCCACTTGTGATGGGGCACATCCCAGGTCTGCGTCATAGCCTTGCAGCTGGACAAACAACTCAGCGTTTGGCTTTTGGTCCACCAGCAAAACCCCAAAGGATGCCTCACAGCTTATTGCCGTACCTTCGATTGGTTGCTAGCATGTTTGCTTTTCTCTTTCAGTTTACCCTGCCATTTGCCTGGAAGTACAGTTGCTGCATTGACCTACTGATAAAAAAAGGATACCTTAAATCACTCTCTCATTTTGTCATAGGGAAATATTTACAGAAGCCTTAATAAAACCAAAGTACTATTTTTCCCCCCTGAGATAACCTGGCAGCATTGTTCCTATGTCTGAACAGGTGCCGTGTGAAAAGCTTGTAGTATGTATTAAATTCGCACATCAGGGACAGGCCTATATTCTCATCCCCGCCCCCTGCCTTCCCCCATTTGCCGGATGCAAGGATCTTTTAAGTGGTCAAAAATACGGTCCCTCCATGTGCAGTCTGAACTGACCCAGTCAGAATTCCACCACCTTGGCCTTCCATCTCTCGCTGTGCAGTGTGTAAAAGGGCTTTGAGAGAGTGAGCGAGCGAGCGAGCACCATTTTTGGAGTAAAAACACAAAGTGAGAGCGTGAGTGTCCTCCGCTCCCATTTGCAGCAGAAGCCTCAAGGCGCACCAAGACCCGCACGGCTTTCTCAAGAAGAGAAAAGATCAATGGCTGTACTTTTGTCTGGGCTGAGCCCGCTGGAAAAAGGCAGCCCCCAGGGAGGGCGTTTTTCTGTCTTTAGGGGGAGCCCAACAGAGCTGCTTCTAGGGCCAGACAGGTGGTTCCTCAAGCTCCCCAGTCGCTCTTGTAGCCCAGTTTCCACACTGTTGCCCGTTTCCTCAGCCTACGTCCTGTTGTCTGTCCACACCAGGGGCGTGGCACAGCTCCTGGCACTGTGGGAGGGGCTATTTGAAGCTCACGCACTACAACCTGTCCTGGTGGGTGCCATTTTATCACCCCATCAACCTTTTAAAAGCAATCTTTTAACTAGAGCTATAACATTTTCCTAGCTATAATACTACAATGCTGCAGTATTAATTTTTGTATTATGGTGTTATGCTATAACACAATACTATTTTTTTTAAAAAAATACTAATTTTAACCCTATTAAAAAGGGGATTACAGAAGAGCAAGGAATGGATAGGCCAGGTGCTGTCTGGTGCCCAGGCTCAACACTTGGCTGCCAGAAAAGAGTAGCCAATTGCCCAAGGTCCAGATCAACTGCACTGGCAGAACTGGACCTCCTCCCCCCGCCCCTCCCAGAGCAGCCCCTCCAGCCCGCTCTGAATGGGGTGGGCAGGGGGATCCCCCAAAATCAGGCAGAGGGAACGTTTTGTCTCATGGAAGGTCCCTTCCTCTCATGGAAGGCAGATCCTGGATCCAACCCTTAGTCTTTGGAGTTTCATTGTCAGGAAAGTGCCTGCATGCAACTTAGCCTGTTGTCAGTGGAGGCATTAGCTCAAGCAGATCCAAATTAAACAGTTATATGCCATCCCAGACTAAGTAATCCAAGAGAATACAACCCTCACCTGGCATCCCTTGCAGGCATCCTCCCTTCATCACAGGAGGCTGAAATCCCACATCCTTACTGGGCCTCCCTGCTTCCAGATTCTTGGCAGGATTAAGACTGTCTTCCTCACATGGGCAGGCACATGCTTTGAATCAAGGACTTTCTTTCTCAGCAAGTTTTACAGCCACTAGATGGCGGTGTGATCATAGCACAATGCTGCCATTACACACAGCTGATAGATTGGATTCACGTCCCTTATTGCACTATCTCCGATCTTTTTAAAAGCAGGATAAAGGTCATGAACTGCAGGAAGGGCCCTGGAGGGCGACAACGTTGTTTAAAGGACTTCTGTGAGTGGCCAATCTCGATTCCATGATATAAGCCCTGTGTGGAGAAGCTCCTTGCTTCTCCCAATGAATGGCCCCCTGGATGGTGATCTGCTGCCTGCTCTGGCCGAGGCCTTGTCTTCTGTTTGCCACCCCCCCCCCCCCAGCAGCTTGCCTTCCATCTCAATCCCCCAAACACACCTACTAGGAGGGAACTGAATGTGGGGGTTTTGAGAGACGCTTTGCACAAGCAGTCGAGCAAGTTGCCTGCCCTTGCACTTCAGTGCCTGTGAGTCCTATAGCCATCAATTCACTGAGACACACAACGGCCTCCAAACGGCTGCCACTGGAGCACACGGGGAGGAGCCTATGTGGACCAGCACTTCCCCGTGGCTGGCTGTCGCGCCAGTGTCCCGTCACCACGGGGCCAGGGCCTTTGCATACAGCCCATCTGCCGAGTGCGCCAGCTCGCCCCAGCCTTGTCTCCGCGCTGGCCTGGCCTGGCCTGGCCGTGGCTCTGCACGCCCTGGAGGCGGTGGCGCATGCTGGAGCAACCTCTCCTTTGGTGTGCCTTCTGCAAACGAGGCCCCCGTAGGTCCAGGCGGGGACAGCTTCTGGATGCGAGAGCAGAAGGAAAGCTGCCATTTGGGTTAGATTTATTTGGCAGTTGTGCCCCAGGCAATAAACAACATCTCTTGTGAAGATTGTATTTTCAAACAGACCAGGTTTCCTCTTAGAAATAACCACACAATCAAGCAACAATGCACTGGAAGTAACAACTTTTATTAAGTAATTCAGTCAAACCTAAAAAATAACATTGGGACAGGCACGCATTGAGGATCCCTGCCCCTCCCAGTTTTGAAAAATATTGCCTACACTGAGGGATGCCAGATATTGGTGAGATAACGGCTCACACAAAATTGCTCCAGGCTGCCTCCAGTTTCCCAGTAAACCCCTTCTCTCCATCAAAGTCAAAGTTAGATTAACCAAGAAATACTAGTAGGCACTTGGAAGCTTCTAGCATAATCCCCATCCAGCTGTTTTCCATACACCATCATATCACGGGGAACTGGCATTCCATTCTCGGGGGGGGGGGAGGCTGAAAAAATCCAGCTTATTTAAATAAAGATGTATAAAAAGTCTCATTCTCAGCACATCAATTTTAAGACTGAAAAAGGAATGCAATTCATAAACAAGAAGCAAGGGAAGCATATCTGAAGAGTAAAGCCGGAACAGGATCAAAACAGCAGAGAACAGTGAATGCATCCTTGAGCGGAGTGTGCGAGGCAAAAGCCTGCAGTGCCTAGAGGCCACAAATGGCATCTGCCAAGTAACTGGCACAAGCTGAGAGCCAGGGTGCCTCCGGTGGCCTGACCTGCATTGACGCGGGATCACAGAAGCGCCCTGCCCCGGCGCCTTGTGCATGACCCCCTAAGGAAGGATCCCAGCTGGGGAGGTGTGAAAGCTGGGGGTCCAGGGCTGCCTCTTCAGTCTGCTGCACATATGGAACAGAATGAGGTAGTAGAATGGACTCTACCACTTCAGGCTACAAGGGGGGCAGAATACTCCCCTATGTGAAAAACTCCCTGAAAGTTAAAAACTAGCACATCAGGGAGAAAGGCTGCCACCTGCCATGCTAGTTTTCTACTTTCAGGAAGGTGTTGTGTGTTTTTTAATGCGAAGGAGCTTTAAAAATATGATTCTTCCATCAGCACTCTGCAAGTGTTCAAGCCACCCTACCCTGCGGTGCCCCTACATGCGTACATCAATCCAAGGTTGGCGTTCTCCCCCCATCCCCTATACAAAATGCCTGTCCAAGAGGTTCATTTAGCTCCCTGATGTTCTGCCAGTCTGAGATGGGGGGCTCTTTGGGTGACAGCTACACAAGAGGGACACCTTGGCACCCATGTGGAATCTGCTAATGAAGTACTTAATAGTAAGAACAAAGCAATAAAGCATCTCCAGACCAGGCAAAACTGAACAGAGAGAACCAGCCCGGATAACAAGGTTTAACATACAGAGAACATCACTCTATTTTTAAAAAATAGTTTGTTTCCTTCTGCACTTCAAAAACTTTAAAATGTGCGGCTTGTGGAACAAAACCAGCCATTTGTAAAGGAACAAGTGACCAGCAAACGCCTCTCAAATCTGTGCTGTTTGTGCAGATGTACGACTGCCCTTATACAGGGAGCCACCCCAGGCCCACCCAATCTCTACCACTAGCCCACTGAGCCCGTGTCTCCCCCACCCCCATGGCTCACACACCTCCCACTGCTGCTCGCTGGCTCCCAGCACCCCCGTCCCAGCCACTGTGCTGCTTTTCTGATGCAGCATCCAAGGGAAACACAGCCCCTGGGGGGAGCTCAACCCACGCCATGATCCAGGAACACTACCAAAATAGCCTTTTCGCGTCCAGTGCTGTGGCCACGTTGAGTCAGCCATGGGCCCCGACAGGCACAGATCTCCCCAGCTGCCACTGTGGGCCCCTGACTGCTGCGTGGGGGGGACACACGAGCTCCATCCTCCGGGCGCCTCAGAAACACGAGAACTGCCATTCAAACCTGCAAGACAGCATCCTCCCCAGTCAGGGACTCTCACCTTGATCCACAGTGCTGGAAGGGAGGGGCTGGCCCCCTTCCTCCCCACATCAGGCACTGGCATGGCCACAAGCAAGTGCAAAGAGGCTGAGGAGCCCAGGGGCCCTGCAGGGGCCAAGCCAGGAAGGGCAGGAGGCACAGCCCGCCCCGCCCCACCAGCTCCCTGGATGATCCAGGGGAAACGCCCCCACCCGCTGATTTCCTCCGGGAGGGGCCTGCACTTCCTGCTGAATGGAGAGGGCTCCGGCCATGGCTTGCCGCGCCTCCCGCTGGGACGCCATGCGCGTGCACAACCGACAGGCCAAGAAGTCCTTGGGTGCAAGACCCAAGAGAACTGACAGGGCCCTGCTCACTTACCGCCGAAACATACTGGCTTTTGGGAAAAGAGGGTTTCCCCTCTGGTGGGGAGGCCGAGGGGGAGCCTGCCGAGGAGAACAGTGGGGGTCCCGGATGGTCACAGGAGCAATCCCGGGGGAGGCTGGAGGCGCGGCCGCTGTCGGAGCCGCTGGAGCCGCTTCCGAACACGCCCTGGGAGGATGACTCAGAGCTCTCCGTTGCTGGGTGGAGAGGAGAGGAGGCGGATCACGTCCCACACTGGGGCCACCCCGGTAGTGCCGGGCAAAGGGTCCGTGAGGCCACGAAGCCTGTCCCCGATCACTGCCCTTGCCAGGGGTGCGAGGAGTGGCGTGGCACCCCTGCTGGCAGAGCCCAGAGGGCCCCCAGAGGGCCCGTCCCGATGGATGGCCAGTGGCAAACCCAGCCCACGGGGACCAAGGCTGGTGGCCAGCAGGCAGGGGCAGGGGAGGCGTCGGCCCTGCTTATTGGGATGTAGTAAGAAGGGGAGAACCACACTCGCGGGGCACGTTGCTGCTGTCTCCCAGGCACTTCATGGGAGCTGGAAAACCCACCTGTAAATGCGTCACTCGCACCTCGAGGGCCATGGTGGCACTCCCTTGGATGGAGCCAGTGCTGAGCGATCAGTGGCCAACAGAACGGCTCACTTCAAGGGACTTCATTCCACGTCCACGTCGCAACCAGGTTTTGCTGTCTGTCCCTGGGCTGCCTATGATCTTCCTCAGACCCACTAGCCTCCCTCTCTTGAGCTGCCCAGGCCCTTTTGCTGCCTTCCCAACTCTGCCTCCATTGCCCCCGCTCAGAACCCACCAGGGCACGCACCTCATCCCAGCCACCACTGAATTTGCTGCTGTTGCTGCAGCCGTTGCAAAAATCGCCACAATCCCAGCAGAGCTGCGCTTCTGGGGGCTTCTGAGAGCACGATGCTCCCCCTGTGCCTGCGTTCCATGCGCAATCACAGCCATTTGCCACTAGCAGATTCAGCCACAGGGAAGCACAGAGGGGATGGGACAAAAAAAGGGCTGTGGGGGCAGACGTTGCCCACCCCTGCACAGTACTAAATGGGGCCGACAGCAGTTGGAACTGTGATGCCCCCGGCCACCACGAACAGCAGGTGCCCTGGGAGATCAGGGCGTGCACGGTGGCCGGCAGGTGAGGGAGCTGGCCTGCCTCCCTGTGGGGGCGGAGTGACAGCAGCACCAAGAACGCCCTTCCCTCTGCTCTATTCTGCCACGCCAAGCAGCCACCGGCAAGCGATCTGGGGGCAGGGTGGGCCACTGCAGAACCATGGTTCCTGGGCTGGGCAGAGGAGAGCAGGTGCTACGTACTGAGGGAAGGCTGGCTGCTGGTCTCATTCTCCATCTCGTCCTCCTCGACGCAAGCCCCAGCATCAACGGGATGGCTGCTGGCCAGCACGCTTGGCAGCAGGGCTTGATCTGGGTACAGGTGCAGGTTGAGAGGCCCAAGCACTGAGCAGGAGGACGGGCCACCGGCAGGCGGGGGAGCTGGCAGCCTCTTGTAGGGCCTGGCATGGTCGAAGAGGGACACAGCAATGGAGGCCCGGGTCCGTGCTCCTGCCACAAAGGAAGAGGACAACTCAGGAGCGCCCCGTGGGTGGCACTGCAGATCCCCGAGCAGGCTGAGGCCATACGTACCTCTGCCTTTCATGATGTAATCGATGGCACGGTCATGGATGGCGGCTTTGCTCGGCTTGATGTCCAGGAAAGGCTTGTTCCCCACGCCCATGGACACCATCTCCTGCATGCGGATTTCTGATGGGGCGACAAGGGCCGTGAGGGCAGTGCCCTCTCTCCCTGGGCCACCTGCCCTCTTACTTCCCAGGGCTCTCAAGCCCAGCTGCCGCCATGGGCAAGACGGGCAGAGTGCTCAGCCCCTCCCGCCATCAGAAGGGTCCCAGCCACAGGGTTCTAGAGCACATGCTGACCCTAATGGGGTGGGTGAGCGGCTCCCTGCTTCGGACCTTCTCCGAGCCACATGGGGGGTAGTGGGGACAAGGTTTGGGATGTGAGGGGGGCCGCAGCAAGCACAGCCTGGCAGTAGCTGCGTGAGGGGACAGAAGTGGAGACTTCACTCAGACTTAGTCCACCAGACCCCAGCTATCCATGGGGAAGCAACGCCCATCAGGCGGAGAAGCCTCTCCCTGGGAGCGGTCCTTGCCAAGAGCGCCCAAAGAGTCCTCAAAAGCTGGGTCCCGAGTAGGGCTGTATGAGAACCTGTGGCATCAACTTGATCTGCAGTGAGTCCATCCAATGCACAGATTTTGGACTCGGGGGAGTGGGAGGAGGCACTGCTGAGTGCCAGCTCGAGGCTTAATAGCCAGAGCACTCCGAGAAGTGGGCTTGTAATGTGAAGCAGCCCCCCTTCAAGCCAAGGGGGGAACGCTGGCAAGGCAAGCCCCAAAGTGGAGGGTGACACCGACAAGTGCTTTGACAAGTGCAGAATATGGCTTTGCGGGGCTAAAGAGAGTAGTGGGGTGGAGAGGATGACACTGACAAGGCTTTTTACAGTGGGAATGTGCAGCAGATAGACGAACTTGGGAAAGAGCACCAACAAAAATCATTTTAAACAATACGACCCCATTCGTGCGAATTTAAAGAGCCGAAAAATTTAAAAAACCCATCCCATTGCACAAAATTAACTCCCCTCCCCAAATGAGCAAATAACATATGGAATTTCTGAAATCGGGGGGAAACACCCCCCCCCCCCCCGCTAGTCTGCCACAGCTTATCGGAACACAAACTCTGTGAAATCCTGTTGGGCTTAAACAGAACGGATTTCCCAGTGTCACATATCTCTAGTTCTGAGGTCCTGGTAGCTATCCAGTGGCTCTCTCAACAAAAGGAGGCCAAGACTGGTGGTTATCAGGGATGTTGGGCGGGGGGGAGCCCCTCCTTCTTGGGACGTGCTGAGAATGGGAGAGCTGCCCTCCAAAGCACTCCATGCGAGCTGGAAAAGCAACTGGTGAATGTTGTGAAGATGTCAATAGCGGTATTGGGGAAGATTACTAAGTGCAACAAGGGACAGGCCAGCTCCTGTGCCTTGGCTCGTTGCGTAGAAGAGGGAACCCTGGCAGGTGCAGCTTTTCTCCCTTCTGAGGCACTAGACAAAGCTTTCTCCCCAGCACCCTGTCCGAAGCACAGGATAGGAACCCTGCCGCCTATTGCCTCAGGCCACCCTAGTTGTGGGGGCTTCCCTGGGGACCCCTGTGATGCCTTCAGCATGGCCCACCTTTCCTGCAGCCTCTGTAGCCACCAGGGGCTATTGTTGTGGGAGACAGGCTTTTCCTGGCAGAGATTTCATGGGCCCTATGTGACCTGTGGTCCCAGGGGAACACGCGCCTCATCCTTCCGTCTGGCAGGTAGGGAGAAAAGGCCAACCTTTGTTCCGGGCAGCTTGTTCCCACAGAATCCTGGTGATGTCACTAGTCCAGGCCTGCTTGGTCTCTGTGCTGCTGGCCTGCAGGATGTAGGTGTCACTTGACTTCCGCCGCCTAAACCAGATCTCAAAGCGCAGCCCACTCTCACCAGAGTTTTCTGTCAGGCCGATGTCTGCCGTCTGCAGAGACGGAGAGGGGAGTCAATGGCCCCAGGAGGGGCAAGTGGGCTGGGAGAGGTTAGGAAGAGGGGGGCTGTGGTTGTCTTGTGGGGCTGTGATCCCCTCCTCTGTTGGCCATGGCTGGATTTAATACTAAGAAAGGGGAAAGAAACAAGTTGGCTCCAAAATGCTCAGTCTTGGTAAGCTGGACAGGAAAGGAGACTCATGTGCTTGTTGCAGTTATCACTTGAAAATATGAAGGTGTAAAACGCCCACCCAGACTGTGACCCCCCAAGGGCCCCATAACCCCCTCCCCTAGCTCCATCGCTTGCTGAGACTGCAAAGACTGTGTGTATGCGTGTGTGGCGCCTGGCCACGATGCACGGTGCTGTGCATGGGCTCGTGGGTTACGGTGACAAGGTGCACAGGCCTGTCCCCATCTATGAGCCGAAGTGCAGCCTGACGACCTGCATGGGTGGACACGGCTCGACTCAGGACCCCCCCTGCCGTTACTTTCCCTTGCAATTCCCCCCATTTTCTCCCCCTGCCAGCTCCTTCGACCAACACAGATGGCCCGTGCCCTGCTGCGAGGTGGTGCCAGGCTGAAGCAGCAGAGGGCGTCCTTGCCTGCATAGAATCCTAGAAGAGTAGGGCTGGAAGGGGCCCGCAAGGCCCTCCAGTCCACCCCCCTGCTCAGTGCAGGAGTCCACGTCAGAGCATCCCCGACAGATGGCTGCCCAGCCTCGTCCTGGACGCCTCCAGTGCGGGAGAGCCCGCCCCCTCCCTGGGTCACGGGTTCCACTGTCGCATTGCCTTAAAGGAGTGCTTGTAGATGTAGACGTCCAGGCCCCCCTCAATGCGCCTGGGCTTGCTGAAAAGGATCAGGTCCTCAAAGAGGAAGACGTGGCGTGGGCATTTCCTGCGGCCGACGGACACGCTGAACTCATCCTGGCGCACCAGCTGTCCCTGCTCCTTGAGGTTCACCTGGGCACAGAAACCAGTGTCAGCTCCATGAGGGGGCACAGGGCCTGTGGGGTGGGCACGTGCCCTGTGGGCAGGGCAGCCAGGCAGACACCCAGTGGGTGTGGCTGGCAAGGACAAGAAGGGCCCTCCGCCTTCCCAGAGCGGCAGCCGCTTCTCAGCCAGGCGGGCAGTCCTGGGTTCCCTCTGCTGTGACCTGAGGCTGCCCCACGAGGGCCGCCCTCTGCTGCCGGCAGGGCTTCTCGGGCAAGGGGGACGTCCTGGCCAGGGCGCGGTGCCCTCACTCCTGCACTGCGGCAGGCGCCCCTGCCCCGCGCCCCCACGGGCCAGGCTGGAGGGGCGGCGGGCAGCAACCCCCACTCTCCCGCCCCGTGTCCCGCCCCCCCGAGCAGCACGCACGTCGCAGTCCCGGATGGCGTCCATGGCCAGGAGGTCGTTGCCGTGCCGCAGCTGGAAGCGCACCATCGCCGCGGCCGCGTGCAAGGAGGCCAGCTCCTGCCCCTGCGCCTCCCCGCAGCACCTGGCGAGGTCCGTGAGGAGGAGGGCGTACTTGCTCACGCGCTGGATGGGCTTCAGCAGGTAGGAGGCCAGGTCCATCTTGTCTCCCAGCTGCACCTGCTTGGACTGAGGGCCAAGGCAGAGGGGGCTGAGAACCCACTGCTGCTCCAGCCTTTCCCTGGGCAGGGAAGCCGGCTCCCGGGGGGGGGGTGGCAGGGGCAGCGCAGGACTTACCCTGAAGAAAGCGCTCCCGTGACTGGCCAGGAGCGAGTCAGACTTGGGCTTGTTTTTGCTGTAGAGTGCGTACATCCCGAACTGGTCCTTCTGCAAACGGGGCAGAAGCACAGCCCAGGTGAGGCTGCAGGCTCTGCCTGGAGGTACACCGCCGTTCCCTGCCCTGCCCTGCCCGGAGTTCTCCTCAGAAGAGGAGCGAGAGGCCCAGAAGCCCCGGGCTCCCCAGGCCAGGGACCACCACCAGCCCCACAGGGGCTTGAGCCCTCGGGGGAGGCGGCGGCAGGGCCATCCCTGTCAGAAGAGAGGGGCCTGCCTCCGAGGCAGACGCCGAGCACCCCCAGCCCCCGGGAGCATGGTCGCCTCACGCGACAGGCTGGCAGGGCTCCTGTGCGAAGGAGTGCTTGCCTCCAGAAAAGGCCTCTTCAGGAGAAAGGGCCTCCTCGGAAGGAGGCTCTGGGGAGGGAGCTCTATTGCTGCAGCTGAGCTCTGAGTGGGGTCTGGTTGGCTTCGGGCTCAAAAGCTCCCCTGGAAACCCAGCCGGCATTGGAACAACTTGGTCCATCCAGCCTCTGCGTGGGCCTGGCCTCCCAAGTCGTGCCTTGTGCCTGGTGCTCTGGTTCCTGACCTTTTGGGCCGCTCGACGACCCTGCTTCGGGACTGCGGAACGTACCTGGCTGAGGTACGGCGCTTGATCTCCTGCTCGTGATCGGGACTGCTCTACTGCATTGCTCCCCCCACTTGCTCACAAACAGCCAGGACTCAATCTAGGGCAGGACTCTCCCCAGGTACGAAACACAGCTGGCTGCCCGCGAGGGAAATGAGGCATCCCCACCATCGGTGCATGCAGATGGCATGCCGCCCACAGGATACCAAGGAAGGCATGTTCCCCGGGCGAGAATGGCTCCGGCAGGACCAGGCTGGGCGGGCAGATGGCCAGCCAGCAGCAGCCCCTCCCCTGCCCACGTCTGACAAGCCTCCGGCACGCCTCTGGGCTCCCGCTGGGTGCGCTCTGCTTCCGTTCTCTCCGCAAGGGCCTTTTCAGTCACAAGGCCTGCGAGGGCCTCTCGCACATCCGCCCAAAGGTGCTCCTGGCCCACGACGCGGCGCTGGGCTCGAGCCACGGGCTCCCCTTCCTGGCCTTCGCCCCGAGGCTGGCCCACGTCTGCATGCCAGGTGCGCCCCCGCCCCCTGGCCTGTTCCCCCTCAAGGGGCCACGAAGCAGCCGAGCGCCATACGTGTCTCAAGAAGCAGTGGCTGAGGCGCAGGGGATGGCTGCAGCAGCTCTCCACCTCTCGCAGGAAGTACTGGCTGTGGAAACCACAGAGCTTCTCCAGATTCCCAAAGATGATGCTCCGCTTCCCCCTCAGGTCTTGGGGCAGATCCGCCCGCTCCATCTCGGGGAAATAGCTCTCCATGACGTAGCGCAAGGATCGCACGTACTCCTGCTCAGTGGTCACCATCTCGTCAATGATATGCCGCAGTTTGCTGCAGGAGAGAAAAGAGGGAGCAAATTCTGCTCTGGATAAAACTGATTGGATATGTGTATGTGTGCTGTCTGTTATCTCAACTGTTTTTATATTATGTACTATATTGCATTTTTAAGGTTTTAAGAGAACTTTGGCTATTGGGAAGTAAAGGAATGCAATGAACGAATGGTGATCCGAAGAAGCTTTCAGTCTGGATTCAAGACATGATTACTTGCAGAAATGCTCCATGAAACACTGTGAAGTTATACGATATATTGTATACAACACCACAATGAATATCCTTTAAAGCTTACAACCTAGAAGCGATTGACCCCAATCTTGCAATGGTAATTTGTAAAGGATACACATTACAGTGTTGGCTACACTTCCGGGGGTCCAGGGGAGGGGCACTGGGAAGCTGTGTTTTGCACACAACAGCACCGACTGGCTGGGGAAGGCTCCGCTCACAGAATCCACTAAGAAAACCAGCCCAGCCCTTGGCCTCTCACCAGCCAGCAATGGTTGCAGCAGAGAATTGCTGGTTTGCACGACAGGACAACTTATGGTGGGTTGTCAGCCTTGTCGGAGTCAGAGGTGCTTGTTGTGACATCTAAACCCAGCACGGTGGCTGAAAGTGGGTGAACCAGGCGCAAGCCACCGGAGGATCCACGGCTTGCTGCTGGGCTGTTCGGGTGGCTCGCTTTCAGAGCGGCTCGTGGGAGAGGGCTGCAGCGCCGCCTGGCAAGAGCGGCAGCAAACCCGGCTGCTCCTCGCAGTGGCCTCCGCCCCCCCGCCTGGCGCTCCATGTCACAGCAACCAGCTTTTTCCTCCTGTGAGCAGAGCTGGCCATGTGTGTGTGCACGACTGACTCGCCTCTGGGCAAGCGTGCACAGCCCCAGTTCAGGACCATGGTGATTCAGGAGGGGGGTTTAATCTTTCCCCCTCCTGTTTTCATGCCAAAATTTGTTAACCACCCCAACAAGCCGCCCTCACCGGGTTTGGACGACACAAGGAGCATGGTGGGGGGGTGAATGGGCAGCCCGGGGCCTGCGGCTGCGGTGACTGCACCAACCCGGTCCATGTGGGAGGCGAGGGCCGGCCACCTCTCGCCCCAAGCTGTCCCGTCCCGTGGGTGGAACCGCTCAGTGGAGCAGCCTCCGTTCTGCGAGGACTTTCTCCCATGATGCTCCCAAACTCTGGAGCGCCTCCCTCCCACTGGAGTTGCGACTGGCCCTGCTGCCTGCATTCAGGAAGGGGGTCGAGAGGCGTCTTCTTAACTTGGCGTTTAAAACTGTTAGGGTGGCTTTTAACGCTGTTTTTAGGGTGTTACGATTATGGTTTTTATGATTTGGGCCTTCTGTAAACTGCCTGGATTGATCTAGAAAGGCAGTATAGAAATACTAGAAATACATATAGAAATAAGGTACTTCTCCGACTGTGGTTCGGGCTGGGCAGGATACGGAAGCTGAGGAGGCAGTGCCCTTCCTTGGAGGGCCACATGCCCAGGCCTGGCGGCACCTCTTTGCAAGCAACTCTGGCAAAGGGGCCTTTCTGTTGCGGTCTTGGCTTGAGCAACCCACCCAAGGGGCTTCCAAGCAGGGGGTTCCTAGCCCCACTAATCAGAAGGTCTTATGCAGCAATTCCATCTTTTTCTCCATACCACATTTTCTGTGTAAGACAAAAGACGGAGGCAGCAGTGGGGAAACCTGGGAGGGTTCTGAGTGGAAGATGGCAACATCCGGACCCCCATTCCATGAGCGGGCTGGGGCGGTGGTGCTGTACAAGCCTTGTCTGGAAGCACCCCATTTCTTCCAACCCCCTTGCATTGTGTTGAGCACACTGGCCTTTCCCCCAGGGTTAAGTTGCCCCCCACACCCAGCCACTGTCCTGCTGGCCAACACCCACTCCCTGCCCTTTCCCCCACCACCCAGAATTAAACAGCCCGGAGATCCAGGGTCTCTCTACACCACAAGCGTACCTTGGCTTTGTGCCACCTTTACTGCTACGGCTTTCCTCAGACTGTCGTTCAGTGGTGTGCTGCGCATGCCTGGCCTCGCCCCGGTCCCCACGCCACAGCCCCTTGGGGAATGACCATGAAGCCAATTCAAGCCTGTCCGATGGGCCTCGAGGGCCTGGGCCCGAGGAGATGGAAGCCAGGCCTACCTGCCCCAGCTTCTGGCCTCCGGCAGGGGGACGCCACTCCGCCGCTCCTCCAGTGCAATGCCGCCGGCAGCCTGGCCAGCCGAGACGAGGCGTTGCTGGGTCCCGCAGGTCCTCTCCACAAGCTCAGTGCTGCTGACTTCCAAGCCTTTGATGAAGACCCCAGTGTGGCCATAGCGGGGCGGCTCACTCAGTGTCCGCTGGCAGCTGGAGTGTGGCCTCTCTGTGCAGGGCAGGTCAAGGCTCTGGGCCTTCCTCAAGGGCCTTCCGGGAGACGGCTTCTGAGAACGGGGGGCGGGGGGGCAGGGCACCGCCTCCAGGGCTTCGGCGATGCTCTCTAGGGCGCCCTCCCCCCTGCGGATGCTGCGCGGGGGCTGCGGCGCTGCGAGGGCAGCCCTGCTGGCCCTGGGCTCAGCCTGCGGCCTGAGCTGCTCCGCAGCCCCGACAGGCTCAGCCCTGCCCACCGCTGCCTCCCCGGCCCACCCGGGGGTGCGACTGGGCCGCTTGTGGCGGGGAGCCGGGCCAGAGCCTGCAGCCTGCGTGGGCCCCTCCACGGGCAGCCGGCCCCCCCGGCCAGGCCCGGGAGACGCTCCCTCTGGCAACGGCTCCCAGGCCACCTGCAGAGACCTCCGGGCAGCCTCCAGCTTCGTCCCAAAGCCCGCCATCATCTCCTGGCACTCGGGCCAGGCAAGCGGCCACTGCACCAAGGCATGGCTGCTCTCCGGCTGGCACGCCAGCTCCTCCATCTCTCGGAGTTGGGCGTCGCTGGTTTTGGGGTGCTGCCCCTCGTAGCTCTCCAGGGAGGTGGAGGTGGCGGTGGCCGAACAGGGTCCCGGGGAGCGGCAGTCCTCCGTGCTGATGCTGGCAAGGTGGCGCGGCGCCTCCAGGGCCCCCTCGCATGCCTGCAGAGGGGGGATAGGGAAAGTGCTCAGTGCCCCAGCGTGCGGGGGGGCCTGACAAGCGAGACAGCATCCGTCTGACACACTGAGCAGGCGGCTGGGCGCGACGGTCTTACAGGCCCCTTCCAACCCCACCGTTCTGCGATTCTGTGGCACAAAGAAAAGCCAGGCCCCACAGCGCCTGGAGAGCTGCTTGCCCCACAGCCCAAGGCCACAGCCACGAGGGAAGCGCAGCCACGAGGCACATGCTCCTCTCTCGGGGGTAGGAGGGGTCTCTGGGAGATGCTCTCCAGTTCTTCTATGATGGATGTGCCGGGGATGTGCTCCTCCACTAGGGAGCCCCGCCACAGAGAGAGTGGGGAGAACCGTGGCAGATTTGGAGAAGCAGTAAGCCACGGGACAGCCGGAGCCTTCCAGGAGGGTGCCGGGTCCCGAAAGGCTGCCACTGCATTGGGACGAGGATCGCTCCGGCAGCCAACTCAAAGGAGAGGCAAAATGGAGGACACATTTTCTCACCTCCTCCCTAAAAGTGACCCCATGTTGGCGGTTTTCAGGGAAGCCAGTTTTGGGGCTTGGAAGTGTTCACGGGGGTGGGAAATGTGTCTGCCTGTTGTTGAGGCAACTGGGCAAACACTGTCTGCTCTGCCACAGTGCAGCAAAAGAGGGAACCGCAGCCGCACCTCCATTCAGAACGGGGGCAAACCTGCTTTGCTTGCCCTGACTACACACATCGCTAGATCTGGCAGGCCACGTGGTGCTGTGAGGTCACCCCATTCGTGCTGTCATCCAGTTGTCGTGAAGAGGTGCTTTCAAGGGCTGCAGACAGCATGCATAAAAGGTGCACCAGAGTGACAGCCGGGGGGGGGGGGCGGGGCTCGTGGTTCTCTGCGCCCCCTCCAAAGCAGGTTTTCTTCCCCCAAATTATCCAGACTCGACACAACACCAGTGATTTGCCCACTCATGTAACTCAGCCCAGGCTGGTTGCCTCTGCCTGTCCAGCTGTTGTACACCAGGGCATTTAGGACAGCTAGCCTAGGTTCCCTGGGGAGCAAAGGTCAGAGGGCAGCCTTCGACGCCCACTTGTGACCCTCCCCAGCCACACAGCTGCTGCAGCAGGGAGGCCTCTGTCTTGCTCACGGTTTCTTGGGGACAGAGGGAGCCAGGAATGCCAAGAAGAATGGAACAGACATCCTCAGAATCTGAGTGGGGTTTTGTTTTGTTGTTACAGGCCATGTTTCTAGCTCTCATGGCCACATATAAAGAACACCAGAAATGACTGAGCAGTTTCTGCTCAAGCCTTACAGCCAATATGCATTCAGTCTTGACAAAAACTTGGCAGTTCTTGCTGTGCTAGCGAATGGTCCATTCTCTCCGGGAGGAGAATGGTCTCCTCCCGGAGAGTTTGGGATGAGGCATCCCGCCCGTGCCACATCCCCATCTGACTCAGTCCCACCACGGAGGCTCTCCCCGGCTCCTGCCAACTGCCGAGGTCCCAGCGGGTGGGTAGCTGTGGACCCAGTAAAACCAGGAAGGCGCAGCTGGGCATGCGTGTGTCAGCCAGCCAGCCAGCCAGGAACAGGGGAAGCTGCCTTTGACTGAGCCAGACCCGGGCCCATCTTGCCCAGTGTTGGCCATGCTGGCTGGCAGCCGTGGCCCTTCAGGGTCCCAGGCAGGGTTCCTTCCCCCTTGACCAACCTGGAGAAGCTGGGAATTGGACCCGGGCCCTTCTGCGTGCAACGCATGTGCTCCACCACACCACTGAGCCACAGCCCTCCCAAGGACCTCTGTCTGCGGGAAGCAGCAGGCAGAGGAACACCCTTGTTCTTGTTATTTATTTTTATCCCATTTACACCCCGCCTTTCTTCCTCTTGCAAGGAACCCCAGGCGGCTTACATTATCCTCTTCCTCTCTGTTTTATCCTCACAACAACCCTGTGAGGTGGGTTGGGCTGAGAGTCTGTGACTGGCCCAAAGTCACCCAGTGAGCTTCCCTGGCCGAGTGGGGCTAGGACCCGGATCTCCCGGCTCCCAGTCCAATGCTCTCGCCACTGCACCACCCTAGAGGGCCGACTGGGGAGCATGTCCAGTGGCCTCCTTGATGGCGGAGGAGACCCCGTGCAGCATGACACGCCGGCCCGAGATGCAGCGTGCTCCCCTGCCCCTTGGCCTCCCCTTGGGAAAGGCCAGAGGAGCCTCTGGTGGGCTGTGGGCTGGCATCAGCAGCAGCGCGCACAAGAGAGAGAAATGCAGACTGCGGGGTGGCCCTGGGCACCCACAGGCAGAGCGCTCCAGGATGCTTGAGGAGTTCACTCATCCCGCACCTTGAAGCGGCTGGCCCACCCACCAAGCAGGGCGCGGTGGGTGTGGGAGGAGCGGCAAACTGCGCCCATCCGCTCCACTTCCAGCTCCTGCCAGGAGGGCCCCCACCGTAGCCTCTAGCGGGGCCTCTGGTGAGCCCCAGCAGCAGCTCTCCTGCCTTGGCACTTGCCACAGCAAAAGCGCAACCAGTGGGCTTTCCTAGAGCGGCCGCTTCTCCTGCCCTCGTCCCACGTGGCCAGAAGTGGCTGTGGAGCTCTCATGAGAGAGCTGTGAGATCTTGCAAGACCCGTGCGAACTCCCGTGACAGCCCCGCAAGGTCTCGTGAGAGTCCAGCGGCCGCTTCTTCCAGCTGTGCAACTCTCGGCAGAGAGTAAGGGGTGTGCGATGCAGTGCCAATGCACCTTCTCTCGCGCCTCGTTGGACTGGAAGCCTTGCACCAGGCCTGCTTTGAAGTGGACCAACTTGACCCCTGCCTTCTGGGCCATGTGTGAATTGGAACATCTCCTTTGCATTTCATACTTCTCTGAATGCAGTTCTCAGCACAAAGAAGTATCAAATGCATATAAAAGATATTTAAAATGCAAACTTTGAGATAAATATCTTTAGAAAGATGTGTTTGGGGGAAAATATAGTCAAAATATGTGTTTAATTATAAAGTTTTGTATAGATATATATATTAAAAATCACAGATTATAATGCAGAAACAGGATGGAACAGACTTATGAATGAACACATGCAAGACTGACACGATCTGGAAAGACAGTAGTTCTTTGAGTGCTCATCTGTGCATTCACACATACGGGCCCTGCGCCTGCGCAGAGCCTTTATTCAGGAAACGTCCCCAGCTGAGGAAGTGTTGGCAGGAACCCCTCCCCCGCGGTCCAGTGCGCCTGTCCCCAGCGGTTTCCTGCTTATTCCCTCAGTTCCTTGAGGCTGACATTGTGGCCTTGTAACTGAGAGAAAAGTTTACAAAAGAATACCTTCGGTACACAGCATCGAACTCGAGTGTGCCGCTGAAAAGGGGCCAGCGGATGGGCTGTGTGAATGCCCAGACGGCCACTCGAAGGACTGCGGTTACAGGTAGCAACCCGCCTTCTCCTTGGTGGTCTCTGTGCATCACGCATATGGGCGGGTAGCAGCTGGCTTACATGGGGGAGGGCCGGTGTCCTACTGCAACAGAGGGGAGGACGGCACAGCCAAAGGCACAGCCAGCTCTCGCCCTGACATCCAGTCTGTGGTGTTCCAGAAAGGGAGATGGTGTCGGCTAGACTGCAGCACGGCACAGCGCGGGGATGGCGCCCCTCTGCTGAATGCAGCTGATGTCGCTGTTGCATGGGTAGAATGAGTTTGGACCGGGACAGACAGTGTGGGTCCAGCCAGCTCGTACCACAGCGTGACATTGTTCATGCCCCAGGAAGCGAAGTGCCGAGTCCAAAGAGGCTGGCCTTTGCTTTTGCCTCCGTAACACACAAAGGGACGGGTGACAGTCTAAACCATTCCGTCCTTGACTTATAAAAGGCCAGAGTGCACCGAACACGGAGCGTATGCAGAGTCGATTCCAAAGGTGTTGCAGGAGCAGCAAGGAAAGCAGGCCAAACAATGTCCTGATTTAGATGAAACTCAGACACAGCTTCTGCTGAAAAGGCAGGGTCAGGTCTGAGCACCACTTTACCTCAGCGAAAGGTGAGATGAGGCTGGTCCGCTCTGAGTGCACAGAGCCCATTAGCCCAGCGTGCAGATGTAACGGCCACCAGAAATGCCGCCTTCCGAGAAAGGAGGCATAGGTCTGCAGTCAGCGCGGTTCAACAGGCTTTGACGTATGGGCCTTCAGCACCACAGAGAGGCCCCAGCTCAGTCCCGCAGAGCGGACTGGCACTGCCAGGTTCCTGATCCATTTAAAAAATCTTTTTGCTGTCTGACTGAAAATCCCTCAAAAGGAGGGGGAAATGCAGAAACAGAGGAAAGGTAGATCCTAAGGGATGACAATCTGAGTCCTTTCTTGAAAGGTATAAAAGAAACTGGAGAATTTGGTGTAAGGAACACTGATGTGGGTGAAAATCATGCTTACGAGCAAAATAAGAAAAAGCAGTGTTCAACAAATCCCCGGTGCTGCATGTAAACTTTTTACGCAGATTTTCTACTCCAGGAAATGGATTGCTTTTTCTTATTTTGCTCGTAAGCAAGATTTTCACCTGCGTCGGTGTCTGTTACCTGAACTTCCATGCTGTCATGCGGAGAGTTAATAGATCCGGGTGTCTGATCCAGCCCCCCTCCCTGGAGGGAAGGGACAGGTGCAGTGGAAGCCGTCAAATGCCGACCTCTTGCCACCTAAAGCAACAGGGCGAACCAAGGCTGGTGGGCCACAGCGTGAGGAGGATACACTCGGTGCCGTCCACAGCAATATTTGCCAGGACTCTTGTCATCAGTGGAAAGGGAGGAAACGGGTAAAGCAGTGCCCCTGTCCATTGAAGCACAAAGGCACTGCCTGTTGATCCCTGGCATTGGCCCATTCTGCTGCAGAAAGTTGTGCAGACTGCATTCTCTGGTGTGGCAAAAAGATCAATCTCTGGTATTCCCAGCACTGGAATGGTTGTGGAGGACAGTCTGCTCAGCTCCCATTCGTGAGAGGTCAGCTTTGTTCGACTGAGCTGGTCTGCCAGCACACTGTTGACACCAGTGACATGGATTGCTACCAGCCTGATTTGATAGGGTATGCGCCAATAAAAAATCTAGAACGTGAGGGCAAGCAGGGGAAGCGACTTGGTACCTCCCTGCTTATTCAGGCAGGCAACAACAGTGGTGTTGTCCGAAGTCACCTGGACCAATCTGCCCACCAGGTTCAGTTGGAACGCACAAAGTGCCTTTTCCACTGCCCTTAGTTCCAGGACATTGGTATGGTGAATGGCTGTGCTGGTCGACCATCGCCCATGCACAATGAGGCCCCAACAATGAGCTCCCCATCCCAAGAGTCTTTCACTTCAGAGGGCAACACGAGCCTGACTTGCCAAGCATTGAGGTCTGTATCGAAACGGTGGATAAACCAGTTCTAAAGGTGTCTCATCCGCAACTGAGCATGTTGTACAACCGCTGTTGTTGCCGCCACGAAACCTAGTAGGTGCTGGATCTTGGATGCCATGGTGGAGTTGCTCATGAGCAAGTCTACTGCCAACCATGTCAGCATTTCCACCCTGGTGTCGGGCAGGAAAGCTCAGCCAAGGAGAGAATCTAATGGTGGCCCTATGAACATTATGTTGGCAGAAGTGAGACTTGTCGGCATTGATATAAAATCCCAGCTCTTGCAGGAGGTTGCAGGTCACCCCAATCGACCGAAGGAGTTGAGTCCTTGTTGCCTGTTGCACAGGTAGACTTCGACGCCTTGCCGTCGCAAATGGGAACACACCACAGCGCTGCACTTGGAGCATGCCTTTGGGGCGGTGGTGAGACTGAAGGGCAGCGCCTGGAACTGGAAGACATCAGTATCATGGCAAAGCACAGATAGTGTTGACGGGACTCTTCTATGGTGAAATGAACTGGATCAGTTATCGAATGTCCATGAATGGCAGAAGCTCTCCGTCCTTTTTGGTACCGTGAAAAATCTCGAGTAAAAACCGTCCTGAAGATGGGTGTGTGGAACATGTCAGATTGCTCCTTTCTCGAGGAGTTTCTGAACCTCGGAATGGAGGACTGTGGATGGAGCAGTCACCCACACAGTACTGAGAGGAGGGAGGGTATCGAACTCAATCTGGTAACCCCTCTGGACTATGGCAAGGACCAAAAGTCTTATCTGACGTTGTGCCAACCAGATGTTATGTGGAGAGATGCATCCCAAAAAGGGGCATTTGAGTCAATAAATGAGGATGGATGACAGGAGGTGACTCAAAGGCTCTGCTTGCTCATATTGTCTGGTTTCCTGCGGTAATCATGGAATTTCAATGATGGGAAAGACTTTCCAGACCTACCCGCTTAAGACCATTGCTGCTGGTATTGTTGAGTTGGCGCTGGCTGGTAAGGCTGGTATTGAGCAGTAGAAGGTTGGAACCAATGGCGTTGCTTGGGCGGCTGCTGCAGCAAGAAGCCCATGCAACATGTGGTGGTATGGGCCTTCTATGCCAAGTCCAAGGCATTGTTGCTCTTAGCATTACACAGACCTTACCTGTTGAACAGCAGGTACTTGATACAGGCTCTAGTTTCCTGAGAAAGCCCAGCCGACCTCAACCAGGCGTGGCGACACAGGGTGACTGAACTCACTAAAACCTTCGAATTACAATCTACTTGATGACGCAATATATTCATCGGCTACCTGGACAGCTTGAGAGCCTCAGATTGAAAAAGGCGGCCACGCAGTGAGCATTCCAAAAGGGCCCAGCTTTTGGGTTAAAAAGCAAGCTTCTAGCCCTCACAGTTGTGGACAAAAGCTCAAAAAGGGGAATGCAGAAAGAAAGGAGGTTGGCCACTGTGCTGGCCAAGGGGCTGAGGTCAGGGTTTTGCTGCTTTGGAGAACTTGTGCCAAGAGACAGGAAAAAAGGCAATCTGAATGCGACCTGAGGAAAAGGAAGAGAGCCCGGGTTGGCACGAAAGAGACTTTGCAAGCTGCAAGGGTGCAATGTTGCTTTTGGGGGACTGAGGCTGCATTAAGGCTGGCAGTGCCTGTCCGAAAGGCTGCCTGCCTCCCCACCCCACAGCAATAATTGTGTACTTGTAAGGAAAGGGTGGCGTGTCTCCAGTGTTCACCCCACCATCCTCACAATATGACACCTGCAAAAGGCTGCCCTGGAGCCCAAAGCAACACCATTCATTTGGCTGCAGTGCTGAACAATGGAGTGTGAAGGCTGGGATGGGCCTCCAAGGGTTGATTCACATGACTAAAGAGTTTCCCTGCCATTCAGACAAGATTGCGGGGGGGGGGGGGGGATAGCTGCTTTGTCACATGGCCAGATCTATTTTCACCCTACTGTGAGGTCTGTGGAAAACTAACCTCGTCATAAGTTAGAAACAAAATAGCCAAGAAACAAGGATGGACTAAACATTAGGTGGCCCTTCCACTCTATGCTCCCCAAAGCAGAAATGCCTCTGCCTCTCATTTGCTTTGATTGTGCACAAGAGACCTCCTGCCACGTGCCATGGGAATGCCTAGCCCTTCCCATCTCTCCCGGTCACTGATGCCCAGACAGAGCAACTCTGCAACCACTCTGAAAGGAACCCGCTGCAAAACAAACAGAGGAACAACGCATGCCTTCCTCCGGGCGTCTCCAGCATGCGGGTGAGTGCAAAGCCACGGCCTGGGCCCTCGCACCCTCTGCAGCCAAACCTGAAGGCAAAGGGAGCCCGCTGGGACCCCAGCCAGAAGCCTGCTATTCGCAAGCAAACGCTGCCGCTGAAATGCCAGATGGACGGTCCCTGGTTGCGAGGGGGGAGGGCTGTTGCTGCTGGCACCGTGACTGGAGAGGAAGGGCGGGGAGCAGAGGGCCCAGCCTGCAAGGGGCAGCACCCTGTCCTCGGACATTCCGCCACAGAGAAGCAAAAGAGCACAGCCACTGCCCTCACAAAGAGAGACACACCGACACTCCTCTCAGGGATACGCCATGCTCTTTCCTCACATGCAGGAGCCGCACCAGAGGATCTTTGTGCATGTCTCAGAATCAAGACTAGCCCAGTTAGTCTCCACAAGTTCACAGCTCTGCATGATCTCCTTCAGCATTTCTGAGTGTGAGCCAGAACAACTCCGGCCTTTTCCAGAGTCAAACACAAACCAATGGACAGACAAAGCTCCCAACCCCAAAGCCTCTCACCCTGCCCTGCCCTACTCTGAGGAAAGCCCATTCCGTGGGATCTCCCACCTCACAATCTCCCACTATTGTTAACGCCCTGGTCCCCACCCCTCTTTCAACACACTCTCTGGGCAGGCATCGTCAGCCATTCTCCAAGTAGGATCGTATCCCTAAATAAGCAATAAAATATATAACTAAATCCCAGCAGACAGGAAACCACTGTGTGCGCTGCTCACTTGTCCTGTCCTGCTGGGTGGTGCCAAGAACCGCATTGCTTCCCAGTTGCTTCCAGTTTCTGGACAGTTCAGAAGCGAGGAGAGGAACTGGCTACCACATGGCTACCTGCCTCCGTGAGTGTATGTAACACAGTGTGGTCCTGAGGACGTCTTCTGAAAGAGAGTTCTTTATGCCCTGAGCAAAGAAGTACTTCTGTTTGTCTTTTCTTTGCTGCCCCTTCATTTCCTGAGGTGGTTCTGAGGTCTTGCACTGAGAGAGAGCCGAGATTCCTTTCCCCTTATTCACCCCCAGAGTATTAGACACCCTGTTCCCCGATTATTTGTTTCGGTTGTGCTCTTGTATCTCCTCCTCCTCCTCTCTTCCTCCTGCTTCAAGAATTCTAACTCTGGGTCCCCACGGCCATGTGGCACGGCACAGGACAGGCTACTATATGGCCGGCGTCACAGGTTGGGGGGGCATGCGCAGTGCGCACCCTTGAGGAAAGCACAGGGCACTTCTGACAAGGGAGAAAGCTTCCCGCACACAGGGGCCTCGTTGCCCTTCTTCAGCCAAGGGCCGAGTGCCATGGCCTGCCGCTGAGAGAAAGGCAGTCCAGCCACGGGCCACTCCAGCCCCTTCGGTGCCCCACCCACACCCTACGCCAGGTTCGCTATGTGACAGCCGAGGGCAGGCTGCGGCTTTGCCCTTGGCCGGAACACGTGAGGTCCACCCACCAAAAGCCAGGGCAAAAACAGGCTCAAGGTGCGTGTGCAGGAGGCACCGCCACTTGTATGCAGCACTCAACGCTCCTCACTGGGATGACCTGCACACAAGGACACATTTATGGGCTCCTTCCCATGGAGCTTTTATCCTGCGATTGCTCCTTCACTGACGGAGTTTGCGGGCTCTTTACATGACCCTGCCGTGACCCTGCAGGGCGTCTCCTGCTCTAAATGTCCTTTGCTCCATTTCTAAATAGATCGCAGATAATGAGCTATCAAATTACCCCTTTGTGTTCCACTTCAGTTCCCTCCATGAAAAGAGTTAAAGCTGCAAGTGGAGAAGCAAGATCAATTAAAGACAATGGAAGGCTCAGATATGGGGGGGAGGAGGGGGAAGGGGGGGGTAAAGGAAGCATGTGAAAAGGGGAGAGTCATTGTGATCCTGCATTTAAAACGGAAGCAGAAAGCCTCGCTTTAAATGCAGGATTTGAGGCTGATGTAGAGATGCCCCGTATCTTTCTACAGATCAGGGACTTGAACAGCCTCATTTTGGGTGGTGGCAAAGTATTTTGTTGCTGTTGTTAAATGGTGTGCGTGTGTGTCATATATATATATAGTCCTGCCAATCTGCTGCAAATCATAGGATCGTAGAACAGTAGGGCTGGAAGGGGCCTGCAAGGCCATCGAGTCCAACCCCTGCTCAGTGCAGGAATCCAGGTCAGAGCAGCCCCGACAGGAGGCTGTCATCCAGCTCTCGCCCAGTAGGCCCCGACTTGCCTTTTGACCGCCCCTCACAGCGCTTCCTCACACAGAGAGAATCATCGGCAGCCAGGAGGGGCACCTTGGAGGGCGCTGCCTGCGGAGGAGCTGGCCCGCTGGCCCTGCCCGTGGAGAGGGCAGCCATCGCCGAGCCGCGGTGCTTGGGTCACGCCGCAGAGCGGGCGCCAGGCACTGGGGACAACAGCAGCAGCAGCTGGAGGGCCTCTGCGTTCAGGATGTGACGGCGGCCATCGCGCAAGCCACAGGACGGGGCCCGCGAGCTGCTTCCAGGACGCCCACCAGATCTCGAGCACCCCGGCTTCTGGCTTACACATGCCTGGAGGGGCTGCGCCCCGCCAAGCCAGATTCACGTGCAGCCGCCAGGAGCCCGTCAGAGCTCAGGTTCACCTGCTTTGGATTTAGCGCCACCAGTTCTGCTAACGAGTATCAAAGTTGTCAAATCAAAATGGACGGATATATGTGGACACTTAGTATTTGTGTAATGTGTGCAGCCTGCATTCTTCATGCTTCATGGTGGGAGCTTGGAAAGTTCTAGGATGAAGAATTTCTCTCTTTGCAAGCCGGGGCGGCTCCACAGACAGCACGAAGACCAGCTTTATGCAGGGGCGGCTGGGGCTGGTGGGGATGCGCATTGCCACGTGTGCAGATCTCATGTGTGTCTCCCTTGTCACCAGGACGCCTGCCTGGAAGCCACAGTGAGGCCAGCAGAATCTCTGGGCTGCTCCTGGCCTTTCAGCCACATCTCCCCAGTCTCCAGAGCCTCCCAGCTTCCCATTCTCCCAGTTCTTATTACTACCCCAATAGGGATGGCGCAGAATTCCGCTGTGGACCCAAATGAGGCAGGATTCTTGGGAATCCGGCCTCTGGAATCCGCAGCAGAATGGCTCACTTACCTCTGCTTCCCGAGGATTTCCGGCAGAATGGCACGCTGGCTCCATATCGCTGGCGATGCAGTAATGACGGCTGCCATTACCATATCGCTGGAATACAGCCGCAAATGGCGTAGTGGACGCCACTTGCGTCCGTAAAGCGCTGTTTTTACCTAAATGGAGCCGTAAACAGCTGCAATTAGGTTAAACAGGGCTTTATGGCCACAAGTGGCATCCAATATGCCATTTGCATCTGTGTTTTTTCCCGTGATATGGTAATGGTGGCTACCATTACCGTATCGCCAGCGATACGGAGCCAGTGTGCGGCTCTGCAGAATCCTCCTGATGTGGAGCCGCACTGGAGGATTCCAGGGGGGAGGAACAGATTGCCTCCCCCCTGGGGCAGATTCTCCCATGGACCGGAAGGTAGGGAATCCACCCACCCCTATACCCCAACCAAGGAGTCTGTTTCCCCCTTGCTGACAGCAGCGCCAAGTGATGGTTTGTATGGGTGAAGGAGCCATTGGAGATCAAACATCAAGGAAAGCACTCAGAGGCCTTTTTCACATTTCAGCCAAGAGAAATCAAGTCCCTGTCAGTGACATGGGTGCTTCTGGGAACCAGCCCTCAAAATCAGAATAAATGGCTGAGAAAGAGTCAAATAGGACCTGCTTAACTGAATGGGAGCCTCTTTGGCAAAGGGCTCTTTGGTGCCCAAAGCCTCCTCCACCCAGCCGCTGCTGTGACATCCAGGCCAAGAGCCAGGGGGCTCTCTTTGGCCAGGGAAGGGTGGCAGCCTCTGACGGCTGCTTGTTCACAGCCAGGCACGCCTGGGGATCTGAGCAGAAGACATGCGAGGGGCACATTCTGTCCTGGGAGGAAAGATGCTGCTTCCTCCTCCCTTGGCAGGGCTCACCTGGTCCAAGAATTCAAAGAGCTTGATGGCCTGGTCTATTCGGCTCCTGCTGGCTTCCACTTGGTTGCAGAACTCCTGCAGCTGGCTCCTGCACATCTGCAGCTTGACCCCACAGCCTGCATGCCGCTCAGTAGAGGGGAAGTCCTTCCACTGACTTTCCATCTTCCTCAGAGCTCCCCAGCCCTTCTGGCAATATTCCTGAAAGCAAAGCCAGACTGGCAATCATGGCATTGTGTGGGAACACCGCTGAGACAGGCATGCAAATTCTTCTAGCATTTCTAGACACTGGCGATTCCAACATGGCCCTGGAGCCTTCATGGGCGTGAGGACCAGCCTGGTGAATGCACCTGCATGCCAGGACTGGGGCTCACCAGCTTCCAGAAAACTGGGGGAATGTGGGCTGAATCCAGAGGGGTGAGCTGAGGCATTCTCAACACCTGACGACGTATTAGAGCAGGGATGTCAAAATCCCTTCAGCCCAAGGGCCAAATTCAAGCCCTCAAAACCGGTGGACGTCTCCAGGGGTGCATTTCAGTGGTTGCTGGGGCAAAAGGCCACAAACAGCAGTGCACTGGAGCTGAAAGCTCTTACTGCCCAGTAACTCGGCCTTAGGAGAGGCACTTCGACCTTTAGAGCGCGGGAGGGGGGCGGTGTGAAAGCCAGGAACCACCAAATGACCGGTGGCCGTGGAAAAGGTGGTGGATAGGGGCAAGGGCAGGGGTCTGTGACTATGTGGGGAGCCCCAGGGGCCGGACTTGACTCATGGGCCTGAGGTTCAACACTCCTATATCAGAGCATATACAGTCAGGGCCAGAAATATCGGAACAAGGATAACTGTTTTGGCAGTTGGCCTCTGTACACCACCACACTGAAGTTGAAAGGAAACACACCCAGATGGGAGCCAAGTCAGGACTTTCAGCTGTAATTCAAGGGGTGTGACAAAAGTGGGGCACTAACCATTCAGGAAGGACAGCCAGTGGCATACACACACCCCCATCGTTGGTGGCTCAGAAGTAATGGAACAAATGGCTGACAAGCAGCTGCATGGCCAGGTGTGGCCTGTTTCCTGGGTACCCCATGACCAATCGAGCAGATAAAAGGCCTGGAGGTGGTTCTGAGAGTTACATTTGCATTTGGTAGCTGTTCACTGGAACTCCCAACATGAGGTCCAAAGAGGTATCCATGTGACTGAAGGAGGCCATCATTAGGCTGAGGAAACAAAATAAACCCATCAGAGAGATTGCAAAAACAGTGGGAGTGGCCAACACAACAGTCTGGAACATCCTGAAACAGAAGGACTCAACTGGCAAGCTCAGCAACAGCAAAAGGCCTGGAAGACCATGGAAGACAAGTGGATGACCGCAGAATTCTGCTCATGGTGAAGAGGAACCCTTTCACAACACCTAGCCAGGTCGTCCTTGCGGAGATAGGCATGTCATTGTCAACATCTGCAGTCAAGAGACGGCTTTATGAATGTAAATACAGAGGCCTCACAACACTGGTAACGCTCAAGAACAGACAGGCCAGATTAGCCTTTGCCAGCAAACACCTAAAAAAGCCTGCCCAGTTCTGGAATAAGATTCTTTGGACTGATGAAACCAAGATTAACTTGTCCCAGAATGATGGGAAGAGAAAAGTATGGAGAAGGAAAGGAACAGCTCATGATCCAAAGCATACCACATCATTTGTCAAACATGGTGGAGGCAGTGTTATGGCATGGGCATGCATGGCTGCCAATGAAACCGGGTCACTGGTGTTTATTGATGACCTGACTGCTGATAAAAGCAGCAAGATGAATTCTGACATGTATAGGGCTATGCTTTGTGCTCAGATTCAGCCGAACGCTGCCAAACTGATAGGACGCCGCTTCGTATTGGAGATGGATAATGACCCAAAACATACAGCAAAAACTACCCCAGAGTTTCTCAAGGCAAAGAAGTGGGATGTTCTTCAATGGCCAAGTCAGTCACCTGATCGCAACCCAACAGAGCACGCTTTTCACTTACTGAAGACAAGACTGAAGGCAGAAAGACCCACAAACAAGCAGCAGCTGAAGGCAGCTGCAGTGAAGGCCTGGCAAAGCATCTCGAGGGAGGAAACTCAGCATTTGGTCATGTCCATGGTTTCCAGACTTCAGGCAGTCATTGACTGCAAAGGATTTTCATCCAGGTATTAAAGGCGATCCTTAAGTTTGAAATGATGTTGGTTTGCTCCATTACTTATGAGCCACCAACGATGGGTGTATGTGTATGCTACTGGCTGTCCTTACTGAATGATTAGTGCCCCACTTTTGTCGAACCCCTTGAATTACAGCTGAAAGTCCTGACTTCTCCCATCTGGGTGTGTTTCCTTTCAACTTCAATGTGGTGGTGTACAGAGGCCAACTGCCCAAACAGTTATCCTTGCTCCAATATTTCTGGCCCTGACTGTACAACTAAATCCATGTAGAAAATGATTTTTACGCAATGAAAGGAATGTAAATATTGAATAAAACCCTCCCAGGACTAGCTTCCGTTCCTTGCCAGGTGAGGGTGGTCCTTCTCAGGAGGGGGTCATGGTGATTAGCCCTGTGGGCCTTCTGCATGTCGGGGTGTGGGTAAGTCAGGGGCCCCCAGATGCCGGTTTATGAGGTGAGAAATGGCACAATGGCAGAGGAAGAAGAGGCCATGCATCTGCCACATGCTCTCCACAGTACGACAGACAAGGAAGCTTCCTTGACTAAAATCTGTCAGCAGAGGCTGAGCCAGAGCGGCAAAAAGCTGGGCTTTGCCAGTGCAAGGAAGACTTGCTGCCCTGGCTGGAAAAGGGGTTTCTTCAGTACCTATTCCATTTCTCTAGGTATCGTGTGCCCACCTACTGGACGCTTTAATCCCTCCCAAACTAGCCTCTCACTTCTGTTACAGAAGACTATTTGCAAATGTTCTGTTGTTGACTGGCTCCTTCTCTCTGGTAAAAATGTCATGATATTGGAGCAGATCTTACAGTTGCTGCAGATGCTACATTGCCACCACAAACGAAGTGTTGTACTACATTACAATGCAGACCAGGGGTGAGGGGGGAGGGATCGTGTCCTCCCAGTTAGATTGCACCTGCACCATCCACGGCTACACCGTGGCTGAAAGCAAAAAGAAGAGTTCTGTGGTTCACTTAATATCAGAACAATCAGGACAATTCAACTCCAGCTGGGAATCCAACCCCAACTGGGGCTCTTTTAGATACAGCACAATTATTGTTCCCTCAGACCGCCAGGTCTGCGGTGCAGATCCCACAGCTCACTTATGTACTGGGGCACAACCAGGGCTTGCTTTGAGCCAAAGGTCACGAAGGCTTTTCATCGCTAGTGCTCAGCCCTGGAACAAAGGATGTATGGGAGCGAAGGCGTGCAGCCATCTGTGGATTTGCATGGAGAGTGACAGATGCAGTGGCAGAGACGCAGGTGGGGACAGGACTTACGCTTGCAACAAGCTCAAAGTCCTGGAACTGCTGCTGGGCTTGAAGCAGGGCCTCCAAGGCACCGTCCACCTCGCTCAGCTCCACGAGGCGTGTTTGGCCAACATCCTCTATCCAGCTGCTGACCTGTGTGAAAAGGAGGCCAAGCAGTTGCCAGTTAGGGATGAATCAAGGCCATGCTGGCCTCTAGCCAGCGCGGCCCGTCAATGCCATGACTGGGAAGAAGGTGCACCAGCTACCCAGCAGGGGAATTGCTTCCCCTCTTTATCTGCTTCGGCTTCTAACTTGCTTTTATCTCTGCCATATACTTGTGTGCTACTTTTATGGTTGATCTGTTTTAGTGTATGTATTTTTAATCTCTTTCATTGTGGTTGGAAGCGGCCCTGAGAATTTTGGTGCAGGCAACATCTAAATCAGGGATGCACAACACGTTTGGCCCCTGAAGAGCCTGCAGGTGCTGTCGTGGGTCAGGACTGCTTGAATTCCTGATGCTGCCAGCGACACCTGTTTCAAAGCTGATGGCACCCACCCACCTCCTCCTTCTCCAAATGCCTTTCCACCCCACAGAGTCTTGGATTCCTCCAGGGGGCAGTGCTTGGCCATGGGATCGGGCTTTAAATAAGCTCAAGTGCTAGCAAAACATCAGCCACAAACCTCCTGAAAGCATCTCTCAAAGGCCTCAAAGGCCATCACCAGCTCCAGGCCCCGGATGCGCTTGTTGGAAGCCAGGACCAGCCGGTGGAGGCCCTCGTCCACTTGGTTGTAGAGGGCACTGGCTGCCTCCAGGGCATCTCTGAAAGGGAAAGCAGAGCCAGTCAGCAGCTGCCACTCCAGTTTCTTACACCCACCTCCAGTGTCTCTCAGTCCCCTTGGTGAGGATCTCCATGTCTCATCATGACACTAAAAATAAAGGCTGGAGATGAGGGGAGACCGGGGTGGGGGAGGCCAAGAGAAAATGGATGACGGGGCTATAAAGGAGGGGGCCAGGGTGAGAGGAGGAGCACGCGGGCTTGTTCCCACTTTGACCAGCAACTGCGGGAGCGCTCTCCTCTGGGCACAGCAGCCCGTGAGGGGGAGAGGAGCTCTTCCCTAGCCAGTGCCTCCTTGAAGCTCATTTAGCATGCGGCTGGCCTGTGGCAGCTGCACTGAGAATATGCGACTACCACTGCTACATTCCCAGTCTTCCTGATGAAGAGTTCTGTGTGGCAGGAAAGCTTACACAGAGACCTTTACTGGTCCAATAAAAGGATTCACCTTCACCAGGGCCAACGCTGCCTTGGCTGCCTGTGCTGTGCCGAGAAGAGGCAGAAGCAACAGTCAGTTGAGCAACGGTCAGCCTTCTGTAGGGCATGCTGGCTCAATGTCTCGGAAGGGGCCTGGCAAAGCAGCGGGAAATGCCTTGGATGCTGGAGCACTGGCGCGTTCTGCTGCCCCCTGCACGCTTTCTCGATCATGTCACTCCCATTAATTGTGCTGTTGTGCAGATCCAGCCAGGCTGCCAACAAAAAGGGGACGGCTGGCATGGGCTCAGCATTCCCTGTGGGTCATCATCACTTTGCGGAGCAGGGGGGAAGCTTCCGTCGGCAAGAGCCGGACTTCTTGTACAATTCCAGGATAATTTTGGACTCATGTGTCTAGAATTTGTTTCTGGCAGGACTTCTTTCTGCAGATTCCCTTTCAGAGCCGATGGCTCTTTCCCCTGTTAAAGTGGGTGGGGGAGGGCTTTAGTTGTGCGTGGGATTGAAATAGGGTGTGTGTGTGGATCTCCCTGCATTTCAGAGAGGAATGAGGCATTCCCAGTGGAGTGAGAAACAACTCCTAAGCCAGAGTCTCAGATATGGGCAGGGACGGGGCAGCCCTTGGAATGGTCACTCCTCATGGCAGGCAGTGCCCCGACCCTGGCCTGGCTGCCTCTGCACAGCTTCTGAGACCAAGAATCCCAGCAAAAGTGCAGCTGTGGTACAGCTACAAGCCGAGACTCGGTCTAGAAGGAGACGCGCCCTCTGAAGCCAGGCCAAACCCAGTGGCTGGCAGGTGGGGGCTGGGCTGGGCTGGGCAGGGCAGGGCAGGGCAGGGCAGGGCAGGGCTGGCACAACCATCAGGGTGAGCCGAGAGCCACTCCAGTGCCCCCTGTCCAGCCCAGGCTGAGCCCAGGCAGGCAGGCAGGCAGGCCGGGCATGGTCTGAACCTCCCTCGAGGACCAGAATCTCCACGACATCATCTGGCCTCCCAGAGGTGTACCTCCTGTCACCTTGACCAAGAGAGAGGGGCCTTTGTGGACCAATGAAATGCCTCCACGAGAAAGCCCCAGCCCTCCAGCGAGGGTGGGAGCCCTGCTCACCCGGCTGGGTGCCAGGGAAGAGATGGCTGTTCCCGTACTTGTATTAGCAGTGCAGGGGCAGTGATCTTCAGTGGGATGGCCAGGGGGTGGGGTGACCTTCCCCCTCAGCAAGCTCACTGCAGCCGTGATCGTCTAAGGAGCCGCTTCCTCCAGACTATGCACCATTTTATACATTTCTATCATGTCCTCCCTCACTTGCCTTTTTCATAGGCTAAAGAGTCCCAAGTGTTGTAACATTTCCTCATAGGGGAATTTGTTTTGGTTGCCCTTTTCTGAGAGGTCAGGCTGTGCCTGCACTTCACACTGCAGATGGGAACTTGCCTGATGGAATGCTCCCCCACAGAAAAGGTTCCCTGCACACAGAATGCTAGCTTGTCAGTGAGAAGGGTGGGCTAGAACTAGGAATGGGCAGTCACCCTGCCATTCTCCCCAAAAGGGGCTCATCTTTTCATGTGTTCCAGCTGAACTCACAAAAAGCACCCAGCACACGTCCCAGAATCCCTGGCAGGAAGCTGAGGCTCCGCTGGGGACTGGGGCACCTGCTGTCCCCTGCCTCCCCAAGGTATGCTTGGGGCACATGGGGGCTGGGCACGTGGGGCTCTGCTCACCGGCATTCAGGGAGGGGTCCTCGCCTAAGCGATTTCTGCTTAGATTTTCGCCATTCCAGCTGGGCCCATTCTTCCTGACATGGGCTGGTCTACGGTCCTGCTTCAGGGACTGTCTGTAGGGAGGAGCATCCGGATGGCCACTGGAGCCCAAGGGCACAGCACGAACACTGGCCAGTTGCCTTGGATCCTCACAGGCACTTCAAGCAGAAGCTTCTACCAGGCTTGGGCACACTTAGGTAAAGTCCTAAACCCAATGTTGCCAATGCCAACATTGTCATCTTTCTGGTGCCAGGTTAAGACTGTCCTCCACTCCCGGGCATTTGAGAGCATATGATAAGGTTCAATAGGTCCTAGGATTTTTATGGTGGATTGTTTAAAATGTTTTTATAAGTTTGTATGTTAATGGTTTTATATTACATTTTTTCATGCTATATTTTAGGGTTTTGATCTTTGTAAACCGCCCAGGGAGCTTTGGCTATTGGGTGGCACAGAAATGAAATGTGCGCGCGCCTGAAGGCCCAACGTCCAGCTCTGAAAGCTCCATTTGCGAGTTTTCTCTGCACCCAGGTTGGTGCTCAATCAACTGCCCCAGTGCTGCTTGGAGGCCTTCTCCTGAGGCGCAGGCTACTTTGAAGCAGGCACAGCAGAAAGCATTTGACCTGGGCAGATGTAGGCACAGAGGAGAACCCCTCAGCGCTGCTCGCCAAACACTGACCAAACGCTCTCCAGATTGCTTGGGGGCAGTGGTGCATCTTGAGACGGGCTGGGGACCTCCCCACCCCGTCCCCCCTCACCATGGTCGGTGTGTTTTGCAAGGACAAGAGTTCTCTACTGTAAGTAGATACCCCCAACTTCCAGGCTTGGGCAGTCTTAACTGTAAAATAGATGCCTTTTCTTCATAACATCTTTTCTTTTTTAAATGTTGTCTCATACTTCCTTCATTATTCTTTAAAAGGTAGGCATATTGAGGATTTTGTAACATGGAAACTTATATTAATGTCTTTAACAAATTCGACGCCAGAAATCAAACAACTAAAACACGTTAAAGTGATATTTTGCATGCAAGCACACACGCGTTTCCCCACCGCACATGCCGGAACTCAGCAGGAGGGCTCCGGGGAGGGCTTCCATGCGCAACACATCAACATCCTGCTAGCCTTGCCCCCTTCCTTCTAGGGTGTGCAAGACACGTTGCAGGCGACAGTGGCCTCTTCAGGAGACTCCTGGCAAAGCAGCACATGGGTCTCCTCCCGTCGCACTGGCCTGCAGCAATTTAAACTCGGATTGTCTGCCTCAAATATAAACATGCAGGCTGGCTGGCCAGTTGGAGAAAATTCCCTCTTACTGCAGTCAAGCATATGAGAATCTCCCTTCTGGATCTCATAGAATCATAGAAGAGTAGGGTTGGAAAGGGCCTGTAAGACCCTCGAGTCCAACCCCCTGCTCAATGCAGGAATCCAAGTCGTATTGCTCTAACAGTCAGGAGGTTTTTCCTGATGTTCAGACGGAATCTGGCTTCCTGGAACTTGAATAATGAGCCCATTTTTCCGTGTCCTGCACTCTGGGATGATCGAGAAGAGATGCTGGCCTTCCTCTCTGGGACAACCTTTCAAGTCCTTGAAAAGCGCTATCTTGTCTCCCCTCAGTCTTCTCTTCTCAAGGCTAAACAGGCCCAGTTCTTTCAGTCTCTCTTCATAGGGCTTTGTTTCCAGTCCCCTGATCATCACCTTTGCTGCCCTCCTCTGAACCCTCTCCAGTTCGTCTGCATCCTTCTTAAAGTGTGGTGCCCAGAACTGGACACAGTACTCCAGGTGAGGCCTAAGCAGTGCTGAGTAGAGGGGAACTAGGACGTCCCAGGATTTGGAAGCTATGCTTCTGTTAACACAGCACAAAGTACATACAAAAAAATCCAGATCCAAGGAGCTCAGTGTAGCTGTTTTGTAAAACTCAGCTTTGCATGAGGCAGAAAGACAAGGTAAACACACCAAACCGGTTCAACAGCAGGGCAACAGGAGCCAGGAGCCAAGACCTTTGAAATATACCTGAGTAAATAAATGGCATGACGCCCAAAGTGCTGCACACCAACCCCTGTATACATGCTCCTCCAACAGGAGACAGTCTGGTGGGTAAGACATCTGTGTAGCTATTCTGCATTACCCACCTAGGGACACGAAACAGAACAACAGTCCCTTTAGTCCAGGACCTGCCAAAGCCGTCCGTAAAAAAATAGACACACAGACAATATTGGAGTCTGCATGTGTTTCAGGCCCATGTAGGAATACATTTAACCTGGGTAGACATGCCCATTTTGGTGACCATGTGTGGGTGCAAAACATGCCACACAAGAATGTGCAAATGCAAGAGGTTCTCACTGATTTGCTGTACTGTATGCAAGTGTGAAAAGCTGTGTCACAATGCATTTAAATAGCAAGCCCAAGTTCAAAAATGTACTTGCATTTATCGTCAGAAATGTCTCTGCTTCAATGTAATTAAACAAATGTTTTACTTCATTTTCATTCCACCCTTCCTCCAAGGAACTCCAAGAGTGGTATACACATTCCCCCTCCTCTTATCCTCACAACTATTCTGCTGGGGTAGGTTAGTCTAAGAGATGGTGACTGGCTGAAATGCATTCAGCCAGCTTCAAAGCAGAGCAGGGATTTGAACCCGTGCCCTCCTGCTCCTAGTCTGGCATTCTATCTACCAGACCATACAGGTGGTAATGGTGACCAGTTCTTCTACCCATCTTGACTATAACGTCCTACAATTTGCCACCAAAATGAGCTTTCTCCATGCATTCGTTCATGAGCACAGCCTCATTCGCAAGTCAGCCATCTTGGAAAATGGCAGCCACAGAATTCGTGCACCAAAATGGGCATGTCTACCCAGGTTAAATGTGTTTCTACGTGGGCCTGAAACACACGCAGACTAATATGTTCTCTGCGCATCTAGTTTTTTATGGAGGGCTTTGGCAGGTCCTGGACTACTGTGTTGTTTGCTAGTCCTGGGTGCGGCAGAAAATAAATACAGGTTCTGTCCCTCTGAATGACCAACATTTCATCCAGGCCAGTGTTCAGCCTGGAACAGTTGCTAGCCCTGGACACTGTGAGGCAATCAGACAAACCCACTGGGAATTTCTCTGGTACCTCCCATTGAAAGGAGTGCAGACATGCATTCCAAAGGGGCTTGCAGAAGAGAGGTTTTTGCCTATCGTGGAAGGGAGAACTCCGGAATGTACTCAGTCTTCTGTCAGAAGGAGGTTCAGGTAAGAATCCACTTGAAACTACCCCAGCCTCCATACACGCGCACCCACACATGAAGGAAGGGCTTGGGAACCAGCAGAAGCAAGAGTGGCCTCAGACTTGAATGGGGTCGTGTCAGCATGCCAGATGTAGAGTTTCCACAGAGGAGCCAATTGTGGCTTTCCAAAACTGGGATTAAAGAACATTTTGCAAAGGCAGATCATGCAGTATGAGTTGTGTATAAGCTGGAGGGGAGCCAAAGAAGGTCATCTTGTTCAGCTTACAAAGGAAGCTTCCGATTCTGTAGGAGGGCAGCTTGTCTTGCATTCCCTTCGTGCCCCATCTGGCTGGAATCCACCCAAGGTCTTCTTGCTTCTCATCCACCCTGCTAAGCTTTACTTGGGTGCTGCACAAGCCCAAGGGCGTTATCCCTAAAGGATCTCCAAGAAACAGCCATTCAAGCCAGGATTCCTCCCCCAAGGAAGAGAGCAGAAAGCAACATCCACATGGCCTTTTCCTGGCCACCCACTCCGTTCCCTTATGACCCTCCTCTGGCCTGGACAGTCTGCTCTGTAAGACCATGCTATTGACTTCAGCCATGCTTGATCCGTCAGGATGTTTAATATCTCAGTGCTGGCACCCTGCTCTGGCATATTAAGCTGAAAGGAGGAATCAGACAGAATCATGGACTGCGCTCAAATTCTAGATGTGCATGTGAAGCAGTGCCTGGCAGCACAATGGGCATGACCCTGCCTTGCCAGAGATGAGGGGGAGGTGCAAAGGCCCTTTCCCCATCCCTCCAGCCAAACTCCAGAGTCCAAGAGGCAGAGCAACTGGAGAGGGTTCAGAGCAGGGCAACAAAGATGATCAGGGGTCTGGAAACAAAGCTTGTTTCAGTCTGAGGAGAGACTGAAAGAACTGGGCATGTTTAGTCTTGAGAAGAGAAGACTGAGGGGAGATAGGATAGTGCTCTCAAAGTACTTGAAAGGTTGTCACAGAGAGGAAGGCCAGGATCTCTTCTCAATCATCCCAGAGTGCAGGACACGGAATAATGGGCTCAAGTTACAGGAAGCCAGATTCCGGCTGAACATCAGGAAAAACATCCTGACTGTTAGAGCAAGACGACAATGGAACCAATGAGCCAGGGAGGTGCTGGGCTCTCCCACACTGGAGGCATTCAAGACGAGGCCGGACAGTCACCTGTCAGGGATGCTCTGACTTGGATTCCTGCATTGAGCAGAGGGTTGGACTCGACAGTCTTGTAGGCCCGTTCCAACCCTACTATTCTATGATTCTATGATTCAACTGCTGTGCTGCAGGCGGGTGGCTGCTGCTGCTGCCCTTTCCAATGACTCTTAGGGCCGGGCGTTTCCCAGTTCGGGGAGGCATGAAGCTCCAGGGTGGGACCAGATCATACAGCAGGCAGAGCCAGAGGCACTTTGTGCGCGTGCGCGCTTCTGTGCGCAGCAGCGCCTCCCTTTCCCTCCCGCTCCCTTTCTTGGGTGGCTAGTTTTAAGTTTTAACAACGGACTGGTTTAAGATTGGGAAAGGAGTGCGGCAGGCCTGTATACGATCACCCTACCTATTCAACCTGTACGCAGAACACATCATGCGACGTGCTGGGCTTGATGAAGCCAAGGCTGGAGTTAAAATCGCTGCAAGAAACTAACACCGTCAGATATGCAGATGATACCACTTTGATGGCTGAAAGCGAGGAGGAGCTGAGGAACCTCATGACGAAGGTGAAAGGAGAAAGTGCGAAAGCTGGGTTGCAGTTAAACCTCAAAAAAACCAAGATTATGGCAACCAGCTTGATTGATAAGTGGCAAATAGAGGGAGAAAACGTGGAGGCAGTGACAGACTTTGTCTTTCTAGGCGTAAAGATTACTGCAGACGCTGACTGCAGCCAGGAAATCAGAAGACGTTTACTTCTTGGGAGGAGAGCAATGACAAATCTTGATGAAATAGTGAAGAGCAGAGACATCACACTGACAACAAAGGTCCACATAGTGAAAGCAATGGTATTCCCCGTAGTAACCTATGGCTGCAAGAGCTGGACCATAAGGAAGGCTGAGTGAAGGAAGATCGATGCTTTTGAACTGTGGTGCTGGAGGAAAATCCTGAGAGTGCCTTGGACTGCAAGAAGATCAAACCAGTCCATACTCCAGGAAATAAAGCCAGACTGCTCACTTGAGGGAAGGATATTAAAGGCAAAACTGAAGTACTTTGGCCACATCATGAGAAGACAGGATACCCTGGAGAAGATGCTGATGCTAGGGAAAGTGGGAGGCAAAAGGAAGAGGGGCCGACCAAGGGCAAGATGGATGGATGACATTTGGAGGTGACGGACTCAACCTTGGGGGAGCTGGGGGTGGCGATGGCTGACAGGAAGCTCTGGCGTGGGCTGGTCCATGAAGTCACGAAGAGTCGGAAGCGACTGACCGAATGAACAACAACAAGTTTTAAGATGCTGAATATATACTGGGCAAACGGAGCCCTTTTAAGCAAATAAGCCAATCCTTTTTCTTTTAATAATTAAAATATGTTACTCATGAGCCAGTATCTTGTCGTGCAGCAGCTGGGGAGACCAACTGCCCTGGAAGCTCTCTGGATGACTTTGTGCAAGTCATTCTCTCTCAGCCTCAGCTACATCACAGGATTGTTAGTAGGAATGGGGACACCACGCATAACATGCTGATCTCCTCAGAGGAAAGGTGGAATAGACATGGGACAATCAGAATAAACTAATCAGAGTCAATATTACTCATGGGCATAATTTGGTTCAATTTGGGTCAGAGTGTGACCTCCCTTAGGGGTGATATTGCCAGAAGCTCCTTGGAAGGCTCAGGTCAGGGAGCCGGGGTTCTGCTTCGCAGCAGCCCTTGTGTATCGGAGCCACCCAACGTGCAATGGCGCTTTCCGCCTCCTTCGCCTGGGCCTCCCCCTCCCTCTGCTTCCCACCAGCAGCAGGCTCACCTGTAGTCCTCTGCCAGAGTCACACAGGACTCTTCCTTCCTCAGGCGGGCCAGGAGCGCCCCACCCTCCAGCTGCAGCCTGACCAGCCGTGCATCATCAAGAACTGTCTTCATTAATTGCCTGTCGCTCTTTAGCAAAGTGTCAGCCTCCTGGGAAGCCAAGGAAACCACATGGTCTCAGCTCGGGGCATTCACAGTTTGACATTTCCCGCTTCATTTGCTTTCCCGTTGTGAAAAGTCTGAGAAAGAGCCTCTGCTCTGCTCTGCCCAAGCCCCTGACATCAACCTGGCTGCTCCAGCACTGCTGGCCTCCTCTCTTTGGCTGGGACGAATTACAAACCTGCTAGCCGGGCACAGACACTTTCTCTGGGGATGGCCAGTGGAGAGCAACTGGTCACTCTGCTGCGCAGTCACCAGCCAGCCAGGAGTGAGGCCAGCGGGCTGCTTTCAAGGAGCATCCCCATTCCTGCACAGCCATCAGAATGAAGATGAGGAAGCATGGCAAAGCCAGGGGCCTTTTCTCCTGCACCCCACTGCAAAGGCAGCTGGGCCTAGTCCTGGGCAAGTTCTGCCTCTGCCTCTCTGCTGCAGATTAGAGACTTCTGCCAAGGACTACCGGGCCCATCTTCCCCAGACACTGGGCAACTGTCCTTTACAACCTTGACTGCCCATTGTTTCTTGCCATGCTGACAATAATCATGATAGGGTTGGGAGTGGTTTTAGAGGGCAACGGTTGTTTCTATTTACCCAGGTGGCATCACCTTTGCTAACAGTTTATTCTGATCACTAGCAAACTGGCAGTGTAAAGTGAGGCTTGGCTCCCCACAGAAACAAAGAGCAAACCCCGATGCTGCACTCAGGCAGAAGTAGTGGGATGCAGGTGATTGTAGGCTGGTGCCCCATCGAGCAGGAAAGAGCTGGATGACTGTGCTCAAGTCTGGTGTTCCTGGCCAAACCATCATTTATTACCTTTTATTCTGCTCTTCATCTGGGAAGCTCATGGTGGCCCCCCTGCCCCACTCCCATTTGTCTTCACAACGACCCTGGGAGGAAGGTTAGGCTGAGAGATGGTTGGACTGGCCCAAGGACACACTTAGTGAGCTTCCTGGCTAAGCAGAGACTTGAACACAAACCTCCCCATTCTCAGTCCAACTTCCTACCCATGGGGTCTGCTACCTCTGCTTTCCAAGGAGTGAAGGACAATCCCTGGGACCCATTTCCAGTTCCGTTCTTGTCTCCTTAACACCCGAACAAGCCTCGCGTGAGACACGCCTGCCTTCTCATCTGACTGTGGTCCTCACAAGGCACCCCAATCCTTCTTGAAACAGGAGACACTTTGCCGCATGTCACGGGTGCCTTCAGAGGTGGGGAGGGGCAGACTCACCTCAGCCTTATTTGGCCATCCGCTGGACTCCACCGCTTGTATGGCCCCCTCGAGGAACACGCGGGCACCTTGGCATCCGTGCAGCAAGTGCTCCAGACGCTGCAAGGACGGCACGACGGCACAATGTTGGCTAGCAACCCCACCGCATAGGGACCAAGGAAGCGGCCATAGACCAAGTCAGAATCCACCCTGCCCAGTCTTATTGGCACTGCCCAGCGGCCATGGCTCTTTCCCCAGGGTTTCCTGCAGGATTCTTTTCCCAGCCCTTCCAGGAGAAGCTGGGGGCTGAACCTGGCGCCTTGTGCATGCAAAGCAGGGGCTCTGTCACGGAGCTCCAGCCACCTCCCTTGGGACTCCCAAGCCAAACAGCTCTTGCCTGGGCTCAGAGGGCAGCTCCTGGCAGGTCCCCGGGGCTCTCTGGGGTGAGTGCAATGTTACGAAGTACCCCCAAATTCTGCTGATCTGGGACAATGTGGCCTGTATCTGGATGGGGACTAGGGTTTTTTGGTCTTGGAGAAGGGCAGAAAAATAGGTCCCGTAGACGTTAAGGCCTTGCACAACCCAAGAGGAGAGGCAGACGTCTTGCATGAACTTTCTAGCCAGCCGCTGTGCTCTGATTGCCTTAATTCTTCAGTTTACACTTGCAAATTTCAGATCATGCCTCAGGACAACTACAGAAGTTCCCATCATGAAAATATTTTATGCTAATTTATAACTTTCCTGTTTAAAAATAAAGAATTCAATGTTTTTTAAGACCCTGAAAACCCAATATTGTGTAAGCAAGCATGCCTTCATGACTCTTTTGTCACCTCTGCTTAAGACCATCACCAAAAAAACCCTGGCTATCTTGCTCACCTGGACCTGTGAAAGCCAGAGATACCCCATCAACTCCCATCCTTTCCTCACATCAGGAAAGAAAGAGAAATCCCACTGTCTTCTTGTCATCCCTTGGTGTATGACACCTAAAAATCCATTTTCCAACATCCTTGAGTAATCTTGGAAAAAAGACTTGTTTTGTTTTATTCTGATTACTACATCCTGAGAGAAAAAGGATAAAAACAGCAACCCAAATTCACAGAACAGGCAGTGAGGGGGAGAAGGAAAGAGGATTCCATCAATCCTTTCTGCTCAGAAGAGCAACCCCCCCTTTCCTCCCTTCTTTCTCGCCTTCTTTCCCAGAGAAGGAAATCAACAGAACTTCCCAGCACTTCACAAGTCAGCAATTAAGGAGAGGTAAATCTTTGCATCATCTTTTATTCTCCTTCTCTCTTTTCCTCCCTTTTCCTAATATTCTACCCAATATCATACTCCAAAACTCCTAGGCTTTAGCTCTTTCTCCAACCACTTTCTTCCCCAAACCCTGCATTTGCTCTAAAACTCTCTTAATCCCCCCAAACAGTCTGTTACTCCCCCATTCAAAAATACCAAGTTGAAAGTTCCTTCTCCCCCCACCTACTTTCTCTCTCTTCCTATAGAAACACACACACACACACACACACAGATTTCCTATGCATCCCAGTTCACTATTGACTTTAAATGCTTGTCTTTAACCTTCTGAGTGTTAATATATGATTCTAATTCCCCAAATGCATGTAAAGTTCTAATTTCCCTGAAGTGTGATTTTAATTCATTTTAAATTCTTCTTTAATAAAACAAAGAATTGCTTTCAAAGACCTTGTTGTGGTCTCTGAGTCTCTCAACTTTGGGGGATATCAGGTTTTCCTAAGCGCCCGGAGTTCAACGCCAAAAGATCCCTCAGGTATGTGTTCGGTTTACATGTTTGTGATATGCATGTCCATGTAAATTAAAGCATACTTCGTAACAGCAAAGTTGCTTAGAGCACCAGGTACAGATTTCATTTTCTAAAACAGCTCAATTCGCTACCCTCATAGTTGTGCATAAGCACATGGAAATATGTGTGCCAAGTGGAACTGCCAAGGGCTGGGAGCTGCTTCCACCACAGGCTCCAAACCATCCCTGTTCTCTCTCTCTCTCTCTCTCTCACACACACACACGCACGCACACACGCCTCTGTACTTCCACACACTGTGCCCCTCCAATACTCCTCCCTTAGTCAATGGCCCAAAATTAGAAAGAAAAAAAAAACACATTTCTGCTCCCAGACTCTTAGTTTCCAAACCAGATGGAGCATGACATTTTAAAAACCTATATACGTTTCCCTGGCTGTTGCCATAATCCCAATCACACAATCTGGGCTTCTTGGACTCAGCACCTGGCGTTTTTAATTGTGGGATTCTGGACCCCTCCAAGGCCGTCCGTCAGACACAAATCTCACTCACCATCCGAAAGCACAGCCAGTCCTGATGGCAATAGGGAACAGCCCCCTCCAGTTCCAGGGGCAGCTGCGTACTCTCGATGTGCTTGTGGAGGGACTTCATGGAGGTCAGAACTTCACACTGAGGAAGAGGAGGAGAAGGGAACGTTTGTGTCAGGGGAGAGGAGAAGGCCTGCAATGTCCATTCACCCTGCTTGCTCACTTTACCCCAGCCACATTTTTCACATGATAGATGACTGCAGCTCTCACACAACAGACTAGTTGTCTGAACTGCCGATTATGTGTACTCTCTTCTGGACAGCATCTTCTGCAACATACAAACTGGAGATGTGACAAGGAACACTGAGCTGGACTGATGGCACAGCGATGCCAAGACTGCCACAACACTTCTGCTTTGTTTCATGAAGAGATGTTTGCAGCTCTGCTTTCTGGAACCCAAGAAATTTACTGAAACAAAAGAGGCAGGTCCTTGTCCTAAGGAGCTTGCCATCTAAATGCCAACAGTTGAGGAGACAACCCGGGGTGGGGAGGTGGGGGAGAAGAGAAAGAGACCAGGATAACAAGAGAAAAAGTGAACAAGTGCAGTTCCATCTCAGCTCTGTTTCTGTTGGGGATACAAAGTTAAAGGAACATGCACATAATTAGTATTTATTGCTTCTCCTTCCACTCCCAGGGTTTGAGCCAAGCCCAAGTGCTAAGCTCCACGTTCTGAGAGAAGCAGTCATGTGACCTTGGCCACATGTGGCAGCCCTTCCTTGGCTTCCACCAGGCAAGGCCCAGTACTGACCCATCACAGGAAGCTCAGGGGGCAATGAGAAATTTGCTCACTCCAGATTTGGCTCTGAGGAGCAAAGTGGAAAAGACCAGGTCACCTGTTAAAGTGCCTCAATGCAACCAGGAGAGCTGGGGGGGAAAGACAGGGTGCCTGCCTGGAACTGTAGTACTTTGAGTGGTCATCTGTGCAGTCACTAGGGATGTGCAATGCTGGAAATGCCATTCTGTTTAAGCCAGACAGGATTTTGCAGTGTTTCCGTTTCAGTAATCGGTGGCAGACTGTAGCTGATTTTTTTTCTGATTCTGGAAAAGATAGGTCGCTACCTGTGACTGTAGTTCTTCGAGTGGTCATCTATGCATTCACACATATGCGCTCTGCCCATGTGTGGAGCCTCAATTCGGGAAGCTTCTATAGTTGAGGAAGTTTTGGTGTGAACCCCCCCACACCGTCCCACTGCGCATGGCCCCAGCAGGTTCCCCCTTATTCCCTCAGTTCCTTGAGACATTGCAGCCTCGTAGCTGAGATAAATTTACAAAAGAATACCTTCAGTACACAACATCGAACTTGAGTATGTCACCGAAGAGGGGATGGTGGGCAGGCTGTGTGAATGCCCAGATGGCCACTCGAAGAACTGCAGTTACAGGTAGCAACATGTCTTTCTCCTTCGTGGTCTCTGTGCATTACGCATATGGGCGAGTAGCAAGCTGCCTTACATGGAGGAGGGTCGGTGTCCTACTGCAATACAGAGGAGAGGAAGGCACAGCCAAAGGCACAGCCAGCTCTCACCCTGACATCCAGTCTGCAATGCTTTACAGAGCTGGAAGGTGTCAGCCAGGTTGTGGCGCAGCGCAGTTCAGGGATGGCGACCCCCCTGTTGAATGCGACCGATGTTGCTATCACATGAGTAGAGTGAGCTCAGACTAGGGATGCACGAAAGTCACTTACCTGGTCTTGCAGCTTGCTTCGCGGTGGGGGGGAGGCGCTTCGCTGCTCCCCCCGAAGTTCAGGCCGGGGGGGGGGAGGCTTCCCTCCTCGCCCGGCCGAAATTCAGGCCAGGGGTAAGGCTTCCCGCCTCGCCCGGCCGAAATTCAGGCCGGGGAGAAGCGCCCCGTCTCCCCGGCCGCGAACTTCAAAAGAAAAAAACAAAAACAAAAAACGCCCCTGTGATAGGCTACGTAACGATTAACATAGCCTATCATGGCTAGATCTGCAAAGTCAGCCATGATAGGCTACGTTAATCGTCACGTAGCCTATCACGGGTGACTTTGGGGAAAAAAAAAAGCGCGTACGCAAATGGCGGCCCCCATAGGGAGCCACCATTCGCGTTCCTTATTTGGTCCCTGTAGTCTACGTAAAGATTTACGTAGACTACGGCAAAAATAAGGGCAACGCTATTTGCATTGTCCTTATTTTCGCCGTAGTCTACGTAAATCTTTACGTAGACTACAGGGACCAAATAAGGAACGCGAATGGCGGCTCCCTATGGGGGCCGCCATTAGCCGTACGCGTTTTTTTTTTTTAAAGTCACCCATGATAGGCTACGTGACGATTAACGTAGCCTATCACAGTTGACTTTGCAAATCTAGCCGTGATAGGCTACGTTAATCGTTACGTAGCCTATCACAGGGGCGTTGTTGTTTTTTTTACTTTTCTTGTAATGGCGGCAGCGGCAGCCGGTCGAAAGCCTGGCTGCTGCCCCCGCCCCTGACGAAGACCTGCCGAACCGCCGCCGGGACCCGCCGCCGGGAGGGACATTCGTGAAAGGTAAGTCTCATCCCGGGGGGGGGGGGGGGCGGAGAATTTCTCCCCGAACAACCTTTGGAGGACCGAATGCGTTGGCACTCGGCCCCCCAAAGTTTCGGGGAGAAATTCTCCCCCATCCCTAGCTCAGACTGGGGCAGACAGTTCAAGCCCAGCCGGCTCATACAACCCAAGACATGACGCGCTGAGCCGAGAGAGGCTGGCCCTTGCGCTTGCCACCATAGCAGGCAAAGAGGTGACAGCCGTAACCATCCAGTCCTCGTCTTAAACCAGGCCAGGGCATGGCAAATATCGAGCGTATGCAGGGCCACCTCCAAAGGTGTTGAAGGAGAAACTAAGAAAGAAGGCAAAACAATGTCCTGATTTAAATGAAACTCAGACACAACTTTCGCTAAAAAGGCGGGGTCAGGTCTGAGCATCACTTCATCTCGATGAAAGGCAAGATGAGGCTGGTCCACTCTGAGCACACAGAGCTCACTGGCGTGGTGTGCAGATGTAATGGCCACCAGAAATGCCACCTTCCAAGAAAGGAGGCATAGGTCTGCAGTCACCAGTGGTTCAACAGGCTTTGAATTATGGGCCTTAAGCACCACAGAAAGAATCCAGCTCAGCACCGTAGGGCGGACAGGTGGTGCTAGATTCCTGGTCCCTTTTAGGAATCTTTTCATGGTTGGATGTGGGAACATGGAAAATCCCTAAACAGGAGGGTGAAATGCAGAAACAGCGGAGAGGTAAACTCTGAAAGACGACAGTTTGAGTCCCTTCTCAAAAAGGGATAGAAGAAACTGGAGAATTTGGTGCAAAGGGCACCAACATGGGTGAAAATTTGGTTCATGAGCAAAGCTGCAAAAAGCAGTCCATTTCCTTGAGTAGGAACACTGCGTAGACAGCTTATGGGTGGCATCCAGGATCCTCTGGATCGCTGCCAGAGCTGAAGTAGCATCCGTCACCCAATCCTCTATGCTGCATGCAGAGAGTTGTCAGGTCTGAGTGTCAGGTTCTGCCTTTCTTTCTCGTGAGGAGAGATGGACACGATGAGAGGCGTTGGTCCCAACCCTTCAGCACTTTGAGGAGCGGGGCGAACCCAGGCTGGTGTGGCCACCACAGTGTCACAGCAATGCACTCGGTGCCATCTGCCTCAATTTTCGCCAGGACCTGGTTATCAGTGGAAAGGGGGAAACAGGTAGCACAGCACCCCTGTCGTTTGAAAAATAAAGGCAATGCCCATCGAGCCCAGGCTTTGGCCTGCTCTGCTGAAGAATGTCGTGCAAAGGGCATTCTCCCTTGTGGCAAAGAGGTCGCTCTCTGGCACCCCACAAAGCTGGAAGAGGCTCTTCAGAACTGATCTGTCCAACTCCCACTCGGGGGGGGGGGGATCAGTCCAGTCCAGCTGAGCTGATCGGCCAGGACATTGTCGACCCCAGCCACATATATTGCCACAAGTCCAATTTGACAGGCTGTGCACTGCAGCATAAAGCTGCAGCATAAAGCTGAGCAATGGGAGAGATCTGGTCCCTCCCTGCTTGTTCAAATACGCGACGACAGTCATGTTGTCCGAAGTGACCTGGACCAGCCTGCCTGCCAGGTCTAGTTCAAACACACAAAGCACTTTGCCCACTGCTCTGAATGCCAGAAGGTTGATGAGCTCTGTGGCTTTGTTGGATGCCCATCATCCACGGACTGTGAAGCCTGGACAATGAGCTCCCCATCCGGGGTGTGACGTATCTGTGGTCACAGCCCTGGATGGCAAGAGCTAGAAGAATGGCATGCCCTGGGTTAGAGTGCTCGGTACTGACCACCATTGGAGAGAGTCTTTGACATCCGGAGGCAGACAGAGTCTGGTTTGCCAGGCATCCTGATCAGTATTGAAGTTGCATATGAGCCAGTTTTTGAGTTGTCTTGTATGCAACCAATTGTGGTAGGCTACAGCCGTCGTCGCAGCCATGAAACCCAGGAGACGTTTGGCTTTGAGCACCGTGGTAGATCTGCTCGTTAACAGTTCTAATGCCAGAGATGTCAGCGCCTTTACTCTGGTGTTAAGAAGGTGTGGCACAGTTGGAAGTTCAGTAAAGCCCTGATGAATTGGATCTGCTGCGTGGGTACAAGATGCGATTTTTCCGCACTGATGTAGAGTCCAAGCTCCCGAAGGAGATTTCAGGTCACCTCTATTGATCACAGAAGTTGATCTTCTGTTGCCACCACCAACAGTCAATCATCTATGTATGGATAGCCCTCTATGATCTGCAGTCACAGGTGGGAGCAGACCACTGCCACGCATTTGGTGAATACCCTCAGGGCAGTGGCAAGACCGAAGGGTAGCACCCAGAATGGGTAGGTGTCAGTACCAATGGCAAAGCAGAGGTAGCGTTGGTATGATTCCTCTGTGGTGATGTGAAAGTTGGCATCTTTGAGGTCGACGGAGATGAACCAATGTCCTCGAGAGAGGAGAGGCAGGATAGACGCCAGAGAAACCATGCAGACGTTCCTGAGCGAGATGAGCAGGTTCAGCTGTTGAAGGTCCATGACTGGTTAAAGTCCTCCTTCCTCCTTCAATACCATGAAGGGCCTTGAATAAAACCCATCCTGAAGATGCATTTAAGGGACAGGCTCAATTGTCCCTTTCTCGAGGAAGAATCTGAACTTTGGTATGGAGGCCCAGGGATGGCGCAGTCACCAGCATGGTACCAAGAGGACGGAGGGTATCGAACGCGATCTGGTAGCCCCTCCGGACTATTGCAAGGAGCCAGGAGTCCAATGAGATGTTGTGTCACACTGGATGGTTGTCAAGGAAGGAGGGAAGGAGGATCCCGGCCGCCAGGACCAGCCCCAACCTCCCTGCGAGGGAGGACCACCCAGGCGGGACCCACTTCCCAAAAACAGGACTGACTAAACCTGGCCTTTCAGTCCCGCAAAATACTCAGTAGCCACCCTCTTAAGCCAAGAGGCACTGACATTAGCACTGAGGTTATGCAGAGAGATCACACCAACTAAAGGCTGAATAAAGGTTTATTACGATCAAAATAAAGGGGTAGAGGGAAAGGGAAGAATGGAAATAGCAAGTTACACAGAGGGCACAAAGCTAAATCACTTAACTATAACAGAAAGCTTCATGAATGCACACCCAAGCAAAATAATAAATCTATCTGGCCTATCCTTGCATACCTAAGTATGGATCTCCCTGGATAGCAACCAGCCGTCTTGCAGGCCCAGGACCACCAGGATGAAGGGAGACTCCATGCCTCGACCTCAGCCCACTTTTAAAGCCCAGCCCTGGCAACCCAGAGCAGATTTTGCTGCAGCCAATCACTGGTTCAGTCGCTGGGTAGGCTGCCCTGGCCTCCGAGAGGCTGGGACTCCCCACCACCTCCAGCTGTTGGCACGTTCTAGTGAGCAGGGGCTGCGTCTGGCCTTGGGAAAAGAGCCGAAGAGCCTCTAGATTACAAACAATTCCAGGTGGTTACATCCGACGTGACAGTCTGACCCGATCTTATGGCGGAAAGTGGCCTGTTATCCTTGACAATGGTAAGTGGACAGGCGTGCTCCAAAAATGTGTGTTTGGGCCACAAGGTGAGGAAGGATGGCAGGAAGTGAGTCAAAGGTGCCACTTAGTTCTGCTGTCGGGTTTCCTGCAATAATTGCAAGATTTTAAAGGTGGGAACGATTTCCCTGACTGATCTGCCTGTAACCGTTTTTGCTGATGTTGTTGTGCTGTAACTTGCTGATCAGGTTGGTGCCGAGTGGCAGGTGACTGAAGCCAGCAGTGTTGCCTGAGAAGCTGCTGCAACATCAAACCTGTATGACGTGCCGTGGTATGGGCCTTCTGCACTGAGTCAAGCGCATCATCAGTTTTTGTGTTGAACAAGCCTTGCCCATTGAAGGGTGAGTCTTCGATACAGCTTCTGGTTTCTTGTGGAAGACTCGATGACCTCAACCAGGCATGGCGACGTAGGGCTACAGATCCAACTAGCACCTCTGAGTCGCAATTGACCTGGCGGCGCAATCTATTTATTTGCTGCCTGGACAGCTTCAGAGCCTCCGATTGGAAGAGGCGACCCAGCTCCTTCTTGTCATCTGGAAGATGCTCAAGAAGATGGCCCACTTTGTCCTAAAGCAATAACTGGTACCCAGTCATTGTTGCCTCACAGTTTGATATTTTAAGGCCCATCACTGCAGAGGAACATAGTCTCCTCCCGAGTAAGTCCAGGCATTTGCCCTCCATGTCAGTTGGAGAAGAATGCACCCTGAGGACCCTACCCTGTGTGGCTTCGATGACCATTGAATCTGGGGCTGGATATTTGAAGAGGTACTCAGTATCTGACTCTTGCAGGGGGTAATACCCTCCAGACATTTAGATATCAGTGGCACAGTGCAGTGGGCTTTCCAGGATTGTTGAATGGTTTTCTCTAATGAGGGGAATAGAGGAATGGCCACTGGTTTGAAAGACTCTGCATTTCTGGAGTCGAAAAAGGGGTCTTGCACTGTGGAACCTACTAGGCCCAAAGCCTGTGCCATTCTGAGAATATGGCTGGGGAATTGTCCCAGATCCTCCAATGTTGATATGGCTTCATTGGAGCCAACAATTGTGTCTGGAGAGGAGATGGAGAGGGCATGAAGATTGTGATGTAGTATCTGACTGACAACCTTCTGTTCCAGACACTGGGGACTGCCCTGAACGGACTTGAAGTGGTGGGAACTTCTCCCTCACTTCTGTAGAGTGACTGAGCGCCACCCATATCAAGTAGTGCACCAAAAGGCAGTGCAGACAGTGGCTCAGTAACCAGCAGGGTGGTCTGCAACTGACAATGTGTGGCTACAGCAAAACTGGCAGCACATTTTGTTGCTGGGTCGTCTGTGGTTGCAGGACAGATGAAGGCAGGCTGCATCTTGTTTTGCTGAGCTGGCACCAGAATGGCACCAAAGGGCAAGGAGTGACCAGCTGGTCTGGAGGTCTCAACACCGCGGCCGACGGGTGTCGATGGTGCCGCCTTTCTCCCCAACAGGGAGGGTCAGGATGGCGATCCTGGCCGTATGGCTCATTACAGCAGTCAACCCAACCCCGAGGTCTCCTGTGCCGCACGTTGCATGATGACTGTCCGCCTTGCTCTGAGAATGGGGATCTGGACCATTCCCAATATTGGCTTTGCTCGCAAAAACTAGGGGCACGAACTCCAGTAGCGGAGGCACTAGGCAAGTGCCCACGCTTGCCCACACTGACCTGGGCAAGCATGAGCGCCATTCACAGCCAGTAACGCGACCTTCTAAGTCATAACGACGAGGGGGTCGAGGGATCGGTTCCATTAGGGACAGGTCCCGGAACTCACCCTCTGATGCACATGTTAGTGGAATGGGTTCTACCCCTTGCACTGGCTGCACCATCGGGATGTGTGAAAGCAGCACTGGCGGAGCATCAGGTAAGACCGTCAGTGCAGGCGACGGCATCCGAGTGGAAGGCACTGGCGGAGCAGCAGGGGATGATGCCGCGTGAACAGCTGCTGCCGATCCCGAGAGGTCTGCACCGAAGCGAGCGGAATGGTTGGCAATTCCTCTCACGCTGGAGACAGAGCCTGCATGGATTGAACTCGGACATGAGGCGCATGCGCAGAGTCTGAGGGACCTGAGGGGCCCAATGCTCGACACCGAGCAGGGTCACGCAGCTCCTTAAGGATCTTTCTCTTCTTCTTTTTTGAGTGTGAAGATGACAGATTGGCCTGCTTAGAGACTTCCGCCTCTTTTGTTAGTCTTTTCACCAGTGTAAGCCTCAGAGATAGGCCCAGTGTGGGGAGATCCTGTGTACTCAGGGAAGCACAGTGCTGAGGGGATGACAACCCCAACACTGGAGCAGGCTCCTGTGCGGCGGGCAGATTGTGTGAAGGCAAGATTGGCAGATCTGCCATATCTTTAGGCTCCTCAACAGATTCCAGTGCCTGTTTCCAAAAGTATGGCTTTCAGCTGATCTGGCCTGTTTCTTCTCGCTTGTTTCGAGAAGGCTTTACAGTGAGGACAAGCCTCAACAATGCGCCCTTCACCAGGGCAGAGCAGGCAGAGGGAGTGCCCGTCTGAGGGCGGCACTTTTGCCCTGCAGCGGGTGCACTTCCGAAATGAGCCCTGAGGGCCATATGCCTGGGAGGGCGATTGCAAACGTCGCCAAAAAAAGAGAAATAAATGAAACTCTAAGGAGACAGAGAGAAACACTTTATAGTAAGGAAGAAAAAAACCTCAGCTTTTTGTCAAAAAACGCTTTGAAACAGCAAAATGGCAAGAGAGCTTTTCCTACAAGGTGCGTGCAATGGTGGTCGACACAGAACTGAGGGAATAAGTGGAACCCCCTGGGGACATGTGCATGGGGACAGTGGTAGAAGGGTTCCTGCCAAAACATCCTCAGCTATAGAAGCTTCCCAAACTGAGGCTCCACACAGGTGCAGAGCCCATATGCATAATGCACAGAGACCATGAAGAAGAATGTTCTTTTTTTTTGTTGCATGGACTTGCAAAGAGCACCGATTAAAAAAATATTTAAAATACTACGACCCCATTTGCGCAAATTTAAAGTTTTGAAAAATAATTTTAAAAAGATCCCATTTGCGTAAATTGCCACTACCATTTTTTAAAAATCTGAAATCTGTGTATTGGATCGACTCGCTACAGATTGAGTCAATGCCAGCGGGAGGAAATGGAACAAAATCCACCAGGGCCAAATTGGTAAAATCCATCGAGATTTCACCTCCAAAACAGAAATCCCATACATCCCTAGCAGCTACACATATGCAATCTGCACGTGTGCTGAGCCTGATTTTGGAAGCTTGTAAAGCTGTAGACGTTTGGCAGACACCCCACCCCACTCTTTGAGGGAATGGCTCCTGCCTACCCAGTCAGTGTCAAATGTCCAACCAACACAGCAGCTATGAAAATGGAAGCCAAGTAGAAAGACAGATGCATAGCAGCATTTGCAAGACAACAAGAGCGGGGGTTGTGTGACTGCACAGGTGACTATTCAAAGAACTACAATTACCGGCAAGCAACCTGTCTTTCTTCTTAGTTGTCTCTGTGCAGCCCCACATGTGGATAGAGTAGCAAGTTCAGTTACTAGAAGCAGGGCAGGTGCTAAGGAGGCAGAAAGCTGAGCACGTCCCATCCCAAAGAGTTGTCTGACCTTGTCTGGACATCCAGATGACAGTGTGCAGAATGGCTTTCATTCTATCTGGAAGCAAACAAAAGTGAGCTGTGCTCTTACCTGTTTGTGGGCCACAGATATTTGCCATAATAAGGTCCCTCACTGCTCCTGCCTCACCCAAAACTAAGGCATTTGATGAACCTCTAGGATTACTGAAGATACATTTCTCACCAAATCCTTCAGTTATTGTACAGAGATTTAAATTTAAATTTAAAATTTAAATTTCACAAACGAATGCAGCAAACTGGAGGGAGCATTGCCACTGATATTGCAGAACTGTGTCATCTTTTGCAACACTGCAACTTTGGGGATTTTCTAGAGGATATGTTGAGGGATCGCCTTGTCTCTGGGGTTTATGATGAAGCACTACAACGCCTCCTGTCCGAGCCAAACTTGACATTTGCACTGGATCGAGAAAAGGCATCAGCCAGTGAGACTGCATAACTATATGTCACAGAACTCAGGAGAGATGCAGATGATGTAAACGCCATCTGGAGCAAGCAGGCTGAGATTTCTGGGCAGCAAGGTCAACAGAACACAAGAAATGCACCCTCCATAAAATCTGCAGATAGGCACTGGCTTAACTGTTCCTGCTCAGTCTGTGGAGACCACATCAGCGCTCTCTGTGCAGATTCAAGGATGCCGAGTGCAGGTTATGCAAGAAGAAGGGTCACCTGGAGCGAGTCTGCCGTTCAAAATCTGCCAGCACAGACCTATAACAAAGGAACTATAGCCAAGAGTCACTCCACCTAGCATCTCATGGGGTTGATTATCCACAGGGTGATGAAACTCAACAGCTATAACACATTCAGAAGGTCTGTGGCAAGGAACCTCATGATTCTGGTTGTACGCAATCAATGGCAGGAAGTGAAAAATGGAAATGGATTCGGGGTCTGGGGTATCCATAATTAACAGAGACCCCTTTTATGCACATATTTTCTGGGACCCTTGCTCCAAAGTTGTCAAGTCCGTCCTGCATTCTGTGCAATTACAATGCAAAGAAGGTCGATATCATTGGATGCTGCACTGTAGGTGTACAGAATGGCTCCTTCCAAGGGAAGCTCCCACTTAGAATTGTGGAGGGGCAGAGGAAAAATGTCTTGGGGAGAAACTGGTTCTCAACAATAGGGAATAGCGTTCAAGGAATTCAGCCATTACTACAGGTCGGTTTGCAGCAATTGTTAATAAATTTCCAAGGGTATTTTCTGAAGAATTGGGAGAATGCAAAGGGAAGGCAGTGTCACTCCATCTGGATGCATTTATTGCATTAATTTGCATGACAGCCAGGAATGTGCCTGTTGTGTTGTGGGTAAAAACTGAAGATCTTGAGCATCTCATCAAGCAAGGTGTGCTAGAACCAGTGACACAGACCCAGTGGGCTACGCCCATTGTGCTGGTCTTAAAGCCTAATGGGAAGGTGAGACTGTGTGGGGGTTACAAGTGCACTGTGAAGAAGGCGCTTAAGCAGCATCCATGCCCAGTGCCTGCTGTCAATCAGCTCCTCGCTGTTCTTGGTGGCGGGAGGGTCTTTGCAAAGCTCAATCCGGCCCCAGCATTTCAACCGTTGGTCGTTGACGATGCTACAGCAGATGCCCAAACAATAATCACTCATCGAGGGCATTCCGAGTAAAGCGTCTGTAATTTGGAATTTCTGTGGCCTCTGGACGTTCCAACAACTCATGGAAACCCTGCTTTCTGGAATTCCATGCATTGCACCCTATTTCAACGATGTCCTGCTCATGGGATCAACAGAGAAAGGGCTTGTGGAACAATTTCAAGAAGTCCGACGTCGTTTTGACACATCTGGCATTTGTGTAATAAAGGAGAAATGTGAAATTGGAACCTCCAGCGCAACGTTTTTGAGCTACCGTATTGATGCTTCTGGCATTTGGCCCACTGGCGAAGAAATATGTGCCATTCACTACGCACCTGCTCCAAAAACAAAGCAGGAACCTCAAGCCTTCTTGGGACTCCTCGGTTTCTGCCCTGTGTTTCTTCCAGGAAGGCTGCCATCTTGACCACTGCAGCGCTTGCTGGGAAGAGGAGTTCCATGGAAATGAGAATGCTTTCCAGAATGCCAAACACTTGTTGAGTTCAAATTCTGTGCTTGTACATTATGATGAAAAAACCCGCTAATCCTTACTACTGATGCTTGTGCTTATGGGTTTGGTGCCGTGCTAAGCCACAAATGTCCAGATGGTACAGAAGCACCAGTTGCTTATTATTCAAGGACTATGTCATCCGCTGAAAGGAACTTTGCACAAATTGGCAGAGAAGCCTTGGCTGTTACTGCAGGAGTCAAAAAGTTCCACAACTATCTCTACGGCCATTCTTCTGAAATACACCTGGATCACAAGCCCCTTCTAGGAATCTTCTCACCTGGTGAGCCTACTCCCTGCATACTGTCACTGCGCATGCAGCGCTGGAGCATCCTGCTCCATGCTTACGATTCTACACTTTCCTACAGACCAGGAAGGCAATAGCTAATGCTGACGGATTGAGTCGGGCACCACTTAAAATTCCAGATTTTGTTGTACCTCCTCCACTGGAAGTCTTGATGCTAGGAGCCCCTCCTGACCCACCACTTCAGACTGATCAAACTGCTCGGCTGACTGCTCCAGATCCTGTACTGGCTCATTTTAAACTGGGTATGGAGGGGATGGCCAGATGAGGAACTGCCAGAGGAATGTAAGCCATTTAAACGCCATCAGCATGGGCTGTCTGCCCAAAAGGGAAGTCTGCTATGGGGAAGCCGTGTTGTTATTCCAGATAAGGGTCGTCAAACCATCTTGACCATGCTGCATGCAGCTCATCCAGGGATTGCATGGAAGCATTGGCCAGGAGCTACGTCTGGTGGCCCGGCATTGACTCAGATATTGAAACAAGTATAAATGAGTGCAGTACTTGTCAAGCCACTGGGCACAATCCTCCAAGGGCACCTATCTTTCCATGGGGAGTGACCAAGAAGCCTTGGTCAAGAATCCATACTGATTTTGCAGGACCATTTTAAGGAAAAGACTTCTTGGCTGTGACAGATTGTTACTCGAAGTGGCTGGACGTCGTCTCAGTACCATCACAAACAGCCGCTGCAACAGCCACAGCACTGCGCCACTTCTTTGCCACCCGCGGCTTGCCTGATACTACACTCTCAGACAGCGGGACTGCTTTTACGTCTGCTGAATTTAAATCATTTGTGGACAAGAACCTTACTCGGGCTGCCACCGTGGCACCTCGTCATCCCCGGGCAAATGGCCAAGCTGAACGGATGGTGCAGACAACTGAAGATGCCCTGGAGCGCGCTGTGGGAGGAGACCGGCCAACATGCCTTGCCAGGCTCCTCGTTGCCGGCATGTTACTCCTTGCGCAACAACAGGAGTCAGTCCTGCAGAGGGACTTATGGAGCGGCGCCTAAAGACTTGCCTTGACCGTCTCCGCCCAGATTTAACGGAAGACTGGCCAAGCAAACGGGAGCAAGCTCTGGATGCTGCCTTCTCAGCTCCTGCGCTCTGCTCATTTGCCCCACAAGGTCAGGTGTTTGCTAGGAACTATGGTGCTGGGCCAAGGCTTCCTCCATCACTGAGGTTGCTGGACCTGTGTCATACAAGGTCCAGCAAGTGCAGGTGCAGGTGGGTCAGTGTGGCATTGCCACGTTGGCCAGTTGTGAAGGTGTTCTGGCCACAGTGGCTTGTCATCGGCAGAGGTCGCTGCTGAAGATCTATCTGGAACCGACGTGTTTCTCTCAGTGCCGGTCGAAGCGCCAGAACCACCAAGAGATGGGAGCAAGACTCCTTCCTTACCCACGGCAGTGGCTGAAAGGAAGTCATCTGAGCAATCTGCGCCTACCAGTCGAGTGCAGGGACCGTGCCGTGAAAGGGTGCCTCCCCCTTGCTTGGAAGACTATGATAGCTAAGGGGGGAGGAATGTTATGTATCCCGGGGGGGGGGGGGAGTACTGTGGCTTAGTTATTGCTTTGAACCTTGGCAGCACCCGTAGAGCTGGGAGTGGCAATGATGAGTGGAGCTTCTGCTAAGTTCTTCCCTTCTGTGTGTGATAAATAAAGGACAGTTGTGTTTGAGGCCTGCTGAGTCTTACAGTCATTCCCTCTACCTATACAACAAAAGCCATCGAGGTTGGTGGCCATCACTACAACTTGTGGTAGCGAATTCCATAGTTTAACTATGCACTGTGTGAAGAAGTCCTTCTTTTTATTTGCCCTGAATCTCCCACCAATCAACTTCATGGGATGACCCCATTGGGTTCCAGTACTATGAGAGAAGGAGGAAAATGTCTCCGCATCCACTTTCTCCACACCATGCATAATTTTGTACCCCTCTATCATGCCTCCCCTTCCTTGCCTTTTTTCTAAGCTAAAAAGTCCCAAATGTTGCGGTCTTTCCTCATAGGGGAATTGCTCCAGTCCCTTGATAATTTTGGATGCTCTTTTCTACATCTTTCCAGCTCTACAACAACCTTTTTTGAGCTGCAGTGACCAGAACTGTACACATCTGCCCATATCTTTGAGGAGATGATGGATAAGAAGACAGCCAGTATTCCAAGTGTTGTCCTCTGTTCCTTTGGTACAGAGGCCAATCTTAGGGACATGTTACATATTTCTGTTAAAAGATCTACAATTTCACATTGGAGTTCTTCAAGAACTCTCGGATGCATACCATTTGAACCAAGTAATTTGTTTGTTTTCAAATTATCAATAGAGTCTAGGACTTTAGCTCTTCTCACCACTAAGAATGTAAGAAGAGCCCTGATGCTGGATCAGACCAAGGGTCCATCTAGTCTAGCATCCTGTTCACACAGTGGCCGGCCAGCTGCCCAGGGGAAGCCCATAAGCAGGATATGAGTGCAACAGCCCCCTCCTGCCCATGTTTCCCAATTTTGCCACTAACTGCCACAGTTCCTCAGACTCTCTGAAAAGATTAGTTTAGGCAGGAGTATCTATCCTACATCTTCTGCAGTGAAGACAAATTGAAAGAATTTATTCAGCCTCTCCGCAGTCTCCATATCCTCCTTTAGTACGCCTCTTTACTTTCCCTTCCAACTTATTTGTTTTATCAACCCCCTCAATTTTTGAGACATTTCCTCTTGTGAAAGTAACATGACTGCATTCGGTGAAGGCACTGTGATCCCCCGCGAGATGAATTGGAACTAGGGTCACTCTGTGTAGGTCACACCTTTCCCAGGAGAGCTCACAAGCACGAAGCCCTGTTTCTTCCAGCTTGCCTTGTGAAGGCCTGTGAGGCCTTATGAAAGCATGAACCCATACTTATGGGACAAAGGGAATGTCCATCCAGTGGAGGAAACTCCCCACCCCCAGAGGTGCCCTTGCAAAAAAAGGTGACCTTTTGGGATGTAAGAACCCATGAAGATTTTTTGTAACACCATGCACCAGAAGTGCTGAGGGAAAAGAAACTGATAAAAGATCAAATCAGAAAACAGACAAAACTGAAAGGCAGAACAGACAATAAAGAAAAATTGTGTTTTTTCCTCTAGCCAAGTACTGAACAGGAATGTGGGAGCCATGCACCCTTGAGTGTGCAACTGGAGGGGGTCCCAACTCTTCTCTAACTTTAAAAGCTATGGAAATTAGGGGATGCACAGGTGTAGAACCTGTATGTGTTGCTGTACACTGACCACGCAGAAGAACTAGAAAGAATCCCAGGTCTCCTTTGGAGCTCAGATTCAAGGGACAGTGACAGAGAGTCAATCTTCCCTGAGTTTTCCTTGTGCCACCTGGCTGGCTGCACAGGACTAGCACAGGCTGCTTGTGGCAAGAAAATGCCCTCGACAAGGGGGAAACTTTTATAGATCCAGGGCAGGAAGGAACAAGGCAGCTTCTGGTGCCAAAGTTGTCTTGTGAAGGAAGAACCAACAATGTTTCAGACTCAGGAGGGCTAAGGGTGGGAAGATGGGCAGGTACGCCCCCAGTATGAAATGCACCCCAGGCCAAGAGGCTACTGAGCAGTTACTTTGGCTGGGGAAGAGGTGGTGTGCGCATACACACGCACGCACACACATGACCCAGTAGCAAAGCTTCAAGTGCCAGACTTGCATAGTGATGAATAAATGCTTCAAATTCCTAGGATTTATCAGGCCCCAATCATTAATCTGATGGTTGCTTGGGAATCATGGATACCTGTCTACCACTTCCATGTCCAGGCCCAAGTCTTTGATCCCACTTAGAACTAGCTATCCATTCGAAAGACAGTAGGACGGCGGGGTTCAGAGTGTTTCTGGGTTTCCTGGTGTAACTATGCTGGGTGAGTGCAACCAAAAAACTTGCCCTGGGAACCAAAGGTTCCACATGACGCTCTGGCTTACAGTCTGCTATTCCTTGGACAGAGGAGGAGTGGATGGAGCACAAAAACCCACAAAGAAAGGCAGGGGAAGGGTTTCTCCTGGCAACAGGAACTGCAGAGTAGTGCATGACACTGGAGAAGCCATTGTTCCCTCCTGCCTCCCCAGCCTCCAGCCCCCACAATCCACTAGGGCCAGACATGCGTTCGGAAAGCACTGCAGCGCCCTTAGGTGCCTGGATTCCCCTTGGGATCATAAAGCATCCCTTATCTGGTTACAGCGATAAATACCCCTTTCGATTTCTTCTACTGATACTTTGTTCTGCTTCTTCCAGAGTCACCTTGGATTCCGCCTCCCTGCTGCACTGATCACACGCCCTCGCCCTCCCATCTTATCCACCTTCTTCTCCTCTTTTGTTACCACCTCCCTTTCCAGTGACCTCCTGACATGACCAGGCTTTCTACTTGTCATCTGGGCTGCTTTTATCTCTGCAGGTGAGAGGCTGGTGGATTTTTTACAGGCTCCAGCCATGTCAAATTTGACTAGATGGTCTTGTAGGCCCCTCCCAACCCCACTACTCTAGGATTCTATGAAATTGGAATCAAGCAGAAGAGATTCAGATTGTCACCATTCAAGAAAACAAGGCCACAGGAAATTAATGGCCACCTTAATTGTTTTGTAATTTATAACAAAGAAATTCAGATCTGCAGCAAGGTAATACCCTTCACTCTGAACCGCTTATATAAACCAAAACTATGACAAGCATGAACTTGATCTGACATAAAGCTGCTCTGTTAGCTTTGTCCTGATCTGCGTATTTGGAGTATTGCACAATTTGGGTTCCTCTATCCTCAGCCAAGGAACTTGCAAAGGGAACACAGAGGAGACTGTGTGTGTGTAAGGGGGGGACAGGGAGCAAATGGCCATCCACACAAACCACAGACGAAATTCCAGCCCCTGAAGGACACAGAGAGACTGCTCTGCCCAACATGTTTTCCAAAGTATCCCAACCTAACTTGGATCAGGAAGCTGCACAAAACAAAAAGAAAGAAATTTGAGATCCCTGCTACATTTCATCCAGATTGTTAAACATAGAACTGCAGAAGTAGACAAGACTGAATAGTTGTAGAAGACAAAGACTGAAGTGTTTAGAGGTGAGCATCTCTCGTACCTGCACAGAAGCCAATTTCTCCATCCGGAAGGTGACATCTTTCTCCACAAGCAGCAGGACTCTGTGGATGCAGTGAGGGACAGTGTCCTGCAACAGAAAGAACAGATTCTAGAGCTCCACGGTTGGCTTTGGCACCAGTCAAAAGTCTTGTGTTACATGCAGCTAAATCAGCATCTCTTCTTTGCACAAGCGTTTCTTGGTTCTCCTTACTGACACTGGCAGCACAAGTCCTGCCTTTTTGAAAAAAGAGACAGACAAATCTGAAGAGCTGCAAAGTGTCTGAAGGCTGTCATTCAGGCAGGCCAGCCACCTAGCATGTACGGACCTTCCAGGCTGTGTGGGGAAGGGCTCATGAAAAAGCCTACCAGCCACTCTTTTTTGTGCATTTTTTACACCTGTTCACAGCCATTGCAAATAAACTGCAAGTGAAGAACTACTGATTTGGGATGATCTGGGGTGGGGTGCAAATTAATTGAGAATGTATTTTATTTGGGTTGATTTGGACAGGAAATTAGTTGGCTGACTTTGCCTTCTGGGAAATTTAAATAAAGCCTAGTAATTATTTCTAAATGTGTACATATTATAAATTAGCACAGGCACATTTTGTGCGGATTTGTGTCTATGTCTTTTAAGTGCCTCATTGCCCCCCACTCCCGTGGCTGCTGGGAACAGACAAACCATGGCCCCTCCCTTATAAGACCGGACACTGAAGGGAAACCCCTCCCCCAGCCACACCCAAGCAGGTCATCTGCATTGCCTGGGGGGGGGAGTGCCCTCCCGCTGGGGGCCCTCGCTGGCCCCTGCACCATCCTGTCCTGCTGGCACCCCCCCCCCCCCCCAGCTGGCACACTGCACTTGCAGTTGCACACACAGTCCCACAACATAGACACAATGGCCAGGACTGAAATGCTGGAAGCTCCTGCAAAGAATGGAGGATGCTGGAGGCAGCCGAGAGAAGAAGAGGCTCAGCAGGCCAGCTGGGTGGGCTCAGTGGGCCCCACCTCCCGCCTGGCTTCCCTGGTCCCCAGGAGATGGGGGCGGGAGAAGAAGTGGGCAGGGGAGTCAGCAGCCACAGTCTCACCTGCAGGATGGCAAAAGCTTTAAAGAGAGCTGGGACTGGAGAACATCGCCGGGCATCTACCAGAATGGTTAGGCCCAAAGCCTGGCACTCAGGCCTGGAAGTCAGGAAATAAAAGAAGACATCAGTTACTAGACACCCATCCACACTGCTCCAGAGGGAGCACCTCCAACAGCCTTGCAGCAGCAGCCGCCCTCAACGCGTCAATCATCTGGCCCTGTATCTTAGGGCACGCAGTTTCTCTCTGCAGCTTCCTCTCCTTACCTTCACATTTACATTCTCGTGACATCCATACCAGGCCTGCCCTATAGCTGAGCCCCAAGCAGAACAACGGGTCCTCCTGTCCCGAAGGGCCACACAAGGCAGCCAGCTTGACCTGTAGAGCAAGCCCCAGCACTGCTGGCACACTGCAGGCAGGCAGGCAGGCAGCTTGACAAGGCGGGGCGCAGAGCGGCCCAGAGGACTTTCACCTAAGACTCCTGAGCAGTCATGGAATAAGAGGCCAGGTCCTCTTATGGATCAGTAACTGGTTGAACAACAGCAGGAATAAATGGTAAACTATCCCAACAGAGGGATGTAAATAGTGGGCTCCCAAAGGGATCTGTATTGGGACCAAAGCTTTTCAGCTTCATATATGATCTGGAATTAGGAGTGAGCAGCGAAGTGGCCAAGTTTGCCGACGAGACCAAATTATTTAGGGTGGTTAAAACAAAAAAGGATTGTGAGGAGCAATAAAAGGATCTCTCCAAACTGGGTGAATGGGCATCCAAATGGCAAATGTGGTTGAATGTAAGCAAGTGTAAAGTGATGCACAGGGCAAAAAAATCCTGATGGCATCTGAGCTAGCGGTGACCGACCAGGAAAGTGATCCTGGGGTTGTGGTGGACAGCTCAATGAAGATGTCAACCCCATGTGCGGCCGCTGTAAAAAAGGCAAACTCCATGATAGGCATAATTAGAGAAGGAACTGAGAATAAAACAGCGAATATCATACTGCCCCTATACAAATCTATGGTGTGACCACACTTGGAATACTGTGTCCAGTTCTGGTCACCACACCTAAAAAAAGATGTTGTAGAGCTGGAAAAAGTGCGGAAAAGGGCAACTAAAATGTTCAAGGTGCTGGAGCATCTCCCCTATGAGGGTAGGTTACAACAGCTGGGATTGTTTAGCCTGGAAAATGTAAGGTGAAGGGAGACATGATCACGGTGTAAAAAAATATGCATGCTATGGAGAATGTTTATAGGGAGACATTTTTTTTCCTCTCTCATAAATACTACAACCTGGGGTCACCCCATGAAGCTGATTGGTGGGAGATTCAGGTTAGATAGAAGGAAGGACTTCTTCACACAGTGCATAGTTAAACTATAGGATTCGCTGCCACAGGGTGTAGTGATGGCCACGACTTTGAATGGCTTTAAAAGGGGGTGGGACAAATTCCTGGAGGAGAAGGCTATCAATGGCTACCAGTCCCGATGGCTACATGCTACCTCCAGTACCAGGGGCAGTGAGCCTATGTACACCAGTTGCTGGGGAACATGAGTGGGAGAGTGCTGTTGCGCTCATGCCCTGCTTGTGGGTCCCCAGTCGACAGCTGGTTGGCCACTGTGTGAGCAGAATGCTGGACTGGGTGGACCCTTGGTGTGATCCAGCAGGGCTCTTCTGATGTTCTTAGCAGTACCAGTAATGACGAAATGAAGCGTGAGCGCAATCCTGCAGCACTGTGCACAGTAGAAGGTCTGTTGATGCTTTATTTTTGTGGCAATATTTCTTCCTGCTCAAGCCGCTCTCCTCCCCCTCCCCCACCGTCCCACGAACCTGAGCGTGCTGCACAAGTACAGGAGGAGGCGCACCAGTTCACTGGCGCTGCAGCGGGGGTTCAGCCAAACGGCATTCCTCGCTGTGATGATGGCCACTGCCCGTCCACATTTGTCTCTGGTGCCTGAGAATAAGGATTTGGTTTAGTTTGGCGAAGTGGCAGGAATGAAGATCAAGTTCTCACCACACACAGGACGTGCCAATGAAATTCCATCCACGGGCCATAAGCAGGCAGAAATACGGATCTCGCTCTGGTCAAGTGCCCTGAGGCTCAGCTTCTAACCCTTCCAGTAAAGAATTAACCAGTGGGACTTTGTTTTGGTTCAGGACCATTTGTTGTTATCAGCCCAAATGCTGATCCAAAAGGGAAGTCTCTAATGAAACGGCATGTCATAGGAGTTTCTTCTTATGACATGAAGGCTCTCTTCTTACAGGACCAACCTCCACTGGTGAAGTGGATGGATGGAACAGAGAAAAATATTAACTTGGGAAAAAGGCAGTTTATAATTTCTCCTCCTTTGTGTCTGCAAGACTTCCATGCAAATGTGGAATCTAGTATTTGGCACACCCTTTAAAAAACCCCAGCTATCTAGCCCTTCAGACTTCAGTGCAAAGATGGAAAACCTAGGCCATCTCTGAAGCCAGAGAGGCCAGCGTGGGACTTGAGGTGGCCGCTGTGTGAGGCTCCAGTGACCTGCGCTGCTCCTTGCTCCTCCCCACACAGCCCTTCTCTCAACAGACCATTCATGCAGTTAAATTCGAATCCCACTTTTTAACCAAATGGTGCTCAAAGTGCCTAACGGCAAAAATACAAAGTAACATACAAAACAACAACCAAAACATAACAATATCAACAGGGCCCAGATCCTCAGATCCCCAAACCCTCCTTGCTCCTCCCTCAGTTCTCTCTCCAGTACTCGTTTATTTGACTTATACCATGCTCGGCCCTAGGCTCTGAAGGGCTTAGAAGTATTGGCATGTTTTACAGTTTTAAAGAACGAGCCTTATGGACTGATTAGAGTCTCTAGCCCATCAACATCTACTCTGTCTGTGGATCTCCTGGGCCTCAAGTGGAGGCCTTTCCACCACCATCTAGGGATGTGCAGATCAGCAAAACTTGAGCTTGCTGAAGTTCTCCAAATTCATCTCAAAGCTTGTTCTGACTCAAGTCTGTATCAGATTGCGAGCTTTGTTTTCTTCTTTTCACACAAAAATCTGTGCGCATTTTCATGTGCATTTTTCAAAGGTATGCATGTTGTCACACGCATTTGGGGGGTTCACAAACGACTCTGCAAGCTCGGAAATGTGCAGACTTCGACCACAGACCGTGCCCAAGTCCGTGTCCGATCCAGATGGTGTGACCTGGGCAAACCTTGATCAAAAACTAAGCGAAACAAATTTCACATGCTTCCCTCCCCCCCTTCTTGGTATCTAAGAGGCTTTTAACTGGAGATGCTGGGATTTAACTAGGTCCTTGTGCATGCAAAGCCATGCCTATTCAGCTATAGACTCCTCCCCTAACAAACAGAGAAGTGGAATTGTCCTAAATATTCCACGAAGGAATGAAAGCCAAAACTATCAAAAAGTCCTAAAATTCTGGATTTTGAAAGTGGAAAATGTTAATCAGAACATGCAGAAACCAATGCAAATTTGCAGTCTGGTCCTTTGTGCAGAATTTGGCCTTTGGGGACACACCCTGAACAGAGGGAAGGGCTTGGGTGCCACTTCACAGTATCGTGGTTGGTCTTGTGGAAGCTCTCACATTTGCACATTTTCAAAACCAGCCACATGTGAATTGGAGCCTGGACATGGAGAGAACACAAACCACCTCAGCAGGAGTCAGCAAGGCCATGGCACCAGACTGGCTAACATGCCACAAAGGTGGTGGTAATCAACCACCACCACCCCCCGCCCTGGGCCCACTCTCAAGTCACACTGGTCCCCTGATGGGAAGCCGTGGCAGCGGGTGCGTGGGTGGGGTGGGGTATAGGCAGGAGCCCTATTTGTGCAGGGACTCCTGCCTCTTGCTCCTGGAGGGCGCCACGGTTTTGTGCTCCTGCTCTTGGCACTAAAACCAAGGGGAAGTGCAGAAAGGTCCAGTCCAAAGTGTGACACCAAAGCACTCTGCACTTGCACACACACAACCTTTTCCCTGCCCACTGACTTTTCAGCAAGAGGAACAGGTGCTTCGGCCATCAGAGAACAGCAACAGCCAACGGCCGGCTGGCCCTCCTCATTCACGCTGCTTACCGGGCAAGCGCGCAACTCCGCTCCTGAGCACCTCCCAGTTCACCTCCTTCATTGACGTGGGGACAGTGCCCAGACTTCTACCAGAGGGGAGGGGGGACAGTTCTTGGGGTGTTGCCAACACTGAGCCTTCTTCCAAACTATAGCCATGATGGGCTGACCCCAGACCAACTTTGCCAGCTCCTCCATTGACCTTCCTTGCCCATTTCAGTGAGGTTTCTGTATAAGGAAAGGGGATGAGCACAATTCAGTGTCGTTGCCTCCGCCTCCTCCACACCTCCATCCAGAGACAAATTAGTTTGTTCATTTGTTCCATTTCTATCTTGTCCCTTCTCAAGGGCTCCAGACTGGTAATGACAGTAAAAATAAAAAAGATAAAATAGACATAATAGAACACAAAATGTACTCAGTTAAACTAAATTAACATTACTCCTCCAAATATCTTATTCCCGAGCACTGAATGCCAGCTCAAAGAGGGAAGTGGCATCTCTTCCAAAAAATATACGGCTCAGATCTTGAAAGCCCTCAAGGGGAAAACTTCCACAACTGTGGGCCAAACTGCATGATCCACAATAGCCCAGGCTTTGTCCTGGGTCGTTTGCTGTGATGTGCAAACCAGGCTTGTCTCTCCCACAACAGCCAGAGTTGGAAACCAGGCTTAAACCCTGGGTTGTTCTGACGTGCAAACCGGGCCACTGTGTTTTAGTTCGAACAGCTGCTAATCTGATTTGGGAACTGGTGCTGGGGGAGGAGGTATTTCACTCTTTCCTCCTCCACCATTTTCTTGATCTAAATGTCCCCCACCCCCAAACTGTTACTTGTCCTGCCTGGGGAAACATTTAGGAGCAAACAGCAGCTTCATGGGCAGGGAGCAATTTAGATTGGGAAAGCAGCACGAAGGAAAGGATTAAATATCACCCCCTTCCTGATCCAATTTGGAGGCTGTTTTAAATTAAAACAATCCCCCCCCCCCCCGCCGCAACTGCATAAATTAAAAAAAAAACCACCCTGTCAGGGGATCTAGTCGCAGAACACCTAGCATCTCATCTAGTTTTGGCCCCAAGAGCACCTCTCAAGGATGCCTCTCTGCGTGACCTTGCTGGTCAAACGCGGTCTGCAGGTGGCACATCCAAGGCAGCACTCTCAGTTGATCGTCACTGTCACGTTGGCACAAGGCTGGTACCATTGCAGCATAGAAGGTATTTAGGGCCTAACCCTTGAAGGGTTTATGCGTCAAAACCTGAAGTTGTAACCAGAAGACAAGAGGGGATGCTGCAGAAGTGATATCATCTGCTCCCTGCTGTAACCCCAGCAGCACTGTGCTCTGTGCCAACTGAAGCTTCTGGAGAGACATCATGGGCAGCCCAATGACAGCAGTTTAGTCTTGGGTTTACCCCAAAGCTGAGAGACCAGGGGAGGAAGAACACCATCTATTCTATGTGCTTCTGTTCCCCAGGTCTCTGGAGAACCTGCTACATGGAACAGAATGGAAGCCTAGCTCAGGAAACGTTTTGGAAAGAAGGCTGGGCCAGGACAGGAGACAGCCTGAAAAATGGAAAAGGGAGTACAGTTCCAGGCCTGGGGAGCAGTGGGGTGGTAGAACTTCCTTTCAGAAAGAATCTTCCTTTCTGAAGGCATGTCACACAAATAATGAAGCTCCTCAACTATTTGGGAAGGGATGTCACAACTGGGCCAGAATTTATTGCAATGCAAGATTGCCATAGCTGCAGCTGGGAGAGGGTGTACCTTTTTACATTTCTTACGGCAGTTACCTGTTATAAGCCATTCAAAGATCCTTCATCAAGCACTCCTGTCTTACCCAGAATATGGGTGCCTCCAGCTTCCCCAACAAACTTTCCTTTTGTCTTGAATTATGCTAGGCAGATGTGAAATCTACCAAACATTAGGAACAACTTGTCAAACTTAGAGGACTTTTGTCTGCTTTTATTGTAGGTGCAAGTTTCCATCTTTTTTCTTCCACAAGAAATCAATTAAGCAAGATGGAAGATATGCACAATGTATTCTGACTGAGTGCTCTTAGTGGCACCAACCCAGAAGCACCCTTGGTCTATTCCTGTATGGTTCCAGTTCCAAACCAGAAGCTGTAAGAGGCCTTCTCTTCCTTCGTGCTACTGAGGGCTTTGGCAGACTCTCAGCTATTTCCTCTTCTAAGCATTCCCATGCAACTATTTGGAAAGCAGAGACTGTGTCATGGAGAATCCCCCTTCTCATCACTAATGCTGACATGGGCATCATATCCCAGGCAACTCCTATTATTAATTGCAGTGATAATTTCATACCACGTAGGGTGGCACATATGGATGATATTCTGGAGGTGACGGACTCGACCTTGGGGGAGCTGGGGGTGGCGACGGCTGACAGGAAGCTCTGGCATGTTCATGAAGTCACGAAGAGTCGGAAGCGACTGACCGAATAAACAACAACAGGGTGGCCCACTGCTCGTCAGTGACTCTTCAACACAGTTGTAGCTGGCAGTATGCTCAAAACAATTAAGAATATTGAACCTATTGCCAGTGATATGTTTCACTGCAACACCAACTTGGAGATGTTTGGTGGCTTCACATGCGCATTTGTTACAACATACACAATATCGTGGGGAAACAATGTTGTGTGAGTCTCCAGCTGGCACCTGTTAATGACATCAGACACGTGCAATCTTGTTGCTGTGGGGTTCCATGGCTCCCTGTCTGGTGACTACTGGTGATTATGCAATCTCCTATTCACAGAAAGCCCAAAAAACAGAAGTACCAACACATCTGTCAGTACCAACACAAAAACAGAAGTACCAACACATCTGACAGAGGACGCTGCTCCAGCTGGTCCAGGGACTACAAAAGCAAGCAAGCTCCCAGACAGCAAGCTACTAGAGCGAGCAAACAGGGGGAGCAAACAGGAGTTGGCCAGGGGAGTTTGGCAGGGGAGGTCAAAGGGGAGGCCCTTAACATTTTTTTAAAAATTATTTTTCTTGTAACACACACTTCCACACCAGTGGGACTCTGCTTTTAACCTCCAGTGAGTAGAGGAGCAGGCACAGGCTACTCTAGAACAATCAGAAAGCTAGACACAAAAAGGGAAAAGAGGCTATGGAAGGGCAACTCTCCAGTGGTGGTGACCTGCAAGGTGTGTGCCATGTTTGTTTTCTTGCCTGAGAACAACATGGCCTACACCTGTAACAAGTGCAAGTTGATAACACTGCTGGAAGAAAAAGTAAGAGGACTGGAGCGGCGACTGTCGACCCTACGGGGAATACGAGAACACAAAGAGTTATTGGACAGAATGGGGGAACTACAGCAGCAAAGGGAAGACCGGAAGCTTGAAGAGCAACAGCAAGCTGAGGCAGAAGTGGGAAATGCTGAGGTGAGGAAAAATGCAATAGATACTCCTTGGAAAAAGGTGACAGTTAAGAGAAGAAGAACTAGATGCCACCCTGCACCAGTGGAAGCAGTGGAGCTGTGGAACCGATTCCAGGTACTTGAGGATGGGACTGGAGGACAGCCTGCACAGGAAGAATTACAGGGGAACCTGCATGAGAGCGAACAAGAGGCTGAAAGTCAGTCAAGCAGAGGCGATGAAACCCAGGCCTACAACAACAAGAAGAGAAGAGTAGTAGTAGTGGAAGACTCCTTGCTGCGTGGGATCGAGACCCAGGTATGTCACGAGGACCCGTGGACTCAACAGGTATGTTGTCTCCCGGGAGGACGAATTAGAGACGTGACTGAAAGGTTGCCTGCACTCATAAAGCCCACTGACAGGTATCCCTTTCTTCTCATCCATGTGGGAACAAATGATACCGCCAAGCGGAGCTACGAAGAAATCACGTCAGACTTTGAAGCTTTGGGAAGGAAACTCAAGAATTTTGGGGCCCAGATAGTTTTCTCATCCATCCTTCCAGTAGTTAGAAGAGGGATAGAAAGGGAACGAAAAATACTCCAGGTGAATGACTGGCTACGAAGGTGGTGCTGGTGAGATAGATTTGGATTCTGGGACCACGGGCTATACTTCCTGGAAGATGGGTTGTTGGCAAGGGATGGGTTGCACCTCACAAAGGCTGGGAAGAATGTGTTTGGCCACAGCATGAAGAACTTCATCTGGAGGGCTTTAAACTGAATCCTACGGGGAAGGGAGATGTAATGTTGGGGGTAACAATGGACGAAGGCTCATGCACCGCAACGGAGAGAACAGCTCTAATAGTGCCGAATAATAGTCTTCACAAATATGTAGGAAGAAAGCCAGACCGTGAAGCACTTGGTCTTCGATGTCTATATACTAATGCCCAGAGTATGGGAAACAAACAGAACAAACCTGAACTCTTAATACAGGAGGGAAATTATGACTTGATAGGTGTAACTGAGACTTGGTGGGATGACTCTCATGGCTGGAATACAGCAATTGAAGGATATAACTTGTTCAAAAAGAACAGGAGGAACAGACAGGGAGGTGGGGTTGCACTGTACGTGAAAAATACATATCTCTGCACAGAAATACAGGAGGAGGAGTTTGGTAGCCCCATCGAGAGCATCTGGATCAAAATAAACGGAGCAAAGAATAAAAGGAACCTGGTGGTCAGAGTCTACTACTGAACACCCAATCAAGGAGAAGACGAGGATGAAACTTTTGAAAAGCAAATAGCCAATGTTTTAAGGAAGGATGATGTAGTAGTAATGGGGGACTTCAATTTCCCCGATTTTTGTTGGGAGACAAATTCTGCAAAACGTGGCCCCTCCAGGAAATTCCTGACTTGTGTGGCGGATAACTTCCTCCTACAGAAAGTAGAGGAAGGAACTAGAGGATCGGCTATCCTTGACTTGATCCTAACCAACAGAGATGACGTAGTGGATAAAGTAGCAGTTACAGGAACTCTGGGGGAAAGCGACCGTGTTGTACTTGAGTTCTTGGTTCCAAGGGAAGCAAAAGCCGAGTGTAGTCAAACGTGTACCCTGGATTTTAGGAAAACTGATTTTAATAAACTCAGAATGATGATCAGTAAGGTCCCATGGCAAGCAACTCTAACGAGAAAAGGACTCCGAGACGGTTGGGAGCTTTTAAAAAAGGAAATTCTCAAGGCACAATCCCATACAATTCCAACAAGAAGAAAAGGTGGAAGACAACAGAAGAAGCCAATGTGGCTTCACAAAAAGCTTAGAGATGACCTGAAAACAAAAAAGGACACATATAGGAAGTGGAAAGAAGGCCAAGCAACAAAGGAAGAGTACAGGCAGGTAGCACAGAATTGCAGGGATGATGTCAGGAAGGCTAAAGCTGAGAACAAGCTGAGGTTAGCGAGGGAGGCTAAAAGCAACAAAAAGGCTTTCTTCAGCTACATGCACAGTAAAAGACAGAGGAAAGAAATGGTGGTTCAGCTATTAAATCAGGATGGCCAAATGATAACAGATGACAAAGAAAAGGCAGAGGTGCTCAATTCCTACTTTGGCTCAGTCTTCTCCCAAAAGAGGGTCTAAGAGCCCCCTGGCAAAGGCGAAGTACAGGCTGAAGGGGCAGGATCACAGCTTGAGATCAATAGGCACATGGACAAAGAACACCTCATTACTTTGAATGAGTTCAAATCTCCAGGGCCAGATGGACTGCACACTAGAGTAATAAAGGAAGTGGCAGAAGAACTCTCAGAACCACTGCCTATTCACTTTGAGCAATCATGGAGGATGGGTGAAGTGCCAGATGACTGGAGGAGGGCTAATGTTGTCCCTGTCTTCAAAAAAGGTAAAAAGGAGGAACCTGGGAACTACAGACCAGTCAGTCTGACATCCATCCCTGGGAAAATTCTGGAGCAGATGATAAAGCAATCCATCTGGAAGCACCTTCAAAACAATGCAGTGATTACGCGAAGCCAACGTGGATTTGTCAAGAACAAATCCTGCCAGATGAATCTGATCTCATTTTTTGATCAGGTCACCTCCCTTGTGGACTGTGGGAATGCTTAGACATCATATACCTCGACTTCAGCAAAGCTTTCGACAAAGTGCCCCACGATCTCCTGATCAGCAAACTAGCTGAAAGTGGGCTAGATGAAACAACGATCCGGTGGATCCACAGTTGGCTACAGAATCGGACTCAAAGAGTGCTTATCAATGGGACCTTCTCAAACTGGGGAGAGGTAACGAGTGGGGTACCACAGGGCTCAGTCCTGGGCCCAGTGCTCTTCCACATTTGTATGAATGACTTGGAGGAGGAGGTGCAGGGAATGCTGATCAAATTTGCAGATGACGCAAGATTGGGCGGGATAGCTAGTACTTTGGAAGACAGAAACAAAATTCAAAGTGATCTGGATAGACTGGAGCGCTGGGCAGAAAACAACAGAATGACATTTAATCAGGATAAATGCCAAGTTCTGCACCGAGGAAAAAGAAACTAAATGCACAGTTACATGATGGGGGATACGTGGCTCAACAACACTACAAGCAAGAAAGATCTTGGAATTGTTGTCGATCACAAGCTGAATATGAGCCAACAATGTGATGTGGCTGCAAAAAAGGCCAATGCTCTTTTGGGCTGCATTAATAGAAGCATAGCTTTCAAATCCCGGGAAGTACTAGTTGCCCTCTACTCAGCACTGGTGAGGCCTCATCTGGAGTACTGTGTCCAGTTCTGGGCACCACACTTTAAAAAGGATGCAGACAAACTGGAGAGGGTTCAGAGGAGGGCAACAAAGATGATCAGGGGACTGGAAACAAAGCGCTATGAGGAGAGACGGAAAGAACTGGGCATGTTTAGCCTTGAGAAGACTGAGGGGAGATAGGATAGCGCTCTTCAAGTACTTGAAAGGTTGTCACAGAGAAGAAGGCCAGGATCTCTTTTCCATCATCCCAGAGTGCAGGACACGGAATAATGGGCTCAAGTGACAGGAAGCCCGATTCTGGATGAACATCAGGAAAAACCTCCTGACTGTTAGAGCAATACGACAATGGAACCAATGACCTGGGGAGGTGGTGGGCTCTCCCACACTGGAGGCGTTAAAGATGAGGCTGGACAGCCATCTGTCAGGGATATTCTGACTTGGATTCCTGCATTGAGCAGGGGGTTGGACTCGATGGCCTTGTAGGCCCCTTCCAACCCTACTATTCTATGATTCTATGATCTCTGGAGCTGCAGTATCAATGCCAACTACACATTACTTCATTCAATACAGTGGAAACTGTTATGGCTCTGATCATATTAAGTGGTCTGGTTTGGGGTTGATCCATGTAAAGTAGTCAGACTGGATATTTGAAGTAGGTAATCTCTACCACCCCTTCATGGATCACTGCCTTGTTGTGGCGAAGGGGCTTGCGTAACTCAGTGAAGCCATAAGCTATGCCATGCAGGGCCACCCAAGACGGATAGGTCATGGCGGAGAGTTCTGACAAAATGTGGTCCACTGGAGAAGGAAATGGCAACCCACTCCAGTATTCTTGCCAAGAAAACCCCATGGAACGTATCACAAGGCTAAAAGAGATGACGCCGGAAGATGAGCCCCTCAGGTTGGAAGATGTCCAATATACTACTGGGGAAGAGCAGAGGGAATTTCCAAGTAGTGCCAGAAAGAGTGAAGGGGCTGGGCCAAAGCCGAAAGGACACTCAGCTGTGGATGTGTCTGGTGGTGAAAAGAAAATCCGATGCTGTAAAGAACAATATTGTTTTGGAACCTGGAATGTAAGTTCAATGAATCAAAGTAACCTGGAGGTGGTCAAACATGAGATGGCAAGATTGAACATCGACATCTTGGGAATCAGCGAACTAAAATGGACAAGCATGGGCGAATTTAATTCAGGTGACCATATCTACTACTGTGGGCAAGAATCCCTTAGAAGAAATGGAGTAGCACTCATAGTCAACAAAAGGGTGGGAAAAGCAGTACTGGGGTACAATCTCAAAAACGACAGAATGATCTCAGTACGAATCCAAGGCAAACCATTCAACATCACAGTAATTCAAGTCTATGCCCCAACCACTGAGGCCGAAGAAGCTGAGGTTGATCGGTTCTATGAAGACCTACAACACCTTCTAGAACTAACACCAAAAAAGATGTCCTCTTTATCATAGGGGATTGGAATGCTAAAGTAGGAAGTCAAGAAATCACCGGGATAACAGGCAGGCAGGCATGGCCTTGGTGTACAAAATGAAGCAGGACAAAAGCTAATAGAGTTTTGCCAAGAGAACACGCTGTTCATAGCAAACAATCTTTTCCAACAGCACAAGAGGAGATTCTACACATGGACATCACCAGATGGTCAATATCAAAATCAGATTGATTATGTACTTTGCAGCCAAAGATGGAGAAGCTCTATACACTCAGTAAAATCAAGACCTGGAGCTGACTGTGGCTCAGATCATGAGCTTCTTATTGCACAATTTCGGCTTAAACTGAAGAACGTAGGGAAAACCACTAAACTATTCAGGTATGACCTAAATCATATCCCTTATGAATATACAGTGGAGGTGACGAATAGATTTCAGGGATTAGACCTGATAGACAAGAGTGCCTGAGGAACTATGGACAGAGGTCCGTAACAATGTTCAGGAGGCAGCAACTCAATCCATCCCAAAGAAGAAGAAATGCAAGAAAGCAAAGCGGCTGTCTGATCATAGAATCATAGAATCATAGAATAGTAGGGTTGGAAGGGGCCTACAAGGCCATCGAGTCCAACCCCCTGCTCAATGCAGGAATCCAAGTCAGAGCATCCCTGACAAATGGCTGTCCAGCCTCGTCTTGAAGGCCTCCAGTGTGGGAGAGCCCACCACCTCCCCAGGTAATTGGTTCCATTGCCGTATTGCTCTGACACTCAGGAAGTTTTTCCTGATGTTCAGTCGGAATCTGGCTTCCTGTAACTTGAGCCCATTATTCCGTGTCCTGCACTCTGGGATGATCAAGAAGAGATCCTGGCCTTCTTCTCTGTGACAACCTTTCAAGTACTTGAAGAGTGCTATCATATCTCCCCTCAGTCTTCTCTTCTCAAGGCTAAACATGCCCAGTTCTTTCAGTCTCTCTTCATAGGGCTTTGTTTCCAGTCCCCTGATCATCTTTGTTGCCCTCCTTTGAACCCTCTCCAGCTTGTCTGCATCCTTCTTAAAGTGTGGTGCCCAGAACTGGACACAGTACTCCAGATGAGGCCTAACCAGTGCTGAGTAGAGGGGAACTAGTACTTCCCGGGATTTGGAAGCGATGCTTCTATGAATGCAGCCCAAAATAGCATTTGCCTTTTTTGCAGCCACATCACATTGTTGGCTCATATTCAGCTTGTGATCGACGACAATTCCAAGATCCTTCTCGCTCGTAGTGTGGTTGAGCCACGTATCCCCCATCTTGTAACTGTGCATTTGGTTTCTTTTTCCTAGGTGCAGAACTTGGCATTTGTCCCTATTAAATGCCATTCTGTTGTTTTCTGCCCAGCACTCCAGTCTATCCAGATCACTTTGAATTTTGTTTCTGTCTTCCAAAGTATTAGCTATCCCTCCCAATTTTGTGTCATCTGCAAATCTGATCAGCATTCCCTGCACCTCCTCCTCCAAGTCATTAATAAAAATGTTGAAGAGCACTGGGCCCAGGACTGAGCCCTGCGGTACCCCACTCGTTACCTCTCCCCAGCTTGAGAAGGTCCCATTGATAAGCACTCTTTGAGTCCGATTCTGTAGCCAACTGTGGATCCACCGGATCGTTGTTTCATCTAGCCCACTTCGAGCTAGTTTGCTCATCAGGATATCATGGGGCACTTTGTCGAAAGCTTTGCTGAAGTCGAGGCTTTACAAGTAGCTGAGGAAAGAAGGGAAGCAAAAAGGAAGGGAGAAAGGGGAAGATATATCCAACTGAATGCTGAGTTCCAGAGAATAGCAAAGAGAGACAAGAAGGCCTTCTTAAATGAACAATGCAACGAAATTGAGGAAAACAATAGAATGGGAAAGACTGGAGATCTTTTCAAGAAAATCTGAGATCTCAAGGGAACGTTTTGTGCAAAGATGGGCATGATAAAGGACAAAGAAGGCAGGGACCTAACAGAAGCAGATGAGATTAAGAAGAGGTGGAAAGAATACACAGAAGAACTATATAGGACAAATCTGAATGTCCCTGATAGCCATGACAGTGCAGTCACGGAACCTGAGCCGCGCATCCTAGAGTGAAATCAAGTGGGCCTTAGGAAGCATTACTAACAACAAAGCTTGCGGAGATGACAGTATTCCAGCTGAGCTATTTAAAATCCTAAAAGATGATGCTGTTAAAGTGCTGCACTCAATATGCCAACAAATTTGGAACACTCAACAGTGGCCACAAGACTGGAAAAGGTCAGTTTACATTCCAATTCCAAAGAAGGGCAACGCCAAAGAGTGTTCAAACTACTGTACAGTTGCGCTCATTTCACATGCCAGCAAGGTGATGCTCAAAATCCTACAAGCTAGGCTTCAGCAGCATGTGAACCGAGAACTACTGGAAGTACAAGCGGGGTTCCGAGGAGGCAGAGGAACTAGAGATCAAATCGCCAGCATTTGCTGGATCATAGAGAAAGCAAGGGAATTCCTGAAAAACGTCTATTTCTGCTTCATTGACTACGCTAAAGCCTTTGATTGTGTGGATCACAACAAACTCTGGCAAATTCTGAAAGAGATGGGAGTACCAGACCACCTTACCTATCTCCTGAGAAACATGTACGAGGGTCAAGAAGCAACAGTAAGAACCAGACATGGAACAACTGATTGGTTCAAAATTGGGAAAGGAGTACGACAAGGCTGCATATTGTCGCCCTGCTTATTTAACTTATATGCAGAGTACATCATGAGAAACGCTGGGTTGGATGAATCATGGGTCGGAATTAAGATTGCCGGGAGAATTATCAACAGCCTCAGATACGCAGATGATACCACCCTAATGGCAGAAAGCGAAGAGTATCTAAACAGCCTCTTGTTGAGGGTGAAAGAGGAGAGTGCAAAAGCTGGTTTGAAATTCAACATTAAAAAAACAAAGATCATGGCATCTGGCCTCATCACTTCCTGGCATATAGAAGGCGAAGAAATGGAAGCAGTGACAGATTTTACTTTCTTGGGCTCCAAGATCACCGCAGACGGTGACTGTAGCCATGAAATTAAAAGACGCTTGCTCCTTGGGAGGAAAGCTATGGCACACCTAGACAGCATAGTAAGAAGCAGAGACATCACCTTGCCGACAAAGGTTCGTATAATCAAAGCTATGGTTTTCCCAGTAGTAATGTATGGCTGTGAGAGCTGGACAATAAAGAAGGCTGAGTGCCGAAGAATTGATGCATAGAATCATAGAATCATAGAATAGTAGGGTTGGAAGGGGCCTACAAGGCCATCGAGTCCAACCCCCTGCTCAATGCAGGAATCCAAGTCCGAGTATCCTAGACACATGGCTGTCCAGCCTCGTCTTGAAGGCCTCCAGTGTGGGAGAGCCCACCACCTCCCTAGGCAATGGGTTCCATTGTCGTATTGCTCTAACAGTCAGGAAGTTTTTCCTGATGTTCAGCCGGAATCTGGCTTCCTCTAACTTGAGCCCATTATTCCGTGTCCTGCACTCTGGGATGATCAAGAAGAGATCCTGGCCTTCTTCTCTGTGACAACCTTTCACGTACTTGAAGAGTGCTATCCTATCTCCCCTCAGTCTTCTCTTCTCAAGGCTAAACATGCCCCGTTCTTTCAGTCTCTCTTCATAGGGCTTTGTTTCCAGTCCCCTGGTCATCTTTGTTGCCCTCCTCTGAACCTCTCCAGTTTGTCTGCCTCCTTCTTAAAGTGTGGTGCCCAGAAGTGGACACAGTACTCCAGATGAGGCCTAACCAGTGCTGAGTAGAGGGGAACTAGTACTTCCCGGGATTTGGAAGCTATGCTTCTATTAATGCATAGAATAATGCATTGATGCTTTCGAACTGTGGTGCTGGAGAAGACTCTTATGAGTCCCCTGGACTGCAAGGAGGTCAAATCAGTCCATCCTAAAGGAAATCAACCCTGACTGCTCATTGGAAGGACAGATGCTGAAGCTGAAGCTCAAATATTTTGGCCACCTAATGCGAAGAGAAAACTCCCTGGAAAAGACCCTGATGCTGGGAAAGATTGAAGGCAAAAGGAGAAGGGGACGGCAGAGGATGAGATGGCTAGATAGCATCACCGATGCAATGAATATGGACTTGAGCACACTCCGGGAGAGAGCGCAGGACAGGAAGGCCTGGCATGCTATGGTCCATGGGGTCACGAAGAGTCGGACACGACTGAACGACTGAACAACAACAACAAACAACAAATCCCTACCGAGTGGTACCAATTTCAGCCATGTACGTCATGACAGCCCCTGTTACCCATGTATCCAGGGACTCTTGGTCAGAATACACAGCCTTGCTATCACCCTCTGAGGTACTCCAGCAAAACTCCCATCTCCCTAGCCTCATAGAAGTCTGGTAAGGGCCCTTTAAGTTCAGCCAGCTCCTCCAAAGAGACTGGAGCCAACCACACTGCAGATCCTGCCTGTCTACATAAGGCTTCCTTTGGTTGTAGCTTGCTGCTGAGACAACATCTTCCTATGTTTCTAGTAAGAGAAAGCTCCAGCTAGGGAAGCTTACTCTGAGCTATCCATGGTCCTGTTGCAGCTTCCTTTTACATAGGAGGACTTCTGCTTTTATCTAGCTTCATGTGTTTGTTTTTTAAACTGGGGAAAAATGCAATTAACATACATGTTTAACACTTTATAAACCATTCATTTTTTCCCTCCATGGCCTCATGGCTCCACTACTCTCCAAGTGTTTTAAAGGCCAACAAAGGAGGGCATACAGAAGGCCCATGAAAAACAGAACTCCCCCACTAGCCCCCAGTGCTGTTACTCAACACCAGACATGGAGGAGTGCCCAGCCTCTCCCTGGTACTCTTGCCTCATGTAACAACTGCCTAAAGCTCCTTAGACAAGTGTGTGTGGTGTGGTGGTGGTGGTTGTGATGGGGGGGTTCAAGGGCATCTTTCCGCTTACAACTTCCTGTCTCCCACTGGTGGTCCTGAGAAAAGGCAGTGACCAATGACAGAATGTGTTCCAGCGATAAAAGGTTTGATTCCATTTCTATCTGGCAAATGTTTTATTCATTCATTCATTACATTTCTATGCTGCCCAATAGCCAAAGCTTCTGTAGCTCACAAATGAGCCTTTAGATCTTTCTGTTTCTGCAATGTCCATCAATGGATAACATTGGGAGGAGGGGCCTCCTTTGGGAATAGCAAAGCCATGGACAAATTCAGCATAATAGCACACATCTTGGTCAGACCCAAATGAAGACCGACAGGGAGCAAACGTTCAAAACCATGCAGGGCAAGATGTTTGGAGCAATGCTCCAGCACTAAGAAATGTCTGCTTGACCACCACCTACCCGCACAGAGATGGTGGTCCCCAGAGCTTGGCTCCCTGGGCTGGCAAATGACCTGCAGCATGCCACACAGCCCTCTGCAGGAATGAAGTGATACCCGGCCTCCCAGCATTAAGACTATCCAAGGTCCCACTCCCCACTCCCTTTGCACAGGTCCCATTCCTTTCAAGGGAACTTGCACAGGACAGGAAGTCCTACTGGGTTGTGCCCACGATCAGCAGACTTTGCAGGTGCAACCTATCCCAGAAGTCAGCCACAAAAATATGGTGCAGAGAGGTAACTAGGGAGACTCACTTTTCAGAATGGCAGGCATTCACCTCTAGTCAACAAGTATGACCTGAAAGGCTAACCTGCTTGACGCGCAGTAAAGACCTTTCCCTAAAACCTCTCGTGTGTTAAGCAACAACAGCGTAGGCAGGCGGGCAGCAGATCCCCTGACTCGGCTCCAGCAAAGTGTGCTTTTCCTGCACACGTGCCACCGTTGGAACAGGCAACTGTACTCACATGGCTGCTCCAATATGCCTGCTCTGTGCCAGCAAGGGCTGTTGCTCTGCACGGCGCAACTTGCCAGAGCCAGCAGCCTTGTCTTGTATTTCTTCCCTGTCCTCTTGTTCTTCTGTTTCCACCCACAGCTGGTTTCTCCTAGCTGTGGAGTTTGTTCATCAGGAGCCGTCTGGCTGGAATGGCGTCTGGCGTCTAGGCAATGGAGGCGCCCCTCATGCCCAAGGGGTAGGTGTCCACTTGAAGTGGGGGCATCAGGGAAGTGGCACACATGCTGCTGGACCTGGGGCATGTCGTAGGAAAACGCATGGGCTTCAGCCTCCAAAATGGCTGTTTCCCGACACGTTCATGCCCAACAGACATGCCCAGGCATAAAGGGTAAAGGGACTCCCGCTCCACAGCACCCTTTACCTGCCACTGTGATTGAAGGAGAACTCAGGCAAAACTGGGCAGTTGAGCTCTAATGTCAGCTCCTAGACAGTCTTTTAGGAGTGGATAATTGTCTCGTATAACAATCCATGATTGCTGATGAGTGACCGAAATTATGACACTCCAGTTAGAAATGGATAGCTGCAATTATCCCAAGCTAAGCTGATCGCATGGTATCATGTATGCAGTATCTATTCGATGATGTATTGTAACATAAAAGTACTATACAGAGGACTAATCATATTTATTTTATTTCTTATATTTCTATACCACCCAGTAACCAAAGCTCTCTGCACAATTTTCTCTCCGCACAGTATTCTACACAAACACTCAAAAGATCAAAATCCTGCAACTAGATAATCAAATTAGGCACCCAGAATAAGTTATGCAATTCAAATGTATGCAAATACACTTCTTAGCATAAAGCTGTACAACGGGATGCTTTATTTTGATTAGGATATTTGAATTACTGGACAATCTAGGAAGTGAGGCATGACTCAGAGGATGTGAGAATTCTGTGCAGGGCTGGCCCAAAACATTTTCCTGCCCCAAGCAGCATCAGCACTGCACAAGAATTGTGGCCCAGCATCCTCTGCAATGCTGCAAGGGAGCTGGGGATGCACCTCCATTTGCTTCTCCTCCCACATCATTGATGCTCCTTCAAAGGCAGCAGCCCCAAGCTCTTGCTGACCTGGATTCTGTGAGTCCTGGGGATTCTCACACTAGTGAAGCCTTCAGCATCTGGAGAACAATTTGGCAACTGCGCTACTTACAAATCAGGTATCAGGCCCTCATGACTAAGGAAACAAACCAGCCTAAATGCATGGTATCTGATGAAATTGCAGCCTCAAGAGAATGCTGGAGATTTCCAGAGGCTGAGAGGGCAGCTAGAGTAGTGTCAGCCCTGTGCAGTGAGCTCCTTGTTGCTCCTTCCTGAGTACTATGTCTTCTTGATTCCAGCTTATACAGCCCATAATCCTCCAGTCCTTGACTAAAAATGCGTCACTCTTTACCAACCTGGAAGCAGAATAAGCAAACAGGGGTGCATTTGCTTTACATTAGCAATTCCTACAGAAGGAGATTTGTTTGGCTGTAAAGTCTGCACAGATCTGGGCGTGGACAACAGGGTATGGGAAGGAGAACGTGGCTGGATGGGGGGAGGGAAGGCCTGGCAGCCTGAGATCTGCACCCCTGGCAGGCAGCTCTAGCTAAAAACAGCACGGCCAAGGAGGGGCCTGCAAACTGGGAGAAGAGCGCAACGTCCCCAGCCCAGACAATTTGTGCAAGCGAGCTAAGTCCTACACCCAATGCTTTTGCTGAAACACTACCTGTCAACCTCTTTGTAGTGCAACTGAACAAGAGTTTCCCTATTCCCTGACCACTGCAGCCCAGAAACATCACACCCGCCTCCCCCATCTACTGAGACCGTAACGTTCCGCATTACTCCGGAATGCCACCCTTGCTCACAGGCACAAACGCAGATCACACTCCGCAGGTCACCCACAGGAAGATAATGAATGTGTTCACTCCCCCACCCCCAATTTGTCAATGTGCTTGTGAGTACAAGAAGGTAGCTCTCGGGAGTTGTGAAACTCACCTACATCATGTGATCCTGAGCAGGTGTTCCTCACTTAAACACACTGCCAGCTATGTGCTACACTGGGCAGAGAAGATCAAAGAGGCCACCCTGCATTCAGTATTTCATATCAATTTCACTCTTCCCTTCTGTGCACAAGAGCCTAACTAGAAGAGATGACAAAGATCGGGGGGGGGGGGGAGGATTAGGATCAAGACTGTGATGCTGAGGGAAAGGGTTAACCCTACCTTCCCCAGGGTCTTTTTCTGTGGTGAAAATCACCCCACCCCTGCCCCCTATTTCCTCTGTTAGGGGAAACATGTGCTGCATATTATATATGTGAGAACGACAGCAAGCGTCAGACTCAATCATTATTACATACGAAGCCAGAAAAACTTCCAGCTTAACAGAGAATTGCCCTGCTCCATCTAAGCCCTGGATTCTTATGGCCCCTGAGGAGATTTTGCAAGCCCAACTACCTGTACAGGCTTCTGTTGCAAAAGTGAAGGCCCTTGGTCCATCTAGCCCAGTACTGTTGACACGCACTGGCTCTCCTTCCAGAGTTTCAGGCAGGATTCCTTCTCAGGCCCACCTGAAGATGCTGCCCATGGCCTCCTTCCACAGGTGCCTATTTGCGGAAGGAGGCCATGACCTGAGCCGAGCCAAACCTCCCCTCTGCCCCCTCCGTTCCTCAGAAGCTGGCTCTGCTCTCTTTCGCGGTTTTGAGCTTTCATGGGACACAAGGGCTAGAAATCCTTCTTTCCCCACCAAAACAAGTTCCTGTTTTAATCTTCACAAGGAGAGAAATCGAAAGCTGTCAGGGCTGTTGCTGTTTTATCACTGAACAGATTGCCCCGATGCTCTGAGGATGAATAATGCTGTGTCCGTTAGCACGTTCCTCCTCCCTGGTGCAGCAAATCACCAGAGAAGCAGGAGGTCTGAACTCTCTCTGCTGACTCACACCCACACCCTTGGGAAATGCCCTTTGTCCCTTCTTGCACAGAAGTCATTGTGCCAAGAACCCCCTTCCCTGATGAGCAAATGAAGGGCAGCAGGTACCCTAATGAAGAATCCTTACCTGTGATTTGGTCCCTGTTTGTACCATTCCTAGCACTGCCTGGCAACCTGACCATCGGTGGTACTGAGGGTGGGGCGGCAGCTGCATCCTCCTTCTCCGGTTCATTGGGCTGATGCTGGTCTGGAGGCTCAAGGGGGCCAGGCTGGTGGCCAGCTTCCAGGAGGGCCCATATGCCCAACTCCGCTGTTGGTGAAGCAGTCTGGTCACTCCCTCCACTTTGCCCTGGCAAACACTCCACCTCCTGGGAGGTTCCCGACAGCCCAGTGCTTGGTTCACTCGGCTGGCCCTCCCAGCATGCTGCTGCAGCCCCTTCCTTGTTCACATGGCTGGAGGTGGCCTCAGTCTGTGCCTCTGCCTCTGCGGAAGGGCTGTCGCTGTTCACCTTCTGCTTTGCTACTGAGCAGTTCTGCATTGCCCCAGAACCGCCAAGCAGAGAAGCACCCTCCGTTAGCTGTTGACCACAATCCACATTCTCTTGCCCAGCCTCCTCGAGCAGGTGTCCCACTGTCTGTCCTTTCAGAGGAAAAGGATTTCCAGAACTGTGCTGCCTCTCGTTCTCGGGGAGACTTCGTTTGGCCAGCCACTGGTGGTTTCCCTCCCCAGCAAGTCCACTGCCCAGTCCTGCTAACTTGTCTGCTTGCCTTGGGTTCATCTTCTCCATCTGCTCTGGAAGGGGGCGCAACACCAGCCACTCAGAACAGTGCCCTCTAACCCCATCTGATGGTTCCTGTGAGGCAGGACTCTGTGCCTCCCTCACATCAGAGGGGCATTCCAGTGGTAATGACTTTGCTGTGGGTGGGGAAAACGCATTTTCCTGCAGGCTCAGTGTGGAGCTGCCAGAGGTCTCCTCACAGCTACAGCAAACTGTCAGACAACCCATGTGAGACCCAGAGGGGAGGTCCTTCCCAGTCCTCACACAGCTGCCGCCTAGTTCCTGTGTTGCCTCTGTGCCAAACACACCAGGGCAGTGCTCAGAGCCCCTGTGGCCATTTTCTAACCCTGAGCTGCTCCCCTGAGCTATTCCTGCTGTTTCAGAAGTTTCCACTGCTGTTGGGGGTTTACATTCAGCATCCTCCTCTCCATCATTGTAACTGCACATGGCATACCTCCAGTCAAGCTCATGCTCCAGATCTGCCTGTAACACCTGTGCGTGGGAAGGCTCCCAGCTGCCAGAGCCTGCAGAGGCCACCGTGGCAAACACAGAGCCTGGCTGCTCCTCAGGCCCTTCAGGAATGTTTAGCACCAATTTGTCACTTCCTGGTTCATTATCGTTCTCCAGACAATTCCCAGCATTACTAGCCTGGGCCTCAGATGTCTCCTGTCGCCTATTGGGCATTGCTGGAGGTGCTAAACAAAGTCCATTCCGCAAGCAAGGTCTGCTGTCTTGACTAGCCACAGGCCTCTTCCCTGCTCTCATCCTGGGCTTAGTGCAATAACTGGGAGCGACTGACTGGGCCACGGATCCCCTTTGGGGCCCACATGTAGGCAGGGAGACATCCGTGAGCGCCACATATTCTCCTTCCAGGTCCCATTCGGGGTCCTCACCAAACACTGGGCTTGTACACCCACTGCCAGAGGCTTCCCTCACAGATTCCTCTGTTATGGCCATGAACAAATTGTCTCCTGGCCCATGAAGAAATGGGGGTCCCACCTCAGGAGAGCTGCTTTGGGGCTGCTCCACTGAAAAGTCCAGAGCAGAGGACCATTCTGTCACAGGGGCAGAACTTACATGTTTTTCCATTGTTTGGGGCTTATCGATAAGCTCTGGATTGACTATTTTGCCCCAGGGCACCCGGAATATGTTACTGTCTGTGGCTAGCAAGCAGTTTTCCAGTGCCGCTCCCGCCCGCTCCTTGTTGATGCAGCTCAGCCATTCTGCGGTGAAGATTGAAGTGTAGGAGACTTCAGGCAGCACAAGCTCCTCGACGTTATGTTTGTCCCTAGCCAAGCATTTCACAAGGACGCATGGGGTCTTTTCCACAGAAGGGGCCACCTGCAGGTAAAAGTCTCCGGGCCTCAGGATCCGCCAATCGAGGGAGGCAAGCTGGACTACAATCTTCTCGTGGATGCAGAGGGGCCAGCCCTCATGCCGGAACAGCAAACCACAATATGGAACCTTCAGGAAAGAGGAAATCCAGGTGAACTCTCTGCCAGCAGGTTCTCAACAAGAAAGCATGCAGCTGACCATGAGAAAATGGGAAGGGGATGCTGTAATCAGAGGCAGAGCACTCATAACTTAGGGAAAGACCTCTACTGTTGATGGCGGCATAATTACTTAATTACGCCAAACAACAACCCTGGCAGAATGAACAACCTGGCCAAACCCGCAGAAGAGGGCAGGGCTGGAACTTCCACTTCCCAACTGTTATTGTTTTCAATATTAATATGATTTACTGCATTTCTGTGGTGGAGACTACAGCACTGCATTGTCCCTGCCCAATCCGTATGTAAGTGGGAAAATGCCAAGGAAGTCCAACATTTGGCATCAAAGGCAGAAACTTCTCAAAAACTGAGGGGATTGATACAGAGGAAGCTGAAAGGGAAACAGCATCAAATCTCTCCAGAATGTTTGGGGGTTTATTTAAAACTACAATAATAGAAGCTCAGCTAGACTGTATACTGCAGGTCAGGAAACATGGCTCCAAGTCCAAGAGGTCACCAGCGTGGTTAATGAGCAATGTCATCCGGGAAAAGAAGGCTTCCTGTGGGGAGGACTAGAACTTAGGGGTGGAAATTGCAGGGAAGTAGATTTCATGAGGAGAAGCATCCTAATGGTGAGGGCTGTTGGGCAAAGGGATGCTGTGGCTGCATCCTGCATCGAGGAGCCTGCATCGAGCAGGGGCTTGGACTAGATCAGAGCTGCGCAACTGTTTTGGCCCTGAGGGCTGCACATGCACAGACATACATTCACATACAACTCTTTCTCACACGCACATGCACACACAGCGCTCACTCCAATTCAACGGCGTTTTCCTAGGCTCAGGCCCCTGGACTTTGTTTTGGTTCCCTCTGTGGCACCAGAATCGATCCGCAGTGAGTCAGGCCAGTTTGCAGATTTTTCAGGAATTTTGCATTTTTTTGGGAGAAGTTTCTGCAATATGGGCAATATGCACAAATTACAGCCAAATGTGCGCAAATTATGGCTGAATTTGTACAAATCACACAAATTACACCTGACGTTCTCTGGGAGGTTCACAACAATTTGGGGCTTTTTAGCTTAGAAAAAAGGCGGGTAAAGGGTGATATTTAAAAGGTGTATACAACTATGCATAGCATGGGAGATACTAGAACCTGGGATTATCCCATAAAGCTGAATGGTGGGAGATTGAGGACAGATGAAAAAGAAAGGACTTCTTCATACAGCGTATAGATAAACTAGAATTCACTACTGCAAGATGTAGTGACAATTCATGGAGGATATCAAAGAATCATAAAATAGTAGGGTTGGAAGGAGCCTATAAGACCATCGAGTCCTGTGCCATATCGCTCTAACAGTCAGGACGTTTTTCCTGATGTTCAGCTGGAACCTGGCTTCCTGGAACTTGAGCCCATTATTCCTTCCGTGTCCTGCACTCTAGGATGATGGAGAAGAGATCCTGGCCTTCCTCTCTGGGACAACCTTTCAAGTATTTGAAGAGCGCTATCCTATCTCCCCTCAGTCTTCTCTTCTCAGGGCTAAATATGCCCAGTTCTTCACTCTCTCCTCGTAAGACTTTGTTTCCAGTCCCCTGATCATCTTTGTTGCCCTCCTCTGAACCCTCTCCAGTTTGTCTGCATCCTTCTTAAGGTGTGGTGCCCATATCAATGGCTGGTAGTCATGATGAGTCATATATTACCTCCAGTACCAAAGGCAGTATGCCTCCAAATAGGAGTTGCCGGGGAACAGGAGCCAAGAGGGTGCTTTTGTGCTTATATCCTACCCATGGGCTTCCCACTGGGTCATCTGGTTGGCCACTGTGGGAACAGATTGGAGGACAAGATAGCCCTTTGGGCTGATCATAACAAAAGCGCTGCTGAATCAGACCAAGGTCCACCTAGTCCAGCATTCTGTTCACACAGAGGCCAAGCAGCTGCCCATGGGAAACCCACAACCAGGACTTGGGTGCAACAGAACCCTCCTGCCCATGTTCCCCAGCAGCATATACCAAAACACTTCCCTGCAAGGCAAGCCTCATCAGCAGTTGTAGAAAACCCTTTTAGTTAGTTTTCTCGTGGGAGAAAACTAACAATTTGATTAGTGCAATGCATTATATCTGTGGCTGCCTCTGAAGACCACTTGGAGATGTCAAATGTCAACTGGCACACAGTACAGCAGCTAGACTGTAAACTGGGACAACCAGAATTGTTCCTATTGTGCCAGGACTTTGTCTTCATTGGCCACCATATGCTTCTGGTTTTGTGCTCCTTTTGAACTATGAAGCCCTAAAGCCTAAATGGTTGGTGACCTGGTGACCTGAAGGATCATTTGCCTGATGGCTAAGATCTTGAGGTGACTGCACCTTTGGAGGTAAGGTGAATGGGTTACTACAGGGACTTTGTCTTCAGTGTTGCCTCATGGAATGCCCTCCCCATTGGCCCAGCACCTGCATCACTAGTATTTAGTCACCAGAAAAAATGCTCTTTTGATGAGGCTGTTCTATGCTTTGCTGTGTTTTAAGTGGGTGCAGTTCTGGCAGGTTTTATATTCCTTTTTTTAATTTGGTTAGGGCATTTCTATACTGCCCTCCATAGTTTGTATCTCAGGGTGGTTTGGGACTAAGGACAGAAGGCAGGGTAGAAATATTTTAAGTACATTAATAAATAGTTGCTCAAGGGAGCCTTTTAGAGGAGAAGAAGTGGTGATGTGGGGGAGACGTTAGCCAGAAGCAAGAGCAAGACTCTGTGGACGTTCAGCAAGCTTCAGCTCTCAGTTACAAGGGGAGCAGAAAGTGGTACTTGTAGCAGGACCCTCTAGTGGACATTTAGCCTCCTCCCCTCCCGTTCCCTCCTGAGGAAAGAGCCTTATCACCTCAAGTGCCTGTGTGCGGTCTTTCAGGTCCTTAGGAAGATCGGAAGCTGCCTTAGACTGGGTCGGACCCTGGGTTCATCTAGCCCAGTACTGTTGACACTGACTGGCAGCAGCGGCTCTCCAGGGTTTCAGGCAGGATTCTTTCCCAGCCCTACCTGAAGAAGCTGGGGATTGAACCTGGGACCTCGGCATGGCAAGCATGTGCCCTACCACTGAGCTGCAGCCCTTCGTTCTCTGATTTGGATATATTCTGCCAGTACAAGTTCCAGCTCTGTGGATCTGCACACATAAGCAGCTGAGGTGGCCACCTCTGGCGGCAGATTTTGGGTGCCGTGAAGGACATGATAGTGGAGGAAAGACCTATCTGACCCACGGGTCACCTCAAGTACCAACAGTTCTTCTATGCAAGTTCTCCTGAAATGAACAAGCAGCAGTAAGGGGTATGAGGAGGGAAGGGGCCATGTGGATCTTCCACCTCAGGCACCTCAGTCTTGGGCCAACTCTACATTTGTACACAGACCAAGGTAAAGCAGAGCCTGACACGCATGCCAGCCAACAGACCAGTCTCAGAGCCACGGTTGCTCCCACGGAAGAAGCCTCCTTAGCAGCCACTGCGCTCTGCAAACATTGTGGCAACTATCAAAGGAGAGCATTGGCAAGATTTCCAAGCAGACTATCATCTGGCACTGTTTCATCAAGAGAATTCCCAGTGCCAGTGAGAGAAACCTAACAAACACCCAACTATCTGCTGCCCAGAGGAGAGCAGCTGCAGAATCCAAGGAAGTGCAGCTCCTACAAGCCTCCCCACTCTTCTTTTTCTTACACTTTTTCTTGGAGTCTCATGTAGCTGTACAGCACATGACTTATACAATGCACATTTTATTGCTAATGCTCAGGCCTCATCCTCAAGCTAATCAGTCAGCATATGGCCTCGGGGTGGGAGGAGACTACTTGACAGGAGAGCAGCTGGACATACAGCACGTAGGTTAAAAAAGGCCATCTGCAAGAGCACTGGCTTTCTTAAATCAGACAGTCACAGAATTGTTCAATATGATAAACCTCTAACAACTTGGTCAATTTAGAGAGTCTAGAACATTACATTTCTGTTCACTGCAGCTTGAGGGAGTTGGGGAATCTGGAACACATCTTATTGCCATGAGGAGGAGGGTTGTGTCCCCTTAGGGATTCCTTGGCTACAGGTGTGATCCTAAGCGACTCCAGGTAGCATTGCCCATCTGCCCCAGTCCCTAGCTGGTGATTATGAGCAAGGTCACAAGCATCACGGGGGCTCAGCTCCAGCCTGCAATGCTAGTAGGATCTTCTGGACCAGTCCAGAGGCAGCAAGATACTCACGCAGGCATCCTGCTGGACACACTGCAAGATGTGCTTGGCTGGAATCAGGAAATCGATGAGGTAATGCAGGCCGTCCCCACGGTACGTCTTCTCCACCACGTCAAAGACCTGACACAGAAGAGTGGTTGCTGTGATCTCGAAAGGAGGGTAGAGCACCGAGAGCGTGCTCTGGATGCACCCGTCCAGGGACTGGGAATCCTGTGGAGAGGAGAGAACATAGAGCTGCTCAGACCAGTGGGTGGAAATCAGGCCTCCCAGGATTCAGGATGCTCTCAGACAGGGGATGTGGAAGAATGCGGCATCCTAGCTCATTTGCGTGTCATTCTGAGTCGCCATCTCTTGAGCCCAGCTCCTGCACTGTTTGAGTGAAGCACTCACCTAGTCTCAACGGAGTGGCAGCAGACAGCTTACACTGCAAAATCCTTCCCCTGACTGAGCAGGGCGGGGCTGCTGTGAAACTTATTATTGTGGCAGGAGTGAATGTGTGTGTGTGTGTGGGGGGGGAGTATGAGAGAAAGAGACAGAGTGCACACTAGGAGGGCTTATGGAACTGCTGGTTCAACCTCACAGCACTGCACGCTTGCAAGGTGTCCCTGGGAATGATTACTGCAAAAGAAGACTCCCAGAAGCGTGCGTGCGTGTGTGTGTGTGTGTGTGCGCGCGCAGGAGAGCCAGTGGCTAAAATGGGGGCGCACAGTTTCACTCAGTCACCTCCAGCTAGAAATGGGATCCCCAAATTGGAAGCCTTGGAAACCAACCATGATCATACGGCACATAGAGAAAGCTCCAAGTCACACCAATAGCACAAATGCTGCTAAACGGAGGGTTTCTAGAGCTATCAAACAGAAGGCCTTTTTCCTTAACAGATTTTCTTTGGTAAGGAAATGATCGAAGAAACAGAATCCCCATGGCCGCTGGAACTCATTTGCTGCTTGGAGTAACCACTCTGCCTGTCTCTTGCTGGAAAAGCCAGTTCAGGCCTGAGAATCCCCCCTTGAGACACCAACCCGGTCCCCCCTTCATTCAAAGCACATATATGCATGAAGCACATTGGGAGAACTGTGCAAACATTTTTAAGGCTGCTAAATATTAAATGTTTGTGTGACTTCTTTTAATTGCATTATTTGCATTTACACAGTGCCTAGATTACTTCAGCAAGAATTAGGATACTACATCTCAAGTAAGTGAAAGACAAAGGAGGGGGTGGGGCTGAGCAGACACAAAAAGATAGGACCTGTGGGGTGGGCAGGAACAGTACAGGACATCTTCTGTCTCCTACCCATTGGAAGCCTTGGCTACACACCACCTTCTGTTGTTGTTTTTGAGAGACTCCAGCAGTTACATCTTGCACATTTTCAACCATCACAAAGGCTAGAAAATGTAACTCCAGTTTAGTGAGATAGCCAAGACTGGAACCCAAATCTGTATTCAAAATCTAAAAGTGGGAAAGTTCATGGGCTCTGGCTTCAAATGTAAGTAAAAGGCAGGCATCTACACATGCTCAGAAGCCCTGATTTGCCGCTGCTGCCCATGCTGGCATGTAGCTGCATGCATGGGAGTGGAGAAAGAACAGCTTCTAGATGTGGCCTGCCTTCTCACAACAGTTTCCTCTACAGTGGCACCAGTGCTGCAGCCCTGAGAGCCAGGATCTGCAGCCTCAGCAGTTCTGCTCTCTGCCAAAACACATACGCTTGACAACAGTTAACTTGCCATCTCCAAATAAATTCAGACGAACCTCCCACATGGCAGAATGTGCTTCAGGCACAAAGCATTGTGTTTCCTCAAGGACTGGGGCTGAGTCGTACATTTGCTTCTAAGGTGATAAAGTCTCAGGAAATCTCCTAAGTTACCAAATTAGAGAAAAAATTCCGTAAGTGGGCTTTCTGACAAAGCCAGCTAGTATGAAAACAGGGAGAGCCATGAAATCAGCATGGTGTAGTGCTGCTGTAGTGGTGTTGAACTAGGGCTGGGGAGATCCAGATTCAAATCCCCACTTGGCCAAAAAGCTCACCCAGTCACTATCTCCCAGCCTAACCTACCTCACAGGGTTGTTGCGAGAATAAATGGAGGAGGGAGAACCTTGAGTTCCTTGGAGTAAAGTCAGGATATAGAAGTAATATATACAATGCAGCAAAATGAAGAAATGGTAATAAAAGTGACCATATGTGGATTTTCTACCAGAGAAACAATTGTATGAACTACACTTTAATAAGAGATGTTGGGCTGAAGGTATCAATGCACCAACCTCTGCCACAAATTCAAGCAAAATGCCTTTGTCTGGATGAGAGTCTAGTTCCCCATGCCTTCTGTTCCCTTGCTAACAATGGCCAGCCTCTCTCAAGGGCAGAAGTGCTGACCTGCTGCTAAAAGAGAACCTCAAGTCCTCAAATTGGATGGATGATTCAGGGCTTCTTCACACAGCTTTTATCCTGCTATTGAGACTGGTTACTCATGGAAGTTTGCGGGTCCTTGAGATGACGACATCAACTCCCAGGGCGTCTCCCACACTAAATGACTTTATTCCATTTTTAAATAGAGCAGAGATAATGAGCTATCAAATTACTGCAGGTGAGTTTCCTCCATGAAAAAGGAAAAGCTGCAAGAGGAGCTAGACCACAGTGCCATCTAAGTGGCTGTATAATGAAACATACTGAAGACTCAGATAAGGGGAGAAAGGAAGGGGAAAGTGGGGGAAGGAAGCGCGTGTAAAGGGAGTCTGTCGTGATCCTGCATTTAAAACGGAAGCAGAAAGCCCCGTTTTAAATGTGGGATTTTAGGATGGTGTAGTGATGCTCTCAGACTTGGGGCCAAACATAGGCAGTCACTGCCATATCTGTCCCAAAGATTAAAGAAACACAAAACAAATAAGGTGGTATATTTTACTGGCCAACTTGCATTAGCAAACGAGTTTGAAACCCTCTAGAGCTACCCAGGTGTTTGTGTCAGGCAGAATGGGAAGGTAGCTAACGCATGACAACTTACTAATGCAGATATTTTACCCATTTCATGCAAAGATTCACAAATCTTTGAACACTAGAAACACGTCGAGACATCACAGGAATCAATCTGGATGGCACCCACACCCACAGAATATATAAGCTGCAAATTGTTGTCAGAGTCTGTAATCCCACGTCCATTGCCAGCTAGCATGTTGTATTTCAAGAATTGTATGAATTGCCCTTTAAAATTCTAGGCCGTAAGGGCACATAAGAGAGAAGTGGCCTCTGCCAGAAATTGGAACAAAATGCTTTTTTAACTTGTCTTTTAAAATTGTTTTTATTATTTTTAATGTTGTTGGTATTGTTTTATTATGCTTTTATCTGATGATTATTGGTTTATTTTCTGCATTTTTTTGTACATCGTCTTGGTGGGTTTCAGACAGGTGGTATGAAAATACCTTAAATAAATAAATTTAATAGTGATTAGATCATTACAGATCTGCAGTAATTAAACCATGTGCATAATTATTTATGCTAGTATTTTTATCCCAATTTATTAGCCCAGCAAAGAACTCTCAAAGTGGGTTGCATTTGAAGAATGAACATTGTTAAATATGTGCATCATGTAATCTGGTCAAAGAATCTTGAGTTCTTTTGCAGAGTTCCTTTGGTGCCCAAAATAGATTATTTTGAGGGTGGGGGGCACTATGCAGTATATATAATCCTCAATTAAGTATTTTAAATTCCACCCCTACCCCTGACCCCTAAACAAGGAAAATTACTATTTCCATGTCACACCAACACTCCAGAAATACCAAGAATGGCCATCCTACACACACACAATAATACCAGGTAAAACACTATATTATATGCACAGAAAAATCCCAAACACTTGTGTACAATTTATGATGGTTCATGTATGTCAGACATGCATACAAATTTATCACTCAACATCATATGCTACAACTAATGAACCAAAAATTGCAGTTATCACAAATATAAAAGTCTCCAAAATTGAATAAAAAATATGAAGTCTTGTCCTACATTGTGAAAGAGAAGCTCTTTGCAATGGGATAGAAAGCAAGCAGAAGAATACCAGCCATATCCTTGGGGTCTAGGACTTCTCTTTGAAAATGTGTAATATAGATCACAAATCTCTGTGATTTACAGATATTCTTCTCAAATCGATGACTTTTCAGAATTTTCAAAGAGGTGGTGGTACATAGCACTAAGCTTTGAAATCAATCTAGCAAAGCAAAGAATAGAATCATAGAATCATAGAATAGTAGGGTTGGAAGGGGCCTACAAGGCCATCGAGTCCAACCCCCTGCTCAATGCAGGAATCCAAGTCAGAGTATCCCTGACAAATGGCTGTCCAGCCTCGTCTTGAAGGCCTCCAGTGTGGGAGAGCCCACCACCTCCCCAGGTATTCTCCCCAGGTAGAAGCAGGTATTCTGCCAGTCAAAGAGGTATATTTGGAGGATATGCCCCGCTCATAGTTACTAATCTGGCGCACAGCAGCAACTGGCACAAAGGCTAAGAAAACAGGTATATTTGGAAGGTGTGGGGTTAACTGGGCGACCAGTCTGATGGCAGAGACCTGTCGGGCAGAGGCCCTGGGTTCCCTGCCTGGGTGCGGGGTCGGTGCTGTGGGGCAGCGGGTGCAGCTAAGGAAAATGGGGAGAGGCCCTTGTGGTGCCCGGGGAAGGAGAAGGCTGGGCTGTGGGGGCAGGCAAGCAGTTCCATGGGGCAAGCCTCAGAGCGCGCCCCGTGGAACCGCTTGGGCTTGCCGAGCTGAGCCTGGGAGGCCTGGGGCGGGGGCTGCCCTTCTCACCTACTGCTGGTCCTGGCCCAGCTGCTTCTCCCTGGCCAGGCAGTGGGGCAGCAGCAGAGCGCAGCCCACTAGGCCGCCGCTGCTGCCTGGCCGGGGCCTCTGGGGGACAGAGAGTCCATGGTGGGCCGGGCCTACCGGCTCCCTCCTTCCCGCCTCCCTCAGCACCGCCACGTGAGGGCACGGAACACGGAAGCGGCCTGCATGCCAGCAGAGCCTTCCCAGCAGTTTAACCGACATCTCTCCACCCCGCAGGCGGGAGCCATCACAAGCAGCAAGTCCGGCCTCCCGCTGCTTGGCACGGCACATTGCTGGAGGCAGCTGCCGTGGAGAAGAGGGCAGGGGCCGTCCCTCCGCCTCCGGGAGCAGGCAACAGGGGCTGCTGCCGGGCGCAGGGGCTGCTGCCGGGCGCAGGGGCTGATGCCGGGCGCAGGGCAGGCTGGGGAGGAGCCCCCTTCGCCCAGGGGCAGCCGGTTGCTCCAGCCCCATTTGCCAAGGCCCTGCCGAAGAGTTATTATATTGTCATCCTTTTTTAAATGGACGTGTCACTTCCCACCTCAAAAGGGGGTCTCAAAGCAACTTACACCCACATAAAAATGCAGAAAGCTATAATTAACATAACAGGAAAAAAACAAAATTGCTAAAGCCAAAAACAGCACAATAGTACAAATAAAAACACCATAAAAACAATACAATTCCCTGATTTAAAAAATCTGCCAGTTCAAGACCAGAGTTGAGGCTATATCTGGTTGGCTCAGGCTCCACCACGGCAGGAAATTGGAAGCTACGGGTTAACTGACATGATCAGTGATGATGTTGTGTTTGCTTACAACTCACCCTCCATGCACACACATTTTTCCTTGGTGAGCAAAGATGCCCCACATTGTCCTGGTCCTGTATTACCTTATGGAGCACCTGGCCCCCCTGTTAGAAGGGGGCTCCCTCGCACTGTTTAACCTGCTTTCTTGCAAGTTGATCTATAATCTTGACTTGATCTTGAGTTGATCTTGACTTGATCCTAACCAACAGAGATGACTTAGTGGATAAAGTAGCAGTTACAGGAACTCTGGGGGAAAGCGACCATGTTGTACTTGAGTTCTTGGTTCTAAGGGAAGCAAAAGCCGAGTGTACTCAAACGCGTACCCTGGATTTTAGGAAAGCTGATTTTAATAAACTCAGAACAATGATCAGTAAGGTCCCATGGCAAACAATGCTAGCGAGAAAAGGAGTCCAAGATGGGTGGGAACTTTTAAAAAAGGAAATTCTCAAGGCACAATCACAAACAATTCCAACAAGAAGAAAAGGTGGAAGACAACAGAAGAAGCCAATGTGGCTTCACAAAAAGCTTAGGGATGACCTGAAAACAAAAAAGGACACATATAGGAAGTGGAAAGAAGGCCAAGTAACAAAGGAAGAGTACAGGCAGGTAGCACAGAATTGCAGGGATGGCGTCAGGAAGGCTAAAGCGGAGAACGAGGTGAGGTTAGCGAGGGATGCTAAAAACAACAAAAAGGCTTTCTTCAGCTACGTGCATAGTAAAAGGCAGAGGAAAGAAATGGTTGTTCAGCTATTAAATAAGGATGGCAAAATGATAACAGATGACAAAGAAAAGGCAGAGGTGCTCAATTCCTACTTTGGCTCAGTCTTCTCCCAAAAGAGGGTCTATGACCCCCCTGGCAAAGGCGAAGTACAGGCTGAAGGGGCAGGATTGCAGCTTGAGATCGATAGGCATATGGTCAAGGAACACCTAATTCCTTTGAATGAGTTCAAATCTCCAGGGCCAGATGAACTGCATCCTAGAGTAATAAAGGAACTGGCAGAAGAACTCTCAGAACCGCTGTCTATTCTCTTTGAGAAATCATGGAGGACAGGGGAAGTGCCAGATGACTGGAGGAGGGCTAACGTTGTCCCTATCTTCAAAAAGGGTAAAAAGGAGGAACCTGGGAACTACAGACCAGTCAGTCTGACATCAATCCCTGGGAAAATTCTGGAGCAGATCATAAAGCAATCCATCTGGAAGCACCTTGACAACAATGCCGTGATTACTCGAAGCCAACATGGATTTGTCAAAAACAAGTCCTGCCAGACAAATCTGATCTCATTTTTTGATCAAGTCACCTCCCTTGTAGACCGTGGGAATGCTGTAGACATCATATACCTCGACTTCAGCAAAGCTTTCGACAAAGTGCCCCATGATCTCCTGATGAGCAAACTAGCTCAAAGTGGGCTAGATGAAACAACGATCTGGTGGATCCACAGTTGGCTACAGAATCGGACTCAAAGAGTGCTTCTCAATGGGACCTTCTCAAGCTGGGGAGAGGTAACGAGTGGGGTACCGCAGGGCTCAGTCCTGGGCCCAGTGCTCTTCAACATTTTTATTAATGACTTGGAGGAGGAGGTGCAGGGAATGCTGATCAAATTTGCAGATGACACAAAATTGGGAGGGATAGCTAATACTTTGGAAGACAGAAACAAAATTCAAAGTGATCTGGATAGACTGGAGTGCTGGGCAGAAAACAACAGAATGGCATTTAATAGGGACAAATGCCAAGTTCTGCACCTAGGAAAAAGAAACCAAATGCACAGTTACAAGATGGGGGATACGTGGCTCAACCACACTACGAGCGAGAAGGATCTTGGAATTGTCGTCGATCACAAGCTGAATATGAGCCAACAATGTGATGTGGCTGCAAAAAAGGCAAATGCTATTTTGGGCTGCATTAATAGAAGCATCGCTTCCAAATCCCGGGAAGTACTAGTTCCCCTCTACTCAGCACTGGTTAGGCCTCATCTGGAGTACTGTGTCCAGTTCTGGGCACCACACTTTAAGAAAGATGCAGACAAGCTGGAGAGGGTTCAAAGGAGGGCAACAAAGATGATCAGGGGACTGGAAACAAAGCCCTATGAAGAGAGACTGAAAGAACTGGGCATGTTTAGCCTTGAGAAGAGAAGACTGAGGGGAGATATGATAGCACTCTTCAAGTACTTGAAAGGTTGTCACAGAGAAGAAGGCCAGGATCTCTTCTTGATCATCCCAGAGTGCAGGACACGGAATAATGGGCTCAAGTTACAGGAAGCCAGATTCCGGCTGAACATCAGGAAAAACTTCCTGAGTGTCAGAGCAATACGGCAATGGAACCAATTACCTGGGGAGGTGGTGGGCTCTCCCACACTGGAGGCCTTTAAGACGAGGCTGGACAGCCATTTGTCAGGGATGCTCTGACTTGGATTCCTGCATTGAGCAGGGGGTTGGACTCGATGGCCTTGTAGGCCCCTTCCAACCCTACTATTCTATGATTCTATGATTCTAATGATCTATACTAGGAGGAGGGCTTTTTCTGCTGTGGCACCCCGGCTCTGGAATGAGCTCCCTAGTGAGGTTCGCCTGGCGCCTACATTGTACTCCTTTCGGCGCCAGGTGAAGACCTTTTTATTTTCCCAGGCATTTTAGCTTTCTAAATTTTTATCTTTGCTGTTTTAAATCTGTATTTTAAACTCCTGTACTGCTGCTAGGTTTTATTGTGGTTGTATTGTTATATTGTGGTTTTAATGTTCTATATATTTTAAATTGTTTTATTGTGTGTTGTTTGGTTTAATTTTTGTGAACCGCCCAGAGAGCTTCGGCTATTGGGCGGTATAGAAATGAAATAAATAAATAAATAAAATAATGATAACTGGGATTATAAATCCTTAACTAACGGTAAGCATGATTTCATTTCAAGAATCAGGATTCTAAAATCTCAGGGAGAACTAACAGTGAGGGAGGCTAGTGACCTCATCCCCACTTCCCTTCCTCATGTGTGGAGCTAACTAGGGATGTTTGAGAAACCTACAACAGATTCAAATGAGATTGGATTTCTGTGGATTCAACCTAAGGATTCCACAGTGAATCAGCTTTTTCTGAGTTGCATGGATTCCGCAGACTTGCAGACGATTTTTAAACAAAATTTCGGGGGATTTTGCACAAATGTGCATTTGCACTAATGTGCATTAGCGCAAATACACATTTGCCAAGGGATAAATTCTTCAGAAAGGTGGTGTGAAACCCTGTTCCTTCTGCTCCTACTGCCCTATGCATTCCACCCCCACCCCTCCCAAATTCTCTGAGAGTTAAACTGCATGTTACTTTAAAGATGCAGCCAAGGTTGGTTTGGGGGTTTTCTTAGCTCAAAAGTAAGCTCATGGGACCTCATATGGATCAGAACCCTAGAATGGTGGGTAGGGGGCTTTAACCTTTTGCCCTATGCCTGCAATCTACATTACAGCTGGATGTAAAGTAAATTGGAGGCATTGGGGGGAGGGTGTGTGATCCCATTGGGAACATTCAACCTCATCCGCAAGTTACTGGAAGGGGCAGTGCGGCAGTTAGTTAGTTCATGGGAATTGAGACCACAGCTAGCCGTAGGACCTCTATAGCCTACAGTGTGTTTTCCTATGATTTCTCCCTTTTGCTCCCCCCTCCCCCCCGCCTGACTTCCACCATTGCTGGGAGCACATACATTTGCTCTCACTCCTGCAGGTGTAATGGAACACAAAATGGACTGAACAAAAACTCTTTTGAAACTGTATGCAGTACCTCTATGAGAGAACACTTGTGACTAAAACGGTTTTCTGTCCTTCACTGAAGAAACATGTGGTCTCCTTTTATTGTCCTAAGCTCATTCTGTTTTACCTTTAAAAATTTTCTCTGTTAATTGCCTTTCTAACAGGAGGCATCATTACTAAATAATCCCATCAGGTTATGGGCCCAGGCACGCAGAGCAGGTTTTACCAGACTGTTTTGCGATTTTTTCCCCTCCGCTTCACATGCATAGAGAAAGCTAGCCGGGGGGGGGGGGGGGTTGCTGCTGAATGGTTAGCAGAATGGCCTCAAACACTAACGGAGTTTTCTTTGGATGATTATCAAAACTGAATAGCCACAATTTTGAGCTATGGAAAACAAGGTTAATTGTTGTATTAGAAGCAAGGTCTCAGAGAGCATTACAAAAGATAAACCAGAAGCTACAGATGAAGCTCAGAAATGGCTGGAGAAAGATGCTAGAGCAAAGGCCTTCACTTATGATGCATTAGATGATCAGCTAATTCATGTAAAAGACTCTAAAACATGCAAAGAGATGTCGGACTGGCTCCAGGCTACATTTGGATTTACAAGTTCTAAGAGTCAGCCCATCTGGATCAGAGAAATGTGTAAACTGAGGCTTGGATCCAAAACAAACTGTGAGAGACATATAACAGATTTGGTCACAATTTTGATAAACTAACTTGATTAGCATTTACTGATGATCAAAAAGTGGGACTTTTATTGGATTTCTAGGACAGAGTTTTGGAAGTGTTATCTCTGTCCAGGATGGGAGAACTGAACTAACTTTTAAAGATGCCATTTCCTTCTTGAGGGAGGAATGCCTAGAACAGAAGCCCCATGTTAATCCCAAGGCATCTGGATCAAATTGCCTAGTGAGTGGAAAGAAAAGGGGAAAAGCCCCACCCAAGGAAAGATTCAAGAACCAATCACAGCGTTCCTTTAACTGTGATGGCAAAGGGCATTTTGCAAAGGAATGCCCTTCACTTAGCAACAAGAGCTCCCGCCCCATGACCAATAGTAGAGCCCCAAATTTTAAACAAAGGGAACAAAAGTTTTTCAAAATGCTGGAATAATTTCCTTTTCAGTCACAACAGCATCATGGCTAGCAGCAATGACCCAAAAACAAGAACTGGATGCACTAGCCACAGTACATTTTCCAGTGAATTTTTTTGGATAAACTTAGTGAAAGTGATTATGGAAGTCCAAACAGCAAATGGGCAAACTATGAAGCCTCAAGGCATAGGGAGTGGAGTATTACAATGCCAATTGCCTAATAAAACTGCTGCAAATATAGGAAATGATGGATTGTTCATTCTTGAGTTGAAGTGCGACATGCTACGTTTGTCTCCATTAGATAAAAGAGGTTTTGCAATACACTTTGAAGACAAAAACTGCACAGTAACCATAAAAATGCTTTATATGCACAAGCATTTGAAAATGGAGGTGTCTATGAGTGAAGTTTTTCAGGTCAGCAAATGAAAATGCCCCAAGTGCGTGGAGATGAAAGCAGCCTGCACCTCTGGCACAGAAGACTGACACCGCGATACAAAGGCGATCTTGGAGCTGCAGAACAGAATCCTTGCTACAGGTATTAAGGTAAAGCGAAGCAATAGCGAAAATACATCTAGGTGCATATGCTGTGTAAAGGCAAAGGGGATCCTCCTTTCCAACTTGAATTTAAAAGGGAAGCACCAAAGTGCTAGATCTTGTACACAGTGACCTCTGTGGTCCAATCAGTGTGCCTTCATTAGGGAAGAATTGATATGTTTCACTATTTGTAGATGATTTTTCAAGATACTGCATAACGTATCTACTGAAGGAAAAGAGTGAAACACACAACATGCTGAAGAAATATGTCATCATAGTCAGCAACACATATGGCAAAAGACCTCAGGCGCTGCAATCAGACAACGGTGGTGAGTACATTTCACACCACACCCAAGCATTCCTGGATGAACAGGGCGCACTACACAGGAGGAGTGTGGCTTGCACTCCTAAGCAGAATGGCACTGCCAAAAGGAAGCAGAAATCTCTCCTGGAGATGCCAAGGTGAATGCTGACAGATGCAGACCTACCTGAATGACTATGGGGAGATGCCATCATGATAGCAACCTATCTCCCAGATTGCCAGCCAAGGGCCCCACACAGACAGCATTTCAGCTATGGCACAATAGAGCCCCAAACATGGAACACACTGGAGTGTTTGGCAGCAAAGCCTATGCTGATATACCAGAGAAAAAGTGGCATAAGTTAGATGCCAAAGCAGAAGAGACCGTGTTAATTGGCTATGCTCCAGGAACCAAAGGGTATAGTGATGAATTTAAAAACAGGTGCAGTCAGCACAAGACACGTGGTCTATTTTGATGAACAAAATAGAGCTGACACGAGAGGAACTGTATTAGACAGCTCAGAGAAGCCTGGTGACAAATACAACTCCCTCACTAGTGCCCTGGAGTTCACAAATGGGACAACAAAACCCTCACTACCAGAAACACGCCCTGAACCAGATACGGAGCAGGAGGCCGAGGTAGGTGATGCAAGAGGTGAACCAGAGGCCGAGGACAGTACAGCTGAAGAAGGGCATGTAGATAGGGATGTCAAGACAGATGTGCTAGAAGATACTGCGACAGTGGATCAGATTCCAGAACCAGCTCTCAGATGCTCATGATGACCCAACAAAGGCATACCAGATCGACGCCTGTCCTACCTCACAAGGGCGGCATCACCCAATGAACCGTCAACTTAGAGGAGGAAATTGAACAAATGCCAAAGGCTGAAGCCAACTCACAGAGGGAAGCAGCCCAAGAGGAAACAGAAGCCCTGCACAAGAACAAGATGTGGATCCTAACCAAACTACTGCCAGGCAAGAAAGCCATAGAATGCAAATGGGTCTTCAAGATAAAGCAAGGTGCAGAAGGTGAAGTGGGGCACTACAAGGTGAAACTAGTGGCCAAAGGTTTTCTACAGAGGTATGGAGAAGACTGCAATGAAACCGTCACCCCTGTTATGAAATACAGCACCATCAGAATACTCCTTAGTCTAGCAGCCTCCAGAAAGATGCAAGAAAGGCACCTAGACACGAAGACTACTTTTCTACATGGAGTGCCCCTTTAATATATTAGAAGCCTGGAGTGCTTCCCTCCCTCCAGTCCTCCCTCCACCTTCTTCATGTGCCTTGCCTAGTCACGCAGGATTCGATTCCCCCAAAATTCAAATTTGACATCATAAAATATCCCCCACATTCCATATTCTGAATAAATTATATAATTGTACAGTTTGGCATAAAAGTATATGATTCATTCTGATAGTAATTATTTGCAGCATTTAAAACATTCTTATGAGAAATAAGGGTATAGGAATAATGTGGACAGATGTAAAATAAGCTGTACAACATTTGGGGCTTTTTAGCTTAGAAAAAGGGCAAGTAAGAGGTGACATGACAGAGATGTATAAAAAGGCATGCATGGTGCAGAGAAAGTGGATGCTACTAGAACCCAAGAGGTTCATCCCATGAAGCTGATTGGTGGGAGATCCAGGATAAACAAACGGGATCCCTTCTTCACACAGGGCAGAGTTCAACTGTGGAATTCGCTACCACAAGATGTAGTGATTGTGGCCACTAATTTGGATGGCTTTAAAAAGGGATTAAACAAATGCATGGAGGAGGAGAAGGCTATCAATGGCTACTAGTCCTGATGGCTGTATAATCCCTGCAGTATCGGAGGCAGGGTGCCCCTCTATGCCAGTTGCTGGGGAACACTCATGTCCTGCATATGGGATTCCCATAGAGACATCTGGTTGGCCACTGTGTAAGCGGAATGCTGGACTACATAGGCCTTTGTCTGATCCAGCCCAGCTCTGCTTATGTTCAGAGATTATGCCTGAGGATATTTATGGAAACATTTCCCCCTGTACCTGTGTACCTATCGTCCAATCTTGTGAGATTTGCTGGAGCCAGTTGGAAGCTGTCTTAGCACAGAAAAAGCAACATCCTGAGCAGTGATTTGCTGGCCCAGGCTCTTCTCTAGAACAAAGAAGGTGTGCTTGTGTAGTTAAAGTAGGATTTGCAGTTTGAGAAAGAGATATTTGTGCTTCCCTCTGTGACATGTTCATTCAAGAACTACTAGTCCCAGAGTTCTTTGTGCATACGCAGGAGGGAAGGACAGCTGGTAGGAGGGACAAAGCACTACAATAATCAGGGACAACGTTCCCAGGGGCAGTGAGGACGAGTGCTAAATATGTGAGTAAAAGGGTGACCTTGCATGAGTTAGCCACTCCAACACCACACTGCATGTGTGCGTGTGTGTGTGTGTGTGTGTGTGTGTGTTGTTTTTGGTGAAAGTCATTTTTGCAGCTGTATGGCAAGGAGGAGTTTGGAGGTTTTGCTTTGCTTTGCTTTGGAGGGAACTGATCATAGAATCATAGAGTATTAGAACTGGAAGGGGCCATTGAGGTCATCAAGTTCAACCCCCTGCTCAGTGCAGGAATCCAGTTGAAAGCATCCCTTATAGATAGCTGAACAGTTTCTGCTTGGATACCTTCAGTGATGGAGAGCCCACCACCTCCCTAGGCAGCTGGTTCCATTGTCTGACTGCTATGGCTGTTAGGAAATTTTTCCTGATGGTCAGCCAAAATCTGCCTTCCTGTTACTTAACCTTGTTATTTCATATCCCTACAGTCTTGGGTGACAGAGAACAGATTGTGGCCCTCTTCTGTGTGACAACCCTTCAGGTACTTGAAGAAAGCTATCATATTCCCACTCAGTCTTCTCTTCTCAAGGTGAAACAGAGCCTTCCATCTTTCCTTGTTGGCCTTAGTTTCTAGTTCCCTGATTATCACTGCTGCCCTTCTCTGAACTCATTCCAATTTACCTGAATCCAAGTGTGGTGACCAGAATGGGTCACAGTATTCAAGGTGAGGTTTGATCAGTGTAGAGTAGTGGAACTATTACTTTCCATGATTTAGAAACTGTATGTCTATTGATGCAACCTGATACGCGTTTGCCTTATAGAGTCATAGAATCATAGAATAGTAGGGTTGGAAGGGGCCTACAAGGCCATCGAGTCCAACCCCCTGCTCAATGCAGGAATCCAAGTCACAGCATCCCTGACAGATGGCTGTCCAGCCTCGTCTTGAATGCCTCCAGTGTGGGAGAGCCCACCACCGCCCTAGGTAACTGGTTCCATTCTTGTATTGCACTGACAGTTGGGAAGTCTCTCCTGATGTTCAGCCGGAATCCGGCTTCCTGTAACTTGAGCCCATGATTCCGTGTCCTGCACTCTGGGATGATGGAAAAGAGATCCTGGCCTTCTTCTCTGTGACAACCTTTCAAGGACTTGAAGAGTGCTATCATATCTCCCCTCAGTCTTCTCTTCTCAAGGCTAAACATGCCCAGTTCTTTCCGTCTCTCTTCAGAGGGCTTTGTTTCCAGGCCTCTGATCATCTTTGTTGCCCTCCTCTGAACCCTCTCCAGTTTGTCTGCATCCTTCTTAAAGTGTGGTGCCCAGAACTGTACACAGTACTCCAGATGAGGCCTAACCAGTGCTGAGTAGAGGGCAACTAGTACTTCCCGGGATTTGGAAGCTACGCTTCTATGAATGCAGCCCAAAAGAGCATTGGCCTTTTTTGCAGCCACATCACATGATTGGCTCATATTCAGCTTGTGATAGACAACAATTCCAAGATCTTTCTCGCTTGTAGTGTTGTTGAGCCGCGTATCCCCCATCTTGTAACTGTGCATTTGGTTTCTTTTTCCTCGGTGCAGAACTTGGCATTTATCCCTATTCAATGTCATTCTGTGGTTTTCTGCCCAGCGCTCCAGTCTCTCAAAATCACATTGACTTTTGTTTCTCTCTTCCAAAGTATTAGCTACCCGCCCAATTTTGTGTCAGATGCAAATTGGATCAGCATTCCCTGCACCTCCTCCTCCAAGTCATTCATAAAAATGTTGAAGAGCACTGGGCCCAGGACTGAGCCCTGCGGTACCCCACTCGTTACCTCTCCCCAGTTTGAGAAGGTCCCATTGATAAGCACTCTTTGAGTCCGATTCTGTAGCCAACTGTGGATCCACCGGATCATTGTTTCATCTAGCCCACTTTGAGCTAGTTTGCTCATCAGGAGATCATGGGGCACTTTGTTGAAAGCTTTGCTGGAGTCGAGGTATATGATGTCTACAGCATTCCCACGGTCCACAAGGGAGGTTACTTGATCAAAAAATGAGAACAGATTTGTCTGGCAGGACTTGATTTTGACAAATCCATGTTGGCTTCGAGTAATCACGGCATTGTTTTGAAGGTGCTTCCAGATGGATTGCTTTATCATCTGCTCCAGAATTTTCCCAGGGATGGATGTCAGACTGACTGGTCTGTAGTTCCCAGGTTCCTCCTTTTTACCCTTTTTGAAGATAGGGACCACATTAGCTCCCCTCCAGTCATCTGGCACTTCACCCTCCATGATTTCTCAAAGAGAATAGACAGCGGTTCTGAGAGTTCTTCTGTTTGCAGCCACATCACACTGCTGCTCAGACTCAGCTTGTGATCAACTACAACTCCTTTTCACACATACTATTGCCAGGCCAGGTAACCGCCATCTTATACTTGTGCATTTGATTTATCTTTCCTAAATGAAGAACTTTCCACTCATCTCTGTTAAATTTCATTCTGTAGTTTTTGCACAAGAGGGGACTCTATACATGGACATCACCAGATGGTCAATATAGAAACCAGACTGATTATGTACTTTGCAGCCAAAGATGGAGAAGCTCTATACACTCAGTAAAAACAAGACCTGGAGCTGACTGTGGCTCAGATCATGAGCTTCTTATTGCACAATTTTGGCTTAAATTGAAGAACGTGGGGAAAACCACTAAACCATTCAGGTATGACCTAAATCATATCCCTTATGAATATACAGTGGAGGTGAGGAATAGATTGAAGGGATTAGACCTGATAGACAGAGTGCCTGAGGAACTATGGACGGAGGTCCGTAAAATTGTTCAGGAGGCAGCAACTCAATCCATCCCAAAGAAGAAGAAATGCAAGAAAGCAAAGTAGCTGTCTGATGAGGCTTTACAACTAGCTGAGGAAAGAAGGGAAGCAAAAAGCAAGGGAGAAAGGGGAAGATATACCCAACTGAATGCAGAGTTCCAGAGAAAAGCAAGGAGAGACAAGAAGGCCTTCTTAAATGAACAATGCAAAGAAATCGAGGAAAACAATAGAATGGGAAAGACTGGAGATCTCTTCAAGAAAATCGGAGATCTCAAGGGAATGTTTTGTGCAAAGACGGGCATGATAAAGGACAAAGAAGGCAGGGACCTAACAGAAGCAGATGAGACTAAGAAGAGGTGGAAAGAATACACAGAAGAACTATACAGGACAGATCTTAATGCCCCTGATAGCCATGATAGTGCGGTCACGGAACTTGAGCCGGACATCCTCGAGAGTGAAATCAAGTGGGCCTTAGGAAGCATTACTAACAACAAAGCTAGCAGAGATGACAGTATTCCAGCTGAGCTATTTAAGATCCTAAAAGATGATGCTGTTGAAGTGCTGCATTCAATATGCCAACAAATTTGGAACACTAAACAGTGGCCACAAGACTGGAAAAGGTCAGTTTACTTTCAAATTCCAAAGAAGGGCAATGCCAAAGAGTGTTCAAACTACCGTACAGTTGCGCTCATTTCACATGCCAGCAAGGTGATCCTCAAAATCCTACAAGCTAGGCTTCAGCAGTATGTGAACCGAGAACTACCGGAAGTACAAGCTGAGTTTCGAAGAGGCAGAGGAACTAGAGATCAAATTGCCAACATTCGCTGCATCATGGAGAAAGCAAGAGAATTCCAGAAAAACATCTATTTCTGCTTCATTGACTACGCTAAAGCCTTTGATTGTGTGGATCACAACAAACTCTGGCAAAAATTCTGAAAGAGATGGGAGTACCAGACCACCTTACCTGTCTCCTGAGAAACCTGTACGAGGGTCAAGAAGCAACAGTAAGAACCAGACATGGAACAACCGATTGGTTCAAAATTGGGAAAGGAGTACGACAAGGCTGTACATTGTCGCCCTACTTATTTAATTTATATGCAGAGTACATCATGAGAAACACCGGGTTGGATGAATCACAGGTCGGAATTAAGACTGCTGGGAGAATTAACACCCTCAGATACGCAGACGATACCACCCTAATGGCAGAAAGCGAAGAGGATCTAAAGAGCCTCTCGTTGAGGGTGAAAGTGGAGAGTGCAAAAGCTGGTTTGAAACTCAACATTAAAAAAATGAAGATCATGGCATCTGGCCCCATCACTTCCTGGCATATAGAAGGGGAAGAAATGCAAGCAGTGACAGATTTTATTTTCTTGGGCTCCAAGATCACCGCAGACGGTGACTGTAGCCATGAAATTAAAAGACGCTTGCTCCTGGGGAGGAAAGCTATGGCCAACCTAGACAGCATAGTAAGAAGCAGAGACATCACCTTGCCGACAAAGGTCCGTCTAATCAAAGCTATGGTTTTCCCAGTAGTAACGTATGGCTGTGAGAGCTGGACTATAAGGAAGGCTGAGCGCCGAAGAATCTATGCTTTTGAACTGTGGTGCTGGAGAAGACTCTTACAAGTCCCCTGGACTGCAAGGAGGTCAAATCAGTCCATCCTAAAGGAAATCAACCCTGACTGCTCATTGGAAGGAAAGATACTGAAGCTGAAGCTCAAATATTTTGGCCACCTAATGAGAAGAGCAACGTTCCCTGATACTGGGAAAGATTGAAAGCAAAAGGAGAAGGGGACAGCAGAGGATGAGATGGCTAGATAGCATCACCGATGCAATGAATATGGACTTGAGCACGCTCTGGGAGAGGGCGGAGGACAGGAAGGCCTGGCGTGCTATGGTCCATGGGGTCAGAAAGAGTCGGACACGACTGAATGACTGAACAACAAAAGTTTTTGCCTCGTTTTTTAACCTTTCAAGATCATTTTGAATTTTGTTTCTGTCTTCTACGGTACTAGCTGTCCCACCCAATTTTGTGTCATCTGCAAATCTGACAGACATTCCCACCGCCTCTTCTTCCGAGTCATTAATTCAAACGTAAAGAGTACACAGCCCAGGACCGAGCCCTGCAGCAACCCACTTGATACCTCCCTACCGTTTGGTGAGGAACCACTGACAAGCGCTCTTTCAGTATCGCTCACTGGCCAGCTGCGGATCCACCTGGCAGCAGCGCCATCCAGCACACACATCACTCGCTTGCGAATCGGAATGTCATGCGGCACTTTGTCAAATGCCGGGCTGAAGTCAAGATATATGATGCCCACAGCATTTCCACAATCTACTAAGGAGGTTGCCTGATCGAAAAATGAAGTAAGATTAGTCTGGCATGACTTGTTCTTGACAAATCCATGCTGGCTTCCGGTGTTCACTGCATTAGTGCCAAGGTGCCTAGAGATCGAGCACTTTCTAATCTGTTCTAGAATCTTCCCAGTTACTGATGTTGGACTGACTGGTGTATAATTCCCCGGATCCTATTTTTGCCCTTTTCGAAGATAGGGACAACATTTGCCCCCCTCCAGTCCTCCGCTACTTCACCCTTTCTCCAGGATCCCTCAGAAATAATAGATAAGAGGTTCTGAGAGTCCATCCTCCAGCTCCCTCAACACCCTAGGATGCGATTCATCCGGGCCTGGGGATAGTTGCGGATGACACATTTACGGTGCTTAGATATGCCCTGACCATCCCCCTGTCAACCTCAAGCTCCACTCCTGCCTCTTTATCACATATGCCAGATGGAACACTCGCCCTCTTTGGGGAGAAGACTGAGCCAAAGCAGGAGTTGAGCAGTTCTGCCCTTTCTTTGTCACCTGTCAGCATTTTGCCACCTTCGCTGAGCACGGTCTACCCTTCCTTTCGCCCTCCTTTTACTTCGAACATGTCCGAAGTACCCTGAGCGTTAGTATATAGGCATCAAAAGCTATGAACTTTATGATCCAATGACCTCCCTGAATTTGTAATAAGTTCATCAGGCCCCACTACCGCTGTTCTTCCAGTTTCTGCTACAGTGTGTGATCCCTTATATGTAGTCCTTACCTGTGGGCTTTCGTCTCCATCTCTCACAAGATTCAGTTTAAAGCTCTCCTGATCACACTTATCATTCTTGATGCAAACACATTCTTCCCAGTCTTTATGAGGTGCAGTCCATCTCCCGCCAGCAACCCTTCATCCAAAAAGCGTAAACCATAGTCCCAGAAATCAAATCTCTCCTGGCAACACCATCTTCACAGTCAGTTGTTCACCTGCAGAATTCTTCTTTCCCTCTCAAGTCCTCTCCATGGAAGGATGGATGAGAATACTTGAGCCTCAAACTCCTTGAGCTTCCTTCCTAGAGCTTCACGGTCTGAAACGATGCAGTCATAGCTGTGCCTGGCAGGGCTGTTCATTCCCACATGGATAAGCTGCAGGGGAGAACCAGAAGTGGACTTGATGAGTTTTGGCAACTATTTCATCACATCTTCAATTTGTGCTCCAGGTACACAACATGCTTCTCGCGCCAATGGGTCTGGCTGGGACACATCCCCTTCTATTCCTTGCAGTAGGGAGTCACCAGCCAGTCACCCGTCTCCTCCTCTTGCTGCAGGGAGCGGTTCCATTTCATCTGTTCCATAGGGATCCAGCATCTTGCTTCCAGTCCTGTGAGGTCTGCTGTAGATCTTCCCACAAAGGCTCAGAGCCACTCTCTTCCACAAGAGCCTCAAAATGTTTTTTTAGTTCCAGTGGTGCCTTCTGAACCTCTTCCTCCTGGGTGTCACTGTTGTCCGTGCAGGTTGCTCCTCCTTTCGTTCATCCTCCTCCTCCTCTTTCTGAGTTGACTTGCCTAGTTGTACTTCCAGCACCTCCTATGTTCTGTCCAAGAACTCTTCACCCTTTCTTATTCCTTGGAAGGTGGCTACTCACTGTTCCAGGCGTTTTATTTACCCAGGTGAAGACCTTTTTATTTTCCCAGGCATTTTAGCTTTCTAAATTTTTATCTTTGCTGTTTTAAATCTGTATTTTAAACTCCTGCACTGCTGCTAGGTTTTATTGTGGTTGTATTGTTATATTGTGGTTTTAATGTTCTATATATTTTAAATTGTTTTATTGTGTGCTGTTTGGTTTTAATTTTTGTGAACCGCCCAGAGAGCTTCGGCTATTGGGCGGTATAGAAATGAAATGAATGAATAAATAAATAAATAAATATTCTAGTAATCCAACCAGCTTGCACTTGCTGCAAAGGTTCACCGTGATGCTGCTTTGAGGACTAGCATGGTCATTCCAGGGGTTTACCAGCTCCCCTCTGCATATCCTGTAAATCTTCAATACGCTCTCCTCCCAAGGAAACTAACCTTGTAAAAAGCTGACCCTGAAACTCCCTACTGCCTGGGGAAATGGGGAGCATGAAAAAAACAAACCTCTAATACACCGGAAGCTGCCTCAAGCTGAGTCAGACCCTGGGTCCATCTAGCCCAGCACTGTCAGCACCGACTGGCAGCAGCGGCTCTCCAGGGTTTCAGGCAGGAGTTTATCCTGCCCTACCTGGAGACGCTGGGGAAGTACACAGACCTATCTGCTGGAGGGAGCTTCTTGCTGCCAAAGTGAGCAACAGCAAATACATGTATCGACAGGAACCTAGAAAGGGACTGGGACTACGGGTCTATAGTTTTCCAGAAAGCAAGCAACAAAAAGGGAATAGAGGCTATGGAAGGGCAAGACACTCCAGTGGTGGCGACCTGCAAGGTCTGTGCCATGTTTCTTTTCTTCCCGAGATCAGCATGGCCTCCACGTGCAACAAGTGCAAGCTGATTATGCTGTTCGAAGAAAAAGTAGAAAAAGTAGGACAGGAGCAGTGGCTGTCAACCCTCAAGGGAATAAGAGAAGAAGACTTCTTGGACAGAACGGTGGAACTACAGCAGCAAAGCAAAGTACAGGAGCTGAGCAACAGACAGCTGAGGCAGAAGAGGAAAATAGTGAGGTGAGGAAAAAAAAAAGGAGAGGATACTCCTTGGAAAAGGGTGACAGAGCAGAAGAACTAGAAGCCACTCTGCACCAGTGGAAGCAGTGGAGCTGTGGCACCGTTTCCAGGTACCTGAGGATGAGACTGGAGGACAGCCTGCAGAGGAAGACTTACAGCATGAGAGCAAGCAAGAGGCTGAAGGTCAGTCAAGCAGAGGCAATGAAACCCAGGCCTACAACAAGAGGAGGAGTAGTGTGAGTCTCCTCGCTGCATGGGATCGAAAGCCAAGTATGTCGCGAAGGCCCATGGCCTCGCCAGGTATGCCGTCTCCCAGGAGGAGGGATTAGAGACGTGACTGAAGGGTTGCCTACACTCATAAAGCCCACTGACAGGTATCCCTTTCTTCTCATCCATGTGGGAACAAATGATACCACCAAGCGGAGCTACAGAGAAATCACATCAGACTTTGAAGCTTTGGGAAGGAAACTGAAGAACTTTAGGGCCCAGATAGTTTTCCCACCCATCCTTCCAGTAGTTAGAAGAGGGACAGAAAGGGAAAGAAAAATACTCCAGGTGAATGACTGGCTACAAAGGTGGTGACAATACAGGAGATTTGGATTCCAGGACCACGGGTTACACTTCCTGGAAGATAGACTGCTGGCAAGGGATGGGTTGCACCGCACAAGGGCTGGGAAGAATGTGTTTGGCCACAGCATGAAGAACTTCATCAGGAAGGCTTTAAACTGAATCCTACGGGGGAGGGAGACATAAAGTTGGGGGTAACAATGTATGAAGGCTTATGCACCACAACGGAGAGAACAGCTTTAATGGCGCCCAATAATAGTCTTCAAAAAAATGTAGGAAGAAAGCCAGACTATACAGCACATGGTTTTCGATGTCTATACACTAATGCCCAAAGTATGGGAAACAAACAGAACAAACTTGAACTCTTAATATGGGAGGGAAATTATGACTTGATAGGTGTAACTGATTTATTTATTTATCGTATGGCACATTCACATCACGTTACAATAAAAACATAGAGCATAATAAATATGAAATGTAAAATACAGACAGGAAGATCACCAACGTACGTCTAGTTTATAGATATAGTTTTTTGCTTCAGTTGTCACAGCCAGGAAATCAGCAAAGTCTCCATTGGAGGCTCGGTTTCAACACTCTGTCGCTATGTGTTGGATAGTTTGTTTTTCAGCCCCATAAACACAATTTGATGATGTTATTTTGCCCCATTTATAAAGGGCATCTGCACATCTACCATGACCTGTGCGAATTCGGTTCAAGGTTGTCCATATCGCACGGGGCTGGTCAAATCCAGGTGCTTTTTCCAAGATGCAGGGCAAGCTTCGGCACTGTGGAGGACAGTTTCCTAGCCAATGTTGTTTCCACGTGTTGTGGATATTAAAATCTTCTTCTAGAAGAGCTTTAGTGGTACAGGTGTACAATGGGGGATGATGACTGTTCGCATCCATGACATTCCTTAAGTCACACGTGTCTCCTGGGTGGTGCTAAAGAACAGTCACTTCGAAGCAAACACCTGAAGCTTTGAAGTTACGGTAGCCAGTTAATCCTACTGATCTCCTGGCTTAATCCTACTGATCTCCTGGCTATATCACATCGCACCAAATTATGCCTCAAGGCATGAATATAAATGGTCCTTTTCAGGACCCCATGACAAAGAATCTTGGTCCTGTTACCAAGATTTGCCAAATCAATATAGAAGGAATAAGTAGGTCTAAGTGCCAAGTCCTACAACGGATTTTAGCAGATAACGACATTGACATAGTTGCAGTTCGGGAAACGCATGCTGAAACTGAGGACCAAATCAGGCAGAGAGGCAGGATCCCTGGCTACGACTTGCTGGGAGCAACATACCACCATGCTTATGGAGTGGCAACGTATGTAAGGTCGTCAACTGAAAATGCCCAACTGTGCTCAGCCTCTAATCTCAACAGTATACATGAGGTAACTGTAAGAATAGGGGAATTAACAATAACTAACATATATAAACCCCCAGCTATTAATTGGCCCCCACAAGTTATACCTCTGTCTCCACATCCAGCTGTTTACCTTGGAGATTTTAATAGTCCTCATACTCAGCGAAGTACAGTGAAACTGACGAAAATGGTGAGGCACTTGTACATTGGGCAGATGTTAACAGCTTATATTTGATATTTGACGCAAAGGACAGAGGAACATATAAATTGGCAGCTTGGAGAAAGGAATACAACCCTGACTTGTGTTTTGTGACCACCAATGAGGAAACATTGGTGTTTCTTCAACATTTGGCCCAGTGCTCTTCCACATTTGTATTAATGACTTGGAGGAGGAGGTGCAGGGAATGCTGATCAAATTTGCAGATGACACAAAATGGGGCGGGATAGCTAATACTTTGGAAGACAGAAACAAAATTCAAAGTGATCTGGATAGACTGGAGCGCTGGGCAGAAAACAACAGAATGACATTGAATAGGGATAAATGCCAAGTTCTGCACCGAGGAAAAAGAAACCAAATGCACAGTTACAAGATGGGGGATACGTGGCTCAAAAATACTACAAGCAAGAAGGATCTTGGAATTGTTGTCGATCACAAGCTGAATATGAGCCAACAAGGTGATGTGGCTGCAAAAAAGGCCAATGCTCTTTTGGGCTGCATTCATAGAAGCATAGCTTCCAAATCCCGGGAAGTACTAGCTCCCCTCTACTCAGCATTGGTGAGGCCTCATCTGGAGTACTGTGTCCAGTTCTGGGCACTGCACTTTGAGAAGGATGTTGCCAAGCTGGAGAGGGTTCAGAGGAGGGCAACAAAGATGATCATGGGACTGGAAACAAAGCCCTGTGAAAAGAGATTGAAAGAACTGGGCATGTTTAGCCTTGAGGAGACTGAGGGGAGATAGGATAGTGCTCTTCAAGTACTTGAAAGCCTGTCAGAGAGAAGAAGGCCAGGATCTCTTCTCCATCATCCCAGAGTGCAGGACACAGAATAATGGGCTGAAGATCCAGGAAGCCAGATTCCGGCTGAACATCAGGAAAAACTTCCTGACTGTTAGAGGAATACGACAGTGGAACCAGTGACCTAGGGAGGCGGTGGGCTCTCCCACACTGGAGGCGTTCAAGACGAGGCTGGACAGCCATCTGTCAGGGATGCTCTGACTTGGATTCCTGCATTGAGCAGGGGGCTGGACTTGATGGTCTCATAGGCCCTTTCCAATCCTACTTTCTATGATTCTACAATTTTAGGAAAGCCAATTTTAATAAACTCAGAACAGTGATAAGAAAGGTCCCATGGCAAGCAACTCTAATGAGAAAAGGAGTCCAAGATGGGTGGGAGTTTTTCAAAAAGGAAATTCTCAAGGCACATTTACAAATAATTCCGATGAGAAAAAAAAGGTGGCAGACAACAGAAGAAGCCAATGTGGCTTCACAAAAAGGACACATACAGAAAGTGGAAGGAAGGCTGAGCTACAAAGGAAAAGTACAGGCAGGTAGCACAGAACTGCAGGGATGGCGACAGGAAGGCTAAAGCTGAGAACGAGCTAAGGTTAGCGAGGGATGCTAAAAGCAATAAAAAGGCTTTCTTCAGATACATGCATAGTAAAAGACAGAGGAAAGAAATGGTGGTTCAGCTATTCAATGAGGATGTCAAAATGATAACAGATGACAAGGAAAAGGCAGAAGTGCCTAATTCCTACTTTGGCTCAGCCTTCTTCCAAAAGAGGGTCTAGGAGCCCCATGGCAAAGGCGAAGTACAGGCTGAAGGGGCAGGATTGCCGCTTGAGATTGACAGGCATTTGGTCAAGGGACACCTAATTACTTTGAATGAGTTCAAATCTCCAGGGCCAGAGGAACTGCATCCTAGAGTAATAAAGGAACTGGCAGAAGAACTCTCAGAGCCGCTGTCTACTATCTTTGAGAAATCATGGAGGATGGGGGAAGTGCCAGATGACTGGAGGAGGGTTAATGTTGTCCCTTTCTTCAAAAAGGGTAAAAAGGAGGAACCTGGGAACTACAGACCAGTCAGTTTGACATCAATCCCTGGGAAAATTCTGGAGCAGATGATAAAGCAATCCACCTGGAAGCACCTTCAAAACAATGCAGTGATTACGTGAAGCCAACATGGATTTGTCAAGAACAAATCCTGCCAGATGAATCTGGTCTCGTTTTTTGATCAAGTAACCTCCCTTGTGGACCGTGGGAATGCTGTGGACATCATATACCTCGACTTCAGCAAAGCTTTTGACAAAGTGCCCCATGATATCCTGATTAGCAAACTAGCTAAAGGTGGGCTAAATGAAACAATTATCAGGTGGATCCACAGTTGGCTACAGAACTGGACTCAAAGAGTGCTTATCAATGGGACCTTCTCAAATGGGGGAGGTAACGAGTGGGGTAGTACAGGACTCAGTCCTGTGCCCAGTGCTCTTCAACATTTTTATTAATGACTTGGAGGAGGAGGTGCAATGAATGCTTATCAAATTTGCAGATGACACAAAATGGGGCAGGATAGCTAATACCCTGGAAGAAAGAAATAGAATTCAAAGTGATCTTGATAGGCTGGAGCACTGGGCTGAAAACAACAGAATGAAATTTAATTGGGATAAATGCCAAGTTCTGCACCGAGGCAAAAGAAACCAAATGCACAGTTACAAGATGGAGGATACATGGCTCAACAACACTACAAGCAAGAAGGATCTTGGAATTGTTGTAGATCATAGATCTCATAGAATCATAGGGTTGGAAGGGGCCTACGAGACCATCGAGTCCAACCCCCTGCTCAATGCAGGCAGCCTGACTCCCAGGCGGTCTTCCATCCAAGTATTAACCAAGGCTGACCCTGCTTAGCTTACGAGATCAGATGAGATCCAGCACTAGCTGAGTATGAGCCAATAATATGATGTGGCTGCAAAAAAGGCCAATGCTATTTTGGGCTGCACTAATAGAAGCACAGCTTCCAAATCCCGTGTAGTCCTAGTTCCCCTCTACTCAGCATTGGTTAGGCCTCCTCTTGAGTACTATGTCCAGTTCTGGGCACCACACTTCAAGAAGGATGCAGGCAAACTGGAGAGGGTTCAGAGGAGGGCAACAAAGATGATCAAAGCACTGGAAACAAAGCCTGTAAGGAGAGACTGAAAGAACTGGGCCTGTTTAGCCTTGAGAAGAGAAGTCTGAGGGGAGATGTCATTTGAAAGGTTGTCACAGACAGGAAGGCCAGGATCTCTTCTCGATCATCCCAGAGTGCAGGACACAGAATCATGGGCTCAAGTTCCAGGAAGCCAGATTCCGGCTGAACATCAGGAAAAACGTCCTGACTGTTAGAGCAACACGACAACAGAGCCAGTGACCTAGGGAGGTGGTGGGCTCTCCCACACTGGAGGCCTTCAAGACGAGGCTGGACAGCCATCTGTCAGGGATGCTGTGACTTGGATTCCTGCACTGAGCAGGGGGTTGGACTCGATGGTCTTGTAGGCCCCTTCCAACCTTACTATTCTATGATTCTATGCCCAACTGGCTCTCTTGGAGGCTGTGTGATGGGGAAAGTGTCCCAGCAGGTGAAGGAAATGAGCAGGGCTACGAGTCTGCCTCTCCCGCTTCCTCTGCTGTGCAGGTAATTCCCTCTTCCCCACTTCTTCTTTGCATGGTGAGGGAATCTGGACGAAGGCCTTCCATGAGACCATAAAGTTTGGGCAGATACATGGGTGGGAGGCGGTCCTTCAGGTCCTCAAATCCCATTCAAGATTTTATAGGCAATTATCAGCACCTTTGATTGTGCCCAGAAATGGACCCGCAACCACCGTAGCTGTTCAAGTCCTGGTGGAATTTGTTCCCTGAAGTTAGTGAGCTCGTAACCCGTCAGTAACCCAGCGTCCGCACTTTGTACCGACGGAAGTTTCCAAGACACCTTCGAAGCCTGCCCTACATGCAGTGCATTGCGACAGTCCAATCTAGGGAGTTGCCTTCCACAAAGCCAGACTGGTCCATCTAGCTCAGTGTGGCCAACTACACTAATCCAGGGCTTCAGGAAGGGGAGTTTCCCAGCCTTACCTGGAGATGCCAGAGATTGAGCCCAAGACCTGTTGCATACGCAGCCTGTGCTCTGCCACTGAGCTGTGGCCTTCATCCAGGGCAATCTAGATGTGACCAAGGCACATCTGTCCAGGAAGTGTTGCAGCTGACACAGTTGGTCTCCATGCCGTGAAGGCCATTTGGGCTCCCTGTGACAGTTGCCCCACACAAAGCCAGAAGCGGCTGCTAATTTCTTCTCGCTGGTTGCCAAGAAAGGCAAAGGGAAGGGGCTTCTTTCCTCATGGGGCCCCAGCAAGCAGGAGCCAACCAGCCTGGGAGATAAACACAAGTTGCCCCAGTGCATCTGCCTGTATCTAACAAAGCCAGTTGCTGGTTCTCCTGACCCCCCCCCCCTCCCAAAGTGCTGGTGCTGCCTTCTTGTGACCTCAAGCCAGGGCCACCCTATCTGCCACCCTTTTTCATCCAACATAAATGGCTTGATGTGGGAGTGATGGAATCATTTCTGCCTCCGGCGTTTCCGCCAAAACAGTCTCTCCAGCTAACGAAACTAGGAAAGGGGGAATCCTCCTGGATGGTGTGCTGCAGCCAACAGAGAGAGCAGATTTCCTATGGGACATAATGAAGTGCTTTGTCTTTGACCGTCCTCTTGCCAACAGCCAGCTTCATTTGTCCTCCAGCAAATGGGAAACCCCCTTTTATGCCAAGGAAACACACACACACAATCCTTCTCTGGAATGGAATGGGCAAAGTATGCTAAAAATGCTATACTCGCTTCATGATCACTTCAAGAAGCCGCTAGGACTTGCCTTCTGCATTGCTGCCCTGCCAGTCCCTTCATAAAAGCTTGTCCTAATGGGACCTCTATACTGAAAAGTGATCCATGGGATTATTATGGGACACTCATTTCCATGCTGAGAAGACCCGGCCAAAAGCGAAAGCAGTGATCCTATCTGGCAGGAATCCTGACTAGGACTGGGTGCATCTCACCCAAGAATTCAGTATCAGCCCAGACTCCAGGAAGAGTCTCACTGGATCACGCCAGAATCCTGCCTAGTCCAAAATCCTGTTTCCCATAGTAGCCAGCCAGATGACCCAATGGGAAACCTACAAGAAGGCATCAGTCCTCTTCCACTGTGACACTGCATAGCATCAGGGGCATGTCAGTTACGGCATCAGCTGAAGCTTCCAGTTTCCTGGCTTTGTGGAGCTTGAGCCAACATGAGATAGCTTTAACTCTGGTCTTACAATGACAGGTTTTTATCATTGAATTTTCCTGGGTTTTAAAAAGGCAATTTATTTATTACAGTGTTCAGGAGAAGGAGAAGAAGAAATACAGACTAAAGAAATAGCACAAACAAGTCATTAGCTGGGTAAATGTGTACAAATGAATAGATATGTCCTTGTATGTTCAGAAAGGCTTACTTCTGAGTAAGCCTGCACAAGATTCCAGCATAACTTTTCTTTTTCCTCCCTCTTCATCAGATCTGTCAGGCAGAATGACTCCCTCAGCCCTCAAATTTACCTCACTTTTATCTCAGTTGACGGTTTCCTGACACCCCTCTCCCACTGTCAGAATGCTGACAGGAGAACTGCACTGGGCATGCTTGACTTATGACAAGCATCAAGATTCTAACATCCTGGGGAGAATTTCCGTGGATAGAGGAGACTCTCCTTTGCAGTAAAAGACAACAAGAACAGTGAGGGAGGGAAACAGGGTTAGTGAATTCATTCTTGCTTCCCCTCCTTGCATGTACAATGACTGAATAGGACTAGATTCTCACCACCATCTTAATAAGCACACCTAGAGCATGTTCAATGTAATGTGTGAATACGCCTAACATGAGACACAATTTTTACTCATTCTTTTCCTACCACGCAGAAAAGAACAGCAAATATTGGGGCCCTCAATCTGTCTTTCTGCCTTCAGAAACATGGGCCCCAATCCACATTTCCTTTACCTACCACATGGAAAGGATGGTCAGGGATCAGACCTTTTATGCTGCATTTCTGCTTTCAGAAAGGTGGCATGAGGTCCTGATCCTTCTGTTTCTCCCACCTGTGCATCCCTCTTCTCTGAAGATCAAATTACATGTTACTTTAAATGCCTCTTTAGTAACTCAAAGGATGCACCCCTCAGTCTTCTTACCTGCTGATCAAGAACTGCCAGGGCTAAAAACCAGGAAGCCCCAAAGCCGGTGAAGCCCCAGGGCTACGGGTGGAAGGGTCTCCTGAATGTCAAAGCATCCCCAGGCTGCAGAGTGCCCCACCCTCCTAGGCTGCCCTTGATTCCCCCTGACCCGGAAGGACTAGACAGGCTTTGATCTTGCCCCCTCCCTCTTGCTTAAGGGCTGCTTGCAGTCCAGCACTAACACTGCCTCCCCCATTCAAGGTTACCACCTTCTTCACGAGCTGCTGTCCCTTGTACAGCAGCTCAGTCTGCAGACATGATCAGGACATGATCATGCTGATCCCTGTGCTGCGAAAAGAACAAAGAGACTCTTGGTTGCATTTTGCTGCGACGTACTTACGCAGCTGCCCTCTGGGTGCTGTGAAAAGCTTCCCTTGCTGATGATTCCTGCAGACCAAACTGCCGTTAAAGGCACAAGAGCAGACCAAATCAAGGTTCTTTTGGCTGGTTAGTTGGCAACTCTGCCCCAGTCATCGCCAAGGACATTTCCTTGCAATCCATTTGAAAGCACAAGCAAGTATGTAAGAAAAACAGATTCGGTCACAGAATGTAATTGTTTCAGAATTGTGAAGGGTTTGGGGGTGCATGACAGAGAATATACACCACCCTCATCCACATTGGCTTAGGACACGGATGTGCAGTTTCTTCTTCAGCCTGGATTCCCCTTGCAAGCAGTTTGCCTAGGTGGAGTCTCCCTGTCCCCGCCCCGCCCCGCATATTCCCAGCTGAAGAACCTGGCAGGTACCCCTCTTGGCAGGAAAGGAGAGCTCACCCCAGGGGGTGGATATATCCATGGGGCCACATGGCGGCATTAAGAGACAAATGGGAGAGTCCCGACTGAATGATTCTCCCCAGTGCAAGGATGCAGATGAACCGTGTTGCATCCAGAGCAGCCACGTTTCTAAGGCACCTGAGAATTGGAGGAAAACTGCTGGAACCTGACATAACTGCTGGGCTACGGTGTGCCACAGAGCAAAATAAATACAACAAACATGTTACAAAAAGACAAAAAAACGACCTGGCTGTGGTGTCAAACCACTGTCAGTATACTGCACTTTTGGTAGCATAGAGCAGCTGTCCCCAGCATGGGGCCCTCCCCATGTGTTGGCTTACAACTCTCATCATCCTTAGCAAGCATGCCCACTGGTCATGCTGGCTGCAAGGATGGGAGCTGCAGCCCAACACACGGGGAGGGGCCCACGTTGGGGAGGGCTAGCACGGAGGGGGGCCAGCAGGACCACATGCCAAAGCCACCTGGCTGCAACAGTTCCAGGGGTGCTGATGAAGCCGGATGGGCCACACATGGCCTCGGAGGGCCTTCCCAGCATCCTCTGTGGCATCGCAAGAGAACCTGCGATGCACCTGTCAGACCATGCTGCTGGCAAAAGTACCTTAAGCTTGATGTTGTGAACCGCCCAGAGAGTTCTGGCTGTTTGGGGCGGTACAGAAATGTAATCAGTGGATAAACAAGGCCCTGAGCCACCCCTGGCGAGGCTGAGGACACAAGGAGAGGTTCCTTACCCTGTTGGTTGTGGCGTCCCAACATTCCAGGTGGCCTGCAGGAACCTCACCCCAAAGCAGCAGCAAACGCTCCTGAGGACGAACAAACACAGACACCTTGGAACTGCTTCCAGGGCCCTTGCCCTGATTTCTTCTCCCAGGCAGAGTAGCAGTTTTGCATGCAGAAGGAGGACGTGGGCTCAGTCCCCAGCAACTTCAGTGAAATGATTGCAGGGAGCAGAGCTAGGGAGCAGAGCTGGGAAGCGCCCCCCCCCCCCCGAGCCTGGGAGAGCAGCGGCAGCCGCTGAGCAAGGCAGGCAGACGTGCAGGCTCCATTAGGCAGCGCCCTTTTCAAGGCAACACCTCCTCCTCCTCTGCAGAAAAGCCCCCGCCCCCAGCCACAGCCCACACAGAGGCCGATGCACCTGTGCATTTCCCTGCACATCAGACACGTGGCTTGTCAAAGGCACCCCTGTGCATGGAGGGAGATGTGGCAGAATATGGGCATTTATGGGGCTAACACACAGCGGGGGGCGGGGGACATGTCCACAGTGTTCCTCTGTGCTCTTCTGATCAGCTCTGCAGAGCGGGAGACAAACCTCAATCAAAACAGTGCAATGCTTTCCCAGAGATGGTCCAGGGAACCACGAATCCACAGCCACCAGCCAGGTACTGAGATAAGCAGCCCTGGCAAGGAGCTCTAGTTGCCTCCAGGCCGTTTCCTCCTGTTCTGTCTCTTGCTTTGAAGAAGGTGGGGAGAAACAACCCCTCATCTTTTCCACACACACCCTTTCCACTTCTTTCTCCTCCTTCTGTCAGGATGAAACTGCATGTTAACAGTAACTATGCAAGTATTTGCACACTTAAGTCTTTTCACACACACGCTCCTCAAATCTGTGGCTGATGTCTTCTCTTCCACACCTGAAATACATTGTGTGTTCCCTGCCAAAGGTCCAATCCCGCTTCTCCCATGGAGTTCCTGGATGCTGTCCCAGGAGTGCTTCTTCCACCAGCAACAGGAAAGGCGGGTGGGGGGCGTGTCCGCGCGCAGAGCCAGCCCTACCGGTCCAGAGTGAGCGGGCTGCCTCAGTCAGGCGGCAGATGCAGAGAGGTGCGGGACGCATGGAGCTGTGCTTGCCATTTATTCATTTATTAAATTTCTCTCTGCCCAATAGCCCAAGCTCTCTAGTAACTGGCCCTGCAGCCCCTAGGCTACCTTGATGCCCTCACGTGCAGTGGAGGGCGCTGTCCTGTTGCCAGTGTGTGGAAACAGGATTCAGCTGCCAGTCTGATCAGCTTTTGTAAATGGGGGGGGGGGTCATCTTGGCCTTTTTTTTCAAGCAGCAAAATATTTCGAACTGGCTGTGCCAGGCAGTGGGCACCTCCACTCAGCTGTATCCAAAGAGTCTCCCTCCCATCATCCACGGTTGGTTCAAGGTGGGGGGCGCATGCTCAGCAACATGCCTTTGGTGGGTCCCTATCCCGCCCACAGGGTCAAATGTCCCCCCACCACACCACCAAATGAGTGGTGGGCATGAGGCGCAGTGGATCGCACATGCTTCCTCTCTCTGAGCAGCAGCATGGGAATGAGGATTGGGCCCAGCAAGCCAAATCTCCCCTGACATGCCGAGAGCGGGTGAGCGAGGAGGCCGGGAGGCCTGGGCTGCCGCCACCCATTGCTCTGCCGCTCTCCCTGCTGCGGGAAGGCTCTGCTAGGTCTGCCTGCTCATGTGGCCTCTCTCTTTAGGCCGCACCGAAGGAAGGGCCAGGCCCAGGTAGGGTGGAGAAGTGGGCCCCTCTCCGTCTCCCTCTGGGAGCCGCTCTACTACACGGAATCACAGGCCCAAGATCCAGGAAGCCCGGCTCCGGCTGAACGTCAGGAGAAACCTCCTGACGGGGAGAGCAACACAGCAATGGACCCCATGACCCGGGGAAGCGGTGGGCTCTCCCACCCTGGGGGCCTTCAAGACGAGGCTGGGCAGCCACCTGCCGGGGCTGCTCTGACTTGGGCTCCTGCACTTAGTGGGCCGGGCTCGATGGCCTCGCAGGCCCCTCCCAGCCCTGCTATCCTGCGCTTCTGCCCAGAGCGCAGGCGAGAGGAGGTGGCGGCTCTGCGGAGCCATTGTCCCTGCAGGCGTGCGCTCCCCCTCTGGATGGGGGGCAGGAGGCCCAGCTCGCCCTCTAGGCGGCGGGCCCAATCCAGCGGCAGGTAAGCCACTGGAGGCTAAAGAAGCAAGTGGGAGTCCCTTGCTCTCATCACCTCTCGAGAGCTTTCACAGCTGCCTAGTGGGCCTGCCCGCCCTGTCCGCCTGCAGCACTGGAGGGCGAGGAGGGCGTGTTCCGGGGCGGGGGGGCCCTCCCAGGCACCGCTGCACTTCAGCCCTAGCTGGTCGGCAACCAGAGTTGGCGGGCCTCCAAGGCGCGGAGGCCCTGTGCAGCAAGGCGGGGAGCATGCTAGATGGAGCGCTCATGCGATTGTTCACACAGCACGACTGGTGTGGAAGGAGGTGGAGCACACGCAAGCGTGCAGAACGGAAGGGGGAGCCGGGCCAGGGCAACCAGGCAGTTCTGCGTTCAAGCTGAGCGAGGCCGCCAAGGGCCGCGCAGGTCCCAGGCAAACATGGGACCTGCAATTCCTGCCTTTCCTTCAGGCAGTTGCTTCATTTATTTCCATTGATAATCCCCCCAAATGCCAAAGTTCACTGCATATAGCTTACCTGATTAAAATCCTATGAGTCATTTCTGCTTCCCTGAAATCTGCTCTTTTCTCTCTACTGCTGAGCAAAACCCCTTTCCCACCCACCCACCCTCTGGAGAAGCACAACCACCTCCTCACCAGCATCCCTTTTTATTTCCTCTTATTCACAAGTCATGAAAACTCTCTCCCTCCCTCCTTGCATGATCATCTCACCCCTTCTGCTTAAGGCTCCTTGGCATTACTAAACGAAACATGCCCCAGCCAAATTTTATTCTTTGCGCATGTTCTTGCAAGCCTGATCCTATCCCCACATAATGTGCATGCTGCTGTTTGTCCCTCTCTTTAAAATGGACCTAGATGTGCATCCCAGCACAGGAGAGGGAAAGCACATACAATGTCCAAGTGATTGCATTCTGTGCAAGGGTGCAATGCCAATGAGCGAGCCAACCTTAATTTAAAAGTGAAAATGCCAAAAAAGAGAGACCCTGACACCATCAAGCCCGGTGGAAATACTTTTGAAAGCAAAATGCTGAGACTGCGCAGCAGCATCTGTTACACACGCATGCTGCTGTGGCGTTGCACCGGCATTTACTTTCTTTTTACATATGTTTTATTTATTATTACATTTCTCTACTGCCCAATAGCTAAAGCTCTCTGGGCACTTCCCAAAAGAGAGTTTTAAATCATAAAAACATAGTAAAACATACTGTAAAAACCTAAAAAAGAATTAGAAACAACTGCAAAATAAAGCCAAAGTAAAGCCCACACCAGTAGAAAGATCTGAAAACCATGAATGCAGTTGTAGAAACAGAAGGACTAAAAAGTCTGGGAGAATAAAACGTTCTTCACCTGGTGCTGAAGAAGTCACAATGTAGGTGCCACATGCACCTCTCTAGAGAGGCATTCCAGAGACAGGGTGCCACCACTGAAAAGGCCCTCTCCTTAGTAGCCACTCACCTCCCCTCATTTGGCAGGGGCACCTAGAGGAGGGGCTCTGAAGCTGATCTTAGGATCCAGGCAAGTATAAATGGAAGGAGATACTCCTTCAGGTAACCTGACCCGAGGCCGTGTATGGCTTTGAAGGCTAAAAGCAACACTCTGAACTGGGCCAAGAAATGGACTTGGAAGCCAGTACAGACCATAAAGCACCAGTATATGATTTTAGTGTTCAGGCAATTTAAGCAACCTTTTTGCCCTATTTTGGGCCAACTGAAGTTTTCAGACTACTTTCAAAGGCAGCCCCATGTATAACACATTGCCATAATCTAAAACAAGACATTACCAGAGTGTGGATAATGGTAGCCAGACTGTCTATGTCGGGTCATAGTTGGTATATCAGCCTCTGCTAAAAGGTGCCTCCGGTGACAATGCTGGATCCAAGAGCACTCCCAAACTACGAAGCTCATCCATTAGGGGGAGTGCAGCCCCCTCCAGAACAGCAGGAACGCCACTTGGCTGGGCACCTAGAAATGCCTCTGCCTTGTCTGCATTGAGTCTCAGTTCATCGGCCTCCATCCAGGCCCTTACCTTAACAGCCATGCTGGACCAGACCAAAGGCCTTTTGTCCCGGATGTGCCTCTGTCCTTCTTGCGGGCTTGTCTTGGGCAACAGCGCCCTCTCACTTGTGTTCCCCAACAACTGGTGTTCAGGGGCACAGCCATAACAACCAAGAGCCATTGACAGCTTTCTCCTCCACGAATTTGTCCAATCCCTTTTAAAGCTCTCAGCTGTACCCATCTCGTGGAATTGAATTCCATAGTCTGCCTACGTGCTGTGCGAACAAGTGCTTCCTTTTACCTGTCCTAAATCTCCCACTATTCAAATCCGCTAGATGTCCAATCGTAATCACTACTTCAGAACACCCCATGCTTCACCTGGATTTGATTAAAAAGGGGAGACAAACCTGGGTGTCACTGCTGATACAGATCAGGGATAATTTCTCCCAGTGGTTTCACACAGATGTTGAACGTAACAGCATGAGGGTCAAATACAGCCCTGTGGAGCCCCAGAGTGTAACCGCCAAGGGGCAAAGCATAATCCCACAGCACCACCTTCCGGAATTGGTGATCAAAGTAGGAGCAGAACCACTGCAACGCTGTGCTGAGAACACCCCACCCAGATAACCTATCCAGAAGGAAGCCATTGCTGACGGTAGTAACAGCCCCTGACGGTAGCCCAAGGGGGTCAACAGGACTCTCCCTGTCCTGCTCTGGGCAAATCCAAGGGCAGTCCCACCCCACTCACGAGCACCTTGACCTTGTCTCAGTCTGTCCCCGCTGTAGGAAGGTGATGGCCCAGGCAAGATAGCAGGAGGCAAAGCTGTGAATTGGAGCCATCCAGCAGGGAGGACACTCGCAGGACAGAAGGCTCAGAACCGTGGCTGACAATGTTGCGGTTGCAGCAAGCAGGCAAGTGACCTCAGCACAGGTCCGGGGCAACTGCCACGGTCTTATGTTCCAGCCAAGAGAGGCAGCCTCTAAGCTCTCCTCCCTGCACCCTGCCCCAGTTCTGTTTCTGCCACCTGCAAGGGTCACTACCCTTTAAGGGGCTGTAACCTCTTTGCGTTCGGCTTCAAGTGGAGGCGACTTAGGTGGGGGATGCTCCTCAGCGCCTTCCTGCTCCTTGGTCCACCTCTCAGAGTCCAATGGCAGTGGCACCTCCTGGGATTCAGGAACAGGGTGCAGGATCTAGGGCAGAGGGCCCTATGTGGGAAGGACCCGGGAGTGATCCTGCCTCCCCCAAGGGGCCAGCCAGCGTATCCCCAGCACTAGCCAGTGACTACACGCTCAGCCTTGTCCTTTGGTTCCAACACTGCTCATGTGGGAATGACCTCCCCGCCCCACGCAACCCCCTAACCCCAAATCTAATCCAAGCGTCCCAGGTTAACCATCTCTACAGCTGGACGAATGTCTCCATGCTGGCTCTCCAAGGACGTTGTCCCTTCAGATCGCTAATGTTAAGTCAGGTGTGTGATCCCTGCAGCTGGGCCCCTGGCTCTGCGCAGTGGGCGCCATCCCCGCGGGGGCAGAATGTGCCTTGCAAAAGGACTCAGCCGGCGCCGGGAAGAGCGGCTGCTTCTCCCAGCACCAGCCACTCAGAGGCCGCATACGGAGATGTGGAGGCCGGGGGGGGGGGGACAGGCAAATTGCGGGGGAGACATGTGTGGGGGGTGTTTTTCTGAAGGATCATTTTTGTTTTTTTCTGAAAAACTGAACAGCTCTGGATTATGAAATATTTTCTCTTAAAATTTAAGGCAAGGTGTTTATATATTGCTACCAAGCTTTTCCTCTCCCCTCCCCCGCAAATGATTTCTAAAAACGATGTAATACAAAGACTTTTATAGAAAGACTAGAGATGTAAAATGTCTGGAAATAATGAAGCCATGGGGGGAAATGTCTCTTAATCCCCTCTGTTAAGAATCTCAGCACAGTTCTTTCTTCAATTTCTTATTAAAATTATTGATCCAATGTATCTTTTACTGATGGACACTTATGGATGCTCCAAGTCATGCTCAGTTTCCCAACCTGTACGTAGAGTCACTATATCCTAATATGGAAGAAAACGCGCATTCTTGGCAGTTTGGGTTTTGTCCTACAGAGTCCTGTGTTTCTGGATTTGTCTCCCTCTGCCCCCAGTTCTTCTGCCTTCTAGGATGATTCAGATGTTTCAGGGACTACTTGCTGAAGCTTCCTCTGGTCAGACATAAACTAGGAATCTAAAATATGTGATGCTCATAAAATTAGGGCACAATCCTGTTAGATCTGCCCCTGATACTCGTACACCTGAGAACTCGGATTCGCAGTACCCAAGCAGAGTGGGGGCGTGCCGCACCTCCCACTAGGCCAGCTAGCCAGCTGGGCATTTCCGCCCCTCCAGCTGAGGCACCAGGGAGGGGGAGGGGCGGAGGCCGGGGAGGCGGCATACAGCGCCCGCTCCCCCCACCCACCAGCACATCCTTTTCCCTGCCCTGAGGCCACCTGTGCAGCCTCAGAGGGCAGCAGGTGCGGTTCTCTCCATGCCAGTTGTGGGGGGGGGGGCGCAGACCTCTGGGTCAGAGGCCAGAGTGCTGTCTCTGGCTTCGGACCCAGGGTTCCAGAATATCCTATGGCCCACCAGGCTCTGTCCAGGGGCGATAGGATTGCTCTCTTAATCAAGTTTGGTATATTACATTTCAAAAGTAGAGTTTATCCAGACAATAATTACAAATTGACTGAGTTCACTTTTTAAAGTTTTCAAATATAATGATAATTTTATGAGCAAAGCAAGTTATACATAATATAACTTTGGGACCATAAAGGCTGCTTTCCAGTCCTAAAGCAGCCTTCCTCAGTCTGGTGCCCTGCAGATGTTTTGGACTACAATGCCCAGCATTCCTGACCATTGGCCATCCAGCTTGAGGCTGACAGGAGCTGAAGTCCAAAATATCTGGAGGGCACCAGAGCGGGATCTTCATGACAACAGAAGGGTCTTGGAGTATTACCCGGATTTTCATGGAATCGGCTTTGGTCTGTCAGGGACACACAAAGCAAGATAAGCCAAGTGTAGCTCCCCTTTAAAATCCAGTTTTCAGTGCTTAAAAGCATACTTCTGGGGGTGGGGGGTAGAACTGAACATCATTAAACTGGCAGGGGCTGCTCAACCCATGAGAGAGGCTTGTTTCCCACCCCTACCCAGGCTCCCCGCTGCTACTACATTATGGAGAGCAACCAATTTCCCCATTTTCCCGAAGAAACCAAAATCTCCAGTTCTCCAGTGCAGCATCTGAAAGCTCCAGAGAGCTCCCCCCGCCCCAATTTTGCTGCATCCCAGCAATCTGCCGCGGAGTTATTGCTCCCCCCATTTACCCATGTGGGCACTTTTGCCCACTGCTTCCAACCTGCAGTGTACTGCCATGAGGCGAGAAGGGACTTTACAGAACAACAGAGAAACTACAGAACATCAAAGAAGCACAACACGGGGTGCGTTACTATCCTTAGCCTTTAGCCCTTTCCTGCAGGGGAGCGAGATGTTATGTCCTACTTCTGAGTAAACATGCACAGAAGGGGGGATCTGTTAAAGATTGAAAGCAGGCTAGCTAAGGTGAACGAGTGTCCCCAGGAATGCGGTAGTGTGAGGGGTCACTGCTGCACTCTGGGGGATTTTCTCAATGGGAAAACTACTTCCGTTGAGGAAACAAGAGGGAATGGGGCGGCTCACCCCCTTGACCACGTCACTGCTGGGTCGCAGAGGCGTGCCCAGGATTTAATGCGGGGGGGGGGGGCATGGCACACTGTGGTAAAACTGCCAGGGAGTCACTTTCAGTTAAAAAAAAAAAGTCGGAGTAAACGGAGTTTCAGAAAATGCGGCTTTTCAAGAGGGAAGCAGCTGGTTGGCAGCGGATCGGTGGTCACGAAGGAATTCAGGCTGCTCTAACTTCGCACCAAATCGCTCGTGAAGACAGCCCCCGGGTTGGGGAAGGCTGTCCTAAAGCAACAAAGTGACTTAGATCTGTAAAGAGTGCCTAAAAAATACATATTGCTTATTTTGCAATTTTCCTCCAAATGTACATCCCCCCCCCCCAAAAAAAAAGCAGGGAAAAACCAGTTTTTCTCCCTGGCTTCAAAATTTCCAGAAATTTTACATCCCTAGCCATACACCCATGGTTATCTCCGATCTTGCTTCAGAGAGAGTAGCAGGATTCCTCCATGGGGCTCCACAGGCCGGATGTGGGACCTTCAAAGGCCGCATTAGGCCTACATCCCTGATTTAAAGGGAACAGGCACCACCTCTAGGCAAAGACCCGGCAACCCTCTGTTGATATGCATTTTAGGATTTCACTTTATTCCTTTCTTATTGAGGGGTGCAACTTTGAGGAAGAAGCATGAGTACAGATTCTTTTTCTACTGAAAAGAGAGCAAGAATCCCTACTCCTTCTGTGTTTGCTCATGAGGATGTTACCAGGTCATAGACTTCTTCAGTCTTTCCCAGCATCGGGGGGGGGGGGGAACAGTTTTCTTGCTCTGGAAAGAAGTCTGGGACATTGCCACACAAACACAGCAGGGGCCAAGTGTGAAATAGAGTGTTGCTGTTACTAGTACTGCTGCTTGCATTGTAATAAATGTATGTGTGTTATTAAAAGATAGTGAGCACACATAATGGGGCTAAAGTTGCCATGTCTTTGCACTGGACTGGCTCCTGTGCCTTGAACAGTGACACAGGGAAATTTAGCAGGTGAAGCTTTTCTTGACATGGAGTAAAGCTGAAGGGAGAAGCTGCCATGCTTCATTCAAGGCACAAGGCGGAGGGCAACAAGAGGTGGCCATCTTAAGCCCCGGCCTCTCTTCCTCCCAAGTACCTCACATGATCGTTGTTCTTATAAATGTAGTCAAAGCTGATGGGGGAGGTGTTCTTACCTCCCCCTCCCCAGGCTCTAAGGCAGATGGGGACCTCCTGTTCATAGAGCTGTTCTTTACAAGCTGGACTCTGCCTGTGCACTCTCCCTAGGTCCCAGCCTACCCTTTGGGGCAAATGGTCGGTATGGCATCAGACCTGCTCCTGGCAGAACTCACTGTTGGGCCCAGTCCTGTAAAGCCTTTCCATGCCACAATGCCCACAAATGGGGTGGTCTTTCCCCAGGGCATTTCAGGCTTTCCATGGGGCAGGGAGCTGCCACCATCCCCAAAGGTTCTTCACCCCCGTCAGAAATGCCACAGTACCCAATACCTCTCGCATGCTACTGCAGTAAACGCTTGTTCCCTCCGTTCCCATGACAGCTGCGGCCGGGTCCTCTTGGTTCCAGTCACTGGCCACCTGGCCCCGAAAGCACCAGCTCACCCCACTCTGGCCATAAGGACTCATCTCCCCTCTCACAACATCTGGTCACTGCTACATCTGCGCTGTTGCCTCTTTTCCCAGAGCCTGGAAGTAGAGCATCCTGCGAGGAATGCTGGAAGGCCTCTTGTCCCAGGAGTGGCAGCACTCAGCTTGAGAGCCCTGGGTACAAGCAGCAGCTAGCGCTCAGAACGAGCAGCCCTCAAGGGCCCCCAGCTCTCCCAGGGACCTGCCCAGATCTTGAGACTGTCTTTAGAAGCCCTTTGCTGGCTACCTCACCCTCTGAGGTGCGGTAAAGTAGGAGGAGGCCTGCGACCAGGCCTTCTCAGTGGTGGTGCCATCTCTGGAATAGCACCCCCACCCCATTGGCCCAAGAGGGTCACAGGACATTGACTCTGTGATCTTTTCAATGTCAGCTTGAAGATCTTTTATTTACCCAGGCCTTTAGATGCTCTTGATTATGGTTCTACTCTACTGCCAGTTTTAAGCAGCTTTAACTGCTGCTGGTACTGCTTCTACTAAGGTCCTGCTGTTTTAATAGTTTTTCTGTGTTGAATTGTTGTTATAGTTTGACGACTGTAATTGGTAGCCACTCTGGAAAATCTTTTAGGGTTGAAGGCCAGTAAATACATTTATGTATGTAAATAACATAACCAATCCCATCACCCCTGCATTACACTCCACGGGTGCTTACACAGATGGAGGCCCCATTTACATGAACAGCTTACCTGGAATCTTAGAGGTGAGGTCAGAGCTAGGCAGATATGCCAGCTTCCTTCCCTCATGCGCGCACATTTTTAATCCAAAGCCAGCAACTGCATAAACGGTTGCCAGCTACGACCCAGCGATCTGCCCTGTGCCTTTAAATCCCCAGAATGCACCAGAACATGAGACAGCCACAACATGAGACAGCCACATGGACTCCATGGCCTTGTAGGCCCCTTCCAACCCTACTATTCTATGACTCTCCTGCCTGTTCCTTCCCTGGTCCTGTCACCCAGGCCCTTCCCACAACCACTGCCGTTCTGCACAGCACATGGAGGAGAGGAGGGGGCAACAGGACCACAGCAGGGTCACAGAGTCACAGATGGGGTGGAAGGGGCCTGCAAGGCCATCGAGCCCAGCCCCCTGCTCAGTGCAGGAGTCCAAGTCAGAGCAGCCCCGACAGGCAGCTGTCCAGCCTTGTCTTGGATGCCTCCAGGGTGGGAGAGCCCACCGCCTCCCCAGGTCATGGGGTCCATTGGTCAGTGGCACAAGAGCAGTCCAAGGAGAAGTAAGATAAAAGAAGCACGGGTTGAAGGTACTGGGAGCTGAAATAAAGACGTTATTCCAGCAAGCGGCAGGTCTCAACTGATCTTATAAGCTGGGGTTTCCAGAGTCCCACCCAGGACCCAGCTGCAGCACATCAGAGGCTTTTGGAAGTCCTCCTCATCAGGAGGGCCCTATTCATGAGGAGGCCCTTACTCATGAGGAGTCTTCCTCTGTAAACAGGCACTCCTTCTCACAGGGGGTTCTTCTGGCCTGCCTCTTGAGACACCACTGCGCTAGGGAGTCACTCGGCCTTTGTTTCAGAGGAAGAGTTCCACTCCTCTTGTGGAGGCAGACCCACAGCCATCTCCCCAGAGAACCCAGGCTCCTCCCTCCTATTATCCCTCCTGAAAAGGGCCTGCTTTTGCACTGTCCTGGATTTGTAATACTGCTCTTGACCCTTTGCCTGCTGACTTTGCTAAGTGGAGAGCCCCTAATTTGCCCCTGGGTGGAGCCCAACCCAGCCAAAGCAGGACAGAAATAGTTCTGATGGTTTTTTGTCATCCAAATCAAGGCAACTTAAAGTAGATGGCTTTTTCAGTACCACTAATTTGCCTTTAAAAACTACCGGGTCTGCAGTTCCTGGGGCTGACAGGTAGGAATGTTTAAATGTAGACAAATGGGAGTTGCAGGGTTCAGACACAAGGAAAAGTAATTGTGAAGCCCCTCATGATAAGGGATAATATTGATAAGCTGGTGGACCTTGCTTTAAAGACTGGGGTTGTGTTGGCAGAAAACTTTCAAACTGGTAGCAAAAACAGTACAAATTGTATTTGGCTTGATGCATACAATCAACAACAGAGGGTGCCTTTGATAACTTAACTACAAGTGGGACACTAAATTTAAAAGAAGAAAAACACCTTAAATACAAAGATCATACAAGCCCTTTCACAAAACAACTCTTGGTCTTTAGGGTGTATCGTTCCTCCCAAGTTCAGCCTCATATAGCAAGAAGCTAAGGACCCTGGTTATAACACAGTGCACAGCAAGGAATCTTGTGTAAGCACGACAGGGCTGCAGCCTACGAAGGAGTACTGCAACTGCTTCGTGCTGGCTGGGAAGGGAAACGAGAGAAAGCCAGCTTTTCTCCATTAGGCCTGGGCCAAAGTCGCTGAGGCACAGCCCAGTTCAGGGTCCCAACCAGAAACACCCACACCCATCTATGGGGCGGGGTCTGGCTTTATGCCATGTTTGGATGGTCAGATCAGAAGTTGGACCTCCGTCAAGTCAGAGTGGGGACCTGGGGACTCTTTCCCAGTCCACGTGCCCCTCCATGCTCTTCCTCTCCTCACTCAGCACACCACACTCTTACGCAGACCCTTGCTTGGGGGAGAGAAAACCTGGAGCTATTCCTTCAGACCTGCTGAAAACCTCCAGAAAGACGCCGCTGAACCCTCCCTTCCCTCCAAGAGGAGCCCTCTCGGCAAGAGTCATCCGAAGGCGGCCATCTAGCATCAGCAGGACTGCGTCATGCGAAGTGCCCCTGGCATGCACAGCTCCTGTCCAAATCCCCTGGAAAGGAGCCGTCCAGGCACGGTTGGGCAAGACCTAACTCCCACAAATTCCTGTCTCAGATCCCGATTCCTGAACCTGTTTTGAAAGCACTCAAAGACAGTAGGAGCCACATGGAGCTGGGCCCCCCCCAAGCCTCCCCCAACAGTGCTCAGGCTCATGGGGCAGCCCCCCCACCTCCATGGCCGGCAGCAGACAGCACTCTGTGTTGCCAGGAGCTCCCCCCCAGCTTTGGGAGACGAGGCCCCTCCCAGCAAATGCTCCTTTGTGGCTCTGGTCCTCAGATGCCATCAGTCACCCAGACAAGGGTGTGTTTCTGGAGGAAGTCCCATCCCTCCAGTCCAAGCAAGTGCAGAGTCCCCCTGGGCAGAAAGAAGGAGCCGATCAGGGCCACAGAGCGTCCCAGCCAGGCCAAACTCCCGGGTGTGTGCCTCAAGGGGAGAGGGGTCAGGGAGAGGTCAAGAGATCTCACTTCCTGGGGGCTTCTGGGAGCATCTAGACGGCAGATCCTCCAGCCCCCAACACAGGAGGTTGGAATAACTTCCCAGGAGTTACTTTCTAGTGCCATCAGTCATCTACAGCCCATCCTGGACAGCTGCCCGACCTAACAAGGGAGCTGTCAGAGGCAAGAGGGCTCCCTTCAGAACATGGAAGCCTTGCCCAAGTGAGGAAGACAAAAGGCAGCGCAAGCTTGCCCAAAGGCGATGCAGGCAGACAATAGGAGCTGCAAAAAAGCATTCTGAAGAGCGTATGGCTAGCAACATCAAGGACAACAATAAAGAATTCTTTAAATATTTCAGAAGCAGAAAACCAGCTAGGGAGGCAGCTGGACCATTGGATGACAATGGAGTTAAAGGAGGACTGAAGGAGGACAAGGAGATTGCAGAGAAGCTGGATGAATTCTTCTAATCCATCTTCACTGCAGAAGATATAGCACAGATATCTGTGCCTGAACTGATGTTTTCAGGAAGGGAGACTGAAGAACTGAGGCAAATAGAGGTGACAAAAATGAAGTTCATAACCTTACTGATAAATTGAAAGCAAATCACCAGGCCCAGATGGTATCTAGCCTAGAGTTCTCAAAGAACTCAAATATGAAATTGCTGATGTTCTAACCAAAATATGCAACGTGTCCCCAAGGTCAGCCAGAGGACTAAAGAATTGCCCACGTAACACCAATTTTCAAAAAGGAATCCAGGAAATTACAGGTCAGTTAGCTTAACGTCTGGTCTGGGTAAATTGGTTGAAGGCATTATTAAAGATAAAATTAATAGGCATATAGAAGGACAAGCCCTGCTGAAAAAGAACCAACATGGCTTCCGCAAAGGTAAGTCCTGTCTCACTAATCTTTTAGAGTTCTTGGAGAGTGTCAATAAACATGTAGACGGGGTGATCCGGTAGACATTGTTTACTTGGACTTCCAAAAGGCTTCTGACAAACTCCCTCACCAAAGACTTCTGAGCAAACTTAGCAGTCATGGAATAAGAGGACAGGTCCTCCTATGGATCAGTAACTGGTTAAAGAACAGAAAGCAGAGAGTGGGAATAAATGGTAAATTCTCCCAATGGAGGGAAGTAAATAGTGGGCTCCCGCAGGGATCTGTATTAGGACCAGTGCTTTTCAACCTGTTCGTAAATGATCTGGAATTAGGAGTGAGCAGTGAAGTGGGCAAGTTTGCAGATGACACCAAATTATTTAGGGTGGTTAAAACAAAAAGGGATTGGGAAGAGCTCCAAAAGGATCTCTCCAAACAAGGAGAATGGGCATCTAAATGGCAAATGTGGTTCAATGTAAGCAAGCGTAAAGTGATGGATGTGGGGGCAAAAAATCCCAACTTCAAGTACAGACTGATGGGATCTGAGCTAGCGGTGACTGACTGAGAATGAGATCTTGGGGTTGTGGTGTACAGCTCAAGGAAAATGTCAACCCAGTGTGTGGCTGTTGTGAAAAAGAGAAATTCCATGTTAGGCAGAATTAGGGAAGACATTGAAAACAGAACTGCCAAGATCGTACTCCCCTCATACATATCTATGGTGTGACCACACTTGGAAAACTGTGTACAGTTCTGGTCACCACACCTAGAAAAAGATATTGTAGAGCTGGAAAAAGTGCAGAAAAGCGCCATTAAAATGATCAAGGGGCTGGAGCATCTCCCCTATGAGGGAAGGTTACAACAGCAGGGATTGTTTAGCTTGGAAAAAAGGAGGGTAAGGGGAGGCATGATAGAGGTGTACAAAATTATGCCTGGTGTGGAGAATGTGGACAGGGAGACATTTTTCTCCCTCTCTCAAAATCCTAGAAGAGGGGGTCATCCCATGAAGCTGATTGGAGGGAGATTCAGGACAGATCAAAGGAAGGACTTCCTCACACAGCGCATGGTTAAACTATGGAATTCACTACCACAGGTGTAGTGATGGCCACGCATTTGTATGGCTTTAAAAGGGAGTTGGACAAATTCCTGGAGGAGAAGGCTATCAATGGCTACTAATCCCGATGGCTACATGCTACCTCCAGTACCAAGGGCAGTGAGCCTATGTACAGCAGTTGCTGGGGAACATGGGTGGGAGGGTGCTGTTGCGCTCATGCCCTGCTTGTGGGTTCCTGGTCGACAGCTGGCTGGCCACTGTGTGAGCAGAATGCTGGACTAGATGGACCCTTGGTCTGATCCAGCAGGGCTCTTCTGATGTTCTTATATCCTTAAAAAGGATACTCACCAGCAGCAACAGACCTCGCAATGGAGACACAGCAACCAGGCCCAGATGCCAACTCTGTCCCCGTATCTACTCTGGCAACATGATTACAGGACCTAATACTGCCTCCACAACATCAGGGGTTCAAGCATCTGCTCAACTCCCAAAGTGATACATGCCATCGTTTGTGCTATATGCCATCACAAAGATGACATCAGGAATGGCAATGTTCAGAAACCAGTGGGGGGACATTTCACACCCCCCCCCAGGACACTCTGTGGATGAGCTTAAGATGACCATTTTGAACAAAGGAATTTCAAAGACAGATGCCGATGCGGAACTGCGATTCATCAAGCGTTTCAACTCTACTTCCTGTGGCATGAATAAGGACAAAGGGTCGGGTTGTTTTTTAATCACACCACATATGTTAATCGGCTCACCACTGTAGAGATGCCTGTATTATCGCAAACATTTTGTGAAGGCGACTAAGGTGATCCTCACTGTCTGCACTTTCTACATTGCAGTCCCCTCTGACGGCCAGCTTTATGCCCCCCACCTCAGCCTGCACACAGATGCTCCAATCTGAGGCCAACACCTCATGTAGCAGGTGAAGCGCCCGCAAAGCACACAGCGGAATGCCCTTGCCAGTCTGTTCTGTGCCACGAGGCTCCCTGGCGTGTGCTTCCCTGCGCCAGGTTCTGGGGCCAGCGGCGCTGGCTCTGCCCCCCCCCCGGTGGCTGTGTGGGAGCCCCTCAGCTAGCTTTGGGGGGGAGTTTTCAGGCGGGGCATCAAAGCAGCAGAGCCCTGCCCCGGAGCCCCGTCCAGGGCCCTTCACAGCGATTTCTTCATGAACAAGTTGTATTATTATTAAAAATCACCGGAGGCATGCTGAAGATGTTGCAGGGCAGCCCTTGCAAGGGATGGCTGGGAGCCCCTCTTGGTCTGTGTGGGTCCCTAGCATACGTGGGCCAGCGACAAGCGAGTCCTCAGCTCATGGGCCACCTTTGCCAGTCCAGAAGGAGGGTCAGCCCCCCGCCCAGCACATGCCCAGAGGCCCATTCGTACACATGCATCTCCTCCTCTGCTCCACCTCAGTGGGTGCAGCCCAGGGCAAGCACTCACACGGAGCAGGGGGTTGGAGTCAATGTGACCAGCTACTGTTAAAAGCCAGTGGGGGAAAAAATCCAGCTGGGAAGGCTCAGCTGCACTCTGGAGGGTGGACACAGCATTCCACTGAGACTGTAACTCCAGCTCATGTCCGTGGGTGAAAAGAAAGGAGCACATTGCTTGCACAGGCAAAGTATATGCTTTGTGATGGCTAGGGAGCATGTGCGAGCTGTTCTGCAGATGCCTTCTGCCCTGTGCTCAAAGGCCAAGCATTCCCAGAGTGGCATGACTGGCGCATTGTGCTGCTCACGCCTCCAGCCCATATGTGGGGCGCAGCATGAAAGGGCTTCCTCCTCTTATCCACACTGGTGCTCTTGAGAGGCCACGCCAGAGTGGAATCGGAACAAGGCAACCTCCGAGCAGCATCTCCACCACTTCCCACGTTTGAACCGCCCTGTGCAGGCAGCAGGAGGCTAAAAGAGCACCATGAAGGGGCGCATTTGTTTGCTCTGCTCCTTGCAGAAGGGCCATTGGGACTTCAGCATGACCTTTAGCAGGCGGCTTCTTGGGGAGCTCAAGATTGGTCAGACCAACCCCAGGCAGGGGTCAGGGTTCACTCGAGCTCCTTGCCTTGACGAAGTCACTCAATGTCAGGACTTTGAAGGAAGAGCCTGGTGTGAAACAGCTGAATTAGAACTTGTCAAGAGGTTTCATTCTATCCGTCTGAGCTTGAATAAAGACAATGGTTCCTGTCCCACTACAGATACGAATTAACTTACACTGCCAGGCGGATTGTGTTATCACCAGTCACTGCGGTTGTGAATGGTCACTGTGCTTTTTTTAAAAATGTGAGCTTTAACTGAATGCTCCGTTTTTGCTTTTTCCATCCCATTGCCATCTGACCTCCAGTGTTTATATTTCTCCCTCTACACCATGTATGAATATTCCTGCCAACTGAGGCCAACACTACATGCATCTGATAAAGCAGACCCTATGGCACAAAAACGTATGCCATAAGAAGTCTGCTCGTCTTTAAGGTGCCACAAGGCTCTGTTGTTCTAGCCAGCAGGAATGCAGAATAGCCATGCCAAATAACCTTAGAAAATAGGAATAATTTTGTTTTAATAAGAGAGATTAGGTATAACCAAAGGCTGGCTGCGGTCCCACAGAGAGCCTGCTGCACATAAAGGCAGCCGAGGCTGGGGAATAGCATCTAGCGCCCAAGGCCCGGGGAAAGCAAGGCGAAGAAAAGGCCGCCCGCTCTCCGCGCGGAACTCACGCGCTCTCCTGCCCGCCGGCCGCTGCTGCCAGCCAGCCGAAAGGCGCCGGGGTGCCAGGCTCCCTGGAAGCGCCACCCAAGGACGCTGCCCTAGCCCCAGGAGTGGGGGGCAGGCTCTGGCTCTCTAGCAGCGTGGGGCCGCTACTCTGCACATGGCCAGAGGCCCACACGGCCTTCGTTCTCACTCCACACCTTCCGTGCCGCTGAACAAGGCTCCGGACCCGAGCCTGGCTCACTCTCCGCCAGGGGCCCCATGGCGAGGGCCCTGAGCTCCGGGGAACCGGGCCTCCGCGCAGCCCCCTCCGCACATCTGCCACGGAGCACGAGGCCCAAGGCGCTCGAGAGCCAGCCGCAGCAGCCGGCAGCCCCGTCCGTCGGCACAGCAGCCTGCGCCCGCAGCGAGGGAGCCGCCCTGCTAGGCAGGCGGGAGGCCCCCGGCGGCATCTCCGCGAGCGCCTCCCCCACGCCCCACGGCCCCGCCGCCGAGGAACGCGCGCACGTGGGCAACCACTCGGCGCGCCCCGTTGGGGCGCGCAGCCGCGCCGCTCCTTTCTGCCAGCATGCCGCAGCCGCAGCCGCCTCCCGAGGCCCTCTGCACATGCTCAGCGGCACGACGAGCCGCGGCTCCAGCCCCGGCGCGATGGGACGACTCACCATGGCTGCCCCAGCGCCAGCCGCGTCTCGGCGCCTTCCACGCCGCCGCCCGGCCGGTGGCGCCCGGCCCGGCGCTCCCTCCCCGCAGCCGCAGAGCGAGCGAGCGGGCGCTGTAACCCGAGCCGAGCCCTGCCCTGCCGCCCCCGCGCCGGCCAGGGGGAGTTGCAGGCTGCTCGGACAACCGACGCCCGGCGGCGGCCTCCCGGCCCAAGACGGAGCTCGCGCGCGGCCCCCGGCCAGCTCGGCCTCTGCGCCCAAGGGGCGCCTGTAGCAGCACCAGAGCGGCGAGCAAAAGTTGGGCCCTGCCCCCGCGCACGTCCACTCCAGGTTTGTTTGCAGTTTTCCCAGGCTGGGGAATGACGGTCGTTTTCGAGGTAAGTTGGAAGGGTTGTGTGCCATAATGCTCACATATTTCCTTTATTCCCCTGTAACCTCCAGTCAAACAGGTTGTGCAGGTTTTTGCGATGCTCCAAAACCTGCAGGCCCTGTTCGACCAGAGGTTGCAGTGGGATGAGTGCATAGACTGTGCACAGTGATGCCCATCTGAAATGGCCTTCAATAGCTTTGCCGCTGTAGCCAGCCACACAAACCAGGTATTGCTCTGGATTTCCAATGAACTGGACATTCAATACTACTGAAGCTTTGGATTCCCAAGTGATTCAATAAATACTTCTTTTCAGTTCGTTTTTTAAAAAGGCTGTCAGCTGAGGGTGCCACTCCCCCACCCCCACCCCCACCCCAAGCCATTCTCCTGCACAAGCCCCACTGAAATGAAAGGATTCTTGAGCAGTCCCCACACATTTCAGTGAGGCCAAAGGTTGTCCCTGTGGACTGTCCCCTCAGACTGTCACCAAGCGCACAAACAATTCCACCTTTGTCTCCTGTGCGCGCGCGTGTGTGCGCACACCCTGCCATTCCCCAGCCCTTCCTTGTGACTATGGACCTCTCAGATAGCTAATGGCTGGTTGGTTACACAGGGGCCGGTGAACCAAGAATGCCCAGAAATACAGAGAGGAGAGTTCAGCTCCATACATTTTGGGAGGGAAACGTACTGGAAAGGCCTATTTCAGGCCATGGCGCCATCATCGCAACCCTCTCACCTGAGGAAGAAGACCGCCTCCTCTCGGGGAGGAAGCAGTTTCATATGGCAAATTCCTTCACCTGGTGACAGCTGATTGTTTCCAATGTCCGGGGCCAAAAGACCGGGGGGGGGGGGGGTGTCATAGCAACTTCGCAATGGTCTGTTCAGTTGGGAGAAGGGAAGTGTGTGGGGGAGGGGGATACCGGTGGAGCCTCAGGACTCCCCGTTAGACACAGGAAGGAGAAGGGAGGTGGCGCTGGGTGTTGCCTCCATGGCCAGAGGCCGGCCAGGCTGGGCTGGGCAGAATTCGAAATGTCCCAGAGTTGGGGCGGAGATGTCAAGCACCTGCTGGTTCTCCCGGGAAGGCCCCTCAGCCCACACAGGAGCACTGGGATGACAAAATGCTCCTTTTGGAAGTGCGCGATTCCCTCGCAGCATCTGTGGCCAGTGGCGGGAGCTGGAAGGCCGGGCAAATGCAGAAAGCTTGACCAGCCCCGGGCAGTGGGGTCCAGGGGGCCACCTGTCATCCCAGGGCTCAGCCATGCACACCAAGGGTGGCATCACAAAAGCAGGGCGCAGATTTGCATCAAATTTGCATACACTAATCTGCATGCATACATGCAAATATAGAAATAATTACTGTAATTGAAATAGCAATGCAGTTTCACCATAATGGGGAAGAGGTGGCCAGGTGAGCTGTGTGCCTGCAGCTCAGTCTGCTGCCCAGGTGCTGCCGATGGTGGACGGCCACTTCCAGCAGGGGGCTGCTCCCTGTGAAAGGGCCACCTGGCTGCCCAAAGCAGCTGCAGGGCCAGGGCAGCCCTGAAGGGGCTTGGGGTGGGCCACACGGGACACGGGGCCATTGTGTCTGGTTTGGCCAGCAGGTCCCCGCCAAAGGGCTGGAGGAGAGGGTGCCCTGCCCGGCGGGGGCCAGACACCTCTCCTCAGCCCTGTTCCAGCTGTTGATGCCCCCCCCCTGCATTTAATCGGAGAGCAAAGGGTGCGCTTCCTCCCTCCAAATGGGGGGGGGGATTGGTGAGCTGGCAAAGGAGGAGGAGCTGCCTCTGATGCCCAGCAGGCCCAGGACTCCCTTTCCAAGCATGCAGCACGGGACAGGTTTCATTCCTTCGTTTGCACACCCTGGCCAATAGAAAATTATCCAGCGATGTTTGCAGGAAGCAATTTGAAACCAAATAATCAGCTGTCTCCTGCTGAAATGAGTGGGAGTTTGTGCAACAGCCCGTTAGCTAACTCCAGGACAGCACGTGCAGGAGCAGCTCTCGCTCAGCAGACAATGTATGCCCAGAAGCTCTCTCCTTGGGCATTTCTCTGCCCTGCCAGATCAAAAAGCTCTTATGAACAGAAGAAGAGCCCTAATACTGGGACGGACTGCTCCCTCTAGTCCAGCATTCTGTTCACACAGTGGCCAACCAACTGCCCATGGGAAGCCCACAAGCAGGATGGGAGCGCAACAGCACCCTCCCACCCAGGTTCCCCAGCATGTTCCGCATGTTGTTGATCTGGTTAATGAAATCTCCATCCTTTGCGGACTATTGGCCTATGCTGAGCAGCTTTGCAGACCAGTTGCCAGCAGGGGTGGGGGGATTCACGCAGCAGGCTACCAAGAGACAGATGCTGTCTGCGGAACCACTAAGGCTTTAGAATGGCATTAGCTGCTGTTCCAAATTTAGGGTGTGCTGCACTTGGTTTGTTTTTCAGGCAGCCTGGGGCCATCTTCCCTTTCAGGTCAAATGTTTGCGGCTTGTGGCAAATGGCTGCTCCCACACGACAGCCCATTAGCGCCACTGGGGCTGAGGTGTTGTTTTCCCAGCGTGAACTGGAAGCGGAATGAAAACGGTGGTTCCACTCACGCACTTAATATAATGCAATATTATCCAGCAATGCCCTTCCCCATGGCCAAGATCCCCCTCATAATGTTAACTCGCGAGTAAGTACTTTTCAGCAAAGGTTTCCAGCAACATCCGTGTAGACGCAACCTGTTCTAGCTTCGGCTATTGAGCAGTATAGAAATGTAATTTAAAGATCTATTAAAATATTGCTTCCTGAAAAACAATTAATGATGAAGAACCTATTAATTGCCCCATGAATTCTCTCTACCCTGCCTTTTTCTAAGAACCTCCAGGTAGTATACATGATCCCCTCTTTGATCCTTACAACAGCCATGCAAGGTAGGCCAGGCTGAAATTTAGTGACCAGCCCTGGCCTAACCCCACCACACCACACTGACCCAATATCAGTTTCTGTTCCAGGTGTGTGTGGGGGTTAATTACTGGTTTCCTCTCAACCCTCCCCAGCCTTATTTTTACTAGAGAAGTACAGCTGTTTTGGCCTTTAAAAATGCTGCTGCAGCAGCAGCAAGAATATTAGTGATTAAAATCCCCCTTTTGAGAAAGAGAAAGTGACCCTGGGGCAATTAAGAGAGGTTATTCAAGGGGCAATTAATAGGCTATTCATCACTGATCCCCCACCCTCATTCATCAGGAAATTAATCAAGAACCACCAAGGAGGAAATTTGCAATGGACCTTGCCATGTTGGCCATTGGGGGTGGGAGAGAGATGCAGCACACAGGCGGCATGGTTTTGTCATCGCCCAACAGCATGACTGACCTTCAGAATCCCCCCGCTCCACGCCCTTCCCTTTCCATGGGTGAGGGCCACGTTGCTTGCTGGCGTGTTCTTCACTGGATCCACAGCGACTGCTGTAGGCCTGGAAGCAGTAAGGCCCTGTTTCCTTTAGAGCAAGTGGATTTATTTGGTTGGGTGAAAGGTAGCAGGGCTTTTGCCTTTCAATGAATTTTTTGGGAAACTTCTCAGAACAGCCGTGAACAACATTCAGAAATGCTGATTCTATCCCATAAAAGTACAGATATCCCATGGCAGGTAACTGATGCAACATCACAGCCACTGCAAATTAGATCATAGAATGGTAGGGTTGGCAGGGGCCTATAAGACCATTGCATCCAACCCCCAATCCTCAAAATCAGGCTGCAATCCTACACACTTACCTCAGAATAAGTCTCATGAAACTTAGTGGGGCTTGCCTCTGAGTAGCCATGTATAAGCTTGCTCTGATCTAGCCAATCGCAGCAGGAGGGCCACCCGAGAGAGGGACCCTCGATGGTTCTCTTCAGGCAAGCACAACCCCAGCAGTCAAAGATTCTCTGAAGGAGCAGATGCGGCCTCCTTTCAAGCAGCCTAAAATGGCTTTCTCTTTGCTTGAGGCTTTATTCCCCACCCCCCACCTGCCCAGGTGAACAATGCATACATTGTAGGGATGTCAGAGAATTCCGCCACGGATCTGGGTGAGGCCAAATGCCAGTGCATTCGGCCCCCTGAAATCCGTGGTGGAACGAAGCCCCCCCACCCCACGAAAGGCGCATGAAACAGAGCACTTACCTGCTGCCATTCGCGCTGCTTTGCAAATGGCTTTGCGTCCATGTGCAGGCTGACCAGCGGCCGGATGTCCGGCTGTGGGCAGCCCTGGCTGGCGGCTCCGCGGAGTTGCCGCGGAGCAGAGCCGGCCGGGGAGAATTTCGGGGGGAGGGACGGAGCGCCTCCCCCCCCCACCGCGAATGTCACCCTTCGAAAAGGTAAGTGACTTTCGTACATCCCTAATGCATTGACAAATTGGGATTGTTGCTGGTTGACAGCACTCAGACAGCCACTGGTGCTGACCCGTGGCAATTGCAGCTCAGCCTGGAGCCTTGGGATTAGCCCCTCTGCCCACCTCCTCAGGAACTGAGCCCCTCATTCAGGAGACAGAAATCAGGAGTTTTGCCTGGCTTGCCACTCTCAAGGCGAAGGCGTCCTCTGAGGACTCCTGCTGCTTGTAGTAAAAGCATCAGAGATGAGTGCAGGACACCGGTGTGGTCCCAGTGGCCCAATCCCTATTCTAGGTACAGTGGCTGCCCAGTTTGGGGGGGGGCTTTGCAGGGTCCCTACCACGTCACTACACTACCAGCAGGCAATATTCACAGAAAGGCACTCCCCCACTGTCTAAGCTACCTTGCAGGGTTGTGGGAAAGATAAAAGGGAGGGGAGAAATAAATACCATACATAACCATTTTTTAAAAACTGGGTTGGGAAAACACAGCATGAGGCTGGAGGTCAGATTTCCAAATGCACCTTGTTCTTCTCTTGTATTGACACAACATGCGTTATGATGGAGAATTCTCCAGACTGAAGCATTCCCACTTTCACCCAGGGGTTTCCCCTTCCCCTTAGAACAAACAAACAAAAATAACTACTGGTTTGTAGCCATATTTGAAGTTTCCATCACATTCCTTTTAGATGTGACCTGACATCGCGATACTGTCTTACCTGGCTTGACAATGGGATTTGTGATGGTGGATGTGTTATCATGGCTTTCCTTTAACTGGTTGGTGACACTGTGGACCCCTTACCTGCCTTTACCTGTTCCACAAATAAGATGAATCTCCTCCCCCTTGCACAGAGCGGCAGCAGCAGAATTAGGAGTTTGGGCAGGGAAAGGGAGAGGCAGGAACAGTTCCCCCAGCATCTGCAGCTGGAAGGATTCAGGGTGCAGGGAGAAAGAACTCCCCCAAAGCAGCAGCAACAGTCGTGGCAGCTCTTTGGGGGGAAGAGGGGAGCAGGGGAACTTCCCCAGCAGCAGCGGGTGATCTGTGAAGTGGAATCGAGATATTGCCCCTGGTTTACCCTGAACAGAGTTCACTCAAGTGAAATGTTAGCAAGAAACCAAACACCTGGAACAAAGCCCCTTTCTTGGCCAGCTCATCCCACTGGAGGTGATCCCATTGGAGGCTCATCCCACTGGACGGCGAGCCTCCATGGATGCCAGTTCCAGTGAGCAGCCAGGGTGGGCAGGAAGAATCTCTTCAGAGACCAGAGGAAGGAAAGCTGCTGGCTTTTAATCTGATTTTATTTTGTTTAAAACTTTTAAAGGTTTTATATTATGTTTTATTGTGTTGTATTTTGAGGTTTTAATTTTTGGCTTTGGCCTTTGGGGTGGTATGGAAATGTAGAAAATAAGGGCACAATCCTATGCATGTTTAGACGGGAGAAAATCCTCCAGCTCCCAGCATTCCCCTGCCAGCCATGGGGAATTGCGCCCCAAGCAAGTAAAACGTCAGGCCATTGGCACCAAGAAGGCTCCACTGAAAGCACCATGGGACAGGAAGCCTCTGGCCGTGTGTGCCAGCCAGCAAGGTTTGATAGCTGTGAGAAGCTGTCATGTGCTCCCCCCGAGCAATCAGGAGTTAAGGAAGGGGATGTAAACATATTCTGCTGCTCTGTGCTGCCTTCTCTCCACCAGTATTCGGGAGCTTCAGCAGGAGGCAATTATTGTGGAACGACCAGGCGTAGTTCACTCACATTTTATAGGACATGATGTCACCACCACGTTGCTGTCCTGGGGGACTTCCAGGCAGAGGGAGGGCTCCTAGCGCTGCCCGTCCAAAGGCAGGTGCACCTAGTCTGTCTTTCCCTTAATGGATTTTCTGTGGAACGGGAAAAGCTGCAGGAAGACACCGTGGGAAAAAAATGAGCAGGCTACAAATGGAAGATGACACAGTCTGCACCCTCCACAACATTCTATGAATGAGGCAGGGTGGGCCCCCGCCTGTGTTTTCTCCCTGCTCTTTCCATCACTTTTCGGAATGTAGAAAATTGGACTTTTACGTGTGGAAAGGACAGAACGGTAGCATGATCACCTTACTGCTTCTCTTTTGTCTTGTTTTTTTTAAGGTGTGTTGTTGTTATTATTTACATTTCTATACTGCCCAATAGCCAGAGCTCTCTGGGCAGTTTATAAAGACTAAAAACATTAAAATACAATATACAGAGATTAAAAACCATTTACATAAAAAACACATGAACAGACAATATACACAAAAGAAACATATCTAAAACAACTTCAAACAAACAATCTCAAAAACAAACAACCATAACCATAAGACATTCCAGGATCGATTAAACACTTATCATATACTGCCGAATGCCTGGGAGAAGAGAAAGGTCTTAACCTGGCGCTGAAAGATAACAATATTAGCGCCAGGCGGGGGGCCACCACTGAAAAGGCCCTCTCCCTTGTCGCCATCTCTCGAGCTTCCCTCACTGTGGGCAGCTGGAGGAGGTCCTTAGGTGTTGAGCATAGTATACGGGTAGGTTCTTGTCGGGAGAGGCACTCCATCAGGCATTGTGGTCCCAAGCCGTGTAAGGCTTTATAGGTTAAAACCAGCACCTTGAATTGGGCTCAGAAAAATACAGGCAGCCAGTGCAAGCAAGCCAGAGTTAGTCTTATATGTTCGAACCTTCTGGTCTCTGTTATCAATCTGGCTGCCACATTTTGCACAAGCTGCATTTTCTGAACCGTCTTCAAAGGCAGCCCCATGTAGACTGCATTGCAGTAATCTAACTTGGAGATTGCCAGAGCACAGACAACTGAAGCCAGGTTATCCCTGTCCAGATAGGGGCGTAGCTGGGCCACCAACCAAAGTTGGTAGAAGGCACTCCATGCCATTGAGGCCACCTGAGCCTCAAGTGACAAAGATGGCTCAAGGAGAACCCCCAAGCGACGAACCTGCTCCTTCAGGAGGAGTGCAACCTCATCTAGTACAGGTTGAGCACCCTCCTTCTGGTAAGAAGAACCACCCACCAACAGCATCTCAGTCTTGTCTGGATTGATCTTCAGTGTATTAGCCCTCATCCAGTCCATTGTCGCAGCCAGGCACCGACTGAGCACATCCACAGCCTCACCTGAAGAAGATGAGAGGAGAAATAGAGCTGCATGTCATCAGCATGCTGATGACAACGCGCCTCAAAACTCCGGATGCCCGCACTCAACCCTTTCATGTAGATGTTAAATAGCAAACCTGGCCTAAACCCCAACAGAAATGGATCTAGATATGTACACCATATCATCCAAGAGTGTCTGGAGCTAGTTGGCAACCACCCACTCAAGAACCTTGCCCAGGAAAGGAACATTTGCCACTGGCCTAAAATTACTACGATTTTCTGGGTCCAGGGAGGATTTCTTTAGGAGTGGTCTCACTACTGCCTCTTTGAGGCGGCCCGGGACCACCCCCTCTCGCAAAGAGGCATTAATCACCTCCCGGCCCAGCCAGCTGTTCCTTCCCTGCTGATTTTTATCAGCCAAGAGGGGCAAGGATCCAGTACGGAAGGGGTTGCACGAACCTGTCCAAGCACCTTGTCAACGTCCTCAAGGTGTACCAACTGAAACTCATCCAGGAGAATAGGACAAGGTTGTGCACAAATGCAAGGTTGTGGATACCTCACCAGATTCACCTGCTATAACACTGGAGTCTAAGTCCCGGCGGATTCAAAGAGATCTTATCCTGGAAGTGCCTAGCAAATACGTTACAGCAGGCCACAGAGGGGCTACAGTGTCCTTGTGCCTGGCATGTAATAGCCCCTGGACAACTCTGAACAGCTCCGCTGGGTGGCGGACAGAAGATTCAATAGAGGCAGCAAGATGATGGTTTTTTGCCGCCCTCACTGCCCCTGAATATACTTTACCATAGGCACATACCAGCATTCGATTGCATCCGCCAGGAGTTCTTCTCCATCTGTACTCAAGCTGTCTCCTGTTTTGTTTCATCGCTCTCAGTTCCACGGTATACCAGGGAGCAGTATGAGCTCTACTCAGGAGAGGGCGCTCAGGAGCAATCACGTCAACCGCCCAGGTGTGTCGCCCTGGCCGTGGGCGTTGAACTCTTAGGTTAGAAGTGCCAAGATAGTGATAAATCAGACTCAAAGGCTTACTTACAAGGAGTATTTTACTGGGTAACATACAGCACACAGGCGTACCCAATGGTTGATCAGACAGCTTCTCTGAACACCAAGCCACTGGGTTCAATGGGTCTTATACTCTACAGGTTAGCAATAAGCAGCGTTTCAGCAGCACGCACCCCTCGCGCTCATTCTCAGCATAGGCTAGAAGTGTTTGGTTCTCAGGCACAGCCACCTGTAAACAGACTTTGCTTCCCAGGCACATCAGAGGTAAAGACTCTCCTCATTAGCAAGGAATGCACCAAGAAGACTGTTGTCGGCCTTTTGACTCATCTGCACATGCTCAGAGGCTTACTAGCATAGGAATTGCACCAAGTACCTGGTGGGCAGAGCTAGGAGAGACTGACTCCTCCCTGCTCACCCACCCAGGTCTCAGTTATTAGGGGTGTACGAAAGTCACTTACCTTTTCACAGATTATGTTGATGGTGGGGGGGGGGGAGGCGTTCCGTCCCTCCCCCCGGAATCCTCGACAGGGGGGGGAGGTGATCCATTCCTCCTCCCCGGAATCCTCAATGGCCGGCTGTGCCCTACGGCAGCTCTGCAGAGCAGCCGGCCAGGCCACAGCCGTCCACAGCCGGATTTCCGGCCGCGGAGGGCTCGGGGGGGGACGGACCGCGTACGCAAATGGCGGCGGCTACAGCTGCCGCTATTTGCATTCCTTATTTTTGGCCATCTTAAACTACGTAAATATTTACGTAGACTATGACAGCGAAAACAAAAGGGGAACGCAAATAGCGTAGTGGGCGCTATTTGCGTCCCTTTTTGATTCACCGTTTTAGCCTACGTAAATATTTACGTAGGCTAAAACGGTGAATCAAAAAGGGACGCAAATAGCGCCCGCTACGCTATTTGCGTTCCCCTTTATTTTCGCCGTCATAGTCTACGTAAATATTTACGTAGACGAAGATGGCCAAAAATAAGGAATGCAAATGGCGGCGGCCATAGCTGCCACCATTTGCGTACGCAGTTTTGTTTTATTTTTTAAACACAGCCATGATAGGCTATGTAAATCTTTACGTAGCCTATCACGTCGTCGTTTTTTTTTTTAAACCCAGGCGCGATAGGCTACGTAAATCTTTACGTAGCCTATCATGTCGTTGTTTTTTTTAAACCCAGCCATGATAGGCTACGTAAATCTTTACGTAGCCTATCACGTCGTGTGTGTGTGGTTTTTTTTTACAAGACTGGAAATGGCGGTGGCAGCAGCCGGTCAGAAGACCAGCCGCCACTGCCAAAGCCGCCGCCGGAGCCACCACCTGGCATATCCGCCCCAGGTAAGTCTCGTCCTGGGGGGGATCTGCGGGGGGGCGGGAGGGGTGGCAGGCCATTCCGCCACGGAGTTCGGGGGGCCGAATGCACTGGCATTTGGCCTCACCGAGATCCATGGCGGAATCGGTTATACGTGCCAGATCGGCCGCCTCATCCACTATTAAGTCATGGATGAGGGAGAACTTACTTTGAACCGATCTGGCATTTAAAAGCAGCATCCGGAGACCCAAGGGCAGGCCGATAGGGTAACCATCATGCCTGCGGTTGCGGGGAGGGCCGGAACATGGCACAGCCATTAAGTGTCTGGGCCATGTTCCTCTAACCTGGCTAGCCCTCCTCCCAATGCCATATCTCCCTTGACCCATAACCACACTAATTGGGCCCCCCTCAAGTGCCCCGACTTGGCCATATATCCTCTCACCCAGGCACATAACAGGATCCTAGCAAACAGACACAAAACAACACAACAACACCCAACACCCACACATAGAAGCCACAAGAACCAGTCAACCCAGTGTTAGGGGGGTGGCCCTTGCGTCTCCGCCGAAGTGGCTCCCCCAAAGGGGGGACCTCGCTTTCGGCGTCGCTGCCGCTGGGGCATTACCACCCCACGTGAGAGCTGGGCAGATAAGAGTCTTCCCAGGGAGCTTGGGCCCAGCCTGGCGAATCAGCCGTAATTAGCCCAGGGAAGTTTTTTCTTTCCTTCTTCAGCTCCAGCCAGGGGGGTGGCTTCTCACTGGCAGTCCCAAGCAGGAGCCAATAAGGTGGTAAGTTGGCCCATGATGTGTGCAATGATATATCAGACAAGTGAACCATCCATCAGGTTGGTATATCAGGTTTTGATGTGTCTAGTGATATATCATACAGGTGAACCATCCATCACATGTCTATACTTTGTCACAGTTTTAGCATTAATTTTCCAGTTGGCATAAGAACATCAGAAGAGCCCTGCTGGATCAGACCAAGGGTCCATCTAGTCCAGCATTCTGCTCACACAGTGGCCAGCCAGCTGTCGACCAGGAACCCACAAGCAGGGCATGAGCGCAACAGCACCCTCCCACCCATGTTCCCCAGCAACTGCTGTACATAGGCTCACTGCCCTTGGTACTGGAGGTAGCATGTAGCCATCGGGATTAGTAGCCATTGATAGCCTTCTCCTCCAGGAATTTGTCCAACTCCCTTTTAAAGCCATACAAATGCGTGGCCATCACTACACCTGTGGTAGTGAATTCCATAGTTTAACCATGCGCTGTGTGAGGAAGTCCTTCCTTTGATCTGTCCTGAATCTCCCTCCAATCAGCTTCATGGGATGACCCCCTCTTCTAGGATTTTGAGAGAGGGAGAAAAATGTCTCCCTGTCCACATTCTCCACACCAGGCATAATTTTGTACACCTCTATCATGTCTCCCCTTACCCTCCTTTTTTCCAAGCTAAACAATCCCTGCTGTTGTAACCTTCCCTCATAGGGGAGATGCTCCAGCCCCTTGATCATTTTAATGGCGCTTTTCTGCACTTTTTCCAGCTCTACAATATCTTTTTCTAGGTGTGGTGACCAGAACTGTACACAGTTTTCCAAGTGTGGTCACACCATAGATATGTATGAGGGGAGTACGATCTTGGCAGTTCTGTTTTCAATGTCTTCCCTAATTCTGCCTAACATGGAATTTCTCTTTTTCACAACAGCCACACACTGGGTTGACATTTTCCTTGAGCTGTACACCACAACCCCAAGATCTCATTCTCAGTCAGTCACCGCTAGCTCAGATCCCATCAGTCTGTACTTGAAGTTGGGATTTTTTGCCCCCACATCCATCACTTTACGCTTGCTTACATTGAACCACATTTGCCATTTAGATGCCCATTCTCCTTGTTTGGAGAGATCCTTTTGGAGCTCTTCCCAATCCCTTTTTGTTTTAACCACCCTAAATAATTTGGTGTCATCTGCAAACTTGCCCACTTCACTGCTCACTCCTAATTCCAGATCATTTACGAACAGGTTGAAAAGCACTGGTCCTAATACAGATCCCTGCGGGAGCCCACTATTTACTTCCCTCCATTGGGAGAATTTACCATTTATTCCCACTCTCTGCTTTCTGTTCTTTAACCAGTTACTGATCCATAGGAGGACCTGTCCTCTTATTCCATGACTGCTAAGTTTGCTCAGAAGTCTTTGGTGAGGGAGTTTATCAGAAGCCTTTTGGAAGTCCAAGTAAACAATGTCTACCGGATCACCTGGACAGGTCCTCTTATGGATCAGTAACTGGTTAAAGAACAGAAAGCAGAAAGTACTTCTGTTCTATTAAGCTGAACATGAGCCAACAATGTGATGTGGCTGCAAAAAAGGCAAATGCTATTTGAGGCTGCATTAATAGAAGCTTAGCTTCCAAATCCCAGGAGGTACTAGTTCCCCTCTACTCAGCACTGCTTAGGCATCATCTGGAGTACTGTGTCCAGTTCTGGGCACCACACTTTAAGAAGGATGCAGACAAACTGGAGAGGGTTCAGATGATGATCAGGGGACTGGAAACAAAGCCCTATGAAGAGAGACTGAAAGAACTGGGCATGTTTAGCCTTGAGAAGACTCAGGGGATATATGATAGTGCTCTTCAAGTACTTGAAAGGTTGTCCCAGAGAGGAAGGCCAGGATCTCTTCTAGATCATCCCAGAGTGCATATAGTGCATATCATCCCATGGAATAATGGGCTCAAGTTAAAGGAAGCCAGATTCCGTCTGAACATCAGGAAAAACTTCCTGACTGTTAGAGCAATATGACAACAGAACCTGTTCCCTAGGGAGGTGGCGGGGTCTCCCACACTGCAGGCATTCAAGACGAGGCTGGACAGCCATCTGTCAGGGATGCTCTGACTTGGATTCCTGCATTGAGCAGGGGGTTGGACTCGATGGCCTTGTAGGCCCCTTCCAACCCTACTATTCTATGATTCTATGACCCCTGTCTACATGTTTATTGACACTCTCCAAGAACTCTAAAAGGTTAGTGAGACAGGACTTACCTTTCCCATGTTGGTTCTTTTTCAGCAGGGCTTGTCCTTCTATATGCCTATTAATTTTATCTTTAATAATGCCTTCAACGAATTTACCCAGAACAGACATTAAGCTAACCAGCCTGTAATTTCCCGGATCCCCCCTGGATCCCTTTTTGAAAATTGGTGTTACATGGGCAATCTTCCAGTCCGCTGGTATAGAGGCTGATCTTAGGGATATGTTGCATCATTTTATCTGCATTTTCAATTGATCCAGATTGCCCTTTTGCCCATATTTGTTTAAAACATATTAAAGTATTGGTACAATAGCACTAAAATGATGTTTCAGTGCAAATTCAAAAACTGACTTTAAAAAACAACATGCTATCAATCCAGTCAGCACCCTTTTAGCACTGTGTTAATTTCCCCCCAATGATTTAACTAGCACTGAAACATTGTTTAACATTTAAAACAGAGATTAAAGTAATTCCATAAAAGTACATACAAAAGTGCTTTTATGAAAATATGAATACTGATTGGAAAATGGGGAACAGATTGGTGCTCAGGTGGATTGTCCCCTCCCTACATCAGACGCCTACCAGCACGGACAGAAGACACAGGATGGACAGACGCGCAAAGCACTCCTCCCTCTCCTCCACCCTAGACTGTGGAAACTCACTGGCACTCCCACCTGTCACTTGCAGAAGACCACCAATGGCTGGGACAGCTAGAAGCTGGCAGCGTGGGGAGGCACCCTGTGATCTTCACAGGGGTTATTTTGGTGTGGAGTAGTTGCATGCCAGATTACTGCAGGGTGCAAGGATCTCCTTCGGTTTTTTGTTTCTTTATTGTTGTTGTTTAAACATAGTGGGTTTCAAGCATCCATGCATTTGTGCACCTCTCAGAACCAAAAGAAGAACCCCAAACATCTGATTTTAAAAAGACCACAAAAGCTAAAACCGCAGGCTATGCCTGGGGCCTCCAATGTGCCCTAGACACCCCTCTTGCCGCCAGGCAGGCTCCCGGCTTGTTTTATTTCATAAGGTTTTTTAAAAATTAAAACTGTTTTTTAAAACAGGGCGGGGGCTGCCCTCCAGCACCATCTTTATTTGGCTTCAAAAGATGTTTTGTGTTCTGGAGCCGAGAGCCCTCCCCTGCCTTGGGCTAAGGTTCTTGGGCAAGTTATTTTTCTTTTAGACTCACCCATTTGCCTTCTGGGAAATGAGCGTCTTGTGACTGGCCATGCCCACCATGGCATTTGGCCACCTGGGTGGCCTTGCCCATTTGAGGAATGGGCAAGGCCCCTAGCAGCTATTTTGTGAGACACCCACAGCACTCTCGAAATCCTGAATGTGCCCACCGGTCCCAAAAGGGTAACATCAGTCTTCCCCAAGCTGGTGCCCTCCACGTGTTGAGCTACAACCCCCAGCATCCCTCAGCCAGCATGCTGGGAGCTGTAGTCCAACACCTCTGGGGGGCACCACTTTGGGGAAGGCTGGGCTACATGGACAGGGTGGCATTCTAAACCAAGAGAACACATGTGGACTCTGAGTCATCAGACTCTTTGGGAAACCATGGAGGACCCGCGAGCCGGGCCTTGGGAGCATCTCCCGCGAAACTGTGTTGGACCTCCTTCTTGGGAGCTGTGCATAGGACTGGCAATGTGTAGGTGTGCCGCTGAGCAGGACTCAAGATCCACAGGAAAGTCACAGAAGACATACAGTACAGCCTGCAAAAGTACAGTACACTGGGCTCCAACATTTTTTTAAAACCTCCTCTGAAAATATGCTTCTTTGGCAAGAAATATTCCACACATAAACTCTTCTGCATGTCTTTAGCATGGGAGCTTTTGAGGGGAACCCACTTCCTCCGAGAATTCTGTATAGGATGATTCATTCATTTTATTCAGTGTTTTTGGACTGAATTTTATTCAATGGCTTTGCTCAAGGCAGGGATGAGGAATTCCCTCAACCTATCATTGCAGTCCTCAGGATATAAGGGGCATTTACCGATTTGTATTACTGTTATTACACAGGAGCAAAACTCTTCCTGATCCTCTGTCTGAACAGAGGTGTTTCCTTGAGCAAGGCATAGAAGGCCAGGTAAAAGAAGGTTCCCAGTGTAGATAAATTTTAAGCATTAGAGGTCATCCTTGGGACATATTTGTGGGACATATTTTTCAGAGAGCAACATGACAGACTTCAGTATTGTCAAAACACTCAGGCTAACTTTACAGACTGATCTCTTGCAGCTCATGTTTTTTCAAAGCATAACTTACAAAGAAACAGAACTTGCAAGGAGCTCTGTTCTGATCCAGCAGCTTAATGTTTACATAATTTATGTTAGTTAGCTTACAGACAAGCTGCCTTGCAAAGTCCTTTGCTCAAGTTCAGGTCTTGCAAAGGTTATGTAACCCCGCCTGAAATGGATCTAGATAATCAGTCTCATCCAAGAGTGTCTGTAGCTGATTAGCAACCACCCGCTCAAAACCTTGCCCAGGAAAGGAATATTTGCCACTGGCCAACAATTATTAAGATTTTCCAGGTCCAGGGAGGGTTTCTTCAGGAGTGGTCTCACCACCACCTCTTTGAGGTGGCCCAGGACCACTCCCTCTCACGAGGCATTTAGCGCCTCCCTGGCCCGGCCAGCTGTTCCTTCCCTGCCAGCTTTTATTAGCCAAGAGGAGCAAGGATCCAATACGAAAGTGGCTGCACGGACCTGTCCAAGCACATTGTCAACATCCTTGCTCTGTACCAACTGAAACTCATCCAAGAAAACTGGAGAAGGCTGTGCTCTGGGTACCTCACCTGATTCCCCTGCTGCAACACTGGAGTCCCGGTGGATGCAAGAGATTTTATCCTGGAAGTGCCTGGCAAATGTATTACAGTGGCCTCAGATGGGGCTACAGCGTCCTTAGGGCCGGCATATGATAGCCCCCGGACAACCAAAAAGTTCTGCTGAGCGGCAGATAAAGGATTCAACGAAGGCAGCGAGGTGTTGTTTCTTTGCTGCTCTCGCTGCCCCTGAATAAACCTTGCCAGTGTTCTCCTGCATCCACTAGTTCTCCAGCTGCACTCGCGCCGTCCCCTATTTTGTGTCATCACTCCCGGTGCGAGCTCTACTCTGGAGAGGGCACTCAGGAGCAATTGTGTCAATCGCCCGGGTCACTTCTGCATCCCACAGATCAGCCAGGGTTTCCACAGCAGCACCAGATGGAAAGCTCCCCGGAGCCCTCTGGATGTCTGGTCCACAACACACGTCCACCCTCCTGACACAAGTCCCCAGGAGCTCTCATGGAATGAGAGAGGGAGAAGCCTGGCTAGAGAGCTGGCCAGGTGGCTTCTCATGCATCCCTTGCAAAGTTTACTCACCTGGCAACGATGTGATCCAGCAGCCTTGCCGGGTTGCTTTGTCCAGATCCTACAGTGGAGCTCAGTTCTGCTTGCCTGATCCTTCAAGCACAGCATGTGATAAGAAAAGGCCTGGTGCAGCACTCCCAGCCAGGAACAGTGACCCCTTGGGGGTCATCACCAATATGGTTAAGTTCAGGGTCCAGAAATCAGAGCAACATCTCCCAAAGCAGCTCCTGTTGTCCGGAGAAGTCCTTTTCAGCACTGGAAGACCCCAAATAACATCTTGAAGCGTGGGCCTCCTCCCTTGAATGGAGTCAGGATGGCCCCGGGACCAGTCAGCCCAGGGGAGAAGACACCACACTGCCTCTCGACGGAGTTGTGTCACGCTGGGCCCAGGGAAGAAAGGCTGCTGCTGCGCCAGCCCTCTCGCTGCTGCTGGACACCCTCTCCTGCCCAGCGCACTCCCTCCCTCGCAAAAGAGGGATCGCCAGCCCCCAGCCTCCTGGAAAGACTGGGGGAAGGGGAGCACGACGTGCACGCAAGGCCCTGGGCGAAGCAAGCAGTGCCCGAAAAGCCCACGGCAGGGGAGCGTGCTCAGGGCGGCCTCTGCCTTGGGCTCCAAGTGCTGAGGAACGGGCTTTCCTTGTGGCTGGAATGCCGCGCTCCAGCTTCTGAGACAGTGAGCGTGACCACAGCTCCGGCAGGAGGATGCCAGGGTCTTGGTGGGGAGCGGAGGGCAGAGCTGCCAAAACCCAGCAGGCTTCGAAAGGGGGAGGCCTGATTTCGGAAACCCCACAATTAGGAAGCTGTGGCCAGAGAAGCAGCGCCCTCCCCGCACCCACGGGGTGAAAGGAGCGCTCAGGTTGCCATCGTCCTTGACTAAGGGTGGGAGGCCTCGGGCTCGCTCCGGGGCTTCCCCGTCCTCGCTGACTGTCGCAGCCCTCCGGGCCCCGACGGATCCGTTAGGCCTGCTTAGAGCCAGCGCTGTCCCCGGCGTGACAACTTGCGGGGCGAGCAAGCCAGAGGCAGCCGGCCTGAGGCTCCCGGGAAAGGCGGGGGGCGACCCGGCGTGGGCCACTGGGCTCCCCCTGCCCTCGCACGGCCCCCAGCAGAGGAGCGCCCTCGGGCGCAGGACGCCGCGGCGCTGCTCCTGCGGAGCGCGCCTGCGAGAAGCGCCCCGGCCCGCTTCTGAGGGAGGCGCGCCGGCTGAGGAGAGGCTTCTGGGCCGGCGGGGTCGCGCCTCCGCACGCCGAGGGCCCCAAAGGCCCGGGGGCCGCGCCTCGCGGCTGGGTGAACTCCCGGGCCCCATGGGCAGGCGTGGCACGGGGCCAGCGAAGCGAAGCGAAGCGAAGCGCCCAAGGGCGTCCGGCCCGCCGGACCTTTCGTGAGCCGTTTGGGGGGCGCGGGCGGCACGTCCGCAGGCGTGGGCCCGCCCCGCGGGCCAGGGAAGCTCCCGGGCGGGCGGGCGGCGCGGGGCCGCCAGCCGGGCCCCCTCCCCCTCCGGCGCGGGGCGCCGGGCGGATGCGGAACGGCGCCGCCAGAGGCGGCTCCCGCGCTGCGGCGGCGCGGCCCGCGGGTGCACGAGGCAGCCGCGGCGCCAGCGCTCCCCGCGGCCGGGACCGGCTCTCCTCAGGAGCCGGCGCCGCCCGGGCGCCCGCCGCTGTCTCTGCAGGCGCCGTTGCGGGGCGGCACCCCGGCAGGCGCACGTGGGCTTCCGCTGCGCTCCCGCCCCGCCGAGGCCCTCCGGGCGGCCCACGAGGCAGGCGGGCGGGCGGCGGGCCTTCCTGCTCGACGCAAAGCCCGGCGAGCTCAGCTGCTCGCTCGGGAACCAGACCAGAGCAGCCCCCCCCCCCGTCTCTGCCTGAACAGATAACGCGGGGCGCCCCTAGAGCTTTGCAAGCACGTCGTGACGCGTCCCCCCGAATTCTGCTGACCGGGGGGAGTGCGGCCTGTGCCTGGGCAGGGCCTGGGGTTTGTGGTCTTGGAGAAGGGCAGAAAAGCAGGCCCCGCAGGACGTTAAGGCCTTGCACCAGCCAAGAGGAGAGGCAGACTTCTTGCGTGAACTTTCTGGCCAGCCGCAGCACTGTGATTGCCTTATTCCCTCAGTTTACACTTGCGAATTTCAGACCGTGCCTCAGGACAACTGCAGAAGTCCCCACCCTGAAAATATTTTATGCTGATTTCTAACCTTCCTGTTAAGTTAAATAGAAGGAAAAATAAAGAATTCAGTGCCTTTTAAAGCTGCAAGACCCAGAAAACCCAATATTGTGTAAGCACGCACGCCTACATGACTCTTTTGTCAGCTTTGTTTGAGACCATCACCAAAATCCCACACACACACACACACACACACACACTCTTGCTCACCTGGACCTGTGAAAGCCAGAGATATGCACCCATCAACTCCCACCTTTTCCACACATCAAGAAAGTAAGAGAATCCCATTGTCTTCTTTCTTCCCTTAATGTATGACACCTAAAAATCCATTTTCCCGCATCCTCCAGTAATCTTGTAAGAAAGACTTGTTTTATTCTGATTACTACATCCTGAGAGAAAAAGGATAAAAACAGCAACCCAAATTCATAGAAGGACCAGCAAGGGGGAGAAGGAAAGAGGACTCCTTCCATCCTTTCTGCTCAGAAGAGCAACCCCCCCTTCCTCCCCACTTTCTCGCCTTCTTTCCCAGAGAAGGAACTCAACAGAGCTTCCCATCACTTCACAAGGGAGCAGATACGGAGAGGTAAATCCTTGCATCATCTTTTCTTCCCCTTCTCTTTTCTTCCCCTTTCCTAATATTCCACCCAATACCAAACTCCAGAACTCCTAGGCTTTAGCTCTTTCTCCATCCACTTTCTCCCAAAACCCTGCATTTGCTCTCACCTCTCCTCTAAACTCTCTCATAACTCCCCCAAAGAGTCAGTTTCTCCCCTAGTAAAAATATCAAGTAGAAAAGTTCCTTCTCTCCCCCGACTTTCTCCCCCTTTCCACACATACAAACAGACACACACGATTTCCTATGCATCCCATCGTACTTCACTACTGACTTCAAATGCTTGTCTCTAACCTTCTGGGGGTTAACGTATGATTCCGATTCCCCAGATGTATGTATAGTTCTAATTCCCCTGATGTGTGATTTTAATTCATTTTAAATTCCTCTTTAATAAATCAAAGAATTACTTTCAAAGACCTTGTTGTGGTCTCTGACTCTCTCAACTTTGGAGGGGGGGGGGGCAATCAGGTTTTTCTAAGCTCCCAGAGTTCAATGCCAAAAGATCCCTCAGGTATGTGTTTGGTTTACATGTATGTGATATGCATGTCCATGTAAATTAAAGCGTACTTCGTAACAACGTAAAAGTGTTTCGGTTGCAACAACCACTACTCTGACTCTAGCACTACTCTGTGTGTGTGTGTGACACAGCCACACAGCAAACTGTCCACACAAGTGGGGTGTTTTATAAACACCTCACACCTGAATGGCTCTCCTTGCACTATAAAGGGTGCACAAGCTCTTTAATACACGCGTTCATTTATTCTCTCAGCTAGGTGCCATCCTTCCACCAAGGATGATACACTGAAAGTGTCTGTCACTTTGGTGCTGTCAATTAAGCAGAAAACAAAACACCCCCCCACAAAAAAACCTTCATTCATCATAATTCCCTAACCCCTGAACCTATCCTTCTGAAATTTTGCAGGTTTCTCACTTAGGGGCAGCTCTTATCGTCCACAGAATACAAAAGGAAACAAATCCCTTTTCAGTTCACCCCAGTCAACATGCCCAAAGCAAAACCTCCTGAAATGATCTGTCAGGTTCCTGGCTGTGGTGCCTGACCCAGGCCAGGATAACTCATCAGATGATGGTTTGGAGACGGCAGAGTCCAACAACCCTGGTGCACTATCCTGACACTGACACTCCAGGGAAGCTACACTGGGCCCTCCAGTACTGCTGGAACCTGGGGAACCCCTGGACAGGACTCCTGAGGACCAAACATCCCCCAGAGAGTCTGAGGAGGAGGCCAAGCGTCAACTTGGTCCTAGAGTGGGCTGGTGCCAGAAGTTCGAGGAACAGGCTTGCTACTAAAAGGTGAAGCTTGCACCTCAAGAACCACAGCAAGTGCGCTCTTCGTGAGTAAAGGGCTCCTCATGAGGAGGGCCCTTCTCATGAGGAAGACTTCTTACACAAGCCACTGATAGGATGCAGCTGAGGCCTGGTGGGGGCTCTGGCAGTTCCAGCATTCAAGCCTTCAGTTTATTTATTTGATTTATACCCTGCCTTTCTACCAAAAAATGCAGTGGAGGCTGGTGGCTTCGATGTCAGTGGAGCAGTGAATCTGCTTGGGTTTCAGTCAGAATTCTAAAGGAGCTATCCAAGGTCCTTTAGAGTTCTGACTGAAACTCAGTGCTGATTCACTGCCCCACTAACATTGGAGCCACCAGCCTCCACTGGAAAAAATGGCACTCAAGGTAGCCTTAGATCTACTCGCTGCTGGAAACACCACCTGGCCTCAGCTGCTTGTGCCACAAACCCCGCTTCTCTGGCCATGCTGAGACTGGACCGTCATGCGACTGACCTTTGGACCCTTGCATGACTCTGCTTATAGGACTGTGGGCTTCTGAAATGTTTCAGGTTTCTTCCCTCCAGGCACCTCTATGGTGAATGTTGTTTTCATACAGATTGCTCACCCAAACCCTGCGACCCCTGGACCTATCCGCCTGAGATGTGTCAGGCTCCAGCTCCTCAGGAAGGGCAACTATGCTTGCATATTTCATCCAATTATGCTGAGAAATAAAAATGCAGTTGGCAATTCCATACTAGAATAGTAGGGTTGGAAGGGGCCTATAAGACCATTGAGTCCATAAATATATATATTTAATGGTGGCCAGCAATCCCCCCGCCCCAAAACTTATTTGTATGAAAATTGTCCATCTTCATTCCCTCAGAATGGGCTGTTATGGTAATCTGATTCTGTCAAAAAGCAAAACAGGTACATCCATTTGTTCATTTCAAATGACAGTCAAATGGTGAGGGACAACATTTCAGATTTCCAAAGCAAAATTCTGATTCCCTCCAGAGTCAGATCAGATGACCGCCCAAGTAGCCCAAGCTAAACGAAATTGTTTTCTGAATTGCTGAATCAGGGTCCAACTGAACTGACTTGTGGTCAGTGCATAACCTTGGTCCAAAGTGCATGTGAGGAGGTGTTGCAAGCCGTTCCTGGCTGCTGGGAACAGTGGCTTTTCTTTGTCAGCAGGTATTACTTTAGGCAAAGCTGGAAATGATGGCAAGGGGCAATATCATTAGTGTCGGGTTTGGCTTCCCATAGGCTGCTTGGAAACCACGGAAACTTGTTGTCACAGAAATCCACCTCCTGACTAGTGGTTTTGATCCTGCTCCTGGGATGATTGTTTCATGGACTGCAGCTCAAAGTGGGCCTGACAACTCACAGGATGACTCAGTGGATCTGAGAGAGTTTCCGGCTGTGGCAACAGAGGCTGGTCATTAGCAAACCCCAAATCATTGTGGCATCTGACGGCTTTTGTTCCATCTCTGGAAAGAACAGTTGCTGTAGAAAAGAAGAGCAAGTATTCCCCGCCTGTAAAGAAATGTCCAGCGCCTTGTACCAAACGGTTATGAAAGAGGAATATGAGGAGGAGGAGGCAACAGTGGGCTCCTGAACTGAGGGGGGGCATCTCTCCCCCAAATGGGTGTGGCTACTTCTCCTTCCTAAACCTTAAAAAAGGTAAAGGTGTCCGACTCTAGGGTGCGGCGCTCATCCCCGTTTCTAAGCTGAAGAGCCAGCGCTGTCCGAAGACGCTTCCGTGGCCATGTGGCCGGCATGACTGAACACCGAGGTGCACGGAACGCTGTCGCCTTTCCCGCCGAGGCGGTGCCTATTTATCTACTTGCCATTTCTTGCTTTCGAACTGCTAGGTTGGCAGGAGCTGGGACTGAAGACGGGAGCTCACCCCGTCACGCGGCACTCGGGTCTCGAACCGCTGTCCTGCCGACCTTCCGGTCTGCAGTTCAGCGTCTTAACCACTAAGCCACCGCGGCCCTATCCTAAACCTTACTTCCATCTATATGACGCCCATCGCTGAGTAATGTAGGCAAAAGAATCCTAATGTGACTCAGGGGGAGAAGGATGCTTCAGATTTGAAAACAAAGGCTGCCCCCCCCCCCCGGTTCTGAGGGAAATTGAGGCTGCACAGGACGGCCAGATGGGTGTGCTCAGAACTGGGGAGGACTGACCCAGGGCCCACCAACATAGCAGCCCTCCCCCACCCCCAAACACGTCTTGGTTTTTTGAGTGGGGGGGATTTATACATGCTGAACGAGGCTCGCGAAAGGATGAGCTTCCACCTAGATCACTGAACATGCTTTGATTCAACCCACCGTTTAAGCCTTTTTTTAGGGACGCGTGCCAAGGGCCGAACCATTCGCAAGACCTGTTTTAGCGTCTGCAAGCCAGTGGGAAAAAAGTCAGCTCAGGGGGTGTCAACATGCCCCCAGCGACCCCGCGCCTCAGCCCCAGTCGTCCAACGGCTGGACTGAGCGGCGCATGAAGCGGAGGAGCGGCGGCGGCGGCATCTGCTCGGTCCCTGCCGCGGGGGGGTGCTGAGCAGGCCGGGGTCGCGCCAGACAGGTGGGGTGGGAGCCCGGCGGCGGCAGCAGCAGCAGCAGCAGCACCCCGCTCTCGCTGCTCGGCGGCCTCCGCGTTGCTGTGAGGAGGGGGCGCAGCGCAGGCTCCTCCCCGGAGCCCAGGAGCGCGGAAATGCGCGGAGAGGCTTTGCTTCCCCGGCCCTGGCGCGGGTCTGCTCTGCTCTGGCTAGGTTCGCATCCCACCCGCTCCGTGTCACGCCAGGCGAGCCTCCCTGCGGATGTCGGGGAAACCGTGGTCACACGTGTTCGGAGGATTTGGTGAAGCACTTCGCTCATGCACGAGGCTGCTCTCCTGAAAGCAGAACAGCGCCTCCACAGCGGCGGCACCCATAGGAGGCGGCCTCTGGGCGGGGCGGCCCCGCCCTGAAGGCGGCCTCCATGCGAGGGTTACACAGCCAATAGCAACATTTGGCGGCAACTTACAACCAATCATATTAAGATAACGCAGCAAAGGTTCTGCACATGCTCAGTGATGCCTTCCCCACGAGCTCATCGTGAGTCTTGGCACAGGCGCAGCGGTTTCTGTTGTCAGTGTCCCGAGTACTTCGAGGCGCTTCCTTGCACGGACGCGACAGAACCGCGGATGTGCTGTGTCCGTCTCCAGCTACTGGAGATGGGCTCTCACTGTTCACCCGAAGGGGCTTGTTTGCTTCCTGGCCCTCCGCCAAAAAGGTTTCCAGAGTGGCTTGCATATAATCAGCAAAACAAGATAGTCCCTGCCCACAGGCTGACAATCTAATCTTTAGCTAACATGATCTGGAGAAGTCAGCAAGGTGAAGCTTTCCAGGGCATGGAGATGAGCATTACCACTTGCTGCAAACTATAGATCATCAAGCTGCTTTTAAGGGCACAAGAGCCAGTTGAGAAATTGGCAACCCCTGGTTTTCTAGGCCCTTCTAGCTTTTACTGCTTCCCCCACACAGAGATTCCAGAAATGGCGTGAAAAGGCTGTTTCCCTGGTCACCTGATCTCTGATGTCACCTGGCTCAGGGCCTCTGGCGATGACCGTAGTCATGGGTACGGAAACACAAGAATTTCAGTTCAGTTCACAAATCATTGAACTTGCTTTGTTTGCAACTCCGAATATGAACAGGAGTTCTTTTTCTTTTCTTTTTAAAGAAATGTTTGCAGATTCCCAAACTTGCAATTGCGTTCAAAATGCATTTTAAAAATGCACACTTTGAAATGTGCATTTTTTGAAAAATAAGCATTTCCACTCTTTAGTCAATGGGGGAAGTGTGCACTTTTGAAAAATGCACACAGAAATGCACACTTTTACCATTTCAAATGTGCACTTTTCCCATTTGAATGATCCAAAAACAGGTTGCAAACTAAAACTGGAGGGAGCCGAACCAAACACTGAAGTGATGGTTAGAGAATTTTGGTGAGCTCAGACATCTCTGCTTCTTCCATCCCTAGTCATGCGCAGGTTTGAACTGGACAAGCCAATCAGGTTTCCACCCAAGCCATCTATGGCTTCAAAGGATAGAACCTACTCTGTGGACAGAGCTTCCAAACAGACTGGACGGCAGTGCAGCTGTTGAGATACGTGCGTTATTTATCTGACAGAGCGCCTCTCCTGGTCTGAACTCACCTGTATGCTGCAGTCATCACCTGAGGCCCTTCTCCAGGGGCCTCCTCCAAGGGAGGTGTGGAGGGTGGCGGACCCTGATGGTGGAATGGTCTCCCCGGTGAGGTCCGCCTGGTGCCAGCGTTGTCATCTTTTTGGTGCCAGGTTAAGGCTTCGTCTACTCTCAGGCATTTGACAGCATATGATAAGGTTTTTAAGGGGTCTTGGGATTTATGGTTGATTGTTTAGAACTGTTATATTTTTGTACGTAACTGGTTTTATATTATGTTATTATAGTGTATATTTAGGTTTTAATCTTTGTAAACCGCCCAGAGAGCTTTGGCTATTTGGTGGTATAGAACTGTAATAAATGAATGAAATGAAATTATTTATTTAAAATATACCTAATGTTCTATTAGAATGGTCAACAACACTCAACCAACTGAAGGCAGCCCAATGTACAACATGCGGCGTTCTGGCTCTATGACTGAAAAACATGCTGCATACAAAAAGGCTGTACAGAACTACTTCTGGGATAGGGGCTGTACGTGGATTATGATTTGCCAAGTCTAGGGATGGGGTTTGGCAACCAAGGTCACACGCTCACTGTACAATTCATCAGATTCTAGAACACCACCGGTCCAAAGCGCACAGGCCTGTACCAGCCTTACATCCATAGTGTTTGTTTCCTCTTGTTGGGTCAGTTGTACTTTTCCCTGAGCTTTATTGAGCTTGGTGACTGTGTTTTGCAGAATAGCAGGATGAGAGGAATGTGGGAGTGTTTTTGGTAGCTGAGATCTTTCTAGAGTGGTGCCTAAAGGAAAATGGATGAACTTTGATGGAGCTGCTTGAATTTCTGAGGCATTTACCGATGGGTTGATTGGCAGGTAAGACAAAATCTTGGAAAATGGGCCTGTTTGTACAACATTAGAAAACTGATTTCAAGCAAACAATACAATATTAAACCCTTAAAATGTTGAATAAAATCAGTAGAAACCAGCCCAATATGCCAGTACTCATAATCATAATAGTAATAATACTGAAAATTTTCTAAAAGTGCTGTCATTAGCTTAATGAAGAGGTTTATGTGGATACAACTTAGAGTTAGAGCCCTCTTTATCTTAGAATCATAGAATCATAGAATAGTAGGGCTGGAAGGGGCCTACAAGGCCATCGAGTCCAACCCCCTGCTCAATGCAGGAATCCAAGTCAGAGCATCCCTGACAGATGGCTGTCCAGCCTTGTCTTGAAGGCCTCCAGTGTGGGAGAGCCCACCGACTCCCCAGGTCACTGGTTCAATTGCTGTATTGCTCTAACAGTCACGAGGTTTTTCCTGATGTTTCTTTTTCCTCAGTGCAGAACTTTGCATTTATCCATAATAAATTTCATGCTGTTGTTTTCGGCCCAGCGCTCCAGCCTATCAAGATCACTTTGAATGTTGTTTCTGTCTTCCAGGGTATTAGCTATCCCGCCCCATTTTGTGTCATCTTTGAATTTGATCAGCATTCCCTGCACCTCCTCCTCCAAGCCATTAATACAAATGTTGACGAGCACTGGGCCCAGGACTGAGCCCTGCGGTACTCCACTTGTTACCTCTCCCCAGTTTGAGAACATCCCATTGATAAGCACTCTTTGAGTCCAATTCTGTAGCCAACTGTAAAGTCCACAGCATTATGTCCACAGCATTCCCACAGTCCACAAGGGAGGTTACTTGATCAAAGAATGAGATCAGATTAGTCTGGCAGGATTTGTTCTTGACAAATCCATGTTGGCTTCGAGTCATCACGGCATTTTTTTCAAGGTGCTTCCAGACTGATTGCATTACCATCTGCTCCAGAATTTTCCCAGGGATGGATGTCAGACTGACTGGTCTATAGTTCCCAGGTTCCTCCTTTTTACCCTTTTTGAAGACAGGGACAACATTAGCCCTCCTCCAGTCATCTGGCACTTCACACGTCCTCCATGATTTCTAAAAGAGAATAGACAGCGGTTCTGAGAGTTCTTCTGCCAGTTCCTTTATTACTCTAGGATGCAGTTCATCTGGCCCTGGAGATTTGAACTCATCCAAAGTCATTAGGTGTTCCTTGACCATATGGCTATCAATCTCAAGCTGCAATCCTGCCCCTTCAGCCTGTACTTCACCTTTGCCTGTACTTCACCTAGGGGGATCCTAGACCCTCTTTTGGGAGAAGACTGAGCCAAAGTAGGAATTGAGCACCTCTGCCTTTTCTTTGTCATCTGTTATCGTTTTGCCATCCTTATTTAATAGCTGAACCACCATTTCTTTCCTCTGCCTGTTACTATGCACGTAGCTGAAAAAAGCCTTTTTGCTGCTTTTAGCCTCCCTCGCTAACCTCAGCTCATTCTCAGCTTTAGCCTTCCAGACGCCATCCCTGCAATTTTGTGCTACCTGCCTGTACTCTTCCTTTGTTGCTTGGCCTTCCTTCCACTTCCTATATGTGTCCTTTGTTGTTTTCAGGTCATCTCTAAGCTTTTTGTGAAGCCACATTGGCTTCTTCTGTTGTCTTCCACCTTTTTTCTTGTTGGAATTGTTTGTAATTGTGCCTTGAGAATTTCCTGTTTTAATTCCTTTTCCTTTTATCTTGATAACCAGCACAAAGACAAAGAGACAGAGACTGGTTTTGGACAACATGATAACCCGCAATGGTTTAAATAAGCCACAGTGGCTTATTTAACCCATCATTGGCTATCATGTCATCTGTTGAGAATTTTTTAATTCACGATGGCTTATTTGGTTGAAATAAGCCACTCTGATAACCCATGGTTAGCAGTAAGGGTTACTTAACCCACCATGGGTTATGTTGTCTGGCGTTCACTGTGGCTTTTTCCAGTCACCTACAGAGTTGGCTGGCAAAAGCAGTCAAAGCCGTTGTGGCTGCTGTGCTCCAGCCTGCAGAGCCCTTTCTCTGAGATCTGACACGCAGCCCAGGGACAACTGCAGCCGAGCAAGCACAGCCTTCCCTGAGACCACGGTGAAGTTCCAAAATGACAGCTTTCCCCGCGTACAATGGCGGCCTTGCACTATCCCACTACAGTGAAGTTACACAATGACAGGCTTTCCTGATCACTACTTTCAAACTGTGCAACTTGAGAAATAAGGGAAAATGGGGGAATAGGGGAAGAACTGCTCATTTTTCCATGAAGAAGCGCAGTTCCGTGTCAGGAGGCCCTGGCCAGCCTCTCTCAGTCTACTCCAGTAGCCAACTCCAGACACAGGCAAAGGATTCTTTTCAAGGCTTTATTCCTTTTACAACTTAATAACTCTATCATCAGCAACTAAGCTATGAACAGCAGAGTGACCTATGCCCCAGGTTGGAAACAGTTGGTCCCCGTTTGAACGAGAATCACTTGCAGACCCTGAACTTATGGGCTAGGGAGAGTCCCTCCCCTTTTCCCTTGGATCCTCTGGACGCGACCGTTGCTTGTGCACCAAATGGGCGCTACGCCTCCTTTCCGCACCCTCCATAGCTCGTCGTTCTTTGCGTCTGCGTCAAGCATCTAGCCAGCCCTCCTCCCGTGCTCTTTCACTCCCGGGACCACTATCTATCTCTGGAATGCCGGCAGGAGGAATCTCTGCCAGCTGCAGGGCCTGAGAGGGATGAGCGCGCTCCTCTCCCACGGACGGCTGTTCCTCCTCAGAATTAGAACTGCTCTGAGGTTCTATGGGCTCAGTGTCCACCCTGACATCCCGCAATTATCCACTGCAGCATCTGAAGGCTCCCCGTGAAGGAACTCCACCTGTGCAATTTCACCCCAGTGACAGGGGTGAAACTGCAGTTCCAGCAAACTGTCAGCAAACTGTCAGGGAATTATAGCTCCCTCCTCCTTTCTTTCTCTGGTCACTTTTCCATGAAGAGGCAAAATGGCTGTGTGTGTGTGTGTGAGAGAGAGAGAGGAAACGCGACTCCACGTTATTGTCATCAATTTTGATAAGAATGAAGGCATCCATGTCAGCAACGGCTATGGGGGGAAATGCGCAAGGGAGGGTTTTGTCCTGATCCTGCAAACCCACAAGGGTTTATTTGTGCCACCCCTTTTTTGTTGCACTTGGGTTTTTCCCTCCTCTGGGGTAATTGCACAGGGTCTTGATGGTGCATTCGGTGCCTCCCAATTAGGAAAGGCTGTATGTGAGGCCTGGTCCCGATCCTGCAAACCCCCAAGGTTTTATAGCCACCACCTCCTTTTTGGTGCACTCGGGACTTTTTGCTCCATGGAGAGTAGTTGCATGGGGTTTTGTTGTTGGATCAGGTGCCTCCCGACTGGGGGAGGCTGTGTGTGAAGTGTTGTCCCAGTCCTGCAAACCTCCAAGGTTCAATAGCCACCCCCCTGCACTTGGGATTTTTGCTCCTTGGTGGGTAGTTGTGTGTGTTTTGATGTTGGATCAGGTGCCTTCCGACTGCAAACTTCCAGCACTTCAGAGGTGAAAGAGCAGGACTGCTTGGGCAGGAGGTCTGCAGCAGGACAGGGGGCAGCAGGGCGGGGGGTTGAGTCAAATTACACACAGTAGCTTATTACCCTGGATGTGTGGTGGGGCATCACGGACTTTTTAAAAAATAAGCTACTGTGTATAGCTTATTAACCCATCATGGGTTATTGTGATGTCCGAAGGCAGCCAGAGAAATGTTCGCTTGCATGACGACACCAGCCAGAGTTCTCTATGCAAAATATCGAAAACAGAAAAGATCCTTCCATGAGGGCATGGAACATGGAGGAGGACACCACCCACACCCAAGGCACAGCAAGAGATGTTGCCACAGGTGAAGCAACTGGTTTGAGCAAAGGCGACATGGGTGATCCGCTGCGTGCCCTTGTGGGGGGCCGGAATGTGCACAGGCGGGGCGGCCGTTAAGCCGCCTCACCTCTCCCAGCCTCCTGAGACTACAAACTCTCAGGGCACTTAACTTCTGGGGTTTGAGCCCAGAACCGGGGGGCGGGGGGTTGAGTGAAGGAGGGTGGGACTCTGGGGCCAGAGTCTGCCCCCCCAGTGATGACCCAGAAAGAGGCAGCTGCAGAAGCACACTGTCTTTCAGTCCTGTAGTCACAGCGGTGCTATGATTTTAGTGAGTTTTTAAAAATGCAAAACGCTCAGAGTATTATTTTTTTTTTAATCAGAGTTGGCAAATATTTTTATTGTTTTGTTGTTCTGTCATGTCAGGAATGTAGAAGCATGGAATGGCGGCTGTGCGGGGGTGGGGAAAGAAAGGTGAGCTGCGTGTGACTTCAGCTGTGATGCGCACATGGCCATCACAGGGGACCCCTATAAAACCATCCCGTCCAGGGTCTAAAACGACCGAGCTGCGCCACTGACTGCGTCCCACGGAGATGTGCAGGGCCCTCGCCTCCAGGGCTTCTCACAGTCTTCTGCCTTTGCTCCTAAAAGGGGCCTCCTCAGCTCTGCTGCAGGGTGTGAACGGGGGGCACCCAGCTGGGGGAGGCTGGGAAGGCCCTGCTGCCGCCCTGCGGCTCCATGGCGCCTGCCTGACCTCCCGCTCTGCCGGGCTTAGGGCACTCCACCTCTCAGTGGCTGCCTCTGCACCAGGTACAAAGGGAAGTCCCCCAATACGCATGTATAAAATCCTTAAATGTTGGCAAAATTGGTCTGGTAGATCTCAGGTAAGAAGCCTTATACTACGGTTGCACAAAATGCCAGTTTCGCCCCCTGGAGGCTAGTCCAATTTGCCCCAAAGAGGAGAGTCAACTTCAGGCTGGGTCCAACTCGATTTTATTGTTTGCAAACAGTTCGACAGAGGAGCTCACGCTCAAAGCAGAGTCGACCCTGGGCGACCCCCGCGCTCCAGTTTTATCACTTAGCTTGCATTCCTCAGCCAGCGTGTCACTTTTGATTGGTTGCCAGCGGTTTGCCTGGCTACCCTATCTTAGGGTTACTGTCTGCTCATTCCAGGCATGCGCAGCTCTTACAATGCTACGTGCTGCTTAAGACACATACAGTGGCTTTTAGGTTACAATTTTACTACACTACTGTATTCTTATGTAAGAGAAGATCCTTAACTTGATCCTTAAATGAGAGAACATGCCCAGCGGATAGGGGGCTTAGAAGGAGATGTGCAGAAGCCAGACAGAAACCTTTGCATCCAGCTTAAAGTGTATTACTGAGGTCTGAGCTGAGCATAACTCATAACCCATCTACCATTTTTACATGAAAGTGTTCTGCAGTGCAATCCTGCTTGTGTCTACTCAGAAGTAACCCACTGAGTTAAACGGGACTTTCTCCCAGCTAATTGTATACGATGCAGTCTAAGGCTGCAATCCTATACAGGTTTACTTGGGAGTAAGTTTCCATTTAATACAATGGAATCAACTTCAAGAGTAAGCATACTCAGATTTGCATGGTAAATCTGGATCTGGAGAAATAGAGACAAAAACATAAGAAAAAGCTCTGCCAGAGACTTTGGCTGTTAAAAGCGTTATATGAGGGAACAATATCAAACCCAAGGAACTTGCTCATTCAGTTCCGAAGTATGAGTTTGAATGTGTAGCGAGTGGATCTCAAGGATGGTGGGACCTGCTTAATAAGATTAAAATGTTGCAGGTATTCATATTACATGTGAAAGATCTTGAGAAGGTATTAGAAATGGGGTAAACAGGTGACAGGTTAAAGAATTCGAGAAACAACAACAATATGCCCATGCTATAAATTTGCGGAAGAAAGTAAAATAAGGATCCATGAAATCAAAAAGGGATCCTCATGATTTCATATGATTTTTGAAAAGCAAATCCCTACAAGCCACCATCCAATCACAGAGCATATCTGCCTCCACGGACTGAAACAGAAAAATTACAGATCCGCCACTCATGGGTGCAGCCACAGTGCAAAAACATGGATCCAAGGCAGGGATCCTCATGATTTTTTAAAGGAACATACCCCAGGACACCATCATATCACAGAGCAAATCTGCCTCCATGGACTGAACCAGAAAAATCATGGCTCCGCCACTCCTTGGCACAGCCACGGTGCAAAAAACATGGATTTGAGGCAGGGATTCTCATGATTTCGTATGATTTTTATAGAGCCCAGTGCTCTTCAACATGTTTATTAATGACTTGGAGGAAGAGGTGCAGGGAACGCTTACCAAATTTGCAGGTGACACAAAATGGGGCAGGATAGCTAATACCTTGGAAGACAGAAATAGAATTCAAAGTGATCTTGATAGGCTGGAGTGCTGGGCAGAAAAAAACAGAATGAAATTTAATAAGTATAAAAACACCTAGGAAAAAGTTCTGCACCTAGGAAAAAGAAACCAAATGCACAGTTACAAGGTGGGGGATACGTGGCTCAACAATACTACAAGTGAGAAGGACCTTGGAATTGTTGTAGATCACAAGCTGAATATGAGCCAACAATGTGATGCGGCTGCAAAAAAGGCCAATGCTAATTTGGGCTGCAGTAATAGAAGCATAGCTTCCAAATCCCAGGAAGTACCAGTTCCCGTCTACTCAGCAGTGGTGAGGCCTCATCTGGAGTACTGTGTCCAGTTCTGGGAACCACACTTTAGGAAGGATGCAGACAAATTGGAGAGGGTTCAGAGAAGGGCAAAAAAGATGATCAGGGGACTGGAAACAAAGCCCTATTAGGAGAGACTGAAAGAACTGGGCATGTTTAGCCTTGAGAAGACTGAGGGGAGATAGCATAGTGCTCTTCAAGGACTTGAAAGGCCGTCACAGAGAGGAAGGCCAGAATCCCTTCTCAATCAACCCAGAATGCAGGACACGGAACAATGGGCTCAAGTGACAGGAATCCAGATTCTGGCTGAACATCAGGAAAAACTTCCTGCCTGTTAGAACAACACGACAATGGAACCAATGACTTAGGGTGGGCTCTCCCACACTGGAGGCCTTCAAGACGAGGCTGGACAGCCATCTGTCAGGGATGCTCTGACCTGGATTCCTGCACTGAGCAGGGAGTTGGACTTGGTGGTCTTATAGGCCCCTTCCAACCCTACTATTCTATGATTCACATCCACCTGCAGGTAATCCAGTACAAGCAAGGATGTACAGATTTTGTTAGATCCTTTCTGTCTGTGTTTGTCAGGTGACTTTAATTCCGTTGGCCACTAATTGACGATATTGGATTACTTTCTACAAATATTATCTTCTACTTGTGCAAATGCACATTCTCACTAATGCTCATGAGCACTAATGTGCATTAACACATTATTGCAAGGATGCATTAGTGCTAATGAGCAGTGATGCAAATCTCCCACAAAAGTAAAAGAATGGTCTGGAAGTCCACAGAATCCACGCAGAAGAAGCTGGTTTGCAGCAGAATCCACAGGTTAGAGAAATAGAAATCTGAACTCATTTGAATCTATGGCAGATTTTGCCAACATCCCGAACTAAAACTGTATTTTTTTTCCGCTTTTTTCCTGCTAAGAAGTGGTCAGTTAGCAACACAACATAAATTAGCAATACAACATCAACAATTACAAAATAAAATAATATACAAAAAAGTGCCAATATATTATTGTATAACAATATACAAAACAGCACCGATGTCTTTAAAGAGAGCAAATATAGAGATGCAGGGGGATAAAACTGCAGTTTCAATTATCATTAAAAGCCTGGTGAAGAAGGATGCTCTTTGCTGTTTCTTGGAAGTTGGAATGAGAGAAGGCCAGGCACATCTCCCATCTCCCACGGGAGACAGTTTCAAAGCTTTGTTGCCAACACAGAGAAGGTCCTGTCGGTTGTACCAATGGAAGAACCTCAGACAGTGGCGGAATGTGAAGCGGAACCCTCCCTCCAGATTTTAAACAGGTGGGCTTGATCACATAGAGACACAAGGTCCTTCACATACTATTGGTTGAGGCTGGTAATGCTTCAGAGATCAAGACCAGCATTTTGAATTTGGCATGGAAACACAGTGGGAGCCAGTTGGCTCCTGACAGTGGCCTGGGAGCTGTCCACCAGTATAACTGGGTGGCTACTAGTTCAACCACAATATGAGAGGAAGAAGAAAAAAATCAACTGACTATTTGGCATGCTGCATCTTCTAATTTCTACATGACCAGGGACAGAAACCAATGCAGCCCTTGTGTGTGCGGCCAGCCCTGCCGCTTCTGTTCTGCAAGTGGCTGCCACCGGTGATTTAGCCAACCCAAAACGAAGGGGTCAACCCAAAATGAGCGGAAACACTCACTTCTGGAAGGGGGCAGGCCAACAACCAGCCCCCTTCCAGAAATGAGTGTTCCCACTTGCTTTGGAACTTACCCCTGGAAGTCCTGAATTGCTGGTCTGCAAGCAGCAGGGGCTGCTTGTGCGACAGAATTGGCGGGCTGGGCCACGTGCGACCCAGAATCGGCAGCCAGGTCCACTAGTGGATGGGCAGCATTGGATTCTGCCTGTAGACACCACAGTTTAGGAAGCTCAATCACTGAAGGGATCCAGGGCACTGTATATTGTCAGAGGACTTCCAGTTTTTATGAGCCAAGGATGTGGACAAGGTGCTTGTTTAAGGGAGCAATCCCATGGCCACCAGTCAGTGGCTAGACGGCCATAGGATATGTGGGTTTCTGGGAGCTGACCTTGGAGCCCCAATTGTAGGCCAGCAGCTAACATCCCTTTCCTGGGCAAGTCGCTTGAGAGGGTGGTGGCAGATCAAATCCGATCACCCTCTTCCTCATCTGATCCAGGTGGGGAAGTGGCTGTGCTTCATCGGTGCCTGGCCATGATAATGGACATGAGGACAAACAAACTGAAGTTCAATCCAACTGTATGTTGCTTTTGCTGCAGCAGACCAATACAGTGATCCCCCTGGGTTGGATTCTGACTCTGGGTGCTTCTGGCTCCTAGCACTACCAAAACATTGTGCATCCATTACATCTGCTTCTCCCTCTCAGATTGTTATTCCGGTAAGAAAAAAGACAGAAGAAATGGTGGGATAACATGGGAGAATTATAAAGGGAGATGTTGCCATCTGGAAAACGCCCCCCCCCCTTAAATTATGCATTTGAGGCAGGGAGATTGCAGAATAAAAGCATTATGTGGAAGCACCTTTAGTAATACATAAAGGAGACCCACTGATATTAATGAGATATAAATTAGTAATTAGTAACTTAATTCACATCGATCAGTATCCAATGTTAGTCCTATGTAGACCAGACCAGTTGAAATGAATGGGACTTGAGTCTCCTGCATTTCAATGGATCTAGTCTCCAAGGGTCTACTCTATGTAGGACTAACACTAGATACTACCCATTGACTTCAATAGGTCTACTCTAAATATGACTAGATCTGTATCAAAAACCAAAGTATTGTGGCAACTTAAAAACACTGGGTGCTTCCTCATAAGGCTTCCATTATGCAATAAACAAGCCTCATTAACAGAACTTTAGAGAGGATCCAGATGACATTGTTGTCCATGTAGAAACACTCATGTTTGCACACCAGATATCCCACATTTTTTTCTAACCAGAAAAAAAAACTGAGGAAAAGAGGAAATAGCCATCAGGAACCCCTCATTCAGAAGCATACACAGATGCACTGGAATTCATTTCATCAGATGCATTACATGCTTTCCTCAGCTGGAAGATATATCTTATATGCATAACTTAGAGGAAAGACAAAAACCTGTAAATAGTTGGGTCACATGACAATGAAAAGTACATAGTATAAGCTGTGCTAATTCAGGCTGTGCTAATTCAATTAAGTGACCATTCACAACAGCAGTAACTATGGATAATTACACTGTCACCTTAACAATGCAAAAATAGGCTGTGCAGGTGAGGAAATCATTGTCCTTATTCATACACAAATGGTTAAATCAAAAGTTTTGGTAAGTTACTATACAGTGGTTTCCTGCTGGTCTGTTTGAAAATCCTTTGGTGGAGAAGGGCAGCTGTCAGGTCAGTTTCAATTGGAGAATAAAGCAACATCTCTTATGCTGAAATCTATGACACTTACAGCACAATCCTATACACACTTCCCTGGGATCAAAGCCCATTCATACAACACAGTGTGATTTACTTCAGAGTAAACGTGAATAAGAATGCACAGTTACAAGTTTGATCATACCACAGGATATCTGAGCCAATTTCATGGCCAGAAAAAAATGGTTGGCTGTATGAGTTTGTTGGCTGCAGTTATACATTAATGTTAATGAAATAATTAATTGAAAATGTGTCTATTATGTTGTTGTTGTTCATTCGGTCAGTTGCTTCCGACTCTTCGTGACTTCATGGACCAGCCCACGCCAGAGCTTCCTGTCGGCCGTCGCCACCCCCAGCTCCCCCAAGGTCGAGTCCGTCACCTCCAGAATATCATCCCTCCATCTTGCCCTTGGTCGGCCCCTCTTCCTTTGGCCTTCCACTTTCCCTAGCATCAGCATCTTTTCCAGGGTATCCTGTCTTCTCATGATGTGGCCAAAGTACTTCAGTTTTGCCTTTAATATCATTCCCTCAAGTGAGCAGTCTGGCTTTATTTCCTGGAGTATGGACTGGTTTGATCTTCTTGCAGCCGAAGGCACTCTCAGAATTTTCCTCCAGCACCACAGTTCAAAAGCATCGATTTTCCTTTGCTCAGCCTTCCTTAAGATCCAGCTCTTGCAGCCATAGGTTACTACGGGGAATACCATTGCTTTCACTATGCGGACCTTTGTTGTCAGTGTGATGTCTCTGCTCTTCACTATTTCATCAAGATTTGTCATTGCTCTCCTCCCAAGTAAACGTCTTCTGATTTCCTGGCTGCAGTCAGCGTCTGCAGTAATCTTTGTGCCTAGAAAGACAAAGTCTGTCACTGCCTCCACATTTTCTCCCTCTATTTGCCAGTTATCAATCAAGCTGGTTGCCATAATCTTGGTGTTTTTTTTTAGGTTTAACTGCAACCCAGCTTTTGCACTTTCTTCTTTCGCCTTCGTCAGAAGGTTCCTCAGCTCTGAACTTATCCTCTGTTCCTCCCCAGTAGCATTTTGACCATCTTCCGACCTGGGAGTCCCATCTTCCGATGGTATACCGACATATCTCTGGTTGTACTGATCCATTTAGTTTTCATGGCAAGAATGGGTTGCCATTTCCTTCCCCAGGGATCGTATTTAGTCCGACCTCTCTGCTGTGACCTTCCCGTCTTGGGTGTCCCTTCACGGTTTAGCTCATGAAGTCATTGAGGTGCTCAAGCTCCAGCACCACGACAAGGTAACGATCTCCTTTGCTGGAGGTCTATTATAACAACATGAAATAAATGATTTCAGAACATTTTTGTTCCCATAATCAATACAATCTTTCAAAATTTGCATGTTAAACTACAAACCCACACACATTACCATTGACTGTAAAAAAGAAAAGGACTGCTGTCATACTGCTTTTACTGTAATCTGATTCTATGAATGTTCCCAGAAGTAAGTCCCACCAAGTCCAATATGGCTCATGCAATAGAAAGGACGGGGCCAGCAAGCATCCTTGATTTCCTCCTCTTATGATTGCATTCACCTGAGAGACAATCCCCAAACAGGGCTCATCCATTTGCACCCTTAATAAACAAATAATAAACAACTAGCATTTGCAGAATAAGTTTCTCCTAGAAAAAAACTCCTTACATCTTTACATGACTAAGGGCCAAAACAGACATGATGGTACATGAAACTTTATCAACCATGTCTGGGTTTTTGATAGGGATGTACACTGCTGGGAAATCTGGTTCTTTTTTGTCTTGATGAACTGAACGTTTGCGGTGGCGGGGTGAGCGTGTGTGTGTGTATGCCTTTGTGATGAGCCAGTATCCTTTGCTTATTCAATCAGTACTCCATTGCTTTTTGAATGAAAGAAGATAACCACCCACTGCTCAAACATTCATGCAGCATAGAATCATAGAATAGTAGGGTTGGAAGGGGCTTACAAGGCCATCGAGTCCAACTCCCTGCTCAATGCAGGAATCCAAGTCAGAGCATCCCTGACAGATGGCTGTCCAGCCTTGTCTTCAATGCCTCCAGTGTGGGAGAGCCCACCGCTTCCCTAGGTCATGGGTTCCATTGTCTTATTGCTCTAACAGTCAGGAAGTTTTTCCTGATGGTCAGCCGGAATCCGGCTTCCTGGAACTTGAGCCCATGATTCCATGTCCTGCACTCTGGGAGGATCGAGGAGAGATCCTGGCCTTCTTCTCTGTGACAACCTTTCAAGTCCTTGAAGAGCACTATCATATCTCCCCTCAGTCTTCTCTTCTCAAGGCTAAACATGCCCAGTTCTTTCAGTCTCTCCTCATAGGGCTTTGTTTCCAGTCCCCTGGTCATCTTTGCTGCCCTCCTCTGAACTCTCTCCAGTTTGTCTGCATCCTTCTTCAAATGTGGTGCCCAGAACTGGACACAGTACTCCAGATGAGGCCTAAGCAGTGCTGAGTTGTTGTTGTTCAGTCGTTCAGTCGTGTCCGACTCTTCGTGACCCCACAGGCCTTCCTGTCCTGCACTCTCTCCCGGAGCGTGCTCAAGTCCATATTCATTGCATCGGTGATGCTATCTAGCCATCTCATCCTCTGCCGTCCCCTTCTCCTTTCGCCTTCAGTCTTTCCCAGCATCAGGGTCTTTTCCAGAGAGTTTTCCCTTCGCATTAGGTGGCCAAAATATTTGAGCTTCAGCTTCAGTATCTGTCCTTCCAATGAGCATAGAATCATATAATAGTAGGGTTGGAAGGGGCCTACAAGGCCATCGAGTCCAACCCCCTGCACAATGCAGGAATGCCCAGTTCTTTCAGTCTCTCTTCATAGGGCTTTGTTTCCAGTCCCCTGATCATCTTTGTTGCCTTCCTCTGAACCCTCTCCAGTTTGTCTGCATCCTTCTTAAAGTGTGGTGCCCAGAACTGGACACAGTACTCCAGATGAGGCCTAACCAGTGCTGAGTAGAGGGGAACTAGTACTTCCCGGGATTTGGAAGCTATGCTTCTATGAATGCAGCCCAAAAGAGCATTTGCCTTTTTTGCAGCCACATCACATTGTTGGCTAATATTCAGCTTGTAGCAGTCAGGGTTGATTTCCTTTAGGATGGACTGATTTGACCTCCTTGCAGTCCAGGGGACTCATAAGAGTCTTCTCCAGCACCACAGTTCAAAAGCATCAATTCTTCGGCGCCCAGCCTTCCTTATAGTCCAGCTCTCACAGCCATACGTTACTACTGGGAACACCATAGCTTTGATTAGACGGACCTTTGTCAGCAAGGTGATGTCTCTGCTTCTTACTATGCTATCTAGGTTTGCCATAGCTTTCCTCCCAAGGAGCAAGCGTCTTTTAATTTCATGGCTACAGTCACCGTCTGCGGTGATCTTGGAGCCCAAGAAAATAAAATCTGTCACTGCTTCCATTTCTTCCCCTTCCATATGCCAGGAAGTGATGGGGCCAGATGCCATGATCTTCATTTTTTTAATGTTGAGTTTCAAACCAGCTTTTGCACTCTCCTCTTTCACCCTCAACAAGAGGCTCTTTAGTTCCTCCTCGCTTTCTGCCACTAGGGTGGTATCATCTGCATAGCTGAGGTTGTTGATAATTCTCCCGGCAGTCTTAATTCCGACCTGTGATTCATCCAACCCGGCGTTTCTCATGATGTACTCTGCATATAAATTAAGTAAGCACGGCGACAATATACAGCCTTGTCGTACTCCTTTCCCAATTTTGAACCAATCGGTTGTTCCATGTCTGGTTCTTACTGTTGCTTCCTGACCCTTGTACAGGTTTCTCAGGAGACACGTAAGGTGGTCTGGTACCCCCATCTCTTTCAGAATTTGCCACAGTTTGTTGTGATCCACACAATCAAAGGCTTTAGCGTAGTCAATGAAGCAGAAATAGATGTTTTTTCTGGAATTCTCTTGCTTTCTCCATGATCCAGTGAATGTTGGCGATTTGATCTCTAGTTCCTCTGCCTCTTCGAAACCCATCTTGTACTTCCGGTAGTTCTCCGTTCACATACTGCTGAAGCCTAGCTTGTAGGATTTTGAGCATCACCTTGCTGGCATGTGAAATGAGCGCAATTGTACGGTAGTTTGAACACTCTTTGGCGTTGCCCTTCTTTGGAATTGGAATGTAAATTGACCTTTTCCAGTCTTGGGGCCACTGTTGAGTGTTCCAAATTTGTTGGCATATTGAGTGCAGCACTTGAACAGCATCATCTTTTAGGATTTTAAATAGCTCAGTTGGAATACTGTCATCTCCGCTAGCTTTGTTGTTAGTAATGCTTCCTAAGGCCCACTTGACTTCACTCTCTAGGATGTCCGGCTCAAGTTCCGTGACCGCACTATCATGGCTATCAGGGACATTCAGATCTTTCCTGTATAGTTCTTCTGTGTATTCTTTCCACCTCTTCTTAATCTCATCTGCTTCTGCTAGGTCCCTGCCTTCTTTGTCCTTTATCATGCCCGTCTTTGCACAAAACGTTCCCTTGAGATCTCCGATTTTCTTGAAGAGATCTCTAGTTTTTCCCATTCTGTTGTTTTCCTCGATTTCTTTGCATTGTTCATTTAAGAAGGCCTTCTTGTCTCTCCTTGCTTTTCTCTGGAACTCTGCATTCAGTTGGGTATATCTTCCCCTTTCTCCCTTGCTTTTTGCTTCCCTTCTTTCCTCAGTTACTTGTAAAGCCTCCTCAGACAGCCACTTTGCTTTCTTGCATTTCTTTTTCTTTGGGATGGACTGAGTTGCTGCCTCCTGAACAATGTTACGGACCTCTGTCCATAGTTCCTCAGGCACTCTTGTCTATCAGGTCTAATCCCTTAAATCTATTCCTCACCTTCACTGTATATTCATAAGGGATATGATTTAGGTCATACCAGAATGGTTTAGTGGTTTTCCCTACGTTCTTCAATTTAAGCCGAAATTCTGCAATAAGAAGCTCATGATCTGAGCCACAGTCAGCTCCAGGTCTTGTTTTTACTGAGTGTATAGAGCTTCTCCATCTTTGGCTGCAAAGAACATAATCAGTGTGATTTCCATATTGACCATCTGGTGATGTCCATATGTAGAGTTGCCTCTTGTGCTGTTGGAAAAGCGTGTTTGCTATGATCAGCGTGTTCTCTTGGCAAAACTCTATTAGCCTTTGTCCTGCTTCATTTTGTACACCAAGGCCATGCTTGCCTGTTATCCCCGTGATTTCTTGACTTCCTACTTTAGCATTCCAATCCCCTATGATGAAGAGGACATCTTTTTTTGGTGTTAGTTCTAGAAGGTGTTGTAGGTCTTCATAGAACCAATCAACCTCAGCTACTTCGGCCTCAGTGGTTGGGGCATAGACTTGAATTACTGTGATGTTGAATGGTTTGCCTTGGATTCGTACTGAGATCATTCTGTCGTTTTTGAGATTGTACCCCAGTACTGCTTTTCCCATCCTTCTGTTGACTATGAGTGCTACTCCATTTCTTCTAAGGGATTCTTGCCCACAGTAGTAGATATGATGGTCACCTGAATTACATTCGCCCATGCTTGTCCATTTTAGTTCGCTGATTCCCAAGATGTCGATGTTCAATCTTGCCATCTCAAGTTTGACCACCTCCAGCTTCCCTTGATTCATTGATCTTACATTCCAGGTTCCTAAACAATATTGTTCTTTACAGCATCGGATTTTCTTTTCACCACCAGACACATCCACAGCTGAGTGTCCTTTCGGCTTTGGCTCAGCCGCTTCACTCTTTCTGGTGCTACTTGGAAATTCCCTCTGCTCTTCCCCAGTAGTATACTGGACACCTTCTGACCTGAGGGGCTCATCTTCCAGCGTCATCTCTTTTAGCCTTCTGATACGATCCATGGGGTTTTCTTGGCAAGAGTACTGCAGTGGGTTACCATTTCCTTCTCCAGTGGACTCTCTGAGAGTTTGTCAGAACTCTCTGCCATGACCTGTCCGTCTTGGGTGGCCCTGCACGGCATAGCTTATGTCTTCACTGAGTTACGCAAGCCCCTTCACCACAACAAGGTAGAGGGGGACTAGTACCTCCGGGGATTTGGAAGCTATACTTCTATTAATGCAGCCACATCATGTTGTTGGCTCATATTCAGCTTGTGATCTACCACAATTCCAAGATCCTTCTCGCTTGTAGTGTGGTTGAGCCACGTATCCCCCATCTTGTAACTGTGCATTTGGTTTCTTTTTCCTAGGTGTAGAACTTGGCATTCATCCCTATTAAATTTCATGCTGTTGTTTTCTGCCCAGCGTTCTAGTCTATCAAGATCACTTTTAATTTTGTTTCTGTCTTCCAGGGTATTAGCTATCCCGCCCAATTTTGTGTCATCTGCAAATTTGATCAGCATTCCCTGCACCTCCTCCTCCAAGTCATTAATACAAACGTTGAAGAGCACTGGGCCCAGGACTGAGCCCTGTGGTACCCCGTGCGTTACCTCTCCCCAGTTTGAGAAGATCCCATTGATAAGCACTCTTTGAGTCCGATTCTGTAGCCAACTCTGGATCCACGTTGTTTCATCTAGCCCACTTTGAGCTACTTTGCTCATCAGGATATCATGGAGCACTTTGTCGAAAGCTTTGCTGAAGTCGAGGTGTATTATGTCCACAGCATTCTCACAGTCCATAAGGGAGGTGACCTGATCAAAAAATGAGATTGGATTCATCTGGCAGGATTTGTTCTTGACAAATCTATGTTGGCTTCGTGTAATCACGGCATTGTTGTCAAGGTGCTTTCAGATGGATTGCTTTATCATCTGCTCCAGAATTTTCCCAGGGATTGATGTCAGACTGACTGGTCTGTAGTTCCCAGGTTCCTCCTTGTTGCCCTTTCTGAAGATAGGGACAACATTAGCCCTCCTCCAGTCATCGGGCACTTCCCCCGTCCTCCATGATTTCTCAAAGAGAATAGACAGCAGTTCTGAGAGTTCTTCTGCCAGTTCCTTTATTACTCTAGGATGCAGTTCATCTGGTCCTGCAGAGTTGAGCTCATTCAAAGTAAGTAGGTGTCCCTTGACCATATCCCTTTCGATCTCAAGCGGCGATCCTGCCCCTTCAGCCTGTACTTCCCCTGTGAGCTGTAATTAGATGGTGGGCATGCCTCCAAAACCATGAAGATCCATTAGATCTCATGCCTCAGAGACAGGTTTTTATATCATTATGATTACCAGCTCTCTTGTTTTGCTAATGTACCACCAATTGTCAAAACTGAGATTTTTTGTTGTTCTTTTTATACTTGAGATACAAATGGGAGTGGTTATTTTACTACTTCCCTCCACAGTTCATGGGGAGGGATTAACCCATTCCTCCCCAGCAAGAATCCTGATCTAAATTAGATCTTGCAGGCACCTCCCTTTGATATCAGTGAGACATATTTTCCAAGGTGTAACTGCTGTGTGCAGAACAGCCTATTTGTATCAAGCCAAAGTTGTTTTTCAAAAATTTTTTAGAAAAAAGACAGTGGTAATTGAGTAGAGGTTTTAGGAATGAGAAGATAGTGAAGGAAGAGAATGCTGGGAGTTGGAAATTTTATGGCTTAGTTCAATGAGATGGTTTAGAAAAGATTTTTGTGGTCTGTGTATAAAAACCTTTAGAGTCTGTACATCAAACTGAAGAGTAGTATCCATAATTTTTTCAGTACAATCTTGTGACTGTAATGTAACCGGTTATCATGTGGTTAATTTGTGACCCTGTGAGGGTCACATGAGTCAACGCTCTTGTGCTCTGGAGGACCGGTGAAAGATCCATGGTTTTCATGGTGAGCTTCGCAGACATAGATGTGATCTGTGATTCGATGGTGGGGGATCTCATGTATACATCCAGAACATCCATGAGGTTCCAGAATTCGGACCCGCGCTTTTCACCATAGCTGCACTGGATCAGTGACTTCTATGGGCCAGTCCCTGGCCGCAGGCATGAGCTGTGACCTGGCGGTGCGCAGCCCAGAGGGATCGCGAGCATCCGGGGCGGGGCCGCGTCCGGCCAAGGCGAGAAGCCCGCTGGGCCCCGCCGATTCCCGGCGGGCTGAAGCAGGTGCTTCCGGGCAGCTTGCTGGGCCGCCTCGGCCGCCTCTTCCCCGCCACAGGGCCGCCGCCGCCCAGCCTCGTCCCCGGAAGGCGACGCGGGAGCCGCGGGCGCCGCCTGCTCGCCGGCTGCCCGCGCCTGCCGCAGAAGAGCCGCCGAGAGGGGAGCCGGGCGGCGCCCGCAGCACCCGCTCCGCCGGCAAGCGGCCTGCCGGGGGACGCGCGGGGTGGCGCTCGCGGCCCGCCCGCGGGGCGAGGGGGGCGGCCCGGAGGGGAGCGCGCCCGCCCGCCCGGGGGCTCACGCGGCGCCGGCGGGGTCGCCCCGCCCAGGGGCTGCTCCCGGCCCGGAAGGGGCCGGCAGCCAGGCGGGCGAGGCAGGCCAGGCGCGGCCGCCCCGCTCGCCCCGCGCCGCGGCCATGGTCGAGCCGCCCCTGGCGCCGCCGGCTGCCGCGGGCGCGGCGCTGCCGTGCCGGCTGCAATACCTGGAGGACGGGGACCCCTTCTCGTGCGCCGCCTTCCCGGAGCCGCGCCGCCCGCCCGCCCAGGCCGTCCTGGAGGCGCTGCCGCTCGCCGCCCAGGTGCCCGCCTTCCATCGCCTGCTGGGCGCGCCGCTGCCGGTGAGCGGGGCGGGGCGGGGCGGGGCGCGGGGCTGCCTTGCGGCGCTCGCGGCACTGGCCGGCCCGGCCCGGCCCGGCCGCCCCGCGCGGCGCCAGCCCTCCTCGCCCACGGGGCGCCCGGAGGGGTCCCGGGCCGAGGCGCGCGGCGCAGCGCGGAGTTCCGCCAGCCGTCCCTGGCGGGGCGCCAGGCGCTCTTGTGTCGCCGTTGCCCTGCCGGCCCGGGGGACGAGGGCTCCCGCTCCCAGCCTGCCGGCCCCCCGGATCGCCCCTTCCTCGCCACGGGGGGCCTCCGGGGCTGCCGCGAGGCGCCCCGGCCTGGAAGCGCCCGGCCTCGGGCGCAATCGCGCGGAGACCAGAAGCCGGCCGGCCGCGCCGCGCCTCGGCGGACGCGCTCGCGATGGCCCAAGGCGCGCGGCCGTAGGAGCGCCTCCCGTGACGCACGCGCTGCCCCGGAAGGCCACGAGGCCCCTCCGCTCGACGGACGCGCCCCGCCTGCTCCGCGGAAGAACGGGCCGGTCTGTCGGCGGCCGGTGCCGGAGCTCCGCGGCCTCTTGAGCGCCGGGCGCCGCAGGGCAGCGGGGGCGGCGGGCTGTCCGGAGCGCGAGCGGCTGCTCGGCCGGGGCGCGCGGCGCGCGTGATGGCTGGGCGGGGGCGCGAGCGGAGGGCCTGGCGCGGGCGCGGGCTGGGGCTCGCCGGCAGCGCCGCCAGCGCCGGCCCCCAGCGCCGGCCTGCGGGGGCTCGCGGCTCGGCCTTGGCGTGACGCAGCGGCGCGCCTGCGCTCGACCCGGTCGTGGCGTGTTCGTTGGCCGGGCTGAGAGCGGGTGGGGCGAGGCGGGGAAGCGGGCCCAGCCGAGCCGCTTGGGGTCCGGCCCGGGCTCTGCGCCGGCCGAGCCGCCTCCGTGGCAGCTGTTCTCGTGGCCTGGCTCAGGCCTCCCCAGCCGGGCGCTGCTGCCCCCAGATGGGCTGGGCTACGACCCCTGTAGTCCCCCGGCCACCTGGAGGGCGTCGGGCTGGGCGAGGCCGGGCGGGCGGGTGTGGCAGCCAGGGAAGCCGAACGAGGCTTCCCCCGAATGCATCTTTGTGCGGAATGTGGTGCTTTGTGAAATGGCGGATGGGGCCAGGAGGGCTGGTATTCGGGGGTCCCAGCAGGTGTGGGGGGGCGTTAAGCTGTTAGCAGCTCCAGCCCCCCCCCCCCCGCCCCAGCTGGGAAGTGGGGGAGCGGGAGCATGGCGCTCGAGCCCTGGCGCTGGGCTTCCCGTTAGCAACGTGCTGCGTTGCTTGCGCTGAGGAAGAAAAGCCCCCATCTCCGAGGCCAGCACGGAGGTACCTTTCTCGGGTATGGAGTTACCACGTGCCCCTGATTACATGCACGCATGTGACCAACCGACACATGTAATGTTGGATTTTGGGCTTAGTGCCAGGGCGCACAACACAGAGCAACGCTGCGCTTACGGGAAATGAGTGACCGCACAAGACTGAAAAGCATGTATGTCGAGAACATCAGAAGAGCCATGCTGGATCACACCAAGGTGCATGTAGTCCAGCACTCGGTTCACACAGTGGCCAACCAGCTGGCCTGATGGGAAGCCTACAAACAGGACACAAGGGGAATAGCACCTCCCACCCATGTTCCCCAGCACCTGGTATACATAGGCTACTGCCTGTGTGCTGGAGGTCCTGTACAGCCACGAGGGCTAGCAGCTGCTGATAGCCTTCCCGTCCATGCTGTGATGCAGAATTGTAAGTTACCCTGCAGTTTTGTAGAAGTTACTCTACAATGCAGTTTTACTCCAGAATGGAAGAGTTGATTAGATGAACACAAGCTCAGACCAGAAGCTACTCTTATACTGAATTTCTGGAGTGAAGAAGGGAGGTCGTGGCAGGGGAGCATCTGGTGCCAAGAAAGGACACGCGAGGGGGTGGGGGGCATCTGCTGGGAGGCGCTGGAGGCCGAGCTGCCACGGGGCAAACTCAAAAGGCCAAGGGCCTGAGGATGGGCAACCTGAGCAGGAGAAGGAACGGTGATGGAGAGCGCTTGGGGGAAATGAGAGAGGAAGGAGGCGGCGAAGGGGTCCAGCGAGGGCTCTTCCCAAGGGCGCGCAGTTATGCCAGCATTTTTCAGGTGAACAGGATACCAGGGCTTGTGGGGTTGCTGTTCAAGAATTAATGGTGGAGTCCCCCCCATGCCTCTATGGAAACAATCACCCACTTGTATTCATTCTTGACGTTCCCCAAGGGAACACCTCTCCCGACGCGGAGTGGAGGCGCCTGTCCCAAGTGGCTGCCAAAGTGGCTGCTTGCGCTGGTGGCAGGGCCTCCGTCATTCCTCCCGCCGTTGGAGTTCCAGATTGGCCAGCTCAGGATGTGCCTGGGATGCTCTGGTTGGAATAGTGACTCGGTGGTAGGGATATCAGAGAAATCCGCCACGGACCCCAGTGAGGGCGGATTCAATAGAATCCGGCCTCCAGAGGCGGAAAGGATCCCTTACCTACGCCTCCCTGTGGAATCCTCTCCAGCCGGATCCTCCCCACCGGCAGCTCCGGAGCACCAGCGATACAGCTGCCATTGCCATGGCGCATCGCTGGCTGAGGCTGACTCCAGACGCAAATGGCATCCACTACGCCATTTGTGGCCATAAAGCTCTTAGGTTAAGCTAAATGCAGCTGTAAATGGCTGCCTTTAGCTTAAACTAAGGGCTTTACGGCCGCAAATGGTGTCTGCTAGCCTATTGTGTGAAAAACCACAGATGCAAATGGTGTAGCAGCCATTTATGGCTGCATTTAGCTTAATCTAAGGGCTTTACAGCCGCAAATGGCATAGTGGACGCCATTTGCATCTGGAGTCAGCCTCAGCCAGCGATGCGGCACGCCAGTGGCGGCCGAATCACTGACGCTCCGGAGCTGGCCGGCGGCTCTGCGAAATCACTGTGGAGTGGAGCTGGCCGGCGAGGATTCTGGGGGGAGGGACGGACCACCTCCCCCCAAGGGCGGATTCCCCAGCAGAGAAGCGTCTCCCTAACCTACTCGGTGGTCAGGGAGACGCTTGCAGGTTCCAGATGCGGCGAGGGCTGCTTCTGGCCGTCGGCGCCCACTGCTCCTGCCTTGCCCTGGCTGACCCTGAGCCCCGCTTGATCAGCCTCAGGGGACGAAATGGAGATTCTGGAGTCGGGGTCTGTGAGGCGCATTTCAAAATGAGCTCAAGAGTAATGGCTGTGTGTGGAGGGCATGTGAATGAGGCGGGACCGTGGCCTTAACCCTGCCCGCTGCTGGCCCATGGCGCCCAGAAGGTGACTCTGAGGTAGGGATGTCAGAGAACTCTGCCAGGGATCTTGGTGAGGCTGAATGCCAGTGCATTTGGCCCCCCGAAATCCATGGCGGAACGAAGCCCCCCCCCCCCCCGCCCCGTGAAAGGTGCGCGAAATGGGACACCTTCCTGCTGCCGTTCGCGCTGACTTGCGAATGGTGGCCGTATCTGCAGCCTATCCGCAGCCGTAAATATTTACGTAGCCTATCACAGCAAAATACGGGGATGCAAATTTGCATCCCTGCAGGCTGCCCAGCAGGTGGTTGTCCGGCTGCAGGCGGCCCCGGCCGGCGGCTCTGTGGAATCTCCGCCGAGCTGAGCCGGCTGGAGAGAATTTCGGGGGGAGGGATGGAGCACCTTCCTCCCACCGCGAATGTCACCCTTCAAAAAGGTGACTTTCGTACATCCCTACTCTGAGGGAGTGAGGCCCTTGAACTGGAAAACACCCCGGGATGCGAGAGGCTGCCTTGTCCCGAGCCAGACAGACCCTTTCCCATCTAGGCCAGCATTGCCAAGACCGATAGCAGCAACGGCCCGCCCTCCCGGGTTTCAGGCAGGACCCTCCTCTAGTGCTACCTCGAATTGCCACTGGGGGTTGAACCGGGGCCTTCCACAGGCCGAGCCAGGGCCCTGCTGCGCAGCCACGATCCCCCCCGCTCTGCTGCCTTCGAAGACCATCAGGGAAAGTGCCCACGAGTGTGGCGTTGGTCATGATTCCTCACACCCTTTCACGTAACTTGAAGTTGTTTTCCAAGACTTGCACAACAACTCCGGATCCCCTCCCCTCACGTTTCCTGGCTGCCGACTCCGCTGCCAGTATACTTCCTCTCCCCCACACAGTCAACCCACCTCTCTGCTTGGGCTCCTTCCCAAGTGTATTCAAACATGTTGTTTCCCTTTTCAGAAATGCACATCTCCCTGCCCTGCCCCATTGCCGTTCTGCCCATTGCCTCTGAACTCCTAGCTCATGCTGTTCCCTCCTGCTGTTCAGACTCTCCTCCAGCTCCCCTCTTGACGTCCTTCAGTCTGGTTTTCACTGGGGATGAGAAGAAGAGTGTTGTGTACTTTTTTCCCCAAGGGTTTCCTGCAATTTTTTTAAAGGAAATTTTGGGGAACAATGAAAAAAACCTCCAATGAAACACTTTCTCTTGGAATGAGTGAAATGCTTTTTAAGACAAGGTTTGTACTAAAAATGCTGTGAAATTTTTCATGTAAATCAATATGCAGCATTAGAGAATGATAATTCCTGAGCATACTGTAGAGTTCAGTGTTTTCAGTTACAAAGTTTAACTTCCTGTTCTCATACCGTGTGACTCGGAGTCTGTTTTCTTTTGTTTACAATGTGTGGTTTGTATTTTCAATTTCTAGTTTTCCTATTTCTCAGACGACAATGACCTGCTTTGCATATAATGCTAAACCATGGTTTATTTAACCTATGGTTTATTGTTCTGTCCAGGGATTGTCTGGCAGATGATCAAACAATTTGTTTTCTCAATTCTTGGATTGTTGGTTTCCCTCTTCCTTCACCTGCTGCCTTCTTGTATCCCAAATGCCTTTGTGGCACTGTACTACTGATATGTGGAGTGGCTGGGTTTTTTTTTAACCACTCTCACTCCCTGCCTCTGTAACCTGGCGAAACAACCCATGAACAACCCATGATTCTGGGTTGACATGTAATGACGACCTATGGTTTAAAAGAGCCATGGGTTCTCTTTCAGGACTGTTTGTGGTTTAAAAAAAAGTGGTTTGTTAGTGCGGCTGGGTTGTTAGTGTCACTCATCATGACAACCCAGAATTCAATAATAAATTCAACAACAATTAAATAAACCATAGATTTGCATTATGTGTGAACAAGATCAAAAAAGAAGATACATGTTCTTAGGCAGCATAGGGTGCAGCAGTTTATAGCATGTGTACTCCCTCTAGTATTGAGTATATTTACAATTTTGCTTGTAGAAAACTTAAAGAGTGCAATCCTATATACACTTTCCTGGGATGATATGCCATTGAACGCAATAGCACTTACTTCTGAGTAGGCTGTATAGGATTGCACTGTAAGGCATTATACTTTTGAGGCTGGAGTCCTATGCATGCTTACCTGCAAGTCAGCTTCACTAAACAGAATGGGTCTTACTTCTTAGTAAAAGTGCATAGGGTTCTTTTATGTAAACTGCCTTAGTAGAGTTTTTTACTCTAAAATGTGACCTAAAAATGTGTCATAGAAATGCTCTGTATATTTCATCAACATTCCAAATTTTATATGCTTAGTTATATAGTATAGTTATAATACGATTATAAAATGATGCATTTTATGGTTAATGTTAGCACTTTTTCACTTAGAGAAGTTTTGATTTTACTGTCTTTCTGAATGGATTGTTCCTGTTTTAGTTTTTGTTTGTACTTGTGAGCCTTATTTTTTCTATTTTTAAAACTTGTGTCTTACTGCTTTGTTAGCCACCCTGGGAACATAAATTTGTGTTGAATCAGCAGGATATAAATAATGTAAGTAAATAAAAATTAAAAAAAATTAGGTTTGATAAGAAAGGAAGCATATTTCATACCCCCCCCCCCAAATCCTCCCCATCATGGCTTTCAGATTCCTGAAATTTTACATCTTTAGTTTCCGCCTGCTGCACTCCATTGAAACCGCCCTCGGAAAAGCAGTTGATAAGCTCCCCCCTCAGTGCAAAAACTTAACATCTCTGTTGGTCCTCATGCTTCTTGACCTTTCTGCTGCCTCTGCTACAGCTGATCACGCTGTCGGCTCCGTTCCCTTTATGCCTGAGGCCGCCGTGGTTATGCCCTTAGCTGGTTCTCCTCCTGCCTGTCTGGATGTTCTTTCCACATTTCCATAGGAAGAAGCTCCTCCTCTGTGTTCGCTCTCTATGTCCTTAGCCCTCTGCTCTTCCCTCTCTGCATACTGCCTCTGGGTGGTCTCATCACATCTGAGGGCTTTCAGTGTCCCCTGTACGCAGGTGACACCCAGCTCCATCTCTTTGCCCCTCACTTCAGTCTGCATCTCCACCTGCAATATCCCTGCTTGGATGCTTCGTTGTCTCAAGCTTCATATGTCCTGGGATGCTTCCAGATGGAGGGCTCCCAGCCCTAACCCTCAGAGGCCTTGTGCAGCTATTCCCTCCCTTAGCGGATATTTCCTGGTAAGAAAAGAGATGAAAGAAGCATTGGGAATACATGGGAGGGCTACCAGTTGAAGATGTCGTTGTGTGGACCTTCTGTGAATGAGGCAAGGCCATTGCTCAATAAGAGCCTCCTCTGGAAGCACTCTTGAGTCAGAACCTCCCAAGCTCCGCTCTCCTTGTATGCTTCCCGTATGCATTGACAGAGTTGCCATCATCCACCCTGCAGACTGCATACCAGGAGGGAAGGAGGGGCCACAAATCAAGCCAGATTGTGCTGTTTCTCCCTTTATAATGTTCCCACGTGCATCCCTCCCTATCTGCCCCCTTGGCAGAAGTGATGAGAGAGGTGAATGACTTTAACAACGCAGGTTGAGAATGGTGCATATTTGCTTTGGTGTGTGAGTGAGAGAGAGAGAGAAGGGGGCATCACCAAGTGCTACCCATCTCCTCGTTCCAGAGGAGCATGAACCTATTGCGGCATGGCTTGATGCCCCCTGGTCAGGTTGGCGCCCATGGGATGGTGGTGCTGCCTGCCTGCATAACTGCTGTCTTGCTTGAATCATCTGGAGCTGTCTCCAGGATGGGCTCCCCAATTGCTCCCACTGCTTTCATGTGGCATTGTGTGATCTGCATTACATGAGTTCAAGGTAAAGATGATGTGCAGAAGAGGATCCTACACCAGGGCAGTGTTGGCCTGATGATTTCCCACTCCTGTAAGCTTTTCTAAACGCATCACTGTTAGAATAGGTCTCTATGGTGTTTGTAGTACTTGATGACCTGCCTGCTTCTCTGGCCTGTCTGAGGATATGCAGGATGGGGTAGAGATGTGAGGGCCTGCAAAATGCTAGAAAACATTCACAAATTCAGGGGGGAAACAACCATTCCCCCCACCCTGGATTTCCCAAAAATCCTTGGGGCAAAAATGGAAAGCCCATTTCCACCCAAATTTCCTCATTTTCCCCATTTTTCTGGCCTTCACATCTTTAGGTGGAGATAGGGGAGAGTGCAAGGTGGTGCACATTGTTCAGAAGTGTTTGAATTGGTGTTGGAAAGACGAGTTGCGCACGCACTCTTTCTCAACGCGTTCTGCACCAGTCGCAGATAAGTGGGTGTTCCGCAGGCCCATTTAGCCTTGTGCCTTGGAACGTGGGCTTTGTCACCCGCGTGGCCTTTAGTGGCATTCGGAGCTGAGCAGCTCCCTCGCCCTTCACACTGGTGGCAAAGGAGAGGCCCGGCCTTGGGACTACTCCACCACTTAACTCAGCAGGCCTTGCTTTCCATGAAGCATGCCCAGGGTCAGAGTGAACTTTTAATATGTAATTTTATAATCTCTGTGATGTGTTTATGTTAGTCAGTGTTTCAAACTTAAGTGCAACTCTCATTAAAAATGTAAAAAAGCATCAACAGGCTTGGGTTGTATCTGAGCTGAAATCTCTGTTTTTTATTGGGGTTTCCAGAAAATTACTTTAACTAGAGGAGTAGGTTCATAACTATCTTTGCCTACCACCCTCTTGTTGCCTTTACAAGAATAATCAGTTTCTGAAGTGCGTGTGCTAGGCTGGCCGTCAGAGTACAAAAGATACTTTCGGGAGATGAGCCACACCCCAGCTTCCGACACAAGGCTGTTTGCCCATAGCCGTTTCAAGCGTTTGCAGAACCTACCCCTGTTGCAATGACGAGGGAGTGTCGCCCCCACAATTCCGTTGGCCCCATGGAGAAGCGCCCCATCCTGGTGGTGGGTGCACCTGATGGAACTGCCTACGACCCCGGGGCCCCGTGTGGTGCTCGAGGACACCTCTTGACCCGGCCCCTCCCCCGCCCCTCCCGATCCTTCTCTGGTTAAGAGGTTTCCGTGTGCCTTTTTAGGCTGGGTGGCTGGCTTGCAGCCAGGTGGAGGGCGGCCTTCCGGCACCATCCTCGCTTGCCTTGGGAAGAGGGCTTTCGTGCTTTAGAGCTCAGACCTCTGCCTTGGACTTGGGCTCTCGGCCAGCTTTTCTTTCCGTCTCCCCAGGTGCCCTTTGGGAAAAGAGTATTTTTTAACCAGCCTTGCCCCCTATGGTGCCCATTTTATGAATGGGCAAGTCCCGCAGCAGCCATCTTGCGAGAGAGCCTATGATGCTCTCAGAATTCCAAATGTGTCCGTGGCCCCCAAAGGCTGGGGGTCCTGCCCTAGCAGCGGGCTTTGTGCTGGTGTGGTAGCAGCAACGCAATTGCATAATGAACGCCAGTCCTTTCAGGACGGTTCTTCTTTGCTAGGCAGCGGCCAGCATTCAGAGGTTAACTTCTGTGTCCAGAGGAGTCAGATTTTCCTTGGGAGCATGTCCCAATCACTTCATCTGGGAATATCAAATATAAACCTTCCAAGTACACCCAGTGCCATCCCCTTATATGCACTTTTCCCTCTGTGTGTGTGTCGGGGGGCTGTTCCTGATCCTCGGCCCCTGCTGTGTGCTGTTCTTGGCACGAGGACTGGCCACCTGGCTTTGTGTCGTCTCCTCTCCTGCCATCTGCCCGAAGAGAAGTATGAGCCTTGTGCTGCAAGCATGAACTTGAGCAGTCCCCCCCCCCCCCAACCCACGGAGTCTATTCTGGAATGCTTCTGCCTGGGCTGCGAATCCCAGGGGAGGCTCTGAGTCTGTGCCAGGAGGCCAAGTGCTGCGCAGGGGCCCAGAATAGCTGTGGCGGCGTGAGCCCTGGGGAGCCCTGCCGCTGAGCAGGCAGCCCTTTCTGAGACAGCCTGGCGTGACTGCCTCAAGCCCGCTCCCCCCTTGCCATCATGTAGGGCGCCCCTCTTCCTCCCTACCGCCTGCCTGCCACGACGGGGCCTGGGCCGCCCTTGCGGAGGGGCTCTGTGGCATGGGCGTCGTCTCCCCGGAGGGCCTGTCCCGGCCCACAGCTGCATGTGGGGGATGAGGCGCGCCCTGCCTCCCGTGCCAATGCGCGGGCCTCTGGGGAGCCCTGCCTGTGCATGCCGCGCCCCTGGGTGCTGCTGACCTCCGTGCTCGTGGCCCGAGGTGCCGGCTGCACTCCCAGCGCCCCTTGGCCTCTGGGTGGTGAGCAGCCAGGGGCATGAGGTGCCTGGCCTGGGACCAGGCTCTGTGGGGCCCACGTGCTGAATCAGCAGGCGTGTTTGTCCCGGGGTGGGCGCTGAACCCTTCTGGCCACGTGGTGGGGGGTGAGGGCTACCTGTGGCGTAGAGGGGCAAGATGGAGCAGCAGTGCAGACAAGGAAGAGATGGGCTCGATTTGTGACCCAAGGCTGGCTAGGGGGGGCAGCGGGGAAGTACCCACAGGAGGTCTTAGAGCAGCCTCCTCTAACCTGGTGCCCTTCAGATGTGCTGGACTACAACTCCCATCATTACCCGGTTTGGAATGATGGGAGTGGCAGTCCAACACATCTGGAGGGCACCAGGCTGGGTAAAGAGTGTTGGACTCCCTGCCCACCTAGACATCTTTGGCAGGTGAGCTTTTATCAGATACTGTCTGTGTTGCTCTGCAAACATGAGGACGAGAAACCTGCTGCTTCTATGAACAGAATGCCCAAATCCCTATGAGAGATTCTCTGTTTCTGATTGCAGGTGGGGGGTTCGTTTGTACCCATGATGCTCGCTTTTGTCTGATGGACTATGGAGGAGGAGGAAGGTGTGTTGCTGCTTGTGGAAGAAACCCTGAAGGGGATCAGGCCATGACCCCAGCAGCCCCCAAAGAGGAGGCTGCCCTCCTGGCCCAGCCTGCAGTATGTCCTCCCGCCTTCCCTTGAAGCCACCCAGAGACTGAGCTCCCCGGCTGGTCAGTGGCTTGACTGGGACCGCCTGTGCCTACCCCCAAAGGTGGGGTGGGGCTGGAGAGGGCTGGCAGCAGCCTTGGAAGCTGCCCTGGCCCTGGCTGGACCCTGGCCACCCCGCCCCCCCCCCCGGTCTGAGCAGCATTTCTGCCAAGAACGTGGCTGGAGGGGAGCAGCCGCCCCTTGGCGCGACAGGCCTGCCTCCTGGCCTGCCTCTGCATTGCCTGAGCTTGGAGGGAGGCCCAGGCCAGCGAGCCCTGGGGTTGAAACCTAGATCTCCCGCTTGCCTTCCTGCGCGGCTTGGGCACCTTCCCTGCCCCAGTTCTCCTTTGCGCGCGTGCCCCTGGATGCATCCAGCCACCCAGGGGCCTGGCGAGGGACCGACCCCTGTGGAGAAGCGCCGCCCCCCCTTTCTTGCCCTGAGCCACGTCGTGTTGTGTGTGATGGGAGGTGTCCCATCCAGACCTGCGCTTTGGAAATGGAGCTAAAGTCTGTAGTTTAGAGCTGCCAGATGTACTTGAATTTTACTCCCCCGCCGCTCGCTGGCATTTAGTCTGTGGGGGGGGGGTGCTGAAGTACATGCTCCCCTCACTGCATGGTTCTCGTTATTGGCCCCGGCATTCCCCTGGAGGCTGTCATGGATCTGGAAATGGCTGGGAGCTGCCGCATCCTGTGATGAGCCAGCGCAGCGGAGAGAGCGCACTCGGCCCAGCGAGCCAGCTGCTGCTCCGGCCAGGGGCTGCGCCCGCTCCCCCTCCCCTGCGCCCAGGGCAGCTGTGGCGGGTGGCACCCTCTGGCGGGCAGGTGCCCCCTTTGCCCACTCCGTTGTGGGAAGCGCTGCCTCCCCCCCCCCCGGTGGCTCGCAGCGATGCCAACACCTGCCCCGCCCCCAGCAGCAGCGGCCTGTGTGGCTTATGCCAGGGAAGTGGCTGTTACTGGGGAGGCAGATCCTAGGATTGTCGCTCTCCCAGAGAGGCCCCCACCCGGTGCTTTGTTTAGAGAACGAGAACTCTTAGGACAAAGGCAAACGTCGACCAGTGCTTCCAGCCGCAGCTGCTATGTGCAATTGCCCTGCCTCATTCACAGAATCTCACAAGGGTGGGGTCCGGACGACAGCGTTCTGCACTTGTAACCCTCCTGTATGCCCCCTTCCATTTTTCTGCCTCTTCTTACAGCACAAAGAGTCCAGGGAAAGTTGAACCAGCTGTGCAGTGTCTATTCTTTGGTAGTGCCAAGAGTGGTCCGTCTGGAAGCCCCCCAGCACCGATGGCCCTGGCAAGATGGTCTATAAGTCTGTGCTGCCATTAGAGAGACAGCAAATGAACGAGGGGGATGTGTGGGGAGCAAGTTAGTCTTTGTGCCAGGAGGAACTGGGGGAGAGGTGGTGGCCCAGGCCCAGGTCCACCTGTCCTGCGGCCATGATGGATTTCCCTTTGCCGTAGGACTTGCCTGCTTCAGTGGTCTAGGTTTGATTGTGGGCAGACAGAGGCGGCTCCCACCACTCCCTGGCTGGCAGGCAGGAGGCTTCAGTGGAGATGCTGCCGCTCGTCCGTGGTGGTGAATCACCTTCGACTTGATATTGGCCCGGTGTGCAAGCAGCGTGAGCATCCCTTGACCCGTCTGTCTCGTCCTGGGAGGAATTGGGTGCAGCATGGGGGCAGGGGAGGGCCCCTGCTCTGCCTGCAGGTGGTCTCTGGGATTTTCAAGGGCTCCTGGCTGGGGACGTTTGCTCTCCAGAGGCCTCGAGAGCCACAGACAGACAGTATTGTGTTAGAACTATGGTCTGACTCTGCAGGACAGCCACATATTTATTGGTTTGAAGTATTTTCATTCTGCCCCCAGCGAAAAATGCTCCCACAGCGGCTCACATGCTGTAAGTAAAGAAGGCAGCCCCTGCCCACAGGCTTGCAGTCTACAGGCACGACGCACAAGGGAAACGGGATGAATAGCATAGAATCATAGAATCGTAGAATAGTAGGGTTGGAAGGGCCCCACAAGGCCAACGAGTCCAACCCTCCGCTCAGTGCAGGAATCTAAGTCAGAGCATCCCTGACAGATGGCTGTCCAGCCTCGTCTTGAATGCCTCCAGTGTGGGAGAGCCCACCACCTCCCTAGGTCCTGGGTTCCATCGTCGTATTGCTCCAACAGTCAGGAAGTTTTTCCCGATGTTCAGCCGGAATCTGGCTTCCTGTCACTTGAGCCCATGATTCCGTGTCCTGCACTTTGGGCTGGGCCAGGATGGAGAAGAGATCCTGGCCTTCCTCTCTGTGACAGCCTTTCAGGTACTTGAAGAGTGCTATCATATCTCCCCTCAGTCTTCTCTTCTCAAGGCTAAACAGGCCCAGTTCTTTCAGTCTCTCTTCATAGGGCTTTGTGTCCAGTCCCCTGATCATCTTCGTTGCCCTCCTCTGAACCCTCTCCGGCTTGCCTGCATCCTTCTTGAACTGTGGTACCCAGAACGGGACACAGTACTCCAGATGAGGCCTAACCAGTGCTGAGTAGAGGGGAACTAGGACGTCCCGGGATTTGGAAGCTCTGCTTCTAGGATGGGGAGGGATGAGAGGAATGGAGGGGCCTTTCAGCAGGGCTGGTGGGATGTGCCTCGTCCCTCTTCAGCCTGCCGGAATGGCTGCAGGCAGCGACAGTTGAGGGAGGGACGAAGAGTCTTCATGGTTGCATGCGTTGCTCTCCTCTGTGCGGGCCTTTAAAAACATAACCCCTTTGTGGCTATTTGTATCCCACGAGCATGAGGTGATCCAGACCTTTGCCCTGGGCGTGGCTTTTTGAGTATCTCTCTGCATTCATGATGTTTCCCAGCAGTGTATTTCTAGCCCTCTTAGAGTCAAAAGACTTTCTGAAAACGGGATCCCGGTACGCTGCTGCGTGTCTGTGCGCATGCACGAATCTGGAAATTGGGACGCTTACTCAACACTTCCATTGAGAGTGTAATGTTTTAGGTCTTTTTGGCATCTGCTACCCAGCTAGCTCTTCGACCCACAGGATTCTCAGAGCAGCTTACAACACCGTTAAAATGTACAAATCATAAAATCAGTATAAACAGGACAAGACACCTGCATCTGGGGGTCAAACCTCTTTCAGTCCAAAGACCAAATTCCACTTTGGAGAAGTTCTTCAGGGGCAGGGCCAAAAATACCCCCACGCCCCTCCCCCAGCGTAAAGCTCTTGCTGCCTGGAACTAAGCCTCAAGAGAGCCATTTTGGGATGGAGAAGCTATGCAAAAGCTGGGAAGCCACCAAAGGACTGGCAGTGGGGGGAGGGGTGTGGCCAGGGAAAGGGTGTGGCTTTCTGGTGAGACACGGGGGGGCTTCCTGGAGGGCTGGATTTGGGCTGAGCTTCCCCCACCCTGCCTTCCTTATTTGAGTTCAGCGGTAGGTCGCCTCCGGCCCATCACATGGTTTTGCTTCTCACCTATGGAGAATCGTCCCCAAGTGTGGATATGATCCCCCAGGCTCCAAGGGCCTGGGCCATGCAAGCATAGAAGAGGGAACTGTGGAAGCCACCCGGCCAGTGGCAGAGACTTGAACAGAGAAGAGGTTGGATGCTGTGGGCACCTTTTGTAGGACCTCCAAGACATTTTTAAGTAATAGTTGTGTGTCCAAATGGACACCCCGTGGACATTGATTACAAAATGTAATCAGTGAACCAAGAACTCAAATTCACATTGGAAGCTGCTGAAACACAGACCAGAGGTACGAAGTGTTAACAGAATGGAATAGAAACTGTAGAACATATGGGGCACATAACACAATAATTCTCAGGGTTCTTACAAACCACCAGTCTTTCTGAAACACTTCTTAACAAAATCTCTCTCCCGCTACACTGCGATGTCTGGCTATCTTCATTCTTTTTTTGGTAAGAATTCCGCTATAGCGGGGCATGGATGATAAGCAGCAGCACCTCTGCCATTCAGTGAAACAACAGTCTTGCATTCATAGATTCTTCTACCAAGGAGGAGACTTGGTGGAGGAGTGAGGAGACTTTATTTGATTGTCATGAGGAACTGCTCTCTCTGTTGTCATAGAGTGGGGAGACAGTACCAAATTTGAAGCAAGCAATTTCTGTAGTAAACTTGAAGTGCAAACAAGCTTCTGCAGCTTATTAGAATATTTTATGCCACAGTCTGGAGTGTCTATTTCTGGTATTTCCTGAACTGCTGGCCAGTTATCGCAGACACTTGAAAAAAATTCTGCCATAGCCTCCTTACCAAAAATGGGCTCAACCAGTGGAGATTATTTCTTTAGGTGTCAGCACAGTCAAAATGGAAGACATCTTTGAGATAGTATTGTAGTTCTTCTACTTACAGTCTGATGTGGCGAAAGTTCATGAATGGTGACAGGACCTCTACTTTACAGCAGACCATGAACATCTTCCAGTCGTAACATGCGGCACGTTTTGCGTACTACTACACCGCTGCTCTTCCTCTTCTTTATCTACAGATATGTCAATCTCATTACTGTTTTTTGAGAAGATGAATAGGGCTGTGCACTGCTTTGGCCCAAGTCCCAAAGCAGATCAGGGTGATGCAGGCCAAAGTGGTCCAGTTCCAGAGCAGGTTGGGAGTTGCCTGAAGCAGGTGGGACTGCTCCGAAGCACCTTGGGCTGCTTCAGCCCGATCCAGACAGCTGCCTACCCTGCTGCCAAGCCCCTTGCTCCTGGGGAGTGTGGGTTTAGACCCATTTGCACCTGTAATATTGCATAGATGGCCACTTTACAGCTGCAGTCTGCACACCATTTACTTACCGGAAGAAGACGAGTCACAGTTTTAAAGGAAAATGGGAACGCACCCCAAGATGGTGATGGCTACAGGCACTGCCCACGGGTCCAGGTAAAGAAGAGCAGGGGGCTCACACAGGGGGCGCCTTGGCTATCCAGACCCCACTTTGGATCTGGAGGCTGAAGCGGGTTGGCCTGGCTCCAGATTGGCCTGAGGCAGTTGGGGTCAATTTGGAAGCTCCAAATCTGCCTCCAGAGCAAGTCCGGGGGGTCCCAGCACAGCCCCAGAAATTCTCTTCCTCACCATCTGGCGCAGGGCCACCACTAATGATGTCAAGTTTTCGAAGGACATTGTCTCTTGCAGTCGGGATATGGGGTAGAATGAAGGTGGTCCTCTGCAATGCTTTTTGCAGGTCTTGGAATGCAAGTGTTACGCATTCCATCAGTCCTGCTAACGGAACTTGCTGTGACTTTGAGGTCCAGGTCTTCAGCAGTCCAGTAGTAGTATATTTTTCATTTTGCTCTTTAGAATCAGACAGCTGTTCCCAGACACCTCTCCATCCTGGAAGATTATGTAAAACGGCATTGATGAGATTTCTTGCATGCTCTGCAAAATGTACTTCAAAGTATGAAGGAAATGTGTGGCGTTCAGGGAAAACGTATGGTATTCGGTGTAGGAATTTAAATTTGTTCGAAAGTATGTTGCTAGGCCAGTAAGCATACTTAGCTGTATTTTCAGTGTTCAGTTTCATTTACTCTGTAGCGTAAAGCTGGACCATAGGGCTGAAGAGGATCAAGCCGGACATCCCAGTTGTTGGCACTCAGCTGTGCTTGCACTGATTGTGCTCACCATGCTGCCAATGAATGCGCTCGCCATGAACGAGCCGTCGATGTTTCCAATAGCGAATATCACACACACCAATGCGTAGGGCAATCAGGTGACTCCCTACACCTGCTCCATGCTGTGTCGGACTTTCCAACCAAGGGCGCTTGTCCGGCAGTCACGCAGGTTCACTTGCTTCTGATGCAGCTTTGTGCGCCTTGAATCCCAGATGTTCAATTCGTGTTCCAAGTTTCTGCTTGCTTTCAACTTGGATCTCATTGACCCATTTTTAGAAAATTTAGCAGCTTCTGTTTCATGTTTTGCATGTAATGCAGCAGACGTAAGGCCTTTTGCGCTTTCCATCTACTTCAGCTGACTTATTTAGAAAACTGCATTTCTTCATGGGTTCCATTTCTTCTTCTCCAGGTCCATTTTATGACCCCTATACCAACATGATGCTGTGCTTGAAGTCTGACGCGCAAGATTACTAGAATAATCTACCTTTGTCATTGTGCGGGGCTGTGACTCTTCTGTTTCTTCCTTTTGTGTTTGCGTGCCCATGTGCTTGTGCAGCAACAGCAGACTGAGACTTAGGACCGATCTCAGTAGATTCTGCACAGATCAACTCCTTACGCTGAACTGCTACAGGTTCAGGTACAGCTGGTGGCTGCAGATCATAAGAAATTGCAGCAATGGTGTTTTTCTCTGCAGTGGGTTCTGGAGAAATAGATGGCCGTACTGCTGATTTGGGGCCTGATTTTGACTTAGGTGCTGCAGAGGCGGCAGCAGTGCAGGTGAATAATGCTATTTTCTGCTGAGTTGTTTGTTGAACACCTTTCCACAGTGTTTTTTCCTCTTGTCCAAGCTACTCATATTTGGATGCTTCATGTTGTCAATATTGTTCTTTAGATGCAGAATCATAGAATAGTAGGGTTGGAAGGGGCCTGTAAGACCCTCGAGTCCAACCCCCGCTCAGTGCAGGAATCCAAGGCAGAGCATCCCTGACAGGTGGCTGTCCAGCCTCGTCTTGAAGGCCTCCAGTGGGGGAGAGCCCACCGCCTCCCCAGGGAACAGGTTCTGTTGTCATATTGCTCTAACAGTCAGGAAGCTTTTCCTGATGTTCAGCCGGAATCTGGCCTCCTGTCACTTGAGCCCATGATTCCGTGTCCTGCACTCTGGGCTGATGGAGAAGAGATCCTGGCCTTCCTCTCTGTGACAACCTTTCAAGTACTTGAAGAGCACTACTCTATCTCCCCTCAGTCTTCTCTTCTCAAGGCTAAACCTGCCCAGTTCTTTCCGTCTCTCCTTATAAGCTCACTGGGTGACTTTGGGCCAGTCACACACTCTCAGCCCAACCTGCCTCACAGGGTTGTTGTTGTGAGGATAAAATGGAGAGGAGGAGGATAATGTAAGCCGCCTTGGGTTCCTTGCAAGAGGAAAAAAGGTGGGATATAAATGCAATAATAAATAAAATAAATAAATAAAAATGGGGCTTTGTTTCTAGTGCCTTGATCATCTTTGTTGCCCTCCTCTGAACCCTCTCCAGCCTGTCTGCATCCTTCTTAAAGTGTGGTGCCCAGAACTGGATTACATTACAAGCTGTAATAACATTACAAACTATGGCTGCCTGGTGGATTCTTGGGAGCAAAGGGATGTTTGTGCCAGAGAGGGAGCCGGAGGAGTCAGAAGAGAAGAGTCGAGGCCTCCTTCATCCAGGGGGCAGATGAGAAGCAAATCCTCCTTTGTGCGGCACGAGAGAGCGACTAGTGCCGTCTTTCGGCCGTGGGGGGCACTCGGGGACAGGAGACGGGACTTGAGCAGCAGCAGATGGGGCCTGTATCTCTCTTAGGGCAGGCGCTGGTTCTCTGGGCCGGATGGTCTCTTGGGTGGTCGCCCTCCCAAGTTGTAAGGGACTGTTTGTTTAACCAACGAGTGATTGTCTGATCTGTGAAAAGTGGGCCAGGATATGGGAAGCAAATTCTGTATATGCTCAGAGGCCAGGCCTTAATTTCCAGGAAAAGTAATTTGATCTAATATATACGTCTGTGGCTGTTTACTTGGGGGTGGGCCTGCCCTTCAAATATTCTTAGTGGGTTCTGTGGGATTTTGTTATTAGTGACTCAATTTGGTATTGAAATTGTGGTTGGCCTGGGGGGAGAGAAAACCTTCATTGCAGAAAGGTAAAGCATTGTTGTTTACCACAAAATATAAAAATAACAAATATTTTATTTTCAGTCCTGTCTAATCCCAGAACAATTCTTCTGTGATCTTAAAGTTTTGGCATTGGAGAATTCAGTGTTTTTAGCTTCTAGTGTGGGCTATGCAGTTTTTTTGTAATGCCTTCTTTAAGTTACTGCAAAACAGATATAAAAATAATCCTCAAATATATATATTTTTGTAGTATGAGTACAGTTTTGTTTTCAACCAATTTTTCTGAGTTCTGAAATTAGAGTTTTAGGGATGATGGTGATGATGCTTTTTAATTCATGTATTTACAGGTGGGTGGGCGGGCGGGTGGGCAGGCTAGTTAGAATTCTGCTAGGCTAGTAACTTGTATAAATGCATTTGCAAGGCTGTATTCACTCCCAGGCTTTTTTGTTCTGGTTTTAACCACTTTCGCCTCAATCCAAGTATCAGGGCTTATACATGTTAGAGAGGCCTCCATGTGCAAGCCCTCTGAATGATAACATGGACACCCAGTAACAATTCCTTAAAATATGCCCCGAGGGCCTCTCTTTTACTGCTGCCGCTGTGATGATGCCAGCATCTTGCTTGGCTATTAGTAGTGCCTGGTTAGCTGCAGGGGGCCAGATGTGACTGCCTAGCTTGGGCGGGGCTGATGCTGCTCCGGCGACAGGTGTTTTGTCACTGTGCCACGCAGCATCTTGCCTTGGATACGTGGCTTCCTGAGGCTGCTGGAAGTCCAGGGGCAACCCACCTGCAGCAGGGAGCCTTGGCAGAGCTCAGCCTGCTGGTCCTCTGGCCTGGTGTTCTCTGGGCTGTTCCCTGGCTGAGCTACACATGCTGTTCTCCCCTGTTGCTGCCTGGGCAAGCGGGTGAGTGGCTCTTGTGATGTCTGGATGTGCTTATCTTTTGCAGCTGGAGGATTGCACCTTGCAAGTCTTGCCTTCTGGGCATTATTTGGACCTTGAACTTTCGCTGCTGGAGCAGAAAGATGAGCTGGAAGGGTTCTATGAAGACATCAGGTGAATTGCTGTGGCAGGACTTCTCTTTTAGGGCATGCAAACCACCCCTGGGGGGGAGCTTAGTCCAAGCCTGCCTGGAGTCTTAGTCTAGGAGGACAGTCCTGTCCCTAATTTTCTGGTGTGAGAGGTCACAGTCTAACATCTAGTCAAGCAGATCCAGAAGTGTAGTTATGCACAGTCTGTAGCTATGCTGGCTAGGGGATTATGGGAATTGTAGTCCATCAGGTTGGGGAAGGCCCCTGCATGTTTTCTGTTTTCTTTAGATGCCCCCTTTATGGCCTGCTTGTGGAATGTAGAGAGAGAGACGTTGGGGGTGGCTCTTAAGCAGATGGCTCTGAGTTGGGGTGCTTCTAGATGAGGCTTTTCTGGCACTATTGCCCTGCATGATTCGTGGAGTTTTGTGTGGGGGGGGTCCAGATGATGATATCTTCCACTCATAACCCTCCAGTGTTTTCCCACTTCTTCTTCCATACTTTTTCTTAGTACTGGACATCCGTTCAGGAAGAAAGGATGGAATAGCTGCGGGGCCTTTTGGGTGGTGGCCCTCAGAGCCCGCCCTCTGTCTGGGAGCGCCCCAAGTGGGGTTATGTTAAGGAGGGGAGTGGTTCTCAGTGCTTGCAGGGGTCATTGGGACGCTGCTGGGGCTGAGCCTTCCAGCGCTGACTGAGTCCTGTTGGTTTCTTGTCATTGCAGCAAGGGGAGGCGGCCCATCCTGCTCCTGCGCACGCAGCTCTCCGTCCGGGTGCACGCCATCCTTGGTGAGTCCCAGCCCTGATCTTGCCTGGCCCCGGCCCTGGAAGCCTTGGCTCTGCTTGGCTCGGGAGGCCTTGGCTGGTCAGCCCTTGCCTCCCGAGGCGGGGATGAGCGCGAGGCTCTGGGTCTTGCTGAGGCTCCCATCTGCCTCTCGGGAGCTCCAGTGCAGGACTTTGCACTGGAGAAAATGCCTTTGCAGAAGGACTGAGCAGAGGCTGCTGCCTCCTCTGAGCCACCGCTTGGCACCTCCACAGATTCCCTTCCTCTTGGCCAGGCTACTGTGGACAAAGTGAACAAGTTCTGTTGGTTCCCAGACTCTTCTTAAGGGGTGCACAAACGGAACGTTGTCTTTCTCTGGGACCATCTGGCTGTTCCAAGCCTTGACATGGAAGAGGAACCCTTTCAGCGACTTGCATGTTGAGTCCGGGTACCTCCCCCAGGGCATGCCCATTTATGTGAAAGGCGAGAACTGGATGATTGAAACTACACCTCTGAAACGATGGTCAGAGGCAGATCTTTCTCAGCATTTATAGGAAAGCTTGAGTGACCAGCAGTCCCTGTGAGCCTTGTCTTGTTGTGTGTGCTGAGCACCCACCCCGGCAGGGCTTCTGCCATCACCTGGCAGTCTCGGGCCTTGCGCATCGATGGCACATCTCCATGGTGGCTCTTGAGATGCCACCAGGCGTTCATTCCAAATGCATTCAGACTTGTCTTCACAACCATAAGAACTAGAAACGTTTACATGGTGGTGTGGGGGGGCCAGGGAGATTAAAATCAAGGGGCCAGATCCAGGATCTGCAAGAGGAAGGGCTCTGCTCAAGGAAGGTCCCTGTGCCTGATTTTTGGGTATTCCCCCCCACACGCATACCACAGCTCGCCCCATTCTGCAGGGTCTTCTGACTCTGTGTAGCACTTTCAGGGGGCTGGGAGGGCAGGGAAGTCCAGAGGAGGGGGGAGTAGAACGGCATGTCCTCAAACTGGCAGGGGCTCCTCAACCAATGAGAGGCTTGCTTCCTGCCCCTGTCCAGGCTCCCCTGCTACTAAATTATTATGAATGGAGAGCAGCTAATTTTCCCCATGTGGGCACTTGTGCCTTGAGGAGCCAAAATCCCCAAATCTCGAGTGCAGCATCTGAAGACACCCCCTAAGAGCAGCCCAGCCCTCAATTTTGCCACATTCCAGAACTCTGCCATGGAGTTATTGCTTCCAACCCCACCATTCTCCTTCTCCCTGCTCACAATGAGAAGCTCCCATAAACTCAAAATTACTGTGATAAAGCGGAGAAGGGACTTTACATAACAACAGAGAAATGACTTTACATCAGAGGAACTACAGAATGTCAAAGCACAGCATTGCAATAGCAATTTAAGAGAGCGTTGGAGAAGCAAAAGAGTGCTTTAGGGGAGTTGCTAAAGTTAGCTTTTAACCCTTTCACTGCAGGGGAGTGAAATTTATTTCTTACTTCTGAGTAAACATGCACAGAAGGGCGGATCTGTTAAAAGATTAAAAGCAGGCTAGCTAAGGTGAATGACTGCCCCCACTACTGCGATAGTGTGAGGGGTCGCCGCTGTGTTCCTGGGGATTTTCTCAATGGGAAAACTACTTCTGTTGGGGAAACAAGAGGGAATGGGGCATCCACCCCCTTGACCATGTCACTGCCAGGTCACAGAGGCACAGAGGATTTAATGTGGGGGGGACGGGACGTGGCATACTGTGGCAAAACCACCAGGGAGCTACTTTCAGTTAAAAAAAAAAAAAAGTGGAGTAAAAGGAGTTTCAGAAAATGCAGCTTTTCAAGAGGGGAGTGGCTGGTTGGCAGCAGATCGGTGATGACATCATCTGTCACAAAGGAATTCAGGCTGCTCTAACTTCGCACCAAATGGCTCATGAAGACAGCCCCGGGTTTAAAATAAGTAAGACTCTCATTTTGGCCCAGCCCATAGATGACATATGCCCCCCAAGTCCTTTCCTAGATTGGATGTCCGCCATTGGGTTGAAGAATGTTCCCTGCTCCTGATGTAGAAAGAAAAAATCCAAGGAGAACCTTGAGGAATGCTTATAAGGACCAGGAAGCAACCCTTTCAGGAAGAAAGGTTCGTGTCTTGCTGTGGCTCTTCGCAGCCCTTTCGGGTTTGGCTCTGAATATTCAGCCAGGGCCCTCGCTTTCCGCTCCACGGCCCGAAAGGTCGGGAAGCCAAGGTGATCACCTTTCTTTTCCTGCCCTGCCATCTTGGTTGCATAGGCCCTCCTGTGTCAAGTCTTCCAGACAAAGCTACTAGCTTTGCCTGGGGAGAAACGGAGGGCCCCTGCCAGTCTCCAGTCTCTGCAGCCTTAAGGCAGATTGTGCAACAGAAGGAACTAGCGGCCCACCCCGTTGCTTGGCTTCAGGCACTGGAGAATTCGGTTCCTTGACTGAGCCGGCAGCTGCCGCCTCTTCCCTCACTCCCCTGTCTGCAGCCGTTCTGCACGCTCTCTCCTGTGCGCGGCTGCGGCTGTCTCCCTGTGGCTCCGCATTGGCCCCTGGGGCCGTCCCGCACCTCCCGCCGTGTCTGTGCCGACCAGTGTTGTGAGCATTTCCTCTGCTGGAGAGAGGAGCGCAAGACGGCACTGAGTGCTGCGGGGCTCCCCCTCGTGGGGGTGGGCAGCCACCCAGCGTTTCTGGGAGGGGCAATGCTGGTGTGAGGAGTGGCTGGAGCGTCAGCTCTGCCCATGCGGCTTGAATTTCTAGGAAGGAGCCACGCCGCCAGTGGAACAGAAGAGGGCGGGGCTCTGTGTGGTGTCTCCTGAATGGCCCTAGCTTTACAGCCAGGGAAACGGGACAGTGTGAGGATGGAGACGAGGCCCGCGCTGCTACCCCTGTTGCTTCCCTATCTTCAGTTTGCAGAGTAACGTTCTGGAACTGTGGGTCTGCTTCAGTTCTCGCTTCACTAGTGAAGTGTTGTACAACAGGGCTGGTGGACACGGCCATGAAACGGTGCCACGCTCACAGTGTGCTCTTTGACCTGGTTGCTCCTGGCAGGCTGGTCTCTGGGGGTCCAAGCAGGGAAGGCGACAGAGCAGGTTAGGGATCGACGGTAGTTCCCCATTGGCCATCCCCTTCCGGTGTCTTACAGTCGTGATCTAAACGCTCCTCCACAGATACTTCCAGGCACTTACTTTGTGTGACTCTCTACATTGCATGCAAGGACCGCTCTGCAGGATGTGCTCTCTGTCATTGGGCCTCTCTGTTCATGGTCATTCATGGGGTCTGGGATCTGCAGGACAGGGGAGAGATCCAGGAAGGCCAGAGCTCCTCTTAATGCCGTGTAATTGCAAAAGTGCCAGGAGCATCCCGGCCTCTTCCCTGTTGCAATGCAAATAACTTTGTGGTGGGTTGGCGTCTGTTGGGCAGGTCAGACCCAACCATTTTGTATAAGACCTGGTTCTGGCAGGGATGGGAACTGCTAGAATGGCTTTGCTTCCTGATTTGGGGGCTCTCTGGGGGGCGTGGCTCTGGGGACTGTCCCGATGCGTGCTGCTCCACAGGCCATGACTGCTCCACATCACCTTCCCCCGTGCTGTCGAGCCCTTCCCCGCACTTCCCTGGGGACCTGCGTCCAGCCAAGCAGGCAGGGCAACAGCCACAGTGCCCATCTCAGCAAGTGCCGTGGACCTCCATGGGGCTAACCGGGATGGGGGGATCCAGTCTCCCCTGTTGAGAGCGTGATTCCCTTCTGGACACCCCAGCAGCAGGTGGGGTAGAGTCCTTCTGTGGTGGGGGGCAACCGAGCGTAAGGCCCATTCCAGCAGCTGTGCAAGAGCCCCACTCCAGCCTCTTCCCTGCTGGCAGCAGTGAGCAGCTCTTCCCCTGGAGACTCTCGCTCACCCTGAGGATCCGGTGCGGCCGATCTTCTCAGGCGGCTGTTGGCCACCTTGCTTGCAGCCGAAGTGGATGCCCACCATGCCTCGATGGCATCAGGCCCTCCAGGGGCTTTGGATTTCAGTTCCCATGAGTCTCGCCCATTCAGCAACGGTCTGGGAAGGTCTGCTCAGTTGCTTGCCCGAGGTGGGCGGCCGCTCCCCATAAGGCCCGGCTCTGTCCGCCAGCCTTCCGCAGCCACAGCCCCCAGCGTTCCTGCCCGTTGGCTGTGCTGGCTACGGCCGATGGGCGCTGCAGCCCGAGGCACCCGGTGGGCCCCGGGCTAGCTGACTACCCTGCCTGCTGTGTGCAAGGGCCTCCTGGCACAGGAGCAGTCTGCCTCTGCGGGCCACGCCCCCGCGCAAGACGCAGCTGGGACCTGGAGGTGGTGGGCTTCTGCACGGAGCTCCTGCTTCTCGGCGGCTGTGGCCAAGCCTCCTGCACTCAGCGGCTGTGAAATGGGGGCCGGTGACCTGCTGTGCAACGTTCTTGTGAAGGCAACTGAAACGGCGCCCTGCGTAGCCCTGGACGCCTGGGCCTGTGCTTCTTCCCCACTTTCCTTCCTCTCCCTGCCCCAGCGCTGCTTCCTTTCCTCTCGGTGCGGTCCGCCAGCTGCTGTCCTCGGGCAGCTCTTGCCGGCAAGCCCCGTTCCAGCAGGCCCTTGGCCAGCGGTGCCTCCCTTGTGGCGTTCAGATGGGGTGATGTGGGCAGGAAACCCTCCGTGGGCTGGTGGAGGAGCATCCTCCCGAGTGCTTGGGCGCCCTTCCGCAGCGCCTCCTGGTCGTCTCTCCCCGTGCCCCTCGAAGGCGCTCTCCGCGTGAGGTGACCGAGTGACGCCGACGTCTGGACTGCTGTGGCAGCTTCTGTGCTTAGAGTGACGCACAAAGGAACGGAGGCCCAGAGTGGCCTGGGGCCCAGCGCTCTGCTGGAAAGAGGGCAGCCCAGAGCCAGGCACCCACCCACCATCTGGCCAGCACTTGGTGTCAGCTTAGACCCTGTCTTCCTTCCCCACCAGCTCATCCCAGACGCTGCTGCAGAAATGGCAGCCAGGCCTCCATCCACCCAGTCTGCCATCTGTGTCCCACCTCTTTGCAGACAAGCAGCAATTACTGCGAATGCCGCGGCTTGAAGGAAGGGGAAGTGAAATAGGGGGGCCTCTTTGGCATCCCTTCTGCAATTGGCCTGTGCCCGCTCCCCCCCCTCCCCCCAGTTTTCTGCAGTTGAAGGTCCCAAAGCAGTGGGGCTGACGGCGCATCCCCCTTGTGAAGGGCTGGCCTGGGTGATGGGGCGAGAAGTTCCGTGCAGGGCTGCAAACATCCAGGCATCCTGTAGCTGCTGGCACCTGGGGACAGGAAGCACCATTCTCTGGCTCCCCGGCGGTCTCTGGCTCCTGCATCCTGCAACAATTGCTGCTTGCCTGGATTCTTACACCCAGCTGAGGTGTAAAACCTGCCTGGCAGGAGGAAGGTTAGTCTGAGAAGGAAGCAGCAGCGTCTTGGGGTGGAGCCCATTTGAGCAGAAGGGGATCTTCTGTCTGACAAAAGCCTTTGGGATGGGAGGGATGTAGGAAAGGGAGGAAATGTTACACTCCAGTAAGGCAGCGGGCCCTACGAGGCGGGGGGCCGTGGCCCTGAGACCAAGCGTGCCGTGGCGGGTTGCGGCCTCCTCTCTGCAGCGCTAGTTGTGTCCTTTTCCTGCCTCACACCAGGGGCCTGTGGCAGGTGGCGAGATGCTGTCCATCTCGGGTTGGTTTGCCCCAACGTGGTCAGGCCGAGCTGTTGGCCACCGAGGGATCTTCATGCCTGGGAAAGCAGCTGTGTTTGCACCGTCTGGGCCCCAGGAGCCACTGGCCTCTTCTGGCCACGCACACGCCTGGCTCGGGCCAGCCAGGGAGAGGAGCCTCCCTTGCCTCTGTGTTCTGAGGTCAATCCTGTGATTGTCTGGCTCCAGACGCAGGGAAGGAAGAGAAGCCCCCTCCCTCCCTCCCTCCCTCCCTCCCTCCTGCTTTTGTCGGAGTTCTTCTCTGCGCAGGAAGCTGTTGGGGTATTTATATAATGCAGGAAACCAGAAGGCAGCCAGCCTTGTCTGGGCTGCAGCAGCTCCCAGGCGCTTGGCAGCAGGCCCCAAGGCCCACGCAGGAGAAGCGCCACCTGGGCACCGTGGGAGGAGGGAGCGTGCCAGAGCTGTGCTCTGGCTGCAGGTTGGATGTCTGGCTTTTGCTGTTGTGGGTGGCTCACAGTGTGCAAATGATCCATTGGCCCCAAATGCGGCCCTTCACCCTCCCCGCGGCGCTGGAGTGCTTTGCCCCAGCGTCCACCTGGGCCCCTTGGCAGAGGCTGGTCCCCCTTCGCTTTCTTTGCCTTCCCCCACTTTCCGTTACTGTCCGCCTGCCCGCATCGGCATGCATGCGCTGTCTGCCTTGGCTCGGGCCCTTCGTGTGCGTTCAGCATGGCTCTGTGTGAGGGCCCTGGAGGGGGGGGGAGTCTTGAGAGAAGAGTCGCCAGAGGCTGCCCTGGAGACCCTGCAGCCGTTCTTGGGACCCCTCCCCATGAGGCCGCTGTGGCTGGGCTGCTTCAGACGGCAGGGAGGGAGGGGCTGAATCCGGAACGCTCCCCACACACAGAAGATCAGCATCTCAAGAGCAACCTTCTCCCGCTTGGGCTGCATCTAAATACTGTGGTGGGTGAGGGGAGAGGGGGAGCGCCTGTGCCCGTGCCCTCCCGGACCGCCTGGAGACATGCTTCTGCGGCAGGGCTGCGTCGCCAGAGACTCTTATTCCTGGGTTTTCTCGGCCTCTGATGGTTGAGTGGCCGGGTTGGGGGGGGCAGACAAAGGGCCCCTCCTCGCTGGTGCGTTTACCTGGTGGTGGACAACAGAGAGTCGCTGCTCTGGCCCCATTTCAGTTTCCCACAATGCCCTGGAGTGATGCCGGGGGCATTGAGGGAAAATTAAATGGTGGCTAGAGCCAGCTGCCCGGAATCGCTCTGCCCACAAAGAGAAAGAAGAAAGGAATTGTCAGGGGGGGGGTGCAGGGCAGCCCCCCTCAGCTGCATGGCCCTGGCGTTGCCTGTTGCTTCTGGGTGCTGATGCTGCCCTGGGCAGAGACTGCAGTTAAATCCAGCAGTGACACCCGCTCCCCTGCGCTGCTTCGGCCAGCATGCCAGGATCAGGGTGGTGGGGCTGTTCAGCCACGGCTGAAAGAGAAGGTCCCGAGACCCTTGGCCTCCCGTGTCAGGAGCAGATTGGCAGGAAGTAAACTGCATTGCTCGGGCGGGGTCCTGGGAGACAAGTGTGGGTAGTTGCATTGCAGTGGGCTAGCTGAGAGGCTACCAGACCACAGATGCCGTGGCAAGGCTGCGTCTGTCCAGAAAGAGCTGCAGGTGGTGCCTTCACCAAGGGGGGGCAAAGCCACCCAGCCCATGCATGCCTCTGAAGAGGAAGCTGGGCCCATGAGCCCCTGCTTGAGCAGCGTCCTGGACCCTGGCCAGGACCGCCTGAACACCAGTGTCCTGGGCAGAAGAAACACCTTCCTTCAGGACCAAGAGAATAAGCAGGACTGCATCCCCCTGCGTTTGCCTCAGTTGCCCCAGTATAAATGGTCCAACAGGGCAACTCAGGCAGCTTCGAGGTCTAAAGCGGACCCTGGACTGACAGGGCTCCTGGTGATCTGAGTCCTCCAAGAGGTGCTGCGGTGGCCACCTGCTTGAGCCCCTGGCCCAGGAGGGCGCCTGAGTAATGGCCTCGATGCTCTTCTGGGCCCGGGGGGCTTTCCCAGGAGTGGGATCGGCCCTTCACAAGGTGGCGCTCGCTGCCCCTGGGCCCAGGCTGCCCCTTCCTTCCTGTCTGACTGAATGAGCCCAGAGGGAGAAGCAGGTCAAGCAGGCTGGTGGTCCAAACTCTTGCCCACGTCCCCCGCTCTGCGGCGACATTCATCCGGTGGCACACGGCAGACAGGGCTCCGAGCTTGCCTACAGGCTGGTCGGTCCAGATGGGCAAGTGGCGGTCCAGTGCCATCGAGCTGGGAGTGTCTCAGCAGGGGCCAGCATCTGCGTGCTGTGGAACTGTTGGGACGCGCAAGAGGGTATTGGCTGGCCTGTCAAAAGGGAAGAAATAGCACAGCGCTCCAGTAGTCCTCCGGGGATTCCGCTCAGCGCCTTCCAGTGCCTGTGGAGAGGGAGGGCAGCTGAGCCACGCCGAGGGGTCGGGAGGAGAGAGAGCGAAGTGACGGGGGGGGGGGAACCAGCCGGCTGAGGCAGTCCTCTGAGGGAGAGGTCAAGGTCTCCCCGCGGGACACATCCCACAAAGCAAAAAGCCGAGGAACGTTTCCGAAGCTGCCACCCCCAATTAAATGCCCAGGTTCAGTCGCAAGCAAGCCCTCTTTAGTGCTGTGGGGCACGGGGTCTGAGAGGGGAAGAATCGTAGAATAGTAGGGCTGGAAGGGGCCTACAAGGCCATCAAGTCCAACCCCCTGCTCTGAACTCTTTAACTCCATTGTCATCCAATGGTCTACCTGCCTCCCTAGCTGTTTTTCTGCTTCTGATATATTTAAAGAATTCTTTATTTTTGGCCTTCATAGAATCATAGAATAGTGGGGTTGGAAGGAGCATTCCTGCTCAGTGCAGGAATCCAAGTCAGAGCATCCCTGACAGGTGGCTGTCCAGTCTTGTCTTGAATGCCTCCAGTGTCCAGAGCCCACCACCTCCCTAGGTCACGGGTTCCATTGTGTTGTTCTAACAGGCAGGAAGTTTTTTCTGATGGTTAGCTGGAATCCGGCTTCCTGTAACTTGAGCCCATTATTCCATGTCCTGCACTCTGGGATGATCAAGAAGAGATCCTGGCCTTCCTCTCTGGGACAACCTTTCAAGTCCTTGAGGAGCGCTATCCTATCTCCCCTCAGTCTTCTCTTCTCAAGGCTAAACATGCCCAGTTCTTCAGTCTCTCTTCATAGGGCTTTGTTTCCAGTCCCCTGATCATCTTCGTTGCCCTCCTCTGAACCCTCTCCAGCTTGTCTGCATCCTTCTTCAAGTGTGGTGCCCAGAACTGGACACAGTACTCCAGGTGAGGCCTGACCAGTGCTGAGTAGAGGGCAACTAGTACTTCCTGGGATTTGGAAGCTATGCTTCTATGAATGCAGCCCAAAAGAGCATTGGCCTTTTTTGCAGCCACATCACATTGTTGGCTCATATTCAGCTTGTGATCGACAACAATTCCAAGATCCTTCTCGCTCGTAGTGTGGTTGAGCCACGTATCCCCCATCTTGTAACTGTGCATTTGGTTTCTTTTTCCTAGGTGCAGAACTTGGCATTTGTCCCTATTAAATGCCATTCTGTTGTTTTCTGCCCAGCACTCCAGTCTATCCAGATCACTTTGAATTTTGTTTCTGTCTTCCAAAGTATTAGCTATCCCTCCCAATTTTGTGTCATCTGCAAATTTGATCAGCATTCCCTGCACCTCCTCCTCCAAGTCATTAATAAAAATATTGAAGAGCACTGGGCCCAGGACTGAGCCCTGCGGTACCCCACTCGTTACCTCTCCCCAGCTTGAGAAGGTCCCATTGATAAGCACTCTTTGAGTCCGATTCTGTAGCCAACTGTGGATCCACCAGATCGTTGTTTCATCTAGCCCACTTTGAGCTAGTTTGCTCATCAGGATATCATGGGGCACTTTGTCGAAAGCTTTGCTGAAGTCGAGGTATATGATGTCCACAGTATTCCTACAGTCCACAAGGGAGGTTACTTGATCCAAAAATGAGATCAGATTTGTCTGGCAGGACTTGTTTTTGACAAATCCGTGTTGGCTTCAAGTAATCACGGCATTGTTTTCAAGGTGCTTCCAGATGGATTGCTTTATCATCTGCTCCAGAATTTTCCCAGGGATGGATGTCAGACTGACTACTCTGTCGTTCCCAGGTTCCTCCTTTTTGCCGTTTTTGAAGATAGGGACATTAGCCCTCCTCCAGTCATCTGGCACTTCACCTGTCCTCCAGGATTTCTCAAAGAGAATAGACAGCGGTTCTGAGAGTTCTTCTGCCAGTTCCTTTATTACTCTAGGATGCAGTTCATCTGGCCCTGGAGATTTGAACTCTTTCAAAGTCATTAGGTGTTCCTTGACCATATGCCTATCTATCTCAGGCTGCAATCCTGCCCCTTTAGCCTGTACTTCGCCTTTGCCAGGGGGCTCCTAGACCCTCTTTTGGAAGAAGACTGAGCCAAAGTAGGAATTGAGCACCTCTGCCTTTTCTTTGTCATCTGTTATTGTTTTGCCATCCTTATTTAGTAGCTGAACCACCATTTCTTTCCTCTGCCTTTTACTATGCACGTAGCTGAAAAAAGCCTTTTTGCTGCTTTTAGCCTCCCTCGCTAACCTCAGCTCGTTCTCAGTTTTAGCCTTCCTGACGCCATCCCTGCAATTCTGTGCTACCTTCCTGTACTCTTCCTTTGTTACTTGGCCTTCTCTCCGCTTCCTATATGTGTTCTTTTTTGTTTTCAGGTCATCCTTAAGCTCTTTGTGAAACCACATTGGCTTCTTCTGTTGTCTTCCACCTTTTCTTTTTACAGATTGGCGTGAGGGGGTTGTCTTTCTTTTTCCAGCCCCCAGAGCCTCTGCCCACTGTTTTTAGAGGCCTTTGCAAGGCCTGCCAGCCTCATGCTGCCTCAGGCTGGGTGAAGCCCTGAACGAGCACACACCTGGTAGGGCCTCAGGGGGCGTAGCCACATGTTTTGAGCCTCCCTCCACCCCCACTTGAATATGTTTTATATAATTTACTCCCCCACCCCATTACCCAGGGCAAGGGGTTTCTTCAGAGAACTCAGACTAGAGGCGCGCCCCAGCATGGATCACGGATGGGCCACTTGGCCAGCAGAGGCTCTGCCCCTGGAATCTCGGGGGCCAGCAGCCCTGGCCTGCTCCTTTGGCGCTGGATTTCTGGTCAACTGCAGCTGCTGAACCAGTTTACTCTGGCTTGCTTTGTTCTGCGTGCTCCATTGTTGTGAGGACCAGACTGGGGGCTTGGTTCTGTCCCACGGCCTAGGCAGGGGCTGGTTCCACTTCACCCCTCCTGAAGCCAGCCAGCTGGGGCAGGGCTCAGCTGGGAGTGCTCTGGCTCAAGGCTGCTGGTGTGGAATCCGCAGATCTGCTCAGGGTCCAGCTGAATGCTGAGTGGCATTTGGTCCTAGGGAAACGGACTGGCAGTAAGTTCAGGACTGAGCAAAGGAAGGAGATGGATTCTTGGTCTGATTCTGCAAAGCAGTTTGCAGGGGGGCCCTGGCTTTGTGAGGCACCCCAACACCTGTTTGGGCAAGTCAGGCATTATGGTGCTGCCTTGGGACCATCCTTTTTATTTTATTGGAAGAGCTTTTGCTCTGACTCCGGGCATGAATCTCCCAGTTGTGTGTTTTTGGTATATTCCCACTTTTGTTCTAGAAGTTTTACACATTGAACCTAATATGTCACTAAGCTTCCACCTCATGGCCTATCTGTGGGCTGTGTTTGGGGGAAGACCACCACGGGAGGAGGAGGCGTAAGGGGGGACAACATGAAACAGCCCTGAAGGCATGACCAGAGGTTCTCAGAATCGCTGGTTTTGCTGCTTGCTCCAGCCTGGCTGGCAAACGTCAGAGCCTGGGTGATCCTGCCTTGGTGCGTTGGGAGCCCCTGCTTACCTCTCTTGGCTTCCCTCTGCCAGTTGCTGGCCTGGACTCTTTCCAGCCCCCAGAGAACCAGTTAGCCAGGGCTTCCATTTTGCAAGGAGGCTGCCTCTCTGATGCGACCTCCTGGTCTCAGGGTAGGGCCAGGCTGGGCCAGGGTTGCTTGTTCCTGCAGACTCAAAGGGGGTCTCCCTTTTGTGGGAAAGTCTGGTATGGCATACAGCAGAGTTGCTTTATGCAGAGAAAGCCTGGCAACCCAGCATTTAGTATTGGAGGCAATAAATGCAGGCTAGAGCCAGTTTCAAAGAAGTTCAGATCAACTGTCTTTATTAGTGCTTTCATACACATTGTCAGAGAAGGCTGTCTAACGCTCTTTAACTGCAAGCACCCCCTAATGCTGGGTGTGTGAGTGAGAGAAGGCATGCGATACGGTGATTTCCTCCTGGGAGAGACCGCAACCGCGTGGCGCTCCCTGCTGCAGAGGCAAAGAGAAGAGGAAGGAGAGACGGCACTGATCCGCTGCAGGCCATTCTCTGTTGCCCCCCAGTGTCTGGAAGCATGTGGAGTTGCTCCTATTATCCAACATTCCCCTTCTCAATTCTGCATGCTTCAGAGTCTACAAGACTTAGTTTCCCTCGCAGACCCTGGTATCTGTCTTTGGTTAATCGTTTGGTGAGTATATCTGCAGTCATGCTTCCCGTGCGACAATAGCGTACCTCAACAAGCCCCTGTTGTTGTAGATCTTTTATTATACAGTGCTTAACATCAGCGTGTTTGGTGTGTGTGCAGGTTTTCTCCGATAGTCTCATGCCACTTTGGTTGTCCTCATAAGTCTGTAGAGGCTCATCAACTCCCAAGCTCTCAAGTACTAGCTTAAGCCATCAGACCTCTCTGCATGCTTCTCCAGCTGGCATATATTCAGCTTCAGCAGATGACTGGGCGACCGTGGCCTGCTTGTGGCTGCCCAAGTTATAGCTCCATCCCCATGGAAAAATATATGTCCACTTGTGGATTTGTGGCCTGAAATGTCCTCAGCCCAATCTCCATCCATGTCTCCCACGAGTTTAGGGCTGTTGGTGGCTGGTGGTCTCAGCTTTAAGCATGCAGTCCCCTTCAGACAGCTTTCTACGCTCTTGACTGCAGTCCGATCCCTGGCTGGGTAAGCTGGTTTTCCTGCATCGGATGCCCGCTGCGGTGGCTGTGCCAGGCCTGGGGCTGTGGCGAAGCACAGACACTTCCCTGTGGCCTCCCTGTAGCCGTTGTTTTCTGGTAGTGGCTCGCTGTGGCTTGTGGAAACCTTGTCCACTGGGGTAGGTGCTGTGTTAGCATCTTTTAGTCCTAGGCTCTCTTCCAACTCTAGGGTCTTTTGTTTCTAAGAAGGTAACTGCCATCTTCTACGCCCAATAATAGTCTTCAGACACATGTAGGAAGAAAGCCAGACTATGAAACACATGGTCCTCGATGTCTATATACCAGTGCCCAGAGTATGGGAAACAAACCGAATTAACTTGAACTCTTAATACAGGAGGGAAATTATGACTTGATAGGTATAACTGAGACTTGGTGGGATGACTCTCATGACTGGAATACAGCAATTGAAGGATATAACTTGTTCAAAAAGAACAGGAGGAAGAGAAAGGGAGGTGGGGTTGCACTGTATGTGAAAAATACATATCCCTGCACGGAAATACAGGAGGATGAGCTTGGTAGCCCCATCGAGAGCATCTGGATCAAAATAAATGGAGCAAAGAACAAAAGGAACCTGGTGGTCGGAGTCTACTACCGGCCACCCAATCAAGGAGAAGACGAGGATGAAACTTTTGAAAAGCAAATAGCCAATGTTTTAAGGAAGCATGATGAAGTAGTAATGGGGGACTTCAATTTCCCCGATATTTGTTGGGAGACAAATTCTGCAAAACATGGCCCCTCCCGGAAATTCCTAACTTGTGTCGTGGATAACTTCCTCCTACAGAAAGTAGAGGAAGGAACTAGCGGATCAGCTATCCGTGACTTGATCCTAACCAACAGACATGACGGAGTGGATAAAGTAGCAGTTACAGGAACTCTGGGGGCAAGCGACCACGTTGTGCTTTAGTAAAGGCTAAACATGCCCAGTTCCTTCAGTCCCTCCTCATAGGGCTTTGTTTCCAGTCCCCTGATCGTCTTTGCTGCCCTCCTCTGAACCCTCTCCAGTTTGTCTGCATCCTTCTTCAAGTGTGGTGCCCAGAACTGGACACAGTACTCCAGATGAGGCCTAACCAGCTTCGGCTATTGGGCGGTATAGAAATGAAATAAATAAATAAATAAATAACCAGTGCTGAGTAGAGAGGAGCTAGTACTTCCCTGGATTTGGAAGCTATGGTTCTATGAATGCAGCCCAAAAGAGCATTGGCCTTTTTTGCAGCCACATCACATTGTTGGCTCATATTCAGCTTGTGATTGACAACAATTCCAAGATCCTTCTCGCTTGTGGTGTTGTTGAGCCACGTATCCCCCATCTTGTAACTGCATTTGGTTTCTTTTTCCTCGGTGCAGAACTTGGCACTTATCCCTATTAAATGTCATTCTGTTGTTTTCTGCCCAGCACTCCAGTCTATCCAGATCACTTTGAATTTTGTTTCTGTCTTCCAAAGTATTAGCTATCCAACCCCATTTTGTGTCATCTGCAAATTTGTTCAGCATTCCCTGCACCTCCTCCTCCAAGTCATTAATAAAATGACTTTTTCTTCTTGGCAGTCTAATTTGAAGACTCTATCCTTCTCAAAGCCTCTGGCGTATAGTTGACTTTCAAAAGAAACTGGATCGCCTTTCTTATTAAAATGTACATTTTCTTGTCAGCGTGGATATGCTCAGCAGATTTGTCTTCAGTTCAAGAAAGAACTGTACTTCCTCTGCTGTGATGCCATTGCATGCATTCTTGGCCTTGCATCTTAGAACTATCTTTCCTTTACCCTTTATGTAAAAGGATTTTTTTTTTTTTGTATTAGTGCTTCTCCTTTCACTTCTTACCTACAAGCACCCCCTAGAGCTGGGTGTGTGAGTGTAATAAGCGAGGCATGAGATGCAGTGGCTTGCTTCCTTCGGGAGAGAGCAGCATGGCGCTTGCTGCAGAGATTAGAGGGAGGAGGAAGAGCGAGGGGAGGGGGCAGGAAGGAAGCGCTGCTCCGACAACCGGGGCGAGCGAGGCGCTCTCTGTCGCCCCCCAGCGTCTGGAACCATGCGGAGCTGTTCCCGTTCTCCAGCCCCTTTGGCGCTTGTTTTGTTTTTCAGAGAAGCTGTACGGCTCCAAGGGCCCCGAGCTGAGACGCTCCCTCTTCTCCTTGAAGCAGCTCTTTCAGGTGAGCCCCGCCCTCCTCATCCGGCAGTGTGTCTCGGAGAGGCACTCGGCCCGCCTCCAGCCCCTCAGCCTGCTCCAGAGCACTTGGGCCGTGGGCTTGGATCCAGCCAGCCCACGCGTGTGCATGTGAACGTGCTAGATGGGCTTGGGCCCACCGAGTGCCTCTTCCTTTTCCTTCGGGTCCCCTTTGCCCCTTGCCCCTGTAGCCTCCTCTCTTCTCTTGCAATGTTTAGACATGCACACCCGGGGAGGAGGGAGGCTGGCGTCCACCTCCTCATCTGCTGCAGTTCTCCAGGCTGGGTGTGGCTGAGCACCAGCCACTGGAGCAATGCTGCTCCAGACCGTGGCTTTCAGCCCCCAGCCCCCTCCTCACCCTGATTCCTCGGCCTGGCCCTCTGTCTGCCCCGCCTCCTCTGCTGTGCAAGGGGCAAAGGGGCCTCTGGCACGTCTGCAGCCTGGATGGAGGCGTCCCATCTCTGGATTTCTGCTGCAGGAAGATAAGGACCTGGTGCCGGAGTTTGTGAACTCAGAAGGGCTGACCTGCCTCATCACGGTGGGAGCTGAGGCTGACCAGAACTACCAGAACTACATTCTCAGAGGTGGGTGGCCGCCCAAGGGGGGGCGCTGAGTCTGGGCCCTTTGAGTTTCCGTGGCGAGTCTGGTGCCTGGACCCTCCCGCCAATTCAAGGCCATGTGCAGGACAGCCAGTACGTCGTGGAGATTTGTGGGTAGAGCAGCTTCCCCATTTCGCACGCTGCTCTTGCCCCCAGACGGTGCTGATCCGCTGGTCACTGAGAGCACAGGCTGGGTGCAACTCTGGTCTCTGTCTGCCTCTCTGCCACCCACAACGCGTCATCACACTGAGTGGGTAGACCCCGTTGGGCCCTGGCCGACACTGGCAGAGACAAACATCACAGGACCTTTTTTTTTAGTTTGTTTTGTGTCTTGCTGACATTGCTGACCGCATTTAAACTGCTGCTGAGGGATTTTAACTGATACTTTCATCTTGGAAATAGCGGCAGTGTGAGATGGGGAGAACTGTGAGGGAGTTTTGTTTACAGGGTGTTGCTTTTAAATGATTTTGACCCATTCCTGAGCCTTCAGAATGAGGCAGTATTTCTGTCTCACTAGCAACTCAGTTCAGAGTGTGCAGCTAGGGAAAGCCCAGCATGTAAAGTTTTGCCTGTGATCCGTGAGCCATCTTGGTGAGACCACTTCCACTTTATTGACCGCTCTGGACTGAATAGAGAAGTCAGGAGAGACCCGTGTTGAGGTCTCACACTTCTCTTAATTTATTTTAAAAGCATCTAGGTGGGGCAAGGGGGGAGATTGGATCAAGACCAGGGCACTGTGGGAGGGAAGGTTTACTGCAGGGGTGTTGCTCCTCAGGCCTCTGGGCCAAATCTGGCCTCCTGGGGGCCAGAACTGGCCCTCTGGGCATCCCCAGATGACCCCAGCCCCTTTCCCCCGATGCTTGATGGTTTCCCGAGTTTTGTCTCGTGCAGTTTTTCTGCCTTTCCGGAAGGTTGAGATGGCTGTCTGGAGGCTTTGTTGCTCCAGGCAGGCCTTTCTGGCCCTGCCCTGCTTGCCTCGGCCCCCGAGAGCTTCTCCAGAATGGAGCTCAGCCCTCAGGCTGGCTGCAGGTTGCCGCCCTGGTTGAACTCTTTCCTCCCATGTGGTTTTCCTGATCTGCGTTGCACACCACTGCTATTTGCCCGGTTGCAGGGAAAGCGTGGGCACATGGATATGTTTTCCCCACTTGGAGGTGTGGGATCTTGATTGGGAAAGCAGCGGGAGGATCAACCCACGGCCTTTCCCCCAAGGCCACGGTCCTGACCACCTCAGCGGATGATTTTAAAAGGGTGTTGAGTGGGGCTGGGGCTGCTTGCGCTCAGGCCTCAGTGTCTCTGGGTGCCAGAGGACTGGCATATGTGGGCCATGTTGACAAATGAACCCAGCCATGCTCAGCCCGGTGCCCTCCAGATGTGGGGACTCCCATCGTCCCCAGCGTTGAGGAGGGCTGGGCTGACCTAAGTGGGCTCTCACGGAAGCAGCGTAATGGCGGCGGGAGGGTGCATCTCGGCGGGGGAAAGGGCCAAGGGGCGTGTGCTGCAAGGAGGACTCCTGTGGCAGTCGCTCCGCCCCAAGCCCGAATCGCCACTCCCGGCTCTCCCACCAGGCAGACGCTCGGAGCTGCTACCTTTTGCCTGCCGCTGGCAGATGAGCGACAGCTCCCACCACAGCCCCGCCTGGGCATTTATTTATTTTATTAATTTATTGCATTTATACCCCGCCTTTTTTCCTCTTGCAAGGAACCCAAGGCGGCTTACATGATCCGCCTCCTCTCCCTTTTATCCTCACAACAACAACCCTGTGAGGTAGGTTGGGCTGAGAGTCTGACTGGCCCAAAGTCACCCAGTGAGCTTCCATGGCTGAGTGGGGACGAGAACCCGGATCTCTGGGCTCCCAGTCCAACGCTCTCGCCACTACGCCACACCGGCTCTGTCACACTGGCAAGCTGCAGTGGAATTGCAGCAGACGTTCCACGCTTTAGGGGGCGTTGCGCTCTTCCTCCATGTGGCTCTGGAGCAGTCATGTTCAAGATGGTTGCAATTATTTATGCATTTTTGACATTTTTATCCCACTTCTCTCCAGGGAGCTCAAGGAGGCAGCTGTGGCTGTTCCCCTCCCCCACCCTGTTCTCACAACAACCCTGTGAGGTGGTTTAGGCTGAGAGCTAGTGACTAGCTCCTGGCCACCCACTGAGTTTCATGTCTGAGTTGGGATTTGAACTCAGGGATCCTAGACCAACATCACAATGGGCTCCTTCTCTCTCTCTCTCTTTCTCTCTCTCTCTCTCTCTCCCCCCCCCTGCCCCCCTCCGCCCCAGTCACTGTGCCTGCTGTATTGCACGGGGGGAAAGAGGCTGCGTGCTCAAAACCCACTGGCAAGGACAAACATCCGCCCCACAAAACAACCCCTTTTCCCCAAGGGTCTTTACTGGGTGGTGGGCTTTGCCCCCACTAACCATTTTTGGAGGCACAGTCTTCTCACAAACATCCCTTTGCAAACAAATGGAGACATTGCTGTTTGCATTGACTTGTATGGGGGGAAGAAAGGCTTCACCCTCGGAACTGGCTGGTGAGGGGCAGCCCCACAAAGGACCCATCAAGGAGGAATGGGAAGTTTGCCCCTCTGCAGCCCCATTGCTAATATGGCAGTCACAGAAACATAAGGTTTTTAAAAATTATTTTTAAAAATTAATACTATCACATTATTGCATTTAACTGCTATTGTGCAAATTAATTTTTAAATAAAATACATAATTGGAAAAGCGTTTTAGCGCTAATTGAAAGACTAACTCAACCCCCAAGAAACATGGTGGTAAAATGGCACCGGCCAGAGATCCGAGGGAGGGTGTGCTGGCACGGTGGCTGCCCACATCCAGGCCGTGACGTGTCCAAGAGGCAGTGCAGCCACAGGGCATGGGGCATGGGGCTCGTCTTCTATAGGGATGTCAGAGAATTCGGCCAGGGATCTCGGTGAGGCCGAATGCCAGTGCATTCGGCCCCCCAAAATCCATGGCGGAACGAAGCCCCCCCACCCCACGAAAGGCGCACGAAATGGAGCACTTACCTGCTGCTGTCCACACTGACTTGCAAATGGCAGCTGCCCTGCGGCCGTCATTCGCTTCCTGATCATAGCCGTGACAGGCTACGTAAATACTTACGTAGCCTATCACGGCTAATGCAGGGATGCCTTTTGCGTCCTTGCAGAGGACGTGATAGGCTACGGAAGTATTTACGTAGCCTATCACGACAAGCCAAAAAAAAAGCACCCAGCGTACACAAATGGCGGCGGCTGCGGCAGCCGCCGTTCGCATTCCCTGTTTTGAGCCATTTTAGCTACGTAAATATTTTAAAAAGCTAAAGGTGTCCCCAACCAGTCGTGTCCGACTCTAGGGTGTGGTGCTCATCTCCATTTCTAAGCCGAAGAGCCAGCGCTGTCCGAAGACGCTTCCGTGGTCATGTGGCCGGCATGACTGAACACCGAGGTGCACGGAACGCTGTTATGTAGGCTAAAACGGAGGGGGGGGGGGAAAGAACGCAAATGGCGCCCACTATGCTATTTGCGTTCCCTTTTTTTCGCTGTAATAGCCTACGTAAATATTTACGTAGGCTAAAACGGCTCAAAATAGGGAACGCAAATGGCGGCCGCCACAGCCACCGCCATTTGTATACGCTGTTGTGTTTTTTTTGGCTTGCCATGATATGCTACGTAAATAGTTACGTAGCCTATCACGGCAGCTTCACAGGATGCAAATGGCAGCCGCTATGGCGGCCGCCATTTGCGTCCGCAGCAGCCCGTCCGCGGCTAGAACTCTGGCTGCGGATGGCCCTGGCCAGCGGCTCCATGGAGTTGCCGCGGAGCGGAGCCGAACAGGTTAGGATTTTGGGGGGAGGCGTGGAGCACCTCCCCCCCACCACGAATCACCTCATCGAGAAGGTAAATGGCTTTCGTACTTCCCTAGTCTTCCACCCTCAAAGAGTCAGGCTTTCTCCAGTCCGAGGAAAGTTGAGTGGCCGTGTCATGTGGCTGCCCCACAAGCCGTAAGCCGCCGTGAGTGAGCGGAGCGTGGCGATTGCCCAGGAGCCCCATGTTTCGTGGCTGGCCTGCCCTGTCTGCCAGGGCCTGCCTTGACTTCCACGGGGCCTCTGCCACTCTCTCTTGCAGCCCTCAGCCAGCTCATGCTCTTTGTGGATGGGATGCTGGGAGTGATCCACCACAACGCAACGGTGCAGTGGCTCTACTCGCTCTGTGGCAGCATGGTGAGTAGGTCCCTTGGGCTCTTCGGCCTGCCCTCTGGGCCGGCAATGCTGCCAGGCCAGTCAGTGCGGGGCTCAGCCTTCCCCCTCAGATTGGCCATGCCGGGCAGGGGGGCTCCCCACACATGCCTCTCCGCCAGGGCCTGTGCAGACGTGGCAGCTGTCCAGCTGTGGGAGTGAGCCCAGGGAGGGGGGGTCTCCTCCCTGCTGTTAGCCAGCAGACATCTTCCAAGGATGAAGCATCTCCCAGAGGGAAGTCAGGAGAGCTCCTTAGCAGGGTCTGGAGCAGGCCTGGAGGCAGCTGGCCCAGCCCTTGCGCCATTGGGAGGCCTGGCTGAGACACAGTGTGCAGCCCCAGGCTTTGCCCCACCCTGGACGGCCGCCGCTTTGCCTGCAGAAGGCCCCGGGCAGGGCAGCTGGCCAAGACACCCCCCGCCTCCACCCGTCCCTGCCAAAGCAGCTGGCCACGCTCTGAGGTGGTTCCCATGCTTCTGTGCTAGTACCGCCTGGTGGCGAAGACGGCCCTGAAGCTGCTGCTCGTCTTCGTGGAGTACGCGGAATCGAACGCCCCGCTGCTCATCCAGGCCGTCCTGGCCGCGGAGCAGACCAGAGGTGAGTGGGCTGCCCGGACACCGTGGCCCCCGGGTGCTTCTGGCTCAGCTCCAATCCCCCTCGCCACCGGCCAGGCCGGTGAGCAGTTGGCGGCCAAAGCACCTTAGAATCATAGAATAGAATAGTAGGGTTGGAAGGGGCCTACAAGGCCATCAAGTCCAACCCCCCGCTCAATGCAGGAATCCAAGTCAGAGCACCCCTGACAGATGGCTGTCCAGCCTCATCTTCAATGCCTCCAGTGGGGGAGAGCCTACCACCTCCCTAGGTCATTGGTTCCATTGTCGTATTGCTCTAACAGGAAGTTTTTCCTGATGTTCAGCTGGAATCTGGCTTCCTGTAACTTGAGCCCATTATTCCTTGTTCTGCACTCTGGGATGATCGAGGAGAGATCCTGGCCTTCCTCTCTGGGACAACCTTTCAAGTCCTTGAGGAGCGCTATCCTATCTCCCCTCAGTCTTCTCAAGGCTAAACATGCCCAGTTCTTTCAGTCTCTCTTCATAGGGCTTTGTTTCCAGTCCCCTGATCATCTTTGTTGCCCTTCTCTGAACCCTCTCCAGTTTGTCTGCATCTTTCTTCAAGTGTGGTGCCCAGAACCGGACACAGTACTCCAGGTGAGGCCTAAGCAGTGCTGAGTAGAGGGGAACTAATACTTCCCTGGATTTGGAAGCTATGCTTCTATGAATGCAGCCCACAAGAGCATTGGCCTTTTTTGCAGCCACATCACATTGTTGGCTCATATTCAGCTTGTGATCGACAACAATTCCAAGATCCTTCTCGCTTGAGGTGTTGTTGACCCACGTATCCCCCATCTTGTAACTGTGCATTTGGTTTCTTCTTCCTCGGTGCAGAACTTGGCATTTATCCCTATTAAATGTCATTCTGTTGTTTTCTGCCCAGCACTCCAGTCTATCCAGATCACTTTGAATTTTGTTTCTGTCTTCCAAAGTATTAGCTATCCCACCCCATTTTGTGTCATCTGCAAATTTGGTCAGCGTTCCCTGCACCTCCTCCTCCAAGACATTAATACAAATGTGGAAGAGCACTGGGCCCAGGACTGAGCCCTGCGGTACCCCACTCGTTACCTCTCCCCAGTTTGAGAAGGTCCCACTGAGAAGCACTCTTTGAGTCTAATTCTGTAGCCAACTGTGGATCCACCGGATCGTTGTTTCATCTAGCCCACTTTGAGCTAGTTTGCTCATCAGGATATCATGGAGCACTTTCTTGAAAGCTTTGCTGAAGTCGAGATATATGATGTCTACAGCATTCCCACAGTCCACAAGGGAGGTTACTTGATCCAAAAATGAGATCAGATTTGTCTGGCGGGACTTGTTTTTGACAAATCCATGTTGGCTTCGAGTCATCACTGCATTGTTGTCAAGGTACTTCCAGATGGATTGCTTTATCACCTGCTCCAGAATTTTCCCAGGGATTGATGTCAGACTGACTGCTCTGTAGTTCCCAGGTTCCTCCTTTTTACGCTTTTTGAAGAGGAGCTCCTAGACCCTCTTTTGGGAGAAGACTGAGCCAAAGTAGGAATTGAGCACCTCTGCCTTTTCTTTGTCATCTGTTATCATTTTGCCATCCTGATTTAATAACTGAACAACCATTTCTTTCCTCTGCCTTTTACTGTGCACGTAGCTGAAGAAAGCCTTTTTGTTGCTTTCATGTTTAGGCATGTTTAGCCTTTACTAAAGCACAACGTAGTCGCTTGCCCCCAGAGTTCCTGTAACTGCTACTTTATCCACTCAGTCATGTCTGTTGGTTAGGATCAAGTCAAGGATAGCTGATCCTCTAGTTCCTTCCTCTACTTTCTGTAGGAGGAAGTTATCCGCGACACAAGTCAGGAATTTCCTGGAGGGGTCATGTTTTGCAGAATTTGTCTCCCAACAAATATCGGGGAAATTGAAGTCCCCCATTACTACTTCATCATGCTTCCTTAAAACATTGGCTATTTGCTTTTCAAAAGTTTCATAGTAGTAGTATACTTACATAGTAGACTCCGACCACCAGGTTCCTTTTATTCTTTGCTCCATTTATTTTAACCCAGATGCTCTCGATGGGGCTACCAAGCTCCTCCACCTGTAGTTCTGTGCAGAGAAATGTATTTTTCACATACAGTGCAACCCCACCTCCCTTTCTGTTCCCCACCTCCCTTTCTGCAACCCCACCTGGAGGGCCGCATGCCCTGTGCTGTGCTTGTTGCGGGCGCTGTGCTTTCCGTAAGCAGGAGCAGCCCCACTGCCAAGGGGTGCACACCTCTGGTGGCCAGAGGCTGGGGGTCTCTCTTCCTCTTGCCTGCCTGGCGACGTTCCCGGGAGGCCCCCAGTGGGGCAGTGGTCTTCCCAGGGAGCTGCTCTTGGGTGCTGTCTGCACAGCGAGAGCACAGGGGGCCCCCGCTGGATTTGGGCATGCCAAAAAGGTCGGCCCTGCCCTGGCCGCCTTGCTTGTGGCCAGGCCTGTGGATGAGCAGAGCAGGCCTGCCTGTCAGGACCCCCGGTGGGGACTGGACAGCAGGGGTGAGGAGAGTGGGGGTGGTGGGCGAATGGCCGCTTCTCCAGGTTTTCCCTGACTGGTCTGGTCGCCCGCCTTCCTTGCTTCCAGGTGGACTCCCGTGGTCTCGCCTCATGGCTCTCCTGGAGCAGAGGAGCGGGGCGGACACAGAGTTGCAGGTGTTTGCAATGACGCTCATCAACAAGGTGACTGCTGCGGGCCGGGCGGGGTGGGGCCGGGCGGGGCGGGGCCAGGCTCCTGGCCTGACCGGTGCCCGCTGGTGTTGCGCAGACGCTGGCTGCCCTCCCGGACCAGGACTCCTTCTATGACATGACGGACTGCCTGGAGCAGCAGGGCATGGAGAAGGCCATCGAGTGGCTCATGGGCCAGAAGAGCGCCGACCCGGACCTGAAGCAGCAGCTGGCCATTTACGAGGTGGGGCCCGGCTGGGAGCGGGGAGGGAGGGGCAGCTCCCACCCACCTCTTGCTGTCGCTCTGCCTGAGCACCTCTGTGCCCTGCAGAATGCCCTCAAGCACGAGGACGGCATGGAAGAGCCCCCGTCCGGCGCCCGTGGCAAGGAGCGCAGAAGGGGGGACGAGGGCCGGCGGGGACCGCGGCGCTCGCTGGGCTGCCTCACCGCCCTGGACAGCTGGGACCCCGGGGCTGCCGAAGTTGTGCGGCCTGGCCCTGCTCCGGCGCTGGGCCTGGCTGGGGAAAGCCATGAAGACTGGTGAGTTGGCCAGCAGGGCGGGCATGGCCCCCACCCCAGAGGCTGGTGAGAGGCGGTCTGGACTGGGGGAGAAGGGCTTGAGCCCAAGAGGACAGTGTGTGGGGCAGTGGGCCGGCCTTCTCCTCTGTAGCCCTTGCGCTGAACCCATCCATGCCTGCCTGCCTGTCCATCTCAGCCTGGAAGGGCTCATCCAGCATGGGGCGGGCACTGAGCGCCAGGGAGCAGCTTTCTGTACTCCCTCGCGGAGCGTCGCCTGCATATGCTCTGTGGCCCTGCCTGCCTGCCTGCCTGCCGGCCAGCCAGCCGCACCAATCCTGCTCTTCCCATCTCACTGCCTTTCCAGGCCCAACATCCAGAGTACATACAGTAGTGCCTCCGAGGTGTGCCTGTCCGCACCGTCTGCCCTGGTGGAAAGAGGAGAGCAGCCAGGTGACCTGGGCGAGAGGAGCGTCTTCAAGTAGGTCCCTCTCTGAGTGGGGGCATGATGGGGGGCTGTTGAGGAGGCTGGCCGAGGGCTGTCCCCGTTCTCGCCTTCCCTTGCTGCTGGCTTCGGGGCTCTCAGAGCCGATAGGCAGCCCTGGTATGGCTGCACTGGGGGTGGAAGACAGCGGCCTTGCTGTCCGTTGAGGCATCTGAAGGAGCTGTCCTGCCGATGGCCCAGGGCACCTCCTCCTTTCTGCAGGGAGCTGCTGAGATCAGGGGGAGGCCGCCAGGCGCCCTCTGGGTGTTCTGGACTGCATCCCATCATCTCTGATCATTGGCCATGCTGGCTGGGGCCTGGTCCAAAACATTTGGTAGGCGCCAGGTTGCTCACCCCTGCTCCTTGCACCTGTACAGGGAAACACCCCCCCCCCCCGGTAGCTCTTAAGTGGGCCGGTGTCTCCGGCAGCCTTGTGTCCCGGCTGTGGGCTGAGCTGAGGGTGCAGCGCAGGAGTGAGAGGGGCAAGCAGGGTGCGGCACCAGCAGGAGTGTCCTGAGAGCCGGGGTGGGTCTTTGTCGCTCGTCCCCTAAAGCGGGTGGAGTCCATGGGCAAGGATTTTCCTCCCCGGTGTCCTGTGGTGCAACTTGAGGAGGGTTTCTGCCATCCTCCCCACATCAGGGGGCCCACCTGGAAAAGTCCCTGCTGTGGATGGGGCATCAGGGCGTGTGCATGCGCCTGCACAGGTGTAATTTGTCTCCCCCCCCCCATGTAAGCTGTCCTGAAAACCTGCCCTCTTCCTAGCAGTCTTCTCCCAGGGACTTGTGGGCAAAGGAGAAGGCGGTGACCCCAGGGAGTCCAGAGCAGCAGTGTTGGGGGATGCCAGTGACACTGTGTCTTGCTGGGAGGGCAGCCTAAAGAGTGGGGGGAAGAGGCAGCTGTGGCAAGAGGAGGGCCCTGGTCCTTGCTGCCCAGGGAGACCACCAGGCGATCTGCTGCGTCTCTTTCCTCGTCTTTCCTCCTCCCGCTCCAAGCTTTCCGCCTCTCCTCTCTCCTCTTGATGCCCCCCATCTCTTGTCCGGGACCCAGCCCAGTTTCCAGGCTTGTCGGGCAGCATCCTCGGCAACCTGGCCACCGACGGCCCACTGGAAGATGCTTGTCAGCACAGCGCGAGCAGCGCGTGGCCTTGCACGCCGCCCGCGCTGATGCCTGGGGGGCGGGAGGGGGCTCCTTTCCTTGCGGCAGCTGCACTCCACTGTCCTGCCCTCTTCAATGCTTTTGTCTCCTGCTCAGACTGCCTTTCCTTTTCCAGACTTCACGAAACTGCTTCTGCTTGGTAAGTGATGCTGCAGCCGGTGTCTGTGTGTGGTTCCCGTGGCCCAGGCAGCTTTCTTCCTGGGGGGCTGGCCCCAGAGGAGGGGTGTGTTTGCCGGGCTTGGGGCCGGTGCTTCTTGGCATGTGGTTTCGCATTGCAGAGACCTTCCGGTCCTGCCCGTGTGGTGTTCCGGGTCTGGATGAGCTCCTTGCCGGGGAACAGCTGTGCCAGGAAGCATGAGGCTGGCTGCCCTGGAGCTCCATTGATGTGTGGGGGGGCCTTGTGCTGGGCCTGCCATTAGCAACCCTCCTCCTGGAGGAGACGCCCCCGCCCCGTTGGAGGCCACCTGGGAGAGAGCTGTGCAGCCCCACCAAGCCACGAGGGGGCGCCACGGCCTAGCAGCTGCCCTCCTCTCGGCCGGCGGGATGCCCAGCCCAGCCGCCTCCCCTTCGAGAAGCGAGCGGGGAGATGCCCATCTCTGCTGCTGGCAAGCGCGCACGCGCACCCCCACATTTCCACTTTGTCCCCCTGGCAGAGTAACTGCTGTGCGTGCCTGCCGGCAAAGGGCAGCGTTGTCTTCAATCTACCCTTGGGCCCTTTCAGAACCTACGGTCAAAACGCTCAACGAACCCCCCCCACGCCTAAACGCACCCACGTCCAGCCAGCCGCTGGGATCATTTCAGGCGCAGAAGGGGGCCGGGCGGGGGCTTGTCTGGCTTCGGCCTCCGTGGCGGTGCCAGAGCTCTGCTCCGGCTGCCCTGCTCGGCTGGCACGAGCGCGGGCTTGTGGGGCGGCTGCCAGAGGCCGGAGCGTTGCGAGGGCCTCCTGCGGAGGCTGTGCTCCTGCGCTTGAGGCATGCTGGTGTGGCCTCCGGGAGCTTGGCGCGAGGGTGGCTGCCAGTCGTGGGGAGGCTGGGGTGCCGGGCCTCCAGCCAAGGCGGGCGGGCTCTCTGACGGAGGCGCTCCCCCGCTGCCTCCCCGCTGCATGCGCCTCTCGCTCTGGGGCTGGCGCTGCCTTGGCAGAGTCTGGCTCCTCTGGCCACTGGTGCTAACTGATCTTTTCTCCCAGGCGAGAGGAAAGCCCCCCAGTGTGTGGGGACAAGCCTGTTCTGAGGCGGTTTGAGTAAGTACAGACCCGCGTGCCCCTCCTCGGGGCGAGGCCCTGAGTCCTCGGGGGCGTCTGGCGAGAAGGAGTCTCTCTGGCTGACTTCTCCTTCCCCACCGCCACCCGTCCTGCAGCCGGAGGAGAGGTGCTCGCCTTGGCTCAGTCCACACACGGGTGCTGCACAGGCGTCGGGGGCTTCGGAACACCCAGAGCGGCCTTCTCCTGAGCCAGCCCCGGGGCCAGCCAGCCCCGCCTGGTCGACACTGCCTGGCAGCAGCAGCTCTCTGGGGCTTTGGGAGGGTTTTGGCCAGCCCCGCCTGGGGATGCTGCCGAGGATGGGTCTTCTGCCTGCCCAGCGGGGGCTCCCCCACAGGGCCACGGCCCCTCCTGGCGTCTTGTGCAAAGGGCACCGGGAGCACGTGGCCCGTGGGCAGGCCTTTGGCCCCTGCTGGGCTGCAGGTCGCAGGCAGCGGCTCCAGGGCCTCCCAAAGGAGGCAGCTTGCCGGTCTCTCCCGGCCAGTGGCGCTCCTTGCCCACTCGCCCTTTCCTAGCACCGTGCCTCCTCGTCGGACAGAGCCTGGGTGACTGCAGGCTGCTTGCCCCATGGAAGGGTCAGGCCGGCGCCATCTAGGGAGCTCTGTGGGGCCGTTGACGGTGTGGGCTGTGGGGCTCCCTTCAGCCCAAAACCACCTCTGTCTTCTGTGCCTCCAGAGCAGGGTTGAGTATCCAACTAGTCAGCAGTCCACAGTGGCTTGGCCAGGCCACGGCAAAGGGGGCTCCCAGCGTCTCCTTGGCCTGTTAGCCCCCGCCATCCGGAGCGCTGGCGAAGCAGGGCGTGTGGAGGGCGCTCTGGAAGGGGCGAGGCGGGACTTGCGTGACGGCACGCTCCCAAGTGCTGAGCGGCTTGGGACCAGGTCGCTGGAAGGAGTGACTCCTCCCCGGTCTGCCTGCCCAGGCCCTGAGGTGTCGCCCTTCTCCAGGTGCCCCCCATTAGGTGAGGGGGGGTGGCCACCAAAGGGGGGTGGGAGGCCTCCCCAGAGAGGCTCCCTGGCGCCTACTTTGTGGGGGGGGGGGGGTTGACACCAGGCAAATACCTTTTTATTTCCCAGGCATTTTAGGAACAGTTTTTTGTGCTCATGGATCTTAGCACTCTCTTATTTTGCTGCTGGTTTTACCTTAGTTTTATGTGATGTAGCATTTTTACTCCTTGTTGCTGGTTTTATCTTGGCTTATGTCCTGTATTATTCATTATTTCGATGTAAAATAAAATCATAAATATGTGAGGGCTCTGGTGAGGTGGGCTGGGCCATGTGTGGGGCAGAATCCAGTGGGATTTCAGTAGAAATAGAATTGAAGCAGTTCTGTTTACCCAAGACTCCCAAAGGAGATCACTTCCTGGTTGGTCATGAATACTTGGAGACCTGCAGTAGGCCCGTAGGCCCTTGGCTTTTGGTTAACAGTGTGTGTGTGTGTGTGGTGCATGCAGTGTGCTCGCATGTGTGTATAGGGTACATACATACATGCCTAAGAAGTGAGCACTGACCCCCCACCCCACTTCAACTCACACCCCGATTCAGCGTTTTGGAAAACATCCTGCTTCTGCTCAGGCCAATTTGTAGTCGGACCACTTCAGCCCAGCACCAGATCTGAGTCAGTGTTTGGAAAAATGAGTCTTTATGCTTCCTGTTAACTACCACGGGAAATTAGAAAAAAATGTAACTTTTTTCTCTTGGTCAAAACTGGATGATAATTTCAGGCACAGCAGCCCCCTAGAAGCCCAATGTCAGAAAAATAGGTGCAGGGTTTATATTTTGAGTGTCTTTTAAAGGGAACGGCCAATTGTAATTCCTTGGAAGAATTGGATAAAATTTTCAGGATTCATTGCCCCAACAGAGGAGGTCATGTCTGCCAAATTTCAGAATACTAGCCACAAGGGTTTTTGTGTAAGGGTGGCCTTGACATTTTGAGGTCTCCAAAAGAGGACATACTTACCTCCCCATTTTCCCTGTGGACCATTGTTCTGAAAATTACGCACAGCCTATGTAAGAAACCAGCAAAGTTTCAGAAGGACAGGTGCAGCAGTTCATGTGGAAGGGGAGTTCTCCAGTTTGGGGGAGGGAGTGATTTGCTTTCCCTTCCCTTCACCTCTTCCCCAATAGTTTTTGGGTTTGTATGAAAATGCACAGGTCATTAGAGGTGTCCCTCAGGCAAGAAACCTGCAGAGTTTCTAAAGCATATACATGCATGCAATTTAGAATTACTATAATTTATTTACATTTCACCAATGTTAGCAGCAGGGGAACATGGGTGGGAAGGTACTATTGCACTCATGTCCTGCTTGTTGGTTTCCTTTCACACCTAGTTGGCCACTGTGTGAACAGAATGCTGGACTAGATGGACCTTGGTCTGATGCAGCAAGGCTCTTCTTATGTTCTTAAATATAGAGTGCCTCTGAGCATGTGCAGAATGCTTTTCTTTCACCACTGAACACTTACATTCTCCCCCTACCAATTCTCTTCCCCTCCATGCAACCATCCCTCCTCATCCTACCATCCTCCAGCAACTCTTCATCAAAACAGATGTCTTGTTTTGTGCAACTTTCCTCTACCTCCTCCTTGTTATGCACAAGCTCTCATTGTACCTTCCTCCCCATAGCTTCATTTGTGCCAAGACTTCACCAGGATTCAGCCAATGAGTCTGTTTTCAGACCTAGGGCTAAGTTATGGAGAAACTCTGAGCATGTACTATGTGCCTTTCCCTCACCACTGAAGCTAGAGTTCATGCAACCCCCCGTCCCCCGCCCAACCCACAAAAGACTGAACATGCATAGGACTGAACTGAAAGGGTAGTCAATTCATTAGACGGAATTGGGCAGGCACTGTATTAAGCTTGCAGTACCACGCTCACAACTCAGGGCTTTTTTCTGAGTAAACATACAGAACATCAAGGTGCAAACCTCCCTGCAAAAGTAACTTGTGCTGGAATCCTATGCACACTTTTCTGAGGGTAAGACTCATTAAAAATAAATTAAGTTTATGAGGTGAGGTGACTGAGGACTTTTTCTAGCTTTTTTTAAAACTGTAGAACCTTTTTAAAAGCCTCAGCAGTTCCTTGATCATGATGCCACATAGTCCTAACCCTTCTTTTGGAATAATTTGTTAAACACCTTCTGATTAGGATCTCTAATCCCCTGTGTGGCTTGGCAGTTTTTACTTTTTGTTTTAGTCTTTGAGAAAAGGAAACTTTACGCATGGCTAGCACAAAAGCCACTGGACCTAACTGATTGAAATGTGGCACGTTTAGTCAGCTCCATAGGGGCTGCCAGGTCCCCAAATTCCATGCATTTATGCAGAAGAAGAAATTATAGCTCTTTGTTTTGACAGATTTACTTGAAAATAGCATTATTTACCTCTGACTAGCACAAAAGCAACTGGACCTAACTGGTTGAAATTGGGCAGGTTCAATCAGCTCCATGGGGGCTATCAGTTCTCCAAATTTAATTTATCATACAAACTAAAAAAGTTATGGCTGTTTCTGTTTTCCAATGCAAGTCAATGGGAAAATGTTAAAAAAAAAGGCAGTCAAGACAGCTCAAAAAGATCCGGGGCTTGTGCCCAGGTGGGCTCCTCTCTAACGATGCCCCTGCTTGGCTCTTGGATGGAGGAGAAGCTAGCTGACTGGGCATTGCTACAGCCAGGCAGCTGGGCACAAAAGGCATCAGCAGAGGCGCCCAGGTGAGGGGGGCATAATTCAGGATGTTCCCTGCCGAGGGCCTGGCCTGGCCTGGGGTTGTCTCGCTGTGGTGGGGACTTGGTGGTCAGGTAGGCATGTGCCTGCATCCAACGTTGCATGTGCTGGATACAGCCCTTATAACTCATAGAATAGCAGGGTTGGAAGAGGCCTGTAAGACCCTCAAGCCCAACCCCCTGCTAAGTGCAGGAATCCAGGTCAGAGCATCCCTGACAGATGGCTGTCCAGCCTCGTCTTGAACGTCTCCAGTGTGGGAGAGCCCACCGCCTCCCTAGGTCATTGGCTCCATTGTCGTATTGCTCTAACAGTCAGGACGTTTCTCCTGATGTTCAGCCGGAATCCGGCTTCCTGAAGCTTGAGCCCATGATTCCGTGTCCTGCACTCCGGGATGATCGAGGAGAGATCCTGGCCTTCCCTCTCTGGGACAACCTTTCGAGTACTTGAAGAGCACTATCCTGTCTCCCCTCAGTCTTCTCAAGGCTAAACAGGCCCAGTTCTTTCAGTCTCCCTTCATAGGGCTTTGTTTCCAGTCCCCTGATCATCTTGGTTGCCCTCCTCTGAACCCTCTTGAGTTTGTCTGCATCCTTCTTCAAGTGTGGTGCCCAGAACTGGACACAGTACTCCAGGTGAGGCCTAACCTGTGCTGAGTGGAGGGGAACTAGCTGGTTCAAGAAACAGGCAAAGAGGCACCGGACCCCTCAGAACAAAATGGATAGTTTAATCAAGGTCCCTGGGGATGCCAACCCAAACTACAAAACATGGACTGCACATGTACGGAATGCCATCATGGCTGAGCTTCTCTGTAACAAAAGGGCTGACTGACCAGGAAAGGGGGCCTCTTGACAATTTTCATCCCCTAACTTTTATCTCAGAAATTGTCATCCTGAAAATGGTGAGCCTGAGTCCCACGGATTTTTAAAATAAAGCCAGCATGGAAAAGATATAGAAGGGGTTGGTTTCTGAGTGCTGTTCTGATCTCTGTAGATTTCACTTCAGTGAACCTGCACCAGCTTCAGCTTTGAACAAACATGGCCACTCGATGCAGTCAGGCGCTTCTGCTGATGCTCTCTTGACTCTTGCTTGTGCCCACAGGGCAGGCCTCTTAGCATCCTGCGCCCCACAGGCAGGCCGGCCAGCCCAGGGCCTCAGCCAGACTTTGGCTCCCTGTTCTCCCAGCCTGGTGCTGAGGTGTCTAGGGCAGCAAGGGGGACCCACATGTGGCCTGCAGCGTCTCTGGCAGGCTCTGCTGGAGCCTTCCCTGTCCAGGTGGGGAGGGAGCTCCCCAGGCAGGGAGAGATGGGATTTGCAAAGCCTGGGCCCTGCTGCCTCTGCCCCTCCCAAAGCCTTTCCTGTGAAAAGCAGATCGCCCATGTTTCAAGGAAGCATGACGTAGTAGTAATGGGGGACTTCAATTTCCCCGATATTTGTTGGGAGACCAGTGCTGCAAAACATGGCCCCTCCCGGAAATTCCTGACTTCTGTGGCAGATAACTTTCTCCTACAGAAAGTAGAGGAAGGAACTAGTGGATCGGCTATCCTTGCCTTGATCCTAACCAACAGAGATGACTTAGTGGATAAAGCAGCAGTTATAGGAACTCTGGGGGAAAGCGACCATGTTGTGCTTGAGTTGTTGGTTCTAAGGGAAGCAAAAGCCAAGTGTAGTCAAACGTGTACGCTGGATTTTAGGAAAGCTGATTTTAATAAACTCAGAACAATGATCAGTAAGGTCCCATGGCAAACAACGCTAACGAGAAAAGGAGTCCAAGATGGGTGGGAGCTTTTAAAAAAGGAAACTCTCAAGGCACAAACAACTCCAACAAGAAAAAAGGTGGGAGACAACAGAAGAAGCCAATGTGGCTTCACAAAAAGTTTAGAGATAACCTGAAAACAAAAAAGGTCACATATAGGAAGTGGAAAGAAGGCCAAGCAACAAAGGAAGAGTACAGGCAGGTGGCACAGAATTGCAGGGATGGCGTCAGGAAGGCTAAAGCAGAGAACGAGGTGAGGTTAGCAAGGGATGCTAAAAACAACAAAAAGGCTTTCTTCAGCTACGTGCATAGTAAAAGGCAGAGGAAAGAAATGGTTGTTCAGCTATTAAGTAAGAATGTCAAAACAACAGATGACAAAGAAAAGGCAGAGGTGCTCAATTCCTACTTTGGCTCAGTCTTCTCCCAAAAGAGGGTCTATGACCCCCCTGGCAAAGGCAAAGTACAGGCTGAAGGGGCAGGATTGCAGCCTGAGAACGATAGGAACACCTAATTACTTTGAATGAGTTCAAATCTCCAGGGCCAGACGAACTGCATCCTAGAGTACTACAGGAACCGGCTGAAGAACTCTCAGAACCGCTGCCTATTCTCTTTGAGAAATCCTGGAGGACGTGTGAAGTGCCAGATGACTGGAGGAGGGCTAATGTTGTCCCTGTCTTCAAAAAGGGTAAAAAGGAGGAACCTGGGAACTACAGACCAGTCAGTCTGACATCCATCCCTGGGAAAATTCTGGAGCAGATGATAAAGCAATCCATCTGGAAGCACCTTGACAAATGCCGTGATTACTCGAAGTCAACATGGATTTGTCAAAAACAAGTCCTGCCAGACAAATCTGATCTCATTTTTTGATCACGTAACCTCCCTTGTGGACCGTGAGAATGCTGTAGACATCATAAAACTCGACTTCAGCAAAGCTTTTGACAAAGTGCCCCATGATCTCTTGATGAGCAAACTAGCTCAAAGTGGGCTACATGAAACAACGATCCGGTGGATCCACAGTTGGCTACAGAATCGGACTCGGAGTGCTTATCAATGGGACCTTCTCAAACTGAGGAGAGGTAATGAGTGGGGTACCGCAGGGCTCAGTCCTGGGCCCAGTGCTCTTCCACATTTTTATGAATGACTTGGAGGAGGAGGTGCAGGGAATGCTGATCAAATTTGCAGATGACACAAAATTGGGTGGGATAGCTAATATGGAAGACAGAAACAAAATTCAAAGTGATCTTGATAGACTGGAGCGCTGGGCAGAAAACAACAACATGAACTTTATTAGGGATAAATGCCAAGTTCTGCACCTAGGAAAAAGAAACCAAATGCACAGTTACAAGATGGGGGATACGTGGCTCAACAACACTACAAGCGAGAAGGAGCTTGGCATTGTTGTCGATCACAAGCTGAATATGAGCCAACCATGTGATGTGGCTGCAAAAAAGGCCAATGCTCTTTTGGGCTGCATTCATAGAAGCAGAGCTTCCAAATCCCGGGAAGTACTAGTTCCCCTCTACTCAGCACTGGTTAGGCCTCATCTGGACTTCTGTGTTCAATTTTGGGCACCGCACTTTAAGAAGGATGCAGACAAGCTGGAGAAGGTTCAGAGGAGGGCAGCGAAGATGATCAGGGGACTGCAAACCAAGCCCTATGAAGAGAGACTGAAAGAACTGGGCATGTTTAGCCTTGAGAAGAGAAGACTGAGGGGAGATATGATAGCGCTCTTCAAGTACTTGAAAGGTTGTCCCAGAGAGGAAGGCCAGGATCTCTTCTTGATCATCCCAGAGTGCAGGACATGGAATAATGGGCTCAAGTGACAGGAAGCCAGATTCCGGCTGAACATCAGGAAAAACCTCCTGACTGTTAGAGCAATATGACAATGGAACCAATTCCCTGGGGAGGTGGTGGGCTCTCCCACACTGGAGGCGTTCAAGACGAGGCTGGACAGCCATCTGCCAGGAATGCTCTGACCTGGATTCCTGCATTGAGCAGGGGGTGGGACTCAAAGGTCTTGTTAGGCCCCTTCCAACCCTGTTGTTGTTGTTCAGTCGTTCAGTCGTGTCCGACTCTTTGTGACCCCATGGACCAGAGCACGCCAGGCCTTCCTGTCCTCCGCTCTCTCCCAGAGCGTGCTCAAGTTCAACCCTGCTATGCTATGTTTCTATGATTCGGTGAGTGTGGTGAGTGCTGGGAGAGCAGGGGTGTGTGTGTTGTGAATGGGGTGTGTGTGTGACTGAAGTGAGCCCCAACCAGAAAGTGAGCTTTTGGAAGGGGGGGATCCAGAGAGAGCCATCAAATGCACTCCATTAAGATCTTTAGGGGATCAGCAAAAGCCCCTCTGCCGCTACCCTTCCATGCTGAGGCTTTTTTCTGGCAATTGGGGTTGTTTCTTTGGAGCATTTTCATTTTCTGCTTTGAATGGCTGATTCTATCGAAAGCCGCTTGGCGGGCTTTGGTTGTGCAGAGCGGCCTCTGGCCCTGACTCTGAGGAACGCCAGTGCCTGGCCCAGATGCAGGCGGCAGGCTGGCCTTGGGGCCTGGCCGGAGCACACATTGCGTGGAGCGGCAGGGCCCTGGCCCATTCCCGCTGGGAAAGTGCTCCGTGAGCCCTGCAGCCTGCTGTGGCCCCAGGAGGAGGGGCCTGAGGTGCGGGGACTCAGAGCCTCTTGGGTCGCCGGGGGGGCTCAGGCCTGCTGCCGGTGCTTCCGCCAGCAGCACTGTGCTGGCGGCCGTTCGTGCTCCCCTTTGGAGGCATGCTGGGGACTGGGAGGGGCAGCGGATGGAAGACCCTCATTCTGAGATCTGGCGGGTGGCAGCAAGGGAGGGCTGTTTGGTGGTGCCCCCCAGCTCTGGAATGCCCTCCCAAGGGAAGCTGGTCTGGCCACGCATGCTGCTACCCCTGGCTTTTTTATCTCTTAAAAGTTTCAAAAGTATTTTTAAAGCCATTTAGAATCTTGGTGTTTTAGTATTTGCAGTACACCTGATGCTGCATCCTATTCCTGGGCCAGCTGGAGTGTTGTTCTGGTGCAGCTCTGTGTTGATGAAACCTGCCAGAGAGTGGGGCGGGATGGCCAGCGGTTTCCTGGGTGGGAGGGGGGCTGTGTTGCCCTTGGCGCTGCTCGGGGTCTTTGCACTCCCAAGGATGGCCAGCCGTCTGGGTCTCTTGAAGCGGCACACAGGGAGCTTTGGGCCCTGCAGGATCTGCTGCGGAGGTGTGCCAGTGTGAGTGGGGTGGCCGGGGGGCTGCTGTGGCGTGTGATGAGGCCTGACCTGCTTGTGAGCTGCGCAAGCCCCTGCGAGGGGTGTCTGCGATGCACTGGGCTGTCGTGTCCTGGCTGCTGAGTGCCGCGGGCTTTCCTCTTGTAGAGCCCGTTTCCTGGAAAACCTGGCTGCCTCCCAGAAGGAGAAGATGGTGGCCATCTCCAAGGGGCGAGCAGAGGTCCTTGCAGAAGCGATTTTGGGTGCTGAGCCGGTTGCCCCAGGTAAGGCAGGGAGGAGCTGAAGGGGCCGGCCAGCCCTGGCCAAAGGCTCGGGCCGCCTTGCAGCCATTGCTGGGAGCATTGGCTCTCCGGCCCTGTCATGCCTCTGAGTTCCTGGCTCTGCGTGAGGTGCCAAGCTTACGGCCCCCTTTCTGCCCCCTAGGGAGGTGGAGCGAGGAGGGCCAGAATGGAAGTGGTGCTGGGACGGAGACGGGCCCTGCCTGGGCCGGCGGCGACACGCCAGGCCACACCTTTGGTCCCACCGGCACCTCAGGGAGCCCTCGGCCTTGCGGCAGTCCAGATCCGTGCAGTGGTGGCGTGGCTTCCGGGAGGAGGCTGCTGCTTGACACACTCTTCAGCAAGAGCCCGGCAGGGCTGGAGGGGCCGCCTTTGCTGCCGGCGGAGGCATGGCTGGCCGAGGCCTGGAGCCCGGCGAGCCCGGAAGGGGAGGGCAGCCCGCTGGGCAAGGGGGCCGGGGGCCAGGCTGACATGCGGGCCCGGCCATTGCGGGCCCAGCTCAGTGTTGAGGCTGAGGCCAGCCTGCAGCGCCTGGAGCAGGCCCTTGTGACGCCCTTCCGGAAAGGCTCTGAGGTGACGCGGGGTCCCTGGCAGCCCAGCCCCCAGCTCCTGAAGATCCGAGATCTGGACTTCTCCGACCTGGGCGAGGAGGAGGACTTTGATATCCTCGACACGGGGCCGGTGGAGGAGACCCCTTCTCTCGGGGCTGCGGCCCCTGATGGGCCTGTGGCTCCTCCCCCCCCGCCAGGCTGCCCCCCTCCGCCCCCCCCGCCAGGCTGCCCCCTTCCCGGCACACTCGGCTCCTCCAGGGAAGAGGCCCGCTCCCCTGCCAAGAAAAAGACAGTCAAGCTCTTCTGGAAGGCGCTCAAGGGCGCGGCCAGCGGGAGGGGCGGCCGATTTGGGCCGGCCACTCTGTGGGCATCCCTGGAGATGGTTGAGATCGACACGGCCAGGATGGAGCATCTGTTTGAGTCCAAGGCAAAGGAGGTGCTGAGCGCCAAGGTAGGCTGCCAGGCAGGATGCAGCTGAGCATGGTGGGGCGCTGCCTGTGGGCATCCCAGCCTTCAGCTGGGAGCGCTGCCCCAGCTCTCAGAAGGGCCCACGTGGACCTGGGGGTGGCAGCGCTGTTTCTGCATGGCTGACGGTGCTGGAGCAGCCCTGGAAGCAGCCTCATGCCCATCTGTCCCTTCGCGGCCAGCGGGAGCCCTCGGGCAGGCGCCTGCCTCCCTCCGAAGTGGGGTGGAGCCCAGAGGCTTCCGCATGCGGGGCCCGCCCCTGGAGCGGTCCCCCAGGCGGCACGCCCCACTGTCCATCTGCTCTTCACCCCCACAAGTCTGGGCAGCCTGGTCCCAGGGGACAGCGTTCTCCCGCTTCCGTTCCGGAGTGGTGTTGAGACAGGAGCAGCACAGACACACTAGGAAGGGTGTTGCCGGCGGGTGCCTCAGGGTGGCCTTGCAGGGGTCTCCTGGGCAGAGGATTGTCCCGCCAAGACAAAGACACCTTTCTTTTCTGAGGCACAGAGCAGCTCTCGGGCCGTTTGGTGTATCCTAAGAGTGGCTAGCCCACAGTGGAGGGAAGAGTTTGGGAAGCCTGGGTCCATGTCCCTGCTCACTGGTTGACCTGTGGGGCAGCTGTCATTTCTCAGCTGAATCAACCTCATGCTCAAACGGTAGAAGCCCCATGTATGCCGCCAAGGTACAACACAAAGGTAATATAGATGGATAGATGAAGAAATGTCAGCCTCCTATTTTTAACCCCCCCCCCCATCTACAAGAAAGCTGTTGATGGGAAGAAGCTCGTGGTGGTCTTGGATCCCAAGAGGAGCAACGCCATCAACATTGGCCTGACTGTGCTGCCTCCTGTTCACATCATCAAGATGGCCATTCTCAACTTCGATGAATTTGCCATTAACAAGGAAGGGATTGAGGTGAGGGGTTTTGCACATCTGAGCAAGATGAGTTAACGTCATGTAATTAAACGCGCACACAGCCTTCGAGACTCTCCCATTGCACCCTTGTCAGAGTTGTGTGGGGAATAGCTGGGGTCTTCCAGTATCTCTGTATCGGCCTTGGCCATGAAGGGTCAGAAGGGAAACATCACGTTCTGGCTAACCTCAATCCCGCTGGTCTCCCCCCCCCCCCCAATTATAGAAAATCATGGCCATGGTTCCAACTCAGGAAGAAAAGCAGAAGATCCAGGAAGCCCAACTGGCCCATCCCAGTGTCCCTCTGGGGTCAGCTGAGCAGTTCCTCCTGGCCCTCTCCTCCATCACGGAGCTCGGCGCCCGGCTCCAGTTGTGGGCTTTCAAGCTGGACTATGAGACCATGGAGCAGGTAGGCTCTCACCACCCCCGTTGGCGGGGCACGAGGCTCCTGCGAAAGGCAGAGAAACTTCCGCTTCGATAGAGGGAGGGGGGCTCTGCCGGTGGTCCAGTCCTGCAGCAAATCGACCCTGGGCAGTGCTGGGCATCTCGGGCGGCCCTGGCTCCCTGCTGCTGCTGCTGTCGCTGCTGCCGCAGCAGCGCATTGCAGTGCTCGCTGGATCCCTCGCGTTTCCTTTGGGCTTGTGAGCAGGCGACAAGGGGGGGTGAGTGAGCAGTCTTCCCCGGGACGTTTCCCAGGAGAACTCGCTCGCTTTCCATCAGCAATGGGCAAGTGGCCCCACGTGAACGGCTTAATTATATCATTTATTGACTGCTCCATGTCAAGAGATATCAGAGTGATGTATGACAGACTAAAATACAAAATGGAGAACATTTCCAGTAACAGCTGAAACATCAGTAAACACGCCAAAGACCTCCATCATGGGTTGTCTTTTATTTTCTTCTTGAGGAAATTGCAGAGCCTCTGTTCGACCTGAAACTCGGGATGGAGCAGCTGGTCAAAAACCAGACCTTCAAGCGTGTCCTTGCCACTCTCCTGGCCATGGGCAACTTCCTGAATGGATCCCAGGTGAAAGAAACTGGGAGGGATAGAGCCTTCTGAGGCCAGCAGGGAAGGGCAGTATTAGCTCAGGCCTGAGGGGCTGTATTTGAGCCAGGAATTTGCCCAGGTCCCAGCATCTGAAGAAAAGTGCCTTTGAACATGTGCAGAGTACTCATTCTTTCAGCACGTAGAGCCCAGTCGTACAAGTGGGATCAGAGCTTGGATTTTTTGTTTGCAGGGTCAGGCAGCTCGTGGCCTTCCAGATGTTGGACTGTAATGCCTATCAGACCTAGCCAGCATAACCAGTGGTGAGGATGATGGGAGTTGCAGTCCAACACAAGTTACCCACCTGTTCTGGGCCAAAGCACACTTTGCAAGAATAAGGAATTAGACTTTGTTCATGTCTACTGCAGACACCATTGGTCTGTCCAGCCAGTGTTGTTTGCGCAGAGCAGCAGAGAAAGGCCTTTCCGTCGCCAGCTTTCCCGGCCTTCGCCAGCAGGCCGTGCTGCCTGGGAATTACGGGAGTCGCAGTCCTACACAGCTGGAAGGCACCGCATTGCTCCCTGTCCCTCTTTCTGACTGGAGATACCAGGCTTGGACCTGGGGCCTTCTGCAGGCAGACCTAGCGATGTTCTCATGGAATTGGCCTGGGCTGCTGTGGCTCCTTTGCAGACATGTGGGGACTGGCTGGTCATTACGTGGGCTTCTTAACTGGTAGCTGTCGCCGTCTCCAAGGGCAGTTGCTGTCCGCAAGCAAGACAGCCTCCTGCCGGGCGTTTTTTGTGGAGAGGGTATGATGTGGGGCATATCCAGACATTCAGAAACAGTGGTGCATTCACTGTCAGCAGGGAGTAACAGCTGAATTGGTGTTCCTCCCCTGTACAAGAGCTGAGGCCCAGGGCAGCTCCCATGTCTGATGGAGCAGGTCAGCAGTCCCTCTTCCTGGGTTGCCTCCACGCCCTGACAGCTCTGCTTCTGCTGCAAATAAAGGAATTGCAGCTGAGTGTGGTCTTGGCTTTCAGAGCCACGGGTTCGAGCTGAGCTACCTGGCAAAAGTTTCTGAGGTGAAGGACACCGCGCACCGGCAGACGCTGCTGCACCACTTATGCCACACTGTGGTGGAGAAGTTCCCGGGCACCACAGACCTCTACTCGGAGATGGCTGCCATCACGCGCTCTGCCAAGGTGGGAGGCGCTTGTGCCGCGGGAGGCCTTGCCTGGAGTGCAGGAGAAGGTGACCAGTGGCCACTGTGGGGAAGCCGCTTCCCTTAATCTCACTTTTCCCTAATGAGGTGTTTGGACGTTTTCATTTTTAGAATAGTTTCTGTTTCAGAGCCTAAGGAACTTCTTGCCACGATAACCCGGAATTGCACAAATTGACACTCTTCCGTTGCCGCCGGTTCTGCTGGAATGCTTTAGCACCTCCTTGCAGCTTGATATAAGAGGCTTAGGCTTGAGATGGACACCAACACTGAAGACAAATGATTCTTAAAGGGATACTGTGTACATGAGGGAATACTGTTATCAACTTTGGGGCTTTAAAAAATGCCTACATTTTTTAAGCACTCAAGAGACGCTGTTGCTGGTCCGAAACTAATTGGCTTTTTACCTCGGGTAACCTGGAGGTTTAGGGAATCTGACCTGAGGTAAAAAGCCACATTCACTCACAACCAGCGCCAGGTCCTTGGCACAGTCTTCCTCTGACACCAAAGCTCCTCCTGTTGTACTCCTGGCTGCTTGGACAGTTTATCTGTTTTTAAGGTCTGCTTGTGTAACCTCCTCCTGGTAAGATATGAGCACAGGGCAGCCTCCTGGCATGACTCAGCCACCGGCTCCTCTTCATCGGATCTTCACCAGCAACAGATGGTTATCATGCAGGGAAGGAATACCTCAGTATTCCGTTGCTCACCTCCTCCTCCGTTTACTCTGGTCCTCGCCTTCCCCACCATCCCCAGCCAGCTTCCCCACCAATTGTCTTCTCCATCCGCCAGTTAACTGCCCTTCTCCCACACATGCGAGAACCCCCAGCGATCAGAGTCAGATCTTTCCCAGCAGAACAAGAAATGAACTGACCCGACGGTTACAAAGATTAAAAGCAACCACCACCCTTCTCTCCCCTTTCAGAATCTGCTCCTAAGTAGCTGCTACTAAACAGGCCACAGTGTAGTAACAAGGCCTCGGGCTCTGACAGTTACAGTCGAACGTCACCCCTTTTTCCAAACTCAGAACTAACAGTTATGCATGCAACATTTCTCCACAGCTGTACATCCCTTTCAGTAGTGTTGGAGGCAGCATGGCAATGTGCACCAGCTGCTGGGGCCACGAGTGGGAGGTCGCATTTGCCCTCCTGTCCTGCTTGTGGGTCTCTTGCAGGCAGCTGATTGGCCACTGTGTGGACAGGATGCTGGGCTAAAGAGGGCTTTGGTCCAATCCAGCACAGCTCTGTGTGTGCTCTGAAGAGTGCCAGATCCCTTAGCAGCATCCCTAAGAATTGCTCTGAGGCCTTGCACTCCCTTTTTAGGTTGACTTTGATGCGCTCGCCGAAAGCCTGCTCCAGCTAGAGCAACGGTGCAAAGCATCCTGGGATAGCCTGAAGGCCATCATGAAGCATGACACCAAACCAACACTGAAGAGCAAGCTGATGGACTTCCTCCAGACCAGCACCCAGAAGATCGTTATCCTCAAAGTTGTGCACAGGCGTGTCTTGAACAGGTTTGTGTCCTGCAGAAGGATGGGGCCCTTTGGACTATGCTGTGTTTGTGAGCTGAGCAGTGCCCGGCCAGCCATGTAGAGCCTGGCTACTGTCCTGAGTCTGTGTATGTGCTCTGCATCCGGGAATCTACATGTTCTTCCAGGGAGCCCTGGGTGTGAAGAAACCCAGATACAGAATGGATTTTGTGGCATATGTTGCTGTTCAGAGCCAGACTTCCAAAGGATTCAGCATGTTTGGGTTGGGGGTGGGCCAAGGGGATGGCAATAGGAGAGATGGAGGATGGGGTCCCAGGAGCGAGGGCCATGGGAGAGGTCAAGGGGCTGGCTAGCATGTCAGAGCACCTCCCCAAAGTCAGCTGTTCTCAAATCATGCTGCAGTATGTTTGTGTGGAGCACATCAGTGTCTGAGATAATCAGTGCAAGTCCTTCCCTCCCTCCCCTCTCTCTTGTCGAAGACTGAGCAAGCAATGCCCATTAGTTTTGACACCTTGCCCCCCCCCCCCCCCCGGTTGGCCACTTTATTTCAGACAAGATGGAAGCTCAAATTCACAAGCATGCAATTCTCTGCCAGGCAATACATGCCGTAGTTCCACAGTATGTATTTATTTGGCTTGTGCCTGTCTTTCCACCAAGAAAATGGCACTCAGGTGGTAATCCCGTCTGGCTGCGCGCACTCTATATGCCTACTTTCCAGTGGGTGACTGTGTGTGTGTATGTCTCTGTCTTTGTGTCTGTCAGCTGTGACTTCCTGCCCTGAGCTTGGAACGATCCAGATGCTGGCCTTCTGGATTTGCAGGGCGGCCTTTTCTCTGCCTCATGCTGTCCAGCAGAGGTCACTGGCTCAAACTGAACTGCTTCTTCCGGTGAGGAGGCTGCATGCAGCCGCCTGCTGCAGGGGTGCCCTCACTTGGGCCCTTCCTGGGCTAGCTGGGCAGAGGAGGGCAGAGCACGGCGGCAGAGTCCCGAGCAGTTGAGCCTCGCATCGAGTCAGGCGCAGTGTGTCCAGAGGTCTGGTGGCCGCCACTCAAAAAGAGGCGCAAGGCCACAAGAGGCATCTTGGCTGAGCTGCCAAAAGACTTCCACCATTTGGCCCTTCCAAATGTGTGAACCTAATGGGCTAAGGACTCAGGGATTTTTCACAAGAACCCTGGGAATTGTAGTTCTTTGAGCATGCTGGGAGAGGCTCATTTTTCAAGATCTTAATCACCTGATAGAAGAGCACTTCATCTGTTTTCTGTTACCTTTGTATCTCACCTTTCTTCCAAATGGCCCAAGACAATGTACACTGAGTTTCTCCCATTTTTAGCATTGCCCCAACGCTGTGAGTTTGTTTCGCGTCTCTCTGATCCATTATACCTCCTTTCTAAACCAGGGGAAGGCAACGTGGGGCACCCAGGCAGCTTTCCTGGCGCCTGCCAAGGCACCTGGGCCTCCCACTTAAAAGAATAAGAACACCCCTTTCCTTGCTGGCAGCTGGGATCGCTTCTACGTGGAGTGAGGGCCTTCAGCCGCTGCCGTCTTGATGTCCCATGATGCCAGCTGGGGCCAGTTCTGATGGGGCACAGAGACATTCTGACATAGGAATGAGGACGTGTGCGCGAGAGAGGGTGGACGTGTGTGTGTGAAAGAGAGAGCACGTCTGTGGGGGTGATCCTGAGTGCAGGAGAAAGAGAGAGGGGAAATGAGCGGGGAGAGAAGAAGAGTTCGCCTTCTGTGAAACAGGTTTTTGTTGGCACAGGAAATTGTGGATTCAGGGGAGTTAATCAGTGTGTTGTGGCTATGGATGTAAGAATTGCATCTTTGCTCACAACACACACAAGCATGCCCCATCTGAAGCTCTGAGCACAAACACACAGCCTATGGAAATATTTGCAAATTCATACACACCTGCTCGTGTTCATCTTGTTCCCAATTCCCAGGTGTATTTGCGCAAATCTAATTTGAGCAAATTTTCTCTGTAGACTAAATCAGCCCCGCTTTAGTCTATGGAGGAGATTCACGCAAATTAGGAGATGTGTGCAGATTTGGGGGAGATTTGCACAAATCTCACACTTGATTGCTGCTCACTTTGCACAGTTTTCCCATTTACACAAAAAGAGCAAGTATCGGACATGAGCTGAATGGTCAGATGCTGGTTGAAGCATTCTGGGATCTCTAAGAGCACTCATCCGCCCATCCCTAGTTGCGCCTTGTGCACTGTCATCCTTCGTGACTAGCTGCGCCTCCCATGGCACCATTTTGTGATGGTGCCCATAGAATCATAGAATAGTAGGGTTGGAAGGAGCCTGCAAGACCATTGAGTCCAACCCCCTGCTCAGTGCAGGAATCCAAGTCAGAGCATCCCTGGCAGGTGGCTGTCCAATTTCATCTTGAATGCCTCCAGTGTGGGGAGCCCACCACCTCCCCAGGTAATGGGTTCCATTGTCATATTGCTCTAACAGTCGGGAAGTTTTTCCTGATGCTCAGCCGAAATCCAGCTTCCTGTAACTTGAGCCCATTCCATGTCCTGCACTCTGGGATGATCGAGAAGAGATCCTGGCCTTTCTCTCTGTGACTACCTTTCAGGTACTTGAAGGGCACTATCCTATCTCCCCTCAGTCTTCTCTTCTCAAGGCTAAACATGCCCAGTTCTTTCATTCTCTCCTCAGAGGGCTTTGTTTCCAGTCCCCTGATCATCTTCGTTGCCCTCCACTGGACCCTGTCTAGTTTGCCTGCATCCATTTTAAAGCATGGTGCCCAGAACTGGACACAGTACTCCAGATGAGGCCTAACCAGTGCTGAGTAGAAGGGAATTTCATGTGATTTGGAAGCTATACTTCTATTACTGCAGCCCAAACTAGCATTTGCCTTTTTTGCAGTCACATCACATTGTTGGCTCATATTCAGCTTGCAATCGACAACAGTTCCAAGATCCTTCTCGCTTGTAGTATTGTTGAGCCAAGTATTGTAACTGTGCATTTGGTTTCTTTTTCCTGGGTGCAGAACTTGGCATTTATTCCAATTAAATTTCATTCTGTTGTTTTCCACCCAGCACTCCAGCCTATCAAGATCACTTTCAATTTTGTTTCTGTCTTCCAAGGTATTTGCTATCCCTCTGCAAATTTGATGAGCATTTCCTGCGCTTCTTCATCCACATCATTAATAAAAATGTGGAAGAGCACTGGGCCCAGGACTGAGCCCTGGGTACCCCACTCGTTACCTCTCCCCAGTTGGAGAAGATCCCATTGATAAGCACTCTTTGAGTCCGATTCTGTAGCCAACTGCGGATCCACCGGACCGTTGTTTCATCTAGCCCACTTTCAGCTAGTTTGCTCATCAGGATATCCTGGGGCACTTTGTCGAAAGCTTTGCTGAAGTCGAGGTATATGATGTCTACAGCATTCCCACGGTCTACAAGGGAGGTGACCTGATCAAGAAATGAGATCAGTTTCGTCTGGCAGGACTTGTTCTTGACAAATCCAGGTTGGCTTCGAGTAATCATGACACTTCCTCAAATTGCCAAATGTGCCCATTTTGGATGGTGTTGCACTCCCCCACATGTGGCCTCCAGATGTTTTGACCTACAACTCCTCTCAGCTCAACCTAAAGGGGGGGAGGTTCTTTGGTGGCCTGAGTGGCTTCAATGGCAGGAAGCTCGTTCCTTCAGCCGAGGCTGGTGTGCCATTCCCCCCAGCCCCCGGGCAGAGAGAGCCCGGCCACCGTCATTTTTGCCCTGGCAGCACAGAGCTGCCTTTGAAGACTTGGGAGCGGCACTTGGGTCAAACTGCAGATGCTGCTGGAGTGTCTCTTGCCTGCTTGGAAATGGGCTCCCAGACTCTTTCCAGCTGTTGCCTTTTGCCAGTGAATCAGCTCAGTTTGGCTCGAAGAGGAGCTGATAGCAAAGGAGGAGGGAAAGAAAGGAGTGGGTAGGGTTGGTGGTTAAGGAAGTTCTCAGTTAAAAATACCCCTGATATCATCTATTTGTAAGAGGAGCAGGTGACAAAGCTTGCGAAGGGGTACAGTTGGAAGTGCTGTCCGCCTTTGAACCCCCGAACAGCCTATGAGCGGGGCCTCTTCAGACGCACCTCCAGCAGGATCTTGCCTGAGCATGCACCCAGCCTCGGAGGGCCTTCTTTGAGCCCCACCACTGGGAGGGGAGCCAGGTGGTCCTTCTCTGTGGTGGTGGTGCACGAGCTCTGGGTTCGTGCCGTGCCGAGTTTGAGGTCAAGTGAAAACATTTCCCGCCCCAGCCCCTGTTTCGACTCTGCTTTTACAGATTGCGGTGTTGCTGTGGCTTCATAGTCTGTAGTCCTATGGACGGACGCTCTTGCTCTGTTCTTAGCCTTTCCTGTGGGCTGCCTTGGGAGTTCCTCTTTGGCAGAGCGAGGTGCTGTGCCAAAAGAGAAGCAGCAGCAGGGAGGCAGGGAGGGGCTTGCGACCCCTGCCCACTTCCTGGGTGCTTTCTGGGCAGGTTCCACGCCTTCCTCTTGTACCTGGGCTATGACACGCACTCAGCGCAGGACATCAAGGTCACGGCCTTCTGCCGGACCCTGCGGGAGTTTGCCCTGGAGTACCGCACGTGCCGAGAACGAGTCCTGCAGCAGCGGAAGAAACGGGCAGCATGTCGGGAGAGGAACAAGACCCGTGGCAGGATGATCACGGAGGTGAGCCGCTGTAGGGTCCTTCCCCACCCGCTGCCCCAAATCTGGCTGGACTCACTAATGTCGGTCATGTCCCAGGGGCAGTTTCCTACATCAAGGGCTTGGTGCCTCCAGCCCGCTCGAAAAGTGTAGGAAGCCGGCCCCCTCGTGCCTGGCATAGCGGTCTCTGTGGACGGGAAGGGAACTCCGGCGGGAGGAGGCCAGCAGGCGTGTGTGTGCGAGCACGGGGGCACGCTGCCCCGCTTCAGGCGCCCCCTCGCTGCCGCTTCTCTCCTTGCAGATGGAGAGGTTTGCCACCGCCACCCAGAGCGACGACTGCTCCAGCTGCACCCCAGCTGTGCCCTCTGCCAGCCCAGTGCGGCGGGGCGACACAGGCCACGGGGACATGGCCAGCGTGCTCACAGAGCCCTCCAGTCACCGCTCCCGGGCCAGCAGAGGTAGGGAGAGGCGGGCCTTGTCCCCAGAAAGGATCGGGGCGTTCGTCTGGCTCCTTCCTGCCCCATTCAGCTTCTTGACCCCTTTGGGCTGAGGGCCCGTCTCTGGGCATGCACTTGCCATCCATTGGCCTCGGAACTTTGATGGCCAATGGCTCGATCTCGGGACAGCTGTTCCAAGGTCTTTGGGGCTGGGTGCCATGGGGCTGCCACCCCAGCAGGGCTCCTGGGGCCGATCCTGCTGGCCTTGGGTGCTGCGCCAGCCCCTGCGCCCTGTCCACAGCACGAAGGACCTGCCAGCATGGGTCTTGCTGCGCGGTCACGAAACGGGGTCGGCACAGAGGGGCGCACTCCCGGTGTCTGCTCTGCACCTCCTCCTGGAGAGGGGCTGAAGACTGAGCGCCTTTCTAGCTTGTGCTGGGCACCGCCGTTTGCTCCAGGCTGCCTGGGGTGATGGGCAGCATGGCTTACGAGGCGCGGTGGCATCTGGGCAGTGTGCCAGTGACCACCATGGGGGCGGAGGGGCTGCTGGGACGTGGGCTTGGCAGGCGGGCTCAGTGGCCCTGGAGTGCACAGGGCTGGGGCCGGGCTCTGCTTTCTTCTGTTGCTGCTCGCCTCGGGTTGCCCCCGGGCCCTGGAAGTGGCCCCCACGCCTGTTGTCTTGAGCAAGTCCCTCCTTGTGAGCAGGTTGTCGATGCCCGTGTGCCAGGGTTTGCGGGGGGGCGCGTGTCGTGGTCCTCACTGTGGCCTTTGTTCCAGGTGGTGGCCAGTCCAGCCCACCCAGTGTGCCCCCCACCCCCCTGGACGAGGCATCTGGCTCTCCCGACGAGGAGATCATGGACCGCCTGGTGAAGTCAGTGACGCAGAGCACTCTGCCGCGGCTGGGCGCCGGGAAGGAGCGCAGGCGCTCCCGAGTGCACAGGAAGTCTCGTAAGTCCCGCCCTTTCTGCCGCTCCCCTCCCCGTCACGCATTCTGCACCCAGAAGAGCCGCCCGCATGGTATGAACGCACCAAGTGGCGTGCCGTTTTAATTTTGAAGATATCGCCATGTTTTGCATTTTGTATAATTTCTTCTGGCTTTGCTACTCAAGGAGAAGGACTGAGAGGCCTTCAGGGCACAGAACCTTCCCTCCCCACCCAGAAAATCCCCCCCCCCGCCAGCCACTTAGTGCCTCTTCTGAGTTTATCTTTGCAACAAGGAGGGCTAGAAACCTGCTCTTAAATGGATGGCTTCAGAGCGTGTTCTGTGTTAGGCCCGGCAGGACTGAGCTGAGCTCGGCTGAGGGGAGTTCCTCAGTGCTGCCCTGTCATGGGGACGTTGGCTGCTGGGGTGGGAGCTGCTGGCCTTGGGGGCAGGGAGGGGGCTGCGCCTGTCTTCGGGCAGGCCCTGGTTGCTCCGCCCTCCGTGACTCCTTTGCGCTTTGCCTTCTTCCCAGTGAGGCGGACCCTGAAGAGCGGCCTGAGCGACGAGCTGGCGCAGGCCTTGGGCCTGGCACAGGCAGCTGGAGTGGCTGTGTGAGAGCGAGGAGCTGCCCCTGCGCCATGCGCCGCCTGAGGTGCAGGCCGCTGGAAGGAGCGGGGCCGGAGTGTGTGCATGCCCAGCGCAGAGCCCTGCCGGCACTGCCCTCCTCAGGCTGCCCCACCAGCAAAGGGCCAGGAAGCGGCCTGGATGCCCTGCTCACCCCGACGGAATCCTGCCAGCGTGTGCCACTTGGGTCGCAGCCTCTCTGGCCGGGGGCGGGTGCAGCCATCTCGGACCCACCCTTTCTCACGGAGCCAGCCGTACCCGGCCAGGAGCAGCACTGTGTGTGCGTGTGCTGGACTTCCACCCAGCGCCTGGCTCGGCCTGCGTGCCTCAGGAATCGAGAGCGCCGATCCATGGCTAGGAGCCTGGACACGCTCTCTCTGCCCCCCCCCCTTCAGCAGGTTAAATTGTCCCCGGCCAGCTCTGCATGCCGCCCCCTCCAGCCTGGGCCAGGGCCTCACTCCTGGCGCAGCCCTCCGCCTCGCTTGCCCAGAGGAAAGGCGCCCCCCGGCCCCTGTGAAGCACTGCCTCTCCCACAGATGGTGCCTGAAGGCATCCGCTTCCTGTCGGCCCGCCTGGCCCAGCCACAGCCCGAGAGAGGAGCGGCACACCAGCCCTTCTCGCCCCCCTGCTGCGGAGAAGCAAGGCGCCCGGCTCCTGCGCAGCTCTGGGTGGAGCGGTCCTGCACACGGGTGCCTCTCACTAGCTGCAGACTCTGGTGGGGGTGGGGGGTTAAAGGCTGGGGGCCAGCTTTCCCATTACATAGAGCTCCTATTTTAAATGTTGGTGTTTGAAGTGAGAAATAAAAACAGCTGCAATACAGGCTGATGTTAGTCTGGTAAAGTTTATTTGTAGCATTTATATGCTGCTGTCCATATTCAGTTCCACATCCATTTGAAATAGCAGTACCAAAAACATAAAGCGGAGCATGAAAGAGAGCACACAGCGTAGCAGCAGCCCGTCACCCGTTATTTCTGAAGGCTTCCGTGAAAAGAACCGTTTCACCCAGCTCCAGAGAGAGGACAGGGAGGCGGCCATGCCGGCCTCTCTCGGAAGGGATTCTAGAGCATCGCGCACACTCTGCGGCGGGAGAGCACTGGAGCTGGCCCCCGTGGAGGCGGGGTGAGCAAGTCCCAGTGTGGCCTGCAGCCTCAGCACTGCCTGCTGCTCGTTGCGCTGCTGCCGGTGGTGCGGGAGCCCCAGAGCTGAGCGCCCTGGGCCAGGTGACTGTGGCAGCGCCTGTGGGGCTGTGGCGGCAGGTAGCTGAAGGCCGCCCCACCTGCCTGTGGGGGACTTCTCATCGTGGCCACATTTTCTCTTGGTTTCACCCCCCTCCCCAAGCTGCCACCCAATCCTGCTTGGAGGAAACATCTGTATGGATTCCAAGAGAAGTGAGAAAAAGTTATTCACGGTGGCTGGGCTTTTGCACATCCACATTAAAGGCTAACATAATTATTGTGGCATAAACCATTTTGGCCAAAGCTATTCATAAAAAGCTGACAGAGTGGACTAACACAAGCAATCACCCCCACCCCTGAATTTTTTGTTACTCTTACCAAGATTTCATTTAACTAAAAATTCTAAAATCCCAAAAAGGAAAATACTACGAAGCTCAAACCACCACAGAGCAAAAAAAGCTTCAATAATTCATGGAAAAGAGAAGAAAAAACACTAGTGTTACTGGGTGTGTGTTTTTTTAATGCCACCGACCAATCTATAGGATCAATAAATTAGGATACAGTATATACCCTAATTTGGCCTCTGTAAGGTGCATATGAAATCCATCTACATCTATCAAGGTAGGCCATATGTAGCCAGATAATAAGCACCATCAATATTCCAGAATTACATGTTACTATAAAAATCTCTAAAGATACCCTGTGTGCATTTTGCATACCTTTCCTTCTCACTCTGCAGATGTAAGTGGACTTCATAGCAAAACACAATATCATTTATTTCATTTCTTTATCACACCAACCTGTATTTAGAAAAGCGCGAACATGCACAACGATATGCAAAAATACTCTGCAAAACTGGACATGTACCTACAAACTGTACAAAGTACACAAATGAGTACACATAGACAGAGTGCCAATGTTACCTCTGTTTTGGAATCTTCGGTAAAAGAAAAGTAGCCAGTACAAGTTAGCATAAATGATTACAAATGGCACAAAACATATGTAGTGGTAAATAATTCTATAGACCACTTACATTACCTTTGAACATACATGTCAATTTTTACAAAATATGTTAACATATATTGCTTATGTTTGGGCACTTAAAAATACACTTTGGTGTGATACTGTCTTGCTGCTATTGATGAGATTGTTTACTCATCATGTGGGATCTGGCATGTAGAATCTACTTTGGGATTTTTACTAAATCATCAAGATCCACCAGCCAGAGCCAAGTGCAAAATTAAACCACCCACTTCTTTGGGTTGGCCAAACAGAGGCCTCTTGTATCCCATTTGGAGCAGTTAACTGGCACGATTACTGCAAGAAGGAGCCTCGAAAAATGATCACCCTTTTCTGGAGTAGCTGGACACTTGGGGAAGGGTTGAATGGAAGCAGGACACTGACAAGTGTTAGTTCAACACTTTAAAAACCCTGAAGGTCACCTTGCTACGTGGCCGGCCTTGTGCACTTACCTTTCCAACCTGTCACTGTCAACAGTGTGCAAAGTAGCCTATATGCAGTCTCATAGAATCAGAATAGTAGGGTTGGAAGGGGCTTGTAAGACCATCGACTCCAACCCCCTGCTCAATGCAGGTACCCCAGTCAAAGCATCCCTGACAGGGTGGCTGTCCAGCTTCCTCTTGAGGCTGGAGGTCAAGGCTGAGTTAACACAAATCCTTTATTCATGCATGAAGGTTGGTGGCCAACAAAGGGGAAACAACAACCCTCCTTCCAGAACAACACATTCGTGTATCTGAGGAAAAACTGGCCAGAGGACCAATCACAGTATATCACCATATATGGCACCCAATATCCGTTATTCACAGCAGTTTCTTAATCATATGATTATTCCAAATTAGGACTGCTTTATTGCAAAGCTTTTATAGACTCAACAATTGGCAAAGTCAGAAAGCGACAGTTGGCAAAGTGAGAGAGTATGTTCCAGGAAACGTCTGGCACATTACGGAAGCCTTCCAAGTTTCTTAAGGCCCATTGCTAGGGTGTGTCTGACCCTTGCTCTTCATTATAGCAGACAAGCTAAAAATGATCTTTAGCAAAATAAAAATGATTCTCATCAATCACCCTTTTGATGCCTCTATATTAAAGGAAGCATCACACTTTGATCTGGCCTATTTGCTTCTTCAATTAAGATATTACTTCTATCTCCCTCTGTCCCTTCAATAGTATGCATTTCTTCATATTTAACCTGTAATTCTGCATATTCAGGTTCCTTTTCTATAGCTACCATACTGAGGTATTGATGTTGAGGGACTATCTGCATCTTCTTTGCTTTTTGGCAGAGACAGAAGGACTTTCTACAAGAGGATTGCAAAGACAACAGAGTAATTCTTCTCCTGGACTGACTTGGCTAGGTCCTCACCCTGTGAATTTATGTCTCCCTTCCACCCATCTTTTTGGGGAGCTGGAATACCCCCACCTGTGGGGGGTTCTTGTGCTACCAACTTCTCACATATCCAACAGTTTTTCAACATTGCACCTTCTGCTAATACTTTCAGGGGCTTCTGATGAGGGTGTGTAGGCAAGGTCTTGACAGCTGGACTTATCTAACTCAGCCCCACCAGAATATAGACCCACATTTTCTGTGGTCAGATTACTCTAATGCAGAATAAAATTTATATGCAAAAGAAAAGAATTGCTAAGCAAAAGGTATAATACTCTAACATCTTAAGATCCGCTACTGCTATTAAAAGAGCTGTGCTTGGTGTTAATGTTATCAAAAAGACAATAGACACCACAGCAGTATTTGTTAGTTCTGACATACACAAAAGATATATTAACAGTAAGTGATAAGCAAAATACAGACACAAGAAGAAGAATATAAAACATCTCAAAAATATTTGGAAGTTGAATTTTCCAAAATCTAGGGGTTTGGCTTTTGGTTTTTTTCTTTTAGCCACTGGGGACCACTTTAATTTCTAAAAGGTAGCATTTCTGGGCACTCAAGTTCAAAAATATTATTCCGCTAGATATTCTTCGAGACTGCATTGGCAAGGCTTCACTCGGCAGGTGTGCTTCAAGGAATTTTACATTTCAGGACTTGTCCTGGAATTGGCTCTGCTTTCCACTGGCTGGAGGAATCTCTCTTTACATGGGAAGCATGCATCCATGTAGGCCTCTCGGCAACTCTAACAGCTGCACGTGAAGCGGCCAAGACTTGGCATGGACCTTCCCGCCAGGGCTGGAGACGCGTGGCTCTTTATCCACACCCAGTCACCAGCACCAGTCTCGTGGCACAGCTCTTCAGGCAGCTCACTCCACGATTTCTGGGTCTGTTGGTGGAAGCTTGACAAAGTTTTAGTGAGAGCTTTTACATATCCCATCTGCAGGTCCATTAGTTTCCTCAGTGCTGGGGCTGCTTGCAACTCTGATGGCCTGGGCCTGCCCAAGAAAATTTTAAAGGGGTGAGACCTGTTCGTTGATTTGGAGTGTTTCTAACCTTCCTTAAGGCTAGAGGCAATGCTTGGAGCCATTTTAGGCCTGTGGACTGTCCAATTTTTGCTAAGGTGTTTTTCAGAGGATTATTCATGCATTCTACCATAGCTGAGGGCTGTGGATGATACGGAGTGTGAAATTTTTAACTCTATGCACAGTACTTTACACAATACCACATTAGTGGTGAAGTGACTGCCCTGATCAGATTCTAAATGTTCAGACAGGCTAAATCTCGGGATAATTGCATTCAATAGGATTTTCTTTACTGTGGCGGCATCCGCCCTTCGACTGGGAAAGGCCTCTGTCCACTTTGAGAACATGCACACTAGTACCAAACAGTACTTCTTCCCTTCTGCTGGGGGCAGCTCCATATCATCCATTTGCCATGTCATTCTTGGCATTTCAGGTCGGGGCGCAATTCCAGGGTGTGCACGGGTGCACTGGCCCACATTGTGAGCAGCACAGGCGGCACCCCTCCGAGTTCATAGAATCATAGAATAGAATCATAGAATAGTAGGGTTGGAAGGGGCCTACAAGGCCATCGAGTCCAACCCCCTGCTCAGTGCAGGAATCCAAGTCAGAGCATCCCTGACAGATGGCTGTCCAGCCTCGTCTTGAATGCCTCCAGTGTGGGAGAGCCCACCGCCTCCCTAGGTCATTGGTTCCATTGTCGTATTGCTCTAACAGTCAGGAAGTTTTTCCTGGTGTTCAGACGGAATCTGGCTTCCTGTAACTTGAGCCCATTATTCCGTGTCCTGCACTCTGGGATGATCAAGAAGAGATCCTGGCCTTCTTCTCTGTGACAACCTTTCAAGTACTTGAAGAGTGCTATCCTATCTCCCCTCAGTCTTCTCTTCTCAAGGCTAAACATGCCCAGTTCTTTCAGTCTCTCTTCATAGGGCTTTGTTTCCAGTCCCCTGATAATCTTTGTTGCCCTCCTCTGAACCCTCTCCAGTTTGTCTGCATCCTTCAAGTGTGGTGCCCAGAACTGGACACAGTACTCCAGATGAGGCCTAAGCAGTGCTGAGTAGAGGGGAACTAGTACTTCCCGGGATTTGGAAGCTATGCTTCTATGAATGCAGCCCAAAAGAGCATTGGCCTTTTTTGCAGCCACATCACATTGTTGCCTCATATTCAGCTTGTGATCGACAACAATTCCAAGATCCTTCTCGCTTGTAGTGTGGTTGAGCCACGTATCCCCCATCTTGTCACTGTGCATTTGGTTTCTTTTTCCTAGGTGCAGGACTTGGCATTTATCCCTATTAAATGTCATTCTGTTGTTTTCTGCCCAGCGCTCCAGTCTATCCAGATCACTTTGAATTTTGTTTCTGTCTTCCAAAATATTAGCTATCCCGCCCCATTTTGTGTCATCTGCAAATGTGATCAGCATTCCCTGCACCTCCTCCTCCAAGTCATTCATACAAATGTGGAAGAGCACTGGGCCCAGGACTGAGCCCTGCGGTACCCCACTCGTTACCTCTGCCCAGTTGGAGAAGGTCCCATCGAGAAGCACTCTTTGAGTCCGATTCTGTAGCCAACTGTGGATCCACCGGATCGTTGTTTCATCTAGCCCACTTTGAGCTAGTTTGCTCATCAGGAGATCATGGGGCACTTTGTCGAAAGCTTTGCTGAAGTCGAGGTATATGATGTCTACAGCATTCCCACGGTCTACAAGGGAGGTGACTTGATCAAAAAATGAGATCGGATTTGTCTGGCAGGACTTGTTCTTGACAAACCCATGTTGGCTTCGAGTAATCACGGCATTGTTGTCATTATTATGTTAGTTATTTTGTCTGTGCTTGAATGGATGCCTGGAATAGACCAGTGCTTAAGAAGGTTAGCGACCCCCCCCCTCAGCACATGTGTCCTTGCTGATGAGACACATGAGCCAGCCAATAGGCAAGAATACGGGGTGCAACAGGTCGGCCATCTGTAAACAAAATAGTCCATTAGGGTGTTCTGTGGTTCCTGCAAGATTCTATGCTTTCTGCTCCTCCAGTGAGGCTTGTGACTGGAAAAGGGAAATTTCAGAAACAGTCAGAGGGGTTAGCAGAGGTACTTGATCAAAAAATGAGATTGGATTTGTCTGGCAGGACTTGTTCTTGACAAATCCATGTTGGCTTCGAAAAGGAAAAGGAGGGGCGCACTGCGCTTTCAAGGCCGCCTTTGCTGCCGCATCTGCATGCGCGTGGGGTCTGACAAGCCCTGTGGGCTTTGCAGTGGATGACACCGATGCCTCGAGGCACGTGGATAACGTCTGATAAGTCAGCAATCAATGTTCCGTGTGCTACTCCACTGCCACTCGAAGTTCTGAAGCCACGATTTTTCCAAATTTGCTCAGTTGCGTGGCACACGCTGAAGGCATATCTTGAGTCTGTAAAAACAGTTACCGTCTGGCCGGCGGCTAAAACACAGGCCCGAGTCAAAGCAATTACTTCAGCTGCTTGTGCAGATCGAATTTCTCAAAGAAAGAAAGCTTCTGGAGTGTCAGAATCAGTCACAACCGCATAGGCAGTGAAGGGCACATTATCAGTCTTTTTGCAGGATCCATCAGTATACAAGGCTTGGTTTCTAATTCAACTATATCTTCACAGTTATGGCAACAATCATCATAAGTTTCAAGAAAAGGTAACAGAATAGCTGGATTAAGAACCTTGCAGCGCACAATAGTGATGGCAGGATTAGAAAGTAAAGCTTTTTCATAAGTAGTTTGCCTCCTGACAGAAAGGTGCTGAGTTCGATGCACAGTTAGGAGAGCAGAAACAGAGTGAGGCACCAATAGGTAAGGAGAAACACAATAGACTAATACACCTAGTTCTAATAGGGAGTCAGTAACAGGAGCAATCCCTCCCACAGCATCCCGTGACAATGGATACTGCTCAACTCTGGGCCATGGGTTGTTTTTCTGATACTTTATGTGCGCAAGTTGAGCATTCTTCAGCAAACCCACCTCATTTGTATGGGTTGCCCACCAATGAGGAGGCACAGCCCCCAATGATGGGTGATCGGACACTTCAGCAGCTGCTGGTTCCTCTGTCAAAGCTGCTATGCGCGCAGGGGCAGCCGCACTAGGCAACTCTACCCACACTCCATCTGGAGCACATTTAATCATAGCCTGAAATTTACACAACAAATCACAACCCAATAAATTCACAGGAGTAGGAGACGACAAAAAGGCATGCTCTTCAGTAAGGGGCCCCAGGGAAACAGTGACGGGCTGAGACATGGGACACATAACAGAGTGCCAGAAATGCCAATAGCTGAAATGGAAGACCTAGAGAGGGGCCAGGACAGAGTCTGGGGAGAAACAGTAGAGTAGCTCCAGTATCTACGAAAACAAGGTTGAGTGGACCCATTTACAGAAAGAGAGAAAAGGTTCAGAAAGTGTTTTCCCAGAGCCATGCCCGAGCCTGGGCTTGCTGGGCGTGCTGCCCTGGCAGCCAGCAGGAGCCTGGGGATTCATGGGGAGAGGGGCCGTGGAGGCGGTGGCCAAGCGCGAGGTGGCAATGCGTTGCTGAGGCTGCTATTCTCTTTCAGTCTCACGGCGATCACTCTTCCAGCGTCCAGGCTTCTTGCAGTGATGGCACAAGCCGGCGGTCGCTTTCCTGGTCTTGCCTGAGCAGACGGCACGGTGGAGACGGCACAGCAGACGCAGTAGTAGGATATTGCAGCTGAGCTAACTGCATGGCAGCTAATTGGGTCTTCTGGTCCTTCTTCTCTCGTTCTTTCTGGTCATTCTCCCAGAACTGGGTAACTGCTGCAAGGATGGCAGCTGGAGTTGGTCCTTTCCACCCGATCACTTTTCCTTTACTTGTTTGGCCATGTCGGGGGTGATGCCATCTATCCAGCAGGTCACACACAACTGTTGGTTAGGGTCTTCTGTGATGTCTAGGCGGGTTGCTTGCTTGAAGTTTTCTGAGAATCGGGACCAAAAGGCTGCAGGATGTTCATCTGGCTTCTGCTTGCACGCCTGGACTTTAGACTAATCTGCAGTTACTGGAAATACTTCACGGACTGCATTCAGTAAACTCTGTCATTTTGGAGTGCTTGTAGTTGCAGCTCAGTCTGGGAAGTGGGTCTGGCCATCTAGCTCCATGATGCGCAAGCTGGTCGCCGGCCCATCTGGCTTGCTGGAGGATGAGGGCGGCTTCCTCAGCCTGCACGCTGCTCTCAGAAGCCACTCGACATCCTGGCTGAGAGGCACGGGGCTCTTCAGGGGGAAGCCATGAGGCATCTGGGGGGACTGCTGCTGTTCGATTATGCTCTGTTTTCAGATCTATCAGTTGTAGAACAGCTTTTGTCGTCCCCCCCCCCCCCCGCCGCCCATTCTTCAGCAAGACCTGTTACAGCCCACCCTTTTTTCTGGCTTTCTCCCGAAGGCGGGTTTTAAGCTCTGGGAGAGCCAGCTTCTCAAGCTTGCCAGCTGAAGCAGTAAGGGATGGATTGCGGGGGGAGAGGGGGGAGGGCGAGAGTGCACCCAGCGAACAGGGTGAAGAGTCAGGGGGAGAAACTTCCAAGGTTGAACTGAGAGGGTGAGCAGCAGGAGATGTTGCATGAGTTTTCTCATAGTAGCTTGCTCTACTGGAGAAGGTACAGGAGGAGGAACAGAAGAATCAACAGAAGGAGTCCACGGATCAGGGAGATCTTCAGGCTCAGGGGGGCAACTAGGCAGAGAGGGATACTGAGGGACCTATGGGGGAACAGACCCTGTAAGTGTTTGCTGGCATTTCTGGACTATTCCTTTTTGAAAACTTTCAGTCATGTCTTTCACCTGTTGTTCTAACTTCTCTACTTTTTCAGACTGACTGGCTATGTGGCGGTCTGATTTTTGTTTGTCAGCAACATCTCTCCACAAATACCAATAATCTATTTGACTAGGCTTGGGGTCCTCTAAGAACCCTTTTAAATAATTTAATTTTGCTAAATCAAAAGAACCTAATTCAGGCCACTGCAATGCTGGCTTTTCATACACAAACCCATTCCAAACATAGAGAAAACCATTCATTTTATGGGCTGTCCAGCTAGCAATTTTCCTGGCTGACTATAAGTGTTTATGGTGCGTGCCAACGAGCACTGGGTGGCCGTCCCTCTGGCTGCGCAGCCCCCACGGCGGAGTTCCAGCCTCGCAGCTCTCCACAGCCGACAACGCAGCCGAGCCATCAGGCCAGGGCCGCCAAAGAGGAGGACGCGCCCCGCCGGGCTTTCACGCAAGCCCGCGCCCCGCCCCTCCGCCGGCGTAGGAGCCTGCTCTCGAGGGGGGCGGCTCCTCGGCCGGCCTCTTTCACCGCGGGCCGCAGCCTCGCGGGGCTCGCCACAGCAGCGTTCCGTACTGCGGGCACACGCACAGTCACTCACACGCACGCCCGAAAGCCGAACACCGGACGGCAGCACAGCCAGCCCCAGGGCCGGAATGCGCGTAACTCGACCCTTTCCCAAGTATTACGGGGAAATGGCTCCTCCTGCCTGCGGCAGCCCACGCTGCACGCGGGGCGCTGAAGCGCCAGGGGACGGTCCCAGGGGGCCTCTCGCCTCCAGGTGGCGCGGGCGCTGCCTGGCGCTCGGACCCCACGCGCAGGCAGGCGCCCCGCAGGGGCCGCCATCCCGCCGCTCACGCCGCGCCGTTGGCTTCTCCGCTCAGCAAAGAGCGGGGCTGGAGGTCAAGGCCGAGTCAACGCGAGTCCTTTACGCATGCAGCCCGGCCGCTCCCGGGGGGCCACGGCCCGCCCTCCGGAACGGCGCGGGCGCGGGCGCCGTTTTGCCCGAAGCGCGCGCGCGGGGAGCCCGCTGTGATCCGGCATTTGAAGCAGAAGCGGAGCGCCCTGCTTCGAGCAGGGACCCCAGGCGGGTGCAGCGGCACGCCTAGTCTCACACCCCGTGTCGGAGAGCGGGAGGCGCCGTTCGGGGACGGAGGAAAGCCCTCGTCGCGCAGCCGGGGAGCGCCGCTTCCGAGGCCGGGGAAGTAGCCGCGCCGCCTCGCTCCGGGCTGGAGCGCGGGCGCTGGGCCGGGAGGGGCGCAGAGGAGCGTTTCAAGCCAAGCTCTCCGCCCGAGGGAGGCCCGGGCTCGCGCGGGCCGCGGCGGCACACGCCCCGGGCGCCTCCGCCCCTGCCCAGCGCCCCGCCGGGGGGCTTGCGGGAGCGCGCAGGCCCGGGCCGAGCTGTCCGGGAGCAGCAGCCTCCCCACGCGAGTGCAGCGCGCGGACGGGGGCCCCGGAGGCTTCGCAGGCCACGCCGGCGCCACTGGGCTCCGGCCCGGCCCGGCCCGAACCGGCCGCCGCCAGACTGCCGCCGCCCGCAGCAGGAGGCCGGCCGGGGTGGGCGGAGCAGGCCTGGCGCCGCCGGCTCCTGCGCGGGGCGGGGCGGGGCGGAGCAGCGTCCGCCCCAGGGGGCGAGGCGGGGGCTGAGGGGCGCCGGCCGCGTGCGGCCAGCTGCTGCCGGAAGGCGCCGAGCGCGGACGCCCCCCCGCCCCGGGAGTGGCGACGCGGGAAGGCGCCGAGCGCGGCAGCCCCGCGTGGGCCTGTCGAGACGGCAGCTGCACCCAGCCCTGGAGGGCTGCCGTCTGGAAGGCGCCCCCGGGAGCGCGGGTGATGCAGGCCAGGCCAGGCCGCTCCCGGGCAGGCGGCATGGCGGAGGGACGGGTTTTGAGACGGGGCGCGGGCTGGGGCCGGGCTGCAGCCGCCGTTCGTCTGGCAAAAGGCGCCCCTCCGCTCCCCTGGGGCTGCGCTCTTGCTTCTCTGCCTCGCGCCGCGCGGAATTTTCCCCGTGTTGACAAGCCTTTTGGAGCCAGACGTGGGCAAAGGCGTGTCCGGGGCACACAAAAGCAGCCGATGCAAATGCGGACAAGCAGTTCGCACCACGCGCCCCTTTGGCGCTTTCTGTTGAACTCTGTTCTTTGCAAAAAATGAACTTGCTCTCCCTTTCTCTCATGATCTATACCAAGGGCTCAAAACTGGGCTGATGCTCCATTAAAGAAATGTCAGGCAATTAATCGGATGAATCTCAGTTGATCAATTATTATATTTGCATGGAGCTCCATGTGGGTATGTCCAATAGTTCTGATGGCACATTGCACAACCGCAGAGTAAGAAGGTTCATAAGTCTTAAGAACAGAATCCAGAGGTTGAAAACTCTCCAAGCGGAGTTGATTTATCCTTGACTTGATTCTGAGCAAAAGGAAGAGTTAGTTGCTCAGGTGAAAGAAGCAGGAAGTTTGCAGGAAGGAAAGGTTCCTCCTGCGCAAGCACCGGGTCATTGCTGACCCCTAGAGGGACGCCTGCTTGCGCTGGCGTTTTCCTGGCAGACTGTGGCGGGGTGGTTTGCCATGGCCTTCCCCAGTCGTGACTCCCTTTCCCCCAGCAAGCCGGGTGCTCGTTTTACCGACCTCGGAAGGATGGAGGGCTGAGTCGACCTGAGCCGGCTGCCCGAGCCCTGGCTTCCGCTGGGATCGAACTCGGGTCGTGGGGAGAGTTTCGGTTGCAATGCTGCTGCCTACCCCTCTGCGCCACACGAGGCTCTTAACTTTGCAGGAAAGCACCACGTAATCCTCGAGTTCTTGAATTTAAGCTAAGTGCAGTCAAACGCATACCTTGGACTTCAGGAAAGCCGATTTTAATAAAATCAGGTTTTATGTTTTAATAAAAACAGAGCAATGGTAAGTCAGCTGCTCAACAAAGATGGCAGAATGCTGGCAACTGAGAAAGGGCGGAACCGCTCAACTCCTGCTTTGGCTCAGTCTTCTCCCAAAAGAGGATGAGCGTTCCATTATATGTGATAAGCAGGCTGGAGAGGTAGGAGTGGAGCTTGAGGTTGACAGGGGGATGGTCAGGGCATGTCTAAGAACTCATCTGAACTCAAATCAGCTATGAAGAGAGAAAGCCAGCAGGGCACGGGGGCTATCCGGTCTATTGCACTGAGTGTCACATTAGGTGCAACGCACCCACAACTTTCTGCCAGCTGGACAGAAGTTGTAAGTTTCCGCTCAGTGTAATGAGCTCTTGGCTCTCAGGAAAAAAATGTGTTCCCTTGACCTGGAGAAGCTAAGAGAGGCAAAGAGGTTGGTGGCTAGCACCTTCGGGGACTCAATAGCAGTGCCGCACTCCCTGGGTGACAGCTCCTCTGCTGTCACGGAGAATGCAGGTCTCGGGAAAGGAGGGTGTCATTTTCAGGAAGAGAGAAATGATCCCTTAGAAGGGACCTATTCCTCAGAAGATGAGCAAATATCCTCTCACATTGAGGATGCCCTGTGGGGGTGGGGGGGAATTGTGGTAGTGGCAGATTTGATCATTAGACACTTAGGCAGCTGGGTTTGTTGGTTTCCTGCCTCCCCCCTGGGCCAGACAGAGCAGAGGAAGCTGCTCCAGCTGGTCTAGGGACTATAGAAGCAAGCCAGCTCTCAGAGCCTCGTGTGGCGCAGAGGGGTAGGCAGCAGCATTGCAACCGAAACTCTCCCCACGACCCGAGTTCGATCCCAGCGGAAGCCAGGGCTCGGGCAGCCGGCTCAGGTCGACTCAGCCCTCCATCCTTCCGAGGTCGGTAAAACGAGCACCCGGCTTGCTGGGGGAAAGGGAGTCACGACTGGGGAAGGCCATGGCAAACCACCCCGCCACAGTCTGCCTGGAAAACGCCAGCGCAAGCGGCGTCCCTCTAGGGGTCAGCAGTGACCCGGTGCTTGCGCAGGAGGAACCTTTCCTACAACGCTCCCAGAGAGCGAGCGAGCAGAGCGAGCAGACACAGACGGGGGGGGGGGGGCAAGCATGGGGAGGAGCCACAAAGGGGAGTCGGACCAGAAGTGTTCCCAAAGCATCAGCGTGTGCAATCCGAAGCAGGGAAGCGTGGGTGCTTGCGCGCGCCTGCCGGCCCACCTCCTTCTCTGCAATGGGTTGCGTGGAGCTGCCAGGGGTCAGGCTTTGCCGCGGAGGGGCAGGATGCCAAAGGAAGGTTCGTGGGGCTTTGCGAGAGGGGAGGAGGAGCCGGGGTGGGGGAAGGGGCCCCGGCCGCCCCGGCCCCCGCCTAGTGGGGGCGCTTGTAGCCCCAGGGCCCCCCTGCCTGCTCCCAGGTCTGCCTTCACAGCCGCAGTGGCGAGGCGTTGGGCCTGAGAGGACGAAAGCAGGGAGCCTTCAGAGTGCAAATGGGACAACAGCTATGTGGTCTCGTGCAGAGTGCGGGCCGTGCCGAGGTCGAGTCGAGGACGCGGAAGACGGAAGGCGCGCCCCCCTCGGCACCGCCGCAGGCCTGGCTGGCTCCGAGGAGCGCCCCCGCCAGGGGTGCTGCGGATGGGGGCTGGGCGTGGGGGGCCGTCGTGAGAGGGCGTGCCTGGAGGCGAACGGCGCGTGCGCGAGCGCCGGGGGAGGCCGGGGCGCTTGGCGCTGCTGGGGCGGGCGACCCGGGCGGGGGGCAGCGCTCCCGCCGCTTGGCGGGGCACAGGAAGGGCAGCTGAGGGTCCTTCTGGCACACCCGCGGCCCGTATTTTCCAACAAAACAAACTTCTTGGGCATTAAGCAAAACTAAAATTTTGCTTCATGCCAAAGAAGTTTATTTTGGTGCACCTTGCTAGGTTCTGCAAATACGCATAGGGTTGCTTATACTGCAACATTTGTTCCAGTGCTTGAATTTGGGGAGGTGGAAGTAAAAGGGCTCCTAATGAGAGTCACAAGCCCCGCCCACTGATGCCTCCCATTGTAGCCAAACCGTTCCGCTCCCGTAGCCTTTTAGGATGATTCGCGAGCACAGATTTGACTTCTGCTGCGCGCGCGCGCACACGTGCAAGGAGATGTGCTCCACGCAGATGGCTGCCCTTTAAGCCACAGAAATACTCCTGGCACGTTTGCCAGGCCAGCGGGGTCCCTTTTTCTACTTTGATAGATGGGTTTGCAGTTGAACTTAACCACAATTAGTGACACAGCATCTACAGTCTTGGAGCTCAATCTAAAAAAAAAAGTTAAACATGGCAATTTAGAGAGACTTCCAGCGCCATACTGAATCCGTTGAAAATAACAGTAGACACCCCAATTTAATTCAGGGGCATAGAGGAACCAGCAGAGAGGCTGCTCATGGAAGGATTCTTAGTTAAGTGCCTTCCTGAGTTATTCCCAGGGCTACATATTGGGGGGAAAACTGTCACAGAGCAGGCGCATAGGGCACTGCAGGCAAAACCTCCAGAATGGAGTGAACCCAGGGACACGATCTCCCATTTTCACAGGATGGAGGGTGCCATTCAGGTTGCCGCCTGTGCAGACACTTAAGCTTTTGTTCAACAACCAAGGAGTTAAACTTTACCAAGATGTTAGTCCTGAATGAATCACAACGAATTTGGATATTTCACAAAGAAACTGCAGCAAAAAAGAATTAACTACAGATGGGTTAAGATATTGGTCTGGCTAGACTACATGACAACAATCATTGCTGATCACGGGGAAGCCAAGAGGTTTCTGATACATATGAATCCAGACCCAGGGGACCAGACAAGGAGAAGAAAGAGTCCTACCTGATGAGGATTCTTCAAGAGCATCCAAAACAAAACCCTGGAAGTCTATTCCCAGAAGGCAAAGAAGTGCTGGATTTCGACACTGACCACGTTTCAAATAACTTTGCCATGCTTTGAACAACTGGAGAGGAGTGCTAGGGGTATGGAGTATGAAGCACAGGGACATACCTTGATTAACATGTTTTGGAAAATAGTTAATTGATGCTAACATAAAAGTAAAAGGCACAACTGTTGCAGGGGGAGGGATGGTATTATGCTGTCATGTTGCCCCCCGACAGAAGCTGAGCCACTGGACAGCCACAGGTGAAGCACACAGGCAGGATCTCTCTGGGTGTGGGTGGGGGTTGCGGGTGGGCCCTGTAGGGAATGTTAAGGCTCACTGTTAGTTTAAAGACTTGTTTGTGTGAGTCAGAGCACAGGGACACACTCGTGGATGTTACTGCAAACACGGAAGCACAAAGGTAGGTTAACAAACAAGCGCCTTACGTTAATTGTTTTGGTCATTTAATGAACAGCGTTGGGGATGCCTGTGAAACTACAGAGACAACAAAATGTTATATAAAAAAGAAAGACCCGGTGCCACCTTTCTTCAGGAAACACATCACAAAAGAGACACTAACTGACTAATCTTTTATTCAGGGATAAGCAAAACATTTGCTGCCAAAGGGTCACCAAACTCCAGGGGTGTGACAATAGTACTGGATAGGAGTTTTGATTCTAAAGAGTGTTGTGAGATGACAGAGGCAGATACATCTTTGCAGCGGGAAAGCAAGGTGCAGAAAAGCTGACCTAACAAAGATCTGATTCCTTTTCTCAGAAATGGCCTGGCTCATTTGGAAGCGTTCGCAGAAGGGAAGATGTTACGTGTGTGACTTGAATATCACCAGTGACCCAGCACCAGATAAAAACAAATCCCCCCCCCCCCCGCAACAGGTAGGGTCAAAGAGCAGTCCATTCAAGTGGAAAGACGGGAGAGGGTCTTGAACAAATTTTACCGGAAAGAGAAGGTCTTCTCCTTCTATTCGACTAGACATCAATGCTATACTAGACTATATTTTAATGTCAGATACAGACAGTATCGAGTTCTGGAAGGCAAATATAGGTGACTTTACTGTCTCGGGCCCTATCTACATCAGGGATTTGCTCTGGTGCTACTGCACCTCACAGACAATCAGGGCACATGATGTTCCCCCCTCCCCGCAGCTATTGTGCATTTTCATGCTGTAAAACCCACATTTTTGCAAAGTCGTTTTGTGAGAGGTTTTCCCTTTGCGCCAGCTTCAGTGTGGTGAAGCTTCAGTCTGTGTGACCTCAACTGGTGGCACTGCCTTCGGCACCAGCCGGGCGGTGCAGCGTTGATAGGAGGAAGGGAAAAGATGCTTTCCATGAATTTCAGTTTTCTGAGTCCCACAGAGGGCACTCTCCACCTCGGGAAGGTGCCTCCTCCTGGAGTTTGTAGGCAGGGTCCACATCTAAACTTTATCTCTCCAGAGGGAGGAGCCGTCTGCTCTCCCAGACCAGGCTGGAAAAATCGAACACTCCTCATTAACGTAGTAAAAAGAGAGAAAAAATACATACGACCCACACTGGTGGCACATGTCAGACTACAAACAGACACTCAAGGTAGTCAAAGAAACAGAGGTTAAGCAGAACTCCCAGAAGCTTCCTACCACCCACATGTATGGCAATGGCAGAAGCCTCTAAACTATCAATAATTTAAATATTTTACATTTAACTATCCACATTCTGTTCCTTGCATGCCTGACAGGAAGTAGAGACAGGCCGAATGTCTTCCATGGGACTCAGAAAACTGAAATTCAGAGTAAGAATTTCCTCTTTTTCCTGAGTCACACGTAGGACATTGTCCACCTTGGGTTATTTCAGAGCTGTGTAAACTATGGGTGGTAGGCTTCCAAGAATGACAATGGTAAAGAGAATAAAAATGATTTTACTATCACCTTCTGAAGCACACGCCTCCCAAAAGCTGCCGATGCAGAAGCATACCTATCAACTTTATAATGTTTTGCAAAGGTATGTATCTTGGGAAGCCCAAGAGGCTGCCCAACAAATCTCTTCAGTAGAATAACTTCCTCTAAGGGCTGATGAGGTAGCTGCTCCCCTAAGAGAATGGGCTGTGATTCCCCCTGGAGGTGGTTTTCCCAAAGCCTTATACACCTCCAACAATACATTCCCTCAACCACTGGGAAATGGTGGACTTGGAAACCTTATTCCCCATGGAGTTTCCCTGAAAGGACAAGAATAAGGCTTCTGATTTTCTAAAGTTCGAAGTCCTGTCCAAGTAAAATCGAAGTGCCTGGCACACATCTAACCTGTGCCACCTTTTCTCCTGAGGGTGAACAGGATTTGGACAGAAGGAAGGTAAGGAAACTTCTTGCGCTCTATGGAACAGGGAATTGACTTTAGGAATAAAAGAGGGGTCTGGCCTAAGAACTACCTTGTCTGAATGAAAAATACACAGTTGTAGATCTCCTGAAGGAGCCCTCAACTCAGATGCCCGCCTGGTGGAGGTAATAGCCACCAGAAAAACCACTTTTAATGTGAGAAGGTTCAAAGAACATGTGGCCATCGACTCAAATGGAACCCCCATCAATGCCGTCAATACCCAATTCAAATTCCAAGTGGGGAATCTGTGCACTGTAAGTGGATTTAACAATGCCACGCCTCTTAGGAAGCGCTTATACTGAGGATGAGAAGATAGTGACGTCTCTCCCACACAACCCAGGATGCTGCTGAGGGCTGCCTCCTGCCTCCTGACGGTGTTACTGCTCAGGCCCTTGTTTGGATCACCTTTATCTTTCCTAATGACAGGGACTTCCCTGTCTTTCTGCATCACATTAAGACTGTCTTCCAAGAACTGCTGTAAACCTTATTGGAGGAGGTTTTTTGTGGTGACAGCATAGTCTTCAGTACCTCATCTGTATATCCCATCTTCCTCAGACACAAGTGTTCAACTTCCAGGCTGACAGACAGAAGAGTCCTGGCTGTCGATGACATATTGGTCCCTGAGTCAACAAGTCCTTCCTGACAGGGAGTCTCCAGTAATTTGTCCCTGCCAATTCCAGGAGGTCCGAGAACCACAGTGAGGAGTGATTAGAATGACTGTCACCCTTGTGTGTTTGATCTTCTTGAGCACCTGAGGAAGGATCAGTATAGGGGGGAAGGCATAGAGTAGACCCCCCCCAGCCATTGAAATGTGAGGGCGTCCATCCCCTTGGCACCAGGATCAGGAAGCCTTGTAATATACTTGGGTACTTGGGCATTCTGTCTGGTAGCAAACAGATCCATGATCGGAACCTTGAACCGGAATGTGATTGACTTGAAAATATGTGGACTGAGTGTCCATTCCAATTCCCTGATGGATGTCCTGCTGAGCCAATCTGCCACCTTGCTGGAACTCCCTGCTAAGTGTCCTGCTTTGATGGATCGAAGATGTTTCTCCACCCACATCAGTAGCTTGTGGGCCTCCTTGTTGAGAGTTTTTGAAAGAGTTCCTCCCTGCTTGTTCACATAGGCTTTGGCCAACACATTGTCTGTTCTGATGAGGATGTGCACCCTGCTTAACTCCTGACTGAAGTTCTTAAGCCTAGCCAGATGGCTCTTAGTTCAAGCCAGTTGATGCTGCACCGTTGTTCCCTTTGGTTCCAGACCCCCTGAGCCACTCTGTGTCCCAGATGCCCCCCCCCCCAACCCAGGAGGCTGGCATCTGTTGTTATGGTGACTCTCTCTGGATCTTCTAGGCTCATTCCTTCTTGGAACCTCGTCTGGTCCAGCCACCATTCCAGTTCCTGATGTACTTGTTCCAGAATGTCGATTTGTGGGAGGCAATATGGTTCTAGAATGGAAGGAACAAGTTCTGCGGTTGGGGTGAGTGAAATCTTGACCAACGCACCAAGCCCTGACATGACACCATCATCCGCAACAGTTGAGCCAGGGCCATCAGGTCTGCTGTTTTCCAAGAGTGAATGGACATTGCCAGTTGAGATATTTTCCCAATTTGTTCTTGTGTGAGAAACATCTTGAACTCAGCGGTATCCAGTATCACCCCAGGTGTTAGTTGCTGGGTGGGGCATAAGGCACTCTTGTTCATGTTCACCAGAAATCCATGGTCCTTGAGGCATTGCAGTGTGAGTTGGGTGCTGTCGGTACACTGCTGCTCCCATGACACTCTGATTAAAATGTCATCTAAGTGTGGGTAGAGGTACACCTTGCTCATCCTCAGATGTGCCACGACAGCTACCAGGAGCTTGGTAAACACTTGAGCAGCCAAGATGAGCCCAAACAGCAGAGCCCTGTATGGAAAATGTTGGTTGTTGTAGCAAAACCACAGATGCTTCCGGTGTTTTCTCCTGACTGGAACATGCAAGCACGCCTCAGACAAGTCTATGGCTGCTAGGAAATCCTGCTTGCTCAGAGTTGCCGCAATTGTTTTCAGAGTCTCCATTCTGAAATGTCTTTTGATTATGTGTTGCTTTAACCATTTTAGGTCCAAAATGGCTCTTCTATCCCCATTCTTTTTGGGAACTAAGAAAAAGATGGAATAAACACCTGTTTTGATTTTTCTTGCTGGGACTGGTTCTATAGCTTGTATTTCCAATAGATGATTGATAGCTTTGAGAAAGCTCTGGTGTTTGGAACATTTGAACGTGGGGAAGCTAAAAACGTCTCTCTGGGAAGATGGGCAAATTCTTAGGCATAACCCTTGGTTGCTGTGCCTCTCACCCACTTATCTGAAGTAGTCTGGAGCCAAGTGGGAGCCACGTTCAGCAGGCGCCTTCCCAAGGTGCCCACTGTTGGACTGGCATCAGGGGGATGAGATCTTCTTTTGCCCTTTGCTGTACTTTGAGGCATAGTCTGAGGATGCCGACTGTGTCTTGGACTTGTCAGCAGATCTGTAGGTTCTTTGCCACTTTGGCTTGTAACTACCCTGTTGGTTTGGTCTGTGCATGAATCTATTAGGACGAAAGGACTGCGGTTTTCCATTCTTCCTTCATTGAAGGAAGCACCTTTTCTTTTTCCTTATTTTCAACCAAGACCTTGTCAAGAGGTTCCCTAAAAAGTCGGGCACCTGCGAAGGGTGAAGTGGCCAGCTTAATCTGGGAGCCTGGGTCCACATCCCAATTCCTAAGCCATGTATTACGTCTCACGGCTGTATTAGCTGCCATGGCTCTGGCTCCAAACTGGACTGCATCCAAGGAAATGTCAGCAAGCAGGGCTGCTGAATAAGAGATTTTCTTCAACCCATCCTTAATGGGGTTGGGAATCAAATCCGAGCCTGCCAATTCCTCTGCCCACAAGTAAGTTGCCTAGCAAAAAAGGAATTGGCTGCTGATGCCCTGAAGGCAGCAGCGGTTGCCTCAGAACCTCTGCGTAGAGCTGCTTCTGCTCACTGATCGCAAGGATCTTTCAGTCCACCTTCCCCATCTGGGGCAGGGCTGCTGAGGAGGTCAGTGCAGCAATAGGGGCATCAACCACCTGGACTTTCAGGTGATCCATGCTCTTAGCTGGCAGAGAGTAAAGTTTATTAGCCAATTTGTACTTGTCCAGTTGCTTGATTTTCCCTGGTGAGCCCCGCTTTGCCTTCCAGACTTCTGAGATGGCATCAGGGAAGGGGACTGTCAAGGGTTTGGGTGGTCCAGATGGAAAGGCTGTCTGAGCCCCTGCAAAGGTATGTAGAATCCTCTATGCTGTAGAGGGGGATGTAGAATCCTCTGGTTAGGTGCCTTCTCCTTAATTTGAAGAATTCTGTTTACTTCAGTTAACAGGGCTGGAAAAAATTCTATTGAAAACAAACATCTCTGAGCAGCAGGGGAATCCAGTTCTTCCTCTGACAATTCTCCTTCCTCCTCATTATTTGAACCAGAGGAATCCTGATCGTCATTTGAGGAGGGACATGGGGCTCTGTGTTCTTTCCTTACTATTTGGGTGGTTTACATGCCTTAGAACCCTCCCTTTCCCCCTCATCTGAGGCCTTTAGGGCTTGGGGGAGGGGCTACCCCTATGGCATCTGTGGGAAGAAGGTGGGGAGGAGGTGGAGGGTGACGAAGATGGGCAGGAAGATCTGGAATCTGAGGAAGGCTCCCTGACCCCCTTCCTTCCCCTTTTTTCCTTGTGTTTAGTGGAGCTGCTTGACTTGTGTCTGCTCCTCTTTCTTTTCCCTTTGTGCTTCTTACGGGGAGGGAGGGGGATTTATTCCTGGTAGGCCCCTTCCTTTGAAGTAACTCCTGGGATATAATCTGTCTCACCCACTGGTGAAATTGCACCTCCTCCTGGGGCATCTCTGTGCTCACCCCCACCTCGCTCTGGCGCTCCATCTTGCTTGGCGCTGAGAAGCTGTCTCCCTCTTGTGGCTGGTCTCTGGCCCTCTCCATGTTTTTCTGAACAGGTCAAGCCAGGACCACAATTTCTTCCCCTTTGTTCCCCCCTAACCCTGTATGTAAGGGAAAGGAGTTGGAACTGGGTGTGGTGGTGGTGGCAGCGGTGGCCTGGGCCTTCTGTGGCCTTGTGAAGTGTGAAGGAATGCCCTTGGGTCTTTGAGATCTTCCAGCCACGTCATGCCTAAAGCTGAGTGCAGGCCGTGCCCAGCCCTGGAGCCTTGCAAATGCTGCCGCCGCTCATCCTTCTCTCCTGCCGACAAAGTGCCCACGCCTTAGTGGAGCGTTCATTGCAGTCTGTCTCTAGGGGCTCCACACTGGGCTTTTATCCTGCGAATGAGATTGCTCCGTCACGGACATTTGTGGGCTCTTTACATGATGCCGTGATGATTCAAGGCATCTCCTGCACTAAATGCCCTTTGTTCCATTTTTAAATAGATCGCAGATAACGAGATATCAAATTACCCCCTTGTGTTCCGCTTCAGTTTCCTCTGTGAAAAGAGAAAAAGCAGCAAGAAGAGGAGCGAGATCAATGGAACACAATGGAAGACTCTGATACGAGGAGAAGGAGGGGGGAAGGGAAGAGGAGGGGGGAAGGGAAGGGGAGGGGGAAAAGGAAGCACTGTGAAAAAGGGAGTCGTTGTGATCCTGCATTTAAAACGGAAGCAGAAAGCCCCACTTTAAATGCAGGATTTTAGGCTGGTGTGGAGATCATAGAATCATAGAATAGTGGGGTTGGAAGGGGCCTACAAGACCATCGAGTCCAACCCCCTGCTCAATGCAGGAATCCAAGTCAGAGCATCCCTGACAGATGGCTGTCCAGCCTCATCTTGAAGGCCTCCAGTGTGGGAGAGCCCACCGCCTCCCTAGGTCACTGGCTCTGTTGTCGTGTTGCTCTAACAGTCAGGAAGTTTTTCCTGATGGTCAGCCGGAATCCAGCTTCCTGGAACTTGAGCCCATGATTCCGTGTCCCGCACTCTGGGATGATTGAAAAGAGATCCTGGCCTTCCTCTCTGTAACAGCCTTTCAAGTACTTGAGGAGCACTATCCTGTCTCCCCTCAGTCTTCTCTTCTCAAGGCTAAACATGCCCAGTACTTTCAGTCTCTCCTCCTAGGGCTTTGTTTCCAGTCCCCTGATCATCTTTGTTGCCCTCCTCTGAACCCTCTCCAATTTGTCTGCATCCTTCTTCAAGTGTGGTGCCCAGAACTGGACACAGTACTCCAGATGAGGCCTAACCAGTGCTGAGTAGAGGGGAACTCGTACTTCCCTGGATTTGGAAGCTATGCTTCTATGAATGCAGCCCCAAAGAGCATTGGCCTTTTTTGCAGCCACATCACATTGTTGGCTCATATTCAGCTTGTGATCGACAACAATTCCAAGGTCCTTCTCGCTTGTAGTGTTGTTGAGCCACGTATCCCCCATCTTGTAACTGTGCATTTGGTTTCTTTTTCCTAGGTGCAGAACTTGGCATTTATCCCTATTAAATGTCATTCTGTTGTTTTCCGTCCAGCGCTTCAGTCTGTCAAGATCACTTTGAATTTTGTTTCTGTCTTCCAAAGTATTAGCTATCCCGCCCCATTTTGTGTCATCTGCAAATCTGATCAGCATTCCCTGCACCTCCTCCGAGTCATAAATAAAAATTAATATATTTCTATATACTAATGCCCAGAGTATGGGAAACAAACAGAACAAACTTGAACTCTTAATACAGGAGGGAAATTATGACTTGATAGGTGTAACTGAGACTCGGTGGGATGACTCCCATACAGCAATTGAAGGATATAACTTGTTCAAAAAGAACAGGAGGAACAGAAAGGGAGGTGGGGTTGCGCTATACAGAGTGGCCCAAAAGTAGGTATACAGTATAGTTTATTTGCATTTTATTACATTGTTTATTACATTTACATTTGTTTAGCATGATGTCAGGGTGGAAACTGAGCCCATAGAGCCCCAGAGCAGTTCTGATTCTGAGGAAGAGCAATAACCCATGGGAGAGGAGCTCGTTCATCTCTCACAAGCACAGCAGCTGGCAGAGATTCCTCCTGCCAGCATTCCTGGGAGAGATAGTGACCTGGCAGTGAGAGAGCGCTGGGGGGGGGCTTGCTGGACGCTCGGCGCAGACGCAGGGAGCGACAACAGATGGAGTGCGCTGAAAGGAGGCGCTCCGCTCGTTTGGCGCTAAAACAACGGTTGCGTCCCGAGGACCCAAGGGAAAGAGGGAGGATCTCTCCATAGCCCATAAGTTCAGAGTCTTCCTGCGGTTCTCCTTCAAACGGGTACCAACTGCCTTACCTGGAGCTTAGGCTACTCTGCTATCTATCCCTAGTGCAGTTCCTTGCTTAGTTGCTAGTGATTAGTATCTGTAAGACTCATAAAGTAATAAAGGAAGAAAGCCTTGGAAAGAATCCTCGTTGTCTGTGTCCTGAGTTGGCTATTGGAGGGGACTGCAAGAGGCAGCTAGGGCGCTCCTGACACACTGTTTAATCACGTAAGTGGTCAAAATATATTCCATCAATGTTGCAACATTCCTCGAACCTGTCCAGAACACTGTGACACACAGTATGACACAAATTCCGGTCCGCATCAATGTCCATAAATGCTTCCGAGATGAACTCATGGATTTGTCAAAAACAAGTCCTGCCAGACAAATCTGATCTCATTTTTTGATCAAGTAACCTCCCTTGTGGACCGTGGGAATGCTGTAGACATCATATACCTCGACTTCAGCAAAGCTTTCGATGAAGTGCCCCATGATCTCCTGATGAGCAAACTAGCTCAAAGTGGGCTAGATGAAACAACGATCCGGTGGATCCACAGTTGGCTACAGAATCGGACTCAAAGAGTGCTTATCAATGGGATCTTCTCTAACTGGGGAGAGGTAACGAGTGGAGTACCGCAGGGTTCAGTCCTGTGCCCAGTGCTCTTCAACATTTTTATGAATGACTTGGACGAGGAGGTGCAGGGAATGCTGATCAGATTTGCAGATGACACAAAATGGGGCGGGATAGCTAATACTTTGGAAGACAGAAACAAAATTCAAAGTGATCTGGATAGACTGGAGCGCTGGGCAGAAAACAATAGAATGACATTTAATAGGGATAAATGCCAAGTTCTGCACCTAGGTAAAAGAAACCAAATGCACAGTTATATGATGGGGGATACCTTGCAGGTTACCACCTTGCAGGTTACCACCACTGGAGAGTCTTGTCCTTCCATAGCCTCTATTCCCTTTTTGTGTCTAGCTTTCTGATTGTTCTAGAGTAGCTGTGCTTGGTCCTCTATTCACTGGAGGTTAAAAACAGAGTCCCACTGGTATGGAAGTGTGTGTTACAAGACAAATAACTAAGTTTTTAAAAAAATGTCAGAGGCCTGCCCCTTGCCCTCCCCTGCCAAACTCCCCTGGCCAACTCCTGTTTGCTCCCCGTTTGCTCGCTCTGGTCGCTTGCTCTCTGGGAGCTTGCTTGCTTCTATAGGCCCCAGACCAGCTGGAGCAGCTTCCCCTGCTCTGCTGTGCTCAGCTGGGAGGCGGGAAACAGACTGAACCTTCCTGCCCACACAGCTACTGGGAGTACTCAGGCCACTCACCCCAAATTCAGTTGGAGCTCTCAGGAGCCACTCTGAAGGAAAAGAACAGCCCCCTGGGCTTCCTCCAGCCCACTTACCTCTTTGCCTTTGTCCCCTTTGTCTCTTCTGCCACTGCAGCTACCCTGGCCAACTCCTGTTTGCTCCCTGTTTGCTCACTCTGATCACTCGCTCTCTGGGAGCTTGCTTGCTTCTATAGTTGCTAGACCAGCTGGAGCAGCTTCCTCTGCTCTGCAGAAAAGCTGAGGAAGTTAGACCCTTCCCCCCCTGCTAACTTGTTTTCCCTGGCTCTAGCTACTGCTAGATGGGGGAAGGGGTAGAAAGGGAGAAAAGAGAAAGAGAGAGAGAGAGATAAATGAGAACAGAGAAGGCTAAAGGGAGAGAAAGGAATTTTCCTATCTGGGAAATGAAAGTGAAACTAAGATGTAGGCCAAAGCTCTGTAGAGCTTCAGCAGGACCCAACCGCTCTGCTCGCAAGGCAGGGCTGGTCTGGGAGATAGGATGGCTTTTTCCCCCGGAGAGATAAAGTTTAGATGTGGACCCTGCCTACAAGTTTCAGGAGAAGGCGCCTTCCCAAGGTAGAGAATGCCCTCCGTGGGACTCAGGAGAGGTTGCATCATATCCAGAGGAACAGACCTGCCCATGATCGTGCTTTGTTTTCCCCCAAATGAGCCTTAAAACCAGCAGGTTGCTGTGGGATTACTTTTGTTCTTTTGAATTCTCCACGTCTGCCCTGAAAACAGCCCACTATACATGTCTACTCAGAAGTAATTCCCATTGACTTCTACTACACTTACTCAGCATGGAGCTGAGTTTTTTTTTAGAAAAGGAAGCTTGTTGATGCCACGAGACTCCACCCACACACACCCGAATTAATGCCACTTCTCATGCAGTCTGCCATGCAAAAGCAATCCTTTTTCTTTTGTATACACTGCTTTGGTTGGCTGCATGTGCCATGGGAGGAGCAAGTCTGGTTTTATGAAAATGTGATTTTTAACTGAATCGCATTGGAAAGCATCTCTGCCTAGATGGGCCCTTGGATCATGCACCCATCTCAGCCACTCCTCAAATTGGAAAACTAAATTATACAACACATGTATGGCAATTAAATCCCCTCCTCCTGCAAAGGCAGGAGACGAGAGCATTTAAAGAATAAAGTGGAACATTATTTTAAAGACAGTGCCACTCTGGGCATGTCATCAAGCATGTCTGAAAGTATCTGGAGCAGGGGTGTTGTTGGCAGAGGCCCAACTGGGCCCAGGCCCTGGATCTTTTGTGCTGTCCTAAACATTGGGAAACAAAAATGGCCATAACGTTTTTAGTTTTTATGATAAATATATGATATTTGGAGGTGTAGTAGCCCCCATGGAGGTGACTGAGCCTACCAAATTTCAGGCAGTTAGGCTTAGTGGCTTTTGTGCTAGCCATGGGTAAAATTTGCTTTCTTCAAGAAAATGTGTCAAAGCAAAGAGCTATAATGTCTTTGTTCTTCCACATAAGTGTATGGAATTGAGAAACCTGGCAGCCCCCATGGAGTTATGTCCAGTGACGTTTGTGCTAATCACAGGTGAAGTTTGCTTTTTTCAAGAAAATGTGTCAAAGCAAAGAGCTATATATTTTTTGTGCTTCCACATAAATTCATGGAATTTGGGGACCTAGCAGGCCCTATGGAGCTGACTGAACCTACCAAATTTCAGACAGACAAATTTCAGACAAATTCTAAAACAAAAAGTAAAAACTGTCAAGTCAACCAGGGAATTAGAGATCCCAATCAGAAGGTGTTTAAGGTGACCATTAGGAGAAAAACCAACCCTCTTATTTGTTTGTATAAAGTTAAATACAGTTCAGAACTTCTCTTGCCCACTGAAGAGAATTCTCTTTAAGAATTCCCCAAGATATGCTCTGAGTAGAATAAAGAAGAGAAAGGAAGGGCAGGATAGGGGAAGGAAGAAGAAAGAAGAATGGTGATTGGAAATGTGCATGGGGGTGGGGGGGTAGAGAGAATTCCCTAAGCCAAGTGGCTTCTTTCAGTATCACTATTCCTAATCTCTGGTACAAGGTTTCTTTGAGGTGCAAAAAATCCTCCCTCCCCTTACTTTTCTTTTCTGCTCTTACATGCCCACTGTTGGGAGCTTGCCTGCAATTAAGTTTTGAAGAGGGAGAAGGAAGGAAAGAAAGAGCTCCATGTGAAATACTGATATTTCACACAGCATCTGATTTTACTGCCCCAAACTGGAACCTTTGGATTCTGGAGAAGTTTAGTAGCTTCAGTATAGCAAAGGATCCAATCAGCCTCCACAAACTTCTTTCTCCCCCTCCACTTTAATTTCTCCAAAATAGTTGTAGGACTCAAATAATCCCAAAGGGAGGGTTAGGACTATGCAGCGTCATGATTGAGAAACTGCTGGGGCTTTTAAATAGATTCTTGGCGTGCTATGGTCCATGGGGTCATGAAGTCGGACACGACTGAACGACTGAACAACAACAGTTTTTAAAAAACTAGGAAAAGCCCTCAGCTACCTCACCTCATAAAGTCCATTTAAGTATGTGCAATCCTGGCAAACCCTGCACAGCCTCCTAAATTCCTCTGAAGTACCACCTCTCTGAAAGGAGCCACTTGGCTTAGGGAATGCTCTCTACCCCCCACCCCTGCGTACATTTCCAATCACCATTCTTCTTTCTTCTTCCTTCCCCTATCCTGCCCTCCCTCCCTTCCTTCCTTCCTTCCTTCCTTCCTTCCTTCCTTCCTTCCTTCCTTTCTCTTCTTTATTCCACCCAGAGCATATCTTGGGGAATTCTTAAACAGAATTCTCTTTGGTGGCAAGAGAAGCTTTGAACTGTATTTGACTTTATACAAACAGACAAGAGGGTTGGTTTTTCTCCTCCTCCTCACTCAAGTCTTTGAGGAAAGTGGGCTCATGTGGTCGCAGAGAAACAAAACTGGGGGCTGTTTTGTTTGTCAGTTGCCACTATCCAGCAATAGGAAGGGCTGCAGCTCAGTGGTAGGGCACATGCTTGGCCTGCAGAGGCCACCCTTGCACAAAAACCCTTGTGGCTAGTATTCTGAAATTTGGCTGACATGACCTCCTCTGTTGGGGCAATGAATCCTGAAATTTTTATCCAATTCTTCCAAGGAATTAAAATTGGCAGTTCCCTTTAAAAGACAATCAAAATATAAACCCTGCACCTATTTTTCTGACATTGGGCTTCTAGAGGGATGCTGTGCCTGAAATTATCATCCAGTTCTGACCAAGAGAAAAAAGTTACATGTTTTTCTAATTTCCCGTGGTAGTTAACAGGAAGCATAAACACTCATTTTTCCAAACACTGACTCAGATCTGGTGCTGGGCTGAAGTGGTCCGACTACAAATCGGCCTGAGCAGAAGCAGGATGTTTTCCAAAACGCTGAATCGGGGTGTGAGTTGAAGTGGGGTGGGGGGGTCAGTGCACACTTCTTAGGTATGTATGTATGTACCCTATACACACATGCGAGCACACTGCATGCACACATACCACAGACACATATATATGTGCACATATATATATATATATATATGCAAATTTGTGTTATGGGCCTGTGTCCTGGATCTTTTAAGAACCTAGCAATGTCCCTGATCTGGGGACATTGTAAAAAAGAATATATATATATATATATATATAAATAATATATGATAGAAAGACTAACTACAGAGTATTAAAATATATTTTAAGCTAAACATTTTGGCTTCTGGCTTCATCAGTACCTGTGCTGTTAACTGGGTATCAGGAGTGGCAGTTTGGGATGCCTGGAGATGAAAGTTCCTTCGGAGAAAAAACAGAGGTATGCTTGGTGCAATGCTAGCGAATTGTCCTCCAGATTAAGGCCAGTTGGATGAAGAGTTCTCAGTATCTGGAGCCAGACATTTTGTCAAGCGTATCGGGGTCTTTTATTTGTTCTGTTGGAACCAACTGTAACTCTGAGGGCCGGCGTGCAGGAGAGCTGAAATGTCTTGCAACAGGCTGCTCCGGTTTTTTTGGTGAGAATTGCGGATTTGTGGTTACTGAATCTTGTTCTTGGGTCTTTGTTTGTTTGCTTATTATTAAATTTATTAGTCGCCCGTCCGGCCGGTCACCCGCATATTGCCCACGACGCCCTTCTTTTCTGACGCTCAGCTACACGGCCCGCGTAAGCGGAGGAGCCCGTTGAAGGCGGCCGCTGCAGCGCGCTCCGCTCCGCGAGCAACGGCGCCCCTGCCCGAGGGGGTCTCTCGGCGGGGACTGCGGGGCCGCCACGCGCTGACCCGCCCCGGCGCTCCCGGCCTTCGCGGGCGACCGCGGGGGCGGCGCGGCGCGTCCTCGCGCCGACAGCGGCAGCCCAGCCCAGCCCTGCGCGGGCCGGGCCGGGCCGGGGCGTTCAGCGCACGCGAGCCGGGCGCGAGCAGCCTGCGGGAGGCCTCCCGAGCGGCGCCCTCCCCGCGCCGAGCGGGGCCGCTCGAGGGCCCAGCGCCGCCGCGCTGCGCTTCCGCGTAGGCGAGCTCCGGCAGGGCCCGGCCCGGCCCGGCCCGGCCCGGCGGGGGGACGGCAGGCCGCGCCTCGCGAGGCCGCAGCCGGCAAGGGCCCGGCGCCGCGGCGGGCGCTCCCGGACTACCCGGGCGAGGACGCCGCCCTCGCCGCCGCGCCCGCCCCGCCACGTGCGCCGCAGCGGCTCTCCGCGGAGCGCCGCGGGATGCCGCCCGCCGCCCCGGCGGTGGGACGCGGGCGGGCGACCGGCGTGCGCACCGTGAGGCCGCCGCTGCTGCCGGGACGGGGCGGAGGGGCGCGCTGGGCTGCGGCGAGCTCCCGGCCCCTGCGGAGGCGACAGGCCGCGTGTGCGCCTCGCGGGACCGGGGCGCGGCGAGGGGGCCCGCGGGGCGACTCAGGCGCTGCTGGCTGGCGCTCGCGGAGCCAGCGGGCCGCGCGGCCGCCGCGCGGAGGCCCCTCGCCTCTCCCCGCCCTTCGGCGCGGGTATTCCCCGTCTGGCCGCCGTGGCCGCTCCCCGCAGGGCCGGAGGCCAACGGTGATCAGCAACCAGGACTTCCAGTATTGTGCGTTTTGCCAAGTTTCATTAGCGTAAGATACCCACAACACAATATTTTTCTGATGTTTTTAGTTTCATGGTGATTTTTGTTTTGATGTTTTTAGGATGGTAAAATCTGAATGTTTTTATTGTTGGCCACTTTGATTTGCTTGCAAGAAAGCAAGCAAGATCACTTCAAAGTGACCCTGATAGGCTGGAGCTCTGGCCAGAAAACAACAGAATGAATTTTAATAGGGATAAATGACAAGTTCTGCACCTAGGAAAAAGAAAGCAAATGCACCATTACAAGATGCAGATATGTGGCTCAACCACACTACAAGCGAGAAGGATCTTGGAATTGTTGTCAATCACAAGGTGAATATGAGCCAGCCATGTGATGTGGCTGCCAAAAAGGCCAATGCTCTTTTGGGATGCATTCATAGAAGCATAGCTTCCAAACCCCGGGAAGTACTAGTCCCCCTCTACTCAGCACTGCTTAGGCCTCATCTGGAGTACTGTGTCCAGTCCTGGGCACCACACTTGAAGAAGGATGCAGACAAACTGGAGAGGGTTCAGAGGAGGGCAGCAAAGATGATCAGGGGACTGGAAACAAAGCCCTGTGAGGAGAGACTGAAAGAACTGGGCATGTTTAGCCTTGAGAAGAGAAGACTGAGGGGAGATCTGATAGCGCTCTTCAAGGACTTGAAAGGTCATCACAGAGAGGAAGGCCAGGCTCTCCTCGATCAGCCCAGAGTGCAGGACACGGAATAATGGGCTCAAGTGACAGGAAGCCCGATTCCAGCTGAACATCAGGAGAAACTTCGTGACTGTTAGAGCAATACGACAATGGAACCAATGACCTGGGGAGGCGGTGGGCTCTCCCGCACTGGAGGCCTTCAAGACGAGGCTGGACAGCCATCTGTCAGGGATGCTCTGACTTGGATTCCTGCACTGAGCAGGGGGTTGGACTCTAGGGTCTTGTTAGTCCCCTTCCAACCCTACTATTCTATAATTCTATGAAAACATGTGATATAAAAATAAGTTCTTATTTGATTTGGAACGTATGCAGTATTTTCCCTTTTTGTTTCAGTGACCTGGTTCACACAACATAACAGCCCAACATGGCTTAATTTACCCATGGGGGCTGTTGCACTGTGCTGAGTGTCTGCCAGTGCCATTTTTGCATGGCTTGTGTCATATGAACTTAGGCAACAGGGGTTGTTCGTGGGTTAGACAACCCTCAAATAACCCATGGCATTTTAAGGGGCATTTGAGGGCTATCTAACCCTCAAATAACCCCTGCCACCTGGATTCCCATGATGTGGCAAGTCAGGTGCCCATGGGTACCATGCAAAAATGACACTCATGGGTGCCCAGCTCAGTGCAACAGCCCCAGCCATGGTGGGCAGTTGTGATATGCAAACAGGCCCGGTGTGGTTCTGTGAAATCTTCATTTTCTTTGGTTTCTATTGAGATGAATCTTTTGTGAATCAGGTCAACGCAGTGATTTATACTGATCGCTGAGCTGTTGAATTTCAGATCGTATTTATTATTTTGTCATTCCTATTTATTTTATATTTCTGCTCAACCATGAAGATGATAATAACATAGATAGCTATGCATAGATGATCTGAAGACTGCTGAGTATCAACTTCTGCAAAGGACGTCTGTAGGGGAATGGCGAGAAGGCGGATCCAAGTGGGCCTGGCGGGCAGTGTGGGATCCCCGCAGTTGGCCTCTCCCTCATCCCTTGGTCCCGTAAGTAGCTCTTGCAGGGAAAAGGCTCCAACCAGGCCTGAGCCGGGGTCAGGTGGCCTCATGGCCTGGATTCAACCAGAGCGAGCTCTCTTCAGAGTAACGGTGGGCTCAGCGTGTCAGAAATGGTCTTTGGAACACTGCTGCCCTGTTTCCCAAGTTCCCATAACCCCTTTCTCCAGTGTGAAGAGGACTGCATGCATACCTCTGGTTTCAGTTTACTGTCAGGTGTGAGCTGTGAGAACAAAGCTAGACATAAGAGGGCAAAGGTGTTTTCAGATGGGCCACTAAAGCCCCACGTGGAAGGCTCTGCTTCAGCATGTGGTTGTGGCTCTTTGGAGGGTTCATGCTGAAGGGATGGCTTGTGTTGTACTGCAACAGGTTGGCTGTTTAAAAGCATGCTGATGTGACGTTTTATGGTTTACACTGCCCTGGGCATCTCTGGAAAGCAGGTTATAAAGGCAGGTTATAAAGACAGGGTGCAGCCTGCCAGGCATATCTTGTGCAGGGGCCTGAATTTCACAGGGGGGGGGGAGGCAGGGGGAGTCCATACGAGCACAAGATGAAAAGCAAGCTCTGTGGGCCCAGCTGGCAGGGCAGGAGTCACACATCCGGTCTCTCCCTCAGTCTCTTGTTCCGCAGGTAGCACATTGGGCAGCAGCAGGAAAGAGAAATGGAGCAGGGCAGATCATTTCCTCTCTCCGTCCCTCCCTGTCACGCAGCTGTGAGTAAAGCCTCATAAGGGGAGGGAGGGTCTGCAGTCCTGATGACCTCAGGCCCAGGTAGGGCTCCCAGCATTTAAAATCTTCTGAGGAGTCCCCGCTTTAGGTTCCTTTTCATAGGGAACTTAGCAGGGCCTTCTCCTTGGCAGCCCTGTTGCTCCGGAACTCCCTAGCACAGGAGGTCTCCAGTGCCTCCTCCCTTGTGGGTTTCCACAGACAGTGGGGAAATCCTCTATTTGTTCCAGTTTGCCTTTTAAAACTCGAGTTGACAGCTGTAACCCTCATTTTATGCCGGTTTTCCACCGACTTTTGCAGGGTGTGTGTATGTGGGGGGGCTTTGATGAAGTGTCATTTTATTGTATTCTTTTATTGAGCTGTTTTAAATTTTTCAGCTGCCATTTAAATTTTAAGGTATAAAGAACAAGGGCATATAAGAGCTTAATGATACATACTCAGCATCATTTGGCAGGGGCCCAGCCACCCTTGCTGCCTCTAGCTCCAGTGATGTTTCAGGCTGCACAGCCTGAGGTGTCCCAGGTGATTCTGTAGCCCTGGCACATGGTGGACTACCTGGTGCCTTCCAGACGTTTTCCACAGGAAGGGGGTTCCCTTCATCCCCAGCGAGCACGGCCATTTGGGTCAGGCATTTGGAGAGGTGTTGTCCAGAACACCTGGAGGGCGCCAGGTTGCTTTCTTGCCTCTGCTCTGGAGCATCACTGAGCTGACCCAGCATCCGCCTGCCCTCTGGCCTCATGCTGAGTTCTGGAGGTGGGAGCCCTCCGTGCATGCAACTGACCCCCCACACACACACACACCCTCAGGTCTTCTGCTTAGTCTGAGAGCGTGAAAGACCTCTGGCTCTTTGGCCAGACTGCCAGCTGCCTGTCCCGAGAGAGGGCCAGTGCTGGGCTTGCCAGACGCTTCCAGGTGGCCCCTCACTGCTCCGGCCTCTGGGCATCCCCACTGCCGTGAGCGGAGGAAGCCCTGGGGCAGAGGAGCAGCTGGCCCCTGGCCGGCTCTTGCCTTCTCTGCCAGGAGGAGGCCGGCCAGCCCAGCCGTGGGAAAGGCAGAGAAGGGCAGGTCAGTGGACGTGCGGCGAGCTTCTGCCCCGGGGGCAGGGCGGGGGCAGGAGCCGGGACGTGCTCTGCCGGTGTGTGCATCTGGCTGCCCAGAGCCGGAGAGAGGCTTGGACTTCTTCTCCCATTGGCAGCAGCCGCAGCCGCAGGGCAGGGGCAGCTCCTCCCCCTTCCTTCTCTGCACTTTTATAACTCGTGTGCAGCTAGCTGGCTTTCTCCCAGGTGCACACGCTGGGCACACAACTGCTCAGGCCACTGCTGCTTCCGCCCCTCTCCTCTGCCATCCAGGAGGCTCCCCCCAGCCCTCCCCCAGGCCATGGAGCTGGGCTGGGCGTGCAGCTCCTCGGTGTGGCTGCTGCTTGTCTGCAGCCTGGCCGTGAAACTCCTGCGCTCGGACCTGTTGCTGACTCCCAGGCGGCTGCTGCACGTGGGACTGGTGCTGCTGCTGCTGCAGGGCTTCGGCCGCGCCTTCCTGCCTCTGCCTCTCAGCACAGCCCTCACTGGCGTGGCCTGCTGGCTCACCCTGGCAGGTGCCATGCGCAGGAAGAGGATCCCTGCCCCAGGGAAAGCCGTTCTCATCACAGGTGAGTCCGGCCAGCATGCTGGCGGTGCACTGGTCACCATCCCTGCGCGGTTCGTGTTCACTGGGCCGGCATGGCAGGTTTGTGGTGACACCGGTGGAGGAGGGACCCAAGCAGGGCTGGAGAGGGCTTGCTCAGGCAAGCGCCTGTGCGTGTGTCTCGCTGAGAGTGACCCAAGCGGAAATGAAAGTGGCCCAAGACCCTGAGAGAAGGGGCTCCTCTTCCCCTGCACGCATGGTGTGTCTGGGCTGCCTTGCACGCGCCTCCCGAGAGCCTGCCTGCCTGCTTGTTGCGTAGACAGACCCCTCCTTGCAGACCACCTGCTCTTGGCCTTTGCCCACCTGTGGCCTGATGGGTGGCTGGAGCCAGACCTTGTGACCTTTCAAAGGGGTCCGTGGGCACGGGTGGCCCATGGGCAGGATCCAGCCCAAGGACAATTCTGTCCAGCCCTTACTGACCCTGCCCAACTTTGATCCACCTTGATCGAACATTTGCCCACAGTTCTACTTGTACGGGAGAGAGAGAGTCGCTCCACTCTTGACCGTGACATCTCTCCTTTACCTGGGAGCATGATGTGCCCGTGGCATGGTGACGACCCATGGCAAGAAGGAGTTCGAGGAGCACTCGTGGGGGCGGCCGTTGGGGTGGCAGAGCCCTGGAGCACCTTCTAGAGCACCGGGTGTCCTCCAGGAGTTGCCCACCTCTAAGGAGATGTTCAGAGAGGGCTAGAGTTGTGAACGGCGCCCCCCCCCCCCATTATGCGAGGCATTTGGGGGACGAAGGCCAACACATTCTTGCCAGGGTGACTGTCTTGCGGAGGCCACGAGGCCTGCTCCATTCCATGCTGTGCAGTCACCAAGGGCACAGAGAGACCTCCTTCAGCCCCAGCCGCAGTCTGCAAGTTTGGGGAAGGAATTTAGGACCAAGGCTGGCAGATTTGAAGTGAGTCATTGTTCCAAAATCTTCCTCCGGCCATGTGACCGGGATGAGGGCAGAGATCAATTGCCTTCCACCCCAGTAGGCCTCTGCCTGAGGCTACTGCAGTTACAACCTTTTCTTGAAGGGCAACATAAAAATCACTAATCAAAACAAATGAAGTTCCACCGGACGTGTCCAGAATTACTTCCAAGTGAGCCTGCACTGGATTTGGGGCTTTGAGACGGTCACTTTTTGAGTCAGCAGGGGTGGTGAAGAAGATTGCCTCATCAAGAACGGAGCAATGCGTGGCGGTTGGAAAGAGCTCTCTGGGGCTGGGGCTGGCTATGAAGGGGGGGGCATGGGGGGAGCAGCAGCAATATGCCTGCTAGAGGACGGGGAGGCAGTCTGTAAAGCTGGCCACTCTTGAAGGGGAACTGGCAGGGCCCACCATGGGAAAGCATGTGGGGAGGAATGGGGAAGAAGTCCTCACTGGCACACAGGTGTGGGGTTGGCTGGCTGGATGACGGGGGATGTAGGATCTTGTGTGTAGGGTGGAAAGAAGGGCCAGCGAGAGGAGGCAGACACACTGGAGCACATATTGAAGGGAAGTCTTCAAACTCAGTTGAAACCACCGTCTCTACCCATTACAGCCCAGAACAATCTGCTGGCATCCATTTGCACAGTTCCTTAAGACCCTGCTGGGTTCTGTCAATGTGGGTCAGAAATACTAAGCTGGTGACCGGCTGCTTGTGGTGGGGGCAAAAGAAGATAGAGCTGTTCTCCTGTTAGTCATGACAGTGCCATGGAAGCTCCATGTTCTAAGGTGGGGGGGGTCCTCCCCTTGCATGTCTGCTTTTGAGCTTCCTGAAGGCTTTTCGGGTTGGCCCTTCTTGGGAACACAATGCTGGGCGTAGTGAGACCGACCCGCCGTGGTCTGGCCCAGCTGACACGTCTCCTTGTCTTCACATGGCCTGGAAGGAAGAAAACACGGCAGATCCGGGGCTGAACTTAAATAGGTTCCTTGTCCTGCGTCTGTTGATTCCTTCACTCTGCTCCCATCCAGAGCTGGGATGCGTTTTACTTGCTGCTTTTACAGGAAAGCCAAGCAGGAAAAGGGGGGGAAAGGCGCTCCTTGCATGAAGGTAGCAGAAGAAAGGCAGCCCCCTCGAAGGCTGCCTGCTCACCTCTCCCAGAAGCCCTGCCCTGGGGCAAGCAGGCCCCCTTCAGTCCCGCCGCACCCCACCCTCCCTGCACAGCCTGGGGGTCTGCTTCTCTGGCCATGGCAGCAGAGTGTCACGTGACATGGGGGCTTCCAATCCGGAGGGGGCTCCTAGCACCACTCATTCGAAGGCCTCGTGCTGTTATTTCAGTCCCCCCCCCAACAGATTTTATGCGATAAGAAATACGTGGCGGGAAGACATGGCAGGGTGACGAGTGGGCGAGGAGGGTGTCTGCCCCCTGGCATTCTGCGGCTGAGGCGGGGCAGAGACGGCCCTGGGAAAGCCTCGCCTGCACTGGCCCATGCGAGCAACGCGCTCCGGGGCTCGTAGGGCTGGGGAGACTTGCGGCCGCCAGACGAGGGCTCCTAGTGGCAGCAATCCAAAGCCTTGAGTGGCTGCTCTGTCTTTTTCTCCTTATCTAATTTTCTGTGACAAGGTAAAAGATGGAAGAAGCTGTACGAAAACACATGGGGGCTGTGAGTACAAGGGGGTGTCGTCTGGACACTCCAGGAACCTCTGTGAACAAGGCAAGAGGACCGTCAGCAGGCTGTGAAAACAACAGAGTCTTGTGGCACCTTTAACACTTAACAGATGTATTCTGACAAGCTTTTGTGGACTATGGTTCAGCATCACATGCATGGAGTATCGTGGAGAGTTTCAGGGTGTTTTTTAGTACATACGATGGAGAAGGACTGTGAGGTCAGAAGGAAACACAATGCAGAAAGTAATGCTGGAGGCCATCACATGAACAGTGCGGCTGTTGCTGATAGCAAACCTCCTGGCACTGGGTAAGCCAATTGGAGGGTCAGCAGACAGCGGGATGGGGGGCGCCTGGGCAAGTGGCCGTCAAGGGCCCCTTATCCTGCAGAGGACATGGCCTGTACAAGAGAAATGTGGACCACAGTAAGACAACACAGACTCGCCGTGCATTTGGAACTCAGCTTTATGGGAAGAACATTTAGAGAGGAAACCTAGGGATTGTCTTCCAAGATAATATGTTATCCAGCAAACTGAATGTTTTTGCAATGGGGTCATAGATGGTGTTTGCATTTCTGTGACTTGGAATAGCGTGATTTTCTTCTGGAGGTCTACAGCTGCTTTGAACTGAAGGCATCGGCCACCCAACCGAAGAGCCAAGTTCTGCCTGATCGCATTTCCTTGCGGTGGTTCAGTGGGAGGGTTTCTCAGGCTCTGGCCCAACTGGCTGTTGTGTGGGGCTTAGGGAGGAATGTCCTCCCAAGTCAGGCCGGTCTGTGGGTTGGTTTCTCATAGCTTGGCTGGCTCACACGAGTCCGCATGCTCTCTCTGCTCTTTCCGCTCCCTGGTTCACTGAGCCCCTGATTTTCTGAGGGCAGCCCTCGCAGCGGAGACCTGATCAGGAGCATGAGTGCAGGCAGGCGGCACATGCCGAAGGCTCCGGCCGAGGCACCAGTGGCGGCAGATCTTCCCTGAGAATGCAGCAGTCCCCTTTCCAGCCGGCCAGCAGTCTGGCAGACTCAGGCCAGCAGAGGTGCTAATGAGTTTTTGGGTGGGACTGCGCAGGCATCTCCTGGTCTCTGGGAATTCAGGATTGGGTCTGCAAACAAGTGTGAGGCACTTCTCCTTCAGCACGGCCCATTCGGGTTAGAGAGGGACTTGCTGTGGCTCATGGCGTTCTCCGACCACTTGAATCCTCCCAGAATAAGTGAGAACAGGCATCTGTTAAAAAAAGGAGTGGCTTTTGCCAGGTTTGCCGGCATTAGCCCCTCTCTGCTTCAGGAATCCCACAGGCCCTGCTGCTGCCCTATACCTCACTCCCGGGAGTTTTCAGAGCGAGGCATGGGGCAGGCGGCCGCTCCAGAAAGCCCTGGCAGGCACGCCCCTGCTGTGGGAGATGGCCAGCAGGGCTCCCCAGAGCAGCCATCGCCACCCACCCTCTGCTTCACAGTGAGGCCCTCCCAGAGTAAAGCATCAGGTGCGCAGTTGCTCTTTCGCCCGTCTACATGGCACCGCTTTCACTCCCCACCCCGTCACAACTGCACCGCACTGCAGCTTCGAACCAGCTTCTGCTGCGACACATGCGTGATTTACTGTGTGCTTCCCTAACAGACTCCACCATGCCCCCCTTTTCATAGAATCATAGAATAGTAGGGTTGGAAGGGGCCTACAAGGCCATCGAGTCCAACCCCCTGCTCAATGCAGGAATCCAAGTCAGAGCATCCCTGACAGATGGCTGTCCAGCCTCATCTTGAACACCTCCAGTGTGGGGGAGCCCACCACCGCCCTAGGTAACTGGTTCCATTGCCGTATTGCTCTGACACTCAGGAAGTTTTTCCTGATGTTCAGCCGGAATCTGGCTTCCTGTAACTTGAGCCCATTATTCCGTGTCCTGCACTCTGGGATGATCAAGAAGAGATCCTGGCCTTCTTCTCTGTGACAACCTTTCAAGTACTTGAAAAGTGCTATCATATCTCCCCTCAGTCTTCTCTTCTCAAGGCTAAACATGCCCAGTTCTTTCAGTCTCTCTTCATAGGGCTTTGTTTCCAGTCCCCTGATCATCTTTGTTGCCCTCCTTTGAACCCTCTCCAGCTTGTCTGCATCCTTCTTAAAGTGTGGTGCCCAGAACTGGACACAGTACTCCAGATGAGGCCTAACCAGTGCTGAGTAGAGGGGAACTAGTACTTCCCGGGATTTGGAAGCGATGCTTCTATTAATGCAGCCCAAAATAGCATTTGCCTTTTTTGCAGCCACATCACATTGTTGGCTCATATTCAGCTTGTGATCGACGACAATTCCAAGATCCTTCTCGCTCGTAGTGTGGTTGAGCCACGTATCCCCCATCTTGTAACTGTGCATTTGGTTTCTTTTTCCTAGGTGCAGAACTTGGCATTTGTCCCTATTAAATGCCATTCTGTTGTTTTCTGCCCAGCACTCCAGTCTATCCAGATCACTTTGAATTTTGTTTCTGTCTTCCAAAGTATTAGCTATCCCGCCCAATTTTGTGTCATCTGCAAATTTGATCAGCATTCCCTGCACCTCCTCCTCCAAGTCATTCATAAAAATGTTGAAGAGCACTGGGCCCAGGACTGAGCCCTGCGGTACCCCACTCGTTACCTCTCCCCAGTTAGAGAAGGTCCCATCGAGAAGCACTCTTTGAGTCCGATTCTGTAGCCAACTGTGGATCCACCGGATCGTTGTTTCATCTAGCCCACTTTGAGCTAGTTTGCTCATCAGGAGATCATGGGGCACTTTGTCGAAAGCTTTGCTGAAGTAGAGGTATATGATGTCTACAGCATTCCCACGGTCTACAAGGGAGGTGACTTGATCAAAAAATGAGATCAGATTTGTCTGGCAGGACTTGTTTTTGACAAATCCATGTTGGCTTCGAGTAATCAGTGTATTGTTTTGAAGGTGCTTCCAGATGGATTGCTTTATGATCTGCTCCAGAATTTTCCCAGGGATTGATGTCAGACTGACTGGTCTGTAGTTCCCAGGTTCCTCCTTTTTACCCTTTTTGAAGATAGGGACAACGTTAGCCCTCCTCCAGTCATCTGGCACTTCCCCGGTCCTCCATGATTTCTCAAAGAGAATAGACAGCGGTTCTGAGAGTTCTTCTGCCAGTTCCTTTATTACTCTAGGATGCAGTTCATCTGGCCCTGGAGATTTGAACTCATTCAAAGTAGTGAGGTGTTCCTTGACCATATGCCTGTCGATCTCAAGCTGCAATCCTGCCCCTTCAGCCTGTACTTCGCCTTTGCCAGGGGGGTCATAGACCCTCTTTTGGGAGAAGACTGAGCCAAAGTAGGAATTGAGCACCTCTGCCTTTTCTTTGTCATCTGTTATCATTTTGCCATCCTTATTTAATAGCTGAACAACCATTTCTTTCCTCTGCCTTTTACTATGCACGTAGCTGAAGAAAGCCTTTTTGTTGTTTTTAGCATCCCTCGCTAACCTCACCTCGTTCTCCGCTTTAGCCTTCCTGACGCCATCCCTGCAATTCTGTGCTACCTGCCTGTACTCTTCCTTTGTTACTTGGCCTTCTTTCCACTTCCTATATGTGTCCTTTTTTGTTTTCAGGTCATCCCTAAGCTTTTTGTGAAGCCACACTGGCTTCTTCTGTTGTCTTCCACCTTTTCTTCTTGTTGGAATTGTTTGTGATTGTGCCTTGAGAATTTCCTTTTTTAAAAGTTCCCACCCATCTTGGACTCCTTTTCTCGCTAGCATTGTTTGCCATGGGACCTTACTGATCATTGTTCTGAGTTTATTAAAATCAGCTTTCCTAAAATCCAGGGTACGCGTTTGAGTACACTCGGCTTTTGCTTCCCTTAGAACCAAGAACTCAAGTACAACATGGTCGCTTTCCCCCAGAGTTCCTGTAACTGCTACTTTATCCACTAAGTCATCTCTGTTGGTTAGGATCAAGTCAAGGATAGCCGATCCTCTAGTTCCTTCCTCTACTTTCTGTAGGAGGAAGTTATCCGCCACACAAGTCAGGAATTTCCTGGAGGGGCCATGTTTTGCAGAATTTGTCTCCCAACAAATATCGGGGAAATTGAAGTCCCCCATTACTACTACATCATGCTTCCTTAAAACATTGGCTATTTGCTTTTCAAAAGTTTCATCCTTGGCTTCTCCTTGATTGGGTGGCCGGTAGTAGACTCCGACCACCAGGTTCCTTTTATTCTTTGCTCCATTTATTTCAACCCAGATGCTCTCGATGGGGCTACCAAGCTCCTCCTCCTGTATTTCTGTGCAGAGATATGTATTTTTCACATACAGTGCAACCCCGCCTCCCTTTCTGTTCCTCCTGTTCTTTTTGAACAAGTTATATCCTTCAACTGCTGTATTCCAGTCATGAGAGTCATCCCACCAAGTCTCAGTTATACCTATCAAGTCATAATTTCCCTCCTGTATTAAGAGTTCAAGTTGGTTCTGTTTGTTTCCCATACTCTGGGCATTAGTATATAGACATCGAAGACCATGTGCTTCATAGTCTGGCTTTCTTCCTACATGTGTCTGAAGACTATTATTGGGCACTATCAGCGCTGTTCTCTCCATTGCAGTGCATGCGCCTACGTGCGCATGCACTGCAATGCCGTTATACTTTAATGTGCAGCTTTTTTTTGCCGTTATACTTTAATGTGCAGCTGTGCAGGCCCGTGAGCATGGGGGTGTGACACCGCAGTGGCTGTTTTGTCTTTTATAGGTTCTGTGTTGTGTCTTTCCATCCCTCGTTAGGTAAAAAGTGGGTGTTCTCTGTCCCTTCATTTCCATGCCATCCGTTTGTCAGTTCCCTAGCCTGAGACTCTTATGATGGTTTGCATGAGTGGTACGTGCCTACCCATCACTCTGAAATGGTGGCCTTAGCAAGGTTGGTCCTCCCCCAAGACCTCCGGCCCTTGGGCACCTCGTCTGAGAGCAACCGTTGCAAAGATACGAAGCTGCAAAAATTTGCAAAAGTGTGATTAAATAAATGAAAATGCCTCTCTGTTCCTCTGTAACTGTGCAGCTGTGAAGGGATGGGGGGAGTAAAGTGGTGTCACAGAGTGATGCAAGCATTATGCACGCCTACAGCACACCCACTGCAAAATGCAAAGTCGGTTTGGGGAAGGGACAAACGGCTCACAACCGTGGGAAACCCACAGCAAACAAAAAAGTCGCAGCAAAACGCCTCCTTGGAAATCCGCATTTTTTAGGAGAAAACTCAGATGGCTGTGAAGTGGCGACTGTGTCATCTGTCTCGAGGGACCTCGACTCGCAGCCGCCCTGGAGTAAAAGGCTCGTGCAGACTGGGCCCTGGTGAGTCATGCTGGACTCTGCTGCAGCAAGAGGGGCTGGCTCCATTCTCCAGAGTGGCGGGCTGATGCCTTGCTCTGAGGGATTGCGGAGCTGGTGTCGGACAGGTTCAAGCTTGGAATAAGCGGAGGCTGGCAAGGGATGCTGAGAATAACAAAGAGCATCTTCGGACATGTTCGAAGTAAAAGGAGGGCGAAAGGAAGGGTAGACCGTGCTCAGCGAAGGTGGCAAAATGCTGACAGGTGACAAAGAAAGGGTGGAACTGCTCAACTCCTGCTTTGGCTCAGTCTTCTCCCCAAAGAGGGCGAGTGTTCCATCTGGCATATGTGATAAAGAGGCAGGAGTGGAGCTTGAGGTTGACAGGGGGATGGTCAGGGCATATCTAAGCACCGTAAATGTGTCATCCGCAACTATCCCCAGGCCCGGATGAATCGCATCCTAGGGTGTTGAGGGAGCTGGAGGATGGACTCTCAGAACCTCTTATCTATTATTTCTGAGGGATCCTGGAGAAAGGGTGAAGTAGCGGAGGACTGGAGGGGGGCAAATGTTGTCCCTATCTTCGAAAAGGGCAAAAATAGGATCCGGGGAATTATACACCAGTCAGTCCAACATCAGTAACTGGGAAGATTCTAGAACAGATTAGAAAGTGCTCGATCTCTAGGCACCTTGGCACTAATGCAGTGAACACCGGAAGCCAGCATGGATTTGTCAAGAACAAGTCATGCCAGACTAATCTTACTTCATTTTTCGATCAGGCAACCTCCTTAGTAGATTGTGGAAATGCTGTGGGCATCATATATCTTGACTTCAGCCCGGCATTTGACAAAGTGCCGCATGACATTCCGATTCGCAAGCGAGTGATGTGTGTGCTGGATGGCGCTGCTGCCAGGTGGATCCGCAGCTGGCCAGTGAGCGATACTGAAAGAGCGCTTGTCAGTGGTTCCTCACCAAACGGTAGGGAGGTATCAAGTGGGTTGCTGCAGGGCTCGGTCCTGGGCTGTGTACTCTTTACGTTTGAATTAATGACTCGGAAGAAGAGGCGGTGGGAATGTCTGTCAGATTTGCAGATGACACAAAATTGGGTGGGACAGCTAGTACCGTAGAAGACAGAAACAAAATTCAAAATGATCTTGAAAGGTTAAAAAACGAGGCAAAAACTACAGAATGAAATTTAACAGATGAGTGGAAAGTTCTTCATTTAGGAAAGAAATCAAATGCACAAGTATAAGATGGGCCAGTGTGTTGTAGTGGCTAGAGTGTTGGACTGGGAGTCAAGAAACCCGGGTTCTAGTCCCCACTCGGCCATGGAAGCTCACTGGGTGACTTTGGGCCAGTCACAGACTCTCAGCCCAACCTACCTCACAGGGTGGTTGTTGTGAGGGTAAAATGGCGAGGAGGAGGATTATGTACGCCACCTTGGGTTCCTTAAAGAGGAAAAAAAGATGGGATATAAATCAATAAATCAAATCATGGTGGTTACCTGGCCTGGCAATAGTATGTGTGAAAAGGTCTTGAGTTGTAGTCGATCACAAGCTGAATCTGAGCAGCAGCGCGATGTGGCTGCAAACAAGGCAAACACAATGTCAGGCTGCATCAATAGATGTACAGTTTCTAAATCATGGAAAGTAATAGTTCCGCTCTACTCTGCACTGATCAAACCTCACCTTGAATACTGTGACCCGTTCTGGTCACCACACTTGGATTCAGGTAAATTGGAACGAGTTCAGAGAAGGGCAGCAGTGATAATTGGGGGACTAGAAACTAAAGCCAACAAGGAAAGATGGAAGGAGCTGGCTCTGTTTCACCTTGAGAAAGCTGAATGGGGATGCAGTGGCGCTCCAGGTACTTAAAGGGTTGTTTGAGCCCTACTTTGCATGCTGGGTGACCTCTGGCGCTGCGTAGCTGGAGCAGCTCTCAGCTGTGGTGCCCACAGCTGCAGCAGTGAGTCCGCGCTCTAGCCCAGGGGATGCCATGGCCTGTTTAGTCAGCAACAAGGACAGGGAATTGCAGTTAGTCTGGTGCGATGAAGCTGGTAGCACGGCAGTAAGAACTGGCGGAGATGAAAGGAAGGAGGCACTGAGAGCTTGTTGCACGATGAACTGTGGTGGGCCAGGCCTGCCTGTCAATATGTCAGAAGTGGAGTGTGGTAGTGGGGTCTTCTCTTTCTTTCTCATGCCCCTCCTCAGCACCTCACCAAATATCTGGCAGTTCAGAACCTGAAAGTTGTTTCTTGTTCCTCCTCCTCGTGCTGCACGCCTTTCAGTAGGATCTTGACGTGCACATTGAGATGGCAGCTTTCTATCTCGCTGCAAAGCACCTCCCCCAGCTGCCCGCCTGCCCACCTCTGCCAGGCTCCTCCTCGTTTGCCATGGCGAGTGAGCTCTGCAAAGCTGGCGCTGGCCTTGAGCCAGCCCTGGTCAGCTGAGGGAGGCCGTCTTGATTGCACCAGTAACCCGAGCGATCATTGGGGATGGCAAGATCCTTGAGCAGGGCAGGGCAGAGCAGCAGGATGCTGTGGGTGGCTGGAGGCCAGGACAGGTGGAAGGCTGTGTGGAACAGAAATACTGAGCCAGTGTGCTCAGTCACCCACACCAGCGTACATGGATGTCGGTGTGCATGCCCCAACACACGCACTCCCCGGTGCGCCTTCACTCTGCATGGGCCGGGCCCGCTGCAGAAGGAAGCTCTCAGTGGCTGCTAGAGAACAGCTTTCCCCTGAGGACTTGCCAGCCCCAGCTCAGATCCTCTTCCAGATGTTCCAGAGTAAAACCAGCTTGTACCAGCTGGTTTGGGAAGCTGAGGGGAATCTGCTGCTTTCCAAGATGTATGGCAAACTGACACTAGATTCCTTTTGGAATTCTTATTTGCATGGTTATGATTGAGCTGACGGTGGCATGTGCAGTTGGGTGCTCTGCCACAGGCTTTCATGAACAGGCACAAAATGCAAAGAGAAGCAAGCAAACGTGCCCAAAGACACCCGGGCGGGAGGGGGGGGGGACCTCTCTCCTCAAAAGCTCTCCCTCACTCTCTTGGATGTACACAGCAGCTGGCGTCGGCAGAGAGGTTGTGGGCTTCTGACTGCTTTGAGTGTAACATAGTCTAGAGGTAAATATCCCTCTTGTAAAGTCTTGGCAGGAAATTCAGGCAATGAAAACTTAAGGAGGAACACAATCTCCCCTCCCCTACTTTGCTTCTGAAACGGAACTCCTGAGGCTGGCAATATGGGAGGGTGGAGATGATTCTGGGCTCCCTGGACTAGCCTTGTATAATTCTCCAAACCTCTAAAAGCCAAAGGAATTCCCTTTCTACCTGGACGCAAGGTGTTTCTTGCAGCACTCAAGAAACAGATGGTGTTGGAAGGGGGCAGCCCTATTTAAGCCAGAAGCTCATCATGACATAAAAGGATTTTGTTGCTCCAAAGCACACTAAAATGTTTTCCTCTCCCCAGTTCTGTCTATACATTAACTTTGAAAAACATTTGACAGCACCTACCAGTCCTGGGCCCGGTGCTCTTCAACATTTTTATTAATGACTTGGAGGAGGAGGTGCAGGGAACGCTGATCAGATTTGCAGATGACACAAAATGGGGCGGGATAGCTAATACTTTGGAAGACAGAAACAAAATTCAAAGTGATCTGGATAGACTGGAGCGCTGGGCAGAAAACAACAGAATGACATTTAATAGGGATAAATGCCAAGTTCTGCACCTAGGAAAAAGAAACCCAATGCACAGTTACAAGATGGGGGATACGTGGCTCAACAACACTACAAGCGAGAAGGAGCTTGGCATTGTTGTCGATCACAAGCTGAATATGAGCCAACCATGTGATGTGGCTGCAAAAAAGGCCAATGCTATTTTGGGCTGCATTCATAGAAGCATAGCTTCCAAATCCCGGAAGTCCTAGTTTGCCTCTACTCAGCACTGGTTAGGCCTCATCTGGAGTACTGTGTCCGGTTCTGGGCACCACACTTTAAGAAGGATGTAGACAAATGAGGGTTCAGAGGAGGGCAACAAAGATGAACAGGGGACTGGAAACAAAGCCCTATGAGGAGAGACGGAAAGAAGTAGGCATGTTTAGCCTTGAGAAGAGAAGACTGAGGGGAGATAGGATAGCGCTCCTCAAGTACTTGAAAGGTCGTCACAGAGAAGAAGGCCAGGATCTCTCCTCCATCATCCCAGAGTGTAGGACACGGAATAATGGGCTCAAATTACAGGAAGCCCCATTCCAGCTGAACATCAGGAAAAACTTCCTGACTGTTACAGCAACATGGCAATGGAACCAATTATCTGAGGAGGCGGTGGGCTGTCCCCCACTGGAGGTGGACAGCCATCTGTCAGGGATGCTCTGACTTGGATCAGAGCATTGAGCAGGGGGTTGGACTCGAGGGTCTTACAGGCCCCTTCCAACCCTCCTATGATTCTTGCAGATGGAATTTTGGTAGGAAACTGTTACAGGGCTCTGATCCAGATTAGGAACATGTTCTGGATTGGGGTCCATGTGGCTGCTTTCTTCCCAAATAAAGGTAGCCATCTTAAGCAGGCTTTTAAAAAAATGTGAATACCGCCATGTGTTGTCTGAGCAGGACTGTGCACAGCACACTGAAGGGTCAAGAGGTGGCTGGGGTACCCTTTTCTCATTTTCATCATTAGCAGCTATCTGGCCTGCTGATGGAGATCAAGGACTAATCTACACAGTCATTTTATCCCAGTACTCTTAATATCTGGCTCACGTGCAGGACACATATATACAATCCAGCCTGTTGTGGTGACACTATTTCTCTCTCAATATTCTGTTGTTTCCCAAACCACTTTTATGGCAGTGGTGCATGCTGTTTCCATGTGCAGCAAAGACATGTATGTTCCAACCTAGCTGTAATATAACTCCTATCCATAGGAGTAGCTTTAAAACTGTAGAACCTGTTTTGCAACATTTTTCCCCACCTTCCTCCTTGCATCTCATGTCTTTCTCCTCCGCCTTTTGTTCCCTGCTGTTTCCTCAGACTGATTTTTATGGGATTTGTGGGCAGGAAAAAAAACAACGAACACCAAAACCAGACCAGGACCTCCCACCTTCTTCCCCACCCCATATCTTCCTCCTCTGTGATTCCCCCCCCTCCCCCGGTGTGGCAGCTCCACTGCTGTGAATCACCACACCATTTATTCAGTCTCCACTGCTGTGCACCATCAAAGGTGTGTGTGCAGTCTGTGGGCCCAGAGGGGGAGGGGGAGGGAGCTGCAACGACCCCTCCCCGTTTCCTCAGCAGCTGGGAACATCAGGAGCTGCCTTACACCGAGTCAGACCCTGGCCCTCTAGCTTGGCATTATCTCCCCCGACCGGCAGCAATGGCTCTCCAGGGCTTCTGGCAGGAATGTGTCCAGCCCTGCCCAGACATGCTGCCAGGGATCGAGCGTGGGACCGTCTGCATTCCAAGCAGGGGCTCTGCCACTGAGCCGTGGCCCCTCCTGCAATTCAGCGCCATGCTGAGGTTTGTGTCACGCACTCGTGCTACAAACGTGTGGCCTTCTGACCTCCTCTTTTCCCACAATTTCAACACTGTACTGATGCCCCCAGAGCAACGACCGCCTTTTGAAAAAAATACCGGCACAGCGGGGCCTTGCGCACAAAAGGGGCTGCGGTATAGATCTTCTCCAGAAGGCTCTTCCTTGTGCCTCTTGGAATAATGCCCCCATGAGAGTATCACTGGCCGGCCCAGGAGCTGCTCAGCTCCTCTCCGCATGTCCCAGTCTCCGGTTACTGGGGGTGGGGGGCAGGGAGGGTGCCCTCCACCTTTTGTGATGGCTTCCTGAGCTCCTGTTTTGGGAGGCTACACTGTGACTAAAATTTGGGGGACTCTGGGCAAGTCTTGTGGATTTGATTAAGGGCTGCTCCCTTCCTCTCCCCCATAATTCAAGCACTGCTTCCTCCAAAGTGTGAGTGCTCCCCTTGAGAGCACAGCTGGCGCTGGAACCCCTGGGGTCTCGGTGCTCTCCCCACCTGCCTTGCCTCTCAGGCCGGGATGGTCCTGCACAAGCCTCCATGCAAAACAGCTGCTATTCTGCAGAACCTCAAAAGAGACCCTCATCCTCGACACACCTTCTAATGGGTCTTTCTGAACTAAGCTTGACCCTGTGAGTACTGGGAGTACATACTGCCCCTTGTTACACTTTTGAACACCAGAGATATTAACCTGGATTATTTTAAATAGTGCTAATAAAGGACCTAGGTCTAAACACGATCCTAAAATTCATGAAATTGTATCAGTTATTTGTCTCCAATAATCTTGGGAATCTCCATCACATAGGGGGCAAATAAGGCTGTCTCTACATTAAGCTAAAAAAAACCCCTCATCCTTTCCAGGGCTTTCTGCTTTTGGTTTCTTTGTGGGGTTATGATGGGCTCCTTTTCCCAGCAGACACATGGTTTGAATCAAGGGAGCACCTCCCTCCTTCCCTAGCATGTGTGCAAAGGAGTGGGCGGGGGGGGGAGAGCCTTGGTTTGGTCACTTGTGCTGTATTGTTTCCTTGCAGCCCCTAGGAAAGCCACAACTTACTTCTGAGTAGACATAAGATTGTGCTGTAAATCTTCAATCCTAGGCACAGTTACTTGGGAGTAATCCCCACTGAACTCAATGGGTCTTACTTCTAAGGGCACAGTGTAAGTCTGAGACCCACAGCACACTTACGTGGCAGGAAGCCCCACTGACCTTAATGGGGTGCTCTGAATCAATAGAGGACGTTGCTTCTGAGCTTGTGGGGTGGGGGATCAGATGTGTCTCCCTTTGTTGCAGGGAGGCATTTTACCCTCTTCTCCCTCCGATTGGTCTGTGATCGGAAAATATGCTCAAGCATTTACAATGGCAGACATGTGGTTTGAATCGAGGAAAGTCCTTCCTCAGCAAGTTCATTGCGCTATGCCGGCATCACACACTGCCGATATGGCACCATTAACTTTTATTACTAGCTTATCTGTGATCTTTTTGAAAGCAGGGTAAAGGGAGAAATGTGCGAGAGATGTCCTGGAGGTTGACAATGTCATGTAAAGGACCTGCAAACTTCTGTGAGTGACCAATCATGAGTGTGAAATACATCAGATTCCCAACATTTGGATACACTCCTGTTAAGTCATGAAATCAGTGAAACTTAAGTGAAACTCTTGATTAACACAAGTCCAGTTGATTTCAATAGATCTGCTCTAAGTATGGCTAAGGCTGGATCCACCCAAGTGTATTTTCTAAACCGAAAGTCTTAGTGAGGCTGACTAACAGTGCAATCCTATATGTGTCTACTCAGAAATAATCCCCGTTGAGTTTAATGAGACCTGCTCCCAGGTAAGTGTATAAGGGATTGTAGCTTTCATTGATGTATATATTTTAGACCATTTTTGTCCTGATATTACTATGCCTAAATCCTTTCCCCAGTACTCCTTAAAATCTATGCATGTTATGATAAAGGCCTTTGTTGGTTTATAGGATGCTATAATTCTGTGCCAGCAGCCCTTTATGTTCCCATTCAAACAATTATTCCCAAATGTTAATTTCCTTAATAAGTAAGAAAGTCTCCATTTATCCTATAGACTCTTCTTTAAGTATAGGAAGCACAGGCGTTGATGCCAGCAACTTGTCTGGTCAATATTTTCCCTTTTAGACTCTACCTATGTATTTTAATTTACAATTTTGAAATGCACTTGTACGTTCATTAATATTTTTAAGAAGTCCCCTTTCACAGATGCTAATGAGGATAAATTAGGCTTAGAACCCCTTTCTCTTATCCCAGCTTTTAAGAAGTTGTTGTGGGGTTAGTTTTGTATCCAACTGTTCCTCCTTTTTGAAATCTATTCAAAGATGCACTTATATGAAGTTGTTCTAATTCACAGACATCATCATCCATATCATGGGAGCTCCATGATGGTAACCAAACCAGCTGCGCAACCTCATAATATGACATCAAATTGTGCTGATATTATTTGCAATGATGAAAGCGTTGTATTGGCCTCTTCCTCGGGTCTTTTATTCCAGATCAATTATCCCGTGTCTTTTGCTGTCCTTTCAGTTCATGGTAACCAATTAGCAGTGGCAAAGACAAGGAATTTAACCATGATAATTTCAGTTATTTCCAGCCTCCAGCCTCTTGCTTCACTTTTTGTATAAGAGGATCATAGTTTATCTTTGCAATGTTATTTATTTCCAGAATTAACTTTATTCCAAGATATCTTGCAGTTTATGAGTCAAATTTAGTCCACATTTCAGAGTGATTATGGTAAAAATTCTGATATCTGTGGTTCTTTTAATATGCTGAAATGACATAATATTTATCTATAATTTGAAATAATAATATAGGTAAGGACAATTCTGGCTGTTCTAAGGATAGCATATCATTGTCAGCAGGTAGATATTTTAATTTGTAACTATTTGCTGGAACACCACACCTTTGAGCCAGAGGCTCAATTGTTAAAGCAAAGAAAATAGATGGCCATGAGCATTCTTGCTTGGTGGAAAAGGCACCACTCGAGTGGAAAAGGCACCACTCAGGAGCAAAGGTGGGTGCCTGCAGGAGCACAGCCAGGCCAGCATCCCCGAGATGCGAGAATGGCCCAGGACAAAAGCACCTTTTGAGGTTTTAGACCCTTGGCACGTCTGAGCTCTGGCAGTGGAAGGCATCCGATTTTACCGTCATCCTATTTCTTCCCAGGATCTCTGGTTTTTCTTGAGAAGTGCACACTCTCCCTGCCTAGCCCTGCTTTCTGTGTGTAGACCTCCATGCAACTGCCTCTGCTTTGGCATTGGGCATCTCTGTGCCTGCAATTTATCGCACATTCAGGATTGGCCACTCACACAAGTTTGCGGGTCGATTACGTGACGTCGTAATCCTTCCTGCCATTTCCCCCGGCAGAAAAAATGCGGTATTTTTCAGCCCATGCAACAGGTGCGCCTGACCTCCCCATATATTTCTCCCATAGCATGAAGAAACTACTGTGTGCACGCGGCTGTGGGCAGCGGTTTTGGGGGTGTGGTCATGATGACGGCAGTGATGCTGGGGTGGTGGGTGTGTCAGAATACTGACCTGCTGGCTTGTCGCCACCCCATGATTAAACGCAATGCACTGGATTTTGCTCCCCACCTCAGCTGCTTACTCCACAATACAGAACAGCCGGGATGCCGGCATGCCAGCAGTTCACCGGGAAGCTGGTGCCTGCGGGGGCGGGGCTCGGGGAGTTCGGTGGAGGTTGCTGTCCACCCACACTGCGTGTCAATCACACCCAAACCACCAGTCATCTGCGAGGGGAGGGAAAGGGGCAGGAACCAAGGAGGAAATTTCGCAATGCCCCCAGTGCTTGTAACGACTCTTTGCGGAAAAGTCGCCACCCCGTGAAGAGGCAAGAAACAGAATAGAATGAGATGGAAACAAATGTGCAAAGGAGCCTGATGCAGTCCCGCGATGAAACTGGATGGAGAGCCCCGGCACTGAGGCGGATTTCTGCCCCCGCGATGAACCCCACCGTCAACAGCCCGGCACGCCTTCGCGCGTGCCCGGCTTGCCTGCCGCCTGGCTGGGGATCTCGGGAGAGGAAAAAACGCAGCTTGGGGAGAAACCCCAGCTGGGGGGCAGAGAGTGGGATCACATTTGGGAGACTTAAGAAGGGATCCCTTAGAGCAAGTGCACCACAAGCGGAGTCCCTTGGCACCAGGTCACTCAGAGGCCCCGAGGAGCGGAGCAGCCGGCACCCAGAGACCAGCACGTCGAAGGCCAGTGCTTAGATGTACGCTGGGGGGAGGTGGAGAATTTTGCTGCCTCTTCTTGCACAGATTAATCTCTGCCTCTCCCCCAACCCCGCCATTCCCACGATCATTTTGACCCCCACCACTAAAATAGGTGAGGTCTGGAGCTCAGGGATGGCTCTGGAGGTTTTGCTGCTGCTCTAGAGGGATTCAAATCCACCCCACCCCCTCACAACTTGCTGTCATCTGGGCAGAATATCGAGGGAATATCATGTTTGTGTCAAGTGCCATTTTTCTTGGTAGAAAGACAGGGCATAAAACAAATCACTAACTGAGTGGTCATTAGATGGGCGTAGTAGGCCAAAACATCTGGACTTCCACATGTTGCCCACCCCTGCTTCAATGCAGTGGGATCCAAATGTGATCAGAGCAGCTGTGCTGGTGGAGGGGGTGTTCCACTTCCCTCTCCTCCCATACTACTTTCCCAATCTAAGTTGCCTTCCCAATGTTGCTGTTAGCTCAGCAGATGAGAGAACACTGTATTCCCACCACCACCAGGCTAACAGCATCTTAGGGGGAACGTACCAGGAATATGGTTTGGGGGAAAGGGTTAAGCACCCACTCCTCCAGCACTGCTGCTCCAATCAAATTCTCACACACTTCCTAAGTCTCCGGTGTAATGTGTAGCTTTGGCTTTAGCTTTCACACAGAGCCATCTCCTCAGTTAGGCGATGCCTGGGTGCTCCACATTAGTTTCTCCTGACAAAATACTACCGCCCCCGCCCCCGCCCAATATCTAGTCATCTCCAGTCACCTAGATTAGAAAAACACACCAACTGCCTACAGCTGTATGGCCCTTCCCTCTCCTTCATAACTGTGTCATTTCTATCCTGGGCAGCTGATGGGATATAAGATTGTGTCCCCTGGAATGCAGGGAATATCATCCCTCCAGAGTGGTGAAGTCTGCCTGGGCATTTGTACAGCTGGGCTGTTGGCACCTGAGGCATTTCTCTGGTTTGCCTCTGGGGTTGGGTCAGCTGTGCTGGAAGGGACATCCAACAGGGGAGCAAAAGAGGACTTTAAGACGCTCTCCTAATTTCGGTCTTGTCCTTTAACCTCAGGGATATGGAAGTGAATTGCTGTTAATACTGACAGAAAGGCACTTTGCACATAATCAGAGAGGTTCCGTTTTCATTATTCCACACCAGGACTGATTTGAAATGGCTCCCCCAACTTTGCTACCCTGTCTACTGACTGTGCTTTTCAATTATTTATTTGGTGGGATGGGGGTTGCAAACAGCAATGAAGTGTTTGTTCAACTCACTGCCCAAAGGAGCTGTGTTTCTCACTGTTCCCGGGCATCATTTTTTCTTTAACCTTCCCATGGCATTGGGGAGGGGGAGCAGGAAGCCCTGCTTTCATGCTGACTGGGTTTTATGATGATGCCCAAAGCCAAGTCAGAGCAAGGACAATGGTTCCTGCCTTCCACCTGGGAAGAAAATTGCACTTGTAGGCTGTGGCAGCAGTCACTGCCACCGCCACAAACCAGCACTGAAGGAGGAGCAAAAAGATTAGCAACAACACAAGAGTGCAAGCAATGGGAGGCTTTTATGAACCTGCCCTTCCTCCCCCAGTCAAAGCCCCCTTGGGGACTGAGAGAGGTCACTGTAGAACGTTTGGCTGAGCCCCATTTTGCATGTTGCTGGGCTGAGCTCTGGCACTGCACAGCCAGTGCAACTCTCAGCTGTGGCGCCCACACAGATGGAGAGCAGCACACCTGCAGCAGTGAGTCCACTGGGCAGAGCGAGACCTATTGCTTCTGGCAGCCGTTCCGCCATTTGGGATGGCCGCTTCACAACTGTAATTTCACTTGACTTAGTAGGTGTCTAAAGGGGGGCAAGCAACGAGTTCATATATCCTTAGAAATGAAATCTGACCATGCTAGAGGCACGCCCAGGATGGAGCTTTAAGAGCACTCCGCTTATGCACAACACCTGCGCCAGTGACACTTGGATCAGGCTGGGTTGAAAAGGAGATCTCCCTTTCAGCTGCTAAAGGAACAGATTAAAGTTGAGACCATGGGTCAAGTCCAGGATGTGGCTATCCACAGATGAAGGAGTGATGTCACCAAATTAACATTGGACCTTTTAATCTTTGGGGTTGTGGGTCAGGTGGTTATCTCATGTGCAGGTATATGATGGGTGAGGAAACAAGATGAATTCAGCTGATTTTGGCAAGTTTCCATAGTTCAAAGTTTTGGCCAATAAAGGGATGGTCAAACTGGCTTAGTCAGCCACTTCTGGTGTCTGTCTCCATGGACAATCGCAGGGATCCCTCAGAACTAGCATTGCACTGCCTTCCTGCCATGGTTCTGGCCAAACCAAGAGAAGCTCTGCTGCAGCCACCTTCCTCTTGTTACTGCTATTTAAGTTAAAGCTTTTATTTACGAACTGCTGGTGATACACCGATTTCCAGTTAAGATGTTCTTACTTCTAGCTCTTGAATGTCTGTACATCCTTCTTTCATTTGCTTAAATGAAGCTTCATCTACTTGTAAGGAATTATTCTGTCTTTAATGTTTCATTATAATATGGTTATTAACGTGCTGAAATTGTAATGATGATCTTATTGAGTGGTCTGATAGCTGCTGGGTGAGGAATCACACACACTCTTGAGCCTGGACACTGGGCAGGAAGTCCTGGGGAGGGGTGGGGTGGGGACTAAAGCTCCCACTGCTGGCTCCACAGACCCCTTCCATCACAGCTGATGCCAATGTGGGCGGAGAGGCCCCAAGCCATTTTGGGCCTACGCCAGAAAATAAAAAGGTGCCCTGCCAAGCGGAAAAGAATTGGCTGTTGCCGCCTCTTCGTGCTCCTCCAGAGCCTGCTGGCTGGGTGGAGCTGCCTTGGCTAGCCTGGTGGCCACCAGGCTTATTATATTATATTAAATATTATATATTTAATATAATAAATATTATATATTTATATATAATAAATATAATATTTATTTATATTTAAATAAATTTAAATATTAAATTTAATATTTAAATTTATATTTAAATATAAATATATATTTAAATATTTAAATATAAATATTTTATATTTAAATATAAATACTTGAAATAGGTAAAGAGATACAATAACTGAACATGCAGACTGGCAAAGAACCACCAAGTGGCTTCCGTGGCGAGGAGCGACTGGCATCTTGGAAGCTAAGCAGGGCCAGCCCTGGCTAGTACTTGGATGGGAGACCGCCTGGGAATCAGGCTTCCTGCACTGAGCAGGGGGTTGGACGCGATGGCCTTGGAGGCCCCTTCCCACCCTATCATTCTATGATGCTATGATTCTAAGTGTGCAGGAACTCAAGGCATCTGCAAGTCACCGAAGCCATATGCAGGCATTCACCTGCACACAAGTAGGACTAAAGTATGCCATGGGAGGTGGGTATGCACGTAAGCCCCAACCCCAACATCCCTGCACACCTGGCTGGATTCTAGATTTTCACATGTTCAGAGCAAAGATCTGCAAATCTTTGTTAGGCACTGGGAACGTTTTGGGACAAGCTGGGCCTGTACAAGAGGGATGGGCTCCACTTGAACCGAAATGGAGACAGACTGCTGGCGCTAAACATAGAAAGGGCGGCAGAGCAGCTTTTAAACTGAACTCTGGGGGAAAGCTGACAGGAGCTGGGATACATCTGGTTTGGGTTAAATCATCCAAAAGGGATGAAGTTGAAAATGTTTTTCATTGCCCAAATGTAAAACAGGAGGAAATAGACTAGGAGTACATGGTAGAGCATAATAGCCAAGCAAAAGATGCACACGCCAGAGGCATCTGGGGAGGGATACTGTGTATAGGTGTTTTTATGCAAAAGCTAGAAGCCTGCGAGCCAAAATGGGACAGTTGGAGTGCTTGATTTTAAAGGAAAACCTGGATATAGCGGGCATTACGGAAACCTGATGGAGCAGAGAGAGCCAATGAGATATGGTCATCTCTGGTTATAAACTGTATAGGAAGGACAGGGAAGGGTGTACTGGGGAAGGTGTTGCCCTGTATGTCAAAGAGGGCATAGAGCAGCTAGAACACCTAGAAGGGGCAGGCTCTTCCACAGAAGCGCTGTGGGTGACAATACCAGGCTCCAAAACTAATTTAGTGCTAGGAACATGCTATCACCCCCAGACCAGAATGCTCAGAGTGACCTTGAGATGGAAAACGAAATCAGGGCGGCCTCCAAACAAGGAAGTGTTGTAACAAAGGGCGACTTCAGTTACCTGGAGAAATGAATGTTCCAGCCTCGACAAGGAGGGTAAATTTCTCGATGCCCTAAATGATTGTGCCCTAGAACAGTTGGTCATGGAACCGACCAGAGGGGAGGCGACCTTGGATTTAATCCTAAGTGGTGTCGCCCAGGACCTAATAAGAGATGTAAATGTTGTTGAAGCAATTGGAAACAGTGATCACAGTGCTATCAGATTTAATATATATTTAAGTGGAAAATTGCCCAGGAAGTCCAACACAGTCACATTTGACTTCAAAAGAGGAAATGTGTCTAAAATGAGGGAACTGGTGAAAAGGAAGTTGAAAGGGGGAGTCAAGAAGATTAAATCCCTTCAAAATGCCCGGAGATTACTCAAAACCACAATAATAGAAGCCCCACTAAAATGTATACCACAGGTTAGAAAAGATAGCACCAAGTCCAAGAGGTCGCCGATATGGTTAATGAGCAGTGTTAAGGGAGCTACTAGAGAAAAGCTTTGTGCACAAGCTCGCATTAAGGCGATGCAAGCAGACAATAAGAGATGCAAAAAGGCATTTTAAAGAGCATATTTTTAACAACATCAAGGCAAGAAGAGAAGACTGAGGGGAGATATGATAGTGCTCTTCACGTACTTGAAAGGTTGTCACAGAGAGGAAGGCCAGGATCTCTTCTCCATCATCCCAGAGTGCAGGACACGGAATAACGGGCTCAAGTGACAGGAAGCCGGATTCTGGCTGAACATCAGGAAAAACTTCCTGCCTGTTAGAACAACACGACAATGGAACCGGTGACCTAGGGAGGTGGTGGGCTCTGGATACTGGAGGCATTCAAGACAAGGCTGGACAGCCACCTGTCAGGGATGCTCTGACTTGGATTCCTGCATTGAGCAGGGGTTGGACTCAACGGTCTTATAGGCTCCTTCCAACCCCACTATTCTATGATTCTATGAAGGCCAAAAATAAATAATTCTTTAAATATATCAGAAGCAGAAAAACAGCTAGGGAGGCAGTTGGACCATTGGATGACAATGGAGTTAAAGGAGTTCTGAAGGAGGATAAGGAGATTGCAGAGAAGCTGAATGAATTCTTTTCATCCGTCTTCACTGCAGAAGATATAGGACAGATACCTGTGCCTGATGTTTTCAGGAAGGGAGTCTGAGGAACTGAGGCAAATAGTGGTGAAAAAAGATGTTCTCAACCTTATTGATAAATTGAAAGCAAATAAATCACCGGGCCCAGATGATATCTGCCCTAAAGTTCTCAAAGAACTCAAATATGAAATTGCTGTTCTTCTAACCAAAATATACAACATGTCCCTAAGATCAACTGCTATACCAGAGAACTGGAAAATGGCCAATGTAACACCAATGTTCAAAAACGGATCCAGGAGGGATCCAGGAAATTACAGGCCAGTTAGTTTAATGTCTGTTCTGGGTAAAATGGTGAAAGACATTATTAAATATAAAATAAGTAAGCATATAGAAGGACAAGCCCTGCTGGAAAAGAATCAACATGGCTTCTGCAAAGTCCTGTATCATTAATTTTTAGAGTTCTTTGACAGTGTCAATAAACATGTGGATGGGGTGATCTGGTAGACATTGTTTACTTGGACTTCCAAAAGGCTTGTCACGAAGTCCCTCCCTCACCAAAGACTCCTGAGCAAACTTAGCAGTCATGGAATAAGAGGAGAGGTCCTGTCATGGATCAGTAGCTGAAGAACAGAAAGCAGAGAGTAGGAATAAATGGTAAATTCTCCCAATGGAGGGAAGAAAATAGCAGGGTCCCACAGGGATCTGTATTGGGACCAGTGCTTTTCAACCTGTTCATAAATTACCTGGAATTAGGAGTGAACAGTGAAGTGGGCACGTTTGCCAATGACAACAAATTATTTAGGGTGGTTAAAACAAAAAGGGATTGTGAAGAGCTCTAAAACGATCTCTTCAAACTGGGAGAATGGGCATCTAAATGGCAAATGCAGTTCAATGTAAGCAAGTGTAAAGTAATGCATGTTGGGGCAAAAAATCCCAACTTCAAGTATAGCCCGATGGGATCTGAGCTAGTGGTGAGTGACCAGGAAAGAGATCTTGGGGTTGCGGTGGACAGCTCAATGAAGATGTCAACCCAGTGTGTGGCTGCTGTAAAAAAGGCAAACTCCATGTTAGGCATAATTAGAAAAGGAACTGAGAATAAAACTGCCAATATCATACTGCCCCTATATAAATCTATAGTGCAGCCACACTTGGAATACTCTGTACAGTCCTGGTCACCACACCTGAAAAAAGATATTGTAGAGCTGGAAAAAATGTAGAAAAGGGCAACGAAAATGATCAAGGGGCTGGAGCATCTCCCCTATGAGGGAAGGTTACAACTGCTGGGATTGTTTAGCTTGGAAAAAAGGAGGGGAAGGGGAAGCATGATAGAGGTGTACAAAATTATGCCTGGTGTGGAGAATGTGGATAGGGAGACATTTTTCTCCCTCTCTCAAAATAGAATCATAGAATAGTAGTATAGTAGGGTTGGAAGGGGCCTACAAGGCCATCGAGTCCAACCCCCTGCTCAATGCAGGAATCCAAGTCAGAGCATCCCTGACAAATGGCTGTCCAGCCTCGTCTTAAAGGCCTCCAGTGTGGGAGAGCCCACCACCTCCCCAGGTAATTGGTTCCATTGCCGTATTGCTCTGACACTCAGGAAGTTTTTCCTGATGTTCAGCCGGAATCTGGCTTCCTGTAACTTGAGCCCATTATTCCGTGTCCTGCACTCTGGGATGATCAAGAAGAGATCCTGGCCTTCCTCTCTGGGACAACCTTTCAAGTACTTGAAGAGTGCTATCATATCTCCCCTCAGTCTTCTCTTCTCAAGGCTAAACATGCCCAGTTCTTTCAGTCTCTCTTCATAGGGCTTTGTTTCCAGTCCCCTGATCATCTTTGTTGCCCTCCTTTGAACCCTCTCCAGCTTGTCTGCATCCTTCTTAAAGTGTGGTGCCCAGAACTGGACACAGTACTCCAGATGAGGCCTAACCAGTGCTGAGTAGAGGGGAACTAGTACTTCCCGGGATTTGGAAGCGATGCTTCTATTAATGCAGCCCAAAATAGCATTTGCCTTTTTTGCAGCCACATCACATTGTTGGCTCATATTCAGCTTGTGATCGACGACAATTCCAAGATCCTTCTCGCTCGTAGTGTGGTTGAGCCACGTATCCCCCATCTTGTAACTGTGCATTTGGTTTCTTTTTCCTAGGTGCAGAACTTGGCATTTGTCCCTATTAAATGCCATTCTGTTGTTTTCTGCCCAGCACTCCAGTCTATCCAGATCACTTTGAATTTTGTTTCTGTCTTCCAAAGTATTAGCTATCCCGCCCAATTTTGTGTCATCTGCAAATTTGATCAGCATTCCCTGCACCTCCTCCTCCAAGTCATTAATAAAAATGTTGAAGAGCACTGGGCCCAGGACTGAGCCCTGCGGTACCCCACTCGTTACCCCAATCGTTATGGATTGCTTTATGATGTGCTCCAGAATTTTCCCAGGGATTGATGTCAGACTGACTGGTCTGTAGTTCCCAGGTTCCTCCTTTTTACCCTTTTTGAAGATAGGGACAACGTTAGCCCTCCTCCAGTCATCTGGCACTTCCCCGGTCCTCCATGATTTCTCAAAGAGAATAGACAGCGGTTCTGAGAGTTCTTCTGCCAGTTCCTTTATTACTCTAGGATGCAGTTCATCTGGCCCTGGAGATTTGAACTCATTCAAAGTAATGAGGTGTTCCTTGACCATATGCCTGTCGATCTCAAGCTGCAATCCTGCCCCTTCAGCCTGTACTTCGCCTTTGCCAGGGGGGTCATAGACCCTCTTTTGGGAGAAGACTGAGCCAAAGTAGGAATTGAGCACCTCTGCCTTTTCTTTGTCATCTGTTATCATTTTGCCATCCTTATTTAATAGCTGAACAACCATTTCTTTCCTCTGCCTTTTACTATGCACGTAGCTGAAGAAAGCCTTTTTGTTGTTTTTAGCATCCCTCGCTAACCTCACCTCGTTCTCCGCTTTAGCCTTCCTGACGCCATCCCTGCAATTCTGTGCTACCTGCCTGTACTCTTCCTTTGTTACTTGGCCTTCTTTCCACTTCTTATATGTGTCCTTTTTTGTTTTCAGGTCATCCCTAAGCTTTTTGTGAAGCCACACTGGCTTCTTCTGTTGTCTTCCACCTTTTCTTCTTGTTGGAATTGTTTGTGATTGTGCCTTGAGAATTTCCTTTTTTAAAAGTTCCCACCCATCTTGGACTCCTTTTCTCGCTAGCATTGTTTGCCATGGGACCTTACTGATCATTGTTCTGAGTTTATTAAAATCAGCTTTCCTAAAATCCAGGGTACGCGTTTGAGTACACTCGGCTTTTGCTTCCCTTAGAACCAAGAACTCAAGTACAACATGGTCGCTTTCCCCCAGAGTTCCTGTAACTGCTACTTTATCCACTAAGTCATCTCTGTTGGTTAGGATCAAGTCAAGGATAGCCGATCCTCTAGTTCCTTCCTCTACTTTCTGTAGGAGGAAGTTATCCGCCACACTAGAACAATACTAGAGCCTAGAGTCATCCCATGAAGCTGATTGGTGGGAGATTCACGACAGATCAAAGGAAGTAATTCTTCACACAGTGCATAGTTAATGGAATTCACTACCACAGGATGTAGTGATGGCCACCAATTTGGGTGGCTTTAAAAGGGGGTGGGACAAATTCCTGGAGGAAAAGGCTATTAATGGCTAATAGTCTTGATGGCTATGTGCTACCTCCAGTACAAGAGGCAGTGAGCCTATGTACACGAGTTGCTGGGGAACATGGGCAGAACAGTGCTGTTGCACTCATCCGCTGCTTGTGGGTTTCCCATGGGTTGGCCACCGTGTGAACAGAATGCTGGACTAGATGGACGCTTGATATGATCCAGCATGGCTCTTATGTTCTTAAAACAACATTGGTGCCTGTCTGACATCAAAAGGGCAGATAGTCCCACAGAGAGGGAGCCAGTACATTGATTGAAGGCTGTACTCTAAGTGGACTCCACATGGCTCACCAGAGATCTCCTGGGACTGCAGCATTCCAAGGGGGAACGAATTGGCTACATTTTCTGCATGAACCTGGGAGCTTTGCCCTGTGGCCTTCCTGGAATGGCACTTCAACCAAAGCCCAGAGTTCAGTTAGTGGGAATTTCTAGTCTGGAAGATGAGCCTCTCCAGAACTAAGACGGGCTCCAGGAGGAGCTGCCATGTACTACAGTGCTTCCAGACAAGGTTTTTCTCATGACCTTGCCCTGCCTCATGCACAGAATTTTATGGGGGTCCGGATGTCATTGTCTTCCACTCCCATATATTCCCACAGCTTAGAATCATGGAGTTGGAAGGGACCTCAGAGATCTTCTAGGCTCTACAATGCAGGGTGCAGCTACAGCATCCCTGACAGATGGTCCTCTAGCCTCTGCTTAGATCTCCCCAGCAAAGGAGAACCAGACCCCTCATGGTCCTGGTTTCATTTCTTTGGCTGTACTCCAACTTGTCAATATCCCTTCTTAAAAGGGGGTACCTAGAACTGGACACAGTACTCCAAATAACACCTAACACAGAATAGAGTGGAACTATTACCTCCCATGATCTGGATGCTCTGCTTCTGTTAATGAGAGCCAAGATTGCATTAGCTTTCTTAGCTGCCACATCACACTGCTGGCTCATATTCAGCTTGTGATCCACTAAAACACCAAGGTACATTTCACAAGTACTGCAGCTAGGCCAGGTCTCCCATCACTTTTCTCACACTGGAAAATCTGTTAAGCTGCACAAGGCCTTCTGACAGCTAGCACAAGGACCCCTTTGTCTGCAAGCTACCTAAGTCAGGCCCTTGGTCCATCCAGCTCAGACTTGTGCGCTACCATTGAGCATCATAAATGCACAACGCTTAGTCATTTGTATCATACGAGGGATCCAAATGTTTTTCCTCGTTAGTGCTCTGGTTGCAGGGAGGGAATCCCCCTTTCCCACACACTCAGAACCACAGTATCTTGTTGCTGGGAAAAAAGTTGACCCACCCCCACCCGGTACTGCCACTTGGATGTGTTTCTGTGAGTTTCACTGGCACCTGCTGGGGAGCGACCGTGGCATCTTCGTGACAAGCCCTGCCACTCCTCCCTCCACCTTGCCCTGGTGACTTTTTAAAAAGTTTTCTTTTATTGGCTTCCATATTCTTTGCTTCCTTAGAGGTGGAGTCCTCTCTTCACTGCACCACTCTTTACAAATGAAAAGGATAGCAAACACTGGCAAGGCTACACTCTCCTTTCCTTCCTCTGCACCAACTGCCAAGGAGCTCTCGGTGAAGGCTGCATACTCCCTTCTTCTGAGTGGGAGGGGTCCATCGGCTGTTCTGTAAAGACGGGTGCAGATGGTAGCCAATCTATCTCCCCGCCCCCCATCCATTAAGTGGAGAGGTGTCATGGCACAATTGGTGATGAATCAAGCCTCAGGATTTAGGGTGACAGAATGTCTTAGAGGCCATCTAGTCTAACCCTTGAACAATGCAGGATATCCAGAGCTACAGCATCCCCAAAAGATGGTTGCCCACCTTTTTCTAGAAGTCCTCCTGTGAGAGGTCTACCCCTCTAGGTGACTGGCTCCATTGTCAAACAGTTCTCCGTAAGTTCAACTGAAATCTCCCCTCCTGTAACTCCAGCCTGTTAGATCTTGTCCTGACCTCTGGGGCAGCAGAGAACATGTCTTGGCCCTCTTCTATGGGGCAGCCCTTCAGGGGCTGGAAAAGTAACGCCATGTCCCCGCTCAACCTTCTCTTATCCCGGCAAAACATATCCCAGTTTTTTCAACCTTTCCTCATAGGACCTGTTTTCCACACCCCTGGCCATCTTTGTTGTCCTCCTCTGAACCTCTTCTATTTTGTCTATATCCTTCCTAAAGCGTGGGGCTTGGAACAAGATACATGTACTGTAATCTCTGTAAACCGCCCAGAGAGCTTTGGCTATGGAGCGATGCAGGAATGTACTAAATAAAATAATAATAATACAGTACTCCAGATGATTAGTCTGATTAGTGCAGAATTGGAACTATTCCCTTTCATGACTTGGAAACTGTTTCTAGTAATGCAGCTCAAAATCACATTAGCCTTTCTGCAGCTAAATCACACTGGTGACTCATGTTCAGCTTGCGAAGCTTGGCATTTGATCCCCCCACCCCGCCCCACGCAGAACTTTGCATTTGTCGCTGTTGAATTCCATTTTGTTAGATATGACCCAGTTTTCTATTCTATCAAGGTCATTTTGGATTTTATTCCTGTCTTCTGAAGTGTTCGCTATCCCAGTTTTGTGTCATACACAAATTTGATAAGGATTACAGCCCCTTCACATTGATAAGAATGTTGAAGAGCAGCAGGACCAGGGCATCCTATTTGAAATCTCCCTCTATTTTAAAGAGGAACCATTGATGAACAGACTTTCCAACTAGCTGTGAATCTACCTGATGGGATCATCTTCTAGCTGACATTTAACCGGCTTCCTACCCAAAATATCCTGGGGGACTTTGTCAAATGCTTTACTGAAATCAAGATAAATTACCACCACAGCATTCCCACAATCCACTAAGCTAGTAATCCAATTAAAAAAGAGAGATGAGTCTGACAGGATTTCATAGAATCATAGGAGGGTTGGAAGGGGCCTACAAGGCCATCGAGTCCAACCCCCTGGTCAGTGCAGGAATCCAAGTCAGAGCATCCCTGACAGATGGCTGTCCAGCCTCGTCTTGAAGGCCTCCAGTGTGGGAGAGCCCACCACCTCCCTAGGTCATGGGTTCCATTGTCGTATGGCTCTGTCAGGACGTTTTCCCTGATGTTCAGCCAGAATCTGGCTTCCTGGAACTTGAGCCCATGATTCCGTGTCCTGCACTCTGGGATGATTGAGAAGAGATGCTGGCCTTCCTCTCTGTGACAACCTTTCAAGTACTTGAAGAGTGCTATCATATCTCTCCTCAGTCTTCTCTTCTCAAGGCTAAACATGCCCAGTTCTTTCAGTCTCTCTTCATAGGGCTTTGTTTCCAGTCCCCTGATCATCTTTGTTGCCCTCCTCTGAACCCTCTCCAGTTTGTCTGCATCCTTCTTCAAGTGTGGTGCCCAGAACTGGACACAGTACTCCAGATGAGGCCTAACCAGTGCTGAGTAGAGGGCAACTAGTACTTCTCTGGATTTGGAAGCTACGCTTCTATTAATGCAGCCCAAAATAGTATTTGCCTTTTTTGCAGCCACATCACATTGTTGGCTCATATTCCGCTTGTGACTGACAACAATGCCAAGCTCCTTCTTGCTTGTAGTGTTGTTGAGCCACGTATCCCCCATCTTGTAACTGTGCATTTGGTTTCTTTTTCCTAGGTGCAGAACTTGGCATTTATCCCTATTAAATGTCATTCTGTTGTTTTCTGCCCAGCGCTCCAGTCTATCCAGATCACTTTGAATTTTGTTTCTGTCTTCCAAAGTATTAGCTATCCCGCTCCATTTTGTGTCATCTGCAAATTGGATCAGCATTCCCTGCACCTCCTCCTCCAAGTCATTCATAAAAATGTTGAAGAGCACCGGGCACAGGACTGAGCCCTGCGGTACCCCACTCGTTACCTCCCCCCAGTTTGTGAAGGTCCCATTGATAAGCACTCTTTGAGTCCGATTCTGTAGCCAACTGTGGATCCACCGGATCGTTGTTTCATCTAGCCCACTTTGAGCTAGTTTGCTCATCAGGAGATCATGGGGCACTTTGTCGAAAGCTTTGCTGAAGTCGAGGTATATGATGTCCACAGCTTTCTCACAGTCCACAAGGGAGGTGACCTGATCAAAAAATGAGATCAGATTCGTCTGGCAGGATTTCTTCTTGACAAATCCAGGTTGACTTCGAGTAATCACGGCATTGTTTTCAAGGTGCTTACAGATGGATTGCTTTATCATCTGCTCCAGAATTTTCCCAGGGATGGATGTCAGACTGACTGGTCTGTAGTTCCCAGGTTCCTCTTTACTCTTTTTGAAAATAGGGACGTTAGCCCTCCTCCAGTCATCTGACACTTCCCCCATCCTCCAGGATTTCTAAAAGAGAATAGACAGCGGTTCTGAGAGTTCTTCTGCCAGTTCCTTTATTACTTTTGGATGCAGTTCATCTGGCCCTGCAGAGTTGAACTCATTCAAAGTCATTAGGTGTTCTTTGACCATATGCCTATCGATCTCAAGCTGCAATCCTGCCCCTTCAGCCTGTACTTCGCCTTTGCCAGGGGAGTCTTAGACCCTCTTTTGGGAGAAGACTGAGCCAAAGTAGGAACTGAGCACCTCTGCCTTTGCTTTGTCATCTGTTATCATTTTGCCATCCTTATTTTATAGCTGAACAACCATTTCTTTCCTCTGTGTTTTACTATGCACGTAGCTGAAGCCTTTTTGTTGTTTTTAGCATCCCTCGCTAACCTCAGCTCTTTCTCAGCTTTAGCCTTCCTGACGCCATCCCTGCAATTCTGTGCTACCTGCCTGTACTCTTCCTTTGTTGCTTGGCCTTCCTTCCACTTCCTATATGTGTCCTTTTTTGTTTTCAGGTAATCTCTAAGCTTTTTGTGAAGCCACATTGGCTTCTTCTGTTGTCTTCCACCTTTTCTTCTTGTTGGAATTGTTTGTAATTGTGCCTTGAGAATTCCCTTTTTTAAAAGCTCCCACCCATCTTGGACTCCTTTTCTTGTTAGAGTCACTTGCCATGGGACCTTACTGATCATTGTTCTGAGTTTATTAAAATCCGCTTTCCTAAAATCCAGGGTACGTGTTTGACTACACTCGGCTTTTGCTTCCCTTAGAACCAAGAACTCAAGCACAACATGGTCGCTTTCCCCCAGAGTTCCTGTAACTGCTACTTTACCCACTAGGTCATCTCTGTTGGTTAGGATCAAGTCAAGGATAGCCGATCCTCTAGTTCCTTCCTCTACTTTCTGTAGGAGGAAGCTATCCGCCACACAAGTCAGGAATTTCCTGGAGGGGCCATGTTTTGCAGCATTTGTCTCCCAACAAATATTGGGGAAATTGAAGTCCCCCATACATCATGCTTCCTTGAAACTTTGGCTATTTGCTTTTCAAAAGTTTCATCCTCATCTTCTCCTTGATTGGGTGGCCAGTACTAGACTCCAACCACCATGTTCCTTTTATTCTTTGCTCCATTTATTTTAACCCAGATGCTCTCGATGGGGCTACCAAGCTCATCCTCCGGTATTTCTGTGCAGAGATATGTATTTTTCACATACAGCGGAACCCCATTTATTCCTGGCAAACTCATGCTGGCTTCTACAAATCATTACACTGTTATCCAGATGTACTGTTATTGAAAGTTCCCCTTTTGGGAGAAGACAGCGGCAAAACAGGACTTGAGCAGTTGCACTTTCTCTTTATCACCCCTAACAGTTCATCAACCTTATTGAGAAGTAGACCTACTGTGTGAACGATTGATTGCATTTCTATACTGCCCAAAAGCTCTTGGAGCAGGTCACAACATTTAAAACCATAAAATACAGTATGAAAAAACATAATATACAACTTTTTAAAGTTTAAAATCACAGTATAAGAACAAAGTAAAACCAGTAGTAGTGTAAAGATTTAAAAATACAGTAACAGATTTAAAAACAACAGAAATTGAGAGACTAAAATGCCTCAAAAAATAAAGAGGTCTACACCTGGCACTGAAAAGACCACAATATAGGTGCCAGGGGAGCTTCTCCGGGGAGCTCATTCCACAACTGGGGGTGCACACTGGAAAAGGCCCTCTCCTTAGTAGCCACTTGCCTCAATTCATTTGGTGGGGGCACTCAGAGGAGGGCCCCTGAAGATGATCTTAGGGTCTGGGAAGAGATGATCCTTCAGGTAATCTGGCCCCAAGCTGTTTAGTGCTTTGAATACCAGCACTTTGAATTGTGCCCAGAAACAGTCTGGGAGCCAGAACAGATAGCAAAGCACTGCTGTAATATGGTGATATCGACCAGTCCTTGTTAAGTCTTGCTTTTAGACCAGCTGAAGTTTTCGGACCATTTTCAAAGGCAGCCCCACATTGCAGTCAGGGGTGGCCCAAGACATTTTGCTGCCTGGAGCAAAGGACAAGATGGCAACCCTTCCCGTTCTGTGTACAAAAGCCAGCTGGACGGGCAGATGAATCTGTCTTCAACCTGCATCTCCCATGAGATTCAGGACAGATAAAAGGAAGCCCTTCTTCACAGAACACATAGTTAAACTATGGAACTCACTTCCACAAGACATAGCAACGGCCACCAATTTGGATGGTTTTCAAAGGGGATTGGACGAATTAATGGAGCATAAGGCCATCAATGGGTACTAGTCCTGATAGCTATATGCTACCTCCAGTATCAGAGGCAGTATGGCTATGTACAACAGTTGCTGGAGAACCTGGGCAGGAGGGTGTTGTTGTGCTTGTGTCCTGCTTGTGGGCTTCCCATGGGCATCTGGTTGGCCACTGTGGAAACAGAATGCTGGACTAGATGGACACTTGGTCTGATCCAGCAGGGCTCTCCCTGTGGTCAGCACTGATGATGGAAAAGCATCCTCCACTGCACCTGAAGGCAGCATGGCAGGCTGCATGGCACAAAGGTCTCTCCTCCTCCTCCTCCCCCCCTTCCTGCCGCCACCAACAACTCCTTGCTTTGGCGGTTTATAGTAGACGCCCCCAACTGCAACGCTGTTTTCATTTCGTTCTCTATTTCTTCTTACCAGGTGCTCTCCATGGGGCTGCAGCGTTCCGTCTCTTCAATTTCTGTGCAACGTGTTGACACATAATTCGATTCCCTTTCCCTTTCTGCCCCATCTGTTCCTTCACTTTGAATGTTCCTTCAGACGTTCTATGCTGAGGGCTTTTGAGTTTGTGGGAAACAGCAATTAGATGTCTGAGGTCATAGCACTGGCCGGATTACCTATTAAACGGAGAGCAAATGGAGGCCGCCCCCCCGAAGCACTCCCCCCAATAGTGGAGCCAGGAAGAGGGGCGCTGAGCCGGTTCCGCAGGCTGCAGCCGCTCCCGCTGGAACCACTTCTGGCACTGTGAGGCGAGCGCACACCAGACCGTGCGTCGCCCGGAAGCCCAAGACGTACAAAACCCCATCGTAAAAGTGATCCGAAGACGTCCAGGCCGTGCTGGGCGAGGGCAGCGCTTCGGGGGCTGTCGCGCACCACAGCAGCGGGCGGGGGGCGGGCGGGCTGAGCCCATCGCCGCCGCCGCCGCCCGCAGGCTCCTCTCGCAGGCGCCCGCAGCAGGCTCTGCGCCCTGCCCTTGGCCCGCCTCAGGCCCTCCGGGGCCCGGCCGCCGCCCCCCAGCCCTGCCGCGCGCGACGCGCCCAGGCCCGCCGGGCCGGGCGCACGGGCGCGGAATCGCCGGTCCGCCCGGCCTTCGCTCGCCGCCACCCGGGGCACGTTTCGGCGGGGGAGGCCGCTCCCAGCCCGCCCGGCGGCGCCCCTCCCTGCGCAGGAGGCTCCTGCAGCGGAGCCCGCCGGCGCCCGCTCTGCCGGCGCCAGGCCGCGCCGCGGGAGAGGCCGCCAGGCGGGCGCCGCGCCTCCCGCAGCAGGGCGAGCCGGGCCCCGCGCGGACCTGGGTCCCGGGACGCGCAGGGCCACGCTCGCGGCCCGGCGCCCCCGGGCGGCGCGGCTGCCAGGGCGGCCGCCTCGCCGCGCGCAGGGCCGGCGCGCAGGGCCCGAGGCGGCGGCGGGGGCCCGCCCGTGTGGCCTGCGGAAGTGCCGCGCCGCGCCCCCGCTCGGGGCCGCGCCTCCCGCAGGAGGGCGCCGGCTCGGGCCGGGCGGGGGCTGCCTCGCGGGCTGTGGCGAGCGCGGGAAGCGCGCTGCGCCCGGCAGCCCTGGCGAGGCCCTTTTAAATGCCCGCGGGCCGCCTCCCGCCGGCCTCTCCGCCAGAAGGGCCGCCGTTCTCACGCGGCTCCACACCGGGGGAGGGCGGCCTGTGCCCGGTGGGCCGAATCGGGCCCGGCGAGAGTGCCCTTGCGGCCCGCGGAGCAGCGCTTCCCGGGCCGGTGGGCAGCTTCCGCGGGCCAGACCGGGCGCGCCGGCCAGAGGCTGCCCGGCATGCTTGGCGCGCCCCCGCATCCCGCCCGCTCGCACCCCGCGCCCGCCGCCGGCGACTGGGGAGGCCGAGAGGAGCCGCCTCGGCCTCTGGGCCGCGCGCCGACCTCGTCTCCCGGCGGCGGCCGGGAATCCCCCGTGCTCGACCTGCCCTGCCGCCTCTCCCAGGGGGAGGAGGCCGGGCAGAGAAGCTGGTCGGAGGCGGCCGTGTTCGGCGACGCCCGGGAGCGCCCCGTGGGAAGGCCTCGCGCGCCTCCTCCGCCTGTCCCTCCTCGATGGCTTTTCTCCGGTAAGAAAAGAGGCGGCGGGGGAGCGCAGGAGGGCTGCGAGCCGAGTGGCGGCGCGCGGGCCCTCGAGGCGGGGCGATTGCCCAAGGCGGCCCCTCGCAGCCCGGCGCCCGCGTGCCGTGCGGCTGTTTCGGGCTAGCAGCGTGGCTAGCGAGCGGGAAGACCACGGCAGGCGCGGCCCTTTCCGATCGGACCGCCAAGCCGGAGACGCCGCCTGCCTGCGGGCGTCCGGCGCGTGGCCCGCGTGAGCTGTGGCCCGGGCTGCTTCTCCTGTTCATCGTTTGCGCGGGGCGACTTGACAGCAGCCCTCCGCGGGCACAGCGCCCCCAGCTCCCTGGAGCCCCTCCGTCAGAGCACTGCACGGCGCAGCCGGGTGGGCCGGCCAGCGCTGGGACTAGCCCAGCGGAGGCTTGCGTTCTCGCAGTTGGTGGGAATACGTGAAGATTTGCACAGCTTTTTTGCTCCAGAAACAATGTGCTGAATCTCGTCTGTAAAATTATGCGAGGCTCTACAGTATCTGAATTCTTAATTTACATGCTATAAAAGTGTGAACCCTTGTGCGGTTATTTGAAACACAGTGTACTTACGCATTGGGTGAAAAAAATACGAGCATATGAGGGAGTTGCGACATACTTTTCTAGTGCAGGGGCATATCGGAGCAGGACTTGCGATGGACCTGTGTGCTCAGCTGTTACTCTCTAGAGTTGATGCTGAAGTGTCCTTGGGATTATAATGGCCTGTGTGACCACTATTTCTACTGCACATTTAATAGCATTGTGCCAACATTTCGTGGGGTTTATTTTGTGGCAAAAAGTGCCATGTAGGGAACATGAAGTTTTCTCTGAAAAACTGGCTCTCCTCTATTAATAAAAATACACCTTTTGCTGCAAAATGGCCACCTCCCTTCCTGGCAAAATGTTTTGCCAAGGAAAGGGAAGGGGTGGTGGTGTCACACTATGCGTCATGCTGAAGTTGCCACTTGAAGCGCGGGGGGGGGGGCATTTCTTTCTTTCTTTCTTTACAGTATTTTCATCCTGCTACTCAGCCAAAAGATGCTCCCAGTGCTTACAGTCAATCAGTAAACAAGACAATCCCTGCCCCCAGGCTTACAATCTGAAAAAGAAAAGGAAAACACAAGGAAAAAGGAATGGGGAGGGAAGAGGAAAAAATGAGGCTTTCAGTAGGGCTGGTGGAATGGCTGTATTTACCCTCTCATCTCCTGGGGTGGGGGGAGTGGGCCGTCCAGCTGGAGCAGGCCCGGCATTCTCTTTGCCTAGTCCTCTCCCCTTTGCTCCATTTTCACCCCGTTTGCATCTCCCACCCCATCCTGCCCCGGAAAGGTTGCTGAAGCAAGAGGTCCGTCCCTTCCAGTGGTGGGCAGGAAGCGGGTTTCACAGAAAGAACCTTCTCTTTTGTCTCTGCCTTTACACTTAATGTGGGCAGCACTTGACAGGCGTGGGATGCAGCAAGGCGAAGCATCTGGGGGCAGATAGGTGCAGCAAAACTGTTTAAAGGGCTGGCGCCAGTGGAGCAGGGCCCACCTGGGCCGGCCCTGATCCTGAGGACGCCCATACAGGATGCCGCCGCTGTGTGGAGCGCTGGACCACCAAAGGCTGGCTTAGGCTTTTGTGTGGGGAGCAGCACGTGGAGAACTGCTGCCTGGGGGGAGAGATTCACAGGCTCCCTTTGCTTGAGCTTCTGTGGTATTCATGGGAAATAATGTAAATAGAAATGCAAAGCGGGCGGGGGGACGGGACAGATGGACCTGCCTCTGTTCTCTAGAGCTGCCTCCAGGCAGACATTCCTGACAAGGGAGAAGCTGCTGCTGCCTGTGTTGCCAAGCTTTTTGTCCACTCATCCCAGAAGTCTGGCTCTGAGCTAGCTTAGTGGGGAAGCTGTGCGCATGCTCATAAGAACTCTTTTCTTATCACTAAGCCTGGGCCAATGCCTGATTTAAGAGAAGGCCAGGCTGGATCAGCACTTCCTGTTCCCATATCCACTCCTAGGTGGGGAGACAGTCAGAGGAATAGCAGGGACTTCTCGGGTGTTCCCACCTCATGGAACGAACAGCACGAGGCAAATCCTTCACAGGCTTTAGGAGACCAATCTGAGCTTGTCTTTTTAGACAAACATTTTCTCTTTTATTGGGTCCTTGTATAGGTTTTGTGTGTCAATTCTATGTCCTGACTTTACTGTGTTTTGGATATTTTAATAATATTTAATATTTAGCATTTACATACAGTGCTTTACAGCATTGCCTTTTTGAAGCTCTTACAACAACCCTACAAGGTTACTCTTACTGTAGCAGCCAGAAGGCTGAGGCGGAGCGTGAAGCTTGGCTAAGGCCACCTAGCAAGCCACTCCGTGGCTGAGGGACACCCTCTCAGAGCTACTTGGTTGCCACACCAGCTTCCCTTTACTATGAGCTGCACTGAGACTGGTGAGGCTGACGCTGGATCAAGCTTTTGAATTAATGTTGTCCTTAATGGCGAGGAAGAGGCTGCAGGAAAGCAGGCAGAGTGCAAACAGGTCTGTCTGCTCAGTAGCTTAGCTGTTCTGCAGCAGGTGGGCGAGTGTATTGGGGGGGGGGGATTGGGCAGGAGGAGAACCTGGCAAGGACTCCTAGATCTGGCAGAGGTGCATGGCAACCAGTCTTGGGGGAGGGGGAGGGAGGAAGACAACTTAATACTGGAAGTCAAGTTACTGTCTGAAAAGCAGCTACTAGCCAGGTCCCCATAGGATGATGATGGGGATGATGCCAGCCCCCGCTCTCGCCACACGTGCTGCTGCAGGATTCGCTGCCTAGATGGATGGTAGGCATTGAGAGGCATAATGGGCAATAAAGGAGCTGGCTCAGAGCCTTGGGGGAAGTGGGGGAAATGTCGCTCTTTATCTTTATTGCCTTGTCTTTTCGGAAATGTGCAATGTACCTAGTTGCCTGCCTAACACCAGCAGTCTGTGGAGAGGAGGGGAGAGGAGAGAAGCCAGATGCTCAGGTGCTCCAGGGGAAGGAGAGGGGCCCTTTCCCTCCCTGGCTCCCTACATGTGTGTGCGTGCGCACATGGAAACAGCAGTCTATTTTGCCTCGGAGGATTGATGACTGAAGCGACAGCAGGGTCAAAGACATGTGGGTAAAAGAGAAGTGTGCCTGTCTTCCACCCCATGAGGGAAACCTCCCTCCAACCATTTCCACATCCTGAGAAATAATTGCCCCTTGCCTGAAGTGGGGTCATCTGGCCGCCCAGCTCTTCCCAGCTCGTCCAGATTTTTAGTGATTTATGGAATTCTTCCTCTGATCTTGAGTTGCTATATTTCAAGAAACAAAATCCCAAGTTATGGTACAAGCAGAATGCCTGTAACAACTCTGGCGGTATGTCAAGTTTTGAATCTGGCTCCTGGGTGGTTCTTGCAGAGAGGAAACAGCTCAGCCCCGCTGGGTGTTGCTGCAATTGCTGATCCCACATTATTTATTTAGAACATTGACTTCTAGCCCCCTCAAAGCATAAGGTGGCTTTTGACACAGATTAAAACAGCACAGAACACAATCCCTTCCAATGAAATGTAAATACAAAATTTGCTTTGATTCCCCAGCAGATGCACATTAGGTTCAAATATTGTTATCTACTCCCCACATCCCCAAGTAATGAGAAATTCTGGCGGAACTTTCCTTTGGCTCAGAGAGTGCTGCCTACTACAATGTCTTCAGGGCATATTTACATCTGAGGAGGCATACAGGTGACCCGCTGCAGGCAGCAGAGCTACAAGACAGCACGCCCCCCCCCCCCATTTCAGCTGACTGGCTGGAATTGCTCAACTCTCTCTTGCTGTCTCTCTGCCCCTCTCCGTGGATCTCCTGAGCAACCCAATCTTCCAGTGGCTATTTCTCCCTCGCCCCCCACGACAGAGCACTGGGCTCAGGCCTCACCCCTGCTGCTAGGTAAATTGCCCACCAGGCTAGAAGAAACAGCAACGTCCTTTGTCAAGCCCCTGGCCACTCATTCCAACAGTGCACCATCCCGACATGAATCCTTGCAGCGTTTGCCTTCTCAGCCATTTCGGGCGGCTGGCCCGTTTGCACAAGCAACCCATGTTCTCATTTGGGCGACGTTTTTAGGTGTGCAAATGAAGCTGTGCGTTTCTGCAAGCACCAGGGTGCCCTTCTTGGGTTTGTGCACAGCCGCCTGTGGCCCACAGCACCCTGGGGAGCGGCCTCGGATTGTGCCACGCCGCCTCTTGGGGTAGGAGATTGCACAGGCAAGCAGGTACCAGCCCCCAAAGCTCAGGCTGCAAGGAAGCTAGCCAAGGTTTTTCTGAGGCATGTTGTCTTTGGCGTACAGGGGAGCCCTTTGGGGCCAAGGGACAGTGTGGAACAGCCTGTTGCATTTCTGGCCAGCATTTCCTTGTGACGCCTGCAAACTTTCCCTCCTGCCCCTCCTTCCTGAGCGCATTGATCACACCATTTTCTTCTGCAAAGCCTAGGTTTATGGGAGAGTCTTGGAGTACACTGTCTGCAATCCAGTATCCTTCCTCGGACCACCATGTTCTGCTCTGCTTATCAACCTGCTTGTGTACGATGCTGAGGGAAGAGCCCCATTCAATCACCTTGTTTTTAATCAAGCAGCATTTGGCTGGATTAGATAAGCTTGCCCACACGCTCCTCTTATCTGCCCAGATAGGGAACTCCAGAAAGCCTCAGCCGGCAGCTTGACTACCCTTCCCAGGCAGCTTGCGTGTGCTCCACTCCCACTCACATGGCTGGAGTGCCAGAGCGCTTTGCTTGCGGGGGCGGAGGGAGAGATGGCTCTGTCGGCCTTTCACTCTCTGCCCTCCCGTGGCCCCAGCCACGGCATTCAGAGGGAAGGGGAGCAGTGGGAGCAGGAGCCCCCGGCCTCTTTTGCTGGGAGTGCTCCCTGCATCCCCAGGCTGCAGCGACCCTCTCTGCGTGCCCTGAGAAGGGTCAGACCGGACCATCTCTTTCTTCGCTTGTGCAGTAGGAGGAGCAGCGCCAGGGTTTGGCTGAAGCCAAGTAATAGCTTGATGGAGAGGCCCGAAGAGGGAGCCCCAAATGGCCAGGGCCTGTCTTGACCCTCAGGAGCCGTCCAATCAGTGTGGGGATTTGGGACCGCTCTGCCCACTCTTGGCTGGGACAGGCCCATCTCTGGGTGCCTGCAGAGGCCCTGCAGATTCCGTGAAGTTGCAGCTCTGCTCCTTGCCCTTCGGCGTGCAGCACCATGGCTGTTCTTTGGGGGAGGGGTGCTATTTATTGAGGGGCAGCCCATGCCGCAGTTCGTTTCAGTGCAGGCTTATGTAGGAAAGCCTCTAGACGGATTGTGGGTAATCCTGGGGCCATGGGACACATCCCCCTCCAACATTTTCCAAATTAAAATAGGGGTGAAAATAGAAAAATAGACTTGCTCTGTCATCTTCCAGCATGGGAAATGCAGCAAGTACTTTAATGTTCAGTCTCTGTGCGTACACTACCGGCATGTGCATTAAGGACAAGCTGTAACAACTCCACTGAGAAATGTCACTTTTAGAGGATTGGGAAGGTAGCTAAGACCTGAAGAATCTAGTTGCACTGATGGCTTCAAACAGGTGTTCCTCAAAGGCAAAACTAGGGCCCAGGAGGGGCAGCCGTCCCGCAGCTGCACAATACATGCTGATGGACACAGCTGGAGCCCAGGCAGGCAGGCAGCAAGGCGCAGGCGGCTGATGGCCCCTTTCGGAAGAAGAGCCAGCGGGCCCACCCATGTGCCCTAAGTTACTCAAAATCGAATCACAACTGTAGCCATCTGGGATGTGCACATAGCTCCCCCAAGACCCTCTGTGGTTCTGTGCAAAGGATTCTGGGAAATGCAGATTGCATCACTCGCTGCTTCTTTGGGGCCTCTTGAAAATGTTGCTTCCCCAAAGAACAATCTGAGCTGCTTATGGCTCAGAACCAAACCCCTGTGAGCCGTGCCACTTAGGGTTGCTCATTGCGGAGGGAAATGCACTGTTTGTTTTCAGGAACACTTTGTGGAGAAAGTGGATAGGGAGACTGTTTTTCCCCTGTTCATAATGGTAGAACCTGGGGTCATCCCATGAAGTTGATCGATGGGAAATTCAGGACAGATATAAGGAAGTCCATAGCTAAACTATAGGATTCACCATCACAAGATGTAGTGATGGCCCCCAATTGGATGTCTTCAAAAGGGAATTAGACACATGTGTTGCTTAGAGGAAGGCTCTCAGTGGCCACTAGTCCTGATGGCTCTGTGCCTTCAGGACTAGTGGCAGAAGAACTCTCAGAACCGCTGTCTATTCTCTTTGAGAAATCATGGAGGACGGGGGAAGTGCCAGATGACTGGAGGAGGGCTAACGTTGTCCCTATCTTCAAAAAGGGTAAAAAGGAGGAACCTGGGAACTACAGACCAGTCAGTCTGACATCAATCCCTGGGAAAATTCTGGAGCAGATCATAAAGCAATCCATCTGGAAGTACCTTGACAACAATGCCGTGATTACTCGAAGCCAACATGGATTTGTCAAAAACAAGTCCTGCCAGACAAATCTGATCTCATTTTTTGATCAAGTCACCTCCCTTGTAGACCGTGGGAATGCTGTAGACATCATATACCTCTACTTCAGCAAAGCTTTCGACAAAGTGCCCCATGATCTCCTGATGAGCAAACTAGCTCAAAGTGGGCTAGATGAAACAACGATCCGGTGGATCCACAGTTGGCTACAGAATCGGACTCAAAGAGTGCTTATCAATGGGACCTTCTCAAACTGGGGAGAGGTAACGAGTGGGGTACCGCAGGGCTCAGTCCTGGGCCCAGTGCTCTTCCACATTTTTATGAATGACTTGGAGGAGGAGGTGCAGGGAATGCTGATCCAATTTGCAGATGACACAAAATGGGGCGGGATAGCTAATACTTTGGAAGACAGAAACAAAATTCAAAGTGATCTGGATTAGACTGGAGCGCTGGGCAGAAAACAAAAGAATTACATTTAATAGGGACAAATGCCAAGTTCTGCACCTAGGAAAAAGAAACCAAATGCAAAGTGACAAGATGGGGGGTACGTGGCTCAACCACACTACAAGCGAGAAGGATCTTGGCATTGTTGTCGATCACAAGCTGAATATGAGCCAACAATGTGATGTGGCTGCAAAAAAGGCCAATGCTCTTTTGGGCTGCATTCATAGAAGCATAGCTTCCAAATCCCGGGAAGTACTAGTTCCCCTCTACTCAGCACTGGTTAGGCCTCATCAGGAGTACTGTGTCCAGTTCTGGGCACCACACTTTAAGAAGGATGCAGACAAACTGGAGAGGGTTCAGAGGAGGGCAACAAAGATGATCAGGGGACTGGAAACAAAGCCCTATGAAGAGAGACTGAAAGAACTGGGCCTGTTTAGCCTTGAGAAGAGAAGACTGAGGGGAGATATGAGAGCACTCTTCAAGTATCTGAAAGGTTGTCACAGAGAAGAAGGCCAGGATCTCTTCTTGATCATCCCAGAGTGCAGGACACGGAATCATGGGCTCAAGTTACAGGAAGCCAGATTCCGGCTGAACATCAGGAAAAACTTCCTGACTGTAAGAGCAATACGACAATGGAACCAATTACCTGGGGAGGCGGTGGGCTCTCCCACACTGGCTTCCAAGCGTTCAAGGCGAGGCTGGACAGCTATCTGTCAGGGATGTTCTGACTTGGATTCCTGCACTGAGCAGGGGGTTGGACTCGATGGCCTTGTAGGCCCCTTCCAACCCTACTATTCTATGATTCTATGACCTCCAGTACCAGAGGCAGTGCGCCTCTGCACACCGGTTGCTGGGGAGCACAGGCAGGAGGGTGACATTGTGTGTTTCTCACAGGCAGCTGGTCGGCCACTGTGTGAGCAGAATGCTGGACTAAATGGACCCTTGGTCTGGCATTTTAGAACTGTTCCTGCAGTTGAGCAGGAAAAGGCACTGTGTTTGTTCTTTTGCAGGGTGGGGAAGGATATTTCTCATATTTATTTTTTGTTGTTGTTCAGTCATGTCCAACTCTTCATGACCCCATGGACAGTCCTTCCTGTCCTCTGCGCTCTCCCGGAGCGTGCTCAAGTCCATATTCATTGCATCGGTGATGCTTTCTAGCCATCTCATCCTCTGCCGTCCCCTTCTCCTTTTGCCTTCAGTCTTTCCCAGCATCAGGGTCTTTTCCAGAGAGTTTTCTCTTCGCATTAGGTGGCCAAAATATTGGAGCTTCAGCTTCAGTATCTGTCCTTCCAATGAGCGGTCAGGGTTGATTTCCTTGAGGATGGACTGACTTGACCTCCTTGCAGTCCAGGGGACTCATAAGAGTCTTCTCCAGCACCACAGTTCGAAAGCATCAGTTCTTCGGCGCTCAGCCTTCCTTATAGTCCAGCTCTTACAGCCATACGTTACTACTGGGAAAACCGTAGCTTTGATTATGCGGACCTTTGTCGGCAAGGTGATGTCTCTGCTTCTTGCTATGCTGTCTAGGTTTGCCGTAGCTTTCCTCCCCAGGAGCAAGCGTCTTTTAATTTCATGGCTACAGTCACCGTCTGCGGTGATCTTGGAGCCCAAGAAAATAAAATCTGTCACTGCTTCCATTTCTTCCCCTTCCATATGCCAGGAAGTGATGGGGCCAGATGCCATGATCTTCATTTTTTTAATGCTGAGTTTCAAACCAGCTTTTGCACTCTCCTCTTTGACCCTCAACAAGAGGCTCTTGAGATCCTCTTCGCTTTCTGCCATTAGGGTGGTATCGTCTGCGTATCTGAGGGTGTTAATTCTCCCAGCAGTCTTAATTCCGACCTGTGATTCATCCAACCCGGCGTTTCTCATGATGTACTCTGCTTATAAGTTAAATAAGCAGGGCGACAATATGCAGCCTTGTCGTACTCCCTTATTTATTTGGGCGTGATCAACTGGCGAGTACTGCTGTGCCAGTGCCATCCCCCCCCATGAAGGGGAGTGGCACCAGAGCACCATGATGCACATCACGCTTGTCAGGATTTTTGGAGGTGCATTATGGATTTTAAGCTTTTCCAGATTTAGTCTTCTCTTTTATCCTTATTTTCCAGATTTTTTTGCTATTTGTTGTTTCTACTTTGTATAAAAATGGAGGAAGGGGGAATTCTCTTCCCCAAACCATGACGCTTGTGGGGAAATTGTCTCGGGCTCTGTGTTCCTTTTTGTCCTCTGGACAAGCAGAGGGTGGGAGCCGAACTTGGCTCATGGCACATCCCCGCCACGGCTGACTCCTTGCACGTTTAGTTTTGTTTGTCCGTTTGTTTGTTTATGGCCCTCGTATGCCACCCCACAACATAAAGTTCCCTGGGCAGATTGCAGCAAATATTACAACAGTTTATAAAATGTGCATGCATAATCGCCCCTTCATAGCATTGAAGCTGAGCTTAAGAAGAGTCAGTGCCTTGGCCTCATGACAAAGCTAGCTCAAAGGGTCAAGCTGGTTTAGCACAGCCCGGAGGGAAATGCTGTGCCAAGGGTTGTGACAGTGCCCGCTGGTCTTGGCGGCGATGTGCGTGCATGTGTGCCTTTGTGTGTGCGCAGCCTGTATGGCCTATTGCCTTCTTCTCTGGCTCTTTGCTTGTAGCTGTTAATGGTTAATGTTGCCATAAACCTGCTGAGGTTTGTAATTGCTGGGAAGGGAAGCTATCAGCCAGGCCATCAGGAGCAACTAGAACAGCATGTACCCTTGGCTGTAGGCGGGAGTGTTTATTTTCATTCCTTCTCTCTCTCTCTCTCTCTCTCAGCAGTCCAGGGCTTCTCTGCATATTCAAAGTGCTCTCTTGCCCCATTTGGTCGTTGCACACGCAGTCTCCCCACCAACTTTTCCTTCTCCTCCTCATGGAGGTCTTTGGATCTGTGACTGCCGCACTGTCAGCACTGCAGGCTCCAGCAAGACCTCTCTGGAAGACTCCTCCTCAGCCACCAAGGACCACGGCAGCTTGCTGTGACTCTGCTCCTGCTGCCACCTTCTTTCTAACCTCCCTTTGTCACTCCTCTCGCCTGTCTCCAGGACTGGGCTGCCAAAAACATTCACCCCTTTAATCATTCAGACCATGTGATGCTCCTCTGTAACCCCCCCACACACACACACACGATTCTCTGGTTTTCCACCCACACAAGCTCCTTGACCCCTTGATTTCCGAGCCCACTGTGGCCACACTCCTCTCATCTCTGTGCCCTTCTGTTCCCATCCTGGTGAGTATTGTCAGGTGGGTTGGGAGAGTTGGATACAGCAAAGCCTTCGAGCAGTGATGCAGCTGCCAGAGGTGAACACGTTGTGCCTGTCGGAGTGAAGCCATGCCCGCCAGCACCCCTGGCACGACCCCTGCCATAGTGCACCCCAGAGCCATGGGAGGAGGCAGGCCTATAATGCACCTCTTGGCTTCATAATCCCCCCGCCCCGGGCTTCAAACTGGACTGCAAAGCCATGTGCTTGTGAGGGAAGGCTTTGCCCTAGCAGCAGGCTTCAACCACATGGACATGTTTAAATTAATGAGTGCACTTAAAAAACAAAATAAAAGCGAGGTGCCCCCCAGGGCCCCCTTAGTTTGCATGCCAAATTTCAGGTGCCTGGGTTTCACGGCCTTGGAGCTATGGTGGTAACAGATGGACAGCGAGGCGCACATTGTCTCTCATTATAGGTGTCTCTGCTCACGGCCTCCCCCCGCCCCCAGCTACTGAAGTTCTCCCACTCCGTTAGATGCGGTGCCCATTCTCCGTTCCCCCAGACTGGCCACATGGCATGCCCCCTCCCCCAACTCAGAGCCCTCAGCATCTGCCATGCCATGCCGTGGTTAATGCTTTAGTCTCACCCCGTGCAGATGCTAGGGAGGTGTGGATTGTGTAAAATCCGTTCCATCTGTGTTTCACGGGTCAGGCGCCTTCCGTTCTGATGTCCTCCCATCAACGGGATTGGGATTTTTTTAGTTTCCTAACGTGTGCAAAATTGCACCTGTGGAAATGCACAAATTCCCACAAAATGTGCAAATGTCCCCAAATGCATTTTCACACTCAAGCCTATGTGGGAAATGCGCATTTTCGGCCAGGTTTTTATTTTTTGCGTATTTTTCTATGACGGCATTTCTGCAAAATTCCCGAAGGTTAGAAAACCGGTTGCGAGTCCGCAGAACCTGCCGGGCAGGGGAGAAGCCAGTCCTCTGCAGAATCTGTGGGCTGGGTTCGTGGAGATCTGCGCTCGTGGGGTTGCGCCGCAGATTTCTCCAACATCCCCAGCAGATGCGACGCAGAAGGGCCGGACGGGACCCCCGTTCGCGCGCGCCCGCCCCCGCAGCCTTCCCCCGCGCTGTCCCCAGCAGCCGGCGTCGAGAGCGCCCCCAGCGGAGAAGGCGCGGCAGCGGCCGCGCACGTGAGGCTGGGGGCGCGCGTGAGGAGCCGGCCGCGACCCCCCGGCGCCTCCGCGGCAATTCCGCCCCCGGTGTGCGCGGGCCGCCCCGCGCTCCCCCGGGGCCCGCAGCCGGCGCTCTGCGAGCCCGCGCGCGGGCGGCGTTCGCCCGTGGGCCCGCCCGGCCTGCCGGTGGCGCCCGGGGCCCGCAATGGGGAGGGCAGGGAGGGGCTGCTGGCCGCCGTGGGGGCCCGGCCCGGCCCGGCCCGCGCTGGGCTCCCGTCAGCGGCGCCCGCGGCTGCCAGGCGGGCGGAGGTCGGGCCGGCGAAGGCGGCGGCGCGGCGGAGGCGGCCGCTTGCAGAGCCGCGGGTGCCCCGCGGTGGCCCAGAGGGGGCAGGCGGCCGCCTCTCCGTGGCGCGGCGCGCGGGCAGCCGCTCGGGGCCGCCGGGCGAGCACGTCCGCGGGCTGCGGGAGCGCCGCTCGCCGGGGCCGCGGGCGGCCGGAGGCGCGAGGAGCACGCGAGGGAAGCCGGGCCGGCTCGGCCTTCTCGCGTAGCCGGCAGCCCGGCCGGGAAGCGCCCGAGGCGCAAGCGGCGCTTGGCGGGACGTCACCGACGCGCGCGAGACGGCCCGGCGGCGGGCCGCGGGCGGCGCAAGCCCTCCTCGGAGAAGAGCCGAGCCGTTGAAACGAAGGGGACTTGCGCCGGTCGCGACTGACTCCAGCCCCGGGCATTTAAGTGGGTCTACTCTGAGGAGGACCCGTGTTGGTTTTTACCCTGTAAATCCGGAAGGGCAACCAGGACACAATTGCGCTCATTTCACATGCCAGCAAGGTGATGCTCAAAATCCTACAAGCTAGGCTTCAGCAGTATGCGAACCGAGAACTACCGGAAGTACAAGCTGGGTTTCAAAGAGGCAGAGGAACTAGAGATCAAATCGCCAACATTCGCTGCATCATGGAGAAAGCAAGAGAATTCCAGAAAAACGTCTATTTCTGCTTCATTGACTACGCTAAAGCCTTTGATTGTGTGGATCACAACAAACTGTGGCAAATTCTGAAAGTGATGGGAGTACCAGACCACCTTACCTGTCTCCTGAGAAACCTGTACGAGGGTCAAGAAGCAACAGTAAGAACCAGACATGGAACAACCGAGTGGTTCAAAATTGGGAAAGGAGTATGACAAGGCTGCATATTGTCACCCTGCTTATTTAACTTATATGCAGAGTACATCATGAGAAATGCCGGGTTGGATGAATCAGAGGTCGGAATTAAGATTGCTGGGAGAATTATCAACAACCTCCGATATGCAGACGATACCACCCTAATGGCAGAAAGCGAAGAGGATCTCAAGAGCCTCTTGTTGAGGGTGAAAGAGGAGAGTGCAAAAGCTGGTTTGAAACTCAACATTAAAAAAAGAAGATCATGGCATCTGGCCCCATCACTTCCTGGCATATAGAAGGGGAAGAAATGGAAGCAGTGACAGATTTTACTTTCTTGGGTTCCAAGATCACCGCAGATGGTGACTGTAGCCATGAAATTAAAAGACGCTTGCTCCTTGGGAGGAAAGCTATGGCCAACCTAGACAGCATAGTAAGAAGCAGAGACATCACCTTGCCGACAAAGGTCCGTCTAATCAAAGCTATGGTTTTCCCAGTAGTAATGTATGGCTGTGAGAGCTGGACTATAAGGAAGGCTGAGCGCCGAAGAATTGATGCTTTCGAACTGTGGTGCTGGAGAAGACTCTTACGAGTGCCCTGGACTGCAAGGAGGTCAAATCAGTCCATCCTAAAGGAAATCAACCCTGAGTGCTCATTGGAAGGACAGATAATGAAGCTGAAGCTCCAATATTTTGGCCACCTAATGCGAAGAGAAAACTCCCTGGAAAAGACCCTGATGCTGGGAAAGACTGAAGGCAAAAGGAGAAGGGGACGGCAGAGGATGAGATGGCTAGATAGCATCACGGATGCAATGAATATGAACTTGAGCACGCTCCGGGAGAGAGCGTAGGACAGGAAGGCCTGGCGTGCTATGGTCCATGGGGTCACGAAGAGTCGGACACGACTGAACGACTGAACAACAACAACAACCAGGACACACAGCCTGGGCAGGAGCAGCGCCATCTGGGCGTCAAACAGCCCTGGTGTCACGCATTCACGCCTATCAGGGTAATGTTAAATAATGTGGTACACTGATATTGGTAGCCTCTTGAAGGTCTGAATTATAGTAGTCTTTCTGAAATTAAGCAGAATATTGAGAGAAAATTCAACTTTCACAGAAATTAGAAATTTCTGATAAAATAAACCCAGAAGATTCTGTAATCAAAACTGGATCTGAAGTACTATCCTCTAGACCAGCTGTGAAATGAATGACAGCAATGGGAGGAAAAGGGACAGATCAAAGAGCCAAGATCAAAAGGGGAAACATTTAAAATATCTGCTCAAATTGAACTGTTTAGGCAATTAGACTTTCAAGAGCAATGCAGTGGTGCCAAAGGGAGGGCCTGAGTCAGATTGCTTCCCTCATATGACTGGATTACTGCTGCAGTTTTGCTGGCACCTGGGTGTTTGCGTGAAATCTCTCATTAACCTCCTGTGGCCATCTTCGTGAACCTGTATGATATCGGTGTGAAGAGGTTAGTTTCAAAGAAGTATTTGGAAGAAACCAGGCCTTCTGATTTCTTAGAGTACTAAGATTTTTTACTTCTCAAGCGGTGAAATATCAACTATACTGGGCAGAGAAGGACTTAAGTTAGCAATTTTCTTTAAAGAGAAACCCTTTTCGTGTTTGAACTCAGAAGAAGGAAACATACTTTTGATAAAAGCAACAAAATTTTGTGGCACCTTAAAGACTAACATTTACAGTCAGGGCCAGAAATACTGCAACAAGGATAACTGTTTTGGCAGTTGGCCTCTGTACACCACCACATTGAAGGTGAAAGGAAACACACCCAGATGGGAGCGAAGTCAGGACTTTCAGCTGTAATGCAAGGGGTTTGACAAAAGTGGGGCACTAACCATTCAGGAAGGACAGCCAGTGGCATACACACACCCCTGTCGTTGGTGGCGCGTAAGTAATGGAACAAACCAACATCATTTCAAACTTAAGGGTCGCCTTTAATACCTGGATGAAAATCCTTTGCAGTCAATGACTGCCTGAAGTCTGGAACCCATGGATGTGACCAAATGCTGAGTTTCCTCCCTCGAGATGCTTTGCCAGGCCTTCACTGCAGCTGCCTTCAGCTGCTGCTTGTTTGTGGGTCTCTCTGCCTTCAGTCTTGTCTTCAGTAAGTGAAAAGCATGCTCTGTTGGGTTGCGATCAGGTGACTGACTTGGCTATTGAAGAACATCCCACTTCTTTGCCTGGAGAAACTCTTGGGTAGCTTTTGCTGTATGTTTTGGGTCATGATCCATCTGCAATATGAAGCGGCGTCCTATCAGTTTGGCAGCATTCGGCTGAATCTGAGCAGAAAGTATAGCCCTATACACTTCAGAATTCATCCTGCTGCTTTTATCAGCAGTCAGGTCATCAATAAACACCAGTGACCCGGTTTCATTGGCAGCCATGCATGCCCATCCCATAACACTGCCTCCACCATGTTTGACAGATGATGTGGTATGTTTTGGATCATGAGCTGTTCCTTTCCTTCTCCATACTTTTCCCATCAATCTGGTACAAGTTAATCTTGGTTTCATCAGTCCAAAGAATCTTATTCCAGAACTGGGCAGGCTTTTTTAGGTGTTTGCTGGCAAAGGCTAATCTGGCCTGTCTGTTCTTGAGCGTTACCAGTGTTGTGAGGCCTCTGTATTTACATTCATAAAGCCGTCTCTTGACTGTAGATGTTGACAATGACATGCCTACCTCCGCAAGAGCGTTCTTGACCTGGCTAGATGTTGTGAAAGGGTTCCTCTTCACCCTGAGCAGCATTCTGTGGTCATCCACTTTAGTTGTCTTCCGTGGTCTTCCAGGCCTTTTGCTGTTGGTGAGCTTGCCAGTTAATTCCTTCTTTTTCAGGATGTTCCAGACTGTTGTATTGGCCACTCCCACTGTTTTTGCGATCTCTCTGATGGGTTTATTTTGTTTCCTCAGCCTAATGATGGCCGCCTTCACTTGCATGGACACCTCTTGGGACCTCATGTTGGGAGTTCCAGTGAACAGCTACCAAATGCAAATGTAACTCTCAGAACCACCTCCTGGCCTTTTATCTGCTTGATTGGTCATGGGGTACCCAGGAAACAGGCCACACCTGGCCATGCAGCTGCTTGTCAGCCATTTGTTCCATTACTTCTGAGCCACCAACGATGGGGGTGTGTGTATGCCACTGGCTGTCCTTCCTGAATGGTTAGTGCCCCATTTTTGTCAAACTGAATTACAGCTGGAAGTCCTGACTTCGCTCCCATCTGGGTGTGCTTCCTTTCAACTTCACTGTGGTGGTGTACAGAGGCCAACTGCCAAAACAGTTATCCTTGTTCCAGTATTTCTGGCCCTGACTGTATTTTGGTATACACTTCATAGACACTGTCGACTTCATCAGATGCATGAAGTATTAACCTCCAATTGTCAAATCTATATACATGTTTTAGGGGGAGAGAGATACGATACGATATGATACTTTATTGCTTAAAGCCATAGGCCACCACAATGTACATTAAAAAGAGAGAGAGAGAGAGAAGCAGTACAGTACAGTCACATATTTGTATATATATAAATTCATACATCCAACAGAATCATCCCTAGTAGGCTGTTTGGGCTTTGGCACGTGTTTTTCTTGCTGCCAAGGCAAATTTTGCTACCTGGGCAGTGGTAAAAGCATCAGTGCCAGAAAGAAGGACACATATCTGTTCTAAAGGTGTTCTATTTAGGAGGCTCTGGAAAATAATGGCAAGAAATTTATGCCTAGGATGGCGATAGAGAGGTCATCTTAGTAAGTAATGAGAGACATCTTCAACCTCCCCAGACCCGCAGATAGAGAGTCTGTGATGGACGGGGATATTGTCAAATCTTCCCTCCCAGAAGGCAGAGGACATGCGTTGTAGATGCAATGCTGTAAATCATTTCTGTCAGTGAGGCACAGTCAGAGTTGTAAAGTAACTCTCCAGACCAAATGACGTTTTATATAATGGGTACCAGCAAGAATAAGGCATTTGTGAGATTGTAACCAAATCCATCCACTTAGAATAAAGATTATTTTTTTCTTTAAGCCTCTGCTTTTCTCTGTCAGAAGGAAAAGAAGGAAAGGACTCTATCAATTCCATAAGCTTGCAACATAGGTCTGGTCAGGTTTACCCAAGACTTTTGGGATGGGGTCTGAAGTTGCTCTTGAAAGCATTTTTTTGGAAGGCGGGAATCGCTCATATGAGTCAACTTGAGCCAATACAAAGCGAGAGCAGTGTGAATAGATGTTTTAACTGAAATCAATCCCACTTCTGCCCTTAGAAGGGCCCCGGGTGTACTCTGGGGGACAGTTAAGAGAGATCTCATAAAATAGTTCTGAACCACCTCAAAAATGGAGGCATTCGTGTATCTCCATACCTCTGCCCCATATGTCAGTTGTGAAACTACCTTCTTCTGAAATATCTCAACTGCAGGGGCATCCAAGCTTCCCCCTTGTGATCGAGAGAACTGAAGGAGAGATTGAGTAGACTGGGATGATTCCAGCTTAATTACATCTAGATGTTGTCTCCACGGAAGTCGGGCGTTGAAATTAAGGCCCAAATATCTAAAGTTGTTCATTTGTTCAATAGATTCATTGTCCAACTTCCATATATGTGTTGTCCTTTTCTTCCCGAATACTACAATTTTAGTCTTAGCATAGTTAATAGACAAATGCTCTCTTGTGCAAAATGTACTCAACTTTCTCAAGAGCCTTCGCATACCAATTAATGTACTGGAAATCATTGCGATGTCATCCGCATATAGGGGGACTGAGAGTTTAACATCCTGAATAGAAGCTGGGAAGCATTCCAAATCCCTCAGTTCTTGTACAATGCTATTAATATAAAAATTAAAAAGAAAAGGGCCTCTGACGCACCCCTTTATCAGTTGGGATGCTTTCTGGTAACAATCCATTCTCCCCCAGCCTAACTAAGAGTAGTGTCAGAGTGGAGCATTTGGATTAAAAGAAATAGCCTTCTATCAGTGTTTGTGGCAGATAGCTTGTGCCAGAAATGATCTCTATCTACAAGGTCAAAGCCTGAACTAAAATCCAAAAAAGTAACAAATAACTCTTTTCTATCACACTGAGAATATTTCTGTATTAGGTGATGGAGAACAAAACACTGGTCTACTGTAGATTTCCCCTTTGCAAACCCGGCCTGTTCTTCAGCTAAAAGCAAGTTTTTGGCTGCCCATGACTCTAATTTGTGTAAAAGATATTTAGTATATATTTTTGAAACAACATTAAGCAGACTGGTCTAAAATTATTTGGATCTGCTTTAGAGCCTCTCTTGTGAATTGGAACAACCATGGTCACTTCCCAGCCCTGGTGGATTTTTCCATGCTGGTTTATATAAGTAAACATTTTAGCAAGAATTGGGCACCACCAAGTAAGATTAGATCTAAACAATTCACCAGGAAGCATATCTTCTCCAGGGGCCTTTTTAGGAGGCAGGGAGGCAATCAAATCACACACTTCATCCCAGGTTACTGGTTCCCAATCAGGGCAGGAAGAAAAGACACAGAATCCCTGCCGTGAAGGGGATCAGATGAGGTCCCAACAAAAGATTGTCTAAACAAGGCTGAAAAGTGAGCTTGCCATGGTGAGGAAGTAGTTTGATTATCAATAGAGCCATGATGTCTCCTTGTCCTTTTTGTCACTAACATCCAGAATCTGGTTGAATCTCTTTCTAGAATTGCCAGCCCTAGCTCCATCCAGGATTGTCGTACATACTCATTCTTTTTCTGGCGCAGGAGATTTTTATACTCTTTGCGCAAGCTGATGTAGACAGTAACATTTTCTAAGGAGTCTTCTTGCCTCAGTCTCCTGATTGCTCCTGCCAACCTACGTTTCTGGGCAGTGCACCGTTTATCAAACCAGCCTTGACTAGTGTGCAGGCCTGGAAAAGGCACTTTAGTAGTGACCACAAATGGTTTATGTTCCTTTACTATTTTCCCATAAGTTCCCAGGGGATCCAGGGAGGTAAAAAATTTCTCAAAGATAACATCTTGGGGGTTGCTAGAAATAAGTTTATTTCTTCTTGCCGCTTCCCATTCCAACACAGTCTTTTTTCTCCCTGACTTATTACATTATTTGCAGAAGCAAAAACGGGGGGAACTTTTCCAGTGGGTAATGAAAGAGACATCAGAATTGGCATGTGATCACTCTCTGGTCTAGTAAGGACTTTGAAATTGTAGAAAAGGAATAGAGCCAATTGTGAGAGGATCATAAAATCTATCACACTCCTGCCCCTTGGGCCAATATATGTATATAAGCTTGAGTCTGGGTCTTTATCTGTCCCATTACATATACCTAAGTGAAACTTAACAACAAGAGCAAAGAGGAATTGACCAGCTTTATTAAGCCCCAAATTCTTAGAATTTCTAGTAGGGAGAGAAGCCAGACCTTCTGGAGTAAGTCCCATTTTCTCACCCATTTTACAGTTGTTTTGTCCTAGCATTCATATCACCTGCTATCAAGATTTTTGGGTCAGCCTGTATTTCAAATAAGGCAGAGAGGGCCTGATCAAGTTCATTCCATATGGAGGTACCTTCATACTTTGAATTGTGTGGGGGAAGATATACATTTACTAAAAAAAAAAGTCAGACCTGAAGGCCAATCTACCTGAAGAATTAAGATGTTACTGCTATCGCTTACATCAAGCAGTAAAATATTTGGGTTACTATCCACTGAAACCATAGTTGCTAGACCGCCCCAGGCACGGCCTCTGCTATCTGGTTTGCTAGCTGGTTGGTTATACACAAGGTATCCTGTGATTTGCTAGCTGGATGGGTATACACAAGGCACCTTAAAGATTAACATTTATTTTGGTATACATTTCATAGACACTGTCAACTTCATCAGATGCATGAGGTATTAACCTCCAATTGGCAAATCTATATACACGTTTTAGGGGGAGTGAGGGGAGAGAGATGTAAACTTTGTTCTGAGAGGGATTGAAATGCAAAAAATATAGACAGTAATAATTACTGCCATTCATAAAACATTGTTGCGTGATAATACAGATACCATTGCAATAGTGAATGGATCAATTTATGTAGTGTGATAAAAACAATCACAACCCTTTGTCCTTATTCATGCCACAGGAAATAGAGTTGAAACGCTTGATGAATTGTACTTCAGCAATTTCGCATCGGTATCTGTCTTTGAAATTCCTTTGTTCAAAATGGTCATCTTAAGGTCATCCACAGAGTGTCCTGGGGTGTGTGTGTGACATGTCCCCCCACTGGTTTCTGAACATTGCCATTCCTAATGTCATCTTTGTGATGGCATATAGCACAAACGATGGCATGTATCACTTCGGGAGCTTAGCAGGTGCTTATACCCCTGATGTTGTGGAGGCATTATTAGGTCCTGTAATCATGTTGCCAGAGTAGATACGGGGACAGAGTTGGCATCTGGGCCTGGTTGCTGTGTCTGTGTCTCCATTGCGAGGTCTGTTGTTGCTGGTGAGTATCCTTTTTAGGTTGGGCAGCTGTCTGTAAGCAAGCACAAGCCTACCACCAAGGCCGGCAAGAGGGAAGTGTCATTGTCCAGGATGGGTTGTAGATCACTGATATGTTTGAGTGGGCTTAGCTGGGAACTAGAGGTGATAACAAGTGGTGTTCTATTTTCTCTTCTGGGTCAGTCCTGTAGTAGATTATTCCTGGGTATTATCCTTGCCCTGTTGATCAGTTTATTCACTTCATTGGATAGGTATTGTGGTCTGATAAATACCTGCATTAGATGCTTAAGCTGTGAGTCTCTTCTGCTGAGTCTGAGTAGATGTGGTTGTATTGTAGGGCTTGACTGTAGACAATGGATTTTGTGGTGTGATCTAGGTGGAAGCAGGAAGCATGTAGGTATATGTAGTAGCGTGTCAATTTCCAATATAGGGTGGTGTTTATATGTTATGTAGCTGCATTGTTATATCTAGAAAGTGAACTTGTGGTGTGGACTGTCCTAGGCTCAGGCTGATGGTGGGCTGAAAGTTACTGAAGTCCTGGTGAAACCTTATTAGGGCATCCTGTCCATGAGTCCAAATACTAAAGATGTCAACAATGAATTTCAGGTACAAAAGAGGCTTTTGGGGACAGAAGCTGAGGAAGTGGCCATCACTACTTAGAATCATAGAATAGTAGGGTTGGAAGGGGCCAACAAGACCATCGAGTCTCTGTTGTTAAACTATGTGCTGTGTGAAGAAGTCCTTCCTTTTATCTGTCCTGAATCTCTCACCAATTAGCTTCATGGGATGACCCCAAGTTCTAATATTATGCAGAGGGAGAAAAATGTCACCGTATCCACATTCTCCACACCATGCATAATTTTGTACACCTCTATCATGTCTCCCCTTACCCTCCTTTTTCCAAGCTAAACAATCCCAGCTGGTATAACCTTCCCTCATAGGGGAGATGCTCCAACCCCTTGATCATTTTAATTGCCCTTTTCTGCACCTTTTCCAGCTCTACAATATCTTTGTTTAGGTGCAGTGGCCAGAACCGTACGCAGTATTCTAAGTATCATCACACCATAGATTTGTATAAAGGCAGTATGAATCATAGAATAGTAGGGTTGGAAGGGGCCTACAAGGCCATCAAGTCCAACCCCCATGTAACAAGATCATAAAATTTGTATGATCGTGCAAATTTTATTTTCAGTTCCTTTCCTAATAATGGCTAACATGAAATTGCCTTTTTCACAGCAGCCGCACAGTGGGATAACATTTTCATCGAGCTGCTCACCCCAACCCCAAGGTTTCTTTCTTGGCTGGTCACTGCTAGCTCAAATCCCATCAGGTCAGGATGGGAAGTCCTTGAAGTCAGGATTTTTGCCCCAACATTCATCACTTTACACTTGCTTACACTGAACTGCATTTGCCACTTGGATACCCATTTTCCCAGTTTGGAGAGATCCTTTTGGAGCTCCTCGCAATCCCTTTTTGTTTTAACCACTCTAAATAATTTGGTGTCATCAGCGAACTTGGCCACTTCACTGCTCACTCCTTATTCCAGGTCATTTATGAATAAATTGAAATGCATTGATCCCAATGCAGATCCCTTTGGGGCACCACTATTTACATCTTTCCATTGGGAGAATTTACCACTTATTCCTACTTTCTGCTTTCTGTTCTTTAACCAGTTACTGATCCATAAGAGGACCTCCCCTCTTATTCCATGTCTCCTAAGATTGCTCAGGAGTCTTTGTCAAAAGGCTTTTGGAATTCCATGTAAACAATGTCTACCAGATCACCCCTGTCCACAGGTTTACTGACACTCTCAAAGAACTCTAAAAGGTTAGTGAGACAGGACATACCTTTGTGGAAGCCATCTTGATTCTTTTTCAGCAGGGCTCATCCTTGTATATGCCTGCTGATTTTATCTTTAATAATACTTTCAACCAATTTACCTGGAACCAGCCTGTAATTTCCTGGGTCCCCCCGAATCCCTTTTTAAAAACAGGCATTATACTAGCCGTTCTCCAGTCCTCTGATACAGAGACTGGTTTTACGGACATATTTTTGATCAGATCACCAATTTCATGTTTGCATTCTTTTAAGAACTCTAGAATGGATACCATCTGGGCCTGGTGATTTATTAACTTTCAATTTGTCAGTATGGGTGTGAACTTCATTTTTGTGACCACTGTTTACCTCGGTTCCTCAGACTCCCTTCCTGAAAACATTATAGAATCATAGAATAGTAGGTTTGGAAGGGGCCTATAAGACCATCGAGTCCAACCCCCTGCTCAATGCAGGAATCCAAGTCAGAGCATCCCTGACAGATTGCTGTCCAGCCTCGTCTTGAATGCCTCCAGTGTGGGAGAGCCCACCACCTCCCTAGGTCACTGGTTCCATTGTCTTATTGCTCTAACAGTCAGGAGGTTTTTCCTGATGTTCAGCCGGAATCTGGCTTCCTGTCACTTGAGCCCATGATTCTTCCTGTAACTTGAGCCCATGATTCCATGTCTTGCACTCTGGGATGATCAAGAAGAGATCTTGGCCTTCCTCTCTGTGACAACTAGGGATGTACGAAAGTCACTTACCTTTTCGAAGGGTGACATTCGCATTGGGGGGGAGGCGCTCTGTCCCTCCCTCCAAAATTCTCCCTGGCCGGCTCCACTCTGCGGTGTCTCCACGGATCTGCTGGCCGGGGCTGCCTGCAGCCGGACATCCGGCCGCTGGGCAGCCTGCACAGGGACGCGAATGGCGGCCGCCATAGCCACCGCCATTTGCGTCCTTGTATTTTGCCGTGATAAGCTACGTATATATTTACGTAGCCTATCACAGCAAAAAAAAAAAGGGAACACAAATGGCGGCGGCTACAGCAGCCGCCATTTGTGTCCCAGTGCAGGCAAATGGCGTCCCTGCGTTAGCCGTGATAGGCTATGTAAGTATTTACGTAGCCTATCACGGCTATAATGAAGCGAATGGCGGCCGCAGACGCGGCTGCCATTCGCAAAACAGCGCGAACAGCAGCAGGTAAGTGCTCCGTTTCGCGCACCTTTTTCAGGGTGGGGAGCCAGGAGGCTTCGTTCCACCACAGATTTCGGGGGGCTGAATGCACTGGCATTCGGCCTCACCGAGATCCGTGGCAGAATTCTCTCACATCCCTAGTGACAACCTTTCAGGTACTTGAAGAGCGCTATCGTATCTCCCCTCAGTCTTCTCTTCTCAAGGCTAAACAGGCCCAGTTCTTTCAGTCTCTCCTCACAGGGCTTTGTTTCCAGTCCCCTGATCACCTTTGTTGCCCTCCTCTGAACCTTTTCCAGTTTGTCTGCATCCTTCTTAAAGTGTGCTGCCCAGAACTGGACACAGTACTCCAGATGAGGCCTAACCAGTGCTGAGTAGAGGGGAGCTAGTACTTCCCAGGATTTGGAAGCTATACAGCCCAAAAGAGCATTTGCCTTTTTTGCAGCGACATCATATTGTTGGCTCATATTCAGCTTGTTATACAACAATTCCATGAGCCTTCTTGCTTGTAGTAGCAGAGCCCGGCCAGCTCCTTGGTATACACCTGAGCTGAGGGCAATGAAGCAAGAGGGGAGACGGCTAGAATGCAGGTGGAGGAAAACTCGTGCTGAGTCTGACCGAACACAGGTAAGAGCCCACTATCAAGCCTACTCTGTGGCGGTGAGGGTGGAAAAGAGACCTTTCCCACCAGCATTGCATCTTCTCAGTGTCGTCCATCGGAGATTTTCCGAGTGGTTCGCGGCCTGTTACATTCTGGGCCAGGGAGAGAGATGGTGGAAGCCTCGGTAGCATGCTGTGACAAGTTTGCACAGCACTTTGAAGACAAAGTCGCTCAGATTTGTCATGAATTGGACACCACCATTAATGCAGTTCCATTGGTAGAGGCGTTCAGAGCACCATCTGGTCCAGTTTTATTGGATGAGTTTCAGTTACTGAGGCCTGAGGATGCGGACAGGGTGCTTGGCCAAGTCCAATCGACCACTTGTGTGCTTGACCCTTGCCCTTCATGGCTTATTAAATCAAACAAGGAGGGGATGTCTGGCTGGGTCCAGGAGGTTGTAAATTCCTCCTTGAGAGAGGGAGTGGTGCCTGCCGCTTTAAAAGAGGCGGTAATTAAACCACTCCTGAAAAACCCTAACCTGGACTCAGAGGATGTTAACAATTATAGGCCAGGGGCCAACATCCCCTTCCTGGGCAAGGTGCTTGAGCGGGTGGTTGTAGGACAGCTCCAGGCACTCTTGAATGAAACGGATTATCTAGATCCATTTCAATCGGGCTTCAGGCCTGGTTTTGGAACAGAAACTGCCTTGGTCGCCCTGTGGGATGACCTCTGCCGGGAGAGGGACAGGGGGAGTGCGACCCTGTTGATTCTCCTGGACCTCTCAGCGGCTTTCGATACCATCGACCATGGTATCCTTCTGGATAGGTTGTCTGGGTTGGGAGTTGGAGGCACTGCACTACAGTGGTTCCGCTCCTACTTGGATGGCCGATTCCAGAAGGTGGTGCTGGGGGATTATTGCTCTGTGCCATGGCAATTGTGCCATGGGGTTCCACAGGGCTCTGTTCTATCCCCCATGCTGTTTAACATCTACATGAAACCGCTGGGGGAGGTTATCCGGAGGTGTGGGCTGAGGTGCCATCAATATGCGGATGTCACCCATCTCTACCTCTCTTTTTCACCAAACCCAGGTGAGGCAGTGGCTGTTCTGAATCAGTGCCTGGGCACGGTAATGGACTGGATGAGGGCCAATAAACTGAAACTCAATCCAGACAAGACGGAGGTACTGTTAGTGGGTGTTTCGTCTGCCCGGCTAGGTGATATTCAACCTGTTCTGGAGGGGGTTGCACTCCCCCTAAAGGATCACGTCGTAGTTTGGGGGTGCTCTTGGATCCAGAACTGTCACTTGAGGCACAGGTGAACTCAGTGGCACAGAGCACTTTTTATCAGCTTAGGCTGGTATACCAACTACGCCCTTATCTGGACAGAGATAGCCTAGCTACAGTTATCCATGCCCTGATAACTTCTCGTCTGGATTACTGCAATGCGTTATATGTGGGGCTGCCTTTGAAAATGGTCCGGAAACTTCAGCTGGTCCAAAATAGGGCAGCAAGATTGTTAACAGGGACTGGCCTGCGAGCTCATATTACGCCAGTACTTTTCCAGCTGTACTGGCTGCCAATCCATTTCCGGGCCCGATTCAAAGTGCTGGTGTTAACATTCAAAGCCCTAAACGGCTTGGGGCCAGGTTACCTGAAGGATCGCCTCCTCCCATATGTGCCTGCCCGGACCTTAAGATCATCGTCAGCGGCCCTCCTTCGTGAGCCCCTGCCAAAGGAAGCGAGGCGGGTGGCTACTAGGAGGAGGGCTTTGGCGCCAGATGAAGACCTTTTTATTTTCTCAGGCATTTTAGCATTTTAGCTTTCCAAATTTTTATCTTTGCTGTTTTAAATCTGTATTTTAAACTCCTGCACTGCTGCTAGGTTTTATTGTGGTTGTATTGTTATATTGTGGTTTTAATGTTCTATATATTTTAAATTGTTTTATTGTGTGCTGTTTGGTTTTAATTTTTGTGAACCGCCCAGAGAGCTTCAGCTATTGGGCGGTATAGAAATAAATAAATAAATAAATAAATAATAAAAAAAATAGTATTGTTGAGCCAAGTATCCTCCATCTTGTAACTGCACCTACGTTTCTTGTTCCTAAGTGCAGAACTTGGCATTTATCCCTATTAAATTTCATTCTGCGTTTTTCAGCCCAGCGCTCCAGCCTATCAAGATCACTTTGAATTTTGTTTCTGTCTTCCAGGGTATTAGCTATCCTGCCCAATTTTGTGTCATCTGCAGATTTGATAAGCATTCCCTGCACCTCCTCATCCAAACCATTAAAAAAAATGTTGAAGAGCACTGGGCCCAGGACTGAGTTCAGGCACAGGTACCATTCCTAAATCTTCTGCAGTGAAGAGAGATAAAAAGAATTCATTCACCTTCTCCGCAATCCACTTATCCTCCTTTAGTACTCCATTAACTCCGTTGTCAGTCAAAGGTCCAACCGTCTCCCTAGCCGGTTTCCTACTTCTGATACATTAAAGAATTCTTTATTGTTGGCCTTGATGTTGTTAGCAACATGCTCCTCAAAATGCTTTTTTTGCAGCTCTTATTGTCTGCTTGCATTGCCTTTGTGCAAGCTTGTGCTCCCTTTTGTTTTCCTTATTTGGGCAAGAGTTCCATTTTTGAAGGAAACCCCCTTTTCTCTAATAGCTTCCTTGACCCTGCTTGTTAACATGTGGGTGACCTCTTGGATTTGATACTACCTTTCCTAACCTGTCATATACATTCTAGGTGAGCTTCTATTACTGTGGTTTTGAGTAACCTCCAAACATTTTGAACAGATTTAACCCTCTTGACTCCCCCTTTCAACTTCCTTTTTACCAGTTCCCTCATTTTAGAGAAGTTTCCTCTTTTAAAGTAAACTGTGATGTCTTGGACTTCCTTGGCAATTTTCCACTTAAATAGATATTAAATCTGATAGCACTGTGGTCACTGTTTCCAATTGGTTCTACAGCATTCGTATGTCGCATTAGGTCCTGGGCGACACCACTTAGGATTAAATCCAGGGTTGCCTTCCTTCTGGTTGGTTCCATGACCAACTGTCCTAGGGCACAGTCATTTGGGCATTGAGAAATGTAACCTGTTTGACATGACTGGAACATGCATTTATCCAGTTAATGCGGGGCTAATTGAAGTCACCCACTATTGAAATACTTCTTCATTTGGAGGCCTCCCTGATTTTGTTTTCCATCTCAAGATCACCCTGAGCTTTCTGGTCTGGGGGACAATAGCATGTTCCTAGAACCAACACTGTCATCTTTTCAGCGGCAGGTTAAGATTGTCCTCTACTCCCAGGCATTTAATGGCATATGATGGGGCATGTATATCAGCTACAACAACCAAAAAAGTCAAAGGTATGCCAGTATTTCCACAACTTCAGTGTAATAAAATATCGAGCACAGAATTTATTTAAACTATTTATTTATTTATTTATTGCATTTATACCCCGCCTTTTTTCCTCTTGCAAGGAACCCAAGGCGGCTTACATTATCCTCCTCCTCTCCATTTTATCCTCACAACAACAACCCTGTGAGGTGGGTTGGGCTGAGAGTCTGTGACTGGCCCAAAGTCACCCAGTGAGCTTTCATGGCTGAGTGGGGACTAGAACCCAGATCTCCTAGCTCCTAGTCCAACACTCTTGCCACTATACCACACTGGCTATATGGGTACAATACCCAATTATTTGAAGAGCGCAACACAAAAATCAAAGTCTGTACAATACAATGTAACAGGTTCTCATAGAGCCCAGCACAGGCTACACAAGAATGAAAAAAATCAATTGTAATCCATAAAATGGGAATGATGGGTTAGTAGTTCATATCACTCCTTGCTGGATGCTCAATGAATTTGTGAACAGAAGAAAATACTCGTTGATCTCAAAACAAAGCCAAACGTGTTTTGGACTATGTGGCCTTCCTCAGTGGCTTAAATCAAAACAAAAATTAATTCTTTTAAAAAACTAATCCATTAATATACAATATTTACAAATTAATGTATTTCTCACTAATACATAAAAATCTATCTCACCAAATTGACTCCAGATGCCGCTTATACAATTCTTAGTATGCAGACCAGCTATCCAATTTTTTGTATATAGAGCAAAAGTGCCCTAGTTTTAAAAGACATTTTTAAATCCAAGATTGGTTTTCTTTACAAAAGAAAAATATTTATATCCAAATTTCTAACCACTTACCACTGTTCTACATTTAATACATACAGGTCTGTTATCCTCTATTCTAGTGAGTGGAGTTTGTAATATATTGAGCCTTACTCGGTTGCACACCTGATAAAGATGTTAATCAGGATCCAAACTGCTATTGTGAAAGTGTTCTATATTCTGAAGGAACTGACATTTAACTTTTAATCTTAACAGTGTTAGTTAGAAATATAACCATGGCAAGAAATATATATTTACTGAACTAACAACCATTCAATATCCTCATTGAGTCTTTGGGGGTACTATGGTATTAAGTCTATAAATCCATCTAGCCTCCTGTTTTCTCAGTTGTATAACGTATTGTCTCCCTGCAGCTCGTACCTTTTCAATGCATCAGAATTTTAATGAGTTTGCATCATGTTGTACAATAAAATGTTTTACCATTGGTGCATGTACTTTTCTAGTTCTGATGCAGCTTTTATGTTCCCCCATCCTAATTTTGATTTTCTTAGTGGTCATGCCAATATATAACAATAAGCACGTACACTGAACAGCATATATAACTCCAGATATAGTACAGGATTACTAAAGGAACTTAAATTGACACAATTATTGCAGACACTACAATTTCCACATTTGAATTGTCCTACATGGTATTACTGGTGAATCCCATTCTTGTATGAAATAAGATGTCTTTCAAATTGGATGCCCATTTGTATGCAAACATAGGAGTGTTTCTGTACTTCAAGATGTTTTCTAATAGGTACCAGTACTTTAAGATAACCTCTTTAATCTGTATAGTAAACCCATCAAATGTTACGGGAATAATCATTCTGTTTTTTCCACTACTTGTTCTTTGGGCACCAATAAATCTATTCATCCGATGGATTTAGCTCTGTAAAACGCTTGTTTTAAGATCCTGCGTGGATACTCTCTTTCTTCTAATTGTTGGATCAATTCTCTAGCCTGTGTGCAAAACTCTTTAGCTTGACTGCAGTTTCTCCTGATCCTTAAAAATTGGGAGTACAGCAAATTCCTTTTTTAAAAAGTAGGATGTTAACTTTCAAATTCCAGATAGGAATTAACTTCTGTAGGTTTTCTGTATGTAGTTGTCTGGAAAGTACCCTGGACAAATCTGATTTGTATATCTAGAAATTGGATCTGATGTCTACCATATGACATATCAAATTTAATAGTGGAATTTAGATGATTAAGGGATTCCCCAAATTCCTGAAGTCTGTTCTCAGGAACCTGCCAAATTATACAAATGTCATCTAGATCTTTTATATAATAGTATAGCCTTTTTAAAGGATTATCTATGTTATGTATGTGTTGTCTTTCGAATAGATCCATGTACAAATTGGCAAGTTCCAGGGCAAATCTACAGCCCATGGCTGTGCCTGAGACCTGTCCCCCCCCAAATCCTCACCAAACTGGTGAAAGTTTTTCTGTAGAGCTAATTCTGCTAAAGCCAAAATAAAGCTTGTAGAGGGGTATGATACCTCCCTTTTGTTCAGTGTTTCTTCTATAACTGATATTGCTTCCTCCTGTGCGATATTAATGTACAAAGCACGCACACATCTAGAGTCACAAGCCAAATATTAGTTCTGTCCAAATGAACATTACAAGATTTAAGGAGTGGGTTGTGTCCTTCACAAAAGAACATATATGTTCAATGAATGGTTTTAAATAAGAATCTACATATACAGCCAGAGGTTCTAAAACTGAGCCATAGCCAGACACAATTGGTCTGCCAGGTACCGGTGGCATCCCTTTATGGATTTTAGGAAGTACACAACTTTGGGGGATTCTTTGATCTGTATCCATGAATACCATGTGTTGATTTAGAGATATCTTCCTGTAAGAGCGCTTCATCTATCAAATGTACTGTGTCCTTTTTGATTTTACAAGTTGGATTACCTACACAGAGGCTGTAATGAGAAATACTGTTCAGCTGTCTTCTAGCTTCCTGAACATAGTCCTTTCTGTCCCAAATGACTAATGCACCACCTTTATCTGCTGGTTTAATAACAATGTCCTTCCTGTTTTTTAATTTTTCCAAAGATAGTTTTTCTTCCCTACTTAAGTTATGCCAAATATGCCTATCCTGGCATTCTGTGTTCCTTACATCCTTTATGACCAAGGCCTGAAAGACCTTAATCTGCGGATTATTAGATGGGGGATTAAAGGTGGGTCTAGGTCTGAAAATAGTCTGTTGAGGTGAAAGGCCTAGTATAGTGGTACAGTAATACTGGACCACCACCCAACCGGAATTATTCCTGTCTGGTTAATATAGGAAAACTTGGCCAAAACTAGAGCCCACCAGCAGGAATTAAATTTAAATATCTCAGGCGGGAGCGTGTCTTCCCCAGGAGTTTTAACTAATATCGTTTTTTGAAGTAGACAGCTAATCTCATGGTGGGCCACAGGCATCCACTCAGGAAAGTCCTCAGCAAATGAATCCTCCCCAGCAGTGCGGGGATAATAATCGTAATAGTAAAAAGAGTGCTTAAGTGAGGCTCAGTTGTGCCCTTCCATCTTCTTTATTTTAGCTACAGTCCTGCAAGTCATTGTTATTCCCATGCTACAGCCGGAGAACTGAGGCTAAGAGAAAGTTGGCTGTCCATCTCTTCCAACTTTCCTTCTTTTGTTGATCTCCAGGATGCGATTCTGGCTTTGGAAAGGCGGCTGCCCATCACTTAGACACTCTGGGGCTTACAGTCTATGCCAGTGTGCTGGACTTGAGGAGCCCAGGTGCAGAGGAGCTTCGGCGGAGCTGCTCACCAAAGTTATCACTGCTGGAAATGGACCTGACCAAAGCGGAAGACATTCAGAGGGTCCTGCACATCATCAAAGCTCAGACAGTGAGGACAGGTAACTTGAGGGCATTGGCAATATGGCCAAGAGGGTGTCTCCATGAGTGATTTACTGCAAGTTTACTGTAAAGTCATTTGGGGCACATGATGTCATGGCCATCCCGCAGCCACCCCGGAGTTTTGCGCTGAAAACCCAGTTTTTCTGAGACTACTTTTAGTCCAATTATTTTCCTTAATTTGGTTTGAGTGTGCTTCTGTTGTGGTGTGCACCAACCTTCCACATTTACTCTGGCATGATAGCCCAGCCGAGAGGTGTGCCTCACTGACGGTGGTCAAAGGATGTTTCCCCAATGTTTTCCCCACCTGTATTTCCCCAATGTTTCTGCCATATTGCGGCTGGCCATCAGAGTTCTGAGCTACCTCATGGTATTTACTTCACCTTGCCTGCCACTAAATTCTGGTGGCCATCCCCTTGAAGTATAGGTGCGCTCCAGGTAGCCTCTTACCGTTTTTTTAAAAGTAAAGAATAAAAGCGCAAGGTCGAAATAGCGCATTAGTGCTACATAATGAACCTGAAGTTAGCAGTCCAGATTCACCAACCACAGTCCCCTGTGGACTGTAAACTGTATGGATCTTGGACATTCAAAGTCGTTACTGTATCAGAGGCTGAGGCTTACACTGCTAAAAATGCGGTATGGTGAGGAATACATATACTCAGTGAGATTGCAGTTCCTGAGGTAGTTACCCGGGAACCCGCAATTGCGCATTTAGAAGATATCCCTATTGCACTATAGCGAAATAGTGCATTTGTGTAGCAATACCTATACCCCCTATAGCACGATACCACTATTGTGAAATAGCACATTTGAACGAGAGTAGCTATACCCCTATAGCACTATTGCAAAGTAGCACATTTGAACAGGAGTAGCTATACCTGCTATTGTGCTATTGAGGCTTTAGAGGGACAGTAATAAAAAAAATGGGGGGACTCGGGCATAGGTTGCGGAGGCAGGCACTAACACACAAACTGGCCAGAGAAAGCAGCAAGGGTGGAACAAGGCAAGAGTGGGAGGGCGCGAACAGGCTCTCTAAGTGATGACGTGAATGAGACTCCGCCTGGTAGCTACCTAAACATTTCGTGGTAAACTGCTGTGTGACTTGCCCAGAGCTCCAGGCTAGCTTTGGGATAATGTGGATTTCCAAGCCCTGTGGGTCCCCAGACAAAGCAGATTCGACTCCAGTAAAAAGCACAGCAAAGTGAAGAGCAAACTAAACCTGTTACTGTGGAGATCACCCCAGGAACAAATGAGAGGGATGATTCTTTGGAATTTGCAGGAGGACCTTTTCATTCCAAGCAAAGGAAAGGAAATGTATGTATACCTTGATGCACAATGTACAACAACAAAAGTCAAAGGTATGCCAGTATTTCCACAACTTCAATGTCCCTAATACAATAAACTGTAAATATTGAGCAGAAATTTATTTAAGCTATGGGTAGAATCCCCACTTATTTAAAAAGCAGAACACAAAAATCACAATCTGTACAATACAGTGCAATATATGACAAATTCTCTTATAGCCCAGCAGAAGTTACATAGGAATGAAAAAGGTCAATATATAGTCAATATGTAGTCCATAAGATGAAAATGATGGAATTGTGGTTCATATCACCCCTTGCTGGATGCTCATGGAATTGGTAAACAGGAAAAAATACTCAATCTCAAAAGAAAGCCAAATGCATTTCAGCCTGTGTGGCCTTCCTCAGTGGCTTGAATCAAAACAAAAATTCTTTTAAGAAAATGAATCCATTAATATACAGTATTACAAATTAATATATTTCTGACTAATACAGAAAAATCTGTCTCACCAGATTGGATCCAGATGCCATTTATACAATTTTTAATATGCAGGCCAGATATCCAATTTTTGGTGTAGCAATATCAACAGTGTTCTGTAAGAAGCAGTATACAGAGCAGAAGTGCCCTAGTCTTAATTTTTTTCCCAAGATTGATTTTTAAAAACAAAAATATTGATCTGCAAATGCTCACCACTTGCCACTGCATTTGGTGTATCCTCATCTGCTACCACGTGTTCTAGTGAGTGGAGCTTGTGGTATATCAGGCCTTACTGTGTTGCACACCTGGTTAAGGTATTGATCAGGATCCAAATCGCTATTGTTGAAAGTGCTCTATATTCTGAAGGAGCTGACATTTAATGTTCAATCTTAGCAATATAACTTGTGAATATGACTATGTCAAGAAATATATTTTGCTGAACAAACAACCATTCAATATCCTCATTGAGTCCTTGGGGTTCTATGGTATTACGTTTATAAATACATCTAGTCTCTTGTTTTCTAAGTTGCATGACTTGTTGTTTCCCTGCACCTTGTACCTTTTCAATGCACCAGAATTTTAACGAGTTTGCCTCATGTTGTTGTTCAGTGAAATGTTTTACCATAGGCGCACGCACCTTTCTAGTTCTGATGCAGCTTTTGTGTTCCCCTATCCTGATTTTGATGAATATGAACTTGCGCACACTCTGAGAGAGAGCAGAGGACAGGAAGGCCAGGCGTGCTCTGGTCCATGGGGTCACGAAGAGTCGGACACGACTTAACGACTGAACAACAACAAAATCCTGATTTTGATTTTCCTAGTGGTCATCTGGGACAGGTCGCTTACCCAATTACCAAACTCAGGAACCACCAGTCCACAGAGCTTCCATCTTGTCAGGATTTAGCTTCAGTTTATTGGCCCTCATCCAGCCCATTATAGCCTCCAGGCACTGGTCCAGCACCTTCACCAGCTCAGCCGACTCTGACGACAAGAAGAAGTGGAGCTGAGCATCATCAGTGTACTGGTGGCACCCTACCTGGAAACTCCTAATGACCTCACCCAATGGCTTCATATAGATGTCGAACAGCATGGGGGATAGAATAGAACCCTGTGGCACCCCACAGCTTAATAGCCATGGGGTAGAACAGGAATCGCCCAGTACCACTGTCTGGAATCGACCCTGCAGGTAGGAGTGGAACCACTGTAGCACAGTGCCTCCGCCTCCCACCTTGCAGAGCTGATCCAGTAAGATACCATGATCAGTGGTGTCAAAAGCTGCTGAGAGATCCAGGAGGATCAGCAGGGTGGCACTCCCCCGTCTTCCACCCAGAGCAACCCAGGCTGTTTCAGTGCCATACCCTGGCCTGAAACCAGACTGAAATGGGTCCAGATAATCAGTTTCCAATGTCTGAAACTGCCCAGCCACCATGTGCTTAAGCACTTGGCCCCAAAAGGGGATATTAGCAATGGGGTGATAGTGCTCACATACCTCTGGATCCAGGCAGGTCCTCTTCAGGAGAGGGTGCACTACAGCCTCTTTCAATTATCTGTGTTAAGTATGTGTTGTCTTTCAAATAGATCCATGTACAGATTGGCAAAGTTCCAGGGCAAATCTACAGCCCACAGCTGTGCCCGAAACCTGACCCAAAAAATCCTCACCAAACTGGAAAAAGGTTTTCTTTAGGACAAATGCTGCTAAAGCCAGAATAAAGCTGGTGGGGTGTGTGCGTAATACCTTCCTTTTGTTCAGTGTTTCTTCTATAACTGCTTCCTCCAGTGGGATGTTAGTGTACAAGGCAAGCACATCTTAGAGTGACAAGCCAAATATTAGTTTTGGTCCAAATGAACATTACTCACAAGATTCAAAAAGTGAGTCGTGTCCTTCACAAAAGAGCCTATTGAATCTAGGCATCCAGACTCAAAAAGGATGATCTGTTTCATCTAAGAAAGCCTGGAGTTGGGCTGCCACCATTCACAAATGGTTTTAAAAAGGAATCTACATATACAGCCAAAGGTTCTAAAACTGAGCCCCAGCCAGACACTATAGGTCTACCAGGTACCGGTGGTGTCCCTTTATGGATTTTAGGAAGTACACAACTTCAGCTTTCAGCGAGGTTAATTATCTCAAGTGTAGGGTCAAGCTTCACCTCCTCTGGCATTTCTTTTCGGACAATACTTTGTCATATGAAGTAGAAAGGAACTAAAGCCCTGCAGTAAAGGAGCTGGGATTTCCAATCACTAAGTTACTTGAAAGCAAAGAATGTAATGAGACAGAAGAAATTTACTAAACTTTTGGTCTACTCGCTTATTGTACCATCCAGCAATAGTCCACAATAAACTAGAGAAGGGAGTCTATGCATCCAAGGCGTCTGGTTGAGGGAGTGCTTGGAAGTAATGCTGGGCTTCAGATGTAGTAAGTCAGGGTTTCCCCATTTTCTACCTGGGCCAATGCCTGTCTCCCAAATTTACTGAGTTATTTAGAGATTCGTCAGAGTCCCCCTTCCGAGGCTGTAGATACTGCTAACCTCGGAAGGGGGACTCCAGAATCCAATCCTTCCCAGCTGCTGCAGAAAGAATCGCGCTGACTAATTTCCGAGGTCGCAAAAGCAGCCTTGGAGTACCTTGGAGTTTCCTATGGATTCTCCAGGCCCGTCCCTGCCAGCGTGACTACTCTAGATGAGCTCAGAGCCCCCCCCCCCGCAAAATGTATGAACAGGAAGAAGGAGAGGCGAAAATTGCCTCTGGCGCTCCTGCAGGCAGCATTCTGGGAGGTCCATGGATACTTGAAAGCCTCCAAGATTGAAGACTTCCATCTAATGAGAGCATAACCCATAGGATTGTGCCCTTAATCTCTTACATGAGCCACATATATTTCTGCCCAAATCATGGTTTTACCTGGGCTGCCCTGACATAATTTCTTGGAGGAGTAGGTATGTTGTGAGTAGTGATCTCATGGGATAGACCTCCCCACTCCATTGGACAATCTTGCCCGTGTTGCGAAAAGGGGATGTTATCAGGGGATGTGACAACCATGAGTATAGCTTCCTCTGTGTCCAACCTAAAGAATGATCCCTTCTATGCAGATTTGAGGGATCATAGAACAGTAGTAGGGTTGGAAGGGCCTACAAGGCCATCGAGTCCAACCTCGTGTTCAATGCAGGAATCCAAGTCAGAGCATCCCTGACAGATGGCTGCCCAGCCTCGTCTTGAAGGCCTCCAGTGTGGGAGAGCCCACCACCTCCCTAGGTAATCGGTTCCATTGTCGTGTTGCTCTAACAGTCAGGAAACTTTTCGTGATGTTCAGCTGGAATCTGGCTTCCTCTCACTTCAGCCCATTATTCTGTGTTGTGCACTCTGGGATGATGGAGAAGAGATCCTGGCCTTCCTTTCTGTGACAGCCTTTCAAGTACTTGAAGAGCACTATCCTATCTCCTCTCAGTCTTCTCTTTGCAAGAGTAAACATGCCCAGTTCTTTCAGTCTCTCCTCACAGGGCTTTGTTTCCAGTCCCCTGATCATCTTTGTTGCCCTCCTCTGAACCCTGTCCAGTTTGTCTGCATCCTTCTTAAAGTGTGGTGCCCAGAACTGGACACAGTACTCCAGATGAGGCCTAACCAGTGCTGAGTAGAGGGGGTTTAGTACTTCCCAGGATTTGGAAGCTATGCTTCTATTAATGCAGCCCAAAAGAGCATTGGCCTTTTTTGCAGCCACATCATATTGTCGGCTCATATTCAGCTTGTGATCGACAACAATTCCAAGATCTTTCTCGCTTGTAGTGTTGTTGAGCCACATATCCTCATCTTGTAACTGTGCATTTGGTTTCTTTTTCCTAGGTGCAGAACCATTCTGTTGTTTTCTGCCCAGCGCTCCAGTCTATCAAGATCACTTAGAATTTTGTTTCTGTATCCCGCCCAATTTTGTGTCATCTGCAAATTTGATCAGCATTCCCTGCACCTCCTCCTCCAAGTCATTAATACAAATGTTGAAGAGCACTGGGCCCAGGACTGAGCCCTGCGGTAGCCCACTCGTTACCTCTCCCCAGTTGGAGGAGATCCCATTGTTAGGGTTCTCTTTGAGTCCGATCCTGTAGCCAACTGTAGATCCACCGGATCGTTGTTTCATCTAGCCCACTTTGAGCTAGTTTGCTCATCAGGAGATCATGGGGCACTTTGTCAAAAGCTTTGCTGAAGTCGAGGTATATGATGTCCGCAGCATTCCCACAGTCCATCAGGGAGGTTACCTGATCAAAAAATGAGATCAGATTCATCTGGCAGGATTTGTTTTTGACAAATCCATGTTGGCTTCGAGTAACTAATGGCCTTCTCTTGTTGAACCACATCTCAACATGAATAAAAATAGTCATGTTCCCATGCCTAATTCAAAAGACACTTTAATGTACTCGAAACAGGAAAGCAAATTCCAAGAAGTTCGAGAGAGGTCCAGACAAGTAAAGGTCAGTTCAAATATACCCCTCTATCTCCTTAACATCAAGCCCTTGCTTGATGTTCCCTCAGATTTTTCCAGGAGGCAATATTCCACTACTAAAAACTGTAAAAAATATAAAACCTTAGGCTAACAAAACACAAATTTAAGCTAATATCACCCCAACAATATAAAACCAGTCCAAGCAGTCACCCAGCCATTATAAACTAAGTCCAGTAGACTCTTCAACTTCCACCACTGGCCTTGATTTTCCGAGTGAGAATGAGCACAAGTACATGCTTGGAAACAGCCAAGCTGTAGTGGTCTCCCCCGCCCTCAAGAAAGCTAGTAATGATCTAGGATAGTGGGGTCAATGAACAATGCAAAGAAATCGAGGAAAACAACAGAATGGGAAAGACTAGAGATCTCTTCAAGAAAATTGGAGATCACAAGGGAACGTTTTGTGCAAAGACGGGCATGATAAAGGACAAAGAAGGCAGGGACCTAACAGAAGCAGATGAGATTAAGAAGAGGTGTCAAGAATACACAGAAGAACTATACAGGAAAGATCTGAATGTCCCTGATAGCCATGATAGTGCGCTCACTGAACTTGAGCCGGACATCCTCGGGAGTGAAGTCAAGTGGGCCTTAGGAAGCATTAGTAACAACAAAGCTAGCGGAGATGACAGTATTCCAGCTGAGCTATTTATAATCCTAAAAGATGATGCTGTTAAAGTGCTGCATTCAATATGCCAACAAATCTGGAACACTCAACAGTGGCCACAAGACTGGAAAAGGTCAGTTTACATTCCAATTCCAAAGAAGGGCAACGCCAAAGAGTGTTCAAACTACCGCACAATTGCGCGCATTTCACATGCCAGCAAGGTGATGCTCAAAATCCTACAAGCTAGGCTTCAGCAGTATGCGAACCGAGAACTACCGGAACTACAAGCTGGGTTTCGAAGAGGCAGAGGAACTAGAGATCAAATCGCCAACATTCGCTGCATCATGGAGAAAGCAAGAGAATTCCAGAAAAACGTCTATTTCTGCTTCATTGACTACGCTAAAGCCTTTGATTGTGTGGATCACAACAAACTGTGGCAAATTCTGAAAGAGATGGGAGTACCAGACCACCTTACCTGTCTCCCGAGAAACCTGTACGAGGGTCAAGAAGCAACAGTAAGAACCAGACATGGAACAACCGATTGGTTCAAAATTGGGAAAGGAGTACGACAAGGCTGCATAATGTCACCCTGCTTATATGCAGAGTACATCATGAGAAACGCCGGGTTGGATGAATCAGAGGTCGGAATTAAGATTGCTGGGAGAATTATCAACAACCTCCGATATGCAGACGATACCACCCTAATGGCAGAAAGCGAAGAGGATCTCAAGAGCCTCTTGTTGAGGGTGAAAGAGGAGAGTGCAAAAGCTGGTTTGAAACTCAACATTAAAAAAACTAAGATCATGGCATCTGGCCCCATCACTTCCTGGCATATAGAAGGGGAAGAAATGGAAGCAGTGACAGATTTTACTTTCTTGGGCTCCAAGATCACCGCAGATGGTGACTGTAGCCATGAAATTAAAAGACGCTTGCTCCTTGGGAGGAAAGCTATGGCCAACCTAGACAGCATAGTAAGAAGCAGAGACATCACCTTGTCGACAAAGGTCCGTCTAATCAAAGCTATGGTTTTCCCAGTAGTAATGTATGGCTGTAAGAGCTGGACTATAAGGAAGGCTGAGCGCCGAAGAATTGATGCTTTCGAACTGTGGTGCTGGAGAAGACTCTTACGAGTCCCCTGGACTGCAAGGAGGTCAAATCAGTCCATCCTAAAGGAAATCAACCCTGAGTGCTCATTGGAAGGACAGATAATGAAGCTGAAGTGCCAATATTTTGGCCACCTAATGCGAAGAGAGAACTCCCTGGAAAAGACCCTGATGCTGGAAAAGACTGAAGGCAAAAGGAGAAGGGGACGGCAGAGGATGAGATGGCTAGATAGCATCACGGATGCAATGAATATGAACTTGAGCACGCTCCGGGAGAGAGCGCAGGACAGGAAGGCCTGGCGTGCTATGGTCCATGGGGTCACGAAGAGTCGGACACAACTGAACGACTGAACAACAACAACAACAACAAAGTGGGGTCGAGCAAGAATTATTTCACCCATGATCTCAACAACAGCTTAGAATCACAGAGTAGTAGGGTTGGAAGGGGCCTACAAGGCCATTGAGTCCAACCCCCTGCTCAATGCAGGAATCCAGGTCAGAGCATCCCTGATAGATGGCTGTCCAGCCTCGTCTTGAAGGCCTCCAGTGTGGGAGAGCCCACCACCTCCCTAGGTCATTGGTTCCATTGTCGTATTGCTCTAACAGTCAGGAAGTTGTTCCTGATGTTCAGCCGGAATCTGGCTTCCTGTAACTTGAGCCCATTATTCCGTGTCCTGCACTCTGGGATGATCAAGAAGAGATCCTGGCCTTCTTCTCTGTGACAGCCTTTCAAGTCCTTGAAGAGCGCTATCATATCTCCCCTCAGTCTTCTCTTCTCAAGGCTAAACAGGCCCAGTTCTTTCAGTCTCTCTTCATAGGGCTTTGTTTCCAGTCCTCTGATCATCTTTGTTGCCCTCCTCTGAACCCTCTCCAGTTTGTCTGCATCCTTCTTCAAGTGTGGTGCCCAGAACTGGACACAGTACTCCAGATGAGGCCTAACCAGTGCTGAGTAGAGGGCAACTATTACTTCCCGGGATTTGGAAGCAATGCTTCTATGAATGCAGCCCAAAAGAGCATTTGCCTTTTTTGCAGCCTCATCACATTGTTGCCTCATATTCAGCTTGTGATCGACAACAATGCCAAGATACTTCTCGCTTGTCGTGTGGTTGAGCCACGTCTCCCCCATCTTGTAACTGTGCATTTGGTTTCTTTTTCCTCGGTGCAGAATTTGGCATTTATCCCTATTAAATGTCATTCTGTTGTTTTCTACCTAGCGCTCCAGTTTATCCAGATCACTTTGAATTTTGTTTCTGTCTTCCAAAGTATTAGCTATCCCACCCAATTTTGTGTCATCTGCAAATTTGATCAGCATTCCCTGCACCTCCTCCTCCAAGTCATTCATAAAAATGTTGAAGAGCACTGGGCCCAGGACTGAGCTCTGCGGTACCCCACTCGTTACCTCCCCCCGGTTGGAAAAGGTCCTATTGATAAGCACTCTTTGAGTCCGATTCCGTAGGCAACTGTGGATCCACCAGATTGTTCTTCCATCTAGCCCACTTTGAGCTAGTTTGCTCATCAGAAGATCATGGGGCACTTTGTCGAAAGCTTTGCTGGAGTCGAGGTATATGATGTCTACAGCATTCCCACGGTCTACAAGGGAGGTTACTTGATCAAAAAAATGAGATCAGATTTGTCTGGCAGGACTTGTTTTTGTCAAATCCATGTTGGCTTCGAGTAATCATGGAGTTGTTTTCAAGGTGCTTCCAGATGGATTGCTTTATCATCTGCTCCAGAATTTTCCCAGGGATGGATGTCAGACTGACTGGTCTGTAGTTCCCAGGTTCCTCCTTTTTACCCTTTTTGAAGATAGGGACAACATTAGCCCTCCTCCAGTCATCTGGCACTTCCCCCATCCTCCATGAGTTCTCAAACAGAATAGACAGCGGTTCTGAGAGTTCTTCTGCCAGTTCCTTTATTACTATAGGATGCAGTTCATCTGGCCCTGGAGATTTGAACTCATTCAAAGTCATTAGGTGTTCCTTGACCATATGCCTATCGATCTCAGGCTGCAATCCTTCCCCTTCAGCCTGTACTTTGCCTTTGCCAGGGGGCTCCTAAGACCCTCTTTGGGGAGAAGACTGAGCCAAAGTAGGAATTGAGCAGCTCCGCCTTTTCTTTGTCATCTGTTATCATTTTGCCATCCTTATTTAATAGCTGAAACACAATTTCTTTCCTCTGCCTTTTACTATGCACGTAGCTGAAGAAAGCCTTTTTGTTGTTTTTAGCATCCCGCGCTAACCTCAGCTCGTTCTCAGTTTTAGCCTTCCTGACGCCATCCCTGCAATTCTGTGCTACCTGCCTGTACTCTTCCTTTGTTACTTGGCCTTCTTTCCGCTTCCTATATGTGTCCTTTTTTGTTTTCAGGTCATCCTTAAGCTTTTTGTGAAGCCACATTGGCTTCTTCTGTTGTCTTCCACCTTTTCTTCTTGTTGGAATTGTTTGTGATTGTGCCTTGAGAATTTCCTTTTCTCAAGGCACCATCTTGAATTTGTATGCTACCCAGATAACTTCAGTTATCAGGTGGTTGAAAAAGGTGACCCATATATAAATGCTGCTTGCTTGCTTCCATACCCTTTGCGGGGGTGGGACTGACAAAGTCCATCTTTGCCCCCTCCCATCTTGAAACGCAGGACTCTGGGGCCTGGTGAATAATGCCGGATTCAATAACATCCTTGCTGATGCAGAGTTGACGCCACTGCAGAGTTTCCGCACCTGCATGGAGGTGAACTTCTTCGGCCCCTTGGCACTGACCAAAGGGCTCCTGCCTTTGCTGCGCTCGTCACAAGGAAGGATCGTCACAGTCAGTAGCCCAGCAGGTAAGGGGAGATCAGGAAGCCGTGAATTTGGCGATAAACCCTTCCCAGGTTCCATTATGAAAATAACACATAAGCAAAATCGCTGTGGATTATGTGAGACACAGCACCCATAACTTCCCCGCCCGCCTGCCCCGATACACTTTTGGTGCATCCACTTATCCCACTTTCAACTTTGATCAAACAAGTTTTGTATTGCTTCAAAAACCTGCCAAATCTGCTTAACCAAAGGCTACAGTGGGGGAAAGAAATGTGTGTCTGTGCCATGGAAAGTGAGACCTCTTTCAAATAACTTTCAACTTTTAAAAACGATTGCCTGTTCTTTTGGCCCCTCCCTGGCTCCTTTAGCAGATGCTGCCTGCATTTTGCAAGCTGTTCTCTGCAACTCCTTGTTTTTCTTTGTGGTCTCTGTGCATCATGTGTATGGGCTCTGCCTGCGCGGAGTCACAGCTCGGGGAAAAGCTTCTACAGCTCCAGCACTTTAGGCAGGAACCCTTCCGCCACCCACTGCACATGCTTCCCACCTATTCTCTCAGCCACAGCGGCAGCCTCGTAGGGAAGCTTCTCGCTGGATCAGCTTGTCGAACTGTTTTTCTCGGTGTTTTATTCTCTCTTTTCCTTTGGCTTTTCCTTCTCATTATTTCTCTCTTGTTGTTTACATTTTTGTTCCTTTTGTTTACCGTGATCATCTGATTGCCCTCAGGGCTCCCTTTAGGAAATGTGCCCAGTGCGGGAGTGAACTGCCCCCTTCAGATGGCCACTCCTTACGCCTTTTTTGCTTAGGAGAAGGGCATGTAGTCGGATTGTGCCCAGATTGCCAGGTGTTTTCGAAGCAAGCGAGGCGTAGCCGCTCCGACAGGTTGAAGGCAATTCTTTGGCGAGGAGTGTTAGAAGCAGTTGACAATGAAGAGTCCACTATGTCTAAACAGCCCAAACAACTTTCAGCCCCACCGAAGTTGTCAACAAATGTAACAGAAGAAATGCATATTACCCTCTCTGAGCAAATATGACCAAGTTCTCGTTGATGCTCTGCTCAGGATGTATCTGGCACACCGGAATTACCACCGACACCGGGCCGGTTGCTGGCTGTAATCTTAGCCAAAAAACTGAATAAAGAGCCTAAGAGGTCAAAGCAGATCAGTAAAACGGTGGCTGAGCCCAAAAAGAAAAGGGCTAAAACCTCTAAAGATGCTGCTGACAAAGGTTGGGATTGACCGATGGCATCGGAGCCTGTTGTGAGGGAATTTTCTTCAGCCCAAGTTTCTCACAGCCCTCCAAATCTGATCTCTGATTATGGGATGCAGCAGCTGTGGCGGCGGCAGCCTCGGGTCCAGCACCGTCGTCGTCTTTGGTGCTGCACGTGTCGACTGTGCCCGACTTTGACACCTGTCAGGTTGCTTCGATGTCAGGAAGTGAGATGCAAGATCCATCGCCAGCACCTCCTCCGCAGTGGAGTTCTGTAGTTCGGGACAGGTGACGTGGTTCACCAGACTCTGCCTTTCAGTGTCTGGTGCATGTAGATACCCTACCGTATTATTACCACCCTTGGGATCAATCTCAATCTCGTTCTCCGCTGGGATGGGATCGCTGATCAGACTGGGATTTTTACGGTGGCCCTAATCGATATTGGGACAGAGAACAGTGTGCTCTATACTGAGATAGGCATAATCGAAGATGGGAATACCCAGATGATGATCACTATTATTGAAGACCATCAGCCACAGTGTTGGTACTGCCTGGCAACAGAGATACCTTCCTTGCCCTGCCTATGGTATTGAGAACTCCAACCCACTGCTCATGATCAGCATATAGAACCAGTACAGTCAATGCTCCTTCAATCACAATCAGGGATGTGGAGCAGATAGGGCAGAATCGTTGGCACTGGCATCAATACCACTGGATGCTGTCTCGCCTTTGCCTCAAACATCACGTCTAGTGGACACTATACATTCTTGTTTTCTGCCAGTTCTTTCTTTGAAAGACTTGTCAGATCATTTCTCATGGGAAGCGACTCAGTGTCAGATGTTATCAGAAACTATACAGGAGAAACTCCTGGCTACTTCTGTACCACCAGTTGAATCTCCAGTATTGGAGGAGTCAGAGTCCACTTTGCCTTAATCATGTCAGCCTTCTGTCTCTTCTCCTGATGTAATGGTGGCATTGCAAGAGGTTATTTCCCCACCAGAAGATTTGGGACAGTTTGCTGCACAAATGCTCCATATGCTCAGTCTTTGGGGCTATCGGCACAGCAAGCGACTCCTGCTGTGCCAGACCCAGTATTTTACACTGTAAATACAGAGTCGACATGGCCAGTTTCGGTTCCATTGCTGCCTGCACTACTGACAGTGATTAAGTCATGGAAAAATCCCTCATCTGTGCCACCTACATCTAAAAGGTTAGAAGGTTTCTATAAGAGCCAAGAGGCAGATGCTGAATTCCTGTTCCAGCATCCAGTGCCAAGTTCAGTTGTAGTGAAAGCTGCTTTGGGTAAATCTCATAGACAGCGCTCCTCCCCTGTTGACATGGAGGGGTGTTGGTTTGACCTTTGGGGCAGGCGTCTGTATTCTTCAGCATTGATGGGACTTAAAGTCGCTAATTACCAATCTGTGATGTCTGGCTATCAACTGCTGTTATAGGATAAGGCTAGCAAGCTTATGGATCATCTCCCAGATGATCAGAAATAGTTGGTGTGCCTGTTCCATGCTGAGACACAAAAATTGTCAAGGCAGCAAATCCACACAGCAAGACATCAAATAGATCGTGACTCTAAGTTCTTGGCAGGGGCAATAGCATTGCACTGGCATGCATGGTTGAGATTGGCAGGCCTTTCTTATGAGGCGCGCTCAAGAATTGAGGATTTGCCTTTCGATGGGCAGGGTTTATTTAATACCCAAACAGATGAGGTCTTGGACTCAATTCAGAAGGCTTGAACCACAGTGAAACGGATGGGCTTTACACAGCAGCAGCAACTGCGACAGAGGCACTGGTACTGACAATTTTCTACTCCATTCCAGCCTCAACAGGCATCGTTTCACCAACCAAGGCGGAAGCAGACACCTCTCAGGCAGTACTAGTCCTCTAAGTTCAGGTATTCTCAGCACAGATCGGATGGGGGAGGAAAACAGCGTCTTTGACTCCCCTCCACCTCCAGAAAATCTAACAACTCACCTGTCTCCTTACAGCGACCGACTTTCGTTATTTCTTCCCACGTGGAGGACAACTATGACAGATTCTTGGGTGCTGTCAATCATTCAGTTAGGTTACAGAATCAAGTTCAACACCTTCCCTCCCATTGGTATGTCCTTCTCCAAGAAGTGGATTCACTTTTGCAAATGGGGCGATGGAGCCTGTTCCAGTAGCTCATCTTCTCAACAGGTTTTATTTCAGGTACTTCACAGAACTGAAGAGAGACGGAGGGCTGTGACCAATTCTGGATCTGCGGCATTTAAATACTAACATCACACCCAAAGAATTCCACATGGTCTTGCTAGCGTCAATTCTTCCCTTCCTTACTCAAGGAGATTGGTTCGTCTCCATCAATCTAAAGGATGCTTACTTCCATATTGCAGTACATTGTTCATCCTGCCACTTCCTCCGCTTTGTGATTGGGAACAATACCTATGAGTTTCATGTCTTACCTTTTGCTCTTGCCACTGCCTTGAGGGTCTTTACCAAATGTATGGCTGTCATCTGCGCTCATCTCTGTGAAGAAGAAATAAGGAATCTACTCATACACAGATGATTGGTTACTGGTGGCACCCAGAGGGCCCAGCTGCAGAGGTCGTTAAAGGTGACATGTTCTCTTTTGGAGAGTTTAGGCCTAATGATCAACTGGGAGAAATCCAAATTGAGACCAACACAGGAGCTCCAGTTCATTGGTGCCGTTCTGGATTCCAGGGCAAGATGGGCATTTCTTCCCATCAAACGTGTCAAACTATAGTCACTCTCGCAACCGAATTGTGTTCCCAAAAGAGTGTTCGGGCCATCCTGGTACAGTGACGTCTTGGTCTTATGGCAGTGACCACCGCAGTAGTGTGTCAGGCTTGGTTCCGAATGAGACTTCTGCAAACCTGGCTCCTGCGGAATTTAGATATGGAACAGGATGCATGTTGTGCCCGCTACAATTACCGAAGGCAGTAAAGCAGTCACTCCACTGGTGGACTTTGCCATGCAATCTACAAAGTGGTATGCCATTTCTTCAACCATCCCCATCCAGAATAGTAACAACAGATGCCTCGCTCTCTGGATGGGGAGCCCATTGCAAGGACTTACTGGTTCACAGTTGCTGGAACCAGAAAGAGTCATCGGAGCACATCAACCCGCTGGAACTGCAAGCTATGCAAAAAGTTTTCGGGATAGTCCTAGTTGGCTGGTTGGTACAAGTGACACAACACCACAGTGGCAGCATATTTAAACAAACAAGGCAGGGAGAAGTCTGCCTCCCTTCTTGAGCTAACTCTACAGATTTTACAACGGTGGGTGGAGCGTCGGATCGGCTTGACAGCTATCCATGTGGCGGGAGCAGACAAGGGTTGGCCGACTGTCTGAGTCATCTCTCCCTGATCTCTCATGAGTGGAGATGGACAAGAGAGCATTGGGGTCCATGTTCAATCACTGGGATGCACCAACGGCAGACTTGTTTGCCACCGAGAGTAATGCTGTTTGCAGAGTTCTGCGCAGGCACGCAGGATGCAGTCAGGGTTTGATGGGGGATGCGTTTACCGACATGGAAACAGGGACTGTTTTACATGTTTCCTCCAGCCCTGTTGATGACAAGGGTGGTGGCAAAGATAATTTCCAACAGAGCACAATGCATCCTAATCACCCCATGGTGGCCCAGACAACCTTGGTTTGCCTGCCGGTTAAGGTTATCTCAGAGGCATCACTTCAAGCTCCAAGAGACTCCCTCGCTCCTCACTCAGCATCAAGGGTGGGTGCAGCAGCCGGACTTAGCCATGTTATGCCTGACTGTGTGGAAGATAGGATAGAGGCTCATGGGACCGTGCCACTTGGTTTGCAGAGAGTGCTTGATGCTGCACGCAGGCCAGCAATATGTGCATCTTATTCTAGGAAGTGGCAGTCTTTTTCTGTGTTTGCAAGTACCAGGAATTTTGACCCCCCAAAATGTGATATTTACCAAATTTTGTCATTTTTACTTGACCTGTTTGAGAAGGGTCTTCATTGTTCGTGGTTTTGTGTTTATTTAGCTGCAATTTCTGCATTCCACCCTCCAGTGAGGGTTTTACAGTTTTCTCTCACCCATTAGCAAAAAAAAATTCCGAGGTGTTCGTAATTTAGTTCCTCCAATTTGTGCCTCGGTACCCACGTAGAGCATACCGGTAGTATTACAAGTTCCATCTTCAAAACCTTTTGAACCACTTGCAATGACAGATTTCCAACTATTATCCTTGAAAGTGGCATTCTGAGTGGCAGTTACATCGACTAGAAGGACCAGTGAGCTGTGTGTGCTCTGTGTGGATGCTCCTTACCTGGTGTTTATAAGGACAAGTTGGTTTTGTGCCCTGGTACCTTATACACACCAAAAGTTGTATCCGAATTCCACCTTAATCAAGATATTGTCCTACTGGCTTTCTTTCCATCACCTTCTAGTTTGGTAGACGTGGCTTTACATGCACTGGACATCCGGAGAGCCCTGGCATTTCATAAATTCAGGATGGAGTAGTTCTGTAATTCCCGTGTTTATTTATCTGTTATTGCAGACCTCACAAAGGCTCACCACTCTCACCTCAGTGGTTCTCATCATGGGTAATTGACACAACAAAGTTATCGTATCAAATTGCTGGGCTGGATCTCGCGATGCCATTTCGTGGGCACTCAAAAAGAGCGGTTGCTACCTCCACTGCTTTTGACAGAATGGCTCTGCCAGAGCTCTGCCAAGCAGCATCTTGGTCCATTCCATCCACCTTTATTCGGCATTGCCATTTGGATGGGCAGTCCAGAGCTGATGCCACGTTTGGACATGCAGCGCTCTCGTCAATACTTGCCCAGGACATCGACCCAACTCCAGTGAGTTCGCTTGTTAGTCGCCCATATGTGTGATGCACAGGGACGACAACAAAGACAGACAGGTTGCTTACCTGTAACTGTGGTTCTTCGAGTGGTCATCTGTGAATTCACACAACCCACCCACCGTCTCCGCTTCAGTGTTGATGTAAAAATTTTGTGATGGTACTTTAGTGGGTCACCTCTTGGTTCAGAGGCTACTTTGTCAGTTTCGAGAACTGAGGGAATAGGTGGGAACCATTTGAGACACGCACAATGGGTGGTGGAAGGGTTCCTGCCTAAAACACCATAGCTGTAGAAGTTTTTCCCCCGAGTTGTAGCTCTGCACAGGCGCAGAGCCTGTATGTGTGAATGCACAGATGACCACTCAGAGAACTACAGTTACAGGTAAGCAACCTGTCTTTTTAGAAAACGCTAACAGAGTCTGCTGTGGCAGCCAATTGTGCAATTCACTGTGAAGTTACCATGAAGCCACTTGGACACCCCCCCCCCGAGTTCCATCTATGGCAGCTCCAAGTTGTGGCCAAGTAGAAATGATGTGGGCAGAGACCTCAGTGGGAGGAGGAAGAATCTCTCTCATCAGAAGAAGTGCAATGAGAGCTGATACTGTTTGTGACAATTGGGCAGTGCCCAAGTTCTCTCTCCGCCACAGTGAAGAGGCGGGTGGACCATAACCCCTCCCTCCTTTCCTCCCCCCAGGTAATATGCCATATCCCTGTTTAGCTGGCTATGGGGCATCCAAAGCTGCTCTTAGCCTCCTCATGGACACTTTCCGGTGCGAACTTGCATCCTGGGGGATTCGAGTGAGCGTGATCTTCCCCGGGTGCTTCAAAACAGGTAAGAGAATGACTGGCAATGCTAGGTGCAGGTTGTGGGGAGGAGTGTCTCTCCTCTACACATGGACACACATATCCCAAGATCTTCATGGCTTTGACAGTAGGGCTTCGTCTGTCTTTTCAGTGCGTGCTTATGTGTGAAGTGGGGATTCCTCAAAGGTACCCAGCACTCTCTTGCAGCTGACTCCAGGGGAAGATCAAGGGGGCAGGGATGTCTTTGTTCCAGTGAAGCTGGTCTGCCATTATGAGCCTTGCAACAGAAGCAATTCCTCCCAATTGATGAGTAGGAGGGCACAGAGTGCTGGATGATTTTGCACACTCCAGTGGCTTCAAACCAGGAAGCTCCCATCTGTTAGCTACTCCAGTGCACCTTTGGGAGCAAACCACGTGCAAGAGATCCACTAGGAATCCGTTTCCACTCTGAGGATGGGCTCTGGCCAGGTGCCCCGTCTTACAGCCACCCGTCTGAGGGCCCCCTTTGTCCCCAGCCCACAGGATGGCTTCAGATTCACTCACTGCCTCTCCGCTTCCAACTCGCGCTTCCTCAAACTTACCCTGGTCCTATTAATTGCTCAAATCTGTCTTACTTTAATTGGCATTATTTATTTCATTTCCAAGATTCACAGGGAAGGAACAAGGAGAAGCATGAGACAATGATGTTCCATCACTAGACTGCAGAAATGTCCACCTGCTGAGATTTCACCAAACACTGCCCATACCTTCCCAAGCTTTCCTCATGAGCATAAGGACTGGGACAAACGTCCTTGCAAATGGAAGCCAAGATTCTTGAGAGGGTAACACTGACATTAGATGCCCAGTGCAACCGCACAAGGTGCCTGGCCAACACACAGCCCCACTTCGATGCCTTACAAAAGAGAGTCTAAGAAGGGCCCTCCCTCTTCCCCATCCCCCCTTATTCTTTGCAGGTAGCACCTGTAATCCTGATTACTGGAAGGAAAGGAAGGATCAGCTGCTGGCAGCTTTAGCCCCTGATCTCCGGGAGGCTTATGGAGAGGAATATATGGAGGAGATCCACAAGCAGTTTTTGCAGTTCATGGAACTTGCAGCGGAGGACCTCAGCTCAGTGGTGGAGAGCATCACGGATGGCCTCCTCTCCCCTCGGCCTCTGGCAAAGTACTACCCAGGGAGAGGCCTGGGGCTCATGTACTTCGTTCACCACTACCTCCCCGACACTGCCCGGGATCTGTTCCTCAGGGCATTTTTTATCCATCCACACCTGCCCAGGAGCCTGCAGCCAAAGCTCCGTGACACACCTCAGGAACCGTGAGGGGCTTCTGCAATCCCTTGTTTTGGCCCCCCAGGCCAGAAAAATGCCTGGAGAATGCTTCTCTTTCATTCCTCCAGGGATCATGTTATCTACCAGAGAGGCTGCTTCCACTGACTCGGCAGCCTCTCACTTTCGTCAGCCCAGACGGACGTGCTGCGGCTGTTGCCCCCCATGATACCCTTTTTGGGCACAAGGCACATCTGTATTTTAGTAACTGTGAAAGGGCCAACATTCTCGGATGATGCTGGGAACAAGCCCCATTCACGTCTGTAAGTCCTAAGAAGAAGAATGGTGGCTGTGCAGGGCGTGCGTGAGGCCCCGGCTCCCTTTCTTCTCCTCCCCCACCTATTTGTGCCAAATGAGAGGGAGGCTGCTGCTGCTGCTGCCTGAAACCAATGACTTCTCTACACCTCAACTTTGTGATATACCTCCACAAACTTTGGCCAAGTTGAACCAACCTTCTTTGTTGCTTGCTGGCCAGTGGCTGACCTCAAGGAGAGGGGCTCCTTCCTTTCCTTGCTGCTAAACCAAATCTGTTCCATTGCTTGGGGCATTTTCCAAGTTGTTCTGCCCTACAGAGTCCCCCCACCCCCCATGCAGGAGCTGAGCCAAGGCAGCCTCATTGTCTCCGGACTAGGGATGCTGGAGAAATTCGAGATGGACTAAAATGAGCTCGGATTTCTGAGAATCCGACCTGCAGAATCCGCTGCGGAGTGACCCCCTCAGGCCGCACGGAGTCCATGGACTTTTGGATGATTTTTTTACTTTCCCAAAATTTATGCATATAAATTCGTAGGAAAATATGCAAGTTTCTGCTGAGGAAACGTTGAATGGAATGGGGGACAATACACTAAATGTTATGCACTAAGGTAAATTATGTAAATACTTACGTAATTATTTGCATATTTTTCTGCATGGCGAAAAATAATATTTGCATCTATCTGTGGGCAGATGATGGAACAAAAGGCACCTGACAATCTGTGAAACATGGACGGAGCGGATTTTACACGGCCTGTACATCCGTGCTCCAGCCTCACATGCTGATGGTCTGCAAACCTTTCCCAAATTAGCAAGAGCATGATTGTCACTCAGAAATAAAACAATAAAAAATAATTATTGCATTATTTGGCTACATCTCTTGCTGTCTTGGAGAGAAGCAGATAGCCTGGCTGTAATAACAGAGCCAGACCCGAGTCCCTCTTCAGGGAGAAAAGCCAGTGTCTGCCCGCTCAGCCATTCAGGGATGCTTGCCCTCCCTGTACGCTTTCTGGGACAAGAAGCCAGGGGCTCACATCTCCACTCAGCTTAGACCACTTACTCAATTTCAGCCTATCTTACTTGAGAGGATAAAATGGAAAAACCTCCCACATCCCATCTGGAGCTCCTGAGCACGGGGGGAGGAAAAGGTGATTAAAGGCATAGCGTCTCAGGAGTTTCTCTATTAAAGGGTCAGCAATGAGGGTCTGTGGCTGGCCCCTCCCTCTCCCCCCACGGACTGTGAAGAGACCTGCAGCGGATGGCCTGAATGGGAACACCCACCCAGTGAGAAAGAACTGGGCATGCGTGGCGCATGGGACATGTTCTTCCTCACACATGCCATTGAAGTGGGGAAACCAAGAGACCCACCAAATTCGTCTGGGGCAGCCCCCTCTGAACACACCCCCAGTTCCTCTATGGGGAGGGGCCTTGGCAAGTGCAGAGTTGGGGAAAGTGTTTGGAAAATGTCAATTTCTACCATTTTGCTCCCTGTCTCTTCATGGTAGCCAACAATATAAAAGTCATTTAAAAGCCACACACCCAGGCAAGTTGTGGGTCACTATTGGAGGGAGGGAATGCAACCAACGTGGGGACAGAGGAGCCCGGAAATAACAGCCGGGGGGGGGGGCAACAGGCCCGGGAGGACAGAGCTCAAGTCCTGCTGTGGCCACGCAGCAGCGGCAGCCCCCGCCCTCCGCCCCTCCCCAGGACACAACCACGGGGGCGGATCAGACGAGGAAAAGATGGGCCGACTGCTGCTCCGCATCCCGCCCCCACCCCCAAGATGGCACCTGCTGCCTTACTGGTGGGGCAAAGGCTTGCACAGGTCCACGCCACTCTTCTCCTAATGCAGGAAAGGTGACGGCTTGCCCCCCTGATGTTTTGGACTACAACTCCCCTAAACCCCAGCCAGCATGGTTAATGGTCAGGGATGATGGGGGTTGTAGTCCAAAACAAGGGGAGGGGTGCCTATCCCTGCTCTGCTCATTGCAGCACGAAGGCTCAGCCTAGCATGCAAGAGGCAGGAACTGGCAACAGGGGAAGCTGCCTTATACAGCAGGGGTGGGCAGTATGTGGCCCCCACTGTCCCCTGCAGCAGCCTCCAGCTGCCCCCCATTGTAACAAGAGCATTGGGTTTTTAAAAACAAAATGACATCCGGAGTTGTTTTGAAATATTTTTGGCTCCTTTAGTGCTCCATAACTACTTCGGAGCACCAAAAGGGGCAACATTAGCTTGAGAACAACTAATTTTAACCCTCCATAGCTGTTCCGGACACCACTGTTTTTTAAACAAACACTGTATATGGGGATGTCCAGGGGAGAGGTGAAAATTGTGGCACCTGGAGCTCCAAGTTGCTCACCTGTTATGCAGAGCCAGATGATCCATCTAGCCCAATATTGTCTACACCAGCTTTCCCCAACCTGGTGCTTCCAGCTGTATTGGGAGTTGTAGTCCGTCACCCCAGCCAGCATGGCCCCTGGGATGTTAAGACAACACACCTGAATGGCATCAGACTGATCTAGTGCCTGGCAGCAGAGGAGCCTTTCCCAGCTCTTCCTGGAGTTGCTGGGGATTGGAGCTCAGGCCTCCTCCATGCACAGCATGTGCTCTGCCACTGAGCCATGATGGTCTTCACCCAAGGTTACCTAGAGCTTACCAAGGCCTGGGGAACGGTGGCCAGTGATCCCTGTTGACACACCAGTTTTACCCGCATTAGTATAGTGTCCGGATTGCAAGAACTAACAGTTCTACTCTATTCCATTTTGCTCAGGCCTCAGCTGGAGTAATGCATCCAATTTGGGGTGTTGCAGTTTAAGAAGGGAATTGATAACTGGAATGTGTCCAGAGGAGTGCAAAAATGGTGAGCAGCCTGGAGACCGAGTCCTATGAGAAAAGGTTGAAAGAGCTGGGTATACCTGGAGAAGTGATGATTAAGAGGCGAGTAGAATCTTACAACGGAGCAAACTTTTTTTCTATTGCTCTGGAGCAGGGTGGGCAACTTGTGGCCATCCGGTTATTTTGGCCCACAGCTCCCCTTTGCCTAGTCAGCACAGCCAATGGTGAGGGACGATGGGAGTTGTAGGCCAAAACATCTGGAGGACTACAAGTTGCCCGCCCCTGCTCCAGGGGATAGCACGAAAACCAATGGATTCAAATCATTAAAATGGTTTAGATTAAACAGTAGGAAGACATTCCTGAGGGCAAGAGCTTTTTGGGCGTGGAACAGGCAGCCTTGGAAGGTGGTGACCCCTACTCCATTCGCGGTTTTGATGGAAGAGGCTGGATGTCCACCTGTCAGGGGTGCTGTGGCAGTTGGTTTCCTGGATCGGCAGCAGGGGATGGATTACATGGCCTTTGAGTTCCCTTCCAACTGTTTCTATGACCTACTTTACTTAGACGAAAAGCAGCTTGTGTGTGCAATACAGGGCTCCATGGGAGTGATCACTGGTCAAGGGTCTTGCCCTCATGTCCTACTTGTGGGCTTCCCACAGGCAACTGGTTGGAACAGAATGTTGGACTAGATAAGCTTTTGGTCTGATCCAGCAGGGATCTTCTTATGATCTTACCTTCTTGTTCCTTCTCTGCTGTGGTGCAAAGGTAAGAGAAGGTTGTTCTCTTTTACATTTCTGTTGTGGAAATCGTATGCTAACCCAATTTGTTAAGCACAGCACTGATACGACAACACAGCCAGGATCGCTGCTACATCCTGTGTTCTGCAACTCAACTGGCGGGGGCTGGGGAGATGACAGATTTTTCACGAGGCCTAGAGCAGTGATTGTGTATTGTTCTACCTTCAGGCATCTATCTAACCATATTAAGGGGTCCACCAAGGAACCCCTAACTATTGTGACGCGTTCTGGGGCAATTTCCAAGATATCGACTCCTCCATTCACATGGGGTACGGGCACTGCTACCCACAACAGTGTTTTAGTCGTTCTAATTCCATTCTGCAGAATCATAGGACATGGAATCCAGTATCCCTTCCTTGCCAGGAACCACTGGCGCTGGCCCAGCCGCTCAGATTCTGGCTGGGACAGAGCTGTCTCCAAGATACAAGAGAAATCAAGAGAGATGCAACCATTTTGGGAGATAATTTATTACCACACTTGTAAGAAGACGATGAACAACAAGCAAACACTTAGAGCACAGTCAAGTCACTGAGCAAAGGCAGCCCACTTGGACAGAGGTCTGAAACATTCTCTTTACAAACACATCAGCCTCCAGCAGCCCAGCATCACTTCCTTGTAAGTCTGCACAAGGGAACCGGGTGACAGCCAGCAACCCCAGCTTCCTCCGCCAAGGGAGAGGTTGGCCAGAGCCTAGGCAGGCTGGAGAGTCAAATTTCCAAGGAGAGCAGAGGCCCGTTGGCATGGGAGGGCTGGGATCAGTTGAAGGCCCGAGGCATGACCCTCCTGCTGAGGAGCAGGGAGGGGGGAGGGGAGAGGCAGAAACTAGCATAATGCACAGCACCGTGTCCTGAAGAGGGCCAGAGAAATGCAGGACCGCCACAGAATATGGGGGGCTTTCAGCCAATTCAAAATAGGACCTATTCAAATAAGTTGCTCTCCTGAGCATTTCAAGTGGGAGAAAAGACACAGGAAAGCCCAGGAAGCTCCAGTCTTCCCGCCTGGGCTACTGTCAGGCTTAGAGGGGGCTTGATCTTAGAACTCCAAGCTTCCAGGCAGGAATGACCCTTCACCTCCCAGCTTCCATTCAGAATGACCCTGAAGCAAAGATGGGGGGGGGGGGAGGCAAGGCCATGAGGCCCAATGAGGACCCGGGAAATGGCCATGTTCTATTTCACATGTGCTCAGGGGACATTTTGAAAGAGCAAGTTGACTTGCACCTTTTTGGCCTGGCATGGGAAGAGGAGCCAAGCGGCAGGGAAGGAGAGGAACTGCTCCTTCCTTAGAGAAGGGTTGGTGGCAGCTCCCTGGAATGGGGCCACATCAGTAAAGGTGCTGAATCTTCTGAGGGGGGCTTAAAAACAAGTGGCTAACAGGTGCCTACAATTTCCAGAGGACCACTGAGCACTACAGGCCCAGTCTGCTCTCCTCCAGTTAGTGGCCAGAATGTTCCAGAGCATCCACCACAGGGAGGGAGGCAAGCAGTGCTAAAGCCAGGGGACTGTCAACTAAGTGGAACACCCGGGGCATGCCAACCCCAAAAATGTGCCCTGACACAAGTGCAGCTGCCACAGTTTCCTGTAAGGAGACCTTGGTAACTGGGTTCGACAAGGGTTCTCTACGGAAGACTCCCGCCCCGCCCCACGCCCCCATATCCCTTGCAGAGCTAGAATTTACAGCGCCCTCTGGGAGAAAAGGCAGGAGCATTAAACTGGTTTAAATCTGTAGCGCAACCAGTCCCCTAGTAACCCATTGTGCAAAGACATGCAGATGCTCACAGCTGTCACAAGACAAACTCATCCTCCCATCACCGTGTCCATAGATGATAGATGGCTGACTTTTAGGAACCCCTACAATCCCACAGCACAGAAGAGGTATTCCTCCTCGGTAGCAGAGACCACTTTCGGAGATTCGGAACAATTTAGCCTGATCTACACAAAGCACATACAGTGGCATGTTACAGCTATGAGGGGGACAGGACCCTCTCCTGAGAGCAAGGTGGGCCTCATGGCATCCCTCAGAGCCCCAAAAAGCTACCTCTGGAACTCAGGAGAAGATGGGATGCGAACAATCTGCGGGTTTTGCCAGGCAGGAGGGAAGTACTTAGAAGATGGGAATGTAGTTGTCGATCTTTGCTCGGTGGCGCTGGGCGATGCACTCGGCAATCCACACAATGTTGCGGCACTCCTGCTCCTTCAGCTTCACGAAAGCATAGAAGACGCCAAAGTGGAACTGGTTCAGGAAAGCCAGCTTGTTCAGCTTCACCTGTCGAGAGCAGATGCCACGTGAGCCACTGCTGTCCTGCCAGACTGTGTTTCCCCCAAGCAAAATCCAACTGGTGCAGGAAAAAAGCCCCCCACTCCCTCCTTGACAGAACTCAACACTCGCCCACAGACATGGTCCCCCAGGACTCTGGGGACATGGTTTGTGGATCCATGGTTCCTCTCCCCAGAAAACCTTATGCAAACGCCTTGCAAGGGAGACCCCGGGGAAACTAGCTAGTGGGGGAAATGCCCAGGACAGAGCCCCTATGCGCCATTCCAAGTGCACTCTCTCCTGGGCAGAGAGCACTTTGCCACAGTTATCCGTGCACTGGTCACATCTTGGTGAGATTCCTGCAACACAATGAACTTGCCTCAAAGGGCTGTTTGGAAACTGCAGGTAGTACAAGAGGCCTTTCCCATCATTTGCCCCCTGATCTGTTTTGACAGGAAATGCTGGAGAGCCACCCTGGGACCGACTGCATGCCACCCAACTATCAAGGCCACCTTTCCCCCCTTCTGGGTCCTAAAAGGGGATGGCCACTAGTCATGATGGTTAAATATACTTTCCAGTATTGGAGGCAGTATGCCCCTGTGTACCAGTTGCTGGGGAACATGGGTGGGAAGATCTATGGGAAACAAACAGAACGAACTTGAACTCTTAAAACAGGAGGGAAATTATGACTTGATAGGTATAACTGAGACTTGGTGGGATGACTCTCATGACTGGAATACAGCAATTGAAGGATATAACTTCTTCAAAAAGAACAGGATGGACATCACCAGATGGTCAATATCGAAATCAGATTGATTATGTCCTTTGTAGCCAAAGATGGAGAAGCTCCATACACTCAGTAAAAACAAGACCTGGAGCTGTCTGTGGCTCAGATCATGAGCTGCTTATTGCAGAATTTTGGCTTAAATTGAAGAACGTAGGGAAAACCACGAAACCATTCAGGTATGACCTAAATCATATCCCTTATGTATATACAGTGGAGGTGAGGAATAGATTTAAGGGATTAGACCTGATAGACATAGTGCCTGAGGAACTATGGACAGAGGTCCGTAACACTGTTCAGGAGGCAGCAACGACATCCATCCCAAAGAAAAAGAAATGCAAGAAAGCAAAGTGGCTGTCTGATGAGGCTTTACAAGTAGCTCACGAAAGAAGGGAAGCGAAAAGCAAGGGAGAAAGGGGAAGATATACCCAACTGAATGCAGAGTTCCAGAGAAAAGCATGGAGAGACAAGAAGGCCTTCTTAAATGAACAATGCAAAGAAATCGAGGAAAACAACAGAATGGGAAAGACTAGAGATCTTTTCAAGAAAATCTGAGATCTCAAGGGAATGTTTTGTGCAAAGATGGGCATGATAAAGGACAAAGAAGGCAGGGACCTAACAGAAGCAGATGAGATTAAGAAGAGGTGGAAAGAATACACAGAAGAACTATACAGGAAAGATCTGAATGTCCCTGATAGCCATGATAGTGCGCTCACTGAACTTGAGCCGGACATCCTCGGGAGTGAAGTCAAGTGGGCCTTAGGAAGCATTAGTAACAACAAAGCTAGCGGAGATGACAGTATTCCAGCCGAGCTATTTAAAATCCTAAAAGATGATGCTGTTAAAGTGCTGCACTCAATATGCTAACAAATTTGGAACACTCAACAGTGGCCACAAGACTGGAAAAGGTCAGTTTACATTCCAATCCCAAAGAAGGGCAATGCCAAAGAGTGTTCAAACTACCGCACAATTGCGCGCATTTCACATGCCAGCAAGGTGATGCTCAAAATCCTACAAGCTAGGCTTCAGCAGTATGCGAACCGAGAACTACCGGAAGTACAAGATGGGTTCTGAAGAGGCAGAGGAACTAGAGATCAAATCGCCAACATTCGCTGGATCATGGAGAAAGCAAGAGAATTCCAGAAAAGCATCTATTTCTGCTTCATTGACTACGCTAAAGCCTTTGATTGTGTGGATCACAACAAACTGTGGCAAATTCTTAAAGTGATGGGAGTACCAGACCACCTTACCTGTCTCCTGAGAAACCTGTACGAGGGTCAAGAAGCAACAGTAAGAACCGGACATGGAACAACCGAGTGGTTCAAAACTGGGAAAGGAGTACGACAAGGCTGCATATTGTCGCCCTGCTTATTTAACTTACAAGCAGAGTACATCATGAGAAACGCCGGGTTGGATGAATCACAGGTCGGAATTAAGAGAATTATCAACAACCTCCGATATGCAGACGATACCACCCTAATGGCAGAAAGCGAAGAGGATCTCAAGAGCCTCTTGTTGAGGGTGAAAGAGGAGAGTGCAAAAGCTGGTTTGAAACTCAACATTAAAAAACCGAAGATCATGGCATCTGGCCCCATCACTTCCTGGCATACAGAAGGGGAAGAAATGGAAGCAGTGACAGATTCTATTTTCTTGGGCTCCAAGATCACCTCAGACGGTGACTGTAGCCATAAAATTAAAAGACGCTTGCTCCTTGGGAGGAAAGCTATGGCAAACCTAGACAGCATATTAAGAAGCAGAGACATCACCTTGCCGACAAAGGTCTGTACAATCAAAGCTATGGTTTTCCCAGTAGCAACGTATGGCTGTGAGAGCTGGACTATAAAGAAGGCTGAGCGCCGAAGAATCGATGACTTCGAACTGTGGTGCTGGAGACTCTTACGAGTCCCCTGGACTGCAAGGAGGTCAAATCAGTCCATCCTAAAGGAAATCAACCCTGACTGCTCATTGGAAGGACAGATACTGAAGCTGAAGCTCAAATATTTTGGCCACCTGATGCGAAGAGAAAACTCCCTGGAAAAGACCCTGATGCTGGGGAAGACTGAAGGCAAAAGGAGAAGGGGACGGCAGAGGATGAGAGGGCTAGATAGCATCACCGATGCAATGAATATGAACTTGAGCACACTCCAGGAGAGAGCGGACGACAGGAAGGCCTGGTGTGCTGTGGTCCATGGGGTCACGAAGAGTTGGATATGACTTAATGACTGAACAACAACAGGGGGCTTCCACTTAAGGGTGACCGAGAAGTACAAAAAAATATAATAAAACAAAAGGCAATGAGCGCAGACCACAACTGCAGCAGCATCTCATCATTCCACAACAAGGCAGAGACAGAACACACCGTTGGCTGCAAGGAGAGATGACTGGGATGATTCTCAAAATGGATGGCTGGGCTCCACAGACAACACCTGCTTCAGTGTTCCTGCCAACACCAGAGCCACCTATGGGTGTCTTCCCATATTCCGCTTTTAATCCATCACTCAATTTCAGTCAGGATGGTGCAAATCCCCGTGTGACCCCACCCATGAGATCGACTGCTCCTGAGCAGACTTGGATTTCAGTCAACACAGTGACAGAGGGCAGAGACCCAGGCCTTGCAGGCCACTATGGCTGGAGATGGCCTGGCCCCGGCTTTTATTTTATTTTTATTTTATGTATTAAATGTCTTAATCGCCCATCTGGCCAGTCACCCAGCCACTCTGGGTGATGTACAGCAGTACAGTCTAAAACAGAAAATTAAACTTTAAAACATCATATTTCTAAATAAACCCTAACCCACCCCAAATGCCTGCCTGAACAACCAAGTTTTCAATGCGTGGCAGCAGCTCATTAAAGCGCATTTATAAATTTGTGAGTAACCTTTTGCCCCCAAGGTGACTTACAATTAACACGTAACACAATGTTAAAACTTTAACACACCACCACCAGTAGAACTAAGAGGAGAGAATCTTCAAACAGAGCATGGAGCTCATACCCTTCAAACTGTCTGCCTAAAAGCAAACCAGGCGTGGGCCAGTCCAGTCTCCCTGGGAGAGCTCCAGGGGCAGGGTGCTGGCACAGAGAAGGGCCTCTCCCGTGCCCCCACCAGCCTCCCATCTTGTGGCAGTGGGTGGGACACACAGAAAGGCATCCAAAGATCTAACATCTGCAGGCAGTTACACAGAGTTGGAGGCAGCCGTTCGAACATCCTGGACCCCACCCAATCCTCTTCATCACCTAGTCGTTATTTGATCCTGCTTTCTTCCACCTGCAAGGAACCCAAGGCGGCTCACATGGTGCTCCTCCTCCTCTCCACGTGATCCTCACAACAAGCCTGTGAGGTAGGCTGGGCTTTATAGCACCAGCACCCTGAATTGTGCCCGGAAACAGACTGGCAGTGATACAAGATTGGTGCAATGTGGTCAAGAAAGCACCACCAGAAAGCAATCTGGAAGCTCAGTGGTGGGAGATTCAGGACAGATTTAGCACTAGCTGCATTTTCCAAACACTCCTCGAGGACAGCCCCCCACACAAGGAACTAAGCAGGAGGTGACAGTGGACCTCTGTGGACAGATCTGCCTCTTCCAGGAAGTGCACCAGCGGAAGCTGGGTAAAGGCACTCCTGGCCACGGCAGCTACCTGACCATCCGGGAGCAATGCTGGAACCAGAAATGCTCCCAGGCGGTGAACCTGGTCCATGCCACCCCAGCCGAGCGGGAGGCGCCTCCTTTGCCCTCCAGCAGATGGGCCTCCCTGGGGCTCTTCTGCTGCCAAAGACAGGGCCCACAGCTGGCTCAAGGCCCACTGCCCTCCTCATGAGGAGGGAGAGGAGGTCCGGCTGCAGAGTTGCAGCCCTTCTGTCAAGACAGCAACTGGCCTTGTTTGCTTGGGAGATGAAAGCACACGTGCATCAATAAAGGCAACGGAAGAGGCAGAGGGACATTTGGGGCCAATTTTCAAGGGAGGCTGCTTGAGTGCCTTGGGCTGGAAGAGGGATCCACCAAGGTACATTCTTCTCGTTTGTAGGATGCTTTGTACTGACAAAGAGATTCTAGTCTACCCTGGATGCTGCATTATAAATTGGAACAACACCGTTGATGCAGATGCATCAAATACTCCCAGCAAGGCCTCCTCACCTCATGCTCAAAGAATCTGTCCTCAAGGGTTTTGTCTCCAGGGTTGCTCCCTGCTCCTTCAAACAGCAGTTTATATTCCTGCAAGAGAGAAAAGTGATTACAGATTGTGTAAACCCCTCATCAGCCTCCACCAAGTGAGCAAAGGCGCTGAAGTGGGCAGCTCAGAATACAAAGTTATGAGTTATCATGGATAACTAATTTTTCTCAATAGTGGAGGCAGAAGACTAAAGGGCTGTTGCAGAGAAGGTAAAAACTTCGGGAGGATGGACATTTCAGTGGTGATTATCTGGGGGACTGGGGGTGTATGTGGAAGCAAACCTGTAAAAGTTGGGAGAAGAGAAGCCACAACACATTCATGGGATGACCAGGGGCACTGATGAAAGGGAAGCGTTTCTTTTAAAGAGGGGGGTGCTCCACCATTCCGTGCTTGGTGGTACAATGTGCTATGCTCAGCCGTTGAGGGGCTTTTTAAAGGCAGAGTCCACAAGTTAAGTCAAAATCGGTACAGAGACAAGGGTGTCTTTCATCAGCAGTGACGCCCAAGGCCTCATCCAGCAAGTGCAGAGATGCGCCACGCTCCCCTATACAGCATGCACTACACTTTCTAGCACTACCAACGGGATAGATTGGGTGGGCAGAGACATAAATTCACAGAAAGACAGTGCAGTGCAAACACGAGGAAAGACAGGACTACCATCACCAGAGAAACCCTACTTTTAGGGAGAGGCATCAGAACTGCCTTCAACAAAAGGGGGAGACGCCACTGGACCTCCAGTTATTGGAAAGCTGAAGTCTTCCCCTTTGCTTGACGGGGGAAGAACGAGTGACCACACGGCTCAGGCGAACACTCAGGCTTCCCGGAAGTGTGACCAGCCAGCTATGTTTTGTAGTCCACAGCAGAGTCTGCGGTTTTGCTGTTGACTCATTTTGTATTGTGTGTTTTCTTGTGTGACGGCAGGCCTGACTAGGCCTTGTAAGTAGTTTGGTTCAGGCGAGGTGCCTGATGGGATTGAGTGTGTGTGTGTGCGTGCGTGCCTGATCAGGAGAGGGTAACTGTAACTTGCTCATAAGCAAGACATTCCTATCCACCAAAGTAACTCATCCCTAAAGATAAGAAGGTCGCTGTGCTGATAAGACTGCTGCTGAGTACTGATTGGTTTCTGAGCATGCGTAGTGTCTTTTCTTTGTTCTCCAGCTTTAAGTCTGTATAAATGCATCCTGTTTTCTTTTCTTTTGGGGGGGAGGGGGGGAGACACAGTTTCGTCTGTCTCTCCCACGGCCATGATGTGCTTTAATAAACTTCAGACTGTTCCACCTAACCTGCCTTGGATATTCCCTTAACGCTTGTCATAATTATTGTTGTTCTGATGCCACTGCATTTTATGTTCACTCCTTTGATATCTCTATGGAAGTATATAATCTGAGTAATAAATACAATATAATACGAGTAATAAATAAATGCATAAAGAAATAACGATACTGCCCCAGTTCCAAAGTCCCAGAAGCTTGCAGGTTCGGCCAAGACCCAGTATCAATCTCATGGTAGTGCCCCTGTGACTGGAAGAGGCATGAATCCTGTGGCCACCCTACCTGCACTCACGCACAGAGGGCCCCAAGACGTCCTCCTCCCCCACCCCCACAGCTCGGAGCAAGACGGCTCTTACAGGGTAGTAGTCGGCCACAGCTTTGACCTGCTCGTAATCATCTGCTCTCGCAAGCTGGGCCAGGCCCTCTGGATGGAGCTTCCCACAGTGGGGGAAGAGCTTTGCACGGTCTTCCTTGGAGAGCTCTGTGCCAAAGGAGTTGATGGTGATAATGAAGGCTCTTCTGTCAGCTTCAAACTGCAAAAAAGACGGACAAGCCAGGGCTGTGAGGAAAGGCAAACGCTGGGCGGGGAAGGGGGCATGGGAGCGCAGCAGCAGCCCTGCCACCGAAAGCTCAACCCTGTGGAGGAGAAATATGCAACTGCAAAGATGCAGAGGTTGCCAAAGCCTGCAGGCAGCTCTGCTTTAGCACAAAGACCCCTTTGCCCTAGAAGCTAGAACCAGAGGCTGCGGCTCCTTTGCTGGTTCCATGTCACCTAAGGGTCTTGGCCTTTTCGTCACAGAGGTTGCTGCAACAAGGCTCAGGAAATATAGCAGGATTAATAGCTGTCCCAAACAAGACCCTCTGCATCAGAAGGTGTAAGAATCATACAAAATGATTATTATTTATTTATGTTAGTATACTGCCCTTTCTGCCTAAAGGCTACCAGGCATACAACCTATCTAAAAAAAGCCATAAAAACAGAAACACATTAATAAAACCATTAAACACATAATAGGAATAGCAAACTAAAAATAATTTAAAAGGCTAGTTTAAAGAGATGTGTCTTAATACATTTTCTGAAAGGTAAGAAAGTGGGGAGGAATCGTAATTCTGGAGGGAGTGCATTCCGCAGTTTCTCAAACAAATGGAATCTGGGCTTTTAAAAGTTTCTAATACATAATTCTTTAGGCTGAAGGCAAAATTATATGCACCAGGACAGCCTTCCCCAACGTGGTGCCCTTCAGATGTTTTGGATCACAGCTCCCAGGACTCCTGGACCATGGGCCATTCTGGCTGGGGCTGATGGGAGTTGTAATCAAAGACCACTGGAGGGCACTAGGTTGGGGAAAGCTGCCCTAGGGAATGGGGGAGGGGAGAGCAGTTTAGCTCAAATACCTCCCCTTGATTGCATCCAGAAAATGCCCAGGTTGCCAATTCAGCAGACCTCCAAAAGGGGCAGATCAGCCTTTTAAGCGCTTTTGAATGGGGCTTGTGGCTGAACAGAAGGAGCCACTGGCTTCGGCTGGGATGATTCGAGTCCAGTTGATTTAAATCGTTTAAATCACTTCTCTGAAGGACTCCATTTTAATGATTTAAATCACAGTGTAAGTCACTGGTGAGGAAGGTTCTATTTAATCATGTTTAGTAGAAGTATATTATTGTGTAATATAACCTTAATACATATTCAGAGATGCAGGTTCCATTAGAAGGCAGGTACACAGTGGAGGATACCTGAAGCAGAAGCTTCCTCGGGGGTCAGGACTGCATGAATATGTTCTGTTCCCATTGGGGTTCACTTCTATTCCCACCCCCCCTTCATTTATATCCAGACCTTCCTCCTTGTTCAGATCTACTCCATCTCCCCAAATTCTCTATTCCTGGACCTTCTTTACCTCTGCGCTTAGCGAGGCAAGGCCAGGAGAGTGAGAGCACGTGCACGCACTTCTGTACTCCACCTGCATGCGGAGCAGAGTAGGCCTGACCAGGTTATCTCCCATCTCCATAAACTGCTAACATATTCATAGAATATAATCAGAAATCACATCACTAGTATTCCTGATGTTATCTTTGACCTAGACTTCTTTTACTAATTGTTTTAAGAAAATTTCAACTGATTTAAATTTTTAAAATCCGATTTAAATTTTAAAAACCCCTTTTTTATTTTTGTAAAAAAAACCACTCATTTTTATCACCCCTGGGCTTCAGCGGATTAGGCATGGGCCACGAGCCTGGGCTCACCCAAAGCCCTGCAGCAGCTGTGAAGCAGGCACCTACCTCCAGGATGGGGCACATGGCGTCAGCGGTTGTGCCACCCAGGATCTTGCAGAACTTGTAGAAGGACTCGAGGTAAGCCTGGGGGGGGGGGGGGGGAGAGACACAACACAATGCAAGAGACAGTCAGCCTGGCGTAGAGCCAAGGACCAGCACAGACATGCCAAGGGTGCAGGACTCCAGAGCGCGACACTGCAACGTTGCTCTGCACTCGGAAGCACGCGGGTCAGCCGGAACAGGCCACGTCATTTCCCCAGATGAGAAATGGATGGTGGAACATAGCCATGCTTTTGCACTTCAGAGGCGTTCACACAAGAGAAAGCCCTTATGGATCAAATCTGGACGTCAGTTTGTAGCGGCATATGCCTGATAGCGTGTAGAGTTGATAAGGATTTATTGTATTTTGTAGATGTGACCATTCTGTGTCTGTGTGTTGTGAGAGAACTATGAGTAATGGATTGTATCCTTGGAAATGAAGGACGGCTGCCATGTTGGGTTGGCCAAGTAGAGAAAGCAGCCAGCTGCTTAGCTTACCAGGGAAGCCCTTATCCAGGTGCTGCTGGTGTCGATGGCAGGCCTGGCTGCATGGAGAACAAAGGGAATGCTGGTATGACCAGGTCTGCAACGAAGGATGAGGTCACTGACATCATAGGGGTAATAAAAGACCAGGGCTGGATTTGTTTAGCAGAGAGATCCAGGGAGAACAAGAAGCCTACCAAACACGATTCCTTAGGCCCTTCAAACCATGCTTGCCAGATAGGTAACTATAAGACCTCAATGATGGCTGCTTTGTTGGTTGAGAGGAACAGAACTTTAATTTTACGCAGAAATATGCTAGCCGCGAATTCTACTATGCTTCCAATCACCTTAACTGCATAGTGTGCAGTACTGTGTTTTGTTTGTTTTATCATTTCAAAGATTTCATTTGTTATTCTCCCGTACTGTTTGAGGAATAAGTGTATATAGTGTGGTACCATTTGGTGTTATTTGGCTTGAGCGAAGTTTCAGGGACCACGACCCACATCCATTAATCCTTGAAGCCCAAACATCCAGTGCTAAGTGGGGTCTGTCCACAAAGCCACAGTTTTCTCTCTTGGTCAAGTGAGTCACAGACACCCTTGTTCAAGGTTGGGAAGCAAGTTAGTTGGACAGAACGGGAAGAAGTCACCCATCTTGCGTTCAACCCATTCTGCAGGGATGAAATGGAGAAGGCTGCCCCGCTAGAATGACCCCAGGCAGCAAACTTCTGTACCAACCAGTCTGGAGGCCACCCCAAAGGCACGAGAAAGAAAGCACATCCAGGATAGCCTTGAAAAGGAAGCGTGGTAGCTGTGGCTGCCTCCCCCAAATCTCTGAAACTTCTCTCCCCCCGTAAGTTCTCTCCCTCTCTCAGCCTCTGGCAATGACGTGGTCGCATGAACCAGCCACAGCTATGGAACCCAAGCACGGGGCTATGGCTGTTGAGCCCAGCTCCCTTCTGCTGCCAGCAAGGAAAGAGATGGCCCGTGCTGGACACACTATGACGCTCCGATGCATTTCCCCACCTGGAAGTCTAATGAATTTGGCTGCTGACCACCTGGGAGGAGAGAGCACACACCCACTTGCAGCAGTGGTGGGGATGCCTAATGGTCACCTTCACAACAGTGCCTCATTGCAAGGCTACATCTAGATCACATTCTCCAATTCCATCTCTCCCCACAAGGGAGAACACATGGACCAATGGGTTAGCATTTCTCAGGCCGCACAATTTTATTTTAATCTCAGGGGCAGAAGAATTCAGCATCCTCATGCTCTCTACCCACCCTAAAGTCTGTTACTAAACACACGTCAGGCCTGACAGACTCTCTCTTGGACTGAATAAAGACTGGGATGGTTGAACTCTTGCAAGCCATATTGTTACACTTTCCCATATGGCACCCTGAAGACTGCGCACCATCCTGACCCGGGCATCATTAGGGAACACAGTCTCTCTTTCAATCTCACTTTGTAAAAACATTCCCCCATCCGCACATCCTGGTTTTGGGCCACAGGCAAATATGGATTCATGCAATACCTCAAGTTCACGTATCCTATGAAGCAGGTTCCTGCCACAACACTTTGGTTAGCCTCTGAGATGAGTACTCTGCTGTTTTTACCCCCATGTAGAGGCCTAGAACTTGCAACGAAGTGAAGAGCTTCACAGAACAGCAAAGCCAAACAACGGTCTCTGCAGTGAGGTGAGCATGTGTGACCCTCTGGCCAACTTCTGTGTCTTCATCATTCAACTCGGCAAACGTGAATACTCAGCTGCCCCCTCCCGCAAACATGGAACTCTCATCTGCCTACAGCAGACCTCCAGATGAAGGAAGTTTTGGTGGCCTGACAGCAGGAGCCTCCAGAGTGCCTAGACTTTCTGCCAGCCCGTAAACATTTGCCCAACATGCAATTGCTACATGGCACACAACATCCTTGCATGACTGGCTGTCCGTCCCTGCCCCGGTTTCTCTTCTGCCCATTAATGCACAAACAGCAGCTTTGGGACCCTCCCATGCTCATGAATCAAACACAAGACCATCCAGATGCCATCTGGCCCTTTCTTTCTTGCACAGCTGTCACAGATCTACTTCTGGCTCGTTAGGATGAGGGAGGGCAGGTACATGCCGCGGCCCGTGCTTTGCCAGAGACGGGAGGGAGTGGTCGTCATGCAGCAGCAGCACTATGCCAGCCCTTCCATTTGAGGCCTTCGCTGATCTGGCTCAAACCAGAGCAAGCCAGCCAGAGAGCACTGCAGCAAGAGGCTCACCGCCCAGGCAGCAATTCCACCTGGGGCTCCCTTCCTTCTCCTCACAAGGGGCCAGCCCATCACGCCTCCCTACCCAACACTGCTAGTTACTGCACGAATATGGTGGGAGCGCTGCACTGACACAGGAAGGTGGGTCTGCTGGGGGGGGCACTTAGCAACCGCTTCACAATCGCCAAAGCTGATTGACCATTAACCTCCCACGTTGGTGGCCCCAGGAAAGCCCAGACCTCCCCTGGAAGTCCAACCAGGCAGAAGGCAGCACTGAAGTGAGCCTGAGAGAAGCAGCCCTGATGTGGAGCAAACTGGCCAAAGTGGCACTCTTGCAGGAATAGGGCCATCCAAGAAGCCTGGCACTGAGGAGCCAAGGGCTGCTCTCCGGGATTCGGGAATCACTGCACGAGGGCCAGGCCTGCTTCCGTCTGAGCTCAGCAACCACCAGGCTCCTGCCTCCAGTTGGCCGTTATCAAAGTTCTGCCGAGAAGGACGGAGCTGTGGCCAAGACAGCCGTCTTGTCTTCTGTGTGTCAGCTTATCCTATTCTGTGTGCACTGCAATCAGAAAAGGCAGGGCTGGGACAGACCCCAGCAACGAAATCACAGAACAAAATCTCCGTACACTCCTTACCCCAAAAGGAGTTCTTCAGCAAGTTAAATTTTGGTGAAGTTGAGCCCCGCTGGACATAGGAGTTGATCAAAGCTGTGCCCCCCCCCCCCCGCCTGTCTCCATGGAAGAAGAACAGTTAATCCTGGGAGCAAGGTGACACCTTGCACAGCTTGTGGCACCACCTAGAACTGACCTCCACCATCTCTGACCATGACTGTGTCATTTGCACCCAGCACAGCCTTTCATGGGGAGGCAAAGAAACAGCTCTAAAGGCCCAGAGAGCTACAATCAGTTTACAGGACTCTGACTTGAGGAAAGTAATTGTGAACTGACCTTGTACAGCGTGTTCCGAATAATTTCAATGTTCATTTCATCCAGGTCCTGCTCAGATATGCAGTCTTGAAAAAAGGCAGCTGAAAGACAAGGAGAGGTGTGAGGGGGACTGAGAATCCTCAGCACAATCTCCCTTCCCTGCCTGGCCAACAGAGACTGCAGCTCTGCATAGTCAGTGCGTGTTATAGGGAGATCCCTCCCCGACAGCATTTCCAAGGAGCCGTCGTCAAGTGCAGGTGGTCAGATTTTCATCTTAAGGATTGAGATACCTAACAGGTTGCAAACTGGTCACTTTAAAACAGGGCCGGGGAACCCCTCTCAGCCCAAGGGCTGAATTCCACTTTGGAAAAGCTCTGGGGGTGCATTCCAGCGGTGGCGGGGACAAAGGCAAGGGGGGCAGGCCAAAATACCAGCATATCTGAGCTTAAAGCTCTTAGCATGAAGGAAAGACTCCACAAAAGCAGGGGAAACACCACATGATCAGTGGCCAGGGAAACCCCAGAGGGCCGGATCAGGACCCCAGGAGGGCTTGGCTTGGCTCCAGGGCCTGAGATTCTGCAGCCTGGCTTTAAAATAACCAACCAAAAAGATTTTCTGCAAGCACTAAGTTGCAGGCAGTGATGCTTTTGTGCTCCTACAGAATTGGCAGTTTTACTGTCAAGAAGATTCCACACCTGCCCCAGATCATGAGCCTCCCCGTGAACCACCATCCCCAGAGGAGGCGAGCGGCCACTGCAGCCACTGCCTCTTCCTCACCAAGGGGCGTGTCCACCAGGATAGCATTGTAAAGCTCAGCTGGGGTCTGGGCAATGTTCACGGCCTCCATCTGCTCAAAGCTTCCCAGGGGGTGGCATTTAGGTACCAATTCAGCAATGGAGCGTTGATGCAGCGTCCCAGTGATCAGGAGGATGACATTATCAATCATGTAGCTGTACCTGAAAGGAAGCAAAAGGGGAGTTGCTAGGACAGGCCAAGGGGAGAACAGTCACTCTCTGTTCTGGCCTCACCAGGGCTTCACCATGGGGAAAAAGAGTACGCTGAAAACTTGGTGTTACAAGCGGTTGCATTTAGCTGTGTGCCTGTTTTCCCCCCCAGTGCCACTTAATCTATACAGTCAAGAGCCATTTACAAGTAATTTCATATTTACCACAGGTTAGGTAACTAAAACAAGTACTGCAAATTAAAATAAAGGAACCCGAATCAGACAAAGCAGCACGAGACCAATTAGGGCACAGCCCTGAAGCCTTCCAAGGGTCCAGAAGTGCCTGGCAGGTTCAGTGGGGCCTGGGAGGTGGCACACAGAAGGGAACACACCCAAGTACTCCTGTGTAGCCTCTTCAAAGCGGGGCCCTTTAGCCACGGAGTGCTGCCTCTCCCTGACCTGCTCCAGATGCCCCAGGACGAGCAAAGAATGCCAGCCCCACAGCTGGCCGGATGGACTTTGACTCCGTGATAGCCTGTTGGGGAAGAGGCCCAACTCCCCAGATGGAGAGAAAAGCAGAACCCAGGGAGAGGGAGCCAGGAAAGAAAGACTGTCCCCTTGCCTTGACTGCGGATGATCACAGGCAGCTGGAAAACCAGTCCCACCCACGAGCCGGGCCTCCTTAGCCAGACCCAGGAAGGGGTTTCAGTCTGGCGGCTACACTTCAGACCTGATGCCCTGCCACTTCCCCGCAACACACCGCTCATCAGCCCTCCCCTCCTCCTCCTCTCAGTGAGACAGCCAGGCACCCGAGTCTCCTGGGTCCTGGCAGCCAGTTTGTACTGCCCAAGCTGTGCAAAGAGAAGAAGAACTAGGTGGGGAGGGGAGGGGAACACTGCCTAGAAACGGCGAGCCCCCTTTTGCCCACAGAAGAGTCAGCAATGCAGGCAGCTGCTCAGGCGGGAGGAGCCAGCAGCACTTCTGCTCTCGGCACAGCGCCGCCGCAGCGCCACCTCCTGCCTGGGCCAGATGACAATCTAGCCCCAGAGCAGCTCTGCACCACAAGTAAGGCCGGGAGCAGCTTTGAAGTTACTCCCAGAGGCAAAAAAGCCCGCCGACGGCCCTTGGAGCAGAAGGACACACAACACTTTGGACAGCCTCCAATGGCCGCCGCCACTGATTCTCTGGTTTGCACTTAATTTGGTTGCAAGGAGCTGGCCATCGGCTGCCCAAGGTGCTGGTTGCCCCCCTTTCCTCACGCTATGTGCATGCAGGATCACAGCCAACGAGACTGGGGCACCAGCAGCAGCTGCAGGGAACGGAGCAGAAGCAGAGGTTCAGCAAACTTGAAGTTTTGAACCAGGGCTGAGCAGAAATGCTGCTGCCAAGGCAGAAGAGTTTTGATCAGTCGTGAATGGAGTCTCCCAGCTGTGAAAACTGATGGACGCCATTCCCAAAGCACAGAGAGCATGAAGCAGAGCATGTCCTGGGGCTACATGTTTCACCCCATAGATAAGCTTGATAAGCCCCCTATCTGCACTGCAGGAGTTGCTGTCCAGGGGATGACCATAAGCAACCAGGCAGCGTGTCTCCCACATGCCAAGGTCTCGCGCACACAACTAGCAGGATGAGGAGGCTGATCCGAGCCTAGGGCCTCAGCATGCTGGGGAGAAAGCTGGGCCATTTCTGTGTGCGGGAAATGGCAATCTGGTATAATGAGCTTATTCTTGTATTCTGAAGTGGTACAGTCCAGACACAAGTTCACCATTAGGGCTGGCATCTAAGAGACTGTCCCCGCCCCTCAAACAGGCAGCCACTGTAAGAATCTTCCTGGCTTGTCCTCACGGCCAGAAGGTCTGTGTGGGCAGGGAAGAGGACGGGCAAAGCATCCTGTGCTGGGGGGTGGGGGCAGCTCCAATTAGCTCCCATGGCTAGTCTGGCTGGCTACAAAGGCCTACCCTGCAACTGCCAAAGGGAACAGGGAGACAGCACTCCAAAGCCAGGCCTTGGCTCTACCCCTAACTCACACTCCACCCCCCGCAGAGCCAGGCCTGCATCTGGCAGACAGGGCAAGTCCCACCTCCCTCAGTGCTGCAACAAGGCCCTTTGCCACTGAACCCTAACTCGGAAGCAAGTGGGCCCAGGGACAGAGCCCCACCAAGGCCAAGAGAGGGCACAGCTGAGAAATCCCTGGGGGAGACAGACAAATGCTCCTTTGGTGTGGGAGGATTCTCAGGAAGCTATGAAAAGCTTTGCTTTGAGTGACATTTGTTTTACTGCAGTTGATTCAGGGCAAGGATACTGTAAAAAAGGATTCCAACAAGGAACCTTCTCCCAAGAACAAGCACTGCAGTCCCCGCTGGTAGTGAGCAGCAGGACTGATCCAGCTGGCACCAGGCACGCTCAGAGTGGCACCTCCAAGCCAACTGCACACTGTATTGAGGCGCTTGGCTGGGGAAGAAAGCACTGTAGGAGCTGGCCAAGTGGCTGCGCTCTGGGGTAAGAGTGCCCCATTCCCCAAAAGCAAGAGGCCCAAGGAAAGATCCCCACTTCCCTGCCATGTCCAAGGCGGCCACGAGAGCACCATGACCCAACCTGGTCAGGGCAGCACATTTCCAATGCCTGCTGGAGCTCAACGCCAGATTTGCTCATGTGTTCTCCTCTATCATGAATAGCAAGTGCCGCATCTCCTCACATTTCTGGCCTTGAACTGGCTAATTGTAACTTTCAAAAGTTGAGATCCGAGGAGCAAAAGAACAGCGGACCCCCTTGTGGGCTCTCATGCTCACTCTGCCTCTGTCACATAGTCAACCCCGCCACAATTTTCTTCTTTGCCCATCCTGGCAAGGATTATGGGAGTTGTAGTGCCAAACACCTGAAGGGCACCAGGTTGCCTGCTTCTGCCCTAAAACAAGGCTCCCAATGCAAATTGCCAAGTGAGACTACCTTGGGAGGCGGTGGGCTCTCCTGTGCTGGAGGCACTGAAGCAGAGGCCAGACAGTCATCTGTCAAGGGTGCTGTAGCTGCACCCTGCACCGAGCAGGGTGTTGGACCTACAAAGTCCCTTCCAGCTCTAGGGCTCTACAATCCTTCATAAAATGCAGTGACCAAGGCTGGATCAAGCACCGAAAAGAGCAGCTTGTCACTGCCCAAGAAAGTACCCTCAAGGAAAAGAGGGGGGGTATTTACTGATCAGCACAGATCCAATACTGATGGTATCACTTATGCCTTTGTACTTAGCAGGTTCTAAGTTATGCCAAGTTCTGCACCTAGGAAAAAGAAACCAAATGCACAGTTACAAGATGGGGGATACGTGGCTCAACAACACCACAAGCAAGAAGGATCTTGGAATTGTTGTAGATCACAAACTGAATAGAAGCCAACAATGTGATGTGGCTGCAAAAAAGGCAAATGCTCTTTTGGGCTGCATTAATAGAAGCATAGCTTCCAAATCCCGGGAAGTCCTAGTTCCCCTCTACTCAGCACTGGTTAGGCCTCATCTGGAGTACTGTGTCCAGTTCTAGGCAACACACTATAAGAAGGATGCGGACTAGTTGGAAAGGGTTCAGAGAAGGGCAACAAAGATGATCAGGGGACTGGAAACAAAGCCCTGTGAGGAGAGACTGAAAGAGCTGGGCATGTTTAGCCATGAGAAGAGAAAATTGAGGGGAGATATGATTGCGCTCTTCAAGTCCTTGAAAGGTTGTCACAGAGAGGAAGGCCAGCATCTCTTCTCAATCATCCCAGAGTGCAGGACACGGAATAATGGGCTCATGTGACAGGAAGCCAGATTCCAGCTGAACATCAGGAAAAACGTCCCGACTGTTCGAGCAATACAACAATGGAACCCATTACCTAGGGAGGTGGTAGGCTCTCCCACGGTGGAGGCATTCAAGAGGAGGCTGGACAGCCATCTGTCAGGGACTTGGATTTCTGCACTGAGCAGGGGCTTGGACTCAATGGCCTTGTGGGCCCCTTCCAACCCTACTCTTCTATGATTCTACGATTCTAGGTAGTAGCAACTGCCTGGGGTCACTGCCCACTATCTATTCTGCGGCTGCCATCTAAAGTCAGAGAGGCACGAAGGGCCATTTTCTCACAAGCTGAACTCAGTGAGCCTCGTTCACTCTCCCCAGCTTCACCTGGAGACTCTGGAAGACAATGCACAGGAGCTTCCTAGGCCAACACAGAGGAATACAGGGAACGGTCTTATACAGAGCTGGACCACTGGCCCCCTCGGCCGGCACTGTCTGTGCCAAGGTCCTTCAACTGGAGATGCCAAGGGATGAACTTGGGACCTTCTACATGGAGAGCCTTCCCTCTAAATGGGCAAGTGTGGGATTGGGGGACAAGGCTTATCATATAATGGAGATAAAAGGAAGCCAGGAACCCACTTCTCCAAGCTTCCACATTTGAGTCTACACAGGCTATCTGAAGACGCTCAAATAGCACACCTCTGTCCAGCTTCTCACAACACAGTGTGCTTTGCTGTGTGTTTTGAAACTATTGCTCTGGAGAACATTTGCCCCGTCACTCATCCAGAAGGAAACCAGATCTCCCATGTCTAATCTTCTTCAACCTCCAAAGGATCCAGCACTTCTACAAGGAAACCCAAAGAAGTTAAATGGTGGCGATCTTAGGTTCCCAGGTCAGAAAACTATTTCCAGGGCAAGCTGACCTTGATAGCTTGTTTGGCAGGGGAGACACCCTAGCCATCATTGCAACAGTCCAGTAAGACAGACCCTGACCAGATAGAGGAAGTCACAGAAACTGGCATACACGACAGCGTCTCAACCCAACCCACCAGCCCTGTTCCAATCTGCAGCTTCCAATCCCAGAAGCTGCCACAGTCTCTGTGCTACGGAACATGCCTGCAGCACCTCTCCTGAAAGGCAGCTGGCACTTACGTAATGAAGTCCAGGAAGCTGGCCAAAGGCTCATAAGCATGATTCCTCATGTGGCGAAACTCCACCACCATCTTCTCCTTTAGTTTGTCGTCAATGACGGATACTGTGAGAGGAGAAGCTTCATTTGCCAGGAAGTTCCCATAGTCTGTGCTTTGCAGATGAAGCTTCAGATCTGGAAAAATGAAAGCAACTTTCAGGACTCAACCCAGATGGAGGGCAGAGGTCAAAGGGCTACCCCCCCCCCCCGATGGAAAGGTTTCCCCAGAAAAGTGCCACTACAACACCTGCTGGATGGAGCGAGGGGGTTCTGCTTGATTCATCTCCTGAGCCCACCAAAGGCCAGCCCCTTGGTACAAATCAGTCACCTACCCTAGAAATAAAACCAGGCACATAACACTCTGTTCTGTGCCCTGATGGCATGGCATACGCTTTACGTCCGCTTTAGAATCCTGGCTGCTGCCAGGAGGTGCGTCAAACCCGCCAAGCAGCATTTGGGGCACAGGAGTGCGGCAACCCACGTTAGCCCAGGTCATGAGTTGTCCTGGAGAAGCACTCTGATCACCTTTGCATTTGGCCAGCTTGAACCATCCACCCATTTCCCTCTCCAATAAGCGTGACTGACTGTCTAGCACTCTCCCACCCACCCCACATCCAATCTCACCCACCCTGGGAAAGAGCCGTACACCTGCTGACATGCCTTTATGTCAGCCTTCCAAACCAGCCCGCATACATGACCAGCATACCCACATATACCCCACTAATACTTTTGTGAAGGTAGGCCTGACTAGGCCTTGGAAGTAGTTTGGTTCAGGCAAGGTTCCTGATGGGATTGAGAGAACGTGCATGTGTCTGGCCATGAGAAAGTAATTGTAACTTGCTCATTATAAGCAGGAAATTCCTATCCACCAAAGTAGCTCATCCCTGAAGATAAGAATGCAGCTGTACTGATAAGACTGTTGCTGAGCTAAATTAGCTCTCGAGCACAACTAAGGGTTTGTATAAACGCATTGTTTTTTGTATCTGGGGAGACTCAGTTTCGACTGACTCTCCCACAGCTGTGTCTGTGCTTCAATAAATTCCTGACTGTTCAACCTAACCTGCCTTGGATGTTCCCTTAACACTTTCTAGCAGGAGACAGGAAAAAAACCCAATTCTCTTGTTTCCCTACTGCAGCCTCCCCTTGGGGGAACCTGCATCATTCCCACCCAGCACAACCCATGGCACAGGGCAACTGGCAGCCATTTATTCACACACACACAGAGACTGGGCTACCAAAGGCCCACAGTGGAAGGCAGCTCTTCTCTGCCTGTGCTCTGAAAGCTCCCAGTGAAGACTCCATGGAGGCTCTGCCTCTGCTGGTTGGGCCACCTGCTGGAGCTTCTCTTCTTCGGGAAGGGCTGGCGCTCAGGCATTGAGCTCTGGCACTGCACGCCAGAGTTCCTTCTCAGGGTCACTCACCAGGAGGTAGTGTGGGGAAAGACCCCAAGAGAAAGCCCTCCCCAGTCTCTTTGCTCTGCCGGCTAAACACACCCAGGTCTTTCCGCCTTGCCTCGCAATACCTGCCTTTCCAGCCTCTTACCACGGGTGCCACTCTTGTACTCCAAACACCAAGAAAGGATGCCAAGAAAGAAAACCCAATGCCCCTCCCAACAGAGCCATGCTGGCAAAAGCTCCTCCTGCTCTGTCCAAGCCAATGACTTTCTGGCTCCAATTCATTCCTTTTTGCACCTCCTTTTGCAGCCCATGGGCCAAGCCAGCCATGATAAACACCCTTTCAAATGTGCTCCTTCAAGTGCCACTCTGTCCTCCAGCTTCGTCTGCTCATTTGACATTCTCCTGGGTTGTCAAGGCCACAGAAATTGGTGGGGAGGCAGAGACTGAATGGAACCAGATGGAAAAAACACCCATTCAAATCCTTCACAGTTTCTTGGCATCTGAAGAAGTTCAAGGCACTCTCTTCCTCCAGGGAATCCATGAGTTGTGTGATCACGTCTCCGCTTTACACTGAGGACCAAGAAACAGGGAAAACAGAGCAATCCCACCCAAGGCAAGGAGAAGCAGTGCTCCAGGGCAGGGTGGGGGTAAGATGGCACAGCCACAAGTAAGCTCAGGAGGCCCAAGCACAGGGGGGAGCCTACAGCCACCCAGAGGCTGCTGCACTCCAGCTCCTATCAGCCCCAGCCAGTGTTTCCAAAGGCTGGTGACGATGGGAGTGCTAGTCTCACGTGCTCTGGAGGGCTACAGGTTCCCCACTCCTGTCCTAAGGGCTTGATAGCAGCAACACTGCCCTGGATTTGCGTGTGGATGGCCACTGGGTTCTAGCCCTCAGCCAGCAAGCTCAGCTCTACATTCTGGTTGTGCTACTTGAGCACTGGAGCCACAGGGAAAGCCACCCCTGCTGTGGGGACTTTGTATACCTGGGTCAGCAGGAGCTCTCTCTCCTGCTAGCTCTGTGACCAACAGAGCCAAAAACGGATACAGCCCTTGGGATGGACAGCCAGATGCCAGCCGTCTCCTCCTTGCTGCCCCAGGTATTTCACGGTTCATTCAAATGTCACTGCGGCAGCACCATCTAGGGCAGCCTGTGCCCTGTTGAGGCGTCAAGGCTTTGCTGAGCAATGCACAGCCAGCACCTGCCACCCGGGCAGGGGGCGAAGGTGAGGCGCACGATGGAATCTTGGCACATGGGGGAAGGGTGAGAGGAGGTCAGGCCCTGCCCACTGCTGGCATTTGCCCCCAGCCCACCATCCCGCGTGGCCCTCGGGGCAAAAGACTCCTCACCCGTGTAAAGGCAGCAAAGTCGCTGGCACCCCTGGGAAAGAGAGAAGTGGGCAGAGAAGGCAAACCAGTGCTGGAGGCTCCACGCTGCACAAGAACATCAGGCAGCTGCCTTTCGGGCCGGCCCTTTCCGCCAGGGACCTCATACCCTTAGCTCCGGAGGAGGCCGCCAATTGCCTTGGAGAATTGCTCGGGCAACCCTTCCGCCCCCTCCTAAAGACCTGCATGCCCTGATGTGGTAGGCAGAAGTCGCCCACACCAGGGTGCTCACACCTCAGCTCCCAAACAGACCTTGCCCAAGACAAGCCCACTCTCAGTAGGCCGAACATTAAATCATGAGCCCCTCTGAACGCCTTGGCAGAAAGGCAGTATATGAGTACAGTGAAACAAGCTATAAACAGGCTCTCTTTGGTGTTTTCATTGTTATTATCTATGAGTGGCTCTGGGAACTCTGGTTGAGAAACAGAAAACAACTTGAAGACACTGTAACAGAACTGTACAGTTCTGGCACAAGCTCAGTTATTGTTCTTGCTGTTAATAGTATTCAGTCATTAGGCTTTATATGCTGCCATAAAATCCAAATTATCCAGATTGGACTACAATAGAAAATACACTACAATAGAAAATAGACTACAAAGCAGATTACAATAGAAAGGTTTAGTTCAGTAAAAAAGTAAAATGAAAACGTAAACCAATGTGTGTGCATCACCACTGTTGTTAAGATAGATGGTGTGACATGGACACATCAAGGAGTCTGGGTGGGCCTGTGCGGCTGGCCCAGCGACCGAGGTCAAGTGGCCACTTCAGTGCTGCTGCTCCACCCCACATCCGAGCAAGAGAAGAACCCAAGAACCTACCAAGGCAGATCCACATGAAGCAGGGAGTGTGGCTGCTTCTGCTCAAAACATGCTCTGAAACCCACATAGGAGGAACAGCTGAGAAGAAAAAGGCTGGCAGTTCCCACTGGGTGCGATCCCCACAGGACTGGACTGCCTGAAGAGGCCCAGCATGCAACCAGCACCATTCCTAGAGACAGGCAGCTTGGGGAGGAAGCAGGTGGCCATGCGCTTGTCCAACTGGGCACAAGCCAATTTGGGCAAGCGTGGGCAGCCATGAACTGGCGTCCAGGGGTGCCGAGCTGGAGAGGAATCGCCAGGCTTCAAGCCCCAAACAGATGCCCACACCATCCTTGCATGCAACAGAAGTTTCTTCAGGAATCGGGACTGCATGAAAATGTTCTCTTCACTTTTGGGTTCACTTTCTATTCCCCTCCCCTGTCCCTTGCGTTTATATCCAGACTCCTCCTCCTTGTTCAGATCTACTCCATCTCCCCAAATTCTGTATTCATTGACCTTCTCTACTCCCTGGAAAAGACCCTGATGCTGGGAAAGACTGAAGGCAAAAGGAGAAGGGGACGGCAGAGGATGAGAGGGCTAGATAGCATCACGGATGCAATGAATATGAACTTCAGCACGCTCCGGGAGAGAGCGCAGGACAGGAAGGCCTGGCGTGCTATGGTCCATGGGGTCACGAAGAGTCGGACACGACTGAACAACAACAACAACCTTTGCACTTAAAGGCAAGGCAGAGAGAGACCGTGCGCGCGCGAGCACATGAACTTCTGTACACCGCCTACAGTGCAGAATAGGACCGATCAGGTTATCTCCCATCTCCATAAACTTCATTAACATATTCAAATAATGTAATTAGAAGTTGTATAATTAGTATTCATGATGGTATCTTTGGCCTAGACTCTTTTTTTTTAATTAATTATTTTAAGAAAATTTTGAAATCTGATTTAAATTTAAAAATCCATTTTTTAAAAAAATCATCAATTTTTATCAACCCTGGTGGCTATCAATGGTGGCTATCAAAAATAGGATCAGAGGAAGCACACCTCTCAATAGCAACTGCTTGGGGAACATGGGCAAGAGGATGCCACTGCACTCATGCCTATTTACGGGCTTCTCAATGGAGCATTTGGTTGGCCACTGTGGCAAGAGAAGGCTGGCCGTGAGAGGCCCCCTTGGGTTTGATTCAGCTTCAGGGCTCTTCTCGTGTTCAGTGAGCGGGTCACAAAATGTGAAGCGGGCAGGGGGGCTTGTTCTGTGCCATGGGCCACATACGGAAACATACTGCTACAGTGTTGCAGCGGGTGCCATGCTGGACTTAAGAGATCCGGGTTCACATGCCTTACTTAGTCACAACACGCACTGGGTGGCCTTTAGCCAGTCGGTCTCTCTCCTCAGCCTCACTTAATTCCCAGAGTTGGTGTGAAGATTTGGCTCTCTGGAGGAAGAAGTACAGGCAGGTCTCCCTGTGAAAGTTGCACATATGAGAAACAGCCACCCTGGATCATATCAAGCCAAAGTCGTAGGCATGTGCAGAGTGCATTTGCCTCCCTTTCCTCACCACTGAGTAACACAGTGCCCCATGGATCAGAGGTTCCAGACAGACTTGGGCTCCAATGCCTTTTCCTAAAAAAACACACGTTTAGCTGTAGTGGATGGCTGCCAGGGCAGGCATGAGCCCTGGAGTTTGCCGTAATGGCCTGGATCTAATTGCCTGCTGATCAGTGAATAACTGATCACTAAAGATTGCCAGGCTGCCACTAAAGATTGCCAGGCTGCCACTATGGAATGACAGGAGTGGGATGTTGCCATTATGGAATGACCTGACGAGTGGAAACACAAGATGGAGGGAGTGTGTGGCCGTCCCAATACATGTAAAGGGTCAGCCAAAGCAAACCATTTGTACAACACTGAAGACCACAGGAGCTAGAGAGTTACAGCTCATGAGCACAATTCACACAAATCCCAGAGGGAGAACAGCTACAGTCAGGGCCAGAAATATTAGGACAAGGATAACTGTTTTGGCAGTTGGCCTCTGCACACCACCACATTGAAGTTGAAAGGAAACACACCCAGATGGGAGCAAAGTCAGGACTTTCACCTGTAATTCAAGGGGTGTGACAATAGTGGGGCACTAACCATTCAGGGAGGACAGCCACTGGCATGCTGTCCCTCCAGCGAAGGAGAACCCCCACCTCCGGAGGCAGCCTGTTCCACTACTGAACAGCTCTCCCTGTTAGGAAGTTTCTCCTAATGCTTAACTGAAAACTGCTACTCTTAAAATACCACATAGAATCATAGAATAGTAGGGTTGGAAGGGGCCTGTAAGACCCTCGAGTCCAACCCCCTGCTCAATGCTGGAATCTAAGTCAAAGCATCCCTGACAGATGGCTGTCCAGCCTTGTCTTGAATGCCTCCAGTGTGGGAGAGCCCACCAACTCCCTAAGTCATGGGTTCCATTGTCGTATTGCTCTAACAGTTAGGAAGTTTTTCCTGATGTTCAGCCGGAATCTGGCTTCCTGCCACTTGAGCCCATGATTCCATGTCCTGCACTGTGGGATGATCAAGAAGGGCTCCTGGCCTTCCTCTCTGGGACAACCTTTCAAGAGCGCTATCCTATCTCCCCTCAGGCTTCTCTTCTCAAGGCTAAACAGGCCCAGTTCTTTCAGTCTCCCTTCATAGGGCTTTGTTTCCAGTCCCCTGATCATCTTCGTTGCCCTCCTCTGAACCCTCTTCAGTTTGCCTGCATCCTTCTTCAAGTGTGGTGCCCAGAACTGGACACAGTACTCAAGATGAGGCCTAACCAGTGCTGAGTAGAAGGGAACTAGTACTTCATAGGATTTCGAAGCTATACTTCTATTAATGCAGCCCAAATTAGCATTTGCCCTTTTTGCAGCCACATCACATTGTTGGCTCATATTCAGCTTGTGATTAACAACAATTGCAAGATCCTTCTCGCTTGTAGTATTGTTGAGCCAAGTATCCCCCATCTTGTAATTGTGTGTTTGGTTTCTTTTTCCTAGGGGCAGAACTTGGCATTTATCCCTATTAAAATTCATTCTGTTGTTTTCTGCCCAGCACTCCAGTCTATCAAGATCACTTTGAATTCTGTTTCTGTCTTCCAGGGTATTAGCTATCCCGCTCAATTTTGTGTCATCTGCAAATCTGATAAGCATTCCCTGCACCTCCTCCTCCAAGTCATTAATAAAAATGTTGAAGAGCACTGGGCCCAGGACTGAGCCTTGCGGTACCCTGCTTGTTACCTCTCCCCAGTTTGAAAAGATTTTATTATTTTATTTAAAATATTTCTTGGCCGCCTTTCAAAGCAGAAGCCCTCCCAAGGCGGCTTACAACAATAAAATACATAAAAACAATTAAAATATTAAAAGTCATAAAAATGTAAAAACAATAAAAGCCAACAATAAACAATTAAAACCAACAATAAAACCAACAATAATGTTAACAGCAGCAACAGTAGCAGTCATATCAGTAGAAGGCCAAGGTAAAATAATGTTTTCAAGGCCTTCTTAAAAGACTGCATTGAGGGAGCATGGTGGGCCTCCGATGGCAGCTTGTTCCAAAGATGCGGGGCCACTGCAGAGAAGGCCCTCTTATATTTGTTCACCCACCTGACTGCTCTCACAGGTGGGCAAATGAGAAGGGCCTCTCTTTCTTATCTTCAAGTGCAGGCAGGCTGATATGGGTGTAGATGGTCCTTCAAGTAACTTGGTCCCAAACTGTTTAAGGCTTTAAAGGTCAAAACAAGCACTTTCAATTGGGCTCAGAAATGCACCAGCAACCAGTGCAGCTGGCACAGTATAGGCATTATATGATCGAATCGGCTCGCTCCCATCAATACACGGGCAGCCGCATTCTGCACAAGCTGGAGTTCCTGAACCATCCTCAAAGGCAGCCCCGCGCATAGCACATTACAGTAGTCCAGCCTGGACGTGACTAGTGTGTGGATAACTGAGGCAAGGTCCGTCCGCTCCAGATAGGGCCGCAGTTGGTGTACCAGCCTAAGCTGGAAAAAAGCACTACCTGGACACCGCAGCCACCTGGGCTTCCCCAGTTAGCTCAGAGTCCAGGAGGATTCCCAGACTGTGCACTTAGTCTTTCAGGGGGAGTGAAACCGCATCTAAGACCAGTTGTAAACCTCCATCTGAAGTAGTTGGTTTCCCAACCCACAGTACCTCCATCTTGTCTGGATTAAGTTTGAGCTTGTTCACCCTCATCCATCCTAAAACAGCCTCCAGACACTGGTTCAAGAGTTCCACAGCCTCCCTAGGATGTGCAGATGGAACCTAGAGGTAGAGCTGGGTATCATTTCAGGCCAAACCTCCTGATGACTTCCCCCAGATGTTTCATGTAGGTGTTAAAAAGCATGGGGGACAAGATAGAACCTTGCAGCACCCCACAGGCTAATGGCCATGGGGTGGAAACGGTCCCTCAGCACCACCTTCTGAGACTGCTCCTCCAGAAAGGACCGGAATAACTTTAAAACTGTGCCTCCCAAGCCCAGTCAAGATAAACGATCCAGAAGGATACCATGGTCGATGGTATCGACAGCCGCTGAGAGGTCCAGAAGAACCAACAGGGTAGCACTCCCCCCATCCATTCCCGGGCTGGAATCCCATTGATAAGCACTCTTTGAGTCCGATTCTGCAGCCAAAAGTGGATCCACCTGATCACTGTTTCATCTAGCCCACTTAGAGCTAGTTTGCTCATCGAGGATATCATGGGGCACTTTGTCGAAAGCTTTGCTGAAGTCGAGGTATATGATGTCCACAGTATTCCCACAGTCCACAAGGGAGCTGACCTGATCAAAACAGGAGATCAGATTTGTCTGGCAGGATTTCTTCTTGACAAATCCAGGTTGGCTTCAAGTCATCACTGCATTGTTTTGAAGGTGCTTCCAGATGGATTGCTTTATCATCTGCTCCAGAATTTTCCCAGGGATGGATGTCAGACTGACTGGTCTGTAGTTCCCAGGTTCCTCCTTTTTATGCTTTATGAAGACAGGGACAACATTAGCCCTCCTCCAGTCATCTGGCACTTTCCCCGTCCTCCAAGATTTCTCAAAGAGAATAGACAGCGGTTCTGAGAGTTCTTCTGCCAGTGCCTTTATTACTCTAGGATGCAGTTCATCTGGCCCTGGAGATCTGAACTCATTCGAAGTAATTAGGTGTTCCTTGACCATATGCCTATCGATCTCAGGCTGCAATCCTGCCCCTTCAGCCTGTACTTCGCCTTTGCCAGGGGGCTCCTAGACCCTCTTTTGGGAGAAGACTGAGCCGAAGTAGGAGTTGAGCACCTCTGCCTTTTTTTTGTCATCTGTTATCATTTTGCCATCCTTATTTTATAGCTGAACCACCATTTCTTTCCTCTGTCTCTTACTATGCATGTAGCTGAACAAAGCCTTTTTGTTGCTTTTTGCATCCCTCGCTAACCTCAGCTCGTTCTCAGCTTTAGCCTTCCTGACGCCATCCCTGCAATTCTGTGCTACCTGCCTGTACTCTTCCTTTGTTGCTTGGCCTTCTCTGCACTTCCTATATGTATCCTTTTTTGTTTTCAGGTCATCTCTAAGCTTTTTGTGAAGCTACACTGGCTTCTTCTGTTGTCTTCCACCATTTTTTCTTGTTGGAATTGTTTGTAATTCTGCCTTGAGAACTTCCTTTTTTAAGAACTCCCACCCATCTTGGACTCCTTTTCTCGTTAGAGTTGCTTGCCATGGGACCTTACTTATCACTGTTCTGAATTTATTAAAATCCGCTTTCCTAAAATCCAGGGCACGGGTTTGGCTACACTTGGCTTTTGCTTCCCTTAGAACCAAGAACTCAAGTATAACATGGTCGCTTTCCCCCAGAGTTCCCATAACTGCTACTTGATCCACTAAATCATCTCTGTTGGTTAGGATCAAGTCAAGGATAGCCGATCCTCTAGTTCCTTCCTCCACTTTCTGTAGGAGGAAATTATCAGCAACACAAGTCAGGAATCTCGGGGGGGGGGCATGTTTTGCAGAATTTGTCCACCTTTTGGTTCTAGTTCAGCAATCTGGAACAAGAAAGAACATGTCTGTTCCATCTCATGTATAACAGCCTTTCAGATACCTGAAGCTTGCTATCATGTGCCCTTAATCTTCTCTTCTCCAGGCTAAACATAACTAGTTTTTCCAACTGTTCCTCACAGGACTTGGTTTTCAGACCCCTAACCAAGCTGGTTGCTCTTTTCTAGCCACACTTCAATTTGTCAGTGTCCCTTCTGAAAATGGGGTGCCCAGAGGGGAGATATGATAGCGCTCTTCAAGTACTTGAAAGGTTGTCACAGAGAGCAAGGCTGGGATCTCGTCTCGATCATCTGAGAGTGCAGGACACGGAATCATGGGCTCAAGTTACAGGAAGCCAGATTTCAGCTGAACATCAGGAAAAACATCCTGTAAGAGCAATACGACAATGGAGCCAATGACCTAGGGAGGTGGTGGGCTCTCCCACACTGGAGGCGTTCAAGATGAGGCTGGACAGCCATCTGTCAGGAATGCTCTGACTTGGATTCCTGCATTGAGCAGGGGGTTGGATTCGATGGTCTTATAGTCCCCTTCCAACCCCACTATTCTATGAAATGTGGCCTGATTAATGAAGAATGTGATGCTGGCTTAACATTCCACTATTACTTCCCATGATCTGGACACTCTGCCTCTGTTAATGCAGTCCAAGATTGCATTAGCTTTCTTGGCTGCCACATCACACTACTGACTCATATTCTGCTTGTGATCCAATAATGAACCTAGGTCCTTATCAGATTTACTGCTGCCAAGGTAGGTCTCCCCCATCCTATATTTCTATCTTTGTTTTTTTGTAACTAAATGCAAGTCTTTACATTTATTCGTGTTGAATCTCATCTTGTTAGATTTGGCTCAGTGTTCCAGGCTGTCTAGATCCTTCTGAATCTTGATCAGGTCTTCTGTGGTGTTGGTTATCCCTCCTAGCTTCATGCCGTCTGGAAATTTGATAAGCAACCTCTCTGTATCATCCAAGCCCTGAATAAAAATGGTGAACAGCACAGGGCCTAGGACAGAGCCCTGCAGCACTCACAGGAACACAGGGAGCTGCCTTATGCTGAGCCAGACCATTGCTCCATCTAGCCCAGTAGTGCTGACACTGACTGGCAGCAGCTCTCCAGCGTTTCAGGCAGGATTCTTTCCTACCCCTACCTGGAGAAGCCGGGGATTGAACCTGCGACCTTCTGCATGCAAAGCATGCGCTCTAGCACTGAGCTATGCCCCTTGAGACCTCCCCTTTAGGAGGATGCCAAGCCATTAATTAGCACTCACTGAGTACGGTTGCTCAACCAGCTTTGGATCCACCTAACTATATTGTTGTCCAACCCACATTTTACCATCTTGTCAACAAGGATACCATGGGAAATCTTGTCAAATGCTTTGCTGAAATCAAGATATACTATGTCCACAGCATTCCCATGATCTACCACACCAGTAATTCTATCAAAAAGCGGGGATAGGTTTGGTCTGGCATGTCTTATTCCTGACAAACCCATGTTGGCTCCTAGTAATCAATTCATTATTTTCTAGTTGATCATAACCCGACAGTATAATCATCTGTTCAAGAATTCTGCCCAATATTTACGTCAAGCTAACTGGCCTGTAGTTTCCTGGATCTACCTTCTTCCTCTTCTTGAAGATGGGGACAGCATTTGCCTGCCTTCGGCTTGCGGTACCTTACCTATTTGCATGAGTTCAGAAAGATTACAGATAGCAGCTCTGAAATAATACCTGCAAACTCCTTCAGTTCCCAGGGATATAATTCATCTGGCTATTGGGACTTGGACTAATTTAAAGTAGCTAAGTGCTCTCTAAACCTGCTCTTATTTATTCTGAGCTACATTGCTGTTGTTCAGTCGTGTCCGACTCTTCATGACCCCATGGACCATAGCACGCCAGGCCTTCCTATCCTGCACTCTCTCCCGGAGTGTGCTCAAGGTCATATTCATTGCATCGGTTGTGCTATCTAGCCATCTCATCCTCTGCCGTCCCCTTCTCCTTTTGCCTTCAATCTTTCCCAGCATCAGGGTCTTTTCCAGGGAGTTTTCTCTTCGCAGTAAGTGGCCAAAATATTTGCGCTTCAGCATCTGTCCTTCCAATGAGCACTCAGGGTTGATTTCCTTTAGGATGGACTGATTTGACCTCCTTGCAGTCCAGGGGACTCGTAAGAGTCTCCAGCACCACAGTTCGAAGTCATCGATTCTTCGGCGCTCAGCCTTCTTTATAGTCCAGCTCTCACAGCCATACGTTGCTACTGGGAAAATCATAGCTTTGATTATACGGACCTTTGTCGGCAAGGTGATGTCTCTGCTTCTTACTATGCTGTCTAGGTTTGCCATAGCTTTCCTCCCAAGGAGCAAGCGTCTTTTAATTTCATGGCTACAGTCACCATCTGCGGTGATCTTGGAGCCCAAGAAAATAAAATCTGTCACTGCTTCCATTTCTTCCCCTTCTATATGCCAGGAAGTGATGGGGCCAGATGCCATGATCTTCGTTTTTTTAATGTTGAGTTTCAAACCAGCTTTTGCACTCTCCACTTTCACCCTCAACAAGAGACTCTTGAGATCCTCTTCGCTTTCTGCCTTTAGGATGGTATCGTCTGCGTATCGGAGGTTGTTGATAATTCTCCCGGCAATCTTAATTCCAACCTGTGATTCATCCAACCCGGCGTTACTCATGATGTACTCTGCATATAAATTAAATAAGCAGGGCGACAATATACAGCCTTGTCGTACTCCTTTCCCAATTTTGAACCAATCGGTTGTTCCATGTCTGGTTCTTTTTGTTGCTTCTTGACCCTCGTACAGGTTTCTCAGGAGACTAGTAAGGTGGTCTGGTACTCCCATCTCTTTCAGAATTTGCCACAGTTTGTTGTGATCCACACAATCAAAGGCTTAAGCGTAGTCAATGAAGCAGAAATAGACATATTTCTGGAATTCTCTTGCTTTCTCCATGATCCAGCGAATGTTGGCGATTTGATCTCTAGTTCCTCTGCCTCTTCTAAACCCAGCTTGTACTTCCGGTAGTTCTCACTTCACATACTGCTGAATCCTAGCTTGTAGGATTTTGAGCATCACCTTGCTGGCATGTGAAATGAGCGCAACTGTACGGTAGTTTGAACACTCTTTGGCATTGCCCTTCTTTGTAATTGGAATGTAAACTGACCTTTTCCAGTCTTGTGGCCATTGTTGAGTGTTCCAAATTTCATAGAATCATAGAATCATAGAATAGTAGGGTTGGAAGGGGCCTACAAGGCCATCGAGTCCAACCCCCTGCTCAGTGCAGGAATCCAAGTCAGAGCATCCCTGACAAATGGCTGTCCAGCCTCGTCTTGAAGGCCTCCAGTGTGGGAGAGCCCACCACCTCCCCAGGTAATTGGTTCCATTGCCGTATTGCTCTGACACTCAGGAAGTTTTTCCTGATGTTCAGTCGGAATCTGGCTTCCTGTAACTTGAGCCCATTATTCCGTGTCCTGCACTCTGGGATGATCAAGAAGAGATCCTGGCCTTCTTCTCTGTGACAACCTTTCAAGTACTTGAAGAGTGCTATCATATCTCCCCTCAGTCTTCTCTTCTCAAGGCTAAACATGCCCAGTTCTTTCAGTCTCTCTTCATAGGGCTTTGTTTCCAGTCCCCTGATCATCTTTGTTGCCCTCCTTTGAACCCTCTCCAGCTTGTCTGCATCCTTCTTAAAGTGTGGTGCCCAGAACTGGACACAGTACTCCAGATGAGGCCTAACCAGTGCTGAGTAGAGGGGAACTAGTACTTCCCGGGATTTGGAAGCGATGCTTCTATGAATGCAGCCCAAAATAGCATTTGCCTTTTTTGCAGCCACATCACACTGTTGGCTCATATTCAGCTTGTGATCGACGACAATTCCAAGATCCTTCTCGCTCGTAGTGTGGTTGAGCCACGTATCCCCCATCTTGTAACTGTGCATTTGGTTTCTTTTTCCTAGGTGCAGAACTTGGCATTTGTCCCTATTAAATGCCATTCTGTTGTTTTCTGCCCAGCACTCCAGTCTATCCAGATCACTTTGAATTTTGTTTCTGTCTTCCAAAGTATTAGCTATCCCTCCCAATTTTGTGTCATCTGCAAATTTGATCAGCATTCCCTGCACCTCCTCCTCCAAGTCATTAATAAAAATGTTGAAGAGCACTGGGCCCAGGACTGAGCCCTGCGGTACCCCACTCGTTACCTCTCCCCAGCTTGAGAAGGTCCCATTGATAAGCACTCTTTGAGTCCGATTCTGTAGCCAACTGTGGATCCACCGGATCGTTGTTTCATCTAGCCCACTTCGAGCTAGTTTGCTCATCAGGATATCATGGGGCACTTTGTCGAAAGCTTTGCTGAAGTCGAGGTATATGATGTCTACAGCATTCCCACGGTCTACAAGGGAGGTGACTTGATCAAAAAATGAGATCAGATTTGTCTGGCAGGACTTGTTTTTGACAAATCCATGTTGGCTTCGAGTAATCACGGCATTGTTGTCAAGGTGCTTCCAGATGGATTGCTTTATGATCTGCTCCAGAATTTTCCCAGGGATTGATGTCAGACTGACTGGTCTGTAGTTCCCAGGTTCCTCCTTTTTACCCTTTTTGAAGATAGGGACAACGTTAGCCCTCCTCCAGTCATCTGGCACTTCCCCTGTCCTCCATGATTTCTCAAAGAGAATAGACAGCGGTTCTGAGAGTTCTTCTGCCAGTTCCTTTATGACTCTAGGATGCAGTTCATCTGGCCCTGGAGATTTGAACTCATTCAAAGTAATGAGGTGTTCCTTGACCATATGCCTGTCGATCTCAAGCTGCAATCCTGCCCCTTCAGCCTGTACTTCGCCTTTGCCAGGGGGGTCATAGACCCTCTTTTGGGAGAAGACTGAGCCAAAGTAGGAATTGAGCACCTCTGCCTTTTCTTTGTCCTCTGTTATCATTTTGCCATCCTTATTTAATAGCTGAACAACCATTTCTTTCCTCTGCCTTTTACTATGCACGTAGCTGAAGAAAGCCTTTTTGTTGTTTTTAGCATCCCTCGCTAACCTCACCTCGTTCTCCGCTTTAGCCTTCCTGACGCCATCCCTGCAATTCTGTGCTACCTGCCTGTACTCTTCCTTTGTTACTTGGCCTTCTTTCCACTTCCTATATGTGTCCTTTTTTGTTTTCAGGTCATCCCTAAGCTTTTTGTGAAGCCACATTGGCTTCTTCTGTTGTCTTCCACCTTTTCTTCTTGTTGGAATTGTTTGTGATTGTGCATTGAGAATTTCCTTTTTTAAAAGTTCCCACCCATCTTGGACTCCTTTTCTCGCTAGCATTGCTTGCCATGGGACCTTACTGATCATTGTTCTGAGTTTATTAAAATCAGCTTTCCTAAAATCCAGGGTACGCGTTTGAGTACACTCGGCTTTTGCTTCCCTTAGAACCAAAAACTCAAGTACAACATGGTCGCTTTCCCCCAGAGTTCCTGTAACTGCTACTTTATCCACTAAGTCATCTCTGTTGGTTAGGATCAAGTCAAGGATAGCCGATCCTCTAGTTCCTTCCTCTACTTTCTGTAGGAGGAAGTTATCCGCCACACAAGTCAGGAATTTCCTGGAGGGGCCATGTTTTGCAGAATTTGTCTCCCAACAAATATCGGGGAAATTGAAGTCCCCCATTACTACTACATCATGCTTCCTTAAAACATTGGCTATTTGCTTTTCAAAAGTTTCATCCTTGTCTTCTCCTTGATTGGGTGGCCGGTAGTAGACTCCGACCACCAGGTTCCTTTTATTCTTTGCTCCATTTATTTCAACCCAGATGCTCTCGATGGGGCTACCAAGCTCCTCCTCCTGTATTTCTGTGCAGAGATATGTATTTTTCACATACAGTGCAACCCCGCCTCCCTTTCTGTTCCTCCTGTTCTTTTTGAACAAGTTATATCCTTCAACTGCTGTATTCCAGTCATGAGAGTCATCCCACCAAGTCTCAGTTATACCTATCAAGTCATAATTTCCCTCCTGTATTAAGAGTTCAAGTTCGTTCTGTTTGTTTCCCATACTCTGGGCATTAGTATACAGACATCGAAGACCATGTGCTTCATAGTCTGGCTTTCTTCCTACCTGTGTCTGAAGACTATTATTGGACGCTATCAGAGCTGTTCTCTCCATTGCAGTGCATGCGCCTACGTCCATTGTTACCCCCAACATTACATCTCCCTTCCCCGTAGGATTCAGTTTAAAGCCCTCCTGATGAAGTTCTTCATGCTGTGGCCAAACACATTCTTCCCAGCCTTTGTGAGGTGCAACCCATCCCTAGCCAACAGCCCATCTTCCAGGAAGTATAGCCCGTGGTCCCAGAATCCAAATCTCTCTCGTCGGCACCACCTTCGTAGCCAGTCATTCACCCGGAGTATTTTTCGTTCCCTTTCTATCCCTCTTCTAACTACTGGAAGGATGGATGAGAAAACTATCTGGGCCCCAAAGTTCTTGAGTTTCCTTCCCAAAGCTTCAAAGTCTGACGTGATTTCTTCATAGCTCCACTTGGTGGTATCCTTTGTTCCCACATGGATGAGAAGAAAGGGATACCTGTCACTGGGCTTTATGAGTGCAGGCAACCTTTCAGTCACGTCTCTAATCTGTCCTCCCGGGAGACAACATACCTGGCGAGTCCACGGGTCTTCGCGACATACTTGGGTCTCGATCCCACGCAGCAAGGAGTCTCCCACTACTACCACTCTTCTCTTCTTCTTCTTGTAGGCCTGGGTTTCATCGCCTCTGTTTGACTGACCTTTAGCCTCTTGCTCACTCTCATGCAGGTTCCCCTGTGATTCTTCCTCTGCAGGCTGTCCTCCAGTCTCATCTGCAAGTACCTGGAATCGGTTCCACAGCTCCACCGCTTCCACTGGTGCAGAGTGTCGTCTAGTTCTTCTTCTCCTAACTGTCACCGTTTTCCAAGGAGTATCCTCTACTCCATTTTTCTTCACCTCAGCATTTCCCACTGCCTCATCTTGCTGTTGCTCTTCAAGCTTGTGGTCTGCCCTTTGCTGCTGTAGTTCCCCCATTCTGTCCAAGAACTCTTCGTGTTCTCTTATTCCCCGGAGGGTTGACAGTCGCCGCTCCAGTCCACTTACTTTTTCCTCCAGCAGCGTGATCAACTTGCACTTGTTGCAGGTGTAGGCCATGTTGTTCTCAGGCAAGAAAACAAACATTGCACACACCTTGCAGGTCACCACCACTGGAGAGTCTTGTCCTTCCATAGCCTCTTTTCCCTTTTTGTGTCTAGCTTTGTGATTGTTCTAGACTAGCCTGTGCCTGCTCCTCTACTCAGTAGAGGTTAAAAGCAGAGTCCCACTGGTGTGGAAGTGTGTGTTACAAGACAAATAAATGAAAAAAAGTTAGTAAAATAAAATAAAATAAAATAAAATAAAATAAAATAAAAAAAATGTTAGGGGCCTCCCCCTTGACCTCCCCTGCCGAACTCCCCTGGCCAACTCCTGTTTGCTCCCCCTGTTCGCTCGCTCTCTGGGAGCTTGCCTGCTTCTGTAGTCCCTGGACCAGCTGGAGCAGCTTGCTCTGCTCTGCTCTGCTCAGCTGGGAGGCGGGAAACAGACTGAAGCTTCCCGCCCAGTCAGCTGCTGGGAGTACTCAGGCCACACCCCTCCAATTCAGTTGGAGCTCTCAGAAGCTCCTGGTGAGCTCACAGCCAGTCAGAAGGATATGTTGGCATATTGAGTGCAGCTCTTTAACAGCATCATCTTTTAGGATTTTAAATAGCTCAGCTGGAAGACTGTCATCTCCGCTAGCTTTGTTGTTAGTAATGCTTCCTAAGGCCCACTTGACTTCACTCTCTAGGATGTCTTCACTCTCTAGCTCAAGTTCTGTGACCGCACTATCATGGCTATCAGGGACATTCAGATCTTTCCTGTATAGTTCTTCTGTGTATTCTTTCCACCTCTTCTTAATCTCATCTGCTTCTGTTAGGTCCCTGCCTTCTTTGTCCTTTATCATGCCCGTCTTTGCACAAAACATTCCCTTGAGATCTCAGATTTTCTTGAAGAGATCTCCAGTCTTTCCCGTTCTATTGTTTTCCTCAATTTCTTTGCATTGTTCATTTAAGAAGGCCTTCTTGTCTCTCCTTGCTATTCTCTGGAAATCTGCATTCAGTTGAGTATATCTTCCCCTTTCTCCCTTGCTTTTTGCTTCCTTTCTTTCCTCAGCTACTTGTAAAGCCTCATCAGACAGCCACTTGGCTTTCTTGCATTTCTTTTTCTTTGGGATGGATTGAGTTGCTGCCTCCTGAACAATGTTACGGACCTCTGTCCATAGTTCCTCAGGCACTCTGCCTATCAGGTCTAATCCCTTAAACCTATTCCTCACCTCAACTGTATATTCATAAGGGATATGATTTAGGTCATACCTGAATGGGTTAGTGGTTTTCCCTACGTTCTTCAATTTAAGCCGAAATTTTGCAAGAAGCAGCTCATGATCTGAGCCACAGTCAGCTCCAGGTCTTGTTTTGACTGACTGTATGGAGCTTCTCCATCTTTGGCTGCAAAGTACATAATCAATCTGGTTTCGATATTGACCAACTGGTGATGTCCATGTGTAGAGTCGCCTCTTGTGCTGTTGGAAGAGTGTTTGCTATGATCAGCATGTTCTCTTGGCAAAACTCTATTAGCCTTCCTCCTGCTTCATTTTGTACCCCAAGGCTATGCTTGCCTGTTATCCCGGTGATTTCCTGACTTCCTACTTTGGCACTCCAATCCTTATGATGAAAAGGACATCTTTTTTGGTGTTAGTTCTTCTAGAACCACCTTCTAGTTGTAGGTCTTCATAGAACCGATCAACCTCAGCTTCTTCGGCATCAGTGGTTGGGGCATAGACTTGAATTACTGTGATGTTGAATGGTTTGCCTTGGATTCGTACTGAGATCATTCTGTTGTTTTTGAAATTGTACCCCAGTACTGCTTTTCCCACCCTGTTGTTGACTATGAGTGCTACTCCATTTCTTCTAATGGATTCTTGCCCACAGTAGTACATATAATGGTCACCTGAATTAAATTCGCCCATGCTTGTCCATTTTAGTTCGCTGATTCCCAAGATGTCGATGTTCAGTCTTGCCATCTCATGTTTGACCACCTCCAGCTTACCTTGATTCATTGATCTGACATTCCAGGTTCCTAAACAATATTGTTCTTTACAGCATCCGACTTTCTTTTCACCACCAGACACATCCACAGCTGAGTGTCCTTTCGGCTTTGGCCCAGCCGCTTCACTCTTTCTGGCGCTACTTGGAAATTCCCTCTGCTCTTCCCCAGGAGTATATTGGACACCTTCCGACCTGAGGGGCTCATCTTCCAGCGTCATCTCTTTTGCCTTGTGATACGTTCCATGGGGTTTTCTTGGCAAGAATACTGGAGTGGGTTGCCATTTCCTTCTCCAGTGGACCACATTTTGTCAGAACTCTCTGCCATGACCTGTCCGTCTTGGGTGGCCCTGCACAGCATAGCTTATGTCTTCACTGAGTTACGCAAGCCCCTTCACCACAACAAGGCAGTGATCCATGAAGGGGTCTGAGCTACATATCCCACTGTATATCATTTGTTCCGTTTGACCCAGGTTGAATGCCACTCCCCCTGTGGGAGAAGACTAAGGCAAAATAGGACTTGAGTAGTTCCACCTTCTCTCTGTCACCGAACAGTTTACCATCTTCCCTAAGCTGCAGACCTGTCCTTCCCCTCATCATCTTCTTGCTCCTAACACAGCCAAAGAAGCCTCTTTTGTTGTTCTTAGCATCCCTCACCAGCCTCAGCTCATTCTGGGCCTCTGCCTTCCTGACACCATCCTGATAGTTTTATGGAACTCTCTTCTCCTCCTCCTTGGTAGTATGTCCCTCCTGACATTTCTTATACGTGACCTTTTGGGTCTCAGCTCTTCAGAGAGCTCCCAGTGCAGCCACACTGGCTTCCTTAAACATACCCATTTCCCTTCTCATGGGAATAGTCTGTGTTTGTGCCTTCAGTATTTCCATTTTCAGGAGCTCCCATCCATCTTGAGCTCTTTCTCCCTTCAGTATCCCACCCAACTTTTCTCTCAGCTTTTTGAAATTGACTTTCCTAAAGTCCAAGGTACACATCTTACTAAGCTCGTTTTTAACAGCCCTCCCTGTCTTGAATTCCAGGATGACATGGCCACTTTCCTTAATGCTCCGGCCACTTTGATTTCATCTACCATTATGTGTTACTCTTTAAGATGCACAAAGTGTCTTTGTTGTAATTTACACAGAAACCAAGCTTCATCTGAGCACATATACAAAATTACACACACACAAGATTCTTTGCTTGAAACTGTGAATGCAACTTATTGTTTAGCCAGGGGTTTAAACAATAAGTTGTTAGCCTCAATTACAGAACACCAGTTCAGCCCCTGAAAAAGCCTGGCCACACAGTCACATAATCACGTCATGGCATCTTCAAGCCTCCCTCTACAGTCTGTGTGCAGCCTTTGGAGCCTCCTTGCCTTAGAAGATGCTTTTATTAAAACACCCACCCACAGATTCTACTTCCAAAAATCCAAAGGCAAGACTCTGGGCTGCCTAAAACACAGTTATAGGCTCCTTGGTAACAGCTTAGAGATTTACTATCTAGGTTCTATAAACCAGCTAATAGCTCAAGTGGTAAAACTTCACAAGCACTCACTTATTTGGTTCTAGTGAACCAAAGGCCAAAAGACTCAAATGGAAACCTTCTGACAAAGATATGGCAGCCAAGATGGACACACAGATGGTGAAACTCATCCCATGATAGCACATCACCAGGTCACAGAGAAAAAGAAGCTGATCAGACGGTACACATTAGGTCTGGGGTGCCATCTCATGATGGCAGTGAGGAATTGCAAGTTGATTGTTCTGGTAAGCAAAGAAATGAGAATACAGCACACATTCTAAGATAAGTGGAGACCTGCAGAATTACACACAAATGTAGGGAGCACTGCTTTGCAAGTATCGTGGAGCAACTTCTGGAGTAGCTTTTAACCTCCAACTACATCGGTCCCTTTCTCTGAATGTTAGAACACTCATGGCTAATGAGCAGCACCATCAATTCAACCTGGAGGACTAGGAGTTGTTGACACCACCAGCCCAGGTGAGGAAAAGCCCTTTATCCTCTTTGGATACTAACATCTTGTGTCATCCAAGCCTGATTCTCTGCAACCCACTTCCAAGGCAGGGGGGCTGATTTCCCTGTGGCAATAGGAGAAGTAACTAGAGGACTGGGGAGAATATCTGATACATCCCACCCCATCAAGAGTTCCACAAGCCAGAAGTGGCAGATACTGTCTGCCTGAGGCCTCCAAGACTTAAGTGCACATATGAAACTGTAGAGGAAAGGGAAATCTTAGAATTAAGATGCTCTAAGACCCGCTTCTTATCTCCACAAAAAAGGACACTGAAAGAATTCCATCAAGAAGCTTCTTAGTGTAGCAGGAAACCTGACCTCATGGGTGTTTAAGCTGAAATGTGTACAGAGAGCAACCTGAGTTGTTTTGTTCCTTATCCAGATACCTGTAGAGAGGAGGGAGGAGATTATACAGAGACTGTGCAAAGCATAGGAGACCTAAAAAGCAGCATATTAGGGGCTCATTTGCACAATACATATTGGAATACAAACCCTTTCTTAAGCACAGCTGCAGTGCAAGCCTAGGAATCACCTACTATTATCCACACTACGAAGCTAAAATTTTGAGACTAATTCAGAACAGTAACTAAGCAGCAGCGTCACACTTGGTCCAAGCATCAAAACATGGCAGTTCAGAATGTGCCACAAGCACTAATTTCAGGGCCCACTGGATCAGTGGCACCTCTTCATGCCACTTTTCTAGCCTTATAGAACACATGGATGCTCCCATGATGGACCCTCCTCTCCATGCTCAGCCCAAGGCAATACACAACGTTAAGCAGGAGGGTACGTGACAGGGCCTGGGCTCTCAAAAATCACGCCTCTCCAAGGAATCCATGAGTACGTAAGAGGCAGCACTGGCCACACAAATACTCCGTTGGTAACATGGGCAGACACCTGAGAAGTTTCAGCCAGAGGTGAAGAACAGAGACCTGCACCTACTCAGTTACATAGCTGGCACTTGGCCAAGGCAATACATGCATAACTTATCACCCCAAGAGGAGAAAATGATCAAGTCGTGTTCAAGAGAGCCCATGATTTGCACATCTCCTGTCTACTGTGGACCCCACGGTATCCTCCTGGACCGCCTGGAGAAGATGGGCATTGGAGACATCGTATTACAGTGGTTCCGGTCCTTCCTCTCTGGCAGACACCAGAGGGTAGCACTGGGAGAGGAGGTCTCAGACCCGTGGCCGCTCACATGTGGGGTGCCACAGGGTTCCATCCTCTCCCCGATGCTATTTAACATCTATGTGAAGCCGCTGGGGGCTATCATCAGGAGGTTTGGGGTGCGGTGTCATCAATATGCGGATGACACGCAGCTCTACCTCTCATTCAAATCTTCACCAGGGTTGGCTGTAGAATCCCTGTCTAAATGTCTGGAGATGGTGAGTAGCTGGATGGGGAGGAATAAGCTGAAGCTGAACCCTGACAAGACCGACATACTTTTGGTGGGAGACAAGAGTAGGTTGGGGGATGTTGACCTGGTGTTGAATGGGGTACGGCTGCACTTGAAAGACCAGGTCCGCAGCTTGGGAGTCATTTTAGACTCCCAGCTGTCCATGGAGGCTCAGGTGTCAGCCGTGAGCCGGAGAGCTTTGTATCTACTCTATCTGATACGGCGGTTGTGCCCCACAACCTTCCCAACCATCTGCTCCCATCTGTAGTACATGCGCTGGTCTCCTCTCGTCTAGACTACTGTAATGCGCTCTACGTGGGGTTACCCTTGAAGATGGTTTGGAAGCTGCAGCTGGTGCAGAACACGGTGGCTCGCCTGATTAAAGGCAGCCGCCGGCGTGATCACATCACTCTGGAGCTGAAGGAGTTGCATTGGCTACCAGTTGTTTTCCGGGCCAAATTCAAGGTGTTGGTTTTGACCTTTAAAACCCTTTACAGTTCTGGCCCAGCCTATCTCAAGAAGCACCTCCAACAACACCAGAGGCTCAACAAGCCTTGGATGGCCTTCTCTCTGTCCCATCAGCCAGGACAGCTAGGCTGGTGAGGACGAGGGAGAGGGCCTTTTCTGTGGTGGCCCCCACTCTGTGGAACTCCCTCCCTAGGGAACTCCGCCGTGCCCCCTCTTTAATGAGCTTCCGCCACACACTGAAAACTTGGGTTATTCAGGCAGGCATTTGGGGTGGGTTAGGGTATTTTTAAATAATGTTTAATGGGTAATTTTACTGTTTTAAATTGTACTGTTGTACATTGCCCTGAGTGGCCGGGTGACCGTCCAAATGGGCGATTAAGAAATTTAATACATAAATAAATAAATTATGCTCTTGTGTGATCAGTCCGATTCCTACAGGACACTGTGACCTGGTTCACATGTAAGGAGAAGCCACCATGGGTGACTTTTCCCATAGGGCCTTTTGTTGCCGCAGCAGGGGCCATTTTGACTATTTGGTTGTGGCGGGGGCGCACCACAGCTTCTCATTACACACAAAACCAGCAAGGGCTGCTGAGGTGGTTACCGAGCCACCCAGAACCCATAGGCTGTTTTCGGGTTGCTTCATAGCACGCTCCCCAGCCACAATGGCTAGAAAGTTGCATTTTAAAATGGCAGCAGGCGGGCCAAGGGTGTGGGGCGAGGAGGGGGTGGGACTGATGATCTAAGAGTGAAGACAGACATAACACTGATCCACTGTGCTCACTAGAGGCACACGTGGCCTCTGTGGTTCATTTTACCAGCTTCGGCCCTACCCAGACAGCTACAGTGATCCATGCACTGGCAAGCTCCCATTTGGATTACTGCAGCACGTTGTACAGGGGGCTGCCTTTGCAAATGGTACAGAAGAGGGTTGTAAGACTGCTAGCAGAGGCTGGGTGTTATGAACACCTTCAGCCAGCCCCATCTTCTGTTCACCAGCTCCCCCTCCATTTGCAGGCCCAGTTCAAAGCACGGAACGGCTTTGAGCCTTCATGGCTTTGGACCTCGGTCCTTGAAGGATCGCCTCCTCTCAGATGTATCAGTCCAGCCCTGGAGATCTTCATCTGAGCCCCTCTTTGAGTGAGCCCACCAACTGAGGTATGGCCAGTGGCTGCAAGTGAAAGGCCCTTTTCCATTAGGACCTCCTACCTCACCCTGGTCGTGCAACCCCTTCCCCGGAGAGACATCCTCCTGCTGCCTACGCCAGTGCCACCTTTCTAGTATCTCCCTGTTTTCCCAAGGTTTTTAATGTTTTAGCACTTTTTTGTTCTGTTTTCTTTGATCCTTTTAAAATCTGATTCAGAGTGTTTAATGCTGTGCTTTATTTCATCGTATTTGTACCATGGTATCATTTTAAGCTGTTATTTTTATTTTGTGAGCAGCTCAAAGGAACTGTTATGGGATGGCCTATAAATAATGTAAATCAATAAACTGCTGCCTCAAAGACACGATGGCACTTTCTCCTCATTCCCGATGGTAGCCTGAGCAGGCAGGACACCCAAGTGGGTTGTGACAGCAGAGAAGCGAGGCGAAGGGTCTCGCCTCTCTCGCGCGCAGAAAAGCGGAACTAGGGGCTGAGGCCTCACCGTGGCCGGGGCGAGCTGCCCGGGCGGGAAGGGCCACGCCTCCCTCACGGCCGGCGCAGGGCTCAGAAACGCAGGGCCGCCTCCTCGCCGCAGCCCTGCGCTCCGGCCCTGGTCCGCAGGCTTAGTCACGTCTCCTCACAACGGAATTACAGCGCGGAGGACTAGAGGAGCACGCTGAGCGGGCGCGACGGGGGCGTCCCTGAGCCACGCAGCATCCTCAGGGCACGCAGGGCGGGAGCGCGGAGCGCGGGCACTGGGGGCCGGGGGGGAGGGCCGCTGGGCACGGCCCGCAGCGGGCACTTGCGTCCCGCGCAGAGGGGCTCCTGGGAGGGGCAGAAGCTGAGGCGGGGCAGGAGGCGGGCCTGCGACCCAGCCGCCTTGTCCGGGCCGCCGGGGAAGAGGGGAGCCGGCGGGCCCGGCCAGGCAGAGGCCGCGCCAGCACAAGCCAGGGAGCCCCGGCCCGGCCCCCGCCTCACGCGGCGCCGCGAGCCGCCCGCGCGACGCGGAGGGCCGCAAGAACGGCGCGGGGCGGCCCCGCCCTCCCGAGGCGCTGCGAAGCGCCTGCCGGGCGAGCCGCGGAGGGCCGCGGAAGCGCCAGCGGGGCCGGCCGGCCAGGGAGGCCGCCGCCGAGCCGCAGCAGCAGGAAGCGCCAGCGGGCCGGCCCGCTGCTGGCGCGGCGGTCCGCGGCGCCCGGCGGGGCGGGGCGGCGGCCCCGCCCGTGCCCAGGAAGCGGCCGCGGAGCGCCCCGGCCGCCCGGGGCCCGCCGCGCCCGCCGCGCCCTGACCTTCGAGGCTCTCGCACTGCACCAGGTTGACGTAGTCCGCCTGGCTGAGCACCCCGGCCTTGAAGCCGCGCACCAGCCCCTCCAGGTAGCCGCCGTCCACGTTGAAGTACAGCTCCGGGAAGCACGAGAGCAGCATGGCGGGCCGGCGGCGCTGACGGGGACCGGCGGGCGGGCGGGCGGAAGCGGAAGCGACGCCGCCGGAACCGCGAGCAGCCGGCGCCCGGCCGGGCCCGCGGCGGCTTCCGGCCTCCGCGCGCCGTCCCGGGCCGGGCCCGGGCCCTCCCCTCGGCGCCGCCAGACGGCCCGGCAGCGGCGGCCGCGCGCCCGGCGGGTCCCGGGACAGGCGCCGCGCGTCGGGCGGGAGCGGAGGGCGGGGCGGCGCCGCCGCCCCCGCGGCCCCCGCGCTGTGCCGGACGCGGCGCGTTCAGAGCGCGGCTCGCTCATGGCGAAACCTTCGTGCGCCGCCCTGGCGCCTTGTGGGTCAAAGGGCCGGATAGCGGCGCTTTACCGAATAATGTCGCGGCCGGCACTTGTTGGCAGGCCAAGTCATTCTCTCCGAACCTGGCGTTCTCCCTGTCTGTGCTGGCTTGTAACAATTTTTTTTAATGTAGTAAAGGTGATAACAGTGAAATAAAAACAGTGGAATAAAAACAATTCGTAAATTCGGAAGAGCAGATAAAAACAGTCCAGCAACGCAGAGCATAGACTGGTCAGAGCCAGCGAGAAGTGTCCCAAGGCAACAAACAAACTCACGGGGCAAAGTCCCGCTCCTGCGCCAGAGCAAAAAGGGTTTGTCTGTCAGCAGGAGGCCATTCATGGAGGCCGCGGACAGGGTTGCCCAGGGAGGGAATTCCAGACCCAGGGGCAGGCACTGGAAAGGCCCTGGGGTCACTGCCAGAGGAGCCTGAGATGCTGATGGCGTAGGGAGAAGTTCCTCCCCAGGAGATGTTAACACCTGGGCAGGCTGGTATGGTACAAGGGAATCCTTCAAGTATCCTGCTATGTTCAGGTGTGTTGTGCCCAGAAACAAAGCAGCAGCCATGAGGAGGAGGCACAGTTGGCTCAGCAGTGCAAAGGTGCTTCTAGCTTGCCTGGCACCTGAACATCCAGGCTGGACCAGAAGCACACCCAAACTGTGAACTGGAGTCATTATGGAGGGTCCAACCCCAGGGGTGTGAGCTGCTTTGGGAACTAATTGAAGGGTAAACTTCTAAGAAAGAAAGTAAGAAATTCCAGTTCCCCAGAAGTGTTGTTTGCTTGCAAGTGTCTTTCGTAGAATGGTAAAACTAGAGCGGTGGCCTGGATGGGTCATCTGGGCCACTTCCCATGCAAGGATGAAACCCTGACACCCAGGGCCAAGACAGGTGTTAAGCAGGAGAGCTGTGATGGGATCTCAATTTAAGACAACATGTGGGGGCTCGAATTCTGATGTGGAGCAGTAGCATTTTGTGTATGGGACTGTTTAGGCCCGGCCCGGCCCTGCCAAATCCAATGCTGTTTTTTGAACCTAACTTCCCCCCCAACCCAAACCTATGTATTAGTTCCACTGGGGGAAATGGCACCTGCCCAGGCAGGGAGATGCCCTTATCCTCTTTGGATGTTAATGTTTTATTTATGTACTTTTATCTCCCTTTTCAGACAATTGTCTCCCAAAGTCGCACATCAATAAAAAAGGCCCTGCCATCAGGCTTACTGTGCAAATGACATTGAGAACATTTGTTGGAGAAGCAGCATATAAATACTATAAATTTTTAAAATTACAGGTATAACACAAGTGTCAGTATTCCCCCCCACCCCAAGTAGGACTAATGGGGGGGCATATTTAGATTGGGAAAATGGCATGAGTGGAGAACATTGGATGCTCCAGCGCCGCTCTGCTCGGATCAAAAAATTGGGGGCAGGAGAACACAAGTAGGACTTCCCTTTGAAGGATCTGGCCATCATTCTCTACTATTGGTGTCCCCCATCCTGCTTGACGCCACAGCTCCTCTAATCCAGCCAGGACAGGGCCAGCCCCTCTGATCGCCATCCTAACCCCACCTCTCCCAACAGGCCGCCTGTCTTCTGAATGTCTGTCTGTCTGTCTGTCTCTCTCACACACACACACAGAGTGCTAGTAGGAACTGACCGCTGCTGGAAATGCTCCCCTCGCATGAGAGGAAGGATGCCCTTCCACTGTTTCCAGACAGGCAGCCCTGGCTGTCACTGCAAATGGCCCCTCCCCGTTTGGAGGCTCCTTCCAAACCAGTGTGGCCTGAATATCTGTCCCTGCAGGGCTTGATGTGACAGTGGCCCCTTGATGACTGTGGACTGTATCCAGTGTTAGCCTAACTTAAGTCTTATTCATTTCAGTGGACCTATTCTAAGTAAGACTAATATTGGATGCAATCCTGTATGCCCCAGTGGGAGCTCACTACTCTCTGTGTTCCAGGCTGAATAGATGATACATCCATACCACATGTCGTAACCCATTCAGAGGCCCTCCAATGAGGAGCCCGTGTCCCTCCACCTGAACAAAGGTTCAAGCACCCAAATGGCAGGCTAAGGCTGCAGAGTTTGGGAGAATGCTGAAGAACTGCCACTGGGGCTTTCGGCTGTCTGGCTTTCCTTTCGTAAGAAAACTCAGGCTTCAGCAACTCTTCTTAAGCTATTTATTGGAACAGGAAAGAGAACATGTGAAACCCCTGCTTCACAGACGAGAACAGGGTGAGGCAATCCTGCAGGAGAAAATGTTGCTAGTTCCTGCCACAGGGGAAAGTGTTGCTAAATTTCTTGCAAAAGCAGTTGGCATTGAAGAAGCGGCAATAGCAGGTGGCACACGGATCGCAGCAAGGGAGCTTGTGCCCGAGGCAGGATTCCTGTAAGCGGACACATCTGCGTGGAGAACGCTCTTCCCGTTCCTGGGCCTGCAGGGCTGTTGGCAACATCTGCAAGGAGAGCAACAGGAAGGGAGGGGTTTTGTAACTCCTTCATGAACTGGGCGAGGTGGCAGAGGAAACAGTTTAGTGTAGCAGAGAACTTTGGCAAGCACAGAAGCATTCGGAAAGGGAAATGGTTCTCCGCGTTTGTAGCTTGTTGGGACAGCCTGGCTGTGGTTGGCTGTCACACGTGACATCACCTTCCCTCTTTCTCCCCACACAAGCACGGGCGCAGCTGCGCAACTGATTCTGAACGTTGTCAATGCTGGGTAGTTGGTATTTTGGTAAGGAGGAGAACATGCCTGCATACCTTTGCCGCCTTAACATACAGGTTTCAGGAGGGGGCAGCCTTCCTGAAGGGGCAAAACTGAGAGTTTGGGAGCGCTCAATGAAATCGGCGTGGCTCATTCCCCCACATTTTCCAGGCGATCCACACAGTGGCAGCCCTCATGTATAACCCTTCCATGTTTCCCCAGTGCTGCTTCCACCTTTTCTCTTACTGGAGAAAGTCTATGACTATTTTTAGAAATGCAGAAGGTTAACAAACCCCACAGATGTAGATACCCTCCACCTTTTCTGAGAGAGGTGGTTTTGACACAGGCATATCAGGCAGTCAAACCTGTCATGGCTCAGCACATACTCACTATAACCTTTGTAGTGAGCACCATTTTTTATAACCTGTTAATTTTTTAGAATTGATCTTTTGGGTAGCACTAACACACTTTTCCCATATTTAAAAAACAAAACAACAACAAAATATTAAGTCAAAGCGTCACAGCACTGTAATGCTATCATGCTATTTCAAAGAAAACATACCATAACATTAAAAGGGTGTAGTACCACACCACTAGAATGCTGATTTTAAAAACCTTTCTGGCCCGTACCACTAACCATCTTGCTAAAATTTCCTGATTGCTCTAGCGACTAGGTGGCTTGTTTAGTTTAGATGACAAGTGTGTTCACTTGGAAACATCCCAAAACGTGGAATCTGGGATGAGCTTTGGATGTGTGCATATAACTCGCCAAAACTGGTTGCTTGTTTGTACACACAAGACTGAGGGCCCTTCCGCAAGGACTTGTGCGGCTCCCATTCATTTCAGCGGGGTTTGCGCAAGAGAACATCCCGGTGGATTGTGCCCTTAAGCAGCAATCTAAGCATGCTTGCTTGGAGGACGCTTCCCTTGGTTCGGACACTGCAGGAGAAGGTAAAAACACCACCTCGTTGGCTTCGGTCATCTGAGCCGTTTGCTGGGTATGGGATGTTCCCTGATCGTGGCACGCTGCGGTCAGGACTCGGGCCTCGGTGGGGGCCCGTCGCCCACCGGCAGAGCATGCGGCTTGCGGCCTCGAGCCTTGGGCCGAGTCAGGCCATCAGTCCACGTGACTCAGCGCTGGCCACTGGCTGGCCGTGGCGCTCCCTCCAGGGCTTCAGACCAGAACCTTCCCCAGATGCCAGAGAGGGAAGCGGGGGCCTTCAGCGTGCGGCGCAGATGTTCAGCCCCCGAGCTACAGAACTCGCCCCCTCAACAAATGTTCGATTACAGCAGGGGTGGGCAACCCGCTGCCCTCGCAGGCTGCCTGGTGCTCTGCGGCAGGTACCCAGGGGCGCTGCCCCCCCGCCCCGCCCCCTGCTGCTAGGGAAGAGGGCGCGGGGGTGGCGATGCCTGCTGCCCTCTGCCTCGGTGCTCTCGGCAGCCTGCCCATCGGCTGCTTGGTGGGCTCCCGGCAGCATGGTTCTGCTGGAAAAGCCATGGAGCAGCGCTGGTTCTCGGGCTCCCCTTTCCCAGCACAGTCGCACGGTCAGGAGCCCGGTCCTGCTGGGAGAGTGGACGCGTGGGCGGAGTCGTTCCCTTCACATGCACCTGCTTTCCCAGGAGGACCACGGGGAAGAGGGTGAGATTAAAGCCTCTGCCTCACCCCAGCGAGCTGTGGGGAGAGTGCATGTGTGCCGCACACCTGGTTGTAGACCTTGTCCCTGTAGCTGCCCAGGAAAGGCCACGTGCAGCCCACGGGCCCAAAACCGTTGCCCACCCCTGAATTCAAGGCTCTCGGGTGAGGGCTGGGAAGGAGCTCTGCAAGCTCTCTGCCTGCCCCCTTGCTGAGTGGCTGCCCATGGGAGTGGGCCACACTGGGCTAAATGGACCATGGTCCGACCCAAGGTACAGTTGCTTTCAGGTTACCTGTGGCTCCACCAAGTGGGGTTCTGGCACAAGGTCATCTTGGACTATCGGCAGCTCCAGTACCATCTGTTCAAAATCTGTGAAAGACAGGGAGGATTTATGAGGAAGATAAAGGGAGCCTGAAGGCATCTGAGAAGCAAAACCTGTTTCAGAAGCGCAACTGTGTGTTTTGGGTCTCAGTGTATGCCTTTTCAAATAAAATGTCCTGCCAATGAACCCAACACAAGGCAAGAGTAAAAATACACACAATTCAGCATTAAATCAATAAACAATTACAACATCTATCATATGACTCAAAAACTCTATCCACATAGATCTAGTCAGCAGTCAGTCTACAAAAGCAACTCCCAATGCAGCAGCCAAAAGCCCCCCGAGGAGAAAAGACACCAGAAGTCCTGAAGGGCAGAACAGCATCGGCCAGGCAGGTGTTCTTTGCTAAAGAGGTTGACAAAAAGGTTGCTGCAAGCAATGAGAGAGCCTCCATCTCAGCGTACCTTAAAATTGCAACCCCCTACCCCGAACAGGATCTGTCCCACTTGATCTTAAGGCATGGAGGGCATATGGGATATGGCATTCCTTGAAACAATTGGCCCAGAGAGAATGCAGATGACATCTTAGACTCCAGTGTTACAGCAGGTGAATCGGGTGAGGTATCCGCAGCACAGCCTTCTCCAGTTTTCTTGGATGAGTTTCAGTTGGTACAGCTTGAGGACTTTGACAAGGTGCTTGGGCAGGTCCATGCAACCACTTCTGTATCAGATCCTTGCCCCTCTTGGCTAATAAAAACTAGGGATGTACGAAAGTTCCGCCACGGATCTCGGGGAGGCTGAATGCCAGCACATTTGGCCCCCCGAAATCGGTGGCGGAACGGCCCGCCACCCCCCCCCGGGACGGGACTTACCTTGGGTGGACCTTCCTGGCAGCGGCGGCTCCGGTGGCGGTGCAGCGGCGGCCGGTCTTCTGACCAGCTGCCGCCGCCGCCATTTCCAGGTTAAAAAAAAACAAAAAACAAAAAAACGTGATAGGCTACATAAAGATTTACATCGCCTATCACGACTAGATTTTAAAAAAACACCGTGATAGGCTACGTAAATCTTTACGTACCCTATCACGGCTGACTTAAAAAAACAACAGCAACAATGCGCATACGGAAATGGCGGCGGCCATGGCCGCCGCCATTTGCGTTCCTTATTTTGGCACATCTTCATCTACGTAAACATTTACGTAGACTAAGACGGCGAAAATAAGGGGAACGCAAATAGCGTAGATTTGCGTAATTTGCGTACGCGCGTGTTGTTGTTTTTTTTAATCAGCCGTGATAGGCTACGTAAACATTTACGTAGCCTATCACAGCTGACTGCAGGCCGCCGCCATTTGCATCCCTGCTAGCCAGCGGCCAGATGTCCGGCTGCTGGCGGAGCCAGCCGGTGGCTCCGCAGAATCGCTGCGGAGTACAGCCAGCCGGCTAGGATTCTGGGGGGGGGAGGAACGGAGCGCCTCCGCCCCCGGCGAGGATTCTGGGGGGAGGGGTGGAACGACTGCCCCCCCACCATCAGCATAATCCCCGAAAGGAAAGTGATTTTCGTACATCCCTAATAAAAACTGGCAGGGAAGGAACAGCTGGCTGGGCCAGGAGGGCGCTAAATGCCTTCTTGTGAGAGGGAGTGGTACTGGGCCACCTCAAAGGTGGTGGTGAGACCACCCCTAAAGAGACCCTCCCTGGACCCGGAAAATCTTAATAATTTTAGGCTAGTGGCAAATGTTCCTTTCCTGGGCAAGGTTCTTGAGCAGGTGGTTGCCAACCAGGTCCAGACACTCTTGGATGACTGATTATCTAGATCCATTTCAGTTGGGGTTCAGGCCAGGTTTAGGCATGGAAACAGCCTTGGTCGCCCTGTATGATGACCTATGTCGCAAGAGAGATGGGGTGTGTGACCTTGTTGATTCTCCTTGATCTCTTGGCGGCTTTCAATACCATCAACCATGCCATCCTTCTGGGGCGACTGTCTTGAGTTGGGAGTGGGAGTTACTGCATTGCAGTGGTTTCGCTCCTACTTGGATGGCCAGCTCCAGAAGGTGGTACTTAGGGGATATTGTTTGGCCCCATAGATTCTCCAGCATGGGGTTCTGCAGGGATTGGTTTTGTCCCCCTTGTTATTCAATGTTTACATGAAATTGATGTTTCATGTAACATCAATTACATGAAATTAATGTAATACAATGGCCTCAACCATTGACTGAGGTCATCTGGAGTTCTGGAGTGTGCTGGCATCAGTGTGTTGATGACACACAGCTTTATTTCCTCTAACCACAATCCCACAATCGGATGGCAAAGGGGCCACTGGTTAGTGGATGGGGTTGATTTTGGTTACATGGAAATTCTCAAGAGTTTCCAAGAATAAGCATCCTCAGATGGGATAAATATGTTACTGCAACAGGGAATATTTCTCATGTGTTCATTTGGCAAGAACTTGTACGTTCTCAATGAGAGGCGGCATCTCCTCAGCACAGGGGGGTCCTAAGCCTTCCCCATGTTTGGGAATCATCACGTTCATCATGTGTCATCCTGCCGTAAGATTCTTGGCTTTCATAGCAGAGAAAAGCTGGAGGACAAGATGGTGGGTTTCAGAACCGGCCATCTGCAAGGCAGACCAGGGGTCTGGAAACAAAGCGCTATGAAGAGAGACTGAAAGAACTGGGCCTGTTTAGCCTTGAGAAGAGAAGACTGAGGGGAGATAGGATAGCGCTCTTCAAGTCCTTGAAAGGTTGTCAGAGAGAGGAACGCCAGGATATCTTCTCCATCATCCCAGAGTGCAGGACACAGAATCATGGGCTCAATTTATTTTATTTTATTTATTATTAAATTTATTAATCGCCCATCTGGCTGGTCACCCAGCCACTCTGGGCGATGTACAACAACAAAACAGTTAAAACAATAAAATTCTACATTAAAAACATTATAAAAAATACCCTAACCCACCCCAAATGCCTGCCTGAACAACCACGTTTTTAATGTGTGGCGGAAGCTCATTAAAGAGGGGGCACGGCGGAGTTCCCTAGGGAGGGAGTTCCACAGAGTGGGGGCCACCACAGAGAAGGCCCTCTCCCTCGTCCACACCAGCCTGGCTGTCCTGGCTGATGGGACAGAGAGAAGGCCATCCGAGGCTGATCTTGTTAAGCGGCCTGTCTGGTGTTGCTGGAGGTGCACCTTAAGAAAGGCTGGGCCAGAACCATATAGGGTTTTAAAGGTCAAAACCAACACCTTGAATTTGGCCCGGAAAACAACTGGTAACCAGTGCAACACCTTCAGCACTGGAGTGATGTGATCTCGCCAGTGGCTGCCTGTAATCAGGCGAGCCGCTGCGTTCTGCACCAGCTGCAGCTTCCGAACTGTCTTCAAGGGTAACCCCACATAGAGCACATTACAGTAGTCTGAACGAGAGGAGACCAGGACATGTACTACCGATGGGAGCAGATGGTCGGGAAGGTAGGGGTGCAGCTGCCATATCAGATGGAGTTGGTACAGCGCTGTCCAGCTCACAGCTGACACCTGAGCCTCCATGGACAGCTGGGAGTCCAAAATGACCCCCAGGCTGTGGACCTGATCTTTCAAGTGTAGCCGTACCCCATTCAACACCAGGTCAACTTCCCCCAACTTACTCTTGTCTCCCACCAAAACTACCTCGGTCTTGTCAGGGTTCAGTTTCAGCTTATTCCTGTCAAGGGCTCCTTGGAGGTCTCTCTCTGTCTAAACCAGTAGCCAAGTCCAGACACAGACAAAGGAATTCCTTTCCAAGCTTTATTCTTCTTTTACAACTTAACAACTATACCGATTGCAACTAGATCTGAGCAGCACAGTACCTATGCCCTAAGTTGGAACAGTTGGTCCCTGTTTGAAAGGGAATTACTGGCAGACCCCTGAACTTAAGGACTAGGGAGAGTCCCTCCCCTTTTCCCTTGGAGCCTCTGGGCGCAGCCGTTGTTTGCGCGCCTACCTGGCACTTCGCCTCCTTTCCGCGCCCTCCATCTGGCGCCGCTCCCTGCGTCTGCGTCGCGCATCCACCATGTCTGCTATCTGTGCTTGGTCACTCCCTGGACTGCTAACTAAACTAGGAATGCTGGTGGGAGGAATCTCCGTCAACTGTTGGTCCTGGGAAAGAGGAGCGCGCTCCTCTCCCAGGAGTGACTGCTCTTCCTCAGAATCAGAACTAATCTGGGATTCTATGGGCTCAGTGTCCACCCTGACATCTCCTCCCCATCCAGCCACTCCCCATCTTCAGACATTTAGACAGGGATTCTACGGCCAACCTTGGTGAAGATTTGAACGAGAGGTAGAGCTGCGTGTCATCCGCATATTGATGACACCGCACCCCAAACCTCCTGATGATAGCCCCCAGCAGCTTCACATAGATGTTAAATAGCATCAGGGAGAGGATGGAACCTTGTGGCACCCCACAAGTGAGTGGCCACGGGTCCGAAACCTCCTCTCCCAGTGCTACCCTCTGGTACCTGCAAGAGAGGAAGGACCGGAACCACCGCAATACGGAGTCTCCAATGCCCAACCCCTCCAGGCGGTCCAGGAGGATACCGTGGTCAACGGTATCAAAAGCTGCTGAGAGGTCAAGGAGAACAAGGAAGGAGCATTCACCCCTATCCAGAGCCCTCCTCATATCATCCACCAAGGCGACCAAGGCCGTTTCTGTCCCATGCCCAGGTCTGAAGCCCGACTGAAATGGATCTAGATAATCGGCTTCTTCCAAGTGTGCCCTCAACTGCATCGCCACCACCTGCTCAATCACTTTGCCCAAAACTGGCAGATTTGAGACTGGGCGAAAGTTGTTCAGAACTTGGGGATCCAAGGAGGGCTTCTTTAACAGTGGTCTTATCACTGCCTTCTTGAGGGCTGATGGCATCACTCCCTCCTCAAGGGAGATATTCACCACCACCCTGATTCCCTCACCCAATCTCTCTGTACAGCCCATAATGAGCCAAGATGGGCAAGGATCAAGTAAGCAGGTGGTCGGCCTTACAGATGAAAGCACCTTGTCCACTTCATCAGAAGGAAGCTGGAACCGATCCCACAAAACTGGTTTGCCACAGACCGCCTCTTGCACTAACTGTATCCACAGTGCACGGAATAACACACCTAATCCTCAAGTGACCAGAAGCCAGATTCCAGCTGAACATCAGGAAAACCTTCCTGACTGTTAGAGCAATATAACAGTGGAACCAATTCCCTAGGGCGGTAGTGGGCTCTCCCACCCTGGAGACATTCAAGACGAGGCTGGACAGCCATCTGTCAGGGATGCTCTGACTTGGATTCCTGCACTGAGCAGGGGGTTGGACTCGATGGCCTTGTAGGCCCCTTCCAACCCTCCTATTCTATGATTCTATGAACATGTTATTTTTATTTTGTGAACTGCCCAGATAAGCCTTTATTAGAAGGTGACATGTAAATAACATAAACTCTGGGTGAAGAACCCTCCATGGTCACTCTTAGAATCTTCATCTAAGACCCACCTCACGGGTGGAAGGGGACTGTAGGGAAACTGACCTGAGGGTGCCTCTTTGACCATCTGCAGAAGGCTTGGGTAGCTGGACCTGCCTTCTTCATCCAGGATGGGTCCCCTCTCATCCAGGTGGCTGTGGCTGGGACTCGAGGCCAGGATAGCAGGGATCCCCAGCAGGAGTCCTAAGGACAGCAACAGCATCCTCAGCATGGCCCTGGACTGCCTGCACACAACAGGGTAAGGGTACTGAGAGACCAGGCTTAGACTGGGTCCTGACGCAGGAGGCCACCTAAGCAAGGGAGAAAGCAAGGTTGGGCATGTGCTCCAGCACGGCCATGTCCCCCCCCCCGCTGCCCCCGCCCCAGCGTTTCACAGAGGAGAGTGAGGAGAAGCTCCTGCTGCACTTGCAATGCACCCCTCTTCTGGGCCAGGGCCAAGCGCGACACCCATGGTCACATGTTGCTCAAAGCTCTTCTCCTGCTCTACACTGAGTTCCGTTACCCTGTGACAGCCTGCGGCCTGTGCTGATGTAAATGCGGGGAGGGCATGCATGTTGTTATTTGAGTCAAAATATGTATTGATCAGGCCTATAACATGTTACAGCTTTCCCCAACCTGGTGCCCTCCAGATGTGCTGGACTGCAGCTGCCATAATCCTACTTCATAGTTAGGGTGGACACTTATGAATCACCTAGAAAGAGGAAATATGTCACCCCAAAAGAGGATAATGATTTCCACAAATGCCCATGTGCTAATTTTATAGGTGAACACTTAGAAATAATGGTTATGATTTAAATAGAATATACAGAACAGCTCGCCATACTGGGGAAGACCTGCCAGCCTGCTCTATCTGCTGTCCAGAGGCTCGCTGTGGATGTCAACAGCTTTATGGTGCTTCATCTTTAAAACAGACTTGGGCAGAACAGCCTTTCAAAGGGTGGATGGTCCCCTGGCAGCCCTTCAAATAGAAGACTGGCCTCTACAAAAGAGGACACATGGCCACCCCAAGATGAGCCTGAGCAGCTGCAGCATTGGAAAGGACATGTTTCACCTGCAGAGGATTTCCACAGCTTCCCTGGGATGAATTTACGGAAAAGAGAGGCAGGGCTGCACATTACCGCCATACTGATGCTGTCACTCTAGCCCAAACCTTCAGGTAGGTTCTCCCAGTGGTCCTATGTAGACATTAAGGATCATGGGGGACAAAATGGAACCCTGAGGCTCCCCAAAGGCCACGAGGCAGAGCAGAAGTCCCCCCTTCTGGGTTCATCCCTCCAGAAAGGATCAGAAAGCCACTATAAGAACAGGCCCTCGAGTCCCATCCCGACAAGATGGCCCAGAAGGATGTCATAGTAAATGGCACTGAAAGTTGCTGAGGACCAACACTACCTGCACACTTGTATCCCTTCCCCAGCACACATCCCCTCCCAGGGCAACTGAGACATTTCTCTTCCCAGATCAGGCCACAAACTAGATTGAAACAGGTGCAACTAACCAATATCATCCAAGACTGCCTGTTGTTTTAATAGCCTTGACATCTAAGAAATGCCCCAGTGATGAACTAGAGAGATGAGGCTGGACTCTGCCACCCAGTTCCTCTTGGTTACATTAGAGGACTTTTGTCTTGTGACCAGAAACCCAAGACAGCAGATCACAGAATCAACATCTGGAAACCACTTGGTCACCATAGCATCCCGGTAGACACCAAGTTGCAGATCTGTTATTGGACTTCCTGCCATACTTTTCTTCTGCTAAAAGGAACCACAGGGCTGGCGGACTTAACCGTTTCCTCCCATGCCATGGCCTCAGTGCAAGTCATCCCTGGGAGCGTCTATTATTTCAGCAAGGGAAAGCATGCAGGCACAATGGGTGCCAACATGTACTTCCTTCTCTGGCTAATAGCTGTGGTGGTGGTCATGGTGCCCTTTCCTTTGCTTCAACTAATAATCTAACCATCTTGCACCTTGCCTTTGGAGAAGGTTAATAACGTAACAGAAGAGCAAAAGAAAAGTTCTGCTGGATCAGACCAAAGGCTTATCTAATCTAGCATTCTGTTCCAACCAGATGCTTCTAGGAAGCCCACAAGGAGGACATGAGTAGAACAGCACCCTCCCACCTGTGTTCCCCAGCAACTGGTATTGAGGGGCATCCTGCCTCTGACCTTGGTGGCAAAATATAGCCATCATGACTCATAGCCATGGATAGCCTCATCTTCCATGAATTTGTCTATTGCCCCTCTTAAAGGTTGTCCAAGTTGGTGGTCATCAGTACAACTCGAGGTAGTGAATTCCATACTTTAACTCTGCGCTGTGTGATACTTGTGGCACCCCACTTCTTACATTCCTCAATGTTGAGAACTGTCCCTTTATTACTGCTCTCTGGTTCCTGTTCTTTAAGCAATTACCAATCCAGAAGAGGACCATTCTTCTTATCCCATGGCTGCTAAGTTTACTCAGGAGCCTCTGGTGATGGACTTTATCAAAAGCCTTTTGGAAATCCAAGTAAGCATCCCTATCCATGTGCTTATTGACACTCTCAAAAAAGTGTAAAATGTTAGCAAGACAGGACTTACCTTTGCAGAAACCACGCTGATTCATCTTCACCAGGACTTGTCTTTCTATATGCTTGGTAATTTTATCTTTAATAGTGCTTTCCACCAATTTACCCAGAAAAGATGGTAATGTAACCAGCCTGTAATTTCCTAAATGCCCCCTGGATTCCTTTTTTAAAACTGGTGTTACATCAGCCACTCTCCAGTCCTCTAGTGCAGGGGCCAATCATAGTTTTGTTAGAAGACTCCCTTTCTGAACAACTGAGTCGTGGGTATTTTCCCTAAATCATCTGCTGTGAAAACAGATGCATTCAGTTTTTCTGTAGTCTCTTTAACCCCCTTCAACTCCCCGGTCATCTAACAGTTCAACTGCCTTCCTAGCTGGTTTCCTGCTTCTGATATATTTTATATATTTAAGTCGCAGCAATCCAGTTCCATTTTGGTTCAAGCGGAGCCCGTCCCTTTTGTATTAGGCCCAGCTTGTCCCAACACATTCTCATTTCATTTATTATATTTCTATGCCTCCCCACAGCCGAAGCTCTCTCCAGTGTCTAACAAATCCAAACCCCTCTTCCTGGCACCACTGTCTTATTGAGACCCCTAAACACCACCTGACTAGCTGGCCAGGCACATGGAACTGGTAGCATTTCAGAGAGAGCTACCGTGGAGATCCTGGATTTCAACTTCCCACCTAGCAACCCCCTCTTTTGCTTTCAGGAGCAGCCAACTACATTCCCCCATCTCAATGCCAACCTGCACCACAACCACTGACTCCAACCCTGCACTATCTACCAGCTTATCTAGATGGAGCATGACATCTGCAACCTTTGCACCAGGCAGGTAAGTTACCATATGGTCTCCATGCCCATCACAAACATCTCTGTGTGTGTTTCCAATAACCAAATCACCCGCGACCAGGGCCCCCCAGCCATCCCTTGATCCCCCGAGGAATGGGTCCCTTCTAACAGAGCCTTTCCCTCTTCTTCAGAGTCAAATCCCCCTTTCTCCATGACAGCAGAGGAGAATCACCTTGAGAGTGGGAAGCCACTGTCATGTCCCAGAGGGACTCATCCACCAACCTCTCTGCATCTCTCAGCTTCTCCAGGCAGCTACCTCGGCCTCAAAGGAACAAACCTGTTTCCTTAGCGCAGGGGTAGGCAACCTGGTGCCCTCCAGATATTTTGGACTATGTTTCCCAGAATCCTTGACCACTGGCCATGCTCAGAGCCAAGAGCTGAGCATACCACCATGTTTTTCGTCCAGCAATACACTGACAACCCCACATATCCCTGCAGGCTTCCTGTCTTCCTAACTTTTTGTTTTTTGTTTTTTTGTTGGGCTTATTCACTTGGAAACTTGGGATTTGTAAGATCAAAAGGGGGAGGTTTGGTTGCTCTTGCCTCCTTGCAAAGTGCTTAATGTCTCTACTCCTGGCTAGCTTCCCCCAACTTCTGCTGCGAACAGACGAGTTAAACCTGTGTACCCGACTCTAGTGAATGGGAATTTAAAGAGGGATTTAGGACATTTAAGACCTCCAGGGGAGTGAAAAATGAAGAGAGGATGTGGACAGTTGGACCCCTCCGGGAATGGAACAATCTAACTACCTCAGTGTATACTTTTCTAAATTTACAGCCTGGGTTTTAAAACTAACGAAAAAGTGAGCGTTTAATTACGCTGAACAGAGGTCTACGCCTACACTTTCACTTATAAGATGCACTAAAAATGAAAACTAAGCCTGTGCGCAGCTTGAACTTAGAGCTAAGCCCTGCACGTTTTGTTTATAAGCTGACTTTCCCACTCGTGAGGTCTGCACTGCAGCTCTCATCCATATAGAACGATAGTTTAGTTTTGGATTTAGTCTTGGTTTCTGGCTGAGGTTTAATGCAGCCACTCAAAGGTTCACTGCCAGAGTGGAACTGAAGACAGAGTTTCTATGGGATTATCCCTTGTAGAGTCAACTCCTGAGCTGTATCTTCCTACAGCATTACTCCCCACCTGCACCCTCCTGCTGGATGTAGCTCTTGGAAGGCAGTGCCCTTGGCCAGATCTACACCGCTGCTTAATAGGGGTATCGAAGTGCATTGGTAGCTCTTGGGGCACATCACACATTCTGCAGTGCTATTTCCTGGCTTTTATTCCGCATTATCCAAAATACCACAACAAATGTCATTGTGTGTCCTATGAGATATAAATGTGCAAAAGGGATATAAGGCCCTTCACACGGAACTTTTATCCTGAGATGGAGATGGCTCCTTCACGGAAGTTTGTGCGCTCTTTGCATGACGCTATGATCATTCAAGGCGTCTCCTGCACTAAATGCCCTTCGTTCCGTTTTTAAATAGAATGCAGATAATGAGCTATCAAATTACCCCCTTGTGTTCCGCTTCAGTTTCCTCCATGAAAAGAGTTAAAGCGGCAAGAAGAGGAGTGAGATCAACGACAGATAATGGAAGGCTCAGATATGGGGAGAAAGGGGGGGAGGGGAGGGGAGGGGAGGGTGGAAGGAAGCACGTGAAAAGGGGAGTCCTCGTGATCCTGCATTTAAGACGGAAGCAGAAGCCCCCCTTTAAATGCAGGATTTGAGGCTGGTGCAGAGATGCCCAGAGTGTTACCATGATGGGATCGTAATGATATGACACAAGGTGTAGATCCAGCTCTTGTTTTAGCTTCAGCTGATGATTAAAACATGGCATAAATTCACCTACCTTCTCTTCACACGAGTGCTTAACTCCCAGTCCACTTAACTGTTTCCCTCACGCTTTGTCACCGAGATGCTCGGTCAGCCGGGGCTCCTAGAAGTGGGCTCCCAAGCTTGCCTAGAATAGGCCTTGCCCCCACTATCACAAATGGCTGTTTTTGCTGTTTTCCTCTCATCCCCCCGGCAAGTCCATGGTGTCGAAGACAGACTCAGCACTTGGGTATTTAATTTGTTGAGGAAACCACACTGAGACCTTGGGGCGGGGTGGGGTCTCTCCACCCTGCTATCCAGAAGGGAAGTGCCCTCTGCTCCGGCAGCATTTCAGCACCGCATTCCAGAGACCCAACCCCACATTGCATTCGAGTCCCGCTCCCTCAGCTCTAGCTCCCGCCTGCCGTTTCTTCCATGAAGGCGCTCAGGGAGACTCCTGCTTTCATCCTCACAATAACCCTGTGAAGTAGGTTAGGCTGACAGGGCGGGAGCCGGGGTCCAGCCTCCATCTCCCCGTCAGGTCCAACATTCTGTCAACTACAGCTCTCTGGAGAAATCTGAGGCATGCAGAGATGCCCTGTTCTTCCTCCTGAGAAAGCTACAAGCACACAGCCCTCCCCTGGAGTGCCGCCAGCTCCTCACAGATCTCAGACAACTGAGAGCACGTGCAGCAGCAGCAGCGGCGGCGGCGGCTTGCTCTTTAGTGTCCCCAGCACAGCACTGTCTACTCTGCAGCAGCTCTCCCGGCTCCCGGTGCACTGGAGGGGCCAGGCCAGGGGGCCAGAGTGGGGCTTCCTGCCCGTGGAGTCGCTGCTGCACGGCTGGGTTGGGGCCCTGCCTGGCAGAACACGAGGCAGCCACATGAGAGGCTCGTCAGGGCGAGAGACGGAGATGCGCCGTACCTGGGTGTTGCCGTCCGACTCCCTGACCAAGTGCCGCAGGTCTGCTGAGCTGCACTTTGGCTGAGGGCTTATATTCACGGTGAACTGGCTGGGCCACATGACTGCGATCTAGTGGGGGGCGGGCGGGCTTCTGTGCAAGCCTCGTGCTGTCCATTTTTCTGCATGATTGCATTTTGCTCCTCAGAGGTTTCATCCAAGCAATCCTGGGAAGCCACCACCATCCTTTCTCGGTGTCCCCCGCACCACCACCCAGATGGTTCTTGAAGAGCTCTGTCCAGCTACGGGTCCCATGTGGGGTGGACAGATCAAAGGACACAGAAGAAGAGGCCGGTTGCCAAGCAGCAGAGGCTGCCCGCGCGGCTGGTGGAGCTCTGCAGTTCTGGAGAGAGGCTGTTCTCCCCGGTAGCATTCCACCCAGAAGGTGGAGGCTGGGCATGGCCACATGCGACCAAAGGAAGGAGAAAATGGGGGCAGCACGAAAGGCCTATGGCCCAGCTTTCTGAAGAGCTTGAAATTACAAGGGCTCTTCTGGTGTCAGGGGCAAGGGTGGCATGAGGGCGGCGGCAACACCCGCGTTAGGCTCGTGCCACGCCCCCTCTCCCTTTGGCCCTGGAGATGCCCCTCTTTCCTTGCACAAGCAGGCCTCTGCTGAACTGCTGGCCCTCATGTCTCCCCCCTGCCCCCAAGAGGGCAGCGGCGGGCCAAGGCCAAACCGGGTCTTGGGCTCAGATCCAGGTGGACTTGCAGGCCAGGCATCCCAGCTCTTCAGCAATGTCAAGGAAGCCTCTCTGCTCAAAAGTTTGAAGAGAAAATCTTACGCGCGACCCTCAGCACGTTCCCTCAGAAGCAGCATCGCCTGCTTTCAGCATGGCTGACGCCCTGGTCAGTGTGCTTGGGACTGCGGCCTCAGGCACCTCCCTGCGAAAGGCCACTGCCTGGGCAATGACACGCTGCCAAGGGAGCATGACGAACACGTGCGAAGGGGGCTCTCGCCACGCCTCCTTGATCACGTGGACATTGGCACACGCGAGCAGCCAAAGCGGGCCCCTGAAATCGTAGATCTGGGGCCTGGGCTTGAAGCATACCACGGGGGGTGCCCTTTATACTTACACAGAAGGGAAATTAGCAACTGAATACAGACCAGGGATTAAATGTAAATAATGTACGGTTTATGGCAGAATATAAGAGATTAATTATTATGCAGCTTTGGTATAGAATGGAAAAAGGCTGGTGAGAAGAACACAATGAAGCTTGGACCAGCAGCCACTGCACTAGACCTCCAGAACGAGGCAGTAAGGAAGGAGAGACAGAGCTGGCGGGACGCCTGAGGCCAACTAAGGATGTGACAAAGGTGCGAGGGGTATCTGCTGGGAGGCGCTGGAGGCCGAACTGCTGCCCGACAAACGCAAAAGGCAAAGGGCCTGAGGATGGGCAACGTGAGGGGGAGGAAGGAGTGGCGATGGGGGAAACGAGGGAGGGAGGAAGAGGTGAAGGGGTCCGGCAAGGGCTCTTCCCCAAGGGCGCACAGTGATGTCAGCATTTATCACGTGAAGTGGATACCAGAGCTAATCATACCCATCTAAAATGCCTGGGAGAAGAGAAACATCTTTGCCTGGTGCTGAAAAGATGAATGTGTGGGCAGCAGGAAGCCTCCTTGGGAACGGCACTCCATAAACAGGGAGCCATAGCAGAGAAGGCCCTGCCTAACCTAATTTGCTGATGGCCCCTGGAGGAGGTACACATGGGAAGAGATATTCCTTTTGATATTCTGGGCCCAAGAAACCCAGAGCTTAGAATCATAGAATAGTAGCATTGGAAGGGGCCTATAAGACCATCAAGTCCAACTCCCTGCTCAATGCAGGAATCTAAGATTCAGCACTCTGAATTGGGCCTGAAATGGGCTGGAAGCCAGAGCAGAAGATGAAGCACTGGAGCCACCTGATCATATCAGCCAGTCCCAGTGAGTAGCCCAGCAGCTGTGTTGGATTGTGGGAATGCTGTGACAGTCATTTATCTTGATTTCAGCAAAGCATTTGACAGAGTCTCCCATCATATTTTGGTTAAGAAACTGGTTAAATGTTGGCTGGGTGATGATGCCATTAGGTAGATTCACAGCTGATTGGAAACGGTACTCAGAGGCTGCTCATCAGTGGTTTTTCTTCAGAACAGAGGGAGGTTTCCAGTGGGGCGCCACAAGGCTCTGCCTGGCCCTCTTCAACATTCTTAGCAATAACTGAGATGAAAGGCTGGAGGGAACCTTCTCAATTGTTTGTCCACGGAGCTTCCCCATCCGGCTTGTCCAGGCTCCTTCCCAGCCCAGCCGCTTGGAGGCTAGCAGGGTGAGGAAGCCCTGTTTTATCTCCAATTGGTGACTGGAGATAGCAGCGATTCCCCTAGTGCAAACTCGGAGGGTGAGTGGCAGGCTATATGCTTCACCCACCCCCTGTCCTCCCCAACTGAGGTGCCCGCTGGAGGAGAGAAAGCCTGTCCATAACAAAGCTGGGTCCTTGACTGATGCACCAGCTGGAGAAGCTCCAGCTGGCACTTTGGCCAGGGACCAAATGTTACGAACATCAGGAGAGCCCTGCTGGATCAGACCAAGGGTCCATCTCATCCAGCATTCTGTTCACACAGTGGCCAACCAGCTGTCGATGGGAAACCCACAAACTGGTCATGAGTGCAACACCACCCTCCCGCCCACATTCCCCAGCAACAGGTGTACATTGGCTCACTGCCTCTGGTACTGGAGGGAGCACAGAGGCATCAGGACTATTGATAGCCATTGATAGCCTTATCCTCCAGGAGTTAGTCCAGTCCCCTTTTAAAGCCATCCAAATGGATGGCCTTCACTACATCTTGTGGTAGTGAATTTCACAGTTTAACTATGCACTCTGTGAAGAAGTCCTTTCTTTTATCTGTCCTGAATTTCCCACCAATCAACTTCGTAGGATAACTCCAGGTTCTAGTACTATGAGAGGGAGAAAAATGTCTCTGTATCTACATTCTCCACACCTTGCATAATTTGTACACCACTAACATGTCTCCCTTCAGCAAAGAAGATCGTTGCCTTGTCGTGGTGCTGCAGCTTGAGCACCTCAATGATGTCATGAGCTGAACCGTGAAGGGACACCCAAGATGGGAAGGTCATGGCAGAGAGGTCAGACTAAATACGATCCCTGGGGAAGGAAATGGCAACCCACCCCAGTATTCTTGCCATGAAAACTAAATGGATCAGTACAACCAGAGATATGTCGGTATACCATCGGAAGATGGGACTCCCAGGTCGGAAGATGGTCAAAATGCTACTGGGGAGGAACAGAGGATAAGTTCAACTAGCCCCAGATGTGATGACGCAGCTAGCTCAAAGCCGAAAGGACGGATAGCAGCCGATGGTGCTGGTGGTGAACGACGAATCCGATGTTCTAAAGATCAACACACCATAGGAACCTGGAATGTAAGATCTATGAGCCAGGGCAAATTGGATGTGGTTATTGAGGAGATATCAAGATTAAATATAGACATTTTGGGTGTCAGTGAACTGAAATGGACTGGAACGGGCCATTTCACATCAAATGACCACCAGATCTACTACTGCGGACAAGAGGACCACAGAAGAAATGGAGTGGCCTTCATAATTCTTAATAAAGTGGCTAAAGCAGTGCTTGGATACAATCCAAAAAATGACAGAATGATCTCAATTCAAATTCAGGGTAAGCCATTTAACATCACAGTGATCCAAATATACGCCCCAACCACAGATGCTGAAGAAGCAGAAGTAGATCAGTTCTATGAGGATCTGCAGCACCTACTGGATAGAACACCAAAAAAAGATGTTATTTTCATTACAGGAGACTGGAATGCTAAGGTGGGTAGTGGAATTACAGGCAAGCATGGTCTGGGAGAACAAAATGAAGCAGGACATAGGCTGATAGAATTTTGCCAAGACAACTCACTGTGCATAACAAACACTCTCTTCCAACAACCTAAGAGACGACTTTATACATGGACTTCACCAGATGGTTGTGAGAGCTGGACCATAAGGAAGGCTGAGCGAAGGAAGATAGATGCTTTTGAAATGTGGTGCTGGAGGAAAATTCTGAGAGTGCCTTGGACTGCAAGAGATCAAACCAGTCCATACTCCAGGAAATAAAGCCAGACTGCTCACTTGAGGGAAGGATATTAAGGCAAAACTGAAGTACTTTGGCCACATAATGGGAAGACAGGATACCCTGGAGAAGATGCTGATGCTAGGGAAAGTGGAAGGCAAAAGGAAGAGGGGCCAACCAAGGGCAAGATGGATGGATGATATTCTGGAGGAGACGGACTCGACCTTGGGGGAGCTGGGGGTGGCGACAGCCGACAGGAAGCTCTGGCGTGGGCTGGTCCATGAAGTCACGAAGAGTTGGAAGTGACTGACCGAATGAACAACAACAACATGTCTCCCCTTACTTACCTTTTTTCCAAGCTACACAATTCCAGCTGCTGTAGTCTTCCCTCATAGCGGAGATGCTCTAGCCCCTTGATCATTATAGTTTTCCTTTTCTGCATTTTTGCCAACTTTACAATATCGTTTTTTAGGTGTGGTGACTAGAAATGTACACAGTATTCCAAATGTGGTTGAACCATAGGTTTGTAGAATGGCAGTATGATATTGGTGATTTTATTCTCAATTCCTTTCTTAATAATGCCTAACATGGAGTTTGCCTTTTCACAGTGGCCACACACTGGGTTGACATCTTCAAAGAGCTGTGCACCATAACCCTAAGATCTCTTTCCTGGCCGGTCACCGCTAGCTCAGATCCCATCAGGCTATACTTGAAGTTGGGATTTTTTGCCCCATAGAATCACAGAATAGTACGGTTGGAAGGGGCCTACAAGACCATCGAGTCCAACCCCCTGCTCAGTGCAGGAATCCAAGTCAGAGCATCCCTGACAGATGGCTGTCCAGCCTTGTCTTGAATGCCTCCAGTGTGGGAGAGCCCACCGCCTCCCTAGGTCATTGGTTCCATTGTCGTATTGCTCTAACAGTCAGGAAGGTTTTCCTGATGTTCAGCTGGAATCTGGCTTCCTGTCACTTGAGCCCATGATTCCGTGTCCTGCACTCTAGGATGTTCGAGAAGAGATCCTGGCCTTCCTCTCTGGGACAACCTTTCAAGGACTCGAAGAGCGCTATCCTACCTCCCCTCAGTCTTCTCTTTTCAAGGCTAAACATGCCCAGTTCTTTCAGTCTCTCTTCATAGGGCTTTGTTTCCAGTCCCCTGGTCATTTTCCTTGCCGTCCTCTAAACCCTCTCCAGTTTGACTGCATCCTTCTTAAAGTGCGGCACCCAGAACTGGACACAATACTCCAGGTGAGGCCTAACCAGTGCTAAGTAGAGGGGAACTAGTACATCCCAGGATTTGGAAGCTATACTTCTAGTAATGCAGCCCGAAATAGCATTGGCTTTTTTTGCAGCCACATCACATTGTTGGCTCATATTCAGTTTGTGATCTACAACAATTCCAAGATCCTCCTCACTTGTAGTATTGAGCCAAGTATCCCGCATCTTGTAACTGTGCATTTGGTTTCCTAGGTGCAGAACTTGGCATTTATCCCTATTAAAATTCATTCTGTTGTTTTCCGCCCAGCACTCCAGCCTATCAAGATCACTTTCAATTCTGTTTCTGTCTTCCAGGGTCTTAGCTCACCCACCCAATTTTGTGTCATCTCCAAATCCGGTAAGCATTCCTTGCACCTTCTCCTCCAAGCCATTAATAAAAATGTTGAAGAGCACTGGGCCCAGGACTGAGCCCTGTGGTACCCCGCTCATTATCTGCCCCCAGTTTGAGATGATCCCATTGATAAGCACTCTTTGAGTCCGATTCTGTAGCCAACAGTGGATCCACTGGATCGTTTTTTCATCTAGCCCACTTTGAGCTAGTTTGCTGATCAGGATACCATGGGGCACTTTGTCAAAAGCTTTGCTGAAGTCGAGGTATATTATGTGCACAACATTCCTACAGTCCACAAGGGGGGTGACCTGATCCAAAAATGAGATCAGATTCGTCTGGCAGGATTTGTTCTTGACAAATCCATGTTGGCTTCGAGTAATCACGGCATTGTTTTCAAGGTGCTTCCAGATGGATTGCTTTATCATCTGCTCTGGAATTTTCCCAGGGATTGATGTCACACTGACTGCTCTGTCATTCCCAGATTCCTCCTTTTTACCCTTTTTGAAGACAGGGACAACATCTGGCACTTCACCCGTCCTCCATGATTTCTCAAGGATAATAAGCAGTGGTTCTCAGAGTTCTTCTGCCAGTTCCTTTATTACTCTAGGGTGCAGATCATCTGGCCATGGACATTTGAAATCATTCAAAGTAATTAGGTGTTCCTTGACCATATGCCTATTGATCTCAAGCTGCAATCCTGCCCCTTCAGCCTGTACTTCGCTTTGCCAAGGGGCTCATAGACCCTCTTTTGCGAGAAGACTGAGCCGAAGCAGGAATTGAGCACTTCTGCCTTTTCTTTGTCATCATTTTGCCATCCTTATTTAATAGCTGAACCTCCATGTCTTTCCTCTGTCTTTTACTATGCATGTACTGTATCTGAAGAAAGCCTTTTTGTTGCTTTTCGCATCCCTCGCAAATTCAGCTCATTCTCAGCTTTAGCCTTCCTGACGCCATCCCTGCAATTCTGTGCTACCTGCCTGTACTCTTCCTTTGTTGCTTGGCCTTCTTTGCACTTCCTATGTGTGTGCTTTTTTGTTTTCAGGTCATCTCTAAGCTTTCTGTGAAGCCACATTAGCTTCTTCTGTTGTCTTCCACCTTTTCTTCTTGTTGGAAGTGTTTGTGACTGTGCCTTGAGAATTTCCTTTTTTAAAAGCTCCCACCCATCTTGGACTCCTTTTCTCGTTAGCGTCGCTTGCCATGGGACCTTACTGATCATTGTTCTGAGTTTATTAAAATCAGCTTTCCTAAAATCCAGGGTATGTGTTTTGCTATGCTCGGCTTCTTCTTTCTTTAGAACCAAGAACTCAAGTATAACATGGTCACTTTCCGCCAGAGTTCCCGTAACTGCTACTTGATCCACTAAGTCATCTCTGTTGGTTAGGATCAAGTCAAGGATAGCTGATCCTCTAGTTCCTTCCTCCACTTTCTGTAGGAGGAAGTTATCAGCAACACAAGTCAGGAATCTCTTGGAGGGGCCATGTTTTGCAGAATTTGTCTCCCAACAAATATCGGGGAAATTGAAGTCCCACATTACTACTACATCATGCTTCCTTGAAACCTTGGCGATTTGCTTTTCAAAAGTTTCATCCTTGTCTTTTCCTTGATTGGGTGGCTGGTACTAGACTCCAACCACCATGTTCCTTTCATTCTTTGCTCCATTTATTTTAACCCAGATGCTCTCGATGGAGCTACCAAGCTCATCCTCCTGTATTTCTGTGCCGAGATATGTATTTTTGACATACAGTGCAACCCCACCTCCCTTTCTGTTCCTCCTGTTCTTTTTGAACAAGTTATATCCTTCGATTGCTGTATTCCAGCCATGGGAGTCATCCCACAAAGTTTCAGTTACACCTATCAAGTCATAATTTCCCTCCTGTGTTAAGAGTTCAGGTTCGTTCTGTTTGTTTCCCATAGTCTGGGCATTAATATATAGACACTGAAGACCATGTGCTTTATAGTCTGGCTTTCTTCCTACATGTTTCTGAAGGCTCTTATTGGGTGCTATTAGAGCTGTTCTCTCTGTTGTGGTGCATGCGCCTTCGTCCGTTGTTACCCCCAACTTTACGCCTCCCTTCCCCGTAGGATTCAGTGTAAAGCCCTTCTGATGAAGTTCTTCATGCTGTGGCCAAACACATTCTTCCCAGCCTTTGTGGGGTGCAACCCGTCCCTTGCCAACAGCCCATCTTCCAGGAAGTATAGCCTGTGGCCCCAGAATCCAAATCTCTCATGCCAGCACCACCTTTGTAGCCAGTCATTCATCTGGAGTATTTTTCTTTCCCTTTCAATCCCTCTTCTAACTACTGGAAGGATGGATGAGAAAACTATCTGGGCCCCAAAGTTCTTGAGTTTCCTTCCCAAAGCTTCAAAGTCTGGCGTGATTTCTTCGTAGCTCTGCTTGGCGGTATCATTTGTTCCCACATGGATGAGAAGAAAGGGATACCTGTCAGTGGGCTTTATGAGTGCAGGCAACCCTTCAGTCACGTCTCTAATCCATCATCCCGGCAGACAGCATACCTGGCGAGTCCACGGGTCTTCGTGACATACTTGGGTCTCGATCCCACGCAGCAGGGAGTCTCCCACTACTGCCACTCTTCTCTTCTTCTTGTTGTAGGCCTGGGTTTCATCAGCTCTGCTTGACTGACCTTCAGCCTCTTGCTCGCTCTCATGTGGGTTCCCCTGTAATTCTTCCTTTGCAGGCTGTCCTCCAGTCTCATCCTCAAGTACCTAGAAACGTTTCCACAGTTCCACTGCCTCCACTGGTGCCAAGTGTCTTCTAGTTCTTCTGCTCCTGTCACCCTTTTCCAAGGTGTATCCTCTACTTCATTTTTCCTCACCTCAGCATTTTCCTCTTCTGCCTCAGCTTGCTGTTGCTCTTCTAGCTTCTGTTCCTCACTTTGCTGCTGTAGTTTTCTTCTTCTTCTTCTTCTGTAGAATTCTTCTTGTTCCCTTATTCCCTGGAGGATCAACACTCCCCGCTCCAGTCCTCTTACTTTTTCTTCCAACAGCGTGATCAATTTGCACTTTTTGCACGTGTAGGCCATGTTGATCTCAGGCAAGAAAACAAACATTGCACAGACCTTGCAGGTCACCACCACTGGAGAGTCTTGTCCTTCCATAGTCTCTATTCCCTTTATGTTTCTAGCTTTCTGATTGTACTAGGATAGCCTGTGCTTTGTCCTCTATTCACTGGAGGTTAACAACGGAGTCCCACTGGTATGGAAGTGTGTGTTAAATGAAAAATAAATTTTAAAAAAGTTTTAAAAAATGTTAGGGGCCTCCCCCTTGACATCCCCTGCTGAACTCCCCTGGCCAACTCCTGTTTGCTCTCCCTGATCGTGCTCCCTGATGGCTTGCTCTCTGGGAGCTTGCTTGCTTGCTTGTGTAGCCCCTAGACCAGCTGGAGCAGCTTCCTCTGCTCTGCTCAGCTAGGAGACAGTAAACAGACTGAAACTTCCTGCCCACACAGCTGCTGGGAGTCCTTAGGCCACACCCTTCAATTCAATTGGAGCTCTCAGGAGCACATGGTGACCAGACCCTCCTCCAGGGGCCATCACCAAATTAGGTTAGGCAGGGCCTTCTCTGCATGCAGTATTTGCAGTTGAAACATTTGTTAGTATCTAGATTTGGTTCTGCTGGTTTTACTGCTTCGGAGTCTCCTTTGCTATTGGAAACACTTATTGAAGCTGACCAGATATATCGACCTACAAGTCATGTTTACAAATACTTATTACCAGTGAATAAATATGATACACATGGTCTACAACAGGAATAGAACTGGGAATGTCCTATTTTGTCTAATCAATGGACCGCCATTTTGGCATCTGTATCAGATATCTCTATGGATCTTCAGTTATGCCTTATTCAGCAGAAACATTTGTTTCAGGTCTGTTGGTCACCACAGTGTCTCTTTAATAAAGGTTTGACAAACTCGGGCTAATTGTTTGGAGGTGTAATGCAGTCAACGCTTCTCTTATCCATATGGTTTTGGAAATGCTCAGTAGTTGCCTCCTTTTGGGAGGAAGTTATTATATGGATAAATTTTGTATTGGAAGACTCTTTAATATCTATTGATGTAAACGTTCTCTTAAATTATGCACCTGCTTTTAGAGTGTAACACATGGTCAGCGTAAATGGATCCTTCACGTCCTTTTGGTTGCTAAAAGACTGATACTATGACACTGGAAGGATAAAAGCTCACCGCCTATAATGCAATGGACTGAAGACTTAATAATGCTAAGAACATTTGAAAGAAAGATATATAGGCGTAGCTTGCAAATGGACTTATATGTGGATATCTGGTCTGCTTTTACTGAAGTTTACGTGTAACCTATTCTTTCCAACTGTTTTTTTCTCCCTAGAGTATTGTAATATTCAAATATTGTAATATTTGAAACTGAGGATTTTAGAATATGTTGTTATATTTTTAAGTTGTCGGTTTTGTTATGTTTTTTGTTTGTTTGTTTTGTTTGTTTCACTCACAATAAAAAAATTGATTAAAAAAACCCCTGTGGGTGACTTGGTGCTACCTTTCCTAACCTGTGGTACACACTCCAGCTGAGCTTCTGGTTGTGGTTCTGAGTAACCTCCAACCATTCTGAAGGGATTTAGTCCTCTTGACTCCCCCTTTCAACTTCCTTTTTACCATTTCCCTCATTTTTAGAGAAGTTTCCTCTTTTGAAGTCAATTGGGACTGTGTTGGACTTCCCGGGCAATTTCCCACTTAAATGTACATTAAACCTGATGGTTGCTATTTCCAGTTGGTTCGACAACATTCCCTTCTTGTACTAGGTCCTGGGTGACACCACTTAGGATTAAAACCAAGGTCACCCCCCTCTGGTCGGTTTCATGACCAGCTGTTCCAGGGGACAGTTGTTTAGGGCATCGAGAAATGTAACCTCTTTGTTGTGGCTGGAACATGCATTTATCCAGTCAATGGGTGTTTCTACATTAAGCAAAAAACCTGCAAACCCCGCATCCTTTCCGGAGCTTTCTGCTTTTGGTCTCTTTGCGGGATTAGGAAGGGCTTCCTTTACAGGGCAGCCACGTGGTTTGAACTGAGGGAGTGCCTCCCTCCCTCCCTGGCATGTGTGCAAAGGAGGGGGAGAGTCTTGTTTTCATAGCTCAACTTCTGCTGTACTGTTTTCTCGCAGCCCCTAGGAAACTTCTGACTTACTTCTGAGTAGAGATAATACCACAGTATAAGTCTGCAATCCTGGGCACACTTACTTGGGAGTAAGCCACATTGAACTCAATGGGACTTACTTCTGAATAGACATAGGATCGCCCTGTACGTCTGCAACCCTCAGCACACTTACTTGGGAGTAAGCCCCACTGAACTTAATGGAGTGCTCTGAATCGTTGCTTCTGAGCTTGGTGGGGTGGGGGATCAGATGTGTCTCCCTTCATTGCAGGGAGGCATTTTACCTTCTTCTCCCTCCAACTGAGAAATGTGGAGGCAGGAGACACAATGAGCAGGTGATTCTTGCCCTCACGACTGTCAAATCTCATCCTGACCGCGCCCCCAACAACTGAAAACAAACACCCACAGCAGGCAGACACAGCGGTTTCTTCTGCCACGGGAGAGTTTCACGTGGTCAAGGTGCTCCTGTTCCATGGGCCAGAAAAAATACTGCATTTTTTGCGTTTGGGGAAAACATGAGATTGGCTTGAGGAAATGGCAGGAGACACCCTGGAGGGTCATGGCCTCATCTACGGAGCCTGCAAGCTTGAGAGAGAGAGCCATCTCAATAGCTGGATAAAAGCTCCGTGTGATGAACCCCAGTGCGGGGGTAACTGAAGTCGCCCATTGTCACAACACTTCCTTGCTTGGAGGCCTCCCTGGCTTTGTTTTCCATCTCAAGGTCACCCTGGGCATTCTGGTCAATAGCATGCTCTTAGTGCTGAATGAGTGCCTGCCCCTTTTAGCTTTTCTAGGCTGCTTGACACCATGCCCTCTTTGACGTACAGAGCAACACTTCCTCCAGAACACCCTTTATTGTCCTTCCTGTAGAGTGTATGTCCAGAGATGACAGTACCCCCCTGGTTGTCTCCATTCCACCAGGTTCCTAGAATGCCCAGTATATCCAGGTTCTCCTATGAAACCAGGCACTCCAGCTCATTTGGATCACCAAGACAAAATGGAGCCACTCCTGCAAAAGGATGAGAGTTTGACAGAAAACAGATGCAAAATAAATCTGCAAAGAAAGCTCACGCCTTTCATCAGCCAATGAAACTGTCACAGTTGATATGTCTGTCTGAGTCCCCAAGATAAACTAGAAGTTGTTCTCTTCGGACTGGCAAACGTTCTCCAAGCTGGTAGCGTGCATATTCCCCCTTGGAGCGAGACCGGGGGAGGGGGGCATAATGCTAAAGGGGTTAAAGGAGGAGGAGTGAACTACAGTGCCTGCAGCAGCAGTGGACAAAAGATGGAGAGGAGCTCTTAGCGATGAGTAAAAATAATACTGGCGGCCTCTCCCTCTGTTACTGCAGGCCTTGGAGCTGAGGCAGGGTGACATGTGACTCCTCAGAAGTTTCTTCCCACATGTATTGTAATAATAAAGAACCTGTTGTGAAAGTAGGGTGCTTTCTAGAGAACAGAGCCTAGGGGTGGATTGCAATCTCAGCAGGTATGCTCACCCCCACGTTAACCATGCCCAAGAGACATTACAGCAATCATGGACAAGATCTGGTTTTTATATTGGAGATAAACAGCACTACCCTTGGAAATATTTTGCATTTTATTTGAGAAAAAAAAGGAAGAGCTGTTCTGTGGATGTCTTCCTGGGAGGAGATGAACTGCTCCTGTCTAAGGGTTGCTGAATCACACACACCCCTAAAATGCACACACTAGTCTGGTTACCGGTTACTTTGGTATCCACTGTTGTCCTCATCTTTCAGGGATTTCAGCAAGCAGTGACAAAAGATGAAGTTTTTGATGAATTCTTGTCAAAGAATTCAAAGATCAAACTGCCCGTATATAGATAGACGAGGCTGGACAGCCATCTGTCAGAGATGCTTTGACTTGAATTCCTGCATTGAGCAGGAGGTTGGTTGGCCTTTTAGGCCCCCTCCAACCCTACTATTCTATGATTCCATGAAATCAATGGTGCGCCCACAGTTAGAGTATTGTGTACAGTTCTGGTCCTAAAAAAAAGATATTGTAGAGTTGGAAAAAGTGCAGAAAAAGGCAACTAAAATGATCAAGGGACTGGAGCATCTCCCCTGTGAGGGAAGATTACAACAGCTGGGATTGATTCGCTTGGAAAAAAAGGCGAGTAAGGGGAGACGTGATAGAGGTGTACAAAATTATGCATGATGTGGAGAATGTGGATAGGGTGACATTTTCTCCCTCTTCTATAATACTAGAACCTGGGGTCCTCCCATGAAGCTGATGGGTGGGAGATTCAGGACAGATAAAAGGAAGGACTTCCTCACACAGTGCAGAGTCAGACTATTGAATTCGCTACCACAAGAAGTAGCGATGGCCACCACTTTGGATGGCTTTAAAAGGGGGTTAGACAAATTCTTGGAGGTGAAGGCTATTAATGGCTACTAGTCCTGATGCCTCAGTGCTACCTCCAGGATCAGAGGCAGCGCACCACCAGTTGCTGGGGAACATGGGTGGGAGGGTGCTGTCGCACTTGAGTCCTGCTTGTGGGTTCCTGGTCAACAGCTGGTCGGCCACTGTGTGAACGGAATGCTGGACTAGATGGACCCTGGGTCTGATCCAGCACGCTGTTCTGATCTTAAATGCCAAGAGGTGTGTGGTTACTATTTCCTGCTTTAAATGCAGTTCTTATTTTTGGAAGGTGAATCTTAGTGTGGGAGACTCCTTGCTGCGTGGGATCGAGACCCAAGTATGTTGCAAAGACCCGTGGACTCACCAGGTATGTTGTCTCCCGGGAGGGTGGATTAGAGACGTGACTGAAGGGTTGCCTGCACTCATAAAGCCCACTAACAGGTATCCCTTCTCATCCATGTGGGAACAAATGATACCGCCAAGCGGCGCTACAAAGAAATCACGTCAGACTTTGAAGCTTTCGGAAGGAAACTCAAGAACTTTGGGGCCCAGATAGTTTTCTCATCCATCCTTCCAGTAGTTAGAAGAGGGATAGAAAGGGAAAGAAAAATACTGCAGGAGAATGACTAGCTACGAAGATGGTGCTGACGAGAGAGATTTGGATTCTGGGACCACAGGCTCTACTTCCTGGAAGATGGGCTGTTGGCAAGGGACGGGTTGCACCTCACAAAGGCTGGGAAGAATGTGTTTGGCCACAGCATGAAGAACTTCATCAGGAGGGCTTTAAACTGAATCCTACAGGGAAGGAAGATGTAAAGTTGGGGGTAACAATTGACAAAGGCTCATGCACTGCAATGGAGAGAACAGCTCTAATAGCGCCCAATAATAGTCTTCACAAACATGTAGGAAGAAAGCCAGACTATGAAGCACATCGTCTTTGGTGTCTATATACTAATGCCCAGAGTATGGGAAACAAACAGAACGAACTTCAACTCTTAATACAGGAGGGAAAGTATGACTTGATAGGTGTAACTGAGACTTGGTGGGATGACTCTCATGACTGGCATACAGCAATTGAAGGATATAACTTGTTCAAAAAGAACAGGAGGAACAGAAAGGGAGGTGGGGTTGCACTGTATGTGAGAAATAACATTTCTCTGCACAGAAATACAGGAGGATGAGCTTGGTAGCCCCATCGAGCGCATCTGGATCAAAATAAATGGAGCAAAGAATAAAAGGAACCTGGTGGTCGGAGTCTATTACCGGCCACCCAATCGAGGAGAAGATGAGGATGAAACTTTTGAAAAGCAAATTGCCAGTGTTTCAAGGAAGCATGCTGTAGTAGTAATGGGGGACTTCAATTTCCCCGATATTTGTTGGGAGACAAATTCTGCAAAACATGGCCCCTCCAGGAAATTCCAGACTTGTGTGGCAGATAACTTCCTCCTACAGAAAGTAGTGGTAGGAACTAGAGGATCAGCTATCCTTGACTTGATCCTAACCAACAGAGATTACTTATTTATTTATTAATTAAATTTATTAATCGCCCATCTGGCTGGTCACCCAGCCACTCTGGGCGAGATACAACAATAAAAACAGTTCAAAACAATAAAATTCAACATTAAAAACATCACATTTCTAAAATTACACTAACCCACCCCAAATGCCTGCTGAAAACCACGTTTTTAATGGAGGGCGGAAGATCATTAAAGAGGGGGCATGGCGGAGTTCCCTAGGGAGGGAGTTCCACAGAGTGGGGGCCACCACAGAGAAGGCCCTTAGTGGATAAAGTAGCAGTTACAGGATCTCTGGGGGAAAGAGACCATGTTCTTGGTTCTAAGGGAAGCAAAAGCCGAGTGTAGTCAAATGCGTACCCTGGATTTTAGGAAAGCTGATTTTAATAAACTGAGAACAATGATCAGTAAGGTCCCATGGCAAGCGACGCTAATGAGAAAAGGAGTCCAAGATGGGTGGGAGTTTTAAAAAAGGAAATTCTCAAGGCACAATTACAAACAATTCCAACAAGAAGAAAAGGCGGAAGACAACAGAAGAAGCCAATGTGGCTTCACAAAAAGCTTAGAGATGACCTGAAAACAAAAAAGGACACACATAGGAAGTGAAGGGAAGGCCAAGCAATAACAGAAGAGTACAGGCAGGTAGCACAGAATTGCAGGGATGGCATCAGGAAGGCGAAAGCTGAGAACGAGCTGAGGTTAGCGAGGGATGCTAAAAGCAACAAAAAAGCTTTCTTCAGCTACGTGCATAGTAAAAGGCAGAGGAAAAAAATGGTGGTTCAGCTATTAAATAAGGATGGCAAAATGATAACAGATGACAAAGAAAAGGCAGAGGTGCTCAATTTCTACTTCGGCTCAGTCGAAGGCGAGATGGGTGAGTCCAGGTGCTTCTCTGCTCGGCGTTCATGCACAAATGCAGCCACAAGCCCCAGTGCAATTCCCAGGGTTCTAAACAACGATCAAGTGGGAGACCATGGTGTGATTTGCAAGATGGGGAGTTGGGGCACCCAGCCTTCAGAACGCCTAGAGCTGGCAGTCCGTGGAGGGGGACTGTGAAATATGGATTTCAATTTACCCAGGACCATTCAGTTGATCAGGCTGAGAGGTCTGGGATCTTATGGGGTGGAGAAGAACACACACACAACCAATGCAGATGAAAGAAAAGGAGTTTTATTGAAATAAAAGAAATAAGCAAAAAGTAGAACCCCCCCCCCCCCGAGAGTTGCACACTCTCTGAGGCGTAAGAGGTTACACACCTCTCAGGCACAAGCTTAAAACAAAACAAGTCTCAAGAAGCGACACACTTCTTGGTAAAATCTTAGTTACCCAAATGTAACTAAAATGACTAAATGACTACAGTTAGTCCCTTTGTTGCTCAGTTCCAGATCGGTCCACGCCGCAAATGGCCCACTGAGGCAACAGTGATACAGTGTCATCCAGGCCCAAGCTGAAGCCTGTTGTCTTATATCCAAACCCAAACAGTAAGTATGACAGAACAAAGATAACTGCGCGTTATCTAAGCCCTGGACAGTAAAATCCTTTCCCTGAATTCTACCCAACACATACTCACCACATGCTATCAAGTACTTGGCCAGAGCACTCAATGCGTGTCCCGTGGATTGAGGGCACTGTTGGTATGTGCACATACAAACGATCCAGATGTCACCACGCCCCTCTCGAACACTGGCAGATTCAGGGGTTTTATACCCTTTTCCCTCATTGGGGCTCATGAGATCAAAGATGGGCTCAATATGTTCTTTGTTGATAATACATCATGTTCCCAATTTCCAGGATTGACATTTGTTGAAGACAGATTGACGTCTCCTTCTCCGACTCCCCAATGTTTCTCAAGGTTGCTTCTGTGGTCACAACGTGCCGCCCTCCATCTCCCCTGACTGATGCTTCGGCAGCCTTCAGCACATACCAGAGCGCCCCCCCTTTGGCCTTCCTGCAGCAGAGCCGCCAGCTCTCCATTCGCGCCTCCCCTTCCGGATCTGGTCTGGAATGCTTCGTAGGCACATGGCATGGACTGGTCAAAAGTCGACCTTTTCACGTGTGGTGATGTTCTCAATGGACATTCAAATGTTTTGGGTTACAAAATACATTTCAGGATGTTTACAATTCAGGGTCAAACTTTGCATTCTATTTCTTTTCACACCACATTTGTTGCATTGCAAAGAAAGCAAGAGTACACTGTGGCACCTGAAGTCCACAAGGTCATCTGCTAGGAGCAGGGGGAGAAGTTATAGAGGGAAGCAATCTTCATTGACAAAAACCAAGTAAAGGTGGATTTAAGAAATGAGAGAAGTTAATAAAAGGAATATTAGAAGTAAGATATAAACTTAACTATTTAAGGGAAATATATATAGATGTAAGGAGATATAGGGAAGACAACATGAAAAAATAGGAAAAATAACATCACACTGTGTCAGGACCGGGTCTCCATCCATGCCCTGACGAACGATTTTCAGCACACAGCGTGAAGGAGCCCAGAACCTGGGGCCTTTCCAGACTACTTTTTGCAAAGTTCAGACATTTATTTATTATTTATTTATTACATTTATATCCCACCATTTTTCCTCTTTAAGAAATATCTCCTTCAGCACTAGTGTTGTGCTAATCCAGAGTGGTACATGCCTCAGTTTCCATGTTTGAAAAACTGACTGTGGCAGAGCTGCTGCATGCCACAGCCCTGCAGAGGAGACACACACAGCTTCCAGATAATGGTGCAGATGTTTCTGAGGGTGACCCACTGGCAGGGTGCTCCCGGAAGGACAAGCTTGGCAGTGTCCCCTTCCCTCCCCCTTGTAAAAATACCATATGGGGTTCATTATGTGAGTGCTCCCGTGTTCGAATAGTGCAGCTAGGCAGCATCCAGCCTCTAATTATGTTCTTTAAAATGCATTTTCTTCTTTAAAGGACCAAGCTAGGTGCAATATGGGAGATGACTGACATTACCTATGTAACCTGAAAATAACTCACAGGAGACCAGCAGCCCTGCGAGTTAAACAGGAAGTCAAACAGCAACGCAGGGTATGTTTTAGGAATAGTACTTCACATGTGATGTCCAGATGTTTATTTCTTTGATTAAAATTGACCCCAGGGCCCCTGTTTGGATTAGGGCTGCAGCACTAGGGGAAAAGGTGTTTAACTTTACAAAGAAGATGCAGAATACAGAGTTGGCTTGCAGAGTGGGAAACGGATCTTCCCCTGTTTTTCCAGCCAGAGGGCCTTTCACCATCACACAAACCAAAACAGGAGTCCAAATTCTGGCAGAAGTGGGAAGTGCTTTCAGGCTTTCATAAAGCACAGAAATCTCCCACTTTTGCATATCAGCACCTGCAAAAATAGAATTGTGTATTTTTGCTAAAATGTTGGAAAGCACTATATCAGCTATTTCTGATCCTCCTCTGAATTCCAGAAAATCTACAAGGCCTTGTGGAAGTCCTTCACTGCCTCAGTCCAGGTGGCTGCATCCCGGCTCAGCCCTTAGGGCTACCCCATTTCCAAAGCCCATTAATGGTTGTTTGTCTGGAAGGCAGAAGAGGATTCTGGGAAGAGATTAGCACCATAATGAGAAAGGCAGCCCCAAAGTGCCTTGAAAGCTTTTCAATCTGCAGAAGGAATGTCTGGTTGATGTGCTGCCCCAATGCGCAATGAAAGGCTTAATACCACTCCACACAGCCGTTTCCTGAGAGAGAGAGAGAGAGAGAGAGAGAGGCCCCAGGTAGCAAGAACACATGTCCGTCAAGTACGCTCCACTCGGTCCATAGCGCACGCTTCCGCCCCGAGACCTGAGGGGACGGGTTCTCTGCTTCGGGGCTGGGGGTCAGGGGGGCAGCATTGTCCCTTCCTTCCGGACCAGGGTTTGTAGTTCCAGGAAACCTTTCCCCAGCACATGGACATGTTGATAGGAAGAGGGGATTTTCTTCTAAACTGGGACATTTTAAAGGAAATCACCCGCCCCCCCATGCCAGGCCACTGTTCTCCTCAGATTGGGGAATATTTCTGCTCAAAGGATGCGCAGAGGTGCTTCGTTCTTGGCATGTGCCAGCCCAACCACGCTTGGCACCCTGTGCTCAGTGCTGGTCACCCGTTCCCCACCCCCTCCCAAACATGGCAAATGAGCTTAGAAAAACACCTCCATGACTTTGCCTCGACTGCACGGGGCGGGGGCAACCCTCCTCCAAGAGGGGAGGAGAGAGAAGGGAGAGGCGTGAGAGAGAGATCATGCACTGCAACGGAAGAGGAACCACTCTCATGGGATTATCTGGGGCAGGGTGCAAATGAATTGAAGAGTTAATTTTACTTTAAATGATTTGGTGAGAAATTAATTGGCTTGCTTTGATTTCTGTGAAATTTAAATAAAACCTAGTAATTATTTCTCAATTAATATATGCAAACTATACTCAGATTTGTGTCTTATGGGCCTGGGTCCCAAATCTTTTAATCTTTTAACTAGGGATATATGAGAATTCATTTCAGTTGACAAAGTATCCAATCTTGCCCTGTTCACAACCCTGAATGTGAACACAAACGGGGGCTCATTGTTTTGAAAAATGCCTGCATATTCCCAAACTTGTGATCAAATTTTAAAAATTGTATTTTTTGAGAAATGCACACTTTGAAATGTGCATTTTCCAGAGAATGTATATTTTCACACTTTAGTCAATGGGGAGAAAGTGCGCACTTTTGAAAAATGTGCACAGAAATGAACACTTTTCTCATTTGAAATGTGTACTTTTCCTGCTTGAAAAAACCCAAGCACACACGAAAATGGGAGTGAGCCAAACCAAGCTTTGAATGGAAGTTCGGAGAATTTCCGCAAGCCCTTGTTCTCCCATTCCTATTTTTAGCTACCAAGCAACACCCTGTGTGGAATTGCGCTTGGAAGATGCTCCCCTTGGAACCTTTCGGCAATGAAGAGGAACACAAGAAGCCTTCTTCTTCTTCTTGGTCCCTCAAGTTCAGTGTTGTTGACACTGACTACCAGTGGCGACTCTCCCTCCAAGGGGCTTCTCCACACAGGGCTTTTATCCTGCAATCAAGACTGGACACTCGTGGAACTTAGAGGGTCCTTTACATGATGCCGTCACTCTCCAGGGCCTCTCCTGTGCTTTCCAACCATTTCCACAGCTTTATTTGAAATGTAAACAATGAGCTAATAAAAAACGCAATTTAAATTTGTCTGTGTAAAGACAGAGTTGTGTTATAACAAAAGTGCCATCAATAGTAGCTGTATAATGAAATATATAGAACTTGCAGATAAAGTCAATCCCCTGGAAAAGAAAGAAAGAGGGAGTGCGTGTAAAGTAGCTGATCTTAATCTAGCAAATAATCCAGAAGCAGAAGCCCTGGTAAATTTGGGGGATAAAAAACCTGGTGTGGAGAAGCCCAGGGTTTCCGGCAGGATTCTTCCCCAGCCCTACCTGGAGATGCTGCTGGGGACTGAACCAGGGACCTTCTGCACGCAAAAGCAGCTCCTGGAGCTCCACCACTGAGCCACGGCCCCTTCTTAGTAAAGAGGGAATTTCCCTGGCTAGTTAAAAGATACAGGAAGGCTAAAGGGGGGGGGGACATCAGGTAGCTTACTTGCCTTCAGTCTGTCTAAATCAAGGTAGGACATAGCGTGCCTGCACTAGGGTGGGCCACGTGTCCTACTTTATGGAGGACCATCCAAATCTGAAGAGCTGTCAGAGGACAGTCCTCTGTTTAAAGGCATCCCGGGCAGCAAGAACACAGGGGGTCACCTGGTCACAGCCTTCCCCACTATGGTGCGATGTACTGTATTTTTATTTCAATTATAGCCATTCTTTCTAAATGTGCATCTATACAAATTAGCACATGCTAATGTTATGCAAAGCTCTGTCCTCTTTTTGGTGTTGCATCAGTTGCCACCTTAGCCCACCTGCTACTTTCTGTTGCCAGAGTTCACTGTTGCCAGATGTATGCAAAGTTGGCAGTCCTGGCAGTGTGTGTGGGGGGGGATTAGCAGAGAGGCAGGTGGAGGGGAGTCGTCTCAGATGCCTGCGGTCTCCGCAAGGGGAGAGGGTGGGAAGACAACCTCTTGGCTCCACCTGCCCTTGACTGCCCTGCCTCCTGCCCCCCGTGCCCCCCACCGGGCACCAGGCACCACCAAAGAAAGGATACTGCAGAGCCGGAAGAGGTGCAGAAAAGGGCAACCAAAGTGATCAAGAGGCTGGAGCACCTCCCCAACGAGGAACGGCTGTGACGTCTGGGGCCGTTCAGCGTAGGAAGAAAAGGGCAAGTAAAGAGTAGGGGTGGGGGAGGCAAGACAGAGGCATACAGAATCATGTGCTGTTGTCAGGGAGCTGAAGCTAAAAAGTGGTGGGACTGATAAACCTAGTTATGGGGAAAGGCCCCAAATATTGATGATCCCACCTCCAAGAGGGCCATGCAGGCATTCGGTGTTTGGTGGGGAGCCAGACCTTGTCTCCTATGCATACGGGGATCCCTGGCCAGCACTTTCCAGCTGCCTGTGCTTTGCTTGCCTGCTCTGCTTGATTAGCAGCCCTTCAGCCCTTCCATACTGCCTACGGTTCTTCCAAAAAAATGCCCACTGCTGGCAGACTGGGTCATGGGCATGGGGCAGGAAAATACTGAAGGTGAAACCTGTAACTTGTGCAGAAGGGAAGATGCTGTGTGGGAGCATGTGCAGCATTATCGTACGCAACTTGGGCAGTGGCCACACGGAGGCCCAACTGCCTTCTTGATAAGTGACGTGACACTCTTGAATATTGGTCTAGGATCTGATTTGTTTGTTCTGTTTGCCCATCAATTGGAGGGTAATGTGCAGAGGGGAGATGTACTCCAGTATTTAATGCCTGAAACAACACTTTCCAGAAGTGTGTCATGAATTGGGGACTTCAGTCAGAAACAAGCCCATCAGGAGGCCTATGAAATCAGAAAACTTCAGGGAGACAGACAGAGGCATGCTGTCTCCCCTGCAGTTGGGAGGCACAAACTACAAAGTGTGCCATTTTGGCGAAGATGTCCATGACTACTAGCATGGTATTGTACTGCTGTGAAGGTGATAATTCTGCAATGAAGTCCAGAGTTACTTTTTCCAAGGTCCCTCAGGTTTAAGTAGGGGTTGTAGTAGGCCTTCCGGTTCAGTATTTTTCCCATAAACATATCTCACAGGAGTTCATGTACCATCAAACGTCTTCTCTTGTTCGAGGCCACCAGAAATCTGTGCCTAGTTGGTTGAGCATTTTGAATAGTTAGAAGCTGAAGGAGCATCATGACAGAGACGAAGAACCTTGAGGGTAACAATGGACAAAGGCTCATGCACCGTGATGGAGAGAATAGCTCTAATAGCACCCAATAATAGTCTTCACAAACATGTCGGAAGAAAGCCAGACCATGAAACACATGGTCTTCGATGTCTATACACTAATGCCCAGAGTATGGGAAACAAACAGAACGAACTTGAACTCTTAACACAGGAGGGAAATTATGACTTGATAGGTATAACTGAGACTTGGTGGGATGATTCTCATGACTGGAATACAGCAATTGAAGGATATAACTTGTTCAAAAAGAACAGGAGGAACAGAAAGGGAGGTGGGGTTGCGCTGTATGTGAAAAATATATATCTCTGCACAGAAATACAGGAGGATGAGCTTGGTAGCCCCATTGAGAGCATCTGGATCAAAATAAATGAAGCAAAGAATAAAAGGAACATGGTGGTCGGAGTCTACTATTGGCCATCCAATTAAGGAGAAGACGAGGATGAAACTTTCGAAAAGCAAATTGCCAGTGTTTCAAGGAAGCATGATGTAGTAGTAATGGGGGACTTCAATTTCCCCGATATTTGTTGGAAGACAAATTCTGCAAAACGTGGCCCCTCCAGGAAATTCCTGACTTGTGTGGCGGATAACTTCCTCCTACAAAAAGTAGAGGAAGGAACTAGCGGATCGGCTATCCTTGCCTTGATCCTAACCAACAGAGATGACTTAGTGGATAAAGTAGCAGTTATGGGAACTCTGGCAGAAAGTGACCATGTTATACTTGAGTTTATGGTTCTAAAGGAAGCAAAAGTCGAGTGTAGCCAAACCTGTACCCTGGATTTTAGGAAAGCTGATTTTAATAAACTCAGAACAATGATCAGTAAGGTCCCATGGCAAGCGACTCTAACGAAAAAAGGAGTCCAAGATGGGTGGGAGCTTTTAAAAAAGGAAACTCTCAAGGCACAATTACAAACAATTCCAACAAAAAGAAAAGGTGGAAGACAACAGAAGAAGCCAATGTGGCTTCACAAAAAGCTTAGAGTTGACCTGAAAACAAAAAGGGACACATATAGGAAGTGGAAGGAAGGCCAAGCAACAAAGGAAGAGTACAGGCCAGTAGCACAGAATTGCAGGGATGGCGTCAGGAAGGCTACAGCTGAGAACGAGCTGAGGTTAGCGAGGGATGCTAAAAACAACAAAAAGGCTTTTTTCAGCTACATGCATAGTAAGAGACAGAGGAAAGGAATGGTGGTTCAGGTATTAAATAAGGATGGCAAAATGATAACAGATGACAAGGAAAAGGCAGAAGTGCTCAATTTCTACTTCGGCTCTACTACACTACAAGCGGGAAGGATTGTGAAATTGTTGTAGATCACAAGCTGAATATGAGCCAGCCAGGTGATGTGGCTGCAAAAAAGGCAAATACTATTTTGGGCTGCATTAATAGAAGTGTAGCTTCCAAATCCAGAGAAGTACTAGTCCCCCTCTACTCAGCACTGGTTAGGCCTCATCTGGAGTACTGTGTCCAGTTCTGGGCACCACACTTGAAGAAGGATGCAGACAAGCTGGAGAGGGTTCAGAGGAGGGCAGCAAAGGTGATGATCAGGGGACTGGAAACAAAGCCCTATGAAGGGAGACTGAAAGAACTGGGCCTGTTTAGCCTGGAGAAAAGACTGAGGGGAGATAGGAGAGCGCTCTTCAAGTACTCGAAAGGCTGTCACAGAGGGGAAGGCCAGGTCTTCCTGACGAGCCCGGGCAGCCCGCCGTCGCGAAGGCCCCGCGCGCGCCGCGCAGCAGCGAGCAGGAGCTGCGGGAGAGCGCGCGGCAGCCTGCTGCGGGGCCCCGCGCGCGCCGCCGCGCCTCCGGCCAGCAGGGTGCCGGTTTCTCGGAAGTTACCAGCCCATCGCGAAGGAAGCCCCCGGCCGCCCGGCCGCCCGCCGCCCCCGCTGAAAGCTTTTCAATCTGCAGGAGGAACGTCGGCCGCAGGCTCCGCGCCGGCATCAAAGGCAGGCTAATGAAGCCCCCTCCGCTCGCCGCAGCCGCTTCCAGGAAGAGGAGCCCCAAATAGCCGCCGCAGCAGCCGGCCCGGTCAACGAGGCCTGCTTCCGCGAAGCCCGGCGGGCGGGCGGGCGGGCGGGCGGGCGGGGGGCGACGGCGAACGCAGCAGCCTGTCCCCGTGACGGCCCTCCCCGGCCCGCGGCGCCCTGCGAGGGGGCGCCGGCCTGGCCTCCCCCCGCGCCGCCTGGCGGCCTGGCGCGCTCTTCCCGGCAGCTTTAGGGCAGCGGCCCCTGGCCTGCCGCTGCCCTGTCCGGCCCCTTCGGTGAAAATGCTGCCAGCCTGAGTGGCCGGCGTGGTGATTCTTGGGAGTTCGGCTCCCTTCCTAGGCCGTTAAATCCACAAGCGCATCTTGTCGCCTGGGCAGCGCAGACCGGGACTTCTTGGATGGAACGCCCCCCCCCCCCAATCCATGGGGCGGGATTGCTCCCGTTATCCCTCCTCTCAGGATTCATTAGTTAACGTAAAACAAAACAAGTCTTTCTTCTGGGATTGCTCACGGGATGTTGGAAAATGGATTTTTAGGTGTCAGACACTGAGGGAAGGAAGAGGACAGTGGCTTTCTTTTTCCTTGTTTGGGTAATATTTTTGCATAAATGTCCAGGTGAGCAAGATAGCCAGCGGGATTTCGATGACTGTCTCACAAGAAGGTGACAAAAGAGTCATGGAGGAATGTCTGCTTACGCAATATTGGGTTTTTGGGGTCTCACAGCTTTAAAAAAGTGATGGATTCTTAATTTTTCCCTCCTTCTGGCATAAACAGGAAGGTTATAAATCAGCATAAAGTATTTAATGGTTGGGGTTTCTGTAGCTGATGCCCTGAGGCAAGATCTGAAATTTGCAAGTGTTAATAGAGAGGAAATCAGGAAATCAGACCACCATGGCTGGCCAGAAAGTTGTTTGCAAGAAGTCTTCCCCTTCACTTGGGACATGGAAGGCCTCAATATCCCAGTGGAGCTTGCTTTCCTACTCTTTTCCAAGACCAAAAAACCCCGGTTCACTTCCAGATACAGGCCCCTTCTTCCCAAAACGGCAGAACTTGGGGGTGCTTTGTCGCACAAAGTCATAGCTCCTTTTCCACTCCCGTATGCGGCAGTTGTAATTCTGCCCCTCAGGAGGCAAAATACTCTTTTGTGAAGCAGTCAAAGGGAGGGGCCGGGACACGCAACCAGGACACACCAACAGCAGCAGCTTCCCTTGGCTCACTGCATAGATAGGACACAGGGCTGAGAGCCGGGAGACATTTTATTTATTTTAATTTATTATTCTATACCGCCCAATAGCCAAAGCTGTCTGGGCGGTTTACAAAGATTAAAAACATTTAAAAATACAATATACAGATTTTAAAGCCAATTCCGTAAAAACAACAACACACAAACAGACAATATACACAAGAACATATATCTAAAACAACTTCAAGCAATCTCAAAGCAGACAACCATAAGCCATTCCAGGAACAATTAAAACTTATCATATGCTGGCAAATGCTTGGGAGAAGAGAAAGGTCTTAACCTGGTGCTGAAAAGATAACAATGTTGGTGCCAGGTGGGCCTCATCGGGGAGATCATTCCATAATTTGGGGGCCACCACCAAGAGGGCCCTCTCCCTTGTTGCTGTCTTCCGAGCTTCCCTCGGAGTAGGCAGCTGGAGGCGGGCCTTAGATGTTGAACGTAGTATATGGGTAGGTTCGTGTCGGGAGAGGCGCTCTGTCAGGTATTGTCCCAAGCTTTATAGGTTAAAACCAGCACCTTGAATCGGGCTCGGAAACATACAGACAGCCAGAGCAAGCAGGCCAGAGTCAGTCTTATATGTTCGGACCTTCTGGTGCCCGGACCTTCTGGTGCCCATTATCAATCTGGCCGCTGCATTTTGCGTGAGCTGCAGCTTCTGAACCATCTTCAAAGGTAGCCCCACGTAGAGTGCATTGCACTAATCTAATTTGGAGATTACCAGAGAATAGATAACTGAAGCCAAGTTATCTCTGCTCAGATAGGGGCGTAGCTGAGCCACCAACTGAAGTTGGCACTCCGTGCCACTGAGACCACCTAAGCCTCAAGTGACAAAGATGGCCCAAGGAGAACCCCCAAGCAATGAACCTGCTCCTTCAGGGGGAGTGCAACCCCATCCAGAACAGGTTGAGCTCCCTCCTTCCGGTCAGAAGAACCACCCACCAACAGCATCTCAGTCTTGTCTGGATTGAGCTTCAGTTTATTAGCCCTCATCCAGTCCATTGTCGCAGCCAGGCACCGACTGAGCGCATCCACAGCCTCACCTGAAGAAGATGAGAGGAGAAATAGAGCTGCGTGTCATCAGCATACTGATGACAATGCGCTTCAAAACTCCGGATTACCGCACTCAACAGTTTCATGTAGATGCATGGGGGACAAAAGTGATCCCTGTGGAACCCCATACTGGAGAGGCCACAGGGCCGAGCAATATTCCCCAAGCACCACCTTCTGGAGCCGACCATCCAAGTAGGAGCGAAACCACGGACTCCTACTCCCAGCTCATACAATCATCCCAGAAGGATACCATGGTCAATGGTATTGAAAGCCGCTGAGAGATCAAGGAGAATCAACAAGGTCACACTCCTCCTGTCTCTCTCCCGACATAGCTCATCATACAGGGCGACCAAGGCTGTTTCTGTGCCAAAACCTGTCCTGAACCCTGACTGAAATGGATCTAGATATGTACACCATATCATAAAGCAATCCATCTGGAAGCACCTTGACAACAATGCAGTGATTACTCGAAGCCAACATGGATTTGTCAAAAACAAGTCCTGCCAGACAAATCTGATCTCATTTTTTGATCAAGTCACCTCCCTTGTAGACCGTGGGAATGCTGTAGACATCATATACCTCGACTTCAGCAAAGCTTTCGACAAAGTGCCCCATGATATCCTGATGAGCAAACTAGCTCGAAGTGGGCTAGATGAAACAACGATCATGTGGATCCACAGTTGGCTACAGAATCGGACTCAAAGAGTGCTTATCAATGGGACCTTCTCAAGCTGGGGAGAGGTAACGAGTGGGGTACCGCAGGGCTCAGTCCTGGGCCCAGTGCTCTTCAATATTTTTATTAATGACTTGGAGGAGGAGGTGCAGGGAATGCTGATCAAATTTGCAGATGACACAAAATTGGGAGGGATAGCTAATACTTTGGAAGACAGAAACAAAATTCAAAGTGATCTGGATAGACTGGAGTGCTGGGCAGAAAACAACAGAATGGCATTTAATAGGGACAAATGCCAAGTTCTGCACCTAGGAAAAAGAAACCAAATGCACAGTTACAAGATGGGGGATACGTGGCTCAACCACACTACGAGCGAGAAGGATCTTGGAATTGTCGTCGATCACAAGCTGAATATGAGCCAACAATGTGATGTGGCTGCAAAAAAGGCAAATGCTATTTTGGGCTGCATTCATAGAAGCATCGCTTCCAAATCCCGGGAAGTACTAGTTCCCCTCTACTCAGCACTGGTTAGGCCTCATCTGGAGTACTGTGTCCAGTTCTGGGCACCACACTTTAAGAAGGATGCAGACAAGCTGGAGAGGGTTCAAAGGAGGGCAACAAAGATGATCAGGGGACTGGAAACAAAGCCCTATGAAGAGAGACTGAAAGAACTGGGCATGTTTAGCCTTGAGAAGAGAAGACTGAGGGGAGATATGATAGCGCTCTTCAAGTACTTGAAAGGTTGTCACAGAGAAGAAGGCCAGGATCTCTTCTTGATTATCCCAGAGTGCAGGACACGGAATAATGGGCTCAAGTTACAGGAAGCCAGATTCCGACTGAACATCAGGAAAAACTTCCTGAGTGTCAGAGCAATACGGCAATGGAACCAATTACCTGGGGAGGTGGTGGGCTCTCCCACACTGGAGGCCTTCAAGACGAGGCTGGACAGCCATTTGTCAGGGATGCTCTGACTTGGATTCCTGCATTGAGCAGGGGGTTGGACTCGATGGCCTTGTAGGCCCCTTCCAACCCTACTATTCTATGATTCTATGATTCTATGATCCAAGAGTGTCTGGAGCTGGTTGGCAACCACCTGCTCAAGAACCTTGCCCAGGAAAGAAACATTTGCCACTGGCCTAAAATTACTAAGATTTTCCGGGTCCAGGGAGGATTTCTTTAGGAGTGGTCTCACTACTCTTTGAGGTGGCCCGGGACCACCCCCTCTCGCAAAGAGGCATTAATCACCTCCCAGTCCAGCCAACTGTTCCTTCAGCAGGAGTGATGGAAAGTCCCCCACCTTCAGGGGAGTGATGGAAACTCCCCCACCTTCAGACCACCATCTCCATGTCCAGCTGGTGCAGAACACAGCAGCTCGCCTAATTAAAGGCAGGCGGCGGCGGGATCACATCACTCCAGCTGGTGCTGAAGGAGTTGCACTGGTTACAGTTGTTTTCCGGGCCAAATTCAAGGTGCTGGTTTTGACCTTTAAAACCGTATATGGTTCCGGCCCAGACTGTCTCAAGGGGCACCTCCAGCAACACCAGACAGGCTGCTCAACGAGATCAGCCTCGGATGGCCTTCTCTCTGTCCCATCAGCCAGGACAGCTAGGCTGGTGAGGACGAAGGAGAGGGCCTTCTCTGTGGTGGCCCCCACTCTGGAACTCCCTTCCTAGGGAACTCCACCATGCCCCCTCTTTAATGAGCTTCCGCCATGCATTAAAAACGTTCAGGCAGGCATTTGGGGTGGTTAGGGTATTTTTAGAAATACAATGTTTTAATGTGGAATTTTATTGTTTTAAACTGTTGTATTATTGTACCTTGCCCAGAGTGGCTGGGTGACCGGCCAGATGGGCGATTAAGGAATTTAATAAATAAATAAAATTGAGAAAACTAAGTCTAGAGTATGCCCTGCTACATGTGTTGGGCCGATGAAATGTGGGACAGTCCCATGGTCGTCATGGAGGCCATGAAATTCTGAGCTGCCCCAGACAAGGTGCCCTCAGCATGAATGTTGACATCCCCCAGGACCTACAGTCTGAGGGATCGCAACAGCGCACCAGAGACCACCTCTGTCAGCTCAGATAGGGAGTCTGTTGAGCAGCAGGGTGGGCGGTACACCCATGTGAGCTTGAGGAAAGAAGGCATTACCTCAGAGCCCATCAGGACCTATGCCCTTCCAGGGTCCCAGCCCGGGGCCAGCTGAAGACATCTCTTAATATGGTAGGGGAGTGGAATCCCTGTCTACCGGCAACAAAGAAGCACCACACATGGCAAAGTCAAAGCCAGCATCCAGGTTGGAGGAGATTCTGAAAGGGATTGCTGTGTTGGGGTGGCGTTGCCACACAGGCATGGCTGCGCCACTAAACCAGTACAGTATACCTCTCACAGTGCCAAGAACATAAGAACACTTCATAGGGAACCCCTGGGGGCCACATGGGTAGGCTCCTGGACCCTCGCACTCTTTTAAACAGTTATGCAACAGGTGAAGTGTAACAGAATGAAAGGAACTGCAAACCAACCAACCAAATATACACCCACTTAGCGTGGGGTCCAAACAGGGAAAGCCAAACACTCCAGTCCAAAAGGCGCTAACAGGGAACGTGTGGGGCGCAGTTGGCAGCCTGGGTAACGTTCCATGAACATTCACCACTGTTGCACATATTCTAAGGCAATGTTGGCACAGAACACAAGTTCTTATGAAGGCTGTTCTGGAGGTATCTGTGAGTTTCATTGCAGTATGCTAGACCTTGTTCTCCTGGACTTTGAGAGTGGCCGACCATTCCTCTGACAGGCTGTCACAATGTTCTCTGGGTCAGTCATTTCTTGCAGGAGATCAGAGTAGTTTGGCAGATGGCCGCCCTTCGTGGGTTGAGCGTGCTTGGGCACCATACTTGGACCATCATTCTCATCAAATGGCTCAGAGCTGACCATTTGAATTCTGACACCAAAAGAAGATTTCTGATGTTGCTCTCATGTACCAGACATTCCTTGCTATATGCCCTGAGTGTGCATTCTCAATCAGTACAGTTGAGAGCAACTAAAATGATCAAGGGGATGGAGCAACTCCCCTATGAGGAAAGGTTAGAACAGCTGGGATTGTTCAGCTTCGGAAAAAGGCGAGGAAGGGGGAAACAAGATAGAGGTGTACAAAATTATGCAGGGTGTGGAGAAAGTGGATGGGGAGACATTTTTCTCCCTCTCGCATAATACTAGAATTCCAATGGGGTCATCCCATGAAGCTGACTGGTGGGAGATTCGGGACAGATAAAAAGGACTTCTTCACACAGCACATAGTTAAACTATGAAATTTGCTACCATAAGACATAGTGATGGCCACCAATTTGGATGGCTTTAAAAAGGGGTTGGACACATTCCTGGAGGAAAAGGCATCAATAGATGGCTACTAGTCCTGATGGCTATGTGCTACCTCCAGTACCAGAGGCAGTATGCCTATGTACAGCAGTTGCTGGGGAACATGGGCGGGAGGATGCTGTTGCAGTCATGTCCTGCTTGTGGGTTTCCCATGGGCAGCTGGTTACCCACCGTGTGAACAGATTGCTGGACTAGATGGACCTCGGTCTGATGCAGCCTCAGGGCTCTCCTGATGTTCTCAGACAAGAACTACTTAATGGGCATCACAATGAAAGACCCAATCAGCCCTAGGTTCAGCACACAGAATACATCTAAAATAAGTTCACAGTTCCACTGAAACCAGGAAGCTTTCTGGGTTACCAATGCATTGCTTCCAGCAAAGTCTACTGCCAGTTGCACTGGCTTAAATACAGAGGAGTGGCCACTAAAGATCACTGTTGGACATTTGATCATGGCAGGGAAACTGGGCTCTCAGGCAGTTGCTGCGCCTCACGGGACACCTCTGCACCACCCGTGATGATGCACCAAAGGAGACACCCCTGAAACTTCCTCTCCTACAGAGGCTTCCTGCTGCCACCCTTTTCCCATGGAAAACATCCCTGGTTGAGAAGCAGGGGCCTCCATCAAGGTCAGGTCACCAAGCTGTGGAAGATGGGCTGTATCAGCATCCTGTGTCTCACCTCCTCCCGGCTCGTAAGCCAGCGGGAGGCTCGGTTGAACTGAGTTCTCAGGCGCCTGGCTTCCCATGGGTGGGCCTGGCTCCACAGCTTCCCCATCTGACTCAGAATTGGTGTCACACGCTATCGCTCCCCCTGGACTGGGGCAAGATGAGGTGGTCATTTTAAGAAAATCTTGTTTAAACCCAGAAAGGGAAGGGTGAGAAAAATGACAGCAAAGTGATCTTGCCTAGTAACCCTGAATGCAAGCAATGTCTGTTCTTGCAGTACCAATCTAATCAAAGCTGTGAACACTCAGTAGCTAATTATTCATGCATATGCCGCCCCAAATTCATCTCTGACACATGATCAATGTCCAGGTTTAGGCTGGGGAATTCTCTGTGTTGCTGCCATCCCAAATCACCTTTTTTGTGTATGTAATGGCTCTGGCACTGAGCTGTCCCAACCATATTGTTTTAGCCCAGGATGACTATTGTGGCCACCTGGGAATCCTTCTGCAGGTTTTTTGTTTTTGTCATGTCAGGGAAACAGGGGTTTCAGAGAAGGTGGACGTCATTCTAAGAAGGCGGGAAATAATCCCTTAGAAAAGACCCATTCCTCAGAACATGAACAAACATCCTCCTGCATGCCAGGGGGCGGGGGCTTGTGGTAGTGGGAGTTTCAATCATTAACACATAGACAGCCGAGTTTGTGATGGTGTGTAGACTGCATGGTAAATTGCCTGCCTGGTGCGAAGGTTGCAGATATCACACACCATCTAGATAGCTTTGTAGATAGTGCTGGGGTGGAGTGAGTGGTCATGGTCCACGTTTGTACCAATGACATAGGGAAATGTAGTTGTCAGGTCCTGGAGGCCAAATTTAGGTTGCTAGATAGGAGGTTGAAATCCAGGACCACCAAGGTGGCTTTCTCTGAAATGCTGTTTCACGTGCACAGCCAATTAGACAGCTCAAACTGAAGAGTCTTAATGCGTGGATGAGACTGTGGTGTAGGGAGGAGGGGTTCAGGTTTGTTAAGCACTAGGGAACATTTTGGGACAGGCCGGGTCTGTACAAGAGGGACGGGATCCACTTGAACCAAAATGGAACCAGACAGCTCACGCGAAACATAAAAAATCATAGAATCATAGAATAGTAGGGTTGGAAGGGGCCTACAAGGCCATCAAGTCCAACTCCCTGCTCAATGCAGGAATCCAAGTCAGAGCATCCCTGACAGATGGCTGTCCAGCCTCGTCTTGAAGGCCTCCAGTGTGGGAGAGCCCACCGCCTCCCTAGGTCATGGGTTCCATTGTCATATTGCTCTCACAGTCAGGACGCTTTTCCTGATGTTCAGTCGGAATCTGGCTTCCTGTAACTTGAGCCCATGATTCCGTGTCCTGCACTCTGGGATGATGAAGAGAAGATCCTGGCCTTCCTCTCTGTGACAACCTTTCAAGTACTTGAAGAGCGCTATCCTATCTCCCCTCAGTCTTCTCTTCTCAAGGCTAAACAGGCCCAGTTCTTTCAGTCTCTCTTCATAGGGCTTTGTTTCCAGTCCCCTGATCATCTTTGTTGCCCTCCTCTGAACCCTCTCCAGTTTGTCTGCATCCTTCTTCAAGTGTGGTGCCCAGAACTGGACACAGTACTCCAGATGAGGCCTAACCAGTGCTGAATAGAGGGGAACTAGTACTTCCCGGGATTTGGAAGCTATGCTTCTATTAATGCAGCCCAAAAGAGTATTTGCCTTTTTGGCAGCCACATCACATGGTTGGCTCATATTCAGCTTGTGATCGACAACAATTCCAAGATCCTTCTCGCTTGTCGTGTGGTTGAGCCACATATCCCCCATCTTGTAACTGTGCATTTGGTTTCTTTTTCCTAGGTGCAGAACTTGGCATTTATCCCTATTAAATGTCATTCTGTTGTTTTCTGCCCAGCGCTCCAGTCTATCAAGATCACTTTGGATTTTGTTTCTGTCTTCCAGAGTATTAGCTATCCCGCCCCATTTTGTGTCATCTGCAAATTTGATCAGCATTCCCTGCACCTCCTCCTCCAAGTCATTCATAAAAACCTTGAAGAGCACTGGGCCCAGGACTGAGCCCTGCGGTACCCCACTCGTTACCTCTCCCCAGTTGGAGAAGGTCCCATTGATAAGCACTCTTTGAGTCCGATTCTGTAGCCAACTGTGGATCCACCGGATCGTTGTTTCATCTAGCCCACTTTGAGCTAGTTTGCTCATCAGGATATCATGGGGCACTTTGTCGAAAGCTTTGCTGAAGTCGAGGTATATGATGTCTACAGCATTCCCACGGTCCACAAGGGAGGTGACCTGATCAAAAAATGACAAATCCATGTTGGCTTCGAGTAATTACGGCATTGTTTTGAAGGTGCTTCCAGATGGATTGCTTTATCATCTGCTCCAGAATTTTCCCAGGGATGGATGTCAGACTGACTGGTCTGTAGTTCCCAGGTTCCTCCTCTTTACCCTTTTTGAAGATAGGGACCACATTAGCCCTCCTCCAGTCATCTGGCACTTCCCCCGTCCTTCAGGATTTCTCAAAGAGACTAGACAGTGGTTCTGAGAGTTCTTCAGCTGGTTCCTGTAGTACTCTAGGATGCAGTTCATCCGGCCCTGGAGATTTGAACTCATTCAAAGTCATTAGGTGTTCCTTGACCATATGCCTATCGATCTCAGGCTGCAATCCTGCCCCTTCAGCCTGTACTTCGCCTTTGCCAGGGTGGTCATAGACCCTCTTTTGGGAGAAGACTGAGCCAAAGTAGGAATTGAGCACCTCTGCCTTTTCTTTGTCATCTGTTATCGTTTTGCCATTCTTACTTAATAGCTGAACCACCATTTCTTTCCTCTGTCTCTTACTATGCATGTTGCTGAAGAAAGCTTTTTGTTGTTTTTAGCATCCCTTGCTAACCTCAGCTCGTTCTCAGCTTTAGCCTTCCTGACACCATCCCTGCAATTCTGTGCTACCTGCCTGTACTCTTCCTTTGTTACTTGGCCTTCTTTCCACTTTCTATATGTGTCCTTTTTTGTTTTCAGGACATCTCTAAGCTTTCTGTGAAGCCACATTGGCTTCTTCTGTTGTCTTCCACCTTTTCTTCTTGTTGGAACTGTTTGTAATTGTGCCTTGAGAATTCCCTTTTTTAAAAGCTCCCACCCATCTTGGACTCCTTTTCTCGTTAGCGTCGCTTGCCATGGGACCTTACTGATCATCATTCTGAGTTTATTAAAATCAGCTTTCCTAAAGTCCAGGATACGCATTTGAGTACACTCGGCTTTTGCTTCCCTTAGAACCAAGAACTCAAGTAGTGAGTTGGCAGAGCAGCTTTTAAATTGAACCCTGGGGCAAAACCGATGGGAGCTGGGAACTATCTAGTTTGAGTTAAATCATCCCTAGGGGATGAAGATGAAAATGTTTCTGGTTGCCCAAATGGAGACGGGGAGGACATAGGCCATTAGCCATCCAACAGTCCAACTGCTTCCCTAGCTGGTTTCCTGCTTCAGATATATTTAAAGAATTCTGTACTGTTGGTCTTGATGATGTTAGCGATATGCTCCTTGAAATGTTTTCTTGCATCTCTTATTGTCTGCCTGCATCGCCTTTGTGCAAGGTTGTGCTGCCTTTTGTTTTCCTCACTTGGGCAAACTTCCATTTTCTGAAGGAAGCCCTCTTGCCTCTGATAGCTTCCTTGATGCTGCTTGTTAACCTCGTGGGTGACCTCTTGGCCTTGGTATTACTTTTCCTAACCTGTGGCACACATTCTAGCTGAGCTTATATCACTGTGGTTCTGAGTAAACCTCCAAGCATGTTGAAGGGATTTAAACCTTTTGACTCCCCCTTTCAACATTTTTTTTTTTTTAAATACCATTTTCCTCATTTTAGAGAAGTTTCCTCTTTTGAAGTCAAACGTGACTGTGTTGGACTTACTTGGCAATTTTCACTTAAATATATATGAAATCTGATAGCACTGTGGCCAGTTCCCAATTGGTTCAACAACACTCATATCTCGTACTGGGTCCTGGTGACACCACTTAGGATTAAATCCAGGGTTGCCTTCCCTCTGTGCAGTTCCATGACCAACTGTTTCAGGACACAGTAATTTAGAAACACCTTCCTATAGAGTTTATATCCAGAGATGACTGTATCCCACTGGTTCTCTCCATTCCACCAGGTTTCTGTAATGCCCACTGTATCTTGGTTCTCTTTTAAAACCAGGCACTCCAACTCTGGCTCTGAGGCTTCTAGCGCTAGCATAGAAACACCTATGCATGGTGCCCCTCCCAAAATGCCCTTGCTGCTTCATTGTCCTGAGCTTCCTGAAATTCAAGGAGTCTGCCTAGCTCCATCAGCAAGGAGAACATATTCAGGAGCAAGTGGGTGAACTGCCTGGGTTACTTCCTGATCCCAGGGACAGAGCAGGACTTTGACAGAATAGCTGGTTGAGATGGCAGGAAACTCCCCCAGGGCAGTTGTCCTCTACAAAATGCAGCAATCTGAGAGTGCCCTATGCACACAGAAAGCTTTAGCCGGGTCACAACACCATGCCATCCGATAGAGGACACTCTCCTGGATGTGTGGGTCTGATTTGGGGTGGCACAGCGCTTATTGTGGGCTTGTACAGCCCCAGCTCCTTATGTGTCATTTTCATCTGGGGTCATCACAGATCAATGTTGTGCCACAATTATTACTTTGGTTGGAGATAACTGTTGTTTGTTTTGGAAAGGCAGTTTCCCAGTCACAGAGGTATATGATATGGGGTAGCCCTTTACTAAGTTTGGGCTGCAGGTTCATTTAAACATTAGGTCCTTATTCACTTTATTGTTTGAGCTCTCTTTTGAAGTTTTGTGCGAATAAGTAACCAATTCTAGCACTGGTAACTCAGGATAACAGTTCCTGCATCTGATTAAACAGGCTGTAGCATACAAACACTTAAGTTTGCCACGAGATCCTGTGCAATACAGTGGCTGGCCCCTGCAGTCACTGTACCATTGGCTACTAATCCTGATGGCTGTGTGCTACCTCCAGTACCAGAGGCTGTATGTCTATGTGCACCAGTTGCTGGGTATCATGGGCAGGAGAGTGCTGTTGCACTTGTGTCCTGCCTGTGGGTTCCTGGTCTACAGCTGGTTGGCCACTGTGTGAACAGAGATGGGCCCTTGGTCTGATGCAGCACAGCTCATCTTATGTTCTTAGCCTTGCTGGCTTTCTACCTTGACACCTGTTTTTCTTTATTGAGTTTGTTTGCCAGGAAAGACAAAGTATTCACTTTTAGAAGACAGGGGAGTTCACTGCCCTGGTATCCTCGTCCTGTTGCTAAACTTACACAGGTGCTTAACTGACCTGTCTGCTTAACCTTGTTACCTTGACACTTTGGCACTGGGCTGAGATGCTTTGTTAGCTGGGGCTCCCCTTCAGGGTTGTTTGACCCTAATGTGAAGAGAATATCCAAGGCAGGTTAGGCTGAACAGTCAGAAATTTATTAAAGCACATCACGGCCGTGGGAGAGACAGATGAAATTGTGTCTCCCCGCCCACACCAAAAAGAAAACAGGATGCATTTATGCAGACTGAAAGCTGGAGAACAAAGAAAACAGATTACGCATGCTCAGAAACCAATCAGTACCCAACAACAGTCTTATCAGCACAGCGGCCTTCTTATCTTTAGGGATGAGTTACTTTGGTGGATAGGAATTTGTTGCTTATGAGCAAGTTACAGTTACCTTCTCTTTGTCAGACACACACACACACTCTCAATCCCATCAGAAACGTCGCCTGAACCAAACTACTTACAAGGCCTAGTCAGGCCTGCTGTCACACTAACTTTAGGATTCAATATATCCAATGGAGGCTGAGGCTGCCTTTTGTTTGCTCCTGAAGAAGGGGGAGAAATTTACTATTTTAGTAGATGCCTCAGAAAATGGGCAGGAAGCTGGGGCTTGAGCTGATATATAAAACTAAAGGCAGGCAGGAAGAAAAGCTTTTCACATAGACGCTCGATGCTAGGCAGGTGCTACAAATGTAAATAATGGATGCTCCTCCCCTTCCCACGTGCCCACACACCATGCCAAGAAGGTATTTGGGACTTCTAGCTTAGAAAAAAGGTGGTTAATGTTAATGGTGTATACATTTAAGCATAGTGTGGAGAAAATGGATAATACTATAGTCCAGAGTCCTCTGGTCAAGCTAAATCAGGGATGGGCAATACCCACGGCCAACTCGGTGGCTCCCGCGGTGTTCCCCTGCTGCCCTTGAGTGGCTGCAGTGGCTGTTTTGCTGGGAAACGAGGCACGTGGCGAGGGTGCGCCTGGCTGGAGGCGAACCCTGCTCCCGGAAGCCTCCCAGCCTGCTTCTGCTTGAAAGCAAGGCATGCATTTCCCACAAGTCTGGTTTCCTTCCAAAGCTCCCAGGATTAGAGGTGCCTGTGACTACCCATTGCCAGGGGGGGGGCACTGGGGGGGGACTGTTGCCTTCAAGCTTGTGGGCTTCCTGGAGGCCCCTGGCTGGCCCCTGGGGAAGCAGGAGACTACCCTCCCACCCCGCCTCCGTCAGTCTGATCCATGGGAAGTGATAGTTCCACTCTACTCTGCACTGCTCAGAGCTCACCTCGAATATTGTGTCCAGTTCTGGACGCCACGCATCTCCTGAATCCATTCAGAAGTTTTCAGAAAAATTGGAATGAGTTCAGAGAAAGGCACAAAGATGGCCAGGGGCACAGGAATGAAGTCCTGCGAGGAAAGGTGGGAGGAACCGGCTCTGCTGAGCCTCGCGAAGTCCGAGGGGGACATGGCCGCGCTCTTCAAGTACGGAAATGGTTGTTGCCCCAGACAGAAGAGGCCCCAACCTGTTTCCTGTCACCCAAGACTGTCTGACACGAAATGACAGGTCTAAGCTACAGGAAGGCAGATTCCAGTTGGACATCAGGACAAGCCCCCCCAAAGCCGGAGCACTGAGACCACGGAACCAGCTGCCCGGGGGTGGCGGCTCTCCTTCCAGGCAGAGGCTGGGCGACCCACTTCTCAGGGATCCTGCCCTGAGCAGGGGGCTGGACTCGAAGACCTCAAGGGCCCCTTCCAGCTCCTCCAGGATTCGAAGCCAGGCTTGACGGGGAATTCCCCGAACTGCGCTCGCGGGTCGCAGGCAGTAAACAGGGCGCTCTTCTGTGCCGCAGCCGGGCCGGGCCGGGCCGGGCCGGGCGGAGGGACGCGGCCCGGAACGGCCGAGGGGCTCCTGCGCCCGGCGGAAGGGGGCGCGGGCGGGCGAAGCGCGCGCTTGCCGGGGCGGCCGCGGCGCGGCGCGGCGGGCCGGGCCCCTTTAAGCCGCCGCCGCCGCGGCGCTCGTTGACGTCAGCCGGCCGCGGAGCGCCCTGCGCCTCGCCCGCCGCCCGCCGCGCCCGGAGCCTGGTGAGCGCCTCGCCCGGCCCCCGCGCTCGCCCGGGCTGCCCCTCCGCGGGCCCGGGGCGGGGGCTGCCGGGCCGCGCCTTCCGGAGCCCCCGCGGCCTGGGCCCGCCGCCGCGCCTCGGGCGCCGAGGCCGCCGCGGAGGCGCCTCCGCCCGGCGCGCCGCCGGCGAGGGCGCCCGGCCCTCCCGCGAGCGGCGCCGGGCGCTGGCCCCCGGCCCTCGCGCGGAGGCCAGGGCGGCTGCGCGCTCGCGCGGCGGGGGCTCCGCGGCGCTGGGCGGAGGCGTCGCCCCGCGGGCCTGCCGCGGGGGCGGCGGGCTGGGCAGGCCAGCGGCCCCCTCGTCCGCCGCGGCCGCGGTGTCGCCGCCGGGCGGAGCGCCCGGGCCTCCCGGACGAAGCAGGGCCGCCCTTCCAGCCAGGCGAGCGGAGCCGGGGCTTGCGGGGCCCGGCGCATCCGCCCCTCCCTGGGCCGCAGCGCCGCGGCGCGGCCCCGAGCCAGGCGTGGAGCTCCGCGGCGGGGGGCATCCCCTCGGGAAGGGGAGAGGCTGGGGCCAGGGCAGCCTCTCGGCTTCCCAGGCCTGGCAGAAGTCGCCCGGCCTTTGCTCAGTGTTGCCTGCTGTGCTGCCCCTCCCTCTCGAGGCGCCTGGGGCACGTGGTGGTTCCAGAAGCTGGCAAGATGGGCAGCGGCCAGGGCCCCAAGGACAAGGGGGCCCACTGAAGCAGCCTCAGGAAGCCGCAGAAACAGCGGCGCTGTGCAGGCTTTGCTCGTGGCTGCAGCCATGAGGAGGCCTTCAGCTGCCCTTAGGTGAAAGGAGCCCACGCCAGTTTGGATGGCGGTGCCCGGCTCATGCTGTGACTTGGCTGGCCTGGGCAGCTGGCTCTGGGGCCCTCCCTCAGTCTGTGCATCCCTGTGAGCTCACGGGGTCCCGGCTTGGGGCCTCTGAGAACAGGTGGGAGTGGCGAGGGAGGCAGCAGGGAAGGCGGTGTCTCCCCTCCCTCACGGTGGCTTTTCTCCTTGCAGCCCCCTCCCGTGCTGAGGCCTCTGTGAGGCAGCCCACCCTGTGGAGATGGCCAGGGCCCAGGCTTTCTCGGAAGGCAAGATTGCCGGCCTCTACGATCTGGATCGCACCCTGGGCAAGGGGCACTTTGCAGTGGTGAAGCTGGCGCGGCACGTCTTCACTGGGGAGCGGGTGGCGGTCAAGGTCATTGACAAGAGCAAGCTGGACGGCGGGGCAGCCGCTCAGCTCCTGCAGGAGGTGCGCTGCATGAAGCTGGTGCAGCACCCCAACGTGGTGCGCCTCTACGAAGTCATCGACACCCAGGCCAAGCTCTACCTCATCCTGGAGCTGGGTGACGGCGGGGACATGTTTGACCACATCATGCAGCACGAGGGCGGCCTTGGCGAGGACCAGGCCAAGCACTACTTTGCCCAGATCGTCCATGCCATCTCGTACTGCCACCGCCTCCACGTGGTCCACCGGGACCTCAAGCCTGAGAACGTGGTCTTCTTCCAAGAGCAGGGCGTGGTGAAGCTCACCGACTTTGGGTTCAGCAACTGCTTCCAGCCAGGCACAATGCTTACGACCAGCTGCGGCTCGTTGGCCTACTCCGCCCCGGAGATCCTGCTGGGGGACGAATACGATGCTCCTGCTGTTGGTAAGAGCCCCTGCCCCCTGAAGCTGGGCCTGACCAGGATGACCAGGTGGGAGTTGGAGCCGATAAATAAACATGCCACTCGCTGCCGGGAGAAGTGATGGTCTCCCGTGCCATAGGTGACTTTTTCAAACAGCCACTAGACGCATTCACACCAGCCAGGTCTTGTGAGCTGTGATAGCTGAATGGAAAGAATGCAAAAAGAGAAACTAATTCTCAGAAGTGCCAGCAATTTTTTAAAGTTGTAGCAATAAAGCAGCTTACAAAAATCATGACTATCTTTCTTGTACCATCAGGGTTTTGCTGATGCTACAAGAAAGATGGTTACAAGTTTTGTAAGCTGGTTTAGCCTATTTTGGGGATTTGGATGCATTTGGTTGCCCCTGGAGAAGGAGCCTACTGTTCCAAACTGCTCTGGGCAGCTATAATGTTTGCTTTTAAAAAATACTTTTGAACACTATTTCTCTCTTCGCATTCCTTCTTGTTTTGGTGTCTTCCTTTTGGTTTTTGATAGCTAAATGAAGCCTCTAAGTTCAGAGGCAGGACAACCCCTGCATGGCAGATGCTAGAGATGTGCAGTGCCAGAGAACAGCAGTCACCATGCCCTGTTTGCAAGAGTCCTGGAAGAAACACTTACTAGATTCCCAAGTTGGGCCTTTGGTTCAATCCAGGAAAGCTGCTCTTTAATCCATAGATTTATGTTTGTGATCATACAGGACAGAGCCTTTGGGCATCTCTACACCAGCCTAAAATCCTGCATTTAAAACGGGGCTTTCTGCCTCTGTTTTAAATTCCCTTTTTCACCCACTTCCTTCCGCCCTCCCCTCCCCTCCCCTCCCCTCCCTTCTCCCTGTATCTGAGTCTTCCATTATCTTTCATTGATCTCGCTCCTCGTCTTGCCGCTTTTCCTCTTTTCACAGCGGGAACTCAAGCAGAACACAATGGGGTAATTTGATAGCTCATTATCTGCGATCTATTTAAAAACAGAACAAAGGGCATTTAATGCAGGAGACACCTTGGAGGGTCCGCAGACTTAAGTGAAGGAGCTCTGTGTGAAGAAAGCCTTTGAGATAGTAGGGTCATATGACAACGTATCATAGAATCATAGAATAGTAGGGTTGGAAGGGACCTACAAGGCCATCGAGTCCAACCCCCTGCTCAATTGTTGTTCAGTCATTCAGTCGTGTCCAACTCTTCGTGACCCCATGGACCATAGCACGCCAGGCCTTCCTGTCCTGCGCTCTCTCCCGGAGCGTGCTCAAGTTCATATTCATTGCATCGCTGATGCTATCTAGCCCTCTCATCCTCTGCCGTCCCCTTCTCCTTTTGCCTTCAGTCTTTCCCAGCATCAGGGTCTTTTCCAGAGTTTTCTCTTCGCATTAGGTGGCCAAAATATTTGAGCTTCAGTATCTGTCCTTCCAATGAGCACTCAGGGTTGATTTCCTTTAGGATGGACTGATTTGACCTCCTTGCAGTCCAGGGGACTCATAAGAGTCTTCTCCAGCACCACAGTTCGAAAGCATCAATTCTTTGGCGCTCAGCCTTCCTTATAGTCCAGCTCTCACAGCCATACGTTACTACTGGGAAAACCATAGCTTTGATTAGATGGACCTTTGTCGGCAAGGTGATGTCCCTGCTTCTTACTATGCTGTCTAGGTGTGCTATAGCTTTCCTCCTCAGGAACAAGCGTCTTTTAATTTCATGGCTACAGTCACCGTCTGCGGTGATCTTGGAGCCCAAGAAAATAAAATCTGTCACTGCTTCCATTTCTTCCCCATCTATATGCCAGGAAGTGATGGGGCCAGATGCCAAGATCTTCGTTTTTTTAATGTTGAGTTTCAAACCAGCTTTTGCACTCTCCTCTTTCACCCTCAACAAGAGGCTCTTTAGATCCTCTTCGCTTTCTGCCATTAGGGTGGTATCGTCTGCGTATCGGAGGTTGTTGATCATTCTCCCAGCAATTTTAATTCCAACCTGTGATTCATCCAACCCGGCGTTTCTCATGATGTACTCTGCATATAAGTTAAATAAGCAGGGCGACAATATGCAGCCTTGTCGTACTGCTTTCCCAATTTTGAACCAATTGGTTGTTCCATGTCTGGTTTGTACTGTTGCTTCTTGACCCTTGTACAGGTTTCTCAAGAGACAGGTAAGGTGGTCTGGTACTCCCATCACTTTCAGAATTTGCCACAGTTTGTTGTGATCCACACAATCAAAGGCTTTAGCGTAGTCAATGAAGCAGAAATAGACGTTTTTCTGGAATTCTCTTGCTTTCTCCATGATGCAGCGAATGCTGGCAATTTGATCTCTAGTTCCTCTGCCTCTTCTAAACCCTGCTTGTACTTCCGGTAGTTCTCGGTTCGCATACTGCTGAAGCCTAGCTTGTAGGATTTTGAGCATCACCTTGCTGGCATGTGAAATGAGCGCAATTGTACGGTAGTTTGAACACTCTTTGGCGTTGCCCTTCTTTGGGATTGGAATGTAAACTGACCTTTTCCAGTCTTGTGGCCACTGTTGAATGTTCCAAATTTGTTAGCATATTGAGTGCAGCACTTTAACAGCATCATCTTTTAGGATTTTAAATAACTCAGCTGGAAGACTGTCATCTCGGCTAGCTTTGTTGTTAGTAATGCTTCCTAAGGCCCACTTGACTTCACTCTCGAGGATGTCCTGCTCAAGTTCAGTGAGCGCACTATCATGGCTATCAGGGACATTAAGATCTTTCCTGTATAGTTCTTCCGTGTATTCTTGCCACCTCTTCTTAATCTCATCTGCTTGTGTTAGGTCCCTGCCTTCTTTGTTCTTTATCATGCCCGTCTTTGCACAAAACATTCCCTTGAGATCTCTGATTTTCTTGAAGAGATCTCTAGTCTTTCCCATTCTGTTGTTTTCCTCGATTTCTTTGCATTGTTCATTTAAGAAGGCCTTCTTGTCTCTCCTTGCTATTCTCTGGAACTCAGCATTCAGTTGGGTATATCTTCCCCTTTCTCCCTTGCTTTTTGCTTCCCTTCTCTCCTCAGCTACTTGTAAAGCCTCATCAGACAGCCACTTGGCTTTCTTGCATTTCTTTTTCTTTGGGATGGATTGAGTTGCTGCCTCCTGAACAATGTTACGGACCTCTGTCCATAGTTCCCCAGGCAATCTGTCTATCAGGTCTAATCCCTTAAATCTATTCCTCACCTCCACTATATATTTATAAGGGATATGATTTAGGTCATACCTGAATGGTTTAGTGGTTTTTCCTACATTCTTCACTTTAAGCCGAAATTTTGCAAGAAGCAGCTCATGATCTGAGCCACAGTCAGCTCCAGGTCTTGTTTTTACTGACTGTATAGAGCTTCTCCATCTTTGGCTACGAAGTACATAATCAATGTGTAGAGTCGCCTCTTGTGCTGTTGGAAAAGAGTGTTTGCTATGATCAGCGTATTCTCTTGGCAAAACTCTATTAGCCTTTGTCCTGCTTCATTTTGTACACCAAGGCCATGCTTGCCTGTTATCCCGGTGATTTCCTGACTTCCTACTTTGGCACTCCAATCCTTATGATGAAAAGGACATCTCTTTTTGGTGTTAGTTCTAGAAGGTGTTGTAGGTCTTCATAGAACCGATCAACCTCCGCTTCTTCGGCATCAGTGGTTGGGGCAAAGACTTGAATTACTGTGATGCTGAATGGTTTGCCTTGGATTCATACTGAGACCATTCTGTTGTTTTTGAGATTGTACCCCAGTACTGCTTTTCCCACCCTTTTGTTGACTATGAGTGCTACTCCATTTCTTCTAAGGGATTCTTGCCCACAGTAGTAGATATAATGGTCACCTGATTTAAATTTGCCCATGCTTGTCCATTTTAGTTCGCTGATTCCCAAGATGTCGATGTTCAGTCTTGCCATCTCATGTCTGACCACCTCCAGCTTACCTTGATTCATTGATCTGACATTCCAGGTTCCTCAGCAATATTGTTCTTTACAGTATCGGATTTTCTTTTCACCACCAGACACATCCACAGCTGAGTGTCCTTTCGGCTTTGGCCCAGCCGCTTCACTCTTTCTGGCGCTACTTGGAAATTCCCTCTGCTCTTCCGGCGTCATCTCTTTTAGCCTTGTGATGCGTTCCATGGGGTTTTCTTGGCAGGAATACTGTAGTGGGTTGCCATTTCCTTCTCCAGCAGACCACATTTTGTCAGAACTCTCCGCCATGACCTGTCTGTCTTGGGTGGCCCTGCACGGCATAGCTTATGGCTTCACTGAGTTACGCAAGCCCCTTCGCCACAACAAGGCAGTGATCCATGAAGGGGATTCTGCATGGCTCCTAGTGGGCATACTGATATGTATCATTGTTCTGAAGCAATGAAAGCTTTTAAATTGCACACTCTCAGTTCTTACGACAGGCCCTGTAAGGTAGGCCACTTTTATCCGTGTCTGGTAGAGTGTGAGCACCATGGGCTTGTTGGGGGCCACCATCACGCAGAGGTGAAATTCAGCTGAGAACTTCCTAACTCACAGCTGGCTCCCTTTGCCAGGGCACCCCTTAGGGTCAGAGTTCAGCAAAATGAGAATGTTGTTGTCTTTAAAACCGTTTTTGCTTTGAAAATGGACCTGGAAAAAATGAGGGCAAAAATAGGATGAAATCTGAGAAGCTGGAAGAATATCTTGTGTTTTTGCACGTTGGAGAGATGGGAGGGAGGGAGAGGTGCCAGGCCATAGCAGAGCCCACATGCAAGCCTCAACATGTTAAAGTCTTCCTTCACCCCCATTCCCCACTCCACCCCGTGCTTCAGCCTAGGAGGTGACACCTTGGATGCATTGCAGAGACTGTGCTGGGAAGGCTTTGCTTTGCACAAGCAAAGGATTTTCCAGTCCTGGAAAACAGCCCAAGATCAGAAGGGGCTTGCAGGTGTTGGGGCTGAAGGCCAATGGCTATAGCAAAGAGACTTTAGGACAAGCCTCTTGCACTCTGGAGTAACACTCCCAAAGACCAAAAAAAGGATGACCGCTCAAGTGCAAATGGTTCCAGCACATTTCAAGGACATTGTTCTTAGTAAAAGCTAGTAAGCTACTTTGGCCGCATTTTCTGCTGCAGCTTACCTAAGCGCCGTCAGGCTCGCTGCAGCAGAAAACTTGGTAACACGCATTGGGAGCCAGATGTGACTTTGGTGTTTTTCTATGGCTGCATTTAATGCTTTCTTTTTGTGGCTTCTCACCCCCCCCCCCGCCCCCGACACCATAAGCTGAAATGATTGACAACAACCAGATAGTCCCTCCTAATATTTAGCAGGAATCTGCTTCCCTGAAATTTCCATCCATCAGTTTTAGCCTTGCTAGCTGGAGTAAAGTAGAACATGACTGCTCCCGCTTCTATGTGACAGTCTTTCATATATTGGAACGCCACTGTCACATCTCCACTTAATCTTCTCTTCTCCAGGCTAAGTATATCCAGCTCTTTCAACCATTCCTTGTTGGACAGTGCTGGGCAACTTGTGGCCCTCCAGATGTTTTGGCCTACAACTCCCATCATCACTCACCATTGGCTGTATTGTCTAGGGCTTCTGGGACTTGTAGGCCAAGCCATCTGGAGGACCACAAGCTGCCTACCCATGTTGTAGGTCTCCATTTCTAGACCCCTCACTGTCCTGGTTGCCCTTCTCTGGACGTGCACTAGTTTGTCAGTGTCCTCAAAGTGCCCAGAACTGTGCACAGCACTCCAGTGGTGGCTTGACCAGTGCAGAGTAGAATGGAGCTACTACTTCCTGTGACCTGGGCCCTCTGCCAAGATTGCGTTAGCTTTTCATCGCACTGCTGGCTCACATTCAGCTTATGATCAGCCAAGGCACCTAGATCCTTTTCAGATGGGCTGCTGCCAAGCCAGGCCCCCTCCCCCATACTTGTACCTTTTGAGTCTTTGTACTTAAATGCAGGAGTTCACATTTATCTGTGTTGAATTTCATCTTGTTAGTTTTGGCCCAGTGTTCCAGCCTGTCCAAACCTTTTGAACCTTGATTCTGTCTTCTGTGGCGCCTGCTCTCCCTCCTCACTTTGTGTCACCCCTCTAAACCTTCAGCTATAAAAATGGTTAACCGCACAGGGCCCTGCGGTGCGCCATGTCAGCCTTCCTCTAGATCGATGCAGAGTACTCATTGGGTATTACTGTTCTGCCAGTTTTGGATCCACCTAACAGTAGGAACCCGATGCAATGAATATGAACTTGAGCGCTCTCCGGGAGAGAGCGGAGGACAGAAAGGCCTGGCGTGCTATGGTCCATGGGGTCACGAAGAGTCAGACACGACTTAACGACTGAACAACAACAGTAGGAACACAGGAAGCTGTCTTATACCAAGTCGGACCCTTGGCTCATCTAGGCCAGTATTATCAGCACTGACTGGCAGCAGCAGTTCTCCAGGGTTTCAGGCAGGAGTTTTTCCAGCCCTACCTGGAGATGCCACCGGGGATCAAACTTGGGAGTTTTTGCATGCAAGCAGGGGCTCTGCCACGGCCCCTCCCACTTATTTTGTATTGGCTAACCCACATTTTACCATCTTGCCAATGCGGATACTGTAGTAGATTTTGTCAGATGCTTTACTGAAATCAAGATAATGTCCATGGTGTTCCCATGATCTATCACACTAGGAATTCTCTCAAAAAGCGGAGATAAGGTTGGTCTGGCATAAGTTCTTATGATAAGACCATGCTGGCTCGTAGTAATCAATGCATTATTTTCTAGATGCACACAGACAGACCATGTCCTTCCTTATTATAATAAGGAAGGACATGGACATAATAAGGAAGGACAAACCATGTCCTTCCTTATTATGGGCTGCAAATCCCCTGTATATCATTTGGTCTACTTGTCCCAGGTTGTCTCAGGTAGGTTTACAAAATTATGCCTGGTGTGGAGAATGTGGATAGGGAGACATTTTTCTCCCTCTCTCAAAATACTAGAACCCGGGGTCATCCCATGAAGCTGATGATGGGGAGTTTCAGGACAGATCAAAGGGAGGACTTCCTCACACAGCGCATATGGAATTCGCTACCACAAGATGTAGTGATGGCCACCAATTTGGATGGCCTTAGAAGGGGGCTAGATAAATACCTGGAAGAAAAGGCCATCAGAGGCTACTAGTCCCGATGGCTGTGTGCTACCTCCAGTACCAGAGGCGGTGAGCCTGTGTACGCCAGTTGCTGGGGAGCTTGGGCAGAGGAGTGCTATTGCACCCACGTCCGGCTTGTGGGTTCTTAGGGCTCCTTCACACCGGGCTTTTACCCTGCGATTGAGATTGCTCCTTCACAGAAGTCTGTAGGTTCTTTACATGACACATTGATCACATTATGGAGCAATTTTTTTGGCCATCAAAAACAAAGCTGAGATGAACATAGTGTGTCAAATTGATAGTGCCGTGAAGCATCTGGTAGAGGAAAATAGGAAGAAATTATGTCCAGTCTTGTCAGCTGTTATTTTCTGACAAGAAAAATAATGCTTTACATTATTTTTTAAATTGCTTTACATGGAAAAAGAAGCACAAGTGGAAATGTGCAAAGCCTCTTTGAGTTTTGCATTGAGGCAGGAGATGAGATACTATGGAAACATTTGGAAAAATTCTCCCGTTACTGCTTGCTATAGATCTGTCCATGTGGAAAATGAGCTGATTAAACTGTGTGAAGATACTTTTATCCTAGGGGCGGTACTGTGGGTTAGCTATTGTCTTGAACCTTGGTGGCTCCTGTGGAGTTGGGAGTAGCAGCAGTGAGTGGGGCTTCTGCTAAGTTCTTCCCTTCTGTGTGCGATAAATAAGGACTGTTGTGTTTGAGGCCTGCTGAGTCTTAGAGTCATTCTCTCTACCTATACAACAATTTGTGGCGACGAAGGTGGGATCCTGAGAGCTATGCAGGCAGTGAGGACTGTGAATCCATTTACACAGCTAACTGGTAAGCAGTCAGCTAGGCCCACTTAAGAATTTGAGCAAGTCCGGTGTTGTTGTTTTTAAAGAGAATTGAAATCAAAATGGCTGCTTTTGGACATATCAAAGAGTTTGAAGTGAGTCAACCTGCTTCCTGGGATTCTTCTACAGAATGGCTTTCATTCTATTTGGGAGCAAACAAGATAGCTGGTGCTGAACAAAAGCGAGCTGTGCTCTTAACTTTTTGTGGGCCACAGGCATTTGCCATAGTAAGGTCCCTCACTGCTTCTGCCTCGCCCCAAACTAAGGCATTTGATGAACTTGTAGGATGACTTAAGATACATTTCTCACCAAATCCTTCAGCTGTGGTGAAGAGATTTAAATTTCACAAACGAATGCAGCAACCTGGAGAGGGCATTGCCACTGCTACTGCAGAACTGCGTCGCTTTCTCAACTCTGCAGCTTTGGGGGTTTTCTAGCGGATATGTTGAGGGATCGCCTTGTCTCTGGGGTTTATGATGAAGCACTACAACGCCTCCTGTCTGAGCCAAACTTGACATTTGCACTGGATCGAGAAAAGGCATCAGCCAGTGAGACTGCATAACTATATGTCACAGAACTCAGGAGAGATGCAGATGATGTAAACGCCATCTGGAGCAAGCAGGCTGAGATTTCTGGGCAGCAAGGTCAACAGAACACAAGAAATGCACCCTCCATAAAATCTGCAGATAGGCCCTGGCTTACCTGTTCCTGCTCAGGCTGTGGAGACCACATCAGCGCTCTCTGTGCAGATTCAAGGATGCTGAGTGCAGGTTATGCAAGAAGAAGGGTCACCTGGAGCGAGTCTGCCGTTCAAAATCCGTCAGCACAGAACTATAACAAAGGAACCATAGCCAAGGGTCACTCTACCTAGTGTCTCATGGGGTTGATAGAATAGTAGGGTTGGAAGGGACCTACAAGGCCATCGAGTCCAACCCCCTGATTATCCACAGGGTGATGAAACTCAACAGCTATATCACATTCAGAAGGTCTGTGGCAAGGAACCTCATGATTCTGTGTTGTACGCAATGAATGGCAGGAAGTGCAAAATGGAAGTGGATTCAGGGTCTGGGGTATCCATAATTAACAGACCCCTTTTATGCACATATTTTCTGGGACCCTTGCTCCAAAGTTGTCAAGTCCATCCTGCATTCTGCGTGATTACAATGCAAAGAAGGTCGATACCATTGGATGCTGCACTGTAGGTGTACAGAATGGCTCCTTCCAAGGGAAGCTCCCACTTAGAACTGTGGAGGGGCAGAGGAAAAACGTCTTGGGGAGAAACTAGTTCTCATCAATAGGGAATAGCGTTCAAGGAATTCACGCCATTACTATAGGTTGGTTTGCAGCAATTGTTAATACATTTCCAAGGGTATTTTCTGAAGAACTGGGCGAATGCAAAGGGAAGGCAGTGTCACTCCATCTGGATCCATTTATTGCATTAATTTGCATGACAGCCAGGAATGTGCCTGTTGTGTTGTGGGTAAAAACTGAAGATCTTGAGCATCTCATCAAGCAAGGTGTGCTAGAACCAGTGACACAGACCCAGTGGGCTATGCCCATTGTGCTGGTCTTAAAGCCTAATGGGAAGGTGAGACTGTGGGAGGGGGGTTACAAGTGCACTGTGAAGAAGGCGCTTAAGCAGCATCCATGCCCAGTGCCTGCTGTCAATCAGCTCCTCGCTGTTCTTGGTGGAGGGAGGGTCTTTGTAAAGCTCAATCTGGCCCCAGCATTTGTCAAGGGCTCCTTGGAGGCCTCTCTCAGTCTAATCCAGTAGCCAAGTCCAGACACAGACAAAGGGATTCTTTTCAAAGCTTTATTCCTCTTTTACAACTTAACAACTCTACTGTTAGCAACTAGATATGAGCAGCAGAGTACCTATGCCCTAAGTTGGAACAGTTGGTCCCCGTTTGAAGGAGAATCACTGGCAGACCCTGTTATGGGCTAGGGAGAGTCCCTCCCCTTTTCCCTTGGATCCTCTGGACGCAACTGTTGTCTGTGCGCCAACTGGGCACTACGCCTCCTTTCTGTGCCCTCCATTTGGCGCCGCTCCCTGCGTCGGCGTCACGCGTCCAGCAAGTCTTCTTCCCGCACTCTCTCACTCCCGGGACTGCTATCAATGCTAGGAATGCCGGTGGGAGGAATCTCTGCCACCTGTTGGCCCTGGGAAGGATGAGCGCGCTCCTCTCGGATGAGCGCGCTCCTCTCGGATGAGCGCGCTCCTCTCGGATGAGCGCGCTCCTCTCGGATGAGAGAGCGGCTCTCTCGGCTCTCCGAGGAGCGGCTGCTCTTCCTCAGAATCAGAACTACTCTGGGATTCTATGGGCTCAGTGTCCACCCTGACAGCATTTCAACGGTTGGTCGTTGACGATGCTACAGCAGATGCCCAAACAATAATCACTCATCGAGGGCATTCCGAGTAAAGTGTCTGTGATTTGGAATTTCTGTGGCCTCTGGACGTTCCAACAACTCATGGAAACCCTGCTTTCTGGAATTCCAGGCATTGCACCCTATTTCGACGATGTCCTGCTCATGGGATCAACAGAGAAAGAGCTTGCGGAATGATTTCAAGAAGTCCGACGTCGTTTTGACACATCTGGCATTCGTGTAAAAAAGGAGAAATGTGAAATTGGAACCTCCAGCGCAACGTTTTTGAGCTACCGTATTGATGCTTCTGGCATTCGGCCCACTGGCGAAGAAATATGTGCCATTCACTATGCACCTGCTCCAAAAACAAAGCAGGAACCTCAAGCCTTCTTGGGACTCCTCGGTTTCTGCCCTGTGTTTCTTCCAGGAAGGCTGCCATCTTGACCACTGCAGCGCTTGCTGGGAAGAGGAGTTCCATGGAAATGAGAATGCTTTCCAGAATGCCAAACACTTGTTGAGTTCAAATTCTGTGCTTGTACATTATGATGAAAAAACCCGCTAATCCTTACTACTGATGCTTCTGCTTATGGGTTTGGTGCCGTGCTAAGCCACAAATGTCCAGATGGTACATACAGAAGCACCAGTTGCTTATTATTCAAGGACTATGTCATCCGCTGAAAGGAACTTTGCACAAATTGGCAGAGAAGCCTTGGCTGTTACTGCAGGAGTCAAAAAGTTCCACAACTATCTCTACGGCCATTCTTCTGAAATACACCTGGATCACAAGCCCCTTCTAGGAATCTTCTCGCCTGGTAAGCCTACTCCCTGCGTACTGTCACTGCGCATACAGCGCTGGAGCATCCTGCTCCATGCTTACGATTCTACACTTTCCTACAGACCAGGAAGGCAATAGCTAATGCTGACGGATTGAGTCGGGCACCACTTAAAATTCCAGATTTTGTTGTACCTCCTCCACTGGAAGTCTTGATGCTAGAAGCCCCTCCTGACCCACCACTTCAGGCTGATCAAACTGCTCGGCTGACTGCTCCAGATCCTGTACTGGCTCGTTTTAAACTGGGTATGGAGGGGATGGCCAGATGAGGAACTGCCAGAGGAATGTAAGCCATTTAAACGCCATCAGCATGGGCTGTCTGCCCAAAAGGGAAGTCTGCTATGGGGAAGCCATGTTGTTATTCCAGATAAGGGTCGTCAAACCATCTTGACCATGCTGCATGCAGCTCATCCAGGGATTGCATGGAAGCATTGGCCAGGAGCTACGTCTGGTGGCCCGGCATTGACTCAGATATTGAAACAAGTATAAATGAGTGCAGTACTTGTCAAGCCACTGGGCACAATCCTCCAAGGGCACCTATCTTTCCATGGGGAGTGACCAAGAAGCCTTGGTCAAGAATCCATACTGATTTTGCAGGACCATTTTAAAGAAAAGACTTCTTGGCTATGGCAGATTGTTACTCGAAGTGGCTGGACGTCGTCTCAATACCATCACAAACAGCCGCTGCAACAGCCACAGCACTGCGCCACTTCTTTGCCACCCGCGGCTTGCCTGATACTACACTCTCAGACAGCGGGACTGCTTTTACGTCTGCTGAATTTAAATCATTTGTGGACAAGAACCTTACTCGGGCTGCCACCGTGGCACCTCGTCATCCCCGGGCAAATGGCCAAGCTGAACGGATGGTGCAGACAACTGAAGATGCCCTGGAGCGCGCTGTGGGAGGAGACCGGCCAACATGCCTTGCCAGGCTCCTCGTTGCCGGCATGTTACTCCTTGCGCAACAACAGGAGTCAGTCCTGCAGAGGGACTTATGGAGCGGCGCCTAAAGACTTGCCTTGACCGTCTCCGCCCAGATTTAGCGGAAGACTGGCCAAGCAAACGGGAGCAAGCTCTGGATGCTGCCTTCTCAGCTCCTGCGCTCTGCTCATTTGCCCCACAAGGTCAGGTGTTTGCTAGGAACTATGGTGCTGGGCCAAGGGGAGTTCCTTCCTCCATCACTGAGGTCGCTGGACCTGTGTCATACAAGGTCCCGTGTGCAGGTGGGTCAGTGTGGCATTGCCACGTTGGCCAGTTGTGAAGGTGTTCTGGCCACAGTGGCTTGTCATCGGCAGAGGTCGCTGCTGAAGATCTATCTGGAACCGACGTGTTTCTCTCAGTGCCGGTCGAAGCGCCAGAACCACCAAGAGATGGGAGCAAGACTCCTTCCTTACCCACGGCAGTGGCTGAAAGGAAGTCATCTGAGCAATCTGCGCCTACCAGTCGAGTGCAGGGACCGTGCCGTGAAAGGGTGCCTCCCCCTTGCTTGGAAGACTACGATAGCTAAGGGGGGAGGAATGTTATGTATCCTGGGGGGGGGGAGTACTGTGGCTTAGTTATTGCTTTGAACCTTGGCAGCACCCGTAGAGCTGGGAGTGGCAATGATGAGTGGACCTTCTGCTAAGTTCTTCCCTTCTGTGTGTGATAAATAAAGGACAGTTGTGTTTGAGGCCTGCTGAGTCTTACAGTCATTCCCTCTACCTATACGACAGTTACCATAAGAGAAGACATTGTTTCTTCAGCCAACATTTCAACTGGATTTTCCTATCTGGAAAGGACAACTGTCACTTGGTGTACGTTTTGTTGATACAACCAGTTCTGTAAACATTATCTGAGAGGAATTCCTTGGTTTTGCAATGCTAAATGATTAAATGCTACCTCAGTTGCCAATACCATTCTTAGTGAGTGTACAAAATTTGGCTTAAATCTGGAAAAACTTAATGGCCAAGGATATGATGGCTGCTCTACAATGGCAGGAAAGGAAGGTGGTGTGCAAGCTAAAATAAAGAGTAGATATCCCAAAGCTGCTTTTGTTTACTGTGCTGCACATAAACTCAGTTTGGTTCTGTCAGGATTCCCTTTTTGCTTGGCTGAGAACTCCAATAGCCAAATCAACACTCAGGCAAGAGGCTGCATTTCCAAGGCTTTAATTCCATTTACCCTAATGAGGCATACAGATGCAAATTGCTACAGACTCACATACTACAAAAGAAACAGCCTTCAGGGAGTTCAAAGGGAAGCTACGAAGTTGATCTCTGTTGGGGAAAAAGGCGGCAAGCTCTCTTAAGGGGTAGGAGGGGAAGATCTCCCCCTCTCCCGTGACACCTCTAGGCGCAACTGTTGACACTGAGCCAATGGGGCAGAGCGCTGAAGTTCAGCCCCTGCGACTCCCCGCTTGTGCCTAAATCTGCGTCTCAGAGTTCAGGTTGTTCTTCCCTCACCTCCCCCTGTTCACTATCACTCCCAGGGATTTGTGAAGGGGGGGGGGCTCTCCATGCAGCTGTGCCTCTGAAGCCTGGGAAAGTTCCTCCCCCACATGTTGCAGCTCTTCCTCAGAATCTGAGCTACTCTGATACTCTGTATGCTCAAAGGCAACCCTGACAGGTTGTGAATGACTTGAAAGTTGTATCTGCGATAAGGAATTCAACTGGTACAGTTAAAGCTATCATTTTTTTCCATGAGTACAAAGAGAAAGTATCTTCATCAACCAGTTCTTTTCTGTTGGTCACGATTAAGTCCATGATAAGCAGATCTCATTTTTCCTTCTTCCACCTTCTAAAAAATGGAAGTTGTCAGCAAGGCATGAATTTATTGGATGTTCCATTCTTAGCAGAGTTAGGGCACAATTCTATGCATGTTTAGACAGAAAAAGTCCTACAACTCCCAGCATTCCCCAGCCAGCATAGCTATTGCACCCTTAGATTTCCAAGAGATGTTAGGATAGTTGAAATCCACCATTCCTAATCTGGCTTGCCTCTGCAGAAGTTTTGTCATTTGTGTGAGAAAATCATTGCCCATGTCTTCTGGCTGGTTGGGTAGTCTGCAGTGTCTTGCCACAGCATGACCGCTTTCGTTTCTCTCTGCTTTCTGTGCAGGGGATACATTCTTTACATGCGATGCTGCTCCTCCCTTCTGTTGGGCCTGTACCTTTTGTACCAGGCATGCCTTTCCATTGCAGTATTCCAGTCATGAGTCTCACCCTCCCAAATCTTGGTGGTACCAGTCCATTTGTACTTGCGTTTGTCAGCTCCTGCCAGCTGACTGCAGGTGGCAGCGATAAATCACTGGCTGATAACAAGGTCGTAAACCTGTCCAAGGCTGCGAGAGGGAAAAGGTGACTGAAGCAGGGAACTTTTACTAGGGCAGTTGAATCCAAAGCGATGTGACAAAGAGAAGTCTGTTTTCCAGTTCGAAGTCCAAAAGGGAACATGAACAAGGCAGTGGGTCAGGTCCAAGGTCGAGGCTGAGATCCGGACTGAGATCTGATGTTGTTCTCCAGCAGCCTTGCTTCAGCTGGCTTCCTGCTTTTAACTGCTGCACCCAGAAGTAGCTGCATCCAACCAGTTCTCCTGCCCCTGAGAGCCTCTATGTCTTAAATGGACAGAGGCTTGCCTGCATTGTTCCCTTATATGCAACCGCCTTTGCTCTGTGGGGGTTATAGAGACATAGCATAGTAGGGCTGGAACGGGCCTACAAGGCCATCGAGTCCAACCCCCTGCTCAATGCAGGAATCCAAGTCAGAGCACCCCTGACACATGGCTGTCCAGCCTTGTCTTGAATGCCAGTGGCATTTCGCGTGCTGATTCCTCGGGGGGGGGGGGGGCTGCAGCCGGGCCTGGAACATCCACAGGAGGTGAGGGGGCTCAGGCTCCTTCTGTGCTGGTCCCTTTCCCTGGGTCTGGAGCCTGCCATTCTTCTTCATCCTTGGAGGAGACTGAGGGAGGCATGACAGCCTTCCTGAATTAGGATTTCAAGTTCATTTTGTTTGTTTCTTGTACAATGACCTGGTTTGCACAACAGGGCTGGCTCATTGTGGATTATTTAATCCAGGACGAGCTGTGGTGTGTGCTGGGTGCTTGTGGACGTTGTTTTGAATACAACCCTCCCCCCCAATGATCTGCGGCTGACAAGGATGGGAACATGCTAGTCTCCTTTCAGCTTGAGACAAGGTGGGCCTCTCTTGCAGTGCTGATCTAGTTGATGATGATGATGCATTTCTCCCCTGCTTTTCTCCTGTAACCACAAATTACTGGATGTTTTAGAAAGGGAAGATGCAGGGTCCTTCTTTCTGTTTACTCCGAGTGGAAGAAAACAGGCAAAATCCAGACTGGATGTTAAAATATTTGCATTCACATAGATACAGTTGTGAATACTGGATGAAAGCAACAAAAACCTTGTTCGTGTGCTTTTTTTTTTTTTTTGAAGCTGCTTCATGCTGCCCTTTGAGGCTGGTCAGTGAGATTGGAATGTTCTGTTTTGCTTGTGAATTGTAAAACATGTCCCTCTTTATCAGGGCATCTCCTAATGAACCTATTAACAGTTCCTTAGTTACCTTAATTAACTTTCAAATGAGCAGTAGAGCTTGCAGGGGGACTGAGTTGTCTCCCCAGAATGCTTTGTTTTGAGGTGACTAGCTAAGCTCATGAGCAGTTTTATCTTAGGATCAAACGGGCATTGCATGCAAATTTGTGTTTTTAAATCCTGACAGTTTCTGTGTGTTACCTGAAAGCAGCCTCCTCTGGAAGGGGCAATTTAGAGTGGAGAAAGGGGCAGGAAGGGAGTATCAACCCTTTCCATGCCTGTTGCATTTCTACTTGAAATTAGCAGTAGAGCTTGCACACACACTTTCCCCTGTGGGGTTGGCTGCACATTGACCTGTCTGCAGACATGTTTTTGGCACTCCACAGGTCAGGGCAAGCAATTGGAGCTGAACTATGACACAAAGGGAAAGGGTTCGACACTCGGTCTCTGGCCTGGCATCACCACTCCCTGAGGCTGCCCATCCACAAGCAAAGCCGCTGTCAGCATTTCAAGATGCCGGGCTTGGCATCCCGCGTGTCCTCTCGTCTGGCCTTTGGCTGCTTATCCCAAAGGGCGTGTCTGCTTCCTGTTGGTTTTCAGCAGGAGAGGAAGGCACTTGCTTGACCTTCTTCAGAAATGGCGAATTGTGTCCATTGCTTGGCAGGTCCCACTGACTAAACCAAAAAGGGGAGAATCATCTCAGGTGCTGAAAAAGGTTTTTACTAGTCCAGTGCCTGACACATTTCGGCTTCTTTTGTTGTAAGGCCTTCTTCAAGGGGCTATAAACAGGTCTGTAAAAGAAGGGCCTCTTTTTCCAAGCAGTATCAAGGAACCCTTCCTGCTTCTGGAGCGGTGTGGGAAGGCGCTGCCTTTCCCAGTGATGCCCCAATTGGATGCATGGTCCATCGCCTGCGGGAGCAGGGTGGGGGCAGGTTGCGTGCTTGCAGGCAGCTGCCTGCGGGGGCTCCCCTTGCCCTGGCCTGCCCAGCCCTCTCCAAGAGCAGCCACTTGAGGAGGGACGTGAAGGAGGAGGGGATGCCAGAGGGGAATGACCAGGACGCCTTTTCTCTTTAGTCACAGTGTTTTTGTTCTGCTTTGTCTTGTGGATATCTGGCTCCGTGCCATTGGGGGCGGGGGTGTCCTGACATGCCTCAGGTGCTCTTGCACTCCACGGCTCTTCTGGGAGTTGGTGAGGGTTTGTGTGTGGGATGGCCCTAAGTTCAGCTGCCTGGCCCTTCTGCAGCATGACAAACCTCCCTAAAAGTCTGTTTTGGTAGGAGAGAATTGATGAGGAGGCCAGAAGACCCAAAGATGGGCTGTACAAAGCACTTTGTTGTTGTTGAGTCGTTCAGTCGTGTCCGACTCTTCGTGACCCCATGGACCGTAGCACGCCAGGCCTTCCTGTCCTGTGCTCTCTCCCGGAGCGTGCTCAAGTTCATATTCATTGCATCCGTGATGCTATCTAGCCATCTCATCCTCTGCCGTCCCCTTCTCCTTTTGCCTTCAGTCTTTCCCAGCATCAGGGTCTTTTCCAGGGAGTTTTCTCTTCGCATTAGGTGGCCAAAATATTGGAGCTTCAGCTTCATTATCTGTCCTTCCAATGAGCACTCAGGGTTGATTTCCTTTAGGATGGACTGATTTGACCTCCTTGCAGTCCCGGGGACTCGTAAGAGTCTTCTCCAGCACCACAGTTCGAAAGCATCAATTCTTCGGCGCTCAGCCTTCCTTATAGTCCAGCTCTCACAGCCATACATTACTACTGGGAAAACCATAGCTTTGATTAGACGGACCTTTGTCGGCAAGGTGATGTCTCTGCTTCTTACTATGCTGTCTAGGTTGGCCATAGCTTTCCTCCCAAGGAGCAAGCGTCTTTTAATTTCATGGCTACAGTCACCGTCTGCGGTGATCTTGGAGCCCAAGAAAGTAAAATCTGTCACTGCTTCCATTTCTTCCCCTTCTTTATGCCAGGAAGTGATGGGGCCAGATGCCATGATCTTCGTTTTTTTAATGTTGAGTTTCAAACCAGCTTTTGCACTTTCCTCTTTCACCCTCAACAAGAGGCTCTTGAGATCCTCTTCGCTTTCTGCCATTAGGGTGGTATCGTCTGCATATCGGAGGTTGTTGATAATTCTCCCAGCAATCTTAATTCAGCTAGGAAATGGTGGGTGGGCAGAAGCTGGAGAAAAAAGGGAGTTTTGTGGGTAAATACAGCAAGTCATGAAACAGGAGATACAAAAAAACTCAATTGGGCAACTTCGTTCATGATAACTGTAGATGTGCACAAGTGTCATATTAATGACTAGCAAATGGACCCAGCTTTGCATGAGTTAGGAAGAGTCCTTAGTTGGATACAACAAAGCCTCACACACCTGTCAGACTGTCTTGAGCTTCCCTCTCCATCAGCCATGTCTCCCTTCTTCTTCACTCTTCCTTCTCTCCCCCTCCCACCACATCAGCTTCCAACACTCTTCTTCCCTTAGCTGGGCAACTTGCTCCCTTCCCCCGGCCCCTGCTGCATCTGTGTGATAATACAGGTTGAGTATCTGATGGCGGACAAAAAAAATCACTATGCCTAAAACCATCCCAATTAAAGGTACAACAAATCCTGAAAGTTTCATAACAATTGGATGTACAGTTTTTGAGTCCATCGAGGACATATGGACAAACACTTCAGTTTATATATAGAGATGATGGTCATACAGCTAAAAGAGGAGAAGCAGCAACTTGTGTGAAGTACCGGAATTGGGAGTATGCACTGTTCCCGAACAGATTATTTCAAGAAATACTGTTTTTTTTATGGAACTAGCTCCGATAAATAACTCTTCAGTACTTTGAAAAAGAGTTAAGTTTTTCCAGGGCTGCTTCCAGACAAGGTTTTTGTAGCCTGCCTCATTCATGGAATTGTACAGGGGGTACCGATGATGTTGTCTTTAGCTTCTAACCCTCCCAAGTTTGCCCTCTGGTGCTTCCATCTTTTTTCTTACCAAAGAAAATCCATTCAAGAAGGAAAGATGGAATAGGTGCACAAGCCCTTCTGATGGGTAGTGCTAGGAGCCCGCCGTCTGGGCTGTACAATTTGATAAGGCCATTAGGGATTTGTGGAAATAACAAAATGCTGTGTGGGCAGTGGGCACATAGATTGTCATATCTGTTTGGTATTGGATTTGCATGCTGCGGATGCCAGGTACCATCAGCTTTTCAACACAAGCTTCCATAGTCATTGTCAGGGGTGTTTCTGAGTGCAGGGAGTGAGATAGCAGTTCAGATTCTGAAGGAGAACCATCAGACATGGTTCTCCTTCACCTGGGAGGTGTTTTCCCAGGCTAGTTCAGGTATGAGTAGGCCTGCTTCTCAGGTTACAAATGTCCAGATGGCTGAGCATGAGGGTCCCTCCTCACCCACCCCCCTGTGAGAGGCAGCGAACAGGAGGAGGCGGGGTTTGGGGAGGATGACGTAATAGATGCCAGGTGCAGGCACAGAGCAAAGAGAGAGAAGGCAGGGGTAGAACTTAGACGGTCTACCTGATTGGCCTTGCGTGAAAAGCTGCACTTAGAGGCCTCACGACAAGAGAGGGACCTCCCTCCCTTAAGTTAGGCTAGTCAGACCACCTCCCTCTTCAAACGGCGGGCAACTCTCATAAATTCCATTTGAATCTCCTGAAGGCATTCCTTTGTAGATGGAGAGTCTCTGAGAATTTGCATCTGTATGACCCTGCGGATTGACAGCTATAGACTGAAGCCTCTCGTCTGTGTATGTTTGAGCATTGAAGTAAAGTGGGGGCTAAGGGAATCCTGACAGCCATAGACAATTCCCGCTACCATTTGCAAATGAGTCATTGTTACTGAGGAGTGCACACATGGCGCATGCATGTCTATGGAGACAGATCACTTTGTGTTTAGAGCAGAACTGAGGAAGTGGCCTCAGCAACCACGTGGGGCCTTTGAAGGCCTCTCTGAAGTGTGGGCTACAGCATCTGCAGCAGTTGCTCGCTCCTGTCCACCCTGCAATGAGAAGGCCAGCCTGACAACCAGGGATGAAGAAAACTCCCATGTTGCATCAAGCTAAACATCCCAGCTTTTAGTATGATTGTTGTCTTAAAAATTGCTTTTGCATTTATTTTAAAGTTCAACCTTATTTTTACTGGACTTTCCCCAGTTGCACAACAACACTGCATAGCCAGTGGGCCAAATATGAATCGCCATTGCCCACAGCTTCCCCTCCCCTCCTGGGCTGATCTGTTGTACTGAGCTTGCTGTGCTGTTTGGTACTAAGGCGATGAATGAGGTTGTGGATGCTATTTCAGAGCCACGGTCTGAAGTCTCTGAGAACTCCTGCAGAACGGGGAGGTGCCAGAAGATTGGAGATGGACAAATGTTGCTGCCATCTTCAAGAAGGGCAAGAAGGAAACTACAGGCTGGTCAGCTTGATGTAGGATTCTAGACTAAGTGGTCAGTCTGTGAACACACAGACAATTATGCATTGATTACTAGGAGCCAACTTGGTTTGCCAGAAGTCATAGCAGACAAACTTCCCACCTTTTTTGATTGTTACTAGTTTGGAAGAGATACTAAAGCTGAAGCTCAAATATTTTGGCCACCTAATGCGAAGAGAAAACTCCCTGGAAAAGACCCTGATGCTGGGAAAAACTGAAGGCAAAAGGAGAAGGGGATGGCAGAGGATGAGATGGCTAGATAGCATCACCAATGCAATGAATATGAGCACACTCCGGGAGAGAGCGCAGGCCAGGAAGGCCTGGCATGCTATGGTCCATGGGGTCACGAAGAGTCGGACACGACTGAACGAGAAGTTTGGAAGAACCTTTTCCGGCCCAAGGGTTGAATTGGCTGCAGGCAAGCACAACAGTGGTATGTGGCCCTGAGAAAAGCCACTTATTCTCACTCCCTCCAGCTAGCTTGTTTCTGTCACTTGAACAGGTGTATCTGAGATTCACTTGACCAAGAGAGAACACAGCAGCTTTAAGGACAGACCCCACCCAGTGAAAGAGTTACAAATCCTTACTGAATGTTTAGGCCTTCAAGAACTAATATATGGGTAGTGGCCCCTGAAGCCAGACAACACAAATCTGAAATTAAGGAATATATATTTATTGCTCAGACAGTCTAAGAGAATAACGTACTTTCATTATGTTAAGGCAGATCACAAACATCCTAAGCAAGCCCGGGTCTGGTCAGTGTCTGGAGGGGAGACTACCTGGGAACCACATGTAGCCACCTTGAGTTCCATGATGGAAGAAAGGTGGGATATAAATGTAATGAATGAATGAATGAATGAATAAATGAATGTATGTATAATTAAAATAATAGCAAGCATATTGTTAACATAGTAAAACCTACGCTCCTCTCAATCTAATGGTTAACATCAAAATGTTATATTTACCTGAACGGAAGGCATGGCGGGCGAAGCCAGCATAAGCGTGTGTGGTGGGTTTCTTGTTGTCCCAGGATCTCTCTCCCAAACAGATCAAACCTTGGTATTTCATGACTCCTGTGCTGATGACCTCACCCTAAGTTTTGGACCTGGTCATGCTAGAAGAAGTGCAGAGCAGCTATTCCTATTCCATCGTATAACCCCGATAGAGCTGTCTCCCAATGTAGCCAGGTTTACCATTGACACGAGTAACACCTTGATGAAGGTATTCCTCCTGAGCTAAGCAGCTTTCTGCTTCCAAAACTTAACCAACCCACTTGTAGCAACCTCCCTCCCTCCCTCCCTCCCTCCCCCCCCAAGAATACATTCCAGTACTCACAGTTAACTCACAATATACAGAAGACTAATCACATCTACAAAATTCAATACATTCTTATCAATTTTACTTGCTAGAATGCATATTCCACTACAGCCCCCGACATGCTTGCCCTTACACCATTTATGCACAAAACCTTCCCCTCTCTTTCTCTCTCATTGACTGGGTTCACACAACATGCTAACCCACAGTCAGTGCTTGAGTATGGGTTGTTGAACTGTGGGTTGTTCGTTGAACCATGGGTTAGCGTGTCGTCTGAATCCAGGACATTTTCCGCAGTGTGGCTTATTTTTCTCTAATAAGCTGAGACCCATGGTTTGTTGTTGAGTTGTTCAGGGTGGTTAACAAGCCACCCTGCTTGTTAAAACTGACTTGCATGAGCATGTAGGGGGGTCGCTTATCAAATTTGCCAATGACACGAAGGTGGGAGGGAGAGCCAACGCTATAGAAGGCAGGATCAGGATTCAAAAGGATCTAGACAGCCTGGAAATCTAACAAGATGAGATTTAGCAGAAATAAATGTAAAGTCTTGCATTTGGGTACAAAAATCAAAAGCGTAGGATGGGAGAGACATGACTGTGCAGCTGTACATGTGGAAAAGACCAAGGTCCAATCCTATACACATTTTCCTGGGACTGACTTCTGAGTAGTCATGCATAGGTTTGCAGTGCTTGCGCTATTAGTGGATCACAAACTGAACATGAGCCAAAGACTCATGTTCAGATGACCCAAAATTGGGTGGGATAGCTAATACTTTGGAAGACAGAAACAAAATTCAAAGTGATCTGGATAGACTGGAGCGCTGGGGTGAAACAACAGAATGAAATTTAATAGGGATAAATGCCAAGTTTGGCACCTAGGAAAAAGAAACCAAATGCACAGTTACAAGATCGGGGATACGTGGCTCAACAACACCACAAGCGAGAAGGATCTTGGAATTGTCAATCACAAGCTGAATATGAGCCAGCAATGTGATGTGGCTGCAAAAAAGGCCAATGCTCTTTTGGGCTGCATTAATAGAAGCATAGCTTCCAAAGCATAGCTTCCCTTCATGGATCACTGCCTTGTGGCGAAGGGGCTTGCGTAACTCAGTGAAGCCATAAGCTATGCCGTGCAGGGCCACCCAAGACAGACAGGTCATGGCAGAGAGTTCTGACAAAATGTGGTCCACTGGAGAAGGAAATGGCAACCCACTCCAGTATTCTTGCCAAGAAAACCCCATGGAACGTATCACAAGGCTAAAAGGGATGACGCCGGAAGATGAGCCCCTCAGGTCGGAAGGTGTCCAATATACTACTGGGGAAGAGCAGAGGGAATTTCCAAGTAGCGCCAGAAAGAGTGAAGCGGCTGGGCCAAAGCCGAAAGGACACTCAGCTGTGCATGTGTCTGGTGGTGAAAAGAAAATCCGATGCTGTAAAGAACAATATTGTTTAGGAACCTGGAATGTAAGATCAATGAATCAAGGTAAGCTGGAGGTGGTCAGACATGAGATGGCAAGACTGAACATCGACATCTTGGGAATCAGCGAACTAAAATGGACAAGCATGGGCAAATTTAATTCAGGTGACCATCATATCTACTACTGTGGGCAAGAATCCCTTAGAAGAAATGGAGTAGCACTCATAGTCAACAAAAGGGTGGGAAAAGCAGTACTGGGGTACAATCTCAAAAACGGCAGAATGATCTCAGTACGAATCCAAGGCAAACCATTCAGCATCACAGTAATTCAAGTCTTTGCCCCAACCACTGATGCCGAAGAAGCTGAGGTTGATCGGTTATCTTACCTAGGGAGGTGGTGGGCTCTCCCACACTGGAGGCCTTCAAGACGAGGCTGGACAGCCATCTGTCAGGGATGCTTTGACTTGGATTCCTGCATTGAGCAGGGGGTTGGACTCGATGGCCTTGTAGGTCCCTTCCAACCCTACTATTCTATGGTTCTTTGAAGACCTACAACACCTTCTAGAACTAACACCAAAAAAAGATGTCCTTTTCATCATAGGGGATTGGAATGCCAGGTAGGAAGTCAGGAAATCACCAGGATAACAGGCAAGCATGGCCTTGGTGTACAAAATGAAGCAGGATGAAGGCTAATAGAGTTTTGCCAAGACAACACGCTGTTGATAGCAAACACGCTTTTCCAACAGCACAAGAGGCGACTCTACACATTGATTATGTGCTTTGCAGCCAAAGACGGAGAAGCTCTATACAGTCAGTAAAAACAAGACCTGGAGCTGACTGTGGCTCAGATCATGAGCTGCTTCTTGCAAAATTTCGGCTTAAATTGAAGAACGTAGGGAAAACCACTAAACCATTCAGGTATGACCTAAATCATATCCCTTAAAAATATACAGTGGAGGTGACGAATAGATTTAAGGGATTAGACCTGATAGACAGAGTGCCTGAGGAACTATGGATGGAGGTCCATAACATTGTTCAGGAGGCAGCAACTCAATCCATCCCAAAGAAAAAGAAATGCAAGAAAGCCAAGTGGCTGTCTGATGAGGCTTTACAAGTAGCTGAGGAGAGAAGGGAAGCGAAAAGCAAGGGAGAAAGGGGAAGATATACCCAACTGAATGCTGAGTTCCAGAGAATAGCAAGGAGAGACAAGAAGGCCTTCTTAAATGAACAATGCAAAGAAATCGAGGAAAACAACAGAATGGGAAAGACTAGAGATCTTTTCAAGAAAATCGGAGATCTCAAGGGAACGTTTTGTGCAAAGACGGGCATGATAAAGAACAAAGAAGGCAGGGACCTAACACAAGCAGATGAGATTAAGAAGAGTTGGAAAGAATACACAGAAGAACTATACAGGAAAGATCTTAATGTCCCTGATAGCCATGATAGTGTGGTCACGGAACTTGAGCCGGACATCCTCGAGAGTGAAGTCAAGTGGGCCTTAGGAAGCATTACTAACAACAAAGCTAGCGCAGATGACAGTATTCCAGCTGAGCCATTTAAGATCCCAGAAGATGATGCTGTTAAAGTGCTGCACTCAATATGCCAACAAATTTGGAACATTCAACAGTGGCCACAAGACTGGAAAAGGTCAGTTTACATTCCAATCCCAAAGAAGGGCAATGCCAAAGAGTGTTCAAACTACCGTACAATTGCGCTCATTTCACATGCCAGCAAGGTGATGCTCAAAATCCTACAAGCTAGGCTTCAGCAGTATGCGAATCGAGAACTACCGGAAGTACAAGCAGGGTTTAGAAGAGGCAGAGGAACTAGAGATCAAATCGCCAACATTCGCTGCATCATGGAGAAAGCAAGAGAATTCCAGAAAAACGTCTATTTCTGCTTCATTGACTACGCTAAAGCCTTTGATTGTGTGGATCACAACAAACTGTGGCAAATTCTGAAAGTGATGGGAGTACCAGACCACCTTACCTATCTCCTGAGAAACCTGTACGAGGGTCAAGAAGCAGCAGTAAGAACCGATTGGCTCAAAATTGGGAAAGGAGTATGACAAGGCTGCATAATGTCACCCTGCTTATTTAACTTATATGCAGAGTACATTATGAGAAATGCCGGGTTGGGTGAATCACAGGTCGGAATTAAGATTGCTGGGAGAATTATCAACAACCTCAGATACGCAGACGATACCACCCTAATGGCAGAAAGCGAAGAGGATCTCAAGAGCCTCTTGTTGAGGGTGAAAGAGGAGAGTGCAAAAGCTGGTTTGAAACTCAGCATTAAAAAAACGAAGATCATGGCATCTGGCCCCATCACTTCCAGGCATATAGAAGGGGAAGAAATGGAAGCAGTGACAGATTTTACTTTCTTGGGCTCCAAGATCACTGCAGATGGTGACTGTAGCCATGAAATTAAAAGACGCTTGCTCCTTGGGAGGAAAGCTATGGCCAACCTAGACAGGAAAGTAAGAAGCAGAGACATCACCTTGCCGACAAAGGTCCGTATAATCAAAGCTACGGTTTTCCCAGTAGTAACGTATGGCTATGAGAGCTGGACTATAAGGAAGGCTGAGTGCCAAAGAATCGATGACTTCGAACTGTGGTGCTGGAGAAGACACTTGCGAGTTCCCTGGACTGCAAGGAGGTCAAATCAGTCCATCCTAAAGGAAATCAACCCTGACTGCTCATTGGAAGGGCAGATACTGAAGTTGAAGCTCAAATATTTTGGCCACCTGATGCGAAGAGAAAACTCCCTGGAAAAGACCCTGATGCTGGGAAAGACTGAAGGCAAAAGGAGAAGGGGACGGCAGAGGATGAGATGGCTAGATAGCATCACCGATGCAATGAATTTGAGCACACTCCAGGAGAGAGCGCAGGACAGGAAGGCCTGGCATGCTATGGTCCATGGGGTCATGAAGAGTCGGACACGACTAAATGACTGAACAACAGCTTCCAAATCCTGTGAAGTACTAGTCCCCCTCTACTCAGCACTGGTTAGGCCTCATCTGGAGTACTGTGTCCAGTTCTGGGCACCGCACTTTAAGAGGGATGCAGTCAAGCTGAAGAGGGTTCAGAGGAGGGCAACGAAGATGACCAGAGGACTGGAAACGAAGACCTATGAGGAGAGACTGAAGAAACTGGGCCTGTTTAGCCTTGAGAAGAGAAGACTGAGGGGAGATCTGATAGTGCTCTTCAAGTACTTGAAAGTTTGTCACAGAGAGGAAGGCTGGGAACTCTTCTCCATCATGCCAGCATGCAGAACATGGAATAATGGCCTCAAGTTACAGGAAGCCAGATTCCAGCTGAACATCAGGAAAAACTTCCTGACTGTCAGAGCAACACGACAATGGAACCAATGACCTTGGGAGGTGGTGGGCTCTCCCACACTGGAGGCGTTCAAGGCGAGGCTGGACAGCCATCTGTCAGGGATGCTCTGACCTGGATTCCTACATTGAGCGGGGGTTGGACTCGATGGCCTTGTGGGCCCCTTCCAACCCTACTATTCTATGATTCTGTGACTGCTGGCCACTACCTGTTCCCTCCACCGCACATGTAGATGCACCTTGATTCTGCAGCAGTCTCCGCCCTGCTCCAAGAAGCATTTATAGCACCCTTGTCAGAGGAGCAATCCCTTCCTCCCTCTCCCTGTCCCTGCTGCAAGGCTCTATAGTGCTGGGTGTGCAGAAGTGGCTGGCTTGGGATAACCATTACTTTCCCTACACAGCGAAGAGGTTACATGGAGGCAAAGGCAAGTTGCAGGTATGGCGAGGGTGGGGAGGAGGCCCCCGTGCTCCGCGCTTGGGGTGGGGCTGGCCTTCTGGCAGGCGCCTGGCCTGTTCTTCCCAGCCAGCTTTGGTGCATGGCTTGCGGAGGTTGTGATGACCGGCGCCCCCCACTCGCCATCTCCCCATCTGGCTTCCCTGCTGTGTATTGAGGCACCAGGACCTGTCCTGCAGGTTAGCCGGGAGTCTCTCTCTCGCTCTGGCCTCCTCCTTCCCGGCCTGGGCGTCTTCAGGCAGGTGGGGAGCCCCAGGTTGCCGCTGGCCTCTGAGAGGAGTGGCAGCGGAGCGTGGGAGCACCCAGCTGGCCCACAGGGGACCTGGCGTGAGTGACCTGGGTGGGGGAATAAAACGGCCGTGTCCAGGCGGCTGTGGAAGTGCCAGCTTGTCGGAGGGGGGAGGTTGCTTTGTGGGGAAGTGCCTCAGCCAGCCCCTTCAGCCAGCCGAGCTCCGGTTCATGTGGCTCCTGCTGAAGTCAGTGCAGGGTGGGGGTGGGGGGGTGTAATGATCTGAATCCACCCACAGCTCAGCATGTCCCACGGGATGAGGGGTCTGTGAATGTTAGGAGATGCACTGGAGAGGAAGCTGAAGCGCCCCTCAGGCCTGTGTCTGGTAATATCAGAAGCCCCTCCTGGAAGCCCAAGGCGCATGCCAGGAAACCTTAGATTAGGTCACCTTGCTATCAAAATGGAAGGAAGCCACTTTGGGTCCCATGTTCCTTGTCAGTCTCATTTCAGCATTTCAGAGCGCCCTTTATTCTGTCTCCAGCACCGTCACTTTTGGGGCACGCCAGAGTCGCTGAGCTCCCCTTCTCTATTCATGGGTTCTCTTCCTGGGTTGTTTGTGGTTAACAACCCATAGTTAAACCATACGGCCAGGTTCACACAAAATGACAAACCATCATTCAGTGGCAATCCATACTCAGCCCATACTCTGGGTTGCCATGACATGCGAGCCGGGCCATAGTCTCTCTTCCTCACTCCGCGTGCTGTGCAGGTCTTCTGTGCTCCTGCAGAGTTGCAGCATCCGTGGAGCCCAGACCATAGGCCTTGTTTGCACAACCAGTTGACCTAGTACAGGGTGGGGGAACGTGTGGCCCTCCAGATGTTGGCTTGCAGCTCCCATGAACCCTAGCACAGCCAGTGGTGAGGGATGATGAGAGTTGCAGTCCAACATCTGGAGGGCCATACATTCCCCATCCCTGTCCTGGCATCGCTTCCACTTTTGATTTACATATGCGAGAGAGGAGGAGAGATGGAAGTGAGTTGGAAGAGTTGAGAGCTCCCAACAAGCTCCTGACAGACTGCTCTAGGTCGTCTTCTCAGGGCGCGGCTTCTTTCTCTGACTCAGGGATGGGGGGATCCCAAGGGGGGTGGTGCGGATTATTGCAATATCAGAACCTGAGCTAACAGCCCCTGAACCGGCTTCTGGGCAGTCAAGCCCAGGGACTGTAATTGTACATATGCTGGGGGAGGCGAAATGCCCAATTCCTACAGGTAGCAGACAGCAGCCGGTTAGTGAGCCGGAGGTCCAGGTCAGGCGTGGCCAGGCTTGCAGTTCGTAGCCCGTCACGGCCCCCTTTCTGTTGTTGTTGCAATCCCTGGAGGTTACGGGGGCGCGAGGAGCCCTGGCCCTCGTCCAGAGGCATCCTCTCTAGGCTGAGGGCACAGGGCTCCTCTGTGCTCCTCCTGCCCCCCAGATTCCCTCCGGCCGCGAATGGCCTCCAGAGCCCCCACACGTGCTCCCTCCCTCCCTCCCGCGCTCTGGCTCCTGTCTGTGGGCTTTGCCCTGGTGGCTGCTGTCTGTCGGGCTCCTCCAGTTCTTCCCAGACACGCCTCCAAAGGGCGAGGAATGGCGATACGGGCTGTGGCGGCAGCAGCAGGCCGCCCCCGGAGCAACCGCCATTGACCTCTGCCGCAAGGGCTGGTTCTGCTGACAGGGCCGCGTGCGCCCAGGCCAGCCAGGCGGCAGCGCTGGGGCTGCGTCCTGCTCCCCGTGGCACAGCTGCGTCAGCTTTGCGAGACCCGGCTCGGGGGGGGGGCGGGGCTGTCGCTGGGCGTTCGCCAGGCCCAGCGAGGGCCCCTGTCCCAAACAGCGCTGCCGTCCTCGTGGCGCACAGAGGGCCTGAGAGCCGGCAGCGTTGCCGGGCTGGGACAGGCCCCGTCCCGACCCACGTCTTTGCGCTGCTCTCTGTCTCCGAGGCTGTGGCGGCCTGTGACGCAGGAGGCGTTGCTGCCTGGATCTCTGCAGACCTAATGCTGCATGCTGGCCTTGGCTGCTGCACAGGGAGGTGGTGGCTGAGCCGTGGTGGCCCGTGGCTCTCCTCCACAAGGAGACTGGCTCGCATGGAGACGTGGGCTGCCGCCAGAGCCACGTGGGCCTGTTTGCACAGACAACTCTATCTGGTTCCCCTCTGTCAGGAATCTTGGGATAAAAATAACATGCTTGGGCTGATAATTTGGAGACACGGGCGTGCTTGCCTCTGCACAGGAAGACCGGGCCTGCTTCAGCACAGATCCACGGCAGTGGAAGAATAACTGGAGAGGGTGGGCTGGGTTCCTTGAGGGTGGGAAGAGGGCTGTGGGCCCGGAGCACTGCTGGTGGCCTGGTGGCCTGCGCAGCCTCCTGGCTCTCCGGCTGTGCCTCTGCGAGCAAAGCGCCCGGTGGCTGGAGCTCTGGAAGGAGCAGCTGCTCCGCCCTGCTTCGAGCTGGAAGGCAGCGGCTGAGGGACGGGCCCTCCCGGAGCGGTGCCCTGCGTGCCAGGACAGCATCGTGAGAGCAGCGGTGTCCTGCCCAGGCCCGCCTGCCCGCCCTTCCCCTCCCTTCCCCTCCCTCCCAGCTTGAGCTCCCTGGGGCGTGGCCCCTTCCAGGGGAGGTGCTGCTCTCCGCCCGCCTGCCTCGAGGACTGAGCTGGGTGGGCGGGGCGTGGGCGGCTCCCCTGGCTGGCCCTAGGTCCCAAGCCGCTGGGACTGCAACGTGGGGGGCGCACAAGCAGCTCTTGCCACGGGCCTGAGCCGCTCGCAGGCTGTGGCTGCCTGGAGGCTCCCAGGCTAGGAGGCAGCTTATCGCTGCGGCCACCTGGGCTCCGCCTCCTTCTGCACAGGGGGAGCCAGGGTCTCTCTGCCACCCACCTCGGCCCCTGCTCTGGCTGCTGTACCTCCCCGGTATGGGGGAAAGCGAAGGAGCCCAGCCCCTTGCCCCTGTGGCCCAGAGGGCTGCCAAGAGCCCAGCAAAGGTGGTCTGCAAGGCCCCACCTTGGGCTGAGCTTCATGGTCGCTCCAGGTGGGCCATGGAGGGGGCTGTTTTCTCCGCTGCTGCCCTCCACCAGCTCTGGCCCTCCCCCTTGCGGCTCCCCCCCCCCCGCCCTGCTGCTGCTGCTGCACTGCTCTGGCCCTAGAGCACCCCCTCCAGTTCTCTGGGGCTTCAGCCATAACGTGGGCCCCCTTCTCCTTTATCTGTGCGGAGGTGTGGCTGGCTGGCAGGGTCTCCCTGCCCCGGCCTGGCACCTTTCGTGCTGCCCAGGGGGTCCCATCTAGCCAGAATGACCGGTAGCCACTGATAGACCTACGTGCCCCTACGACTCCCTGTAACCCCAAGCTGCAGCCGGACGGGGATTCTGCCTTTTGCAGCCCTCTTGCCCTGGTCATCTTGGGGCAAAATGCCCGCATGGCACCGAGCGTGTGGGTGCAAGTCAAGCGCACTTCAAAATGCCAGTAGCTGTCACGCAGGGAGGGGCTGAGTAGGATCACATCGGTGGCAGGCGGGGTGTGTGTGTGTTATCCTTCCCTCTTCCCCCCCAGTCCAGGACAATCCTCTAGCGGGAGGGGAGTGCAGTCATTGGGACGATGGCAGGGAAAGCTGCCGGCCGTGGCCCAAGTCCTGCTTGCCCTCCCTCGCCTCTGCAGCTGCATATTGCTGGATTGTGTGCAACTGGCGCCCGCAGTTTGGCCTTGGCCGCAGTCTTTTGATTTTCTGCCTGTTGTGTGGCCTCAGGCTGTGGGGCTGAGGTGGGCTGCGTCGTGTGGGGCTGTCCCACAAGGGGGGCGTCCTCATCCCGCTTCTTCTCCCGGCTCGATGAAGAACGGCTCGCCTGAGCAGGCCGGTCAGCGGAAGTGGGTGGGGCGTGCTGCTTCAGGGTGGCTGGGGGAGCCTGGCCCCCAGCCCTTTCTCTCGCAGAGGGGGTCCCGGGAGGGCCTGTGTGGCTGGGGTGCCGCCAGTGGATCCCTCTGTCTCCATGCCCGCTGATCTGCCCCTCTTCGCTTCTCCCACAGATGTCTGGAGCTTGGGCGTCATCCTCTACATGTTGGTGTGTGGGCAGCCTCCTTTCCAGGAAGCCAACGACAGCGAGACGTTGACCATGATCCTGGACTGCCGCTACATCGTCCCGCCTCGGGTCTCCTCCCAGTGTGCAGAGTACGAGGCGCCCACAGCTCTGCCGCATGGCACCAGACCCCCCGCCCCACCCCCCCTCCACGTTCTCTCGGGCCGGAGGAGTTGGGTGCAGAGCCGTGCGCCAGGGGCTCCCCTTGTATCTGTCCCATAGCAGCGTGAGGGCAGGAGGCTGGGGGCTCCTGCCCTGCCCTCGCCCCCCGTGTGTCCCCTCCCTCCATGGTAGACCTGCCTCCCGTGATGCCACCAGCCCCCTCCTCTCCTCTGAGTGAGGAGCGATCGGGAGGCCAGCCCTGCCCCGGTGCCCTGCCTGCCCGGGCGCCTTCCAGCAGCAGCTGTGACAGGATCTGGCACCCTGCAGGACCATCACCTGAGACTGCTTCCCCTCTCCCTTCTCTGGGCACAGGTGGGCCAGGAGTTGGGCCGCCCCCGCTCAGCCTGCCACCACGTGGGTTTTCTCTGGAACTCTGCCGGCGGGGGGGGGGGGAGCTGGCCAGGGGGACAGAGCATGGTGCGCCTCTGGGCCCTTGCTGGTTCTGAGTAACCCCCCTCCTTCTCTTGGGCAGCCTCATTGCCCGGATGCTGCAGCGGGACCCCCGGCATCGGGCCTCCTTGGAGCAGATCAAGGGCCACCCGTGGCTGCTGGGTGTGGACCCCTCCCCTGCCAGCCGCCGCCTTCTGCCTCTGACGTCGCACAGGCGGGTCTCGGAGGAAGAGCATGACATCATTCTCCAGGCCATGCTGTGTGGCAACATTGCAGACCGGGAAACCATCCAGGAGTGAGTGTGCCCGTGGCCCTTGTGGGGGGGAGTGGGGGGGACAGCATTGCCGCCGGTCAGGAGCCACCTGAGCTGCACTGGGCCAGCAGCCCTTCCGGCATTTGCCAGGTGGGTGGGGCTGATGCCATGGCTGCTCCCCTTTGGCCAAGGCTTGTTCCTGGAAAGCCTCTGAAATCGTAGCCGCTGGGCGTGAAGCGGAGCGCGGGCTGGATGCCACTGCAGGCGAGGCCCCTTTGCCCAGGGCAAGGGGCTGCGGCTTGCTGAGAGCTGGCAACTCTCACAAAACCCTTGAATTTGACTGGCCAGATGAAAAGGTGGGCAGAGGCAAACCTGCAGTTCCAGCAAGGTGGATTCTGTGCACATCTGCTTGGGCGCAACCCCATGGAGCTCGAGAGGCGTTCTCCTACGGCCTGTGTGCCTCTCCTTGCACCAGACTGCCCGCCTTGCAAGGCCTGCTGCACGATGCTGCCCTCACCGAAAGCACCCTGCTGGCCTTGGCACTGTCGGAACGTCTGCCTGGAGCAGGTCCTTGTTCAGGGAGTAACGCCTCTGCCTCGGTGCCCCCTTCTGTCCCTGGGAGGGTCCCTGCCCCGGGCTCGGGTGCTCCTGGGCCACCGGCAGTTGTCCTCCGGGGCGCCAAGGGGCCCTTCTGATGTTTGCCTCTTGCATTCCTGCAGAGCCCTGGAGGCCGACCGCTACAATCACATCACCGCTACCTACTTCCTGCTGGCCGAGCGGATCCTCCGGGAGAAGCAGGGCCCCAGCACCAGCCTGGTCTACAACTTGGCCCAGCACGTCCAGAACAGGCAAGGGCTCCCCTTGACCCTTTGTGCTTGCATTTGCCTTGTGCTGTTTGTGGCCACTGAACTCATTCTCTCTCTTCTTTCTTTCCCACAGGAGCCTGCTCAGCCCTGTGAGTGGTCCCAGCCACCCTCCACCTACCGTGGGCAAAAGCCCTCAGCCTCTGCCTGCCACGAAGAGTGCGCTGGAGAACTTTGCGGCGCATTCTGGGAAATCTCTCCTTTCCTTCTCTGCTCTGGGGGGAGACGAGGGACCCTCCAGTTACCATGTGTGTGGGCAGCCAATCCAAGCTCTGATCCAGCCCTCCCTCATCGAGACCCCCATCGCCAAGAGCACCCCGGCCTTGCAGCAGATTTCGGAGGAGGAGGAGGAGGAGGAAGAGGGGAAGCCTGGCCTCTTCCGGAGGAGGACCTCCTCCCTGAACCAAGAGCAAATGAGCGACTTCCGAAGCGCCAAGGCTTCCTTGCTGTTCTGCCGAAGCCTTGCAGCCCATGGCAAAGCGGGGAAGAACCTGGCTGCGGGGTTTGCCAAGCCACAGCTCCCAGAGCTCGGGCCGGAGACGAGCCTGGGCTGGGCAGCTCCCCAGAAGTCTCTGCAGGGTGAGCAAGGCTCTTGCCAAGCTGTGCAGCCGCGGGGGGCTCCCAGAAAGTTGGGCTTGCAAGGGGAGCAAGCAGCCCCCAAGCCCCCAGCAGAAGGGCCCCCCGAAGGCTGCATGGGGGGCGGGCCTGGGAGAGCAGCAGCAGGGACTGGCGGCGCTGAGCAGCACGTGGTCCAGAGAGAGGGCAGCAACAACACTCCCCCAGCCAGAGGAGACCCTGCTGAGGAGGAGCTCCAGAAGAAAGAGGCTGGCATCACCGGTGTGCTTCAGAGCGGCGAGGCGCTTGCGCAGGGTGGCTGCATCCAGAGAGTGGCCAGGGGCCACACAGGATCAGAGCCTGAAGACAAGTCCCACCGGCCAAAACAGCTTCAGGATGGCCACAGTAATGGCAGGGGCAACGAGAGCCTTGCAGACATCATCAAGCTTGACCCTGGCAAAGGCAAGAGTGCCAACTTGAAGGACCGGATCCTGCAGTTCCCGCTTTGCGAGAAGGCCCTCGCCTTCCGGATGCAGTCCACCTCCAAGGACAGCCTCCTCTCCTTGGGGCAGTTCAACTGTTGCCATGTCATCTAGTCATCTTGCATCATGTCTGCAAGAGAGAAACAGTTGGAGGAAGATGGTGAAGCTGGAGAGGGCAAGGCACTGGCCAGAGGCAAAGGTTGGCTCTATTCCCATGATCCTCTGCTCCCAGTGAATGGCTGCCACCATCTGTCTGAACAAGGCAGGCACCTGCCTGCCTGAGAATACGTTTTGGCTCAAGTTCTCCCTATCGGCTTGAGTTGGAGGAACCACGGGACTGCCCCTCCTTCCCCCAGTCCTCGCCGATGCTCTCCAGACACAGCACCCCACCCCCTAGCTTGCTGCATGCTGGGCCTAGATCTCAGAGGACAGGGGCGGCCAGAGCCTCTTCTGCTGGGCCCGGCCCGGCTGCTCTGACTTAGCCAGACACTCCAGGCGGCTCAGCCAAGTGCCGCAGGAGAGGCCAGGAGGAGCCTCCGGGGTGCTCCTGGCCGCAGGTTGGCTCTCTGCCTCGGAGGCCTAGGCGGTGTTCTTCAGAGCCAGAGGCAACAGGCCCCTGGTCCTGGCGGGCCGTTGACAGAGGCACCGGGAGACGTGCCGCTCTCCAGGCTCCGGTGCTGTTCCTTCCTCTGCTGCCCAAGGCCCATTCAGATGGCGGCCAAGGAGCTAGCTCTGCCCCAAAGCCCCCAGGGATTGGGCTCCCGCCTTGCTGCAGCCCTCGCAGGGTCTCCAGATCTTTGCAGCGACAGCTGGAATCCTGGTTGTGTCAGGATCAGGAAGAATCCGTAGTGGGGATGTCAGTGCTTGGGGGGGCAGAGGAAGGGGCCACATTCTGGCACCTTTTCAGCCCCTCTGCGTTCCTGCTGTCTTCTGCTCGTACCTGGAAACTTCAGTGGGCCAGACCCGACCCCCCCCCGCAGAGCAAAGGTGGTCCCATCACACCCTGCCCCATCCACATATCCAGTGGAGCGTGTGACTAGTTTTGACACCCACAGGGGAGCTGGCCCTCTCCCCTCCCCCACCTCACCCCTGGAATTGGGGCCAGGCTGGCATGTGTGTGGAGTTCAAGCAACAGAGCCTAGGTTGGGGGGTCCCCACACACACTTGACATGAGAACAGGCCAGGCAGCTGTGCTGCTGCGGTGGCGTCTCCTGCAGCCAAAGCCCCTGGGTCTGTCAGCGGTGGGGCGCAACCCTCGGGAGGGGGCCTTTCCTTGCTCCTGGTTGTGGCTGACAGGCTGCCCTCAGAAAGGCAGAGCGGCGCCGCCGGGCCTGTCAGCAGCTCCGTGTTGTGCCGGTCGTGCTGCAGCTGAGCTGGGCCGATTCTGCCGCCACTGTTTCTGCCCTCATGGATTGGCGGCTTGGCTGGAGTCCCTGGCTCTGTGCATGGCAGGGAGTCCTTCAGGCCAGCTCTGAGCTGGCGTCTGGCCAGCGCCCCACTCTGTTGTGGCCTTTTTCCGAGGAGCATGCATTTTCCTTCCAAACTATCCCAGCTCTGCCAATCTCAAAGAAGTGAGGTTTTTATAGCAAAATATTTTTTAAAAATAGTCTATTTTAATGTAATCTAGAGATGGCTCTGTATCCCTTTCCCCTCAGGCCCAGAGGCTTTCCTGGGCAGCAAATGCACTTTTCAGGAGTGAACTAGCCATGCTTGCCCCCTCCCTTTGCCAGCAAGGCCCCCTCCCTTCCTGCCCCTGCCTATGGCTTTCCAGAAGCACCTCTGTCTGCAAGGTGTGCAAAGATGCTTCCTCCCTCCGGGCTGGGCAAGGGAGGGCCGAATGAGGATCCCTGGGCGCATGGGGCACACGCTTCCCCAAGTTGCGTTTCTCCCCGCTCCCTCTTGCCCCTTTGCTGCTAGGCGCCACAACACACAACTGCGGTCATGTTCATCAATTCCCCTACACCAAAATGGTCACCCTCCCTCTGAAACTCTTCCAGGAAATAAGCTGTCTGTGTATTTATGCTTTCTTGCTGGCAAGAAATTAATTGGTAAGTTGACTGCTGAGCTCACTGGGTACTGTGTAAAGTGCACTGACTGGATCTAAGACAAAGCAAGTTTAGACCAATAAAGCAACTGTTCTGGATTTTGAAGCAGCGTGTGGTTCCTTGCTCAAGGGAAAGCTGGATGGATTATCCCATGTCATCTCCCTCTGGTGGCCCAGCTGCCTCTCAGTGGCAGGTTATAGAAAGCACACTTCATTGCTGACACGCAAGTCTCTGGGCAGGATCAGGTGCAGGAATACAGGCATATCCAGGTGTGTTCAGCAAAGGAACGTGAACCCACCCTCAGGAGGCTCCATACTGTCCGTCGCTGCCGGGCTCGCCCCAGGCAGACCCGTTTCCCATCAGGAACATCTACGGGTGACCCTTTCCAGTGGTGATGGTGTGTTGCAGGGAAAGCTGCACAGGGGCTTGTGACACTTGAAAGACTGACTCATTTCTTGTGGCAGAAGCTTTCATGGACTAGGATTTAGATGCACGCATTGTTCTGTTTTCTGTTGTATGCATATGGTAGGAGATGGAGAAGAAACCCTTGGGAGCTGTGAGACCCAATGGCCACGAAATGCCCGCGGCACGGTCTCTGATGTCCTTTGGCCTCATAGTTCACCATGTCCCCCCCCCCCGAAGATTCTGCCTTTGATGCTCACAGAAGCCCCTACCACATTTAATTTGTTTATCTTCAAGATGCCAGAAGATGAGATTGTTATTTTTCACTCAAGAATGAAAGACAAACTGGAACACTGGGTTGCAAGGGAAGAAAACTGGGACAAAGACAGATTTAGCATTTTTAGAGCAATGGGGCAATTTCAGAGCATCCCACCCCCAGCTGCTCAATGCTACTACACTCCAAAGAGCCAGTCCCGGGGTTTTCACTTGACTGATCCAGAGGCAGTCTCTTGACTGTAAGACTTCTGGGGATGGGGTGAGATTTCTGGCTGGTCCTGCATCAGGGCATCTAGTCAGAGTGCCTCCTGGTGTGAAGCTTCCACTGAGCACCTCTCGTTTGGCTCTTTTTTCCTCCTGTCGCAATAGTGCCGCTAGGCTCTGTTGTTGCTTTGGCCGTTGTTCTTGTCTCTCATTGCCTTCCATTCCCTGGTTTGAGGTGTTCCCCATCACGGCTATAGAGATTGTACTGGTTGCCAGTACAATTTACAGGGATCCATGTTCGCCAGGGCTCTGTTCTATAATCCCAACCCCTGTTTCCAGTTTTAAGGCTCAAGTGCTCCTGCCCCTGGGCATCACCTGGCCCTGCCCTTGCCACATCCTGGAATTTGAGATCCTGCACACCACAGGGGCCCAGCTGCTGGTGCAGCACTCTCCGTCACCAGTGGGCATTATGGGAGGGGGATGTGGCGCCATCTGCAGGTCGCTGTGACTGCTCAGAACAGGAGCAGAGGAAGAGCAGGATGGTCCCTCCTACCCTGCCTGCTTCCTCCTGTTTCCGGGTCTTCCAGGAAGCCCGTGAGCAAGAGGGCATGAAGCCCCCCTCCCCTTTATCCCCAGCAGCAGCCAGGATTCAAAGCTGTACTGCTTCTGAACATGGAAATCCCCTTTAGCCACTGAGATACCTTTATGAATAAATTCATTTAGATTTGGTATGGTTTGATAATTATATCCCGCTTTTCTGATAAAAATAAAGCAACTTACAATGAAATAATACAAACGCAGTAAAACCAAAATAAAGTCATACGAATTAAAACATAACAAAGTTCAAGTACAGTAACTAAGAACAAGACACAGGGAAAAGGCAGAGCAGAACTGCATAACCCAGCATATAACAGCTTGAAAAGAAATGTGTTCACCTGCTGGCAAAACTAGAGCGAGCCCAGTGAATCTCCACCAGGAGGCAGTTCCGTAATTGGCACCACCACAGAAAAGACTCCAATGATTATTTATTTGATTTATAGCCTGCCTTTCCCCTAAGAAAATAGTGCTCAAAGCAGCTAACCATCATTTTAAAAGATAAGAACTTAAGACAATAATAGAACAAATGCTTTAAAAACAGATAAAACTGCACAGAAATAACACAGTAAAGCAACGCCCAACCCAATGGCCTGCTTGAACAGCAACTACTTTGCCTGCCAGCAGAAGGACGTCAGAGAGGGGGACCAGCAATCCCCCCTCCAGAGCCTTGGAGCAGCCCCCAAGAAGACCTTCTTGCTGCATCTCCACCAAAGTGCCTCTGGAGGCGGAGGCATCGATTGAAGGCTCCAGGCATAGATGGTGAGCCTGATAGGCCAAGGGGGACTGTGAAGGCGGGCCTGACTAGGCCCTGTAAGCAGTTTGGTTCAGGCGAGGTGCCTGATGGGACTGAGTGTGTGTGTGTGTGTGTGCGCGCGCACGCGCACGTGTCTGACCAGGAGCAACTGTAACTTGCTCATAAGCAAGAAATTCCTATCCACTGAAGTAACTCATAAGAAGGCTGCTGTGCTAAGACTGTGCGGAGTACTAATTAGTCTCTGAGCAGGCATAGTGTGCTTTCTTTGTTCTCCAACTTTCAGTCTGCATAAATGCATCCTGTTTTCTTTGGGGGGGAGAGACACCATTTTGTCTGTCTCTCCCACGGTGGTGATGTGTTTTAATAAATTTCTGACGGTTCAATCTAACCTGCCTTGGGTATTCCCTTAACACAGCTCTTCCCCCATTCAAGCCTGCCTGGCTCTTAAGATCTTGGGAATGTTGAATTTGCAGAGCTTTGTACACACAACTAGTAATACATATTTAAAAGAACAACATTTCTTCATCTGAATGAAATCTACTTGTAGGTTAAAAGAAAGCTTACACGTCCCTTAACTCTCAGTTCAGTCGCTCTGGTTTCCAGGGGAGTGACGGAGTGCTGTACTTTGGGGCTGCCTATCTGAGCAGAGGGTGCACCTTTCAGATGAGAACAGGTAACAGGCTAATTCACTCAGGGTTTATAGAGGAAGTCTCACTAACTTAGAAAACGGTCAGAAAGTGCACACACTGCTGCCCCGCCCCCTTCACCGAGGCCCTTCTCTTTTGGCAGCAAAGTGAGTTTTCTCACAGTACAGAAAGGAGTGTTCCTTAGCTAGAAGGTACACAGTGTGAAGAGCAATTACCGTGCATTGTTTTAGCTTCTGTTAGTAGCAAAAAGCGTGGCTTTCACTGTCTGTGAATGCAGCTATAAGAACAAATTCTAAAATCATGAAAATTGCCAACTTTCTAGCAAATCAGCATTCTTGTGCTATTATTACTGCATATGATTTTGGGCAAATTAGCTAAATCTAATACACTCCTCCCTTGAATTCTCACAGATTCTACATACGGTTTTTTATTAAACAATTAAAACAAATCATATATCATTAAGCTTGCTAGGCTACATAGAAAGCAAAAAGAGAAAGCGAGAAAATAATAACTAATATGACAAGGGGATAGGGCACAACACATAGGATTTCCAATCTACTGTTACTTTAGTGTACAAATATATCTCACCAGTGGCTTTCAGTAAAAGTTTACCCTTGCTTAGACCACTTTAAAATCTCATTCTCATCTTAACAGCATCATTTTTAGCACATGCAGCATCCCTCAACAAACATTCAGTTTAGCTTGCATTTTCTTCTTTATGAAGTAACTCTTGACACACAGAAGGTTGGGCTTAAGCTACAGTACATGTTCAAACACATTAGCGAATACATGACCATACAGACGATCCTCAGCCAACACTCTCTCTATTGCCAGTCACACACAGTCATTGCATCTTGACTTTTACACGGGAGAAGCTGATGCTATTGTTGGTTTTAGGTGGCATATAGGACAATCTGTCTAGCAGACTCAAAGGACAGGCATTTGATGACTAAGAGGAATAAAAAGCTCACACTCTCACATGGCAAGAACAATAGCCACAAATACAGATATAAAGACATTTTCTCTAAAAGCAAAACATTCACATTTATGCAACTTGCTTGATCTAAATTATTGTAGCACCTTCACCTCTTAGGGGATTGACTTAATCGATTCTACCCTTATCTGTTACTACATGGTAGAGAAGAACGACCATGGGCACTCCCAGGCGGCTGTCTGGGGAGCGCCACGAACGGTCAGTGTACTGAGGACAACCAGCCAGTCTCCACTTTTCTTATTTTAAGATTTGGGCCTGATTTTGGAGTTGTGCAGCATCTTCAAAAGTTGCCATGGGGGACTGGCTTATTGCTGAAAGGAATAAGCCAGGAACTGTACTTCTGCAAGTGGCAGAACTTTTTGCCCTTATTACTATAAGGGCAAAAAGTTCTGCCACTTGAGCAGAAGTACAGTTATCCAAAAGATTTTGTTCTATTACATTATGGGAAATACAGACAGCACACGTATCTCTTCAGCGTTTCTTTGACAAAACCTATCTACAAAATACACACAATCTACATTAGTCAGTGGCTCATCTGACAAGTCTGGATGTGGCTTTGCTAGGTGCTGATCTACTTCTAAACAGTCCTAAGCGATACCCTCAGCAGCATGAGCCAGCAAAGAAGTAGGATTTAGAGTGGAACAACGTTGTACTGTATCATGACTGCTAGAGAGAAGCAAAATTTCATTCGTGAAGAGGCGTGATTGAGATAGGTGCAGTCTTTGTTTTAAGTAGAAGAGCTGCTACTGAGTGGGGTACGCAAAGAATTAAAGGAGACTTTAACACAATATTTTCAGAGGCTTGAACAAGGAGGGCAGCGGCTGCAGAATCAAGGAAAGTACTGTAATATGTCCCTTCGTTGTTGTTGTTGTTGTTCAGTCGTTCAGTCGTGTCCGACTCTTCGTGACCCCATGGACCATAGCACGCCAGGCCTTCCTGTCCTGCGCTCTCTCCCGGAACGTGCTCAAGTTCATATTCATTGCATCCGTGATGCTATCTAGCCATCTCATCCTCTGCCGTCCCCTTCTCCTTTTGCCTTCAGTCTTTCCCAGCATCAGGGTCTTTTCCAGGGAGTTTTCTCTTCGCATTAGGTGGCCAAAATACTGGAGCTTCAGCTTCATTATCTGTCCTTCCAATGAGCACTCAGGGTTGATTTCCTTTAGGATGGACTGATTTGACCTCCTTGCAGTCCAGGGGACTCGTAAGAGTCTTCTCCAGCACCACAGTTCGAAAGCATCAATTCTTCGGCGCTCAGCCTTCCTTATAGTCCAGCTCTCACAGCCATACATTACTACTGGGAAAACCATAGCTTTGATTAGACGGACCTTTGTCGGCAAGGTGATGTCTCTGCTTCTTACTATGCTGTCTAGGTTGGCCATAGCTTTCCTCCCAAGGAGCAAGCGTCTTTTAATTTCATGGCTACAGTCACCGTCTGCGGTGATCTTGGAGCCCAAGAAAGTAAAATCTGTCACTGCTTCCATTTCTTCCCCTTCTATATGCCAGGAAGTGATGGGGCCAGATGCCATGATCTTCGTTTTTTTAATGTTGAGTTTCAAACCAGCTTTTGCACTCTCCTCTTTCACCCTCAACAAGAGGCTCTTGAGATCCTCTTCGCTTTCTGCCATTAGGGTGGTATCGTCTGCATATCGGAGGTTGTTGATAATTCTCCCAGCAATCTTAATTCCGACCTCTGATTCATCCAACCCGGCATTTCTCATGATGTACTCTGCATATAAGTTAAATAAGCAGGGCGAGAATATGCAGCCTTGTCGTACTCCTTTCCCAATTTTGAACCAATCGGTTGTTTCATGTCTGGTTCTTACTGTTGCTTCTTGACCCTCGTACAGGTTTCTCAGGAGACAGGTAAGGTGGTCTGGTACTCCCATCACTTTCAGAATTTGCCACAGTTTGTTGTGATCCACACAATCAAAGGCTTTAGCGTAGTCAATGAAGCAGAAATAGACGTTTTTCTGGAATTCTCTTGCTTTCTCCATGATGCAGCGAATGTTGGCGATTTGATCTCTAGTTCCTCTGCCTCTTCAGAAACCATCTTGTACTTCCGGTAGTTCTCGGTTCGCATACTGCTGAAGCCTAGCTTGTAGGATTTTGAGCATCACCTTGCTGGCATGTGAAATGAGCGCAATTGTGCGGTAGTTTGAACACCCTTTGGCGTTGCTCTTCTTTGGAATTGGAATGTAAACTGACCTTTTCCAGTCTTGTGGCCATTGTTGAGTGTTCCAGATTTGTTGGCATATTGAATGAAGCACTTTAACAGCATCATCTTCTGGGATTTTAAATAGCTCGGCTGGAATACTGTCATCTCCGCTAGCTTTGTTGTTACTAATGCTTCCTAAGGCCCACTTGACTTCACTCTCGAGGATGTCCGGCTCAAGTTCAGTGACCGCACTACCATGGCTATCAGGGACATTCAGATCTTTCCTGTATAGTTCTTCTGTGTATTCTTGCCACCTCTTCTTAATCTCATCTGCTTCTGTTAGGTCCCTGCCTTCTTTGTCCTTTATCATGCCCGTCTTTGCACAAAACGTTCCCTTGAGATCTCCAATTTTCTTGAAGAGATCTCTAGTCTTTCCCATTCTGTTGTTTTCCTCGATTTCTTTGCATTGTTCATTTAAGAAGGCCTTCTTGTCTCTCCTTGCTATTCTCTGGAACTCTGCATTCAGTTGGGTATATCTTCCCCTTTCTCCCTTGCTTTTCGCTTCCCTTCTTTCGTGAGCTACTTGTAAAGCCTCATCAGACAGCCACTTTGCTTTCTTGCATTTCTTTTTCTTTGGGATGGATGTCGTTGCTGCCTCCTGAACAATGTTACGGACCTCCGTCCATAGTTCCTCAGGCACTCTGTCCATCAGGTCTATCCCTGAAATCTATTTCTCACCTCCACTGTATATTCATCAGGGATATGATTTAGGTCATACCTGAACGGTTTAGTGGTTTCCCCGACGTTCTTCAATTTAAGCCGAAATTTTGCAAGAAGCAGCTCATGATCTGAGCCACAGTCAGCTCCAGGTCTTGTTTTTACTGACTGTATGGAGCTTCTCCATCTTTGGCTGCAAAGGACATAATCAATCTGATTTCGATATTGACCATCTGGTGACGTCCATGTGTAGAGTCGCCTCTTGTGCTGTTGGAAAAGAGTGTTTGCTATGATCAGCATGTTCTCTTGGCAAAACTCTATTAGCTTTTGTCCTGCTTCATTTTGTACACCAAGGCCATGCCTGCCTGTTATCCCAGTGATTTCTTGACTTCCTACTTTAGCATTCCAATCCCCTATGATGAAGAGGACATCTTTTTTTGGTGTTAGTTCTAGAAGGTGTTGTAGGTCTTCATAGAACCGATCAACCTCAGCTTCTTCGGCCTCAGTGGTTGGGGCATAGACTTGAATTACTGTGATGTTGAATGGTTTGCCTTGGATTCGTACTGAGATCATTCCATCGTTTTTAAGATTGTACCCCAGTACTGCTTTTCCCACCCTTTTGTTGACTATGAGTGCTACTCCATTTCTTCTAAGGGATTCTTGCCCACAATAGTAGATATGATGGTCACCTGAATTAAATTCGCCCATGCCTGTCCATTTTAGTTCGCTGATTCCCAAGATGTCGATGTTCAATCTTGCCATCTCATGTTTGACCACCTCCAGCTTACCTTGATTCATTGATCTTACATTCCAGGTTCCTAAACAATATTGTTCTTTACAGCATCGGATTTTCTTTTCACCACCAGACACATGCACAGCTGAGTGTCCTTTCGGCTTTGGCCCAGCCGCTTCACTCTTTCTGGCGCTACTTGGAAATTCCCTCTGCTCTTCCCCAGTAGCATATTGGACACCTTCCAACCTGAGGGGCTCATCTTCCGGCATCATCTCTTTTAGCCTTGTGATACGTTCCATGGGGTTTTCTTGGCAAGAATACTGAATTGGGTTGCCATTTCCTTCTCCAGTGGACCACATTTTGTCAGAACTCTCTGCCGTGACCTGTCCGTCTTGGGTGGCCCTTCACGGCATAGCTTATGGCTTCACTGAGTTACGCAAGCCCCTTCGCCACAACAAGGCAGTGACCCTAGTCAGTTCTTATTTCCATGCTTTTAGGTGAGCACACTAAGAGCACAAGAGTATACACAGAGAGAGAGAACGAGAAAGAAGAGAGTGCATGGAATAATTAGGACCTTCAAGTTGCTTTTTTAGAGCAGTGCTTGTTTTGGAGCAGTGAAAGCAGATACAGCTTTGGAAGACCAGGAAAGTGGCTCATGAATACCTAAATATACTCTGTCAGGGAGCAAAGATAGTGCAACCAAGTTTACACAAAAGGTCTCTGGTCAATAGAAAGGAACAGGCGTTGATGAAGTTACAGACCTCTCGGCTGTCTTAGAAGTTCTGGGGAGGAGCGGGAGGGTGAAGTGCCTCAGAGGTGTGAAGTGTTTCCATCGGCTGGCCGGGGGGGGGGGGGACACACGACACACACTTATTTTTCTAATGCTCAACTTGGCTACAAAAACGTGGCAGCAACGTGAGAGATTTTTCTAATGTGTGCTTGGTCTTTCAGTTTGTCTTGGGAGCCTTAAGACTCCACTCCCTGGGACTTGGTTGACCTTTTTGACGTCTCAACATACCAATCAAAGAATGCATTCCCATTGACCCTGTGCCACATTGGACCCCAAGATTGCAAGGCTCCCTCTAAATGCACAGTTCTGTCCAAATCAAAAGTCTCAACCAAGAGGAATTGTTTGGAAGGGTCAAAAATTTCCATTCATCCAAAAACTTGCAAGCCTTAGGTCCAAAATTAATGTACATGCACATTGAAGGCATCCTTTTGGGGGCTGTGGAATTTCTTTTGAAGAATCCGACCCATCCTCAGTTTACACAGGAAAACAATCAGGAGGTACAGGCAGAGACTGAATCTCACTGAATTGGAGGCACCTTCAGTCACTTGCAGTCTAGGAAGCTCATACCATGGCAGGGAGTGAAGGAAAGGTCGGGTCGCTCACTGCAATCTCCATTCAGGAATGATTTATTCAGGAGGTCCGTGTCTTGTCGGACAGCTCATGCCATGGAGGGAAGGAGGAAAACTCACTCACACAAGGCTTCAGTGTCTATAATTTGCCCTGGTCCTTTTTACCTCAATTCACACAAGGCAACTCTCATTCACCTGATGCCATATTCCACAGTCCTCTGTAACCCAAAGAAACAAACCAAAAAAATCCTTACCAAGGGCTTAAATTACTGACTGTCTCTTTAAAGGCGGCATCCCGTCAGCCAAGGCAGAATCGTCCCACGGGCAGCCCCACACTGAGTCCCAGACTTAGAGATTTCAAAAGGTCTCTTGCCTTGGTGCGCGCTTCTGGGATGTTCAGTGAATGGCTGTCGAAATTGGTTCAATTCTCCTCAGCATTTGGGATCCGAGTCACAGCACCAAATTGTGAAGGAAATATCCAAGGCAGGTTAGGTTGAACAGTCAGAAATTTATTAAAGCACATCACGGCTGTGGGAGAGACAGATGAAACTCTCTCTCTCCCCAAAAGACAACAGGATGCATTTATACAGACTGAAAGTTGGAGAACAAAGAAAAACACACAACACATGCTCAGAAACCAATTAGTACTCAGCACAGTCTTATCAGCACAGCGGCCTTCATATTTTTAGGGATAAGCTTACTTCGGTGGATAGAAATTTCTTGCTTACAAGCAAGTTACAGTTACCTTCTCATGGTCTCACACACACACACACACACTCAGTCCCATCAGGCACCTCGCCTGAACCAAACTGCTTACAGGGCCTGGCCAGGCCCTTCACAACCCCCCTGGCCTATCAGGCCATCTATGCCTGGAGCCTTCATTCGATACAGTCAGGCCTACCTTCACAGCTGTATAGCACTTTTAGCCAGCACTCCTAATTGTGCCCGGAAACGGACTGGTAGCCAGTGAAGCTGCCCTAGGAAGGGAGTCATATGGCCCCTGTAACAGGCCCCAGTCAACAGCTTGGCCACAGCATTTTGGACTGGCTGAAGTTTCCGAAAAGTTTTCGAAGGACACCCCACATAGAGCACTTTACAGTATTCCAAACAGGATGCAATGAAGGCACGCATGACCGTGGCCAGATCAGACGTCTCTAGGAATGGGCACAGTGGGTGCGCTAGCCTCAGCTGCGCAAACACACTCCTTGCCGCCACCGGACCTGGGCATCCAGGTTCAGGGCTGAGTCCGGGAGCACAGGCAAACTGTGAGCCTGATCTACCTTTTGACTAACCAGGAGCCCCCCTTTTGCCTGGATTACCCTTCCATTTGTTCACCCTCATTCTGTCCGTTGCCAGCGTCAGCCACCAATTAAAAACTAGAACAGCTTCCTTGGACTTAGATGGAGGGGAGATAAGAGTTGGATGTCATTAGCATTTGGCACTGCCCCAAAACTGCAGGCAGTCTCTCCCAGTGGTTTCATGTATATGTTAAATAGCAGGGGGGATAAGATGGAACCCTGAGGGCCAGAAGCATCAAAAGGAATCCCCCAACATCACCTTCCGAAATCACTGCTCTGAGAAGGACCAGGGACACTGTATAACAGACGCCTCAAAAGAATACCATGGTGGATGGTTCTGAAAGCTGCCAAGAGTTCCAGCAGAATCAACAGGGACACCCCTGTCCAGTTCCTGGTGTGGTTAGTACACCGAGGTGGCCAAAGTGGTCACTGTCCCATAACCACGACTGAAGCCAGACTGAACGGAATCTAGATAATCCGTCTCATCCAGAAATCCCTGGAGGTGAGGAGCCACCACACGCTCCAGCCCCTTACCCAAGGATGGAATATTGATGACCAGCTGGGAATGCACCAATGCAGTGCGGTTCAGGGAGGCCCCCCCCCCCCCGATCTTACCACTGCCTTTTTTAGGCAAGATAGAAGCACACCTTGCTGTAAAGAGGCATTCACCACTGCCCTCATCCATCCCTTGCCTCACCCGCTGAGATGTTGTACAGACCAGACAGAGGGTAGCAGGCTTCCACAGCCGATTCACAAGGCCAGAGGTGGGCTCTGAGATGATGTGGCCTTAAGCAGCTTAGGACCGCAAAGACAGCAGACCAGAAGCCAACGCGCGGCCAGTGCAGGTGGCAAAATATGCGCCCGTCTCCCGGCTCTGGGCAGTCGAGCAGCCACTTGGTGTTTCCAGATTGCCTCCAGAGGCAGCCTCTCGTGCAGAGCCTGGAGGTGGCGAGGGCATGAGTACCGGGCGCCAGGCCCTTTTCCTCCAGGTAGGGCTGGAGCAGGCAGACCAGGCAAAGCGGGTCAAAGGTGCCCTGCCACCGGGGCACCCAGAGGAAGCTTCCGGCTGAGGCGGACGGCCAAGCTGTGCCCTTGCTGGGCTGGGGGAGTCCAGCCCAGCCCAGCCCAGCGCCAGCCGCATATCCTCGCCCAGCACATCCCTCTTATCCGGAGGAAGCCTCAGTCTGTTCGCCTCTGCCCATTCCAGCACTGGCCTCAAGCCCCCTGGGCGGGGCGGACGGGCAGAGGCGAGCGAGAGCGGCCAGCTGCGGGGGGCGACGCCGCCGCCAAGCGGACGAGCCGCTCTCCCGCGCCGGCCGCTTCTCCCCGCGGGGTCGCGCTGAAGCGGGCTGGAGGCGACGTGGAGCCTCGTGACCACCCCGACGAGGGCGCGAAAGCAGCCCCAGCGCCGCCCCCGCGGGTCGCAGGCCAGCGCGGCGGGCGCTCGCGGCGGGCGCGCCCTGGGCCGGCGGCTGCGCTGCGCGACGAGCGCGCGGGCGCGCTGTCCGCCCGCGCGAGGCGCTTCTGGCGCTGCCCAGGGCGAAGCCCTCCGCGAGAGCCCTCGCCCGGCCTACCCTGCCGGGCCACGCCGCGCTCGCCTCTGGAGTACGCCGGTGCTTCGGGGCTGCCCGCTGCCCCCCCTCGACCCCTCCGCCTCCGGCCCGCTCTGCCGCCCGGCCTCCCCGCGGCCCTCCGCCCGCGCAGAGCCGGCGGGCCTGGGCTGGATCGCAGCACACCGGCGGGGCGGCGGGAGCGCTCCTCCCTCCGGGCGAGCGGGCTCCCCGCGGGGCGGCCTGCCCGGCCGGCCCCGCCCCCCCGCCGACGGCCCCGCCGCGGCTCGGAGGGGAGCGGGAGGCGGGCCGCCGCGGAGAGGGGCGGCGCGACCCGACGGGGCGCCGGCCCTCGCCTGCCTCCGCGGGCAGCTCCGAAGGCCTCGCTCCGCCGGGCGAGGCCGCGGGGCCCCGGCAGGCAGAGGAAGCGGGCGGCAGGAGCGGCCCCAGCGGAGCGCCCCTCCCGCGGGCTCCGCGCCCCGGGCCCTTCCGAGCGCCTCGGCCAGGATGGCGACGCGCGGCCGAGGCCACGTCGCCCTCCCGCCGCCCGCGCTCCAGGCGCTGGCGCGAGCTCCGCCTCGCGGCCGGGCGCGCTTCCCCCGCGGCGCGCGTTTCGAGCGCCGAAGAGGGGGCCGCGCCCGCCCAGGAGGCTGCCGCTGCGGAGCCGGGGCTCGCGCAGCTCTCGCCGCGCGCGGGCATCCCGTTCGGGGGGCTCCCGGCTCGCCAGCCGGGCGGGCGGGCGCAGGCATCTCCGGCCTCGGCTAGCCCGGCGAGGCCGCCCCCGGCCGGGGCGAGCGCTCCCCGCGCCCGGCCGCGACGGGACGCTGCTGCTGCTGCTGCGCGCTGGGCCGCCCGCCCCGGGATGCCGCGCACGCCCTCCGCCGCCCGCTGCCGGGGAGGCCGGCCCGAGACAGCCCCGTGGGCAGCGCCGCACCCAGCCTCTGCCGACGACGCCCCGCCCGCCGCCGCGCGCCGGCTGCAGCAGACAGACAGGCTGCTGCTCGACCAGGCGGGCGGGGGCTGCCGCTGCCAGTGCCGCCGCCATGGGGAGCCTGGCTGGGCCCGCCGCGGCGGCCCTCGCGCTTTGCCTCTTCCAGCCGGGAGGCGCCTTCTGGCTCCTCAACGTCCTCTTCCCGCCCAGCGCCACCCCAGAAGCGGCGCTGTCCAACAACACCCCCCCTGTGGTGCTGGGTGAGTTCGGCGAGACCGGGCACGGGAGGGGCGGCGGAGGACTGGGCACCCCGCGGGCGAGGCGTCTTCCGTGGGGCTCGGGGCGCGGGGATTGGCTTAGCCCAGCCGTTTGTGCACTGCAAGCCGGCATGGGGCGAGAGCCCAGGATCGGCCCTCCTCGAGAGGACGGGCCCCACTCCCAGGAGGGCCCTCTGCTTGAGTTTTAGGGGTCTTCCTTCACTCCATGCCACAGCTCACCCCTTTCAGCAGTGTCTCCTGACTCTCTAGAATGATTCGCATGTCATGGCAGAAGTTCCTGAGTTGTTTCATGATGTGTAAAACCAGAAACCGAATTGTTTATGGACTAAACTATCCAGAGTTAAACCAGCAACAAACCATGGACAATTGTTAGGTTAACTCTGAGTCATTTAACCCCTAAACAATTCAGAGTTCCTGGGTCTGCACATCAGGAAACAATCCAGGAATGGTGATGTGTAAACCTGGTCAACATGTAGCATTTTCAGGGGACTGGAGGGGCTGCTGTGGGAAGAAGGGGTCAGGGAAGCCCACTTCTACCAGCACAGTTGATCCAATGTAAATCTGGATTCAACCCAGGGATTGAGCTGGCAGGTGCTGTGCTGGGTGTGAGGTTCAAGCAAAGTCTATGTTGGGTTGCTTGAATAGGATTGTGCTCCTCTTAAGACATTACTGGCTGAAACCTTGAATGGAAAAGGATCCTGCAAAGACAGAGGGGTCCTTTGGGCTGTATCTGCTCATGAGGATAGCTCACCTCCAGGCTCACCCAACTGCAATATCTGGAAGAGGATGTTTGCTTGATTGCTATCCTGGACTCATGAAATACCCACCACGTGGCAGGAGTGTGCAGGACAAGGGTGGAGGACGTGTGGCCCTCCCAATGCAGTTGGACTGCAACTCCCATTCCTAAATTTGTATGTACGTATAAGCAAGTCCTCCCTCTGAGAGGATTGGCAGCCTCACACATGATAGAATGGGGAGAGTGGAGCAGGAGGAAATTATGGGATGGTGAGTTCATGTCTGTTCTAAAAGCAAGGACTGGGGTGGGCAGCTGGAGAGTGGATTGCAGGACTCCACGTGGGCAGAACGTTCCCCTCTATGCCACTGTTAAATGCATCATGGAAGCTCACTGGGTGACTTTGGGCCAGTCACAGACTCTCAGCCCAACCCACCTCACAGGGTGGTTGTTGTGAGGATAAAATGGAGAGGAGGAGGATTATGTATGCCGCCTTGGGTTTCTTAAAGAGGAAAAATGGCAGGATATAAATGTAATAAATAAATAAACTCCAGCTTGGCTGCCTTTGGCCTCCTGTGCTCTAGCTCTAGAGAGTCTCTAGGGATCCTATCTCATTCCCTTTTGACCCAGCCTGAGGTAGTCTGCTTGCACTATGGTACTGAATGTCACGGCTGGACTTTGGCTTATTTGCCAGTCACTTTGAAAGGTCATGTGTGTTTGCCCACAGAGCAAACACAGTCCAAGTTGGCATGGTGGTCCATGCACTGCTGGGAGAGGGCCAGAGTCTGGAGGGGTCTGGGGGCCCCTCTCCTTTCCAGCCTTCTGCCATGAAGGGCAAGGGTAGTGGGATGGCCTTGGGCGAAGAGGTGCTCTTCCTTCCAGAGGTCAGAACGCAATCAGCATCTTTCGTTAAGGGCACTCTGCAGAACCCAGGAGAGCGCCGCCTACAGCGGATGAGAAGGGAGGCGAACTTGTTTATGAAGCGGGGGGGCAGGGTTGATTTAAGACATTTATACAACAAATAAGAATACAATAGTTAGCGCAGCAATTAATGTTACTATCATTTATTCAGTTATTTACAGAATTCATAAACCGCTCTGTATCTAAAAAAGATTCCCAAGCGGCGAATAGTAAAGAATATAAAAGAATTGTTGTTCAGTCGTGTCCGACTTTTAGTGACCCCAGGGACCATAGCACGCCAGGCCTTCCTGTCCTGCGCTCTCTCCCGGAGCGTGCTCAAGTCCATATTCATTGCATCAGTGATGCTATCTAGCCATATCGTCCTCTGCCATCCCTTTCTCCTTTTGCCCTCAGTCTTTCCCAGCATCAGGGTCTTTTCCAGAGAGTTTTCGCATTAGGTGGCCAAAATATTTGAGCTTCAGCTTCATTATCTGTCCTTCCAATGAGCAGTCAGGGTTGTTTTCCTTTAGGATGGACTGATTTGACCTCCTTGCAGTCCAGGGGACTCGTAAGAGTCTTCTCCAGCACCACAGTTCGAAAGCATCAGTTCTTCAGCGCTCAGCCTTCCTTATAGTCCAGCTCTCACAGCCATACGTTACTACTGGGAAAACCGTAGCTTTGATTAGACGGACCTTTGTCGGCAAGGTGATGTCTCTGCTTCTTACTGTGCTGTCTAGGTGTGCCATAGCTTTCCTCCCCAGGAGCAAGCGTCTTTTAATTTCATGGCTACACTCACCGTCTGCGGTGACCTTGGAGCCCAAGAAAGTAAAATCTGTCACTGCTTCCATTTCTTCCCCTTCCATATGCCAGGAAGTGATGGGGCCAGATGCCATGATCTTCGTTTTTTTAATGTTGAGTTTCAAACCAGCTTTTGCACTCTCCTCTTTCACCCTCAACAAGAGGCTCTTGAGATCCTCTTCGCTTTCTGCCATTAGGGTGGTATCATCTGCATATCTGAGGTTGTTGATAATTCTCCCAGCAATCTTAATTCCGACCTGTGATTCATCCAACCCGGCGTTTCTCATGATGTACTCTGCATATAAGTTAAATAAGCAGGGTGACAATATACAGCCTTGTTGTACTCCTTTCCCAATTTTGAACCAATCGGTTGTTCCATGGCCGGTTCTTACTGTTGCTTCTTGACCCTCGTACAGGTTTCTCAGGAGACAGGTAAGGTGGTCTGGTATTCCCATCTCTTTCAGAATTTGCCAGAGTTTCTTGTGATCCACACTATAAAAGAATACAAATACTTAAAATCAAGTTTATTTAAGGCTTGTTTAAATAAAAATATATTTAGTATATATGCCAAACAAAGCAAACTGCCTGATATTGAATGGCGTTCACAGGGAGGAAGCCAGAGCACTAGGGGCTGACTCCGAACGCTCCTTGGATCCATGTGGTGCCAGCTGGTGCCTCATGCAATGAACGCAGTGACTGGGCAAACTGTGAAGGGAGAAGGCGCTGTCTCAAAGGACCTTTACACAGATGAGATGGAGAAATGGAGCCATTATAGGTACAATAAATACCTGTAAAACAGAGGTGTATAAAATGTATGATGATTAACAAAACATACAGGGGCCTCACATCACCATGAAATGTATTATGCCAAGGTCTGGGAACCAGCAACCCCATGAGGCCTGAGGATGTATTTAAAACGTTTCTTCGCCACAGTGGTGTAGTGGCCATTTCAGAAGTGCAGGGTCCCTTCATGATAGTCACAGCCACGCCCCCTTCTAAGATCACACGACTTTGTAAGATTATACAATACAAATGAGCTTTCAAGTCGCTTTGTTTGGAGTATCTGGTCACCCTAATTCAGAATTATTAAAAGGCCCACTTGAAAAGAACACACGCACACACAGTCATGTCCAGTAACGTGCTAGAAAATATTACTTGGTTAATCATAGAATCATAGAACAGTAGGGTTGGAAGGGGCCTGTAAAACCCTCGAGTCCAACCCCCGCTCAATGCAGGAATCCAAGTCAGAGCATCCCTGACAGGTGGCTGACCAGTGTGGACTAAAAAGGTTAGTCCTTTTTATTTCAAGAAACATAATAATAATAACAATAACATAATCATAGTATCTTTGTTATTATGAAGAGCCATTGCAACCAGGTGTGAAGAGATGCCCCCTTAAAATAAACGGAACTTAGTCTGCAGTGACCCACAACTCCTTTAAGGCTGCAATCCTATACACACTTATTTGGGAGTAAATCCCATTGAACATAATGGGACTTCTGAATAGACAAGTAGGATTGCCCTACAAGGCTGCAAGCATAACTACACTCACTAGGGGAGTAAACTGAATCAGCCCCCCCGCCCCCCCCCGTCAGTAGCCACAGATGTAGACAAAACACACTCAAGTGGTGGGTTAGGGTTAGGGACAGACTTTTACTGGAGATATAACAAACTTACATCTCAAGGTAAGTTGGCTGAGGTCAGCATCGTTTGCAGGAAGAGGAAGGAAGAAGACAGGAAAGTAGAGGGAGGAGACAAGGAAAAGGCAGAACGGCCTCTCGGAGATCCCCTCCCACATTACTCATATTAACCCTTCAGCACCCCTGAACAGGTGGCTGGTGCTGCAGGATGACGAGGGCAGCGCCGGGCATGCAGGCACGGAGCGGGGACAGGCAGCAGGGTGGGAAAAGGGTCAGGAAGCTGAGGGGCTGGCTGGGGATGGTCAAATTGCAAGGTGTGGTGGCTGCTCAGGGGGTGGAAGGTGGAGAAGCCGATTGCTGAGGAGGAGAATAGGGGGCATGAGAGGAGGCTGCAGAGCTCCCTCAGGCTCCCTCTCTTGCCCCCTTTGTCTGGCCAGCTCTGCGTGGGAGGCGAGGGGCAGCTGCCAGTCGCCAGCACTCCCTTCCTCTGCTCCTTCCTTCTCCCGCCGCATCTGCCCTGCAGCAGCAGCGGACTGTGACCCAACTGGGAGCTGGCTGCAATAAAAATGCAGGAGCGAAGCCCTGGTGTGACTCCCCCAGCACTACACCGCTGCTTGGCCACCTTTCAGGGCAGAAGCCCTCCCAAGGTGGTGTACAATAATAAAACACAATAAAAACCGATATGGTCTTAAAAAGTAAAAAGACAGTAAGGACAGCAAAAGCACAATAAAACAGTAATGAAAACAGCAATAAAACATCAGTAAAAAGAGCAACAACAGCAAACATATCAGGGGAAGGCCAAAGTAACAGATGTTACATGTTGATGTTGGTTGAAACAAAGAAGTGCAAACAAGGAAGGTAGGAAAACTCCAATGGCCAGATGGATCTGGAAATCTCTGCAACCTAGAGCTGTGAAAGCCTGGAAAAAAATTGGAAAAAATGCTCCTTTCTGTTTTTTCCCAAGGATCTTATTTGGCTTTTTGTGAGAAATTGGAAAAATTGAATTATGAATTTATGAATTATTTTAGAATGTTTTGAACAAGGTGTTTATATAATTCTGTCCAGCCTTTACTCCTCCAAAATTATTTCTAAAACTATGCAACAGGAAATCTTTTGTAGAAAGACTGGAGGCTGGGTCAGGATCTGCCTTCTGTTCACAGGAGGTCCTTCTGCCTGATTTTGGGGAATCCCCCTCTCTCCACACCACAGCTCACCCCATTCAGCAGGGTTTCCTGAATCTGTGAAGCATTTTCAGGGAGCCAGAGGGGCTGCCGTGGGAAGGAGGGGGTGGGGAAATCTCTTTGTAAATCTGGATCCAACTTCAAAGATTTCATGAAACAGTGAAGCGATGGGGGTGGGGATATTCATTTAATCCTCTCAGTAAGACTCCCAGGATGGTTATACCTTCCAGTCTCTTGTGATGATCTAATGTATCTAATACACATTTAGGGATGATCCCAAGTCATGCTCAGTTTCCCAACATATCATAGTGACCTAGTTTGCACATCATGGCAATTCCTGGGTGCTATCTTCACGGGGGATTTCCTGCATATTGGGGATGTGTTGAGGTCATTCATGGCACATGACATTCTGGCCAGAGTGCTGTGAGCCAGCAATTTCCGTCTTGAAAAGCTGCATTATCAGAAAGTGGTTTTATTCAATTTTTTTCCCAGTTAAAGCAGCTCCCTGGCAGTTCTGCTGCAGTGTGCTGCATTCCTCCACATTAACTCTTGGGGGTGCCTTTGTGACCTGGCAATGATGTGGTCAAAGGGTGCCCCCCCCATTCACTAATTTTCCCCATTGGCACTACTATACCTAGAGAGAGTAACTAGAATAACTAGCCTGCCTTTCTGACTCATCAAAGTGCTACTGCGCTCTTTTGAGCTTTCAGAATTGCACTGCACTTCCTTTTCGCCAGTGGGAGTAACTAGCTTCCATTTTCCCATTGAGAGCCGTCATGTTCTTCTCTGATGTTTGCATTACTTCGCTTCTTTGATGTTTGCGTTACTTGGTTTCTCTTACGTTGCGTTAATTCACTTCTCTGATGTTGTGTTAATTCGCTTCTATGATGGCACGTTACTTCACCTCTCTGATGTTTGCTTTACTTTGCCTCTCTGATGTTTGCTTTACTTTGGTGCTTGTCTGATCCTTGCATTACTTCGCTACTTCTCTGATGTTTGTGTTACTTTGCTTCTCTGATGCTTGCAGAAAAAACAGATTGGAAGCTATAACTCAGTGTCAGTTTGCTGGAATGGTGCAAAAGTGGGGTGATGAGGTGCTTTCATGAGGAGCCTTCGGATGCTGCACTGGATAATCTGGTATTTTGGCTTCTTCATGGAAAAGTGTGCCGAATGGGAAAAAGGGGTGGGAGCTATAACTGTGAGAGTTTGTTGGAATTGGGCAAAACTGGGGTGGTGGTGTGCTCTCATGGGGAGCCTTCAGATGGTGTATTGGAAAATTTGGGATTTTGGCTTCTTCATAGAAATGTGAGTGAACAAGGCGCTTATACTTTTTTCTTTGGCATTAAACAAATGCGCATAGGGCTTTATGACAGTAGTGATCTACTGCGGTATCGGGATCATGGGAGCAGAGGAGCCTGTCATTGTGAGCAGGGAGAAGTGGCCAGAGAAGGAGAAAGGGGTATTGGAGCTAGAACTCCCTGACTGTTTGTTGGAATGGGGCTTTTTTGCGCTGGTAGCGGTGCTTTCATGGGGAATGAGTATCTAGCTGTACTGGGAACCTACTGGAAGATGAATTCTACTTCAAGGAGTTAGGTGTGACCTGTCGCAGCTTCCTTTCATGCCTTTACTCCTGAGGAAAAAGCTTGGACACAGCAGCTCCTAGAAGCTGCCAAGCTATAGGGCTGCTTGCTATGAGCAACCATGGGAATATCCTTTAAGCAGAGAATGGTAGGACTGGATGGTGATGCTGCATTTCCCACAAGTGTAGGCAATCAGCATAGGTGGGATGGCCTAAGCCTACAGGACAGACTGCTGCAAGGCCCTGCTAATGGACTATAAAAGACAGCTGGAGAAACAGGAAGAGAGGATGCCAGTGGAGGCCTGGTGTGAGAGTCCACTACCAAAAGCTGCTGACTTCACTGCTGCCTCTCTCCTTGCCTCTGGGATGCCAGACCACTGAAGCTGGAGAGATGCTGTGACTATAACCTGGAAAGAGAACCAGTCCACCAAGGGAAGGAAGGTACCATGCCTTTGCCGGGGACACACACCATAATTTGGGACCAGTTGAATGAATTACTGGTGTTCATATATGCAATGGATAAAATCCAGTGAGTCTATTTTGTAATATTTGTGTTAGCCAATAAAGCCTTAGGACAGCTGCCTGCCTTGATCTGCCTTACGTTGGGTAAAATCAAGAACCAAATGACTTTGGCAATTCGCTAGCCTGCCTTTTGTCATTCTTAAAAGTGCTACAGTGCTGTTTCTAGCCTTCAGAATTGTGAATTACTTACTCTCCATTGGGAAACAAGCCTTTCTGGTTGAGCAGCCCCTGCGGGGTTGATGACATTCAGTTCTATTCTGCCACCCTGACCTGGAAGTATGTTGATTCCAAGTGCTGTGTGACTCGTGAAAAGCAGGATTTTAGGTACGGTATACTCCACTTTTCTGGCTTTGTGTGTCCCTGACGGACCAAAGTCAATTTCCTGAAAATTTGGAGAATACCCTGATGCGCTTCTCCTTCTGTTGTTGTGTAGATAGGTCCCTGGTTTGTTTAATTACTCCTGCTTGCTTGTCTCTTCCACTGGGTTTAGCATCCAAACCCAGAACTCTTGGTTGTTTATGGGTTAAACAACCCAGAGTTAAACCAGCAACAAACCATGGGCAATTGTTGGGTTAACTCTGGGTTGTTCAACCAAGAGTTCCAGGTTCAGATGTCATGATAATAATACAGTGTTCTCATTCCCTTGCCTGCAGTCCCTTGTTGTTACGTGTGAACCGGGCTAAAATGTGAAGAAAATGTGCATTCCTGACAGTTTTGGGGTTATTCTATAGTGTCCTGTTTTTCTGGGCCTGTTCTGGTTAGAAGCTGTAGCAGTCAATGAATGTAGTTCTAAAACTCATATGTGAGACAAACACTCTAGGTTATCCCGCCACTGCCACAAATATTGTGCAGGTTATTCCAGATACGTTTCTTTTTAATGATTAACTTTGAGGCTTGTGTCTATGGAACTCACTGCCATGGTTTTTAATAACATTCTCAATTAGATCTCTCTGCCAGGGAATGCTGCCATGGCTATAAAACCTTTAATCGCTCCCACCAGAATAAACCCTCATAAGTAGTAGTAGTAATAGTATTTTTAGCCTGCTCCTCTGCCTGAAAGGTTCCTGGAGCAGCGTACATATAATCACTAAAACAAGACAGTCCCTGCCTGCAGGCTTACAATTGAAAAAGACATGACATACAAGGAAAAAAGGATGGGGAGGGAAGAGGAAAGAAACCCAGTTAGTCTGTTTCCAATGGTGTACGCATGGGATTGGCAGCACCAGCTGAGACAACCTCTCAAAATCTGTTTCAGTTCATTTACCTATTACAGAGGTTTATATACCACATTCCTGAGAACTATCAAAGCAGTTATCAATAATAATATCACCATAAAAATATAACAATACAAAAACAATAAAGTTATCACTAGCTGGCAATAACACTGCAAGTCTTTTGACTGGGTCACCCTTTAGGGAAAGCCTGCATGCATCTTGAGCAGATGTCTCAAGATAAGGACTGAGGATGCCAGCCTAAGGCCAACAGGGAGCGTGTCCCGCAGGCCTCCCTCTTGACAGGCACCTCCTCAGGCCCCCCAGTGAAGCAGGGGTGGTGCTAGATACCTAGAAGGTCCAGGGCTCCAGCCCATAGGACAGAACACGGAACAAATTTGTATATGCTAATTTATCTGTACGAAGTTGTGTGCATAATTTGGAATGATTACTATAATTTTAATTTCCTAGAAGGGGCAAGCTTGCTTTCAGGACAGAACTGTGCAATGTCCCAAATTGTGCTTGCTTAAAACTCACCCTCTAGGCCCCCATGCTTTTCCTTGGTCTTTCAGGAACAAATCCAGATGGGGCTGGAGGGGGGGCCTGGGGCCAGGAGAGAGCTGCCTGGCACCTTAGACATTTACCGATTAACTGCAAACTGAACAGGGCACGCTGGCAAGGGGGAGCGTGGAGATGTATTGTAGATTACAATGACCCATGCCCTTAGGCTGCAAATTTACACAACTACAAGGGAGTGACCCCCAGTAAACATAGTGGGATTTACTTCTGAGTAAATCCTCACTCCCTCCCCCCCCCCGCCGCCCCGCTTCACCAACAAGCGCAACAGTATCGCCTAACTGGATTTTGGGGTTTTATTTCTCATGGACCAGCATGGCTATCTGTGTTTTTGGTTGCTTGTTTTTTAAATTACCGAAGTTATCGATCCCCAGATTTCTCTCTAGATCCAGATATTGGAACTATTTTCAGGGTGGATAAGGCAGGTTGCAGTTCTGAGCACATTTCCTAATGGGTAAGACTCCAATGCTACATTCATTTACCTGGGAGTATATCCCACTGAACTCAGTATGACTTACTTCTGAATAAACATGTTTAGGATTACACAGTAAATGTGATGTAATCCTGAACATGTTTCCCTATCCACAGGTTTCTCCGTACCCCCAGTTGTTTCCCTACCCCACATAATTCCCTGTACCTTCTCAGCTGCCTTCTCCTAGTCCACAGGTCCCTATAGCCATGCCCAGGGCTGGCCCCAAGACATTTTGCTGCCTGAGGCAGAGCAGCAAAGGACACCTCCCCCCTGCCTCCCCTGTCCCAGCAACCCCACAAGTAATTGCTTTGGAGCAATCGGCTGGGCAGGTCTCTGCAGAGTCAGGCATACGCAGAACGCTGGGCGACGGCGATGCTGTTAGGCAATTTTGGACTCTGGACTTACTGAAAATAATGAGCAGACTGTGGAAGGAAAGGTGGCAGCCTCCGCTCTAGTTTAAAAGGCTGGTGCCTTCATGCCGCGCTCCCTATTAGTCTGCTAAGGGGGTGAGTCCTAAGGTCTCCCATCTATATGGCAGTGCTTTGACCCCCCACCCCGTTGCAACTGCGCAGCAGTGCCACTTCGAGTCAGCATGCCCTGCGATACACTGGCGATGTACTGCACGCTTCCCTAAGAGTCTCACCGTGCCCTCGTTTTTTGCCATTATACTGAAATGTGCAGCTGTGCAGTCCCATGAGTGTGGGACTTCAGTGGCTGTTTTATATTTGAGGGGCTCTGCCGTGTCTTTGTGACCCTGTTTTAGGTAAAAATTAGGTGTTTTGTGCTCCTTCATTTCTGCACCATAAGTTTGTCAGTTCCCAAGCCTGAGACTCTTGCAGTGGTTTGCACTCAGAAGCATGAGTGCGACGTGCCTAGCCATCATTCCAAAATGGTGCCTGGAGCGATGTTGTTCCTCCCCCAAGACCCTCCTCAGCCCTTGGGCACTGAGTCCAAAAGCAACCGTTGTGAAGAAACGAAGCTGCAAAAATGTGCGAAAGTGTGATTAAAGAAATGAAAACGCCCCTCTGTGCCTCTGTAACTGCGCAGCTGCGAAGGGATGGGGGAGCAAAGGGGTGTCACAGAGTGACGCAGGCACTACGCATGCCTACAACATGCCCACTGTAAGATGCAAAGTCAGTTTGGGGAAGGAACAGATGGCCTGCAACTTCAGGGTAACCTGCAGCAAACCCAAAAGGACTCCTTGGAACTCCACTTTTTCTGGGTGAAAACCACAGATGGCTGTGAAGTCATGACTGTGTCATCTATCATGAGGGACTCACGACTCGCACTCACCCCAGAGTAAAAGCCCAGTGTAGATGGGGCCCTAGTAAGCGCAAGGCTACTGAGTTCAGAGGGAAGAAGCAGGCTTGTATTAAGGCAGATGATGGCAATTGGGATAGCTCTAAAGATCCAGGGCACAGCTCAGAAGATCCGGAGCCTATGCCCAGGTGAACTTTCCTAACACCATCCATGATGTCAAGCCTGCCAGATCATTTTGTGACACCCATATAATGGAAATGAGTAAAGATAACTGGATATTTCACGTGCTTTTATAACAACCACAAATTCTTCCATAGCATATCATCACCGTACACAAGTGTTACAGATGAGACTGAAGCTGGTTCCTAGTTGCCCATTCAACACAGAACTGCGAAAGCTACCACAATGAGGAAATGGCATTCATATGCTCCCCCTGCATCCCAAAATAGGAATTCGGGTCTTCCATATGATTGGAAGACTGTCCACAAAAATTCTCTCCCATCAAAAGAACTGTTTTTGCACAATGTGCTTGAATTGCACGACACACTTAAAAGTAAGGAAGTGTGGATTTTTCAAAACGCCTCCCCAAAACCCCCTCAAAGGACACGCCTGCAGGAGACTGTCCCCTATAAGGTGCCCCAGCATTGTGTCTGGCCTTATGAACACTGTTGGGCCACTCTCATGCTGCTCCCGTGCCAATAATTGCTACTGTAAGTATGTATAATTAAGGAACTGCAAGTGTGCATCCCAGAACAAGCTTCAGGATACAAAACTCATACAGCCACACCACTATGACAGTGCCCTCTGCCAGATGTGAGATGTCCTAGCAAGGTGTCCAGTCCTATACTTTGTTTTTGCACAAGACACAATTAACTGTGTTGCTCCCCTGCCCACCTTTCAGAGAGTTACAGAGTTAGAAGGGATCTTGGAGGTCATCATCAAAACTCTTGCTGAGCGTAGGATCTGCAATGCAGGGTGCATCCCTGACAGATGGCTGTCCAGCCTCTGCCTAAATTCCTCCAGCCAAGGAGAGCCCACCCCCTCCCGAGGGAATCTGTTCCACTGTCAAACAGCCCTCACTGCTAGGAAGTTTCTCCTGATGTTTAGCTAAAGCTGCTTTCCTGAAACTTCCAGCCACTGGTTCTAGTGCAGCCCTCTGGTGCAACAGAGGACAGGCCTGCTCTGCTTTCATGCCTCCTGTTAATCTTCTCCAGGCTAAGCATGCCCAGTTCTTCCAACCATTCCTCCTATATCTTAGTTTCTAGATCCCTCACCGTCCTGGTTGCCCTCCTTTGGACATGCTCCAGTTTGTCAATGTTTTTCTTAAAACGTGGCACCCAGAACTGGACACAGTACTCCAGTGCAGAATAGCGTGAAATGATGACTTTCATTGATCTGGATACTCTGCCTCTGTTACTGTAGCCCACGTCCGCCGTAGCCATTTTAGCAGTCGTTAAATGAAATCAAGTTATACCACATCCACAGCATTCCCACAATCTGCCAAAGAGGTAAACCCAATTTAAAATTAAAGGAGGTAAGTTTGGCCTGACATGATTCCCTCCTGATAAATAAATACATGCTGGGTCCTAGCAATCAATTAATGCTTTTCTACAGATGCTAACAGTGATGGCTTAATGTTTGTTTGTTTGTTTACAATTATACTGCTACAGTCCTCAGGGCAGTTTATAATTATAAAGAAGAACAACAAAATGATAAACAAAACAATATAGTGATAAACTATCAAAGGATCAAAACATTAACAATATTAAAATATATTAAAGAGTCAGCAATAAATTTAATAAGAGCAACGGATCAGAGATTAAATCCCTGCTGGCAAAAGGAAGGGCTTAACCTGGCATCTACATGTAAGCAGGGAAGATGTCAGCTGATCTCCCTGGAAGGATATTCCACAGATAGCGTGTGTGTGTGTGTGTGGGGGGGGGCACGACAGAGAAGGCTCTTTCCCTGGTATCCCCCCCACCCCGTTGTACCCTTGTGGGTGGCGGCACCAGAGAACAGCCTCCAAAGACGGCATTTGCACTCGGGCAGGGACATGTGGGAGGAGGCGCTCCTCAGGCAGACTGGCCCTGAGCTGCTTGGGGCTTTAAAGGTCTGCACCAACAATTTGAATCAGGCCTGGAAACTGACTGGCAACCAGTGCAGTGGGTGCAGCGCTGGAGGAATATGTTCAAAACGGCCAGTCTGTTTTAGAATCCCCCCCCCCCCCGGTATCGACACCAGCCTGACTTCTCTGTCGTTTCCCAGGCCTCCCTCCCTCTTTGGAAAACAGACGGTATCTGCCCATCCTTGCTGTGGCAGCTGATGCCCACTGGGATCTAAAGGGGCAGGGCAGGGCAGTGCAGCCCATGGTCTGTGGAGCCACAGCTCTTTTTGCCCCCAGCCTCCTCCCTTACAATGATGGTGCAGGTAAACTGCATGCTGTAGAGCATGCAGCTGATCCTCGCCATTTTGTTTACCTTAGTGTAAGTATGCGGGACTCCAGTGCAGATTGGGACTACCATGCATAGATAGCTGAGGTGCAAATCTTCCCATCACCCCCCCCCACACACACACAGAAGCTACCCCAGAGGACTCAGAGCAAGAAGGTCCTCGGCTGGCGCCCCACTTTGGAGCCTTTCCGAAGGAGGGTGCTGCGGCTCCTCGTGGTGCTCCAGATGATGGGCAGGCCACGTCTCCTTTGGGAAGGAAACTCAAGAACGCTGGGGCCCAGGTAGTTTTCCCATCCATCCTTCCAGTTAGGGGCGTTGCTAGGTTCTTAAAAGATCTGGGGCACAGGCCCATAACACAAATTTGCATCTATCTAGTCTGAGCGCACCTCTAATATATATATATGTTTGTGTGTGGTGTGTGCATGTGGTGAGCTTGTGTGTGTGTAAAGACTACATACATGCAGACATACATACATAAGAAGTGTGCACTGACCCCCCACCCCACTTCAACTGAGACCCCAATTCAGCTTTTTGGAAAACATCCTGCTTCTGCTCAGGCCAATTTGTAGTCGGACCACTTCAGCTCAGCACCAAACCTGAGTCAAAGTTTGGAAAAATTAGTCTTTATGCTTCTTGTTGACTACCATGGGAATTTTTTTTAAAAATGTAACTTTTTCTCTTGGACAGAACTGGATGATCAAATCAGGCATAGTAGCCCCCTAGAAGGGGATTACACCTGCCTAATGTCAGAAAAATAGGTGCAGGGTTTATATTTTGATTGTCTTTTACAGGGAACTGCCAGTAACATTTTTATTACTTGGAAGAACTGGATAAACATTTCAGGATTCATTGCCCTATCAGAGGAGATCATGTCTCCAAATTTCAGAATGATAGCCACAGGGATTATTGTGCAAGGGTGGCCTTGACATTTTGAGGTCTCCAAAAGAGGACATACTTCTCTCATTTTCCTTGTGGACTATTGTTCTGAAAATTACAGACAGCTTAGAGTTGTCCCTAAGTAAGACACCAGCAAAGTTTCAGAAGGATAGGTGCAGCAGTTCATGTGGAAAGGGAGTTCTCTAATTTGGGGGAGGGAGTGATTTGCTTTCCCTTCACCCCTTCCCCAATAGTTTTTTTTGGGTACATTTGTATGAAAATGCACAGGTCATTAGAAGTGTCTCCCAGGCAAGAAACCTGCAAAGTTTCTGAAGGATATACATGCATGCAAATTTAGAATGACTAGAATTTATTTACATTTCACCAATGTTAGCAGCAGGGGAACATGGGTGGGGAGGTGCTATTACACTCATGTCCTGCTTGTGGGTTTCCTGTGGGCATCTGGTTGGTCACTGTGTTTTTCTTTCACCACTGAGCACTTAGATTGTCTCCCTACCAATTCTGTTCCCCTCCATGCAACCATCCCTCCTCATCCTACCATCCTCCAGCAACTCTTCATCAAAACAGATGTCTTGTTTTGTGCAACTCCTCTCTACCTCCTCGTTGTTATGCACAAGCTCTCATTGTACCTTCCTCCCCATAACTTCATTTGTGCCAAGACTTCACCAGGATTCAGCCAATGAGTCTGTTTTCAAAACTCGGGCTAAGTTATGAGAAACCCTGAGTGTGTACTAAGTGCCTTTCCCTCACCACTGAAGCTAGAGTTCATGCAAAAAATTTTTAAACAACACACCACAAATGACAGAACATGCACAGGACTGAGCTGAAAGGGTAGTCAATTCATTAGATGGAATTGGGTAGGCACTGTATTAATCCTGCAGTACCATGCTCACAACTCAGGACTTATTTCTGAGTTAAGATGCAGAGCATCAAGGTGCAAGCCTCCCCGCAAAAATAACTTGTGCTGGAATCCTATGCACACTTTCCTGAGGGTAAGCCTCATTAAACATAATGGGGCTTCTGAGTAGGCATACATAGGATTGTATAAATGAGCAGTATTTATCTCCCCCCTGCACTTAACTCCCTCCAAACCTCTTATTTTTATTAAAGCTTACTGTTCACAGGAACATAGGAAGCTGCCTTATAGTGAGTCAGACCCTGAGTCCATCTAGCCCAGTACTGTTGACACTGACTGGCAGCAGCGGCTCTCCAGAGTTTCAGGCAGGATTCTTTCTTAGGCCTACCTGGAGATGCTGGGGATTGAACCTGGGACCTCTGCAGGCCAAGCATGTGCCCTACCACTGAGCTGCAGCCCTTCCTATTGCTGGATAATGGCAACTGACAAACAAAACAGCCCCAGTTTGTTTCTCTGCAACCATGTGAACCCGCTTTTCTCAAAGGCTTGAGTGAGAAGGAGAAAACCCAACCCTTTTGTCTGTTTGTATAAAGTCAAGTACAGTTCAGAACTTCTGTTGCCCACCAAAGAGAATTCTCTTTAAGAATTCCCCAAGATATGCTCTGGGTGGAATAAAGAAGAGAAAGAAAGAACAGGATAGGGGAGGGGAGGGAAGAAGAAAAGAATGGTGATTGGAAATGCGGGGGGGGGGTAGAGAGAATGCCCTAAGCCAAATGGCTCCTTTCAGAGAGGTGGTACTTCAGAGAAATTTAGGAGGCTGAGGAGGGTTTGTAAGGATTGCACGTACTTAAATTAACTTTATGAGGTGAGGTTGTGGAGGGCTTTTTCTAGCTTTTTTAAAACTGTGGAACCTATTTAAAAGCCTTAGCAGTTCCTCGATCATGACGCCACATAGTCCTTTTGAAATAATTTGAGTCCTACAGCTAATTAGGCGAAATTAAAGTGGAGGGGAGAAAGAAATCTGTGGAGGCTGATTGGATCCTTTGCTGTACTGAAGCTACTAAACTTCTGCAGAAGCCAAAGGTTCTGGTTTCGGGGCAGTGAAATCAGATGCTGTATGAAATACCAATATTTCACATGGAGCTCTTTCTTCCCTTCCTTCTCCCTCTTCAAAATTCCATTGCAGGCAAACTCCCAACAGTGGGCATGTAAGAGCAGAAAAGTAGGGGGAAAGAGGTTTTTTGCACCCCAAAAAAACCCTACACCAGAGATTAGGGATAGTGACCTCCTAATGGTCACCTGAAATACCTTCTGATTAGGATCTCTAATCCCCTGTGTGGCTTGGCAGTTTTTACTTTTTGTTTTAGTCTTTGCGAAAATGAAACTTTACGCATGGCTAGCACAAAAGCCACCAGTCCTAACTGTCTGAAATTTGGCAGGATCAGTCAGCTCCATAGGGGCTGCAAGGTCCCCAAATTCCATGCATGTATGTGGAAGCACAAAAAATATATAGCTCTTCATTTTGACAGATTTTCTTGAAAAAAGCAAATTTTACCTCTGACTAGCACAAAAGCCACTGGACCTAACTGCCTGAAATTGGGCAGGTTCAGTTAGCTTCATGGGGGCTGCCAGGTCCCCAAGCTCTATGCACTTATGTGGAAGGAAACAAAAAAAAGCACAAAAAATATATAGCTCTTTGCTTTGACAGATTTTCTTGAAAATAGCAAATTTTACCTGTGACTAGCACAAAAGCCATTTGACATAACTGCCTGAAATTCAGCAGGTTCAATAAGCTCTATGGGGGTTACCAGGTAACCAAATGTCATGTATTTATCATACAAAATAAAAAAGTTATGGCCATTTCTTTTTTCCAATGCAAGTCAATAGGAAAATGTAAAAAAATGGCAATTAGGACAGCTCAGAAGATCTGGGGAACAGCTCAAGAAAAACTCAGGGCCCATACCCAGGTGGGCCAATAATAATGACACCTCTGCTTCCAGTAGTTAGAAGAGGGATAGAAAGGGAACGAAAAATACTCCAGGTGAATGACTGGCAACAAAGGTGGTGCCGATGAGAGATTTGGATTCTGGGACCACGGGCTATACTTCCTGGAAGATGGGCTGTTGGCAAGGGACGGGTTGCACCTCACAAAGGCTGGGAAGAATGTGTTTGGCCACAGCATGAAGAACTTCATCAGGAGGGCTTTAAACTGAATGCTACGGAGAAGGGAGATGTAATGTTGGGGGTAACAATGGACGTAGGCTCATGCACTGCAACGGAGAGAACAGCTCTAATAGCGCCCAATAATAGTCTTCAGAAACATGTAGGAAGAAAGCCAGACTATGAAGCACATGGTCTTCGATGTCTATATACTAATGCCCAGAGTATGGAAAACAAACAGAACAAACTTGAACTCTTAATACAGGAGGGAAATTATGACTTGATAGGTGTAACTGAGACTTGGTGGGATGACTCTCATGACTGGAATACATGAATTAAAGGATATAACTTGTTCAAAAAGAACAGGAGGAACAGAAACGGAGGTGGAGTTGCACTGTATGTGAAAAACACTTATCTCTGCACAGAATACAGGAGGATGAGCTTGGTAGCCCCATTGAGAGCATCTGGGTTAAAATAAATGGAGCAAAGAATAAAAGGAACATGGTGGTCAGAGTCTACTACTGGCCACCCAATCAAGGAGAAGACGAGGATGAAACTTTTGAAAAGCAAATCGCCAGTGTTTCAAGGAAGCAGGATGTAGTAGTAATGTGGGACTGCAATTTCCCCAATGTTTGTTGGGAGACAAATTCTGCAAAACATGCCCCCTCCAGGAAATTCCTGATAACTTCCTCCTACAGAAAGTGGAGGAAAGAACTAGAGGATCAACTATCCTTGACTTGAGTTCTTGGTTAGCCGAGAGTAGCGAAGCCGAGAATAGCGAAACACGTACCCTGGATTTTAGGAAAGCCAACTTTAATAAACTCAGAACAATGATAAGTAAAGTCCCATGGCAAGCAACTCTAATGAGAAAAGGAGCCCAAGATGTCCTGAAAACAAAAAAGGGCACCTAGAGGAAGTGGAAGGAAGGCCAAGCTAAAAAGGAAGAGTACAGGCAGGTAGCACAGAATTGCAGGGATGGCGTCCGGAAGGCTAAAGCTGAGAATGAGCTGAGGTTAGCAAGGGAGGCTAAAAGCAAAAAGGCTTTCTTCAGATACATGCATAGTAAAAGACAGAGGAAAGAAACAGTTCACCTATTAAATAAGGATGACAAAATGATAACAGATGACGAAGAAAAGGCAGAAGTGCTCAATTCCTACTTTGGCTCAGTCTTCTTCCAAAAGAGGGTCTTAGGAGCCCCCTGGCAAAGGTGAAGTACAGGCTGAAGGGGCAGGATTGCAGCTTGAGATCGACAGGCATATGGTCAAGGAACACCTACTTATTTTGAATGAGTTCAAATCTCCAGGGCCAGATGAACTGCATCCTAGAGTACTACAGGAACCGGCAGAAGAACTCTCAGAGCCACTGCCCATTATCCTCTTGAGAAATCATGGCAGACAGGTGAAGTGCCAGATGACTGGAGGAGGGCTAATGTTGTCCCTATCTTCAAAAAGGGCAAAAAGGTGGAACCTGGGAACTACAGAGCAGTCAGTCTGACATCAATCCCAGGGAAAATTCTGGAGCAGGTGATAAAGCAATCCATCTGTAAGCACCTTGAAAACAATGCAGGGATTACTCGAAGCCAACATGGATTTGTCAAGAACAAATCCTGCCAGACGAATCTGATCTCATTCTATGATCAGGTCACCTCCCTTGTGGACTGTGGGAATGCCGTGCACATAATATACCTCGACTTCGGCAAAGCTGTTGACAAAGTGCCCCACAATATCCTGATGAGCAAACTAGCTCAAAGTGGGCTAGATGAAACAACGATCAGGTGGATCCACAGTTGGCTACAGAATCGGACTCAGGGAGTGCTTATCGATGGGATCTTCTCCAACTGCAGAGAAGTAATGAGCGGGGTACTGCAGGGCTCAGTCCTGGGCCCAGTGCTCTTCAACATTTTTATGAATGACTTGGAGGAGGAGGTGCAGGGAATGCTGATCAAATTCACAGATGACACAAAATTGGGAGGGATAGCTAATACCCTGGAAGACAAAAACAAAATTCAAAGTGAACTTGATAGACTGGAGCGCTGGGCTGAAACCAACAGAATGACATTTAATAGGGATAAATGCCAAGTTCTGCACCGAGGAAAAAGAAACCCAATGCACAGTTACAAGATGGGGGATACGCGGCTCAACAATACTACAAGTGAGGAGGATCTTGGAATTGTGGTAGATCACAAGCTGAATATGAGCCAACAACGTGATGTGGCTGCAAAAAAGCCAAATGCTAGTTCAGGCTGCATTAATAGAAGTATAGCTTCCAAATCCTGTGAAGTACTAGTTCCCCTCTACTCAGCACTAGTTAGGCCTCATCTGGAGTGTGGGCACCACAGTTCAGGAAGGATGCAGCCAAACTGGAGCAGGTTCAGAGGAGGGCAACGAAGATGATCAGGGGACTGGAAACAAAGCCCTATGGGGAGAGACTGAAAGAATAGGGCATGTTTAGCCTTGAGACGAGAATACTGAAGGGAGATATGATAGCGCTCTTCAAGTACTTGAAAGGTTGTCACAGAGAGGAAGGCCAGGATCTCTTCTCCATCATCCCAGAGAGCAGGACATGGAATAATGGACTCAAATTCCAGGAAGCCAGATTCCAGCTGAACATCAGGAGAGACTTCTTGAATGTTAGAGCAATATGACAATGGAACCAATGACCTTGGGAGGTGGTGGGCTCTCCCACACTGGAGGCATTCAAGACGAGGCTGGACAGCCATCTGTCAGGGATGCTTTGACTTGAATTCCTGCATTGAACCAGAGGTTGGACTTGATAGGCTTATAGGCCCGCTCTAGCCCTAGTATTCTATGATTCTGTGACCCAGTCAGATGGTCTGCTCCAGGAGGCTGATGGAATCCAATGAATTTCTGAATGTTCTTGGAGAGAGGGCTCAGTGGAGAGGGCTGGTGATCCAGCCGAGGCCCTAGTCTCACTGTTGAACAGTGAGATGAGGAGGGCTATCGACTTGATTGTACCTGAGTGCCTTCTCCAGCACTGTAGAGCCTGCTCTGCTCCTTGGTGTACTGGGGAGCTGTGGTCAATGAAACAGGGTGGATGTCGGCTAGAGTGCAAATGGCATAAGACTCAATGCAAAGATGACTGAGCACGTGCTAGAGCGTATTGCGTAGCAGTGCAGGCAGCAGAGAAGGCTTACTTTGCTGCCCCCATTGCATCCTCAAGTAGCCATCCAGTGGAGCTCTTCTGGGTGGTTCAGGGATTGTTAACATCCTCCCTAGCAAATGGGGCCCTAGTCCCATCGAGGACCCTCTGTGACCATTTTGCATCACAGTTTAAGGACAAAATCACTTGTCTCCACAGCGAACGTGATGCTGTTGTTAGTGCAGTTCTAACCGAGGTGTCTGATGCCACCATTTGCCTGAATTTGTGGGATCAGTTCCAGTTGCTGTGGCCTGATAAGGAGCTTGCAGCAATGCGACCAACCACATGCCTTCCCAATCCCTGTCCCCACTGGCTAATAAAAGCTAGCCCAGGGGGTATGACTGGGTGGGTCCAGGATGTGGTGAATGCTTCCCTTCAGGGAGGGGTGGTCTCTGCTGTCATTAGGAGGCAGTAGTGCGGCCCTCCTGAAGAAGCCCACTCTGGACCCGACGGCATTGGACAAGTGCCGCCCAGTTGCAAATACCCCCTTTTTTTAGGGAAGGTACTTGAGAGGGTTGTGCCAGAGCAACTGCAGGCGCTCCTGGAGGATACTGATCATCTAGACCAGAGCTTTCCAAACTTTTCATGTTGGTGACACACTTTTTAGACATGCATCATTTCGTGACACGGTAATTCAGTTTTACTAGCAAACTGGAGGTTCAACTAACCCATTATAAGAGATACGGACACATACATAAATTGTAATAATGAAATGTATGGGGATAGAACATATCTCATGAAAACCTTTCATTTATATTTTTAAAAATATATGATTTGTAAAATAATAACATACATTGTTGTCATTTATGAGTAACAGTATGTAAATAAGTGCAAGAAAATGTGAAAAACAAAATTAACTAAAGTATTTACAATACATATTAGGACACATAGGCCCAGGTAGGAGCTCAGCTGCAAAAACACATGAAGTAGAGAAGCAAAAGTCCAACAAAAATGGTCTAAATATATATGTCTCACTACAAGGCTATATTGCTGTAAATATTTGCAGTGCCTATGTCCAGAGTCCAGTTCCAGCACTCTCCGGTGGTACACTGCCGGTGGGTGGTTAATCCACAATTACAGCAGAGTAAAAATAAAAATAAATGGCAGAAATCAAATCATAAGTGCCACGTGGTGGGTGGCCTGCTGTTTGCCACACTGGGTTTGGGAGGGTGGCCTCCCTTCAGCCAGCAGCAGGTGGGTTGACTGGGTGACAGCCTGCAGCTGCGCTCGCCGGGGTGCTTGGCAGCACGCTGATCCCGAGGCTCCTGGCCTCCACTGAGCTCCGTTCCGACTGGCCAAGACGGCGGACGGCCCGCTTGGTGCAGTCCCAGTCCCAGGCGGCGTTTCCCCCCGCGCGCTACTCTGGCCTGGCCGCGCAGGAGCACAGTGCAGAAGTCCACGAAGGGTGCACTCGAAATCTCGCAGGACTGGCGGCTGCCGCCACTTCGCACCGGCGTCGGCCAAGCTCTGCTCCCAGGGCGGCGCCTCCCCTCCCCTCTCTTCGCCCCGCGCCTCTCCCTCGCCGTACTGCTCCAACACCGCCAATCATGTGCGTCGTACGTCAAGACGCCACATGATCCTAAAGCAGCTAATGTTAAAGCAGCTAAGCCTTAGCTGCTTTAACATTAGCTGCTTTAGGAAGTTCCGGGGGAGGGGCCAAGGGAAGCAAACGCGAGTAAGGGAGCTCCGCGGCGCCCTTCTGCACAATTTTCTGCATTTCGCGCAACACACCTACACACTGCCGCCGACACACTAATGTGTCGCGGCACACAGTTTGGAAAGCTCTGATCTAGACCTATTCTGGTCTGGGTTTCAATGTGGTTATGGGACTGAATCAGCCCTGGTTGCCCTGATGGATGACCTCTATCGAGAGAGGGACAGGGAGAGTGCAACCCTGTTAATTCTACTCGATCTCTCATCAGCTTTTGATACCATCAACCATGATATCCTCCTAGATTGACTCTGAGGGATGGATATTGGGGGCACTGTGTTACAGTGGTTCGAGTCCTACCTATGGGGCCGATTTCAGAAAGTGACATTAGGTGACTTTTCCTCGGCTCCTTGGCAATTGAGATATAGGGTTCCTCAGGGCACCATCTTGTCCCCAATGTTATTTAATATCTATATGGAGCCGCTGGGAGCGGTCATGAGGGGATTTGGAGCCCAGTGCCATCGGTATGCTGATGACACGCAGCTCTGCCTCCCTGTGACATCTGAATCAGGGGAGACTGAGCAAGTCCTGGACCAGTGCCTGGACTCAGTAATGGGCTGGATGAGGGCCAATAAACTGAATCGTGGCAAGACTGAATCCCTGGCTAATCCTCGCCCTGTGGGTGAGTGGTTCCTGGGTCCGGGAGATAGGCTCATTGCGTGTTCTGGATGGGATTGCACTCCCTCTGAAAGACCAGGTTCATAGTCTGGGGGTACTCTGAGATCCAATCTTGCTGGAGGCCCAAGTGCCTGCAGCAGCTCAGAGTGCCTTTTACCAGCTTCGGCTGGTTCGCCAGCTACAGCCTCTCCTGGACAGGGATAGCCTGGACACGGTGGTCCAGGCATTAGTAACCTCAAGACTGGGTTACTGCAATGCACTCTATGTGGGGCTACCCTTAGGGCTACTCTGGAAGCTGGAGCTAGTTCAGAACGCAGCAGCTCGGCTCTTGTCAGGAGCTTCCCCTTTCCAGCATGTAACTCTTTTGCTGAGGAAGCTGCACTGGCTGCCTATTTGCTACCGGGCCAGGTTTAAGGTATTAGTTCTTATGTACAAAGCCTTAAATAACCAGGATACCTGAGGGAGCGCCTTCTCCTTTACCAACCTGCCTGGTCACTGAGATCATCAGAGGGTATTTCCCTGGTGGTTCCACATGGACCCAGGGCCTGGCTGGAGTCCACCAGGAAAAGACCTTTCAGTGTGGTGGCCCCCTTCCTGTGGAACTCCCTGCCTTTGGAGGTCAGGCAGACACCAATGTTGTGTTGCTTTCGGCACCTCCTGAAGACATTGTTATTTTGAAAGCCCTTCCTTGAGTCACCAGCTGCAGTTTATTAAGTTCAGAATCTGTTTCTTTTAAATGTTTTAAATTGTTTGAATATGGTGTTTTATTCTTTTATCTTGTTCACTGCTCCAGAATTTTTGATGTGGAGCGGTATATAAATATTGTAAAATAAATAAACAAATAAATAATAAAAAATCTGGAGATCTGCTATAGGCAGATGACAGTTCCGTGCTTGTGGGAGGGGGTGTGTGGCTGATTATTCACTCTTGCCAAGTTGAATGATGACGACCCTGAATGAATTTGGCCAAAGGATCACACATGCTCACTTCTTTGCAGAGAGTGTCATCAGAGGGCATGTTCCTGGTGGTTCTACATGGACCTATGTCCTGGCTGGAGTCCACCAGGAAAAGAGCCTTCAGTGCGGTGGCCCCCTTCCTATGGAATCCTTGGTGTTGCTTCCAGCGCCTCCCGAAGACATTGTTATTTCGGGAGGCCTTCCTTGAGTGACCAGCCACAGTTTATCAAAACTTGGTTTGTCAGAACTCTGTTCTTTTAAAAAATATTAATTATTTTAACATGGTGTTTTTATTCTTTTATCTTATCTGCAGTTCACTGCTCCAAGATCTTTGGATGTGGAGTGGTATACAAATATTGTAAATAAATAAATAAATGACAAGTCAAGCACGAGATTCTAACAGGACATTTCTGATGGTGCCTTTAGAGTAACAGGAGTACCTCTCAAGGAAGCACTCAGCCATTCAGGCACATGCCCTGACTCTTTAGTGAGGAAAACCTCTAACAGTGTCAGAAATAGATTGTCCTTCCCCCTTCGCAATCAACACCACGAGGAGACACAGCTTCAGGCTAATACTACTCTATTTTGCTAGAGACTAGCCTCTTTACAAATGCAGATTCCAGGAAACTCTCAGACTGTCTCAGGCCCCTAAACAACTAATCTGCAAACCCTAATTAGAGGAGATGAACCAGAGGGTAGTGAAGTTGCTGACAGTTTGGTGTGAACCTCACAGCCAGGCTTGCTTTGCAGTGATGCCCCTCCATTAGGGTGGCTCCCTCCTATGATGGCTTCCAAGAGTGGCTATCCTGGTGTCTGAGCCCTGCCCCTAACTTTTCCTACTTTGTTTTGCAATGTGCCCTAACATCTCTCAAGTCACATCCCTCTTCCTCTTCCTCCTCCTCCTCTTCGGAAACTTGCATTCTGACGGGAGGGGGCAGGGACTCAGCCTGGGCCATCTGTTTGTCAAGGTCTTTGGAGGAATTTCCCCCAGTGTCTTGGCTCACTAGGGAGGGTCCCTCCCCCGGCCCCTGATCTAGCTGCTCCAACTCCAGTTCAGAACTGGAGCTGTCAGACAACTCAAGGTGCTTGGACTTATCCCTGACAAACAGCAGCCTAACATGCAGGAATACATTGGGTGAAGTTTCCCCACCATGTATTGCCATCCTGAGGAAAGCTTCACCTGCTCAGTGTCTGGCTGTGAGAAGCCATGAGAAAAGGTGCCCCCCTTCTCCAGCTTCCCCAGTCATAGAATCCCAGACTTGGGATGGATCTAGTCCAACTGCCTGCTCAGTGCAGGAAGCTCTGCAATGCAGACAGCATGAGGCACAGGACAGTCACACTGTCTGCAGGGCTTTTAACCGGGTTTAAAGCAAGTTGCCATCTCTGTTTCTCCGGTCCCTTGCAGTGCCCGGTTGCCTTGGGAACCAATTAGAGGCCAAGCTGGACAAGCCCGATGTGGTGAACTGGATGTGCTACCGCAAAACCGAGGACTACTTCACCATCTGGCTCAACCTCAACATGTTCCTGCCCCTCGGGGTGGACTGTTGGATTGACAATACCAGGTATGAGCCCCGGAGCCATTTCATAGCCTGTTCCTGCCGTTACCAAAGCAGCACCCAGGAGCTGGAGTTTCCATGGAGACCTCCACAGCACCCACAAGGCTCTCTGGTCCCACCCCTTCCCTCCCTCCCTCCCTTGCTCACTCACTCGCTCGCTTTCTGCTGGGCACATTGTGAAGCCAAGTGTCACCCCGGCTCCCGCTGCGCACCGTCTGTATTTCCCCAGAGTGCTTCGCATGGGCCCTTGCTTTGCAGCATGCCCAGCTGCTCAGGAAAAGAAGTAGAAACAAAGAAAGATGGACTAGCAAGCTTGTGGGTGACCAGTGGGGGTGTGAGGAGCCTTGCAGTGGATACAGGCTATGCAAAATACAAACTCAAAGCTTCAGAGAAGGTCCTGGAAGTTACAGGAATTCCAGATGAACATTGAACAGGGAGAGAGAGTGTAAGCACCGATGCTCTTTCCCAGAAGTAAAGACTGTTTCATTGCCTTCTTTTAGGTTGGGCGTTTCACAGTTCTCCTTCATTAGGAAAAATTGTTCCACTTTTAAAGAAGGGGAGGCAAATAGGAATGTCTGAAGCCTACAGAGGCCAAGGAGGAAAAGGCCAGGCTTAGAGACCTGGGGCTTCCTGTTGGGAGGGGGTAACCCTGTGAAGAGCGTTCCCTTAAGGGTGGTGCTAAATCCCTCGACCAGTCTGTTGCATTGGGGGGGGGGGGCAAGCAATCGTTTTCAAGTGTTCTACCCCACAACACTTCCACAGACATTTCCTTACCTCAGAGAGAAAATTTGTTGCACAATCTGACAAAATCTTTGAGGGAAAGCCTGTTCTAAAAAAACTTCCCAGCAAAGCCTCAGCTACAGATGGGGCATCTATCTGTGCCAGTGCCACAGCTTCTGGGTACCTTGTGGCAAAATCTATCACTGCGAGGAAGTAATCTTTCCCCCTCTGTATATTGGTTTATTAAAAGGCCCACTCTGTCCACTTGCACTCTGAAAAAAGGCTCTCCTCGGGTAGGCAGAGGTTTCAGTGGGGCTTCATCCTGGCGCCCTGCTTTCCTCACACGCTGACAGGTTTCACAAGTCCTGCAATATTCAGCTACCTGTTTGGCAATACCAGGCCAGAAGAAATTTACCAGTAACCTTTGTTTAGTCTTGTTTTTTCCCAAATCTCCTGAGCATGGCACATCATGGGCTAGTTCCACTAACTTTAACGACGTGGGGTGATTGACACTCTAGACACAGGGTTGAACCACAACCTTTTACTAGTACATTTAAAGCAAACAAATTACAACTAAAGGTACGACACAATAGAGCTGAGTGATACAAAAGGCCTTAAAAGAAAATAAAAATTGCAAAATGCAAGTTTCTTTACCCCAGCTGTCCTTAAATGTTTCTAGGCTGCTTCTTCCTGCTCACTCTTCAGACTCTGCTCTCACTTTAGGCTCTGGCTGTCTCTGCCCTTACTGGCTGTCTCTCCCTCTTTATATACCCTCCTCCCTCAAAACCGAAAGTACTGCTTCAGACCTGAAGAAAGGAAACTTAAGTGGAGAAATGAAACCGACACTTAACTGGAGAAATGAAAAGACTCCTCTCAGGGTTACTCCCTCCCAACAGAAAACTCCAGGCCTCTAAGCTGGACCTTTTTTCCCTTTGCCTCTGTAGGCCTCAAACCTTCACACCCCCATTCCCTCTTTTTTCCCATTTGCAGTAGAGCTGCTTTCCCATTCATAGTATCTAGCCTCTTTTCCCCATTCACAGTATTGCAGTTGCACTGTTTCAGGCATTCACAATAGCAGAGTAGCTTCTTTCCCCATTCAAAGTATGTAGCCTGTTTTTCCCATTCACAGTAGTGCAGTATCTTTTAGCACTGTGCCAAATTTTTCGATCTGTTTATTTTTTACCATTTGGAGGGAGGGGCAAAAAGAAATTGCACCCCAACATTTGTGGGAAGTGGTGAGAATTTCAGAGAAATTCTCCAAAATTCTGTTCCTAGCCTTCACAATTGTGTAGTAGTAGCTTTTGCAATTCACAGTACCTAGCCCCTATTTCCCATTCATAGAAGTGCCCTTCCTGTCCTCCCGCAATCAGCCTCCAGTCGGTTAAGTTCGAATATGATCCTGGTATGAGATTGAGCAACATCACACACACCCAGCAATCCCAGGCTATACAGAGAATGTGTGGGGGGGGGGGGGTGGAGGAAGGTTTGTGGTATATAAAGTTCCAGCCATAAAAAAGGAATGCAGACGGCGCAAGGCTGCAACCCTCTGTGCTCTTCCCAGGAAGTAAGTCCTACTGAATACAATGGGACTTACTCCCAAGTAAAAAGGCGCAGGATGACACTTCGCGACTGCCAAACTTGGGCATGCTGTCTTCCATGAACAGCGTGAGGTTTACTTCCAAGACACACATAGGACTAAGCTGCACAGAACGAAAGTGGGGGAGGGGGGCTCCCAACACAGGCTGCCCCTTCTTCTTCCACGGCCTGTGTGGTTTGCTTCTCAGCAGACTGCAGTAACACTACTGCGAAATGCTGCTGCTGAGGGCTCCTGGCGCAGCCCCCCTGCCTTCCCAGCTGTGCATTCTTCATTGCGCATGACATACTGTGGGTGGCTGGCCTGGGGACAGATGTCCTGCATGGAAGGAAAGGGCTGGAGTTGCCCCCCTCTGCTAGCCTCCACTTCCCCAGCCCCAAACTCTTTTTTTCTGCAGGAAAGCCTCCCCCCCACCACCACCACACACACAGGCGGGGGGAGCGTGGACAGGGGTGGGGAACAAGCCTCTCATTCACTGAGCAGGGCTGATGGGGCTGATGACATTCAGTTCTACTGCACCCACCCGGAATGAGAAGCACTTTCATGTGACCTGCGAAAGCGGGGTTTTAGGTGCTGTATACTCCGCTTTTCCTGCTGCTTCATGTGCCCCTGATGGACCAAAGCAATTTCAAGAAAATCCAGATATAGCCAGATAGCACTTCTCATTCCATTTCCACGTAGATTCCCCTGCCACCTTGGTCAGTCTCTTCAGCCCAGACTGCATCCATGTGAAGTTAGTTTTCTTTGCCCAAACGTGCATTCCGTTACATGTGTTTACACTTAGCCAAATTCGCCATTTTAATGTCCATTCACCTAGTTTAGAAAGATCCATGTGGAGCTTTTCCAGCAATTCCACCCTAAATAATTTGGTATTGTCAGCAAACATGGTCTCTTCACTGCCCACTCCAGATCTTTTATGAACAAGGTAAAAAGCACCAGTCCCACTACAGATGCTTGGGGGACCCACAGTTTACACCCCTCCATTGTGAGAATAGTCCATTTATATCTGCTTGCTGTTTCTTGTTGTTTAGTCAGTTATCCATAAAGGGACCTCTCCTCTTACCCTATGATGCTAAGTTTGCTTAGGAGTCTTTGGTGAGGAACTACGTCAGAAGCCTTTCGGAAGTCTATATCCAAGTAAACAATGTCTACTAGATCACCCATATCCACATTTTTGTTGACACTCTCAATTCTAAAAGATTAGTGAAACAGGATTTAATCTCTTCAGATGCTGTTGATTCATCTCTTTTTTTAAAATGGGTGTTAGATTTGTCATTCTCCCATCCTCTGGTAAAGAGGCTGATCTTGGGGCCCTGTTAGATATTTTTGTTAGAAGATCAGCAATTTCACATTTGAATTCTTTAAGAACTTGAAGACTTCTACAGCCTGGACCTGGTGATTTGTTTGTTTTCAGTTAGTCAATAAGCTTCTTCTCATCATCACGGTTAGTCTCAGTTCCTCAAACTCACTTCCTGAAAAAATCAGTTCAGGCATGCGTATCTGCCCTACATCTTCTGCAGTGAAGACTGACAAAAATCCTTCATTCAGCTTCTCTGCAATCCCCTTGTCCTCCTTTAGTACTCATACTTCCTTTGTCATCAAATGTTCCAACTACTAGTTTCGTTATTAGCAGTATGTGCCTTGAAACACTTTTTTGCTCCCTTGTTGTCTGCTTGCAGTTGCACTTCTTGTCCTCCTCATTTGGGCAAGACTCCCTCATTTTGAAGAAAGCCTCTTCTCTAATGGCTTCCTTGACACTGCTTGTTAATCATGCCAGCGACCTCTTGGACTTGGTGGTACCTTTCCTGTCCTGTGGTATGCATTCCAGCTGAGCTTCTCTTATTGTGGTTTTTCAGTAACCTCCAAGCATTTTGGAGAGATTTAACTCTCCTGACCTTCCCTTTCAACTTCTTCTTAGAAGGCCCCTCATTTCAGAGCAGTTTCCTCTTTTGAAGTCAAATGTGACTGTGTTGGACTTGCTTGCCAATGTTTCACTTACTTATAAGTCTGATAGCACTTTAGTCAATTGTTTTCAATCAGCTCAACAACACACATATCTCGCACTAGGTCCTGGGCACAATTTAGGAATAAGTCCAGGGTCGTTTCCCCTCTAGTCAGTTCTATGACCAACTATTATAGGGCAAAGATCAGTGTGCCTAGGACAGTTATCTTTTTGTCAAGAGGTAACACGCATTTATCCAGTCTATGTGAAGGTCACCTATTAGTATAACACTGTCACCTTTGGATGCCTCCCTGATTTAATTCTCTGCCTCAAGATCACACTGAGCATTTTGGTGAGCAAATGATAGCACATCCCAGCACAAAATTATTTTTAGGGTTTGGTACTGTTACTCACAGTGATTCTGTGGAGGAGTCTGGCCATTTTGAGTTTTCCTGTTTATTTGACACTATGGCCTCTTTGACGTATAGAATGACACCACCCTCACACCCTTCCCTGTCCTTCCTATAGAATTTATATCCAGAGATTACTATATCCCATTGGTTCTCTCCAGGTTTCCATTATGCCCACTATATCTAGGTTCTCCTTTAGTAGCAGGCACTCCCAACTCCCCCATTTTGGCTGGAAGGCTTCTAGCATTAGCATAGAAACACCTATACATGGTGTCCCTCCCCAGATGTCTCTGGTGTGTGCATCTTCTGTAATGGGCCCTAGGCCTTTTCAACTGGCTATCATGTTTTGGTGTATGCTCAGGCCTTTTTTCACCCCAGCCTCATTTGAGCAAATGGAAACATGTTCACCTTCATTCGCTAGGGATGATTCAACCCAAACTGGAAGCTCGCCATTTCCTATCAGCTTTCCCTCAGGATTCAGTTAAAAAGATATTAAGCGTTTAGTTCCACTCTGGTTCAAATGGAGCCCATCTGTGTTGTACAGGCTGTTTGTTCCCAAAACATTCTGACAGCCTAACAGATCAAACCCCCTCCACCACTGGCTCATCCATACATTGAGACCCCTCAGCTTCACCAGTCTAGCTGGTTCTGTGCAGGGAACACATAGCATTTTGGAGAAAAATGCCTTGGAGGCCCTGGATTTCAACCTCCAACCTAGCAACCTACATTTGGCTTCCAGGGCCTCACGGCTACATTTCCCCATGTAACTGGTGTTGATGTGCACCACGACTGCTGACTACACCCGAGCGCGGTCCACCAGGCTATCTAATTGATATGTGATACCAGGAAACTTCGCACCAGGCAGGCAGTTGACCATGCGGCCTACATGTCCATCACAAACACTGTATCTCTGCCAGTCAAATCTCCCAGCCACTCTGAGCCCTGCCTCCCCCACCCCCTGCCACACACATGAGTGAGAGGATACCTGTTCATCCCCCGACGAACGGGCCCCTTCCAAAGCCTCTCTGCTTTTATAGCCCTGGCTGTCTTCCTCCAGCTACAGCTGGAGCCGGTTGGATCAGGCCCACCCTCTGAATGCTCACTTGTGGAGATCCCCCTCAATTGACATGGCCTGTCTGAATATTGTTCTCATAGACCACTATATTCTGGATCTGTTAAGACTAATCAGGGTGTAACTGGAAGCAGACTTTTGGTGCCGTAACTCAGTCCAAAACACATGAAGTGCTATAGTTTCAGTTATATGTGAGCACCAACCATAAGATTAGATTTAGACTTCAATTTGCTTCAGGAAACAGCTCACTTTTGTTCAGCCTGATTTAGGGGCTGTCTGCTTTGATTCAGGTACTGAACCCAAGTTGAGATTTGGAAATCTGAGTCTCCATGCCTCTCATTTACTATCATGGGAAATTTTTAAAAATGGCTATCACTGTTTTTCTATTGTCAGAACTGGATGGAATTTGCAGGCATAATATCCCCTTAGGAGCAGATGATGCCTGTCAAATTGAAAAATAGGTGCAGTGGTTTGATTTTTTTAAAAAAGGGAACTGCTGATAACCATTTTATTTCTTCACAGAATTGGATGAAATTTGCAAGCCTGTCAGATGCAGCTATTTTTGTGCAAGAGATGCCTTTACATTTTGATGGTATCCCAAAAATGACATGCTTATCCCCCTATGTTCAGAGAACCATTCTTCTGAAAATGACAGACAGAATAGAGGTGGCCTGAAGTAAGAAAACAGCAAAGTTTCAGAAGGATAGGTGCAGCGGTTTATACGGAAGGGGAGTCCTCAAATTTGGGGAGGGGGTGAGTGATTGGCCTCCCTTTCCCTCCCTGTGTGTTTTTTTTGGGCAATTTGTATGACAACAGCATATATTATAGAGGTGTCCCCAGGCAGGAAGCCTGCAAAGTTTCAGAAGGATAGGTGTAAGGGCTAGGGGATTGAAAACCACTTGAAAGGTTTTTTCATAGTGAAACCTGGTACCATTGGAAGGATGGCCATCTCACGGCCCCAAAGCATGGTGACTGGAGAGACTCTGGTAACACATGCCCTAGGATTAGAAGGTGAGCCTGTCAGACGCTCAGCCCCGCTCCCTCCTTCTCCCTTCGTCCATCAGTGTTTAGAGAAACAAAAGCAACGTGCTATTTTTGAGGATACGCTGACTGCTCTTTCAAACCCACATTGAAAAGGAAGCTTCATGCGGGATCCAGCTTTGGTTCTGGTCACTTCAGAGAGAAGCCCGCTTTGCCTCAGGAAGCTCCAGAAATGGTCCAGACAGGCCCGATCCAGCATGGCCAAATCTGATGCACACCCCTAGTTTTCATGCATTTGGCAGGTTCCTCTTTGGTTAAGCCCCTTCAAGGACCCCATTTTACCATTTTTTTATAGGGATCTCCTCAAATGTGAAGTGGTAGCTAGAGTTTTATTTATTTAGTTAATATATATCACACTTTTTCAACCAAAATGGCGCTCAAGGCAGCTAACAATGAAATACAGGTTATAAGAAAATCTTAATTCAAACATAACATAAAAACACAAACACAATTAAAAACACACCAAAGAAATAAACAGCACCCAACCATTTAATGCCCCACACCCCCACTTCCACAACAGACCAACTTACATGCTAGTGGCCTGCCTGAATACAAACATATTTGCCTGCCAGTGAAGGGACAGCAGAGAGGGGGCCAACTGAGCCTCCCTTAGCAGGGAGTTCCACAGCCTGGGAGCAGCCACCAAGAAGGCCCTCTCCCACGTCCCCACCAAACACATCTCTGAAGGCAGCAGTATCAAAAGAAGGGCCTCATATGGGAGCAGGCGACCTTTCAGGCAGCTGGCTGCCTCACAGTAGTTTTTAAAGTATATCATAGAATCATAGAATAATAGAGTTGGAAGGGGCCTACAGGGCCATCGAGTCCAACCCCCTGCTCAATGCAGGAATCCAAATCAGAGCATCCCTGACAGATGGCTGTCCAGCCTCGTCTTGAATGCCTCCAGCGTGGGAGAGTCCACCGCCTCCCTAGGTCACTGGTTCCATTGTCGTAGTGCTCTAACTAGGGATGTTGGAGAAATCCTCCACGGACCCCAATGAAGTTGTTGGAGAAATCCTCCATGAAGTCCGTGGAGGATTGGATCTCCTAACTTCGCCTCCCCACAAAGTCCCTCGCCGGCTGGATCCTGCCTGCCACCGGCCCTGAAGCCCCAGCGATACGGCCGCCATTGCTGTATCGCTGGCTGGACTGATGGACTGCGGACGCAAATGGCATCCACTACGCCATTTGCGTCCCTGCTCTTTGACGTGATAGGTAATCTTTATGTAGCCTATTGCTTGAAAAAACAGGGATGCAAATGGCGTATTTGTGTCCCTGTTCCTTCACGCGATAGGGTACATAATGATTTATGTAGCCTATCATGTCAAAGAGCAGGGATGCAAATGGTGTCCGCTACGCTGGACGCCATTTGCGTCCACAGTACATCATTCTGGCCAGCGATACAGCAATGGTGGCCGTATCGCTGGGGCTTCAGAGTCGGTTGGCGGCTCCGCGGAATCAACGCGGAGCGGAGCTGGCCGGCAAGGATTCCGGGGGGGAGGAACGGATTGCCTTCCCCCCCCCGTCAGACCCCCCGCAGACGGCAAGGTAAGGAATTCGTACATCCCTAGCTCTAACAGTCAGGAAGTTTCTCCTGATGTTCAGCCGGAATGTGGCTTCCTGGAACTTGAGCCCATTATTCCGTGTCCTGCATTCTATGATGATCGAGAAGAGATCCTGGCCTTCCTCTCTGTGACAACCTTTCAAGGACTTGAAGAGCGCTATCCTGTCTCCCCTCAGTCTTCTCAAGGCTAAACAGGCCCAGTTCCTTCAGTCTCTCTTCATAGGGCTTTGATTCCAGCCCCTGATCATCTTTGTTGCCCTCCCCTGAACCCTCTCCAACTTGTCTGCATCCTTCTTCAAGTGCAGTGCCCAGAACTGGACACAGTACTCCAGATGAGGCCTAACCAGTGCTGAGTAGAGGGGGACTAGGACTTCCCAGGATTTGGAATCTATGCTTCTATTAAAAGAGCATTTGCCTTTTTTGCAGCCACATCACACTGTTGGTTCATATTCAGCTTGTGATTCAACAAGGGAGGTTACTTGATCAAAAAATGAGATCAGATTCGTCTGGCCAGACTTGTTCTTGACAAATCCATGTTGGCTTCGAGTAATCAGTGTATTGTTTTCAAGGTGCTTACAGATGGATTGCTTTATCATCTGCTCCAGAATATTCCCAGGGATTGATGTCAGACTGACTGGTCTGTAGTTCTCAGGTTCCTCCTTTTTGAAGATAGGGACAACATTAGCCCTCCTCCAGTCATCTGGCACTTCCCCCGTCCTCCATGATTTCTCAAAGAGAATAGACAGCTGTTCTGAGAGTTCTTCTGCCAGTTCCTTTATTACTCTAGGATGCAGTTCACCTGGCCCTGGAGATTTGAACTTATTCAAAGTCATTAGGTGTTCCTTGACCATATGCCTATCGATCTCAAGCTGCAATCCTGCCCCTTCAGCCTGTACTTTGCCTTTGCCAGGGGGCTCCTAAGACCCTCTTTGGGGAGAAGACTGAGCCAAAGTAGGAATTGAGCACCTCTGCCTTTTCTTTGTCATCTGTTATCATTTTGCCATCCTTATTTAATAGCTGAACCACCTTTCTTTCCTCTGTCTTTTACTATGCACGTAGCTGAAGAAAGCCTTTTTGTTGTTTTTAGCATCCCTCGCTAACCACAGCTCGTTCTCCGCTTTAGCCTTCCTGACGCCATCCCTGCAATTCTGTGCTACCTGCCTGTACTCTTCCTTTGTTGCTTGGCCTTCCTTCCACTTCCTATATGTGTCCTTTGTTGTTTTCAGGTCATCTCTAAGCTTTTTGTGAAGCCACACTGGCTTCTTCTGTTCTCTTCCACCTTTTCTTCTTGTTGGAATTATTTGCAATTGCTCCTTTAGAATTTCCTTTTTTTTAAAACTCCCACCCATCTTGGACTCCTTTTCCTGTTAGAGTTGCTTGCCATGGGACCTTACTGATCATCATTCTGAGTTTATTAAAATAGGCTTTCCTAAAATCCAGGGTACGGGGTTGGCTATACTCGGCTTTTGATTCCTTTAGAACCAAGAACTCAAGTATAACATGGTCAGTTTCTACCAGAGTTCCCGTAACTGCTACTTGATCCATTAAGTCATCTCTGTTGGTTAGGATCAAGTCAAGGATAGCCGATCCTCTAGTTCCTTCCTTTACTTTCTGTAGAAGGAAGTTATCAGCAACACAAGTTAGGAATTTCCCGGAGGGGCCATGTTTTGCAGAATTTGTCTCCCAACAAATATTGGGGAAATTGAAGTCCCCTATTACTACTACATCATGCTTCCTTGAAACACTGACAATTTGCTTTTCAGAAGTTTCATCCTCATCTTCTCCTTGATTGGGTGGCCGGTAGTAGACTCCGACCACCATGTTCCTTTTATTCTTTGCTCCATTGATTTTAACCCAGATGCTCTTGATGGGGCTACCAAGCTCATCCTCCTGTATTTCTGTGCCGAGATATGTATTTTTCACATACAGCGCAACCCCACCTCCCTTTCTGTTCCTCCTGTTCTTTTTGAACAAGTTATATCCTTCAATTGCTGTATTCCAGTCATGGGAGTCATCCCACCAAGTCTGTTACACCTATCAAGTCATAATTTCCCTCCTGTTCAAGTTTGTTCTGTTTGTTTCCCATACTCTGGGCATTAGTGTATAGACATCGAAGGCCATGTGTTTCATGGTCTGCCTTTCTTCCTACAAGTTTCTGAAGACTATTATTGGGCGCTATTAGAGCTGTTCTCTCCGTTGCAGTGCATGAGCTCCATTGTTACCCCCAACTTTATGCCTCCCTTCCCCATAGGATTCAGTTTAAAGCCCTCCTGATGACGTTCTTCATGCTGTGGCCAAACACATTCTTCCCAGCTTTTGTGAGGTGCAACCCGTCCCTTGCCAACAGTCCATCTTCCAGGAAGTATAGCCCGTGGTCCCAGAATCCAGATCTCTCACGCCGGCACCACTTTTGTAACCAGTCATTCACCTGGAGCATTTTTCTTTCCCTTTCAATCCCTCTTCTAACTACTGGAAGGATGGATGAGAAAACTATTTGAGCCCCAAAGTTCTTGAGTTTTCTTCCCAAAGCTTCAAAGTCTGACGTGATTTCTTCATAGCTCCACTTGGTGGTATCCTTTGTTCCCACATGGATGAGAAGAAAGGGATACCTGTCACTGGGCTTTATGAGTGCAGGCAACCTTTCAGTCACGTCTCTAATCCCTCCTCCTGGGAGACAACATACCTGGCAAGTCCACAGTTCTTCACGACATACTTGGGTTTCGATCCCACGCAGCAAGGAGTCTCCCACTACTACTACTGTTCTTGTGGTTGTAGGCCTTCATTTCATTGCCTCTGCTTGACTGACCTTCAGCCTTTTGCTCGCTCTCATGCAGGTTCCCCTGTAATTCTTCCTCTGCAAGCTGTCCTCCAGTCTCATCCTCCAGTACCTGGAAACGGTTCCCTAGTTCCACTGCCTCCACTGGTGCCAAGTGTCTTCTAGTTCTTCTGCTCCTGTCACCCTTTTCCAAGGAGTATCCTCTCCTTCATTTTTCCTCACCTCAGCAGCTTCCTCTTCTGCCTCAGCTTGATGTTGCTCTTCTAGCTCCTGTTCTTCGCTTTGCTGCTGTAGTTCCACCGTTCTGCCCAAGAACTCTTCGTGTTCTCTTATTCCCTGGAGGGTCACCACTCGCCACTCCAGTCCTCTTACTTTTCTTCCAGCAGCGTGATCAACTTGCACTTGTTGCAGGTGTGGGCCATGTTGTTCTCAGGCAAGAAAACAAACATTGCACACACCTTGCAGGTCACCACCACTGGAGAGTCTTGTCCTTCCATAGCCTCTTTTCCCTTTTTTTGTGTCCAGCTTCCTGGTTGTTCTAGAGTAGCCTGTGCCTGGTTTTTAACTCACTGGAGGTTAAAAACAGAGTCCCACTGGTAAGGAAGTGTGTGTTACAAGACAAATATTTTTTTTAAAAAAATGAAAAAAAATATGAAAAATATTTTTTTTTTTTTACATTAGGGCCCTCCCCCATGACCTCCCCTGCCGAACTCCCCTGGCCAACTCCTGTTTGCTCCCTCTGATCACTCGGTCTGGGAGCTGACTTGCTTCTATAGGCCCTAGACGAGCTGGAGCAGCTTCCTCTGCTCTGCTCAGCTGGGAGGCGGGAAACAGACTGAAACTTCCTGCCCACACAGCTCCTGGGAGTACTCAGGCCACTCACCCCCAATTCAGTTGGAGCTCTCAGGAGCACCTGGTGAGCTCACAGCCACTCGGAAGGAGAAGTTAATTGCTGAGAGGTGACATCCTGAAATGATGGTTGTGTTTTGCACCTGCCTGGGCCTGCTCTTTGCATGCAGAGTGGTGTACAACAGGACCACCCGGAGAACATCTAATGCCCCAGGAGTGCAGATCCGAGTCCCTGGGTTTGGCAAAACCTACTCTGTGGAATACTTGGATGAGAGTAAACTGGCAGGTAAGAAGAATGGGGACTCCTCTCCCCTTCATTTTATTTATTATTATTGCTCACTTGGGTTTGCTTCCATGCTAGGGCCCTTCAGCCCTGCCAAGGCCTTTTCCACAATCGGCTGGAAGTGGAATTAAAACAATGGCCCTACAGGCACCTAATATAGTCTCTGGTCAATATGCTCCTATTGCAGGGGTGGGCAACATACAGCCACCACGCCCCCCCCCCCAGTGCTCCTGCACTCAGAAAAAAACATTTAAAAGTTTGTTTTTTTTTATGAAAACGTGGTGTCCAGAGCACTACAGAGCTCCAAAAAGGTCAAATCTACCTTTTTTGCAAGCTAAATTTGACCTTTTTGGCACTCTGTAAGGGGAAAAAACCGTTTTAAAAAATCATGTTTCAGGTTGCCTGGCAGACAGCAGCCCACAGTGGTTGGGGTGGGGGGAGGTCCAGGGGAAAAAATGGCCTTCAACCCCCTGAAGTTGCCCACCCTTGTCTACAATGTTTATTCTAAGGTAAGCCTCATTAAGCAAAGCCCCCCTATAACTTCAGTTGGAGACATCCCCTTTTGTCAGGGCTGGGCTGCAGGTAGGAAGCTGAAGGTAGCCAGGACCTAGGAAACAGGAGCCATGGGACTAGCTGGGGCTGAGGTGGAACTCAGAAGTCAGGATTGAAGAGTAACTAAGGGGAGGGACACACACCAGAGCTGAAGCAAAGCTTGACTGACACAGGATGTCCGTTTACACTGCTTCCTGTCCAGGAGGAGCAAATGGCCAGCCTGGGTGGGTGGGTGGAGTCAGCCACATTCAGACCCAGCACCTCCTGATAGCCTCATGGCCTCCCTTTCTAATTGCTTCCTGTTCCGCTTGGCGAGTGATGAAAAACTTTTTAATATGTCAGTTTCTATTCACCATGCTGGGGGTGGGGGCTAATTACATTTCCTCTCATTTTGTTTTCTTTTTGAATTGTGAAATGTGCATAAAATAATCACATGAAACCAGTAACTACGACCTCCACCCCAGCACTGTACAGGTATGGACTACAGAGCAATTAAGGGGCAATTCATCAGTTATTCATTCAGTTGGCCACGCTGAACAGAAAATACTTAGAGCAACTTGTGGCCCTCCATATGTTTTTGTCTACAGTTCCTATCAGTCCTAGCCAGCATAGCCTATGGTGGGGGATGATAGGAGTTCTAGGCCAAAGCATCTGGAGGGCCACAAGTTGCCCACTGCTGACTTAGAGAGCTAAAGGTATTCCTTCTTAAGAGTGCAGTTTATAATTAAAGGTACAGTAGCCCTGAAAAGACTCAATGCTGCTTTGTGAATGTCTATGCATAGCACGGGTGTTGAACTCCTTTCAGTCCAAATTCTATTTCAGAGAAGCTCTTGGGAGCTGCATTCCAGTGGTGGGTGGGGCCGAAGAAAGAAGAGGTGGGACCAAACATGCCAGAAATACCAGCATGTAACTAAAGTTCAGAGCTCTACTGCCAGTAGCTAAGCTTTAGGAGGGGCATTTTAACCTTTTAGAATGGGAAAAAGCAGACACAGGCTGGGAAACCACCAAACAGTTGGCTGTTGGGGAAAGAGGGCGGGGCCATCTGGAGAACTGGGCCCCCGGGCGGGCCCGATTTAGTTCCTGGGCCTGAGCTTACTTGAAGTACCACCTTCACCCTTATTAGCCTGCCTGCACTTGAAGATCAGAAAGGCCCTTCTCATTTGCCCACCTGTGAGAGCAGTCAGGTGGGTGAACAAATATAAGAGGGCCTTCTCTGCAGTGGCCCCGCACCTTTGGAACAAGCTGCCATCGGAGGCCCACCATGCTCCCTCAATGCAGCCTTTTAAGAAGGCCTTGAAAGCGTATTGTTTTACCGTGGCCTTCTCTTGATATGGCTGCTGCTGTTGCTGTTCCTGCTGTTCACAGCGTTGCTGGTTTTATTGTTGGCTTTTATTGTTGTTTTTGTTGTTTTAACTTTTAATACTGTAACTGTTTTTATGTATTTTATTGCGGTAAGCCACCTTGGGAAGGCTTCTGCCCTGATACACGGCCAAGAAATATTTTAAATAAATAAATGAATAAACCCTGCAGGTGCCTCCTGCATGTAGGATAGCCACGCTCCCCACCCGCAGGGCTCTTATGCCTTTTAAAAATTAGTAAGTCAGAAATTCAACAGATGTCGCTTTTGATGCAGCAGTGGGAGAACTTGCTTGCTGAATTTCTTTTAGGGGTGCAGAAGAGGGGTTCCTAGACAACTGGGCATATGATGCACATTCATAAGGAGGGATGGCAGAGGGGATCATGGGAGCAGGCTTGGCCACCTGCATGTGCCCTGCAGAAATGCCAGAGGGGGCCACAGGCGGCCTATGTCAGGGGTGGGGGCACTTTTTTTTTCTGTTGAGAGCCATGTCCCCCCTGGGTGGTGGCTGCATGCCAGGTGCAGGGCAGGGCTGAAGCCAAAAATGGAAGCGGTGGTGGCGTGGGGGGGGGGGCTTCTCTCTCTGCCACCCCTTCCTCCCCCCTTCCATCTGTTTTGGCTTCCATTCCCTGTTTCCCCCCCAGCTAGGCCGTGGGGCACAGGTTTCCCACCCCCCCAGCCCAGGTGGACACGGGGAGGTTGCCACAGTCCCACTCCATCCACGGGTACCTTCACGGTGTGCGTGATCATCCTACGGGTTGTGCTGATGGCCCTGGGAGTGAAGGCCCTGCCTGGCTCACTGGCCTGGGACGCAGTCCTGTGTGTTGCAAGCGTGGCCCGCTGACCAGAATCTCATTCTCTTTGCCAATTTCTAGACAGGAGGATGTTAGTTAAGTCAGGGAAATAATGTATTATAAAGAATGATGCATTATGATTTCCCTAACTTCTGGAAGGCATTAAAGGGAGGTGTCTTTGAAAGAGGCAACGTGCGTTCTACGCAAGCTGGATGCCCCCCGTCGATTTTTCTTCCGGAAGCCACTCACTTCCTGCCAGGGGGAGAAAATGCCGGTGGACATGTTCAGACTGACTTTGGCCTTCTCTCCTTTTTTGAAAATAACTTTGTTTGCCTTGTAAAGGGTGAGCAGTTTGCACGTGACTGAGGGGCCAGAATATGGCAGGAGCAGAGGAGGGATTGTGGTGGGGGAAGGAGGGGGCAGCCTCCCTACTACCTCCCCCTGCACTGAGCCCAGCTACTCTTCAGGGCTTGGGGGAAACCAGGGAGACCCGAAGAAGCCTCAGAGTTTGGAAAGGGACATCCAGGCGGGTCACGTCAGTAGACCTCCTCACGTGCATCCCCAAGCACTAATCTCGCTCTCCCCCTCTCTCTCTAGGGTACCTGCACACCATGGTGCAACACCTGGTCAATAATGGCTATGTGCGAGACCAGACAGTGCGAGCGGCCCCTTACGACTGGCGGATTGGGCCCAGTAAGTGCATGTTGGGGGCCTGGGAGGAGAAAATAAAGAAAATAAAGGTTCTTTCAGAAAATGGAAGTCTTGCCCAAATGAAGAGAGAGAGAAAAAAAGGAACACAAACTTCCACAAGGGAAGTGTAAGCAGAAAACTAGGGATGCAAAAATGTATTTTGAGGGGCATATCACTAATAACATTAAGGGAGCAATCCTACGGCCACTAGACACTGTCTAGAGGGCCATAGGATATGCTCTTTTCCAGGAACCGACCTCGGAGCCCGCACTCCGAGGTCGGTTCCCGGAAAACCAACCTCCCCCCATGTCTGTGCTGCCTTGGAGGCAGTGTGGAGCAGCCCCATCCTCTGCGCTCACAAGAGGAGCGCGGAGGGACTGAAAAGGGTGGGGCTGGGGGCGTTCCAGGGCAGGGAGAGCGGAGCTGTGTGTACAGTACATCCAATGTGTCGTACAGCAGTCTCTGCTCCCTTTTGCCCCCCCCCCCGACTAGACAGCCGAAAACGGCTGTCTAGCAGAAAATAGCAGGGCAGGAGAAGCGCGGAGGGAACGACACCCCCCCCCCCCCGCCGCCGCCTCTCCTGCCTTGCTTTGGATAGGTGGTTGCCTCCGAGTTTGGAGCGCCTGCCTATCTTGATAGGATTGTGCCCTAAGACCATTTTTTAAAAACACTTTAAATACATCAGAGCTAGGAAACCCGCTAGTGAGGGAGTTGGTCTGTTGGAAGACAAGGAAGTTAAAGGTACTAAACAAAGATATGGAGATTGTAGAGAAGCTGAATGAATTCATTGTGCATCTGTCCTCACTGCAGAAGAGGTAGAAGAGATACCTGTACCTGAGCTGGTATTTTCAGGAAGGGAGTCTGAGGAACTGAGGCAAATAGTGATGACAAGATATGAAGTTCTAGATCTTGGGTTGAAGCCAGCCTCTGCCTTCAATAAGAGGAGGGTCCTTCTGTGAGAGGAAGCATTCCACTTATGTCCCTCAGCCTGATTTTGGGGGTTCTGCCCTCCCTTCCACACCACAGCTCACCCATTCAGCAGGTCTCCTGACCTTGCGTGTAGCATTTTCAGGGAGCTGAAGGAGCTGCTGTGGGGTGGAAGGGAGCACATTTCCACCAGCACAGTTGATCTTGCATAAATCTGGATCCAATTTTAAAACAAATAAGGGAGCAATCCCATGTCCCTTAGACAGTGTCTGGGGAACACAGGATTGTTCAGTTTCCTGGATCCGAGCTCGAAGGCAGGGGGAGCCAGGAAACTACACTCCCCACCCCCTCCTCCTTGTAGTGGAGGGAACTGTGCCGGCTACCTCTCTCTACTTGCAAAATGGAGTGCAGAGACTGGGGGGGGGGGCATTCCTGGGGGCAGGGATGGGAGGAGACTGGAGCGGCTGGCTTACACCTTTTCCTATCACCACCCCAGCCTCCTTCCCTCCCCCTCCCCAAGGAGCATAAACGTATCGTGGGAGATGCAGGGCGCCTCCTGCTCTGCATTGGATACACGGTAGCCTCTTATTTCGGAGGCCTATGTGTACCCAGGGCATGACCCACAGGATTGTGCTCTAAATCATTGGGTCCAGAGGGTGTATCCTCTGAGAATTCTTAAAGAACTCCAGTGTGAAATTGCTATTCTGAACAAAATACGTACGATCAGCCTCTATACCAGAGGACTGCAAATTGGCCAATGTAATACCAATTTTTAAAGAGTGGATTCATGAAGTTACAGGCTGGTTAATGTCTGTTCTGGGTAAATTAATAGACAGCATAGTTAATGATAAAATTATCGAGCATATAGAAGGACAAGTCTTGTTGAAGAAGAATCCGCACGATCTCTGCGAAGGTAAGTACTTTCTCACTAACATGTTAGAGTTCATTGGATGTGTCAACAACCAGATAGGGATGATCTGGTAGACATGGTTTACTTCTATTTTCAAAAGGCTTTTAACAAAAACCCTCACCAAAGACTCCTTAGTACTAGCTAAAAATTAGGAAGCAGAAGTTGGTATAAATGCATACAATGGGGGAATGTATAGAGTGGGGTCCCACAGGTGTTTTTTAACCTGTTTATACATGATCTGGAGTCAGGGATAAGCAGCAGGGTGGCCAGTTTTACTGACAACACCCAATTATTTCAGGTGGTGAAAACAAAAAAGGATTGGAAAGAGCTTCCAATGTCTCTCTCCATACTCGAGGAATGGGTATTAAAATGGCAAATGTGGATCAATGTAAGCTATTTCACATAGTGTTGCACATTGTGGCAAAAATATCTTAACTATACATATACACTGATGTGGTCTGAGCTGGCTGTCACTGACCAGGGCTTTCTTCAACACAGAGCTTTTAATCCTGCGACTGAGATTGCTCCTTCACAGAAGTTTGTGGGCTCTTTACATGATGTTGTGAACCTCCAAGGTGTCTCCTGCACTAAATGCCTTTTGTTCCATTTTTAAGTAGATTGCAGATAATGAGCTATCAAATCACCCCGTTGTGTTCCGCTTGACTTCCCTCCGTGAAAAGAGGAAAAGCAGCAAGAAGAGGAGCGAGATCAATGAAAGATAATGGGAGACTCAGAGACGGGGAGTAGGAAGGGGGGGAGGAAAGGAAGCAGGTGAAAAAGAGAGTCGTTGTAATCCTGCATTTAAAAAGGAATAAGAAAGCCCCATTTTAAATGCAGGATTTTAGCCTGGTGCAGAGATGCCCCAGGAAAGGGATCTTGGGGTTGCGGTGGATAGATGGATAAAAATATCACCCTACAGTATAGATTCTGTGAGAAGTGCACATTCCATGTTAGGGATTATTGAACGCATCTCTACATTAAGGAAAAATCCCCCAAACTTACTAGGGCTTCGTCTTCCCGAGTGTTTGCGGGTTTCCAGTGGGCACAATACATGCGCTTCCACCCTTCCCTTGTTTTTCCAGGTCCCTTTCTGGGCATGCTCTATATGTTTCATTTATTCAGCCAGTAGATGGCACTGCAAGATTTCTAAAATATTGTACAATTCTTGAATTACACCACCTCTTTGATGTGATTTTTGGTGGGGGGGGGTGTTATTGCATTTTCGGTGGTTTTTAAAATGGCAGAATAAAGCTAAAAAAAGAACAAGAGAGGCACCAGAAGTTGACGACATCATGAAAAGAACCCACGAACTTCCATGACTGAACAATCACGAGTGCATGATAAATGCCTCCTGTAGAAATGCCCTAAGAAAGAAATTGAAAATAAAGCTGCCAGCATCATACTGCCCTTATACAAATATATGGCTTGACTACGCTTAGAATACTGTGAAACAGCTCTGGTCACCACATCTCTAGAAGGATAGTGTAGAGCTGGAAAAGGTGCAGAAAAGAGCAACCAAAAATATCTTCCCCTGTAATGTAAAAAGGGACATAAGAGGCAACGTGATAGAAGTGTATAAAAGTATCCATGGTGTGGAGAAAGTGAATCGAGAGACGTTTTTCTCCCCCTCTCAAAATTCCCAATGGAGTCACCAAATGAACATGAGTGGTGGGAGATTCAGGCAAGATAAAAGGATGTGCTGTGCCTTTCACACAGCACATAATTAAACTATGGAATTCACTTCCTTAAGTTGTTGTGATGGCCACCAAAAAGTTGCTGAGGTCCAGGATGCAGTTGAGACATCTCTGGCTGGGCCACATGGCTGGCAAGGTTCTGCTCTGCCCATTCTCTTTCCACAGATGAGCAAGAGGAATACTACCAGAACCTGCGCGCCTTGGTAGAGGAGATGCATGTGGCCTACCAGAAGCCCGTCTTCCTCATTGGCCACAGCCTGGGCAACCTCCACATCCTATACTTCCTGCTCCAGCAGCCCCAGGGATGGAAAGACCGTTTTATCAAGGGCTTCATTTCTCTGGGTGCTCCCTGGGGGGGAGGAGTGAAATCCATGAGGATCCTGGCCTCGGGTGAGTTGCTGGCCAAGCAGCCCTCCCCCAGCAATGTGCCTGAGCACAGAGCTCTCCAGCGCGCTCTCTCCGAGCATGCCCATGGCCTCCTCACACCCTCCGGGGTCACCATGAGGCCGCCTCAGGCACTGGGTGGGGCCTGTTGGAGACCTTTCCAAGCTCTCCAGGCTCTCCTTCAGGCCGATCTCCCGTGCGAGAACCGTCGCCCACTTTCCCACATGTTCTCCTGTGGATGTGGTACACCTGGACTGGTGTCCACCTCTTAGGGCCCATGGAAAGTCCATTATCAGAGGGTGGGAGGTGGGCCAGAGGTGAGCGGGCAGGGAGACAGGCACCAATGCTGCGTATTGTATCTGACTTTTTCCTCCACTGCTAACAGTAGCTGTGCTCTCCCCACACAGAGAGATAAAGATACCCTCAGGGTGACATATATGTTGCAGTACAAATGCTGTAGTTCTGTGATTCACTTTATTTTGGGTGGGGGTGTTCAGAAATGGAACCCCTGAGGCTGCAGTTGGAAGCGGGGGAGAGGCTTTTTCATCCTTTCTCCCTTTGGGCTATTCTCCCAGTAAAAAATCACCCCCACCAAGCAGCTTTTCCCCATCACTTCCAGGGAAAAAGGTACGTCCTCTGTAGCTCGGCCCTCAGAGGAAAAAGGGGCTGGGGAAAGAGTGCGTGTGTGCGCTGAATGTTAGAACGGTGAGAGCCAAGTGGGAATGGGCCCTTCCCCCCCCCCCCGCTTTGCTTCTGCCTCCATGCTGTGCGGTTTTACCCTCTCTGATAGAGACCCTGAAGAAGGGCAGAAAAGTCTCAGTTTCAATCCCTGGCGGCATCTCCAGGTAAGGCTGGAAAGACTCCTGCCTGAAGCCCTGGAAGGCTGTGGATGCCAGTCAGTGTTGACAATACTGGACGAGATGGACCCAGGGCCTGGCTCAGTAGAAGGCTGCTTCCTTCGTTCCTACTATAGTATGTACTGAATAGTGCAAAACAAACCATACCCGCTTGGGACTTGGCTCAATTATTTAATCAATTTATGGGCTGCTTACCATACTTAAGTCCCATTCATTTCAATAGGTCTGCTCTAAGTAGGACTTTAGTTGGATTCTACCCCATGGGCCCATCCCTAGCAACACCCCCTGGTGGAAGTTGATCCACCGGGTAACCTGGTCGCAAGTTGTTTAGCGTTTTATATGGCAGCAACAAAACCTTGAATGTAGTTTGGTTTTTATACTGCTTTTGGGCAGTATAGAAATGTAATAAATAATAGGCAGGAAGTGTAATAGATGGATGGATAGGTGCTCCTCTCAGCATCCAGGCTCCTGCATTCTGCATCAGCTTAATGGGAAACAGTTAAACCCACCTCCTCCATCCTATGGCTTTTTTCACATGGAGCTTTTATCCCACGATTGAGATTGCTCCTTCATGGAACTTTGCGGGCTCTTTACATGACGCTGTGAACCTCCAAGGTGTCTCCTGTACTAAATGCCCTTTGCTCTATTTTTAAATAGATCACAGATAATGAGCTATCAAATTACCCCCTTGTGTTCCGCTTCAGTTTCCTCCGTGAAAAGCGACAAGCGGAGTGAGATCAGTGAAAGATAATGGAAGACTCAGCTACGGGGAAAGGGAAGGGGGTGGGGGGAAAGGAAGCATGTGAAAAAGGGAGTTGTTGTGATCCTGCATTTAAAATGGGGCTTTCTGCTTTTAGGCTGGTATAGAGATGCCCTCTGCCCTGATCCAAATTGCCCCACAGCTGCTTTTCACAAAAGATGGACAGGCATGTGAGATACATTTATACACTTCCGCCATCAGATCCAGTTTGGCCCCTGAAGTCTCAACCTAATCAGTAGCTGTTCTCTGCTTATAAAAAAATAATTCTGAGTAACTAAGGAACCAAAGTGAGATAGCAAATCAACAAAGGCACAAGCTATTAAAAGGTGGAGGAAGCATCGATTGCTTTGTGAAAATAATGTACGAATCAGAATAGCTTGTGGCAAGACTACAAATTGTGTCTCTGTCAATGGCTATTTCAAAATAAAAACAGTGTTTAAGAAAGTAAAAGATATCAGTTCAGTAGATCTGCTTGGAAGAGAAGACAGACAGTGAGGTCTGTGTGGCTGGTGCAGCTGGCATGACATGTTGGTTTGACTCTCAGGCGACAACCAAGGCATCCCAATCGTGTCCAGCATCAAGCTACGTGAGGAGCAGCGCATGACCACCACCAGCCCATGGATGTTCCCGACCAGGATGGCTTGGCCCGACACACACGTCTTCATCTCCACTCCCTTGCACAACTACACCTACAGGGACTACCAACGCTTATTTGCTGATGTCAACTTTGAGGATGGCTGGTTCATGTGGAATGACACCAAGGACCTACTGAAAGGGCTGCCCCCGCCAGGCGTGGAGGTGTTCTGCCTGTATGGCACCGGGCACCCCACTGCGGAGACTTACATTTACGACGACCGCTTCCCCTATGAGGATCCTGTGGACATCGTGTATGGGGACGGGGATGATACAGTCAACAGGCGCAGCATGGAGCTGTGTAAACAATGGCATGGCCAACAGAAGGAGGAGGTGCATGTCCTGGAGCTTCCTGGAGTTGACCATCTCAATATGGTCTTTGACAACCGCACTCTAAATCACATCAATGAAATTCTGCTCCGAAGCTTTGAAAATGCGACTGTTGCAGAAGAAGAAGGTGGAGCCGGGGGGAGTCTCCCTCCTGAAACCCACCCCCAAACCAACCAAAATAAGTGAAGGCCCTCCAGAGGGAACAGGGGGCCAGTTTGCGTCTCCTCCTCAAAGGTGGTGGGCAAGTGCAAGAATCCATGTTTGTTCCCGCCACAACTTCTGTGTTGCATGTCACACAGCTGTACAGACAACGGGCACATTCCTGCCCTCCCACTTTTGGGGAGAGAAAAGGCTCGTCCAAATTCCCCACCTGCACGCTATTTTGTTGTCGATATGATGGGGCCCCGTGAGAAGTCAGGGTTCCCCTCCCTACTGTCAGCGGGAGCCTTCAGGTGAGCCAGTGACCCATCCAAAAGTCACATTCATGCTATGTGCACAACCTGGAAAGCAGCAGGTGTTTTTCCCGAAGTGCAGTGTGTTCCCGGTTCTGCCACGTGGCCCTTAGCTGTGTTCAGATGCCTGCTGACCCTTTGGGGGATGGCCCTCCTTTCCCTGCCCGAGGGCTGGGCTGCTCCAGCGCGTCGTGTTGTTGCACAACGTGTGCCACAGACTGATCCATGTATATCAAGCAGGCCTTCCGCTTGAGCTTGGGGGCTGGAGGGAGAGGGACAGGGCATCCTCCCCAGCCACAGTGTGATTGCCCCCTTCCCCAAGAGGAGGGGGGCTTGGCTTCCCCAGAAGCCAAGGAGCCTCTGGCTGCCTTGGTTTACAAAGCCAGCAGAAGGCACGCCTTCCTGCAAGGAACAGGAGGCATCCTCCAGCAGCATCCTCTCATCTCCTTCTCCGTTTGAGTGCTCCCTTTGGCCTCGCCAGGGCTTTTCTGATGCTTCCCCCAGACATTTTGGAGATGTTGTCATGCAGGTGTGTGCATTCCTGTCATCTCCCAGTCGTGCGTGTGCTAGATTCTCATTTATGCTTTGCATATGCTCAGAGGTATTTGTTACTGCTTCACACATGCCAGAGCACTGGTGGAAATGGGGAGCCTTGGCTGAGAGTCCACTGTGCCTCTCTTCCCAAGGGCCAACTCCCCCCCTGGGGGGGGGCAGCATTGGTGGCATATACAGCTGTCAAGCTGGCAGGCTGGAGCCAGCTGGATGTGGATCCCCCCAGGTTGTGTCTGCATGGCAAAGAGGAAGAGGGCAGCTCCCAGCAGCAGAGGTCTGACAGACATGGCCAGGTTGGTTGGGACAATGTTGAAAAGAGCAGTGAATAAAGATGCAAAGATCTTGTGTCTTCCAAGTGGAAGGCTGCCAGGAGCCAAAGGGGGACGTTGGGGTGCCTGGATCTGGGCAGCTCACTCCTAGGCACAGTAGTTGCTCAGATGCCAGTCCCACTGAGTTCACCAAGGCTTACTTCCTCATGGCAAGCTGGTCTACAGCCTGCATGGGTGTGTTGAAGAGGTCAGTGCAGCTTGTCATGCAGCGGGAGACCAGACGCCCCTCTATGCATCCCTTCCTCTGCCCAGCCACTGAAGGAGGTTAGGCACATCCTTAGGCATGCGGTCACCTGGCCACTGCAGAGTGGCTCCCCTTGGCACTAGTTGAGCTTCTGACGTCACTTTCCTTTACTGCAAATTAAAACCAGAAGTTCTTTTTGATAAGCACAGATTGCACAAACTGTTAAAAATGAGCTGTACTCATTTGATTTACTTGACAAATACTCCATCCAGGAACTTTCCTGTCTTTTCACAATGGTCCACTTGTGGGGGCAGGGGAAAAGGAAAGGAAAGATACCAATGGGGAGCTGGTGGTAAAGAGGAGCTGGGAGAGGCTAAGTAAGGACAGGGAGAATGTGGGATAGTGTGAAAAGGTCCTTCCCATGGCCAGAGGGCCATGAGAAAGTCCAGGCTGGAATCCCAAAGTAGATGTGGCATCTGTAACCTTTATGACGGATAGTCATGGCCAGGCAGGTGTTTGTATATATGTCTGAAAACTTCACATTTCTAATAGTCCATGGGCCAGACCAAAAATTTTGTATCAAGTAAAGTGGAAAAACTTGATTATGACTTTTTGAAAGGTGTATGTCTCTGGATTGTATTTTCATGTGATAGCCCATTCTGACTGGTTTCCTAAGCTTTTTAGGATATCATCAAGATGGCCGAATCCATCTTTTTCTAACATTTGTAATTTAAGCTGTAACATGTGAACCAGGTGTCTGATCTAAAATTTTTAAACTGTGTTGGAAAGCTAATGAATTCACTTACAAATAACTGTAATAAATCTAAATGACTGGCCAAAGAGTTCTAGCTTAGTTTTGTCCCTGACATGCGAGTTTTCTATGAGAAGAGTTTGACTTTTTGTTTTGTTTTTTGGTATGGAGGAATACTCCATCTTGTGTACCCCCATGTGCTGTCTGAAATGGTTAAGTCCAGATGCTGGCTGACACAACTCATCTGCTGCTTGTGAGAACTAGGCTGATGGAGCATGTGTCCCCTGACAATGGTCCCCTCCCAAGCTACAGCCTTTTAGCACTGCCGAGGCAGGTTACCCCAGTTCATTTCATTGTTTTTAGCCATAACAAAACACCGAAAAGAGATTTAAAAAAATTAGTCAAGCAGTGAAATACACCATCAAACAGCTGCGATCGAGTCAATTATCAATAAAGTGGATAATTGATAAAGTTGATAATAGCTGATAACAGGAGTTGGCCAGGGGAGCTGCAGCGGCAGAAGAGACAAAGGAGACAAAGGCAAAGAGTGAGTAGAGGACCAGGACCAGGCTACTCTAGAACAACCAGGAAGCTAGACACAAAAAGGGAAAAGAGACTATGGAAGGACAAGACTCTCCAGTGGTGGTGACCTGCAAGGTGTGTGCAGTGTTTGTTTTCTTGCCTGAGAACAACATGGCCTACACCTGCAACAAGTGCAAGTTGATCACGCTGCTGGAAGAAGAAGTAAGAGGACTGGAGCAGAGAGTGTCAACCCTCCAGGGAATAAGAGAACACAAAGAGTTCTTGGACAGAATGGGGGAACTACAGCAGCAAAGTGAAGAACAGAAGCTAGAAGAACAACATCAAGCTGAGGCAGAAGAGGAAGCTGCTGAGGTGAGGAAAAATGAAGTAGAGGCTACTCCTTGGAAAAGGGTGACAGCAGCAAAAGAACGAGAAGACACTCGGCACTGGGCACCAGTGGAGGCAGTGGAACTAAGGAACCGTTTCCGGGTACTTGAGGATGAGACTGGAGGACAGCCTGCAGAGGAAGAATTACAGGGAACCCTGCATGACAGTGAGCAAGAGGTTGAAGGTCAGCCAAGCAGAGGCGATGAAACGAAGGCCTACAGCTACAAGAAGAGTACTAGTAGTGGGAGACTCCTTGTTGCGTGGGATCGAAACCCAAGTATGTCGTGAAGACCCATGGACTCGCCAGGTATGCTGTCTCCCGGGAGGACGAATTAAGAGACATGACTGAAGGGTTGCCTGCACTCATAAAGCCCACTGACAGGTATCCCTTTCTTCTCATCCCTGTGGGAACAAAGGATACCACCAAATGGAGCTATGAAGAAATCACGTCAGACTTTGAAGCTTTGGGAAGGAAACTCAAGAACTTTGGGGCCCAGAGAGTTTTCTCCGCCATCCTTCCAGTAGTTAGAAGAGGGATAGAAAGGGAAAGAAAAATACTCTGGGTGAATGACTGGCTACGAAGGTGGTGCTGATGAGAGTTTTGGATTCTGGGATTACGGGCTATACTTCCTGGAAGATGGACTGTTGGCAAGGGACGGGTTGCACCTCACAAAGGCTGGGAAGAATGTGTTTGGCCACAGCATGAAGAACGTCATCAGGAGGGCTTTAAACTGAATCCTACGGGGAAGGGAGATGTAAAGTTGGGGGTAACAATGGACGAAGGCTCATGCACTGCAACGGAGAGAACAGCTCTAATAGCGCCCAATAATAGTCTTCAGAAACATGTAGGAAGAAAGCCAGACCATGAAGCACATGGTCTTCGGTGTCTATATACTAATGCCCAGAGTATGGGAAACAAACAGAACGAACTTGAACTCTTAATACAGGAGGGAAATTATGACTTGATAGGTGTAACTGAGACTTAGTGGGATGTCTCTCATGACTGGAACACAGCAATTGAAGATATAACTTGTTCAAAAAGAACAGGAGGAACAGAAAGGGAGGTGGGGTTGCACTGTATGTGAAAAATACATAACCCTGCACAGAAATACATGAGGATGAGCTTGGTAGCCCCATCAAGGGCATCTGGGTTAAAATCAATGGAGCAAAGAATGACAGGAACATGGTGTTCGGAGTCTAGCACCGGCCACCCAATCAAAGAGAAGATGAGGATGAAACTTTGGAAAAGCAAACTGCCAATGTTTCAAGGAAGCAGGATGTAGTAGTAATAAAAAGGTAAAGGTGTCCCCAACCAGTCGTGTCCGACTCTAGGGTGCGGTGCTCATCCCCGTTTCTAAGCCGAAGAGCCAGCGCTGTCCGAAGACACTTCCGTGGTCATGTGGCCGGCATGACTGAACACCGAGGTGCACGGAACGCTGTTGCCTTTCCCGCCGAGGCGGTACCTATTTATCTACTTGCAATTTCTTGCTTTCGAACTGCTAGGTTGGCAGAAGCTGGGACTGAAGACGGGAGCTCACTCCGTCACGCAGCACTCGGGTCTCGAACTGCTGACCTGCCGACCTTCCAGTCTGCAGTTCAGTGTCTTAAGTAATGAGGGACTTCAATTTCCCCAATATTTGTTGGGAGACTAATTCTGCAAAACATGGCCCCTCCAGGAAATTCCTGACTTGTGTGGCGGATAGCTTCCTCCTACAGAAAGTAGAGGAAGGAACTAGAGGATCGGCTATCCTTGACTTATCAACCCTCCGGGGAATAAGAGAACACGAAGAGTTCTTGGACAGGATGGGGGAACTACAGCAGCAAAGGGCAGACCAGAAGCTTGAAGAGCAACAGCAAGATGAGGCAGTGGGAAATGCTGAGGTGAAGAAAAATGGAGTAGAGGATACTCCTTGGAAAACGGTGACAGTTAGGAGAAGAAGAACTAGACGCCACTCTGCACCAGTGGAAGCGGTGGAGCTGTGGAACCGATTCCAGGTACTTGCAGATGAGACTGGAGGACAGCCTGCAGAGGAAGAATCACAGGGGAACCTGCATGAGAGTGAGCAAGAGGCTAAAGGTCAGTCAAACAGAGGCGATGAAACCCAGGCCTACAAGAAGAAGAAGAGAAGAGTGGTAGTAGTGGGAGACTCCTTGCTGCGTGGGATCGAGACCCAAGTATGTCGCGAAGACCCGTGGACTTGCCAGGTATGTTGTCTCCCAGGAGGACAGATTAGAGACGTGACTGAAAGGTTGCCTGCACTCATAAAGCCCACTGACAGGTATCCCTTTCTTCTCATCCATGTGGGAACAAATGATACCGCCAAGCGGAGCTACGAAGAGATCACGTCAGACTTTGAAGCTTTGGGAAGGAAACTCAAGAACTTTGGGGCCCAGATAGTTTTCTCATCCATCCTTCCAGTAGTTAGAAGAGGGATAGAAAGGGAACGAAAAATACTCCGGGTGAATGACTGGCTACGAAGGTGGTGCCGACGAGAGAGATTTGGATTTTGGGACCACGGGCTATACTTCCTGGAAGATGGGCTGTTGGCTAGGGATGGGTTGCACCTCACAAAGGCTGGGGAGAATGTGTTTGGCCACAGCATGAAGAACTTCATCAGGAGGGCTTTAAACTGAATCCTACGGGGAAGGGAGATGTAATGTTGGGGGTAACAATGGACGTAGGCGCATGCACTGCAATGGAGAGAACAGCTCTGATAGCGCCCAATAATAGTCTTCAGACACATGTAGGAAGAAAGCCAGACTATGAAGCACATGGTCTTCGATGTCTATATACTAATGCCCAGAGTATGGGAAACAAACAGAACGAACTTGAACTCTTAATACAGGAGGGAAATTATGACTTGATAGGTATAACTGAGACTTGGTGGGATGACTCTCATGACTGGAATACAGCAGTTGAAGGATATAACTTGTTCAAAAAGAACAGGAGGAACAGAAAGGGAGGCAGGGTTGCACTGTATGTGAAAAATACATATCTCTGCACAGAAATACAGGAGGAGGAGCTTGGTAGCCCCATCGAGAGCATCTGGGTTGAAATAAATGGAGCAAAGAATAAAAGGAACCTGGTGGTCGGAGTCTACTACCGGCCACCCAATCAAGGAGAAGACAAGGATGAAACTTTTGAAAAGCAAATAGCCAATGTTTTAAGGAAGCATGATGTAGTAGTAATGGGGGACTTCAATTTCCCCGATATTTGTTGGGAGACAAATTCTGCAAAACATGGCCCCTCCAGGAAATTCCTGACTTGTGTGGCGGATAACTTCCTCCTACAGAAAGTAGAGGAAGGAACTAGAGGATCGGCTATCCTTGACTTGATCCTAATCAACAGAGATGACTTAGTGGATAAAGTAGCAGTTACAGGAACTCTGGGGGAAAGCGACCATGTTGTACTTGAGTTCTTGGTTCTAAGGGAAGCAAAAGCCGAGTGTACTCAAACGCGTACCCTGGATTTTAGGAAAGCTGATTTTAATAAACTCAGAACAATGATCAGTAAGGTCCCATGGCAAGCAATGCTAGCGAGAAAAGGAGTCCAAGATGGGTGGGAACTTTTAAAAAAGGAAATTCTCAAGGCACAATCACAAACAATTCCAACAAGAAGAAAAGGTGGAAGACAACAGAAGAAGCCAATGTGGCTTCACAAAAAGCTTAGGGATGACCTGAAAACAACAAAGGACACATATAGGAAGTGGAAAGAAGGCCAAGTAACAAAGGAAGAGTACAGGCAGGTAGCACAGAATTGCAGGGATGGCGTCAGGAAGGCTAAAGCGGAGAACGAGGTGAGGTTAGCGAGGGATGCTAAAAACAACAAAAAGGCTTTCTTCAGCTACGTGCATAGTAAAAGGCAGAGGAAAGAAATGGTTGTTCAGCTATTAAATAAGGATGGCAAAATGATAACAGATGACAAAGAAAAGGCAGAGGTGCTCAATTCCTACTTTGGCTCAGTCTTCTCCCAAAAGAGGGTCTATGACCCCCCTGGCAAAGGCGAAGTACAGGCTGAAGGGGCAGGATTGCAGCTTGAGATCGACAGGCATATGGTCAAGGAACACCTCATTACTTTGAATGAGTTCAAATCTCCAGGGCCAGATGAACTGCATCCTAGAGTCATAAAGGAACTGGCAGAAGAACTCTCAGAACCACTGTCTATTCTCTTTGAGAAATCATGGAGGACCGGGGAAGTGCCAGATGACTGGAGGAGGGCTAACGTTGTCCCTATCTTCAAAAAGGGTAAAAAGGAGGAACCTGGGAACTACAGACCAGTCAGTCTGACATCAATCCCTGGGAAAATTCTGGAGCAGATCATAAAGCAATCCATCTGGAAGCACCTTGACAACAATGCCGTGATTACTCGAAGCCAACATGGATTTGTCAAAAACAAGTCCTGCCAGACAAATCTGATCTCATTTTTTGATCAAGTCACCTCCCTTGTAGACCGAGGGAATGCTGTAGACATCATATACCTCGACTTCAGCAAAGCTTTCGACAAAGTGCCCCATGATATCCTGATGAGCAAACTAGCTCGAAGTGGGCTAGATGAAACAACGATCCGGTGGATCCACAGTTGGCTACAGAATCGGACTCAAAGAGTGCTTATCAATGGGACCTTCTCAAGCTGGGGAGAGGTAACGAGTGGGGTACCGCAGGGCTCAGTCCTGGGCCCAGTGCTCTTCAACATTTTTATTAATGACTTGGAGGAGGAGGTGCAGGGAATGCTGATCAAATTTGCAGATGACACAAAATTGGGAGGGATAGCTAATACTTTGGAAGACAGAAACAAAATTCAAAGTGATCTGGATAGACTGGAGTGCTGGGCAGAAAACAACAGAATGGCATTTAATAGGGACAAATGCCAAGTTCTGCACTTAGGAAAAAGAAACCAAATGCACAGTTACAAGATGGGGGATACGTGGCTCAACCACACTACGAGCGAGAAGGATCTTGGAATTGTTGTCGATCACAAGCTGAATATGAGCCAACAATGTGATATGGCTGCAAAAAAGGCAAATGCTATTTTGGGCTGCATTCATAGAAGCATCGCTTCCAAATCCCGGGAAGTACTAGTTCCCCTCTACTCAGCACTGGTTAGGCCTCATCTGGAGTACTGTGTCCAGTTCTGGGCACCACACTTTAAGAAGGATGCAGACAAGCTGGAGAGGGTTCAAAGGAGGGCAACAAAGATGATCAGGGGACTGGAAACAAAGCCCTATGAAGAGAGACTGAAAGAACTGGGCATGTTTAGCCTTGAGAAGAGAAGACTGAGGGGAGATATGATAGCACTCTTCAAGTACTTGAAAGGTTGTCCCAGAGAGGAAGGCCAGGATCTCTTCTTGATCATCCCAGAGTGCAGGACACGGTATAATGGGCTCAAGTTACAGGAAGCCAGATTCCGGCTGAACATCAGGAAAAACTTCCTGAGTGTCAGAGCAATACGGCAATGGAACCAATTACCTGGGGATGTGGTAGGCTCTCCCACACTGGAGGCCTTCAAGACGAGGCTGGACAGCCATTTGTCAGGGATGCTCTGACTTGGATTCCTGCATTGAGCAGGGGGTTGGACTCGATGGCCTTGTAGGCCCCTTCCAACCCTACTATTCTATGATTCTATGATTCTATGACTTGATCCTAACCAACAGAGATGACTTAGTGGGTAAAGAAGCAGTTACGGGAACTCTGGGGGAAAGCGACCATGTCATACTTGAGTTCTTGGTTCTAAGGGAAGCAAAAGCCGAGTGTAGCGAAACCCATACCCTGCATGTTAGGAAAGCTGATTTTAATAAACTCAGAACAATGTTAAGTAACGTCCCATGGCAAGCGACTCTACGGAGAAAAGGAGTCCAAGATGGGTGGGAGTTTTTAAAAAAGGAAACTCTCAAGGCACAATTACAAACAATTCCAACAAGAAGAAAAGGTGGAAGACAACAGAAGAAGCCAATGTGACTTCACAAAAAGCTTACAGATGACCTGAAAACAAAAAAGGACACATACAGGAAGTGGAAGGAAGGCCAAGCAACAATGGAAGAGTACAGGCAGGTAGCACAGAATTGCAGGGATGGCATCAGGAAGACTAAAGCTGAGAATGAGCTGAGGTTAGCGAGGGATGCTAAAAGCAACAAAAAGGCTTTCTTCAGCTACATGCATAGTAAGAGACAGAGGAAAGAAATGGTGGTTCAGCTATTAAATAAGGATGGCAAAATGATAACAGATGACAGAGAAAGGTCAGAAGTGCTCAATTCCTACTTTGGCTCAGTCTTCTCCCCAAAGAGGGTCTCTGACCCCCTGGCAAAGGTGAAGTACAGGCTGAAGGGGCAGGATTGCAGCTTGAGATTGCAAAGCATATGGTCAAGGAATACCTAATTACTTTGAATCAGTTCAAATCAGGAACGGGCAGAAGAACTGTCAGAACCACTGTCTGTTATCTTTGAGCAATCATGGAGGATGGGTGTAGTGCCAGATGACTGGAGGAGGGCTAATGTTGTTCCTATCGTCAAAAAGGGTAAAAAGGAGGAACCTGGGAACTACAGACCAGTCAGTCTGACATCAATCCCTGGGAAAATTCTGGAGCAGATGATAAAGCAATCTATCTGTAAGAACCTTGAAAACAATGCCGTGATTACTTGAAGCCAACATGGATTTGTCAAGAACAAATCCTGCCAGACAAATCTGATCTCATTTTTCCCTTGTGGACTGTGGGAATGCTGTGGGCATAATATACCTTGACTTCAGCAAAGCGTTCGACAAAGTGCCCCATGATATTCTGATGAGCAAACAGGCTCAAAGTGGGCTAGATGAAACAACGATCGGTGGATCCACAGTTGGCTACAGAATTGGACTCAAAAGAGTGCTGCTCAATGGGATCTTCTCCAACTGGGGAGACGTAACAAGCAGGGTACCGCAGGGCTCGGTCCTGGGCCCAGTGCTTTTCAACATTTTTATTAATAACTTGGAGGAGGAGGAGGTGCAGGGAATGCTGATCCAATTTGCAGATGACACAAAATGGGGCGGGATAGGTAATTCTCTGGAAGACAGAAACAAAATCCAAAGTGATCTTGATAGACTGGAGCGCTGGGCAGAAAACCACAGAATGACATTTACTAGGGATAAATGTCAAGTTCTGCACCGAGGAAAAAGAAACCAAATGCACAGTTACAAGATGGGGGATACTTGTCTCAACAATACTACAAGCTAGAATCATAGAAGGATCTTGGAATTGTGGTAGATCACAAGCTAAATATGAGCCAACAATGTGATGTGGCTGCCAAAAAGGCAAATGCTATTTTGGGCTGCATTAATAGAAGCATAGCTTCCAAGTACTGGGAAATACTAGCTCCCCTCTACTCAGCACTGGTTAGGCCTCATCTGGAGTACTGTGTCCAGTTTTGGGCACCACATTTTAAGAAGGATGCAGACAAGCTGGAGAGGGTTCAGAGGAGGGCAACAAAGTTGATTAGAAACTGGAAACTGGAAACAAAGCCCTATGAGGGACTGGAAACAAAGCCCTATGAGGAGAGAGTGAAGGAACTGGGCATGTTTAGCCTTGGGAAGAGAAGACTGAGGGGAGATAGGATTAGGGATTTACGAAAATCACTTACCTTTTGGGGATTACGCTGATGGTGTGGGGGGAGGTGTTCCGTCCCTCCCCCAGGAATCCTCGCCAGGGGGGAGGCGCTCCGTTCCTCCCCCTTGGAATCCTGGCTGGCCGGCTGTGCTCCGCAGCAATTCTGCGGAGCCGCTGGCTGGCTCCGCCAGCAGCCGGACATCCGGCCGCTGGCTAGCAGGGATGCAAATGGCGGCGGCCATAGCCGCCGCCGTTTGCATCCCTGCAGTCAGCCGTGATAGGCTACATAAACGTTTACGTAGCCTATCACGGCTGATTAAGAAAACAAACGTGCGTACGCAAATGGCGGCGCCCATGGGCGCTGCCATTTCTGTTCCTTATTTTGGCACATCGTAGCCTACGTAAACATTTACGTAGACTAAGACAGCGTAAATAAGGGGAACACAAATAGCGTAGACGCTACGCTATTTGCGTTCCCCTTATTTTCGCCGTCTTAGTCTACGTAAATGTTTACGTAGATTAAGACGTGCCAAAATAAGGAACGCAAATGGCGGCGCCCATGGGCGCCACCATTTGTGTACGCACGTTTTTTTGGTTTTTTTTAAATCAGCCGTGATAGGCTACGTAAACATTTACGTAGCCTATCACGGTGTTTTTTTTTAAATTTAGCCGGGATAGGCTACGTAAATGTTTACGTAGCCTATCACTTCTTTTTTTTTTTAACTTGGAAATGGCGGCGGCTGGTCGGAAGACCGGCCGCCGCCACCAAACCGCCGCCGGAGCCGCCACCGCCGCCAGGAAGATCCGCCCCAGGTAAGTCCTGTCTGGGGTGGGGGGGGGCGGCCGTTCCACCACTGATTTCGGGGGGTCGAATGCACTGGCATTCGGCCTCCCCGAGATCCGTGGCAGAACTTTCATACATCCCTAGATAGCATAGCGCTCTTCACGTACTTAAAAGGCTGTGACAGAGAGGAAAGCCAGCATCTCTCCTCGATCATCCGAGAGCGCAGGACATGGAATAATGGGCTCATGTTCCAGGAAGCCAGACTCCAGCTAAACATGAGGAAAAATTTCCTGACTGTTAGAGCAAGATGACAATGGAACCCATGACCTGGGGAGGTGGTGGGCTCTCCCCCACTGGAGGCATTCAAGAAGAGGCTGGACAGCCATCTGTCAGGGATGCTCTGACTTGGATTCCTGCACTGAGGAGGCAGTTGGACTCGATGGTCTTGTAGGCCCCTTCCAGCCCTACTATTCTATGATTCTAAGTAGGGAAGGGTCACAGCCCAAATACTTTACATGCAAAATGCTCCAGGGTCATAGACTCGTAGAGCGGGAAGGATCCTCAAGGGCCATCTAGCCCACCCCCTGCCACACAGGAAATTCACTACTTCAGCCCCCTGGCAGGTGGGCATCCAGCTTCTTATTTAAAAACATCTAATGAAGGAAAGGCTGTCTGTTCCACTGTCCAAATCCCCTTTCTTGTCATTTAAACCCAACGGTTCTGGTCCCATCCTCAGCAGCAACAGAAAACAGACGTGCTCCATCTTCCACGTGACAGCCTTTCAAGTATTTCAAAGCGGCCATCACACTGCTTTTCCCGCAGCTCTTCTCCAGCCTAAACATACCTCAGCCTTTCCTCACTGGGCGGCAGCTCACCATCTTGGTCGCCCTCCACAGGACACGTTCCAATTGCCTCCTCCAACTGCGGTGCCCGGAAGGGGCCGCACTGCTCCAGCTGTGGTCCACCCCACACAGAACAGAGGGGCCCCCGGGTGTGTGCGGGCACCTCCCGTCTGAAGGGCCTGGCGGCTGGGAGTCTGCGCAGCAGCCGCTAGTCGGAAAGGCCAAAACTGGGCTACGCGGACGAGCCGACTGACTGGGCCTCGGGGCGCTTCAGGGACGAGCCGCATCGTCACGGCGGCGCCCCTGCCCTGCTGTCAGAAGGGCCCGGGGCTTCCCGGCGTCGGGGGCTGCGGGCCATCAGGGCAGCCTAGCAGCCCCGCCCAAAAGGCAGTGGCCGGGGCTGATGGGCGTGGTGGGCCGCAACATCTGGAGGGCCACAGGTCGACCACCTCTGGCGTGCCCATCCTGAGCGGCCACCTGAGCCGCCGCGAGGGGGCCCAGGGACGCCCCTCCGCCATCAGCCGGGAGTGGGATTGCTGCAGCAGCTCCTTGGGGCCTGCCGGGCAGCCGCCTCCCTGCGGAACCACGCAGCGCCGGCTCTCGGTGCCGCCCCGCCTCTCCTAGCCCGCCACGTCCTTCCAGCAGCCCAACGAGGCTGTCTGGCTCCCGGCCGCAAATCCAGGCAAGGCGCCGCAGCCGCCCATCGGGCCCCGCCCCCCCGGCACCACAGAGCTCCTTTCAGCGGAACGACCGCTGGCTGAGCCGAGGCGCGGAAGGCACAGGGTGGGGGCCTGGCCTCCTGCCCCTCCCCGGCCGCTGCCCCCGGGGTTGGGAGCGCGAGGCCACCTCCTGCTACAGGCCACCCGGAGCTGCTGTGTGTCAGTCATTGCAGTGACTTCATTCAGTGGCGAAAGACACTGAAAGGCGGGAGCAGGCTAGTTTCTCGCAAAATGAATGGCCAGAACAGTGGTTGCACATCTTGCCTTGTATCGCAGCTTCTTCTACAGGGTTGGAGACGTGCTCTTTCTTAAAAAATGAAAGCTGGGAATCGGGGGGGGGGGGATGGCTCATGCTGCCTGCAGAACTGGAATCATGGGTGTTGCCCTGCACAGCCTTGACATTGGACTGAGGCTTCTGAAATGTCCTTGGTGGTTGCCTCTCCATTTGGGAAACGTTTCTGACTGTCCCATCTGAATCCACTCTGCTGCAACAGGAACGCGTGGTCCAAAAGACCCTCCCCCAAGGGTCTTCCATGTGATGGGGTCCCTTTCCACCCAGGAGAGAACAGGCGGCCTCAGCGTGCTTGGAGCTCTGGGTCATGTCCCTTTGCCTGGACAAGAGGAAACCTGTTTCCAGCCTCTTCCTCTGAGCCTCTCCCATTCTTGGAGGCGACTGTCAGTGTAGCTTCTTCACTGAGCTGGGACAGTGTTGCTTCTTCTCATGGCTTGTATTGAAATCTGTTAACCACATTTTTCTGTCTTCTGAACTGGCTTCTTGATGTATCTCTGGAAAGATATTGCCTGAAGCTGGACTCTGCATCCAGTTGTGGCACTGCAAGGACGTGGATGCCAAGGGCATTTGTCACACTGGCGCACGTGAGCTCCTGCTCCCCCCCCCCTTACGAGGACACAGGAACTGCCTTTCTGGGCCAGACCAAAAGCCCCGCAGAGTCTGCAGTCTGTCTGTCTGCAGCAGCAGCAGCCAGATGCCTCTGGGAAGCTCGGAGGCATGCAGGGCACAAAGGAGGTAGCCATCCTGCCTTGTTTGGTTTCCCCAAGAGGATCTGAGGTTTACTGCTCATGTACAAGGAAGGTCCATTCTCAGCACTCATGGTTAATGGCTGTTGCTGAACCCAGCGTGGCTCCTAGGAATTTCCCCAATTTTTTCTAAGAAGGGTCACCTGGGCAGATCGGAGCCAGAGTCCGTCTCGCCAGGCAGGGAGAGGGGTGGCCTTCACCCCTTGTTTTCCCAGGCTGCTGAGATACATTGTTACGTTTCTTCCGAAGCTGTGTTCACTTGTTTATTTATTACGTTTCTATACTCTTAAGATATCTCAAATGAGCCTGTTGCCTCTCTCTGAAGGCTCCATCGGGGCGTCCTAGCTGATGTTTCTCTTCCACGGAGAACTTTCGGAAATCGTCGCCCCTTTCAGAAGCCCCCCGAGCAGCTGACCGCTGCCAGGCTGCGGCGCCCTGCTGTCCCAAGCGGGGGCCCTGCTGCGCGCAGGAGGCCCCTTCCGGCCTGTCCCGCGCCCTCCGCCCACGGGCCGGAGCGCGGGGAGCCGGGCCGGGCCTTGCGCCCGCCCGGGAAGGAGAGGGGCGCGCGGCTCCGCGGCAGCGGCCTCGCTGTGCGCGCAGCATCTCCCCCGCATGGACCGGCTCCGGCGCTGCCCGGGCCCCCTCCTGCTCCGCAGAGAGACTCCTGGGCGAGCCCAGGCCTCGGCAGGCCGGCGCGCGGAGCCCGTCTCCCGCCAGGCGCGCAGCCGCACCGGGGCCGGCGGCCGCCGTGGCGCGCTCCCCCGCCTGCAGGAGCTCGGGGTGGCGCTTCCTTGCCTCTTCGCAACGCTCTCCTGCGGCAGGCCGGGCGGACGGGTCGCGCTGGGCCCGAGCGCGAGACCGCAGCCAGCGCGCCGCTGCGCCGCGGCCCTCTGAGCCCCGCGAGGGCCGCCGCCGCCCGCCTCGCGCTTTCGGGGCGGGCATGGGCGCGTTCCTCCCGCAAGCGCCGTTTCGGTGGCCGGTCTGAAGGCCGCTTCTTCGTCTTCGCCTGCGGAGCCACGCGGTCCCGCCGCTGCCTGGGCGATGCCTCCCTGAGCGCCGTCCCGGAGCGAGATGGTGCTGGACCCGGGGCCGCGGTCCTATCGGCAGCCGCCGCCGCCGCCTGACGCCTTCGGCGCAGAGCTGCAGCAGCGGAGAGGGGGGAAGACGGGGGGCTCCCCTCCGCCCGGCAGGCTGCGGCATGACCCCTTCGTGCCTCCCCCGCCGGGCGCGGACGCCTCCGGCCCCGGAGCGCGGGCCCGGCCCCCGTCCAGGCCCAAGGGCCGCCGAGGCGCAGGCGCCAGGCCGCCCTCGGGGCTCTGCCCTGCCCTCCGGAGCCCCTGCAGCTGGATGCGCCGGAGCGAGAGCATCTGTGCGGTGAGCCGGGGGGGCCGGGCCTGGGGGCAGATCCGCGGCGCCGCCTCCCTGCCTCACCTCCCCGAGGGCGAGGCCAGGAGCAGGACGAGGAGCCCTTGTCTGCTGGTGGCCCTGAGGCCGGTGAACGTCGAGGAGGAGAAAGCCCGGTTCCTCCAGGCCTCGCAGACCTACAACCCCCAGTTTGCGTACGGGCAGCCTGTGCCTGAAGCGGTCCTGGAGAAATACGGAGAGGCCTCGGGCCAGTTTATTGTGCAGGTAAAAATCCCTCCGCGCCGCCCTCCGCCCAGCCCAGCGGGGGCGGGCCTGCGCCTGCCTGCTGCCCAGCGGGAGGAGAGGGGCGGCCAGCGCGGGCCTTGGCCACCCGCGGACCGCGAGGGGGGGCAGGGAGGGGCACTTTCGCCGGCGCCCGAAGCGCGGCCGCGCCGGCGGCCCTGGTCGGCAGCCTTGCCAGGGAGGTCGGTATCGGGGTGCAGGGAGCGCAAAGCCTGGGGCCGGCCAGGTCTTCTGGGCGGCGGAGGGGGGCTGAGCGGCGCCGCCGAGGGGAGCGGCCCTCCTCCGACTGCGCGCCCCAAGCTGTGCTCGAGCTCGGAGCTGCCGGGACCCGACCTGGAAGGCCTAGCCTGAGCGGCTGCTGCCCCAGCCGGCGGTCAGAGAGGGGTCAGCAGCCCGGGGATCCGGGCCAAGGGCAACCTGCAGTGGCGCCTGCGCGCCGGGAGCTTGGCGCCCTGGCGCGCGTCGCCAGCCCCGCAGTGCCGGCCCGCGGGCCGGGGCAGAGCGCGCGGCTCGCGGTCGGGGCAGGATTGGGCTGCGGGCCCGCCCCGACTCTGGCCGCGCCGCAGCCTCTCCGGGATGCGCGCGGGTTGAGCCGGGGCGCAGGCCCGCCTGAGGCGCTTGTGCTTCCCGGGCCTCCTGTGGCTCCCCGCGGCGCTCCTCCGAGCGGGCAGCCGGGGCGCCCTTTGGGGGCTGGAAGCCGGGGCAAAAGGAAGCGGGCACGCGCGCCTCGCGAGCGGTCTGGCGGCTGCAGGAAGCTCTGGCTTCTAAGGCCGTTGGGGCTCGCAGGCTTGGGACGTGCGCCCCCAGTCCACGGGCTGCACTTCTGTGTTCAGGGGAACAGCCCCTCTGGGACGTCGTCGCTTCGGGGGGACGGATTCAGCAGCCCGGGAACGCTTTCCCATCGCAGCCCTGGCGCTATTCCGTTGGAGGACAGGCTGCTGCTGCCTGCCCAGTAGAGCCGGCCGTAAGAACGAGCATATTTTGTAGATACAAAGTCGCGTGCATAACTTCAGATTGTGAAGTCCAGGCCGCGGAGTACGAGGGTTTCTCAGGGAGCAGCAGAGATGAGACCAGAGCTTTTCCAGAAATGGAGTTGCGTTGAGAAAGTAAATAAAATTGCGATTTAATAACTGTGAAGACTGTCCCAGAGAAGGGAGGGCAAAAAAGGGGGAGAAGAGATGCTGCAGTGACTGCTTCAGGTTTGAAGGAGGGGGAAGATTGCGGTCGGAATGGAGAAAATGCCAGGGGGGAGGGAGTTACAAGCTTCCTTCCTTGCCTGACCACAGCGCAGGGAACTGAGGATTCTTGGCATCAGGCTAAATCCACACGGGAGGCAAAAAGGAAAGACCTCGCTACAAGCGAGAGTGCGAGAAAGAGCCACGAGAGCCAGGATTTCCGATCAGGTCAGGCCATGCTGGCCACAGCAAGAGCCTGTTCTGGAGTCACTGGGCGTTTTGGAGGGCGGGGTCACCAGCACAGGGACAGGCAGCCAGCTGGGCGGCCCAGAACTTACTTAGGCAGCGTGTCTGCCAGCAGAGCTGGCTCTCTTGGAAGGCCCCTGGGAGCCTCGTGGCGCTTTAGGGATCTAAGCCTTTGATTACAAAGACACAGGCATGACTGGGGGTGGGGGGAGTCATGGGACGGGGATGCTCAGGTGCGGAATGTTATTTCAGAAAGTGTAGGCTTTAGGTACAGTTTTAAGTACTCTTTATGAAGCGGAGTGCCAATTTCTGGCAGAAAGATAGACGCTCGAAATCTCAGGGCTCTCTATAACTAATTAGGAACAGAGAAAGGTTGAGCATTAATGATTTCAGGAGGTCCAACACCAGTGTATAGAACAGCCACTCCCAACCTGGTGCCCTCCAGGTGTTTTGGACTACATTTCCCATCATCCCTAGTCCAACAACATTTGGAGGGCACCATGGTAGACTGGGTGGAGGGTGGACACACACAGAGGGCAGAGACACCCCATTGTCCATTTCAATAGAGGGTTTCAGCAACAAACTTCAAGGGGATTCTATCTGACCATTCCAGACAAAATGGAACCTTTGGAGCCAAGATGCTCATGAGAGGACACAAAATGGAGGCAGCTGGTGCTCTCGGACAACAGTCACCAACATAGGCTCTACACTGGAGGCCCTTTCTTTTGTGAGATGCTGCTGTGCTGGTATTTCTCTCAAACACAATTGCTGATCTGTGGGCACATGTTAATGCGTACAGCCATAGTGTTGTAACTGGGAGAAATAAGGCGTTTGGAAGTTCATGCATGTTTTATCACTTCTGTTTATAGTGCAAGCACATGTCGCAAGCCACAGTATAGTGCTGCAGTTGTGAGAGGAGTGGATGGTCATGCTGCCATTTCAGGTTGCTTTTTAAAAGAAAGTCTGATAACTGCATGTCCAGCTTCACAGCTGCATAGGAATGCAGGCTTAAAAATAAAGTGTGTGGTTATTCACAGCTGTGCAGCTCTGTCGGTGCCCAGTAAAAAATAGCCATAGACAGACATGAATTTTGTGCTTGTAAATCCCTCTGAGGACAGCTTGAAGCAGTGGTCTTGGCTTCCTAGCATTCCTGAACCTCTTCTTTCAGAAATTAATTGACCCTGTGCCGCTCCTGATCCTGCTGGGTGAAGTGATTGTGTTTATTTCCCTTTCATTTATTACTCCTCCTTTCCTTCTTTTTTCATTGCTCTCCTCTGTGGCACTTGAAGGAGGTGGAGCAACCTCAGCCCTACTCACAGGCAGGCTGGCAGGCTCTGTCTGGAAAGACATAGGGGTGGGGGAGAATCATACAATAGTAGGGTTGGAAGGGGCTTACAAGGCCATTGAGTCCAACCCCTGCTCAATGCAGGAATCCAAGTCAGAGCATCCCTGACAGATGGCTGTCCAGCCTCGTCTTGAACGCCTCCAGTGTGGGAGAGCCCACCGCCTCCCTAGGTCATGGGTTCCATTGTCGTATTGCTCTAACAGTCAGGAAGTTTTTCCTGGTGTTCAGCTGGAATCTGGCTTCCTGTTAACTTGAGCCCATTATTCTGTGTCCTGCACTCTGGCATGATCAAGAAGAGATCCTGGCCTTCTTCTCTGTGACAACCTTTCAAGGACTTGAAGAGCGCTATCATATCTCCCCTCAGTCTTCTCTTCTCAAGGCTAAACATGCCCAGTTCTTTCAGTCTCCCTTCATAGGGCTTTGTTTCCAGTCCTCTGATAAACTTTGTTGCCCTCCTCTGAACCCTCTCCAGTTTGTCTGCATCCTTCTTAAAGTGTGGTGCCCAGAACTGGACACAGTACTCCAGATGAGGCCTAACCAGTGCTGAGTAGAGGGGAACTAGGACTTCCCGGGATTTGGAAGCGATGCTTCTATGAATGCAGCCCAAAATGGCATTTGCCTTTTTTGCAGCCACATCACATTGTTGTGATTCAGCTTGTGATCTACAAAATTCCAAGATCCTTCTCGCTTGGCGTGTTGTTGAGCCACGTATCCCCCATCTTGTAACTGTGCATTTGGTTTCTTTTTCCTAGGTGCAGAACTTGGTATTTATCCCTATTAAATGTCATTCTGTTGTTTTCTGCCCAGCACTCCAGCCTGTCAAGATCACTTTGAATTTTGTTTCTGTCTTCCGGGACATTAGGTATCCCACCCAATTTTGTGTTGTCTGCGAATGTGATGAGCATTCCCTGCTCCTCCGAGTCATTAATAAAAATGTGGAAGAGCACTGGGCCCAGGACTGAGCCCTGCAGTACCCTGATCATTACCTCTCCCCAGGTTGAGAAGGTCCCATTGAGAAGCACTCTTTGAGTCTGATTCTGTAGCCAACTGTGGATCCACCGGATCGTTGTTTCATCTAGCCCACTTTCAGTAATCTCTGCATTGTTATCTTCTTTTTTAAAATACTTTTTCTTCTATTTTTTATCTTTATAAATGAAATAAACAGTACCAACAACCTAGTCATTATCTACAATTTCCAACAATACAATATTCTTAGGAGGACATAGCAATAACGAAAAAGGAAAAAAAAACAGGAAGGAAGAAGAAAGCAAGAAAGAAAAAGAAAAAAATATAAAATAGTTACTTAAAAGGATTAAATTTAAACTCCATTACACTCAAACTTCAAATATCAGTCTACTTAAAAGTTGTACCTATAACACTGCCAATATTACAATTCAGTACAGCATAGATAATCAACCTTACATTTCAATATCATATCATCAGTCTTATAGCAAAGAAGCAAGCTTACAATTCATTTCCAGTAACCGTATATGGCCCTTCAGTTAATATATAATAGGAAAGCTTAACAATTTAACCAGCCAAAAATATTACTAATCAAAGTCTCATAATAATAGTAATAATAACAAAAAGGAAATTAAAAATGATAAATAATAGTAACAAATCACTAATAAATTTTATGCTATCTATATTTTAGATAGTGTCATTTCTAAATCTATATATGAATGTATACATATCTATACACACACAAACAGGAATTTTATTATACATTATATCATGTCTAATGTAAAAAAGAGGAAGTAAGAAAAAGACAGAAAAAAAGGGGGGATATATGTAAACAGCCTCTGGACTGGCATACTGCCCGGACCTTATAACCCAAACAAATCCGAAGTACAATAATAATTGAAAAGTTCCCAGCTCATGAGGCTGGGGAAGATGTCTTCCGTGCCTTACTTTGAACGCCAGCTAGCCAAGCCTCCGCCATTTCATGATTTAAAAACGTTTTCATCTGGCCTTCAAAAAGAATGCAAAATATAGCAGGGTATTTGATATGATATTGCAGATTCATTTGTCTTGCCTGGTTTCTCGCCTTGGTAAATTGCCTTCTTTTGTCAGCGATTTCTTTAGTGTAATCCAGAAATAACATAACTTTGTCTCGTGTTGCCCCCCCCAAGAAAAGTTCTCTTGCCAAGCACAAAATATGATTTTTTGTAGAAACTCTTGCAAATTGAACTATAACAGTATAGGCAGTCCCTTTGATGCCACGAATTGGACCTGGAACACGGTATGCATGCTCAATATCAAGTAAATAATCTGATGGCAGAGCGAGTAGCTCATGCAGAAATTTATCCAAGAATTTAGACAAGATTTATATCAGCAGGCAGATCTTTGATACCAAGGATATGCAGATTCGCTCTATGAGTATATGCCTCCAGTTGGGAAATTCTCACAGACAGGATATTATGGGAGGCATGCATAGCCGTCTCTTACGCAGACACCTGGTCTTGGACAGCATTAACCTTCAATTCCATCTTTTGGAAAGAGCTATTAATTAAATCCACAGCCCCTTGAAGGTTAGTAATAGAATCTTGGATTGTATCCAGTCTCTTAACCTGTTCTGCTAATTGAGAAGACAAAGTTTTTATCAGAGCCAGCAACTCCTCTACATCTCCTGCATCTCTAGAAACCTTTGCCAAGGGAGGGGTTGGGGGAGCTGGCGGTGGTCCCACGGTTTTTTCCTTCCCCTTGATGCTGCCATCCTCCTCTTCTGTAAAAAAAGCAAGTAAGTATAATTACAAACAAACAGTCACTTCAACAGATTTTGCAGATCCTCAGATATTGTTGGAATTTTTAATTCATAAATACTTTGGAATTCGTCAGCCCTGAAGTCTACTAATTGCATGGGAGTTTCAAAACAGCTTTGAGTAGATGACGCTCCGGAAAACTGACCTTAGAGTCCAGCTCTTCTGCTACTTGCCAGGGCGACATGGCTCCTACCAGAAGTCCCTGCATTGTTTTCAAGGTGCTTACAGATTGATTGCTTCATAATCTGCTCCAGAATTTTCCCAGGGATTGATGTCAGTCCGACTGGTCTGTAGAAGGTGGAGGAAAAGGTTGCAATGCAGGTTGTGCAGCTTTAAAGTTACTCTCACCTGTAGGAATTATAATACATAACGTGGTAGCGCACTTGAAACTTTAGGGAGCCATCCTATGGCTGCTAGACAGCAGCTAGATGGCCATAGGATATGCTGTTTTCCAGGAACCAACCTCGGAGCCCACGCTCTGAGGTCCGTTCTCGGAAAACCGACCTTCCCTCACTTCCGCGCTGCCTTGGATGCAGTGCAGAACAGCCCCATCCTCCACGCTCGCAAGAGGAGGACGCAGCAGCTAGAAAGGGGCGTGGCTGGGGGCGTCCCGGGGTGGGGAGAGCGTAGCTGCCTGTACGACACATCCAATGTGTTGTACAGCACTCTCCTTCCCTGCTCCATGCTCCTGTGGCCAGACAGCCGCAATCGGCTGTCTCGCAGAAAAATCAGGGCAGGAGAATCATGGAGGGAACGATCCCCTCCGTGCTTCTCCTGCCCTGCTTTGGATAGGTGGTCACCTCCGAGTTTGGAGGCAGCCGCCTATCTAGACAGGATTGCACCCTTAGTCACTGGAAAACATGTCTGGGGAAAATGGAATATTGAGGCAGAAAATGCAGGAGGATAATGGCTGGGGAGTGCGTGGTGTGCTTGAAAGTGGGCCAGGTGTTGCAGCAATGGTTTAAAAAAAAAACTGGTCTAGAAGGCTTTGTTCTGGCACTGCAAAATGGGAAAGATGGAGCTTCACTTTCTGCAGGAAAAGGACAGCAGGGATAGAGGGATGCAGAACTTGACCTGGGAAGGTGTTTTATACCGGGTCATAATGTTAGTTCATCTAGCCAAGCACGGTTAGCTTAACGTCTGTTCTGGCTAAATTGGTTGAAAGCATAATTAAAGAAAACATAAGTAAGCATATAGAAGGACACGCCCTGCTGAAAAAGAATCAGCATGGCTTTTGCAAAGGTAAGTCCTATCTCATTAACCTTTTAGAGTTCTTTGAGAGTGTCAATAAACATGTAGACAGGTGATCTGGTTGACACTGTTTACTTGGACTTCCAAGAGGCCTTTGACAAAGACCAAAGACTCCTGAGCAAACTTAGCAGTCATGGAATAAGAGGAGAGGTCCTCCTATGGATCAGTAACTGGTTAAAGAACAGAAAGCAGAGAGTGGGAATAAGTGGTAAATTCTCCCAATGGAGGGAAGTACATAGTGGAGTCCCACAGGGATCTGTATTAGGACCAGTGCTTTCCAACCTGTTCATAAATGACCTGGAATTAGGAGTGAGCAGTGAAGTGGCCAAGTTTGCTGATGACAACAAATTTAGGGTTAAAACAAAAAGGGATTGTGAGGAGAATAATTGAATAGTAGGGTTGGAAGGGGCCTACAAGGCCATCGAGTCCCAACTCCCTGCTCAATGCAGGAATCCAAGTCAGAGTGTCCCTGACAGATGGCTGTCCAGCCTCGTCTTGAATGCCTTCAGTGTGAGCCCACCACCTCCCTAGGTTATTGGTTCCATTGTCGTATTGCTCTAACAGTCAGGACGTTTTTCCTGATGTTCAGCCGGAATCTGGCTTCCTGTAACTTGAGCCCATTATTCCGTGTCCTGCACTCTGGGATGATTGAGAAGAGATCCTGGCCTTCCTCTCTGTGACAACCTTTCAAGTACTTGAAGAGCGCTATCCTATCTCCCCTCAGTCTTCTCTTCTCAAAGCTAAACATGCCCAGTTCTTTCAGTCTCTCTTCATAGGGCTTTGTTTCCAGTCCCCTGATCATCTTTGTTGCCCTCCTCTGAACTCCTCTCCAGTTTGTCTGCATCCTTCTTAAAGTGTGGTGCCCAGAACTGGACACAGTACTCCAGATGAGGCCTAACCAGTGCTGAGTAGAGGGGAACTAGGACTTCCCGGGATTTGGAAGCTATGCTTCTATTAATGCAGCCCAAAAAGGATCTCCAAAAGGATCTCTCCAAATGGGGAGAATGGGCATCTAAGCGGCAAATGCGGTTCAATGTAAGGAAGCATAAAGTGATGCACGTTGGGGCAAAAAATCCCAACTTCAAGTGTAGCCTGATGGGATCTGAGCTAGCGGTGAGTGACCAGGAAAGAGATCTTGAGGTTGTGTTGAATGAAGATGTCAACCCAGCGTGCGGCCACTGTTAAAAAGGCAAGCTCCACGTTAGGCATAATTAGAAAAGGAATTGAGAATAAAGCTGCCAATATCACACTGCCCCTCTACAATCTATGGTGTGGCCACACTTGGAATACTGTGTACAGTTCTGGTCACTGCTCCTAAAAAAAAATATTGTAGAGTTGGAAAAAGTGCAGAAATGGGCAACTAAAATGATCAAGGGGCTGGAGCATCTCCCCTATGAGAGAAGATTACAACAGCTGAGCTTGTTTAGCTTTGAAAAAAGGAAGGTAAGGGGAGACATGATAGAGGTCTACAAAATTATGCATGGTGTGGAGAATGCGGATAGACATTTTTCTCCCTCTCTCAAAATACTAGAACACGGGGTCATCCCATGAAGCTGATTGGTGGGAGATTCAGGACAGATAAAAGGAAGGACTTCCTCACACAGCGCGGAGTTAAACTATGGAACTCGCAACCACAGGATTTGGTGATGGCCACCAACCAGGATGGCTTTAAAAGGGGGTGAGACAAATTCCTGGAGGAAAAGGCTATCCAGAGGCAGTGAGCCTATGTACACCCGTTAACTGGGGAACATGGGTGGGAGGGTGCTGTGCCCTGCTTGTGGTTTCCCGGTTGACAGCTGGTTAGCCACTGTGAACAGAATCCTGGACTAGATGGACCCTGGGTCTGATCCAGCAGGGCTCTCCTGATGTTCTTAAGGTCTCTTGACTGTCAGCAGCTCTTCACAGTCTCGGGTACAGAGGGGTCTTCTTAAGATCCTTTTCATTGGGATTGAGCCTGGGACCTTCTGCATGCAAACCAGGGGCTCCGCCACGGAGCTTACGGCCCTCCCACTTTGAGCGTTCAGGGGGTGTGATCTCCAAGCCCCTCTGAAGAACACCGTAGTCTTGCTGGCTCTGCCCAAGGCCCCATTGAGTTTCCCTCTGTGGCCAACCAGATGCCTCTGGGAAACCCACAAGAAGGGGGACTGCAACTGCCCCCCTCCCCTTCATGTAGCTACGACTCATAATCATCGATACCAGTTGCTGAGGAACATGAGCAGGAGAGTGCTAGTGCACTCATGTCCTACTTACGGGTTTCGCCATCTGGTTGGCCACTGTGGCAAGAGAAGGCTGGACTGTATCGGCCTTTGGTCTGATGCAGCACAACTCTTGCATTGCAGGGCCCTCGCAAATGCCACCCGAAAGAAAGACCCCTCTTGCTACCTTCATTCTGGGTCCCCTTGATCCCCACTGGCGATTGTCAGGTCCTCTTGGAAGTTCCTGTGCAGCTGTGGTGCGACACAACCGCCGCATGTTGCTTGCTGGGCTGTTGTGTGCCGTGAGGTGGGGGGCTGGTTTTGTGATGGAAGTCTGCCATGTATGTGTTGCAGGCTGTTGGAATAATTAATGCCGTCCTGGAAAAGTACGGAACCTATGAGAGCTTTGAGGCATCCAATGGTGGGAAGCTGCTCAGCAAATGCCAAATCTGGTCCATCACCAGGAAGTACATGCAAAAGGAAGGCTGCTCTGGAGAGGTGAGTCCAAGGCTGGCTACTGTGCTGTCCAAGTTGTGCACCTGAAAGCCCTTGCAATGCCTTTGAGGATGCTAGGGTGGAATTCTGGGATCATGCAGCATTTCCACCCCCAGCTGTAGTTGCTCAGGGTTGCATTCTTCATGAGTCAGGTGTTCAGAGGTGGCTTTTCTGCAGCCAGCAGGAACTAGGCTTCAGTTTGACTTTAGAGTGGGTCTCTTCCCGTCAACATCTCTACAGTGGACAGTGTTTGCTTGATTGTGTTCTGTGGATGCCTGTGCAGATGCTGAGGTGTGCTATGGAATGAGACTTCTTCTATGGAATGCCCATCTTCTGGAAATCTGTCTGCAGCTCATCCAGACAGCAGCTTTTGGCGGTGTGTGCAGGAATGCCCCACAGAAAGGCAGGTGCATCGGGCAGCCATGGGGACTGCACACTTGTGCTGGCCTTGTGCTCATCTCTGACCGCTGCATGGACTGGCAGAGACCTACAGTCCAAGACTAGAGAAAGCTGAAAAGTGAGCACACACACACCCCTTGTCTGAGCTGCATGGTGTCCAGGGGCCAGGTTTGATTTTTTTTTCCTTAAATGGGCTCTCAGTATTTGAGGATAAATATTGGTATATTCTTGTTGGGTACCTTTCTACAGTAAGCGTGCCCTGGACTTTCATATTTTGTTTCAAAATTGCTTGTTACCCCTCCTGAGTCTAACCTGCAATTCTAACGTCCTGCAAGAGAAGCCTCTTGTAGTATCACGTGGTTTAGCACGCTCCAGGAGAGAGCGGAGGACAGGAAGGCCTGGCGTGCTCTGGTCCATGGGGTCATGAAGAGTCGGACACAACTGAACGACTGAACAACAACAAAAAACAGTCCTTCCCTCTTGTCTTTTTCCAGGTGGTGGTTCAACTCACAGAGGATCTGCTTTCCCAGGCGGTGATGATGGTGGAAAACAGCCGCCCAACTTTAGCCATCAACCTGTCTGGTGCACGTCAAAACTGGTTGGAGGGCATGCTGCGTCATGAAATCGGTCAGGCACAACCCCTCCTCTCCATTGCACTGAGCACAACCCCATACTTTGGAAATACATAAAATGAGCCAGCATTATGGGTGTGGTGGGGGTTGGAGACTGAATTATCTGCTGCGATTTCCCAACTGTGCTGGATTACCCAACTGGAGAGCATGCATGGAATTTTGAAACTCAGATGGTGCAGGTATTTTGATAGGGAGATTTTGGCAATAAAGAATGCACGAGAAGCCAAGGAATTGGCTGGCTCGCGCAAACTGATGTGTGAAGCAAAGCCCTCGGGTTCCTGCTTCTTAGTCCACGGCCAGCCATGCTGCACTCTCCCTTCAGCTGCCTTTCCCCTGGGTTGCATGCGTCTGTATACTCCACCCCCCTCAGCCAGCACCCCTTTGCAATCAGTCTGCTCTGCAAACATATTCCTGCGAGAGGCTTAATTCCAGCCAGACTTGACCCCTTCCCTCACAAGCTGGACTGCGGACATCCTGGCAGCTTTGTTTCCTGAGCAGCTGGAATGCTCGTTCCAGCTCAGCCAATCAGTGTAAGAGGCTTCACTGCCATATGCAGTACAGTAGAAATAGAAATGCCATCTAAGACGAAGGATGAAAACAGGAGTGGAGGCAGAGATTTTGCTGCTGTTTGAACTCTGCAAAGACACACCCAAAGCCTATGGACTGAGTCTTGATGGGCTGTTCCTGTTTGATCCTCCTCCTCGTCTTTCAGTGCCTGTTTGCCTTTGCATGATATGGGGGCATAACATTAGATGGGATGGGGACTCTCCATATCTCTTCTGTGCTGCAGAAACAGACCCCAAAGAACAGAGGAAGACATGTGTTGGCTGAACGTAATGGCCACTCTACAAGTTCTGCCCCGCCTTAGTGGCCAAGGAAAGTTCTTGGAGCCACCTCTGAAATCCACCTCCATCAGGCTGCTGCAACAATACAGGAAGTGTTTTCAAAGCGTACTGAATGAAGCTATGTAGCAATGACTTGGTCTTTATTCAGTTTAATAGCTTTATTTTTTTAAAAAGTTTAATCTGTAATTCATTTCATGGCCTTGAATGTTTTTCCTTTCCAGTTTTTAAGGCTGCTAACATGCCTGTTTTAATTCCCCGTCCATGAAATGATACTGTGAAAGAATGGCCAGTTTTTCAAGGAGCAGGAGTCCTGCTGTGCTTTACATTTTTTAAAATTAGATTTGTACCTCACCTTTCTACCAAGAAAAATGGCGCTCAAGGCACCCAACCTCCTTCTGCCACTTCTCTGGCTTTCAATTTCAGCAGGCATATCTGCAGCCATGAGGGCTAGAAACTTGCTCTGGAAAAAACAGCAACAACTTGGGAGACTTGCAAGAGGATGAATTCTGGGCCCAATACAGAATTCTGCAGTCTTGGGGATTGTAGCATAAACAGAGCCTTGGAGGTAGTTTCTGCCCGTGTGATCAATTGACTTGCAGAACAAGCTGGAAGTGGGCGGCAAATTTAAGGAAAGCCAGTTGTCAAGGAGGAATACTGTGCTGGAATAATACCTCTCTTCTTGCTTAGGCACCCACTATATCCGTGGGGTCAACAACAGCCACCAGCCCTGGCACAGCGTGGAAGGCCGCAAGCAGTATGGCCTAAAACCTGCTAATCCCACAGAAGAAGGCCTGGCGAGCCTGCACAGCGTCCTCTTCCGCAAGCAGCCCTTCCTGTGGAGGGCCGCTCTTCTCTACTACACGATCTACCAGGCCAGCCGCATGTCCTTCTGCGGCCTCTTCCGAGACTTGGCACGCTACGTGCAGGATGCCAGTGTGCGGTGGGAGTACTGCGTGCGAGCCAAGCGGGGCCAGGCGGACACTTCGTGGCCAGGTAACAAATGGCCTTCGGCTGGTGGCGTGAGCTACTGTGAAGGTTGACCTGGGAACATCAAGCAGACTTGGCAATGGGCCGTGGCTCAGCGGTGGGACACATGCTGTGGAAGTTCCCAGGTTTGATCCATGGCTTCTCCAGGTGGGGCTAGGAAGGAGTCCTGCCTGAAAGCCTGGAGAGCCGCTGTCAGTATTGACAGTACTGGGCTGGATGGACCAGTGGTCTGACCCTGTGTACGGCAGCTCCCCACGTCCGACAATGGGTGTCTAACTTTTGTACCCTGATCACTCAGAAGCTGGCCGTTTGAAAAGTGGTTTCCAAGAGTTCCTTTGCTGTTTAGTCGCTGGAGCTTTGATGACCTTTGTCCTTCACCCCAAGGACTGGCGGCCGGCGGAGGGAACGTGCCTGTCGTTCAGGGCTGGGGAGCCTCTTTTGGCTCTAGGGCTGCATTCGCTCATTGGAAACCATCTGGGGTGTGGCCGTGCCCCACTGGTGGCTGGGCTTAGGAGGCTTTTAAAACCCCCGACTGCCATATATGGGGGCATTGGGGGTGGCAGTGTTGTAACACATGGGGGAGGGTTGCCACCCCGCGGCAGGGAGGGCAAATTGGGGTCTCCACTGGAGCAAGAGGCAGCTTTTAAAAAGAACAGCTGCTGCAAGGGGCCGGGGGGCTCATGGGCTGCTTCTTGCGCACAAGCTAGCAAGTCTCCATCCCTGCTGTCGTTGCATCTTTGAAGGGCACCACCAGTCCTTGTGCATTGCTGTGCAACAGAGATTGCACTGGAGATGTTCCTGTAAATACTGTCCTTCAGAGTTAGATTTCCACTTTACCGCACTGCTTGTAGTTACCCAAGTCAGCAACAATACACTCAGAAGCAGAAAACCTGGTCCCCTCGCCCCCCCAGGAACTCATTGATTCCCCTTTCCAGAGGGGAGGGAAGTCATGTTAGTCTGTTGCAGCAAAACTAACTGAGTCTTGTGGCACTTTAAAGATCACCTGCAGCATTTGTATTTTGTGCCATTTCCGAGTCATTTCTGGTGGATGTCAGTGTAAAATGAAAACCAGGCCCCGAGTGTCCTGTTTATATCAAACACGTTGCTTGTTCTTCTCTTTCAGGGTGTTTCAGTAAAGATCAAGTATACCTGGATGGAATTCTCCGGATTCTGAGACATCGGCAAACCATTGACTTCCAGTTGCTGGCTGCACTGGGGAAGGTAACACCTGTCTCTTTCTGTTGGGAGCATGTGGGACCTCTCCATCCCATAGCCCATAGGGCTCTTCTTGCTTTCTCTTTGGTGCTGCTCCCAAGCTGGGGGTAGATTAGTAGGACAGGGAAACTATATTTTGTGTTTATGCCAACTCTGTATTGTTATCCGCCTTGGGAGTTTGGTGAAGGAGTTGTGAGGATAAAGCCGAGGGAGAGAACCATGTATGGAGGAACCCTGGAGGAAAGGCAAGATATAAACCTAAGAAATAATTCCTCACAACAGTCCTGTGAACGAGCTGCACTGAGCTTTGTGCCCAAGGGCCAAATTGCAAGACGGGCACCCATGTTGTTCTCATGGCAAAGAACTGTTTTGGGGGCTTTTAATTTGGGGAGGAAAGACATGTATGTGGGATGGAAGAGTTCAGCTCCCCTCTCCCAGCTGCTTTTAACCAAAGAAAAAGCAAGATGGTGTGAAGGCCCAGTCACAGATTCCCCACATCATGTCTGTTTGGGCCCCTGGTGGTGGTCTGAGCCCAGGGAAGCCCCCTCCACCAGACTGGCTCTCTAGTTATGCAGTGGTCATCACAGACAAACTGAAACCTGCTTGAGAAATGGTGACTTAATGTGCAGGTCCTCTTTTTACCAGGTCTCCTATGAAGATGTGGATTACCTGAAGAAATATGGGATGCTGGAGAAAGCCCGGATCCCCCACTTCATGCAGGACCTGGAGCGGTACATGCAGCAACTCAACCACATCGTCACCACCAACTGCCTGAGTGACGAGGAGCTGGAACAGCTGCTGCCAGACTGAGCCTGTGGGGGAGCCACGATTCCCTCCAGGCTTTGCTAGGCAGATCATGCTAGAACCACGGAGCCCTGGGTTCCAAAGGAAGATTGTCTGGTTAGCCTGCTGGAAATAGTTTGATGGCACACAGCTTACTATTTATTCTTTATTTATTGGTATCTGTGGTTGAATATTAGGTGGTGAACCCCAACCTGAGGCAGAATCTTTCAGCTGCCCCAGAGGAGATCTCTGTAGTTTCTTGTCGAGGGCTTCAACCTGGAGTCATGTATTCTTGAGCCAACTGCTGAGATCTGTGTGTGGGATGTGGCACATTCCTCCTTCAGCAGGGCACATTGGTATGAATTTGTTTTGATTATGTTAAAACAAACAGGCAAGTAAGGAGAGCTGATTGCTGCGCATTTGCAGGATTTCAGTACTGGTTGCCCAGTTCAACCACCTGTGAATTTTCCCCTCATGGCTTGAAAGAGCAAATATTAAAAAGTGGTGCTTAATGGCCAGTACAGAAGTTCCTGGTTTCAGCTACCCAGGGCTTAGAGGTAGAATCCACTTATCAAAAGCAGGAAAATGTCTTCAGATGTGTTTGATAACTGCAATTCAATCAGGCTCCATAAGTTAAGGAAAATGTGTCTTGTTGCATCTGGCAAAGGACCATCTAGGCCAGGGGAGAGCAGAAGCTACATTGGGACCTACTGATAGATCTCTGGGTGAATTGCAGTAGATTTCCAGGGGTTTCTGACTCCCAGTTGCTTTGACAATGAGAAAAGGGCTCCCCCACTTTCTAAATTAGGCTGCTGAGATTGAGGAAAGCTTGAGGGGAAAACAAGGAGCAGATTTTACTGTAACAGGTTCTAATACTGAAAACAAATTCCTGGGCTGAGCATGTGCTTGAGACACGCTTGTTCCTTAATTCTATGCTGCACGCAGTGGACCTCAGGGTCCTAGTAAAAAAACAAAGTGGATCCTGCAAGAAAGCCTGCCCCCATATCTGATTGTGGCCAGGGTCATTTCCTACTGTGGTCAGCGAGCCAGGCACTGACCTTGTAGCAACACTTAGGGTGCAATCTTATGGGGATAGGCAGCTGCCTATCCAATGCAGTGCAGGAGAAGCATGGAGGGGATCGTTCCCTCTGTGCTTCTCTTGCCCTGCATTTGCGGCTAGACTCTAGCTGTGAGAAGGCGGCACGGGGGAGGAGGCTGCCAGAGGACACACAGGATGCGTCCGTACTGGCATTTCCACCTTCCCTGCCCCGGAACGCCGTTTTGGCGGCTCTGCGCTCCTCTTCTGAGCGCGTGGCTGTTCTGCGCTGCCTGCGAGGCAGCATGGAAGTGGAGGGGAAGGTCGGTTCCCAGAAAGCCGCTGACTAGCAGCCCTAGGATTGCTCCTTCCATGTATTACTTTAAAGACTTTAATCCCTGAATACAGAAAGCCACCTTCCACAGAGCCAGACCAATGTCCCCAAGTATAAACAAGAAGCTCCCGTCCTTTGACAAATTTAATTTCTTGACTAGCATAAACTGTTGTTCGTGGTCCACATGTGTGGTGTAACAAGGGTGCACTGTGGTAGCTTAAGCTATGTTTATAAAAACTACATTTGTTTGTGCCCAAAGTCTTCGGAAGAGTAGCAGTCTTGAGGGCAGAGGAGGAGAGATGATCCCCTAGAGACCAACAGGCAAGGTAGACCCTCGAGTTGCGAGGGTGGGGGCGTGGCAAAGCAGCCAGCAATTGGAAAAAAAAAAGGGCGAGAATGGGTGTAGTTTGGGTGTAGAAAACAAAAAGACCTAACCAACCAATGGCATGAGCCCAAAATGGAGCTAAGCGTTTTCTCAAGCAAGAAAGAAAAAGAGCAGAGCTTAGCACATGCAAAATAGAAATGGTGAGACTGAACCAGTTGGATTTGAACCAGCGCGAAAGTGTCCCCTGCTTTGGCCCATTGCCACTCCTCCTTGGCCCCCATGGCAATGGGGCTTAGAAGAAACAAATGGAACCTTTTCCCCGTGGCCTAATTGCTGCATTGGGGGAGGGGAGAAAGAAAACAGGTGGTTCACTGCTTTGGCAGCCCTCAATAATCAAAATGGTTCCTCACTCCCTGCTGTGGAACGGGTGGGCAGAAAGTAGATCTCCAGATGTTTTGGATTTCAGCTGCCAGTATTCTTGATCACTGGCCATGCTGGCAGAGGCTTCTAAGAGTTGAAGTCCATCTGGAGATCTACCTTCTGCCCGCTCCTGCTGTAGAATACCTCTGTCCACCACATCATTTAGCCAGGCAGTATTGCTACCTCAGTGGGGGTGATGCCACCTTGGCTCAGACGGTGTTGGAGCAATTTCCCCTTTTGTGCTCCTTTGGTGTAAACAAGGATTTTGATCCCTTCAATAAAAACTTCTCTGTTTTTATCGTGCTTATGCCAGGAATCTTTATGCGCAGGTAAGTTCAGATCCCTGCTCAGGCCTGAAATGGGATAGCTGGTTTTCTGCTAACTGAAAAGGAAGGCTGCTGTGGGCAGATTGCAGTAGGCCCCTCCTCTATCGATCTGTCCTCGACTAATGAGAGCCAGCCCCATCCAGCTGTCCTCCCCTTTGCCAGTCCCCTGCCAAGCAGCTGAGCATGAAACTAGAGATGTTAATGTAGAACCTTCAAGCTGTCCTCACTGCATCATGTTCTTACCCATATACAGATGGCTTCCATCTACAGGCTAAAACAGCAGCCAAGCTGGCTTGCAGCAATGAAAACTGGGGACTTCATGCAACTCCTTCACAAAGACTTTGCTTGAAATGTGCCCGCTTTGCACATGCTCTGAAGCACAAACCTGCAAATCTACAGCTGTTTCTAAACTGCAGTTATCATTATGTCTGTTTCATCTGGCATAACAAGATTATAAAGTTTTGTCCAGATTGAAACCTGTTCAGGAAATATTGTTGTCTAAAGTCAGATGCTTCCCATTCCCAACAGCTGAAAGTGCATCCCTGGTGCACAATTAAAATGAGATTCTACTTTGATTAGTTAAACCTCCTTCAAAATGGTGGAGGGTTTTTCTCCTTATTTACTAAGCCATCCAAAGACAATAATGATGATTTGTCAGTGGGAAATGTGGCTAAACCAGGCACATTCAAACCTTTATTTAAACTACTTGGCTTTATAAGAGATCCATGTTCGTGTACAGCCCTCCAATTACATGATAAACATATACCTCTCTTCCAGAACCAAATGGTTCTTAACTTTCATAATGTGTTTTTCAGATTCACATCACTTCTAGGCCAGTGCCTTTAGGTCAGCTTGAAATAGTGAAGAGTGTTGCCTCTATTTGGAAAAGCAAATGAACTACAATTATTTAACTTAAGACACATGTACAAGCATACAACGGTATCTTGTATAGATACGGAGCTGTACTTCAGCACATCCTGCCCATGCTTACACCGATATACACTTCAGGATCGTCCAGCCAAGCACTGGTTCACAACTTCCAGCAAATGGGTGTTCTCCAAGGCAGCTGCCACTCTCTCTTTGTCAGCGAGTTGCTTGTTTACTGTGGAAAACAATCCCATGAGAGTTCCATGGAGACATCCACCATCCATATAGCTGAAGAGCTAGTGCAATCCCCTCCCCTGCCTATTCAAGTGATATTTAAGATTCTTCCCTTCCAGCATGGAAATGTTTCTTTGAAAACCTCCAAAGACTGCACCATTTCCATCCTGGGCAGTTTATTTCATTGCAAGGATGTTCAAAACTTGGCCAGCAAAAACCCTTTACACACACACCCTGCCCACATTTAGCAATGTGAGTCATCTGTGCTTGCATCAGCAATCCGAAAGAAAAAGAGGAGCAACTTGTCCAACTTGCAGAGAGACCCTTCCTTGCTTGCCTGAAGACAGTGTTCGCTTGCCACTGGTGTGTGTCTCTTTACAAGCCTGCCTCTCAAATCCTGGTGTTACTATTTGGACTGCTCTGCTGCTCTGTCTGTTCAGGGCGAGTTGACAGAATCTCTAAAGCAACAGAACGTGTCCTTAAAAGAAAAACATTTACTACACCACCTCTGCGATAGCAGTGATCTTGTTAATGACACTTTTCGGTCATGAGGGGGATAATTAAAGGCCTCAGAAATTTGCTCATTTTTATTTGACAGCTATTTTAGCAAGTGGCTAACCATAAAACACATTCTACTAAACAAAAGGGCTTATTTCATCCATTGGAAATCCCCAAATTTAAACTCTACCAGCATCCAGTATTCTCAAAGCCTTGATATTTTTTTCTTTAGTGACACTTTCCATCAATTTACCCAGAACAGACATTAAGCTAACCAGCCTGTAATTTCCTTGATCCCCTTTTAAAAAAATGGTGTTACACTGGCCACTTTTCAGTCCTGTGGTACAGATGCTGATCTTGGGGACATTTTACATATTTTTCTGAGATCAGCAAGCCGAGGAGGAACATACTCTGCACAGACACATTCTGAGAGCCAGTGGAGCGAGAGAGATGGAACCCAGCTCCAAATTCAAATCCCCACTACCCTATCATGAAGCTCACTGGTGGCCTTGGGCCGGTCTCTCAGCCTATCCTTTTCACTAAACAACACAGTGAGTCTGATCACAAGATAGCAAAGAAAGGCTCTCAAAACTGAATCTGCTTTCTGGTCATTTAAACATGCTACTGCTGTTGCTGCTACATCCACAGAAGGAGAGGGTCGTCTGGTCTTTCAGCATCAAAACTACAGAACAGCCTTTGCATGTGTTTGCCAAATCCCCCAGAAAGAGATCCAGGAACCCTGATGCTTTTGTTGTTCACTGGCTGCAGTGAAGTTTTTGGGGGCTGGAAGGCTTTTTTCGTTCATCGCATTTCATATGTGATTTTTTAGTGGCACATTGCTAGTGAGCTCCCAGGAACAGAATGCAATGCATATCTATATGGAAATGTAGGCAATTTAGTCTGAGCTGTATTGCATGGGGAATTAAAACTTACCTGCATGCTCCGAGGCATGAGTCCCAGGTGTTATGTGAACATCCACCTGCAGGGGAGAAAAGGAGACCAACATATCTGGGTCACCAAGAGTAAAATCCAACACAAATCCTATCCTTAGAGTAGACCCACTGAAATGAATAGGGTTTAATTTAGTCATGACTAACTTAAGTCCCCTTAATTTCAATGGGTCTACTTTAAGTAGAACTTATGTTGGATTTTACACCAAATATCCTCACCACCTTGGGGTCAGACCAACCTGAGAAATGGGTTCCCACTCTTCATCAATTAAAGGTAAAGGTGTCCCCAACCAGTCGTGTCCAACTCTAGGGTGCGGTGCTCATCCCCGTTTCTAAGCTGAAGAGCCAGCGCTGTCCGAAGACACTTCCGTGGTCATGTGGCCGGCATGACTGAACACCGAGGTGCACGGAACGCTGTTCATCAATAACATCCCCTTAATTTCAGATTCCAGAAGACTGATTCAGGCCTCTCAGTCACACATCCTCAGAATTATAAGAGGACAACAATCTTCCTTTTGTTTGGTATCCCTTGTGGGGGGTGGGGTGTTGTCATGGCATCACCAGTAGCAGTTTATTCTTTGCTGCTGGGATAAATTGTGCACCTGGGCATATTTGGTCACTGAATATTGGCAGGCAATCAGTAAGCGGAAGGATGGGGACTGGGTTGTATCCTGTTCCCCACCCAGGCAGGCCCGCTGAGCAGAATGTGCCCATTGACTCTTCTGGCAGCAAGGTACAGATGTACTCTGTTGACCTGTTTGATCTGCATGGCTTTCATGTGGCAAAGAGACACGAGCCAGTGACAGACCCAGCACACAAATGAGACTGCCCATGCTCCGCCCAGATCAGCATTTCTGACCAGCACTATTGGGCTCCCAAGCCAAGCAGTTGGCCATGTTTTCTAGTCTTGCAGCCGCAAGTATCAGCTTTCACCGTAAATCTAGTAACTCAAAGCTCCTGGAACCATTTCCTCACCTGCACTTCTCATCCCAAGCTTTTCTTCCTGGATCTTACTAAGGCTCTAGCTTCAACTGTATGGATCTGCTATCTTTTCTTCCTTCGCTTTTTACAGAGAATTGCTAATTTTTTGCATTCCATCATTTTCTAAGTTGTTCTCACCCCCTCCCCCTGCTTCTGTGCTGCTTTTTCCGACTGTGAAAGCAACTGCAGCACATGATAAAGTGCCACAGAAACACCTGTCTGAGGAAAGTTCTTGGTGACACTGTTAGGGAAGTCATGCCATTTCCTGCTTGTATTGCCAGGGGTCCCTTCCCCCATTACTTTTAAAACAGCACCTTTTAAACTCCAAAAGGAGCATGGGCTGCATGGATCTTGCAGATGCAGAAGGCAATGGCTACGCAGTGATTTCTTCCCCTCTTCCACCACCCTCAGGTTCTTTGATATAAATAAAGGGGAGAAGAGAAGCAAAAGTTCCTCTCCTTCCACCCCATTTGGTCTCTTGCCTGTCAAGAGCTTCTGCAATTGGAAGTCTGTGGAAGCAGTGAATGCTGGAGCAAAGCTCCCATTCCCCTCCCGCACAATAGTTGAATTAGCCCAGATGCGACAACTGTTTGTTTTGCCAAGTTTCCCTATCCCACTGGTGAGCAACTGCACAATTATAGTATTAAAAATGCAATTTCAAAAAGGAGCCCTTAAGGACAGACGGGGCTTGTGCTGCAGCTCCTCCTGTCCAGCACTGCAGCCAAGCAGGGACTGTGCTCCAGGGGCAGGCAGGCTGCTTGACTGGGGACCCTTCCTAGGCAGCTCAACCCTTCTCGCCTTTGTGCATGTTTAATTTCTAGCCACCTCCCCTTCATCTCCTCCCATTAGTTTTGAGCAGTTTGCAACATTTTAAAATATGCTAACACAGCACTTTGAAGTCTTGCTTGATTCAGATTTCAGTCCTGGTGGACTTACTTCTGAGTAGACATTCCATTCAGTTATTACATTTCTATACCGTCCAGTAGCCAAAGCTCACTTTGGCTCTTCCTTTAAGGTAGCATCCTAAGTCAGTACTGTGCCTCTCAGTTTCATCCGTGCCATGGGGGTGGGCAAGGCAGGACTGCAGTAAAGCTATGTCACAGGCCAGGTGGAACAACAGGTCACCCAAGAGTGATGCCTCAGCAGCACTAGAGGGCCACAGCACCCACACAAGGCAACCAAGCATCTCCAATGGTTTTAAAAACATCATTCCTCCTGTGCTTCATTCGGACATCTGCACTCACCTTAAATCTTTCAGGGAGGGATCTAATCAGCTTCACTTTGATTGACAGGCCGATTAGCGTCGCCATGCTGCAGTGTGGAATCGTGGGAGTGAACTCCACCGACACAGCACTTTCGGCATCGTTCACCTGCGAAACCCATGCCACCGCCACCACACACAGATTGATTAAGGAGAATCTTGCCATGGGACTGAGCAAAGAGCGGTCAAAGCTCAGCATTCCATCTGCTAGCATGGCCAGCCAGATGCAGGGGCGGAGAGGGGGACAGAATGCCATAACTGCAGGGCATAATGGCAGCTTTGGAATGTCATGGCTGGTCATTGCCAACAGACTTTGATGTCATTATATAAGAAGTCCCATCTGGCGTCAGCGGGGGGACGACAACATTTTCTTATTAAGAACCCACAAGAACAGTCAACTGGGGGGTGGGGCCAGGGCCAAGAGTGGATGGAATTTGCAGTACTGCGTAAGAGGAGGCGATTCCCAGAGGGGCTGACTGCAGAGCAAGAAAGGGGGGCACAGTGACTGGAGAGCAAGATGACAGTGAGGTCTGCATGAAATTGGGCCAAGAGCCACAGGCTCCCCCATCATGCTGTGCAAAACTGAAATGGCCTGCTCTCCCTGAAGCAGCCATGTCCCCAAAGGAGTTACTTCTTCCTGCCAGGTTTGCCAGTCCGCAGGCCAGTTTCCCAACCTGGGCTGCAACCCAAAGCAGTCTCTTTGGCTCTTTCAGTGCTTCTAGCAGAAGAGGCACTCATTCCTCTCGAAGTATAGCTCTCAAGTTTGGAGGAGGCTAGGACAACACTCACCTTGATTCGAACTTGTTCCACAACATTCAGCTCTTCCAAAGTTAAGGGATGTTCTGGGTCATTTATGGACCGAATGAGATGTAGGAAGTCAAGGAAAGCACTCCAGCAGCAAAACACCCCTGGTTCTCAAGATTGGGGGGCAGGGGGAGATGGTGGATAAAGCCACAGGCCTTGTGGGGACTCTATTATTCATTCAGACAGGAGTTTCCCAAACTAGGAGGACTTCTACACCAGCCTTCCCCAACCTGGTGCTCTCCAGATGTTTTTGGACTTCAACTCCCATCAGACCCAGCCAGCATGGCCAATGGTCCAGAATCCTGGGAGTTGTGATCCAAAACATCTGGAGGGCTCACCAGAGTTAGAAAGGCTGCCCTACAAGAAAGGCAATTTGGTTGAGCCTCCCCAGCGGTAATAAAAGTAGGAAACAGGTGAGCCTCTTTAGAGGCTGACTTTATGTTCTTGAGAAACCATCTCTCGCCACCTCCGAAGGCAACTGTCACTCTCGTTTTTTATCTGAGAACATCCCATCCGAGATTGCAGATTGGCAACCTGAAGTTCTCACTGAAGAGACCGCCAGGGTTCCAGTGTTGTGCTTTATAATTTTAACTGCCAATCCTAACACACACGCGCTCTGCATATACTTTTATCTACTGTGCAAAACTTTAGGTGCTTTGGGTATATTAATATTATCAAATCATCATTAATAATAACGTGGACCATCACATTCAGGGGACTTCTGAAGAACGTAGCCTTTGCTCATCCTGACAGCGACTGGCACTTCCCAGGTTAACAAGCAGACCAGAATTTGATGATCTGCCGGCTTCTGCTTAGAAATGCTCCGAGAGAAAACGCATTTAGGCAGGTGCGCTCTCAATGCCGGTCAATCCAGAAGCGGGGCCTTCGGGTGAGCAGGCGCAGGCGCGGCAGAGGCCAGCTTCAGGCTTCCCGCCCACGGCCGCCCCGCCCCGCCCCGCCCCGCCCCGCCCTCCTCGCCTCTGAGGGCGGCAGGCGACGCCAGACGCCCGCCCCGCCCGCGCGGGCTCACTTTCTTGGGCCTCCCGGCCCCGCCCGAGGTGCTTGGCGCCGCCCCCTCGGCCCGGGCCCTTCCCGCTCTCACCGGGGCGCGGCAGAGCGCGAGCGCGCGGCGAGGGGCGGCGGCGCCGCGGGGCCTGGGCGGGAATAGCGCCGCAGGCGGCCGCGGGCGGCGCCCCCCGGGCCTGGCGCCCCCGCCTCGCGGGGCACACGCGCCCCGCCCCGCCCCGCCCCGCCCGCGCTGGCCTCGGGAGCCGCCCCGGCGAAAGGGCGGCCGGGAGGCGGCGCGGCCGGATATCGAAGACCTCCCGGACGTCGAAGGCGTCGGGCAGCTCGTCGTCCTCCTCGCGCGCCGTGACGGGCCGCTCGCCCTGGCGCCGGTAGACGAGCGGGTTCGCGTTCTCGAGGGCGGCGCCGCTGCCTGCCGGCGCGGCCGCGGCGGCCGGGCCCACCATGGCTGCGGGCCGCGCTTCCGGCCCCGCCCCCGGAAGCGGCCTCGCTGCTTGCGGGCGGGGGGCGGGCGCTTGTCCGGGGGCTCCGGGCGGGGCCGGCGCCTCCCTCTGGTCCCGAAGGGCGCGAGTGGCCTGCGCCCTCGGCGGGCCGGGCGGGGCGTTTGGCTCCGGCCCGGAGCGCGCTTCCGCCGGCCCTCGGCCCAGGGCGGGCCGCCCGGCTCTCGCCGCTTTCTCCCCGCGCCCTAAGCGGCCTCGCGAACTGCTTCGGAAGGACCCGTGGCCCTCGCGCCGCTGCTCATGCTCGTTCTCGACGCGGGTGGGCCTGGCGCGTCCGCGCTTAGATTCCCGCGGGCCAGACGTGTTGTTCCTTATTCGCGCCCTCGTGTGCTGCGCAGTTGCCCCTGCTCGGCCGGCGCGCTTGTTCGGTGGGCCCCGCGGCGATTCCAGCGCGGGTCTCTAGGTTAGACCTTCGTTCGCTGTTCTTCATCTCAGTTTCTCCCGGGATGGCCGCGTCTCCCCCACTCGGTTGGGCTCGTACAAAGCCCGTCGGGGGATCAGAAGCCCCGGCGCTCAGGCAGGAACGTGCCATCTGGCCGGCCATCAGACGGGGCCCAGCCGCTCGTGCTGTCGCGACGCAAGTTGGTGACGGCGTGCGAATCGTGTATGAAGCTCCCATCATCATCTGAGTTAGAGTAAACAGCAGGTTGAAAAGGAGGCGAGTCGCCGTTCCTCACCCTGGAGCCATTCGAGGGAGGCAAAACAATGGAACCTTCTGGGCTTCCTCCTGGAGTGCGCGCCGTCGCCAAGATGCTGGCAGGCCCTCCTCTGCAGAGGCCAACTCTGCCGCTGGGCTGCCCTGCCTTCCTCCCGAGTCCAAATCCAAGGGCTTCGTTAGACACTGAGGGCCCAATGACCAATCCACGATCGCTCCATGGCAGCGCCTGGTGACTCAGTAACTGGTAATTTTCTTCTCTCAGAGTTGGGGCGGAAAAAAATGAGTGATTTTAGGTTGATTATGGCCCTGAACAAAGGCTGCCACGTCTCTCACTGGTACCAGCCCCAGTCCTTTATACCCTCCTCTGGTGAGAATCATTATGTAAAAAAATAAGAATTAATTAAAAAAAAAATGATAGCAACCCACCAGTGAAGCCCAACAGGTGCTTCACTATCAGGGCCCAGCCACAGTAATGTTGTTAATAATACAGGTGTTCGTACCTTAAAAGCTTGACTAAACCATGCAATAAAAACCTCTGACTAATAGCAATAATATAGCTGAACAGTTTAAAAGGAAAACTGTTAGCAATTAAGAAATGAGAACCTTAAAATATTTAAAAATGAGAAGTCATCTGCCAAGAGAAAAAATACTTAGAAAATTATTTTAAAATAATAGTAAAATTCTTCTAAAACCAAGCAAACTAAAAAGATAAGTCAGCAAACATTCCGCTTTAAAATTGTTTCTGTAGGCACCGAAGAACTTTAGCAACTGAAAAAGGATATTTTAGCCTTATCTGCTCTAAAACTATGAAAAAACACAAAAATATAATTCTAACTAAAAAAAGTAAATATGTTAAGAACATATGTTAAGATAGGTTTGAGGTAATAAACCCCTGTATAGTGCCTCCACCAGTCCGAAATAAAGTATCACAGAGTAACTATAACACCCATTTTGCTAGAACAGAACATTGGTGAGACCAAATCCCATAGAATGTTCTTCTATGTTTCAAGATGAGTTGTCACACCACAGTATGTTCCGATGTAATCTAGGGACCACTTGGACTGGAGAAGCATCTTGACGTGGGCAGCCTCCTGTGCGACGCTGAGTGCACACGCAGCATCACCAAGGCACACCTCCGAGGCACATTGCCAAGGTGCTGCCTGTGGCAGTCTCACCTTAAATACCTGGTGGGCCGGGACAGAGACAAGCTCTGGCTCCAGAGGCGCAGCTCGACTCTGGCCACTCCTTCCTCACGGACTCCTCCCAAGAGGCTTCCCCCATCTAGGCGCTTTAGTAGACAACAAGCTAAACATGAGTCAGCAGTGCAATGTGGCAACTAAAGAGGTTAATGCAGTTCCAAGCTACACCAACAGAAGTATAGTGCCTTGATCACGAGAAGTAATGATCACAGAATAGGGGCCTACAAGACCATCGAGTCCAACCCCCTGCTCAATGCAGGAATCCAAGTCAGAGCATCCCTGACAGGTGGCTGTCCAGCCTCATCTTGAAGGTCTCCAGTGTGGGAGAGCCCACCACCTCCCCAGGGAATTGGTTCCATTGTCGTATTGCTCTAACAGTCAGGAGGATTGAGCCCATGATTCTGTGTCCTGCACTCTGGGATGATCATAGAATCATAGAATCATAGAATAGTAGGGTTGGAAGGGGCCTACAAGGCCATCGAGTCCAACCCCCTGCTCAATGCAGGAATCCAAGTCAGAGCATCCCTGACAAATGGCTGTCCAGCCTCGTCTTGAAGGCCTCCAGTGTGGGAGAGCCCACCACCTCCCCAGGTAATTGGTTCCATTGCCGTATTGCTCTGACACTCAGGAAGTTTTTCCTGATGTTCAGCCGGAATCTGGCTTCCTGTAACTTGAGCCCATTATTCCGTGTCCTGCACTCTGATGATGGAGAAGAGATCCTGGCCTTCCTCTCTGTGACAACCTTTCAAGTACTTGAAGAGCGCTGTCATCTCCCCTCAGTCTTCTCAAGGCTAAACGGTCCCAGTTCTTTCAGTCTCTCCTCATAGGGCTTTGTTTCCAGTCCCCTGTTCATCATTTTTGTTGCCCTCCTCTGAACCCTCTCCAGCTTGTCTGCGTCCTTCTTAAAATGTGGTGCCCAGAACTGGACACATCATACTCCAGATGAGGTCTAACCAGTGCTGAGTAGAGGGGAACTTCCCGGGATTTGGAAGCTATGGTTCTATTAATGCAGCCCAAAAGAGCATTGGCCTTTTTTGCAGCCACATCACATGGTTGGCTCATATTCAGCTTGTGATCTACCACAATTCCAAGATCCTTCTCGCATGTAGTATTGTTGAGCCAAGTATCATTCTGTTGTTTTCTGCCCAGCGCTCCAGTCTATCAAGATCACTTTGAATTTTGTTTCTGTCTTCCAAGGTATTAGCTATCCTGCCCAATTTTGTGTCATCTGCAAATCTGATGAGCATTCCCTGCACCTCCTTCTCCAAGTCATTCATAAAAATGTTGAAGAGCACTGGGCCCAGGACTGAGCCCTGCAGTACCCTGCTCGTTACCCCTTCCCAGTTGGAGAAGATCCCATTGGTAACCACTCTTTGAGTCTGATTCTGTAGCCAACTGTGGATCCCCCAGATCGTTGTTTCATCGAGCTAGTTTGCTGATCAGGATATCATGGGGCACTTCGTCGAAAGCTCTGCTGAAGTCGAGGTATGTTATTTTCACAGCATTCCCACAGTCTACAAGGGAGGTTACCTGGTCAAAAAATGAGATCAGATTCATCTGGCAGGATTTGTACTCTGTCCATTTCTGGGTACTGCAGTTTAAGAAGGATATCAACAAACTGGAACATGTCCAGATGGTGAAGGGCTTGAGACCCCATCCTGAGAGGAAAGATTGAAGGAGGTGGGCATGTCTAACATGGAGAAAAGGCAATTAAGAGGCAATATGAGAGCCATCTTCAAATACTTGAAGAGCTGCCACAAAAGATGAAAGAGCCAGTTTGTTTTCTGTTGCTCAATAGAGTAGGACCTGAACCAAAATACAAGAAAGAGGATTCCAACTAAACATTAAGCAAAATGTCCTGATGGTATACATTGTTTGACACTACCTCAGAAGGTAGTGGACACGTTAGAAGCTTTTAAGCAGAGGGTGGATGGCCTCCGTCAGGGATGCTGTAATAGTGGATTTCCTACATTAGCAGGGAGTTGGACTAGATGACTTTTGAGGTCCCTTCCATCCCTATGATTCTATCCAACATCAGAGGAAACTAGCTCTGTGTTCGAGCATGTAATAACTACAACCAGATTCACTGTGAGATTAAACATTCTTTGGTTCTTTAAACCAAACAAGCCCCCAGAAGGCCAAAACCTGGGGTATAAAGTAAGATAAGTCAAAGGACTTCTTATGCTGAAAGGCCAACTGCTTCAAAAGCCTGGCAGGCAGCAGCAGTGGACAAAAGATGGAGAGGAGCTCTTAGCGATGAGTAAAAATAATACTGGCGGCCTCTCCCTCTGTTACTGCAGGCCTTGGAGCTGAGGCAGGGTGACATGTGACTCCTCAGAAGTTACTTCCCACATGTATTGTAATAATAAAGAACCTGTTGTGAAAGTAGGGTGCTTTCTAGAGAACAGAGCCTAGGGGTGGATTGCAATCTCAGCAGGTATGCTCACCCCCACGTTAACCATGCCCAAGAGACATTACAGCAATCATGGACAAGATCTGGTTTTTATATTGGAGATAAACAGCACTACCCTTGGAAATATTTTGCATTTTATTTGAGAAAAAAAAGGAAGAGCTGTTCTGTGGATGTCTTCCTGGGAGGAGATGAACTGCTCCTGTCTAAGGGTTGCTGAATCACACACACCCCTAAAATGCACACACTAGTCTGGTTACCGGTTACTTTGGTATCCACTGTTGTCCTCATCTTTCAGGGATTTCAGCAAGCAGTGACAAAAGATGAAGTTTTTGATGAATTCTTGTCAAAGAATTCAAAGATCAAACTGCCCGTATATAGATAGACGAGGCTGGACAGCCATCTGTCAGAGATGCTTTGACTTGAATTCCTGCATTGAGCAGGAGGTTGGTTGGCCTTTTAGGCCCCCTCCAACCCTACTATTCTATGATTCCATGAAATCAATGGTGCGCCCACAGTTAGAGTATTGTGTACAGTTCTGGTCCTAAAAAAAAGATATTGTAGAGTTGGAAAAAGTGCAGAAAAAGGCAACTAAAATGATCAAGGGACTGGAGCATCTCCCCTGTGAGGGAAGATTACAACAGCTGGGATTGATTCGCTTGGAAAAAAAGGCGAGTAAGGGGAGACGTGATAGAGGTGTACAAAATTATGCATGATGTGGAGAATGTGGATAGGGTGACATTTTCTCCCTCTTCTATAATACTAGAACCTGGGGTCCTCCCATGAAGCTGATGGGTGGGAGATTCAGGACAGATAAAAGGAAGGACTTCCTCACACAGTGCAGAGTCAGACTATTGAATTCGCTACCACAAGAAGTAGCGATGGCCACCACTTTGGATGGCTTTAAAAGGGGGTTAGACAAATTCTTGGAGGTGAAGGCTATTAATGGCTACTAGTCCTGATGCCTCAGTGCTACCTCCAGGATCAGAGGCAGCGCACCACCAGTTGCTGGGGAACATGGGTGGGAGGGTGCTGTCGCACTTGAGTCCTGCTTGTGGGTTCCTGGTCAACAGCTGGTCGGCCACTGTGTGAACGGAATGCTGGACTAGATGGACCCTGGGTCTGATCCAGCACGCTGTTCTGATCTTAAATGCCAAGAGGTGTGTGGTTACTATTTCCTGCTTTAAATGCAGTTCTTATTTTTGGAAGGTGAATCTTGGCAACCTTTGTGTCACCTTTCTCCACACTAGAGTTAATGATTACATTTTATTAAAATGTTGATTTTACTCCCCCTAGCTTAATGTCAGCGGAATATGGGCATTTCTCTTAACTGTCTATCAGTGCAAATCTTTGTACCTGCCCTTGAATGGAAAGTAAAGCAACGGTGTCCCAGGAACAGTGGGCGCAGCAGCCTAGTTGGGGCGCTGTGATCTGGGTGATGAGCACCGTTGGCTTTATGAGTATTGAAAGCAGAGGCGAGGTCACCACGTCATACTGGCCAATTCAGAAAATGGAACCGCGACTTGCAGTCAAGCGCTGAGAGTGGAGGAGCTTCAAACATCTTTGCCTCAATCCATCAGCTAGGATTGGATGGGCACTCTAAGGGGTCTCTAAATCAGGGGTCCCTTAATTTTTCCTGTTATACCATTTATTTATTTATTTATTTATTTTATTGCATTTATATCCTGCCTGTTTTCCTCCTTAAGGAACCCAAAGCGGCGTACATAGTCCTCCTCCTCCTCCTCCTCCATTTTATCCTCACAACAACAACCCTGTGAGGTGGGTTGGGCTGAGAGTCTGTGACGGGCCCAAAGTCACTCAGTGAGCTTCCATGGCCGAGTGGGGACTAGAACTCAGATCTCCTGGCTCCCAGTCCAACACTCTCGCCACTACACCACATTTAGGCTGCAATCCCGTACTCACTTATCTGGGAGTAAGTCCCACTGAACTCATTGGCGCTTACTTCTGAGTAGACATGTACAGGATTATTTCAGTCTGTAGAAGCAGTAATACATTTAGAAATATAACCCCATTTGAAAGCATATTACCTAGCAATCTTAGGCTGCAATATCATGCATGCTTACATGGGAGTAAATCTCCCTGAACTCAGCGGGGCTTATTTCTGAGTAAAAATGCACAGTATTAATCTCAGGGATCTAGTGCAGACACATACATGCAATCTTAAGCATATTTACTAATGAAGTACATTTGGAATTAGTATTTATATCCTACTTTTCTACCAAGACGTGCCCAGAGAGGCTTGCAAGAAAGGGGAAAAACAACACATTAACAACCACAGGATTCAAAACAGCCATAAAAGCATAAAAGTGCATTTGACTTTTGTTTTAAATTACATTTTGGTCTAAAAGGCAACACAAAGAACAGTCTAAGGGCATAATCTTATGCATGTTTAGGCATGAGAAGGTCCTACAACTCCCAGCATTCCCCAGCCAACAATAGGGTTGTGCCCTAAGGTGTTAAAAACCTGGGGCTGATTTTAAAATAATATTGGTGACTATAATAAGTTATACCTTATTAAGTTTTACTGCATTTACTGCATTATTTACTGCATTTTTACCCAGCTTTTCAGACAGTGATTGTCTCCTAAAGTGGTTCCCATCAATAATAATAAAAGAGAGAGAGGTCCTGCCATCAATCAGGCTTACAAACTCCAGTGACCAGAGATACAAGGGAAATGGGGAGTAGAGAGAGAGGAGAACCAGGGGCCAGCTCCAAGCAGGCATTTAAGCGCACCTCAGGCCAGGCTGGTCTCCCCTTGCCTGAGGGGCAGCAAGGGGCTCTTTTTAAGGCATTTGTTACATTCGCAGCCTGCCCATTCCTCTAAGGCGCCCAAGGTGGAGTACATGATCGCCTTCTCCACTTTATCCTCACAACAGTCCTGTGAGGTAGGTTTACAGATTACTAAAATGATTAAGGGGCTGGAGATCTCCCCAGTGAGGGAAGATTACAGCAGCTGGGATTGTTTAGCTTGGGGAAAAGGCAAGGCAGGGGGGAACATGATAGAGGTGTACAAAATTATGCCTGGTGTGGAGAATGTGGACAGGGAGACATTTTTCTCCCTCTCTCAAAATCCTAGAAGAGGGGGTCATCCCATGAAGCTGACTGGAGGGAGATTCAGGACAGATCAAAGGGAGGACTTCTTCACACAGCGCAGAGTTAAACTATGGAATTCACTACCACAGGGTGTAGCTATGGCCACCACTTTGGATAGCTTTAAAAGGAGGTGGGACAAATTCCTGGAGGAGAAGGCTGCCCATGGCCATTAGTCCTGATGCCTCTATGCTTCAGTGTCAGAGGCAGAAAACCTATGTGCACCAGTTGCTGGCGAACATGGGCAGGAGGGTGCTAGTGCACTCATGTCCTGCTTGTGGGTCTCCTGTCTACAACTTACCCGATGGTGGAACAAGGTATGTATGTTTGGAGGGCAGTGGCAGCTCTGATGAACTATCTGCACCATCCCTTAGTAGATTTTTTGATCACGCACCCCATCAGTGAAAATTTTTGAGCACCCCCCAATATATGTATATTTATTTACAAATCATATGCATGTACTACTGTACTAATATATCATGTACATTATAAAACATACACAAAAATAGAAATTTTAAAAGGACAAGATAAATATGAAATAAACAATATTTTTGAATTTTATTTTCATAGAATAAAAGGGTTGGAAGTGGCCTATAAGACCATTGAGTCCAATTTTATTTATTAACGGCACAAAACCCCTTTTTGCTCTTAGTAAAAATATTACTGATAATATTTTTTAGTGAGAGCAATGTGATTGAAGATGCTTCATTATTTTTGAAAATCTTGGTTTAACACTTCGTGATACAGCGATTCGAAGGTCTGGTTCTAAGTTCAGTTTATTTCGATACTTGGTTTTAATGGCTGTCATAGCTGAAAAAGACACCTCTCAAAGATACATAGATCCAAATGGAAGAAGAGCATCTTTGGCTGCGCGTACTAAATCATAATACTCATTTTTCAATCCCATCCACCAATTATGCAAAGGTTTTTGTTGAAATTCAGCTAGTAAATTTCCATCTTCCTGGATGTTAATCTGTTGTTCTTGCCAACTAATCGGAAGGTGTTGCATTTTTATAGTTTCAACAAATGGGTTTAAAATTCACTGAAACTTCATTTGGAAGATTTTAAAACAGATTTGAAAATCCCATTTCCAAGTTTTTTAGGTGTGCAGATATGGAGGTTTTTATAGGTGACACACACAGAATCATAGAATAGTAGGGTTGGAAGGGGTCTATAAGACCATGGGAGTCCAACCCCCTGCTCAATGCAGGAATCCAAGTCAGAGCATCCCTGGCAGATCATTTTCAGCAACAAACCACATACCGATGGAAACTTTTCCAAACATCCATTTTCAAAATACTCTCCATTGCATGAGTTTCTTTTGAAAAGCAGTTTATCACTCATTGTTAAAACATCACCTTTACCTTGAAGGGACAGATTAAGTGTGTTTATTTTTTCCAAAATATCTGCTAGGGAGCATACTACCGACAGCCGCTTGTCATCACAGAAAGGGCCGGCAAAGGGGGCGTGGCTTGACTGCAGCGGATGTAGGGCACTGGGTGAGAGCTCCTCCACCCATAGCAACACTCTGGCCCTAAGACCCCATTTTTTGGAGCATAAGTTACAGACTAACGAGCTGAACAAGCAGAGCAAACTGGCGAGAACCCTCAGAAGTGGAAGGACTTCTTTAAGCCTTTGGAAAGGACGGCCATCTCTCCAGCTCTGGACACTATGAGTACAGATAAGATGGTGACTGTGACTCGGGAGGCAGGTCAGATAAGAGGGGACTTAGCAAAACAACTACAGACATTAAAGGAAGAGTTGATGGTGGGGACGGCTGGTTTATTAGACAAGAACCTGTTGGAGCTGGGTCTGAATAGAAGCAGTTGAAACCATCGCCTCTGGGGCTTTTGATATGGCAGCTGGAAATAAAGTATTAATAGGTTAAGAAGAGAGACTTTGCATGTTACATATAAGTTGGAGGAGGCGGAGAACCGTTCCAGACGCCAGAATATTCACGTATGTGGAATTTTTGAAGATGTGGAAAGAGGAGATTTGAAAGCATTTCTATCTCAATGGTTTGCAAAGTTACTTCCGAATTTTCCGGTATTGGTGGAAGATTTTGAGAGAGCTCATAGAGCATTAGGGCCTTGACCCGTGGGAGGAACGGGTGTCAGAGACATAGTTATTTGTTTTGCCCGTTCTACTTTGAAGGAGGAATTATTGAGACGTTTGAGGGGACTGAAGGAGATCAAGTATAACAACCCAGTGATGGTGCTACAAGACCTGGCCCCTGAAACATTGCGTAGACGGAGGGAGTTACGCCCCTTTGCATTGAAATTGCAAGAGAAGGATTCAGTGTCGTTGGGGCTTCCCACAGTTACCTGTGAAGGTGGGTCACGTACAGTCTTCTCACTCAAAAAAATGGCAGAGTTGTTTATAGCTCTTAAATTGGAATTCCCATTGGGATATGCAGCAGTGGATTTTCTTAAGGAGGTTGATGAGGAGGATATGGAATAACAAGGTAGTTGGGAGAAAGTGAAGGAAAAAGGAACGTCAAGAAAAGGACAGGCCGTTCCACTCTGGAGGACACATCACTTCCACAGAGAACACTCTGCCCGCTTACTGTCAACTGAGATAACTTCTCCAGAAAATATGGGACTTATAAATAAGTGTAACTTTTGGCTAAGTTTGGAAAAAGGTTAAATGATAGTGTAGAGTATAAGATATTAAGTTGGGCTTCAGATAAATTGAATAAAGGGGGTTTGAGTTATACCCCACAATAATGAAGGCAGAGGTGTAATCTATGATTCTATGATTCCATGAATCTGTTGTAGGCTGCAGTGGGGTTCATCTCGGTCAAAACATGAGATATAAAATCACACACCAATGAACTCAATACAACTCAAGGAAAGTCCACTGCCTCCTGTTCTGCAGAGATGACAGTGGGCAGGACACCCGCTAGTCACGTCTCCTGCCCTCCATTCCTCACTGAACCTGTGGCATTTTCACATCTCAGGCTTAAAGTGGTCTGTAAGGCAAGGTGGGAGTGGAGAGAACACAAACAAGAGCTGAAAGGGCTTCCCTTCCCTCCTGTGGAATGTTTCTGTTTCTTTTGTTCCACTCAGGCCTCTGGTCAAACAGGTTTTTGAAGCAGTACAAGTTTCTAAGCCTGCTTGATAAAGACAAAAGCAGGTTGAGGCCCCTGCCCCCCTGACCAGCGATTCCTCTTCAGCTCTCTGAAAAATGATCCCCTCTCTAGAATGCACCCGGAGAGTTCTATCTTGGATTCACAATGCTTGCCTGTGGCACCCATAGCACAAGAGAGGCTCCAAAGGCACCCTGAACTTTACTCTCGGAGATCTGAAACATCTTCTCTTAAGTCCAGAGCTGCTGTGCAGCCACCTGCAGCTCCCTATGCCCCAATCACCTTCCTTCAGCCTCAAACATATCTGAGTTCTGGCTGCCTCCATACAACACCAGGCGTCCATAGCTGTGCAGATTGATGGAAGGACATCCCTGCAGAGCTGCTCACGCTCCGGGGCTGAGCTGCTGTGGCCAGGGCAGGTCTGTGTGCTTGGGCTGAGGGGCGGTCTGGCCTCCATTGCCAACTAGAGCAGCTCCTAAGGCCCATTGAGCGATGTGTGAATCCAGAGCAGACTGAATTGGCCAGCCCTCCCTTCCTTGCTCAACGCCCTGCCTGTTGCTTCCTAAGCATCCCTGACCCCAAATTTGCCCCTGTGTGGTGAATCCAGGGCCAGTTTCACCAAGTGCGCAAGGTGCGCACCTTACCTCAAGGTGTGTTTGGCTGACTTACCAGGTTGATTCTCCTCTCCGCTGCACGGATGAGACCCTACCCCATAGAAATCTCTCCTTGGCATTGGAGGACGGGTTCAGTTCGGAGCGGGACCCGCTCCTTCCTCCAAATCCAGCTGGTCTCTCAGACTGCTTGCTGTCATCTTTTTAGCAGAGGGGGTGAGAGTGCGAGGGGGAACTGGGCCTTCTTGAATCACCTGGCAGCTTTCCAGTGGATCCAGAACATTGAGCCTTTGGGGGGTGATCCAGGGTCTGTGACCCTCCTTGGCATCTCTGCAGCGTCCTTCGTTGTTCTAGCCCACGTACGGCCCCAAACGTTTATTTAAAAAACTCCTGCAGTACTCCCGTAGCTCTTGATGAGGGGGCGGGCAGAGGCAGGGGCACAATGTCGAATGTTGTCACTCTGGGCGCTCTCGCTCTCACGCGCCTTTTCTGTCTCGCATGCCCCACGCAGAAGCTCATTCCCTGTCCAGCTGCTCTGATGCATGTAGCATGCACGGCGATTCTGCTTTGTGTGCTGAGCTTGTTGCACCTGGGCGGCGTTTCTCTGTACGCAGGCTGATGGCCCGTGACCCACCCCCCTTTCTTCTTTCTTGTGACAAAAAGGACAAGCGTGTCCTATGCAGGGAAGAGCGTGTCCTGCGCAGTGTGTGTTAAATGTATGGTTGAAGGGGACTGTCTAGGGGAAAGGGGAACATAGCTGCAGGTTATCGTTTTCAGATGCTGAGCTGGCATTCTCAAAAGGCCCAACATAAAAGTATTTTTGTTCCCTGAGCTGCGGAGGACATTGAGGGCACTTTCCTCTGGAGGGGAGAGCAGCGGAGACCTCTGAAGCTCTAAACAAAGCTGTTCACCATTGTAAGACTTGAGAAGCTGTGGTTACAACCTTAGACGGCTTTAGGTCCAAAACAACCTCAGTTTGGCCTCCCCCTCTGTCCAACTAGCAGGTTGTACAAGGCCAGAAACTGCAGCCAGAACTGGAAGAACGCTTTCCTGTCTCTGCTGGGAAGATGAACTCCACGGGTAGCTCAAGGCTCCTTTCTTTGCCTCATGACTGTCCCCTAAATAGAGCAGGTGCCCAGGGCTCTCCGCTTGGCCCTGCCTCATATCAACAGGGTTACTGCTATTTAGTGATTACACATGTATCTCGTCCACACACACCCCCCCCACATATGTATTTTATGCTCACAGCAACTTGAGGATGAGACTGGAGGACAGCCTGCAGAGGAAGAATTACAGGGGAACTGGCATGAGAGCGAGCAAGAGGCTGACGGTCAGTCAAATAGAGGCAATGAAACCCAGGCCTACAAGAAGAAGAGAAGAGTGGCAGTAGTGGGAGACTCCTTGCTGCGTGGGATCGAGACCCAAGTATGTTGCAAAGACCCGTGGACTCACCAGGTATGTTGTCTCCCGGGAGGGTGGATTAGAGACGTGACTGAAGGGTTGCCTGCACTCATAAAGCCCACTGACAGGTATCCCTTTCTTCTCATCCATGTGGGAACAAATGATACCGCCAAGCGGCGCTACAAAGAAATCACGTCAGACTTTGAAGCTTTCGGAAGGAAACTCAAGAACTTTGGGGCCCAGATAGTTTTCTCATCCATCCTTCCAGTAGTTAGAAGAGGGATAGAAAGGGAAAGAAAAATACTGCAGGAGAATGACTAGCTACGAAGATGGTGCTGACGAGAGAGATTTGGATTCTGGGACCACAGGCTCTACTTCCTGGAAGATGGGCTGTTGGCAAGGGACGGGTTGCACCTCACAAAGGCTGGGAAGAATGTGTTTGGCCACAGCATGAAGAACTTCATCAGGAGGGCTTTAAACTGAATCCTACAGGGAAGGAAGATGTAAAGTTGGGGGTAACAATTGACAAAGGCTCATGCACTGCAATGGAGAGAACAGCTCTAATAGCGCCCAATAATAGTCTTCACAAACATGTAGGAAGAAAGCCAGACTATGAAGCACATCGTCTTTGGTGTCTATATACTAATGCCCAGAGTATGGGAAACAAACAGAACGAACTTCAACTCTTAATACAGGAGGGAAAGTATGACTTGATAGGTGTAACTGAGACTTGGTGGGATGACTCTCATGACTGGCATACAGCAATTGAAGGATATAACTTGTTCAAAAAGAACAGGAGGAACAGAAAGGGAGGTGGGGTTGCACTGTATGTGAGAAATAACATTTCTCTGCACAGAAATACAGGAGGATGAGCTTGGTAGCCCCATCGAGCGCATCTGGATCAAAATAAATGGAGCAAAGAATAAAAGGAACCTGGTGGTCGGAGTCTATTACCGGCCACCCAATCGAGGAGAAGATGAGGATGAAACTTTTGAAAAGCAAATTGCCAGTGTTTCAAGGAAGCATGCTGTAGTAGTAATGGGGGACTTCAATTTCCCCGATATTTGTTGGGAGACAAATTCTGCAAAACATGGCCCCTCCAGGAAATTCCAGACTTGTGTGGCAGATAACTTCCTCCTACAGAAAGTAGTGGTAGGAACTAGAGGATCAGCTATCCTTGACTTGATCCTAACCAACAGAGATTACTTATTTATTTATTAATTAAATTTATTAATCGCCCATCTGGCTGGTCACCCAGCCACTCTGGGCGAGATACAACAATAAAAACAGTTCAAAACAATAAAATTCAACATTAAAAACATCACATTTCTAAAATTACACTAACCCACCCCAAATGCCTGCTGAAAACCACGTTTTTAATGGAGGGCGGAAGATCATTAAAGAGGGGGCATGGCGGAGTTCCCTAGGGAGGGAGTTCCACAGAGTGGGGGCCACCACAGAGAAGGCCCTTAGTGGATAAAGTAGCAGTTACAGGATCTCTGGGGGAAAGAGACCATGTTCTTGGTTCTAAGGGAAGCAAAAGCCGAGTGTAGTCAAATGCGTACCCTGGATTTTAGGAAAGCTGATTTTAATAAACTGAGAACAATGATCAGTAAGGTCCCATGGCAAGCGACGCTAATGAGAAAAGGAGTCCAAGATGGGTGGGAGTTTTAAAAAAGGAAATTCTCAAGGCACAATTACAAACAATTCCAACAAGAAGAAAAGGCGGAAGACAACAGAAGAAGCCAATGTGGCTTCACAAAAAGCTTAGAGATGACCTGAAAACAAAAAAGGACACACATAGGAAGTGAAGGGAAGGCCAAGCAATAACAGAAGAGTACAGGCAGGTAGCACAGAATTGCAGGGATGGCATCAGGAAGGCGAAAGCTGAGAACGAGCTGAGGTTAGCGAGGGATGCTAAAAGCAACAAAAAAGCTTTCTTCAGCTACGTGCATAGTAAAAGGCAGAGGAAAAAAATGGTGGTTCAGCTATTAAATAAGGATGGCAAAATGATAACAGATGACAAAGAAAAGGCAGAGGTGCTCAATTTCTACTTCGGCTCAGTCTTCTCCCAAAAGAGGGTCTAGGAGCCCCCTGGCAAAGGTGAAGTACAGGCTGAAGGAGCAGGATTGCAGCTTGAGATCGATAGGCATATGGTCAAGGGACACTTAATTACTTTGAATAAATTCAAATCTCCAGGGCCAGATGAACTGCATCCTAGAGTAATAGAGGAACTGACAGAAGAACCCTCAGAACCGCTGACTATTCTCTTTGAGAAATCCTGGAGGATGGGGGACGTGCCAGATGACTGGAGGAGGGCTAATGTTGTCCCTGTCTTCAAAAAGGGTAAAAAGGAGGAACCTGGGAACTACAGACCAGTCAGTGTGACATCAATTCCTGGGAAAATTCTGGAGCAGGTGATAAAGTAATCCATCTGTAAGCACCTTGAAAACAATGCAGTGATGACTCGAAGCCAACCTGGATTTGTCAAGAACAAATCCTGCCAGACGAAACTGATCTCATTTTTTGATCAAGTAACCTCCCTTGTGGACCGTGGGAATGCTGTAGACATCATATACCTCGACTTCAGCAAAGCTTTCGACAGAGTGCCCCATGATATCCTGATTAGCAAACTACCTCAAAGTGGGCTAGATGAAACAACGATCCGGTGGATCCACAGTTGGGTACAGAACTGGACTCAAAGAGTTCTTATCAATGGGACCTTCTCCAACTGGGGAGAGGTAACGAGTGGGGTACCGCAGGGCTTGGTCCTGGGCTCAGTGCTCTTCAACATTTGTATTAATGACTTGGAGGAGGAGGTGCAGGGAATGCTGATCAAATTTGCAGATGACACAAAATGGGGCGGGATAGGTAATACTTTGGAAGACAGAAACAAAATTCAAAGTGATCTGGATAGACTGGAGCGCTGGGCAGAAAACCACAGAATGACATTTAATAGGGATGAATGCCAAGTTCTGCATCTAGGAAAAAGAAATCAAATGCACAGCTACAAGGTGGGGGATATGTGGCTCAACCACACTACAAGCAAGAAAGGATCTTGGCATTGTTGTCGATCGCAAGCTGAATATGAGCCAACAATGTGATGTGGCTGCAAAAAAGGCAAATGCTCTCTTGGGCTGCATTAATAGAAGCATAGCTTCCAAATCCTGGGAAGTCCTAGTTCCTCTCTACTCAGCACTGGTTAGGCCTCATCTGGAGTACTGTGTCCAGTTCTGGGCACTGCACTTGAAGAAGGATGCAGACAAACTGGAGAGGGTTCAGAGGAGGGCAACAAAGGTGATCAGGGGACTGGAAACAAAGCCCTATGAAGAGAGACTGAAGGAACTGGGCCTGTTTAGCCTTGAGAATAGAAGACTGAGGGGAGATATGATAGCGCTCTTCAAGGACTTGAAAGGTTGTCCCAGAGAGGAAGGCCAGGATCTCTTCTCGATCATCCCAGAGTGCAGGACATGGAATCATGGGCTCAGGTTACAGGAAGCCAGATTCCGACTGAACATCAGGAGGAACTTCCTGTTAAAGCAATACGACAATGGAACCCATGACCTAGGGAGGCGGTGGGCTCTCCCACACTGGAGGCATTCAATCAAAACGAGGCTGGACAGCCGTCTGTCAGGGATGCTCTGACTCGGATTCCTGCATTGAGCAGGGGGTTGGACTCGATGGCTTTGTAGGCCCCTTCCAACCCTACTATTCTATGATTTTATGATTCAACCCTGTGAGTTAGGTGAGGTTCACTCAGTAAGCTTTGTGGATGATTGGGGCCTTGACTTTTGATGTCCTCCTCCCTCCTTGTCCAACAGTCTAGCCAGTGTGCCACATCGAATCTCTGACATGAAATTGTGGCTGTTGCAAGGCCAACAATACATTACCAGCCTGGCCCCCAACATGCTTGGCCTCCTCCATCCTTCTGCTCCAGATCCTCTGTTAGGGAGAGCTGTGCCAACAAAAGTCCTTGGAGTAATTTCATCCATGGTGAAATTTCATCAGCCAGGTCCTCAAGCGAGCTGGTGGTCAAAGGCAGGAGGTACTTCTTCTGTGAGTTGTGAAATCCAGCCAGCTCCAGGCATGTCCAGAGTTGAGCAAACCTCCCTGGTCTGTCATGCTGACTGGGGCATACAAAGGTGGTATGACCAAGGCCCCATCTACACGTGCCTTTTACTCTGGGGCGGCTGCGAGTCGAGGTCCCTCAGGACAGATGATGTAGTCGCCACTTCGCAGCCATCTGTGGTTTTCTCCTGGAAACTGCGGATTTCAGAGGTGGCATTTTGCTGCGATTTGGGGGGTTTGCTGTGGGTTTCCCCGCGGTTGCAGGCCGCCTGTCCTTCCCCGAACCGACTTTGCATTTTGCGGTGGGCGTGTTGTAGGCGTGCGTAGTACTTGCAGTGCTCTGTGACGCCCCTTTATCCCACTGTCCCTTCACAGCTGCGCAGTTACAGAGGCACAGAGAGGCGTTTTCAGTTATTTAACCACACTTGCACACATTTCTGCAGCTTCGTACCTTTGCAACGGTTGCTTTTGGACTCAGTACCCAAGGGCCGGGGGGGGGGGGTCTTGCGGGAGGACCATCTTCGCTCCGGCCACCATTTCGGAGCGATGGGTAGGCACGTACCGCTCACGCTTGAGAGCGCGAAGCGTTGTGGGATTCTGGGGCTGGGGAACTGCCAAACAGATGGCGTGGAAATTTTTAACTAACGAGGGAGGGAAAGACACAGCAGAGCCCCCAAAATACAAAACAGCCAAGGAAGTGTTGCACCCCCACGCTCACGGGCCTGCACAGCTGCGCACTTAAGTATAATGGCAAAAAAAGGGCGCTGCGAGCCTGGTAGGGAAGCGCGCAGTAAACTGCCAGTGTATCGCGGGGATGCTACTCCGGAGCTGCATTGCTGCGCAGCTGCGGCGGGTGGGGGGGTGAAAGCGGTGCCATGTAGATGGGGCCCAAGACAGTCTCTTCTCAGCATGCCCAGTTTGTTTCCCAGCCAGTGCAGATGCCAAATCAAGCATTCCAATTCCACCCTTCTTCCAAGGAGCAGCATACATGGTTCTCGCCCTCCCCATTTTAGTCTCACAAAACCCCTGTGAGGTGGGTGAGGCTGAGAGATTGTGGCTGGCCCAGGGATGCCCAGGGAGTGCCAAGCTGCCTGCGGGTGGAACCCAGTCCTCACCTCAACACAGTGGCATTCTGCCTTTCGCGCCACAGTGGCTCATGCCAGCCACAGAAAGGGGGGGGGGGCTGCAAGGTGTCTTTCCAGCGGTGCATTCATTACTTGGTTAGCCAGCTCAGAGGCCATGCAAGGTCCTTGCTATTCAGGGCCCACCGTTAGGGCACAGCTTGTCTGATGTCTGCTTTTCCCTTTCTTTGCCAGGTTCTCTCTCCCTTGTCAAAGGGCTTCTCCCACAGAACCATTCTGGAGAGCAGCACCTCACAGCCTCCATCAGCCTTCAGTTCCAACCCCCGATTGTGTGCGGAAGTAGGGTTGGTTCCCTGCCAGAATCGTTTCCGAGCCTCTGCGGCAGTGTCTCCGTTGCCACGTGCCCTTGTCTGCCTGCTGCTTGTGGCGCATGAGACTAGCTGCCTGAACGGCGGCTCCATCTCACGGGTTGGCTCACTCCTGTGGGGAAGGGCCAAAGCAAGGTTCCCCCCAGCCCTCCCCCCCCAGCTGCAGCCCCTCCCCCAGGGTTCTGGGGGCCCCGTCCGTCCGTTGGGGCAGCTGCTCTGGGAACACAGGGAGCCGCAGCGGGCCGCCTGCTCCGCGAGCCGAACGCCGCTTGGGGGCAGGACTGGGGGTTCTGTGCGGGGTCCGCCTGCAGCACCTGGCCGCGTTCTGGCTGCAAGGGGACCAAGGCAGCCGCCACGGCGCAGTGCTTCAGGCGGAAGAGCGAGCAGGAGCTGACCCCCCCCCCCCCCCGGTGACAATGCAGGTCAGCCACCTGAGAGGCGGGGAGAAGCTGGCCAGGGCCCTCCGCAGGCTGAGCCACCTTCTGGGCCAGGGCTCTGCTTGTGGTTCCCCCCCGAAGCCGTGGCAGACAAGAGGGGACACCCAGGCAGCAGCCGAAGGCCTCCCATCCAAAGAGCATCATGTTCCTCGTGACGGCCTGGAGACTGCAGGGACCAGCCCTCGGCCCCACTTTTGCATTAGTGCAGAAGGTGGCTGGAAAAGAGCCGGCGGGGGGGTGCTGTTTGTTGTCTTGTTTCTTTTATTTAAAGCATTGTTTATCTTGCTTCTCAGCCGAAAAGGCTCACAGAGCAGCTTACATACAATGACTAAGAACAAGATTTTATTTATTTATTATTTAATTTATTAATTGCCCATCTGGCTGGTCACCCAGCCACTCTGGACGATGTACAACATACAATAAAACAATAAAATTCTACAATAGAAACATTTTCTAAAATACCGTAACCCACCCCAAATGCCTGCCTGAACAGCCATGTTTTTAATGCATGACGGAAGCTCATTAAAGAGGGGGCTTGACGGAGTTCCCTAGGGAGGGAGTTCCACAGAGTGGGGGCCACTACAGAAAAGGCCCTCTCCCTCGTCCCCACCAGTCTAGCTGTCCTGGCTGATGGGACAGAGAGAAGGCCATCCGAGGCTGATCTTGTTAAGCGGCCTGTCTGGTGCTGCTGGAGGCGCTCCTTAAGATAGGCTGGGCCGGAACCATATAGGGTTTTAAAGGTCAAGACCAACACCTTGAATTTGGCCCGGAAAACAACTGGTAACCAGTGCAACTCCTTCAGCACTGGAGTGATGTGATCTCGCCGGCAGCTGCCTTTAATCAGGCAAGCTGCCGCATTCTGTACCAGCTGCAGCTTCCGAACCGTCTTCAAGGGTAACCCCACGTAGAGCGCATTACAGTAGTCTAAACGAGAGGAGACCAGGGCATGTACTACCGATGGGAGCAGATGGTCAGGAAGGAAGGGGTGCAGCCGCCGTATCGGATGGAGTTGATACAGCGCTGTCCGGCTCACAGCTGACACCTGAGCCGCCATGGACAGCTGGGAGTCCAAAATGACCCCCAGGCTGCGGACCTGGTCTTTCAAGGGTAGCCGTACCCCATTCAACACCAGGTCAACATCCCCCAGCCTCTTCTTGTCTCCCACCAAAAGTACCTCGGTCTTGTCAGGGTTCAGCTTCAGCCTATTCCTCCCCATCCAGCCACTCACTGTCTCCAGACATTTGGACAGGGATTTTACGGCCAACCTTGGTGAAGATTTGAATGAGAAGTAGAGCTGCGTGTCATCCGCATATTGATGACACTGCACCCCAAACCTCCTGATGATAGCCCCCAGCGGCTTCACATAGATGTTAAATAGCATCAGGGAGAGGATGGAACCCTGTGGCACCCCACAAGTAAGTGGCCACGGGTCTGAAACCTCCTCTCCCAGTGCTACCCTCTGGTACCTGCCGGAGAGGAAGGACTGGAACCACCGCAATACGGTGTCTCCAATGCCCAACCCCTCCAGGCGGTCCAGGAGGATACGGTGGTCAACGGTATCAAAAGCCGCTGAGAGGTTGAGGAGAACAAGGAAGGAGCATTCACCCCTATCCAGAGCCCTTCTCATATCATCTACCAAGGCAACCAAGGCTGTTTCTGTCCCATGCCCAAGCCTGAAGCCCGACTGAAATGGGTCTAGATAATCAATTTCTTCCAAGTGTGCCTTCAGCTGCACCGCCACCACCCGCTCAATCACCTTGCCCCAAAATGGCAGATTTGAGTCTGGGCGAAAGTTGTTCAGAACTTGAGGATCCAAGGAGGGCTTCTTTAAGAGCGGTCTTATCACTGCCTCCTTGAGGGCTGATGGCATCACTCCCTCCTTAAGGGAGGCATTCACCACCGCCCTGATCCTCTCACCCAGTCTCTCTCTGCAGCCCATAATGAGCCAAGATGGGCAAGGATCAAGTAAGCAGGTGGTCGGCCTTATAGATGAAAGCACCTTGTCCACTTCATCAGGAGGAAGAAGCTGGAACCAATCCCACAAAACCGGTTTGCCACAGGCCGCCTCTTGCTCACTAACTGTATCCACAGCGTGCAGAGTAACGCACCTAATCTGATCAATTTTATCTGCAAAGTGCCTTGCTGAGGCCTTAGAATGCTCCAGTGGTTCCGGAGCCACAGGACCGACCAGGCTCAGGACCACTTGGAACAGCCTCCTGGGACAACACTCTGCAGACGCGATGGAGGCAGCATAATATTCCTTTTTTTGCTGCCTTCACCGCCACGTGATAGGCTGAAGATACAGCTCTAGCCCGTGTCTGATCGTCTTTGGAGCGAGACTTCTGCCACCGGCGCTCTAGCCGTCTCACCTCCTGTTTCAGAGCTCGTAACCGCGGATTGAACCATGGTGCAGTCCGAGCCCTGTTCAGGGGGAGAGGGCGTTTCGGAGCCACCTGATCTAATGCCCCAGTGATTGCGGCATTCCAGCCACCCACCAGGGTCTTGACCGAGTGGCCGTTGGCGTGCCCTAGAGAATCCCCAAGCACATTCAGGAATCCATTTGGATCTATAAGACGCCTGGGGCAGACCATTTTAATGGGTCCTCCACCCCTGCGGAGGGGTTGTGGAACTGAGAAGTCCAACGTCACCAGATAGTGATCTGACCATGACAAGGGGGTGGTGGATATACCCCCGACTTCCAGATCACTCACCGCTTCTCCAGAAACAAACACAAGGTCTAGTGCATGACCGGCTACATGGGTGGGCCCAGTTAGAATATGGTGCAGCTCCCAGGAGGCCATGGTCTCCATGAAGTCCCGAGGTGCTCCTGTGAGGATGGCCTCTGAATGTACGTTGAAGTCCCCCAACACCAATAAGTTAGGGGACTGTACACGCACATCAGAGACCACCTCCAGCACCTCGGCCAGGGAGTCAGTCGTGCAGCGGGGTGGACAGTACACGAGCAGAATCCCCAGACTGCCCTTTGGGCCCAACCTCCAGTACATGCACTCAGCAACCTTGGTCTCCCGGAGAGGGGGCCTGGTGAAGACCAAGGACTCTCGGTAGATAACAGCCACTCCCCTTCCCTGATCCCCAGCCCTCGGCTGCTGTGCATACGAAAATCCAGCTGGACACATGGCTGCAAGGGTTGGAGCAGCAGCCTCGGCCAGCCAGGTCTCCGTAATACATGCCAGGTCTGCACCCTCATCCAGAATCATGTCATGGATGAGGGAGGTTTTCTGGGTAACAGACCTGGCATTGCAGAGCAGCAAACGAAGGCCAGAAGATGGGGTCATGCCTCCCGCAGCCATCCTTTGGCTCTGGACAGGCCCGGAGCAGGGGACAGATATTACACATCTCTCCCTTGTTCCCCTTACCTGGCATGGCCTGCCCCTAGCGCTCCGCCAGCGCCTGCCGCCCAGCAGCAGTCCCTGCTGGCAGCTTACATCCTAAAAATACATGATGCAAAAGGAAAAAGGGATGGGGATGGAAAGGGGGGGAGGGCAAGAGGTCCTTCAGAAGGGCTGGTGGGGTGGCCCTGCCCCCCCCCCGGGTTAGGAACATCGGAAGATCAGAAGCGGCCTCAAGCTGAGCCAGTCCCCGGGACCCTCGAGCCCGCTGTCGTTGACGCTGACTGGCAGCAGTGGCTCCCTGGGGATTGAGGCAGGGGGTTTCCAGCCCTACCTGGAGATGCCACCTGGGATTGAACCTGGGACCGTCTGCAAGCAGGGGTGCCACCATGGAGCCATGGTCCTTCTTGGCTGTTGGGGGAGACCGCTGGGCGGGGCGGGGGGCAGGGAGCCATCGAGGAGGAAAACAGGGCTGCTGTGCCAGGAAGTCCCAGGCTCTGAGTAGGTGGCCTGAGCCAGCGGGGGGGGGGGGTCTTCAGCACACCCCGCCCCGCCATATAGCACTTCCCAACTCTGGTGCAGGAAACTCCAGAGACGGGAAGCAGCTTTTACGGCAGCCCTTTCAGGTAGTGGTTGCCTGTGGCGAGTAGGAGCTGCCTCCAGGCTGAAGCAGCCATGCCAGACAACGTCCGGGTGTGCCCTGGGCTCCCCTCCCTCCCAGAGCAGGTGCAGCAGGACTGGCGCCTCCTAAACATAGCCCGCTTGGGCTGTGCGCAGCAGCCTGGGCAGCCCCGAGCGCAGCCGCCCCCGCTGTGGCCAGAGGCTCCCATGGAGGCCAGCTGGGAGGGCAGAGGCCTCGGGCCCTGGCCCTCTGTGGCGCGGGGCCTCTCCCTCTGGCCTGCTGCTCCTCGAGGAGGCAGTGTGAGAGAGGCTGGGGGAGCTGCGGCTGGCTGCCTGGGCTCAGCAGGGCAGCTGCAGCTGCAGGGCAGCCGCTTGCATGCCTCTGGGCTTCTTTGGCCTCTGTGGTCGCTCAGTCCCTGTCTCCTGCCTCTCAGCAGAGGCAGGGAGCTGGTCCATGTGGGGGGTGGCCGTCAGCTGAGGATGGGCTGTAAGCCTGCCCAAGAAGGCCCTTGCAAAATATCTCAGGCACACTCACAGCAGCCCTAGGCAGGCAGCTGCACCCTCAGCACGTGGCGTGTCATGGCCCAGCCCTTGGGGAGGGAAAGCGACAGCGATGCTGAGGAGGCGCCAGAGCTGCCCAGCCCGTCTGCGCTGGGGCCTGCTCCCTGGGCTCTCGTGCCCCGGAGGTGCCACTGCCCCCTGACCCTGAGGAGCGGATCTTGGACTCCGAGCCAGCAGCGAGCTCCCGAGGAGCAGCTCCCGACCAGCTCCTCAGTCTCCCGACCTCCGCTCTCGAGGAGAGGCCAGTGCCCGCGGGATAAGGCTGCCACCTGTTTAACAGCCAGGGGCAGCACCAGAGGGAGGGCAGCTCCAGGAAGGACTCTCCTGGCCTGAATAGAGCCCCCGGCCAGTTGCCCTGAGCCCGTGCTGGGGCAACGTGTCCACACTGTAGCTGCAGGACGGCTCTCCACACTCTTCGTTCTGGGCTGGTACCTGCAGTTTAGGCCATGGTGCTAAAACTCCTCCCGTTCCAGCTGCCTCTTCCATGTCGGGCCGCCTTGCCCAGACCAGATAAAGGAATCCCAAATGGAGACGGCAATGGAGGGCACTGGGGCAGCAGGCCCTGCTCTGAACTCTGCACACCAGTCATGCGCTGTGTATGCCCCTAGGCTCAGTGACTGTGGCATGACCTGCATGGTGAGGGCGGAGTGGGGCCTTTTGCTGTAGTTCTGCAAAGGGGCTCCAAGTATGAGCCGGCCCTCTGTTTCCAGTTTGCCCCTGCCCATCTTGGCTTCGGATGCTAGCTTGACTTGGTCAGGGAAGGAAGTGGGAAATGGATTGCGTTCCTTAAATGCGTGTTCCCCCCGCCCTGCTCTTTGTTCAGAATGTTGGCCCAGGTGTGGATGGTATCTTTATGCCCAAGACCCCCAGAGAGATTCTGGCTGGGAAAGAGTTCAGCGCTGTGCCTCTCATGGCCGGAGTCACTAGCCATCAGTTTGTCTGGAATATCTGCCGTGTAAGATGCCTTAGGGATCTTTTCTCCCACTCAAATGTCTGCAAATACTGTGGTGTTCAGAGGTTGTCAGGAGGGATGCAACAAGGCTGGGATTAAATGTGGGGTCCTAAGCTGAAACTACCCTTCTTTGTCCTTTGGAGTCATCATCCTTGTTCTCCACGGCAGGCGGTTGAGTCACACCAGAAAACTCCCCCTTTAAGCCACTGCTTCCCCGCTCCCCTCCTCCATACTTGTATCCATACACAGCTGCTCTGCAATCTATAATTGTAATTTATAGATTTTATTATTTATTTACAAAGTGTATAAGGCACTTTATAGGAGAAATCATAACCCCAAACAACTGACAAAACCAGTTAAAACTACAGCTATGCCAAAAAGGGGGGGCAGGATAGAATCATAGAATAGTAGGGTTGGAAGGGGCCTACAAGGCCATCGAGTCCAACCCCCTGCTCAATGCAGGAATCCAAGGCAGAGCCTCGTCTTGAACGCCTCCAGTGTGGGAGAGCCCACCACCTCCCTAGGTCACTGGTTCCATTGTCGTATTGTTCTAACAGTCGCTTGCCATGGGACCTTACTGATCATTGTTCTGAGTTTATTAAAATCAGCTTTCCTAAAATCCAGGGTATGCGTTTGACTACACTCGGCTTTTGCTTCCCTTAGAACCAAGAACTTAAGTATAACATGGTCGCTTTCCCCCAGTGTTCCTGTAACTGCTACTTTATTCACTAAGTCATCTCTGTTGGTTAGGATCAAGTCAAGGATAGCCAATCCTCTAGTTCCTTCCTCTACTTTCTGTAGGAGGAAGTTATCCACCACACAAGTCAGGAATTTCCTGGAGGGGCCATGCTTTGCAGCATTGGTCTCCCAATATCGGGGAAATTGGAAGTCCCCCATTACTACTATATCATGCTTCCTTAAAACATTGGTTATTTGCTTTTCAAAAGTTTCAATTGCTGTATTCCAGTCATGAGAGTCATCCCGCCAAGTCTCAGTTATACCTATCATGTCATAATTTCCCTCCCGTATTAAGAGTTCAAGTTCGTTCTGTTTGTTTCCCATACTCTGGGCATTAGTATATAGACATTGAAGACCATGTGCTTCATAGTCTGGCTTTCTTCCTACATGTGTCTGAAGACTATTATTGGGCGCTATTAGAGCTGTTCTCTCCGTTGCAGTGCATGAGCCTACGTCCATCGTTACCCCCAACTTTACATCTCCCTTCCTCGTAGGATTCAGTTTAAAGCCCTCCTGATGAAGTTCTTCATGCTGTGGCTGGTGGCTCCATGCTGGAGTGCTGGGCAGAAAATAGCAGAATGACATTTAATAGTGATAAATGCCATGTTCTGCACCTAGGAAAAAGAAAACAAACGCCCAAGATGGGGGATACGTGGCTCAACAACACTACAAGCGAGAAGGATCTTGGACTTGTTGTAGATCACAAGCTGAATATGAGCCAACAATGGGATGTGGCTGCTAAAAAGGCCAATGCCGTTTTGGACTGGATTAATAGAAGCATAGCTTCCAACTCCCGAAAAGTACTAGTTCCCTTCTGCACAGCACTGATTAGGCCTCATCTGGAGTACTGTGTCCAGTTCTGGGCACCACATTTGAAGAAGGATGCAGGCAAACTGGAGAGGGTTCAGAGGAGGGCAACGAAGATGATCAGGGGACTGGAAACAAAGCCCTATGAGGAGAGACTGAAAGAACTGGGCATGTTTAGCCTTGAGAAGAGAAGACTGAGGGGAGATAGGAGAGCACTCTTCAAGTCCTTGAAAGGTTGTCACAGAGAGGAAGGCCAGGATCTCTCCTCAATCATCCCAGAGTGCAGGACACGGAATCATGGGCTGAAGTGGCAGGAAGCCAGATTCTGGCTGAACATCAGGAAAAACGTCCTGACTGTTAGAGCAATACGACAATGGAACCAATTACCTGGGGAGGCGGTGGGCTCTCCCATGCTGGAGGCATTCAAGACGAGGCTGGAAAGCCACCTGTCAGGGATGCTCTGACCTGGATTCCTGCACTGAGCAGGGGGTTGGACTCGATGGTCTTGTAGGCCCCTTCCAACCCTACTATTCTATTATTCTAGGGAGGAAACTCAAAGTAAGTACTAAATGTTTGGTTTTTAAAGAAATGGAATAGTTCAATTAAGACACCCCCCCAGCCAAATAACTTTGACAGAGCCCTCTAACACCAGCAGAATGATCTCTCTCACAATGAGCAGACACAGCCATACAGCTTGAAAAGGTGTGTGTGTGTGGGGGGGGGAGCTAAGCAACTAAAGTTAAATTTCTGGTTTTTAAAATGAACAAACCAGGAGAATAAAATGTAAAAACCTATTACAGAAGAGGGGTTGGATGAAACAAAGAACAGGGAGGAAACTCATACTCAGTACTAAATGTTTGGCTTTTTAAAATAAAGAATCTACCAAAGAAAGAAAGAGAATAATTGAATTCAGATTGGGAATAAAGAAAGACACACAAAGCTGCACACGCAGGATCTCTCTAGTCGCCCTCTAACACCCCCCACCTAACCAGCGCCCGCCCCCCGAGGAAGGCACGCAAGGAAGCAGGCTGATCTCTCCACGCCAGCGTTCCCTCCCCTCCTCCACCACTGTGACCGACTGGAGACTGCTGGGTTACGTTCAGCCCTAATTTGGCAACTGGAGTTGCCATTGGCCAAAGCTCCCTCCCCTCCTCCTCTCCCTTCCTTCCCCACTCCCGCCTCCTCTTCGCTCCCTCCTCAGTCTCTGGCAAGTTGATACACTTGGCGCCAGGCTGCTTGGGCTGCTCAGAATGCCTGAGAAGAGCTCCAAACCACTGAGGTGGACCGAGGTGCCTTGGATAGGAGTCACTTTGCTTCGGGGTGCCTCGGTGCTGTTCTGATCCACCTTGTATCATGGTGAGGCGCCTCTGATCAGCCTGCTTTGCCTTGTTATTCGGGCTTTGGACCGAAGCGGTGCACAGCCTTACTGCCATTGCCAGCAGTTCCTTTTGTTCCACATGCTCTTTCTCATGATTGCTACCACTCTGAAAGTATCTTTTAGCTTTTTGCCACTGTGGCAGTGAAACACCAAGATGCACCACCTGTCATTTTGGTTTTCCTATAGCGCTCCTGGTCCTGATACAGATCAGAGGTATACTGGTAAAGGCAAAATGGCAGGTGAAAATTGCACCCACACTTTTCCTTGGTCTTTCAGGCCCAAATCCGGATGGGGAGGATGGAATGCTGGAGATCAGCAAAAAGGCCCCATGTTGTCCTGGTTCTGTATTGCCTTATGAAGCATCTGAGCCTTACTGTATTGCTAGAGGAATCCTCCTGTGAGTCGACCCATGCCAGTTCCTTACATAAGTGGCTGGATGCATGGGTTACAAAGTGCTTGATAAGGCAATACAGAACCAGGACAATGTGGGGTATCTCTCTTGACCAAAGATGTGGATGCATGTAGGGTAAATTTTAAGCAAACATAATTGCAGAGCATCATTACTGATCACAGGGCACGTCAGTTAAGGCATTAGCCTGAGCTTCCAGTTATTTTCCATTGCTCACAGTTGTGGCTATTCAGTTTTGGTAATCTTCCAAAGAAACCTCCATTAGTGTTTGAGGCCATTGTGCTAAATGCTCAGCCGCAAAACAACAACTGTAAGCTTGCTTTTTCTATGTGTATGAAAGGAACAGAGAGAGAGAGAGAGAGAGAACCAATCGGTTAAAACCTGCTCTGCATGCCTGGGCCCATAACCCAATGGGATTATTTAGTAATGATGCCTCTTATTAGAAAGGCAATTAGAGAAAAAACAAAGGCAAAACAGAATGAGCATTTACTAGTCCCACATGCACACAGGTTATGTTACAATAAAAGGAGACCACAACCTTCTTCAGTTAAGTTTACTCACATATATTCTTGCATATACAATGCAGGTACTACATAGAACTTCAAAAGAGTTTGTTCAGTCCATTTTGTGTGCAACTATGCTGGCAGGAGCAAGAGAGCGCACACACACGCTCCCAGCAGTGGTGGAAGTCAGAGAAGTGGTAGGAGAGGATTTCTAGCACTTTTTAACTTACAAATTTGTAATCTAGGGTTCTGATCCATATGACTACAAATTAACAGCATTTTTTAACTGGCTGTCCCTGTGGCAGTTTGTATCTGAAATTTTGCACAACTGTCCCAGGTTAGATTAGGGATCCTGAGTTTCACTTTATTATAGCTCAGCAGGTGTCAGTATTATAAGCACTAGAATTTGAAGCTTAAAATGGTGGAACCTGCAGGAAAATGGCTCATTCACGAACAGTGACGTGAACCTTTCTCTGGGGCTGTCTGCCTGCCCCACTGGTGTCGCTTGCTCATAATCACACCAAGAACCTCTCATTCACATCATGTCAGACCTACACCTCTATTTCTCCCTGTCGGCTGTGGGAAGGGAATGCTGGTGAGGTTATGAATGGCTCAGTTTTGGTGGTTTGACAAGGCCCAGTTGGACAGCTTCCAAACTGTTCTTTTGCCGCGGGGAATGGGGGAAAAGCAGTTCCTCTTTCAGTCCCTCTCAGGGCCTTTTTCTTTCTTCATGTTTGGTTACTTCCACCACACACCCTTAGCTGGCACTTCTGTCAGAGAGACCTTTGTGCTTCTGCAAGCAGAGAAGGGAGACAGTCCAGGCCGAGATGCATGCCGAGTGCTGTCTGTCTGGAGCTGTGATCTTCAGCCTGTTGGTTGCTGGAGCGGCAGCTGAGGGTAAACAGACCTTCTTTTGCTTATTGTGCGGAAGTTCAGGCAGGCACCTTTCAGACAGAGGCTCCCGTCAAGGGATTGTTAGTTCTTAGAGGCTTTCTTTTTCTTGTAACTTTACAGGAAGGCAGAATCCAAATGCTATTGTGCTTAATACAACTCTGCAAAGCTAGGTCCCCCCCGCCCCACTTTTCTTCATCTCCTAGATGGAAGGGTCTGCTCTGAAGTGTCTTCTGTAAATAGTTTGCCTTCTAATTAGATATCTGCTTCTCTGGCTGGTGGTGGCCTCCTTGCAAAAGGAGGCAATGTCGCTAAACAAAGCTGGTGTATGTTAATGGGAACTAGTGAGCAAATAACTGCTCGTTTAAAGGGACTCTCTTATTTGGAGCCCTGTGAAAGATACAAGCCATAAGAACTGTCATGCTGTCTCAGGCCAAGGGTCCAAAATGGTCTTTCCAAGGGCAGCCAGCAAGGACTAGGTGTGCCTGAGGAGCTCCCACGCTGTGTTTGTCCCCAGCATCACTACTCAGAGGTAGCTGCTTCCCGAACATGGCGGTCCTGTTAAACTGCCATGGCTAAATACTGCTGACAGACCTCTCCTCTATGAAGTTGTCCGATTCCTTTAAAAACCAGCTAACCTTTAAAAGGGGCCAAGAGGGAGACAAGCAACCCACAAAACAGACTCTCTGCAGCAGAGGGAGAGCAAGAATACAATTGTGTCTGAGAGAGAAAGAGAGAAGAAAACATGCTGGGAATAAGAGTCTGTGCTGGAGGGAAGGGAAGCTTGGATTCCTTGGATTGAGCAGGGGGTTGGACTCGATGGCCTTGTAGGCCCCTTCCAACCCTACTGTTCTATGATTCTGTGAGGCACCCAGTGCTTGTGGAGGATTTGCAGGGATGTGAGCATAAGTGGGCTGAACAAAACAAATCGTACGAGGAATGGAATTGTTTGCAATCATGTCCTGCGAGGGTTTGGACTCCCTGCTCCTTGCACAAAGAATCTTTCAGCATATTGGGGGGGGGGGGGACACCCTCTCATTTTATTACTCTTAGGCACAATCCCAGGTGTTTTAGCATTTTAGCTCTGTTTTAATTTGCTAGTGTATTTTAAATTTCTGCATTGCTGCTAGGTTTTATTCTGGCTATACCGTTATACTGTAGTTTTAAGCTTTTATGTTTTATATTGTATTTTATGCTGTATTTTGTGGTTTTAATTTTTGTGAACCGCCCGGAGAGCTTTGGCTGTTGGGTGGTATAGAAATGTAATAAATAAATAAATCCACCAGGAAGCTCTCCTGAAGAAACACCATCTGAATGAATGGGAGCGGTACAAGAACATGGCAGGTTTCGATGGCATCCCTGGGAGAGCCAAGCATCTGTCAGTGGAAGTGCTTATTGCCTCACGTTCATGACCAGGCCAAAGCCAAAGGGCGACTTTACACAGCGAGACGCAAGGCACCATGCCGTGAGCTCACAACTGCCTTTCCCCAAGCAAGTTCAGGGTGTGCGTGCCTGTGATGGGCTGCGGGCAGCAGTCTGCAATGAGCCCACAGCCCGTGGGAGTATTCAGGGGCAGGAGTGCAGTCCCTGGGCAAGGGGACAGGCCGTGGGGGGAGCAGGCGGGGCTGTTTTCTCCGTGGCTTGATGGGAGCATGCACTTCATCACCAGAGATGAGGCTCCCTCAGCGCCTGCCTTGCCAGGCACAGCCAGGGCCTGATCCACGTGGAGCCCGCCCTCTCAGTGCCTGGAGAGTGATATTTTTCTGCTGCTTTGCACTTGAGTGACGCCGGGCCTCGCCAACCTCCCTCCCCTGATCTGCCAGGCAGCTCCTGCGCGCCAGCGTTGCTAGGCCCCAGGAGAGTTGGCAGCGCTGCTTGGCCAAGCCCCTCGATTGCCAGGAAGATTTGCCAGCTGGCCGGACATGCTGGGCGTGCAGCGCCGTTTCCTGTCTAAACATGCATCGTGTTGCACCCTTAATCATTTTGCATTCAAAGAGATCGCAGTGCAGAGGTACAGGAAAAGGGCTATTGCTTGACTCAGTTATGCAGCGGGTGACACTGGCTTGGATATTTGTTCAGCCCTGCAAGGTGCATGGGGGTGGGGGTGGGGAGGTGAATTGAAAGCCTTCTGCACCAGTCTCCCTCTCTTGTGCCACCAGCACTCTGGTCCCTCAATAAACCAGGCAGATTAGTCTCTGTGTACCAGCCTCAGTACTGTCTGCTTCTGGGGTCCCACAAGACAGCTGGAACCCACCATACCCTCTGAAGCCCTCACATCCCAGTGTGTTGCTCAGTCTGAGTCATCTGCCTCTCTGAGTAGCTGCACAGACTCCTGTGCATTCCTCCTCACCCTCCTTGCCAGATGGATCCAGCACCTGACCACATCTCCTCTGCCCCTGGCCACCTACATGGGTCTGCCAATGTTAAAGCTGGGTGCCCAGCTGCAACTGGACTCTGATCTCGGCATACAGGTCCCCAGTCAAAACATTTAGTCCCAGATTCCTCAGCATTTCCCAGATGTTGCAATCCAGGAGAAAGAGCAATTTACGACAGAGAGCAAAGGGAGAGACGGAGCTATGTTTGTGGGTGGGTTGTGCTGGGACGTGCAGGCAATGGTGATTCAAATATACACCTCCCAGAGAGCTTCAGTTATTGGGCAGTTTAAAAGTACAGTAAATAAATAAATGTGCTAATGCAGGATGCTTGGATTAAGTTACAAGTTAAAACCACAAATCTACACATGACTCAATATCATACAACTCAGGAGTCAAACATAAAAAAATGCAGCATAGTTGCAAGATCTATCTCTAAAGGAAGAAATCCAGAATTTTACCTGGTGAAAAAGAGACGCCCTAGAATTAGAACCGCCAGTGGAACACAGAGTGAAAGCCCAGCTCTTGCATACCCTACTCAGGTGCAGCCACGGAGGGTGTGCAGTTTGTCTGCGGCGTGGTCAGTGGTCAGTTTGAGATATGCAGTAATCTGAACAGGAACGGCCACTGTTGGCTGGTGGGCAAGATGCAGCCCCCAAAGCAACTTTATTCAGCCTCTGGAGGCCCTGGCAAAGGCGAGCTTTCTCTTGTAAGTAAAAAAAGGATTGAGACTGGCCATGTTCGCCCGTAATGACAGACCATCATTTAGGGTTTTGTGACCTTCCCAAGGAACACAGCAAGCTGGGGGTCTTCTGACACTATACGCCTTTATTAAGCAGAGCATGCTAGTATGGATGGATCGCACACACGGGAGGTCCACACCCTGGTTCAGATAAGCAGAAACTTTATAGAGTTTGCAATGTCTTTCTGAGCCACAGTGCTCAGCCAATCAGATACTAACATGCTAGTGGGGGCTACTACAGTTGAATCACGCACATGCAGAGAACAAAACCTTCCAGCACAGTTTTCTTATCTACTTACAACAATCCAGCTTTACAACATCCCAGCACATCCTCTTCATCTGCTTACAATGCATGTCTACTTTTCCCACCAATGGCAACATTCAAAACGCTCAGAGGAGGCCTATCTTTTTGGCTGCAGCCTGAACAAAACTACAGTTTTTCCTTCTTACCATGTTCACCCATAACGACAGACCATCATTTAGGGTTTTGTGCAGCCTGCTCGAAGCACCAGATTCATGCACTCTCCCCTCCTCCCATGCAACAGGGAAAAGGAATAAACTGGGCTTCAGTTTTGCTCTAGCAGATTCCTGTCTTCTTGTGGGTGCGGACCAGGAATTTTGGTTTAAAATAAATTCTGGTTTGTTAAATAAACCATAAAAATGGACTTTCAGTGAAGATGGCAGAGTGCTAAGTCACAAACCACAACTACTCCCACCCACTCCTGACCATCCAGCGCAATCCCGCCTCTCTTGGGCTGCAACTATCCCACAGAACCCCGATGCATGATCCCTAAGACCCCCTGAACACAGGTAGGGGACACGTTTGGGACTCATCTGGCTCAGAGCACCCCCACACAGACTGGGAACAGTCCAGGGGGGGAAACGGCACAGCAGGCCTCTAGGCCCTACAACCTCCACTGCAGCAAGGCCTCACCATCTCCGACCTCCGGGGTGCACCCTCTGCTCTCCGGAAGCAAAGAAAAAATTGAGGGGTCCGTCTGACGTACCTCCTACACCAGAGGTGCAGCACGCCTGAATCAGCAGCCCCTGGCCATCAAGCATAAACGGCCTGGCTGAAACGGGATCCCTAGCAGCACAGAGCACAACAGACCAGAAGGGGGTAAGGCCTTGCAGGACAGCCCCCCCCCCCACTCCTGGAGAAAACACCACATGAAGGGGACACACCTCCCCCCACACACTTCGGGACAAGATAAAGCCCGGCATTTAATAGTCTTAGAGAAAGTCCCCTCTTCTTGCTCAGACATTTTTCTCTGTCTCCTAGATAAGATTCAGACTGGTAGCCTCCCTAATAGTCCCCTCTCTTTCTGAGATCGGGCGGATCTGCTGACGCTCCCCATGGGGAACTTTAGCCTCCCAATTCAGCTTTTCCTGGCCTGTGATATCTCAAATTGGAGCTGCACCAAAATCAATAATAAATAATATATTGAGACCTGTACTTACATTACTGACCCCATTTTAACATGGGAAAATCTACTGCCAAAACTCCATCCAAACCACCTCGGACACCTTGTTGTATGAGCGGCACACGTTCTTTGTTCGTTGTCTAGCCGGACAATGGATCACACTAGACACGGGTAAGACTTCTGGATCTAAAAGTGCTTTATTGCATGGCCAGCAAGGCGCTCTGTCAGCAAAGGGGCAGAGAGCCCCGACTATTCAGTGGGTAAACTTTCATACAGAGAAATACGTCACATATAGGGAAGAATTCTAGCCATGCTCTAGTAGCCACATTACTTGGAGGCATTCACACAGTCTGTTATCTGGAAGGGGGCTGAATGTTCCTTCCTTGGACAGGATGGATGCCTGCCAGCTACTGACATCCATTACTGCACAAAGTACAATGTTATCAGCTCACAGCACAGTGTCTGAGCTGCGACTCTCTGGGGAGGAATCTTCACTCCCCAGCAATTCCCAGGACAGACTGCTGACAGGCTGCAATCTGCTTCTCATGGACTGTGCTGCCAAAACAAGGTGGGCTAGTGTACAAACATGGAACAACTCTGGTTCACAATAAACACAAGCACAAGCATCTGTTGAACACCTTATGCAGATGTCAACGGCACTCTTATAATTGTGTTGCTATTCTGGGGTACACGCAACACATTGGGGTGAGTTAAAGGATTCTTTCCGCAACCTCTACTCAAAAAGACTCCACTGGCACTTCAAATATCTCTGCAGGAAGGGAATCCCTTCCATCGTTGGGATCAATCTCAGCGGACATATCCTGTCTAATATCAGGTGTTGCTCTTCTGAAAAGACATTAAAACCTCCTTGACTACTCTGGGCGCTAGGACTGAGGCAACGGAAACTGCCTCTGCAGAGGATAGAGTAGCTGCATTAGAGAATACGGTGGATGAGATGAAGAGGGAACATTAACAAAATTAATGGATTTGGAGGGACGCGCCTGACGCAATAATCTAAGAGTGGCGGGGGCCAAAGAAGGAGTGGAGGCGGGGGACTGACCACTTTTATACAGGCCCTACTTAGAGAAATCCTACACCTCCCAGTTAACCTATGAACTGGACAATGAGCAAGCACACAGAGCTCGAGGACCACCCCCCTAAGATAATAACAGGCCCAGGAGATTTATTATCAAGCTCCTGAAGTATCCAGTATGTGACGACTTGCTGCGGAAGGCAAAAGAGCCAGCTCCATTAACTTGGGGTCCGGACCAGTGCGGAATAAATATTTTCCCAGACTTTGCCAAGGAGGTAGTGTACCAACGGAGAGCCTTCATGGGAGTGCAGGCAATGGCTCGTGAACACAACCGCCAACGTTTCACAAGGTTCCCAGCTCAACAGAAGCAGAGAATTATATTTTAAGTCTGGGTAGTATCTTCAGCAAAGGAGATTGTTGCCTTGTCGTGGTGCTGGAGCTTGAGCACCTCAGTGACATCATGAGCTGAACCGTGAAGGGACACCCAAGATGGGAAGGTCATGGCAGAGAGGTCAGACTAAATACGATCCCTGGGGAAGGAAACGGCAACCCACCCCAGTATTCTTGCCGTGAAAACTAAATGGATCAGTACAACCAGAGATATGTCAGTATACCATCGGAAGATGGGACTTCCAGGTCGGAAGATGGTCAAAATGCTACTGGGGAGGAACAGAGGATAAGTTCAACTAGCCCCAGATGTGATGACGCAGCTAGCTCAAAGCCGAAAGGACGGATAGCAGCCGATGGTGCTGGTGGTGAATGACGGATCCAATGTTCTAAAGATCAACACACCGTAGGAACCTGGAACGTAAGATCTATGAGCCAGGTCAAATTGGATGTGGTTACTGGGGAGATGTCAGGATTAAATATAGACATTTTGGGTGTCAGTGAACTGAAATGGACTGGAATGGGCCACTTCACATCAAATGACCACCAGATCTACTACTGCGGACAAGAGGACCACAGAAGAAATGGAGTAGCCTTCATCATTAATAATGAAGTGGCTAAAGCAGTGCATGGATACAATCCAAAAAATGACAGAATGATCTCAATTGGAATTCAGGGTAAGCCATTTAACATCACAGTGATCCAAATATACGCCCCAACCACAGATGCTGAAGAAGCAGAAGTAGATCAGTTCTATGAGGATCTGCAGCACCTACTGGATAGAACACCAAAAAAAGATGTTATTTTCATTACAGGAGACTGGAATGCTAAGGTGGGTAGTGGAATTACAGGCAAGCATGGTCTGGGAGAACAAAATGAAGCAGGACATAGGCTGATAGAATTTTGCCAAGACAACTCACTGTGCATAACAAACACTCTCTTCCAACAACCTAAGAGACGACTTTATACATGGACTTCACCAGATGGTTGACACCGAAATCAGATTGACTACATCCTTTGTAGCCAAAGGTGGCGGACATCTATGCAGTTGGTAAAAACAAGACCTGGAGCTGATTGTAGTTCAGATCACGAACTTCTTATTGCACAATTTAGAATCAGACTAAAGAGAATAGGGAAGACCCACAGATCAGATGAAGGCAAAAGGAGAAGGGGACGGCAGAGGATGAGATGGCTAGATAGCATCACGGATGCAATGAATATGAACTTGAGCACGCTCCGGGAGAGAGCGCAGGACAGGAAGGCCTGGCGTGCTATGGTCCATGGGGTCACGAAGAGTCGGACACGACTGAACAACAACAGATCAGTTAGATATGAGCTCACGAATATTCCTAATGAATATGCAGTGGAGGTGAAGAATAGATTTAAGGGACTAGATTTAGTAGATAGGGTCCCGGAAGAACTATGGACGGAAGTTCGCAACATTGTTCAGGAGGCGGCAACAAAAAACGTCCCAAAGAAAAAGAAAACCAAGAAGGCAAGATGGCTGTCTGCTGAGACACTGGAAGCAGCCCAAGAAAGAAGGAAAGCAAAAGGCAACAGTGATAGGGGGAGATATGCCCAATTAAATGCAAAATTCCAGAGGTTAGCCAGAAGAGATAAGGAATTCTTTTAAAACAAGCAATGTGCGGAAGCAGAAGAAGATAATAGAATAGGAAGGACAAGAGACCTCTTCCAGAAAATTAGAAACATCGGAGGTAAATTCCAGGCACAAATGGGTATGGTCAAAAACAAAGATGGCAAGGACCTAACAGAAGCTGAAGAGATCAAGAAACGGTGGCAAGAATATACGGAAGATCTGTATAGGCAGGATAATAATACTGGGGATAGATTTGACGGTGTGGTCAGTGAGCTAGAGCCAGACCTCCTGAAGAGTGAAGTTGAATGGGCCTTAAGAAGCATTGCTAATAACAAGGCAGCAGGAGATGATGGTATCCCAGCTGAACTGTTTAAAATCTTGCAAGATGATGCTGTGAAGGTGATGCCTGCCATATGCCAGCAAATTTGGAAAACACAAGAATGGCCAACAGATTGGAAAAGATCAACTTATATCCCCATACCAAAAAAGGGAAGCACCAAAGAATGTTCAAACTATCGAACAGTGGCACTTATTTCTAGGGATGTACGAAAGTGGCTTACCTTTCCGCGGATTATGTTGATGCTGGGGGGGAGGCGTTCCGTCCCTCCCCCCGGAATCCTGGCCGGGGGGGGAGGCGCTCCGTTCCTCCCCCTCGGAATCCTGGCTGGCCGGCTGTGCTCCGCAGCGATTCTGCGGAGCCGCCAGCTGGCTCCACCAGCAGCCGGACATTCGGCCGCTGGCTAGCAGGGACGCAAATGGCGGTGGCCGTAGCCGCCGCCGTTTGCATCCCTGCAGTCAGCCGTGATAGGCTATGTAAATGTTTACGTAGCCTATCACGGCTGACTTAAAAAAAAAAAGTGCGTACGCAAATGGCGGTGCCCATGGGCGCCGCCATTTGTGTTCTTTATTTTGGCACGTCGTAGTCTACGTAAACATTTACGTAGACTAAGACGGCGAAAATAAGGGGAACGCAAATAGTGTAGCTATTCGCGTTCCCCTTATTTTCGCCGTCTTAGTCTACGTAAATGTTTACGTAGACTAAGACGTGCCAAAATAAAGAACGCAAATGGCGGCGCCCATGGGCACCGCCATTTGTGTACACGCGTTTTTTAATTTTTGTTTTTAAGTCAGCCGTGATAGGCTACGTAAACATTTACGTAGCCTATCATGGTGTTTTTTTAAAATCTAGCCGTGATAGGCTACATAAATCTTTACGTAGCCTATCACGTGTTTTTGTTTTTGTTTTGTTTTTTACTGGAAATGGCGGCGGCGGCAGCTGGTCGGAAGACCGGCCGCCGCCGAACCGCCGCTGGAACTGCCGCCGCCAGGAAGATCCGCCCAAGGTAAGTCCCGTCCCGGGGGGGCGGGGGGGGGCGGGCCGTTACGCCACCGATTTCGGGGGGCCGAATGCGCTGGCATTCGGCCTCCCCGAGATCTGTTGCGGAACTTTCATACATCCCTACTTATTTCACATGCCAGTAAGGTAATGCTCAAGATCTTGCAAGGTAGACCCCAGCAAATCATGGAATGAGAATTGCCAGATGTACAAGCTGGGTTTAGAAAAGGCAGAGGAACTAGAGACCAAATTGCCAATATCCACTGGATAATGGAGAAAGCCAGGGAGTTTCAGAAAAACATCTATTTCTGTTTTATTGACTATTCTAAAGCCTTTGGCTGTGTGGATCATAACAAATTGTGGCAAGTTCTTGGTGGTATGGGGATACCAAATCATCTTGTCTGCCTCCTGAGGAATCTGTATAACGACCAAGTAGCAACGGTAAGAACAGACCACGGAACAACGGGCTGGTTTAAGATTGGGAAAGGAGTGCGGCAGGGCTGTATACTCTCACCCTACCTATTCAACCTGTACGCAGAACACATCGTGCGACGTGCTGAGGTTGATGAAGCCAAGGCTGGAGTTAAAATCGTTGGAAGAAACATTAACAATCTCAGATATGCAGATGATACCACTTTGATGGCTGAAAGCGAGGAGGCACTGAGGAACCTCATGACGAAGGTGAAAGAAGAAAGTGCAAAAGCTGGGTTGCAGTTAAATCTCAAAAAACCCAAGATTATGGCAACCAGCTTGATTGATAACTGGCAAATAGAGGGAGAAAACGTGGAGGCAGTGACAGACTTTGTCTTTCTAGGAGCAAAGATTACTGCAGACGCTGACTGCAGCCAGGAAATCAGAAGACGTTTACTTCTTGGGAGGACAGCAATGACAAATCTTGATAAAATAGTTAAGAGGTGAGACATCACACTGACAACAAAGGTCCACATAGTTAAAGCAATGGTATTCCCCGTAGTAACCCATGGCTGCGAGAGCTGGACCATAAGGAAGGCTGAGCGAAGGAAGATCGATGCTTTTGAACTGTGGTGCTGGAGGAAAATCCTGAGAGTGCCTTGGACTGCAAGAAGATTAAACCAGTCCATACTCCAGGAAATAAAGCCAGACTGTTCACTTCAGGGAAGGATATTAAAGGCAAAACTGAAGTACTTTGGCCAAATCATGAGAAGACAGGACACCCTGGAAGATGCTGATGCTAGGGAAAGTGGAAGGCCAAAGGAAGAGGGGCCGACCAAGGGCCAGATGGATGGATGATATTCTGGAGGTGATGGACTCGACCTTGGGGGAGCTGGGGGTGGCGACGGCCGACAGGGAGCTCTGGCGTGGGCTGGTCAATGAAGTCAGGAAGGGTCGGAAGCGATTGACTGAATAAACAACAACTGGGTAGTATACCACCCATACCCAGTAGAACAATGAGGAAGGAGAGGAAACAACAATACTAACAGCCAGAAAGGGAGAAGGAAAGAAGAAAGGAAACGGTGAGGAAAAGAAGGAAGAAGATGAGGGGGGAAAAGGGAAGTGGGGGGGAGGCAGAAAAAAGGAAAGAAGAAAAGAAAGAAAGAAAAGAAGAGAAAGAAAAGAAGGGGGAAAGGAATGATTAAGACATGCATTGTATCTTCATGACTTTGAGGGCAGGAGACATACTCATACAGCCCCTCTTGCTGAGTAGTCTGCGCATTTCCTGGAGCAAGACTTTGAGAGCAATATTCAGCCCCATAGTTGAGGGTAAATTGGAACAGAAAACAAGACATTTTCTACTGGGTTTTTTTTTGCCTATTCCCTTAACCAATAGTCTATTGAACATTAGGGAGGTGGGGGGCTCTTATCCTCCCTTCACCTGACCAGGGTGACCTATCCCAGAGCAGCATGGAAAAATCCATGCCAGGGGAGTTGTTGTTGTTGTTGTTGTTGCTCTTCTTCTTCTTCTTCTTCTTCTTCTTCTTCTTCTTCTTCTTCTTCTTCATTACATTTCTATACCACCCCATAGCTGAGGCTCGCTGGGCAGTTCACAAAAGTTAAAACATTAAAATACAATATATAAAGTTTAAAGAACATTTCCATAAAAGCTTACGGACAATACATACAGACAACATATACAGACAATAAAACAATACAGCTTCAAAATAGTATACAAAGGTCAGCAGAAGGAGTAAGAGTTCTCAAAATGGGAGGCCTGCCGGTATGATGGAGGCTTCAGTGCCTGCTTAAAAACCTTCAGCGAGGTCAGCAGGCGCATCTCAACCGGCAGGTCAGTCCAGAACGGGGGGGTGGCAAAGGAAAAGGTCCTCTTGCATACGGTTCCCAATCTCTCTCTCTCTCTCACACACACACACACACACTCCTTTCCATGGGCTTGGGTATATCTGTTAAATTATACACGAGGGAGTTGGGCAGCTTGTTAGACATGGGGTTTCTATGGTCAGCAGGAGGTTTATAGAGCTGAGACATTTGAACTCCGCAATAGGGCGGGGGGGGGGGGGAAGGGGCCTTGACTTCTTTCTCATGCCTGGAAAGCCAGGAAGTCACTGTTCTTACAAGGGGGGTGGGGAGAGTACAGCATGGAATTTGTACTTGGGGATTTTGTGTTAGGCCTTGTCAAGGCATAGGGGTTTGTTGAAAATTTTCTTTTATCAGCACGTAGGTACATTTTCTTTCCACCATATGGAGCCAAATGGCTCCCTGCAGAAAGCCACTCTCAGCATGCAGTCATGAAGTCAATGAAACGTCTGTCCGGGTTTTGCCTCCCGTCTGTGCACCCTATTTGGATCAGACCCTTTCTGGTCACAGAAAATGGCTCCCGCTGGCTTCAGACCTCTCCGACTTTGCTCCCCAGGGGACTGGCTGCACTTAGCTCCAGCGCAACAGGCAAGTTGTCTGATTTTCACACCCTCAAATGCTTAAAGTGACAACACGGGATGTCAGAGGTCTGGGTTCCCCTCATAAACGTAAGATGGTGTTGCTAAGGTTGTTAAGGGAATATCCAAGGCAGGTTAGACTGAACAGTCAGGAGTTAAAGCATATCATGGCCGTGGAGAGACAGACGAAGCTGTGTCTCTCCCCCACAAGAAAACAGGATGCATTTATGCAGACTGAAAGCTGGAGAACAAAGAAAACAGATTACGCGTGCTCAGAAACCAATCAGTACCCAGCAACAGTCTTATCAGCACAGCGGCCTTCTTATCTTTAGGGATGAGTTACTTTGGTGGATAGGAATATGTTGCTTATGAGCAAGTTACAGTTACCCTCTCCTGGTCAGACAGACACACTCAGTCCCATCAGGCACCTCGCCTGAACCAAACTGCTTCCAAGGCCTAATCAGGCCTGCCGTCACCAGATTAAGGAAGCCCCATGCAGACATAGCATTTCTGCAGGAAACCTACCTACTCCCCTCAGCTGCACATAGGTGCCGGTCCAGGGGGGTGGGGGACATGTATGCAGCTGGCTCCTCAGAAAGGGTGAGAGAGGTAGCAATGCTGATCCGAAAAAACATGAACATACAAATCAATCCAGCTGTAGCGGACCCAGTGGGCCGATATGTATTGCTAGATGCAAGTCTGGAGGGGCATTCCTTAATTCTGGCAAGTTTATATGGTTCACAAGTTGATTCATTGAGGGAATATGTTAATAAGATAGTTGCTATGTCCTCCAAGAATATTCTATGGGGTGGGGATTTTAATGAAATTCTAGACCCTTTCTTAGATAGAAATGCCCCTCCACCAACACTTGCCACACTCAGGCAAGAGAGCAGCTCTGATATGTGTGATGTGAAATTGATTGCCCCTCGGAGACTTACCCATCCCTCAGACAGGGAATATACCATTTGTTCAGGAGCACGTCATAGTTTTTCCAGACTAGATTATTTTTTGTTGTCTGGCACAATGGCCCCGTTAGTAAGGGACGTAAAAATAGATAGCATCATTATCTCAGATCATGCACCAGTAACATCACTGCAGCTTAAACATTCCCCTCCCCGCAACTGCTCGTGGAGGCTAAATATGTTTTTACTCTGTGACCCGGTTTTTATACAACAGATGAAAGAGAAAACAGAAGATTTTTAAAGTTGAATCAGGGATCAGTCTCATCCCAACTAACTCTCTGAGATACATACATACTAGGGGCTGCGACTGAGTTGGGAACTCTCACAGATTCTTATAGCACATCGCCCACCCCCTCTTTACTACATAAGATGCAGAGAACCCACTTTGAAATTAACAAGCTCTATGCCCTAAAAACAGGGTTTTAAATGCAGTGCACTAGGCAAGCATTTTGGGAATTGGGAGACAAGGTAGGAAAGCTCCTAGCCCACAAACTGAAGCTAAACACTTCACAGAGGGCAATCCCAAGTATCAGGTTACCCAACGGTTCTCATACCATGGATCCAGGAAAAAATCAATGAAGCATTCTATGAGTACTATCGAAAACTATACGTGAAAGAAGAGGCAAGTACTACAGCAGATGCAGGCTCCTTCCTGAACTCCCTTAACCTCCCCACCCTGACTCAGGCCAAACGGGAACTTCTGCAGGTGGGCACCAATATCTTTAGAGGAAGTTCACCAAATGATGGGCATGATACAAACAGGTAAAGCACTGGGCCCAGATGGGTTTCCAGTGAAGTGGCATACAGCCATGGGAGACACACTGACCTCCCAGCTGTTGGACACACACAGAACCTCCTTTGGCCAGGGCAAACTCTCAATATGTGGCAGTGATCTCTGTCCTTCCTAAGGGGGGCAGGGACCCAACGCTGGTCAATAACTATAGGCCTACTTCCCTCATTAATGTAGACTTAAAAATCCTAACAGTCATACTGGCAGAGGGGGTGCAGGGCATTATTAGAAGTCTAATACACATTAATCAATCGGGGTTCATTAGACACAGACAGGGAGCAGATAACATCAGAACAGTTATAGACCTGATTTCCTCTACCCCACCGGAGACACCACCAAGTGCCCTAATCACCACAGATGCTGAGAAGGCCTTTGACCGGGTCTCCTGGGACTACCTTATTAAAACATTAGAAGCCTTTCAATTTCCCCCCAAATTTATAAATTGGATTAATATTCTGTATCGCTCACCCACCTCAAGAGTGTTAACCAATGGCTTGATTTCTAAACCTTTACTCATAGAAACAGGGATGCGCCAGGGCTGCCCACTGTCCCCCTTACTCTTTGATTTCTCATTAGAACCATTGGCCTGTGCACTGAGGGCGGACCCAGAAATTACACAGATTAGACTGGGTGACATTGGACAAATACTATTATTGTATGCAGATGATGCCCAGTGTCCCTCTCCAACACTCCAGAGTCCCTACCTAAGTTAATTACCACACTAAACCAATATAGCAAAGCCTCAGGTTACAGGGTGAACTGGGAAAAATCTGAGGTTATGCCCCTAAGATCCCCACATAGCAAGATGGTTTATTCGGAATGGGGATTTAAACTTAGTGAAGTCTCTTACAAGTGTTTAGGTCTCTCCATCCCTAAACTATTAACTCAGTCCCATATAACGTAGATCCCCTAATGGAGCACATAAAACTGGACACTGAACGATGGAAGGGACTCGGATTAAGTTTGTGGCCCACAGTGAATACCATTGAAATGAATATCCTCCCCAGGCTGATTTGCATGCTAAGGGGAATCCCCTTTAAAATATCTAAAATTTATTTTAATCTTGTGGATAAATTATGTAGAATGTTCTTATGGGAAGGGGGAAAAGGCCAGGTTCTCTATTGCAAAAATGAGACTCTGAGTGCAGGAGGGAGGCTTTGGTCTGCCAGACCTGGGCTCCTACCACACTGCCCATATTTTAACACAGTCACTGCACTGGTCTGAACCGGAAGGATCGGAAACCCCTGTCTGGGTGGTGATGCCGGGACAAGCTTAGGAACCCATGCCTGTGCTACAGGCATTGGGCTCCTTCTATGTGCGCCCTGGTCTTCGCCAGCTCTGCACCATCGCAGAGGCAAGGAAGGTTTGGGCGCGACTGGGACTGATGCTGAAATTTGACCCTCACTCTCATGCAGTCCTCACGCTTTGGAACAATCCCAACACAGTTGTAGGAGTAGACAAATATGTTGGAGACACTGGCTTACAGCTGGCATTTTTTTGTTAAACCGGTTGACAGATGAGCACCAAAATTTTGTAATGTTCGAGAATCTATCGATGACGGCTCCCCTCCACCGATAGCTAGGTGGCAGCTACTGCAGTTGCAGCATGCTCTCAGAGCTAGATTTGGTCCTGCCGCCTTCTCAGCATCACCTGTCACTGTGGACAGTCCTCCAGTCAGCATCCCCCCCGCCACCTAAGCAAACACTAGTGATATTTACCCAATCAAAAAAAACTCCAGAAGTTTAATCTTTCTCATATTAGGGAAACGTGGAACACCGAACTTGGCCAAGAGTGCCAACTTTCAGAAGCAGTTTGGCAGGCCCTCAGAGCACAAATTAAAAAAAGCACCCTGGATCTGAAATTAAGATTAATCCAACAAAAAATCATTCTAAGAGCCTACTAGACACCTGAGCGACTGAGCCAGAAGAATTTAAGTGACTCTCCCCTTTGCTGGAGATGTCAAAAAGGGAAAGGGACTCTAAAGGCATCTCTGTACCAGCCTAAAATCCTGCATTTAAAATGGGGCTTTCTGCTTCGTTTTAAATGCAGGATCACGACGACTCCCTTTTTCACTTGCTTCCTTTCCCCCCACCCCCTTCCGCCCCCCTTCTGCCCGAATTGGAGTCTTCCATTACCTTTCCTTGATCTCGCTCCTCTTCTTGCCGCTTTAACTCTTTTTTTGGAGGGAACTGAAGCGGAACACAAGGGGATAATTTGATAGCTCATTATCTGCGATCTATTTAGAAACGGAGCAAAGGGCATTTGGTGCAGGAGATGCCTGGAGGGTCACGGTGTCATGTAAAGAGCCCGCAAACTTCTGCGAAGGAGCCATCTCAGTCGCAGGATAAAAGCTTCGTGTGAAGAAAGCCAAAGGCACATGCTCTGGAGTTGTCCAGTGCTGGAACGGTTCTGGAGGAATATGACTGAAAGGATCAAGTTCACCCTTCAATTAGATTTTGACATACCAGGCCATTCAGTGGTGTTAGGCCATCAATAAGGAAGAGTGACATGCCACGAATGGCCTGGTTGTTGAGGGAGATTCAAAGCCAACATGGATTTGTCAAAAACAAGTCCTGTCAGACAAATCTGATCTCATTTTTTGATCAAGTCACCTCCCTTGTAGACCGTGGGAATGCTGTAGACATCATATACCTCGACTTCAGCAAAGCTTTCGACAAAGTGCCCCAGGATATCCTGATGAGCAAACTACCTCAAAGTGGGCTAGATGAAACAACGATCCAGTGGATCCACAGTTGGCTACAGAACTGGACTCAAGGAGTGCTTATCAATGGGACCTTCTCCAACTGGGGAGAGGTAACGAGTGGGGTACCGCAGGGCTCAGTCCTGGGCCCAGTGCTCTTCAACATTTGTATTAATGACTTGGAGGAGGAGGTGCAGGGAATGCTGATCAAATTTGCAGATGACACAAAATGGGGCGGGATAGCTAATACTTTGGAAGACAGAAACAAAATCCAAAGTGATCTGGATAGACTGGAGCGCTGGGCAGAAAACCACAGAATGACATTTAATAGGGATAAATGCCAAGTTCTGCACCGAGGAAAAAGAAACCAAATGCACAGTTACAAGATGGGGGATATGTGGCTCAACCACACTACAAGCGAGAAGGATCTTGGAATTGTTGTCGATCACAAGCTGAATATGAGCCAACCATGTGATGTGGCTGCAAAAAAGGCCAATGCTATTTTGGGCTGCATTAATAGAAGCATAGCTTCCAAATCCCGGGAAGTCCTAGTTCCCCTCTACTCAGCACTGGTTAGGCCTCATCTGGAGTACTGTGTCCAGTTCTGGGCACCACACTTGAAGAAGGATGCAGACAAACTGGAGAGGGTTCAGAGGAGGGCAACAAAGATGATCAGGGGACTGGAAACAAAGCCCTATGAGGAGAGACTGAAAGAACTGGGCATGTTTAGCCTTGAGAAGAGAAGACTGAGGGCAGATAGATAGCACTCTTCAAGTACTTGACAGGTTGTCCCAGAGAGGAAGGCCAGGATCTCTTCTCGATCATCCCAGAGTGCAGGACACGGAATAATGGGCTCAAGTTACAGGAAGCCAGATTCCGGCTGAACATCAGGAAAAATGTCCTGACTGTTAGAGCAATACGACAATGGAACCAATTCCACACTGGAGGCCTTCAAGACGAGGCTGGACAGCCATCTGTCAGGGATGCTCTGCCTTGGATTCCTGCGTTGAGCAGGGGGTTGGACTTGATGGCCTTGTAGGCCCCTTCCAACCCTACTATTCTATGATTCTATGACTCTAGTGGCTAAAAATTGGTGCTCCAGGCGTGGAAGGCGAAACGCCCACCCAGGATTGAAGCACGGGGTGAGGCCACATCGTCTTTGGCCTCCATGAATTAATGCTGTTTAAACGCCTGATGAAAGAGGACAGAGGCCTCCTGATTTGACAGCTGTATGTGGAACTGTTGGATTACCCACTCTTATTAAGTTATTTTCCCCTTTTGCTTTCATTTGAATATTATAGAATCATAGAATCATAGAATAGTAGGGCTGGAAGGGGCCTACAAGGCCATCGAGTCCAACCCCCTGCTCAATGCAGGAATCCAAGTCAGAGCATCCCTGACAGATGGCTGTCCAGCCTCGTCTTGAAGGCTGTCTGCCTGTTTTGTTTTGTTTTTCCTGAGTTGGTCTTGAGGTGGGATCACTCAGGTGGTGGGATTTATTGGAGGATGGGGGGAGGGAGGGTTGGTAGGGAAAAAGGACTGTAAGAAAAAGAAATGGAAATTCATGCAACATTGTCCAGGATTTGGGAATGTTTATTCATGTTTAATCAGTACAAAGACATGGACTAGCAGTCACTGTTGATTTCTTGATATATTGTTCTTTTGTGATATGAAAAGAAAAACGAATAAAGAATTACCTAAGAAAAACAACCCCCCCACACAAAAAAAATCCAAGGGTTGAAGCTGGTTTCTTTAGCAGTTGACTAGAGTTTATTTAAACCACAATTTGACTAGAGTTTATTTATACCACAATTGTCTGCACATAACGTGTGGGAGAAGGAGGTGGAATGCTTGAGTACAGCCCTACTCATGCTCCTAACCCTAAATTATGGTTCACCATTATGTGCGAACTGGAGTGTATTTCACATAGATGTGGTCTTACTATCTCGTCGTGTGTATTCTGGAATGGCCAAAGAGGACCACAGCCCATCCGCCTGCTGAGATTGGCCAGGGAGCACCTCGCTCCTCCCTCTGTCTTCACAAATACCATCCACATATCTGTGCTCCACACTCGGAAGCCCTCTCTGTTCGGTGACTGGTGGCTGTATTACCAAGCCTGGGGCCATCCCTTGGGGGAGGGGGGTGGGTAAGATTGCCCCAGCCCCTGAATGAATGTCTGGAGAATGGAGCATCCCACAAGAAAGCAGACGTTGGCAGCTCCCCACCCAGTGATCTAAAGTGACGTATGTGGATGAGTAAAGGAGGCATTCCGATGTCCTGTTTTGTGGGGAAAGAGCTACCTTATTTGTGAAATGCCAACTCTGCATAGAAAAATGAAGGTTTGGAACAGATTTAAATTATTGCTGTGAAAATGAAGCAGAAAATGGAAAAGCTGGAAGATGAAAGGGAAAATGTCCCATTGCTTACCAGGCCTTCTATCATTGTCTTCATGTTCATTTTTCTTAGGTCGAAGAAATGACCAGCCAGAAGTGGTGACCAAAAATGGGCGCCTCCAGGGCAAGGTAGCCAGTGTGAAGGGCACTGGCCAGGCCGTGAATGTCTTTCTTGGGATCCCTTTTGCCAAACCACCCATCGGATCTCTTAGATTCTCCCCACCACAACCACCTGAACCTTGGAACTATGTGAGAGATTCCACATCTTACCCCCCAATGTAAGGACTTTGCTCAAATGCCTCATTGGCTAAATTAATATGGATGAATTTCTTCCCCCCCGCCCCCCGATATTCAGCTGCTATATAGCTTTATAGCATTTCATTTATTATATTTCTATACCACCCCATTGTCGCAGCCAGGCACCAATTTAGCACATCCACAGCCTCACCTGAAGAAGATGAAAAGCATAAATAGAGCTGTGTGTCATCAGCACACTGATGGTGACACACACAGAAGTGCTCACACTGGGGAAAAGGGGCAGAGAGGAACAACTTCATGCTGGAATGGGGCAAAATGGAGGTGGTGGGATGCTGTCATGGGGATGCTGTGCTGGATAAGTGGTTTGTTTCTAGAGAATTGTGAGTTACTTGCCATTCATAATACTGTAGTAGCAGGGGGGGTCTGGACATAGGTGGGGAAGCAAGCATCTCTCATTGGTTGACGTTCAGTTCTACTTCCCCCACCCCCACCCCCACCTGGAAGTGTGGTCTTTTCAAGTGCTGTGTGACCTGTGAAAACTGGATTTTAAAGGTACAGTACACTTGGCTTTTCTTGCTTTGTGTGTCCCTGACGGACCAAAGCCGATTCCATGAACATCTGGATAATGCTCCACCATGCTTCTCATTCTGTCGTCATTAAGATCCCCCCCAGAAGTGTCCACTGAACATGGCTTCCTCCAAAGACAAGCTATCAGCAATGAAGGGCACAAGCAGACAACTGATACTACGAAAGTATGTTGGTTTTGTGCCAATTTAACTGTCATGGCTTCCCCCAAATAACCCTTGGAACTGCAGCTTGCTGAGGGCCCTGCCCTTACACAAGGACATCTCCCAGGGTTCCTCTTGGGAGTTTAAATTTATGGTTAAATCTTGGGATTCCAAAATGTTGTTAACTATCAGAGACCCAATATCCTAAGACTAGCATTGTCTCTGCTGGCATCTTTCTCAGTATTGTCCTTTCTCTTCTCTTCTAAAGGTGTCTGCAAGATCTGGAATGGGTGGACATGATTAAGAAGATGATGAACACAAAATGTCCCAACCTGACTGTATCTGAAGACTGCCTCTACCTAAACATTTTCACTCCAGATACAAAAGACAAATTGCCTGTAAGCAAATTCCTGCTTCTTTTATCTTTTGGATCTCTTTAACAGAAAGGGAGGCGGGGTAACAGAAAGGGAGGCGGGGTTGCACTGTATGTGAAAAATACATATCTCTGCACAGAAATACAGGAGGAGGAGCTTGGTAGCCCCATCGAGAGCATCTGGGTTGAAATAAATGGAGCAAAGAATAAAAGGAACCTGGTGGTCGGAGTCTACTACCGGCCACCCAATCAAGGAGAAGCCAAGGATGAAACTTTTGAAAAGCAAATAGCCAATGTTTTAAGGAAGCATGATGTAGTAGTAATGGGGGACTTCAATTTCCCCGATATTTGTTGGGAGACAAATTCTGCAAAACATGGCCCCTCCAGGAAATTCCTGACTTGTGTGGCGGATAACTTCCTCCTACAGAAAGTAGAGGAAGGAACTAGAGGATCGGCTATCCTTGACTTGATCCTAACCAACAGAGATGACTTAGTGGATAAAGTAGCAGTTACAGGAACTCTGGGGGAAAGCGACCATGTTGTACTTGAGTTCTTGGTTCTAAGGGAAGCAAAAGCCGAGTGTACTCAAACGCGTACCCTGGATTTTAGGAAAGCTGATTTTAATAAACTCAGAACAATGATCAGTAAGGTCCCATGGCAAGCAATGCTAGCGAGAAAAGGAGTCCAAGATGGGTGGGAACTTTTAAAAAAGGAAATTCTCAAGGCACAATCACAAACAATTCCAACAAGAAGAAAAGGTGGAAGACAACAGAAGAAGCCAATGTGGCTTCACAAAAAGCTTAGGGATGACCTGAAAACAAAAAAGGACACATATAGGAAGTGGAAAGAAGGCCAAGTAACAAAGGAAGAGTACAGGCAGGTAGCACAGAATTGCAGGGATGGCGTCAGGAAGGCTAAAGCGGAGAACGAGGTGAGGTTAGCGAGGGATGCTAAAAACAACAAAAAGGCTTTCTTCAGCTACGTGCATAGTAAAAGGCAGAGGAAAGAAATGGTTGTTCAGCTATTAAATAAGGATGGCAAAATGATAACAGATGACAAAGAAAAGGCAGAGGTGCTCAATTCCTACTTTGGCTCAGTCTTCTCCCAAAAGAGGGTCTATGACCCCCCTGGCAAAGGCGAAGTACAGGCTGAAGGGGCAGGATTGCAGCTTGAGATCGACAGGCATATGGTCAAGGAACACCTCATTACTTTGAATGAGTTCAAATCTCCAGGGCCAGATGAACTGCATCCTAGAGTCATAAAGGAACTGGCAGAAGAGCTCTCAGAACCGCTGTCTATTCTCTTTGAGAAATCATGGAGGACCGGGGAAGTGCCAGATGACTGGAGGAGGGCTAACGTTGTCCCTATCTTCAAAAAGGGTAAAAAGGAGGAACCTGGGAACTACAGACCAGTCAGTCTGACATCAATCCCTGGGAAAATTCTGGAGCAGATCATAAAGCAATCCATCTGGAAGCACCTTGACAACAATGCAGTGATTACTCGAAGCCAACATGGATTTGTCAAAAACAAGTCCTGCCAGACAAATCTGATCTCATTTTTTGATCAAGTCACCTCCCTTGTAGACCGTGGGAATGCTGTAGACATCATATACCTCGACTTCAGCAAAGCTTTCGACAAAGTGCCCCATGATATCCTGATGAGCAAACTAGCTCGAAGTGGGCTAGATGAAACAACGATCATGTGGATCCACAGTTGGCTACAGAATCGGACTCAAAGAGTGCTTATCAATGGGACCTTCTCAAGCTGGGGAGAGGTAACGAGTGGGGTACCGCAGGGCTCAGTCCTGGGCCCAGTGCTCTTCAATATTTTTATTAATGACTTGGAGGAGGAGGTGCAGGGAATGCTGATCAAATTTGCAGATGACACAAAATTGGGAGGGATAGCTAATACTTTGGAAGACAGAAACAAAATTCAAAGTGATCTGGATAGACTGGACTGCTGGGCAGAAAACAACAGAATGGCATTTAATAGGGACAAATGCCAAGTTCTGCACCTAGGAAAAAGAAACCAAATGCACATTTACAAGATGGGGGATACGTGGCTCAACCACACTACGAGCGAGAAGGATCTTGGAATTGTCGTCGATCACAAGCTGAATATGAGCCAACAATGTGATGTGGCTGCAAAAAAGGCAAATGCTATTTTGGGCTGCATTCATAGAAGCATCGCTTCCAAATCCCGGGAAGTACTAGTTCCCCTCTACTCAGCACTGGTTAGGCCTCATCTGGAGTACTGTGTCCAGTTCTGGGCACCACACTTTAAGAAGGATGCAGACAAGCTGGAGAGGGTTCAAAGGAGGGCAACAAAGATGATCAGGGGACTGGAAACAAAGCCCTATGAAGAGAGACTGAAAGAACTGGGCATGTTTAGCCTTGAGAAGAGAAGACTGAGGGGAGATATGATAGCGCTCTTCAAGTACTTGAAAGGTTGTCACAGAGAAGAAGGCCAGGATCTCTTCTTGATTATCCCAGAGTGCAGGACACGGAATAATGGGCTCAAGTTACAGGAAGCCAGATTCCGACTGAACATCAGGAAAAACTTCCTGAGTGTCAGAGCAATACGGCAATGGAACCAATTACCTGGGGAGGTGGTGGGCTCTCCCACACTGGAGGCCTTCAAGACGAGGCTGGACAGCCATTTGTCAGGGATGCTCTGACTTGGATTCCTGCATTGAGCAGGGGGTTGGACTCGATGGCCTTGTAGGCCCCTTCCAACCCTACTATTCTATGATTCTATGATTCTATGATTCTTTTACTTAGGCTTTCATACAATTGACACATGGAGGGTGCAATCTTATGTCCCCAGACAGCATCTGAACCAACTGGAAACAGTGACCACAGTGCTATCAGATTTAATATACATTTAAGTGGAATATTGCCCCAGAAGTCCAACACATTTGACTTCAAAAGAGGAAACTTCTCTAAAATGAGGGAACTGGTGAAAAGGAAGTTAAAAGGGGGAGTCAAGAAGATTAAATCCCTTCAGAATGCTTGGAGATTGCTCAAAACCACAACAATAGAAGCCCAGCTAAAATGTATACCACAGGTTAGGAAAGGGAGCACCACGTCCAAGAGGTCGCCAGCATGGTTAACGAGCAGTGTTAAGGGAGCTATCAGAGGCAAGAGAGCTTCCTTCAGAAAATGGAAGTCTTGCCCAAGTGAGGAAAACAAAAGGCAGCACAAGCTTGCACAAAGGCGATGCAAGCTGACAATATGAGTTGCAAAACATTTTGAAGAGCATATTGCTAGCAACATCAAGGCCAAGAAAAAAAAATTAAATATATCAGAAGCTAGAGAGGCAGTTGGACTATTGGATGACAATGGAGTTAAAGGAGTACTGAAGGAGGACAAGGAGATTGCAGAGAAGCTGAATGAATTCTTGTCATCCGTCTTCACTGCAAAAGATATAGGACAGATACCTGTGCCTGAACTGATGTTTTCAGGAAGAGAGTCTCTGAGGAACTGAGGCAAATAGTGGTGACAAAAGATGAAGTTTTCAACCTTATTGACAAATTGAAAGCAAGTAAATCGCCGGGCCCAGATAGTATTCAGCTTAGAGTTCTTGAAGAACTCAAATATGAAATTGCTGATCTTCTAACAAAAATATGCAAAATGTCCCTAAGATCAGCCTCTGTATCAGAGGACTGGAAGACGGCGAATGTAACACCAATTAAAAAAAAGAGGTCCAGGGGGATCTGGGAAATTACAGGCCAGTTAGCTTAAAATCTGTTCCAGGTAAATTGGTTGAAAGCATCATTAAAGATAAAATTAATAATCGTACAGAAGGATAAGTCCTGCTGAAAAAGAATCAACACTGCTTCCGCAAAGGTACATCCTGTCTCACTGACCTTTTAGAGTTCTTTGAGAGTGTCAGTAAACATGCAGACGGGGGTGAACTGGTAGACATTGTTTCTTGGACTTCCAAGAGGCTTTTGCCAAAGGCTCTCACCAAAGACTCCTGAGCAAACTTAGTCATGGAATAAGAAGAGAGGTCCTCTTAAGGATCAGTAACTGGTTAAAGAACAGAAAGCAGAGAGTAGGAATAAATGGTAAATTCTCCCAATGGAGGGAAGTACATAGTGGGGTCCTGCAGGGATCTGTATTGGACCAATGCTTTTCAACTTATTCATAAATGATCTGGAATTAGGAGTGAGCAGTGGAGTGGCCAAATTTGCCAATGACAACAAATTATTTAGGGTGGTTAAAACAAAAAGGGATTGTGTGGAGCACCAAAAGGGTCTCTCCAAATGGGGAGAATGGGCATCTAAATCACAAATGCAGTTCAATGTGTAAAGTGATGCACACTGGGGCAAAAAATCCCAACTTCAAGTGTAGCCTGATGGGATCTGAGCTAGCGGTGAGTGACCAGGAAAGAGATCTTGGGGATGTGGTGGACAGGTCAATGAAGATGTCAACCTGGTGTGTGGCCAATGTTAAAAAGGCAAACTCCATATTAGGCATAATTAGAAAAGGGATTGAGAATAAAACTGCCAGTATCATACTGCCCCTATACAAATCTATGGTGTGGCCACACTTGGAATACTGTGTAGAGTTCTGGTCACCACACCTAAATATATATTGTAGATATAAACATATATTGTAGAGCTGGAAAAAGTGAAGAGGAAGGCAACTCAAATGATCAAGGGGCTGGAGCATCTCCCCTATGAGGGAAGGTTACAACAGCTGGGCTTGTTTAGCTTTGAAAAAAGGAAGGTAAGGGGAGACATGATAGAGGTCTACAAAATTATGCATGGTGTGGAGAATGTGGATAGGGAGAAATTTTTCTCCCTCTCTCATAATACTAGAACCCCAAAGGAGTTGTCCAATGAAACTGAATGGTGGGAGATTCAGGACAGATCAAGGGAAGGACTTCTTCTCACAGCACAGAATTGAACTATGGAATTTGCTACCACAGGGTGTAGTGATGGCCACCACTTTGGATGGCTTTAAAAGGGGGTTGGACATATTCCTGGAGGAGAAGGCTATCAATGGCTACTAGTCCTGATGTCTACGTGCTACCTCCAGTACCAGAGGCAGTGAGCCTATGTACACCCATTGCTGGGGAACATGGGTGGGAGTGTGCTGTTGCACTCATGCCCTGCTTGTGGGTCCCCGGTCAACAGCTGGTTGGTCCCTATGTAAACAGAATGCTGGACTAGATGGACCCTTGGTCTGATCCAGCAGGGCTCTTCTGATGTTCGGATGTTTTTATCTGGGGGACATAGGATTTTTCAGTTTCTGGTCTCTGAGGTCAGAACCAGGGCTCTGACCTTGGAGCCCAGAAACCACACTGCCTGTCTCCTCCCCCATCCCCTCGTATCAGGTGCAGTTCTCTCCGTGTTGGCTATGTTTCTGCACTTGGAAATGGAGCGCAGAGACGGGGAAAAGGGTGAGGTCCCTGGGGTGGGGAGAGGGAAGACTGCGGAAGCTGCATTACGCAGCTTCCTATGTGCCACGTGACCTCCCCCCTCCCACTCCAAAGCTCCCTGACTAGACAAGTGAAATCGCTTGGCTAGCCAAAAATGCAAGGCAGCCAGAACACGGAGGCGAAGGCCACCTGCGTGTTCCGGCCACCCTGCCTTGGAGAGTCGTCAGCCTCCGAGGTTGGAGGCTAACGGCTAGCTCCATAGGATCGTGCCCTAACCTGCAGCTGCAAATCTTTATTATTTGTTTGTTTATTTCTTTATTTATTACATTTCTTTACTGCCCAATAGCCAAAGCTCTTTGGGTGGTTCACAACAATTAAAACCATAAAACACAGCATGATAAAATACAAGTTTAAAACTACAGTATAAAATAATAACAACAAAATAGAACCTAGCAGCAGTGCAAAGATTTAAAATACAGTAACTGATTTATAACAGAAATTGAAAAACTAGAATGCCTGGGAAAATATAAAGGTCTTGACATGGTGCCGAAAAAGTACAGCATAGGCAGACAAGCCTTTCTGGGAAGCTCTTTTACAACTGGTGCCACAGCAGAAAAGGCCCTCTTCTTGGTACCCTTACTTCCTTTGGCAGGGACCCCTGGAGAAGGACTGCTGAAGATGATCTTAAGGGTCCAGGGAGGTGTACATGGGAGGAGACAATTCTTCAGGTAACCTGGCCCCAAGCAATTCATTCATTCATTCATTCATTCATTCATTCATTCATTCATTCATTTCTGTGGTGCCCAACAGCTGAAACTCTCTGGGCAGTTGACAAGTCACATACAGAAAAATACAAACTATAACATTAAAACATACGTTTTATAAACATTACAACGTTACAATTATAATAAAACCTAGTCTAAAAGTTTTGAATGTACAAAAATTTTTAAAAATTAGATTGCTAAAAACAATTTCACTAAACAATTTCAATAACAGACCTGTTCAAGACAACTGATAAGTGCCCCAGCATATGCCATTAAATGCTTGGGAGTAGAGGGCAGTCTTAACCTGGTGCTGAAAAGATGACACTTTTCGTGCCAGGTGTACCTCAGTGGGGAGCTTGTTCCAGAGTCAGGGGGCCACCATGGAGAAGGCCCTCTCCCTTGTTGCCAACTTCTGAGTTTCTCTTGGAGGACACACTCGGAGGAAGGCCCAAATGTTGACTGTAGTGTCTGGTAGGTTCATATCAGGAGAGGGGTTTGGTCAGGTATTGCGGTCCTGAGCCATGTAGGGCTTTGTAGATTAAAAACAGCACCTTGAATTGGGCTCAGAAACATATAGGCAGCCAATGCAAGCGGACCAGAATTGGTCTTATATGCTCAGACCTTCTGGTCCCAGTTATTATTCTGGCGGCCACATTTTGCACAAGCTGAAGCTTCTGAACAGTCTCCAAGGGCAGCCTTACATAGAGCGCATTGCAGTGATCTAATTTGGAGGTTTCCAGGGCATAGACAACTGAAGCCAGGTTATCCCTATCCAGATAGGGGCACAGCTGGGCCACCAGCCAAAGTTGGTAGAAGGCACTCCGTGCCACTGGGGCTGCTTGAGCCTCAAGTGACAAAGAGAAACCCCAAGCGACAAACCTGCTCCTTCAGGGGGAGTGCAACCCCATCCAGAACTGGCTGAGCACCCTCCATCCGGTCAGAAGAACCACCCACCAATGGCATCTCAGTCTTGTCTGGAATGAGCTTCAGTGTATTAGCCCTCATCCAGTCCATTGTCGCAGCCAGGCACCGGCTGAGCACACCCACGGCCTCACCTGATCAGAATGAAAAGGAGAGGCAGAGCTGCGTGTCATCGGCATACTGATGGCAACGCACTCCAAAACTCTGGATGACCCCACTCAGTGGTTTCATGTAGATGTGACCTGACCCCTGAGGAGGCCCATGCTGGAGAATCCACAGGGCCAAGGAAGCACCACCTTTTGGAGCTGGCCATCCACATAGCAGCAGAACCACTGCAATGCAGTGCCTCCTACTCCCAGCTCAGACAATCACCCCAGCAGGATACCATGGTCTGTTTCAGTCAGTCTGTTTCCCGCCTCCCAGCTGAGCAGAGCAGAGCAGAGCAAGCTGCTCCAGCTGGTCCAGGGACTACAGAAGCAGGCAAGCTCCCAGAGAGCGAGCGACCAGGGGAAGCAAACAGGAGTTGGCCAGGGGTGTTCGACAGGGGAGGGCGAGGGGCGGGACCCTAACCTTTTTTCATTTTATTTTATTTTTAACTAACTTTTTTTCCTTTATTTGTCTTGTAACACACACTTCCACACCAGTGGGACTGTGCTTTTAACCTCTACTGAGTAGAGGAGCAGGCACAGGCTAGTCTAGAACAATCACAAAGCTAGACACAAAAAGGGGAAAGAGGCTATGGAAGGACAGGACTCTCCAGTGGTGGTGACCTGCAAGGTGTGTGCCATGTTTGTTTTCTTGCCTGAGAACAGCATGGCCCACACGTGCAACAAGTGCAAGTTGATCACGCTGCTGGAAGAAAAAGTAAGTGGACTGGAGCGGCGACTGCCGATCCTCCGGGGAATAAGAGAACACGAAGAGTTCTTGGACAGAACGGTGGAACTACAGCAGCAGAGGGAAGACCAGAAGCTTGAAGAGCAACAGCAAGATGAGGCAGAAGTGGGAAATGCTGAGGTGAAGAAAAATGGAGTAGAGGATACTCCTTGGAAAAGGTGAGTTCTCATCCATCCTTCCAGTAGTTAGAAGAGGGATAGAAAGGGAACGAAAAATACTCCGGGTGAATGACTGGCTGCGAAGGTGGCGCTGATGAGAGAGATTTGGATTCTGGGACCACGGACTATACTTCCTGGAAGATGGGCTGTTGGCAAGGGATGGGTTGCACCTCACAAAGGCTGGGAAGAATGTGTTTGGCCACAGAATGAAGAACTTCATCAGGAGGGCTTTAAACTGAATGCTACGGAGAAGGGAGATGTAATGTTGGGGGTAACAATGGACGTAGGCTCATGCACTGCAACGGAGAGAACAGCTCTGATAGCACCCAATAATAGTCTTCAGACACATGTAGGAAGAAAGCCAGACTATGAAGTACATGGTCTTCGATGTCTATATACTAATGCCCAGAGTATGGGAAACAAACAGAACGAACTTCAACTCTTAATACAGGAGGGAAATTATGACTTGACAGGTATAACTGAGACTTGGTGGGATGACTCTCATGACTGGAATACATGAATTAAAGGATATAACTTGTTCAAAAAGAACAGGAGGAACAGAAAGGGAGGTGGAGTTGCACTGTATGTGAAAAATACATATCCCTGCACGGAAATACAGGAGGATGAGCTTGGTAGCCCCATAGAGAGCATCTGGATCAAAATAAATGGAGCAAAGAATAAAAGGAACCTGGTGGTCGGAGTCTACTACCAGCCACCCAATCAAGGAGAAGACGAGGATGAAACTTTTGAAAAGCAAATAGCCAATGTTTTAAGGAAACATGATGTAGTAGTAATGGGGGACTTCAATTTCCCCGATATTTGTTGGGAAACAAATTCTGCAAAACGTGGCCCCTCCAGGAAATTCCTGTCTTGTGTGGCGGATAACTTCCTCCTACAGAAAGTAGAGGAAGGAAGTAGCGGATCGGTTATCCTTGCCTTGATCCTAACCAACAGAGATGACTGAGTGGATAAAGTAGCAGTTACAGGAACTCTGGGGGCAAGCGACCATGTTGTTCTTGAGTTCTTGGTTCTGAGGGAAGCAAAAGCCCAGTGTAGTCAAACGCGTACCCTGGATTTTAGGAAAGCTGATTTTAATAAACTCAGAACAGTGATCACTAAGGTTCCATGGCAAGCGACGCTAACGAGAAAAGGAGTCCAAGATGGGTGGGAGCTCAAAACAAAAAAAGGACACATACAGGAAGTGGAAGGAAGGCCAAGTAACAAAGGAAGAGTACAGGCAGGTAGCACAGAATTGCCGGGATGGTGTCAGGAAGGCTAAAGCTGAGAACGAGCTGAGGTTAGCGAGGGAGGCTAAAAGCAACAAAAAGGCTTTCTTCAGCTACATGCATAGTAAGAGACAGGGGAAATAAATGGTTGTTCAGCTATTAAATAAGGATGGCAAAACGATAACAGATGAAAAAGAAAAGGCCGAGGTGCTCACTTCCTACTTTGGCTCAGTCTTCTCCCAAAGAGGGTCTATGACCCCCCTGGCAAAGGCTGAAGTACAGGCTGAAGGAGCAGGATTGCAGCTTGAGATCGATAGGCATATGGTCAAGGAACACCTAATTACTTTGAATGAGTTCAAATCTCCAGGGCCAGATGAACTGCATCCTAGAGTAATAAAGGAACTGGCAGAAGAACTCTCAGAACCGCTGTCTATTCTCTTTGAGAAATCATGGAGGACAGGGGAAGTGCCAGATGACTGGAGGAGGGTTAATGTTGTCCCTATCTTCAAAAAGGGCAAAAAGGAGGAACCTGGGAACTACAGACCAGTCAGTGTGACATCAATCCCTGGGAAAATTTTGGAGCAGATGATAAAGCAATCCATCTGGAAGCAGCTTGAAAACAATGCCGTGATGACTCGAAGCCAACCTGGATTTGTCAAGAACAAGTCCTGCCAGACAAATCTGATCTCATTTTTTGATCAAGGAACCTCCCTTGTAGACCGTGGGAATGCTGTAGACATCATATACCTCGACTTCAGCAAAGCTTTCGACAAAGTGCCCCATGATATCCTGATGAGCAAACTACCTCAAAGTGGGCTAGATGAAACAACGATCCGGTGGATCCACAGTTGGCTACAGAACTGGACTCAAAGAGTGCTTATCAATGGGACCTTCTCCAACTGGGGAGAGGTAATGAGTGGGGTACCGCAGGGCTCAGTCCTGGGCCCAGTGCTCTTCAACATTTGTATTAATGACTTGGAGGAGGAGGTGCAGGGAATGCTGATCAAATTTGCAGATGACACAAAATGGGGCGGGATAGCTAATACTTTGGAAGACAGAAACAAAATTCAAAGTGATCTGGATAGACTGGAGCGCTGGGCAGAAAACCACAGAATGACATTTAATAGGGATAAATGCCAAGTTCTGCACCGAGGAAAAAGAAACCAAATGCACAGTTACAAGGTGGGGAATACGTGGCTCAACCACACTACAAGCGAGAAGGATCTTGGAATTGTTGTCTATCACAAGCTGAATATGAGCCAACAATGTGATGTGGCTGCAAAAAAGGCAAATGCTATTTTGGGCTGCGATAATAGAAGCATAGCTTCCAAATCCCGGGAAGTCCTAGTTCCTCTCTACTCAGCACTGGTACTCATCTGGAGTACTGTGTCCAGTTCTGGGCACCACACTTGAAGAAGGATGCAGACAAACTGGAGAGGGTTCAGAGGAGGGCAACAAAGATGATCAGGGGACTGGAAACGAAGCCCTGTGAAGAGAGACTGAAAGAACTGGGCATGTTTAGCCTTGAGAAGAGAAGACTGAGAGGAGATATGATAGCGCTGTTCAAGGACTTGAAAGGTTGAAAGCGAGGAAGGCCAGGATCTCTTCTTGATCATCCCAGAGTGCAGGACACAGAATAATGGGCTCAAGTTACAGGAAGCCAGATTCCGGCTGAACATCAGGAAAGACTTCCGGAGTGTTAGAGCAATACGACAATGGAACCAATGACCTAGGGAGGTGGTGGGCTCTCCCACACTGGAGGCGTTCAAGACGAGGCTGGACAGGCATTTGTCAGGGATGCTCTGCCTTGGATTCCTGCACTGAGCAGGGGGTTGGACTCGATGGCCTTGTAGGCCCCTTCCAACCGTACTATTCTATGATTCTATTCTATGATTCTATGGTTGATGTTATCAGCCAGAAAGCCCTGTAGAGTCCTCTGGAAACCATCTGGGTCCTTTAGCCTCCAGGGGCAGACCATTTTAATAGGTCCCCACCCTTGCAGAGGGGAAAAGCTGCCATCAGTCTAAACCTCAACAGGAGGTGATCTGACCATGACAAAAGGACTGATCCAAAGACCCCTACCTTCACACCCCCATCCCCATGATCAGCTGAAAAAAACAGGTCTAGAGTGTGCCCTGCTACATGTGTTGGGCCAATGACATGTTGGGACAGTCCCATGGTTGTCATGGAGGGCATGAAATCCCGAGCTGCCCCAGACAAGGTGTCCTTGGCATGAACGTTGATGTCCCTCAAAACCAGCATCCTGGGGGACCTCAGCATCATATCCTAGACCACATCTGTCAGCTCAGGTAAGGAGACTGCTGGGTCGCGGGGTATATCAGCAGAATCCCCAATCTGTCCTGCTGGCCCAATACAAGATGCAAACACTCCAGACTGGTAGTCAGATGGACAGGGTGCCTGGAGAGAGAGAGTTCTTATAAACCATGGCAACTGCCCCCTTCCCGGCCCTCAAGTCTACCGTGATGCTGTAGCAAGTACCCTGGTGGGCACAACTGGGAGAGGCTAACCCCAGCAGCCCTCCTGTTCTGGAGCCTTTCCACTTCTCCCAGACTGTGGCCACATGATTGCTGAGAGGGGAAGCTTTTAATTTGCAATGTTCCCTAGACCTCAATAAAACAGCGCCATCTAGTGGGTGTTTTAATCGTGTTAAATTCTGAGTTTAAAAAACAGTTCATTAGTTCCAGATCTATTTGAGATGGAAAAACCAGGAAATACCTCTGGATGTGCCCTGGAATTAACAACATCATGAAAAGGACCCTCAAACTTCCGTGAGTGAGCAATCTCAATAGCAGGATAAAAGCTCTGTGTGAAGGAGCCATAACACCTCCCTGCTCACCCACCCAGGTCATGCTTAGGCGTGCCAGATCGGCTGCCTCATCCACGATTAAATCATGGATGAGGGAGGTCTTATTATGCACCGATCTGGCATTTAACAGCAGCATCCGGAGATCTGAGGGCAGGCTGCCTGGGCAGCCACCAATCCTGCAGGTGTGGGGAGGACTGGAGCACGGCACGGTCCCCAGTCAGGAGGCACCCAATGAGTAGTGGAGGCTGGGTATGAGGTTTGGTGCCGATCCTGCAAACCCTCAAGGTGTTATAGCCATCTCCCCCTTTTTCGTGTGCCTGGGATTTTCGTTGCTGTCAGTGTCGGGGTGCCGGGTTTTGATGGTGCTTCGGGTGCCTCCTGAGTAGGGGAGGTTGGCTATGAGGGTGTCCTCCTCACTCCCCCCGCCCCGTTACACTGCTGGCTGGCTGCTTTAACGTGTCCCTCAGCGTGAAGCCAGCGAAGAGCAGAGCCACTGCGGTTTTGACTGCTGTTCCCACACGGCTCTGTAGCCAGCCAAAATAGCCCACAGTGTCTGCCAGATGACACGATAACCCATGATGTGTTGAAGAACCCACTCTGCAGACTGTTATTTTATTTTAACAGTCTGCAGAGTTAATTAATATTTAATTATTAAATATTAATAATTAATATTTAATAAGCCATTGTAGCTTAAAAACCTCCCACCAGATGACACAATAACCATGATGACACAATAACCATGATGTCCGAACCCAGATTAACCTAATTGATCAACCAACTAAATGTGGCAGCGTATTGAATATTGGGTCACAGATGTAGTCTTTTTAAAGAATTAAATATTGCCTATTTGACAGAGCAAATATTGTTTAATGACAGTTAATTCTTCACAATATTTTGACAGTATTTAAGAAATATTTCAACCCTTCGCACCTGGGAATTTAACCAGCAATCTTAGCTACAGCAATTTCCTTTTGCCTCTGTGTCTTTCCCAGGTCATGGTTTGGATCCATGGTGGGGCCTTGGTGGTCGGTGGGGCGTCCATATATGACGGCTCAGCATTGTCTGCTTATGAAAATGTGGTGGTGGCTGTAATCCAGTACAGGCTTGGTCTTCCTGGGTTTTTCAGGTGAGGCGGTTTACAGGACTCTGAAAAGGTCACCCTGATTTAAATGCTCACATGTGCATAATCTCTCTGTCAGCACAGAACCATTTCCCTCCCCTCCTGACATTGCATGGCAGGACTGCGAAACATGTGCTCTTGCCTGCCTGCCCACTGTCCATCCGCTGCATTGCTGGGATGCCTTGGCAGCCCGCTCAGGGGGAATGTGTCCACACTGAGCATTTTGACAGCTCCTTCTGTTCCCCTGTCACCTGTTCCTCTGTCAGTGGCTACCGGGGAGAGGGCATTTTCAGTGGTGACACCCTGGCTTTGGTATGTTCTCCCTTGGTAGGCTTGTTCACTCCAACATCTCCCTTGGTAGGCTTGTTCACTCCAACATCTGATTATTTTGTGATCTTTTAAATGTCTTATTGTAAACCCCCTTGGTAATGTATTTGAAGTGTGGGGTATACATGTAGATAATACGTACATACATGGGAAAAGAAAAGAAAAACATGGGGGGACTCACAGGAGGAGATTCTCCATTGCTTGACTGGCTCTGCTGTGCTGACTTATTTTCAGCACTGGTTCCAAAGATGCCCGTGGAAACTGGGGATTACTGGATCAAGTAGCGGCTCTCCAGTGGATTCAAGAAAACATTGCGCTTTTTGGAGGAGATCCCAATTCTGTGACTATATTTGGAGAGTCTGCAGGAGGATTTAGCGTTGGTGCTCAGGTAGGTATACATAGATTGCAAACGGTCTGAGAATTCTGCCAGAGATTCACAGAACTAGAATTCCAAAGATTCTGCAGGGTGGAGAAGGCGTTTCTCTTCTAGGATGACGAGGGGCTCAGCCAGCAAAGCTCCCTCTCTCCCTAACCAAAAGTGAGAAAAGTCGCAACCCTACATGGTCAGACATGGACTTGGCTCTTGCCTTTGCCTCGGCGGGCCGAAGCAGGTCAGGTCAGGCTGCCTGGCCCTCTGACAGCATCCAAGTCTGGCTGTTGTGCTGATTCGACCAATGACAAGAGCAGCTTTTGCTGGCTGCAGAATCCTGCCCCCCTTGACTGCATGAGAGCTGGGCCCAACCCTCAGGGAACTGTGCCCCGCTTTAACATCCCCGCAGCAGGAATCGGAGGAAAATAAAGACCCTGTGGCAAGCAAAGGCCTAAGGGCTTTTTCACACAGAGCTTTTATCCTGCGATTGAGATCACTCAATCACAGAAGTTTGCGGGTTCTTTAGATGACGCCGTTAACCTCCAAGGCATCTCCCGCACTAAATGCCCTTTGTTCCATTTTTAAACAGATCGCAGATAACGAGCTATCAAATTACCCCCTTGTGTTCCGCTCCAGTTTCCTCCATGGAAAGAGTCAAAGCAGCAAGAAGAGGAGTGAGATCAATGAAAGATAATGGAAGACTCAGCCATGGGAAGAAGGAAGGGGGAAGGGGAGGGCGAAAGGAAGCATGTGAAAAAGGGAGTCGTTGTGATCCTGCATTTAAAATAGAAGCAGAAAGCCCCGTTTTAAATGCAGTGTTTGAGGCTAGTGTGGAGATGTCCTCTGTCTTTGGCTCTGACCCCGTGGCTAGAAATACTTGAGGAGAAAGGAGTTAAGAGGGGTGGAACTTCTGAAAGGCAAGATATTGATGGCACAACTGCAAACTATTTGAATGAGCAAGAAAACGGGGTGGCTGCATACGTGGCTTTCTGGCCACCTCAGATTTAAACAAGACGTGTGTAAGAATGGATACATCACCAAGGAGAAGTACAAATACGTTTGGGTGAGGTCAGGGAAGTGAGTACAAAGGAAGAGACGGAACTATTTTTTTCCAGCACTGGAAATCTTTTTTAACACTGTTATTTTTCGCAGTGAACAAGATTTTGCTTTTCCCCTCCACAGGCTTAGCAGGGATGATGTAAAAGTCAGGATGGAACAGAACAGCCCCTTTAAAAATAACACAGATGCCAAAAACAGTGGGACATGTTAGAGACACTTGAGAACAATATTTTAGAACTGACACTGCTCCAATATTATACTTTTATTACTTTACAATATAATAAAAAGTGCAGTGTTATACTTTCACACCCAGATCCCATCTAAATCAAGTGGAATAGACTGGCATAGACATTTTATAGCTGTTGTTGTTGGGTTTTTATTTTTTAAGCAAACGACCAGTGGGATGTATTAAATACGCTTGAGAGCAATATTTTACAAATGCAATCCATGCATTACTAACATTTTATTAACCCATTTCTAGTCAAAACACATATTTAACAAAACTAACAATGTTTCAGAAAGACCGCTTGGAACACCAACTTCCAAGGCCAAACTGATCGAATTCACTAGTCACATTGGACCAGATGGGAACGATCGAAACCTCCACGGAAACTGTGCTCATTACAGCCCTCTTCACACATTCTCTGGAACACACAAGGACCCACCCTGGGGATGAGGCGGCGCATGCCAGCCTCACCCCACCGCCCCTGTGCAGGCTGTCCACAGTCCCCGCCCTCGCTGTGCTGAGCGGCAAGGCCTGCAGAGGAGTTCTAGGTGTGTTGGCTTGAACTCGGCGCAATCAGGAATCCCGATAGAACGGGGATTGCCCTCTTCCCACGTTATTTATTTACAACATTTATATACCACTCCACATCTAAACAGATCCTGAAGCAATGAACAATAAAAGATAAAAAGGAAGCAAACACAGTATTAAAAGTTTTATTAAGAATACAGAATACCAATAGAAACTGTGGCTGGTCAATTGGGAAGGCTTGTTGAAATAAAAACGTCTTCAGCAGGTGCTGGAAACAAGACAATGTTGGTGCCTGCCTGGCCTCCAGAGGCAGTGAGTACCACAGAAGGGGAGTCACCACACTGAAGGCTGTCCTCTGGGTGGATCCCAACTGGGCGGTACGTCCCCGTGGAACCACGAGAGCCATCCCAACTGATGACATGAGTGACCAGGCGGTGGTAAAGGAGAAGGCGCTCGCTCAAGTATCCTAGGCCCCAGGTTGTCTAGGGCATTATATACTAGTAATGAAGCCCCAAACCTGGCCTGGTGGCAAATAGGCAGCCAGCGCAGCTCCCTGGGCAGAGGAGTTCCGTGCTGGAAAGGGGCAGCTCCGGAGCCCTGACAGCAGCTGTGCTGCTGCCTTCTGCACTAGCCGCAGCCTGTGGGCCGCCCTAAGGGCAGCCTCCCATGGAAGGTGCCGCCGCTGTCCAGTCTTGAGTTGACTAGTGCCTGCACTTTGTTTCCTATTAAACAACTGGGTGGACTCCCCACATTTTCCCTTAAATCTCCCAAAGTATAAAGGTGGAGACTTTTAAAATGAAAGCTGAAAATTCAGGGAGGGTATGCGGAATATTCCTGAAGTTTCCCCTGACCCCCCGATGGCCATTAGAAACTGTCTGGGCCGCCTCCATCTCCCGAGGCCTAGTCCACCCTTTGAAGAGTTTTTCTCAACCTCCTTATCAAATAAAACAAGATGTCTCTGTTGTTACTATTGAAACACCTTGAAATATTTGAGCTCTGTATTTGGGACCCACCCCCATGTATGTATGTATTTATTTATTGGCTGTAGATCTTATCTCCCTTGGCCAAAGGCTTGTTCCATAGAGCCATATCAGAGAGTGGAGTTGCTCAGCTCCCGGGCTTGATCCATAGTCACCCAGATGCCATTGCTCAAGTAAGTCTGCTACTGTTTTAAGATTGGAAAAATACGCTTCATACTCAGATCCTCAAACTGCTTAATTTAGAGAAGACCCACTGTAAACCATGGACATGTTTCAGGAAATAAAAATTTTAAACGTTGCAGCATGAGCAACTATCAAATATCAAAGTAGATTTGATCCAAAGGATAATCAGAGGCTGAAAAGAGATGGAGAGAAAGATGAATGAGTACAGGCCAGCATTTGCTGGGTGGGAATGCATGTGACCACAACATGGCAAGATGGCTGTTCCTATTTCCAAGAATAGAGGAGAATCTTCCCACACTTCCACACTGATTGAGAATTCACGGAAGCTGAGGAATAGATTCTCCCTATCACTTGGCAGCATGATATAGATGACTAGTTTTATCAAATGACTATATGTAGACCCCGGTAAGGGGATGGGGGATATACAGTCGATAATGTCACGTCGTGTCATGCTCTTTTTAAACGACATATTACCTGGGAGATGTAGGTTGGCCCTGTTACCTGTCATCTAATTCTGAAATATACTGCAATTCCTTCTCCATGAAGATGGGGGTTCTTGTCTCAGGACAACAAGCATGAGATGACCCCCTCAGATTCTGATTCTGCAAACAAGCTCACCGTGGTGTTGGGCTGTTGTGTTGTTCACACTTCATAAAGTGCCAGTTGCATTTCATCTGTATTGTTGTTGTTGTTATTGTTTTCACCTTAACACTTCAAGAGAGTTGCAAATGTCTCTGGCTGCGAGACCAGCAGTTCTACCATGGTGCATTGCTTAAGGAGCAAATCAGAAGAAGAACTGAGGGCCCTGAATGCCAACTTGCTTCTGGTAAGAACAAGCTACAGACTTAGGTCTTCAGCAACAATGGATTCAACTCGAATGTGATGCTAGTTGGCTCTGGATCTTCACTGTTTATTCTGGTAGGTCCCTGGACCATGAAATTCTCCCAGGTGAAAAAGATCAAAAGGAAACAATCTGTCATTTTTATTTCTTATTTTTTTCTTCCTAAGACCCAGGTTTTCACCCATAAATATTTCACACTTGGACATACTCCATAAGTCTCCATACTAGGCCTCTGCATATTTTGGACAGAGCTCCCCAGACATGAGCAACCCCTAAAGACGAAGAACAGGCTCTGGAGTAACTGCTAATGAGGCCCAGTGGCTGGCATTACAGTGGCTGGAGTCCCTGGGCGCCCCTGTTAGTAGCCATTGTTCCCTTTGCTGGCAACAAGGCCTCGGGCAACACGGGGTGAGCAGTAGGGTGCAGTGCCGTTGCTGTGTCTGCAGCGGCTGCACTGCTGAAGCTCCAGCATGGCCCTGGGGAGCTCGGGGGCCCGTGGGAGTCAGGCTCTGTCGTGGGAGAGGTGCTGAAGATGCGGGGAGCTGCAGTCGGAGGCCGAGGGAGAGGCCGGGCAGCTGCAGTCGGCAGAAGAACTGGAGCAGTAACTAGCTTTATCATCAGGGCTGTGTGCGTGCTGCGGTTCCGCAGGAACACAGAAGCCCTGCAGAATGTGGCATACGCTGGAATGCGACTTGCTGAGAATCTCCCATTTCATATTTCAAAAGAGCAAGTCGATAGCCCTTGCAATGGCAGAGCTGCATGAGAAAGATCCTGGGCTAGGAGCCTTCCGAAACCTCAGACATGCCACAGGGGGGCAAGGCTGAAGGAGATGCCCAGAGATCATGGCCAGGGCGTCAGCACTTCGCATTGCCCCAAATACACAGCTAGCAAAACTCAAATGAATTATGCTAAACAGTGAAGCATGCAGAAGAAATAATACAACGTAAGATGGAATGTGCAAATCTGCATAATTTACACAGGTCTTTTGGAGCACAAAATATCTCAGTGGAGAAATTCAGTGTTCTAAGGTCAGTGTCTGTACAGCCCTTTTGATAGGGAAGACAAGGATCAGTTCACGGAGCGCCATGCCAGCACGGGTGCAATGTAGACGACCAGCTGCCAGCAGCACGGGGGTGGGGATCTTGTGGCGCGCCAGATGTTTTCATCTACAATGCCCATCAGCCCCAGCCAACATAGCCAGTGGTGACAGATGATGGGAGTTATAGGCCAGAAGATCTGATGGGCCCCAAGTTGCCCTCCCCTGAAGTAGCAACTGATCACTGTGCACTTCTGGATCAGCTGGCATTGCTCTGAACATAGAGAAGAGCTGTGCTGGATCAGGCCACATGGCCTGTCTGATCTAGCATTCTGTTCAGTGGTCAGCCAGATGCCCCAATGAGAAGCCCACAACAGTACCCCCACTCCACTGTTCCCCAGCAACTGGTGCTGAGAGTCACCCTGATTCTGGTCCTGGAGGTTTGATTGCCTTTTCAGCACTGAGTGCCAATGCCAGGTGGTGGTGAATATTTTACTACACTTTTGCACCTGAGGTGAGATCTGTGGGAGCAGCGGGAGCATGGGAAGAGTCTCCTCATCACTCGAGAAGCCATTACCGGGGGCCAGCTCCCCAAGTGGTGACATAGACGGCGCCCAAGTGGCAGTCGGACTCAGCCGCTGAGCCCGTCTCACGTGCAGTTCCCGTTGAACTGCCAGCCGGGCCGTTTGGCTTGTACAGCAGCAGCTGCATTGTTATTTTCCGGATCCATCTTTGTTGGGTTTCAAGTCTTTTAATGTTTCCAATTTTGGTTCATTCTAGATCTAATTTTTTTAGCAATTTCTTTTAGGGAGCAAGCACAAGTTGAAGACGAGCTTTTCTTTTGACAGGAATTGGGGATCCTCCCTGCCGTTGTGGATGGGGAATTTATTCCAAAGGCACCGGAGGCGCTGCTGGCTGCAAAGGTGCTCAGTGCTGTCCCGTATCTAATTGGCGTGAATAACAACGAATACGGATGGGTCATTCCTAGAGTAAGATGCGTGCAAATTACCTTATTCTCATGATTCTTTGCACTGCTCAAATATGTGACTGTGACGTGGGTCAGAGTCAAGGAATTGGCTGAGACTTTTGAATATTTTGGAAGTGACTCGGCAGTCTCCACATTGCTGCCCTGCATTAAACACATCTTAAGGGCACTGGAAGCTGCCCTATCCTGGGCTGGACCCTGTGTCCATCTAGCCCAGGACTGTCGACACCAAGTGGCAGCAGTGGCTCTCCAGAGTTTCAGGCAGGAGTTTTGCATCCGTCTTGGATGTAAAGCAGGGGCTCCGGCACTGAGCTGTGGTCTCTGGGGTCAAAGGGAATGCAGGTAGGCAGGGTGTGATGGCAGAGGCCAGTGTGCAACAGCCATATGGAAGGAGAGCACAATGGATTTAATCAGCAGAACCTTGTGCCTTGGGTGGATGCACATCCCCATGGGAAAAGGAGAGCATGGTTGCAGCAGCCACCATTCCGCCAAGGGAAAAGGAGAAAGTATGACGCGCTTCTGTGGAGGCTGTTGCCAGCTAGTCTCTGTCATGTTCGTTTAGTTGATACGTTGCGGGCATATCTTCTGGGCATTTTGCCGGCAACCCTCTCTGTTGTGTTGCCACACTTACTCTGGACACGTGTGCAAACTGCTTCTGTGTATTCAGAGAATAAGCCCTTCTGGAACATAAAAGACTGGGGAGAATTTAGCTCAGATATTCTAGGAGAAACTTTCCCCACTCTGACCTGCCTTTGTTCTGCTGGAGTATGGTTGCTCTGTATAGGTAGCCCAGAAACTAGCATATTTCCCAATTACAATTTCCCAATTCCTGCACAGCATAACTTCAGACTGTTAAGGTACTTAAGAGGCAACGAAGACAAGATCGGAGCTTTTTCTAGAAAGTTAATCATCTGGGGACCCACGGGGCTTGAAAATCCCAGACAAGATGAATTAAGGAAAACAGTCAAGATGAATTAAGGAAAACAATTGGACTAAAAGTAGTCTTAGAAAAAACGTTTTTTTGGCGCAAAACTCGGATGGCTGCAGGATGGGCACGACGTCATATGCCTTGAACAACCTCCAAATGCAGCCAGCTTGCAGCAAATCCCCTGTGGAGACACCTCCCAGGCAAACATAGATGGAATGATGGAGGGTGCTACAGCCAGAGGGGACGACCAACTCCCAATGAATTCCAGCTTACAGGGTCAGATGACTGGCATTCCAGGATACTCAAGGAACTGGCAGATGAGCCTTTGTCTATAACGTTTGAGAATTCTTTGAGATCAGGTGAAGTGCCCCAATACTTGAGGTGGGGAAATGTTGTCCCCACCTTCAGAAAGGGGATCAAGGCAGCTGCTGACTAGTCAGCTTCATGATGATACCTGGAAAAGTTCTAGAACAGATCACTAAGCAGCAGTCTGTGAGCATTTAGAAAAGAATGCTGTGATTACAAAGAGCCCACACAGGTTCCTCAAGAACAGGCTGTGCCACGCTAGCTGCATTTCCTTTGATAGCTTGGTCGATCAGTGGAGTCTTGTGGGTGTAGCATGTCCTGATTTCAGCACCGTCCCCCACAATATTTATACAGGCAATTCTGCTAAACATTAGGTAGAACATCCAGATGGGCTGACAGTGGAACAGGCGGCCTGCCTAGCCATGTGTACTTTGCCAGGAGAGGCTGAATGGCCTCCTCTCAGGGATACTGGATTGGTGGAGTTCCTGCATTTGCAGTGGGTTGGACTAGATGACCGTTGACATCCCTTCCAGCATGATGACTCTATGAAATAGATTTCATGTTCCAGTTTAGAAGGATCCAACAGGAGAACCCCCCTTCATGGATCACTGCCTTGTTGTGGCGAAGGGGCTTGCGTAACTCAGTGAAATCATAAGCTATGCCGTGCAGGGCCACCCAAGACGGACAGGTCATGGCAGAGAGTTCTGACAAAATGTGGTCCACTGGAGAAGGAAATGGCAACCCACTCCAGTATTCTTGCCAAGAAAACCCCATGGAACGTATCACAAGGCTAAAAGGGATGACGCCGGAAGATGAGCCCCTCAGGTCGGAAGGTGTCCAATATGCTACTGGGGAAGAGCAGAGGGTATTTCCAAGTAGCGCCAGAAAGAGTGAAGCGGCTGGGCCAAAGCCAAAAGGACACTCAGCTGTGGATGTGTCTGGTGGTGAAAAGAAAATCCGATGCTGTAAAGAACAATATTGTTTAGGAACCTGGAATGTCAGATCAATGAATCAAGGTAAGCTGGAGGTGGTCAAACATGAGATGGCAAGATTGAACATCGACATCTTGGGAATCAGCGAACTCAAATGGACAGGCATGGGCGAATTTAATTCAGGTGACCATCATATCTACTATTGTGGGCAAGAATCCCTTAGAAGAAATGGAGTAGCACTCATAGTCAACAAAAGGGTGGGAAAAGCAGTACTGGGGTACAATCTTAAAAATGATAGAATGATCTCAGTACAAATCCAAGGCAAACCATTCAACATCACAGTAATTCAAGTCTATGCCCCAACCACTGATGCCGAAGAAGCTGAGGTTGATTGGTTCTATGAAGACCTACAACACCTTCTAGAACTAACACCAAAAAAAGATGTCCTCTTCATCATAGGGGATTGGAATGCTAAAGTAGGAAGTCAAGAAATCACTGGGATAACAGGCAGGCATGGCCTTGGTGTACAAAATGAAGCAGGACAAAAGCTAATAGAGTTTTGCCAAGAGAACATGCTGATCATAGCAAACACTCTTTTCCAACAGCACAAGAGGCGACTCTACACATGGACATCACCAGATGGTCAATATCGAAATCAGATTGATTATGTCCTTTGCAGCCAAAGATGGAGAAGCTCCATACAGTCAGTAAAAACAAGACCTGGAGCTGACTGTGGCTCAGATCATGAGCTGCTTCTTGCAAAATTTCGGCTTAAATTGAAGAACGTCGGGAAAACCACTAAACCGTTCAGGTATGACCTAAATCATATCCCTTATGAATATACAGTGGAGGTGAGGAATAGATTTCAGGGATTTGACCTGATAGACAGAGTGCCTGAGGAACTATGGACGGTCCGTAACATTGTTCAGGAGGCAGCAACAAAATCCATCCCAAAGAAAAAGAAATGCAAGAAAGCAAAGTGGCTGTCTGAGGAGGCTTTACAAGTAGCTCACGAAAGAAGGGAAGCGAAAAGCAAGGGAGAAAGGGGAAGATATACCCAACTGAATGCAGAGTTCCAGAGAATAGCAAGGGGAGACAAGAAGGCCTTCTTAAATGAACAATGCAAAGAAATCAAGGAAAACAACAGAATGGGAAAGACTAGAGATCTCTTCAAGAAAATTGGAGATCTCAAGGGAACATTTTGTGCAAAGACGGGCATGATAAAGGACAAAGAAGGCAGGGACCTAACAGAAGCAGATGAGATTAAGAAGAGGTGGCAAGAATACACAGAAGAACTATACAGGAAAGATCTGAATGTCCCTGATAGCCATGATAGTGCGGTCACTGAACTTGAGCCGGACATCCTAGAGAGTGAAGTCAAGTGGGCCTTAGGAAGCATTAGTAACAACAAAGCTAGCGGAGATGACAGTATTCCAGCTGAGCTACTTAAAATCCTAAAAGATGATGCTGTTAAAGTGCTGCATTCAATATGCCAACAAATTTGGAACACTCAACAGTGGCCACAAGACTGGAAAAGGTCAGTTTACATTCCAATTCCAAAGAAGGGCAACGCCAAAGAGTGTTCAAACTACCGCACAATTGCGCTCATTTCACATGCCAGCAAGGTGATGCTCAAAATCCTACAAGCTAGGCTTCAGCAGTATGCGAACCGAGAACTACCGGAAGTACAAGCGGGGTTTAGAAGAGGCAGAGGAACTAGAGATCAAATCGCCAACATTCGCTGCATCATGGAGAAAGCAAGAGAATTCCAGAAAAACGTCTATTTCTGCTTCATTGATTACGCTAAAGCCTTTGATTGGGTGGATCACAACAAACTGTGGCAAATTCTTAAAGTGATGGGAGTACCAGACCACCTTACTTGTCTCCTGAGAAACCTGTACGAGGGTCAAGAAGCAACAGTAAGAACCAGAGATGGAACAACCGATTGGTTCAAAATTGGGAAAGGAGTACGACAAGGCTGCATATTGTCACCCTGCTTATTTAACTTATATGCAGAGTACATCATGAGAAATGCCGGGTTGGATGAATCAGAGGTCGGAATTAAGATTGCTGGGAGAATTATCAACAACCTCCGATATGCAGACGATACCACCCTAATGGCAGAAAGCGAAGAGGATCTAAAGAGCCTCTTGTTGAGGGTGAAAGAGGAGAGTGCAAAAGCTGGTTTGAAACTCAACATTAAAAAAACTAAGATCATGGCATCTGGCCCTATCACTTCCTGGCATATAGAAGGGGAAGAAATGGAAGCAGTGACAGATTTTACTTTCTTGGGCTCCAAGATCACCGCAGATGGTGACTGTAGCCATGAAATTAAAAGACGCTTGCTCCTTGGGAGGAAAGCTATGGCACACCTAGACAGCACAGTAAGAAGCAGAGACATCACCTTGCCGACAAAGGTATCAAAGCTATGGTTTTCCCAGTAGTAATGTATGGCTGTGAGAGCTGGACTATAAGGAAGGCTGAGCGCCGAAGAATTGATGCTTTCGAACTATGGTGCTGGAGAAGACTCTTACGAGTCCCCTGGACTGCAAGGAGCTCAAATCAGTCCATCCTAAAGGAAATCAACCCTGACTGCTCATTGGAAGGACAGATACTGAAGCTGAAGCTCCAATATTTTGGCCACCTAATGCGAAGAGAAAACTCCCTGGAAAAGACCCTGATGCTGGGAAAGACTGAAGGCAAAAGGAGAAGGGGACGGCAGAGGATGAGATGGCTAGATAGCATCACTGATGCAATGAATATGAACTTGAGCGCGCTCCGGGAGAGAGCGGAGGACAGGAAGGCCTGGCGTGCTATGGTCCATGGGGTCACGAAGAGTCGGACACGACTGAACGACTGAACAACAACAACAAGAGAACCACTGTCAGGTGATAGTATCAGTGACTTCCTCTGGGATGGTCTCTATGTAATTTTGGAAAAGGCTTCTTGATGTCTTAGGCATGTGGCAACATCAGGGCCAGATAAAAATAACCACCTATGGTAGAGCTGACTACTTCTATCTGTCCTAGACCAGCTACAGGAAAGTAGAAAATTTCCAAGTAGAGGCAACACCTTCCTATTGTTCTGCTAGGAAATATGAGACAGGACGTTAGGGACACTTTCAGTTTAAGCCTGTCAGTGAACCAAGGGAACTAGCAGAGAAGGTATTATCCATATCCATACCTAAGGTGGCACCTATTCCAAAGAAGTGAAAAGACAGGTGGAAACCAAAGGCACCAAAGCAGAACAGAGGAGGAAGGAGAAGGGCATTTATGAGCAGTGTCTCCTCCATTTCTTCTTCTGGGCATTGGTGCCTGGGGTAATATTTCAGGGGGCCACAGGAAGTAAGACTAACCCCCTGGCCATCAGAGATCTGGCAAGAAGAGAAGGCACACCGAATGCAAGGTGCGCTGCTGCCATTGAGTTGCAGCATGGAAGGGGGGGTGCTGGGACACATCACAGTCGTGCCGATGAGGTTTGTGCAGGGAAGTTCCTGGTGGATTGTGGCTGAAGGAAGCCACAAAAGAGAGCAGTGAGAAAGATGACAATACCACAGGTTGTTTGTACAATATCTAATGTGAAATCTGTATGTTAACTACCCAGGCAATGAATTTCCAAGGCATAACAGAAGGCATGGATAGACAGAACATAACTGCAGCATTCCAGAAGATATCCTCCCTCTGGGTAAGAGATGAGCAAATGTGCCAAGGTTGTGGGTCCCAAGAATGCTTTATTGTTGTACAAGCCCTATTATGACTCCGAAAATACAATTCTGATGGTGGATATACAAGGGCAGAAACATGGGGCAGAAATACTTGGAAAGCACGGAAGAGCTCTCTTCCTTGGGCCTCTTCCCTCCAGCCCTTTGCCTTTTGTGATGTCATTCAGTGTAGCTGTACAGCAGGAATTCCCATATGGTGGGAATAAAAAGTGGGGACATTCAGCCAGCATGTTGGATGGATCTACTGCTCTGTGTCCTTTTGAGTGGAAGGTCCCCTACAGCACTGCTCCGGCACCACTCTGCCAACACATGGGCAGGGATAATATTCCCTGAGGGAAGGAGGGAGGGTGCGCAGGGTTTCCTTGATGCGGCCAGTGGTGCAGAGAATGGCATAGGAAGCTCCAGAAGCATCATGTGATGGAGTGGACCAAGAGCAGGGCAGAAGCGGAAAGGCAAGACAGACTAGGCTATCATCCTGCAGTCGTACAGAGAATGCCTTCCTCTTATGCTCTAAAATCTAGATGGTATAATAGCAAGGGGTGTTTCCAATTTTAATCTGGGGAAAAACCTACCCTAACTAGATGCCAAATTTACAGGACCCACAAATGGTCAGAGATGCCAATGATGTTCCCTCCCTGTCGAATTGTAGGGATCCCAACTGATGTTCTCTATCCAGGAGAGAAAGCCTTTCTCATTGGCTATATTGGAATATTTTTCCTTTGCCTTTTCTGGACCTTTGATCTTCACAGGAAGTTGATTTGCAGCAGTGCTGTCCTCCAGAGTCATTAGGCTTGGAAAGCATGGCTACTCTTCTTGCCCCAGGGAGGTACAGTGAAATAGAGACTTCCCATGGAAAGAATGGCTAAGTTTTCTGCGCATAAAAGCCACCTACAAACGTTTCAGTGGCTTACCGGTCTGGCGTTGCCTCTCCTCTCCACCCCACTAATGGGGTTTCTTCTTCTCTCTGCTGCTTCTTCCCTTGAGCTACAAGGTCCCTCTACTCACCCAGCCCTCTTTTCTCTCTCCAACCTGATCTATTATCCCTGGGTCAGCGGCTAGATGGCCATAGGAGAGGTTGGCTCCCAACTGACCTGGAGCCCGCACTCTGAGGTCAGCTCCTGGAGAGCTGACCCCAACCCCCTCCCGCACCCCTCGCAGGCAGTGCGGATCGGCCCGTTGCTTGGGAGAGCGCATGGAGCACCATGGAGTGGTGTGCCCGGGGGCGGGCCGGGGCAGGGAGGTCGGGAATGCTGGTACGACATGTCCTATGTTCCAGCCGGCTGCCGCTTCCCGTGCTCCAAGGTCCTGTGGCTAGACAGCCGAAACTGGCTGTCTAGCCATGGAAGGAGGGTGGGGGGAGCGAGGAGGAGATCCGCTCATCACCACTCCTCGTGCCTTGCACTGGGCAGGCGGTCAGCCCTGGGCTCGGAGGCAGCCATCCACCCAGATAGGATCGCTCCCTTATTCAATGTACATTCAATAACCTCCATCCCTTGGGTTTTGTTAGTACACAAAGAAACTACATCCATGACGATCAGCCACATTGATTCCCCCCTGAAACAATATCCTTGATGAACTGCAAAAATGCATTTTATCGCTCAAACAGGAAGTTATTAATGGAACAAAAGGCTTCAAGAAATGGTTTATGAACGTGGAAAGAGGGTCCAATATAGAATCACATTCTGAAATGATGGGGGTGGGGGGTGGCCTGGTACAGAGAACATATTTTTGTGGATCTTGGGCAAGAGATAAAATTGGGGAATCCTCTCCTCTGTTTCTAACAAAAACTCGTAAGTGGATCTTGATATCTGAGCTTTTATTAACCCATCATCCAATATACTAACAATATCCTTTTTGATCCTATCTGTGGGATTTCCCTTGTATATAATAGTTGTCATTTCCCAGTTGCCTATATGCTACTTCCACATCGTTATCCTTGTCCATAAAGTGTGCTGCCTTTATCTGCCTATTTGAAAACAATATTTTTTGCAAATTTCTCAGTGCCAAATTCTCTTCTCTGGTCAGATTGTACCATGGAGAGGTTGCTTTCCCCCTCCCCCCAATTTTATTTACTTCTCTTAACACAAGATCTTCAAGGCTACTGAAGCTGGTAGAAGGCCACTGTGCCACTGAGGCCACCTGAGCCTCAAGTGAAAAAATGGCTCTTGGGATTCTTATAATTTTGCAATAGTCTCTCAAGGCTCCAGCATGTGTATCTAATTTCATAATTTTCAGTCTAAATCATCCATCATAATGTGATAGTGATCTGTCATAATCATCTGTCAAAACCTATCCCAATTGTCCTTGTCATCTGTAACCTCTTTTATGTTGTTAAAAAATGCCAGTGCATCTAATAATGTGGTGATCTGTTCCTCTGTGTAACTAAACATGTCAGTACTCCTTGCTGTTGTACCTCACTACCAAATGGGGGTAAAACACCAAAAACAAAGACAAAAACAAGCATCAACCAATCATCCTTAACCACTTGCAAACCTAGAAATCTGAGAAACTGTCCTGGGCACTACCATAAAATGGGTGTGCAGCAGATGAAAAACATCAGCCTGCATCCACTCACTATCTCCATCTCCTAAAAATGTTTCTGAGCCCCACGTGTGACTCGGGGGTATTCATAGGGGGTTCCTCTACACGAGTGATTTATTGCACACTCATGACTGGCCACTCATGGAAGCGTGAGGATCTTTTACATGACATTGTCAACCTCCAGGACATCTCCCACACTTTCTCCTGTTTATTCCGCTTTCAAAAAGACTGGATATATGTGGCATTTTTTAAAAAGCAGGATATCGCCAGTGTGTAATGCTGGCATAGTGCTATAATTCAGCCACTAGATGGCGCTGCTTCATTGAACATATAGAGCATGGCTGAGAGATGATATTTTCAGTTCCACATCACATGCTCACTGTCTAAAGGAGCCCGTTGTAATCCTGCAAAGAAGACAGAAGCAGAAAGCCCTGGTGAAGTTGTGGGTTTTAGCCTGGTGTAGAAATGTGCAGGGAAAGAAGATAGGAGCAGCTTTGCTTAGAAGCAAAATTTCTTACTCTGGTAGTAACTGTTATTTTAATATTTTATTAAAATATTATTTATATTTATTAATTACTATTTTAATAGTAATTGTTAAATTGTTATTTAAAATAAATAAATAAATGAAGAAGAAGAAGATGTAGGAGGAGTAGGGCACCAAGAAAGGGGTCTAAGAGTGCATTGGTGCCCATGGCCATCACAGTGCCTGCCCCTGTGCTAGATAATGGCTGTTAGTAAAGAGCCAAAAGGTGACGTGGGAGCAAATGATTTAACATATCTGTTAAACTCTTTCTTGCAGAGTTTCCCACCTGAGTCTGTGCAGATGGTATTGGATGAGTATTTGGGAAATACAGAAGACCGTATAAAGTTACGAGATCGCTTTCAGGATATGATGGGAGATGCCCTCTTTGTTGTTCCTGCTGTTCAAATAGCCAGATATCACAGAGGTGAATTCATGTTGGAAATAGCAGCGTTACCACTGCAAGCATTATAACCTTTAGTGTTGGGAAAAATCCTCACTTACTCCACAATGGCAGCTACAGTCAATTGCGGAGAAGTGCACCCGAAAGGGTGGGGAAGGGCAGTGGAGAGGCAAGCTGCAGGGACAGGGAGGGCTCAGCACCCCTCCCCTACATGGCCCCTTTCCTCTTCCCCCCCTCCCCTCCTCTGCTTTACAGGGGACTGGGACAGACCTGCACTTAAAGACAAGAGGGCTGTGCTGACCTTGTGTCACGTTTGGCCCTCAGCACGTCAGCTCATCTGCATTGCCCTCGCTGCCTAGACTGTTGGAAGCGTATCGGGTTGGAGCCAGATTTATGCTGGATCAGCTGTGCAAAGAGAAGTGCACTTCCCCACCCGCCTTCTCATGGCAGCCCCTCCAGACCCCTGAAAATGCTAGACAGAGAGTCAGGAGATCCTGCTGAATGTGGTGAGCTCGGGGGGGGGGAGCCCCCCAAACTGGGCAGAGGGACCTTCCATGAGTTGGAGCCCTTCCTCTCGTGGAAGGCAGATCCTGGATCCAGCCCATCCTGTATAGTATACAGTGTGGTGCTTTTGTGGGAGTCGTGCAGAATAGAAAGGTCACCCAAACTCAGGGACTCATAACGCCTCAAATACAAGATGAGCCCACATTCCGCTCCAGCTCAGAGCTGTGTTCCGCTCCAGCCTTAGGCTGCACCCAGCCTAACAAACTGGAAGCCAGTGCAGATCTTTGAGGACAGGTGTCATGTGAGCCTGAGGTGGCAGCCCAGTTCAAACCAGCACCTTGAATTATGCCTGGGCAGAGACTGGTCGCCACTGAAGCTGTTTTCACATGCAAGCCACGTGCTTCCTTAAACTGCCCCAGATCAATAGTCTGGGTGCAGCATTCTGGACTTGCTGCTGTTCCTAAACACTTTTCAAAGGCCGCCCCGCGCAGAGGGCACCCGCCGACCTGCGAAAGCAGGCATCGCTGTGGCCACGTACGAGGGGTCGATGTGATATGAACCAGCATGCTAATGAGCAGTGTGTGCTCCTCTGGATTACAGCCATCCTACGTCATGTATGTTCTCCTATTGATCTAATGGGTTATGTTTTTATTGTATTTTAATGTATTGTTTTAATCAGTTTTAATTGTTTCTGTAAGTCACCTTCAGTGACATATTTTGGTAGAAAGGCAGGGGACAAACAAACAAACAAATAAATATTCTGCAGTTAGGGAATGCTTGATTGCCAGTGACAGCTGAAAACAATGATCTCTCTCTTTCTCTCTCTCTCTCTCTCTCTCAGATTCTAGTGCTCCAGTCTACTTTTATGAATTCCAGCACAGGCCCATGGCATTCAAAGATACAAAACCAAACTTTGTAAAGGCAGATCATGGTGATGAGCTTGGCTTTGTATTTGGAGGACCATTCTTAAGAAGCGACTCAGTCATTCTTAGTAAGGATATTATCGGGGTGGTCTGTCATGATGGGTGGTGGGGACAGAAACCTGACTGTGGCAGCATATTCCTAGCTCCTCAACCTCCAAACTGATATTCTACCCTCTCCTGCCTGCTGAATACCAAACTGCTGCTGTTTGCAAACAGGAATTGGTTTGCTTCAGGGTGGAGTTGCACATGTTCAAAAGGAGCAGAGCTCTGCACATGCTCCAGTCTAACCTTCACTTCATGAGTCAAGTCATATCTGGCATACCAGGCACTTCACCAGGGAGACCCGCACTGCTTGGATGCCATATTTGGGCATATCTGGTCCCCTAGCCAATCAGAAGGACCAAGGATTGACTGAGGAAATGGGTGGCAAGGAGGATGCCCCGAGTTAATGCAGCAGCAGCTTGGTGGCGTGATCAGCCAGTCTGGTGTTCTACTTTGCGGCAACAGCAGAGGGCGTGTGCATGCGTGTGCACACGCATGTGCATGTTGATTACTTTCATTATTATGTAAGTGAAATGTGCAATCGTAGCTTGCAGCTATGTCTTCTTTTTTTGCAGGGCTCCCAATCCAGATCAGAGACCCTAGTGTGGTGGGTAGGGTGGATTTAACCCTTTGCCCCCTGCTGTGGGCCCAGTCTGAATCAGTCCTCCCACACCAGCAATCTATAGTTCCAAAAAGTGATCAATTTCTCTCCCTCTCTCTCTCTCTCTGTCTATCTTCTCTCTCTCTCTCTCATTTTAATTCTGAGTTTAGGTTATTTTATTAAATCATTCCAAATAAATTTATCAATTAACTTCCATATTGCATCCCTTCATATATAATATATTAATAAATATTGTTATTAATTAGTAATAATTATATTAATGAAATATTAATATAAACATAATCAAACTCATACCAGCCAGATCGCCCTAACAGTAAATGAGGTTGTATTGACTCCTGAACTTTCTCATTCCAATATAAAATAAAAAGACTCAATTTTTCTATAAAACAATTATTTATTAACTGTCTTTCTCTGACTCAAATCATGCTAGTTAATTTAATCATAGACATAAACCCCCAAATCCTCATGCAATGGTCAATGGTTGGAAGGGGAACTTTCTCCCACCTATAGCTTGTTGCTGTACAGGCAGCTGTCAGTAGGTGAATAGTCATTTCCCCATTGTCAGCTGGAACTAGATCTTTTATATATCCAAATAAAAATACCAATGGGTCTGAACAGAGCGCAACACCTACAATTTTCATAATTTAACCCTTTACCATCCCCCAAAGATTCACCATTTGAGACCAGGACCAATTATATTTGCTCCACCGGAACTGCACTTTTAACGCCCGTCCTCTGCCCGTTCGTAGGCTTGCAAAGCCTGAGTGGTGCCAAGTACCATCTAAAGAGTAATTTCTAAAAGTTCTCTTTAAAAGTCATATGGAGTGTACTCTTTAAATTATGTTCTCCGACCTAGGGGTTGGGAGAAGGTGGATCTCCAGAGGTTTTGGACGTCATCTCCCAGAATCCCCTGCCAGCATGGCCAAATGGTCAGGAATGTTGGGAAGTCAAGTCCGGAACCTCTGGAGATCTACTTCCTGCCCACCCCTGTTCTAATCCAATCCCAAAATCTTTAGTGATTTGCCAACCTAAATCATTTTCCCATTTACTCAAATAAGCATCCCAGGTCATATTAAGATTAGCTATCATTTTATAAAGTTGACTCGGAGTTCCCTTGCATACCCTACTAGCAAATGGACCCAGGCTTCACCTGGACAGCCCTTACCGACACAGTGAAGGCTGCAAGCAAGCTGAGGCGTCTGTCAGAGTTGGACACCTTTTGCCCGCCTGGTCCGAAGGAGGCCGTGTCCGTGGGCGCCCTGTGCGCCACCCCTGAAGGGGGGCTCTGTCCACGCCATTCCCCTGGGGGGAGCTGCCCCCCCCCCCGCAGGTCCTCAGCCTGCTAATCTCCCGGGTCCTCGAACTGTCTGGACTGCAAAGCGATGTGCTGGTGAGGAAACTGTCCCTAGTGGCTGAAGATGTCAACCACACAGACACATTAAAATCAATCAAAATGAATTAATGTGTTTTTAAAACAAAGTAACCCTGTTCAGTTTGTTCATTATAGTTAATAGTAGTAAAAGGTGAAAGTCCCAGGCTCAATTTATTTTCATTTAATTTCTTGATGTGTTCCGTTATTTATTATTATTTATCAAATTTATTAAATGCCTCATCAAATAACTTTACCTACTCATTTTACAATAATAATAAAAATACAAATAAAATCAACAGTATAAAACTAATAAGCATAGCATGACAGCATAAAATCCAATATCACATGCAGGTATTTAGATAATAAAACACAACAATACTAATATATTTAAAATACTTTAGAAGTCTTTGAACATTTTTATAAAGTCTGGGAGAACCTGAAAGTCTCTGCCTGGCACTGGAAAGTCAGCAGTGTGGACGCCAGGAGAACTTCCAGAGCGGGGGGCTGCCGCTGAAAGAGCCTCTCTCTCGTGGTCACCCTCAGGGCTCCAAATGAGGGGGCACTTGAAGGGCTCCTGTGGATGGCCTTAGAGCGTGGGAGGAGGCATTCCACCATGTACTGAGGCACCAAACCATGTGGCGTATGGCAGCCGGGGCCACAGGTTCATTCAAATAGAGATCTGAGCAGGAAATTAAAGGATTCAGACAAGCAAAGATTCCCATTCCCAGAGTTGCAAGGCGAACTGAAAGCAATCCCCAAGGCTCTCCCGTGTATGTTGGCTTCAGTGCATCCACAATTTTCTGCTAAGGGCCTCATCCCTCCTGCCATCAGTGACCAGGTCCTTTAATTTCTCCCCAGCGTTTCCCAAACTACCAGGCTCCAACTCCTCAGTAGTCTGAGCTTGTTCCTCCAACCTGTTGATTTAATAAAGCTGTGATTCCTCTACCCCCTGCTTAAAGAAGAAAACTGGCCTTGTATTTGCATGAGGGGGTCAGTAATGACCCGGCGCTTGCACAGGAGGAACCTTTCCTTTCCTTTCCTTTCCTTTCCTTTCCTTTCCTTTCCTTTCCTTTCCTTTCCTTTCCTTTCCTTTCCGGGCAAACACAGTGCTCATATTCTTAAAAATCTGTCCCGCTGTTGCCTTTTCTTCTGGCACCCAAACCCTGTTCTCCCTCAGGTGGCCCTTCAAGCTGCCCCAGGACAATGTCCCCCTTATGTTCTTCTGGTTTCTGATGCAGCTTCAGTACTCTTTCTATTTTTTTTGCTTAAAATCAGACGGGGGTGTCTCTACATTAAGCATAACCCCTGCAAAAACCCACATCCTTTCCGGAGCTTCCTGCTTTCGGTTTCTTTGCGGGATTAGGAAGGCTGCTTTACAGGGCAGCCCCGTGGTTTGCACTGAGGGAGTGCCTCCCTCCCTCCCTCCCTGGCGTGTGTGCAAAGGAGGGGCAGGGGGAGTCTTGTTTTCGTAGCTCAACTTCTGCTGAACTGTTTTCTCGCAGCCCCCAGGAAACCTCTGACTTACTTCTGAGTAGACATAAAACATAAGATTGTGTTGTAAATCTGCAACCCTTGGCACACTTACTCAGGAGTAAGCACCATTGAACTTAATAGGGTGCTCTGAAACAGCAGAGGATGTTGCTTCTGAGCTTGGTGGGGTGGGGGATCAGGGATGTAGGGATGTATGAAACCACTTACCTGTTTCGTAAGTGGCATCCGTGGTGTGGGGGGGAGGCTCTCCATCCCGCCCCCGGAATCCTCCCCGGCTGGCTCCACTCTGCGGCGACTCCGCGGAGCCGCCGGCTGGGTGCATCCGCAGACGGACATCTGGCTGCAGCAGGTCTGCGTACGCAAATGGCGGCCGGCATAGCGGCCGCCATTTGCATCCCTTCACTAAGCCGTGATAGACTACGTAAATATTTACATAGCCTATCACGGCAAAGAGCGGGGATGCAAATGGCGTCCCCTGCGCTATTTGCGCCCCCGCTTTTGCCGTGATAGTGTTGCAGAAATCAGAGTCAGAGAGACCACGGAGTGAAGGAAAAGGAGTACTTCTTTATTTAATGCGCGGGCTTAAGGCTGGAATCACTTCTAAAAGCCAGAAGCCCCAAGGCACATTAACACATTGCTTTTATAGATATGGTGACACACAGACGACTCTCCCCCCCACCCCTTCTCTTGCGGTTTTGCAGTTGGCTCAGTTGTTTATGGTACAGGAAATGGGTCATAGGGTACGATAAGTAAAGAACAGGAACATAGTATGCAATAAGCAAAGAACAGGGACATGATATACAATTTGACTTAACTTCAGCCTGGCAGATAAGTCAGGAAGTTTCCACATTGCTATTTTCTTGCTAAACTATGGTAGCTCAGCAAGAACATGAGACCACTTAGTCTGACCCCCGATATGGCTGCTACAATAGGCTACGTAAATATTTATCTAGCCTATCATGGCTCAGCAAAGGGACACAAATGGCCGGTGTAGCGGCCGCCATTTGTGGCCGCAGCCCGGCAGTGGCCAGAGCTGCCGCCGCCACTGGAGCCACCGCCACTGGAGCCGCAGCCAGGTAGGCTCCGTTTTGCAGGGCTTTTGCGGGGTGGTGGGGTGGGTTGCTCCGTTCCACCATGGATTCCGGGGGCCCGAATTCACTGGAAGTTGGCCTCCCTGGGATCCATGGCGGAATTCTCTGACATCCCTTGTTGCAGGGAGGCATTTTACCCTCTTCTCCCTCCGATTCAGAAAAGGAGAGGCAGGAGACACAATTGGCAGGCAGTTCTTGCCCTCGCGCCTGTCAAATCTGCTTGGCTCTCCTTCCGTGCAACCCCACTCCCATCCTCAGTGCCTTCATCATCCTGACCACGCCCCCAGCAACTGAAAACAAACGCCCACAGTAGGCAGACACAGTGGTTTCTTCCACTGTTGGAGAATTTCATGGGGAAGTCATGGCCATGAAATGTTCCTGTTCCGTGGGCTGGAAAATATACCACACTTTTTGCGTTTGGGAAAAACATGGATAGGCTGGAGGAAATTGCAGGAGGTGCCTTGGATGTTAATGGCGTCATGTAAAGAGCCCACAAACTTCCGAGAGGGAGCCATCTCAGTAGCAGGATAAAAGCACCATGTGATGAACCCCAAAGTTTTCCCTGTTCTGGCTCCCCAGAATAAGAGGGAAACCATGGGGCCCTAGCATAATATGGCAGCATAGGAAGGGCCATACAATTCTGCCTTGGAGGTGTTTGCGCATCCCCAGTATCCACATTTGCTGAACCGCCTTCTCTCAGATCCTGATTATGACACCAAAAACATGGCAGCTGGGACCACTGTTCATATAAAGAAAGATCTGAGTAGGGAATTAAAGGCTTCAGACAAACAGAGCTACATTAACAAAGTTTTTCTGATTTCAAGTGAGTAACAATAAATAACAATAACTTTCCCCTCCCTCACTTCACCTTTGTCCTTTCTTGCAGCTCCTCCAGTCCCACTGCTGTGTGCGCACACAGGGTCTTTGCTCTCCCTTCTCCAACTGTTAGCTGCTTGCATGTCACTAACAGTAATGTAGAGGCAAATACCGAAGTCCCTTCATGGGGTCCCTTCATGGCAGCCACAGCCGCACCCCCTTCTAAGATTGTACAGCCTTGTAGGATATGCAGCCTTCAACTGGGATCCACAAACAGTGCAGCTGAGAGTAAGGCAGGGGGATTTCAACTGGACCTCTGAGAAAAAAATGCAGGGGTGTTAAAATCTTTTTCACCCACCCACCCACTCACTCACTCACTCACTCACTCACTCAAACACAAACATTTTAGGTTTTCAAAATATGATACTCTATGGAAGTGTCACCCTCTCAACTCCGCCCTCAACTCAGCCCTTCTCATTTAAACAGCCCCCTTGCACACTCCCTTAGCACCCCAACATTACCCATTAGCCTTCCCTAAGCTCCTTCCTTATATCTCCCCCTCCAACAGAAACATCTACACACCCAGCTGGATTGAACTACACACACACACACACACACACACACACTAGTGTAGTGGTAAATTTGGACATGCAGGAGCTCATTGAGACAGTCTCCAAGGGCAGTCCAAAAATTTCAGGCTGTGTTGATCCATATCAACAAACCAGTTCTAGTTGTTTTCCTCTCCACCAGGAGCACGTCTTTGGTAAAACGAGTAGGTCTTAATTGCCCATTCCAGACCAAGTCATCCCAAATACTTTGCATTCCAACATGGAACAATATATTGTTGCTTGGAAAATTCATTCCTCCCGCAGCTACAGTGAGGATTGCAGCTGAGCTCAGAGGGAACAGGGAATTCTAGGGGGGCTGGCAGATGACATCAGAGTCCCTACTAATGAAAAAGTGCCGGGGCTGCGTCCCTGTGAGCCCTGCCTCCACTACACCACTGGTCTTTAAGGTAGCAGGTCTCCAGCTCCTCACAGCCATTCTGTCCCCCAGATGATCCAATCAGCACCTCATCTTGGCTTCCTGCTCACATGGTCATTATAAACCTTCTCTTCCCAAAAGCACCACCTTCCCTCCCTTCCTCTTCTCCCTCCCCCCAACTGCCTTTTCTAATCGCTCTCCTCCCCACCTCCCATTTTCCCCAGCAACTGTTGCCAAGACTCTCACCTTATCAACATTCCACTCGCCTGGCTTATTTATCTCAAGCCACAAGAGTTGAAGCCAGCACTTTGGACTGGGCCCGGAAACAAATTGGGCCAGTGCAGGCAAGAGAGGACAACTTGTAACATGATCGTTGCGCCTGCTCCCAGTTAGAATTCTCGCAGCCATATTTTGCATTAGCTGAAGTTTCCAGACCTTCTTCAAAGGCCGCCCCACATACAAAACATTACAGTAATCCAGATGGAAGCTTATCACTGGAGCTAGGTTATCCACCTCTCAATAGGGTCATAGCTAAAGCTGGTAAAAGGTGCTCTGAGTCACAGAGGGCCACTTGAGCCTCCAATGACAGAATGGATCCTGGAGCCCCCACAAGTGAAGCACCTGATCTTCCAGTCCCCTCTAGAGCCCCATCCACATGGAATCATAGAATAGGAGGGTTGGGAGGGGGCTGCAAGGCCATCAAGTCCAACCCCCCTCTCAATGCAGGAATCCAGGTCAGAGCATCCCTGACAAATGGCAGTCCAGCCTCGTCTTGAAGGCCTCCAGTGTGGGAGAGCCCACCACCTCCCTAGGTCATGGGTTCCATTGTTGTATTGCTCTGACAGTCAGGAAGTTTTTCTTTATGTTCAGCCAGAATCTGGCTTCCTGTAACTTGCGCCCATGATTCCATGTCCTGCACTCTGGGATGATCAAGAAGAGATCCTGGCCTTCCTCTCTGAGACAACCTTTCAAGTCCTTAAAGAGCGCTATCCTATCTCCCCTCAGACTTCTCTTCTCAAGGCTAAACATGCCCAGTTCTTTCAGTCTCTCTTCATAGGGCTTTGTTTCCAGTCCCCTGATCATCTTCGTTGCCCTCCTCTGAACCCTCTCCAGCTTGTCTGCATCCTTCTTAAAATGTGGTGCCCAGAACTGGACACAGTACTCCAGATGAGGCCTAACCAGTGCTGAATAGAGGGGAACTAGTACTTCCCAGGATTTGGAAACTATGCTTCTATTAATGCAGCCCAAAAGAGCATTTGCCTTATTTGCAGCCACATCACATTGTAGGCTCATATTCAGCTTGTGATCTAATTCCAAGATCCTTCTCACTTGTAGTATTGTTGAGCCAAGTATCCCCCATCTTGTAACTGTGCATTTTGTTTTGTTTTTTCCTACGTGCAGAACTTGGCATTTTTCCCTATTAAATTTCATTCTGTTGTTTTCAGCCCAGCGCTCCAGTCTATCAGGACCATTTTGAATTTTGTTTCTGTCTTCCAAGGTATTACCTATCCCGCCCATTTTGTGTCATCTGCAAATCTGAGACGCATACCCTGCACCTCCTCATCCAAGTGATTAATAAAAAAGTTGAAGAGCACTGGGCCCAGGACTGAGCCCTGCAGTACCCCACTCGTTACCTCTCCCCAGTTGGAGAAGGTCCCATTGAGAAGCACTCTTTGAGTCTGATTCTGTAGCCAACTGTGGATCCACCGGATCGTTGTTTCATCTAGCCCACTTTGAGCCTGTTTGCTCATCAGGATATCATGGGGCACTTTGTCGAAATCTTTGCTGAAGTCGAGGTATATTATGTCCACAACATTCCCACAGTCCACAAGGGAAAATGAGATCAGATTCATCTGGCAGGATTTGTTCTTGACAAATCCATGTTGGCTTTGAGGAATCACTGCATTGTTTTGAAGGTGCTTCCAGATGGATTGCTTTATCATCTGCTCCAGAATTTTCCCAGGGATTGATGTCAGACTGACTGGTCTGTAGTTCCCAGGTTCCTCCTTTTTGCCCTTTTTGAAGATAGGGCCAACATTAGCCCACCTGCAGTTAACTGGCACTTCACGCATCCTCAATGAGTCCTGAAAGATAATAGATAGTGGTTCTGGGAGTTCTTTGGCCAGTTCCTTTATTACTCTAGGATGCAGTTCACCTGGCCCTGGAGATTTGATCTTATTCAAAGTCATTAGGTGTTCCTTGACCATATGCCTGTTGATCTCAAGCTGCAATCCTGCCCCTTCAGCCTGTACTTTTCCTTTGCCAGGGGGGTCATAGACCCTCTTTTGGGAGAAGACTGAGCCAAAGTAGGAATTGAGCACCTCTGCCTTTTCTTTGTCATCTGTTATAATTTTGCTGTCCTTATTTAATAGCTGAACCACCATTTCTTTCCTCTGCCTTTTACTGTGCACGTAGCTGAAGAAAGCCTTGTTGTTGCTTTTAGCATCCCTCGCTAACCTCAGCTCGTTCTCAGCTTTAGCCATCCGGATACCATCCCTGCAGTTCTGTGCTACCTGCCTGTACTCTTCCTTTGTTGCTTGGCCTTCCTTCCACTTCCTGTATGTGTCCTTTTTTGTTTTTAGGTCATCTCTAAGCTTTTTGTGAAGCCACATTGGCTTCTTCTGTTGTCTTCCACCTTTTCTTCTTGTTGGAATAGTTTGTAATTGAGCCTTGAGAGTTTCCTTTTTTAAAAACTCCCACCCATCTTGGACGCCTTTTCTCATTAGAGTCGCTTGCCGTGGGACCTTACTGTTCATTGTTCTGAGTTTATTAAAATCCACTTTCCTGCTTCCCTTAGAACCAAGAACTTAAGTATAACATGGTCGCTTTCCCCCAGAGTTCCTGTAACTGCTACTTTACCCACTAAGTCATCTCTGTTGGTTAAGATCAAGTCAAGGATAGCCGATCCTCTAGTTCCTTCCTCTACTTTCTGTAGGAGGAAGTTATCTGCCACACAATTCTGGAATTTCCTGCAGGGGCCATGTTTTGCAGAATTAGGGTTGGCGGAGAATTTCTCCCCGAAACTTTAGGGGGCTGAGCGCCAACGTGTTCGGCCCCCCGAAGAAGTTTCGGGGAGAAATTCTCCGCCCCCCGCCCCCCCCCGGGACGGGACTTACCTTTCCCGAATGTCCCTCCCGGCGGCGGGTCCCGGCGGCGGTTTGTCGGGTCTTCATTAGGGGCGGGGGCGGCAGCCGATCTTTCGACTGGCTGCCGCCGCCGCCATTCCAATAAAAGTTAAAAAAAAAAAACGCCCCCGTGATAGGCTACGTGACGATTAACGTAGCCTATCACGGCTAGATTTGCAAAGTCAGCCGTGATAGGCTACGTAAATCGTCACGTAGCCTATCACAGGGGCGTTTTTTTTTTTTACTTTTTATTTCGCGGCCGGGCGAAGCAAGGCGCCTCACCCCGGCCTGAATTTCGGCCAGGTGAGGCGGAAAGCCTCCCCCCCGGCCTGAATTTCGGGGGGAGAGCAGCGAAGCGCCTCCCCCCCACTGCGAAAAGCTGCGAGACCAGGTAAGTGGCTTTCGTGCACTCCTATGCAGAATTTGTCTCCCCAACAAATATCAGGGAAATTGAAGTCCCCCATTACTACTACATCCTCCTTCCTTGAAACATTGGCAGTTTGCTTTTCAAAAGTTTCATCCTCGTCTTCTCCTTGATTGGGTGGCCGGTAGTAGACTCTGACCACCATGTTCCTTTCATTCTTTGCTCCATTGATTTTAACCCAGATGCTCTCGATGGGGCTACCAAGCTCATCCTCTTGTATTTCTGTGCAGAGATATGTATTTTTCACATATAGTGCAACCCCACCTCCCTTTCTGTTCCCCCTGTTCTTTTTGAACAAGTTATATCCTTCAACTGCTGTATTCCAGTCATGGGAGTCATCCCACCAAGTCTCAGTTCCACCTTTCAAGTCATAATTTCCCTCCTGTTCAAGTTCGTTCTGTTTGTTTCCCATACTCTGGGCATTAGTGTATAGACATCAAAGACCATGTGCTTCATAGTCTGGCTTTCTTCCTACATGTGTCTAAAGACTATTATTAGGCGCTATTAGAGCTGTTCTCTCCGTTGCAGTGCATGAGCCTTCGTCCATTGTTCCCAACTTTACGCCTCCCTTCCCTGTAGCATTCAGTTTAAAGCCCTCCTGATAAAGTTCTTCATGCTGTGGCCAAACACATTCTTCCCATCCTTTGTGAGGTGCAATCCATCCATTGCCAACAGTCCATCTTCCAGGAAGGAGAGCCCGTGGTCCCAGAATCCAAATCTCTCTTGTTGGCACCACCTTCGTAGCCAGTCATCCACCTGGAGTATTTTTCTTTCCCTTTCTATCCCTCTTCTAACTATTGGAAGGATGGATGAGAAAACTCTCTGGGCCCCAAAGTTCTTGAGTTTCCTTCTGAAAGCTTCAAAGTCTGATGTGATTTCTTCGTAGCTCCGCTTGGCGGTATCATTTGTTCCCACATGGATGAGAAGAAAGGGATACCTGTCAGTGGGCTTTAGGAGGGCAGGCAACCCTTCAGTCACATCTCTAATCTGTCCTCCCGGGAGATGGCATACCTGGCGAGTCCATGGGTCTTCGCGACATACTTGGCTTTCGATCCCACGCAGTCGCAGTCGCGACATACTTGGCTTTCGATCCTACTACTGTTCTTGTGGTTGTAGGCCTTGCTTTCATCACCTCTGCTTGGCTGACCTTCAGCCTCTTGCTCGCTCTCATGCAGGTTCCCCTGTGATTCTTCCTCTGCAAGCTGTCCTCCAGTCTCATCCTCCAGTACCTGGAAATGGTTCCATAGCTCCACTGCTTCCACTGGTGTAGAGTGGCTTCTCGTTCTTCTGCTCCTAACTGTCACCCTTTTCCAAGGAGTATCCTCTACTTCATTTTTCCTCACCTCAGCATTTTCCTCTTCTGCCTCAGCTTGCTGTTGCTCTTCTAGCTTCTGTTCTTCGCTTTGCTGCTGTAGTTCCACCGTTCTGTCCAAGAACTCTTCGTGTTCTCTTATTCCCCGGAGGGTCGACAGTTGCCGCTCCAGTCCACTTACTTTTTCCTCCAGCAGCGTGATCAACTTGCACTTGTTGCAGGTGTGGGCCATGTTGTTCTCAGGCAAGAAAACAAACATGGCACAGACCTTGCAGGTCACCACCACTGGAGAGTCTTGTCCTTCCAGAGTCTCTATTCCCTTTATGTCTCTAGCTTTCTGATTGTACTGGAATAGCCTGTGCTTTGTCCTCTATTCACTGGAGGTTAACAACAGAGGCCCACTGGTATGGAAGTGTGTGGTACAAGAAAAAGAAATTTTTAAAAAATTGTTAGGGGCCTCCCCCTTGCCCTCCCCAACTGAACTCCCCTGCCAAACTCCTGCTTGCTCTCCCTGTTCGCTCACTCTCTGGGAGCTTGCTTGCTTGTATCTCCTTGCTTGTATGGAGATGCTTCACGATCTGTTTCCAGTTTAATCTGGAGTTGTGTCCCTGGGGGCACTAGCCAGTAAAGCAACATATACCTTAAAAAAATCACTCTTGCACTGGGCAAACAGCACATGGAGCTGCGTTAGTTTGGGGTTGGATGAGTGAGTAGAACAACGCCATGAACTGCATTGGTGTGCGGCAGTGAATGAGCAGGGGCTTGTTCTCCACCCCTGTTCTCCTTTCCCTGCTCAGTCAAGGGAAATGGATGGGGGGGGGGGTTGGGGACGATCCTGTACATGCGCACGTTGGAACCATCGGCTCAAAATCAATAAAGCTCTGCACCCGCGCACCCTCCGCTCTCCCCCGCCCCCACTCAGCGTTGAATCAACAGGCGTGCCCCCCTCGCTTGTGTGCGGTGGAGGAGCTACTTCCAAGTAGACATGCAAGCTCCCCCCTCCCGCCCCCTTCTCTCCCGCTGCGGCGGCGGCGCCCCTGAGCGCGCGACAAGGCTGCTCTGGAGAGGCGGCATCGTGAGTGGCTGAGCAGCAGCGGGGCTAAAACAGCAGCAGCGGCAGCAACAGTGGCGGTCCGGGTGGGATTAGGGGTCATTTGGGGGCCATCAGCTCTTAAAAGCAGGAAGTGGGGGCGGGGGGGGCATTGCCGGAATGAGTGTCACAGGGCGATGCTGTGTGGGGATTTTTTAAAAATATATTCTACAAAGGGAACCCAAAAGCAACCTGCTGACTGTCTCAGGCCCCCTTGAAAAAATGCGATGTACTCCTGAGTAAAGATGGCTCTCCATGCCAGCTCATTGTTCCTCGAGGCAAAGGAATGAAAAGGGAGGAAGGAGAGAACCGGGCCCATCCATAGGGAGCAGCAGCAGGCGAGGTCCTTCCCCTCCGTCCCTCTCCTGCCGCTTGACGCCGGCTCTCTGCCGCCCCCCCCCCCGTGGGTGGTGGACTGCAGCAGAGGGCGAGGCGCGTCCCGGGGACCGCGGAGCTTTAAAATGGCAGGCCTGAGGTTGCCCTCCACCGCCCGCCCCGCCCTGTGCGCAATGAATGCTCTAACAGCAGGCAGAGGAATCCTCCCAGCCCCGCTGCTCCTGTACTCGGCAAAGTGCAATTTGAGGTTACTCCCAGGTAGACAGGACTCCGCCCTCCCTGGGCCCAGCCCGCCGCTTTGTTGCACAAAATGCCAGTTTCGCCCCCTGGAGGCTAGTCCAATTTGCCCCAAAGAGGAGAGTCAACTTCAGGCTGGGTCCAACTCGATTTTATTGTTTGCAAACAGTTCGACAGAGGAGCTCACGCTCAAAGCAGAGTCGACCCTGGGCGACCCCCGCGCTCCAGTTTTATCACTTAGCTTGCATTCCTCAGCCAGCGTGTCACTTTTGATTGGTTGCCAGCGGTTTGCCTGGCTACCCTATCTTAGGGTTACTGTCTGCTCATTCCAGGCATGCGCAGCTCTTACAGTACTATGTGCTGCTTAAGACACATACAATGGCTTTTAGGTTACATTTTTATTACAAGATCATTCTGTCGTTTTTGAGATTGTACCCCTGTATAAAATCCTTAAATGTTGGCAAAATTGGTCTGGTAGATCTCAGGTAAGAAGCCTTATACTACGGTTGCACAAAATGCCAGTTTCGCCCCCTGGAGGCTAGTCCAATTTGCCCCAAAGAGGAGAGTCAACTTCAGGCTGGGTCCAACTCGATTTTATTGTTTGCAAACAGTTCGACAGAGGAGCTCACGCTCAAAGCAGAGTCGACCCTGGGCGACCCCCGCGCTCCAGTTTTATCACTTAGCTTGCATTCCTCAGCCAGCGTGTCACTTTTGATTGGTTGCCAGCGGTTTGCCTGGCTACCCTATCTTAGGGTTACTGCTCACTCATTCCAGGCATGCGCAGCTCTTACAATGCTACGTGCTGCTTAAGACACATACAGTGGCTTTTAGGTTACAATTTTACTACAGCTTTCCCTTCCACCAGCCAGCGTGGCTCCAGCAGCCCACAGTTCAGCTCACACAAACCCCGAGAGCGCCGTGAAAGTGCCGCAACAGGATAATCTGTCGGAAAAGCAGTTTTAGAAACGCCGGATTTTAGAGCTAGAGACGGCACACTGGCTACGGAGGAAGGCATGTTGATCCAGCCTAGACCAGATCGAATCCCACTCATCCAGTCTGAGGAGGCTCCACTGTCGGTGCCTCTGTCTTGTCTGGATTGAGTTACACATCACTAATGGAGCTATAAATTACTGATACAGGGGTTTGCTCTTATCGCTTATAAGTACAGTAGGGTTGGAAGGGGCCCACAAGACCATCGTGTCCAATCTTTCATATTGCTGTTGTATTTATTCTTATAGTATTTATATAATGTAATTCTAGCCCAAGGAATTCTCAAGCTGGATTACACCTGAAGGTTGTGCAATATTTCCCTGAAAACCTCCAAGAGACTCACCAGCTTCCTGTGGAAGCACATCCCGTGGCTGAATTAAACCTTAATTGGGAATTGTATTTTTTGCAGCTCCAACTCATTGCATTGTAATAGTTCCCAGTGGGTTGTGATCTCAGTTTGTATTTGATATTATCTGGTGAAAAGGCAGCATTGCTGATTGCGATGGGGTTTGAAAGGGTTGGTTTGATGCTCTCTGAGCGTTGTCTCATTCCTGATGCCCCTTGACTTCTCCTTGTCGAGGCAGAGGCAGGATGCCTGGTGAACGTGGTGGGGCTGTCGCCTGGGCGCAGTCCAGAGAACGCTCAAGGGAGCAGGAGTCTCTGCCACAGGGATGGATGCAAAGCCGGGCTTGTTTGCGCCATGATACTGAAATGGATCATGAGATTCACGCTGTTTGTGGCCCAAAGAAAGGCTGCAAGGTCGAAACAAATTCTCCGGTGCAAATGTTCTTGCAGCTAGTTAATGTCCGCGTCAGATGCCTGGTGATAGTCAACAGTAGTCAGTAGTCAGCCGCCCCCTTTCCTCTCCAGCACAGTCCTGCCCAGATATGAGAGGCCTGGAGCACATTGGCATATCTTGGAAACACCTGCAAAAACTTCTCAAAAAGAATGTCTCTGACAGCTAGAATATAAACTACAGCCTTCAGAACACTTTTCTGAGTCACCAGTGAATTTTGGTAGGAGATATTTATGGTGAGAATTTCTGCAGGTGTTTTTATAAGTAAGTCTGCACAGGCCTATCTGTAGCATGCAATGTCCTGTGTGTTTCTTAACGCTAGAAATTCTATGCTATTTTAGTAATGTGTGGTCTTCACAGCACCTTGAAGAAGGCCTTGAAATATAAATAGGCCGACATGCGTTGGACTTCCTTTACAAATAGAATCTTTGTTTCGGCATCCTGAGACGTTTCTCTTCTATTCGTGAATTTTACTAAGTTGTCCTGAGAATGTATTTGAAGGGCAGGATATAACTTCCTATAATTGGTAATGCAATAATAGTTGGTATCAGAAAGCATTTGATAGGAAATAGCCCCTTAGACAGAAGCGAAAAACCAAACACATTTTGAGGACACAATTTAATCTCAACCTCCATACAAACCTGTTACAGGCCATGAGGCTTTTTCTTGGTTATAGTCATGGCTAGATTTCAGCACTTTAGAAGAGAAAAATATCCCTGCAAAAGATGCTTCAAGCTCAAACTGCTTCAGAATTTTTTAATGCAATGCATTCAGTGCAGAAGTGCAATGAGATGGGGGGGCTGAATTGCCCCCCCAGCCTTCTGTGGGCCAGGCAATGAGTGATTGTGGCCATGCCCACTGGCGTTATCCCTTCACCCCCCGTTTTGCCTTTCTCCATGCTGAGAGAGGTGCAGAGGTCTGTGCCTCTCTCAGCACAGAGAAAGGGACTGAATTAAAGGCTCAACGCCACTCCCTGTAAACGTCCTGTAGATGCTCCCTGCGCAAGTGTGCCCATGCGCCCAGTGTCCTGCCTGGCAACCTAAGCATCCGAAGCATTTATGATCTGTTGTGCAAACAACCCCACCTCCACCCCTTCAAAGTATGTGAGCCGAATTTTATCCTGTTTCCAGTTCCATTTCCAAAGCCAAGAAAGAATCATAGAATCATAGAATAGGAGGGTTGGAAGGGGCCTACAAGGCCATCGAGTCCAACCCCCTGCTCAGTGCATGGATCATAAGAATTACAACAGGCTGCTCTGTTCTCTGGCTTCCTTCTGATAGTTGCTTTCCTAGATCCAGGGTGGGCAGAAGATCTACTGTAGTCCTCCAGTGAACCACCTAGCAGTGCTTGTCAGTTGTGATCTGCAAAGAATGCTGACTAGATGGGCCTTGGTCTGATCCAGCAAGGAACTGTGGAGTTCTGAGCAAGAGTGGATACAGTTAACTTGTGCCTTAATTGTCAAGAGCGCCTGAATGTGTGGTGGGCTTGCTTTGCTTTGCAAATCGAAAACAAAGTGGTGGACCATGCTAAAAACCGATTGTGCAAGTGTCTAAAACATAAGTAGCACCTGTCTTACAGGATGATCAGATCGCTCTGACTGTGGCCAGTTGGAAGCCCCTGGCATGCCCACAACGGGGCCAGGGGCCAGCAGCACACTCCCAATGTTTATCCCCAGGATCTCTCAAATCAAAGTCAATCAAAACTCTGGTTATGGAGGCTCCATTTAGCTATCATGGCAAATAGCTGAGAGCCTTTAATAGCCCTGTCTTCCTCCTCCTCCTCCTCCTCCTCCTCCTCCTCCTCCATGAATTGATCAAATCCTTTTTTAAAGTAGCGAATTCCAAGTAAATTGTGTGTTGCAGGACTAAGTACCTTCTTTTGTCTGTTGTGTTCAGGTGAATCTACAGAGAAGGAGAAACAACTTAGCAGGACAATCATGAGATACTGGGGCAACTTTGCTCGCAATGGGTGAGATTCTTGGCTATTTTGAAACTGCTGCAATGATGGCTGCAAAGTTTTAATGAATGCAAACTGAATTCTTGGCTCTGATGTTTCTAGAGATCCAAATGGCAAAGGTTTGGTGGAATGGCCACGGTATGATCTAAATGAAGAGTATCTGGAATTAAACTTGGAGCAAAGGAGAGCAGAGAAGCTGAGAAAGAACCAAGTGGACTTCTGGTTAAAAACCCTGCCTGAAAAAATGAGAAAACTCACTGAAGAACAGGAAACACATGTAGAGCTGTGACTGACAACATATGTTTTTGCTTGTCTTGCAGTACACGTCCGGTTGATAGTGTTTCAGTCTGGAAAATTTATTTGTCAAAGCTTGTTCTAACTCTGAAGGGATTGCTTAGCTGCTATCAGCTGGTCTTTATAAAGCCAAAGCATCCAGTGATTTACATCAGCATATAGGAAATATCATGATTTGATTTGAATGATGATGATGAGTTTACAGACCAATTGGAATTTCCTGAAGAAATATTGAGAACTGAAAGTAGGGCTGCAATGTCTAGTTAGTTAATCAGTTGTGTTAAACAATTAGAAAACATTTTGATTGATTAAAAGGTGTCCCTGTTTAATCAGGTGGCCCATTTCAGCATTATATTAGCACAAGTACAGAGAACAATAACTGGCATATGGCCCTGTGAGAGGGGGCGCCCCCCCCCACACACACAGAAGGGAAGAAGCCCTTGGTGGGACTGGGCCTGCTGTGATGCATGCGTGCGTCATGTGAGTTTTCACCAGGACCACTGCTTTAGTCATACATGTTAGACAAAAGTTCTTGCTTCTGGTTGAAAGAAAGGATGCCAGGCAGGCAGCAGTGGATCCAACACTATTTTATTAGTCGTTTTGCAAAACGGGTGCAGAGCAGTCTGGACCCCGAGCTAAGCATGCACAAGTCTTTTATACCCCCCGCTTCACAATTTTCCGTTAGCCACAAGACACGTCAACTGACTGAGCCGTTAGCTGACTCATTAGAGCATGACTGTGTCAACATGTTTATTTCTGATTATGCCTACGCGACTGTCTCGCCAGCCACTTATGGCTTCCCCTTTTTCTAACAATTCCCTCCTTTAAGTCTTTACTCATGTCTTAAAGCAGAGTTTCTTTGTCTGCGCAGTAAAGCAAAAGCATTTGTTTTGACAGGGCGGTCTCAATTAGCCGCTGGGATTGCAAGAGGCGATTGTGGCTCCTGGGTGGTTTCTTCGCCTGTGTCCCTGGCAGCTTCCAGGGGGGGGGTGTGCGCCAGGGAGCAGAGGACTGTTGCCCGTGTCCTCCTGTTCTTTCCGGGTGACAGGAGGAGGCAGGGGTGGTCTAAATGGCTTCAACTGGCTGCAATGTGTCTATTTGCTAGAACCTACAAGTTTTATACATGAATGGCTGGTTGGTCCCACCAGGTAGGGCCCTTCTCACCCTTCTTTTAGAGCTTCTTTATTCCACTTTTTCAACAGCACTTCATCTCCCGGCTGGAAGAGATGGATGGGTGCATCTAGCGGCAAGCTCTGGAACGGGACGGAGTAAGCTCGTAGCTGTGAAAGAACGGACTGTAGAGAAGTCAACTGGCCCCTCAACATCTGATCCCCCATTTCCCACTTGACCTCTTCCCTCCTTCCGCAGTGTACCCAGGGCGGGAATCTAAACATTAGCTCAAAGGGGGACAACTTTATGTCTTTTCTTGGCATTCTTTGAAGCTTTGTTAGAGCTACTGGCAAAGCTCAACCCAAGTAAGCTTTACCCCTTGCTGGAGCTTGGTTAGGGTCTCCTTGAGACTCCGATTAGTTCTTTCAACCTGTCCACTCGCCTGGGGTCTCCAAGGGCAATGTAAGTGCCACTCTACCCCCAGAGCTCGCGCCAGTCCTTGCATAACAGCTGAGGTGAAATGTGAGCCCTGGTTGGACTCTACAACCTCAGGCAGGGAGAACCGGGGCACCACCTCCTGTAACAACGTAGCAACTACAGTTTTTGCTTGACAGTTTCTGCATGGGAATGCTTCTACCCACCCCGTCATTTGACACACTATTACAAGCAGATATCTGTAACCCCTACATGGTGGCATTTCAGCAAAATCAATCTGCACCCTCTGGAAGGGATAATACGCCATGGTCGCCCTCCCTTTGGTGGAGGGGGTGCCCTGGGGGAATTAATTTTCTGGCAAACCTCACAGGTTGCGGCTAGTCGATGGGTGCGTACGGTTAGGCCAGGAGAGACAAAACAGCCTCTTGCAATAGTCAATCATGGCTGATGCCCCAGGATGTCCAAGAGAGTGATGCACTTGTTCTAAGATAGCTCCCTGCAGGGTCTGCGGTAGGAGCAGTCTCCCATCTGTCATCTGGATCCATCCGTTGCCACGGAGACTTACTCTGTGTTCTTGTGCCATCTGCAACTCGGAAGGGGAGTATGTGGGGCGCTCTTCTCTTCTGGGTAAGACGAGAACTGTCCCTTGGATTCCTTCCTTGGCTGCCCTCTTTGCGGCCCCATCTGCCCTTAAGCACCTCGGCCAGCCTCTTGCCACGACATCAAGGACCTTGGAGTAATATCCCACCGGCCTCCAGGAGGGGCCCTTTCCCTGGCAAAGTACGCCCGAGGCTACGCCTTTATTCTCATGCACATAGAGTCTAAATGGTCAACTGGGGTTTGGTATGGCTAGGGCAGGTGGCGACACAAGGGCAGCTTTGAGACTGAGGAAAGACTTATTCATTTCTTTAGTCCATTTCCATTTATCTAATTTATCTTTTTGCAGCGCCTCATATAGGCAGTCTCCCCATAGTTTGCTATCCATAGCCGGCAGAATCCTGTCAACCCCAGATAGGCCCTTAATTCGCGGGGGGACGCAGGGACAGGGGTGTCACGGATGACTTTGACTCTTTCCCACCCCAGGCTCTGGGTCCCCTTAGTTAGGTGATAGCCCAGGAATTTTACAGTCGGTTGGGCCAGCTGCATCTTTTCCCTTGACACTTTATAGCCCCCCCCCCCACTAAATGGTTAAGGAGAGAGACTGTTCCATTTAGGCACTTGCTTTTGGTCTTGCCTGAAATCAGGAGATCGTCACAGTACTGGAGGAGATGCACCTCAGGGTGTTGGTGGACCCAAGGCTCCAGGTCCTTTTGGAGTTGCTGACCAAAAATGACCGGTGAAAGGTTGAGCCCCTGAGAGATTACTGTCTATGTTAATTGAACCTTTGATTCACCCTCCGGGCTCTCCCACTCGAAGGCGAACAAGGGCCTTGAATCGGGGTGGAGTGGGATGCTGAAGAAGGCGTCTTTTAGGTCTATGGCAGTGAACCATGCGTGATCTTCTGGAATTCTTACAAGGAGGGTGTGTTGTAGGACACATAGACACATTGTCTCGGTGAGTCGGCCCTCCTCTCGGAGCTTCGTTATTACTGGTTGTAGGCCCAGCTTCCCTTGGCGGGAGAGGGGGTACTGCTTTACATGAACTGGTTTGGCTCCCTTCTTGAGAGGAATTTTGTGCGGTGCTGCACGAGAGGCCCCTCCGACCCCGGCCCAAACTGGAGGATTGACTCTGTTTTCTATTAAGCACCAGTCTTCATTTGCCTCTGAGGCAGGCTCCTCTGCGACCACCAAAAGGGCCATTTGATAGTTACTGCTCTGTTGCTTGGGGAGCCGTACTTCCATCCTTCCGTCAGAAGTGAAAACAATCTCAATTTTCGAGCTTAGTCAATAAGTCCCTTCCTAACAATGCCACCGGACAGGAGGGGGTACAGACAAACGCGTGTTCCAGGTGTGTTCTCCCAACCTTGGTGAACAAAGGACGAGAAAGAGGCACTCGGGTTGCCCTTCCCTCGACCCCCATTATGGTGGTGGATCCCCCACTTCCCATTGGTGGTTGGCTAAGGGGGAGGATGGACAGGGCAGCCCCTGTATCTACAAGGGCGTTGTAGGAGCGGCCTCCAACTTTAATTTTGACCATGGGGTCCCATCTTGCCTCAGAGACGGCCAAGAGGGGGCCGGGCCCCAGTATGTCCTAGTCTCTTTTTTGTTTATGCAAAATCCTTTCTCCCCCCCCCCCCACCCTCTTCTCTCTCTTTTTGCTTCAAGGCTTCACAGTCACGCTTCCAGTGCCCAATTTTCTTACAGAAGGCACACTGGTCTCTTCCCAGGGAGGACCCCTTCCTCCCTCCTTTTCCTCCCTTCTTAGCTCCTCCTTTGTCGGGTCTGAGAACCGCAGCGAGGAGCTTTGCCTGCCTCTTGTCTTTCTCTTCTTCTTCTTCTTCTTCTTCTTCTTCTTCTTCTTCTTCTTCTTCTCTTTCATAAACTTTCTGAGCTACCTCTACTAAAACACCTACGTCAGCACCAATCCTCCCTCAACCTTCTGCAACTTTTTTCTGATGTCTTGGCAACTATTTCCCACGAACTGCGTTGTGAGAATCCTTAGATTATTTGGGTCATGCAAGTCAATATCAGTATACTTGGCGAAGGCTTCCCTTAGCCTTTGGAGGAACACGGCAGGAGGTTCGTTTTTGTCTTGTTTTAAAGTCAGGACTTTTTGCAAATTGGGTGCCCTCTGCGCGGCTTGCTTGAAGCCCGCTAAAACGAACCAAAAATACTCAGCATGTAGCTGTCTCTGTGCCGCCATGGCCACCCCCCAATCGGGCCGTCCTGTGGGCAGAGCCGCTGCCGTCTCATCCTCAGTTGCCTGGGGGTGTTCCTCTCTAAACCTGGCTTGTGCCCCCGCAAGGATGGTTGGTTTTTGACTAAGGAAACAGGTGTTTAACAGCATTTGGGTATCATCCCATGTGGGGTGGTGTGTGAGCCTCACATTCTCCATCAGGGATAGGAGTGGGCTGGGATCCTCCTCAAAAGGAGGGTTAAATTGTTTCCAATTGTACAAGTCAGACGTCGTGAATGGGACATAGACAAACATTGTCCCTTGAGGATGTTGGGCGGTAGGGTCGGGGACCTCTCTGATGGGGAAGGCTAATTTCACCGGTGGCTGGGGATCTTTTTGCAAATTGTAGCTAGGCCCCCCTTTTGTCTCTCCGCCCTTTTCAGGGGCCCTTTCCTGTGACGAGGGTCCCCACGTGTCCTCCAGTACTTCCAACTTTTTCTCAAGGGAATTTAAACGATCTTGAAAGTGTCTTGGAACTCAACTAGAGGGATGGGGTCCCCTGGCACCACTTCGTGAGAGGTGTCCCCCTTGGGGGCATTTGGCCGCTGGGTGGGCTCCTCAGGAGATGGTGGTGCATGTAATGGGCGCGGGCGTCTGGCGACGGCCATCCCATAGAGTGGAGGAAGCAGTGGGTCCTCCGGTGCCGTGGCCACAACCCTAGGTGGCCCTTTCTTTGTTGGTTTTTCATTGACCACCACGGGAAGAGCCAGAGACATGCATTTGACAACCCACGGAGTGGGCTTGCCACCAAGGGGTACGCAGGTCGCCCATGAATCGATATAGGGGAACTGGTCTCAACTTCCCCTTTGTGTTACTATTATACGCACAGCAGATACCAGGGTTGGGTCAAAAGACCCCTTGGGTGGCCATTTGGGTTCTAATACCGGCCATTCCCGGGCACAAAGAAGGACAAGTCGATCCTTCGTCATCTTAGTTCCATAATCTTGCTTAAAATGTGACTAACTGCGCAAACAACACTCTAAGGGCATAGGGGACTCTTCTTCAGGCTTGGATTGGGACCCGCCCATGACAGTGGTAAGTTCAATCAACAAGTCTCGCGCTTCGCCTTCCTCTGACCCAGCCCATCACCGGGGTAGGGAAATGCAGATCGGGGCTCCTCACTCGCTTCGCCCGTAGGCATCTCACACAATCACAAACACACCACCGTCCCGCGTTTATCCCCTAATGTAAGCTGTTTCACTTACCCCAAAGGCCTCTTCTGTCCTGCCCGCAGCTGCGTCCAGCTGCTTTATTGATCCACTGCCAGTGCCTAAAAGAAGTGATCACGTCTCCCTCTCCCTCTGACGTTGGTCCCCAAGCGCCTTCGCTGCCGCCGACGTGCGGAGAAGGCAGTGTAAAACAACCGCCTGTGGCCACTCCTCCTCCACGGCCCCTCAGCTCAGCGCGAAGGGGACGCGCCCCGAAGCAGGATCTGAGTCACTGCACCAAATTGTTAGACAAAAGTTCTTGCTTCTGGTTGAAAGAAAGGATGCCAGGCAGGCAGCAGTGGATCCAACACTATTTTATTAGTCGTTTTGCAAAATGGGTGCAGAGCAGTCTGGACCCTGAGCTAAGCATGCACAAGTCTTTTATACCCCCTACTTCACAATTTTCCGTTAGCCACAAGACACGTCAACTGACTGAGCCGTTAGCTGACTCATTAGAGCATGACTGTGTCAACATGTTTATTTCTGATTATGCCTACGCGACTGTCTCGCCAGCCACTTATGGCTTCCCCTTTTTCTAACATACATGTGAATACATTTAGTGCAGGAATGCAGATTCTCAGGCCCACAGCCAAATCTGGCCACCTGGGGCCTAGGTCTGGGCCTCCTTCCTCTGGCCCCACCCCCTTTCCTGCCACCACTGGCCACCTGGTAGCACTTTTGTCCCCCCCCCCCAATTCTAAAAGATTTACTTTAAGCTAAAATATGCTGGTATTTTTGACCTTTGGTCCCACCTCTTCTGAATGTCACCACCACTGTGGGGCCCCAAGAGCTTCCCCTAAATGAAACTTGGCCCTAAGACTGAAAGAGGTTCAACACCCCCAATTTAGTGGGTACATTGAATAAATGAGTGCCAGGGGTCCTCAGACGTTCTGCCCCTGGGCCTGCTTGAGAGAACTGGACACGAGTGAGGCCCCAGAACAATGCTGTGGGGCCAGAGCCGGCTGCAGGGTGGTGACTGATGGAGGGGGAGCTCAGCTTAAACGGCTGGGAATTGCTGAGACTCCCTGGTGTGGCCCAGCCCACAGACTGAGGAACACTGGATCAGTCCATGTGATGACTCAATTAACATTTCTATAAGTGGGTGGCGGTATAACCAAAACAGAGTGTGTGTGTGTGTATTGTTTGGAATTGTCTCTGATTTTTCACAAGCAGTACACAAAGGAGGTTGTGAAAGCAGACAGTTGTGTCTTGGCTATCGACCTGTCCATGCCTGGATTCAGGCCGGTGGGGCACCTTCCTTCTGTCAGTGCCACTTTAGCCAGAAGTTCCCATGGCAGCCCGATTATTGTGATGTCCTGCTCAATACCTACATGCCTGTTGGAAATGATTTGGGGCTTAATGACAGCTCAGGTTCAAAGGCTTATCTGCAGAACCTATCTTGGCTGTCAGGAGTCATTCCAGAGAAGTAATTATAAATGCGTGAGACACAGTTGCCACACCATGCAGGCAAAACTGTTGCCCAACACACATTTGGGGTTAGCAGGCTGCAGAACTCCTGCTTCCGCTGCTGCTTGAAGAGCCTCCATGTCTCAGGCTACCCTTCGCTTTCCAACAGTCCAGTATGTCTGACTTGGCTTTTGTTCATTCTCAAAGGCTCTTCAGACAAAACTACGAACAGGGGTAGCCATTTGCCCCTGTGCCCAAGGAAAAGTATTTCTGGCTTTGTAGCTCTCCCTTGTATGTATCATCATGATTTGCCAAAGTGTTTGCTTTGCTGCTTAACTCTTAGTTAAGGGCTCCTTCACACCGGGCTTTTACCCTGAGATGGAGATGGCTCCTCCATGGAAGTTTGCGGGCTCTTTACATGACGCCATGATCATTCAAGGCTCCTGCACTAAATGCCCTTCGTTCAGTTTTAAAATAGATCAGAGCTCTCTCAAATTACCCCCTTGTGTTCCGCTTCAGTTCCCTCCAACAAAAGAGTTAAAGCCGCAAGAAGAGGAGCGAGATCAAGGAAAGATAATGGAAGACTCAAGATAAGGGGAGGGGGGGAGGGGAGGGGGGAAGGAAGCACGTGAAAGGGGGAATCGTCGTGATCCTGCATTTAAAACAGAAGCAGAAAGCCCCATTTTAAATGCCGGATTTCAGGCTGGTGTAGAGATGCCCTAAATCAAAACTTGCAAGAAGTCTAATGAATTATTTTCCAGAACTCACCCAAGCTGCAATTTTGAAACCAGGTTTTGTAATAACTGTTCATGGGGAAAATAAAAGCAACTTGAAAAAGATATTTTAAAAACATATCTGCAATTCTAATACAATTAGCAGATAAACCTTGTTCCTTTGATGCCTGTTTGAAAAACCCCAGCAACAGAGAGCACACCACCTCCCTAGGTAGTTGGCTCTGTTGTCTGACTGCTCTGGCCATTAGGAAATGTTTCCTGATGTTCAACCGAAATCTGCCTTCCTGTAACTTAAACCTGTTATTTCGTGTCCTACAGTCTTGGTTGACAGAGAGCCAGTTGCATCGTGCTTATGTGTGACAACCCTTCAGGTCTTTGAAGAGTGCTATCATACTGCTCCCCCCCAGTCTTGTCTTCTCAAGGATAACCCTACGCAGGTCATAGAATCATAGAACAGTAGGGTTGGAAGGGGCCTACAAGGCCATCGAGTCCAACCCTCTGCTCAGTACAGGAATCCAGGTCAGAGCAGCCCTGACAGATGGCTGTCCAGCCTCGTCTTGAACGCCTCCAGTGTGGGAGAGCCCACCGCCTCCCTAGGTCATGGGTTCCATTGTCGTAGTGCTCTACGACAACGCTTACTTGGTTTGGGCAGTGCGGAATGGAACATGGCTACATGGAACTACACGGAACACTGTGCATTTCAGTGGAGCGGGAGAACACAGAACCGCTTTTGAGAAGCGGTGTGAACTGCAGTTGGACTCAGCAGAACACTAGATCCCTTTCCTTCCTTTGCTTTTATCTGAGTATACTTTCCGAGAGTCCAACACTGCTTTCCTTTCATTTCCACACGGTGCAGGCAATATGTGAGCTTCAAATTTATTTGTTAATGTTATTTCATACTATTCCCACTGAAACCCAGTGGAATACATCCTAGCCTACCCCACCCTTCCCTCCCAACCTATGAGTACAGTGGTGAGCTGTACAACCTGGTGGTCGGAGTCTAATACCAGCCACCCAATCAAGGAGAAGACGAGGATGAAACTTTGGAAAAGCAAATTGCCAACGTTTCAAGGAAGCAGGATGTATGGGGGACTTCAGTTTCCCCGATATTTGTTGGGAGACCAATTCTGCAAAACATGGCCCCTCCAGGAAATGCCTGACTTGTGTGGCGGATAACTTCCTCCTACAGAAAGTAGAGGAAGGAACTAGCGGATTGGCTATCCTTGACTTGATCCTAAACAGCAGAGATGACTTAGTGGGTAAAGTAGCAGTTACAGGAACTCTGGGGGAAAGCAACCATGTTATACTTGAGTTCTTGGGTCTAAAGGAAGCAAAAGCCGAGTGTAGCCAAACCCGTACCCCGGATTTTAGGAAAGCCGATTTTAATAAACTCAGAACAATGATCAGTAGGGTCCCATGGCAAGTGACGCTAATGAGAAAAGGAGTCCAAGATGGGTGGGAGTTTTTAAAAAAGGAAATTCTCAAGGCACAATTACAAACAGTTCCAACAAGAAAAAAAGGTGGAAGATAACAGAAGAAGCCAATGTGGCTTCACAAAAAGCTTAGAGATGACCTGAAAACAAAAAAGGACACATGTAGGACGTGGAGAGAAGGCAAAGCTACAAAGGAAGAGTACAGGCAGGTAGCACAGAATTGCAGGCGTCAGGAAGGCTAAAGCTGAGAACGAGCTGAGGTTAGCGAGGGATGCTAAAAGCAACAAAAAAGCTTTCTTCAGCTACGTGCATAGTAAAAGACAGAGTAAAGAAATGGTGGTTCAGCTATTAGGGATGGCAAAATGATAACATGACAAAGAAAAGGCAGAAGTGCTCAATTCCTGCTTATGCTCAGTCTTCTTCCAAAAGAGAAACTCCCTGGCAAAGGCGAAGTACAGGCTGAAGGGGCAGGATTGCAGCTTGAGATCGATAGGCATATGCTCAAGGAACACCTAATTACTTTGAGTTCAACTCTGCAAGGCCATATGAACTGCATCCTAGAGTAATAAAGGAACTGGCAGAACAACTCTCAGAGCCACTGTCTATTCTCTTTGAGAAATCATGGAGGACGGGGGAAGTGCCAGATGACTGGAGGAGGGCTAATGTTGTCCCTATCTTCAAAAAGGGTAAAAAGGAGGAACCTGGGAACTACAGACCAGTCAGTCTGACATCAATCCCTGGGAAAATTCTGGAGCAGATGATAAAGCAATCCATCTGGAAGCACCTTCAAAACAATGCAGTGATGACTCGAAGCCAACCTGGATTTGTCAAGAACAAATCCTGCCAGTCGAATCTGATCTCATTTTTTGATCAGGTCACCTCACTTGTGGACTGTGGGAATGCTGTAGACAAAATATACCTCAATTTCAGCAAAGCTTTCGACAAAGTGCCCCATGATATCCTGATGAGCAAACTAGCTCAAAGTGGGCTAGATGAAACAAGGATCCAGTGGATCCACAGTTCGCTACAGAATCGGACTCAAAGAGTGCTTATCAATGGGATCTTCTCCAACTGGGGAGAGGTAACGAATGGGGTACCGCAGGGCTCTTCAACATTTTTATTAATGACTTGGATGAGGAGGTGCAAGGAATGCTGATCAAATTTACAGATGGCACAAAATTGGGCGGGATAGCTAATACTTTGGAAGACAGAAACAGAATTCAAAGTGATCTGGATAGACTGGAACACTGGGCAGAAAACAACAGAATGAAATTGAATAGGGATAAATGCCAAGTTCTGCACCGAGGACAAAGAAACCAAATGCACAGTTACAAGATGGGGAATATGTGGCTCAACCACACTACAAGCAAGAAGGATCTTGGAATTGTTGTCGATCACAAGCTGAATATGAGCCAACAATGTGATGTGGCTGCAAAAAAGGCAAATGCTCTTTTGGGCTGCATTAATAGAAGCGTTGCTTCCTGGAAGTACTAGTTCCCCTCTACTCAGCACTGGTTAGGCCTCATCTGGAGTACTGTGTCCAGTTCTGGGCACCACATTAAGAAGGATGCAGACAAGCTGGAGAGGGTTCAGAGGACGGCAACAAAGGTGATCAGGAGACTGGAAACAAAGCCCTATGTGGAGAGACTGAAAGAACTGGGCATATTTAGCCTTGAGAAGAGAAGACTGAGGGGAGGTAGGATAGCGCTCTTCGAGTACTTGAAAGGTTGTCCCAGAGAGGAAGGCCAGGATCTCTTCTCGATCATCCCAGAATGCAGGACACAGAATAATGAGCTCAAGTGACAGGAAGCCAGATTCCGGCTGAACATCAGGAAACACTTCCTGACTGTTAGAGCAATACGACAATGGAACCAATTACCTGGGGAGGTGGTGGGCTCTCCCACACTGGAGGCGTTCAAGACGAGGCTGGACAGCCATCTGTCAGGGATGCTCTGACTTGGATTCCTGCATTGAGCAGGGGGTTGGATTCGATGGTCTTGTAGGCCCCTTCCAACCTTACTATTCTATGATTCTAACCATATTTACCGTCAACATCTCTTTGAAGTGATGGCAGGTTTCGGGAGACTTGGATTTGGGCATTGCATAGATGCATGATACTTGGTTCCTTCTCCACCAAGGCTTCATCTGGATTGGCAGCTGTAACCTCTACATTAACAGGGGAAACAGCCTCTATATTATGTTTTAAAAGGAGAAACTGTAAGATAAATGTTTTGCCACTCCCTCCACGAGTCTGCCAAAGTTCAGACTGTTAGGCGTAGTGGCTTTTGTGCTTGCCACAGGTAAAATTTGCTTTTTCCAGGAAAATGTGTCAAAGCAAAGAGCTGTAATTTCTTTGTCCTTCCACATAAGTGTATGGAATTTGGAAACCTGGCAGCCCCGTGCAGCTGATGGAACATGCCCAATTTCAGGCAGTTATGTCCAGTGGCTTTTGTGCTAGTCACAGGTAAAGTTTGCTATTTCCAAGAAAATCTGTCAAAGCAAAGAGCTGTATTTTTTGTGTGCTTCCACACGAATTCATAGAATTTGGGGACCTGGCAGCCCCTATAGAGCTGACTGAGCCTGCCAAAGTTCAGACAGTCAGGTCTAGTGGCTTTTGGACTAGCCACAGGTAAAATTCATTATAATTTTAATAGATTGTACAATACAAAGGGTCAAAATACTGCAGAACTTCCTTCACTTAAAAAATTAGGGGCTTCTTCTTCAGGAACCTTTCAGAATCCTTGATGCAGCAGACAGGGCACACTGAAAACACAACTAAACTTGGCAGATTTGCAGGCTCCCTCGTGGTCGCTGCATAGATAACACACAGCAGGCTCACAAGGAAAAGGAAAAAAAGGTCACTGTCCAGTGAAGTGAAATTGTGTGTGTGTGGTGGGGGGGGGGAGTAGAAATCAGAGGAAGGATGGGGGCTGAAGTGACGCAGTCTGTTGCTAGGCCAAGAGAAAAAAAGCTACATTTTTTTCTAATTTCCCGTGGTAGTCAACCGGAAGCATAAAGACTCATTTTTCTAAACATTGACCTTTTCTTTGTCCTCTGTTATCATTTTGCCATCCTTATTTAGTAGCTGAACCACCATTTCTTTCCTCTGCCTTTTACTATGCATGTAGCTGAAGAAAGCCTTTTTGTTGTTTTTAGCATCCCTCGCTAACCACAGCTCGTTCTCAGCTTTAGCCTTCCTGACGCCATCCCTGCAATTCTGTGCTGCCTGCCTGTACTCTTCCTTTGTTGCTTGGCCTTCCTTCCACTTCCTATATGTGTCCTTTTTTGTTTTCAGGTCATCCCTAAGCTTTTTGTGAAGCCACATTGGCTTCTTCTGTTGTCTTCCACCTTTTCTTCTTGTTGGAATTGTTTGTAATCGTGCCTTGAGAATTTCCTTTTTTAAAAGCTCCCATTGTCTGGCAGGCCTTGTAGGTAGACCTTAGGTAATTATGTTCGGTAGGCTTCTGGTTCTCCCAGGATTTTTCTTGTCAACCATATCAAAGTCTTACTATGTATAACATTCTACCTAGCAATAGCTCTAGTTCCTTTATTTTAAACACACACATCTGTGCACCTTGACTTTTTGTACTCAGTCATAGCTTCTACTGCTGACCTCAGAAGGGCCTCTCCATAATGCATCCAGGCTGACAGCTTACTTCAGAAGCCCCCTTGCAAAGATGAGGAGATGGAATGAACTTTTTACTTCCAAGAATTAACCTATGGCAAACTTCTTTGCCTTCTTTGCCTTAGTTCCAAGAACACATTTTTACAGTTAAAGCAAGAAGTAAGCCTATATACCTAGCAAACACAGATTATTCTGAATAACACTCCTATGAAATACAATGAATTTCTATCAACAATACATGTTACATTCATACAAAGTGACAAAGGGATTTTCCACACGAGGCATTTGTTGTGTGGTTGTCATTCCCTACTTACAGTTGTTTATGGGTTCTTTATGGACATCATGGCCCCCCCAGTTTCACTTCTATGTCTAACTAGCACTTTCAGCAAGTTTTTTTTTTTAGAGCAGGGAAAATGCAGCATTTACTTGTGAAAGTGAAAGAAACTGCTTTTTCACATATATATTTCTGCTATTCTGCTATACCACAGGTTATGTAGCAGCAAACCAGGAAAGGGAGTGCACTTTGTGTAGTTCTCGGATCTCAATTCTGGGACAAAACTGAAAGTAGATACAGCAGATAAACAGTCTCATGTAGAAAAACTCAGACTGGCAGCAAAGCATTTTTTTTTTTTTACTACAAAAAGAAAACCCCAGCTACCTCATCAGGAGTGGTGAGCCTTCCCTGAAAATTATCAGAATTCAGCACACACACACCCCAAACTAGCTGAATCCCTCTATTTTTTCAGGGGACAAACGACGCTAAAAACTGAGGGGGGGGGGACATTCTGTACTGATACAATTTATGTCCCACTTTTCAGCCAATCATGTTTCCCAGAGCAACCTAATTCAAACACAAGATCAATTAAAAACTATCTAAAACCATAACAATATATTTTTAAAAAACAACCCCCCCACACAATTTAAACCACTTATAAAGAAGAGAGAATGGACTCCCAGTGGTGAAACAGCATTAAAACTGTGGCTACTTTCAGCTACATCCTACAAGATGTAGCCATCTTTCAGCTGCAAAGGTGGACTGCAATCCTCTTCAATGTATGTAAACAGTATGGGGGATTGTGCTAACGGCAACTCTTCCCCTGCCCCTTTTATTGGGGATCTATCTCTGTGGTTGTAGTAAAAATGTAACCTAAAAGCCACTGTATGTGTCTTAAGCAGCACATAGTACTGTAAGAGCTGCGCATGCCTGGAATGAGCAGACAGTAACCCTAAGATAAGGTTGCTAAGCAAACCGCTGGCAACCAATCAAAAGTGACACGCTGGCTGAGGAATGCAAGCTAAGTGATAAAACTGGAGCGCGGGGGTCGCCCAGGGTCGACTCTGCTTTGAGCGTGAGCTCCTCTGTCGAACTGTTTGCAAACAATAAAATCGAGTTGGACCCAGCCTGAAGTTGACTCTCCTCTTTGGGGCAAATTGGACTAGCCTCCAGGGGGCGAAACTGGCATTTTGTGCAACATGGTTGTCCGGTAATTCAGGTTCAGACAGCAGGGAGGGTTTTTTCAGAATTTCTAGACTGTGTCCTTTTGAATTGACTAGGTTCTCTTTGGTTTGCATTCCCTGCTCTGATTTTGCAAACCCTTGCACAAGTTGTGCAGCTTACCTGGAGCTCAGCTTTTGCAGCTGATTGAGGCTCAGCTTCCCCAAAAGGTTGCTCAGTCTGTGCAAAAACTTGGAACTCAGTTTGTACTGAAGACTGATATTCAGCTTGTACAGCTGATTGGAGCTCAGTCTCTGCAAGGAGTTGCTCGGTTTGTGCAAAGGGCTGGAAGTCACTTTCTTGCGAACGTACAGCTGAGCTCAGGGTTTGCAGAAAGCTGGAGCTCAGTTGTGACAATCTGTGCCAGCTCAGGGTTTGCAGAGATGCTGGCTTCAGCCTCAGCCAGAGTCTGTTGCTGGTTGCTATAACAACTAATTAGGTCTTGTTTTTGGAGAGGCAGCTTTTTTCCCAGCAAAGTACATTTTCCTTGTATTTGCACTGTATATCTTTCTAGTTTTCTTTGCTCACTTTCCCGTTTCTCCAAACCATACATTTCTTTTTCATGCATTTGCATTGAACTGAGGGCTTGCTGCCTTTCAGTTAACCTTTTAATACCTTGCATCAACTTCTCTAAGGCCGTTCTGTTTTCAAGGAGTTCCATGAAGGCTGGGGATAAAGCTTGCTCCATTCTTTCCTTCACTATAATTTCTGCGTCTTCTGCGATGTCTACATCTCGAGCTTACAAAGCTTTTTGGGGTCCCTCGGGGAGTGGCTCCCCACCCCGCCTTCCTGGATTAGGCTCCCCTCGAGCAGCGTCCTTTCTTTTCTTTCCATCTGTTTCTCATCGCCAGACTCACAGTTTGCGGTCATAATTGCTCCTTCATGATCAGTTAGACTCCCCGGGGGCCCTTCCTTCCAGAGCTTCTCCTGGTGGAATCCTGGGGATTTGGGGGTCCATTCTCACATCCCCTTCTTCAGAAGAGTTCCCCCCGACTACCCCTAGTCACGGGGTATCGGGGTTCACGCTCCAAATCTGTTTTCTGGGCATTTCTGAGGGCGAGGGCAGAGAGCACCACAGGCATGTCCCACCCTGGCCCGAGCAGGGCTGGGCTGGGCGAGGGCCGGGCGAGGGCCAGGGTTTCGTTTTTCAGGTTATTTTATGAGAGAGAACTGTCCACCCGTCCACAAGTTAGTGTTAGGGGTTGGGGTTGGGGTGAGGTTTAGGGATAGGGTTCGGGTTGGGGATGGGGATAGGGTTGGGGTTGGGTTTGGGGTTAGGGTTGGGGTGGGGTTAGGGTTCAGGTTCGGGTTGGAGTTGGGGTTAGGGTTAGGGTTAATGTTAGCGTTAGGGTTAGGGTTGGCATTGGGGTTAGGGTTGAGGTTGGGGTTGGGTTAAGGTTGGGGTTAGCATTGGGGTTGGGGTTAAGTTGAGGTTAGAGTTATGTTTGGGTTAGGGTTAGGGTTAGGGTTGGGGTTGGGGTTGGGGTTGGGGTTGGGGTTTGGTTTTGGTTTTGGTTTTGGTTTTGGTTTCGGGTTGGGGTTGGGGTTGAGGTTGGGTTTAGGGTTGGGGTTGGTGGTGTTGGGGTTGGGGTTGGGGTTAGGGTAGGATTAGGGTTAGTGTTGGGATTTGGGTTCGGGTTAGGGTTGGGGTTGGGGTTAGGGTTCGGTTTGGTATTAGGGTTTGGGTTAGGGTTAGGGTTAGGGTGGGGGTGGGGGTGGGGGTTGTGGTTGGGGTTAGTGTTAGGGTTTGGGTTCAGGTTCGGTTAGGGTTAGGGTGAGGTTTGGGTTAGGGTCGGGTTTGGTTCGGTTTCAGGTTTGGGTTGGGGTTGGGGTTTAGTGGTTAAGGTTAGGGTTTAGGGTTAGGTGGTTTGGGTTAGGGGTTTAGTGGGTTAGGTTTAGGGGGTTAAGGTTGGAGTTAAGGTTGGGGTTAGGGTTGGGGAATGGGATAGGGTTAGGGTTAGGGTTGGTTTAGGGTAGGGTTAGGGTTGGGGTAGGGTTAGGGTTGGGGTTGGGGTTGGGGTACGGGTTAGAGTTGGGGTTGGGGTTGGGGTGAGTGTTGTGTTTGGGTTTGGACTTGGGGTTGGGGATGGGGATGGGTTTAGGGTTCGGGCTCTGGGTTCCGGGTCGGGTTCAGGTTAGTGTTAGGGTTGGGGTTGGGGTTAGGGTTAGGGTTAATTTTAGGGTTAGGGTTCGGGTTGGGGTTGGGGTTAGGTTTAGGGTTGGGGTTAGGGTTAGGGTTAATGTTAGGGTTAGGGTTGGCGTTGGGGTTAGTGTTGGGGTTGGGGTTAGGGTTAGCATTAGGGTTGGTGTTAGGTTTAGGGTTAGCATTAGGGTTGGGGTTAAGTTGGGGTTAGGGTTATGTTTGGGTTAGGATTAGGGTTAGGGTTAGGGTCGCGGTTGGGGTGGGGGTTAGAGTTAGGGTTAGGATTAGGGTTCGGGTTCAGTTTCGGTTTCGGGTTGGGGTTGGTGTTGGGTTTAGGGTTGGTGTTGGGGTTAGGGTAGGGTTAGGGTTAGGGTAGTGGCTGGGGCTGGGGTTGGGGTTGGGGTTGGGGTTGGGGTTGGGGTTAGGGTTAGGGTTAGGGTTAGTGTTGGGGTTTGGGTTCGGGTTCGGGTTAGGGTTGGTGTTGGGGTTAGGGTTGGTGTTGGGGTTAGAGTTTGGGTTAGGGTTAGAGTGGGGGTTGGGGTTTTGGTTGTGGTTGTGGTTGTGGTTGGGGTTAGGGTTAGTGTTAGTGTTAGGGTTTGGGTTCGGGTTAGGGTAAGGTTCAGGTTAGGTTCGGGTTTGGTTCAGTTTCAGGTTCAGGTTGGGGTTGGGGTTAGGTGGTCAGGGTTAGAGGTTTCGGGTTAGGTGGTTAGGGTTAGGGGTTTAGGGGGTTAGGGTTAGGGGGTTGGGGTTATGGTTGGGGTTGGGGATAGGGATAGGGTTAGGGTTGGGGTAGGGATAGGGGTAGGATTAGTGTTAGGGTTATGGTTGGGGTAGGGTTAGGGTTGGGTTAGGGTAGGTTTAGGGTTGGGGTTGGGTTCGGGTTCGGGTACGGGTTACTGTTGGGGTTGGGGTGAGGTTTGGGTTTGGGTTTGGGTTTGGGGTTGGAGTTGTGGTTGGGGTTGGGGATGGGGATGGGTTTAGGGTTCGAATTCGGGTTCGGCTTCTGGGTCTGGTTCGGGTTCGGGTTAGCGTTGGGATTGGGGTTAGGGTTAATTTTAGGGTTGGGGATGGGGTTGGGGTTAGGTTTAGGGTTGGGGTTAGGGTTAAGGTTAATGTTAGGGTAAGGGTAAGGGTTAGGGTTGGGGTTGGGGTTGGGGTTAGTGTTGGAGTTGGGGTTGGGGTTAGGGTTAGGGTTAGCGTTAGCGTTAGGGTTGGGGTTAGGGTTATGTTTGGGTTAGAATTAGGGTTAGGTTTAGGATTAGGGTCGCGGTTGGGGTTGGGGTTAGGGTTAGGATTAGGGTTCAGTTTCAGGTTGCGGTTAGCGTTGGGGTTAGGGTTAGGGTTAATGTTAGGGTTGGGGTTGGGGTTAGGTTTAGGGTTGGGGTTAGGGTTAGGGTTAATGTTAGGGTTAGGGTTTGGGTTGGCGTTGGGGTTGGGGTTACTTTTGGGGTTGGGTTTGGGGTTAGGGTTAGTGTTAGCATTACCGTTAGGGTTGGGGTTAGGGTTGGGGTTGGGGTTGGGGTTAGGGTTAGGGTTGGGGTTGGGGTTAGGGTTAGGGTTAGGGTTAGGATTAGGGTTTGGTTTCAGTTTCGGGTTGGGGTTGGGTTTCAGGTTGGGGTTGGGGTTGGTGTTGGGGTTAGGGTAGGGTTAGGGTTAGTATTAGGGTTGGGGCTGGGGCTGGGTTTGGGGCTGGGGTTGGAGTTGGGGTTAGTGTTAGTGTTGGGGTTTGTTTTCGGGTTCGGTTTGAGGTTGGGGTGGTGTTGGGGTTGGGGTTAGGGTTAGGTTTGGTGTTAGGGTTTGGGTTAAGGTTAGGGTTAGGTTCAGGTTAGGTTCGGATTTGGTTCCGTTTCTGGTTGGGGTTGGGGTTAGGTGGTGAGGGTTAGGGGTTTAGGGTTAGGTGGTTAGGGTTAGGGGATTAGGGTTAGGGGTTTAGTGGGTTAGGGTTGGGGTTGGGGATCGGCATAGCGTTAGGGTTCGGATTGGTTAAGGGTAGGGTTAGGGTAAGGGTAGTGTTAGGGTTAGGTTTAGGGTAGGGTTAGGGTTAGGGTTAGGTTAGGGTTAGGGTTATGGTTGTGTTAGGGTAGGGTTGAGGTTGGGGTTGGGGTTTGGTTTTGGTTTAATGTTGGTGTTGGGGTTTGGGTTAGTGTTAGGGTTAGGGTCCGGGTCCAGGTCCGGGTCCGGGTCCGGGTTTGAGTTCGGGTTCGGGATAGGGTTAGGGTTAGGGTTAGGGTTGGGTTTGGGGTTGGGGTAGGTTAGGGTTGGGTTTAGGGTTGTGGTTAGTGTTGGGGTTGTGGTTAGGGTTGGGGTTTGGGTTGGGTTTGGTGTTGGGTTTCGTGTTGGGGTTGGGGTTAGGGTTAGGTTTGGTGTTAGGGTTTGGTTAAGATTGCGGTTAGCGTGGGGGTTGGGGTTGGGGTTGTTAGGGGTGGGGTTGGTTTCGGGTTTGGGGTTAGGCTTAGTGTTAGGGATCGGGTTGGGGGTGAGGGTTAGGGGTTAAGGGTTAGGTGGTTAGGGTTTGGGGATTAGGGTTAGGGGTTTAGTGGTTTTGGGTTAGGTCGTTAGGGTTGGGGTTAGGGTTGGGGTTTGGGTTGTGGTTGGTGATCGGGATAGAGTTAGCATTAGGGTTAGTTAAGGGTAGGGTTAGGGTAGGGTTAGGGTAGGGTTAGGTTTAGGGTAGGGTTAGGGTTACGGTTAGGTTAGGGTCAGGGTTATGGTTGTGTTAGGGCTAGGGTTAGGGTAGGGTTGGGGTTGGTGTTCGGTTTCGGTTTAGTGTTAGTGTTAGGGTTTAGGTTCGGGTCCGGGTCCAGGTTTGAGTTGGGGTTGGGGTTACGGTTGGGGTTGGGGTTAGGTTAGGGTTGGGGTTAGTTTTGGGGTAGTGTGGGGGTTGCGGTTAGGGTTAGGGTTGGGGTTTGGGTTGGATTTGGTGTTCGGTTTGGTGTTGGGGTTTGGTTTAGGGTTAGGGTTAGTGTTAGCGTTCGGGTTCGGGTTAGCGTTATTGTTAGGGTTCGAGTTCTGTTTCAGGTTAGGGTTAGGATTCTGGTTAGGGTTAGGATTAGGTTTCGGGTTGGGGTTCGGTTTCGGTTTAGTGTTGGGGTTGGGGTTAGTGTTAGGTTTAGGGTTCGGGTCCCGGTTGGGGTTGGGGTTCGGTTTCAGTTTAGTGTTAGGGTTGGGGTTGGGGTTAGTATTAGTGTTAGGGTTTGGGTTAAGGTTAGGGTTAGCGTGGGGGCTGGGTTTGGGGTTGGGGTTTGGGTTAGGGTTAGTGTTGGGGATTGGGGTCGAGTTCGGGTTGGGGTTGGGCTTGTGGTTGGGGTTGGGGTTAGGCGGTGAGGGTTAGGGGTTAAGGTTTAGGTGGTTAGTGTTAGGGGATTAGGGGTAGGGGTTTCGTGGTTTAGGGTTAGGGGGTTAGGGTTGGGGTTAGGGTTGGGGTTGGGGTTTGGGTTGGGGTTTGGGTTGGGGTTGGGGATCGGGATAGAGTTAGCATTAGGGTTAGTTAACTGTAGGGTTAGTGTTAGGGTAGGTTTAGGGTTAGGTTTAGGGTAGGGTTAGGGTTAAGGTTAGGTTAGGGTCAGGGTTATGGTTGTGTTAGGGTTAGGGTTGGGGTTAGGATTAGGATTCAGGTTCGGGTACCGATTGGGGTTGGGGTTGGGGTGGGGATTGGCTTTACCATTAAGGTTAGGATTAGGGTTGGGGTTGTGGTTGGGTTTAGGGTTAGGTTCAGGTTAGTTTCGGGTTTGGTTCAGTTTCAGGTTCGGGTTGGGGTTGGGGTTAGGTGATCAGGGGTAGGGGTATTGTGTTAGGTGGTTAGGGTTAGGGGTTTAGGTTTAGGGGTTTAGTGGGTTAGGGTTAGGGGGTTGGGGTTGTGGTACGGTTGGGGTTATGGTTGGGGTTGGGGATAGGGATAGGGTTAGGGTAGGGGTAGGGGTTTGGGTAGGGTTAGTGTTTGTGTTAGGGTTGGGTTAGGGTTAGGGTTAGTGTAAGGTTTAGGGTAGGGTTAGTGTAAGGTTTAGGGTAGGGTTAGTGTTAGGTTTAGGGTAGGGTTAGTGTTAGGGTTAGGATTAGGGTTAGGTCAGGGTTAGGGTTATGGTTCGGGTTCAGGTTCGGGCTTTGGTTGGGGTTGGGGTTGGGGTGAGGGTTAGGGTTGGTGTTAGGTTTAGGGCTACGGTTAGGGTTGGGGTTAGGGTTGTGGTTGTGGTTAGGGTTTGGGTTCGCGTTCGGGTACGGATTGGGGTTGGGGTTGGGATTGGCTTTACCGTTAGGGTTAGGAATAGGGTTGGGGTTGTTGTTGGGGTTGGGGTTAGTTTTGGGGTTGGGGTTGGGGTTGGGTTGAGGGTTGGGGTTGAAGTTGGGGTTGGCGTTGGGGATGGGGATGGGTTTTCAGTTCAAGTTCGGGTTTGGTTTTGGTTTTGGTTTCGGGTCCAGGCTCGGGTTCTTGGTCAGGTTCGGGTTAGCGTTAGCGTTGGGGTTGGGTTTAGGGTTGGGGTTGGGGTTAGGGTTTTGGGTTGGGTTGTGGTTGGGGTTGTGGTTGGGTTGGGGTTGGGGGTTGGGTTTGGGGTTGGGGTGGTGTTAGGGTTAGTGTTGTGGTTCGGCTTCGGGTTAGGGTTAGGTTTGGGGTTTAGGTTAGGTTTAGGGTTAGTGTTAGGGTTAGGGTTACTGTTGGGGTTAGGGTTAGTGTTAGGTTTGGTGTTAGGGTTAGGGTTCGGGGTTCGGGGTTGGGGTATGGGCTTGTGTTGTGTTTGGGTTTGGGGTTGGGATTAGTGTTGCGGTTGGGGTTAGTGGTAGGGTTAGGGTTAGTGTTAGGGTTGGGGTTAGGGTTCGTGTGAGGGTTAGGGTTGCGGTTAGGGTTAGGGTTGTGGTTAGGGTTGGGGTTGGGGTTAGGGTTCGTGTTAGGGTTGGGGTTAGGGTTGGGGTTGTGGTTAGGGTTAGGGTTGCAGAACCCAGAGTCAGAGAGACCACAGAGTGAAGGAAAAAGAGATTCTTTATTTAACGCGCGGGCTTAAGGCTGGAATCATTTCCAAAGAGCCAGAAGCCCCGAAATACATCAGCACATTGTTTTTATAGACATTGTGACACATATGAAACGGCTCCTCCTCCCCCTCCCGCGTGGGGTTGCAGTCCTCAACATTTGTTCTCCTAGCACCATTGTTTATAATACAAGAACTGGGTTATAGGGTAGCCATGATAAGGAGAGAACAGAAGAGAACAGCAGAGAAAAAGATATACAATTGTATGACCTTTGACAAGATAAGGAATTCCTGTGTCTCGTCAGCTTACAACAATATATTTAAGGGAGAAAGAGCTCAGCAAGAACATGAAGCATGAGACTGTATGAGGCTACTTAGTCGGCGGCGGTTCGGCGGGGGTAGCGGCGTAAAAAATAAAAAAGCATACGCTATTTGCGTTGCCCTTATTTTCGCTGTAGTCTACGTAAATCTTTATGTAGACTAGACGTGCCAAACGAAGGAACGCAAATGGCGGTGCCGCATTGGCGCCGCCATTTGCGTACGCGCTTTTTTTCCCCCCTCAAAGTCACCCGTGATAGGCTACGTGACAATTTATGTAGCCTATCATGGCTGACTTTGGAAATCTAGCCATGATAGGCTACATAAATCGTTACGTAGCCTATCGCAGGTGTGTGTTGTTTTTTTCCTTTTTTTTTTGCAATGGCGGCGGCGGCAGCCGGTCAGAGACCGGCTGCCGCTGCCGCCCCCGCCAAACCACTGCCGAACCGTTGCTGGGACCCGCCGCCGAGAGGGACATTCGCACGATGTAAGTCCCATCCCGGGGGGGGAGCGGGGGCCGGCGGATAATTTCACCAACAATTTCGGGGGGCCGAATGCGTTGGCATTCGGACTCCTGGAGATTCGTGGAGAAATTCTCCGCCATCCCTAGTTAATGTAAGGGTTAGGGTTGGGATTAATGTTAGGGTTAGGGTTGTGGTTGGGGTTAGGGTTGGGCTTGGTGTTAGGATTAGGGTTAGCGTTAGGGTTGGTGTTAAGTTGGGGTTAGGGTTATGTTTGGGTTAGGGTTAGGGTTAGGGTTTGGCTTCGGGTTGGGGTTGGGGTTGGGGTTAGGGTTAGGGTTCGGTTTCGGTTTCGGTTTCGGGTTGGGGTTGGGTTTAGGGTTGGGGTTGGTGTTGGTGTTTGTGTTGGGGTTAGGGTAGGGTTAGGGTTAACGTTAGCATTGGGGTTGGGGCTGGGCTGGGGCTGGGGTTGGGGTTGGGGTTAGTGTTAGTGTTGGGGTTTGGGTTTGGGTTCGAGTTCGGTTAGAGGTTGGTCTTGGGGTTGGGGTTGGGGTTAGGGTTAGGTTTGGTGTTAGGGTTTGGGTTAAGGTTAGGGTTAGGGTTAGGTTTAGGGTAGGGTTAGGGTTAAGGTTAAGTTAGGGTCAGGGTTATGGTTGTGTTAGGGCTAGGGTTAGGGTAGGGTTGGGGTTGGGGTTTGGTTTCGGTTTATTTTTTGGGTTGGGGTTGGGGTTAGTGTTAGGGTTAGGGTTCAGGTCCGGGTCCGGGTTTGAGTTGGGGTTGGGGTTATGGTTGGGGTTGGGGTTAGGTTAGGGTTGGGGTTAGGTTTGGGGTTAGTGTTGGGGTTGCGGTTAGGGTTGGGGTTGGCGTTTGGGTTGGGTTTGGTGTTGGGTTTGGCGTTGGGGTTTGGGTTAGGGTTAGTGTTAGCGTTCGGGTTCGGGTTAGCGTTATTATTAGGGTTTGCATTCTGGTTCAGGTTAGGGTTAGGGTTCTGGTTAGGGTTAGGGATAGGTTTCGGGTTGGGGCTCGGTTTCGGTTTAGTGTTGGGGTTTGGGTTGGGATTAGTGTTAGGGTTCGGGTTCGGGTCCGAGCTAGGGTTGGGGTTTGGTTTCGGTTTCGTGTTGGGGTTGGGGTTGGGGTTCTGGTTAGGGTTAGGGTTAGTGTTGTGGTTCGGCTTCGGGTTAGGGTTAGCTTTGGGGTTGGGGTTATGTTTAGGGTTAGTGTTAGGGTTATTGTTGGGGTTAGGGTTAGGGTTGGGGTTAGGGTTAGGGTCAAGGTCAGGGTTAGGGTTGGGGGTTTGGGTTGTGTTGGGGTTGGGGTTAGTGTTAGGGTTGGGGTTAGGGTTAGTGTTGTGGTTCGGCTTCGGGTTAGGGTTAGCTTTGGGGTTGGGGTTATGTTTAGGATTAGTGTTAGGGTTATTGTTGGGGTTAGGGTTAGGGTTGGTGTTAGGGTTAGGGTCAAGGTCAGGGTTAGGGTTAGGGTTGGGGGTTTGGGTTGTGTTGGGGTTGGGGTTAGTGTTAGGGTTAGGGTTAGGTTTGGGGTTAGGTTTAGGGTTGGGTTTGGGGTTAGGTTAGGGTTGGGGTTAGCGTTAGGGTTGGGGTTAGTGTTAGGTTCAGGGTTAGCGTTAGCATTAGGGTTGGGGTTGGGGTTAGGATTCGGGTTAGGTTTTGGGTTGGGGTTACGTTTGGGGTTAGGGTTGGGGTTAGGGTTAGGGTTCGGGGTTGGGGTTGGGGTATGGGCTAGTATTGTGGTTAGGGTTGGGGTTGGGGTTAGGGTTCGTGTTGGGGTTAGGGTTGCAGTTGGGTTTGGGTTAGGGGTTATGGTGGTTTGGGGTTGGGGTTGGGGTTAGGGTTAGAGTTCGGGTCCTGGTTCTGGTTCGGGTTAGGGTCAGGGTTGGAGTTGGGGTTAGTGTTGGGGTTGGGGTTAGTGTTAGGGTTGGTGTTAGGATTCAGATTAGTGTCAGGGTTTGTGTTGGAGTTAGGGTTATGGTTAGGGTTAGGGTAGGGGTTGGACTTGGGGTTAGGGTTAGGGTTAGCTTTGGGGTTGGGATTAGGGTTAGGGTTGGTGTTAGGGTTCGGGTTCGGGTTCGGGTTCAGGGTAGGATTAGGATTAGGGTTAGGGTAAGGGTTCTGGTTCGGTTTAGGTTTCGGGTTATGGTTGGTGTTGGGGTTGTGGTTGGGGTTGGGGTTCAGGTTCGGGTTAGGGGTCAGGTTTGGGTCCGGGATAGGGTTATGGTTAGTGTTAGGGTTAGGGTAAGGTTTCTGGTTCTGGTTCTGGTTGGGGTTGGGGTTAGGTTAGTGTTGGGGTTCGGGTTGGGGTTGGGGTTAGAATTAGGGTTGGGCTTGGTTTTGGGGCTTGGTTTAGGGTTGGGGTTCGGGTTGGCGTTAGGGTTAGGATTAGGGTTCGGTTTCGGTTTTGGGTTGGTGTTGGTTTTGGGGTTGGGTTTAGGGTTGGGGTTGGGGTTGGGTTTAGGGTAGGGTTAGGGTTAGTGTTAGGGTTAGGGTTGGGGCTCTGGCTGGGGTTGGTGTTGGTGTTAGTGTTAGGGTTATGGTTAGGGTCAGGGTGAAGGTTGGGGTTGGGTTTGTGGTTGGTTTGTGGTTGGGGTTAGGTTTAGGGTTGGGGTTGGGGTTGGGGTTGGGGTTTGGGTTCGAGTTTGGGTTCGAGTTCGGGTTCGCGTTCGGGTTAAGACTTGGGTAAGGTTCAGGTTAGGTTCGGGTTTGGTTCGGGTTCAGGTTCGGGTTCGTGTTTGGGTTGGGGTTAGGTGGTTAGTGTTAGGGTTTAGGATTAGGTGGTTAGGGGGTTAGGGTTAGGGCCTTAGGTGGTTAGGCTTAGGGTTAGGGTTCGTCTAGGGTAGGGTTAGGGTTGGGGTAGGGTTAGGGTTGGGGTTGGTGTTGGGTTCGTGTTCGTGTTCGTGTTCGGGTTGGGTTAGGGTTAGGTTTAGGGTAGGGTTAGTGTTAGGATTAGGGTTAGGATTAGGATTAGGATTAGGGTTAGGTCAGGGTTAGGGTTATGGTTCGGGTTTGGGTTCGGGCTGGGGTTGGGGTTGGGGTGAGGGTTAGGTTTGGTGTTAGGGTTAGGGTTAAGGTTGGGGTTAGGGTTGTGGTTGTGGTTGGGGTTAGGATTAGGGTTTGGGTTCGCGTTGGAGTTGGCGTTGGCGTTCGGGTACGGATTGGGGTTGGGGTTGGGATTGGCCTTACCGTTAGGGTTAGGAATAGGGTTGGGGTTGGGGCTGGGTTGGGGTTGGGGTCGGGCTTCGGGTTAGTGTTGGGGTTGGGGTTGAAGTTGGGTGTGGCGTTGGGGATGGGTTTAGGGGTCGGGTTCGGGTTTGAGTTCGGTTTCGGGATAGGTTTGGGGTTGGGGTAAGGTTAAGTTTGGGGCTAGGGGTGGGTTTAGTGTTGGGGTTGCCGTTAGTGTTGGTGTTGGTTTTTGGGTTGGGTTTGGTGTTAGGGTTCGGGTTCCGGTTCGGTTTAGTGTTATGGGTAGGGTTAGGTTCAGGTGAGGTTCGGGTTTTGTTCGGTTGCGGGTTGGGGTTGGGGTTGGTGTTAGGCGGTGAGGGTTAGGGGTTTCGGGTTAGGGGGTTAGGGTTGGGGTTAGGGTTGGTGTTGGGGTTTGGGTTGGGGTTGGGGCTAGGGTTCGGGTTCGGGTTTGGGGTTGGGGTATGGGCTAGTGTTTTGTTTGGGGTTGGGGTTGGGGTTGGGGTTAGTGTTGCGGTTGGGGTTAATGGTAGGGTTAGCGTTAGGGTTGGGGTTAGGATTAGTGTGAGGGTTAGGGTTGCGATTAGGGTTAGGGTTGTGGTTAGGGTTGGGGTTGGGGTTAGGGTTCGTGTTAGGGCTCGGGTTCGTGTTGGAGTTGTGGTTGGGGTTGGGAATGGGGTTCTGCTTGGTTTTGCGGTTGGGGTTGGGGTTAAGTTTGGGGTTAGGGTTAGGGTTGGGGTTAGGGTTGGGGTAGGGTTAGGGTTGGTGTTGGGGTTAGGGTTAGGGTTGGGGTTGGCTTTGGGGTAGGGGTATGGTGGTTTGGGGTTGGGGTTCGGGTTGGGGTTAGAGTTCGGGTCCTGGTTCTGGTTCGGGTTAGGGTCAGGGTTGGAGTTGGGGTTAGTGTTGGGGTTGGGGTTAGTGTTAGGGTTGGTGTTAGGATTCAGATTAGGGTCAGGGTTTGTGTTGGAGTTAGGGTTAGGGTTAGCGTTAGGGTTAGGGTTAGGGTTAGGGTAGGGGTTGGACTTGGGGTTAGGGTTAGCTTTGGGGTTGGGATTAGGGTTAGGATTGGTGTTAGGGTTCGGGTTTGGGTTCAGGGTAGGATTAGGATTAGGGTTAGGGTAAGGGTTCTGGTTCGGTTTAGGTTTCGGGTTAGGGTTGGTGTTGGGGTTGGGGTTGGGGTTCAGGTTCGGGTTAGGGGTCAGGTTTGGGTTCGGGATAGGGTTATGTTTAGTGTTAGGGTTAGGGTAAGGTTTCTGGTTCTGGTTGGGGTTGGGGTTAGGGTTAGTGTTGGGGTTCGGGTTGGGGTTGGGGTTAGAATTAGGGTTGGGGTTGGTTTTGGGGCTTGGTTTAGGGTTGGGGTTGGGGTTGGCGTTGGGGTAGGGTAGGGTTAGGGTTAGTGTTAGGCTTAGGGTTAGGGTTGAGGCTGGGGTTCGGGTTAGCGTTAGGGTTAGGATTAGGGTTCGGGTTCGGTTTCGGGTTGGTGTTGGTTTTGGGGTTGGGTTTAGGGTTGGGGTTACGGTAGGGTTAGTGTTAGGGTTAGGGTTAGGGTTAGGGTTGGGGCTGGGGCTGGGGTTGGTGTTGGTGTTAGGGTTAGGGTTATGGTTAGGGTCAGGGTGAAGGTTGGGGTTGGGTTTGTGGTTGGTTTGGGGTTGGGGTTAGGTTTAGGGTTGGGGTTGGGGTTAGGGTTGGGGTTGGGGTTGGGTTTTGGGTTCGAGTTCGGGTTCGCGTTCGGGTTAGGGTTAGGGTTTGGGTAAGGTTCAGATTAGGTTCGGGTTTGGTTCGGTTTCAGGTTCGGGTTCGCGTTGGGGTTGGGGTTAGGTTGTTAGTGTTTGGGTTTAGGATTAGGTGGTTAGGGTTAGGGGGTTAGGGTTAGGGCCTTAGGTGGTTAGGCTTAGGGTTAGGGTTCGTCTAGGGTAGGGTTAGGGTTGGGGTAGGGTTAGGGTTAGGGTTGGGGTTGGGGTTGGGTTCGGGTTTGGGTTGGGTTAGGGTTAGGTTTAGGGTAGGGTTAGTGTTAGGGCTAGGTTTAGGATTAGGATTAGGGTTAGGTCAGGGTTAGGGTTATGGTTCAGGTTCGGGCTGGGGTTGGGGTTGGGGTGAGTGTTGGGGTTGGGGTGAGGGTTAGGGTTGGGGTTGGGTTTTGGGTTCGAGTTCGGGTTTGCGCTCGGGTTAGGGTTAGGGTTAGGATTTGTGTAAGGTTCAGGTTAGGTTTGGGTTTGGTTCGGTTTCAGGTTCATGTTCGTGTTGGGGTTGGTGTTAGGCGGTGAGGGTTAGGGGTTTCGGGTTAGGAGGTTAGGGTTAGGGGGTTAGGGTTAGGGGTTTAGTGGGTCAGGTTTAGGGGGTTAGGGTTGGGGTTAGGGTTGGTGTTGGGCTTTGGGTTGGGGTTGGGGTTAGGGTTCGGGTCCGGGTTTGAGTTTGGATTCAGTTTAGGGATAGGGTTAGCGATAGGGTTGGGGCTGGGCATGGGTTTGGGGTGGCGGTGGGATGGTTAGGGTTGGGGTTCGGGTTAGGTTTAGGGTTGGGGTTAGGGTTAATGTTAGGGTTAGGGTTGGTGTTGGGGTTGGGGTTAGGTCTGGGGTTGGGGTTGGGGTTAGGATTAGGGTTAGCGTTAGGGTTGGGTTTAAATTGGGGTTAGGGTTATGTTTGGGTTAGGGTTAGGGTTGCGGTTGGGGTTAGGGTTATGGTTAGCGTTAGGACTAGGATTAGGGTTCGGTTTCGGTTTTGGTTTGGGGTTGGGGTTGGGGTTGTGGTTGGGGATGTGTTTGTTGTTGGTGTTGGGGTTACGGCAGGGTTAGGGCTTGGGTTAGGGTTGGGGTTAGGGTTACTGTTGGGGTTTGGGTCGGGTTCAGGTTGGGGTTGGGGTTGGGTTTGGTGTTAGGGATTGGGTTAGCGTTAGTGTTGGGGTTGGGTTTAGGATTAGGGTTAGGTTTTGGGTTAGGGTTCAGGTTGGGGTTAGGGTTAGGGTCAGGGTAAGGGTTGGGGTTGGGGTTAGGGTTGGGGTTACGTTTGGGGTTAGAGTTCGGGTTCGGGTTTGGGGTTGGGGTATGGGCTAGTGTTGTGTTTGGGTTTGGGGTTGGGGTTAGTGTTGCGGTTGGGGTTAATGGTAGTGTTAGCGTTAGGGTTGGGGTTAGGATTAGTGTGAGGGTTAGGGTTGCGATTAGGGTTAGGGTTGTGGTTAGGGTTGGGGTTGGGGTTAGGGTTCGTGTTAGGGCTCGGGTTCGTGTTGGAGTTGTGGTTGGGGTTGGGATTGGGGTTCTGCTTGGTTTTGCGGTTGGGGTTGGGGTTAAGTTTGGGGTTAGGGTTAGGGTTGGGGTAGGGTTAGGGTTGGTGTTGGGGTTAGGGTTAGGGTTGGGGTTGGCTTTGGGGTAGGGGTATGGTGGTTTGGGGTTGGGGTTCGGGTTGGGGTTAGAGTTCGGGTCCTGGTTCTGGTTCGGGTTAGGGTCATGGTTGGAGTTGGGGTTAGTGTTGGGGTTGGGGTTAGTGTTAGGGTTGGTGTTAGGATTCAGATTAGGGTCACGGTTTGTGTTGGAGTTAGGGTTAGGGTTAGCGTTAGGGTTAGGGTAGGGGTTGGACTTGGGGTTAGGGTTAGCTTTGGGGTTGGGATTAGGGTTAGGATTGGTGTTAGGGTTCGGGTTCGGGTTTGGGTTCAGGGTAGGATTAGGATTAGGGTTAGGGTAAGGGTTCTGGTTCGGTTTAGCTTTCGGGTTAGGGTTGGGGTTGGGGTTCAGGTTCGGGTTAGTGGTCAGGTTTGGGTTCGGGATAGGGTTATGTTTAGTGTTAGGGTTAGGGTAAGGTTTCTGGTTCTGGTTGGGGTTGGGGTTAGGGTTAGGGTTAGTGTTGGGGTTGGGGTTGGGGTTGGGGTTAGAATTAGGGTTGGGGTTGGTTTTGGGGCTTGGTTTATGGTTGGGGTTTGGGTTGGCGTTGGGGTAGGGTAGGGTTAGGGTTAGTGTTAGGCTTAGGGTTAGGGTTGAGGCTGGGGTTCGGGTTAGCGTTAGGGTTAGGATTAGGGTTCGGGTTCGGTTTCGGGTTGGTGTTGGTTTTGGGGTTGGGTTTAGGTTTGGGGTTACGGTAGGGTTAGTGTTAGTGTTAGGGTTAGGGTTAGGGTTGGGGCTGGGGCTGGGGTTGGGGTTGGTGTTAGGGTTAGGGTTATGGTTAGGGTCAGGGTGAAGGTTGGGGTTGGGTTTGTGGTTGGTTTGGGGTTGGGGTTAGGTTTAGGGTTGGGGTTGGGGTTAGGGTTGGGGTTGGGGTTGGGGTTGGGGTTGGGTTTTGGGTTCGAGTTCGGGTTCGCGTTCGGGTTAGGGTTAGGATTTGGGTAAGGTTCAGGTTAGGTTCGGGTTTGGTTCGGTTTCAGGTTCGGGTTCGTGTTGGGGTTGGGGTTAGGTTGTTAGTGTTTGGGTTTAGGATTAGGTGGTTAGGGTTAGGGGGTTAGGGTTAGGGCCTTAGGTGGTTAGGCTTAGGGTTAGGGTTCGTCTAGGGTAGGGTTAGGGTTGGGGTAGGGTTGGGGTTGGGGTTGGGTTCGGGTTTGGGTTGGGTTAGGGTTAGGTTTAGGGTAGGGTTAGTGTTAGGGCTAGGTTTAGGATTAGGATTAGGGTTAGGTCAGGGTTAGGGTTATGGTTCAGGTTCGGGCTGGGGTTGGGGTTGGGGTGAGGGTTGGGGTTGGGGTTAGGGTTAGGGTTGGGGTTGGGTTTTGGGTTCGAGTTCGGGTTCGCGCTCGGGTTAGGGTTAGGGTTAGGATTTGGGTAAGGTTCAGGTTAGGTTTGGGTTTGGTTCGGTTTCAGGTTCGTGTTCGTGCTGGGGTTGGTGTTAGGCGGTGAGGGTTAGGGGTTTCGGGTTAGGTGGTTAGGGTTAGGGGGTTAGGGTTAGGGGTTTAGTGGGTCAGGTTTAGGGGGTTAGGGTTGGGGTTAGGGTTGGTGTTGGGCTTTGGGTTGGGGTTGGGGTTAGGATTCGGGTCCGGGTTTGAGTTTGGATTCAGTTTAGGGATAGGGTTAGCGATAGGGTTGGGGCTGGGCATGGGTTTGGGGTGGCGGTGGGATGGGTAGGGTTGGGGTTCGGGTTAGGTTTAGGGTTGGGGTTAGGGTTAATGTTAGGGTTGGGTTTAAATTGGGGTTAGGGTTATGTTTGGGTTAGGGTTAGGGTTGCGGTTGGGGTTAGGGTTATGGTTAGCGTTAGGACTAGGATTAGGGTTCGGTTTTGGTTTGGGGTTGGGGTTGGGGTTGTGGTTGGGGATGTGTTTGTTGTTGGTGTTGGGGTTACGGCAGGGTTAGGGCTTGGGTTAGGGTTGGGGTTAGGGTTACTTTTGGGGTTTGGGTCGGGTTCAGGTTGGGGTTGGGGTTGGGTTTGGTGTTAGGGATTGGGTGAGCGTTAGTGTTGGGGTTGGGTTTAGGATTAGGGTTAGGTTTTGGGTTAGGGTTCAGGTTGGGGTTAGGGTTAGGGTCAGGGTTGGGGTTGGGGTTAGGGTTGGGGTTACGTTTGGGGTTAGGGTTCGGGTTCGGGGTTGGGGTTGGGGTATGGGCTAGTGTTGTGTTTGGGTTTGGGGTTGGGGTTGGGGTTAGTGTTGCGGTTGGGGTTAATGGTAGTGTTAGCGTTAGGGTTGGGGTTAGGATTAGTGTGAGGGTTAGGGTTGCGATTAGGGTTAGGGTTGTTGTTAGGGTTGGGGTTGGGGTTAGGGTTCGTGTTAGGGCTCGGGTTCGTGTTGGAGTTGTGGTTGGGGTTGGGATTGGGGTTCTGCTTGGTTTTGCGTTTGGGGTTAGGGTTAAGTTTGGGGTTAGGGTTAGGGTTGGGGTTAGGGGCTCCGGGAGAGAGCGCAGGACAGGAAGGCCTGGCGTGCTATGGTCCATGGGGTCACGAAGAGTCGGACACGACTGAACGACTGAACAACAACAAGGATTAGGGTTGGTGTTGGGGTTAGGGTTAGGGTTGGGGTTGGCTTTGGGGTAGGGGTATGGTGGTTTGGGGTTGGGGTTAGGGTTGGGGTTAGAGTTCGGGTCCTGTTTCTGGTTCGGGTTAGGGTCAGGGTTGGAGTTGGGGTTAGTGTTGGGGTTGGGGTTAGTGTTAGGGTTGGTGTTAGGATTCAGATTAGGGTCAGGGTTTGTGTTGGAGTTAGGGTTAGGGTTAGCGTTAGGGTTAGGGTTAGGGTTAGGGTTAGGGTAGGGGTTGGACTTGGGGTTAGGGTTAGCTTTGGGGTTGGGATTAGGGTTAGGATTGGTGTTAGTGTTCGGGTTCGGGTTTGGGTTCAGGGTAGGATTAGGATTAGGGTTAGGGTAAGGGTTCTGGTTCGGTTTAGGTTTCGGGTTAGGGTTCGTGTTGGGGTTGGGGTTCAGGTTCGGGTTAGGGGTCAGGTTTGGGTTTGGGATAGGGTTATGTTTAGTGTTAGGGTTAGGGTAAGGTTTCTGGTTCTGGTTGGGGTTGGGGTTAGGGTTAGGGTTAGTGTTGGGGTTGGGGTTGGGGTTGGGGTTGGGGTTAGAATTAGGGTTGGGGTTGGTTTTGGGGCTTGGTTTAGGGTTGGCGTTGGGGTAGGGTAGGGTTCGGGTTAGCGTTAGGGTTAGGATTAGGATTAGGGTTCGGGTTCGGGTTCGGTTTCGGGTTGGTGTTGGTTTTGGGGTTGGGTTTAGGGTTGGGGTTACGGTAGGGTTAGGGTTAGTGTTAGGGTTAGGGTTGGGGCTGGGGCTGGGGTTGGTGTTGGTGTTAGGGTTAGGGTTATGGTTAGGGTCAGGGTGAAGGTTGGGGTTGGGTTTGTGGTTGGTTTGGGGTTGGGGTTAGGTTTAGGGTTGGGGTTGGGGTTAGGGTTAGGATTTGGGTAAGGTTCAGGTTAGGTTCGGGTTTGGTTCGGTTTCAGGTTCGGTTTCGTGTTGGGGTTGGGGTGAGGTGGTTAGTGTTAGGGTTTAGGATTAGGTGGTTAGGGTTAGGGGGTTAGGGTTAGGGCCTTAGGTGGTTAGGCTTAGGGTTCGTCTAGGGTAGGGTTAGGGTTGGGGTAGGGTTAGGTTTAGGGTAGGGTTAGTGTTAGGGCTAGGTTTAGGATTAGGATTAGGGTTAGGTCAGGGTTAGGGTTATGGTTCAGGTTCGGGCTGGGGTTGGGGTTGGGGTGAGGGTTAGGGTTGGTGTTAGGGTTAGGTTTAGGGTTAGGGTTGGGGTTAGGGTTGTGGTTGTGGTTGGGGTTAGGATTAGGGTTCGGGTTCGCGTTGGAGTTGGCGTTCGGGTGTGGATTGGGGTTGGGGTTGGGGTTGGGATTGGCCTTACCGTTAGGGTTAGGAATAGGGTTGGGGTTGGGGTTGGGCTTCGGGTTAGTGTTGGGGTTGGGGTGAGGGTTGGGGTTGAAGTTGGGTTTGGCGTTGGGGATGGGTTTAGGGGTCGAGTTCGGGTTTGGTTTTGGGTTCAGGTTCGGGTTTTGGGTCGGGTTCGGGTTAGCGTTAGCGTTGGGGTTGGGGTTGGTGTTACGGTTAGGGTTAGTGTTAGGGTTGGGGTTGGGGTTGGGGTTAGGGTTAGAGCTATGGTTAAGGTTAGGGTTAGGGTGAGGTTAGGGTTATGGTTATGGTTGTGTAAAGCTAGGGTTAGGGTGGGGTTGGGGTTCGGTTTCGGTTTAGTGTTGGGGTTGGGGTTAGTGTTAGGGTTCAGGTTCGGGTCCGGGTTCGGGTTTGAGTTCGGTTTCGGGATAGGTTTGGGGTTGGGGTAAGGTTAGGTTTGGGGTAGGGGTGGGTTTAGTGTTGGGGTTGCCGTTAGTGTTGGTGTTGGTGTTTGGGTTGGGTTTGGTGTTAGGGTTTGGGTTAAGGTTAGGGTTAGCGTGGGGGTTGGGGTTGGGGTTAGTCTTAGTGTTGGTGTTAGGGTTTGGGTTCCGGTTCGGTTTAGGGTCATGGGTAGGTTTAGGTTCAGGTTAGGTTCGGGTTTTGTTCGGTTGCGGGTTGGGGTTGGGGTTGGGGTTGGGGTTGGTGTTAGGCAGTGAGGGTTAGGGGTTTCGGGTTAGGTGGTTAGTGTTAGGGGGTTAGGGTTAGGGGTTTAGTGGGTTAGGTTTAGGGGATTAGGGTTGGGGTTAGGGTTAGGATTGGGGTTGGGGTTTGGGTTGGGGTTGGGGTTAGGGTCGGGTCCGGGTTTGAGTTTGGATTCAGTTTAGGGATAGGGTTAAGGTTAGGGTTAGGGTTGGCGTTGGGGTTGGGGTTAGGTCTGGGGTTGGGGTTGGGGTTAGGATTAGGGTTAGCGTTAGGGTTGGGTTTAAATTGGGGTTAGGGTTAGGGTTGCGGTTGGGGTTAGGGTTATGGTTAGCGTTAGGACTAGGATTAGGGTTCGGTTTTGGTTTTGGTTTGGGGTTGGGGTTGGGGTTGTGGTTGGGGATGGGTTTGGTGTTGGGGTTGGGGTTAGGGCAGGGTTAGGGCTAGGGTTAGGGTTGGGGTTAGGGTTACTGTTGGGGTTTGGGTCGGGTTCAGGTTGGGGTTGGGGTTGGGTTTGGTTTTAGGGATTGGGTTAGAGTTCGTGTTGGGGTTAGGATTAGGGTTAGGTTTTGGGTTAGGGTTCAGGTTGGGGTTAGGGTTAGGGTAACCCTAAGGTAAGGGTTGGGGTTGGGGTTAGGGTTGGGGTTACATTTGGGGTTATGGTTAGGGCTTGGGGTTGGGGTTGGGGTATGGGCTAGTGTTGTGTTTGGGTTTGGGTTTGGGGTTGGGGTTAGTGTTGCGGTTGGGGTTAATGGTAGGGTTAGCGTTAGGGTTGGGGTTAGGATTAGTGTGAGGGTTAGGGTTGCGATTAGGGTTAGGGTTGTTGTTAGGGTTGGGGTTGGGGTTAGGGTTCGTGTCAGGGCTTGGGTTCGTGTTGGAGTTGTGGTTGGGGTTGGGATTGGGGTTCTGCTTGGTTTTGCAGTTGGGGTTGGGGTTAAGTTTGGGGTTAGGGTTAGGGTTGGGGTTAGGGTTAGGGTTGGTGTTGGGGTTAGGGTTAGTATTGGGTTTGGGTTTGGGGTAGGGGTTATGGTGGTTTGGGGTTGGGGTTCGGGTTGGGGTTAGAGTTCGGGTCCTGGTTCTGGTTCGGGTTAGGGTCAGGGTTGGAGTTGGGGTTAGTGTTGGGGTTGGGGTTAGTGTTAGGGTTGGTGTTAGGATTCAGATTAGGGTCAGGGTTTGTGTTGGAGTTAGGGTTAGGGTTAGGGTTATCATTAGGGTTAGGTTTAGGGTAGGGGTTGGACTTGGGGTGAGGGTTAGGGTTAGCTTTGGGGTTGGGATTAGGGTTAGGGTTGGTGTTAGGGTTCAGGTTCGGGTTCGGGTTCAGGGTAGGATTAGGATTAGTGTTAGGGTAAGGGTTCTGGTTCGGTTTAGGTTTCAGGTTAGGGTTGGTGTTGGGGTTTGTGTTGTGGTTGGGGTTGGGGTTCAGGTTAGGGTTAGGGGTCAGGTTTGGGTTTGGGATAGGGTTATGGTTAGTGTTAGGGTTAGGGTAAGGTTTCTGGTTCGGGTTGGGGTTGGGGTTGTGGTTAGGGTTAGGGTTAGTGTTGGGGTTGGGGTTGGGGTTAGAATTAGGGTTGGTGTTGGTTTTGGGGCTTGGTTTAGGATTGGGGTTCGGGTTGGCGTTGGGGTTGGGTAGGGTTTGGGCTAGTGTTAGGGTTAGGGTTGAGGCTGGGGTTCGGGTTAGCGTTAGGGTTAGGATTAGGGTTCGGTTTCGGGTTGGTGTTGGTTTTGGGGTTGGGGTTGGGTTTAGGGTTGGGGTTGGGGTTAGGGTAGGGTCAGGGTCAGTGTTAGGGTTGGGGCTTGGGTTGGTGTTGGGGTTAGGGTTGGGGTTTGGGTTTGAGTTCAGGTTCGCGTTCGGGTTAGGGTTAGGATTTGGGTAAGTTTCGGGTTAGGTTCGGGTTTGGTTCGGTTTCAGGTTCGGGTTCGTGTTGGGGTTGGTGTTAGGTGGTTAGTGTTTGGGTTTAGGATTAGGTGGTTAGGGTTAGGGGGTTAGGGTTAGGGCCTTAGGTGGTTAGGCTTAGGGTTAGGGTTCGTCTAGGGTAGGGTTAGGGTTGGGGTTAGGGTTGTGGTTGTGGTTGGGGTTACGATTAGGGTTAGTGTTGGGGTTGGGGTTGGGGTTAGTGTTAGGGTTAGGGTTAGGGTTGGGGTTAGGTTTAGGGTTGGGTTTGGGGTTAGGTTAGCGTTAGGGTTAGCGTTAGGGTTAGCGTTAGGGTTGGGGTTAGTGTTAGGTTCAGGGTTAGCGTTAGCATTAGGGTTGGGGTTGGGGTTAGGATTCGGGTTAGGTTTTGGGTTGGGGTCACGTTTGGGGTTAGGGTTGGGGTTAGGGTTAGGGTTCGGGGTTGGGGTTGGGGTATGGGCTAGTATTGTGTTTGGGTTTGGGGTTGGGGTTAGTGCTGTGGTTGGGGTTAATGGTAGGGTTAGCGTTAGGGTTGGGGTTAGGATTAGTGTGAGGGTTAGGGTTGCGATTAGGGTTAGGGTTGTGGTTAGGGTTGGGGTTGGGGTTAGGGTTCATGTTAGGGCTCAAGTTCGGGTTGGAGTTGTGGTTGGGTTGGGATTGGGGTTCTGCTTGGTTTTGCGATTGGGGTTGGGGTTAAGTTTGTGGTTAGGGTTAGGGTTGGGGTTAGGGTTGGGGTTAGGGTTAGGGTTGGTGTTGGGGTTAGGGTTGCAGTTGGGTTTGGGTTAGGGGTTATGGTGGTTTGGGGTTGGGGTTGGGGTTAGGGTTAGGGTAGGGGTTGGAGTTGGTGTTAGTGTTGGGGTTGGGGTTAGTGTTAGGGTTGGTGTTAGGATTCAGATTAGTGTCAGGGTTTGTGTTGGAGTTAGGGTTATGGTTAGGGTTAGGGTAGGGGTTGGCCTTGGGGTTAGGGTTAGGGTTAGCTTTGGGGTTGGGATTAGGGTTAGGGTTGGTGTTAGGGTTCGGGTTCGGGTTCGGGTTCAGGGTAGGATTAGGATTAGGGTTTGGGTAAGGGTTCTGGTTCGGTTTAGGTTTCGGGTTATGGTTGGTGTTGGGGTTGTGGTTGGGGTTGGGGTTCAGGTTCGGGTTAGGGGTCAGGTTTGGGTCCGGGATAGGGTTATGGTTAGTGTTAGGGTTAGGGTAAGGTTTCTGGTTCTGGTTGGGGTTGGGGTTGGGGTTAGGTTAGTGTTAGGGTTCGGATTGGGGTTGGGGTTAGAATTAGGGTTGGGCTTGGTTTTGGGGCTTGGTTTAGGGTTGGGGTTCGGGTTGGCGTTAGGGTTAGGATTAGGGTTCGGTTTCGGTTTTGGGTTGGTGTTGGTTTTGGGGTTGGGTTTAGGGTTGGGGTTGGGGTTGGGTTTAGGGTAGGGTTAGGGTTAGTGTTAGGTTTAGGGTTGGGGCTCTGGCTGGGGTTGGTGTTGGTGTTAGTGTTAGGGTTATGGTTAGGGTCAGGGTGATGGTTGGGGTTGGGTTTGTGGTTGGTTTGGGGTTGGGGTTAGGTTTAGGGTTGGGGTTGGGGTTGGGGTTGGGGTTTGGGTTCGAGTTCGGGTTCGAGTTCGGGTTAGGATTTGGGTAAGGTTCAGGTTAGGTTCGGGTTTGGTTCGGGTTCAGGTTCGGGTTCGTGTTTGGGTTGGGGTTAGGTGGTTAGTGTTAGGGTTTAGGATTAGGTGGTTAGGGGGTTAGGATTAGGGCCTTAGGTGGTTAGGCTTAGGGTTAGGGTTCGTCTAGGGTAGGTTTAGGGTTGGGGTAGGGTTAGGGTTAGGGTTGGGGTTGGGGTTGGGTTCGTGTTCGTGTTCGTGTTCGTGTTCGGGTTGGGTTAGGGTTAGGTTTAGGGTAGGGTTAGTGTTAGGGTTAGGGTTAGGATTAGGATTAGGGTTAAGTCAGGGTTAGGGTTATGGTTCGGGTTCGGGCTGGGGTTGGGGTTGGGGTGAGGGTTAGGTTTGGTGTTAGGGTTAGGGTTAGGGTTAGGGTAGGGGTTGGAGTTGGGGTTAGTGTTGGGGTTGGGGTTAGTGTTAGGGTTGGTGTTAGGATTCAGATTAGTGTCAGGGTTTGTGTTGGAGTTAGGGTTATGGTTAGGGTTAGGGTAGGGGTTGGCCTTGGGGTTAGGGTTAGGGTTAGCTTTGGGGTTGGGATTAGGGTTAGGGTTGGTGTTAGGGTTCGGGTTCGGGTTCAGGGTAGGATTAGGATTAGGGTTTGGGTAAGGGTTCTGGTTCGGTTTAGGTTTCGGGTTATGGTTGGTGTTGGGGTTGTGGTTGGGGTTGGGGTTCAGGTTCGGGTTAGGGGTCAGGTTTGGGTCCGGGATAGGGTTATGGTTAGTGTTAGGGTTAGGGTAAGGTTTCTGTTTCTGGTTGGGGTTGGGGTTGGGGTTAGGTTAGTGTTGGGGTTCGGATTGGGGTTGGGGTTAGAATTAGGGTTGGGCTTGGTTTTGGGGCTTGGTTTAGGGTTGGGGTTCGGGTTGGCGTTAGGGTTAGGATTAGGGTTCGGTTTCGGTTTTGGGTTGGTGTTGGTTTTGGGGTTGGGTTTAGGGTTGGGGTTGGGGTTGGGTTTAGGGTTGGGGTTGGGGTTGGGTTTAGGGTAGGGTTAGGGTTAGTGTTAGGGTTAGGGTTGGGGCTCTGGCTGGGGTTGGTGTTGGTGTTAGGGTTATGGTTAGGGTCAGGGTGATGGTTGGGGTTGGGTTTGTGGTTGGTTTGGGGTTGGGGTTAGGTTTAGGGTTGGGGTTGGGGTTGGGGTTTGGGTTCGAGTTCGGGTTCGAGTTCGGGTTAGGATTTGGGTAAGGTTCAGGTTAGGTTCGGGTTTGGTTCGGGTTCAGGTTCGGGTTCGTGTTTGGGTTGGGGTTAGGTGGTTAGGGGGTTAGGATTAGGGCCTTAGGTGGTTAGGCTTAGGGTTAGGGTTCGTCTAGGGTAGGGTTAGGGTTGGGGTAGGGTTAGGGTTAGGGTTGGGGTTGGGTTCGTGTTCGTGTTCGGGTTGGGTTAGGGTTAGGTTTAGGGTAGGGTTAGTGTTAGGGTTAGGATTAGGATTAGGGTTAAGTCAGGGTTAGGGTTATGGTTCGGGTTCGGGTTCGGGCTGGGGTTGGGGTTGGGGTGAGGGTTAGGTTTGGTGTTAGGGTTAGGGTTAAGGTTGGGGTTAGGGTTGTGGTTGTGGTTGGGGTTAGGATTAGGGTTTGGGTTCGCGTTGGAGTTGGCGTTGGCGTTCGGGTACGGATTGGGGTTGGGGTTGGGATTGGCCTTACCGTTAGGGTTAGGAATAGGGTTGGGGTTGGGGCTGGGTTGGGGTTGGGGTCGGGCTTCGGGTTAGTGTTGGGGTTGGGGTTGAAGTTGGGTGTGGCGTTGGGGTTGGGTTTAGGGGTCGGGTTCGGGTTTGAGTTCGGTTTCGGGATAGGTTTGGGGTTGGGGTAAGGTTAAGTTTGGGGCTAGGGGTGGGTTTAGTGTTGGGGTTGCCGTTAGTGTTGGTGTTGGTGTTTGGGTTGGGTTTGGTGTTAGGGTTCGGGTTCCGGTTCGGTTTAGTGTTATGGGTAGGGTTAGGTTCAGGTGAGGATCGGGTTTTGTTCGGTTGCGGGTTGGGGTTGGGGTTGGTGTTAGGCGGTGAGGGTTAGGGGTTTCGGGTTAGGTGGTTAGGGTTAGGGGGTTAGGGTTGGGGTTAGGGTTGGGGTTGGGGTTTGGGTTGGGGTTGGGGTTAGGGTTCGGGTCCAGTTTTGAGTTTGGATTCAGTTTAGGGATAGGGTTAGCGATAGGGTTGGGGCTGGGCATGGGTTTGGGGTGGCGGTGGGATGGTTAGGGTTGGGGTTCGGGTTAGGTTTAGGGTTGGGGTTAGGGTTAATGTTAGGGTTAGGGTTGGTGTTGGGGTTGGGGTTAGGTCTGGGGTTGGGGTTGGGGTTAGGATTAGGGTTAGCGTTAGGGTTGGGTTTAAATTGGGGTTAGGGTTATGTTTGGGTTAGGGTTAGGGTTGCGGTTGGGGTTAGGGTTATGGTTAGCGTTAGGACTAGGATTAGGGTTCGGTTTCGGTTTTGGTTTGGGGTTGGGGTTGGGGTTGTGGTTGGGGATGTGTTTGTTGTTGGTGTTGGGGTTATGGCAGGGTTAGGGTTAGGGTTAGGGTTAGGGTTAGGGTCGGGTTCAGGTTGGGGTTGGGGTTGGGTTTGGGTTTGGGTTTGGTGTTAGGGATTGGGTTAGCGTTAGTGTTGGGGTTGGGTTTAGGATTAGGGTTAGGTTTTGGGTTAGGGTTCAGGTTGGGGTTAGGGTTAGGGTCAGGGTAAGGGTTGGGGTTGGGGTTAGGGTTGGGGTTACGTTTGGGGTTAGGGTTCGGGTTCGGGTTCGGGTTTGGGGTATGGGCTAGTGTTGTGTTTGGGTTTGGGGTTGGGGTTGGGGTTAGTGTTGCGGTTGGGGTTAATGGTAGTGTTAGCGTTAGGGTTGGGGTTAGGATTAGTGTGAGGGTTAGGGTTGCGATTAGGTTTAGGGTTGTGGTTAGGGTTCGTGTTAGGGCTCGGGTTCGTGTTGGAGTTGTGGTTGGGGTTGGGATTGGGGTTCTGCTTGGTTTTGTGGTTGGGGTTGGGGTTAAGTTTGGGGTTAGGGTTAGGGTTGGGGTTAGTGTTAGGGTTGGGGTTGGTGTTGGGGTTAGGGTTAGAGCTATGGTTAAGGTTAGGGTTAGGGTGAGGTTAGGGTTATGGTTATGGTTGTGTAAAGCTAGGGTTAGGGTGGGTTGGGGTTCGGTTTCGGTTTAGTGTTGGGGTTGGGGTTAGTGTTAGGGTTCAGGTTCGGGTCCGGGTTCGGGTTTGAGTTCGGTTTCGGGATAGGTTTGGGGTTGGGGTAAGGTTAGGTTTAGGGTAGGGGTGGGTTTAGTGTTGGGGTTGCCGTTAGTGTTGGTGTTGGTGTTTGGGTTGGGTTTGGTGTTAGGGTTTGGGTTAAGGTTAGGGTTAGCGTGGGGGTTGGGGTTGGGGTTAGTCTTAGTGTTGGTGTTAGGGTTTGGGTTCCGGTTCGGTTTAGGGTCATGGGTAGGTTTAGGTTCAGGTTAGGTTCGGGTTTTGTTCGGTTGTGGGTTCGGGTTGGGGTTGGGGTTGGTGTTAGGCAGTGAGGGTTAGGGGTTTCGGGTTAGGTGGTTAGGGTTAGGGGGTTAGGGTTAGGGGTTTAGTGGGTTAGGTTTAGGGGGTTAGGGTTGGGGTTAGGGTTAGGGTTGGGGTTGGGGTTTGGGTTGGGGTTGGGTTTAGGGTCGGGTCCGGGTTTGAGTTTGGATTCAGTTTAGGGATAGGGTTAAGGTTAGGGTTAGGGTTGGCGTTGGGGTTGGGGTTAGGTCTGGGGTTGGGGTTGGGGTTAGGATTAGGGTTAGCGTTAGGTTGGGTTTAAATTGGGGTTAGGGTTAGGGTTTCGGTTGGGGTTAGGGTTATGGTTAGCGTTAGGACTAGGATTAGGGTTCGGTTTCGGTTTTGGTTTGGGGTTGGGGTTGTGGTTGGGGATGGGTTTGGTGTTGGGGTTGGGGTTAGGGCAGGGTTAGGGCTTGGGTTAGGGTTGGGGTTAGGGTTACTGTTGGGGTTTGGGTCGGGTTCAGGTTGGGGTTGGGGTTGGGTTTGGTTTTAGGGATTGGGTTAGAGTTCGTGTTGGGGTTGGGGTTAGGATTAGGGTTAGGTTTTGGGTTAGGGTTCAGGTTGGGGTTAGGGTCAGGGTAAGGGTTGGGGTTGGGGTTAGGGTTGGGGTTACATTTGGGGTTAGGGTTAGGGCTTGGGGTTGGGGTTGGGGTATGGGCTAGTGTTGTGTTTGGGTTTGGGGTTGGGGTTGGGGTTAGTGTTGCGGTTGGGGTTAATGGTAGGGTTAGCGTTAGGGATGGGGTTAGGATTAGTGTGAGGGTTAGGGTTGCGATTAGGGTTAGGGTTGTTGTTAGGGTTGGGGTTGGGGTTAGGGTTCGTGTTAGGGCTTGGGTTCGTGTTGGAGTTGTGGTTGGGGTTGGGATTCGGGTTCTGCTCGGTTTTGCAGTTGGGGTTGGGGTTAAGTTTGGGGTTAGGGTTAGGGTTGGGGTTAGGGTTAGGGTTGGTGTTGGGGTTAGGGTTAGTATTGGGTTTGGGTTTGGGGTAGGGGTTATGGTGGTTTGGGGTTGGGGTTCGGGTTGGGGTTAGAGTTCGGGTCCTGGTTCTGGTTCGGGTTAGGGTCAGGGTTGGAGTTGGGGTTAGTGTTGGGGTTGGGGTTAGTGTTAGGGTTGGTGTTAGGATTCAGATTAGGGTCAGGGTTTGTGTTGGAGTTAGGGTTAGGGTTAGGGTTATCATTAGGGTTAGGTTTAGGGTAGGGGTTGGACTTGGGGTGAGGGTTAGGGTTAGCTTTGGGGTTGGGATTAGGGTTAGGGTTGGTGTTAGGGTTCAGGTTCGGGTTCGGGTTCAGGGTAGGATTAGGATTAGTGTTAGGGTAAGGGTTCTGGTTCGGTTTAGGTTTCAGGTTAGGGTTGGTGTTGGGGTTTGTGTTGTGGTTGGGGTTGGGGTTCAGGTTAGGGTTAGGGGTCAGGTTTGGGTTTGGGATAGGGTTATGGTTAGTGTTAGGGTTAGGGTAAGGTTTCTGGTTCGGGTTGGGGTTGGGGTTGTGGTTAGGGTTAGGGTTAGTGTTGGGGTTGGGGTTGGGGTTAGAATTAGGGTTGGTGTTGGTTTTGGGGCTTGGTTTAGGATTGGGGTTTGGGTTGGCGTTGGGGTTGGGTAGGGTTTGGGCTAGTGTTAGGGTTAGGGTTGAGGCTGGGGTTCGGGTTAGCGTTAGGGTTAGGATTAGGGTTCGGGTTCGGTTTCGGGTTGGTGTTGGTTTTGTGGTTGGGGTTGGGTTTAGGGTTGGGGTTGGGGTTGGGGTTAGGGTAGGGTCAGGGTTAGTGTTAGGGTTGGGGCTGGGGTTGGTGTTGGGGTTAGGGTTGGGGTTTGGGTTTGAGTTCAGGTTCGCGTTCGGGTTAGGGTTAGGATTTGGGTAAGTTTCGGGTTAGGTTCGGGTTTGGTTCGGTTTCAGGTTCGGGTTCGTGTTGGGGTTGGTGTTAGGTGGTTAGTGTTTGGGTTTAGGATTAGGTGGTTAGGGTTAGGGGGTTAGGGTTAGGGCCTTAGGTGGTTAGGCTTAGGGTTAGGGTTCGTCTAGGGTAGGGTTAGGGTTGGGGTTAGGGTTGTGGTTGTGGTTGGGGTTAGGATTAGGGTTAGTGTTGGGGGTGGGGTGAGGGTTGGGGTTGAAGTTGGGTTTGGCGTTGGGGATGGGTTTAGGGTTCGAGTTCGGGTTTGGTTTTGGTTTCGGGCTCGGGTTTTGGGTCGGGTTCGGGTTAGCGTTAGCGTTGGGGTTGGGGTTGGTGTTACGGTTAGGGTTAGGGTTAGCGTTAGGGTTGGGGTTGGGGTTAGGGTTGGGGTTTGGGATTAGGGTTAGAGTTATGGTTACGGTTATGTTTAGGGTGAGGTTAGGGTTAGGGTTATGGCTGTGTAAAGCTAGGGTCCTGGCGGCCTTTCGGTGGCGTTTTGTCGTGGGCGGGGGCAGCGGCCGGTCTCCCGACCGGCTGCCGCCGCCGCCGCCATTTCAAAAAAAGGAAAACTAAAGTAAAAAAACCCAAACCCATACCCGCGCTTAGGCTTCGTACCGATTTACGTAGCCTATGACGGCTAGATTTCCAAAGTGACTTTGGAAAAAAAAAAAAGCCCGTACGCAAATGGCGGCGGCCCGTGGGCGCCGCCATTTGTGTTCCTTATTTTGGCTCGTCTAGTCTACGTAAAGATTTACGTAGACTACGGCGAAAATAAGGGCACGTTATTTATTATAGGGTTATTTGTGTACGCGCTTTTTTTTTTTTTCAAAGTCACCCGTGATTTACGTAGCCTATCACGGCTGACTTTGGAAATCTAGCCGTATTAGGCTACGTAAATCGTCACGTAGCCTATCACGGGGTCTTTTTTTTTTTTACTTTTTGTTTCGTGGCCGGTGAGACGGGGCGCATCTCCCCAGCCTGAATTTCGGCCGGGCGAGGCGGGAAGAGTCCCCCCCGGCCTGAATTTCGGCCGCACGAGGCGGGAAGCCTACCCCCCTTTGCCTGAACTTCAGGGGGAAAAGCGAAGCGCCTCCCCCCCACAACGAAGGCAAGCTGCGAAAAGGTAAGTGAGTTTCGTATATCCCTAGTTAGGTTTAAGGTTGTGCTTAGGGTTCGGGTTTGGGTTCGGGTTCGGTTTCGTGTTGGGGTTGGGGTTAGGGTTGGGGTTAGGGTTAGGGTTAGGGTTAGGGTTTGGTCTGGGTTTGGGTTTGAGTCCGGGTTAGGGATAGGGTTAGGGTTAGGGTTGGTGTTGGGGTTACCGTTGGGGTTGGTGTGGGGGTTAGGGTTGGGGTTAGTGTTGGGGGTTGCGTTTGTGGTTGGGGTTTGGGTTCGGTTTGGTGTTGGGGTTGGTGTTTGGGTTGGTGTTGGGGTTAGGGTTAGTGTTAGGTTTCGGGTTCGCGTTAGCATTATTGTTAGGGTTCTGGTAAGGATTAGGGTTAGGGTTAGGGTTAGGTTTCGGGTTCGGGTTCAGTTTGGGGTTGGGGTTGGGGTTACGGTTAGGGGTTTAGTGGGTTAGGGTTTGGGGGTTTGGGTTGGGGTTAGGGTTGGGGTTAGGTTTGGTGTTGGGGATAGGGATAGGTTAGGGTTGGGGTTGGTTTACGGTAGGGTTAGGGTTAGGGTAGGGTTAGGTTTAGGGTAGGGTTAGGGTTAGGGTTAGCTTAGGGTTAGGGTTATGGTTGTGCTAGGGCTAGGGTTAGGGTAGGGTTGGGGTTGTGTTTGGAGTTGAGGTTAGATTTTGGTTTGGGGTTAGGTTTAAGGTTAGGGTTCGGGTTCAGGTTTGGGTTCGGGTTCGGGTTCGGTTTAGTGTTGGGGTTGGGGTTCGGTCTGGGTTCAGGTTTGAGTCCGGGTTAGGGTTAGGTTTGGGGTTGGGGTTGGGTTTGGGTTTGGGGTTCCGATTGCGGTTCGAGTTAGGATTAGGGTTCGCATTAGGGTTGGAGTTAAATTGGGGTTAGGGTTATGTTTGGGTTAGCGTTAGGGTTGCGGTTGGGGTTAGGGTTGCGGTTAGGGTTAGGATTAGGATTAGGGTTTGGTTTTGGTTGCGGTTTCGGTTACGGGTTGGGGTTGGGTTTAGGGTGAGGGATGGTTTTGGTGTTGGGGTTAGGGTAGGTTTAGGGTTAGCGTTAGGGTTGGGGCTGGGGCTGGGGCTGGGGTTGGTGTTGGTGTTAGGGTTAGGGTTATGGTTAGGGTCAGGGTGAAGGTTGGGGTTGGGTTTGGGGTTGTTTTGGGGTTGGGGTTAGGTTTAGGGTTGGGGTTGGGGTTATGGTTGGGGTTGGGGTTTGGGTTAGGGTTGGGGTTTGGGTTCGAGTTCAGGTTCGCCTTCGGGTTAGGGTTAGGATTTGGGTAAGGTTCAGGTTAGGTTCGGGTTTGGTTCGGTTTCAGGTTCGGGTTCGTGTTGGGGTTGGGGTTAGGTGGTTAGTGTTAGGGTTTAGGATTAGGTGGTTAGGGTTAGGCGGTTAGGGTTAGGCGCTTAGGGGGTTAGGGTTAGGTTTAGGGTTCGTCTAGGGTAGGGTTAGGGTTGGGGTAGGGTTAGGTTTAGGGTAGGGTTAGTGTTAGGGTTAGGATTAGGGTTAGGTCAGGGTTGGTTATGGTTCGGGTTCAGGTTTGGGCTGGGGTTTGGGTTAGGGTTAGGGTTAGGGTTAGGGTTAGGGTTAGGGTTGGGGTTAGGGTTAGGTTTAGGGTTAGGGTTGGGGTTGGGGTTAGGGTTGTGGTTGTGGTTGGGGTTAGGATTAGGGTTAGTGTTGGGGTTGGGGTGAGGGTTGGGGTTGAAGTTGGGTTTGGCATTGGGGATGGGTTTAGGGTTCGAGTTCAGGTTTGGTTTTGGTTTCGGGTTCGGGCTCGGGTTTTGGTTCGGGTTCGGGTTAGCGTTAGCATTGGGGTTGGGGTTGGTGTTACGGTTAGGGTTAGGGTTAGCGTTAGGGTTGGGGTTGGGGTTGGGGTTGGGGTTGGGGTTAGGGTTATGGTTGTGTAAAGCTAGGGTCCTGGTGGCGTTTTTGTGGCGTTTCGTCGTGGGCGGGGGCAGCGGCAGGTCTCCCGACCGGCTGCCGCCGCCGCCGCCTTTTCAAAAAAAGAAAAAGTAAAGTAAAAAAACAACAACCCATACCCGTGCTTAGGGTACGTAACGATTTCCAAAGTCAGACGTGATAGGCTACGTAAATCGTCACGTAGCCTATCACGGGGTCTTTTTTTTTTTTAACTTTTTGTTTCGTGGCCGGTGAGACGGGGCGCTTCTCCCCGGCCTGAATTTCGGCCACACGAGTCGGGAAGCCTACCCCCCTTCGCCTGAACTTCGGGGGGAAAAGCGAAGCGCCTCCCCCCCACAGCGAAGGCAAGCTGCGAAAAGGTAAGTGAGTTTCGTATATCCCTAGTTAGGTTTAAGGTTGTGGTTAGGATTCGGGTTTGGGTTCGGGTTCGGGTTCGGTTTCGTGTTGGGGTTGGGGTTAGGGTTGGGGTTAGGGTTAAGGTTAGGGTTGGTGTTGGGGTTACCATTGGGGTTGGTGTTGGGGTTAGGGTTGGGGTTAGTGTTGGGGGTTGCGTTTGTGGTTGGGGTTGGGGTTTGGGTTCAGTTTGGTGTTGGGGTTGTTGTTCTGGTTGGGGTTAGGGTTAGTGTTAGGTTTCGGGTTCGCGTTAGCGTTATTGTTAGGGTTCGGGTTCGGGATTGGATTCAGATTAGGGTTAGGGTTCTGGTAATGATTAGGGTTAGTGAGTTAGGGTTTGGGGGTTTGGGTTGGGGTTAGGGTTGGGATTAGGTTTGGTGTTGGGGATAGGGTTAGGGTTAGGGTTAGGGTTAGGTTTAGGGTAGGGTTAGGGTTAGGGTTAGCTTAGGGTTAGGGTTATGGTTGTGTTAGGGTTAGGGTAGGGTTGGGGTTGTGTTTGGAGTTGGGGTTAGATTTTGGTTTGGGGTTAGGTTTAAGGTTAGGGTTAGGGTTCGGTTTTGGGTTTGGGTTTGGTTTAGTGTTGGGGTTGGGGTTGGGGTTCGGTCCGGGTTCAGGTTTGATTCCGGGTTTGGGTTAGGGTTGGGGTTGGGGTTACGGTTGCGGTTGGAGTTAGGATTAGGTTTCGCGTTAGGGTTGGAGTTAAATTGGGGTTAGGGTTATGTTTGGGCTGCGGTTAGGGTTGTGGTTGGGTTTAGGGTTGCGGTTAGGATTAGGGTTTGGTTTTGGTTTTTGTTTTGGTTTTTGTTTTGGTTTCGGTTTCGGGTTGGGGTTGGGTTTAGGGTTGGGGATGGTTTTGGTGTTGGGGTTAGGGTAGGTTTAGGGTTAGCGTTAGGGTTGGGGCTGGGGTTGGGATTAGGGTTAGTGTTGGGGTTTGGGTTTGGGTTCGGGTTCAGTTTGGGGTTGGGGTTGGGGTTAGGGTTGTGTTTGGTGTTCGGGTTTGGGTTTGGGTTAGGGTGGGGTTTAGGGTTCGGGTTTGGGTTCGGTTTAGTGTTGGGGTTAGGGTTGGGGTTAGGTTTAGGGTTCGGTCTGGGTTTGTGTTTGAGTCCGGATTAGGGATAGGGTTAGGGTTGGTGTTGGTGTTGGGGTTAGGTTATGGTTGGGGTTAGTGTTGGGGTTGCGGTTGTGGTTGGGGATTGGGTTCAGTTTGGTGTTGGTGTTGGGGTTGGGTTTAGGGTTAGTGTTAGGGTTCGGGTTCGCGTTAGTGTTATTGGGGTTTGGGTTGGGGTCAGGGTTGGGGTTAGGTTTGGGGTTGGGGATAGGGATAGGGTTAGGGTTCGTGTTGTTTTAGTTTTAGGGTTAGGGTAGGTTTATGGTAGGGTTAGGGTTAGGTTTAGGGTAGGTTTAGGGTTAGCGTTAGCTTAGGGTTAGTGTTATGGTTGTGTTAGGGTTAGGGTTGGGTTTGGGGTTAGGTTTAGGTTTGGGGTTAGGTTTAAGGTTGGGGTTAGGGTTCGGTTTTGGGTTCGAGTTCAGTTTAGTGTTGGGGTTGGGGTTGGCATAGGCTTGGGGTTAGTGTTGGGGTTGCGGTTGGGGTTGGGGTTGAGATTTTGGTTTGGGTTGGTGTTGGGGTTAGGGTTCATTTTTGGGTTCGGGTTCAGGTTCAGGGTAGCGTTATTGTTAGGGTTCGGGTTCCGGTTGATATTAGGGTTAGGGTTCGGGTTTGGGTTAGGTTTAGGGTTAGGGTTCGGGTTGCGGTTAGGGTTGGGGTTTTGGTTAGGGTTCAGGTCCGGGTTCCAGTACGTGTTCGGGTTAGGGATAGGGTTAGGGTTAGGGGTACGTTTGGGGTTGGGTTTGGGGTTGGGGGTTGGGTGTGTGTTTGGGGTGGGGTTGGGGTTGTGGTTGCGGTTAGGGTTGGGGTTAGGGTTGGGGTTGGGGATGGGTTTAGGTTTCGAATTTGGGTTCGGTTTTGGTCCCGGGTTCAGGTTTGCGGTAGGGTTGGTGTTGGTGTTATGGTTAGGGTTGACTTTAGGGTTAGGGTTAGGGTTGGGGTTGGGGTTAGGTTTAGGGTTGTTGGTTGGGGTTAGGGTTAGGGTTAGGGTTAGCATTAGGGCTGGGGTTAAGTTGGGATTTGAGTTATGCTTGTGTTATGATTTTAGGGTTAGGGTTAGTGTTAAGGTTGGGGTTAGGGTTAGGGTTAGGGTGAGTGTTGGGGTTGGGGTTAGGCTTAGGGTTAGGGTTGGTGTTAGGGTTATGGTTGGGGTTGGGGTTAGGGATAGGGCTAGGGTTAGGGTTGGAGTTAGTGTTGGGGTTAGGGTTAGGGTTGGGGTTGGGGTTAGGGTTAGGGTTAGGGTTGGGGATAGGGTTAGGGTTAGGGTTACGGTTAGGGTTGGGGTTGGGGTTGGGGTTAGGTTTAGGGTTAGGGTTGGGGTTAGGGTTAGGGTTGGGGTTAGGTTTACGGTTAGGGTTAGGGTTGAGGTTCAGGTTGGGGTTAGGGATAGGGTTAGGTTTAGGGTTGGGGTTGGGGTTACGGTTGGGGTTAGGTTTAGTGTTGAGTTTAGGGTTAGGGTTAGGGTTACGGTTAGGGTTAGGGTTAGCGTTAGGGTTAGGTTTAGCGTCAGGGCCAGGGTCAGGGAGAGGGTGGGGTTAGGGTTAGGGTTAGGGTTAGGGTTAGGGAGAGGGTTGGGGTTGGGGTCAGGGTTAGGATTAGGGTTAGGGTCAGGGTTAGGTTTAGGGTCAGGGTTGGGGTTAGTGTTGTGGTTAGGGTTAGGGTTAGGGTTGGGGTTAGAGTTAGGGTTAGTGTTCGGGTTGGCGTTAGGGTTAGGGTTAGGGTTGGGGTTAGGGTTAGGGTTAGGGTTAGGTTTGGGGTTAGGGTTAGGGTTAGGGTTGGGGTTAGTGTTAGTGTTAGTGTTAGGGTTAGGGTTAGGGTTGTGGTTAGCGTTAGGGTTAGGGTGAGTGTTCGGGTTAGGGTGAGTGTTCGGGTTGGGGTTAGTGTTAGGGTTGTGGTAAGGGTTAGGGTTGGGGTTGGGGTTAGGGTCAGGGATAGGGTTAGGGTTAGGGTTGGAGTTAGTGTTGGGGTTAGGGTTAGGGTTAGTGTTAGTGTTAGGGTTACGGTTAGGGTTAGGGTTAGGGTTAGCGTTAGGGTTAGGGTTAGCGTTAGGGTTAGGGTTAGTGTCAGGGTCAGGGTCAGGGAGAGGGTGGGGTTAGGGTTAGGGTTGGGGTTAGTGTTAGGGTTAGGGTTAGGGTTAGTGTTGGGGTTGCGGTTAGGGTTAGGGTAAGGGTTGGGGTTAGGGTTAGGGTTAGGTTTAGGGTTGGGTTAGGGTTAGCGTTAGGGTTAGGGTTGGGGTTATTGTTAGGGTTGGCGTTAGGGTTAGGGTTAGGTTTGGGGTTAGGGTTGGGGTTCGGGTTAGGGTAAGGGTTAGGGTTAGGGATGGGGTTAGGGATAGGGTTAGGGTTAGTGTTAGGGTTGTGGTTAGGGTTAGGGTTAGGGTTAGTGTTAGGGTGAGTGTTGGGGTTGGGGTTATGCTTAGGTTTAGGGTTGGTGTTAGGGTTATTGTTGGGGTTGGGGTTAGGGTTAGGGATAGGGCAAGGGTTAGGGTTGGAGTTAGTGTTGGGGTTAGGGTTAGGGTTAGGGTTAGGGTTGGGGTTAGGGTTAGGGTTAGGGTTAGGGTTGGGGTTGGGGTTGGGGTTAGGGTTAGGGTTAGGTTTGGGGTTAGGGTTGGCGTTAGGTTTAGGTTTGGGGTTGGGGATAGGGTTAGGGTTGGGGTTAGGGTTCGGGTTAGGGTTGGGGTTAGGTTCAGGGTTAGGGTTGGGGTTGGGTTTGGGTTTAGGGTTAGGGTGAGGTTTAGGGTTAGGTTCAGGGTTAGGGTTAGGCTTAGGGCTAGGGTTGGGATTAGGGCTAGGGTTAGGGTTGAGTTAGGGTTAGGGATAGGGTTAGGGTTAAGGTTGCGGTTAGGGTTAGGGTTAGGGTTGGTGTTAGGTTTAGGGTTAGGGTTAGGGTTAGGGTTGGGGTTAGGGTTAGGTTTAGGGTTGGGTTACGGTTAGCGTTAGGGTTAGGGTTGGGGTTATTGTTAGGGTTGGCGTTAGGGTTAGGGTTAGGGTTAGGTTTGGGGTTAGGGTTAGGTTTGGGGTTAGGGTTGGTGTTAGGTTTAGGGTTAGGGTTAGGGTTGGGTTTAGGGTAAGGAATAGGGTTGGGGTTAGGGTTAGGGTTAGGGTTAGGGTTAGGGTTGGGCTTAGGGGTAGAGTTAGGGTTGGAGTTAGGGTTAGGGTTAGGGTTGGGGTTGGGGTTAGGGTTGGGGTTAGGGTTGGCGTTAGGTTTAGGTTTAGGGTTGGGGTTGGGATTGGGTTTAGGGTTAGGGTGAGGTTTAGGGTTAGGTTCCGGGTTAGGGTTAGGGTTAGGGTTAGGGCTAGGGTTGGGGTTAGGGTTAGGGTTGAGTTAGGGTCAGGGATAGGGTTAGGGTCAAGGTTGCGTTTAGGGTTAGGGTTAGGGTTGGTGTTAGGTTTAGGGTTAGGGTTAGGGTTGGGTTTAGGTTAAGGAATAGGGTTGGGGTTAGGGTCAGGGTTAGGCTAGGGTTGGGGTTAGGGTTAGCCTTAGTGTTAGTGTTAGGGTTGTGGTTAGCGTTAGGGTTAGGGTTAGTGGTCGGGTTAGGGTGAGTGTTCGGGTTGGGGTTAGTGTTAGGGTAGTGGTTAGGGTTAGGGTTGGGGTTGGGGTTAGGGTCAGGGATAGGGTTAGGGTTAGGGTTAGGGTTGGAGTTAGTGTTGGGGTTAGGGTTAGGGTTAGGGTTAGTGGTAGGGTTACGGTTAGGGTTAGGGTTGGGTTTAGGGTTAGGGTTACGGTTAGGGTTAGGGTTAGGGTTAGCGTTAGCGTTAGCGTTAGGGTTAGGGTTAGCATTAGGGTTAGGGTTAGTGTCAGGGTCAGGGTCAGGGAGAGGGTAGGGTTAGGTTTAGGGTTAGGGTTAGGGTTAGGGATAGGGTTGGGGTTGGGGTCAGGGTTAGGATTAGGTTTAGGGTCAGGGTTAGGGTTTGGGTCAGGGTTGGGGTTAGTGTTGGGGTTAGGTTTAGGGTTAGGGTTATGGTGAGTGTTGGGGTTGGTGTTAGGCTTAGGGTTAGGGTTGGTGTTCGGGTTATGGTTGGGGTTGGGGTTAGGGTTAGGGTTATGGTTAGTGTTAGGGTTGGGGATAGATCTATGGTTAGGGTTCGGGTTGGTTAAGGGTAGGGTTAGGGTTAGGGTAGGGTTAGGGTTAGGCTTAGGGTAGGGTTAGGGTTAGGGTTATGTTTGTGTTAGGGCTAGGGTTAGGGTAGGGTTGGGGTTAAGTTTAGGTTTGGGCTTAGGTTTAAGGTTGGGTTTAGGGTTCGGGTTTGGGTTTGCGTTCGGTTTAGTGTTGGGGTTGGGGTTAGGGTTGGGGTTAGGTTTAGGGTTCGGGCTGGGTTTGGGTTTGAGTCCGGATTAGGGATAGGGTTAGGGTTAGTTTTGGGTTTGGGGTTACCGTTGGGTTTGGTGTTGGGTTTGGGTTATGGTTGCGGTTAGGGTTGGGGTTAGTTTTGGGTTGCGGTTGTGGTTGGGGTTGGGGTTTGGGTTTGGTTTGGTGTTGGTGTTGGGGTTGGGGTTGGGTCTAGGGTTAGTGTTCGGGTTCGGGTTCGCATTAGCATTATTGTTAGGGTTCGGGTTCGTGATCGGGTTCAGATTAGGGTTAGGGCTCTGTTTAGGGTTAGGGTTAGGTTTCGGGTTTGGGTTGGGGTTGGGGTTGTGGTTAGGTGTGAGGGTTAGGGGTTAGGGTTAGGGGGTTAGGGTTAGGGGTTTAGTGGGTTAGGGTTAGGGGGTTTGGGTTGGGGTCAGTGTTGGGGTTAGGTTTGGGGTTGGGGATAGGGATAGCGTTAGGGTTTGTGTTGTTTTAGTTTTAGGGTTAGGGTAGGTTTAGGGTTAGGGTTAGGGTTAGGGTATGTTGAGGATTTGGGTTAAGTTAGGGTTATTGTTATGGTTGTGTTTGGGCTAGGGTTAGGGTAGGGTTGGGTTTGGGGTTAGGTTTAGGTTTGGGGTTAGGTTTGAGGTGGGGTTAGGGTTCGGTTTTGGGTTCGAGTTCGGTTTATTGTTGGGGTTGGGGTTGGGGTTGGGGTAGGCTTGGGGTTAGTATTGGGGTTGCGGTTGGGGTTGGGATTTTGGTTCGGTTTGGTGTTGGGGTTGGATTTGGGGTTAGGGTTAGTGTTTGGGTTTGGGTTAACTTTATTGTTAGGGTTTGGGTTCCGGTTCATATTAGGGTTAGGGTTCGGGTTCGGGTTATTTTTAGGGTTAGTGTTGGGGTTAGGGTTAGGGTTGGGGTTAGGGTTGGGGTTGGGGATGGGTTTAGGGTTCGAATTCGGGTTCGGTTGTGGTCCCGGGTTCGGTTTCGGGTTTGAGTTAGGGTTGGGGTTGGTGTTATGGTAAGGGTTAATTTTAGGGTTAGGGTTGGGGTGGGGGTTAGGTTTAGGGTTGTGGTTAGGGTTAATGTTATGTCTAGGGTTCGGTTGGCGTTGGGGTTGCGTTTAGTGTTGGGGTCGGGGTTGGGGTTGGGGTTAGGGTTAGGGTTAGCTTTAGGGCTGGGGTTACGTTGGGATTAGAGTTACGTTTGGGTTAGGGTTAGGATTAGGGTTCGGGTTCGGTTTAGTGTTGGTGTTGTTGTTGGGGTTGGGGTTAGGTTAGGGTTGGGGTTAGTGTTGGGATTCGGGTGGGTTTGGGGTTTGCATTCGGTTTGGTGTTGGTGTTGGGGTTGGGTTTGGGTTTGGGGTTGTGGTTAGGGTTGTGGTTTGGGATAGGGTTAGGTTTAGGGTTGGGGTTGGGGTTAGGGTTGGCGTTAGGTTTTGGGTTGGGGTTAGTGTTAGGGTTAGGGTTAGGGTAAGGGTTAGGGTTAGGGTTGGGGTTGGGGTTAGGGTTAGGGTTAGGGTTAGGGTTGGGGTTGGGGTTGGGGTTAGGGTTAGGGTTGGGGTTAGGGTTAGGGTTGGGGTTGGGGTTGGGGTTGGGGTTATGGTTAGGGTTAGGTTTGGGGTTAGGGTTGGCGTTAGGTTTAGGTTTGGGGTTGGGGATAGGGTTAGGGTTGGGGTTAGGGTTCGGGTTAGGGTTGGGGTTAGGGTTAGGGTTAGGGTTGGGGTTGGGGTTGGGGTTATGGTTAGGGTTAGGTTTGGGGTTAGGGTTGGCGTTAGGTTTAGGTTTGGGGTTGGGGATAGGGTTAGGGTTGGGGTTCGGGTTCGGGTTAGGGTTGGGGTTAGGGTTCGGGTTAGGGTTGGGGTTAGGTTCAGGGTTAGGGTTGGGGTTGGGTTTGGGTTTAGGGTTAGGGTGAGGTTTAGGGTTAGGTTCAGGGTTAGGGTTAGGCTTAGGGCTAGGGTTGGGATTAGGGCTAGGGTTAGGGTTGAGTTAGGGTTAGGGATAGGGTTAGGGTTAAGGTTGCGGTTAGGGTTAGGGTTAGGGTTGGTGTTAGGTTTAGGGTTAGGGTTAGGGTTAGGGTTAGGGTTGGGGTTAGGGTTAGGTTTAGGGTTGGGTTACGGTTAGCGTTAGGGTTAGGTTTGGGGTTATTGTTAGGGTTGGCGTTCGGGTTAGGGTTAGGTTTGGGGTTAGGGTTAGGTTTGGGGTTAGGGTTGGTGTTAGGTTTAGGGTTAGGGTTAGGGTTGGGTTTAGGGTAAGGAATAGGGTTGGGGTTAGGGTTAGGGTTAGGGTTAGGGTTGGGCTTAGGGGTAGAGTTAGGGTTGGAGTTAGGGTTAGGGTTAGGGTTGGGGTTAGGGTTGGGGTTAGGGTTGGCGTTAGGTTTAGGTTTAGGGTTGGGGTTGGGTTTAGGGTTAGGGTGAGGTTTAGGGTTAGGTTCGGGGTTAGGGTTAGGGTTAGGGTTAGGGCTAGGGTTGGGGTTAGGGTTAGGGTTGAGTTAGGGTCAGGGATAGTGTTAGGGTCAAGGTTGCGTTTAGGGTTAGGGTTAGGGTTGGTGTTAGGTTTAGGGTTAGGGTTAGGGTTAGGGTTGGGTTTAGGTTACGGAATAGGGTTGGGGTTAGGGTCAGGGTTAGGCTAGGGTTGGGGTTAGGGTTAGCCTTAGTGTTAGTGTTAGGGTTGTGGTTAGCGTTAGGGTTAGGGTTAGTGGTCGGGTTAGGGTGAGTGTTCGGGTTGGGGTTAGTGTTAGGGTTGTGGTTAGGGTTAGGGTTGGGGTTGGGGTTAGGGTCAGGGATAGGGTTAGGGTTAGGGTTGGAGTTAGTGTTGGGGTTAGGGTTAGGGTTAGGGTTAGGGTTAGTGTTAGGGTTACGGTTAGGGTTAGGGTTGGGTTTAGGGTTAGGGTTGGGGTTGGGGTTAGGGTTACGGTTAGGGTTAGGGTTACGGTTAGGGTTAGGGTTAGCGTTAGGGTTAGGGTTAGCGTTAGGGTTAGGGTTAGTGTCAGGGTCAGGGTCAGGGAGAGGGTGGGGTTAGGGTTAGGTTTAGGGTTAGGGTTAGGGATAGGGTTGGGGTTGGGGTCAGGGTTAGGATTAGGTTTAGGGTCAGGGTTAGGGTTTGGGTCAGGGTTGGGGTTAGTGTTGGGGTTAGGTTTAGGGTTAGGGTTATGGTGAGTGTTGGGGTTGGTGTTAGGCTTAGGGTTAGGGTTGGTGTTCGGGTTATGGTTGGGGTTGGGGTTAGGGTTAGGGTTAGGGTTAGTGTTAGGGTTGGGGATAGGTCTATGGTTAGGGTTCGGGTTGGTTAAGGGTAGGGTTAGGGTTAGGGTAGGGTTAGGGTTAGGTTTAGGGTAGGGTTAGGGTTAGGGTTATGTTTGTGTTAGGGCTAGGGTTAGGGTAGGGTTGGGGTTGGGGTTAAGTTTAGGTTTGGGCTTAGGTTTAAGGTTGGGTTTAGGCTTCGGGTTTGGGTTTGCGTTCGGTTTAGTGTTGGGGTTGGGGTTAGGGTTGGGGTTAGGTTTAGGGTTCGGGCTGGGTTTGGGTTTGAGTCCGGATTAGGGATAGGGTTAGGGTTAGTTTTGGGTTTGGGGTTACCGTTGGGGTTGGTGTTGGGTTTGGGTTATGGTTGCGGTTAGGGTTGGGGTTAGTTTTGGGTTGCGGTTGTGGTTGGGGTTGGGGTTTGGGTTTGGTTTGGTGTTGGTGTTGGGGTTGGGGTTGGGTCTAGGGTTAGTGTTCGGGTTCGGGTTCGCATTAGCATTATTGTTAGGGTTCGGGTTCGTGATCGGGTTCAGATTAGGGTTAGGGCTCTGTTTAGGGTTAGGGTTAGGTTTCGGGTTTGGGTTGGGGTTGGGGTTGTGGTTAGGTGTGAGGGTTAGGGGTTAGGGTTAGGGGGTTAGGGTTAGGGGTTTAGTGGGTTAGGGTGAGGGGGTTGGGGTTGGGGTCAGTGTTGGGGTTAGGTTTGGGGTTGGGGATAGGGATAGCGTTAGGGTTTGTGTTGTTTTAGTTTTAGGGTTAGGGTAGGTTTAGGGTTATGTTTAGGGTTAGGGTATGTTGAGGATTTGGGTTAAGTTAGGTTTATTGTTATGGTTGTGTTTGGGCTAGGGTTAGGGTAGGGTTGGGTTTGGTGTTAGGTTTAGGTTTGGGGTTAGGTTTAAGGTGGGGTTAGGGTTCGGTTTTGGGTTCGAGTTCGGTTTAGTGTTGGGGTTGGGGTTGGGGTAGGCTTGGGGTTAGTATTGGGGTTGCGGTTGGGGTTGGGGTTGGGATTTTGGTTCGGTTTTGTGTTGGGGTTGGATTTGGGGTTAGGGTTAGTGTTTGGGTTTGGGTTAACTTTATTGTTAGGGTTTGGGTTCTGGTTCATATTAGGGTTAGGGTTCGGGTTCAGGTTATTTTTAGGGTTAGTGTTGGGGTTAGGGTTAGGGTTGGGGTTAGGGTTAGGGTTGGGGTTGGGGTTGGGGTTGGGGTTAGGGTTAGGGTTGGGGTTAGGGTTGGGGTTAGAGATAGGGATAGGGTTAGGTTTAGGGTTAAGGTTGGGGTTGGGGTTAGGGTTAGGGTTATGGTTGGGGTTGGGGTTGGGTTCAGGGTTAGGGTTAGTGTTAGTTTTAGGGTTGGGGTTAGTGTTAGGGTTAGTGTTGGGGTTGCAGTTAGGGTTAGGGTAAGGGTTGGGGTTGGGGTTGGGGTTATGGTTAGGGTTAGGTTTAGGGTTGGGTTAGGGTTAGCGTTAGGGTTAGGGTTGGGGTTATTGTTAGGGTTGGCGTTAGGGTTAGGGTTAGGGTTAGGTTTGGGGTTAGGGTTAGGGTCAGGGTTACGGTTGGGGTTAGTGTTAGGGTTGGCGTTAGGGTTAGGGTTAGGGTTAGGGTTGGGGTTAGGGTGACGGTTAGGGTTAGGGTTGGGGTTAGGGTTAGGGTTAGGGTTAGGGTTGGGGTTAGGGTTAGGGTTGGGGTTAGGGTTAGAGTTGGGGTTTGGGTTGGCGTTAGGTTTAGGGTTAGGGTTGGGGTTGAGGTTGGGTTTAGGGTTAGGGTGAGGTTTAGGGTTAGGTTCGGGGTTAGGGTTAGGGTCAGGGCTAGGGTTGGGGTTAGGGTTAGGGTTAGGGTTGAGATAGGGTTAGGGATAGGGTTAGGGTTAAGGTTGCGGTTAGGGTTATGGTTGGTGTTAGGTTTAGGGTTAGGGTTAGGGTTAGGGTTGGGTTGAGGGTAAGGAATAGGGTTGGGGTTAGGGTTAGTGTTAGTGTTAGTGTTAGGGTCGTGGTTAGGGTTAGGGTTAGGGTGAGTGTTCAGGTTAGGGTGAGTGTTCGGTTTGGGGTTAGTGTTAGGGTTACCGTTAGGGTTAGGGTTGGGTTTAGGGTTAGGGTTAGTGTTGGGGTTAGGGTTACGGTTAGGGTTAGGGTTAGGGTTAGGGTTAGCGTTATGGTTAGGGTTAGCGTTAGGGTCAGGGTCAGGGAGAGGGTGGGGTTAGGGTTAGGGTTAGGGTTAGGGATAGGGTTGAGGTTGGGGTCAGGGTTAGGATTAGGGTTAGGGTCAGGGTTAGGGTTTGGGTCAGGGTAGGGGTTAGTGTTGGTGTTAGGGTTAGGGTTATGGTTGGGGTTGGGGTTGGGTTCAGGGTTAGGGTTAGGGTTAGTGTTAGTTTTAGGGTTGGGCTTAGTGTTAGGGTTAGGGTTGGAGTTAGGGTTAGTGTTGGGGTAGGGATTAGGGTTAGGGTAAGGTTTGGGGTTAGGGTTAGGTTTAGGGTTGGGTTAGGGTTAGCTTAGGGTTAGTGTTGGGGTTATTGTTAGGGTTGGCGTTAGGGTTAGGGTTAGGTTTGGGGTTAGGGTTAGGGTTGGGGTTAGGTTTAGGGTTAGGGTTAGGGTTAGGGTTGGGTTTAGGTTACGGAATAGGGTTGGGGTTAGGGTCAGGGTTAGGCTAGGGTTGGGGTTAGGGTTAGCCTTAGTGTTAGTGTTAGGGTTGTGGTTAGCGTTAGGGTTAGGGTTAGTGGTCGGGTTAGGGTGAGTGTTCGGGTTGGGGTTAGTGTTAGGGTTGTGGTTAGGGTTAGGGTTGGGGTTGGGGTTAGGGTCAGGGATAGGGTTAGGGTTAGGGTTGGAGTTAGTGTTGGGGTTAGGGTTAGGGTTAGGGTTAGGGTTAGTGTTAGGGTTACGGTTAGGGTTAGGGTTGGGTTTAGGGTTAGGGTTGGGGTTAGGGTTAGGGTTACGGTTAGGGTTAGGGTTACGGTTAGGGTTAGGGTTAGCGTTAGGGTTAGGGTTAGCGTTAGGGTTAGGGTTAGTGTCAGGGTCAGGGTTACGGTTAGGGTTAGGGTTACGGTTAGGGTTAGGGTTAGCGTTAGGGTTAGGGTTAGCGTTAGGGTTAGGGTTAGGGTTGGTGTTAGGTTTAGGGTTAGGGTTAGGGTTAGGGTTGGGTTTAGGTTACGGAATAGGGTTGGGGTTAGGGTCAGGGTTAGGCTAGGGTTGGGGTTAGGGTTAGCCTTAGTGTTAGTGTTAGGGTTGTGGTTAGCGTTAGGGTTAGGGTTAGTGGTCGGGTTAGGGTGAGTGTTCGGGTTGGGGTTAGTGTTAGGGTTGTGGTTAGGGTTAGGGTTGGGGTTGGGGTTAGGGTCAGGGATAGGGTTAGGGTTAGGGTTGGAGTTAGTGTTGGGGTTAGGGTTAGGGTTAGGGTTAGGGTTAGTGTTAGGGTTACGGTTAGGGTTAGGGTTGGGTTTAGGGTTAGGGTTGGGGTTAGGGTTAGGGTTACGGTTAGGGTTAGGGTTACGGTTAGGGTTAGGGTTAGCGTTAGGGTTAGGGTTAGCGTTAGGGTTAGGGTTAGTGTCAGGGTCAGGGTCAGGGAGAGGGTGGGGTTAGGGTTAGGTTTAGGGTTAGGGTTAGGGATAGGGTTGGGGTTGGGGTCAGGGTTAGGATTAGGTTTAGGGTCAGGGTTAGGGTTTGGGTCAGGGTTGGGGTTAGTGTTGGGGTTAGGTTTAGGGTTAGGGTTATGGTGAGTGTTGGGGTTGGTGTTAGGCTTAGGGTTAGGGTTGGTGTTCGGGTTATGGTTGGGGTTGGGGTTAGGGTTAGGGTTAGGGTTAGGGTTAGTGTTAGGGTTGGGGATAGGTCTATGGTTAGGGTTCGGGTTGGTTAAGGGTAGGGTTAGGGTTAGGGTAGGGTTAGGGTTAGGTTTAGGGTAGGGTTAGGGTTAGGGTTATGTTTGTGTTAGGGCTAGGGTTAGGGTAGGGTTGGGGTTGGGGTTAAGTTTAGGTTTGGGCTTAGGTTTAAGGTTGGGTTTAGGCTTCGGGTTTGGGTTTGCGTTCGGTTTAGTGTTGGGGTTGGGGTTAGGGTTGGGGTTAGGTTTAGGGTTCGGGCTGGGTTTGGGTTTGAGTCCGGATTAGGGATAGGGTTAGGGTTAGTTTTGGGTTTGGGGTTACCGTTGGGGTTGGTGTTGGGTTTGGGTTATGGTTGCGGTTAGGGTTGGGGTTAGTTTTGGGTTGCGGTTGTGGTTGGGGTTGGGGTTTGGGTTTGGTTTGGTGTTGGTGTTGGGGTTGGGGTTGGGTCTAGGGTTAGTGTTCGGGTTCGGGTTCGCATTAGCATTATTGTTAGGGTTCGGGTTCGTGATCGGGTTCAGATTAGGGTTAGGGCTCTGTTTAGGGTTAGGGTTAGGTTTCGGGTTTGGGTTGGGGTTGGGGTTGTGGTTAGGTGTGAGGGTTAGGGGTTAGGGTTAGGGGGTTAGGGTTAGGGGTTTAGTGGGTTAGGGTTAGGGGGTTTGGGTTGGGGTCAGTGTTGGGGTTAGGTTTGGGGTTGGGGATAGGGATAGCATTAGGGTTTGTGTTGTTTTAGTTTTAGGGTTAGGGTAGGTTTAGGGTTATGGTTAGGGTTAGGGTATGTTGAGGATTTGGGTTAAGTTAGGTTTATTGTTATGGTTGTGTTTGGGCTAGGGTTAGGGTAGGGTTGGGTTTGGTGTTAGGGTTAGTGTTGGGGTTAGGGTTGGGTTTAGGGTTAGGGTTAGTGTTGGGGTTAGGGTTACGGTTAGGGTTAGGGTTAGGGTTAGGGTTAGCGTTATGGTTAGGGTTAGCGTTAGGGTCAGGGTCAGGGAGAGGGTGGGGTTAGGGTTAGGGTTAGGGTTAGGGATAGGGTTGAGGTTGGGGTCAGGGTTAGGATTAGGGTTAGGGTCAGGGTTAGGGTTTGGGTCAGGGTAGGGGTTAGTGTTGGTGTTAGGGTTAGGGTTATGGTTGGGGTTGGGGTTGGGGTTGGGTTCAGGGTTAGGGTTAGGGTTAGTGTTAGTTTTAGGGTTGGGCTTAGTGTTAGGGTTAGGGTTGGAGTTAGGGTTAGTGTTGGGGTAGGGATTAGGGTTAGGGTAAGGTTTGGGGTTAGGGTTAGGTTTAGGGTTGGGTTAGGGTTAGCTTAGGGTTAGTGTTGGGGTTATTGTTAGGGTTGGCGTTAGGGTTAGGGTTAGGTTTGGGGTTAGGGTTAGGGTTGGGGTTAGGTTTAGGGTTAGGGTTAGGTTTAGGGTTGGGTTTAGGGGTAGGGTCAGGGTTAGGGTTAGGGTCGGGGTTAGGGTTAGGGTTGGGGTTGGGGTTGAGTTTGGGGTTACGTTTGGGGTTGGGGTTGGGGTTGGGGTTAGTTTAGGGTCGGGGTTAGTGTTGGGAATCGGGTGGGGTTGGGGTTTGCATTCGGTTTGGTGTTGGGGTTGGTGTTGGGTTTGGGGTTGTGGTTAGGGTTGGGGTTAGGTTTTGGGTTGGGGTTAAAGTTAGGGTTAGGGTTAGGGTTAGAGTTGGGGTTAGGGTTAGGGTTAGTGTTGGGGATGGGGTTAGGGTTAGGTTTAGGGTGAGGGGTGGGGTTAGGGTTAGGGTTAGGGTTGGGGTTAGGGTTGGGGTTAGAGATAGGGTTAGGTTTAGGGTTGGGGTTGGGGTTAGGGTTGGGGTTAGGGTTAGGGTTATGGTTGGGGTTGGGGTTGGGTTCAGGGTTAGGGTTAGGGTTAGGGTTAGTGTTAGGGTTAGGGTTGGGGTTAGGGTTAGTGTTGGGGTTGGGGTTAGGGTTAGTGTTGTGGTTGGGATTATGGTTAGGGTAAGGTTTGGGGTTAGGGTTAGGTTTAGGGTTGGGTTAGGGTTAACTCAGGGTTAGGGTTGGGGTTATTGGTAGGGTTGGCGTTAGGCTTAGGGTTAGGTTTGGGGTTAGGGTTAGGGTTGGGTTAGGGTTAGGGTTGGGGTTAGTGTTAGTGTTTGTGTTAGGTTTAGGGTTGGGTTTAGGGGTAGGGTCAGGGTTAGGGTTAGGGTTAGGTTTGGGGTTAGGGCTAGGTTTGGGGTTAGGTTTAGGGTAAAGGTTGAGTAAGGGTTAGGGATAGGGTTAGGGTTAAGGTTGCGGTTAGGGTTAGGGTTGGTGTTAGGTTTAGGGTTACGGTTAGGGTTTGTGTTGGGTTTAGGGTAAGGAATAGGGTTGGGGTTAGTGTTAGTGTAAGGGTTAGGGTTAGGGATGGGGTTAGGGATAGGGTTAGGGTTAGTGTTAGGGTTGGGATTAGGGTTAGGGTTAGGGTGAGTGTTGGGGTGGGGGTTAGGCTTAGGGTTAGGGTTGGTGTTAGGGTTATGGTTGGGGTTGGGGTTATGGTTAGGGATAGGGCTAGGGTTAGGGTTGGAGTTAGTGTTGGGGTTAGGGTTAGGGTTGGGGTTAGGGTTACGGTTAGGGTTAGGGTTGGGGTTAGGGTTAGGGTTGGGGTTAGGTTTAGGGTTAGGGTTAGGGTTGGGTTTAGGGTTAGGGTTAGGGTTGGGGTTAGGGTAACGGTTAGGGTTAGGGTTGGGGTTCAGGTTGGGGTTTGGGATAGTGTTATGTTTAGGGTTGGGGTTGGGGTTGGGGTTGTGGTAGGCTTGGGGTTAGTATTGGGGTTGCGGTTGGGGTTGGGGTTGGGATTTTGGTTCGGTTTGGTGTTGGGGTTGGATTTGGGGTTAGGGTTAGTGTTTGGGTTTGGGTTAACGTTATTGTTAGGGTTTGGGTTCCGGTTCATATTAGGGTTAGGGTTCGGGTTCGGGTTATTTTTAGGGTTAGTCTTGGGGTTAGGGTTAGGGTTGGGGTTAGGGTTGGGGTTGGGGATGGGTTTAGGGTTCGAATTCTTGTTCGGTTGTGGTCCCGGGTTCGGTTTCGGGTTTGCGTTAGGGTTGGGGTTGGTGTTATGGTTAGGGTTAATTTTAGGGTTAGAGTTAGGGTTGGGGTTGGGGTTAGGTTTAGCGTTGTGGTTAGGGTTAATGTTATGTCTAGGGTTCGGTTGGCGTTGGGGTTGCGTTTAGTGTTGGTGTCGGGGTTGGGGTTAGGGTTAGGGTTAGCATTAGGGCTGGGGTTAAGTTGGGATTAGAGTTATGTTTGGGTTAGTGTTAGGATTAGGGTTCTGGTTCGGTTTAGTGTTGGTGTTGGTGTTGGGGTTGGGGTTAGTTTTAGGGTTCGGGTTCGGGTTTGGTCCGGGTTCGAGTCCAGGTTAGGGATAGCGCTAGGGTTAGGGTTGGGGTTGGGGTTGAGTTTGGGGTTTCGTTTGGGGTTGGAGTTGGGGTTGGGGTTAGGTTAGGGTTGGGGTTAGTGTTGGGAATCGGGTGGGGTTGGGGTTTGCATTCGGTTTGGTGTTGGGGTTGGTGTTGGGTTTGGGTTTGGGGTTGTGGTTAGGGTTGGGGTTAGGGTTAGGGTTAGGGTTAGAGTTGGGGTTAGGGTTGGTGTTTGGGATAGGGTTAGGTTTAGGGTTGGGGTTGGGGTTAGGTTTGGGGTTAGGTTTTGCTTTGGGGTTAATGTTAGTGTTAGGGTTAGGGTAAGGGTTATAGTTGGGGTTAGGGTTAGGGTTAGGGTTAGGGTTAGGTTTAGGGTTGGGGTTAGGGTTGGGGTTAGGGTTAGGGTTGGGGTTAGGGTTGGGGTTAGAGATAGGGTTAGGTTTAGGGTTGGGGTTGGGGTTAGGGTTGGGGTTAGGGTTGGGGTTGGGGTTAGGTTTAGGGTTATGGATGGGGTTGGGGTTGGGTTCAGGGTTAGGGTTAGGGTTAGTGTTAGTTTTAGGGTTGGGCTTAGTGTTAGGGTTAGGGTTGGGGTTAGGGTTAGTGTTGGGGTTAGGGTTAGGTTTAGGGTTGGGTTATGGTTAGCGTAGGGTTAGGGTTGGGGTTATTGTTAGGGTTGGCGTTAGGGTTAGGGTTAGGTTTGGGGTTAGGGTTAGGGTTGGGGTTAGTGTTAGTTTTCGTTTTAGGTTTAGGGTTGGGGTTAGGGGTAGGGTCAGGGTTAGGGTTAGGGTCGGGGTTAGGGTTACGGTTGGGGTTGGGTTTGAGTTTGGGGTTACATTTGGGGTTGGAGTTGGGGTTGGGGTTAGGTTAGGGTTGGGTTTAGTGTTGGGATTCGGGTGGGGTTGCGGTTTGCATTCGGTTTGTTGTTGGGGTTGGTGTTGTGTTTGGGTTGGGGTTGGGGTTAGGGTCAGGGATAGGGTTAGGGTTAGGGTTGGGGTTAGTTTTGGGGTTAGGGTTAGGGTTAGTGTTAGGGTTACGGTTAGGGTTAGGGTTGGGTTTAGGGTTAGGGTTAGGGTTGGGGTTAGGGTTACGGTTAGGGTTAGGATTAGGGTTAGCGTTAGCGTTAGGGTTAGCGTTAGGGTTAGGGTTAGCGTCAGGGTCAGGGTCAAGGAGAGGGTGGGGTTAGGGTTAGGGTTAGGGTTAGGGATAGTGTTGGGGTTGGGGTCAGGGTTAGGATTAGGGTTAGGGTCAGGGTTAGGGTTTGGGTCAGGGTAGGGGTTCGTGTTGGGGTTAGGGTTAGGGTTAGGGTTGGGGTTAGGGTTAGTGTTCGGGTTGGCGTTAGGGTTAGGGTTAGGGTTAGGTTTGGGGTTAGGGTTGGGGTTGGGGTTCGTGTTGGGGTTGGGTTATGGTTGCGGTTAGGTTTTGGGTTAGTGTTGGGGTTGCGGTTGTGGTTTTGGTTGGGTTTTGGGTTCGGTTTGGTGTTGGTGTTGGGGTTGGGGTTGGGTCTAGGGTTAGTGTTCGGGTTCGGGTTCGCATTAGCATTATTGTTAGGGTTTGGGTTCGTGATCGGGTTCAGATTAGGGTTAGGGTTCTGGTTAGGGTTAGGGTTAGGTTTTGGGTTGGGGTTGGGGTTGTGGTTAGGTGTGAGGGTTAGGGGTTAGGGTTAGGGGGTTAGGGTTAGGGGTTTAGTGGGTTAGGGTGAGGGGGTTGGGGTTGGGGTCAGTGTTGGGGTTAGGTTTGGGGTTGGGAATAGGGATAGCGTTAGGGTTCGTGTTGTTTTAGTTTTAGGGTTAGGGTAGGTTTAGGGTAGGGTTAGGGTTAGGGTTAGGGTATTTTGAGGATTTGGGTTAACTTAGGGTTATTGTTATGGTTGTGTTTGGGCTAGGGTTAGGGTAGGGTTGGGTTTGGGTTTGGGGTTAGGTTTAGGTTTGGGGTTAGGTTTAAGGTGGGGTTAGGGTTCGGTTTTGGGGTCGAGTTCGGTTTCGTGTTGGGGTTGGGGTTGGGGTTGGTGTAGGCTTGGGGTTAGTATTGGGGTTGCGGTTGGGGTTGGGATTTTGGTTCGGTTTGGTTTTGGGGTTGGATTTGGGGTTAGGGTTAGTGTTTGTGTTTGGGTTAACGTTATTGTTAGGGTTTGGGTTCCGGTTCATATTAGGGTTAGGGTTCGGGTTCGGGTTATTTTTAGGGTTAGTTTTGGGGTTGGGGTTAGGGTTGGGGTTGGGGATGGGTTTAGGGTTCGAATTTGGGTTCGGTTGTGGTCCCGGGTTCAGTTTCGGTTTTGCGTTAGGGTTGGTGTTGGTGTTATGGTTAGGGTTAATTTTAGGGTTAGGGTTAGGGTTGGGGTTGGGGTTAGGTTTAGGGTTGGGTTAGGGTTACCTCAGGGTTAGGGTTGGGGTTATTGTTAGGTTTGGCGTTAGGGTTAGGGTTAGGTTTGGGGTTAGGGTTAGGGTTAGGGTTGGGTTAGGGTTAGGGTTGGGGTTAGTGTTAGTGTTTGTGTTAGGTTTAGGGTTGGGTTTAGGGGTAGGGTCAGGGTTAGGGTTAGGGTTAGGGTTAGGTTTGGGGTTAGGGCTAGGTTTGGGGTTAGGTTTAGGGTAAAGTTTGAGTAAGGGTTAGGGATAGGGTTAGGGTTAAGGTTGCGGTTAGGGTTAGGGTTGGTGTTAGGTTTAGGGTTAGGGTTAGGGTTTGTGTTGGGTTTAGGGTAAGGAATAGGGTTGGGGTTAGGGTTAGTGTAAGGGTTAGGGTTAGGGATGGGGTTAGGGATAGGGTTGGAGTTAGTGTTGGGGTTAGGGTTAGGGTTGGGGTTAGGGTTACGGTTAGGGTTAGGGTTGGGGTTAGGGTTAGGGTTAGGGTTGGGGTTAGGTTTAGGGTTAGGGTTACAGTTAGGGTTAGGGTTGGGTTTAGGGTTAGGGTTGGGGTTAGGGTTGGGGTTGGGGTTAGGGTTACGGTTAGGGTTAGGTTTGGGGTTCAGGTTGGGGTTAGGGATAGTGTTATGTTTAGGGTTGGGGTTGGGGTTGGGGTTGGGGTAGGCTTGGGGTTAGTATTGGGGTTGCGGTTGGGGTTGGGGTTGGGATTTTGGTTCGGTTTGGTGTTGGGGTTGGATTTGGGGTTAGGGTTAGTGTTTCAGTTTGGGTTAACGTTATTGTTAGGGTTTGGGTTCCGGTTCATATTAGGGTTAGGGTTCGGGTTCGGGTTATTTTTAGGGTTAGTGTTGGGGTTAGAGTTAGGGTTGGGGTTAGGGTTGGGGTTGGGGATGGGTTTAGGGTTCGAATTCTTGTTCGGTTGTGGTCCCGGGTTCGGTTTTGGGTTTGCGTTAGGGTTGATGTTGGTGTTATGGTTAGGGTTAATTTTAGGGTTAGGGTTAGGGTTGGGGTTGGGGTTAGGTTTAGGGTTGTGGTTAGGGTTAATGTTATGTCTAGGGTTCGGTTGGCGTTGGGGTTGCGTTTAGTGTTGAGGTCGGGGTTGGGGTTGGGGTTAGGGTTAGGGTTAGCATTAGGGCTGGGGTTAAGTTGGGATTAGAGTTATGTTTGGGTTAGGGTTAGGATTAGGGTTCGGGTTCGGTTTAGTGTTGTTGTTGGTGTTGGGGTTGGGGTTAGTTTTAGGGTTCGGGTTCGGGTTTGGTCCGGGTTCGAGTCCAGGTTAGGGATAGCGCTAGGGTTAGGGTTGGGGTTGGGGTTGAGTTTGGGGTTTCGTTTCGGGTTGGAGTTGGGGTTGGGGTTAGGTTAGGGTTGGAGTTAGTGTTGGGAATCGGTTGGGGTTGGGGTTTGCATTCGGTTTGGTGTTGGGGTTGGTGTTGGGTTTGGGGTTGTGGTTAGGGTTGGGGTTAGGGTTAGGGTTAGTGTTGGGGTTAGGGTTGGTGTTTGGGATAGGGTTAGGTTTAGGGTTGGGGTTGGGGTTAGGGTTGGGGTTAGGTTTTGGGTTGGGGTTAATGTTAGTGTTAGGGTTAGGGTAAGGGTTATAGTTGGGGTTAGGGTTAGGGTTAGGGTTAGGGTTAGGTTTAGGGTTTGGGTTAGGGTTGGGGTTAGGGTTAGGGTTGGGGTTAGGGTTGGGGTTAGAGATAGGGTTAGGTTTAGGGTTGGGGTTAGGGTTGGGGTTAGGGTTGGTGTTGGGGTTAGGGTTAGGGTTATGGATGGGGTTGGGGTTGGGTTCAGGGTTAGGGTTAGGGTTAGTGTTAGTTTTAGGGTTGGGCTTAGTGTTAGGGTTAGGGTTGGGGTTAGGGTTAGTGTTGGGGTTAGGGTTAGGTTTAGGGTTGGGTTATGGTTAGCGTAGGGTTAGGGTTGGGGTTATTGTTAGGGTTGGCGTTAGGGTTAGGGTTAGGTTTGGGGTTAGGGTTAGGGTTAGGGTTGGGGTTAGTGTTAGTGTTCGTGTTAGGTTTAGGGTTGGGGTTAGGGGTAGGGTCAGGGTTAGGGTTAGGGTCAGGGTTAGGGTTACGGTTGGGGTTGGGTTTGAGTTTGGGGTTACATTTGGGGTTGGAGTTGGGGTTGGGGTTAGGTTAGGGTTGGGTTTAGTGTTGGGATTCGGGTGGGGTTGGGGTTTGCATTCGGTTTGGTGTTGGGGTTGGTGTTGGGTTTGGGTTGGGGTTGGGGTTAGGGTCAGGGATAGGGTTAGGGTTGGGGTTAGTGTTGGGGTTACGGTTAGGGTTAGGGTTGGGTTTAGGGTTAGGGTTAGGGTTGGGGTTAGGGTTACGGTTAGGGTTAGGGTTAGGGTTAGGGTTAGCGTTAGCGTTAGGGTTAGCGTTAGGGTTAGGGTTAGCGTCAGGGTCAGGGTCAGGGAGAGGGTGGGGTTAGGGTTAGGGATAGTGTTGGGGTTGGGGTCAGGGTTAGGGTTTGGGTCAGGGTAGGGGTTAGTGTTTGGGTTAGGGTTACGGTTAGGGTTTGGGTTAGGGTTAGTGTTCGGGTTGGCGTTAGGGTTAGGGTTAGGGTTAGGCTTGGGGTTAGGGTTGGGGTTGGGGTTCGTGTTGGGGTTGGGTTATGGTTTTGGTTGGGTTTTGGGTTCGGTTTGGTGTTGGTGTTGGGGTTGGGGTTGGGTCTAGGGTTAGTGTTCGGGTTCGGGTTCGCATTAGCATTATTGTTAGGGTTCGGGTTCGTGATCGGGTTCAGATTAGGGTTAGGGTTCGTGTTGTTTTAGTTTTAGGGTTAGGGTAGGTTTAGGGTAGGGTTAGGGTTAGGGTTAGGGTATTTTGAGGATTTGGGTTAACTTAGGGTTATTGTTATGGTTGTGTTTGGGCTAGGGTTAGGGTAGGGTTGGGTTTGGGTTTGGGGTTAGGTTTAGGTTTGGGGTTAGGTTTAAGGTGGGGTTAGGGTTCGGTTTTGGGGTCGAGTTCGGTTTCGTGTTGGGGTTGGGGTTGGGGTTGGTGTAGGCTTGGGGTTAGTATTGGGGTTGCGGTTGGGGTTGGGATTTTGGTTCGGTTTGGTGTTGGGGTTGGATTTGGGGTTAGGGTTAGTGTTTGTGTTTGGGTTAACGTTATTGTTAGGGTTTGGGTTCCGGTTCATATTAGGGTTAGGGTTCGGGTTCGGGTTATTTTTAGGGTTAGTTTTGGGGTTGGGGTTAGGGTTGGGGTTGGGGATGGGTTTAGGGTTCGAATTTGGGTTCGGTTGTGGTCCCGGGTTCGGTTTCGGGTTTGCGTTAGGGTTGGTGTTGGTGTTATGGTTAGGGTTAATTTTAGGGTTAGGGTTAGGGTTGGGGTTGGGGTTAGGTCTAGGGTTGTGGTTAGGGTTAATGTTATGTCTAGGGTTCGGTTGGCGTTGGGTTTCGTTTAGTGTTGGGGTCGGGTATGGGGTTGGGGTTAGGGTTAGGGTTAGCATTAGGGCTGGAGTTAAGTTGGGATTAGAGTTATGTTTGGGTTAGGGTTAGGATTAGGGTTCGGGTTCGGTTTAGTGTTGGTGTTGGTGTTGGGGTTGGGGTTAGTTTTAGGGTTCGGGTTCGGGATTGGTCCGGGTTCAAGTCCAGTTTAGGGATAGCGTTAGGGTTAGGGTTGGGGTTGGGGTTGGGGTTAGTGTTGGGATTCGGGTGGGGTTGGGGTTTGCATTCGGTTTGGTGTTGGGGTTGGGGTTGGGTTTGGGTTTGGGGTTGTGGTTGGGGTTAGGGTTAGGGTTAGAGTTGGGGTTAGGGTTGGGGTTTGGGATAGGGTTAGGTTTAGGGTTGGGGTTGGGGTTAGGGTTGGGGTTAGGTTTTGGGTTGGGGTTAATGTTAGGGTTAGGGTTAGGGTAAGGGTTAGAGTTGGGTTTAGGGTTAGGGTTGGGGTTGGGGTTAGGGTTAGGGTTAGGGTTGGGGTTAGGGTTGGGGTTAGAGATAGGGTTAGGTTTAGGGTTGGGGTTGGGGTTAGGGTTGGGGTTAGGGTTTTGGGTTGGGGTTAGGGTTAGGGTTATGGTTGGGGTTGGGGTTGGGTTCAGGGTTAGGGTTAGTGTTAGGGTTAGTGTTAGTTTTAGTGTTGGGCTTAGTGTTAGGGTTAGGGTTGGGGTTATGGTTAGTGTTGGTGTTGGGATTAGGGTTAGGGTAAGGTTTGGGGTTAGGGTTAGGTTTAGGGTTGGGTTAGGGTTAGCTTAGGGTTAGTGTTGGGGTTATTATTAGGGTTGGCGTTAGGGTTAGGGTTAGGTTTGGGGTTAGGGTTAGGGTTAGGGTTGGGGTTAGTGTTAGTGTTCATGTTAGGTTTAGGGTTGGGTTTAGGGGTAGGGTCAGGGTTAGGGTTAGGGTCGGGGTTAGGGTTAGGGTTGGGGTTGGGGTTGAGTTTGGGGTTACGTTTGGGGTTGGAGTTGGGGTTGGGGTTAGGTTAGGGTTGGGGTTAGTGTTGGGATTCGGGTGGGGTTTGGGTTTGCATTCGGTTTGGTGTTGGGGTTGGTGTTGGGTTTGGGTTTCGGGTTGTGGTTAGGGTTTGGGTTAGGGTTAGGGTAGATTTGGTGTTAGGGTTGGGGTTTGGGATAGGGTTAGGGTTAAGGTTGCGGTTAGGGTTAGGGTTGGTGTTAGGTTGAGGCTTAGGGTTAGGGTTAGGTTTGGGTTTACGGTAAGGAATAGGGTCAGGGTTGGGTTAGGGTTAGGGTTAGGGTTAGGGTTGGGGTTAGGGTCAGGGTTAGTGTTAGTGTTAGGGTTGTGGTTAGGGTTAGGGATAGGGATAGGGTTAGGTTTAGGGTTAGGGTGAGTGTTGGGTTTGGGGTTAGGGTTAGGGTTAGGGTTAGGGTTGGGGTTAGGGTTAGGTTTCGGGTTGGGTTAGGATTAGGGTTAGGGTTAGGGTTGGGGTTAGTGTTAGGGTGGGAATTAGGGTTAGGGTTAGGGTTGGGGTTAAGGTTAGGGTTGGGGTTGGGGTTAGGGTTAGGGTTAGGGTTAGTGTTAGTGTTAGTGTTAGTTTTAGGTTTGGGTTTAGGGTTAGTGTCAGGGTTAGGGTTAGGTTCGGGGTTAGGTTAAGGGTTGGGGTTAGTGCTAGGGTTGGGGTTAGTGTTAGGGTAAGGGTTGAGTTAGGGTTAGGGATAGGGTTAGGTTTAACGTTGTGGTTAGGGTTAGGGTTAGGGTTGGTGTTAGTGTAGGGTTAGGGTTAGGGTTGGGTTTAGGGATAGGGTTAGTTTTAGGATTGGGGTTGGGGTTAGGGTTGGGGGTAGGTTTAGGGTTGGGGTTGGGGTTAGGGTTAGGGATGTGGTTAGGGTTAGGTTTGGGGTTAGGGTTGGGGTTAGGGTTTGGGTTAGGGTTAGGGTTGGGGTTAGGGTTAGGGTTAGGGTTGGTGTTAGGTTTAGGGTTAGGGTTAGGATTAGCGTTAGGGTTAGGGTTAGTGTCAGGGTCAGGGTCAGGGAGAGGGTGGGGTTAGGGTTAGGGTTAGGGATAGGGTTGGGGTTGGGGTCAGGGTTAGTATTAGGGTCAGGGTTAGGGTTAGGGTCAGGGTTGGGGTTAGTGTGGGGTTAGGGTTAGTGTTAGGGTTAGGGTTGGGGTTAGGGTCAGGGTTAGTGTTCGGGTTGGCATTAGGGTTAGGGTTAGGGTTAGGTTTGTGGTTAGGGTTAGGGTTAGTGTTAGTGTTAGGGTCACGGTTGGGGTTAGTGTTGGGGTTAGGGTTAGGGCTAGGGTTGGGGTTAGGGTTAGTGTTAGTGTTCGTGTTGGCTTTAGGGTTAGGGTTAGGGTTAGGTTTGGGGTTAGGGTTAGGGTTAGGGTTAGGGTTGGGGTTAGGGTTAGGTTAGGGTTAGGGTTAGTGTTAGTGTTAGTGTTAGTGTTAGGGTTAGGGTTGGGTTTAGGGTTAGGGTCAGGGTTAGGGTGAGGGTCAGGGTTGGGGTTAGTGTTGGGGTTAGGGCTAGGGTTCGGGTTAGGGCTAGGGTTGGGGTTAGGGTTTGAGTTAGGGTTAGGCTTAGGTTTGGGGTTAGGGTTGGGGTTAGGGATAGGGTTAGGTTTAGGGTTGCGGTTGGGGTTAGGGTTGGGGTTAGGTTTGTGGTTAGGGTTAGGGTTAGGGTAAGGGTAAGGGTTAGGGTTGGGGTTAGGGTTAGGTTTAGGGTTACGGTTAGGGTTGGGGTTAGGGTTAGGGTTATGGTTAGGGTTGGGGAGAGGGTTAGGGTTAGGGTTGGGTTAGGGTTGGGTTAGGGTTAGGGTTAGGGTTAGGGTTAGGGTTGAGGTTAGGGTTAGTGTTAGTGTTAGGGTTAGGGTTGGGGTTAGGGTTACGGTTAGGGTTAGGGTTGGGGTTAGGGTTAGGGTTAGGGTTGGGGTTAGGGTTAGGGTTAGGGTTACGGTTAGGGTTAGTGTTAGGGTTGGCGTTAGGGTTAAGATTAGGGTTGGGGTAAGGGTTAGGGTTAGGGTTGGCTTTAGGGTTAGTGTTAGGGTTAGGGTTAGGGTTGGGGTTAGGGTTACGGTTAGGGTTAGGGTTTTGGTTAGGGTTAGGGTTGGGGTTAGGGTTAGGGTTGGGGTTAGGGTTGGCGTTAGGTTTAGGGTTAGTGTTAGGGTCAGAGCTAGGGTTGGGGTTAGGGTTAGGGTCAGAGCTAGGGTTGGGGTTAGGGTTAGGGTTAGGGTTGAGATAGGGTTAGGGATAGGGTTAGGTTTAAGTTTGTGGTTAGGGTTAGGGTTATGGTTGGTGTTAGGTTTAGGGTTAGGGTTAGGGTTGGGTTTAGGGTAAGGAACAGGGTTGGGGTTAGGGTTAGGGTTAGGCTAGGGTTGGGGTTAGGGTTAGCGTTAGTGTTAGGGTTGTGGTTAGGGTTAGGGTTAGGGTGAGTGTTCGGGTTAGGGTGAGTGTTCGGGTTGGGGTTAGTGTTAGGGTTGTGGTTAGGGTTAGGGTTGGGGTTGGGGTTAGGGTCAGTGATAGGGTTAGGGTTAGGGTTAGGGTTAGGGTAAGGATTAGGGTTGGGGTTAGGGTTAGGGTTAGGGTTAGGGTTGGGGTTAGGGTTAGGGTTAGGGTTGGGGTTAGGGTTAGGGTTGGGGTTAGGGTTGGCGTTAGGTTTCCGGTTAGGGTTGGGGTTGAGGTTGGGTTTAGGGTTAGGGTGAGGTTTAGGGTTAGGTTCGGGGTTAGGGTTAGGGTCAGGGCTAGGGTTGGGGTTAGGGTTAGGGTTAGGGTTGCGATAGGGTTAGGGATAGGGTTAGGGTTAAGGTTGCGGTTAGGGTCATGGTTGGTGTTAGGTTTAGGGTTAGGGTTAGGGTTGGGTTGAGGGTAAGGAATAGGGTTGGGGTTAGGGTTAGGGTTAGGCTAGGGTTGGGGTTAGGGTTAGTGTTAGTGTTAGGGTCGTGGTTAGGGTTAGGGTTAGGGTGAGTGTTCGGGTTAGGGTGAGTGTTCGGTTTGGGGTTAGTGTTACGGTTACCGTTAGGGTTAGGATTGGGTTTAGGGTTAGGGTTAGTGTTGGGGTTAGGGTTACGGTTAGGGTTAGGGTTAGGGTTAGGGTTAGCGTTAGGGTTAGGGTTAGCGTTAGGGTCAGGGAGAGGGTGGGGTTAGGGTTAGGGTTAGGGTTAGGGATAGGGTTGAGGTTGGGGTCAGGGTTAGGATTAGGGTTAGGGTCAGGGTTAGGGTTTGTGTCAGGGTAGGGGTTAGTGTTGGGGTTAGGGTTATGGTTGGGGTTGGGGTTGGGGTTGGGTTCAGGGTTAGGGTTAGGGTTAGGGTTAGTGTTAGTTTTAGGGTTGGGCTTAGTGTTAGGGTTAGGGTTGGAGTTAGGGTTAGTGTTGGGGTAGGGATTAGGGTTAGGGTAAGGTTTGGCTTTAGCGTTAGGTTTAGGGTTGGGTTAGGGTTAGCTTAGGGTTAGTGTTGGGGTTATTGTTAGGGTTGGCGTTAGGGTTAGGGTTAGGTTTGGGGTTAGGGTTAGGGTTGGGGTTAGTGTTAGTGTTCGTGTTAGGTTTAGGGTTGTGTTTAGGGGTAGGGTCAGTGTTAGGGTTAGGGTTGGGGTTAGGGTTAGGGTTGGGGTTGGGGTTGAGTTTGGGGTTACGTTTGGGGTTGGAGTTGGGGTTGGGGTTAGGTTAGGGTTGGGTTTAGTGTTGGGATTCGGGTGGGGTTGGGGTTTGCATTCGGTTTGGTGTTGGGGTTGGTGTTGGGTTTGGGTTTGGGGTTGTGGTTAGGGTTGGGGTTAGGGTTAGGGTTATTGTTAGAGTTGGTGTTAGGGTTGTGGTTTGGGATAGGGTTAGGTTTAGGGTCGGGGTTGGGGTTAGGGTTGGGGTTAGGTTTTGGGTTGGGGTTAATGTTAGGGTTAGGGTTAGGGTAAGGGTTAGAGTTGGGGTTAGGGTTAGGGTTAGGGTTAGGGTTGGGGATGGGGTTAGGGTTAGGGTTAGGGTTAGGGTTAGGGTTGGGGTTGGGGTTGGGGTTAGGGTTAGGGTTAGGGTTGGGGTTAGAGATAGGGTTAGGTTTAGGGTTGGGGTTGGGGTTAGGCTTGGCGTTAGGGTTAGGGTTAGGGTTATGATTGGGGTTGGGGTTGGGTTCAGGGTTAGGGTTAGGGTTAGGGTTAGTTTTAGGGTTAGGTTTGGGGTTAGGGTTAGTGTTGGGGTTGGGGTTAGGGTTAGTTTTGGGGTTGGGATTATGGTTAGGGTATGGTTTGGGGTTAGGGTTAGGTTTAGGGTTGGGTTAGGGTTAGCTCAGGGTTAGGGTTGGGGTTATTGTTAGGGTTGGCGTTAGGGTTAGGGTTCGGTTTGGGGTTAGGGTTAGGGTTAGGGTTAGGGTTGGGGTTAGGTTTAGGGTTAGGGTTACGGTTAGGGTTAGGGTTAGGGTTGGGTTTAGGGTTAGGGTTAGGGTTAGGGTTGGGGTTAGGGTTACGGTTAGGGTTAGGGTTGGGGTTCAGGTTGGGGTTAGGGATAGTGTTATGTTTAGGGTTGGGGTTGGGGTTGTGGTTGGGGTAGGCTTGGGGTTAGTATTGGGGTTGTGTTGGGGTTGGGGTTGGGATTTTGGTTCGGTTTGGTGTTGGGGTTGGATTTGGGGTTAGGGTTAGTGTTTTGGTTTGGGTTAACGTTATTGTTAGGGTTTGGGTTCCGGTTCATATTAGGGTTAGGGTTCGGGTTTGGGTTATTTTTAGGGTTAGTGTTGGGGTTAGGGTTAGGGTTGGGGTTAGGGTTGGGGTTGGGGATGGGTTTAGGGTTCGAATTCTTGTTCGGTTGTGGTCCCGGGTTCGGTTTCGCGTTTGCGTTAGGGTTGGGGTTGGTGTTATGGTTAGGGTTAATTTTAGGGTTAGGGTTAGGGTTGTGGTTGGGGTTGGGGTTAGGTTTAGGGTTGTGGTTAGGGTTAATGTTATGTCTAGGGTTCGTTTGGCTTTGGGGTTGCGTTTAGTGTTGGGGTCGGGGTTGGGGTTGGGGTTAGGGTTAGGGTTAGTATTAGGGCTGGGGTTAAGTTGGGATTAGAGTTATGTTTGGGTTAGGGTTAGGATTAGGGTTCGGGTTCGGTTTAGTGTTGTTGTTGGTGTTGGGGTTGGGGTTAGTTTTAGGGTTCGGGTTCGGGTTTGGTCCGGGTTCGAGTCCAGGTTAGGGATAGCGCTAGGGTTAGGGTTGGGGTTGGGGTTGAGTTTGGGGTTACGTTTGGGGTTGGAGTTGGGGTTGGGGTTAGGTTAGGGTTGGGGTTAGTGTTGGGAATCGGGTGGGGTTGGGGTTTGCATTCGGTTTGGTGTTGGGGTTGGTGTTGGGTTTGGGTTTGGGGTTGTGGTTAGGGTTGGGGTTAGGGTTAGAGTTGGGGTTAGGGTTGGTGTTTGGGATAGGGTTAGGTTTAGGGCTGAGATTGGGGTTAGGGTTGGGGTTAGGTTTTGGGTTGGGGTTAATGTTAGTGTTAGGGTTAGGGTAAGGGTTATAGTTGGGGTAGGGTTAGGGTTAGGTTTAGGGTTGGGGTTAGGGTTGGGGTTAGGGTTAGGGTTAGGGTTGGGGTTAGGGTTGGGGTTAGAGATAGGGTTGGGTTTGGGGTTAGGGTTGGGGTTAGGGTTGGGGTTGGGGTTGGGGTTAGGGTTATGGATGGGGTTGGGGTTGGGTTCAGGGTTAGGGTTAGGGTTAGTGTTAGTTTTAGGGTTGGGCTTAGTGTTAGGGTTAGGGTTGGGGTTAGGGTTAGTGTTGGGGTTAGGGTTACGTTTAGGGTTGTGTTATGGTTAGCGTAGGGTTAGGGTTGGGGTTATTGTTAGGGTTGGCGTTAGGGTTAGGGTTAGGTTTGGGGTTAGGGTTAGGGTTGGGGTTAGTGTTAGTGTTAGTGTTCGTGTTAGGTTTAGGGTTGGGGTTAGGGGTAGGGTCAGGGTTAGGGTTAGGGTCGGGGTTAGGGTTACGGTTGGGGTTGGGTTTGAGTTTGGGGTTACATTTGGGGTTGGAGTTGGGGTTGGGGTTAGGTTAGGGTTGGGTTAGGGTTAGCGTTAGGGTTAGGGTTAGCGTCAGGGTCAGGGTCAGGGAGAGGGTGGGGTTAGGGTTAGGGTTAGGGATAGTGTTGGGGTTGGGGTCAGGGTTAGGATTAGGGTTAGGGTCAGGGTTAGGGTTTGTGTCAGGGTAGGGGTTAGTGTTGGGGTTAGGGTTAGGGTTAGGGTTAAGGTTGGGGTTAGGGTTAGTGTTCGGGTTGGCGTTAGGGTTAGGGTTAGGGTTAGGGTTGGGGTTAGGGTTGGGGTTGGGGTTCGTGTTGGGGTTGGGTTATGGTTGCGGTTAGGTTTGGGGTTAGTGTTGGGGTTGCGGTTGTGGTTTTGGTTGGGTTTTGGGTTCGGTTTGGTGTTGGTGTTGGGGTTGGGGTTGGGTCTAGGGTTAATGTTCGGGTTCGGGTTCGCATTAGCATTATTGTTAGGGTTCGGGTTCGTGATCGTGTTCAGATTAGGGTTAGGGTTCTGGTTAGGGTTAGGGTTAGGTTTTGGGTTGGGGTTGGGGTTGGGGTTGGGGTTGTGGTTAGGTGTGGGGGTTAGGGGTTAAGGTTAGGGGGTTAGGGTTAGGGGTTTAGTGGGTTAGGGTGAGGGGGTTGGGGTTGGGGTCAGTGTTGGGGTTAGGTTTGGGGTTGGGGATAGGGATAGCGTTAGGGTTCGTGTTGTTTTAGTTTTAGGGTTAGGGTAGGTTTAGGGTAGGGTTAGGGTTAGGGTTAGGGTATTTTGAGGATTTGGGTTAACTTAGGGTTATTGTTATGGTCGTGTTTGGGCTAGGGTTAGGGTAGGGTTGGGTTTGGGTTTGGGGTTAGGTTTAGGTTTGGGGTTAGGTTTAAGGTGGGGTTAGGGTTCGGTTTTGGGGTCGAGTTCGGTTTCGGGTTGGGGTTGGGGTTGGGGTTGGTGTAGGCTTGGGGTTAGTATTGGGGTTGCGGTTGGGGTTGGGATTTTGGTTCGGTTTGGTGTTGGGGTTGGATTTGGGGTTAGGGTTAGTGTTTGTGTTTGGGTTAACGTTATTGTTAGGGTTTGGGTTCCGGTTCATATTAGGGTTAGGGTTCGGGTTCGGGTTATTTTTAGGGTTAGTTTTGGGGTTGGGGTTAGGGTTGGGGTCGGGGATGGGGTTGGGGTTAGGGTTAGGGTTAGCATTAGGGCTGGGGTTAAGTTGGGATTAGAGTTATGTTTGGGTTAGGGTTAGGATTAGGGTTCGGGTTTGGTTTAGTGTTGGTGTTGGTGTTGGGGTTGGGGTTAGTTTTAGGGTTCGGGTTCGGGTTTGGTCCGGGTTCAAGTCCAGTTTAGGGATAGCGTTAGGGTTAGGGTTGGGGTTGGGGCTAGTGTTGGGATTCGGGTGGGGTTGGGGTTTGCATTCGGTTTGGTGTTGGGGTTGGTGTTGGGTTTGGGTTTGGGATTGTGGTTGGGGTTAGGGTTAGGGTTAGAGTTGGGGTTAGGGTTGGGGTTTGGGATAGGGTTAGGTTTAGGGTTGGGGTTGGGGTTAGGGTTGGGGTTAGGTTTTGGGTTGGGGTTAATGTTAGGGTTAGGGTTAGGGTAAGGGTTAGAGTTGGGTTTAGGGTTAGGGTTAGGGTTAGGGTTGGGGTTGGGGTTGGGGTTAGGGCTAGGGTTAGGGTTGGGTTTAGGGTTGGGGTTAGAGATAGGGTTAGGTTTAGGGTTGGGGTTGGGGTTAGGGTTGGGGTTAGGGTTGGGGTTGGGGTTAGGGTTAGGTTTATGGTTGGGGTTGGGGTTGGGTTCAGGGTTAGGGTTAGGGTTAGTGTTAGTTTTAGGGTTGGGCTTAGTGTTAGGGTTAGGGTTGGGGTTAGGGTTAGTGTTGGGGTTGGGATTAGGGTTAGGGTAAGGTTTGGGGTTAGTGTTAGGTTTAGGGTTGGGTTAGGGTTAGCTTGGGGTTAGTGTTGGGGTTATTGTTAGGGTTGGCGTTAGGATTAGGGTTAGGTTTGGGGTTAGGGTTAGGGTTAGGGTTAGGGTTGGGGTTAGTGTTAGTGTTCGTGTTAGGTTTAGGGTTGGGTTTAGGGGTAGGGTCAGGGTTAGGGTTAGCGTCGGGGTTAGGGTTAGGGTTGGGGTTGGGGTTGAGTTTGGGGTTACGTTTGGGGTTGGAGTTGGGGTTGGGGTTAGGTTAGGGTTGGGGTAGTGTTGGGATTCGGGTGGGGTTGGGGTTTGCATTCGGTTTGGTGTTGGGGTTGGTGTTGGGTTTGGGTTTGGGGTTGTGGTTAGGGTTGGGTTTAGGGTTAGGGTTAGGGTAGAGTTGGTGTTAGGGTTGGGGTTTGGGATAGGGTTAGGGTTAAGGTTGCGGTTAGGGTTAGGGTTGGTGTTAGGTTGAGGGTTAGGGTTAGGGTTAGGTTTGGGTTTATGGTAAGGAATAGGGTTAGGGTTGGGTTAGGGTTAGGGTTAGGGTTAGGGTTGGGGTTAGGGTCAGGGTTAGTGTTAGTGTTAGGGTTGTGGTTAGGGTTAGGGATAGGGATAGGGTTAGGGTTAGGGTTAGGGTGACTGTTGGGTTTGGGGTTAGGGTTAGGGTTAGGGTTGGGGTTGGGGTTAGGGTTAGGTTTCGGGTTGGGTTAGGATTAGGGTTAGGGTTAGGGTTGGGGTTAGTGTTAGGGTGGGCATTAGGGTTAGGGTTAGGGTTGGGGTTAGGGTTAGGGTTGGGGTTGGGGTTAGGGTTAGTGTTAGTGTTAGTTTTAGGTTTGGGTTTAGGATTAGGGTCAGGGTTAGGGTTAGGTTCGGGGTTAGGTTTAGGGTTGGGGTTAGTGCTAGGGTTGGGGTTAGTGTTAGGGTAAGGGTTGAGTTAGGGTTAGGGATAGGGTTAGGTTTAACGTTGTGGTTAGGGTTAGGGTTAGGGTTGGTGTTAGTTTAGGGTTAGGGTTAGGGTTGGGTTTAGGGTAAGGAATAGGGTTGGGGTTAGGGTTAGGGTTAGGGTTGGGGTTAGTGTTAGGGTTAGTGTTAGTGTTAGGGTTGTGTTTAGGGTTAGGGTTAGGGTTAGGTTTCGGGTTGGGGTTGGGGTTGTGGTTAGGTGTGAGGGTTAGGGCTTAGGGTTAGGGGGTTAGGGTTAGGGGTTTAGTGGGTTAGGGTTAGGGTGTTTGAGTTGGGGTCAGTGTTGGGGTTAGGTTTGGGGTTGGGGATAGGGATAGCGTTAGGGTTCGTGTTGTCTTAGTTTTAGGGTTAGGGTAGGTTTAGGGTAGGGTTACGGTTAGGGTATGTTGAGGATTTGGGTTAACTTAGGGTTATTGTTATGGTTGTGTTTGGGCTATGGTTAGGGTAGGGTTGGGTTTGGGTTTGGGGTTAGGTTTTGGTTTGGGGTTAGGTTTAAGGTTGGGGTTAGGGTTCGGTTTTGGGTTCGAGTTCAGTTTAGTGTTGGGGTTGGGGTTGGCATAGGCTTGGGGTTAGTGTTGGGGTTGCGGTTGGGGTTGGGGTTGAGATTTTGGTTTGGGTTGGTGTTGGGGTTAGGGTTCATTTTTGGGTTCGGGTTCAGGTTCAGGGTGGCGTTATTGTTAGGGTTCGGGTTCCGGTTGATACTAGGGTTAGGGTTCGGGTTTGGGTTAGGTTTAGGGTTAGGGTTCGGGTTGCGGTTAGGGTTGGGGTTTTGGTTAGGGTTCGGGTCCGGGTTCCAGTACGTGTTCGGGTTAGGGATAGGGTTAGGGTTAGGGGTACGTTTGGGGTTGGGTTTGGGGTTGGGGGTTGGGTGTGTGTTTGGGGTGGGGTTGGGGTTGTGGTTGCGGTTAGGGTTGGGGTTAGGGTTGGGGTTGGGGATGGGTTTAGGTTTCGAATTCGGGTTCGGTTTTGGTCCCGGGTTCAGGTTTGCGGTAGGGTTGGTGTTGGTGTTATGGTTAGGGTTGACTTTAGGGTTAGGGTTAGGGTTGGGGTTGGGGTTAGGTTTAGGGTTGTTGGTTGGGGTTAGGGTTAGGGTTAGGGTTAGCATTAGGGCTGGGGTTAAGTTGGGATTTGAGTTATGCTTGTGTTATGATTTTAGGGTTAGGGTTAGTGTTAAGGTTGGGGTTAGGGTTAGGGTTAGGGTGAGTGTTGGGGTTGGGGTTAGGCTTAGGGTTAGGGTTGGTGTTAGGGTTATGGTTGGGGTTGGGGTTAGGGATAGGGCTAGGGTTAGGGTTGGAGTTAGTGTTGGGGTTAGGGTTAGGGTTGGGGTTGGGGTTAGGGTTAGGGTTAGGGTTGGGGATAGGGTTAGGGTTAGGGTTAGGGTTACGGTTAGGGTTGGGGTTGGGGTTAGGTTTAGGGTTAGGGTTGGGGTTAGGGTTAGGGTTGGGGTTAGGTTTACGGTTAGGGTTAGGGTTGAGGTTCAGGTTGGGGTTAGGGATAGGGTTAGGTTTAGTGTTGGGGTTGGGGTTACGGTTGGGGTTAGGTTTAGTGTTGAGTTTAGGGTTAGGGTTAGGGTTACGGTTAGGGTTAGGGTTAGCGTTAGGGTTAGGTTTAGCGTCAGGGCCAGGGTCAGGGAGAGGGTGGGGTTAGGGTTAGGGTTAGGGTTAGGGTTAGGGAGAGGGTTGGGGTTGGGGTCAGGGTTAGGATTAGGGTTAGGGTCAGGGTTAGGTTTAGGGTCAGGGTTGGGGTTAGTGTTGTGGTTAGGGTTAGGGTTAGGGTTGGGGTTAGAGTTAGGGTTAGTGTTCGGGTTGGCGTTAGGGTTAGGGTTGGGGTTAGGGTTAGGGTTAGGTTTGGGGTTAGGGTTAGGGTTAGGGTTAGGGTTAGGGTTAGCGTTAGGGTTAGGGTTAGCGTTAGGGTTAGGGTTAGTGTCAGGGTCAGGGTCAGGGAGAGGGTGGGGTTAGGGTTAGGGTTGGGGTTAGTGTTAGGGTTAGGGTTAGGGTTAGTGTTGGGGTTGCGGTTAGGGTTAGGGTAAGGGTTGGGGTTAGGGTTAGGGTTAGGTTTAGGGTTGGGTTAGGGTTAGCGTTAGGGTTAGGGTTGGGGTTATTGTTAGGGTTGGCGTTAGGGTTAGGGTTAGGTTTGGGGTTAGGGTTGGGGTTCGGGTTAGGGTAAGGGTTAGGGTTAGGGATGGGGTTAGGGATAGGGTTAGGGTTAGTGTTAGGGTTGTGGTTAGGGTTAGGGTTAGGGTTAGTGTTAGGGTGAGTGTTGGGGTTGGGGTTAGGCTTAGGTTTAGGGTTGGTGTTAGGGTTATTGTTGGGGTTGGGGTTAGGGTTAGGGATAGGGCAAGGGTTAGGGTTGGAGTTAGTGTTGGGGTTAGGGTTAGGGTTAGGGTTGGGGTTAGGGTTAGGGTTAGGGTTGGGGTTGGGGTTGGGGTTAGGGTTAGGGTTAGGTTTGGGGTTAGGGTTGGCGTTAGGTTTAGGTTTGGGGTTGGGGATAGGGTTAGGGTTGGGGTTAGGGTTCGGGTTAGGGTTGGGGTTAGGTTCAGGGTTAGGGTTGGGGTTGGGTTTGGGTTTAGGGTTAGGGTGAGGTTTAGGGTTAGATTCAGGGTTAGGGTTAGGCTTAGGGCTAGGGTTGGGATTAGGGCTAGGGTTAGGGTTGAGTTAGGGTTAGGGATAGGGTTAGGGTTAAGGTTGCGGTTAGGGTTAGGGTTAGGGTTGGTGTTAGGTTTAGGGTTAGGGTTAGGGTTAGGGTTGGGGTTAGGGTTAGGTTTAGGGTTGGGTTACGGTTAGCGTTAGGGTTAGGGTTGGGGTTATTGTTAGGGTTGGCGTTAGGGTTAGGGTTAGGGTTAGGGTTGGGCTTAGGGGTAGAGTTAGGGTTGGAGTTAGGGTTAGGGTTAGGGTTGGGGTTAGGGTTGGGGTTAGGGTTGGCGTTAGGTTTAGGTTTAGGGTTGGGGTTGGGGTTGGGTTCAGGGTTAGGGTGAGGTTTAGGGTTAGGTTCCGGGTTAGGGTTAGGGTTAGGGTTAGGGCTAGGGTTGGGGTTAGGGTTAGGGTTGAGTTAGGGTCAGGGATAGGGTTAGGGTCAAGGTTGCGTTTAGGGTTAGGGTTAGGGTTGGTGTTAGGTTTAGGGTTAGGGTTAGGGTTGGGTTTAGGTTAAGGAATAGGGTTGGGGTTAGGGTCAGGGTTAGGCTAGGGTTGGGGTTAGGGTTAGCCTTAGTGTTAGTGTTAGGGTTGTGGTTAGCGTTAGGGTTAGGGTTAGTGGTCGGGTTAGGGTGAGTGTTCGGGTTGGGGTTAGTGTTAGGGTTGTGGTTAGGGTTAGGGTTGGGGTTGGGGTTAGGGTCAGGGATAGGGTTAGGGTTAGGGTTGGAGTTAGTGTTGGGGTTAGGGTTAGGGTTAGTGGTAGGGTTACGGTTAGGGTTAGGGTTGGGTTTAGGGTTAGGGTTACGGTTAGGGTTAGGGTTACGGTTAGGGTTAGGGTTAGCGTTAGGGTTAGGGTTAGCGTTAGGGTTAGGGTTAGTGTCAGGGTCAGGGTCAGGGAGAGGGTGGGGTTAGGGTTAGGTTTAGGGTTAGGGTTAGGGATAGGGTTGGGGTTGGGGTCAGGGTTAGGATTAGGTTTAGGGTCAGGGTTAGGGTTTGGGTCAGGGTTGGGGTTAGTGTTGGGGTTAGGTTTAGGGTTAGGGTTATGGTGAGTGTTGGGGTTGGTTTTAGGCTTAGGGTTAGGGTTGGTGTTCGGGTTATGGTTGGGGTTGGGGTTAGGGTTAGGGTTTTGGTTAGTGTTAGGGTTGGGGATAGATCTATGGTTAGGGTTCGGGTTGGTTAAGGGTAGGGTTAGGGTTAGGGTAGGGTTAGGGTTAGGCTTAGGGTAGGGTTAGGGTTAGGGTTATGTTTGTGTTAGGGCTAGGGTTAGGGTAGGGTTGGGGTTGGGGTTAAGTTTAGGTTTGGGCTTAGGTTTAAGGTTGGGTTTAGGGTTCGGGTTTGGGTTTGCGTTCGGTTTAGTGTTGGGGTTGGGGTTAGGGTTGGGGTTAGGTTTAGGGTTCGGGCTGGGTTTGGGTTTGAGTCCGGATTAGGGATAGGGTTAGGGTTAGTTTTGGGTTTGGGGTTACCGTTGGGGTTGGTGTTGGGTTTGGGTTATGGTTGCGGTTAGGGTTGGGGTTAGTTTTGTGTTGCGGTTGTGGTTGGGGTTGGGGTTTGGGTTTGGTTTGGTGTTGGTGTTGGGGTTGGGTCTAGGGTTAGTGTTCGGGTTCGGGTTCGCATTAGCATTATTGTTAGGGTTCGGGTTCGTGATCGGGTTCAGATTAGGGTTAGGGCTCTGTTTAGGGTTAGGGTTAGGTTTCGGGTTTGGGTTGGGGTTGGGGTTGTGGTTAGGTGTGAGGGTTAGGGGTTAGGGTTAGGGGGTTAGGGTTAGGGGTTTAGTGGGTTAGGGTTAGGGGGTTTGGGTTGGGGTCAGTGTTGGGGTTAGGTTTGGGGTTGGGGATAGGGATAGCGTTAGGGTTTGTGTTGTTTTAGTTTTAGGGTTAGGGTAGGTTTAGGGTTAGGGTTAGGGTATGTTGAGGATTTGGGTTAAGTTAGGGTTATTGTTATGGTTGTGTTTGGGCTAGGGTTAGGGTAGGGTTGGGTTTGGGGTTAGGTTTAGGTTTGGGGTTAGGTTTGAGGTGGGGTTAGGGTTCGGTTTTGGGTTCGAGTTCGGTTTAGTGTTGGGGTTGGGGTAGGCTTGGGGTTAGTATTGGGGTTGCGGTTGGGGTTGGGATTTTGGTTCGGTTTTGTGTTGGGGTTGGATTTGGGGTTAGGGTTAGTGTTTGGGTTTGGGTTAACGTTATTGTTAGCGTTTGGGTTCCGGTTCATATTAGGGTTAGGGTTCAGGTTCAGGTTATTTTTATTGTTAGTGTTGGGGTTAGGGTTAGGGTTGGGGTTAGGGTTGGGGATGGGTTTAGGGTTCGAATTCGGGTTCGGTTGTGGTCCCGGGTTCGGTTTCGGGTTTGCGTTAGGGTTGGGGTTGGTGTTATGGTTAGGGTTAATTTTAGGGTTAGGGTTAGGGTTGGGGTTGGGGTTAGGTTTAGGGTTGTGGTTAGGGTTAATGTTATGTCTAGGGTTCGGTTGGCATTGGGGTTGCGTTTAGTGTTGGGGTCGGGGTTGGGGTTGGGGTTAGGGTTAGGGTTAGTATTAGGGCTGGGGTTAAGTTGGGATTAGAGTTATGTTAGGGTTAGGATTAGGGTTCGGGTTCGGTTTAGTGTTGGTGTTGGGGTTGGGGTTAGTTTTAGGGTTCGGGTTCGGGTTTGGCCCGGGTTCGAGTCCAGGTTAGGGATAGCGTTAGGGTTAGGGTTGGGGTTGGGGTTGAGTTTGGGGTTACGTTTGGGGTTGGAGTTGGGGTTGGGGTTAGGTTAGGGTTGGGGTTAGTGTTGGGATTCTGGTGGGGTTGGGGTTTGCATTCGGTTTGGTGTTGGGGTTGGTGTTGGGTTTGGGGTTGTGGTTAGGGTTGGGGTTAGGGTTAGGGTTAGAGTTGGGGTTAGGGTTGGGGTTTGGGATAGGGTTAGGTTTACTGTTGGGGTTGGGGTTAGGGTTGGGGTTAGGTTTTGGGTTGGGGTTAGTGATAGGGTTAGGGTTAGGGTAAGGGTTAGGGTTGGGGTTAGGGTTAGGGTTAGGGTTGGGGATAGGGTTAGGGTTAGGGTTGGGGTTAGGGTTATGGTTAGGGTTAGGGTTGGGGTTAGGGTTAGGGTTGGCGTTAGGGTTAGGGTTGGTGTTAGGGTTGGCGTTAGGTTTAGGGTTGGCTTTGGGGTTAGGGTTAGGGTTAGGGTTGGGGTTAGGGTTAGGGTTAGGGTTGGGGATAGGGTTAGGGTTAGGGTTAGGGTTGGGGTTAGGGTTACGGTTAGGGTTAGGGTTGGGGTTAGGGTTAGGGTTGGGGTTAGGGTTAGGGTTGGTGTTAGGGTTGGCGTTAGGTTTAGGGTTGGCTTTGGGGTTAGGGTTAGGGTTAGGGTTGGGGTTAGGTTTAGGGTTAGGGTTGGGGTTATGTTTAGGGTTAGAGTTGGGGTTGGGTTTGTGTTTAGGGTTAGGGTGAGGTTTAGGGTTAGGTTCGGGGTTAGGGTTAGGCTTAGGGGTAGGGCTGGGGTTAGGGTTAGGGTTAGGGTTGAGTTAGGGTTAGTAATAGGGTTAGGGTTAAGGTTGCGGTTAGGGTTAGGGATAGGGTTGGTGTTAGGTTTAGGGTTAGGGTTAGAGTTAGGGTTGGGTTTAGGGTAAGGAATAGGGTTGGGGTTAGGGTTAGGGTTAGGGTTGGGGTTAGGGTTAGCGTTAGTGTTAGTGTTAGGGTTGTGGTTAGGGTTAGGGTTAGGGTTAGCATCAGGGTCAGGTTCAGGGAGAGGGTGGGGTTAGGGTTAGGGTTAGGGATAGGGTTGGGGTTGGGGTCAGGGTTAGGATTAGGGTTAGGGTCAGGGTTAGGGTTAGGGTCAGGGTTGGGGTTAGTGTTGGGGTTAGGGTTAGGTTTGGGGTTAGGTTGAGGGTTAGTGTTCGGTTTGGCGTTAGGGTTAGTGTTAGGGTTAGGGTTAGGGTTAGGGTTGGGGTTAGGGTTAGGGTTAGGGTTGGGGTTAGGGTTAGGGTTAGGGTTAGTGTTAGTGTTAGGGTTAGGGGTGGGTTTAGGGTTAGGGTCAGGGTTAGGGTTAGGGTCAGGGTTGGGGTTAGTGTTGGGGTTAGGGCTAGGGTTGGGGTTAGGGTTTGAGTTAGGGTTAGGGATAGGGTTAGGGTTAAGGTTGCGGTTAGGGTTAGGGTTAGGGTTGGTGTTAGGTTGAGGGTTAGGGTTAGGGTTAGGTTTGGGTTTAGGGTTAGTGTTAGTGTTAGGGTTGTGGTTAGGGTTATGGATAGGGATAGGGTTAGGGTTAGGGTTAGGGTGAGTGTTGGGTTTGGGGTTAGGGTTAGGGTTAGGGATGGGGTAAGGGTCAGGGTTGGGGTTGGGGTTAGGGTTAGGGATAGGGTTAGGGTTAGGGTTGGAGTTAGTGTTGGGGTTAGGGTTAGGGTTTGGGTTAGCGTTGGGGTTAGGGTTACGGTTAGGGTTAGGGTTAGGGTTGGGGTTAGGGTTAGGGTTAGGGTTAGGGTTGGGGTTAGGGTTGGGGTTAGGGTTAGGGTTGGTGTTAGGGTTGGGGTTAGTGCTAGGGTTAGGTTTAGGGTTGGCGTTAGGGTTGGGGTTAGGTTTAGGGTTGGGGTTAGGGTTAGGGTAAGGGTTAGGGTTGTGGTTTAGGGTTAGGGTTCGGGTTGGTGTAAGGGTTAGGGTTAGGTTTGGGGTTAGGGTTGGGTTTAGGGATAGGGTTAGGTTTAGGATTGGGGTTGGGGTTAGGGTTGGGGTAGGTTTAGGGTTGGGGTTGGGGTTAGGGTTAGGGATGTGGTTAGGGTTAGGTTTGCGTTTAGGGTTGGGGTTGGGGTTAGGGTTTGGGTTAGGGTTAGGGTTGGGGTTAGGGTTAGGGTTAGGGTTAGAGTTAGGGATAGTGTTAGGGTTAGGGTCAGGGTTAGAGTTAGGGTTAGGGTTAGGGTTAGGTTTATGGTTGGGGTGAGGGTGAAGGTTAGGTTTAGGGTTAGGGTTAGGGTTAGGCTTAGGGTTAGGGTTGGGGTTAGGGGTTGGGGTAGGGTTAGTTTTAGGGTTTGGGTTAGGCCACGGGGGAAGGAATGTCACTAGGCGACTGAGGCAACATGGTTGGTTATCGGACAAGTTGGCAGGAATAAATGACCAAGTGTGGGAACCACATGTCTAAAACTATCCATGAGGCAAAAGTATGTGGGCCTCATTAAAAGATATATTTTGAATTTCATTACAGTGGAAGGGGGGGACCAGGGATGGCTTTATATTTTCTGGAAAAATTTTTACACTTAAGCATTCGTGCACACGTAGTATTTGTTTCAGCAACGGTGGGGGTGCGTAGAGTGAACTCTGTAGGGGGTAGGATCTTTGCAACCATGCCCCAATCAGCATTTTGGGAGTAAGTTAAACTTACACTATAAACTCTTAACATGGTATCTTTTTGAATTCTTTCAGGATGGTTACAGACAGGTATTAGACATGCTAATAAGCCTGTTTGCAGGTATATCTTTTGGTAAACAAAAATACTTTATCCCAGTGATGTTAGCTAAGTGAAGCCAGTAATTATCAGCAAATTGCTGGGACAAACTACCTTCTCCAGGGGCAGGCCCCCCTTTTTGCACCTTATTAAGGAAACACAATGCAACACTACTAACACTACAACACTCATGTTTGATCTTCTTTGGGATCTGACCGTACGCTGGGCAGCCATTCACCTGGCAAGCTGCAGTAGGGTCTAGTCCCCTTCTTCAATTCTCCAGTTGCAGGTCTGACCGTACGCAGGGTGTGTCCACAGTAAGGTCTAGCCTGAGTCTTACTGCTTTTTCAGAATGATTTTTAAAGGATTTTTAGGATGTCTGTTTACAGTCCATTCCCCTCCTTTCGCTCTCTTGACTCATGTTTAATGTACACGAGTTCATAGCTGTGGGGGTGGAAAGTATAACAGTTTTTGGTCCTCTCCATCTGGGAGTCAAAGGGTCATTTTTCCCTCTTTAACTCATACTTTATCTCCTGGTTGGAAAGGATGAATCTCTGTAATGGGAATTGGGGCTTATTTTCTAAGACAAAGCGACGCTGGGCTTGAAGAACTTTGCCCAGTGTTTAGACTTCTTGTTTAAGGCTAACGTTGGCTTGCTCTTGATGCTGCTCCAGTGTCAATTATGAAGTCAATGTCATGGCCCCTCACAGTGGCAGTGACTAGGGGCTTCCCAGGGCTGAGATTAAGGGGGCCCGGTCTGTCTTATTTAAGACTTTTGGCTTTAGCCACTTTAATGAAGGGGGCTTTTTTATACATTTTTATAGACCCCTGCTTTTCAGTTTGCTTGCTAACTAAGCTGTCTCCTCCCTCGCCTGTTCTGGCCCCTTTGGTTTTCTCTTTTATGTATTTGATTTATTTCATTTGGGCATTTACGCCACCAATGTCCATCTTGTCCGCACTGGGCACACTGTTTTTTCTTAAGAATCTTCTGCCTCTGCCGGGTCTTTTTTCATTTCTTCGTCTACGTTTTCTGGGGCTTCTGGGTCGAGGGGGCATACTGGCAATAGGCATTTAAAAGACGCTCCAAGTACGCTCTGGGGGCTTCGGTGGCACCTTGCAGCACTTTAGACACTTTGGTTATATTAACTGACTTTTTCATACTTGCTGTCATGGCTTCTAACAGCAGGGTTTGATACTGGGTGAGGCGCTTTAGCCCCGCTTGTGTGTTGGGAGAGAGAAACCTCTCTCCCTCTCTTGCTTTTTCTCTCTTTTGCTGATCTGCCTGTATTGCAGATCATGTTTCAAACTTTTTATATAAAACTTTCTGCTCTATGCACCAGCCTTGTCTTTTTGCAAGTTAAACTCACTTACTAACTTTTCTGCCCTACACTAGTCTCAATGACACACATTTGGGATAGGCTGTTCTTCTCTTTCTAGTTACATTTTTTTTTTAATCTTCAAGAACTATTACATTATTGTGGCTACTTTATCCCAGGTAATAAGCTTCAGGCACAATCAGCTGCTTTTAATTTACCCTGGGGGCAACTGTGGCCACGCTTCTTTTCTACAAATGTTTTCTCTCTTTGCTTCTTGCCTCCTTTTTCTTCTTCTTTTTTCTTCTCTATCTGTCTTCTACTTTCTCTATTCCTTCTTTTCTACTTGCCTTTCTCTTTCTCCTTGTCATCCATTGGGAACCACACTTAGTATTATTTGGAGTTGCAACTAACACTAATCTGCAAATATCACATATATTTTATGATATTTAAGAAATCATAAAATACACACAACAAACTTTTTCTGCAATTTAACACAATGAATGGAAAACACTTTTTGCATGGTAAGGCATGATGGAGCAGATCCAGCAATTATACTGCTCTTCTGGCTGAAAGCTCAGGGCCCATTAAAATCAAGGGACGGGCATACTCACACACGCAAAGAGTTCTAGGTCACCATTTTTGCATCGGCAACTTTATGCTGCATGAGTTCTGGCAGAAGGAAATCTAAAAGTTATAGATCAAACTTAGCCTGCTGTACACTGAGCTGACTACAAACAGACCCACGGTCCACAGCGATGAGAGTTTAAGTTTATCAAAAGCTTCATAGCACTGTCCATGGAAAGTCTTTGACAATTCAAAATTTTAGTCCATGTGCAGAGTGTCTCTAAAAAGCCCAGATGATGGAGCCAAACAGAGAAGGCTCTGGGCAATGAAGATGAGATGTTTCCAGCAACGGCTCCGCGCTTTTGCATCAGTTTAAAAAAGGGGAAGTGTGGCCCTACACCCCTTCTGACAGACAAGGGCCTTTAACTTTTTAGCAAGGCCTCTGTCTAAACAGAGCAGCACAGCTTAGCTCTCTAGCCGTGACACTTTAATTTGGGCAACTCCTCTGTAAATTTTATTTTATTTCTGTCAGGTTCTCACAGACATTTTAAAAACTTGCTCTTTTTTTTCTCTTTTAACCTGGTACACGAAAGCACTGAAACACTGAGTGCCGAAACTCAGGACGCTGGGGGGGTGATGGGCATCGCCTTATACTTGCATTTTTTTCAGGCAGCCATTAATCTTCGGGGAGGCGGTGGGGTGATTTGCAGGACTTCAAAGGCAAGCTTCCCAGTTTGTTTGTATTTGTAAATCCCAAGCTTAAAACAGGACACGATGAGGTAGAGGGCAGCCAAATCTTTGCTTTGGCACGGGCAACAAATAACTCAGGTTAGCTTTCTTCGCTGGGGTCTCAAACAGGAAAACAGTCTTAATTTAAAGTTGTAACATCACTGACAGCGTCAGCCAGCCAGCTACACAGATTTCACTGTTTTTCAAGACAGTTACTCCAATATCTTCTTTTCTTCTCAATCAGGTTGGGTCTCCCAGCTTACACAGTTTATTGCAGCTTCCAGGAGCATGGTAGTAGCGTAATTTTGGCTTGGCCAGGGACATGCTGTCTGGTTTCTCGGTCTCTTCAGCACACACACTCAGGCAGTGTAACACTGGACACTCAAATCAGTGAGATTTCTTCGTTGCAGGGAATCCCACGGCAAAAGCTTAATGGTTACGCTCTTCAGAAATCATATAGCTGATGGTCTACAGGCTCTATGAAATTCTAGGACAGTTCAAAGCTAAACACGGTTACCTTGACAGAGATCTTTAATGTGGTCTCTCCGCTTCATTCTGCCTTGGGACCGTCCTATGGGCATGGCACACTTTCCACTCGAAGAGGGGTCTAGCCTGTGCCCTGGGGGCTGATTCTTCACCTTTATTTCATTTTGCGCCTTCATCTTCTGGGTCTTCATTTTCAGTTTCCATTTCTTAGGGATTTCATCTCAATTAGGCGAGGTGATGATGTGGCACAACTCAGAACGTTGTGGGTAATTCTCCTGCTGCCCTCCCGGCGCACTAGGCTAACGGTTACTTCTTCAGCCTCACACTCCCACGCTACGTCAAAAGCCAGGCTGTCTTGCAACATTTCTCTGATTAACAGCCTCAGATCTTGTGTTTTTTTTTCCTCTCAGCTCGACCTTGAGCTTTTTTGCTATTCCCTCTCTCTATTCTGAATCCTTTTTAAAAAATCTTTTTCCTTTTTTTTTTTAACATACATCTCAAGGGGGTGCAAGTCTTGCTTCCCCCACCTCCCATAGCCTCTTTCTTAAGATAAAGACAGACACAAGGAGGGAAAGGGGATTGGTCAGTGAGTAAGGGGTCTCACTGGCCGACACAAAAGGAATTTCACACCACGCACTTTGCTACTGGCCTGGGCACCCGGACGGTCAACGGTATGCATCAGAAACCGCAGTAGCCACTCACACCATCATCAATCTGTCCACTGCATCCATATGTCCCTGCCACCCACTTTTCCCACTTTTCACCAGAGCGGAAAGCGGCTTCCCCAGCTTCCTCAGCTTCCTACTGAGTACTGGCGTGCTGGGTACTGGCGCCCGCTCGGGGGTGTGATCAGGCCCCCCTTCTACTCGCAAGGAGTAGGTTCTTTTCGTATACGTATACTAACACTGACCTTCTTCATGAGGCGGGGCCCTCTTTTTTTCTGCCCAGTGGCCTTTCTCCCTAAAGGCGGGGCCCACTTTTACTCCATACTTGCCTTACTCCTGAAGGCTTCCAATGTGGGTTTCAACTCAATTGCAGCTGCGATACAGGCAGGGCTCAAGTTCCTTTCTCCGCTTCCCAAGGTTCTCTTGCTGCTCGCTGCCGTTTGGGCGATCCCGGCGCAGGCTCCCTCCCGTTTGCCCGACAAAAAGGTCGGTGGCGCCAAGAAAGGGAGGCATGCGCCGAGCTCTCCCTCCCGGTGTGGCGATAAAGAGCAGGCAACTGCCCCTCTCTGTCTCAGAGCCTGCCACATCCGAGTCACGGCACCATTTATGTAGCAGAAATCAGAGTCAGAGAGACCACGGAGTAAAGAAAAATGAGTATTCTTTATTTAACGCGCGGGCTTATGGCTGGAATCTTTTCCAAAGAGCCAAAAGCCCCGAGGCATAGCCACGCATTACTTTTATAGAGATGATGACACACAAGCGACCCTTTCTCCCACCCCCTCTCCTGTGGTTTTACAGTTGGTACAGTTGTTTAGAGTACAGGAAATGGGCCATAGGACATTCTATCTCGAGAACAAGGATACAGTCTTGCAGTAAGCAAAAAGGCAAAATCATGACTGTGTTGTGCAATTTGGCTTGCTGACAGGGGAAGTCTCAACATTGCTGTTCCTGCCAAACTATGCTAGCTCAGCAAGAACATGAGACCACTTAGTCTGACCCCCGACATGGCTGCTACAGGGTTAGGGTTATGTTTGGGGTTAGGGTTAGTGTTAGGGTTCGGGTTGGATTTAGGGTTAGGGTCTGGGTTAGGGTTAGGGTTGGGGTTAGGGTTAGGGTTGGGGTTGGGGTTAGGGTTAGGGTTGGGGTTGGGGTTGGGGTTAGGGTTAGGGATAGGGTTAGAGTTAGGGTTGGAGTTAGTGTTGGGGTTAGGGTTCGGGTTAGGGTTAGTGTTAGGGTTACGGTTAGGGTTAGGGTTGGGTTTAGGGTTAGGGTTAGGGTTGGGGTTAGGGTTAGGGTTGGGGATAGGGTTAGGGTTAGGGTTGGGGTTGGGGTTGGGGTCAGGGTTTGGATTATGGTTAAGGTCAGTGTTAGGGTTAGGGTCAGGTTTGGGGTTAGTGCTGGGGTTAGGGTTCGGGTTAGGGTTGGGGTTAGAGTTAGGGTTAGGGTTAGGGTTAGGGACGGGTTAGGGATAGGGTTGGGGTTAGGGTTGGGGTTAGGTTTAGGGTAAGGGTTGAGTTAGGGTTAGGGTTAGGGTTGGTTTTAGGTTTAGGGTTAGGGATAGGGTTTGGGTTGGGTTTCGGGTAAGGAATAGGGTTGGGGTTAGGGTTAGGGTTAGGGTTAGGGTTGGGGTTAAGGTGAGGTTTAAGGATGGGGTTGGGGTAAGGGTTAGGGTTGGAGTTAGGGTTGGGGTTAGGGTTAGGGTTGGGGTTGTGGTTAGGGTTAGGGTTAGTGTTAGGTTTGGGGTTAGGGTTAGTGTTAGGTTTAGGGTTGGATTTAGGGTTTGGGTCCTGGTTAGGGTTAGGGTTAGGGTTGGGGTTAGGGTTTGGGTTAGGATGGGGTTAGGGTTAGGTTTAGTGTTGGGGTTGTGGTTAGGGTTAGTGTTGGGGTTGGGGTTAGGTTTAGGGTTAGTGTTAGGTTTAGGGTTGGGGTTAGGGTTAGGGTTAGGGTTGGGGTTAGGGTTAGGGTTAAGCTTGGGGTTAGGGTTAGGGTTGGGGTTGGGGCTAGGGTTCGGGTTGGGGTTAGGGTTAGGGTTAGTGTTAGGGTTAGTGTTGGGTTATGTTTTGGGCTAGGGTTAGGGTTAGGGTTAGGGTTAAGTTTAGGGTTAGGGTTAGGGTAGGTGTTAGGGTTAGGGTTAGGGTTAGGGTTAGGGTTAGAGTTGGGGTGAGGGTTAGGGTTAGAGTTAGGGTTAGGGTTAGTGTTAGGTTCTGGGTTGGGGTTAAGGTTAGGGTTAGGGTTTGGGTTTGGGTTAGGTTTAGTGTTGGGGTTAGGGTTAGGGTTAAGGATAGGGTTGGGGTTGGGGTTAGGGTTAGTGTTAGGATTAGGGTTGGGTTAGGTTTAGGGTTAGGGTTAGGCTTGGGGTTTGGGTCCGGTTTGGGGTTAGTGTTGGTGTTAGGGTTAGGGTTAGTGTTAGGGTAGTGGTTAGGGTTAGGGTTAGGGTTGGGGTTAGGGTTAGGGCAGGGGTGAGGTTTAGGGTTTGGGTTAGGGATAGGGTTAGGTTTAGGGTTGGGGTTATGGTAATGGTTAGAGTTAGGGTTAGGGTTGGGTTAAGTTTAGGGTTAGGGATAGGGTTGGGGTTAGGGTTAGGGTTGGGGTTAGTGTTGGGGTTAGGGTTAGGGTTAGGTTAAGTGTTAGGGTAGTGATTAGGGTTAGGGTTGGGGTTAGGTTAGGGTTAGAGTTGGGGTTAGGGTTAGTGTAAGGGCTGGGGTTAGGGTGAGGGTTAGGGTTAGGGTTGGGGTTAGGGTTAGGGTTAGGTTTGGGGTTCACGTTAGTGTTAGGCTTAGGGTTGGATTTAGGGTTCGGGTCTGGGTTAGGGTTAAGGTTGGGGTTAGGGTTAGGGTTCGGTTTAGGGTTAGGGTTAAGCTTGAGGTTAGGGTTAGGGTTAGGGTTGGGGTTCAGGTTCGGGTTCGGGGTCGGGTTGGGGTCAGGGTTAGGATTAGGGTTGGGGTAGGGGTTAGGGTTGGGGTTGGGGTTAGGGTTAGGGTTAGGATTAGTGTTGGTGTCAGGGTTAGGGTTAGGGTTAGAGTTATGTTTAGGGTTGGGTTTAGGGTTAGGGTTAGGGTCAGGGTTGGGGTTAGGGTTAGGGTTAGGTTTGGGTTAGTGTTAGGGTTGGGGTTAGGGTTAGTGTTGGGGTTAGGGTTAGGAGTAGTGTTAGGGTAGTTGTTAGGGTTAGGGTTAAGCTTGGGGTTAGGGTTAGGGTTAGGGCTGGGGTTAGGGTTAGGGTTAGGGTTGGGGTTACGGTTAGGGTTAGGGTTGCGGTTAGTGTTAGGGTTAGGGTTAGTGTTGGGGTTAGGGTTAGGGTTAGGTTTAGGGTTGGATTTAGGGTTAGGGTTAGGGTTTGGGTTGAGTTAGGGTTAGGGTTCGGGTTCGGGTTAGGGTTGGGTTTAGGGTTAGGGTTAGGTTTAGGGTTGGGGTTATTGAAGTTAGGGTTAGGGTTAGGGTTAGTGTTAGGCTAGTGGTTAGGGTTAGGTTTAGGGTTAGGTTTAGTTTTGGGGTTGGGGTTGGGGTTAGGGTTAGGTTTAGGGTTAGGGTTAGGGTTGGGGTTAGAGTTGGGGTCAGGGTTAGGGTTAGGGTTAGGGTTAGGGTTAGGTTCTGGGTTGGGGTTAGGGTTAGGGTTAGGGTTGGGGTTTGGGTTAGGTTTAGTGTTGGGGTTGGGGTTAGGGTTAGGGTCAGGGTCAGGGTTAGGGTTAGTGTTAGGGTCGGGGTTAGGGTTGGGGTTACGGTTAGGGTTGGAGTTAGGGTTAGGTTTCGGGTTAGGGTTGGGGTTAGGGTTAGGTTTCGGGTTAGGGTTGGGTTAAGGTTAGGGTTAGGGTTAGGGTTAGTGTTGGTGTTAGGTTTAGTGTTAGGTTTAGGGTAGGGTTAGGGTTGGGGTTGGTGATAGGGTGAGGGTTGTGGTTGGGGTTGGGGTTAGGGTTAGGGTTAGGGTCAGGGTCAGGGTTAGGGTTAGTGTTAGGGTCGGGGTTAGGGTTGGGGTTACGGTTAGGGTTGGGGTTAGGGTTAGGTTTCGGGTTAGGGTTGGGTTAACGTTAGGGTTAGGTTTAGGGTGAGGCTGAGGGATAGGGTTAGGGTTGGGGTTAGTGTTAGGGTTAGGGTTGGGGTTAGGGTTAGGGTTAGGGTTAGGGTTAGGGTTAGGGTTGGGGTTAGGGCTAGGGTAGGGTTGGGGTCAGGGTTATGGTTCGGGTTCGGGTTAGGGTTAGTGTTAGGTTTAGAGTTGGGGTTAGGGTTAGGGTTGGGGTTAGGGTTAGTGTTGGGGTTGTTGTTAGGGTTAGAGTTAGGGTTAGGTTTGGGTTTAGGGTAAGGAATAGGGTTAGGGTTGGGTTAGGGTTAGGGTTAGGGTTGGGGTTAGGGTCAGTGTTGGGGTTGGGGTTAGTGTTGGGGTTGGGGTTAGGGTTAGGGTAAGGGTTGGTGTTAGGGTTAGGGTTAGGTTTAGGGTTGGGTTAGGGTTAGGGTTAGGGTTAGGGTTGGTGTTAGGGTTAGGGTTAGGGTAAGGGTTAGTGTTGGGGTTGGGGTTAGGGTTAGAGTTAGTGTTAGGTTTAGGGTTGGGTTCAGGGTTAGGGTCAGGGTTAGGGTTAGGGTAGGGGTTAGGGTTAGGGTTAGGTTTGGGGTTAGGGCTAGGGTTGGGGTTAGGTTTAGGGTAAGGGTTGAGTTAGGGTTAGGGTTAGGGTTGGTTTTAGGTTTAGGGTTAGGGATAGGGTTTGGGTTGGGTTTCGGGTAAGGAATAGGGTTGGGGTTAGGGTTAGGGTTAGGGTAGGGTTAGGGTTAGGGTAGGGTTAGGGTTAGGGTTAGGGTTGGGGTTGGTGTTAGGGTTAGGGTTAGGGTTAGGGTTAGGGTTGGGGTTGGGGTTGGGGTTGGCGTTAGGGTTAGGGTCAGGGTCAGGGTTAGGGTTAGGGTTGGGGTTAGGGTTGGGGTTACGGTTAGGGTTGTGGTTAGGGTTAGGTTTCGGGTTAGGGTTAGGGTTGGGTTAAGGTTAGGGTTAGGGTTAGGGTGAGGCTGAGGGTTAGGGTTAGGGTTGGGGTTAGTGTTAGGGTTAGGGTTGGGGTTAGGGTTAGGTTTAGGGTTAGGTTTAGGGTTGGGGTTAGGGTTAGGTTTAGGGTTTGATTGGGGTTAGGGTTAGGGTTAGGGTTGGTGTTAGGTTTAGTGTTAGGGTTAGGGTTGGGGTTAAGGTGAGTTTTAGGGATGGGGTTGGGGTAAGGGTTAGGGTTGGAGTTAGGGTTGGGGTTAGGGTTAGGGTTGGGGTTGGGGTTAGGGTTAGGGTTAGTGTTAGGTTTGGGGTTAGGGTTAGTGTTAGGTTTAGGGTTGGATTTAGGGTTTGGGTCCTGGTTAGGGTTAGGGTTAGGGTTGGGGTTAGGGTTTGGGTTAGGATGGGGTTAGGGTTAGGTTTAGTGTTGGGGTTAGGGTTGGGGTTATTGTTAGGGTTGGCGTTAGGGTTAGGGTTAGGGTTGGGGTTCGGGTTAGGGTAAGGGTTAGGGTTAGGGATGGGGTTAGGGATAGGGTTAGGGTTAGTGTTAGGGTTGTGGTTAGGGTTAGGGTTAGGGTTAGTGTTAGGGTGAGTGTTGGGGTTGGGGTTAGGCTTAGGTTTAGGGTTGGTGTTAGGGTTATTGTTGGGGTTGGGGTTAGGGTTAGGGATAGGGCAAGGGTTAGGGTTGGAGTTAGTGTTGGGGTTAGGGTTAGGGTTAGGGTTGGGGTTAGGGTTAGGGTTAGGGTTGGGGTTGGGGTTGGGGTTAGGGTTAGGTTTAGGTTTGGGGTTAGGGTTGGCGTTAGGTTTAGGTTTGGGGTTGGGGATAGGGTTAGGGTTGGGGTTAGGGTTCGGGTTAGGGTTGGGGTTAGGTTCAGGGTTAGGGTTGGGGTTGGGTTTGGGTTTAGGGTTAGGGTGAGGTTTAGGGTTAGATTCAGGGTTAGGGTTAGGCTTAGGGCTAGGGTTGGGATTAGGGCTAGGGTTAGGGTTGAGTTAGGGTTAGGGATAGGGTTAGGGTTAAGGTTGCGGTTAGGGTTAGGGTTAGGGTTGGTGTTAGGTTTAGGGTTAGGGTTAGGGTTAGGGTTGGGGTTAGGGTTAGGTTTAGGGTTGGGTTACGGTTAGCGTTAGGGTTAGGGTTGGGGTTATTGTTAGGGTTGGCGTTAGGGTTAGGGTTAGGGTTAGGGTTGGGCTTAGGGGTAGAGTTAGGGTTGGAGTTAGGGTTAGGGTTGGGGTTAGGGTTGGGGTTAGGGTTGGCGTTAGGTTTAGGTTTAGGGTTGGGGTTGGGGTTGGGTTCAGGGTTAGGGTGAGGTTTAGGGTTAGGTTCCGGGTTAGGGTTAGGGTTAGGGTTAGGGTTAGGGTTAGGTTCTGGGTTGGGGTTAGGGTTAGGGTTAGGGTTGGGGTTTGGGTTAGGTTTAGTGTTGGGGTTGGGGTTAGGGTTAGGGTCAGGGTCAGGGTTAGGGTTAGTGTTAGGGTCGGGGTTAGGGTTGGGGTTACGGTTAGGGTTGGAGTTAGGGTTAGGTTTCGGGTTAGGGTTGGGGTTAGGGTTAGGTTTCGGGTTAGGGTTGGGTTAAGGTTAGGGTTAGGGTTAGGGTTAGTGTTGGTGTTAGGTTTAGTGTTAGGTTTAGGGTAGGGTTAGGGTTGGGGTTGGTGATAGGGTGAGGGTTGTGGTTGGGGTTGGGGTTAGGGTTAGGGTTAGGGTCAGGGTCAGGGTTAGGGTTAGTGTTAGGGTCGGGGTTAGGGTTGGGGTTACGGTTAGGGTTGGGGTTAGGGTTAGGTTTCGGGTTAGGGTTGGGTTAACGTTAGGGTTAGGTTTAGGGTGAGGCTGAGGGATAGGGTTAGGGTTGGGGTTAGTGTTAGGGTTAGGGTTGGGGTTAGGGTTAGGGTTAGGGTTAGGGTTAGGGTTAGGGTTGGGGTTAGGGCTAGGGTAGGGTTGGGGTCAGGGTTATGGTTCGGGTTCGGGTTAGGGTTAGTGTTAGGTTTAGAGTTGGGGTTAGGGTTAGGGTTGGGGTTAGGGTTAGTGTTGGGGTTGTTGTTAGGGTTAGAGTTAGGGTTAGGTTTGGGTTTAGGGTAAGGAATAGGGTTAGGGTTGGGTTAGGGTTAGGGTTAGGGTTGGGGTTAGGGTCAGTGTTGGGGTTGGGGTTAGTGTTGGGGTTGGGGTTAGGGTTAGGGTAAGGGTTGGTGTTAGGGTTAGGGTTAGGTTTAGGGTTGGGTTAGGGTTAGGGTTAGGGTTAGGGTTGGTGTTAGGGTTAGGGTTAGGGTAAGGGTTAGTGTTGGGGTTGGGGTTAGGGTTAGAGTTAGTGTTAGGTTTAGGGTTGGGTTCAGGGTTAGGGTCAGGGTTAGGGTTAGGGTAGGGGTTAGGGTTAGGGTTAGGTTTGGGGTTAGGGCTAGGGTTGGGGTTAGGTTTAGGGTAAGGGTTGAGTTAGGGTTAGGGTTAGGGTTGGTTTTAGGTTTAGGGTTAGGGATAGGGTTTGGGTTGGGTTTCGGGTAAGGAATAGGGTTGGGGTTAGGGTTAGGGTTAGGGTAGGGTTAGGGTTAGGGTAGGGTTAGGGTTAGGGTTAGGGTTGGGGTTGGTGTTAGGGTTAGGGTTAGGGTTAGGGTTAGGGTTGGGGTTGGGGTTGGGGTTGGCGTTAGGGTTAGGGTCAGGGTCAGGGTTAGGGTTAGGGTTGGGGTTAGGGTTGGGGTTACGGTTAGGGTTGTGGTTAGGGTTAGGTTTCGGGTTAGGGTTAGGGTTGGGTTAAGGTTAGGGTTAGGGTTAGGGTGAGGCTGAGGGTTAGGGTTAGGGTTGGGGTTAGTGTTAGGGTTAGGGTTGGGGTTAGGGTTAGGTTTAGGGTTAGGTTTAGGGTTGGGGTTAGGGTTAGGTTTAGGGTTTGATTGGGGTTAGGGTTAGGGTTAGGGTTGGTGTTAGGTTTAGTGTTAGGGTTAGGGTTGGGGTTAAGGTGAGTTTTAGGGATGGGGTTGGGGTAAGGGTTAGGGTTGGAGTTAGGGTTGGGGTTAGGGTTAGGGTTGGGGTTGGGGTTAGGGTTAGGGTTAGTGTTAGGTTTGGGGTTAGGGTTAGTGTTAGGTTTAGGGTTGGATTTAGGGTTTGGGTCCTGGTTAGGGTTAGGGTTAGGGTTGGGGTTAGGGTTTGGGTTAGGATGGGGTTAGGGTTAGGTTTAGTGTTGGGGTTAGGGTTGGGGTTATTGTTAGGGTTGGCGTTAGGGTTAGGGTTAGGGTTGGGGTTCGGGTTAGGGTAAGGGTTAGGGTTAGGGATGGGGTTAGGGATAGGGTTAGGGTTAGTGTTAGGGTTGTGGTTAGGGTTAGGGTTAGGGTTAGTGTTAGGGTGAGTGTTGGGGTTGGGGTTAGGCTTAGGTTTAGGGTTGGTGTTAGGGTTATTGTTGGGGTTGGGGTTAGGGTTAGGGATAGGGCAAGGGTTAGGGTTGGAGTTAGTGTTGGGGTTAGGGTTAGGGTTAGGGTTGGGGTTAGGGTTAGGGTTAGGGTTGGGGTTGGGGTTGGGGTTAGGGTTAGGTTTAGGTTTGGGGTTAGGGTTGGCGTTAGGTTTAGGTTTGGGGTTGGGGATAGGGTTAGGGTTGGGGTTAGGGTTCGGGTTAGGGTTGGGGTTAGGTTCAGGGTTAGGGTTGGGGTTGGGTTTGGGTTTAGGGTTAGGGTGAGGTTTAGGGTTAGATTCAGGGTTAGGGTTAGGCTTAGGGCTAGGGTTGGGATTAGGGCTAGGGTTAGGGTTGAGTTAGGGTTAGGGATAGGGTTAGGGTTAAGGTTGCGGTTAGGGTTAGGGTTAGGGTTGGTGTTAGGTTTAGGGTTAGGGTTAGGGTTAGGGTTGGGGTTAGGGTTAGGTTTAGGGTTGGGTTACGGTTAGCGTTAGGGTTAGGGTTGGGGTTATTGTTAGGGTTGGCGTTAGGGTTAGGGTTAGGGTTAGGGTTGGGCTTAGGGGTAGAGTTAGGGTTGGAGTTAGGGTTAGGGTTGGGGTTAGGGTTGGGGTTAGGGTTGGCGTTAGGTTTAGGTTTAGGGTTGGGGTTGGGGTTGGGTTCAGGGTTAGGGTGAGGTTTAGGGTTAGGTTCCGGGTTAGGGTTAGGGTTAGGGTTAGGGCTAGGGTTGGGGTTAGGGTTAGGGTTGAGTTAGGGTCAGGGATAGGGTTAGGGTCAAGGTTGCGTTTAGGGTTAGGGTTAGGGTTGGTGTTAGGTTTAGGGTTAGGGTTAGGGTTAGGGTTGGGTTTAGGTTAAGGAATAGGGTTGGGGTTAGGGTCAGGGTTAGGCTAGGGTTGGGGTTAGGGTTAGCCTTAGTGTTAGTGTTAGGGTTGTGGTTAGCGTTAGGGTTAGGGTTAGTGGTCGGGTTAGGGTGAGTGTTCGGGTTGGGGTTAGTGTTAGGGTTGTGGTTAGGGTTAGGGTTGGGGTTGGGGTTAGGGTCAGGGATAGGGTTAGGGTTAGGGTTGGAGTTAGTGTTGGGGTTAGGGTTAGGGTTAGGGTTAGTGGTAGGGTTACGGTTAGGGTTAGGGTTGGGTTTAGGGTTAGGGTTACGGTTAGGGTTAGGGTTACGGTTAGGGTTAGGGTTAGCGTTAGGGTTAGGGTTAGCGTTAGGGTTAGGGTTAGTGTCAGGGTCAGGGTCAGGGAGAGGGTGGGGTTAGGGTTAGGTTTAGGGTTAGGGTTAGGGATAGGGTTGGGGTTGGGGTCAGGGTTAGGATTAGGTTTAGGGTCAGGGTTAGGGTTTGGGTCAGGGTTGGGGTTAGTGTTGGGGTTAGGTTTAGGGTTAGGGTTATGGTGAGTGTTGGGGTTGGTGTTAGGCTTAGGGTTAGGGTTGGTGTTCGGGTTATGGTTGGGGTTGGGGTTAGGGTTAGGGTTATGGTTAGTGTTAGGGTTGGGGATAGATCTATGGTTAGGGTTCGGGTTGGTTAAGGGTAGGGTTAGGGTTAGGGTAGGGTTAGGGTTAGGCTTAGGGTAGGGTTAGGGTTAGGGTTATGTTTGTGTTAGGGCTAGGGTTAGGGTAGGGTTGGGGTTGGGGTTAAGTTTAGGTTTGGGCTTAGGTTTAAGGTTGGGTTTAGGGTTCGGGTTTGGGTTTGCGTTCGGTTTAGTGTTGGGGTTGGGGTTAGGGTTGGGGTTAGGTTTAGGGTTCGGGCTGGGTTTGGGTTTGAGTCCGGATTAGGGATAGGGTTAGGGTTAGTTTTGGGTTTGGGGTTACCGTTGGGGTTGGTGTTGGGTTTGGGTTATGGTTGCGGTTAGGGTTGGGGTTAGTTTTGGGTTGCGGTTGTGGTTGGGGTTGGGGTTTGGGTTTGGTTTGGTGTTGGGGTTGGGGTTGGGTCTAGGGTTAGTGTTCGGGTTCGGGTTCGCATTAGCATTATTGTTAGGGTTCGGGTTCGTGATCGGGTTCAGATTAGGGTTAGGGCTCTGTTTAGGGTTAGGGTTAGGTTTCGGGTTTGGGTTGGGGTTGGGGTTGTGGTTAGGTGTGAGGGTTAGGGGTTAGGGTTAGGGGGTTAGGGTTAGGGGTTTAGTGGGTTAGGGTTAGGGGGTTTGGGTTGGGGTCAGTGTTGGGGTTAGGTTTGGGGTTGGGGATAGGGATAGCGTTAGGGTTTGTGTTGTTTTAGTTTTAGGGTTAGGGTAGGTTTAGGGTTAGGGTTAGGGTATGTTGAGGATTTGGGTTAAGTTAGGGTTATTGTTATGGTTGTGTTTGGGCTAGGGTTAGGGTAGGGTTGGGTTTGGGGTTAGGTTTAGGTTTGGGGTTAGGTTTGAGGTGGGGTTAGGGTTCGGTTTTGGGTTCGAGTTCGGTTTAGTGTTGGGGTTGGGGTAGGCTTGGGGTTAGTATTGGGGTTGCGGTTGGGGTTGGGATTTTGGTTCGGTTTTGTGTTGGGGTTGGATTTGGGGTTAGGGTTAGTGTTTGGGTTTGGGTTAACGTTATTGTTAGCGTTTGGGTTCCGGTTCATATTAGGGTTAGGGTTCAGGTTCAGGTTATTTTTATTGTTAGTGTTGGGGTTAGGGTTAGGGTTGGGGTTAGGGTTGGGGATGGGTTTAGGGTTCGAATTCGGGTTCGGTTGTGGTCCCGGGTTCGGTTTCGGGTTTGCGTTAGGGTTGGGGTTGGTGTTATGGTTAGGGTTAATTTTAGGGTTAGGGTTAGGGTTGGGGTTGGGGTTAGGTTTAGGGTTGTGGTTAGGGTTAATGTTATGTCTAGGGTTCGGTTGGCATTGGGGTTGCGTTTAGTGTTGGGGTCGGGGTTGGGGTTGGGGTTAGGGTTAGGGTTAGTATTAGGGCTGGGGTTAAGTTGGGATTAGAGTTATGTTAGGGTTAGGATTAGGGTTCGGGTTCGGTTTAGTGTTGGTGTTGGGGTTGGGGTTAGTTTTAGGGTTCGGGTTCGGGTTTGGCCCGGGTTCGAGTCCAGGTTAGGGATAGCGTTAGGGTTAGGGTTGGGGTTGGGGTTGAGTTTGGGGTTACGTTTGGGGTTGGAGTTGGGGTTGGGGTTAGGTTAGGGTTGGGGTTAGTGTTGGGATTCTGGTGGGGTTGGGGTTTGCATTCGGTTTGGTGTTGGGGTTGGTGTTGGGTTTGGGGTTGTGGTTAGGGTTGGGGTTAGGGTTAGGGTTAGAGTTGGGGTTAGGGTTGGGGTTTGGGATAGGGTTAGGTTTACTGTTGGGGTTGGGGTTAGGGTTGGGGTTAGGTTTTGGGTTGGGGTTAGTGATAGGGTTAGGGTTAGGGTAAGGGTTAGGGTTGGGGTTAGGGTTAGGGTTAGGGTTGGGGATAGGGTTAGGGTTAGGGTTGGGGTTAGGGTTATGGTTAGGGTTAGGGTTGGGGTTAGGGTTAGGGTTGGCGTTAGGGTTAGGGTTGGTGTTAGGGTTGGCGTTAGGTTTAGGGTTGGCTTTGGGGTTAGGGTTAGGGTTAGGGTTGGGGTTAGGGTTAGGGTTAGGGTTGGGGATAGGGTTAGGGTTAGGGTTAGGGTTGGGGTTAGGGTTACGGTTAGGGTTAGGGTTGGGGTTAGGGTTAGGGTTAGGGTTGGGGTTAGGGTTAGGGTTGGTGTTAGGGTTGGCGTTAGGTTTAGGGTTGGCTTTGGGGTTAGGGTTAGGGTTAGGGTTGGGGTTAGGTTTAGGGTTAGGGTTGGGGTTATGTTTAGGGTTAGAGTTGGGGTTGGGTTTGTGTTTAGGGTTAGGGTGAGGTTTAGGGTTAGGTTCGGGGTTAGGGTTAGGCTTAGGGGTAGGGCTGGGGTTAGGGTTAGGGTTAGGGTTGAGTTAGGGTTAGTAATAGGGTTAGGGTTAAGGTTGCGGTTAGGGTTAGGGATAGGGTTGGTGTTAGGTTTAGGGTTAGGGTTAGAGTTAGGGTTGGGTTTAGGGTAAGGAATAGGGTTGGGGTTAGGGTTAGGGTTAGGGTTGGGGTTAGGGTTAGCGTTAGTGTTAGTGTTAGGGTTGTGGTTAGGGTTAGGGTTAGGGTTAGCATCAGGGTCAGGTTCAGGGAGAGGGTGGGGTTAGGGTTAGGGTTAGGGATAGGGTTGGGGTTGGGGTCAGGGTTAGGATTAGGGTTAGGGTCAGGGTTAGGGTTAGGGTCAGGGTTGGGGTTAGTGTTGGGGTTAGGGTTAGGGTTAGGTTTGGGGTTAGGTTGAGGGTTAGTGTTCGGTTTGGCGTTAGGGTTAGTGTTAGGGTTAGGGTTAGGGTTAGGGTTGGGGTTAGGGTTAGGGTTAGGGTTGGGGTTAGGGTTAGGGTTAGGGTTAGTGTTAGTGTTAGGGTTAGGGGTGGGTTTAGGGTTAGGGTCAGGGTTAGGGTTAGGGTCAGGGTTGGGGTTAGTGTTGGGGTTAGGGCTAGGGTTGGGGTTAGGGTTTGAGTTAGGGTTAGGGATAGGGTTAGGGTTAAGGTTGCGGTTAGGGTTAGGGTTAGGGTTGGTGTTAGGTTGAGGGTTAGGGTTAGGGTTAGGTTTGGGTTTAGGGTTAGTGTTAGTGTTAGGGTTGTGGTTAGGGTTATGGATAGGGATAGGGTTAGGGTTAGGGTTAGGGTGAGTGTTGGGTTTGGGGTTAGGGTTAGGGTTAGGGATGGGGTAAGGGTCAGGGTTGGGGTTGGGGTTAGGGTTAGGGATAGGGTTAGGGTTAGGGTTGGAGTTAGTGTTGGGGTTAGGGTTAGGGTTTGGGTTAGCGTTGGGGTTAGGGTTACGGTTAGGGTTAGGGTTGGGGTTAGGGTTAGGGTTAGGGTTAGGGTTGGGGTTAGGGTTGGGGTTAGGGTTAGGGTTGGTGTTAGGGTTGGGGTTAGTGCTAGGGTTAGGTTTAGGGTTGGCGTTAGGGTTGGGGTTAGGTTTAGGGTTGGGGTTAGGGTTAGGGTAAGGGTTAGGGTTGTGGTTTAGGGTTAGGGTTCGGGTTGGTGTAAGGGTTAGGGTTAGGTTTGGGGTTAGGGTTGGGTTTAGGGATAGGGTTAGGTTTAGGATTGGGGTTGGGGTTAGGGTTGGGGTAGGTTTAGGGTTGGGGTTGGGGTTAGGGTTAGGGATGTGGTTAGGGTTAGGTTTGCGTTTAGGGTTGGGGTTGGGGTTAGGGTTTGGGTTAGGGTTAGGGTTGGGGTTAGGGTTAGGGTTAGGGTTAGGGTTAGAGTTAGGGATAGTGTTAGGGTTAGGGTCAGGGTTAGAGTTAGGGTTAGGGTTAGGGTTAGGTTTATGGTTGGGGTGAGGGTGAAGGTTAGGTTTAGGGTTAGGGTTAGGGTTAGGCTTAGGGTTAGGGTTGGGGTTAGGGGTTGGGGTAGGGTTAGTTTTAGGGTTTGGGTTAGGCCACGGGGGAAGGAATGTCACTAGGCGACTGAGGCAACATGGTTGGTTATCGGACAAGTTGGCAGGAATAAATGACCAAGTGTGGGAACCACATGTCTAAAACTATCCATGAGGCAAAAGTATGTGGGCCTCATTAAAAGATATATTTTGAATTTCATTACAGTGGAAGGGGGGGACCAGGGATGGCTTTATATTTTCTGGAAAAATTTTTACACTTAAGCATTCGTGCACACGTAGTATTTGTTTCAGCAACGGTGGGGGTGCGTAGAGTGAACTCTGTAGGGGGTAGGATCTTTGCAACCATGCCCCAATCAGCATTTTGGGAGTAAGTTAAACTTACACTATAAACTCTTAACATGGTATCTTTTTGAATTCTTTCAGGATGGTTACAGACAGGTATTAGACATGCTAATAAGCCTGTTTGCAGGTATATCTTTTGGTAAACAAAAATACTTTATCCCAGTGATGTTAGCTAAGTGAAGCCAGTAATTATCAGCAAATTGCTGGGACAAACTACCTTCTCCAGGGGCAGGCCCCCCTTTTTGCACCTTATTAAGGAAACACAATGCAACACTACTAACACTACAACACTCATGTTTGATCTTCTTTGGGATCTGACCGTACGCTGGGCAGCCATTCACCTGGCAAGCTGCAGTAGGGTCTAGTCCCCTTCTTCAATTCTCCAGTTGCAGGTCTGACCGTACGCAGGGTGTGTCCACAGTAAGGTCTAGCCTGAGTCTTACTGCTTTTTCAGAATGATTTTTAAAGGATTTTTAGGATGTCTGTTTACAGTCCATTCCCCTCCTTTCGCTCTCTTGACTCATGTTTAATGTACACGAGTTCATAGCTGTGGGGGTGGAAAGTATAACAGTTTTTGGTCCTCTCCATCTGGGAGTCAAAGGGTCATTTTTCCCTCTTTAACTCATACTTTATCTCCTGGTTGGAAAGGATGAATCTCTGTAATGGGAATTGGGGCTTATTTTCTAAGACAAAGCGACGCTGGGCTTGAAGAACTTTGCCCAGTGTTTAGACTTCTTGTTTAAGGCTAACGTTGGCTTGCTCTTGATGCTGCTCCAGTGTCAATTATGAAGTCAATGTCATGGCCCCTCACAGTGGCAGTGACTAGGGGCTTCCCAGGGCTGAGATTAAGGGGGCCCGGTCTGTCTTATTTAAGACTTTTGGCTTTAGCCACTTTAATGAAGGGGGCTTTTTTATACATTTTTATAGACCCCTGCTTTTCAGTTTGCTTGCTAACTAAGCTGTCTCCTCCCTCGCCTGTTCTGGCCCCTTTGGTTTTCTCTTTTATGTATTTGATTTATTTCATTTGGGCATTTACGCCACCAATGTCCATCTTGTCCGCACTGGGCACACTGTTTTTTCTTAAGAATCTTCTGCCTCTGCCGGGTCTTTTTCATTTCTTCGTCTACGTTTTCTGGGGCTTCTGGGTCGAGGGGGCATACTGGCAATAGGCATTTAAAAGACGCTCCAAGTACGCTCTGGGGGCTTCGGTGGCACCTTGCAGCACTTTAGACACTTTGGTTATATTAACTGACTTTTTCATACTTGCTGTCATGGCTTCTAACAGCAGGGTTTGATACTGGGTGAGGCGCTTTAGCCCCGCTTGTGTGTTGGGAGAGAGAAACCTCTCTCCCTCTCTTGCTTTTTCTCTCTTTTGCTGATCTGCCTGTATTGCAGATCATGTTTCAAACTTTTTATATAAAACTTTCTGCTCTATGCACCAGCCTTGTCTTTTTGCAAGTTAAACTCACTTACTAACTTTTCTGCCCTACACTAGTCTCAATGACACACATTTGGGATAGGCTGTTCTTCTCTTTCTAGTTACATTTTTTTTTTAATCTTCAAGAACTATTACATTATTGTGGCTACTTTATCCCAGGTAATAAGCTTCAGGCACAATCAGCTGCTTTTAATTTACCCTGGGGGCAACTGTGGCCACGCTTCTTTTCTACAAATGTTTTCTCTCTTTGCTTCTTGCCTCCTTTTTCTTCTTCTTTTTTCTTCTCTATCTGTCTTCTACTTTCTCTATTCCTTCTTTTCTACTTGCCTTTCTCTTTCTCCTTGTCATCCATTGGGAACCACACTTAGTATTATTTGGAGTTGCAACTAACACTAATCTGCAAATATCACATATATTTTATGATATTTAAGAAATCATAAAATACACACAACAAACTTTTTCTGCAATTTAACACAATGAATGGAAAACACTTTTTGCATGGTAAGGCATGATGGAGCAGATCCAGCAATTATACTGCTCTTCTGGCTGAAAGCTCAGGGCCCATTAAAATCAAGGGACGGGCATACTCACACACGCAAAGAGTTCTAGGTCACCATTTTTGCATCGGCAACTTTATGCTGCATGAGTTCTGGCAGAAGGAAATCTAAAAGTTATAGATCAAACTTAGCCTGCTGTACACTGAGCTGACTACAAACAGACCCACGGTCCACAGCGATGAGAGTTTAAGTTTATCAAAAGCTTCATAGCACTGTCCATGGAAAGTCTTTGACAATTCAAAATTTTAGTCCATGTGCAGAGTGTCTCTAAAAAGCCCAGATGATGGAGCCAAACAGAGAAGGCTCTGGGCAATGAAGATGAGATGTTTCCAGCAACGGCTCCGCGCTTTTGCATCAGTTTAAAAAAGGGGAAGTGTGGCCCTACACCCCTTCTGACAGACAAGGGCCTTTAACTTTTTAGCAAGGCCTCTGTCTAAACAGAGCAGCACAGCTTAGCTCTCTAGCCGTGACACTTTAATTTGGGCAACTCCTCTGTAAATTTTATTTTATTTCTGTCAGGTTCTCACAGACATTTTAAAAACTTGCTCTTTTTTTTCTCTTTTAACCTGGTACACGAAAGCACTGAAACACTGAGTGCCGAAACTCAGGACGCTGGGGGGGTGATGGGCATCGCCTTATACTTGCATTTTTTTCAGGCAGCCATTAATCTTCGGGGAGGCGGTGGGGTGATTTGCAGGACTTCAAAGGCAAGCTTCCCAGTTTGTTTGTATTTGTAAATCCCAAGCTTAAAACAGGACACGATGAGGTAGAGGGCAGCCAAATCTTTGCTTTGGCACGGGCAACAAATAACTCAGGTTAGCTTTCTTCGCTGGGGTCTCAAACAGGAAAACAGTCTTAATTTAAAGTTGTAACATCACTGACAGCGTCAGCCAGCCAGCTACACAGATTTCACTGTTTTTCAAGACAGTTACTCCAATATCTTCTTTTCTTCTCAATCAGGTTGGGTCTCCCAGCTTACACAGTTTATTGCAGCTTCCAGGAGCATGGTAGTAGCGTAATTTTGGCTTGGCCAGGGACATGCTGTCTGGTTTCTCGGTCTCTTCAGCACACACACTCAGGCAGTGTAACACTGGACACTCAAATCAGTGAGATTTCTTCGTTGCAGGGAATCCCACGGCAAAAGCTTAATGGTTACGCTCTTCAGAAATCATATAGCTGATGGTCTACAGGCTCTATGAAATTCTAGGACAGTTCAAAGCTAAACACGGTTACCTTGACAGAGATCTTTAATGTGGTCTCTCCGCTTCATTCTGCCTTGGGACCGTCCTATGGGCATGGCACACTTTCCACTCGAAGAGGGGTCTAGCCTGTGCCCTGGGGGCTGATTCTTCACCTTTATTTCATTTTGCGCCTTCATCTTCTGGGTCTTCATTTTCAGTTTCCATTTCTTAGGGATTTCATCTCAATTAGGCGAGGTGATGATGTGGCACAACTCAGAACGTTGTGGGTAATTCTCCTGCTGCCCTCCCGGCGCACTAGGCTAACGGTTACTTCTTCAGCCTCACACTCCCACGCTACGTCAAAAGCCAGGCTGTCTTGCAACATTTCTCTGATTAACAGCCTCAGATCTTGTGTTTTTTTTTCCTCTCAGCTCGACCTTGAGCTTTTTTGCTATTCCCTCTCTCTATTCTGAATCCTTTTTAAAAAATCTTTTTCCTTTTTTTTTTTAACATACATCTCAAGGGGGTGCAAGTCTTGCTTCCCCCACCTCCCATAGCCTCTTTCTTAAGATAAAGACAGACACAAGGAGGGAAAGGGGATTGGTCAGTGAGTAAGGGGTCTCACTGGCCGACACAAAAGGAATTTCACACCACGCACTTTGCTACTGGCCTGGGCACCCGGACGGTCAACGGTATGCATCAGAAACCGCAGTAGCCACTCACACCATCATCAATCTGTCCACTGCATCCATATGTCCCTGCCACCCACTTTTCCCACTTTTCACCAGAGCGGAAAGCGGCTTCCCCAGCTTCCTCAGCTTCCTACTGAGTACTGGCGTGCTGGGTACTGGCGCCCGCTCGGGGGTGTGATCAGGCCCCCCTTCTACTCGCAAGGAGTAGGTTCTTTTCGTATACGTATACTAACACTGACCTTCTTCATGAGGCGGGGCCCTCTTTTTTTCTGCCCAGTGGCCTTTCTCCCTAAAGGCGGGGCCCACTTTTACTCCATACTTGCCTTACTCCTGAAGGCTTCCAATGTGGGTTTCAACTCAATTGCAGCTGCGATACAGGCAGGGCTCAAGTTCCTTTCTCCGCTTCCCAAGGTTCTCTTGCTGCTCGCTGCCGTTTGGGCGATCCCGGCGCAGGCTCCCTCCCGTTTGCCCGACAAAAAGGTCGGTGGCGCCAAGAAAGGGAGGCATGCGCCGAGCTCTCCCTCCCGGTGTGGCGATAAAGAGCAGGCAACTGCCACCTCTCTGTCTCAGAGCCTGCCACATCCGAGTCACGGCACCATTTATGTAGCAGAAATCAGAGTCAGAGAGACCACGGAGTAAAGAAAAATGAGTATTCTTTATTTAACGCGCGGGCTTATGGCTGGAATCTTTTCCAAAGAGCCAAAAGCCCCGAGGCATAGCCACGCATTACTTTTATAGAGATGATGACACACAAGCGACCCTTTCTCCCACCCCCTCTCCTGTGGTTTTACAGTTGGTACAGTTGTTTAGAGTACAGGAAATGGGCCATAGGACATTCTATCTCGAGAACAAGGATACAGTCTTGCAGTAAGCAAAAAGGCAAAATCATGACTGTGTTGTGCAATTTGGCTTGCTGACAGGGGAAGTCTCAACATTGCTGTTCCTGCCAAACTATGCTAGCTCAGCAAGAACATGAGACCACTTAGTCTGACCCCCGACATGGCTGCTACAGGGTTAGGGTTATGTTTGGGGTTAGGGTTAGTGTTAGGGTTCGGGTTGGATTTAGGGTTAGGGTCTGGGTTAGGGTTAGGGTTGGGGTTAGGGTCAGACTAAGTAGCCTCATGCAGTCTCATGCTTCATGTTCTTGCTGAGCTCTTTCTCCCTTGAATATATTGTTGTAAGCTGACGAGACACAGGAATTCCTTATCTTGTCAAAGGTCATACAATTGTATATCTTGTTCTCTGCTGTTCTCTTCTGTTCTCTCCTTATCATGGCTACCCTATAACCCAGTTCTTGTATTATAAACAATGGTGCTAGGAGGAAAAATGTTGAGGATTGCAACCCCATGCGGGAGGGGGAGGAGGAGCCGTTTCATATGTGTCACAATGTCTATAAAACCAATGTGCTAATGTAAATCGGGGCTTCTGGCTCTTTGGAAATGATTCCAGCCTTAAGCCCGCGCGTTAAATAAAGAATCTCTTTTTCCTTCACTCCGTGGTCTCTCTGACTCTGGGTTCTGCAACATAAATGGTGCCGTGACTCGGATGTGGCAGGCTCTGAGCCAGACAGGTGGCAGTTGCCTGCTCTTGATCGCCGCACCGGGAGGACGAGCTCGGCGCATGCCTCCCTTTCTTGGCGCCACCGACCTTTTTGTCGAGTGAATGGGAGAAAGCCTGCACCGGGATCGCCCAAACGGTAGTGAGCAGCAAGAGAACCTTGGGAAGCGGAGGAAGGAACTTGAGCCCTGCCTGTATCGCAGCTGCAATTGAGTTGAAACCCACATTGGAAGCCTTCAGGAGAAAGGCAAGTATATGGGAAAAAGAGGGCCCCGCCTTTAGGGAGAAAGGCCACTGGGCAGAAAAAAAGAGGGCCCCGCCTTATGAAGAAGGTCAGTGTTGGTGGTATACGTATACAAAAGAACCTACTCCTTGCGGGTAGAAGGGGGGCCTGATCACACCCCCGAGTGGGCGCCAGTACCTAGCACGCCAGTACTCAGTAGGAAGCTGAGGAAGCTGGGGAAGCCGTTTTCCGCTCTGGTAAAAAGTGGGAAAAGTGGGTGGCAGGGACATATGGATGTAGTGGAGAGATTGATGATTGTGTGAGTGGCTACTGCGGTTTCTGACGCATACCGTTGACCGTCCGGGTGCCCAGGCCAGTAGCAAAGTGCGTGGTGTGAAAAATCCTCTTGTGTCGGCCAGTGAGACCCCTTACTCACTGACCAATTCCCATTCCCTAATTGTGTCTGTCTTCAATTTAGGAGGGAGGCTATGGGTGGTGGGGGAAGCAAACCTTGCACCCCCTTGAGATGTATGTCAAACAAAGAAGGAAAAAGGTTTTTTTAAAAAGATTCAGAATAGAGAGAGAAAACAGCAAAAAGCTCAAGGTCGAGCTGAGAGGAAAAAAAACAAGATCTGAGGCTGTTAATTAGAAAAATGTTGCAGGACAGTCTGGCTTTTAACAAAGCGTGGGAGCGTGGGAGTGTAAGGCCGAAGACGTAGCTGTTAGCCTAGCGCGCCGAGAGGGGGGGGGGCAGGAAAATTGCCCACAACGTTCTGAGTTGTGCAACATCATCACCTCGCCTAATTGAGATGAAATCCCTAAGAAATGGAAACTGAAAATGAAGACCCAGAAGATGAAGGCAAAATAGAAAATAAAGGTGAAGAATCAGCCCCCAGAGCACAGGCTAGACCCCTCTTCGAGTAAAAAGTGTGCCATAAGACTGTCCCAAAGCAGAATGAAGCGGAAAGACCACGTTGAAGATCTCTGTCAAGGTAACCGTGTTTAGCTTTGAACTGTGTTAAAATTGCATAGAGCCTGTAGCTACTGACCATCAGCTATATGATTTCTGAACAGCGTAACCATTAAGCTTTTGCCGTGGGATTCCCTGCAATGAAGAAATCTCACTGATTTGAGTGTCCAGTGTTACACTGCCTAAGTGTGTGTGCTAAAGAGACCGAGAAACCAGACAGCATGTTCCTGGCCAAGCCAAAATCACGCTACTGCCATGCTCCTGGAAGCTGCAATAAACTGTGTAAGCTGGGAGACCCAACCTGATTGAGAAGAAAAGAAGATATTGGAGCAACTGTCTTGAAAAACAATGAGATCTGTGTAGCTGGCTGGCTGACGCTGTCAGTGATGTTACAACTTTAAGACTGTTTTCCTGTTTGAGACCCCAGCGAAGAAAGCTAACCCGAGTTATTTGTTGCCCGTGCCAAAGCAAGAATTTGGTGGCCCTGTACCTCATCGTGTCCTGTTTTGAGCTTGGGATTTACAAATACAAACAAACTGAGAAGCTTGCCTTTGAAGTCCTGCAAATCACCCCACCGCCTCCCCGAAGATTAATGGCTGCTTGAAAAATGCAAGTATAAGGCGATGCCCATCACCCCCCAGCGTCCTGAGTTTCGGCACTCAGTGTTTCAGTGCTTTCGTGTACCAGGTTAGAAGAGAAAAAAAAAAAAAAAGAGTAAGTTTTTAAAATGTCTGTGAGAGAACCTGACAGAAGTAAAATAAAATTTACAGAGGAGTTGCCCAGGTTAAAGCATCATGGCTAGAGAGCTGAGCTGTGCCGCTCTGTTTAAACAGAAGCCTTGCTAAAAAGTTAAAGGCCCTTGTCTGTCAGAAGGGGTGTAGGGCCACACTTCCCCTTTTTAAACTGATGCAAAAGTGGAGAGCCTTTGCTGGAAACATCGCATCTTCATTGCCCAGAGCCTTCACTGTTTGCCTCCATCATCATCTGGGCTTTTTAGAGACACTCTGCACATGAACTAAAATTTTAAATTGTCAAAGACTTGCCATGGACAGTGCTGTGAAGCTTTTGATAAACTTGAACTCTCATCGCTGTGGACCGTGTGTCTATGTTTGTAGTCAGCTCAGTGTACAGCAGGCTAAGTTTGATCTGTGACTTTTAGATTTCCTTCTGCCAGAACTCATGCAGCATAGAGTTGCCGATGCAAAAATGGTGACCTAGAACTCTGCGTGTGTGGGTATGCCCGTCCCTTGATTTTAATGAGCCCTGAGCTTTCAGCCAGAAGAGCAGTATAATTGCTGGATCTGCTCCATCATGCCTTACCATGCAAGAAGTGTTTTCCATTCATTGTGTTAAATTGCAGAAAAAGTTTGTTGTGTATATTTTATGATTTCTTAAATATCATAAAATATATGTGATATTTGCAGATTAGTGTTAGTTGCAACTCCAAATAATACTGAGTGTGGTTCCCAATGGATGACAAGGAAAGAAAGACAAAAGCAAGTAGAAAAGAAGGAATAGAGAAAGTAGCAGACAGATAGAGAAGAGAGGAAAAAAAAAAAAGAAAGAAAAGGCAAGAGGCAAAGAAAAAACATTTATAAAAAAGAAGCGTGGCCATAGTTGCCCCCATGATAAATTAAAAGCAGCTGATTGTGCCTGGAGCTTATTACCTGGGGTAAAGTAGCCACAATAATGTAATAGTTCTTTAAAATAAAGAAAATGTAACTAGAAGGAGAAGAAGAGCCTATCCCAAATGTGTGTCATTGGGACTAGTGTAAGGCAGAAAGGTTTAAGTGAGTGAGTTTAACTTGAAAAAGACAAATAAAGAGACAAGGCTGGTGCATGGAGCAGAAAGTTTTATATAAAAAGTTTGAAACATGATCTGCAATACAGGCAGATCAGCAAAGAAAAAGAAAGCAAAAGAAAGAAAAAATTTGTCTTCCCATACTAATAAATAAAAGTGTTATCAAGCACTTTGGGAAGCGAAGTTGTTTACAGGAAGCTGTGCCTGAGAACCAAACACTTCTAGCCTATGCTGAAAATGCTTGCTAGTGTTATGGGTAACATGTATGGTATAAAAACCCATTTAGCCCAATAGCTCGTGGTTCAGAGAAGCTGTCTGATCCAGCCATTAAGTACGCCTGTGTGCTGTAAGTTACCCAATAAAGTCTCCTTGTAAATAAATCCCCCCCTCGCTGGAATCCCAAAACACAAGTTGGGCTAGAGCGCCTCACCCAGTATCAAACCCTGCTGTTAGAAGCCATGAAAGCAGGTATGAAGAAGTCAGTTAATATGACCAAAGTGTCTAAAGTGCTGCAAGGTGCCACCGAGGCCCCAGAGCGTACTTGGAGCGTCTTTCAAATGCCTATCGCCAGTATACCTCCCTCAACCCAGAGGCCCAAGAAGACATGGATGAAAAAAAGAAAAGAAGAAGACCCAGCAGAGGCAGAAGATTCTTAAAAAAGAACCAGTGTGCCCAGTGTGGACAAGATGGACATTAGTGGCATGAATGCCCAAATAAAATAAATCAAATACACAAAGGAAAAAACCAAAGAGGCCAGAATGGGCGAAGAGGGAGACAGCTTGAGAGGGGCCGTGATATTGACTGTGAGGGGCCGTGACATTGACTTCATAATTGACACTGGAGCAGCATCAAAAGCAAGCAAACGTTAGCCTTAAACAAAAAGTTCAAACACTGAGCAAAGTTCTTCAAGCCCAGCGCCGCTTTGTCTTAAAAAAATAAGCCATTCCCATCACAGAAGCTCATCCTTTCCAACCAAGAGTTAAAGTATGAGTTAAAGAGGGAAAAATAACCCTTTGACTCCCAGATGGAGAGGACTGAAAACTGTCATACTTTCCACCCCCGCAGCTATGAAAGCAGCTAAAATTAAACCCTGGATACATTGGACACGAGTCAAGAGAGCGAGAGGGGGAAAGTAGACCATAAACAGAAATCCTGAAAATCCTTTAAAAATCATTCTGAAAAAGCAGTAAGAAGACTCAGGCTAGACCTTACTGTGGACACACCGGGAAACTGTCCCCCTGCGTACGGTCAGACCTGCAACTGGAGAATTGAAGAAGGGGACTAGACCCTACTGCAGCTTGCCAGGTGAATAGCTGCCCAGCGTACGGTCAGATCCCAAAGAAGATCAAACATGCGTGTTGTAGTGTTAGTAGTGTTGCATTGTGTTTCCTTAATAAGGTGCAAAAAGGGGGGTCTGCCCCTAGAAAAAGAAGTTTGTCCCAGTGATTTGCTGATAATTACTGGCTTCACCTGGCTAACATCACGAGAGTAAAACATTTTTGTTTGCCAAGAGGTATACCTGCAAACAGGCTTATTAGCTCTTGCCTAATACCTGTCTGTAGACATCCTGGGAACATTCAAAAAGATACCATGTTAAGAATTTATGGTGTAAGTTTAACTTATTCCCAAAATGCTAATTGGGGCGTAGTTGCAAAGATCCTACCCCCTACAGAGTTCACTCTACGCACCCCCATCATTGCTGAAACAAATGCTACGTGTGCACAAATGCTTAATTGTCAAAATTTTTTCCAGAAAATACAAAGCTATCCCTGGCCCCCTTCCACTGTAATAAAATTCAAAACATATCTTTTAATGATGCCCACATACTTTTGCCTCATGGATGGTTTTAGACATGTAATTCCCGCACTTGGTCATTCATTCCTGCCAACTTGTCTGATAACCACCCATGTTGCCTCAGCCACCAATTAAACTGGTGCCAATTCTTCCCCTGTAGCCCGAGAAAATCCGTCAACGGCAGCCTCGAGCACTCCAACTAACTAAAAATTGTAATATGTCTCTGCGTTCCTTGTCTTATGCGCTGTTTAACCAATCTGTTTTATGTCTCAGCTAGTAAAACTGCTGCCCTCTATGCTCTAATAGCCCAACAAGAGGCTAAGTAATATGTATGTCACAAAAAGCTTTGTATAGTTATCAGAAATGCTATAATTGTAATGAAATTATGCATTTAAGGGGGGAATGTAGCAGCCATATCGGGGGTCAGACTAAGTAGCCTCATGCAGTCTCATGCTTCATGTTCTTGCTGAGCTCTTTCTCCCTTGAATATATTGTTGTAAGCTGACGAGACACAGGAATTCCTTATCTTGTCAAAGGTCATACAATTGTATATCTTGTTCTCTGCTGTTCTCTTCTGTTCTCTCCTTATCATGGCTACCCTATAACCCAGTTCTTGTATTATAAACAATGGTGCTAGGAGGAAAAATGTTGAGGATTGCAACCCCATGCGGGAGGGGGAGGAGGAGCCGTTTCATATGTGTCACAATGTCTATAAAACCAATGTGCTAATGTAAATCGGGGCTTCTGGCTCTTTGGAAATGATTCCAGCCTTAAGCCCGCGCGTTAAATAAAGAATCTCTTTTTCCTTCACTCCGTGGTCTCTCTGACTCTGGGTTCTGCAACAGGGTTGGGGTTGGGGTTAGGGTTAGGGTTGGGGTTGGGGTTGGGGTTAGGGTTAGGGATAGGGTTAGAGTTAGGGTTGGAGTTAGTGTTGGGGTTAGGGTTCGGGTTAGGGTTAGTGTTAGGGTTACGGTTAGGGTTAGGGTTGGGTTTAGGGTTAGGGTCAGGGTTAGGGTTAGGGTCGGGGTTAGGGTTAGGGTTAGGTTTGGGGTTAGGGCTAGGGTTGGGGTTAGGTTCAGGGTAAAGGTTGAGTTAGGTTTAGGGTTAGGGTTAGGGTTAGGCTAGGGTTAGGGTTAGGGTTGGGGTTGGTGTTAGGGTTAGGGTTGGGGTTGGGGTTGGGGTTGGGGTTAGGGTTAGGGTCAGGGACAGGGTTAGGGTTAGGGTTAGTGTTGAGGTTAGGGTTGGGGTTACGGTTAGGGTTGTGGTTAGGGTTAGGTTTCGGGTTAGGGTTAGGGTTGGGTTAAGGTTAGGGTTAGGGTTAGGGTTAGGGTGAGGCTGAGGGTTAGGGTTAGGGTTAGGGTTGGGGTTAGTGTTGGGGTTAGGGTTGGGGTTAGGGTTAGGGTTAGGGTTAGGTTTAGGGTTGGGGTTAGGGTTAGGTTTAGAGTTTGATTGGGGTTAGGGTTAGGGTTAGGGTTGGTGTTAGGTTTAGTGTTAGGGTTAGGGTTGGGGTTAAGGTTAGGTTTAGGGATGGGGTTGGGGTAAG